>NC_037336.1:20735960-25735960 GCF_002263795.3 Bos taurus | reverse complement strand
CACCTATATGACTGCATGCCCCCTGAGCAGTGATTACACAAGAGGTTCTCATGATGGGATGCTTGATCTTTTATGGTAAGCCTTCCCTAAATAGGTTTACCAATCTAGTGCAGCATGAAGAATGAGGACATTGATATCAGCTAACACTGGGTTCAGATCTGAGTTTCTGACACTTTCTGGCTCTGTGATTTTGGGCAAGACACCCAGCTTTTTGAACTTCATTTTTTTTTTTTTTAAATCACTAAAAGGCAGAAAACTATAACTATGTTGTGAGGATTAAATGTGCCTGTGAACCATGGTAAATTGCATATGCATCTTGTAGTATAGAAAGCAACCATTAAGAACAGTATACAAAGCTGTATATTCTCAGAGACTATATGTCAATCAAGATGCCACAAATACATGAATGAATGAATTGAAATAGGTTCTTAGGAATATCTAATTTTTAAAAATCTTGCTTTCAACCAAAAAAAATTATTGAATATAAATTTTTGAAAATCATCACCATTATACATGACAATGATCAAAAGTTTTTTTTGGTATTGTATTAGGAGATTAACATTTTTAATCATGAAAAAGAAATGTAAAATCTGCGTAAAGGAAAGACACAACCCCCCAAACAAACAAACAACAGCAAAGATAAAAATGCAATCTCACAAAAGCAGCAAGTGTGGTCATTTCAACCTCAAGACCCTGTCCTGATCCCATCCTTTCATTCAGATTACTTTTGTTTTTTAATTTACTGCTCTAACTTGATGCAAAGCAGCTGTTTTCCCACAAAAGAATCTTATCTTTTGCAGCATGGAGAATAAAATAGGGTTTAAAATGCAACAGATACAGCCCCAGTCCATGAAGCTTCAGGTTGGAAGAGGCTACAAGCAGTACCAGGAGCTCATAAAGTTGGTCTGAAGGTGGGATTATCTTGTTCTCTCAAGACAGAAGCCATTAGATCAAGGTGGAGGGCTGCAGCTCTCAGACAGCCCCGCAGCCAGCAAACTCCAGACCTCTTTCCTTGTCCTTGACAGAGATGAACTCTTCAAAGAGAGAGACATGTGGGCCCCGGGGCCGAGGTCATCTCCGCTCCTCCTCACCCAGTGACCTCTGGCCCAAGTGGATAGAGAAAGAGACACTGCCTAGAGGGAGATCAAAGCCCTCGCCTTCATCACTGGCTCTCTTGACTCCCCTCGGAGGGGGCTGAATGGGCGGTTAAGGAGGGAGTGGGAGGGAGAAAAAGGAAGGGCGTTTTAGCACAATGTAAATCACCGAGGGGTCCACGGAAACACTTCGGAGGCATCACTGGCCAGGTGGCTAAAGGCTAACCAGTCAGCTGCCTCGGCCACAGCTGCTTCTAGAGTCCTCAACAGCTGAGAACGCAGGGCGGCTACAGGTAATGAGATGAGCAGAAATGAAGTCCGGAGAGCGACTCTGACAGACAGGACTTCTCTCCAGGGTCTCTCATTTCAGCAGCGGCCTCTGACTCATCACAGGAGTCAAAGCAGAGCTCAGAAGGAGATGGGGCACCTCTGAGCCAACTCACCTTGTCTTGGACGGTTTTGTTTTCTCCTGCCTTGCCGTCACACCTCCAGTGTGGGGATATTGGTCATGCAGTCCCTTTGGTCTGTTGGGGGGTAACCAACCATCATGCTTTAGCCAAAATGCTCCTTCCTCTGGTTTTAGCACCGAAAGCTCCATTGCCAGGAAATCTCATGCAGGGAAAACCAGGACAGTGGGCCAGCCTAACAGTGGGCCTGCAGGTTTGCACAGGTGACTGTATGGTTTGTGGAAAGGTAACTACAGTGGGCAGGATGGTGTCCTCCCCCAAAGACATATCCACACCCCTAGCCCCCAGATCTATGAATGAGACCTTTTGGGGAAAAAAGGTCTTTGCAGATGTAAAGAAAGATCTTGAGGTTATCTGGATTTACAGTGGACTCTCAGTGCAATGTCAGCCGTCTTCATAAGAAACAGAAGATGAGAGAACACGAACACGCTGGAGAGGGTGATGGGAACGCAGAGGCGGAGATCGCGGTGATGCTAACACTCACCGGAAGCTGCGAGACAAAAGGAACAGAATCTACCCAGGAGCCTTTGGAGGGAATACAGCCCTGCCAACACCTCGGCGTTCAGACTTCCGCTCTCCACAATGATGAGAATAAATTGGTGCTGCCTTAAGCCGCCCAGTTTGTAGTCATTTGTCACGGCAATCAAGGAAACTGATACAGAGAACCTGGTGCTTGGTGTCTCCCCTGAGCTTATGATAAATTAAGATTTTTCAGTGAAGACATGCAATGGCCGCAGATAGAATAAAGCCAATGCAGTCATTAGAGGGAGAAAGAGCTTTAAGATGAATCCTTAGGAATCATCAATGAGTTTAGCAGATTGGCTTTTTTTCATAAATACTAGTTACATGCAAATTTGCCTTAGGGGAAAAATCCTGACCTCTCTCAGATATGTATGGGGCTTCCAAGGCGGTGCTAGCAGTAAAGAACCCACCCCCCAATTCAGGAGAAGTAAGAGACGCGGGTTTGATCCCAGGGTCAGGAAGATCCCCTGGAGGAGGGCATGGCAACCCACTCCAGTATTCTTGCCTGGAGAATCCCAAGGACAGAGGAACCTGGCAAATTACAGTCCATAGGGTTGCAAAGAGTGAGACATTACTGAAGCGACTTAGCATGCACGCACACATAAACACATGTCTTTCTTTCTATCTATCTGCTTAGAGCAACAGCACATCCACCAGGTCTCATATTTTTGTCTAGTGTAGATATAGGCTCACTTTTCATTTTTGAATTTTTATTCATAAATTAAACTTCCCAAGATAATTTTCCCCAAATAGAAATATCTTGTTGTGTCTGTTACTAGCAGATTCCAGTCTTCTAATAATGTGGCACATTTGAAAGGGGCATTGACTATGATATTGGGGTTCTTAGTTGGCTCCAGTATTAAATAAGTGATGATCTTATGCAAATCACTTTGCCACTCTGATCCCCGTTTTTATCACAAATAAAATTGGGAGGTTCAACTAAATGATTTCAAAAAGTCTTTTTTTTTTTTTTTTTTTACTGTAGCATTTAAGAGATATGGGTCAAAATTCATATTTTAAATGTTAAAAAATACCATATTTTCACACTAGAAAAGTCATGTCTCTATAAAAATCACATATGAATTTCTCTGGTTTTGAACTTTTGTTTCAAGATGAAGGCATCTCCTACTTTTGCTTCTTTTTGTATTGTATATAAATAAATTTCTTTATGCATTTTTTTCAACAGACTGTGGAGGGTCAGAACATTGCATTCAGGAAAACATTTTGCTGAAGACATTACAATTTATTATTGTTGAAGTCTTTTAAAGGCTAAAAATGAGAAGGCAGAAAGTAAATGAATGAAATGAGTATGAAAGCCACAATAAAAAGAGATGCTCCAACTAGCATCTTAGCTCACTTGAATCACTACAGAGCACATTTCCAAACAATGTGATAAGAAGGAAAAATACCTATTAATATCCCCAGAGATATGCTAAAGGAGATCTCTGTGTTCTAACTCTCCACAGACCATGCCAAATGGGATTATTATTGATCTCAGTGAATATCTGCTACCACCCACCAAGAACAGCTATAGTAATTGCAACTTGCCCATTTATCCAGCTTTCCTTTTCTTCACAATGCCCGTCTAGCCCCTTAAGTGTAGAACATGTGCCCCCTCCTCTGTGTGCCCATGCACCCTCAGGTCCTTTGTTATTATTTCCTATGTAGCTATCTTTTTCTCTCCCATAGACA
Organism: Bos taurus; assembly: GCF_002263795.3. Taxonomy (NCBI): domain Eukaryota; kingdom Metazoa; phylum Chordata; class Mammalia; order Artiodactyla; family Bovidae; genus Bos; species Bos taurus. The sequence goes on along the minus strand of NC_037336.1, from coordinate 25,732,185 downwards.
GAAGGGTCCTTGGCATCAATGGTACCTTCTATCTTTATAATCACTGTATGCCCAGCGTTTTGTAACCTTGGCTGAACCTATCACACTGCTTTACTCACTACCTGCCATACCAATCAAACGAAAACAAACCACACCAAAAGTTTTATTTTCTCTGTCAGACTCTCCTGTTTCCATCTTGGTGGATGTGACCACTACATAAACCGGAAGCATGGTAATGATGATGAAAAAAGGAAAAATGAACCAATCACAATGGAACAGCAGAGGCCAACGGTTCCTCTGTTAGGAACCTTCTCAACACTGCAGAAGAACTGCTCTGATTTGATGCCAACTGTGTGTTGTGGAGTCTGAGAAAGTACACTAAGCAAGCAAACGGAGGACCAAGAAAGAATCCTTTCCTCAGGTAAGTGGCTGTCCACAATTACAGTCATCACTGAAGAGAGGAAATAAAACTGAAAATTACCACAGAAGTTGCCAAAAACCCAGCCAGAATAAAACAAAGTCAGATGGCATGGAAGCCTTACATGCCTGAATGAAAAATGACTAAATGAAACCAAATTTTGTCCCACAAGAAAAATGGGTAAAACTTTTACCCAATTAGAGAAATGCCATCATGATCAAATATGAGCCACATAATTATTACATGAAACAGTAAACATTTTAATTATATAATTAGATGCAAATGTAAGGTTTTTGTTTTCTTCTTTTGTGTGCTTGTATTTTTCTGCTTTCATGGTCAGCAGCCTAATGTAGTGATTTAATTACCTCAGAGTCAGTCAGTTAAGCTCACTGTCTGAACACTGCCTTTTCACAATGCCCTGAACTGACCTAAAGTGAAACTCAAACTCACCCTTTGTGTCCAGGGCTTTCCTGACAACAAAAGAGGTATTGGTTCTCCTTTCCCCAGATACCAGCCCTGGGCTCACTTCCCAGTCCTTTCTCCTCCTCCCCAGGTCTCTTTCCTCTCCTGTTCCTTGCCCTCACTCCACTCTCCAACTTATTCCCCACCCCCAACTCCCTGAAATGGAAAGGAATGCCCAATCTGCCATCTTGTTTCTCTGGGTTATCACAGAAACAAGAGCATCGGGATTCTCCTATGTTTCTAGGCACATAAAATCCCTCAGTCTCTCTCTAACAGCTCTGACCTTGGCTGCTATATTCATGCAAGGGAGTAGATCTCGTGATCTTGTTTTGGAGTCATGGGTAAGAAAAGGAATCAGAAACACTCTCTAGTGAAAAGAGCTGGGCAATCACCTGATCTGTTAGAAGAACCTGGATTAGATTAAGAAGACTTCAGATTCTGATTCTGGGGCTCCAGTTCTACTTAACTAAGGAGAAATACCTTCTACAGAAAAGGCTTCAATGGATAGAGGTGGATTTTCTAATGTGTCTTCACCAGTTTTTTCCTCTGCAAACCATACTGCCTAGGACACACACCAAGGTTAGAGCCCATGTGAGAGGTGTCTGATACTCTGTAGGTAAGAACAACGGAGAAGGCAATGGCACCCCACTCCAGTACTCTTGCCTGGAAAATCCCACGGACAGAGTAGCCTGGTGGGCTGCAGTCTGTGGGGTCGCTAAGAGTCGGACACGACTGAGCGACTTCACTTTCACTTTTCACTTTCGTCCATTGGAGAAGGAAGTGGCAACCCACTCCAGTGTTCTTGCCTGGAGAATCCCAGGGATGGGGGAGCCTGGTGGGCTGCCCTCTATGGGGTCACATAGAGTCAGACACGACTGAAGTGACTTAGCAGCAGCAGCAGCAGCAGCAGCAGCAGGTAAGAACAATGATCAGGACCCCTGGCTCCATGTTTCACACAGGACATTCCACCATGCCCTCACCTCATGCTCATTTACTATGTTGGTACTTTCAAAATCTCTATCAGCAGCTCTGGGTACACGTCTCAAGTAATTTTCCTTCTCAAAAAGTAGTCTTGTGTCATAATACTGAAAAGCCAATGAGAATGAGTACCGTGGGGCATTGATATAGGGGAGAAAAAGACAGCATCAAGACATTTTCTTAAATTTTTTAATATATACTACGAGTTATGGGTTATTCCTCTGAAAGATTTTTTTTCAGTTCAATACATTTTCTGTTTCTGTGGCCTAGAGTCTAAGAAAATATCTAACATAATGGGACTTTTGATCCTTCTACATTAAAAAATGAATACACTGCCTAATAGTTCAAGGGTGTCCTTTGAGAACCCTAAAGCATGACCCCACAGTGGAAGCTTTTCCACAAATAATCCCCTGGAAACAGATTATACAGCAGTTAGGCCCTGAGAAAGTTTTAAATCACCTTACCACTGACAGAATTTGGTAGTCTGCTTCTACCACTGTTCCTTTCTACAAGTTCTACGAATTCCTTCTACAACTTAACTTCACAGAGAAAGCAGTCAACAGGTGTGCCTGCTTATTATTCCACAGTCTATGATTCCCAGGAACCACTAATGTGGGGTCTGCATAAGTAGAGTGGAGAAGGCGATGGCACCCCACTCCAGTGCTCTTGCCTGGAAAATCCCATGGACGGAGGAGCCTGGTAGGCTGCAGTCCCTGGGGTCGTGAAGAGTCAGACACAACTGAGTGACTTCACTTTCACTCTTCACTTTCATGCATTGAAGGAAATGGCAACCCACTGCAGTGTTCTTGCTTGGAGAATCCCAGGGATGGCGGAACATGGTGGGCTGCCGTCTATGGGGTCACACAGAATCGGACACGACTGAAATGACTTAGCAGCAGCAGCAGCATACGTAGAGAGTACAGACATAAACTTTTATTCTTCAGAGAGATTTGCAGGACTGGCTTGTGTTGTTTGATTTGCAGCAGAGGCTCAGTTTCTTCCATTTTGAAAAGGATACTAGTGTATGTGTCGCTCTGACAGGGAGACGATTAGAAGTGAACATATCATACTTAAGCACTTGGCCAGTATGACCTGGCCTTCTTTAACATGGAGACAGAAAGGGTTGTAGTAACAGACAGACATAGTATTCTTATTACAGAGGATGTGGATCAATACACTCAGTCTCTCTTAAGATCTAATAAAAAGAGGTAAGGGATTTAAGCTAGAGCAGAGCAAAAAAGCCTATATTTCTACAAATAGAAGTAGAATCTATTTCTCTGTGCATTTTGATTGGTTCTTATTCCATTATTGTGGGAGTTACCAAATAACAGCAGGATGAATTCTTAGGGGCTCTTCCAATATATATATATATATATTTTTTTTTTTTTCAGAAAAATGGTTTAAATGTTAAAAATAGTGTAAGACTATGTATTAAATAATTTCTAACAAATATGGCTTTCCCACTTGCTTTCGAATTGTTATTGCACTCCTAGAGAGCATTTATTTTGTACTTAATAGGCTATAAGCTGCTGTTAAACTGGAGGAGGAGTAAACACATACATATTTATATGTGGTAAATATATATATATATATACATATTATGTGATTAAAAGTACTGAGCTTACCGTTTTTAGTCATTATCCAGAAAAATACTGTTTTTCATATAGTTGCCATAAATATCAAAACATTACTTCTGTTAAAATTCTAATGTTCTCTAATAATTAGAAATGCTATAAGTAAATAGTCAAGAGTAGTGAAAACAGCTATTTGAAAACACTGAAAAGAAAAACAAACACAACTTTGAAGAAATAGAAAGAGAGAAGCAGGAATAAGCATTAATAGTAAACCTGGCCTGTAAGAAGTAGGTAAAATATCCACCTTTTTAAGTCAACCTGGCCAGACCATGGTGCCCTGGTGTTTGATCAAACTCCAATCAAGATGTCCTTGTAAAGATTTTTTAAATGAAATGAACATTTAAATCAGTAGACCCTAAGTAAGGTAGATTACCCTCCAAGGGGGTGGGGGTGAGGTGCTTCATCCCATTAGTCAAAGGCCTTAAAAGAAAGAGACTAACCTCTAAGGAAGAGGGAATTCTGCATTCAGATGGCCCTCAGACTTGAGCTGTAACATCAGCATTTTCCTGGGTTTCCAGCCCGCCACCCTGCCCTGCAAGTTTTGAACTTGCCAGCTTCTACAACTATGTGAGTCAATTATCAAAAAAAAAAAAAAGGCAATAAGTCAATCTCTCTCAACTTTCTCATATATATATATATATTTGAGAGGTATGTGATATGCATAAATATGTGTGTGTATATATACACACATATAGTTTCTCTTTGTCTAGAGACCTTGATTCTGACTAACATGCCCACTCTAAAAACTATATATTTTTATATTTCTTTATTACACTTGTCTTAGCAGCTGGGTTTATAATTATGGATGTGGCCATTAATGCTTGCTTGTAGTAGGTATTCAAAAATGCAAGTTAATTTGAATTCAATAGAATGGAAAGAAATAAGTCATATAGATTCAGTCATTTGATAACCTGATATTTCTGCTTTCTTGTACCCTAAGGGGTACAACAGTAAAATATGCTTTGCATTCAGACTGGTGCTATGAAGTGAAGTGAAGTGAAGCGAAAGTCACTCAGTCGTGTCAGACTCTTTGCGACCCCATGAACTATGCAGTCCACGGAATTCTCCAGGCCAGAATACTGGACTGGGTAGCCTTTCCCTTCTCTGGGGGATCTTCCCAACCCAGGGATCAAACCCAGGTCTCCTGCATTGCAGGTGGATTCTTTACCAGCTAAGCCACCAGGGAAGCCCATGGACATCTCTAATACCTGCAGTCTTCAAATAATTCTCTTTAAAATGAAAGCATTGGAATGGATTAATTGTTATTAACTGTTTAGAAGGACCCTTACAGAGTGAGGATAATTAGAGCCAGGGCCAGACTTTCCAGACCCCTTGTTGCAAGGCACTTTTTGGGTACGATAGGTATCTTAATTTTATTGTTTTTATACTATATAGTTTTGCCTGCAATAAAACAGACTCATAAGCATTGTTATTTTAATCCCATGAATCTTCCTTAGCAATTGAAATGTGATTGTCTCTCTTATCACACCTGGGGACCAAATTTTAATAGAAATTGAATCCAAAGATGGAAAAGAAAATGTACAACAATCTGAAACCACATCACATATTTAAAGACTTGAAGGAAGTAAAGAGGTATCATCTGGGAAAAAAGATGCGAAGGATTGTAATAATGTCGTAGGACTTTGTCTATGTCTCTTTCAACTCTCGGAGAAGGCAATGGCACCCCACTCCAGTACTCTTGCCTGGAGAATCCTATGGACAGAGGAGCCTAGTAGGCTGCAGTCCATGGGGTCGCTAGGAGTCAGACACGACTGAGCGACTTCACTTTCACTTTTCACTTTCATGCATTGGAGAAGGAAATGGCAACCCACTCCAGTGTTCTGGCCTGGAGAATCCCAGGGACGGGGGAGCCTGGTGGGCTGCCGTCTTTGGGGTCACACAGAGTTGGACACGACTGAAGCGACTTAGCAGCAGCAGCAGCTTTCAACTCTAAGACTGCACTATTAATTTTTTCACATATTTCTAGAAGGTAAAACAAAATAGTAGGATGATATATTACTCCAAGACATTTAAATATAAGGATGAATTTCCAACAATTTGGGGCTGTTTTAGCTGGAATAGGCTTCTTTGTAAGGTTGAAAGCACCTTGTCTCCAGATGGTTTAAGAGACTAGAAGACAAGAAGTATGTATACATGGTACCATCGCCTTTCATTTCAAAATTATGGTAATTTTTACATTCCCTTTCAATGCTAATATATTAAAATTGTAAGATTTTTGTGGGTATAAACAAGAAGAGTCCCTATCACAGTGACACCAAGATTAACTTTATTCATGGTATGTTTAAAATGTCTTCCTCTTGGGTACGTCTGGCTTCATTGTACACTGTGTAGACTACACATCCACTCCCCCTTCTTAGCAAAAGTGAGCATTCAAGTTTCCACTTAAAATCTAAAGAAAAAAAAAAAGGTCAAAGCTTATTTTCTCATAAATTTCCTTGTGACTAGAATAAGAAGGCAAAAAGGAAAACCGTAACTGAGAATTAGCACACCCTCTGAGCTGGCTGTCAAGAACCGGAAGGACGCATCCAGGAAACACATATAACTGGAAAGTGTTGGGCACTGGGGGGAGGAACTGAGGCGGCTGCCAGGAAAAACAACAACAACAACAACAAAAAGAATCTCATCTTTGTATTTCAAACATCTCGGGCGCCAGGAGGAGAAGGCAATGGCACCCACTCCAGTACTCTCGCCTGGAAAACCCCATGGTTGGAGGAGCCTGGTAGGCCGCATTCCATGGTGTCGCTAAGACTCAGACACGACTGAGCGACTTCACTCTCACTTTTCCTTTCATGCATTGCAGAAGGAAATGGCAACCCACTCCAGTGTTCTTGCCTGGAGAATCCCAGGGACGGGGAAACCTGGTGGGCTGCCGCCTATGGGGTCGCACAGAGTCGGACACGACTGAAGCGACTTAGCAGCAGCAGCAGGGCCCCAGAATACCAGTTTGATTTTGGGAGGAGCACACCAGGAGGGAGGTAGCCCATTGGGTCCAAACACAGAGAGAGGTTCAAAAACAGACAACTGTGCTCCTGAGAGCGAGGCGAAGCATCCTCCCAGCGCCGTGGGCTGAGATGCTGATGATGCGTGTTGGGATTGCAAGGCCTGCCTAAGCTCGGCCGCCAGTGGTGCACGTGGATCCGGATCCTGCGATTTCCCGGACGGTAGGTGGAGAAGACAACAGCAACCGGAATCTGTGAGTCACCGCGAACCGAGGACATTTTGAGATGCCGATTCCAAAGGAGACGCCAGAGGGGCTGATGAGACCTAAACCCAAGGCCAGGTTGGAGAGGGGAAAGGAAAGCAGCCTTTTCTTGGGGACAAGGGCGGAGCGGCCGTGGGAGGCAGGGCTCAGGTGCCAAGACATTTCCAGCAGCCAACATCTCTGTGTTCACCCCATGGCAGTACGGTAAGACGTCTTGGGTTTTTCTCCTCAAAACGACTGCTGAATAAAATACAGTCGGTCCAACAGCTTTCCATTTCATCCCCAAATGTAGCGTCTTGTCCAGACACGTATTGGAAAAAGGTTGTCTGCCCAAGCCCCCCAGTGCAGGTAATATGTCTTTAAAGGCAGCCTGGGAAGGAGTGGACACCCCCCACCCCTAGCCCAACTCAGGCACCGCCATCCATCCTGGTCTAACACTTCATAAATTACCAAAGAGGAAAACTTTCCTCATCTCATTTAAAGGAGTGAGGTGTATATGGCTTTAACAGATCCAGGACACTTATCTCAAGCTGGGAGTGTGATTTCACGGTAATAATTTGTTTCACGTGTTGCTGATTGCTTCCTATTTCTCCCCTGCTAATGACTTTTGCACCTTTCCACTGTTCCTTTTATATGAGCTGCTATGGCAATTCATCCACAGGAGGCTGTTTAGACAGCACAGGGCCTTTCAACAAGCTGCTGGGAACTATACTGGACACTCCGAAGATCTGAAAGTCTCTTTCGTATCGATTCTTCTCTTTTTTGTTCATTTTATTTGGTTCACCCCGCAGTATGTGGGATCCTAGTTCCCCAACCAGGGATCAAACCAGCACCCCTTGCACTGGAAGCAGAGAGTCTTAACCACTGGACTGCCAGGGAAGTCCTGATTCTTCCTTTTTGGGAAAAGATTTTTTTACCTTCTGTCAGTACTTTGCTCTCTCACAATTACTACTACTCCTATAGTGTACGGCTATTTAGTACGCAACTGAGCAAAGCTAATTTGTTGTTCATAAATTTCCTGTTGACCGAAATCAGCTTGAGGAAGGTGGTGTGGAGGGGCTTGATTTGACCGTATCAAAGAACACATCTCAGGGAGGCTACAAGTCCAATGTGGAATATCTTGGAAAGTGTGTTAGGAGTTGGAGGGTCATTTGAGAACCTTTCCATCTTTACATTTTTAAAGCAGGCCATGCTTGTAAATTTTGGCAAAGTATTTTCTTCTCCTATTGGCAGAGATTTCAAATCTGAATGATGAAGTAGCTTTGTTGTGTTTGGGGAAAAAAAATAGCATGCTCCTCATGTCACATAATGCATAATGCATGAAAATGCCAGGGAGAAAGAGGCGCATGCAACACGTGAGCATCACTGCACTCCCCCACCTCTGGGCTGCCTTCTCTCCCGGTTTCAACACATCTGTTCTTTCCATTTATTCACCTTTTTCCAGTCACTGCTTTTCTCTGTTCCCTGCCTTTCTCACCGCACTTTAATTCTGGCAGAGGCAGGGCAGTGTTGGGATCAGAAAAGAGAACAGAACAACTGAAAACCCCAGCCACTCAGGTTCAGGCATTGGATTCCACTGACCAAGTTCACCATTTCGGCCCAAAGGTGAGTGTGAAAGAGGAAAGGAATGGAGATCCAAGATACCGCACGTGCGTCAGCAGCGCTGACAGCCCAGGCTCTGAATCACAAGGCGCTTTAATCCCTCCATGGCAGACCCACCTAAGGAAAGGGATACCTGAAACCAGACCAGGAAATATTTGTGCAGGAGGCAGGGAACACGATCCACACTGCTTTTCTCAGTCACTCAGATTCTAATTAAAAACAAGGACAAGTCCTAACTCCAAAAACAGTGTTCACAACCCCCATGTCCCAAAATGTAACATGAGAAGCCTTTGCCAAGCCTGTCATCTCAAGATTGCTCTCTATACTTTTCGGGTGACTTTCAGGAAAAAGTCTTCTCCTCAGGGTCCAGTGCTTTCCTGCTGCCATAGCCATCTTGTTAGAAAAGTAACGTCTGCAGCCTAGGTCTCTGAAGTTGATCACCTCAGTTTGTTTCATATTCATCAGATAATCAACCTCATCTTGGATAACTATTCATATTTGTTCTTTCAGCAAATGTATAAAGTGCCTACGATGTGCCACACATCCTTCTGGGTGCTTCTGGTACATCGTTTCCTCCCTTCATAGAGCTTATATTCTAGTGGTGAGTGGGAAGGTCAAGAGACACAGTGAACAGGCAAGGAAGTGACCTCATATGCTAGCAGGCGGTCAGTCGTTCAGTCGCTCAGTCGTGTCCGACTCTTTGTGACCCTATGGACTGCAGCACGCCAGGCTTCCCTGTCCTTCACTATCTCCCAGAGTTTGCTCAAACTCATGTCCACTGAGTCAGTGATACCACTGTCTCATCCTCTGTTGGCCCCTTCTCTTCCTGCCTTCAATCTTTCCCAGCATCTGGGTCTTTTCCAGTGAGCTGACAATCAATGCTATCAAACATACTGAACAGAGAAAGTGGACAAGGAAGTGGCAATACAAATAGGGCTGTCTTAGTAGATCTTACTGAAGAGGAGACATTTGAGCCAAGTCTTAAAGAAAGTGAGGGAGTTGTCCAAGCAAATATTAGAAGAAAGGATTAAGGAGCAAATACCCTCTAACAAGAGCCGGCCTAATGTGATCCAGGAGCAACAAGGAAGCCCCTGGGGCAGGCTCTGAGTTAGAGGGGAAGGGTGGTAGACAGTGAGGTCAGAAAGGGAACAAGGGCTTTACAAGCCTTTGTATGGACTTGGGGTTTTATTCAGAGCAGAGTAAAGAGTCATCTGAAAAATTTCTGAGAAAAGGAGTTGAATGACAGGGCTTCCACTTTAAAAGAACCTCTCTGGCTGCCCCATTGAGAGTAGACAGGGTGTGTGTGTATGTGTGTGTGTGTGTGTGTGTGTGTGTGTGAGTTAGGAGGCCACTTAATCCAAGCAAGAGATGTTGGAGGCTCCACCAGAGTGGTAGGAGTAGAGGTGTTACAAAGGAATCAGATTCTGGAAAAATTCCAAAAGCAGAGCTGCCAGGATTTCTGATGGACTGGTTGTGAGATGAGAGTCAAGGATGACAGAATTTTTGGACATAAGCAGCCGTAAAGCTATGGCAAACCTAGACAGCATAGTAAAAAGCAGAGACATCACTTTGCCAACAAAGGTCCATTTAGTCAAAGCTATGGCTTTTCCAGTAGTCATGTATGGATGTGAGAGTTGGACCATAAAGAAGGCTGAGCACCGAAGAACTGATGCTTTCGAATTGTGGTGCTGAAGACTCTTGAGAGTTCCTAAGGAGATCAAACCAGTCAACCCTAAAGGAAATCAATCCTGAATATTCACCAGAAGGACTGGCACTGAAGCTGAAGCTCTAATACTTTGGCCACTTGATGCGAAGAGCCGACTCATTGGAAAAGACCTTGATGCTGGGAAAGATTGAAGGCAGGAGGAGAAGGGTGTGACATGGGATGAGATGGTTGGATGGCATCACCGACCCAATGGACATGAGTGGAGCAACTCATGGTGATGGTGAAAGAGAAATCTGGCATGGTGCAGTCCATGGGGTTGCAAAAAGTCAGACACAACTAAGCGACTGAATAACAACTGGAAAGGTGGAGTTACCATCACCAGAGATGGAGAAGACAGCAGGTAGCAGAAGTCAGATGGTGGAGCTCAGAAGTTTAGTTTAAAATACATTGAGTTTAATAGCTTTCTATCATTTAATAATGATTACAAAATAGTATTATATGCTATCTTATTTGACAGATTGTGAACATTGAGATTTTCACTTTGTGCATGTCTAGAAAAGCTCAAAAGTCACAGGAAGAATACAGCTGAAAGGCAGCCTAGGATCTGCAGACAGTGATTCTATACATTAATCTTATCAGTAAGTTGAGAAAGTACACCCTCTTTTTTGGAGGAAATCGCTGGATGCTAGACAAACTCCTTACTTGAGGAAATTGACCAGCTTGTTCTGATGAATGAGATTTCTTCATTCCCTCGGTCACCCTGCCAGCCTCACACAGGATTTCCTGTGCACAGAGCTCAGTAGAGATAATGATGAAGTGCCATGGCTCACAGTCTTGGCTCTTTGGGAAAGCCTGCAGAAGCAGCTGGATCCAGAACACAGATCAGAGAAAGAGGGGCTTTACCCCAAAACTGACTGTGTCCATACCAAAATAGTGCACACTTATGCTTGAAGTGGTAGGAGCAAAAAGTCATGGTTGAATGAAACACAGTTTCTTATAGGAAGAGTCTGAAAGCCCAAGCCAAAAAACAAACAAACAAACAAACAAACCCTATCGTGTTGGTAGTTTTTGTGGGGCTACAAGCAGGATGGAACAAGAAAATATCTAGCTGTCTACCTGTTTAGCATAAAAGGCCAATCTTAACCAAACTGGACATGAGGTCTGGGCCGAAATTGCCCGAGGAGTGAACTCATTGAAAATTCTGATGGTTATTCCTAGAGCAAAGGACCCGTAGAGTAAATTTTTTTTCTCTCTGTTCTTTTCTTTGGAACCTTGACTCTAATAAAATAGATACTCGATTCTTATCAAATTAAGAAGAAACAAATGACTGTTCAACTGTACAAATTAAACAGAATTTCAGAGCTGCAGTAAATAAAACAAGTGAATAAGCAGCTTTAAGAAGAGACCTAACAATCACGTGGCTCAGAGCAAAGAAATGTATCCCTCTCTTAGCTAACAACCCAAGGTCAGTATTTCAGCCAGCAGGCAGCTTGGATCCCTGTGACCATTCAGGAACCCAGGCTGATGGCAGCTCTGCCATCTTCCAGGTGTTGAAGGTCACAATGCCTGGAGGAAAGAGGAAAGAGTAGAAGTTCAAAGCCAGAGAATTCTTCTTAAGCAAGTGAGGCAGAAGTTGTTCACTTCATTTCTGCTCATGTTCCATTGGTAAGAGCCAAACTACATGACCAACCTTTGCCACAAGGGGCGCTGGGGGATGCAGCCTGACTGGGCAGCCACTTGCCAATACAGCTGTATTACTATGGAAGACTGGTTCAGAATTGGGAAAGGAGTATGTCAAGGCTATATATTGTCACCCTGCTTGTTTAACTTATATGCAGAATACATCATGCGAAATGCCGGGCCAGATGAAGCACAAAATTCATCCAGGAGAAATATCAATATGCAGGGAGAAATATCAAAAACCTCAGATATGCAGATGACACCACCCTTATGGCAAAAAGTGAAGAGAAACTAAAGAGCCTCTTGATGAAAGTGAAAGAGGAGAGTGAGAAAGCTGGCTTAAAACTCAACATTCAAAAAACAAAGATCATGGCATCCTGTCCCATCACTGCATGGCAAATAGATGGGGAAACAGTGAAAACAGTGACAGACTTTCTTTTCTTGGGCTCCAAAATCACTGTAGATGGTCACTGTAGCCATGAAATTAAAAGACACTTGCTCCTCAGAAGAAAAGCTATGACCAACCTAGACAGCCTATTAAAAAGCAGAGACATTACTTTGCTGACAAAGAAAGCTGAGCAGCGAAGAATTGATGCTTTTGAATTGTGATGTTGGAGAAGACTCTTGAGAGTCTGTTGGACTTCAAGGAGATCAAATCAGTCAATCCTAAAGGAAATCAATCCTGAACATTCATTGGAAGGACTGATGCTGAAGCTGAAAGTCTAATACTTGGCCACCTGATGCAAAGGGCTGACTCATTAGAAAAGACCCTGATGCTGGGAAAGATTGAAGGTAGGAGGAGAAGGGGGCGACAGAGGCTGAGATGGTTGGATGGCATCACCAACTCAATGGACATGAGTTTGAGTAAGCTCCAGGAGTTGGTGATGGACAGGGAGGCCTGGCATGCTGCAGTCCATGGGGTCACAAAGAGTCAGACATGACTGAGCGACTGAACTGGACTGAACTATGGAAGAGAACATGGCAACTCACTCCAATATTCTTGCCTTGAGAATCCCATGGACAGAGGAGTCTGGTGGCCTGTGGTCCCATAGGGTCACAAAGAGTTGAACACAACTAGAGCAACTTAGCATGCACTATGGAAGAAGAAATAAAAGCAGTTTGGAAAGAACTAGATGTTTTCATCCCAACTGCATTCATTACGGTAAGGTGGACTAGGAAATGCCGGGCTTCATCTGGCCCAGCATTTCGCATGATGTATTCTGCATATAAGTTAAACAAGCAGGGTGACAATATACAGCCTTGACATACTCCTTTCCCAATTCTGAACCAGTCTTCCATAGTCCATGCACTGAGCTAACAAGGAAGGGAAGATGTCTGTCTGAAGAAAACTTTACTCTGTAAAGCTGGCCTTATGACCTGACTACCAATTCAACTCTTCCTAAACCAGTAGAATTACACAGAAGTCAGATATTCCCTGAAATTCTTTAAGGAGAGATTTCAGATTATCAGGAAGTTTAAGAACTTGATCTTAAGTCATCTAAGCCATGTACCTACCTAAGACCCTAGTATCCCAGGATACCAGCTTGTTTGGACACTTGAGCTATATTGATGCATATAGCTTGGGTAGCCAAAATAAGGTGGTTAGATGTATCTGCAGAACCTACATACACGCACGTGCACATCTGCACAGAATAACACCAACAATAACACACATAACCACTAATAGCTGGCTGAAAAACTTTCTCTTGTTGTACTACTTAAATGCACGAAAGGTCACTCGCCCTTGTGCTATGGTCTAATGAAGGCTTTGGTTTAATCAGCGGTCTGAGATGAACCTACTTAAGGGTAGCAAAACACTTGTACCCTTCACCAGAGAAAAGATTAATTTATAATAATTGCTGATCTTTATTGAGTGCCTACCATTTTATATCTGTCATCTCATCCTAACCCTTAGAAACGTCCTATAAAATTTTTATGCAGATATGGAAACTGATGTCGGGTAACTTCCTTAGGATCTCAGAAGTAGCAGATGATTGAGTCAGAATTTGAACAGACTTTCTAACTGTAGCATCTATGCTCTTTCCTCTACACTATGCTGCCTCCAACTATGCCAGGAATAATTTGTGTTTGAGTCACACTGAGAGACCAAAAGTGAAAGTGAAGTCGTGTCCGTCCGACTCTTTGCGACCCCATGGACTGTAGCCTATCCGGCTCCTCCATCCATGGGATTATCCAGGCAAGAATGCTGGAGTGGATTGCCATTTCCTTCTCCAGGAGATCTTCCCGACCCAGGAATCGAACCCAGGTCTCCTGCATTGCAGGTGGATGCTTTACCATCTAAGCCACCAGGGAAGCCCATAGAGACCAAAGTATACCTGAAAAATTGGGATTATCTTGTGGAGCAGAGATTAGATTATTCTACCACTAGCAGACCCAGAAAAAGTGGAAGGAAGACACTGGAAAGCAGATTTATGTGAAGTAACAAGAAGACTTCCCAGGTGGCCCAGTGGTTAAGAACCTGCCTGCTGATGCAGAAGACATGGGTTCTATCCCTGGTCTGGGAAGATTCCACATGCCTTGGAGCAGCTAAGCCCATGCATTGCAACTACTGAAGCCTGTGTGCCTAGAGCCTGTGCTCCGCAACAAGAGAAGCCACCACAGTGAGAAGCCTGTGCTCCGCAACCAGAGAGTAGCCCCTGCCCGCCGCAACTACAGAAAGCCCGCGCGCAGCAACGAAGACCCAGCACAGTCAATAATAAAATAATAATAAAGAAGTTGCAAGCACTTTCCAGCTATCCCAGCTGTCTGACAGGAGTGTCAGCTTCTGCATGTGGTGCTGAGTTTCACACTGCTGGATGTATTCATGCAAAAGCTTGGCAAACAGTCTTCTGAGTTTCTTGCAATGGAAACCTAGTTCAGTGGCTCCAAAGACCCCTTCCAATTCTATTGTTTCTCTGCTCTAACTTCAAATATCTAAGATGGCATTTTATCTTCTTTGAGAATTTTTTCTTAGGATAATTACAGTTTTGGTTATACAGACTTTGATAACTGATTATCTGCTTTCTGAACCCATTTTAAGTCCTGTCAATGATTGTAGAATATAAATGAGAAATGGTAGAGCATATAGGTTGAGAGTTCATTTTTAGCATCAGATCTTTGGCCCAGTGATTCCAAAACTTACCAGCTGTGTCATTTAAGTCTGCAAGCTTTAGTCTCTCCAACTGTAAATGGAAGTAATCAAACCTCTTTTACAGTGTTACTGTGTTACATATGCTAAGTCACTCCAGTTGCGTCCGACTCTTTGTGACCCTATGGACTGTAGCCCACCAGGCTCCTCTATCCATGGGATTCTCCAGGCAAGAATATTGGACTAGGTTGCCATGTCTTCCTCCAGATGTGTTACATACCATATTATTAATATTTATAAAATCCCTAGTATACCATCTGGGACATGATAAGGGCTCAAAACATGATTTTTTTTTAATAAAAAATAATAACATAGAATTCAGAGGCCAGTGAAAAAATCGTAATCATATCTCTACTCCCAGAATGCTTACCTTCTCTTGGTAGACAATTTACATTACTGTAAATGTAAGCTGATCACACACACAACATACAACCACCCCCCACAAAGGGCTTGATTAGTGGGTTGTTTATAACCCAAAGTTTACTTGGGTGACTTTACTGCCTTCTCCTCATGAAAAGAAATGTGGCAGTGAGGATGGGAAAGGAGGAGGGCAGCCACCAAAGATCTTTCTCATCATTTAATCATTTATCATGTCTCTCAGGGAAAAGATATGCAAAATCACCTGGCCAAGAGTAAATAGAACCTAAGCTCACTTCCATGTATACCTGGAATAAGCCATGAACTATGGGCTTCCCAAGTGGCTCAGACAGTAAAGAATCTGCCTGAAATGCAGGAGATCTACGTTCGATCCCTGGGTGGGGAAGATCCACTGGAGAAGGAAATGGCAACCCACTCCAGCCTGGGGAATCCCATGGACAGAGGAGCCTGGTGGGCTACAGTCCATGGGCCCACAAAGAGTCGGACACGACTGAGCAACTTTCTTTTCTTTCTTTCTTTTGAAATTCTGGGCAACCTGCTCTAGCTTTTCAGAGACAAACTGATATAATAAGTCAGGCAAAAGTTTTTAATGCTGAGGAAGACTACTGC
Organism: Bos taurus; assembly: GCF_002263795.3. Taxonomy (NCBI): domain Eukaryota; kingdom Metazoa; phylum Chordata; class Mammalia; order Artiodactyla; family Bovidae; genus Bos; species Bos taurus. The sequence goes on along the minus strand of NC_037336.1, from coordinate 25,716,408 downwards.
AACAGAGTTGAGTAACATGCTTAAGTTTAGGAACATGCTTTTATGTGTAGACATGTTTAAAAGTTGTTCATATACTATATCTTTGTTTTCTTTTGTTTCTTCAGGCTGTAGAACTTTATATGTATAATTTATACAATAAACATATTTGTTCTGTTGGTGTAGATACATTTGAATTACTAGAAACCACAAAAAAAAGAGTATTTCCTAGGTACCACGTCTGATGCGTGATATGTCTCTAACAATTGGTTTATAAGTCACTGAGTTATGTCTGACTCTTTTGTGACCCCATGGTCTGTAGCTCGCCGGGCTCCTCTGTCCATGAGATTTCCGAGGCAAGGATACTGGAGTGGGTTGCCATTTCCTTCTCCACAGGATCTTCCTGACCCAGGGATCAGACCTGCGTCTCCTGCACTGGCAGGGGAATTCTTTACCACTGAGCCACCAGGGAAACCCTAACAATTGGTAGAGAATAATATTTAACACCTAACAAGGATTTGCTGTGTGTTAGGAGGTGGAAATGTTAGTCACTCAGTCGTGTCCAACTTTTTGCGACCCCATGGACTGTAGCCCTCAAGGCTCCTCTATCCATGGAATTCTTCAGGGAAGAATACTGGAGTGGGTTACATTTCCTTCTCCAGGGGATCTTCCCAACCCAGGTATTGAACCTGGGTCTCCTGCATTGCAAGCAGATTCTTTACCATCTGAGCCACCGGGGAAGCCCCAGGAACTATTTCAGTACATTATGTGCATTGATTCATTTACTCTTCAAATCATTTATGAGCAAGGTGCTTTTATAATCCCCATTTTGTAGATGAGGAAGAATGCACAGGGAAGTTAAATAATTTGCCCTGAATCACACAGCTACAGTCAGAGACAGAATCTGAACCCAGCAATCTGGCTCCAGAGCCTACATGCTGATCACTATTTCTGGTTATCTGACTCTGACTGAGTCCCAGGGGAATCTCAGCCAAAGTAGATCAGACTTCAGAGGAGCAGCTAGACAGAGGTCCCAGAGGACCGCAGCTTCAGCCCTGGCTTTAGTCAGCATGCACTGACCGTGCCTCATAGCACCTCATGGATGGCTCTTGATAAATTGACTCTAGTGTGTATATCTTTGGTCTCTCCAGCTGCAAGTCACAGTTGCTCATCTGTCAGTTGCATTACTGACATGTTCATAAATGTCAGCCTCCGTTACTGTCCAGAGTTCTAGGCCTGCCTCTCTTCTTGGTTATAATGCACCGTAGCAATAGAGGCCCTGGGTCCAAGTCCTGTTTCCACAACTGATCACCTGTGTGACTTTGGCCAAGGGACTTACCTCCTAGAGCGGTCATACCTGTAGCCTGAAGCCGATACTTACTGATAGGATTTCGGAGGTTTAAGGTAGTAAATGTAAATTCCCTTTCCCCCAATTTCTAACATTTGAACTCTATATAATTTCTGATTCCTGAACTGTATTTGTTTCTTGCCACATATGTGTGGCACACACACAAAAAAACCCAGCAATTTAATTCTACCTTCAATATTATTTCTTGATATTAAAAGGTTAACATTCTTTGAGAATCATCCATTTTGAGTAAAGACATCCCATGATGCTAGAGTCTCTTCATGATGGACTAAAAGTCTGTTTTTAAAGCTCTGTTCAAATTTCCCTCTCAAATTGAGGGTGAGATGTATGGAGAGAGTAACGTGGAAACACGCATTATCATATGTAAAATAGATAGCCAATGGGAATTTGCTGTATGACTCAGGGAACTCAATCCAGGGCTCTGTAACAACCTAGAGGGGTGGGATGGGGAGGGAGGTGGGAGGGGACATGGGTAAACCTATGGCTGATTCATGTTGATGTTTGGTAAAAACCAACACAGTACTGTAAAGCAATTATCCTTCAATTAAAAATAGATAAATAAAAAATTTGCCTCTCAAATAAACTGATTTTTTTTTTAAATTGCAGCAGAATACACAAAATATGGGCTTCCCAGGTGGCTCAGTGGTAGAGAACCCACCTGCCAATGCAGGAGACACAGGAGACACAGGTTTGATCCCTAGGTAGGGAAGATCCCCCTGGAGGAGGAAATGGCAACCCATTCAGTATTCTTGCCTGGAAAATCCCCTGGACAGAGGAGCCTGGCAGGCCACAGTCCATGGGGTCACAAAGAGTCCAACACAACTGAGTGGCTGAGTACACACACATAAAAGTCACCATCTTAGTCGTTTTAAAATTTTTATGTATTTTAATTGAGGATGATTGCTTTACAATGTTGTGTTGGTTTCTGCCATACAGCAACACGAATCTGCCATAGGTATACATACGTCCTCCCCTCTTGAACTTCCCTCCCACCTCCCACCCCTCTGGGTTGTCCAGAGCCGTGGGTTGAGCTCCCTGTGTCATACAGCAAATCCCCACTGGCTACCTATTTTGCATATGGTGTGAATCCGTCCCACCCTTTCCTTCCCCAGCTGTGTCCACAAGTTCTCTGGCTGCCTTTCTACTGCTGCCCATCAGTGCCATTTTTCTAGACTCCATATATATGCACCCATATACGATAGTTGTTTTTCTCTTTCTGACTTACTTCACTCTGTGTAACAGGCTCTAGGTTCATCCACCTCACTAGAAAAACTGACTCAGATTCCTTCTTTTTCATGGCTGAGTAATATTCATCTTAGCCATTTCTAAGTGTGCAGTTCAGTAGTGTTAAAATAATTCACATTGCTGCACAATCCATCTCCAGAACTTTTTACCTTGTAAAACTGAAACCCTGCACGCATAAAAAACTTCTGGTTTTCCTCTCTTCCAGTCCCTGCCAGTTACCATTCTACTTTCTATCTCTGTGAACAGTCTACTCTAAATACATCCCATGAGTAACCATGGTGTGCTTGTCCTTTTTTTGACTGGCTTATTCCCCTTAGCATAATGTCCTTAACATGTTCATCCATGTTGTATCAGGGGTCAGAATTTCCTTCTTTTTTAAGACCAAATAATATTCCATTGTGTACACTTACCACATTTTGTTTGTTCATTTATTTGTCAATGAATACTTGCATTGCTTCCTCTTTTGACTATTGCGAATAATGTTGCTATGAAGATAGGCATAAAAATATTTCTTTGAGGACTATTTTCAATTCTTTGGGGTATATAACCAGAAATAGAATTACTGGTCATACGATCATTCTGTTTTTAATTTTTTGAGAAACTGCCATGCTGTTTTCCATACCATTAATATTTTACATTCCCAGCAAGAGTTCACAAGGGTTCAGATTTCTCTACATTGTCACTAACATTTGTTTTTATTTTCTGGTTTTGTTGCTAGTAGCTGTCCTAATGAGTATGATTAGGATGGCTAACGAACCATCTCAGTGTGGTTTTGATTTTCATTTTCCTACTGATTAATGATGTTGAGCATCTTTTCATGTGTTGTGGGGCCATTTGTATATCTTCTTCAAAGAAATGTCTTCTCAAGTCCTTTGTTCATTTCTAAATCAGATTGTTTGGGTTTCTTTTTTTGTTGAGTTGTAGAAGTTCTTTATATATATTTTGATATTTGCTTCTTATCAGATATATGTTTTACAAATACTTTCTCCCACTCTCTGGATTGCCTTTGTGCTCTGTTGATTGTGCCTTTGATCCAACGTCATTTTAATTTTAATGAAGTCTAGTTTACTTATTTTTTTATTTTGTTGCCTGTACTTTTGGTATCATCCTCATGTATATAAACTACCATTTTATGCATAGGACTAATAAGGCAAGAATCACTATCTCTTTAGGGACTGTCTGGGAATCTAAAACCTTTGGCTCAGACATTCCCAAGGGAGCCTTGTGAGTAAATACACACAGCAAACTCTGTTGCAGGAACACGACCAAGGCTACTAGGCATAAAATTGGAACCCCTTGTTTGTTTATTCACAGCCTGTGCGTGGAAGCCAGAGGGTCCTGAGATGCCAGGATCAGGCTTGAGAAGCGCCTGCAGTTCAGCCGTGCCTGCTGTCACAAGCAGAGCAGCCAGCTCGTGTGGAGGGTCATGTGTCAATGAGTAATCACTAAGAAAAGCAACTCTCTGAAGGGCTGATCAACACTTCAGGGTCAGGACGCATCACATGGACATGTAGATGCCTTGGCGTGTGTGCGCGCATTTTAAGTACCTATTCAGACCTGTCAAGCATGATCAAGTGTCTTTAATTAAGTGCCTGGGCCAGTCTGTATGCACACATATGCAACTGTTCTTTTCTACCCACTGTAGCTTAATAAACACTCTCTATGAAATTTCATGTTAACTTATTTACCTAAGTAAATAAAATACACATTGAAAGAATTTTTCCTCTTTTGCCCACTCTTGAGATTCCATAAACATTTCTACATTTCATACACACAAAATTCTCACCAGCTATTTAGACAGCCAAAATAGGATCTAGAGGTGGGTGGACAGTCATTTAACTGTCAAATATCTCTAGTGAATTTTTTTTTCTCTAGTGATTCTGAATGCTCGCCAGAGCATTTGAAACAGTGTAGTGTGTCTAGCACTACTTCTCTTAATTTTTAAACATGGGTGTATTTCAAGGGGAATTTAATCCATCTGGTTCGGATTCGCTTACTCTTAGCTCATCAAAGTGGGACTTTGTAATTGATGTTTGATGTCCAGAATGCCTTGTGGGTTTTCAGGTCATTAGAAAGATTCCCCGCTGCCTGCCTGTCTGCCCCTCCACATCCCTGGCCCTACTCAAGAAGTTATATTTTATTTACCTGACTTAGTTTTAAATGAGCAGAAATGAGTACTTGACCAAATGTCAGAGCTTTCAGCCCTCCATAGTCACGATTTTGGAGTATGACAAAGTGAGAGCCCTGGGGTGACAGGTTGCTGGGGGCTGTGCATGCACTGTGGGCCCGACCGCTCAGGAGGCCAGACCACACACTCTGCACTGTCCCCTGGCTTGAGGTCTGTGTCCACAATGGATGTCTCTAGACGCTGGGAGCGAGTTCTGAAACCTCTTTCATCCAGCACTTGCACACGATGCCACAGCCACCCCCACGCCCGTAGCACATGCAGACATAAACGGGCCCCCAGACAAGGTTTCTCATCATGCGTGCGTGCAGTCTCTTTAGGATGACTTCACAACAAGCTCTTGACTCAGTAAGCCCTGCTGTATCAGGAAAACAACATGCTCATGCCCTTCCAAATCCTACCAATAGGAAACTTAATACCATCTTCTCAAGGATTGGCCTCTCTCAAAGTCCTCCAAAGAAGATCCCAAAATGCTCAGCTCTCTCTCATGGTGGGGAGAAAATGCAGTCTACTGTGTCTAAAAAACAATGCAGAATTTTAGCACCAGAAGTGGCCTTGAAGATCATGTAGTCTTGATCGTCTCCCATAGCTGCAAAGGGTAAACTGTGCATTTATTTCAGCATTTGCTGTTTCTTTTAAATATTATTGATGTGTGGTCATGGCCTTAGTCAGCTTCTCCATTCAGCAGGCATTCAATAGATCTTTGCTGAGCACCTCCCTTATGTCAGTCACCTTGCTAGTCCCTGAGGTTTTCAGAGGGCAAGTAAGCTTATCCCTGCAAGAGGTATGCATCCATTCCCTTCTCTATCACTGCTCTGTCCTTATAAGCCAACTAGTGATGTCAACTGAAAATAAGCAAAGGGTTTCCGAGGTTGCCAGTTTGTCTGAGATAACTTTGGAGAACTCGCTTTCATTTGTAAGGCTCCTATCAATAAATCTTGCCGATGTGACGGCCCTCTTGTCTTGATTTGTGAACTATATAGCTCTATTAGTTTTCCTACCTGACCAAGGCTCTCTGGATGGCATTTTGGATTTCCCAAGAAATAAATAAAACCTATATTGATCAATGTTTGTGGATTAACTCTATTCAGCTAACAAGTGAGCATCCTGCCAGCCAGCATAGAACCTCATACTACCGAGAACAGCAGAGAAACACCACAGAGAGAGAGAGGAGGCTGATGAAACACCTCTTAAAAAGAGGCTGACTAACAACAAAAAAAATTCTTTTTTCTTCCTTTTTTGTTTTAAAAAGGACTATATTTAAGCTTCTGAAAACTAAAGAGTCTGAACAGAAATAGTCAGTGCTTACTTACAAAAAAATAAAAATAAAAATGCACACGCAGGCAAAGCAGACAAGAGGTAAAGGGCCAAGTGAGCATTGGTCACAAGCCCCTCCTGCTTTCTCTTGAACAGTTTCCTTAGCTTAAAGTCATTTATCTTTTGCAGCATCGAAACCAAATGTACGAACATTTGTATAAAGTCTGGCACTGAAAATATCACAGTGCAGCATCCCATCTCAACCTTCTGCATGTTGAATATTTTACTGGTGAATATGGAATTCTTAGACGTGAGAAGGTAGTAATCCAGGCAACTTTGCCTTTGTGATATTTACTTTTATCAGTTTACAGAAATGGAAAGCTTCTTTTTGAACTGACTTTTGCTAGCTTTTCCATTTCCCTTGACAACTGCATTTTACTATCATACCATAAAGGAAAAGTTTTCAGGCGACTGATTCATGTGGCAGTGAGGTCATCTGAAGTTTTAGGACCTTAAATAGGAATGGTGTTGTGAAAAGAATGAGCCTGGCTTGTACCAGGCAAGCTAAGAGCTTATCTTACCAGGACATGGAGTCCCCAGTGGGTGGAGGAGATGGCCCGGCTGCCTTTCTTTCCTTCTCCATTAGAGTTAAGCAGATGTGGTTAGTCAGTGTGTAAGGGAGCGGGTGGAAATGTAAGTATTCAAGCTTGTGTGTGTTGCCAGGTCTCAGTCAGCCAGGCAGTCGTTTCTCTGGAGCCTAAAGTAGGCACTAAATTTCACCCTCACCCACCAAATGGGCACACTTGCCCCTTAATCTGTCTTCCTGCAGGAGGGCTCCCCTGGCACCATCCCGCCTGAACTTGGGGCCAGCCTTTCCCTGGAGCCCCTTCTTGTGAATTACAGCCTGCAGCCTGGGGGCTGAATAGAAAACAGCCTCCAGAAACTCAACTGGAAGGGCTGACCGGAATTCAGCCTAATGTGGAGAATGGCAGGAAAGCTTCTATTATTCTACTTCATTCTATCTGCTGGGAGGCAGCGCGGCGCCTGGAGTCTGACTGAGCTTAACTCATTTCCCTGGATTTCCGAGTCACAGCCACCATGCCTACTAAAGCCAAATATCTCACTCCCGGGGCTCACTCCACTTCCTGATATAGGATGCACTTGCCTGTCTCCTGGTGACCTAAAACACTAATAAAGGAGTCATAATATGACCTAGACAAGACCTGGAAGCCAACCAGAATGCAAATGATTGACGGGAGTGCTTCCAGTTATCTGCTGTTTGTTCTGACTCTTTGGCGTGGTTCTTTTTATTATGATTGTGGGAGTAGGAAGCTTAAAAATACATACAGGCATTACTCTCCACATTGGTGAAGGTTAATCCTAAGGTGTGGCAAAAGAAACTCTGTGTTACAGATTGGAAACCCACAGACACCAGCTACAACTTTTGCTGCCCCTTCCTTCCCCTGGCTTTCTGCAAGGATGGCCATGGCACTTTGGAAACAATTCTTAAATGTGACTTTTGTCCAATTCTGGGTACAGGGTTAAAGGAGCAACTTCCTTTGTTGATTTATTTTCCTCACTGATTGTTCTGATGATCTCTGCTCGCTATTTCTCAAATGTTATTAAAGTGATTAGCATTTCTGCAGAAAGGTCATGAATTCACTGTCCTATTCTTTCTTTTTTTTATCTTTTTAATACCAATCTTAATCTTTTATTCCAAAATAAGATAAATATTTGATATAATGGAGATCCATGGTTAAAATAACCACTTGAGTTATGAATCAGGACTAGGGAGATTTTTTTGGAGTCATTTCTTAGGTTTGCTGATTACCATGTTTCAGTATCTTTAACCTCAAATTCCTCTTTTTTTTAGAGGAAGGCTTTTTATATATCCATTGTTCCTTTCCCTTCTTCTTAATATATTTAGATTCAAAAGCTCATCTTATATCTAGCTAGACAGAGAGGTAGGCTGCCCAAATGTTAGTTGCCTGTCTGTACTTGGAAAGTATCCACTGAAGTCAGCTTGCAAGGAGTTCTTGTAAAACCCACACTGGAAGTTTCAGTCTGCCATCCTCGGAGACCAATGTCCTAAGGTGATCTATCATAGCAATGCTTGAGAATGGTCATCCTTCCTGTGGGAGTAAAATCAAATGGAGTCAGGTTCCTCCACCCAGGGTACCAGAGTCAGACTGGACTGGCACATTATCCTCAATGACAACAGTCCCAGCAGGCAAAGGTATGCTATGGAATACATTTTAATGTATTCCCTTTAATACTTACATTTCTAGGTTAAAGAATCCCTCTACTTTTTAACATCTATTCTATTAGATTTAGATTTAACTAGTACTTCTGAGTTTCTACTATGTGCTGGGCATTGTGTTAAAGTCTTTCTCATATGATAATAAAGTGAAAGTGAAGTCGCTCAGCTGTGTCCGACTCTTTGCGACCCCATGGACTGTAGCCTACCAGGCTCCTCCCTCCATGGGATTCTCCAGGCAAGAGTACTGGAGTGAGTTGCCATTTCCTTCTCCAATGATGATAATAATAATGCCTAATATTTATTATTATTATATTTATTGTCTAATATTTATCTGCCAGGCACTGTTGAAATACTTTTTGTGAATTAATTCATTTAATTCTTGCATCAATCCTATGAGAAGTTTCATCTCATTTACCAAGAAAAATTTCATGGATTTACATTGTGATTGTTACTATATAGATGATAATTCTAGGGTTCAGAGAATTTTGAGCACCTTGTTCAAGGCCAAGGATCAAGAACCAAGATTCATACCTAGAACTTTATCTGTGTAGAGCATCTTCCACCCTTCTTGGCTGTATTGTGTAAGTCATAGAAAACTAATTTTAGTTCTGTTGGATGTTGCTTCATCTAACTAATTCTTAGAGCTGGGTTGTTTCTAACATGTTATGCAGATTTTTTAAAGTAAATTTCTGAATTATTTTTCTATTAGTCTGTTGTCAATTGATACTAACACATGGAGAAGTTAACCTGATACAGTATCTGAACACAATATAACTCTAGAAGAGCAGATCCAACTATCAGATACCATGGTATAAACATACTTTAATGCTCATCAACTACAAGGTTGCAAATTCCATGTTCTACACAAATAATTAATGCCAAACTATAGTTGGTACATCTGGAACTTACTTTAATTCATTTGCTGTGTTTGGTTACTCACACTTTGGTTGTAAAAGTATTGTAACACATTAGTGATCGTCTATCGAACAGAAATTCTCTATAAAATAATCTGTAGAGAAGCCAAAATGAAGTCATTAAAATTATTTAAATATGCTCAAGTTCAAAGGGCTTTTCCTTTCCTTTATTTTAATATTTTGTTTTTTCTTTGGCCATGCCCCAAGGCATATGGGATCTTAGTCCCCCAACCAGGGATCGAACCCACACCCCCTGCACTGAAAGCTGAAGTCTTAACCACTGGACTGCCAGGGAAGTCCCTTTCCTTTCCTTTAAATTCATGCCCATTTCCTTAATCCTTTTTTTTAAACGTTAATTTTCCACACTTTTAATTACTTGTGAAAACCCTCCACGTCTTCTGTTTCTCTCAAGTTATGAAGCCCAGAAATGGACACTTACCAAAACTGAGTAAGACATGGAGACAATTTAATAAAGATTCCTACCTTCCCTTCTTCTATTCTAATTTCCACATATTATTCTCAAAAAGCACTTTAACACATTGCCTCTTTAGCACAAAAGATAATCTCCAGATTTTATTTATGTCTCTCTCTCTCTTTTTTTTTTTTTTTTTTTGCATACCAGATTAAAATTGACAAATGCATGGTCTGGTTTTCTTCTTAAATTAACCACTTTGCCTTTTCCCCTTAATCTCAGACCTAGGTGGGCTTGGTTTTTGCCTGTCCCTCACTTTGGAGGCATCTGAATCCTTTGTGTTCACTCTTTTCCTATGTCTAAGATTTTAAACACAACGCCAGGATCATAACCTGTAGAATAAGCTGTCTCCCCAGGATACCACAGTGACTTGGTAATAATGCCCCTCTCTGGGTATGTCGTAGCTCAGTCCACAAGTGTAGCTGGTGCAAAATTTCATATAAAAATATCATCTGCTAATCACTGGGCCAGCTGTTTTCTAAAGCAACAAGCTCCTAACATAAATATGTCATTTGCATGTGGGAAAACTGGGCTGGATAAGTTGATTTCTTCAGTGACATAACCAGCCCTGCCTCAACTCTGCTTTATCTAGAGGGAGGAAAGCAGAGATACATAAACAACACAGGGTTCCCACCGCTCGGGTGGGAGGTGGGGGTGGAGTCAGACAGCCTGGGGTCCTTGGTTTTAATCGGGGCTTCTCTCCACTGCAGACAGGGACAATCGCCCCTGAATCCCACAGAGTTGTCTTCTTCCAAGCGGCTGATTCAGACACAGAGTCTAGTCTTGTTTATCTTTTCGTTTTTTAAAATATGCATCCACAAAAAGGCCCTAAGGTCTCTTGTAAAAATGTCACTGAGATATTTCCTAGTGATTTCTCACTAGCTATTTTTCCCTGAAATAGATATTTTCACCAGCATTTCGTCAGATATTAATGGAAATGCTGAGCTAAATTTTCAGCCATCCTGATATGCATTGATAATTAAAAAACTGACTTCCACTTCTGGTTTTATAAATCTCTATTTCTGCTCTTGGTTATATGAATTATAATAATGAGGGACTACTAAACCATGATAAAGTACAACAATTTTTTCAATTTTGGCATAAAGATTATTCCAAGGATAGAGTTCTTATGGATTTCTGATCATTTATACATAATGAAATAAAAATATCCTTTTAGATTTTTCAAAAATATTATTTAAGCCAAGATGGGATTTATCATTTTTAGTTTTTATATTTGCTTGATTTTTGTTGCATTTTTTTCAGACTGTGGTTCATGACAGGGCAAAGTTTTTACAAGTAGGGAGAGGGTTTGATTACATTTGATGTTCTCTAAAGCGTATTAATCTTGGGAATAAGAATTGTAGATTTTCCCAGAAAAAGATATAAGATGTTTGATCCAAGAGAAGCTTCAGGGATTATTAATATCAGTATTGCTCAAAGGAGCTCTAGGGGTTCCTCAGACACTCCTGAAGAGCAGGGGGAAAGAAATCAGTTCAGGTTGGGCTGGGTGGAGACAACTAGTGGAGTCTCCAGACACTGAACCAGGCAGCTCCACTTTTAATTTGATTTACACACTGGACTTCTGTGTGAGGTTTCATTTGAAAAGGCTACATGTGCTACAGGAATATTAATAATATTACTAACAGTAAGAAAGCCTTGAAATCCAATAGACAAATGCCTAAATGTTATAAGTGAGGAAACTGAAGTTGGGAGAGAATAAATGATTTGTTCAAAACAATGCAGCTAGTAAAAAGTTAGCTGGATTAATAATTCTTAAAAATTAAAAGGCGCAGATGTAGAGAACAGACTTGCAGAAGGAGTGGGTGGGACAAATGGAGAGAGTAGCATGGAAACATGTAAACATTACCACAGGTAAAATAGACAGCCAATGGGAAGTTACTGTATAACAGGGAGCTCAGCCCGGTGCTCCCTGACAGCCTAGAGCGGTGGGGTGGGAGGGGCAGGAGGGAAGTTCCAGACGGGGGTAATATATGTACACTTATGGCTGATACACAGGGTCTTCCCTGGTGGCTCAGAGGTTAAAGCATCTGCCTGCAATGCAGGAGAGCCAGGTTTGATCCCTGAGTCAGGAAGATCCCCTGGAGAAGGAAATGGCAATCCACTCCAGTATTCTTGCCTGGAGAATCCTATGGACGGTGGAGCCTGGTAGGCTACAGTCCATGAGGTTGCAGAGAGTTGGACACGACTGAGCAACTTCACTTTCACTTTCATGGCTGATTCATGTTGTACAGCAGAAACCTACATAACATTCTAAAGCAACTAATCTCCAATTTGAAAGAAATTTTAAAAACTTAAAAGGCTGTGTTCAATTTAATCAACATTTATCAAAGCCCTACTAAGTGTAAGATACTATGCTAGGCCTCCAAGGAATAAAGAAAGTAGCATATAGCCCTAGTATAGAAACCTAGTACAAGATTCTTTAGCATCTTGTCCTAAAGTTAGATCATCCCATCTAACGTCTTTGTTTTAGAGTTAGAAGCTTGCTCAAAGCCACACTGCAATTTTTTAAATGGCAGAATCAGGACATGAGTCTTACTTTTAAAATCTTCGTTACAATGCACTTCCCACTGTACCATCATGCTGTCAAATTTGGTTCATGAACACTGAGTGTCTCAGGAAAATCCTCCACTTGAAAAACCCAACTGAACATTCGCATTTTAAAAGTTCTGAAAAGTCCTAGAGTAAAGAACTGTGCTTAGCTATGGTTCCAAAACTTAGGCCTTAGAATACTACTCATGCCTTACACATCTATGTCCCAAAGAACACACTTGAGAGATTCTGCACTATAACTTCTCCTCTAGACTTTACTAGATATGATACTGAACTCTAGTAGGACCTTTTTTAAAAAACCACATTTCCATGGTTTATATATAAATAGGGCTTGAGCAATGTACTCTCAGTGATGTGTTAGACCAGATGGATTATTTACAAATACATATTGTGTTTGAATGTCACAGAAAATATTATATACATATGTCCAAATAAGTGTGAATCAAATGCAATATACAAAATGCTAACAATGTATTGTTTCAGCCTTAATACCAGTTTATATCTGCTCCTATCTACCATGAGAGGTTCAAGGCTATCTATTTGCTTCCTAAGTTTAATGTATGCATTTTAAGTCACCAGAAATATTGAATTAATTTTAGTAAGATAAGAATTGGTGAATAACTTGTTGCCCAGTGTTTAGAGATAAAGTTACTGTCATGCAAAGTGAAGACCCATTTGTTTTTTCATATAAAATACATGTATCTTGGTGCATTTGACTTTGGTCAGACCGCAAAATATAGAAAAGGAATAAATAGTAAAATTTCTCCAAAAAATATTACTCAAGGTACACCAAACCAAGATAATACTGTAAGCCTTGGGAGCGAACCTGTTCTTGCAAGATTTGCAGACCAATTTTTCAAGATCAAAAGTGTTTCTATAAGCACACAAAATCTTGGACCTTTTCCCAGACTAAACCTCCAACACTTCTGAGGTTGGCCCATCACTAATATTTACAATATTTTGACATTTCATAGGATGGACTCCATAGGCCTTTATGACAGGCAGGCTTCCGACTGTGACAGAGTGCTGAAATGGTTTGTGGTGTGTGAAAGGCGGTCAGACAGCACTGGCATTTTGCAACAGGAAGGAAATGATTTGTAGGTACCACCAGCTTGTTGTATCTTGTCGGCTTTGTTAGATGAGAAGCATCACTGGGCACCCATTAGTATAGGGAGGGCCATGCTGCTCACCTGAGAAGCACTCCTTGCCAAGTGACTTGAGGCCTGTGTTTAGCTGATGTTCTTTCCTGTAGCATTACAGAAAACTTTTAGAAACAGGACCTCTAGTGTGCTAATTCTCTTAACTCCTTTATTTTAATTTGAAAAAAAAAAAATTTTTTTTTTCTTTTTTGGCCACACCACGCAGCATGCTGAATTTTCCAATCAGGGATCAATCCCACGCCCCTGCAGTGGAAGCCTAGAATCTCAACCACTGGGCCACCAGGGAAGTCCTCTTAACCCTTTCAAATAAGATTGAGCATAGCAACTTACACTTAGTAGGGCTTTAATAATAAGAGTTTTCAACAAATCCATGCATTTACCAAGTTGGAACATGTAAGATAAAGTAAATCCTGTACTCTCTGATGACATATACCTCTAAGGACCTACTTATCCACTGTGATTTATTTCTTTTCCATTTTGAAAAGTGAAAGTGTTAGTTGCTCAGTCGTGTCTGACTCTGTGACCCCCAAGGACTGTAGCCTACCAGGTTCCTCTATCCATGGGATTTCCCAGGCAAGAACACTGGAGGGGGTTGCCATTTCCTTCTCCAGGGAATCCCCCCAACCCAGGGATTAAATCGCAATCCACTGCAATGCAAGCAGATTCCTTACCACCTGAGCCACCAGGGAAGCCATGGTCATTCCTAATAATGCTTCTAAAAAATTGCATGATTATTGTACCTTCATTGCCAATAGCAGCAGTAGAATAAAGCCACAGGTGCTCTCTTACCCGCTAAATTAGGATTCTCCTCCATAATCATCGTTGTTACTTTGCTGCTTTTAAGAGGTCCATTTCCCTTAGATGACGAGGGTCCACACTTGCAATATGTATGCTCAAGGTTCTCCAATCTCAATAGATTTCATGTGTGACCAGGTAGGAGACACTCTGTTAGAAAAGACGAAATGTATGAGATGTGAGTCCTGCTCTCAGAGAGTTCGGTCTCATTGTGGAATCAAGAAAAACACAAATACAGGCAGTAGCACTTGTCAGTGACATTTGAAGGTGCTGCTCTAGAAGCAGAGATTCAGATACTTATCTTCACAACAAAGAGGTTGACAATTGCATGTGTTCATCTATTCTTTAGGGAATGGGGATATAAATGAGACTATCTCATTCATCAGGCTTCCCTGGTGGCTCAGATGGTGAAGAATCCACCTGCAGTGCAGGAGACCTGGGTTCAATCCCTGGGTTGGGAAGATCTCCTGGAGAAGAAAATGGTAACCCACTCCAGTATTTTTGCGTGGAAAATCCCATGGACAGAGGAGCCTGGTGAGCTACGGTTCATGGGGTCGCAAGAGTCAGGCACGACTTAGCAACTAAACAATAATAACTATCTCATTCATCACATGATTTAAAGCCAAAAATCAAGACTGCCATTCTTCCGGAGCCATGAGTGTTTTCTCCTCCATCATCCCCAGGAGTGTCCAAGGCTTTATTCCTTTCTTGTCCTACCCTGGCTCAGCCTAAGTCTTTATGGGAGTTCAATCTATCACTGTCAGAGCTCCACAGTGGGATTAGAAAGAAGCCGATCTAACAGGAGAGAAGTGAGCACACCCGTAGTGATAACCCCAACTTGGGGTTCTCTTTTTCTAACTGGTCACCATGTCTATCCACATACTTGATAATTTAGAACTTGTGGTCTTGTGACATGGGCTTAGATTATTTGCAAGGCAGTTCCCAGGCAACCTGGGGACTGTACTCAGCAGTGAAACGTTTAAGGTGGCAAGCAGATGGTGCCTGTCCAGGAGTCCAGCCCTATTAGAATATGTCCTGTGAGGCAAGCCTGCCAGTTGAAGGGAATAATTATAAGAAGCTGTCTAACTGCCATGGCAATAGAAACTTAACCCAAGTGTTTTCAGGTAACTGCCAGCCCTGGGCCTGGCCCCCTTCCATAGGCCCCACAGCACACGGCCCTGTGTGAAGTGGGTGTTTTACAGCAAGTTACAGCAACGCAGCTGTTTGCACTAGAACTTAACCCAGGTATGCCAGACAGCTGTGCCAAAGCACGTCTTACTGTTTCATTAATTCAAAAGCAACTCACATTTAAAAAAAAGCAAAACAAAACTGTGTGACCCTGACTGCTGGCTTCAGTTCTTTGTCAAGAACTGGTTATTTAATTCAATTTCATAAAATGTTTCTGTGTACCCAAAATGTGTTTCAGGCTTCCCTGGTAGCTCAGATAGTAAAGAATCTGACTGCAATGCAGGAGACCCAGGTTCAATTCCTGGGTTAGAAAGATCCCGTGGAGGAGGAAATGAAAAACCCACTCCAGTATTCTTGCCTGGAGTATTCCACGGACAGAGGAGCCTGGCAAGCTACAGTCCACAGGGTCACAAAGAGTCAGACATGACTGAGCAATTAACTACACACACACACACATACACACACAATATGTGTTTGATACCTGAAAATAAAGAAGGTACAGGCCCTGATCCAAAGACAAAAACATCATCGCAACTGGTAAGCAACATCCTATCTAGTCGTAATAAACACACATACATTACAATTCAATGATATGTGCAAAAACAGAAATAAACGTGAACTAAGTGGTGAAACAGAAGAAAGAATGGTTACTTCACACCACTCCAGATAGTAAAAAATGGCTTCCCAAAGGTGATGCTATTTGAACTGAAATTTGTAGTATAAATGGAAATTCTCTAGGCAGATGAGAAAGGGAAAAGGTCTAACAAACAGAGGGACTATAATGAACCAGAGTATGAAAAGCAAAAATACAGTGGGAGAAAAATAAGTAGATTAGATTTATGGAGGGTAACTCTTGAACAAATGAGCCAGGGTGAGTAAGTCATGTTGATAAAGCCTGGGGTGTCATGCTTGGAACTGTAACTCATACAGTGCCCATGGGGAGATTTAAAGGGTGTTTCCCAGGGTATGACATGAGTCTGGCAGCCCCTGCTGGAGGTCCATAGAAGAAGGAGACTCAAGGCTGCTGAGAGGCTACTACAACAGTCCAGGCATTCTTTACCATGATGATACTGAAAGTGTTAGTCGCTCGTTCATGTCTGACTCTTAACGACCCCATGAACTATAGCCCACCAGGCTCCTCTGTCCATGGGATTCTCCAGGCAAGAATACTGGAGTGGGTAGCCATTCCCTTTTCCAGGGGATCTTTCTGACCCGGGGATCAAACCCAGGTCTCCTGCATTGCAGGTGAATTCTTTACCATCTGAGCCACCAGGAATTCTCCTGGATGGGCTCAAAGAGACTGCAAATTTCCCCTTTCCTTCTGCAGCTGGACTTTGGGGCTTGTTGTACACAGATTTGTTGATGTGTAAAAAAGAAACCGTCGTGGTTAGAAAGAATGGAAGAATACTAAAATGATAGAATTATAGAACATTCAAATTGAAAACTATCCAAAGAGGTCCATTCCAACGCCCTCATTTACCTACAGGTGAGTTGGCTAATTAATTGTGAATTCCAGCCTGGCAGCCAGGTCCCTGGCCAGTGAAAAGCTGGTTGTTTTGTGGGGTATTGTTATGGGTTGAATTATGTATCACAAACAAGAGATATTGAAGAAGTCTGAAGCCCTCAGTAACTATGAATGTGACCTTTTTCAGAAATAGCATCTTTGCAGTATAATCAAGATGAACTCACTAGCTCCTGCTGCTTCTAAGTCGCTTCAGTCACGTCCAACTCTGTACAACTCCATAGATAGCAGCGCATCAGGCTCCCCTGTCCCCGGGATTCTCCAGGCAAGAACACTGGAGTGGGTTGCCATTTCCTTCTCCAATGCATGAAAGTGAAAAGTGAAAATGAAGTCGATCAGTCGTGTTCAACTCTTAGCGACCCCATGGACTGCAGCCTACCAGGCTCCTCCGCCCATAGGATTTTCCAGGCAAGAGTACTGGAGTGGGGTGCCATTGCCTTCTCTGGAACTCACTAGAATGGGCCCTGATCCAATAGGACCAGTAGCCTTTTAAGAAGGAGAATGCCATGGGAAGATGAGACATGGGAGAATGTCACGGGAAGATGGAAACAGAGACAGGAGCTACTCAGCTGCAAGCCCAGGAAGGCCAAGGATTATGGCCACTACCAGAAGTCAGAAAGAGACAAGACTCCACCCAGAATCTCAGAGGGAGCACGGCTCGGCCAACACCTTGATTTCAAACTTTAGGGCTTAACAACTAAGAGTAAACTTCTGCTATTTTAATATACCTATTACAGTAGCTTAAAACAGCCCTAGGTACCAAAGGGAAAGGGGAGTGGAATTAATTAGGAGTTTGGGCTTAACATGTACATACTACTGTGTATAAAATAGATAGCCAACAAGGACCTACTGTATAGCGGAGGGAACTCTACTTAATATCTTGTAGCAACCTATAATGTAAAAGAATCTTAAATTTGCATGTATTTATATATATATATATATGTTTAGCTGAATCACTTCTATATATACACCTGAAACTAACACAACAATAAAAATTTTTAAAAACAGCCCTAGGAAACTAGGTAACCCTATGAAACTAATTCAGATACTGCCAACATTTGAATGTTGTGCTCATGTGTGTGGGTAAACTTAAATAACTTCAAAGATAATGCATAATGCAGAGCTACCTTGAAAAAAAAAAAGCTGACTATAAATTTTACACATTGTAAATCAATTTGGTTTGACAGTAAATCTCATTATCACAGTTTTCACAGAATGAAAAGATTTTAGAAAGTAAAAGCTGGGTATACTTTATAAAGCATCTCCATCCATTATCTCATGTAATCCTCATACCAGTTCTGGAAGGTGGTAATCATGGAGAAAAACCACTGATTGTTCCAAAGTTACCCTGTGATGGAATGAAAATCAAATGCCTTGCTGTTGCCTTCATTCTGCCCCAGTGGTGACTCTAACGGCTTACGTCTGCTGAGAATCACTCAGGATAAACTGAGGTTACAGACAAGGAAGATCTCTGCCTTGCAATTGCTTATTGGATGTATTCAAGCAGAGTGAACTTGAGGTACTAGTGCAAGTGAAATGACATGTTGTTACATCTCCTCCCTAGCTGTCTCTCCCAAATCTGAAAAAATAAGCTTTCTTTATATAAAAAGGGATATTTATAGCCTTGGAAACCAGAACCAACTCAGCTTCTCTTAGACAAGCGGGGGTCTTCTCTTGCTTCACCCATCATCCTATAATTTACTATCTCCCTTCTTACTGTGGGATTTTTATGGCTGCTAAGAAAAAGCATGCCTTAGGCAAGTGACACAATTCAGTTTTTGTTGTTGTTGATTTGGAGTTTTTATTTTTACTTTATTTTTTAGGCACTAAAAAGCTCATGTAGGTAGTTGCAGGGAGACAAATAGTTGACTAACAATTAAACAGAGGAGGAGGAATTGGCTTCTTGAAATAGTGTGATGTATGGCCCCAAACGCCATTTATCAGAAATTGGCTAATGGTATTATGTTAGTTACAGCTGTGCCATGCATGGAAGGAGGAAGGAGAGGGGAGAGGGGGAAGAGGAAGGAAGCCTCTCGATTTGCACAGATCAATCAATAAATGTCAGTGGTTCCTTGTACAGATCAATAAATGACAGTGGTTTCTACTAGCAATCTTATGGAACTTTATTAAAGAAGCAAGAGAGTAACATCCAGTCTCAATCAGGAGGAGTCCTTGGCACCGCAGCAGTGAGGCATGACATTTCTAAGAGTTAACAAAGCTTAGGGTCATTCTCTATCTGTTTTATCTCCTTTAAGTACTTAAAAGTCAAGGATAGTGGCTCAAAGGAGACCCTCAGCCTTTCATCTTTCTGACTGGGCTGAAGGCAAATTCATGACCAAACCTCCACCTAGGTCATAAATGTACGTCATGTTTGGTCTCAAGACAGACACCAGAAACAGAGCAAATAAAGTCTGTCTCTCCATCTGCATTAAAGACCTTCTCCATTAGAGCTATGACTCTGAGTGTGTGGAAGAGTTCTCCAGACTAAGGATGTTTGCCCAGTGATGAAGAGTTTGAGTTGTTGCTTTTAAAGTACTGACCCATGGTCACATAGCCTTTTCCACCCTTCATCCACTCATGCATGCATGCTAAGTCACTTCAGTCGTGTCCAGCTTATTGTGACCCTATGGACTGTAGCCCACCAGGCTCCTCATCTACTCGTACCCTTAAATAAAATTCAGGTCAATTATATTATAATATAATCCAGAGGATATCCAAATTCTTGACTGGTATGTCATAAATCATCCATTATTTTAAATAAAGAAGTCATGAGTTACATGTTAGGTTTTCTTTTTCCTTTCTTTTTTTTTTTTTTTTTTGAGGGTGTGTGTGTTGTGTGTGTGTAAAGTCGCTTCAGTGGTGTCCAACTCTTTGCAACCCTATGGACTGTAGCTTGCCAGGCTCCTCTGTCCATGGGATTCTCCAGGCAAGAATTCTGGGGTGGGTAGCCATTCCCTTTCCCAAAGGATTTTCCCGACCCAGGTATTAAACCTGCATCTCTTATGTCTTGGGCATTGTCAAGCAGGTTCTTTACTACTGACCAATTTTTTTTTTTTTTTGGTAAAAGGACTTGGATTTGCCCTGTGGCTTTTAAAGTAAAAATTGCTTAATCTTGCAAATGTTCAGTATCGTCACATACTTGCAAATGTTTACAAAGATTTTATTCAGAAGTTCCAAAGAAGGCTGAGGAGCGTTTCATTTGGATAATTGAGACTCAACAGCTAAAGTCAACAGATTTAACGCAGACAGATTTTTGTGGCTTTCAGAATTAAAACACCAGGACCCCCAATCACATCTTTACATCTGTCCCCACATTTGCTGAGCGCTTAGCCAACCCCAAGGCTGTGAAGGGCCGTCCTGGAATAGGAGCCCCCAGCCAACGCAGGGCACCACACACAGCTTTTGACTTTTTGCCCGTTAGTCAGTTACTCTGCCCAGATTTCCAGGAGAAGGACAAGCCTGCCCAATCCCCCACTGCCCCCAGAGCTGCGGATGACCTCCCAGAAGCACAGAGGAGCTCTCGGGGGCAGCTGCTGTGAGGTCTGAGACTCCCCCCAGCACTGAAGCGGTTAACTTGGAGGAAGACCCAGAGAAAGAAAAACAGACAGGACTGCCTTGTGCTGGGAGGAGGGCTAGAAAACGAGGCTGTTGCTGTTGTTTTCATTGTGTGCACTCTAATCAGGGAGAGTAAGAACAATGATGCATGTGATGCTGATTTTGGAACGCGTCCATGCAGCTTTTCCCAGGCTAGACAGCCTTGGGAACCACTGATAGAGTGGCGCACCAGGAGCGCAGCCTCAATCACCAAGCCCAGGGCAGGGCAGCCTTTTCTGTGGATAAAATATGTGAGGGATGACAAGAATCTTCCCAGCATGGGAAGTGGTGGTAACAAAAAAATACACAACGCGGGGGGGGCGGGGTGGGGTGCCGTGGGGGGAATCTGGAAGGGTTTTGCAAATCCCAGCCCAGGCCACGGGGGACGTGTTATTTGAAAGATAGGAGAACTTCTCCTTCTGCCCACCCTACCCATTTTACTTTTTTGTTTGTTTGTTTCCCTCTTTGCATTCAACCGGCCCTCCCTTTTCTTCCCCGCTCCCCTCCCCGCAAAGCCCCTCCACCACACTTTGAAGCCGAGATGAAAGCCCTGTGTTGTGGCTGCAGGCCCCAGTCAAGCCGGGGGACCGCTGAAGTGTGCTTTAGTTTAAGACGCTGTATTTTTCTCCCAAGGAAAAGGGGGAAAAATCAGCTTGAAACAATACATCGCCTTTTGCTGGAGAGCATCCTTTATGTATCTAAGGTTCAAACATGGTCCTAATTTTTCAAAGCTTTTGTCTCCAAGGATAAGAAAGAGCTTAAAATGTGGTATCCTCTCTCAAAGTGAATGCCTATAACTAGGAGGGCTTGGGAGTGCAAGTGTTTAATAAAATAGAACAAGAGAGAGGCAAAAATCAGCCACATGCGCTCTTTGGTATTGACACAGCAGCAGGTCACAACTTTCTCAACTTTTTTTGACACCGCTCACTTAGTTTGAAATAGCACATCCAAGCTTCGAGGTACTAAGTGATTCTGAAGGAATGACTTCCATACATTTGCTTAGATATTTGGCTACCAGGTTTAGCAAATAAAACTTCAGGACACCCAGCTAAACCTGAATTTCAGGTAAAGAATGATAAATCTTCAGTGTAAGTATGTGCCAGGCAATATTTGGGATAAACATATGCTAAAGATGTACTTGCTATTTATCTGAAATTCAAATTTAACTAAATGCCCTATAATATGTCTGGCCACTCTAGTAGTTAGGATAGATTTTAAATCAACTTATCTTTTGCAAAAATTTATGTGAAAACATTTGTAAAGCCTTTTTATAACATGAATTTATTTGCGATTCATCAAATTTGAACATAGGAATATTCAACATATTGTTTCCGAAACACAGACTATCTGTAGTAAGGCCCTTTTGTACCCCTGTCAACTCATCCCTTAAACATAACACACATATATAGAACTACACACACACCTGACCCCCCACATGAATATCCCACAGGGATTTTAAAAGGATTCTATGTATATATTTTTCTTCCATCAAAGAAAGGGCTGGTTAATGTGTTGCCTCGAGCAATAGGTCAATATTTATAATCAACTCCTACCATGGAAAGTGCATATGGCTCCCACTTGGCCATTCTTAAAACTGCGGCTGCTTTGTCAAAGAGCAATAGCTCATGCAATCTAAATGAACCATAATTATTTTTGGTTAAAAAATTTTCCCTAATATATCTACTTAATGCCCTGAAACCTGGTTTTATTATTTTATGTTTACTTAAAATAAATGTGCTTACAGACACAAAATCAACATGAAGGAGCCATCTGGAAAGCTCAGCTGATTTGATTCTGGGTGTCGTGTCTGCAAATCTCTCATGTACACTCTTGTTCGTGTGAACTTGGGTTCACTTGAACTTGGACAAAGTTGAAGGCCTGGTATTTTTGCTCCTCACAGCTGCCAATCATGGGGACTGAAGAAGGGGCTAAAAGAAAAACTAAGACTAAAGGAGATTTCTGAGTGATCTTTGAACTCTCAGTGTGCATGAAATTCAGACACTGCTTAGATAAGTGGTGAAGGCTGCATATAATCCCGTAGTTGGAAGATTGTTGAGTATCATCTGAGGAGTCATGTCTCCCTTGGACTACTGCTTTCCTCCCTACCAATACTATTTTTTTGATTAGGCAAAATATTACTTTGTCATAAAAATGATGATTAATCAAAATTTCAGTGTAAGTTCTCTGATGCTTCCTCTTTCACTGGTACTAGGAAAGGAATTATTAGAAAATTTCCTGAACATCAGTATACTGTTCAGGAAAGCTAACAGGATTTCAGCTTAAAGATTGACTTGAACTTGGATGTTTCTACACAAAGCTAGATAGATAATATTACATGATCTTAAATCATACAATTTTCTAAATGTAGTCAAGAAAACCTCCTTAACTGAATTAGAAAATTCACTTTGTAAAAAAAAAAAAAAAAAGGAGGATAGATATATTCACCTCCTCATCCCACTATTCAAATACTATCTACACTTATCCCCATCTCCACCTCAATGCTTATACAAAATGATAGCATGTTTACCTAATTAATCTATGCACGTGTTTAGCTGGTGAAGTAGCATGATGACTGACTGGAGAATTCTGTCTACTTTCAGTTCTGATGCTAATAACTATATAGTTTGGACAAATCTAGTCTTCATTGCTAGTCAAAAGACTGAGAAATAACAAGACACTTAATGTCTTTGAAAAAGAATGTAAAACCAGATGTTCAAAAACTCTTTCTGATACTACATCAATTTCCACCAGCAGGTCTTTTCTCCACTCTAAGTATCCAGAGGCAATACTGCATCAGTTAATTTCACTTAATTCAACTCTCTCTATGGTAATGGCTTATTTGGGGGAAACCTATGCCCAAGCAGAATTATGAAGAAGTATGTATAGAGGAGTGAAATTGTCAACTATTAGGTCTATAAGTCCTCTCCTTTGGGAAACTAGAATTTGTGAATATTGCATCTTGGCCACTGAATTTTCAAATAAGGACAACACATGGATATACATGAGTATCTGTTCACTCAGATAGTGTGCCAATTTGTGGGTATCGCAAATTCAAGGATTCCAGCTGTGCCGGAGTACAGACAGACACCCAAGGAAAACATATAATTTCTTAAAGACAGCAAATGACACTCTCATTGCTTTCAGCAGTATCATCAAATAGAAAAGGACTTGGATCGCTTATAGGATTGATATGGCATATGGCAAATGCTGTTCTTTTAGGGGGGAAAAAATGCAAAATATGGAGACTGGGAACCAGGAACCAATCAAGGGAATATCTAAAAAATGAAACAAGCATCTAGCTTGCTGATCAGAACCAGGCCCCAAGGATTATTGTGGAGAAGTCATTGAAATCATCAATTGGGTTGAGGGAGAGTAAAAATGACAACCTGGATAAAGGGATAGAGAGAGAAACTGCACAACAAAAGTCTCACAAGGGAACTGTTAGGGCCCAGAAGTCCTTTCTTCAGAACTTCAAGCCTCTGGGGTCAGTTTTCTTCTCTCTGCAGCTCCCTGGCACGTGAAATCAGCCAGGTTCCTGCTCATTCTTCCCAGATACAGACTTCAATGATCCAAGGCAGAGTATTCTCCAAAGAGGGAATTCATTGCTTTCTCTGTTCTTAGAGATCTCTTCTTTTCCTTGACATATCATTCCAAGGGGCTTTTAATAAGGAGATCATTTAAAAGTGAAATCACATACCAAGTTATCATGTATGACTTTGCTGCTGCCAGTACTTGATTGCGATTAAAGCTTTTTACCTACCTATGTATTTTACTTAAATATATATTCTGGGAAAAGAAAACAAAACAGGGTTTTGCTATGCTCACATGGTGTATTTTATGTTTGTTTTATTATTTTTCTCTTTATTTTAAGAATTAATCATGTCCTTCAAAAGATAGATACAAATTATTATATGTAAACAGTCTCTCTCTCCAATACAAAGTTTTCTATACTGAAAGTCTCTCTCTCCAATACAAAGTTTTCTGTACTAGTTTTCATACATCCTACTTTAATTGGGCCACATTTTTCAAGTTGGCTTCCTGTTACCAACCGTCTCTCAGTATACAGAAAATGTGCTCAAGATTTCACATAAGATGGCTAGAAAAAGTTCATATGTGGCACCCATTTCCCTTCTCATTTCTGTGTTCACCTTAGAACTCGGTTTCCTCTCTTTTAAAGGGAACAAAAGGGAATCCCTAACAGCTTGCCCAGCACCTCCTTAGCTGGTTAGAGGAGCCTCACATCTCCTCTCCTAATTAGGTACTGAATACCCTGGACTTGGAAGATTGACCCCAATTCAGATGAAAAATGTCCCATTTTCTCTAAGACGGTAAGTCACTTTTCCTTATGTCCATATGTGGACACTCTAGATGCTTTGCCCCAGCCTCCCTCTTCCATTCACTGGCAAGAATTGGAGATCCTTGGGGCACATGAGCCACCAGCACTGTCCTCTTCCCACTCTGTGAGACGTAGGTGTCATGTCTAACTTGTTTCCTCCTCAAACTATAGTCCCAGAACAAGAATTTGTTCACTCATTTGACAATCATGTAACAAGCAGTATACTAGGGAGCAGATGTTATGTGCCAGGCAGATACAAAGGAAAGCAAAACAGATGGCTGGTGGTTCCAGCCATCAAGAAGTCCAGTGAGAGAGATGACCATTGGTTGACTGATCACTAACATGCATGAATAATTTAAAACTGTTGTGAAGTATGGGCCTCGCCAATGACTCAGCAGGTAAAGAATCCTCCGGCAATGCAGGTGAGGCAGAAGTCATGGGTTCGATCCCTGAGTGGGAAAGATTCCCTGGAGGAGGAAATGGCAACTCACTTCAGTATTCTTGCCTGAAAAATCCCATGGACAGAGGAGACTGGCTGGTTACAGTCCATGGGGTCACAAAGAGTCAGACATGACTAAGTGAAGAGGTATTGCAGAATATCATGAGGGTATAAGGATTTCTCAATAAATTTCTCTCAAGTGCCCTCATTCAGTGTCGAAACACTGATTTTTTGGGGGGTGGGGTGGGGGAAGGGATGGAGAGCATAACTTGAATGCTTAATGCATATCAATTAGTTCAAAAGAGGCTTCCCCAATGCTGTGCCCTTCTTGAATTTGGTAAAGCTTATATATTCACTGTTTATAAACTTTTATTACAATCCAGTAACAATGTTAGTTTCCTTCATTTCTACATGCAAGCAGAATTGACAGATTTTGTATGGTACCAATTTCTAACGAGTCTGAACTTGCCATCTCCTGCAAACAATCATATCCATATTATAACAACTTTGTCTTTCCCCAGATTCTGAAATATACTTCACTAAAAGGTTATCTTCTGCTTTAAGAATTTGCCCTCTTTTTGTATCTCGATGAAAGTGTTAGTAATTAGTCGATCAGTCATGTCCAACTCTCTGGGATCCCGGGACTGTATTGTAGTCCAGCAGGCTCCTCTGTCCATGGGATTCTCTAGGCAAGACTACCATCGTGGGCTGCCATTTCCTCCTCCAAGGGATCTTCCCAACCCAGGAATCAAACCTGGGTCTCCTGTGTCACAGGAAGATTCTTTACCATCTGAGCCACCAAGGAAGTCCTATATCTGAATGGAATGACTGCAAATGTTCTCAGTGGCTGTTTTCCAAGACTTATACAGAAAATAATACATGTTTATGAAATTTGTAAAATTGCAATTAAAAAAAAACTTAATAAAAAAAAATTTCATTCAATCCAAAAGATAAAAGGTCCAAAGTAACAAGCTTTGCAATGCCATGTATGTTAGTAAAACAACCTCTTCTCTCTTTACCAAGTGGAATAATTGGCAATAATAGATGTCAAAATACTTGATTCTTCAAGAGATTTGTAGAAGCTTCCAGTGATCTTAAAACCCTTAATCTCCATTTCATGCCTTTAAAACATGTAAGTGATTTCAGTTATACCATTTTCTCAAGTGTATCATAAAGTTTTTTCAAAATGCATTGATGATGGCAGCACTTCCACCATTTATTTTTTCCAAATTCTAGCTCAAAACTTTAACAGCTCAAAAAAAAAAAAAAAAAAAGAAAGAAAGAAAGAAACCCACTGCTGCTACTGGTAATAACAATAATAAACTCTGCCACTTGCTGTCTGTGTAATCTGGGGCATGTAAATTATTTTCTTCATCTGTAAAATGAGTGAATTAAGACCCGTCAGATTAAAGATAACATGTGAAAAATGTCTGGGACTTACAAAAACTCCGTGAATTGCCATGGGACAGTGATGATTATTGTAAGATGCTGGTGGTTTAATTTATCCTCCAAACAACAGAAAACAAACACAGAATCCCATATATAAATCATATTATGAAAATAAGAAATCTTCAACAAAATAATTCCTTTTTATAAACTGGATTGAGCATTCAATCATGTAGTTAGCAAAGTTAACAAGTTCCTACATGAAGCTATGCTGTTTAGGTAGAATGAAATAGCTGGGCTCTGAGAATGAGACCAAAGGGGGAAAAAAATTAACCTAAAATTGCAACCAGAAAGATCTCTGGTTGTGAGACATCAGAGTCAGAGGATAAAACAAAACTGACAGCTACTTGGGTGGTTTAGTGAGTGGAAGTTCTGGGTTTGGTTAGCTGACAGCCCACCAGAAGAGTGAAGAAGAGTTGGGAAATCCATCAAGGTGCCAATGACCCACTGGAAATTGTCCATTACATTTAAAAATGAAATCCAACTTAAAAGGACTAGTGTGCTGTAGTCTGTATGCTGCAATGCTGTATGTGGTATCATTTGATGCAATAGAATAATCTTTTCTCACAACTTACAGGAATTGCTTTTACCAACTTGCACATGATTGAGTCAACCAGAGACGAGGGCAGAGTTACCATGACCGGTTTAATATATTATTCTTGTTCATTTTTCACATTGTATTTATCCCAAAGGACATTATGCTCCATAAGATAGTTCAGCTTGGGTTGCCAATTGGTCTGAACTTCTTAAAGCTATTTTCAGAAACCATAATTCTATTCTTTGGCAATACAACCAACTCATAGGTTCTACATTTGGTAAACAGACACTAGTTCCTGTAAAATTGTGTATTTATTACTTAAAATTATCTACAAAGACAGTCCACTGGAAATACTACACTGGGACTCCAAGCAGACTGCTAATAATTTGGAAGCAAATGCTTCCTGATTTAACCACTTAGGGGAAACTACCAAATTTCCATTCTCTAAAAAACAAAAAACAACTTTAAAAGTACTTCTGTTGCAATTTGTATAACATATGCTGTGCATACAGAGCTCTTTAAATAGGATTAGGTTAATCCACAGTCTTAACCTTAAAAAGTGTTTGACTCTGTGTAGCATGGTCTCCAAATGTGTGAGAGCGCCACGTGAACCGGTCCTCCCCACCATGAAATACTTAGCAAGAAGACATCAAGCACTTGAATCTCAACTGAATGCCTAGGATTTACAGTTATAGTGTGTCTTTTGTTCCTAAGGAACCCCCTTGTTCAGAGGAATTTACAAATTGGCAAGAAGATATCAAAATTCAAATAAGGTATATGTATATATAGAGTGTGTGTGTGTGTGTGTGTGTGTCAAAACTCAATGCTAAGAAACCAAACAGCCCAATTTAAAGAATGGGAAAGAGATTGGAACAGATACTTCACCAAAAAATCATAAATGGAAAATAAACACATGAAATGATGCTAACCATTATTGGTCATCAGGGAAATGCAACTGAAAACCATAATAAGATACCACTACACACCCATTAGAAGGGCTAAAATTAGGAAAACTAGCCAGGATGGGTGTGAATGTGGAAGAACTGAAACTCTAATGCATGTATGCTGGTGAGAATGTAAAATGATACCACCACTTCGGAACAATATCTCTTTCTTTTTTAAAATGGTTCTTTATTCATAAATTTGATGCAAGTTTACAACATTTGTTGTACATTGCCAAATAAATATGCAGTGAAAATAAATTTTTTTTAAAACCCAAGAACCGAAAAGCAAAGCATGCCAAATGTGCAGCTGTCAATATGCTAGCCATCTTGATAATTCTATGAGAAGGAGTCTGAGAGGCATGTTAAAAGATACAGTTACACAGTAGTACGACAGACTTCTAGGGATCACTATTCACCTCCTAGTCTATGTACATGGTTCATCTTTGGATATGTAAAAAGCGTAATCTGGGTGGCCTTATGTGGCAAATCTTACTAAGGAAGTTGTTTTGAGGTGAGGAATAGGATGTGGCTGGGAGTGGGGTTAGGGGCAGGCTGAAAGCGGGAAAGGAGGGTCATTCTTGAGGGGTAAGAGATCAGTTTGGTCTTCTGACCGCTGTGTGTGTGGGTGGATGTTAGTTGCTCAGTCGTGTCTGACTCTTTGCAACCCCTGGCCTATAGCTTGCCAGGCTCCTCTGTCCATGGGATTCTTCAGGCAAGAATACTGGAGTGGGTTGCCATGGAAGGCATGTGTGATTCAGTAGGCAGGTCCCAGTGGTGTGTGTCCCCAAAGCTGGTGATAAGGAATGGAAAAAAGTCATTCAATTCAAACCAATATTGGGTTTTCAATAGAGGAAAATGAGGTTAATTAAATGAAATTGCTATTATGGACAGTTTTCCACTAAGAAATATTGACTTTCAGAAAAAACTGAGAGCCGTAAGAAAATAGCAAAAATTTAGTAGGGTAGGGGAAAGGATTGGTGCACGTGGAGAGAGATATTGTTTCTAATTTCTAAAGGAGAACTCAGTTGTGGAGTAGGGCTAGGCGAAACTAAGATTGTTGGGCATCTGTCTGCTGTATGTTGATTTATTGTAATGGGAAAGCTAAGAACTAATAAGAAAGTTATAATAGCTGCTACTTATTGAGACTTTATTAAATCCAAGCTCCAACTTGTTCAAAAATCTTTATACATAATCCAGTTTAATCTTCACAACAACTAAATGAGGTAATTATTATTGTTTCCATTTTGTAGGCAAGAATATCAAAGACTAGAGACTTAGGGAAATTGCCCATTGGCCACACAACAAGGAAGAGGAAAAGTTAGAACTTCAACTTGGGTGTTACTTAATCTTTCATTTATCCAAGAGTTAGACCAAGAATATAAAATTCTATTCTAAAAAATAGTAAATAATATAATTACAGAAACTTCTACTTAGTAATTATTGTCACTAATTAACAGAGAGACCAAGAGTGTATGAGAGGCAGAGAAGAGTAAAAAGCGAAGAACATCTTGTTAACAGTCACCACTTCATGACGCTTGTCCTACCTTGAAGCTCTCCAGGATCATTCTAAGACAGCAGGGTAATCATCACCCATTTTTTTTCTGCCCTCCAAAAGGACCTGTGAAATATGAAAGCAGTTTGTTTTCTTTCTAAACAAATTACACTTCTAAAATGAAGTTTGATTTTCCTAGAAATCCTGGAAATTTTGCCCAGATGAGATAGAAGGACAAATATAAATTTTTAAGTTGCTCCCCACCGCAGAAAAAACGTTTACTTTCCAATGCTTCTTGGCACAGGTCTCATGTTAGAATCATCTGAGATACCAGGGCCTCACCTCACATGTGAACTCAGTCTCTGTGGGGTAGGCCTGGGCATCACCATAGACTTTTATATATATATTAATATATATAATTTTATTTATTTACTTATTGTTGGCTGTTCTGGGTCTTTGTTGCTGCGCCGGCTTTTCTCTAGTTGCGGCAAGGAGGGGCTACTCTCTAGCTGAGGCGCTCGGGCTTCTCCTTGAGGCGGTTCCTCTTTTCGCAGCGCATGGGTTCTCCGGCACCGGGGCTTCAATAGTAGCAGCATCTGGGCTCAGTAGCTGCTGTTTCCAGGCTCTAGAGAGCAGGCTCAATAGTTGTGGCACACAGGCTTAGTTTCTCCACGGCATGTGGGATCTTCCCAGGTCAGGGATTGAATCTGTGTCTTCTGCACTGGCAGGCGGATTCTTTACCTCTGAGCTATCAGGGAAACCCTCACCATAGTCTTTAACCAGCAATTCCGTCAGGTATTTCTAACATAAAGTTTGAGCACAGAGTTTGGAAACTTCTGCGTCATAGCTAATTCATTTAACTAGTAGCCCACATGTCACGTGACATTAAAAGCTATGTGGTGGCCTCATCTATGGAAACTGGAACTGCATCATATTCTGTGCCTCCTTGTCTCATTCAAGAGGAAGCAAACATCTCCAGTTCTTGCAAACAGCCTACTCAAAGATCAGAAGAGGCCTTGGATCCCAGTTCAAGTTCCCTGTCTTGGGTACAGATCAAAGGGGCCCCAGGATATAGTGAGACAGGGTAGGCTCTGCCAAGAGCAGGCCAAGTGGCAACCTCTCTGCTGTTTGGTTTTTATACTAGCGTCCTTTGTAAAACTTCGGTACAGAAACACACATATGTAAATATCTACATCAACATAATACGTTTAATTTTTCAAGTTTTCAGAGACAAATGTCAAAGACTGAAAGGTCCTTTCACTTACAGTTTATCAGGAAAGGAAGAAAAATATACATCAGGAAATAGCTGATGTCATTCATTGTAGAATGATCTGAGGCCTTGCTTTCTCCATCTCTTGCACCCCAAGCACCCATGTTGCGTGTACTTCACAGGCAATGTCTGATGCAAGCTGATTAGACGACAATCAGAAAACTGAATCAAATCCAGGCTCACTCCCTAGAAACTCTGTGACCAGGTCACTGATGATCATGACCTGTAGAATAGAGGAGAGATACTACCTCTGGATACCAAGTCAAAGAGGAGATAGAACATATGAAAGCATTTTATATGGGAGCCCTGTATATAAACTGTTTTGATTACTTGTTTCATTTGCATTACATGAATTTTAGCACCCTGCCTCTAGGCAGGAATGAGGCCAACCTCAGACTAATTGGAACCAACACTTGACAGCTTCCCGTTCGCCTGCTTCCATGTGCTGTGGAGGCCTCAGCCTTGCCTCCTGGGCCCCCAGGCCAGTGGAATGGCTAAAAGGAAGTGTAGGTGATCTTATCTTCCACTTGGTACACTGGATTGATTGAACATTGGCAATTATTGGGAAGCATCATGTCCTTGATGACAGGGCGGCTCTATCACAAGGATCACCACCATCACCACCATCACACCTGTACCTTACCCCCCACCTCCAGCAGGTGGCCAGTGACTGATGGGGAGATACAAAGCCTGGCTCCTAGGCCTCAAGTAGGGCAACTCTGCAGTGAGATTTAAACTTTCCACAATCAGATCAAGGATCACACCCTTGCTTGGCTCCTTCCCCTTCCTTATCTTGCTTCCCTCCCTCCCTTACAAGGGTTTCCTGAGAAATGCTGATCAATAAATCACATACCTTGTTGTGTGTGATTTATTGATCAGCATGTCATGTACACCTTGTGTACATGACCAACTGAATCCTTGTCTGAGGACCTGTCTTTAGGCAACCTCACTAAGACAATTATATTAAAGTTACCTGCTTTATGTTTTATCTACTGAATATTTTAAAATGGAACCTTAGCCTCATTATTCAACCATTTGTGGAACACTTCTCCCTGTCATCTAGCACTGATTAGAAAAGAATGTAAAATAATTTAGTAATATCCCAAACAACACACATATAACAAGGTGAATCCGTACATATTCAGCATTCCCATGTCAATGTCATCTAAGTAGCCAGAGAGAGGAAGCTAACATTAGATCTCCCAAAGATGCAGAAGAGAGTTACAATCATCTCCTGAGCTTAGAACAATGGCTATTCCTAGAAGTTTGATGAAAGTTAGGGAACCTAAAAATTTGATGGAAGTTAGGGATCCTCTCCCCTCAATAGGCACAAACCACAAATATATAATATTTTGCATGAATTTTCAGAAATTCATTTCAGAAATGTTGTTAGCTTCTGAAGTAAATTCTAGATCCCAAGTAAAGAATGTGGGGCTATAGCAATATGACCCCATCATCTGAAGGATTAAAAATTGCTTATATTTAGTACTGCTAAGTTAGTGCTAATAATGAGTTTAATTCCTATTTCATCTTCCATATTTAGCATATGGGGAAAAATCTGCTAACACTCTACCCAAATGGAGACTCTCAGTCCCTTCTCACAGGAACTGTGGGCCCACCTTTCCTGAGAAGCTGCCTGCAGACTGTCCTGAAGCTGCCAGCTTAACACCAGGAGGCCCAGACCTCTGGTTCACAGCCATGTCAGCCCACCCCAGCCCCAAACGAGGCTGATTCAGAAGCGACAAGGCCCAGATTTAACACCATTTGGAATTAGTACCATCCTTTCCCTCTGCCTACCCCCATCATGCCTCATTATCACTCCAAACATAACACCTTCCAGAACTCTCTTCTCTTTCAACTCTCATCTCCATACTGTTTTCCACTTCCTCTCCTCTCCTCTATCTTCTCTCTGATCTTCCAGATCTTTCACTCTTCCCTCTGGATCCTCCATGCAAAGATAAACAAAACTCTATATACCCGCCACCTCTTTATTCAATGTTCATTTCCTTCATTTCTTTGCGTTAATTAAAACTGGGCTTTTCCACTATGGAAGACGGTATGGAGATTTCTTAAAAAACTAGGAATAAAACCACCTCTCAGTCCCATTCCTAGGCATTTACCCTGAGGAAACCAAAATTGAAAAAGATACATGTACCCCAATGTTCATTGCAGCACTGTTTACAATAGCTAGAACATGGAAGCAACCTAGATGTCCATCAACAGATGAGTGGATAAAGAAGTTGTGGTACATGAACCCAATGGAATATTACTCAGCCATAAAAAGGAACACATTTGAGTCAGTTCTAATGAGGTGGATGAACCTAGAGTCTATTATACAGAGTGAAGTAAGTCAGAAAGAGAAAGATAAATATCATATACTAACACATACATATGGGATCTAGAAAGATGGTACCAAGAAATTTATTTGCAGGGCAGCAATACATCATGAGATACACTGGGCTGGAAGAAGCATAAGCTGGAATCAAGATTGCCAGGAGAAATATCAATAACCTCAGATACAGATGCAAAGATACCACCCTTATGGCAGAAAGTGAAGAGGAACTCAAAAGCCTCTTGATGAAAGTGAAAGAGGAGAGTGAAAAAGTTGGCTTAATGCTCAACATTCAGAAAACGAAGATCATGGCATCTGGTCCCATCACTTCATGGCAAATAGATGGGGAAACAGTGGAAACAGTATCAGACTTTATTTTTTCGGGCTCCAAAATCACTGCAGATGGTGATTGCAGCCATGAAATTAAAAGATGCTCACTCCTTGGAAGGAAAGTTATGACCAATCTAGACAGCATATTCAAAAGCAGAGACATTACTTTGCCAGCAAAGGTCTGTCTAGGCAAGGCTATGGTTTTTCCCGTGGTCATGTATGGATGTGAGAGTTGGACTGTGAAGAAAGCTGAGTGCTGAAGAATTGATGCTTTTGAACTGTGGTGTTGGAGAAGACTCTTGAGAGTCCCTTGGACTGCAAGGAGAGCCAACCAGTCCATTCTAAAGGAAATCAGTCCTGGGTGTTCATTGGAAGGGCTGATGCTGAGGCTGAAACTCCAATACTTTGGCCACCTCATGCAAACAGTTGACACATTGGAAAAGACTCTGATGCTGGGAGGGATTGGGGGCAGGAGGAGAGGGGGACAACAGAGGATGAGATGGCTGGATGGCATCACTGACTCGATGGACATGAGTTTGGGTGATCTCCAAGAGTTGGTGATGGACAGAAAGGCCTGGCTTGCTATAATTCATGGGGTTGCAAAGAGTTGGACATGACTGAGCGATTGAACTGAACTGAATGAAGAAACAGACAGAGAGAACAGACTTATGGATGTGGGGAGAGGGTAGGAGAGGGTGAAATGTACGGAGAGAGTAACATGGAAACTTACATTGCCATATGTAAAGTAGATAGCTGATGGGAATTTGCTATATGTCTCAGGGAACACAAACAGGGGCTCTGGATCAACCAAGAGGGGTGGGATGGGGAGGGAGATCGGAGGGAGGTTCAAGAGGGAGGGGATATATGTATACCTATGGCTGATTCATGTTGAGGTTTGACAGAAAACAACAAAATTCTATAAAGCAATTATCCTTCAAATAAAAAATAAATTTTTAAAAATAGAAAAAACAAAAACAAAACAACAAAAAAAGTTGGGCTTTTCCTCCAGATGCAGCTGGAGCAGATGCTTCTATTCAGTTTGCCATGCTCCATAGACCAGGAAAAATGATCAGTAAGAGAACTGAAATATTTTGTTTGCCTGGAGCAGTGCCACTCTCATCTGCTCGTATATTTCTCCTCCTAACAGATCCCTAACTGTACTGCTCAAAAGTAGGCTGCATTTTCCTTATTTATTTTGGGAAATTTCATTATGTACCAGCTTATCAGGGGCTTCCTTGGTGGCTCAGATGGTAAAGAATCAGTCTGCAATGCAGGAGACCTCAGTTCAACCCTTGGGTTAGGAAGATCCACTGGACAAGGGAATGGCAACCCACTCCAGTATTCTTGGCCAGAGAATTCCATGGACAGAGGAGTCTGGTGGACCACAGTCCACGGGGTAGCAAAGAGTCAGACACAACTGAGTGACTAACACTTCCACTTTCTTTCACCAACTTATCAAAAAGACTTTATTTCAATCACTAATATGCAAAATAGGAGCCTGGTGGGCCACAGTCCATGGGGTCACACAGAGTCAGACACAACATGCAAGCCAGGTAACTTTAATATAAATGTATTAAAGTCAGGATTCCGGAAGCAGATCCTAAAGAGGGACTCAGTTATATGTGATTTATTGTGAAGATGGTCTCGGGAAACTCTGGAAAGGGAGGGAGTGAAGTAGGGAAGAGGGTGAACAAGATCCTTGACTGATTGCAGCCAGACAAGCTCTACAGTTGAAACTTCCTGGCAGATTTCTCCCATCCTGAGGCCGAGGGGGCCAGGCGCATTCAAGGTCCTAAAAATACAGAACTAAATTGAAGAGACAAAATCCCTTCTTCCATGGGACTGCCATTCTCTTGGGGGAGGCAAGATAAATATATAATGTGTCCGGAGGTAGCCATTGTTACAAACAGGCAGGCGAAGCTAGATATGAGATGGTTTAGGAGTTCTGTTTTGGATGGAGTGGTCAAGGAAGACCTCTCTGGGAAATAATACATGAGTAGAGACCTGAATGAAGTGAGGAACTGAATATACTGGTATCTGGAAAGAAAGTATTTCTGTGGGACAGCAGAGGCAGAAATCCTGATCCAGAAGCACATTTGATGCATTTAAGGAAAGGCAGGGAGACCTGTGTGGCAGGAATGGAGACATAGCTGAAGAGCTGGCAAGAAATCTGCTGGTACTACCATCTACAGGCCAAGGTAAGAGGTTGGGCATTTATTATGAAAGCAGTCTTACAGGTCCCACCTCCCTAGGCACAGTGATTGGTCCATGGTTGGACTCGTGATCCTAAGTGGACCAATCATAGCCTCTCCCACATTACTGGCCACAGTATTAGACATAACAGTGGGCACCCAACTGGGCTATGCCAGAGTTCTCTCCCCCAAATCTTCACATTAGAGCTAAGAGAAGAGAGAAAGTTCTTCTTCCATAGCAAAGCTGAAAAATATGAGACTAGAAGCCAAAGGTGAAGAGATGCAAAATGAGTGGTAGAGAAAGACAGTGCCATTGGCGGGGACATCCTTGATTCTGATCACCCAGGAGCAACTCCATCTACTCACACCCTCAGTTTGGCCACATGTAATAAGTTCTTCTTAACCTGAACTAATTGGACTTGGATTTCTATCACTTGAAAGTTATCATCCTCCTAACTCCTAGCACTCCTTCAAACTTAATCCTTTTCCTCATTGGGGAAAAAATAGCCATCTGCTTATACTTCCCTGCTAGCTCAGACAGTAAAGAATCTGCCTGCAATGCAGGAGACCTGGGTTAGATCCCAGCGTTGGGAAGATCCCCTGGAGAAGGGAATGGCTACTCACTCCAGTATCCTTGCCTGGAGAATTTCATGGACAGACCATGGGATAGCAAAGAGTCGAACATGACTGAGCAACTGACACTTTCTTATGCCATCGGTTTATGGCATGTACCATCTCTTCTTGTTCCTGTCATCCAGCAATTTCCCGGTCACTCCTTTTCATTCAAGTATTTCAGAGTATTCCAGCATCATCCTGAATGTGTCCTTGTAAGGATTCCTGACCCCAGACTCACACTTCCTTGGCTTCCTCAGTTCACTCTACTTCCATCTGTACTTTAATTTACTTATCTGCATGGCCAAACTCTGAAATATGCTACTCGTGAGAAGTGTTCCATGTAAACATCTTAAATACACTCCATCATCTCAAAATCAATCCACATCCTTCCAAACAGAATGAAAATCTGAAACAGAGGACCACCTGCTTTAGAATTAGAACAACTCAGACAGGAGCAGAGACTGAAGATTACTGAGGACACTGTTTCCCATCTAATCATTTTCTGTGTTTTTTCTTAAGACTTGGTAAACTTTTTGTCACTTGTAATAGAAAGAGTCACCGCTAATGACTAATTCAAGGTCTTTTGCCTGTGCTGGGCCAGTTGCCTATTATTTCCCTGAGCAAATATCACATATATGTTTTATTACATATTGATATGTATTTACTACTCATTATTCTCCTCAAGCTTTCTCACCTTTCAAGCATGCTCATATTTATAGGTGTTGACCAACCACATCATCTACCACTTGAGAAAATTAAGGTGAACATGCTCGTACATACATATGCATACATTTTAAAATTATTCTTCCTTCCTTTCTCTCATCTTCTCTCTGGTCTCAGAGAATGTGCTGTCTCTCCCACATGCCAGAACTCCACCTAGTCTGGACCCAGTTCTCAACCCTGTCCCTATCCTTTTCCCCTGAAAAATCCCATCTCAACCCTCTTCACTTCCTCCTTTCTCAAAGCAAGCTCCTTTTCCTCAGCTTAAAATGTGCTCCCTTTCCTGGGCCACGTCCTCCTCCATCTCTTTCTGTCTCCACAATTACAAACTTGGTCTGCTAACCTTCCCAGGTAAGTGCACTCTCTTCTCACTTGTGGCTACCCAGCTATGAGTTGGTATCTGACAAATTTTTATCCAGCCCAAATCTGCCCCCATAGCTTCAGAATCCTAAGTTCAATACCTCCTTACTTTTCAATGTTTCAATTGATATGTCTGAAATTGAGTTCAGTATCTCTCTGCCATCCTAAACCTCCTCTTCTTCCTATTATCACTGCCATGCACCTGCTCACTCAACCTAGCCAATCATTCTCCAGTCCTGGTAATTGACTTTCTAAATGTTCCTTGAATCTCCCTGTCTGCCTTTCCACCTCACCATCTAGACTACTGCATTTAAATGAGGCATCCACATGGACTTAGAGACTCTCACACACAGTGAAGTAGGTCAGAAAGAGAAAAACATGTCATAATATCACTGATATGTGGAATCTAGAAAAATGGTACCTATGAACTTATTTACAAAGCAGAAATAGGCACAGATGTAGAGGTCAACATAAGGTTACCAAGAGAAGAAGTGGGGAGGTGGGATGAACTGGGAGACTGGGATTGACATATATACACTGCTGCTGCTGCTGCTGCTGCTAAGTCGCTTCAGTCGTGTCCGACTCTGTGCGACCCCATAGACAGCAGCCCACCAGGCCCCTCTGTCCATGGGATTTTCCAGGCAAGAGTACTGGAGGGGGTTGCCATTGCCTTCTCCGGACATATGTACACTACCATGTATAAAAGAGATAGCTGATAAGAATCTGCTGTATAGCACAAGGAACTCGACTCAACGCTCTGTGGTGACTTCAATGGGAAGGAAATCCAAAAGAGAGGGGATATATGGATACATATAGCATACATGTACTTTTCTGTACAGCAGAAACTAACATAGTATTGTAAACCACCTATACTTCAACAAAAATTAATTTAAAACAAAACCGATCCACGAATCCATTCTCCACTACTGCGACAAATTCCTGTCCAAAACGCAAACATGATCATGCCACCATCTACCAAAAAATTGTCAATATTTTACAGATCTAACAAACTAAACAAATGTTTCTAGGAATATTGACTTTCATCATTTAGTAGAGACACTAGTCATTCTCAAACCAAATGAATTTTTTTCTCTTTTTGGCCAGTTTGAATTGTCCATGGCACTTTTATTCCTCATTCCAATGCCATCAAAAACTGATTATGTTAAGCTTTGGTCCACCAAGTTTCAATTATTGTCCCTCTCTCTGTAGAGTTTAATGAATGACATAAATTTAGAAATGAAGAAATGGGTTGGTACAGTAATGGAGCACCTATGAGTATAAGGTATGGGATTTAAATCAACATGACATATTTGGAGTGTAAGCAGCTTTTGGTATCCAGTATGCCTGATCTTAGCCAAACACAGTTTCCCGAGAAAACCTTGAAAAGTTTCCATAAGATGGATTGAAAAGGCTCTGCAGACTTCAAAGCACTGTTTAAAATATTTTGATGAGTTACATGTAAATGAACATGCAGATTAAATTTCCATCTAAGGCACATGCTCTTAAAACATTGAGGAAAAGTGCTTTGCCAAACATGTTCTGGGTCATTCTGAACTCAAAGCAGTTTGCAATATTCAACAAACCTAAATGTGGCAGGGGTCACCCATCTCTTCATTAGTCTCCTTACTACTTCAAAGCATAGTCACTAACTTGTAAGTGTCAATAAGAAAGGAAAATGTACACAGAGGATTGAACTAAATGGAAACTAAATCCTAAAGGAAATCAACCCTGAATATTCATTGGAAGGACTAATGCTGAAGCTGAAGCTCCAATATTCTGGCCACCTGATGTGAAGAGCCAACTCATTAGAAGAGACCCTGATGCTGGGAAACGTTGAGGGCAGGAGGAGAAGGGGGAACAGGATGAGCTGGTTGGATGTCATCACTGACTCAGTGGACATTAGACTGAGCAAACTCCGGGAGAGTGAAGGACAGGGAGGCCTGCTGTCCTGCAGTTCATGGGTCACAAAGAGTCAGACACGACTGAGTGACTGACAACAACAATGGAGAGGATGATGATATCTTCAAGCTATGAAAGAGCAACATGGATGGATCTAGAGGTTATCATACGAAGTGAAATACTAAGTCAGACACAGAAAGGCAGATATCACATACTATCACTTATATGTGGAATCTAAAAAGATGGGACAAATCAACTTATTTACGGAACAGAAACAGACTCACAGACTTCAAAACAACTTTATGGTTACCAAAGAGGAAAGCTAAATGGGGAAGGGATAAATTAAGAGTCTGGGATTAACATACAAACACTACTACATATAAAATAGATAATCAACAAGGACCTACTGTAATACATAGGAAACACTACTCAATATTCTATAATGACTTATATGGGAAAAGAAACTGAAAAAGAAAGAACAAGTGTATACGTATAACTGCATCATTTTGCTGCACACTTGAAACTAACACAACGTTGAAAACCAACTACACCCCAGTGTAAAATAAACATTAAATTGAAAAAGGTAAAAGAAGGGTATTTTCTTTCTCCAGATTTTATTTGTCCAATTACTGCTTTAATCAACAAGCCTATTTTTGAGCATTTACTACATGTGAAGCACCATAAAGAAATCAAAGAGTTATATGGATTGCCCTTGAGTTTCCTGGAGATAGAAAAAGGATTTTATCTGTTAACCCAAAGGACAGTGTCCAAATGCACATAAGCCATGGGAAAAATGAAGTAGAAGGTGTAGAAAATGTTCCCATACATACATTCTCCAACCTGAAAGTGAAAGTGTTAGTCACTCAGTTGTGTCCAAATCTTTGCAGCCCCATGGTGTGTCCATAGAATTCTCCAGGCAAGAATACTGGAGTGGGTTGCCATTCCCTTCTCTGGGGGATCTTCCCGACTCAGGGATCAAACTCAGGTCTCCTTCTTTACAGGCAGATTCTTTACCATCTGAGCTACCAGGGAAGCCCATTTTCCAGCCTACAGGGCCAGAAAAGGGCACACTGTGGTTTCTGTTTTCCTGAGATAGTTGAAAGGCTGGGAACCACATCCTGAACCTTGTGCCCTGCTCAGCACCAGCAGGTCCTGCATACCTTGGATCTTAGTATTCCAGCCTCCTGCCTGGAGTAGTCAGCTTATCACTGGAGTTCTGGAAAGTCCAGATTGCTAAACATTCTTGATTGCCCCAAATGGAGAACCACCTAACTCAGAAATCCATTTTGTCAGCATACAGCCTGGTGACAAAACCACAGAATGCCTAATTTGGAGTTTTCTGGCTTAAAAAATGTTACCAGCTCCCCAGTGTTGACCATGCTGCTCAAAATTCCCTGTCATCTAAGTTTTCAGTCCCAAAGTTTTGAGAGTCTGCCTGATTCAAATGTAGCTGCTGGTAAGTAACATTTTTTAAAATTTCACAATTATTTCACTTTCTCTTGATGAGAAATAAGATGTGATCATCTTACTGTCCCCCAGTAGACCCACAAAAGAGAGGAGGATAGTTGAGTGACTATTCTTAAAATGTTCAAAAGAGAAAGGGAAAATATTACAGGGTACAGACCTCTTTGATTACAGGCATTCTAAGACTAGGGACTTCACATTATTTTTTTTTTCATGCTTCCTTATAATGCCTAATTCAAAAAACACCATCCATTAACTAACAACAACAACAACAAAAAAAACCCAGCACTAAAATCAAGGCTAAATGAGGGAAGGACAGAGTCGAGGAGGAGATTGAGGGAAAAAGGGTCCCGGAGAAATGACTCTCTGGTGACAAACTACAATCTTTTCATCTCCTCCTGTTTTGTACTTTGTCAGTCACTTTTGGCAAAGTAAGAAATGAGAACATTCCTCACCTAAGAAATGATACACATTTAACTGCACATCTTTAACATCCCCTGGACAGGTTGAAAACAAGCACAAGAGGATGAATGAAAGGAAAGGGACCGTGCAGTAGAAATAAGAGCGGGTTCTGGTGTGGGTCGTTACTATCAGTTTTTTCTTTAGCAACTGTCACATGGCGATTAAGTTACATTAGATACTGTGGGAATGAATTGCTAAGCTGGCAGTGGCCTCATGTTGGAGAAACTCTTCTTTGGATCAAGAGTTGCAAAATTGAACAAGAAAAATGCACCCCAAGATCCTTTCCAGAATGTGGAGGCTTTATTATTTCTATTTCGAGTGGTGCTGTGCCCTTGCCACAAATTCCAAGGTCATGCCGTGAATTCTCAATGTTGACCTGCTTCTGAGCCTCACAGAACAAAGACTCAGCAAATCAGATTTTCCCAGTACATAAATTACATCCAAGGAGTAAATCAGGCACCTCTGGAAGCAGCGATGACTTTTTTAGGCCACCAGGACAAGTATAACTGAATTACTGCTTCTGTGAAATAAGTGGACTCTTGTCTTGATCTGAAAGAGCTAATTCAGTTTCTTAAAGGGCCAAAACAGTATTTTTGGAAGACTGTGGGTTGAACAGCATGGGTCAGAGGGCTAGATGTTGGATTCCACAGGTTTACGATGGATCAAAGCCGGATAGTCCGGTGGTCAGAGAAAGTGACAAAAACCTGTAGTAGAGAGTGAATGATGTCATTGATGGATATACTCCTGAAAGACTAGTCCTGTCTATCTCCTCATGCCCCCTGCTTATCTGTTAAACACGGTGATCCTAGATTGGACACGAAGAGGTTAGACAAGCAAGCCGTAGTGGCCCCAGACCTCCAGCCATCATGCAGCAAGGCTACTACCCGTGGTAAAAGCAGCAGGAGGAGACTGCTGATCCATGGGCGCAGTGCTGGGGGCAGCCTCTTCCTACCTGAGCCCCACCTGGATCACAGAAATGCTGTGTGAATTTGCTGGTTGAATGAAGATTGTTAAATACCCTATATGTGCTCAGCTAGATATTAAACAAATCAAGAAAGAATGAGTCATGTAAGTATACAGTTAATCATTAAAGTTTTTAG
Source organism: Bos taurus (assembly GCF_002263795.3). Taxonomy (NCBI): domain Eukaryota; kingdom Metazoa; phylum Chordata; class Mammalia; order Artiodactyla; family Bovidae; genus Bos; species Bos taurus. Next base: position 25,673,961 of record NC_037336.1, on the reverse strand, counting down.
AGAAAATTTTTAATTTCACTAATACTTTCAAATTAATGAACATCTTCAAACATCATCATAATAAAAAAGAATATAAGAAGCAATAGAATGCACTAAATGATACAATTAAATTTTTGGATAAGATTTACACATTGCAAGTGCTTAAAGTACTCCAGGAATTATTTTAATCACCGCAGATTTTAAAAATTGTATTTGTTCCTCATATGGAAATACCCATTCTCAGAATAAGAAAATTTGAAAGTATCTAGAGAATATGCCAGATCATGGCATCTGGTCCCATCACTTCATGGGAAATAGATGGGGAAACAGTGTCAGACTTTATTTTTTGGGGCTCCAAAATCACTGCAGATGGTGATTGCAGCCATGAAATTAAAAGACTCTTACTCCTTGGAAGGAAAGTTATGACCAACCTAGATAGCATATTGAAAAGCAGAGATATTACTTTGCCAACAAAGGTCCGTCTAGTCAAGGCTATGGTTTTTCCAGTGGTCATGTATGGATGTGAGAGTTGGACTGTGAAGAAAGCTGAGCGCCCAAGAATTGATGCTTTTGAACTGTGGTGTTGGAGAAGACTCTTGAGAGTCCCTTGGACTGCAAGGAGATCCAACCAGTCCATTCTGAAGGGGATCAGTCCTGGGATTTCTTTGGAAGGAATGATACTAAAGCTGGAACTCCAGTACTTTGGCCACCTCATGCCAAGAGTTGACTCATTGGAAAAGACTCTGATGCTGGGGGGGATTGGGGGCAGGAGGAGAAGGGGACGAAAGAGGATGAGATGGCTGGATGGCATTACTGACTCAATGGACGCTGAGTCTGAGTGAACTCTGGGAGTTGGTGATGGACAGGGAGGCCTGGCGTGCTGCGATCCATGGGGTCACAAAGAGTTGGACACAACTGAGCGACTGAACTGAACTGAACTGAACTGAGAGAATATTTAACTTGATCCCTTTGTTTTTACCATTTGGCTTCATATTATACTATATATTTGTAAATGTTTTTACTCAAAAATATGAAAAACAAAAAAAGACACATTCCACCACCCAGAAGCAGCTTGGGGCCTTTTCTTTCTTTTTCCTATATTTATCTAGCTATTGCTACATTGAAAGAGAAAGAGAGAGGAGACACCTTTTTTAAAAAAAAATCCTGTTCTACCTTTTGATTTAGAAAATGTATTTTCAATTTATAGCAAATCATTGACATTATTCAGGATAAGCAAACATAGAGACTCATCATTGTTTTTAGAGGTTGCATGGTACTTTATTACTTTATGCACTGTAATCTAATCCATTCTTCTTGTATTGATGGACAATTAAATACTTTTCATTTTTTTTACTACAACCTGAACTAAAATGAAGAATCTTACATATATCCATCTATACCTATATTTATACCTATACTTATATCTATATCTGTACCTATGTACATGCTAAGTCTCTTCAGTTGTGTCCAGCTCTTTGCAACCCCAATAGACTGTAACCCACCAGGCTCCTCTGTCCACGGAATTCTCCAGGGAAGAATACTGGAGCGGGGTTGCATGCCCTTCTCCAGGGGATCTTCCCAACCCAGGTATCGAACTGGTATCTCCTGCATTGACAGGTGGGTTCTTTACCACTAGTACTACCCGGGAAGCCCATATACATATAGATAGATAGATAGATAGTTGTTCTAGGCTCTGAATGAGATGTTGAAAGGGAGATGCTAGATCAAAGGTCTCCCGTTTTGTTCCACACAGGTCCATGGAAGTTAGCTTGTATAAACTGGAGGGTTCAACACCTCCATCTCCCAGAAATGGAGAAAGAAAACTGATCAGAGAAAACATCAAAGGAAGAGCCAGATATCAAGGACTCCTGTTGCACTCTGAGAGTTAGGAACCTGCTTGGAGTGACGTGTTGCTTTCAGAGTCCCACTACACAAGGGACTTTGAACGGAGTGAAGGAACTAATTAGAGTCTCCTAATCCCACGAAGGACCAGCCATGCTGGAAGCCGGGAGTTTTGGCCAACTGCTTGACAGTAGCCCCCGAGGATGGTGTGAGGATGGACTACAGTTCAGAGCGGGAACAGGAGACAGAAGAGAACATGACAAGAACTCAAAGCAGAAGAGGCCCAGCTGTACGGCCACTGGCAAAGACCACAGGCAAGGATACTCTCTGAGGGGCTTCAAGTCATCAGCTATTCTGCTGTCATTCTCCTTCATCCCCAGACCTTCAACAAAAGCCGCTACACACCAAAGCATGGTAGAAAGAGAAAGACTGTCCCAAGAGAAAGACAAAGAAAGAGAAAGACTGTCCCAAGTTCAAGAGTGTCAAGGACAGCGGAGACTGGGCTTACGTGGGGACATGGAGGCAACGGCAGAGGAGCAGGCTGGTGCCTGGCTTGATTCCAAGCAGAAGGGCCCAAACTTTAATCCAAATGTACTGGGGGCAGGTGGCCTGGCAGGGGCACGCAGAGTCCAGATTCTTCTGCTTCACTATAAAAGGGTCCGTCCATGCAGCAGACACATGGGCCACAAATAAACAGCCCTGTAACAATCTTAACTCTTTTTCACTTCAGCCAATGTTCCATAAACACATTCATTTCAGAATCCAACAGCAGTTTTGAGAGGATTTTTAGCTACTCATTCCTTGCCACACAGGTCCTAAACTTTAGTTACCAAATCTCTGTGCAAGATGCAACAATTTGCTTCCAGTCCTTCCGGCTTCTGCCAGGCCCTCACCCATGCAGCCGGCCTCCCGCTGGCCCCGAGCCACGGCTCCCCCACTGCTGTTGCTGACATTGCAGGTCTGCCAGATGCTCCTAGCAGCAGCACAGACCCATTGGGCAGGGAGGGGAGAGGCAAGGATTTTTGCTTTTTTTTTTTTAATTTAGGACTGCACCCCCATGGCCTGCTGAATCTTCATTCTCTGACCAGGGATCGAACCTGTGTCCCCACATTGGAAGGCAAAGTCTCAATGACTGGACCACTGAGGAAAGTACTGGCAAGGACTTTTTCTTTTCCCTCCACCAGTTCTCTCTTTCTCTCCCCTCCCTCTCTTTTGTTGGTCTCTTGGCAAAATAAACCTGGCGAGACCAGATGTCAACCATAATTTCAAGTTTGCTGTGCTCCTACTGTTCCCGCTATAGACATTGTCCCTCTGAGGACTAAGACATCTCCACCCACAGAGCCTAAGCTGAGATTGCATGATTCATTTTGGAGGATGATACCCCATCCTCAGATGATATTATCTCCCAGCTGGCATCTCATTGTGTATTTAAAAGGCCAGGACATCACTCTCAGGTCAGCAACCTCCATGTATGATGGGCCCAGTGGATCCATAATCATGAACTCAAAGGTGCATAGCCTTTGCTGTAAATTAGGGCCATTGGTCCAAGACAGTGTTAAATCAAACGCTCTGTAAGTACTCTGATAGTGGTGCTGGCAGAGTTTCTGTTGGCAGGAAAGGCAAACTTGTACCTCAGAATACATGAAGATTCCAGTAAAGAAGAATTGCTGCATTTTCCAGAGTGAAAGAGATCCAGAGTAATCAACTTGCTACTATTATTGAACCTATATTGGCACATCTTAATAACAAAAGTCCATAGTTTGGCTTAGGTTTTACTCTTGGTATTGTAAATTCTATGGTTTTGTGCAAAATATTTTTCTGCTCTAAAAATCCTCTGTTCTCTGGCTATCCATTCTAACTACCCCTGCTTACCAACCCCTGGTACCAGGAAAACAATGATCTTTTTATTGTCACCATAGTTTTGTTTTTTTCCAGAATGTCATATAGTTGGGATCATATAGGATATTCTGGTTTTCAGACTGGTTTCTTTCACTTAGTCATAGCCATTTAAGATTCCTCCATGTCTTTTCATAACTTGATAGCTAGGCTACCCACTCCAGTATTCCGGCCTGGAGAATTCCATGTACATTTCTTTTTAGTGCTGAATAACTTTCCATTGACTGGATGTATCATTATTTATTTAGCCACTTAACTACTGCAGGATATCTTGGTTTCTTCCAAGTTTGGCAATTGTGAACAAAGTTTCTACATACATCTGATACAAATTTTTGTGTGGGCATAAGTTTTCAACTTCTTTTGGTAAATACCAAGGAACGTGGTTGCTGGAATGTGTGGTAAGAGATGTTGTCTTACCAGACATTTGTTTGATCACCAGAAAGGAAAGGGAGGGTGGATACTGGGGAAGAGGCAAGCACTTTCCTCATTGTTGAGTCTTCTGCAAGATCCTCAAGCAAAGCAGAGGCACCATCTTCTAATAAAGGAAGATGCATCATTTCAGTAAACCCAGCAAATTTCAGGGAATTAGAGATTTCAAAGTTCACAACTGCATTTACCCAGGTATCCTCAGCCCAAGTTTCAGGATTCCACTCCTCTCCCAGTTTGGCCCCAACACTGGCTCCAGAGAATCACCAGGATGGGAGTTCAACCTTCTCTGAAGCTCCAGTACTCTTGTGATTAATTCCTGAACTTGGTTCTCCTCTTGTTTACCCTCCACCTGTAAGAGATTAGGATTTCCCTGAAGGCTGCCAAAGAGTGCCTCTAATTTTTATGTTCTGCCTTGAATTGGTAATTAATCATCCTAAGGTTGTCATTAAAGTGAAGTGAAGTCGCTCAGTCATGTCCAACTCTTGGCGACCCCACGGACTGTAGCCTACCAGGCTCCTCCATCCATGGGATTTTCCTGGCAAGAGTATTGGAGTGGGGTGCCATTTCCTTCACTAGGATATCTTCCCAACCCAGGGATCGAACCCAGGTCTCCTGCATTGCAGGCAGACAGGTTGTCATTATCCCTCTTCAATGAATCGATGGTGCCAAGCAATAGTCATCCAATTCCAAAGTCCTTATAGTTACAATTTCTGTCATACTTCTCAATACCAGTCAATATGTGGAACCAGCCAGTATATCTTCTTCCACTAATATCCCGATCCAGTTTACACCAGAGAAAGTTTTAATAGTTATGCCAGGACAACATGGCAGGGACTGTATATATTCTACCTGTATGTAGTAATGGGGTCCTCACTGCTAATGAGCCAGCAAATAATTTTTCTCTTAGAGTCTATTTCCTATAACCATTCTTGGTACCAATCATCTTCAACTGAGTTCACTGAAAATCTAAAAGATGTCTAAAAATGGAATGTTGCATGCAGAATGTTCTCAGAAGAGACACCTATCAGGAAGTTAAAAAAAAAAAAAAGGTAGGATCAGTCATAGGGAGATGGTGATCTATGTGAAGTGACAAGTAAAGTTCTCAGATTTCATGGTGAGCTTTAGAGCTTCATGGCCCTTCGGAGTTATTCCAAAATGAAGCAAAGGGGACAGGCCTATGAATCCCTACAGAAGGCAGCATTGGTTTTAATTCATCCTTTGGGAGGAGATGAAACCCTGGGTGGGACAATTCTCTAGTATGGAGAGCAGTTCTCAGAGAGGACAGCAGCTTTGAGCCTGGCTGTTATCCCCAGGAGTGAGGGCGGGGTACATCAGCCTTGAGAACATGACCTCAGAAGAGCTTTACAGTTTTGATGGTTGTTGTTGTTCAGTTGCTCAGTCCTGTCCAACTCTTTGTGACCCCATAGACTGCAAGCACATCAGGCTTCCCTGTCCTTCACCACCTCCAGGAGCTTGCTCAAACTCACATCCATTGAATTGGTGATGCCATCCAACCATCTTGTCCTCTGTCATCCCCTTCTTCTCCTGCCTTCAATCTTTCCTAATATCAGAATCTTTTCTAATGAATTGACACTTTGCATCAAGTGACCAACGTATTGGAGCTTCAGCTTCAGCATCAGTCCTTCCAATGAAAATTCAGGATTGATTTCCTTTAGAATTGACTGGTTTGATCTCCTTGCAGTCCAAGGGACTCAAGAGTCCTCTCCAACACCACAGTTCAAAAGTATTAATTCTTCGGCATTCAGCCTTCTTTATGGTCCAATTCTCACATCATGGAAAAACCATAGCTTTGACTAGATGGACCTTTGTCGTCAAAGGAATGTCTCTGTTTTTTAATATGCTGTCTAGATTTGTCATAACTTTTCTTCCAAAGAGCAAGAGTCTTTTAATTTCATGGCTATAATCACCATCTGCAGTGATTTTGGAGTCCACGAAAATAAAGTCTGTTACTGTTTCCATTGTTTCCCCATATATTTGCCATGAAGTGATGGGACCAGATGCCATAATCTTCATTTTTTGAATGTTGAGTTTTAAGCCAGATTTTTCACTCTCCTCTTTCACTTTCATCAAGAAGCTCTTTAATTCTTCACTTTCTGCTATAAGGGTGGTCTCATCTGCATATCTGAGGTTATTGATATTTCTCCCGGCAACCTTGATTCCAGCTTGTGCTTCATCCAGTCCAGCATTTCACATGATGTACTCTGCATATAAGTTAAATAAGCAGGGTGACAATACACAGCCTTGACATACTCCTTTCTTGATTTGGAACCAGTCAGTTGTTTCATATCCAGTTCTAACTATTGCTTCTTGATCTGTATACAGGTTTCACAGGAGGCAGGTAAGGTGGTCTACATTCCCATCTCTTGAAGAATTTTCCACAGCTTGTTGTGATCCACACAGTCAAAGGCTTTGGCATAGTCAATGAAGAAGTAGATGTTCTTCTGGAATTCTCTTGATTTTTTCAATGATCCAACAGATGTTGGCAATTTGATCTCTGGTCCCTCTGCCTTTTCTAAATCCAATTTGAACATCTGGAAGTTCTTGGTTCACGTGCTGTTGAAGCCTATCTTGGAGAATTTTTAGCATTACTTTGGTTGCATGTGAAATGAGTGCAATTTTGCAGTAGTTTGAACATTCTTTGGCATTGTCTTTCTTTGATATTGGAATGAAAAGTGACCTTTTCCAGTCCTGTGGCCACAGATGAGTTTTCCAGATTTGTTAGCATGTTGTGTGCAGCACTTGAACAGCATCATCTTCTAGGATTTGAAATAGCTCAGCTGGAATTCCATCGACTCCACTACCTTTCTTCATAGTGATGATTCCTAAGGCCCACTTGACTTGACACTCCAGGATGTCAAGAATAATAGTTTTGTTATTCAGTCGCTAAGTCATGTCCAACTCTTTGCAATTCCATGGACTGCAGCATGCCAGGCTTTCCTGTCCTTCACCATCTCCCAGAGTTTGCTCAAACCCGTGTCCACTGAGTCGGTGATGCCATCCAACCATCTCATCCTCTGTTGTCCCCTTATCCTCCTGCCCTCAATCTTTCCCAGCATCAGGGTCTTTTCCAATGAGTCAGCTCTTCGCATCAGGTGGCCAAAGTACTGGAGCTTCAGCTTCAGCATCAGTCCACTATACATATTTTATCTGCACTACCGCTGTGTACAACTGCGAGTGCAGCCTTCTTTGTTCTCCCTGCCTCCACAGCAGTCTTTTTTTCCATGATTTACAGAGAAGGACTTAAACAGAATTTAATTCCCTGCATGTGGTCAAAATGGTGTGAATGACTCTACAGTGGGATCAATCAGGCAAGCTGGACAAGTCACTATGAGTATCAAGCAAGTGGTGGGATCACAGTCTTCATTTGAAGGATCTGAGCTGCGTACAGGAAGTCCCTAGAAGAGCTTCAGCATTTGGAGTCCAAAAATCTTATGAAGTTCACTGTCATAACATCGGTAGACAGGCTTTAGCCCAATTTCTCATTGTTGTTGTTCAGTCACCAAGCCGTGTCCAACTCTTCTTGACCTCACGGACTGCAGCATGCCAGGCCTCCCTATCCCTCACCATCTCCCAGAGTTTGCTCAAACTCATGTCCATTGAGTGGATGACGCCATCCAACCATGTCATCCTCTACAACTTCCTTTTCCTTTTGCCTTCAATTTTCCTGGCAGCAGGGGCTTTTTCATTGAGTCAGCTCTTCACATCAGGTAGTCAAAGTACTGAAGCTTGAGCTTCAGCATCAGTCCTTCCAATGAGTATTCAGGGTGATTTTCTTTAAGATTGACTGCTTAGCCCATTTTCTCCGATTTTGGCAAAAATGTTTCTGCTTGCTTTTAAGAAACAGCTAAGGCCAAGCTACCCAACCAACCCTTCTAGAGCAGATTTACATCATTAGAGGGGCCTGACTGAGCCCTGTCTATATCTCTCCACTGCCTATCTTCTGACAGCCTAATGTTGCCTTGTGGCCTTTAGGGCACCAAGAGAGAGTGCCATGTATCTAGCAGTCTCTAGTCTCAGAGTCCACCTTGTTTTCTCCTCATTTTTTCAGCATTGGGCAGAATCATGGTCACTCTCAAAGTCAGTGACATAAAGCCACGGTTCTGAGTCTAGGAAAATGCGTTGCAAGATTACTTTGCAATTGTCTAGTGAGACGCATTCAGGAGAAGATTCACATGCATTGCCACAACTTCTACCAGACAATCCTTCAAAGTGCAGAAAAATGTGAATTTGTCCCAAAGTTTGCCAGAGACCAAGTTCAGTGGCCAGGGTCCACTTACAAATCATTGTAGTTACTTCACATAGTTGGTACTAACACACCTGAGAACCACTGATTTTGTTGCAAAGTCAATCTTGTTCTCTGACCACGGGCCACACTTCCAAACACAGGCAGCTTGATCCCAGCTGCAGACAGGCTTCTGGAGAAACAGCCTGGGCATGCGAATAGACCACAAGGAAAGATCACAGCCCAGAGGTCACCCTCTTGATAGCAGGCCAACGATCTTAACCTCCGCGGGGAAATAAAATCACTGTGAGGGATCTATGAATGCTGAATAGCTATTTATAAAATCAATGGCAAACTTCTTTAAGGGAGTCATTGTTGTCTGCATTTCACATGTCTGCCCATGGCTTGTCTGTTTCCGTATGGAACCAGAAATTAATGCTGAGCAGAGATTTCCCTGCACCTCATCCACTGGCAGAAAGCATATCATGTCTCAGCACACCAGGGGGTACCCGGTAACCTGCTGGGGAGCGTGAGCTGGAGCCATTCCTGTGACAGCATGTGCCACTTTGCCTTAATAGAAGTCACCAAACCGAAAACAGATGACAGCCGCAGATGCTGAGAAACTGAGATGTAGAAACAGGCTCCTTTCTTTGCCATAGTTTTTGTTTTTTTTTTTAATTTGGTCATTTTTTTTTAACCAGTTGTGTGTGTGTGTGTGTGTGTGTGTTGCCCATGTGTTAATGAAGACTGTGGGAGGCCCTTGGCCCAGTGCTGAGCTGTGTACCAGGTTGTAGCCTGCAGAAAAGGCTCCCTGGGACACTGACCAGACTTGACGAAATGACAGGGTGGTCTGCTCTAGAAGAATCCACTTCACACAGGGGGGTCTCCTTTGATTGTTTCTACTTTTGTCATGAGAAAAAAACATGGGAATCAAGTCTATTTTCCTGAATCTTCCTGCGCTGTACCAGTTCCCTTCGTTTTACACTCTCTTTCCCCGCTAGGTCACCCTATCAGTCAGCAATATTTATGAAAACTCTGTTGTAGGCCGAACAGCAGCAGTAGATTCCATGAAATACAAAGAAATAAGCAAAATAATTCCTGCCTTGGAGGAGCATATAGACTATGGTAGGAACAGCCACACACGAGCACGAACAACAGGGCATTTTGTGAAAGCAACAGCGTTGCACAGTGTAACATTCATTATAAACTAGAAAGCCACACGGCACAAGGGAAAAAGGCTGAAGTGACTTGTAAACAGCCCTCCTAGAAGAGGCAAGTTCTGAAAAAAAGCACTGGTAACACCACCACGTACTATATTCCAAGTTGCAAATAACTCAAATCATCAAGTTTCTTTGAATCTACCTTCAAGTTTCCTTCCGTCTTTCTTTCAACCCTGGCTTTTTCGTCCTACCACCACCAGGCCATAAAGCACTTTGTTCCAACAACATTTTAACTGGCCTTCCTGTGTCCAGCCTCTCTCCGTTTCATCTCTTTCATGTGCAAGTATCAGGTTTTCTTTGTAAAATACAATGATTTTCATTAAATAATTGGCCCGCTCAAAAATGAATAATGGCCCCATATTGCTTCTCAGGAAAGAGGAGAGGGACTGTGGGTCCCTCTGGGTATAATCTGGGTATAATCCACATATAAATCAGCATGTAATAGCTAAACCATGTGCACTAGATTATTAAATTATTCTTATTCATATTTAGGTAAATGCTTAGTAAACTGTGTGTATTCCTTTCCATACTGTTGGTTTCATCATTCACAGAGAATTGAGTCCTAAAATAAAAGAACCTATTCAAAGCCATAAACCTAAATCATGTAGTCATAAGCAAAAATTTAGGATAATTTGCCTAATATGCAAAGTGTGGAAAGAAAGAAAGATATACTATTGAAATCTAGATGGACCATCCTTTTCCAAGATACTCACCACCTAGATGGCAAACTGATGAGGCAACAAGAAGGAAAGATCTAAGGTTGAAAAGGGCTAATGTTTAAATTAATATTATATTCCGTAATTTCTCCAGCAAAGCAGGTGACACCATCTTCCTTTCACCCTGGAAACTTTTACTCACTTGATTTTTTTCACCCTCCCAAGAACTCCTAGTATCAAATGAACTCATCAAATCAAGAAGAATGGATAAAGTAATGAGTTGAAAACTTTTTCTAAAATTATAATACATGGGAAGCTAAAATAATTAAAACAACATGGTTTGGGTTTCTAAATAGACAATCAGATAAAATAGACAATAATGAAAGAAAATGTATAATGTCAAAAATTAGATATTAATTACTATAAGAAATTAGTATATATGACATTTTTAACCAATGATGAAAAGACAATGCTCAGATGAATAGGTAGCCACTTGGGGGAAAAAATTCTTTGTTGTCTTACTTCACCTCTGATTTCAAAACAAAGTTCAGGATAAAGATAAGATTTAAATGTATTTTTAAAGAAGCAATGAAAGTCGAAGAAGAAAACGTACCAAAAATATTTTATGAAACAGAAAGGAGGGGTAGCTGTTTTGGGAAACAGTTTGTTCTTTCCTCAAAAACTTAAACATAGATACCACATGACTCAGCAATTCCACTCCTAGGGATACATCCAAGAGAATTAAAAATATATGTTCATACAAAAACATTCATGTACGTGAATATTCATTGTAGTGTTATTCATAATAGGCAAAAGATGGATATAATCCCAGTGTCCGTCAACTGGTGAATGTATAAACAAAATGTGGTATAGCCAAACAATGGAGTATTAGTCAATCATAAAAAGTCATGAAGTACCCATACATGCTACACCGTGGATAAACCTTAGGAACCATATGCTAAGTGAAAGGAACCAGACACAGAGGCCACAGAGACACAGAGGCCACACACATGTTACATGATTCTATTTATAAGAACTGTGCAGAATAGGCAAATGTATAGAGACAGAAGGTAGATCAGAGGTTGTCAGGGGCCAGAGGGAGTGGGGATGAGGCATGACTGCCAATGCGTAGAGGGTTTCTTTTTTGGATGATGAAAATAGTCTCCGGTTATATAGTGACAATAATCATTTTGGAATCATAATAGAAACAGCAAGCAAGACCTCACAAGGTGAGAGCAAATCTCTTTCCCATATCAGCTGAATCTCAAAGAACAACTTTTGGATTCTAAGAAATAAGATATTTTTGATTTTATAGTTTGTTTTCATTAATATCATGATATTAACTTCCTCCTTTAATTAGATGATCTTATACATATGTTAAGCTATTTAAAGTTATTTTTATTGTAAAATGAGACCAAAGTTGGTTATATAGTCATATATATCATATAATGGTAGTATCATGGGTTTCTGTTATTTTGGGGAACTAAAGTAACCCATAGGAAAATATGATTTATATTGAAAAATTCATTTTGTAGTCAACTGTTCAGGAGATGAAAGACATAAGGGAGAAATATCTGTAAATAAAACAAATCTACAGTGTCACTGTGAACTATTGATTTTTTTAAAAGTCTATTTAAATTTTGTATAAATCTATATAAAGGATTCAATGGAAGTTCAAAGAGCTATATTATAATATATTATTATATTATGTTACATAATACTATATTTATAATCCCTCAGCTGAAATCCATGGAGCCATGTGGATTTCAAACTTCAGAATTTGGGGATTTTACAAAGGTAACACAGCATGTCTACTGCTTGTTGCATATCAAGTCAGCGAAGGCTGGCGCCATTCCCTGTAATCAAACCCACTAATATTTCTGCAGAAAAAAGCATAAAAATTCATACTAACTGAAGTAAATAAGACTATAAATAGAATCACATAAGTTCAAGTCAGGTTTTCTTCCAAATTTGTTCAGGTCACCTTAAGTTTTGCCATCATATAAAGCAAAGGAACCTAGTTTTCCTAGCCTTTTGCATTTCAGAGTTGTGTCTAAGAGATTATAGATCTGTGTGTGTGCACACGTGCTCAGTTGCATCTGACTCTTTGCAACCCATGGACTGTAGCCTGCCAGGCTCCTTTGTCCATGGAATTCTCCAGGCAAGAATACTGGAGCAGGTTGCCATTGCCTTCTCCAGGGGATCTTCCCACCTAGGGATCGAACACACATTTCTTACATCTTCTGCACTGGCAGGCAGATTCTTAACCAACTGAGCTATGGGCGAAGCCCTTATGGACCTAATATATTGCTATTTTAAAATAATTTGTCTTGAAAATCTCTATATAATTAATTTACTAAGCAATTCTGTATTTTAGCATTTCTGAGTTTTGAAGGTGTTCTTTTTTTGATGCCTGGGAGTTTTGTTTGTTTGTTCAATCTGGGGGTTCTTCAAGAAAAGATTGCACTTCACTTTAAACAGTAAATGTGCTTGATGATCAAATCATACTATGTGCCAAGCTAGATGTTTATTTAAAGTAACATTGCAAAGAAATGATCATTCCAGAAGTAATGTGTTTTGTAAGTAGGGATTTTTATAGATCAGAATTTGTTAAAATAGCCGGTCGCTGAGGGTCGGACACAACTGAGCGACTTCACTTTCATTTTTCACTTTCATGCATTGGAGAAGGAAATGGCAACCCACTCCAATGTTCTTGCCTGGAGAATCCCAGGGATGGGGGAGCCTGGTGGGCTGCCGTCTATGGGGTTGCACAGAGTCGGACACGACTGAAGTGACTTAGCAGAAGCAGTAGCAGTATCATAAAAATCAGCAAAAGGCAAATCAAAGTTTTTAATCTGTAATACAAAGACATAACTATGAAACTATGAAGTTACAGGCATAATTATCAACTCTCTCTTTGGTTTGTGGGGAGGAGCAGTCACACACACACACACACACACACACACACACACACACCCTCCAATCTCAAGTTCTCAAAACGTCACTACTGTAATTATTGTTCTGCTACCTCTCATGGGAGCTTCTGACTCCTCTGGCTTATTTGCATTTTTAAATTCCCTTCCTTTCTCCAGGGTTGTGATAACATGCACCTTGTTTTATTTGTTTAGTATTATATTAATAGCTTATTCAATCATTGTAGCTATGCCTTATAAATATTTCATACTCTGGCATTTAAAAAGCAATGTTGTTTTCAAATAGAATGACTCAGGACTCCAATGCCAGCATGAGCTAAAAATATGAATCCAAAGAGTTTCTCGTCTTTTAGAGTAAAAATTACCAAAAACTTTAGGATCCTGACCTTTAACTTTAAAAATCTCAGACATAATTCCTTATATTGTATAAAACTAGTAATTTTAAAAAATTATTCCACTATATAACAAATTTCTAACAAAGTCTTCATTGCTTGAGAGATTGAATTTGATAATGTCACTACTGAAAGAACAATTTTGAGTTAGAAGGGAATCTGATCAACCCCTCATTGCACAAATAAGAGAACTGAGATTAGTAAAGGCTGTTGCCTGCAATGCAGGAGTCGCAGGAGACACAGGTTCAATCCCTGGGTTGGAAAGGTCCCCTGCAGAAGATCATGGCAACCCACTCCAGTATTCTTGCCTGGAGAACCCCATGGACAGAGGAACCTGGCAGGCTACAGTTCATGGGGTCACAAAGGGTCAGACATGACAGAAGTGACTTAGCATGCTCATCAGGACTCAAGCTGAGATCTCTAGGACTAGTGCTCTTCATCCCACCAATTTGGTTGCTGTTGCCTTGGTCTGTTTATCTCATATCCCCATTAGAACTACAAGCAACCTGACCAGAGGAATCAGGCATCATTCTCCCCTTTCAGTTTCCTTTATACAATAGATTTTTATTTCATACATGTGGAGCTATCATTAATCTCATAAGTGCTTGAAATTGCCACTCATTTGTCTTTCACTGTGATTTTAACTTAACAGCATCCAAGACTCTGCTCTAATTTTTCCAGCCATTTGCATGTATTTTCAAAGAATTCCTAGCTGCAAGTCCTTATGCACAATGATATTAAAGTAAGAGCCCAATGCACAGCAACAAGTCACAATGCTTATGTCAAGTGAAAATTGTTTTACTCTCACAATATATCTTCCCAAAGATGAGACGATCAGGTAGTTAGACCATTCTGGGACACCTTCTTGATCTAAAGCATCAGATGTGGGTTGATATTTACATGAGAAGCTTTGCAGTTGGAAAAAGTAGGTGGAGGGTAAAAGAAACCCTTTTCCTCTGCCTGGCACAAACATTACAATGAACTTAGGTGAGGATATGGCTTGTTGTTTCTAGAGTTGTTACCATGACAGTGTGTTCCATAGGAGAGGGGGCACTAAATGATTCATTTAAACTTTTTAACTCTATGATCTGTAAAATGAGGACAATCCTTGTAACTGGTTTAAATGATTATTAGGTTACCATTAAGATCTCACTGGGCCTTGAAACACCAGAAATCTGATATATCCTACATCCTTTTTCCATGTTCCATTCCCAATTTAAGATTACTATTGAACACAGGAGTGTACTATGGTCATAGGCATTTTCCCTTGTCTATGGACAGAAGGGCAAATCTTTAAGTGGCTATGTGTAGGGGTGAAGGTGGGGAGAGAATACTTTCTGGATTGAAACATCACTGCTAAAAATATCTCACATTTTAAATAAAAAATTCTATTGTTCCTTTTTTGTTGCTTTTGTTGTTTTAGTCCCTAAGTCATGTCTGACTCTTTGTGACTCTACAGACTGTAGCCTGCCAGGCTCCTCTGTCCATGAAATTCTCCAGGCAAGAATACTGGAGTGTATTGCCATTTCCTTCTCCAGAGGATCTTCCCGACCCACGGATCGAACCCGTGTCTCCTGTGTTTCCTTCACAGGCAGGTGGATTTACTTTTTAGAACTTTTTATTTTGATCTAATTTTAAATATACAGAAAAGCTGTAAGAATGAGTAGGACAAGGAATCTTCATATACCCTTTACTCAGATTATATGAATTGTTTATATATTTTTCCCATTCTTTGTCTCTCTCTCTTGACCATTTGAGAGGAAACTGGAATCATGTCCTTTTACCCCTAAACTCTTCAGTGTGCATTTCTTAACAGCACCGACATGATTATCACTTATCAAAATCAGGAAATTTAGCATTGGTAACATGTACTAATTGCAATTATTAATGTTTTTTTCTTCTTTTAACTTGAAGTTAGTTGACATAGAACATTATATAAGCTGCTGCTGCTGCTGCTAAGTCACTTCAGTCGTGTCCGACTCTGTGCGACCCCATAGACGGCAGCCCACCAGGCTCCCCCGTCCCTGGGATTCTCCAGGCAAGAACACTGGAGTGGGTTGCCATTTCCTTCTCCAATGCATGAAAGTGAAAAGTGAAAGTCAAGTCACTCAGTCACGTCTGACTCTTATCGACCCCATGGACTGCAGCCCACCAGGCTCCTCTGTCCATGGGGTTTTCCAGGCAAGAGTACTGGAGTGGGGTGCCATTGCCTTCTCTGATTATATAAGCTATAGATGTTCAATACAGTAATTCACAATTTTTAGAAGTTATACTCTATTTGAAGTTATTATAAAATACTGGCTATATTCCCCACGTTGTACACTATATCCCTGTAGCTTACTCTATTCCTAATAGTTTATATATCTTAATCCTCTACACTCATCTTGTCCTTCCCTCTTCCCTCTCCACACTGGTGATCACTAGTTTGTTCTCTTTGTGCTCTCTTGAATTTGTTTCTTTTTTGTTGTATTCACTAGTTTCTTTTTTAATCCACATATAAGTGATATCTTACAGTATTTCTCTTTCTCTGACTGACTTGTTTCACTTAGCATAACACCTTCCAAACCCGTCTGTGTTGTTGCAAATGGCAAAATTTCTTTCATTTTTATGACTGAGTAGTAGTGCATTGTGTGTACACACAGACACGCACACATGTATATACTACACGTTCTTTATCCATTCCTCTGTTGATGGACACTTAGGCTGCATCCATATCTTGGCTATTGTATTATAAATAATGCTGCTATGAACATTGGGGTGTATGTACCCTACAGCTAATATCTGCTCTATGGTGTAGACCTCATACTAATGGCGAGAGTTGTACAATAATATGTGGGTCATATATTGTTAGCTATCTAGAGATCTGTTGCTATCATGACACACTTGACTTCCCTGCTCACATTTTTGAAAGTTGGCAACATTAAATAAAGATCAACATTATGTAAGAAGTGTAGAAGACATGAAAAGAGTGATTTATGTTAGGGAGAGCTGAGTACCAACTAATAGAGAAATTTAAATTTAGAAACTAGCAATTCTCTTTCTCAAATTTCAGCATTCATTAACTCCAGTTACAAACAAGGACCTCAAGATCAGAGAGTTAAGGGGATTACAGACTTACATTTACAATAGGAAAATTAATTATATGATAAAATTAATTAACTCATTCATAGATGATATCTCCAAAGTCTTCGAGTAACATCCCTCAAGTTACTTGGAACTCGTCAGTTGTGCTTCTTTTTAATGACTACGTTCACCCGTAAGTGAAAGCCCATTATGAACTACCCTGATTATGATCAGAGTCAAATTTAAAGAACTGAACTGCACTGAACTTTGATTATTCAGTATACAAATAGTGTTTAGCTTCAGCCTTGGTGGTTCAGTCACTAAGTCGTGTCTGACTCTTGTGACCCCATGGACTGTAGCCCGCCAGGCTCCTCTGTCCATGGAATTCTCCAGGCAAGAACACTGGAGTGGGTTGCCACTTCCTTCTGCAGGGGATCTTCCCAACCCAGGGATCAATCCCTGGTCTCCTGCACTGCAGGCAGTTTCTTTACGGACTGAGCTAACAGGAAAGCCCAGTTCCAGCCTTACAATCAGTTAAGGTGTAGTTAACCTATTTATCTGGTAAGGATGGGAAGGTGAAAAAAAGGTAAGAAAAAATATTTATTGAACCCGTATTTTGTGCCAGGCACTTTGTGAATGCCTGTTTAATGCCCAGGAAGGTTAGATAAGACAGCAGAACAGGACTATCAACTCAATATTGGACCATAAAGAAGGCTGTGTCCCAAAGAATTGAAGCTTTCAAATTGTGGTGCTGGAGAAGACTCTTAAGAATCTCTTGGACAGCAAGGAGATCAAACCAGTCAATCCTAAAGGAAACCAACCCCAAATATTCATTGGAAGGACTGATGCTGAAGCTGAAACTTCAATACTTTGGCCATCTGATGCAAAGAGCTGACTCACTGGAAAAGACCCTGTTGCTGAGAAAGATTGAGGGCAGGAGGAAAAGGTGGTGACAGAGGATGAGACGGTTGGATGGCATCACCGACTCAATGGACATGAATTTGAACAAACTCCAGGAGATAATGAAGGACAGGGAAGCCTGGTGTGCTGGAGTCCATGGGGTCACAAATAGTAGGACATGACTTAGCCGCTCAACAACTCTGTTCTTGTTTAGAAAACAGAAATATTAGTCTTAACTTCAGAATAAGGTTGTGAGGATTAAATGGGAATAAAAGAAATGTCTTTGAAAAAGAGCTTTGTAAACCATAAAGTACTATGGCCACATAGAGAAACATGCATGGTCTCCTAAAGAACATTTTACTTGTAACTTTTAATATGTCCAGACTCAAGATTATCATATTGAAGATATCTAGTTCCTTCTGTGGGCTCCCAAATAGAGTTCTGAAAAAACACACTGGGGCCATCTTTCAATTCCAATTCCTTCTCCCTTCTACATACATCTCCACCCACAAACAACTGTCCTAAACCAAACCTGTCTTGTCTCTATCTTCCCCAGGACTGCCCAGGGCTATAGAGAAAGAGGAGCCACATGGATTGCTATACGTCTACTGTTATAGCTGAGTGTATAGCAGGAGACATCCAAGAAGTACTTTTCAAGACATCTGACTGCATTAAAATCATCACCCTTCTATTTCCCTATAAACTGAATTTCCTACACAAACTGCAAGCAAGCTGCCATAAAATTTTAGACTCCATCTGGCATGCCCAGCATTATGCATGGATTTCTCTACCCTAAGTGAAGGCTATTGTCAGATTTGAACCTTCCCCAGAGAAACTGGGACACCCAGCACAATTGGAGGCAGGAGCTGTGCATGCCAACCTGTGGTGTTCACTCTAAATGGATGACACATGAACTTCAAAGAGCATTTTACAATGCACAGCATAAAAGAATTCAAGTCAGGGGTGGCTGGAACTGAAAGACAAAACAAACATTTCCATTTGCTAGGTAGGGAGTGAACCAGTTGCAGTGAGCCCCCCTTGTTAAAATCAGGGCCTGGAGTAAAAAGTGTAGTGAACATGCCGAGCTCATTATTGTGCTTCCTAGTAAAGTGGACAAAAAGCATATTTCTGAAATGATGTTTATTACCATATCGTGTATTCTCTTAAGAAGCTGAACAGCTGCTGTCTAACCACTGTCTTAATGGAAAGCAAATTTAAGACTTTGGAAGCTTTTGGTGGGATTGGGGATTGGGAGGCTGGCAGGGAGAAGGGGTTTCCTTCCTTTCTATCTCCCTTTCTTTTTTTCTCTTCTTATTTCTTTCTATAATTTTGCAAAAACTTTACTACTAGATGATTGATTGGGTTATGTAACTAAGTCAGTGTAAAAGCCTCAAGTGTGCCAAGAACAAAGAAAAAGTTAGAATTTAGGCAAAGATGAGAAATTTTACTTTGCCCAAATAACTAAATCACTGATTGCTCCAATGATTGTCCTTGAGAGGAATGGTGTTATCATTCTAATGGAAAGGAAGGGGAAACACTGAACACTGAGTTTGCAGACTCACTTTGTAAACTCATTGAAGCGTAGGATCATCACTAAGTCAAACTTTACAGTTTCATTTCTTACCCGGTTCAAAAACATAAAGATGCTTTGGCAGAAGCGTCTGTCAAATTCTCAAGACTATCCAAAAGCAACCTGCTCAGAGGCTCAGCAAGCCACACCCAGAACAGACACACACAGAGTTCAATAATGTCACAACACACAACAGAAAAGTGGTCAGGAGCCCAGTGTGGTAGTCAAGCGAAGCCGGGCTGCTTTGGAATAATTGCACAAAATCTCTGAAAGGATAACTGGTACGCACATGGAGAGTGAAGAGGCTCCTATGTCTTTCTGTGATACGGTACCACAGGGTCAACACAGGGAAAAGCGGCAGCTTTGACAAAAATGGTAAAAAACAGAATTTCAGTGGTATCTCAATAAAGCTGGAAACAATTCTCTTTCATTTTAAAGAAATACTAACAGACACAAACACAAATTTTTAATTAAGAAAAACATTTGAGCACAGAATTTCAATCTCCTGTTGCAGGTTGAAGTTGCAGTTTTTAAGCCCTGAATCTATAAACCTGTAAGTAAGATGAAAAAGCAAAGAAACAGAGCAAGGCATACATGAACATAGAATGACCAAAAGAAGGCTCTCGAGGAAAATCAACGCTTTAACCCAGAATAATTCTTCATTATTACTACAGAGGATTGTGGTGGCTACCATCAAAGCGAGAATGTGTTTGAGACTGATTGGGTGTTATTATATACTTTGGGGGATTAAGCCTCCCCACACCATGGAAAACTCTCAGATTCATCCCATTTCCTGATTTCTGATGATTGGTCCTCATCATCCAACTATAAAGACCTGGATCATCGCAGTTGCATTTTGTAGTTACAAGGGGCTGAGCACATCTGCAGCGCAGCAGTGAGCACTGAAGACCTCAAAGGAAAGTCATCCACATGAGATCCGTGATGTGCGTTTCCAATGTCAAATGCAATTAACTTTTAAACGGGCACTTGGGTTTTAGGAGCATACACCCAAGGCTTCCACTGGTGACTGCCTGAGTGATGATTTCAGTTCTGCTCATCAAGGGCAGCTGGCCCTTCTATCCACTCACTCCTGGAACAACCCGACACCCATTGCAGTCTGCTCAGCCCAGATGGATAATGCTATCAGATCTATGCTTGTTCATTATCATCTCCCCAAATGCGATGTCATGGGAGGCAGAGACGATGCTTGTGAGAAACATTCTCCACCACTTTACACCATTATTAATTTTAAAATTCCCCTTTAAAATGTACAGATTTGATGTAGAATAGATATCAGAGCATAAGGTTTAGATTTCTCTGTTGCTGTTTTGCTGTTTAGTCACTAAGTTGTGTCCAACTCTTTGTGACCCCATAGACTGTAGCCCACCAGGCTCCTCTGTCCTTGGGATTTCCCAGACAAGAATACTAGAGTGGGTTGCCATTTGCCACTCCAGGGGTTAGACGTCTCTATCTCCTACATAAATGTTCATCTACTGTAACTATATGTAGCATTTCATTGAGGTTTTCATAAAGTAGAAGTTTCATTTATAAGTAATGCAGAATTGTCCATTATATACAATTATTATTTCATCATCTTGAAATTCAGAAATGGTTTCATTTCTTTCATTTTTCTGCTCCCAAAGGGGTATCATTTCATTCACATGTGAATGTTTTTAGATCACTGATATACAGTTAAGTGGTTTTGAGACACTGATCAGTGAAATAGGGAGTAAGAAAAAATATACTACTTAAATCTATCTGATTTTGAAGGTTAGAATTCAGGATTAAGATTCAAAACCATAAGAGCTTAGTGATGATCCCACTACATTTATCTGGAAGTCGGTGCTGCTATGGGCTTCCCCAGTGGCTCAGATGGTAAAGAATCCGCCTGTAATGCAGGAGACACAGGAGATGCAGGTTCAATCTCTGGAGAGGGGAATGGCAACCCACTCCAGTATTCTTGCCTGGAGAATTCCATGGACAGAGGAGCCTGGTGGGCTATAGTCTGTGGGGTCGCAAAGAGTCGGACACACACGCACGCGCGCACACACGCACACACACACACACGCGCGCACACGCACACACGCACACGCACATGCGCGGTGCCGCTATACGGTGAGTGGCTAGATCGGCTGCATATTTTTAAGAGTGCTCTGTGGAAAAGGCCAAGTAGAGGAATATAAATAAAAATGAATAAATTCTGAAGCAGGTCTGTGCTACAGGGGATCTTGGGAAAGTTTCTGTTTCTCAGGGGTGTATAAGGTTCACCCTGCAATTTTATTTATTGGTTCTCAAGCTCCCACCTTCAAATGTATTGGATAAGACTACACTTTCAGGAGGGCCTTCCAAGACCCTGCTGGCTCAAGCTGAAGGAGGAAATACAGGTGCAAACAGTGAGCAAGTCTATCCAAAATCCCTGGGCTGAAATTAAGCACCTTAGGTTTGTGACTGTCATGCTAAATAACTTTAAAATGGTAAAATAATAATCATAATTTCCAAAAGGAAAAGCATGGGATTTAGAGTTTATTTATGAAAAGAAAGAGGAACTAATCTGGATTAAATAGCCCTCTTCAGGTATTATATAGAGAAGAGGGTAATCAGCTGGTATTTCATTCTACTGCTTTTAGAATGAGAAAGAATTTAATTCAGCTTAAACATGCTGAGCGCCATGTAAAAGCTTCATGTTAGCCTGTGACTGCTCAAGTTTATGTTAGATATTTACGTTGTAAAATACAAAAAGAAAGGATGTCTGTTATTCGATAGTGAAATTGGTTGTGAGGGAAAAAATGATTATGGAGTATCTTTGGTGACTTTAAGGATAAATATCTACCTGTCTATAGAATGAATCTCGGAGAAGGCAATGGCACCCCACTCCAGTACCCTTGCCTGGAAAATCCCATGGGCGGAGGAGCCTGGTAGGCTGCAGTCCATGGGGTCGCTAAGAGTTGGACACGACTGAGCGACTTCACTTTCACTTTTCACTTTCATGCATTGGAGAAGGAAATGGCAACCCACTCCAGTGTTCTTGCCTGGAGAATCCCAGGGACGGCGGAGCCTGATGGGCTGCCGTCTATGGGGTTGCATAGAGTCGGACACGACTGAAGCGACTTAGCAGCAGCAGCAGCATAGAATGAATCTATTTGGAAAGAGGGGAATCTATCATATCACCTCTCATCTAATATATTGTCTTTTTAAATAAAAAAAAACTTGTTTGGACCTCTCTGAATAAATTAAATTATAACAATCTAAAACTTTAGATTTGCATAATATGTATGGTGGTCTGTGGTCACTTCCATCCCTTCATCTAAGAAAGTAAAGCAGATTCTAGGATGAAAGAGCTGTCTTGCTCCAGATAGTAAGAGAAGCAGCACTGGACTTGGTGGCAGAAGGCCTGAATTAGCATTCAAGCTCTGCCACTTACTAGCCAGGTAACTGCAGGCAAATTGTGTGTGTGTGTGTGTTCGTGTAGATAGAGAGAGAGAGAGAAGGAGAAGCTATATATAATTATATAACTCTCTAAGTCTCATTTCCTTCACACGTAAAATGCAGATATTGAAAATAATCAGTCAAGCAATTATTCTGAAGGTTAAATAGTTCCTGGAATGTAAGCTTCCAGCACCTAGACTTATGCCTGGCATATATGTTTAATAACTATTCATTATTGAATAAATGATAAATTAGTGTATATATATATATATATATATATCCATAATCACTAGCAAAAAAGAATGGAAACTGACATAACCTCCTTGGTCCCATTTCCCTTCTGCAAACATGACATTTTTATCTGGGAACTTTTAAGAATGTCTAACAGGCAAACTTCCTACTGTGGTTGTAGTCATGATGATTCTCGTTATCCCCATCACAGCAGCATTTGTTAAGGTTTACTAAGTACCAGGCACTGCACTAAATGTTTCACATGCTTATCTCTTATGATCTTCACAATAGCACTGGAGGCAAGAAGATTATTGCCCCCATTTTATAGCTGGGGAGACCAAAGCTAAAAGAAGCTAAGTAACTTTTGAGAAAGCTCGCAGCTAGTTAGTGGTGGAGCTCAGGATAAGAATGCAGACATCAGAGTCCAGAGCCCAGGCTCATGGGAAAGAGCAAGTGTTTGGAGCAAAGAAGCCTGTATTTGAGGATCTGTATGGCCCCCTTTGAATGTGAATATATCAAAAACTTCTCGCAGCCTAAATAATCAGAAA
Source organism: Bos taurus (assembly GCF_002263795.3). Lineage (NCBI taxonomy): Eukaryota > Metazoa > Chordata > Mammalia > Artiodactyla > Bovidae > Bos > Bos taurus. The sequence goes on along the minus strand of NC_037336.1, from coordinate 25,650,633 downwards.
ATTAAATCCCACATCACAGGGTTATTGTGAGTACCGAGTAAATGACTGTAGTTTACTTTCCTATGAACACTGTGAAAGTGGGACCATGTTCTACTAATATTTAAATCCAAGGTACCCAGACCTTTGAAAAACTCTACTGTACTTGTTAGATAAACAGAATTTGAGGAATTTAGTAGGAAATTCTGCTGTATAACCAGAATTCTGTTGGATAAATTAATATTCACGATTTGCTTTGTAACTATAAAACACTGCAAATTCCAGTAATCCTCATTATCAACAACACAACCATAGATTGACCAAGAACATCCAGCTTCTAGACTCTAAGTGATTCCCAAACTCTCTCAATGAACCAACACTCTGCCACAATACAAAGGTGACTTTGATCACCACTGTCCATGAAATCATGATCTAGGCCTTATAATAGAAGATGAGTAGCTGGTCACCCTGATTACCAACAGATGATTCCAGAAATGAACCTTTTTTTCAAGGAAGTAGTTGAAAAATCATTAGAAAAACATTCAAAATGTGGTCAACAGCAGGGGCCCAGCGTGAGGCTCAAAGCAAACAGTGGAGTCTTTAGAAGCCTACTTTGCGTTCCCAGGGTCAGGGGAGCAGACACACGGCAGACTGCAGCACTGAGCCGCTGTGGGAGCCAGAGGCGCTCCTTCAGCCATCTTGAATTTAGCAGGAAAAAAAAGGATTGTAATTTAAAAAACAGAAAAGGGAATGTGATATTGCTCATAATATAAATATTGCGATAATGAGCCATATCAGATATGGCATCTCAGCTACTCAAAATAACCATGGGCAAAACATAATTTGTCAAATGTTTCCAATTCTGAGATGAGAAAATGAAACTGTGGCTAATGGTAGCCTGGAACAGGGTCCAGAAAAAATACAGGTTACCTACCTTGATGCTGCAGTAAGTACATCCCTGGGCTTTAGCCTCTTGGAGCACACCGCAGATGGTCTGAAGGCTTAGTGAGTTCTAGAAAAGACCCAGCCCCGATCACTCTTCCTATGTGAATAAATATGCCAAACAAGACGAAGGCTGCAAAAACATCACAAGGAGTTCAAATCTTAGCTCATAAGATGTGATCTGACATATGGTTTCACTTGTAAATCCATCAGTATCAGTCAATTCTTTTACTTAAAAATATCATTATGATAGAACTCTGAACACAAAATAGGGTAGACCAAGCAGGGACAAAAAGCTTTATCTGGATCAAAAATATCTTTTGATTCAAACCTGAAATATTACTTAAGAAAATAAAAAGAGGACACTGCATTTACTTCTAAATTCTTTCTTTCATGGAAATAATTACATTCTGTGTCAGAGAGTGTGTGTGCCTGTGGTGGTAAAGAGACTACGTGCGTGATAAGTCACCTCAGTCATATCTGACTCTGTGCAACCCTATGGACCGTAGCCCGCCAGGCTCCTCTGTCCATGGGATTCTCCAGGCAAGAATACTGGAGTGTGTTGCTGTGCCCTCCTCCAGAGGATCTTCCCAACCCAGGGATCGAACCCAGGTCTCTTACGTCTCCAGCACTGGCAGGTGTGTTCTTTACAACCGGAGCTATCTGGGAATCAGTAACGAGAGTACCTGCCTAGGAACTGGGTCACTGAATTTCTGTTACGGCTCTGACGCAGTCTCTTTCAGTTTCTTCATCCAAGATCTCCCTCACACCATTGTGAATTGGGCATATATCATGTTCCATGGACTCCCTAACAGGTTAACAGGTTACTTCATTTAACCCCTTCATTATTATTCCCATATTCCTTTGACTGTGTGGATCACAACAAACTGTGGAAAATTCTGAAAGAGATAGGAATACCAGACCACCTTACCTGCCTCCTGAGAAATCTGTATGCAAGTCAAGAATCAACAGTTAAAACCGGACATGGAACAACAGACTGGTTCCATATTGGGAAAGGAGTACGTCAAGGCTGTATATTGTCACCATGCTTGTTTAACTTATATACTGAGTACATCATGCAAAACGCCGGGCTGGATGAAGCACAAGCTGGGATCAAGATTGCCGCAAGAAATATCAATAACCTCAGATATGCAGATGACACCACCCTTATGGCAGAAAGCGAAAAAGAACTAAAGAGCCTCTTAAAAGTGAAAGAGGAGAGTGAAAAAACTGGCTTAAAACTCAACATTCAAAAAACGAAGATCATGGCATCCAGTCCCATCACTTCTTTGCTAATAGATAGGGAAACAATTTTCTTGGACTCCAAAATCACTGCAGATGGTGACTGCAGCCATGAAATTAAAAGATGCTTGCTCCTTGGAAGAAAAGTTATGACCAACCTAGACAGCATATTAAAAAGCAGAAATATTACTTTGCCAACAAAGTTCCGTCTAGTCAAAGCTATGGTTTTCCCAATAGTCATGTATGTGAGAGTTGGACCATAAAGAAGGCTGAACACCAAAGAATTGATGCCTTTTGAACTGTGGTGTTGGAGAAGACTCTTGAGAGTCCCTTGGACTGCAAGGAGATCCATCCAGTCCATCCTAAAGGAAATCAGTCCTGAATATTCATTAGAAGGACTGATGCTGAAACTGAAGCTCTAATATCTTGGCCATCTGATGCGAAGATCTGACTCATTGAAAAAGACCCTGATGCTGGGAAAAACTGAGGGCAGGAGAAGGGGATGACAGAGGATGAGATGGTTAGATGGCATCACTGACTCGAAGGACATGAGTTTGAGCAAGCTCTGGGAACTGGTGATAGACAGGGAAGCCTGGAGTGCTATAGTCCATGGGGTTGCAAAAAGTCAGACACGACTGAGCAACTGAACTGAACTGAACCAGGATGAAAAAATAAAGGATTCATAAGAAGCCAGCTGCTAGATGGAGATAAGAGCATAGGATGTGGGGTGAGAAGACAGCCTCACCCCTATACAGCTTTTTGTTCCCTGGTCTTACTTTTATGTAAAGTGCATCCCGGCACATGCCATAAATACGGACTCTGCTTCTTTCTCTCCCTGTATGTGCGACTCTCCAGTGCCAACGCTAGAATTCAAATTCAGACCTGTTGACTTAAAAGTCAATGAATAATCTTTATTTCTGCAGAGGATGTGAGCAGGACTTCCCTGGGCAGAAGATGACTCAGAACATGTCAAAAAAGAGACAGCTCAGAGGCGGGGAACCAGCAAGACCAAGTTCTCCCCAGGGCTCACTTCCGATGAATCACAGAGTAACAGGCTGCAAGACCGACTGATAAAGAACATCACTTTCCATATCTCCTTTCTGCTGATTATAAAAAAGTATGTACTCATGCTGAGTATAAAGCAGGGTTTTGTAGAGGCTTAGGTTAAGGATATTTCTTACTCTAAAATATTAAAAACATAAATTATATAGGTTATTTCACAGAGATCATATCTCCCCAAATAATGAAACATTCCATCTCTGGAAATAGCAGAATAAAAGTAATATCTGCTAGTAACAGGGAAAAAATATCAGCTATAGTTAACTGTGTGACTGCGCTCAGTTGTTCCCGACCCTCTGCGACCCCCTGGACTGTAGCCCGCCAGGTTCCTCTGTTTGTGGAATTTTCCCAGGCAAGAATATGGGAGTGGGTTGCCATTTCTTTCTCCAGGGGGTCTTCCCAACTCAGGGATAGAACCTGCATCTCTTGCATCTCCTGCATTGGCAGGCTGATTCTTTTTTTTTTTTTTTTACAGTAAATAAACTTTATTTTTCTGTTCTGAGATGATATTGCCAACAGTCACAGATTTGCATACAATACAGTTATGTATTGGCTATTTACAATTTACAGTAGTATTTTTTCCTCTGAAAAATATAAGTACAAAAGCTAAGTAAACAATGAGGTACTGCCATTTGGATTTATCATATGTCAGAGCTTAAAGAACTAGTCTTCAGCAAATATTCAACAAATCAATCTGGATAAAATAGTCAATTAAATGCTCTAATTTATCAGAAAAAAATCCACTAAATTTCACCTCAAAATGTATTGCACAAGTCTTAAAAAAAAATCACCCTAGAAATAAATAGGAAAGTCAAGCAGTTCTTTAAAAAGAGGGACAAAAAGAATGGAAGAAAGGAACATGAAGTGAGCCCATAAATCAGGCTAAGTTATTCAAAATATCTTTTAAACAACACAAAACTCTTCCCAAAAACAACAAAAAAAATTGATAACCCCCAAAACTATTATTGTTTCTCCACTGATATAATAATCTATTTTAAAGGCAGTCTGCAATCTTTCCGAGGGCCAATGTCAGATTTTTCTTGGTCTTCGGGCTACATGAGGGGCCCTGAATACAGCTTCGTACTACCAACAGCAAACGTGCACAGGTTTCCAGGTCTGTCCAGCATCACTGTCCCAACTTCTTTAAGATGAAGGCCGCAGCCATGACATGAGTCGAGCATCTTCTCGTTCCAAAATTTTCTGGGTCTGATCATCAGGGAACTTCAGTACAGTGGTTGTAACCTTTGCCATGGTCTTAGTCTCACGACCCATCTTATACTCAAAAAGCACTTTGCGCAAATACTCAAACTCCGTAGGTTCTCCAAAGAGTGAGACATCAGTATGGTACAAATTGCCACCTTTGTAAGGTATCCCTACAGTTGTTGCGTATACATTCTTCTCATATTTCTTCAAACGATCTTCTAAATTGTGAATCTGTTCTCCGAACTCCTGCTCTTTCAACTTTGAGTCACTGATTAGAGTAGTCTTCTGTGCTAGTTGTGTCTGTAACTCCAAAATTGTTACTTTATCGCTGCCGGGAGGCTCCTCCTGCTCTAGCCTTTGCTGGTGTTTCTTCTGCAGGTCCTCAAATTGAGTCTGCAAGTCCATTACTTTTGCAGTCATTTCTTCTTCACGAGCATCAAGGATTTCTTCATATCTTTTCGCCGTTCTCTTTAGATCATCTTCTTTCTCTGCAATTTTTTAAAAAAATTTAAAATTCCACATTAAAACAGCTGATGAGAGAGTTTCATACACAGCTGGCACAAAAGGAACAGGAACTGGAAATGACCATAAAGGAGACCATCGATAAAGCCCAGGAAGTGGAGGCTGAACTTTTAGAAAGCCATCGAGAAGAGACAAATCAGTTACATAAAAAAACTGGCAGGCTGATTCTTTTACCACTTGCGCCACCTTTATACTACCGTTAACAAGCCACTGTAACAATATGGTGCATTTACATCCAATATTCTTTGATGCATAGATAGTGTAAATTTAGATAGAGCATATGTATATGTATATGTATATGTATATGTATATGTATGTGTGTATATATATATATATATATATATCAGAAAAGGCAATGGCACCCCACTCCAGTACTCTTGCCTAGAAAATCCCATGGACGGAGGAACCTGGTAGGCTGCAGTCCATGGGGTCGCTAAGAGTTGGGCACGACTGAGCGACTTTACTTTCACTTTTTCCTTTCATGCATTGGAGAAGGAAATGGCAACCCACTCCAGTGTCCTTGCCTGGAGAATCCCGGGGACAGAGGAGCCTGGTGGGCTGCCGCCTATGGGGTCGCACAGAGTCGGACAAGACTGAAGCGACTTAGCAGCAGCAGCAGCATATATATATATGAAAATATGAAACTGGGATCATACTGTTTATACATCTTTGTATTCTGCTCTTCTAAATTAACTTAAATTGTTAATGAAATTTTTCAGACTTCAGTCCTCCATTGTTGGGTATGTTGGCTGTGTCCAATTTTTTTAACCATCATAAACAATACTACAAGAGCATCCTGGTACATAATTTGGCAAAGCCTTTCAGAAAGATATTCTAGGGAAGCTTAGAGCACGTTAGGAGTGTTTACTATGTGCCAAACATTGTGCTTTGGTTTGCGAGCATTACCTCAGACCCTGCCAAAATCTTATGAGATAATCTGTGATTAATATTTCCTTTTACAGATAAGAAAACTGAGTAAGTATCTTGCCCACGTTAAAAAAAAAAAAAAAAGACCAGAGCCAAGATTAAATATATCCAGTCTGCCTCCAGAGCCTAGACTTTTCATTAGAATGATGCCATGCGTTCTAACATTCTCCCTGCTTAAAACGGGATTTCCCGCCACATCAGATACATGTACAAAACCTCTCTGATTAGACAGTTCACCCTGGACAGCCTGAAAAGACTCAGGAATCTGAATCTTTGGCCTTCTGGGCTCAGGGTGTCATTCACATATTCTATGAGGTGGTAGCGCCAAACAGCCCCTGAGACCACTCTGGCATAAAGGACATTCACTTCACACACTGCTATGTTTAAAACAGATAACCAGCAAGGTCCTACTGGTTCCCACATGGAACTCTGCTCAGTGTTACGTGGATGCCTAGATAGGCGGCGGGGGTTTGGGGGAGAATGCATACTTGTATATGTATGGCGGAGTTGCTTTGCTGTCCGCCTGTAACTATCACAACATTATTATCGGCTATACCCCATAAAAGGCTTCCCTGGTGGCTCAGATGGTAAAGAATCTGCCTGCAGTGCAGGAGACTTGGGTTCCATCCCTGAGTTGGGAAGATCCCCTGGAGGAGAGTATGGCAACCTACTCCAGTATTCTTGCCCGGAGAATCCCCAAGGACAGAAGAGCCTGGCGGGCTACAGTCCATGGGGTCACAAAGAGTTGGACATGACTGAGTGACTAAGCACACAGCACATACCCCATAAAAAAGAAAAAGTTAAAAAATAAAGACATTTACTTCAAGAATCCTGACAGCACAATCTAACAAAGCCACACTGCAGATGTTTCTACAGGCTCTTCCCCCCAAAGCTGACTTTTCATCTTGTTGCTTAAGGACATGTACCTTTCTTTTCGAAACTTATATTCTCGTTTCTACAAAAATAATTTGTCATCATCAAGTGTATAACAAAGCTCATCTGTGAAGATTAAGCCTATTGAGAGGAAACACAAGAGCTTTAATCAGAATCATTAACAGTATTCGGGAAAATATTAGAATCACTGGTGTTACAAAAACAAGTTTTTAATAGCACCCCCACTATATTATGAAAATTAGACTTCTACTCCTTGCTCACATATGAAGGAAGATACAACCAAAATGTGGTAGAAGGAATCCCCAAAAGCGACCTGGCTTTCTCCAGAATGGGGGACAGGATGTGTAAAGGTGACTGAATGACACAAAAGGGGTTTTAATCCATGGGGGCTGGAAGGTGGGAACCAGCATGCAGCCACCGAGGGGGAGACTTGGTACAAGGGCAGTGCTGGGAGGTCATGGGACCCAGCTGAGAAGGGAGAATTTGAGATGGGTGTCAGTGAAGACTTCCTGGTGGTGAGAACTGCTGGATTAGAGAATAGCCTCCCCAGGGAAGGGCGAGGAACTCCTTCCCGCAGGACACTAGGAACCAGACAGAGCATGCCAATGAGGGCCTGGCTGAAGGCAGAAACTCTGCACTAACAGAGGATCCACTGGAGAACCTGCAAGGTCTTTTCTATCTGGAGTTACTTTGATTGCAGTAATATAACCCTTCAGGGATGTAGGAGAGGCAGTAGGGGTGGAGTGTTTTAAATGTTTTAGTGAACTGAATTCTGATGGAAGGTGCTGGACCGACATCCTAAGAGACAAAAGCTCCCTGTTGATCCACACAACATTGACAAGAGGTACGTCTCCCCACTGGGCTTCACCAAATGTGTCCCCAGTCCTGGCGTTAAAGGAGAAGGAAAGCTGTGTCCTTTTGCCCCTTGACTCCCAGCTTCTCCTCATTGCTTTCCAACAACAAAAGGGCTGTCAGTTTTAAACGCTGGCCCTTACGCTCCCTCCCCTGCACACCGCAGCCCACCCCACCCCAACAATTGCAGTGCTATGTTTTGAAGGGACCACAGAGAAGCTTTTAAAGCATCCATCTGGGAAGTATTAACATAAGCAAACTGCTTTCAAAGGCTGGTGTGTGGCAGCAAGTCTTGGTCTCTGTTATTCTCTTTTCCTACATGGACAGATGTAAGGAATGGATGAGTATTAATAAATGGATCGGGGTGTCGTTCCTCCCTACCCTCTGCTTCTGTCTTGAACAGGAGCTTTCAGGGAAGCTTCCTGCTCCCTTTCCATTCTTCTTTATCTTCCATTTCCTTCCACACCTCTCCTTCCAAAGAATACTTGTCCTTCCTTAAATTTGTTTGGAACGTGACGGATTGCAGTGGGGAGGCGGGGGCTGGATCTCAGTCACAGGAATTTGGAGTTACCCACCAGACACTGTGCCAGTTAATTCAGATCTCTTGTGTCTCTCATGCATTTCTCCCGAGTTGCTGGTTTTCTGTTTTCTTTACTTGAATTTTGGCAGAAGTAACCTCAAAGTGTTGGGCAGGTTCTGCATGAAAACCAAACAGGAACATTCATCTGAGACCCAGGTCTTTGATCTTCTCTACAAACAGATCTTCTCTTCTGTGTAAATGTGAGGGTTTAGCTTTCTCTCTCTCTCTTCTGCTCAAGCAAGACGTCCCTGGTATGTCCACATCGTTACCCATCTTCCTCTTATAGAAAGCCTTGCTCTCTATGTCCCATTTTATCTGCTTTTCTAGAAGATGTGTGAGCAGGATGAATGCTGCTTGTTCACTGTTGGACTGAGTAGACCTGACCAACCTTGCCCCCCATCCCTGCGGATTCAAATCTCAGAGAGGTGAAACTTTGCTACTGCTAAGTCACTTCAGTCGTGTCCGACCCTGTGCGACCCCATAGACGGCAGCCCACCAGGCTCCCCTGTCCCTGGGATTCTCCAGGCAAGAACACTGGAGTGGGTTGCCATTTCCTTCTCCAATGCATAAAAGTAAAAAGTGAAAGTGAAGTCGCTCAGTCGTGTCCGACCCTCAGCAACCCCATGGACTGCAGCCTTCCAGGCTCCTCCATCCACGGGATTTTCCAGGCAAGAGTACTGGAGTGAGGTGCCATTAGTGCAGCAGGTGGGACAGAGCCTTACCCGGGTCCTAGTACTGAATTAAGGGATACGAGGCGTAAAGAGAAAGGCTCCTTTGACTGCCCCCCACTTTGTGCAGTGATTGTTAACAAAATTCCCTGCATGTTCTGACAATGAACATATCCAGTTACTTACTTCCTATAGAAAGTTTCTCTTACACCTCAATGGACTTGGGTGAAAACAAGGCTTGACATGTGGCCCCCAAAGGATTCAGAGGGCGTCCTGGCCGCTGCTTGCCTTTGGAGGTTGGAACTTGTTTTCCCCCTCTGTGTTTAAATAATCAAACGAACATCTACTCCACGACAGAGAGCTGAATTGGTCAGGAAGTAGTTGTTACCTTTGATTTCCTGCCCCTTCATTGCGGACAAAAGCCGGCTATATAGTTACCTCCATGGCGTGTGGTGTGCATTGCAGACCACAATGTAGATAAGTAATGAATCCTGTGAGAATCTGAGTGACCCGACCCAAGACCCCACTCACAAGTGGGCAGACAACCTGGAGCCTGCAAACACGCTGTTTTTAAGTTACTGAAAAGCAATTTGTAAAACATTAAAATCACCTAAAAGTAGAACACAATGACTCTCCAATGAAGAGTGATTATTTGCATGGCAAATAAGAAGAAAGTGATTCGACACATACAACACCCAAGGGTAAAGCATCATCAAGTATAAGAAATACACCCCAGTGAATAATCACCTCCTTGAATCCAATTACTGCCCAAGAGTCTCCTGCTTCAGGACTTGTGTATCTCCACAGCTTACCCAGCTAGCAAGAGAAAGTTTCCTTGAAAAAGGACCTGATGTAAACTTTGTAATATAGACGAGCTGTGATAACCTCTCCACGACCCCAGGAAGAAAAGTATCACTCTGTCTGCAGACACTTGGCACACTGACTCCCTTGTACAGCACTTCCAACATTGCGGCCGAATTGTCGACTTATCGCTTGGTTAGTCCTTCAGTCCCTAAACAGAAGTGCCTTTTGCCAGGAGTGCCTCTCCTGAACTCCAGGATCACATCCTTCCTGGGATATAGCAGGGCTAGAGCAGCCTGTGTGCCGTCTGTCGGTCAATGAATCTACCCCACAACATCCTGGCCCTGCATGTCTAGATCTACTACACCAGCCATGGAATGCCTGAAGTCGTATCCTGGGTCTTTTACACAGGGACCAAGCTCCTGGCCAAAACTATCTGATGCCTTTCATTATAATCAATCATTATCACATGGTCTTTATTTTCATTTTAACTCCCTCATAAGGTAGACCTCCCATTCAGCTGGGTCTCCTACATAAAGGAGCTCTTATTATGAGTATACAAAGTAAGTCATAGGCTTATAAAGAGATTGCCTATTGCCCCAGAGTCCCTTTGCATCCATATACTCAACCCACATCAATATAATCCCCTTCCTATATAACTCGGAATGGCAAGACCCATTCTAGACATGAAGGAGTTCGGTTCTCTCAAGGCTTTCTTGATTTGAACTAAGGGAATCCACGGAAGCTTATCCACAAGCATCCCGAGACACCACCTGCCTCATGTCTTAATTGAAAATTTCTTCCTAGAGAAAACTATGCATAGCCAGAAGCTCATGGTTAAAATACTGGCTGCTTGTCCTTTCCTGTTAGTGCCCAACTTAACCATCCTCTCACTCCCACGTGCAGCTTTTCTACATTATTTCACAGAAATAGCTTTTTAAAATGTTTTATTTCACAGAAATAGCTTTCAAACTATTTTCTAGGACACCTGAAACATGCATACACACATATAAACATGCACAGAGCCTTCCTTCAAAGGCCACCGAGTGACTTAAAATAGTTGTTTTGTTTTGCTCATAGTTTTGTGGGGAGAGCTTGGCTGTGTGGCTCTTCTCTGATCCTGATGGCATCCTCGTGGGGTATGAAGCTGAGAGTTAAGACTCCTCTTCTTTAATGATTCTTCATTCTAGAATCTAGTAACTCCGTGCTCCTTGGACTCTTGCCATATGATGTCACCAGGGTCTCTCCATGTGGCTTGAACTTTTTATGAATGATGGTCTTGAGATGTTCTTTTACATAGATGCTTAGAGTTATCATTTTAAAAGACCCCAAAATGAAAGTGTCAAGGCTTCTTTCTGACTGAGTCTCAGAAATCCCTGAATATCCCTTCTTCAACATTCTATTAATTGAATAAGTCACAAAGGTCAGTCCAGTTTCAAGCGGTTGGGAGAAACAGATTCAACCTCTTTACCAGAGAATAACATATAGGAAGCAAAGGGATCGATGGTGGCCATCTTGGATATAAACTACCACAGAGAGAATGCCACACTTCCTCCACGAGCGTCACATTTCCCCACAGAGGTGTAAAGAGCAATGTCATTTGTGCCTCACTTTTTTACAAAGTCTTGTTTTGAAAGGGTTGCTTTATTTTCTCATGGAGGTCCACTTATTCATAGACTTCAGATATAAATCCATGAGAGGCTGGACTTAGCTAGTTATCGATCGATGACAAACACCATGCTTGACCTAGAAACTCCTCTCTGCTAAGAGTATGTTAGAGAACCAAGTTGTCTATTGAACTCATTCTTCCCTCAAGATAAGTTCTCTTCCCAGGTGCTTCTAAGTTCTCCCAACCTTCTAGAAGATCCATTTTGCAAAGTCACCAAACGCACCTAGACATTGCAGGCTCCAAATGGTGATGGTCTGGGCTCAAGCTGAGACCCTGCTACACAAGTTAGCCAGCACACATTCTGGACATCTGCAGATGCCCAGCAAGCAGTACTTCTCATTCCTTTCCTTCTCTGACTATGTACTAAGACATAGGTTAAATAATGGATTATGATTCCCACTTGCTTGTGCTAAGTCACTTCAGTCATGTCTAACCCTTTGGGACTCTATGGACTGTAGCCCTGCCAGTCTCCTCTGTCCACAGGATTCTCCAGGCAAGAACACTTGAATGGGTTTCTGTGCCTTCCCAACCCAGGGATCGAACCCACATCTCCTATGTCTCCTGTACTAATAGTGCCACCTGGGAAGCCCATGACTCCCACTTACAGATGGTAAAAAAAAAAGCTAAGAGACCTGCCCAAGTTACGTATCTGGTATGTAATACAGTTGAAACTTGAGCCCAAGTCTTCCGAAGCTTAGTCTAGAGTTCTTTCAGCTCCAGCAAGCTTTAGCAAAGTGCATTTATTCCTTGAATTCCAAGGTAAAAAATAAAGAATAGATTCTTCAATGGAAAGGAATATAGTATTAAGAAAAATGGGATGCCAGGGTTGGTGGAGATGGGCATTAAAACAGAAGTAGCAGGATTTTCCTGGTGGGCCTGTGATTAAGAATCTGCTTTGCAATGCGAGGGACATCAGTTCAATCCCTGGTCCGGAAAGATCCCACATGCCACGGAGCAACTACGCCCATGCGCTACAACTACAACTCTGAGCCTATGCTCTAGAGCCCGTGAGCGCAACTAGTGAGACTATGCATTGCGGCTACTGAAGCTCGCCACCTAGAGCCTGTGGTCCCCATCAAGAGAAGCCATCGCAGTGAGAAACCCACACACTGCAAGGAAGAGTAGCCCCCACTCTCCACAACAAGAGAAAAGCCCGCACAAAGCAATGAAGACCCAGCCCAGTCAAAAATTAAAAAAAAAAAAAAAGTAGCATACTATAAAAATCACATCACCTGTTCATCAGTTTTGCCCAGCAGTAACCTTATTACATTCCCCAGATACAGTATTCCAGAGGATTTTATTCCTGCAAGTATATACCAAGGGTGTTTTGATGTTTCCAGTGGAAAATATCAGTGATTCTAGTAGATAATTTTTAGCCTTGTGCAGCCCACTCCATCTCCCTTTTAATCTCTCACATCCTGCTTACAGTGAATGGAATGCCGAAGGCCATCTAGCCCTGTTCTGCAGATCTCCCGGCAGGACGTCACTGCTGTGTATCAGTTACTAGGTGTGGGTTTCCTTTTGCACCAGCTTGTCTGCCTTCCCAGGGATGAAATGAAGCTTTCCCCAAGGAGAGAACCCAATATCATTGCCTCTGGCCTGGTCAGCGTTGCTGCAAGGCCAGTGGCAGCCTTTGCTTCCAGCAACAACAGGCTGCGTATCCATAACAAAGGTGGCAGGAGGCTGTGATCTGGCCATCTTCAACTCTGTCATTTAGCCAAGATGGTTTCCAAACCTTGCCCAGAGCCGTCAGCCTGTGGTCTTCGGTGGCCCCACCACCTGGCGTATACTAATGGGTATACGCAAGAAGAGTCTAGGTTCCCCCTCCTTGACTCACCAACTCCCTGTGACTATGCTGAATAAAGGTTACTCCTTTCCTCAAATGGACAAGGGAATGGCAACCTACTCCAGTATTCTTGCCTGGAGAATCCCACAGACAGAAGAGCCTGGTGGGTCCACGGGTCACAAAGAGTTAGACACAATTGAGTGACTAAGCACACACACATCCTTACTCAAACATCCAGAGGATATCTGCAAGACGGTGAGTGACCTTAGGCCACAAATGTATATATCACTTTGAAATGCAAATGCATATAAATTGGCCAAAATCACAGCATTTTTTATGCTATCCTGAAGCAAGAAATAAATAAGTGCTTCATGTTCTATGATGACTTTACTTTAAATTATAAATTATATTATTTAAGTACACTGTGTTTATTAAAATATACGTGTTGAAATTCTGGAGAGAAGCATGAGAATTTTCTCCTTGAATTAACTTAACAGCTCCTTCCTAGGGAAATATACCCGGTAGGGTCTGGTGTAATAATAAAAGTAGCTCCAAATCGGCAAAGTATTTAATTTTACTTTCACCAAAACAGGAAGGGGTGAAAGGAGAACACAATGTTCACCTATGTAAAATAGACTGGATCATCAGTTGCATCCAATCCAGTTTACTAACTTTTTAAAATATACAAGTGAAATGGAACATTATAAAAATTAAGGAAACAATCAAATAAAAAATAAAAATCACCGAGAGTCAAGAACTACATATAAGTGACATCTCACATATATGTGACAACCATGTCACATACATATATATATATATATATATATACACATACACATATACATAACAGCTGTAAATGCCTTGGAATGTATATCCTTCTAGACCTTTCTCAGGGAAGAGGAACTAAAAAGCCTCCTGATGAAAGTGAAAGAGGAGAGTGAAAGAGTTGGCTTAAAGCTCAACATTCAGAAAACTAAGATCATGTCATCCAGTCCCATCACTTCATGGGAAATAGATGGGGAAACAGTGGAAACAGTGACAGACTTTATTTTTGGGGGCTCCAAAATCACTGTAGATGGTGATTTAAGCCATGAAATTAAAAGACGCTTACTCCTTGGAAGAAAAGTCATGACCAACCTAGATAGCATATTCAAAAGCAGATAATTTACTTTGCCAACAAAGGTCCGTCTAGTCAAGGCTATGGCTTTTCCTGTGGTCATGTATGCATGTGAGATTTGGACTGTGAAGAAGGCTGAACGCCGAAGAATTGATGCTTTTGAACTGTGGTGTTGGAGAAGACTCTTGAGAGTCCCTTGGACTGCAAGGAGATCCAACCAGTCCATTCTAAAGGAGATAAGTCCTGGGATTTCTTTGGAAGGAATGATGCTAAAGCTGAAACTCCAGTACTTTGGCCACCTCATGCGAAGAGTTGACTCATTGGAAAAGACTCTGATGCTGGGAGGGATTGGGGGCAGGAGGAGAAGGGAACGACAGAGGATGAAATGGCTGGATGGCATCACTGACTAGATGGATGTGAGTTTGAGTGAACTCCGGGAGTTGGTGATGGACAGGGAGGCCTGGCGTGCTGCGATTCATGGGGTCGCAAAGAGTCGGACATGATTGAGTGACTGAACTGAACTGAGACCTTTCTCTGTGTGTGTGTGTGAGCACTTTTAACAAAATTGAGAACTTTGCAGTTCCGTAATTTTCTATTTTTAATTAATAGAGCATGAACATCACTCCATATCAATAAACATACATCTGCATTTCAAAATATCAGACCACATTAAATTGAAAATGAACCTTTAAGTAAAGGCACTTACTAGTCAAGCCAAACTTTGCGAATAATGCGATTGCCTCATATTCTGTGCCTCCTGACACAATGTCATAGGAGGTACATACATCATCTATGAAGTATTCTTGCCTGAAATGTCTAACCTGAATTTAATTACAAAGAAACAGATTAATCCAGAATTTCAGGCTTTCTGTTAGAAGGCTGAGCTGGACTGTTCAAAGGGTTTTATATCATGGAAAGACGGGAACAGTGCTCTAGACTGAGGGGAACTGAAAACAGATAGCAATCGAAGCCATGAGTAAATTGGGGTCAGAAAAAAAGAACAACAAGAAAAATTTTTAGGATAATTTAGATGTTTGTGAAAAGTGTAATTGAATTAATGATGATTTTATTAGGTGTGGTAATGGTGTTGTGAAAGAGAATACTCTTATTCTTGGAAGAGGCATGATGAATGAAATAGGAGATACAACATCATGATATTGGTAGCCTGCTTTCAGTAGGGTTAGCAAAAGGAAAGAATGTGCATATACATATGTAAGTAGACAGGGAGAGAGAAAGAGAAGGTATTGCAAGTTGTTAACAGATAATCAGTGTACCATTCTTTCAGCTGTTCTGTGCATTTGAAATATTTCAAAGTAATATACATATTTACCTTTATATATAAATATATAATAAACATATCTCTAGCCCATCATATTTAATGACCAAATGTGATTCTCTTATGTGGATTCACAATGATCTAACAAATTCTTGATTGTCAATACTTCATTTATTTTAATTTTTAACTAAAGAGAAGTTTCAAAGAATCCTTGTTGTAAATTGTTTGCACATATTTTTAACTATTTAGGATAAATTCCTAGAAACAATTGCTCAACCAAGTCCAAGGACATTTTTTAAGTTTTTGGCACTGCAACCTACAACACAATTATTTGATTCAGTCCTGAATATTTTTGGTGGCCCTCAATTCCCAGGACCCAATAATTCTCTGTAAAATGGTTAAATTTGTCAAATGATAAGACTTCTAATGCTGATATCCTATTTCTGGGTTGTTTGGTAAAATCAGAGCTCTTAGTTCTTGATAACACCTAGTAACTTATGTGCATAACCATGGACATTTCAATCTCTACCAAAAACGGCTTTGTTGTAACCTCAAGTCTCCCTGTAGAACTTAGGAATTGTCAGTCACCTTTCCTGTACTGTCCATCTGTTCTAAAAAATGTCTGTCTTAATTATTGGCAGCAATGTATCTTTGGACACTATCCCAACAAATGTGGCACTACCCTGATCCTACCGAAGATTAGACCAAGCAGTGTGCCAGAGTCATTGGCACTGTGTGAGACGTCTCTGAAGACAGAGTCTGAATCCTGTCACAGCCTCAACCACTGCTTCCAAGGATACGTCTCCCAACACTCACTATGTGATCCACACATCATGAAAATAACACTTACTCGGCAGCCTGAATCGAACCTTAGCCAGTTTCAGCGCTGTTCCTAACAGGTTTGGTCTATTGAACAAGCCATGCTTACTGTTATAATTCATTCAGATGCAGCTAATTCATTTGAGCGTGCACTCTCTCTCTCTCTCTCACAAACACATGCACACACACATTTTCCCCACACTTGAGCATGTGGGAAATATTTTCCAAGACCTCACTTTGGCTAAGTGACCAAAAAGGAAAGTTTGAAAAAAGTAGACGCAATCCTTTTAAGTAGTATATTTCTGCCACTAGAAGTGAAATTGTTGACCCAAGAATCCAGGCAAATTCTGTTTTAGCTGGATCCCTTTCAAATAACAATAGTCAAGAAGCCTTCAAATAACTAGAATCAAAGTCGCCATTTATGGAAGCACTGAGATAAACCCATGCCTGCTTCATGCTTCTCACAAGCTGTAGGATCAATATTTTTTTGTTACTGGTTCTAATGTGGTACCCAAGCCCAGGTCACGTTGACTAATAATGGAGTTTATCCAAAGAAAACAGATAACATGTTCTATTGAAACTCTTAATGCCTTTCCAAAGCAACTATTTTTCCTAAGAACTCATGGTAGATCCAAGTTCCAGTGCCTCTTTGCAGTGGTTTTGGCTACACGTTTTGCACTGAAAGTACATTGGCCCTGGTTCTTTCATTGACTCATATGGTACAACACATAACTTCCTAGATACTAAGGAGCCATGGTGGAACGGTCCTTAGGATTAGGCAGCATATAAGGAGCACACAGGATATTCATATCCCAGAAAGGGATACGTGAGGCCTGGATCACCTGCATGAACTATGTAACCTCAGGTGAATCTCATAACTTCTCAAAACCATAGATTCCACATTTATGTTCTGGCCACCGTTTACTCAAACCCACAAAGTTACTGTGTGGAGAGGGTGGAAAACTCTCAACTACAATAGTTCAACACTTATTGTGTTTATTATTCATTATGATTATACAGTGGAAGTGAGAAATAGATTTAAGGGACTAGATCTCATAGACAGAGGGCCTAATGAACTATAGACAGAGGTTCGTGACATTGTACAGGAGACAGGGATCAAGACTATCCCCAAGAAAAAGAAATGCAAAAAAGCAAAATGGCTCTCAAATAGCAAAGGCTGTCAAATGCAAAAAAGCAAAATGGCTTACAAATAGCTGTGAAAAGAAGAGAAACGAAAAGCAAGGGAGAAAAGGAAAGATATAAGCATCTGAAAGAAGAGTTCCAAAGAATAGCAAGGAGAGATAAGAAACCCTTCCTCAAAGATCAATGCAATGAAATAGAGGAAAACAACAGAATGGGAAAGACTAGAGATCTCTTCAAGAAAATTAGAGATACCAAGGGAACATTTCATGCAAAGATGGGCTCAATAAAGGACAGAAATGGTATGGACCTAACAGAAGCAGAAGATAGTAAGAAGAGGTGACAAGAATACACAGAAAAACTGTACAAAAAAGATCTTCATGACCCAGATAATCACAATGGTGTGATCACTGACCTAGAGCCAGACATCCTGGAATGTGAAGTCAAGTGGGCCTTAGAAAGCATCACTACAAAAGAGACACTGATGTATAGAACAGTCTTATGGACTCTGTGGGAGAGGGAGAGGGTGGGAAGATTTGGGAGAATGGCAATGAAACATGTAAAATATCATGTAGGAAACGAGTTGCCAGTCCAGGTTCGATGCACGATGCTGGATGCTTGGGGCTGGTGCACTGGGATGGCCCAGAGGGATGGTATGGGGAGGGAGGAGGGAGGAGGGTTCGGGATGGGGAACACATGTATACCTGTGGCGGATTCATTTTGATATTTGGCAAAACTAATACAATTATGTAAAGTTTAAAAATAAAATAAAATTAGAAAAAAAATAAATAAATAAAAGATACTCTGAAACCTAAAAAAAAAAAAAAAAAAGCATCACTACAAACAAGCTAGTGGAGGCGACGGAATTCCAGTTGAGCTATTTCAAATCCTAAAAGATGAGGCTGTGAAAGTGCTGTACTCAATATGCCAGCAAATTTGGAAAACTCAGCAGTGGCCACAGGACTGCAAAAGGTCAGTTTTTATTCCAATCCCAAAGAAAGGCAATGCCAAAGAATGCTCAAACTACTGCACAATTGCACTCATCTCACACGCTAGTAAAGTAATGCTCAAAATTCTCCAAGCCAGGCTTCAGCAATACATGAACCGTGAACTTCCAGATGTTCAAGCTGGTTTTAGATAAGGCAGAGGAACCAGAGATCAAATTGCCAACATCCGATGGATCATGGAAAAAGCAAGAGAGTTCCAGAAAAACATCTATTTCTGCTTTATTGACTATGCCAAAGCCTTTGACTGTGTGGACCACAATAAACTGTGGAAAATTCTGAAAGAGATGGGAATACCAGACCACCTGACCTGCCTTTTAAGAAATCTGTATGCAGGTCAGGAAGCAACAGTTAGAACTGGACATGGAACAACAGACTGGTTCCAAATAGGGAAATGAGTATGTCAAGGCTGTATATTGTCACCCTGCTTATTTAACTTATATGCAGAGTACATCATGAGAAACGCTGGGCTGGAGGAAGCACAAGCTGGAATCAAGATTGCCGGGAGAAATATCAATAACCTCAGATATGCAGATGACACCACACTTATGGCAGAAAGTGAAGAGGAACTAAAGAGCCTCTTGATGAAAGTGAAAGAGGAGAGTGGAAAAGTTGGCTTAAAGCTCAACATTCAGAAAACGAAGATCATGGCATCTGGTCCCATCACTTCATGGCAAATGGGGAAACAGTGGAAACAGTTGCTGACTTTATTTTTTGGACTCCAAAATCACTGTGGATGGTGACTGCAGCCATGAAATTAAAAGATGCTTACTCCTTGGAAGGAAAGTTATGACCTACCTAGATGGCATATTAAAAAGCACAGAGATTGCTTTGTCAACAAAGGTCTGTCTAATCAAGGCTATGGTTTTTCCAGTAGTCATGTATGGATGTGAAAGTTGGACTATAAAGAAAGCTGAGTGCCAAAAAATTGATGCTTTTGAACTGTGGTGTTGGAAAAGACTCTTAAGAGTCCCTTGGACTGCAAGGAGATCCAACCAGTCCATCCTAAAGGAAATCAGTCCTGAGTGTTTTTTGGAAGGACTGATGTTGAAGCTGAAACTCCAATATTTTGGCCACCAAATGAGAAGAGCTGACTCATTTGATAAGCCCCTGATGCTGGGAAAGATTGAGAGCAGGAGGAGAAGTGGATGACAGAGGATAAGATGGTTGGATGGCATCACTGACTCAATGGACATGAGTTTGGGTAAACTCTGGGAGTTGGTGATGGACAAGGAGGCCTGGCATGCTGTGGTTCATGGGGTCGCAAAGAGTCAGACACGACTGAGTGATTGAACTGAACTGAACTAATGAAGTACCTTAATTCAAGTGAGAGTGTTTAGTGTAAACACTGAGACGATTTTCTGGTCTATTTTTAAGAAAAGATCAACTGACATAAGACCCAAAAGAAGAATCTTATGTGAAGTTACTTTTAAACCATAAGTTATAAAGGAAAACTTTAGTGGCAAAGAAAGTTGTTTTGAAAATTTTATCAATGAAAGATGATTTTTAATAAAGTATGTGCTATTACCTATATTATACAAAAAACATGCATATCAGATAACTTTAAAGAAAATCAGAGGCACATTTTACTTCTTTTTTTAATATAAATTTATTTATTTTAATTGTAGGCTAATTACTTTACAATATTGTGTTGGTTTTGCTATACATCAACATGAATCCACCACAGGTGTACACGTGTTCCCCATCCTGAACCCCCCTCCCACCTCCCTCCCCGTACCATCCCTCTGGGTCATCCCAGTGCACCAGCCCCAAGCATCCTGTATCCTGCATCAAACCTGGACTGGTGATTCGTTTCATATATGATATTATACATGTTTCAATGCCATTTTCCCAAATCATTCCACCCTCGCCTTCTCCCACAGAGTCCAAAAGACTGTTCTATACATCTGTGTTTCTTTTTCTGTCTTGCATGCAGGATTATCGTTACCATCTTTCTAAATTCCATATATATGAGTTAGTATACTGTATTGGTGTTTTTCTTTCTGGCTTACTTCACTCTCTATAATAGGCTCCAGTATCATCCACCTCATTAGAACTGATTCAAATGTATTCTTTATAATGGCTGAGTAATATTCCATTGTGTGTATGTACCACAGCTTTCTTATCCATTCGTCTGCTGATGGACATCTAGGTTGCTTCCACGTTCTGGCTATTTTAACAGTGCTGTGATGAACACTGCAGTACACGTGTCTCTTTCACTTCTGGTTTCCTCGGTGTGTATGCCCAGCAGTGGGATTGCTGGGTCATAGGGCAGTTCTATTTCCAGTTTTTTAAGGAATCTCCACACTGTTCTCCATAGTGGCTGTACTAGTTTGCATTCCCACCAACAGTGTAAGAGGGTTCCCTTTTCTCCACAGCCTCTCCAGCATTTATTGCTTGTAGACTTTTGGATCACAGCCATTCTGACTGGAGTGAAATGGTACCTCAGTGTGGTTTTGATTTGCATTTCTCTGATAATGAGTGATGTTGAGCATCTTTTCACGTTTGTTAGCCATCTGTATGTCTTAGGTTGGGCCAATGGGAGACCTTATTCCATCCTCTTCCACCAGGGTTGATTGTATTTCCTGGCTGTGACCATGGGTCTAGAGTTCAGTGGCAGCAGGACCAGACCCCAGCTATTTCACTTAGAAATTGTGTAACTTTCGGCACCTACTTTAACACTCTGTATCTCTTTACCTGCATAATAGGGGTAAAAAGTCCTTTCTTTGTGCATCCTGCAACTGATTTTTATTCAGAACTGACATCTGGGCCCCCATTTGGAATAACTCTCAAGTGTTACTCCAGCTACAGAACTCCCAGTAGGAGGAGCCGAGGCCTTTATTGCAAAAGCATTGTAATTCAGCTTCTTCTCTGCCTAAGCCTGCTTTCCTCACCTCTCAAAGGCATTGTTGCCAAGAGCACTTCCCAACACATTTACTGTTTATAAATCTCAGAACTTGTATTAGGAGAACCCAAACTATGACACATCTCTTCCATAAACATGGAGGAAACATCTGTGTCATAGGGATTTGTGATGCTAAGTATACCTTCCAAAATACATCAAAACCAGAATAAACAACAAGAAAACCTTGGTGATCTGGTTTCTAGCTTCTTCAGCAACTTCTGCTATAGGATCTTAACAAACAACAACTTAACGAGATATGAGAGCATCTGCTATCAACTGGAAGTCCCCACTCC
Organism: Bos taurus; assembly: GCF_002263795.3. NCBI lineage: Eukaryota > Metazoa > Chordata > Mammalia > Artiodactyla > Bovidae > Bos > Bos taurus. The sequence continues at coordinate 25,628,958 of NC_037336.1, read as the reverse complement.
CAGAAGCAATTTCAGTGTTACTTGTTTCTCTAGATTTGCTTCCCTTTCCCATATCATTTATTCTTGCTTTATCTTCCAAATATACAGACCATATCTGTGGTGGGATCTTGGTATAGCCTCAAAATCGACTCACTGTCCATCTTCTACAATTACACACCTGGTTCTGGCAACACTTGTTCTGCTTTTATTTCTCCTTCAAAGCTCTGTATGCTGCATTTAATCCAATCTCATCACTGTCTGTATCCTCAACCAAAGATCAGAACCTAACACAGGGGATGGGAAGACTTCAAGGCTGATTTCAACTTGCTCAGGGAACAAGTGCCTCAGAACACTGAGAATGCCAAAAAACTCCCAAGTGGCATATAAAACCCTCTGTTTAGAAATAGAGCCTTAAGGACTATATTTAGCCCAGGACATTATCTCCTCCCATTTTACTGTTAGTTTTCTTCTGTTCTGTCTGGAATCTGGTTCTATCAACTATCCAAGAAAATGATGGAACTGTCTCAAAGGTACTGCTGATATCCACCTTCCCCAGTGTTTCCACATTCCTCAAGTTCCAAGTGCTTCAGTCAATTAGGTGACAACACACGGTGACCATCCAGACACCTTCTGCCCCAGCTGCTGAGCCAGCCGTGCTTTTCCAGATGAAAAGTGTAAAGTTGAAGGAGTGCCCCCTTGACAGCACTCACCTTGGCAGAAAAAGGCCTTTTAGAAGCCCAGGTGTTGCCAACTGAACTCTCAAATTGTGGGATCCAATAACAGTCCAAACAAAACACTAGTAGATTCAACATGTTTTTAAAAGGGTTTAGAACATACAAACTTTTAAATAAACGCCTCTGTGGTATGATCTTCATTTTTGAAGTGCCTTTTTGAACACTGGCTTCTTTTCCCTTCTGTTCTGGCCACACCAAAAGGGAGGTGTCCTGTGAACTCACTTCAGGACTGAGTCAGATCCATCCCTGAAGCAAAGTTTTGAACAATGTAGTGGTGGTTATAAATGTCTTATTGTGTATTTTTGCTCACAACTTTAAACAAAGAAATTCCAATGTTTCTAGCTTGTTTTTCTTTTTTAAAATTTAAATTAGTGTCTCTCTCAACAAAATTTCTGCGAGGTCAAGATTTTTCATTATCTCCAGTAAGTAGCCAAAAAAAAAAAAATAGAAAGAAAAACCCAACAATCTTTAGGTGAATGCAATATTAATTTTTCATGAGATATTAATATTTCATGCAATATTAATTTTCCATGAGAAACACTGGGCTGGACAAAGCACAAGCTGGAATCAAGATTGCCAGGAGAAATATCAATAACCTCAGATATGCAGATGACACCATCTTTATGGCAGAAAGTGAAAAAGAACTAAAGAGCCTCTTGATGAAAGTGAAAGAGGAGAGTGAAAAAGTTGGCTTAAAGCTCAACATTCAGAAAACTAAGATCATGGCATCCAGTCCCATCACTTCATGGCAAACAGATGGGGAACAGTGGCTGACTCTATTTTGGGGGGCTCCAAAATCACTGCAGATGGTGACCGCAGCCATGAAATTAAAAGACCCTTACTCCTTGGAAGGAAAGTTATGACCAACCTAGACAGCATATTCAAAAGCAGAGACATTACTTTGCCAACAAAGGTCCATCTAGTCAAGACTATGGTTTTTCCTGTGGTCACGTATGGATGTGAGAGTTGGACTATAAAGAAAGCTGAGCACCAAAGAATTGATGCTTTTGAACTGTGGTGTTGGAGAAGACTCTTGAGAGTCTCTTAGACTGCAAGGAGATCCAACCAGTCCATCCTAAAGGAAATCAGTCCTGAATATTCATTGGAAGGACTCATGCTGAAGCTGAAACTCTAATATTTTGGCCACCTGATGCAAAGATCTGACTCACTTGAAAAGGCCCTGATGCTGAGAAAGGTTGAAGGTGGGAAGAGAAGGGGACAACAGAGGATGAGATGGTTGGATGGCATCACTGACTCAATGGACATGAGTTTGAGTAAACTCTGGGAATTGGTTATAGACAGGGAGGCCTGGCGTGCTACAGACCATGGGGTCACAAAGAGTCGGACACAACTGAGTGACTGAACTGAACTGAATATTAATTTTTATGATGTGTACAGGTCATGACACTTCTTCAGTTAAATACTTTCTGCATCTTCATATGGATTATTTTCCTAATTTGCCAGTAATATTAAGTCATTAAGCAGAAACAGTTGCTTGAATGTAGCTTGACTAGGACTAAGGAGGCATTACTACCTGTGTTTAAATCACCTCATGGCTAAAAATCAAAACTGGCATAAGATTCATTGAGCTGAAAGAGGTTTAGCAAGATGAATTTTTATCAGGGATGATCCCTGATAAAACTGTAAACTATATCTGGCATGTAAACTATATCTGGCTCTCCTAAATGTAGATGGAACTTAACTGAAAAATGAACATTTCTGAATGTCACAAAACATTTTGCTTCCATTTTGGCCAGAAAGAAGTGTAAAACATTTCCCTGCCTCTTTTCCAAATCCTCTGTATGTAATTTATAAAGTATTAAAAATTAAATAAATAGTGTATAGTCCTGGCTCTGATAAATGTGAATTGATTGCATTTACAAGATTTACATTTCCTATTCCTGCTAATATCTTTTGATGTTACATCAATATTTTTCAATAATAAACACTGCATCATTGAATGGGATTTTGTGCCCTTAAGAAGAAATGAGAGGGAAAAAAGTTTGAAATTATCCTCCCAACCACTCCTATAATTGCATGTTTATAATTATAGTAAAATATTCTTAGAAACCAACTTGGGTAAATCTTGGGGAGTTCTATAAACCTTTCACAACTTTTTGAAATGGAAACAATAATTAATTTACAGTAAATGTTTATTTCTTCAGGCTTGTATTTAAAGTATTTCTCTGAGGGTAGAGCTATAGAAAAAAAGAAATGGGTTAAGAAAGTTTAAAATAGCTCATAGAGGTAATTTTAAAACCTTTTAAAAGTATTACTTGTAGCTAGAATTCAGTGTCATTTAATTCTTCACTTAGGGTGTAAGTTACAATAGTTGTGCCTAAGAGATGCAGTGAGTTATATCACAAAAAACAATAGAACAGGAGTCAGTAATATGTGGGCAGGACAAGGGACCTTACCATAAGCAAGTTAAGAAAGCCAGCTAAGTCCTCGGGGTCTTGATTTCCCATCATTACCAAGGTTTCCTCCTGCTCCAACATTCTGCAATTCCTTATCCACTCGACAAACTTGGCGTGCGTGTGTGCGTGCTCAGTAAACTCAAGACCCAGAGGACTTAGCTGGCTTTCATAACTTGTTCATGGCACTTGTCATGCCCCCATTTCCTGACTCCTGTTCTATTGCTTTTTCTGATATAACTCACTGCATCTCTTGGGCACCAAGAGTTTATTAAATGCCAATTTGCTTTGAAAAGATAATTTGTTACATTGCCCTTGTTTAATATAGAGCCAATACACTAGTAGTAATGAACCTGCCCACCAAAGCAGGAAACGTCAGAGACTCAGGCTCAATCCCTCGGAGGGAAAGACTCCCTCTTGTGGGAAATGGCAACTCACTCCAGTATTCTTGTCTGGAGAATCCCATGGAAGAGGGGCCTGACAGGCTACAGTCGATGGGGTCCCAAGGAGTCAGAGACGACTGAGCACTCATGCATAATGCCAAATATTACATCCTATATACACTTCTCTTTTCACCTCATCTCCTTAGAACCCTATTCAGATAGATCAAGCATCACCAAGCCCATTTTTGGATGAGTAAATCTGAGCCACACAACAACTAAGTGACTTGTCTAGCACCAGTACAGCTAGCAACAGAATTACTTCAAGAATTCAGGTCTCCAGAGTCCAATAAAATAACCTCTCTATTTGAGCACTCTTTGCACAAATTAAAGAGTGTACCTGGCCATATTACTGCTCCTTTGTTTCTTTCCCACAAGGATAACTTGCATCAGCATTTTAGGAAGGAAATGGCAACACCACTCCAATATTCTTGTCTGGAGAATCCCAGGGATGGGGGAGCCTGGTGGGCTGCCGTCTATGGGGTTGCACAGAGTTGGACACGATTGAAGCGACTTAGCAGCAGCAGCAGCAGCAGACATATTTATACAGAATTTGAGATCAGGGCTGTGGCTTGGTCCCAACCTCTCCTCCAACATCCTGGATGACCTTGGGCTAGTGATCCACCCATGGAATAAAGATCTACACCCATAAGGATACTCTTGGCGTTAGGTTATGTTACTGCCTGGGTATGCTGTGGGAGCAAATGTCCATAGAGTCCTTGAATAAAAGCAATAAACTTTATAAATAGACTTCTACCAAAGTTTCTTTCAATAGAAAAACTGAGGTTTCCAATCATTGCTTTCTCAAAGCCATTTTTGACTCACATCTCTTGGTTACCAAGGACACAATAAGGTCATGAAGACTGTTATCATGGTTAGTTCCATGCTCCATTCCCCAAAAGGCAGAGCTGGTGCCAGATTCCTGGAGATGTGGGGAGGGGAAGAACAGGAGATGCACAAATGCTTATGGAGGCACTAAAATATTTTGTGTGCTTTTCATACGTTGAAAAGTTCAAAACAAATCACACTTTTTCTATAGCAAAAGATTTCAACAGAGAAATTCTCTAGGCTCTACATTCAAGCTAAGATTTATTCCCCAGAACTTGGCTCATACTTTCAAGCCTATTTTGAGCATATTCTTTTTTGTGCCCCCTTCTTCAGCCCCAAGTGGGGAAACTGATCAAACACATTCTGTACATACCTCTGAGCCCACAGGCTCAGCCTCCCAGCTGCAGCATTAACCTCACAAATTCAGAGACCATCTCCCATTTTCAAAAGTGCAGTGGCTTTCTTGACTTGAGAAACACCCCCCAGACACACCCACTATTCTCAGCTTGCCTGACTTTTGCATCTCTGCCTCATTATCACTGACACCATGTTCCTGTCCAATCAGGCCATTAGATAAAAAACGGATTTCTCTTTAATATTCATAGAAAGAACTTTCCTTCAATACTCTTGATCTTTTTCCCCACGTCACAATTTCATCTTCATATTCAATCCTGCATTATAACAGTTGCCTTATTTCCCTGTCAAGGTCCTGACAGTGATGAGGTGTCAGGACATCATCATGTTTTAAGTTGGAAAAAAAAAAATTGGCTTTATGTAGTCTGTATGTGAAGAGTTTGGCAGATGAAAATTCAGAAAAGCTGCCAATGGGGCAAATGTTTAATCTTGGAGAAAGCCCTTCACACGAATGCAGCTGACGTAGAGGAAGGGAAACCACAAAAACAACAGGGTAATAATATTGAAGACTGGTTTCCATACACCAAAAGAAAAGGAGTCTCAGAGCTGACTTCCATATCCCATCTTATAATTCATCACAGCAGGATGAAATATGCAGATGATGTTTCCTCTATGAAACTGGAAAAAGAGCACAAATTTCAAAATCAGATGAGCAAAATATATCAAAATGGCAAAATGTCTGGCTATTCTTTGCACTTTCATGGTTCTCATCCACTTAAGGTTCTCATAACACTTTGTAATAATGAGTCTACACATGTTATAGCTGAGAAAAGTGAGATCCAGGCCAGTAAAGTCATTCCTTCAAACATACAGAAAAGCAAAGCCACAAATTGAGTTGCACCTCCTTTTCTCACACCTGCTATAAAAGTGACCCTTGGTAGAATGCTTTTCTCAAAAAGAAACTGGCTTTCACTCAAAAGCATTTAAAACCATTCTATCAGTCAAACAAATATACTATAAGATCATTGTAACAAGGACTCTGAATATATGTTTTAAACCAAATTTTAATTCATTTGTAATAATTTGAAAATTATTGATAGGTCTTTCCAAACTCATCTTCTAGTTTCAATGATTCAATAAATTTTCATGGCATAATCATGTCTAATTATTCTGAGAAAAAAGTTTTTATACTTCTTAATATTGAGACATAAAAATCATAAAACATAGCCCTAAATCCCTAAAACAGGGAAACAAATATTTCAGGTAAAATGTATATCAACTTAAACAAGGTTTCGTGTATATATATCAGTTCACTTCAGTTCAGTCACTCGGTTGTGTCCGACTCTTTGAGAACCCGTGAATCACAGCACGCCAGGCCTCCCTGTCCATCACCAACTCCTGGAGTTCACTCAAACTCACGTCCATCGAGTCAGTGATGCCATCCAGCCATCTCATCCTCTGTCGTCCCCTTCTCCTCCTGCCCCCAATCCCTCCCAGCATCAGAGTCTTTTCCAATGAGTCAATTCTTCGCATGAGGTGGCCAAAGTACTGGAGTTTCAGCTTTAGCATCATTCCTTCCAAAGAAATCCCAGGGCTGATCTCCTTTAGAATGGACTGGTTGGATCTCCTTGCAGTCCAAGGGACTCTCAAGAGTCTTCTCCAACACCACAGTTCAAAAGCATCCATTCTTCGGCGCTCAGCCTTTTTCACAGTCCAACTCTCACATCCATACATGACCACAGGGAAAACCATAGCCTTGACGAGACAGACCTTTGTTGACAAAGTAATGTCTCTGCTTTTGAATATGCTATCTAGGTTGGTCATAACGTTTCTTCCAAGGAGTAAGCATCTTTTAATTTCATGGCTGCAATCACCATCTGCAGTGATTTTTGGAGCCCCAAAGAATAAAGTCTGACACTGTTTCCACTGTTTCCCCATCTATTTCCCATGAAGTGATAGGACCGGATGCCATGATCTTTGTTTTCTGAATGTTGAGCTTTAAGCCAACTTTTTCACTCTCCACTTTCACTTTCATCAAGAGGCTTTTGAGTTCCTCTTCACTTTCTGCCATAAGGGTGGTGTTATCTGCATGTCTGAGGTTATTGATATTTCTCCCAGCAATCTTGATTCCAGCTTGTGTTTCTTCCAGTCCAGCATTTCTCATGATGTACTCTGCATATAAGTTAAATAAGCAGGGTGACAATACACAGCCTTGACATACTCATTTCCCTATTTGGAACCAGTCTGTTGATCCATGTCCAGTTCTAACTGTTGCTTCCTGACCTGCATACAAATTTCTCAAGAGGCAGATCAGGTGGTCTGGTATTCCCATCTCTTTCAGAATTGTCCACAGTTTATTGTGATCCACACAGTCAAAGGCTTTGGCATAGTCAATAAAGCAGAAATAGATGTTTTTCTGGAACTCTCTTGTTTTTTCGATGATCCGGCGGATGCTGGCAATTTGATCTCTGGTTGCTCTGCCTTTTCTAAAACCAGCTTGAACATCAGGAAGTTCACGGTTCACGTACTGCTGAAATATATATATATATATATATATATATATATATATATATATGTTGGGAGTTTCATTTGATTTGTTCTATGTTTAAATTTTTACCTTGATAAATTGTGAGAGAACTTCTCCCATACACCCCAAGTTCCTCTCTGTTCCTTTTTTAATTAAATGTGTCATCAACCAGAATCTGAATGTTTTGAACCAACTTACCAAAAGTCAGCACCAAAGAAATGATGCTTTTGAACTGTGGTGTTGGAGAAGACTCTTGAGAGTCCCTTGGACTGCAAGGAGATCCAACCTGTTCATCCTAAAGGAGATCAGTCCTGAATGTTCATTGGAAGGACTGATGCTGAAGCTAAAACTCCAATCCTTTGGCAACCTGATGCGAAGAACTGACTCATTTGAAAAGACCTTGATGCTGGGAAAGATTGCAGGAGAGAGGAGAAGGGGATGACAGAGGATGCGATGGGTGGATGGCATCACCAACTCAAAGGACATGAGTTTAAGTAAACTCTGGGAGTTGGTAATGGACAGGGGGGCCTGGCATGCTGCTGTCCATGGGGTCACAAAGGGTCAGATATGACTGAACTGAACTGAACCAAAAAATCATTCCCATAAAAATTGTACTGAGGTCAGAGCTTCCATGATCCAAGCCTAACTTGGAAAGAGATTTCTCCAGAGTGGCTAGATGCAGCAGAGCTGGAAAAGAATTTGGGTGACCGTCAAGCAGGGAGCCAAGAGTGTAGCCAAGAAATTGTGCCAAGCCTGTTCTGAAGAAGCAGAGCAAGATTACTGAAGAAGGGAATGTGAAGCGAGGTCAAAAGTTAAGAGGGAGAGAAGGACATGAAAGTCTAGAAGATCAGTAGGTAGACCCTCTATATGGAACAGGGAAAGTCAGTGAAGAAGAGAGAATGAGGGTAGAAATGATGAAAAGTTGCTGAAGTTCCCATTTCAGGAGAGCCAGGTGGCTGAATGTGGCACAAAAGAGCCAGTCATGTATCGCCAAGTAGGTCCAAACAAATAACGCTGAAAAAAAGAAAGCCAGGTGAAGGTCAATAAATGTTCACATGAAATTTTTTAAAAAACACTGCTGATTTTCAATGCAGAATAAAGATAAAGACATTTTTAAAATAGGAAGAACTCCAAAAGAACTCACCACTAGCAGACATGCATCAAAGGAATTCCAAAGGCTGTTCTTCAGACAAGAGGAAAATGGTCCCAGATGGAAAAATAAAGATATAAGAAGGAATAAAGAGCATCCAAAAAATGGTATGTTGGTTAACCTAAATGATTATGAAAGAATATAACAATGGTAGAGTTAAGCTCAAAGCTCACAAAACATAGGATGCAGGGAACAGGACAAAATTGAAGGGATTCCAAGAAGGTGAGTGAAGGGATATCCCAGGATGATAAGCTATACTGGAACGAGAGGGCAATTAGCTAACACTGGGACAATGTGACTCAAGATCTTCTTTTCTTCACGAGCTGAGAATGTCTGAATGATTCCAACAAAATGATTATCTGTACTTGGCTTCCTCTGACTACATGCTGAGTAAGTTACTGCTGTCCACCCGATGCCTTGCAGCCTATATCAGCTGAAGACACTCAGTTCATTCCAGGGAAGTGTTCTGCTTTGACCTGCTCTCAAGCTGCTGCTGCTGCTAAGTCGCTTCAGTCGTGTCCGACTCTGTGCGATCCCATAGATGGCAGCCCATCAGGCTCCCCTGTCCCTGGGATTCTCCAGGCAAGAACACTGGAGTGGGTTGCCATTTCCTTCTCCAATGCATGAAACTGAAAAGTGAAAGTGAAGTCACTCAGTCGTGTCTGACTCTTCGCAACCCCGTGGACTGCAGCCTACCAGGCTCCTCCATCCATGGGATTTTCCAGGCAAGAGTACTGGAGTGGGGTGCCATTGCCTTCTCCGATGCTCTCAAGAGCTGGAGGTAAACTTAGAAACTGAGCAGCAGTGATTAGCTGAGAAGCAAAAAAATAAAAAGCAACTCCCTTTACTATGATTTTCCTGCTAGACATCTAGAACCCAGCCCCCAACACAGTCCTGGTTGCTGGCCCAACTCCAGTAGGCCAGCCCAGTGTTTCCCAGTAGTCAGGCAAGACCTTCAGGCTGGGAGTTTTTACTATATGCAGCCAAGGCCTGAAATGACCTGGTTATGTTACCTCTCTGCTTTCTGGTTTACCTCTTCTATCTCTAGCTACTTGGGGCTCCTTGTTGCTCCTTGAATTTACCCAGCAAATTCCTACCCCAAAGGTTTGCTTTTTCATCTCAAGATAGTCATATAGCTCACTTTTTACTTTATTCTGATTTCAAATCAATGACTTCTAATCAGAAAGGCCTTCCCTAAATAAACATTCTGTTTAAATATTATTCCCCTGACCTGCTTTATTTTTCTTTTTAGAACTTATTAACACCAGACACATATATTTATTTGCTTATTTCTTTACTTGTATTGCCTTTTTCCCATAACTAGAATGTAAGTTCCATAAGGCCAGGAACTTTGTCAATTTTGTGAACTATTGAACAGTGCCTGGCAACATAGTAGGAGTTCTTTTAATGTCTGTTAAACAAATGAAGGGTAACCCTTTTTTAATCACCTTCAATCTTAGCCAAATTTCCCCCGAAGTCCTAAGCTTACTGGACTTTCATGTTGTATACTCAGGTTCTTATAAATGATAACTGGAGTGGGAGTTTGATGTATGATGCAGGGAACCCAAAGCAGGTGCTCTGTGACGACCTGGAGGCATGAGGTGGGGAGGGAGGGGTCACATATATGCCTATGACTAATTCATGTTAATGTACGGCAGAGACCATCACAATGTTGTAATCATCCTCCAATTAGAATTAATTAATTAATCTTAAAAAATGATAACTGGAAGAATGATAATATGTCAAATAAGTCACGTGGGGGGAAAAATGATAGTTCACAAAAGCAGGGGAATATAAAGATATTGGTGAACTCTGAAAAACTCAAAACTCAAATATTAGCATGAAAATGAATAAAATAGAAAACTGAAAAATCTGAATTATGTGTTTAAGACTAAAAAAAAAGAGTATAAAATATAATTAAAGAAAATAAAAACAACTACAAGGCATGCATGAAATGTGTGACTGACTTTAGTTTAAGTCCACATCTCTAGGAAAAGAGGCTGTTTGGCTTACAGAATAGAAAAGGACACAACTTCAGCTATGCCAGGCCAATAACTATACTTAAGTGACTATGAAAATAAACAGTGAAAAGATATTTGAGATTTAAATCACTCTAGATTTTAATGTATTTAATTGAAATCATAGACTACTAAAAAAAATAAAGTTAATTTTAAGAGAAAAATTCATAGATATCTTGGGAACACAAACACACACGAAAAAACACAACATATCAAAATGTATGAGATGCGATGAAAGCACTGCCAGGATAAAATTTATAAGAGAAACTAGAAAAGACCAAATTGAACCCAGGGTAAGAAAAATGAAAGAAACATTAGCATGAAAATGAATACAATGGAGAATTGAAAAATAGAGGAAATCAACAGAACCAAAAGTTATTTGAAAAGATCAACAAGATCGACAAACCTTGAGGTAAAGTGACTGAGAAAAAAGAGAAAAGACTCAAATTACTGAATCAGGAATAAAAATGGGGGTATTATTTAGTCTTATAGAAAAAAAAAAAAACTAAAAGGAAATACCATGAACAATTACATGCTAAAGATTAATAACTAGATGAAATGGACAAAGTCCTAATAAGACACAATCTAACTAAACTGAATCAAGAAGAAATACAAAATGTAAACAGGCCTATAGTAAATAAAGAAATTGAATTAATAGCTAAAAACTTCCCACAAAGAAAAGCCCAGAAACAAATGGCTTCACTGGTGAATTCTACCAAATTTTAAAGAAGAGAATTAACATGAATCCTTCACAAAGTCCTCCAAAAAATACAAGGAAGGAAACACTTTCTAAATTACTCTAAATTTAGACAAAGATATCACAAGAAAGAAAACTATAAACTAATATCTCATTCACAGAGACTGGAAATTCTAACCAGGGCAATCAGACAAGAAAAAGAAATATGATGCCTTGAGATCGAAAAGGAAGAAATAAAATTGTGTGTATTTGTAGATTACATGCTCCTGTATATAGAAAATCCTAAGAAATCCACAACCTTGAGTTCAGCAAGGTTTCAAGGTATAAAATCAATACACAAAAAGCAACTGTATTTCTATACACTTTAAATAAGCAATCTAAAAATAAAATTAAGAAAACAATTTTGTTTATAATGGTGTCAAAGAATAAAATACTTAAGGAATGATCTTAACAAAAAAAAAGTGTAAGAGGTACGCATTGAAAAAATACAAAATATCACTGAAAAAAATTAAAGAATACCTAAATAAATAAAAAGATATTGCATGTTCATGAATTGGAAGACTTGATATTGTTAAGATAGCAATACTTCCCAAATTAATTGAATACTATCCTTATCAAAATCTCAGCTATCTTTTTAAAAATTTTATTTATTTTCATTGGAGGATAATTACTTTACAATATCTTGACATGAATCGGCCATAGGTGTACATGTTGCCCTCCATCTTGAACCCCTCCTCCCACCTCCCTTCCCACTCTGTCCCTCCAGGTTGTCACAGAACACCTCAGCTAGCTTTCTTGCAGAAGCCAACAAGCTGAACCCCAAATCTGTATGGAAATACTCATAATAGCTAAAACATTTTGAAAAAGTGTAACAAAGTTGGAGGACTCATACTTTCCAATTTCAAAGCTACAGTACTTACCAACAAAGCTATAGCAATGAAGACTGCATGTTACTGGTATAAGGATAAACAGATCAAAGAAATAGAATAAAGAACCCAGAAATAAACCTAAACAATCATGAATAGTTGATTTTGATAAGAGTGCCAATCATTCATGGGGGAGAGGGGGCGGAGGGAGAAAATAAGCTTTTCAACAAACAGTGCTGAAACAGTTGGATATACGCATTCAAAAGAATGGAGTTGGACCCCTATCCCATACTATATGCAAAAATTAATTTCAAATGAGTCAAAGATCTAAATGTAAGAGCTAAACTATCAAATGCCTAGAAGAAAATATGAGACTAAATCTTCATGATCTTGAAGTAACAGTTTCCTAGATGTGACACCAGAAGTACAAGCAACTAAAGAAAAAATAGGTAAATTGGAATTCATCAAAATTAAAATATTTTCATCAAAGGACACTATCAAGAAATGAAAAGGCAAACCACAAGATGGGAGAAAATATTTACAAACTATATATCCACAAAGGATCTAGTTTCCAAAATACATAAAGAACTCTTACAATAGTTAGACAATCTAATTAATAAATGAACAAAGAATATGAATAGACATTTCTTCAAAGAACATATGCAAATGACCAATAAGTTCATGAAACAATGCTCAATATCTTTAGTCATTATAGAGATACAAATCAAAACCACAAGATACCACTTCATAATCACTCATTTCAGTTCACTTGCTCAGTCATGTCCAACTCTTTGTGACCCCATGAATCACAGCACACCAGGCCTCCCTGTCCATCACCAACTCCTGGAGTTCACTCAGACTCACGTCCATCGAGTTGGTGATGCCATCCAAGCCATCTCGTCCTCTGTCGTCCCCTTCTCCTCCTGCCCCCAATCCCTCCCAGCATCAGAGTCTTTTCCAATGAGTCAACTCTTCACATGAGGTGGCCAAAATATTGGAGTTTCAGCTTCAGCATCAGTCCCTCCAATGAACACCCAGGGCTGATCTCCTTTAGGATGGACTGGTTGGATCTCCTTGCAGTCCAAGGGACTCTCAAGAGTCTTCTCCAACACCACAGTTCAAAAGCATCAATTCTTCAGCACTCAGCCTTCTTCACAGTCCAGCTCTCACATCCATACATGACTACAGGAAAAACCATAGCCTTGACTAGACGAACCTTTGTTGGCAAAGTAATGTCTCTGCTTTTGAATATGCTATCTAGGTTGGTCATAACTTTCCTTCCAAGGAGTAAGCGTCTTTTAATTTCATGGCTGCAATCACCATCTGCAGTGGTTTTGGAGCCCCCCCAAATAAAATCTGACACTGTTTCCACTGTTTCCCCATCTATCTGCCATGAAGTGATGGGACCAGATGCCATGATCTTCGTTTTCTGAATGTTGAGCTTTAAGCCAACTTTTTCACTTTCCTCTTTCACTCTCATCAAGAGGCTTTTTAGTTCCTCTTCACTTTCTGCCATAAGGGTGGTGGCATCTGCCTATCTGAGGTTATTGATATTTCTCCTTGCAATCTTGATTCCAGCTTGTGCTTCTTCCAGCCCAGCGTTTCTCATGATTTACCCTGCATAGAAGTTAAATAAACAGGGTGACAATATACAGCCTTGACGTACTCCTTTTCCTATCTGGAACCAGTCTGTTGTTCCATGTCCAGTTCTAACTGTTGCTTCCTGACCTGCATATAGGTTTCTCAAGAGGCAGGTCAGGTGGTCTGGTATTCCCATCTCTTTCAGAATTTTCCACAGTTTATTGTGATCCACACAGTCAAAGGCTTTGGCGTAGTCAATAAAGCAGAAATAGATGTTTTTCATAATCACTAGATGGTTATAATTAAAAAGACACACAATAACAAGTGTTGCTGAGGATGTGGAAAAATTGGAACATTCATATTTTGCTGCTGGGAGTATAAATGGTACAGCCACTCTAGAAAATAATTCAGCAGTTCCTCAAAAAGTTAAACATAGAGTTACCATATGACCCTGCAATTCCACCCCTAGGCATATATACCCAAGAGAACTGAAAATATATGTTCACACAAAAACCTGTATGTAAACGTTCAGAACAGAATTATTTATAATAACCAAAAAGTAGAAACAACACAGATGTCCACCAACTGATGAAAGGTTAAACAAAATGTGGTCTATAATGGATTATTATTCAATCATAAAAAGGAATGAAGTACTGATACATTTCTACAACATAAATGAAACTTGAAAGAAATCAGTCACAAAAGGTCACAGATTGTATTCCATTTATATGAAATGTCCAGAACAGGCAAATCCAAAGTGACAAAAGGTCAATTAGTGGTTGCTTAGAGGAGGAGAAGTGGTTGCTTGGAGAAGGAAATGGCAACCCACTCCAGCGTTCTTGCCTGGAGAATCCCAGGGACAGGGGAGCCTGGTGGGCTGCCGTCTCTTGGGTCGCACAGAGTCGGACACGACTGAAGTGACTTAGCAGCAGCAGAGGAGAGGAGATCAGAAGTAACTGCTAGAACGGTAGGGGGTTTCTTTTGGGGATAATGAAAAAATCCTGGAATTAGCAATGATGGTTGGATAACCTTCTGAATATATTAGAAGACAATCAATTGTACTGGTTAAATACAATTTAAAAAATGAATTTCATGATATGTGATACGTGAATTAAACCTCAAATTAAAAAAAAAATCTGAATCTAGAGTGTAGCAATTTGTATCAAATGGACTGTATATTCTGGAGTATCTCTGCTGTATTGCATGCACATAGTGAGGGTAAGGTGGAAGAAGACAGAAGTTTATCACTTTAAAAAGGAACAAAATTAATAATTCCCCCCCACACCTCAGGCAGAAAATTTCTTAGGCACCCATGACAAAAAGGTTAGTGACTATTTCCAGACCTGACGTAGATTCTTTGAAAAATGAAATTACCGGTGCTTAGATATGCCACTGGTGGTTTTAAGATTAAAACTGCAAGGTGATTTGATACCTAGATCACACTTTTTATTAAGCAAGCAAAAGTCAAGGCACAGTTATGTTTAATTTTAAATCTGTACCCCTCCCCAGTCAGGCCCTTTAGCCAAAGAGGTGCTGTGACATTTTCCATTGCCCTAGTTAGCATGGTCTTCAGAGCTGAGAGAAAAAAATCATGTCACAAAAAAAAAAAAAAGAGAGCGAGAGAGAGAGAAAGTTAAAAAAAGACTTTGTATTTAAAAAGTCTCTACTTTTATAAAAAAATTTTTTTAATAGTTTTGTGCTTTTACTATAGAGAAAATAGATACCATTTCAGGATAGCAGTTACCTCCAGAGAGGAAGAG
The DNA here is from genome assembly GCF_002263795.3 of Bos taurus. Classification (NCBI taxonomy): domain Eukaryota; kingdom Metazoa; phylum Chordata; class Mammalia; order Artiodactyla; family Bovidae; genus Bos; species Bos taurus. Next base: position 25,613,610 of record NC_037336.1, on the reverse strand, counting down.
AAGGAAAAACAATGAGACCAGAGAAGTAGATGGTGGAGGCTTCTAATTTTAACATTATGTTTTTATAAAGATACAGAGAAAGCTGCAGCATCTCTATTTAGTGACTGATATACATGCATCTGTTATTTTAATTTCTGAATTTTTCAATTCTTGAAATGTTTCAAAATTTAAAAAGTATTTTTAAATGACTTGATATTAAAACATGACATATGTATTACTGTAATATTTTCTCAACCTTAACACATTTTATACTTAATTTTATTTTTAAAAAATTTTCTGGTTGTAGTTAGTAATAGCTAAGTTCTGCTCTCAGCTGGCAGAAAGTCCTTAGAAATACATTCGGTCAGTCATGAAATATTTATCCAGGACCCACATGGCACCAGGCGCCAAGTGCTATAGACGCTGCTCACAAGACAAAGTTAATAAGACACAGTCTCTGTTCTGAAAAAGCTCTCATCCTAGTGGATAATTCAGATAAACGAATGCATCATTCCAATACAATTTAGAAAGCGCTACGAGAGATATATGCGTGGGAGGCATGGATTCAGAGAAGGAAGTGGAAAAGCAAAATCCATCATATACACTCCCAATTCTCCCCAGTGAGTTAAGCACCAGATACATCAACCCTGGGTGGGGGAGAGGGTGTAGGGAGACACCAAAAAAAGTGTTTATTCTACCTAACATAATTACACAGGTGGTGCAAGCTGCAAAGAATCTGCCTGCCGGTGCAGGAGATGCAAGAGGCGTGGACTCAGTCCCTCAGTTGGGAAGATTCCCCTGGAGAAGAAAGTGGCAACCCACTCAAGTATTTCTTGCCTGGAAAATTCCGTGGGCAGTGGAGCTTGGAGGGCAATAGTCCACGGGGTCACAAAGAGTCAGACACGATTGAGCACACATATGCTACACTACCAACAAAAACACAGCATAAGACACAACCCACTGAATGTGGGCTACAACTATAATTTTCCCCCCTGTAATTTTTTAAAGCTTTAATTTTATATGTTTACTTTAATCAAATGCTATTTAGCCAGCTGTAAAATTTCTGCATACTTATACCAAGGAAATGTTTGCAGCTAACATGTATTTTTCACTACATAGAAAGCATTGTAAATGGATTATTTCATTAAATCATCAGAACGTATCTGGGAGACAGGTGCTATCAGTATGCCCATTTTACAGATGAGAAGACTGAGCCTCAGAGAAACTAGAAAACATGTCCAAGTTTGCAGTTCCACTTATACAGAGCCCTGAACCATCTGTCCATGCTATATCAATGTTATTCACATAAGGGAGAAATCAAAGCTCTATGGACCCCACTATTACATAGAGAATATTTTCATCATGATGCTTGGAATTCCATCCAAATTTTAAAATGAAAAAAAAAAAGCCCTTGAAATTTTTTGCCTTCTTATATCTTAGAAATAGAGTGCTTATATATTTAATCTTTAGCTCTGTAAGTGTGCAAAGGGAAACCAACCTAAAAGCATTCATTTTTTGTGATCATTGACTGGATTCGGTTCTGGTCAATTAAAATGGTCTGCCCAGGGGAATTCCCTGGTGGTGCATTGGTCAAGACTTGGGCTTTCACTGCTGTGGACTCAGATTCCACCCTGGTCAGGGAACTAAGATCACATAAGCCATGCAGTGCAGCCAAACACACACACACACACACACACACACACACACACACACACACCTCAGGGGTGAGTTGTTGTGATTCAGTCATGTCCAGCTCTTTGAGACACCATGAACTGCAGCACTCCAGGCTTCCCTGTCCTTCACTATCTCTCTGAGTTTGCTCAAACTCATGTCCACTGAGTCAGTGATGCCATCCAACTATCTCATCCTCTGCTACCCGCTTCTCCTCTTGCCCTCAATCAGGGGGGAGGGATGGGATGAATCGGGAAACTGGGATTGACATATATACGCTATTGATACTATGTATAGAGTACTAATAAGAACCTACTGTATAGCTCAGGGAATCCCTACTCAGTGTTCTCTGGTGACCTAAATATGAAGGAAATCCAAAAAAAAGAAGGGATATATGTATATGTATAGCTTACTCACTGGAAAAGTCCCTTATGCTGGAAAATATTGAGGGCAGAAGAAAAAGAGGGCATCAGAGGAAGAGATGGCTGGATGGCATCACTGATGCAATGGACATGAACTTGGGCAAAACTTGGGAGATGGTGAAGGACAGGGAGACCTGGCGTGCTGCAGTCCATGGGGTCGCAAAGAGTCAGACACGACTGGGCGACTGAACAACAACATAGCTGATTCACCTTGCTGTCCTGCAGAACCTTGTAAAGAAACTATCCTTCAATAAGAATTAAATTTTAAAAAATTGATCTGCACAGGCTTCTCAGCAGGCTGGTAGTTGATGTTAAGAAAGAGTCCTTACTGAGACCTACAGACTGCTTTCTAAAGAAAACTCACAAGGACATCATTCCTCAGTGGTGTTTGGACTAGGGGGACACAGTGCCATTGACAACCAGCAGGGTGCTAGAAACAAACAAAAAGAAAAGGCTGCTGCTGCTGCTAAGTCGCTTCAGTCGTGTCCGACTCTTGTGCAACACCATAGACGGCAGCCCACCAGGCTCCCCTGTCCCTGGGATTCTCCAGGCAAGAACACTGGAGGGGGTTGTCATTTCCTTCTCCAATGCATGAAAGTGAAAAGTGAAAGTGAAGTCGCTCAGTCATGTCTGACTCTTGGCGACCCCATGGACTGCAGCCTACCAGGCTCCTCCCTCCATGGGATTTTCCAGGCAAGAGTACTGGAGTGGGCTGCCATTGCCCTCTCCGAAAAGAAAAGGCATGTATAGTTTAATAGAGATCTTTCTAATGAAGACTCTTACCAGAACTCTATGTTCCCAAGGCTGGGAGGATTTGCAGCAGACTCACCAAACAACAAGAACACAAGCACATCAAACAGAAGAAAAACACACCAGAAGCCACCCAGGAAGCCAGGGAGATAACCACCTCCGAGTTGGAATGCAGATTATGATGGTCCCAACTGCTCTCGAGCTTTGGGGGATGCCAGACTCCTGGGACCACAGGGACTGAAGCCTTGGGGCTGGCAAGAAATGCAGCAGTGTAGACATTTAGATGAAGCCTGAAAGAAAGGGCAAAGCTGCTATATTTTTTAATTATGGTAATGGGTTTTAGTTCAGGTCTGGGCCAAGTGGGCTCCTATGTTTCTTGGTGACCCAGCCACCTTCAGGCTACACACCCACGAGATCCCTTCCTATCTCGCCAAGTGTGGGAACAAATTCGGTTGATTCTCCTCCAGAGAGATCTTGGTGATCACACAACAGGTGGTGCCTCTCACACAAAGGCACTTCCTTGTATTCAGTGAACTTTGCTTCTACCTTTTGCTTCCCACCTCTGCATGCCTCATGGAAAAAGCAAGAGAGTTCCAGAAAAGCATCTATTTCTGCTTTATTGACTATGCCAAAGCCTTTGACTGTGTGGATCACAATAAACTGTGGAAAATTCTGAAAGAGATGGGAATACCAGACCACCTGATCTGCCTCTTGAGATATTTGTATGCAGGTCAGGAAGCAACAGTTAGAACTGGACATGGAACAACAGACTGGTTCCAAATAGGAAAAGGAGTACGTCAAGGCTGTATATTGTCACCCTGTTTATTTAACTTATATGCAGAAGACATCAGGAGAAATGCTGGACTGGAAGAAACACAAGCTGGAATCAAGATTGCCAGGAGAAATATCAATAACCTCAGATATGCAGATGCCACCACCCTTATGGCAGAAAGTGAAGAGGAACTCAAAAGCCTCTTGATGAAAGTGAAAGTGGAGAGTGAAAAAGTTGGCTTAAAGCTCAACATTCAGAGAATGAAGATCACGGCATCTGGTCCCATCACTTCATGGGAAATAGATGGGGAAACAGTGGAAACAGTGTCAGACTTTATTTTTCTGGGCTCCAAAATCACTGCAGATGGTTACTGCAGCCATGAAATTAAAAGACGCTTACTCCTTGGAAGGAAAGTTATGACCAACCTAGATAGCATATTCAAAAGCAGAGACATTACTTTGCCAACAAAGGTTCGTCTAGTCAAGGCTATGGTTTTCCCTGTGGTCATGTATGGATGTGAGAGTTGGACTGTGAAGAAGGCTGAGCGCCGAAGAATGGATGCTTTTGAACTGTGGTGTTGGAGAAGACTCTTGAGAGTGCCTTGGACTGCAAGGAGATCCAACCAGTCCATTCTGAAGGAGATCAGCCCTGGGATTTCTTTGGAAGGAATGATGCTAAAGCTGAAACTCCAGTACTTTGGCCACCTCATGCGAAGAGTTGACTCATTGGAAAAGACTCTGATGCTGGGAGGGATTGGGGGCAGGAGGAGAAGGGGACGACAGAGGATGAGATGGCTGGATGGCATCACTGACTCGATGGACGTGAGTCTGAGTGAACTCCAGGAGTTGGTGATGGACAGGGAGGCCTGGTGTGCTGAGATTCATGGGGTCAAAAAGAGTCGGACACGACTGAGAGACTGATCTGATCTGATCTGATCTGCATGCCTCCCTCAGACACTCAGCTACATATAACATTGCTTTGTGGGCTCTCGCGACTTCTTCCATTCTCTAATAAAGAAAGCTTTGACTGAGGCTGTGGGTCACAATGATGACAGTGACTGTCCTCAAAGAGGCCAGGCCAAAGATGAGGGGGCATCCAACTTCTTGACAATCCATTTCATTGGAAACGATGCATTAAGCAGGAATTCTAAGGGGGTGTCCTGAATTTGAAAACTTTGCTTCCCTCCCTTCCCTTTATTAAAAAAAGATCAAAAAAAGGCTAAATTTTGCTAAAGTTTCAGAAAGCAACACTTCAAAGGTGAATTACCTAAGCAAAGTGACATGTTTATTCACAGGGACAACTATGGAACTACAAAAAGGAAATCCAAAACAAACAAACAAACAAAAAAGGGATATATGTATACGTATAGCTTACTCACTGGAAAAGTCCCTGATGCTGGGAAAGATTGAGGGCAGAAGGAGAGGAGGGCGTCAGAGGTTGAAATGACTAGATGGCATAAAAGCACTCTGTGTGAAAATGCATATAGCATTGGGAGTTAAGAATGGAACTAAATATTTAGGTTACATTCACTATTTAAAATGCTGAAACCTACCAGGGATAACTAAGATCAGAGTCTAATCATAGTTTGTTTGTCCAATAAGGATGCAATTCAGAAAATGATACTGTGTGTATTGAACAATCTCAGAGAAAATAGGGCTCCTGGTTTGGAGTTTCTTAGAGAGAGAGCTCTTCTGTAACGGCTTAGGAGTCCACGTGGTTGTGATATTTCCAGAATGAAGGGCTAAGTCAATCCTGATGAAACTTTGAAAGATGCCACCAAGTCTAAATGTTTCAAAGCCAACACTTGAACTGCTAAATCATTCCCTCTGTTTTAAAGGAGTGATTATTTGATTGACAACGGGGATGGAGAGAAATCCTTCAACAGTAATGCATATGGGCACATCATCTCCCTGATTACATATGGAAGAGGATGGGATGTGGGGGAAACCTCCTGATTCATTCAGACACACAAATCATCCAGAGGAGGGGCGTACCCCATTTTCTCTTGAACTCTAGTAGGAAATTTCCCATGCCATAATTGTATTTGTTATACTGCAGTGATCAAAGTCCATAAATTCCTCCATCTATCCTCATTCAGAGAAACCATATGGCATTACTAGGAGAGTCACATGTAAGGCTGGTTTGTTGTATACATGATTAAATATCCATGTGGGAAAGGAACACTGGGGAGAGCAAAAACATTTAAAAGAAGAGGCTAAAAGCATGAACTCTAAGAGATACGTGGATATATATTCTACTCCTGTAGGATCTAAAGTATTAAGGGCATACAGAAAACATAACAGCAGTATGATCATGAAGGGGAAGGAGGAGGGATTTCTGAAAACAAGTGGTTTCTCTCAGCAGCTGTGCACATAAAGCATGTGTGGCTTAGTTGCTTAGCCATGTCTGACTCTTTGCCATTCCATAGACTGTAGACCACCAGGCTCTTCTGTCCATGGGATTCTTCATGCAAGAATACTGGAGTGGGTTGCCATTTCCTCCTCCAGGGGATCTTCCTGACCCAGGGATTGAACCTGCGTCTTCAGTGTCTCCGGCATTGGCAGGTGGGTTCTTTACTACTGAGCCACTGCAGAAGCCCCACATAGGTCTTCATCAAAAATTCTAGAAGGCAAATATGGTCATTCAGAAGTCTATGGATTATCAGACAGTCCTATGATCTTGTGCTCTGTTTGGTAGCAAGGAAAATGATAACTATTTAGTGAAAAGCAAGGAGGTAGATTTCTTTTTTCTATCAGATTAGTGAAGATAAAAAATTTTGATAATGCCCAAAATCTGTGTGGATACAAAGAAATAGATACTTTTGGAGTAAGTAATTTTTTGAAAATGCTATTCAACCATATCGTGAACCATGAACTTCCAGATGTTCAAGCTGGTTTTAGAAAAGGCAGAGGAACCAGAGATCAAACTGCCAATATCTGCTGGATCATCAGGGAGAAGGCAATGGCACCCCACTCCAGTACTCTTGCCTGGAAAATCCCATGGACTGAGGAGCCTGGTAGGCTGCAGTCCATGGGGTCGCTAAGAGTCGGACACGACTGAGCGACTTCACTTTCACTTTTCACTTTCATGCGTTGGAGGAGGAAATGGCAACCCACTCCAGTGTTCTTGCCTGGAGAATCCCAGGGACGGCGGGGCCTGGTGGGCTGCCGTCTATGGGGTTGCACAGAGTCAAACACGACTGAAGAGACTTAGCAGCAGCAGCAGCAGCTGGATCATCAAAAAAGCAAGAGAGTTCCAGAAAAACATCTATTTCTGCTTTATTGACTATGCCAAAGCCTTTGACTGTGTGGATCACAATAAACTATGGACAATTCTGAAAGAGATGGGAATACCAGACCACCTGACCTGCCTCTTGAGAAACCTATATGCTGGTCGGGAAGCAACAGTTAGAACTGGACATGCAACAACAGACTGGTTCCAAATAGGAAAAGGAGTACGTCAAGGCTGTATATTGTCACCCTGCTTATTTAACTTATATCCAGAGTACATCATGAGAAACGCTGGTCTGGAAGAATCACAAGCTGGAATCAAGATTGCCGGGAGAAATATCAATAACCTCAGATAGGCAGATGACACCACCCTTATGGCAGAAAGTGAAGAGGAACTAAAAAGCTTCTTGATGAGAGTGAAGGAGGAGAGTGAAAAAGTTGGCTTAAAGCTCAACATTCAGAAAACGAAGATCATGGCATCTGGTCCCATCACTTCATGGCAGATAGATGGGGAAACAGTGGAAACGGTATCAGACTTTATTTTTTTGGGCTCCAAAATCACTGCAAATGGTGACCACAACCATGAAATTAAAAAACTCTTACTCCTTGGAAGAAAAGTTATGACCAACCTAGATAGCATATTGAAAAGCAGAGATATTAACCTGCCAACAATGGTCCGTCTAGTCAAGGCTATGGTTTTTCCAGTAATCGTGTATGGATGTGAGAGTTGGACTGTGAAGAAAGCTGAGTGCTGAAGAATTGATGCTTTTGAACTGTGGTGTTGGAGAAGACTCTTGAGAGTCCCTTGGACTGCAAGGAGATCCAACCAGTCTATCCTAAAGGAGATCAGCCCTGGGATTTCTTTGGAAGGAATGATGCTAAAGCTGAAACTCCAGTATTTTGGCCACCTCACGAAAAGAGTTGACTCATTGGAAAAGACTCTGATGCTGGGAGGGATTGGGGGCAGGAGGAGAAGGGGATGACAGGATGAGATGGCTGGATGGCATCACTGAGTTGATGGACATGAGTTTGAGTGAACTCCGGGAGTTAGTGATGGACAGGGAGGCCTGGCATATTGCGATTCATGGGGTCACTAAGAGTCGGACATGACTGATCGACTGAACTGAACTGAACTGATTCAACCATATTCATGAAATTTTAAAATTTGCATTAACAATGGCCCCCACATGGTTAGGCAGAAGATATAAGAATATATATACACCTATGAGCAGTCATTGTAGCATTTTTTATTCTAGCAAAACATGGAGTAAATCTGAATATGTAATAGAGGAATGACTAAATGTATTAGAATAATCCATTCAATAGAAGTATATGCAGCAAGTAAGAAAAAGGTAAATCTACCTAATTCTGTGTCCAAAAATTTTTGAAGTCATAAAATAAGAGTCATCTTGTGAAAGTGAGGAAGGTAGGAAGGAAGAAGTAAGAGAGGGAAGGTGGGAGGGAGAAAGAAAAGAAAAAATTTAAAGCATAGAGCACCTCTGATAAATGTTTGTTTATAACAAACAATAGAAATAATGTAAAAAATTTCTGAAAATTTTTTAAAATTGTTTTTAGCAAAATGCCCAAGAAGTAGTATTTGAAGAGAAAAAGATTTTGGCTTTACATTTTATACCCTTCTATTCCATTTTTTTCTTTTAAATAAACATGTAAAATATAATTTTTAAAAGCTAACTTATAAAAAATCATCTATAGCCTAAATTTTTCTTTCTCCTATGAAATATTTATTGAAGTACAACTTATATACAATAACATTCATTGTTTCTAGATGAAAAATTCAATGATTTATGACAAATGTATACAGTCATAGAACCACCATCATAACTATGATGTAGAATAACTCCATCACCTTTAAATTTTGCTCTTACCCCTTTGCTACCAATCCCATAACTGGATCCCTTTCTCTCAAGGATTACTGTCCTGAGCTGCCTTTGACTGTTGTCCAAAAGCTATTGCTTCATATGTTTTCTCTGGTTCTCTAGTTGTTTAAGGTGGACTGTATATCCAGCCCTCTACTCTATAATGACCTATACAAAGATTTATAATTTTTAAATAAGAGGAATACAGATAACACCAAAACTGTCTGAGTAAATTTTACTTTTTATGAGACCTCAAAATCTTAGATAGCCTTCTGGTTATATTTCTAACAACCAGTTATCATGCACTGTAATTCCACAGGATCATATTGAATATATATAAAACTCTGAAAGTGAAAGTTGCTCAGTCATGTCCAAGTCCTTGCGACTGCATGGACAATCCATGGAATTCTCCAGGCCAGAATACTGGAGTGGATTGTATTTCCCTTCTCCAGGGGATCCTCCCAACCCAGGGATCGAACCCAGGTCTCCTGCATTGCGAGAAGATTCTTTCGCAGCTGAGCCACAAGCGAAGCCCAAGAATACTGGAGTAAGTAGCCTATCTGTTCTCCAGCGGACCTGCCCAACCCACAAATCAAACTGGGGTCTCCTCTGGGAGAGACTATTACATGCTTCTCCACCATCTCACTGTCATCCTGGGTGAAGCCAATATCTACAACAGTTGCTGAAACTCTGTTTTCACAACACTTTAAAGTGTTGTTTATTTTCTGAGTACCTATCAGATCCATCTTCTGAGCTTCTCTGCTTTCTGCCTCCTGTTCAGATTTAACCAACAGGAGGCCTTGGCAGGATATCCAAGAGTAGAAGAAGACAGTGATCCCATCCTCACACATTCTTTTCTAACCAAGATTTTGCCAATAGTTGCATTCATCTGGTTATGGCCAGAGTTCTTAGGAACAGTACCTCTCTCATGGCTGTACCACCAGCCAAACATCACTCCTCCTAGATTTTCAGGCCTAGGGATGAAAATGGCTTGGTTTTCTGTCTCTTTTGTGTGTGTGTTAGTTGCTCAGTCATGTCGGACTCTTTGTGACTCCATGGACAATAGCCCGCCAGTCTCCTCTGTCCATGGAATTCTCCAGGCAAGAATACTGGAGTGGGCAGCCATTCCCTTCTCCAAGGGATCTTCCTGACCCAGCAATTGAACCTGGCTCTGCTCATCGCTAAATACATCACCATCCTTTGTTGCTTGTTTTTTGTTTGTTTGTTTGTTTTACCAGCTCACACCTCTGCAAACACTCCTTTTATTAAACTGTCTCTGGTTAATCCTTAGTGGTTTATTCCCTGCTGCAGCTTCCACAACCCCAGGCCACACTATTTATGCTTCACCTTTGCCATCATAGTTTCACTGAGTTAGAAAAGGCTGTGGTCCATGTGATCAGATTGGTTAGTTTTCTGTGATTGTGGTTTTCAGTCTGTCTGCCCTCTGATGGAGAAGGATAAGAGGCTTATGGAAGCTTCCTGATGAGAGAGACTGACTGAGGGGGAAACTGGGTCTTGTTCTGATAGGTGTGGCCATGGTCAGTAAATCTTTAATCCAATTTTCTGCTGAAGGGCAGGGCTGTGTTCCCTCTCTGTTATTTGACCTGAAGCCAAACTATGGTGGAGGTAATGAAGATAATGGCGACCTCCTTCAAAAGGTCCTATGCATGTACTGCTACTCAGTGCCCCCAACCCTGCAGCAGGGCACCACCGACTCATGCCTCCACCAGACTCCTGGACGCTCACAGGCAAGTCTGGTTCAGTCTCTTGTGAGCTGCTCCTTTCTTCTGGGTCCTAGTGCTCACAAGGTTCCGTTTGTGCCCTCCAAGAGTCTGTTTCCCTAGTCCTGTGTAAGTTCTGGAGGCTCTATGGTGGGATTAATGGTGACCTCCTAGGCTTATGCCATACCCAGGTCTGCTGCACCCAGAGCCCCTGCCCCCGTGGCAGTCCACTGCCGACCCGTACCTCCACAGGGGACATTCAAAAACAGTTCTGTCTTAGTCTCTGTGGGGTCTCTGGGTCCTGGTGCACACAAGGTTTGTTTGAGCCCTCTGAGCATCTCTGGCAGGAATGGGGTTTGATTGTAAATGTGAATTCTCCCCTCTAACTATCTTGCTGGGGCTTCTCCTTTGCCCTTGGATGTAGGGTGTCTCCTCATAGCTGCTCCAACACCATGCAGCTGCTGCTCCGGGCAAAGGTTAACAGAGTTTTGTCAAGAGGACATACTGGTCATAGGAAACATCTTCTTCCAAGAGAAGACTCTACATATGGACATCACCAGATGGTCAACACCGAAATCAGATTAATTATATTCTTTGCAGCCAAAGATGGAGAAGCTCAATACAGTCAGCAAAAACAAGACCAGGAGCTGACTATGGCTCAGATCATGACTCCTTATTGCCAAATTCAGATTAAAATTGAAGAAAGTAGGGAAAGCCACTAGACTATTCAGGTATACCTAAATCAAATCCTTTATGATTATACAGTGGAAGTGAGAAATAGATTCAAGGGGTTCAATCTGATAGACAGAGTGCCTGAAGAACTATGGATGAAGGTTTGTGACATTGTACAGGAGACAGGAATCAAGACCATCCCCAAGAAAAAGAAATGCAAAAAAGCAAAATGGCTGTCTGAGGAAGCCTTACAGATAGCTATGAAAAGAAGAGAACAAAAAGCAAGGGAGAAAAGGAAAGATGTACCCATTTGAATGCAGAGTTTCAATGAATAGCAAGGAGAGATAAGAAATCTTTCCTCAGTGATCAGTGCAAAGAAATAGAGGAAAACAATAGAATGGGAAAGACTAGAGATCTCTTCAAGAAAATTAGAGATACCAAGGGAACATTTCACGCAAAAATGGGCACAATAAAGGACAGAAATGGTATGGATTTAACAAAAGCAGAAAATATTAAGAAGAGGTGGCAAGAATACACAGAAGAAGTGTAAAAAAGATCTTCACAACCAAGATAATCACAATGGTATGATTGATCACTCACCTAGAGCCAGACATCCTGGAATGTGAAGTCAAGTGGGCTTTAAGCTAGTGGAGGTGATGGAATTCCAGTTGAGCTATCTCAAATACTAAAAGATGATGCTGTGAAAGTGCTGCACCCAATATGCCAGCAAATTTGGAAAACTCAGCAGTGGCCATAGGACTGGAAAAGGTGTTTTCATTCTGTTCCTAAAGAAAGACAATGCCAAATAATGTTTAAACTACTGCACAATTGCACTCATCTCACATGCTAGCAAAGTAGTGCTCAAAATTCTTCAAGCCAGGCTTCAGCAGTACATGAACCGTGAACTTCCAGATGTTCAAATTAGATTTAGAAAAGGCAGAGGAACCAGAGATCAAATTGCCAACATCTGCTGGATCATCGAAAAAGCAAGAGAGTTCCAGAAAGATATCTATTTCTGCTTTATTGACTATGCCAAAGCTTTTGACTGTGTGGATCACAACAAAGTGTGTAAGAGATGAGAATACCAGACCACCTGACCTGCCTCTTGAGAAATCGGTAAGCAGGTCAGGAAGCAACAGTTAGAACTGGTCATGGAACAATAGACTGGTTCCAAATCGGGAAAGGAGTACATCAAGGCTGTATATTGTCACCCTGCTTATTTAACTTCTATGCAGAGTACATCATGAGAAACGCTGGGCTGGATTAATCACACGCTGGAATCAAGATTGCCAGGAGAAATATCAATAACCTCAGATATACAGATGACACCACCCTTATGGCAGAAAGCAAAGAAGAACTAAAGAGCCTCTTGATGAAAGTGAAAGAGAAGAGTGAAAAAGTTGGCTTAAAACTCAACATTCAGAAAACTAAGATCATGGCATCTGGTCCCATTGCTTCATGCCAAATAGATGGGGAAACAATGGAAACAGTGAGAGACTTTATTTTTTGGACTCCAAAATCATTGCAGATGGTGACTGCAGCCATGAAATGAAAAGACGCTTGCTCCTTGGAAGAAAAGTTATGACAAATATAGAGAGGATATTAAAAAGCAGAGACTTTCCTTTGCTGACAAAGGTCCATCTAGTCAAAGCTATGGTTTTTCCAGTAGTCATGTATGGATGTGAGATTTGGACTATAAAGAAAGCTGAGTGCGGAAGAATTGATGCTTTTGAACTGTGATGTTGGAGAAGACTCTTGAGAGTCCCTTGGACTCCAAGGAGATCAAACCAGTCCATCTTAAAGGAGATCAGTCCTGAATATTCATTGAAAGGACTGATGTTGTAGCTGAAACTCCAATACTTTGGCCATTTGATGCGAAGAACTGACTCATTTGTAAAGACCCTGATGCTGGGAAAGATTGAAAGCAGGAGGAGAAGGGGACAACAGAGGATGAGATGGTTGGATGGCCATCACCGGCTCAATGAACATGAGTTTGAGTAAACTCCGGGAGTTGGCGATGGACAGGGAGGCCTGACGTGCTCCCCTCCACAGGGTCACAGAGTCAAACGCAACTGAGCGACTGAACTGAACTGACCTGAAATTTGCCATCATAAACTCACTATCTCTGTCTTTGCCCACAACTTCCTGTCCTTTCGGTTCTCTGTTTCCGTGACTATCTGTCTGTTCTTTCTCCATTCCTGCTCCCGATCCCTCCCTCTCCTGCTTTTCCCCATCTTTCAGCCTCTTTCTGGATTTACTTTCTTCCCAATTCAGCCTAGACTCAGTAGTCCTTCATTTCACTCACCCTTATGTTCCCCCTCGTATAATGCCGCTGCTGCTGCTAAGTCGCTTCAGTCGTGTCCGACTCTGTGCGACCCCATAGACAGCAGCCCACCAGGCTCCTCCGTCCCTGGGATTCTCCAGGCAAGAACAGTGGAGTGGGTTGCCATTTCCTTCTCCAATGCATGAAAGTGAAAACTGAAAGTGAAGTCGTTCAGTCTTGTCCGACTCTTAGCAACCCCATGGGCTGCAGCCTACCAGGCTCCTCCACCCATGGGATTTTGCAGGAAAGAGTACTGGAGTGGGGTGCCATTACCAATGGCAACCCTCATATAATAGTTCTCTTCATTTCCAAGACTGCTGACTCCTCAGCTTAATGTTCAAGTTTCTTAAATACCATGGGTCTTTCTTTATCTACAAATCAAGAGTTGGATAACATAATCTCTAAGTAGAATAATCTAAGTAGGGCTTCCCTGGTGGTTCAGATGGTAAAGAATCCACCTGCAATGCAGGAGTCCCAGGTTTGAGCCCTGGGTCAAGAAGATCCCCTGGAGAAGGGAATGGCTACCCACTCCAATATTCTTGCCTGGAGAATGCCATGGACAGAGGAGCCTGCAGGCTACAGTCCATGGGGTTACAAAGAATCAAACATGATTGAGCAAATAACAAATAGGATAATCTCTGGCCCCATCCAGGTTGCTTTTGAGGATGAAAAGGGGGAGTTATTCATTATTGCATCAGGCCACAACTGAGCACATGACCATCTATCACTATAGCCTCTTCCTGATCCAGAATATATGATTATATTACATACATTAAAACCAGAATATAGATCTCCATTTCTTCTAAAGTCATGAGCTTGACTTTAGAATACATTCTGTTTAGTGAATACAACAAAACATTTGGAAAAAATAAAGATAAGAAAAAGAAATCAAAGGCCGAGAGGTAAGGGTTGTGAAGTGTGAAGACAGTGCAAGAAGAAAAGACCTACAAAAACATGTCTCCTTTCAGATCTCAGGCTTACCAGACGGTTAGCCTCAAGGAAAAGCCCTGCTTTTTTGAATAAGCAAGTGAAAGTGAGCGCACAGAATAACCTATACATTTGGGTAGAAATCGGATGCCTTCTTGCCTACTTTTCTCTTCTCTTCCATTTTCAGTTTTCTGTTTCAAACCACACAGAAGCTGATGCTCTGCCCTGTGGGCTGCCTCCCATCCTACAACACAAAGGCTCTTCCAACTGAATAGCCATGGTCGTCATGGCAGCTGGGGGTCATAAACTCCTGAGCTGTGGGTCTTGGCACAGTTCCATGCATTATCTGCATCCTGGTGCAGATTAGTCTCTTTATCTAATTAGTAGCCTTACAAATAGCCACCTGCCCCAGAGCTTAACCATTAAAGATGCAATGTTGCTGAATAGCTCCAGACAAGGAGTGAGGATAAGAGAAAACTGAAAGCTGATCTTAGCGAGGTCCTTCTCTCCTGGCTACAGACACCTGAAGCCCTGGCCCACCCACATAGCAGAAGTTCAAACACAGGCAGAGAACAAATCTCTCCTGTGTTCTTTTCACTGCTCACCTTGAGCGTCTCTTGATCCACCAGCCTCCCAAAAACTGCCTATAGGACATGCTTGACCATTCCTGCTCAGAGGCCCAGCCGTTCCCTGCCTCAGAGCGTTCTACCTGAAGCATCCAGGCTGGTCACTATTTCTAGAACTTGACCAATTGCCCTGGCCTGATGTATCCAAACCCTGGTCTGGATACTTCAGAACTATCTCCCGATTCATCTGAAAGGCTGTATCCTTTCTCATTTGTTTAAGTGTTAAAACATCCTTGTGCTAATGAAACATACTCCAGACGCATATTATCCAGGTGTTTGTCAGGTTCATCTTTTTCCCACCCAGTAAAAACAAAATTATTTTTTTGTTATTTACTATATAGAAGTAAATATCTATAAAATAATAAATATAGAAGCAAACTTACTTGCTTCTATATTTACTATTAGAAGCAAATATCTTCCTACATTCATTCTATAAATAATAATAAATCTAAACTGCTATAAAAAAATTGAGACCAATGCATTCTGAAAGTGTATAATGCAGTCAATCTAACATTTGCATCCTGGGCTGAATTTCAGAAATGCTATCAAGTGCTTGGGATGGACAGGGGTAGAGAGATGACAAAGGAGTCCAGCTACTCGTTTATAGTTGATGCTGTGGTGTCACATTTGAGTGTTTCTATCTATTACAAAGGAAAAGAGAATTCTAATCAGTATACTCACCATGAGCTTCTGGAATTAAAACAGACTTAAAGCTCACCCAATAGTTTCCTTTATTCTGGGAAATATTTATTCCAGATGCGCAGAGCAAGAACATGCCTCACTGTACTTTTATTGTCATGTAATGATTTCAAACTTTCTTGCTTTTTATTACTGTGCTATGTGTTTATGAGAATATATATACAATAAAAATCTATTAAACTAGGAAATGATTATTATGCGAGCAATGGTCAATCAAATATGAAAACTATAGCAGAAGACTTACAGTAGAAAATCTTTACCAAGTCTTTTTATCTATTCTTTTGTTGATGTAAGTTATCGTTTCTTTTGTTTTACTATCAGATAAGTCACTCCAGTTTGAAATGATATCAAGCAACAGGGTTTCTTATACTTCTTGAGACATGCTATTCCAGAGCCTAGCAGATTTGACCGATATCTTGACATTCAGGTACAGACTCCTTTCTTGCAGTTTCCATTGTTGCTATTTATTAATTTATATTTCTAAATAAAATACCTTCAGGGTCTCTGAAAAGAAGTCAGTGTTTTGAATCTGTGCAAGCAAAAATGAAGCCAGGCCCATACTCCCTTCGTGCCCACTATGACCACCCCCTAGGCCATTCCAGGAACAACCAATTTAAATAGCTATGCCCTGAACCAAAGCCAAAAGGCCATTATTTAGGTTTCTTCTGAGAAAGGGAGAAACTACACACTTAAAAATAAAGCTATCTTTGTAAAAGCTTTTCACTTCTCCAATCTTCTTAAGTAAGGGTTGCCAAGCAATCACCACTGTACTCAATACAGATTGAAATATTCTTATGTGCATTTATCTCTTTGGCCACTTCTAATCATTATCTTATTAAAGAACAGCATTCAGTACTTATGGAGGTGATGTCTTCCTGGTACATAAATGCCTATTCAAGGTCTGATTTCTCTCCAGACTTTAAACTCCATGGGGGCAGAAACAGTTCATTCCTTAATCACCATTCCATCCCTGTGAAAAGATGTTTATAACAAGAGGAAAGTGTGCCATGATCTCTTTATTATTTAGGAACTATGAAGAAGAGTGAGCTAAAATTCTTTGGCTTTTGAGAATTACAAAGTATCATTCATATTCTTAGTAACTTCTTAATAATATAAACCAATTTATCATCAATTAATGAGCAAAAGCAATGTCTAGGTTTCAAACAATGGAAAAGATATGTTTGCAGAACCTATGACTTCAAAAATTAAAAAAAAAAAAATTCCCAAACAACCATTGTGTTGAAAGGATTCCCCATTTAAAATCTGTTGAGTTACCTGCTCAATGTTATGTGGCAGCCCAGGGGAGTTTGTGGGGAGAATGGATACATGGGGAGAATGGATACAGCAAAGGGGTGAGTCCCTTTGCTGTCCACCTGAAACCATCACAACATTGTTAATCTGTTATATTCCAATTTAAAATACAAAGATTAAAAAAAATAAAATCTGTTGAGTTATTCAAAGAAAGCTATGTAAGCCTAAACTACATCTTTCAGAAACACCTGAGATAATCTGTAATTTCTCACATACATGGTTTCTGGGATCTAACTTTTGACTTATACTTCCCAACTTGACAAATTTATAATTATAATTAATGAATACCAAATCTTTTTTTTTTCTCCAGACCATCTTGTCCTCCTCTACAAAGCCCACAAAGGAAATAGTAGAGAGGGCAGGAATGCAAAAGAGGCCTGTGGTTTGGAAATGGCCCAAGCCAAACTGAATTTTTCCTAATATACATTAAACTGTCAGTAAAGAGCTCCACGACTCAGAACTTGAACCAAGGGGAAACCCCACAGCCCTCTGAAGTCACTAGTTCTGTGAGTTGTTTTAGAGAGAGGGCATACAACCAGGGATTATTCGCATATTTTAAATGTGTCCTTCCAAGTGCTAACGGAACCTCCTCAGGAGAACACTGAAATGAGTTCCCTTTACCTAACCCAGGTTAAGTGGGATTCCTCTGAGCAGCACATCTTTGAGAGCACTTGCTGGGTCTGTGCCTTCCCAGGTGGTACTAGTGGTAAAGAATCCGCCTGCCAATGAAGGAAGACGTAAGAGATGCGGGTTTGATCCCTAGGTCGGGAAGATCCTCTAGAGGAGGAAATGGCAGTCCACTTCAGTATTCTTGCCTGGGAAGCCCCACAGATAGGTGAGCCTGGCGGACTACAGTTCATGGGGTTGCAAGGAGCTGGCACGACTGAAGCGACTTAGCACACACACAGGCATGCTGGGTCTGTAGATTCTCATATCTGCTCTGAGACTTGCAGGATAGGGCCCCACCTTCACTTTAAAAGAAGGTCTCAGGAAATTGATATCTGAGATCTGGAATTGCAGGATGGCACTCCACTCCAGTACTCTTGCCTGGAAAATCCCATGGATGGAGGAGCCTGGTAGGCTGCAGTCCATGGGGTCGCTAAGAGTCAGACACGACTGAGTGACTTCACTTTCACATTTCCCCTTCATACATTGGAAAAGGAAATGGCAACCCACTCCACTGTTCTTGCCTGGAGAATGCCAGGGACGGGGGAGCCTGGTGGGCTGCCGTCTATGGGGTCACACAGAGTCGGACACGACTGAAGCAACTTGGCTGTAGCAGCAGCAGAACCTGAAGGTAAGCAAAGGACCCCAAGTTTTCCCGAAACATCCCCTCTCAGAGACAGCCTGGCTAGTTGTGGAGGTCCCTGGCAGAGGTGTACAGAGATGAGAGAAAGGAGAATGGAGACAAAAACAGCTTCCAGCTCAAGACTGGCCCATCTCCCCTCATTCTGGGATGACTAATTGGGAAAACAAAGGGCAAGTGAAAACCATCTCCACTCATGTGTTTGTTAAACTCTTAAACAGTAATTCTCTGTTGACTACATTGGTTTATTTATTTATATCTTATAAATGCAAACTTAAGATGGCATCATTGACACAGATAATAAGGAACAGACAGAAACACAGAGTTAACTTTAATCATCAGAATTCTTGTTTTGCTTAAGTCGCTGTGTGAATATGAGCAACTTAACTTCCCTAGGAACCATTTCTCCGTCTTCTGAATAAGACAGACGAAGCCAAAAGTTTCTGAGATTACTTTCTGCTTTGCCCTGGTAATAAATTTTTATGAATGTTGCTCGTAATCCAAGTAGAAAACATATGCAGTAAGTAATAGTTGGTAACAGTACAGGGGGGATCATGTGGGAGGTGTGTCAGTGAGATTTGCTGCTCTTTTCCCGTCATCCCAGGGAAATCTATGGAAAAAAACAATGTTCTAATGCATAAGAATGTCTGCTGAACTGAAGTGTACAAGCTTCACAGACATGAGTTGTAGCCAAGGGGATAAAACTTAAGGATGGAGTAGAAGTGTTAAGGAATTTTCTTCTAGAAAACAGCAAGGGTAGGGGAAATAGACATTAGTGAACTCACAAGAATCAGAGAGCTGAAGTGCTTTGAAATAGGATGTGAAGGCCCAGACATATTTGAGAAGATATGTTATAATCAAAATGAAGGAAGGGAAAGATGACTTGAGTTCATCATGATGGATTTATAGAGAAGGCTTATAGTGGTGGCCATGAATCCAATGAGGATGAAGAAGGTAGTAATAATAGCTACCATTTATTGGATCCTTACTAAGTATTAGAACTTTTTGCTAGGAAATTTATAAAGACCTTGTCTAATTTCTAGAACTCTAAAAGGTATTGTGATATTCAACATGCAGATAGATAAATGAAGGCTCAGGAAAAGTGACTTCTCCAA
Source organism: Bos taurus (assembly GCF_002263795.3). Lineage (NCBI taxonomy): Eukaryota > Metazoa > Chordata > Mammalia > Artiodactyla > Bovidae > Bos > Bos taurus. Next base: position 25,594,209 of record NC_037336.1, on the reverse strand, counting down.
GAGTAAACTCTGCTCTATCCATGCTATTTTCAATACATCATTACTTTTTGCCCATGAATAGGAAAGCCCTTCATCCAGGGCTTTGGGAAATTAAGAATGATTTAGAAAAAAGTTAACCATTGATGGATCAATTGATGGAACTGTTTCTCCTTGAGCAAAGGGACTGTGTCTTCCTCACCCACTTGTTTCCTCCACTTTGCCCAGAGTCTGGCCCAGAGATGCCCTTTCAATGACAGACTTACTGCCAAGCTGCTGGGACTGGGGTCTCCTTCCAACTGTCACCTCCATCCAGAATATTTCTTTAAGATGAAATGAAAATGGCATGTCCACTTTCATATACATTGATTTGCAATCTCAACCTCTCTTTGGTCAACTGAAGGAAAATATCTTCTACAACTGAATAGCTAAATGACGTTAAGTTACTTCAAGATACTTTCCATCACTTCTTATAAAGACCTTGATCTATAGAAGATTGTCACTTACTGTTTCTCCTCTAAGGACAGCCTTAAAATCTGAAATAGTTTTGTAAAATACAATGAATTTGTTTCTATTCAGAAAATGTTACAGGTTTTACCTTAGTTTGTTTTATCCAAAGTAGTTTTTTAAAAAATATATGTATACACAAAGTAGTTGGAATTGGAAGAAGGCAAAATCACTCTAAGGACTTTGTGCACCCTCATATCTGCTTTGTTCTCCCTGTTGAAGCAGTGGCTGGTGATGCTTTTGCCATTTTTTATTTCTTTCAGCATGTGGGATCTTAGTTCTCTGGCCAGGGATCAAACCTGCATTGGAAACACAGAATTTTAACCACTGGACTGCCCGGGAAGTCCTGATGCTTTTGTCATGTTATTTATCCTTAAAATCCCGTCCAACTCTCCCTACCACAACCACACTATCACCCCCTGCCATGCTCTATCTGTTCAATATTCCTTTTTACCAGTGGGCGCTTTTGTTCCCGTCTCTGATACCAGGCTTTGAAAGAAGAAAAAAATTATTTATTTCTTTAACTCTATTCTCATTTAAAATCTCTCCCCTCTTCCTCTTGTTCTCACCCACTCACCACATCTCCAGCTCACCTCTGACCCCTACACCTCCCCAGCCATTTCATCACTAACTTGGCCTGAGTCAGAGGAATGATTCATGGAATCATAAAACTTAGGGTGGAAGAGACCTTAAAGGTCAGCTAATTCAACCACCCAAGTAAGTGGAAAAACCAGCTCTTATTTTCATTCTTTCTCTCCTGACTTCCCAAACTCAATTGCAAACATCAGAACAATGTCTCTAGTTGTTATGGAACTTCTGCTTTGGATATCCTTTTAATGAAGGATTCCCCTCTCTCTGAGAAAGCTTAGGTAGAGGCTTGTCAATGGTACACAATGGATTACAGATGTGGAAACCTACAATCCTCTGAATATAGAGTTCGTTACTCTCTCAAAAAAGTGTTCAAAGATGAGCATGTTTATTTCACTTACTTCATTTATTCCATGGGACAACTGCATATCGGCCCCAGAAAATATAAATAGACTACTTGATGAAAGGAGATATACAAATGGCCCATGAAAATATTAAAATATGATCAACCTAATTCATAGTAATAAATAAATAAATGTCAATTAAAATTACAATGAGATTTTATTTCTCATCTATCATATGCAAAGATATAAAACAGGCACACTCATATATTGCTAATGGGTATGTACAAAAGCTGCATGGACAGGGATTTGCAATATCTAACAAAACTATATGTGTCTACCTTATGACCCTGCAATACCACTTCTAGGAATTTACCCTGAAAATACACCTCCAAAAATATAAAAATATATTTGTAAAATATTATTCAGATTATTCATTGAAGTATTGTTTATAATGTTTAAATATTGGAAACAGCTTAAATGCCCATTTATAGGAAAGCAGTTGAATAAACAAAGAGCATCCACACAATGAAGAAGTAGGCAGCTATAAGAAAGAATGGGAGAAGGCAATGGCACCCCACTCCAGTACTGTTGCCTGGAAAATCCCATGGATGGAGGAGCCTGGTGGGCTGCAGTCCATGGGGTCGCACAGAGTCGGACATGACTGAAGCGACTTAGCAGCATAAGGAAGAATGAATAAGATCCTTATGGAAACAATATGGAGTGCCCTCCAAGATACACTGCTAAGTGAAAAAAGAAAAGCATGTCTATAGTAAATTATTTTTCTGTAAGAAAGAAGAGAAACTTAGAAAATATACATATATCTGGCCTACATGGGAAAAGAACCTAAAAAGAGTGGATTTATGTATATGTATTAAAGATTCACTCTGCTGTGTATCTACCGACACATCATTGTAAATCAACTATACTCAATAAACTCTTTAGAAAAAGAAAAGATGTATATATATATAGGCTCTTCACAGCTAAGTCACTATGTATACTCAGACATATAGGAAATAAATAGATCAAATGTAAAAAAAGACAGAGAGAGCTCCTATATTATTTTCATTTTCTCCAACAATGCTTATGAACCACAATTTTAAAATGGTAAACATAAACAGGTAAATATATATGAATCCAGAAAATAAAAAAAAAGAAAATATACATATATCTACTCATCTGTATGTAAACACAGGATAAACTAGAAATCAATAATACTGGTGAAAGTAATAAAAGGAATGGTAGGAAATTACACCACTTTTTATATAATCCTGGAGAAAGCAATGGCACCCCACTCCAGTACTCTTGCCTGGAAAATCCCATGGACGGAGAAGCCTGGTAGGCTGCAGTCCATGGGGTCGCTAAGAGTCTGACACGACTGAGCGACTTCACTTTCACTTTTCACTTTCATGTATTGGAGAAGGAAATGGCAACCCATTCCAGTGTTCTTGCCTGGAGAATCCCAGGGACGGGGGAGCCTGGTGGGCTGCTGTCTATGGGGTCACACAGAGTCAGACACGACTGAAGTGACTTAGCATAGCATAGCATTATATAGTCCTGACTTTTGGAATCATGTGAATGCTTCACACATTCAAGAAAACAAGATGAAGGAAAAACTAAAATGCAATACAAATAGAAACAAAGAGATGAACCAAACTCGGGGACAGGGGAGAACAGTAACTTAAGAAGCTTTTAAGTGGAATAGAAGACAAAAAATGTTAACAATTATTGAAGTCCAATTAGCAAGGGTTTCTTGTTATCACTGAAATATAGGTATGGAACTATTTTCTTTATATATATACATTTTTTAAAAAATATTTAAACATTTATTTATCTGCTTTGGGTCTTAGTTGCAGCATATGGGATCTAGTTCCCTGACCAGGGATCAAACCTTGGCCCCCAGCATTGGGAGCACCAAGTCTTAGCCACTGGACCACCAGGGGAGTCCCTGAAACTGTTTTCTGTATATTCTAGGATCTTGCAAAAAAGTAAATCTATGGTGGTCAGTGGAAGCCTGATTTCTCACTGATAATGAAAAGTTACATATGTGGAAAGAAGGAAGGTCTAAATGATCCCTGTGGCTTTCTCCAGCTCTGTCTACTGAGAGGGCCAAAAGGCAATACTTACTCTCCACTTGCAAAACAAAACTAGTCTGGGGCAGGGAAAGTACAACTTGAAACTGGAACATCTTTTTGTGGCAGAAAATAAGGAAGTGCTCAAAGAATGGTGGGAGTATACCAGAAGGACAAAGAAGTTAGATTGAAGAACTTCCAAGGAGTCAAACTCTGAAAATCTGAGCATCAAATAATAACAGCAACTTATTATAACCCATTGAATAAAATAAAAATCCGTGAGTCTATACTGTTATTTACACATACGTACATATAAGGAGAAAGATCTTCTCACAGTAGAAAATCAACTAATAAATTTAGAAGAAATAGTGGACTTGAAAAGTCACTATCAGCAACCATCATTGAAATAATTAATTCAGGCCAGAATCATGAACGGGTGCTAAAGTAGTGTGCGTGAATTTAATGAGTAGCAAGAGTGTTTGAAAGAATGTGAAAGTGTTAGTCGTTCAGTCAGATCCAACTCTTTGAGACCCCATGGATTGTAGCTCACCATACTCTTCTGTCCATGGAATTCTCCAGGCAAGAAAGTGGAGTGGGTAGCCATTCCCTTCTCCAGGGTATCTTCCCAACCCAGGGATCGAACCCAGGTCTCAAACCCAGGTCTCCTGCATTGCAGGCAGATTCTTTACTGTCTGTGCCACCAGGGAAGACCAGTAAGAGTGTTTACATGGTCTTAAGTTTCTCCTGTAAGTTTCTTCATTAACTGCAGTGAAAAAAGTAGCAACTTTTTGGTAACAAATCTGGCAGACACCTCTTAACCAAATGATCAGACATTATCATTAATGGGGCATATCCATATCACATGCCTCCTGGTATGATACCCTGGAAAGGAAACAGCATGACTACTGTGGAATGCCTGCTGAAAGTGCATACCCCAAATCTAATCACGAGAAAACATCAGCAAAAAGTGAGGAACATTCTAAAATGTAACTGGCCACACGTTTCAAAAAGGTCAGTGTCATAAAATAAAAAGCAGTATTGAAGAACTATTCCAGGAAAAAGGAGACTAAACTGTATGCAGTGTGAGACTCAGCAGGGTTTTTTGTTTGTCTGTTCTGCTGCTACTGTGTTCTTGCTAGTTTATTTTCTATAAAGGTAATTACTTGGACAATTTGAAAAATCTGTCGGTATCTTAAATAAGAGTTATGTATCAATGTTAACTTCCTGATTTTGATCATTACGCTTAGTTATGTAAAAGAATGTCCCTGGGACTTCCCTGGTGGTCAGGAGGCTAAGACTCTGTGCTCCCACCACAGGAGGTGCAGGTTCGATCCCTTGTCAGGGAACTAATATCCAATAAGCCGCAGTTAAGCCTCAGCGCAGCCAAATAAATATTTTTTAAAATGTCCTTGATTTTAGGATACACAAATAATTAGAGGTAAGTGACCTCATGTCTGCAAGTTTCAGTTTTTATCTTTTTGAGATTCTAAGTGAAGGATATAATTGAATCCTTTGAAATCATCTTGCAACTTTTCTGTAAGTTTGAAATTTACGTGAAAATAAAAATATATAAGAAGAAAACAATCATCTTCTTGAGGTTGATCCCCCCATTACTTACAGAGCACTTATCACATGCTCTCTGCTCTACTTCATTTTGTGTTGCATTCTATGGGATCCACCCAGACATCCCAGTAACAAAATTGGGCGGATGGGCAGCCTTTTGATTCTCCTAACTCTCAGATGTAAAAAGCAGACATAGCCCCATTTTTATTTAACCTGTACCAAATCCATCCTCCATACACAGTAGTAGTTGTTACGGGTACATATGCTTCTCTCATTATGTCATCTACCAAAGGTGGCTGCAAGAATATGATGTGAGACATTTGGGCCAATTCCAGTCCTTTTCTATAAATCCAGTCTAAAGCAGGAACCCTTAGACACCTATATGGTCGGTCTAAAGACAACTAAGGGAGACTAAAATAGGAACATTTGTACTTTTTTAAAAGTATGTATACACTTGAAGAAGAGCTTGTCCACACTGTATTTAAGGCATTGTGAAAATGTGTATGACTCATTCATTCATTCAGAAGGCCTTCATGGCAAAACTAGTACTCACCAAGTTTTACAGGTAAGTTATACAGGTTTTAAAGCTAAAGGAAATGTTCCTCTTCTGGAACAGTATTTTCTGGAAAGAACAAGATGGTAAGTGCTAAAACTGAATTATATATTAAGAATTATGGAAACACAAAGGAGAGCATGATTAACCTCCCAACAGTTGATATTAAATCACAGAAGCAAGAGTCAAAGAAACCATAAAAAACACCTAAGCTACCTACCTTTTCCAGATCAATATCCTAAATCTTGTCCATGGTATTCCTGACCCCTGAATATGGAAAGGGATGAGGTATCACGCCTACACCTTGAAAATGACATGGAAAGGGATGAGGTATCATACCTACACCTTGAAACTGACTCAGAGGCAGAGGAAGGGAGAAGATAAGGCACTGAAGTAGAGAGCTGACCAGAGTAGACCATCTCCTAGCCTTCTAGCTCCACCCATGAAGAGGGCCTCCATCTCATAGCTTTAAGATATACACTTGCCACAAAATAATATTTCACTTGATAAAAAGATTTTAAAAATCGATCTAAACATGAATTTTAGCACATAATTTCTCACACTGATATGAATGTGTGTTTGTATGTACACTGCCAGATGGAATGTGCGTGCATGCTTCCAGCTCTCAATATCTGGCATCTAGGTACACAAAAAAATTGGAAGAGGCTGTGATATTAATAACAATAGTTAGTTTAGGTTAAAGGATAAATATTGATGCAATGTTTATAAGAATTAAATGCTGATACCACAACTTAAACATCCAGCAAATGGTTAGATAAATGCTACACTGAGCCATATTTTGAAGGGATATTTCTAAGAAGCTTGACTCATATGTGTTCGTCAAACAGATTGTTCGGAGTATGTTGTGAAATATACATACAATGTTATTATCATTACAATGCTAAAGAAGTATGAATTTCGATTTACAAATTCAGATATGCAGGAAGGGTCATTTTTAAAAAAATAATGAACTTATTTTCTGTTTTAGCCTTATTTTTATGTGGTCATATAAAATTAATTCCTGATATTGCAGTTGTGCTCCAGAAAGGCTTATTTAGGGTCAAAATATGGGTGAAGAGACAACTTGTCCTTGATTTTGTCCTCTATCAAGTACTGGTATCTTGGGGACTTCCCTATAGCTCAGATGGTGAAGAATCTGCCTACAATGCAGGAGACCTGGGTTAAATCCCTGGGTCAGGAAGATCTCCTGAGAGGGAAACGGCAACCCAGTGCAGTATTCTTGCCTGGAGAATCCCAGGGACAGAGGAGTGTGAAGGGCTACAGTCCATGGGGTCACAAAGAGTCAGACACGACTAAGTGATAACACACACACACTGGTATCCAGGGATCCATTCTTACCCTGTCCAGTCACCCATGTTAGGATCGTGCCAGTCACTTCTGCCTCCTCCCCTTCCAGAGTCTGGCTCTCCCAGCTACTTCCATGCCTTTCCCAAGGATCATTCCATTCATACTACACTGTAGGAAATTCTGAGAGAACGTCTGAAGTCCAGTGGGTCTAGACATATTCCACTGGCGTTTCCTGGGGCCTTGACACCAGCCCTGCCTGAGGGACTACCAGGACAGCAGGCACGGCCTCTCCACCTTCAGATCTGCTGAACCTGCTTGAGCCCTGCCTCTCCACCACCAAGTTCATCTGCCTTGAGAAGTCAGGGCAGAGGACCTTCTTTCCCAGGAACCCCTAAGAAAAGATGCAGCAATACGGTTGTGTGAGATGAACACCACACAAAAGTACTTGCTTGAGTATGAGTAGGGATGAAATCTACAAAGTCAATGGCATGGGGCCAAGTTTGCTGGAAGAAGGAGGGGCTTGTGTCTTTATATGAAGGTGTTGTCAGCCACCTAAGCCACTGCCCCTGGGAAGGATCTGCTCAACAAGGTACCTTATTATAATTCATTCACCAAAATGTGGTCTTTTTCTAATTTTCAGAATGAAGCTGTATAAGCTGCTAGGGATCCTTTTTTCCTCTCTAAATCGCTCTCTTCTTCCAAGAATTGATAGCTTTTTTATCTAGTCTTGAAAGCTCTAAGGCTTCTTTGGACTTATTACATATTCTCCCAAATCTCTTTTTATTCCGTTTCTTTTTCTATTTCTACAAGGGCTCAAAATGTTGAGATTCAAAAGTTGTTGACTTCCTTTTTAAAATGCATTCAGTTGGGTCATCTTTTCCCTGAAGCAGTGAATACAAAATGTTCTAGTTTATGGAGTAGGTGAAAGGCCAGGACCACCAGGAAATACAGTGGGAAAAAAAATCCTCAGTTAATATCTCAAAATGTCATCTTACCATTGCATACACCAGTTCTGGAAGGCTGCAGTTGTCTAAACTGTGAGCAGTAATTCTCCTCAGGAGTGAAATTTGGGGATGAGAGATTTTTTTTTAATTTTGCTATATAAATTTCTGCATTTGAATTGTTTTTATAAGAAGTTTGTATGAATTTTGCAGATTTTTTCCAAAGGCCAACTTTTTTAAAACTGGGGGAAAAACAATTCCACTGTGCTTTTAGTGACAGTATGCAGAATGATAGCCTGTTTGTTCTCTCTTTTCGTAAGTTCTTTGTGCTATATACCTACTTCTCTATAGTTGAGTTAAACTATTTTCAAGTTCTGGATCATTGCATAAATGGTGACATCAGTGTAAGTTACAGAAATGGTGCTGTTAACTGATAGAAACCATTCAGATTAAAATGTACATAACTGACATAATTTAATATGATATACCTTCCAGGTAGGGCCACAAAGGGTCGCATGACTGGAATTCTGATTTTGCACTTCCTTTTGCAGATGAGAAAGGGCCAACACTTAACAGATAACAAGAGTAATTCCCAAAAGATGGCCCATAGGTACAGAGTCGGGAGAGCCGGGACAAAGCTCCTGGCTCACTTTGGGCTACTTCTTTTCTTTAGTGAATATAGAGAGACTGGTGAGCAGAAGCGAATTTAAGTGAATAAAGTTCAAGCTTCAAATACCTAATTTGCATGGCCCCTTTCTAAGGCCCCGAGAGGGCCAAAGCATTGAGTTCACATGAGTACATGACTTTTTTAAATGTTCAAAGTAATATGTATATATTTTTTAACAGCAAGAGGTTCAGGCCACTGTCTCTTTCCACTCCAACTTTCCCTCCTATTAGGTAACACTGGATGGCCATGAGCCTTTGGAGGATATGATTAAGGGGTGGTTGATTCAGTTAGGGATACATACAATTTCAGGACATTATCATATGCACATGGTTCACAGATACTTCTATGAAAGTCACCACTGCCGTTCTAAGAATCCTCTTACAACCCATTGTGTCACCTCTCCTGGCCTCCTGACATAGAGATACAGGACCAGAGGTGGATTCCTTCATAGCTCAGGTCTGATGGCATGTGATGGTGGATGATGAGGTTGAAATGTATGGAGCCAGAAGCTAATCTGTAGAAATTTCTTCAAAAATCAAGTGTCTAATATTTTAACAGAGGATTTGGTTCTCATTAAAATCTATTCAAAAAGAGATGTTTTCTCTTATCAGGAATACATTTTAAGAAGCATTTAAATACAATTATTTTATTTTCCTGGGCTTCAAATTCACTGTGGATGGTGACTGCAGCCATGAACTTAAATGATGCTTGCTCCTTGGAAGAAAAGTTATGACTAACCTAGACCACGTAGGAAAAAGCAGAGACACCACTCTGCTGACAAAGGTCCATATAGTCAAAGCTATGGTTTTTTCCAATAGTCATGAACAGATGTGAAAGTCGGACCATAAAGAAAGCTGAGCACCAAAGAACTGATGCTTTTGAACTGTGGTGCTGGAGAAGACTCTTCAGAGTTCCTTGGATTGCAAGGAGATCAAACCAGTCAAGCCTAAAGGGAAGCAAACCTGAATATTCATTGAAAGGACTGGGGCTAAAACTGAAGCTCCAATACTTTGGCCACCTGATCTGAAAAGCTGACTCATTGGAAAAGACCCTGATGCTGGGAAAGATTGAAGGTAGGAGGAGAAGGGGGCAACAAAGGATAAGATGATTGGATGGCATCACTGAGTCAACGGACATAAGTCTGAGCAAACGCTGGGAGATACTGAAGGACAGGAAAGCTTGGCGTGCTGAAGTTCATGGGATCACAAAGAGTAAGACACGACTTAGAGACTGAAAAACAACACACAATTATAAAAGGTCCATATTTCTCACAGTTTATGATAACAATGTGAGATAGAATTTATCAGAATTCTAGCTTTAAACAAATCCTTAACTATATTAAAAATAGAGAGCGGGTTTGTCAGTTCAACAGTATGACAAAACGTTTTCCCAATTTGATGACAGTTGTAAAAAATTATGACATTGCTAACAATGATGGTGCTAAAATTTTAACTAAGCAATAATTTTTTAAAATATTCAATGAGGACTAAAATATCTTTATTATCTCCCTACAGAACATAAAATTGATACTTAATCAAGAAGCAAAGAGCATGGAGAAGGAAATGGCAACCCACTCCAGTAATCTTGCCTGGGAAATCCCATGGACAGAGGAGCCTGGTGGGCAAAGAGTCAGACACGACTGAGGGAGGGGCAGGCGCTCGCTAGAGGCCCCAGAGCTTTTGATGGCAGAGCCAGCACTGTGGCTGAGGACTCCAGGCTCCCAGGCCTCTCTCACCAGATAGGAGCGTGGAAAACTAGTCTAAAATACGCCTGAGGGCTTTCCTAGCAGCTCAGTGGTAAAGAGTCGCCCCCCTGCCAAAGAAGGGGACGCGAGTTCCACCCCTGGTCTGGGAAGACCACACGTGGCAGAGCAGCTGAGCCTATGCATCACAGCCACTGGGCCAGGGCTCTCGAGCCCGGGCGCCGCAGAACTGAGGTCTGTGGGCAGCAGAGCCCATGCTCCGCAACAAGAGGAGCCACCGCAGTGAGAAGCCCACGCCCCGCGCCCACTGGAGAGCAGCCCCTGCTCGCCACAGCTAGAGAAAAGCCCACAACCCCCAACTGGAGAGCAGCCCCTGCTCGCCGCAGCTAGAGAAAAGCCCACGCAGCATGAAGAGCCTGCACAGCCATAAATAAAATCATTAAAAAACAAACAAACAACAAAAAAGCAAAGAGCATAGAGTCAAAACAGTATTTTTTAAGTGCATACAGTTAATTTAAAAATTGCTCTTTCTATGGCTAAGGAAGCAGTTACAACAGTTCCACATCAAGATGATGGCTATGGGAGGTTTCCGTCCCATCCTGACTTAAAACAAGGTCCTTAAAACAAGGACCAATTATATCCTGCCCCTCGGGTCCCTAGATCAGGTATTCAGAGATTTTTACTCCCTGACAGGCAGGGTCAACATCCCTACTTGGCCTTGAAGCAATTACAGAAGATGGACCATCACCCCTCCGCTTCCCATAAGAATATGGGAGTAAAACTGCTGAGGGGGGAATGAAACAGGAGGGAACGGGGCAGGGCAAAACCTTTGAAAGAATGAGATAAACTGAGGACACAACATGAACTCATTAGAACCAAATAAGTCTAAGATGGCGAGGAGTTGACTTCCACTAGACCTTGAACCTCAGTATAACACATCAGAGAGCTACTTGGCACACCCACAGGCACCATGACAGTTCCAAGGCTACCATCAAAGACTGAAAAAGGGGCAGTGACCCAACTGCTGGAACTCTCCACCCATTCCCCAGAATAGTTGGAATAATCCTTCCACTCATTAGCCTAGGAAATTACTTCACATTTCAAGGCCTTCTGAGATGGCCTGTGGAGTGTGTTTCTCTCGACATACATCCACTTATTACTTACAAAAAAACCCAAATTTGCTGTTTCTAGATTTTTTTTTTCTTTCCTTTTTGGTATTGGTGGCTTCAGAGGCTTTAATAAGTTTGGAATTTGCATGTGTTTTTAGAGATATTGGGTTGTTTATGCTTTGGAAAGCCATTAAACCCAGCTTCACCCTGACAGGGAACACAATTTTAGATTTACTTTTGATGCTTGCCTCTAGAATTTGTTAATTCCTGCCTTTTCCTGACTTCCCATCCCACTTCCCCCTACTTCTTCAATCCCTCATTCCTCATTCTTGAAGGTAGCAGGCACAGAAGTCTTCCCTAGATACCTAGTCAACATTAATGGTTCTTTTCTGCAGTTTTCACAGCAGCCAATACTTGCCTCTTCCATCATACTTATCAGAATCTGCCCCAGAATACTTTATATGTCACATATATATTGAGGACCAATTGTATACTGAGTTCTGTGCTGGGGCTTAGTACCTCCCTTGGCCTAGGTCTTGCCCAGGGCCCTGAATCTTAGAAGGCCCTCCAGCCACAACCCTCCACATGGGCTGGAGTCTGTGGGCCCAGCTGGGCATGTTCACCACAGCCCCAGTTTACTTTCCTAAACCACATACTTTGGACTCCAGAATTCTTCACTTAAATCTACACTGAATCTGCTTTTGCATGGGCCTCTTACTCATGCAAAAGCATATTCTCTGGTTCTTCCTCCAAAGAGTTGATCTGCCTTTGGTATGCTCACTCCCAACAGCTCCTCTGTTGTAATGGGAAAAGACAGGAAGAAGCTAAGAGCTTCATTTCTATCAAACCTCAGACCCTACAAATGTCAGTTATGGGCCTGCTAAGACTGCAGTTGGATGTCCATGTCTTATTTTTATCCAGGAGGTTCCTAGACTTTTCTGCCTCTGTAATCTTTTAGTGTCTTTATAATTTTTTTCATGGCATAACTGGGACAAAAGAAACGTCTAATGGTTCTATTCACTCGAGTAGGGACTTCTTTGGAAAAGATAGTGTTTCATTCATTATGGCAAATTTTATTTTCCAAGAATGACCACAATCCAGTTCACATACCTTTTTAGAAACTTAGCACTCTCAGTGAGATACAAAGTCTAATATCCTTCTCCTTGAATTTGAAGGGACTGATGACACTCTTGCAATCAATGAAATGCAGCAGCAATGATACCGCATGACTTTTAAGGCTAATCATGAAAGGTGATACAGGGTCTACCTTGTTACTTTAAACTCTTGCTCTGAGCTGTCATGCAAGCAATCCAACTGCCTTGATGCGTCCATGCTGTAAGGAAGTCCAACCTATCCCACTCAAAGAGACCACACTGACAGGCCCTAAAGCCCTTTGAAGGAAAACAGAGGCCTTAACTCCTCTAGCTGTCTTTCTCTTCCAACTCCAACCACTATCTGAGTGCAACCATATGAGACACCCAATGCTGAAACAACCCATCTAAGCCCCTTCCTGAATTCCTGCCCAAAGAACCTGTGGTCATAAAAAAATGACTTCTGTTATTTTAAGCCATAAGTTTTGGAGTGATTTATTAGATGACAGTGGTGACTGGAAAACTCTTTTATTTTTAATCACCTTGACAGCATAGTAGTTTGAATATTTTGGAAAGTTAATAAATGTTCATCAAATTGCATGGAAAAATGGAATATCTCAAAGTACTAGTGATTAATCCAAATGTCAATAATGATTGATAAGGACAAAATTACACATATATATGCTGAAAATATAGAACTTAGGTTATATGTATTCTGATTTCATAGCAAATATAAGACACTAGGATTTGATTTTTTTAGACTTTTAATAAATCCCTTAAATGAGTTAATTTCCTTGCCTTTTGTTTTCGTGTCCTCACAACAAAAGGTAGGAAAATAATTCTAGATACTCATTAGCAAGTTCACTATATCTTGAGGTCACTGTAGAGGTCATGTATACTGAATTATCAATTCCAGTTAATTGAGGATTTTAATTAGTCAATTCAGATTAAGCAAGGTACTACCATAATTGGTGGGTTCCACAGGCAGCCATCTGTTCCCTTTGTATTAATATTATGTCCTATAGAGTCCATCAAGGAGAAGAATTTGTCAAGTAGAAATCTTAACATGAGCAAAAGGCGAATGCTTAGGAAATGAAAGGGAAGAGCTGGAGAGAAAATAGACTAAAGATAAGACACGAAAGAAAAGAAAAGAAAAAGCCTAGGAATAAAGGAAACAGTCCAATTATTTTCTACGTGAAGAGAATCAAACTGAATTTAACCTTAGACATCTGTTTCTGCCTGATATTTTTTCCCCCCACTGGAGTGGAGGGAGGTAATTAACATGCCATGTAGCTGCTTGCCTTGTATGCATTTCTCAGCATAATTCAGACTCTTATGAATCTGCCCTCTCAAAGAAATAGTTGATTATAGAAACAGAACAAAACCTCTTTGATCCCTCTTGTGATACAACTAGGTCATAAGAAGCAGAATTCCAAATGTATTCTGTTTTGGATGATTCCTCATGAAAAGTCTGGCTTGGGGAAGTTTTGAAATGAACAGTGATGGAAACCAAGGCAAAAAATAAAGCAAAAGACTTGTTGACATGAAAAAAACACCAACTCTGCAAAGGTTACCTAAATGGACTTATTGTTGACATGCCTTTTCTTTTTCTAGCCTCCTTCATAATAGGGTTTTTAACCCCTAACAGACAATGCCTAAAAGGTGCAGTGTAAATATCAGGTGCGTGTAATGATAGATGAATTGTGCCATGCGAAAATCCCATAACATCTCGGGTACTTGTTGGGGGAAAAGGACGACATTTAGGAGTTTCTCATAAACTTCAGCCTGTTTTTCTAGCGGTTTTGTTACCTAAAATACACAAAAGTATCTTTGTCTTCTAGTCAGAGGAAAATTATTGTGCCTCTCTAAAAGCACAAAGTTAAAACTATTTTGCAGAGAAACTAGTATTTTTTAACATTTCCCTGTAAAATAATATAATTAAGATAAGGCTATATATATCAATTAAGGTGGTTTTTCTCCCTTACAAAGAACAGAAAACCTCTAATAAACTAGTTTAAAAACCAAAAGGGACTCACATAACAGTAAAGGTCAGAGTTAGGGCTGGCTTCAGGTGTAGCTCTGTCAGGAACATGATTCTTGTTTTTCTACAGTTTTCTTGGTTTTGCCCTTCTCCATAATGTCAAGTTCAGCCTTCCCCCATGACTCCAAAACAAGTCTCCCAGAAAGGTTGTTTCACATGCTCTCACTCACATCTCTCAGTCAGCTTGAGACTGAATTTCTGGTGCACCAATAACAGTGACCTGGGGACTGCTGCACATGCATATATAAGCCTACAGCAAGCAAGTCAGGGGGTATTCTGATTGGTCTATACCAATTCAGGTCCAACCCCTGTACTGCAGGCAATTCAATCCCATCCAACTAAGGGCTACTACACAGTGAGGAGGGGTGGCTCTTCCAAGGAAAACCTGAGTACTGCAAGGAAGGAGAGAAAGGGGGTGGATAATTGATGTTCATTCACCACAGGTAGTTCGTACGAACTGTCACAGCAGCTCTTACATTTTCTGGGCAAATGTAATTATGGTAAAGTATAAGATTTTCACCAGAAAAAAAAATGATCCTTCTATTCTAAATTATGTTTTTTTAAATATGCAGAACCAGTGGGTTTATCAGAAATCAAAGAATCAAATTAGCAAAGATTTCAACTATGGAAAATGATTTATGTCAGTAGCTCTGATTCATTTAGCAAATATTAAGTATTCAGGTACTGTGCTAGGTTCTAGACACCAAGGATATCTTCATGATTTTTCTACACTAATTCCACATTGCAAAAAAAATTACCTATCAAATAAACTACAAAAGCATTAACTTGCTTTCTCATTTCAAAGATTAACCAGACACATCAGTTATAAGAAATCCTAAAAGGTAAAAAAAAATGAAAATGATACAATTTTAGATTTAGAGAATGAAGTTATGGTTACCAGCAGGGAAGGGTGGGGAGTAGGGATAGATTGGGAGTTTATGACTGGCACATACAAACTGCTATATTTAAAACAGGTAACCAAAAAGGACCTAGTGTAAAAAAAAATTTAAGTCCTAAATGGTAAACAATGACCAGTGCTGAAACACTGAAGACAGTTGATATTTTTATCAGTCTATTCTGTATCATTGTGATACAATGGATAATATAATTTCTGTTACCCTAAAAAGCATTATTAAAGTTTAGATAAATAACATATAGGATTTCTCTTAGGCTTTTAGAAATAGTTTCTCCCCCTCCCCCAAAAATATTCATGATTAGGGGCAATAATCAAAATAAAACAAGCAAAAAGGGTAGATACTAATAAATATGCATAAACCATATATATCCTATAGTTGCGATGGTTTAGTTGCTAAGTTGTGTCTAACTCTTGCGACCCCATGGACTGTAGCCCACCAGCTCCTCTGTCCATGGGATTTCCCAGGCAAGAATACTGGAGTGGATTGCTTTTCTTCCCCAGAGGATCTTCCTGATCCAGGGATCAAACCGGCATCTCGAACTCACAGCCCCTGCATTGCAAGCAGATTCTTTACCATTGAGCCACCAGGGAAGCCCATAAATCCTATACACTCTTGGTATTAACTTTTAAAGTTCAACCCTTCACTAAATCATTCTCTAGCAGGAAGTTATACTCTGACGAAGGGCTTCCAAATTTCTTATCTACCATTTACTTCCCTACAGGAGTCAGAATGAGCCACCTGGACTCAATCTGAGTTCAACCTGGTGTTGTTTCTTCATGCTATGACATGGGACAACTCAACCCCAGACCTCAGGGTGCCATTGAGTACACAGTATGCAGAATTAACCCTAAGAATTAATATCTTTAATATGTAAGTAGCTCGTGTGCTGTGCTTAGTCACTTCAGTCATGTCCGACTCTTTGCAACCCCATGGACTGTTGCCTGCCAGGCTCCTCTGTTCATGGGGATTCTCCAAGCAAGAATACTGGAGTGAGTAGCCTATCCCTTCTCCAGGGGATCTTCCCAACCCAGGAATCAAACCGGGGTCTCCTGCATGGCAGGCAGATTCTTTACCAGCTGAGCTACCAGGGAAGACCTAAATAGCTCATACCACTCACAAATTTCTCTCTCACAAAGAATAGCCTGAATTTTATGTATTACTCAAAATCCTAGCAGAAGTGTTCACAGCACCAGCCTAGCAGGCAGCTGACTTTGTATTAGCAATGAACGCTCTCTGAGCACTCACATCCCACTTTCCAAATTTCTGTTCCGCTCCCACACAGCCAACCTCTGTTCAGATGATCATTTTTACTAAACACTTCACCTCCCACAAAGCAATAGTGTATAAGATTTACATAATTAATGTTTGTAAGGGACTGCTAGAGCCTGGTCTGAAAGATGCCTTTGAAGAGGAAAAGATTGTTGATGCTATGATGTCCTGGGTTTTTTATCTTTATCAAGACTGCTTCTATGAGGAAAAGCTACAGAAATGATAGATGGGACCATTTTTATTTAGCACAGTTACAGGTGGCAAAACAGTACTGTAGGACTCGGGCAAGAAGATGTCCCTAGGAGACAGCAACTGTATAAACATGTATCCTGTCAATCACTAAGAACGCAGGTCCGATACTTTATAGACTAGGGATAATGTTAATTCCATCCTGCTTACAGTATTCTTTGTACTGGAAAAGCTCAAGGCGCTTTGCAAGCACCATAATTTAGCGAAGCATAAAATGAAAGCTACACATAGGAAAGTTGAGGCATTTTGAAAAATTAAGACATTGTCTTTATTCAGCCATTAACCAAGAAGAGTTGAATTTTCAGTGCTACAAATGGTTCCCATATACAGACTATTTTTGCATGCGAAGAGTTGACTCATTGGAAAAGACTCTGATGCTGGGAGGGATTGGGGGCAGGAGGAAAAGGGGAAGACAGAGGATGAGATGGCTGGATGGCATCACCGACATGATAGACGTGAGTTTGAGTGAACTCCAGGAGTTGGTGATGGACAGGGAGGCCTGGCGTGCTGCAATTCATGGGGTCGCAAAGAGTCGGACACAACTGAGCGACTGAACTGAACTGACTGAGGAAAGGAAGGGAGAAGGAAATGGCAACCCACTCCAGTATTCTTGCCTGGAAAATTCCATGGACAGAGGAACCTGGTGGGCTACAGTCTATGCGGTCGCAAAGAGTCGGCCATGACTGAGCACATCATCACAGGGAAGGAAGGGAAAGGAGATGGATCTTCACTGAGTGTTTACAATGGACTACATGTTGCTAGGAGGTCTCACACTATTTATCTTGTTTGAGCTTTAAAACAGCTGAGTGAAGTATATTTTATAGTTGAGGAAACTAAGGCTTAAAGGAAACATTAATTTGACTGAGATAACATAGGCTACCAAGTGACAGAACCAAGAACTTAAGCCATTTATACACAATTCCAAAGCCACTGACCTTTCTACTACACACGCAACAGTGGACTAATAAACATCATCAGTCTAATAGTTTCTTCCTTCTAGAAGTTTGTCCTTACCTTTGCAAAGACCAGAAGAAATGTATCTTTTTCAAATAAATTATTCTTGAAATACCCATGAAGCTGTCCCATAGCATGCCAGCTCTCATTTCTCTTTTGCTTCCCTGAACTACGTACCAGAATACACAGTTTAGTGTTAGATTGTTAACAAGATATCTCTGTTTTAAAATAGTACCTGATTTATACCGACTCACTGCCAACCAGACACACAAACTACATCCAACACATCTACTGTCACTGGAGTCAATAATGGTCCTTACTATAGGAGGAAGGCCAACAGAAAATTGAGTTCACATTTCACACAGACATCAGCTGACAAAACAGGGATGCCTTAACATACTGTGGATGGGCAGGCAGACTTAAGGAGCTGTCAACTCAAAAATAAGCTACCCTCCTGTAGACTAAAATTTTAAAAGATATTTTGCTATGTTATTGGAATTTTTTTTAAAAAAAGCAAATCATTTAAAATCACAAATACCCTTTTCCTAAAATACACATTCCACCAAGAGGCATCTAATTTTCCCAATACCTCTCTGAGATTAATTGCAAAAAAGAAATTGTCCATATTTATTGGAGAATGAAGATGTAACTAGTTAACTGTGAAGCATGAGGCAGCTTGAGGGAACTTCCAGGATCAAGGTAGAGTGCTGGCTTGGGCCAGTATGAAGGCATTCTGTACCAGTAAAGTGGGAAGACAGGCTTAATAGAACAAAAGGTAGATAGAAAGGGACATTAAAGAATGTTAAGAAGACACTAGAGGAGTTTGGGAGAGGAGTTTGACAAAATGATTCCAAAGTTCTTCCAGAAGCATAATACAAGGGACACCACCACTGAATGGATATATGCAAAGTGTTATATTACCTACACTGGAATATTATCTAGCTATAGAAAGAAATCAGGCTCTGATATGTGCTACAACACGGATGAACCTTAAAAACATGCTAAGTGAAATAAGCCAGACATAAGAGGACAAATATTTGTATTTCACTTACATAAAATCTCTAGAGAAGGGAATGGTAACCCACTCCAGTATTCTTGCCTGGAGAATTCCATGGATAGAGGAACATGGTGGGCTACAGTTATGGGATCGCAAAGAGTTAAACACGAATGAGCAACTAACACTTTCACTTCACTTTGATATAAAATATCTAGAATGGCAAATTTATTGAGAAAGAAAGTAGATTAACAGATGATACCACTCTTATGGCAGAAAATGAAGAAGAACTAAAGAGCCTCTTGATGAAGTGAAAGAGGAGAGTGGAAAAAGTTGGCTTAAAGCTCAACATTCAGAAAACTGAGATCATGGCATCTGGTCCCATCACTTCTTGGCAAATACATGGGGAAACAGTGGAAACAGTGGCTAACTTTATTTTGGGGGCTCCAAAATCACTGCAGATGGTCATTGTAGCCATGAAATTAAAAGACACATACTCCTTAGAAGGAAAGTTATGACGAACCTAGACAGCATATTAAAAAGCAGAGACATCACTTTGCCAACAAAGGTCCGTCTAGTCAAAGCTATGGTTTTTCCAGTAGTCATGTATGGATGTGAGAGTTGGACCATAAAGAAAGCTGAGCGCCGAAGAATTGATTCTTTTGAACTGTGGTGTTGGAGAAGACTCTTGAGAGTCCGTTGGACTGCAAGAAGGCCCAACCAGTCCATCCTAAAGGAGATCAGTCTTGGGTGTTCATTGGAGGGACTGATGTTGAAGCTGAAATTCCAATACTTTGGCCACCTGATACGAAGAGCAGACTCATTTGAAAAGACCCTGATGCTGGGAAAGATTGAGGTCAGGAGAAGAAGGGGACAACAGAGGATGAGATGGCTGGATGGCATCACCAACTTGATGGACATGAGTTTGGGTAAACTCCGGGAGCTGGTGACGGACAGGGAGGCCTAGCGTGCTGTGGTCTGTGGGGTCGCAAAGAGTCAGACACAACTAAGCAACTGAACTGAACTGAGTCTGGGGAAAGGGGATTATAGGAAATCATTGCTTAATGGACAGAAAATTTCTGTTTGAGGTGATAAAAAGTTTTAGAAAAAAATAATGGTGGGGATATCACAATACAGTGAATATAATTAATGTCACTGAATCATACACTTCAAAATTGTTAAAATGGAAGATTTTATGTTATATATGTTGTGACACAAGAAAAAAATTTAAAAAATAAATAGAAGAGACAAATCAAGAAAAAAATTAAAGAACAAAGCAAGAAGAATGAAATTAGTTCTTGCCTTGCTATTTATTAAAATGCATTGTTTTAAGATTATGATCATTAAAACAGTGAGATACTGGCACAGAAACACAGAAACAAATAAACAGTATCAAATAGAGAGTGTATAAGCATACCTGACTATACGTATGTATTTGGTGTGTAATGAAGGAGGAATTTAAGTCAGTGAGAGGAAAGTAATGTACAAACATAACTAATGAGCCACTTGAAGGAGGAGCTCCTCCTGTGGGCAGGAATTCTGCCTGCCTTGTACACCAATTATTGCCCAAGCAAAATCATACCTGGTATACACTGTAGGCATGTATTATTAGTTAATGTTTGTTGAATGAATTAAAATCATTTTTATATAACAAAATATACTAAAATAAATTCTCGATTGAATACAATTTTAACTGAAAATTTTAAATGAAATTTTAATTTCATTTTAAAGACATCAAATTTCATGGAAAAAAATCAAATAGTGACAAACTTGAAAAAGTAAAAACCTCTACACATACATATCAAAAGGTGCATAAATAAGATTGAAGAGAAAATGAGAAATTTAAATAACTATTTATGTACACTTGTAATATATGAGACACACATTGTACCTTGATTTATAATTAGCACTTTTAACTCAATAATGAAAGGACAACTATCTCAAGAGAAAAAGAAAGTGTATCAAGTCATAAAAACTACTAATAGCCAAAAAGACTATGAAAAAATCTTACATCATTGATAACCAAAGAAACTAAAATTAAAATGATAGATACTATTCACCTATCAGGTTGGCAACTATCATACTCTCTAGTGTTGGTGATTCAAAGAAATGAACATTCTCACACATTGCTGGAAAGGATATAAATTGATACAACAGTTATGTAAGGTAATTTGTCAGGAAATACCAAAAGTGTTTAAAATGTGAATACCATTTGGTGACCTGATTCTATTTCTAATGATTAAAGCTAAAAATAATTTAAAACAAATACACATTTTTTACCTACAAGGCTGTTTATTTCAGGATTGTTCATAATAGAAAAAAAGGTTGTAAACATTTAAATGTTCAGAGATAATGGTTAAGTGAAGTTATGCTACATCCATAACAAAGAATTCTATACTATCAGGAAAAAAATGTTATAGACTAATGGAATGAGGGAAATTCTCATTATATTTTTAAGTTTAAAAGCAGATTATTAAATATTATGAGGCAAAATGATTCCATGTTTTGTGAAAAGGAAAAAATGCCAAAACTGAAAGAATAATTATCTAAATATCAATGGTGATTGTCTCTGATTGTCAGTTTAAATGGCAATTTAAATGTAATTATTACTAATAAAATCTACTAATTTTTCTGCAATGAATATATACTGCTACTATAATATAAAAGCAATGAAAGATGTCCTTAATTTTAATAAAGAAATAAAATAACGAAGTTGGTCCCCTGTTCTCAGAACCCATGCTGAGTGAGTGAGTGAAGTTGCTCAGTCGTGTCCGACTCTTTGCGACCCCATGGACGGTAGCCTACCAGGCTCCGCGATCCATGGGATTTTCCAGGCAAGAATACTGGAGTGGGCTGCCATTTCCTTCTCCACAGAACCCATGCTAATCTGCTTTAAAACCTGTCTCTTTCTCTGTGTCAAGCACATTACTAAGCACTTGGCACTTTTATTTTATTTGATCCTACTCTTTTATTAGGTATCATTAACCCCGTGAATGAGGTCCTGGGTTTAGAAAAAGGAGTGTGTTCAAGGCTATGCAACCAGTGGCAGAGGCTGGAATTCCCCCCTGTTGTCTGATGCCAAGGCTTATGTTCTTAACCACAAACTTTCCTGGGTCTGTTAGGAAGTAGTTAGGCTTTTTGAGAGTAGACTCAAAAAACTAACCACCGGATATCATAGTTTCTGTGAAAAAAAAAAAAAAAGTTTGGCATTCTAAACAACACACTTACAAACTGCCTTTGGGAAACAATTTTTTAAATTTGTTTTATCTTATTTTTTAAATTTTATTGGAGTACAGTTGCTTAACAAATTGTGTCAGTTAACAAATTTTTCTTCAAGTGTGCATCACTTCTACTGAGTTGCACAATCTGTGTCTGTGTCATGTAAATTCTTCTCAGAGGTAATGTCCAGTAACAGGTAAGAACACTGGCCTAAAATAGGCTTTCCTGGGTTAAACCTGGCTTGACCGGTCCCTTAATATCCATAAAATCTTGGGCAGTTATTTAACGTCACTGGGTCTGATTCCTCACCAATAAGATAAAGACAATGAAACATCTAGTTACAGGATAAGTACTAGGGATGTGATTGATATATGACATGGTAAATATAACTAATACTACTGTATATTATACATGAAAGTTGTTAAGAGAATAATTTCTAACAATCTCCGTCACAAGGAAACAGATCTTTTCCTATTTCTTTAATTTTGTATCTATATGAGATAATAGAAATTCACTTATTGTGGCAATAATTCCAAAATATATGTAAGTTGAATCATTATGCTATGTACCTTAAACTTTTACAGTGCTCTATGTCAATTATATCTCAATAAAACTGGAAGAAAAAATATAAATAGATAAATTTAAACCCACAAGCATGCAGGCAAACATACATACATAAAATGATAGTCTTACCTCAAGGAGTTTTGATGAGGATTAAATAAACTAATCCACATAGGACTTTGATAGCTAAATATCTGAAATAAAGCAAGCATTTGATAAATGGCAGTTATTCACATCATTAATGTATTCTCTAGCCAGTAAACTCTCCAAGGGAAAAAAAATCACATGTTAAATTGCTTTTGAATTTCCTAATGAGTACACTAGATGTTTGTTCAGTGGACTGAAGCTGAATGTGAAGTATTATCTGAAGAGAAGTCTCTGCACTTCAAGTTCTCTGCTCTGATTCAATTTCAAAGAGAATCCTACCTTGCTAACCTTTGTCCACTAATAGGAACTTTGTTTTATTCTCATCTGTAATGCAGTGACTAAAAGAAAATCACAACGTTAAGACTCTCTTGCATTTCTTAAACAAACATTATTGCTGTTTACTGATAACATATCCAATATTTAAATACAAGTTACTTTCATTTCAACAAGGCTTCTCAGGGAAGGATGGAATTTTACTAGTCTAAAAAATTGTTAATCAAAACTCAAGTTGTAACATCCTTGAATATTTGTTTCTGACATCCTCTAGAAATGTAACTACAATCGATTTCTCTCCTTCAGCAAGAAAGTAGCAGGAAAGAATCTGGCTCAATCTTTCACTGAAAGTATTCAATCTGTATAAATCTAAAATAGCTAGCAACTTTCATGTGATCTGTTGCTTTGAAGTCAATGAAGCTGAAACCTCACTTTAGAAAGTTCTCTTAATCCTTGAGAGTATAACAGTGTGCTATTTTAATTATGACATGACAGACTGTAAAACAAATGTATAAATATTGATGTGCAAGTCCTGGCATAATTCTGTGAATACTCCACAAAACAGGTAGTGAACATGTTCTTTCATCTAAATCAGGACATATTAAATAAACCCAAAGAACCCAATTAAAAGCACTGAGTTTCCCAAGGACTGAGTTAACAGTCCTATCTGACATTGCTCTTTGGTGGCTAAATGACTTGCACTGAGAAACAAAGAGGAAGAATTCCATTTATGAGGACAAACCCCCCTGGAGTTTTTCTTCTATTATAATGTTTTCAATTCAAATTAGTGACAACTAAACCAAGGAACAGACTTCACTGGATCAATCTAATGAATTATAGCTCTAAACATGTCACTTTTCTTAAAATCCTCCAGTGCCTCTCAAATGACTTCAGGACACCCATTTGGCATGCAAGCTCCACCATGATTTGGCTACAGCCTAATTCATTTCCCCAAACAACTCTTTCCCTTCCACCCACTTTCCTCCTTATTTCTCAAGTCAGCAGAGAATCATCCATATTCCCCTAAGAATCTAATCGATTGCATTCTTCAGGTGTCTTGGCGATTCTGATCCCTCTCCATGAGACTGTATTTGTGACTGTAGCTATTCTGCACACCCCTCAAGGCTCTTTTCATTTTCTCACTTAATCTTATGATTGCACCAAAGGATAGATGAGAGCTTAGAAACCTCTGCTTCTCATAATGTTTAACAGCTATACAAAGACATCTCAATAAATACAATATGTAACTAAGAAGAGTGTGATTGTCACATAAATGGAAATTGAACACCAAAGTCCTTGGGCCACTTCCACCCTTCCAATGGGGTTGCTGCCTTTAATCTTATACAAAAAATCTGGCACTGCCACTGATTCGATCTCCCTTTAAAAATGAATCTTCTTTCACTTTGTGCCCATAGCATTTGGTTTTCCTTTTACTTTGGCCTTGACTGCATCCCATCTTGGTAACAGTTGTTTGTGTTTAGACGCCTGTGTTATTTCACTTGCGCTTTCCTGAGAACAGGACTGGAGGCTTATTCACCAGGTATCACCCCCACTGCTTAACAGAGAGCATCACTCGAAGTGGGTGTTCAACATTTAGTGGCCTGGAGATGAGAACAAATTATGAGACCAATTTTGAGAGGCACAGTCTGAAAAATCAGGCCATGATTAATGAGTTAGCCTTATTAGTTTCAAGTACACACTCTCATAGTTCCGTCAATGATCTCTGTCTGTAATCTCTTTGGCTTTACTTTCAGATTATTTCCTCCCACACTTCTGTTTATTTAGTCCCCACTGTGATGTTCCTAATGTACTAGTTCTCAGACTACAGTTTTGAATGAAAATAAAGAGTTTCTTTGTTAAAATTAAAGTATGGATAAGCTTTTCTCAATTCACATAGATACACACAAATAAGTTTATGGTTAGTATGTTTCCATTTTAAATCTTGCTCAAATCTTTATTCTCTTAACTAGAAGCTATGCATGCAAATATAGTTATTTATCAATATTTCATGGGTTTGTGTAAAGAGAACATGGTTCTTCAGTTGTTCATCTGAACACCAGAAAGAATCACTCTCCCAACCGTTTAACATAACAAAACCCTTTAACATAACCTTGCACCAAGAGGCTCAACTACCAGTCTACTTTTCTAAGGATCTACATTTTTTAAATTACATAATGAAGGGCTTCACTTGCGGCTCAGTAGTAAAGAATCTGCCTGCTAATGCAGGAAACACGAGTTTGATCCTTGGCCCAGACTTCCCTGGTGGCTCAGAAGGTAAAGAATCCACCTGCAATGTTGGAGACCTGGGTTCGATCCCTGGGTTGGGGAGATCCCCTGGAAGAGGGCATGGCAACCCACTCCAGTATTCTTGCCTGGAGAATCCCCATGGACAGAGGAGCCTGGTGGGCTGCAGTCCCTGGGGTCACAAAGAGTTGGACACGACTAAGCGACTAAGCACACATGCCAGGAAGACCCCACGTGCCACAGAGCAACTAAACGTGTGTGCCACAACTACTGAGACTGCTCAAGAGCCTGGGAACCACAGCTGCTGAGGCCCTCTCATCCTGGAGCCTCTGCTCTGCAACAAGAGAAGCCACTGCCGTGAGAAGCCCACGCACTGCAACTGGAGAGCGACTCCTGCTCACAACCTAAGAAAAGCCTGTACAGCGATGACGATCCACCCCAGCCAAAAGTAAATAAATTATAAATTACATAAGGAAACACTTGAAATGTAGACAATAAAAAAAAATTAATATCTAAAATATCAACTGGAATACAGAGAATGTAATTTTTTAAAGTGCAGAAAATACACACAAAAATACATAGTTTGTAAATTTCATGTTACAAACAGTGGTTTAATTACAACATGCAACATTTTCCTGTGATGTGAGCTACTGGTCATTGCCAGATTATTACCGTAGACATTTATACATTAACAATGAAATCATGTCAATTAAAAAAAAGTTTATTTTGTGCCTTTTATATCTATATATATAGAGAGATAATATTTACTGGAGTATAATTGGTCTACAATGTTGTGTTCATTCCTGCTGTACAATGAAATGAATCAGTTATAAGTATACACATATCCCCTCCCTCTTGAAACTCCCTCCTACCCTACCCCTCATCCCGCCCCTCTAGATCACTGCAAAGCACCAAGCTGAGCTCCCTGGTTTATACCACAGTCTCACCAGCTATCTATTTTTACAAATAGAAGACCAACTTATGGATAGAAAACAGAAAATCAATATAAACTAAGTATGTAGGAGTATATGTATCTGTCTATTTATATACAAATGGGTAGATAGAAGAATCTCTGTATAATATAGAGATACTTAGAAGAATGTGTAATATAGAGATACTTAGAAGAATCTCTGTGTAACATAGAGATACTTCTATCTATCCATTTGTATGTAGATAGATAGATAGATACACTCCCAATACATCCTTTGTGTTGGTTTCCTGTTTTCTATCCATAACTTGGTCTACTACTTTCAGACTCTATTTATGTTCCTATCAAGACTGTTATTCTAGTGAAGTCCTGATAGCTGGCCTTGACAAGTGTTGCAGTGCTGTGATTCAATAAAGCCCTAGGATTCTCAGATTAAAAGTGCTATGGAAATGTACATTCCATGCACTTTTCTTACATATTCAAGGAAGAGTACACAGCCCTTCTTTACACTGCAGTTGAGCAAGTTTGCTCTCTACTAAGCACCATGGCCTTTGCTTTCATACAGATTGCATTGTCCTGATGAATACTGCAGTTGCTCACAGAACTGTTATTTTCTTTATTCATTTCCTGGGAATAGAATGAGCTATTACTTAAAACCAAAATCTACCTCTAAAAAATTTTAGTCATATGTTACCAATACATTATAGCATTATTAAATTATTTTAAAGGCTAAAGTCAGAAACGGAGAAGGCAATGGCACCTCTCTCCAGTACTCTTGCCTGGAAAATCCCATGGATGGAGGAGGCTGGTAGGCTGCAGTCCATGGGGTCACTAAGAATCGGACACAACTGAGCGACTTCACTTTCACTTTTCACTTTCATGCACTGGAGAAGGAAATGGCAACCCACTCCACTGTTCTTGCCTGGAGGATCCCAGGGATGGGGGAGCCTGGTGGGCTGCCGTCTATGGGGTCACACAGAGTCGGACACGACTGACGTGACTTAGCAAAGTCAGAAAAAGAAGAAAAAACTTTGGTGCTGTCCCCTCAACCAATAGATGCCAAAACTTGCTATTTTCTATGTTTCTTGTAAAGTACTACTTCAATAGGCTTACAAAGCATGAAGGTCCAAAAATAGCCTGTATTTTTCCATAATAAATCTAAAATTAGCAACTTCTTATTTCAATCTATGAGGGTTTTCCCCCATAAATTCTCTATCAATTTAAAAATAAACAGATAAGGGCCTAAATGTGCGCACATCTAATTAAAGTATTCTAATAAAAGCGTGAAGAAAAATATACGTGGTCTGCATTCTAGTGGGAAATGCTTTTAGTCCTAAAATTTTCCATAGGACTTGCTATTTCAGAAATCTGTAGAATTTTATTAAGTAAAATTTTTTCTTGATTAAAAAAAGTAAAATTTTCTTTCACTTTTATCAAGTAATGCCAACCAACCAGATCCAGGAATCTTTGATATAAATTTTTCTAAAACTGAAAGAAATTTTCCTATGGAGAATCCACATTTTCGTAACTTTGTGAGGCACTGGTCCTATTAATGTCACTTTATTAAACTTGAGAGCATAGATAATGACTTATTCAGCTAGTAGGAGATAAATTATTATCTTCATTTATACATCATATGAATGTTCATGTAATAATTAATGTAGATACTTGGGGAAGAATTTTAGATAAAGAAACTAATTGTTCTCAACAAAATTAAATCTTAAAACCTGAGAACAAGGCAATCATGTAGTTGTTTTAGAATTTAGCAGTTGGATATAGTTTTCTTTGACACATAATATGCTTTCTCTTTTCTGATTATAAGAATTAGAAAACTCACTATGTTTCCCTTTCTGACTTGGCTGCCAGGAAGCTCAGGGGTGAACTAATGGCCCATTATAATAAATGCTTTCCTGCTCATATTTAGATATATTCTCATCATTTTTTTCATGATTTTTCACTTCACAATTGTTTATTTCCATTTTATTATTCTGATGTATCTAATAGACTATATATATATATATATATATATATATATGGAAAGAAGCAAAGAATTCATTCATTTCAATTAGAAATTAATTCCAAACCATTTATTGTGTGTCCATTAGGTGTCAGACACTGTTCTAGTCTAGAGGATGGAGATGCAGTTAGTTAAAAAATGATGTCCATGAGAGGAGTGAATATTTGTACTGTATTCATAAGAGAGAGGAAAAATTTATCAGTCAAACCAACTTCAATAAAATGAAAATTTAAAAGAATTTTCTTACAAGAAAAGCCTGCCAACCTCAAGTTAACCCTCACAAAGAGGAAGTTAATATAGTCAGTATCGTTATCTTTTGATTGTTGCTTTCAGGGATATGGAAAACTGATTACTTAATTATACAACCCTCTTTTCAAGGGTCCTAGAATAAAACCAGCCTTTATACTTAGACATGTGCTAAGTACTAATAATATTACTCATGAAATAAAAGTTTTTAAATAAATTGCCCCTTAATAAGAGATCAACTTAAACATTCTAACTCCCAAGAAAGGGGGTTTTGGGTCTTAAGACTCCCTACCTTAAAGCTTCTGATGTAACAAATAAGCAGTACCTACTGGGTCAAACCAAGGAATACAATGCACTTTGTGTGGCTAACCAGGCAAGTACCATTGTTAACTGGTAAAGCAGTTCCCTTTCAGAGATGACTTCAAGGTTGGTGGGCCTAAATTTGCCTTTGCTTTCAGCTTTGTTTTGCTCTACCGGCTTGCAAATACATACCAGTCGCACACTGACCCTAGGGTGGCCTGCCTGCTGCTGGCCTGCTGTTGGAAAAGCTATTGAAATTTACAAGGATCTTGCCCTTGGCCTTCACTCTCAGGGTGCAGCATTCTCACACACTATAAAGTGTTGCCAGCTCACAATAACCTTGTAGTCAGAGAAGCCAGCCCAGCAAGGCTGCCTGGAGATGTGGGTCACCTGCCCCAACAATTGCAAATACACTAGCAGGCACATCTAGACGACCTGCTTGTCTTCCATTTGCAAGAGAAAGCTGTGTAAATAACTATATTTCCAAAAAGGCAAAATATTAGATTTCTCAATTTGAACTATGTACACTTAGCCTTCTCAGACTAACACAAGGGTCTTTAAATGACAGAGTTGCTTGTATTTCACTAAGAAGTTAAACTAAAACATATTTTAAAGTGTGTCATGCCTTAGTGACTTTCTAGTGAACCCAAACACTGGAGTGGCTGACACTTTTTAAGTAACTGTAAGCAGCATCTCAAAGGATTCAGAGAAGCAACAAATAAGGAAGTACGATCACTGATCTTGAAAAATCTGAGGGCTCTAAAGAGGAAAAAAGCAGACCAAGAATAAAAAAAGATCCCAGATCTCTTCCAAAAAATGCTGCAAGAAGAATTTAGAATGCTGCAAAGTAATCACTTCATTAATTTATGCAACGACTCAAATTTTGTGGGACAAGAAATAACAGGGTCAAGGTGGCCAGGCGTATATAGGTGCAAAAACTGCAACTTTATATTAAATAGTTGAGGGAAGACTTGGGGAGGATGGGTACCACTGAGTCTGATGTTTCCAGATGTCGGCATTGGACATCTCACTCATGTCATTAAGTGAGCTAAAATCACAGAAAGACAAAAAGAGGCGAGAGGACCAATTTCGAGAAGGCAGCTGTCTCCCCTCCTCCGTTTCGTTCAGATTTGTCTTTCTGGCCTTTCTTTCCTAATGGCATTTCTTTTGTAGGGAAGTTCCTCACATCTTTCGGTCTAATTATCTCATTGTACAAATCTTTGAAAGGGAACGAACTGCGGTTTGCTCTGCGCGCGGACATCTTTTTTTCTGCCGGGGTTCTTAACTAAGCCTTCAACCAACTTTCACTGAAAAGGATGTCGCTGAGGAGCGATGAGGCTTGAAATCCCGCGGTTTTCTCATTCTTTTTTTTTTCTCTTGGAAGACGCCACCCCTACACCTCGGCCCGCTCCCCACCACCTCCCGACTCGCAACAATTCACCACTGTTTTTAAGTGTGTTTTAAGGCATCTCCTCTGTCTCTTCCTCTGACCCGAGAAGCTCTTTCAGTGTTAGGGCGCCTAACCAGGGGATAGGCAAATAGGATACTTAAGGGGAATAAAAGACCTAATTGAAAAATCTCGTGCTG
Organism: Bos taurus; assembly: GCF_002263795.3. NCBI lineage: Eukaryota > Metazoa > Chordata > Mammalia > Artiodactyla > Bovidae > Bos > Bos taurus. Next base: position 25,563,845 of record NC_037336.1, on the reverse strand, counting down.
CCTAATTACGATTAAGTATGTTGCAGATAAGTGAGCATATTATTAATTTGATCATGTGCAAAACGCCGAGGTCTTTTGCCTTAAGTATTCATGTTTATTTAACAGACGTATACAGCGCGTACCATATACCAGACACTATTCCAAATGCTTTTAAAACACGACCCTCTTTGGTTTTAAAAGTATTTCTAAGTGACATTAAATCCGCGTGTGCATTTCGAACGTCCTTGCCATAGTTTTCTTTATAACATGGGTACAGTGGTTAAGTCTTCAAAGACAAATACGGAAAAACTTTAACCAGTTGCAACTTTATTGCAAGCCAGTCATTTCCCTCTTTGCAACTTTTCGCAATTATTATAATTAAATGCAGCCGTATAGTGAGAAAGAACTTTTTTTTTTTCAATGACGATTTTGCACCCCGGGCGTTTGGAAGCGCCCGCTAATTTGATCGCGTGGCCAAGGTTAATGGCACCTGTAGGCATTCACTTTCAGAAAAATGTGCCGCCTTCGCTGAAGGTTGTGAAGGCTGAGATCGCAGGTCAGAGGCGATGTGTCTCCCAGTGGCCTGTACAGACTGGACTTGAGCACACCCGCCGGGGAGGAGCGAGTGGCCACCCGCGCACACCCGCTCATCCTAGAGGGGCTTAAAGGACCGGGAGCCGAGTGGCGTCGGGGGAGGTCGGAGCCGCAGGTACGCGAGTCCGCTCGGCTCCCTGCAGCGGGCTCGGGCAGCCGAGCGGCAGCGAAGCAAAGGCCGAGAGACCCGCACAGAACAGAAGCCTATAGCCGAGCTGGGGGGTCACCGTCCTCCGCGGCCCCGAGCTGACCCGGTCCAGCCCCATCAGGCCCCGCCCGGCCTGCTCCCCCCGCGCAACCGCCCGGAGACTCTATGCTTTGCCGGGTGTTAAGTTTCAGAAGTCAGGATGGAACGTTTCGGGTTTCTATTCACACGGTTATTGCAGGCGCCGCGCTGGAGACCGCACAAAAGAGACGAGGGCTTGTGGGGAAGGGGTTTTGTGGTTTAACGCGGGCTTAACCTGCGGACTGCAGGTCCTTCTCGCTCCCCGCCTGCCCAGCTCCCGCCAGGGCTCGGCCTTCTCAAGTCGCGTCCCTTCCTTTTCTCCTCCCCGCCCCGCGCCGATCTTGTGTGAAAAGAATGCAGTGTGAGAGGGACACCCTAAGCAGATCCCCAGAAAAATAAGAATCCGTCCGTGGCGCAGGCTTCTGGCGATTGATTGACGCCTCTTTCTCAGGGGCTTTTCCGCACTTAGCACAGAGCTGCCGGGACGCGATGACTGCAGTCTCGGCTTGACCCGGACCGACCCGGCGCCCGCCTCCCGGTACCGCGGCCCCCGGGCGGGCAAACCGACTCCAGCTGCCCTCGCAGATACATCCGCGTAGCCGCCGGTTCCAAAGATACTACTTCAGATCATGGAGAGAAAGAGCAGCTTGAAAACGTGTTTTGAGGGCACATTTTAAATGGTATACACCCACGCTGTCCAATGCACAAAAAACTGGACACGAATTTCGTCTTTTAGAAAACAAGTTTCCAAGCCCGATTTTTGTTCTTTTCTTTCACGTAGGGATTCTAATTAGCTCTACCGCTGTGACTACCCAAACCAGAGACTGTGGAGAATTGCAATTATCTGGATCATCCAAGCCCGAAAAACTCGAACTTGAAAAAACTACTAAACCTGTATCCTAAAATACCCGCACCATTGATTTGTCCTTCCTGTCACTAGAGTAGACACAACTCCGACCCAAGGTCTACTCAGCGGGATCTATTATCTACAGCCTACAGCCCGGGTGGCCAAATGGAAAGAACTGATTCAGAGCAAATCGGAAATCGTTTGGTGGCCTGTCTCTCAGACCCTCCGACCGCCAGCGGTTTTAAGTACCTGGTCGGGGAAACTCGCGTCCTTATCTGTTCTCGGCCCAGAGGCCGCGGAAGCAGCCGTGCGAGTTGCCAGGGAGAAAAGCAACTTTGATTTAGGGTTTCCAAAAACCCCAGAGGGCAAATGTGACCGCCAGGGTCAATCAGTCAGCAGTTTTGGTCCAGACAAGGGACAGTCGAGTGGGGCGGTTCGGTTAAGCCACGGCGCCTCCCGACGTCACACACGTTCGCTCACACTCAGCCACGCGCTTGGGGTTATTCTTTAAACACAGGGCTGAAACTTCACGGGCAGACGGCGGGGTGCGGAGGAGCGCCAAAACCCGAGGTCCAGAGCCCGCCCCTCTCCGGCCCGCCCCCGCCGCGCCCGCGCCGGCGCCCGTGCCCACGTCCGCGCGCCTCCCTATCTAGGGTTAGCAACTTCGCGCTCCCGCTCACCGCGGCGCCTCCCCACCCGCGCTCAGCTCCAGGGCCGCCGAGGCGCGGCCGCGTTCCCACGCCTCAAGCCCGAGCTCCGCGGCCCGCATTGGCCAGCGCGGCCCCGCCCCTCCGCCTCAGCCAATCCCAGACCACGCTAGCCCTCGGGGAGGCGGTGCCCGGCGGAGCGGGCGGGGGCCTGCGCGCGGGTGGCGGGCGAGGGGGCCCCGCCCGCGCGGGAAGGGAGGCGTGGCCGGCGCCGGCTCTTGCGGCCGAGCTGGGCGGCGGCGTGGGAAAGAGCCGCGAGGAGCTGACCGCGCCGCCGCCGGAGCCGCGCCTGCCGGGGCCCAGGGAGGGCAGGCGGGAGGAGGAAGGCAGGGAGGGCGCTGCGTCCCGCTCGGCGTCCGTGGCTCCGGCCCGGCTGCGCCCGCGCGGTCTTCTCCGCGATGAAGCGCCCTTGCGAGGAGACGACCTCTGAGAGCGACATGGACGAGACCATCGACGTGGGGAGCGAGAACAATTACTCGGGGTGAGCGCGGGCTCGGCGGGAGCTGTCCGGAGCCCGAGGCATCGGGGAGCTTTGTGTACCAACGGCTCGTTGGAAATCCCGAGGTTTTTCGCCGCCGCCTTCTAACCTAGCAGGGGAAAGTTTTGCCTGGAATACTTTTGAGTGGTGGGCGCTCGCGGAGCGCGTGTTGGGGTGGGGCGAGGCATGTGGGTTTGCACTCGAGGGGTGGGGCGAGAAGACGGGGGACGCGGCTGGAAGTGTGCAGGGGCTGGCGAAGGAGGGTCCCCTGGCTGTCAGCGTTGGACACGCGGACTGGCATGTCCGGGCGACCCCGCGACGCACCCGCCACCGAAATTGTATTGGGGAGCACTTTCAAAATGGGCCAGGCGAAGGGGGGCGGGGAGATTGTTTTAATTTTTAAAGATGCTAAAAGATGACTTGCTTTTTGGAGAAATTAAAGCAGTTTGCGATGGCAAGGCTAAATAGTTTGAGATTTCCAGGTTGGTCGAGTGTAATTTGGTTGACGGAGGTGTGAGTGACAAGTCTTTCGGGCGTCCTCACTCTTACTGTTTGTTCCTAAGTCTGGAAAAGATCGGGGTCGTGATCACAGAAGCCAGCCCTCCACTCTGCAGTGACAGAGGGAGGTTATGGAGGCGTTTTAGTGCCAAGGCGGGTCAAATGATAATTGCTTCTAATTGGCATCCCCAGAAGCACCTTAATTATTTATCTGCAGCTGTCACTCAAGAGTAAAATTCTTTCTACCTTTAGAAAACTGGTTTTCTTTCAATATTAGTCTAATATGTACAGACCTTAGCTAGCCTGGAATCAGCAGAAGCAAAGATACTTACTTGAAATATTGTTTCCAAAGTATCATAATTATTAAAGTGTTGTGTCATCTTTAAAAAAATGAGATCTGAAAAACAAAAGATGTGTGAAAGGTGAAACCAGTTGAGAAGGGGTGGAAATGAGGGGAACAGTTAATTCAGAAATAAGATCCAGAAGTGAGAAGGTGAGGTAATAAGAACCTGGTGTGCACAACATTTCTAAAATGAAAGAACAAATAACAGGAACCTGGAGAATTTGAGAACACGAAAAAGCAGAGTATCCATGAATTATGAAGAGAAACAGATACCAACTAGAATGTATCATAAAAAATTATGTGACAGTGCGGTGATTTGATTGAACTTTTGATACAAAATATTTTTTTATTAGCAAACTCAAGATGGGTTACAACTCAGAGTTTTAAGCTTAGATTGAAGGCTGAGAGATAGTCACCTAGAGTTTTATTTTCAAAGTAAAATATTTACCTAATAGTTGATCTAATTTTAATTTTTCTGTTAGTGGCATATTTAATTTGGGGTCATTCTTTTGGAAAATTGACACAGAAAACATTGAATTTGTCTTTTTTTTCTTTCTGTATGACTAATTGGAGTTTTGAAATAGATAACTTCTGTTTATCTTAAAGACTGCATCTAGGGACAGCAGTTTGACATACGGTGACTGTATATCTGTTTGATAATACTGCTAAACATGGCCTTTATTTTACAATAGCATTGCTTTGTTTAGTGGGTCTGTCCTCAGGGAGAAGGAGGGATGCTATTAGAGATTAGCTGACTTTTAAGAAACATTTATGAGTGGAACTAGGAAGTACTAATATCTAACTTCTCACCCTGACTGCCCATAAGTATTTCATTGGGAGACCAATAAAAGTTTAGAGATGTTTTCTGCCAGTAGATTTGGCATCTGGATTACTCATTAAAAGAAAAAAATGGCATGATTCTTTTCCTGAAAAGATATGAAAGGGCTGAAAGCAAAGTTTGTTAAGAATAAGAATTAATAAAATAACACTGATCTAACTATGCTCTCTCTCTGAATTATTTCATGGGTGCCTTCAAGCACCCAGAAGAAACAACTGTTATGTTCATACAGCACCTGACAAACTCTTCTTATCTCGTAGGCAAAGTACTAGCTCTGTGATTAGGTCGAATTCGCCAACAACAACATCTCAGATTATGGCAAGAAAAAAAAGGAGAGGGGTATGTGATTCTTTTTTTCTTTTTGTTTCCTGTAATCCTGCCTAACGTGTAGTGGTTGTATTTTTCCATTATGAATCATTTTATCATCCGTGTATTCATACATTTTTGTTGTTCTTTTGCTTTTTTGGGGATAGATAATAGAGAAAAGGCGTCGAGATCGGATAAATAACAGTTTATCTGAGTTGAGACGACTGGTGCCAACCGCTTTTGAAAAACAAGTAAGCTGCCCCCACCCCTGACCATCCCACCAAAGAGCTCAAAAAATCTAATTCTCTCATCTGGGAATGTGGGTTCTTGTTAAAGCTCATTAAAATAATGGTGTATGTGCCCTGATCTGGCACACAGCAGCTATTTCAATAAAATGCTTTGTTGTGGCAAAACTATTAAAAACATAATCCATCATGAAGTTGAAAAACATTTCCATTCTCTAGCTTATTTTCCCCTTCAGGGTAACATGTTCATGCTTTCTCTGTTCTTTCTATGAATACCAGTAGTGGTTTAAAACCGAGCTGTATGTAGTAGTCTTCTTAACAACAACAAAAAAAAGATATCTATGTGAAATTTCATTTTTTGTCTCAAACTATTTTTAACTATTCTTTTAAGTAAGCTTTTTTATTTAAAAAAAAAAAACCAAAAAACAGCCAAAGCCAAGGAAGTAACATCTCTCATTCTATTTCCTAAATAATAGTACTAACAAAATTTATTTACCAAACCACTTGGTTTCATTTTTAATCCCTGGGTTAATAGAATCATGTTTATTTTGAGGCATATTTGTGAAAGTTTGGTAAAAATCAAACTAGCCATAAATTCCCCTTTTCAGAATTCAAGTGTTTGTTTACAAAAAAAAAAGAAAAAGGAAAAAATATTTTGCACACTTGATAAAGTAGGAAGCCAAATGTTTAAATCTTCCTCTGTCATTTTGGAAAAGTTGTGGTTTTCCCTCGGCCTCCATGGTTGACGGTCAGAGTTCTAACAGCATCTTTCAAACATCATGGCATCATACGCTTGTTGAAGATGTTATACTTTCAATTAACTTCAAATAGGATATAAGACATCCATTGTTTGTTTATTCCACTTTGTTGTTTCATGAACCACAAACATTATAAAGCAAGCCCCACAAAGTCCTTGGAAATTATCCAGAAACTGCAGTTTTGTTATTAGTCACTTTCACTGAAACTCCTGTTCATCTTCATGGAAAAATTGAACATGAACAGAAGTACAAGGTGTCATGTGTTATCGATTACACATTTTTAAAAGAAAAAAGACACCCACTCTGTATGCTAAAACTGATAAGCTAAATATAATGGGCAAGTTGTAGTTTTGATTAGTAGCATTTCCCACAACACGATGAAATATCAGTAATCAATGACATTTTTTACTTTCAGTACTGAAATGTCTACAGTTATGAGGTACAGTTCGGTGATTTTTGCGGGAAGAGGGAGGGTTGTTAGATTTTTTTTTTTTTTCCCCCTTAACTGTCGACTTAAAACAAACCTTAAAAGCAGACCTCAGTAGTTTGGCAGTTAGTTACCATAAACACAGGCTTTCCCATTTGCTGAGCTTGGCGACCAACCCTGGTGAGCTGGCTGTGTCACAATATGATTAGAAGAGTGTTCTTTTGAGCAGTTTAAATAACTCTGGCACTCTCACCGTGTACTGGGTGCTGACAATTTTCACAAAACAAGTAAAGCATAGGAACCTGAAATAAACTTCAGTTTCCTTTTCAAGAAAACATACTGATTTAATTATTTCGCTCTTCCAAGAAATTAGAAGCCACCCACAGCCCTCTGAGACAGCTTGAAGTGGCATATTCCAGTTGGTTTCCAGAGGTGCCTTAAAATGGGGGAATGGGCATAAAATATATTTCCAAGACAGTTTTATTAAGAGCCGTTTTAAAGCGTTCAGATATCCTTAAGCATTTTTGATGCTTACTAGATAAAGAGGTAGATATGCTTTCTTGTTTATGATCTTGGAATTTACAGTGACACCTGCTGGTAGTTATTGGGGGAAAAAACTTTGAAAGTCTCCCTTTTTGCACTTTTGGTACTTCTTACAGCAGTAGTGTAGTATGAATTACCTTAAAGGCATCTTAGAATTCTATTTTTGAAAAATATGCTTTTGACAATAATTTTCTGAGATCCTATCTCCTTTTCCTCCAGAGTTGGATTCAACTGATCCAGACTTTGAAGTGTCAGTTGCCCTATAGTGTTAGTTGCTCAGTTGTGTCCAACTCTGTGACCCCAACAACTGTAGCTCGCCAGGCTCCTCTGTCCATGGAATTCTCCAGGGAAAAATACTGGAGTGGGTCCCATGCCCTCCTCCAGGAGATCTTCCCCACCCAGGAATCGAACCCGGGTCTCCCACATTGCAGGTGGATTCTTTACTGTCTGAGCCACCAGGGAAGACTATTATATATCGCCTAATAAAGTATATTATTAACCAGGGCAGAGATTGATGCAAAGTTTGAGAATTTTGCAGTTGTAATAGTTTGGGTGGAGTGATCTTAGTGTAATTGTTTTTGTGATTAAAAATTACTTCTCATGCCTTTTATTCTTTAAGAGTTAAAATGGCAAATGTCTGTCACTAGGTGTGACATAATTAGTGTCTTCATGTGAAATTTGGAAGGAGTTCAGATTTTTTTTTCTATGAAAAAATTAAACTGAGAATTTCTTAGTGGGAGGGAAAATGAACATTCAGGATAAATTGTTCCAAATTTGTTTCCATAGGATTTATGAGACTTCATTATTTGTTTATTCAGGGATCTGCAAAGTTAGAAAAAGCTGAAATACTTCAAATGACAGTAGATCACTTAAAGATGCTGCAGGCAACTGGGGGTAAAGGTAAGTCGGTGACTTCATTCCTCCCCTCCTTTCTGCCTTTCTCTTTTCATTTTTTTCTCCTTAAGATTGTAAGGAAGTCATAGTTGAACAGCTCTTTAACAAGCTGAGATAGGAGGTCCCAGATTAAAGCCGTGGAAATCAATGCTAATGGCAGGATTGAACTCGTGGGAAAGAACTTCTGGAACAAAAGCAGCACTTGACCCTGGGCTTGTGTTTGCTTTCATAGTACTGTGGGAGTAAGGCTTCATTCACAGCAGCCTGGTCAGAGATTTGTTTGGGACTTTCAGAAGTGCATGCTGGAATTTGTACCAAAGACAAAACAAACACACAAACATCCAAACATAAACAGGAGGTTAGAGGCAATCTTTTTTATCTTCTTCTTTCCCTCCCCCACCGCCCTCCCCTCCACCCATTAAATCAAGGCTAGGACTCAGTATCATGCAGCTATTCCAAAAGAAGTGAATTTTCATTGTTGTTTTCAGAGTCTGATTGGTCTTGGATTTAGACCACACAGAGCATTTGAAGTGCAGGTAGTGAATCTCTGTCCTGGAAACCACTGATGCAACAGTCATTCCCGCAGAGAGCAAACAGGAGCAGGTGCCCTGGCCCAGTGCCATGGAGAGATGTATCTGTACCAGATAGTGACTTAGGGAGGAATAGTCCAGGGGTCTCGGGGACGGACCCTCACTTCATGGTATAAATGAACTTGAGATCCTGGACGCTGATTCGTTCAGATTTCATTATCGTACTTCTCACGTATCCTCAGACTTGATTTTGCCCATTGTATCTTCTTCCCCTTCAAGAAGGCCTTCCGTATTCGTCTTACCCAAGGGTGCTAGTCCATATATTTGATAACTGGCTGAGGAGAGGGTACCATAAAGACGAAGCCCTGCAGCCACACCCTAGAGGCTTCTCTCTGTTCAGCATTAGACTTTTAGTGCAGAGCACCAGAGTTTTCCCTAGATCAGGGCAGAAGCAGGGCACTGGAGAGAAATAGCTGTTTACCAATTGGTGCCCAAGTATTTCAGTATTTAACTCCAGCTGAGGACCTGTAGAACATCAGCTCTGAGCATCACCATCTTTCTACCTGTGTCAGGTGGAGGGTGATCATGGTAAAGGGATGCCCTCAGCCCAGTGTGACTTACCCTCTGTTGTCCTTGGTCAAGGAACTGTCCTGCATGAATAAACATACTGAATGGGTATGGAATTGTGATTTCTTCTCATTAAAATGTAACCCTCTGCAAAGCATGCAAATATTCTTACATAATAGAGAACTGGATGAAATTGTAGATGCCAGTGATCCAGCCCAGCTTAGCCACTGCCCCTACCTTTAAACCGAGACAGAGGTGCTAAGCTACATGGGGAGGCCTGTATCAGCAGCACTGAATTCTCAAGGGTCCCCGCAGCCCCATGATTCTGTCTCTACACGAGCTCCCTCAAGATACTAGGAGACTGACTGAGTTAGAGATGCTGCAGGGGAAAGCTGTTTGATTGCTTTACCTCTCTTGGCACTGTTAGCTGTAAAGCTAAGGATTTTGATCAGTGTTTCAAATAGTTGGCATGAGCTATACTTCTAAAGAGTAATATTGTTCTTATGCCTTAGTATAAAAACGAAGTTCCATCTTGGTTGCTATTCTCGGCTACCTGAACAGTCCTAAAATCCGTCCCAAAATAGTCTGTGAACAGACATTTGCGAGCAAGTTCCACACAAGTCGCCTGACTGCCCGGTCATTAGAGAGGTCACCTCACCAGAGAATGTGTGGGCCTTGGGGGGAGGAGGGGCTGGCGGTGTGGGCGCAAGTTGTTAGACTCACAGCAACTATGGGGCCTCAGAATGTACTGGCGAAGGGCAGAGACTCTGCGGTTAGGTTGCCTGGTTTCAAATCCTGGCTCTGCTATTTTTTTTTTTTTCTTTTTTTTTAAGCTCTGTGACCCTGGATAAGTTACTAACCTTCTCTGAAGCCCAGTTTCTTCATCTATAAAATGAGGACAGTGAGAGTGTTTGCTTCACAATGTTGTTGTGAGTTTAGTCACTTAAAGCCCATAGTGCAGTGATGGAAAGCGGCGTGAACCCCTCTGCTATTGTTATTGGCCCAAGATCCAGTCACAGGAAACAGCTGCTCATCGTGGTTTCCCTCTGCATTCAGCGGTAGAATAGGAATTATATAATTTATATGCCTTAAGATACAACAGAGAACTCAGCCATGTTGAACAATATATAGCCAGCAAATCACCAATTTCAATTACTTTGTGCCTAGTCATGAAAATTCTTGGAAGCTCTTGGGGTTCAATTCTTTTGATCTATTCTTTAGTCTGTTTTGCTAAGGCAGTAATTTCTAGAGAAGATTTAGAGTAACCTAAATTTCTGGATCCCTCTGGGTTTCTGGACTCTGTCTACTCTGATGATAACCTCCGTTCTCTCATGGAAGTCAGAAGTCTGCAAAGCCTTACAGAGGACCCTAAGGACACTTAATGTGAAATCTTTCTTTGGAGGCATCTTCTTCAGGAAAAACTTTACCTCCTAAATGTCAGGGGCTTTATTACTAACTGTGCTGAAGGCCTGGGATGATAACGATTTTTGTTGCTTATCTTCCACATTTCATGATATTCTCTTATGTCAGCTTTGTGCTGTTACTATCTTAATGTATATATTTTTCCCCAAATTTCTTTTTTGGGACGTCCAAGTTTCTCTTGGAATTCTAGCTCTTGAACTTTGACTACTGTGACAACTATTTTTCCAGAGTCAAACTATAGAATAAGTTTAAATGTTAATAGATGATAAATGAAACAGGTAATACTTTGATCTACAAAAACAAAAAAGATAATACAGTAAATGCCTTAGATGAAAATAACCTTGTTTGAATGTGATATTTGTCATTTATATATACACACATCCCCAAAGTGAGTAGACTAAATTTTAATTTGAAAATTGTTTTTAAAAAAACTTGCAAATGAGAAAAAAAATCTGAGAAGGATGTGTTTGTACTATAGGTCACTAATTCCAAGTGGTGACATTTCCCCAAATCTCTGATTATTATCAGTACCCTAAATTGGCACTGATACTAGTCAGATATTATTATTTTCTATTCTAATGTATTATCTTTGGATAAAAAGAGATTCTCATAAATGTGATGGACTTTAGCCATTTTTATGATAATAACCTTATGTGTAGGAGTACATGCATACACAAGGACATAATTAACATACATTTATTTTCTTGAATAAATGCCAGAAAAAACTTAAACTAAGACAACCAATGAAATAAATTTATATTTGAACTTCAGGAAAGCTAAGAGTTATAGTAACCTCATGGCAGCCAAAGAGCCTCATATTACCTGATAGAAAAATCCGATCTTCAAATTAGTAACCACATTTTTAAAAATCATTTTTCTTTCTTTAAATTTTTTTCATACAAAGAATGGTGTTTTCATTTTGTCGATTAAAAAAAAAACCACCATGAGTCACGAAGCATGTATGACTTTATTAAGCAGTTCTAGCACATTTCTAACGAAGTCCTCAATCTGGTTGTATGCTTTTCACATCTCAGCTACAAATGCCAAGGGAGTGAGGATGTTTCCGATAAACCCTTTAATCTCTAACTCATGTGACAGAGACAGAGAGACTGGTCCTCTGTAATACCCGTGCAAAAGTTTACTAGAGAATTTCACTGTCCCACCATACAAAAGAGACACCATTTTTTTTTTTTTTCTGGAAGTGTTTGAAACACAGATGTTCTTAATTTTTTCCCCCCACTGTAATATTTGGTTGCAAGAACAGCTGTAGTGTATAGCACTACCAGAATTGTCACACATGTGAATTGCAAAGTATACTTTCTTAATGTCTGCAAAAATTACGGCCATAAATAGCTGGCAGCATCTTCAGAAAGGACCGCTAGTTGTACTTAAATCTCTGAAGGAGAGGGTGGAACGTAGTCGGTGGTTACTTTTCATAATGGTTATCATTCTCTCTCCCTCGCTGTGTCTTCTGGCCCGCACTGTGCTCGAACCCCTTTTTAGGCTACTTTGATGCACACGCCCTTGCCATGGACTTCATGAGCATTGGATTCCGGGAGTGCTTAACAGAAGTGGCGAGGTACCTGAGCTCCGTGGAAGGCCTGGACTCCTCCGACCCGCTGCGCGTGCGCCTGGTCTCGCATCTCAGCTCGTGCGCCTCGCAGCGGGAGGCGGCGGCCATGACCTCCTCCCTGGCCCACCACCATCACCCCCTGCATCCTCACCACTGGGCGGCGGCCTTCCACCACCTCCCTGCAGCCCTGCTCCAACCCAACGGACTCCACGCCTCGGAGTCCACGCCCTGTCGCCTTTCCACCACTTCGGAAGTGCCTCCTGCCCATGGCTCCGCCCTCCTCACCGCCACGTTTGCCCACGCGGATTCCGCCCTGCGGATGCCCTCGACGGGCAGCGTCGCCCCCTGTGTGCCGCCTCTCTCCACCTCTCTGCTGTCCCTCTCCGCCACTGTCCACGCGGCCGCGGCAGCGGCCACCGCAGCTGCGCACAGCTTCCCTCTGTCCTTTGCTGGGGCATTCCCCATGCTCCCCCCAAACGCAGCTGCCGCCGTGGCAGCTGCAACAGCCATCAGCCCGCCCTTGTCGGTATCAGCCACATCCAGCCCTCAGCAGACAGGCAGTGGAACAAACAGTAAACCTTATCGACCCTGGGGCACAGAAGTAGGAGCTTTTTAAGTTTTCACGGAATTCCTCGCAGTAGCAACTGAATGTCCTTCATTTCCGAGTCAGCTTAAAACCTCTGCAACCCTGGAAGTAGCCATAGAGATGTCTGCAGACCCACAAAGGAACAGAAAAGTTGTTTGAGACACAAATCTCACAAGTGGAAATGTGGTATCTTTTTTTCCCCTCTGTTTTGGTTTAAGGCTATTTGTAACTTGACATCAGCAACTTTTGAAAACTTCACACTTGTTTCCATTTAGAAGTTTCCTGGAAAATATATGGACCATACCATCCAGCAGTGCATCAGGATGTCTGAATTGGGGAAGAAAAATGACCTGACTCAATTCTCTTGAAACTAGATGGGAAAAAATATTTGTGTTTCATAAGTGCCTGAGCTAGTAAAGTTTTCTTTTGAACATACAACATTGCACAAATAAAGAAGAGTGTAGAGGTTGGGTTAAGAAAGGATAAGGGACAGAAGTCCTGCATTAGGCTGCAGATACTTTAGTACAATACAAGAGAAGAGCACTCTGTTGAAACCAGCAGGTTTTTATTGGCCAAAAGGATTGCTGAAAATAATTTTCAAGTTGAAAGTCCTAGTTTTATCTTAGTTTGCTTTCTTTGTACAGACTTGCCAAGTGGTGACATTTAGCAATGCATTAGTGTAAGCAATTATTACATCAGTGCTCAGATTAACAAGCATTTCTGCCCTGCCTGCAAACCCCCAGGCATTTTCTTTCATGGCTCAAAACATGGTGCTTCTTTTTATAAACCATGCATTTATAGAGTGCACCTAGAGGCAGTTACTTACTATGTGCCCACCAGAGGCTATCTGACTCATGCCAACTTGAAAACTCTCTGGTTGTAAAAGTTTAATTTATTCTGTATCATTTGGACAATTTTTACATATTTATCTTCTTGATTTCATCCCAATAACATGTAAAATCTATTGTCACCTTTTGGAGAGAAGTTGCATTTCTGGAAGTGATGAGGCAGGGAGAGAACAATGGTAAGAGAAAAGCCACGATTTTTAAATGTCCTTTGTCAAGCCTGTGATTGCATTTGATCCCAAATCAAGATGAATGTATTCAATGGGATGTACATAAATTATTTTTGTCCATGCCTAGACTAGTGCTACATAATGTGTTTTGGTTTTGTTTTTGTTTTAACGACAAAATAATCTCTTAATACTTTGAAATTGAGCACATGAGATTTTATGTTTGAAAGACAAAGACACAGCATGTATTATTATGCACTTCATTTCTCTGCTGTGTGGAGAAAGCAATAAACATTATGAGAATGTTAAACATTATGCAAAATTATACTTTTAAATATTTGTTTTAAAAATTACTGTACCTAGTCTTCTATGCATTACTTTGTAACCTTTTTCTATGCAAAAGTCTACATATCACTAATTAAATGAAGTCCTTTTTGACCATTTTAATGTGGATGAGTTGCTTTGCAGAATGAAAGTTTACAGGAATTTCAAGAAAGGCCTTGTTTCACTAACAAATTAAGCCTTGGCTTTTCTTTTTCTAAGTCATTTGGTATAATTCACAGCCTTGAAAATAACAGGTATTTGAGTTTGTAAATCAATTAAGTATAGGTGAGTATGACACCATTTGGAGGCAAGAAGTGATTGGTTTCCTCTGCCTTTTATTTTTAGCATAGTTCTTGGAAAAGAGCAAATAGCAGAACGTCAAATAATAGTATACTGAACGTAGGGTAATGCGTTTGTGTCATACGTTTTGTAACTCAAATATTTATAGAGTGTTTTTAAAATATCACATGCTCTGTACCTACCTCAAGATTCTTTTGATGCTGTAGAAACTATGCAGGGATCCCTTCTTCAGTGAAGCCTAAAATAGATTCTCTCAGAGTTTCTGAAACTATTGGGCCAAACATAGAAGAAGATTTTTTTAATGTTCTTATTATGCTTATCAATTATGCTTAGAGTTAAAGGAAAAAGTGGGAGACCTCTTAAATAATTTTAATTTTGAAAAATCAAGCCTATAGTTTATTTTTTCTTTCTGTAAGTGGGTGAAAAAAATGAGCCAAAACAGATCATCTTTGTTCCTTGTCTGTAAGCTCTGTGGTTATTTTATGTCAGTTAGCTCTGATGGGATTAGGTAACAAATAACAAAATGGGTTTAGTGGTATTTGGAGTTTGTTTCTTAGTCATGATTTGTGGATAACAGGCATAGAAATAATTTTGATTTAGGATCTAATAGTTGATTCTGTGCCTGTTGTAATGACAGCATTCAAATAACTTTTTGTAGATTGTAAACTTTTAGTGATCAGGATTTTTTTTAATTTGAATTAAATATTGAAAGTAAATCCCCTCTTCCTTCTTTCTTTCATCTTTTTCTCTTCCTGTTTCAGTTAGATATTGGTTATTATTTTTCAATTTAGTTGATTAAAATATTTGCCAGCCAGCATGTTACATAATTGCTAAGGTTGTCAGTATTCCCAAAGATAATCATCAGTAATTTCAATCGTTTAAATTTCATTGGTTCTTGATCAATGTTTTACATCTTCAATTTTTAACATCGTATTTCATTCTATTAACTTTATCATTGAGTTTTCCCTCTCTGATTCAGTGTTCTGTGAAAGCAGTGTTCTGCATTTAAGGGTGGGAATTTTCAGCATTCACTACCAAAATAGTTAAAAAAAAATTATAGTTCAAGGGAAAAAGAACTTTTAGGGTTTGATTTATTGGTGGCTTTTAGTTGGGTAAAAGTTGGTCCCAAAGTTAAAGGATTTTTAATGGGGGGAAAAAAAAGAAAAAAAAAAAAAGAACAATTTTAGAAATTTAGTTCTCCCCAGATGATGAAAGCTCTATGTGGCTAATTAGAACCCAGTTTTGTATTTCACATCAGTGAACCAGAAAGTGTTTATTGAATAGCTCCTGTGTGCCCAGCGTTGTGCTGTGTACACTCACTTTCCAATGCTGTGTGATCTTGCAGCCTGACAGTGTTGGGTACGACTGCCACCCTAGCTATTCACAGGGACCCTCAAAAGAAACAGGCGCCCTGAAAATGAGGAAAGGGGTTTCTAGAAACTAGCTAGGGAGGCTCTTTCTCTCCTTGGGATCTTTTGCAATTACAAATACGACATTTCCTATCATATTTGGAAAAATCTAAGGGACTTTTAAAGTAATGGTTAAACATAGAGTCCAAATATTAACCAGATTGTTGGCTTATAATCCACATGTACAAATGTATCCTCAGTCTTAAAGATGCCTTTTAAATTATCTTTCTTATTTATTTAACTTGTCCCTTTTACCAATAATTAATGCAAGGTAAGAGTAATCACAAAGCAAGATGATTTTAGAATTTCATATCTCTGTAAGACTCCATTAATTACAAAGTACACTATTTAAGATTTTAAGGAAAAGTACCACCACAACATAATTTTACATATCCCAATTTCCAAAGTGTGAAACTTTTAAAAAAATTGCATCTTGCATTTGAGGTGATACAATAATAATATATTCAGATGTGATTTTAAAAGTCCATGGCTAGAAATGTACATAGATTAAAACATGGGGGATTTAGCTTTCTTTAAAAATATCAGCAAGAGTCTTAGTCAAATCAAAGAATCTGGATTGACCTTGTAATGGTTTAATGATCTAAAGATAGATGTATTTTTTTAAGCTTTTCATGTTTTTATTGCCCAATGGGACTATTCCTAGTTCTGCATTTTACTGAAGAAAGGAGTTTGACTTCCCCTTGTAATTCTTTTAAGATCTAAGCAATAACCGAGGTTGTGAATATTTTAGCAACTACAACAAAGCATTACAGCACATACGACATCATAAACGGTGACTATAGCTTGTGTTCTTTGGAGTGAAGGATAAGTCTTTGAACTTGAATGAGATATCTTTAAAAGAAGAAAAGTCCCTTAGCTTCCATAGACAGTCTTGTACAAGAGGCCAGAGGCAGATAGGAAATGGCTTTTCAGGTACCAGGTGGCACTTTCTCCCCCTCTTCTAACTTTAGAAGAACAGACTGGAATGGGGTTGGTTGGTCAGGGAGTCTGGTCCTCTTTTAAGACTGACAGAATCAACAACTCGCTGTAAATCACTAGTCTAGAAACAAATATGTCGTAATACTATTAATACTGTTCCATTTTCTGTGCTAAGCTCCATGTCGAGTGCTTGACATCTGTTACCTCATTGAAGCCTGGTTAAGTGTCCTATAGAGGAGATAGTTTTATTATCGTTACATGTTAGGAATGGAGAAGAGGTTGATTTCCAAGGTCAAACCTAGCAGTTTGAGCTGTGAGTCAGCCCAGGCCTCTCTGATTCTTAAGCCCATACCTTTGACCTCTAGGCAGTAGCTTCTGGCAGAACTTTTGGACTCACTTATTCAGACTAACCAAAAGTTTCAACCTGCCTGAGATCACTTTGAGCTAAAGACAAGAGTAAATTAGCATAAAAATCACTATCATCTCTCCCATTTAGTATATGAAAGGATAAAAAATAATAACTGCACTTTATAATAATGCAACATAAAAGGAAATTATTTTGGCAGTTCCCTGGTTTTAACTTTAAACTGTCAAGCAGTTGAGAGTTAAAGTATTGAACTGCTTATCTTAATCAGTGAAGTTACCCTCTGTAAAAGCTATCAAAAAATATTCTATCATCTCAGTCAAGGTGGCTGACAAAAGTGAGGCAAAATAGTGGCTAGATAGCTGAGAGAATTGAATTTGAAAAAAAATTCCTGTCTTCCATTAGATATAAAAGTTAAGGGATTTTTTTTGAGGGGAAAATGATGGATTATTCTGAATGTTTATGCATTCCAGGTCCATCATGTCATAAAACAACACTCTTCGTTTGGCCTATGAAGACCTGCTCAGTAATCCACTCACTCTAAAAAGTCTTGTTATCAGGAAGGGCTCTTTAACTAACCTAAAATTTTCCACCTGCTGTTAAGCATGCTTTCTATAACTGTTAACAGTTTATATGTGTATAATTTTTCAAAAATCTTATATCCAGAGACATTTTTATATGCCTCTAAATTCTCAGTCTTCTGAGAACTGAATATTCTGTATCCTTGACCTCTGTTGTCATTTTATTAGTCTGTGGGAATGAAGAGATTTATGCATATGAAATGAAATATGCATGTAACAGAATGCCTCATAAGCTTTTTTTTTTTTTTAAGGGACTGAAAGAGGCAAGTTAACTCTAAAGTTTCTTGCCTTAAGCTTGCATTGCAGTCATTTTGTGTTTTCATTGCAGTGAAAACAAAGTCAAATTTTCTCATGCGGAAGAAAAGCTATTTTGCAAAGAAGAATGGCTATTATTCATAATGTTTTACTTGTGTAAGTGGGATGATGAATTTTATATTTCTCACAAATTCCTAAAACAACTGAGTATTTTGAGTTAATCCCGCCTGTTCTGATTATAAGTTGTTGAGCTGAATATTATTTACCACATTATAAAACTAAAACTCTGCCTGCTTTCTATGTCTGTCATTGCTTTTTTTTTTTTTTAGCCTTTTTCCTTAAGTGCAGAGAACCAAAGACTTTTTTTTTCCCCAGCAAAACAACATGAACAGAGCTTCATGTAGCTGCTCGTGTAGACTTTCTCCTGGGCCAGCAAAGTCTGTCATCTTCCCATATCCTAGCCAGTCTGTCCCAGCACAGCTGCTTTAAATAGGCTTCCCATGAGACGTGGCCACAGTCAGGAGGGTAAAACACAGAGGTACAGAGACCATATGTCACCATCGTCATAACACATTTCTCAGTCGCAGTCACCAGCCACCTTCCAAACAGGAACTAAGCCAGTCGCTTTTTTGTCTCACAGGCAGCCACTGTCAAATTTATTTTGTTATTTTGACATTTCTGACAGCCGAAAGATAAGCATAGCATAGTGCAAATGGTGGAGTGTGGTAACGTCAAAACCCACATACAGCCTGGTGACCTCGGATAAGGGTACTGTCATCTCATGAGGATACTATCAAGCTCATCGGGCAAGCGTTGTCTCTGGTGACAACATCCTTTATCGCTACAATAAAGAGGCTTGATGGGACACTGCGTTCCCTTTCAAGGTACAGAACACCCCCCAAAAGATGTCCATGAGTCCACAATTGCTGAGGCATTAAGCAGGCTTAAGGCATATGTGTTACACCAAGAGAGCATACCTAAACACCAAGTACTACCTGACCGTGATTGTAGGAGAACAGGTCTCAGCAATAAACCCGTGAATTATCTGGCTCATGCTGACCAGGTCTCACAACACAGTCTACCGACTTTGATGTGACCATCAAACCCCAAGTGTGCCCAGCAGCGGGAGCCGCAGACAGAACAACACAGGAGCAATAACTCAGTGTTTAAGTGCCTTTAGTCAGTTCCCAAGACACTGACGTCTGGCAGCCAGCTTTCTTGCTTTGGGTATCAGGAGCTTAAGTCAGGAGAATAAACAAAATTCAGTACTGTTTATTTTCAAGATATGACAAGCCAGAGAAGTATAAAAGTTGCTCATTTAATGTCCCCTTTAAATGTATGCGTGCTGCCTGCTATGTTGCTTCAGTTGTGCCCAACGCTCTGTGATCCTACAGACCGCAGCCCGCCAGGCTCCTCTGTCCCTGGGATTCTCCAGGCAAGAATACTGGAGTGGGTTGCCATGCCCTCCTCCAGGAGATCTTCCTGACCCAGGGATTGAACCTGGGTCTCTTACATCTACCTGCATTGGCAGGTGGCTTCTTTACCATAGGGCCACCTGGGAAGTTTAAATGTATAGCATAGGGGTTTAATTCTGTAGGCATATCCCCTATTGATACAGGAAAGACATATTAACATACATGCTAGATGACAGTGCCACTCCACAACACTGTCCAGTTTACCATATGTTTAACTAGTTAAATCAAGTCAGGTAAGCAGTTTTAAGATGTGGTAGCTTATTAAAAATGTCGGTACTTAACTCAGATCACTTATACATAACTTGAAATCCATATTTATAAGTCTAGTCAGTTTCTCTCTATTCTACTCAACGTTGGTAAGTCATTGATAAAATCTCACCTCTTCAATGAATAGAATACATCGTATAATGACTAAAAGGACAAGTTCTGAGGTCAGATCTTGAGATGTATTGACGGTATGACTTTGGACAAATGAGCGTATCTGTGTCAGCTTTTTGTCATCAGTAAAATAAGATTTAAAAAGCAGCATCTGGGGCTTCCCTGGCAGTCCAGTGGTTAAAACTCGGTAATTCCACTCCAGGGAGTGGCTTCAGTCCCTGGTGGGGAAGCTAAGATCCTGTATGCTGTGTGCAAAGCCCCCCGACCAAGAAAGAAACACCTATCTCACAAGGATTTTCTGAGGATTAAATGAGATAATGTTCAAAAGACCTGGCACATGGTATGCTAATCAATAAACAGTAGTGTTGCTCGTTCAAATTTAGTTTGTTGAAAGTGTCTTAAGATCCAGATTAAGTCTCAGTTGGTCCCATTCACACAACTTTATTCAAATATGTGCCCAGGTAGGCCAGCAAGACCTATTCTCTTTACATTAAATTAGTGGCGTGTACATATTTCTTTTTGAATGTATTTAAGGTGGATAGAATTTCAGACTTAGATGAACATAATTTAGACCAGTGCTTCATTTACTAGGTGAAAAATACAGAGACTCAGCCAAGTTAGAGAATTTTTCCCACAGTCACGTAACCCAGGCCTCCTGATTTCTAACACATGATCATAAACTAAACCTTTTCTTTCATACCTTTTATATTTTAGGTGCCAAAGGTTTTTATTCTGTTGTGGATGTGCAAAATCGGCCTATTTATTTGTTAAGAAGTACACCTTACATTTCCTGTCTTCAAAAGCAATGGTTTCTAGTTTGATTCAAAACAAATATGATGGAGTCATGTTTCTTTAAAAGAAAAATCTGAAATCTAACATAGCTGAGATTGAAATCATATTACTGTTTTTTAATGAGGGAACTTCCCTGGCAGTTCAGTGGTTAAGACTCCATGCTCCCAATGCGGGGAGCACAGGTTCGATCCCTGGTTGGGTAACTGAGATCTCCCATGCTGCATGGCCTAAAAGTAAATAAATAAATAACATCCTTCACTATAGAAAAACTAATCATGCATAGGTGAGCAGAGTCGTGCCGCCATCTAGCACTTAAGGCAGAATCTGTCATACACAATGATGAAGCTGTCTCACTAGCAACTGGGCAGGGGTTTTGAGCTGCTCGCACCCTCTTTTCTGTGCCTCCCTGTTGCTCTTAGAATGAAGACAAAATCCTTAACCTCAGGCCAGGAGACCATGTAAGATCCGACCCCCGCCCACTTTTTAAACCTCTCCTTACCTCTCTCTGGAGCAGGGCATGGCAACCCACTCCAGTATTCTTGCCTGGAGAATCCCATGGACAGAGGAGCCTGGTGAATTACGGTCCATAGAGTTGAAAAGAGTCAGATGTGACTGGCGCGACTTAGCAAACACACGCCCCCCGATCTCTGCTACTTCTAACTCACCACCCAGCCATCTGCCTTTTTTCCAGCCCTCTTCTCATTGCTCTCCCCTGCTACAAGGTCTTGTACATATTCCTTCTGCTCTGAATGTTCTTTTCTCTCCTTCTTACCTAGGTAAATTATCTTACTTTTTAAACCTTGAGAGATGGATCACTCCTCTAACATCTCCAGTTGGTTCAAAACCATATTGTGGAATGGCTTGAACCACATACTTTTCCTTGACTGAATGTATGAGTTGCGATTTAAATTCGTTACTGTATGATTACTCCACCACTACACTGAAAGCAAACAGTAATGACTATGTTCCCAGGTAGCACAGTGGTAAAGAAATGCAGGAGATACAAGAGATGCTGGTTCGAACCCTGGATCAGGAAGATCTCCTGGAGAAGGGAATGGTAATCCACTCCACTATTCTTGCCTGGAAAATCCCATGGAGAGAGGAGCCTGGTGGGCGACATACATGGACTCGAAAAGAGTCGGACACAACTAAACAGCTGAGCACAAATATGTTTTGTTCACCATTAAGTTTCCAGGGCCTCTTTGCCCTGTGTCTGGTGCAGAAGAGAAGCTCAAAAAATACGTGTAACAGTGGATGAATGACTGAATACATAAATGCGTGACTGATGGAATGAAGAACAAGGGAATAAATGTCATATGCTAGACCTGCATTCTTGTTGCACTGAGTTTATCTGAATTGTTTTCCCCAAACTTTAATCTGATAGTGCAATATATATGCAGGTAAAATCACACATACTTGATGAAACGAGATGAAAGACGCTAAAAGAAAAAGAACTTTATATTGCTCCTTATGAATACAATAAACTCTAGATTTTGACCAGGTCCAACATTCTCAACTGGTTCCAAATAGGAAAAGGAGTATGTCAAGGCTGTATATTGTCACCGTGCTTATTTAACTTATATGCAGAGTACATCATGAGAAATGCTGGACTGGAAGAAGCACAAGCTGGAATCAAGATTGCCGGGAGAAATATCAATAACCTCAGATATGCAGATAACACCACCCTTAAGGCAGAAAGCGAAGAAGAACTAAAGAGCCTCTTGATGAAAGTGAAAGAGGAGAGTGAAAAAGTTGGCTTTAAAGCTCAACATTCAGAAAACAAAGATCATGGCATCTGGTCCCATCACTTCGTGGCAAATACATGGGGAAACAGTGGAAACAGTGATAGACTTTATCTTCTTGGGCTCCAAAATCACTCCAGATGGTGACTGCAGCCATGAAATTAAAAGACACTTACTGCTTGGAAGGAAAGTTATGATGAACCTAGACAGCATATTAAAAAACAGAGACATTACTTTGCCAACAAAGGTCTGTCTAGTCAAGGCTATGGTTTTTCCTGTGGTCATGTATGGATGTGAGAGTTGGACTATAAAGAAAGCTGAGCACCGAAGAATTGATGCTTTTGAACTGTGGTGTTGGAGAAGACTCTTGAGAGTCCCTCGGACTGCAAGGAGATCAAACCAGTCCATCCTAAAGGAAATCAGTCCTGGGTGTTCATTGGAAGGACTGATGTTGAAGCTGAAACTCCAATACTTTGGTCAGCTGATGTGAAGAGCTGACTCATTTGAAAAGACCCTGATGCTGGGAAAGATTGAAGGTGGAAGAAGAAGGGGATGACAGAGGATGAGATGGTTGGATGGCATCACTGACTCAATGGACATGAGTTTGACTAAACTCTGGGAGTTGGTGATGGACAGGGATGCCTGGCATGCTGCAGTCCACAGGGTCGCAAAGAGTCGGACACGACTAAGCAGTTGAACTGAACATTCTCAAAGTAACTATGGGGTGTGTGTGTGTGTGTGCGCTAGCTGCTCAGTCATGTCCAACTTTTGTGTCCGACTCTTTTGCGACCTCATGGACTATAGCTACCAGGCTCCTCCCACAATGCAGGCAGATTCTTTACCACCTGAGCCAAGTATGGGTTCAATTCAGTTCAGTTGCTCAGCTGTATCTGACTCTTTGCGACCCCATGAACCGTAGCACGCCAGGTCTCCCTGTCCACCACCCTGGAGTTCACTCAAACTCATGTCCATCAGCTCGGTGATGCCATCCAGCCATCTCATCCTCTGTCATCCCCTTCTCCTCCTGCCCCCAATCCCTCCCAGCATCAGAGTCTTTTCCAATGAGTCAACTCTTCGCATGAGGTGGCCAAAGTACTGGAGTTTCAGCTTGAGCATCATTCCTTCCAAAGAAATCCCAGGGCTGATCTCCTTCAGAATGGACTGGTTGGATCTCCTTGCAGTCCAAGGGACTCTCAAGAGTCTTCTCCAACACCACAGTTCAAAAGCATCAATTCTTCGGCGCTCAGCTTTCTTCGCAGTCCAACTCTCACATCCATACATGACCACAGGAAAAACCATAGCCTTGACTAGACAGTTACTTGGATTAAATGTGTCTGAATGAAACACATGAGTCTAGGGCGCCACCTTGTGGTTTATTTTCACATTTATAATTTTCAATCTTCCCAGAACTTTCTGTTAATACTTGACCAAAAAAACCCATTAAAACTATAGCAGCAGAGAGGAGTGGAATTTTTGGTCAAATAAATAATTGCTTTCATATCATTATCCCAAAGACTTTATTCTAATATTATCATCCATTCCTTTTTATTTTAATTAGATATTGAACTGACAGAAAAAAAGTGTAACATATGTATGTTATAAATAATCAAATAAAAACTCATACTTGTGTACTCACCACCCAGATCAGCACTGCCAGTGCTTAGAAAGACTCCTGTGTGCCTGTGCACCTCTCACTTTATCCTTTCTCTGTTTTCTCCATTAACCAGGCATACCCACTACCTTGTTTTTATGTATAGTTTACCGTCCATGTACCTATCAGTGTGGCTTCCCTGATGGCCCAGATGGTAAAGAGTCTGCTGCAAAGCAGGAGACCTGGGTTCAAACCCTGGGTGGGGAAGATCTCCAGGAAAAGGAAATGGCACCCCCTCTAGTATTTCTGCCTGGGAAATCCCATGGACAGAGGAGCCTGCTGGGCTACAGGCCATGGGGTCAGGAAGAGTCGGACTCAACTGGATGACTAAGCACACATGTATATACATATCATTAAGCAATAGTTTGCATTTAGCATTTAAAACATCATATGAAATGATATCATTCTGTATTGGATTTGGGTTTGGAATTATACAGTATTTTTCTGCAATTCATCATGTTGATAAGAAAGGCTGTGACTCATTTGTTTTCACTACTCTGTAGTATTTCACTAAATGACTATACCACAATATATCTAGAGGTTGTACTCTTTTTTTTTACCTTTTTATTTTCTACTGGAGTATAGCGATTAACAATGTTGTTAATACAATAAAATTAACAACAATTAATAAAACAAATTATTAATTAACAAAATTAACAATTAACAATTGTTAATAAACAATTAACAAAATTAACACAATTAATAAACAATAAAATACAGTTTCTGTTGGAGCATAGCCGATTAACAATGTTGTGATAGTTTCAGGTATTTATGCCAAAGGAATTCAGCCATCATATACATGTATCCATTCTCCCCCAAATTCCCCTCTCATCCATGCTGCTGCATAACTAGTTCTTCTACTCTTGATGGATATTTAACTTGCTTCCAGTTTGGGTCTATTATGATGGTGCTACTGTGAACATTCTAG
The DNA here is from genome assembly GCF_002263795.3 of Bos taurus. NCBI lineage: Eukaryota > Metazoa > Chordata > Mammalia > Artiodactyla > Bovidae > Bos > Bos taurus. The sequence continues at coordinate 25,539,334 of NC_037336.1, read as the reverse complement.
TATGTATCCTCTGGTGCTCACATGAAGATTTCTCCCAGGAGTTTGAATTGCTAGGTATGAGAACCTCCAAATTTACTAGATAATAAATTATTTTTCACTTATTTTATTGCACCAATTTATATTCCTACCACTAGTGTATACACATTTCAGTTCAGCATCTTTAAAAGCGCTTAATATTGTTAGGTTTTCCTCCAGTTTTTATACTTTATGGGTATAAACTGAATCTCTTTTGTTTTAATTTGCATTTCTTGATGACACAAGAAGTCCATCCTTTTTTCAAATGTTTATTGATGACCCATGTTTCTTCTGAAAAGTGCCAGTTCTGATTTTTTGCCTCATTCTTTAATTTATCCACTCAAGAATCATTTTAATTGCTGCTATGTGCCAAGTACTGTCACTGTTTAGAGGATACAAAGATGACTATGATAATCCAAGTCTATGCCCCAACCAGTAATGCTGAAGAAGCTGAAGTTGAACAGTTCTGTGAAGACCTACAAAACCTTCTAGAACTAATACCCGAAAAAGACGTCCTCTTCGTTGTAGGGAACTGGAATGCGAAAGTAGGAAGTCAAGAGATACCTTGAATAACAGGCAAATTTGGCCTCATAGTACAAAACGAAGCAGGGCAAAGGCTAATAGAGTTTTGCTAAGAGAATGCACTGGTCATAGCAAACACCCTCTTCCAACAACAGAGGAGAAGACTACACATGGACACTACACATATACAAGATGGTCAATACCGAAATCAGATTGATTATATTCTTTGCAACCAAAGATGGAGAAGCTCAATACAGTCAGCAAAAACAATACCAGAAGCTGACTGTGGCTCAGATCATGAAATCCTTATTGCCAAATTCAGACTTAAGTTGAATAAAGCACGGAAAACCACTAGACCATTCAGATATGACCTAAATCAAATCCCTTAACAATTATACAGTGCAAATGACAAATAGATTCAAGGCATTAGATCTGATAGAGTGCCTGAAGAACTATGGATGAAGGTTTGTGACATTGTACAAGAGGCAGTGATCAAGACCATCCCCAAGAAAAAGAAATGCAAAAAGGCAAAATGGCTGTCTGAGGAGGCCTTACAAATACTTGAGAAAAGAAGAGAAGCTAAAGGCAAAGGAGAAAAGGAAAAATATAAGCATCTGAATGCAGAGTTCCAAAGAAGAGCAAGGAGAGATAAGAAAGCCTTCCTCAGTGATCAGTGCAAAAAAATAGAGGAAAACAACACTATGGGAAAGACTAGAGATCTCTTCAAGAAAATTAGAGATACCAAGGGAACATTTCATGCAAAGATGGGCTAGGTAAAGGACAGAAATGGTATGGACCTAACAGAAGCAGAAGATATTAAGAAGAGGTGGCAAGAATACACAGAAGAACTATATAAAAAAGATCTTCACAACCCAGATAACCATGATGGTGTGATCACTCGCCTAGAGCCAGACATCCTTGAATGCGAAGTCAAGTGGGCCTTAGGAAGCATCACTATGAACAAAGCTAGTGGAGGTGATGGAATTCCAGTTGAGCTCTTTCAAATCCTAAAAGATGATGCTGTGAAAGTGCTGCACTCAATATGCCAGCAGATTTGGAAAACTCAGCAGTGGCCACAGGACTGGAAAAGATCAGTTTTCATTCCGATCCCAAAAAAAGGCAATGCCAAAGAATGTTCAAACCACTGAACAATTGCACTCATCTCACATGCTAGCAAAGTAGTGCTCAAAATTCTCCAAGCCAGGCTTCATCAGTATGTGAACCATGAACTTCCAGATATTCAAGCTGGATTTAGAAAAGGCAGAGGAGCCAGAGATCAAATTGCCAACATTTGCTGGATCATGGAAAAAGCCAGAGAGTTCCAGAAAAGCATCTATTTTTGCTTTATTGACTATGCCAAAGCCTTTGACTGTGTGGATCACAACAAATGGTGGAAAATTCTGAAAGAGATGGGAATACCAGACCACCTGACCTGCCTCTTAAGAAATTTGTATACAGGTCAGGAAGCAACAGTTAGAACTGGTCATGGAACAACAGACTGGTTCCAAATAGGAAAAGGAGTACGTCAAGGCTGTATATTGTCACCCTGCTTATTAAACTTCTATGCAGAGTACATCATGAGAAATGCTGGGCTGGAAGAAGCACAAGCTGGAATCAAGATTGCTTGGAGAAATAGTAACCTCAGATATGCAGATGACACCACCCTTATGGCAGAAGGCGAAGAAGAACTGAAGAGCCTCTTGATGAAAGTGAAAGAGGAGAGTGAAAAAATTGGCTTTAAACTCAAAATTCAGAAAACTAAGATCATGGCATCTGGTCCCATCACTTCATGGCAAATACATGGGGAAACAATGGAAACAGTGACAGACTTTATTTTGGGGGGCTCCAAAATCACTGCAGATGGTGACTGCAGCCATGAAATTAAAAGACACTTGCTCCTTGGAAGAAAATCTATGACCAACCTAGAGAGCATATTACGAAGCAGAGACATTACTTTGTCAACAAAGGTCCATCTAGTCAAAGCTATGGTTTTTCCAGTAGTCATGTATGGATGTGAGAGTTGGACTATAAAGAAAGCTGAGTGCCGAAGTTCAAGAAGTTCAAAAAGCTGATGCTTTTGAACTGTGGTGTTGGAGAAGACTCTTGAGAGTCCCTTGGACAGCAAGGAGATCCAATCAGTCAGTTTTAAAGGAAATCAGTCCTGAATATACACTGGAAGGACTGATGCTGAAGCTGAAACTCCAGTACTTCGGCCACCTGATGCGAAGAAGCGATTCATTGGAAAAGACCCTGATGCTGCTTAAGGTGGAAGGCGGGAGGAAAAGTGGATGACAGAGGATGAGATGGTTGGATGGCATTACCTACTCAATGGACGTGAGTTTGAGTAGGCTCTGGGAGTTGTTGATGGACAGGGAAGCCTTGCGTCCTGCAGTTCATGGGGTCGCAAAGAGTCGGACACGACTGAGCAACTGAACTGAACTGATGACATAGAGCCTGTCCTCATGAAGTGCCTGACTTTCTATCACTTCATTGCCTTCAGGGATCTAACTAATTATCAAGACCAAGAAAACAACAATAATTTGAAGCACAATTCTGTGATTATCATTTTAGAAGACAAGTATGTTTTATGAACTCTGACTTCAAGGAATTTACAAAGTCATAACTTACACAGAACAATAGAAAATTATTGGAAGTACTATATATTATTGTTATATATTATAAAAATTGAGAGAATGTAATGAGCAGAAAAAATAATTGATCAAGTGTGTCCATAGTTGAAACAAATTGTTTTTGTTTTATGTAACTAATGTAAAAACATTTTTTTATATAGCCTACTCATTAAAGGAGGAAAATGAAAAAAAAAAAAGAACAATTTTTATTTAAGTCAATAATAGTGATTTACATGGAGATGTGGCAAAGATTAGTTTTAATTAAATAAAAATTAAACTGAAGAAAAAAGCACTTTCACAAATCAACATGTTTATTCAAAAATTGCAAGTATGCTGTGTTTTCTATTAAACTTATTTCTTGATAAGATTTCCCCAAGTTTTTAGGGAATTTGGTAGCTTCCAGTAAGCAGCTGCTAGAGTTGACTCTAACTAAAGTTGTAATATGTAGAGTTCAATTGTACATTTGAAAGAGAACCTTAAATACTTTCTTTTTCTTTCTATGGAACACCCCCATGAACCACCCTATTTGTAAAGACTGCTCCAAAGAACACTCCATAGTATGACCAGAAAATTGGTTGTCACTAGAGAATCTTAAAGAATACACAACTTAGGCTGGGCAAGTCCAGGTTGGAATCCTGGTTGCCTGACATAATTGTGGACTTTAAGTTACAAACTTTCTAAATTTCCTAAACTACAAACCAAGGATTATTATGAGAATTGATTCTAATATTGTGGATAAAGTGCTTAGTTCAGCATTCAAAACCATAACTTACACATAACTTAATAGCAAATTATTAGACACACTATTGTGTTAAATATGTCATAGAAATTCATAGAAATAATTTAGAAATCATCTGAAAGAACCTAGTAGCGATAGCCATTATTCAGGATGATGCAGTTGAATTCTTTTTCTACTTTCTGCTCTCAGTGAAAATATAAAGGTGTGATTCATAAAAAAACGTATTATAAGGGGTTAGGTTTTAAGTGAAGATCCTGCAACCTACTTGGCTCAACTGATCAGTTAATTCATTCATTTACCACCAACCATATGTCAGGCACTGTACTAGATGCTGTTGGAAGTCCCCCAGCCCTGCCCCCGCACCCTTGGTTACTTTCAGACATCCTTATAATTTTAGAATTTGTCAGCCTGAGCCAAGGTCCATCTTTGGGTGAATGATGATTATTTAAAGAAAGCAATTTGACAGAAATACATCTTTTGGTATACAGCAAATAACCCTTGCTACGTTTTGTGCACATTAACTAATTTCTATTCCTTTACCCTTAAGAAACCTCTTCATATGTGGAGTATTTCTGCAGACAGTCCTTCAGCTTTTCCCCACTCTTCAAAAAGCAAGAAATGGAGTAAACCATCTCTGCAAAGCAGCAACGTTGTGCTCTGTGTAGGTTGTGTGTTTTTTATTTTTTAATTGGTGGAAAATTGCTTTACAATGTTGTGTTGATTTCTGGCATATGACAGTGTGAATCAGTCATAATTATATATGTATCCCCTTCCTCCTGAGCCTCCCTTCCCTCCCTACATCCCATCCCTCAAGTTCATCACAGAGCACCAAGCACGCTCCTTGTATTAATACGGCAACTTTCCACTATTTTACACCTGGCAGTATATATATGTCGATGCTACTTTCTCAGTTCTCGCCACCCTCACTTTCCCCTGCTGTGTCCACAAGTCTTTTCTCTACTAGGTTCATCAGTATCATTTTTCCAGATCCATATATATGTGTTAATATCCAATACTTGTTTTACTCTTTCTGACTTACTTCACTCTGTATACGAGGCTTCAGGTTCATCCACCTCACTACAACTGACTGACATTTTTTCCTTTTTATGGCTGAGTAATATCCCATTGTATATAAGTACTGCATCTTCTTTATCCATTCATCTGTCACTGAACATCTAGGCTGCTTCCGTATCCTGGCTATTGTAAATATGTGATATTTTTGTGTCTAAATCACAATATCATGTATAAAAACTGACAAAAATAGCAATAAAATAGATAAAATGCAATTAAAATGATTCTAACCATAATCAAAGAAAATAAAATTCCATTAAAAAATAAACCAAGCAAGAGAAATGTGCTGTTGCTATCAGTGACTACCCTACAATCTCCAGGGTCTTTCTTCTTTGACTTCCTTGATCCTAACTTATCCTGACTCTGCTCCTTCAGAGTTTCCTCTTTATTCTCCCCTAGTTAGTCCTGCAAACCTCAGCTCTTCTTTTTTGCTGCATTCAGTCTCTTGGTGTGCATCTCCATTCTTGAGTGTTCCGTTCTCACTTCAAAGCTGAGTCTCCTCTGAATCTATCATTAGTCAAAAAAATGTCAACCTACGTTCAGGACAGCTTCACTTGAAGACTTCTCTTTAGTCCAAACCCAAAGGCAACTTGACTTCCTGCTGTGCCTCGATCCGAATCAGCACCCTTTCATAGGCCATATCAAAACCTTAGTCACTTTCTCCTTTGATTCCTACTCAACTGTGTTAGACAGTCTTACTGCCCTTTCTTATCTATGCCTAGATCAGTGACTGACAGGGAGTGAAAATTTCGTAAGTGCTTGCTAAACCAATGAATGAATGGATGACAACAACTCTGTGAAGCGTGCATGGGAGCTAGTAGCAACTCCATTGTGCAGGTAAAGATCCAGAGGCTCAGAGAAGCTGAGTCACTCTCCCAAGGTAGAGTGAGTGAGTGAGTGAAGTCGCTCAGTCGTGTCCAACTCTTTGCAACCCCATGGGCTGTAGCCCACCAGGTTCCTACGTCCATGGAATTTTCCAGACAAGAATACTTGAGTGGGTTGCCATTTCCTTTTCCAGGGGATCTTCCCAACCCAGGGATCGAACCTGGGGATCCTTCATTGGAGGCAGATGCTTTACCATCTGAGCCACCAGGGAAAATCAAGATAACTCAGCTGCTATTGACAGACAAGATTAATTCAGTCTCTGGCTCCTGAACAGGAGTGCTTTCTGTGCTTTCCTAAGACCTCTCTGTCTTCTCAGTATTTGCTCTTCTGTGACATCTAGTTGTTGATAGGTTTGCTGTCTCTTTCTAACACTAGTTCAGACCTTCAGCATGTATTGCATGTGTGTGCTAGTGGCTTCAGTCGTGTCCGACTTTTTGCGACCCTATGGACTGTAGCCCACCAGGTTCCTCTGTCCTTGGGATTCTCCAGGCAAGAATAATGGAGTGGATTGCCCTGCCCTTCTCCAAAGGATCTTCCCAACCCAGGGATCGCACTTGTGTCTCTTAGTTTCCACATTGCCAGGCAGGTTCTTTACGACTTGTGTCACCTGGAAAGCCCCATTTAAAGCTATGGCCTCCTAAATAGACTTACTTCCTGTGGTCTGGCTTCCATTGATCTATGCAGCACCCAAAAGCCATGTCTTACCACGGGTCTTTGCTTAATTTCCTTGATAATTCTTCTTGACATTTCCAACCTTTCTGCAATATCCTATTCTCTTCATTGCTACTTCCTTCTTAAATTTCTTTGATCTGCTTATAAACTCTCTTACTGCCCCTTTGGTGTTTCCTTCATAGTATTCTACTTCTTCCCATTCTCCTATAATATATTTTCACTTGGTTCATTCCTTGGTTTTCTGTCTTTTTTATAGATTCTCTTTTTGAAAGAGAGCCCACATCTTGTCAAACTTCTAAGCTAATAGCTCCAAAATCCCTTACCTTCCTAAGTGCCTTCCTGTTTTTCCAACCACCATTTAGCTGTGCTGCCTCTATTGGGATCAAAGTGGACTTACTTCTCTTCTGAGTCTTTCCCCACCTCAACCTCCTAATCACATTTCAGGCCACTCCAACTTTACTAACCACACAGAACACAACTTCCAGAGCCATTACTGCTTCCTCCCTATTATTCTTAAGCTTTTCTGTCCTGTCGAATACCTAGGCTTGTTGCATTCCCTTTGTGACTCTGTAGCTTGTCTTCAACCCACTCCAGTACTCTTGCCTGGAAAATCCCATGGGCGGAGGAGCCTGGTAGGCTGCAGTCCATGGGGTTGCTAAGAGTCAGGCACGACTGAGCGGCTTCACTTTCACTTTTCCCTTTCATGCATTGGAGAAGGAAATGGCAACCCACTCCAGTGTTCTTGCCTGGAGAATCCCTGGGATCAGGGAACCTGGTGGGCTGCCGTCTATGGGGTCGCACAGAGTCGGACACGACTGAAGCGACATAGCAGCAGCAGCAGCTTGTCTTCAGGTCCTCCATAATGTGGTTACACTAACCTGCCTGACCTGGACCTGCACTGTTCCCTGGCACAGGTGCCCTTCTATGGCCAGCCTGGTGCAGCCACCCTTGGTGTAGATGCCAGGCTTTGGAGCTCCTAAGGTTAAACGCTCCCTTTCTTAGGCTTTCCAGATCCTCTAGGTTATTTGGTTAACCAGTGTTCAGTTCTATTTTCATTCTTGTATCCACTTCCTTCTCCCTTTCCTCACCACGTACTTCAATTATTTGAAGTACCTTTGTTGTCGTTTAGTCACTAAGTCCTGTCCCACTCTTTTGCGACCCCATGGACTGTAGGCCGCCAGGCTCCTCTATCCATGAGATTTCCCAGGCAAGAATACTGGAGTGGGTTGCCATTTCCTTGTCCAGGCGATCTTCCCTGCCCAGGGGTGGAACCTGTGTCTTCTGCATTGGAAGCTGGATTCTTTACCACTGAGCCACACCACACAGCAAACTGTTGAGAAACGGTGCCTTTGTTGTTGTTGTTGTTAATGTCAACAATAATAACAAATATATTTGTGTCTTAAATCCTTCATGAAACACTCCTTAAACCCTTCTGCTTTTTCCAACCCCTGGGCCAAACATTTTCATCTTCCAAACCAGTCTCAGCACAGATTAAAGGTAAGTAAGACAAAGCTATGAAACTCCAGTACTTTGGCCACCTCATGCGAAGAGTTGACTCATTGGAAAAGACTCTGATGCTGGGAGGCATTGGGGGCAGGAGGAGAAGGGGACGACAGAGGCTGAGATGGCTGGATGGCATCCCTGACTCGATGGACGCGAGTTTGGGTAACCTCCTGGAGTTGGTGATGGACAGGGAGGCCTGGCGTGCTGCGATTCATGGGGTAGCAAAGAGTCAGACATGACTGAGCGACTGAACTGAACTGGACTGAAGACAAAGCCATAGGAGCTGTAATCAAGCTCTTAGTTTATTTCTATGCTACTGTGAAATTTCAGGCTTAACATGAAATGGTTAAAAAAAAAAAAAAAAAACAGTAGCTTAAAAAATAGCAAAGGTTAGAATGATTTTGAAACTTCTAGATTAAAAAAATGTAATGTCTATATATTAATAGCACCATTTTATCTTCTTTTTGATGCCAGCGTTTCCATATTTTCTTTTGTGGAACCCCAAGAGTCTTTCTTTGTCTATATGATAAATCTATAGGGAACTGACACACTGGAGGCAAGAAATTTGTCATATTTGTGTGAATGTCTTTGAGAAAAGTTAAAATAAAACAGGTAAAATAATTAACCATAATGGTTAGGTAGAAGAGTGGTAAGAGGAAATATAAAACAATTACTTGGTAATTAACCAACAACATCCCTCAAAAAAAGATCTTAAAGGAGAACAGGATAAGAACAGTTCAACTATATGCAATCTACAAAACACATAATCCAAATATATGAAACGTGACTCTTAGTATGATGTATAATAGAGAGAATCCCTCCTAAAATTATTTTCCTCCTCTTCTTAGTCAAAGGAAACTCCAAATGAACAAGGCTCAATAAATTAATGTTTGTATACACATCCAAATTATCTTCCAAAGCTGGAAAATGCAATTTTATAAGTGGCTTAAGTTGTCTTTAGAGTATTTTAGAATCAGAGATCACTTTGTTGTTTGATTGCAATTATCTGTTAAAAGGTATGGTGTATTTTAAGTCTTAGGTTTAGTAATATTAAAAAAGAAAAGGATTGAATTTTTATAGTGGAAAAAAAGTCGGTAACAACTATAGTGGGAGAGAAATCAGTAACTCGAAACAGCAATAACGGGGAGAAAAAAAAAATATTCAGTAACTCGACTGCAAGTAAGAAAACGCATATTTCCCTGACCGGGAATCGAACCCGGGCCGCGGCGGTGAGAGCGCCGAATCCTAACCACTAGACCACCAGGGAACTTGAGTTGGTCTTCACTCCTGGCGTATTTGGTTCTTTAAAAGTCTCTACGTAAACCGGACCAATGGCGGGAAAGATTGTTGACTTTAAACCCTGCCTACTTCTTTCTTGTTTCGGATTTCAGATTCTGAAACTACAGCAAACTCTCAGCGCTCTTAGGCTAGCTCCGCGACGGCTCCCAAGGCTGGAGACTCCAAATCGAATCCTCTTCGGACTGCCACGCTGCAAAAGACGTCCTGGGATTGTATTCCAATTACATGACGTGTAAATATCTATACCTGGACAATGTTAAAAGAACTGTCCAGAACCTTGTATTTGCTTTATTATTTTCGAAGTCATTTAGCTCCTCCTTCTAAATCTAATCTCTTTAGGTATATGTCTTTCTGTCTTTCCTTCTCACGCAGTTGTTAAAATCCCACTACATTTTTTACGAAATGGAACGTTTGATTGCCGCGGGCGGAGAGCGTTTCCCGGTATAGAGCTCGGTGCGACCCTGCACACGACCTTGGCACAGAGCACATGCGGGGTAAACGTGGACGATGAAGGGCTTCGTGGCCTTTTAGGACGCGACTGTTTTATTTATTGGGGAGTCAGATTAACGAAGCTAGGACGGCTGCGGATGTCTTGCTTAGTGAAGAACCCGGGCCTGTACATTCGGGTCCAAGTAAACCGTTTTGCACTGTGCTTCCATTGCCTCCTATTTTTCAAACTGTTATTATCTGGGCAGTTACTTCACTTCTTGTTATGTCGAGAAAAGGCCAGGGAATGATGCAATTACCAAAGGAATCAAGAAACCTTCCAGCGCAGCCTCAGTTCAGAATCCCTCATGAAATAGGAGCAGAAGGCAATCGCATGTAACTCAGCTTTGAAAGTGCCAACCGTTCAGTTGGACTGATGTAACCCAAGAGACCCCGCTCCGCTGCAAGATGGAAGGAGGCTTAAGTAAAACAGATATAAATTTGTAATGAACTTGCTCGCAACATCCGGCGCCGCTGTGAATTACAGCCTTCGCCCATCACCGTAGACTTCAGAATTTGTTCTTGTTTTCAGCAATTCAGAAATGGAGTTTACATTCTTGATAAAATTTGTCAAAAATTATTTAATAATACGCAAACAGGAAGATTAAAATGACTTAATAAATAAAGATGGAAGCATCACCAGAAGAAATTTCTAAACGTAATGACTATATTTTAGATGGGACCCACACTCCTTTCCTGTATCAAGGAATTTTTCGGAAATCGGGCGCTGTAGGTGGAGCCCTTAGTCTTAATTGGGGATTTTCAGAGCTTACAATGTTAAGTATCTGGTTTTGGATAAAAAGATAAAGCAGATAGTACTTTTAGAATAATTTTAAGTTGTAATAGGTTTGGTGACAATCTTGTACAAAGCGGTAGAAAGAGTACAAGAAACATCATCCCTCTTTCATCTTGTAATCACTCCACGTTTTCTGTCCAGAGCTGACCATTGTTAACAGTTTCTTCTGTATCCTCCTGGAAATTGTGCTATTTTAAATTGTTTTTATTTTCTATTTCCTAGAAATATCTATTTCTTTCTCCTCAAACTTTTTATCTTGAAACATTCCAAACCTACAGAAAACTGCAAGTATAGAACAATAAACACACATATACCCCTTCATCCATCTTGTGCTAATTTAGTGGTACGAGCATCCACTGTGTGACTTGTGCACTGAAATGTGATTAGTAAGAGTTGAGGTGTTCTATAGTTGTTGAATGAATACTGGATTTTTAAGCCTTTGTATGGAAAAAAATGTAAACACTCATTAATAGTTGAGTACATTTTAAATGCTAATTGAATATATGAATTAAAATATTATTAAAACTTAAATTATTAATATTAATTTATCTTTATTTTTTGTTTTTAATGTAGCTGATGAAATATTTAAAATTATATTTATAGCTTGCATTATATTCTAATTTATAGTACTAATCTAGATTCAACAGTTGTCAATATTTTGCCCAAGAAAGCAATGGCACCCCATTCCAGTACTCTTGCCTGGAAAATCCCATGGACAGAGGAGCCTGGTAGGCTGCAGTCCATGGGGTTGCTAAGAGTCAGACATGACTGAGTGACTTCATTTTCCCTTTTCTCTTTCATGCACTGGAGAAGGAAATGGCAACCCACTCCAGTGTTCTTGCCTGGAGAATCCCAGGGACAGGGGAGCCTGGTGGGCTGCTGTCTATGGGGTCGCACAGAGCCGGACAGACTGAAGCAACTTAGCAGCAGCAGCAATATTTTGCCATGTTTACTTTCTGTTGATCTTTTTTCTGAACCATTTGAGGGTAGTTGCAGACACCATGATACTTTACTTTGAAATACTACACCTAAGAACAAGCAGTACACTTATCACACTTGGGGAATTTGAATTTTATACAATATTATTTATTATACAGTTCATAGTGAAATTTTCCAATTGTCTGACACCTTTTATATTTTTTTGTTTTTATCCAGAGTCCACTCAAGGATTATACATTGTATTTGTCTTGTTTCTGTAGTCTTCTTCCTTTAATCTGAAACAATTTTCCAATTTTTTTTTTTTTTACAGCACTGAATGCTGCTGCTAAGTCACTTCAGTCGTGTCCGACTCTGTGCGACCCCATAGACAGCAGCCCATCAGGGTCCCCCGTCCCTGGGATTCTCCAGGCAAGAACACTGGAGTGGGTTGCCATTTCCTTCTCCAATGCATGAAAGTGAAAAGTGAAAGTGAAGTCACTCAGTCATGTTTGACTCTTAACGACCCTATGGACTGCAGCCTACCAGGCTCCTCCGTCCATGGGATTTTCCAGGCAAGAGTACTGGAGTGGGGTGCCATCGACAGCACTGAATAGTGGAGGACAATTGCTTCAGAAAGTCCTTCAGTTTAGACAAGTATTTCTTTTGTCAGACAACTACCTTAAGTGATGTGTTATTCTCAGTACGTTACATCATAATTCAAATAATGCTGATGTGTTATCTCTAATGGTAACTGTGGTAGGCAGGATAATGAATCCCACAGAGATGTCCCTGTCCTAAGCTCCAGAACACATGGATATTACTTCATGTAACAGTAGGAATTTTGCAGGCTTGATTAACTTAAGGAATTTGGGAGAGGGGGAGAGAGGAGATTATCCTGGATTTTACCTGGATGGGCCCAGAATCATGACAGGAGTCCTTTTAAATCCAGAAGGACATCCAGGGATGTGATCCCGAGAAGACTCAACCAGCCTTTTCTGGCTTTGAAAGTGGAGGAAGAGGCCCATGAGCTAAGGAATGCAAGGGGCCTCTAGAAGCTGAAGAAGGCAAGGGAAAGTTTCTCCCCCAGAGCTTCCGGAAAGAAAACAGCTTTGCCAACAAACACCTGGATTTTAGCCTAGTGAGACCCATGTCAGAATTCCGGACTCCAGAACGGTAAGATAATAAATTTGTGGTGTTGTAAGCCAGGAAGTTTGTGGTGATTTTTTTCACAGCACCAGTAGGAAACAAACACAGTAAGCTGGATCATTTGGTGAAGGTATGCGCTATATTTCTCCATTGTAAAGTTACCCTTTACACTTGTAATGAACAAGTATTAAAAAAAAAAAAAAAAGCAAACATCACCCATGGGAGTAATACTTTGAAAATGTTTGGATTTTCTCTTCCCCTGCAAAATCTCACCCATTGGCTTTAGCATCCACTGATGATCCTTGCATGAATCAGTTACTACCGTGGTGACTGCAAAACGGTGTTATTTTATCATTCTCATGGAAAGAACTTCGCTTTCTCTCCTCCGTTATTTATAAAATAACAGTTTGGACTCACATTCTTTTTTTATTTTTGTGTTTTTAGTCAATGTGTTATAATCTACTGCTGTCGTTATTCACTTAATAGTTAAATTGTCCTAAATATGGCCACAGTGAGTCCCTGTAAGCTTTCTCCTCTATTCTTTCAACATGTTCCTGTAAATTTCTTAGCATTTATTTGCTTTCTGACATAAGGTAGTCCAGGCACACCCAATACTTTGTAAATGATTTGGAATATTAACATCTTTAATGCTTATATCTTTTTAAATTTCCTTGTTTAAATTGTTACATAAGAATGGGCATCCTCCACATACTTTTCTGTAACCTTTTTATTAATTTCTTTTGAAAGGTGTCCATTCTTTACATAGTTTTTTGATTATTTTATTAACTGAATTGTATTCCATTGTATGGATATTTTATCAAAGCAGTTTTATATCATTGGCCATTTATTTTCAATTTATTGCTGTTAAAGTACTACAGCAAATAACCTTGGCCTGACATATTTTTTATTGATTAATTGACCCACAAATGACTTACCTTATAGAGTGCCAATTTCTAGCTGGAAAATGTTATATATTGGAAAAAAAATCATGGTATCCAGCTCAAATTCAGTTCTAGTTATAATTTATGGATAACTCAGTTTTTCACTTTGATTTCAAACTGATTCAGCTATTCTTTTTCTGTTCATTAATTTGTTGATTTGCTGGACAAATATTTACTGATGGTCTAATATATGTTAGTCACTATGTTAGGTACAGGATGCCTGATCTTGAAGTTTAGTCTGTCAGGGTTCAAGTAAACAAGCAATTACAGTTAGTAGAGTAGTGGGTAATATTGATAAAAGAAGCATTTGACTGTACTTCAATTTAATAAGTTCATTTAATAGATCATCAATGTACCATTTATCACACATATTTTGCTGATAGGAATGTAAAATGGTACAACCACTTTGGAAAATATCTTGGCAGTTTCTTATAAAACTAAGTATGCCCATAATATAATGACCCAGTCAGTTGTACCCTTAGGCACTTATACCAGAAAAGTGAAACCTTATGTTCACATAAAATCTGCACCAAGTGTTTATAGCAGCTTTATTCATAATAACCTAAAACTGGAAGCAACTGAAACATCCTTCAGTGGATGAATGGTTAAACCCACACAGTGAAATATTTATTTAAAAAAAAGAAAAACTATTGATACCTGTAACAACTTGGATAGATCTCAAGGGAATTATGCTGAATGGTAAAAAAAAAAAAAAAAAAAAAAGACAATATAAAAGGTTATATACTATAGATTCCATTTATATATACTTTTTTTGAAAGTATATAGATGGGAACAGATTAGTGATTTACAGGAATTAGATGCGGTGGGGAGGAAGATGGAGGTGATGGTAAAGGGCAGGTGTGGCACCTTTGTGGGAATGATAGACTGGTCCTATACCTTATTGTGTGTAGAAGGATCTGTACCGATGATAAAATTGTATAGACATCACACACATACATAAACACACAGAGGCAATGAGCTCTAAAGATTAAATCAGCGCCATTTTCTGGTTTTCATAGAGTACTGTAGTTAAACAAGATGTTATCTTTGGGGGATAAATAGGGGAAAACCCGGGCCTTCCCTGTACATTTTTTGCAACTTTTTATGAATCTCTAATTATTTCCTTTGAAAAACTCCCTTTTCAGCTTGAAAAAAGTGAAAGTGTTAGTTGCTTAGTCGTGGCTGACTCTTTATGACCCCATGGACTATAGCCTGCCAGGCTCCTCTCTGTCCATGGAATTCTCCAGGCAAGAATACTGGGTTGGGTGGTCATTCCATTCTCCAGGGTATCTTCCCAAAGCAGGGATGGAACCCAGGTCTCCTGCATTGCAGGAAGATTCTTTAGCATCTGAGCCACCGGGGAAGTCCCCTTTTTAGCTTACCGCACTGTGAATTTGACTCAAATAAGTCCAAACAACAATCACCACTTAACATCACTTTGAGTTTAGGGCTTCATTTCAGAATTTTAAATTATATCTTAAATAATTATCTTAGCACTATGTTATTTAAACTAGTTTTTCAGAAATTAAACTGAAAAATACAATGAATTCTTATATTTGGGCTTATTCTAAATAATCAGCCATAAGTTCTGCTCGCTAACAGGCACCCAGACAGCAATTCATTGCTATATATGTCAGTATTTCTTTCTCAGTGTGCTCTGGCAGGCTCTTCCTCTTTTAAAATGACAAGAAAATTTCCCCCTCCTCTTTAGACAGGATTTCTACCTCCTCTTTATAACAGGCTGAGAAAAGCCCTGAACCTAGGTGGACCCACAAAAGAAGCTGTTTGCATTCTCCTCAAAACTCAAGATAGTTATCTATAATATTCTGGACCAATGACCCCAGTTGTGAAAAAGAGCCACTGCCTTCAACACTGTTAAACAGTGAACTCTAATCTGCATCTTTAGGTGCAAGTTAACTTTCCAACAGACCTCCCAGAGGTAGTATTTCCCTCCTACGGAACTCCTGTGTCTCAACCAGCCTAAGGCAGATGTGTGAAAGCAGATATGTTTTTCTCTTTGTGCTAGAAAAAGCAGGATTGGTTTAACCACTAGAGAATGAACTGTCTTAGTGCTGGTAGATTAAATTTAGTACCCAGTAAAAAAATCTCTTCTTTTCCAGAGAATACTCCCATAGAAGTTTCAGGTCTTTCTGTGGTTGTGAGCTCATTCCTTACCAGGGGGGTTTTCATTTTGACAAAGTGCTGCAGCAGTATTTGCCTCTGTTTCTGGAATTCCCGTTTCATGAGAGGTTACTAGTATTGTGGTTAGAAGCAGGCGCACTGGTCATACTTCATTACAAAACTATTCTTGGATAGCTATGTAAGAAAAATACAGAACACATTTGCAGTAATGGTTGCTATTATTTGGTGATGTTCCCTTAGCTGTGGAATTCCTACTCACTCCTCTGGAAAGTCCCTTGGGAGAACACCTGATGCCTGAACTCCGGGATAGGGGTCCCATTATCCCATTCCTACCCTGAGGGGCAAAAAAGAGGTGGGCAAGCGACTCTCTTTTCTTCCTTTAAGGGCTGAAAAAAAATCTCTGCTTTTATTTGCTCCCAAAGTCTCATCATACAGGGTTCTTTACCCCAGGAAAAGCGACATGACAGTTCTACCTAAATTGTTCTAGAATGGCCTCTAACCTGCAATAGAGATGGAAAAGTCTGTTTTCATATTTAATCGAGGCCCTCAAAGACATAAAATCAGTGTTGCCTTATAATTTCTCATCAACTCAGTGTCTACCAAGCACTTTCTATTACCCAAGTACAGTGAGGAGTGCTAAGGGTATAATTAAAAAAAAAAAAAACTCTTATAATAACGTATATTGCTGTAAAAGTACCTTTCTTGGAAGTCATGTTCCAGAATTTAGTCTAAACATCATTCATGGATTATCTCATGTAATTCCTATTGTTTTTGCTGTTGTTTAGTTGCTAATTTGTGTCTGACTCTGGATTGCAAGGAGATCCAACCAGTCAATCTTAAAGGAAATCAGTCCTGAATATTCATTGGAAGGATTGATGCTGAAGCTGAAACTCCAATACTTTGGCCACCTGATTCGAAGAACTGACTCATTGGGAAAGACCCTGATGCTGGGAAGGATTGAAGGCGGGAGGAGAAGGGGTGACAGAGGATGGTTGGATGGTATCACTGACACAATGGACATGAGTTTGAGTAGGTTCTGAGAGATGGACAGGGACGCCTGGCGTGCTGCCATCTACGGGGTCGCAAAGAGTCAGACAAGACTGAGTGACTGAACTAAACTTGTGACTCAGTGGACTGTAGCCTGTCAGGTTCTTTTGTCCATGGGATTTGCCAGGCAAGAATACTGGAGTGGGTTGCCATTTCCTTCTTCAGGGTGTTTTTCTGACCCAGGGACTGAACCTGCTTCTCCTGCATTGACAGGTGGATTCTTTACCACTGAGCCACCTGGGAAGCCCTTAATCCCTGTGTGTGTTGTGCTGTGCTTAGAAGCTCAGTCGTTTCCAACTCTTTGTGACTCCAAGGACTGTAGCCCGCCGGGCTCATCTGCCCAGAGGGATTCTCCAGGCAAGAACACTGGAGTGGGTTGCCACGCCCTCTTCCAGCAGATCTTCCCAACCCAGAGATCAAACCCAAGTCTCCCACATTGCAGGTGGATTCTTTACCGTCTGAGCCACCAGGGAAGCCCTATATCAATCCTGATATTTGTTACTGTTATCATCTGCCTTTTACAGATAACAGCAACAGAAGTTAAATTATTTACCCAAGGTAAGCATGTGATGGAGCTGAAGTCTGAAGTCAGAGCCTGAAATCTTAGAGATTACCCTGTTAAGAAGTACACATTCTACTGAGGTTTGATTTGTACTGTACTAAGATTTCCCAAATAAGTTTATATACTATATCTTTTATTTCAATTAAAATTTCACTTTCTATTTAGAGCAGTGCTGTCCAAAAGGATTTCTTGAAATAATGGAAATTTCTATTCTCTGCTGTCCAATGAGTCGTCTCTAGCCGTGCGTAGCTCTTTAGCACTTGAAATGTGGCTAGTGGAATGAAAAACTACATTTTAAATTTAGTTTAAATTTAAATAGGCACATGTGGCTAGTGGGAACTGTATGAGACAGCACAGATCTAGAGCATAAGGAAATGGTTTATTTCTTTGGATTTCTCTGTAAAGACAAGGCTTAGGCAAATCAGTAAACGTCGAGTAAATGAAAAAACAATAGTTAAGGGGGAATTTTCTCCCTCTTTAAACTGAAGGGCAGAAGTCTTTATTCTACCGAAACTTTCACTGTAATAAAATGTTATAATAAGCATGTGAGGTAGCCTGTAGTTCTAGAGCAGTTCATGAAGATAGTAAAGAGGATCCTTAAATTAGAAGCAATGTTTTTGAGAGGCAGAGAAACATTTTATAATTGATGGTTAGTACTTTTAAAATGTTTGTCTAATAAAAAAAGATCGCTGTTTTTTTCTTGACAAAATCTGGGGTCCATAGAGAGAAAAACAAAAGGGGACTCCTGGTGGAAGGTTGGAAACAGTCCAGAATTGCAACTCAAGGGACATTTCCTGCACAAACTACAATCTAAAGCAGACCTCTTAACAAATGTTAAGAGTAAGCAACTGCCAAACCTCACTGGGTGACTTCATTCTTTCACTTATTCATCACATATATACATATGTTAGTCAAGTTGTTCTGAATATGGGGCAAAATATCATGAATAATAATAGGTACTTTTGAAAATAAAATGGGGCTTTCGATCAAATCAGTCTCTGGATGTAACCGAGGCTTGTGGCCTGTGTTTCCTGACCCATACACAACACAGGTCCTACCCCACTGGATGTCTACGTACGTAGAAGAATTCATCTTAAAAGTTTTATCACGATTTTACCACAGCTTGTACTGCTATGGAACGTGTCTTTGCCAGTTTTTACATTAATCTTAGATTTCAAAAACATCAAAGAAGTGTGAGAGCCTCTCAGTTTCTCTGGAGGTCCCAAACCTCTTCTGATTCAATGAAATCAGCTCTTTAAATTGCAGGAGCCTTATTTTCCCTTGGAAGTCATTTACAAATAACATAATGCCTAAAGAAAAAAAAAAAAAGAGGAAAATTTCCAATTCCTCACATTCAAAGCAAAAAGATGTAAACCCGAGGCCCAGTTTTATACATGCTCAGTGCAGAATTGGGTAATTATTCCATATTTTGCAAGACAGTATAACGTGACCAGTTGCAACTGAAATTCCAAAGCCATCTCTGTGAAATGCTTCGCTTGTCTTTCATGAGAGGCTGTTACAGCATAAGCAGCAACAACAAGCCAGCGGAGGCTGCTATCTCTTGGGCCTGTGTGTTTGGCCTCTGACACACCAGTGTTATCGCACCAGCTGCAGGCTCCACCATTAAGTCTCTTCCTTACGTAAGGGTCAATTTCACGGCCAAATCCTCCTAGTCATCTTGCAGTGCTGGTCATGGGACCTTAGAAGGAACAGCTCCCCAATGGGGATGGGAAGCTCACAGGCACTGGCCCGCAGCTGATGCCAAGCTTCCCAACCCAGGCTCCCTCGGGTCTTTGCCAAGAGTCAGCCTGGAGAGCTCAATTGCTCGGTCCCCATGCTGCAATGACAGCAATTTGGCAGCACCCCGGATGCTGTGCGGAGGATGGGAGCGGGAGGGGGGAGGACATGGGGGCCCCACTGCGAAACACAACGCCGGAAAGGACAGAAGGATGAATTTACTGTGACCAGCGGTCCCCGAGCTACAAGGAACCTCAAGGTTTTTATGCTCGAGAGACACGAACTCGAGCTCTGCTCTCAAAGCCGTATTCACACTGAGTGTAGTGGCCAGCAGTAGGGGATTACCCGCCCGGGGTGAGGTAAGAAGACCTTCTTAGGTTCCGCCGCCGGCCGGCCAGCCGCGGGAAGCGCCACGAGCTCGCTCCCGGGAGGCGTCACAAAGGGCCGCGGCCTGCAGAGGCCGCGCGCGCAGCTCTCCGGGGCGGAGCCGCCGGGCCAGGGCAGGGGCTGCGCCCGGGCAGCCGAGGCTGCCAGCAGTCGCGGGTGCCCCCAGCCTCCCAGCCCGGAGATCGCCGGGGCGGGGAGGATGCAGCAGCTGCAGCCCAAGCGACCGAGCCAAACCGCCGAGCTCCCCGGCCCCCGCCGCGGCGGAGGGGCGCCGAGCGTGGCGCGGACCGGGCGGAGCTAGAGGTGGGCGTCTGCACCGCGTCGTTCCACCCGCAGCTCCCCGCCTCCGGCCGGGCCCGGCAGCCTGTCGCGGCCGATGTCCTGACTCGCGGGCGTACCCGCAGGGTTGGCTAGGCGCCGCGCGAAGGGGAGAGGCCTGAGGAGTCCCGGTGGCACTGGCCACCGCGTCCACTAGCACGGGACGCTGGTCCCGCGGGGCGCGCGCCTGGGCGCTCCTCCCTCCTGCCCCAGCTCCGCGTCACCGCGCGGTCCTCCCCCGACCCCTCCTCCCACCCACCCCGGAGGATGCGCTCCCCCGCGCCCAGCGGCAGAGGCCACCGCTCCCAGAAATGCGAACTCCCGACGCCCTTCTCCGGGACCCGAGGAGCCGGCGCCCCCGCCCTGTAGTAGGTAGGTGGCGAGGCGGGGACCAGCCCTGGCCGCCACCTGCGGCTGATGCTGCCGCTGCGGAGGGGCGGGGGGCCGGGGCCGGGACCCGCGAAACTTGCCTCCCGCCGGAGCTCGGTGCGGCGCTCGGAGGTGTTCTAATGGCGCTGGGCGCAGCACCCCCCCGTTAACCTGACAGCCTCCTCTTGAGCTCGGGAGGCCGAGCGGTGGCGAAGGAGAGCGTGACCCTTCCCCGTCCAGCCCCTGGGCCCGGAGGGGCCCGCGCTGCTTGCAGGGGTGGGGAGGATGGATTGGTGTGAGGGTTAGTGGGGGATGGAGAGAGGGAGCACCGCCGAATTTTCAGCAGCTCAGGTGGATAAATGTCACCGTATTTTTTCGGCCTGATGAACAGATGCCTTCCTGTTTTCTCCCAGTGTGCAGCCACGCAAAGAGTTATTCTAGCGGCAGGTAGAAGTCACTCAGGATTTTGATGTATTTCGGAGCTAGCTGATTGATACGTGAAATTGACGTCTCAGATTCTTATAGTCAGTCATTTAGGGCCAGTTGGAGAAGGCCCCTTTAGAAATCAGATATTCAGGAGCTAGATGAGGCTGGGGAATTCTCGTGCTGCCTACCTGGGAGCAAGCCTTCAGCTTTCATGAAGAGATGTGTTCGGGAGCATGGCAAGTTTGATACAGGTGTAGGGAGTTTAGAATCTGCTGGAAAGATGCTCGGAGTCGGCCAGCAGAGGCAGCCTTGGGCGCAGCCTAGCTTCCAGCTAGATGTTAATAAGGTTTGTACTTTTGAGAAACTGGCTATAAATTGTTTCTTCTCTGCCAAGTGTAAATTTCGTACATCAGAACGAACGATAACCTTTTGGCAAGATTATCTCTTCACAGGCTATCATTTTTAAATTTCGTATTAAGCAGTAAAGTTTAGAGTCTGGGAAAGTGGATCATTGTACGCTCCGATTTTATTAACGTATTAAGGTTGAGAGCTCCAGGAGGACAGAGACTTCCTCTTGTTCAGTGTCCTAATCCCCTGGTCTGATGCATAATAGGTGCTCATGGGTTATTTGTTGAAATGAGCTGTGCTTCAGGCTTCATCTAAAGACAGTTTAGGTTTAAAACATATTTGTTTACCCTATGGTGGTTGAAGCTTAACTGTATTTTTAAAATTACTTCTTTGCATAAATAGTCAAAATCAGTTATCTCAACATTTAAGTTGAATTTTGACACTGGGACTTCCCCGGTGGCTCAGATAGTAAAGCGTCTGCCTGCAACGTGGGAGACCTGGGTTCGATCCCTGGGTTGGGAAGATCTCCTGGAGAAGGAAATGGCAACCCACTCCAGTATTCTTGCCTGGAAAATCCCATGGATAGAGGAACCTGGTAGGCTATGGTCCATGGGGTCGCAAAGAGTCGGACATGACTGAGCAACATTTACTTTGACATTTTTAGGACCATATGTTTTCCTTCTTTAATGTGTTGTTAAATAAGGTAATTCTCCCCAAATGCTAATATAAGTTAATTTCATTTTTAAGCTTGCACATTTTTTCTAATGGGTAATCAGACCTATTTTAATTAAACTCTAAAACACAATTAAAAAGTGCAACTTGTGTAAAGTAAATTTCAGGTTACTCCAGGAATAACAGTGATTTGGTTAATAAGTGACATATTAACTTATTTTAGGGTTGAGTTGTTGTGGTTGACCTAATTATAATGTATTTATTACAGGTAAAGGTGAAAATAAAACATTTAGAAGAGTCTGTGATTCCTAAATGATTCAAAATACATGATATAGATACACATTTTCAACAGTATGGGTTTCCCTCAGTATATAAACATATCAGTTTTCAAGTTTGAGAACCAAAGTGGTTGTGAAATCGAGGGTTTGGAAGGTTTGTTTCCTTTCTCCTTTTTAATTTTATGTTGTCTTGAAATCATCAAGGATAACTGCATTACATTTCATTTGCTTTATTTTTGCACTATGGTATTTCCAGTTTTGTTTTTGTTTTTCCATTATGTAAGTTTTATGAGTCAGTATTAACCTTTTTTCACTTTGTTTAACAAAATTATCTGGGAATGATCCAGTCACTTATTATCTTTCCTTTTTCTTCCTTTCCTTTTTTATCATTTTAATACTCTTCACCATCCTTATTACATATTACCCCCAAAACTTATTTCCACAAAAGTTATTACTATTGCTCCTCCAGCCTACTTGGGCTCTTGTTAGATGGTGAGGAAATAACACTTTTATGTAAAAGGTGGTGAGACTGGGCGAACCAACAGTAGGAGAGAGCTTATGAAAAATACGTTATGATTTATTTGAACAGAGCAAAAATTCTCTCATGACATAAAGATAGCTACATTTTATGCATGTTAAATTTGTAGTCAAGGATATTGAGCAGTTAATTTATATCATTCTTCTTTGCTCATTCTAAACTTCTTAAAAGAACCCTCCCCTGCAGTTACATTAAACTCTCTTTGTTGCAGATAGCTTGATTGTGCTGGCACTCCTGGCCTTGGAATCAGTTTCTAATGTCAGAATGAAAGAGGCATTTTTCTCTCTGAGACTTGCATCCCAGTGCACAGCGCCTCTGCAACTGAATGACTCACTACCTGGGTCCTGACCACTGAGTCCCCTAGCTCCTTGCCTCCACATGCACCACTGGAATTCAATCCTAAGACCTGGATTTATTCTATCTTATTTTTCTATATCTTTCCTAAGGTTTTATTACCAAAACCCCTGTCCCTTCCTTGCTAAATGTCGCTTGTGTGCGTGCATCCTAAGTAGCTTCAGTTGTGTCCGCCTCTTTGCAACCCCATGGACTGTAGCTGTCCAGGCTCCTCTGTCCATGGGATTCTCCAGGCAAGAATACTGGAGTGGGTTGCTATGCCCTCCTTCAGATCTTCACAACCCAGAGATGGAACCCACATCTCCTTTGCCACCTGCATTGGCAAATGGGTTCTTTACCAGTAGCAACTGCTGGGAAGCCCACTAAATGTCCTTACTGTCCTTTTTTTTAAATCCCAGTGCATAATTTTGTTATTGTTTACATCCGGTAACATCCACTCAATTCACCTATATTAGAACGAGCATTGTTATGGTTGCAGAAAAAGCAGAGAAAAGAAAATTTATATAATCTTGAGTTTCAAATGTGGGGAACTAGTGGATGAAGAATAATTGTTGTATACTAATCTCCCTTTAATGGTGGTATAGAGTGCTGGGGACTATGACTTGTCTGCTCATAAATTTGATCAGAAGCTTATATGAGAGAAATGTGTATATAGAGAGCTGGCTGAACAAAGGCTGTGATGTCCACCCATTCCCCTCCAGTCCTAGGTGTTAGGCCAGGTGTGTAGCCAGATCTTCAGAAACTGTGTACTTTGTTGACTTTGTTTTGCATTCTTTGCACCCCTCCCCCCAAATCGTGCTCACAAGGAAGCACTCTATTAATAAAGACAGTCACAAGAAACCTACTGTTAAGTTACTTAAGAGATGGGGTTATTAAGATCATAGTTCATTTTACAGCTCCTATTTGAAGGCTCATGCAAGAAATTCCATTCAACTCTAAATGCCAAAGAAAAGCTTTATCTCCCATGAATAATTATTGAGTGTCCTTTTTTCTTTTCATCATGCAGAACTAGAATTAGATAATCTATTAAGTTTCCCTTTCTGCTTTGCAACTAGGAAACGCAGAGTCAAATTTGCAACTTAATTTTAATAACCCTGTAAAAACCTATGAGCTAATATTGATGATCTAACTCTCCCTTTGGTCTTGAGTTTCTGTTCTACCTTTTTTTCTTATTCTGATTTTTTTACCTAATAGAGTTTCCCGTTTTATTGAATTTATTATTTTAAGCTGACTCACAACATCTTTTGTAGAACAAGTCAAAATATAAAACATAAAATCAATGAATGGAAACATTTGCAGAATTGATCTTTGGACACAGTATGTTTTGATTAATAAGTTTAATAGGTACCATTAACTATGCTTTGAACAAGTATCGCAGGTTTAGTGTATTTGAGCTTTATGGCCAAATGGGAAACAAATGGGAAATAAAAACTTACTTAGTTTTGCAAAGCTAAGATCCACTTATTTTTTAACTATTAAATTTATGTCTGCTATTGGCTAATTTAAAATTGGTCAAACCATTCACTTTAAGTCAGTTATTTCTGGAGTACCTGCTTTATATGCTGTTAACAGGCTGAATAGGAGATTCATCCTATTTAATTAAAAAAAAAAAGCTAATATAGGCTAAAGGGTTAGCCTATATTAGCTTAACACTCACCACACTGGACCTCACATCTGATCTCTTTCACATCAGTAATTTATTTGATTCATCTTTGTTTTTAGTAAACTATTGTATTTAGTTTGTATTTAGTAAAAAACTTCGTATTTAGTAAACTATGATTTACTAATCATAGAGATTCTTTGAGCTCTTATCTTAAAATTGAGAAGATTGAGGTCCCTGAGTTAATTGATCAGACTTTCTTCATTCGAGTATTTTGACAACTACATGTTAAGTTGGTTGAATGTAACCAGGGAAGTAGTTGTTTATTTACATCTGTATGGTGTCCACTTCAGTTTCATACATTTATCACC
Organism: Bos taurus; assembly: GCF_002263795.3. Lineage (NCBI taxonomy): Eukaryota > Metazoa > Chordata > Mammalia > Artiodactyla > Bovidae > Bos > Bos taurus. The sequence goes on along the minus strand of NC_037336.1, from coordinate 25,514,562 downwards.
GCCGTCAACAGAGAGACTGGCCCTTCTCAAAGGACAATCATGGGTGCAGTCCAGGAGCCTTTGAGGTAAAAATAATCTGAATTCAGAAGTGCAACTTGAAACACTGAGAGGGGGTTTGGAGAGAAAAAATCAAATTTTTAAATAGAGGCATCTCATTATGATAAGCTCCATGTCTTTTTAAAAAACGTTTTATTTTTATAGTAGGCATTACCTTCGTGTGATTCAAAAGGTACAAATGGGTAAACAGTGGGAAGGATGCCCTCTCATCCTCTTTCTTGGTTACCCGCCTCCCTTGTCCACTGGCAACCAGTGTTATCAGTTAATTGAGAATCCTCCCGGAGACACTCTGTGCATACATTGATACAAGCGAACGTGAATATTCAGCCTGCTTGTTTTGTCTCCTAATCATTTCTCTGATTCCCTTCTCTCCATTCCCACTGCTCTTGTTTTGCTCCTGAGGTGCTTTGGACTGTTGCCTGCACTTCACTTTCGCCTACATTTCAGCCTTGTACACATCGCTTTTCATTCTACTAAAGGATCCCAGTCTGTACAGAAAGGAGTCCAGCATGACTTAGCCTGGTCTTGTGGCCCCTGAGGAATTCATCTCTTGTCCCCTGCCCCGCCTGTCACGCATTTGGCACACAGTTTTTCTTAACTTATCTCCCCATCCCCAATCAGGGATACTTAAAAAAAAATATCTGATGAAAGCTCGTGGTCTCACCAGACACTGAACACACTGCTTTGCCTCTGTGTCCTTGTTTACAGACCCCGAGTTCAGAATCTCTATTTTGGTAACACAGAACTGTCTGTCACTTCCTGCGCATGCATTGCATATGATTTTTCTTCTCCAGGCCATTTCCTCTGCGTGGAACCCTTGTCCTACTATTTTCATTAGCAGGCCACACTCAGTTCTGGTGTCATCTCTACGGACCATTCTTGGTACGGACCATTCTTGGTTGAGATTCCAGAAACTCATGGAGCCTTCTATATGTAGTGTAGCAAGTAGGCGTCCATACTGGGAACAGGCATTTCTCATCAATAGCACAACTGCCTTGCTAGTAGAAAAATAATTGTGATTTTGGATAACATGCTCTGATGGGTCCAAAAAAAAAAAAATTGAAGGTTGAAGCTTTATTTAACTAGTCATCTCTCCTTTACTACTCATTGCCCAACGCTCAGTAAAATACATGTCCATATGATTTATTTTCTTGAGCATCCCTACCTTACTTTACTAATTTTCAAACTTTGTGTTAACACTCATTTAAAAAAAAACCTCCATATTTATTATGTCCCTGAGAGAGAGAGTGTGTGTGTGCATGTGTGTGCGTGTATGTGTGTGTATGTGTGTGTGTGCGCATGTGTGTGTGTGCATGTGTATGTGTGTGCATGTGTGTGTGTATTACCTCTGCCTCTGTAGCTGGTACATAAAGGAGTGAAACTCTCCATGTATGGGGTTATCCTTAAAAAATTGAAAGTGTTAACCATCAGTCCTGATAGATGACATGAACCATCTGGAGACAGTAGCTCATCCTAAGAAGTGACTCCTAAGTATGCAAATGTGGTATTTTTCTTTCCAAGCCAGGTAATCAGAGAGCGTCTTAGGTGCTCGATTTTATTGCAGAGTGCCTGGCATGAGGTAAATTGTTAACTGATTAACAGAGGGTTTAGTGGGTAAGAATTTAATAGCTTTGGTTCCCCACTGTTCCGGTAGAATCCTCTGACTAGTGGATGATTCTGTTCACCAACCACGCTAGCCATGTAGAAGATAGGAAAAATTTATGAGACTGCTCTGTAGGTGTGAGATCCCTGTAGAGCTTTCATTTTCCTTCTGTAATTCTGACCTCACTAAGCAAACATCCCTGGTGCCTCAGATGGTAAAGAATCTGCCTGCAGTGCAGGGGACCCCAGTTCGATCCCTAGGTCAGGAATGATCCCCTGGAGAAGAGAATGGCATCCCACTCCAGTATTCTTGCCTGGAGAATTCCATAGACAGAGAAGCCTGGCGGGTACAGTCCATGGGGTTGCAAAGAATCAGACATGACTGAGCAACTTACACACACTTATCAGCAAACATCAGGTTTACTGAGTTGTGTTCCCAGATATGTTGATACGAGAAATTGAGTGTCTCGAGTACCATTAATGACTGTGCCAGCCTTCGGATAAGTACAGCCCCTGCTGTGTGGAATAAAGCACAGTTTTAGGCTGTTAGTGTGTTGGGAGAGCCTGCTCAGTCCTTATGGCCCCAGGTGTTTACAGCTGAGCCTTCAGCCCTGGGTCCCAGTGATTCCCCTGAGGTACTTGTCTATCTATAGGCTCCCACTGAAACAGCTAGTTAGCAACCCTCTGGTATCTTTTAAAATAGTTTCAATTGAACACACTTTACTAAGCATTCTAGGAAGGAATCATTTGAGTCCATTTGGGCTGCTATAACAAAATTCCATAGACTGGATGGCGTATAAGCAGCAGAAATTTATTACTCAGTTCTGGAGGCTGGAAGTTGGGAGATCAGAGTGCCAACATGATCAGGTTCTAGTGAGAGCCCTCTTGGAGTTGTAGACTCAGGGCCTCTTGTTTGTGTCCTCACATGGTGGAAGGGGATCCCTCATGACCTAGTCACCTCCTCAGTGCCCTCCCTCATACCATCACCTAGAGCATTAGGTTTTCAGTGTATGAATTTGGGGGTGGGGATGGGGGACATAAACCAACTACATAGTGGGAATAGAAAGCTCACAAAACAGGAACTACAAATGGCCAAAACATGAAAAAATATTCACCTTCATTGCATCAAAGAAATGCAGATTGTAATTAGATTGTAGAAGTCCGTAACAATGATGAGGTTGGGTCATTTCCCTTTCCACAGGTAAGAGGTTAGATGGGGGTATTATGCCTTTGATGGAGAGCAGTTCAGCTCATAGGCTCCCTTGGCCCCTGTGATTCTGTTCTGTTGCTGTTACTCGCTAAGTCGTGTCCGACTCTGCGACCCTATGGACCTTAGCCCACCAGGCTCCTCTGTTCATGGGATTTTCCAGGCAAGAATACTGGAACGGATTGCCATGATTCTGTTCTGAGTACATCCTTAAAAAAATCAGAGATGAAGCTTAGTTTCAATGATAAGCACATTGTCTCTGGGAGGCAAGTGGTATGGTAGATGGGTTAAGAGTGAGGATGCTGGAGCCAGTTTCCTGGCTTAAAGTTCTTTTTCACCGTTTATCAGGTAGGTGAACTTAGGCAAGTTAATTTCTCTTTGATTTTCTCATCTGTGAAATGAAGATAATAATAGCATCCACCTCTCACATTGTATTGAGAATTAGCTAATAAGTTAATATATATAAAGTACTTGAAATTCTGTCACAGAATAAGCAACTATATAAGTATTAGTTCATTAGCAAGGTTGATATTGTAAAAATTGGAGTTTTTTTAAGAGACAGTATACCAAACTGTCGGAGAAGGCAGTGGCACCCCATTCCAGTACTCTTGCCTGGAGAATCCCAGGGATGGGGGAGCCTGGTGGGCTGCCGTCTGTGGGGTCGCACAGAGTCGGACACGACTGAAGTGACTTAGCATAGCATACCAAACTGTATATACAAAAAGACCCTGATTTGCTTCATAAATGCAGTTGCATAGCAGAAAAGACGGAAGTGACAAAACATTCAGACTTTTGTCCCCAGTAATGGTATATAGCATTTCCATTTACACATTTTATTTGTGAAATATTTCACATTTATTTATCATAAGTATTATAATGATATTGCTAGAAATAATTGAAATTAATATATCATAGGACTTATATTCTTGAGTTTTCTTTATAAAATGCATATTCATTTTGACATATTTTACTTTCTCTTCCTCTTTTCAAAGCTGCTAATATTTCACTTCCTCCACATGTTCACCCACATGCCATCTGCTTGATATTTTCTTGCATTTAGCTTGCTTGCTTGTTTTATGTATAGATCAGCCTCAAGGCTAGTTCTTCAAGAATAAGTAAACCTAGTGAAATGATTTATGACATATTCATGGTGGTGGCTTTCTCATGGAAACTTAAGCCAGAGAATGCTTAGGCAGTGATGGCATTGTATCCTGGCATTATATCATCTCCACATTTTGGGCACCCAGCCTTATCTCCCTAGCCCCACCTGCATACATTCAGCAAGTTAGTAGGATCAGAAGGCTTCTCAGTAACCCTGACAACCATGTAATTCTTGCCTTCAGGCTTTTGACTGCCGGCTGTATCTGAATTTCCTCATACATTTCTTTCTTGAAAGCCAGTATTCTGTACCAGGTTGATACTTAATTCCATCAACACTTTCTAGGACATCTACTCTACCCCTAATTTCATTTTCTTTCTGCGCTTAATGATTTGTACTACAAATTAAATACAGATTTGCTTTATAGCTTATAGCTCACCCCAGTGACTTAGCAGTAAAGAACCTGCTTGCAATGCAGGAGACCTAGGTTTGATTCCTGGCTCTGGAAGATCCCCTGGAGAAGAGAATTGCTTCCCACTCCAGTATTCTTCGGAAAAGGCGATGCACCCCACTCCAGTACTCTTGCCTGGAAAATCCCATGGACGGAGGAGCCTGGTAGGCTGCAGTCCATGGGGTCGCTAGAAGTCGGGCATGACTGAGCGACTTCACTTTCACTTTTCACTTTCAGGCATTGGAGAAGGAAATGGCAACCCACTCCAGTGTTCTTGCCTGGAGAATCCCAGGGACGGGGGAGCCTGGTGGGCTGCTGTCTATGGGGTCACACAGAGTCGGACACGACTGAAGTGACTTAGCAGCAGCAGCAGCCAGTATTCTTGCCTGGAGAATTCCATGGACAGAGGAGCCTGGTAGGCTACAGCCCATGGGGTCGCAAAGAGTCGGACATGACTGAGCGGTTAATACTTCCACATTTATCAGCTTACCGTAGAACTAAGCTATAAAGCAAAGTGAAAGTGCTAGAGGAACTTGGTGGGCTACTTTCCATGGGATCACAAAGAGTTGAACACGACTGAGCAACTAACACTTTCAGATTCTTTACTGTCTGAACCACAAGGAAAGCCCTGAGGGCTACAAGGAAACCCCTAAGCTGATAAGGGGTTGTGTTTTATAATACTCCATGCCCTTCAGGTTTCTAGCAAAATGTTGTCCACATGCACACAGATGGAACACAAGAAGACTGGTTTTTGTTGTGTTGATAACATTCTTAGGCAATGACTTAATGAGTTTTCTGTTCCATCTTCATTTTGCCCATCTTTCTAGTTCTTGCTCATGTGTGTAAAATACCACACACTCCCTACCTTTTGAGAGCTTACGGTCTGACTGAAAATGTGGGCAAGAGGTGCCATTCATTAGAAAATGGTACAGGATAGCATAAGTGTGTGTAAGAAAGCTAGCAGCATGAGTTTGTTAGACTAAAATTGCTGAAGTATGGTAAGAGCGCCATAATACATGGTGATGCTACATTCTCCGAAGATTTCAGAGCTCCTTTTTTGTTAAGGATTTTCCTTGATAATTAGGTGAGTTCTTAGTCCACTACTCAATAAAGTGTACTTGAATTACCTCCTGGGTACAAATGTTAACTGTGTGAGCTTTCTCCTCTAATATTCAAAATAATATTTACCAATGCTCTCAATTGCATGTGCAGATTTCCTTTAAAGTATAAGAGAAAGTAGCAGAATAGACATGATGGGGAAGTCATATTTTTGATGCAGTATCCTTTTGGAATAGTTATAGTATGTAAGATTTAAGACAAGTGAATTGGTTTCCTAGGGCTGCTCTGCTGCTGCTGCTGCTAAGTCGCTTCAGTCATGTCCGACTCTGCTCGACCCCATAGATGGCAGCCCACCAGGCTCCCCCGTCCCTGGGATTCTCCAGGCAAGAACACTGGAGTGGGTCGCCGTTTCCTTCTCCAATGCCTGAAAGTGAAAAGAGAAAGTGAAGTTGCTCAGTCGTGTCCGACTCTTAGCGACCCATGGACTACAGCCTACTAGGCTCCTCCGTCCATGGGATTTTCCAGGCAAGAGTACTGGAGTGGGTTGCCATTACCTTCTCCAGGGCTGCTCTAACAAGTACCAAAAACTGGGTAGCCTAAAACAACAGGAATTCATTGTTTCACAATTCTGGAAGGTAGAACTCTAAAATCAGGGTGTTGTCAGGGCTGCGATCTCTCTGAAACCTGTAAAGGGATCCTTTCTTGCTGCTTCTGGCTTCTGGTGATTCGCTGGCTGCCTTTAGCATTCCTTGGCTTATCGCTGCCTAACTCTAACCTCTGCTCTGTTTTCATGTGGTGGTCTCCTTGTGTGTCTTGATCTTCATATGGCTATCTTCTTATACAGACGCCAGTCATTAGAGGCCCGGAGTACTCCGATAAGATCTCATCTCAACTGAAAGTATCTGCAATGACCTCTTTCCAAATAAGGTCATATCCTGGAATACAGTGGATACAACTTCACTGTATTTGGGGGGATTGTGGGGGTGTGCAGTGATGCAGTTCAACCCCTAATGATAAATAATATCAAATTCCATGGACAGAGGAGCCTGAGGCGGGGGGAAGGCTGTAGTCCCTGGGGTCACAAAGAGTCAGACATGATACACTCACTTTTGGACTTCCCTGGTAGCTCAGGTGGTAAAGAATCTGCCTGTAGTGTGGGAGACCCTGGTTCGATCCCTGAGTTGGGAAGATCCCCTGGAGAAGAAAATGGCTACCCACTCCAGTGTTCTTGCCTGGAGAATCCCATGGACAGAGGAGCCTGGGGGGCTACAGTCCATGGGGTTGCAAAGAGTTGGACGTGACTGAGCGACTAACACACACAGATAGATGGATGTACCAAGATGTACATAAGTCTCGCTTGGTGTTAAGTGATGTCTTCTTATAGTTAAACTTGCATAGCCATGCACATGGGTTATGGGATAAATGAGAAATGGAAGGAAGGGATGCTTTCTTGGCTGTTTTTGTTAATTGACTGCTTTTGTCTCGGCTTTGGTATTCCTGACCTTGGTAGAATTATGCGTATGGATAGTAATACGTACTATGTGGCTTTGATCTTCTTGGTAAAAATCCACAAAGTAATTTGTGGATCAGGATACTTCTAAAGGTGTGTTGATTTTGTTTTTGTTGTGATACTATACTGCATGTGAAAGTGTTAGTCACTCAATTGTGTCCTACTCTTTGTGACCCCACAGACTGTAGCCCATTAGGCTCCTCTGTCCGTGGGATTCTCCAGGCAAGAATACTGGAGTGGGTAGCCATTCCCTTCTCCAGGGGATCCTCCTGACCCAGGGACTGAACCCAGGTCTCCTGCATTGCACGCAGATTGTTTACCATCTGAGCCACCAAGGAAGCCGGATAACTACTACCTAACACCATCCAACGGAGAAGGCAATGGCACCCCACTCCAGTACTCTTGCCTGGAAAATCCCATGGACAGAGGAGCCTGGTAGGCTGCAGTCCATGGGGTCGCTAAGGATCGGACACGACTCAGCGACTTCACTTTCACTTTTCACTTTCATGCATTGGAGAAGGAAATGGCAACCCACTCCAGTGTTCCTCCCTGGAGAGTCCCAGGGACGGGGAAGCCTGGTGAGCTGCAGTCTATGGGGTCGCACAGAGTTGGACATGACTGAAGTGACTTAGCAGCAGCAACACCATCCAAAGGTTAGTGTCTTAGAACCACAAATGTTTATTTCACATTCGTGAGTCCACAGGTTGGCAACCGTTGACTGGGTCCAGAAGGGCTGGGCTGGGCTCCAAAGCTGAGGCAGGAATTCAGGTCTGTTCCATAGGTCTTCATCCTGGGACCCGTGTGGAAGAAGGAAAAGCTACTACCCGGGACGTACTTTTCTGATAGAGAGCAGAAACTTGCAGGCCTCTTAGAGCCTTATGTTGAAATGGGTACACTGTTTGTCCTCAGTCTGTTGATTAAGCCAAGCCACATGGCCAACTGGCTTAGAGCAGCATGCTCTGTATGCTAGTGCAGAGCACCACTCAGTGGCATCGTGGAGGGTGTGCGTCTGTAATTCTGTTACAAGGAAGGCATACATACTCGAGGACAACAATCCAGTCTGGCCAAATGGCCGAAGAGCCCTTTTTCTTTGGAATTCTTCAAGAATTTTTATATCAAACAACTGAATAAACCTTTAAAGGAAAGCATACTTAAACTATAGACTTGGTTTCTTAACCAGATCTCTTGGAAAATTAGTATTGACTACTATATTCCCTGGTGGCTCAGAGGTTAAAGGGTCTGCCTGCACTGTGGGAGACCTGGGTTCAATCCCCGGGTCGGGAAGATACCCTGGAGAAGGAAAGGGCAACCCACTCCAGTATTCTTGCCTGGAGAATCCCATGGACGGAGGAGCCTGGTAGGCTACAGTCCATGGGGTCACAAAGAGTTGGACACGACTGAGCGGCTTCACTTCATTATATGCATAAATCTTTTCTTGAAGAAGAGGTCACAGTACCTCCCAATGGTGGTCTGACTTTAGGTTGGGCAGATTTCCTGCCCTGAAGATACTTTTCATCCTGCCCTCTTCCTGAAGGGATGTTTGTGTTTTTACCACATTTTGTACTATGCTAACCAAAGCAATACAGGCTTCTCTCCATCTTTGTCCCATGTATCTGAGAGGAAGGTGGAATTTCGGTCTTCTTGAACATGCTCTGATAGAGCACTTTTTCATTAAGGATACAGCTCTTTCTGGATTACACACATGACTGTCCATTGTGTAGCACTGTTGAACTACCACCATGAATGGTTATTTTGGTCATGTCTCACTTTACACACCTCCCTGGGAACACTGGCCCCTGTGACCTGGCCCTTTTCTTTTGGTTGCTACTTCTCTGTGTGAAACAAGTTTTATTTGGCACGGCTTTTTAATCATACCCCTTTTTTTCTGATTATTTTATTTATGTCAGTTTTATTTCCTTGTTAAAAATGTTAAAGTTTTCTTAGTGTATTGAGTCCTCTTTATATGCATAGGTTTCAGATATATAGTCCAGTGGTAGACATAAAACAGGTTCTTTATAAATGCTTACTCATTGAATAGAAGGCTTGTCAGTATGTGACAAGGTACAATTTTGGAGTAAGTGTAAATTGTTTATTGCGACTTGTACATTTATGTTGTATGTTTCAGTTCAGTTCAGTTGCTCAGTCATGTCCAACTCTTTGCGACCCCATGAATCACAGCACACCAGGCCTCCCTGTCCATCACGAACTCCCAGAGTTCACTCAGACTCACGTCCATCGAGTCAGTGATGTCATCCAGCCATCTCATCCTCTGTCGTCCCCTTCTCCTCCTGCCCCCAATCCCTCCCAGCGTCAGAGTCTTTGCTTACTTGTATGTAAATATACTGAAAGCATATTAAAAAGTTATAAATCAGTTATTTTTTATTTGGCATTTTCACATGTATGAGTGTATGCCAGTGTATTTTGAAGATGGTATTCAATTGCCAATACCGTCCACATGAAAACAAAGAGGCATGTGGCTTTTCCTTAGTGGAATGGCAATTAACCTGGTAAAGTGAGCATTATGTCTCTTGATTGTTTCAAAAGACACTCAGATTTAATTCTTGAAAACTAGTGCTTACAGCCTATATGTTCTTTGTAAAGGCATTCCATTTATTACATCTTCCATCTGTCAAATTTTATTGGTTTTGTTTGCATCAGTTAGTCCTGATTCAGATTCATCTAACAGATAGCTCCCACCTGATAATATTAATAATAATAATAAGAAGAAGAAGAAATAGAAGTAGTAACCACTGCCCATGCTTATTCCTGTCCTAAAATTCAAGGAGTTGGGGCATGATGCAAGACCAGGACCCTGGCAGTAGTGATGGCATTTGCTGTGAGCAAACGTAGTGATGCAGTGAATGATATTGGTGCCTACTCTTTGGGGAATAGGCAGGCCTACTCTTTGGGGAGTAGGCTTGAATTCTATACTAGTAGATAGAGACTCCAGAAGACTCTGGAATTTTTTTTTTTTTTTTCTTTTCTTTTTTAAAAATTCCTTTTGGGCCAGGGCTAGAAAGATAACTACAAAAAAAAAAAAAAGCAAATAGGCCAGAGATCCTAGGATTTTAGTAGTGGGTCTGTCTAATATTAAAATGAATGCCAGAAGTAATTGAAGACAAATTTTTCGTCCTGTGTCATTTTTTAAAAAATAATATTTATTTATTTATTTGGCTGTGTCGGGCCTTAGTTGGACATACAGAATCCTTTGTTGCCGAGCATGGACTCTCTAATCGTGGCACCCAGGCTGAGTTGACTCTCTAGTTGGGGCACGCAGGCTGAGTTGCTCTGCAGCGTGTGGGATCCCAGTTCTCTGACCAGGGGTGGAACCCACATCCTCTGCGTCGCAAGGCAGGTTCTTGACCACCAGGGAAGTCCCTCACCTATGTGTTTGTTGCTGCCGTTTGGAGCCTGCCACCTTGGGACTCACCTTAGAGATGATCTGAAGTGATCTTCCAGTGCTGGAGCAACAATAGGGGGTGTCCCTGGAAATCACCTCGTGACATTGCAGGCATCAGATTTTTTTTTTCAACTTTTGTGGGTTTTGGACACTCATATGCCTGGAGCAGACACCCAATAAATAGTGACTGATGGTGAGAAAGAGGAAGTTTTCTGGTTGAGACATGAAACCAGCAGAACAGACTCTGTTCTGTTTTCATTGTCTCCAATAACTTTTTACATGACTTTCTGTATATTTTGCCCATTTAATTTGTGTTTGTGTACAGATAGAAAACTGTTTAAGACTAAATAGTTATATCTTTTTAAGTATTAATGAGAAAATGCATGCGATATATTAAAGACCTCTGGTAGAAGTTTTATAAAATCATAACTTTTAGTTCTAAAAAGAATCATCAGTCTTAGTCCCTAGGGGAAGAAAAAAGGGACTTTTGTAACTTAAAATCCATAAGGAAATTTTTTTAAAAGATCAAAATTCCATTTTTAAATCCTGATGCTGTGTGTTCACTAATTTCAGTGGAGAAATAATTGGATTGGCAGACAATTACTTTTCATAACAACAGAAACAAAGACTATGCCAACGGCTAAGGGATATATTTCCGGCGTAGTGAGTTATATCATTACTTCAGTCCTTAATATTTAAGAGGTGTTTCACTTAATTTAATGAAGTAAGGGAATGTGCATTCCAGTTAGCTTTTTAAAAGCAGTAAATGTTTATTAAGTGGGTGAACGTGTTTAGTGCAGTGCTTTATTAATGAATAGCAATGCCTAACTTGAACGTGGTTCAGAATCAATGTCCTAAAGGACGAAGGACAAGAACGCTGGTGTTCACCCTCTTCTTCTTTTTAATGGTGGGTAGAACCAACTGCCAGGAAGAACCAGGCAACTGATGTGAAAATTCTGTGTAGTGTTACAGCCTTGAGTTAGAGATCCATTATGAATGGTTCTGAGTTTAGTGTCAGACAAAGCTGATCATTCTGGCTCCAACTCTTATGGCTGTTTGACCTGGAATAAACATTTTAACCTTTCTGAACTTCAGATTCTTTATCTAAAAAGGATTGAGAAAATGAACTCTCGTAGAGTCATAAAGATTAAACTGTGTGTATGATAGCATTGAACAAAAAAATCTGGTGCATATGGTTAATGTTTGGTAAATGTTTTGACTGTTGCTGCCTGCTCTCATCTCTACATTCTCCTAGGCTGCCTGGCTTGAGTTAATTCATGATCTAACATGTTTGTTTAGGGGCAAATTTGAATCTAACTCTGCAGGCGCTGATGAAGATAGGTGTAATTTTCATGAACACAGGAACATTTGGGCTTGTTGAAATCTCAGTTGGAGGGAATTTTCTGTTCCATGGGATGCTAGACTCGATAAACACCTCTTGGACATGTTTCATTTCTAGACCAACCCTTTCACAGATAAGGAAACTGGAAGCTAGAGAAATCGAGTAACTTGCTCAAGGCCCTATACCTTGGAAATGCTGGAGTCTGGATTCCAATGGGGTCTGTCCAGCTTCAAAGGTGCCTGCCTGCTAAGTCGCTTTAGTCGTGTCTGACTCTTTGCTGACCTTATGGTCAGTAACCTGTCACACTCCTCTTTCATGAGATTTTCTAAGCAAGAATGCTAGAGTGGGTTGCCATGCCCTCCTGCAGGGGATCTTCCTGACCTAGAGATCCAACCTGCATCACTTAGGTCTCCTGCATCAACAGAGGGTTCTCGACCACTCGTGGCACCTGGGAAGCCCCTTTAAAGGTGCTGTGCTGCCTTAACATGAGTCAGAGGGCTTAGTCAGGTAAAGCACAGAGAACCTTGAAGACAGAACTACTCAGGTGTGTGAAGTTTGTAAAATCTCGGCTTTGAAGGAATTTTTGACATGAAAAATTTTTGATAAAAATGTAATTAAAAATATTAGTCTATCCATGTGTTGGCTTCTGCCATACATCAGCATGAATCAGCCATAGACATACATATGCCCCCTCCCTCTATGAAATTATTTCTGATCTCATTTCACCTATAGCTAAACTTGTGGTGGTATAAGCGTCTGAGCATTTGTTGTGTCTTCTAATGAACTTCTGCTTGAGAATTTACTTTATGATTATAAATTATTCACTTATGACTTACCTGTTATAAGGTACTTGTCTTTTGGCATTATATTGATTTTTGAAACCTGGGAATATAGATATTGAACTACCTGTGATCAGTTGCTTTCCTTTAAGGCATTACATCACCTTCATAAAATTGTGTTAAATGGGTTATATTGTTTATCAACTTCATCTCAGCATTATACAAAGGGCATGTTATAAAATACTTATATACAATTGACCATTGGAAACTGTGAGAGTAGGGGTGGTGACCCTCCAGGTAGTTTAAAAAAAATGTGTGTAACTTTCAGTGGGCCCTTTGTACATGCCATTCTTTCGTATTTTCAGATCATGTGATACTATAGTATATTTATTGAAAAAATCTGAATGTAGGTGGACTCACGAAGTTCAAACCCCTGTTGTTCAAAGGTCAGCTGTATTTATTAGGTGAGGGGTGTTGAAGTTTGGTAGAATTGAAATGTACCAGTCCACAGCCACCCCCTAAAGTGGTCCAGCTTGTGCTGTCATCTCTGGAGATTAGGAAGCTGCTCTCTCTGGAGGCAGCTCTTTGCATCAAGCCCTTATGTTGAGCCAAGACATCTCTCTCTCAATACCCAGTGCCTGTTTCTAGGTAGACCCTTGAGGGTCTGTTGGTACAAGCCTAAATCCTCTACTAGATAAGATCCTTGAGATATTTGAAAGTAACTGTCCTTTCCTCTAGGGCTTCCCAGGTGGCTCAGTGGTAAAGAACCCACCTGCCAATGCAGGAGATGCAGGAGATTCTGGTTCAATCTCTGGGTCAGGAAGATCCCCTGAAGAGGAAATGGCAACCTGCTCCAATATTCTTGCCTGGAAAATTCCTTTCCTGACAACTTCTCTTTCATATCCTTTCCTCTCAACTCTTTCCATGCTAAACCCGACCAGCTCCTTTGACTAATATTCTTAAAATTTGGTGGCTCAGATGGTCAAGAATCTGCCTGCAATGAGGGAGACCTGGGTTCTATCCCTGGGTTGGGAAAATCCCCTGGAGAAGGGCATGGCAACCCACTCCAGTATTCTTGCCTAGAGAATCCCCATGGACAGAGGAGCCTGGTGGGCTACAGTCCATGGGGTCACAAAGAGTCGGACATAACTGAGCAAGTAAGCCCACAGCACAGCTTAAAGTTTAGTTTTAGGTTATTTAATCATTCTATTTGTTCCAGTTTCCTTCTATTTCTCCTGTATGAGGAGATCCAGAGCTAAATGCAATAGTCATGATATATTATAACCCTCAAAAAGGGTAGGACAGACCATCATAGTCTTTTTCATTCTGGGTTGACTGCATTGGTTTTTTATTTCTATTTTTTGGCCTAGGTGGGTGGGGGGAGGTGTTGTGAAGCACTGGAACCACACCACTGGGTATGTGAATCTTACTGTCACCCCAAACATGATATATGCCTGTCCTATTCATTTGTGCTAACGCTAGGTTCTACCTCTCCCAGATGTAGAACCCTGAGTTGATCTACAGACAGCTGACATCTGTCTGAATTGAAATGCTGTTATCCAAGATGTTATTTATCTCTTCAAAAGTCTATTAAGCACATATTTTCATTCACATCATTGGTAAATGTATTAATGAGGACAAGGCTTAAGAAAGAACACTGCATTAAGCTGTTAACATTCTCCCTTTAGGTTGAAGTTGGAAGTCTGCTCCCAGCTCCAGATAGAGGCCAGTCGGGTGGTGAGCACATACCGCTTGGTATAGTGACTCAGTGCTTTCTGTAATCAGTCCAATCCTGGGGGCATTCATTCACGTCTAGGCCACATCATCCATCTTATTCATAAGCAGATCAAGAGAAACTTACCAAGTGCCTTACAAGTACAGTTACACTATGTTTGCCTCATTTCCTTGTTGCACTAGAGTAGTAACTGTGTACAAGAGGGAACTTAGGTCGGTACAGTTTGGCTATGCCCCGTTCTTGAACTTCCTTCTCTCTACCAGCCCTACATGCCCACCATACCAGACCACCAGGCCTCCTTGAGCACCACGCATTCCCTGCCAATGGCTTGTACATCCTCATTCGGCCTAATGAGACCAACCGCTTTTGCATTCATCATCAAACTCTCTGTTCCTCCCTCACAGTCTGGCTCTGGCATCATCTATGGCATTTCCCAGACTCCCCTTCCCTCCCTGGCAGAGTAGTTGCTTCCCCTCTGTGCTGCGTGGTTCCTTGTACCACCAATATCAGACTGCTTGCCGTTTGCCTTACCACCTGATGGATGTCAGTTGCCTGTTTCACCTGAGCTGGCTGCCTGTGAATGCTGTCCTCTTTGTGTCTCCCTGGGAGATGCTTCAGAAAGGGATCTGCTTGCTTGTTGTTGTTGTTCTGCTGAACGGTTGATTTTCTGTGAACATCGTGGATCTCAGGGTTCACTGCCTCCTCTTGTAAGTCCTTCCCAAGCTGCCTTTAATTATCACGTCTAAAGTTTTGCTGGGGATTCGAATGATGTTTTGTTGAATACTTTTTTGATAACTTTTGTTGAAAATTAAAATCTATTTGCATCTTGTTAAGCTTTTGGCCTTTTCCACATATTTAGCAATTCCTGACCCTGCTAGTGATGCTTTAGAAATCTTATTTGCACATTCTCCTCCTAGAGGGAACTTAAAAAGTGACTGTCAAGCCCAGAGGTGGATCTTTCTTTAGAGTATCAAGGAGATTTGATGAAATCTCTGTACTTATTTTGGGTAAGAGAGCACTGATAACCACACTTGTTTAATTCTTTTCACGTCTAATTTCAGTTCCCTTGACAAAAAACAATGGAATAGGAGTTGATGAGGTCTCCATTTTGCCATCCATTGGCTTTGTCCCATTCAAGTGGCAGACCTCTAGCCTGTCCTTGATCATCACCTTGATTCAAGTATAACTCTGTAGTTCTTTGTTGCTATTAAGTTCTGTTTTATTTCTATGATACACATTTGTTTATCTGGGAACATCATCCCCTAGATGTTTCCCTCCCATGTTTGCAGCATGCTTTTGTTCTATTTCTATGTATTTCTTCCCAGATTTCTTTTTAGAGTATTCAAGTTTCTGACCTTTGTTTAACACCTATATTTCTGAATACCCTTTCTGTGTTTAGATGACAGTAGAGCTTTGAGAAAGATTGAATTCCTGTCATATTTCAGCATAAGTATAAGTATTTTCTAGGAGGAAATGTTTGTAGAAAGGTACATTTTGGCCTGTTCCTTATGTGGCCAAGGCTTACAGGGTGGTGTTGTCATTATTTCATTTGTATAATAGGAAACATGTTGTTGGGAAAACAGCTGATGGACATTATGTGTGCTCTGGTGTTTTCCTAGTCTCCACTGGTCATACCTGAATGAGCAAGGAGCTGCAGTGTGTTCGATGGGAAGCCAGAAAGCCACGCTGGGCTGTGTGGGTCCACACTGGTTCAATGGAGTTAGGGAGTCTGATAGCTCTGTCCTTAAGTTCCTTCTAAGTGGCATCACATTAGAGGGGAGCATCAAACATTTGTTGGTGATACAGAAAATACTTTGTCTTTAACACAGCTCTTACGGGGTAAGGGTTTTGTATATGCCATTTTAAAAAAATAATGAAGTAAATTTAAATTGACTATACTGATTTAAGATCACAAAAAGAAATATTTAGGTGGAAGATACATCTTGTACTCCCTCATAGCATTCTTCTTGGTCTGTAATGCACCCTGAATGCAGGAGACTCTTGTAATTCAGTGTTTGGATGAGTCTAGGGTTTATTGATGTGAGGAGAAAGTCAACAGTAAATGGAAGAGGGGCTTTTAAGAAGCCCATTATAGCCACTTATAATGGAGAATGTAGTTCCCATTAAAGATTGATTTAAGGAGCTCTGGTTCTTCAGTGAAGCATGAAGGCTGCCGGGTGGTGCTCTGTGCAAATCATTTTTATAGCATCCTTTGCTGATCTCTTCCTGGTTAATCTGTTGGTGTGTCCAGACCTGAAAGGGCTGCATCCATCTGGTTTAAGAAATATATCAGTTCCCAGAAATTTAAAAGAAACCAAAGATTTGGATATTTTTTTTATCTGTTGAATAGAAAATGGAAAAAGAACTCCACTAGTTCTAAACAGACACAGCAGCACCAGATGTCAGTTCTTGGATCATTTAATCTTTTTTTTTTTTTTTTCCTTGTGTTTATTTTTGTCAATATTTTTCCACTAGAACCAAATATTAGTTTCTGGCTCAGCTTGCAATATAAAAATTTTCCAATTAGGTGGTTATGACTTCATCTTTATTCATGAGGGGAAATCTAATAAATAGAGATCATCACATATGATGGCATGCAGAAGTGAAACTTTAAAATAAACCACCTGACCCAGGGCAGGGCAGAGAGCCAGGGTTCTAATTCTTTCTGGAGTATCCCCATTTCCAAATAATAATTACATATATATATATATATATATATATATATATGCCAAACCAAGCAGGGATTGAACCCATGCCCCCTGCAGTGGAGGCACAGAATCTTAACCACTGGACCGCCAGGGAAGTCCCCAAATAACTGTTACTTTGGGAGGAATCCTTGGATTGATATCTGTCTACCATGTCATTAATCTTATCCCCAGGACTGGATTAATTCCTTGCTTAGCTTTTATGTGGTTTTTCTGCCTAGTTCTGTGTTCAGTATTTAGGGAAGTGTAAGCAGAGTATCAACCCACTCCAGTGTTCTTGCCTGGAGAATCCCAGGGACGGGGGAGCCTGGTGGGCTGCCGTCTATGGGGTCGCACAGAGTCGGACACGACTGAAGTGACTTAGCAGCAGCAGCAGCAGCAAGCAGAGTATGAAACATGATGGTTTTCGACTAAAGGGAACCTAGGTTGTTTGGGGCTGAGGAGGCTAAGTGAAGTGGCATTGTCACGTGGTGTAGAATGAAGTGCCTCGCAGTAAGTGATAAGTGACACGTGAAGTACACTTATAAGGCAGAGAGAGAAGGGCACACAAGTGGTCAGGGAAGCACGGCTGAATCTCGTGTTGGATCCGGTCAGAGGAAGACGAAGTGTAGCAAGACTACCTCAAGGCTGGAGAACAGTAAGGATGAAGGTACAGAGCTGGTAAGGAGCCCCGCGGGCTCAGGCCACTTGTGAAATGGAGGTGATGAGAGTTGGACACTTGGCTACTGTCTTTTTCCTCTTTGTTTTCCTCCTCAAATTTTCTAATGAGTACTGTCCTAGTTCGTGAAGGCATGGCTTCCACCCCCACCACTCCACTTTGTTGTTGCTCAGTCTCTTCAGTCGTGTCTGACCCTGTGACCCCATGGACTGCAGCGTGCCAGGCTTCCCTGTCCATCACCATCTCCTGGAGTTTGCTCAAACTCAGGTCCATCGAGTTGGTGATGCCATCCAACCATCTCATTCTCTGTCGCCCTCTTCCTCCTGTCATCAATCTCTCCCAGCATCAGGGTCTTTTCCATTGAGGCCGTCCTGTTGGGGGTCTCACTGACCTGCTGCCCCTCCGCTGTGTCAGGTACGTTGGTCTTAACCTGAAGGAGCGTATGCCAAGGCATTAGATGCTGCTGATTCCAGACCACTTTTCCTAACTCATCTCCAAAGCTTTCTGGCCTCACAGGTTATCAAAAGGCATGGGAGGTACACCAAACTGGATCTAAATCTCTGTTCCACCAAGGCTGGGAGGGTTGAACTAGGGAAATTAGCATCTCTCAGCCTCAGTTTAATGGAAATAAGGATGCCTAACTCATAATGTGGTGTAGGGATGAAAAGAGAGAACATGTGGAAAAGGTTGAAGTGGTGACTTATGGAAAGGAAACATGGTTTTCTTTCCCTGCCCTGGCCACTCTGCCCTTTCATGTCCAGACTTCATGCTCCACCGCTCTCTCGTTCTGAAATCCTTTATCTTTTCCCTTTTTACCTGTTGAAATCCTCTGCCTCCTGAAAGGGGTACTTTGTTACCTCAGAGTTGAACTTTGTGTCTTCTGGATTCTTGGTGTTCTTTTGGACAGTTCTAAGTTACTAACTGTCCATTTTAGTCATGGGCACACATTTATTTCTTACTGGTTGGCAAATCCCTTGAGGGCAGCCCTGCGTCAGGGATTCAGAGATAAGGTAGTCAGAGTGGAGCCCGTGTCCTTCACTGTTGCCATACGGGGCCTTGGCATAGTTGTCGTATGTGCAGGGTGTTATCATCATGTTGTTTTTTCTTTTCCTCAAGTGCAACCATATGCTGTTAATTTCTCAATCTTTTTCCTCTAGCCCTCTCTGCACTCCTGTGCTTTATGAAATCTAACATCTGGTGAATGTCTCCAGCTAACAGTCCCGTGGGTACTCAAAGGCAGTGTGCCCGAAACTGATCTTTCATCTGTTTCTGCTTCTGCGCCCCGCCAAGTGCCTGCCCTTTTCCTGTAGATCGTATCTTATCTGTGGTATCACAGTCTATCCAGCCCCTGAGGCAGAAACTTGGAAGGCGTTCATCATTCCTTCCTGTCCCATGTTGTCTTCATGGAGTGCGTCACCAAATTTGGACTCATTTGCCTCCTTAATATGTCTTGAACTCATGCCTCCTCTTTCTGTGTAAGTACTGTTGGCCTAAGTGTGGGCCCTCTCTCAACTAGTTAGACTGTGATATCTTCTTTTAAAAAATCATGTATTATTATCATCTTTAGAATTTATTTATGGCTGTGCTGGGTCTTCATTGCTGTGTGTGGGCTTTCTCTAGTTGAAGCAAGCAGGGGCTACTCTTCATGGCTGCGTGCGGGCTTCTTACTGAGGTGGCTACTCTTGTTGCAAAGCATAGGTTCTAGGGTGCTCAGGCTTCAACAGTCGTGACGCACGCGCTTAGTTGCCCTATGGCAAGTGGAATCTTCCCAGACCAGGGATCAATCCTGTGTCCCCTGCCTTGGCAGGCAGATTCTTAACCACTGGACTGCTAGGGAAGTCCACTGTGATATCTTCGAGCAGAGTCTGTTCACCCTCTTGTCAGCCCTCTGAAGTCCATCCTCTGTAACCTGTGGGTATTACACGCCCTCCCTCCCTGTGGCGATGTCTGTCAGGAGGGCGGCTGTGGGGTCAGCCTGAGCCCTTCGTGACATGGTGCTGGCAGAGGTGCCGGGAAGGGGAGGCAGCACAGGGTGGGCAGCGAGGATAAAGTTCCAACTCTTCGCATGAC
The DNA here is from genome assembly GCF_002263795.3 of Bos taurus. NCBI lineage: Eukaryota > Metazoa > Chordata > Mammalia > Artiodactyla > Bovidae > Bos > Bos taurus. The sequence continues at coordinate 25,494,888 of NC_037336.1, read as the reverse complement.
ACGAAAGGTCTTCACGACCCTGATCCTGTCCGTGTCTTCATCCTCAGCTCCCACCACTCTCCTGCTTCACATTTGATCCTGGAGCAGCAGAGAGAGACTGTGTCTCCACGTCCCTTTTGTTCAGCCAGACCTGCTTGCCGTGTTCTTTAACTAGGAACCCATGCTCATCCTTCAGATCTTGGTGTGTGTGGGGCCTGCTGTAGGGTGGAAGGCTCAGTGTTCTTCCTCTAGGCTCTGTGCTTTCTCCACAGCTGTGTGTATCCCACAGAGCTGAAACCCTAAGTGTCTCCCTTGCAAGACAGTGAACACCATTAGGGCAAGTCTCATGTCTTAGGCGACTTCCCTGGTGGCTCAGACGGTAAAGAATCTGCCTGCAGTGCAGGAGACCTGGGTTCGATTCCTGGGTCAAGAAGACTCCCCTGGAGAAGGAAATGGCAAACCACTCCAGTATTCTTGTCTGAAGAATCCCATGGATGGAGGAACCTGGTGGGCTACAGTCCATGGGGTCGCAAAGAATTGGACACAACTGAGTGAGTTTCACTCATTCATTTGACTCATTTATCACAGTACCTTCCCTGTAATAGGGATTGTGAAATACATTATTTATGGAGTTGATATAAATTAGTAAATAATTTTGATTGATGAAATTTTTTTTTTTACTTTGAGACTCATTCGGGGTGAAAAGGCAAGATTTTAGGAAAGGCGAATGCTATGCAGAAAATTTAGATTAGTGTACCAGGCAGTAAGTAGACTTTAGGAATTTTTCAGCAGGGGGATGGCATAATGAGAGTGGTATTTAAGGAAGACTGATCTGGAGACAACCTCTTATGATAGGTTTTAACCAGATTACTCCTGGGAAGCAGAGGTGAGAGTTGCATGGGTGAGACAGTGAGGTAGAGGCAACCATATAAAACCTTTCTGAGGGATAGCTTCCCGAGGCTTTGTGCTTTCATTTCCACATTCACTCGAGTGAGATGTATTGACACTTGCTGGCATGTTTCCAAAATAGAACACTGATGTTATTTTTACTTTTAAAGGAAGAACATTCTTGTAAAACACCCAAGTGATCCGTTTTTTTTTTCATCATTGTGGATGAGACATATTCATCATTAATGGCTTGAAAATAGTGATTATGAATTCAAAGATTTTTTTAAAAAATTAGCTTCTGCATAGCCAGCCTAAAATCTTACAAAGTCAGCAATTTTTGCTTTAGCACACTTTGAAATAATTGTTAATTATGAGAAAAATACTTCAATTTATTTTTTCAGCTACTTTTCATTTTGTTTTAACACCTCCATTCTAATTATAGTGTCCTGCCCCCCACTTCCTGCAGGGGCACTTGTATTTCATATATGACTCATGTGACTGTACTCACTGGTTAAAGTTTAGCTTCCATTTGTTGGGGCCATGTAGCTCTATTTTGCTTCTTTCTTCATATTGGCCATTAATGAACTTCTTAATTTACAGTCACTCTGTTTTGTTTGTTTTTTTTTTAACCAGGGTTATGACTCATTGATTAAAAAGGAATTTTGCAAATACTTTGCACTTTTGATCGCATATTATGGATACCAAGGAAGAGAAGAAGGAACGGAAACAAAGTTATTTTGCTCGGTAAGCATTTGTTTGGCAAATTTATACCAGTATTGAAAAATGTTTGAGGGGACTTTGTCCTTAAGTATTAAGGACATTTGGCTTTTTTTTTTTTTTTTTTAATGACTGTTTCTAAAGAGAGCACGTAACCAGGAACAATTAGATGGACTTTGTTTCATCTTTTTCTTATTTTTACTAGAGAAATAACATATGGTTCTTCTCTTTCTATCTTTGACAATTCTCTCAGGCCAGTGCTGCTCAGAGAGTCTAGCCGTCTGTATGCATTGCGTTGCAGACTGCTCAGAATCCTGTGTTTAGCAAGCTGCATTGAATTTTAAATCCTAAGTACTTAGTTCCTATTGCTCTTTAGCTTCATTGGTTGAGCTATAACTAAAAACCTATGTCATATTTAAAGTTTATTACCTTGTGGGGTGTTTATTACTAAAAAGTATGTTTGTAGGTAAATGGAATGGATGAAATTATATCATTGTAGTCCCTGTCATTTTTAAAGCTTGAACTCATCCAGCGTATACACATATGTTGGTATCTGAATGGAAACAATCTGCTGTATGATTGGTCACTATTGATAGATTGAGACATCTGTATGGCAGCCAGTCACCGTTCATAATAACATGAAGGGTACACTAGAACGTTCATAAACCATTCTGATGGTTGGACTGTTTTCAAGCTCAGAGTGAGAACATGGCTTTAAAATGATGATTATAATCTCCTAAACTGAAATATTTCTTAACCAATTCAGCTTCATCACATCCCCAACTCCAGCGTGCTTGTTGAAGATGCATTTCCTGTTTTCCAAACAAATGTCTTGGAAACTGAAAGCCAAACTTTTTGTTGATATTTTTATGTCTGGATAGATTGTTAATGGGAAAATGAAGGGAATGAGCATTTACGGAACTACTCTGTGCCAAGTACTTTACTTTACTGTTTTATGTAGCTTCACAACAGAAGTATGAAATAGATTTTACCCCCATTTATTAATGAGGTAACTCAGAAAATAAGTATTTTGTCCATTTCATGTAGTGTTAGAGTCAGTATTCAAATATAGGTTTATATTCAAGGGACATATTTCAGTTAGTAATACTAAACCATGAATAAGAATTTTCGGAAAGCAAGAATTAACCTACCAATTTTAGTGAATTGTTTTCCACTGTTAGGACCCCAGAGAGTATCAGGGTTATTTAGGGAAGAAAGAACCATAGAAAGATAGGACACTTAGAATAAACACAACAATATAGTGATTTTTTAAATGTTTGAGATAATTTTAGATTCACATGTAGCTCTAAAAAATAATAGAATGATATCTTATACCCTTCATTCAGTTTCCCGCCTTACATGACTATTGTATGATAAATGTCACAACTAGGAAATTGACATTGATACAATCTTCTAACCTTATTCAGATTTCACAAAGGTTTACAAGCATTCATTTGTGTATGGGTGTGTGTGCATGTTTTAGTCCTGTTCGGTTTTATTACATGTAGATTTGTGCGGCCACCATCACAATCAAGATACAGAACAGTTCCGTCAAGAAGATTTCGTGTGCTACCCTTTGGAAGCCATATTCACCTTCTTCCTTCTGCCCATCACTCCTGACAACCACTGCTGTTCTCCATCTCTATAATTTGTCATTTCAAAAATATTATATGAATGGACTCATACAGTAGCTAACCTTCTGAGATTGTTTTCTTTTCACGCAGTTCAATCCCCTTGATATCTTAGTCTATTTGTACTGCTGTAACAAAATACCACAGACTGAATGGCTTATAAACAGCAAAAATTGTTTCTCACAGTTCGGGAGGCTGGAAGTCCAAGATCAGGGAGCCATCATGTCTGTCTTCTCACTGTGATTTCCATGTGGTAAGAGGCAAGGAGCTTTCTCAGGCTTCTTGTATAAGGACACCAGTTCATGAGAGTTCTGCCCTCTTGACCTGGTCACATCCAGAAGGCCTTTATCCCCTAATAAATACCATTACATTGGGCATTAGGTTTCAACATATGAATTTTGGGGACACACAAACATTCAGATCACAGCACTTGAGATCTGCCCAAGATGTTGCTTGTATTATGTAATAATTGTATTATGTAAAAATTATGTAATAATTTTTCCTTTTTATTGCTGAGTAGTATTGGGGTTGTTTCTAGTTTGGAACTATTACAAATAAAGCTAGGATCATTTGTGTAAAAAAAATTCTTTTTGTGAGTATCAGTTTTAATGTATTTGAAATGAATGCTCAGTGGAGTGGCTGAGTCAAATGATAAGAACATTTAATTTTATAAGAAATTACCATACTCTTTTTTCAGAGTGGCTATACCATTTTCCATTCCTTCCTATCTGCAGTGTATAAATGATCCAGTTTCTTGGCATCCTCATCAGCATTTGGTATTCTCACTCTTTTTTTATTTGAACCATTCTGAGAGGTATGTAGTGATAGCTCATTGTGATTTTAATTTGTGTTTCTTTAATGACTAATGAGATACAATGTCTTTTCATGTGTTTTTTAGCCATCTGTCCATCTTCTTCAGCACAATGTCTTTTCCTCTCTTTTGTCTATATTCTAACTGGATTGTTTTCTTATTGTTTAGTGCTGCGAGTTCTTTATACTTTCTAGATACTAGTCCTTTGATAAATAGTTTGCCAGTATTTTCTTTCAGTGTGTGGCTTTTCCTTTCAGCTTCTTAACAGAGCCTTTCACAAAGCAAAAGTTGTCAATTTTAACTTTAATGATTCAATTTACTAGATTTTCCTTTTATGGATTGTGCTTTTGGCATTAAGTCTAACAACTCTTTGCTCAGTCCTGGGTCCTGAAGATTTTCTTTCATTTTTTTCCCAAACATTTTATAGTATTATGTTTCATACTTAAGTTGGCTATCCATCTTGAGTTAATTTTTATGTAAGATGTTACTTTAGGTCAAGATTCTTTTTTTCTTTTTGCCTAGGGATGCTGTAAAAAGTGATTCCACAAGCTGTAGCACCTGCTCAGGCTGCATGCAAACTGATATCAACAGTAAAGGTGGCTGTGGTTCATGAACAACCTGCTCAGGGTCAACAGTGTGTTGTTCCTAAGATGCAGGGGGAGGGGAGCCCCTTAAACTGATAATTTCTGGAAGAACAGCCTAGTATTTTTCAACTCAGAAATGCAAAAGTTAATTGTCACGCTTATCTTGACCTCTTGTGCAGAGTATTCTAACAGTGGAAAAGAAAAACATTCAAAAATGGGGTGTGATCCTAGAGGCATAGAAATAACAGAACAAGGCCAACAGTCAGTGGTACTATTAAATAGTAAATCACTGTGATGAGTTATTAGGAAATGAAAGAGGGAACAGTTTAAACTGTTTCAACCTGCATTTTAGCTATTATGATGCTGTTGTAGCCCTAAATGGCCAAGCTTTAAAAGCAAACAGCAAATAAACAAGCAGAAACCTGAAAACTTTATTATCAGGAAAGAGGCAGCCAGAATCAGAAATCTTTTCAACTGCCTCTGACAAACCGTAGAATTCTGCAAAGTGAAATTACCAACAGGATCTGCTTGAAAGCAAGTTTCTGACCACCTAAGGCAGTTTGCTCCAGCGTATGTATTTACAGGTGCTCCAAGCAAGATCTCTAGGGACGATCAGATAGTCAGGCCAAGGGTACAGCCGCAGTGATGTGGCCACACCACCTTACACAAACATCTACTAGTGAAAGTGAAGTCGCTCAGTCATGTCCGACTCTTTGCAACCTCATGGACTGTAGCCTACCAGGTTCCTCCACCCTTGGGGTTTTCCAGGCAAAGAGTACTGGAGTGGGTTGCCTGGAGTGCCTTCTCCACTGCTAGTGTGCAGAGGAGAGCAAAAGCAAGATCTGCCCTGATTTCTGCCTGCTACCACAATATGTATCAGAAATCCTAAAACTTACTTTTAAACTCTCGTCCCCATCCCTTTACCCTTCTGAGTAGTTAAATAGTCTCTGTTTTTTGGTACACTATTTTACCTTGTGATTTCATAAACATTGTTTGATTGTATTTAGTCAGTAATCCTTTACCCACCCCCTTTGTTTATGGTTCTCTTTCTTTCTGAAATTAACATCAAAGCAAAGTTAAATTTAAAAGACCCCATTTTAATAGTTTAGGGTTGAAACTAGTTACTTGAGGATCACCCAATCCTTCCTTTTCTTTATCTTGAAATATGCTGCATAGCTCTAAATGGAGGAGAAAGCAATGGCACCCCACTCCAGTACTCTTGCCTGGAAATTCCCATGGACAGAGGAGCCTGGTAGGCTGCAGTCCATGGGGTCGCTAAGAGTCGGACACGACTGAGCGACTTCACTTTCACTTTTCACTTCCATGCATTGGAGAAGGAAATGGCAACCCACTCCAGTATTCTTGCCTGGAGAATCCCAGTGACAGAGGAGCCTGGTGGGCTGCCGTCTATGAGGTCGCACAGAGTCGGACACGACTGAAGCGACTTAGCAGCAGCAGCAGCTCTAAATGGAAGCGTGAATCAGCATCACTACTCGATAAATGTGTTCTGGATGAGCCCCAAGGAGCTTTCAGGATCTCCCGGCTCTGGCGCACTTGGTTTCTCAGCCTCTTTGGTATTTTGTTCTAATTTTTTATTCATGATCACATGATTCATGAGACATTTTCCCACACTTTTGCAAATAATTTGTATATACACAAGTCATATATTATATATGTGAGTATTCTGTGATGCTCGATAAGTCTTGAAATCAAACGAAAAACTGCATTATTAAAGGAAATTATACTTTCTGTACTATCTCCAGGGTGATCATTATTCCTTATGGATTCTGCTCCCTCTTTCTTCCTCTCATGGTTAGAAGGCAGGTATTTTGTATTTTTTTTTTCCCAATCATGCCACAGGGCTCCCTTCTTTCACACTCATTTTGACATTATTTGGCCCTTGCAGAATTTAGTGTCCTTTCAGTGACTTTTGTGTAGGCTCCTTTTGTGCTCTTTGTGTATGTGGTTCATCCCCAGATATGATTTGACTGCTATGGAAATTTAGACTCAAAGGGTTTGAATAGCTTCAGTGAGATTACATGGCAGGCGGGTGAGGCAGCATTTGAGCCTGATTTTGTCCTTAACAGGGCTGCCCAGGGCTGTGTGGCACCTTGGTGGCAGAATGGCACCCACAGAACACAGGTACCTGACCTGCTGCCACTTACATTATGGGCTGAGTAGATTTCTGTGGGCAGTCCTGGCAGCTTAACATTAATTTATGCCACTGTAAATTAATATGCAGAAATACATCATGGATTCTAAAAATCTGCATTATAAGTGAACTTTTTGAAAAACAACTTGTTTATAACTTGAAGACATCCCATAATCCATATCTTATTTATTTTCTGCTGTGTGCTCAGTCACTCAGTCAAGTCCAACTCTGGCGACCCCATGAACTGTAGCCCACCAGGCTCCTCTGTCCATGGGATTAATCCAGGGAAGAATACTGGAGTGGGTTGCCATGCCCTCCTCTAGGGGATCTTCCAAACCCAGGGATTGAACCTGTGTCTCTTGTGTCTCCTGCATTGTCAGGTGGGATCCAGCACCACCTGGGATCTACTTTATCCATCTGTATAATACAGTTAATGTCAGAGTATTAACCAACCAAGGCAATATGGAACATACAGTCTGTATACCCAACCTGTGAAAGCCAGGTGTGTGCATTACAGTGATCCCATTTATACCCTAGAATTGCACCGTGTCTAAAAAAAGTAGTTGCGCATAATAGGAATGAATGCAGAGCTACATTTGGACAGACGATCTCAGCTTGCCTTCCTGGTCAAGTTCAGAGTCTAAGATTCAGTGGAAGGCGTCACCTGGGTGGGTCTGGCTGGTTGACCTGCAGCACTGCTGACGACCCAGGGAGTGCTCCCTGCTCCCACAGAAGCACTCTGAACCTTAGGAAAGAGCCGTCTCTCTGTGGTACAGCCGGACTAAGAATGCATATACCACATGGGTGGGGTGGGGTGACACGAACTCTTGCCCTTCCTTTAATTAACAGTCTCTAGGTTGTTTTTTCCTGCTGGCCATTAGAGAAGAACCTTAGTATGTCCCAGATTTGAGGGACAACCTTATTACCAGGTGTTGGATTCAGATATTATCATATTGCAGGCCTTACTTGAGCTAGGGTATGAAAAGCGAACAGATCCATTTTAAGTGCTTGGTATGTGTTAACTCTAAACCTTCTGAATATTTGGTTACTATCTTTTCAGTTTTACTATGCCTACTGATTCTAATAGAAGTTAATACTAATAGCATTGTGGTGCTTTATAAAGTGCTTTCAGGTGCGTTCCTCACTTCACTCTTACCATGATTGTATGAGTAGATAGAAATGCAGATGATGAAGCAATCATTTGAAGGTTAAATAACTTGCTTCCAATCACTGAGCCTTTAAATGGATGGTCTGGACCCTGTATCCCAGTCTGCTTCATCTGTATCTCTGATTGTTTTTCTTCATTCTGTGTTGTTTCAGTTTAAATTGCATTAAGTGTTCATTTTTACATTGTCTGAGAGGGGATTAGAACATATTAGAACATACTGTAGGAAAAGTAGGAAAAGTTGTATATAGATTTGAAAGTAGGATATCCTCTTTGACTTCACTGGAAACTGTATCTGATTTCAGCTTCTAAGAACCATCCTAGAGGGCTGCTGGGGACACATGCTGTAGTGATCCATAGCCCTACGCAAGAACACTCCCGTGTGTGATGTTCTTAGCTCCTATTTGTGTTTATGTGTTTACAGTCTTTCTCCCCCTAGATGGACCATCTGGAGGGAAGGGACTCAGCAGTAGTTCCTTCTTCCTTCCTTATGCCTTCTTAAATATTGGTTGACATATGTTGTTCAGTTGCTCAGTTGTGTCCAACTCTGCAACCCCATGGACTGCAACACTCCAGGTCTCCCTGTCCTTTGCCATCTCCCCGAGCTTGCTCAAACTCATGTCCATTGAGTCAGTGACATGTTAAGTATTTTTTGACCCATCAACAGACTGAGAATATTCATTTAAAACAGCTTCTTTAATGTAGGATACAAATGGTTTGTGTGTCTTAATTTTTTATCACCTTACATTTTTCAGTATTCAGAATTTTACTAACCTTAAAAAATTAAGAATCCTTCCAAATCATTTCCTGTGAAAAAGCTGCATCTGCCTTATTTGAAAATATTCCTAATTACCAGTTAAATTCTTGTGTGAGCTGTAGTGTTGTTTAAGGCTCATGTTTCCTACTTTCTTGATTTGAATTCAGAGCAAGTGGCTCTTAAGGGAATATTTACATATTGCTTGTCATTCATTACTGGGAAAAACAGCCATGGTTGAGTTTGATCTGCTAATGCTTTCAGGAAATCATTAACTTTTTTTTTCAAAGATTAAAAAAAAGGCATATAAACATTTAGCTAGTAGCAGACTCGAGCTTTTGCTTCATTTTTAAAGAACAGGCAGAATGACTTGATTTAATTGAAGAATACTGCTTTTCAAGCTGTAGGTTACCAACCTGTTGGGCATCATGAAATCAGTTTAGTAGATAGGAACCAGCATTGTTTTAATGGAATGGAATAGAAAAGATCAGTTAGGACTGAGCTAGACTGAATAGAAAATAATCAGTGTGTGTTATATGTAGTTATAATAAATATTATTTCATGAAAATCTTGTTTTAAATATTTATAAGGATGTTTATATTGAATCTCAATATAAATATTTTTTTTTATTGTGTACCATATTGAACAATGACTCATTGATTTAGAAAATTCTTCAGTGGTTGGTATACTGGCAGTGAAGTTATTTTTCCTCCCCGAAAAACAAATTTCTTTGCTCTAACACACATTAAGCGATTGTTCAAAGACAGCTGTACATAAAATGCTTGTGATGATATAAATGTGCTTTCCCACTGCAGTGTAATGGTTCTAACCAATTTGGGCTTCCCTGGTGGCTCAGCTGGTAAAGAATCTGCCTGCAATGCGGGAGACCTGGGTTCTATCCTTGGGTTGGGAGGATCTCCTGGAGAAGGGAACGGCTACCCACTCCAGTATACTGGCCTGGAGAACTCCATAGACTATTCCATGAGGTCGCAAAGAGTCGGACACGACTGAGCGACTTTCCCTTTCACTGTCACTTTCAAAGAGAGCTGTACATAAAATGCTTGTGATGATATAAATGTGCTTTCCCGCAGTGCAGTGTAATGGGTCTAACCAATTTTAAGGATAAGTGACAAGCTTGTCCCTGTTTAACCTGAAATTCCCTTGCTGTCCCAGGGATTGTCCCAGATTCTGGAGTGAGACCCAAGGAAACTGAAATTCAGCAAAACTACCTGATGAAACTAAGCTTATGCAGCTTCTGCTCTGGGGCCTCCTGTGGGTTATTTCCTCTCTGTAAGACTACTAGCTGTGGGGTTGTATAGTTTTCTTTTCTCTTAAATGAGAGTAATAATAGTAGTTACCTATTTTTTAAGATTGTTGAGAGGATTGACTGAATTAAAATACATGAAGTCTTTGGAATAAGCTCTATTGAAAAATAAGCACAAATGAATTTTAATATAAATCTATACTGCCTAAGTAAGAAATACATGAATAAATGAAAGATTGAGAAAGAGAAAGAGTAAATATAATATATAGGCATGAATTTTGTGTACATTTCAGGGAGTTTATCTATCCCTTGAAACTTGTCCAGGCTCTAGTCATGGGTCTCAGTGAAAGACCCAAGACAGGACTCCAAGATACAGAAAGACCAAAGCACGTGAAAAGTAAATGATTTAAGCTGCCCCCCTTCTTGCCTGTTGGTGCTGACAGTCAAGAAAGACTTCAGCTGAACTGACTCCTGGGTTTGGACTTAAACTTGTCACTACTGGCTCCAGAGACTTTTGTCACATGCATTTGAAACCTTTCCTTGCTGTTGGTCTGGGAATTGGTGCAGGACAGGGAAGCCTGGTGTGCTGCAGTCCATGGGGTCGCAAAGAGTCGGACATGACTGAGTGACTGAACAACAACAAGTTGTTGTTAGTATGACAACTCTTCCACAAGAGAAAATTGAGTTCTGAACTAGAAAATGCTTTGTGCTCGCAGCTCAGGAAGTTCACCACTTTTGCTTGTAATCCAGCTGTCATTGATTTTGGTAGAAGTTTTCCTTTCTTTCCCCCCTCAAATTCCTGTCTGCAAATTTCTACAGTCTTCACCCCCTCTAACTCATAAGTCAGATGCTGATTGCATACCCTCCCACACACCCTCCCAGGTTAGTCTCTCTGAGGCCCACTTCAGATATGTCACTTCCCAATCCCCAGTCTTCTCTTGAATTTGAGGTTCTGAACAAAATGGCTCATTCCTATCTTTCTGTCTGAATCTCTTATTTTGATTTTCTGTACATTTCTTACTCTTTGCCTCCTCAGGCCTCTGCTTTCATTGTGCAAAGAACTGCTCTTTATGATCCACTTTTTATTTACAGTGACGTCAAACCCATCACTCTGGCAACCCCATCTTTAATTATCTCCTTGAGGCCTTTCCTGTTTCATCTAATCCTTCACCACCACCCACACACATAACTAGATGTGCCCTCCCTTGCTCCTTGACCCAAGGCATTGCTAGGCTGCTGGGGCCCTGAACACCATTCGTCTTTGGATACACCCAGTAGCACTCTCATCTTCTCTGCCCTATTTGCTTGTGTTATTTATTGTCAGTTCTTTTTCATTTTTGTATTCCTCACAGGGTGTAGGTTCATGTCCTACTCCTAACAGTCATTCACTGTGAATGATGACCAACATGTACTACAGAACAGAGACTGATTTGTGTACTCATCTAGTCTCATAATTGCTCTGTTAGTATCGTAATTACAGTCAAAGATGCTGAACTGTATCACAGATGTTATGTAATTGACCCAGGGTCACCTAATGATGAGATAGCAGATCTGGGACACAGCCCAGGTATGCCTGACCTCACAGACTATGTTCTTAATTATTACATTGCATTCTTCATTAAACTACATTGAATTGAGTTTTATAGAACCTTATCAGTTACCCATATAAAGATAAGTAGGACTCACTCATCTAAATGATACAGTAATTAATTAAAACTGATGTTTTCTGCTTTCCACTGTAAAGGAATTACTAGGAACTTTGGAACGAGCTAGGAAATCTCTGTGCTTTCAAGGAAACTTTGCAAGTCCCTACATACCAATGAAAAAGTCAGCAATCTCCTGAACTTCCTCTATATTTGGGGCGTATAGCAAGGATTCCCCTATGATTTCTCTTGATTCAGAGTTGGCAGCCCTCACAGGTGAAAGTCTCCCAGCTTGGTTACTTTTGTTGTAGAGGCAGTGACCTGGTGCTTGTGCCACAGGACATGTACGTGTTCATACATTTTTTTCAAAAACTTTTAAAATTAATTACTTTATTTCTCTTTTGGCTGTGCTGGGTCTCCGTTGCTGGGTGGGCTTTCTCTAGTTGTAGTGAGCAGAGGCTTCTCTCCAGTTGCAGTGGCTTCCCTCGTTGCAGACCTTGGGCTCTAGGGCACATGAGCTTAACAGCTGGGGCTCCTGGGCTCCAGAGCACAGGCTCAGAAGTTGTGGCTCATGGGCTTAGTTGCTTTGCAGCAGGTGGGATCTTCCCGGACCAGGGATCATCAACCCTTGTCTCCTGCATTAGCAGGCAGATTCTTTATCACTGAGCCAGCAGGAATGCCCCTGTTCATGCATTTTTACTTCCCTCTCCCTTCATGTACCATTTTAAATAAAGTTTGCATAAGCAAAATGGTTAATGTCCCATTTTTTTTTTTCTGTACCCATTTTTGTGTTATACCAGCGAACATGAGCTGGGCCTGCCTACTTGTTTTAGCTTTTTGCTTCTCACATGTAAATGAAAACAGTATTGAAAAGGATAATGGGCCAGATTTAAAGAGACTGAGCAAGACATAAGGTGGCCTATGGTTTGCAAATGTGACTCGGCACCAAATAAAGCAGACAGATGAGTCAGCACCATGGAGCCTGAATCAGAGTGTCCCAGGGATGAGAAAGGAAGATGCTAGTTGAATTGGGGAACCTCCTGGATCTCTTCCCAAAGCAAGACCTGGTCTAGCACCTGCTGAGGCAGAAGGTGGTGGCAAACATGAAGGAGGGCTTTTCTTAATGGTTCTGTTACTAGACCCGTGCAGTTGATTTCACTTGAACCGTGTAAAGGTGACTTTGAGGTGGGTATATCATGTACTAAAATGAGAAATGTAGCTTTCTAGTTTTGAAATAGAGTTTCTTTAGGTATGAACTGAGAGTGTGATGTGCATATAGAGGAACCAGAAAACGAGGCTATGGATTGCATCAAAATTTAAAAGTAGTATTTATCAATGTACTTATGGAATACTTGACAAACTAGATAGCCAAAATATGAACCTGGGAACGTAGGAAACAGTTAATTAGAGGCCAGTTATTCATGCTTAAAATATTCTTTGCTATACTTAGAAAAACAACCATGAACCCTAATTCTATTTCTAAATCACTCTATGGCATTTAAATACAGTTTATACACACATGTCCAAGAGCACATCTGTTGTATAAAGAGGACTAGTTTCAAAATGGATTGATCCTGCTTTTGAATAGGTGGCATGATTTGAATCCAATTTCTGTCGTGGATGCTTTAAGTTGTTAATCTTTCCATTAATTTTTCCTGTGCATGTGAGAATGTTACTGTTGATTATGACAACCTTGGTGCGTGTTCTTCACCATTTGAAGAGGTTTTGGTTTAGAAGTTGTGTAATGTATAATTTAAAGCAGGTGAATTTTGATATTTCAGGTTAATTTTGTTAGCACAGCAGAAAGCTGAACAGTAATTTGGTTATTTCATTTTCAGAAGGTAATTGAAGCAGATGCTGGTGAGGTCATTGGGGAATGAGCCATCTCCATTTCAATGGCTCCATCATTTTTTTTAAGTGGGAGGTATTTCCTTTTACTTTGCTAAATCAACTGCTTTCACTAGATAATGAGAGAAATTTAATTTCTTTTAACCATAAATCTGAGCTTCTCTAATCAGGATTTCAAGATATTTTTCTTTTATAAGAGTAGATGTGTTTTAAATGGAAAAGTGTGCAATATGTACACATTAGGTATATGAAAACATAATTTTTCTGAGAGTATATGGATTTTTAAAATAAAAGAATTAGTTATAAACATACATATTTACCTTTAAGTGCAATTTTCACTGTCTTAACAGGTCATTGAAAACTTAAAATTATAAAGCTGGTTGAGTTATAAACCTAATCTATGTAATCTTCTTCCTGTTTATTTTTAACACATAGGAAAATCTTTGTCTACTTTGAATTTGGTTTCCATATTATCTGAATAGTTCTTTCACCTAATCAAAAGTAGACTTTATTTGTTGTTGCTGTTGTTCTGTCGCTCAGTCGTGTTCAACTCTTTGCAACCCCATGGACTGCAGCACGCCAGGCTTTTCTGTCCTTCACTATCTCCCGGAGTTTGCTCAAACTCATGTCCATTGAGTCAGTGATGCCATCCAACCATCTCCTCCTCTGTTGCTCCCATTTCTTCCTGCCCTCAATCTTTCCCAGCATCAGGGTCTTTTCCAGTGAGTCAGCTCTTTGCATCAGGTGGCCAAAGTATTGGAGCTTCAGCTTTAGCATGAGTCCTTCCAATGAATATTCAGGGTTGATTTTGTGTAGGATTGACTGGTTTGATCTCCTTGCTGTCCAGGGGATTCTCAAGAGTCTTCTCCAGCACCACAGTTCAAAAGCATCAATTTCTTGGTGCTCAGCCTTCCTTACAATCCAACTGTTAACATTCATACATGACTACTGGAAAAACCATAGCTTTGACTAAATGGATCTTTGTTGGCAACGTAATGTCTCTGATTTTTAATATACGATCTAGATTTGTCATAGTTTTTCTTCCAAGGAGCAAATGTCTTTTAAATTTGTGGCCATCCACAGAGATTTTGGAGTTCAAGAAAATAAAATTTGTCACTGTTTCCTTTTTCCCCATCTATTTGTCATAAAGTGATGGGAACCGATGCCATGATCTTAGTTTTTTGAATGTTAAGTTTTAAGCCAGGTTTTTCACTCTCCTCTTTCACCCTCATCAAGAGGCTCTTTAGTTCCTCTTCACCTTCTGCCATAAGGGTGGTGTCATCTGCGTATCTGAGGTTATTGATATTTCTCCCCGCAGTCTGAACTCCAGCTTGTGCTTCATCCAGCCTGGCATTTCTCATGATGTGCTCTGCATATAAATTAGATAATCAGGGTGATAGTATACAGCCTTGACATACTCCTTTCCCAATTTTGAACCAAGTCGTTGTTCCATGTCCAGTTCTAACTGTTGCTTCTTATCCTGCGTATAGGCTTCTTAGGAAGCAGGTAAGGTGGTCTGATAGTCTCATCTCTTTAAGAATTTTCCATTGTTTGTTATGATCCACACAGTCGAAGGCTTTAGCATAGTCCACGAAGCAGGAGCAGATTGTTTCTGGAATTCCCTTGCTTTTTATGTAATCCCTCAGATGTTGGCAATTTAATCTCTGAATCCTCTGCCTTTTCTAAACCCAGCTTGCACATCTGGAAGTTCTTGGTTCACGTACTGCTGAGGCCTAGCTTGAAGGATTTTGAACATAATCTTGCTAACATGTGAAATGAGTGCAGTGAGTTCGAACAGTAGTTTGAACATTCTTTGGCATTGCCTTTCTTTGAGATTGGAATGAAAACTGACCTTTTCCAATCCTGTGGCCACTGCTGAGTTTTCCAAATGTGCTGGCATATTGAGTGCAGCACTTTCACAGCATCATCTTTTAGGATTTGAAATAGGTCAGCTGGATTTCCATCATGTCCACTGGCTTTGTTAGAAATGTGTATTCTCGCCACTGCTTCTTAATCTCTTCTGCTTCTGTCAGATTCAGGGCATTAGTTCTGGTAGACAAGTACCTAAAGAACTGTGGATGGAAGTTCATAACATTGTACACAAGGTGGAGACCAAAATTATCCCCTAGAAAAGGAAATGCAAGAAGGCAAAGTGGTTGTCTGAGGCGGACTTACAAATAGGTGAAAAAAGAAGAGAAGCAAAAGGCAAAAGAGAAAGGAAAAGATATACCCAACTGAATGCAGAGTTCCAGAGAATAGGAAGGAGAGATAAGAAAGCCTTCTTACATGAACAATGCAAAGAAATAGAGGAAAACAACAGAGTGAGAAAGACTAGAGGTCTCTTTAAGAAAATTAGAGATACCAAGAGAACATCGCCTGCAAAGATGGGCACAACTTGGATAATAGCTGGTAAATTTATTTTTCCTGCATTCAGAAATCTAATGAGTGTCTCCATGGCTTTCTTTTTTTAAAAAATAATTTTATTCATTTATTTAGTTAGTTTCATTCTTTCTCGGTACACAGCTTTTCTCTAGTTTCCATGCACAGGCTTTTAATTGCAGTGGCTTCTCCTGCTGTTGGAGCCTGGGGCTCTAGGCAAGCAGCTTCAATAGTTGGGGTATGGTGGACTCAGTAGCTGTGGCTCCTGGGGCCTAGAGCACAGGCTCAACAGTTTTGGCCCAGAGGCTTAATTCCTCCAAGCATGTGGGATCCTGCTGGACCAGGAATAGAACCCATGTCTCCTGCATCGCCAGGCAGATTCTTTACCACTGAACCACCAGGGAAGCCCCTCCATGACTTTCTTTCAGTGCACAATTTCATAACAACTGAATAGGTTTGAGATGTAGAAGCACCAGGTTATATAGTAACTTGGTAATGTTCTGGAGACTTGAAAGAAGTGATTGAGAGTTATCTTGATATCTCATTTTCTTCCTCCATTCCTCCTCTTGACACAGGCACCATAACTAACTTCAGAAACATAAAATCTTTTAGTTGAAATACAGAGGTCATCTGGGCTACCACACCATGGCTGGAAACTCCACTCCACCCAACAAATTGGCCTTTTCCAGCCTGGATTTGAGCTTTCCCAGTCACAGGCATGTCCCAGGGACTCCTAAGGATGTTTCTTGCTTAAAAAGCTCTTGTTAGTTGACAGTTGCTTTTAAGTTTTTAGTTAAAATGTATTTCCTTTCAGATGGTAGAGGAAACGCTTTCAGTTTTTCACCACTGAGATGAATATTTGCTGTGGGTTTGTCATGTGTGTGCGTGTGCTCAGTTGCGTCTGACTCTTCGTGACCCCACGGACCGTAGCCCGCGGGAATTTCCTAGGCAAGAATGCTGGAGTGGCTTGCCATTTTCCTCTTCCAGGGCATCTTTCCGACCCTGGGATCAAATCCATGTCTCCAGCACTGGTAGGTGGATTCTACCACTGAGCCACCTGGGAAGGCCAAGTAAGACTGAGTGCTCACTCAGTTGCTCAGTCATGTCCGACTCTTTGTGGCCCCATGGACTGTAGCCCGCCAGGCTCCTCCGTCCATGGGATTTCCCAGGCAAGATTACTGGAGGGAGTTACCATTTCCTTCTGCAGGGGGTCTTCCTGACCTGGGTTGTCATATATGGCCTTTATTATGTTGAGGTAGGTTCCTTCTATGCCTACTTTCTGGAGACTTTTTATCATAAATGGGTATTGAATTTTGTTGAAATCTTCCTCTGCATCTGTTAAGGTGATCATATGGTTTTTATCTTTCAGTTTGTTAATATGGTATATCACATTTATTGATTTACATATATTGAAGAATCCTTGCTTCCCTGGGATAAAGCCCACTTGATCATGGTGTATGATCCTTTTAATGTGTTGTTGGGTTCTGTTTGCTAGAATTTTGTTGAGGATTTTTGCATCTATGTTCATCAGTGACATTGGCCTGTAATTTTCTTTTTTTGGTGGCATCTTTGTCTGGTTTTGATGTCAGGGTGATGGTGGCCTCATAGAATGAGTTCAAGGGTTTTCTTTTGTCTGCAATTTTCTGGAAGAGTTTGAGCAGGATAGGTGGTACCTCTTCTCTGAACTTTTGGTAGAATTCACCTGTGAGGTCATCTAGCCCTGGGTTTTGTTTGTTGAAAAAAAATTTTTTTTTATCACAGCTTCAGTTTATGTGCCTGTGATTAGTCTGTTCATATCTTCTATCTTTTCCTGGTTCTATTTTGGAAGGATATAGTTTTCTAAGAATTTGTCCATTTCTTCGAGGTTGTCCATTTTACGGCATATAGTTGCTCATAGTAGTTTCTTATGATCCTTTGTATTTCTGCATTGTCTGTTGTAACTTCTTTTTCATTTCTCATTTTATTGATTTGAGGCCTCCTTCTCTTTTTTTTTTTGATGAGTATGGCTAAGGGCTTGTCAATTTCGTTTATTTTCTCAAAGAACCAGCTTTTATTTTATTGACCTTTGCTATTGTCTCCTTCAGTTCTTTTTCATTTATTTCTGCTCTGATTTTTATAATTTATTTCCTCCTGCTAACTTTAACTTCTTTTACTCTTTGCCAGTTACTTAGGATCCACACAAAATAAATCAAATCCCTCTTTCATATATTATCATTGTATGTATTTGAAGATAATGTTGTATTCTCTCTGAACCCTCTCTTTTTCAGGCTGACTATCCCAAGTTTCTAAATATCCTCACTTAAAATAGTTTTCAGATTCTTCACTATCTTGGTGTGGTTTTGATTAATGTATTTGGAGAAACATTACTTGTTATACTTCTGTTAATACAGTGGTATACTTCATTAGTTTATTGACAGTCATTCACACGAAGGGAAAAGAGTGTTTTGCTTGTGAATTAGAATTTTAATTGTATCTTGTTTTCCATCCATTATTCCAATTTTACAGAAAGTTTGAAGCCTGATTTTTAACATCAAACACATTTGCTGTCCATTCTAGCTTGGGCCAAATTATACAGGCTGAACAACAGGCTTGCTATGTCCTTATCCACATAGTTGATAAAAGTGCTGAATTGGAGAGCTGTATGCATTATGGCATGTTTGTGCTATTTGTGGTTAAATAATTATCTTTAAGTCTTTCAACTTGCTGTGACTCAATTTTCTCTCAGTTCACTTAACCAAAATCTCTAGCTCAGCTCTTTCCATCCTACTTTCATTAATAAGAAGCTAGCCACAGACATTTTCAAGAGCCTAAGTGAAAACTTGTTATACTGCCTCCTGTGACACAAGCATCAATATGCCAAATCTAGCAGCCTATTAAAGAGAGAATTATTTTAGTTCATACTCATTCATTTTAGCATACCCATGGTGTCTCCCAGTAGCCAATAATTCATCTTTAAGTAATCCCAAATGATTTGTCTAATATCTGTCAGTTTATTTTTCTGGGAGTTGGTATCAAGCTGCTTTTAGTGTGTCATTTCTAGAATCTGTTTTGTTCCTTTTTTTAAACCAGGATCTTTTTTTTTTTTCTTCTAATCTTTCTCCATGATTCTTCCGTGATTACTAGTAATAGTTGTACCACTCAAGGAGTTACTGCTTATAGGGCTAGAGACTTCGTCCTGGGTTTTGTTTTTTCCTTAGCCATGGGTGCGCTATGCTTTTTAGTTTTATACTTTGTCTGATAGAGCTGCATTTTAGGATTGAACTGGATCTACTTTCTCTCTCTTACAACTTCATTCAGGGTGCCATAGGCAGTGGGCTTGTTACTTCTTGTCTCTTCATTCTCTCAACATCCCTGAAATTTTCCTGTTACTTTTTCCTTTGCATTGTTTACAGACTTCTGTTAACTCTGATCTTCGGCTGTCCATCGTTGTCCTTACGGGTTTCTGTCATTTGCTTTTGGCTTTTGTTTGAGTGTCATTATGTGCCTTTCTGCATCCTTTATTTATGTCCATTGAAAACATGGGTTCATCAGGAAGCATTTGTTTCTGGAGATGCTTTTTGCTTTGCTTCTTCAACAGGCTCATCCGTGGTAGAGTTGGCAGAATTTGTTTTGAAAGAGCATATGCCTCTTGAGCCATTTCCCTTTTAGACTCTGGCCTTGAAGTCACACTCATCTGTCCTTTCCCTCAGCAGACATTTGTAGGAATGCACAATCTAGTGTAATAACAGGATACTTGTAAAGTAGTAACAATGGAATAATACTGGAAGCAATGTGCCTGTCAAGTGCTGTGAGCGTGAGGCAGAAGTGACTGCTCAAAAGAGCCAGGGTATCATCATCAGAGAGGTGACGTGGGGCTGTCCTCCGATACCAGAAGGAGAGAGTGAAGGTGGAAACCCTGTGCGGATGCATGGTCACGTGACTGTGCCTGGGATTGCATGTGCCTGGAACACTGGGAGAGATTTCCTTAGATGAGTTGCGTCAGTATCTAACTGTATACTTCAATATCTTCCTTTTGAGTTACAGTCACAATCTTCAGCTGAAAGGTAAGGAGAAAACATTGCTGAAGATCCAAATTCACAAGATTCCTCCCCAGAACTTCCAAGTCACTCGAAAATTGTTTCAGGATTTTTCCCATTGTAGATGAGTCCCTTGACCGTGTGTCTGGGCAAGTTCCTCCTGACTGATGGTTTTAATAAGTGTTAGCAGGATCTCTGCCACTTTGTCCTAACTAACCCAGCCTGGTCAATTTTTGGTTGCTTCCAAGTGCTTTACTCTTTGTTTTTTAACTATTATAGCAATCAGTAAAGCAAGCACTGAATTAATTTATTACTTGCTAGATAAGAAATCATTCACTAATACATTGGTAATGCTAATGAAGGATTGAAGTTTGCCTTCTGAAGAAGAATAAGCCCACAAGCCATTGGTTTTAACAAGTCCCCTTTGTCATTGGTCAGTTAAGAGGCTTCATTTATGGTCCGTGAGGGTCTAGTGTGCCAAAGCTGCTCACAAGTTGAGTTTTTAATTTTTTTAATATTTAAAATTTTATTGGCACGTAGTTGGTTTACAGTGTGGTGCTAGTTTCTGCTGTACAGCCAAGTGACTCAGCTATACATGTATATATTCTTTTTCATAAGTTTTTTCCCATTATGGTTTATTACACAATATTGAATATAGCTCCCTGGGCTATACAGTAGGACCTTGTTGCTTATCCCTTCTGTGTATACTGGTTTGCATCTGCTGATTCCAGACTCCCAGTCCTTCCTCCTACCACGTACCCTCTGGGCAACCACAAGTCTGCTCTCTGTGTCTGTGAATCTGTTTCTGTTTCTTAGATATGTTCATTTGTGTCGTATTTTAGATTCCACACGTAAGTGGTACTATCGTATGGCGTTTGTTACTCTCTTTCTGATTAGAAGTTGAGTTTTTAAAACCAGCTGTGGCCGATGGACTGCTCAAAATTCACAACCAGTTATAGTGAAACAATGCACTAAGTTTATCTGCTGGGAAAGTGCTGCTACGAGTGGGAAGTTCTTTGGCAGGACTCCTGAAGGACAGCTAGGATCTCAGCAGCTTCTCTTGTTTTCCCATAGTCAGGCTGGTTGGGCTCTCGCACCAGCGTGATGTCATCACCCTGTGTCTCCCACGTGGCACAGTCTCGGAGCCTGCTCCCCAACTCCCCGCCCCGCTGCGTGTTCTGCCCACCAAAATTCTCTTACTAGTTTTGCTTCTGTCTGGAGCCACTGAATAACTTTCTTTCTCACATCTCATATAAATGATTTTCCAACTTCTAGAAATTAATGAAGCACATTAATTTTTTCAAGATAAAATTTTGCTCCCATCTTTGTTACTATAGAGTGAATTGGTTGGTCCTAGAAATTCAGTGACTTGTTAATAATGTGAGGTCATAAATTTAAGTGAGTCTCATAGTTTGACCTCATTGTGGAGAAAGTGCTAAATTAAGCAAAATGCAGAAACCAGGAAAGACAAGTGTGATCACACGCAGACACATAAAAAATTTTGTTGTGTAGGCAGACAGCTAAAACTTTTGAAAGGAATAAGGGGGACAGGTCTTTTGTGTGAGGATGGAGGCAGGAGCTGCTCGGGGGGGCTTCAGTACCCTCCCCCATGCCGCTGCCATCAGCACGCCCCCGTGCCACCCGAATAAACCTGCAGTCCTGATAGAAGGAGTCTGCCTGCTTAGCAGGTGCAACTTTAAGGTAGCTCCACTTTTGTGCAACTTTTCACCAAAGTGAAAAGTGGAAGTGTTAGTCGCTCTGTTGTGTCCGACTCTTTCCGACCCCATGGGCTATAGCCTGCCAGGCTCCTCTGTCCATGAGGTTCTCCAAGTAAGAATACTGGAGTGGGTTGCCATTCCCTTCTCCAGAGTATCTTCCCGACCAAGGGATTAAAACTGGGTCTCCAGCATTGCAGGCAGATTCTTTACCATCTGAGCCATCAGAGAAGCCCAAGACAACTCCCCAAGTCTTCCTTAACTCCTCCAAAATTGAATTCTGCTCCTCAGTCCTTCTTGTAGAGAAATTATAAAGTTATTGCTAGCTTCAGTAAGGCCTCTTTCCCTCTCTTTCTTCCTTCCTTTTTGGTGATTCCACAAAGTTGCTTCCTCTGAGAAATAAAAATGGCCCTTTAAAAAAAAACTGGCAAGTTAAGCTGTGATGTTTTCATTGTTTTTTAAAAATCATAATGCAACAAATATATTTGGTAAGCAGATTATCGAGAAACCATAGAGAATCTTTGAAAATAAGAATAGACTCAGCGACTTCACTTTCACTTTTCACTTTCATGCATTGGAGAAGGAAATGGCAACCCACTCCAGTGTTCTTGCCTGGAGAATCCCAGGACAGGGCAGCCTGGTGGGCTGCCGTCTATGGGGTCGCACAGAGTCGGACACGACTGAAGTGACTTAGCAATAGCAGCAAGAGAGTATAAAAGGAACGTGGGTGGTTTATTTTTGGTTTTTAATAAGCAAAAACTATTTGGCTTTAACTGTGGAAAGCAAGCACTCAGAAAACACATAGCTCCGTGTCTGAAACCACTAGATGCAACTAAAGTGACTTAAAAATACAAATAATACTTATGAAATATGTGTGAACATAGGACAGTCCTCTGCAGCTGTAAGAAAATTCTAAGAAACTTCAAAAAATATACAATGAAGATTTTTTGGTTTTCTGAGTAATCAATCTCCATGTGATTTTTAAAAATTTTTATTCATTTATTTATTTAGGCTGTACTAGGTATTCATGGAGAAGGTAATGGCACCCCACTCCAGTACTCTTGCCTGGAAAATCCCATGGACGGAGGAGCCTGGTAGGCTGCAGTCCATGGGGTCTCGAAGAGTCGGACACGACTAAGTGACTTCACCTTCACTTTTCACTTTCATGCGTTGGAGAAGGAAGTGGCAACCCACTCCACTGTTCTTGCCTGGAGAATCCCAGGGACGGGGGAGCCTGGTGGGCTGCCGTCTATGGGGTCGCACAGAGTCGGACACGACTTAAGCGACTTAGCAGCAGCAGGTCTTCATTGCTGTGCGTGGGCTTTTCTCTTGTTGCAGTGAGCAGGGGCTACTTGTTGTTTGCAGGCTTCTTGTTGAGGTGGCTTCTCTTGTTGTGGAGCACGGGCTGTAGGCACGCAGGCTTCAGTAGTGTGGCACACAGGCTTAGTTGCTTTGCAACATGTGAAATCTTTTTGGACCAGGAATCGAACCCATGTCCCCTGCATTGGCAGGTAGATTCTTAACCACTGGACCACCAGGGAAGGCCCTCAATATGATTTAAATTTGCTATTTACCTCGCTTTTGTATTTTTTATAGGCAGTTAGGGCCAAAAAACACCTCAGAAACTACTTAAGCTAATTTCTTGGTAGAGATGAGCTCCTGAGTCTTGAGAGGTTGTTATTTAACCAGAGTCAGTTAGTGACTAGTTAGGGAATTTCCATTCATTCATTCCACAAATGTATGTTTTGATTCTGTTGTGTATCCTGGATACTGTGCAAAGAAAGCACACATCTCACAATCTTTTGGAGGAGTCAGCTATTAAACAACTAATTGCAGTAATCATTACTGAGTTACACTATTGCTAAGTTCTGCAAAGTAAAAGTAGATGGCAACATGGAGTCTGTGGTAGGGAGACCTAACCAAATCTGAGCATTAGGGAAGGCTTTCTTGAGGAAGTGACATTTGGTCTCTTGAGGGATGATAGAGATGGGGTAGCGAAAGAGTGATGGGATTCATTCTTGATGGAGGGAGAGCTTGTATAAAGACGGAAGGTACAATGAGTAGGAAATAGCAATAGTGGAATGTGGAGATTGAAATGGAGCAGGATCCAGGGTATCCAGTTTTCCATGTCAACAACTTAGTGAATAGTGGTACCTCCAGTAAGATAGGAAACACCTCCAGGAAACCAGGATCTGGGGAGACAAGCTGTCAGGTTCAGTTTTGCTCGTCTTGAGTTTGCTATACTATGAGAAGAGTGCATAGAGTTATGGAGTAGGTGATGGGATCCACAGAGAAGAAGCTCGGAGCAGAATTCTGAGCTGGAGGTTTAAAGCTGAGAGTTAGCATTTGGGGGATAAAAATGGAAGCCATGGGCAGTGGGTCTTCTGAGAAGAGTGTGAGGAGGCAAGTCCCTAAGCTGATCTCTTCTTGATCTTCTCCATCACAGACTAAGCAAGACCACCCATTAGTTTAAGCCAGAAATCTGGGAGTCCATTTTAACCTCCTTTCTGTGCTCAGATGGTAAAGAATCTGTCTGCAATGCAGGAGGCCTGGGTTCTATCCCTGGGTCGGGAAGATCCCCTGGAGAAGGGAATGGCTACCCACTCTAGTGTTCTTGCCTGAAGAATCCCCATAGACAGAGGAGCCTGGTGGGCTACAGTCCATGGGGTCACAAAGAGTCAGACATGACTGATCAACTAACACTTTCACTGTCTTTCAGCAAAACTGGTGGACTTCACCTCTAGAACATGATCTGAATCTGTCCACTTCATCTCCTAATTCCCACTACCTGTCTTCTGGATTGCTGCTGTAGCCTTTGACTAGCCTCCTAACTTCCACTCTTGCCCTGGACAACACATTCTTTACATAGAAGCCAGAAAAACCCTTTTAAAATACACATCAGGTCATCTCATTCTCTGTGTTAAATCTTCTGGTGGCTTTTCATAGCCCTTGACATAAACTAAAACTCTAAACTCCTTACTCTGGTACCAAGCCTGCATGTCTCAGCCTCTGACCTCTCTGATCTCATTTATCAGTGTTCATCTGGGCACCTGCTCTCTGTTGCCTGCGACCTTCTTCCTGAATACACACACAGGGGGATAGAGATGAAGAGGCCCCTCCAGACCAGGAGGGGAGGTGTCAAGAAGGCTGGAAAACATCTGGTTAGTAGTGTTGGTTACAGCTGAAGGGTCAAACGAGACCAGAATTAGAAATTGCCTACGGAGGCCTCACAAACCTTGGCCCCTGCTGGTTGCATCATCAGTGCTGGGCCCTGTGCGGAGCATTTCCTGAAGCCAGCTGCTCTGTGACTGCACTGTCCCTCGGAGGAGTGTGTAATCCCGTGCCACTAAGAAACTTGGTTTCCTAACTGGTCAAGGTCACTGAACACTGAAGCATTATTCTTGGTGGAACAAAGGAGTAAATAAGAAAGACCTCTGTTTTTACCAATTGCAGAGGCTCACCCTTTTTTCATGATTCAAAACAACAGTGATACCAATAAGAAATTCAAATAGGATAAAAGAGTGTAGCACACATGATTTTTGAATTCCTCTGACCTTCTTTTTTCTCCTTCTCCTCTGCAATTTATTCCCCAAAGGTAACTTGGAGAACAGAATTATACCTATCTTTTCAGAAATATCCATGCATATATAATATGTTTTCTCTTAATACTATGTATAGACATCTTTCCATGATGCCTCCATTTTTTTGTACTTAATACTTTTTTAAAATTAATTCTATGTATAGACATCTTTCTATGATGCCTCCTTTTTTCTTGGCTATTACAATGTTGCATTGAATTGCATTGTATACATATCTCTGTGTTTTTGTGCAACTATTTCTGTAGAAGCAACTCCTAGCAGTGATCAAAGCCTATATACAGTTAAAATTTTGATAATGACTCCAAATTGCCCTCCAGAAAGTTTGTCTGAGTTTGCACTCCCATAAGCAGTATTTTTCATAGGATATTACCATTCTTCTATGAAACGCATGCTTTTTAAAAGTGGTTACTTGGAAATGTCTTGGTCTGTTACGTTTCTCCCTCTTCCTTCCCGTCTTTTTTTCTTTCTCTCCTTCCTTTCTTTTTCCCCTGCCTCCTTTTCCATCCATCCAGTCATCAGTATGTGCTAAGAGGCTCTTCCACAGCGGACAGTGTGCTGTGACAGCCCTAAATGGCCTAGCGTCTCCTTGAGGAGATGAAAACAGATTCCATGCCTGCCTGCCTAGGCCCCAGAGGAGATTCTGCAGGTACTCAGCTGTGTTTGTTTGAGAGCAATGAGCATAATAGAAACCCATGAATATCTTGTGTGAAGAGAAATGGAAGGGACTGGAGGTATTTAGCTGGAAGAAGAAAAAAAAACTTGGTGTGAGACTGGGTGTCTTCTCTGTCTCATATTTTGAAAGGCCTGCCACAAGGAGCAGGAATCTGAGTTCTCTGTGGTACAAAAAGAAGTCAAACCAAGGCAGGGGAACTTCAGAGGCAGGTTCTGATGCTCAGTCTCATGAAGAACTTTGTAAATGCCTTTGATTTACTTGCAAGACCTTCTTGTTCAGTTAGTGTTCTTTTTCATGCAAGTGGGAAAAAAAATCTCCAAGAGTAAACAGGACACAAAGAATGGAGGACTTCTGGATTCAGCCGCCACCTCTCTCAACTGTTTCCTCTTCACTCTCAGACCCCACAGGGAGCTGCCGGGGCGGCTGTAGACCCTCATTATGTGGTGATGAGCAGACTGCCTCAGCTCCAGCCTCACGTCCTCCTGGGTGGGAAAGAGCTCATCTAGTGGTTCAACTCAAGAGTTGCCCTGACTGGACTGCAGTGAAAACTCCCTTCTGGAAAAAAATCAGATAAAAACCAAACAACTCGAGTTTGGGAAAGGCGGCTGGGAAGGAGCATATGGTAGCCAGTGGTCTGCTGTCCTTGGCCCGTCTTGCTGGACAGGAAGAGCAGGTTCTGCTGCTCTGGGAGCGGGTCAGTTCCCTGCACAGCCTGAGGGCAGCCCCAGTTCTGTCCAGAGCCGCTTGTCCAACGGGCGGAGGGGGAAGAGTCTTCTGGGAATCGGACTTCTCTAGCAGCTGTCTTCTGATGGCAGAGATTCGGGGACCAAGCACTTCTTTGGGAGTTGAGCAATTACAAGTCCATTTTGTTTGACAAATCAAAGATTTTTTCTTTTTTTCCTGGCAATACAATTCCATTAAAACATTTAGCAGGCTTTCATTATGTTTTCATTGGCCGAGTACCAAGACTGAAAACCAGAACCATAGACTTGGTGGAGCCATGGTCTTTGGATGAAGATAGAATTTGGCTTGGGAATTTTGGGTTTCTCAGGGGCATCCCTTGTAGCTCAGCTGGTAAAGAATCCGCCTGCAGTGTGGGAGACCTGGGTTCGATCCCTGGGTTGGGAAGATGCCCTGGAAAAGGGAAAGGCTACCCAATCCAGTATTCTGGCCTGGAGAATTCCATGGACCGTATAGTCCATGGGGTCACAAAGATTTGGACATGACTGAATGACTTTCACTTCACAGCTGTGAGCTGGTCCTCAGCCCATTTCCTTACCCTTGAGGACGGCAGAGGATGAGATGGTTAGATGGCATTGCTGACTCAATGGACATGAATCTGAGCTAACTCCAGGAGATAGTAGAGGACAAGGAGGCCTGATATGTTGCAGTCCACGGGGTCACAAAGAGTCGGACACGACTGAGCGACTGAACAACAAGAGCAACAACTGAGTCTCCGCTTCAGGGCAGTGAAAATCAGTGACCTGAGTTGGAGAGGCACTGTTGATTTCCTTCTTAGGAGCCCTGGACTGTATTTCTGCTGCATCTGTACAATGGGGCCATCATCATGTGTGTCTAGCAGAGGGAATAAGTTGGAGGTATTTGGGAAGGACTTCTCACAAATACTCATCTGGGAACAGCCGAGTCCCCTGCTTTCCTTGTAGCAGCTTTAGATTGGGGCAGATACTTGGCTTTCCCACCTTTGCAAGAGTCCAGGTCACCCTACTCTTAGTGGCTTTCCAGGTGGCATTAGTGGTAAAGAACCCACCTGCCAGTGCAGGAGACTAAGACACACGAGTTCGATCCCTGAGTAGAAAGATCCCTTGGAGAAGGGCGTGACCACCCACTCCAGTATTCTTGCCTGGAGAATCCCATGGACAGAGAACCCTGACAGGCTATGGTCCATAGGGTCGCAAAGAGTCAGACACGACTGAAGTGACTTAGCACACATATACTCTAAGTGACTGAAATCACAAACAAAGATTTTCTCTTAATGGAACTGTATTTTTATCTAGCTCTAATTTTAGCAGATCAGTTACAACCTAAACTTGTTTCTTTTTGTAAGGCTAAATAAGTGGACAGTTTAGACCAGAATCCTGAAAATTCTCTCAAGTCCCTTCCTAATGCAGTCCTTATAGACACATGATCTAGTTTTAGGATATTGCAGGCATCCGTTTTATTGTCACATGACACAGATGGCCAACTTCCCAGGGGCTGTCCAACATCAACTCAGCCAGTCCACATTTTGGGGTCATTCATGTGTATTCACATAATAGTCTGAACTCTCTTTTGGGGGTGGTGATGTCAAATAAACATACAACCAGCTTAGGGGAAAAAAAGTAAGGCTTCCTTGGTGGCTCAGATGATAAAGAATCTGCCTGCAATGCAGGAGACCCAGGTTCAATCCCTGGGTCTGGAAGATCCCCTGGAGAAGGGAATGGCAACTCACTCCATTACTCTTGCCTGGAGAATCCCATGGACAGAGGAGACTTGTGGGCTATAGCCCATGGGTTCTCAAAGAATCGGACACGACTGAGCAACTAACACATCCACTTTCATTTTTATAAGTTAAAAAGTCCTGGGATACATTTTATATTTGACTTAAAGAATACCTTGATTTGAGACCCAAATAATGTTATCCTGACTCAGTTTCTGTGTAGATAAGCTCTTCCATTATTTTGACTTCCTTCCCAGGTTTTACTTGATAAACCCTGAGAGTACAGGATCTCCTCTGTGTAACAGTAGACAGGGTGAGTGTGTTACCAGTGAGTCCTGGGATTCACTCTGATTGGAGCAGCTTAGGTCATGTGCTCTTTCTTGGCTGCTGTGTAGATGGCGTCTCAGTAGTCTGATTGGCCTGGGTGGGATTCAGTTGACCTTTTACCAACATAGGAGTTATGGGCGCCAACCTTCCGTGTAGTCAAAAACTCTATATAACTTAGAGTTGGCTCTCTACATTTGCATTTCCTCTGTATTCATGGTTCTGCATCCATGGATTCACCCCCTCTCGCATCATGTAGGACATAGTACTATCTGTTGAAGAAACCTCCATGTAAGTTGACCGGTAGAGTCCAAATTTAAATTGTTCAATTGTATTGAACCGTATTTTTTGTCCTTGGAGCTGGGGTGGAACCTTCCCCAGATATAGTATTAAAAGTAGGGGGAGGGTATGTTTATTGAAAATTGGTCCTTGATGGCAAAACAAGGAGGAAAAGATTATAGGGGAGGTCAACAAAAGTCTACTATAATTATCTATAGTGTGTCAGATACTGAACTAGGTGCTGGAGTTGAAGTTTTAAAACGAAGAATAATGCATGTTGAATCTTGGTGAATTTCTAGGCATTTGAATGTATTGAAGGAGTCTGTAAATATAATAATTAATCCCATCATTGGATAATTCAATGAGCTTTCCTATCTGAAGTATTATGATTTGTGCTTCTTGGAAAACAAAATAGAAAAGATAATTTTTTTATTGGCTTAGATAGTTATTTTATCATTTTAAATTATTACTCTTTCACTATTTTAGAATTTTTAATATTGTGACAGCTTTCTGTAGAATTCTGAAACTCAGTTTAGTGTTTTCTTTAGTATCACAAGTCCCCTAAAACAATATCTGAATATAGAAGAATAATATATATTGATGAAAACACCTTATTTTTTATGTGTATAATAGTTTTACCAAGGATATAATAATTGATAAATACTGAAAGTTTTTGCCCATGTTCTTGTAAAATTGTAATCTGTAATACATGGGTTAAATATTGGGCCTTGCTTTTTGCTGGTTGGGGCGTCTTTGCTCTAATCCATGTAAATAGCAGTGAAACTTTGACTTTCATCTGAACTGTAGCTAGTATACCCCCTGCTGAGAGTCTCAGTGAGAGTTAAAAAACATATTTATCTTCCATCATCTTATGAAATATTGTTATCATGATATTTTGATTTTGTTCAGAAGCCTTCTTTCAATCTCAGCCAAAATAAAGTCCAGTTGAGTTTTCCTATGGCTTTACACAGGAACATACAAATCCACAGGAAATTTGATTGATTATTATTCCAATGTTATAAACATGTAAAAGAGTTCTATAATATGTATGAAAATTTAGAATTTCTCAGATCAGAATATTTAAAACTATATAAACAAAGGCAAATATATATGTGAAATTACTTGCCTTTTATCAACTACTATTAAAAAATCAAAAAGAAAATGTAATAAAATCAAAGTGAAAGTTTCTTGGTAAAGACTGCCCTTGGAGAGAGGATGGTTGGATTACTCAGTTAATGGCATATAATGAATTTTGTTTCTCCTCCCTGTACCAAGTGACGTATTAGGTATGAAGCAGAGTCAATGTTGATAAAGTCCACTTGTCTTTCTCTGGGGGAATGGGCAAAGTGTTCAGGTGATGAGGGAGTTGTTAGGTCTTTCTCTGGGGGAATGGGCAAAGTGTTCAGGTGATGAGGGAGTTGTTAGGTCTCAGTGTCGCTGTCCCCAGCTGAGCACCTTACAGTCTTTTAAATTAGTACCTTGATGTTGAGTGGAGTTTAATTTCTGTCGTATGAATATCAAGCAACTTCACTTGTGGTATTAGTCCCTTCTAGTGTACGTGACATGATGGGACTCAAGGATTTTAACAATTTGTGGGATTTGACGTAGGTAACTTATAATCAACCTGCTTTATTATTGCAGCCCTTAATTCTTATCTATCCATTCATTCATTCACACCCCACCTTGTTCCACAAAAATTTCAGATACCTTATAAAAACTACATTTATGAATCCCATCTATATGGGCAGACTTGTTTTGGTCCAGTCCCAGCATTAAGTCACATTCAAAGAAATAAGTATGACAGTGAAAATAATTAAAAATAATTCAAGTATTTACTTCACCTCTCAGAAAACATCTAAGAGGGGAGTAAATGCATTATATATAATAGAACTTTTAAAAAATCCTCTTTCCCATCTCTCTGCACATAGCTGTCAGTTATCCTCCCAAACTTTCTCTGACTTCTTGAAACACAATGCTTAGTCATCCAGGGATGCTCGACTCTTTGCCACCCCACAGACTGCAGCATGCCAGGCCTCCTTGTCTCTCACTATCTCCCAGAGTTTGCCCAAGTTCACGTACATTGCATCAATGATGCCCTCCAGCCATCTCATCCTCTGATACCCTCTTCTCCTTCTGCCCTCAATCTTTGCTGGCATCAGGGCCTTTTCCAATGAGTCAGTTCTTTGCATCAGGTGGCCAAAGGATTGGAGCTTCAGCTTCAGCATCAGTCCTTCCAAAGAGTATTCAGGGTTGATTTCCTTTAAGATGGACTGGTTTGATCTCCTTGCTGCCCAAGGGACTCTCAGGAGTCTTTTCCAGCACCACAATTCAAAGGCATCAATTCTTTGACGCTCAGCCTTCTTCACAATCCAACTCTCAAAACTATATGTGATCAGTGGGAAGACCATAGCCTTGACTGTATGAACCTTAGTTGGCAGAGTGATGTCTCTGCTTTTGAAGACACTGTCTAGGTTTGTCGTAGCTTTCCTGCCAAGAAACAATCGTCTTCTGAATTCATGGCTGCAGTCACCACGGGCCTCTGCAAATCCAGGCAGTCCTATCATTCCCCTTGTTTCTTAGGTGTCTTTTCTTCTGTTTCTTCTCTCTGTATGCTCGTCTGTACAGACGAGCTGTATGTTCATCTCCATTTCTCTCCTTCCTCTAATTTATTTCTCACATTTGTGTCAATAAACCCAGAACCAAAGAAAGGGGGCGGGGGGAACTGAGACTCAAACCCAGAGTTCCCTTTAGGAGGTACCACAGGAGTGAGGTTGCAGTTATCCACATATTAGTATATTTTCTCTTTGTCACCCTTATAAAAAAAATTGCAAAATACTAATTAAAAACTAAAAGTCCAGGGCAGGGAACATATAAGTTGAGAAGAAAAATAGAATACTAAGCAGCACGATATTAGTTGTGTAGTTGACTGGGAACTACAGTTGACCTTTGAGCAAACATCCATTTTAATTGCTCTGTCCCCTTATATGCAGATTTTTAAAAACTAAATGTACCATCAGCTCTCTGAATCTGCAGATTCTGCACCCCTGGATTCACTCAATTGTGGATCTAAAAGTTAATACAGGATCCCAGGTTGGTTGAATCCACGGATGCGGAACTAGACAATATGGAGGGCCAAATGTAGGATTTGCACATCCATGAATTTTGGTATCTGGCTGCAGATCCTAAACCACTCCCCCAAGGATTCTGATGGAGGAGTACTTGATAGTTGGTGATATAAAGGGACTCCTTTCCATGTTGTTGTTCAATCACTAAGTCGTGTCTGACTCTGTGACCTCATGGACTGTAGCATGCCTGGCCTCCTTGTCCCTCACTATCTCCCAGAGTTTGCCAAGTTCATGTCCATTGACTCTGTGAGGCCATCCAACCATCTCATCCTCCCTTCCATAGTTCTCCCTAATCATCAGTGGAGCACATACCAGTTCCCCAGATGACAAAGCCCTTAGTTCTAAAATTATATACGATTTACAACCTAGATAAAAGGAACACTAAAAAAAAAAAGTAGGGGTAGTGCCTTTAACGTCCATAATAGCAGTTTATGCCAGTGACTGTGAGTGAAAATAGAGGATTTGATGCCAAAACATGACTCAAAGACTCTGTAGTAGGCCGACACAATGTAGTCTGAGACTGCAGCTTCCTGATGATCTGAATTGACCTAAGAATAAAACCTTATGCTCTCTGTAGCAAAACATGCAAGCAGTGACTTTAGGGACCACAGTGGTGGTATAAATGAGTGGGTGCCAAGTGGTAG
This sequence comes from Bos taurus, assembly GCF_002263795.3. Lineage (NCBI taxonomy): Eukaryota > Metazoa > Chordata > Mammalia > Artiodactyla > Bovidae > Bos > Bos taurus. The sequence goes on along the minus strand of NC_037336.1, from coordinate 25,462,261 downwards.
CTGCCAGCCTTGGGCCTGGGGTCACTGTACAGATGGATGGGACTGGTGACCGCACAGCACGGCCACTCTCACGGAGGATAGCTGCTCATTCCCTATACCATCCTGTTTTGTCATTTGGGGCTCTGGTCCAGTGCCACTGTGTCATCTAATGGGTCCAGGTGAGCCTGAAACCCAGTTTACTTTTTGACCTCAGCTTGTGGGATCTTAGTTCCCCAACCAGAAATCGAACCCACCTCTTCTGCATTGGAGGCACAGAGTGTTAACTGCCGGACTGCCAGGGAAGTCCCCTGAATTCTGGATTTTAATGTGAAATATCCCCATTTTAAACGCTCAGTCATTAAGTCATTTGGGCTTTCCTGGTGGCTCAGTTGGTAAAGAATCTGCCTACAATGCAGGAGACCCAGGTTTGATCCCTGAGTGGGGAAGATCCCCCAGAGAAGGAAATGGCAATCCACTCCAGGATTCTTGCCTGGAAAATTCCATGTACAGAGGAGCCTGAAGAACTACAATCCATGGAGTCTCAGAGGCAGACATGACTTAACAAGTAAACCACCACCTGGGCTAAGCAGAACTTGCCAGCATGCCTTCAGTCATCCAACTCTCATCATAGGAAAGTGTAGCCTTCCTGTTTTTCGTGCAGATCTTTATCAGTCTCAGCACCATCGTCTCTGCTGTGCTCAAAGTTGGTTCTCTGGCAAAGTCTAGAATCTGATATTCTCAGATTCTCCAATACCAGCTGGGTGTCCAGCCATTCAGTTCAGTTCTGGTCCTAACACCTCTCTGAGTCAGTGTCAGACTCCACAAGTTTAAGGGCTCAGTTTCTCATGACTGCCCTCACTCCAGATGCTACTTGTTAAGTTCCACATCCCTAGTCAACCCATATATAAAACCAACTTGGCTATGCGTTTGGTTCCCATGATCCTCTGCTCAGGTCTGAATTCACCAGGATGACTCACAGGACTCAGGGGAATACTTTACTTATATTTGCCAGTTTATTATAAAGGATGCAACTTAGAAACAGCCCAATGGAAGAGAAGTGTCAGGCAGAGTACACAGGTGGGGGTAAATAGAGCATCTATGTGCTCTCTGGGTTCTGTTCTCTCCCAGAACATTGATGTGTTCACCAACCCAGAAGCTCTCTGAACTCCCTCATCTAAGGGCTTTTTATGGAGATTTCACTGGGTAGGCTGCCCTGGTGGCTGAGATGGTAAAAATTTGCCTGCATTGTGGCAGACCGGGTTCAATCCCTGAGTTGGGGAGATCCCTAGGAGAAGGAAATGGCAACTCACTCGTGTATTCTTGCCTGGAGAAATCCACAGACAGAGGAGCCTGATGGGCTACAGTCCACGGGGTCACAAAGAGTCAAACACGACTGAGGGACGAACATACACACACAGGCATGATTAATTGAATTATTGGCCATTGGTGATTGAACTTTCATCTCCTGCCCCTCTCCTCTTTCTGTCTTTTCTCAAGGTCTGGGGGTGGGGCTGAAAGTTCCAAGCTTGTAGTCACGTTGTGGTGTTTCTGGTGACCAGACCCTATCTTGAAGGTATCTGGCCTGCTCCACACACACCAGGAGCCACCTCATTAGCATACAGAGGTACTCGCATCACTCAGGAGACTGCCAAATGTTCTGGGAATTCTAAGCCAGATAGGAAAAAGATCAAATATTATGTTTTTATTAAACCACAGGTGTTCTTTTTGGTTGGTTAAGAGCAGACTAGTATACAGTAAGACCCCTGCACGTGAACCTTCAAGTTGCAAACTCTCAAAGATGTGAATCAAGTCAAGCATAAGTGAAATTGCAGCTTGCCCTCCATGTCTTACTGTTGATGATCCTTCAGCTCTACCGTCTCCCGCTGCCTCTCGCTCCTCCCGTCGGTAACTCTTCTCTCCTGTTCACTGGGTGCCAGCCCCTGTATGCCAGCTGTTGTACTGTGCTACTGTACTTTTCAAGGTACTGTACTGTAAGATTAAAAAAGTTTTCTTAGCTTTCTGTGTTTGTTTTTTGGTGTTATTTGTGTGAAAAGTATTATAAGCCTATTATAGTATAGTACTATATAGCTGATTGTGTTGGTTCAGTACCTCGGCTAACTAACATCGTTGGACTGACGAGTGCACTCTCGGAACATAACTCATTCATGTGTAGGGGACTTATTATACTCGAGAGATGACCACCGGTGAGGTTTTTCTTTCTTTTTTTTTTTTTTTGAATACCCAGATGGAGACTGCCATATGGTTGGAAGATCATCACCATAGAGATGGGCCCTCAGATAAATAAAAGCAAGGCCAGGATTTTTCTTGAAAAATCTGTGTTTGGTTCACCCTGACACACAAATGAATTACCCCAGAGTTCTACACTAATTTTAGAAGGGAAATATTTCAAAGTAGATATTACTAGTCTCCCACTCCCGAAATCCTAATTTTGAGCAATGTCACTTCCCAAGGACACAGACTGTATATATTCATTGGAAAAAATACATCTACATACTGGATGGTAAAACAACTAAATTGTGGGTATCTGTGAAACTAATTTTTTAAAACGTATGCCTGATATAAGGTTATTCTTTCTGAAAGAATCCAATTCCATAATGGTAGGAGGAGTTGTGATGCCATGTCTAATTTATGACATTGAAGTAACATTATCAAAACAGGATATGTGTGTGTCTAAAGTTGCTTAAAAGCAGTTAAAGGTTATTAGAATATATTTTAAAAGTTGGAAGGAAGAGAGAAGTTGAGTTAGAGCATATTATAATTTCATGCCACTCATAATTGTTTTCTGTCAGCGGACCATTTCTGCTGATCATAAATGTTGTGTTTCACTCACTAGGCCTTTAGGAGAACATTACTGTATGTACTGAACTTGATTTTTTTCAGGATTGTATTTTTTTTCAGCCTTATTTTTCCCCCATTTTTCTCTAGAGACTTAGATCTGAGAATAAGATCCCTGGCATCTTTATATTTCTGCTTGAAAATTTTCAAAGTAGCTATGCTTTAGTTGCTTGTTTTGCTTAAATGGCTTTAATAAATCAAAATTTTCTATTTCTTTAGAAGAACTGTATCTCTGAAATATTTTGTTGTTATGCTGAAATATATACATCATTGAAATATATATCCCAGTGCTTTTTTTTTGCAAATGTCGCTGGAAAATCTGAGCATATGATTCATTTTGAGTAAAAGATATTTAAAAAAAAATATTTAACCGACTTAAAAAAGATTTCTGAGTATGCTACAGGGCTCTCGTAAAAGAAAAAAATATTTGGAGGATTTTGTGGCTTTGGTCATAAACAGTGACTGATTTCAGTGACAGTTAAAGAAATCAGATATTTAAGTGAGATGAACTCTTTAGAAATCCCTCCTGTTAAAATTTTTCCTTACGATACCTACACTTCCAAGAAGCTATTTTGGAGTCACTGAACATAAAATGAGAGCTTATGTCTGTAGTATTTTCATTGCTCCTTTAGATTTCAGGATAGTTCTGAGTAAAATTTTGAGGTGTTTTCTTGAGAAATACATGCTGTCAGTCACCGCCAGGAGTGAACTTTAACATAGACAATACAGTGTGTGGACGCAGCAACAATTTAGATACAGGAAACTAAGACGCTGCAGTGATATGCTGCTCGTTTTACAATTATTTATGAAACAAAAGCTAATTTGTCCAGTGTGGCAGACTAAATAATGACCCCCCGCCCCTGCCAAAGACTGTTGTTGTTCAGTTGCTGAGTCATGTCCAACTCTTTGCAACCCCATGGACTGCAGCACACCAGGCCTCCATGTCCTTCACTGTCTCCTGGAGTTTGCTCAGAGTCGTATCCATCAAGCCGGTGATGCCATCCTACCATTGCTTCCTCTGTTGCCCTCTTCTCCTCCTGCCTTCAATCTTTCCCAGCATCAGGGTATTTTTCAATGAGTTGGCTCTTTGCATCAGGTGGCCAAAGTACTGGTGCTTCAGCATCAGTCCTTCCAATTAATATTCAGGGTTGATTTCCTTTGGGGCTTCCCTGGTGCTCAGGCTGGTTTGATCTTCTTGTTGTTCAAAGATGTGTGTTAGCTGCTCGGTCATGTCCAGCTCTTTGCAATTCCAAGGGCTGTAGCCTTTCAGGCTCCTCTGTCCATAGGATTTTCCAGGCCATAATACCAGAGGGGTTTCCTTCTCCAGGGGATCTTCCCAACTCAGGGATCAAACCCATGTCTCCTGTGTTTCCTGCATTGCAGGCAGATTCTTTACCCACTGAGCCATTGGGAAAGCCTGTTCAGAGATACCTAGGTTCTAATCCCTGGACCTGGGAATGTTAACCTTCTCAGGCTTAAAGACCTCGAAGATAAGATTAAGACTCTGGAGATGGGAAGATGATCCTGGATTATCTGGGTGGGCTTCTGAATGCAGTCTCAGTGTTCCCGTAAGGAGGAGGAGAGTTGACTACAGAGGGAGATTTGACTGCAGAGAAGAATGTGGTGTGACAGTGAAACCATATACCGCACTGTTGGCTTTGAAGATGGAAGAAAGCAGCTCTTGCTGCTGGAAAAGGCAAGGGAAGAGAGTCTGCAGGGAGTGTGTGACTGATTTTGGACTTCTGACCTCCGGAACTGTAAGAGAATGTGTTTGTGTTGTTTTAAGCTACCAAGTTTGTAGTCATTTGTGACAGCAGCCATAGGAAGCTAATACAGCTAATTAGTTGATGGTATTAAGTTAAATAAACTATCAATACATACATAATACCACTGTAAACCAAAAGGGAGTTTACAAGCTACTAAGTAATTAGTCATTTCTTAGCATTTGTATTTGCAGATTTTGGTTAACTTCTGCATTGCTATATTTATCAGCTTATTCTTAATTGACAAGCAGTAAAAATTCCTAACACTTAAATGTTATATTTATAGGACTTGGCTGATTACTCTTAGCAGAATGCAGTTCACTTATCTCCCAGAGCAAGTTCCTGTTTCTGCTTCCCTTTCTTCAGTTTATAGCTGAGGTGTATATTACTATTGTCGGTGCTATTGATTCCCCTGGAACTTTTTCAGGCTGTGACTCAGCATCCTGATTTTTCGAAAAGGGAACCAGACTCCCACACGGGCAATCTATAGATGCAACAAAAGCCTGTCTTGTTTTGTAAATACAAGGCACACATTCTACACACTAGGCATCCATTTTGTGGCAGTACCATTATCATCCTGGTACTGGGGGGAAGCATGGAAGGTTCTCTGAAACATCCATTAGGAACCCACCCCAAGGCTTCTCTGAAAGTGTGACAGTTTTTTACATCCACTCCTGGCACCTGCACTTTGATTACCAGAGTCCCCTCAGATCTGCTGATTCCACACTGTTATAGAACAAAGAAATCCTACAAAAGGGAGACTTTTGTGATGTGTCCCTTATTGGCATTCTGTTTAGCAGTCTTTATTGGATGCACTTGTTTCTTGAGGCCAAGGGAAATTCTGTTGTGGTATTCATCTGTGTGGGCATATTGCTGGTTATTAAACCCAAAGCCAAAGGATTTCTGCTTCTAACTGTAGGTTCTTTGGAGCTAGAGTATTTCCATTTGAGCTTGATGAATTCTCTTGGGGGAGAGGGATATTTCAAGATCAAAATTAAACTAAATGAATAAATGAATGCACATTTCAAAGGTGGCACTTCAATCAGGTGCCCATAGATTTCCTCCCCCCCCCCCGCCCCCCCAGGGATTACTGGAACTTTTTGGTTTTATTTGATCATAATTCCAAGACAGGATTTTTCATTGGTGTTTGTTTTGTTTTTCAATGATTCTCACCACCCCGCCCCACACACACACACTTTAAGTTTGATTTTATTTGGCATTTATCCCAGTTGGCAATTTGCAGTGTAAACAGGAAGCTGACCTTCCATTTGTGAAATCACAAAGTGAAATGGAATACCAGAAATGATGTTCTCCTAGAAATAATAAATAGCTTTCTAGCTTTGTGCTGTTGTCTAAATTCATAGCACAGTATTAACTAAAATTAATATTTATGTATAGTGAGAAGAATAATGTCTAGACCTAGGTACCTTCTTGGTTGTATTATATTACTTTATATGTTACCTCATTTTCTTTGACTCTTAGAAATCCTCAAGTAGAGACAACAGCAGTGGCATAACCAAGTACTGGGTTGGCCAAAAAGTTCATTTGGGTTTTTCCAAATTTGGTCAATTTGGGTTTTACATCTGGGAAAAACCCAGATGAACTTTTTGGCCAACCGAATAGTAACATCTGGTCATTGAGCTCTTACTGGGAACCAGACACAGGTTGTGTTTAATAATACAAGTAAGCTTTCCTTGAACTACTTAGTTTAACCATCAAAAAAAAAAACCCTATCTGAGGCCATTATTTCCCTTGCATGGACAAGGAACCTGAAGTTGAGATTTAGAGGAGCCTGGCAGACTGCAGTTCACAGGGTTGCAAAGAGTTGGACACGACTGAGGGACTAAACAGCAATAACAACTGAGGATGCATACCTAATAAAGGATAATGAGTATTCAAACACATGTTTCTAGCCCACAGACAGAGCTTATTCCATGGCAACAGCCCATTCCTTGAGTCTGGAGATGGCAAGAGTCACGTTTAGGCAGCCAGGGAAAAAACAGCCAAGACTCTGAAGGTCAGAACAGTACAAGAACAAAGGTTCAGTGGAACAGCCAAGAACAAGATCTAAGAGAAGGTTCCCTGAGGGCCACAGAGCAGCTCTGCCTTGATAAAGAAGGGGATTGGGGCTGCAGTGCAGTAATTCACTGTGATAGCTGGACTCAGAAGGAATGAACCTCTGAACAAGATGTAGTGAAATTTTGTCCTAGTTGCAGATGTTTCATTTTTTTTAATTAAAAAGTTGGCTCATAATTACAAAGTAATATATCCTTCCTGTATATAAAAAAAAAAATCAGCACCAAATTATGTAAGTGTGAAGGGACATGAATTTGAGCAGACTCAGGGAGGTAGTGAAGGACAGGGAAGCCTGGCGTGCTGCCGTCCATGAGGTCGCAAAGAGTCGGACACAACTGAGTGACTGAACAACAAGAGTCAGAGCTGTCCCTCTTTTTCCTTCCTCGTTGACCCACCATTTTCCCATATCTATATATCTAAATCTCATATATATATATAACTAAATGGAATAGTTGTTGGTCTTGGAGGGTTTTCTTCTATTTTTTTTGTTTTATTTCACAAAAATAAGGTCATACTATCACTTTGCCAACAAAGGTCCATCTAGTCAAGGCTATGGTTTTTCCAGTGGTCATGTATGGATGTGAGAGTTGGACTGTGAAGAAAGCTGAGCGCCGACGAATTGATGCTTTTGAACTGTGGTGTTGGAGAAGACTCTTGAGAGTCCCTTGGACTGCAAGGAGATCCAACCAGTCCATCCTAAAGGAGATCAGTCCTGGGTGTTCACTGGAAGGACTGATGTTGAAGCTGAAACTCCAATACTTTGGCCACCTGACGCTAAGAACTGACTCAGTGGAAAAGACCCTGTTGCTGGGAAAGATTGAAGGTGGTAGGAGAAGGGGACCACAGAGGATGAGATGGTTGGATGGCATCACCAACTCAATGGACATGAGTCTGTGTAAACTCTGGGAGTTCATGATGGACAGGGAGGCCTGGTGTACGTAGAGTTAGACATGACTGTGACTGAACTGAACTGATCATACTGTTCTATGACTTTTTAAAGGCAATAATAACACATCTATATCTTTTATGTTAATACTCTTACTTCCCTGTGGAAGGAATTTTGAGGAGAAATACTCGTATTAAAGAAGGCTGTATTGCAGGATGGGCGAAATGGGTGAAGGTTGTCAAAAAGGTACACGCTTCCAGTTATAAAGTGAGTTCTGTGGATATAATGTATAGCCTGGTAACTATAGTTAATAGTACTCTATTGTATATCTGCAAGTTACTAAGAGAGTAGATCTTAAAAGTTGTTGTCACACTAAAAAATTTGTAGCTATGCATGCTGATAGATGTTAACTAGACATTATAGTTGTCATTTCACTATATATATATCTACTGAGTCATTATGTTGTACACCTGAAACTTATATGTCAATTATATCCCAATTAAAAAAATACACAGGGTTATTCCTTGTGGTTTGGGAGGTCACAACTGGGACCTGTCCTGCTTGAATACTTCCAGTGGCAGGGAGTTCCCTTCTTTGTGACGCAGCCGGTTCCATTATTAGATTGCTCTGTTAGACCTTTACCCTGACCGAATGTTTATTTCTCTGTGACTTCCTATAGCTCATTAATATGTTCTCTGGAGTTCCACAGACCAAATCTTATCCCCTCTTCACCTGTAACTAGATGAAATGAGACACCAAAGGGTTTGCTTAAGAAAAGTTAAAAAATGAAAGAAAAAGTAAAAAAGTAAAAAAAGTAAAAGAAAAAAATTATATTGCTTCTGTGGCTGGTCAATTTTCTCATTTTCTACTTTTCTTCATGGAGCTATTAGCTCCAAACTGTAGAACAGAGCCTCTTTGCCTTTAAAAATTTTTTAGTTTTATTTTTGTTATTGTTTTTAAACATCCTTTGTATACAAAAGGTGTTCTTTCTTGACCTCTGGATTTTTCCAGGGCTGAAGGCGCTGTTGTGGAAGGAAGATGTCATCGGATATGAGGGAGCACAAGGAAGTGCAGACTCTTAGGAAGGTTTAGTTTGGATTTAAGAGATTTTTTTTTAACCTCAAAAATAGTGTTAGCACATTTCCTAAATCTCAGCCAACTGTTAGAGCCAGACAGACCTTGAAAATCTTGTCAACCTCTTGCTTTTGTTTACTTTAGAAGTCCTAGAGCGTTTATCTTATTTCCAAAGAGGGTCATGACTGATTATGAGATAGCCAAGCCCAGAACCTAACTCTTTCCTTCCCGTGAGCACGTTTCTCCATTGTAGCCTACTAGATTGCCAGACCATTCTTCCCCAAGTAGTTCCGAGAATTTCCAAAGTCCAGTGGATTTGAAAGTCGCAGTATATATACATTTGCCATAGAATACTTTCAGGAGAGATCTTGGAGGCTCTATGGCCTTGTGAATTCCTGTTCCACAACTTAACGAAGCCCTGTGACCTTGCAAAGTGGCCCTAATTTTTCTCAGCTGTCCTTTTCTTATCTGTAACATGGAGCTAAGACTGCCTTCCTCGCTGGAGGATAGGATGATATTTATGAGGATATTTATGAGGATTTGTGATATTTTTATGAGGATAGGGTGATATTTGGAAAGTTTGTAGCACAGTGCCTGATTCATTAGTCACCTCAGTAGTGCTTGCTGTTAGGAAAAAAGTTCTTTCAAACTTTTCATGATAATCTTTTTTAAAAAGTAAATTCAGGTTTTAAAATCTTTTGAGTTAAATTATTGTAGGAAGGAGACTTCAAAGACTAAATATTAAAAATTTTATTGACTAGCTATTGTACGTAAAATATAAAAAAGAGAAGTTTATTTTTTTTTTTACTTTCTTTCCCCACAACTTTTACCTTTCTTTTGCTAGAAAGTCACCAAATTTTTTGTTGTACCCTTAGACGACAGAGGATGAGATGGTTGGATGGCCTCACCAACTCAATGGACATGGGTTTGGGTGGACTCTGGGAGTTGGTGATGGACAGGGAGGCCTGGCGTGCTGCAGTCCATTGGGTCACAGAGTTGGACACGACTGAGGAACTGAACTGAACTGTAGATCTTGTATTGTATGCATATACTCAATAAGCTTTAAATATGAAAACATTTCTATCTTCACTCTTTGTCTCTTGCGAATAGGGGTTTTTTTTTTTTCTGTACCTATGGCTTGCATGATCTTAGTTCCTTGACCAGGGATTAAACCTTCAGTGAAAGGGCAGAGTCCTAACCACTGGATCACCAGGGAATTCCCATGTTCAGGTTTTAAAATATGGCTTTTATAACTCAAGAACTGAATTTAAATTTTTTTATTTAAATTTTTACTATATTTTGTCTATGACGCTTTTTATAGAAACACATGGACCTCAAATTGTGGAATTAAGTAAGAGTCATAGAGAACCACTAATTTAAAATTAATGAAAGAAGTCTATTTAATATATTTTTAATTATATATGGCTAATATATTTTCTTTTTCAGTATCTAGATAAAGAGAGGGGGCTTTCCTGGTAGCTCACAGTAAAGAATCTGCTTGCAATGCAGGCGATCTGGGTTCGATTCCTGGGTTGAGACTATCCCCTGTAGAAGGGAGTGGGAACCAATTCCAGTATTCTTGCCTGGAGAATTCCATGGACAGAGGAGCCTAGTGGGCTACAGTCCACGGGGTCACAAACAATTGGACATGATTGAAGCAACTTAGGATAACATAATATCAAATAAATATTTTTGTATTAGATTTAATAAAAAAGTTTAAATATCAATGCTGTATGGACAATAGCCCTCAACTTTTGGAAATAGTAATTTGGTGATAAAAGGCTCTTTGATGATTTTTCACATTTATTTCTCATATTCCTCTAAGTTGGGCTGTATTACAGAGGAAGAAACTGAAGAATTGAGCAAATTAGTAATTTACCAATAGATCAAGACATGAGAGTTTATTTTTGAGAACACATTGCTAATCAAAGCTGTGAAATGGCATATTTGTAGGAGAGCAACTCTCAGACAAATCAAAACATGACCTCATTTATCCACTTATTGATTCAAGAAGTATTTATTGACGAGCTAATGTTTAATGCATAGACCCTTGGAATATGGCATTTAATAAAACCTGGACAAACCCCTGCCCTCGTGAAGCTTTCACTCTATTGCAAATGAAAGCTTCCTCTCTCCATTTGGTGCCTTTTTGTGTTGCATTCCCCTGGAAGTCAGCAAACAACACAGGAGACCTCTTGCAGAGACAAAGAAAGGAACTTGCTCTAGGTCCTTGACATTGATGGCTGCCAGTGCTCTGAACATATTTCCTTTAGTAAAGGAAAAAATGTCGGAGGGAACGGTTTTTACTGAGCTACTAAAAATGCTTTCTTTCACAGTATCACTTTATTTCTTTAGCTCTGGGTTAGGATATGAGCAGGGAAAAAATGAGGTGTGCATATGTCTTACAAATGCACACAATTTTAATGTAAAAAGAGCCAAAAGACTCCAAAAAAGCCCTTCAATATTCCTTTTTCAAAAAGATTGTAGTTAATTTACAATGTTGTATTAGTTTCATGTGTACAACAAAGTGATTCAGTTATAGTAGTTAGTTCAGTCTCAGTCGTGTCTGACTCTTTGAGACCCCATGAATCTCAGCACGCCAGGCCTCCCTGTCCATCACCAACACCTGGAGTTCTCTCAAACTCACGTCCATCGAGTCAGTGATGCCATCCAGCCATCTCATCCTCTGTTGTCCCCTTCTCCTCCTGCCCTCAATCCCTCCCAGCATCAAGGTCTTTTCCAATGAGTCAACTCTTTACGTGAGGTGGCCAAAGTATTGGAGTTTCAGCCTTAGCATCAGTCCTTCCAATGAACACCGAGGGCTGATCTCCTTTAGGATGGACTGGTTGGATCTCCTTGCAGTCCAAGGGACTTGCAGGAGTCTTCTCCAACACCACAGTTCAAAGGCATCAATTCTTCTGCGCTCAGCTTTCTTCACAGTCCAACTCTCACATCCATACATGACCACCGGAAAAACCATAGCCTTGACTAGACGGACCTTTGTTGGCAAAGTAATGTCTCTGCTTTTTAATATGCTGTCTAGGTGGGTCATAACTTTCCTTCCAAGAAGTAAGCGTCTTTTAATCTCATGGCTGCAGTAACCATCTGCAGTGATTTTGGAGCCCCCCAAAATAAAGTCTGACACTGTTTCCACTGTTTCCCCATGTATTTGCCATGAAGTGATGGGACCAGATGCCATGATCTTCGTTTTCTGAATGTTGAGTGTTAAGCCAACTTTTTCACTTTCCTCTTTCACTTTCATCAAGAGGCTTTTTAGTTCCTCTTCACTTTCTGCTATAAGGATGGTGTCATCTGCATATCTGAGGTTATTGATATTTCTCCCAACAATCTTGATTCCAGCTTGTGCTTCGTCCAGCCCAGCGTTTCTCATGATGTACTCTGCATAGAAGTTAAATAAGCAGGGTGACAATATACAGCCTTGACGTACTCCTTTCCCTATTTGGAACCAGTCTGTTGTTCCATGTCCAGTTCTAACTGTTGCTTCCTCACCTGCATACAGATTTCTCAAGAGGCAGGTCAGGTGGTCTGGTATTCCCATCTCTTTCAGAATTTTCCACAGTTTACTGTGATCCACACAGTCAAAGCCTTTGGCATAGTCAAGAAAGCAGAAGTAGATGTTTTTTTGGAATTCTCTTGCTTTTTCAATGATCCAGTGGATGTTGGCAATTTGATCTCTGGTTCCTCTGCCTTTTCTAAACCCAGCTTGAACATCTGGAAGTTCCTGGTTCACGTATTGCTGAAGCCTGGCTTGGAGAGTTTTGAGCACTACTTTACTAGCGTGTGAGATGAGTGCAATTGTGAGGTAGTTTGAGCATTCTTTGGCATTGCCTTTCTTTGGGATTGGAGTGAAAACTGACCATTTCCAGTCCTGTGGCCACTGCTGAGTTTTCCAAATTTGCTGGCATATTGAGTGCAGCACTTTCACAGCATCATCTTTTAGGATTTGAAAGAGCTCAACTGGAATTCCATCACCTCCACTAGCTTTGTTCATAGTCATGCTTTCTAAGGCCCACTTGACTTCACATTCCAGAATGTCTGACTCTAGATGAGTGATCACACCATCGTGATTATCTGGACTGTGAAGATCTTTTTTGTACAGTTCTGTGTATTCTTGCCACCTCTTCTTAATATCTTCCGCTTCTGTTATGTCCATACCATTTCTGTCCTTTATTGAGCCCATCTTTGCATGAAATGTTCCCTTGGTATCTCTAATTTTCTTGAAGAGATCTCTAGTCTTTCCCATTCTGTTGTTTCCCTCCATTTCTTTGCATTGATCTGTGAGGAAGGCTTTCTTATCTGTCCTTGCTGTTGTTTGGAATTCTGCATTCAAATGGGAATATCTTTCCTTTTCTCCTTTGCTTTTCGTTTCTCTTCTTTTCACAGCTATTTGTAAGGCCTCCTCAGAGAGCCATTTTGCTTTTTTGCATTTCTTGGGGATGGTCTTGATCCCTGTCTCCTGTACAGTGTCACAAACCTCTGTCCATAGTTTTCAGGCACTTTGTCTATCAGATCTAGTCCCTTGAATCTATTTCTCACTTCCACTATATAATCATAAGGGATTTGATTTAGGTCATACCTGAATGGTCTAGTGGTTTTCCCTATTTTCTTCAATTTCAGTCTGAATTTGGCAATAAGGCATTCATGATCTGAGCCACAGTCAGCTCCTGGTCTTGTTTTTGTTGACTGTATAGAGCTTCTCCATCTTTGGCTGCAAAGAATATAATCAATCCAATTTCGGTGTTGACCATCTGGTGATGTCCATGTGTAGAGTCTTCTCTTGTGTTGTTGGAAGAGGGTGTTTGCTATGACCAGTGCGTTCTCTTGGCAAAACTCTATTAGCCTTTGCCCTGCTTCACTCCATACTACAAAGCCAAATTTGCCTGTTACTCCAGGTGTTTCTTGACTTCCTACTTTTGCATTCCAGTCCCCTATAATGAAAAGGACATCTTTTTTGGGTGTTAGTTCTAAAAGGTCTTGTAGGTCTTCATAGAACCGTTCAGCTTCAGCTTCTTCAGCCTTACTGGTTGGGGCATAGACTTGAATTACCATGATATTGAATGGTTTGCTTTGGAAACGAACAGAGATCATTCTGTCGTTTTTGAGATTGCATTCAAGTACTGCATTTTGGACTCTTTTGTTGACCATGATGGCTACTCCATTTCTTCTAAGGGATTCCTGCCCACAGTAGTAGATATAATGGTCATCTGAGTTAAATTCACCCATTCCAGTCCATTGTAGTTCACTGATTCCTAGAATGTCGACATTCACTCTTGCCATCTCCTGTTTGACCACTTCCAATTTGCCTTGATTCATGGACCTGACATTCCAGGTTCCTATGCAATATTGCTCTTTACAGCATCGGACCTTGCTTCTATCACCAGTCACCTCCACAACTGCGTATTGTTTTTGCTTTGGCTCTTTCCCTTTATTCTTTCTGGAGTTATTTCTCCACTGATCTCCAGTAGCATATTGGGCCCCTACCAACCTGGGGAGTTCCTCTTTCAGTGTCCTTTCATTTTGCCTTTTCATACTGTTCTTGGGGTTCTCAAGGTAAGAATACTGAAGTGGTTTGCCATTTCCTTCTAATGAGAAGGGAATGGATTTAGTTATATATACAAATAAATAATTTTTCAGATTCTTTTCCACTTTAGATTATTATAAGATATTGAATATACTTCCCTGTGCTATACAGTAGGCCCTTGTTTATCTATTTTCTATACAGTCCTTTAATACTCCTTTATAGGAAGGTACCTATAAGAAGCTCAGAACCCTGACGGTAAGCCACAGCGCCTCACTCCTCTGCCCTTGGGGAAAGTCTGACTTAGTGTAATTGCCCCTAGTTTCCTTTTCTCCCCCAAGCAATGATTGCTTCTCAGTGTTAGCATTTCATCTTAGAGTTCTTTGTTTTTACTTTGCTGCATTTTAAAAATTTACTAGTATGAAATGCATTATGTTCATAGTAAAACAGAGAATAAATTATATTGTAAAAAAAACAGTCAGAGAGATAATTCAAGCCTAAAATCATTCTGTGGGAGCTGAGACCAAGAGGAGGAGGTGAACTGGAGAAGGAGAGATTCAGGAAACAGAATTGACCGGGCTGGGTTGCAGCAGTGACAGGAGATGTAGGAATAAACACTCGTTTTATGTCATTGTGGCCTTTTATTTATTTATTTATTTATTTTAAGACAAATAGAGCATTACAAGAGGTTTTTTGGTTTTTAGGGTTTTTTCCCCCACATTCACAGCCATTAGATGTTAACCATGTTTCATTATTTTCAATCAGCTATCTGTTTAAGATAATTTGCCAGATAATTTTTTTAGTCCACCATGTAAATGTTTACATTTAGGGTCATTGAAAAAGCCTTGGTGAAATAAAGGGGAGTTTATTTTCTTGTAGAACTTTTTGTTTCCAGTTTACCTTAATTTAGTGAGAACAGAACCCTTCTGTGGGAATGTCTTGCAGTGATATTGATTTGAAGAACAAAAGGAAAGGCCTCAAAGATAAAAAGTCATGAAAAGGAATGTTTGAAGAGCATTAACTATACCACATTTATCAGATTGGCAATTATTCCCCCTTCAGTTCAGTTCAGTTCAGTGCCTCAGTCGTGTCTGACTCTTTGTGACCCCATAGACTGCAGCTCACCAGGCCTCCCTGTCTGTCGCCAACTCCCGGAGGAGAGTCACAAACTCTCCATGTCACAAACTCATGTCCGTTGAGTCGGTGATGCCATCCAACCATCTCATCCTCTGTCGTCCCCTTCTCCAGCCTTCAGTCTTTCCAAGCATCAGGGTCCTTTCCAATGAGTCAGTTCTTTGCATTAGGTGGCCAAAGTATTGGAGTTTCAGCTTCAGTCCTTCCAATGAACACCGAGGGCTGATCTCCTTCAGAATGGATTGGTTGGATCTCCTTGCAGTCCAAGGGACTCTCAAGAGTCTTCTCCAACACCACAGTTCAAAAGCTTCAATTCTTCAGTGCTCAGCTTTCTTTATAGTCCAACTCTCACATCCATACATGACTACTGGAAAAAACATAGCCTTGACTAGACGGACCTTTGTTGACAAAGTAATGTCTCTGCTTTTTAATATGCTGTCTAGGTTGGTCATAACTTTCCTTCCAAGGAGTAAGCGTCTTTTAATTTCATGGCTGCAGTCACCATCTGCAGTGATTTTGGAGCCCCCCAAAATAAAGTCTGACACTGTTTCCACTGTTTCCCCATGTATTTGCCATGAAGTGATGGGACCAGATGCCATGATCTTAGTTTTCTGAACGTTGAGTGTTAAGCCAACTTTTTCACTCTTCTCTTTCACTTTCATCAAGAAGCTCTTTAGTTCTTTTTCGCTTTCTGCCATAAGTGTGGTGTCATCTGCATATCTGAGGTTATTGATATTTCTCCCAACAATCTTGATTCCAGCTTGTGCTTCGTCCAGCCCAGGCATTTCTCATGATGTACTCTGCGTATAAGTTAAATAAGCAGGGTAACTATATACAGCCTTGAGGTACTCCTTTCCTGATTTGGAACCAGTCTGTTCCATGTCCAGTTCTAACTGTTGCTTCCTCACCTGCATACAGATTTCTCAAGAGGCAGGTCAGGTGGTCTGGTATTCCTGTCTCTTGAAGAATTTTCCACAGTTTGTGATGATCCACACAGTCAAAGGCTTTGGCATAGTCAATAAAGCAGAAGTAGATGTTTTTCTGGAACACTATTGCTTTTTCGATGATCCAGAGAATGTGAGCAATTTGATCTCTGGTTCCTCTTCCTTTTCTAAAACCAGCTTGAACATCTGGAAGTTCACAGTTCACATATTGTTGAAGCCTGGCTTTGAGAATTTTGAGCACTGCTTTACTAGCGTGTGAGATGAGTGCAATTGTGAGCATTCTTTGGCATTGCCTTTCTTTGGGACTGGAGTGAAAACTGACCATTTCCAGTCCTGTGGCCACTGCTGAGTTTTCCAAATTTGCTGGCATATTGAGTGCAGCACTTTCACAGCATCATCTTTTAGGATTTGAAAGAGCTCAACTGGAATTCCATCACCTCCACTAGCTTTGTTTGTAGTGATGCTTTCTAAGGCCCACTTGACTTCACATTCCAGGATGTCTGGCTCTAGATGAGTGATCACACCATCGTGATTATCTGGATTGTGAAGATCTTTTTTGTATAGTTCTTCTGTTTATTCTTGCCACCATTCTTGTTTATTTTTCTTAATATCTTCTGCTTCTGTTAGGTCCATACCATTTCTGTCCTTTATTGTGCCCATCTTTGCGTGAAATGTTCCCTTGGTATCTCTAATTTTCTTGAAGAGATCTCTAGTCTTTCCCATTCTGTTGTTTTCCTCTATTTCTTTTCACTGATCGCTGAGGAAGGCTTTCTTATCTCTCCTTGCTGCTCTTTGGAATTCTGCATTCAAATGGGAATATCTTTCCTTTTCTCCTTTGCCTTTTGCTTCTCTTCTTGTCATAGCTATTTGTAAGGCCTTCTCAGACAACGATTTTGCCTTTCTTTTTATTCCCCCTTAGGTAAATGTTAAAAATGTATTTCCATGCTTTGAAGAAGGATTTTACAGTGGGCTTCCAGAACTCATAGTATGATTTCCAGTTACAAGGTCAGAATGCTCCAGTCGTATTTATAACCTCCAGATAAGCAAGTTCGCCTAGTTCACTAGTCAGAACAAAAGATGTAACTGATTGTAAAATCAGCAAAGTGTTAAATTGTACTCTGTCTTCTGTTATGCAAGTTTGGTATTGCTATTATGTAGCTTTTTTTTTTTTTGAACTATCAATATGTTTGTCTCTATGGCTTGGCAGTAAAGGTCTGTGTGGAAAAGGGGGGAAAGTGAATGAAACAATGTATCCCATTTTGTTATTTCCACCTGTGAAAAACAGTCTCTAATGAGATGTCCCCAAACAGTGCTGCTGTTCATCGAAACATGTGCCCTAGATCTGAGTGAGTTTAATTATAATGGGAACAGTGAAATGAGGACATTTAGATCAACTTACAGTGGCAAAATTCAGAAGATTAAGCAGCAGCAACTATCTCAGGCTGCAAAGAACTAATTTTGGAAATCTCTTTTCTCTCCTCCCCGGAAGGAATCATTTTAGGAATTGGGCAGTAACATTCATCTCAGGCATGTTTTTGTTAAACCAATATATCAGAAGAAGATTAGCATGTCCTTCTGGATACAGAGATCAGCTGCCTGCATAGACCTCCCTAAGTAAAGAACCGATCTCTGTGTGATACCTAGGTTGTGCATGCGTGCTCAGTCATGTCCAGCTCTTTGTGACCCCTTTGAACTGTAACCCACCAGGCTCCTCTGTCCATGGGAGTCTCCAGGCAAGAATACTGGAGTGAATTGCCCTTTCCTTCTCCAGGGGATCTTCCCCACCCAGGGACGGAACCTTCATCTCCTGCATTGGCAGGTGGATTCTGTTACCACTGACCCATCAGGGAAGCCACCACTGCGTATTAATTTCAACC
This sequence comes from Bos taurus, assembly GCF_002263795.3. NCBI lineage: Eukaryota > Metazoa > Chordata > Mammalia > Artiodactyla > Bovidae > Bos > Bos taurus. The sequence goes on along the minus strand of NC_037336.1, from coordinate 25,444,133 downwards.
TCATACAGAAATCTTGATCAAGAAATTGTTTTATTAGGAGTATTATCTGACTTACCTTTGCAAAGAGCTACATACTGTTTTACCTGAAAAAAAAGCAGTTTAAGATGTGAGGGTACAAAATAAAAATATGTTTATTGGGTATAATTCCTTTTTTATGAGTTTCCAATTTTGTTTAGATTGTATTCTTGTTTTGTTTGTTTTTTAACAAGTAAACCTAAAGAGATAGCTAAACTCAGAGATGGGGAGTATATCCATCTATGATTTTTTTTTTTATAGCTGTGCTTTCTCTTATGCCATATACTTATTTATTAGCCAGTGAAAATCTAAGAACTTGCCTGCTCAGTGTTCAATGAATGACAGCCTAGTAGAAATATTTGTTAGAACATGAGACTGTTATCTCAAAAGCTAAGTGTGTTGTATACCATGCCATACTTAGTTCTCATGTCATCATATGATTGTGTTTGGGTATATTCTACTGTTTGTGTGTGTTCTGTTGTTGACACATATTATTTCAACTGATCCTGATAAAATATTGCATTAGATAGCCAAGCCTCAGTGACTTTAACTGTTAAATTGATTTGGCCAACATTACAGAGCAAAGCAGCATAAAATCAAACTTTGTCCCTTTCTGATCCTAGTTATTGCGTTTTCTTCCCAAAACATTTCCTCATCCATTGACCAGCATCAACTTGTGTAGATGCTCAAGGGAGTAAAGGAAGTAGACGTGTGTGAAAAAGCTGACTGCGCCTCGACAGAAGAGGGGAAAAGGGTCCTAATTTTAAAAATGTTTATATATGACCAGCCTGTCTCACACAGCAGAGGCCAAGGCCCTTACTCTTTACATTCTGGGAGGTAAAAACATTCTTAAGAAGGACTAGTGACCCCACTCCAGTACTCTTGCCTGGAAAATCCCATGGACAGAGAAGCCTGGTGGGCTGCAGTCCATGGGGTCTCGAAGAGTCGGACCTGACTGAGCGACTTCACTTTCACTTTTCACTGTCATGCATGGAGGAGGAAATGGCAACCCACTCCAGTGTTCTTGCCTGGAGAGTCCCAGGGACGGGGGAGCCTGGTGGGCTGCCGTCTCTGGGGTCGCACAGAGTCAGACACGACTAAAGTGACTTAGCAGCAGCAGCAGCAGTGAGTACAGAATGACATGTTAGTAAATCAGAATGATAGGTCAACTGGAAAATATTTTGAGTTACTGGATTTCAGTGAATTATGGTAAACCTTTTACACGTCTTTGAGGAGTGAAAAGTTGAAAATGTCAAATAAGTTAATGTTATCAGTCAGCTTTTAATTATACTAAATTGATATTGTCATTATGGCATTGTCTATCCCAAGAAGTTCAGCTCTTTCTTACTACTATCTTACTACTATACTAGGTATAAAGGAAAAGAATTACTCAAATCTGAACCAGCTCACCTTGACAAACCTTTATATTCAGTGTGTGAGTCAATTATAAAGGATTTGTTTTTTATAAATATGCTTGCTCATCAGGCTAAAGGTACCCTTGAGACCAGAAACAGTTAAAAAAGCAACACACTAAAAATGGCATGATAGTAAAGTAGCTGTACATTTTGATAAAAAACATACCCAATGTCTTATAGCCTGTAGAAGAATCTTGTATTTCCTCAGGTCTAAAGCATTTCCAAGTGATGTTTTTGAGATATAAATATTGAGGACATAAAACAGAGGAAAGGCCACAGATCTCCATAAAAGAGTTTTGAAGTGATTAAAAAAGAAAAAATAACAGGAAAGTATAATTAACAATAATATATAAAAATAAACAAAAATGGAAAAAACCCAATAATATAAAGTGTTTTCAGTATCAGTTAATTAGTTTCTCAAAGCCCAATAGCATGAAATTAATATAATTTCTCTTAGCAAATTATTTTTCTAATGTTTTTCCTATTTTTTCCTTCTCACCCTTAGATTGAAAAAGAAAAAGCAAGCCAAACAAAATGCAGAGACAGCCTCAGCTATGGCTGCAAGGACTCATTCTGGAAAAGAAGATGCCAGTAAAGTCATTTTAGAGCAAGACAAGTGCAACATTGCTGTGGAAGAGGAGTACATTACTGATGAGAAAAAGAAGAGAAAAAGTAATCAGTTAAAGGAGATCAGGCGTACAGAACTAAAGAGATATTATAGTATTGGTGAGTATTGGTGGCAACTCTGCAGTATTTTCATTTTAAAACTATAGTAATTTTTTAAAAGATGATAATTTGTTACTGGTTATAGTATATCATATGATAGTATGATATACTCGATTATATATAACAGTGTAGTGTTAGTTGTTCAGTCGTGTCTAACTCTTTGCGACCCCATGCATTGTAGCCCGCCAGGCTCCTCTGTCCATGGCATTCTCCAGACAAGAATACTGGAGTGGGTTGCTGTTCCCTTCCCCAGGGTATCTTCCCAACCCAGGGATCAAACCTGGGTCTCCTGCATTGCAGGCAGGTTCTTTGCCATCTGAGCTGCCAGGGAAGCCCATATAATATTATAATATGCTATATAATAATAATGAGAGCGAGAGGTGGAACTTGAGGACTTTAATATTTGTTACTCTTGCACATGCGCGCTCAGTCATGTCTGACTCTTTGTAACCCATGGACTGCAGCCCACCAAGCTCCTCTGTCCATGGGATTTCCCAGGCAAATATACTGGTGTGAATTGCCATTTCCTTCACTAAGGGATCTTCCCGACTCAGGGATCTCACCTACATCTTCTGAGGCTCCTGCATTGAGCCAGGTGGGAAGCCCAATACAATAGTAACAGTTTATTGAGCAGCTTCTATGTGCTGCCAGGCCTTGTTTTATTGATAAAATCTTATATAAAGAGAAGTACAGTTAAATAAGATTGATGTGTCTTATTTAATCTTATCTTCCAGCATCTAACACAGTGCCTAGCACATAGTGTCTGCTCATAACTATTTATTAAATAATGGTCACGTACCCTGTATGAGAAGTATTTTTCTTAGTGTTTATAGACATATCCATAGAAGTCTTGGTAGAAATGCCTGCACAGTTTGGTATCAGCTAGGCAATAGGAAATGGAGGAGACATGGCCTGGCATCCTTAGATTAAAAAAAACAAAAGACCACGACGATGATGACTTGGAAGATGTAGTTAAGAGGCCTCTTAAGATGAATCCAGTGTCATACAGCATCTGAAGATGATTGTTGCATCTGCATTCGTGTTAGCACCAGTGACTTGTCTAGCGTGATGGAGGTCATACTCCTGTTTCACTTTACCACCCTTCTCATGCCTCCTGATCCTGTCACAGGCAGGATCTGAAGTATGTTCAGAGGTCTCTTGCATTGCAGGCAGATTCTTTGCCATCTAAGCCATCAGGGAAACCCCCTAAAGAAAGGGAACCAGGAAATGAAACTTGATGTGACACAGATTACGGTGTACTGAAGATTGCAGGGCTCAGAACACTAAGGAAGTCTCTAAGAATGAACTGCAGTTCAGTATATGAAACCTGGGCTGGTAGCAGGCACTTGGTCCACAGGGCCCCAGACTTGGTCCCAGTTAATGCCAGTTACCGGGGGACAGATCTGGTCTGTGGGTTTTATATAACGTTCTACTAGTTCTCATCAAAGATACAGGTGGGCTGCCATTGGGATGGTTATAAGTGAGGTTTTGCTGACATTGCTCCTACAAAGGCACAGGCTTCCTGCTACAGATACCTGCCTGCTTTTAACCTGAAGCCATCCAGTATTTTATAAAAAGCTGTAACTGTAAACGCTTTGAAAAAGACTTCTGTGTGATTAATAAGCTCCCTCTTAAAATTTTCAGTGTTGAGTATTATCTCAAAAAGAGAAACAGGGGTAAGCAAAATGGCTGCTCACATCTTTTACAGTGCACACACTGGACATTTGAAAATGTGTGGTTTTTACAGTCACACAGTTTAAAACACTCTCTTCTCATCCTATGTTAAATGCTGGTGCTTACAAAGTATTTTAAAATCAAGACATTTTGCTCTGTAGAGGTTCCCTGAAGGAAGCTGACAGAGTCCTTTCCATTGAGATTTCTCTTTTCATGATGCTCTACTAACTTCAGCTGATGCATTAGGCCAGCTTTTTCACGTGCTGCACTCTGTGGTGTGTGTAGCACTTTGAAACAATACCGTTCACTCTGTTGTTGTTCAGTTGTTGTGTCCAACTCTTTGTTACCCCATTAACTGCAGCATACCAGGCTTCCCTGTCCATCACCAACTCATGGAGTTTACTCAAACTCATGTCCATTGAGTCAGTGATGCCATCCAACCATCGCATCCTCTGTTGCCCCCTTCTCCTCCTGCTCTCAATCTTTCCCAGCTTCAGGGTCTTTTCAAGTGAGTTGGCTCTTCGCATCAGGTGGCCAAAGTATTGCAGCTTCAGCTTCAGCATCAGTCCTTCTATTGAATATTCAGGGTTGATTTCCTTTGGGATTGACTGGTTTGATCTCCTTGCAGTCAAAGGGCCTCTCAAGAGTCTTCTCCAACACCACAGATCGAAAGCATCAATTCTTTGGTACTCAGCCGTTTTTATATAAGTCCCACTCTCACATCCATACACGACCACTTGAAAAACCATAGCTTTGACTAGATAGACCTTTGTCAGCAAAGTGATGTCTCTGCTTTTTAATACTGTCTAGATTTGTCATAGCTTTTCTTCCAAGAAGCAAGCATCTTTAAATTTTAGGGCTGCAGTCACTGTCTGCAGTGATTTTGGAGCCCAAGAAAATAAAGTCTGTCACTGTTTCCTTATTTATTTGCCATGAAGTGATGGGACCAGATGCCATGATCTTAGTTTTTTGAATGTTGAGTTTTAGGCCAACTTTTTCACTTTGACCTTCATTAGGAGACTCTTTAGTACTATTCGCTCTATTCTTTACTTAATTTAAAAAAAATTTATTTATATTTTAACTGAAGGATAATTACTTTACAGAATTTTGTTGTTTTCTGTCAAACATAAACATGAATCAGCTATAGGTCTGCATACTTAATTCTTATTAGACTTCACCAGCCGCCACAGCCATCATTTCTTCCAGGAACCCCACTCTTTCCCTGGACAGGTTAAATTTCCCTTCTGTATTATCATCATGGGTTTACTTACCTTCTTTCCTGTTTGTAGATTGGTGTGGATTAGACCCTGTATTAGCTTTGTTAGTATCTGCTTCCCAAGTGCTCTTTAAATGTGCATTGAGTGGATGAATTATACACATATGAATGAATACTGTGATTGTTTGGACTTTCATGAAAATTCTGGAAGGATATAGGCAACAAAAAAATAGTTTACTCAGAATTATCCTGTGATTTTATTTGGTGACAATAACTAAAGAGATGCCATTATAACTTTTCATCTTCTTTCGAGAATGGCACTAATAACTGGTTTGGAGGTTTCAGGCATTTCCTTAGGAGAACCCAGTGCTTACAGAACACCACTAGGTCGGCCATTGAGTCCCAGGGTTCCTTGTCTTTTCCACATCTTACTCTGCCTGTGTTGGCAGGTTTGCTTGATCTCACGGGGTGGACTTGGCATATTCCCTGTATTTCCACCCAGAAAAGTTGTCTTGTACCACTAGGTGGAGCTTAGACTCAAGTCAAAAGTAATTCCGGTTTAAGTTCTTTTGATGGCACCAGTCTGGGGAGGAGCGATGCTAAAATGGGAGGATCTTGTAAGCCAGATTTGTTGTTGTTGTTGTTTAGGCGCTAAGTTGTGTCCACCTCTTTGCGACCCCACGGACTGTGACCCGCCAACCTCCTCTGTCCATGAGATTTCCCAGGTAAAGAATACTGGAGGGGGTTGCCATTTCCTTCTCCAGGGGATCTTCCCAACCCGGAGATCGAATCTGCATCTCCTGCAGTGGCAGGCAGATTCTTTACCACTGAACCACCACGAAAGCCCTAGCCACATTAAGGATTTGGATTTTATCCTGTATCTGTGGAAGCCGTTGAGGGAACTCTGTAACTCTCTGTTCTAAGAGGATAAATCTAAGGACAGTGGGTGGAAGTGAGCCTGAAGGCAGGTTGGAGACCGGGGCAAAGGAGAAACAGAACCCTAGGGAGAGAATTTGCTCCTAGAAACAGCATTATTTGGTACAGTGTGTGAAGGAGAAAAGGGACAGAGTCAAGAATTGGCAAACTTGAAAACTCAAGAAGGAAAATAGTGAATATGTGTTTGGAGCTATTTTAGAGGTACCAAGTAGATTTGTTTAGAGGGGTCTGAATTTCAGGTGAAAGGCCTGGAAATTGCTACTTCAAGGTGTAAGGTGAATACATATATGCCGGTGCCAGCCGGCAAAGTTGATCAGGTCCCAAGAACGTGCATGGCGGGGCTGAGAAAGGAAACTACGGCAAAAGAATTCTACAACAAAGATGGGGTCGAGAGGTTCAGACACGTCTCCACAAAGGGAAGCGGTCTGACACCAACTTTATTCAGCATCTTATATTTATACAGAAAAGTGTGAGAAAGACAAGACAATTGACATTTTTTCTTGGTTGACCTATACATCTTACAAACAGTCACAAGAAATCTTGAGAGCATGGGAATGGCACCCTGTTATTATTTCTTACACCAGATAACATTTCCCTGTGTGTGAGAAGTTTGTCCAGAACTCCAGGTGTCTGCAGTAAATAAGTGCCTAATCTCTGGGGTGGCGGGACAGAGAGCTATGTTTGCAAGCAAACCCTCAAGGACTGAGGCAGCTCCCAGAGCTTGTGTCCTTCGGACAAAGGACCCCATTCTCATGGGCAGCTCCCCGCACATATAAAAGACACAATCCAGGGAAAACAGAAAGTCGAAACAAAAAGTTAATGGATGACAAATGATAATGAGTTTATAGAAAAACAGACTAGGAGGATCTGTAACGGTAGGCTGATTTTTGTTTTCTCTGGGTACAGAAATTACAAAAGAGTTTTGTTTTCTTCATTTTTTTCTGCATCACACAGTTTAAAGTTATTTTTAATACCAATCAGAAAATTATAGCGAACTGAATAATGTAACAGAGCAAACCCAAGGGCTTTAGAAAAAGATTAGACAAATGTAAAGTTCTATTATCAATATAAAATAATTACTTCCTGTTGGCATCTGTTTCCACATCTATAATATTACCTACTTGATTTAAGGAAGCATATTTTGACAAAATAATATTTTTAGCTCTTTAGATTTATCTGTGCCTCATGTAAGCCTTGGATAGCAATTCCTCACTCCTACCACTTAGAAGAACACAAGAGCTAAGATGCTGATTGAAGATGTTATGGAAAGACTGAATCACGAGAATTGCCTGTAACAAAATGATAACCACCTCCAAAAATGCTTTGTTTTTGAGGAGGGGAAATGGGAGTAATTTCCTTGAGGCAGAGATGGCATCAGATAAATGGAGATCTAGCACCTGCTGTAGCACCGGGCACATGGGAAGCATCCCAACAAAAGCTTCTGACATAAGTGAGCTCAGTTCTTCCGTGCCTGCCCCGGTATTTGCTGATAGAGCTCCTTACTCAGTTATTCTGTGTACTTATATAAACCCTTAAGGAATTGTTTGATCACAGTATATTTTTTACAGTTTTATATTTTAATAATATGTTAATATATTTTTCAAAATTTGCTCTTATAGTTAAATTTGACACAAGTAGTAGTAATATTTACATATGTTTCAAAAGATGTTTGGTCCATATCACAGTATCAAAATATATTGAGTGGCATGAATTAAATATATCTCAAAATTCTCTTATATTAAAGGAATACATTATTCCTTTACATTAGAAGAGTATACATCTTTGCTTCTATGGAAGTGAAGATAGGAATGGGAATTTTATAAATGTGGATACTGTCTCAGTGGGAAGTTCTTCAAACGGAAACATAGATATAGAGATGTAAGACCTAAAAGAGAAAAGTTTTATAAATATGGGAGGCAAGACTAAATTGGAATAAAATAAATCACTGTGTTTTTGTAGTATGTTTATGTAAAAGATTAGTAAGAATCCTGAATGGTAAAGTAGATATTTTAAGAGAATTAGGAGGTGATTTTGACAAACAGAAAACACTTAGGTATGAGTATGGTTAGTTTTGTGGTTATAGCAATAAAGATTTATTTAGAGAAAACCTCTGCAGTATAAAGAATGAATTTAGCTTTTCAACAATAAATCTGTAAAGTCTAAAGCATTTCAAATTGTAACTTTCCTTCCTGAGTTCAAAAGAAACTTAACAAGAGTAAAAGAAATGAACTTCTCCACTTTTCCTTTGTTAAACATTTTTGGGGTTTGCCACGCAATACAAGTAACCAACTACTGAATTATTTCTCACGATGGCAACCCTAAGACTTTTCCTCATACAGATTATTTTGCCTTGGGGTATTTTTTAACCACACATGTGAAGATTTCCCATCTGTCATTTATTATTGTTTCACTTTGCAAGTTCAGAAAGCCAAAGCTGTGCTATTTTGATAAGTTAATTCCTACACGTAAAATTAGGTCAAACCACAGACCTACAATAGCATTATTCTTCTGTTCAAAAATAATGTTCATTCTAGTACTTCAGAGTTCAAATTAAAGGGTTAAAATGGACTTTGATGTGAAAGGAAGATATCAAGACCCTAATTCATAATTTTTAAAAATCAAGCAGGATACTCGAGGGACTAGGGTATAACATAAATTGAAATGATTAAGGTGGAAATAATTGGGCCTGTGCTTCTTGGGGCCATTAAGGAAATCGAACTAATGTTTAAAGTGAAGTCTTCTCATGAAAGCCTAGGTGGTGAACAGGTCCAATCTGATGAGTGCCCCGGAAAAGTGCTTTCATGAGCGAAACTTACAGTTTAGTTCAGTTCAGTCGCTCAGTCATGTCCAACTCTTTGTGACCCCATGAACCAAAGCACGCCAGGCCTCCCTGTCCATCACCAACTCCCGGAGTTTACCCAAACTCATGTCTATTGAGTCAGTGATGCCATCCAGCCATCTCATCCTCTGTCATCCCCTTCTCCTCCTGCCCTCAATCTTTCCCAACATCAGGGTCTTTTCTAATGAGTCAGCTCTTTGCATCAGGTGGCCAAAGTATTGGAGTTTCAGCTTCAACATCAGTCCTTCCAATGAACACTCAGGACTGATCTCCTTTAGGATTGACTAGTTGGATCTCCTTGCAGTCCAAGGGACTCTTGAGTCAAGAGTCTTCTCCAACACCACAATTCAAAAGCATCAATTCTTCAGCGCTCAGCTTTCTCCACAGTCCAACTTTCACAATCCAACTCTCACATCCATACGTGACCACTGGAAAAACCATAGCCTCGACTAAACGGACCTTTGTTAGCAAAGTAATGTCTCTGCTTTTTAATATGCTATCTAGGTTGGTCATAACTTTCCTTCCAAGGAGTAAGCATCTTTTAATTTCATGGCTGCAGTCACCATCTGCAGTGATTTTAGAGCCCCCAAAAATAAAGTCAGCCACTGTTTCCCCATCTATTTGCTGTGAAATGATGGGACCAGATGCCATGATCTTCGTTTTCTGAATGTTGAGCTTTAAGCCAACTGTTTCACTCTCCTCTTTCACTTTCATCAAGAGGCTCTTTAATTCTTCACATAAGGGTCAAAGTGACCTGCATATCTGAGGTTATTGATATTTCTCCCGGCAGTCGTAATTCCAGCTTGTGCTTCTCCCAGCCCAGCGTTCCTCATGATGTACTCTGCATAGAAGTTAAATAAGCAGGGTGACAATATACAGCCTTGACGTACTCCTTTTCCTATTTGGAACCAGTCTGTTGTTCCATGTCTAGTTCTAACTGTTGTTTCCTGACCTGCATACAGATTTCTCAAGAGGCAGCTCAGGTGGGCTGGTATTCCCATCTCTTTCAGAATTTTCCACAGTTTATTGTGATCCACACAGTCAAAGGCTTTGGCATACTCAATAATGCAAAAGTAGATGTTTTTCTGGAACTCTCTTGATTTTTCCATGATCCAGTGGATGTTGGCAATTTGATCTCTGGTTCCTCTGCCTTTTCTAAAATCAGCTTGAACATCTGGAAGTTCAAGGTTCACGTATTGCTGAAGCCTGGCTTGGAGAGTTTTGAGCATTACTGTACTAGCGTGTGAGTTGAGTGCAATTGTGAGGTAGTTTGAGCATTCTTTGGCATTGCCTTTCTTTGGGATTGGAATGAAAATACCTTTTCCAGTCCTGTGGCCACTGCTGAGTTTTCCAAATATGTTGACATATTGAGTGCAGCACTTTCACAGCATCATCTTTTAGGATTTGAAAGAGCTCAACTGGAATTCCATCACCTCCGCTAGCTTTGTTTGTAGTGATGCTTTCTAAGGCCCACTTGACTTCACATTCCAAGATGTCTGGCTCTAGGTGAGTGATCACACGATCGTGATTATCTGGGTCGTGAAGATTTTTTTGTATAGTTCTTCTGTGTATTCTTGCCACCTCTTCAAAATATCTTCTGCTTCTGTTAGGTCCATACCATTTCTGTCCTTTATTGTGCCCGTCTTTGCATGAAATGTTCCCTTGGTATCTCTAATTTTCTTGAAGAGATCTCTAGTGTTTCCTATTCTATTGTTTTCCTCTATTTCTTTGCAGAAGAGCTCGTTATATTTAAGCAGAAATACTGGGAAAACTGAACTTAAACTGTTGCCAATGTTTGCAGGTTATGGATTAATGGTATAAATAAATAGGTGAAAAAATAAAAACCTTAACAAAATGTTCCCTTCAAAGGAGCAAAGAGGAGAGGCACAGACTTCTCCACAGCAGCGAACAGCAGAGGAATTAAACTTCTTTAGAATTGTGAAGTGAAAGTTGTTTTCCAGATTCAAAGATAACAACATCCTCAGACATACTAAGGTCTCAGGAAACAGACCTTTTGTGTCATTCCTTTCTTAAAATAAAGTTACTGAGCGGGAGTGATGTTCTTTTCTGAGACACATGTCGAAATGTAGTCCTCAAGAATGAAAAAGTCATTGTATAAAAGAATTGTTGGTGGTCAGTATTGTAACTAATTAAACATAAAATTTAAAAATACATAATAATCATTGTAAATGTGGCTTTAAATATGACTATAAAAAAGCATCACCCTTCTTTTTTCTAGCTTTATTGAGATATCATTGACATAAAATTGTGTAGGTTAATGTATACAGTATGTTGATATATGGATATATTGCAAAATGATTACCACCCTGGAATTAGCTAATGCCTTCATTTGGTCACATAATTACCATCTCTTTTGTGTGGTGGGAACATCTAAGATCCACTCTCTTAGAAACTTTTAAGTATAAGGTACAGTATTATTAACTGTGATCACCACGCTGTTCACTAGATCCTCAGAACCTATTTGTCTTATCATATCCCTGGAAGTTTGTACCCTGATCAGCGTCTCCCTGTTTTCCCCCGCCCTACCAGTTCCTGCTAATCTGGCTGAGTTTTGCTCAAGGGAAACTCCTTCCTTTTCCTCTCACAACTCCAGGCCTCCCACTAACACAGTGTATTGTAACCCGTTCTGGTCACTGAGCAGAGCAGCTGTGTCTGACAGAACCTGCTGTACTCTGAGTTCAAGTTGAGAGTCTAGTCCTTTTATGATCATGGTGCTCTGCATCATGCAAATCTTGTTTCCTGCTCAGTCAATTGTGTGATACCCACTTTGTGTTACGAGAAATCTCACTGTCGGTGGAACACTCAAATGTGGTTTGGGCTGAGAGAAGGACAGCAGTTCAGACTCAACAGGGTTAGTGATTTTTCAGTTGGAGTGATTTTGAAAAATCAAATTAGAACTGACCTGAGGAGTTTGCAAAGGAAAAATACTGACAGGAGGAATGTGATTGGGTCTTTTTTGGAAGGCAGTCTGGTCACTTTTATCAGGAGTTTTACTTTGGCACACTCTTTGACCCAACAATTCTTTTTGCAGAAGCTTACCCTAAGGAAATGATTGTGTGTGTCGATAGATTTGACCATAGAGACTATCACTGCATTGTTTAAAATAGTGGGAAAATTAAGATAACATTAATAACTTAACATGGAATACTATTTGTCATTTTTTAATGATGAAAACCGGTTGATGATGTGGGAAATTTTCACAGAATACTGTTACAGTGGAAAGGGAGGTTGGCAATAGGGTATAGACTATGATTCCATTTTTGTTTAAAAGAAGGAGAGCTGCTGAAAGAAAGTACATTTACCATAAATCAGATGTTTCTCTCTGAACCAGGGTAAAATGGGTTCTTTTGTTCCACTGTATTTTCAAATGACCACAGATAGTTTTGATTTATATAGAATTGTTTTTCACATTTCCTAAAATTTCTCCTAAGGCTGAAATGTACTCAGTTAAGGCCTAGATCTATTTATACAAAAGGGAAAAAGACATTTTGAGAAAATTTTTTTTCAGAGGGTGGGAAGGTGAGGAGAAGCAGCATCAGACATGAGGGAGAGTAGAAAGAATGTTTTGGGTGAGTGTCTCCTGTGGGCTAGATGCTTTAATTTCATTATTTAATTTTCTAATCATCATGATCTACTGCAGGCAGTAGTAGCCTGTATTGTAAATGAGGAAATCTAGAAGCTGAAAAACTTTCAGAAGGTCCCACTGCAGCTCTGTGTGAAGCCGGGTTCAAGCCCAGCTCTGTGATACTGAAGCCCCAGCGAAGCCTCCCTCATCTTTCTTGCTTTCCCCCCAATCTACTGTGAGAGAAAAATAAGGCAAGAGTTAAATAACATTTTCATGTCTTCTCCCCTGCCCTAAGAACATTGTTCTATCTTAGTGAGGAATAAAAAGGTGACTATGCATGGAATTTCCTTTCTCCTTGAGCTGTAATGAATGTGATGATAAGGTTGAAAGTTCTCACTTAATTACCTGACCCAGTCACATATGTAGTTACATTCAGAACACTCAGTGACTTTACAACTAAATCAAATGCGGAGAGAAATAACTGGTTCCTCGGAGTCAGAGTGAGACTAGTTCGCTTATTCCACAGCATCGTGTCGGTGGTGTAGTGGTGAATCTTCATTCATTCTGCATACGGGTGAGGGCGTGATCAGAGCGGAGGGTGGTACTGGGCTCTGAAGTAGAGGGTTCTGTGAGAGACAGCTCCTCCTCTGCCCTTCTTCCAGCCTAGGTTTTACTTCAGCGTGACTCATTTTAATCGAGGACTGTAGTGCTTGTGATGTGCTTGAAGGAAGGTAAATAACACCTACTGAAGACATTTCCCTTTGTGTCAACAGAGGATGAAACATGGTGTTCATACTGAGTACAGAGTTCCTCCTCAAGTTCCCAGACTCTCCAGGCTCTTTATGGCATGGCTATCTAAAACTTTATTAATGGTTTATGATCAGTTATTCCAGAAATTACCCTTAGAATGCTAAACAACAATACTGAATGTTTTAATTGCACTCTTGACTGAGGCAGGCTAGTGATATGGAAAGTGTGTATCATCAATAGAGAAAATATGATATCTTTAAGCAAAGACAAGTCCTATGTTTTCTTCAAGAATATTTATGACTTGACATTTTACTGTTAAATCTTTGATCCATCATCTGCTTTGACCTCAGAGCGATATGGTTTTATCTCCAAACGTTAGCTAGTGCTCACCATTATCATTTGATAATAGTCCGTAAGTTTTCCTGAGTCCTTTCTTTGAACTTTGTGGAGTGCTTTACTGGATTGAATTGCCGTATCTAATCCTTACAGTAACTCTCTGGGAGAGTCCATTTGGCATTCCCATTTTACACCCTGAGAAACCGCTGTAAGTCACTTGTCCAAGGTCACGCAGTGAGTCAGGGACAGACAAGGATTCATTCTGTGTGCCTGATACCAGAGCTTCCACTATAACACAAAGGTAGACATTTATGTGAAAATGGAGCCTTTTCTTACTGGTTTTAAAGTGTCACGCAAGTGTATGTTCCTCGGTTCTTTGTCTTGTCACAACAAAGATTTGGAGCAATGGACATTAAAGCCCTCGGCGCGTCACAGCTCTCGGGTCTTGGACAAATTGTGCTACAGCTCTTAGGCAAATCAGTGTTACAGCTCTATTTTATTTAGAAAATAGCAGGAGAAGCCAAGACTTGAAGAGAAGAGAGTGGAGGAGTGCGTGGGGAGGGAGGGAGAGAGAGAGTGAGAGAGAGAGAGAGCACATGCATGCGGAAGAGAGAGTCCATGAGAAAGCGCTTTGGCTCCTCCTTTTATATGTTTTTTTCCTCCACCTGGGCCTGCCCTATGCAAATTGGGCTTAGCCAGGAGTGCTGTTTGTTCTGTTTGTTCTGCCTGAAGTCTTCACTCTGGTCCTCGGACCTTCCTTGTCTTTTAGCCATCGCCATTTTGGACTCCTTTTCCTTATTCTACCTGCCTAACAAAAGGTACCTTTATTTTACATGAAATTCTTTCAATACCAGGCTTCCCTGGTAGCTCAGATGGTAAAGAATGTGCCTGCAGTGAAGGAGACCCAGGTTCAATCCATGGGTTGGGAAGATCCTATGGAGAAGGAAATGGCACCCCATTCCAGTATTCTTGCCTGGGAAATCCCATGGACCGAGGAGCCTGGCAAGCTGAGGTCCATGGGATCTCAAAGAGTTGGACACAACTAAGTGACTTAACATACACACTTTCAATACAGCTCTGACATTTGCTTGTTTCACTACAATGTTTTAATTGCTGTGGCTTTATAATCATGTGTTTTAACATGATACAGTATTGTTCTTGTTTAGTCTCTCAGTTGTGGCAGACTCTTCTTGACCCCATGGACTGCAGCACACCAGGCTTTCCTGTCCTTCACTATCTCCTGGAGTTTCCTCAAACTCATGTCCACTGAGTCGATGAAGCCATCCAACCATCTCATCCTCTGTTCCTCCCTTCTCCTCCTGCCTTCAATTCCTAGCATCAGGGTCTTTTCAAGTGAGTCAGGTCTTCTCATCAGGTGGCCAAAGTATTGGAGCTTCAGCTTCAGCATCAGTCTTTCCAATGAATATTCAGGGCTGATTTCCTTTAGGATGATATAGTATCAGATCAGATCAGATCAGTCGCTCAGTTGTGTCTGACTCTTTGCGACCCCATGAATCACAGCACACCAGGCCTCCCTGTCCATCACCAACTCCCGGAGTTCACTCAGACTCACGTCCATCGAGTCGGTGATGCCATCCAGCCATCTCATCCTCTGTCGTCCCCTTCTCCTCCTGCCCCCAATCCCTCCCAGCATCAGAGTCTTTTCCAATGAGTCAACTCTTCTCATGAGGTGGCCAAAGTACTGGAGTTTCAGCTTTAGCATCATTCCTTCCAAAGAAATCCCAGGGCTGATCTCCTTCAGAATGGACTGGTTGGATCTCCTTGCAGTCCAAGGGAGTCTCAAGAGTCTTCTCCAACACCACAGTTCAAAAGCATCAATTCTTCGGCGCTCAGCCTTCTTCACAGTCCAACTCTCACATCCATACATGACCACAGGAAAAACCATAGCCTTGACTAGACGAACCTTTGTTGGCAAAGTAATGTCTCTGCTTTTGAATATGCTATCTAGGTTGGTCATAATTTTCCTTCCGAGGAGTAAGCGTATTTTAATTTCATGGCTGCAGTCACCATCTGCAGTGATTTTGGAGCCCAGAAAAATAAAGTCTGACACTGTTTCCACTGTTTCCCCATCTATTTCCCATGAAGTAATGGGACTGGATGCCATGATCTTCGTTTTCTGAATGTTGAGCTTTAAGCCAACTTTTTCACTCTCCTCTTTCACTCTCGTCGAGAGGCTTTTCAGTTCCTCTTCACTTTCTGCCATAAGGGTGGTGTCATCTGCATATCTGAGGTTATTGATATTTCTCCTGGCAGTCTTGATTCCAGCTTGTGTTTCTTCCAGTCCAGCATTTCTCATGATGTACTCTGCATATAAAGTAAATAAGCAGGGTGACAATATACAGCCTTGACGTACTCCTTTTCCTATTTGGAACCAGTCTGTTGTTCCATGTCCCTACCCTCATTTCTCTTTCAAAAATAATTTTGGATAATCTTCTGTATTATGCTTCTAGTCTTATATATTTATGCCTAGTTGTCAATATTTCCCTTCTAAGAAATTTTGTTTTAAATTTTTACCTAAATTGCATATAATTTAAAAGTTAATTTGAAGAGAAAGATATTTATAAGAATGATATTTTCTATTAGGAACATTATATGTACTGCCCTTTATTCAAGCTTCTGTTTATATACTTCAGAGAACCTTAAAAACTTTCTTTCTATGTCTCTTGTCATTGTCTGGCTATATTTATTCCTAGATATTTTCTAGTTTGATACCAGTATATCTGGGACTTTTCCAAATAGTTTCTATTACAAGTGTAAAAGACTGTTACATCTGGTCACCTTACTGAACAATTTTACAATTTCTGAATTTTTAAAAATTTATTTAGGCCGTGCCAGGTCTTAGTTGCATGTGGGCTTTTCTCTAGTTACAGCGAGTGGGAGCCACTCTCAGTTGCGGTGAGTGGGCTTCTCATTGCAGTAACTTCTCATTGCAGAGCGAGGGCTCAGTAGTTGTGGTTCCCAGACTCTAGAGCACAGTGATTGTGGTTCCCAGGCTCTAGGAGAAGGCAATGGCACCCCACTCCAGTACTCTTGCCTGGAAAATCCCATGGATGGAGGAGCCTGGTGGGCTGCAGTCCATGGGGTCGCTAGGAGTTGGACACGACTGAGCGACTTCACTCTCACTTTTCACTTTCATGCATTGGAGAAGGCAATGGCACCCCACTCCAGTGTTCTTGCCTGGAGAATCCCAGGGACAGGGGAGCCTGGTGGGCTGCCGTCTATGGGGTCACACAGAGTCGGACACGACTGAAGGGACTGAGCAGCAGCAGCAGAGAGCAGTGGTTGCGGTTCCCAGGCTCTAGAGCGCAGTAGTTGTGGCGCACGGGCCTAGTTGCTCTGCAGCATGTGGGGTCTTCCTGAATCAGGAATCGGGCCCATGTCCTCTGCATTGGCAGGTGGATTCTTTACCACTGAGCCACCAGTGGATGTTTTTATGATGTTGGCTCTATAGGTAGATAACTTATCTGCTAATAATCAAATTTTCACTTCTTTCTTTTCAGTGTTTAAAACTTTTTTATGTGTTGCTTTGAATGGGGATTCCAGGAAAAAAAAATTTGAGTATAAACCGATAGTAGGAGTTCCTGTATGTATTTTGGTTAGTGTTTTACTTTTTATATTTGCTTTCGATTTCTGCTACAAGAATGCTTCTCAGTTTACTCAGGTATGACTCAGGAGGGTTTAGAATAGGGCTTCTGGTGCTTAATTTCTAGAGACCATTGGGAAACTAGCGGGTGCCTGGTGTTTATTCTGCACAGGTGTTACCTTTCAATGTTCTGAAAGGGGACCTCCAGTAAAGGGCAGGGATTCCCTCTTCTCGGATTTCCAGGCTGTCTTCTTATATTTGAAGTGTTTCTGTTTTCATCTCCACTACAAAGTTTATTCTATGCCCGTCGATGCTTGTGGTTTAGCCTTGCATCACATTATGTTAGCCTCTTTGTTGTAATTTAGTGGGCTGGAAGATACTCTGCCCAGAAGCATAAAAGCTATGCTGGAAGTGCTCTCAGGCACTTATCTTCACAGAGCAACAGGAAAAAGAAGAGTGGATGGAGTTTGTACAGTGCCAGTGGGTGTCTCTCCCACTACAGGCCCTGGAGTCCTCTGTAAGGCTGGGGTGGGGGCCTCACCCGTGTGTTAGTTTAGGCTGCATTTAGGTAATTAACAAGCCACTGCAGTCCTGAATGATGTCATGAAGTCATTCCCTTTTCATTCTTATGGGGAAATTGCTTTTGGTGTGTATAACCTTTAGGGTTTCATTGCTTTTTCAGAAGCCTATTTCTAATGAATGTCACAGAATAAACATTCTTCATCATGTTAAGGGAGTTTGCTCCTATTCTTAATTTTCTAACAGTTGGATTTTTTAAAATGCTGTATTTTTTAAAAAATATAATAATGGCTATTTAATTTCATCAGATGGTTTTTTTGGCATGTACCGAAGTGATCAGATAAGGCTCTTCTCCTTTAAACAATTTATAATCATCTATCGCATTAATGCTATATCATTCTCATATTTCTGTATTCAAACTTTAACATTATTAATGTTACTGTTGTTGTTCAGTCACCAAGTCGTGTCTGACTGTTCAAGACCCCATGGACTGCAGCACACCAGGCTTCCCTGTCCTGCACTATCTGCCAGAGTTTGCCTAAGTTCATGCCCATTGAGTCAGTGATGCTATCCAACCATCTCATCCTCTGTTGCCCTCTTCTCCTTCTGTCTTCAGTTTTTCCCAGCATCAGGGTCTTTTCCAATGAGTCAGCTCTTTGCATCAGGTGGCCAAAGTATGGGAGCTTCAGCTTCAGTGTCAGTTCTTCCAGTGAGTATTCAGGGTTGATTTCCTTTAAGATTGACTGGTTTAGTCTCCTTGCTGTCCAAGGTAGCATTTGTTAAACACTATGCCAGGCTCTGAGATAAACTGTGCCCATTATCTCATTTAATCTTTTGAGCAACATTGTGAGACGTCCATTTTACAGATAAGGAAATGGAGGTACAAAGATTTTAAGTGACTTGTTCAACACTGCACAGCTATGAGGGTTGATTGGTGAAGCCAACTCGTTTTGACTCCAAAACCAAATTGCAATCAGAAAAAATGTGCTGCGATTCATGGGGTCACAAAGAGTCGGACACGACTGAGCGACTGAACTGAACATAAGGGAAATGGTACATGACCTGACTGATTAGTATCAAAGTGTGCCATCTCTTTCTAGTCTAGGGCTGTGTCTGTCGTTGGAAACAGCTTTTCCTGTTTACGTATCAGGATGCCCTTTTCTTAGAAAGCTCTAGAGAGACACTGGAGAAGGAAATGGCAACCCACTCCAGTATTGTTGGCCTGGAGAATCTCATGGACAGAGGAGCCTGGCAGGCTTCAGTCCATGGGTTTGCAAGAGTCAGACACAACTGAGCAGCTAAACTACCATGAGACAGGCATCGACAATTACTGCCGCACTGATTCCCCTCTTTTGGATGTCATGGAAACCATCCTTCCTCTTTGGACAAGTGTGTAGTGATTTCTGTGCTGTCAGCCTCACGTCCCCCATTCAAATGGTCTTGTGATAAGGATGCAAGGAAGGAAGAGAACTGATCAAGAGGAGTACGGGAAGAAGGGACACACAGTAAGTGGAAGGCCAGAGCAAATTTGATCCTGATAAAATTTGAAAACCTGGTAATTTTCAACATTCTATTTGTGCTTGTTCAGACACCACTGAAGCGACTTAGCAGCAGCAGAAGCAGATAGTTAATAAGAGGAAAAACAAAGCTACATACTGTCTTTTCTGTCCTTCTTCTATCTATGTAGAACTTATGGAACCAAGAGCCAGGGAATTCACCAGTGTCTCTTGTTTCGGTTTTCAAGGACAGTAATGGATAATGTTCACTGTCCTGACTTCACTTAGTCTCCAGTGGTCTGTGCCTGGAGCCACATGCCCACGTTTCAAGGTCATGGATAGTATCTCATTTTTGCTGGATTTTTTTCAAAACCAAAACACATAACCAGAGCTGCATTCCTTAAGTCCCTCTACTCTTTCTCCCTCCCCCAACCCCAGCACACTCACGTACCTGGGTTACTACTTGAATCATCAAAAATTCCCTTTTGGGATCTGAACTTCTTTTGTCTTTTCCCGTAAGTCTGTTCTCCATCTCTGGTAGGCAGAATAATGTCCCTTACCCCTTCACAGAAGGTGTCTGTGTCTTAATTCCTGAAACCTGTTAGGTTACACACAGAGGTGAATTCAAGTTGTGGATGGAATTCAGGTTGCTAATCAGCTGACCTGAAGGAGGAGAGCATCCTGGGTTATCTAGGTGTGCCCAGTGTGGACACCAGAGTGCTGAAGAGTGAGAGGAGGTTGGCAGGAGAAACTGGAGAAATGGCAGTGTGAGAGCACTCGGCTTGATGTTGCTGGCTCTGCCGACTGAGGGAGGGACCTTGAAGCCAGGAAGGCAGGCTTGTTCCGAGATGAACAAGCAAGGAAGCCAGTCTTCCCCTTAAGCCTCTAGAAAAGAGCTGCCCGCCGACACCCTGAATTTTGCCCAGCGAGACCCCATGTCAGACTTGAAATGTATAGAGCTATAAGATCGTAAGTTGGTGTCTGTTTAAAATTCGGACCCACTTGATTTGTGGTAATGTCTTACAGTAGTGGCAAATACATCGTGTCATTCTCCTAACACGGGTGGCCATGACGGAGGGGGTTTGTTTATTCCTTCCATAGTCTGTCACCTTGGTGTTGAGACCCAGCCCTCAGGGAAACCCTTACTGCTTCTTCCTGTTGCTTCTTTCAGTATTTATATCTTTGAAACCTCATCTTTGCCGCAATAACTCTTCCAAATTTCACAGCCCCTTACGCCCCAGTCCTGTCTTCAAACTTTCAGCAGCTGACCTTTTCCCTACTTTACTGAAAGGGTCAGCACATCTGTCCTGAGATCCCTTCCCTATTCACCGCAGGACCTCTGTGACCTCCCAGTTACTCGTTTCCAGGTTTCCATCTCGATTCTCAGGGTAACATTTGGCAGTGTCGGTACAACCCTTCTTTAACTTGGTTTCTGTGCTTTTGTGACATAACACTCATTTTCCTTTCTTCTCAACCTTTCCCACCCCCTCTGTCAGCCACATTTCTTTTTACCTCCCCCGCCCCCAACCCCCACCAAATCTCAGGCTTCTGTAGGTTCTGTTCTCAAGCCTCAGATATTCTCTTAAAATGTATCCCCTTGGCCATGATAAGTTTCCTTTACATCCAGCCTTCCTGCCTTTCCAGGCTCTGGACTTTCTCCTGAACATCAACTTCTGTTAGCCCCAAAGCACGTAGAGAGGAAGGAGTCTTTCAACAAACATTATCTAGGATGTTCTCAGATGCCGGAGCCAGTAGCCATGTGTTCCAGACACCCCTGGCCTTCCTGTGGGCAGAGAAGGGATGAGGAGGCAGGACCTGTGGCCAGGGCATCAGGTCAACGCTGATTCCTCCATTGCCATTTCAACCCTTCTAGGACTTATGAGGAAACAAGACAGTTTAGGCAAAAGGACCTGTATTTCATTCTTCCAGGGTTTTGTTCAGTACACTTATTGGACTGGGAAAAACTGTCTCTGGAAACTTTTCAGAGGTGGGGCAAACAGGAAATACAGTTGCTTTCCTCTGAATGGCTTCTGAGGACCACTTGGCCAATGTTCTCCTCTGGCAGTAGATACTTCTAAATGATTTGCTTTTGTAAGCAGGGGGAGGATTTGAATTTGGGCAGGTGTAACAGATCTGAGGCAGAAGGAGAAGGGAGCGGCAGAGGATGTGATGCTTGGATGGCATCACTGACTCAATGGACATGGATCTGAGCAACCTCTGGGAGAGGGTGAAGGATAGGGTAGCCTGGCGTGCTGCAGGCCACGGGGTTGCTAAAAGTCAGACATGAGTTAGCGACTGAACAACAGAAAGGTCTAAGGAGGCCTGAAGCTCGAAACAGAGATGTCAGGTATCATTGGGAAATAACTGCATCCTTGCGGATGGCCCTGAGTCCTCATCTGAAATGCTAGCAGCAGAGCCCCTCCTGAAACCCGGCAGAGAAGTTCTCTGCGCAGGCAGTCCAGGGCTCTGCCCCATTCTCCCCAGTGCTTCGTGGACCGTGTGCTGCAGCACTTGTGGAGGTAATGTATCCAAGACTTCACTTACTGAGAGGAACAGCTAGCCATCTTGAAAACTTACTGCAAAAAAATATTTAAGAAGCAGTATGACTGTGTGGATCACAACGAACTGTGGAAAATTCTTAAAGAGATGGGAGTATCAGACCACCTGACCTGCCTCTTGAGAAATCTGTATGGAGGTCAGGAAGCAAAAGTTAGGATTGGACATGGAACAACACACTGGTTCCAAATTGGGAAAGGAGTACATCATGGCTGTATATCGTCACCCTGCTTATTTAACTTATACGCAGAGTACATCATGAGAAACGCTGGGCTGGAGGAAGCACAAGCTGGAATCAAGATTGCTGGGAGAAATATCAGTAACCTCAGATATGCAGATGGTACCATGCTTATGGAAGAAAGCGAAGAAGAACTGAAGAGCCTCTTGATGAAAGTGAAAGAGGAGAGTGAAAAAGTTGGCTTAAAGCTCAACATTCAGAAAACTAAGATCTTGGCATCTGGTCCCATCACTTCATGGCAAATAGGGAAACAGTGGAAACAGTGGCTGACTTTATATTTTTTTTTAGTTCCAAAATCACTGCAGATGGTGACTGCAGCCATGAAATTAAAAGACGTTTGCTCCTTAGAAGAAAAGTTGTGACCAACCTAGATAGCATATTAAAAAGCAGAGCCATTATTTTGCCAACAAAGGTCCGTGTAGTCAAGACTATGGTTTTTCCAGTGGTCATGTATGGATGTGAGAGTTGGACTATAAAGAAAGCTGAGCACCCAAGAATTAGTGCTTTTGTACTGTGGTTCTGGAGAAGACTCTTGAGAGTCCCTTGAACTGCAAAGAGATACAACCAGTCCATCCTAAAGGAAATCAGTCCTGAATATTCATTGGAAGGACTGATGCTGAAGCTGAAACTCCAATACTGCGAAGAACTGACTCATTTGAAAAGACTCTCATGCTGGGAAAGATTGAAGGTGGGAGAAAAGGACGACAGAGGATGAGATGGTTGGATGGCATCACCGACTCAACGGACATGAGTTTCAGTAAACTCCTGGGGTTGGTGATGGACAGGGAGGCCTGGGGTACTGCAGTCCCTGAGATCGCAAAGAATTGGACACTAATGAGGGACTGAACTGAACTGATGAATCCTTACCTTGGGCTATAATCATATGAAGACAGATTGGGTCCTTAGAACGTGTCAATTACTTCTCAGCTTTCTGTATTCAGTCAACTGTAAAACCTAATGTTTGCTTTGTGGCTTTGGTTCCGATGATGTTCCTGGTGTGATGTTCTATCAGTGAAAACATTGCCCATATTCAAACTCATCAGGCCCATTGATTTGTATTGGTAAATTGGTAAATACCCATGTGTAATGGGTATCACACTAGGGCACAAACCTCAAATATTTCAAAATCTTAGACTCTGGAGGAAATGTTGTTATTTTTTTTCCTTCTAAGTATATTATTACCGTGTTTGCTGTTTTTCTGGCCTATCCACCTGTGTGAAAGAAAAGTAATTTTTGTACTAAATCAGTTGTACATAGTCAAGTTTATCTTGAAAAGTTCAGCCAGCACCTGGTTTTCTTTGGCAGCTGAATAATATGAAAACTCATGATTTGCTGGCATACAACAGGACCCGCACTGGGACCAGAGATGACTGTGTACAGCCTGTGGAAGGGCATGAGCTGAAGCTGCCACAGATGGAAAGAAGCAGCAGATTAGGCTCTAGAAATAGGAAGCACCTACAGAAGGATATGAAGAGACTGTGCTGAAAACAGGAGGAACAGGAGGACCTAAAGGGACAGCTGTTTATGGTGGCAAAGAAAAGGGCAGGAATGTGGGGCAGAGAGTGGAACTAAGATATTAAAAGGAATGGACACCATGCAGATGATGAGAGTTTTAAAATACTCTCCTTGATTTTTTACTAGACTGTATGGAACCTCCAGATTCTCCTCCTACAGAATCTGGAGATCTGAAGTCAGTAGAGTCTCATCTTACTGAAATAATTTAGATGCGATTGATCACCTAAAGGAAGAGAAACCTTTTTTTTTTAAATTTTTTTATAATCTAGAAAATTTGGGGGCTTCCCTGGTGGCTCAGACAGTAAAGAATATGCCTGTAGTGCGGGAGACCTGCGTTTGATCCCTGGGTTGGGAAGATCCCCTGGAGGAGGGCATGGCAAGCCACTGCCATATTCTTGCCTGGAGAATTCCATGGACAGAGGAGCCTAGCAGGCTATAGTCCATGGGGTCACAAAGAGTCGGACACAACTGAGTGAATAAGCTTATAATAGATTTTCAGAGTGTCTCTGGTTCTACAAAGGACTAGAAAAGGACTCTAATAGCAATCTATTTTTTTTCTCTTGGTTTTTAGTTTTAAATAATATAAAGGAATTTCTTAAAAGGCAGAGAAATCCCATGTACGTTGACTATCTTCACATTCCTGTGTTCCCTTCCATCCTCATGCAGCTCATCCATGTTTGTTAGGTAGTTGAAATGATACTCGTGGTCTGCACGTGGGTGTGGGGGCTGTAGGGTCTCAGATGGAGAGGTCCTCATCTCCCCCTCCTGTTTCTCTCCCCCTCCACTCCATTCTACTGTGTTCAATCTGTGTGGGCTTTTGTTTGGGGGTAGCCTTAAAAAGGGAGAAGGCAATGGCACCCCACTCCAGTACTCTTGCCTGGAAAATCCCATGGATGGAGGAGCCTGGTGGGCTGCAGTCCATGGGGTCGCTAAGAGACAGACACAACTGAGCGACTTCACTTTCACTTTCCACTTTCATGCATTGGAGAAGGAAATGGCAGCCCACTCCAGTGTTCTTCCCTGGAGAATCCCAGGGATGGAGAAGCCTGGTAGGCTGCAGTCCATGGGGTCGCACAGAGTCGGACACGACTGAAGCGACTTAGCAGCAGCAGCAGCCTTAAAAAATGTGGCTAGCTGTCAGAAGCCTCTTTGAAGAGATCAGAACTGTAATTCATGGATTCCCTCAGCCATCCCAGAAGAAGTCAGAAATAGAGATGGAATTTCTTGGAAAGATCTGTAAATGAGCCTTTTGTCTAATAGACAGGAGACCCTCCAAGTTCTTGAATGTTATACCAGCAGGAACATTGCCACCTTGGACTAAGGGGAACGGAAAGAAGATAAAATGAAATAAGACTGATCGACTCCTCAAATTCTATAAACAGAGAACTGAAAGAAGATGAAATAAGACTGATCAACTCCCCAAATTCTATAGGCAAGGAACAGGTTGATAAAACTGTTCAACCGCAGGGACTTCCCTGGTGGTCCAGTGGCTAAGACTCCACACTCCCAATGCTGGGGACCCAGGTCAGGGAACTAGATCCCACATGTCACAACTAAGACCAGGTACAGCCACACAAATAAATAAAAGTATATTTTTAAAAAATGTGTATAGTTTTGTGTGCAGCTGTTTTTAGTATACATAATGGTACCACTCTGTACATACCATTCTGTTTCTCTCTAAACATGTTTTGGTGTATGCTTCTGGTGTGTTATGCCCTGGGATTCTAGGCAGTACTTAGATATGTTTTGCTTACCCTCCTGCTCCCCACTGCCACAGATAACTCTGTTCTATGCACCCTCCAGCAGGTCACTCACTTTCTGATATCTCCTGGGAGAAGATATGTATCTGTGGGTCAATTTGCTGAGTCGTACTGGTGGCTCAGTGGTAATGAATCCACCTGCCAATGCAGGAGATGTGGGTTTGATCCCTGGGTCAGGAAGATCCCCTGGAGAAGGAAATGGCAACCCACTCCAGTATTCTCACCTGGAAAATCCCATGGACAGAGGAACCCGGCGGGCTCCAGTCTGTGGGGTAACAAAGAGTCAGACACGACTTAATGACTAAACAACAGCAGCAGGCTGTATATAATTTGCTGGAATGGCTGTACCAGTTTACATTCCTTGTAGCAGCTTGCATCTTTCCCAACCCTAGAATTATCCAGCTTTCTGATTTTTGCCATGCTAATAGCTTTAAATGATAGCTCATCTTAATTTGCATTTTTCTGATCTCATACAAGTTAGAGCATCTTTTCATAGTTAGTTCAATCTTGTGCTTTTTGTCACTTAAATGTATATCTACTGGTATATGTCTCTCTGGTTTTCAGTGTCCAGATTGTTTATATTAAGAAATATTTTGTCATAGCAACTAGGTTGAATCATTTGTAGCTGCCAAACTACTAGGTTGACTGGTTTTGGCCTCTAAAAGCAGCTTGATCTGTGGTCCAGATTAATGTGTTGTTGAACACAGAGGTCTTTCCAAGTTTTCACTATGATAAATGATACTGCAGTAACCATATGCTGTGCCTAGCATTTTCCTTGTTTTGAATTTTTCCTTAGGATAAGTAAGGGAAAAATTACTGAGTTGTGGACATTTTAATGGCTCTTGTTACATATTGACAAATCACTTTCTAAAAGGGCTGTGCTGATTTACGTTTATACCACTTGTATCACCATACTAGTTAACGTCCTCATTATACAGTGTCGAGTAAACAAAGACTTGGTTAACTGTAAGGCGCAACCTCATTGTTGTTTGTCCTATTTAACTGCAGTTAGCATTAATCATTTATTCAAGTATACATTGATGACCAATCTGTTTTTATGAGTTTGGTCTATTTGTGCCTTCAGCCCATTTTTCTTTTAGTGTCTTTTTATTTTTTCAGTCATTTTGAGAATGGGTTTTAATATACTGTAAATAACCCTATCCTCAATTCCTGAAAATGAAATCATTCACTTATATCATTTTATTCCTCAGATGACAATCCAAACAAAACACATGATAAAAAAGAGAAGAAGATGGTGGTTCAGAAGCCCCATGGTACTATGGAATACACTGTAAGTATAAACAGGTAGTACCAACGTTTGTTAATACCGCTAGATTTACATAATGTTTCTCCCTGACACATCCCGCCCCTTAGCTGCCTTCCTCTCCTGTAGCCATTAAATAGCAAAGCTTCTTAAGACCTCAGTCATTTCTCCTTTGTGTAATTTTTCCCTGAATAAACCTATTACTTGAATTACCTTTGATATGCCTGCTGCTGCTGCTAAGTCACTTCAGTCGTGTCGGACTCTGTGCGACCCCATAGACAGCAGCTCACCAGGCTCCCCCTTCCCTGGGATTCTCCAGGCAAGAACACTGGAGTGGGTTGCCATTTCCTGCTCCAATGCATGAAA
This sequence comes from Bos taurus, assembly GCF_002263795.3. Lineage (NCBI taxonomy): Eukaryota > Metazoa > Chordata > Mammalia > Artiodactyla > Bovidae > Bos > Bos taurus. The sequence continues at coordinate 25,417,322 of NC_037336.1, read as the reverse complement.
GTGAAAAGTGAAAGTGAAGTCGCTCAGTCGTGTCCGACCCTTAGCATGGTCTGCAGCCTACCAGGCTCCTGGGATTTTCCAGGCAAGAGTACTGGAGTGGGGTGCCATTGCCTTCTCCTTTGATAGACCAATGATGAGTAATTTTAGGTCTCCTTCTTAGACATGCTTTCTGACTTCCCAAACCATACGTTCAGTTGTCTACTCAACAGAGTCACTTAGACCTTCAGGCTTGGCCTGTTTTTAAGAAGCAGTGACTCCATCATCCATACATTTCTACAAACCAGAACCTCAGCCTGAACATCATCTTACTATCACTCTCCACGTTCATTCTTCCTTTCTGTGACCATCCTGCAACTCGAGGGCAGATCCCTTCATTTGACCGTCTCATAGAATTGTGTTCTTTTGCATAATCTTTATCAGTTTAACAGTGTTGATCCACTAGTGTAATTGTTATGTTTCAATGTCTGTCTTGTGCCTTAATTCATATACCCATGGAGACAGACCAGATTCCATTTTGGTTGCCATTCTAATTCTTGCAGGGTATTAGACCTCCATATGGTTGAATCAGCAGACGAATGATGCAGTGCATGTGTCCATGACTGCACCTCCCCATTATGTACTCATCTCTCCCATCACACCATGAGTTTCTGGAGGCCAGCAGCTGTGCATGCTTATCCCAGGCCTGGCATGAAGTGGGCACTGTTATAGATCTGTTTTTATTACTTTGAACTGGCATTGCTGAGGAGTGATCTCTGATTTCTAGAAAGAAATTAACTGCTGTTGCCCCTGCCCCTGTGTTTTCCTCGTGTGTATTTATTTTCTACTCATTATTTGTGTGCAATGCCTGGCTGTCTATATAAGGCAAGGAGCAAGGCCTGTCCCTCCCTGGCGTTTCTTCTAGAATGATGAATCTTCTCCAAGCTTCTGTAGCATCACATTTGACAGGTTGTTGCTGAACCATGGAAAGATGCCGGGATTCTTGGCCTCCGGAGAAGAAGAATTCAATCCGGGGCCAGAGACAAGGTTTAATAAAACTTTAAGTTTTACTAAAGTATAAAGGAGATAGAGAAAGCTTCTGACATAGAGATCAGAAGGAGGCAGAAAGAATACACCCCTGCTAGTCTTTAGCTGGATGTTATATAGCTACTGCTGCTGTTGCTGCTGCTAAGTCGCTTCAGTCGTGTCCGACTCTGTGCGACCCCATAGACGGCAGCCCATAGCTACTAGCAGTCTGCTAATTAAAGGAAGGAAATGTCTCAAAACTCAGAGAGTGGCACCAGGCCCCTCACCCACAAGATGCATTTTGAGATAATCTTGGCACCAGGTGAGTCATCCCGGGCCATAAAGTGATTGACATGAATCTTGAAGAGAGGCAGAGTCCCATACAAATACAGAATTCCAATAGCATAGATTAAGAGAACAATGTATGAGTATAACATACTGGTTTGTCAAGTCAGTTCTGAGCCTTTAGGCGAACTGACTTGAAGACAGTCTGGGGTAAATGCATAGTACATTAACAGAGCTTAAGACAAACATTTCCATTAGAAAAATGCATTGGTTAACTCAAGGTTTGAGAAAAGTTAAGTTCAGGTGGAACCAGGTGTCATTATGGCAACACAGTATTTTAAGAGTAACTGCTTTTTAAATTTGTATAGAAAAGGGAAAAAAATATATATCACTAGTTTGTTTCCTCCTGCTGCTTAAGAGAGAGAGAAAAAATGTCTGACACTTGCAGCCTATTTCCTCCATCTGGAGACCCCTAGCCTTCCTGCCTGTTACCCTCTCACACTGAAGGCCCTGGCACTGGCATTTCATGCTCAGTGCTCTGTGAACAGCTTTCTAGGCATCTTTCTATGGTTTATAGGCCTGGGCCTTTCCAGGAAGGATTTGGGGGTGACTATATATGTCCCATTACCACTGGCTACAATATGTTGTTGATCCCCATAACACCTAGCACCATGCCTTTACCTCCTGCAAGATCTTGGGAAAGTGTTGGATTGTTTATCACTAATAACATCATTAATTCTAAAGCCTTGTGTGTATCCTACAGTGTGACTCACAAGCACCTCCAAGGAAATGAGGAGTAGCCTTTGCTAGGAGATGCTTCACACAGGGTGTACTGAATGATGCAGTGAGCATAAAATATCAACCCCAAATTAATTGCCATATAAACAGGCAATCGAATTAGTAATGCAGATCTGTCCACCTGATTGATTTATGTTATGGAGATTAGTTGGCCAGTTATTTTGTATACTTCTCATTATTAAAAACTTTGTGTTTAGAGAACCATGACCAGAGCCACTTACACAATTGCTTGCATTGTTCCAGTGCTGTGGATGTCAAGCGTTCTGTTTAGTTTCAAACATTTAATGATATAAGTATCCCTCCCAGGTTCTGTAAGTTGGCTCTGTATATATGTTTTATCCTTGTGCAATACCTGCAGATTGCTAAAATTTTCCTCCTTCCTGGAAGCCCCTATACATAGTATCCTCAAGTTTTTGTGTAAAAATGTGAAGCCAGTTTATTGATCACTTGTCATATGTATCTCCATTTGGATGAAGAAACCGAGGAACAGAGAAGTTAAGCAAGTGACTCAAGGTCACACAGCTGGCAAGTGGCAGATTTGGAATTCAGGTCCAACAGTTTGACTCAGTCCGTCTATATTATCAATCTGTGTCTTCTACTGACTCTAAACCTTGAAAAACCAGGGATTTGAATATATTATGTAAATATGTACTACTTGAAAAAATATTTTAAAACTTTTTTGTTAACCTTTAGTACTGATGATTTTGCTCAGGGTAAGGTAGGGGCATCTGTTAAGTTTTCAGTAACTTTAAAAAAATTATGTATGATATCATGTATGAAATGGGATGCCAGTCCAGGTTCGATGCATGATACTGGATGCTTGGGGCTAGTGCACTGGGATGACCCAGAGGGATGGTATGGGGAGGGAGGAGGGAGGAGGGTTCAGGATGGGGAACACATGTATACCTGTGGTGGATTCATTTTGATATTTGGCAAAACTAATACAATTATGTAAAGTTAAAAAAAAAATTATGTATTTCTATCTTGTTCTAGAAATGTTTGAGGTAGTTTTAGTGTAATCTGTAACTATGAACTTGGTTATAGTTCTGGGACAGTTATAGAACTGGGACAAGTGCATCTAGTCGGTGGGCTTTTGATAGGAGGGCAGTGAGTGGTAAGTGGAACTCTACATCTGTCTCGTTTCACTTGCTTACAAACTCCTTCAGCCACCTCAAATCTCCGCCTGTCATTCAAGGCCCGCCTGGCGGAGCCCGTTGTGCTAACAGAGGTAGCCCCCAGTGTTGACCAGGGCTGTAGTTGGGAGCATCTCAGTGACAGTTGCCAGAGGGACGTCCTGCTAACAAGTTCCATCCGGTGACCCTGGACAAGGAGGCTGTCCTCGGATACCGACCTGACCAGAGGCGGCAGACTTCTTTTTGGGTGGAGCTTTTCCGCTGAGCTTTCACACCTTTTCTTTTTAAATAATTTTATTTATTTATAGCTGTGCTGGGTCTTCGTTGACACTGGGGCTTTCTCTAGTTGCGGCAGGCGGAGGGCTACTCTCTAGTTGGCGGTGTCGGGGCTTCTCACCGCAGTGGCTTCTCTTGTGGAACACAGGCTCGGGGGCGTCTGGCTTTCAGTAATTGCAGGGCGTGGGTTCCGTAGTTGCGACTCCCAGACTCTAGGTCATAGGCTCCATTGTGGCACGAGGGCTTAGTTGCTCCACAGAATGTGGGGTCTTCCCAGATCAGGGATCAAACCTGTGTCTCCTCCATTGGCAGGTGGGTTCTTTACCGTAGAGCCACCAGGGAAGTCCAGTTTCACATCTGCTTACAGCCCTTTTTATTCCTATTCCCCCTCTATTAGAGAAGGACAGAGATATGAACAGCTGAGACATATCCCAAATTTTATAGATTTAAAGAATAGCACTAATTTGGCTGACTGTGGGAAATTGTCATGTTAATGTCAGTGAACAATTTTTGGTAGCTGATCTGAGTCCTTTTAGATTTCCATGCCTTTCACTGTATTCACTCATCAAATATTTAAATGCCTTCTAAGTGTCAGGCACTGTGGGGAAAATGGTATTTTAACAGGCCACAATCCAGGAGCCTAAAGTACAGTAAAGAGACAGGCAAATCGACAGAAAAATGCAAAGAGAGAAACTGGCTCCATTTCCCCTATGAGTAGTAGTATGTGTAATATTTCTTTTCTTCTTAGCTTTATATTATACTTCATAGACCCTCTACTCCACACACCTAAGTTGTGCCAGAGTAAGTTTAGAAATCTATTAGTGGACAGTGAAATTTGCAAATAAGGGAACCCAGAAATGAATAATACTTAGACTTTTTTGTTAAGAGTTGAGAATGTATTTGCTTTTTTCATAATATATTTGGATGTATGTGTTACTTTTTTATGGACTCATATCAAAAATAGATTAATGTGACTATCAAGAGAAAGGTTTTGTCTGTCTTTTGCTTTGTGTATTGAATCTTGTTTGTTTGATTATTCTAGGCTGGAAGCCAGGACACCCTAAACTCCATAGCACTGAAATTTAACATCACTCCCAATAAATTAGTGGAACTGAATAAGCTTTTCACGCATACTATTGTTCCAGGCCAGGTAATGATTTTCTTATTGAATTTTCCTTTAGAAACGTTTTACTTTTAGAAATTTATTTTCGCCGCCATTTTTAATGACTTGCTCTTAGTGTCTCAGGACTGTCATCATTGTTATTGTGTCTTGGTTCAGTCTCTTAGATCCGAGACTTCTGAAAGCATCCTGATGCTTATGAACTGTTCAGAGATAAATGCTTTGCAAATGATTAACACAGTTGATTTAACTGTCCTTTGTGTTAATAGATGTTTCCATCAAGAAAAGTTAAATTAATGTAACTTTTTTCCCTGTAGAATTTTATACAGATATTCTTCAAATGTTTAATTTAGAATTGCAAGTGTCAGTTTAGTCCACTCATGGGGTATATAATAGCCATCGTTTTATTTTAAATTAGGCAAAATTTTTGTCATTTTGTCCTTCATGTGATACCATGACAAAAGTAATCAATCTGGCCAAAGGTGGAGACATTCAGCAGGATTAAGAAAAGGCCACAGACACATGAAAAGACTCTCATCATTCCTAATTGTTAAAGAAATGCAAATAAAACTACAATGATGTATTACTTCACACTGGTCAGAATGGTAGCCATCAAAAAATTTACAAATAAATAAATTTTAGTGGCATTGAGTTATTTCACGGTGGATGCTGCTACGTCTAAGAATAACTTCACTCAGGCAATGGTAGTATTCTTTGCATTTATTTCAAGGGCAGCAAACGAAGTCACCAGGCTATAAATTGGCCAGTTTGTACTATCATGCTTTTTGTATTTATGTCCCTGTCATAAATGAGAGAAATTAGTATACTGCCAGTACCAGGTAATTGAGGGCAAATATGAATTAAAATTTTTCAAAAATTAATACATTTTTATCTCTGCAAAATTAATAGATTTTAGTCATTTTTATTGGGTTTCTTATAGTCTGGGATATTGCTGAATAATCTGTTAACTGACCCGTAGCAGAGAACCTACGCATATCTTTACTAATTCAAGCTGTAGCCACTGGAACTTACTAAGATAATTTAGGGTGATTCTTTATTCTTTTACTAAGTCCATGAACAAAATAGTTTATTGGTACTGGATTAAGGTCCACTACTAATAGGAGATATAGGAACTGTCTTAATATGCCCTGTTGTTGTCATTCAGTTGCTCAATCATGTCCAACTCTGTGACCCCATGGACTGTAGCACGCCAGGCTCCTCTGTCCTCTGCTATCTCCTGGAGTTTGCTCAAATTCATGTCCATTGAGTTGGTGATGCTATCTAATCATCTCATCTAACCATTTTAATATGCCTCCTTAAGGATAATAATACAAAAATAGGTGCCCCAAAGGTTCATTTCCTTTGACCCTTTAATAGCTATTAAACTTGGGCAAGTCACTTCCTTTTTGACCTTGGTTTCATCTCTGAAATGAGGGGTTGGGCTACATTTACTCAGATGGTCCTTCTTGCCTTTACTATGCTGTGTAGCCCTCATATAGCTAAACATTTATGTGCTGTTGGTTGTCCCAAGATCTGGCTGTGCCATGATTTTTCTGGCAAAGATGAGGAATTAAGAAGAATGATCCAGACTAACTTCCACGTTGAAGGAGGACGTATAGTGACTGGGCTTGTCCAAGTTGACGCTGTCACTTCTATCTACAGTACAATGGGCTATTTAAGCATAGGAATGATCTCTTTGATTTGACATTTAGAATGTCAGGCAATAGAATCTCAACCTATGTTGCCTAACACTTGTCAAGAGCTCAGGTGCAAAAAGAAAATATTAATGGAGAATTGACATCTGTTTGGAAGAAATCTGTTTCTGTCCTAGCCCAGAAACATACAATAAATAAGAGCTGTATACTAAGACCATGTAATCTTAGCCTTCTGTAAATTACTTTCACAAAACTCTAACCTTTTGACATTTGCCACCGACCCATTTTGACATTGTTACAAAGAACAGTCCTTCAAAACTGGTTATTGCATTTACTGTCAATGTGTCATTAGGACAAAGAGTTCACTGTGAGACACTTTTTTTTTTTTTAATGAGGGTTCATGGGAGACTACTTGTACTAGTAAGAAACTGGTTTGTTTTTATTTTATGGACAGTGAATTCTGTTGATTCATGATGTCTATATCTTTCCATTGGTTATTTGGAAACTTATACCAAATCTAATGGCCCACTTCTTAATGAACGGTAATTTCGGAGCTCATATTTTCAGTATTATCAGTCCTCATCTTATTTCTCTTTGACGATGTTTTTTCCACCTTATCTTAAGGTGTGTTTTGTTCTTGGCTCACTTTTTTTCTGGACTGAAGAGAGATTTAAAATAACTAAAGTTAAAATTTGTCTATGACAAACCTAGACAGTGTGCTGGAAAGCAGAGATATTACTCTGCCGACAAAGATTCATATAGTCAAAGCTATGGTCTTCCCTGTGGTCACATATGATTGCGAGAGCTGGACCATAAAGAAGGCAGAAGCCAAATTGATGCCTTGAAATTGTGGTGCTGTTGAAGACTCCTGAGAGTCCCTTGGGCCGCAAAGAGATCAAACCAGTCAACCTTAAGGGAAATCAACCCTGAATACTTGTTGGAAGGACTGATGCTGAAGCTCCAGTCTGATGTGAACAGCCAACTCATTGGAAAAGTCCCTGATGCTGGAAAAGATTGAGGGCAGAAGGAGAAGAGGGCGTCAGAGGTGAGATGGCTGGATGGCATCACTGATGCAGTGGACATGAACTTGGGCAAGCTTCAGGACATGGTGAAGCACAGGGAGTTCTGGCATGCTGCAGTCCACGGGGTTGCAAAGAGTTGGACATGACTGGGCTACTGAACAACAATGTTAAAATAGAGATATGCAAAAGAATGATTTGAGTGAGCCCAGACTCTTGCATCTTCCCATACAAGAAAAGTGCTAAATTCCTTAACTTGGGATATCTGGTTTTCTTTAGCAATAATCTATTGATGTTCAAACTACCTGCCCTTTTTTGTAAAACTCCTGTATAACCTGGCTCCTCCCCTTGCTTCCTCAGAGCAGTTCTCTCAGGGTTACTTGAGATGCTGTCTCCTGGGCTTAAGTCCTAAAAATTCCCACTGAATAAAACATAACTCTCAGAAATAAATAAGTAAATAAAATAGAGATATGACTAGAATATGGGGCAGAGTGTTCAGTAACAATATTGAACAGTTGTTACATGATTAGCTGTGAATTATGGTAGCTCAGATGGTAAAGAATCTGCCTGCAATGCAGGAGACCCTGGTTCCGTCCCTGGGTTAGGAAGATCCCCTGGAGAAGGGAATGGCAACCCACTCTAGTATTCTCACTTGGAGAATCCCATGGACACACCATGGGGTCGAAAAGAGTTGGACATGACTGAATGACTAACACTTTCACTTTCACAGGTTTTGTAGCATTAGAGGTCATTTTAAAATAGTATTTGATATAATGCAAGAATGTGGCATGTGTTGTTAAAAGAGTGTTGAATAACAGAATCATAATAGCATTTCGGGGACCAGAATATCTTGCAGAAGAAAGCAGTTTAGTGCAGTATGGGCTCAGTGGCTCAGTTGTGTCTGATTCTTTGTGGCTCCATCGACTGTGGCCCGCCAGGCTCCTCTGTCCATGGAATTCTCCAGGCAAGAATACTGGAGTGGGATGCCATTTCCTCTTCCAGGGGATCTTCCTGACTCAAGGATCGAACCTGCATCTTTTGTGTCTCCTGCATTGGCAGGTGGATTCTTTACCACCAGCAGCACCAAGTTAGGGGATTTTTAGATATCCCAAACAGTGATGGAAGAGAAGGTACTGAGATTATTGATGCTGCTGTGTATAGGTTTTTCATATAAGGACTTAATGCATTCGTACTCAGGGCCTGCTTGGAGTTAGGAAGCCTGGATATGTCCGGTTTCTTCCTGACACGGGTGCTACATTTAGAAGTATGCCATGCTACTCTCGCCTCTATTCCCTTGTACTATCGTACCCTGCCCTGGAAGGCTCTTCCCTCCCTGTCCAAATCCCCCGGTCCACGGCTTCACTTGGACCCGCCTGCTTCACGTAGCCTATGCAGAATATTCCCCCACCTTTCTCTCTTCTGTGAGCGCCTGCAGTATGTTCAACACCTTTTGCACTGCACACTTTCCTCTCTCTGAATATTATTGCATAGATTAGTCTGGGAGACCCCGAGTAAGTCAGAAGTTCAGTGCAAGCCAATGAGGTCTTCGTCCCACACCCAGCGTGATACTGTGTGGAGAGAAACTGCTCTGAGCGCTGCCCTGGTTCTTGGGACTCACCTAGCCTTTCTTTCCCATTCTCAGGTTCTCTTTGTGCCAGATGCCAACTTTCCCTCGAGTACCTTAAGGTTATCATCATCCAGCCCTGGTGCTACTGTCTCTCCTTCATCATCAGATGCAGAATACGATAAACTGCCTGTATGTATTTCACTCTTGCACTGAAGTGCATATTTATCAGCACCGGTTTTTGAATAATTATAGAAAATAACTCACGTTATTTTTCTCAGGAGTTCATCTGAAACTCCCCTCCCTCACTGAAGAGGTGGGGTTAAAATAATTTGTCATTAGTTGAGAAAAGAAACCAGTTCACATTTAAGGTCTCAAAGGCAGAAATGCATGTCTTGTTTATGTAGAAGTTAAACTCTCAGTGAGGCCGGTAGTTTATTTGTATCACTTTTACTCCTTTTTCTACAGAATTTGAATGAGTTCAATATGAATTCTTTCATTTAAGATATTTTCTAAAGACGTGATGGGGCATTTTTATAGGTTCATATATATATGCTTTAAAAATCTTAGTTTGACTTGGGTGATTATTTTTGAAGGATGGAAGACATTTACCTTTTATAAATACTCAAGTTTAATAAAAACAGGTTGCTTATAGGAAACTTAAATAACTGAATTCATATAAATAAATAATATTTTTTAAGTGTTTCTATTTGTGGAAATTTTTGCTTTCTAAAGGATGCTGACTTAGCAAGAAAGGCCTTAAAACCCATCGAGAGAGTCTTATCATCCACTTCGGAAGAGGATGAGCCAGGAGTGGTAAAATTTTTGAAAATGAATTGCCGGTACTTCACTGATGGAAAGGTATATGGTTATGCAGTTTGGTTTTTTTTCCCCTTAGAATCTGTGGAAAACTAAACCAGTTCCAAATTACCAAAGGTAGACTACTTAAAAATATCTTACCTGAAGTTTCAGCTGCAAGATTTCACAACTGTGTATTTGTTTTTTCCACTTGGATGCCTGGCATTTTACTTATTAAGGGAATAGTAACCATTGAGTGGACGTGTGATTCTTTGCAATCTTGGGTTTATCACTTATATTTAGTTCTTAGCCCGTAAAGTTTTAGGGAGACAGTATAGAATGTGTTTTAACAGCAAATGCTAGAGTCAGAGTCGCTGAACTTAAATTACAGCTCTTTGCCACTAGCTCTGAGACCATGGGCAAAATACTTACACTTCCTAAGTTTCCATTTTCCTCGTATGAAGTAAGAATAAAGTCGTGTCTGACTCTGTGCGACCCCATAGACGGCAGCCCACCAGGCTCCCCCGTCCCTGGGATTCTCCAGGCAAGAGCACTGGAGTGGGTTGCCATTTCCTTCTCCAATGCATGAAAGTGAAAAGTGAAAGTGAAGTCACTCAGTTGTGTCCGACTCTTAGCCACCCCAAGGACTGCAGCCCACCAGGCTCCTCCGTCCATGGGATTTTCCAGGCAAGAGTACTGGAGTAGGGTGCCATTGCCTTCTCCAACTAAAAGATAATCCATGATAACCAACAGGGACGTACCGTGTAGCACATGAAACTCTAGAGCTCAGTGTTATGTGGCAGCCTGGATGGGAGGTTTGGGGGAGAATGAATACATGCATGTGTGTGGCTGAGTCCCTTTGCTCTTCACCTGAAACTATCACAACATTGTTTGTTGATTGGTTATACCCCAGTGCAAAATAAAACATTTTAAAAAATAATTTAAAACAAAAAAAGATGATTCATTTAAGGAGCTTAGCACTTGACTTGGAAAATGCTAAGTTATCAACTTGTTTGCCACTAGAGATGCTAGTATGAAAATGTCTGTTATATAATTTTTTTAGTTTTTTGCTTGTTGGTGTTTTGTATAAAAAACAAACCTACTTTTAGTGAGCCTCTGAAGAAGGGGTAATGTTGATATAAAGCGAATTCCTTGCTCATAGGAATGCTAGGTTCCAGTGGTAGAAAAAACTTTTGCAACCAAGAATAAGTAATGTCTGAAAGGCAAAACTTTTTGCTGTGGTGATCACTAAACTCATTAAGAGTATCAAAATAAATAATTTACCTAAAGGGAGTCGTTTGTATCCTATTGTGCCTGGTAGACAATATCCCCATGGTCAACATGGTCTACCATGTAAACCGACAAAGTTTCAGACAAGTTCCCACCATGCTACTGTTTTTTTGCTTTCTTTTTTTTTCTTTTAGGCCACACCACATGGCTTGTGGGATCTTAGTTCCCCAAGCACGAATTGAACCCAGGCCCTCAGCAGCTAAAGTACTAGGTCCTAACCACTGGAACGCCAGGGAATTCCCAACTGTTCTTTGCTTTCAGTTTCCATAGTTTGAATATATTCACTTCTGTTTATAAAAATTTCATATTCCTATTTGCTGAATGTGGGCTTTCTGAGCATCTTAGATCAAAATGTTAGGGGTGTTCTTTGACACTGAGACTGAGATAGCTACCCCCAGAGAACAGTACCATGCACTTGCTGCAGACGTGAATACATGCTGAGTGAATTGTAAAGTCCACAGTTCTCAATCAGGAAACCACCTGGGACAGCCCTTCTCATTTTACCAACAGGGAACTGGGGCATCTGAGACATACATGTGAAACCCAAGATCCCCGTACTATTGAGCAGCCATGCTCGAACCAGCCTCAGCTGATGGCCACAGCGAGGTGTGTCTGTTTCCCTGACTCAGCACTCCGTACCCAACAATGCAATTTCTTCAGCCTGTTTTTCCAGTAGAAAGGTTGCAATTGTCCTGTAAGATACCGGGGTTCACGAAGTCAATGGGATGGCAACATGAGTTCACTAAAGCTGCTATGCTGATTGCATCTCGCCCGTAGCGACTCTGTTCTGTCTTTTTCCTCAGGGTGTGGTCGGAGGCGTCATGATTGTCACTCCTAACAACATCATGTTCGACCCTCACAAGTCCGATCCCCTGGTCATTGAAAATGGGTGTGAGGAATACGGCCTCATCTGCCCCATGGAAGAGGTTGTTTCCATCGCCCTCTACAATGATATCTCCCACATGAAGATCAAAGATGCCTTGCCATCGTAAGACACCTTTCTTTGTTTACCAGCCAAGGGAGTATTGGGAGAATTAAATGCAGTTAAAAAGTGAGGGCATTGGTGGGAGAGACTGTGTAGAGGTGAGTTTGAAGGTAGAATATTTGTGTATTAAATTTTTAAAAAATAGAAAAAAGAGAAAATGGAAATGATAAAGTCAATAATAAGGAAGAGTAGAACATTCACAAATGAGAAAATTTAAAAAACCAGCATGTAAGAATGCTGTTTCTTTGGCTTATTTTCCTGAATGCATGTTCTTAATTTATGGAAGAATAGGTGAAGTTTCTCTGAAAGAATTTGTCTATCAAGAGTTAATCAGGATTTTCTATTTGGTTTAATTGGTAAGCAGAGTTATATTCTTCTTCTGCTTGTGTCTTTCCTTAATCCTTTGTGGAGAGAGATTTGAGTGGACGGTGGAGAGGCAGTGCCCTGTAGGCAGACTGCCGTAAGTGTTGTGAAAGAGAATAATAGTAGTTTATTTTGTCTCTGAAGTGTAGGTGGATATTGCTTTAGTTCTGATTACTTTTGTCTTCTAAAACTGAGTTTTTTGATTGAAAAAAAAGAAGCTCCCCATGAAGAAACAGCTTAAGAAAACTCAGAATTTATTCACTTGTAGAGCTAATCTGATTCCTTATCATTTTGTCAGTGTGCCTAATTCTGTATACTGTGTATGTGTTAGCAGTATAAACATCTTTAGAAGGTCTCAGTGATAGGAAGCAAGAGACAGAGCAGTGGGTTCAACAGTGGAAAGGGAAACCAGCCCCTTGGACTCATAAAAAGAATGAAAGGAAACTAGGGAACTAACCCAGAAACAGAGTCTCTAGGGGTCTATGCCAGCAGGCTCCCCTGGGCTTCTGCAGTCCTTAGCATCTGATTTGCCAGACCCTGCAGTGGCCTAGTCACTGAAGGAACCATGGAAGCATGGCCACTGGGGTCTCTCTGAGTCCTGGCAGAAGTGTCTAAGTGGGAGGTTTTAGGAGGCAGTACAGCAGGCCAGGCAGTTGTGCATGACAGTGCCTGGGTTTTCTGCCACTCTGTGGCTCCACGACCTTCCTGAGTAACTCAATCTTGAGCCTCAGTTTTCTCATCTGTAAAATGGAATTAATAGTATTTTTTAGCCTGCAGAGCTGTTACAAGAACTAAAAGGGTTGATATACCAAAACTCTTAGAAAACAGCCTGGTGCCTATGTATAGGTTGTTTATTTGAACCTTCCGTGCATGTCTGAAACTCTTCATTATTCTGTGGGAATCTTCTATTCGTGCAGATTGAGGGTTCTAATACATCTTAGTGTATGCCTCTTGTGTGGCTGGGATATGTTGACGAGTGGGTCACAGCCACTGTCTCGCCATCTGCTGGGTACAACAGGCAGACAAGAGTGGTACCTGAGCAGCACTGTAGACATAGACGTGAACACAGCATTCCATGAGAACCGTGTGAGGGAGTGTCCAGCCATCTTGGAATCTTTCAATGAGGAAGAGGAAAGGGAGTGAAAGAGTTAGTTTTGAAAAGAAAGAATGAACATGGTGATGAGAGGAAAGAAGACAAACACAGGTAAAGAAACAGTTAAGTTTGGAAGTGGATGGCCAGGCAGTTAGGGGCATTTCCTGCCCAGGGATGGCTTCTAATGGAGCAATTCTATTGCACATCTTCAGGGAAGGATGTTAAGTGTTCCTTTAGTAATAGGGAAGATATACCCTTACAGAAAGATTTCTCTCAATGTGAGATTGTGTTTCATGGTCCAAGGCTAATGCTGAAGCTGGGGAGAGAGGGAGGAGTTGAGAATTGGCTCCTAGTGTGCTGAAATTATTTTGGAGTTGTATAGTGATTGTTCCTGTGGATGCAGGGATCTAAAGACGTTTTTAGTCTAATGAAGAATATGTGCATCAATGAGCAAAATAGAATGAGGTAGTAGAATCAGTGCCAAATGAATTTGGTACTGACCTCAGAATTCCATCAACTGTTGAAAAGTTTAAATTTCATTATTTAAAGTTGTATGTTAAAACAAGAAGTGCAGATTATCTGGTTGCCACGTGAAAATAGTTATTATTTATTTTTATTATTACAAAATTTTTTTATTGGAAGATAATAAAAGTGTGTGTGTTTAAAACCTCTCGATCTTCACCTTCAGGCCTTATATACTTTGTGCAAGACATTTTGTAGCTCCAGCTGCCATGGAGACTAGGAAGGGAACAACTGAAGGGATTATTGGTCATCATTAGGCCCCTGGTTGAGTCTAGAAAACATTAATCAACAGCAGAGCCAGTTGACATCACTGTTTACGTTGCCTCAGAAGAGCTTGGCAGCTGCAATACAAAAAAAAAAAAAAAAAAGGCAAAACAAACAAAACAGATGGCTAAATTAATCCTGGCTTGGATTAGGTAGAACAAGAAGGGAGGGGTAGATGAGAAGGTAATAGAGAAGGCTGATTAGAGTGCAGTTGTATGCTTTCTTTGTGGAGGTCAAGCTAGCCAGGGAAGTAAGAGATGAGGAAGAGACTTAAGTGTTCATTGGAAGATGATTTTGCTTATCAATTTGCTTATTAAGTATGTGAAAAGCTGGGCTTCTTTGTTACAGAACTGACTTTGGTCTTTAATATGCCAAATTATATTTGGGGTCTGAAAATGGAAATTATGCTACATTATACTTGAGTCTAGGATTGAAGCATCTGTAACATCTCTTGAGATGCTCATGGTGAGCAGAACGTTTTTGTGTCTGCAGGCTTCTTCCAAACAGAGATACTGTCACAATTGTCTTTTAGCATATATGGTGTGTAGGGGCTCAGAAAATGATTATTGAATTGAAATGAATTATGAATTAGAGGCCTCTTAAAGCATTTGTCAGAGCCTAACAGTTACATAGGCTTTTATTTTATATTGGAAAAAAACCTGGATGCTCCATGCAAGTGATTTATTCAGTAACTTTGGGGAGACAGGCTTGTAACTTGAACTTCCTAGGACTTTACTGAGTATTGTCATAATTATTTCAAAGCCAGGATAATAAAGTATTACCTGAATATGATCTAGCCTTTTTAGAAAATTTATTTCTGAAATCCAAACATGTTATTTTTTAAAAGGGTTTTATATTTGTGCTCTAATCCATATCAACAGTAAGGTAAGTAAACTATGGAGAACTTTGGAGAACATGTTTAATCAATATTTTTTGTATAATCTAAATCTGGGTAATAAAGCATCTGTCACTAAGGAAAAATACTTGACCCTGTCCCAGGAAACTATGTTTCAGCTGATAAAACAGCTGCTTATTGCCATAAAGTAAAATGATAGTGTAATAAAATGAAAGAGATAAGAAATGTAAACCAATTGTTGTAAGAGCTCATTTGACTTATTTTCATAAAATTTTAAACTGTAAAATGGAGCTGGTGCTATATACCTGCAGTAATAGGGGAAATAATCCTCTTGTATCTCCTTTAGGAGTAGAAGGATGTCTCTTTTTGAAAGTGTTGGATCTTAAACCAGGAAACCAAAATTATGGTTCCATGTCAGTTACTTTATGAAGCAGTTAAATGAGTAGCCACTTGGTCAATGAGCCATTCAGAAGTAATGTAGTTGGTTTATGTACTATTTTATGAAAAAAGGAAAAGCCTTGAATGTCTAAGGAATTTTAGACATAGTACTAAAACATTCACTCTCCTTTGTCTTTCATGAAAATCAGAAACTTGATTTCATCATTAAAAATCTGGTGGGTGACATCTCCATGTTCATAAATGACCTCAAATACCATTCATTTGCTTCTAATAGGATATGCAAGCAACTCTCATGGTTCTTTATTTTGCCACTTTTTATGGTTGATTTTATTTTTCATTTTGAAGTCAATCTCTTGATTTTATTTCCTTGCTTTAAAGTCCTTTAAACATAAATTTAAGTTGTGGTATATTTATGTTTTGGTTTTTTGGTTGGATTTTGTTTTAGTTTTTTTTTTGCCTTTCATCCTTTTGCTTTGGGTTTTGTTTTTAACATTCCATGTGCACCCACCATTTTTCCCCCTGCAGTGACCTACCTCAGGATCTTTGTCCTCTGTACAGGCCTGGAGAATGGGAAGACCTGGCTTCAGAAAAGGATATCAACCCATTCAGTAAGTTCAAATCTCTCAACAAAGAAAAACGGCAGCAGATCGGAGAGAGAACCATCACTTCGGATTCCACATCGACAGGACCTTCAGAGAAGTCGACGGAATACATAGAAACAAAGCCCTCAGACAGCTCTGTGTCCGACAGGGTAAAGAAACTGGAATCCTCTGCAGAGGCAACCCAGCAATCTACCCCAGTAGCTAACGTCAGCAAGGAGCCTTCTGACACTGCGTTTGAATCTATAGCCAAAGAAAATTCTCTTTTAGGGGAAGATGATGACTTCGTTGACTTGGAAGAGCTTTCTTCTCAAACTAAAGGTGGAATGGACAAAAGAGACACCTCAAAGGAGTGCCTTTCTCTTGACCCAGAGGAACTAAGGAAGACTAAATCACGAGTAAGCAGTTCTACTACGGAAATTCAGTCAGCCCTGAACTTTTCGGGAACAGAGTGTGATGCTGAACTGAAGGGAGCCCTAGACTTAAAAACCTGTGAGAAACAAGATATAATGCCAGAGGTGGACAAGCAGTCTGGGTCCCCAGAAAGCCAGGTGGAAAACACGCTGAACATACATGAAGATCTAGATAAAGTCAAACTCATTGAATATTACCTTAATAAGAACAAAGAAGGGTCACAGTTACCTGATAACGTGCAGAAGGCAGAGCTAAGCGATGGCAAAAGTACTGAGCCAGTGGGCATAGACATTACCCTTAGTAGTTCTCTTCCCCAGACAGGTGATCCCCCGACTGAGGGCAAGGAAGAGCCAGATAAAACCTGGGCGAAAGCGAGAGCACCCCTTCCGTTGCAACTGAGCTCCTCTACAGAAGAAAGTATGAATAAAGAGTATCCACACTCCTCTTTGGAATCTACTCTGGACAACAGCTGCCAAGGTGCACAAATGGATAATAAATCTGAAATTCAGTTATGGCTATTAAAGAAAATTCAGGTACCCATTGAAGGTAAGCCATTTTTAATTTCTTTCTATTCTGTTCTATAGGCATATCTTGTTTTATTGTGCCTCACAGAAACTGCATTTTTTTTTTACAAATTGAAGACCTGTGGCAACCCCACATCAAACAAGACCATTGGCGCCCTGTTTCCAACAGTATTTGTCTACTTTATGTCTCTGTTTCACATTTTGGTCATTCTTGCAATATTTCAGACTTTTTCATTATTATATTTGTGGTGATCTGTGATCACTGATCTTAGATATTACCCCTGAAGGTTCAGATGGTGGTTAACAGTTTTTTTAGCAATAAAGGATTCTCTAATTACATTGTACTCTTTTTTTTAGATATAATGCTATTGCACACTTAATAGACTACAATATAATATAAACAACTTTTATAGGCACTGGGAAACCAAAAAAAAATTGTGTTACTCACTTGATTGTGATATTTGCTTTATCTTGATAGTCTGGGACCAAACCCACAATGTCTCCAAGGTATGCCTGTATAGTTGCCTTTCTAAAATTTGCACATGCAATAGTAAAAGTAGTACAGTTATTTGAGAACAATGTTTCCTCAATGGAGCATATCTTTATTGGTACACAGAAGGGTTTGAATTGCACAGGTCCACTTGTGTACAGATTTTTTTCCCAATAAATTTGAAATACAATATTGCACCATCAGTAGTTGGTTGAATCTATGGAGGAGGGATATGGAGAGACAGCTCTAAAGTTATACATGTGTTTTTAACTGCAAAAGTGTCAGCATCTCTAAACCCTGTGTTATTCAAGGGTCAATAGTAATTGGGAAGAATCAGCAATATATGGTATCTATTTTGAACATTGAACTATGACACAGAATTCTATAATGAAAGTAGTGTGCTTTTTTTTTTTTTTTAATCTTTCAAGGGACTTTTCCATTTTCACTTTGGTTTTTGAAGGTATTTCAGTTTTAAACTGAATGGCATTGTGGTATGATGTGGTCCTCAGTACCATTCATTGATATGTATTCTTTCGGGTTGTCACAAATCTCTACTCTTTGCTGTGGTGTTGGTTTTTATCCTTATTCCTAGTTTGTAGCATCTCATGTGATGTAGACCAACATGAAACATCCGGAACTTTCACCTTTTGTGCTTAAGAAGGTCTGAAAGATTTAGTTAGTCCTAACCTAACATGATCATGTTATATGATATTTATGCCATATGTTTTGACTTTCCACCACTAAGAGGGGACTGGAAATTCTTTGTAAGTTGAAATATTTCAGTATCACCAGTATTATTAATAATGGAGTTTTTTTTTTTCATGTGTGATTCAGATATACTTCCTTCAAAAGAAGAGAAAAGCAAAACTCCACCCATGTTTCTATGCATTAAAGTGGGAAAACCGATGAGGAAATCCTTTGCCACTCACACAACAGCCATGGTTCAGCAGTATGGCAAACGAAGAAAGCAACCGGAGTACTGGTTTGCGGTTCCTCGGGAGAGGTGCGTGTGGGCTAGAACAGGAAATCTGTTGGTCAGGTAGACTCTAATTGCATCTCAATTTTTAATTTAGTCTTGAAATTCTTGATTTTATTCTTGAATAAGAGATTTCTCTTCATGGTACATCTTAGAATTTCTAAAAGGATGTTATTTCAGTAGCTTTCAGCTAAAGGGTGCTTTCAATATAGCAAATTTGAAGTCATCTTCGGTCCTATGTGCAGAACCACTTTCAAAACTTTCTACCCAGCTGAATTTTAAATGAAGGAAGATTGAGGTATTTTCAGGTGCCAGTAAGTGGAAGTGCTATTCTGTTGGGAATAAAGGAATCTGATGGAGCAGAGCTAAACCCCAAGTGCTACCCAAAGGCATGATTTTAATTTTAAAGTGTCTGTTATTCTTGGGGGGGGGGATTAAAGATTGCTTTCCCCTTATGAAATGTGACTGAAATCATCTGGGTGCGCTTGGGGGGCTACATAGACCTCTGAAGATATTTGTATTTTTTAATTGCCAAAGAAGTTTTATTGGTGATGTGACAGTCTAGGACAGCAGGGACAGTGGCATGGCATTCTTCAGCAGTGCGTCACTGAGCAATACATCTTTATAATAGAAATATTTAGGAAATGTTAGTTTTTAGAAAAGAAAATTTATTTTGTATGTGATAGAATAAAAATTTCTTCTCAGAGGCCTTGAAACTAGTCTTCAAAATTGTTAAACACACACGTTTTTCCTTTTCCTAACTAGTTATCAAGGCATGCTTTTTGGTTAACATACCTGCCAAGAATAAATACTCAGTGAGCTTCCTTAAGCATGAATGTTTATTTATTTAAATGAACTTGTTCCCAGATGTCTCAATATTGAAGAAGTAATTTCATTTTACTTTATTTTTTTGGCCATGCCACTCAGCTTGTGGAAACTTAGTTCCCAACCAGGGATTGAACCCAGTCCACGGCTGTGAAGGAGCCAAGTCTTAACCACTGGACCTCCAGGGAATTCCCAAGCATGATTTCTTAATAAAGCAAAATTAAAATCCAAACATAAGTACAACTTCTGGCTGATTAGTGCCCAGAGTGGTAATTCTCCTGAAGAGTTGCCTGATCTTAATAAATCATAGTTTAATGTGAAGCTAATTAGGAGAATTTTAATCAAGGAATTTGCTAATATTTTTTCTGTTTGGAATACAAACTCATGTTAACATAGATGTTAAACATAATTTGTTTTATGTTTACAAGGTGTACTCACTCCTCTCCCTGTGCTTACAACCCCAACACTGACTCCTTCAAAGTTTACAGATACTGAGGGATACAAAGAAAATATGTGTCTTTTACATTTCTTCTCGAAATATTTGCAAATAATTTCTGAAGCCCTGTGAAAATCAGAGTTCTAGAATCATATGTCATAGATATATAATATCTTAGAGGTTTAGGCCAATTCCTGATTTTATTGGTGGAGATAACAAAGTACTGACTCTTTCAGCTATATTTAAGTTATGTGGATTCATGGTCTATTGGGAAACCTACCTATATCATTTTCTCTCTGGAAAAATGTATTGTTTATAATATAATGAATTTAGGTTTTTTCAGTTTTATTATCTTTGAGATGTATGTGTACCAACGAATCTTACAGAGTGATTTATTTGCAGTCTCACACATCTAGTTATTTTACTGTCATTCTTTAAGCCAGAATAAGTCTGTAATGCTGAAACAGCACTTCTCTTTGACTTCGCACACAAGTAGTTATTGTGAGCTTTTTTAAAGTGGGTCACTTGTTGAATTCCATTACATTGTATTTTTTAGTGTGTCTGTATTTTTTTTGTTGTTGTCTTTGGCTAGCAAATAACCTGACATACTTGTCTTTCTTTAACTAATCATTAATTGACCAAATATTTTTCTGGGAAATATTATAACTCACTATGTTAATGATGTTTTTTGTGTAGATGTTGGGAATTTTTTTTCAGTTCTTTACGTATTTCCGTCTCTACCTACCCTAAGGGAAGCCACATTTTAGTTTAAGATTGGGAAATGGAATAGAATGGAGAGCCCCAAAATAAACCCACACTTTTATGGTCAGTTAATCTACAACAAAGCAGGCAAGAATATAGGGCAAAGACGGTCTCTTCAGTAAATGGTGATGGGAAAACTGAATCACTTTCTTACACCACATAGAAAAGTAAAATAGGTTAAAGGTGTAAATGCAAGACTTGAAACTCCTTCAAGAAAACATAGGCAGTATGCTCTTTGACATCAGGCTCAGCAATATTTTTTTGGATACGTCTTCTTAGGTGAGAGCAACAGGAGCAAAAATAAACAAAGAGGACTGCATCAAGCTTAAAAGGTGTTCACACAGTGAAGGAAGCCATAGAAAAATGAAACAGCAGCCTACTGAAAGGGAGAAGATATTTGCAGATTATATGCCTGAGAAGGAGTTAATGTCCAAAATACGTAAAGAACTCAAATATGTAAAGAACTCATACAACTTAGTATCAAAAAAATTCAATTAAAAAGCAGGTGGAGGATCTGAGTAGACATCTTTCCAAAGACATACAGGTGGCCAACAGGCATGTGAAAAGATGCTCAAATCACTAATCATCAGGGAAATGCAAATCAAAATCTTGGTACCTCACACCTGTCAGAATGGTTGTCCTCAAAAAGACAACAAGAGTTGGCGAGGATGTAGAAAAAGGGAAACCTCATGCACTATTGGTGGGAGTGCAAATTGGTACAACCACTGTGGTAAACAGTGTGGAGGTTCTGCAAAACATTTAAAAAGGAACTACCACACAGTCTAGCAATTTCACCTCTGGGTATTTATTTGAAGAAAACAAAAGTCAAAAAGAAAGACGCACCCCCATGTTGTTGTGTTGCTGTTCAGTTGCTCAGTCATGTCCAACTCTTTGCGACCTCATGGACTGCAGCACACCAGGCTTCCCTGGCCATCACCAGCTCCCAGAACTTGCTCAAACTCATGTCCATTGAGTTGGTAATGCCATCCAACCATCTCATCCTCTGTCGTCATCTGCTCTTCCTGCCTTCTGTCTTTCCCAGCATCAAGGTCTTTTCCCATGAGTAGGCTCTTCACATCAGATGGCCAAAGCATTGGAGCTTCAGCTTCAGCATCAGTCCTTCCAATGAATATTTAGGGTTGATTTCCTATAGGATGGACTGGTTAGATCTCCTTGCAGTCCAAGGGACTCTCAAGAGTCTTCTTCAACACCACAGTTCAGAAGCATCAATTCTTTAGTGCTCAGCCTTCTTTATGGTCCAGATCTTACATCCATACATGACTACTGGAAAAACCATAGCTTTGATTAGACAGACTTATGTCGGCAAGGTAATGTCTCTGCTTTTTAATACACTGTCTAGATTTGTCCTAGCTTTTCTTCCAAAGAGCAAGCGTCTTTTAATTTCATGGCTGTAGTCACCATCCATAGTGATTTTGGAACCCAAGGAAATAAAGTCTGTCACTGTTTCCTGAGTGGGGAGAGAGTAGCCATTCCTGATTCTCATGGATCCAGCAGATGGAAAGTAGTCTGGAGCACTGACTGGCATACTAGGACTGCCCAGCCCATTCCAGGGCTGCTCTCATCTGGGGCAAAGGTGCCAGTGCTGGAAATAGGGAGAGCATACCCTTAGAGGAACTGAGCCAGCTCATACCTGCTCCAGCACCTTGTGGCCTGACACTGCACCCAACGAGACAGCTTCAGCCACTAGGCACCGGGGAAACCCCAGCTCACACCTGGTTCTGGCTGTGTCTCCTCCATCACCAGCTCCACCTCCCACCAAAGTGAGAGCTGCCTGGACACCTGGGGAAAAACATGACCTGTGCTAACTTCATATCCTGCTCTCCCACCAGAGCCACAGGCAGACTGTATCAGAACGCTCCTACACAAGGGTAGCCCTTCAAGACCTGGATAGGTAACCGTTTAACCCTAATTTCATAGAAAGTGAAAGTGAAGTCGCTCAGTCGTGTCCGACTCTTTGTGACCCCATGGACCGTAGCCTACCAGGTTTTCTCGTCCGTGGGATTTTCCAGGCAAGAGTACTGGAGTTAGTTGCCATTGCCTTCTCCAGGAGATCTTCCTGACCCAGGGATTGAACGCAGGTCTCCCACATTGTAGGCAGACGCTTTACCGTCTGAGCCGCGAGGGAAGCTCAGAGACAATTGTTTCAAACAAAAGAACAAGAAAACTTCCTGAAAAAACAACTTAATGAAACAAAGATAAATAATTTACCAGATAAAGAGTTCAAAACATTAATAATAAGAATGCTAACTGAACTAGGGAAGAGAATAGATGAACAGAATGAGAATTTTAATAAGGAACTTGAAAACAAAAGCCAGTCAGAACTGAAGACAGTAACTGAAATAGAAAACACTCTAGAAGGAATGAACGGCACATACGGTGATACAGAACACATGAGCAATCTGGAAGATTAGAATAATGAAAATCACCCAATCAGAACAGCAAAAAGAAAAAAAATGAACAATTTAAGGGACCTTTGGGACAACATCAGGCATACTAACATCCTCTTTATATGGGTCCCAGAAGGAGAAGACAGAGGAAAGGGTTAAAAATGTATTTGATAAAATTATGACTGAAAACTTTCCAGACCCGAAGGAGAGAAACATATATCCAGGTACAGGAAGCAGAAGAGTCTCAAAGGAGTCTCAAATAAACCCAAGGAGATCCACCCCAACACACCATAATTAAAATGGCAAAACTTAGAGAATTCTAAAGGCAACAAGAGGAAAAGTCATGTACGAGGGAATCCCCATAAGGCTATCAAATGAATTCTCTGCAGAAACTTTGCAAGCCAGAAGAGAGTGACAGTTAAATTTGAAGTGCTAGAAGAAAAAAACCTATGCAACCAAGAGTGTTCTACCTAACAAGACTGTCATTCAGAATAGGAGAGATAAAGAACTTCTCAGAGAAGCAAAAACTAAAAGAGTTCATAAACACTATACCAACTCTTTAAAAGCAATGAAAAAGGGTCTTCTCTAAGTGGAAAAGAGTAGGCTCCAAACTCCAAGAACACATGTATACCTGTGGCGGATTCATTTCAATATATGGCAAAACCAATAAAATATTGTAAAGTTAAAAAATAAAATTAAATTAAAAAAAAAAGTTACTAGAATTAAAAAAAAAAAAA
This sequence comes from Bos taurus, assembly GCF_002263795.3. Classification (NCBI taxonomy): domain Eukaryota; kingdom Metazoa; phylum Chordata; class Mammalia; order Artiodactyla; family Bovidae; genus Bos; species Bos taurus. The sequence goes on along the minus strand of NC_037336.1, from coordinate 25,393,729 downwards.
AGAATTTATAGGAAAGGAAAAAGCCCACTAGAAAAGGCATGTATATAGTAAAGGCTGTGGATCAACCACTTACATAAGCCAGTATGAAGATTAAAAGAGAAAAAAAATTGAAAAATCTTAACTGTAACTATAGCTAACAGTTAAGGGAAAAACAAGAGAAGATGTAAAGATGTAAAATATGACATCAAAACACAAAATGCCAGGGAGGTGGTGGTAAAGATGCAAATCTTTTAGAATGTGTTGAAACTTAATGACTATCTAGAGGCTTAATATAGATTGTATTCCAAACATTTGGATACCTTTCTATATAAAAAATACATTTGTCTTTTTTCCTCTACTGAGATTATTTCCTTTCTTAGAAAGAACCAATAATTCCTATTCAAGTTAAAAATGTTATCTTTTTTTCAATTATTCTTGCCTGGAAAATCCCATGGACGGAGGAGCCTGGTAGGCTGCAGTCTATGGGGTCACACAGAGTCGGACACGACTGAGCAACTTCGCTTTCACTTTTCACTTTCATGCATTGGAGAAGGAAATGGCAACCCACTCCAGTGTTCTTGCCTGGAGAATCCCAGGGACGGGGGAGCCTAGTGGGCTGCTGTCTCTGGGGTCACACAGAGTCGGACATGACTGAAGTGACTTAGCAGCAGCAGCAACCTCTGAAATATTTCATAATAATTGATTTCATATTATTTAGCTTTTAAAATCAGTAAGATGGAAACAGCAGGAATTATGTAGAATTGGCCAAATCGTGTATAAATGTTTAATTCATTAATCCAGGATGAAGTAACTGGTAATTGTGATTTGTGTAATAAGTAGGCTAATAAGAGAGGGAAAGGGAGAAAGGGAGAGCCCATGGGTATTTTTCAGTCAGTTCAGTCACTGTCATGTCCGACTCTTTGTGACCGTGTGGACCGCAGCACGCCAGGCTTCCCTGTCCATCACCAACTCCCAGAGCTCACTCAAACTCATGTCCATTGAGTCAGTGATGCCATTCAACCATCTCATCCTCTGTCATCCCCTTCTCCTCCTGCCTTCAATCTTTCCCAGCATCAGAGACTTTTCAGATGAGTCAGTTCTTCACATCAGGTGGCCAAGGTATTGGAGTTTCAGCATCAGTCCACTATACTTATTTTATCTACACTAACACTGTGTACAATTAAGTGCAACCTTCTTTGTTTTCCCTGCCTCCATGACAGGAGACGCAGGAGACTCATGTTCGATCCCTGAGTCGGGAAGATTGCCTGAAGGAGGGCATGACAGCCCACTCCAGTATTATTGCTGAGAAAATTCTGTGGACAGAGGAGCCTAGTGGGCTATGGTTCATGGGATCACAGAGTTGGACATGACTGAAGCGACCAAGCACATGTGCATACTTTATATAGTATTTAGAAGAATATAAAAAAGCAAAAGGAAAAAAAAAGCTCATAATTTTGTTACACAAAGCTAACTACAGTTTATCTTACTTTTTGTAGCCTTTCAACCTTTTTTCTACGCGTGCATTAATGTAGTAAGTCTATATGTACACAAATACACAATATACATATACACACTATTTTGTAAACTGCTTTTCCTTCTCTGCCATTAAATATCCTATCTGCATTTAGTAAGCATGCATTACTTTTGTTAATGAGAGATAAAATTTTAAAAATTGATTCTTCTATTAAACTCACTTTACAGTGGGAAGATAATCCAAGTCCTAAGGACCCTCATGAAGACTAATAAAAATGCTCTTAACATTTTCCTTGGAGAAAACAGAGTGAATTAAAGGAATCACAGACTGACCTAGTTTTACACCTTGAAATCTTGAACCATAGTTAATGCTACATTTTCTGATCAAAAGTCATCTTTTGCTTGCTTTTAAGGGTATCAGAGCTAAACTGAAATCTTTAATAATGGTCAGTGCCCAAAAGACCATAGTTCTCAATAGTCTTTACTATACTTTTTAGAACAATCTAGGCTCTACTTAGCCAAACCAGGTATATTTCAGAATACAAACCTGGTGATTTTTATATCATATTGTAGTCTTATAATAATGTTTTAAGATAAGCATATCACTAATAAAAAATTCAAAAAGAGCTCCAAAATAATTCCTGAAGGAATTATCTTTCTCTCTTTGTATTAACACAAGTTCTAACTTTGGGGAACCTACTGAAAAAAAGTAAGCTATATGATAATTAGGTTGCTTATGTAAATATTCTCACTTTATTTTTTTAATACTTCCAAATGTTTTGAAGTGGTCTTGCTTCCTCTCATTCTGTTCCTGGTCATTTTACTTTTTGTTTCACCCACTTAAAGTTCTAGCAATTCATCATCATTTTCCAGAAGCACCTTGGTAGGCAACCATCCTTCAGGAACTTCACTAACCAGCTTTGGCATGTGCCTTAAGTTAATCAGTGACTCTACAGTCGAGCCTAAGCATGTAGAGAAAGAACGCCCCTTTTAAAGTGAGTGCTCTACTCCGGTGGCTGTGTTTTCTGGTGGAAGAGTGAGAGCCAGCACTTTGGAGAGTAGTTTGTTGCCTGTTTCCACTGCAGGATAATTAGTCCCGGCCAGTGGGTGCCGCACGTAGTGTTTGGGAGTAAGTATGCAGAAACAGTAATTACTGCACCTACGTATTTGCAGGGGCCAGATGGAGGGATGCGGGAGGGACGCTCAGGGGCCCATGTTAATTATCTGCTCTGTGAATCAGCTGCTGAGTGACTTGGTCCCTCCAACCCAATGCTGCTATGTGGGAATGTGAGCCTGGTGTTGCTAAATTTTCTCATCTCTTTCAGAAGAAATTGAATTATGGATGATATGTGGCAAATCCCCCCAATTTTGCAGCATTAGCCGTATAAAGTAGTGAGCAGTGCAAAAAGCACTTCCCTACTGCTGAGTCCAAGTGACAGGCTGCCGACTAAAGGCCTCCAGCATTGATATTAATATAAACCTTCAGTTTTTACTTATTTGTGAGTGATCTGTATTGTAACTATTTTATTTTGATGAATGAGTCTCAAAAGGACATTCCTATTATTTTTGGTGAACTAGAACAAAGAAGCTTGTTTAGTTGGTGCTTTGTAAATAAAGTTTTCTTCTGTAGATACACAAAGACCCTTTAAGAATGGACATTACATCAGGGCATTACTAACCATTGATTTCATTTGAAGTTATAGAATGTTGAATCCAGAAGGGACCTTACCAGCAAGTAAAATGACCACTTTCATATAAGGGCTGAGAGTGTAACAGGCAGAAAGGCCAGGGGTCTCCAAATGGAGGAAATAGCTGCAAGTGTCTCTTAAAATTCTGTGTTGCCATGACAACACCTGGTTCCCCTGAACTTAACTTTTCTCAAACTTTGAGCTAACCAATGCGTTTTTCTTATGGAAATGTTTTTCTTAAGCTATGTTAATGAAACTATATATTTGCTTTGGAATTTGCCTTTCTTCAAAATGGTTCCACCTAAGACTAACTTTTTTTCCTTTTCTCGAATTTTGGGCTGATAATAGCTCAGCAGATCAGTATTCATATCAATTGTTTTATGACTGGGGGATGACACACTTCATGCCATCAGATCTCAAAAATGCATATTATGGGAGAGGGGCCTAGTGAAACTCCTCAGCCTTGAGGTGTCTCTCTTATCTGATTAATAGCTTTCTAACAGACATAAAACATCTGGCTAAAGACTAGCAGAGGGGCACTCTCCGTCCCCCTTCTGATGTCTATGTCAGAAGCTTTCTCTGTCTTTTTCATACTTTTATTAAACTGCTACACAAAAGCTCTTGAGTGATCAAGCCTGGTTCCTGGTCCCGAAGCGAAATCTTCTTTGGAGATCAAGAATCTGACACCGTTCACTCTAAGCTATCAGGACCTTAGGTCAGGCCATTGAGGATGAGTTTTAAAATTAAGTGATAGTTTTCTAGTAATAACTTCTGTGGTCAAGAGTGCTTTGCCTTAGCAACTGGTTTAATAAATATTTGTTAATCAGCAAAAAAAAAAAAAAAAAAAGAGTGCTTTGCCTTAAAAACAAATGAAAGCATTCTATTTTTTAATGACCAGTCTACTGTAGAGCTCACACAGCTATTCTATTAATAAATAGCAAAAAAAAAAAAAATTGTGATTGTATTTAAATCAGGAAAAGTTAAACATTTCTTTAATGATTTAAATAAAATGCTTGTGTAAGAAGAGAGCAAGATATTAAAAACAAACAGGAAGAGTGCTTTGCCTTATTGGGTTTCTGTGGCTATATTCAGAGTGGAAAAGTCTGGGAAGGTTTTAGGCTGAAGTGTATAGACTACCTTTAATTTACCATTAATACAGGTGAACAGTGGGACTACCTATGTACTCCATACTCTCTGAGTAACATTCTTCCTTCTTCCCTTTCTTGTAGTATTATTTCCTATTCTCTGCACCCTAATGTACTCTAAAGTATATCTTTAATGTAATAACCATTAAATTGTTTAATGATTCCTGCTTAGTTTTTGGAGAAGGCAATGGCACCCCACTCCAGTACTCTTGCCTGGAAAATCCCATGGACAGAGGAGCGTGGTAGGCTGCAGTCCATGGGGTCGAGAAGAGTTAAACACGACTGAGCGACTTCCCTTTCACTTTTCACTTTCATGCATTGGAGAAGGAAATGGCAACCCACTCCAGTGTTCTTGCCTGGAGAATCCCAGGGACGGGGGAGCCTGGTGGGCTGCTGTCTATGGGGTCGCACAGAGTCGGACACGACTGAAGCGACTTAGCAGCAGCAGCAGCAGCAGCTTAGTTTTTAAATTAAGTGCGTGGTTTGCGGGTTTATCTTGCTGTGTGTTGCCCCAGTTTCTTTTCGTACCAGTCAAGTGACCTTTGATAAGATGAGAGTGCCTAACTGCTACTGGGTCATTTTGGTCAGGTTTGTTGGTCTATGTGGTAGCACGATTTTAGAGAATCACGTATAGGGGACTTTCTAAAAGATCTGTTTAAGAGTAGAATGAACCTATGCATTTAACACTCCATACACCGGAATGAGGAGCTAGGTTTCCTTACCTTCATTTTAAGAGCTCAGAGAGGGATTTCCCTGGTGGTCCAGTGGCTAAAACTCCTCACTCCCAATGCAGGGGGCCCAGGTTCGATCCCTACTCATGGAACTAGATCCTGTGTGCTGCCACTAAGACCCAGTGCAGCCAAATAAATAAATAGATTAATAATAATAAAATGAAAGTACAGAGAGATTAAGGAACTTTCCCAAAGCCTCCAGCTGATAACAAGTAGAACTAACTTGGGAGGTCAGGTCTTTAACTTAGAAATGGTGCTTTTGTCCTTTACCTCACAATTATGTTAAAAAAAAAAAAAAGCAACAGTAAATAAAATCCCACCATAACTAGTAGTCTTGTTTGATAGCATAAACGATAATCATACCTAAAACCTTTACACCTAAACTATGAATAGTTGGAATAATGTTTTGCTCCAAGCATCATCTCTGATTTGTCCTCACGTTTTGTATCCCTCAACCCTACAGCTTGGTCAGTGGTGAGCTTTTATGAAATAGCAAAACCAGAACAGCAAGACGGACATAAAGGAAACAGTGCAAAATGTGGGTTGAGACCATGAACTGACCTGAGGTTAATGCCAGGTCCGCCCCTAACATACTGCTGTGGGCAAGTTAGTTAACCTGTGTAAGCATCTGTTTCTTCCAGCACTAATGAGGAGCGCTAATTACAGTGGCTACCCACTGAAGTTATCGTGAGAAATAACTGCGCTTGTCTGTCCTCTAAATGAAAGTCAGTTGTTGCTGCTCTGCGACTTCCTTTCCTATAGTTGGCTGTACTTTGTTGCCTCTAAGGTAAGCCTGCTGCCTTCTAAGAACCTTTATCATTCCCCTTCTTTGAATTTCTTTGTCAGAGATGACAACTCTATCTGCTAAATGCAGATTTGTAACTTGAATATGGTGTTATCTTTGGGGTGAATCTCTAAAGGAGCCTTGAGGCTTATGACGAAATCTCAGTTCAGCTGAGTCGCTCAGTCATGTCCAACTCTTTGTGACCCCATGGACCACAGCACGTCAGGCCTCCCTGTCCATTACCAACTCCCGAAGTTTACTCAAACTCATGTACATTGAGTTGGTGATGCCATTCAACCATCTCATCCTCTGTCGTCCCCTTCTCCTGCCTTCAATCCTTCCCAGCATCAGGGTCTTCTTCACATCAGGTGGCTAAAGTATTAGAGTTTCAGCCTCAGCATCAGTCCTTCCAATGAATATTCAGGACTGATTTCCTTTAGGATGGACTGACTGGATTTCCTAGCTGTCCAATGGACTCTAGAGTCTTCTCCAGCACCACAGTTCAAAAGCATCAATTCTGTGGCACTCAGCTTTCTTTAGAGTCCAATGCTCACATCCATACATGACTACTGGAAAAACCATAGCCTCGACTAGATGGACCTTTGATGGCAAAGTAATGTCTCTGTTTTTTAATATGCTGTCTAGGTTGGTCATAACTTTTCTCCCAAGGAGTAAGCGTCTTTTCATTTCATGGCTTCAGTCACCATCTGCACCCAAAATCACTGCAGATGACGAAATATGATTAAGCCCAAATTTGGAGTTAGACAGGAAACCTGAACACATCTCAAGTGCCGGGTTTTGGTATCACCAGTGGCTGGATGGGTGGGAACTATTCTTGTGCCTGGAGGAGTGTAAATGGCAAGCTTCCCACTACATCCACCACTTCGCCTGGACTCTGGCTTTGATCGCCTCTTGGTTGGATTGCTATTGCCGCCTTCTCCACAAAGTCTTTGTTTCTAGTCAGTCGTATCTCTTCGTGACCTTCCCTCCTTGGCTCCACAGCACTCTGTCTAAACTGCAGATCTGGCTGGGCCACTTCCCTGCTGGAGCCCTGAGTATTGCCTAGTGATGCTTCTCAAACTTCGGTCATTCACTTCCTTTCCAAATACCCCCATATCTGCAAACCATCTGTACTACTATTTCCTTAAGAGTTGTCTTCAAAGGATTTAGATCAACTCTTTTTTTTTTTTTTTTTTTTTAAACTTAGGCTTTTCCTGAGCAGTAATATCTGTGAAATTTAGGAGCTAATAATATGCTAATTGTGTTGACTCCCAATACACTTGAAATAAATACATAACTATGGAAATAGGTTCCTCTGGGCATCCTCTGAAGTCACTGGAGCTGCCCCTGATACACTGTGGAGAATGGTAGCCCCGGAATAAGGTCAGAGCATATTATCTTGTGCCCAGGATTTGCTGTGACCCGGTGACCCAGCTCCTCTGCCTTTTTCTCCTCCCCTCTCCTGTCAGTCCATTAACAAAGGATAAAACTCTATCTTTTTTCCCACCTGTCAGGAATTCTTCCCCTCCCTGATGAGTTTTTATCCTACGTGGACATCCCAGCCCTGATGCCCACTGGCTTCTGCCATTGTATTGTTGGAACTGTGTTAGGCTTTTTTGTTGGCTTTTCTCAACCTGATTGCTCGAGGGCAGGGGCTGAATCACCCTGGGCAGGCACTGTGTCTCAGTAGCCTGTCCCGATTACAGAATCTGCGTCAAGAAGCCACAGGGACGTGATTGCATTGTCTCTCCTTCCCTCTGCCATGTCCAGTGTGACCTCCTTCCAGCATCACCCTGCCCTTACAATGCCAGGTCTTTTTGCGCATGTCCCTTCCAGTGGAATACTTCTTCCCTTCCTCCTGTAACTGACTGGTCCTTCAAAACTCAGCTGGACCTGGACCCCTCGGAGGCCTTCCCTGACCCCAGTGTGAAACGATTCTCCACCAGGCTTACCTTTGTGGTCACTCTTCTTAAAATAATAATAACAAAAAAGAAAGAGGCTCAACAGATTGAGCGTGGAGGCCAGAGTGGGATGTTGGAGCAGAGAGATACAAGAGCATGTGGCTGCAGCAAAGAGCCCATTAGGGAGACTGACATAAAACAAAGCTCTCTGGCAGCCCTAAGGAATTTGAAATTATCCTAAAACCTCCAGGGAGAGAGCGGAAGGATTGTGCACAGCTGGGTCAAGTGCTCAGATTTGTATTCTATCACCTCGCTTCTACTTCTCTGCCTCTTCCTCCTGGCTTCGTTCCAGGACTTCTCTTACTGCTTCTTCCTTACATACCAGGTTTTTCCAGGACCCAGTACCTGTCCTGTGAGTTCCCTGCTCACAGGTGTTACCACCCTTATTGCTTCATGACCGCATGGTAGCCAGCAGGGCGGTAATTACTGGTAATGCAGGAATTGTGTTGGCTTGGCCAGAGGCCGTAGATAGTGTTCTGAGGTAACTGAGGCTGAAGCTTGGTGACTCACTGAGACCACAGGGTGAGTCACTGCGCTTCAGAAATAAAATAAAAGCCATCAGCGGGCTGTCAGTGGTCAAGACAAATGATGCATGAGATACTGTTGAGTTTCTTCACAGTAGGTCAAGTTTGAGGAAGTCAGCTTCACTAAAGTAGTGAGGGGGGGAACAGGATGTAAAAACCCTGCCTCCATCCACACCGTTTCTGAGGCAGGTTTCTTCTGCGCTGTGCTAAGTCGTTTTAGTCGTATCTGACTCCTTGCCACCCTATGGACTGTAGCCCACCAGGCTCCTCTGTCCATGGGATTCTCCAGGCAAGAATACTGGAGTGGGTTGCCATGCCCCCCTCCAGGGGATCTTTCTGACCCAGGAATCGAACCCTTGTCTCTTATGTCTCCTTCATTGGCAGGCAGGTTCTTTACCACTAGCGCCACCTGGGACAAAGGGCACATACTAGAAGGTTAATAGAATCAGAAATAAAAAGGAGTTTCGAAGAAAATGTTTAACCCAAATGTTAACAATATAACCTGAAGGGAAGATGAAGTATGGGAAGGAAGCCTTAGAGAGAAACAAAATCTTGAGGCTTATTTTTTTGTTTGTTTGTTTGTTTGGGGTTTTTTGACCACAAAGCAATGCATGTGGGATCTGAGTTCCCTGACTAGGGATCGAACTCATACCCTTTGCATTGGGAGCTCGGAGCCTTAACCACTGGACCACCAGGGAGGTCCCAGAGGCTTATATATGTATTTTTAAGAATGGGCAAGTGCAAGTAAATTTGTGGATTAAGATGAAGGAGATAAAACAGTGGAGAAGTGAGATGGGAATAATGGAGGGAGACCGCTCAGCGGTGGGACTGTCTGAATTTCTGAGAGGAGGGTTAAAATGGGAGAGCAGTTACTTCTTCTGAAGAGAAAGCTTACTAAGAGGGGCCAGAGGGGAGCACGTTATTAGAATGGTACAACAGAGAGTCCTCTGTTCTGAGAGGCAGGGTGGGTAGAAGAGAGACTGAATCTGGACTGAGGGCTGAATCTGGAATAGCTGCTGAATGGAGGAGCCACAGCGGAGGGGCGCTGGAGGGGAGTAGAGAGCCCCCCAAGGGCGGGTTTCCTCTGGCACATGTTGGGTGCTCTTGACTTGTAGTGGACCCATTAAGCTCCAATAAGCAAATTCAGCAACATCCATCATCTCACTAGAGAAGTTAGTAAGATGATTGTTTCTGTGAATAGGCGTTTGGAAGGGTAGGCGTAACAGGAGGATGAAAGCTGTGTGCCCTTAGGAGGCCCTGGTAGGGGTGAGGTGCAAAGACTGGCCTGGAAGTGTGTGAATTCCTGAGGGGCTGATGCTGGGGAAAGGTGAGGGGTGAGGGTCAAGGTGAGAGCAGAACTGACGGGGTCGTGGTCGTGAGGAACACGTGGGCGAGGGGAGGGCAGAGGGACAAGGAGGGGGGTTTCAGAACTTCAGGCCTGTTTCCAGAGGGCAGGATTCGGTTCTGGGAACTAACCACCAGGAAAATCCAGTTAAGCTGGCCAAAAAGAACTGTTCCAGGAATTAGGTTATAGAAACTTAAATAAACTCAGGGCCACTCTAATCTAGAAGGAGAAAAAAAGATGAAGTCACATCCTCTTCTCTTTGGCCTCCAAGGAGCAAAGAATGAAGCAATCAAACTGGCTCCAAATGCGATTTAATTTTCTCTTGTAGAATGGGCCTTTTTAACTGTTCACCCCTGCTTTCCCCTCAGAGGCATAGTGTGAAAAACTCTCCTCATGAGACAATGAGGAGGTTTTACGTGTGGAAGGCTATGGTTGAGGGACGCTGGGGTATGCTAGGGTCCTGGGCATCTGAGAGAAGAGACTCCAGCACTTCCCAGCAGGTTGCCTGTTGCACAACCTACTTTGGAGGTTTCCTGTATCCCCTGAGGCTTCTCGAGGCTGGGGAGACTCTTGGCTGCAGGCAGAGAGCCTGCCACCTGAGAGAGGCGAGAGGCTGTCCAGGGCTGTTGCACACCCGTCGCAGCCATTCCCAGCGGTGTGGCTGAGCAGAGTAGGCTGCCCTGATGTTCCCCAGGCCTGAAGCTGAGTGCTGTGTGCAGTGCGTGGAAGTGTGGAGGAGGAGGTATGGGGGGTATGCCCCCATGTGACCTAAGGGCCACTCAGGGCATCTCACACCTACTTAAGCTTCGTTCATAAAACCCCAAACCAAGGAAGTACCGACCCATTCTATGAGACCCTTGACTGGACAGTTGCAAAAGTGCACCATCCCCCTTGGGGCTCAGCATTCATGAAAGAGAAGGCAGTCAGCTTAGACTGGCTGGAACATTTCCAGTGATGGGGTATTCAGGCACATCATTCAGTCTTCGGAGCCTCAGTTTTCTTATCTTTAAACTGGGCCTAATAACACTTGACTCAGAGCTGTTGTGTAATGTGAGGTCCTCAAGGCGGGGAATCCAATCTTTTCCTTTTAGGTAGCTGATACATTTCATCAGCATTGCTTAAAACATAAGGTCGCTTCTGTGTTTAACAGTAAAATTTTTCTGACACTGACCTTCTTTTCTGTGGTATTTTGAGAAAGCCTGTCCTCTCTGTTCTAGATACTTCCTTTTGTGGTAAGTTCAGCAAGCCCAGGGGTTGTCCAGTTTAAAGGGATGGCCCTGGCTGCTCTTGACTTGGCTACAAAATAGGCCACTCTGTCAACCAACGATCCCAGAGGCTTGATGCACCTCTCAGGAAATCCAGCCATCCCTAGAGAAGAGAATGGAATAAACCTCTCTTCCTTGGTCACCGCAGATTCTTGCCCCAGGTTGACATAGTTCTTCTAAAGAGAAAAGTGCATGGTGGCAAGAATACTTTGTGCCAGAACTCACCTTTCCCTCCCCAGCCTTCACTTGTTATAGCTCCTAGAGATCTTATAGTAAAGGAGAGGTAAGCCTGGTGTGCTGCAGTTCATGGGGTTTCACTCAGTGGTGACTGAGTGAACAACAACAAACAGAACTCACACACACATATATGGTATGACATGTGTAACCATTTCTTTCCATCGTATGCCCACTGTGGCAAGTGGGTTGACCTAAGTTTTTCCATAAGCAACACAACATGCCCAAATTAATCTGCTCCTGAAATAACCATGGCGTGCATATGGATCCCAGGTCATCAGTCTAGATCAGACTGTTCCCCCCACCCCCTTGAAGAGTTTCTCTTCCAGCAGGAAGGGGTAGGAGAGGGGATATTATCCTTTTCTGAGAGCTTACCTCTATTAGGACCAGCTTAATTCGACAGAGATGCTCTGATAATGTTGAACTTTGAAAAAGAAGGTATTAGGCATGAGATTCCTCCTTCTTAGGAAATCATTTGGCCCTCATATGGATCTTCCGTCCCACCCACCTGCCCAGTGGGTTATAGGAATAAGCTGTGGTCATCAAACAGGGACTGTTCAACTCTACCCTCCTCTAAAATAATATGTCCTACTCACCTTGAATCTGTATAATAAAAAAAATTGCTCAAATGGTTTCCCAAGCAATTTATTGTCTTGGTCACCAAAAAGGGAAGTGACTGGCAATTGCTGAGATAGGAACTCACCTTAAAATCTTCACTGACCTGCAGTTGTCACAATTTATATTTTCTTGTAAGATAAATAAAATTATATTACATTTTCTTATAATAAAAATAAAATCTTCAGTTCGAATCTCTGCCTCATCCCTCATTCCCTTGCAGTCTTACACAGGGACATATGCCAGCATGAGCCTCTAGCATTTCTTAGGAGGCTTCTTCAGTGTTTATACTTGTACAATGCCTTCTCCTTTGAGAGTAACCTGTTAGAGGATAAATAAATGAGCAGTCCTTCATGGATAGTTAGTTCAAAAAGTGATGAAGAAAATGTGTCTTGTGTCATAACCAGGACGTTAACTGGGAACCAATGCAGAGATCAATGTAGGGTACATATGGGGAAAACTTTACAATGTGATTCAAAGAACCCTGATTGTCACCTCAGGAGATCTGGTCCTGGCTGTGATGCTGATAGTAGACTTCAACGCCCTCATTCCCATTCCATTTAATCCATTCAGCTGGATTAAATGATACCTTATATCTCCAACCCTAATATTCCAGAAGATAGCTCCTCCAGGGCTGGGTCACTGGCGCATAGTGGGTGCACAGGGAGTATTGTTTAAGGAAGCCATGCCCTGCAGCCAGGGACCACCAGGAACACCCCTGAAGTTGAATGAGCTGGCTTGACTTACTGTATTGAAGTAGAATGCATGGGACTTAGGGCCATTTGAAGGCCCTTTCTAGTTAAACGGTGCTAGAAAGGGGTCACAGGATGTATGTTAGGTGATTCGAAGGAGAACTTTAAGTCGGACGTTACACTGGATTCGAAGCGGAAATTCCATATTGAGGGAGGGAAAGCTAGAGAGGCTAATGCCATAATTGGTGAAGTAGCACAATCATTTATATTAGCCAGATTAGAGGGATGTTTGGTCATTTTTGTGGTTGGACACTGTTTGTGTTCAGATATAAGACCTCAGCAGTCGCATCTCTGTCATGATTCATCGTGGTCATAGAGTGTCTTTGCCTGATGTTAATGTCCTGTGGAATTGTTTATGTTCAACGGGAGATTACCAAAGCCGAGCTGGGAGTGCTAGGCCAGCTCCTCTACCACTGGGACCTGGCGGATAGGAGCAGACCAGCTCCCATGTATCAGGAACTGCTTTCTTCTTTCTCACAAATAAGCTAACCCACGTTTATTTAGGAAGCCATTTTATCTGAGGTGGGTAAGCATGTAATAAATGTGTCCTTTTACAAAAGTTAGAGTGAAACACATTTGCTTCTCAACTTTTTTTCTAAAGTACACTTAAGATGGACTAAATTTTAAGTGTTAGAGAACTCAGGAAGAGTTAGAATTGTATACTTATCAACCTTTCCAGGGTCATGATTTATTGTACTGTTTCTAAGTTAACTTTTAATAGGAAGTGTCATATTATGTGATAAAAATAGTTTGGAGATTCAAAAGAGCAAACATATTGTTGGTGGGAGGGCAAAAAACGATGCCATAAGTGAATTGTTCCTTCGATAACACAGTCTCACTTCTGAGAATACATCCTATGGCTCTATCTGTAACACATGCAAAAATGACGTTCCAAGTTACTCATAGCATAGTTTATGACAGCACTGTCTTGAAAACAAGCCAGGTGACCAGGTTAGAGAGGATGGTTACATAAACTAGGGTAAATCCACACAGTCAAGTACTGTGTAATTATAAAGGGAAGAATGAGGAAGCCATCTCTCTACTGCTGTGCAAGGATATCCAGGCTCTACTGTTAAGCAAAAAAAAGCTAGAGAATAGTACTGTTTTTCATAGAAACAAAAGAGGAAAAGAATTTATATTCATGTTTATTTCTAGCTATAAAAATAGTTATAAATATCAAACCAGTCAGTCCTAAAGGAAATTAACCCTGAATAGTCGTTGGAAGGATTGATGCTGAAGCTCCAATTCTGTGGCCACCTGATGTGAAGAACTGACTCACTGGAAAAGATCCTGATGCTGGGAAAGATTGAAGGCAGAAAAAGAAGAGGGTGACAGAGGATAAGATGGTTAGATGGCATCACCAGCTCGATGGACATGAATTTGAGCAAATTCTAGGAGATAGTGAAGGACAGGAAGGTCTGGTGTGCTGCAGTCCATGGGGTCACAAAGAATCAGACACGACTTAGCGACTGAACAACGATGAACAACATACAAACACCACCACAGCAACACACAAGGAGATAATAAAGTGGTCACCTAAAGCAGGGAAAGGTGGACCCAGAAGGTGATGGACAGGGATATGAGTAAGATGGAAAGCTCTCGTTATTTGCTTTTTTTAAAATGTAATTTTAATTTTAAAATTATAAAAATGTACTATCAAGTCCAAAAAGTTAAGGAAAGATATATATAATGTATCTTTCTTCTACCTCATTCCATTCCCCAGAGATAACCATTAACCTCAGTTTCTTACATGGCTTTTCAGAGTTGTCCACTGTCTTAGTCAAGGATCTCAAGAGAAACAGAACTGAGAGGATGTGTGTGTGTGTGTAGGTGTATATAAATGTCTGTATATTTATGAATATAAATGTATATTTTATGTATATAAATGTCGAATACACACATATACAGAGAAAGATTTCCTTTAAAGAATTGGCTTACATGGCTATGGGGGCTGCCAAGTTCAAAATGTGCAAGGTAGGCTGGCAGGCTAGAGGAACAGGGAGGGGTTGATATTGTAGTCACAAACCTGAAGGGCATCTAGAGACAATTCCTTCTCTCTCTGGGGACTTTAGTCTTTTTCTCTTAAGGCCTTTGACTGATTGGATGAGGCCTACCTACATTATGGAAATTAATCTGCTTTATTGAAAGGCTGCTTACTTGTTAATCACATTTTTAAAAAGAAATATCTTCACAGCAACATCTAGACTCGTGTTTGACCAAAGACTGGCCATGGCCTAGCCAAGTTGACATATAAAATTAACTATGACAGCCATGTACAGTTATAACATATATCTATATTTCTTTCTTTTTTTTTTTTTTAGAAAAAAATAGAAATGGTTAGCATATTGTAGCACACTGATATACACCTTGTCTTGGGTGCCAAATTCCCTTGTTTTGAAGGAGTAGAATTCTCAAAGGAACTATACCTTTAAAATATATGAAAATTAGAATTTTATATTATGAAAGAAAAGACATAATTATTATAAAAGGGAAAAAACAGCTTAGAAAAATATTTGGTAGTGGTTAATGTTTACATTATATAAAGGCTCCCATATATTGAAAAGAAAAACAATGACTCCACAATCACAGAGCCAATTCATAGAAGGCAGCCAGGAAGCAAACATTTGAAAAATGTTCAACCCACTACCACTCAAAGAAATACAGAATCAGTGGGGTAAAACTTAAAATATATATTAAATACATTTAGAAAAAAAAGGATAAGCAAGATTGTTACCTTAGATGCAAACTGCAATGCTCCTGTCAGAGTAGTCAGGCTTTCAAGAGCAGTTTGTTAAGATGGATCACAAGCTATAAAACCATGCCCTTTGGCCTAATAATCCCTCTTCTGGGAACTAATCTTGAGGAGATAATTCAAAAGATGACAAAAGGCATGGATCATGAGGATATTCGTTGCAGTGTTATTTGTACAATCCAGGAAAAAGAATTGGAAACAAGCTAAACATCCCAAGGACATAGGGATTTGGGTAATTATGGTTTATTACTTCTGAGAAATGCAGCCATTACAAGTCAGTACAAAGATTAGCAGCAATGGCAAATATGCACTATTTAATGTTACATATAACAATTATGTCTTAGCCCTGATAACAATGGAAAGAAAACCTTGTACAAATGATCAAGAACAGGTTAGGACTATAGAAACCTAAAGGCAGTTGGATCCATGGGAATGTTAGAATTATGGTGACATTTTTGTTGTGTGTTTTAATCCTATTAATATTTCTCAGTTGTTGTTGTTGAGTTGCTCAGTTGTGTCTGACTCTTTTGTGTGTGACTGTAGCTCACTAAGCTCCTCTATCCATGAGATTCTCCAGGCAAGAATATTGGAGCCAGTTGCAATTTTCTTCTCTAGGGGATCTTCCTGACCCAGGGATCAAACCTGGGTCTCTTGCAGTGGCCGGGGCATTCTTACCACTGAGCCATCGGAGAACCCTTCAGTGTGTTGCTATAACAGAATATGATAGACTGGGTGGCTTTTAAAGAAGAGGTCTATTCGTGGCAGTTCCAGAGTCTCGGAAGTCCACGATCAAAGTGCTGGCAGATTCAGTGTCTGGTGAGGGCTTGCTCTGGTTCCATAGATGGCTGTCTTTGCACTGCGTTCTCACATGGCACAGGGGGCTGGCCAGCACTGTGGGGTCTTTTAATCCCAGTCATGAGGGCTCTGCCTTATAACCTACTGCTGCTGCTGCTGCTAAGTCACTTCAGTCGTGTCCGACTCTGTGAAACCCCATAGACGGCAGCCCACCAGGCTCCCCCGTCCCTGGGATTCTCCAGGCAAGAACACTGGAGTGGGTTGCCATTTCCTTCTCCAATGCATGAATGTGAAAAGTGAAAGTGAAGTCGCTCAGTCCTGTCCGACTGTTAGCGACCCCATGGACTGCAGCCTACCAGGCTCCTCCATCCATGGGATTTTCCAGGCAAGAGTACTGGAGTGGGTTGCCATTGCCTTCTCTGCCTCATAACCTAAGCACCTCTGAAAGGTCCTACATCCAAATACCATCACTTTGGGGATTAGATATCAACATATGAATTTTAGGGGAACACAAATATTCAGTCTACAGCAAGAGTGTTACAATATTTTTACAGTTAGAACTTTTCTAAACTTAGCAATGAGTTAGCACTGTGCCAAACAGGAGACTCAAATTGAAATTATCATTTTGTAATTATTAAAGACTTTAAGAATCATTTGATCCTATCTATTTTTTACACCTCCACTGTGATGGTTGCAGGTCAGAGAGCTTTTGACTCTTTCACATGGGTGAGGGGTGGGGGATATTTTAGGTGCTAAGACTGAGAGCTCCCGGTCTTTTCTTGGGAACTAACCACCTGTCTGCTGATTAAGTCTGGAGAGATGATTCAGATGTTAAATATGTATAAGAGAACAGAGATATTGAAGGCAAGACTGCAGTCCTAGTATTGGTTAATTTAAATCTGTTTCTAATGTTAAAATGATAGCTAGTATTATCCCTGATATTTTCTAGTTATCAAAGATATTTTATTAAAATTATGATATAATAATGTTTCAGTCTACATAAAGAGCCATTGGAATATTGCTTTGTTCCCATCTAAAGTTTCAGGTCAATTTTTCCCCTGTGAACAGAGAAATCCAATAAATGAGGATCCAATGAAGAAAACAAAATTTTGGTGTAAATATTTCATTGTGTTTTGTACCTTTAAGTGTCATTTCTTGATCTTTTCCTCAGATTGAAAGACATTTTTCTCAATGTCTGTGGACTTTTGCTTGCATTTATTGACTTATTTTCCAAATTTGGAATGCACAAGTAGAGATTGTCTTCAACATGGGAGATTTCCCAAGTAGCAACACGGACTTGCTAAGCAGGAAAAAGATAGTTGTACGTGCCCAAGTTCCTACTAGTGCCTGCCAGGAAAGTAGATTTGGTGTTAACCCCTATGGCAAACGTGTTTTTCAGGGTGGATCACTTGTATACGTTCTTTGTCCAATGGTCTCCTGACGTCTATGGGAAAGATGCCAAAGAGCAAGGCTTTGTGGTGGTGGAGAAAGAAGAACTGAATATGATTGACAACTTCTTCAGTGAGCCAACCACCAAGAGCTGGGAGGTGAGACTCAAGAGGGTTAGACTGTCGTCCTTAAAGTACAAGGCACGAACAAAATGTTCTTGTGTCCAAAATCCAAGCACTTTTTGGCTGGCAAGAAGTTAAGATTTCCTGTGCACCTTTGAAATCCTATGAGGAAAAACCTTATTCCTCTGTTTGAAACTAGTTTTGTGTATCAGAAAGACACTATCACCACACCTACCAGCCAGTCATTTCACTTCCTTTTTTTGAAACTGATGCAGGGTCCCCATTACGTACATGATGAAAGTCAATCTTCTTAATTTGGCCTGAAAAACCATTCATAATTTATTTTTTGAGCACTTAGCAAGCCCTTCTCATGTTAGGAGCACAATGGATGGGCTAAGTAGAATTTACCATCAAGGAGTATGGATAATCATTACAATAGTGAAGTGAAGTGAAAGTTGCTTAGTCGTGTCCGACTCTTTGCAACCCCATGGACTGTATAGTCCATGGAATTCTCTGGGCCAGAATACTGAAGTGGGTAGCCTATCCCTCCTCCAGCGGATCTTCTCGACCCAGGAATCAAACCAGGGTCTCCTGCATTGCAGGCGGATTCTTTACCAACTGAGCTATGAGGGAAGCCCTGATAGCTCAGTTGGTAAAAAATCATTACAATATAGTGAGGTAATTGCCATTATAGGCGAGGTGCCACAGGCTATGGAAGCATGTACCCAGGCACCTGAATGGAGCTAGGGGATCAAAGGAAGCGACCCAGGAGAAGTAATCTGAGCTGAGATCAGAAGTGGGGGGACAGGCAGTTGGGGTGGAAGTGGGACACAGAACATGTTCTGGCCAGAGAGAAAAGTCTGCTGTGCAGAGGAATGACCCAGGGGAGAAATAGAGAGTGTGGGGCTTTTGATGAACTAATAGAGAGTTCAGTGTGGCTCGTTCACAGAGTGCAAAGCTGAGGAAGTGGCAAGAAATGAAGCTGGAGATAATGAAATGGCAGATCACAGAGGACCTATGAACTGCTTGTTAAGAGTTTGGTTATTTTCCTAAGGGCAGTAGAAAGGCACTGAGCTGTTTTGAGCCTGGAGAAGTAAATACAGACACGCATTTTGGAGAGCCTGCTCTTGCCGGCAGATGTTCAGTTGATTGGAATTGGACAACACTTGAAGACACGCTTGGAAGCTCTTGCAGTAGTCACTGTTGAGAGCGAGCAGTTGCTGAAAGAATGACAGTGACGACAGAGGAAACTGAGTGCTTTTGAAAGATAGGAGGAGAAAGAGGATTTTGTGAGCAATTAATTACATGTGGAAAGTAAGAAAGATGTCGAGATTGATCTCTTTAGATTTTTAAGTTTTTAGAATGGAAACTGGAAGGATCGAGGTATCAGCCCTTCATTGTGATAAGGAGCATAGCAAGAAGATTAAGTTTAGTAAAAAATGCTCTGTGTTCTGATCCCAGGGATCAGTCAACAGGAAAGAACTAAGGTTTGTGTTTTGGATCTAAAACCAAGGAGGTAGTCGGTGACTTCAGCAAAAAAGCAGATTCATTAAAGTGGCAGCTTCAAAATGTAGCTTCTAACATTCAGTGAATGTATCCGGGGTGAGTGAATGGAGCTAGTGGATGTGGGCTCAAATTTGGTTTTGGAGAATAAAAATGAGATGGCAAGCTCGGAGAGAATGTGAGGGTGGGAGGTTTTCCTTCTCGTGAGAGAGACTTTAACCTTTCGGAAGAGGTCAGCAGGAACAGTGGAGTAGAGGGTTCAGGAGATAAAATAAGAGAAGGCATAAGCCAGGGACTAGATCCCTGAGAACTGGCAGGGAATGTAGGGGTGGGGGATAGGATTGGCCTTAGGTGTTCAGGCAGCAGAAAAGAATAGGATGTGTGTGAATAGAATGCAGATTCAGTGGAGGTATTATATAAGTTGTGGTATTGCTCATTTGATGATTTCTTGGTAACCGCAGGAGGGGGCATCTCCTAGAAGTGAAGAAGGGAGGACTTGGAGGAATACGGAGAAAGTCTGAGTAGGAGCTGTAGAAACTAGGAATAATGTGTGCTGACGAGCTGCAGGAGGATGGCTGCCTGCTACTGAAGGCCCCGGTGGGGTCTGGCATCAGGCTGCGGTGGGGGGTGGCGGGCGGTGAGGTTTCTCCAGCAACACTCTCATCAAGCAGCTGTCAGATCTTCCAAGACTGGAGCTCTGTGAGACGGGGACGATGAAGGGTGACCAGGCCGGCCCCTTGGGTCTAACTCCTCTGACGTGCCTGGTCCTTCCATGTGTGTGCCTCACTCGGCCCTTTCTCATTTACTCACTCCCAGCCCCCACGTGCACACACACACAGCTTGCTGCGGCAGGCTCCTGTCTTCCTTCAAAGGCCCAGCTCATCGGTCAGTGCTGTGAGGCTTTCAGTCGACTGCTCCTCCTGTGCTCCCTCAGCCCACTGTTCCTAGCTCTGTGGTCTGTGGCCCCACACTTGGCTTGTGTGCATGTTTGCCTTCACATTGTTCATTCTTGTTTGCAACCATTGATTAAAAATAGGGCTTCCCAGGTGGCACTAGTGGTAAAGAACCCGCCTGCCAGTGCAGGAGATGTAAGAGACTCAAGTTCGATTCCTTGGTGGGGAAGATGCCCTGGAGGAGGGCATGGCAACCCACCCCAGTATTCTTGCCTGGAGAATCCAGGGATAGAGGAGCCTGGCGGGCTACAATTCATGTGGTCACAAAGAGTCAGACACGACTGAAGTAACTTTAGCACAGCACAGCACAAGCCTATTAGACTCTCCTTTCCTTGGCTTTTCTTATCATTTCTGTTTTGTTTTTCATTTCTATCTCTTGCCAGTCTTTCTGAGTACACTTTTTAAAAAATATTTATTTATGTTTAGCTGCATCAGGTCTTAGCTGTGGCACACGAGCTCAGTAGTTTAGAGCTCAGTAGTTGTGGCTCATGGGCTTAGTTGCCCTGGGGTAAGTGGGATCCTAGCTCTCCAACCAGGAATCAAACCCATGTCTCCTGCATTGGAAGGCAGATTCTTAACCACTAGGCCACCAGGGAAGTCCCCCAAATATACTTTGCTTGTTCCTTTTCTCATGGTGTTCCCCAAGGTTTATCTCTGACTCTTTTTTCTTCTCATCTATTACATCTTCCTTGGATTAGCTCATCAGCTTTTGAGATTTATGCTGCGGATTCCCACATGTCTGCTTCACATGCTTCCTTCTTTGCAAGCTGCTGCTCTTAAGCACATAGATGCCCCACAGGCACCCCTGGGTCTCCACGAGGCAGAGATGGTGTGACACTGGCATTCTGGCTAACATATCAGGGAATATCAATTCCTGTCCTCCTCACCTAACCATCTGTGCCCAAGAGGCCCCCTTGAGATATGTGCACAGAGGAAGCAGAGCTAGGAAAGGTGTATTTTCTTGTAGAGGCTATGGTCTCTTGTCCCAGTATGGAGGCCTAGAGAGAGGGTTTCAATTGCTTTGGGAATTCAATCCTTTCCTGACTAGGTCTGGATATCTTGAACTGAAGCAGCCCTCGTTTAGGCCTATTCTCTTTCCACTAATCCCAACCTTGAATCTCAGCTCCTGAAAACTCCAGTGGGAGAAGTGGCCATGCCCACCAGCACACAGAGGAAAAGGCACTAAGGAGGCATGTGGAGAGAGAAAAGTCTGCTTCGCGCGCTAGAGTCGAGTGGGCTTGAGTGAGCCTCTCAGACTGAGCCACTGAGCAGGATAAAAGAGAGAGCACATCCCTCTAGAAGGTGTGCCTCTAGACCTGTGGTGGAAGAGGAAGAAAAGAAGAAGGGACGGAGGAGGAGGAAGAAACGGGGTGGGCTCTTCCAAGACCCTAGTGCTCTTGTTAACACTTGGGGCACATGGAAAGAAGAGATACCTGGAGACAGAGGTGACTGGACTGTTATCCCGGTTTCTTGCCACGTGGACAAGAAAGCCCAAAACTAAGATGAGGAGAAGAATGCTGTCTAGGCTCCTTCCCGTGCAGGAGCAGACTTGGCTTACTAGCATTACCTTAAAGCCGGGCCCCTGGCATCCCATTGTTTCTCCTCTGTGGGTGGGGAAGAGGAACCTTCACTCCCCTAACAGGTGTCTGATCCTCAGCATGTCCATAAAGTCCCGTCATCTTCCCCCAAATGTGCTTGTCCTCATGCCTTCCCGTCTTAATTAGTGGTGCCCCAAGTCAGAAACCTAATTATCATCCCAGATTCTTCTCTTTCATCCTCAGTCATCTCTAGTTAGAATTTGTTGATTCTGATCTTATGGGGGGTGGGGCCCACCGCCCTAGTCAGCTGTCTGCACCCTTTCAAGGGCACCTCCAGCCACCCCAACCACTAGTCCACCCTCCATAACAAGCTCTTTAAATAAGCATTATTTCCTAATTTTATAAAATACCTGCTTATTATATTAAATTTGAAAGCTATAAAAAAGTACAATGCAGAACATATTTAAAATAATATCTAACCACACAACACTTTTGTACATTTTTTAAACTCTATCATAGAGTGTTTTCTAGGGGTTAAGGGTAGGGAGAGTGAGTCTTTTTATTTTTGCAAAATGAGATCATTTTTATGTATAGTTTGGTATCTGGCTTTTCTTACCTGACATCTTGTGAGAATTGTATCATATTTAAGGATTTTGAAGCCTCGTTTTAATGGTTACATGTTTTAAACCTCAATCAAAATTTCACAATTCCACCACTTGTAGAAATCGTGTTCATTCAAGTTTTTCACAAGGATGAGATGATGTGTAACTCTGACTCTTTTCCTAATTTCCTGAAAGTGAAATTACTTAGCATAAGGGCATTACTTTTTTAAGTCTCCTAATTTTGTATACAATGACAGTTTGCCAGACATGTGAGGAATACCCTTCTCACTGTGCTTCTGCTAACAGAAAGCCTTATTAACTGTTATTCCTTTCTCAAAACTTCTGCTAATTTGAAAAGTGGACAAATGATATATTGTAGTTGCTTGTGTCACGCCTCGCAAAGCAGCTGGCACTTGGGGTCATATAGAAAGCACTCAGCAAATGTTAGCTGTCACGAAGCACCAGGCACTGAAGGGCATGACAGCTCACTGGCGCAGAGTCCAAGTGCTTCTGCCCTAGATTATGTCCAGACTCTTGCACTGAGAATACGTTCTGGCCAACCTGAGACTGGTCACCAAATATCCTCCACAGCCTCATACCCCCTGGGATGATCTATGCAGTGGCACTCAATCCCCCAGGGATACCAAAAAGCCATTTTTGACCTGGAAAACTCACAGAAAGATCCTTGAAAATTGATCCAATAGTGATCTGCATTTCTCTCCAAGCCCTAGAAATCTCATCTGGGCAGTAGAGGAAGACTCATCATGCTTATTTGTCATTAAGATTAATATTTTGAAAGGTTAAAAGGTAAATATTACTTTGCCAACTCTTTTGAAAAACTGAATCTAAAGTAACATTTTTCTCAGCTTCATATAAATCAGATGTTCTTCCTTTTTTGACGTCTCTCATACCCAACAAATATGACAGGGTCTTGAAGTGAAACGCCATTGTTCTCAGTGTAATGAACCTACCTCCAGTAAAGCCTCCTTTTCATCTTTCCTTTGAGATTCAAACTGATGTCAGCGAGCGCACTCAAAGTTTTAAAATGGAGATTTCCCTTCAGAGAGGTGCAGGAAAAAAAAAAATCTGAGAAGGCAGGGCTAGAAAAAGCTAGCTCAGGCAGCCAGAGGACAGTTGGGAAGAAAAGTACAAGATGAAGAAGGGGGGAAAAAAACGCACAACAATGAGGTTTTGTTGTGCTCTTAGGAAACCACCACCGTTTCAAAGGTGAAAGTGTCATTTTACAGCCTCACAGCTATGCCTAACAGGAAGTGTGTGTTTGCTCGAAATCCTAATTTGGGTGTGTTCCTGTAGAAATATTGAACGCTCTGCTAAGGGAAACAGAAACTCAGTCATGCAGGAAACTAGATACTGCATAAGGAGTCGTAGCTCCCCGTGGCTGTAACAGTGCTGTGGAGGCAGACAGGCAAAAAACCTGTTCCTCCTCAGAGAGCAAACAGGCGGTTCCCACCCCTTCACGATGCGAGTCCGAAGACTGCCTCCAGACATTCAGATTTTCTATTGTGCCAGACCGGACCAAGAGCCTTTTGTGAAGGTATGTTGGCGTCCTGATAGCTTATCAGGTGGCCGAGGACCCTCTGCGCTCTGCCACTCATTTGTTTTGAAACGCTTTCTAATTAGAAAGGATCAGGCTGCTCTCTCAGCCAGAGCAGATCTTTTATTCACTTTGGAGAGAGACACCAGTGTGGTTTGCCCTTTCCCTTTGGAGTCAAAATTCCACACTTTATTTTTTCATTCTGCAGCCCCATTTTGTACTTGTGCTAAATGCAGAGGTCCCCCCAAACATGTGCTTTACCTAACACATTTATTTATTTATTTATTTTTAAATTTTGTTTTTAAACTTTACCTACACATTTAAAATGCTGAATTTGTGATTCTTTGACAGCGTGTTCTTTAAGTAAATGCCCCTTAGAAAATGATAAAAATTTAAGGGCCAATAAATCAGGCTCAGGTGACAGCATTCTGGAAACTGAGTAGTCACTATCTGGCAACTTTTCACTAAGGTAACGTAAGTGCTTTTTCTCTATAATGCAAAAATCATTCCATTGTACTCAGGTATTTTAGTATATTAGTTACCTTCTCTCTATACCCTTCAATTTCAAAATAATTTGGTGACTTATCCAGATTTTCAGAGAAGCAAAAAGATTCGAACCTGGTACTTAACAAGTGTATTTACGATGAAATAAATGGTGTGTGCCAACATCGTGCTTCTGTTCTCAGCTTTGAAGGAAATACTGCTTTGATGGCTTCTGAACTGTCCATAAAGAATCATAACATAATCTAGACTAAAGCTTGATGCCTCTTTGTTTTGTTATTTTCCATAGATGTTTATCATTCACTGTTGCTATGATTGCTT
This sequence comes from Bos taurus, assembly GCF_002263795.3. Classification (NCBI taxonomy): domain Eukaryota; kingdom Metazoa; phylum Chordata; class Mammalia; order Artiodactyla; family Bovidae; genus Bos; species Bos taurus. Next base: position 25,369,202 of record NC_037336.1, on the reverse strand, counting down.
GTTGGTTGCTATGTGCCTGGCCTTGAGAGGAAATGTTAGGAGTCTTGATTAAAAAGCTATCCTTAATCTTCCCAATTTCCCTATTTATAGAAGACTTACTCGTAGTATGATCTCTAATTACTCCCTTAATAATTCAAATTTAGATGCAGGCTACTGGAGAATCATTCAGGGCATTTCAAGGGTATGAATCACTTGTGAAAGTATACATAATTCTTACCTGATGGCCGAGAGTAACGAAACTGGAAAACTTGTGACTTAATTTGTTCATATTAAGTGTTGCAGCCACACTGCGTTAAATTCTGCATTTTCTCTGAAATCAAGATTATAATTAGCCGTTCCCCCCAGGAGTCTTGGCTCAATGTATGTCCTGCTGCTAAACCTACCGGTTACAGGCAATCGTGTACCTGAGGTCCTTTTTGTTAATAGCAGGTGAAGGAAAAGCCAGAATATCATTTTTCTTGGTTTACCTGGCTTCTCTGTTTCAGATCATCACGGTCGAGGAGGCAAAACGCAGGAAGAGCACGTGCAGCTACTACGAAGATGAGGACGAGGCCGCCCTGCCGACCCTGCAGCCCCACAGCGCACTTCTGGAGAACATGCACATCGAGCAGGTGGGTTCTCCCTGGGGATGATGGTAGGGGCCTTCCAGACCTTGAAACCATTTGCTCTTCTCACTTGGGGTGGAGAGTGAGTCCAGTTTTAAAGGAAAACCCCAGCAGCCTGACCAAGGCCCCCTGTTTCAGAAAGACAGTGTCCCTGCCACCCTCTTGGGAGAAGGAGGACTTGGCCAGACACCTTACATCCATTTCCCGAGACCTGAGCAAAAAACCATTTCTTGTCTTCAGAATAATGTTTAAAGTGTCCTATTATAGTCCTAACATATTTTAAAAGGATCATTTATCTCAGAGTTCCAATGGTTTTAATTGATCAGGCTCAGTAAACGTCACATAGCAAGTAGACTTAACTTGCTTTATGAAAACCATCTATTACTACTAGGAAAAACTTCCCTTTCTCTTAGTTTTGTTTGTTTGGTTTAGTTTCTATTTCCTGAGCATCTCTTAATTCCATTTTCATGAAATTCTATATGTTTGAGGTTGAACTTTAGGAAGGGACCTCTTGTACTTCCCCCATCAATCTTCTTAGAAACTGAAATTCAGAGACCTTAAAGAATCACCAAGTTCAAGTCCCTCAATTTATAAAAGCGTCTGTGATGGCCCATAAAGCTGAGTGACTTGACCAAGCAGTTACAGAGACAGAGTTCATGCTGATTCTAGAACTATGCCAAGCATTCTGAGGACTTCAACAATTTACATAGCCTCCATTGTTTGTATTTTTTAAAAGATATGCATTATTGATATTTATGACAGCTACTGTGCTAAGTCACTTCAGTCGTGTGCAACCCTATGGACTGTGACCCTCCAGGCTTCTCTGTCCATGGGATTCTCTAGGCGAGAATACTGGAGTGGGTTGCCATGCCCTCCTCTAGGGGATCTTCCCAACCCAGGGATCAAACCTGCATCTCTTACGTCTTCTGCATTGCCAGGTGTGTTCTTTACCACTAGCACCGCTTGGGAAGCCCCATGACAGCCAAAATCAAGGTAAATATTAAAGTTAGTGAAAAATACAAGTGCAAGGAGGACAAACTGTCTGATTACTGGCATAAAATACCCATGCTTTCTTGTGCTCAGTTTGGTGAGACTCTTCAGTTGTCAGTAACAGCTCTGAGCCTTGGCAAGTTTAGAAAGATCAGCTGGTAAAATACTCAGTGAAAGAAAGGTTGAAGTGTACAGAAGACAGCACGAGTCTAATTCATACCTCTTAATCAAGCTTGGTGCTCTATCTTCAAATGTACAGTGGCACAGTAACCCTTCAGTATCATCCCTGAGAGCGAATACATGCTCTGGGGAGCACCCCTGCCAAGGTAAACAGTGTCAGGCAATGATGGTTTTGCCTTCTCAGTTTATAGTGGCAAGTATTTGCTCGAGTAAATGGGAACAATGTGGAAAGTCATGTGATTTTTGAGTTTGAGCCACAGGCATCTGTTTGGTGCTACAAGTTCATGCGTGATGATTTTCAGGCAGCCTGTAATATTTACATCTCCATCCTTGGATTCACAGCTGGCCCGACGCCTTCCAGCAAGGGTGCAGGGCTATCCATGGAGACTCGCGTACAGCACACTAGAGCATGGGACCAGCTTGAAAACTCTCTACCGGAAGTCAGCAGCACTAGACAGTCCTGTACTATTGGTCATCAAAGACATGGATAATCAGGTGAGGCTTATTCCTCTTATAGAGAAACATTTTTTCAATGAAGTTTCTCAAACCTATGCGACAGGAGAGAGACGGATACAATGAACTTGATCAGCCAGACCGCGCAGTTAGCAGGATTTTGCCACAGACACTTGGTTCTTTTCTTTCCTGAAGAATTGAAGTAAATCCCCAATTATTATGTTGTTTTACCCCTACTTACTTCAGAGTGCATCTCTAAAAAAGAAAATGGAGCATGTCTCCAAGTACAGTCACATCATTTTTCCCTGTTCTCATCATAGAGTAGGAAGCTACAGGGATATCCTGCAAGCTAAAACTGGAGACGGTGGAAGAATTCAAGTCCAGATTTGGAGATAGCTGTGGAAAGAAGTTTCAGTGCCATCCCAGAACTCTTTTCAGGTGGCTGAGGCCGTGCCCACCAACCTTGTATGCGTAGCTCCTGAGATGGAGAGCCGCTTAGGCACATGATGTGTTGTGCCTTACGGGCCCAGTTGTTACGAAACAGGAGAAAATGCCCTGGGCCATTGCTTATTACACTTTCATCTCTCTCACTTTCATCTCTGTTTCATCCCTCTTGGTCTTGGAGGCCCTGATGAAATCTGTTAATAGATATTACTCCCATCTACCCTACACTAATAATTCTTGGCTCAGTCAGCTGGGAGTTTGGGTGGAATCTGTCCAGGTTTCTTTTCTATACCATCTAGGCCGACTTCTGCATTACAAAAGGAAGAAATCTTTCAAGTCTGCTTTTTCATCTTTCAAGACCATTTCAATTTGGTCTGTATTATAGCAAGAAGAAATTTCTTTGCTCTTTTAAGATGTAGATATCATTATTCTCTATTTCTGGCATTTGGAAGCTGAGTTTACTTGACAACCATTTATTTATGCATCCATTCAGAAAATGCATGAGTGTCTGTTAGGTGTGGGGCACTATTAAACATTGAGGAGCTTGCTGAGAAGCCATATAATTAGGATCAGTTTAGGGGAAATAGATTTTTGCTGCCATAATCTGTCTTGGGAAAAATGAGTGATGGTGGTGCTAAAGGCACTGTCTGTCTCGACTGTGATCTTTCCTGTGAGTAGGTTACAGTATAATTATAGATTAACAGTTGTGGGGAATGGTTTAGCTATTATCACTGTTACTACTGTTATTTACAGATTGAGAACACTTTATTTAATCATAGTCCAAGCTGAATAGTAGAAAGAGGCAAGGTAAAAAAAATTTAAATAACAACAACAAAGATTTAAAATGGAATTTACTTGGAGATTTAGTGAAATGTTTTCAAAGTTAGGTGCTACGTTTTAGATGAGATGGGGCTAGATAGTGTTAGACCATACACAAACCTGCACTGTACGTATAGATTAGTTCTCCTGTTAAGTTACTAATAGATAGCAAACTTGTTGGGAAATCTGTTGGCCTCACAGAGCAGGTTTTGGTGATGCATGGTTTTACTCAGCTTCCTATCAGAAGGTATGTAAAGGAGGCCTGCCTATTCCTGAAGATTACACTATTTGTCTCTGAGGTGTTATCTTACTGAAGGCATTTGTGTTATTTGAGGGCAGCTGGACACTAACTCTGCTTTCCCCATTCCATCTACCCCCAAGGCAAGGGTGCAGCTCCACTGTGTTTGGGAACATGATAGCACAACATCTGTACATTTATCTGGAAATGAACCGTATACAATTCTAATATAAAAACATTATATATGCAGACTGGCAGGCATGAGGAGTTCTACAGAACCAATCCCCAGTGAAACAGCCATTACTGATGGGAATTATAAAAACAATAATCACTTAGTCTCTGGATATTGTCCTAAGGGCATACGGCAAGTGAAAATTCAGTTAAAGAATATCTTCTCGGCAATAACAGTGAGATTCTGTGGCACTTGTTGCCGACCCCCCTTCCCCCCGACCCCAGTCACTGTTCAGACACACGCTTCGTTCTGGGCATGCTTGGACAAGAAGATGAGGATCCATCAACCCAAGCTCCCAGGCAGGTCCTCAGAATTTCTTATCCCCTACCCACCAGCCATGAAATTAAAAGATGCTTACTCCTTGGAAGGAAAGTTATGACCAACCTAGATAGCATATTCAAAAGCAGAGACATTACTTTGCCAACGAAGGTTCGTCTAGTCAAGGCTATGCTTTTTCCTCTGGTCATGTATGGATGTGAGAGTTGGACTGTGAAGAAGGCTGAGCGCCGAAGAATTGATGCTTTTGAACTGTGGTGTTGGAGAAGACTCTTGAGAGTCCCTTGGACTGCAAGGAGATCCAACTAGTCCGTTCTGAAGGAGATCAGCCCTGGGATTTCTTTGGAAGGAATGATGCTAAAGCTGAAACTCCAGTACTTTGGCCACCTCATGCAAAGAGTTGACTCATTGGAAAAGACTCTGATGCTGGGAGGGATTGGGGGCAGGAGGAGAAGGGGACGACAGAGAATGAGATGGCTGGATGGCATCACTGACTCGATGGACGTGAGTCTGAGTGAAGTCCGGGAGTTGGTGATGGACAGGGAGGCCTGGCGTGCTGCGATTCATGGGGTCGCAAAGAGTTGGACACGACTGAGCAACTGAACTGAACTGAACCCACCATTCAGCTTCAGAGGCTGAATTGCAGGCAAGGGCGGCCTGGAGGTAGGGGGCGCTCTTCCCCTTACCGGCCCCTTCTCGGAGGACGGTTGGTCTACCTTCAGCGCCGCAGGCTGAGAATACAGGGGTCTCTACTGCCCTTTCTTCAGCACAGAGCAGAAGTTACACGTAAGAGAAGGGAGCCAAGACCAGTCACTACTGCCCCTGCCCAGCACCCTGCACATAAAACAGGATTGTGCCTTTAAGAAAAGCGAAGCACTATCCACCTCCCAGCTCCAAAGCCGAGTCCCTAGCTCCCAGCTCCAGGTGAATGGGCAGACCATAAAACATACAGTTCATATAACCCTGTATACGAGACAGCAAAAGAGACACTGATGTATAGAACAGTCTTTTGGACTCTGTGGGAGAGGGAGAGGGTGGGATGATTTGGGAGAATGGCATTGAAACATGTATAATATCATATATGAAATGAGTGGCCAGTCCAGGTTCGATGCAGGATACTGGATGCTTGGGGCTGATGCACTGGGACGACCCAGAGGGATGGTACGGGGAGGGAGGAGAGAGGAGAGTTCAGGATGGGGAACACAAGTATACCTGTGGTGGATTCATGTTGATATATGGCAAAACCAATACAATATTGTAGAGTTGAAAAAGAAAAAAAACAAAACATACAGTTCAGAAGCTTTCCCCAAAAGACCTGACATTATTTAGAAAAACGTGGGGGAAGTTTAAGCTAAAAGGAAGTCTAGAAAACAATAAAAATTTGGTGGTAAACAATTAAGAGGAGGCTAGGAGAAGGCAATGGCACCCCACTCCAGTGCTCTTGCCTGGAAAATCCCACGGACAGAGGAGCCTGGTAGGCTGCAGTCTGTGAGGTCGTGCAGAGTCGGACATGACTGAGCAACTTCACTTTGACTTTTCACTTTCATGCATTCGAGAAGGAAATGGCAGCCAACTCCAGTATTCTTGCCTGGAGAATCCCGGGGATGGGGGAGACTGGTGGGCTGCCATCTGTGGGGTCGCTCAGAGTCAGACACGACTGAAGTGACTTAGCAGCAGCAGCAGCAGCTCCATGAAGGAAGCAGACTAAGCTATAGACCTTCTAGAGAGAACCAGGGCGAGAGACAGCTGAGGAGAGCCTTCCTGGAGTCAGGATAAATTACATAGACTGGCCAAGGAAACTACTGTGGCAAAGGGGCCTAAATATAATTGAGTGAGAATTACCATGGAGTAATTTATACCACAAGGCACTGTGGAAAATAATAGAGCAATCATCAGGTAACAGAGTCTGATTTATACTAACTTATTCCAGTGAGGTATAGAAATGTTACTCCTATATTGTTCTATTACATCTTTCCACTTTCTATAGTAATTTTGGGTATAACATTGATATATATTACAAAGTCAACAATAAAGTGTTATTTATATGGTTGTGTAATTTTTATCTACTAAGAAAGCTGAGAGAAGGAGAGCAATTATGCGTTTATAGGTTTTGTCATATTAACCTTCCTTTTACCACTTCTGGCTATCTTCCTCCTCCTCCCTGGATTCCTTTGTTCTATTATTATCAAATATATTAAATTTTTAGATGCTGTAGACCCAACAATACAATTATGTACATATTATATAACTTATTTCTAAATAAACTAATATAAAAAATAAAATGAATGTTTTCTTACATAACCATAATGCTGTATATCCAAAAAATTAAGTCATTTCTTAGTATCATCCTATCTCCAGTGCTTAAACAAATTTCTATGATTGCTAAGAAAATTTGTTACTGATTTTTCTTTGTTCTTAGCAGCTCTATGGAGAGATTTTGGTATGAGGAACAGGGGTTAGAAAGTTTTGAGACTTCTACTCTGCCTAATTTTTAGTATTTCAAGGAGCTAGGAACTGAAGCAGAGATTCCATGATGATAATAATCAGATTTAAATTATTTTGAAAAATTATAAGACATTTTCCAGATAGACTCCATCTGAAGCTTTGTTTCTCAAGTGGAATTTGGAGAAGATATATCAGAATCACCTAGGGACTGTTCCAGAATATGTATGCTCGTTTTTACCAGTCTTCACCCCTCCAAGTACTGGTTGGGACCTGAGGAGGATAAGAGGCTGAAGCAGTGGGATGGTCATTCTGAAAACACTGCTCCTTCCAACCCCAACAAGAAAAAATAGACAAAATCATTGATTCGGATACATCTAAACCACCTTGAAAGCCCATAGTATTATGGAATTGTTACTTTTTTCTTTAAAATCATTTTGAACTGAGTATTGGATCAGTCACGTCAAGGATGCAGTTCTGTTAAGCATATTGAAAACTCATTTTTATGAATTAAGGGAGAGGAAAATTTATTTTCTCTGGGGAAATATCTGACCATGATTCTACTTATAAAACACGTCAGAGACAGGCTCTCACTCTCTCAACCACTCATTTCTGTGAGCAAGATGTATGTTGTAGTTGTTTAATGTTCCAGTCTGTGATGAGAGAGAGATTTTTTTCTCTACAGTGAAGTGAGAGAGACTTTTTTCTCTACAGTGGACTTTGGAAGTCTTTTTAAATTGAAGCAATTGCTGACCTTTGACCGATAAGTTCTCTGAGCCCCTTGGGTACTAATAAGAACCAGGGACATTTTATTTGTTGATTGGTGGTCTTTTTTACTTAGAAACTCTGACTTAGTAATGCTCTTCATAATAATCTTGCTGAAAGAGATATAATGAGACCTCAGAATAGGATTATGCTAAAATATTTCAGAAGGGCTTTCTTTGAGAGGTTTGTGTTCGAAAGCTGCTAACATTTCTGTTTTCTTTTGACAGATCTTTGGAGCATATGCGACTCATCCTTTCAAGTTCAGTGATCACTATTATGGCACAGGCGAAACTTTTCTCTACACATTTAGCCCCCATTTCAAGGTACCTAGATGGAAGGAATACTGACGGCCTAGTGTCGTGGTGTCAGGGGGGTGGCTGGGGCTAGATGTCGGGGGCTGTGGTTGGAGCGGTAGACGGTCCCATCCCATAACCTCACTTGGCCTCACTCTAGCCTGCTCAGCACTTCATGACCACAGCACAGAAACCCGCTTGGTTCCCTTCCTGGGCCTTGGGAACTTTTGCATGAACTTCTGAGATCCAGGGTGGAATTGCAGGTCAGAACCAACATGTGTGCGAGAGATCTTTCCTGCCTTGTAACCCCTTCGGAGAGCTCATCCTGGTGTGGGAAAGGTCTAGCTAGAAGTCAGGAGCTTCCTCAGCCTGTGGGTGGTCCCCTCCCTCTTTGCCAATTCTCCAGATTGAAATGTCTGATCTCTCTTTGTCTTGTGTTTCTACCTAAGGTCTTTAAGTGGAGTGGAGAAAACTCATACTTTATCAATGGAGACATAAGTTCTTTGGAACTTGGTGGTGGAGGGTAAGGTTTTTGTTGTTATTAATTTACTATTTAACCAGAGTGGGTCTGTTTTAATCCAGGTAACTGAAACTTTGGTGTCAGCTGATTGTAGTTAGTCCATGTGTAGTTAGTCGATTATTTAGGACAGTGTGGTCTAACACATAACACTAAGAATCGAAGATAAAATGACTTATTTATGTGTCCAAATGAGGGACCACCTGAAAGACAGGTCATTTAAATGAAATACAGGAAATGTTTTATAAGCAGTTTAGGGTTTTGACTATAGCATAAAAGAAAGAAGTTGGGACAAGGGAGGATGGAAAGCGTCTACATAAAATTGAGATGTTTTCACCATTTTGCTTTTTTAACCTTTTTAGGGGACGATTTGGCTTATGGTTAGATGCCGACTTATACCATGGACGAAGCAACTCCTGCAGCACTTTTAATAATGATATTCTTTCCAAAAAGGAAGACTTCATAGTTCAAGACCTCGAGGTATGGACATTCGAGTGAAATTTAGACTGCCTTAAAATAGAACATTTAAAAAGACTGGGTTCGGTCAGCCCTGCTAAAGCTAGCTGGAAGACGAAGCCCCAGCTCAGACTGCCTCATCCCATCATAGTGCTTTCTTTCTGCCATCATCTCAGAGCGCAATTACATTGCAGAGAGATTCTGAAAGGTACATGTGGAAGGCAGACGATGAAGAAAGAAATTGAAGTTCGGATCGTTGAAAGACTTTATACTCTCACTTTCTTCAAACCCATAGAGTGAGGAGTCAGAATATTTATAGATGTGAGTTGAATGCAATTTTTATTTTTGGTAACTGTGAAAAAGAAAATACTGTAGAAGTATATACATTCCTTGTATATTTATCAACATAATTTTCATTACCAAAATGTACAGCATACTATTGTTTGCCATTGAAAAGTTTAGTCTCATTTAGAAAAATTGAAAGTGCACAGCACTTAAAGGGAATAAATGATTTTTTAAAACTGTTTTATTTATTATTTCTAGTATATTATTTGAAATGTGTTGGCAATTTTTTTCTTTTAATGTGTCAAATCTTGAAGTAAAGAAATGTATACATTTTGTGCTGTTTTGGCAACAAATCCATTTGATTTATATAGTTTTATATTAAATTTTTTTTGCCCTGATTGTTTAGGGTGATCTGTATATGTATGTGCTGCTTAATGTCCATATATATACACACACATATATATATACACAAACACAATTCTGAATTTTTAAAAACTCATAATCAATGTTTATTGATTTGACTGTTGTAGGCCATCTTTCCATTTTGTCATTGAAAAGGTACATTTTTAGTTATTTACCCTGAACATAATTGTGTAAAGAAGAATAAGCCATTTCTCACAGTCATAAATTGATATTTACAGTAATGTATACTTTTATGATCCTGGATTTAGAACCCTGCTGTTGAAAAGAAATGTTTTGCTTCTTATAAAATCTCTTGTGTTAGTAACAGAAATTGTATTTTTATTGGATTTTTTGCATAATTTTCCCCAAGTTTTTACATTAACAGGCCTCTGTTTTAAATGAGACTGAATGTTTTAATTTCTGTATATTTTATATCAAATGAAAAGTGTCCATTATCCCAATTGTCTTGGTTTCTACACTCTTTTATTTGAAAAAAATTAAATGCAAAGAAATGCATTTATACCACAATTGGAATAAAAAGTAAAAAGCAGTTTTTAAATATCAACTCACTTTCATATCATTAAACATTCTTTTATGAAAGTTAATAATAAAACCTTGTTAAAATTTTAACAAATATTATTGATTGTCAAACTTTTACAAAAGCCAAAGACTGCTAATGGAAAAAAATGTCAAGTAATAGCCAAAGCTGAGAAAGTTGTCTGTCATCAATTACATTTCCAGTGATCTTTGAAAGGAAAAATTAATAGAAAGTAGTAGTTGATAGACCTGCATTTTAAACATGTAAACAGTGCTTAGAATGTTGGCTTTAAGCTGGCGGAATACTTCCTCTAGCTTATTCTCTTACTTTAGACTATTTATAAAAGAGAACAAACAAATTGCTATGTGGCCTCCTGTCAGATCAACCATTATTTTACTCCACTCACATCCCATACAAGTTTCTTTGAATGCTATAAAATCTTAAATCTGTAGCCTGGGTGTACTTTCACCCAAGTTCTATTGCAAACTCGTCATTAACAACTTATCGGCAGTTGAACCTTATTAATCTGCTTGTTATATAATGTGCCTGTGTGAGATTCCAGGAATGTCTCAGTATGATCACATTTACCATTTATGCCATTTGCAACCATATGCTATTAACAAAATGGTCATTTTGCATATAGTTCACTCTTACCTAGTTTAGTCCATGATATTATACTTGTGAGAGCATATTCAGATGCTGTGTTCTCTATTTAAAACAGTATTGTCCAATCAGACATGCGTGGCCCTTCATTTATGGATACTGAGTGTATGTAATGCAGTGCTAGCCCAATATTTTCAATAAAGGAATTCATGCATTCAATGTGATTTTCTTTCCTGAGGATTCATTCAGCAAGTATTTATTGCATGCTAAAGCGCTCACTTGCGTGAGAGGATGGTGAAATAACCAAGACTAAATAAGTAAGGTTGAGTGCTCATGTTTTTATTGCTACCTTGGAAATTCCCTCTTTGTTCCCCGTACCCACACTCCTATTCAGTTCATGAAAGCTGTCCTGTTACACTTACTAGAGACAACTCCTGGCTCTGTTGCTAGTTTCTCTGTTCTTAATACTAGTTGTTCTTTGAACAGTGACTTTCTTTTTAATATCTCTCTCTTGACCTACTTCCTAACTTCCATGAGAGACACCTGACCCTCTAATCAATTTTCTTTAACATCCTGTCTCCTAGCCCCTGAAGATGAAGACTTCAGACAGTGTTCTTTCCTTCCCAGTTCCTCAGTTCATGAGGCTACATCAAAAGACGTAGATGGGAGAGGGCAGCCAAATGTCTCACCACTGTTGAAAGTGACTTAGATACACCCTCATGTGACAAATCACCAGGGAAATCCTGAACTCTTGTGAGAGGTATTATCAGCCTTCATTTGATTTCCCTTTCCTTAAATCCTTTTAAAGTTTGAGAGGCATATGAAACAGGACTAATAAAAGAAATATTTTCCTTTTGAGGAAGGCATTAAGAATCTCTTAAACCAGAAAAGAAAGCTGAGGTTCACCTTCTTAAGATGCCTAACCTATTTTTAGCATTATAATCAGATGAAGAAAGGTAAGACGGTCAGAAACCAAAGGAAGTTCCAGAAACTAAATAGCCATACTCGGCCTTTGTGCAAGTATCAAAAGTACCTTTGTGCACTGCCTCCTGCCCAGTCCGGTCACACACTCCTCATTCAGGGTAAGCCCTAACCTTTTAACATCCTCCTACCTACTTGCCTATGACCCGTGCCCACAGTGATCTGTCAACAGAACGTTATCTTTACTGAAAAAAATTGGGCTTTACAGTTCACACCCAAATCTAAAATCATACTGCCTCCACCCTTCTATCAATCCTTCAGATATCTAGTGGTTCAGAATAAAAACTAGATAGAATCTCCCTGGTGTGGCCAATCAAGCATCCAAATGATGTTTTTTGATAGACTATTTTTTGAGACCTATTTATTTTCTAGATCAGTGCTGTTCAACAGAACATTCTACTCCAATCGAACTGTTCCCTGAATTTCCATTGTCCTTTATGGTAGCCACTAGCTACCACACTACTGTTAAACACTTGAAATGTGACTTGGATGACTGAGGAGCTGAATTTTTTAAATTTTTTATTAATTTCATTTAATTAATCTTAAAATATTTAAATCTAGCCACATATGGTTAGTGGCTGCCATGTTGAACAGCACAGCTCAGGATCAAGATTTGGCAAAACCAGATCATATGTTATCAGCAATGAACTCAACCTGTTACTCCATCACCAGAAGGGAACCTTTAGTTCTAAGTACTTTGATCTGTCCCGGCCATTATGGATCTTCACAAAACTGCTGCTGCTGCTGCTAAGTCGCTTAAGTCGTGTCCGACTCTGTGCGACCCCATAGAGGGCAGCCCACCAAGTTCCTCCGTCCCTGGGATTCTCCAGGCAAGAACACTGGAGTGGGTTGCCATTTCCTTCTCCAATGCATGAAAGTGAAAAGTGAAAGTGAAGTCACTCAGTCGTGTCCGACTCTTCACGACCCCATGGACTGCAGCCTACCAGGCTCCTCCATCCATGGGATTTTCCAGGCAAGAGTCCTGGAGTGGGGTGCCATTGCCTTCACAAAACTAGGTACCACCTAAAGGAATAGTGTGTTTCATTGTTTAGGTGGTCTGCTAATAAAATAATCAGAAGGTTCACTTACCTGAGAGTCTTTTCACACTGAAAACCTAGATCTCTATAGGATAAATGATGCTCATCTTTGAGGAAAAAATAATTTTAAAAAACCTCTCCCAGTGCCCAGACCTTGTCTTAAATAAATTTCCTCCTTGGCCATCTGTATGTGTTTTGCTCCTATCCTGGATATTCTTGTGCCCATGGCAGTCCCATAGGATGACATATCCCTCACCAGGCACCTATCCACAATGCACAATGAACCACAGGAAGGAAAAAACATTTATTTCTTACACAAAGTTGTGCATCCAGTTTCAGAATCCTCAAGGAACAATGAATCACCCAAAATGCCTCAAACAATTCTGCTCAACAACTGGTCTTCCTTATTGAACTGGCCGGCTGGGATGCCCAATGGCTGCACGCACACCCAGAGAACCTGCTGCCTGTGGAGAAAGCTTTCAAAATCAACCTGTTAGAATGAAGGACAATCAAAAAGCATAAGAAAAGGGATGATTAGATCATCTTAGTGTACTATTTACCCATCAACAAGAACCCATCATTTCATCAACCAATCCACTTTTAGGGTTACAAAAAGTAGCCTTGATAGAGCTTAATACAACTCTGAGATTATATGGAAGAAAATGATAAACAAGAAACACCTACAAGCAACATTCACATTCAACAAACTTGGATGATAAGGCAGGCCTTTTCATGTCTCTCCAGCTAAAAAAATCCTCTTTACCTTGACATATATTGAAAACATTGGAATTCAGCCGATCAATTCAGCCTTTAATCTCCACAGCAGTCCTTCTTGGTTCAGCAGTCTCTACCGGCTATGGATCAGCCACATTTTACCTAACAGCTGACTGAGATCAACCCTTTCATCTTTGAAGATGCCAATTAACAGTAAGAATATTTCTACAAAGATACACTGTGTTGAGGTATTGTGTTGACCTTGAGAGCTGCTAAAAGGTCCTGTTATTACTCCATGCCCAGCAGGGCTTAGTCTTGTTTACAGTATTTGTTTCCCTCTTAGATCCTACAAAGGGTCAGAAATGTGGGTAGGTTGCACCTGGGGTGTCCCAAGGAGAGCTGGGGGCTATGCATGGCATAAGTTCCTTTCAGCAGATCATACGACCAGATTACCTGGCAAGAACTCAAAGCTTCTAAAGACTTCCAAAGGCAACAAAAGCATGGATTAAGGCATGGCTTCTCTAGAGCCAGACAGTCTGGGTTTGAATCTTAGTTCTAGAGCTTACTAGCACCGTGACCCTGGTTAAGTAATTTAACCTCTGTGTGCCTCATCTTCCTGATCCCCACTATGGGGATAATAACAACCCCCTCATGATTGTATCATGATGAGAGCACTTAAAATAGGGTCTGACATAAAGCAAGCACAGCTAAGGGTTAGATAAGTAAATGAAGAAATGCTTCCCTCGAATGGAGGAATCAGCTAATGGCATGAGAGTTGCACAGGAAAGTTCATTCTAAGGCAACAACATATTTAGTGATGAAAACTACTTTCATACATTGCAATGGTTCCCGTTTGCTATTTAGAATTTTTAAGCTGAGGTTTTGTTTCTTTCTTTAATTATAAAAGTAAAACATATTCGTGGTAAAGTTTTCAAACAGTATAGAGAGAATTCAGTGAAAAGCAAACATTTCCTTCCTATATCCCCAGAAGTAACCACCACAGAAATGCCTTGTGTTTCCTTCTGGAGCATGTCTATGCATATATCTTTTTTTGTATCTTCTTTTTTTTAAACAGAACCATACTATGCACACTGTTCTTTGTCTTTTTAATTTAACAATATACTGTGAACAGCATTTTTTAATCAATATATGTAGACTTACCTCATTATTCATTGCATGGGTCTGTCATTGTTTAAACAGCTATTCACTAATGAACTTTTTTTTGGCTCTTACAAATAATTCTTAGTGAACATCCATACATATAGAACTTTGTGCGATATGAATTTGTGTATCTGTAAGATCATTTTTGCTTCTCAGGTGCGTCAGTGGTAAAGGATTCACCTGCCAATGCAGGAGACATGGTTTCAATCCCTGAGTCTGGAAGATCCCCTGGAGAAGAAAATGGCAACCCACTGCAGTATTCTTGCCTGGAAAACCCCATGGACAGAGGCACCTGGTGGGCTACAGTCCATGGGGTCACACATATTGCCCAGATTTGTGTCTTTTTTCCTAAATAAGCTAAGTCTTTTATCCATTTTTCTACTGAGTTATTCACCATCTTATGTATTTGTAAGATTTCTTTAGTATATTCACAACACTAGCCCTTTGTCATATACATAAATGACAAAACATAGCAAATATTTTTGCTCAGTTTATACTTTTGAAATGCATGCATTTTTAATACATAAGAAGTTAATTACAATTTCTTTATAATCATATTCATCATTCATTTCTGATATAATTCTGGACCACAGTTTTTTAGATTAAGTCAAATTCATTTAGCATGATTTTCACTCATTTAAACATCTCCCCAAAGAATGTACTGACCCATCCTTAGTTTAAAATGCATCCTCTTGCTTATTCTATGATTAATTATACCTCCTTCCATATTTCAGAATATTTATAAATAACCTCCTCCAAGATCAATTTCACTTTGTGCTGGCCTGTAATCATCCTGTTAAAACATGTCAACATTTTCAGGAACCATCTTGGGGTACAAGATCTGAATATCCATCTAAAGTACCATCCTCCAGCTAGAGCCAAGCAAGACGATGGACAACTTCTGTCTAAATCTCCAAACTCTGTCACAGTGCCTTATGGAGAAACAAATGATGTATTAACAGTAATAATATGAAGAGGAGAATGAAGAGGACAGGTAACATTTATTTATCATGAATCTCAACCTCCTTTTATATGCATTTATCATATTTGATTCTCAAATTGAATATAGTATAATCATAGTATATATATATATATAACATAGTATATATAAATATAGTATCAGATCAGATCAGTTGCTCAGTCGTGTCCGACTCTTTGCGACCCCATGAATCGCAGCACGCCAGGCCTCCCTGTCCATCACCAACTCCCTGAGTTCACTCAGACTCACGTCCATTGAGTCAGTGATGCCATCCAGCCATCTCATCCTCTGTCATCCCCCTCTCCTCCTGCCCCCAATCCCTCCCAGCATCAGAGTCTTTTCCAATGAGTCAACTCTTTGCATGAGGTGGCCAAAGTACTGGAGTTTCAACTTTAGCATCATTCCTTCCAAAGAAATCCCAGGGCTTATCTCCTTCAGGATGGACTGGTTGGATCTCCTTGCAGTCCAAGGGACTCTCAAGAGTCTTCTCCAACACCACAGTTCAAAAGCATCAATTCTTCGGCGCTCTATAGTATATATAGTATTATCTGTTTCAGAGATGAGTAAACTGATTCTTCAGGAGGTTACATAACTTGCCAGAAATCACCGAGTTCATCAGAGTTAAAGCCAGGATACATTTAGTTATAACTGACCCCAGAGCTAAGCTCTTAACCACAAGAGTATGCTGACATTTCGTCCGGTCTCTACATCTCCACCACAAGGTTACCCACACTCTGCTTAACTATCTCAGGCACCAAGATAACACAGTTTTTCACTCTGGAAAGACAGCTCCTTAGTGGCTGGGAGGTTGTCCGTAGCTAACAAGGTCTTATGCATCCCTATAGTCCCAGTGCTTCTCCGGGTACCATGCTTGGCAGGGTGCATGGCACCTAGGAAGCATTCGATAAATGCCTGTCAAGGTTGACTGAACAAAGTGTGTAACTAAAGTAAATGAACACCAGAGAATTTGAATTTGCCCAATGTTGTACAGCTAAGTAATAGAACTTGAGATTAAAATACAGGTTTTGGATTCCTGGCTCTCCTCCCCTTCCTGCTATATAGTGCTTAGTCACAGGTTTACAAGCATCATTCTTAAGATTGTGATGCAAGAAGAAATGACCTTCCTCTAGCTGCTCAAGTTCTGTCCTTTGGGTCTTAGGAGTGTCACGTAAAGTCTGGGGTGGAGGGCAGGGTGGTGTGTGAATGCTTTCTGGGAATAAAATTCCTCCATTTTCAGACCTCTTAGTTACTGGCATTCTGAAAAGTGTAGACTAAAGGGAAGTTCAAGGCTTCAGGGCTTTAGGGTGTTGACAGTGAGTCACAGTCTGCTTCCAAGTGAGAAATCTAGAAAATAGTTCAGAAGACCATTTAAGTAAAGATCCAACTATCCAGTGAGTTTGCACTTTGGTGATAGGATTAGGGGAAGGGCGCAAAGGCATATGATAAACTGGGTCCTTCACTCCTGACTCAAGGTATTGATTTTGGAAGAAAGATTAGTCAGGAAAAAAAAAAAAAAACAAGAACATTTTATGTGGAGCATTTCTCATAAAATAATAACCTAGGAAAGTCGGACATGACTGAGCGACTTCACTTTCACTTTTCACTTTCATGCATTGGAGAAGGAAATGGCAACCCACTCCAGTGTTCTTGCCTGGAGAATCCCAGGGACAGAGGAGCCTGGTGGGCTGCCGTCTATGGGGTTGCACAGAGTTGGACACGACTGAAGTGACTTAGCAGCAGCAGCAGCAGGAAAGTACATGGTATGGTAAGCATGAAGTAAATGTTAGCTGGATCCTGGAACCTTCCCCTTGTCAGCAAGTTTTTTAAACTCTCTGTGCCTTCAGTTCCTCACTTGTCAAATGAGAGCAATGTTGGAAGAATTAAGTGGATTGATAAATGTAAAATGTCATTATACTATTTACTTGTTAGAGATGTGGTTTTTTCTTTTCCTTTCATCATTGTTTCTAAGATCCCGCCATGTTGTTATTGCTTTTATATTTCATTTCTGTGTGTGTTTAATATTCTTTGGTGTGAATGTACCACTGTATCACTACTTAATCCATTCTATCAGTGGTTAGAGTTGCTGGCAGTTTTGTCTGGTTCTGAAAATTGTCCTGAGGCCCACAAGAAAGAGGTTCATGGGGGTGGAATGGCTAGTCTATGGAGTAAGTATTTGGCTTTACAAGGTAATCTCTTAATGTTTCACAAAGTGACTGTACCATTTATATGCCTATTAGCATATTCTGTCCAACACCTGACATTGTTAAATTTCTTAGTTTTCCAGTTTCAGGAATGTGCAATGTTATTTCATTGTAGTTCCAACTTGCATTTTCCTGACTATTAATGAAGATATGCATCTTTTAACATATTCCTTAGCCATTTATGTTTTCTCCTTTGTGAGATGTCTATTCATGTCAATGCCTGTTTCTTCTAGTCTGTCTTCTGGGAAGTAGTCACCTGAAATCCTTGCTGTTATTGCCCTAAGAATAAAAGAAATTAGCCAGTCTGTTAATCCCATCTACCTTAGATGAGGAGGACAAATAGTTAACATGATGATATCAGAGGTCCTTGGGCTTCCCAGGTGGTAAAGGATCCGCCTGTCAGGGAAGGAGAGGTGGTTTGATCCCTGGGTCAGGAATATGCCCTGGAGGAGGAAATGGCAACCCATTCCAATATTCTTGCCTGCGAAATCCTATGAACAGAGGAGCCTGGTGAGCTACAGTTCATGGGGACGCAAAGAGTCAGACATGACTGAGCGATTGAGCACAAACACATATCTCAGAGGTTCTCAGGCCCTACAAGGGTATTTTCTCAAGTATCTCCTTTCAGTGGGCAGTATCTAGGGAGAGGGGTGAAAAAGGGGGATGTTTGTTGATTTGTGTTTTGCTTTGCAGATTTGGGCATATATTGGCACTTATTAATTTGATTATGTGATTCTTTTAAGAAGCAGCATCAAGCAGTTTATTTGTAATAACAGTAAAGATTTTTGAGCACTTATGTGTGAGGCATAATACTGTTCTAAGCACTTCACGTACATTATCTCAATTAATCTTCATAATAACTTGTGATGGTCCTAAGTACTCTATTATATTTCCCAACTGAGAAACTGAAAGCCCTGAAAAATTAATGATTCATCTAAGATGGAATCACTACTAAATGGTAGAAATTGAGGAAGTCTGACTCCCCAGCTCTTGCCTTTAACCACTGAGATAACCACAGGCAATAGCAAGTTAGTTGGCAGTACAGCAAAAATAGAGGGAGGGCATGGTGGGTGCCCAGAAGCAATTCTGGGAAATGATGGGCTTTGGGAGTTTATGCTGGGAAGGGAGAGAAGTGAAGGTGGGAATCCAACAGAAAGCACTGAAGAAAGATCAAGAACAGAAGTCACTAAGAAGTCAGGAGAGAGTGAAAGTTGCTAGGACGGGTGCTTTCAGAGTTGTGAAGAGTCACTAACATTTAGGTTTTTCAGAGCATCTGGAAGATGTCAGGTTGGGATTTTGCCACAGGAATGAGTTGTGTTAAAGAGGAATGGAAGCAAACGCAGTCCCTTTATGTGACTGAGAAGCTATGAATCACGGGTGCTGGGGTTGTCTGAGATAACAGGGGAGTCTGGCAGCATTTGTGGGCCAGGTGCTGAAGCTCTCTGTTTATCTGAGGGAGTGACCGAGAAGCTGGTGTGTGATGTGGTTGTGCTTCGTGCTACAACATGATACTCAAAAGGGCGCACAGGGTGGGGAGGTGCATACAGGTAGGAATGGGATCACCTGGACTGGCATTTAGAAGCTGGAGAATGCCAACATTGCTTCCAGATTGCTTCAGCATGCTGGAAGTGGAGCAGAAAAAGCAGGGCGTTTTTGTTTGTCAGGGCTCAAGGGGAGTGATGTCCTTAGGGGAATGGCAGGTTTCAGTCAAGGCAAGAAGGTGAAGGTATGGTTCTGTGAGGAAGTTGTGGATATAGATTAGGGTGCTTACAAAGAAACTGTGGCTTTTAGAGTGGAAAAAGATTCAAAGAGGCCAGAGGTGGAAAAAAGGGGGAAAGGAAGCATAAGACAGTTTGGGTATGAGTAAAGACAAAAAAAAATTTAATGAGCAAAAGAATGAATGGCAAAGATGAGATTAATTGGCCTTGAGATTATGAAAAAATGCAGGTGTGATTTGACAAGAATATTGACGTTAACTTCAAGATGATGGGAGTGTGCTGATTTACGTGGTAGCTGTTTTCTGTTGATTTGAGGAAGAAACGAAGTACCTCTGGTTCTGGTTCTACTAAAAGGTCTGCAAGATGGGCCCCTCTATTATCTACCACCTAAGTGATCCTGAGTAGGCTGATTCATCTTCCTCTGTCCCATTTTCTCCATTTGCACAATAGAAGTAATAATATCATCTTCTCTGATTTGTCAAGAGAATCAAATTAATTTACATATGTGAAACAAGTGAAAAAGTGGAAGTGTTAGTTGCTCAGCAGCGTCCAACTCTTTGAGACCCCAGTGGACTGTAGCCCACCACACTCCTCTGTCCATGGAATTCTCCAGGCAAGAATACTGAAGTGGGTAGCCATTCCCTTCTTCAGGGGATCTTCCCAACCCAGGGATTGAACCCAAGTCTCCTGTGTTGCAGGTGTGAAAGTGTCTTAGAAAGCTGCAAAGTGCCAGACAAAGGTAAGGGAGTACTATTATGGTGTTAGTCACATCAAACTTTGCTTATTCTGCATTCTCTATCAGAAATGCAAAGTCTAACTGTAATGTGGTTTCTGATAAAAGTAGAAGTTACTTTCAGTGCTTTGAAGACATGGCTTTCAGGAAAGGATTATGGCAAAAAGCAGAAGTGTCTGTGTTATATTCTGTAGACAAGTAAACAAAATATCAGGGAAATAGAAGGAATGGGAAAGTTGCTATAAGGAGATGGGATTTTTTTTTCTTTTGTTATCCTATCCATTACAAACAATTTACCAAGTTTCCACTTCAGAACAGCAGGTCAGGACTTCCCTTAAAGTCCTTCAGCAGAGCTCAAACAGTCACAAGTTAGGATCCTGGGCCATGTGCCAGTGTTTGCTCAAAGAGAGCTCTAAATAAGGCAGTTTAATAATCAGAAACTGGAAAGTTCTCTCCTTTCCCACACACAAGCACTTCTTCCTCCCCTTTTTTGCCTGTTAGACATTTCACGCACTCCAACAGTTGGAGGCCAGCATCATGCAGTACTTAGCACCAAGCAGTGGCCACTTTAGCCTTAAGTATTTCCTTTTATGGGCATACCAGGCAGCTCAGTGGTAAAGAATCTGCCTGCCAATGCAGGAGATACGGGTTCAATCCCTGGGTCAGGAAGATCCCATGGAGAAGGAAATGGCAACTCACTCCAGTATTCTTGCCTACAAAATCCCATGGACAGAGGAGCCGGACGGGCTACAGTCCATGGGGTCGCAGAGTCGGATATGACTTTGCACCGACACATACACTTACTTTTACACTGGTTTTCTTAGGGAGAGGGAAATATACCCATGCTTATATTTTATCTCCAGAATAATCTAAAATTCTTGAGACTGGTGAAGCAGTAAAAAGTTATTCCTATTTACTCAATATAAGCCATAGAAGGTGTTTGTATTAATATTCAGGAAATTTCTATTTAGGATGTGGAAAAGGGGTGTCTACTGTTGAGATGATATTTTATGAGATTAAGACAAACTCACCGACACACTTTCGGTATCCTCACTGTAAAATGGACTCAGCACTGCATTGTATCAGGCTTATGGCTACAGTAGCTCCGTTGTCTGTCTCTGCCGGAAACACCAAAAAAACTGCCCTTAAAGTGCCTTGCGATTTTTGATATCATGGTTGAACAACTTAAAAAGTGTATGGAATGAGATTATTTATGAAACAGAACGATGAAATGAAGTTTATCTGGAATCCTGAATTTTAAGTCTGTCAGAATGTTTTCCTTATGACAAAAATACTATATTTTCATTGTCGAAGATGTAAAATATATAGCTAAACCATCGAGTCATAATTTATCCATCCAGAGGTCACAGTGCAAATATATTTGGTATATATTCTTTCAGGCAGCTTTCTTATAAATTCATAAGTATATTTGATAAACATGGACTCATACTAGGTGAATCATCTTGTAACCTACTGAACACATGTCTGTGTCAAAGGACTATGGTTTAAGAGCACATGTTCCCATTAGACTGCTTGGATTTGGGTCTCAGCTCTGTCACTGACTAATGTGATGACATTAGGCTGCAGGAGATCACCAAGGGAGTGAGTACAGTTAAGGGAAGACTTACATGTTAAATATGTACAGCTTTTTATGTGTGAGAGGGAGGGAATGAGAGAGAAGGAGGGAGGTAGAGAGAGAAAAAAGCCTAGGACCAAAGCCCATTAGTGGTGAGAGAGGTCTGGAAGAAGAGGAAGCAGCCAAGGAGACTTGAGAAGAAACAACCAACCCAGGAGAAAAGCTGAGAGAGTGCCGTGTCCTGGAAACAAGAGAAGAAGTTCATTAAGAGGAAGATAATAATCAACTTTTGCTGAAAAGATGACCACTGAACCATTAGATTTGGTGACATGGAGGTCATTGGTCCTCTCGGCAGAATAGTTTGGATGGAATGATGGCCGTGAAAGCCTGATGGGAGGCAGTGTGAGAGGAGGGGCGCGGAGGGATTGGGAGGAGCATGGTCAACTCTTGAGGGGGAGTTTGGTTGCAAAGGAGAGCAGAGAAAGGGATCAGTAAGTGATGGGGAAACATGGACAAATGAAGGCTTGTTTTCTTGTGATATGATGTTCAAAGTGAAAGTGAAGTCACTCAGTCGTGTCGGATTCTTTGCGGCCCCACGGACTGTAGTCTACCACATTCCTCCGTCCAAGGGATTTTCCAGGCAAGACTACTGGAGTGGGTTGCCATTTCCTTCTCTAGTGATGTTCAAAGTTGGCTTTTAATAAATGTTTGCTACTGACAACAGTAATGTGACTAACTCCATATTGTATATTATTTTTATATCAGTTATTTTTTATTAAATTCTAGTTAATTTTACAATGTATTAGTTCCAGATATACAGCAAAGTATTTCAGATATATATATCTCAGAGAGAGAGAGAAAAACTCAGCCCATGTCTTCACAGATGGCAAGTTGCACAGCTGTCTAATTCCAGAGCCTGCTCTGAAGCAGGGCTGCTATTGCCCCATATGGTGCCCTTTCGAAATTAGAAAAGAGCACTCCGTTTTGCAAATAAAATTTAAAGTTCGTTTACTGTCACACAACTCAAATAGCTGTTTCCAGGGCAGCTATCCAGAATACCAGCTGGTATCAGCTCTGCCTGTGCACACACAGTGCCTGTATTTTTGCCTGCTCCCACACCAGGACACATACACTAGAAAATTTTCAAATACTTTGTTCTGCTCCTCCCACTTCTATGGCAGGGAACTATATCAAGTCCAAGGTTTGGAAACGGAAAGCAACTTTTTGAAAATATCAGGTAAGTGAGCGAAGCAATTGTAGGTATCACTAGGGATATAATCAGGACAGCTGCCACTCCACCTATGTTCACACCAGCACTGTTCACAACAGCCAAGGCATGGAAATAACCTAAACGTTCATCTATAAATGAATGAATAAAGAAGACATGGTACATATAGACAGTGGAATACTACTCAGCCGTGAAAAGAATGAAATAATGCTATTTGCAGCAATGTGGATGCAACTAGAGATCATCACACTAAGTGAAGTAGTTCAGAGACAGAAAGACAAATACCATATATCACAAAACAGAAACAGTCTTACAGATACAGAGAACGCACCTGTGGTTGCCAAGCCAGGGCATTCAGGATTGGGAGTTCAGGATTAGCAGGTGCAAACTATTATATATTGAATGGATAAACAAGGCCCTACTGTAGAGGGCAGGAAACTATATACAATATTCTGTGAAAAAGTATAATGGGAAAGAATATGAAAAAGAATGTGTGTATGTGTGTATATATGTGTGTGTATATATACATATGTAACTGAATCACTGTGCAGTACAACAGAAATTAACACATTGTAAATCAACTGTACTTCAATAATGTAAATATTAAAAAAATGTTTCATTTCAGGAAGATTCATAGAAAGGGTTTTCTGACAAATACAGGTTTCTGATAACTTTCATATCATTCTACTGAACTAGGTAAACTTGATAGCTCTAGAAAACTGTTAATTACATAGGACCGAGTAAACTGATGGGTATGGTTATAATTCTTTTGTTCTGTCTGAGATATTATATGTTCTTATATATGTTCACCATATATAAGAAAACCCTTCCCTTAAAGCTAATTATGATTTACAGCAGTTTGGTAAATTACAATGCTAAGTAGAATTGAAGCATTTATATTTTCTCTCTACCTGATTCCTCCAGAAACTGGAAACTCAGAGTTTCCCAGGAACTTTATCCAGTAAATAAGGAAGCCCACCTCCAAACAAATGCAATAATTTCAAGGTCATTTGGGGGAAAAGCCACAGAAAGGGAGAAATTTCTTCAAATCTGCTAGGCAAAATCTGTGATAAACCCTTGGCATGGCTTTCCTGGGTCCTGGGAGGTCTTTTAAAAGTTTAGTCTGAGACCTCCTTATGAAAAGTCCAGCATAGCCAATTTAAAAGAACCTATATGATCAATTACACTTACATAAGTAATCTCTATTTACTGCCTAAAACTCACCTCCCAGACAGCCCCTTCCTGTAGTTTGAGTTATTAAAAAGACATTCTAAGTTTTTTTCCCTGAAGCTTATTGCTGTAATCTATGCTTAAATAAAGATCAAATGCTCCATGACCTGTGACCAGGCTCTATTAAAAAATTGAGACTTATTCTGTTAACTGTATGGTTGCCCCAATACTTAGCAAAGAGGAATGTTAACTGCTAGAAATTCTCTTTAAAATCATAAAGATTTAATTCTGGCTTTCTGGAAACAGTGCAGTTCCCAAGCCAGGTAGCAGTAATCCACTGAAGGATGGATCTTTTGTGAGCTACAGGAACAGCAAAGCTGATCAAACTGCAAAACAGGCAGCTTGACCACAAGAACCTGATCAAGTTATGGCCCTAGTGATTGGCCCTCCTGAACTTCCTAGATTTTCCCAGTATTCCCCATAGGAAGAAGGAAATGCTGAGAAATGGGGCTATAAGAAAGGAAGCACAGGCTGGCCTGAAGGCTCGCAAGGCTCTAATCCCTAAGGTTCAACAACGGAAACTCGCTAAGAGCTTGCCTGATGCCAGCCACTGGGGCAGGGATGCACTATGGGGCTTCATGCAAAAGGCTCTCCCAGGAAAGGGGCTCCAAAGCAGAGTAAGACAAGTAACCCTTGCCTACGATTTGTGTGCCTGTAATAACCCACAAACCCATCCAATCCACCCTTTGCTACTCAGGCCAGTTCAACCTCAAGGGACACACACAGGGAAGACTGGCTGGCAGTTAGATTTTACCCAAATGCCCCCGTGGTGAGGCTGTATCTTCTTGTGTATTCGTTGATATTTTCACAGGATGGGTTGAAGCCTTCCCCACTCTACCTGAAAAGGCTACTGAAATCTAAGTCCTTTATAAAAGAAATAATTCCTTGGTTTGAACTTCCCCTCCAGGGCAATAGCAGGCCCCCTTTTATAGCCAAAATCACACAGGGGCTCACAAGGGCCCTAGGGATTGATTACAAGCTACATACTTCTTGGCCTCCATACTTGAAGACCTCCAGTCTTTAGGGAAGATGGAGAAAATGAACCATACTTTAAAGAAAACCTTAGCAAAGCTCTGCCAAGAAACTCATGACACTTGCTTCTTCTTGCAGTCCTCAGGGTCCATGTAGCCCCCAGGAGTGGTCTGAGGCTTAGCTCAGAAATGGCCAGTGGGAGGCCTTTCCTTACTATTGACATTGTACTAGATGTGGAAGTGAGCTGGACACTGTGGTATATTACTAATCTAGGACAAGTTCATAAGGCAATCTATGACTATGCCCACAAGGCACTGCCAGCCCCGACTAAAAACACACTGCAAGGGGCAGTTCCTTCACAAATAAACCCTGGGAACCAGGCTCTTCTTAAAACCTGGAAAGAGCGGTTCCCCCGAAGACCAACTATTTACCAAAATGGAAAGGCTATTGTGAAGTAATTTTAGCCATCCTGACTGCTGTCAAACTGCAAGGGATATCTATTTGGGTACATTTGTCTAGACTAAAGCTATTACCTCCAAAACCCCCACAAGTCATTAGAGAAGAGCAACACATCTGTGAGCCAGTGGAAACCCTGAGAAGCCTATTGCAAGCACAGGCATGATCCACAGGTAAGTAAAACGGTGTGTGAATAGGACTCCTATTTGCAATTTTGCTATTGTGCTGTTGCTTGCATCCTACTGGTTTGCTCGGCCACCCTCGCCAGAGAATTAACTCCCTTGTCCATGCTGGTTTAAGGGAAAATTCTCCACCCCAAAAATGCTCTGTTATTGACTCTGTGTGCCCTACTAGTCCTTGTAACCAGGGAAAAATAGTGAGAACGCTCACTTATCAACATTTCCAAAATCATGCCCAAAAGAGAACATTTAAAATAATGCGGGATATACCATCAACACTCACCACCCCAGCTGGATACTGGCCCTCCTCTTGCATTTCCCCTGATCCTTCTGGTTCCAATATTGATTAACCAACTAAATTGGGGACAATTGCCACCCCTTCCCTCTCTGCTAGTCACGCTTGCACTTTCCAGGGGGCTATTACAATGCCTTAACCTGAATCCCCTATACAACTACCCAAGGCATGGGGCACGCTCTGTTAAACTGCACAAATGGTACTTGTTTTGTATGCCTGTCCCTACCCGCCCCCCCCCCCCCCCCGCAATCGGAGACAGAATTACAGCAGATATTCTGCCTCTTATGTAGGGAGAAACTGTACTTACAACCTCCCCCACCTGTGTCCTGTTTCAAACTATGGTTCCGTCTTCCTAAACAACATGGAAGGGGAGTGTGAATGGTTGAAAGAAACATCTCATCCACCTCGTCAATCCAATTCAACCCACCTGTGGGACACTGAGCAAATAATGAGCTGGACTACAGTTGTTAACTCTGACGAAACCAACCAGATCACACTCAAGCATTTCATGAAGACCTTTATAACATGATATAATCTAAATTACCAACATAAAGATTTGTGGTCTCTTAGTTGCATAGGTACTAGCGACAGCTATGTCCTTAAGGACTATCAGCTCTGAACAACCGTAAGACATTCAGGTCTGCCCCCTTTAAGGGTTTGTTTTCCTCTGCTACTGCTAAGTCACTTCAGTCGTGTCTGACTCTGTGTGACCCCATAGACGGCAGCCCACCAGGCTCCCCCGTCCCTGGGATTCTCCAGGCAAGAATACTGGAGTGGGTTGCCATTTCCCCCTCCAATGCATGAAAGTGAAAAGTGAAAGTGAAGTCGCTCAGTCGTGTCCGACCCTCAGCAACCCAATGGATTGCAGCCTACCAGGCTCCTCCAGCCATGGGATTTTCCAGGCAGGAGTACTGGAGTGGGGTGCCATTGGCTTCTCCGCTTGTTTTCCTCTGAAGACACCCAAAACATCATGTTATGGAGTTATGCCAGGCCATGCCCTTTTTCCAAGGCCTTCATACTATGGCCTGTAAATGCACTGATGATGTCCACTTTGTGTGAGAGTGTCCTGTATGGTCTATAGGGATAAGAGGGATATTATCTATAATAGGACCAGGCTGGCTCACTCCCGAATCTGGAGAGCAAAAGGAATGATCTTAGCACAGGGCAGGGCTAGCCATAGGACAGGCAGCTCTACATGGAGGTTTAACTTATCATGAAGTAACACTGAGAAATTTCACCCGACTGTGGTTATGTGATGGAACTGATAGAACAAGCCTTAATGGGACCTAAGACCTTTCTTGTCTCTTCTTGTCTCTTTGGCTAATATAGTTCTTCATAATTGCCTGGCTCTTTGTTACTTTCTGGCAGAACAAGGCAGAGTGTGTTTGGTAACTAATACTTCCTGCTGTGCCCAGATCAATGCAACAGGACAGGTGGATGTTAATATTAAAGAAATACCCATGCAGAAAGGCTTCACAATTTTGGCAAGAGCAACACAATCTCACTGTCTGGTCAACAGTTACAGGAGCCCTACTCCCAAAGTTAACTTGGTTCCTTCCATTTCTAGGCTCCTTAGTGGCCATTATTGCTCTTTTTGGCCCTTGTCTGGTTAATCTTTTGGTTAACTTTGTATCTTCTAGGCTCCAGCAGTTTCAAGTAAGGCTCATTATGGCTCAAGGGTTTCAATCCATTCCAGCAGAGGGTGGCCCAGGTCCCTACATGTCCTTGAAACAGTCAGCAAGGGACTTCTACACAATGGCACCCCACTCCAGTACTTTTGCCTAGAAAATCCCATGGATGGAGGAGCCTGGTAGGCTGCAGTCCATGGGGTGGCTAGAGTCGGACACGACTGAGCGACTTCACTTTCACTTTTCACTTTCATGCATTGGAGAAGGAAATGGCAACCCACTCCAGTGTTCTTGCCTGGAGAATCCCAGGGACGGGAAGCCTGGTGGGCTGCTGTCTATGGGGTCGCACAGAGTCAGACACTACTGAAGCGACTTAGCAGCAGCAGCAGTGTAAGCTAGGGTCTGAGACCCCTGTCCAGCAGGAAGATGCTTCAGAAGAGGAAAACTTCAGCCCCTTAACCCTTAAAAACAAGGGGTGTGAAAGCTCACAGGGCGGGAATGAGAGAGACTGAGGACTTGGGACCCTTTGCTACAGTGTTTGCATGTGGACAAACGTCTCCTTGAGCAACAGAATATAAAGAAACTAAAGGACTAAAAATAACTGCTTGCAAGTTTTGAGCAAGCTCCAGGGAGTTGGTGATGGACCGGGAAGCCTGGCATGCTGCAGTCCATGGGGTCACAAAGAGTTGGACAGGACTGAGGGACTGAATTGAACTGAAGTAAAGCCTGAACAAATTATAAACAAGGTACAAAAAGACCAAAAACCCAACTGCTACTTCTGTGATGTCCTGAGCAGAAAGAGGGCATTACTCATGATCCCTGCACACAGCACCAAGGGGGTGGGGGGTGGGTGGGCAGACCTCCTAAGCCACCCCCGCCAAAAGACCACCAGATCTGCCCCCGCCCTCATCCCATTTAAGGGACCAACTCATGCACCCCTCCCAACCCAGGGAACCAGCAAGGGAATGTGTTACTCATTTTTCGCTCTTTCCCGAAGCACAACTCCCAAGAAAGCCTGAATTTCTTGTCAATTTCTTAAAGTTTCTAGGTCAATTCCTCGTCAATTTCTATGAAGTTCTGGAATATGTCAGACTATAAACTACAGGATTCCGCATTTATCTGTGTATAAAGAATGAGATAAAGCCCACTATTTTGATCTAGCTGGTGCTGTCAATAATAACAACAAAAGGTAAAAACAGGTGTGAAGTTCTGTTTGATATTTTGAGCCTTATCACCTAAGATTATCATTGTAGAAAATGGATACCCAAAGCATCAAAGCTCTAGAAATGTTCATTCTCGTAAAACCTACGAATTTTTTAAAACTTTTTTTTTTTTTTTTAAGACATCATTATACACTCGAGGCACTTTATGTTGCTGGCTTCCGGGAGATGACGTTCAGAACGGTCAATAAGTGCCATTCGGCTCCCGGGTAGAGCGCGAACGTGATGTCATCGCGGCGTGGGGCGCGAGCCGGCGTTGTGGCGGAAGTCCTGAGTCGTTACCACCGAGACGCACGGGGATGGGCGACTGCCGCCGGTGGCGGCGGCTCTTCCGTGTCGCGTCCTTGCGCGCCCCCGCGTGGCAGTCAGCGTGAAGGCCAGCCTCTGGATTTTGCGGCTCCGCGGCGAGTCACCTTGCGGCTCCGGTCGCCCTGGATCCGCGCTGTGCCCAGCTCCCGGCCCGGCCCAGCGCCAGACGAGGGGCGACGCCTCGAGGTAAAATCTAGGAGGTGCAGGAGGCTAACTGCAAGAGGCCCTGTTGTCCCGGAGAGGTCTCTCAGCGGCGCAGAAGAGCGGGTGCGATGATGGAGGAGGAGGAATGCGGTTTAGGGAAGTCGTGTGCCCGCTCTGAGCCAGTGGCGGCTGCCCAACCCGCGGGGTCCCCAGGGGAGACCCCCGCGGTCGCCGCAGAGTCCCCGGAGCTCGCGAACTACAGTAGCAAGTGCGTGTTCTGCCGGATCGCGGCGCACCAGGATCCCGGCACTGAACTCCTGCACTGTGAGGTGGGCTGCGACGCGCGACCCGGCGCGGGTGGGATCCGGAACGCCCTTGGGGAGCTCCGCTTAGGGCGCCTCAGCTCAGGGGGGCCTCGCCGGCGTGGATCGGGTGGGGACGGTCCTGGGTAAATGGAACTGGGGGAGGCTGGGTGTCCTAGTGATACAGACAGGCTTGTTTCTCTAGGCGCCGGGAGTGTCGCCAGCCTCGTTTACTGTTCTAATGGGAGACAATGTAGATATAAAACCTCTCTCCGCAGCTGCCGAGGTGGTCGGTGGACAATAGTGACCTCTGATTTTATTAAAGGAACCTCCTCCTACCCCACCTCCCCCCCCTTTTCTAGACACTGCCTTTACGTTCTGCAAATACTGATACTGAAAACAAACTAGTAGAAAATAGATAATGGTGACTGAAAAGCCCATTTGTTAGATTGACTGAAAATAGGCTGGCAGAAGTGGTCCGTGGTCACACAATTAGTTAATGCATTCTGATTTCCACTAAAGAGTCCAGTTCCTTAGAAGTGTTATTATCAGTTAGGATATGTGGAAATTTTCAGAGCATTTAGACTTTGCTCAGATATTTTAAAACAGATATCGGGTAGGCACTTTCGTCTACCAGCTTGACTGGCCTTTAAAGAAACAGTCTTTTGAAAGAATCAGCTCCAAAGATTCTGGGCTTTGTTTTTGTTTTGTAGTAATCGTTCATTGGTTAAAAGTAAATTGAATTCCTTCTAAGCACTGTTGGAAATTCAGTGGTGAGCAAGGTAAATAAAGGCTAGTAGTCCCTGTCTACATTTTATAATCTAAAGGGTGGAGTTAGTACCGACAGAAGAGGCAGCTGATAGTGCACCGTGCTACGGTGAGACGGTTTTACTACCTGCAGTATTTTGCAAGGCCCGTGGGAGGGGCACCTGACCAGACTTGAAGGGTTAGGGAAGAGCTTCCAGAGGAAGTGAGACATGAAAAAATAAGTATGGTCAGGTGAGGAGGAGGAGAGAAGAATGTCTTCGGTAAAGAGAACCTTCCGCGGTTTGATCTCTGCCACTGGCGAATAGAAATTCAATCTAACTGGAGCACAGATAGAGTTTGAAGGGGTGAGTGGTAAAAGATGAGGGTGGAGAGGTAGGCGAGGGCCAAGTTATTAAGGCTGTTGTACTTCATATTAAGCAGTTTGGGCTTTATTTAAAGAGTGAAAGGAAGGAAGCTCCACAGTTTATTGCTACTGTTGATGCTGGGTTGGAAGAAAATGGTTGAGGTCCATGAAAACGTTTGATCTTTGAAAGATCATCTGGTACCCTGGGGGAGAATGTTTGGGAGAGGACCAGGCTGGAGGCATAGAGATTGGTTATGAAGCTGTTGAGGTAATCCAGCCTAATATAAAATGTAATAATGGGGATGAAGAAAAGCAGATCAATTTAGGAATAATTAGGGGTCTGACAATGCAGAGGTCTGCATTTCTAGCCCAGATGATAGGAACTGCCAGCTTATAGGTGGAAATTGAAAAGAGGGAAATTATCACCGCACGGATGAAGGAGCCTGGTAGGCTGCAGTCCATGGGGTCGCTGGGAGTCCTACAGGACTGAGCGACTTCACTTTCACTTTTCACTTTAATGCATTGGAGGGGGAAATGGCAGCCCATTCCAGTGTTCTTGCCTGGAGAATCCCAGGGACTGGGGAGCCTGGTGGGCTGCCGTCTATGGGGTCGCACAGAGTCGGACACGACTGAAGCGACTTAGCAGCAGCAGCAGCAGCAGCAGGACATATTTGTAGGGTAGTGAAGGGATCCCTGCACAGAACTCTGAAGAACCCTAACATCGTAAGAGACAGGTAGAGGATGAAGACCTGTAAAGGGGACAGAGAAACAAAGGGAAAACTAGGAAAGCGAAGAGAAAGGAATATGTTGAGGAGATAGGAATTGGCAGCAGTATCTACCTTCCCTCATCCTCATATCTGGGTTGGATGACTCTCCAGTATGCATGCAGAGAGGCCAACTTAGATTAGAACTGGTTTTGTCCCCAGGGTGATGACCGCTGACCTTCAGGAGAACAACTGCAGTGCAGTGATGGGGCAGAGGGCAGATCGCTGATGAAAACCTCAAGATTCAACCTAAAACATTGAAGACAGCAAAGACAGACAAGTTCTGAAGGAAGTTTGGCAGTCTTGGGGAGAAGGGAGAGATAGTGGTAACTACAGGAGGAGGTGGAGTTAAGAGAAAGTTTTATAAAACAGGGAAGTCTTTGGTGTGCTTAAATCCCGATGGGCAGGTGCCAATGGAGAAAGGTTTAAACTGGCCCCAAGAGGTAGAGCTTTATCCCTGGGAAAGAGGAAATTCAGTCACCCGTCCATTACTCAGCATTTACATGAGTGCCTTCTGTGTGCCAGACACTGCTGGAGGCATTGGGATACAGCAACAAATAAAATGAGCAAAAATCCCCGTCCTCGTGGCGCTTACATTCTACTCACAGGAAATAGACAATAAGCAACATAATAAATAAAATGCATAGTTTCTTAGATGGGGAACAACAAAAGAGAAAAGGGATGCAGTTTTAAAATTTTAGTAAGGAAATGCTTCACTAAGAAGGTGGCATTTGAGGACTTCCCTGGTAGTCCAGTGGTTAAGAATCTGCCTGCTAATGCAGGGGATACGGGTTTGATCCCTGGTCAGGGAACTAAGATCTCATGTGCCCTGGAACAACTGGGCCCGTGCACCACAACTACTGAGCTGGAGCCCATGCCTGCATGCCTCAATGAAAGAGTCCATATAACACAACAGAGATCCTGTGTGCTACAGCTAAGATCTGATGTAGCCAAATTTTAAAAAATTAAGAAAAGAGGGTGGCATTTGAATAAAGCTCTGAAGAAGGAGAAGGAGAAATGTATATCATTTATAAAGTACAGCTATGTCATATAGAATATGACAGATATACAGTGTATTTGTGATATTAAAGTATCATGTGGTGTCATTGGAGATCAGCTTGTCAGTCACCTAAAGTTTAGATGAGCAGTATGGATACTGATCATTTCATGGCAAATAGATGGGGAAACAGTGGCAACAGTGTCAGACTTTATTTTTGGGGCTCCAAAATCACTGCAGACGGTGACTGCAGCCATGAAATTAAAAGATGCTTGCTCCTTGGAAGAAAAGCTATGACCCACCTAGACAGCATATTAAAAAGCAGAGACATTACTTTGCCAACAAAGGTCCGTCTAGTCAAGGCTATGGTTTTTCCAGTAGTCATGTATGGATGTGAGAGTTTGTGTAGAAAGCTGAGCGCCAAAGAATTTATGCTTTTAAACGGTGGTATTGGAGAAAACTCTTGAGAGTCCCTTGGACTGCAAGGAGATCCAACCAGTCCATCCTAAAGGAGATCAGTCCTGAATATTCATTGGAAGGTCTGAGGCTGAAGCTGAAACTCCAATACTTTGGCCACCTGATGTGAGGAACTGACTCATTTGAAAAGACCCTGATGCTGGAAAAGATTGAAGGCGGGAGGAGAAGGGGACTACAGAGGATGAGATGGTTGGATGGCATCACCGACTCAATGGACATGAGTTTGGGTAAACTTCAGGAGTTGGTAATGGACAGGGAGGCCTGGTGTGCGGCAGTCCATGGGGTCGCAAAGAGTCTGACACGACTGAGCAACTGAACTGAACTGATGGATACTGATAAGGAAGTTCATGATACATGTACAATTGCCTTTCGTCATTATTCTTGTTGAAATCAAGATTATTGGTATGCATATGAGGTCCTTGTCCCAGTTGAATTTTAGTTCTTGGAATGGAGAACTAATGAGCAACAGTGCATTCTGTCAGTGTTTTTGAGGGAAACTATGCTTAAGGCACCCCACTCCAGTACTCTTGCCTGGAAAATCCCATGGACGGAGGAGCCTGGTGAGCTCAGGCCATGGGGTCGCTAAGAGTCGGACACAACTCAGGGACTTCCCTTTCACTTTTCACTTTCATGCGTTGGAGAAGGAAATGGCAACCCACTCCAGTGTTCTTGCCTGGAGAATCCCAGGGACCCGGGAGCCTGGTGGGCTGCCGTCTATGGGGTCGCACAGAGTCGGACACGACTGAAGCGACTTAGCAGCAGCAGCAGCATGCTTATTGATACTGATTTTAGTTTTTACTTAATTTTTAAGTAGGAGAAATTGAATAAGCTTATTTAGGGAATATAGATTTTTCTCTTGGAAAAGCTTGAAACTCAAATGTTAATAGATTGAAAGATTCACTGTTTTGTTTCCTTTTCTTTTTTCCTTACATTACTGTGTAGAGTTTAAAAAACAGAAAACTGATGCCATACATATCTTAGCACAATATACTGGAGTTTGTTTTCAATATTTTGAGTCTTTTTTAATGCTGTAAAGTGGCAAATAAAAAAACAAATTTTGGAAAAAGTTTTAAAATGTAATCCCATGTAGATGCTAGATGATGCTATAATTGAAGAAAATGTGACTTTGGAAAAAAACTAAATTTAAAAAAGAATTTATCAAACTTGCTATGATTCTGTAGTCACACCTTTAAAAGTAGGCTCCCCCGTCCATGGGATTTTCCAGGCAAGAGTACTGGAGTGGGGTGCCATTGCCTTCTCCGAAAAGTACATATTAGGAGGAGAAAAACCTTAGGGTAGAGATGGAGAAATATATAATGAAAATTTTTAAAAATTTGGGATTATAGTAATGAATTTAATAGCTTCATTCATAATTTTTTCCTTGAAATTGACTTTAAAAAAGTCTTTTTCTTCTCTGGGATAAATGAGTGTCTCATGAAGGAAGCTAAAGCTTATGTTTATGGACATAATGCATAATCACAAAATTGCCCAATGGAGATTAGTTGTAACGTAAGTACCATTTCCATATCAGACTGAGATTTATGATGTCTGACACATGCCTCAACCGCATTAGGAAATTCTTTTTAAAAATTTACTAACAAATGACACATTTTTTTTTTTCCTTTAGAATGAAGACCTAGTTTGCTTCAAAGATATCAAGCCAGCAGCACCTCATCATTATCTTGTGGTACCAAAGAAGCATTTTGAAAACTGCAAATATCTAAAGAAAGATCAAATAGAACTCAGTAAGTGGATGGTGGTATTCTTCACGGTCATATCATCTTGAACTGGCATCAGTGATGGCAGTGACAATTGAAATAGTTGAGACAGGTATTGTGATAAAGGAGCATGTGGCTTTTTAAACTGTCATTATGGAAAATTTCCAGTATATACAAAAGTAAAGAAAATATTTAGTATAGCCTTTATGTCCTTATCATCGAACCTCAACATTTATTAACTCGTGGCCAGGCTGGCAAGAATACTGGAGTGGGTTGCCATTTTCTTTTCCACTGGAGCTTTCCGACCCAGGGATGGAAGCTGTGTCCCCTGCACTGGTAGGAGGATTCTTTACCACTGAGCTGCCAGGGAAGCCCCTTCTATCCTTTACTTATAATAAATTGAATATGTATATTTAAAGACGTGAAGATAGCAATGTAATTGCATCTGGCATTTTAAAAAAACAATATAATGTGGAAATCTCCATCTTTTAACCTGAGCATGTAGTTCAGAAACATTTAGTATAACTATTGACATAGTTGGGTTTAGGTCGGCCGTCTTGCCATTTGTTTTCTATTTGTCCCACTTGCTTTTTGTTGTCCTGTTTCTTCTTTCCTGCCTTTCTGTGGTTGATCAAACATACTTTTTTTTTTCAAACATACTTTTAATATTCCACTTTAATTTATCTCCTGTCATTTTAGCCAATTTTCTTTGTATTTTTTTAAACTAGTTGCTATAGCGAAATTAAAATACACATCCTACAATTATAACAGCCTACTCTTAGAATTAGCATTGTATCAATTCAAAATATGAGAAACTTTGCAACACTTTGTTATTGTTGTCATTTATATTTCATCTATATACTTTATAATGCCATGTTACTGTTAAAATGATTAAATAGTCATATATCCTTTAAAGAAATTAAAAGAAAAAACAGTCTTTTTTATTTATTCAACTGTTTGGCATCTTGGGGGTATTTTTTTTTCTCATTTTATACTTTCAAGAATGGTTTTATGTTGAAAGCAAAAGCAAGTTGAATAATCACACAGGTCTCCATATTGAACCAGAAACCAGGCAACATTCATCTGAATATTTTCAGTTTAATTTGTCATCCAGTTAAGATCTCTGGACTAGATTTATGGTGCTGAAAGTCCTTCTCCATCTTGTTACATGGACAGTAGCATGCTTCTACCATCTCTCTCTTATTTTAAAATTTTTTCATTGAAGTATAGTTGATTTTCAATATCATGTTAGTTTCAGGTATACAGCATAGTGATTCAGTTATACATGTATGTATATATATTCTTTTTCAAATTCTTTTTCCTTACAGGTTATAACAAAATACTGAGTATAGTTCCCTGTGTTATACAGTAGGTACCTGTTGGTTATCTGTTTTACATATAGCGGTGTATGTATGATAATCCCAGCCTCCTAATTTAACCTTACCCCACGCCCTCGAATCTTGGGAGACTTTTGAAAGAAAGCAAGATACAGTCTGGCTTGAGCTTTTTTTTTTTTTGACTGAGTGGTACTGACCTTGTCATGGAAGCCTTCCCACTCAAGCCTGACTTAAGAGAAGCAAACTGATAGCAATGATTTTAAACCTCTTATAAAACTATCCTCTGCAGATTCTCTCACTTCTTCCCTTTTTAAATGCTTGATTACACCATTCAGAAACGGAAGGGATCTGAAGTTTGGCACTGTGCTTGAAGATACCAGGTTGCCAAAAATGTTTTAATGGGGAAGCATATCCCATCTGAAGACCGTGAAACACTGAGACTAAGATGCTAAGGCAGATGAGAGTTTGGAAGCCAAAACAAACATTTAGTCACAGCAGGGCTAGTGTATAGGGGGTGTCATATTCCTAATTTAAGTTCAAAGGCAAGTTCAAAGTTTTCTTGTCTTCTTAACTCAGACAAGTTTTGTGTAGATACTTGGTTTCCTTATGATTAGAATTAGACCACAGCAAGATCAGATGTCCTAAGTAGTATCACTTGATAACTTGATAATATCCCTCAAGAGCTGTTTAGAGTCAGCTCATGTGTGATAGTTTGTGATAGGTTGAACCTTCGTTTCAGGTGTTGATCAGCAAACGTCTCAGTAACTTAGAGCTGTTGAAGACGTCTTTAAATGTGTATCTATTTGATATGACTTTTTACTAGGATCTAAAAGTTTGGGTTAATAACTTGGTAATGAACTTAATGTCTCCTAGAGCATAATGTAGTTTCTTTCCTGTTTTACAGTTGAGAACATGGTAACTGTTGGAAAAGCCATTCTAGAAAGGAATAATTTCACTGACTTTGAAAATACAAGGTATGTCTACTTCCAGATAGAAACCAATACATACAGTTGGTTTTTCTCAAATGTTATTTCCTCGGGAAAATGAAAGTAGAGATGCAGAGTTCATGGTTTAAATGCAGTTTTCCTGAAAGTGAATATATTGTTCATTAGTAAATTTAATAAACAAAACTTTTCACATCTCAACATCTTCTAATAAGCACCACTTAGAGGTTAGACAGACAGGAATATTCAAGCAGTGGGCAGGTAAAACTAGTTACTTAGTCTTCTTTGTTCAGTATGTGCATTCCTATAAAATTGTGTATAAACTGAATTTCCTTAGGGAAAAAAATCTAACTTACTTTTAGTATTCAAGAAACTTAAAGTGATGAAAGTTTTTTTAGTGATGGTAAGGAAATGACCACTTTATTTAGGAGAAAGCATGCCATCTACTGGTCATGTCTTAGAAGTAAGGACTCTCTACTTCTACTCCCTGTCCAGTGACTCAGCATTTTTTAGGAAAATTAAAGATAATATGATAAGAACTGAAAGTGAAAGTGAAGTCGCTCAGTCGTGGCTGACTCTTTGCGATCCCATGGACTATAGCCTACCAGGCTCCTCTGTCCGTGGGATTTTCCAGGCAATAGCCCTGGAGTCGATTTTTGCAACCCCATGGACTATATAGCCTACCAGGCTCCTCTGTCCATGGGATTTTCCAGGCAATAGTCCTGGAGTTGATTGCCATTTCCTTCTCCAGGGGATCTTCCCAACCCAGGGATCGATCCCGGGTCTCCCACATTGTAGACAGATGCTTTACCGTCTGAGCCACCAGGGATAAGAACTGAAGTAAGATATAATGCCAGCTCAGAATTAATAAGAGTTATACAGTGCCATAATATTCTGTGAAAGCTTTTCTTGATGAAGACTTTATCTTACTGTGAACTTCAACATGAGAAAGAATGGTGTGAATACTCTAAAGTTCATGTAGAAAAACAGTGGAAGAGTTGTTTGAGTGGTAATCTGTCTACCTTAGGTAACCTGTTTTGGGTATCTTTAATATTTATGTGTTTTAACCTGAAAATATAGTTGTAAACTATTGTAGAACTAATCTGTCAGTTATCTCGTACTTTTCTGTTTCAGAATGGGTTTCCATGTGTCACCATTCTGTTCCATTGCCCACTTGCACCTTCATGTTCTGGCACCAGCTGATCAGCTGAGCTTCATGTCAAGATTGGTTTATAGAGTGAATTCCTATTGGTTTATCACAGTGAGTATTATTGTTACACTAGCAGCATACAAAAATATTTGCCCTTTTGGTTGTAGTTTTTCTTTTCTTGGCAACAGTAGATACTTACTAGACTTGGTCATCTGTTTTAACATACTATTTGCACATATCCAAAATAATCTTTGTAATTTGGGGGACTTTCCAGGTCATCAGATCTGTAGGAAGAGACACCGTGGTGAAGTCTCTGAATTGTAAGCAGAGGATATGATATAGAAGTTCGTGGCATTAATAGTTCTGAATTCTGGCTCCATTAGTTATTCAAGTGACCATGTGCAAGTTACTTAAACTTTTTAAGGCCCAAGTTTTTTGTCTACTACTGACTTATAGGTAATAGTGCCTGCCTCTAGGGTTCAGAAGAGGATTGATGATTTAATTAACATGGTGCAGTGGTAAGGAGTCCGCCTGCCAATGCAGGAGGTGCAAGAGCCAAAGGTTTGATCCCTGGGTCAGGAAGATCCCATGGAGGAGGAAGTGGCAACCCGCTCCAGTATTCTTGCCTGGAAAATTCGGTTGAAAGAGGAGCTAGGTGGGCTATAGTCCATGGGGTTGCAAAGAGTTGGACACAATTGAGCGACTAAGCACAGACACACACAAACACACACATGTGCACAAAGTGCTTAAAACTGTACCTTGCAGATAGTAAGGGCTCAGTAAATGCAGCCTGTATCATCATTAGCCTCTTTGTAAAAACAGAGAGCCAAGTAGCATCAGCCACTAAACCTGAAGTTGAAGTTGTGAGTCTAAAAAATTGAAGAATTCTGCTTTGCTAGAGCAACAGTAGAATAGAATTCTACTGATTATAAGCTTGTAACCCGACAGTCAAGCTTTTAAATTATTAAATTTATTCAATTTAAATTTAGTCAAGTTATTAAATGACTCTGTCTTTCCAGGGCCACTTGACTAGTAATTTACCAGTTTCTTATATGTCCATGATGATAAGGTGACCTGTAGCAGCTATATCTGAAAAACCATCAAATTATAAATTAAGTAATTACCATTAGTTAATATATATTATTATTATAGTCATATTACAGAAGAAATGAAAAAACATTTCATTTTTAGAAACTTCGTATTTCAGACTTTTTATCTCTTTCTTCAACTTGTCCAGATTATTTTATTTAATTAAAAATATATTTAAGATGTATGTGCGTGCATGCTAAGTTGCTTCAGTCATGTATGACTCTGTGTGACCCCATAGACTGTAACCTGCCAGGCTCCTCTGTCCATGGAATTTTCCAGGCAGGAATACTGGAGTGGATAGCCATGCCCTTCTCCAGTGGATCTTCCTAACCTAGGAACGAACCCCTGTCTGTTACATTCCTGCATTGGCAGATGAATTCCTTACCACTAGTGCCACCTGGGAAGCCAAGATGTATGTGTACCTCAGATTAAAAAATGGGACATTTTGTAGGAAGCTGGTGTGGTCTCTTTAAAAGATTGGTATGATAAAAAAGAGGTATTTTTTTTATCTGTATTTCTCATTTTCTATACTATGTTTTATAATAAAAAATAATTTAAATACATTTTTATAACTTCTAAACTGTACTCCTTAAAAGATTTTTTAGTTGGGAAAAAAATGAATGAACAAAGTTATGATATCTGTTAATGGTTCATCCTGGGAATCTGAACTCTTCTTAAATATAGATATTAAGTATGTATTATGAGACTTTGAAAAAATCAAAATAAAGATATTAACATTTATTCTGAAATCTTATATAGTATTCCAGATATATAAGATGATTGAGTAAAGTACCTGAAATAATACAACTAGAAGACCTTAGTTTTTATTCTTTTTTAAATAGATTTTTTTTTTTAAAGAATTTCAGGTTCACAGCAAAATTGAATGGAAAGTTCAGAGAGTTCCCATATATCCTGTGTCCCCACGTACTCACAATCTCTCCCACTATCAACATCCTACACCACAGTGATACGTTTGTTATAATCCGTGAAACTACATTGATATATCCTTATCATTCAAAGTCCATAGTTTTTATTAGGGTTCATTCTTTGTGTAGTATATATACTGTGGCTTTGGACAAATGTATCATGACATATATCCAACACTGTAGTACCATGCAGAGTAGTCAAAGTGCCCTAAAAATCCTCTGTGCTCTGATATTTGTTTCTACCTGCCCCTTAACCTCTGGTAACCACTGATTTTATTTTATTTTTTTTCCAAGTCTCCAGTTTTGCCTTTTCCAGAACATCATATAGTTAGAATCATATTGTATGTAGCCTTTTCACTTCTTTCACTTAGTAAAATGCATTTCAAGTTCCTCCATATAGTTTACTTCTTGATTTTTAAAAAATAATTCTTACTGAGCTTTGGCTGTGCTGGGTCTTGGTTGCTGCACGGGCTTTTCTCTAGTCTTGGCGAGTGGGAGCCACTCTCTGCTCATTGCAGTGGCCTCTCTTTGTGGAGCACAGCCTCTAGGGCACATGGGCTTCAGCAGTTGTGGCACATGGGCTCAGGAATTGCAGCTCCTGGGCTCTGGAGAGCAGGCTCAGTGGTTGTGGTACACAGGCTCAGTTGCTCCACAGCCTGTGGGATCCTCCCTGGCCAGGGATTGAACCCTTGTCTCCTGCATGTGCAGGCGGGTTCTTTTACTGCTGAGCCACTAGGGAAGCCCCCCTAGTTTACTTTATAAAACTTTAGTGTTATATATTTCTTTTTCTTTTTGAAACTTTCTGACAAATAGGCAATGTGGATAAAAATCTGCCTATTTATATACAAAATATTAAATAAACACCTTTCAGTTCAGTTCAGTTCAGTTCAGTTCCTCGGTCATGTCCGACTCTTTGCGACCCCGTGAATTGCAGCACTCCAGGCCTCCCTGTCCATCACCAACTCCTGGAGTTCACTCAAACTCACGTCCATCGAGTTGGTGATGCCATCCAGCCATCTCATCCTCTGTCATCCCCTTCTCCTCCTGCCCCCAATCCCTCCCAGCATCAGAATCTTTTCCAATGAGTCAACTCTTCACATGAGGTGGACAAAGTACTGGAGTCTCAGCTTCAGCATCATTCCTTCCAGAGAATACCCAAGACTGATCACCTTTAGAATGGACTGGTTGGATCTCCTTGCAGTCCAAGGGACTCTCAAGAGTCTTCTCCAACACCACAGTTCAAAAGCATCAATTCTTCAGCGCTCAGCCTTCTTCACAGTCCAACTCTCACATCCATACATGACCACTGGAAAAACCATAGCCTTGACTAGACGGACCTTTGTTGGCAAAGTAATGTCTCTGCTTTTGAATATGCTATCTAGGTTGGTCATAACTTTCCTTCCAAGGAGTAAGCATCTTTTAATTTCATGGCTGCAGTCACCATCTGTAGTGATTTTAGACCCTCAAAAAATAAAGTCTGACACTGTTTCCACTGTTTCCCCATCTATTTCCCATGAAGTGATGGGACCAGATGCCATGATCTTAGTTTTCTGAATGTTGAACTTTAAGCCAACTTTTTCACTCTCCTCTTTCACTTTCATCAAGAGGCTTTTGAGTTCCTCTTCACTTTCTGCCATAAGGGTGGTGTCATCTGCATATCTGAGGTTATTGATATTTCTCCCGGCAGTCTTGATTCCAGCTTGTGCTTCTTCCAGCCCAGAGTTTCTCATGATGTACTCTGCATAGAAGTTAAATAAGCAGGGTGACAATATACAGCCTTGACGTACTCCTTTTCCTATCTGGAACCAGTCTGTTGTTCCATGTCCAGTTCTAACTGTTGCTTCCTGACCTGCAGACAAATTTCTCAAGAGGCAGATCAGGTGATCTGGTATTCCCATCTCTTTCAGAATTTTCCACAGTTGATTGTGATCCACACAGTCAAAGGCTTTGGCATAGTCAATAAAGCAGAAATAGATGTTTTTCTGGAACTCTCTTGCTTTTTCCATGATCCAGCGGATGTTGGCAATTTGATCTCTGGTTCCTCTGCCTTTCCTAAAACC
Source organism: Bos taurus (assembly GCF_002263795.3). Classification (NCBI taxonomy): domain Eukaryota; kingdom Metazoa; phylum Chordata; class Mammalia; order Artiodactyla; family Bovidae; genus Bos; species Bos taurus. The sequence continues at coordinate 25,327,028 of NC_037336.1, read as the reverse complement.
AGCTTGAACATCTGGAAGTTCACAGTTCACATATTGCTGAAGCCTGGCTTGGAGAATTTTGAGCATTACTTTACTAGCGTGTGAGATGAGTATAGTTTAAAAACAATTGAGAGTTTTTCGTAAGATTTTTAGGAAAAGAATATGTAGTATCCAGCTCTTCTGTTGTGGCTTATTATAATAGGAGTGCCAGTAAAATTATTTCGTATAGGCTATGGTAATTAGAATAAAGATATGTTATTTTTTTAATTACAGGCTGATTATTTGATTGAAAAACTAAGAACATGAAAATGTCAACAGTGGAAGATTTTCTAATCTTGGCTCAACATAGACTAATATTTTCATCTCTTTGAAGTCTAATTACAATTGTAAGGTTCACTGGGTTTTATGAGAAGCTATTACTGGGTAGCCTTAAATTGTTTCTTCATGTTTGTTTCGTGAAACGTGTGATATAATCATATAAATTCTTTGTCATTGACTTTGTTTTAATGGCTCCTGTCTAAGGTATAAGATACTCTAGATAAAATCCCATTAAAACAAATTCTGTTAATCAAGAAGGGCTCTGTATTTTTTTAAGAAATTAAAATATTTTTATTTCTCTGTAAGTAGTCAGTTATAATAGTGATTTATTTATGAAGAATAAACTGGTATAAAAGTACTTTGTTGGAACGTTTGTTATAGGAAGGAGAGAAAGAAATTACTTATTGATTGTTCTGTAATTTTACATGTAAAATTTCAAAATAAAGAGTACCATACTACACAGTGATCTCTGATCTTGATGGAAAGAATTGTATATGTGTCACTTTTTACTCAGACTTCAGATGCTGGTTTTCACTTCCTGAAACCTAGCATCTTTGTAATAAATTGATACTGAAAGCTATATAGTATATATATAAAATTAACTTTTCTCTAACAGTGAATTTGCTACAACAAATGAATTTGGTTATCCAAGAGAATTCATTGTAATGGAATTTTACCTGTAAGAATATAAATGGGGAAGACACATGAAGTGGTTTTATTAATATATTAAAAACTGGAGGAAGCTGCTGCTTGATAATTTGTTTACTATACCAAATGAAAATTAGAATTAAAAAGTGATTAGACCTGTGTTTTATCATGAACAAGCCCTGACTTGAAAGTAGAGATGGATAGGCGTGGATGAGAAAATGTACTTTAATAATACATTAATATTATTGATAAATCATTTCATGAGACATAGTTGTTTAGGAATTTGGTGCTAATCTACACTAATAGTAGTGAATGTGAATGAAAAATAAGCACTGAAAGCTGATCTTACGTTGTGCCAGTGTATAACTGTACCATGCACATGAATATAAATGAACATAAGGATTAAAGTATTGATCGTGGAAATAATCTGAGAAGACTAGTTTTTTTTTTCTTCCTTTTTGGGGGGCATTATATTAAACATAGTTTTAAGTAATGAAATACTTATTACAATTACAATGTTTAGTTACAACCTCTAGTCAATATTGTCTAGTTCATTTATTCACTCAACAAACATTTGCTGAGCATTTAAGTTGTACCAGGCACTGCCAGGATCAGGAAATATAGAAGTGAGAAAGGACCATCTGCCTTTAATTGCCAATACAATGATCAGACAAAACCAGTGAGTACAAGTTGGTGTGTTAAGTATCAAAGTGTCCACAGCCGTGTCTATGGAGAGGGAAACACTGGAGACAGGTGGCAGAACTAAGTGCTCATGACTCAGTGTTAGGCAGGTGGATCGTGGACGTTAAGGCCGAGAGACGAACGTGCACTTTCCTTGGGTTTTGCCTCCATTATTATTTACTTTACAATTGAATATCCGGATTCCATTGTATTCACTGGAGGTGGAGAGAGGGGTTGCTACTGCTGCTGCTAAGTCGCTTCGGTCGTGTCTGACTCTGTGCGACCCCATAGACGGCAGCCCACCAGGCTCCCCCGTCCCTGGGATTCTCCAGGCAAGAACACTGGAGTGGGTTTTCATTTCCTTCTCCAATGCATGAACGTGAAAAGTAAAAGTGAAGTCGCTCAGTCGTGTCCGACTCTTAGCGACCCCATGGACTGCAGCCTACCAGGCTCCTCCATCCATGGGATTTTCCAGGCAAGAGTACTGGAGTGGGGTGCCATTGCCTTCTCCAGAGAGAGGGGTTATGGGCTCTCAAAATCATATTTACGAGTTTGTCAGCACTACTGTATTAAGTAGCTTGCTGAGCACCTACACAGATTCGCAGTCACACGTTCCTATAAATCAGTTCAGCCGTGACCAGCTTCTTCAGGAAAGGAGTTTTCAACATGTGCAACGTGTCGTGCTTTGTGACCTTGTGGTGACATAATGGACAGTATATGATAGTAACATGTAAGCTTTTTAAGGAATTCTCAGAATTCTCAGATGCCCTATGGGCTTCACAAAAAATGTTGATTAGCCATTTGATTTAATCTGTATGGGGTTATACCCTCTCATAGTAAGCTTTTTTCCTTTGCTGGAAAACCCTTGGAGCCTTAAATTTTTAGTGGCACTTCTCCTGTCAAGGTTAATAATCGAATTATGACAACTGAAATTCACTCAGCTTTTGCAGTAATTTAATTATTAGGTTTATTTAAGTATACAGTTTAATTATTAGTTTATTTATTTAATTATTAATATCTGGTAACGCTAGCTGCTACAGTTATAACATTAGCTCAGTAAAAATGCTAATTCATAACCTGTCTTAAAAATGTTTAAAGTAGTATCAAGAGCGTTATTAATGCATGTTGTGATACTATTTTTGGTAACTGCAGAATTTTAAAATTATTAATAATGAACTGTTTCAAACTGTTTACTTAGCTAAATTTCTGCTAAATAAATATGGAAAAATATTGTGTGAAATTTTGTCTCTCTGGACTTTAAAAAATTTTTTTGTTTTTAAAAGATTGTGCTTTTTTAGAGTAGTTTTAGGTTCATGGCGGAATTAGGAGAAAGGTACGTAGATTTCTTATACTTCCTGTCCCTACACATGCAAGGCCTCTCCCATTATCAAGGTTCCCCACCAGAGTGGTGCATTTGTTATTAATACAACTGATTAACTTACATTGACACATCAAAATCACCCCAGAGTTGATAGTTTATCTTCAAGTTTACCCTTGGTGTGGTACATTCTGTGGGTTTGGACAAATAGATAATGAATGACATGTAGGGGTTTCCCAGGTGCCCAGCGGGTAAAGAATCCACCTGCAATACAAGAGATCCGTTTAATCCCTGGGTCAGGAAGATCCCCTGGACGGCACAGCGACCCAGACCAGTATTCTCGCCTGGAGAATCTCATGGACAGAAGAGTCTGGTGGGCTACAGTCCATTAGGGTTGCAGAGTCAGACACAACTGACACGACCGAGCACACGCGGATGCTCCCTAATGACCTGTATCATTATGGTATCATAAGACTGTGTATTGAAGGAAGCTAAAACAAAAATCAGTTCATTCCTGTAAGTGCCCAAAGTCCCTGCCTTTCCAGACACTCATCCTCTCTTGCCTTGAATGTTACTAGAATCTGTCGACTGGGCTTTCTGCTTCCATTATTGGTTCCGTTCTAACACAGCCTCCATCAGAGTCCATTCTAAATTACTGACCCGATTATGCAATTTTCTTTCTTATGAAAACATCCATTTACCATCAAGATTATTCAGCAACCTTTTCAGCTTTATCTCCTGTTCTCATAGTCCACATGCCAGATGTTTTTTACTATTTCAACTAAACTGAGCACACCTCTGAAAATCTGTTCACTTTTAAAGGCCAGGTTAAAACGTTGCCTCCTTAGGGAAGTCATGTCTGATACTTCCCATCCCCAACCACAGCATTATTAAATGTACCATCAGCTGTGGTCCATGACATTTTATTTTCCTAGCATAGACCTTACACAGTCTAGCCAGGAAATATGGTGTATTTCTTGCCATTGGATTTAAAACTCTTAGTTGGATGATTTTTTTATCCTTGTATTCCCACTGCCTTAACCCGGTGACTGATGCATAATACCATTCAGGAAATATTGTATTTTAATTTCTGCGTCTCTTAAAACATTACCATAACAAACCAAAATCTGGTCAAGCATCATGATTTAACGATTTCAGGCAGCTTTCAATCCAAAAATCAAGAGTACAACCTAGATGTTAGGACCTTCCTGGCATTACAGCAGTGTCCATGACCAAGATAACTCAGGTTTGAAACCTCAGAGATTCCAAAGAATCCACCCACATGAAGCATTTCCTGCAGCTAACAACCGTACCTTTGCAGGGCAAGAGGAAAGTGTTATCTAGCTCCTGCCATCTTGTTGACTCACTTTTCCTCTACTTCTTCTCTCCTTGCCTTGGGGACACATTTATCTCACTTTCACTCTGGAATTTAAAAACTTGCTCTGAAGCCTCAGTTCTAATCACCATGCCTGGGCCACAAGAACTCACCTACCTTAGGAGGTTATACTGGAAAATCACCATGGACAGGGGAGCCTGGCGGGCTACAGTCTGTAGGGTCACAAAGAGCTGGACACAACTGAAGTGACCTAGCACAGGAGGCTATATTAGTTATTTTCTCAGCTAAGGAGATTTATCTTTGATTCTCATTCTGGCTAGTAAGAGAGGAATATTTTCTTGTTATATTTTCTGAGAAAATATTTGCAGTGTTTTGCAAATTTATCACATAAATTCTCTTCCCAAAGGTGGGTGCGAAGAAGGCAAAACATGCTATTATCTCTGGTACCTGGGACTCAAAGCCCATCCATCATCCATGCCCCTGTCTCCTCGGCAGTGATTCTCAAACCTCATTGTGCATTCAAATCACCTCGTGGGCTCACTGAAAACAGACTACTGGGCCCTACACTGGAGTGTCTGATGTAGGGTGGGACAGGATTTTGCATTTCTGAGTGGTTCCCAGGTGATATGCTGATGGCTGCACAGTAAATAAAAACAGAGGAGTTTTTAAAAAATAACTGTGTTCAGGCCACATACCAGGCAAATTATAGAGTCTCTGGAGATAGATTCCAGGCTTTGTAGTTTTAAAAAGTCTTCAGGTAATTCCAGTGTGCAGTTAAACTGGAGAACCTGTGTCCTATGGGATTGAATAAACTTCTCTGGGCCCTATTACAGTAGATGTTCAAGAAAATCTTTCTCTGGGACCTGAAGCTAACTATATATGATTATTTTCCTACTCGTGGGAAGCAGCTAGGATCAAGAGATGGTGATTATTGGGAATTGTACCTAAATAAGAATCTGTGTGTGTGTTTTTTCCCCTAGGAAAGCTGCACACCTACTTAATATCTGCAAACAAATGGTGGCCCTAGTGGTAAAGAACCTGCCTTCTACTGCAGGAGATATAAGAGACAAGAGTTTGATCCCTGAGTTGGGAAGATCCTCTGGAGCAGGGCATGGCAACCCACTCCAGTATTCTTGCCTGGAGAATCCCACGGACAAAGGAGCCTGGTGGGCTACATTCCACAGGGTTTCAAAGGGTCAGACACAACTGAAGCAATTCAGCATGTACACTTGTCAAAAGCCTTTATTTAGATATCATATTTTGCTTCTTATATTTTAGGAAGGAAAGAAGGAAGCAAGAGAAGGAAAACGAGGAGGAAAAAAAAGAAAGACGAAAGATCTGGCTCAGATAAAGCACATGCACTGTGAACTTACGCCTAGTACACAAGTTCTGCCCAAGAGAAGTAATAAATGGCATTATATGGCAATAAATGGCATAATAAATGTACATAAATGTACAAAGATGTGCAGAGCCACCTGAGCTACAAAGCTGAAGCCTGGAGCAGTGCAGATGATACCCAGGTCTTGCATGGCCTTGTATTTGAAGTGGAGTAAAAGACTGAAACCATTTTTTCATATCTTGCAATTGATCTCATTGCAAACAAAAGAAATTAAGGACAGGCCCTAAGACGAAAGGCATCCCTAATTTTGGCAGCAGCCCCTAGGTCAGGCTCCTTTTGGAAAAATTGTTTTGATTTCATGCAGTTGCTCAGTTGGGGAGAGTTGGCTTCCAGCCTAACTCAATCACATCTGCCTGGAAGTATATGGCCCTTGATTATTTGAAAGTGGCAGGACGACCAAGAGAGAAGGCTGAATCTCCAGCCTGTTTCCCTTCACACTTTTTTCTATGCACAGATTGTGCTTCACAGGAAGCAAATTAGTTGGTCTAGTTTGCAACTGGGACTTCAGGTTTGTTCTGGGGAGTCTTTCGACCAGAAGATGGAATCTACTTTTATCCTCATCTAGAGATCTTGCTTGTTGGAAATTTAGCCTCCAGGAGCTGAGTTTGAACTCAGAGTCCCACTTTGTTTCGTTTTGTTTCCTGAAAGCAGCCAGTTTTTTTTTTTTTTTTCTCTTTTCTTCCTGAATTATCTTCATTAAGACTGACAATGCCGAGTATCCTTTTGAAATCCTGTGAAACAGAACTCCCTCAGGAATGCTTCATATAGTGAAGTTTTCACTTCTTATATGACTTGTTACAACAAATATGTACTTTTTGAACTGCTCAGAATCCCCTTGCTTTTAATTTGTTGCAAAAATCTAGCCTTAATACATACTTTTCTCCCTCTAATTGATTCACAATCCCTGTGGTTCTTTGCGACACCTAAACACTTTTCAAGTGTTAGATGTTCAGTTAGATGTATGGTCCCACTTCTGCTGCTGGGCCTGTTAACTCTCCTTTCCTAGCTTCACTATGTCCTACTAGTCTCAACACTGTAGTGACCTATTATAACCTGAACTCAAAATTCTCCTCTCCTGACTTCCCGGGAATACCTCTGGGTTTTTAATATGAGCAGCCTATCCCAGAAGCTCCAATCTCACAAGAGGAGCCGGGTCTCTAAGAGATCTGTCTGGATAGATGAAACAAAAATGGAGCTTTGGATCAGCTCCCAGAAGACAGAATTTGAACCTCTTAACTCCTTCCAGTACTTTTTTTTTTTTAGTTGGAGATGCAAACTATGATATATAGAATGAATAAACAGCAAGGTCCTACTGAATAACACAGGGAACTACATTCAATATCTGATAATAAACCATGGAAAAGGATATGAAAAAGAATATATATATATGTATAACTGAATCACTTTGCTGTACACAAGAAACTAACACAATACTGTAAATGAACTATACTTCAACAAAATGATTTTTTTTTTAAATTGTAAGTCTCTAGATGCTAGTTTGAACACCAAATTCCCAAATCCATACCTTCCTGCTGCTCCTTAACTACTCAAAAAGCCCCAAAATGTTGAAGAGTTCTAGCTGTGATTCCTCCAAAGGCAGTTTAATTGATCTCAGAGTAGTTTCACACTAACCTTAATGGTCTATGCAGGGTTAATTTCTATCTCCCCGGACCATGTAGCCAATGCTTTGAGATTCATGATGCAGATGCTCTCCTGCTCATTTCTGGAGTGAAGAATTAGTGGTGATTTAGTTATGAACCTTAGCTTAAAGGATCTCAACGTGAAAAATCTGTGAAACTTGAATTCATCTGGGTTCTCCTAGGGCCAGTATTCTCACTTGGTATTTCATCACAGCACCAAATCAACCAGCCATGAAAATCAGCATTTCTTTAAAACTTAAAAAGCTGTTCCATCAAAATCTCATGTATAGTATTTAATCATTCTGAGAAACTCGGGGGATAGGGGTTTATCAAGCACTGCACATCCTTGCCCTAACATTTCATCGGGTCTGTGCCTACCTTGGCCTCTTTTCTTAAAGGAGTCAACATCTCCCTTTTCACATCTAGTAGTTTTATTCCTCTCTGAAGCCTTGGCCAAGAGATGTTCAGAAGCTCACTTACTTCAAGTGGGCTTATCAAGACATTTTACCAAAAAAAAAAGTAGATGGCTTGTTAAGAGGAATTCTCATACAGTTTTTTTTACGAGAAGAAAAATATCCTTTTTTTTTTTTTGCCCTACACGTACTAAGTTGCTTCAGTCATGTCCAACTCTTTGCAACCCTATGGACAGTAGCCCGTCAGGCTTCTCTGTCCGTGGGATTCTTCAGGCAAGAATACTGGAGTGGGTTGCTATGCCCTTTCCCCAAGCCAGAGATCGAACCCACTTCTCTTACGTCTCCTGTATTGGCAGGTGGGTTCTTTACCACTAGCACCACCTGGGAAGCCCCTTTGCCCCATACAATTTATTAAACTCTTTATGTAAATTATCTCAATCAGAACAATCCCTTAAGCGAGGCAGTATTATTCCATTTCTGATAAAACAGCGTAAAAGAGGCAAAGAAATTTGCTTAAGAGCATATAGATGGTAAACAGTGGAACTGAAGTTTGAACCTAAGACTGACAACAGCCTATGCTCTTAATCAATTCCACTAAGCATCAGCTATGATCTTGGCACTTGATGGTGGGGATATGCAGAATACCAACCCTTCTGTACTTTGCACAATATTATGTACAATGTAAAACAGGTCTCAAATGCACAAAAGACTCAGTACCCTCAAAAGCAACAACATATACATAGAATATGTAAATTATTAGAACTTATGAACTATGTGCTATCAAATCTGTGCCAGTGTGAATAGTTAGAAGCAACTTACATCATTGTTTTAATATACAGTTGGCTGTGGACTTGTCACGTGAGCCTAACACCACAACTCAGGTACAGTTGATCCTTGAACAAAACCGTGTGGGTGGGGTCTTGGGGAAGGATTAGGGGTATTCAGCCCCTGCAAAATTGAAAATCTGTGTAAAAATTTATAGTTGGCCCTTCAACCTCTAATCTTGTAGTACTTTAGTACTCAGTGGAAAAACAACCACCACCACATATAACTGGACCCCAAGCAGTACAAATCCATCTTGTTCAAGGATCAGCCTTACTTACTTTGAGGAGGGCTTTCCTGGTGGCTCAGACAGTAAAGCGTCTGCCTACAATGCGAGAGACCCAGGTTCTAATCCCTGGGTCGGGAAGATCTCCTGGAGAAGGAAATGGTAACCTACTCCAGTATTCTTACCTGGAAAATCCCATGGACGAAGAAGCCTGGTAGGCTACAGTCCATGGGGTCCCAAAGACTCAGACAGGAGTGAGCTACTTCACTTTCACTTTGTTTTCTGTGAGGTACAGAATGGATTGTTGAGATGACCTCCGTCCTCAAGAGCTGACTCTAATTGGCTTACAAAGCAAGTATCTTTGAAAGTTACCGAAAATATAAAAAGCATACTAAATCTTGAGTGGGCCAGCTAAGTCAGTCCCCGAGCCTAAAGTGGTTGGAGAAGTCCGCACTGAAGTAAGTGAAATTTCAGTTCAGTTAGAACTCGGATTTGAAGAGTTGTAGGAGAAGGCAATGGCACCCCACTCCAGTACTTTTGCCTAGAAAATCCCGTGGATGGAGGAGCCTGAGTGGGCTGCAGTCCACGGGGTCGCTAAGAGTCGGACATGACTGAGCGACTTCACTTTCACTTTCCACTTTCATGCACTGGAGAAGGAAATGAAAACCCACTCCAGTGTTCTTGCCTGGAGAATCCCATGGACGGAGAAGCCTGGTAGGCTGCAGTCTATGGGGTCGCACAGAGTCGGACACGACTGAGCGACTTCACTTTCACTTTTTACTTTCATGCATTGGAGAAGGAAATGGCAACACACTCCATTGTTCTTGCCTGGAGAATCCCAGGGACGGGGGAGCCTGGTGGGCTGCCGTCTATGGGGTCACACAGAGTCGGACACGACTGAAGTGACTTAGCAGTAGCAGCAGGGAAAGTTAAAAGTACATTTCAGGTGGAGGATCACTGGGAACTACACTGTCTCATCGCAACCTGCTCTGGAACACAACGCAGCAATCACACAAGCACCTAGTACAAGGTGGCCTCAACCAGCGCGCACCTAGTACCAGAGGAAGCCTCCCCTGGAGCCGCAGGGTTCAAATTCCAACAGCTGGGAAACACGGGACAGTGCCCCGCTCGCCTTACTCCCGCTTCCGGCTCAGACTCCGCCCCCAGCGGAAGTGGTGTGTGGGGGAAGAAAGCGATGAGACACTCTGGACCGCGCAGGCGTGTTGTGGGTTGCTGCGATGGCGCCGCCGGGTATCTTGAACAGGTATCTTCTGCTCATGGCACAGGAGCACCTGGAGTTCCGCCTTCCGGTGAGCCCGCAGTGCCGTCCACTGCTTCTGGCTGGAGACGACGGCGCGGTGGGGATTGATGTGCGGGTGGAGGCGACCCGCGCAGTCTGAGCCCGCGGGGATTGGGGGTCTGTGCTTGTCGGGGAGATGACTCGTCCCCTCCAATCCTTCGGCCCCTGGGACAGGTCTGAGCTCCGCGGAGGATGTGAGAGAGAAGTCCGAAACAGCTTCACATCCTCGCTAAGCATATTTATTCATTCTTCTGTCCTTGTGCCAGTTAACCGGAGTTAGGTAGGTGAAATGGCAACCTACCCCAGTATTCTTGCCTAGAGAATCCCGTGGACAGAGGAGCCTGGTGGGCTGCTGTCCATAGGGTCGCACAGTCGGACACGACTGAAGCGACTTAGCATGTATGCATGCATTGGAGAAGGAAATGGCACCCCACTCCAGTACTCTTGCCTGGAAAATCCCATGGACGGAGGAACCTGGTAGGCTGCAGTCCATGAGGTCGCGAAGAGTCGGATACGACTGAGTGACTTTACTTTGACTTTTCACTTTCATGCATTGGAGAAGGAAATGGCAACCCACTCCAGTGTTTTTGCCTGGAGAATCCCGGGGACGGGGGAGCCTGGTGGGCTGCCGTCCAAGGGGTCGCACAGAGTCGGACACGACTGAAGCGACTTAGCAGCAGCAGCAGCAGGTAGGTGAATACGAGTGGTCCTCTTCCTGCTGGAGCTTTTCGTCTATGGGAAAATAGAGACAGCGGACAGAAATGCTTAGGGTAGTATTCTAAGTATCGAATATGCGGCTCAAATTTCATGGGGGTTGGAGTAGTGGTGGTGAATTTGGGTGCTAGGGTTGAATGATGAAAAGTTGGGGAAATTTTTTATTCATTCAAGAAAGATTTTCAGAATACGTGTAATAGAATGTGCTGGACGCTGGGGATATAATGACGACAAGAGTTTCTGTCTTCACGGAGTTTACCGTTTAGGATAAAGGGTGACCAGATGCGTAAACAGAGCATTATGAAATAACTTTGGTAAGTGCAGTGATAGACACGCAGTGAAATACCAGCATATGGAAGGGAAATCTGAGGGGTGGGGGATGTTGGCCATTGAGATGGCTTTCAGGAGGGTATAACACTTGAGCTGTAACTTAAAAGATGAGTAGAAGTTAGCCAGGCCAGGGAGAGACACAAGTAAATTAGAATTACAAGCTATTCATTATTACTGAATTACCAAATATGTAGCAAAGAATGACAAGAGAGTGGAAGAGAAGGATTGTTGTTGTAGTGTCTTAAGTTGTGTCCAAGTCTTTAGCGACCCCATGGACTCTAGCCCACCAGGCTCCTCTGTCCTGGGATTTCCCAGGCTAGAATACTGGAGTGCATAGCCATTTCCTTCTCCATGGGATCTTCCCAACCCAGGGGTTGAACCCGTGTCTCCTGCATTGGCAGGCGAATTCTTTACCTCTGCCTGGGAGAGAAGGGTCAGTTCAGTTCCCTCAGTAGTGTCCCAACTCTTTGCGATCCCATGGATTACAGCATACCAGGCTTCCCTCTCCATCACAAACTCCTGGAGCTTGCTCAAACTCACGTCCATCGCATCAGTGATGCCATCCAACCATCTCATCCTCTGTCATCCCCTTCTCCTGCCTTCAGTCTTTACCAGCATCAGGGTCTTTTCCAATGAGTCAGTTCTTCACGGCCAATATATTGGAGAGAAGGGTAGGGTTCATAAAATGCAAAGCCTTAAATACTCTGGAACTTGGAGATTTTATTGAAGAATTTTAAGTAAGGAAGTGACAAAATCAGATTTTTTAAAAATCACTTTGGAAGCAGTACGGAGGATGGATTTGAGGGTAATCAGGAGCTAGGAGTTGAGTCTGTTGGAATAGTCTTGTTAATAAATTAAGAAAGCCTTAATTAGGGCAAGGAATAAGATGACTGTATACATTGGGACAACATTTAGGTGATAAAATCATCAGGGTTTGATGATGAGGGTTGACGGTTAGATGATTGGTTGAAGGTGGGGGGAAGAGGGATCAATCAAGGATGAGTCCTGGGATGGATATCAAGGTGTTTCTGTTTAAAATAGCACGGGCAGAAGTAAGATTTCAATTTTGGTTATGCTGAATTTGATATGCTTGTGTAACACCAAACAGACATGACGAGGCAGTGAATATGAGTATGCATGGATCTTAATATAGCTGCATGGACTGGTAACTAACATTTAGAAGTCTTTTGCATATGAACTCTAGGAGAGAGAACGAAATTATTCAGAGAAAGCATAGCATCAAAAAAAGCAGTAGGCCAAATACAGCATTGGAAGCATTGATGTTAAGGGGAAGTGGGAAAAGAAGGTCATGAGGAAAATAGGCAAGCGTCAGAATAGGAAGAGAGTTGTTCTTGTTGTTGTTCAGTCTCCAAGTTGTGTCCGACTCTTTGCGAACCCATTAACTGCAGCACGCTAGGCTTCTCTGTCCTTCACTCTTTCCTGGAATTTGCTCAGACTCATATCCATTAAGCCAGTGATGCCCTCCAACCATCTCATCCTCTGTCACCTCCTCCTCTTCTTGCCTTCAACTTTTGCAGTATCAGGGTCTTTTCCAGTGAGTCGACTCTTCATATCAGGTGGCCAAAGCATTGGAGCTTCAGCATCAGTCCTTCTAGTGAATATTTAGGGTTGATTTCCTTTAGGATTGACTGGATTGCTCTTCTTGCAGTCCAGGGCACTCTCAAGAGTCTTCTCCAGCACCAAAGTTCAAAAGCATCAATTCTTCAGCACTTAGCCTTTGTGGTCCAACTCTTACATCCATAAATGACTACTGGAAAAACCATAGCTTTGACTGTATGGACATTTGTCGGCGAATTGATGTCTCTGTTTTTTAATGTGAGACCAAAGAAATCAAGAGGATAAAGCTTTAGGGTTTTTCTAGAGTGGTTGTATAGTTTTAGGAAGAAATAGATTACTTGGTTTAGTGATCACTAGAAAATGAGAAAGCAGAGATAGACTGCTCTTAACACAAGAATGGAAAGTAAGAGATTGGTTAACAGTTTGAGGGAGACCTAGAGTTGAGGGAGAATCCCTTTCCCTGTTGGAGAAATTGCTGTTTGACGGCTGGAGGGAAGGGGAAAGTGGGTATAAGGACACAGCTGGAGGTGTTGGCCTTTCCACAGGAGGGAGCTTGGGCAGAGGAGACTTAGAGCAGGTGAGGGTAGTTGCCTGAAGGGCTATTTTCTAGGTAATGAATGAGTCAAGGTACTTTCTTGAAAGATAGAGGACCAAGCAGTTGAATGGAGAAATTGAGAAAACTTTGAAACAATCTTGAGAGCAAAGAGGGAACTGATGAGCTAAACTATTAGGTAGAGAGGGACTCGCGTGTTAGAGTGATGTGGAAAACTCAGCTGGGGTGAAGAGCACATATTTGTAATTGTGCCAGGATTCTGTGATTCTCTTCAGTTGTGTTCAGTCCACTGGCCTTACGAGTTTCCAAGGAAGACTGCTGCATTCATTCAGGACTAATGTGTGGCTGAGCAGGTGCACCGGCGAGATGAGGTGCAAGGGCATAGAGTCTCATGGAGGAAGTAATATTTTAGTTAGATCTTAATTGATGAGGAAGATACTCTGGGGATGAAGAGGACTCAAGAGCCCACTTCACTGAGAAAAGAAAGCAAGTGTAGAGGCCTGGAGGGGTGGTTGTTTATGGTGGTTTGGGTGTGGGTTGTATGGGGAAGGAGGATGAAGTAATGGACAGTGAGGCTAGAGAGGTGGCAAGGATCCAGATTCTGAAGTGTTTTGAAACTGTTGGAAGTAATTTGGATTTTATTTTAGATCATGGAGAACCACTGGCTTTTTTTTTTTTTAATTTCCTTTTTAAGCCAAGAAGTAACAAACTTTTTTCCTTTTTAAATCATGAAGTGACTAGCAGTCATTTGTGTTTTAAAAAGTAACTCTGGAGTCCCAGAGAAGGGATACCACTTAGAATCCTCTAGGATTCTAATCCACCAGGGTGGAAACTAGAGAGCAGCCAAGGAGGTGAGTGCCTGTAGTCAGGTAATGCAGGGAGAATGGCGTGGTTAGGCTGCAGTCTTAAAAACAGCATCCCTAGTAGTTGCTGATTGTTTACCTGTTTCTTCTTTCTTAAGTTCTTCTTAGTATCTTTCCTTTGTGCCAGTTCCATCTCCCCAGAACTCAATCTTTTTTCTGTCTCCATTGTCCTAAGGCTGAAACTCTAGTCTGGTGTTTAAAGCCTGCCATTGCATGATTTTCTTCTCTGCGTCCTCCCACGACCTCTGCCACAAACAGCGCAGCCAGATACCCTTCCCTGTCATTCCCACCATCTTGTTTGGGTCTTTCCTGTACCACTCTTCAGTCTATTGATTTTATATAGTCAGTGTTCATTTAGATTTGCCCACATACTTGTTTATTTTAGATTTCATGATTTTTTTTTTACTTGATTCTTTTTCAGATATGCAGTTTCTTTTTTTTTAATCCTCTGCCCAAATTCTTAATTTTGTCTTTTATCTTCTTCAATATAGAAAGCACTGCTGTGTTAAAATATGTAATTGATAAAAGGGGTCCTGTGGGTCAGTTTCTTTCATGTATTGTTTCTCTTGCTGCTTTTTCATATGTGTGCTGGGTGTTTTTAAAATACATGCCAGATATATTTGAAAATTTATGTAAAAAAAGAAATGAATACTGGGATGATGCAAATGCTTTTGAAGATAGGAGCATTAAAACTCCATTAACACTCCAGGATCGCTTCAGGCCTCGAGTTCTGTCTCTGCTCTGATTTGCACGCACTTGATAATATGCATAGGTTTGGGGGATTCCAGTCTGAACTGAGTGGTTTTATCAAACTTTCTTTCCTTCCCATTGTTGGCCCTGTGCTCTTTTTTGTTCTTCTGGCTCCATTAAGCTGTCCACCTTCACCGCTACTCTTGGATTTGATTTATTTCCCAGGGAAAGAGTGACTATACCTTGAGATATCTGTCCTGTCCTGGATCTTGATTTGGTAATTCTTGTAATCTCTCATGCCTTCAAGTAGAGGTCATTTTTTTTTTTTTTAATTCTTCTCAACGGGAGGCTTAATCTGAGTTACCTGAATTAGATTTGAATTGAATTGCCATCACTCAAAGTTCTCTTTCTGTATAGATTCTCCCTGTGTTTCAGGGCTTAAAGTGAGTTTCCATTGAAAGTTTTCTTCTAAAACTGAAGCAATCTTTTCTTCCTTTGTACTCTAGTATATTATTATTGTGTTTTGTCTTTTTTTTTTTTTTGCTTCTTTAAGGGCATTTACTGTTGTACACCTCACATTTCAGTTACTATTAAATGTTAGTTCTACTAGACCCTAGCTCCCTCAGGGTCTTTACACAGCTCAGTGAATCTTTACACAGCTCAACGCCTTGCATATATTAGTCATTTAATAAATATTGAATTGAGTGAAATAGGATCTCTTTGGGGAAGGCAATCAAGCACGCTTTTGGACCCATCTCCTATGTTAGAGGGCTTCCCAGATGGCATCGTGGTAAAGAACCTGCCCGCCAATGCAGGAGGCACAAGAGATGTGAGTTTGATCCCTGGATGGCAAAGATCCCCTGGAGAAGGCAGTGGCTACCCACTCAAGTATTCTTGTCTGAAGAATTCTATGGACAGAGGAGCCTGGCGGGCTACAGTCCATGGGGTGGCAAAGAGTTGGGTTTGACTGAGTGTGCATGCGTGCGTGCACACACACACATTATTAGAACTGCTAGACAGGAAAGCTGTAATGAGTAGCAGCCTATGTGATTTAAAGTGAAAGATTAAGAGTGCAAATATGGTTCTGGTTTTACCTCTGTGCAGTTAATCAGGGCTAGTTTTAGTTGGCAGCTGCCTTATTGTACTAAAAGTAAAGTTTAGGCACCTGGATTTTACTGCTGGTTCTGAAGCAAACTAAATGGATGAAAAAGTGAGTGGCTAAAAGAACTGCAAAGCTCGTGTGAATTAATGCATCAGGTATGCCCCAGATCATGCCATATTTTTGTATCCAGTGTCTAAATTCTTTGTTCCTGATGTAAAAAGATTAACTGAAAAGTAAATTTGCCATGTGATGAATAAAAATTTTGTTTTGCTTTTTCCAAGTAGATTGATGTGGTAGTTTTAATACGTGTTTTGCTTTTCAGTTCGAAACATGGATTATCACGTTTACTCTGACTTTTAAATCATTTCTTAGATTTTGGGTAATGGTGCTAATCCTATGCCGTAAAATTTTGAATGATCCTCACTTTTTTTTTATGCTTAGAACCTTTGTGCTTTAACCTGTTGTTCATTTCTAACTGTATTCCAAGAGCAGCAAACTTTCATGTTTTGAAAGTATGTTATGAATGTGTGAATTCATATTCATAATATGCTTCAATAAGGAGTGAACAATTATCATTCTTGCCAAGAAACAGTCTATAACTTCATTTTTCTTTTAAGTAGTATAATTGTCAGTCTTGCTTGCTTTCTTGACCCACTGAACTTCAAGGACAGTGTTGTGGTGATCACTATCTTGATTCATTCAGTTATAGCCTAGGTTCTTTGCTCTTTTCATTACAGATCTCCTTAACCTTTTGAGGTAGCTGATTCCTGTTTCATTGATGAGGGAACTGGGAGTTGAGGGAGTTAAGATTCTTGTATAAAATCACATAGCTGCCATTTGGAAGAACTGGAAACCAAATTGTGGCCTGCCTCCAAGGTCGAATGATGCCTCCTGTTTAAATTTGTGTCACCTATGTTGCAAAATAACTGTTGGACTACCTTGAGTGATTTCCTGATAGTCTGTGCTAGTTCTTGGTCTGTCCATATGATTCCGGTGAATGCAGCACCTTCTAGTACCTGGGATTAAAAAAAAAGATTCGTTGCACAGACAAAAGGAAAAACAGATAAGGCGCTAGCTGTGCAAACCTCCCATTCTTCTTGGTCTGGAGGTGGAGGGCTTTCACAGTCTGGGTGTACTTTCTCCCAGGGTGACCAGGGCTCGTGGACTCAGTGTTAATTCTTCCTTCCCGTGCCTGAGAGGAAAGGGGATTGTAGGCACCCTCTCATTGGGTTTCATCCTGTGTAAGACCTCCCCAGCAGAGTGGGAGTCTGCCTGCTTTATGTTATTTGAGGAAGGTAAAATTTGTTAGCAGCACGAATTAGAAAGTTTGTATTCTCATCTTGTGTTTACCAGTACAAAGTATTTGCTTCATAGGCCATATGAACTATCTGAACAGATTTCAACTTTGCATACTTGATGTTTTTAAAGTACCTGTTGTATTCTCTTTCTAGTTCTGTAATTTTATCCAGAAAGGATAAAAAGTACCATAACTTGTACTTATTCAATTAATCTATAGTTATGCTCCCTAATAATCACTTTTCTTTTTTTTTTTAATTCAATATATATTTATTCATCTAATTAGCTGGACAAGACAGTGAACTTAGTCTGTAAAGTATTCTCTTCTGACATTTGGTAAAATTCTATTATTGGTCTTCATTAATCATAAATTAATACATAACTAATGATTTTATTTTCTAGAGAAAGAATAGTTCCAAATACAGCTTGTAAACATACATTAAAAATAATTTTCTATCCAAGTAGTCAAAAAATTAAAACTTTAACAGAAGTGCTATTTTTCATATATTTAATGAATTAAAAGCAGTACAGCATCCAGTTGAACAGTAGTGAAGGCAAATTGATACTCTCACTTTATAACTTAGAACAATTCTTTAAGAAAGTATTATGACCATATGTACTTTAAGAAGCCATACAACTTTCCACATCTCTGGGTATAATATCGTTGTTTATTGCATCTCTATCTTAAAGAAACAATCTAAAATTTGGAAAAAGCCAGATATTTATGAAAATGAGTATTTAGCCTTTTAAACTGATAAAATTTAGAAAACACCTAAGTGTTCAACATATAGTATATTGTTTCCTACTGAAAAACTTGTAATCCTAATGCCAAGGAGAAAAATGTTTATGAAATTAATATTTAAAGGGAAGAAGAGTCCTAAACCTCATTACAAACATGTTATTTCCTTTCTGAACATCCTCAAATCATCTAATGGTTTTATTTTTATTGATCCATTGTCAGATACCATTTTTTGCAATCTGCTTTTTCCTTTTCAGAAATCAGGGCATTTTCTCAGAATCTTTTGACAACTTTTTTTTTTCCTGAAATTTCTCAGAAATTGCTTCCCATGGTTGTGACTGTAAAATATTTTCAGAACCCAGAGTTATAATTTGTCTGGTATTGACATTTTAGCCCTTTAGGTAGATAATCAACCCCCTCTCTCTTTTTTCTTAATTGTGTTAATAAATGTGTTTTATTATACTTCTAAGTTCCATGTGTTCAAATGTATTCTCTAATATTTTCAATATAGGAGATAAAGTCTTTGCTTTCACTTTTTGGAGGTCAATTCATCAGTAGTCAGGAAACTTATGGAAAGGTAAGTTGAATTTATATTTTTTATTAGACCTATATATATAGTATCCTTAGAAATCTTAAATTTATATAGTTACTTGTGTCTGTTTTTAAGGGCAGTTGAATAAAAAGGATATTTTGGGGAAATTTTTGTTTTGGAAAGTTAGATTTATCTCCAATTTTCACTTTATTAGTTTTTAAATTTTACTTTGGTAGTCTACCATAATTTTTATCTGTCCCTTTATTGAAAAGAGGTCTGTCCTCTGTTGATGAGGTATAATTAGAATTTAGCTGCTTTCAGACTTATTTTTGGTACTCACTTTATAATTTTAAATTAATTATGCATATGTGAAATTGTGAGTTTATGAGCCATATGTTTGGGTTTGACAGTTTATCAGTGTATTGGGAAGTTTAAAAAACAAAAAAAATCATTTACAGTTCTTCTTTGACGTGACTTATAATTTGGCGAGACTGCCTTCTAGTCTTTTGATATATGTTTTCCCCCTTCGTTGTAATACTAGCAATGAACTTCTGGATCTCTTTTTCATTTGATAGCATTAATATAGTCACATATAATATAATCACATATATAATATAGTCACATATAATATAGTCACTCTGCTTAGCATTGATTACTAACAGGACTGTGTATTTTTCCATCAGTTAACTCAACCATAATTTATCTAATGATTTCACTTAATTCAGCTTGCTTTAAAATTTTTCCTAATAAAAATAATACTAAGGTTACTGTCTTTTCCCTGTTTGGGTTATTTTGAATTTTTTTGTAGGATAGTATAAAAATTGGAATCAAGACTGGGTCTGGCAGGGAGGTCTTCTCATAAAAAGTGAGAGAACTTAAATTGAAAGTTCTCTGGTATTGGACTTTTACACCTGAAGTGAAGTCAAGTCGCTCAGTCGTGTCCGACTCTTTGCGACCCCATGGACTGTAGCCTACCAGGGTCCTCCCATGGGATTTTCCAGGCAAGAGTACTGGAGTGGGTTGCCATTTCCTTCTCCAGAGGATCTTCCCCACCCAGGGATCGAACCCGGGTCTCCTGCATTGTAGGCAGACGCTTTACCGTCCGAGCCACCAGGGAAGTGAACTTCAATTATTGATGGAGGAGGAAAGGAGAGAGCGTGTGGATATAATTGGGTGAGGGGGATGAACTGAGGTTGGGGTCCTGCTACATATTGCTGCATTCTGGCAAGTGGTTATCTGGGGGGAGCACAAAGATGCCTATAATCTTGGGTATTAAAACCCCCTGATGCACTTGGAACTTTTTTCCTTGGATAAAATAATAAATGATAATTGAATAATATACTCTATATAATTTTTCATCATAGTTATTGCAGAGACCCCACCCTCTTAGGTGGCCAAAGCTAGCTAGAAAAAAAAAAAGATGATTCAGACATATATTACTTAGTAATTCAAAACAAAATAGCTGTATTATAAGAAAATTTTAGCAACAATAAAAAATATTCTGAGATTATACTTAAGGGTAAAATGTGCATTAATTCTTGGTCATAATACATATGAGCAAACATGAAATTAACCTTAAGTTTAAATAACCTTAAATTTCCGGTAAAAAATGTTTTCATTTATATGATCATTTTAAAAAGAATTCTGATTTTGTACTGTATTATCCTAACAGGTTACCTATTAATTAATTTTTTTTCCACTATTGGAGCAGTTTTTATTTTGGTTAGTGTCAGATTAGATATTGTCACATAAAAGTAGCAAATAGGAATTTCTTCTTACTGACTTCTTAAATAAGGTCATAAAACCACTTAGAAGTAAGTTGTATATTATTATTTCTTTCAGTCTCCTTTTTGGATTCTTAGCATTCCCTCTGAGGATATTGCCAGAAACTTAATGAAACGGACAGTGTGTGCCAAGTAAGAAAAACTTATTATGTTCTCCTGCATGAGTGTAAGCTGGACTTCTCGTAACTACTCTGTTCTTTCGCTATATTGGCAGAAAGTAGAAGGGGTTGATTGTTGTGAGCCCAGTTTAGCTTGTAGTTATGTGTATTTGCCACTGGATGGTGGTAAGAGAACAGAGGAGAGTTACCTACTGAAACTGTGGATGAGAGAATCTCAGATGATGAAATGCAGAAACACGTGCTTTAGAATAATTTTTTTAAACTTCTATATTAAGCAAGCATATGGTTTAAGATGTAAATGCTATGTTATTACATAGGAAAAATGCCACATTTAATTATAACCAAAGTATTGAAAGCCTAAAAATCTTTTTCTTATATATGGTTTTTAATTAGATGAACAGATCGGTGAAGTGTAAGATGACAAAAAATGAAGCCTACCATAAAATATGTTTTACTGTTTTATTTGTTAGTGTAGTTCTGATTATAATATCTTGATGTGAATTAAAATAATGATGTCATTCTTGTTTATCCTGCCTGAGTGTTTTCTGGCTTTCATCATTAGTATCTATTCTTCCTTCCTTCTTGTTTCGTTGTTGGAAAAATCTGTCTTTGGGTTTGGAAATTAAACTGCATTTTCAATTAGCATTTTAAAATTGAAAAACTTATGCTATCCTTGCTTTTTTTTTTTTAACACTCCTCTTCAACTCCCTGAAGATTTTGACAGATTTCTGAGAAATTCCTTCTTTTTGCTTGGAAATTATACTTAATAATGCAGTGCAAATAAGAATTTACATATATCTAGTTTTGTTAATATGGTTAGCAATGCTTTATTATTGAGTAGATTACAACCCCCATATAATTGAGGGCAGGAGGAGAAGGGGGCAACAGAGGATGAGGTGGTTGGATGGCATCACCAAGTCAATGGACACGAGTTTGAGCAAACTCCAGGAGATGGACAGGAAAGCCTGGCATGCTGCAATCCATGGGGTCCCAAAGAGTAGGACATGACTTGGTGACTTAACAACAATTGAAAACTAGCTGCATTGCTCAGTCTAATCTCATAAATTGAAGCTTGTTAATGAGTTTTACTTAGTCAATAAAAATGACCAGAAAATGGAAACAGAACTAAAAAACATGTCATTTGAGTAATTATCACTGTATGTTAGCATATTAAAATTTATGGCTCTGAGAGATGTTTGAATTCCAAAGATAAATCTTATAGGCTTAAAATAGCTTACTGAGAACCAGATTTATATGCTTCCTTCATAGCTCATATCTTTGATGAATGCATTTGAGTAATGGTACAGTAAATAGTTGTGTAATACTTGTGTAACTTTATGAAATAATATCCCTGGCCGCTTTTTCAGTTCAGTTCAGTTGCTCAGTCGTGTCTGACTGTGACCCCATGGACTATAGCACGCTGGGCTTCCCTGTCCATCACCAACTCTCGGAGGTTGCTCAGACTCATGTGCATTGAGTCAGTGATGCCGTCCAACCATCTCATCCTCTGTCATCTCCTTCTCCTCCTGCCTTCAGTCTTTCCCAGCATCAGGGTCTTTTTTAGAGAGTCGGTTCTTCGCATCAGGTGGCCGAAATATCGGAGCTTCAGCTTCAGCATCAGTCCTTCCAATAAATATTCAGGACTGATATAGGATGGACTGGTTGAATTTCCTTGCAGTCCAAGGGACTCTCAAGTCTTCTCCACCACAGTTCAAAAGCATCAGTTCTTTGGTGCTTAGCTTTCTTTATGGTCCAACTCTCACATCCATACTTGATTACTGGAAAAACCATAGCTTTAACTATATGGACCTTTGTTGGCAAAGTAATGTCTTTGCTTTTCAGTATGCTGTCTAGGCTGGTCATAGCTTTTCTTCCATGGAGTAAGCGTCTTTTAATTTCATGGCTGCAGTCACCATCTACAGTGATAATGAAGCCCAAGAAAAGAAAGTCTCTCACTGTTTCCATTGTTTCACCATCTATTTGCCATGAAGTGATGGGACTGGATACCATGATCTTAGTTTTTTGAGTTTTAAGCCAGCTTTTTCACTTTCCTCTTTCACGTCATTAAGAGGCTTTTTAGTTCCTCTTCACTTTTCTGCCATAAGGGTGGTATCATCAGCATATCTGAGGTTATTGATATTTCTCCCAGCAATCTTGATTCCAGCTTCAGCTTCATCCAACCTGGCATTTCTCATGATGTACTCTGCATATAAGTTAAATAAGCAGGGTGACAGTATATAGCCTTGACATACTCCTTTCCCAATTTTGAACCAGTATTGTTGCATGTCTGGTTCTAACTGTTCCTTCTTCACCTGCAAACAGATTTCTCAGGAGGCAGGTAAGGTGGTCCCGTATTCCTGTCTCTTGAAGAATTTTCCACAGTTGTTATCCACACAGTCAAAGGCTTTAGCATAGTCAGTGAAGCAGAAGTAGATGTTTTTCTGGTATTCTCTTGCTTTTTTGTTGCTCCAACAGATGTTGACAGTTTGATCTTTGGTTCCTCTGACTTTTCTAAATCCAGCTTAAACATCTGGAAGTTCTCAGTTCACATAGTGTTGAAGCCTAGCTTGGAGAATTTTGAGCATTACTTTGCTAGCGTGTGAGATGAGTGCAATTGTGCAGTACTTTGAACATTCTTTGGCATTGCCTTTCTTTGGGATTAGAATGAAAACTGACCTTTTTCAGTCCTTTGGTCAGTGTTGAGTTTTCCAAATTTTCTGGCATATTGGGTGCAGCACTTTCACAGCATCATCTTTTAGGATTTGAAATAGCTCAGCTGGAATTCTATCATCCCCACTAGCTTTGTTCATCATAGTGATACTTCGTAAGGCCCACTTGACTTCCCTTTTTAGTCTTTGTATATTTTTCATGGTTGAGGGTATACCTTAAGTGATAACTAAGTAAAAGTAGTATCACTGTGGAGGCCTTCTCCCTATAATTAATAGGTAAAGGGGAAGTCATTTTCAGAGGATAAAATTGACAATCCTAATTGTAGCATTAATTATTCTTGAATAACAGACATTAGAAGTGTGTATTCAAAACTCACTTAGATTCAGATTTTTTTGTGGTAGAATAGGGATTGAAAGTTGATTTTATTTGACTTATTTTTAACATGCACTGGTTTTTTTTTTTTTTAGCATATTACAGAGTGAAAAATATAACAAATGCCTAGGTACCTATCTTGTTAAATCTCAACATTTTGGGGTAATTTGCCACAATTTTTTAAAAAAATAAACCATTACAGAAATGATTGGTGCTCCCTGTGTACACTTCCCAGTTCTAACCCTCCTTCCTTCAAAGGATAGTTTCTTAAAGCATTATTTGTGAGAAAGGTTTCATTATTATTGCTATAATCAGTGAAATATTTTTGATCATACGGATATTAATAAGTTGACGCCATGCTTATTTATATAGCAGCCATGGGAAATGTAGCAATCCATTTAAGTTTTCTAATGTCTAAAATAGGAATCATAATAGTGCAGTCATATATATGGAAACAGTTTACTATGAAAATCTAAATCATAAAAGGTGTTAGTCCAGTGTGCCAGTTATAATGGAAGCTTATGATGTTATATATTGAATATTTTTATTTTTCCATTTACATATAAATTTATTATATGTATATAAATTATATGTTATATAAATTCTTTCTGAAAGAGGATATGGAGTATTATTTTTACTGAATCTGGGTTGTCACTCCAAGCATTAGTTCCTTTATTATTACTGTATAATAGTTCATTAGGGATAATTATGAATTGTGGCATTGTCTGTGCCTTTCCTGAATGGCCTGGAGTTCTTGTCTTTTTGCATAGAGAAGTGATGTATGGATTCTGGAGTCAGATGGATTGGGGTTTGAATCCTACCTTACAAATTGCTATATGACTTGAGAGAGTCATTTAATCTTTTTGTACCTCAGTTTCCTCACTGGTTAAATGGATGATGATACTGATAGCTACCTCAGGATTCCTATTAGGAATACCTGAATTAATATTAAATGGCCTTAAAACAGTCCCTGGTACTTTGCGTTATATTAAGTGTTAGCTCTTACTTAGCTGAGTAAGAGTAGTATAATTGTAGAGGCCCTGTTTCTATAAATTCAGTACAAGGGAAAGGAGGAATTCATTTTCAAAGGATAATATTTGCAGTCCTGAGAGCAGCATTTTTTCTAATCATAAAGTAGTTGATTTTAGATGCACAAAACTGTAATATATAGATCAAGTTTCATTACAACTGATTCTAAAAGTGGTTTCGTTGATTGCAATAAAATTTTGCTTAATTTTTTTTATTCCCTAAAATAGATATAAACGAGATTTTTTTCATAATAAGAATTTTTTATTTAAAAGTAACAATTACTAAGTGTTATCAAATATGGCTAGATATTAATGGTAACATTTTTATCCATTTTTCCTTTTATGTAGAAGACATTGGGAAAGATTGAATTTTCTGCACTTTATAACTGTTTCATTAAAAGAAGTGATTTTTATGGCATCATTTGTGTTCTAGTTTTAAAAAAAATGAAATGATAATGGTGAAGACTTCGAAAAAGATCTTGACTTACAAATTCTTCTTCTGTGTAAAGTTCAACTTGTGTTTGTAATTTAGACTTAAGCTATATTTGTTTTCAGGATACGTATTTCTCATTTAATAGCTTAGAAACATAGGCAGTAATTGTTTTGGTGGAGCGAGCATAAAGAACCAATGAAATAACTGTTACATATTACTGTATGAACTAACTTTTTTTACTGAGGTTAGTGCCAATCATTTATTTCCTAGGTCTATATTTGAACTGTGGGGTCATGGGAAGTGTCCAGAGGAGCTGTACAGTTCTCTTAAAAACTACCCTGTAGAGAAGATGGTACGTAGCAAATGTGGCTTTATATAAGTAGATCTGTAGATACTGTACTATCTACATGTGTACTATGTACAAAACTTAAAGGATTTATCTGCTCTTATTTTAGGTTCCATTTCTGCATTCAGATTCTACATATAAAATAAAGATTCACACATTTAATAAAACACTGACACAAGAAGAAAAAGTCAAACGGATAGATGTAAGTGAATTTAGCAAAAACCAAAACCTATGGTCGCAAAGAGTTGGACACAACTGAGCATGCAGGCAAAAGCAAAGCTAAAAGGACCTATGAGATTAACGTAAAATAGCCACCGTTGATGGATAAGAATCCCCAGTGTCTACTGAGTGCTTTTGTACCACATTGCTAAGCACTTTTCATGTTTTGTCTTATTTAATAGCTGATAACCAGACTTACAATATAGGAATTATTATTATA
Organism: Bos taurus; assembly: GCF_002263795.3. Lineage (NCBI taxonomy): Eukaryota > Metazoa > Chordata > Mammalia > Artiodactyla > Bovidae > Bos > Bos taurus. The sequence goes on along the minus strand of NC_037336.1, from coordinate 25,301,360 downwards.
TAAGCACTATTTTTCCTTTTAGATATTTATATTATTTAGAGTTACTTTTATTTTTTAGGCACTTGAATTTCTGCCATTTGAAGGGAAAGTAAATTTAAAGAAGCCACAACATGTATTCTCTATTCTGGAGGATTATGGTTTGGACCCAAACCACATCCCTGAAAATCCACATAATATTTATTTTGGTAGATGGGTAAGCAAGTGTTCTTTTTACCTATTTTAGTTTTCTTTAAAACCTAAATGTTAGTCCTTTGAATTGGACTCTATATGTAAAACTTGAAAGGAGCTGAAGAGTCAGAACTACTGTGTGAAGTAAAATCAGTGGAAAATATGTGGTTGTGTGTTTTTTTTTTCCCCCCCGAGATTCTGATGAAATGCAAGAGGATTATTATAAGGTGTTATAAGGTGTGGGGCCTAGGTAGGAGGTTGCGTACCTGGAAACCTTAACCCAAAACTTGCTGGAAAGCGTGAACTGCTTTTTAAATGAAAGTAGAGAAAAGGCAGAGTGCTGTGACAGCAGGAACCTCATTTGTGAAGCTCTGTGATTGAGGTTTCCATTCTTAAAGGAAATTACTGCAAAGCAGTTCTGCCCACTTCCCTGAGGCACTGAGAGGGCAAGTGGAATCTGTGGCTTATGCTACAAGATATTGCTATTTAGGAGAATAAAAGAGGTGGTTAGAGCTCCCTACCAGCTCCTGGAATAGTTGCATTCAAATTCAATTCATATTTGCTTTGAAAAGCAGAAGTAAATGGGAACACACTAAGAAATAACAAGTGTATGTCCGTAACTGCCTCAGTCACATTTTTATATGAAGCAGTGATTAAGTGGAAAGAAGTTATTGTCATCAAGATACTGTGGATTTAATGTGAATAATTATTTTAAATCCGTTTTGTAGATTTATACTTATTGAAAAATATCTCTGATCTAGATTGCAGATGGGCAGAGAGAGCTTATTGAGTCATACAGTGTCAAAAAGAGACACTTTATTGGAAATACAAGCATGGATGCTGGTTTATCATTCATCATGGCCAACCATGGAAAAGTGAAAAAAAATGATATTGTATTTGATCCATTTGTTGGAACAGGTATTTTTATTTAATTGTTTTAAACTAATGTAGAAATGTTACTTGTTTATATTAATCAAGGTCATAGTATTATTTTTGCTAAAAGATTAAGTAGAATAATTTTTTATTTATCACTAAATAAGAGACAACCACATATTTGTATAATAGTTAGTATTTGACATTTTTGCTACTTCCAGAGATAATGCTGAAAGAAATTTTGTGGGCTCTGTTTTTATTTTTATTATGTTTTTAAGAATTTTGTGGGTTTTTTCCCCATAAGTAACGACTCAGGGGATCATACCATTCATTATAGAAATGTTGTAAAGCTTTACAGTTTCTTTATATAGGAAATTTCTTACTGTACTTGAATTAAAAAAACGGGAAAACACTTGAGGAAGAAAGACTTGAGTGACACAATTTTAAAAAGTATTCACCTTTTAAAATTGGCAGATATATACTTACATAAAAAATGATTAATGTGCCTTATCTTTGGGTTGTGGAGGTTCATGTGTGAAGTTTGAAAATAAGAAAAGTGACTAAGGATCAGTGGCCTAGAGCATGACTGCTGAGGCCGTTACCTGGGTTTTGTACACCCTTGATTGGATGTCCTCGTAGTTAACTTTGTGTGAAAGCCCAAGGTTATTTCATCTGAGTGAAGACATTTTCCTGCTTCAACCCATTTTTCTTCCGTCTTGCCTATGCATATGGAGTATTCACAATTAGGTTCGCCTAAATTCACTATGTTCAGACTGTAAGAATAAATTATGTGCAGTTGGAATTTCTCACTGTAGTGGTCTTTCCCTGTCAGAAACTCCTCTGAAACTCCGTAAGCAGTGATGATGCGGGAGCTCCCATTTGTTGAATAGAAAACATGTCACGTACTAGCTGTGCATTCCAAGGCTACTGTCTGATTTAACTCTCTACAGCTACTGAGATTGAGATACTCTACAAAATCTTCCTGAGATTATGGCACAGAGATTAAGGGACTTGCCCAAACTTATGCATGGTAGACGTCTCATGGGTTTCACACTCAAGCAGACTAACTCCAGGGCTCAGTGCCTGTTACTGTCATAGCACTGCCTCTCTCAGCATTAGGATTTGCCAGCCAGCTGCTGTTGCTAAGTCGCTTCAGTCGTGTCCAACTCTGTGGGATCCCATAGACGGCAGCCCACCAGGCTCCCCCGTCCCTGGGATTCTCCAGGCAAGAACACTGGAGTGGGCTGCCATTTCCTTCTCCAATGTATGAGAGTGAAAAGTGAAAGGGAAGTCGCTCAGTCGTGTCCGACTCTTAGAGACCCCATGGACTGCAGCCCACCAGGCTCCTCCATCCATGGGATTTTCCAGGCAAGAGTGCTGCAGTGGAGTGCCACAGCCAGCTACTGTACCATAAACTAACGTGAGGAATACAGCACATTAGGAGCAAATAGAATCAAGGTCAAGAGATTTCTAAATGGTGGAATAATTTCCTGAGTTGTTAAATCAATCTTGGTGCGTCTCTCTGCTCCATTCCTCCATTGTCTCTGTATATCCTACCCCTGACATATTACCCATTCCTTTTTTTCCTATCCTAATCATCCTAAGTGCCTCCCCAACTTTTTGAACTTGACAGGAAATAAAACTTATGGAAATGTTACAATTATAAAAATAAGAGAAAGAAATCCTACATATCCCTGACCCAGAGTGGACTGTTGTTAAAATTTGGCATTATTTGCTTTATCACTTTCTCATTATGTTTTATATACACAGTATTTTTCTTTCTGTACCATTTGAAAGTAAGTTGCATCCATTATATCCCTTTACCTCTCAAACACTTTAATATGTATTTCTTGATGATAAGTATATTCTCTTACATCACCACAGTATAGTTTTCACTGTTAGTAAACATACTATTCAGATAGTACTTTAGAGTTGGTATTCCATTGTTGTTGGTTGACTCACGAATGTTTTTTATACCATCTTTTTTCTTTTTCATTCTAGCATCAGGTGTTGTATTTTGTTGTCAGCATTTCTTTGATCCCTTGATATGGAATATATCCAAAGTCTGTCTTTTTCTTTTAGGAAACTTGGAATATTATCCCTCCTCTCTTTATTTTTTATCCAGAATATTCCTTATTTTGGCTAATTTGATGTTTCCTTATGGTTAGATTAAGGGGTCTTACTTTCCTGGCTGGACCACTGCATCAATGATTTTGTGTCCTTCTTAGGGCATCCACATAGTACCCATCTCTCCCCATTGGTAATGTTAATTTTGATCAACTGATTAAGATGGTGTTTGATTTTTTTTTCCCCCCACTGTGTGATTACTATTTTTTTTCCATGCATTTAATAGGCAGTCTGTATGGTGACACACCAAGATCCTACATCTGAATCACCCCCACCCTGTGGTTGTCAGGTTTAGCACTGATTGTCGGTTCTTGCCTACACCTGTCTTGACTTTGGCTACAAAGGGATGATTTTCTGTCTTCAGCACTCCCTCCAGTGGACACCTTTCTTATTATAAGCAAAAGCTGTTTCTTTTCCTTTGTATTCATTTATCTATTGTTTATAAGAATTAGTGGATTTCCCCTCCTTTCCCCAAGTGGTCTTAATTCATTTTTTTCTTAATTATTTTATTGCTCAAATTGTCCCAGATTTGTCTTGTGCAGGCCCTTTCATACTGGATCTGTCTTGTGATATGTTCCTGTAGTCTTTTTTTTTTTTAACACCTCCCTCTTCTTTCTGGCTCATTCAGACCCTGGAATCAGTCATGTCTCTTAGAAATTCTTATTTCTTTTAGTGGGGAATGGTATTAATATTAGAAACCAAGATCTAGGTGCTAGGTATTTTTGCTTCTACACCCTTTCAGCAGACAACTTGGAAATGCATGTGTGTGTGTGTGTGTGTGTGTGTGTGTATGTATATATAATCTGTATATAAATGTATATGCAAATATACATATTCATGCATACGTACTGTATGTACACATAACTAAACGTATATGCATAGTTTAGAACTTGTGAGTTCTCACATATACTACAGATTCCACTCTAACCTTTTTTCACTTAACAATATTTCCTAGAAATCACTTTCTTTAGTTCATAGAGATTGTTTTCATCTATTTTACAGCATACTCCATGGGTTTGAAATGAAATGAAAGAGTCAGTTGTACCTGACTCTTTGTGACCCCATGGACTATATAGTCCATAGAATTCTCCAGGCCAGAATACTGGGTAGCTGTTCCCTTCTCCAGGGGATCTTCCCAACCTAGGGGTCAAACCCAGTCTCCTGCATTGCAAGCAGATTCTTATGTACTGTAATGTATTCAGATAGTCTCCTAAGCTTGGGTATAGGTAGTTTCCCATATTCACAGTTATAAATAGTGCTTGCAATGAATAATCTTTATATATATACTTTTATAGTGTTGGAAATACAGCTCTAGGGTAAATTCCTAGAATTAGGAAATTAGGTTGAAGAGTTTACGTAATTTTGTTAAATGTGGCGAAGTTACTCTCCATTATGCCATTTTGCTTTCTTGCCAGCAATATATAGGAGTCCCTGTTCCCCCACAGCCTCACCAGCAGAGTGTATTATCAGGCTGTTGAAATTTGCCAGTCCATTGGGTGAAAATGTTATCTCAGTGTAATCTTAATTTGTATTTTTCTTATGAGTGAAGTCTAATAACTTTCTATTTTAAGGACTAGCAGTGTAACTTTTTTGGAATTTTCTTAAAGTCATTTCCCTATTTTTCTGTAGATATTTTGGTTTCCCCCCTTATTTTTAAAAATACTTTGTATTTTAGTCCCCCTCTTTTTTTCCTGTTTTAATGTATATAAATATATAAAATATTTTCTCTCAGTTTGCCATTTTTCTTTTGATTTTGTGTGTAACTTTTTTTTTTTTTTTAACCAGGCAATAGCTTTCCCTACATCCAAGTTATAGAGGAATTCAGCTATGGTTTCTTCAGTAGTTTTGATTTTTTCCTTTTAGATCTCTGATGCATTTGGAGTTTATTTTTTGTGTGCTGTGAGGAATAAATCTAATTTGTCTTTTTCCAAATGCTAACCCTCTATTGCCGGGGTCCTGCCCCGGCTGATCCAGGGTATTCGAAGGAGAGACGGCGTAGGCGAAGATCAGGAAACAATTGCTTAATTAAATGTTAATTAAGGATATAAAGAGTAATAGAATGAGGATAGCTCAGTAGGAAAATGCAGTGGAGAAAAGAGGCTGAGTAGCTTGGTTTACGCGGGAGACCAATAAAACTTCAAGACAAGAAGTTTGCACCACTCACGTAGGCCGCAGGCGTCCTTCCGTTCTCCCGAAGGAGAGGAGACACTGAGGCCTCCCCGGTCGGATCTTAGAAGCCCAGGCATAATTAGTAAGCATGGTGGGTTCCGCGCTCCGGATGGAGACTCAGCCAGAGTGAAAGAGAGAGCGACATGGGGAGACCAGTATTTCGAGAAACTGATCCCAATTCTTTATTTTCCAGAGTCTGTTTTTATACACTGAGATGTTATACAAAAGTCACGTGGGGACAGCAGTCCTGACTTTTATTAAAGTCAGGTGCTTCACACAAATGTATACAGAGGTCTTAGGGGTGTTACATCATCTTCTGGCCAGGGGGGCCTGCTGACAATTTACGACCCTCTCCTTGTGACAGCGGTCAGTCAATCAGTACACTTATTTCTCCAGGGCTGATTATTCTCAAAACAGACGCCACCCAAATAAAGTTACATTCCTACAGGGTGAGGGTGTAGTGGGTTTTAGTTAAGGAAAGAATTTACTTAGCCTAAGGTCTAACGTGATTAATATCAAAGGTTAATACTTATTTCTTCTATATATTCATTAATGTGTGTAAGGGCAGGGGATGTGGAGATGTAGCAACAAACATTTGGCTCAACAAATGAAAAACCCTTCACCAACACAATTTCTAATCAGCCCACTATACTTATAGTTTTCTAACTTCTCTAAAGAACCTGTTTTTAGAGGGTTTAAAGCATCTCGTGCCTCTCACGGTTGGGAGGCTGTGAGCAATCACATGTGGCCGGACGAGCCTGTCAGGCAGGCTAGAGAACCTTCAGAGGAGTTTGTAGGTTAAAACATTCTTATCACGCCCAGGAATTATTATTAACTGGAGCTCTAGGTTAACTCCTTCTCCAAAAGAGGTGGTGGGGGACAGCCCCCTGTAAAGTCAGAGGTGTAGGTGAGAGCACAAAGTAGTAAAGTAGGCAGGCTCTGGTTATGGGGGTAGATGCTCGAGGAGTTCCAGGGGGACTCCTGAGGCTCGATCCCGCCTTTGCGTATGTCGAGCCTCCTTCCTCATGACCTTTGTCACGGGCGGAGTACCTCACTCTGGCCCCCAACACTCTATTAATTATCTTGTTCTTGGATTTCTAAAACCTTTTTCTGGGGAGTGATTTTTTATGAGATACATACATGTACGTGTTTAATATGCACACACACACACACATACACATAGGCAAGATCATAAAGATTAAAAATAGTTACTGGTATGGGTAAAATTTTCTTCCCTTGACATGGATGAGGCTGGGCATGTTATGAAATGCTAACTTCCATAGCAGTCAAGATGTTGACTACCTTTAGTGTGGGAAGAGGTGAGAGATCTGCCCCTAATGTGCTTTAGGGCAGCTCTTTAGAGTGAGGGGCATATCTTGGTCATTTAAGTGTTTGTATAGGACAGTTACAGAGGATAAGATGATGGGATGGCATCACCGATTCAATGGACATGAACTTGGGCAAACTCCGGGAAATGGTGAGGGACAGGGAACAGGGAAGCCTGGTGTGTTGCAGTCTATGGGTTTTCGAAGAGTCAAATACGATTTGGCGACTGATTGATAACAACATAAGGACAATTAACGGAGAAATTAATTGCACTATGCAGGACAGTTAATGAAAAATTGCAGGAGGAAGATCTTTGCAAAGACGTTGCTAAAATACATTTCATAATTTGTGCTTGTTGTTTAAGCATAGCTTTAAGACTTTAGCTGTTAGTGCTTTTGTTTTAAAACTGGTGCTCAGTTGGTCCTACTCTTCGCAACCCCATGGACTGTAGCCCACCAGGCTCCTCTGTCCATGGAATTTTCCAGGCAAGAATACTGGAGTGGGTTGCAATTTCCTTCTCCAGGGAATCTTCCCCACCCAGGGGTCAAACTCACATCTCCTGCATTGGCAGGTGGATTTTTCACCACTGGCTCCACCTTTAGAACTGATAATGGCCAGTAATTGTGAACAGGCAACAGTTTTTAAGCAGTTTGTCCTCTTGCTTGGGCCTTTTCTCTCTGATGGGTAGTACCTTCTGAAGGATTGGAGAAATAAGCAGCCCTGTGCTTTCCTCCATGGTCATAGTTTTTCACACACTATTGGTTATTTTTGTCCTTTTTCCTTTTTAGTTTTTGTTTGTTTATAAATGTAAGTGTCTGCAATCCCTTTTCTGTTTTAAAAGTATAAAATTGATATTTATTAGTTTCCTAAGTGCTTTACCCACAGACTACTTATGACTTTTGATATTCTCAAGGTTATAGAGTAGGTTAGAGAACTTCTGGGAAGTTGAAAGGAGAGATATAATCTTTTGCTACCTAAATACCTTTTTCTTTTGGACAGTCTGCTGTCTTGTCTAGAATGACATTATAAGCTGCAGAAGTACACTTTTCATTTCTGTTTTAGCAAATACATTGATTCTCATTGTAGTAAGTTTTTTTTTTTTTTTTTAAGTTTTGCATCTCCATTTTTCTAAGGGAGAAGATACATATCCTGGATCAGCTCTCAATAATTAGAAAATACTGCTATTCTAATATGAACATCACTAAAGGAGTGATGAGGATGCATCAGTTGAATACCTATAATGTCACAGGCAGACCTGTGATGTGATATAAGACTTGTGAATGATACACAACTCTTAACTGAGTGTATAGTCTTACTTAATCCGTTTAATAACAAATTTTTACTTTTGTGTATTTAAGTAGTAGCCTAATAAATATTTACTTCAGTTGCTGCTGATCTAGAGGAGGTTGTCTGATTATAGACCACTGTAACAGCAAAGAGAGTGAGTTTTAAATCCTTACTCTTACCAGTTACTATGTGACTTTGAGCAAAATTCTTAACTTGTTTGGGCCTCCATTTCATCTTGTAAAACTGTAATAAGTAATATATTGTGAGGGTAAATGAGGTAATATATGTATATGAATTCATTAGGAAATTGTGTGATGCATGGTAGACAGTGAACTGTACTGTTTATCATTTTTAAATTATTTTGTTAAGCACTGAGATCCTTTTTGGTGAAAGATGTTAGATATAGCCAATATTGAATTGTTAGCATGAACAATTTGGCCATGAATTCATTTTCTAGTTCCTTCTTTGGCTGATTTCCAAGATATTCATAATTTGCAGTTATTTGCAAATTATGGCAGTGGGAAAAGTAATTGAGGGTTAAAATTATAAACTTCTGTTTCTTTGTTTATAATGAAAATAATTGGCATGAATTGTCTGCCAGTGTCTGCAGATGCAGTGACATAGCTCTGCAGCCATAGCTCAGATTCCTTTTCCCTTTCTCCTTTCTCAAATGAATCAACTCCTTTAGTGGAGAATATACCCAGGAGACTGGTTGTGTATTCCTTGGCTTCTTCTACCTTCAAATGGCCCATAGGTGTAAGGAAAAGAGTGAAATTTTATCTTTGCAAAATGATAGAGCAAGGTGTTGAGATACCCACTGTCCTAGCTCTGAAAAGAGACTATGAAGAGGAGGAGAGGAAGTTAGGAGAGAGATAATGGATCTCTATAGGTCTTTCTAATAATTTCTGCTTCCGTTTTATTCACCACTCTGTAGTCCCATTTTCCTGAGTCTCATAGTTTGGTAGACTTTCTGTTTTCTGGCAGTATCCTGCATAAGCTGCCAGTTTATTAGAGTTCTGTGTATTTTGTTTTCTTCTTTTAGGGTAACATAGGTAAAGTAGTATCACAATTTTTCCTCCTTTTCTTTCAGCAAAACTAAAGCCCAGTTCTGACTTTCACATTTTGTATAGCTTTCTGCTTAAATCTCTATAGATGGAAATCATAAATTAGTTTCTCCATTATAAAGTTCAGTTATTGTGTCCGTTTGCCTACCAAGTTATTGCCCAAACCTTAAACTGGTTACTGTTTAAGTAATAAGAAATTAAAACACTGGTTTACTAGTGTGGATCACACTGTGGTACTTTTACACTTGATAGCATAATGAGAAATTGGGTGAATTGCATTATCTGCCCCCTCAACACTTCACCCCTCCTTTTTTATTACCCCTTCTTCCACCAAAAAGCTTCCAAGAAAACTCCATCTGAGATATATAACTAAATGCAAAACTGCTTCAATTTAGAAATAAAATGAGATGATTAACAATGATAACCCAGTGACCAGAGAAGCTAATTTATAGTGATTTTATTTAAAACTTGAAAACCTTTAAAGAGTACAAAGTTAACTAACAGATGTAGTCTAACAGATTATTCATCTCCTTTCAGCAATGTACTCTAAATTGGGTCTTCTCAAAGCTCACTCTAACCAAATGGATAAGGTTCTGTTTAAGGAAGCACAGGAAAGCTTTTCTGTTCCCCTTGACAACTAGTTCTTCTAGGTGAGTATCTGCCTTAATTGGCAGAATTGCAGTAATGCTTCATAATTTGGATGAAGTGATTTTTTTTATGATTATTTCAAGTCATTACATACAGTATCTTTCCTAAATTTTGACTGTTCCATTTATAGGCTAAGAATTAGGAGGTCTTACTTTACCTCCTCAAACAAATGCTTTTTGTAGTTTGTATGGGGGAACCTAGTTTTTGATTTCTGCTATGCTATTAGTCTTCCATCTCTCTTACTCGTGGCTCCACTAGGAAGTAGTCAGTTGTTTTTCATTGAGCAAAGTATTTTTAAGTACATGTTACCAAACTATGTTTTAAATGACTATGGAAGGAACACGATTTATAGATTTATAGATCTATATCTATATAGATATATAGATCTATATCTATCTATAAATCTCAAAACAAGATTTATGGATCTTGACCCTCTGGAGGCACTACCCATCTTAATTTTAGAGATTACATTTCAAAAGGATAGAATGGAAAGAGCCCTAGTTATTTCCCCGTATCTAAGTTTGTGCATCGTCTAAGTATATGTTTCTGTATATTTCTGATTTCATATTGACTGGCAGATCTTTCTGCAGTAAAGCTATTAGGATTTACCCAGTCACTAAGAACATTTTTAGTTTGGGTATTTTATAAAGTGAAGTTCACTGAAAAGAACAGCTATTAACTTTATGAATTTTTGTTCTTAAACAATTTTAAAATATTTCATTTTTCATTAAGGGTTTCATTTTTAATTTCTATTAGGATTCTTTTTCATATTAAACTGGTCATACCTACCAAGTTACTTAGTCCCCTCAGATTGTATTAGGACATTTGTGTTTTCTTTGTTTATAACACTAGGTAAAAAGATTTGTTGTATTAACTGTTTTTGTTTGTGTCTGATAATAGTTATTCAGAAATTTGTATTTACAGTTTTTTTTTAATAACAGCTTTATTCAGACATAATTGCCCTACCATAGATATTTACAGTTTAAAATGAGATAACTACCTCACTGATTATAGGAGTAACTGTTACTTGTCCTCATATTTTAATTTTTGTAAGAATTAATCTCTTATATATTAATTATGCCCTCTTTAAGTTATCTGAAACTCTGACTTCAGTGAGAATTAAGTTCAATTGTTAGAACTTATTGCCAGCTCTTTGTGTAACAGCCTTATATGTTTATTTGTAAGAAGGGAGCAAGATGCTTGTATATAGACTTCTCAAAAATAAAAGGAAAATGTCTAAACACCTTATTTTCACCCAAAAAATGGATAATTTTCCCAAAGTAGTGCTAGGAATTTTTAAGTAGTAATGCCAGGACATATATTAATTCCTTGCTTTTGAACCAGGGTGCTGAGCACAGGTTAGGAGTTTGTTTTTTCATCCTGAAGCCTGTTAAATATGGCCAGAACCAAGGTCATTCCAGGGTACATTCCAGGTCATTCCAGGTACCTGTCTGCCTACAGGTAGTCTGTAAGAATCTGGATCAGATTAAATAGAGGAAGAAATAACAGTCTGGAACTTTCTGGTTAACAAATCACAACTGTGTGATTTTTTTCAGGTGGCCTTCTGATAGCTTCTGCTCATTTTGGTGCATACGTATATGGGACAGATATAGACTACAATACTGTTCATGGCTTGGGTGAGTAGTGGTTCTAGACAGTGTTACAGTCTTTCCTCTATAACAAGTGAGCAAATGAGTCTTTGCTCTTGTACCAAATGTACCTTTAAAATACTTAAATAGTTATGTATGGCATTATGCAGCTGCTTTTAATGTTAAAATATAGCACTGTGATATAGTTTTAGTTATTTTTACAACAATAAGACTTTTCATTGGGTATCTGCTTTTCATGAAGTTATCCAGTGAGCAAAATGATCTCCCAGGGGAACCAAAGATGAGTAACAAAAAGCCCTTCTCTCAGAGCTATTTTTGGTCTTAGATTTTTAAAAAGTAGGCAGTCAATAAAGTTGTAAAACTTTATGGCTGGGAAAGAAGTAGGAGAGGGATGAACTAAGCCTTTTGTAATTAGTGTATTCACCTAGTAAAACATAGTTTCTATAATTTAAAATAATTTAAAAATTATCACCATTCTTTTGTTTAGCAGTCATTTGTTATGTGTATACTTGATTAATTACTCTAGTCCTTGAGTACCATATATGTTTTTGATTTCATAATTAACCAAAACATCTTCAAAACAGTTAAGGTGACAGTAACTCTAAAGATTCTGCATTAGACTGAGAGTAACTTGAAATAAGCATCGGCTTGGTTTTGAGGCAGTTCTGGAAAACACTTTTAAAATCTAGAAGCTACGCTAATGAAATGTGATTGCATGAAATTGAATCAATCTAAAAATATTTATTTATAGCTGAATAGTGTTAAAAATGTAAAGTTTCTTTGATTTTGAAATTGTATTTATGTTATTGTTTCATCGTTGTAGCTAGAATCAGCCTGTAAAACATGCTTTTTATTTTTCTCACCCAGTGTAAATGACTATATAGGTGAGAATTTATTAGACTTTCTTTTCTTGAAGTAATTTGATATATTGTATTTGATGAACTGCTTTTTTTTCTACCTTGACTTTAAGGAATTTAGTACTATAAGGAGAATGAATAACATTTTATAAAGTTCACCTAAATGGGCTAACTAGAAAAAGATAGTCTTTGTTTGCAGTATTTTAGCATAGACAGAGTGCTAAGAAGAATTATTCCTGTTTGCTTTTAGTAGAAACAGTCTGTTTGCTTTAAGGGTATTGTCCTGTGTGCTTCATTTTAATTTTTATTTATTAGAGTTACATGTAAAAGTTATATGCTAACCTCTCAGTCTGCTTGAGTAGAATTCTGATTGAGGTAGAATTTCCTCAGAGCTTATCCAAGGTGCTGTTAGATTTGCCCTCTGTTTCCTATGCTTCCCATCTCTTACTATACTCTCAAATACTTCCAAATTTCTTCTATTTTAAAAATGCAAAACTTTTTCTATCAACCCTATAGAGGCCCTCCTCCTAGCTACTACTTTGTTTTCCTCTTCTGTTTGCCAAAGTGCTACTTAAAAAGACTAGTATTTACTTGCTATTTCCTCTTTTTCATCTCTTAACTGTCTTCTGCCTGTTCTTTTCCAGCTTCCATGCTTACTGAAAACTCAGGCCACAGGTCTACAGTACTTGGCAGTGTTGACCTTCATAACGCCTCCCTTGGTTTCCTAGACAGTGACTTCATCTGGTGGTACTTTGATTTCTTTGTCTCTTTCTCAGTTTCCTGAAGGCCCTGTGGTTTTCTTCAGGGTCTGTTTACATGTTGCTTTTCTCCAGGCATCTTTGTTAGCCCCTTCTATCACATTACATACTCTGCAGAGTCATGTCATTCATCTTTTAATTTTTAGGTTTCGTTTTTATTGTGAAGTAGATCATAATACAGAGGAGTTTATAAAAATAGAGAAATTATAGAACAAACATACAATTGCCACTTACGTTAATAAAAAATATCATTCATTCTTATACATTTAGCTTAAGTTTATTTACTGATATCTCCCAGTGTGTATATATATTCTGGCCTCTAACTCCCTGCTGAATATCTCTTTCTGAATCCTCTATAGATACCTCAAGGTATATCGAGATTGATGTATTGCAAATGAATTTCATCTTTTTTCCTAGGCTTGTTTTTCTTCTTGGTTTCTCAGATCTTAATTGACGATGTCATCATCTACTCATGTCTCCTAAACTAAAACTTTTGAACTTCCCTTGAGCCCCCACTTTAACTTTTCATATCTCGTGTCTCCCTTTTACTTTCTCTGTCTATGGTCACTGCTTCTGCATTTCCAAAGTTAGCTCTCTTCATTTCTGCTCCGTTTATCTCATTCATCAGTATTTCTTCATTGCTAGAAGAAAAGGACCATGTTCTGTTCAGCCCTATATCTATTTTTGTCATTTATTTATTTTAAATTGAAGGATAGTTGCTTTACAGTATTGTGTTGGTTTCTGCCAAACCAGCCCTGTATCTTTATTAGTGTGCTTTGAATGCATTAATTATTGAATGAGTGTTTTAAGACCATTTTACATGAAAGGATAATTAGACAGCACTACAATTTGCTGTTCAGAATATGTTTTTATAATAAGTTAAAATAAAAATAATTGTTCATTTGTATAAATGAAATTAAACTTCTATAAACAAAAGCAGGTTCTATTTGAGTTAGGTTTGGATGAGCTAAATATTGCTTTTAGCTAAATGACAAGAGTTAAGAATGTTGTTTGTTAGTTCTGTCTTCATTTTTCTTTCCCTTTAGGAAAGGCTAGTAGGAAAAACCAGAAATGGAGAGGACCGGATGAAAACATTAGGGCAAATCTTCGTCAGTATGGTTTAGAGAAGTATTACCTTGATGTCCTGGTCTCAGACGCATCTAAACCTTCCTGGAGGAAGGGCACGTATTTTGATGCAATCATCACTGATCGTAAGTATGTTTTTATACAAAAGTAGGAATAGGATTGGAGAAGGCAATGGCACCCCACTCCAGTACTCTTGCCTGGAAAATCCCATGGACGGAGGAGCCTGGTGGGCTGCAGTCCATGGGGTCGCGAAGAGTCGGGCACAACTGAGCGACTTCACTTTCACTTTTCACTTTCAAGCATTGGAGAAGGAAATGGCAACCCACTCCAGTGTTCTTGCCTGGAGAATCCCAGGGACGAGGGAGCCTGGTGGGCTGCCGTCTATGGGGTCACACAGAGTCAGACATGACTGAAGTGACTTAGAAGCAGCAGCAGGAGTAGGATTGAGTTCCTAAGGTCATTTATATTTCATGTACAAAATATATCAGTACAACAAAAAAGAACCAACTTGTACTAACGTTACCCCCACTCCTGACTTCTTTACATAGTGAGAAGGAAGAAGTTATGAATGTAGGGCAGGACATCAATTTAACTTCATGGTTTTGTTTTTCTAAACTATGTATATTAACTTGTCACCCCTTTTTTCTCTTCAGCTTATTTTCAAGACATAAATTTGTTTGTATATTTGTTTTATGTTTACCTGTAGTTGGTTATTAGCATACCAACTAGAGCCAAAATGTCATTTGCAATTATGAGATCAGATTTTGAAAAAGAGAGTTTCAGGTATCTCAGATTCTCTGTGTCTAACTTTTTGTGTTTGTTGTTGTTTTTATGCCCATTATAACTGGCATCTTCTTCCTAGAGTTATAAAAAATTTGGAGTTCTGTGAACCACTGGGATTGTGAACCCACTGAGCTTCAGGAATGTGCACAGGAACTTGTTTTCACTTGCCTCCTTAGCTCTTGGGCTTTTCAGGCATCCTGTCTAAGAATAGATCTGCCTTTTCTGTAGTCTTTGACTGTACATAATGGAAAGCTGTATCTCAGCCCTTCCATCTCAGACCTCTTCAGTTCTTTGGTAACTTAGGTGGTTTCATATATAACAAAAGGAAAATTATTAAGGCATTACAATGATAGTTCAGTTGGTTAAGAATCACCTGCAATGCAGGAGACCCCGGTTTGATTTCTGGGTTGGGCAGATCCACTGGAGAAGGAACAGTCTACTCAGTCCAGTATTCTTGGGCTTCCCTTATGGCTCAGCTGGTAAAGAATCCACCCACAATGCAGGAGACCTGGGTTTGATCCCTGGGTTGGGAAGATCCCCTGGACAAGGGAAAAGCTACCCCCTCCAGTATTCTGGCCTGGAGAACTCCATGGACTACAGTCCATGAGGTCTCAAAGAGTTGGATACGTTGTAAAGTTTCACTTTACAATGTCACTATGAATATACTTATGGAAATTGGGTGGCTTTTTATTTATAACCTACTGTATTACTTGCTCTCACTCTATATGTATTTATAAAAATATGTAATTTTGTTCCTGATCAGTTGAGAGTAAGTTGTGTCCATCTTGGCCCTTTACCTTCCTACACTCCAGTGTGTATTTCCTAAGAATAGGGATAGGCTCTCAGATAGCCAGAGAGCATGCATGCTCAGTCCTGTCCAACCCTTTGCAATGCCATGAGCTGCAGCCCGCCATGCTTCTCTGTCCATGGGATTATCCTAGTGAGAATAACTGGCGCAGTTTGCCATTTCCTCCTCTAGAGGACCTTCTCAACCCACAGATCAAACCTGTGCTCCTGCATTGGCAGGCAGATTCTTTACCACTGAGCCTGGGAAGCCCTAGATAGCCAGAGTACAGTTATCAATTTCAGTGAGTCCGTGCAGTACTTTAATCTGTAGTTTCTCATCCAGTTTTGTCGGTTGACCCAGTAATACTCCTTTATAGCATATTTTTCCCTGAAGTACAGTATCCAGTCTAATGTCAGGCATTGCTTTTAGTAATCATATCTTTAAGCCCTCCTTTAATTTGTAGCATTTCCACAACCTTCCTCTGTCTTTCATGACATTGACATTTTGAAGAACACAGTCACCTGCCTGCCTGCCCTCCCAGTGTTAACGAGAATGTCCCTCTCGTTTGCATTCTTAGCTGGAATATTGCACAGGTGCTGTGTCCTCAGGATGTCACATCTGGAGGCACGTGGTGTCCATCTGCTTGGCAGTGGTGATGGGGTGACTTTTGACTGTCCTTATTCCCTGTGCTTTCTCTCTAGCTCCATATGGTATTAGAGAATCTACAAGAAGAACAGGTTCACAGAAGGAAATACCAAAGGGAATAGAAAAATGGTAAGTGAATATTAAATATGATATATTACTACCTTGGGAAGAAGCATATTGCTTCTTTTTAATTAACTGAGTTTAATAGTGTTAGTTTTCAGTGGTTTTTAAGTTTTTCACTGATTCTGAAATTTTGTTTTGTCTAGTCCAGAAAGCCACGTTCCTGTTTCCTTGAGTTATCATCTGAGTGATATGTTTTTTGACCTGTTAAACTTCTCAGCAGAGACCCTTGTATTAGGTGGAAGGCTCGTCTATTGGTTACCAGTATACACACCAGAGTATGTAATAATAATAATTTTACTTTTAATTTCATTTTTATTATGGTGTTTGTGTATCTAACATGCTTTTTTTCTGTCTCTAATCATATTCAGAGTGAGTATCTTCGTGTTTAATGTGTACATGTGAACAATAGCCTTTATTTACCAACATGTTGTATAAAACAGACCCCTTTCTCTTATTGATTGAATTGCTTTGAACTTTTTATTTTACATCAGGGGTTGGCAAATTACAGCCTATGAGCCTGATATGGTCTTTAGCCTTTTTTTTTTTTTGTAAAGCAGTTGAGTTAAGGCTGGTTTTTACCTTTTTAAAGGGCTGTTAGAAAGGAAAAAGGCAACGAAAAAGAATATGTGTCAGAAGCACACGTGGTCCATAAGGCTAAAATATTTACTGTCTGACCTGTAAGTGCAAAAGCTTGCCCTAGTGTTTATCACTCTTAGCTCAGGGTCTGTGTGTCAGCTGTTCATTAGCTTTTTTGCCAGGCCACAAACCTAGATAATTTTTAACAACTTAGCTCAGTGATTCATCTATTTACTTCCTGTTAGCTTTAATATATGTTGGCTCTTGTGATTGTCTTACAAAACTAAGACCAAAATAAGAGCTATGCATATAGTTAAAGCCCTGATTATGTTCAACATTAGTGGTTTGGGTTTTATTATTCAGTAATTATTAATTTTAAACAGAGCTATGTACATCAACAGTGAAAGACATGATATGTAATCTTTAGAGTTGAAAAGCAGTATTAAGCTCAAGATTTGGCTATTCAATCTGCTATAGAAATCTTTCTTAAAAATTATTTTAATTTCTATATTTACTGTATATAGTTATACAAAGAGCATTTTAGAACAGTCTTATCTCGTTTGTGTTTTTGTAGTGGTGGATGGTCTTTCAGCAGTTGGAAGCTATGCTTTTTTGTTTTTTTATAAATGTCACATTGGGAGCTACCATGCGCTAACTTTAGTCTTGCATTTTGTTTCTTGGCTAATAAAACTGTACATTTGTATCTGAACCCCTTAACACTGGGCTTCTGTTCTGTTAAGAAATTAATCGTTTCTTAATTTTAGAAATGTGAGAAGTTAATTCTAAGGAATGAAATGACTTGTCTAAAGTTTAAAGCTGACTAGTTCATTGGTTTCATTATTCCTTGTGCTGTGTTCACTTAATTCAGCATCCTGCAAAGATCTCAGGTACCTGGTATATGAAGTGATAGATGAGGTTTTATTAATATTTTCAGAAAAGAACATATTTGCTTATTTCTATGAAAAAGTGGTTTCTGCCTTAGACAAGCTAAATTCCAGCAGCAAGCTTCCTTGTGTTTTTGTTTTAATTCAAGTTTCAGGACTGAATTTTTTAAAAACTTATTTTGAAATAAATTTAAAAATTACAGAAAAGTTTCAAATACAGTACAAAAAGCTCTAATTTCTCCCCTCATCCAAATTTTCCAACTGTTCACATACACCTCCTCTGCCGTTGTTTGCTCACACATTACATTTATGCCCACTGTCATTAGTCTTTTTCGGAACTGTTTAAGAAGTTGCAGATATGATGTCCTATCACCCCTACGTATTTCATTGCATTTCTCAGTAGCAAGAGCATTCTTGTCAAATCCCCATCAAGCCCCAGAGTCTGGAAACAGCACTGACAATGCTTCTGCCCGATCCTGGACCTCTTCAGATTTTACTGATTATAGTCTCTCCAGGAAAACTGCCTTGATCCATCATGTCATTCTCCTCCAGTCTGGAACACTTCCTCAGTCTTTTCCTTATCTTTTGTGTCCTTAAGAGTTGTACAGTACGTGGCTTATATTCTGAAGGTTGACCCTTAACCAGGTCCATCTGATGTTTCTTCCGTGATCAGACTCTGGTAATGCTCTTGGTAGGAATACCACAAAAATGATACTGTGTTCTTAGTGCATTGCATTATGGGGCACACAGAAGCAGCCCCTCCTGGAGATCTTAATCATCTGGTCATGTTCTGTCAAGTGGAAAAACTTTATCATTTGTGATAAAGAAATATCAGAACTCTGATAAAGAAAGTGATTTATCATTTTCTTTTCAATATGTATGTTCCAGGGGACAGAAACCCAGGATACACCAATATCTCGTTTCATTGTTGACAACCACCATAATGATGAGTTTGCTATTCCATCATTCCTTCTGCATTTGTAAGTTGGCATTCTGCAAGGATTAGTTTCCCCTTCCCTCCCATTAATTTGTTGATTTATATTGGTATGGAGTCTTCCAATATTATTCATTGGGTTATAATTTAATTCTATCATGACTTTGTTACTCACATTGTCCTAGATTTGAACTATGAGAGTCCCTTTGAGGTAGCTGCTCTGTCATTTTGAAGTATCCTCGTTAGTTTTCGTGTTTCTTATTTTCTGGCATTTTTTTACTTTCCACTATTTTGTAGTTTATTATTTAATTATAATTGAAATTAAATGTGGCTATGAGTATGTTTTATAATTCTTTTATTGTTGTTAAGAAAAGTCAAATTGGAGGCACTTTCAACTATTTTACTATTTCTGAAGATCTTAAAAAATGGCTAGGATGTTTCTTCAGTGACGTCTCTTTTGATAGTTTTTGACAACGGGAAATTTCCAAGTCCATATAACCAAAGGGATTTTTTACAAGTAAAAAAGGAGGCAGGTTTTTAATCTTTTTTTTTTTTTTCGCTTTAGATGTTTTATCAAAGGGCAGATTTCATCCAGGCTAGGACACAAATAGGAAGACTTCTGTGGCATTTACTTCCCTGACTTACTTGTCTGAGAGTTATTTTCAGATTTTCTGATGTTCATTACTAGACTTCCATTGTGTCTTCTAACCTGAAGTGCTCTTATTAATGAACTTAATTTGTCATGAGTTTATATTAGGGAATGAACTGTTTTCACCTTTGCAGCAAACATAACCCCAAATCTTTACTGTTTCTATTAGATAAACTTAAAACTAAAGTCATCTGCGAAAGTTTGAAATATTGTTCTTGCTTTTGAATTAAACAATGTAGAATTAGTTTGGTTATGTTGTATTGTGGATATAGCTTCTTATTAGACTGGGAATAAAGAGTTCATTTTAAAACTGTGCCTTGGCACAGCTTAATTGGAAAGCTTTTGTATTTTTGGTATAGTGATGTTGGCTTTTAGTCCTGCTGTTGAATTCATTTACTCAACCAAATCCTGTTAATATGATTGAAGTTTAAAAATAAGAATTGCACATTATAATCAAGTTAAGGTATTATTTATTAAACCCAGGACATTTTGAAAGTTGTAAGGCATCATAAAAACATCACAGCTTAGTTATTTGTGAAGAATTATCAAAACTGATGATTGAAAAAGGATTTTTTTCACTGTTTAACAATTTAAATTGTGGTGAAGAAACTACTGCTCAACAAATTCTGCTTCCTCTAGATCAGATTCTTCCTGCTCTAGTATATTGGGTTTGAGGCCTGCATCAAGACACTCTGTACTCTTTATATCCTTTTACCTTTTTATTTTGTCCCCTTTGCTTGATATGCTCTTTCTTCTTTCTTCAGCTGTAAAATTCTGGTAATCTAAGGCCAGGCTTAATTGTCACGACCTCTGACCCTCCCGGCCCTTCTCAGCAGAATACATCAGTCTAGCATCTGTGCTCTTCTAGTAGTTTACTCTTATTACTCATAGAAACTTAACCACATAAAGTTACTGTTGACTCTTGGTATATGTGAGTTTATTCACAATTTCAACTATTTGCAAATGAAACTGAAGATCTGTGTAACTAACATTCATTTGGTCAGGCCATACATTCAACTTGTGTGTTTGATGTTACAGGAGTTGCTAAGCTGTTGAGTGACTGTAGCTTCTTGCCCAGGTTCCACATATCCATATGAAACGATTAGGAACTGTGTTTCTTTGTGAAAGATGTCCTTTCATAGAAATCCAACTGCTAAGCTTGTGAAAAAATAATGACAAAGTGAAGAAGTCTGATAAAGAACTCCAGAGTAGGATTTGGGGGTAAATTTTAATTGTGATAAAATGAATTTTGTGGTGGCTCAGAGCAGTGAACAGAACATATTTTTCATTTTTCATTTGGGAAACAGAAAAAAATGATTCTTTAAATTGTTTTTAGTAAGTGCTCTAATCAGCACAAAATCTGTGTCTTGAATGGGAAGTACACCTCAAATGACATTTGGAAATGGTTAGTCTGAGGCGTGAAGATTCACAGGAAGATAAATGACTGTCAGAACTGATTGATGGAAAAGCTATGTATAAATATAGGGTTTTTTCCCCATTTTTTAAAAAAAAGTTGAAATTTAATTTGTATACCATGAAAATCACAATTTTATCTTTAAATAAGATTGAATTTGTTATAATATTGTTTCTGTTGCATATTTTGGTTTTTTTGGCCACGAGGCATGTGGAATCAGAGTTCCCCTAACCAGAGATCGAACCCACACCCCCCTAACATTGGGAAGCAAAGTCTTAACCACTGGACTGCCAAGGAAGTCCAGAAAAATCACAGTTTTTAAGTGTGCAACCCCACAGTTTTTAGCCTTGCCACAAGGTTATTTAACCATGCTGCTAAGTCACTTCAGTCATGTCCGACTCTGCGCGACCCCATAGACGGCAGCCCACCAGGCTCCGCCATCCCTGGGATTCTCCAGGCAAGAACACTGGAGTGGGTTGCCATTTCCTTCTCCAGTGCATGAAAGTGAAAAGTGAAAGTGAAGTCGCTCAGTCTTGTCCGACTCTTAGCAACCCCATGGACTTCAGCCCACCAGGCTCCTCCGTCCAGGGGATTTTCCAGGCAAGAGTCCTGGAGTGGGGTGCCATTTCCTTCTCCAATGCATGAAAGTGAAAAGTGAAAGTGAAGTCGCTCAGTTCGTGTCCGACTTTTCGCAACCCCATGGACTGCAGCCTACCAGGCTCCTCCGTCCATGACATTCTGCAGGTCTAACTCCACAATGTTTTTATCATCCCCTAAATAAACCCCATTCACGCAAACAATGTCTCTTGCTGTTTTCCCTGCCAACCACTTATCTATCTCTGTGGATTTACCTATTCTAGCTGACCATTAACTATTTAGATTTTTAAATAGTTGCTTGTATCATAGGGGGATGGTAATAAAAACAGAATTAAGATACCATTCCATCATCATAATCTGGGCATAGTACAGATTTATAGCTCCTACTTAACAGATGGCAAACAATCCATTGGTATGAAATATATTAATAAATATATAGTAGATGATTTTAAATGCTGTTTTTTAATTTTTTTTAGTATATTTTGGAAGTACATGATTAAATTGATTGGCTCATTCAAGAGTAGTAAGTTAAAAACAAGTTTGTTAATGATGATAACCTAAATGATGTCCTTTCATGCTCAAACTCCAAGATCAAGTCAAAAAATAATCTAGAACATGTAAATATGTTTTTCTGCTGTTAAGCCAAATGCCATGACTTAGTTTTACCAGTTTAATATTATTCATGTCATAAATAATTGTATTGGTTTTGTCCTTTGATTTCTAGATTTCTCTTGGGTTTTATAATTATACAGATTATATAAGCATGAGGAATTTATATTTGTATACATTTAAGAAGCATTTTAACAATAATACCTTATTACTTTGCTGGAAAATAAGATGCTTTTCTTTAAAAAAGGGTACATTACTAAATTTGACAGTTTCAGACATCTAGAAACCCTGCTGCTTGCGAGCCTAAGGTCAGAACTGTATTTTCTTTCTGTTATCATTATTTTAGTCTGTCAACTATGATATAGAATGTATTCTTTCATATCATAAATGCTTTATATGAAGTCTCCAAATTTGACGTCAGCTGATGTTATAAGAGCACATTTTTGATTGTGTAGTTAGCATTAGAGAATTGTGGGGTGAAATGAAATCCAAAATGGTCATTACTTGTTGGAAAGCCCTGAGGAAGGAGTCAGAGAATGACTTCAAGAGAATTCCTTCCACTGATAATGAAGTGAGGTGCATTATGAATGTCGTTTGGTAAGTGGGTGGTGAAGGTTCTGAGCAAGTGGTCAAGGTAGTGAGGGAGAGCTTGTTGAAGGTCACAGGGACCTAGATAAATCAGTTAGAGGGGTGGGGGAGACAGTGTTGATGTATTACAATGGGCTAACCAAGATGGTGGGTGGTCCTTTACAGGAAGTGCTGATCAGCTCCTTTCCCACCTTGGATCAGAGCTTTAAAATTTCCCATATAAGAAATGTTTGCAGAAACTATGTATCTAGAAAGGTATGAAGATTTGCAAAGAAAAAAGAAAACAAAAACTGGCAATCCCTGTGTTCTTAAAGGTGCCCATACCTAGGGAGCCCTCTCTTCTACTGTTCTTCTGAATTCTGCTCCATAACTATTTCCCCCACATTTGTTACTTGCTTCTTCTACCAAGATCAATGCCAGAAGCCAATTGGATGTCAGGTTCTGAACTCCTGCAGCTGGACTGCTGTGCTTCCTTGGTGTCCTCATCTTCATTCACCGAGTACGCTACATGGGCTGCACAGCAGCGGGTACCACCGCTCTTCATCCTGACTCTGGTTTTATTTCATGGCAGAGGATTGATGTCCTCTGTAGTGTTCTAGTGGTAGTTTGTCTCAATTATCTTTACATAACAAAGTTATTAGAGTTCTCAAGATGTCATTAAAATTTTTCAGGGACATTTCATTTTAAAGGGGAAAACATATAGTGTAGTGGACTTTATACTTGGGGAATTTATAAAAATCCCTAGCTGAATCAGTCCGTCAAGAATGTCAGAGAGTTATTGTGGTCTGTATTTGTCTTTTTGTGCTCTTTCGGTATCCTTTAGGGTCGAATTGTCATTTTGTATTTTTGTGGTTTAAATGCTTGGCATTCTTCAATAAAATGTATCTGTATTCTCTCACATTATATAGATAAAAAAATTAAACTGCTGCTTGGTAAAAAGCAGATGGTTTATGGATTATGTGGACAGTTAGCATATGTGAAATAAAATGGTGCAGCCTATATGGGGACGAGGTCCCATTCCACACTGGATCAGCCCCCTTGATGATCCTGTGCAGGATGCACCTGTGAGTGTTCATAACCGTCAGTTCTTCTTTCTTCAGATACACCGAGGAGATGGTACCCTGGCACCCCTGCTTGAAACTCATCAGCAACTGCGAGCAGAAGCTTTCCAGTCACACATCAAGGCGCTTGATAACAATGGAAAAGGTGAAGGAATTTGAGGTAAATTATCCAAGTTTTTTTTTTTCTTCAGATAAATTCTGGAAGAATTAAACGTAGATTTTTCTAATTTCCTCTAATGAAGTTTGGTTAATGTTAGTCCTTGATTTTTTTAAGTTTTTAATGCATTCAGGAGGAGGCAAAAGTTGAACAGGTTTGTGGCATTTGGTGGGGTAAGAATAGAATATAGAAACTGAAGAATAGAAAGAATGGTTGACCTTTATTTTTCAGGCTATGTTTGTTATCCTTAGGCTAACTTAGTTATAGAACAGAGCACTGTTAATTAAACAACCAAGGTGTAACTAGCAATGTACTAGTTACCCGTTTTCTTCAAAAGCAGAACCTGCTTGACTGCAGACTTTACTGAAGAGAAAATGTCACTTTATATAAAGGAGAAGGACCCATCTGTTAGGGTCCAACATGTGTTACCTCTCTTTCGTTCTTTCTCTACCACACACAATTCATTTCAGGTTGAAAAGAAAGAACAAAACATATGTTATTTCATACCAAGATCAGATTTGATATGAATAATGCCTCCTCATGGAGCTTAATTAAATCTGCAGAATTCATCTTGGTCTGTACAGATCTTGGTTAACAACCAAAGCACTTCTACATTCACTAGAACTTGGGTAAGCCCCATGAGTGCTTTGGATCTGGAGGGCAAGCAGAAAAGAATAGAGTGTTACTGCCTGAGGATTTTGTCTTACTCATCCTTAACTCTGCATTTCATTTTTTTCATGTGCTTCACAGCTTATGGATTCTTTCACAATAATAAAGACTAATATTTATATAGTGCGTTTGCATATGTTCTACAAATTTCTTGTTTTTTTTTTTCCTTTTAATTTCTATTTCCTGTCTGTCGCTAATATAGGCCCTTGTTACCATATACCTGGTTTATGCTGATAAGCTCCTAAATTACCTCTCCTTCTACTTTTCACACCTCTAGCTCTTATATGTTAAATGTGCGTGTGTTCTAAGACTCTTTGGTTGTGTCCAACTCTGTCCGACCCCATGGACTGTAGCCTGCTAGGCCTTTTCTGTCCATGAGATTCTCCAGGCAAGAATACTAGAGTGGGTTGCCATGCCCTCCTCCAGGGGGATCTTCCCAACCCAGGGATGGAATCTGCATCTCTTAAATCTCCTGCATTGACAGGCAGCTTTGGTATCACCAGCACCACCTGTGAAGCTCTATATGTTAAATAAATCTTCCTAAAACACTGCATTTGTTAGGTGACTTCTTTCTGCAGGAATTTTAGTGACCGATTTTTATTACAGAGTAAGGTTCAGAATCTTCAGTATGACATTTTTCTCAATAATTGGGCTTTAGTATCAGGGCATTTCTGAAAGCTAAGCTGTGTGTATATGCACACATATATATGTGTGTATCAGTTCAGTTCAGTCACTCAGTTGAATCCAACTCCTTGCGACCCCATGGACTGCAGCACGCCAGGCCTCCCTTTCCATCACCAACTCCTGGAGTTTACTCAAACTCATGTCCATTACTGAGTCAGTGATGCCATCCAACCATCTCTTCCTCTGTCGTCCCCTTCTCCTCCTGCCTTCAATCTTTTCCAGCATCAGCGTCTTTTCAAATGAGTCAGCTCTTCGCATCAGGTGGCCAAAGTATTGGAGTTTCAGCTTCAGCATCAGGACTGATCTCCTTTAGGATGGACTGGTTTGATGTCCCTGAAGTCCAAGGGACTCTCAAGAGTCTTCTCCAACACCACAGTTCAAAAGCATCAATTCTTTGGCGCTCAGCTTTCTTCACAGTCCAACTCTTCACATCCATACATGACTACTGGAAAAACCATAGCTTTGACTAGACATAACTTTGCTGGCAAAGTAATATCTCAGCTTTTGAATATGCTATCTAGGTTGGTCATAACTTTTCTTCCAAGGAACAAGTGTCTTTTTATTTCATAGCTGCAATCACCATCTGCAGTGATTCTGGAGCCCCCCAAAATAAAGTCTGTCACTGTTTCCACTGTTTCCCCATCTATTTGCCATGAAGTGATGGGACCAGATGCCATGATTTTAGTTTTCTGAATGTTGAGCTTTAAGCCAACTTTTTCACTCTCCCCTTTCACTTTTATCGAGAGGCTCTTTAGTTCTTCTTTGCTTTTTTTGCCGTAAGGGTGGTGTCATCTGCATTTCTGAGGTTATTGGTATTTCTCCCAGCAATCTTGATTCCAATTTGTGCTTCATCCAGCCCAGTGTTTCTCATGATGTACTCTGCATATAAGTTAAATAAGGGTGACAATATACAGCCTTGACATACTCCTTTCCTGATTTGGAACTGGTCTGTTCCATGTCCAGTTCTAACAGTTGCTTCTTGACCTGCATACAGATTTCTCAAGAGTCAGGTCAAGTGGTCTGGTGTTCCCATCTCTTTCAGAATTTTCCAGAGCTTGTTGTGGTCCACACAGTCAAAGGCTTTGGCGTAGTCAATAAAGCAGAAATAGATGTTTTTCTGGAACTCTCTTGCTTTTTCCATGATCCAGTGGATGTTGGCAATTTGATCTCTGGTTCCTCTACCTTTTCTAAATCCAGCTTGAACATCTGGAAGTTCACAGTTCATGTACTGCTGAAGCCTGGCTTGTAGAATTTTGAGCATTACTTTACTAGCGTGTGAGATGAGTGCAATTGTGTGGTAGTTTGAGCATTCTTTGACATTGCCTTTGTTTGGGATTGGAATGAAAACTGACCTTTTCCAGTCCTGTGGCCACTGCTGAGTTTTCCAAATTTGCTGACATATTGATTGCAGTACTTTCCCAGCATCATCTTTTAGGATTTGAAATATCTCAACTGGAATTCCATCACCTCCACTAGCTTTGTTCATAGTGATACTTCCTAAGGCCCACTTGACTTCACACTCCAGGATGTCTGGCGCTAGGTTGAGTGATCACACCAACGTGATTATCTGTGTCATGAAAATCTTTTTTGTACAGTTCTGTGTATTCTTGCCACCTCTTCTTAATATCTTCTGTTTCTGTTAGGTTTGTACCATTTCCGTCCTTTATTGTGTGCATCTTTGCATATATGTATTACATCTTTATCCATTCATCCGTCAGTGATAGATTACTTCTATATGTTGGCTATTGTAAATAATACTGCCTTGAATGTGGGGTTGTATATATCTTTTCTGATTAGTGTTTTCATTTTCTTAAGATAAATTCCTAGAAGTGGAATTGCTGGTTCCTGTGGTAGTTCTGTTTTTAATTTGCAGGATCTTCATACTGTTTTCCATTGGAGAAGGAAATGGCAACCTACTCCAGAACTCTTGCCTAGAGAATCCCGTGGACAGAGGAACCTGGTGGGCTGCTGTCCGTGGGGTTGCACAGAGTCAGACATGACTGAAGTGACTTAGCATGCATGCATGCATTGGAGAAGGCAATGGCAGCCCATTCCAGTGTTCTTGCCTGGAGAATCCCAGGGACAGAGGAGCCTCATGGGCTGCTGTCCGTGGGGTCGCACAGAGTCAGACGTGACTGAAGTGACTTAGCATACATGCATGCATTGGAGAAGGCAGTGGCAGCCCACTCCAGTGTTCTTGCCTGGAGAATCCCAGGGACAGGGGAGCTTCATGGTCTGCTGTCCGTGGGGTTGCACAGAATTGGACACAACTGAAGTGACTTAGCATGCATGCATGCATTGGAGAAGGAAATGCAGCCCACTCCAGTGTTCTTGCCTGGAGAATCCCAGGGACAGGGGAGCTTCATGGTCTGCTGTCCGTGGGGTTGCACAGAATTGGACACAACTGAAGTGACTTAGCATGCATGCATGCATTGGAGAAGGAAATGCAGCCCACTCCAGTGTTCTTGCCTGGAGAATCCCAGGGACGGGGGAGCCTGGTGGGCTGCCGCCTGTGGGGTCACACAGAGTCGGACACGACTGAAGTGATTTAGCAGCAGGAGCAGACTGTTTTCCATAGTGGCTGCACTAGTTTACCTTCCTTCCAACAAAGCACACAGGTTCCCTTCTGTTTGTATCCTCACCAACACTTGTTATTTCCTTTGAAAAATGGCTATTCTAACAGGTGTGAGATGTTACCTGGTTGTGGTTTTGATTTGCATTTCCCTGATTAGTCATGTTGAGCATCTTTTCAGGTATCCATTGTCTGTGTGTTGTCTTTCAGCTCTTTGGGTTTTTGGTTTTTTTTGGCAATTCCATACAAATTTTAGAATTGTTCCATTTCTTTGAAAAATACCGTTGGAATTTTGATAGGGATTGCACTGAACCTGTAGCATGGACGTTATAACAATATTAAATTTTCCAGTCCATGAGTATGGAATACCTTTCTATTTGTGTTCTCTTTAGTTTCTTTCATCAGTGTCATAGTTTTCAGATCTTTTACCTCCTTGGTTAAATGTATTCCTAGGTATTTTCTTCTTCTTGATGTAATTGTAAATGGGATTGTTCTCTTAATTTCTGTTTCTGATAGTTTGTTAGTATATAGAAATACAACTTATTTTTGTATATTGATTTGTGTATTCTGCAGCTTTACTGTATCTGAAACGTCACAGTTTATTATCTCTAACAGTTTTTAGTGGAGCCTTTAGGGTTTTGTATATATATTATCACATCATCTACAAATAGTGACAGTTTTACTTTTTCCTTTCCATTTTGGATGCCTTTTATTTCTTGTTCTTGCCTAATTGCTTTGGTTAGCACTTTCAATACTGAATTGAATAAAATTGTCAAGAGTGGGCATCCTTGTCTTGATCTTAGAAGACAAGCTTTAAGCTTTTCACTCTTGAGTGTAGGCTTTTACCTGGCCTTTATTATGTTGAGGTACATTCCCTATATACCTGCTTTGTTGACAGGTTTTTTTTTTTTTTAATCATAAATGGATGTTGAATTTTGTCAGGTGCTTTTTCTGTATCTATTGAGATGATCATATGATTTTTATTCTTCCTTTTGTTAATGTGGTGTATCATGTTGATTGATCTGTATTAAACTGTTGCATCCCTGAAACTGTTGCATCAATCCCACGTGTTCATGGTATATGATTCTTTTAATGTATTGTTGAGTTTGGTTCAGTAATATTTTGTTAAGGAGTTGTGTATCTGTGTTCATGAAGGATATAGCCTGTAATTTCTTTTGCTGTGGTATCCTTGTCTGGTTACAGCTGGGCTTGTAGAATGAGTTTGGAATTGTTCCCTCATCTTCTATATTTTGAATAGTTTGAAAAAGTTGGTATTAATTCTTGTTTGAATGCTTGGTAGAAATCACCGAATGAAGCTCTCTGGTCCTCTGCTTTTGTATGTTGAGAAGCTTTTGATTACTAATGCAATCTTTATTGATTTCCCTGCTGGCTCAGATGGTAAAGAATCCTCTTGTAGTACAGAAGACCAGGGTTTGATCCCTGAGTAAGGAAGATCCCCTGGAGAAGGGGATGGCTGTGCTGTGCTATGCTTAGTTGCTCAGTTGTATCTGACTCTTTGCGACCCCATGGACTGTAGCCCGCCAGGCTTCTCTGTCCATGGGGATTCTCCAGGCAAGAATATTGGAGTGGTTTGCCATGCCTTCCTCCAGGGGAACTTCCCAACCCAGTGATCGAACCCAGGTCTCCCACATTGGAGGTGGATTCTTTACTGTCTGAGTCACCAGGGAAGCCCAGGGAATGGCTCCCCAGTCCAACATTCTTGCCAGGAGAATTCCATAGACAGAGGAGCCTGGTGGGCTGCAGTTTATGGGGTTGCAGAGTCAGACATGACTGAGCGACTAACACTTTGACTGTCACTTTTTCAGTCTCTATTAGTAATTGGTCTGTTCAGATTTTGTTTGTCCTCATGACTCAGTCTTAGAAGGAATTTCTAGGAATTTGTTAGAATTCTTTAGAAGTCTTTCTAAGAATTTATCCTATTTCTTCTAGATTGTAAATTTGTTGGCATGTAAATGTTAACAGTGGTCTCTTGTCCTTTCTTTTTCCCCTGTGGTGTCAGTTTCAAGTCTCTTCTTTCAATTCTGATTTTACTTATTTGAGCCTTTTTTATTTTTAATGAGTCTGGCTAAAGGCTTACCAGTTTTTATCTTTTCAAGGAACCGGCTCTTAATGTCATTTATCTTTTCTATTATCCTTTTAGTCTCTATTTCATTTATTTCTGCTCTGACCTGTATTTCCTTCTACTCTGGGCTTTGGTCCTCTTTTTCTAGTTTGTTGAGGTATAAAGTTAGGTTGTTTATTTAATGCTTATTTTAATATGTTTGAAAAATTAACATTACCAATAGATTTTTCAGTTTTAAGTCTTGATATTAGAAAGTACAGTGAATGACATCAGCAATTGTTACTTCGTGGCCTCTGTAAAAAGTACACCGTATGACAGTTATGAAGACTTGAAGCAGTGATTCTAAAGAACTGGAAGAACAGTCTAGAGAAAAGGCTTAAGAATTAATGGAGCTACATGATAAGCCAGTCATTTCTGTTTTAATGACAGAATTAAGACCCATTGTGGACCATTTCACGTTTGCTTTCCTCCGAGTTTAATTTGTTTAAGAAAGTCTGGTATTTTTTGGATAGATTTATATTTCCCCAAGCAAATTTGATACACAGAAGAGGAAATAGAGGATGATCTAAAGATGCTTCTGAGAATATTTCTGCTATCTAAAAATAAAGGCAGTCTTCTGAGATATTTTTAATATTTAATATTTTACTTTTGTCCTTTTAAATTAATTTATAAAGTAAGGAAATCCTGTTGCTCGAGTAATTTTTTGAAATGGCCTTCCCTTTATAAGATCAAATTTAATCAGTGAGTTTTAATTTGCATGGAGTTTATTATAACTGAAATTATTTTGTCATGTTGAATTAGTCATGTTTGGCTTTTAATTAATTGCTTCATTTCTACCTTCTGTTTGTATGGAGAGGAGTGTATATAATTGCAGCAAGATCCCAGTCCTTTATAATGAAAGTGATGACATAAAATTGTCAAACAGTTCTCATGTACATCTAACGAATTATTCTTGACCTTGTTCAGTGTTGTTGACTTTGGCAGTGGAAGACTATTAATTTTAGATTTTTACACTTTTGTATACTGTGTCTCTTCATTTTTGATTTGTCACTTGTTAGGATTAACTTCAGTATAACTCTTGGCCCAGCTGATATGTTGTTATAAAGTGTTCTCCCTCTCCCCCCATTTAAAATGTAAACATAAGTTATAAATGTAAAAAATATCTAAAGAGTATAGATAAGTCATAAAATTTTGTATCTGTATTGTATGGTTTTTTAGACTTACTGAACATTGGTAGTAAGGAAGAAAATTCTTGCTGACTGTGTTAAAATATGAAAATGCATGCTAAGAAAAGCCAGTTTTTGTCATTATTCCCTGTTGCTATAATCTGAAAGCTAAATGAATGACAAATAGCCCTTTTATAAGGCTTTATTTTTTGCAGCAGTTTCACATCAATTTGACCTTCTTATTGTTGCATATGGTTAGAGATGAGGAAGTGCCCAAGGCCCTAGCCCAGTCCGCTTAAGTAGGAAGTACCCAGTTTGAGACCAAAACTCCTCCTTTGCACCTGAAATTCTATATCCTTTTTTCAGCATCATGTTGCCTCTTTACCAAAACACAATCCTGCCTTTAGAATATGCCAAGATTAAAAGGCAGACATTCTTGAGTGGCATGTTACAAGTTTCTTTTCTCATGCCTCATGTGGCTGTGGTAGAATGTGATTTGTTGTACTACATCTTATTTTTCCTGCTGATACAACGTGTAGTCAGTGCTGCCATATGTAGTTGTGGTCACAGTGGTTACTTGTATAAAACATTTTTCTCATATAAAATTCATAGGAGAAAAATGCTGATCTCTTGAGTTATCCTGGAGAAGGCCAGGGCAACCCACTCCAGTACTCTTGCCTGGAAAATCCCATGGATGGAGGAGCCTGGTAGGCTGCAGTCCATGGGGTCTTGAAGAGTGGGACATGACTGAGCGACTTCACTTTCACTTTTCACTTTCATTCATTGAAGAAGGAAATGGCAACCCACTCCAGTGTTCTTGCCTGGAGAATCCCAGGGGCGGTGGAGCCTGGTGGGCTGCCGTCTATGGGTCGCACAGAGTCGGACACGACTGAAGCGACTTAGCAGCAGCAGCAGCTAGAGTTATCCAGAAGACTACGAGTGCGGTAGTTTCTCTTTAGTGAAAATTACCCAAAATAATACTCTGTGTTCTATACCAGTGTACTTGGACAGGCGAATGTGTACCCAAGGCAGCCATTTTCAAGATCTCCTTGAAATTTTTTTTTAAACATTCATACAACTTTTACATGCTATAGAAGTACTTAGTTAAATATAAGAAAATTATCTTAAATTGCCATCACACTAAATAGGCCTCATATACCCTATTTTGGAGCAGGAAATGGCAACCTACTCCAGTATTCCTGCCTGGAAAATTCCATGGATGGAGGAGCCTGGTAGGCTATGGTCCATGGGGTCGCAAAGAGTCAGACACAACTGAGCGACTTCATTTTCTTTCTTTCTATAGTTCCTTTTCGAGAAGGAAATGGCAACCCACTCCAGTGTTCTTGCCTGGAGAATCCCATGGACAGAGGGGCCTGGTGGGCTACAGTCTATGGGGTTGTAAAGAGTTGGACACGACTAAGCAACTAACACACATGCCCTAGTTATTTGTGGCTTATTTACTTGACATCCTGCCTTATCCTGCTGGTGATTTGAAAAGCACTGAAGTATGGGTAAATTAATCTTAGATATCACAGACATTAATTTAGACTAAAGTTATAGTGTGAGTCAGTTGTCATTTTTTTTTTTTTTTTTAGTAGCTAGGCAGTATAGTTCACATGACTTAAAAGAGAATATTGGGAGGTCATAGTGGCAGGTGATGAAAGTTAATGTAATTTTTTATTTTGGACCAAATGAAAGAGTCCCGTAACATGAAGCCTATGAATGCTTCATTAATCATAATGGAAGGTGGCCAAAACCGAAAGACTTGACTCAAGGACTGAAAGATGTTAAAGCTGTGGAGGGAGAAAAGAGCCATTAACATACCACTAACAACAACAGTGTTTTAAATGAGGAGGAGAGAGAGGAGAAACTGAGGTCACTTGTTTGAGAAGGTGACTTACGGATGGCTTGAAGTGGAAGAAGTTTGACTGTATAAGTAGTTGGCATATTAGAATGACAGTAGTGTCGCTAATCATAAACTCTGGCGTTCTGCTGACTTCATGCCTGCACCTGTTTCCATGATGCATTACCCTCTCCCAGGATCAGTGTTGTTAGCTGTTTTTCCTTAGGCAGCCATTTGAATTAAAGGTTGTCTCTTCCTGTTTCTGAAATACTTTGTTTTTTGCCTATCCCTTGCCAGGGTGATTGGGTATTTTCCTTTCGATCAGAGAGGAAAGATTAAAAATTAGGTATGAAGTATTTCGATCTTAAGCCTAGTGGGAAATAGATGCTACTTCGTTTATCAGTGACAAAAATAAGACAAAATGACGCTAAGAATGTGATGGTGGAATATGAACTCAGTCTGAGTCTTAGTACAATACAGTATTCATTAGCATCAAAATGTGTGTGTGTGTGTGTGTGTGTGAGAGAGAGAGAGAGACAGAGAGGTCAAGGAACAGAGGTGGAGAGAGAATCTTCCAAATTATTTTGCATTAGAAATCAAAAGGAAGCTATTTGTATTAGTTTTAAATTATAGTTCAACTTGAGGTGTTTACAAAAGGCTTATAACCACACATAGAAGCCTGATGATGCTATATATCATATTGTATTAATTCAGCTTTAAGGATCATGACATCTACTTACAAAGTGAATTACTTTTGCTATTAATGGTAGTTTCCCTTGAATTTAAATTTTAGAGAGTCATCATTTGACTTTTTCTTTTATATTTCTGCAAACAAATGACTTTGCCAGACTGGATTTTCTGTTAAATTAATCCTATCACAATATTTTGAAATTACTGTTTCTGGTAAACCAGGTAAAAACAAAACTCTGTCCCTTACTACCTCCAAGAAGGAATCATTTAAGATATCTGGGTCTTTCTACTTAACGATGCTACTTGGATATAATTCTCTTATTTGCAGGAAAAAGCAGTTCTCTGATGGCAGAGGGAGCATTCGTCTTAATGTTCCAGCTCTAATGTTCATATTTTCAAACCATGACAGTAAAACAGTCTTTAATGTATTGCTCTTACAGAATCTTAGGCAGAGGTCATTTGCAAAATATAAAGTGTGATCTGGGAGTCCAAGGCATGAATGGTTTAGGGAAATGAGAAGTGTATGTTCAGAGTCAGCATAATCCTCTGGAGCTTTTTTTTTATAATTCTCAAATGACACATTTTCTATTTTTTGTATTTTTATTTATCATATGGTTATTTAATTTATTATAATTCTCAAATGACACATTTTCTGTTTTTTGTATTTTTGTTTATCGTATGGTTATTTAATTTAGAATTGTCTTTTTAGTATTTTTCAAATTCAGACACAAACTTGTCTTCTCACCGTATGACCCACCAAGAACCTAACCCTGAAATTTAATATGTATTTTTTTGCCCAAATCCTAAGGGTACAGTTTAATGAATAATTATAAAGTAAACATTTCTGTAGCGACCACCAAGGTCAAAATTATGGAGTATTGGAGCACCCCACTTTTGTGGCTCTTTTTGGTCATAAACACCTCCTCCCACAGGTATAAGCACTAATCTGACTCTAACGGTAATCATTTCCTTGCTTTCTTTTGTAATATTATCGCTATCCAGTTCATTGCTAAGCAAAATAATTCTTTGTTTTTGATCTTTATATATATAAATGCACATGTATTTTTATTAATTTTCCTTTTAATGGGTTGTGATGGTTTTAAAAAGTCACCTAGGAGATGAGTGTCTCCACATTAAAACAGTTTGTATGTGCATGTCTGTGCATGCTTTGGTCTGTGACTCATCCTTTGCTGCTTAAAATAAGTAAGATTCTTCTTAACTGTAATTAACTATCAGATAGAGTAACTAATAAGTTGTCATTAGATTTTTATCCTGTGCTTTGGCCTGTATTTTAATGTTTGGGGTTAAGTTTTGAATTTTATGAAGTTACAGGTTTTAGTGGTGAGCATATAGAATATACTCATAGTTCTGTATCATCATGATAGCACAGATATCCATGATGGGTTTTTTGGTGTTTTTTTACAGTTAGAAGTTATGTGTTGAGTGCCAGATGTCAAAGTTCAGTCACTGAATGTCACTCATTTTCAGAACTCTAGCTATAAAGAGTTTTTTAATATATTAAAATATTTTACCAGATTTTAGGTAACTTAATGCCGTACAGAGTAATTTTTTTTTTACAAGTATCGATTATATGTGAACACCTAATTTAGGGAGGAAGATTTCCAACCCTTACCTTGTTCCCATTAAGAGTAATGCTAGAAGTTTCCCTTAATAGTATTGGATGCCAGACTTTTGACCTGCTTGTCCTTGGTTTGGAAATGGCCTAGTGCTGTTTATAGTTGTATAACTTTAGCACAAGTGGTTTCTATAGCTACTGTCCAGTACCAGATGTAGAACAGTGGGAAGCTTTGATAAGGGGAGCAAGGATTTTTAAACAAAAGCCGGACATGGGTAATTACCCTGAAGCTGAACTGAGGTCCATTATATTCAGCACTATCATTTACTTTTCATTTCACTCTCTGCTCATTATAAGAAGGAAAATCTATTGACTCTTTTCTCTTCCATCTCTTTGCCTTCTTCCTCTCACCTTATTAAAGAATGTATATTATACCTTTAATCTGTTGCCTGAATCCAGAAGTTGGTCTTGACAAAATTAGGTGAGCATCACCAGTTTGGCTTTTATTATGATGACAGCATCATTGGTTTCCACTTATCAAAGAATAAGTTTCATAAGCCATTTGTATCAAGTGTTTGCAGTGAGACTGCTGTGTTATATAAACTGCTGCCACTTTGAGAATATAAATGACTTAAGGTTAATACTAGTGAGGTAGAAAAAATCATTATCTCATTATCAGGAATTGTCAGTTAAGTAAAAGGACAACTTAAACCTGACCTATAATTAAAATAGAAGGCATTTGGTTTTCTTCTAAATGGTTTTCAACTTCATCCCCAAAGTGATACCTTTCTAGGGGAAAGCTCTTGTTTTTAAACAGTAAATTAATTATAAATTGATGATTATCCTTAGGTATATTATTGGGGGATTCTTTAAAAGTCACTCTTTGGCAGAAAAGGGATGCTGTGAGAGAATTTTGGCTTCAGTTAGAATGTGAGTAGGGAGTGGTGTGAGAGATGAGACTGTAGAATTAAGCAAGGGGATCCAGTTTGTAGTAGAGGGTGGGCTGCAGGCAAGGAGGTTGAGGAAATTCATACCTCCTGACTCCTCTTTTTTCTCTATAAAGAAGGATATAAGTTTTTGTTGAGAGCGAATGGAAAAAGTACTATGCAAAATGAGAAAGAAAGCTGTCTTTTACTGATTTTTACATTCAGATAGTTTTGTTGTGTTTTCTTTTTCTGACTTGATTGCGTGCTCCCTGAGGGGAAAGCCATGGCTTTCATCACTCAGCATGTGTTTATAGAACCACTTCTGTCATCTGCTGAGATAGAACAAGACTAATGAAACATCGTCCTTACCCTTAGAGAACTTGGTGTGAGAGAAAGTTTGGTTCTGTAGTGATCTGTGCAAGTTGCTCTGTGAACACCAGTGGGCACCTCCCTGAGGAGATGGTGTTAGAGTCAAGAGGCCAGCATTCTCAGCAAAGCTACAGAGGGTGCATTCAGGGAATTATAGACATTGAAGCGTGACTGAAAGTATTTGGGGAGAGGTGGTTGGAGATAAAGTGGAAAACCAGAGGCCTGCCTAGTGTTGAAGGTCTTTACCAATAAAGAGTTTCAAGTTTATCCTATTGGCGATGGTGAATCCTGAGGGATGTGAGTTAGGAGAGTAACAGAGGTTCTTGTTTAGGAAGGTCACCCAGACTTTAATATGCAGGCAAGTTTTTGTTGTGGAAAGATGTCTGTGACACCAGCCTGGAGGCTTCTGGCATGATCTTGTGAAGACAATGAGGCTGTCAACTAAGAAAGATAGAATATAGAGATTGTGATATATTTCCAGTTTTTTAAGGAATCTCCACACTGTTCTCCATAGTGGCTGACCTAGTTTGCATTTCCACCAACAGTGTAAGAGGGTTCCCTTTTCTCCACACCCTCTCCAGCATTTATTATTTGTAGACTTTTGGATTGCAGCCATTCTGACTGGTGTGAAATGGTACCTCATAGTGGTTTTGATTTGCATTTCTCTGATAATGAGTGATGTTGAGCATCTTTTCATGTGTTTGTTAGCCATCTGTATGTCTTCTTTGGAGAAATGTCTATTTAGTTCTTTGGCCCTGATCCAGCAATCCCACTGCTGGGCATACACACTGAGGAAACCAGAAGGGAAAGAGACACGTGTACCCCACTGTTCATCGCAGCACTGTTTATAATAGCCAGGACATGGAAGCAACCTAGATGTCCATCAGCAGATGAATGGATAAGAAAGCTATGGTACATATACACAATGGAGTATTACTCAGCCATTAAAAAGAAAATCATTTGAATCAATTCTAATGAGGTGGATGAAACTGGAGCCTATTATACAGAGTGAAGTAAGCCAGAAGGAAAAACATCAATACAGTATACTAACGCATATATATGGAATTTAGAAAGATGGTAACAATAACCCAGTGTACGAGACAGCAAAAGAGACACTGATGTATAGAACAGTCTTATGGACTCTGTGGGAGAGGGAGAGGGTGGGAAGATTTGGGAGAATGACATTGAAACATGTAAAATATCATGTAAGAAACGAGTTGCCAGTCCAGGTTCGATGCACGATACTGGATGCTTGGGGCTAGTGCACTGGGATGACCCAGAGGGATGGTATGGGGAGGGAGGAGGGAGGAGGGTTCAGGATGGGGAACACATGTATACCTGTGGTGGATTCATTTTGATATTTGGCAAAACTAATACAATTATGTAAAGTTTAAAAATAAAATTAAAAAAAAGAATGCTTAAAAAAAAAAAAAAAGAATATAGAGATTGTGATATATATAGGGAGAGACAGTGATATTGAGAGTTTCCGGGTAGGTATATGCAGCAGGACCTGAAGACTGATTGAATGATTGGGAAGGGAGACAGGTTGAAGGCTGACTTGGAAATCTGGGCTGAGTAGGTTGCAGGTGTTGTTACCCTTGCCCCTCCATCCCAAAGGACAGGGCGCAGCGCTGCTCCCCTGGGCTACTGCAGGAGGCTTCCCCCTGGTTTCCCTGCTTCTGCAGCTTCTCCTCCCATCACATAGGGTGGAAGTAGATAATCAAACTCCCCTGTTTAAAATTCATCAAAACTTGCTATGAAATTTAGACCAAAATTCAGAATCCGTCACATAACCTTCAGGGCCAGCCTGAACTACTTCTAGCCGGTCTCTCCAATTTGATTTTGAGCCACCTTTCCGTTCATTCTTCAAGCCTGAGCCACACTGG
Organism: Bos taurus; assembly: GCF_002263795.3. Lineage (NCBI taxonomy): Eukaryota > Metazoa > Chordata > Mammalia > Artiodactyla > Bovidae > Bos > Bos taurus. The sequence continues at coordinate 25,263,116 of NC_037336.1, read as the reverse complement.
CCCGCTTTCACTCCCCAGAATGTACTTAGCTGTTTCTAATCTGAATCTTTTCACATTGTGTTTCCTCCCTCATTGTGTTCCTAGAATGCTTTCTTCCTGTCTCTTTTTACAAGTAAATTTGATTCATCCTTTAGGTCTCAGGTAAATGTCACTTCCTTTGGGAAGCCTTTCTTATTCATTTTCTTCTCTCCCATCTAACTAGGTATCTCCTTATATTTTTATGGTACCCTTTTCTTCCTAGTATTTCATCACAGTTTGTAAGTGTATGTTAGGGTGTATATTGTTTAATGTCTGTAACTCTGAATTAATGGAGTTTGACTGTTTTGCTCACTACTCAGTAAATACTTATGAAATAAATAGTAACTGTTCGGTGATTGTTTGGGGCCCTTCTAGAATAAAAGCAGTTAAATGTATTTAAATCATCCATTTGAAGGAAGAGTAATACACTGAATTTTGTCATTACCCTGATGTTACTCCTGAAAAGTCAGTGATTTAGAAATAGTTTAATCCTATGATATCTAGGCCTTATTTGTTATGAGAAGCAAACAAAAAAACAGGTGGATCACTATACTGTGGAAATCAGAACACCTTCCTTCTAATTAAGGCAGAAATAACAAAGAATGGCAGATCTCTGGGAGAAGACAGTAGTTAGAAGGATAGTTTTATGTAAGTGCAGTTCTCAGCTTTATTTTCTTAAAAGTGAGCGGTTTTATGACATTCAGTTTGAGGACACTCTTGCAAATATGTATTCTCCCAGATTAATCCAGAGTGTCATTAGTTCCATTTAAAGTTGCAGCTTCAGATGTTACTATAAAACATAGTTTGTTTTTTTTCTTGAGGAGCAGCCAAAGTACTTCCCTTTTAAAGTCTCTTTTTTTCTTTTTGATGCTGTACTTTTTTCCCAGATGGTTCAGTGGTAAAGAATCTGCCTGCCAATGCAGAAGATGCAGGTTCGATCTCTGGGTAGGGAAGATCCCCTGGAGGAGGAAATGGCAACCCACTCCAGTATTCTTGCCTGGGAGATCTCATGGACAGAGGAGTCCGGCAGGCTGAAGTCCATGGGGTTGCCAAGGAGTCGGACACAACTGAGCAACTAAACAACTTTTGATGTAGAATTAGTTGTAAAAATAAAGGTTAACTTGAATAAGGCGTGGTTTATGTACTTTTTCTTTATTTTTGTAGAGAATAATTTGCAGTTCTAGATTGGACATAAATGACAATGATAAAACACTTTAGAATCACTAAGGTAAATACGTATTGGTATATTTCCACCTCATTCTTCTAAGGATGAAATGATGTGAATACATGCCAGTGCTCTCTGAAGGAAAACGGCTGTCCTGTTGATGTTCTGTGGCTCTAGATGTTTACAGCAACCAGGATTCAGACAGAGAGGGAAGTGGAGTGCTCCTGACTGTCCGATGCATCGTGGTCAGCTGGGCTTCAGATGCGCTTTACCCACATCAGGAAATACTGTAAGAATTTATCTGCGTCAGCCAGCAGGGGGCACTGTACACATTAAAAAGTACATGGCCAATTGTAAAGCTTCCTTTGATTTTTTTTTTTCCCTTGGCAATTGTGTTAAAATTCCTCCAGAAGTTTATGTTTAGAATTAGTAGTGATAGGACCGGAAATTGGCTGCGTGGGACAGTGGTTAAAGGGGTTCTGTCTAAAAGTTTAGAGACGAAATATGTACTACCATAATGTTGCTGTTCAGTGAAAAACAGCCTCAAAATGTCACACTCCATTTTGAACAACCCACTAATCTACCATGCAGGAAGTTAACTCTTTAACCACTGTTTTGATGTAATGTCTGTTAAAAAAATGTGTGACAGAAAAAGTATGCGCTTTAAAGCCTGATCTAGTCTACAATTCTGGCATTACTTGATAGCTATGTGACTTGTGTCAGATTATTTAAACTTTTGAAGTCTCCGTTTGTGGAAAATTTAGATAATAATCTGCTGTGAAAAGATGCAGAAAATTAAATAATTCACTTCTGTCAAACACATAGCTATAAATGTATATCAATTGCTTTCTTAAATCAGAGTTTATATGTTTCTTGTCATAATTGCTATTTGTCTTACAAAGTTAAGCAATAGATCTGAAAACTGTGTATTCCCATTATGTAACCAGAATTTTCCTTCAGAAATTCTTGATTTCTGGTTATAAAAATGATAAACAGTAGACAGTATAATCAACAATCTTAATATTTTATTCCTGTTTCCTCAAGTACTGACATGTGCCAAAATTTAACCAGTAGTCATCATATTTAGGTAAGGTGGTCTGTAATCTTTCATTGCCATAGTTTTTTTTATTGGCATTTCCTAATTGTTTGTGTATGTTTATTTTCCATGCAGTATATCTTGCTTACTAAAAACTGGCAGAACTCAGGTTTTATGATACATAGATGATATCATGACTGATAGTGATAGACAGATTGGGAAGTGTCAGAGAAACCAGAAATCAAACACCGGGGCAAGCTGGAGTTAGTGAGGGACTTCAAGGGTCGTGTTGCTTGAGGATCCTCTTCTCCCTTTTAAGTAAACCCTTGGCCTTTGAGATACTGAGTTGAAAAAAAAAAACCTGCAGATATTCTTGGTTGAGATGGGCAGGGAATGTGAATAGAGAAGAGTTATCAAAAGGTGATGAAAAATATGTGGAGTTGAATATCATCATCTCAAGTGTGATCCCTGGTAAACTGAACTAAAGATAGGTTGAAAGAGAGAAATAAGAAAAAAAACATTGACTTTGCTATTTTATTCAGCGTCAAGGTAACAGAAGTTCTGAATGCTGCAAATGGTATTTTTCATAACGGACCAGAGTGTACTGTTCATAGGTGTGATATTTACATATATCTATGTGGACCATAAACGTACTGAACCTATTATGTGAAACATTTTGTGAACCATGTCTTTTCTACTTAGATGAAAATGGTAGTCAAAGTCCTGGAGTGTCTGGCTTGCCCTGAAGCAGACTTATGCTGTTAGTAATAGAACAGCGCTTGCCAGATCCCTGGCTGAACAAGGGATTTGGAGCTTTGGGGTTCTCCAGGAGTTTTTGTTATGAATGTCTGATTTTGCAGTCAGGGGGCAATCAATCATTGCATAAGGAGGCGTTCCAGTATAGGACTCACATTAATTCTTCTCTACTCCCTGGGAGATGAATAGGATCCCCTCTCCACCCAAGGCTTCCCTGGTGGCTCAGCTGGTAAAGAATCCGCCTGCAATGTGGGAGACCTGGGTTCAATCCCTGGGTTGAGGAGATCCCCTGGAGAAGGGAACGGCTACCCACTCCAGTATTCTGGCCTGGACAATTCCATGAACTATTATTACATGGGGTCACAGAGTTGGACATGACTGAGTGACTTTCACTTCACCACCACCATACCCCCCCCACCCCCGAAGAGGTTGCATTTCTAATAATAGTCTTTCCCCACTTTTCCAGTAGCATGTATTTCTCTGTCACTGCATCTCTGTAGCACTGAGCATATGATCTGTTAAGAGGCTTAGTTTGCTTTTACTGTATTTTGAGTAAATCTTGAGGTCTAAACTAGTCAGATAAAGAATGCCATAGCTAGTACATGTTTTCTTGGTAATCATTCATTGGTATAGGTTATAATCATCACTTTGAGTTTTCCAGGCTTCTGTTGTTCATTCCTAGTCTCTGCCTCTGGTCTTTGTAGTCTTGTCTTTATTTATCATCAGTTTGTCCTGTGTATATCCTTGAAATCAAAGGCACGCTATCTTGTTAAGCTCTCAGTCTGTCTTCTGAGGACACCTGTCTTCCATTGTGCTCTGACTCTCTCCTGCTTCCCCTCATGAGCTGCATAGTTGGCAGTTGAGGTAGGTTACGTGCAGGAGCAACTGAGCCCCAGTCAGTTCCTGGCCCTTCCTGGTCTTCAGCTGTCTTACCACACCTCTGCCTTTTAAGCTTGCACACTCACATCACACATTTCTGTCCTGTCATGCCCCTGTAGCCCTGGAACATTCGCTAAACTAGTCTGCAGTGCATTTTGGTATAGGGGTGATTTGCGTGGCTTAGAGGAGTCACAGGGAGAAGAAAGGACAGAAAGCAGAACCGAAGGATCTCACTGCCTGATAGTGTTCTGATCCCTCTTGTTCAGAAGGGGAAAGTGAGAGGACGTTCAGCAAACTGATGTGAAATTGTATGTCACTCCCAAACGTTAAGAGAAAAGCCTCAGCACTGGGGAGAGTTTGGACTTGTTTGGATTCAACCAGAATGCTGGTGTAGTAGATTTGCACTTTAGTAAGTTGTATTTGATCCCACTGTAGAAAATAGACTAGAGAGGGAGCCGCAAAGGCAGAGCAACTGGCTGTTCAGGAAAAAAGCAGGGAGAGATGAGGAAGGCTTTAACTATAGTACTGGAATTATAAATGAAGAGGAGGGGTGGATGTGAAATATTTAGGATGTAGAACCTAAGATTACACACACACTACACTAAGTCACTTCAGTCGTGTCCGACTCTGTGCGACCCCATAGACGGCAGCCCACTAGGCTCCCCCGTCCCTGGGATTCTCCAGGCAAGAACACTGGAGTGGGTTGCCAGTTCCTTCTCCAGTGCATGAAAGTGAAAAGTGAAAGTGAAGTCGTTCAGTCGTGTCCCACTCCTAGCGACCCCATGAACTGCAGCCTACCAGGCTCCTCCACCCATGGGATTTTCCAGGCAAGAGTACTGGAGTGGGGTGCCATTGCCTTCTCCGACCTAATATTACAGGACTGATTTAAAGTGAGAAAGAAAGAGAGAGCACTTTGACCCAAAATCACTTTCTGATTTTGATGACTAGGTGGAGAATGATACAAAGAGCTGTGAGACGTAATAGCAGGAGAGATGTCACTTCTGGATATAGCTCTATTTATAACTAAGTAAAGGTATTTCTGGAGAAGACAATGGCACCCCACTCTAGTACTCTTGCCTGGAAAATCCTATGGATGGGGGAGCCTGGTGGGCCGCAGTCCATGGGGTCTCGAAGAGTCGGACGCGACTGAGTGACTTCACTTTCACTTTTCACTTTCATGCATTGGAGAAGGAAATGGCAACCCACTCCAGTGTTCTTGCCTGGAGAATCCCAGGGACAGGGGAGCCTGGTCGGCTGCCCTCTATGGGGTCGCACAGAGTCGGACACGACTGAAGCCACTTAGCAGCAGTAGCAGCAAAGGTATTTCTGCCAGGATTAAACTCATGCAGTTCAGCAAGTAGACAAGTTTCCTAATGATCTTATTTGATATATTGACAGAATGCAGAATACCTGGAGGAATAGATGAAGGCGTGTCCCGTCCTTTCTGATGACTCCTCGGTCAGACGTTTGATTAGAGTTGGCATGTGCAGAGGCTGAATGCTGGACCGTTGTTCTGTACTGCTGCTCTCCCATGTCTGGTTCTGAGATGTGGACCTTGAGTCCTCCCTTCAAGTCAACTGTCCTCCTAGGGTTAGGGCATCTGTGGCTCCTTACATCTCCTAGTAGGAAGATTTTGTGTCATTGAAGTAATTCTTTTAGTTACTAGAACTAAGTTAATAGCATTTCTGATCCAGTTCTCTTCCTTTCTGGGAGGCCTTTGTTCATCACATGCTTTGTTCCCAGATATACTTCTGCTTCTCGAGTTGAGGAAAGAGTTAGCTCTTTGGGGGACCAAAAAAAAAAAAAAAGCCTCATCATGTTACATTTAAAGAGTGTAATCCCTGGGTCTGATAGACCTGTGTTCAAATCCTAGCTGTGTCACTTACTAGCTGTATTATCTTGGGCCTGTACTCTTAAATAATTCATCTCTAGATGTGATAGTAGTGTGCTTATCTCTTAGAGCTGATGAGTTTATATTAGATAGTGCTTATGAAGCATTTGAGCTTCCCTGGTGGCTCAAATGGTAAAGAATCTGCCTGCAATGCAAGGCACCCAGGTTCCATCTCTGGGTTGGGAAGATACCCTGGAGGAGGGCATGGTAACCCACTCCAGTATTCTTGCCTGGAGAATCCAGTGGACAGAGGAGCTTGGGGGGGCTATAGTCCATGTGGTCGCAAAGAGTTGGACGCGACTAAGCAACTAACAATTCCACTTCTATGAAGCACTGAGGATGGTGTGTGTGTGTGTGTGTCTGACTCTTTGTTGCTCCTTGGTCTGTAGCCCACCAGGCTCCTCTGTCCATGGGATTTCCCAGGCAAGAATACTGGAGTGGGTTGTCTTTTTGGCCCATAATAAATACCACATAAACACTATCTTTCATTTGGTATTCTTTAATTTTTTTACCTGTAGATAGATAAAATTTATTTTTAATCTTTTGACATTTATATAGCCTGAAGTTAGTAATCACCATCATGTTTTCATGTGCTTGCAAGAATTTGGAAGTATAGTATTCTTAGTGCCATAGAATTTAAGTAGCCACTTTTTTTTTTTTAATAAAATGAATCAGGAAATCTCGGCATGTTTAATAATTTGTTTCTTTTGTGTGTGATTTTTAAAAAAGCATTCTGGAGCAAAATAGTTTCGAATAAATGAATCAGCCAAAATAACTTTATTTTGGCTAAACCTGGGCTATTATTAATATTAGATATGAGGGAAAGAATGAAGATATTCATCTCATACAGGAATGAGGAAAAGTACAAGAATATTTTGAGGATTGTGATATTCCAGATATATTTGTAGATATTGTTTTATACTGAAACCAGAGTAATAAATTAGGCTTCATATTTTCTAATTGTGTCTCCATGCCTGTTCTCCAAATCACATTAATCCTTGTGCAGTAGAATATGAACTTGCAGAAGGGGATGTGATATGAGGTTTTATTTCTGATTCGATTTTTTTCACATTTTGAGGCGACTAGTGAAATTGACCAAGAAGCTGATGTTTCAGTGTTTTCTGTCAGTCTTTTTATCCCTCGGTTTTCGAATCTGAAACATGACAGTCTATCCCAGTTTGGTATTTCTAGTTTCCTAAAGATCTGTCTGACCATTAGTCCTCACCTGTCTTTGAAGTCTCAAGAGTGTGAAGACCACTTGTTTAGCCTGTATCTCATCTACTGAGGTTAAAGTTGCCAGGAGTGGTTGACGTCATTAACCAAACGTGGACGTATCCCCAGACAGTTTTACTGACCTGTAAGGTATCATGCAGATATAGTAATTTGTTGGAATAGAAGCTTCTTCGCTCAATAATTCTTATAGTCAAAGAAGGCTTCTCTTTGTGCTGAGTGAGGAATCGGAAGATGCTGATGGCTGTCCAGACTAAAGCTGCGGGAGATGGTTCTCCCTGCTTTCCCTCTCACCCAGTAAGAGTATGTGTCCTCTTTGTGCAGAGGACCGTTGGGTGGACCGGGTGAGGTGAAGTAGGTGAAAGTACTTTGGATACACAGGCATGACCCAGATATAAGATGGTGGTATATTTCCAATTCACATGTGATAAAGGAAAAACAACTGTGTACCAGAGAGTGAGATTTTGCTTAAAGTAACTGCTTTGCTTGCAGGCTAACAAAAGAAGTAACTCAAACATTTTTATTTTTTGTATTTTCCAACCAACCAGAACCGGGACCAGTATTCACATCTGCTGAGTGATCACTTTCTGCTGTACCAAGGTCATAATTCCTTCCGTGAGAAATATTTCAGTGGGGTAACAAAAAGAATTGCCAAGGAAGAAAAGTCCAGCCAGGAATGAAAATTTAAGATTTTTGACAAAGGGGAAAGAATAAGGATTTGATAGAAAAGACATCTGGATGTGAATTTCATGTATAATACAGAAAATGTACTGTTTTAAATAGCTTTATATAATAAAATAAATTCTACAAAGTACAATTCTTTTAACGCTAGCTTTGTTTTACAGACTATTTTGTATGTGTCTTTTGAACTTTAATTTATATTTGTACTTTCAAGTATTATGGAAATTAAACAGTTATATTTTTGGTAATTAATTTATAAAGGGAACTAATCATATTGAGTTTTTAAACATAATCTGCTGGATATGTTATAGGCAATTGATAGTGGTTGAGAATTTATCATTAGGTAGACTTATTTTGTTTTTGATTGTAATTGTTATACATTGTCATTGTCACTAATAAAGCTTACTGAGGATTTCTAAAATCATGTAGTATACAGAGGGGGTGTGATGATGGAAATGAACTTCTATTTATAAATCGCAGACAAATAAGTAGTAACAATGATCATGGTGATAATGAGAAAGGCTAGGACCTGACAACCTAAAAAGATTCCAAACTCCTTGAGGCCTGTTCACATTTGAAGTTCGTCTGTACCTTGGATTTGCTTCTGCATTCCTAAACCTTGACTGTCGGTCAAGTTAACTACCCACAATTTTTGGTTTAGAAAGTAACTGATAGTTAAAGCAGTAACAACAACACAAATCCTTGATGGTTCCCTAATGGTATTAAGTCTAATCAGAGCTCTTTGAAATAGAAGCTATATTTTTCTTGAAGTAGAAACTTTGCTGAGTCCACATTGTGTCCATCATGAAAATATCTTGTTTGGAAACCACTATACCCATTAATTCAGGATACTAATAGCTTTCCTGTTTTCAGTGGCCAAAGTACCTCAGCAGGGCGGCAGTAAATGAATCCTCTCTCTCTAACCAGAGCCTATTTTTATTTATGCTGTTATTATTATTTTAGTGTTACTGCTGGCTTTTATGGACTCACAATTTGAATGTGCATACCTTAAGACCTCCAGAAGACCGGTGCTGCCCAAGCAGAAAGGGAGCAGGCCGTCTGCTACATTCTCCCTCTTTTTCTTGTTCTGCAGCTCTGAATTTCAGCAGATCTCAAACAGTTCAGTGATTATTTTGTTTGGGTTTTTGGATGTGATTTGTGGTACACTGGGGAACATCTAAAAGTATTCAAGAATGATTTATTTTCAGTATTTCTGTTGTAAACCGTCTTATTTAAAATTTTTTGAGGTTGTATGGGGAGTAAGTTTGAAAGTTTGTAGCTGACTAAATTTGGAATATGAAATTTTAGCCTTGCCTCGTTTTTTGGTTTTCACAAAAATTAGTCCAAATTAGATCCGGAAAAGTTGCAATGTTAATTTTAATCACTTGTTCTAGAAAAATGACCCTACATTTAAAAAAAAAATTCAAATGATTTCGTATTACCTCTAGTGGAGGCCTTCTCCTCTTTAATTCGTCATCGTTGTGAGATTGTTTTCACTTGTTTTAAGGTCAGTACCCAAAAGTGAAAAAGAAACTAATCACTCTCAACCAATTTCGATTTTAGAGGTCACACGTCCTCTTATTCTAGAAAGAACAACTTTATTTTCTGGCATCAGGATCTTACTACTTCCTGCATAAGTTGGAGAAGATCATTTCCAGGATTGCTTGAGTTTTATGTATATTCCTCATGCACTTTACTAGCAAGAATATCACCTAGCATAATGCCTGTATGTTAGGCAGTCCTGAGGTATGTATTTACAGTATAATCTGTGAGTGAACCTTAGGTGGTCTGTGGGCTGGCCTAGTAAATGTTCATAATATGACAGACTCTATAATTTCGCTTCTGGCATATATTAAAACATCTGTAAAAGCCAGATGGTTTACCTTGGTGGTGTTTCATCATAAGTAACCTCCTTCCCATCCATTCTGGTGGATTTTTTTTTGTTTTGTTTTTTTCTGTGATAGCTGGGAGGGAATAGTGGAGTAGGTGGTCTTTGGGGTATTTAGACAAAGTGACCAGCAGATTAAAAATAAAAGTTTCAAATCTCCTATAAATTTCTAGCCGCTTCCTGCCCAGGGTAGCCCGGGTTTAGGCCTGTTCACCGCTAACGTCCTTATGACTAATTCTTTAAATACAGAGATTGAGCAATAAAGTATTTTCAAACTGTTTAAACTCTGGAAGGTAAGTCAGTGTTACAACTATTTCCTTATGGTGAAATTTCACTTAAAATTTGATATTGCCTATACATTTAAGGAGAATGATGATTACAACTAAAGAAATTTCAAGTTTGGTAGGGAAAGGTAGAGTATGAGTTAATGGACGAATTACAGTGAAGGTGTTTACATTATCGAGTGAAAGATGTGCTTTAAAAGTTTGGGACAGAAACAACTGTTTAGGTAATATGTTTTATTATACTCTTACAATCAGGGATGACTTTTTTTAACATCAGGAAATTAGATGTTAAGGTGGTTATATAAGCAAATCTGACTCTTGAATCAAAGGCCTTAGTCATTTTGGATAAAAAGAAATAACCCATGCTGGAAGTATTATCAGGTATTGCTAATCTCAGGAGATATGTAATAAGGCATAATGTTTATGTTTTAAAGAGTGAAGGTGACATGTTTGGGGGAAAATGATCTTTCTACCGCATTCTAATCTCCCTTGTAAAAGCACTGTGGAACTAAGCTGATGTTAATAGTTCTAATAGGGGGGAAAAATCCATTGTAGATAAAGCAGGGCATAAATTAATTAATTAATATGGAGCATAGGGATAGAAATGGGAGGTAATTGTGGCTAAGAACATTGATTATCTTATTGTTGATTTTTCTGTTTGACCAAAGGGAGTAAATTATACGAGAATAAGAACTTTGACAACTTACAAGAGCATGATTTTTCTCCATTATAAAGTTATTTAGAAAACTAAACACTTGTAAGGATCTTTTTTTCTTAGAAGAATTGTACTCATAGAATAAGCAAAATCTACTTTTATTTCCAACTCACTCACTCCCATTTTTCTCAGATATTTATCAAGTAATGTGGTTTGTAGTCCAAACCAAAAAAAAAGTGCTTTAATCCAGAACATACACATGGACACAATAATACTAGACTGATGATGTTTGTACTTTACTAAAACCTTGAGAGCGTCTGTAAAAGAGTGGTTTGAGAGCATAAGGTCTAGAGTGTAAAGAATTGTAATGGAATGATAAACATATCTGTGACTCTGTCTAGCCATAGAATCATAGAGACAGCACATTCCTAGCAAAGCTCACTAGGGAACCTGACCCTCTTCCCTCAATAGAGGTCTGCCTCAGGATGTTCATATGTTTCACTAGGTGGGATAAGCAAGTTGACATTTAGGCATAACCAAGGCCAACCTGGAATTTGGCTCTTATCCCTTCCTTCATAAGCCATTGTAGACAGGCTTTTAGGGAGATGGAGGCTAAATTCTCATGGCAGTCTCCTAAGAAGCCTGGGTCACAGAACAAAATAGGCTTAAGAGATGAATGTTAAGATAAGCCCACTTCACTTTATGTAACTGCTAGCCCTATTTCTTGGGATATTAGGATGTTCTTAGTATATTTTTGTTATAGCATTTGAATGTTCTTACTAAGATAATTGTATCACAGTGATGCCAAATTGAATCACCCAAAAAGGAATCTGCTTTGACCTCTATGACTTTAAAATCTCTCCTTTAATCAAGCCTTCCCATCTCTCTCCTGAGGGCTTATCAGAAGAACTCTATTTTGTCTAACATCCAGCAGTGGAGATTAGCTGGGCTTATGTGTGAAGTTAGTCAAATTTTAAAAATGGCTGAGGAGAAAATTAAAATTGGAAGTGAAATGGTACTTGGGTTGGGCTTCGATGGTCTGCCTAAGTATTGTATCTAATATGTTGTACATTTGTGAAGTGAATCAGGATGGTCAGCGCTGGTATTGGTGAACCTTTAAAAATCTGTAAAACCTCTTTAAACACTTGTAAGAATCTTTTTTTCTTAGAAGGATTACATCCATAGAGTAAGTGAAGTCTACTTTGATATTGGTTTGTTTATAAATCATGGACTGGAGTATCTCACAAGTCTGAGTGCTTCCAGCACAAACAGCAAACTAATTTTTTTTTTTTTTTTGCATTTTTCTACAGTTTTTACCTTGTTGGGAGACAATTCTTCATAGATGTCTTGCATTTCTATATATCTTACTAAGGAAGCAATGACTGCCTACATTCTAGACTCTTTTGGTAGATGTGTGAGCACCCTTGAAAGATAGAGATATAGTGTCTCCCCCCTGCCTGCTCCCCCTTCTAAAAAACAGCAAACGACTCGGCTCTTGTCAAAACTGAACACCTGAGCCAACCAACCTGCTACTGCCAATGTGGAGTGAATCAAACAGACTCACCGCGATGAGAAGGGCCCAGCAAACCTCATTTGTCAGATGGAGTTGCTGTACTCAAGAATGCAGCCGGCATAGCCCTGCTTACATCTTGGATTTAGATGAAAAGGTGGCAGCTATCCGTTTGAGGAAAATTTTGTCCCCTATTCCACATTGCCTGAAACAAAGGGAGTGGCTCAATGGTCTCCTTGATTCTTAGAGGTTACATTTACGGTGGGTTAAAAATGCTTTTACGTTACAGTTAGGAGATTCCTCTAAGTGCCTTTTGCCTCTTTCACTGAAGGATTGGCCAGACTGAAACCCAGTAGTGCTCAATGGGCTGCTGTGGCCACTCCATTTTGGCACCAGGCACTCAGACCGGAAAATGGGTGTGGTTGGCCTGGTCCATGGGCAAATCTCAAAGCTGTTCTCATAGCTCCAGCCAGTACCCTCTTTGCTGAGACTTGTTATATTTTTACTGACTTTTAGGCTATTGCTGATGACCTATGGTTTGGCCCATCACTTGGGAAACTACAGATTGGTTGACTAAAGATACCCTTCCTTGGGGGCTACCAACAGCGGAAACAGACTTGCTGCTGACAGAGCTGTCTGGGTCATTCTCTGATGAAGCCAGCTAAAAGAAAGCTGTTGGCTGGGCCGACACCACCCAGATTGCCATCGTTGTGGCCTGGATCCATCGTTGTCCCACATGTGACCGCACACCCGCCAGTATGTAGACAGGACACAAAGTAAAGGGCTGTGTTTCTGACGCAAAGCTACTGTTCGGTGCCAGACTTATGACTCCTGCCGAAAAGTAGACCTGATTGCCTTGCGGTGAAGGAGGCCATGTTGCATGGAGTGTTGTCCAGTCTGCTCCTGGCAGATTGATTATTTCGGATCTTTGCCCCCACTCTCAGAGCTGTTGGTTGCGTGTCACTGCTGTTGGCACTTTATTTGGTTACAGTGTTGCTGTTCCAGTCTGATCAGTTGACTCCAGCCACATCACTTTGGCCCTTGAAACTAAGTGGTGTCATATGTTTGGCTTACTGAACCATTGGTATGACAATGGTATTATACCTTTTATTGCAAAAGCCGCTCAACCATGGGCTGATAGTCAAGGTATTTGATAGACTTTCCATGCTCCCTACCATCCACAGGCATCTGGAATTTTTGAGCTTTGGAAATTTTCTCTGCATTGTTCTATGTTTTCTCTGGCAGTCGTTTACCAAGCCTTCTCAGAAAGGCTTAGTAATACATTGCTCTAGAGTTAGCTCTGAACAGTACAGTGTTTTGTCCTTTGTCAGACACCTAAGTGTTTTAATTGTAGGGTTTCAGCTCAGAGACAATTGTTGATTAACAGCTTGAGCCTCAGACTGGGAAGGTTGTCACAGCTCCCTCTCTGGGTCTAGTTCTGGAAATCTGGTCCAAAAGGAGCCCTCTACCTGGTATGCTTTATTGATGTTGAAGCTGGAAAATCAATATTTCAGCTGATTTATTATCTTTAATTTTCTTCTCTTTATATTTTCCTCTAGAGCCCAAAATATGTAAAAACATTCTTTTCTGTTTTATTTTAATGATAACTGTTTTGCCATGTACCAGTTACATGTGCTACTCTACTTTTCCTTTTTTTATTTTAAGGACTAATTTTATTTGTTGGCTGTGGTGGATCGTAGTTGCTGCATACAGGCTTTCTCTAGTTGCAGAGAGTGGGGCTACTCTTCCTTGTGGTACACGGGCTTCTCTTTGCGGTGGCTTCTCATGTTGCAGAGAACAGGCTTAGTTGCTCCGCAGAATGTGGGATCTTTCTGGACCAGGGATCAAACTGGTATCCCTCGCATTGCAAGGTGGATTCTTAACCATTAAACCACCAGAGAAGCTCCCTGCTTTTCCTGTTATACGTGTTCTAAGGCTTGCTTGCTGCTGATTGGTTGATTAAAGGCATAAAAAGATGAAGGTGTGTAGGGGAACTGCATGTGGTTTGGAATCACTGAAGGGAGCAACAGAATGAGGCTAGAAATTATGGCAGGAGGGCTTTCTACCTTGCCTCCTGGGGGCGGAAGGCAAGCTACCTTGGGATTTTCGTGGGTGATATTGTCAGGCTTGGACTATCACCATCACTGCAGCAGTGATTTGGAATGAAGGGAGATAGATTAGAAGCTGGAATGCTAGTCAGAGGGTTGCTTAGAGATGTGGGGATCTCAACCAGAGAGCAGTGACAGTAAAGATTGAATGGAGAATATTTAGAAGATGAAATGAGCAGGTCCTGCTGATTGACTGACTGCACACAGAGATGAGTAATGGATGATGTCCAGAGTTCCAGTTGGGCGACTGGGTGGATGGCACAATGGAATAGAAAATAGAAAAGACCGTGTGTTTAGGTTTGGACAGATAGACATCCTGAATGTGAGAAGCCTATGGAACAGGCACAGAAAACTGCACAACAGACTGTTGAGTATTCAAGAGCAAATCTGGATAGTGGTTGCAAATTTGAGGAGCAGAAGATCCTTGCCTGAGACAAAGAGCCACTGAGTGAAGATACCACCTACCGGTTCATTCTGTTGCATTGCCCCCTTGCATGATGTGTATATTTAGTAAAGAGAATTGGCATGACCCAAGGCAATGGCACCCCACTCCAGTACTCTTGCCTGGAAAATCCCATGGATGCAGGAGCCTGGTAGGCTGCAGTCCATGGGATCGCTAAGAGTCGGACATGACTGAGTGACTTCACTTTTTTTCACTTTCATGCATTGGAGAAGGAAATGGCAACCCACTCCAGTACTCTTGCCTGGAAAATCCCATGGATGGAGGAGCCTGGTGGGCTGCAGTCCGTGGGGTCGCTGAGAGTCGGACGCGACTGAGTGACTTCACTTTCACTTTTCACTTTCATACACTGAAGAAGGAAATGGCAACCCACTCCAGTATTCTTGCCTGGAGAATCCCAGGGATGGGGGAGCCTGGTGGGCTGCCATCTATGGGGTCGCACAGAGTCGGACACGACTGAAGCGACTTCGTAGCAGCAGCAGCAGCAACACCTGTCAGACTGAATGAGGTAGTTCCAAAATTATTATGAGAAATTTAATTTTAATTACAAATATAGTGAGATGTAGTAAGATGAAATTCATCCAGTGAGATGAAATTGCTGCATTGCACTGTTAGAAGCTGCAGAGAGCAATACCCCTGGCTTTGGGGTGATGAGCCCCTGTCCAAACTGAATGAATACATGCACCCCATTTATTGTATATGTTCATGAGCCTCATTATAGAACTTTAAAAACTGACAAGCTGTTAGTTGGCTCAAAGACAAACCTGCTAAAGAAACAGGCCACCATGGTTTGGACTCTGGATGTAGAAAAAGGAAAGGAAACCTCGAGTTTTTTCCTCTTCTCCTTTAAAAATATTTCCCCTTTCTCTTTTTTAAGTAACTCTTAATAGCTTTTGGGTAGCAACATAAAAATCACACAGGGTAGGTCAGAATGTGGGGAAATTTTTAATTAAGTTGAGGGTTTTGTTTGCCCCATTAATAAAAAATATTGGGCCAAAATCCCAATTTCCCTCCATCTCTTTTTTATATATACTTATGCTTTTGGCAGAGTCCATGACAAAACCTCTTCCCAGTTAAGGATGGGCCAAAAGCCTTTTCTGAAGCCCCTACTAATTTGGATTAAACTGATTGATTTGAAAGCTTCACACAGAAATTCTGCCAAGAAATGTCATAAGATTCCTTGACACTTAATTCTACAAACAGTCTTATCTTTTGAAGCAAAATAGATGAGTAAAATTTTATTTTTTGATTTTTGCGTTTGTTAGCTTGTTTTCTCAGTTTTGGAAAAACAGATCAAGAATCTGGAAACAACAGAACTTTGTTTTTGCCTTCAGTTTGGCTTTCTGAACCCAAAGAGAGGTCTTGCATGGTGCTAACTGGGTTCCTAAGGAAAAAAGGGCAACATAGTGCTGTGGAAGACACGGCATGTTTCCATGAGCTGCTGAGTGGTCCATGAGACCCGATCCTGCAGCGGGTGATCAACCCTCCATGAGACTCGATCCTGCACTGGTCACCTAGTACACCCAAACAAGGGTTAGACCTCGAAGCCAATCAAGTGGATCTCTGTATACTTTGTTATCATTCTTGGCATTGAAAAAGATACAGCCCCCGTCCTCAATGAGCTTCAAGTCCAGGGGGCCAAAAGTGGTAGCAAATAAAGAGCTAAGTAGTCAGGTTTCCAGAGGGTAAGTCCATGGGAGCTTAAGAGGAGCAGTTAACCACTTTGAACAGTGTATAGTCTTTAATCATGTGTTTCTGATCCTTTGACATGACATGCAACGTCTTGCTCACCTTGGAGAGTCTGCTCCTTCCAGGGCCAGACAATTCTGAGAGGTAGTAAAGGATTCGCCTCTCATATATACACACAGCTCAGAGCCTATAAACCCCTACCTCTTTCAGGCTCTCATACTCTGGGCCCCTGTTCCCACGCCATAATCACTCAAAGGCCAGGCACAGACAATAGGGACAGACCCTACACCCCAGAGCCCACGGAAACTTCAGACTTGCCAATCCCAAGCCTCCTCACCCTGCTTCTCCGTTTGTTCCTACGGGAACTCCCATAAAGGAAACCTTAATAAAAACCTTTATTTATAAAGGCTTTTACCCACCTTTTCCCCCTACCTCCCCTCTTGCCTCCTGACAAATCTCTGTGCACCGGCTTGGCAAGACTTGCCCTCTTTGGGGATCTTTGATGAACACTCTCTTTTCATTTGCAATGGTATTCTGACCTGTTGGTCTCAGCAAACCTGAATAATCAGGAAATCTACATTTTCAAACACAAACAGTGGGAGAGGATTGGGTCCAGGAAGACTTCTGAGAGAGGCTGACATCTAAGTTGTTTGTCAACAAAGTTGACATCTTTATTGTTTGACAACAAAGGTCCATCTAGTCAAGGCTATGGTTTTTCCAGTAGTCATATATGGATGTGAGAGTTGGATAGTGAAGAAAGCTGAGTGCAGAAGAATTGATGCTTTTGAACTGTGGTGTTGGAGAAGACTCTTGAGAGTCCCTTGGACTGCAAGGAGATCCAACCAGTCCATTCTAAAGGAGATCAGTCCTGGGTGTTCTTTGGAAGGAATGATGCTAAAGCTGAAACTCCAGTACTTTGGCCACCTCATGAGAAGAGTTGACTCATTGGAAAAGACTCTGATGCTGGGAGGGATCGGGGGCAGGAGGAGAAGGGGACGACAGAGGATGAGATGGCTGGATGGCATCACTGACTCGATGGACGTGAGTCTGAGTGAACTTCGGGAGTTGGTGATGGACAGGGAGGCCTGGTGTGCTGCAGTTCATGGGGTCACAAAGAGTCGGACACGACTGAGTGACTGAACTGAACTGAACTGACATCTAAGTAGGCTCCTGAAGAAGAAGCTGTGGAACTTGCCAGCTGACGTCAGGTTGTGTGAGGGCGGGCAGGGGATTCCAGGCATCTGGAAAAGCACACTTGGATAGCAGTTCAAGTAGCTTGGATACTTGGAGCTCAACTACAAGTGTTGGATGACTAGAAGAAATGAAGCTAGAGAGGAAACTAGGGCCAGATCATGAAGGACTTCCAACCCTTGCTACAAAGTCTAGGCTTGAGGCTTGAACTGAGAGAAGCTCCCTCCCCATGAAGATTGTTCCCTTATGCCATTGTCAAGGCTCTTTAGGAAGTTGTAGCTTCTTGCAAAATGGCTCCCTGTGGCTGAGATTCTTGACTTCCTTGACAAACATCCCACGTGATGGAGTTTTGTGACTTTGCCACTGCACTAGGGTCTGTTGTTTTCTTGGTTCTGGATCTCAGTTAATGACCTCTGAGTAGGGCGAGCCTCACTGAGGCAAAGTGTTATCATCTGGGAGCCTCAGTTTCTTCCATTTAGGCTCCCTTCTCAGGCTCCCAGTTACTCTGTGTGAGAGATTTTTTGGCTGAATGCAGCAGAAACCTCCCTGACCTTGACTGACAGATACTTGCTCCTGAGCCAAGAAACAGTCTTGAGTTGGCCTCCTGCGTTGAGGGAGGTGATTTTTTATTGGTTTCACTCTTCACACAGTGCTGACGTTGTAAGCTTGCAGAAGAGCAAGCTGACGAAAATAAAGATTCTGAGTTGCCAGCTCGTGTTTGTCCTTATTTTCAAGGACAAACACAAACCTTGTCTCCAGGAGCTGCGTCTCTACTCCAAGACAAATGAGCTGTTGAAGTGTCATAATTTTGAAATCCTAGCAAATAGATTTCAAAAGGATATTTTACTGATCAACCTCAAGAAAGCTGTCATAAATAAAAAACGGTTTGTGATTCAAATACTGTTGCTTGTTTCAGAGACTTGCCTTGGGGTTCATTGTTCTTACATCTAAGAACCCTGAGCACTTCTTTAAGTAGGCTACCAATAACATCCAGTTTTGTGGTTTTTTTTTTTTGAATCATATTCTGATGACTTTTTAAAAGCCCATAAATAATGAGGATGAGAAGGAAGGCAGGATGAAATCCTCAGAGCCCTTGTTTATCATCCTTCTTTCCTCTCCAGCCCCCTCCATCATTCCCTTCTTGCTTCTCCTTCAGCATTCACTGCATACCCAATGTATACCAACCACCTTGGACAAAAAGATGATAAAAAGTGTGTTTATCTCAGGCTGAGAAGCTATATACATAGTCTTTGGTTAAGGTGATTTTTGTTAAACTATTAAAAATAATATTCCGAGTTTCAAAGTCAGGTACTTAAAAAAACAAGCAAAAATATCAGACAAAACATTGATTATGTCACTTTCAATATACTGCTCTTTTGCTGAGAGACTAGTGAGGTTGAGAATGGTGGAAAGGTAGGCTGGGGATATGGGTGTGTGTGCTAAGTCGCTTCAGTCATGCCCAACTCTTTGCAACCCTATGGACCATAGCCTGCCACGTTCCTCGTCCTTGGAATTCTTCAGGCAAGAATACTGGAGTGGGTTCCATACCCTTCTCCAGAGGATCCTCCGAACCAAGGGGGTAGAACCTATGTCTCTTATGTCTCCTGCATTGGCAGCCGGGTTCTTTACCACTAGCGCCACCTGGGAAGTCCCCTTCAAACAAGCTGCTGCTGCTTAGTTGCTTCAGTCGTGTCCGACTCTGTGCGACCCCATAGACAGCAGCCCACCAGGCTCCCCCGTCCCTAGAATTCTCAAGGCAAGAACACTGGCGCTAGGACAGTCTAAATGTGAGGCCATCATTGCATCACACACATGGGACAATCAATGGCGAGAACCAAGTGTGACTTGTCTGGCTCCAGGAAGGTTCTTCCAGCCGGATGGTGTTTGGGCCAATAGAATGAGACTCAGTTCCTAAAACCGAGGACAGTTTTAGTCTTTGATCAGAGAATGGAGAGGTGAGAGTTCACTCTGTGGCCCATGCCCTCCCTGACAAATTGTGCTCCCGGCTGCTTTATAGGGTCTTCATGGGGCGAGCGGGGAGCAGACCTCCCAAGGGTGGGCATGCCAGCAGGTGCAGCCAGGTTGGGGGGCTCCAGATCCCAGTGGGGCGTGAGGGAGGGCGTGGTCTCTGTACGCAGCCCACCGCCATCTTGAATTCTGCCAGCCCGCCACCATCTTGAATTCTGCCAGCCTCCCACCATCTTGAATTCTGCCCTGCTTCAAAGCTGGGGTGTTGGTCCAGCAGATTCTTGCGAGGAACACCAGGGCAAGGCCTCTGCCTGCAGCATCTTGTGAGCAAGTGAAACCAGACTAAGCACAAAGGAAAAGGAAAAACGAAAGGTTAGGCTTTATTTTATTACCCAGATTCTATGTTTACTTCCCAGGAATTATTCATGGGCTTTGCTGGCAAGAAAAGGACCCGAAGTTATCAGGTCCGTCCCAGCCCTGTCAGGACAGCTCTGACTTCACCTGTGTCTGTTTCTCTCACTGTTAACTTAAAAATAATAACGTTTACTTCTCTATGTCCCTTGGAATGAAGGTATATTGAGATGATATGTATGAATGCGTTTGGAAAGGTTGTTCCGTAAGGAAGAGAAAACCCAGAGCCTAACGCTAAACCCATCAGGCTTGTTTGTCACAAGAAAGGGTCGAATCCTCCGGGCTGTCTTCCAAGAAAGTTTTCACGTGATTTCAAAATTTGCAAGGAAGAACTTGGAGTGGTTTTGGGGCTCAGTAGGGGAAGGTAAAGGATGGATTTATTTCCTGTCCATTTTCAGATCCTTTCTTGAGTCCTCCTGTGACCTAGTGGAGGCAGCGTCCTCTTCTGGGTGCGTGACTAAGCAAAGAATGCGATTCCTTTTTTTTTTTTCAGTTATATTTTTTTATTTTTAATTGATTGATGATTGCTTTACAATATTGGTTTGATTTCTGTAGCCGCCTGATCTCCCACCTTGGGGGTCAGCTGAGGCTTATTTCCTGAGATGCTTGATTCCTTTCTGACTTGTCAAGTGGTTTCCAACAAAGAAAAGATCTAGTCAAGGTTACGTGGAAAACCATGTGAGACTGGGAAACAAGACAGACTGCTGGAGGGCTGTGTCTTCAGGATGAACATCACCATCCTCCCTGAGGCCAAAGCGTGCCCGTGTACTGCACTGGGGAGGAAGCTGTACTTTGAGAAGGAATGAGGACTGTCTGTGCAGTTGAATATGCATATGTGAAGAGGACCTGGCCTGATAGCTGAGAACTGGAGCCCTTGTTTATCGACAGGAGATAGGAAGCAGGGAGGGAGATAAGGTGAGCTTTGACATGTGTATGCCTGCACCTGACCCCAGAAAGGCTGTGTCTAGGGCAGATAGCAGCTCTGGTCTGCGGTCCACTGAGTCTTGTGTGGTGACAAATAGAGAGCCCTCAGTTAAGCGCACAAGACCCGTGTCCTCTAGTCAGTGAACTCTGGCACAGTTTTATCAGAGGAACCCTCATCTTATGCCCTTCCTAGACTTCTTCGTTTTTTTTTTTTTTTTTTTAAGAGACTGTTACAGACTCAATGAATGATAAACTTGATTTGAACATTCATTTTCCATTAGGAAGCAGCCTAAACAAAGTCCAGGTTGCCTGGGAGAATGTCTGAGGTTGCAAGTCTTTACTGCCTCCTCTCTCCTCCTTTCTCTTCTCCATTCCTCTGTGGCAGGAAATAAATGGTACTCCACAGGCAATTGTCTGGTGGTCTCAATGGTGTGTGTCTTGATTTTCTGATGCTGGGAGTTGAAGTCTTAAGTTTTCTTTGAAGTTACTGTAAATTATATGTCTGGCTGGAGACACTTTCTGTTCCTTACTCTATTAGGGGCTCCCTGGAGAAGTTGAGAGTCCCTACTGATTGGAAGGGATTGGTGGTCAGTATTGAATCAGAACTCTGAGCACTGTAATTCTAGGAGAAGTCATGGCCACCAAAGAATCAAATAGGCTTCGTTAAGCAAGTTGCTTAAAGAAGCTTTGTAATGGGTTTAATAATAATTAGAATAGTTAAAATGCTTCTATCCAGGCAGCAATTAGTCTTCAGGAAAAACACAATGTGTCATTTACTCTATTGTCTTCAGTCAGTCAAACCTACCATCTGTATCTGAGAGGGTTTTAGCTTTTTGACAGCAGTGGAACTCAAGACACATAGGTCAAGCCCTAGTGGCCTAAGAGATTACCCCCTTGTGGCTCTGGTTGTCTTCAAAGTCTCTACTAGAGCACCTTTGCTAAAAGGCAGGTGGGGACTGAGAGGCTTAGCAGCACAGTTCCATCTCCCCAATAGTATTTCAAAAGGATAAGGTCAATGCAGATGATGGAGCTGGATAGATTTTTGTCATTGGCACCTCAGACAGATATAGGAGCCTATGTTGGGTCTTGAGATTATTTCTTTATGTACCTCTGGAGGTACTGGATCCTTGTACCTCCGGTCTCTATCAGCCCCACTGTATCTCACTATTGGTGGCCAAAGATGTGGCAGGTAAAAGCTCCTCTATAAGTTGGATTAGTTACTAGATTTCTAAGTTTCTCTTCACTTCTAAGATTCTGGACCCAGAATGATCCCAGAGGTGGTATTAATCCAAGCCAATTGTATATCACACCATTCAGGATGTTCCTCCCTATTCTCTCAATGTATTTTGGACCAAAGATCATGTGGCTAAAACGAGGTCTTGTAAACAGACCCAAAACACGAGTAGTAGGAAAAACAATACGTAGAAGGCAGAGGATTGGCATGAGGAATTCAGTGAGCTGCAGTACTGATGATAATTACTAGTATATACCAAATATTTAATAGGTGGACATTGTGATAAGTGCTTTTTATGGAATATTTCATCTTCATGGTCATTTTATGCCATTGGAATTATATCTATTTTATGCATGAGGAAACTGAAATTCACAGAGACTAACTGAAGTGAGTGGTTTAATGGTGAGTGATGTTAGAGGTGGGATTTGAACCTGCATCTAACTGATGAGGTCTGTACTTTTGACCATTGCAGTCTACCAATAGCTTGTCTCCTATAGACGGTAGGTTTCTCCAGGATAAGGCCTCTGGCCCATTTCTCTTGGATTTCTTAATACCTAATCATAGTGTGGTTATACAGAATTGTATCTTTTTCTCAAGGAAGCGTAAGGCCTCCATTGACAAAACTGCACATTGCCATGTCCAAAGACAGCTCTGGAAAGGTATTCAAAAAATTCATTTGGAGGAAAGAAAGGAAAAAAGTCATGGTCAATGGAGATGTGGATGAGAACTGCTACTGTTGGCCATGATGTCTTCACAAGCCCTTTGCTTACCAGCATTCTAGTGAAAATGAACGGACAAAGACCATCAAGACCCAGAGAAAGATTATATAAATTCTGTTGATTTATTTCAAATGTATTGTCACTTTTACTCTTTGTGAGTAGCTTCTATTTTTAATTTCCTGTCCTCATGCTTTAGGACAAACCTAGACCTGGTTGCATGATTTTTTTTTTTTAATTATTATATTTCTTAAATTCAGAACCTTAGGTCAAGAACTCAAATTTAAAAATTAAGGAACTCTCTTCCCTTTAGGGTTAGCCACTCTTTTACCTACAAGCTCTAAAAATAATGCCTCGCCTCTGAACCTGACATCTGCCCTTTCTGTTCTACTTTTATCTTATCTCTGGCTCTCCAGCTCAAGCTGTCCACCAAAGGAAGTGAGCTGCCAGAGCGGGTGTGTGCGGTGCCCTCACTCTCCTTCAGGCAAGGAAGGCCGAGTGTGCTACAAGAACACTGTTGACTCTGTCTCGACAGAGAGAATGGGCTATTCAGTTCATGTTCTGTCACTCAGTGGGTCTGTGACAAGGTGCAGATAAAAGCCCCTCACTGCATCCAGAGGGTCTGGGCTGGCCCTGCTCACAGGATGTGGCCAGTCACTGCCAGAGGTGAGGACGGGGCCTGGACTCTGTCCAGCAAGCACACAAGAGATTCATTTCAAAGTTGCCCTTTTTGTCTTTTGATGGAGAAATGAATCCCCCAACTCAGTTGACAGACAATGCCCCCATTTTAAGGGCTGGTGGTAAGTCAGTATATTAGATTTCTGGGTCGAGCAGCATTGTGAAAATGCAACATAAACCACTTGTGGTCTGCTTTTGGGTCAGAAGACAAAAGCACTGTGCAGTTTGTGCTTGTAGAAAGGGGATTATTTGGTGTCTTAGTCTGTTTGGGCTCCTGTAACAGAATACCATTGACTGGGGAGCTTATAAACAACAGAAATTGATTTCTCACAGTTCAGGAGGGTGGGGAGTCCAAGATCAAAGTGCTGGCAGATTTGGTGTCTGGTGAGAGCCTGCTTCTTGGTTCTTGAGTAGTGATATTCTCACTGTAAACTTACATGGCAGAAGGGGCAAGGGAACTCTCTGGGGTTTCTCTTTTGTAAGGGCACTAATTCCATTTGTGAGGCTCCATCCTCATGACCTAAGCACCTCCCAAGGGCCCCACCTCCTAATACTATCTCTTTGGGGGCTAGGATTTCAATGAATGAATTTGGGAGGGACACAGACATTCAGTCCATTGCACTTGTGTAAATGGAATCCATAAGACTCATGTTCATGGGTAGTTTCAATCTCCTTCTCCACCATAGCTTTCTAAAAGTTGCCAGAAGGTAAGTAGACTCTTGTGATCTAAAAGTGCTGGTGAATCATGCAGCCCCTGCATGAAGGACGATGGGATGTGAGAGGAGAATCATGGCCACAGGAGAGGCTCAGCTATCTGGTACTTTGCAGTTATCCGCCCCCAGAGCTTGTTAGAAAGTCAGGCCCCAAGTCAGACTTGCTGAACCAGAATCTGCATCTTAACAGGATCTCCCAAGTGATTTATATGGACATTAAAATTGGATAAGTACTCTCTGAACTCAAAACAAGTTCCAGTAATATCACATAAGTTAACAACTGTCGTCTAAGATCAGAGAAGAAAAATGACTAACGTCATTCACATAGTCCTTAAACTTGTGTTATCAAGGTTAATTATTTGTTTCTTTAAACTAAAATGGTTGACTCTCTCCAAAACCATTTATTGTGCATCGGTAAATCATAGCCTTTTTTTTTTTTCCCCTCCACATGCTTCACAATCCTCACAATAAACCAAGGGTCAGTCAGTTCTTTCAGCCACTGATGTCTGTAACCAGTTCAGTGTGATATTTGAATTTGTTGGTGTCCTTCTTTGCGACCAATAGCCAGTATATAGCCATCACACTGTGAGAAGATTACCATGAATAACAGTATGAACAGCTATTGGTCTTACCTGCCCAGGTGCCCATTTTCCCTTAATTTCATAATAGCATCTTCCTTATCAGAGGCCTCTAGGTGGATGGGGCTGTCAAACAAGGTCCCCTCCCCTCTCCCCCCGTGGCCAGATGGGTTGGCAGTTACCTAAAGGGACCAATCAGACACCCTCTGATTGTGAGGCTGAAGCTCATTTATTCTAAGAGCTGAAAGGACCATTGCTGCCTACATTCCGGGGCTTCAGAATTATCATTCTGTCTGAGGCTGGCTGTTTCACTTTCTATTCTGTTGCTATTTCATGCTCTTATAATACAGTCCATTTTTATTTGCCCAAAATAGCCAGAGTTCCTTTCTGTTGATTCAAGTCAAATAACATCGGCTGAGCAAAGGAGTCTAAATATGGTTCACATTGTGAAAAACTTAATTTCATTTTTAATGAGGAGGTAAGGCTCTTACGAATCACAACTTTCTACTTTGTTTCATTGACTGGATTGTGTTCTCTAGCCAGATGTCAAAGATTTTAAGGTTGTTCCAATGTTATTTATAACGTTTATCCTGTACCTTGTTGTAGTTTATTATATATTAGTATGTCCTTGCAAAGTCTAATACTGATAGATAATCACTAGGATACAGCTACTTGATACATTCATGGTGACTTCAACCTTAAGCACAGTGTGGTTTTTAGTTTTCAGACTTTTTAAAAATTTTTATTTATTTTTTATTGAAGGATAATTTCTTTAAAGAATTTTGTTGTTTTCTGTCAAACCTCAACATGAATCAGCCATAGGTATACATATATTCCCTCCCTTTTGAACCTCCCTCCCATCTCTTATATCTTTTGGTCTTCAGGTGCTCTAAGTGAGTTACATCCTAAATGAGTTAAAAATAACCCCAGGGAAAGGAAGAACACATGTTGAACTTAGTAATCTATTGTATAGAAAATAATATTAGTACAGACCCATCCACTTAACGACCATCAAAGGATGTCAATTAGTGGACACATTTCAGTTTTATCTATTCATAGAGCTGCATAAAAATTCACACACTTTCCCCACAAATGTATTCCTTTTTTAAAAAGGAAATAAAATTGATTAACAATGTTGTGATAGTTCCAGGTGTACAGTAAAGGGATTCAGCTATATATATATACATACATCTGTTCTTCAAATTTTTTTCCCATTTGAATTGTTACATGATATTGAGAGCCAGACATCCTGGAATGCGAAGTCAAGTGGGCCTTAGGAAGCATCACTGTGAACAAAGCTAGTGGAGGTGATGGAATTCCAGTTTAGCTATTGCAAATCCAGAAGATGATGCTGTGAAAGTGCTGCACTCAATATGCCAGCAAATCTGGAAAACTCAGCAGGGGTCACAGGACTGGAAAAGGTCAGTTTTCATTCCAGTCCCAAAGAAAGGCAATGCCAAAGAATGCTCAAACTACCTTACAATTGCGCTCATCTCACAGGTTAGTAAAGTAATGCTCAAAATTCTCCAAGCCAGGCTTCAACAGTACGTGAACTGTGAACTTCCAGATGTTCAAGCTGAATTTAGGAAAGGCAGAGGAATCAGAGATCAAATTGCCAATATCCACTGGATCATGGAAAAAGCAAGAGAGTTCCAGAAAAACATCTATTTCTGCTTTATTGACTATGCCAAAGCCTTTGACTGTGTGGACCACAACAAACTGTGGAAAATTCTGAAAGAGATAGGAATATCAGACCACCTGACCTGCCTCTTGAGAAATCTGTATGCAGGTCAGGAAGCAACAGTTAGCACCGGACATGGCACAAAGGACGGGTTCCAAATTGGGAAAGGAGTACGTCAAGGCTGTATATTGTCACCCTGCTTATTTAACTCATATGCAGAGTACATCATGAAAAATGCTGGGCTGGATGAAGCCCAAGCTGGAATCAAAATTGCTGGGAGAAATATCAATAACCTCAGATATCCAGATGACACCACCCTTATGGCAGATAGCAAAGAAGAACTGAAGAGCCTCTTGATGAAAGTGAAGGAGGAGAGTGAAAAAGTTGGCTTAAAGCTCAACATTCAGTAAACTAAGATCATGGCATCTGGTCCCATCACTTCATGGGAAATAGATGGGGAAACAGTGGAAACAGTGAGAGACTTAATTTTGGGGGGCTCCAAAATCACTGCAGATGGTGACTGCAGCCATGAAATTAAAACACTTACTCCTTGGAAGAAAAGTTATGACCAACCTAGACAGCATATTAAAAAGCAGAGACATTACTTTGCCAGCAAAGTTCTGTCTAGTCAAAGCTATGGTTTTTCCAGTAGTCAAGTATGGATGTGAGAGTTGGACTGTAAAGAAAGCTGAGCACCAAAGAATTGATGCTTTTGAGCTTTGGTGTCGGAGAAGACTCTTGAGAGTCCCTTGGACTACAAGAAGATCAAAGCAGTCCATCTTAAAGGAAATCAGTCCTGAATATTCATTGGAAGGACTGATGCTGAAGCTGAAACTCCAATACTTTGGCCACCTGATGGGAAGAACTGACTCTTCAATTGACTGTGATGCTGGGAAAAATTGAAGGCGGGAGGAGAAGGGGACGACAGAGGGTGAGATGGTTGGATGGCACTGACTCAATGGACATGAGTTTGAGTAGCCTCTGGGAGTTGGTGATGGAGAGAGAGGCCTGCTGTGCTGCTGTCCATGGGGTTGCAAAGAGTTGGTCACAACTGAGCGACTGAACTGAACTGATACCTTGGAGCTGGGGCTTTCCAATCCTCCTGCAAATGCAGGTGATATGAGAAACATGAGTTTGATCCCTGGGTTGGGAGGATCCCCTGGAGGAGGGCGTAGCAACCCATGCCAGTATTCTTGCCTGGAGAATTCCATGGACAGAGAGGCTTGGCAGGCTATAGTCCATATGGTCACACAGACTCAGACATGACTGGAGTGACTTAGAATGCACATGTACCTTGGAGTTAAGGTGCTGGTTACACTGTATGCACGTTTTCAACTTTAACAGATTGTGTCAGATTATTTTCCCAAGTGGTTATATCAATTCACTTTCTCACTAGAAGTGATTAACAACTTAATTGTTCTGCATTCTCACCAGGACAATCCTTTTAATTTTAGTCATTTTGATAAGTATGTACTAATTGTGCTATATATTACTTTTCATAATAGTTTTGGTGAGACAGTATTCACATGCCACACAATTTACTCATTTCCTGAGTGAACAATTCAGTGGTTTTTAGAATATTCACAGAACTGTGTAACCATCACTTATTGTTTGTCATTTTTATTTTCCTGATTTCTAGTACTGTAGATGAGCACTTCTTCACATGTTTACAGGTCATTTGGATTTTAGCTGTGATGGGTCTAGATCTATGCCTCCTTTGAGGGGATTGTCCATCTTCTTTATTCACTTGTTCCGCTGGAGTTCTTAAAATATTCTATGTCTAAACTCTTCTTCAATTTGTGCTTTTTACTTGTTTAATATTGCTATCTCATAAACAGATGTTTTCAATTTTGTTGCATATAAATTCAAAAACTTTTTTGTTTATAGTGACAACTTACTGTGTCCTGTTTAAGAAATACTGAGTTTCCTAAGTCAAGTCACAGTTAGTCTTTTATATTATCTTCTAGAAAACCTATTGTTTTGCCTTTCACCTTTAGATCTATGATTCATTCACTCAGATGTAACTTTAGTGTATTGATGTGAGTTAAGGAGAAAATTTTATTTTTATTCTGTTAAAATACCAGTTTTCTAGCACTGTTTCGGAGAAGGCAATGGCACCCCACTCCAGTACTCTTGCCTGGAAAATCCCATGGATGGAGGAGCCTGGTGGGCTGCAGTCCATGGGGTCGCTAAGAGTCCCACACGACTGAGCGACTTCACTTTTACTTCTCACTTTCATGCATTGGAGAAGGAAATGGCAACAGAGTGTTCTTGCCTGGAGAATCCCAGGGACGGGGGAGTCTGGTGGGCTACCGTCTATGGGGTCGCACAGAGTTGGACACGACTGAAGCAACTTAGCAGCAGCAGCAGCAGCAGCACTGTTTATTCAAAGTGCTAGAATATTCATTATTATTATTATCATCCATTCCCCACTGCTCTGCAGAGCAACATTTGACATAAATGAAGTATTCATTTATGCACAGGTCTGTTTAGGGCTTTTTCTATTAAATATTCCATTGATAGGGTTGTACATGTTTGGGCCAATACCACCTTGTCTTAATCTCTGTAACTTTAGAATATGATTTGATGTTTTGATATCTAGAAAAGCCAAGTCATCATCTCTTTCCTTTTTTGCTTTTATTCAAAGGAGCATTTTGACTATTTCTTTTTTTGTGTGTGTAAATTAATATATTTATTTTAATTGGAGGTTAATTACTTTACAATATTGTAGTGGTTTTGCCTCTTTGTATTTTCTTATGAATTTAAAAATCATCTTGTCACATCCCACAAAAGTGTGTATTAGAATTTTGACCGGAAGACTTTCTTCATTCTCCTTTCCCACACCCCCATTTTTACAAAGTGTATCCCCTAAAAATTGTTTCCTCTCACTTTGTGAGTGACAATATTCTAGGCACTACAGCTATTAATATGATGGTCAAGACTGCGGTCTAGCACTGATTTCTATAGGAACCAACTTCCAGACCAGAAGCTGTGGAGTTATCCAGAGTCGAGAGCCATTGGAGTTCCTGACCAATGGCAGGGGACTGGACTCACTTAGGAGATGAGTCAGCCTATCTGGGGAGTCTTGGGCACCTGAGCAGGGGATCACAGGGAAAGAAAAGTCTGCCAGTTTGGAGAGCGAGAACTTGGAGTCCCTTTAAGTTAAGGTACGAAGGTAGGGCTTGAAAGCTGGTGAAATCCAATCATTCTGATTCCTTGATAACTGAAAGAGTGATCCATAAGCATAAAACAATGCCAAGTCACAGAAGATGTTTGGTAAATGGTTACCTTTCCTCCATTCTCTTCATCTGACCCAACTACCTGTAAGGTTGTGCTTGAATGAACACATGGCAGAGCTAGGCAGCTAGGCTACAAGTGTTAGGCAGCAAGTGAAAGCAGCAGGAAACCCGTGGTTTGCTAGTTTGTGTCAGAGATAGGGGATTCCTTTGAGCAGATGTGTTGTCTGTGATGCCAAAGAGACAAAGCTGTGAGCAACCACTAAAATGCCAAATTGTTAGTAACTATACCTTTACTGTTTGTGGGAGAATTCTGAAAACATCCGTACAGCAAAAATTGTTTGGGTTTCTCTAATTTCTGCATAGTTTCTTTTTCTTAAAAGAAGCCAGCTTCTTAAGAAGCTAAGTCATATGCACTGCTTTTTGCGACCGCATGGACTACAGCCTGCCAGACCCATCTGTCCATGGGATTTCCCAGGCAAGAATACTGGAGTGGGTTGCCATTTCCTTCTCCAGGGGATCTTCCTGACTAAGAGATTGAACCCGTGTCTCCTGCATTGCAGGCGAATTCTTTACTGCTGAGCCACCAGGGAAGCCTACACTGTGCTTTACTGGCTAATTTGGTGAGAAACAGAAGGAAATACAGTGTCAGTGAGTTAATCTTTGTGGAGTTGATGGAGCTTGAGTTAGTGAAGAATATGTGGGGGAAGTGAATGTCATTTATGGCCTTCTTATGCCATCAGTTCTGATCAGTTCTTTCCCTTCAGAACCAATTGTCATTCTCATCGCCAGTTGTGTTTGGAGTGTAGTAGTTTGCCCTTGACGGAGAAGGCAATGGCACCCCACTCCAGTACTCTTGCCTGGAAAATCCCATGGACAGAGGAGTCTGGTAGGCTGCAGTCCGTGGGGTCGCTAAGGGTCAGACACGACTGAGCGACTTCCCTTTCACTTTTCACTTTCATACATTGGAGGAGGAAATGGCAACCCACTCCAATGTTCTTGCCTGGAAAATCCCAGGGATGGGGGGATCTGGTGGGCTGCCGTCTATGCGGTCGCACAGAGTTGGACCTGACTGAAGCGACTTAACAGCAGCCACAGCAGCAGTAGTTGCCCTTGAAGGAAAGACTGGTTATCATTAATCACTGCATGCAGCTCTGTTTCTTTGGGGGGCTTCTTTTAGATACTGATAAATCTTTCTAATTAGCTGTAAAAGTCATGAAAAGTAGATGTCATGTTTTAATCATAAGCCAGTTGAGCCATTGCCATTCGTGTGATAGCTTGAATTCTTTTTTATTTTACCAAATTGCTTTGAATTTATGACATTTTTAGTAGATCCTCTGTAAGTCCACAGAGCTCAGGATTGCAAAAGTAATTGCATTGTTTCCAGTAACTCAATCACAGAAAAGCAAAGCAAAAAAAAAAAAAAAAAAGAAAAAGGCAAAAGAAAGCATTGACACATTGTCAGTGGTTTATTTTCCCATATGTTGGTGGGATATTAAAGATCTTTGAGATCTTTGCAGATAATTCAGTGCAGGCCTGGTTCTAAGAATAAAACCTGGCATAGTGATCAGTGAGGGAGATTTTTCTTTTTTCTCAGAAGCTAAAATGAACTGTTCTAAGAGTTGGGGCAAGGAAGATGGGATTAGAAGTCACACTACAGTTGGCCTTTAGTGTTAAGATGTAACATCAGATCTAGTTCAGAACATCATGGCCACAGCTGGAAAAATCAAGTCTCAGCTCAGGTTTTCTCTGTGTCCTGGCATATCGGTGGTTCTCAAACTGCAGCATGTATCAGAATCATCTGGAGGGTTTGTCACAGCACAGATTGCCAGGCTCCAGGCCACAGTTTCTGACTCAGTAGGTCTTTGATGGGGCCTGAGATTTGCATGGCTGTCTTGTTCTCAGTTGATCCTGATGCTGCTGGGCACAGGTACCAAATTTCGAGGGTCTGATTTACAGTCCCAGCTCCATGCTATTCCAGCTGTGTGATCTAAACACTTCTTAGTGTTCTGTGTCTTTTTTCTGGAATCACTTGCTCCTAGTCCACTGCAGGTTTAGCAGTCACTTTAAGAATGACTGTGCTGTATGTAAAATAGATAGCCAGCAGGAGTTTGCTGTGTGGCTCAGGAAACTCAAACAGGTTCTGTGTATCAATCTAGAGGGGTGGGATGGGGAGGGAGATGGGCAGGAGGTTCAAAAGGAAGGGGATATATGTATATCTATGGCTGATTCATGTTGAGGTTTGACAGAAAACAGAAAAATTCTGTGAAGCAATTATCCTTCAGAAAAAAAATTAATTTTAAAATTAAAAAAATTT
This sequence comes from Bos taurus, assembly GCF_002263795.3. Lineage (NCBI taxonomy): Eukaryota > Metazoa > Chordata > Mammalia > Artiodactyla > Bovidae > Bos > Bos taurus. The sequence goes on along the minus strand of NC_037336.1, from coordinate 25,231,219 downwards.
AAAAATGGTCCACATAAAAAAAATCTTTAAAAATAAAATCATATTAAAGAAAAAAAAAAAGAATGACATGATATATCTAATAGCACCTGCTGGGATCCCAGCTGATAAAAATATTTATTTCACTGTTTTTGGGGAGTTCTGAGAATGAACTAATGACGTTCTTCAGTATAAGGTCAGGTAGCAATGTTGAACATAGAGAATAAAGCCTGATAATTAACCTTTCAGCACTGACATTCTGAAAAGAAAACAGTTATTTCTGAAAGGCACATACTTGTGATCTTGTCTTTGTGTATGCCACAGCACCTGAGAGAATCTCTTAAGTTTAGTAGGTGTTCAATAGATGCTTGTTGAGCTGAAACATTGAATTTTAAATTTAAACTTGGTTGCCAGTTCTGTAAAATTATAGTCTTTGAGTAGATAGAAATAATACAAATTTTGCACCCTTCATATGTGAATTAGAATTTATACATAATTGGGAGAAATTATCTGTTTTCCTCAATTTTTTAAAAGTTGAAGGTAATGACTGAGCATTTGGGGCTCGGATCAGAGAGGGTCTTATTTGAGGAGTATTCATGTTGCCCTTACCAGGATTTCTAGGAGTAGCCTTCCAGCTCTATGTCTCTTTGGGAGGCTTTTCCCTTGTAGCCATCACTGATGGCTGGATTCTGAACATTGTTAAAAATACAGACTTGTATTGTAATAGAAATGCTGTGAGCCCTAGTTGAGTACCACACATAAGGAGATTTGCCCACTCTGAACTCGGGAGAATGAGCACTCTTCCTGAGTCTTTACTCATGAAGACTCAGCGAGCGGTTACTGAAACCACTCTCTTATAAAATACAGTCTTAATCACTGGACTTCACACACTAAGTACATGTGGATAATTCCATTTTCTATTTTTAATTGTAAGGGCAAGTTCATTTCTCTAGTTAATAAGTCAAGTCCTCTAATGATGTTGGCTTCCCAGGTGGCTCAGTGATAAAGAATTTGCTTGCTCATGCAAGAAGATGGAGGTTCAATCCCTGGGTTGGGAAGATCCCCTGGAGGAGGAAGTGGCAACCCATTCCAGTGTTCTTGCAGAGGAAATGCCATGGACAGAGGAGTATGGTGGGCCACAGTCCATGGGTCACAAAGAGTCAGACATGACTGAAATGGGTACGTGAATGACAAAGTTACAACATAAACCCACTTTGGAAATAGTTCCTTGCCTAGTACTCAAAAAATTCATGTGACATGAATATAAAATAGTTCCTCTTTTACTTTCCTGTACACAGGAAAATGGGCATCAAAAGTTGACTGGTTAGATAATAAACGAATACTTTATTAGTATATTACTACATTCTTTTTTAGTGTCTTAGGGAGATTTTTTTCTTGGATATAAATGTCAGTGTTTTTCCTGAACTGCTGGTTTCTTTTAAACAATGTGAAATTGTTACTAACTGAATTTCCATGCTCACAGTAGCTGTTAGACAGCTTGGACCCTATTTGTGACTAATCAGCTAATGTACAGGATATGGGTTTTTGCCTTCGTGTGTGTGTGTGTGTGTGTGTGTCCGATTCTTTTGTTATCTACTTTATAAAAAAGACTATAATTATAAAATTGTTCATGTTTATTTTAGACTAACTGGAAAACATAGAAAGGCAAAAACAACAAGCCCAGAATATTTTATAGTCTTTTTCTATGCACAGGTACATCTTTGTGTTTCAATAAATTGGCATACTAGTGTGTAACTGTGTTATAAGCCACTTTTTTTCTGTAAACAGCATGTCTCTCATCACTTACTCTTAATGTATGCTATCCTTCTGTGTTTATATTTCTTTTAAACTACCTAAAATCCTTTCAGAACAAGGAAGGATACATGTGAATTAATCACACTTAAAAAAACAAACCAGTATCTGGTGACTAGATACAGATTGATAAGGAATAATCCTGATCACATGAAAGGTGAAAAATACATTGAAATCCCCTGTAGTTTCCCTTAGCAGTGGTGTTTGTGATGGAGAAATGAATAGAGTATATACCCTTCATATAAGAATAGGCCACCCTTCTTATCAAAATAAATTGCCAACCTATCCTCAAGAAAACATGGTCTATAAGTGGTGTTTTCATGAAGGTGGCAGATTGGTACCACACTGAGGTTTTAACACAGCTGGGACAAAGGTTCACTCCACAGTTGGGGGTCCCACATTTGGGCACCAGTAGGAAGCTCACTGATCCACACCATGTGGAGCCCCAGTTTTGTTCATCTTAGGTGCTGCTACCCTGTGGAGCCAATCAGCTTAGCCTACAGGTCACCGCTTGCCCTCTGGCTGGCTCTCTTGGGGTTCCTGACAGTCCCTGCAGAGGTAACTGCCATATCTCAGCTTCCTGGGATCAATTTGCGGGCAATGCATTTTCAAACCGAGAATTCATGCAACATGCTGTGAATTGTCCTTCCAAGAGATAAGGCATAACTTACTTGGTCATAGAATCATGTCTTTTGAAAAGATGCCATGGTTGCAAATGGACTCCTGAATATTCCCAGGCTGATTACATTAATAAGTAAAACAAGCCAGTCCTTCTTCCTTGCTTTGCCTCTACACCTGTGCTCTTTGCCTGAAATATCCTAAATTTGCATTTTAACCAGGCTTATCCCTAAGGAGAAGCTGAGGAATCTGCTCTGCCAGAAAGTCTCGTCTACACTCCTGCTGCATGTATTCCTGTGCATATGGCTTACACAGAATTTAGCATTTCTTACACCATAATTTCTCCTTATCCTGTGCCCCCTGTGAGCTCTTTAAGTCCAGGGCACAGGCTTCTTTACTTATTATAGGCACATACTACTTGTTGAATGAATAAGTGATACGAAGGTTTTTCTCAGCAAAATGGATTTCTTGGGTTAGGGATAAGTATATATAAGCTAAATTAATTGAATAGTACCTATAGCTAAAATTAATGATCTAAAGGGCCATTACCAACTGGTACCAGTGTGGTACCAATCTGCCACCTTCAGGGAGAGAAAAGACATTAGAGCCTAGGAATTAATCACTTTTTTTTTTTTGCTGTTGGATCCCTGGAACATTGTCTTTTTTTCTACACTGTTTTCTACACTGCATCCAACATGACAACTTCTTAATTTCTTATTTCAATGAACCTAGATAAATAGGAAGTTAATTAGGCAGAATCCCTAATTAACTGGATCCTACCTGTACCAGACTTTAGGGAAAAATACAATACAAAGAGCAAGTAATTAAATAATTTATTTTCAAGATGTGCTGCCAGAAAAAAGTCTGAAGGTCAGCACTCATTTAATCTATTTCATCATTTATTGAAGTATATAAAGATAATCAATCTTCATTGTGATATTATATCATCAAAATTTTCTTAATTTTTGAAAAATAATGGCTGATAATGAGAATAATACATTTAAGAAAGATTCTCAATAAAAACTCAAAAGATTATTTAAATGTAAACTAACATGATATTTAGGGAATCAAGTTTCCTAAGTTAATTCCTAAATTCCAATAAAGTATTCTGTATAAAGAAAATACTGTCAATAAAATAATCATGGAGACACATGCAGGACACCTTAGAACAACTGCTTTTCACTCTCTTGTTAAAGGAAACTTTCAGAGATTCACAGACTTAGGGAACAAACTTATGGTCTCAAGTGGAATTTTTCTGTTTCATTTTTTCATATTTCTCTTGTCAGTCATGCCTTTAAAGTGAGTAATTAAAAGTGTCCATTTGATTTTGAGGGGAAGGGATAGTTAGGGAGTTCAGGATGGACATGCACACACTGCTATATTCAAAATGGATAACCAGCAAGGACCATTGTATAGCACATGAAACTTCGCTCAATGTTATGTGGCAGCCTGGATGGGAGGAGATCTGGGAGAGAATGGATGTGTGTATATGTATGGCTGAGTTCCTTCACTGTTCATCTGAGACTATCACAACATTGTTAATCGGCTATACCCCACTACAAAATTAAAAGTTTTTAAAAATAAAGGAAACTTTCAAATTTCCATTTTCTGTTGGACTCTGTGGGAGAGGGAGAGGGTGGGATGATTTGGGAGAATGGCATTGAAACATGTATAATATCATATATGAAATGAATCACCAGTCTAGGTTCAATGCATGATACAGGATGCTTGGGGCTGGTGCACTGGGATGACCCAGAGGGATGGTATGGGGAGGGAGGTGGGAGAGGGGTTCAGCATGGGGAACATGTGTATACCCGTGGCAGATTCATGCTGATGTATGGCAAAACCAATACAATATTGTAAAGTAATCAACCTCCAATTAAAATAAATTTATAATAATTAAAAAAAGAAGAAGACATAGAGTACCTGACTATGCAAGATCTATAAGTAAGGCTTTTTTTAAATGGTGCCTCTCATCTCTCTATTGCTGAAAAATATTAGTTAGATAATTAATGCTGGGTGCTGCTGCAACATACAAATTTCCAAACCTCGGTAACAATATAATAAAGTTTACGTTTTGCTCACATGGAATCCATGTGGGTAGGTGAATCCTTCTCCATCCGATAGCCATCCCACCTGGACCTCAGAGTCTCCAAGGTCATTCATGTGAAGAAGGAAGATGGAGGAGGCACGTGAGTCTTAGTTGTCCTGGCCTAGAAGTGACACGTGTCATCGTGGTTCAGAGTCTGTTTGGCAAGATCTAGTGGCAGTACTCCAGATAACTGCAGGGGAGGCTGAGACGTGCATGCGAGGATGTGGATGCTTGGTAAACATTAACTGCTTTAACCACAACATCCTTAGCAACTGGATTTCACTCATCCCCTTTTCTGCCTGGTAAATGTACTACGAGAATTGATGGGTTAGGAGTAGGAGGCGGGGAGAAGAGGACATAGGTTGTAGATATTTATTGTCTCCTCTGGTAGCAGAACTCCTGTTGCCTTATGAGAACCAGCTCTCTCCCAGTTTTGGTTCATGTAGTTCTGTCTTGACCTTTCTCAAGCTGGGCAAGCAGACATAGTATGAGACAGGAGGGGCCCTTCTTTAAGTCTCCCTATGTCTATAATGCCAGTAGGTGTTCTATGACATTGAGAGAACCCCTGGAAGAAGCAGTGCCAGTTCATGCCTTGACTTTACCTGTTATGTAAGCCATGTATTCTTTAGTTTGAGCTAGGATGAGTTTGGTTTCTCTAAGTCATAACTAAAAAACTAGTAGTTATCACTCCACAAACTCCAAAATAGCACCCTTGTTCTTCTTTGTCTTTAAACCCAAACAACTTGCAGTTGCCTAAGAGAGTAACTAATAGTTGTAACCCATATATTTACATCACAGAATTGTTGCTTTTGTAATTTAGATATCATATAAATGGAGAGTAACAAATTGTCCTACATATGTTTTGTTTTTTTTTTTTCCTAATCCTAGTTTAACTGCTAGTAGTTTTATAATTACTAGTTGGCTGATTACTATGTGAGTCAAAATGGATTTACTTCTGCCAGTTAATAATTTCCACTTGTGACAAGTCAAATATTTAAATCAGCATCAAGAATATTAAGGGAGACAATCCCCTCCATCCCATCACCTCTACCAAAATGAGACTGTTTGGCAGATATCTGAAATAAATCTGAGTGATGTGTTCTCTGGCCATGGCAACGCGGAGCTATAGATCTCACAGCCGGAACCAAGCTTTGCAGAATGTGTCAGGGAATCTGGCCCAGTTGTCCTGTTCAACCCAACACTTCTGCTGAAAAGTCTGAAAGAAGATACGCTCTAACTTTCTGGTGACCCAAACTATTGTAACCTCAGTCTCTAAATCACATGACATTTGCTTACTTTCTTTCCAATAGGCTGATTAATTATTTGTCTTTATGTAGTGTTCTCAGTCAGGAGCCAAAAGAAGTTGAAGCAGCTGGGGCCAATTTTTAAATTTAAAACTAACAGAGCAATTTGGCTGTCTGACGTGGAACCGAAGAGTGACTTTCCTTTAACATTGTCATCACCACAGGGTCCAACCTGCTCTGCCCCAGACGTGGGCAGATGTGCAACATGTGGGCTTTGAAGAGTGTGACTAGGAAACCAGACAAGACGTGGACGTATAAAATGAGACCAGAGGCTCTGACGTACCACTTTCCTTTCTTACGTAGTTTCTTTCATCTGATTCTGTGTAGGTTTGCTGGAAACCCCTACCTGGAAAACAGAATTCCTCCTCTTTCACAAGCCAGGCAGCAAAAGTAGAGAAAGTTTTATTGTCCAAGATAGTTAAATGAACTGAATAACATTCCACATGAAAATTCCCTTAAATCCCTCCCCATAGATTGTCCTCAGGTATTAAGGTTAATTAAACCCAAATCCTCCTACTGACTGGATAGAAAGTGTTACTGACTCTGGAAGGGTGGTGGGGGGTGGGCAGGAGTCAAGTGTCCTTTTAGAGCAGGGATCCTCAACCTCTGGGGTCTGATGATCTGAGGTGGAGCTGAGGTAATAATAATAGAAAGAAAGTACACAATAAATGTAATGCACTTGAATCACCCTGAAACCATCCCTCCAAACCTGGTCTGTGGAAAGATGGTCTTTCATGAAACCAGTCCCTGGTGCTAAAAAGGTTGGGGACCACTGTTAGAAGACCTGTCCTTTTTTCCCAAATTGGGACTGTTTTTCCTTTAACATGTATGTATATATGTGCATGTACTCAGTTATGTCCTACTCTTTGTGACCTCATGGACTGTAGCATGCCAGGCTCCCATGTCAATGGAATTTTCCAGACAGTACTAGAGTGGGTTGCCATTGCCTACTCCAAGGGATCTTCCCAACCCAGGAATCGAACCTGAATCTCCTGTGTCTCCGCACTGGCAAGCAGATTCTTTACCACTGTGCCACCTGGGAAGCCCCTCAACATATATAAACCAAACATTATTTTTTTTCCCTATGTGAGAGTGGAGATTTAACAATTCAATTGACAACTTCAAATGAGAATAATTGATGTCTGGCATCTTTGACTAGGAAAGGCTAATATTAAGCTTTAAGTAGGATTCTCTGAGTAGGGCACAGCAACCCACTCCAGTATTCTTGCCTAGAGAATCCCATGGACAGAGGAGCCTGGTGAGTTACGGTCCATAGGGGCACAAAGAGTCAGACACGACTACAGCAACTTGGCACATCCGCACAGGATTCTCTAGGGATAGAGAGAGTATGGATCATTAGACTATTAGCTCGTTCTTCAGGATTCTGCTTATTATGTGGTTAACATAATCAGCTCATGTCTAAAAAATCCTGAAGTTACGTAAACCAAGTCTGGGTTGAAGCTAATTGTCTCAGTTGAGTATTAGCATGTATATGGATGTATGAGATGGAGAACACATCCTCCAAGTGTGTGTTGAGGATACTTATCATGCTCACGTGGTACTAAGTAGATGGGGTCAGTGGCTCAAGTCTGCTCATAATGTAGTTGCTGAGATAATACTAGCATAGATTAAGCAGTAGTGTATAGTGCTAGTTGCTCAGTTGTGTCCGACTCTTTGTGACTCCATGGACTGTAGCCATTTCCTCCTCCAGGGGATCTTCCTGACCAGGGATCAAGCCCACACCTCTTGCATCTGCCGCATTGGCAGACTGGTTCTTTACCACTAGTGCCACCTGGGAAGTGGTTCCTAGCAAAAGGCAGCGTATAGCTAAAAGTATGTGATGTGATACAGACTGAAACTTCAGGAGCTCAAAAAACAGGCTGTGGCCTGTCAATGATACATTGACAGTGAGAGTGAAGGATTGTTCCAGGGATTTAAGAAAGGTTTAATTACAGACCATGCACCTCACCCATTATGTGTGCCTGAAAAATATACACTCTTTGTCACAAGATAGACTGGTTTGGGAATATGGGAAGTCTCAACGCTAATGCGTCATTTCCACTGCTGAGGAAACAGCATTTGTATCCTATTTATTGTGGCTTTGCTGAAATACATTTTACATTAATTGGAGAAAATATTTATCTATAATATATCCTATTCTTTTTTATTCTTATAAAAGGAATATTTGAAAGGTAAGATAGTCACTTTCCTGAGGGAAGTATAGAACTCAGTGATGGAGTGGGCACTTTGGGATTGGGTGAATTGCCTGTGAAATCAAATTTAAGTAAAAAGATAGCCCAGCAGCCATATGTAAATCATTCCCTCATGTAGAAACAATAGTGTGCACTGGATAATTCAATAGAAAACATTAGTCATTTATCATCCTTAATTATCAGTCATCTCTAACTGCATCTGGTTTGCATTTTTTATTAGAAAGTTTTTTTTTTTTTGAGTTGGATCAGGGTATTTTTTTTCTTCCGTTCATGATTTCATTTTGTTATTCTTTTAAAAATTCCATCACTAATTCCCATGATGTGAGGAGGTTTTTATTTCATAAGACACAATAAATCAAGCAACTCTTCTGTCGTAAAGTCGTCCTTACAGTGCATTTGTCATAGGCCCTGGATCTCTGGGTTTACTTAAGGTTAGAGAGTCATGCTGCTTTGAGGACAAACACAGCCAGCGCCGAGGGGTATGCACGTAGCCCCACTTGAGGAGCCAGAGGTATACAACTCCAGTCAGCTTAAGAGGGAACAGCTGCTTCAGACAAGACAAGTGGCAAAAGCTGACCCGGGGACACTGGGAAGTTTGTGTGCTCTTGTCCTGCTACTCTGGACAGCGTATAGTAGCTGAGGTGCACTTTTTCCGTAGAATCAATGTGTGATAGTCTTCTCGTATAAAATAATGATAACAGCTAATATTTTTCAAAAATTTTATATGTACTCTGCGTTATGCTATGTACTTTTATACATTATTGCATTTAACCTTTAGAACTACCCTTTGTGGGAGGTAAATATTATTTACATCTTTCAGACAAGTGAACTATGACCAGAAGGGCTTATTGCTTGTTAGTTTTTCAGCTGGGGAGTTCCTGGACCATAAATGTAGAATAAATCAGAACCTCAGACCCACATGAGGTAGCCAAAGAGAGAATTATTTTTACTGTGAAAATCCCAGGACAAGATCAATAAGATCCTTTTTTTCTTCCTACCCATGATAGGGAGTTTCTTTCCACTGCAGTTGTAGACATCAGGGACATCACAATCATCAGAATGCGTTGGGCTGCAGAGATCTTTGGTGATGGCTAATTGATCATGGTGTCCCTAGGAATGAAATAGATGAGCAGTTTACTTGTATCAAGTATTGCTTGATCTGTATAAAAGAAAACCACAAGTTCGGCTAGCCAAAACCTGACTTGAGTTGCCACAATGGAAAATAAAGTCCACTCACCAAGTTTTCTGACCGAATCCAATTCACAGATTCAGAGCTTCTTGACTGAAAGCCAGGCCCCCTGGAGGGAGGACCCTTCATTATTGCTTCAAGTGAATACCATAGATTTCCTGCAAGTCTTTTCCTAAAGGGACCTGCAGCCATTTGATAGAATGACCATGCCTTGTGGAAAAGCAAAAGGAAATACACAGGTCTTTCAGTAATTACTAGATACTGGCTCTTAATTATTTTAATTTCTATGACCTAAATACCCACTGTAGTCCACCAGTTAAAATGGGGATTTTCAGTGGTCAAGAGACTGATGCAGTCTGAGCCCAAGTTTAACTCACCATGAGCTCTGTTTTTCAACTGACCAAATTGTGATTATTTCTGCTGAATATATAATTGTAGTAATCGGGATATGTAATTGGAAGCATTCAGAATTCTTCCTTAGGCTCTCTGACCTGTGGAGAAGGGTCATTATAATAGGGGGAAGGCAAAGTTGAAGCCCCTGGGATTTCCCATTCCTACAACTATAGTAAACCAAAAGAAAATGGAAATTGCAGAGATTAGTGCCACTGTCAAGACTTGAAAGGTGCAGGGTGCCTGTTCATGTGCCCATTGAACTCACCTGTTCAGCCTGTGCAGACATTGACTGAATCTTGGAGAATGACTGTGAATCATAAACTTAAACAGGTACTAACTCCAATTACTCTCTGCTGCTAAGTCACTTCAGTCGTGTCCGACTCTGTGTGACCCCAGAGACGACAGCCCACCAGGCTCCCCCGTCCCTGGGATTCTCCAGGCAAGAACACTGGAGTGGGTTGCCATTTCCTTCTCCAATGCATGAAAGTGAAAAGTGAAAGTGAAGTTGCTCAGTCGTGTCTGACTCTTATCGACCCCATGGACTGCAGCCTACTAGGCTCCTCCATCCATGGGATTTTCCAGGCAAGAGTACTGGAGTGGGGTGCCATTGCCTTTGCTAGTCTCTAAATATGACTCAAACAAAGAAACACTGGCCCCGGAGCTTGGAATACAATTACTGACCTGAATCATGCCTTTCCCTCTATAAATTATTTTGCAAGAACCACCAGAGGCAGTTTGTTTTTATCTGGCACAGTCAACAGTGGACCTTCACAGTCTTGAGTAGGAGCTATATTAATTCTGCTCATTGCTATAAGGTATTCAGTCGCAGAGCAGTTGATTGTCAGACACTGAACAAAACGTGACACTAGTGATCTATGTAATATGATGTTGATTGTGTCTAAGGAGCAGAAAGTAGAAATCAGATGCCGTGGTACAAAAAAAATTCTGTAAACAAGAGTCAGTCAGTTCAGTCGCTCAGTCGTGTCCGACTCTTTGCGACCCCATGAATCGCAGCACACCAGGCCTCCCTGTCCATCACCAACTCCCGGAGTTCACTCAGACTCACGTCCATCGAGTCATTGATGCCATCCAGTCATCTCATCCTCTGTCGTCCCCTTCTCCTCCTGCCCCCGATCCCTCCCAGCATCAGAGTCTTTTCCAATGAGTCAACTCTTCCCATGAGGTGGCCAAAGTACTGGAGTTTCAGCTTTAGCATCATTCCTTCCAAAGAAATCCCAGGGCTGATCTCCTTCAGAATGGACTGGTTGGATCTCCTTGCAGTCCAAGGGACTCTCAGGAGTCTTCTCCAACACCACAGTTCAAAAGCATCAGTCCTTCAGCACTCAGCTTTCTTCACAGTCCAACTCTCACATCCATACATGACCACTGGAAAAACCATAGGCTTGACTAGACGGACCTTTGTTGGCAAAGTAATGTCTCTGCTTTTCAATATGTTATCTAGGTTGGTCATAACTTTCCTTCCAAGGAGTAAGCATCTTTTAATTTCATGGCTGCAGTCACCATCTGCAGTGACACTGTTTCCCCATCTATTTCCCATGAAGTGATGGGACCAGATGCCATAATCTTCGTTTTCTGAATGTTGAGCTTTAAGCCAACTTTTTCACTCTCCACTTTCACTTTCATCAAGAGGCTTTTTAGTTCCTCTTCACTTTCTGCCATAAGAGTGGTGTCATCTGCGTATCTGAGGTTATTGATATTTCTCCCGGCAATCTTGATTCCAGCTTGTGCTTCTTCCAGCCCAGCATTTCTCATGATGTACTCTGCGTATAAGTTAAGTAAGCAGGATGACAATATACAGCCTTGACGTACTCCTTTTCCTATTTGGAACCAGTCTGTTGTTCCATGTCCAGTTCTGTTGCTTCCTGACCTGCATATAGGTAAACAAGAGAGTGGGACATAAATCCCACAAAAATTCAGTGGCCCACCACCTCGGTGAGATTTCTAGGGGTTCCACAGTCTGGAGAAAGGTGAAAGATAAGTTGCTGCATCTTGCACCATCCGCCATGAAAAAAGAGGTACAATGTTCAGTGTGTGGTTTTTAAAAAAATTTGAGGTCACATATACCACATTTGTATATGCTCCTAGCTCTGTGCAGGGTATATCCCATAATGCTGACAGTTCTGAACATGAACCAGAGCAAGAGAAGGCTCTGCAGCAATTCCAGCTTCAGAGCCTGCTGCTCCACCACCTGGGCCTAGTGATCTAGCAGATCCAGCGGCAATGCGTGCATAGCAAACAGGGATGCAGTATGGAGCTTCAGGCAAGGAAATCTCTGCTTTTGAAACAGATCTGTGCCTTCCTTTGCAAATAATCATCCTTTTGAAACAGCTTCTGATTTGCCACTGTGCTGTGTAAAGACCAAATGTTCAGCCACAGGACACCAAGTGAATAGGTGGCTTGAGCTTCCCATCATGAACTGGATGTCATCAGACCCGTGAAGCCATAAGAGATACTCAACACAGGTATCATCCAGACAGAACCACAAATGAAAATTTTCCCATTTTATTCATTGACTCGTGAATGAATTACTTAAATTTCCATTATTACTCAAACACATGTGTTTACTTTAGTTCTGGGCAAAATTTACTTAAGCCGCAGGGAATGTGAGAGAGGAATGTTTAGTTACTGGTATCACTGCAGGCAGTTGCTCAAGCTAGAACCTAGACATCGTCACCAACCACTTTTCTCCCATTCCCATATCTATCCTCATCAAATCATTCTGTGTACTCTGTCAGTTCTATCTGCCTCTCAAATTCATCCCTTTTTATACATATGAATTTCTACTCTTGTGGTTCATAGTTTCTTTATGTCTCACTCAGATCACTGTATCTGCTCCATCTGTTCTCCTTGTCCCACAAATCAGAGCCATATTAAGCCCAACTGTGCATCTTCCTGCTTAAAAGTTCTTCCATGATTTGTCATTGTCTATAGAGTTAAGGTTCATGGTTTTTGGCACCACGTTCCGTACTTGGTTCTTGCTCATCTCTTTAGTTTTATTGTCGGTTATTTCTTCCATACTTGGAGCTTCATGATCTCTTATGACATTTAGGCCTTTGTACAAACTGCTTCTTCTGCCTGAAGGAACCTTTCTCTCTTATTTGTGTAGCTGAAACACTTTGTTTTTAGGGGTGGGATTGCCTTCCCTCCAGGCTTCCCATAGCTCCCTGTGCTTGTCTTTGCCATGACATTGTTTGCACTATGTTTGAGCCTCTCTCTCTGAAAGAATCATAACTTATCCGGAGGCAGGAGCTGAGCCTTATTTGGGCTGAGCCTGGTGCCTGATGCAGAGAGGGTGTCTAAGTAAACATTTGTTGAATAAAAAAATCAATGAGTAAAAGGAATAGAGTGTACATCCAAAAGTTCCCCATTCTTTATTAGTTCACAAACCTAGTTAAGTTAGTAGTTTTCCAATTATAAACCATCACAAGCTCAGTGTAAGAACTTGCTTTTGTTTTAAGTGAATATACTGTTCTTCAAAGACACAAATGACATTAAATGTTTTGTAAATGAACCCACTGAAGTGCAAGAAGAAATATTATATTATATTGGAAAATATTAAACAGATCATTTCCCAAACCACAAATTTCAAATTAAAGAAGAAAAATCTTCAACCAGTATTAAAACCTACTTTAAATACTGCAGGCATTTAAAGGGAGAAGGCAATGGCATCCCACTCCAGTACTCTTGCCTGGAAAATCCCATGGATGGAGGAGCCTGGCAGGCTGCAGTCCATGGGGTCGCTAGGAGTCAGACACGACTGAGCAACTTCACTTTCACTTTTCACTTTCATGCATTGGAGAAGGAAATGGCAACCCACTCCAGTGTTCTTGCCTGGAGAATCCCAGGGATGGGGGAGCCTGGTGGGCTGTCGTCTCTGGGGTCGCACAGAGTCGGACACAGCTGAAGTGACTTAGCAGCAGCAGCATTTTTAAAGAGAGACACAAGCAAATCTAGGGACCAAGACTGTAGACTGAAGACAAATAGCAAACTAAAGAACACTGGCCAAGAAACTAAAATGTTAGGAAACCCACTCTGGCGTGAAAATGAAATAAACTCAAAAGTGTTGAAAATGTCTTGATATCTACACTGTTGTCCTGTTGTTTTTGGTTTTGTTTTTCCCTATAAACTGAACTCAGAGACCTTTTCTTTGCAGAAAGAGGCCATGGCTGTCATTTTATCATGATGTGTGTTTGTTCATGTCTTACAACAGTCACCAAATTATGAAGAAAGGAGAGCCTCATAAGAGGCCTAGGGCATGCTAAGTATGCCTCTAAACTAGATGATGATAAATAACCCCATCTAGAAAGATGCCTTGAAAACTGGTTTCTTCCCCACATACATCTCCCTAAAGAAGTGCTGAACTTCTTTCTTTTCTCTCTGCTTTTACAAATCTTATCTTTTTAAGATCTTTCTCAGTTTCCCCCAGTGTCTTTCAAATGTTCCTTAGAAATTCAGTCACTTTGGTCATTTCTCCTGACCTTAATGAGAGCTCTAGAATCAGACTATTCAATTATTCATATTATTGTTTTGTAGCTATCAGTAATTATGCTTGTGTGTGTGAATATTGTCTCCTTAACCAGATTGTTTCCTCTGCCAAGAACAGTATCATGGATTTAGAAAAATATTCCTGACAGTTATTAGCATAAAAGCACAAGCTGGAATCAAGATTGCCGGGAGAAATATCAATAACCTCAGATGTGCAGATGACACCACCCTTATGGCAGACAGAGAAGAGGAACTAAAAAGCCTCTTGATGAAAGTGAAAGAGGAGAGTGAAAGAGTTGGCTTAAAGCTCAACATTCAGAAAACGAAGATCATGGCATCTGGTCCCATCACTTCATGGGAAATAGATGGGGAAAAAGTGGAAACACTGACAGACTTTATTTTTGGGGGCTCCAAAATCACTGCAGATGGTGATTTCAGCCATGAAATTAAAAGACCCTTACTCCTTGGAAGGAAAGTCGTGACCAACCTAGATAGCATATTAAAAAGCAGAGACATTACTTTGCCAACAAAGGTCCGTCTAGTCAAGGCTATGGTTTTTCCGGTGGTCATGTACGGATATGAAAGTTGGACTGTGAAGAAAGCTGAGTGCCGAAGAATTGATGCTTTTGAACTGTGGTGTTGGAGAAGACTCCTGAGAGTCCCTTGGACTGCAAGGAGATCCAACCAGTCCATTCTAAAGGAGATCAGTCCTGAGTGTTCTTTGGAAGGACTGATGCTGAAGCTGAAACTCCAATACTTTGGCCACCTCATGTGAAGAGTTGACTCATTGGAAAAGACCTTGATGCTGGGAGGGATTGGGGGCAGGAGGAGAAGGGGACGACAGAGGATGAGATGGCTGGATGGCATCACCAACTCTATGGACGTGAGTCTGAGTGAACTCCGGGAGTTGGTGATGGACAGTGAGGCCTGGCATGCTGAGATTCATGGGGTCGCAAAGAGTCGGACACGACTGAGTGACTGAACTGACTGACTGACTGACAGTGTACATAGTGAGCACTTAGTAAACATTGTCATTAAATTGAATTAAGCAAAAAGAAAAGGAGACATGATATTATTTTTCCCTTGCAAAATTATTAATGGAAACAAAAATCAAAATGACCATTTTCAAGGGTCCCTGTATGTAGCAAGAGTTTCTTTTTTGTTTTCAGTGTTAAAAGAGGGCATTATGTCACACCGGTAGTTTTCAACCTTGGATGCCCATTTAAATGGAGTAGGGAATTTTAAAAATTGCAGATACCAAGGCTGCTTGCTATCTAGACCAATTCAACCAGAAGATGCAAGGGAGCATAAAGGGATCTCCAGGTAATTTTATTTTATTTTATTATTTTTTTAAATATAAATTTATTTTAATTGGAGGTTAATTACTTTACAATATTGTATTGGTTTTGCCATATATCAACATGAATCCGCCACAGGTATACACATGTTCCCCATCCTGAACCCCCCTCCCACCTCCCTCCCTGTACCATCCCTCTGGGTCGTCCCAGTGCACCAGCCCCAAGCATCCAGTATCATGCATCGAACCTGGACTGGCGATTCGTTTCATATATGATATTATACATGTTTCAGTGCCATTCTACCAAATCGTCCCACCCTTTCCCTCTCCCACAGAGTCCAAAACACTGTTCTATACATCTGTGTCTCTTTTGCTGTCTCACATACAGGGTTATCACTACCATCTTTCTAAATTCCATATATATGCGTTAGTATACTGTATTGGTGTTTTTCTTTCTGGCTTACTTCACTCTGTATAATAGGCTCCAGTTTCATCCACCTCATTAGAACTGATTCAAATGATTTCTTTTTAATGGCTGAGTAATACTCCATTGTGTATATGTACCACAGCTTTTTTATCCATTCATCTGCTGATGGACATCTAGGTTGCTTCCATGTCCTGGCTATTATAAACAGTGCTGCAATGAACATTGGGGTACACGTGTCTCTTTCAATTCTGGTTTCCTCAGTGTGGATGCCCAGCAGTGGGATTGCTGGATCATAAGGCAGTTCTATTTCCAGTTTTTTAAGGAATCTCCACACTGTTCTCCATAGTGGCTGTACTAGTTTGCATTCCCACCAACGGTGTAAGAGGGTTCCTTTTTCTCGACAGCCCCTCCAGCATTTATTGCTTGTAGACTTTTGGATCGCAGCCATTCTGACTGGTGTGAAATGGTACCTCATAGTGGTTTTGATTTGCATTTCTCTGATAATGAGTGATGTTGAGCATCTTTTCATGTGTTTGTTAGCCATCTGTATGTATTCTTTGGAGAAATGTCTATTTAGTTCTTTGGCCCATTTTCTGATTGGGTGTTTATTTTTCTGGAATTGAGTTGCAGGAGTTGTTTGTATATTTTTGAGATTAGTTGTTTGTCAGTTTCTTCATTTGCTATTATTTTCTCCCATTCTGAAGGCTGTCTTTTCACCTTGCTTATAGTTTCCTTTGTTGTGCAGAAGCTTTTAAGGTTAATTAGGTCCCATTTGTTTATTTTTGCTTTTATTTCCAATATTCTGGGAGGTGGGTCATAGAGGATCCTGCTGTGATGTATGTTGGAGAGTGTTTTGCCTATGTTCTCCTCTAGGAGTTTATAGTTTCTGGTCTTACATTTAGATCTTTAATCCATTTTGAGTTTATTTTTGTGTATGGTGTTAGAAAGTGCTCTAGTTTCATTCTTTTACAAGTGGTTGACCAGTTTTCCCAGCACCACTTGTTAAAGAGATTGTCTTTTCTCCCTTGTATATTCTTGGCTCCTTTGTCAAAGATAAGTTGTTCATAGGTGTGTGGATTTATCTCTGGGCTTTCTATTTTGTTCCATTGATCTATATTTCTGTCTTTGTGCCAGTACCATACTGTCTTGATGACTGTGGCTTTGTAGTAGAGCCTGAAATCAGGCAGGTTGATTCCTCCAGTTCCATTCTTCTTTCTCAGGATTGCATTGGCTATTCGAGGTTTTTTGTATTTCCATACAAATTGTGAAATTATTTGTTCTAGCTCTGTGAAAAATACCATTGGTAGCTTGATAGGGATTGCATTGAATCTATAAATTGCTTCAGGTAGTATACTCATTTTCACTATATTAATTCTTCCGATCCATGAACATGGTATATTTCTCCATCTATTAGTGTCCTCTTTGATTTCTTTTACCAGTGTTTTATAGTTTTCTATATATAGGTCTTTAGTTTCTTTAGGTAGATATATTCCTAAGTATTTTATTCTTTTCATTGCAATGGTGAATGGAATTGTTTCCTTAATTTCTCTTTCTATTTTCTCATTTTTAGTGTATAGGAATGCAAGGGATTTCTGTGTGTTGATTTTATATCCTGCAACTTTACTATTTTCATTGATTAGCTCTAGTAATTTTCTGGTGGAGTCTGTAGGGTTTTCTATGTAAAGGATCATGTCATCTGCAAACAGTGAGAGTTTTACTTCTTCTTTTCCAATTTGGATTCCTTTTATTTCTTTTTCTGCTCTGATTGCTGTGGCCAAAACTTCCAAAACTATGTTGAATAGTAGTGGTGAGAGTGGGCACCCTTGTCTTGTTCCTGACTTTAGGGGAAATGCTTTCAATTTTTCACCATTGAGGATAATGTTTGCTGTGGGTTTGTCATATATAGCTTTTATTATGTTGAGGTATGTTCCTTCTATTCTTGCTTTCTGGAGAGTTTTTATCATAAATGGATGTTGAATTTTGTCAAAGGCTTTCTCTGCATATATTAAGATAATCATATGGTTTTTATTTTTCAATTTGTTAATGTGGTGTATTACATTGATTGATTTGTGGATATTGAAGAATCCTTGCATCCCTGGGATAAAGCCCACTTGGTCATGGTGTATGATCTTTTTAATGTGTTGTTGGATTCTGATTGCTAGAATTTTGTTAAGGATTTTTGCATCTATGTTCATCAGTGATATTGGCCTGTAGTTTTCTTTTTTTGTGGGATCTTTGTCAGGTTTTGGTATTAGGGTGATGGTGGCCTCATAGAATGAGTTTGGAAGTTTACCTTCCTCTGCAATTTTCTGGAAGAGTTTGAGTAGGATAGGTGTTAGCTCTTCTCTAAATTTTTGGTAGAATTCAGCTGTGAAGCCGTCTGGACCTGGGCTTTTGTTTGCTGGAAGAGTTTTGATTACAGTTTCAATTTCCATGCTTGTGATGGGTCTGTTAAGATTTTCTATTTCTTCCTGGTCCAGTTTTGGGAAGTTGTACTTTTCTAAGAATTTGTCCATTTCTTCCACGTTGTCCATTTTATTGGCATATAATTGTTGATAGTAGTCTCTTATGATCCTTTGTATTTCTGTGTTGTCTGTTGTGATCTCTCCATTTTCATTTCTAATTTTATTGATTTGATTTTTCTCCCTTTGTTTCTTAATGAGTCTGGCTAATGGTTTGTCAATTTTATTTATCCTTTCAAAGAACCAGCTTTTGGCTTTGTTGATTTTTTCTATGGTCTCTTTTGTTTCTTTTGCATTTATTTCTGCCTTAATTTTTAGGATTTCTTTCCTTCTACTAACCCTGGGGTTCTTCATTTCTTCCTTTTCTAGTTGCTTTAGGTGTAGAGTTAGGTTATTTATTTGACTTTTTTCTTGTTTCTTGAGGTATGCCTGTATTGCTATGAACTTTCCCCTTAGCACTGCTTTTACAGTGTCCCACACACAGCCTTTGTTTTAAAGTCTATTTTATCTGATATGAGTATTGCTACTCCTGCTTTCTTTTGGTCTCTATTTGCATGGAAAATCTTTTTCCAGCCCTTCACTTTCAGTCTGTATGTGTCCCCTGTTTCGAGGTGGGTCTCTTGTAGACAACATATATAGGGGTCTTGTTTTTGTATTCATTCAGCCAGTCTTTGTCTTTTGGTTGGGGCATTCAACCCATTTATGTTTAAGGTAGTTATTGATAAGTATGATCCCATTGCCATTTACTTTATTGTTTTGGGTTCAAGTTTATACACCCTTTTTGTGTTTCCTGTCTAGAGAAGATCCTTTAGCATTTGTTGGAGAGCTAGTTTGGTGGTGCTGAATTCTCTCAGCTTTTGCTTGTCTGTAAAGCTTTTGGTTTCTCCTTCATATTTGAATAAGATCCTTGCTGGGTACAGTAATCTTGGCTGTAGGTTATTTTCTTTCATCACTTTAAGTATGTCCTGCCATTCCCTCTTGGCTTGAAGAGTTTCTATTGAAAGATCAGGTGTTATCCTTATGGGAATCCCCTTGTGTGTTATTTGTTGTTTTTCCCTTGCTGCTTTTACTATTTGTTCTTTGTGTTTAATCTTTGTTAATTTGATTAATATGTGTCTTGGGGTGTTTCGCCTTGGGTTTATCCGGTTTGGTACACTCTGGGTTTCTTGGACTTGGGTGATTATTTTGTTCCCCATTTTAGGGAAGTTTTCAACTATTATCTCCTCAAGTATTTTCTCATGGTCTTTCTTTTTGTCTTCTTCTGGGACTCCTGTGATTCAAATGTTGGGGCATTTAACACTGTCCTGGAGGTCTCTGAGATTGTCCTCATTTCTTTTAATTAATTTTTCTTTTTTCCTCTCTGATTCATTTATTTCTACTATTCTATCTTCTATTTCACTAATCCTGTCTTCTGCCTCTGTTATTCTACCATTTGTTGCCTCTAGAGTGTTTTTGATCTCATTTATTGCATTATTCATTATATATTGACTCTTTTTTATTTCTTCTAGGTCCTTGTTAAACCTTTCTTGCATCATCTCAATCCTTGTCTCCAGGGTATTTATCTGTGATTTCATGTTGATTTCAAGATTTTGGATCATTTTCACTATCGTTTTTCGGAATTCTTTATCAGGTAGATTCCCTATCTCTTCCTCATTTGTTTAATTTGGTGGGCATTTATCCTGTTCCTTTACCTGCTGGGTATTCCTCTGCCTCTTCATCTTGTTTATATTGCTGAGTTTGGGGTGTCCTTTCTGTATTCTGGCAGTTTGTGAAGTTCTCATTATTGTGGAGTTTCCTCGCTGTGGATGGGATTGTACAGGTGGCTTGTCAAGGTTTCTTGGTTAGGGAAGCTTGTGTCGGTGTTCTGGTGGGTGGATCTGGATTTCTTCTCTCTGGAGTGCAATGAAGTGTCCAGTAATGAGTTATGAGATGTCAATGGTTTTGCAGTAACTTTGGGCAGCCTGTATATTGGAGCTCAGGGCTATGTTCCTGTGTTGCTGGAGAATTTGCGTGGTATGTCTTGCTCTGGAACTTGTTGGCCCTCAGGTGGTGCTTGGTTTAAGTGTAGATATGGAGGCATTTGATGAGCTCCTGTCAATTAATATTCCCTGGAGTCAGGAGTTCTCTGATGTTCTCAGGGTTTGGACTTAAGCCTCCTGCTTCTGGTTTTCAGTCTTATTTTTCCCAAGACTTCTCCTTCTATACAGCACCATTGATAAAACATCTAGGTTAAAGATGAAAAGTTTCTCCACAGTGAGGGACACCCAGAGAGGTTCACAGAGTTACATGGAGAAGAGAAGAGGGAGGAGGGAGTTAGAGGTGACCTGAATGAGATGAGGTGGCATCAATAGAGGAGAGAGCAAGCTAGCCAGTAATCACTTCCTTATGTGCACTCCACAACTGGACTGCTCAGAGATGTTCACGGAGTTATACAGAGAAGAGAAGAAGGAGGAAGGAGATAGAGGTGGCCAGGGAGATAAAAGGGGGGAATCAAAAGGAGAGAGACATATCCAGCCAGTAATCAGTTCCCTAAGTGTTCTCCATCATCTGGAACACACAGAAATTCACAGAGTTGGGTAGAGAAGAGAGGGGGTAGGGAGGAGGCACAGGCGACCTGGTGGAGAAAAAGGAGAATCCAAAGGGGGAGAGAGCAGTCAAGCCAGTAATCTTGCTCCCAAGTGAAAATGGGTACTGAAGATTGGGTTCTTAAAGGCACAAAATTGATAACAAATACCCAAAAGCAAAGATTAAAAATCTAGAGTAGAGTTTGGAATTTCAAAAACACAATATTAAAGAAAAGAAGAAAAAAAAGAGAGATAAAAAAAACAAAGTCACAAAATTAAAAAAAAATATATATATGAAGTTTGATTTTAAAAAATAGGGTCTTTTTTTTTTTTGCACAGTAATAGTAGGTTATAAAAGTGAAAACTAAAAGAGTAATAGAGGACTTAAAAATTAAAAAAAAAAAAGAATGATTGTAAAAATATATCTAGGACATTCTCTGGTGGTGGTGTGGGTATTGTGGGGTCAGTTCATTTTCGGATAGTTCCTTGGTCCGGCTTATATTTCTCAAGATCTATAGGCCCCTTCCTATGTAGTTGGTACTAACGACAGGGTTTTAATCTATTGCACCTGTCACTTCCAAGGAGGGTCCCTCTGTTTTAGCTTCTTCTGTTTGCTGGTCTCTTCAGCGTCTGATTTCCACCCTGACACAAAGGGGGCGCTGGTGGACACTTTTTTTAGGCTCATTTGTTCAGTCGCGCTATGGGGAGGGAGGGACGCTGCACACAAATAACCCTGGTGTGTGCCCGCAGTGTCTTAGCCAAACTGGGCCTGCCCCTGCTCATGGCGCATGTGCCCTCCCTGCCCACACTGCTCAGGCTCTAGGTTGCTCCACCGGGAACCGTCCGAGGCCAGCCCTGGGCTGCATGCACCTCCCAGGTCTAAGCTGCTCAGGTTCAGGCACTCAGGTAGTCCTCAGAGATGCAGACTAGGTTGGGCCTGCATTTTGTGCCCTTCCCAGGTCCGAGCAGCTCAGGTGATGAGGTGTTCGGCGAGCGAGGTCGCTGCGACTTATTGCCTCCCCCATCCCTGCCGCTCGGTTTTCTGGGTATACAACCGGTGCACCTTCACCGGTGGATGTTGACTGTCCAGAACCCCAAGAAGTCTTAGTTAGCAAAGAAGCCTGCTTGCAATTTGGTAGATAATGTCTCTCTGGGGCTGCGATTGGCCCCTTTTGGCTCTGGCTGCCTGTCACCGGAGGGGGATGGTCTGCAGCCGGCTAGTTATGTTCAGTCCTTTGTTCTGTGCGTGGGCCTGGCGGTGTCTTTGGGCTTTTTGCATGGTAGCTATCCCACAGTCTGGTTTGCTAGCCCAAGTTAGTTCACTCAAATTGCCCTCGGGGCATTCAGGCCAGATCCTTACTGTAAGCAATGCAGCCCGCGCCTCCCTGCCCAGCCCCCGCTTGCTAGTGGCGGATGCAGGCGTCTGCGTTGCTTCTCCGCTGGGGGAGTTACTGTTGGGCTCGTAATCTGTGGGTTTTAATTATTTATTTATTTTTCCTCCCTAAAATTATGTTGCCCTCTGTGCTTCCAATGCTTGCCACAGACTCGGCAGTGAGAGTGTTTCCTGGTGTTTGGAAACTTCTCTCTTTTTAAGATTCCCTTCCCGGATGGAGGTCTGTCCCTACCTCTTTTGTCTCTTTTTTTGTCTTTTATATTTTTTCCTACGTTCTTTCAAAGACAATGGGCTGCTTTTCTGGGTGCCTGATGTCCTCTGCCTGCCTTCAGAAGTTGTTTTGTGGAATTTACTCCACGTTTAAATGTTCTTTTGATGAATTTGTGGTGGAGAAAGTGGTTTCCCTGTCCTATTCCTCTGCCATCTTAGGACCACCTCCCCAGGTGATTTTAAAATGCAGTGGCCACCTCATGCGAAGAGTTGACTCATTGGAAAAGACTCTGATGCTGGGAAGGATTGGGGGCAGGAGGAGAAGGGGACGACATTGGATGAGATGGCTGGATGGCATCACTGACTCAATGAATGTGAGTCTGAGTGAACTCCGGGAGTTGGTGATGGACAGGGAGGTCTGGCGTGCTGCGATTCATGGGGTTGCAAAGAGTGGGACACGACTGAGCGACTGAACTGAACTGAACTGAAGGTCGAAAAGTACTGTGCAATTGCATCAATTAATGAGTCTGTTGACAGTGGTAATTATTAAGGTGTTTTTGGAAACAGCTTCTGTGGACTTCTACTGGTTGCCTTTTTAGAGTGTGCCATGCTATTTGTGAGTTGTTAGGTTTCTCAGCTATCTCAATATCCTCTTCTTTGGTGTATAGGTACTTCTCTTTCACTCATCTATTTATTTTTAAAATTAAAAAAAAATTATGTTTATTTTAATTGGAGGCTAATTACTTTACAATATTGTTGTGGTTTTTGCCATAATTGACATGAATCAGCCACGGGTGTACATGTGTTCCCCTGTCCTGAACCCCACTCCCACCTCCTACCCCATCCCATCCCTCTGGGTTGTCCCAGTGTACTGGCTTTCAGTGCCCTGTTTCATGCATCAAACTTGGACTGGTTGTCTATTTCACATACGGTAATATATAAATGTTTATATTATACTTGTATAATATATATATATTTACATGTTTCAGTGCTATCTCTCAAATCATCCCAGCTTTGCCTTTTCCCACAGAGTCCGAAAGACTGTTCTATACATCTGTGTCTCTTTTGCTGTCTCGCATATAGGGTTTTCATTACCATCTTTCTCAATTCCATATATATGCGTTAATATACTGTGTTAGTGTTTTTCTTTCTGACTTACTTCACTCTGTAAAATAGGCTCCAGTTTCATCCACCTCATTAGAACTGACTCAAATGTGTTCTTTTTTATAGCTGAGTAATATTCCATTGTGTATGTGTACCACAGTGTCCTTATCCATTCATCTGCCGATGGACATCTAGGCTGCTTCCATGTCGTAGCTATTGTAAACAATGCTGCAGTGAACACTGGGATACATGTGTCTCTTTCAGTTCTGGTTTCCTCAGTATGTATGCCCAGCAGTGGGATTACTAGGTCGTATGCTAGTTCTATTTCCAGTTTTTAAAGGAATCTCCACACTGTTCTCCATTCATTCATCTATTTATAATGAACAATATAAGTGACATATAACTACAGAGTAACTTGGGATAACCAAAGTTCAAGAAGTTTAAGGAGTTTAATGAGAATAGAAGTTTAGGTTGATTTTATACACTTACAGGAATAAAAGAGAATTGACTTATTTTTCTAGAAAAATCAACCCCAAACCACTTTCATCTGAAACCCACATCCTTTTAAATATCTAAAATAGTTATTTATTTCTCAAAAAATAAGAATTAGTTCATAACTATTTGGATAATTACAGAAACTCCTAGTTTTGTTTGCAGTTACAGGCAAGTGTTACATTGTTTTGTTTCATTCTTATTTTTAAATAATTTATTGAGATCTTACTACATTCCAGACTCTCTGCAAAGCTCTTTACATATAATCTCACTTATCAGACTATCCATTTGAGGCATGTATAACTCCTGTTTTATACACAAGGAAACTGGGGCTCAAGAAGGTAAGAAACTGGACTTCTCTAGGAGTCTAGTGGTTAATACTCTGCACTTCCACGGCAGGGGGCAAGGCTTCAATCCCTGGTTGGGGAATGAAGATCCTACATGCCCTGTGGTATGGCAAAAAAACCCCAGAAAATTAAAAAAAAATTTTTTTAATTAAAAAAAAGAAGGCAGATACTTATTAAGGTCACATAGTTACTGAGAAACAAAGGCAAGATTCAAACTCAGATGAGTAGAGGTCCAAAGTTCTTAACCTTTGCACTGTGCTCCAGGAATGACTTTTACTACATGGAGCTTCTGAGAAAAGCATTGAATTAGGTGCTTACACTGAAACACAAGGGTGATGGAAAAGAAATAAATTGTAGGAGTTTCTTCCTGATTTAAGTTCAACTGTAAGTCACTTGTGAATTTATGTCTACTGTAATTGTGTTTGTAACTTTCCCCTAGAATGTATTTTGGATGATCTAGTAAGATTTCAAGGAAAATTCATGGGATTTATTTTTCTCAGTATTAAAAGATGGGGAAAAGCAGCAATGGGGCTTTAATGTATGGTTTATTTATAAGGAAATTATAGAATGTATTAATACAACTGTTCTGTATCTAAATCCAGTGACAGTTCAACTACTCATTCTTGAACATGCTGTGCTGTTTTCTTGCCTCTGTGAGTGCACACATGCTGTTTGCTCCACCAGGCCCTGTGCCCTGCTCTCCTTGATCATGTTTACATGTCAAATTCCAGCCAATCCTCCAAGATGCTCAAGCATCTTTCCTCTTGTTGAACTCTTTTCACTACTACCCACCAGGGGCCTAAGTAACACTTTTTCTTTGTTTCCCTAATTCAGGCTAGATGTTATGACTTTGTTATGGTTTCTACAGTTCTCCTGACAATTCCTTATTTGCCTCTCCTATGAAACAGGAGGCTTCCTTGGGGGCAAGACTGTTTCTTAAATCTCTGTCCACAGTGCCTAACACATGGTGTGTGCTCAGGAGATAGTTGGTTGGTTGAAGTTTTGAATAAACTATGCTTTAGACAAATTGCAGTTGACCAAAAAGGCCATGCTGTGAAAGCTTCCATCCATTTCTGATTAGATTTCTGTTCTACTTGAAAACCTATTGCCTCCCCAAAAGTTTTTAAGGGAAATACAGATATGCATGTGCAAATAAACACATTTACTATTGAACAAAGATACAGCCTTCTCTGAAAGCAATTAGTTGATTTCCAGTGCCATTCTTGGAGAAGGCAATGGCACCCCACTCCAGTACTCCTGCCTGGAAAATCCCATGGATGGAAGAGCCTGGAAGGCTGCAGTCCATGGAGTCGCTGAGGGTCAGACACGACTGAGCAACTTCACTTTCACTTTTCACTTTCATGCAATGGAGAAGGAAATGGCAACCCACTCCATTGTTCTTGCCTGGAGAATCCCAGGGACAGGGGAGCCTTGTGGGCTGCCATCTATGGGACTGCACAGAGTCGGACACGACTGAAGCAACTTAGCAGCAGCAGCAGCAGTGCCATTCTTAGCAACGTTTATGTGTATGGGTGTGTATGAATGTAAGTCTTTGTCTCCTGTCCTCTCAGTTTTATTTTTAAAGATATTTATTTAATTACTTATGGCTGCTCTGGGTCTTTCTGTGTGCTGGCTTTCTCTAGCTGCGGTGAGCAGGGGCTACTCTCTTGTGTAGAATATGGGCTCTAGGTGAGCGAGCTTCAGTAGATGTGTCATGGGCTTAGTTGCTCCATGGCATGTGGAATCTTAGTTCCCTGACCAGAGATTGAACCTGTGTCTCCTGAATTGGTGGGTGGATTCTTAACCACTGGACCATCAAGGAAGTCCCTGTCATCTCAGTTTAACTTCTGTACATTTAATTTAATAAGCCAAGACATCCTTACACCACTGTTTAGTACTTAAGACTGATTCATCCCAACATTCATCTGTGCAATTTCTGTGACTACAATAATGACTTTGAGAGTCCATACACGTGAAGTGTGAGTATTATAGTTATTAATATGGGAAACAGCCTCTGAATTCAGCTCTTCAAAGCATTTCTTTGAATTGTTGTGTTTCTCACCCTGAGAAGAGGTGTTTGGGGCAGTGTCTTGGGTACCCTGGGTGGTACCCTGGGTCACGTCCTATCTGCCCGGCACTGTGAGGGTCCTCAGCCCTGAAGGGCATGGTAATTATGGCAACTTGATTGTTTACACAAAAGCCAAAAGAGCACTAATTACCTTTTTGGGGTTGAAATGGTAAAACCCAAATAGTTCTCTCTCACTCTACAGAATATCATGCATCTTGATGACACATTGATTACTTTCCTGACCTTAAAATGACTGTATGGAAATTCATTCAGTATCTTGAGATCTTTTCAGTTTGCTCAAGTTCTGGCTTCTTAACTTGTTAATTCATATTCCATGTTTTTAAATTACCCAGAGTGAGGAGTTAAAAATAACTCATCACTTACATTTACGAGTCCTAAGAAACATTTAAGTTATATACAATCATATAATTTCAAAATTTAAGGTGCTGTGCAAGAAACATGAGGTGACCAATTAAGGCAATTATTTATATGATTCACATTTAGTCTTATAAAAAAACTTTATTTGGTATGATTAGTCATAATTACTTGCTCATAGTGGTTACATTCTCTGTGTAGATTTAGTTTTTATTTTAATTTAAGTATCACACCTGGTTTCCTAACTGTTAGAAGAAGAAACTGGAGCACACAGTGAATATAGTCTGAGGCCTTTTGCTTTTCTCAGTGTTTGGTGATTATGTTTGTTTATTTCTTTATTTTTGTTACGATATTTGAAATCCGTGGTGACTGGGCATTTGTCTTGGTGATTTCTAGAAATTTCAGGAACTTTGATTATTTCAGTGATTCTGCTTTGAAGGACTTATTTGCTAGCTGATCAATTGGATACTGGAATTCTCACAAATAAGTTAATATGACACACTCTTAATTTGTGACTCAGAAAGTATGTGAGCTCTGCCAATCTTGGTGGAGCCATATGATAGAGTTCTAGAAACTGTGTAAGAGTTCTCGGTTTACCCCCGTGTACTCTGAACCCTTCACTCACATCTCTTATGTGCTGGAATTTGTCTGTGTGAAAAGGAATCTTACATTTTAATCTGCTCCATGAACTGTTTCTTACTTAGGAAATACTTTCCACATTGCTTATTTAATTGAGGTGGAAAGAGGGAGATTTTTTCCTAGAAAGGTATCAAATTATTTCCTTAAAAGTCCAAATGTAATTCTGTGAGTTTTATGTGTTATTCTCACATTTGATCATAAATCTGAGCTATGCGGGTAAGATAAAAAACACATGAAAAATTAGTGATTTCTCCTAATATGTTAACTCCTTCACATTGCTTAATTTGAACTTCAGATCCTGGAGAGGAAGTATAAACACTATTAGCTATGGTTTTCTATGGGATTTCTTTCCTCATTGTACACTCTCTCTATGCTCTGTATTTGGAATGTCAAGATATGTTGACTCTAAAGGTATTTTCAATTAAGTATGCAGGGATGTGAAGTTTGGAGAACAGTAGAAGGGACTTATAACTACTTTCTTCTGAGTGTAATTGGGTTCCAGACTCAAGAAGGGTAAGCTAAAGCTACTTTGCTTTAGGCTTCAGTACACTGGTCAAGGGGCTTCCCAGCTGGCGCTAGTGATAAACAACCTGCTTGCCAATGTAGGAGACATAGGAGATACAGGTTCGATCCCTAGGTTGGGAAGATCCCCTGGAGGAGGATATGGCAACCCACTCCAGTATTCTTGCCTGGAGAATCCCATGGACAGAGAAACCTGGAGGACTGTCTTCCATAGGGTCACAAAGAGTCAGACACGACTGAAGTGACTTAACAGGCATGCACACTGGCCAAGGTAGTTTCATTTGGTACCCTAGTGCAGAAAATAACATATATATTTTTTCCTAGTACTGGCTAATGAGTTGGGTTCTGGAACTTGCTCAAGAAGTTAGAAACAGAAAATAAGATGAACTCTGTGAGCAAGTTAAATTATAGAATTAATGCATATTAGTGGAAGAGTACAGTTAATCAGGTACTTGAATAGCTTGAGACCTACCAGACATAAATATCTCCTATAACTAATAAGTTAATTTAGCAAGTTCATAGGACATAAAGTCAATATGTAAAAATAAATTAGATTTCTAAATCTTAGCAATGAATAATTGAAAATTTTCTGAGTTAATAGACTTATCCAGGATGCTTCACCTAGCTCTAGAATTTTCCCCAAAGTAGGATGTAAGCAGCAAGAGGACTGAATGGTTTCTGGAACTATGTTTTGAACTGACTTTCAGGGTGGTATGTACTTGAACAGTTGTTCCTTGATTCATGATTAAGTAGTGGAATAGAAAAAAAGTGATTATGCGCATGAGACATCACTAACCAAACAAGTAGAGTTGTCTGTTGCATTTTCTCTGATTACTGTGTTTTTGGTGAAATACACCTTGGGGCAGGAGGGGGGATGGTGTTCTCATAATCACAATCATTTAATTTTGTTTGTGTTTCTCAGTGTAATAAAATCTCATGTGTTGCTTTGAGCATGATTGTACCCTCTAATCCTGAGATAGAAAATCAGTCAAAGAAGAGCGTATATCTAGTAGGATGGAGAAGCATGTTCCTTCAGAAGGGAAATTTTCTCATTTAAAACTGTTGCAGTGTTATATAGGACTATTTTATATATTTGTGTTTCAATGTTGATATAGTCTCAGAGGAGCTTTAAAATTACTGCCCTGGTTGCCTGGATTCAATACTTATGATTTTACCAAAGAGAAATAGAAAACTTTCCCTCTGTTGTGTCTTCCCGAGGCTTTCCACCCAGACCTTGGATGCTGTAGGCATGTCACAGAAAAGTTATTGCCTAGTCAATGGGCATGGAGAATGCCGGGGACCTCATAGACCTGACCTTGGTTTGAATGTAGGAAGAAGCAAGACAATGGCTCTTTTTTTGTACCTTTTAATTACTATGTGTGAACTGAATGTTCAAGAACATGCTTGGGGTGGACACCACAGGTCACAGTAACAGTGGTCTGTTTTCTACTTAATTAATAACAAATGCATTATGTAGAGTCTTTTCAAAGAACTCTCACATTTTTTTCTACCAACACATTCTGCCTTATTTTACCCTTGCAGTGATTTTACAAGGCAGGTGGAGATCTGCTTTTTGAGATAGTGAAAGACGCTTGGATTGAGAATCAAATTTAGATTCTAGTAATCAATTTTATCACCGCAATTTCCCCATATTTAAGATAAGATACTTCTAATGCTTTCATTATTTCCACTCCCTTTGTAAAAGACTCTGATGCTGGGAGGGATTGGGGGCAAGGGGAGAAGGGGACGACAGA
The DNA here is from genome assembly GCF_002263795.3 of Bos taurus. NCBI lineage: Eukaryota > Metazoa > Chordata > Mammalia > Artiodactyla > Bovidae > Bos > Bos taurus. The sequence continues at coordinate 25,201,462 of NC_037336.1, read as the reverse complement.
GGATGAGATGACTGGATGGCATCACTGACTCGATGGACGTGAGTCTCAGTGAACTCCGGGAGTTGGTGATGGACAGGGAGGCCTGGCATGCTGCGATTCATGGGGTCACAAAGAGTCGGACGCGACTGAGCGACTGATCTGATCTGATCTGTAAACTCATAAAACACAGAAAGTTATTTCTTCAAGATCATACTTTTCCATGTATTTATAGTTAGGAATGGCTGTAAGCTGATAGCATTCATCTTTAAAATTTAGAAACAGCATGTTTGGAATGTCAAATACTCACCTGCCCCCATCATGCCTAGAATTTGTGCATTTAGTAGAAGCAAAGCTCAGTAATGGTTCACCAAATGATGACATCACAATCATATTTCTTCTGTAACTAATTTTTTGGTTGCATCTGGGATCTGTCTTTTGCTATTTTACATCATCTATTAATATGAAATTGATTTAAATTGATCCAACTTTCTTGGAGAATTTCCTTAAAGAGAGACTTATTATATCAGAGCTATGATAGGCTGCTGCTGCTGCTGCTGCTAAGTCACTTCAGTCATGTCTGACTCTGTGCTACCCCATAGACAACAGCCCACCAGGCTTCCCCATCCCTGGGATTCTCCAGGCAAGAACACTGGAGTGGGTTGCCATTTCCTTCTCCATTGCATGAAAGTGAAAAGTGAAAGGGAAGTCGCTCAGTCGTATCCGACTCTTAGCGACCCCATGGACTGCAGCCCACCAGGCTCCTCCATCCATGGGATTCTCCAGGCAAGAGTACTGGAGTGGGGTGCCATCACCTTCTCCGTATGAAAGGCTAAAATTTGGAGAAAAGGACACAAGGCAGTGAGTCATTGCTAAAGATATAAGCTTGGGGTTTATAACCACAGTGAATGGCTGGAACCATTTGTAATTACAGGGAATGTTATTTATTTCATCAAACTATTCCGACTTGCAGGCTTTTCTTTCTCTCAAACAGCTTAAATTTTATTTGATGTTAATGTGTCAAAACTAAAGATGACTAGATACATAAATGAGTGGGTTTGTGTTTTCCCCAAACTGTGTGATTTGACGGTGATGGCTATGAAACAGAGGAATGTTCTGATGGTAGTGTTAGAAGAAAAGTTATTAACTTCAGCATTCTAATATAGAATCTAGATTGGAAAATAGCTTTCCCTCATGGAAGAAAATCTCCCTGACTCAGCCTGTTTGTTAGCACTGATGATGTCTCATTAGCTGCTAAAAAGCTGCAATAAGTAATGCTTACATCACAGGACCTACATTCTGTATTAAAAAGACTGTATAGTAATAAATGATAATTATTTTAAATACTACTCAAGGGAAAGAAAACTTCCAGAGAATACATTTTTAATGTGCAAAGCTGATGAATAAAATGAGCATTTTACATCATTTTAACTTTCCTTACCTTCGGGCAATAGTATATTATGGTTCTTGTCTGAGAAATATGACATAATTTTTATTCTATTGCACACATATCGAGTGTGAAACAGTCTTTTATTTTTAATGGCTTCTGAAGCATGATTTGTGAATTTTTTAGGTAATACCCTGGGTGTTCTCAAACTTTTTAATCAACTGAAATTTTTAAAAATCTGAATTTGAGCTAATATTTCTTCATCTCATCTTTACTTCTTTTGCTTCTAGAGATTTAGTTGGCTTATGAAAATGAAAATCTGTTTAAGCTCTTTATTTCTGAACTCTTCAATTTCTTTACATTTCAATATGTGTGTGTTCTCGGGGTACAAGCTGGGGACTGTGGGCAGTTAAGAGAGGAAGTGGAGAAAAGCACTTAAAAATGCCTTTTACCCGTTTAAAGAAACATCTCCAGGCTCTCTGTGTTTATTCTTATGGTAAGTGGTTTTACAAAGTGCTGGGTAGGATAATTTCCCTGAAATTTTCCCTGGATTTTAATGACCTGAAGAATTATTCAAAATTTCTTCCAGAACACTAAATGGAAGGACGTGTGGTCTAGTTTGGAGTTTCCCCACTGTTTTTCTGGACAGATCACACCTCTAGACTCAGCAGGCCACCCTAGAGGCACCATCCTTCTTTCCTCTCGTTGAAGAACCCTTCTGCTGCCCCTGCCTTCTAAGTTGTTATTTGGACTAATTTACTGCACTTGGTGTCCACTCGCTGTCCTCTCTGTTCCTCTCCATGTTCTCTGTGCTGTGACCCTCATTTCCCTGGTCAGGTGCTGCTCAGCCTCTGCACAGGTGCTCCTGACTGCACTGTGGCAAGCTTTCTCTGTAAGGCCTCCCACAATCCTGCCCATTCTGAACTTCTGTACCCTCATGACAATTTGTCTTCTCTTTGTCATGGGTACGATTTCAATTTAAAAGAATTATTCAGTGTGAATCATGTATATTCCTCTTAGATATATGTGCCTTTTTGTTCTTTTTGATGCTATAAAACCATATTTATTAACTTGAGACCTAAATTATTATGTAGAAAAAGCAAGTCACTGAATAATGAAATAGTACAATTCAGTTACTATAAAGTATAAAATTATCATGATATGATATCATCATATCATATCATATCATAACATTTAGAAAACATAGATATATGTGCCTTTTAATTAAGCATGTTTCTCAGATGCAATATTGTAGTGCAAAGGAATGAATAGTGGTTACTTTGGCTTCCATAAAGATCTGATTTTTTTTTTTCAAAGTGTGCCTTGTATCACTCCATATAGGCTATGGGTACCATACAACACTTTCACATTCCTGCTCCAACCTGCTTCTCTCCTCAGCTCAGTTCTATGCCTTGCCCTCTGACTTGGTTGCAATCACTCTCTTTCTTTAGCCTTCCTGTTAGGATCTTAGAGAAACAAGATTGAGAGAGAGGTGGGGAGCATGACAAGTTGGAGAACTGTACAGTTAGGAGAAGCCCACCAAGGAATATTAATATGTACCAGTCCCTCACTTCAGGGATCAGTGTCCTCTTGGTCAAACAGGCCAACATAAACACATGCCTACTCTGTTTTGCTCCCTCATGTTTCAGTAGCTTAGTGAAGTGAAAGTCACTCAGTCGTGTCCCATTCTTTGAGACCTCATGGACTGTAGTCTATGAAATTCTCCAGACCAGAATACTGGAGAGGGTAGCCTTTTCCTTCTCCAGGGGATCTTCCCAACTCAGGGATCGAACCCAGGTCTTCTGAATTGCAGGCAGATTCTTTACCAGCTAAGCCACAAGGGAAGCCCAAGAATACTGGAGTGGGTAGCCTATCCCTTCTCCAGGGGATCTTCCCGACCCAGCAATCAAACTGGAGCCTCTTGCATTGCAGGAGGATTCTTTACCAACTGAGCTATCAAGGAAGCCCTTCAGTAGCTTAAGAAATGTCCAAAAGGGGGATTTTTTAAAAACAGGAAATGGATTAAAAAATTATGGATTTAAGCAACCAATCATTTTAGAAAATGTAGGTATTCAACATTTCATTAAGTCTACAAGTATATATTTAGTACCAGTTATGTACCAGACAGTTGGAAAATAATTAAATTAGGCAACTGTTCACACAGGATTCAATCTACCAAGGAGTTACTTCCCATCCTCTCTCTTTGGAGAGTTACTTCTCATTGCTAGGAACTTGGTAACATCCTTTAAAAAAAAAAAAAAGTGAAAAGTGAAGTTGCTCAGTCATGTCCAACTCTTTGTGACCCCATGGACTGTAGCCTACCAGGCTCCTTTATCCATGGGATTTTCCAGGCAAGAATACTGGAGTGGGTTGCCATTTCCTTCTCCAGGAGATCTTCCTGACCCAGGGATTGAAACCCGGGTCTTCTTCATAATAGGCAGGCACTTTTCCATCTGAGCCACCAGGGAAGTCAAGGTACATCCTTAAAGTGTCTGTAAATAATGTCCATCATTTGGTTGCCTTTCAGGAAGGCAAAAGGAGACAGGGGCAGCAGAGGATGAGATAGATAGATAGCATCACCAACTCAATAGACAAGAATTTGAGCAAATCCTGGGAGATAGTAGGGAACAGGGAAGCCTTGCATACTGCAGTCCATAGGGTTGCAAAGAGCTGGACACGACTGAGAGACTGAACAACAACAGGAATATATTGCATTTGGGATACTGTGAATGTGTGGTGTTTTGAATTCAGGAGAGAAAGCTCCCCCAGATTTCAGAAAAACTCTACTCTTTGATGTAATGTTAATACCATATCTCTTAGCTTTTCCTTTCACATTGTGGTCTATCCAGTCACACCTCCAGTTCATTCAGCAAAATTCTTTGTCTAGAATTCTTGTTCTACATATCTTCTGTTAAAATGAAAATAAATTTTATTCATTACTCAAAATTTATCCACATGCTTGTGAGTTGATATCAGAACTAATAGACTCTACATAATTGACTCTTTGTGTATTGGTAATTGAGACAATGCTGAAATCTACCAGATAATTCTCAGTAACTTTGTGCATGGCAAGTTAGATCCAGGTACTTTTCCTGATAATAATAGTAGTTAAAGTTTATTGATATCAGCTAGGCTGGGTTTATGCACAGCATCTCATTTAAACTTTGCCAGTCCTGTGAGGATGGGTGCATTTTTCCCCCTGATTTTGCATTTGAGGAAATGGAAACCTAGGTTAAGTCATAATGATAACAAGTCAAATTTAGCAGATATATTTGGGAGTGTTAGAAAAATCAGATTCTTTTTTAGCATCTGAGACATTGTAAAAGTAAAGTAAGGTAACTTTTTTCTGTGTATTTTGAGAAGGAAAAAGAAAATGAAGTTCTTTAAGGATTGTGAAATCCTTCCCATATCTTTCCAACACTGAATGTAAAAACCAGGGGGACAGGGATTAGATCTTAGTTAAAATCATTGTATATTGTAAAATAATTAGCCTCCAATTAAAATAAATACATTGAATTAGAAAAACACCATCAGTTCAGTTCAGTTCAGTCGCTCAGTCGTGTATGACTCTTTGCAACCCCATGAATCGCAGCATGCCAGGCCTCCCTATCCATCACCAGCTCCCGGAGTTCACTCAAACTCACGTCCATCGAGTCAGTGATGCCATCCAGCCATCTCATCCTCTGTCGTCCCCTTCTCCTCCTGCCCCCAATCCCTCCCAGCATCAGAGTCTTTTCCAATGAGTCAACTCTTCCCATGAGGTGGCCAAAGTACTGGAGTTTCAGCTTTAGCATCATTCCTTCCAATGAATATTCAGGACTGATTTCCTTTAGGATGGACTTGTTGGATCTCCTTGCAGTCCAAGGGACTCTCAAGAGTCTTCTCCAACACCACAGTTCAAAAGCATCAATTCTTCGGCGTTCAGACTTCTTCACAGTCCAACTCTCACATCCATACATGACCACAGGAAAAACCATGGCCTTGACTAGACGGACCTTTGTCAGCAAAGTAATGTCTCTGCTTTTGAATATGCTATCTAGATTGGTCATAACTTTCCTTCCAAGGAGCAAGCATCTTTTAATCTCATGGCTGCAGTCACCATCTGCAGTGATTTTGGAGCTTAAAAAAAATGAAGTCTGACACTGTTTCTACTGTTTCCCCATCTGTTTCCCATGAAGTGATGGGACTGGTTGCCATGAACTTCGTTTTCTGAATGTTGAGCTTTAAGCCAACTTTTTCACTCTCCACCATACTGTGTTTATCATTTTGATATACTATGTATGTCTGAATGGGGCATACCTGGTGGCCCAGTGGTAAAGAATCCACCTGCAATGCAAGAGATGTGGGTTTGATCCCTGGGTCAGGAAGGTCCTCTGGAGAAGGGAATGGCAACCACTCCAGTATCCATCCCTGGGAAATCCAAAGGAACCTGGCAGGCTACAGTCCATGGGCTTGCAAGAGTGGGATAAGACTTGTGGATGTCTTATCTCTAAGAGTGGAGAAGGAACTGGCAACCCACTCCAGTATCTTGCCTAGAGAATCCTGTGTATGGTGGAGCCTGGTGGGCTGCTGTCCATAGGGTCGCACAGAGTCGGATATGACTGAAGCGACATAGTGTGCAGGCGTGCATATCTCTAATAGACCACGACCACCATATGCCTTCCCTGATAGCTCAGTTGGTAAAGAGTCTGCCTGCAATTCAGGAGACCCTGATTTGATTCCTGGGTTGGGAAGATCCCCTGGAGAAGGGATAGGCTACCAATTCCAGTATTCTTGGGCTTCCCTTGTGACTCAGCTGGTAGAGAATCTGCCTGCAATGTGGGAGACCTGGGCTCAGTCCCTGGTTTGAGAAGATTCCCTGGAGAAGGGAAAGGCTACCCACTCCAGTATTCTGGCCTAGAGAATTTCATGGACTGTATAGTCCATGGGGTCACAAAGAGTCGGACACGACTGAGCGACTTTCACTTCATTTCACTTCACTCACCATATGTCTGAATATTACACAACCTCAGGTTTTAGGCCATTTTTTATTTTTCCAATGAAAAGATAACAGAATCAGTTTTGTGGCCAGTTTGAACATATATCTCTTTCAGGGATGGATAAAATAGGTAATTTGTGCCTATATAGTTGATTAATTAATTATCCATGTATATTTGAAATATTTTAGAGTCAATATATTGATATAAAATAATACATAAGCTAGTACATTGATTTAGAAATGCTTTATTTTTCCTGCACTTTTCATGAAATGATTTTACTTAAATGCTTCACATATATCTTCAACATTACTGTCCTTTTTATCATCAGAAGAACTTTGAATTTCCCATCAAAGTTTTACCAACATCTTCATCTTTTACCTTTAACTATTTGTTATAATATTTTTGGTTTAGTATATGATCCTGATATGGAAATTTTATGCTATTTGTAATTTCTGTATTATAATAACTTGTTTTCAAGAAGCCTGCTTACAATGCTAAAACTGTATTGAGTTTTTTTGCCCCCGAATTTTTAAATATCAGGTGTCTCGGGTGACCTCTGTAAACATTGTCTGATACAATTTCAGCCAAATTACTTTGTTCAAGCTAAATTCAATTGAGAAAGTGACCTGCAATATGAGAGAGACTGTAAGGACTTCAACATACGATAATTCTCTCATTTTTGAAGTATAGTTTTTTGAATGAAACCAAAAGCCAGGTTTTTTAAAACAAAAGCTACACTATTCATGAATATATTGTAGTTCCAGAATTTTCACTTCAAAGTGTAACTATAGTAACTTACGTGTGTCCAAAGGATTCTATAAAGTCTATACGATCCAACCTTTTATTTTCAACTCTTTATTATAGTGAAGACACCAAGACTGAAGATAAGATGTTGACAAAGTTTCTTGGGTAAGAGTAGTGGATGAAGTAGTACATGGAGAGACAAACCTGAATTCAAAATATATTATCAAAAAGGAGGCACAGACATTGTCCTTTCTAATTCTGCTTCAAAATCATGATGAGAATAGACATTGCCATTCATGTGAGTACACCTCACCCCCTCTATTTTATCCTTCTTTGTTCTCATCTCATGTCAAAAGCAAAAATGCAAGGGGAGGAGCATAGCTAAACTCTCTGAAGTCAAGAAGAAACCTGACCCCTGCCCATGAAGAGTGAGCCACACCATGATATGATCTAGGAAGTAGCTGGAGGAATATCAAGACAAACCATGTTGCAGTTTCATATGCAACATTTTTAAGCTGAGTGTGTGACTGGTAGGGCTTCCCAGGAGGCACTAGTGGTAAAGAACCTGCCTGCCAATGCAGGAGACATAAGAGATGCGGGTTCAATTCCTGGATCAGGAAGATCCCCTGGAGGAGGGCATAGCAACCCACTCGAGTATTCTTGCCTGGAGAATCCCATGGACAGAGGAGCCTGGCAGGCTGTGGTCCATAGAGTCACAGAGAGTCAGACACGACTGAAGCGACTTAGAACACATACACACACAGCCATGTGCCTGGTACTTGGCTAGGTGTTGGATGCTGGTGGTGGGTATGGTTTGACCCAAAGAAAAATAAAAGTGCTCTCCCAGTTTTCAGGAGCTCATGGTCTTAGGAGGGGAACAAACCTTAAGATCTTAGCTATGAGAAGAGTTCCAAATTCTTGGTTTCCTGGAAGTGAGTTGGGAGGATAATTTAGCTTAATGCTTAAAGTGGAGGTACTTCAATGAGGGAAGATAGACCAGGTAGCTACTCTGGGAAAGAGGTTTAAGGAAGGAAGATGGAACATGTGTAGCTGCATAATCAAGGGAAGAAGTGGCATAAGACTATTGCTGTTTTTAATCCCAGAGATTGAAAAGGAAAGCAGTCAGACTTCTGAGGTAATCTTTGGGATTGGAAACAAATATGTGGTTGTGGGTCTGGAAGAGATGGGACTCTGTACCAGCCTGGGCACGGAGCCTGTGGGGCAGAAGGACTTTGGAAGGGCCTGTTGAGTTTGTGCCTGGCAGATCTGGCAGCCTGGGTGGAGTGTGGTGTCAAGAGAGCAGTGCTGCTGACAGCTTTCCCTTCTTTCCAGAAGCCATGCCAACCTAGGACACTTTCTTATGCTTGGGTTGGAAATTAGGTGACCCTACTAGTGGGTTTGTTTAAACCTAGTGTTCTCAGATGATGCAGGGTAAGGATAAGAAGGAGAAAATGAAGCCAGTATAAGATTCTTGAGTTAGTTTTATTCATATCTGGTGAAATTAGAGACAGGATCTCGTTTGTACCCAAAATTTTATAAGCATTTCAAACTAACGCCATTTTATAGATTAGGAATGGAATGTGATGTGCTCAGTGTCACATGACGAATAAGTCACCATGCTGAGATTTCAGTAGCTGTAACCAGATAACTTAGATGGTCTCCTTTCTTATCTATTACATTCCTTCTTTTTTATATCCACGCCATGTTGAAATTCTGTCCTTTTCTTTGTACCCTTATCTCACTATTGTCTCCCATATGGTTTTAGGAATCTTTCTTGTTGCAGGTGACAGAAACCCAACTTAAAGTGAAAGAAAGTAAACTCGCTTAGTCATGTCTGACTCTTTGCGACCCCACGGACTGTAGCCCACCAGACTCCTTCATACATGGGATTTTCCAGGCAAGAATACTGGAGTGGGTTGCCTTTTCCTTCTCCAGGGGATTTTCCCAACCCAGGGATTGAACCCAGGTCTCCTGCATTGTAGGCAGATGCTTTACTGTCTGAGCCACCAAGGAAGTCACTATAAAGTAAAATTTGCTACATGGAATTTGCTATATGGATGTGGGGGTTACTTCACATACTCTGAGAGTAAGAATGTGGCTAAGCCTCAGAAACATTGTCTCAGTCGTCCGTGACCAGGCAGACTCATGCTATACTAACATGGTGGCTCTGACGCTTAAGATGAAGCCCAGGCTAGGGAAGGGGGAGTGGTTGCTGAGGCAATGGTTCCCATAAGAAGGTGTCTTCTTTGGAAGGCAAATATTTATTACAGCTAGCCACAATTTTGTATTTATTATTGCATATGCCTCACTTACAAAATGATTCAGTAAGGCCAATAATAATAATAATGTTTTATAAGACTATACAGATATTCTTCAACTTCCTTTGGCAGCTCAGATAGTAAAGAATCTCCCTGAAATACAGGAGACACAGGTTTGATCCCTGGGTCCAGAAGATCCTCTGGAGTAGGAAATGGCAACCCATTCCAGTATTCTTGCCTGAAGAATTCCATGGACAGAAGAGTCTGGCGGGCTGCAGTCCATAGGGTCGAAAAGAGTCAGACACAACTGAGTCAACTAACCCTATAATGGGGTTTGTCCCAATAAATCCATCAAAAATTGAAAATATGTGTGTTGAAATGTATTAAATATACCTAAACTACTGAACCTCATAAGCTGGCCTACTTTAAATATGATCAGAACACATACATTAGCCCACAGTTGGGCAAAATCATTGAACATAACCATGTGTAATTAAATGTGGAACATCTCACGTAATTTTTTGAATACTTACCAAAAGTGAAAAACAGAATGGTTATGTGGGAACAGAATGGTTGTAAGGCTATCAGTGGTTTGCCCTCCTAACCACATGAATGACAGGGAGCTTCAGCTTGCTGCCACTGCCCAGCATCATGAAAATTTATCGTGCTATACTTTGCTAGCCCAGGAAAAGACCAAAATTCAAGGTACAGTTTCTACTGAGTGTGTATTGCTTTGGCACCATCATAAAGTAAAAAACTGTAAGTCCAATCATAAATCAGGGACCATCTGTGTACATTGTGGGCATGTGGGCTAAGTCACCACAGTTGTGTCCAACTCTTTGTGACATTTTGGACTGTAGTCCACCAGGCTCCTCTCTCCATGGGATCCTTCAGGCAAGAATACTGGAATGAGTGCCATGCCCTCCTCCAAGGCATCTTCCCAACCCAGGAATCAAACCTGTGTCTCTTATGTCTCCTGCGTTGGCAGGCAAGTTCTTCACCACTAACACCACCTGGGAAGCCCCTTTGTACCTTGTCATTGTCAGCTGCCAAGTTGTGTCTGACTCCTTTTAATTCCATGGACTGCAGCACGCCAGTCTTCCCTGTCCCTCACTGTCTCCCGGAGTTTGCTCAAATTCATGTCTATTGAGTCAGTGATGCTATCTAACCATCTCATCCTCTGCCACCTCCTTCTCCTTTTGCCTTCAATCTTTTCTAGCATCAGGGTCTTTTCTAATGAGTCTTCACATCACATGGCAAAAATATTTGAGCTTCAGCTTCAGCATCAGTCTTTCCAATGAATATTCAGGGCTGATTTCTTTTAGGATTGACTGGTTTTATCTCCTTGTAGTCCAAAGGACTCTCCAGCACCACAATTTGAAGACATCAGTTCTTTGCCGCTTAGCCTTCCTTATGATCCAGCTTTCATATCCATACACTACTACTGGAAATACCATAGCTTTGACTAGACAGACTTTTGTCAGCAAAGTGATGTCTCTGCTTTTTAATATGCTGTCTAGGTTTGTCATAGCTTTTCTTCCAAGGAGCAAGTGTCTTTTAATTTCAGGGCTGCAGTCACCATCTGTAGTGATTTTGGAGCCCAAGAGAATAAAATCTGTCACTGCTTCCACTTTTCCCTTCTATTTGCCATGAAGTGATGGAACTGGATGCCATGATCATAGTTTTTTGAATGTTGAGTTTTAAGCCAGCCATTTCACTTTCCTCTTTCACCCTCATCAAGAGGCTCTTTAGTTCCTCTTTGCTTTCTGCCATTAGAGTGGTATCATACATGATCTAATAGGGACTATAGCCCACCAGGCCCCTCTGTCCATGGGATTTTTCCAGGCAAAAATACTGGAGTGCATTGCCATTTCCTTTTCCAGGAGATCTTCCTGACCCAGGGATTGAACCCCAGCATCCTGCATTGGCAGGAGGATTCTTTACTCCTAACACCACCTGGAATTTTCACACTTGGACAGCTGATCATCTGATGGACCTGTAATGTTTCCATTTCTCCTTTGGTTGGGAGAAGGGCCATTCGCCATGCTTCTCTTTTCTTTTCATTTCCTATTAGCATCTCTATTTCCCTACATACTTTTCAACATTCAAGCCAGATGCCAATTGTCTGTGTGAAGACACATGGCTTCTCAAATAAACCAGGATGCCAAATGTATGTGTAATATTTGACCATATGTGAATGTTCCAGTAAATTCCTGGGGACTTATGTTCCAATGTCATCACTGAACAACAGGAAGACTGTAAATTCCATCACCTAACCAGAAGACTCACATATGCCTCATATTTATAAGTTTTCAATAGATATAATGGACTTTAAATTTGACTTTTTAGTATGATAGAGATTTTGTATGCTTTCTCCAGGGAAGCAATAACAGTCTGCAAAAGTATAGGTTGATGGGACCTCATCAGGTTATTGCTGTCATTTTTCATTATAGCAATTGGTTATTGTGGAGAAGCTTACAAGCAAAGAACTTTTCTCAAGATGAATCCTGAAAGAAAAGAAGTATGTATAAGTGGTAGGCAGCAGATATGTTACCAAAAAAAAAAAAAAAAGTTGAACTACCTGTACTTAACTGGGCTGGGTAAATTCCCCTGAGGCTGGACAGGGTGGTCTTAAATTTTGGAACTTCAAGCAGATGTGAATGACATATTGGCATTTGCCATGGGCAATTGCCATCTACCTCTACAAGGATTAGATCAGGTGCTGCTGCAGCTACTGACTTTCAACACCTCCTGAAAGGAGTTCAGGATGTAGAGCAGAAATGAGGCACTCTGTGCTCTAGGAAAAACTGGCAGAAAAGGTCTTCAGATAGATATTTTCAGGAGCCCAGTTCTTGTATCTCCTGATATCTAGAAAAGCACTAAACTCCTTCATGGTGACATCCATTCCTCGTGACTAGCATTAACTGCCACAGGACTAGCAGAAACCTTCTTAAAAAAAATATATGTCCTTGATTGCATGTGCTCCCCCTTCACCAAAATCACATATATGCTGACCTTCCTCCTACCTCTTCATAGCAGTTTCTTAGAGCTATCTGAAACGCTGTCTCCCAGGCTAGAGTCCTCATTTTACCCCAAATAAAACTTAACTCAGAACTCTCACATTGTGCATTTTTCTTTAAGTTGGCACAAAATATTTCAAAAAACAGGATAGAGGCTAGAATTTTAAGAAATCTGTCTATATCCCTAGCCCTCTTCCAGGTCCCAAGATTTCTGGCCTAATCAAACATTAGAGAAAACAAAAACACAAAACAAAGTCACTTTAGGAGAATTTATTACATGCAAAGTTTTTTGGGGACCTGGTAGGACACCACCCTTATGGCAGAAGGTGAAGGGAACTAAAAAGTCTCTTGATGAAAGTGAAAGAGGAGAGTGAAAAAGTTGGCTTAAAGCCCAACATTCAGAAAATGAAGATCATGGCATCGGGTCCCATCACTTCATGGGAAATAGATGGGGAAACAGTGGAAACAGTATCAGACTTTATCTTTTTGGGCTCCAAAATCACTGCAGATGGTGACTGCAACCATGAAATTAAAAGATGCTTACTCCTTGGAAGGAAAGTTATGACCAACCTAGATAGCATATTCAAAAGCATAGACATTACTTTGCCAACAAAGGTCCGTCTAGTCAAGGCTATGGTTTTTCCAGTGGTCATGTATGGATGTGAGGGTTGAACTGTGAAGAAAGCTGAGCACTGAAGAATTGATGCTTTTGAACTACGGTGTTGGAGAAGACTCTTGAGAGCCCCTTGGACTGCAAGGAGATCCAACAGGTCCATCCTGAAGGACATCAGCCCTGGGATTTCTTTGGAAGGACTGACGCTGAAGCTGAAACTCCAGTACTTTGGCCACCTCATGTGAAGAGTTGACTCATTGGAAAAGACCTTGATGCTGGGAGGGATTGGGGGCAGGAGGAGAAGGGGACGACAGAGGATGAGATGGCTGGATGGCATCACCGACTCGATGCACATGAGTTTTGAGTGAACTCCGGGAGATGGTGAGGGATAGGGAGGCCTAGCATGCTGCAATTCATGGGGTCGCAAAGAGTCAGATGTGACTGAGCGACTGAATTGAACTGAAGAGCTAAGAAGATGAAATAGACTGGCCTTTCTCCTTGACTCATAGCAGAAGTTGAAGAGGAACTAAAGAGCTTGTTGATGGTGAAAGAGGAGTGTGAAAAACCTGGCTTAAAACTCAACATTAAAAAAAAGTGAGACCATGGCATCCAGTCCCATCACTTCATGGCATATAGATGGGGAAACAGTGGAGACCATGAAAGACTTTATTTTCTTGGGCTCCAAAATCACTGCAGATGGTGACTGCTGCCACGAAATTAAAAGACATTGCTCCTTGGAAGAAAAGTTATGACAAACCAAGACAGTATATTAAGAAGTGAAGACATTACTTTGCCAACAAAGGTCCATGTAGTGAAAGCTATGGTTTTTCCAGTAGTCAGGTGTGATTGTGAGAGTTGGACCATTAAGAAGGCTGAGTGCCAAAGAATTGATACTTAAAACTGTGATGTTGGAGAAGGCTCTTAAAGTCCTTTGGATAGCAAGGAGATCAAACCAGTCAACCCTGAAGGAAATCAATCCTGAATATTCATTGAAAGGACTAATACCGAAGCTGAAGCTCCAATACTTTTGCTACCTGATGCAAAGAGCTGACTCACTGGAAAAAACCTGATGCTGGGAAAGACTGAAGGCAGGAGGAGAATGGACGACAAAGAATGAGATGGTTGGATGTTATCATGACTCAATGGACATGAGTTTGAGCAAGCTGTAGGATATGGTGAAGAAGAGGGAAGCTTGGAATGCTATGGTCTGTAGGGTCACAAAGAGTCAGACATGAATGAGCAGCTGAACAACAGCAACAACATCCTTGAGTCACTCATAGTTTGGTACAGGGAATCTGCATTGCCATCATAGTGTCTAACAACACAAGGCCAGAAGCCAGAGTAGACTGCAACATTTCTTTGAAATAGCCCCAGCATGGAGAGAGAGGCTGAGATTCTTAGCTTGCTTCTGAGCTGTTAAAAGTCAAAGTGTTAGTCACTCAATCATGTCTCACTCTTTGTGATCTCATAGACTGTAGCCTGCCATGCTCCTCTGTCCATGGGATTTCCTAGGCAAGAGTACTGGAGGGGTTGCCATTCCCTTCTCCAGGGAATCTTCTCAACCCAGAGATTGACCTGGGTCTCCTGCATTGCAGGCAGATTCTTTACCACCTGAGGTACCAGGGAAACACCTATAGGATGGTAAAGGATATGGTGGTAAAGATGAAAGGAGCTGTTAAAGGATATGGTGAAAAGGGAGCTCTCTTTCCTAGCACGTATTAAGTTCTATTAATAATAAAAGAGCAAGCATTTATCAGGTGCTTAGATGTGCTAAGCTCCACCCATCAATAGAAAACAGGATTAAAGATTTACTGAGCATATCCCCACCCATCAGAACAAGACCCAGTTTCCCCCTTAGACAGTCTCTCCAATCAGGAAGCTTCCATAAGCCTCTTACCCTTCTCCATCAGAGGGCAGACAGACTGAAAACCACAATTACAGAAAACTAGCCAATCTGATCACATGAGTCACAGCCTTGTCTAACTCAATGAAACTATGAGCCATGCTGTGTAGGGCCACCCAAGACAGACAGGTCATGGTGGAGAGTTCTGACAAAATGTGGTCCACTAGAGAAGGGAATGGAACACCACTTCAGTATTCTTGCCTTGAGAACCCCATGAACAGTATGAAAAGGCTAAAAGATAGGACACTGAAAGATGAACTCCCCAAGTCGGAAGGTGCCCAATGTGCTGCTGGAGATCAGTGGAGAAATAACTCCAGAAAGAATGAAGAGATGGAGCTAAAGCAAAAACAACACCTAGTTGTGGATGTGACTGGTGATGGAAGCAAGGTCCAATGCTGTAAAGAGCAATATTGCCTAGGAACCTGGAATGTCAGGTCCATGAATCAAGGCAAATTGGAAGTCGTCAAACAGGAGATGGCAAGAGTATATGTGGACATTTTAGGCATCAGCGAATTAAAATGGACTGGAACAGGTGAATTTAATTCAGATGACCATTATATCTACTACTGTGGGCAAGAATCCCATAGAAGAAATGGAGTGGCCATCACAGTCAATAAAAGAGTCCGAAATGCAGTACTTGGATGCAATCTCAAAAACGACAGAATGCTCTCTGTTTATTTCCAAGGCAAACCATTCAATATCATGGTAATCCACATCTATGCCCCGACCAGTGGTGCTGAAGAAGCTGAAGTTGAATGGTTCTATGAAGACCTCTAAGATCTTCTAGAACCAACACCCAAAAAAGATGTCCTTTTCATTATACTGGAATGCAAAAGTAGGAAGTCAAGAAACACCTGGAATAATAGGCAAATTTGGCCTTGGAGTACAGAATGAAGCAGGGCAAAGGCTAATAGGGTTTTGCCAAGAGAATGGACTGGTCATAGCAAACACCCTCTTCAACAACACAAGAGAAGACTGTACATGTGGACATCACCAGGTGGTCAATACCAAAATCAGATTGATTATATTCTTTGCAGCCAAAGATGGAGAAGCTCTATACAGTCAGCAAAATCAAGACCAGGAGCTGACTGTGGCCCAGATCATGGACTCCTTATTGCAAAATTCAGACTTAAATTTAAGAAAGCTGGCAAAATTACTAGACCATTCAGGTATGACCTAAGTCAAATCCCTTATGATTATACAGTAGAAGTGACAAATAGATTCAAGGGATTAGATCTGATAGACAGAGTGCCTGATGAACTATTGATGGAGGTTTGTGACATTGTTCAGGAGACAGGGATCAAGACCATCCCCAAGGAGAAGAAATGCAAAAAAGCAAAATGGCTGTCTGGGGAGGCCTTACAAATAGCTGAGAAAAGAAGAGAAGTAAAAAGCAAAGGAGAAAAGGGAAGATATACCCATTTGAATGCAGGGTTCCAAAGAAAAGCAAGGAGAGGTAAAGCCTTCCTCGGTGATCAGTGCAAAGAAATAGAGGAAAACAATAGAATGGGAAAGACTAGAGATCTCTTCAAGAAAATTAGAGATACCAAGGGAACATTTCATGCAAAGATGGGCTAGGTAAAGGATAGAAATGGTATGGACCTAACAGAAGCAGAAGATACTAAGAAGAGGTGACAAGAATACACAGAAGAACTGTACAAAAAAGATCTTCACAACCCAGATAATCATGATGGTGTGATCACTCACCTAGAGCCAGACATCCTGGAATGTGAAGTCATGTGGGCCTTAGGAAGCATCACTATGAACAAAGCTAGTGGAGGTGATGGAATTCCAGTTGAGCTATTTCAAATCCTAAAAGATAATGCTATGAAAGTGCTGCACTCAATAGCCCAGCAAATTTAGAAAACTCAGCAGTGGCCACAGGACTAGAAACTGTCAGTTTTCATTCCAATCCCAAAGAAAGGCAATGCCAAAGAATGCTCAAACTACTGCACAATTGGACTCATCTCATATACTACTGAAGTAATGCTCAAAATCCTCCAAGCCAAGCTTCAACAGTACATGAACATGAACTTTCAGATGTTCAAGCTGAATTTAGAAAAGGCAGAGGAACCAGAGATCAAAATTGCCAATATCCGTTGGGTCCTCAAAAAAGCAAAAAAGTTCCAGAAAAACATCTATTTCTGCTTTATTGACTGTGCCAAAGCCTTTGTTGACTATGCCAAAGCCTTTGACTATGTGGACCACAATAAACTCTGGAAAATTCTGAAAGAGATGGGAATACCAGACCACCTTACCTGCCTCTTGAGAAATCTGTATGTGGGTCAAGAAGCAGCAATTAGAACTGGACATGGAAAAACAGACTGGTTCCAAATTGGGACCGGAGTACATCAAGGTTGTATTTTGTCGTCCTGCTTATTCAACTCATATGCAGAGTACATCATGAGAAATACTGGGCTGGATGAAGCACAAGCTGGAATCAAGATTTCTGTGAGAAATATCAGTAACCTCAGATTTGCAGATGACGCCACCCTTATGGCAGAAAGCAAAGAAGAACTAAAGAGCCTCTTGATGAAAGTGAAAGAGGAGAGTGAAAAAGCTGGCTTAAAGCTCAAGATTCAGAAAAGTAAGATCATGGCATCTGGTCCCATCACTTCATGGCAAATAGATGGAAACAGTGACAGACTTTATATTTTTGGGCTCCAAAATCACTGCAGATGGTGACTACAGACATGAAATTAAAAGACGCTTACTCCTTGGAAGGAAATCTATGACTAACCTAGACGGTATATTAAAAAGCAGAGACATTACTTTGTCAACAAAGGTCCGTCTAGTCAAGGCTGTATTTTTTCCAGTAGTTATGTATGGGTGTGAGAGTTGGACTATAAAGGAAGCTGAGCGCTGAAGCATTGATGCTTTTGAACTGTGGTGTTGGAGAAGACTCTTGAGAGTCCCTTGGACAGCAAGGAGATCCGACAGGTCCATCCTGAAGGAAATCAGCCCTGAAAATTCATTTGAAAGAGTGATGTTGAAGCTGAAACTCTAATACTTTGGCCACATGATGCAAAGAACGGACTCATTGGAAAAGACCCTGATGCTGGGAAAGATTGAAGGTGGGAGGAGAAGGGGACAACAGAGGATGAGATGGTTGGATGGCATCACCGACTCAATGGACATGGGTTTGAGTAAACTCTGGGAGTTGGTGATGGACAGGGAAGCCTGGCATGCTGCATTCCATGGGGTCGCAAAGTATCGAACATGACTGAGCGACTGAACTGAACTGAACTAGATGAGCTAAGCACTTTAATTCTTTTTATCATTTGACTTTCAAATGAAAATGAAATTTGGAGAGATATCATTCTTATACCTATAGTACAGTGAGGGAAACTTAGTTTTGAAGATAAACTAACTTGTCAAGGTCATATAGTCTCATAAAATTGTTAATCCCATAGAATATTGAATTTTCATTCTACAGAGATTGAGATTTAGATTCTCTAAAAGAGGGCTTCCCAGGTGGTGCTAGTGGTAAAGAACCTGCCTGCTAATGCAGGAGATGTAAGATACATGGATTTGATCCCTGGATCGGAAGATCCCCTGGAGGAGGGCATGGCAGCCCACTCCAGTATTCTTGCCTGGAGAATCCCATGGACAGAGGAGTCTTGTGGGCTGTAGTCGATAGGGTCACACAGAGGCAGACATGACTGACGTGACAGGCAAACCAAGGAGGTGTACTTCATGTTACAAAGTTGTTCCATTTCCGTCTCTGCTGAAACAAACCCTGTCATCCTGCAAAAACTGTGGGATGGGCTCAGATTCCATCAGAAATTCTTTCTGAGACTCAGTGAGCTCTGTTTCCAAAGTGTGCCTAGAGCACTTTAGCATACCTCAGTTATTTGACAACTAATTATGAACAGCTCTAAACTAACTCTCACTTATCACACGGTATTGTTTAGCCTCGTTTAATCTTTCTATCTAAATTGTAAACTTTTTGAATGTTGGAAGCTTTGTCTTAGGAATGATAAAAACAAGTCTCCTACAGTATCCACCACAGTGTACATTGTAATCAGTTTTGTATTTATTCGATTTAGAGTTGTACTCATTTATTGCTGCTTAACAAATTACCACAAACATTGTGCTTAAAAGCAACACATATGTTGTCTTTCAATTTCTGTCGAAAGCTGGACACATCTTGACTGGGTTCTTTGTAAAGTTGCAAGTTAGGTGTCAGCTGCATCTCAGTTCTCATCTGGAGTCTTGAATGTGTGAGTGCTGTCACTCAGTCCTGTCCGACTCTTTGCTACCCCTTGGACTGTAGCCCACCAGGCTCTTCTTTTCATGAGATTTCCCAGACAAGAACACTGGAGTGGATTGCCATGCCCTTCTTCAGGGGATCTTCCTGACCCAGGGATCAAATCTGCATCTCTTATGTCTCCCGCATTGGAGGCAGGCTCTCCACCACTAGCATCCCCTGGAAGTCTTGAATGGTGATGATTGTTTCCAAGCTCACTCAGGTTATTGGCAGAAGTCATTTCCTTGTGTTTGTAAGACTGAGGTCTCTAGCTGCTTTTTGGCTATCAGATGGAGCCACTCTCTGCTCCTATAGGCTGCCCCAGTTCCATGCTACATGGTTCTCATCCATAGACTGTCTTCCAAAGTCACAGTTTTGTTCTTTAAAATCAGCAACTGAGAGTCTCTGGTGTGAGTCTGTTAGTAAGATGGATTCTTGTGTGTGAAAGTGAAAGTTGCTCAGTTGTGTCCGACTCTTTGCGATCCTATGGACTATACAGTTCATGGAATTCTCCAGGCCAGAATACTGGAGTGGGTAGCTGCTCCCTTTTCCAGGGGTTTTTCCCAACCCAGGGATTGAACCAAGGTCTCCTGCACTGCGGCAGATTCTTTACAAGCTGAGCCACAAGGGAGGCCCAGATGGAGTCTTAGATAGTGTAACATCCCATTGCCTTTGCCACATTTTATTGGCTAGAAGCAAGTCACACATCCTGTGCACTCTCAAGGGGATAGAATTATACAAGAGCTTTAACAGCAAGAGTTGAGGATCGTGAGAAGACCATGTTAGTGTCTATGTACTACAGAAGTGAAAGAAGTAGGAAATGCACAAATATTTGAAACTTTATCAAATTTATTTAGCAAATCAATAATAGTACTTGAGATATAATTCAGAAATCTGATTCTAATCTTCTTGTTTTAACTATTAAGTCATAGCCATCAACAGATTTCCCAGGTGGTACAGTAGTAAAGAATCTGCCTTCCAATGCAGAAGATGTAAGAGATGTGAGTTTGATCCCTGTGTTGGGGGGAATCCCCTGCAGTAGGAAATGGCAACTCACTCCAGTATTCTTCCTAGAAAATTCCTTGGACAGAGGAGCCTGATGGGCTGCAGTCTATGGGATTGCAGAGTTGGACATGACTGAGTGACTGAGCATGCACACACTGGTGGGGGGTGGAGGTCAGATTGTGGCTCATTGAGCCCATTCCTGGCTCAGAGGACTAGAATTTGGCAGCATCTGTAGGCAGAGGGAAGGTTCCTAATATATTCCTTGTGAAAGACCTTGCTGAAGGGGGAGAGTCAGAACTATCTCCAGAAATCTAGGCTCTGATTCCATGTTCATCAAATCTGTCAGATACAATACATATTTGCTATTTGCATTTTGTTTTTCTTTGAATATAAGGCATATTTTCTTAATTATTTCTAATAAGACTTCTGTTTTTCCATCTTCCTATCTCCTCTTCTCCTTTTCTTTAGACACTTAAGCTTTCATTAAAATCCTTGGATTTCTGTCCACTTATTCTTTTTGCATTGAAAATCTAATGATAAAAAGATATAATCCTATCAATTGAACAAATTGTATCAGATATGCTTTTTTTTTTTTTTTTTTGCAATTTTCTTATTTATTTTACAACTTCCTATATCTTTTAAAGCAACACATGTTTTATAGGGTCTTTCTCTCATGACTCATTTTTGGAGCTGGTCCAAGAAGGAGTTATTCTCCAGACGTGCCACCATTGACCCTCATTTCAAGTTACATTTTTAATTTATTTTTTTAAAGATATTTCATTCACAGAATCCCCACTGAGCTTTTTATTGTAGAAAATTAGGGCCTGTAAATCATCCCTCTCAGAAAACTATAAATTTTATACAATTGAAACATTCCATGGACTGAGCTTGGCACTTTGATGAAATCACTCCTTTGCTTCTCATAATTTATGAGCTTCCCCCATTCTCCTCCCTTTGGCTCCATCATCACCTTGGCCCTCCCTGCAAGATTGGGGGGTGGTATTGTGCCTTTAAATTGTTCACTGGGGTTTACTGAGTATAATTTTTGAGTGAATTCACATGAACCTACAATATTACAACCTATCCAAAATTATGAATAATAAAACTTTTCATTTTTCTTCTGGCAGGCAGAAGGGACATGGGTTGATCACAAGGGTGGTGGCTCACAAGATGCACTGGGGAAGGAAAATGTCCCCAGAGCCAGATGATATGGGATCTGCTAGTGGCTTACTGAGACCCAGACTTCAGTTTCCTCAGAAACTGGTGGATCCAGATGGATGATATGTAAGGTTCCATTTAGCTCTCACTCATTCTGATTCTATGGCTTGAAGATGGTTCTTGGCATGTGGCTTCTTTTAAAAGGTAGTTAAGAAACCCAACAAGATATATTGCTAAGGTTTGATGTGCTATTTTGGATGTGGGTGGTTAACTCTAATTTTTTTAGGGCAAAGGAGAATAGCACAATGGTAGTAAAGAACAGCATACTCCTGATTTTCATCTGTTGGGTTTGCATTAGATTGTGAGATCTCAGAAACCAGAGGCTGTGTCTTATTTAACTTAGAAACCCTGGCTTTTAGTGTTGAATTTGCTTCCTGGGCTTCCTTCAATGATAAAAGCATTGAATGAACACAGAGAATCCAAAGGTATGTTGCCTCCATAAATTCAAGTGCCTGGAACGGTGCCAGACACATAGTAGGTACTTGATACTTATTTGTTGAATTTCCAACAAATGGGCTACTTGCCAACACTGGAATGTTGGAATTTCCCTGTGGCCATTCCTGGTCTAGTTGGAATCTTTGTTTTTTTTTTTTATATCTTAGTGTTTTTCCTCACTAGAACTCCAGATGAGTCTTCTAAGAAACTGCTAGCTTTATGGCATCACTAGTACTCAGAGTCCTGGAAGGAATTTTGTTGCTGAAAATCAGGACAGAATCAGAAGATAGAAGTGATATGGCAGAGTGGCTGAACTCCACCTTTGGAGTGAGACCTGGGCATATGTCTTAACAGCACTGTGACCTTGGGTGTAATATCCTCTCTGCTAAGCTCCACTCTCTCTATCTGTAAAACGGGGGCTATGTGTCATAGAATATATATATAGAAAGGGGGTGATCATAATTGTATCAGTACTGATGTCTTAGGATAGAAGACCTCATTCAAACAGATCATCTATGTCAAGTGCTTAGCCTAGTGCTCAAATAGAGTAAATAGTCAATAAATGTGGGCTATTTATGACCAACCTAGACAGGACATTAAAAAGCAGAGACATTACTTTGCCAATAAAGGTCCATCTAGTCAAAGCTATGGTTTTTCCAGTAGTCATGTATGGATGTGAGAGTTGGACTATAAAGAAAGCTGAGTGCCAAAGAATTGATGCATTTGAACTGTGGTGTTAGAGAAGACTCTTGAGAAGTCCCTTGGACAGCAAGGAGATCCAACAAGTAATCCTGAGGAAAATCAATCCTGAATATTCATTGGAAGGACTGATGTTGAAGCTGAAACTCCAATACTTTGGCCACATGATACAAAGAACAGACTCATTGGAAAAGACCCTGATGCTGGGAAAGATTGAAGGCGGGAGGAGAAGGGGACAACAGAGGATGAGATGGTTGGATGGCATCACCGACTCAATGGCATCACCAAACATGAGTTTGGGTAAACTCTAGGAGTTGGTGATGGACAGGGAAGCCTGGCATGCTGCGCTTTATGGGGTCGCAAAGAGTTGGACATGACTGAACGACTGAACTGATGACTTATTTTTCATTATTATTAGTAGTATTAGGGTATACATCAGTAATTGCTATAGTTTTTACTTTTGTGTTGAAATTCAGACTCTTTTGTGGCAAGGTAACTATTGTCCTAAGTAAAAATTATTGCAATTTTAATTTAACCATTTGTTTAGCTTTTCAGGGCATCCTTGCAGGAAAAGAAAAGAGTATCACTAATACTCACTAAAAGAACCTCATCATTTTGGATGAAGAGTGTTGCTTTGATTTCTTGTTATTCTGAAATGTAATTTTTGTGATTCCAAACTTTTAAGAAAAAAAGAATACGCTGCTGTATAGAAAGCGTCTGGTATCTCTTTTTCCCCACAAGATGGAAATTTATTTTCCCAGTAGTTGTCTGTTATGACTTTTCCTACAAGCAATTACAACACACTACTATGTAAGGAAAAACATTACTTAGGGTCAAGAATGCAAACCAGTTTGAAATACTAGTTGAAAAGCAAGGTGAAGCCAATTTCCTTTTCTTTGACCTGCTTGCAGGATACCCTGACAAGGTATGAGCTAGAATATGTGTCTTGGAAATATTTACCTCTTAAATATTAAGAATATAAATAAGCAGTAGAGTTTGGGGTGACAGTAGATCTAAAGCGATAGCCACCCAGTCCTTGCTGGTCAAGTATGGCTCACCTAATAACGTTTCAGCCCTAAATCACTTCCCTGCAGGCAGGTCTGCAGCTGAGGGGGTTGCACAAAAACATTCCTTCAGGACCATTTAAAAAGGCTGAATAAGCAAGTATCCCATGTGACAACACTTAGAATGTCTAAGAGGCAGTTCAGGTACACATATTATTGCCCATGGCTCCAGGCCCAATAACCTTTTCCTCATAGCAATAGATTCCCTGGACAGAAAACAAATCTCTTTCCAACTCAGAGAACTTTATCAGATTTATCTCTCATTGTCAGATCAGCATGTAGGACACAAATGGAGTCTGCAGTGTGATTCAAATTAGAGGCACAGCAATTTACAGTGCTCACTGGTTTCTTGTAAACCTCATTAAGGTTCGGCATGGGGTGCCAAGGAGCCATAAAGAATCACCACGTTGGACATTTATATCTGCTTGGTCTCGTATTCTATATCCTCAACACAGCTTATATAATGGCAGCCAAAGCATCTTGTGAGCAGGAAATGAGAAAGTTACACATGTTTTTGTCTCATAATCAAATATTCTTCCCTATCTTTTTAAAGTCTCCCCCTGGGAGGCAAAGTACTGCTTTTTTTTGGGTTTCATTTTTCCTTAAGCTGTTGCCTGTAATTTCCACTTTGTTTTAGATTTGTCACAGCTTTACAATGGAATTAAGTTGCTTATTTATGCTCATGTCTTCTATTATTTTGGATTTGGGGCATTTCTTTCTTCAGTCATGGTTCTATAGTTGATTGAATTCATATTCCCTTTTGATTCTAGCCCATGGTGTCCTAATGATATGAACACATTCTGGGTTGCACCAATTTTTCATTTATTAGAGTCAAGTTTTCTTATTTCTTTTAAGGTACTTCATTTATTTAACCTAATAAGACAAGCAGGAGACTTTTGTTGAACACTTATATGTGGCAGGCATCTTACATTTTAATCTTATTTAATCATAACAACCTCATGAGGTAAGAACTAGTATCACCTTCATTTTAGAGATTAAAAAAAAATTGTTTTCCCAGACACACTGCAATTAAACAGAAGAGCCAGAAATAGCATCTTAACATTCTGCTCTATCCACTTCACTGCACGCCATCTCTGACACTATAGTTCATTAAATACAGTGCCTTAGAAAGCATGAGTATAACACACAAGATAGGAGGAAGATGCGAAGAAAGAGTATTAGGTGTCGCAAGAAATATAACATGGAGTTTTACCAACGTGAGAGAATCTTAGTCACACAATTGGCTCTTGTTAAATTGTCTTCTCAGGTACGTTGTTAGTGCGCAGTGATGTGAGTGGGTCACTCACACATTCTGATCACAAGATGAAGACAAAGTTCTTCTAGAGATTGTATATTTCTTGGTACTTTTTTATTTTGAAATAATTTTAGACTCTTAAAAAATTATAATAAAAGTACAAAGAACATTTTCCTTCACTCAGTCTTCTCCAATTATTAATATTTTATATTTGTTTTTATCATTTTCTCTCTATAGATACTTAATATTATTTTATGAATCATTACAAATAGGTTATGGACACAATGTCCCTATATCTTAACTATTTTGGTGTACACTTTTTTAAGAATAGGTAAATTTTGTTACATTACCACATTATAATGGTTACCCTTTGGAAATTAACACTGATTCACTGCTAATGTTTACAGATATAATTTATATTTCACCAGTTGTACCGATAAAAATATTTGGAGGAGGTGTTCCGAGACCAATCTAGGATCACATGATGCATTTAGTTGTCATGTCTCTTTAGTCTCTTTTAGCCTGGAAAATTTCTTTGTCTTTTTCCATTTTAACATTTAAAAAAAAGTTCAGGTCAGCTGTTGTGTAAACTCTCTTTCAACTTGAGTTTGATGTTTCCTGATGATTGGATTGATATTATACACTTTGGGCAGGAATAACATGGAAGCAATGTTGTGTTCTTCTCAGTCCATCATGTCAGGAGGCACATGATACTAATTTATCCCATTACTGTTGATATTAGTAGGTTTCTTTAGTGTAAAGTTGCCATTTTTCAAAGGATTAAATTTAAATTTGATTTAGATGCCAGTTTCCTGGGAACTTGTTTCAAAGAAGGTCCATTACCTGAACCAACTTTGAATATTCTGAGAAAGCTAGCTTGCCAATCTCTAAGTCTTAGGAACATGCTGTGAAAACCGGTGATTCAGCTGAGATATTCCTTGAGAAAAAATTAACCTAAATCTCATCTCCTGTCTTCAGAATCTCATGTTGTGATTCTGTTTGAACTTAAGAAAGTATCTTGATATTTGGCAAATCTTTAATAGATAGATGAATTAGCAAAATATTTCTATGTCAAAACAAAATATGACTTTTACCATAGATTCAGGTTATGGCTGAGCAGAGTAATTTCTGAGCAATTGCTCTTGTGGTGGGAATGGAGGGTGTGGCCAATCAGCTCTGAGCTCTTGTTAGACAAGAAAGTAGATGCCGTCATATCTAGTCTGGAGGCCCAACTCGTTGCAGCAAAATTAGACCAAGTGGGAAGGGCTGCCATCTGAAATCACAACCTTTCCTGGAATGGAGGAAGCTGCTTGTCAGAACATCATCTCCTGTAGAAGACAATAAGGGATCATGTCCAGAACAGCAGGCAGTTGCGTCCACCAGCACCCCATGTGTGTGCATGTGCTTGTATGTGTCATGGAGAAATGTGTAATAGGGGTGGCACAGATAGAGACGATAATTAAAGGAGGAAAGACAGGTAAAAATTCAAGTGTCAGGGCTTGGGGAATTAAGCAGATGCACAGATTGCTACTCTAGCACAGGGAAACAAATCAGAGGATTATAGGATTGAGCTACAAGCCCAAGTCTGGGCTGGTACCAAGTATGACTCAAAGGAGACTTCTGTCAGAGAGTTAGAGAATCAGTGAAACTTTTAGCCTAAAGTCTGGTCTGGTCTTAGAGACTGAGCAGGACACAGGTCTGAGGACCAAGTGTGATGGCTTTGCTGTTAAAGATCTGAGACTCATAATCAGCATTTAGGCAATCAGTGTGAGCAGCTATACTGACCTCATACAAGCTACACTCACCTTGGCGTTGCATCATTATTGGGTGGGGTAAGGATTTTTTTTTGGCATTTTCATGAAAACTTCTCTCTTTCCAAGTTATCCTTCAATTGCATATCACTTGTGCAATGCTATTGGGGCTGAGAAACACATAGCATAATCTGTGGAATCTTGGAATCATACCCTTGCAAGAAATACCTGAAGACTGAGAAATATGGCTTCCTTTCCAAACCTTTGAGTTGGGTGAAAATAGGAGAAAACCAGAATGCACAATGACATATGTATTGTTAAAGAACTGTCAGAATAAAATTTATTTAGAAAATAATTGCTTCTGAAAAAATTGCCCATTCTTGCCTCTGTAATTCTGGTCCCTTTCAGCTTCCTTTATTTTCATCCTTTTCTTCTCCCATGATATTTCCTATTCATTTAATTTAATCAATGTTCCTGGAGATCATAGCAATGAGGTGTTGTATAAACATAAAATGGGGCAATGGAAGCCCATAGAAACACACACATGTGTGTATATAAAGCTCTTTTGGGGTCAAAGCTTTGTGGGGTTCATGCATTTGGGAAAATGAAGTGTTTCATTGTGATCACACTGCTAATTGAATCTAGTGTTGTTGTCATCATTATTTAAACATTTATTGCAAGTCTATAGTCCCCTGGACAGATCCTGGAATTAAATGTCAAGTTTGCTTAGTGAATTTATGCTTGAAATGAGATAGCAAAGCCACAAAATGGAAAAAGATAATACTTCCAAAACAGAAATATTGAATAATGCATTCCCAGAAAAGGTAGGTAAGAAGAAAATGAGTTTGATCCAGGCAGTTAGGAATGAAGCAAGTGTGAGAAGACTTAAATGTCGAGCTTAGGGATGGTTTGCAGCCATTTCCAAGAACCCTGGGAGGGACTGTGGAGACTGCATGACCTAATGCTTTAATCCTTGTCTGCTGCAGCTCATACCCCATGGGGAGGATTCTTGATGAGGAGACTCCCTGTCTTGGGTAATAGTAACAAGCTGCCCTCTCTGTAGGCAAATTTTCAGGTGAAAGTCTTAGCCAACCTTCTAACCAGTGCAGCAAAATCAAGTCCTCAAACTTCAGGGGAAACCCTGAGGGCTTTTTTTTTTTTTTTTTTTTAAGGATGTAAGGGTTATTTGAAAATAAACACAAAATTTCTTAAAATAATTTTTTTCCCCTTTAACATATGCCTCAGACCATCTCTTTCCTCTCAGACACCCCCTACACTTTGTTATATTAAATGTCTGTTAATAACAAAAGTAAACTGCATGTTATTTACGGAAGCTACACAATATTAACTTTGCTAATTACACTGTTGCTCACTTCCCAGGACCACATCACCTCCCATTTGTTTTCTAACTGCTGTGGCTACCACATGTTTTCAAAGTAAGACAGACATAAGAAACTGCAGATTTCACATGTTATTTCTGCAGCTCACACAGGGATTGCAGGGTTCATCATCTCACACCTGAATGGAATGGGTTGGGCTTCCCTTGTCACCTGCCTATATAACTTTGGGGAAATTTCCAGTGGAGTTTTCAGAGACCTGGTGATGCAGCTTCCTGAGTATGTGAAATCTTCAGCAAGTAGCTTCTCTGCCTCATGGTTCTCTGTATATAAATTAATGATAATGGTCCTACTTTCCAGTGTGGCTCTGAATCTGAAATGAGTGATACAAGATGGTGCTTGGGTGCTAGGGTGAGTTGTTAATAAATGATGGTTCTTAGTTTCTTTCCATCCCATTTTATGTTCTTTCAAACTTCTGAATACTTAACTGAGAAAGCATAAAAGATAGCATACATACCTGGCTTGGTCTAAATCTAGAACCAAAAGCTCAAACAGGGCTACATTCTGAAAGGGGATTTGCTGTGTCATGGGAACTACTATTTACCTGGTGTTAACTTTTTCTCCCATCCCTCTTTGGTTATTGAACTGATGCTGTCACCTGCTTATTGGAGAACTGGGTATTTATGGAAGCATCTCTGAACTGAGCTTGACTAAACTGGGAAGTAGGGCTTCCCTGGTGGCTCAGATGGGAAAGAATCTGCCTGCAATGTAAAAGACCTGGGTTTGATCCCTGGGTTGGGAAGATCCCCTGGAGAAGGAAATGGCTACCCATTCCAGTATTTTGGCCTGGATAATTCCAGTAGTCATGTATGAATATGAGAGTTGGACTGTAAAGAAGGCTAAGAGCTGAAGAATTGATGCTTTCAAACTGTAGTGCTGGAGAAGACTCTTGAGAGGCCCTAGGACTGCAAGATCAAACCAGTCAATCCTAAAGGAAGTCAACAACCCTGAATATTCATTGGAAGGACTGATGCAGAAGCTGAAGTTCCAATACTTTGACTACCTGATGCAAAGAGTTGACTCATTGGAAAAGATCCCATTACTGGGAACGATTGAGGGCAGGAGAAGAAGGGAATGACAGAGGATGAGATGGTTGGGTGGCATCACAGAGTCAATGGACATGAGTTTGAGTAAGCTCTGGGAAATGGTGAAGGACAGGGAAGCCTGGTATGCTGCAGTCCATGGGGTTGCAAAGAGTCAGACACAGCTTATAGACTAAATAAGAACAAACTGGTAAATCAGTTAACAACCCTTTACTGAGGTCTATTAAGAATGGCAGGAGTGGTTCGGTCCTTCCAGATCTTTGACATTATTGCTGTGGTTACATCAGCTTGCATCTTCGGATCTATAAATTCTTTCCATATCTTTTCTTCATGGGTTTTCTACTTGAGTACTGTTTTGCCTCAAGCAATCAGTTCCATTCTGAGGGAGTGGAGATACAGAGGGGAGATTCTTTGAACTGACATGGCTTGGCTAGGTGCCAGCCAAGTGTTCCTCCAGGGTATTTCAGCTGTGGGATAAGTTACAGATAGCTTGGCCTTGCTATGTGTGACAACCATTTGTTGTAGTAATAACAATCACTGGGTACATAATTGGTTGTCTAAAAGTGTGAACTTTATTAATTACCCTAAATTTCTGCTTGGCTGCTAGCAACTCTGTCTAGATTCTATTTCTTGGCATTCTCTCATATTTCATTTTTACCACAAATCTTTCACTGATTTCTAGCTGCCTACTTTCCTCTATGTCATTGTCAGTCTTTCAGCCTCTGGCTTTAACTGTGATTTTTCACCGAACTGGAGATTTAATGTCCTCCTTGTGTTCAGTCACACAATTGTGTCCAACTCCTTGTGGCCCCATGGACTGTAGCCTACCAGGCTCCTCTGTCCATGGAATTTTCCAGGAAAGAATACTGGAGCAGGTTGCCATTTCCTCCTTCAGGGGATCTTTCCGGCCCAGGGATTGAACCTATGTCTCTTGTGTCTCCTGCATTGGAAGGCGGATTCTTTACCAGTAGTGCCACCTGGGAAGCCCAATGGCCTCCTTAGTCATAAGGAAAAGAAACTAAGTCCCTTTGAATCAGTATCTCCTCACATCATCTTCTTCTTTTTTTTTTTTTTCATATCACTATAGCCCAGATAACCTATTACTGAAGTAGGCTGTGTGTCTCTAGATTGTCAGATCCGTTCAATATATCCTTATTGAACATATAGCTGAATGAGTCAGATAGTAGGCTTGCAGCTGGAAATGCAGAGGTGTCACACCCTTTCTGCTCTTGAGGAATTCCCATTTCATTTGGAAAGTTAGGCATTTAAACAAACATAATACAATGCGCTAAGTGCTATAAGTAAAGTGTAAACAAAGTGGCTTTTGGGGATGTGATGTTACTTCCATATGGACATGAAGCACTCTATAGTATTTTGACTTCCTCTGCAGTACTGTATATCTCTGTTTGTCCAGCATTTCTGATGTATCAGTAAGGCCCTCTTTCACTTTTGGTGTCTTTCTTTCAATATAAATTATGTAGTTTTCCTATTTATAAATCAAGGACCAATATATGAAGCTAGTTTAATTGGGGGACAATTACATTACTAATTATTGAGGGTTTTTGATTTGCCTGGATTTACATAAGTGGTTGAGGCAGTGGGGTAGGTACCTGATCTGGATTATCTTTCTTACCAGCAGAAATACTTGTATATTTTTCAGTTACATCAAACATAGGGTGACAATCCTTTGCCCCAGCCTCTTTTGTTCTTTTAGTAAATAGATTCAACAATAGTATGAGTTTTAAAAGCATTTCCCCCTCACCCATTTGAGTTTTAAAATAACTAACTACTTAAGGAGTTGACTAAATAGCTTAAAAAAAATGACTAGTACATTGAAAACGTTTAAAATAGAAAAGAAAAAAATCAGAGTGCACTTTATGTCCGGATGATGTGCTATTTATGAAACTTGTCTCCGCTTTTTTACACACACACACAAGTATATGTACTAAGTCTTGATAAAAGTGTGTGTCTTCATATGAGTCTAACTGAACAGAAGTCTGAATTAACTCCTCCAGACAAGCCTACATAGGCACAGAATGAAGTCCTCAGAGCTGACTCAAGGCTAGAATGCAGAGGTCACCCCAAAAGTACTCGGTTAACATCTTGAGTCCTAGTGGAAACTCCCAGAAAAAAGTAGAACATTGGTGCTAGAGACATCCTCTCTTAGGGTACCAGTGTGGGTGATGATTAGATCTGGAGATACCGTGTTTAGCTGAATGTGCCAGTTGACATTAGGATTTCTTCATGAGCTGATATTTTGGATTGTGACCTCTTTGAGGACAGGGTCTGTGCATTATTGCAAGAAGTTATAAGAGTGCTGTGCCATAGCAGGAGTTTCCTGTGTACCCTGACTTTTCATTTCTTTCATACAAAGCAACACACCTTATGTTGCAATTAAAGTCATTTCTGCCTCCACCAGTAGGAACTGTGTCTGATCATCTTTTTTTTTCCTAATGTCTAATTCAACACCTAAAAGTAGGTATTCAGTAAATTCATTCATTCAATAACTGTTTTCTCTGTTATTCTGGAGAGTTTATTTTCTGTCAGCCATGCTATAATATTTCTAGAAGGCATACAGGTGAACAGGCTTGATTAATAGCAACTCTGTAAAGAACAAACTCTGTTGTGGCCTAAATAGAATCGTACAGCATAGCCAGTCACCCTTGGCACTGGTTTTTATTCTGTATCGTCTTACTTTCCATTCCCCTTGCTTTAAGTTCTGGTTTTTCTCCTAAAGTTTTGTGTATCAACCCCTATCTCCTACCTTTAAGCATTTGTTACTTCATGTGTGTTTTCCCATAGACTTTGTTCCCTAAATCACTAAAGTGAAAAGTGGAAGTTATTCAGTCATGTCTGATTCTTTGTGACCCCATGGATGGAATTCTCCAGGCCAGAATACCGGAGTGGGTAGCCTTTCCCTTCTCCAAGAGATCTTCCCAACCCAGGGATGAAACCCAGGTCTCCCGCATTGTGGGCAGATTCTTTACCAGCTGAGCCACAAGGGAAGCCCGAGAATACTGGAGTGGGCAGCCTATCCCTTCTCTGGGGGATCTTCCTGACCCAGGAATCGAACCGGGATCTCCTGCATTGCAGGCAGATTCTTTACCAACTGAGCCATGAGGGAAGCCCTAAATTACTAAGGAGCTATCATAAATGATAGCTGGTCTAAATGTCTGCCTTCTGACTGCTCTTCCTGAGGGCATCAGCTTTATCAGCTTTATCTGTGCTGCAGTTGGGGAGCCTTTATGGCACAAAGCTGCCTCTCCCTACCAGCTGCAGCCACCAAAACTACCTGCCCAGCTTCAGGAATTGCTGCTGTGTTTCTAATCTCACACAATTTCAGTGTGCAGTAAAGATTAAGAACAAATGCGTAGGCGGAGAATGCAGCCACTTCATACTTAAAAGTTCAGGAACTTTCTTCAGCACTCAAAATGTATTTGTGTCTCTTCTTCTAGTCCTGCCCAGATCTGACAGTATTTACATTACTGTTTGAGGTAAAGCAGTTAGAATGTACGTTACCCAAAAGGGAAAAGGCATTAAATCATTACTTAACCTCTCACCTGTGCTGGTTATTAATCTATTTCCTTAGCTTCCAAGATTCCTTTTTATATTCCACTTTGTGATGCTGGGGCTGTAAATCTACAAATGACAAATTCTTAACCATCTGGCTCCTTGGGGGTGCCAGTGGCAGACCCTATGGGAGGGAAGAGGAACGCACTTCTACCTGTCTCCTTTCTGTTCCTATCAGTGTCACTGCAGCATGGAGCTTTCACCCTGGAGTGGCAGGAGGGACTAGTTTCCAGCTCCTTTGGGTGCTCCCAGAATCAGTCTCGATGCACCTGCTGAGAGGAGCTGGCAGCAGTTAGGTTTGGATCCCAGCTTGTGGGCCCCTCAAGATTCTGGCTTACTGTAATCTCCTGTTGTTATTACTTGTGTTACTTTAGTATCTTAAAAAACAACAACAAAAAATCTTCCAACACTTGTTAAACCAATTTCCTATATTAAATTACTTTATAGAAATATCTGTTCTTTTCTGCTCCAACCGGATCTGAGTCTTACTATGCTCTAAATGAAATTAGTCTCCAGATTATCCAGTTTAATGAATCTGGTTCTGCAACGAGATCGGCTTTCAGTGGATGCAAAAAACCAAGAAGGCTCTGGTAGTTCATCTCCATCTGGGGCAACAATGACAGTGTGCTGGAAATCTTCCTAGGGGCTGGAACTGGGGGAGAGGATGCAAGAACCAAGAGGTGGACAGACATGGGGGATGAAAATACACTGGGTCCAAACCTTCATAATTTTGCTTGATCTGTCTTAGCTAAGAGACTCTGGGAATATGAATCAGAGATAAGGGTAAGCAAGGAAGAATCCATAGTAATCCACAGTGACATTTGTTAAGAATACAGACCTTCTGGCTGGCATCCCCTTTCCTTCCTAGAGGCCCATGGTTTATAATTTTTCTGTATTTGTGGTCTCATCCTTAATCACAGGGCAGTGCAAATGGCTAATCTTTTGCGTGTGTGATTCACTCCAACTACTACTAGGAGTAGCACACCTCAGATCATCCTGCCTGTTCTTACACAACATGTAGTAAATCCATGTGGATATGTTTCATTAAGTCAAAACTTAGATTCTTCTTTCTCAGATTTGTTCATTTTGGTCAGCAGTACCTTAACTCTAAAAATAAGGGGATTCTATTTGGCCCAATTATCCCTACTGCATTTAATGTTTATTAACTTTACAACCATTGTTATATAACAGGGAGTTGACTCACGTACTCTGATGAAAGAACTTTAGGCATTCATAAGGGAGAGTTAAATTTACATACCACTTTCCTGTATTGTTTCATTGTCTTGAGAGTCTGCTATTATTAACTTTTCTGGCGTTATTTTGTGCTAAAAATGAACACATTTTAATCCCCTCTTGAGAATATTTTTTCATGTGCAACAGTGTAAAGAAAAACCAAGCCTTGCTAAGATGCAGAACCGCAGATCAACACCTAGTCGAGGGGTTCAATCCCAGCCCGTGATTCAGATTATGACACCAAAAAATTGCAGAGGTGAATTTTGGGATGTTGCTTATCAATTACTGAAACCACAAATATTAACTCTTTATGTCTGGGTGCTATTTTGCCGTAAGTGCAGCAACTGTCAAGATTATGTACTAAATTTTTTATATTCTTGCTAAAGAAAGGGATAACTATTCCCCCATATATTTAGGGGAAGTTTAATACAGCTTAGATCCTCTATCATGAATTCTATACTCCTGGTCTAATGAGATCTTTATTTCTTGCTTCTGATGCTTATTATTAATTACAAAAAAGGTTTAGTTTTAATATCTGTTGAACTGGCTGAGCAATACTGCAGCTTTCTTTTCCTAGTTTGAAGAGTCTCAAATCTCAAATCCTGTTCCTTGATGAGTCTGTTTGTCTGTGTGATTAGCATTCTCTGTGGTGTGGTGGCTTAGAAGGTAAAGCGTCTGCCTGCAATGCGAGAGACCCAGGTCCAACCCCTGGGTTGGGAAGATCCCCGGGAGAAGAAAATGGCAACCCACTCCAGTATTCTTGCCTGGAAAATCCCATGGACAGAGGAGCTGAAGGCTACAGTCCATGGGGTTGCAAAGAGTTGGACATGACTGAGCAACTTCACTTTCTTTTTTTCTTTCTATGGTGTTGAAAGGGATGTTTATACCTTCTTTGAGAGGGAGAGTCAATTCCTATTTGTCATCTGAAAATGGTTCCCCTGATGTGTGATAACATGCAGGAAACAGTTATTCTTCTCCTCTCACCTTGAATGGGTAGTTCAAGTCACACTGTTAATGTCTAGTTTATTCCTATGTTACTTATATTATTTAGTGCATAGTGTAATCTAGGAGGCTTCCCAGGTGGAGTAGTGGTAAAGAACCCATGTGCCAATGCAGGAGATGGAGCTCAATCCCTGGGCTGGCAAAGTCCCCTGAGGAAGGAAATGGTAATCCACTTCAGTATGCTTGCTTGGGAAATCCCGTGGACAGAGCAGCCTGGAGAGCTGCAGTCCCTGGGTCACAAAGAGTCAGACATGACTGAGCACGTGTGCACACACGGTGTAATCTAGACCTTCAAGACCTTCAATTGCACCTTTTGTTCTGACTTGTGATTATTCGTAGGATATATTCATTAGCTTAAAAGGAATATGGATAACTAACTGTAACCCTGCCCTTTGACTGGGAAAACAAATAATAATGACAATAAACTCTTCAAAATGTTTGTCTCCAGAAAGCAGTGAATAGGAGAAAGATCACTGAAAATGGAGTCAGGAAAGAGAGTCTCTAGTCAAAGTACTACCACTTAATAACTGTGCTCTGAATCTTAGTTTCCTAGTCTATAAGGCAAAACATAAGTTGTAGTTTGAATTTTGTCTATCTCACAGGCTTAGAACTCTTAGAAGCCTGAAAATCCCCCAACCCTTTGACGCAGGTTGACTTTCTAGAAAAGGGCTTTATTTTCAGAGGATTTGATTACTGAGTTATCCTTATATTCCACTGCTGTCGGTAGATGTACCATAAATGCTTCCTGAGAGTCTTTCCCTTGAAGAGATTCAGGCCCCAGTTAAATTCATCCCAATTAAAAATAGAACCCTGAGAAGCAGCAGCTGTAGCACCTCTTAAACCTCTTCAGACAACAGTGAATGACTAAGTGCCTGCTACTGTGGAGATAGTGCCCAGAAAACCAGCAGCAGGCCCTCTCAGAAGATGATTACACTTCAAGTGGCCGTCAGTCCTTAGTAATTTCTAGTAGCTCAGAGGATGCTACCTTATCTTCTAAGGGTTCTAAAAGTTCCTGGGGGAAAATCACATGTTCATTTTTTTTTTTTAAACTCCTTCCTACAACCAAATCTTTCAAAACAATATTAAACCAGTAGGCATACAACCCGTAATGAAGGTCGATCATTTGAATGGAGTAGGTAACTGTAGTAATGTTGGTATCTGGCTTTGGATATAGGACTGATGAAGTGATAGCATTTAGAAAATGAGCATTTTGCACTTCTTTTTTAAAATTAGTTTTTCAGTTCAGTTCAGTTGCTCAGTCATGTCCGACTCTTTGCGACCCCGTGAACTGCAGCACGCCAGGCCTCGCTGTCCATCACCAACTCCCAGAGTCCACCCATACCCAGGTCCATTGTGTCGGTGATGCCATCCAGCTATCTCATCCTCTGTCGTCCCCTTCTCCTCCTGCCCCCGATCCCTACCAGCATCAGGGTCTTTTCCAATGAGTCAACTCTTTGCATCAGGTGGCCAAAGTATTGGAGTTTCAGCTTTAGCATCAGTCCTACCAATGAACACCCAGGACTGATCTCCTTTAGGATGGACTGGTTGGATCTCCTTGCAGTCCAAGGGACTCTCAAGAGTCTTCTCCAACACCACAGTTCAAAAGCATAATAAAAAAAATTAGTTTTTATTGGAATGTAATTTAGTTGGTTTACAATGCTGTGTTAGTTTCTATGGTACAGCAAGATGAATCAACCATACATATATAAAAGTATGCTTCATGATATTACAATAACTTTGGATGGGGACTCACAAATTCTAGGCTCATCATGGTGCTCATTTGTATGTGAATGTTGAATCATTATGTTGTACACCTGAAACCAACACAACACGGTGTGTCAGCAATTCCTCAATTAAAAAAAGAAAGAAAAAAGAAAGGGAACAAAGGACAAAGAAAAGAAAACAATGAGCATTGATTTCTAGGGAGATGGATAAATTCACTTCCTTTCTTCCTATTTCTTGAAGAAATTGACTTTCAAAAGCATGACTCAAAAATTGAATTTAATTCTAATGGATTTTCTTTTGATTCCTTAAAAAGAGCTTGAAAATAAACTTTCCCTATCTTTTCCACAATAGAAATTTTGACTTTTAAGAAATTACCATGGGGAGTGGGTGGGAGGGAAGTTTAAGATGGAAGGGATATATATATGTATATATATACATGTGTATATAAATATACATATATAGTTATGACTGATTTGCATTGTACAGCAGAAACAAACACAATGTTGTAAACTAGCTATCTTCCAATTAAAAAAAAAAAAAAAAAATTGCCAAATGAAACATTAGGGAAGGTACTGTGTTTGTAAGGCAAAGCTCAGAGGAAGAGCTCCATTGTATTTCAGCCAGTATTCACTGTGGAAACATTTCTTTTCCTTTTTTAAAATCTAAATTGCATGTATTCATTAATAGAAGAATGACAATTATTTAGGCTGCCAAATCTCTTTTATAAATATTTCTGTAGGTAGGTAGGATTTTATACACTTTCCCAAAGGGCCAAGTTGACAGACAGAGACTTTTGCTTTATTTCCACGAACTCTGAATCTAAATCCCCGGGGCCAAAATATATGCCATTCACTGCCTACATCTGGTTGTGTGATCCCTCTGAAGACTGACCCAAGAGGGTCCTTTCTGATGAGACTTTCAGCACAGCCATTAGTCACTAGATAAATATGGGAATGTTGGTCATTTGCAAAATAGAAGCTCCCAAAACAAAGTCTTGTCCTTCACAGTAAGAACAGGTCCAGTTTTCCTTAAAAGCTTGTGACTGCCTATGTGGTATGATTTGAAAAATCTTAAACATTTTGACCCAAACATATTTCCTGTTGAGCTCTAGATTTTCACTAATCGTGTGTCACTAAGTGGCTTAAATCTGGTCTTTCCAGGTCATACTTTTGAAAATATGGCCATAGCTCTGGAAAGGTCCTGACACTTCAGTGTGCTTGACTTCTAAGATCCTTTCTCCTCTGACAACAGAGATAAGGCAGGATGAGAAAACTGGATGGCTGGCAAGGAAAATATGTTGGAAGAAGACAGACAATGCACAGAATAGAAAATGAAGTAACAGTGTGCCAATGAGAATCAGCCTGGTCCTCTATTAAATGTCCTAAATTTATGAATGAGGATTCAGTATGCCTGTGCACTGTGTTAGGCTTTGGAATGCTCCCATTAGTTGGAGCATCAGGTTGACTGTAAATTGAGAATATCTTTCTGGAAAAACAAGATGGAAATATTTATCAAAGGGATAAAGAACATTCATATATGTAGAACCAATAATTTCAATTGCAGGACTCTATCCTAAAAAAAGAATCAGAATGAGCAAATTTGGACCCAAAGATATTCATTGGGATATTATTTGTAATTGCAAAAATAAAGGAACAAGTTAAATGTTTATTAATAGGAGAATGAATACTATGAGAATGAATTTATGCCATAAATATAAAAGAGTATATAAAATATATTAATAAAAAGATCTCAAGCATATAAAATACAACAGTTCAGTTCAGTTCAGTTGCTCAGTCCTGTACGACTCTTTGCGACCCCATGAATCGCAGCACGCCAGGCCTCCCTGTCCATCACCAACTCCCGGAGTTCACTCAGACTCACGTTCATCGAAGTCAGTGATGCCATCCAGCCATCTCCTCCTCTGTCGTCCCCTTCTCCTCCTGCCCCCAATCCCTCCCAGCATCAGAGTCTTTTCCAATGAGTCAACTCTTCACATGAGGTGGCCAAAGTACTGGAGTTTCAGCTTCAGCATCAGTCCTTCCAATGAATATTCAGGACTGATTTCCTTTAGGATTGACTGGTTGGATCTCTTGCAATCCAAGGGACTCTCAGGAGTCTTCTCCAACACCACAGTTCAAAAGCATCAATTCTTCAGCCCTCAGCATTCTTTAGAGTCCAACTCTCACATCCATACATGACTACTGGAAAAACCATAGCCTTGACTAGACGGACCTTTGTTGGCAAAGTAATGTCTCTGCTTTTTAATATGCTGTCTAGGTTGGTCATAGCTTTTCTTCCAAGGAGCAAGCGTTTTTTAAGTTCATGACTGCAGTCACCATCTGTAGTGATTTTGGAGCCCAGAAAAATGAAGTTTTCACTGTTTCCATTTTTTATCCATCTATTTGCCATGAAGTGATGGGACTGGATCCCATGATCTCCGTTTTTTTGAATGTTGAGTTTTAAGCCAGCTTTTTCACTCTCCTCTTTCACCCTCAAGAGGCTCTTTAGTTCGTCTTTGCTTTCTGCCATAAGGGTGGTATCTTCTGCATATCTGAGGTTACTGAT
Source organism: Bos taurus (assembly GCF_002263795.3). Classification (NCBI taxonomy): domain Eukaryota; kingdom Metazoa; phylum Chordata; class Mammalia; order Artiodactyla; family Bovidae; genus Bos; species Bos taurus. The sequence continues at coordinate 25,162,371 of NC_037336.1, read as the reverse complement.
ATTTCTCCTGGCAATCTTGAGTCTAGCTTATTCTTCATCCAGCCTGGCATTTCTCATGATGTACTCTGCATACAAGTTGAATAAGCAGGGTGACAGTATACAGCTTTGATGTAATTCTTTCCCAATTTGGAACCAGCCTGTTGTTCCATGGTCCATGTCCAGTTCTAATTGTTGCTTCTTGACCTGCATATAGATTTCTCAGGAGGCAGGTAAGGTGGTCTGGTATTCCCATCTTTTTAAGAATTTTTTACAGTTAGTAGTGATCTACACAGTCAAAGGCTTTGGTGTAATCAATAAAGCAGAAGTAGATGTTTTTCTGGTATTCTTTTTGCTTTTTCGAAGATTCAATGGATGTTGGCAATTTGATCTCCGGTTCCTTTGCCTCTTCTAAATTCAGCTTAAACGTCTGGAAGTTCACGGTTCACATACTGTTGAAGCCTGGCTTGGAGAAATTTGAGCATTACTTTGCTAGTCTGTGAGGTGAGTGCAAATGTGTGGTAGTTTGAACATTCGTTGGCATTGCCTTTCTTTGGGTTTGGAATGAAAACTGACCTTTTCCAGTCCTGTGGCCACTGCTGAGTTTTTCAAATTTGCTGGCATATTGAGTGCAACACTTCCACAGCATCATCTTTTAGGATTTGAAATAGCTCAACTGGAATTCCATCACCTCCACTAGCTTTGTTTGTAGTGATGCGTCCTAAGGCCCACTTGACTTTGCGTTCTAGGATGTCTCGTTCTAGGTGAGTGATCATACCATCATGATTATCTGGGTCATGAAGATCTAGTTTGTATAGTTTTTCTGTGTATTCTTGTCACCTTTTCTTGATATTTTCTGCTTCTATTAGGTCCATACCATTTCTATCTTTTATTGTGCCCATCTTTGCATGAAACGTTCCCTTGGTTTCTCTAAGTTTCTTAAAGAGATCTCTAGTATTTCCCATTCTATTGTTTTCCTCCTCTATTTCTTTGCAGTGATCACTGAGGAAGGCTTTCTTATCTCTCCTTGCTATTCTTTGGAACCGTGCATTCAAATGGGTATATCTTTCCTTTTCTCCTTTGCCTTTCATTTTTCTTCTTTTCTCAACTATATGTAAGGCCTCCTCAGACAGCCATTTTGCCTTCTTGCATTTCTTTTTTTTGGAGATGTTCTTGATCACTGCCTCCTGTAAAGTGTCATAAACCTCCATCCATAGTTCTTCAGGCACTCTATCAGATCTAATCCCTTGAATCTATTTGCCACTTCTACTGTATAATCATGAGGAATTTGATTTAGGTCATACCTGAATGGTCTAGTGTTTTTCCCTACTTTCTTAAATTTCAGTCTGATTTGGCAATAAGGAGTTCATTCTCTGAGCCATAGTCTGCTCCCAGTCTTGTTTTTGCTGATTGTGTAGAGCTTCTCCATCTTTGGGTGCAAAGAATATAATCAGTCTTATTTCATTATTGTCTATCTAGTGATGTCCATGTGTAGAGACTTCTCTTGTGTTGTTGGAAGAGTGTGTTTGCTATGACCAGATCTCTTGGCAAAACTCTACTAGCCTTTGCCCTGCTTCATTTTGTACTCCAGGCCAAATTTGCCAGTTACTCCAGGTGTCTCTTGACCTCCTACTTTTGCATTCCAGTCCCCTATGATGAAAGGGACATCTGAATTTGAGATTAAAAAACAAATTCAATGGAGTATAATTTTTTAAGCCATTTTATTAGAACTGGACAATGGCAGATACATGTGAGAAGCAGAGGAAGCCTTGAGTTACATCTCTCTCATCCCAAACGTATATGTTGTAGTTTCAGTTATTCACTGGACATGAACCCGGGTCATCAAACTCTTTTTTCCTGAGTTTGGTTTGCTTTCAGACACATTTGCCATATCTAAAGAGCTGATCTGGACTTACTGTCTTGTTACCATTTTGGTGGTCTTTTCTCTACCTGGAATACATCTTGGACTTATCCCCTCTCATGTTCTTTGGGTCTATGTTACATGAAAGTACTTCCTTGAAGCCTGTATTGCCACCCTTACAAGTGTGATCACCCTCTCCTTTGAACCTCCATGACACATGTAATGTGTTATGACTTTCCATTAGACTGTCAATTTTTTAAGCACAAATACTGCTGCCTTTTATTCCCCATGCCTTGCCATGGACAGAGGAGCCTGATGGGACACAGTCCATGGGGTCGCAGAGTTGGGCACGACTGAGTAGCACTTGCCCATGTTGGCAGAACTGAACTTACCTATTTCATGAATCAGATGGTAATTTGGCTGGCTCAGAGTCCCCCTTCCTTTCTTCAAGCAAGTTAGATATGATATGCCCATCTATCAACTCACAAAAGTTGTTGCAAGTAAATTTTAAAAAAACTTTAAAAACTTAAAAAAAGAGGCATCTTTCTAGAGTAAACTGCTTACTGATGAAAAATATGGAGTGCAGAGCTACAATCTACACTTGATCTAAGTTACCAGGGCCCTCCACCATGTTTTACTTAACTTTATAATGTAGAAGAATGATGTGGGCTTTAGTGTTAGAAAGAACTGGGTTAAATCTAATCTTGACACTTATTGGCAGTGGGTTAAAAGATTTATCCTCTCCAAGCCTCAGTTTCTTCATCGGTAACATGTGAAGTTAATTAATGGCTGTCTCCCAGCCTTGTTTTGAGGACTATGTGAAATGAGGCATGAAAGCACTTAACATAGTATCTGGCACGCAGATTTAAGTCTCTGCACTCATGAGGACAGAGGATTCATCATGTCCTGAACAATTTATGTCCTCTTGGAAAGCCAGGGCTAAGCCCCTTAGAATTTGTAGGGAAGTATTTACTTAATATTTGGGGTCTGTTGCTCTGAAATCACTAGTCTATCCTTATAACACATGCCCCCAAACAGTGGCCCCTTTTGAAAATTGTGAGGGAATACTGAGATGAAATATTGAATATATTTCTGCAGTCAAAAGACTTTGGCTATAAGTATGTATTATACGGGCTTCCCAGATGACTCAGTGGTAAAGAATCTGCCTGCCAATGCAGGAGACTCAAGAGATGCAGATTCAGTCCTTAGGTTGGGAAGATCCCCTGGAGAAGGGAATGGCAACGCAGTCCAATAATCTTGCCTGGAAAATTCCATGGACAGAGGAGCCTGGTGGGCCACAGTTCATGGGTTCGCCAAGAGTCAGACACAGCTGAGTGCCTAAGCACACACCCACACACCCCCTCCCGCCTACACATAATCTATGAATTTTTTTATACACTCAAAGCAGGAGATTGTAGTGGACTCCAGAGATGAACTGCTTGAATTAAAAATCTTACTGTGGTGGGGACTTCCCTGGTGGTCCACTGGCTAAGACTCCACGCTCCCACTGCAGGGGACCTGGGAACTAGATCCCATATGCTGCAACTAAGAGTTCATGTGCAGCAACGAAAGATCTTGCATGTGGCAACTAAGAACAGGTGCAGCCAAATGTATCAAAAACATAAACTCTTAAAAAAAACTCCTGCTGCTGCATTGATCCTTTCTGTTTGAGAGGTTTTTGTCTGTCTGTAACAGGAGTAACAGTAATAGTAGTAATAAGAATACCTGCTAGAAAGAGCTTCTCTGAGGATAAAATGAATGCATGTCTGCCAAGCATTTAGAACAGTGTCCAGCACATAGTAAGCAGTCAACCAAAGCTAGCAACACCTAATCAAATAATTCAAAAGATGGAGCTCTTGAAGGATTATGTTGAGCCAAGTCTTCCAGTAATGAAATGAAGCTTCTGTTTTAGCCCTGGTGCCATATTTGGTGGCACAAGAAAGGGAGCATATACCTTGGAGATTTGTGCCTCACAGTGATTTGGACTTGTTAACAGCACTAGTCAAGGAACACAGTGTGCTGAAAAGGTTGCCAGACCCCACATGAGATAAGGAGCATCCTGTGAGCAGTGACAGACTTGAATACTCCCGACAAATAGACAAGGAAAGTGATGGCTCTGCCAAGAAATCTTTTCCTTCAATCTTGACGCCACTGATTTTTTTTTTTTTTTCAGATGCTGCTGGCATCTGAAAAAAATAAACACAGGAACTTCCTGATAATGGAACATCTTTATTTTCTGATGTAATTTCGACCTCTGCTTGCAACATGGGCATTTATTATATTGGAAATAAAGTGGTATGCCTGGGTGGATAACCAAGTAACTTGATGACCCTAATAAATAAAGAAAATGTGCAATTTGCTCTGATTACCAGATCGGCTTCCTTGGTGGCTCAGTGGTAAAGAATCTGCCTGCAATGCAGGAGATCCAGGTTCAATCCTTGGGTTGGGAAGATGCCCTGGACAAGGGAATGGCAACCCTCTCCAGTATTCTTGCCTGGGAAATCCCATGGACAGAGGATCCTGGCGGGCTACAATCCTAGGGGTCACAAAGAGTCGGACATGACTTGGTAACTAAACAGCAACAAGCACTATGGCTAAGTCATTTGATGTTTCAGGTGCTATCTTCTTGTATCTAGCCTCTAACTTTTGGATACTGAATCTCCTCTAAAAATCTATCAGAAGTTTCCCTCTTTCTCTCCTGCTGGTCTATCTCTTGTCTGTTGTCCTTCTCTTGAGTCTTTTTCAAACTTAATCTTCTAAGCTTTGATTGAATATCTATTTTGGCTGTAATAGTTTTTAATTTATCATTTGACAAATGATATAACATATTTTAAAGTTTTTTTCTGCTCCCTGGACACTGTCTCTTCTGCTTTTTGGGGGAAGAGTTGTTGTTTGTTTCAGCGATTTCCTTGAATGTCTGGTGAACGTAGGTTGTTCATTCATAATTGCAAGTAAAAAGGTATATTGATTTGTGCATCACAGAAGATTAACATGGGAGTAATTCCGATTTCTTGTCGGGAGTGGTCCCAAAAGTGTCCCAGTCTTAATTCTTCTCTCTTCAGTGTCTGAAGAAGAATTTCACACTGGAAGGTATGCAGTCGAATGCTAGCATTCTCAGAACTGAATGTGGGCATGGGATGAGGAAGTATCACTCCTCAGTCTGCAGACTTTCACTTCATTGCCCTCTTTTTTAATACAGGTGTGACAGATTGCAACAACAATGCCAGTTCTTCACACCTCCCTGTATTCATGCCCTTTGCTGTATGACTGCAGGTCCTTTCACCTCAGAGGTGTCTCTTTCTCCATGAATTAAATCTGGGCTACTTGTTACTTCACTTCGGGGAATAGACTGTGGCAGAATTGAAAGAGTGGCCCTTTCAAGCCTGGGACTCCAAAAACCTCATGAATTTTGGCCTGGTCTCTCATACCTGTCATCAGCACAAGGACGTGTTGAGCTCTCCTGCTGGAAAATGAGAGGTTTGTGGATCAGCATAGTGTCACTCTGGTCACCCTAGCCTAAGTGAGCCTAGATCAGCCAACCAATCTCCCAACGTGTTTGCATCTCTGGCTAACCCCAAACTCATAAGGAATGCATTGTTGTTGTTGAATACCACTGTGGTTTGGGGGTTGTTTGTTACAAAGCATTATCGCAGATAACTGTCAATACTATTACAAGGCTCTACCCTCCTTCTCAGGGCTGCAAACCTCTTCAGAAATTAACCTCTTGCCTTCTGCCCAGACTGCATGTAAGTGACCATGTTATACACAGTAGGAGAGGAATTGGGTTGATTCATGCATGCGTGCCAAGTTGCTTCAGTCATGTCCCATTCTTTGTGACCCTATGGACTATAGCCCACCAGGCTCCTCTGTCCATGGAATTCTCCAGGCAAGAATATTAGAGTGGGTTGCCATGCCCTCCTCCAGGGCATCTTCCTGACCCAGGGATCGAACCCATGTCTCCTGCGGCTCCTGCATTTGCAGGCGGTTTCTTTACCACTAAGCCATGGGGTAAGCCCATTGGGATGATTAATTCCACCTTATTTGTACTAATTTTCCATAGATCCTCTTTTAAGTCACACCCTGGGCCCCATTCTCAGCTGTCTCTAATGTGACATATTCCTGAGCTTTTCCAGGGCTCTGTGTCATAACTAGAGTTGTTTCTTTGTAGGCACTAGGATTTAGCCTTTTCCTGTTGGCTAAGTCACCTGCCCATCCACTTTCCAGTGTCTGAGATTTTTTTGTTCATTCTTCTCTACTTTTATTCCTCCTTGATTCATTTTGTCCTTTGAAGTTTAAACCTCTTTAATTCTTTTCCTCTCATATGGAAAGATTTAGGAGGACATGGGGATAAATATGTGTTTCAATATTTCATATTTAGCCGGAAATATCTCGTTATTTTTTTTTTCTCCCCGATTCTAAGTCTTGTTTTTGTTTGTTGTTTTCTTGTGACTGTTCATCTGCTAGTGTGATTTACTTCAGGGATGAATGATACGATTATAAACATCTATCTGAAAAATTTAATAGTATAATGATAATCGACTCTCCTGCCAATGTTTTCACTTGTTTGTGTTGAATCTCATATGTTAATTCATTCCATGACTACTTGTCAAGGGTCTGCTATGGACCAAGTATTGTTCTGGCACTGGTGAAACAGTGAAGAACAAAATAGACTTGGTTGGTCTCTTTAGGGAGCCTACAACATAGAGATCTACCAATTGTCTTCCCTGAACACTTCTTTCTGCATTGTCCTAGTAGATATACTGAGCTCACCCAATAGTTACCTCCACTGGTCACTGGGGTTTATAATGTGCTGAGCCAGTTTAAGAATGGAGTCCCATTGTTGGATGACATCACCGACTCAAAGGACATGAGTTTGAGCAAACTCTGGGAGAGAATGAAGGACAGGGAAGCCTGCTGTGCTGCAGTCCATGGGGTAGCAAAGAGTCAGATATGACTTAGTGACTGAACAACACATAGTTGTCAGCTTAGCTGTGCTGTGCTAAGTCACTTCAGTCATGTCCAACCCTTTACGATCCTATGGACCATAGCCAAGCAGGCTCCTCTGTCCATGGGCTTCTCTAGGCAAGAATACTGGAGTGGGTTGCCGTGCCCTCCTTGTCAGCTTAACTATTGGGTGATAACTTATCCTCTTTAACTTTTGGGAGTGTAGTGCAGAGTCCTAAAAAAAATTAGAATATCTTGTCAATATTTAAAAAGCAGGATTCTTCTTCTCTTTCTGACACATACAAGCATTTATAAGCTTGAATGCACACACACACACACACACACACATTCTGATTTCCAACTTCAGAAAAATCAGAAGTGCTACAACATTGGACCACCTTCCTGCATGACAACATTAAGTAGAACTCACGGGGTGGACTTCTTTATTTTTTATTTTTTAATTTATTTTATTTTTGACTGCACCACACAGCTTGTGGGATTTTAGTTTCCCAATCAGGAATTGAATCCAGGCCCTCAGCAGTAAGAGTACAGAGTCCTAACCACTGGGTAACCAGGGAATTCCCAGGGTTGACCTCTCAAATAGGGTTTGATCTGTCTCATTTGTCAACGTCCCCACAACTTCCCATTGTAATGGACCTGGCTGTTTTAGATGTTTACATTAACGTAAGATACAATATTACTTTTCCCAGATCACGTTCGTTTTCTGTTATTAACCAGTTCTCCCTAAATATAAATGTATTTATTGGTATATATATTTTTCTTTTTTTTAAATTTTATTTTATTTAACTTTACAATATTGTATTGATTTTGCCATATATCAAAATGAATCTGCCACAGGTATACATGTGTTCCCCATCCTGAACCCTCCTCCCTCCGCCCTCCCCATACCATCCCTCTGGGTCGTCCCAGTGCACCAGCCCCAAGCATCCAGTATCGTGCATCGAACCTGGACTGGTGACTCGTTTCATATATGATATTATACATATTTCAATGCCATTCTCCCAAATCTCCCCACCCTCTCCCTCTCCCACAGAGTCCATAAGACTGTTCTATACATCAGTGTCTCTTTTGCTGTCTCGTATACAAGGTTATTGTTACCATCTTTCTAAATTCCATATATATGTGTTAGTATACTGTATTGGTGTTTTTCTTTCTGGCTTACTTCACTCTGTATAATAGGCTCCAGTTTCATCCACCTCATTAGAACTGCTTAAAATGTATTCTTTTTAATGGCCGAGTAATACTCCATTGTGTATATGTACCACAGCTTTCTTATCCATTCATCTGCTGATGGACATCTAGGTTGCTTCCATGTCCTGGCTATTGGTATATATTTTTAATTGCATTTCAATATTTGTTTCACCAGTATTTGTTAATGACCAGGTTGTGGATTCTGAACAGGTTTTCAGCCTTCTGAGGTATTCTGTGAAATTCCTCATCTACCTGGTCTCCAACTCTTGATGCCAGATCACTGTCCCAAGTTGCCTCAATAGCCTCCTCCAAATTGTTTCTGCTTTTTTTTCACTTTAATTTAATCTCCACACATGACTGAACTCATGACTCCTTTTATTCAACTTCATACTCTCCCTTCAGATCCAGTCTTAATATTTGCTCTCTGATATTTTGACGTGGATATTCCTTTACCACTCCATCCTGGCTTGTTCCTCCAGTCCCTATTGCCTCCTATTAACTTTGGTGGTTCAAAAGAATGGTTTGCCTTACCCTTTTAATCTCTGAAGGATGTTAGCTGATTCAGCCCTGCTGACGCCCACTGCTCTCAAGATCAAAAAAGGGGGTTCATCCTGTAGCCCTAGGATCCTATGATAGTTACATTGAGCAGAACATTCTTAAGATATTAAGATAGATTTGAACACTTGAAATAAACTTTATAATTGGTTTCCACTTATGGAAACTCATGAACAGGGATTTATTCTCACCTCCTTAGGAAAAAAAATAAATCTTTGTTCTTTTAGGGAGCTTCTCTGGTGGCTCAGACAGTAAAGAATCTGCCTGCAATGCACAAGATCCAGGTTCAGTCCCTGGGTTGGAAAGATCTGCTGGAGAAGGACATGGCAACCCACTCCAGTATTCCTGTCTGAAGAATTCCATGGATAGAAGAGCCTGGTGGCTGTAGTCCAGGGGTTGCGAAGAGTTGGACACAACAAAGGGACTAACACTTTGTTCTTTAGGTGCTATATGGTGACCTTATATTTTGCCTGATTCAAGAGATGAGGTTAATAAAGGCAAATACAGGATTCAGTCCTAGAGCGTTGTAGTGCATGCCTGCTCAGTTGTGTCTGACTCATTGCAAACCTATGGACTGTAGCCCGTCAGGCTCCTCTGTCCCTAGGATTCTCCAGGCAAGAATACTGGAGCAGGGTGCCATTTTTTACTCCAGCATATGTTCCTTGCCCAGGGATCGCACCCATATTTCGTGTGTCTCCTGCAATGGCAGGCAGATTCTTTACTACTGTGCCACCTGGGAAGCCCAGGTTGTTGTAGTAGGAGGACAATATTAGAAGAAAGAGGCTGATCTTATTCTTCCCCACAGTGTTCAGCCCACTACTTCCAGGCACTGTGTTTCCACCTATACACCATCAAATGAGGGCAATGTAGATAAACTAGAGGGGGTCCCCATGAAAACCTTTAGGATAGATTGCGGGAAGCCAAGGCCATATTAGCTGAGGAAAGATTGAGAAGCCTGGGAAGAGTAAACTTGGAGAAGAGAAGACTTGGGGATGGTTTGAGAGAGAACAAGGAATATAGCTATCATCAGAGCCATCAAATTGTCATGTGGAAGAGAAAGCAGATGACTACAAGGAACTGAAGCTGGCTCAATGAGTAGGAACCCATGGAGACATATTTAGGCATTTTTGTTTTTAAAGAATGGTTTAAAGCTGAAATTTGCTGTCCAGGGAGACTATTCTGAACCTCTGGGCAACCAAGGATAAAGTGGATGACCACTTGGTGGGGATGTTGTAGAAGGGATTGATTCACTGATGAGTTGATTGGACCAGAGATTCTAAAATCTCCTTTTATCCAGAGATTCTAGAGTGTTTGACATTGTTATGGCAGGTGATTCCTGAACATTTAAAAAACTAGCATCACAGTATTGTAGCATGCTTTTGTATAACCTAGGAATTTATTTACTTCTGCTTATTATAATGAGAATAATGAAATATTAATATGTGAGTGTGTTCTATTTACTCAAATTAGACTTTTTTTTTTGGTTCAGGAATGCCGCTACACATTGTTGAAATAAATTTGGCATTTTTTTCCATAAATTAACCATTTGGGGTCAATTAACAGAATAACAAATATCAGCTTTGACCCCAATTTCTAGGTTAAAAATAGCATTTATTCCTTTTCCCTTTTCCTTTTATCCTTCCAAATTAATAGATAAAATATTTAACGGTCCTTTGCATATTATTGCTGAGAATTAAGAATATGGTAAATCTGGACAATCTAGTTATGAGGATTTACAATTGAACAATTAATTCTCATTTCTATCACATGGGATGAACCTCAGTCATTGATTTTTTCCCCATAGCCTTACCTAATCTTCTCAAACTGAATTCTTTCCATTTTCTTCTGTGTCCCTGGACCACTCCCTGTGTTTTGACCAGGGTGTGGCCATTTGTGAACATGTTCATTGCCTCCTGTGGATGACAAAAAGGAATCTGTCTTGTAAATTGTTGTAATCTCCACAGCCCCTCCTGCCCTCTCTTGCATGAAGTGATTCTCAATAAATGTTTGTGGTTTTAAATTATTTTTATCATAAACTCATTCCATTTATTGACCACAAGTCTGGGCTAGCAGTTAATATGCTAGCACTACATTAAAGCACTCCTATGAGATTGTAACGAAGTCACTTTGAAAGCTACAGATCGCGACCATTATCTGAGAAGACGACAAACTTGATGACCCCGGACATGTAGGAGCATGGCTGAAAAGAAAATGTGTCTGACTTTTTTTTTAAACACATTAAGAGGGGAGAGTCTTTTCCTATAGTCTGGAGTTACTGTTCCCAGCGCTAACAGAGTTGTGAAAGGACAGAGAACACGAATCTAGTCCTGGCTCTACCACTAATTAGCAATGCTGCGTTGGACCAAGCGTCGAGTCTTTCTGGTCTTAACTTCCTCATCTATAAAACAAGAAAGCTTAAATTCATTGGAATTCTAGCCCCTACCAGCTCTAATATTCCTGGAGAAAAAGTTGGGAGATTCCCTCTGTGTCTAACCTTGTTCCCATTCTCTATACTCCTCGCAGTGTGTGCAGCTGCAGGCAAGTCATTTAGCCTCTGTGTGGCCCAGCTTTCCAACTCATAAAATAGGGGATACCCATTTGCTAACGTTATGATCAGAATCAAATGAGTTGATGCATGTGAAGTATTTGAACACCGTCTGATGCAGAAGGAGCGCCAACTTAATATTAGCGCTTTTATTGCATTGGCCAAAAAGTTCGTTCTGATTCACCATATGCTATGGAAAACCCCGAACGAACTTTCCCAGTATTTTCTACTTTGTTGAAAATATGTTAGTCCATCACAAATTTGTTAAAGTTACAAATGAATTCCTGACATGGTGTCTGGCACAAGAAGTACACCCTATATGAGTTTTAAATCTATTTTCTATCATTTGTCTTTCAAGCAGCATTATATAAAGTTGTATTTTCACCTATTCTTAGAATATCTTGATCACTCATTCACTGTGGTTCACAATATGCTATATTCACCTCCTATTCTGTGATGCTCTGCATGTTTGCTTTTACACAAGCAAACTTTGGCTTATTTTTCTGTGTTGTGGGAGAGATTTTGGTGTTGCTATTTCCATGTTCATAGAATTCATCAGGAGCACGGCTGGAGAAAGTATCTGAGTCTAATGGGAGGTTCAGCAGGAGAATGCCCTGATCTACCAGAACCCTTATTTTGGCTTGGAGGAAGATGTTACCTTCACATAATGGAATGCCAATTATTCCAGTTCAGTACATTAGAAGTTTAATTAAATCTGTTGACCATTTTGATCTGTGATAAGCCCTGTACTAGTTTTGTATATATAAAGAAATACATTCCTCTGAAGGTAGAAGAGAGAAAGCTATGAAGGAAATAACAATGGAGTCATTGGTCTTAAGGAGTTTGCATTCTTATTTGATGGTGTTCTAGGTATTCTGAGAACAGTATGCCTTAGAACATGATTGTGGACACAAGGAAACTCATTGCACACAAAATCATTTAATACATGTGATACCCTTTAATCCTTTACCACTATTATTTGATGTTTTAAATCAAAGGGTCAATTAAACCTGAGAGTTTAAATAAGGTACTAGCAGGTTACCAAGCCAGAAGGTGAATTTGGGTCTTCTGACTCTTGGGTATAGTGCTCCAAGTTGTTCAGAGAGGAGAATGTAATGATATTTCTGCCAGAGAAAACTTGGATAAAATGCAGAGCTTCCTAGTGTATTTTATTGTCAGTCTGCAGTACATCTCTGATTCTCCAAAGTGGTCCACAATTTTCCAACTATGAATTTTGACAGAGTCATGATTTAATGTTTCAAGCATATGATTATGACATGGTGGTTCTCAACACTTACCACAGCCTCGCTGCTAACCACACAGCAGCCAACTCTCAAGATTTCCTCTAGAAGAGTAGAAAGATTTTTCTCTCTTAGGCAGTCCAGTTTCATGGGAAAAAATTAGCAATGACAAATGACTCTGAATGAATGTTCGAATCTGAGGTCAGTTTGAACCTTTGCTCCTCTGTAAGAGGAAGCCACCATCAGAGTGTTTTCCATGAATATGTTTGAAAGACATCATGTGAACAGTTTTGATAACTATTTATTAGGCTTTGGAAGAATTGCTGTAATTATTTAGTGTGCAGTGGGAAATGTTTTTTTTTTTTTTTTCTTGGAGTCAGGTCTATATATATATATATATTTCCTTCAGCAGACGTTGACGAACACATTTTTGAAAAGTACTTCAAGTCAATGGAAAAACAAAGCAGAATATATTTAAAAAAAAACAAAAAAACTACCACAGAAAGGATAATAATAGCTTCCATGTCTGAAGACAACAGGCAGGCATAAAATATAAGGGAATTATTTTATCCTGGACAAGAGAATTGCTGTTACAGCAAATTTTGACCCTGTCACAGTCTGGATAACTCGTGGGTTTAAAACTTCCACTCCCACAGACCCTAGTCCACAGAGGAGATAACTGATCTGGGGCTTAGCAGTATTGGCAAAGTGGCGCATTATGGGATTTAGCTATAGAGTGTTTGCTCCCCAAGGAAAGAACTGCAGGAATTTTAAGAACTTGCATCAGTTCCCCTGGGTAGAAGCAGTATGTCTAAGTGTATTTCAAGTAAATCCTCAACTCAACACATAAAGCTGCAGTTCCACCACGCCTTTAAAAGGAAATTAGAGCACGGGAATGAGGCCAGACTGACCCTCCCAAAGACAAATCCACCGTTTATCTCTTCAATTGCCCTGTCAGTCAGCTGGAGTCACATGTTAGAGACGCTATCATTTTCATTGAGAGCAAGTTCACCTCCCCTCCCAAACAGCCCACCACCACATCAGTTTCAGGTTCCTGAATTTTCTTTTAGACCCTGAAGAGCGTACTGCAAATTGGATTGTTTCTTCAGACATTGCTTCTCTAGCAAAATGATTCAGATCACAACTCTTTTTCTTCCATATACATATATATATATATATAGTCATTGATTACCATTTCTTTTTATTAAAGGATGTCCTCTAATGTCCTCAAGGATGTCTTAGAAGGGAGATTTGATCCACCTCAGTAGATTTGATACAATCTCAGTCTTTGACAAGAGAAAACAAATGCTGGTGAGAATGTGGAGAAAATGTAACTCTTATACACTGTTGGTTGGATTGTAAACTGGTATGGTTACTATGGAAAACAGTAGGGAGGTTCCTCAAAAAATTAAAATAGAACTATCATATGACCCAGTAATTCCACTTCTGGGAATGTATCTGAAAGAAATGAAAATATTATGTTGAAGAGATAGCTGCACCCTCATGTTCATAGTAGCATTATTTATGATACCCAAGACATGGGAACAACATTAGTGCTCGTTGATGGGTGATATATGGTGATGGCGGTGGCGCTCAGTAGTGTCCAACTCTTTGAGACCCCATGGACTGTAGCAGACTAGGCACCTCCATGGACTTTTTCAGGCAAGAATACTGGAGTGAGTTGCCATTTCCTGCTCCAGGGGATCTTCCCAACCCAGGGATCGAAACCAAGTCTCTTGTGTCTCCTGAATTGGCAGGCAGATTCTTTATCACTGTGCCACCTGGGAAGCCCATTTTTATACACACACACATATGTATCAGTTCAGTTGCTCAGTTGTATCCTACTCTTTGTGACCCCATGAGTTTCAGCACGCCAGACCTCCCTGTCCATCACCAACTCCTGGAGTTCATTCAGACTCATGTCTATTGAGTCAGTGATGCCATCCAGCCATCTCATCTTCTGTCGTCCCCTTCTCCTCCTGCCCCCAATCCCTCCCAGCATCAGAGTCTTTTCCAATGAGTCAACTCTTTGCATGAGGTGGCCAAAGTATTGGAGTTTCAGCTTTGGAGCATCAGTCCTTCCAATGAACACCCAGGACTGATTTCCTTTAGAATGGACTAACAACAGACTGGTTCCAAATAGGAAAAGGAGTTCGTCAAGGCTGTACATTGTCACCCTGCTTATTTAACTTATATGCAGAAGTACATCATGAGAAACACTGGGTTGGAAGAAGCACAAGCTGGAATCGAGATTGCCGGGAGAAATTATCAGTAAACTCAGATATGCAGATGACACCACCCTTATGGCAGAAAGTAAAGAGGAACTAAAGAGCCTCTTGATGAAAGTGAAAGAGGAGAGTGAAAAAGTTGGCTTAAAGCTCAACATTCAGAAAACTAAGATCATGGCATCTGGTCCCATCACTTCATGGGAAATAGATGGGGAAACAGTGGAAATAGTGTCAGACTTTATTTTTGGAGGCTCCAAAATCACTGCAGATGGTGATTGCAGCCATGAAATTAAAAGACGCTTACTCCTTGGAAGGAAAGTTATGACCAACCTGTATAACATATTCAAAAGCAGAGACATTACTTTGCAAACAAAGGTCCGTCTAGTCAAGGCTATGGTTTTTCCAGTGGTCATGTATGGATGTGAGAGTTGGACTGTGAAGAAAGCTGAGTGCTGAAGAACTGATGCTTTTGAACTGTGGTGTTGGAGAAGACTCTTGAGAGTACCTTGGACTGCTATAATCAGCAGTAAATGATAAAGCATAAAAAGGAGGAAATTCTGCCATTTGTGACAATATGGATGGACCTTGAGGGCATTATGCTAAATAAAATAAGTCATATAGAGGACTTATTTCATGGGCTTCCCTGGTGGCTCAGCTGGTAAAGAATCCGCCTGCAATGTGGGAGACCTGGGTTTGATCCCTGGGTTGGGAAGATCCCCTGGAGAAGGGAATGGCTACCCACTCCAGTATTCTGGCCTAGAGAATTCCATGGACTGTATAGTCCTCAGGTTCCCAAAGAGTCAGACACAACTGACTTTCACTTTCAGACAGAGGAAGACATATACTGTATGATCTCACTTATATGTAAAATCTAAAACAAAACAAAATTTATTCAAAAAGAGATCAGATTTGTGGCTATCGGAGGCTGGGGAAAGGGTGAATTAGATGAAGATGGTCAAAAGTTACAAATTTTCAGCTATAAGATAAGTACTAGGCATGTAGTGTATAACATGATAACTGTAGTTTGCTGTATGATATATATGAAAGTTAAGAGAGTAAATCCTTAGAGTTTTCATCACAAGGAAAAAATTTTCTCTTTTTTTTTTTGTATCTGTGTGAGATGATGAATGTTAACAAAACTTATTATGATAATTATTTGACAGTGTATAAACATACACCTTATGCTGGTTACCTTAAAATGTGCATAGTTGTTGTATGTCAATTATATATCATAAAGTCAATAAAATCGGAAAAATGCAGAAAAAATACATAAGTTTTTGAATAAATGCAGTATACTTCGGTGGCATAGCAACTAGATTGCTTAAATGAGGGTGCTCGCTAATTATGGCAACTTGGCATAATGACTAGGGTCACTTAGTCATATTAATGGCTATTTTTCAAATGTAATCTGGGAGAGAATGGCAATAAATAAGTAACCACTCTACTTTCTTCAATAGAGATGGCGAGATTCTATGGGTTTATATGGGGAAAGAAATGGGACAGCAACACAGATAACTTTACAAATTCATAAAGCTAATAATGGTTTATCTATTTGACATCTACAAACTTTTAATGGTTTTAGTCCTAACCACAAATTAGAAATAAATCTCAGTGACTGGAGAGCTTAATGATAGCATTGTCATCTGTGTGTTTTGGAGGTGGCAACTTTGAAGAGAAACCTGACATGGGTGGCACAGGTTCTGGGACCTGTCATTCAGGGGACCCACTTCCGAATAGGTCAGTTGCTTTTGCTTCTAGTCATCTGCATCAGATGAGTACCTTCTGAACTATTCCAAGCAGGTCAGAATTACCTGACCTGATTCAAGTTGTGCTTTGGTGTTTCTCCCATTGACCTTCTTTTTGTCTGTTTCTTGACTTTGGTTAAGTACTATGTCACAACATGGATATACTGCCATTTCATGTTCTGGCCAGACTTTATATCTATCTCAATGTGTATCTATGATGTAGTCTTACTGTCTAATAAAGGTTAATGTGAAATATAGATTAATTTTATGTGTTTGAAACAAAAATGATACCATTATTTTTATACAGTGATGACCAGTTACATTCATTCTCTTTGACTGCAACTGATTACAGTAGTAGGTTATGGTCTCTTCAACACAGTAATGACACCATGACTGTTTTTAATGATTTCCAACATAGAAAGAAAAACTCAGAACTCAGACTGGGTGTGGTAGGGAAATTATAGTATAAAATCCATATGTTTTAGAGTTGGTTGTACTATAGAAGGTTAGAGGAGCTCAGGTATGTTTTGGGTTAGTCTAGTCCCTCAAACTATTTCTTTCAAATGTTTTCTTTCAACCAAATCTGAAACACATTTTGCCAAAACCTTTTTTCCCTTAATTTTTAAATCCATGTGTATTTAAAAGGACATTTAATCCATATGCTTTGGCTCATTTACACTTAACTCATCAAGATATTGTTTTAAAGAGCTATTTGAGCTCCACAAAACCCATTTATGTCTTTTCTTCTGCAGTACTAGGAAGTTGTGTTTTGCTGGAAACAGAAATGGAACCCCCAAAATAATTAAGTTCGGATGAAAATCGAGAATATACAATATTTTTGAGAGCCACCAAACTCCACTTAGAAAGAGCATGTTATTCTCTTGCCATTTTTTTCAGTTACTTCTAAGTACATGTATGCTTTGGCCAAGCTATGAAATTTGACCATTTATTAAATCGTTACTTCACAGTCAAATGTCTGAATACATACTGCTCAAAATTCCTCCTTTAGTGTAAAAGATAAAGACAAGTTCAAAAAATAAGGAGAATACACAACGATTGAGCTCTACACTCCTTTTGAAGTTGATGCAGAGCAACAAACTTTCAGACTGTCTTTCCTTTCCCTACCTGCATTTCCATGGAGTTCTGCCGGCTCTATCTCTCAATGCTCCTTTTCCTGTGTTTCAGGGACATAGGGAGCTGCTGTTGTCTATATGTTCTGCTACTTGAGAATCCTCACATCTTTCCTACTAGGTGAAGGGATGACTCTAGGACACTTATTAAACATATAATTGGGATTACCCATCTGTCGAGTGTTTCCCAGGAAATTCAAGCCCTGAAGAGATTTCAAGAAAGTCTGTATATATCTTATACTGGACAATGAAGAGTTATGAGGCTAATAAAGTCATTCAGACCAATGATGACTAGAAGTTAAAGTCTCATCATTTCAGGGAGGAACTCTGAAACAAATTTTGGCCATTGAGCCTCAGTATCCAATGAAAAGGAGTGACTCTCAGCAACAAAAAAACAGTTCTACAATTCAATTCATCCATATGCCTCAGAATTCTTTAATCAAGATTTCTGGAGTGAGTTGAGTTCTCAACACTCTTCATGCGTTTGAGTGGACATGTGAGTAAAAATCTATTTCACATGCTGCTGCTGCTGCTGCTAAGTCGCTTCAGTCATGTCCGACTCTGTGCGACCCCATAGACGGCAGCCCCCTGGGCTCCTCTGTCCCTGGGATTCTCCAGGCAAGAATACTGGAGTGGGTTGCCATTTCCTTCTGCAATGCATGAAAGTGAAGAGTGAAAGTGAAGTCGCTCAGTTGTGTCTGATTCTTAGCTACCCCATGGACTGCAGCCTACCAGGCTCCTCTGTCCATGGGATTTTCCAGGCAAGAGTACTGGAGTGGGATGCCGTTGCCTTCTCCAAGTGAGTAAAAGTTAATAAGATTTTATTTCACAGTAAGGTATAAAAATGTGTGTTATGATTAGCTAAGAATCAACTGATATAAATTAGAATCTCCAGGATCTTAATAGTCTGAACAACAGAGAGTAAATTATATTTCTTAAAAGACTGTTTCTTTCCTTTAGGAAATTAAGTCTGTTGTGCAGTATTAGTGGAGAATATTAGTGGAGACTCAACCCTGAATTTTCACTGAAAGGACTGTTGCTAAAGCTGAAGCTCCAATACTTTGGCCACCTGATGTGAAGAGCTGACTCTTTGGAAAAAGACCCTGATGCTGGGAAAGATTGAAGGCAAAAGGAGAAAGGGGTGGCAGAGGATGAGATGGTTAGATAGCATCACCCACTCAATGGATATGAATTTGAGCAAACTCTGGGAGACAGCAGAGGACAGAAGAGCCTGCAGACGGCTCTGCTGCAATCCATGGCATCTCAGAGTCGGACACAACCTAATGACTGAATAACAACAGTCAGTGGAGAATGATGACTATGACAGGGCAATTTTGTATACTTGCTATGTCTACCATTTTGGAGTGAATGTGTATTCTTTTCTCTCAGTGGCATCTAGAGAATATTTATTATTGAAGCACACACTGAGGCTGTCCTTAACAATAGGATGTCATCATGCCTATAAATGAGTCATCAATCTGCATGGAATTCTTGAAGAGTTTACTATTATTTTTAAGGCACATATTTGATTTGGGAGCAGATGTCCACCATTCTGAAATTTTCAAGGCCTCTGACAAGTACAAAAAGGAACCTGGTTACCAGATGTTTAATATATTGAGAGAGAAAGAGAAATTCAATGATATAGTGGTCTTTTCTGAAAAATAGCATTAAAAATTTTAGTTGTCATAGTCTTGAATAATAACTTCCAGTGTTTTTTCATAATGAACCTATTTCACTGACCTGAATTTATGGCTAGTTTATTATTTTTACATTGTAGTGCTAGTGAAGTTGTGGAGAAAATTATATACCTAGACATGTATATGTATACATATACAAACTTTTTCGATCTTTGGCCTTCATATTCCTAAATTTCATTTATTGAAATTTTAAAACATCAATAAATCAATTCTCACAAATATTAACTCAAAATAATAATGTGTACTTCGTAGCAAAGTTAAGTTTTATGAACTTGTAATTTTTAATGTTTCTTTATTTTCCTGATGCTATCCTAGAACTAAGCGATAATTCAAACTTTAAGAAATAGTATGAAGTTGTTTGATATAGTTAGAAATAATTGAAGCTATTTATTGTATATTTTCAGTTCCATTCATAAATTTGTAATGGTACAACTAATAAATATCTCCAGGCTGCAGGAACAAAAATATTATAGATAAAGCTACAATCTCTTTTCATCATTAACATCAATCCTAATTCTTTTTTGAGAAATGGCAACATGTAACTTGATGTATATCTTTCCAAACCATTTTGTCTTTATTTACAAGAGATATATTTATGATTATTCACAAATGTGTGTGGTTTAAAATGTAAATTGTATTTAATGTATGAGTTATTCTGCAACTTCTATTTGACCACCTTAATAAATTTTCTAATGAGTTTTAACAATTTATAAGTTGATTTTCTTAGATTTTTTGAAAGATGATCATATAATTTGCATAATAATGATCATTTTATCTATCTTTTCTGGTCTTAATATCTCATTTTTTTCTTGGTAGACAAGGATAGTGAATAAGTATTGTATTGTATAGTTTTTTGTATAATTTTGTTCTTAACCGCTTCTACTATTTCATCTATTAAGTATGGTACAGAGAATTGGTGAATTTTCTATACCGAACTGTGCTTGCATTTCTGGGATATACCAAATTTGGTCCTAATATTTAATTTGCAAAAGTACATCTCTGAATCTTATTTGCTAGTATTTTATTCAAGCTGTATATATCTTCATTTATAAATGTTACTGAGCCATAATTTCTTTTCTCATGCTTTGTCTTGTTTTGGTATCAGTGCTGTATTTGTTCAGTAGAATGGATCAGATATCTTTTTCTTTGCTCTGAAAAGTTTAAATAAGATATATCTGTTTCTTAAGGGTGAGATAAAATTTCAAGTAAAAACTTAGATCAGGTTCCTTTTAAATTATAGCATTTTAGTTATTAGTCTAATTCCTTCAGTGGTTATTGATTTGTGAAGTTTTGTAACACTTTTTCTTTGAGTCAGGTTTGGTGATCCACATATCTTTCCTGGAAAATTGTTTATTTTGGCTAAGTGTTGCATCTAAGTATTTAGTATCCATCTAAGTATACTACGGAGAAAGCAATGGCACCCCACTCCAGTACTCTTGCCTGGAAAACCCCACGGACAGAGGAGCCTGGTAGGCTGCAGTCCAAGGGGTCGCTAAGAGTCGGACACGACTGAACAACTTCACTTTCATGCATTGGAGAAGGAAATGGCAACCCACTCCAGTGTTCTTGCCTGGAGAATCCCGGGGACGGGGGAGCCTGGTGGGCTGCCATCTATGGGGTCACACAGAGTCGGACACGACTGAAGTGACTTAGCATAGCATAGCATAGCATAAGTATATTAAATTTGCCACCTGAAAACAAAAGATGCATTAATTCTTTCCCCTATCACTAGCTAGAAGTAGATGTATTGCTTTTCTTGCTGAGTTAATTTTATCTTTTGTACCAACAAAACAACCTATGCTTCACTCCACTTTTTGTCCTGTTTACAATGAATTAAGTTATTTTGCCATCAAGTAACTGTAGAAAATTTAAAAAAAAGATGGCAATGTATTTAAGTAATGCCACCCCTAACTCCCTGGTGGCTCAGATGGTAAAAAATCTGCCTGCAACGCAGGAGACCCAGGTTCGATCCCTGGTTTGGGACAATCCCCTGTAGGAGAGATTGACAACCTGCTCCAGTTTTCTTTCCTGGAGAATCCCATAGACAGAGGAGCCTGGCAGGCTACAGTCCATGGCATGGCAAAGAGTCATACACGACTGACCAATTAACACTTTCACTTTCACCCCAACTCCAGGTTCAGTAACCAGAGGATTCCAGAATGCTTCTTATTTTCTTAAACTCTGTGTATTTCCTCACCAATAAAATTGAAAATAATACCTTGCTATCTCACAGGGGTAACTCTATTAAAACATATAATGACTCATATTGGCCTCCATCCAAAGTTTGTGTTTGTTAACTTATAGGGATAGGTTTTTATTAATATATCCCTTTGCTTTAGAGAAAATGTATTTAGTGAAAACTATTATTTGCCTAAGAGAGTTTTACTCTATGTATAAGTAATTAGAATTGAATCTGGGGCTTTGGACTGTTATTTCATCATCTTAATTAATAGGGTAAAGTTAACTACTTTGTCTAATTTGAGTTATCAAACAAGTAGACTGGTCAGCTTAATCAAAAGCAAAACAAACAAAAAGTGATTATACCTAGTTAATTGTAGTTCTAATCAATTCAATAAGTAAGCCAAATAGTCAAAAGTATGTGTTTTTACACATACCTTAGATCAGTGAGGATGATTTTTTTCTGACTTAATTGTGATTTTATGAAAGTAGCAGTTCTGAAGATTTTCTTTCACCATAAATCTATAGGTTTTTCTGCTGCTGCAAAAGCTAAAGTGCATTTGGCATGGAGAGAAACTTCTCTACCCTTAGCCTGGCAGGACAGTGAAGGTGATGCGAGAAGAAAAGTGCAGGAGATGAAGTCAAGAAGCTGAAATAGATGCTCTTTTAAGTTTGCCACACACAGTTATCGAAATAAAATCTTTCTTTTAGAAAAAGAGGCTATATTCAGTATTAGCTCAACACCCACTGTTTAGCAGCACTTTCATGGTTTTGCCCCTTATCTTTGAGCTTCTTACAAGGTAAGTTTCTTCTACACTGAGCATAAGTAAAATCCAGTCTAGTTAATTATTTTTTTCTTTCTCATAGTGTTGCCTTAGACTTATTCCAAGACTCTTGGTCTTGATTTTCTTGTAATTTGAATATTTCTTTCTCTGTTAAACCCTACCAGGAAAAGAGTTTCCAATCTCTCTTAGCAGAACCATTTGTCTTACTGACTAAAATTTCAGACTGAAGATGCAAGATTAGAAGTTTGTGTCCTTTTTATACTTCCTTGCATTATTCTACTCAAGAAAGTTAAAGTTTCACCTAGTAATAAATCTAAAGTTTATTGGTGGTGATCTCTGAATTTTTTGTGATGAACAGATTTCTGTATTTTACCTAATTCTTCTCCCCTGGAAAAGAATAATAGGTGATAGATGGTGGGTATTACATTGAAGAAAGGAGGTAAAGGGTGGTTGAAAAGGATATCATGCTTGCCTTGCTTTATGGAGTAAGGAGCTTATTTTTTTAGCCTAACCATGCCAAGTCCTTGAGAGATGTCCTTGCAAGATAGGGTATAAACATGGTATATTGTAACTACTCTGTTGGCATTTGGTTTTGATTGTATTTGTATTAAATTATGATTTATAAACATCAGTTTATTGATTTAGTTTTAAAATGAGTGGAGTACTCTAAGCACTTAAATTTGAATTTTATGCAAGACCATAACTCCCAATTTGTAGGGAGAATTGGCATCAAAAAATAATGGAAAGAACATGGATTGTATAGTCAGAAATCCACATTGGAATTCTAACTATGCCATATTTTCAGCTGGGTAAATTTGATGAAATTTAAATAGTAAATATAGTCTTCCCTAGTGGAGCAGACGGTGAAGAGTCTGTCTGCAATGCAGGAGACCCGGGTTTGATCCCTGAGTTGGGAAGATCCCCTGAAGAAGGGAATAGCAATCCACTCCAGTATTCTTGCCTGGAAAATCCCATGGATGGAGGAGCCTGGCAGGCCACCATCCATGGGGTTGCCAAGAGTTGGACATGACTGAGCGACTAACACAGTCACACTCAAATTTGATGAGAACTCTCACAATTTCTAAATTTTGGTATACACATTCATAGGAATCATAATAACCCATCTCATAAAGATGAAATTAAATGTCCTTTGTAAATCACCAGTAAGGTGTCACATAGAAGCTTCTCAATGTCTATTAATTTTTCTTTTCCTCAATAGTTCCATTAACAGGAGGCTGCTCTGTTCTAGGCTCTATTTCTCACAAATGATATCACCTTGCTAGTTCCCATTTATGGGTAGTTCCCATAAATGTTCTAAGGCCCAGTTTTCTTAACTGTAGAATGGGAAGACATATGCTCCCATAAGAAAAAATCTGTCTTAGAGAAACTGGGTAGATATCAAATGAGAAACTAATATGCAATAAACTGAAAATTGTAGAACACTCAGGAAATAGAAGCTATTCACCTTAAAAGTAGATACTTAATCAGGCACTGATATTATATGTATTGTATTTTACCCCCAGAACATAGTAGATAAACATTCAGGAAAGAGGAGTTCTTAATATCCAAGATCATATAGCATCACATTTATCCTTGGTCATTTTCTAAGTCCATGTACAAACAAGATTCTAAAAAATGATTTTTTTTCTGACTATTGACTTTTATTTTTTTACAAATATTGCTGTGGGTCATAGAAATTCCCTTAGCTTCCTGAGAAACAACTAAGACCACAGCAAATATTCTCCTGAGGGAGAATATTTATATATACACAAGGAAAAGATCAGTTTTATTTTGAAGGAAAATCAGTGGAAATTTTTGAGTTGAAAGGAGATGAAATTATTTACCAAAGTCAAATTAAATATTGTCAGAAGTTTTATTATTATTATTATTTTAAGACACTACTTGTCTGGACAATGTCATTTGACAAAATAAATTTGCTTGCATGGCAGATTTTATTTTTTGATAATGCATCAGATTTGGAGAAGAAATAAAAATTGTCTCTATTATTGTTATGTAGCCTCTTCTCAAACAATAGAACTGAATTACCAACATGTTAAGTCACTGACCATAGCCCTAGAAAAGAAGGGTTTGAGTTTTGTTTTTCAAAATTAGGTTATGCATAAAAGTTTGAGAAATTTCAGCATGTTCCTCATAATCTTTTTTTTCCTGGAAATCAGAATAACTCATGACATCACTTTACGTGATTTAATGGCACTTGTTGCCTCCATAAGCTTAGTGCTGTTAAGTGGAGAGTCTGTGATAATGTTTAGAAATACCCCGAATTAGTGTCTGGGCTTTAGGATAGGGCCACTTGACTCCCTGTGATCTGAGTTGGAAGACCCTGTCTTATTCCACAGCCTTCTAGACAGAGAGTGAGGAAGAACAATCTGCTAGCCAAGCAACAAAGCGAATTGAGGTAGACAGAAAGTAATTAGTTTTTAATGATCTTTTGGAAGTCCCATGAATAGATAGATTTCTGTTTTGATCTTGCTTGAATTAATAGCTGCTTTTGAGCCTTCAGTCCCACTCCAGCAAGCATTGTTTCTCCATTTCACGGTCTGGCGCTCCCGCTGTGTAGGGTTTACTTGGACCATTGTTCCATTTTGTAAGGCTCAGCCCAGTGTTTTTGTGTTCTTCAGCTTTAAACATTGTTGTGGTGTTTTCCTTTTATTTCTATAGCTATTTCCTCTTGGGAATTTGATGGGGTTATTATCACTCACACAGGACTAACATCCAAACAGGAGGTTCTTAGTCAATTTATTTCTCAGTGAGAACCTCCATGCTCCTTGCGAAGAGACATCTTAGCCCTGTCCTGGTTACAGCCCAACTTTTCCTTTCCCCTTTTTTGATTATGTGAGTTATTTAGAACCAACATTAATGAGGCTGCAAAGAAGCAGTTGTATGGCTGGAGTGGCTATTATGACCAAAGGCTTTTCTCTATAACACATAATAATTTGCTTCTCCTCAAAGCTTTCCAGACAATGACAGCATTCCCAGTTTTTACTTGCATGTTGTCACCAACTCCCTGTCTCACTGTCAGATGGATGTCTACATTCTTACACTCTGCTTCCCCCTTGCCCATCCAGGTTTCAGACATGTTTCCTTGTCAAAAAGATAGTAAAAGCATACAATTTATTTTCATTCTTTTTGTTTGTTTCTTTCTGGTCAGTCAAGCTATTCATGTATATTTCTTTAAAATTATTTTTCAAGAAAATGTGAAAAATGGGGGGAAAAATCAGCCAAATTCCCCCCAACCAGAGACTTTCAACAATTTAAAGCATACCTTCTGGTTTTTATATAATTATGTTCTTTGATATATGACATTTTATGTGATTATGCTTTAAAATAATTTTTCATTTTAAAGTGATCATCTTTCCATGTCAAAAAAAATACAGATCTCCATGATAATGTTTAAAGACTGCCAACGAAAGTATTGTATCTTTATGGTCCTGGCTTTAGGATGACTTTAGGAAGAAAACAGAAGTAACTTAAAAATAGGAAGAGAAGATGAAAAAATTACCACTAGTAAAGTCCTCTAGAAAGGAGAAATGAGAAGAAACAGGCTTAAAAAGGTCAAAAGAAATTGCCTTCTGGTCTGAATCAACAGAACACTACCCAAACACTGCACTTAACACAAAGCGTGTAAGTTAGCATTTTGGAATTTGAATCCATGGTTGCTGGCATTTCAGATCTCAGTCTGTTCCTCACAGCCCCTAACTCCACAGGACAGAGAAGGGAGATGGGAAAAGAAAGAGAGAGCAGGATAGAATAAGAAGATAAGATGGAAAAGGGGAGAATGCTGGACTAGCAGGTTGGGAGAAGCTTTAAGAGAGGAAAAGGGAGAGGGGGCTTCAGAATATTTACAGCCAACATTCCATTTAGCACCAGACACCCAGTGGAGAAAAGGCAATTTATCCTTGTCATAGACCTGGCCGCTCCGCTTCTCCTGCTGCTAGGCATTTTGTTCCCAGAAGAAGGGGCTATCCAGGAAGGTAAAGGGAGGGTTGGGAGGGGGGTCAGTGAAGGCTTTCAGGGCCAGTGGCACCCTTAGTCTATTTCAGGTTAGATTACAACCTTCTCACTTGGCCTTCTGTGTTTGTTTTTTACTCTCTTTTCCATTCTGTGCTTTGTATAGGTGGGTCTCTAGCTCTCTATTTCCCTCTTTTAGCTAAGTGTGGCCCTTTACAAAAAAATGTTTTAAGATTCTCTTCTAACTACACTAAGATACCATCTTTTTTTTCTCCCTTCAATTTTTTACCTCTGGGGAACCTAACCTTCACCCAAAGGACCAGGGGTACCTTTATTAAGTGCCAATGATTAAGTTTAGATACACACCATGGCAAGTATGCATTTGTTCAGTGACCTTTGGGGTAATTTGGACTTTTGGGATTTTTCCAAAATAAAGTAGGAATTACACCAGTTGCTTATTATTCTTATTAATTCAGCCTCATCCATAATATAGCATTTTGGGAATTTTCTGCCTTTCCCAGTAGAAGTTCCCTAGCTCTGGTAAAGACACTTAGTATCCTCATCATGAGATATATTTTGTATAACACACTGGCCTACTTGCTTTGGAAGGAAAAGAAGTGGTGGGATTAGGCAGTGGATTTAAATTCCAGCTCTGTCTTCTTCTAGCAAAATGATCTTCTAACTATAATTTGGATTCCCCATCTATTTAATGGGGATATAGTCAGGCACGACTGAGCGACTTCACTTTCTCTTTGCGCTTTCATGCATTGGAGAAGGAAATGGCAACCCACTCCAGTGTTCTTGCCTGGAGAATCTCAGGGACAGAGGAGCCTAGTGGGCTGCCATCTATGGGGTCGCACAGAGTCGGACACGACTGAAGCGACTTAGCAGCAGCAGCAGCAGTAGTATTTACCTTACAGGATTGTTGTGATGACTAAATGACATTTTATATGTACTTGTTACTTAATAAGTTCTCCATATACAGTAACTGCTGGCTTTATTATGACTGTCTATATTAATAATAATTATTAGCCATAACTTCAGGATGTTTATGTTTAGTTTAGGGGTTAAAATTATCAGAGGCCAATCACCCAGAGGCTACTTAAGGATATTAAAATGTTAAGCTGTATGATAATAACCATGTTTTCAATTATAGGCACTCAGGTTAAGGAAAAATTTATGTGGACCAGCAGGTGGGGAAAAGAAAACTTCCCCGAAGAAGTGAGGACTGAATTGGACCTAGAAGAGTAGACAGAATTTAGAATACACAAAGGAGAATTTAAGTTTAAAGAGAAAGGAGGTCAGGGAGAAAAGTGTGAGTATGCATATAACAGAAAAGGGCAGGGTTTCAGAGCTGTTTTTCTGGGTTATTTGGCAACATTTATACTTTCTCTTCTTTTTCTTTAACAGCTTTTTAATAAATTTCATTGAGTTTTTTAGCTGTTACCTGTGCCAAAATAATAAATATACTCATAATATCAAATCACTTAAATCCTTAAGAGTCATGAGCAGTTTACTATCCAGCTGCTGCTTTTAAAGCATACCATTTTGGAATTAATTCTTGAAAGCTATATTTGCATTACTGCATATAGACTGAGCAAATAAGAAGACTTTATATTCCTAAGAAAGGAAAGGGAAGTCGCTCAGTCGTGTCTGACTCTTTGCAGCCCCGTGGACTGTAGCCTACCAGGCTCCTCCAGCCATGGGATTCTCCAGGCAAGAATACTGGAGTGGGTTGCCATTCCCTTCTCCAGGGGATCTTCCCGACCCAGGGATCAAACCCAGGTCTCCTACATTGCAGGCAAATGCTTTACCCTCTGAGCTACCAGGGAAGCCCTGGTATATTCCTAAGGACAACACTAAATTTCTAAGGAAAAGCATTGTACTTCAATGACCAGTAAACATCAGCTAGTGTCTGTCATGGCTGTTCCTTCATTGATTAAGGAAATTGTACGGAGTGGTCTACTGTATGGAGTAAGACACTGTGCTGCAGTTACCTCTTGTCCTCAGCATTTGCCCATAGTCACAACCTCGAGGGAAGCTTTGGATATGGGGATTTAAAATAAAGTGGAGCCATCGAGACAGTCGGGGTGGGAGATGGGGGGTAGGGGGGCAGGGTGTGAGTGCTGAAGACTCTGTAAATGAAGGAAGTTAAAAACATAAACCAGGATTTCTCTCTTTCCAACTGTGAAGAGATTAGGGAGGCACTTAAAAAAAATCCTGAGATTGTATGATGCTTTGTAAAATAAAATTCAGAGAGAGGTAACATTAAATTGTATGTAGTGATTTAGTGACTTATTCATTTTGTTCATACTCTAGTGAAATATTGTTTGCTGCTACTCCTGGTATTGCCTCACTGGCCTCTCATTTAGTCTGGTTCATGACCAGAGGTTGGCCACCCACCCCAGCCATGGTGTCCTGACCAACGCGGACATGCTGGGCAAAGTTAAATGGTCTCCTTCAATGCCCAGCCTATCAACCTAAGGGTAAAAATGACAGAAGATATTACAAGTGCATTTTTACCTTTAGCTCCTTAATTAAGTGTAGGGGAAATTTATGTGATCTATTTAATTACATAATTCTTTCCAAAAGTACTTTATTTTCCATGAAAGCCCCTGTAATGAAAGGTTCTGCTGACCATTGTATGTGAACTTCTCCTGGAAGCATATTAGGAGAGGCAATATAGTTTAACGTGTTTGAAACTAAACAGATATGAGTTGAAGTTTTGT
The DNA here is from genome assembly GCF_002263795.3 of Bos taurus. NCBI lineage: Eukaryota > Metazoa > Chordata > Mammalia > Artiodactyla > Bovidae > Bos > Bos taurus. The sequence continues at coordinate 25,133,576 of NC_037336.1, read as the reverse complement.
TTCCACGACTTATTAGCTTTAATATTTGCGATGTTATTTAAGCTGCCTAAGCTTGTTTTCTCCTTGGAAAAATAGAGATAGTAATAGTATTTATTGCAAAGTTTTTTTTAAAAAAAATAAAGGTTAAAAGTTTAAGTCACCTAGTAGAGTGATTGATATGGAGTGAATCAACATTAAATAAAATTGATAATATTAACAATAGTGACTTAATTATGGATGTAAGTGTTAATGTGTTTGCATTGTTAATAACTTGCTTAATAAATATAGTGATTAACATTAAAAATACCTGACGTCATCTACTGCTACAACTATTATCGTAATGCTTGATTAAGTTAATTTGTATTAGTTTCCTCATCTGTAACATGAGGATAATATTACCTATAGATTGATGCTATGACCTACACACACAGGTGTGCTGTGAGAATTAAATAAGGGACTGGGTGTGGTTGTACTTCATAAACTACATGATAATTATTAATGCAGAGATGAAAGAAAGCAGATGACTTCTGGGAGCTCTTCTCACCTTAATACATATGGCCAGAATCAGCATAGTAGAGTTTTTTGATGAGTGCTAATCTTTTCAGACCTAGGGCCAGTGTTTCTGGGAAGCCAATTGGATGGTTTGCAATGGAGCAGGATGCCGTGTCCAGAGAGGCTGGCAGAGCAGCAGCTTTCAATTGTGTTTCCTTTGCCTGGCACAGTCACCGTCATTGCCTTTTTTTTTTTTAGCACTGTAGCTACTATGGAATTCCAGCATTAGTCAACTTCTAAACAAGTTATTTTGCTAAGGAACACTCTTTCTTCTTTTTCTACTTTTGTAACTCTGTTGAGATAAATGAACTGTGCATCCACCATTAGGTGAGACATGTTTTGAGGCAGTTTTACCTATGTTATTTAGCAGTAACCTTATAATCATCTGCTAAAATGTGCTTTATCACCTGTATTAACAGACAAGGACACTGAGGCTCACTAGTTCACTCAATAGTAAATTGCAGAGCCGGAATTAAAACTCTTATCGAACTGGAGTTAAGTCTCTGTTCTTTCCACTACCTTAGTTAATTGGTGCTTGTATTGTTCAAGCACAAGTGTAGAAAAAGGACAGGAAAGAGGAGTGGTTCTCAGTGGAGAGAGATGCTGTCTCCCTTCAGAGTGTTTCAAAGTAGTCAGGGGAATTTTTGATTGTCATGGTGACTGGGGTGATGGGGTGCTGCTGGATTTGGGGAGTAGGAACTGGATACCAAATGTCCCACAGTGCTCTCGACAGTACAATAAAAAATGTTCCCCTTGAAATGCCAATCGTGCCCTTTTTGAGAGACAAGGGACTAGGTCATTCAGAAACATCTCTTCTGACTTCTGAAGTGATAAAAAGGGCCACGGCTGTGCCAGTAGTTACATTTTACAGTTTTCATTTGTATGCTTCTTACAAAGTCGAAACCTCAACCCTCACTTTCTAAATTGTTTCTCATTAGGTCTTTTGTTTATATGCCCTTTATAACCCTTAGCATAATATATTAATCACTGTATCCCATACCACAAAAACGTGAGCGTGGACACTGTTTTATTCATTACTGGTTTTGCGGTGCCCAGTGCAGAGTCTGCTCAAGGAACACTTGCTAATACGAGGGCATAGCAATTTGTCTGTCATCTATAACGGCCAAGAAACAAGTTTGAAAACAGGGATCTGTGTCAACTGCTTCTCCTCCACATCTCCAGAAACCCTAGTTTGCCTTAAGCTGCTGCTACTGCTGCTGCTGCTGCTAAGTCGCTTCAGTCGTGTCTGACTCTGTGTGACCCCATAGACGCCAGCTCACCAGGCTCCCCTGTCCCTAGGATTCTCCAGGCAAGAACACTGGAGTGGGTTGCCATTTCCTTCTCCAATGCAGGAAAGTGAAAAGTGAAATTGAAGTTGCTCAGTTGTGTCTGACTCTTAGCGACCCCATGGACTGCAGCCTACCAGGCTCCTCCATCCATGGGATTTTCTAGGCAAGAATACTGGAGTGGGGTGCCATTGCCTTCTCCAAGTTTGCCTTAAGAAACATTAGTGTTTCAGTGGTCATTAAGTACACCCCAGGTGATTCCTGAATACTTGCTCCTTTCCCAACTAAGGAGTACTCTGGTAACTTGGGGTTCTCATTTGGTCACCAGAATCCTTCTAAGAAGCAAAGTTCTGTGTTTTGAGCCTGGCCAAGCACCTAGTGGCTCAGTTGGTAAAGAATCTGCCTGCAGTGCAGGAGACCTGGGTTCGATCCGTGGGTTGGGACGATACCCTGGAGAAGGAGATGGCAACCCGATCCACTATTCTTGCCTGGAGAATCTCATGGACAGAGGAGCCTTTCGTGCTGCAGTCCACGGGGTTGCAAAGAGTTGGACACGACTGAACGACTAAACCACGGCCACCACAAGCAACTGTTGGTTCATTTCAGCTCTGTGAAGTTGTAGCTCCATTCCCCCCCTGAATACTTTGAGTGATAGAGATATAACCAGAGCCAGGATAGGTGTTCAGAATGATTGGCTAGAGTAAAAGCCTCACATCTAATTTTTTAAGCAGGTCTTTAATTCATCAGAATTATTAGTTCTCATTTTCTACTTTTGAAAGAGTATTTATTTTCCCTTGTGGTGTTTGTATATACAGCAGCTTTTTTGTCTTTCTTATCTTTCCAGTAGACTTTCATGTATTTTAATCGATGGAACACTCTGGGTTGGCACTGGCACTTTTTATTTCTAATTAGAACACCTCAAAGCTCTGAGAAAGAATTACCTAATTTTCCATTTTATTTATAAGACTTCACTTGTCATGTTGCTAAGATCCCTTAGCAAGTTAGTTGAAGGATTAAAATAAGAACTAAACATCCTTGATTCCTAGTTATTTGACTTTAATGCTTTTTTCTTTCCCTCCCTTCTCTGCCTCCTTCCCTCCCTCCTTCCCTCCCTCTCTCCTCTCTAGCTTTCTCTCTTTCTCCCTTTCTTTCTTTCTCTATTGCAGGCAGCATATATTCCGGTTTTGTTCTGTTTTTTCTCTCTCCTTCTTTGAGGATGAGGTGAGTATGGTGGTGGGGTGTGTGTTTCTATACAAAAAAGTTTAAAGCTGCTAGCTGAATGAAACTTAATGACTTTCTGAAGTGTGGATTATGTTGCGGTGTACTGTTCTTTTTCAATTAATATAGTTATATCAAATGGCTGAAAAAAATCAATCAGCATACTTAAGAAAATGTATAATGAAGAAATAAACAGTGGATGTAAATATACTTCAGTCTTTAAGTGGGTAAAGAGAATTATCTTTGACTTGATAGTATATTTGTGAAAAGGACAAGACTTGACTTGGGAAGTCGCTGCCTTTCACCCTGGGAAAAATCCAAGGATTACTGGCATTATAAGGAGAAATTGCAGATTTTGGTTACTCTATGGAAGGATTACTGAGACGCACTTGCCTTGGGCTAGAAGAGGACAATGAGAATTAAGCGATTACAATGAGAGTAGTATTAACTATATTTCCAAGCTTGAATACAAAAGAAATAGGAACAACTGTTTCTCAGGCTTGTGTGTGGAGTGATGCTGGAACTGAGGTTGCTTTTTAACATTCTTCCACCTTTGGCTCCAACCAAGTCTTTAGGTTCTTCATATCAGTCTGGGGAGAAAGATGATAGTTGTGCTGATTTGATTATTTAAAAGTCAGTCTTAATTTGTTGTCTTATTACATGTGCTTCTAGCCCTTCCCCAGTCACTGCTGTTACAGGACAGTGAAGGGTGATGTCAGAATTGTGCTGAGACAGTTATGGAAGAGAGTGTAAGGCCTCTGGACTGGTTTTCACAGATGCGGAATCTAAACCAAGCTCTGACCCAAATAATGCAACTGAATTTCTCAGACCCTCAGATACTTCATCTGCAAAATGGAGGGAATGATGCTAGATGATTTGCACAATTCCAGATATTGTTAAACATATAGGAACCTCTCAAAGGTCTGTAAATGTATTAATTGGAAGCACTGAAAATCTATTTAAATTGTTCAGAGATATTATATCTTAGAAATATCAGATGAAAGTTCATGAATGATTTCCCTCTAGGAAGGCTGTAACATTTATGAGATTTATACAGCCCCTATTGGGACAACTGATTTCCTTTGAAAAGGTCTAAAACTTTTTATTTAAAAATGACAAAATAAATGTAAATATAAAACATTAAACACTTAAACATGTCCTTTAAATATGTTTTAGTCCAAAGATTGCTAATTTGTAGGAACCAACAGGCAAAACTCTTGACATTGAAGTAAACAAAAATTAAGTTTTCTGATCTAATTTTCGTCTTCATTATTTCATTCAGTTTTGAAATTCCTGTAAGAGTAAAGCCACATTTTGGTAATTTACTTACACTTGATATATGGTTAATATGTAAAGAACAGAACAATTGAATAAGCAAAGCGAGAACAGGATCGTTCATACATACAGAAAACAAACAGGTAGCTGCCAGAGGGGAAGGGTGTGGAGGGGGGCAAAATGAGTAAAGGCGATTAAGAGGTACAAATCTCCAGTTATAAAATTAAATAAGCCACGAAAATGTAGTATATTGCCTAAGGAATATGGTCAGTAATATAATAACTGTCTCTGGGGACAGATGGTTACTAGACTTACTGTGGGGTTCATTTTATGATGGATGCAAATATCAAGTCACTAAGTAGTATACCCCAAACTAGCATTTCAATTTAAAAAATGGAGTTTAGGACTTCCCTGATGGTACAGTAGATAAGAATCCGCCTGCCAGTGCAGGGGACAGAGGTTGAATCCCTGGTGGGGGAAGATCCCACGTGCCTGGAGCCCATGCTCTGCAACAAGAGAAGTCTCCGCAGTGAGAAGCCCATGGACCCCAACAAAGAATAGTCCCCACTCGTGGCAACTATAGAAAGCCCCTGCCAAGCAAAGAAGACTCAGTGCAACCAATCATAAAATAAATAAATAAATTATAAAAAATAAAAAATGGAAAGGAAAGTTAACAAAATATGTCGGTATATTTCATTTTTGGCTATAACTCCCAAATGAATAAATATTGATAATGGAAAAATTGTAAAAATATAGCTGTAACTAACAAGACATTGTTACTTTAAGTCTTTCTTTAAGAAATACTAGGAAAGCTCTTAGTGGTTGTGCTTTCCTTATTTAGCTGGGTTAATCTCTTAGTTGCTAAGGGCAGATTGCTTTGTTTATAAACTTTTAAACCAAATCTGCACACAACCACATCACAGATAATAAAGTGGGAAAAACCATTCAAATTGTCAGTCTGCACCCACTTAACCACCTCCATCTTATTAATGCCTAATTTAGCTTTTTCAGCAATGTCTTCCACATTGCATGTTTTGCACATTGTATTTTTATTTTTTGGTTAGATTTTATTTTTTGATATAAATTTATTTATTTTAATTGGAGGTTAATTACTTTACAATATTGTATTGGTTTTGCCATACATCAACATGAATCCGCCATGGGTGTACACGTGCTCCCTATCCTGAACCCCCCTCCCACCTCCCTCCCCATAGCATCCCTTTGGGTCATCCCAGTGCACCAGCTCCAAGCATCCTGTGTCATGCATTGAACCTGGACTGGCGATTCGTTTCATATATGATATACATGTTTCAATGCCATTCTCCCAAATCATCCCACCCTCTCCCTCTCCCACAGAGTCCAAAAGACTGTTCTATACATCTGTGTCTCTTTTGCTGTCTCGCTTACAGGGTTATCGTTACCATCTTTCTAAATTCCATATATATGCATTAGTATACTGTATTGGTGTTTTTCTTTCTGGCTTACTTCACTCTGTACAATAGGCTCCAGTTTCATCCACCTCATTAGAACTGATTCAAATGTATTGTTTTTAATGGCTGAGTAATACTCCATTGTATATGTACCACAGCTGTCTTATCCATTCATCTGCTGATGGACATCTAGGTTGCTTCCATGTCCTGGCTATTATAAACAGTGCTGCGATGAACATTGGGGTACACGTGTCTCTTTCAATTCTGGTTTCCTCGGTGTGTATGCCCAGCAGTGGGATTGCTGGGCCATAAGGCAGTTCTATTTCCAGTTTTTTAAGGAATCTCCACACTGTTCTCCATAGTGGCTGTACTAGTTTGCATTCCCACCAACAGTGTAAGAGGGTTCCCTTTTCTCCACAGCCTCTCCAGCATTTATTGCTTGTAGACTTTTGGATCGCAGCCAGTCTGACTGGCGTGAAATGGTACCTCTTTGTGGTTTTGATTTGCATTTCTCTGATAATGAGTGATGTTGAGCATCTTTTCATGCACATTGTGTTTTTAAATGGTGCGCTGCTGGTGATTGCTAACCATCTGTGTGGGTGTGACTGGAACTCCTTTCCCCATGACGCCCCAGGTTAAGCTACTGTCGAGTGAGCCATTCTCGCTGCAGTGACACTGGAGGTCTGTGTACCATCTGATGTCTTTGAGGTGTCTTGGCAGATACCGAGCATGTTGATTCCACATCAGTACCAGGAACGCTAATGAGGAGTGTTATGCCATGTGTAGGTTTCTGGTAATAAAAACTTTCCCTTGATATCTGCCTCTTTTAAAAAGCCTCCTGATTTTGGAAAAAATAAAACTAGATCTTACGACTATCGCTCATCATGAGCTTTCAACCTTTATAGTGTTGTCATCTAACATAGAGAACTATAATGTTTGTGCGATTTAAAATTTCTCTAAGTGTCACATTCAGTTTTCTTCGCAATTTTTATGATACTGTTGTTGTCCTGATAGGCCAAATGTCAGTGCTGAAAGGTAGCAAAGCTTGTGTGATTGCATGATTGTGTGTGTGTGTGTGTGTGTGTGTGTAGTAAAAGTTTAAAGAGCAGGTGAAATGACTTTTTGACAAGTGATGGCATTAACCGAAATATGGAAAAGTTTCTATCGTAGCAGATAGAAATGTATACACCACAACCGAGGAAGGCAGAAATGTGATATTCTTTTCTCAAATTAAGAGTTCCAGTTTTACTCTTGAGGCCCTGCTCTGCAAAGACAGCTCAGTTTCTCCCAACCCAGTATTCTCAGTTTGATCCAATGATTTTTTTCAGCCAAAATTAAGCATCTTCATCATCGTTCATTTCAAAGCTCAGCTGCTTTTCAGTGAAGGGCATCTGAAAGGATTTCTTTCCGTTTTCCTCAGTGGCGTCTGGGAGCCAGGGAGAGTCATCACCATCATGGCAGCGGCAGTGGACTAGCTGTCTTCCTGGTCCCTGCTGGTCTCATCCTGCAGTGCCCTACCCGCCTGGTTCCAGCACATGACAATCTTTTCAGCATCCTGATCATTTCTGTAGCTTGTGCTTATGTACCTTTGATTTTGAGACTCTGAATCAACGTGGCAGGTCCTTTCTGGACCCAGGTTCTGAGCGCCTTCACATTTCCCATGAGGATCTTTTGGTTTCTTTCTCCACCCTTCACTAGAGCATGTGAACCCGCTGAGGATGAACCCCAGATTCACACACAGGCACCTTCCTCAGCTGTGGACACCGTATCTCACCTGCACTCCTGCTGCCATTTTGAATGCTATGTCATTTCACATGTAGAACTGTTTTAAAAAACATATATATTTTGTTGAAGTACAGTTGATTTTCAATGTTGGAGGTGGAAATGGGAGCCCACTCCAGTGTTCTTGCCTGGAGAATTCAATGGGCAAAGAAGCCTGGCAGGCTACGGTCTATGGGGTTGCAAAAAGTTGGACATGACAGAGCAACTATCACTCACAAAGTTTAAGGTGCATAGCAAGGAAATGCACAGTTTTTAAGAAAGTTTTGTGTTGGGTCCAGTCTCTGCCCTGGGAAGCAGAGGCTCAGTAATGGCTCCTCAGATTCCCCCGAACTTAAGAAGGTGTTACCCTCTGTCCCTGAGATTTGACCCCTGGGTAGGGGATTGGGTTGTGAGCCTCTTACATCTGATTCCTTGTCCTTCCAGCACAGATATGGTTTGACCTCTACAATTCCTGTCTTCTAGAAATTGATTTTGGTTCACATCATCTTTCTTTTCTACTCTAGAACATTTAATCACTGATGAGTCCTTCAGGCTTGGCTTTTATATGCAAAATACTCAGCTTTGGGAAGTTTCAGTAGAGCTCTTTTCTTCAGGAAAGCCTAGCCTCTCTCAATCAAAGCTTTTGCATTCAGGCAATAGTCTTGCTATGGATGTAAAATCTTGTATTTTAAAACTGTAAGCTAATTGACGACTGCTGTTATTGGCTGTGTGCTGCCCTTTTCCTGAAGCAATGAACTGCAGTGAATTAAGAGGGTGTGGGGAATATGGGGAAAACTACAGGAAAATGAGGGTTTCGAATTTACCAAGGATGAAACTACATTGGTTTAATATTGGAAAAATATTATACCCATTACGTCAACATCTTCTCTAAGTCACCAGTTTACCATGGAGATTTTTCAGATGGGTCTGATGAAAAGAAATGAAATCCATAGTTGGATTTCTATTAATGAACAGTACATTTTACTAAAAAGAAGAATCACTCTAGTTTTCTTTACCTTGTTGTTTTTCAGTCATTTTTTCTTTCTTTGATAATTTAGTCTTTACATTTTTTAATTGTAAGATAAAATGCAGATAAAGACCCTCGCAAATGAATATGTACATACATTAATGAATTGCTTAATAAGTTTTAAGGTGAACACTATTGTAACCATCACTATGACAAGAAATAGAACTTTGCCAGCCACACAGAAGTCCCTTCTATATGCTAGACCCCCTCCCTTCCATTACATGTTAACTGCTATTGTCATTCTGTAGTAATCACTTCCTCGTGTGTGTTTAGTTTTGACATTCAAATGTGCACCCTTAGATACTAGGATTTAAATTTGACCATTATTTAAACTTTGATGTTTTAAAGATCCTTTTAATCTATGGTTCCTCCGCCTATCTCTTTCTTTTCCCTATGTTTCTGTTGAAGACATGGACTCTTGGATCTGCAGTTTCCCACAGTCTGGATTTTGCTGGTTGCACATTCATGGTGTAGTTTAGTATGTTCCTTTGTCCTCTTCTATTTCCTGCAAATTGGCAGCTTGCCCAGAGGCAATGTTAGACTCAAGTTTAATATCTTTGGCATGACTGGAGATGGTATTTTGGAAAACTGTAGGAGGCACATAATGTCTGCTTGTCTGTCTTTTTATAATTTTAGAAATTGTTGATGTTTATAGTGCCTGAATCGATTATATACTATACACTCTAGTGCCTCGATCAGACCTGAATTACTAATATATATGCAAGACTCCTCAAACTGCAGGCAAATGGGAGATAAGCTTTCCCAAATGGTACAGCAATTTAAAAATTTTCTAGATGTGCTTTGCTAACTTTTGTATTTGGTATAAACTAGGCTGCCAAGGTCACATCAAGTTTGGAGCAAATACAGAGTGACAGTTTCAGGGAAAAAGCAATTTCTTTGGCTCTATCCCCAGCCTGGGCTTCCCAGGTGGCTCAGTGGTCAAGAACCCGCCTACCAATGCAGGAGACAGGGGTTTGATCCCTAGATTGGGAAGATCCCCTTGGTGAAGGAAATGGCAACCCACTCCAGTATTCTTGCCTGGGAAATCCCATGGACAGAGGAGCCTGGCAGGCTACAGTCTATGGAGTCGCAAAAGAGTAGGGCATGACTTAGCTGCTAAACAACAACGGGCCCCATCTGCTGTTGTGGCACTTCTCCTTCCTGCAAAGTCTCTTCCTCTCACGTGTTACTGCTGTCAGTCTCCAGGTGGTGTCTCCTGTATGCTCTGGAAAACAGTGTTCTTGGCACCCAAGGGACATCTTTCTGTCTCTTCACTTGTTGCCTGGCTTTGATTCCCTTTGGTAATATCTTCTTTAAATCTCTTGGACTCTATGAATCCCCATATAGGTGGCCTCTCATGCTGCTGCTACTGCATTGATGTGGGTGACATCTTCCACTGATGCCTAGGGGCAGCCTGCTAGGTGTTCCCCCAATATCTGTTTTCTCTTCCTCCTGGATACACAGCTATGTTACATCACTCAGTCATCCTAGCAATGGCTGTTGCTCCATAAGTAATTTGTAGACAGTGCTGGACATTTGGGAGTGATGTGTGCCTTTTCAGGGCCTCTTATCTTTTGTGATGACTAGATGCAAATGATGGTAATGCTCTGGTTAAAACGAAGTGTATAAGTATTGCAGAATTTGAGGGTCTTAGGGTCTCATAACTACTTAACTCAGCTGCTGTTGTGCAAAAGCAGCCACAAACAATGGGTAAATGTGTGACCGTGTTCCCATCAGACTTTATTCACACAAAAAAAGGGATGGGCTGTAGTTTGCTGGCACCTGGCCTGGCAGAGCCACAAGCTGTTAAGAGCTTGGAAGCTGAGTGTTGACCAGGAACACTTACCTTCAACTGTCATGTGAAAGAGAAATCAGCTTTTGTTGTATTTGATTTATGTATTTATTATCTATTTTCTGCCATTTGTTTTTCAGTCACTAAGTTGTGTCCTACTCTTTGTGACCCCATGGACTGCAGCACGCCAGGCTTCCCTGTCCTTCACCAACTCCTGGCGTCTGCTCAAATTCATGTCCATTGAGTCAGTGATGCTATCTAACCATCTCATCCTCAGGAGGATAAAGATGTTCCCTTATCCTCCTGCCCTCAATTTTTCCCAGCATTAAGATCTTTTCCAATGAGTCGGCTCTTCACATCAGGTGGCCAAAGTATTGGAGCTTCAGCTTCAGTATAAGTCCTTTCAATGAATATTCAGGGTTGATTTCCTTTAGGATTGACTGGTTTGATCCCCTTGCAGTCCAAGGGACTCTCAAGAATCTTCTCCAGCACCACAGTTCGAAAGCATCAATTCTTCAGTACTCAGTCTTCCTTATGGTCCAACTCTCGTATCTGTTGACTGACTACTAGAAAAAAACCATAGCTTTGACTAGATGGATTTTTGTCAACAAAGTGATGTCTTTGCTTTTGAATATTCTGCCTAGGTTTGTCATAATTTTTCTTCCAAGAAGCAAGCGGCTTTTAATTTCATAGATGTCTTAAAATAATAGAAATTTATTGTTTTACAACTCTGAAGTCTAGAGTACAAAATCAAAGTGTCAGCAGAGCTGTGTTTCCTCTGAAACCTGTATGGAAACTCCTTCTCTGCCTTTTCTTATTAATTTTTTTTTTTTTTTTTTGGTGCTCCTTGCAAGCTTGTGGAATCTTAGTTCCCAGAGTGGGGATCAAAACCGTGGCCCCTGCTTTGGGAGCTCAGAGTCCTAACCATTGGACAACCAGGGGAATCCCTTCCCTGCCTTTAATTACCTTCTGGTTGGGACTGTCTTGGTGTTTTCTGGCTCACAGCTGCATCCCTTCAGGCTCTGCCTTTATTGGCACATGGCACCCTCCCTGTGTTTCTGTCTCCTTTTCTCTTAGAAGGAGGATAGTCGGATTGAGGGTCTGCCCTACTCCAGTATGACCTCATCTTAATTTACATCTTTATTACATCTGCAAGGTTTCTATTTTTAAATAAGGTCCCTTCCCAAGTACCAAGGGTTAGGACTTCAACATAGCTTCTGGAGGGACTCAATTCAATTTACAAAAAGCGATTATGTTTTGCAGGGAGGGATTTATTTATTACTGAGCACACTTTATGACCATATCAGTGGCACGCTGCACTTGATTGATTTGGGGGAAAATTCACCCAGTGTATCTGAGAAATTTTGTTTTGAAGCAACTTATTCACCTGAAAGAAGAGCCACTATCTTTCCAGAACTCATGGCCTAGTCTATGGAGGGCTGGAAGGAAGCCAGAAGTGGTAATGGAGAGGTGAAAGATGACAGCCATCTCAACAAAGCACAGGCTTTGTGCCTGAGTATCGTTCTACCTGCTGTTCACCAGGACTGTATAGCTGTGTTTCTGCTTAGTTTGCTCAGCATAAACTGTTTCCAGGAGGCTCATTAGTCAACTGTAATCTTGGCAGAACCACTTCCTTTTCTCCTGACCCTCCTGTTACCACCCCTGCAGACATGACCGGACATGCTTAATCCTAACCCGAACACAGAAGACATGCCTGCTTTGTTACTTCTGCTGAGAGCTATAAAAGGTGTTAAAGATAAATGGTGATTAGAACCTCACCTCCATCTCCAACCAATAGCCTTCTTTTAGGTAAAGCTTAACAGAAGTAACTGGTTTTCAATTTACCAAAAATTGAATACTGTCAGGATACTGATTTTGATGATTTCTCTCTAGCAAACTTTTGAAACAAAGTTACAAGCCAAGGTGAATCAAAAGGTGAAAATACTGATAGGTAGCGCCTGGTAAACTTGTTATTTTAGTTCTTAAAAATTAATTTGCTATCCTGTGGACAGCCTAGATATAAAACAAAATGAGGGAACCAGTGAATATTGGGAAGGCAATGTTCTTGTGTTTATGTCTGTGTTTAATTATCAATGTTTCTCCATTGTATGCAAATGATCAGCACAGAGTGTGTTTCCTCGTGTCTATACACTTAGCAGGCCAGCTCTCTTTCTCACACCTCAGACATGTTTTCACATAGTTTTCTGATGTCTGATCGGTCAGCTGAGATGCCCACCATTACTGAGTCCTCCAGGCCTGTCTGGAGGAACTCTAGCCTGGGAGAATCTAAACATATCATTCAAAGGTCTCTGATGTTGGAAAGAAAGGAGGTTTTAGATGATTTTTGTTTTTGTTTGGACTTGGGTCAGTGCCTCCCATTTACAGCTGGAATGCGCACTGGATGGTTTCAGATGTGTTTTGGAAGACTGATGTGGGCCTCCTGAAAATTAGCCACAGTGGGGCCCCAGGAGACTTGGGAGCAGGTTATCATGTTAAATGTTAAGCAGGTTATATCATGTTAAGTCTTTATCAGTGAATATTGATGCTGAACACTGAGACCATGAAAATTCTCCTCCTCCACGGGCAACCTCGGGCCTCCCAGACAGCCTGCACAGTCAGAACTAGTGCAGAGTAAGCCTTCCTTGGTGGCTTTTCCATCTGACTTTGACTCCAGATAGAAAGGATTCACCCAGGGGATTTCAAGTCAGAGTCCAGGAACAAAGTTATACCTGTAAATGACATGAATGACTTATCGTTGGTAAATGGAAAGAAAAACGCTCCCAAAGTGTAGAGCTATAGGAACAAGTGTTAATAGGGAGGCTCATATTTTGCCAATAGTGTCCCATGGATCATTTAGGCTGTTATAAACAGTTTCTGTATCCTAGGATAAAAAGATGCCTTATAAAAGTATGACTCACTTTTGCTGTATTTTATGGGAGTCCTCTTGTGGTGAATCTGCTTGTCACATACCCTTTTAACTTTTGATCTCCTAGTATAAATTTCCACCTTTGTTAAAGAAAATGCAAAATCTAAAGGAGAATTTGGCTTCCCTCACGGGCACTAGCGATAAAGAATCCACCTGCCAATGCAGGAGATGCAAGAGATATGGGTTTGATCCCTGGGTCGGAAAGATCCCCTGGAGAAGGGCATGGTAACCCACTCCAGTATTCTTGCCTGGAGTATCCCTTACAGAGGAGCCTGGTGGGCTGTGGTCCATAGGGTTGCAAAGAGTCAGACACAACTGAAGTGACTTAGCACACAGCAAAGGAGAATTGCAAACAGTTATTCAAGAATCACACCAAAACAAAAACTAGTTATCAACATTTGGAAGTCAGGAGATTACACCTAAGAATCCACATTTCTTGTAAAACCAGCCTGTGACAGCACTGAACCTGCATTTCTGCATGGCAACAACACACTGGAGCCACACTGAAGGGGAGCGGGCTCAGACGGTAAAGCGTCTGCCTGCAATGCGGGAGACCTGGGTTCGATCCCTGGGTCAGGAAGATCCTCTGGAGGAAGGCAAGAAAACCCTCTAGAGTATTGCTGCCTGGAAAATTCAATGGACAGGGGAGCCTGGTGGACTATAGTCCATGGAATGGCAAAAAGTCAGACATAACTGAGCGAGTAAACACAGCACACAGTGTTCCTATTAATGCATGCCCACTGTACTCATTAACATAACAAAGCCCATCCTTGAAGGCATTTGAATTTGCTGTCCCTGATCCATAGGAAAGGAAAGCAAGCTTCAGCAATTTAAAAATTTTCTTCCTTGGGATACTAAAGTGGTTTTTTAAAAAGTTTTAAAAATTTGTAATGGAAATGAGTTATGGCAAGGGAGTGGAAATGGCCAGTGAAAATGTATAAATAAATGGGCTTTGCTAACTACAATTAAGTAAATATGACAATAACTGGGTTCAGTGTTTCCCATGTCTGAAAGACTGACAGAATCACCAGAACTAGGTAGGCAATACGTGTTTAGTCTGTAGATATATTGCAAGGGGAGATGTTTCCCAAAGGATGGCGGCGTTGGTATTCAGTGCCTGCAACTAGGGCTTCAAAGGAGCCTGTATTCCACTATGGTCACCTTGGGAGGGAAGAAAGTTTCGGGTCCTGTAATATGACACAGGACAAGAAAACCGGAATGCCCTTGGATTTAGTTAGTTCTCATTCTCTTCAACTATTAGTTCCTGGAGGATATGGTCACCTGAAAGGGGTTCTTTATTCTCCCAGGACTACGCCCTTCTTTCAGGTTCCAGTTGGTTATGGAAAAACTATTTTTTTTATTTTGCAAATATGATCAGAAAAAATATTAAAATCATGGTATATGAAATGCAGACTTCCTTGGTGGCTCAGATGGTAAAGCGTCTGCCTACAATGCGGGAAACCCGGGTTCAATCCCTGCTTTGGGAAGATCCCCTGGAGAAGGAAATGGCACCCCACTCCAGTATTCTTGCCTGGAAAATCCCATGGATGGAAGAGCCTGGTAGGCTACAGTCTATGGGGTCGCAAAGAGTCGGACACAACTGAGCGACTTTCTTTCTTTCTTTCTTTATATGAAATGCAACCTCTTTTCTGGTTTTTAATGCTAAATCAGACAAAAAATTATTTTATACGTGTCCCTGTTTCTGACTCTCATAAATGCTTCACCTTTCCCATGCTTTGTATTCTCCTGCAATTCATTTCATACAGTCCTTTTTCCAGGAATCCTTCCATCTCATTAGGTTTTCCTTTATTTCTTTTTTTTTTTATTTCTCTGATGCTGCATTTTCCTTTTATTCTACAATCTGTGTTTAATTTTCCAGTCTTCTACTTTTATTCTTATTTTCCTTTTGTCAGTCTGCTCTCTTTTATTTTCTGTCTATTGTTTCATGTTCTGCCTCTTGGTGCCTTCCCTCATGTACTATTTCACATGGTCTGCTTATTTCTCTCTCCAGTTTGTTTTATTCCCTGACCATATATTTATGCCTCTTGCTTAAAAACAAACCGCTCCCCCCACGTGGATTCTTTTGTTGTTGTTGTTCAGTCACTCAGTCAGGTCTGACTCTCTGCGACTCCATGGACTGTGGCACACCAGGCCTCCCTGTCCTTCACTGTCTCCTGGAGTTTGCTCAAACTTGTCCATTGAGTCAATGATGCCATCCAACCATCTCCCCCTCTGTTGTCCCCTTCTCCTCCTGCCTTCAGTCTTTCCCAGCATCAGGATCTTTTCCAGTGAATTGGCTCTTGGCATCAGGAGGCCAACGTATTGGAGCTTCAGCTTCAGCATCAGTTCTTTCAATGAATATTCAGGGTTGACTTCCTTTAGAATTTACTGGTTTGATCTTCTTGCAGTCCAAGGGACTTTGAAGAGTCTTCTCCAACACCACAGTTTGGAAGCATCAATTCTTCGGTACTCAGCCTTCTTTATTATGGTTCAGCTCTCACATCCATACATGACTACTGGAAAAACCATAGATTTGACTATATAGACCTTTGTTGGCAAAGTGATGTGTCTGCTTTTTAATACTTTGTCTAGGTTTTTCATAGGATTTCTTCCAAGGAGGAAGTGTGTTTTAATTGCATGGCTGCAGTCACTGTCTGCAGTGATTGTGAAGCCCAAGAAAATAAAGTCACTGTTTCCATTTTCTCCCCATCTATTTGCCATGAAGTGACTGCAGTTTTCTTCTTAATCTCTTTACATGAACTCCACTTACAAATCAGGGCTTTTTATACCCTAAATTGGCAAAACCCCATAGTGAAATAAAGGTTTCCCCCAGTTTTCGTTAGAAAACTAGAAGTTTGTTTATTTTTTAAGGAATGAATATTCTTCCCAAGTGGTAGCTGCTGTGTGATAACCCTGGGGTACAAGTCATTATGTAGGCTCCGATCCTATTTTGTCCTTTTGCTAACTGTGTTACCTTTAAGAAGCCATAGTATCTCTGGATATTTTCCTCCTTTTTGAAAGTTAAGGGTGAAGAACTTCCTTGATACTCAAAGTCTGGTCCTCAGACCAAATGTATCAGAGTCAGCTGGAAGCTTTTAGCACCAAACAAGCTCAGACCATACCCATACTTCTGACTTAGAGTTTACACTTTCACAAGAACCCTAGGGGACTTATATGCTTATGAAGGTTTGAGAAACACAAACTAGGTAACTTCAGGCTTTTTCCAGGTTTAACTCTGCTAAAAATAGGTGAAAATTTATTTTAATAAGTTCAGTTCAGTCACTCAGTCATGTCCGTCTCCTTGCGACCCCATGGACTGTAGCACGCCAGGCCTTCCTGTCCATCACCAGCTCCCGGAGTTTACCCAAACTCATGTCCATTGAGTCGGTGATGCCATCCAACCATCTCATCCTCTGTTGTCCCCTTCTCCTCCCTCCTTCAATCTTTCCCAGCATCAGGGTCTTTTCCAGTGAGTCAGTTCTTCGCATCAGACAGCCAAGTATTGGAGTTTCAGCTTCAGCATCAGTCCTTCCAATGAACACTCAAGACTGATATCCCTTAGGATGGACTGGTTGGATCTCCTTGCAGTCCAAGGGACTCTCAAGAGTCTTCTCCAACACCAGAGTTCAAAAGCATCAATTCTTCGGGGCTCATCTTTCTTTATAGTCCACCTATCACATCCATACATGACTACTAGAAAAACCATAGCTTTGACTAGACAGACTTTTGTTGGCAAAGTAATGTCTCTGCTTTTTAACATGCTGTCTAGATTGGTCATAACTTTCCTGCCAAGGAGTAAGCATCTTTTAATTTCATGGCTGCAATCACCATCTGCAGTGATTTTGGAGCCTCCAAAAATAAAGTCTGACACTGTTTCCACTGTTTCCCCATCTATTTGTCATGAAGTGATGGGACCAGATGCCGTGATCTTAGTTTTCTGAATGTTGAGGTTTAAGCCAACTTTTTCACTCTCCTCTTTAACTTTCATCAAGAGACTCTTTAGTTCTTCTTCACTTTCTGCCATAAGGGTGGTGTCATCTGCATATTTGAGGTTATTGATATTTCTCCCGGCATTCTTGATTCCAGCCTGTGCTTCTTCCAGCCCAGTGTTTCTCATGATGTACTCTGCATATAAGTTAAATAAGCAGGGTGACAATATACAGCCTTGATGTACTCCTTTTCCTATTTGGAACCAGTCTGTTGTTCCATGCCCAGTTCTAACTGATGCTTCCTGGCCCACATACAGATTTCTCAAGAGGCAGGTCAGGTGGTCTGGTATTCCCATCTCTTTCAGTTTGTTGTGATCCGCACAGTCAAAGGCCTTGGAAAAGCCAATAAAGCAGAAACAGATGTTTTTTTGGAACTCTCTTGCTTTTTCGATGATCCAGCAGATGTTGGCAATTTGATCTCTGATTCCTCTGCCTGTTCTAAAACCAACTTGAACATCTGGAAGTTCAGTTCATGGTTCACGTATTGCTGAAGCCTGGCTTTGAGAATTTTGAGCATTACTTCACTAGCATGTGAGATGAGTGCAATTGTGTGTTAGTTTAAATATTCTTTGGCATTGCCTTTCTTTGGGATTGGAATGAAAACTGACCTTTTCCAGTCCTGTGGCCACTGCTGAGTTTTCCAAATTTGCTGGCATATTGAGTGCAGCACTTTCACAGCATCATCTTTCAGGATTTGAAACAGCTCAAGTGGAATTCCATCACCTCCACTAGCTTTGTTTGTAGTGATGCTTCCTAAGGCCCACTTGACTTCACATTCCAGGATGTCTGGCTCTAGGTAAGTGATCATCTGGGATCATTGGGTCGTGAAGATATTTTTTGTACAATTTCTGTGTATTCTTGGCACCTCTTCTTAATATCTTCTGCTTCTGTTAGGTCCATACCATTTCTGTCCTTTGTTGAGCCCATCTTTGCATGAAATGTTGCCTTGGTACCTCTAATTTTCTTAAAGAGATCTCTAGTCTTTCCCATTCTATTATTTTTCTCTATTTCTTTGCACTGATTATTGAGGAATGCTTTCTTATCTCTCCTTGCTGTTCTTTGGAACGCTGCATTCAAATGGGTATATCTTTCCTTTTCTCCTTTGTTTTTCGCTTCTCTTCTTTTCACAGCTATTTGTAAGGCCTCCCCTGAGAGCCATTTTGCTTTTTTGCATTTCTTTTTCTTGGGGATGGTTTTTATCCCTGTCTCCTGTGCAATAAGTGAAAAAGTAAAAATTGCGTTGCTTACAAGGCACAGTAAAAATCAGCCAAGAATCTTTGATAAAATGTCAGTGCCTTGGGGTCCTCCATCAGATCAACCAATTTGGAAACTCTGGGGAATTGTTTTCCTGTCCCGGGTGATTTTAATGAGCGAACCGAGACCCATTCAGTTGTCCTACTGGAACTTTTTAACCTTCTTTTCTGATGCCATTTTTTTGAACTGCTTTCCTCTGGGTGGGAAGTGAGTAATTACTATAGAAAGAGAAGAACTCCAAGCTATTTGGTTTTACGTGCTTCAACCTACCAAAAATTATTCTGGGGGAGGGTAAAGAGTTTAGGAAAGAATTTTGAAGGTGACTATATATGTTTTTATAGCATTGTGGGAGCAAAAAAAGGTTCACTTTTTTTTTTCTTTTCCTCATGCTTCCCTAAGGCTTCTGGTGATGATGGGAGTGTTTGTGGTAGCAAGAAGGAAGGAACTCCCGGCCAGTGATAGACATGACATTGTATCCTGAGTCTTGGGAATGGGGGTGGATATTTCAGTGGGATGGTTTCATTTCATCATAACTTAGTGTGCTTAGCACAACTAAGCCATATGCTAGGATGGGGTTACCAAAGATTAAGTTCCCATTTACTTTTAATTATTTCAGGTTGTTGAACTATAGCTGGTTTAAGAAAAATTGAAACCAACAGATTTTTTTTTTTCTAAAACATACATTAAAATATTTTTAGTGTGAGAACTGGGAAAGTAATAGTCACTAAGTAGTCTGTCACAAGAGTAGAAGTTGTAAGAATACTATTATGGGGAAATTCTTTTATGTTCTAGTTTTCCAAGTTAGACCTTGAGACTGTGTTTTTAAAAATTGTTTACTTTTCCTTAAGCCTACTTTTTTTCTTCCAGTGTACAATGAGAAACATGAGCAAATGATCATATTTTTGAAGTGATCAAATTTTTTGATCAAAAGCAAAAACTATATTTTCCTTAAACGTATTCTACTTAGTAAGTACACCACCTTCTTTTCTCGGTTTTCATATCCTGAGTTATTTCTGCATCATTAAGTTTATCTGAGGGGCCCCGATTCTGTCATCACGGGGAATTTCTGAAGTGTCACATGGAAGAAGAAAGGCGTGAAGCAGAGTAAGATGTCATTTTGGTTGGTTCCTGAGTGTTACTCCCGAAAGTGACATGAGTAGAGAAATACTGATCTGGTTGGACATCCGTCTTTCCCACCATGTGGCAGAACCCCAAGCAGAATCCTTAGTAAAGGTTGGGTGGTGGTCTCTCTGTGTCAGGTCTCCAGAGAGTCTCTGGTAGCTATGGGCTTCATCACACATTGCTCCGAGTCTCGTGAAGACTCAATAAATATTTACTCATGGGTTTATTGTAGCCCTGGTCACAATTGCAAGGTAGAAAACTTTTTCTTCAGCTGTGTCCTCTCCCTCACAGAAACGTGTCTTCCTAATGTTGGCACGGCTTTGTGCTCCTTCCTGCATCTTTGTCCTTTTTACAGTTGATGTAGGGAATCACTGCAACAGCTTCTTCAAACCACTCTGTTACTATTCATTTTTTTTTTTCAGATAAAGAAATCTCTAAATTGACATGTTTTTCAATTGAACAGGAAATCTTTCTTTTACATTGTTTGATACTTCTCCTCAGCTTTCTTAATTCTTTTGTACAAGGGAGGAGACTCCAGTATGGCTATTTGATTTGATTTTTTGGGGGGGAGGCCGAATTCTAAAATATTTTTAAAAATCTTACCTCATTTAAAAAATAATCCATATTCCAAAGTTATATAAAAGTATCGTTTCCCCATTTTCTTGGAACTTTCTAAAGAGAAAATATCTTCCCCAGGTTTCTGTTGAGATAGGATGAGAGGTGGTGGTATTGGGTGTACCTGAGTGGTAGGAGGTACAGAAATACAGGTTAAACTTGGAACTCAAGCAAATCCAACCAACTCTTCTTTTTCCCTGTACTTCTTAGGGTGTTTGGATTTTTCTGAGTCTTCAAAACCATGATGTCAGATAGAGGTATGTTTTGTGATGTTAAAGTTTAGCTGCATGAAAAAAACCGAGCAGATACCTTCACCTTGCATTTCATATAATACCTGTTGTGTATGTGTTGTTGTTGTTGTTTAGTTGCTAAGTCGCATCTGACCCTTTTGCGACCCCATGGAGTATAGTCTTCCAGGTTCCTCTGTCCATGGGATTTTCTAGGCAAGGGTACTGGAGTGGGTTGCCATTTCCTTCTCCAAGGGATCTTCCCAACCCAGGGATGGAACCCATGTCTCCTGCATTGTAGGCAAATTCTTTACCTCTGTATCACTGGGGAAGCCCTGTGTGTGTGTGTGTGTGTGTGTGTGTGTATGCATATATATTAACAATAAAACTGATTCTTATCAGTTTCATTTCATGGGTCTAGAATCTTTCTGATTGTAAATTATTAGTACCTTCTAATTTATAATCATGGCTTTTGAGTCAATCTATACATCAAGAGGGGCTTCCCTGGTGGCTCAGAGGGTAAAGAATCTGCCTTGCAGTGCAGGAGATCTGGGTTCTATTCCTGGATTGGGAAGATCCCCTGGAGAATGAAATGGCACCCCACTCCAGTATTCTTATTTTTTAAATTTATTTCTTCTTTTAATCGAAGGATAATTACTTTACAAAATTTTGTTGTTTTCTGTCACACATCAGCCATAGGTATATATATGTTCCCTCCCTCTTGAATCTCCCTCTACACTCGAGGATTCTTGCCTGGAGAATTAATTCCATGGACAGAGGAGCCTGGTGGGCTACAGTCCTGGGGTTGCAGATAGTCAGACATGACTGAGCAACTAACACTTTCACCTTCATATACATCAAGAGACAGCAAAAGTAGCTAGCTTGAACCAGTGTTCTGGACCTACAAACTCTGAAGGCATTCTGGTGCTTTTTTCCTCGAGGCTGCTGCTGAACTGTGGTGTAACCAGTTAAAACATACTCCAGCCTTATGAAAATTCTCATACCCTCATTAATGCTGTGGAAAATTTAAAGAACAACAAAAGTAGGCTTGGTGCTGGTTAGAATGTGATTTCTCCTGAGAGTATTTGGAATTTGCTGTGGCTTAATGAAAACTTCAGTTTCTACTCCCTGTCACCTGGTTTTCTTACTGGATGGTGTGGTTTCCCCCCACCCCCCCCCTATTGTTTCCAGACTGCAGAGGGAAGTATGAAATAATAGGTCCTCTTTGAGATGGGATTCTTGCCTGGAGAATCCCATGGAGGGAGAAGCCTGGTAGGCTACAGTCCATGGGGTCACAAAGAGTTGGACATGAGTGAGCCACTTCGCTCACTTTACTTTCACTTTGAGATGGGATGGCTTATTTTTTGTCTAGTTGTCAGATTCAAATATTTGAGTTGTCTGACTTGTTAGCACAAGAGGTGGTGGAGAGGACAGTCAGCATGCTAACTCACAGTGTCTCTGAACTGCAGCCCTGCTCAAAGAAGAAGCCTAATAGGTGTGTCAGGATGAAAGTGAAGTCGCTCAGTCATGTCCAACTCTTTGCGACCCATGGACTGTAGCCTATCAGGCTCCTCCATCCATGGGATTTTCCAGGCAATAGTGCTGGAATGGATTGCCATTTCCTTCTCCAGGGGATCTTCCCGACCCAGGATGGAACCCGAGTCTCCTGCAATGCAGGCAGACACTTTACTGTCTGAGCCACCAGGGAAGCCCCAGGATGAGCTGTTCCTTATTTGGGAGCCTGTTCATTTGGGATAAAAAAAGACAATCCACCTGCACTGCTTGGCACTATTTGAAGGTGGTGAAAACACCAGCGATAAAGCTCTCCTCTACATTTGTTCTTCAAGCCTCAAGTTCCCATTGTTAAAGCCCCTCCTTTTAGTCAGGGTCATTGGTAATATGCAAAGAAGTGTCTGAGAAGACCAAATGGTTTTTTGTTCATTGGTTAATAGGTTGGATGATTTTGCTCTTAGAAAAAAGCTCTGAAGGAAGTGGACCCAGGAAGTTTTGCTTCTGGACTTAGAAGGAGAGTCCAGAACATGGGTTGCTGTAAAAAGACGTCAGACCTTAGTAGGTGGGGCAGGGAAAGGGGGAGTGGGCAGCCCAGAAGTACCCAAGGAGATGAGTTTTTAAAGTAGGTGATTCTTAGGGACTTTCCTCATGGTCCAGTGGTTAGGACTCCTCACTTCCACTGCAGCGGGCATGGGTTCAATCCCTGGTTGGGAAACTAAGATCTTGCCCATTGCGTGGTATACCCTGCAAAGTAAATAAAGTGGCTGAATCTCAGTTATTTCTCCGCTCTAATATGCCATAGAAATACGGTATATTTCTTAGCCATCTACCAACGGGCATTTCCTGAGCTCCTACTATGGGCCAGGCATTGTTCTGGTTGCTGGAGGTATAGCAGCAGATGAGCTGACAGAATTCCTGCCTTCAAGGAGCTAACATTTTATTAAAGATTTCTTTCTCCTTTGTTAAGTTTGAGATGGCTGTTTACGGCAAAGACAGTTTAAATGGGAGACGTGTCATGTAAAATATATGCTTTGTCTTGGCAAAACATCCTTGAGGAGAGATTAGAACGGTGGGGGGGGAAAAGGCCCTGAGTAACATTCCCTCTGTTTCCACCTTTCTGTCAGGTCATAGATATAAATTACAGTTCTGGCCCTCGTTCACCCTCACATAGCTCTCTGGCATCCTTCCCCATTCTCTGAACAAGAGAGGAATGAGAAGGTTATTTGGAAGGTCATTGTTCTGAGGAGTTGTCCTGCTCCAGTTACCAGAGAATCTTGAATTTCATTTGGAGAGACTGAAAGGCAGCAGGGGCAAACGCATGATGAGGAGTCAATTGGTGAAGAGACCCCCGGAGATGGGAAGCATATGGAAAGTCAGCCTCGTGATTTGCTCCTTTAAAAAGAATAGGCTGTGGAAGATTTTGAATCCTTCTCTGAATACAAGGCGAGTGTCAGCGGCTGTTTTCAGGAAGACTCAAGGAACTCCGCCTTCCCCCACGTGAGACTGGGGCCGTTTGGCCTTAAGCGGCGCAGCGAGGAGGACTTTGTTGTGCATTTTTTCTCAGACACTCATTCTGGAACCCAGCAGAATTTCTGGCTGTGCATCCCGTCCTGGGTGTGCTGCAGAAGTGATTAGTGTGTTACCGTGGAACCTTGCTGTGGCTCAGGAAAATTTTCTCTTGTCCGAGAAAAATAGGAGCAAGTTCCTGAATGCATTGAACAGACGGGGGAGGTATTTCTTCTCAGTAGATAGTGTGAGAAGCCTTGGTCCAGGGTCCCTGCTTCTCAAAATGTGGTCCTAGGTGCTTAGTAGATGTGCAGAATCTCAGACCACACCCCGGAATCAGGAGGTTAAATTGGGGATACTGGCCAAGGTGCTGCCTCTTCCACCCTCGGACCTTTCTGCATCTCTCACTCTCCACTGTCCCCCACTCCACAGAGGCTACCCTTACAAATGGCACTGTGGGCTTTAAGGTGAGGCAACAGGCCACAAACATTCAGTTCTTCTTTAAGCAACCAGTACCCCAAACCCAGATGAGTATAAGTCACAGAAAACAAAAGAATGTCCTCATTTCAGACAGGCCTAGAGTCTGTGTTGGTTAAACCTCAAGGAGCCCACTAAAAGCCCCCAGACATGTTAGGGTGTGAATTTGGAATCTGTACCTCTTCACATCTTTTTGGCTGGCTTGACCTTCAGTTTACCAAAACATGGAAACTTCTTATGGCATTCTACCCATAAAATGAGGAAATTGCTGGTGTTTATCTCAACCTTAAGCCCCTAAAGCAAACACTATCCCAACCACACTTACCTAAATAACACTTTACATGAAAAAATGAACCAAGATATTGGTTCCCTGGAAGTTAATATAAGTGAAGTTTTCCTTCTTGGAAAGTAGAAACAATATTGAGTTCTTTTGATTATCACAGGCCTCTTGAGTAGAAGTCAAAACTCTTCATTTAAAGTTTTATCTAGCTAAGGGGATTTCCTGTTTGGGGTGTTATTGTTCAGCTGCTCATTTGTGTCTGACTCTTTGTGACCCCATGGACTGCAGCTCACCATGCTTCCCTGTTCTTCACCATCTCCTGGAGTTTGCTCAAACTCACATCCATTGAGTTGGTGATGCCATCCAACCATCTCATCCTCTGTTGCCCCCTTTTCCTTCTGCCCTCAATCATTCCCAGCATCAGAGTCTTTTCCAATGAGTTAGCTCTTTGCATCTGATGGCCAAAGTATGAGATCTTCAGCATGAGTCTCTCCAATGAACACCCAGGACTGATCTCCTTTAGGATGTACTGGTTTGATCTCCTTGCTCTCAGGAGTCTTCTCCAGCACCACAGTTCGAAAGCATCAATTCTTTGGCACTCAGCCTTCCTGCCTTCTTTATGGTCCTACTCTTATCCTCACCTCGAATGGTCCTGCCCTTCTAGTTTTTTGTGAGTAAACAGTTAAGTCACCTTTGCAAATTTATGCTATAATTGTGCGTGTGTGTGTGTTTTAAGAGGAAACAGTTACAGAGCAAGAGCAAATTGAGAACGAGAAGAAAAAACAATGAATGAGAGGAATGAAGCTTCCTGTTGAGCCCCAACTTCATTCTTTCTTGGTGGCAGCAACGAGAGCACAGATAGTAATTTTTTGCAGAACACTGTATCAAAAGGAGTCTGTTTTATTAGAAAAGTTGAGCCAGCTTTCCCAGGTTGGCCTCAGATGATCCAATCTTGATCTTTATACATGATTTTCAGCCAGCAAGGACATATATATTGAAATGTTTCATATTGTTGACTACTTTTCTGAGTCTGTCAACTGTCTGAAACTCATAGCATTGTGATGGTAAACGAACCTAGGGCTCCCTGTCAAGAATAAATGGCAGTTTTCTATGAGTAGACTGAGGTATAGAAACATGGCACCCTGTTCTATCTTGTTCTATTTTGAGATTAGAGTGCATAGGATCCTCTCCACTCTTACATTCTTGGCGCTCTTTCTTTTTCCGGACATAGGCTTAGTATGCTTTTTGTGTGCACACGTGGACATTTTTTCATTCCTGTGTTCTTGGCCTTCATTGTAAAGTCAGTTGAGGAGCCAAAAAAATCTCAGAGAGACAGACTATTTTTTTTAGTAGGAGTTTATCTTCTGTTTGGGGCTGAAGGAGAAAAAACTTAGCAATATCCCTCTCCCTCCAAATCTGATTTAGCTGATTTCTAGGTTAGCTAAATCAACCTGAAAATTCTGGATAAGCATTATTTTTGTACTAAAGAGAACAAAACTATACTCAGTGGTGTCTGCTCTTACACCTGACCGCCAGGCTGTCTGCTCTCCTTTCTTTCAATCTTTCCAGAAGCCTAAGGAGTGAATCTAGAAGAAAAGAAATTTAACTTAGTTACCATCCAAAAGCATGAGCAGCAACAGCGGTGTTCGTATTTTCGAATGGTAACTATGTGGTAACATCAACTCATGTATTTTCTTTCAAGTTAATAACCCCACAGACATCCTTGTTGGCATATTTTATTCTGGGAAATTGTTAGAACTGTAATTAGCCTCATGACTTAGAGCTGTGACTTTTATAAATGTCTCCTGAAATGAAGTTTTGGTACTAAATGCTCTGGAATGGATTTGACTATAGATATTAATAGAATTTCATTCATTGTTGTTCATCAGAAAGACAGCCTCAGCCTCCGTTCTTACCCACCTCTCCCTCTCAGAGACTAACTGAGGAAACATTTTTAAAAGTATGCCATTTGAATTAGGAAATAACATTACTAAACAAGTTTTGGTGGGTGGTGGGTAATCACTGAAAGGCCAGTTTGTTCAGGAAGCAGGAATTAACACCTCTGGTGGGCTGCCGTCTATGGGGTCGCACAGAGTCGGACTTGACTGAAGTGACTTAACAGCAGCAGTGGAAAAAAAGTTGCTACAAAGCCTTAAGTAACTAGAAATGATGAAGTTTGGATTATGCCTTAAACAGGCAAGGAGAGAGTTGGATGGAGAGCAGCCCTGAGTTGGAAGCCCTGTGAACAACTGCTAGCCCCAGTAAATACCTTTTTCTCTCAACACAGAGAGGTTAAAATAGCAGCACAATTCAATGTAACCTTCCTTCTTTTATCCCAAAGGCCAAAGACTTTATTAAAGGAAAAGAATCCATTTTGCCCAGCCATTGTACATGACTCTACAGTTCTTAGAAATAAGCCACAGATCAGTTCGGGAAACAGAAAACTAATCCAACTGACCACTTGAGGGAGGTGGTGGCTTATCTTATTTGGAAAAAGGAACCCAGATCTTTTTTTAAAAAAATAGTAAGCAATTTAAAGAACTTTGAAAATCTCCTGTGACCTTTGGGTGACAAAGAGATGACAGGAACCCAGACAACACCCTCTTCTCCACTTGGATCCATTCTCTAATTTTCCTATTAAAAATAGCTTTACTGAACGCTTGTGATGGCCTGTTTGATGGATCACTTTAAAGAGAGAGAAAGGGGCAAAGTATGGGTAGTTTATTTTTATAAATCAGTTTTAGTTTTTTTCTATGAAATAAATGAACAAGAAGCCCATTAAAATAGTGGTTACAATTCTTCTTTTTAATTGTTTACTCTATTAAGGTGACAATACTTGACAGTTTGATATATGAACAGTGTTCCCTTGCATGACATAAACATAAATTATAGCATAAGAATGTGATAATCCTTCAGCCCTTCATTCACTCACCCAGGTTAAACGTAGAACTTGGAGAGAAATCAAAGTTATATTTACCTAGATTCCAGCAGCTGCTTCTTCTTGTTTAATGGTGGCTGTTTAATTGTGTTTCGTCAGAGCTAAGATGCAAATTCAAATCATTAAAGCCAACTTTAATGTCCACATATCATCAGTTCATGTATTTCTTTTTTCCCATAGATGATACTTGAACTTGAGATCATTCCTCTTGGAGTGAATTGCAGCATTATAAATCCCAATTTTCACAGGGATTATATGTAAAATGTTTATAGAAACAGGAATTATTAGTATTTTCTTTCTTTAATACACATATATAGTGTATAGAGTCAAACAATAGAAAATTTATAATGAAAAACAGCAATACCCTTTTCCACCACTTTTTTATTACTAGCTAGTTTCATGCAAAAATGAAACCAGTTATTTATTTATTTAGCTCTATCTTCTGGCATATAACTCCACATGTCTAAATAACCTGTTTATATAGTACTTTCTTGTATATGTATGAATAAGTTTTAGCTATTTTCTATTGCTTCCACTTAGAGGAGGACAGAATCCAGTCCTATCAATTCTCTCGATACCACTTGACATATATTTCCTATTTCTTCATCCTCTAAATATAGTCAAGTCATCCCTTTTAGCTCACCCGTGTTCAGGGTTAAGTTTGTTATGACTATGTAAATGCTGCACACAGCTGAGCTAAGCAGGGTGCTCTGACCTATGTTTTCAACTTTTTGTTTTCCTAAATGAAGAGTTGTATCATTTTTTCATTAACTTATTTTTATCTAGTTAGTACTGATTCATCCTTTAAATCTCAGAGAGAAGTATGCAGCCCTACTCAGTAGATTCAAAACATGAGTTTTGTTTTTTGACTAGCCATCCCCTTCCCTGCCTCCACAAATTGGGGATTGTCTTTATCCTTTTCTGTCTTTGCTCCTGTTTCCTGAATCACATGCTTTTCTGGTTTATTCTTTCTTTTTTAGAGTGGGGAGGATTCATTTCCCAGTTATTATGCTTCCTAAGAAAAGCTGGATGAAAAGAAATGTATTTTTTTCTGCCTTTATATTTTATTTTTTGGCTACTTATGGCATTTTGGATGGAAATTATTTTCCCTCAGAATTTTAAAGGTGTTGTTTCAATTGCTATCTTCTATTTTGTTTTTATGAAGCCCAGTGTTACTTTAATGAATAATCCTGCACATGGGATTTACTTTTTTTCTCTGGAAGTTTTTAGAATCTTTGCTTTATTTCTGAAGTACAGAAATTTCATACAAAAAATAAATTTTTTTTCTCTCACTTATTGTTCTGGACACTTAATGGAATTTTTCAGTCTTGGAAACACATACTTTTTGTGATTTTTTTTTTTTTGGTGTTATTTTTGTGTATTAGTTATTTGACCATTTCTTTGCTTCAGTTTATCCATTCTCTCTTTGTAGAACTTCCATTATTCAGATATGAGAATTGAATTGTGTCTCTAACTTTCCAAATTCCTTTTATTTAAGTTATTTGAATATTTTATTTTCGGGGGGGGGTGACATATTTTATCCTCCACCCTTTCCGTGGAGTTGCTTTAATATTTCTGCCACTTTATTTTTAGATTTCAAGAGTTCCTTTATGTTCTCAAAATATTCCACATTAAAAGCAAAAAAGACAAAACCTATAACATTTTTCTGTGTTTCACCAGATGATGTAATGCCATTAGCACTCTAAAGATATTTACTATGATTTCTCTGATGTCTTTGTGTTGGACAATGGGGTATAGGACCCAGAGGGCCCTTCAAAGAAGGCCCCATGGCCCCCACTCCGGGAGTGCCGTGAGCAGAGAATCTTCAGCTGTTGGCCCTTCAAGGATCATCTCAGCTACAGAGAGCTGCCTCACATAGGATCACTCGGCTTTCTTGGATGATTCATATCCAAAGGTTGTTCCATATGGAGTATGGATGGTTGGGCATCTTGACCCAACTTGGGGTAACTCTGAAAGGCTCTTGTGACCCCTGAGACTGAGGCTGAGTCTGTCATGGGCTGTCCCTTGCAGCTTGATTTCTCCCTGTCCACTCTTGCTTTCATCCCCTTCAAGGACACTCCACAGTAAGCATCTTGCACACTTGACTCCATCTGAGCATCTGCTTCTCAGGGAACCAAAGCTACAACTGTTCTTGTTTCTAGGCAGCATATCTGTGTCTCCTGAGTTACCTTTATTCTGCTTATTCATTTGGGACTTTAACATTCATGCTAGAGACTTTCTATCTGATCTTATTTGAATGCAGAATTGATGGGAAGCTTAAATGTGCATGGCATGTGTGTCCTTAGCGTCACCAGGTAGAAGCCAGGGAACCAGCTGTTTCTTTGGTGTCTGTGGGTCTTTTGGATGCAGTCTCCTCCTTTCTCCTGCTCGGAGAGCATAAACCTGGATAACAGCTTTCTACAACCTGGTGGGAGAAAGCTCTGGGAGTCCCATTGTTAGTATAAACATTGTAATGTAATATTCTAGGTTTTTAGTCTGGAGTCTCAGCTCCAATTTCCGCTGTACTAAACTTCTCTGTTATGAACTTTCTAGAGAATTCTCTTTATTTTTTCTTTCTTTTTTTTTTCTGTACTAGAGTGTGGTAGGGGCATTCTCAAGGTATATGGAACTGGGAAGTGATTTGAAGTATCTGTTTTTTCCTTATACAAATTTTCACCCGGTTTCTTTGCCGTCAGCTCCCTGACTTTCCAGAGGTGTACCTCTAGAACATGATCCTTTCTAAGTACTGCAGCAGGAATTATGTTGCTCCTTGTGGACTACCTTGGCCCTGTAGGGCTTCGGGGCTCTCTCTCCTCTCAGCTAAATCAGTTACTGTTCATCCATCAGCTTTCCATCTTCCAACATTTTGGTGATATTGCTCTCCTGCCGTCATCTCTGCTTCTATTTTATGTTTTAGTTCAGTTCTCTTATTGCTTCTTTATTGTTGTTTAAGTGGAGCTTGAAAGACAATGGGTATACACACAGGCTTTGCTCGAACTAATTTAAATCAGTATACTCTTACTATACCAAATCAATGGCATGTGACAATGTGGACCATGTCTTCTATTCAGAAACACATTCTTGTTGGCTTCCAGGACAACACATTTGCCTGGTTTCTTCCTACTTTTCTGGCTGTTCATTTTCACAATATGTTTTTTAATCTCATTTCTTTAAAGACAATCTTAACATGAAAAAGAAAAAACCCTCAAGATAGGACAGTTCTACTAAATAATATTAAATGGGATAAATATCTTTAGATGACACAAGTGAAAGACTAAATGCTAGATTTCTAATCTAAGATTTCTTTTTAAGGCTAAATGCACAGCAAAGATTAACTGTGACAATTCACAAGTAAAAATGAAGCACATAGATCCCTTTCCAAAGATAATCATTTAGCACTCAAACAAGTGAAAATGAGTTTAAAATTTCTCATTTCTGAAATATTATGATGAAATCTAAACATTTGAAAATCTGAACATATTTTAATTTATTGATCTCTAATAATTAAGGCAGAAAACTTAAAAAAATCACCAAAATTGAGATCCATGCTTTTTTGAGTTTCTTTTCAGTTATTGACAATTTCTGTAAATGATAGAATTTTGCCAAAACCATTTTCAATACCAGAAAGAGCAAGAGAATTTTTATAAACTTCATAAAAGTAAGACTCAATATGCTTGAATCAGAAATAAACATTCAAACCTGCTTTATTCAAATAGAATACACCATATGATAAAGTGATTAAAGGTAGTTTGGAATGAAATAGGATAAAATATAACTTTATAGAAAAAGCACCAATGATTGTATTTCTTGGTCATTGACCTGTGAAATCATATTTTCGGAAATACGTTATTTGTCTTCTTAGATAATCTGCACAGATTTCCTGTTGTGAATATGTATTTAAAATTTAAAAATACATACCAGTGTATTTTATGCCTTTCAAATTTGAATATGCGTCTGAGATATTGTGTATCATTAGTACACAATGGATTTTCCCTGAAATCCAAACCATAGTAACTGCTGCCATTAACTAGGTAAACCTGCTTCACTCACTGGATAGTTTATCATGTTTACAGCAAAGATGCATTGGCATGAAAACTTTAGTGTTAGGTTTATAAACA
Source organism: Bos taurus (assembly GCF_002263795.3). Taxonomy (NCBI): domain Eukaryota; kingdom Metazoa; phylum Chordata; class Mammalia; order Artiodactyla; family Bovidae; genus Bos; species Bos taurus. Next base: position 25,102,292 of record NC_037336.1, on the reverse strand, counting down.
ATTTCCTAAAATGTTAGTTCTTGAATTGATTAATATAGAGAATGGAACAAGTTTAGTCCAGAGCTGTAACACATAGAAGCTAGAAGAATACATATGTTTTCAATTCTATTGCAAAGTTAATGAGGAGTTGTCTATCTCTCTTCAACAACTGTATGTACATGTGGTTGATATGAGTCTAAGACAGGTGTTGAATCTTCAGTCACTTGGCCACACAGCTCTATGGTTTACAAATCATGGGAATTGCTTGTCTTAATCTGACCACTAAAGCTCTGTCCCATTGTTTTTTCATGTAACAGAAATAAGACTTGAATGACAAAACCCAACCAATTACAAAATTTAATTTAATAGTTTAAAGCGCAAAGGGCATTCCCTAAGCAGTAAAATCTTTTGTTTGGAAAATTTTAAACAAATTATATTTTAGTCTATGTTTCATTATTTACATAATAAGAATTTACAAGAACTCAATTTTCTCAAGATTTAAACTGCTCATTGTTCCATAAATAGGACACACATTTATTTATTTATTTTTTTTTATTGTATTAGTTTTGCCAAACATCAAAATGAATCCACCACAGGTATACATGTGTTCCCCATCCTGAACCCTCCTCCCTCCTCCCTCCCCATACCATCCCTCTGGGTCGTCCCAGTGCACCAGCCCCAAGCATCCAGTATCGTGCATCGAACCTGGACTGGCAACTCGTTTCTTACATGATATTTTACATGTTACAATGAAGGACACACATTTAGAAAGATGAGATTTTTTTTTTTTAATATTTTAGTGATTACTTCTGGATCAAAACATAGAACTCTTTTATTACTTGATGTTACCAGAATTTTGCCTTAGATAATTTTTTAAAATCTCTTTTGTAAGATTAATAATATAAATACTTTTATCAATTACTTCTTTAAACTACTACTTTAAATTTAAATTTTGTATATGGGTGAAATTTCCCTCTGGCTCAATAACTGAGCTGGTAGAAATGTCTCACCTAAATCTGCTATCTTCTTTTTGTTAGAAAGATTCATAATCCATAACCCTAATAGTTGGAAATGCATGTGATGACCTGTAGTCTCATTCCTGTCTCTGTTTTTTAATTTCTTGCTAAAGATTACCTTGCTAATATTGACAATTACCTTGCTGAATATTACCTTGCTAATTGACAATTACTTTGCTAAATACATCACCCAAATTCTGTTTTGTTACTCCCAGTGATGGGGAAATTTCTATTCAATTTAGGCATCTTGGGTCATGCCTGGGTCATTACCAGCTATTTTCACCTTAATACAGATTCCTACCTATCAAAGTGTTTTGTAGGTTGGACCATGAAGCAAGAAGACTTAATCTTAAAAGGTTCAGGAATGTAAATTGACCAAGGTGAACTCTGACCTACAAGAGAAGGGTACCATTGTTCCCATGGGATTGTGATTACGGTAGTTAATAGAAAAGATTGTCAGCCATGTTGTCCCTGAAAGTGGGGCATGGAGACTGGTTAATGTCAATATCCTGACTCGAAAGTGTTCTGGGGTCTGGCCTGTTTTCAGGAGAACTGAGGCAACTGAGATAGCTTACTGAGCCAGGCTTCTCACTACTTTTACTTTCTTTTCTTCACGGATTCCTTCGTTTTAATGACTTTTTGTCAACACTTAATGGTAAGAAATAAGATCTACTAAAAACATAGCAAGTCATCCTGTTAGACAGCAGATACTTGAAGAACAAACTCCTTGGATACTATCAATGAATTTACAAACTGGTGGAGATAAGAGACAACCAACTCATAAATAAAACATGAAAGCTTTTGTAACTTTATAGAATGAAGTATTATAGTGACATAAACTCTAGAATGCACAGATTCATCAAAGCAGAATGAGGTTGAAAAAGTTCTGCAAAAGAGAAGGAAAGAATATGATTTTGCAAGATTGAGAGAAAGCTTTGGGGGAAGGATGAGGTGTTTCATGAGGTAGAGGTATCCTTGCTGTTTAGTCAGCTCAGTTTTGTCTGACTCTTTGTGACCCTATGGACTATAACCCAGCAGGCTCCCCTGTCCATGGGATTCTCCAGGCAAAAATATTGGAGTGGGTTGCCATTGCCTTCTCTAGGGGATCTTCCCGACTCAGGGATCGAACATGCATCTCCTCCATTGACAGGAGGATTCTTTACCACTGAGCCACCAGGGAAGCCGAGAGGGATCCTCAGGTGGTCTGCAAATCTCCACAGAGCAGAAGGGTCAAGGAAGTTAATCTGTACCCAGAGCCTTGCTGTTTGGAGCAGACTTTCTTCTTTCTTCCACTTTTTGGTTCTTTTTATCCAGAAAATTTGGACTCTGCTTCCTACTCAGGTCTATCTGGAACAGGATTGCTTTGCTTGCACATGGGCTGATGGGACTTGATCAGTGTTGTCTTCAGCAGTTTCTTTCTGGAGCACTCTCTTCATCTCATTTTCCCCTACAGAGTCTGTGCTTGAGATAGCATGGCTTCTTGAGCCCCTTGCTCTGTAATATGGCTCCTCTTCTGAGGATTTGAACTCCTTCCCTTGGGCACCTGCAACAGGGCAATATACTTCCTGTGAGATTGCTGCTTCACTCCTGGTGCAGGTAGGCAGACAGCTTTGCAAATTCACTCTTAGAGGAATCATGCTTACGACTCAGTGTTCAGGCCATTTCTTCAGCTGAGAGTGACTCTTCAGGAAATGAATTGAATCATTGTGTCTTTCCACCTGCAGATCACCTTTATTATTTTACAGTTTCTCCCCAGTCTCTGGGTATCAGCAAGGCTGCATCCATTGAGAAAACCTTTATGTATTCTATAATTAAAAGGCCCAATTCCAGGCTTGTTTTAAAGCTGGGGATGTTGCATTCCACCTATCCCCTTGCAGGATGTTGAGGCTGGTGACACTGCGAAGCCTTGACAACAAGGGAATTCATGCACCCCTCCCCCAACACCGCTCACCTCCCCCCCCCACCCCACTGCAGGCTTCTTGGACTGATAGATGGCATTTCCTAATATAGCAGGGGTGAGATGACTTACTTTGAAAATAGAATTAAAACTTTCCCTTTTTAGGAGCAAGCACCACTTTGGCAGCACCATCAGCCCCAAGCACATTAGTTCTTGTGGTCAAAATATTAACAGGGTGCTTTGTTAACAAAACGTTCAGGTCATGATAAGGCCAACAAAGGAACTGTAAGACTTTATGAGCTGAGTCTTTCCAAATAGTGCTCCAAGTCCAAAGTACTGAGAGTAAAACTTTCTCCTGTAAACAAGGCCCGAATGAGAGCAGGGTGAAAGCTTTCACGAGTTGGCCGAGGTGTCAGGGTGTCGCGTTGACCAAAATAAGCCACCTCATGAAAAGTAGGAAACGACTGATGGGTTCATAAAGTGTGCAGCTCTCTGAAAGGTTCCAGTAAAGCAGCTGAGATAGGCTTATTAATTAGCCTTCTTGGGCAGCGTAGGAGAGCGGGGAGCCCTTTAAAGAGGTCCCAGGGAGTGCTAAGTGCTGGGGAAGTTTATTGCTGTGCCCATAAACAATGGCTGTGGACAGGGAATTGAAAGGAGATCCTGTGAACTGCAGGACACCTGCTCAGGGAACTCATCTTTATGAAACCTTCCCTGACTGTAAACTCTGTTTGCTTTCCGATTCTATCACCTTGGCATTTCAAACAAGAAATCTAAGTTTAATTTTTAGTGTGTATGTGGTGCTTTGTCTATTTAATGAGAGGGAGGAAGAGAGGAGAGAGAGAAAAAGGGAGGAAGAAAGAAAGAGAGAAGGCGAGGTTGGGGGATGGTTGATGCCCACAACCTGAAGAGAGACCTTTAACCCTCAGGGCAACCCCGAGCTCTCTCTCCAGGAGTCTGTCTTGTCCTCTGTAAAATAAGGCAATTGGACAAGGTATGGCTTTGATTTTGGAAATCACTACCAATTCCTTATGTTTCTGAGTGCCCTGACACACTTCATTTGGCATTGTAATAATCCTGGAGGTAGGTGAAATAGAAAACATTTATCATTGTTCAGTCACTCAATCGTGTCCAACTCTTTGCAACGCCAGGGACTGCAGCACACTGGGCTTCCCTGTCCTTCACCATCTCTCGGAGCTTGCTCAAACTCATGTCGGTGACGCCATCCAACCATCTCATCCTCTGTCGTCCCTTTCTCCTCCTGCCTTGAATCTTTCCTAGCATCAGGGTCTCTCTGCCTTAAGGAGGAGTAACCTGAGTCTCAGAGCAGTCAGGTTATGAACTTACGAACTGCAGCAAATACCTAATGCAAACTGGGTCAAGGACTTGGGCATTTTGATTTCTACCTCTTTCTATACCTCTCAAAAATTGTAGTTTAGATAGTCTAGAGTTCTTCCATTTAAGTACTTGAAGGCAAAGAGAACATTGTGTCTCTGCTGTGCAGCTGCTGTGGATCCAGCTGTAATTCTCCACAGCTTAATGAATGCTGCTCACTGAAGCTTAGGTGACAATGGTCTTGCTTGGAAGTCCATGGTAAAATAACGATAGTAATGCTAGTTTTTTGAACTGCTAAACTGTGCCAGAATCATTACATACATCATCTCGTTTGCTATTCATTTTGAAGAAGAGGCACCTGAAGCTCAGTGGCAAGAGATGGCATGTGGAGGAGGCCAACCTTCTGTGTGTGCTTTTCTTTATCTCAATGTTTCCTCCAGCTCAGAATTCAGACCCTTTCTGGTTCTCTTGGGCTTCCCTGGTGGCTCAGAGGTTAAAGCGTCTGCCTGCAATGCAGGAGACCTGGGTTCGATCCCTGGATCCGATCCCTGGGTCGAGAAGATCCCCTGGAGAAGGAAATGGCAACCCACTCCGGTATTCCTGCCTGGAGAATCCCATGGGCAGAGGAGCCTGGTGGGCTACAGTCTATGGGGTCACAAAGAGTCGTGAGTGACTTCACTTTCAATTTCACTTTCTGGTTCTCTGAATTGGAGGAACGCACCTAGAACAGAGTATAGGTCCCGTCCATGTTATGGGAGGATTCAGCAGGAAGTGTGGGTTCCAGGAACCGGGGAAACTCTACTTAGGTCTACTATAGTTTTGCTATGGGGGGCAAGTGTTTGCTCAGAAAGTGAGACTGCGTAGTAAGTAGGGTGAAGTCAGACCATAGGCAACCTCAGAAAAGCATGACACAGGGATGGTAGCTTGTTTGGGATTGAGCAGAAAGATGTGACAAGCTTCCCGGTGGCAATCTGTGAGGACTGATGGTCCAGAGCTGGCTCCATCTCCCTAATTCCCTGATGCATTGGCACAAGGAAGCAGTTTGTGCTGTTCTAGGGGGTGAGCTCCTGGAAGTCTGAGATTTTACTTATGCTGCCAACTTGGTGGAAGGGGCTTCTTAGACTCGTAAAGTAATATGAGATATACAAAGTATAATTTTAATTAGTTACCTATCTCACATTATAGATTGTGATACATATTTCTATAGGCTATTTCACAGTATTTCCTGTAGAGCCCAGTGATGGAGAAATTGAGCCACTATTCAGTGCCCTACACTTCAGGCATGTTGGACTCAAAACAACCAATCGCATAGGAATAAATGTTTTCTGATGTTTGACTAGCAATTAGTGTCCATCCCTTTAAATTAGAGAAAGTCACTCAGTCATGTCCTACTCTTTGTGACTCCATGGACTGTAGCCTGCCAGGTTCCTCTGTCCATGCAACTCTCCAGGCAAGAATACTGGAGTGGGTAGCTTATCCCTTCTTCAGAGGATCTTCCCAACCCAGGAACTGAACCGGGGTCTCTTGCATTGCAGGCAGATTCTGAGCTGCCAGGGAATAGTAACTCGGCTACTATTTAAATTAAGGTTGCAAACTTGATTTTCATTGGCTTATTCTTTCATTTAACTTAATATAAGTTGTATTTTCACAGCTTAAATTGACTTTGTGCTTTAAAGTTTGAGTTATAAATATAATATATTTATATATGGTTTTATGATGGCACATATTTAAAAAACATTAAGTATATTTAGGGGCTTCCCAGCTGGTGCTAGTGGTAAAGAATCCACCTGCCAATGCAGGAGATAAGAGACACGGGTTCAATCACTGGGTTGGGAAGATCCCCTGGAGGAGAAAATGGCAACTCACTCCAGTACCCTTGCCTGGAGAATCCCATGGATAGAGGGGCCTTGTGGGCTGCAGTTGCAGAGTCGAACACAACAAGTGACTGAGCAAGCAAGCAAACAAATATATCTAGTATCAACACTGGGGTTCTTGAAATGATCTCTTTCTTTATGGCCTACTGAATTTGAGGAACATTGTTCTCATTCAAGGAAATGATTCTAACTGAAGTTGCTGAAGGTGGGGAAGGACGATAAAACGAGATAGATCAGTTGGGGAAGTATTTTGGAACCGTCCCTGGAAATAAGTCACCTTTCTTTCTCTATTCAAAATGTTCTGTGGATAACTTAGATTTGGTTTGAAATATTTGTTTGGTTATATGATTTATTTCTAAGTGAGGAGTAAAGTCAGTAAGGTTGGCTTAGATAAACTGTTTGGGTCAGCAAAGTTTATCCTATTCTTTCAGTCTTCCTTAGAATGCCATCCCAGATCTCCCCTTGGTGTTCTTTACTCTCCTTTTTGGAGACCCTTCACCTTCTGGAATGATCAACAATCTGGTGAGGAGCCAGCCCTCATCTGCATGTCCTAACCCTAGGCTACTCTCAACTGTCCACCTACAAATAAATATTGAAAATCTGCTGAGCCTGTATAGTTTAAGGAGAGTCACTTATTTTCTCTTACTGGTATGCTTTTCTAATTTAAAAAAAATTCTCCTGTTCATTAATACTTAATTTTCTTACCTAGTGTTCTTCTAACCTCTTCCTTTCTGCTTCCCATGGTAAAGCTTGCTGATTTAATGAATGATTCCATGATTTAAGGTAATAGCGTTAGGGTTTAGTTAGCCCTCCATATTGGCTTGTGTGTTTTAAAAGAGTCTTCTGAAGGAAATGCTTTAATCCAGAAGATTAACTTCAATTATGAGACTTTGGGTCCTGTGATTTTGGGGGGATTGGTGAGGTCTTGAAATCTTCCATGGCTTACCACATAACATGATGTAGGTAGCCTACTGGTTTATAATAAAGAGGACAGAACACCTGCATTTATTTTAATTAGACACATATTCTAGGCACAGAATAACTGTATCTTTATTTCGTTTCATCTACCTTAAGCACGCAGCAGGATTTTCTTCACTAAATTGCAAAAACACTTTGCTTAGGGATCTACAAGAATAGCTAAATGAAATTCAAAATCAATCAACCAGTTTAACTGAATTCCTAAAATGTATTTTGATTCAAGAAATGGGATATGAAATTAAAAAGCTATACCAAATAGTGATTTTGGAAAACAAAATAATGTAATATTTTCATTACATTTTTCAGGTGACTACAAATTGTAGACTTGAACATCAACAAATTACAATTAAATATCACCTAGAAAAATGGCTATAATGAAAAATAAGCCTAAATTTTGAATTTCAGGGATAAAATAAGAAATACCCATCTAGTAAAAATGTCAAAACTGTTTCAAAATAAAAAATATTCTGAAAATTAGGACAAAAATGAAAATTTGTTAGCCTAATAAAGGCATCTATTAAAAAAGCCTACAGTTAATATTTTATTTAGTGATGAAATACTAAATACTTTTGCCTTAAGACTGAGATAGAAGAAAGGATATCTATTTTCATTACCTCATTTCAACTAAAATCCTGGCTGGTATAATGAGATAAAAAAGACGTATACAGAATTGAAAGGAAGAAATAAGATTGTTTTTCTTTGTAGGTGATATAATAATATACAAAGAAAATTTTATGGAATCTACAAAAAGACTAAAAGAACTAATAATTTAATGAAAATGCAAGATATAAGATTGATATGAAACAATCAATTGAATTTTTATAAAATAGCAGTTAACAATTAGAAAACAAAATTTGGGAAAAAAAATACCACTTTCACCTGCACCAAAAAAAATAAAATAAAATAAAATACCTGACAATAAGTCTAATGAAAAATGTGCAAAACCCTACCTTGAATGTTATGAAACATTACTAAAAGAAATGAAAGGAAACATAAAATAATAGAGAAACACCATATTTGTGGGCTGTTTTAAACTAAAACATTGTTAAGTTTTTACCAAACTGATCTACAGATTTAACTCAATCTCAATCACAGTCCAAATAAACTTCTTAAAGAAATAATATATGTTAAAACTTTTGGAAAATTAGACAAATTCTAAAACCTATATGGAAATGAAAAGAATCTAACATAGGCAAAACAATCTTGAAAAACAAAGTATGAGGATTTGTAGGACCTGATTTCAAGACACATTTGTAATAATTAAGAGGCTACAATAATTAAGAGGCTACAATAATTAAGAGGCATCAATTATTGGCAGCACTAAGGCACTGTTGCAAGAATAGATTAAATATATCAATAAAACAGAATAGAGCCCAGAAATAGACTCACACACAGATAATCAATTGATTTTCCATCGAGGCACATGGTCAGTGAGGAATTCTTAGGGCAAAGGAAAGTCTTTTCAACAGAGGAGATGGAGTAACTGGGTATTCATAAGGAGAATTATAAGCCTCAGCCTCTATAGCCTCACAGGATAAATAAAAGTAGAGATGGATCACAAGCTTATATGTAAAAGCTAGAACTACAAAACATCTAGAAGAAAATGCAGAAGGATATCTTTTTGACCTTGAGGTAAAAAAGATTACTTTGGACATATAAAGCACACAATATGGAAAAAAAAAATTTATAAAGTTAACTTCATCAAAAGTAACTACCGCTTAACAAGACACCAACCAAAAAAAAAAAAAAAAAGTAAACCACAGTCTATAAGAAAATATTCACAATCCAGTCTATACATTTGACAAATTACCTATATCCAGAATAGAAAAGGATTTCCTAGAAATTAAAGATTTCTTACAAACTGACAATAAATAGACAACTCAGTTAAAAAAAAAAGGGGGGGGCAAACGTTTTGAACAAGTCCTTCACCAAAGAAGATATAAGAATGACCAATAGACATAAAAATGGTTCAACATTGTTAGTATTTGGGAAATGCACTTTAAAACCACAATGTGATATCACTTTGTACCTGTTAGAATGGCTAAAATAAAAGTTTAACAATTCCCAATTGTAAATTGGTAAGGATGTGGAGTAACTAATTAATTTGGTGTTACTGTGAAATAAGTTTACATTTCTGATCATGTTAAATTCTGTTCAAAGCAATTCAGTTTCTGTGAATTTTTTTGTCTTTAGAAAATGTTTATTCATTCATGTACATATCCAATAGCTACACGTTTAGAGTTCATGGTGGGTAAAACAAACTTCTTGCCTTTAAGGAACATATAGACAGTTTGCAAATAGAAGACTTGTTTAGTTAGCCACTACATAGCTAGGATAATTTATCATATTTTCTTGATTCCTGAACACATGTGTTATCTTCCAAACAATTTCAAAATAAATCTGAGAACTTACTGATCTCAAAGGAGTTTTCATTGAATCAGTGATATACTTGATATATTGAATCAATGATATACAGTTGAGCACATGTACTCAAAAAATCTAGCTGTTATATTCAAATAGGCCAGCTGTTCTCCCTGGAGGAAATTAATTGGAAAGGTTAAAAAATTTAAAGTGAACGACTGTCTCCTTCTGATTAAAAGCAAAAGTCATAGGACTTATAGATCTTTACATTTAATCAACCAATCAATCAATTAATACTTAGGGGTTGTTTCTTTCTAGTTTCTTTCACACAGAGACTAAGAGCAGAGCCTTTGAGTGCCAGAAGTTTGAAAAGGTGATTTGGTGAAAGTGTTAGGAGATGGATTGTGGGGTCAAATAGGCCAGAGTTCAGATACTCTAGGGCTTCCCTGGTGGCTCAGCTGGTAGAGAATCTGCCTGCAATGCAGGAGACCCCGGTTCAATTCCTGGGTTGGGACGATCCCCTGGAGAAGGGATAGGCTACCCACTCCAGTATTCTTGGGCTTCCCTGGTGGCTCGGCTAGTAAAGAATCCGCCTGCAAGGAGGGAGACCTAGGTTTGATCCCTGGGTTAGGAAGATCCCCTGGAGAAGGGAACATCTACCCACTCTAGTATTCTGGCCTGGAGAATTCCACAAACTATACAGTCCATAGTGTCACAAAGAGTCAGACGCGACTGAGCGACTTTCACTTTCAGGGGCTATATTTTTCAGTTAGTTGAATGCAGGCTAGTTGTTTGCCCTCTATGGGCTGGCTCAGTTGCCTTCTGCACAGTGATGCAGGGTCTGATGGGCAGTGGTGAGGTTTAGTGAGGTTTTATGTAGAAGATGCTCAGGATGGTGTCTTATGTATTGTAGGTGCTCTCTAAATTATGAATCTTGTTATTAACTAAAAACTTCTGATCAGTTTCGGAGTCATAGCCAAGATGAACTGAGCACAAGACATTTATGGCTAAGATAGTTTGTTGAGTACTAGTAGCCTGCATAGGCACTTTCACTACTGAAATAAGAATGCATTCCAAAGATTAAAAATTGCCTCTCATTTAAGATTCAAGGCTGATTGATTAAGGAAAGCTAAGAACCAGAGTTTCCAAACTTTACCAGAATGCCACATTTTTCTACTAATTCATTAAAAAAGTATAATGATTGAAAGTTAAATCAGTTTAGCAATTTTCAAAAGTGATTTAAAAATAATAATACAGGAAAAGTTTACAAACCTGACAGCTGAACCTGTCTGTAGTTTCTCTTCTTAAACCTTGGGGCTGTAGCCAGGAGTTATTTGAAAGTCAAGAGTCTGAGGATTTTTGTTTTTGTTTGAGAGATGAATAAAGCTTCTTGTGATGTTATATTTGCATATGCAAAGAGATACAGCCCCAGAGAACTAAATGTCTCTTTTCAGAATATATTAATTTTATTTTTCATGATTATATGTTTGCTTAAACAACTTCCTATCTTGGCATTTTCCAAACACCAAACAAAGAAAATCACGCAGATTTGGCCAAGTCAGTCTCTTTCATCCAGGCATTTTTAGTCTATTATGCCACAAATTACACTGAGGATTTACCAAACAAAACCATAAATGTGTATCTGGAAACAAGCTATACTAGTACATGGTGTGAGTGGCTTTGGATTTGTATACAAAAGAGTTCTGCTTCTATCACTGGCTCTTTTGTGGCTTTTTGATCACACAAACAAGAGGCTTAAATTTTTTGAGCTTCAGCTTCATCTTTGTATTTACATATGTCCTATAGGGTTGTGGGGAGAAGGACAGGGATTAGAGTTTCTTCTGAGATGTAAATTAATTTCTTGAAATGAGAGATACCTGCAAACTTTACTGAGGAAAGAAACTTCTCAGGGGTAGAGAGGAAAGCTGGGTGACCTCTAAGAAATGTCAGGGATGTCAGGGATCCTAGGGGCTTCATGATATCCCCATGTAGGTCATCACTGGCATTCATTCACTTATTCATTGAACAACCAGAGTTGGGGCCTTTGCCAAGTTAGGGCACTTTGCTTGATACTTAATATACAAAGATGACAATGACTTGGTTCTTTCTTTTAAAAACTGTATAATATACTGGGAAGACTGACCAGTAGTCTTACAATACAATATGATAAGTGTAATGGAAACAATAGGGCAGGATGCGTTCTTAATTTAACTTGAATAATAAAGATATGCTTTTTTATCCTTGAAGGAAAGGAGCTGATCAGTACAGAGAGGGGAGGCCATTGCAGAGGAGGGAGCAGAATGTAAAAGGAAAAAATGTGTAAAGGAGCATGTTGCCTGATGATGATGGGTTTGGAGTGCCTAGTGGGTGGTACCCCAATAGCTCAACAGGTAAAGAATATGCCTGCAATTCAGGAGATGCAGGAGACATGAGTTCGATCCCTGGGTCAGGAAGATCCCCTGGAGGAGGGTATGGCAACCCACTCCAGTATTCTTGCCTGGAGAATCCTGTGGACAGAGGAGCCTGGAGGGCATGGTCCATGGGGGTCTCAAAGAGTTGGACACAACTGAAGTGACTCAACACACTCAGTGCGTGGGTGAAACTGACCAGCAGGCAAAGCCTGTGGCCGCTCAATCTACAGCTCTGATGAGAACCAGGGACTCTTTTCCAGACCTTTCCTCTGTGTGTGTGTGTGTGTGTTACTTTGTAGAAGGAGAAAATTCGAGAAACAACCATGGAAAATCCCTATCAACATTTCCCACTCGAAGATTTTGGTAAATACATCAAATAGGCAATGAAGTTTGAGAAACGTCTCTAATTCTGAATGTAATTTGAAAGTCAGTGACAATGACTTGAATGACTTGACAATGATGAATGTTACTCTTTGTTACTGTGAGATTTACTAGGACAAGAAGGGATCAGAAATCACTGGTCTTGAGTTTAAGAAGGCTGAATGGAGCTTAAGTAGAACACCCATCCCTACAATGGAACATTCATGATACAGCTTTTTCATTGTTTAATTTCATGCCTACAAATGCTTACAAAGATTTATTTGTGTTTTCTTATAAATTTTCTTTTATCAACATGATTATGAGTGCCTCAAATCCTAAAGAAGGTGGTGTTGGTTCTACTTTATAAACTTTGTGAATATGACAGGCAAATATATATTACAGTTCTTAAAAAAAATAAATCTATGAACACTCTATTGCTTTATTTATTCAAATCTTCTTTTGTGTTTCCCAATAACATTTTATAGAAAATGAGAATGTTTTTACTTATTTCCCTGAGGCCCCATGTACCTGCATCAGGTACTGAGGTTTCCATTCCTTAAATGGCCAATAAATGTAGGGACAGATTTTACTTTGCCTGTAGTTCCTGTCATTGACTCTTTTGAAAGAGTTTTATTTTGTGGTTCGTTGAGGTTGATATAGTTCTGACCTAGCAATGTGATAGCATATTGGATAGATTTTCAAGTTAAGTGCAAGTGTAATAATTTAACATTAATAATTCCAAATTCCTACTTGTTCCTCAAAACATTCACTCACTGTTTGTTTATATATTTCTAATCCCTGGTGTTTATTGACATCTTTTACTGTGGTCATTAATGAGATGTAGATAACTGTATTATGTTTTTACGGATTGCATAGCACTTTATCTTTTAAATTGTTTTTGTTAGAGGACCCTGGCATCTGGAAGAGCTTATATGATAGCTGGCATTCTTTTAAGCCCCATCTGTATTTCTGTTGTTTTTAGTGTGGTATTTCTGTAGCACTCGTCAATTTAGGGCTATGTTGCTGCAGGTGTCTTGCAGAGCAGTTTATCAGTGTCTTCTCTTGGCCAAGGTCTTGTGTTAGTTATTTGACAGACATAGCCTCTAAACTTTACAAGGGCTTTCTTTATTTTTTCGTGTCCTATTTTATTGAGGACTAAAATTAGATCCCTGGAGAGATTAAGAAAATAGCTTAAGATTTTAAGTAACATAGCCAGGATTCAAACTCTGGTCCACCTAGTCATTAAATCTTTTTTTTTTTTTCTCTCAGTGTGCCACACTGTCTCCATCTATCTAATACCTAGCATAGTTGAGGCAGTATGTTGTGTGTATTAATAGCATTTAAAAGACATAAACACCACCTGGGTTCAAATTTCAATTCTGATGCATATTTGCTCTATGACCGTGAGTAGGTCATTTAATCTTTGCTTCAGTTTCATCACTTTAGGGTTTGGGGGGCATCAAATGAATTGATGTCGCAAAGCTGCCTTTTATTCTCTGCCTTGGTGACTGAGGTTAAGTCCTTCCTTTCCAAGCAGTGGAGACATTGTTGAGTGGTCACTCTTTCCTTTGTGCTTCTCACCATTTCACCGATGGTACACATCACTGATCATTTATATGACAACCCAATTATTTCTTCATAAAATCAGTTCTTCCTGCATATTCCTTGAAAACTTATCTCATTCATCTCAACTCTCTGATGTTCACTGATTTACAGATACATTAATAAATGTAATCATTAGGGTTTTGAAACCTAGACTGAACTACTGATCGGCTCTAGACAACTTTTTTTGTATTTATACCTCAGAAAAAAGTTTTATTGTAATTTGAATGGGATTTCAGGTTGAAACAAGAATAAGTGAATTGTTCAGTCTGCTGTGTCTTATGCAGAGATTGTCAGGCTGTTTTCTAATTTTATTTTTCACTTAAACATATAACAGGAACATTTTCCCACATTGTTAAATGCCCTTGATCATCACATCTTTTAAAGACTACATAGTATTTCACCTTATGGGAGATTATTAGTGCAATTTCTAATGACTAGTTTCCATACATTCCTTAGAGCATTTCATCCATTATTTTTACTGTATTAGACAAAGCAGACCTGCTCATTTTCTTTCCTTTCACATAAATCAACTTGATTATACCACAGGCAAGGTCATTTATGGATAGGAATGCAATAAGGACATAAATATACAGATTTCCTTGTTTAATCTACTTTCCTATGAGCGGTCATAGCCTACCACTTTTGTGTGGTTAGAAGTATCACGATTCTTCTTCCCAGCTTCCCCCCACTCTTCCGAGGTGAAAGCTTGTAAAATCCAGAAGGCAATGGACTAGGGGAAAACATGAACACAAAGGACATGCACTAGTCTAACAAAAGGGCCTCTCATAACAAGTAGACTATGTCTTATCCAGGTGAGAAGAAATAATAAAAGCTGCTTATCAGCCAACTTGATCTGGAGTGGAGAAGAATGAATGTAGTCTTTGAAGCAGCTTAATAAGACAGAATAGACTTGATGGGAACATTTTAGACATAGCTTACATTCTACTCTTAACCTTTCAGGACACAGCCACTGCCCTCTGTCAATTACTGCCATCTCTTCAGTGACAAGCCTGAAAGAATTTTCCAGATGCATGGCAGAGAAAAAAACAGTCCTCTAACACAGGGGTGGTGCTTCTGGTTGTCGGAACTTAGGACCAGAAAGGGAGGAAACCACTGTATGGAAAGAAGGACCTGAGAAATGCGTTGTATTGAAAAAAAAAAATTGTCACTGTGTCTGTTCTTATAATGAGCAAATGTAAGGTTGTTGCTGTTTGTGTTTTTGGATCATTTAAAGTGGGTCTTTATAAAAGCCAAGAAGAAGTTTGATTTTTTTCCTACCTTGCTCTGCTTCTGTATCTTGTTTTTGGATAAATCTTCCAATAGCTTCCCACCTGAACCTGATCCTAATTCCAGAAACACAAAGCCTGGATTCTTTGTGTTCCCCACGCTTATTCTGTCTTTCCATGAGCTCAGTTGGTAAATCCCACAGTGAAGCAAGCATAAACACAAACTAGGCGGGATTAGACCACACTATTCAGTTAATCTTAGTTTACAAAACCCCTTCTTTCTTTGTCTGACAGGCTGCCACAGAAATTCAGCAAATGCAATTTGCAGACTAAATGTGAGAACTTTCTGCACTATGGGTAGGAAATATCTACTCGCTGTCATAAGCTCTCTCTCTTCGAGAAACCTCAGGGATATTTCCCAAGGTGAAGGATGTCTACAGTGAGTTCTTTGAATCATCATCATGATGGAAAAGAGCACACTGTGTTTCCTTCCAAAATTTAAGCTGCACAACCTCCAAGAATCTTGACATGTGTAAATAAGACTACCAAGAAAGGGGCCTCACACCAGTGTCCACCCTCCAACTCAGCCCCTTCTCCCCATGTTTAAAGAATTTGTATCTCTGGATCCAGTGACAATAATACTGGGAGGACTTTAACCAAAGTACTTTGAGTTCTAGGAGGAGGAACAAAGGATGGTTTTCTATAGCATGTTCATATAACTGAACATCCATTAAATAATTGGTGTGCAGCTGGGAATAAAAATGGCTTAAGAGAGAAAAGTTCCTATAACAGATGTGAGCACAAAGCCAATGAAGGACTTAAAGGCTGAGTACTTCTAATATCCTGTCACAATCACCTGATGTCATGAGCACCTGCTTTATAGGAAAACCACTGTGGTAGAAACACCCATATACATATATTTGGTGACAGACATTCCATTTCAGTTCTGTGTTTATATGAAAGATACTCTGGAGGATTTTTTTTCCCTGCAATCCTCAGACAGCTCTTTGAATGTCCTCAAGGATCATGTTTGCTTTGGTCAAAGATCAGATACACACCCCAATGTTCACATTTTCTGCTCTCCCAAGTTGGAACAATTTGAAGTTGCTTTCAGAGTCCAAGTGTGTTATATTCATCCAGAGCTCTTAAAGGGTGTTATAAATTACAGAATTTAGTTTGTCACAGAACAGAACTTTGCTTCAGTGAAAAGTGACTGTTATGGATATATATTATGAGATACTAATCTCCTATAAATCAAGGAGGAATTAAAACTAGCAAAAAGCCCTGATGTTGTCAGTGGTTAGTTAAGAGGGCACGTGTGTGGCTGGTAGAGTAGGAAAGAGAATCACATTGTATGGTGGGTTATGATTATCATAATATTCTCTGGCCTTAGTGTTTACCTTCTTCTCCTGTGGAGAGTGGCAGTGTTATGTTATTTTAAAACACATGTATACCTGTGGTGGATTCATTTTGATATTTGGCAAAACTAATACAATTTATAAAGTTTAAAAATAAAATTAAATTAAAAAAAAAATACAAAGTGAGAAATGAAGATCCGCCACCATATTTTAAGCCCTGGCGTTTATACCTAGTTACAAGTCCACTGCTAAGCAGCATATATAGTGATAAAATACAACGCTTCAGTGTTTAAATCTCCATTCTGATCTAATATGCTTTAATAAAGAAACACTGACTCATCATTGGCTTGTCCTGATTTTTCTGACTGTGAGTAGTTCTCTCTATTGAGGCGGTGGTTTTTAGATAATGGTGCAAACACATTCTTGATGCGTTGAGAACAGGGAGTGTTTAGATAGAGATTTTGAGGATTTGTCTGCTAACAAGAGTTTAAAATGCAAACTCAAATAACTTTCCAAAATGAGCTGCCTGCCAATATCATATTCCATAAGAAATCCTGGCATCTTTCACAAATGATAGATTTATTGATGCAGTCTCCTTGGTAACTGCTTGGTCCGTGGACAAGTGCTTCTTTATATCTGGGACAGCTATGACAGCACTCATCATAGAAATGTTGAATATTGGCCATTGGTTTTAAATGATGAATGTTGTTTCAAATGCACTTCTGTTCATAAAAAAGAAAATCTTGATAGGAAAAATCTGACATAGATTTCATTTGAAATTATTCTTTGACCAAACTACTTTCCGTAGGTAAAACAAAGGTGTAAAAGCTGGCAGTTGTGAGGAATGCAGTCTTCAGGTTGTACACCCTGCAGGCTGCCTGTTCAATGTGCTGTCATCCTGCACACTCCATGTGGGACCATCGCCTTCCAAGAACTAGAGAGCTCTTCCACAGATGGCCTTCCCTGTGAACTGGTTCTAATTCTATCAATTCCACAATGGACCAAGGAAATTATAGAATAAGCCCGCTGTCCTGTTTTTGTTCAAATGATATTTCACAGACCTCAACTTTTCTCTATTTCTCTCCTTCTTGAAGCATTTGACCCCAATAATTTATATCTTGGTCCCTTTCTCCTTATTCCTTTTCTTCTTCTCTACTCTTCTAGAATTTTTTTCTTGTACTTTCTCTTTACTTCTCTTTTTTCCTTAAATTATTTGTCTGCTTCCTCATCCTCTCATTTTCTTACTCACATGACTAATTTCTTTCTTTCTTTTTTTTAACCTCCTCTAATTTAAAGTTCTTTTACAATCTGCATTAAATTGTAAGGAATGTAACCGTGGACGTGAACAGCTCCTTCAGTAGAGCCTTATCCTATAACATTAAATTGTAATTATGAATGCTCTCCTTTCTCCTCCTATTTCATTTTATACCCTTATTTGTCTTTGTATATTCTCCAAGTCCACATAGAAAAGATGCCTTATAAATGTTTGCTGAATGCTGAATCAGTTAACATTCTTTAACCTTTCTGGCAGCCACGGAAATGAACTCCACTGTAATCCTGGTACATAATTATGGTAACTGATATATAGTAGGCACCCAATAAAGATCTGTTTAATAAATAAATAACCAAAGACAAAGATTACACCTAAAGCCTGTTTTAACACACTGCTGAGCACATAAACTTATTTTTGTCTTTTTTAGGTTGATGTACCTATATTCAGAAATTAGTTTACTCTCAAAGGGTATTCAGGACTTGATGGAGCACTCAGAATTTCATTCATTTTATAAGGCTTGCATGTGCCTCACCCGTATTTCAAATCAACATTTCTTTTGACCATCTATCTACATGTATTCCTACTTTTTTCCTGTAGCTAAGACCACAAAAAATCTTGGCTTCCAGCAAATGTACATTTCCTTGGAAACCAAGCCAAAAGCAATAGGGAAAGAAGGCATTAAATATAAAATGTCTCTTGGCTGCCAAATTTCAGACCACTGCCTGATTTTCTTTAGTTTTGTGTTGATTTCTTTAATTCAATGTGAACACACAGACCAAGACTTTTAAAATTAAACTTTAAAAAAAGTATACTGTGTTTGTTGAGTTAAAACATATACTTACAAACATATGGGTGTGGAAAAATAGCATTAGTGAATGAGGTTTGTGTTTCAGTGTTATTTTTATGGAAGCTTCATCTTTACTAGGTTAAGGGCTTGAACTAGAAAATTTAAACTATTCACCATCATAAGGACATTATTCATTTATAGAATTAAGGCTATTTTCCCCTATGTGAAATGTAAGGAAAGTGTAGTTGGATGTTATTAATGAGAAGTAGCAAATGGTTACATGAACAATTATATAAAGAATTTTGTGTGCTCTTTAGGCATGAATGTCTGAGATACAAAAGAGTTGATCTGAAAACTGGTGCTGTATGACCAAGTAAGTGATCATGGCAGATACGTTCTGGGGGAGCACGCTCCTTGGGCCATTTTTGGCACCTGATATTTGTACATTTGCACAGCAGAAGGGCCCTGGCCTTTATTTACTGCTTTGCTGTTGCATCTTAATATTCTCAATAATTTTTGAACAAAGGTTTCCCTATTTTCATTTTCAGTGAGTCTTGCAAATTCTCTAGCTGGTTCTGCTGAGACTTAACCTTCATACCGTCTTCAAAGTTAGGAAGACTACTTGGGTTTTCCATAACCATTTTAAGAGCATAAGGAAGATTCCAAAAGGGTGAGCAGAAATATCAGTAAAGCTGTAGTCTTTTATCTGAGAATTTCCAGATTTACCAAGAGTCTGTTTTATTACCTCAGTCGACCCTAGTTACCACTGGTTGAGAGCAACCCATCTCTTGGGCAGTGAAAAGCAATTTATATAGTATTAATGAAAGGTTTACCTCAAAACCAGCTTGTACTAGTATATCTCAAAAACCTTGAAATGCACAGAACTATTACCTCAGTAATTCCACCACAGGATAAATGATGCAAAGCTGTTTGTACACATTCTTTACAATATTACTCATGAAAGTGTCTGACCCTTTGTGATTCCATGGACTGCAGCCTGTCCCGCTCCTCTGTCCGTGGAATTCTCCAGGTAAGAGTACTGGAGTGAGATGCCATTTCTTTCTCCAGGGGACCTTCCCAACCTGGGGACTGAACGTGAGTCTCCTGTATTGCAGGCAGATTCCTTACCAACTGAGCCACTAGAGAAGCCCAGCAAATAATTGGAAATGATTTAAGTGTCTATCTGTGAATACTTAAATTACATGCTGCTTGAGGGCCTATCAAGCAGCCATCACAATAATATTGTAGATGCTGCTGCTGCTGCTAAGTCGCTTCAGTCGTGTCCAACTCTGTGTGACCCGATAGACGGTAGCCCACCAGGCTCCCCTGTCCCTGAGATTCTCCAGGCAAGAACACTGGAGTGGGTTGCCGTTTCCTTCTCCAATGCATGAAAGTGAGAAGTGAAAGTGAAGTCGCTCAGTCGTGTCCGACTCTTAGCGACCCCATGGACTGTAGCCCACCAGGCTCCTCCATCCATGGGATTCTCCAGGCAAGAGTACTGGAGTGGGGTGCCATTGCCTTCTCCAAATATTGTAGAGGTATACTACTAAATATGAAAATTATATAACAGTATGGTTTTTCCAGTGGTCATGTTTGGATGTGAGAGTTGGACTGTGAAGAAGGCTGAGCGCTGAAGAATTGATGCTCTTGAACTATGGAGTTGGAGAAGACTCTTGAGAGTGCCTTGGACTGCAAGGAGATCCAACCAGTCCATTCTGAAGGAGATCAGCCCTGGGATTTCTTTGGAAGGAATGATGCTAAAGCTGAAACTCCAGTACTTTGGCCGCCTCATGCGAAGAGTTGACTCATTGGAAAAGACTCTGATGCTGGGAGGGATTGGGAGCAGGAGGAGAAGGGGACGACAGAGGATGAGATGGCTGGATGGCATCACCGACTTGATGGACGTGAGTCTGAGTGAACTCCGGGAGTTGCTGATGGACAGGGAGGCCTGGCGTGCTGCAATTCATGGGGTCGCAAAGAGTCGGACACGACTGAGCGACTGAACTGAACTGACTGATACTGTTACATCATTATAATACTATATATTATATATAATACTATCAGATCAAATCAGATCAATTGCTCAGTCGTGTCTGACTCTTTGCGACCTCATGAATTGCAGCACGCCAGGCCTCCCTGTCCATCAGCAACTCCCGGAGTTCACTCAGACTCACGTCCATCAAGTCGGTGATGCCATCCAGCCATCTCATCCTCTGTCGTCCCCTTCTCCTCCTGCTCCCAATCCCTCCCAGCATCAGAGTCTTTTCCAATGAGTCAACTCTTCGCATGAGGCGGCCAAAGTACTGGAGTTTCAGCTTTAGCATCATTCCTTCCAAAGAAATCCCAGGGCTGATCTCCTTCAGAATGGACTGGTTGGATCTCCTTGCAGTCCAAGGGACTCTCAAGAGTCTTCTCCAACACCACAGTTCAAGAGCATCAATTCTTCAGCGCTCAGCCTTCTTCACAGTCCAACTCTCACATCCATACATGACCACAGGAAAAACCATAGCCTGGACTAGACGGACCTTTGTTGGCAAAGTAATGTCTCTGCTTTTGAATATGCTATCTAGGTTGGTCATAACTTTCCTTCCAAGGAGTAAGCGTCTTTTCATTTCATGGCTGCAGTCACCATCTGCAGTGATTTTGGAGCCCAGAAAAATAAAGTCTGACACTGTTTCCACTGTTTCCCCATCTATTTCCCATGAAGTGATGGGACCGGATGCCATGATCTTCGTTTTCTGAATGTTGAGCTTTAAGCCAACATTTTCACTCTCCTCTTTCACTTTCATCAAGAGGCTTTTTAGTTCCTCTTCACTTTCTTCCATAAGGGTGGTGTCATCTGCATATCTGAGGTTATTGATATTTCTCCCGGCAATCTTGACTCCAGCTTGTGTTTCTTCCAGTCCAGCATTTCTCATGATGTACTCTGCATATAAGTTAAATAAACAGGGTGACAATATACAGCCTTGACGTACTCCTTTTCCTATTTGGAACCAGTCTGTTGTTCCATGTCCAGTTCTAACTGTTGCTTCCTGACCTGTACTATACTATATATGAAAGTCAAAGTGAAGTTGCTCAGTCGTGTCCGACTCTTTGCGACCCCATGGACTGTAGCCTATCTGGCTACTCTGTCCATGGGATTTTCCAGGCAATAGTACTGGAGTGGATTGCCATTTCCTTCTCCAGGGGATCTTCCCAACCCAGGGATCAAACCCAGGTCTCCCACGTTGTAGACAGACGCTTTACCGTCTGAGCCACCAGGGAAGTATATAATATATAATTATATAATATATATATACTATATTATATATGTACTATTACTATATATTATACAGTATAATATACAGTATATATATATATATATATATATACAGTATAATATACTGTATATTATATATACTGCATACAAATCTATGCATAGATAAAAAGTTTGCAAAGTTGTCTAATACAAGATGATTATCTCTGGGTGATGGGATAAGTGTTTTTAGCTTATTGATACATTCTAATTTTTCTAGATTGTTTTTAGAGCAAAAATATTAATAAAAATAATGAGATTCTGCCATTTGCAGCACCCTGGGTGGACCTAGAGAGTATTGTGTTCAATGAAATCATATGGCAAGACACATGTGGAATCTAAAAAGTAAAACAAATGAATGTATATAACAAAACAGATCCATAGATATAAAAAAACAGACTAGTCATTACTCTGGAGAAGAAAATGGCAATTCACCCCAGTATTCTTGCCTGGGAAATCCCATGGACAGAGGTCTGGTGGGCTATAGTCCATGGGGTTGCCAAGAGTCAAAGGACTGAGCATGCACACACACACACACACACACACACACACACACACACAGAGGAGAGAGAGGGGGGTGAGATAGGGATATGGGATTAAGAGACACAAACTATTATGTATAAAATAAATAAGAAACTAGGGTATATTGTACAGCACAAGGAATATAGCCATTATTTTATAAAAACTTCAAATGGAGTATCATCTATTAAAATATTGAATCATTAGGTTTTATGCCTGAAATGAATATAATATTGTAAGTCAACCATATGTCAATTAAAAAAAACAGAAAACATATACACAGACAATGGCAAAGAGAAAAAGCAAGTAAAAGCAAATCAACTATTGCTAAGCTTTGTTTCCATACTCAAGAAAGCTATAAATTTTTATTCTGTTTCCTCACGAACTATAGGCATTAAAGAAACAACCGTGTGTTAAAGAGGAAGTTTCAATGGGATAGTGTCTTTCCTTTGAAGATATTATTGTCTTCATTTACTTTTAGCTAGTCAGCTATAATTTACTGTTTTTTGGCCTTCCTCAGAAACTGCAGCAGGTGCAGAATGCATCAGCTCAGCTGCTCCAACATAAAGGTGTGAGAGAAGTGGCAAAGCCCCCATCTGTGAGGCACATGGCTTGCCAATTTGACGAAAGAATTCCGGACCAGATCTTTATTTTCCACTGTTAGATGATGGCTCTCTCTCACAACCACCAAGGAGGAGAAGTTACTATATATATACTAGAAGGCCTAAGAAAGAGTATTATATTCTTTCAGCTTTTCCTATTAAAAAGGCTATCCTGATGGATACAGTCCATGTAGCTCTGAATTTTACCTACGAAGGCAGTGACAAGGTTGAAAACTTACTAAATCATTCTGTCTGTACTTATAAGTATGTGTTCCCTCCTAACAGATCTTGATTCCATAGGTCAATTATAGCTTAATATGATAGACTGGCAAGAACACAAACCTGTCTCGTGGAAGCCAAATTTCATTTCCTTGGGTGTTGATGGAGGTGAATTATGGTTCTTCCTTGGACCTGAGACTTCTGCCAGCATTATGTCCTGTATGCACTGCGTAGTGACTGAAGTGCAGTAGCGTGTCCTAGAGCTTTGCTTCTAGCTCTGGCAACACCTGTTTGAGTCAGAAATTAGTTAGCAAGTTGGGCAGATCTAGTTGCCTAAACATATTGGCTTTTTGATAGAATCTCTATGGTAACTGGATTTTTAATGTTTATTGTAAAATCTTAATAACTAGGGATATTGTATCTTTCCATTCAATCTACATAGACTTTTTTTTTAAAGGCATCTGAGGAAGTTTGGTAAATATATATATATATATGTGTGTGTGTGTATATATATTAAACAAAATATATATATTTTAATGAATACTGAAAATTCTACATTGTTTTTCATAACCAAGTGGGTTTACTCCAGGATTGCAAGGTTGGCTTAACATTAGAAACTCAATGTATTTCAAATTAACATGTTAAAGGAGAAAATTAATACAGTGATTCAATAGCTTTAGAAAAAGTGTTTGAAAAAGTTAATCTCTATTCATAATTTTTTAAACTATCAAATTAGGTAACTGAAGGAGATTTCTTAATTTGATAGGGAATATCTACAAAACTTACAGCAGAAATAATGTTACTTAACTATACTTCTGTTTCTTCTTTCCTGTTGACAATTGTTATTTCTAATTGATGTTGATGTTGATGTTGATGTTGATGTTATTCCTCCTCATTTTCGTTTCAGAGCTCTTCTCAGAACCATTGTATGCAAAAAACAGCACTTGATGAGGAAAAGATAAATCCTCTCATTTTCCCTGTTAACATATGCCTTCTTCTCATTGTCTTTGAATTGATGTGTATTTCAAATGCTGAAATCGAACAGAACATACTTGTTATATCCATTTGGATCACAGTGGTATAGATTACACAGCACTTGTAAGAATTCCAGTTCCCCGAGTCTGCTGAGGTGACATTGCCATGTTTTGGAAGCATCTTCCTCAGGGTGTCAGTTTTCTTCCTATGTAGTTTAGCTGGGCTTATAGAACCTTCACACTGCTTCTCACCTGTTCCTGGCCCTTAACCACTCCCTACTTACTTCACAATTAATCTCAAGAGATGTACCCACCTCTATTTTATTTTTGCTTTGCTTTGTAGTGGTTTAGTCATTAAGTCGTGTCTGACTCTTGCAACCCCATGGACTGTAGCCTACCAGGCTCCTCTGTCCATGGGATTTCCCAGGCAAGAAAACTGGAATGGGTTACCATTTCCTTCTCCAGGGGATCTTCCCAACCCAGGGATCAAACCTGGGTCTCCTGCATTGGAGGAGGACTCTTGCATTGCAGGCAGATTCTTTCCCAACTGAGCTACAAGGGATATTCTTCCCTATGCTTTCCATCACTTGCGTGTGTGTGCATAGATGCTAAATCACTTCAGTCGTGTATGATTCTTTAAGACCCTATGGACTGTAGCCTTCCAGCCTCCTCTGTCCATGAGATTCTCTGGGCAAGACTACTGGAGTGGGTTGCCACTTCCTTCTCCAGGGGTCTTCCTGACCCAGGGATTGAACCCACATCTCTTATGTCTCCTGCATTGGCAGGCGGGTTCTTTACAACTAGCACAAACTGGGAAGTCCATTCCATCACTCATGTTTGCCTAATTCTCTGATGCATCTACCTTACATAATACTTGCCAATTTCCATGGTGTCCAGTCTTCCCCCAGCTTCTATCTGAAATGGTTATCAACAGAATATGCTCTTAACTATTTCCAGCTTTTCCCCCTCATGTCAATCCTGTGTTAAACTTTTATCACACTTTTCATCAAGGTATACACCTGGGCATCTTCTCTTTCTCTCTCTGTACTCACTACCATCTTCTATCCTAGAATGTATTTACAACTGCTCCTACCTGGCCCACAGAGCCCCAGATCAAAGCCAGGTCTCAGAACGACGATTTAGAGTCAGCACTCTGTAGTAATATTGGGGCTGTGGCAATGTGCATTGGTGCGTGCTTGGTTGCTCAGTTGTGTCTGACTCTTTGCTATGGACTGTATCCCGCCAGGCTCCTCTGTCCATGGCGTTCTCCAGGCAAGAATATTGGAGTGGATTGCCATGTCCTCCTCCTAGGGATCTTCCCAACCCAGGGATAGAACCTGTGTCTCCTGCATTGCAGGAGTCTGAGCTACCAAGGAAGCCCAAGGGTGGTGGCAGCACCAGTCGGAAATCCAGTGGATGGCTTGGCTTAGTTCCTAGCTGAGAAGCTGCACCCAGGCCCTGTGACCTTCCTAGCCCAGCAGGCTTACCCACCAAGTTTACAACTTCTGTCCTCCTCACTGATTTGCATTTTACTCTGTTTCCAATCAATAGAAATCCATAGAACATTTCAATCTATTTGTATCTCTCCCCCCTTTTATATTAATCCATCATTTCTATGTTTAGAGCAGTGTGGATTAAGTACTTATACATTCATCTGCCAAGAAGTGATCTGCCAAGCTAGTCTTCAGCATTCATTCCTTACCTGATCTATTTAAGCTTTTTTTTTTATTCTCTGGATTGTCTGTGTTTCTTCTGGGGGTCAGATCATTGTCCTTCTTGCCCCCTTTCTTTTATCCTCTGCTTTTTAAATATTGAAGTATAGTTAACTTACAATATTTTATTGGTTTCAGGATAGTTATTAAATATTTTCATAGACTGTATTCCATTTAAAGTTTGATCCCTGGGTCAGGAAGATCCCCTGGAGAAGCGAATGGCTATCCACTCCAGCATTCTTGCCTGGAGAATTCCATGGACAGAGGAGCCTGGCAGGCTATAGTCTGTGGGGTTGCAAAGAGTCAGGCATGACTGAGTAACTAACAGTTTCATGTATTGCTATTCTCTTGAAAATCCTATTTTAATATTATACTTAATACTAATATATGAAATAGATAACTAATAAGGACACTAATGGTGAAAGAAACTCTTCTTAGTACTCTGTAATGACATATATGGGAAAAGAATCTAAAAATGAGTGGATGTATGTATATGTATAACTGATTCACTTTGTTGTATAGCAGAAACTAGCACAATATTGTAAATCAACTATACTCCAATAAATTATTTTTTTAATTGCAATTAGCAATTATCAATAAGTCAATAGGATTTTAGTGCTATTGTACTCAGATCCCAGTAGATGCATTTATATTGAGTGGAGATAGAATAGGAAGGCTCAGTCATTTTTCATTTATTTTAAAAAATTAAGAGCACATGATATTTCAAAGATGATTGTTCATTAGTCATTAAGGGAATTTTACTGTCATTTATCATAACTGTAATTTGAATTGTAGTCAATTAAACTGTGCTTTGATTTAGAAAATATCTATGTTCCTTTTTTGGGTCTGTATGTGTTAGTCACTCAGTTCTTTCCAACTCTTTGTGACCCCATGGACTGTAGCCTGACAGACTCCTCTGTCCATGGAATTCTCCAGGCAAGAATACTAGAGTGGATTGCCATTCCCTTCTCCAGGGGATCTTCCCAACCCAGGGATCAAACCTGGATCTCTTGCATTTCAGGCAGATTCTTTACTGTCTGAGCCACCAAGGAAGCACTTTTTGGGTGTAATCAAGGATAAATCAGAGCAATAGTACTTAGCCAGGTGTCCTTGTGTCTGTTTCTTCCTGGCAGAAGTTGGAGGAAAAGTTGTGCCAGAAGTTGGCAGTTATGGAAGACATTTAGGAGATGGGGGTGGGAGAGGATAAAGGAAGATGGCAGAAACCTTAGACAGACACAGATAACACACTCCAACATGTATGTATGTATGTATGGAGAGGATAAAGGAAGATGGCAGAAACCTCAGACAGACACAGATAACACACTCCAACATGTATGTATGTATGTATGGAGAGGATAAAGGAAGATGGCAGAAACCTCAGACAGACACAGATAACACACTCCAACATGTATGTATGTATGTATGGAGAGGATAAAGGAAGATGGCAGAAACCTCAGACAGACACAGATAACACACTCCAACATGTATGACCATGTGTATACACACACGCACACGGAGTTGAGCTTCCCACTGAAAGTACTGTTATTAACTGCGGTTCGCTATGTCAGAAGCAGATGTGTCCCCATAAAATACTGTCTTAATAACAGTGATCACTGATATCTTCTGGGGATTTGTTTCTGTTTAGAATGCTGTCTTTTAAAACCTGCAGTGTAACTCTTCTGATTGTTCCTTGTCAGGCCGGCAAAGTCTAGGCTAGTTTGCTTGACATAATAACCTACCCTGCCTTTAAGTTGGTGCCTTCAGCCCCTAGGTTTATTCTGGGTCTGCTGCTGCTGCTGCTGCGCTCAGTTGACCAATTCTTTGCGGCCCCATGGACTGTAGCCCTCCAAGCTCCTCTGTCCGTGGAATTTTCCAGGTAAGAATATTAGAATGGGTTGTCATTTCCTTCTCCAGGGGATCGTCCCAACCCTTGGATCGAATCTGCGTCCCTTGGTCTCCTGCTTTGGCAGGCGGATTCTTTACCACTAGCGCCACCTGGGAGGCCCTTACTCTCAAACTTGAATGTCTTTGGGAATCTTGCCTTTGGGCCTGAGATGCTTAATTTCTAACTAGCTCCCAGAGAATACAGATGTGGCCATTTTATGGACCACAGACTTTGAGAAGTTCACAGCACAAGAGCTGTTTAGTTATCTTGTTCCTGGTATTCTCAGTATCTTGTAGGATTGGTATGTGAAAAGGATTGCATGAAGCCTGGCTGTGCCTAGTCATTTAATCCTCAAAACATGTCGTATTTTTGCTTACAACATTGGTGGAGAAGCTAATGTTAATCTGCAGTGAGTTCTTTTGCTGAGTGCTGCTAGTTCATAACTCATAATACTTCTGGGATTCTTTAGATCTCTCTTGGATTTGGTCTTTATGTCAAATCAAGGCTTCCTCCAAAGCCCACTGGTGTTTATGAATAGGCTTCTGGGTACCTTGTCAATGTAAGTGTATTTTGACCACTAGTCATGTCTTTAAGTGGAGAAGGCAATGGCACCCCACTCCAGTACTCTTGCCTGGAAAATCTATGGATGGAAGAGGCTGGTAGGCTGCAGTCCATGGGTCTATAAGAGTCGGACACGACTGAGCAACTTCACTTTCACTTTTCACTTTCATGCATTGGAGAAGGAAATGGCAACCCACTCCAGTGTTCTTGCCTGGAGAATCACAGGGATGGGGAAGCCTGGTGGGCTGCCATCTCTGGAGTCGCACAGAGTCGGACACGACTGAAGAGACTTAGCTGCAGCAGCAGTATGTCTTTAAGGGGCTTCTCTGGTGGCTAGATGGTAAAGAATCAGCCTGCAATGCAGAAGAGCTGGATTCCATCCCTGGTTTGGGAAGATCCCTTGAAGTAGGAAATGGCAGTCCACTCCAGAATTCTTTCTTGGGGAATTCCATGGACAGAGGAGCCTGGCAGGCTACAGACCACAGGGTCGCAAGGAGTCAGAGATGACTCAAGTGCCTTAGCACACATGCACATGTGTCTTTAAGGGAAAGTCCTTAATTTAGCATAGCTCTGAATTAAACTCAGTTTTGATTTGTAAACTACCTATACTCTTTTACTGAATGTAATAAAGTAGAAATTATTTCACTAAAGAAATAAAATGTATATTAGAACAGTATCTTTTAGCCAAGTATGCTTGTCTTTAGTTCTTGGCAGGAGAAGTTGAAGGTCTCATGCCATGTAATGTAATGCTAACTCTCACATCTATGATGTTTATTATCTGTGGTGATTATAATGTTTGTCCCATGTAGTCCTCCCTTCCTTTGAGAACTTATTCTCTCTACCTGCAGTCAAGTGACTTTGGTAGGGCTTCCTTTTGTGGTGCTCTGCCTCATATCCACAAGCATGAACATGACCAATTACATCACTGTACTCTACAGTCTGAAATGATTTTGTCCAAAGAAGTAAGTGACCCACCTGAGCCAAGTAGAGGCCTCTTGGGAATTGTTTTGTTTGGTACTCCATGTGTAGTGCATTGTATCTCGGCCACGCAGCTGCTAGGAGGTGAATCAGAAAGCAAGAAGATACTGATTCTGTTGGAGAGAAGAAAGCCATTCAGAGACAAACAGATGAGAGATGGACAGGCAGAGACAGAGCAAGGGGCGTTGAGTTAATAGTTCTAAGTCATGGAGCTCTCAGAGTTGTCTTGATTCCCTTTGGCTCTTCTTACAAATCTCTGAGCTTCTCAGATCTCACAAGCCGTTAATTTCCTATTTGTAAAGTCAGTTTGAGTTGGTATTTGAACTATTATAAATGAAAGAAGCCTATTAAATATCTAACACACATTTCTTTAGAACAGTACACTGAAGCGGTATCTCCATGAGGCTGCTATTCCTCGTGGCCATCTTGCTGTCAGTATGTGTAAATTCAAATAAGAATCAGAATGAATGAAGAACAACTGAAACCAGTCTGTGTTTGCCAGCAAGTGCATTACATTAGTAAGTGATACCAAAAGGCAGAAAAATAAAAGGTAATAATCACAGTTATTGTCACAGCAAGTTTGAATGAAGATGAATATTTTGAATACAAAGTGCACAAAATGAACTTTAAACTAAGGACATTGACTAAAGAAATAGAAAAATAAATCTGCCTGGTTCAAAAAGTAAATGAGGTCAGGCCATTGTAAGCTTGAATACAGAAAAAGAAAAGCAGCTTAGACTAATTTTAATGGAAACAAGGGATGGTTGGTGAGTTGATCATTTGCCACAAAGAAGAAAAAGTCCTCTGGAGTTTATTTCAGTCTCAATAATGCATACATCAGAACATTTACTGATAGTATCCAGTAACCTCAGTGAGGGAGAGGGCAAGGAGAAGCAGCAGCACATCCTTGGGCGTAGATGTTTGAGTCACCTGGAGGGCTCTCCAGACATGCTGCTTTCCCTCCCTTTTTGGAGCTTCCCATAGCCTTTTCTTTAAAAAAAAATGTTATTTTGCTGCACTGGGTGTCAGTTACGGCATGTGGGATCTTCGATCTTAGTTGTGCCATGTAGGATCTAGTTCCCTGACCAGGGATCGAACCTGCTCCCTCTGCCCCCCCGCCACCTCCCTGATTGGAAGCATGGAGTCTTAGCCACTGGATCACCAGGAAGTCCCTCATAGGCTTTTCTAGGGAGTATATTTTCCTATGCCAAATCCCACTCTCAAGTGAGGACTCAAAAAGGGAACAATAGTTACTGATAGGAAGGTATCATGTTTCTCAGATGTGTAGAATTTTAATAAAGGCTGATAAATTCAGAGTCAGTAAGAGAGCTGGTTCTTATTTAGTGAAAAAAAATGGAGTAATTTATAAAGAATACATAACGCAAACAAAGACAGAATGGCTCCATTATTTACAAAAAAAAGTCTACAAGTCTATGACAAAAGGATATAGCTGCCCATGAAAGAACCAAAAATACAATGGAAGGAATGTGTGTTCTCAGCATGCTGAGAGCCTGTGATGTACTCCATGGGGTATGTTACATCTGTCATTAAGTATCATAAAACATTACAAGTTAGACATTCTTACATGTATTTAGCAGATAAAACAGACACAGAGTATCAACTTTCTCAAAATCACACAGTTATGTAATAGAGGCTGGACTCAAATCTACTATTGTCTGTTTCCAAGCTAATAAGTCCTCCACGGATGAGCAACAAATAGCTACTGAGTGCTCATATATGTATATATGTATAAAGGACTGGGAGAGACTAATATAGATAATTTATAAACAATTCAAGTGTTTGGACCAGAAATAGATACAATATGTTTGCAATAGAAACAAATTTACAACATAGTAAAAGTGTTTTCAGCAGAACAAGAGACAACATTCTCGCCATAGGATAGAATAATATACATAAACTAAAGTTTATAGCTCCTTGGATGAGTTATAGAGGGGAAATTATTGAGAAAAATGTCCTGAAACAGTAAGGAAAAAAGATCTTCAGTCTTTTCAAATCATCAGTTTAGAGTATGTTAAAAACTCCATAAAATAGTATATTTGTATGACCCTTTCCATGCCATTTGAAAGTATAATTGGTAAGATGAGAGAGGAAATTTTATAAGGAACATGTCTATAAAACAGAGAATACTCGGGCTTCCATGCTGAATCCTAAGGTATAGATAAAATAAGGAATTGTATCTCTGAAATAACTTAAATTTTATTGAATATAATTTCTGCATAAAGCATTATGACCAATCTTAATCTCATGGAACAGACTTAATAGTTAAAGAAAATAAAAACTAATATTTACTGATTTTAGAGTCAGAAGACCTGTGATTCAGTCATTCACTGACTAAATGACTTGGGCAAAATCATTATTATCCATATCCTCATTGGTAAAATAAGGTTTTACTACATCATTTTTTATTTTATTTATGAGTCTAGAATATTGGTAACCTCAATCATATAAAACTTCTTTATTAAGTTGCAAAATCTGAAATAGGTTAATTATTTCAAAGACTTGTGTATGATATGGTTGTTGTTGTTCAGTTGTTCAGTTGTGTCTGACTCCTTGCAACCCCACGGACTGTAAATATACCAGGCTTCCCTGTTCTTTACCATCTTCCAGAACTTGCTCAATCTCATGTCCATTGGGTTGATGATGTCATCCAACCATCTCGTCTTCTATTGTCCCCTTCTTCTCCAGCCTTCAATCTTTCCCAGCATCAGGGTCTTTTACAGCTCTTAGCATTAGGTGGCCAAAGTATTGGAGCTTCAGCCTTGGCGTCAGTCCCTCCAATGAATATTTAGGATTGATTTCGTTTGACTCCTTGCAGTCCAAGGGACTCTCAAGAGTCTTCTCCAACACCACAGTTTGAAAGCATCAATTCTTTGGTGATTAGACTTCCTTATTGTCCAATTCTCACATCCATACATGACTACTGGAAAAACCATAGCTTTGACTAGATGGATCTTTGTTGGCAAAGTAACATCTCTGCTTTTTAATACACTGTCTAGGTTTGTCATAACTTTTCTTCCAAGGAGCAAGCATCTTTTAATTTCATGGCTGCAGTCACCATTTGCAGTGATTTTGGAGCCCAAGAAAATAAAGTCTCTCACTGTTTCCATTGTTTCCCCATCTGTTGTCCATGAAGTGATGGGACTGGATGCCATGATCTTTGTTTTTTGAATGTTGAGTTTTAAGCCAGTTCTTTCACTCTCCTCTTTCACCTTCATCAAGAGGCTCTTTAGTTCTCTTTGCTTTCTGCCATAATGGTGGTGTCATCTGCATATCTAAGGTTATTGGTTTTTCTCCCGGCAGTCTTGATTCCAGCTTGTGAGTCATCCAGCCCAGCATTTTGCATGATGTACTCTGCATATAAGTTAAATAAGCAGAGTGACAATATACAGCCTAGGTGTACACCTTTCCCAATTTTGAACCAGTTTGTTGTTCCATGTTCGATTTTAAGTATTGTTTCTTGACCTGCATAGCAACAGGTCACCTGTGTGACCCTATGAACTGTAGCCCTCCAGGCTCCTCTGTCCATTGGATTCTCCAGGTAAGAATACTGGAATGGGTTGCCTTGCCTTCCTCTAGGGGATCTTTCCAACCCGGGGATTGAACCCGTGTCTCTTACATCTCCTGCATTGGCAGGAGGGTTCTTTACTACTCTTGCCGCCTGGGAAGCCCATATTAGATACTAAGTTATAACAATAAAAATGATAGACTTCTATTCTCTATCTCAATCTCAGCTACTTCTGTCCCATCATTAAATATTGAAAATCATAATAGTCATTTTCCTAGGTGCTATACTGTTCTCACTCTATAATTTCTCCCTAGGATATCTTACCCATGGACGTTAATTTTCTATTAAGCAGAAGTCTGAGATGGCCCCCAAGATGCCCACTCCCTGGTATTACACATACTGTATAGCCCTCACCTCTTAGTGTAGGTGGGACTGGTGAACGTGATGAAGGATTTCACTCCAATGATTAAGTTATGTTAAATGGTGAAGGTGAAAGAATGATGCAAATATAATTTAGGTCCCTAATAATTTGCATTTTGGTTAGTTGAAAGGGATATTAGCTTGGTCAGGCTTGACCAAATCGAACGAGCCCTTGAAAATTCAAATTGTCTAGAGGTTCGAATTGAGAGAGCTTTGAAGTGAGAGAGACGTAAGCTCTCTCACTGATGGTGCAGAAGCAAACTGCCATGTTCTGGAGAGGGTCACATGACAGGAAATAGTCAGGGGCCTCTCAGAGCTGAGGGCCTCAGGCCTTACGATCACAAAGAAGTAAATTCTGCCAACAACCAGTTAGTTTGGAAGAGGACTCTGAACCTCAGATTAGATAGCTGTCCTGGCTGACACTTTGATTGCAACCTTGGGAAACCCTGAGCAGAGGACCCAGTGTATCCCTGCCTGAGCTCCTGACTCATGGAAACTGACATAATAGATGGGTGTTGTTCTAAGCTCCTAAATTGTGGTAATTTGTGATGCAGCAATAGAAAATTAAGTCAACATGATTTCAATTATCACCAGATGACTCATAAATTTATATATCCAGCTAGACCTTCTCTCGCATATCCAACTGTCTATTTGACATCTTCTCGTGGCTGTCTTGAAGTTACTTCAGTTTCAGTGTACTCGATACGACTCTCATGTCCATTCGTCTTGAGCCAAGTTCAGTGAATAGCATTTATCATCTCTCAACTTAAGAA
Source organism: Bos taurus (assembly GCF_002263795.3). Lineage (NCBI taxonomy): Eukaryota > Metazoa > Chordata > Mammalia > Artiodactyla > Bovidae > Bos > Bos taurus. The sequence goes on along the minus strand of NC_037336.1, from coordinate 25,068,371 downwards.
GCAAAAAACCTAGGAGTCATTTTTTATACCTTTCTCAGCTTTGTACTTTATATCCAATGCATCAAGAATTCCAATTTATTTTGCTTCCTTGAGGAAAGTACTTTAGTCTGATTCACTCAATATGTACTCTGTTCCCATCAAATATGCCTTCTCTCTACTTTGAAAGATGACAAGCTAAAGATAACATTTATCTTTCTTTGTAGCTGAGATTTCTCATGATGCTTAGCTTCTGTGAGACAGATGGATTTATGCGAATTCTGTAAGGTGAGCAGTGGGAGGTGGCAGCCGTGGATGAGAAGTATAGACCATCTAGAAAGTGTGTACAGGAGATGACTGGTTTTTCTGGGGCAGCTATAGCAGTATTTGTACTGTCTGGTCCTTAGCATCTTGAGGGCCACAAGGTTTCCACTGGAACCATAGTCTTGTGTGCTTGGGCATTTCCCTTGGTTGCAGTGTTTCTGGAAATGCACCATTCCATCTTGGTGATTTGACCCCTTTAGAAATTTGTAAGTTACTTAATACCTTGAGATAGGTCCCTTTTTTTGCTTACAATAGATGAGGTGAATGGGTATAGAATTTTAAAAGGCAGCTAATCTATCTTTTTACTCCCTCTCCACCACTACCACCATTACCGCCTTCTTATTACAAGCGGTCATTATCTATGACATGACCTCTAGCAATAGCCTTTTAGCTGGTTAGCCTCTGTATCCACCATGCCCTCTTATAACCCTTATAATCTGCTCTATACTCTTCAGACTGCATGATCTTTCCACATGTAATCCTCTCCCACTTAACATACTTAATAGCTCCACACTGTTCTCTAGATAAAGACCAAAATCTTCACTAGCCTGTAAAGCCTGGCCCTTACCACCATCTATCCTAATTTTGTACTTCTTTTTCCCTTAGTCACCACTGCAGCTGGAGACTTTGAGTCCCTCGTAGGTACCATGCACCTCAACTGCACAAGTCTCTACATACAACTTTGCTTCCTCAAGGGGGCTTCCCTGATAGCTCAGTTGGTAAAGAATCCTCCTGCAGTGTGGGAGACCTAGGTATGATCCCTGGGTTGGGAAGATCCCCTGGAGAAGGGAAAGGCTGCCCACTCCAGTATTTTGACCTGGAGAATTCCATGGACTGTATAGATCATGGAGTCGCAAAGAATTGGACACAACTGAGTGACTTTCACTTTCACTTTCTTCCTCAAGGAAGGCTCTTCTTTCCCTAATTAACATCACTCTGTGATTTCCAGATCTAAGTTAAATCAGCATTGCATTTAATCAAGGGAAGCTGTGTTGACCTCCCAACCTTAGTCAACTATTTCACGTGCTTTCTTGTGACTTCTTCCCCTTAGGGATTCCAGTTTGCAAAGTTGCAAGTTGGTATTTGTGTCATCATTTGATTGGGGCTTTGCTGGTGGCTCAGCGGTGGCTTTCCTGCCATGTAGGAGATGCAGGTTCCATCTCTGGGTATGGAAGATCCCCTGGAGAAGGGAATGGCAACTCACTCCAGTAATCTTGCCTGGGAAATCCTATGGACAGAGGAGCCTGACTGGCTATAGTCCATGGGGTCACAAAAGAGTCGGACATAACTTAGCAAGTAAACAACAGCAACAACATTTGATTACAATTCCCTTTCCCAGTATACGGTCGGTACCATGTGAACAGGTACTTTTTGGTTTTAATTGCATCATATTCTCTCCACCTAGCACAGGGTTCAGTACACAGTATGTACTCAATAAATATTTGTTGAATAATTAATAAATGAACTATTTATAATGTTCCAGGTATTTTTCTAAGTGATGCATACTCAGTTTATCCTTACAAAGATATTATGAGATGGGTAGGATTATCCTATTAGTTAGGATAAGCTAGGCGGATGTGTGTGTGTGTTAGTTGCTAAGTTGTGTCCAACTGTTTGTGACCCCATGGACCGTAGCCCATCAGGCTCCTCTGTCCACAGGATTTTCCAGGCAAGAACACTGGAGTGGATTGCCATTGCCTGCTCCAGGGGATCTCCCGACCCACGGATTGAACCTGCATCTCCCGTGTCTCCTGCATCACAGGCAGATTCTTTACCTACTGGGCCATCTAAAATCCAGAAATAATGTCAGCCAATGCTTCATGCTTATGCTCCATGTAGAATTATGATTAGCAGGTAGAAGTCTTTATCATAGTTACTCAGTGAACCAGGTTAAATGCCTCATCTTGACACATGCTTCCACAATTACTGCAATAGGAGGAAAAATGATGCAGAACCCTGTACCTGTTTTTAAATGCTTCTATCCAGAATTGTCACACCTGGGCAAAGCAAATCACCTGACTATGTCTAATGACAAGGGGCAGAGATATAAAGAGATATAAAGTTATCCCAGATGCCTGGCAGGAAAAGAATCAGAAATAGTGGTGGTTGGATAAAATATCGGTGTACTACATTTATTATTCCCATTCTTAAATGAATAAGCAGGTATAGACAGAAACAACTGGCTTGGAAGTGAAAAAGCCAGGGATTGAATTTGGGAAGTTTGGCTTCCTCCGCCCCAACCTAGTGTTCTTTGTGTTTCTTCTTTGTCCACACTGGGACCTGAACATTCATGAGCATTCTAGGAACAAACGGTTAAACATGTTTCCATCATTGCTTTTGGTCCCAAAAGAGAGGAGTGAAGCCAGTTGCTGTTTAGTCAGAATTTCACTCCCTGAAGATAACAAAAATGAAGACTTTTTTTCAGGAAGACCATGGTCAGAAGCTGATACACAAGCAGTTGTTTTTCCCCTCTGTTGTTTTGAAAGAGCCTACTTCCATCACCCTTACATAAAAACACTGTAGATAAAGAATGATTCTGTCAAGTGTACGTATCCAAATATTATCTTGAAGCAAGAACGTTAAACAAAGATGATCTTATTAAAGTTTTTTTTTGGTTGTTTTTACCTTTGGTTTGCAAGAGTCTGTTATACTTGCTATTTTTCAGTCAGAAAAACATTTCCTTGGGTAATGTTACTTTGGACTATTAAATGAGTTTGAGAACAGGATGAATAATTGTCTTTGAAACTCTAAGTTCATTTGGACTTTTATGAAAATAAAATCCCAAACTAGTATTTTACATAATAAAGCAAAAGAGTTAGTGTTTTTGAATTTTTTTTAACTGTGGGACAAGAGAAATGAGTAGGAGGCTTGAGGGCGCTTTTATTAATCATGTACTGGCTTTTGAGTAATTTGGAAAATAAATCTGTGAGTAATATAAAAAATACTCATGAATTATTGGGATTTATTTCGTTAATAACAGAAAAATGCTTTTTTAAAAGTATAGAATTTCAAACCAAGAAATATATAAATCTTACTAACTCCAGTCTCAACTAATTAAGGATATATTTTGTTATGTTTTCAATGAACATTTGATAAACATTAGTACCTTGCTGAAATTGTCACGTTACTTACTAACAATGTCTTTTGTGCTCATTAGAGTAACTTTTCTTTTCATTCTTTGATAACAAACAGATATGAATTATAACTATCCCTACATGGAAATGTTTATCAAATGAAACTTTCTGCCTGTTATAGGAATGCAAACATTACAATAGTTGAATAATATACCTGGGACATATTTTCACTAGGAACAGACAAAATAAAGTTCAATAAGGTCTGGAAATACTGAATAAATTGTTTGCATACATGTGTTGATTTGTTGCCAGCATGCTTCTTTTTAAGTTCTGAATTCTTAATTTGTACACGTGTACATTTTTAATGGACCAAATAGTAAGATGATTATTTCTTTATTTATCCTTAGATAAATGCTAAAATAGCAAAAACTCATAAAGGACTAAAATACCTCTGTGCATGAGTTAGTCACATCCCACTCTTTGCAATCTTATAAACTGTAGATGTCCAGGCTCCTCTGTCCTTGGGATTCTCCAAGCAAGAATACTGGAGTGTATTGCCACGGCCTCCTCCAGGGTATATTCTGAACCCAGGGATCGAACTCGCCTATCTCCTGCATTGCAGGTGGATTCTTTACCCACTAAGCCACCTGGGAAGCCCAAAATAGCTCCATAATAAAGGCTTATATCCCAGGCTTCAGTGTGCCTTTAAGTGGGTAACTATGCCATTTTCCCTTTCCATGGGGAGAGAAATGCATCCAAGAGATCAGGTTATCTTTTCTGAGTGACATTGTCAGTACTTTGGTATTCCAGAAATCCAGGTAGCAGTTGTTGTCCAGTCACTAACTTGTGTCCAACTCTTTGTGACCCCATGGACTGTAGCACACCAGGTTCCCTGTCCTTCACCATCTCCCAGAGTTTGCCCAAACTCATGTCCATTGACTTGGTGATGCCATCCAACCATCTCATTCTCCATTGTCCCCTTCTCCTGCCCTCAATCTTTCTCAGCATCAGGGTCTTTTCCAATGAGTCTGCTCTTCACATCAGGTAGCCAAATAATTGGAACTTCAGCTTTGCATCAGTCCTTCTGATGAACATTCAGGATTGATTTCCTTTAGGATTGACTGGTTTGATCTCCTTGCTGTCCAAAGGATTCTCAAGAGTTTTCTCCAACATCACAGTTTGAAAGCATCAATTCTTCAGTGTTCAGCCTTCTTTGTGGTCCAACTCACATCTGTACATGACTACTGGAAAAACCATAGCTTTGACAATATGAACCTTTGCCAACAAAGTGATGCCTTTGTTTTTTAATATGCTGTCTAGATTTGTCATAGTTTTTCTTCCAAGGTGTGTCTTTTAATTTTGTGGCTGCAATCACTGTCCACAGTAATTTTGGAGCCCAAGAAAACAAATTCTGTCACTGTTTCTACTTTTTCCCCATTTATTTGTAATCATGTGATTGGAATGGATGCCATGATCTTAGTTTTTTGAATGTTGAGTTTTAAGCCAGCTTTTTCACTCTGCTCTTTCACTTTCATCAAGGGGTTCTTCAGTGTCTCTTCACTCTCTGCCATTAGAGTGGTATCATCTGCATATCTGGAGGTTGTTGATATTTCTCTTGGAAATCTTGATTCTCGCTTGTGAGTCATTGAGCCCAGTATTTGCCATGATGTACACCATCATCTTCTAGGATTTGAAATAGCTCAACTGGAATTCCATCACCTCCACTAGTTTTGTTCATAGTGATGCTTCCTAAGACCCACTTGACTTCACATTTCAGGATGTCTGGCTCTATGTGAGTGATCACATCATCGTGATTATCTGTGTCATGAAGATCTTTTTTGTACAGTTCTTCTGTGTATTCTTGCCATGTCTTCTTAATATCTTCTGCTTCTGTTAGGTCCATACCATTTCTGTCCTTTATTGAGCCCATCTTTGCACGAAATGTTCCCTTGGTATCTCTAATTTTCTTAAAGAGATCTCTAGTCTTTCCCATTCTATTGTTTTCCTCTATTTTTTTGCATTGATTGCTGAGGAAGGCTTTCTTATCTCTCCTTGCTATTCTTTGGAATTCTGCATTCAAATGGGTATATCTTTCCTTGCTGCATATAAGTTAAGTAAGCAGGGTGACAATATACAGCCTTGACATACTCCTGTCCCAATTTGGAACCAGTCTGTTGTTCCATGTCCACTTCTAAGTGTTGCTTCTTGACCTGCATACAGCTTTCTAAGGAAACAGGTATGGTGGTTTGGTTCCCATCTCTTTCAGAGTTTTCCACAGTTTGTTGTGATTCAAAGGCTTTTGCTTAGTCAATAAAGTAGAAGTAGATTTTCTTTGGAATTCGCTTGCTTTTTCTATGATCTAATGAAAGTTGGCAATTTGATATCTGGTTCCTCTGCCTTTCCTAAATCCAACCTGTATATCTGGAAATTCTTGGCTCGTGTACTGCTGAGGCCTAGCTTGAAGGATTTTGAGCATTACTTTGCTAGCATGTGAAATGAGTGCAATTGTGCAGTAGTTTGAATTTTCTTTTGCTTTGCCTTTTAGGGGGATGGGAATGAAAACTGGCTTTTTCCAGTCCTGTGACCACTGCTGAGTTTTCCAGATTTGCTGGCATGTTGACTGCAGCACTATAGCATCACCATCCTTAAGGATTTGAAATAGCTCAGCTGGAATTCCATCACCTCCACTAGCTTTGTTCATAGTGTGCTTCCTGAGGCCTACTTGACTCACACTTCAGGATGTCTGGCTCAAGGTGAGTGACCACACCATTGTGGTTATCCATGTAGTTAGGGCCTTTTTTGTATAGTTCTTCTGTGTATTCTTGCCACCTCTTCTTAATCTCTTCTGCTTCAGTTAGATTCTTGCCATTTCTGTCTTTTATTGTGCCCATCTTTGCATGAAATGTTCCCTTGGTGTGTCCAGTTTTCTTAAAGAGTTCTCTAGTCTTTCTCATCCTATTGTTTTCCTCTATTTCCATGGAGCCTGAATTTGAACATACTTACATACCTCTGTAGAACATTTGGCTACTTAACCATTTGAGAAAATTGCATAAAAATCCAATAGTGTTTAATCTCATATTTTCTAATAGTAATAAAATTCCCCTCTTCTGAAATGAACTCCCCAGCAGATCCAATTTACTTCTGTATTTTTTTTCCTTTTATTTTAATTTAGCTAAGGCTTTCATCCTTTAACACTATTCACAGACCAGCATCTCTCTCTCATCTGTCTTTGCATCTGTCTGTCTGTCTGTCTCTCTATTGTTATCTCCTTTCACATGACACTACACTCTGTAAAACCCCCGTTGGAGATGAGGCTGCTTCCTGTTAAATGATCCTGGCGTCTGGCATGTAAAGACAACTGCGAACAAAGTAGTATGTCCTGCAGTAAAGATACATAAAAGTCATAAAATACCAGAACAGCGGTTGGGGGGAGGGGGGTTGCATGTGTATGAGTGGGAGAAGAGGGTGGTGAGTTTCGCCATGTGCTGTTTCTCCCCAGATCTGTTTTTTAAAAGTCACTTCAGGCCCTTTGGCCAATCTGCACTTAATTACCTGTTCCTGCCCTATTTCCCAGGCAGCCAACCAGTGCGGCCAGGCTATTCCCCATTCCCTCTGTGAGGCCCGTCTCTGGGGCTCAGCTGATGCATTACAAATGCCTTGTGGACTGCATCTGATGGGATTTTCCCTAAGTGGTCAGGATGCCAACCACAGTCCTGATCGTTTTAAATGGCTTGCGATCCTCAGATGTGGAGATGCTCATTAGTGGCCGCAGGAGCCCGCTATCATGAACAGGTTGAACCAAGGAGCTCTGTCAACCTGAGCATTAATAGGAGTAAGCGTGTCAATAAAAGTTCCCAAGATGAAGCCATAGAATGAGGCACTTAAGGACAATTATAAACATTTTGCCCTGTGGTGACTCTCCCCTATCAAACCTACTCCTAGCCTGATAAGCACTGCCTCTTTAGGGATCATTAATTTCCTTGAAAATTTAAACAGCTGTCACTTGTGATCCTCCTCAGGTGCTCATGTGGGAGAGATTAGACTATGTTTATAAGCCAGTCTGTTCATTAAGCGCCTGCCCATGTGGAACCCCCTCCACAGGCCTGCAGATCACCCACAGATAATTGGGGGCCATGGCAAATTACACAGAGGCGCTGCAGGCAGCAAGAATGGTGTGGCCTTATTAATATCAGGTGGGGAGAGGGCACCATTTTAATGATTTCCAATAAACTAGAACAATCCCTCAGAGCTTCACAAGCATTTGGGCACTGACAGTTAAAAAGAATACACAGGTTTAGGTTTCCTGTAGTTACTATCAACTTCTTTCTCATGAAAGTTTGAAAAACTCTTGGTTTAACCCTTTGTGATGCAGCGATTCTTCCCTGTTAGCTTCTAAGTTCAAGTTACTTCTGATGCGTCTAAACCCTGCTACATCTTCTGGTGGCTTCTACGGTGGCGCAGTGGTAAGGAATCTGCCTGCAATGCAGGAGACACAGGAGCCATGGGTTCGATCCCTGGGTCGGGAAGATCCTCTGGAGAAGGAAAAGCAACCCAATCTCCAGTATTCTTGCCTGGAAAATCCCATGGACAGAGGAGCCTGGCAGGCTACAGTCCATAGGATCACAGAGTCAGACATGACTTAGAGACTAAACCACCACCACCATAGTAGGAAATAGATACTTCATGAAGCCATGCGGCTCCAAATGTAGCATATTTGGGCTGTGTCTCTAACTCAAGATACTCATGTTTTAAATAGCGTTCTCCAGTTATATAATCTTTTAATGAAATTTGGTATACCGTATGTCTGTATTTTCTGACAATGGGTTCTTGTGAACTAATAGAAATGTTACATTTTAATATTTTTAGCAGGCATTCAAAATTTACTGAGAAGGCTTTGTTTGGAAGAACTTTAAATGTATCGGACAGTTTGTTTTCCAGTCTGATCAACATATAAAGAAAAGATGTAAGGATATTTAAAAAATAGATGACACTTTTTTAGTAATAAATTTCTATAAGAGTAGAAATATTTCCAAATAACAAAATGCTGTCACCATTGCAGGGTTTGCTTTTGAAAAATACTTACTTATGCTCAATGTTGAAACATCCAACTTCAAATCCAACAGATTACATGTGTTTATATTTTTAAAAAATCTTCTTGGGAGGACACTGCAGGCAGTCATTGTAAGCACTCTGAAAAGGATGGTAAATTTTACATTTAAAAGATATTCTATCTTTAAGTTCAACGGTTCTTTTAAGAACTTTGCATGAGCTAACCAACAAAGCTTTGAGAACCAAAGACTTTCTTGATTATTCCTACTTCATTCAGAATATTCTAAAAATTCCATCATTTTTAAACGTCTTATTTCTATAGAAATTATCACGCTTTTGATACCCTATATCTGTTTTATTTTTTGCTGGACAGTGTGTGAGATCTTAGTTCCCCGATCAGAGATTGAATCCATGCCCCCTGGATTGGAAGCACAGAATCTCAACCACTGGACCACCAGGGAAGTCCTGACACCCTATATCTTGAAAGGTACCTCTGGCTTTCACTTCTTTGCTACCACACTTGGCTTATGAAGTGTGCAGGAAGTAGTCCTTTGTACAAGGCTATCTCTGTAAGATTAACCTTGAAATCTTTTCTCATATTCTAGTAGAGGCAGTGGCTTTAGCCATGATTATATTAAACAGTTGTTAAAGCATTGTGTTATTAAAGAATTTTTGTACTATTGAGAAACTGCCTTTTCTGTTTCCTCTTTCCTTTGATAGCTGATAAAAAGAGGTAGGTTTTTGTGTATTTCATTTAAACAAAATCTGACAAATACCATATATTTTGCATGAGGGCCACTACTCTGTTCATCCAACTTACAGCAAGCTTCTTACACTTAACAAATGTGATCTGATGCTTGTTCGGCCAAACCTTCAACAATGTTTTCAATGCACCTTCCAAATCTTTTTGTTGATAAAGGAATGCTTTGTAGCTTGTTCAGTATATTAATATATATAAATTATATGTATTTTTACTAGGAAGAGAAAGTATTTCCCCAGTTGTATGTGGCTTTCACTATTAACTCTGGAGAAGGGAATGGCAACCCATGCCAGTATTTTTGCCTGGAGAATCCCATGAACAGAGGAACCTGGAGGGTTACAGTCCATGGGCTTGCAAAGAGTGACTAATACTACTACTTTCACTATTAACTAAGGAACCACAGAAGTGGATCCTAAATACTTATCATTAAATTTAGTAAAATGTTATAAATTGCTGTCTTGAGAATGGCATGGCTTTAAACATGTGTTGAAAAAAATAATTATGCCATATTTTACATCCTTACATTGTAAGCTACTATCCTAATGTACAGTGTTCCCTTAGCATACGACTCATTGATGTAGATCGTGGCAGTTCATTGTTAAAAATATTGAAAGTAAACTCATATTTCAAATAGTGTTCTTGATAATTTTGAAGCCTTCAAACTGAAGTCTTTTTATACAAAACTAGATGATTTTAAAAAATATATAACATGACTAAAAATTTGTAATGGGAGATAAAATATTAATTTTGCCATTTTCTGGTGGTTTGCTTGGATTTAAATTACTAGCATTTTTCAACCCATGGGATATTTGCAGAAACTTCTTAATCTACTTGACATTTTAGAGAGTACATTCATTCAAAACCCAATAATTTTTTAGTTCAGTTAACTGGATCCACAAAAATTACAGCATAATAGAACACACTGGAAACCAGCACATGAGACAGTATATTACTGTTATGCCTGATGTGTTTTGAAATGAGTTCCTTTCTTATTTTTGTATGTCTTGCTCATCGCATGTGGCAGAAGTCTGCATACAGACTGAATAAGGGGAATGGTGTTGATCCATGCAATAAAATGTGGTTACTTTCCTATTGCTTAGATAAAAAATCAGTTCAGTACAGTTCAGTTGCTCAGTCATGTCCAACTCTTTGTGACCCCGTGGACTGCAGCATGCCGAGATTCCCTGTCTATCACCAACTCCCAGAGCTTGATCAAACTCAGGTCCATCGAGTTGATGATGCCATCCAACCACCTCATCCTCTGTCATCCCCTTCTCCTCCTGCCATCACTCTGTCCCAGCATCAGAGTCTTTTCCAATGAGTCCATTCTTCACATCAGGTGGCCAAAGTATTGGAGCTTCAGATTCAGCATCAGTCCTTCCAATGAATATTTAAGATTCATTTCCTTTAGGATGATCTCCTTCCAGTCCAAGGGACTCTTAAGAGTCTTCTCCCAGTGCACTAGCCCCAAGCATCCAGTATTGTGCATTGAACCTGGACTGGCATCTCGTTTCATACATGATATTTTACATGACCCAGAGGGATGGTATGGGGAGGGAGGAGGGAGGAGGGTTCAGGATGGGGAACACATGTATACCTGTGGTGGATTCATTTTGATATTTGGCAAAACTAATACAATTATGTAAAGTTTAAAAATAAAATAAAATTAATTAAAAAAAATAAATAAAAACATCTTTGGAAACCTCAAAAAAAAAAAAAAATAATAAAGTCCCAGGTCACCTAAAAAAAAAAAAAAAGAGTCTTCTCCAACACCACAGTTCAAAAGCATCAATTCTTTGGCCCTCAGCATTCTTTAGAGTCCAAATTTCATGTCCATACATGACTACTGGAAAAACCACAGCTTTGACTAGATGGACCTTTGTCAGCAAAGTAATGTCTCTGCTTTTTAATATGCTGTCTGTCTTGGCCATAGCTTTTCTTCCAAGGAGCAAGTGTCTTTTAATTTCATGGTTGCAGTCAGCATCTGCGGTGATTTTGGAGCCCAAGAAAATAAAGTCTATCACTGTTTCCATTGTTTCCCCATTTATTTGCCATGAAGTAATGGGACCAGATACCATGATCTTCATTTTTTGAATGTTGAGTTTTAATCCAGCTTTTTCACTCTTCTCTTTCACATTCATCAAGAGGCTCTTTAGTTCCTTTTCACTTTCTGCCATAGGGTATGTCATCTGCGTATCTGAGGTTACTGATATTTCTCCCCGCAATCTTGATTCCAGCTTGTGCTTCAAACAGCCTGGCATTTTGCGTGGTGTACTTTGCATATAGGTTAAATATGTATGTATGTACTTTGCATATAGGTTATATGTACTTTGCATATAGGTTAAATAAGCAGGGTGACAATATACAGCCTTGATGTACTTCTTTCCCATTTTGGAACCAGTCTGTTGTTCCATGTCCAGTTTTAAGTGTTGCTTCTTGACCTGCATACAGATTTCTCAGGAGGCAGGTAAGTTGATCTGGTATTCCCATCTCTTTAAGAATTTTCCACAGTTTGTTGTGATCCACACAGTCAAAGGCTTTGGTGTAATCAATAAAGCAGAAGTAGATGTTTTTCTGGAATTCTCCTGCTGTTTCTGTGATCCAACAGATGTTGGCAATTTTATCTGGTTCCCTTGCCTTTTATAAAACCAGCTTGAACATCTGGAAGTTCACGTATCATGTACTGTTGAAGACTGGCTTGGAGAATTTGGGGCATTAGTTTGCTAGCGTGTGAGATGAGTGCATTGTGTGGTAGTTTGAACATTCTTTGGCATTGCCTTTCTTTGGAATTGGAATGAAAACTGACTTTTTCCTGTCCTGTAGCCACTGCTGAGTCTTCCAATTTTGCTGGCATATTGAATGCAGCACTTTCACAGCATCATCTTTTAGGATTTGAAATAGCTCCACTGGAATTCCATCTCATCTCCACTACCTTTGTCTGTAGTGATGCTTCCTAAGGCCCACTTGATGTAACATTCTAGGCTGTCTGGTTCTAGGTGAGTGATCACACAACAGTGGTTATCTGGGTCATGAAGATCTTTTTTGTACAGTTCTGTGTATTCTTGCCACTTCTTAGATAAAAGATCAAGTTATAATATTTTCCCCCACCCCATAACAAATTATCTTTCATTTAGGCCATTTCAGGGGCTAGTTGTAGAGGAAGAGAAGAATGTCTTCGTCTTACATTCCTTTACTAAGCTCTGACTCTGGCCATCACAAGTTCTTTGTGACAGGAGAGGCAAATTTCAGTTAGTGGTTTTCTCTCCCTGTGGATCAGCTCTCATCTAAGGAGATAAAAGTATATAATCACAAAGTAAGCCTACTAGTGATACTCTTATTGCTATATCCAAAATGAAAAAAATGTTGGAGGTTGAAAACATTTATTATTAGAGATAATGTGTAAGAAAGCAAACAAATTGTCTGAGGAAGTCTTACAAATAGCTGAGAAAAGAAAAGAAGCTAAAAGTGAAGGAGAGAGGGAAAGATATACCCAATTGACTGCAGAGTGCCAGAGAATAGCAAGGCGATAAGAAAGCCTTCTTAAGTGAACAATGCAAAGAGACAGAGGAAAACAATAGAATGGGAAAGACTAGATATCTCTTATGGGAGATACCAAGGACATATTTCATGCAAAGATGGGCACTATAAAGGACAGAAACAGTAAGGACCCTACAGAAGCAGAAATTAATAAGAGGTGACAAGAATACACAGAACTATACAAAAAAGGTTTTAATGACTCAGAAAACCATGATGGTGTGGTCACTTACCTAAAGCCAGATGTCTTGGAGTGTGAAGTTAAGTGGGCCTTAAGAAGCATTACTATGAACAAAGGTAGTGGAGGTGATGGAATTCCAGTTGAGCTATTTCAAATCCTAAAAGATGATGCTGTTGAAGTGTTGCAGTCAATATGTCAGCAAATTTGGAAAACTCAGCAGTATCCACAGGACTGGAAAAGGTCAGTTTTCATTCCCATCACTCAAAAAGGCAATGTCAAAGAATGTTCAAACTACCATACAATTGTACTCACTTCACATGCTAGCAAGGTAATGTTCAAAATCCTTCAAACTAGGCTTCAACAGTATGTTAACCAAGAACTTCCTAATATACAAGCTGGATTTAGAAAAGGTAGAGGAACCAGAGATCAAATTGCTAACATCCGTTGGATCATAGGAAAAACAAGAGAATTCCAGAAAAACATCTACTTTATTGATTATGCTAAAGCCTTCGACTGTGGATTGCAACAAACTGGAAAATTCTTAAAGAGATGGGAATAACAGACCACCTTACCTGTCTCCTGAGACACTTGTATGGAGGTCAAGAAGCAACACTTAGAACCAGACATGGAACAACAGACTGGTTCCAAATTGGGCGAGGAATAAGTCAAGACTGTATATTGTCACCCTACTTATTTAACATCTCCGTAGAGTACAACAGGCGAAATGCTGGATTGGATGACTCACAAGCTGGAATCAATATTGCCGAGAAATATCAACAACCTCATATATGCAGATGATACCACTCTAGTAGCAGAATGAAGAGGAACTAAAGAGCCTCTTGATGAGGGTGAAAGAGGAGAGTGAAAAGCTGGCTTAAAACTCAACATTCAAGAAACTAGGATTGTGGCATCTAGCTCCATCATTTGATGGCAAATAGATGGGGAAAAAGTGGGAACAGTGACAGATTTTATTTTCTTGGTCTCCAAAATCACAGCAGATGGTGATTGAAGCCACAAAATTAAGACACTTGCTCCTTGGAAGAAAGGAGAACTAAATGACAGACAGACCTAGACAGCATATTAAAAAGCAGAGACTTTACTTTGCCAACAAAGGTCTATATACTGAAACCAAAGCTTTTTGTTTTTTTCAGTAGAAACGTAAGGATCTGAGAGTTGGACCAGAAAGAAGGCTGAACACTGAAGAACTGATGCTTTCGAACTGTGGTGTTGAAGAAGACTCTTGAGAGTCCCTTGAACAGCAGGGAGGTCAAGCCAGTTAATCCTAAGGGAAATCAGTACTGAATATGCATTGCAAGGACTGATGCTGAGGTTGAAGCTCCAATCCTTTGGCCACCTGATGCTAAGAGCTGGCTCATTGGAAAAGACCGTGATGCTGGGAAAGATTGAAGGCAGGAGGTATGATTGAGACACAGAGTATGATATGGTTGGATGGCATCACTGAGTCAATGGACATGAGTTTGAGCAAACTCCAGGAGATAGTGAAGGACAGGGAAGCCTGGCATACTGCAGTTCATGCAGTCAAAAGAATGGGACACGACTTAGTGACCGAACAACAATAACAAATATAACTGAATGCTGCATATTTTATATATAAAGGCGAAGCTCTTTTTAAAAAAAAAAAAAACAAAAAACTTCTAAGCTGATCTCTCCTGAACAATGTAAAATATACCCAGAGAGCAAGTGACATCTGTGTTCTTTCATTTTGTTTACATTAATGAGCCATGAATGGAAGAAATCCCCCTCCAGTTTCATTGAAAGACTCCCTTTTAAATTAAATACGGCTTTTGTAGAATGGTAGGAAACTTTGTTTTCTTTCTAGCTGCTTTGAAAGAAAAGACCCTAGACTTATATCTATATAAGAAATATCTTAATTTTTAAAGAGTGACACTCCATTAGTAACTAGACAGTTTAGTGTATTCAAAGAACAGAAGTGATTGTTTGGGCAGAGATCCTGTTCACTGTGATGGACACACTGATCAGGCAGGAAAGTACTCAGGAGGGATCCTGAGCACTAGAAAGAAACAACTGGATCTGTATTTGGGAAATGTGTGTGTGCGTGCTTAGTCATGTCCGACTGTTTGTGACCCCATGGATTGTAGCCCTTTAGGCTGCTCCCATGTCCGTGGGATTCTCCAGACAAGAATATTGGAATGGGTTGCCATTTCCTCCTCCAGTACTTGGAAGCACTTCTCAGATTGTCCAGATATATTTTGTGAATCTCAGTATGATGCTTTATGTCATTTAAAATCAGAAATTATAAGAGCCAAAAAATTATAATATTTACACTTATTGTCAAAACTGACAAATAAGTTAAATGTACTGAATCCATCATTTATGGGAGCTATTCCTTTCTTGGAAACTTTCTAATACTTCCTGTAAGTAGTCGTAATTCAAATTGCCAAGTCATGTGGTACTGGCAAAAATCCACATTGAATCTGTTTCATTTTTTCCCTTTCCATTTGTTTTTTGTTTGGATTCTCTTTTGATGACACTCATTGCTTCATAAAGTTTATGATCTTCTTTCTCTCATAATTGCTTTTTGTTCTCCATGCTTTTTGTTTCTCTGAAGGACATTGTCTGAGAAGGCAATGTAGGAAGACCATGAATAGAGCATAGGTTTTGAATATGAGTAGATCAGGATTGGCCTTTGCTATGTTATACTTTGTGCTAAATCTCACTGAGAAGACATCATATCTGTGCCTCAATTTCCTTAGTCTAAAAGGGGATGCTATTATTTTGAAATTAGGTTTGGCTACATGTAGCCAAGACCTCAAATAACAGAGACTTAAAGTGAATAGAAATTTATTTCTCATTCACATAAAACCCAGGCTGGTTTTGGGATTGCTCTGGGAAGGCATCAGGGCTCCATGAGACGTCAGAGACCCAGGCTCTTACTATCTTGTTGTTCTAGCATTCCTAGAATGTTGTCCCCATTTCCGTGGCCTGAATGACTCACTCTCACCACTGCTGAATCCCAAATGCAGGGAAAATTGTACAATCTTGAAGTTGTGACCACTGCTCCTATTCACATTTCATTGACGAAACTTGGTATCTGGCCACACGAGGCTGCAAGGGAGCTGGGAACTGTAGAGTTTATATTAGATGGCCATGCGAAAGTGAAAATCGTTCAATTGTGTCCGATTCTTTGCGACCCGTAGACCATACAGTCCATGGAATTCTCTAGGCCAGAATACTGAAGTGGGTAGCCTTTCCCTTCTCCAGGAGATCTTCCCAACCCAGGGTTTGACCCCAGGTCTCCCACAGTGCAGGCACATTCTTTACCCATGTGCCTGGTTAAAAACTGGGGGTTTCATTATTCTAGAAGAAGAGGTGACTAGCTTTGGGGGCTTAACTAGCATTATCTGTGATAGGTAGGATTGACATATATTAGCCAGTAGGCACAGTAGTTGGACTTCCTTGGTGGCTCAGACAGTAAAGAATCTGCCTGCACTGTGGGAGACCTGGTTTAATCCCTGGGTAGGGAATATCCCTGGAGAAGGGAATGGCTACCCACTCCAGTATTCTTGCCTGAAGAATTCCCTGGACAGAGGAGCTTGGCAGGCTACTGTCCGTGGGGTCTCAAAGAGTTGGACACAATTGAGTGACTGAGCATGCATGCATGGTATTTAAAGGTAGACAAAATAAGAAGATTGCTTTTCCTCCATTGTGATTTTTTACTTTAATCCTTATGTTATCATTGCTGTATGAGTTTACTCTGAAGATGCTAACTTTTCTAAATGTAGTGCAGTAATCTTATTCTCCAATAAATCTCTTCTCCCATATATAGTCTTATCCACATCTTTAATGGGGAGACAGCTTGCCTAATTTGTGTGTGTGTGCTAAGTCGCTTCAGTTGTGTTCAACTCTTTGTGATCATATGGACCATAGCCTGCCAGGCTCCTCTATCCAGGCAAGAATACTGGAGTGGTTGCCATGCCCTTCTCCAGGGAATCTCCCATCCCAGGGATCAAACCCATATCTCTTACATCTCCTGCCTTAGAAGGCATGTTCTTTACCAATAGTGTCACCTGAGAATGCCTAATTTGAGGTCGACCAAAAAGCATGTTTGTCTCTAAATTTCGCATCTACCGACTTGCCCTATCAGAGACAAAACATTTCAAAATAGAATGTGAAATATTAGGTCTTTATCTACCTGAAAAGATAAATGTGTGCAAAATTTCCATGACAAGGTGTGATTTTATTTCTATTTTCATATTTATTTAATTTAATAATTTAGATGATTTTTATAAACAGAAGCACACAATAATTATAATTTTTAAATTTAAATATGTTAATCAGTTACCAGTTACAACTCATTAGAATTTGTTTTATTGAGTAAGATGATTGTCTCTTGACTGAGAACACGTTCGAGGGATAAGGAATCAAGGAATAAAAGCAGCTACTTCTGGGAGGGAATCAAGAATATACCAGATTTGGGGTTTACCTGGTGGCTCAGTGGTGAAGAACCTGCCAGCCAATGCAGTGGACATGGGTTCGATCCCTAGTCTAGGAAGATCCCACATGCCACAGAGCAACTGAGCCTGTGCCACAACTGTTGAGACTGTGCTCTAGAGCCCCGAACCCCAACTGCTGAGCTCACAGGCCCTGATACTGAAGCCCTGTGCTTCAGAGCCTATGCTCCACACCAAGAGCAGCCACTGAAATGAGCAGCCCAGGCACTGTAATGAAGAGTAGCCCCTGCTCTCTGCAACTAGAGAAAAGCCCTCGCAGCAGCAAAGACTCGGCACAACTAAACATAAATAAGTTAAAAAAATTTTTAAAAATATACCAGATTTGTAACTTCCCCAGTGTCCAGTGATTAAGATGCAAGGGGCCACAGGTTCAATCCCTGGTCAGGGAATTAGTTCCATATGCCAAGAGATGCGGCCCAAATTTTAAATATATATTTATATATATACATATGTATACAAATGTATGTATGTATATATATGTATATGGGCATGCATGCTAAGTTGCTTCAGTCATGTCTGACTCTGCTGCACTATAGACTGTGGCCTGCCAGGCTCCTCTGTCCAAGGGAGTCTCCAGGCCAGAATACTGGAGTGGATTGCCATGCCCTCCTCCTCTGACCCAGGGATCGAACCTCGTCTCTTACATCTCCTGCAATGGCAGGAGGGTTCTTTACCACTTGTGCCACCTGGGAAACCCATATACATATATATATATATATATATATATATATATATATGCCATATTTACAATGATAGTCTGTGTCACCCTTGTTCTTTGTTTTTTTCAAAAATGGTAACCAATAATTGCAATTTATTTGTGCTACTGAATAAGCTAGGATTGATGTAATATTCCATAAATATCAATATTTAAAACTTTAAAAATAAATCTATATTTTTTTCAATCATATCAGCATTTAAAATGACAACCTATTCATGCTTTCTTCAAAGACTGTGATTAAAACTAATAATTTTAAATTACTCCAAAGCCTTGCATTCCAAGCTAGTGTATAGTCTTAACATATACTGATGAGTTGAAATCACAGGGTCAACACAGTAAATGTTTCTAGATGTAAATTTTACTGTGTTATATTTACAAAAATATATGGTGTGTTGCAATATATTAAGGTCTAATACAAAAATATTATGGAGTAGAATGAGATAGTTCACGAATTGTCAAACAAAAGAAAAGAATTCAAAGAAATTCAGCATGTGGATGATATTTCTTGGGTGTGCCTACAGAGTTCTTACTTTGCTTGTCATTAAAATTATTTCAGTAAGAAAGTTTGAGATGTATCACTTTAAGTATCTAACATTGCTCCAGAACATGAATAGTCCATATGGTATGAATACTTAGGTGAGCCATTTGAGACACTCACACAGTTAGACAATAGCCAGATGCTCATTACATGAACAGAGTCATGATTTAGGAGGAGACGCTATAATCTCATGATTATATCTAGAGATGAGCCCACCTAAGCCAAAATCTTACCAAAAGTTTTTTTTTTTTTTTGCAGTACAAAACAAAAAGTACATCTGGATACATTATCTAGGTTTTACATCCTTAAAATCTTAGGTTATCTGCAATATGTTCCTGTGTCCTCAGGAGGAGGGCAGGTGTCAAAATGCCTGAGTACTATGTTACTTTTTAAAGACTCTTTGATAATTGGATATTTTAAACAAAATTGAGTCCCTGCTCTCAAAAATTAACAAATTCACTCTTTCTTTTTTTTTTTTTTTTTCTGGCAACCAAGTAGTACTTAGCAATTTTAATGGCTCTAACCAATCTCTTCCAACTAGGCAAGGATAGCTGTTTTCTTTGGCCTGACTATTTGGAATCATCTGCATGAATTTGGTGGGTTGAAAATATGTTTGACAGTTGAGTCCCTCTTCTCTCTGCTTGGCTGTGTAGACAAGGCTTGTTAAATTATTCCGTGTGTTGGTACCTGAGGCATGTGTATTTGCACATGTCACAGGGTTCTTATTCAGTAATTTATTACTTTGATTCCTTAAGTAGACAGTTATGACCTGAGTAAGAATTCCTCTAAAAGGACTTAACCAGTTATACCCAGGAAGTAAACTTTCTCTTATGTGGAAGTTTAGGTTTAGAAAATGTTTGCATTAGCCCTTAAGTATTTGACATGGGATATGCTAAAGAACATAGTATAGAAAAGCAAGATTAAACAAACTACAGAATTCTGGGATGAATTCTCATTGAAACCTTTCATTGCCTTCTTTGGTCTAATGTTTATGTCCTTGAATGACATGGACTCCACTTAATCATGAATATGATTTCATATTTTGTATTAATAATCTAATATTACCTTACTAGACTACTTGATTAATATTCAAATTTAATTTTACTTCTTAGTATCTAACTTGTTGAAATTCAGTCTCTTTAAGCTGAGAAATTATCTTATCATTAAATAGTATGAACACCCATTCTTCCTAATCATTTCTTAGATTGTAAAAATAGGTATAGCAAGGATGACTCTGATTATAAAATTGTGTGTAACAATGATGTAATTCAGCTGACTCTCTATGTTGCACTCTCTCTTATAGTGGGTTGTTTAGTTGCTAAGTCGTGTCTGACTCTTGCAACTCCATGGACTGTAGCTCGCTAGGCTGCTCTCTCTATGAGATTTCCCAGGCAGGAATACTGGAGTGAGTTGCCATTTCCTTCTCCAGGGGATCTTCCAGACCCAGGGGTCAAACCCTGGTCTCCTGCATTGGAGGTGGATTATTTACCCACTGAGTTTCCAGGGAAGCCCAGTATTTCTGTAAATTTGGGATTTCCCCTCCTTCACGACTCTCTAGGGCATATTTTTAGGGATATATCTAAGAATTTGGAAAGGATACAAGACATTGGGGAAAAGAACCCATGTGGTCTCTGTGACCTATTGCATGGAGACAGCAAATGAGAGATCTATTCTAATTGGTCCTGGGTTATCACTCCACATGGTTTGCTGCAGAGATGTCCTCGGCTTCCTGCGCATACCTTGTTTGGCTATGGCTCTTTTTCCTATGATGAAATCTTTCTGCTTCCCTCAGCCATACTGAGACATTGGCATCTCTTCAATTGTTCTCTTCAACTGAAGGTGTCACAGAGCCTTTTCAGTCCTAGGTACTTGTCTACCTAGAGAGAGAGAGACTGATTACTGAGTGTGTATCTATAAACAACTCTTAGAACAAGTACAGACTGCTGTTTCTTGAAGTTTTTCCTGGGAGCCAGGTAGCTTTTGTTTCCATGTTCCATAAAAATATCTCAGATCTTTTTGCCTCCCGTGGGCTTTTCTCTGAGAAGTAGGCCACAAAGACCTTGCTCTTAGCTCCAGGGAGGTTTTTGCTCTCATTTGACCTCCCTTCCATCTTCCTCCATCTCCCCTGCTGGTAAAAAGATTTTCTAATCTGGATAAAATTAGCTTTAATTTTTAAAAATCTCTTTAATAAAAACTAGAAAAACTTTCCTTAAATCAAGGAACATGGAGCAGACAATGTGCTCAAATTAGGGAAAAGGAAAGTAAGAAATTCCAGAAGGAAAAAAGGAACATGGGTGAATATCACAGAAGTATGATCCTACCACATTTAGATCTTAAGTATCTGTATGTTACCACATCTGAGCCTTCTGAAAAGAAAATTAAAAATCGTCTCTGTTTAAAAAAAAAAATTTCCTTGTAATTGAACACAGTTGACTCAATCATCCAAGTGAGAGTTTTCTAAGCAAATTGTGTCTTCTTTTTCTTCCTTATACTACTACTTTCATTTAAAACAAAACAAGGACTTACCCAGAGGTCCAGTGGTGAAGAATCCACCTTGCATTGCAGGGATGTGAGTTCAATCCCTGGTCAGGGAACTAAGATCACACACACTACAAAGCAACCAAAAGCCCCCTGCCACAACTACTGAGCCCTCAAGCCACCACGAGAGAATCCATGGGCCCCAGTGAAAAATCCCATGTGATGTAGCAGCATGACACAATGAAGATCCTGCATGCCGCATCTAAGACCCAACGCAGCCAAACAAATAAGTTACAGAAAAACAAACTCCATCCGTGTGTGCAAGAAAGAAAATAAAGTGGAACAAAAATTCAAATCACTGGTAGTTTTTCTGTTATAAACAAACATAGAGAAAGACAAGTTGCTGGCAGGGTTTGGTACATTCTGTGAATGTCCCTAAAACCTAAATGATGCTTTTTATGAGAGTTGTTTATAAACACGTAGGTGTTTATAATCGGTCAGTCTTTCTCTCTCTCATCCCTCGGGAGAGCAAGTACCTAGAATATGGCCCAGAAATCTAACGTGCTCATCATTGACATCATTGATCATTTTGGAACTCGGTCACATAGCCAGGTTTTTTCAACAGCAATCCCATGTAGTCCCTATCGATCACAGTTGACATACAAGATGAAATCTGTTTGATATCCTTGCCTAGAGGTTAAAAAAGTGTGCTCTGTTATCAGACTGCCTGTGCTCAATTATTTAGGAACTGGGGAAATGGTTTCGGTAAGACATTTAACTTTTCTAAGCCTCAATTCTTTATGGACTAATGATAAGAACTACCTTAAAGGTTACTGCAAAAATTAAATGGAATATTCTATGTAATGAGTTTAGAGTAGTGACTAGCACTCAACATACTTTAGCTTATTATTACTACTATTATTCATATGAAGTGTTTTCTATCTTGACTGTCCAGAGAAATGCTGACCTATGATTCCAGATCTGTGAAAATTCCATCTGCCTGTCGTTTCTCAAATTTAAGAAAGGTTTTTGATGTCATTGGGACAATATGTGAGTAATCATTCCTGGAACCATTGAATGCTGAGGGCAGATCGACTGGATCCATTAATGATTAAAGTTAGAATAAGAGCTGTCACTGTCTACAGTCCACCACTTTATTAGGGATCCATGTGAACAAAGAACCTTGTTTTTGTTCAT
Source organism: Bos taurus (assembly GCF_002263795.3). NCBI lineage: Eukaryota > Metazoa > Chordata > Mammalia > Artiodactyla > Bovidae > Bos > Bos taurus. The sequence continues at coordinate 25,046,049 of NC_037336.1, read as the reverse complement.
TTATCTGTTTGTTGTTCAGCATCTAAAGAATCCATTGTTGTGGAGAATTTTAGCTAATTTGAATTTTTTCCTCATCCTGACAGAACTGGATAGAATCTGTGCCCAGTATCAAAAGTTATTAAAGTTGAAATGCTCAGACTAGAAGAGTAACTGTTACTGGCTTTTCTTCCATGAGAAATCAGGCTTATGAACGATAATTTAAAGCCAAAACAAAAGGAAGACTGGCAAAGAAACACATACCCACTTAGGGACACATGGATTGAATCTGTTCCTGCATTGGTAGCCAATTAGGTAAGTGAAAACTTCTGCTTTGAGTATTTAGCTCCAAAAGCTTGATATAACAGAAGTTCAATTATAATAACTGAAATTAGAAATAGAATTACAGTGCTACGTTATAATTGGAAACTGAAAACAGGTGTGGTTCTCTGCTCCTCTCAAGCTTTGCAGCCTCCAGTTTTTGAGAAGGAGACATATGTGAAGTTTGAGTATATTGTATAACTGGAAAATAGGTTATATGATTTTTTTTTTGGTAAAGATAAGCCCCAGAGTTGATCTCATACCAAGATGAACAAATAACTCATCAGTTATTGATGAACTGCTGAACAATAATTGGTTAATAGTTTGGTGTAGTAGGAAGATTACCTTAAAACCAGTTCTAAATCCTTTAGCACTCACTAGTTAATTAATTAACTGATTGATTAAGGTATGATTGACTGTATACTATTTCCTGATGGGATGGAAAAACTAACATGGTATTGATGACAATAGTGAGTAGAGAACACAACACTGCAGTCCAGAAGAGAGATAAGAGCTGGTGTATAGAATGGATCCACTGGCTTACTGAAAGTGATCACTGAATCCATGCGAGTGATGAAAATTGTTCACAGAAAATAAATAAGAGAAAAGGAGGGGACAGGGATGGAGCATCAACCTTAAAGGAGAAGCAAAAGGAAAGAAAGCAGCACTGAGTGGGACAAATAAATATCAGAGCAGTGGTGGAGAGCAGGCTTGGGGCAGAGGATATTGAGACTGAGGAAGGGAGACTTCCTCTTCAAGGTGGCAGGTTGGGCATTGTCCTTCCGCAAATCCCATTGAAATAAAATTTAAAATTACCAAGGATAAGAAATTTATAACAGTTCTCCAACCAGGCAGAAATGTACACAAACCATTAGTCTTGATGGATTTCAGGAAGACGGAAAATACATTATGAATTAAAATACAGGAGCAGAGCAGAGTCGGATGTGCACACACAGAAACTGCAATAGAGACAGAAACCAAGCTCCCTGCTGGTGGTGCTTCCAGAATGCTCCCAACCTTGAGATCAAAGTTCAGTTTCATGAAGGGGTAGCGCTCAGAGATCAAAGTCAGTATTTGTCTCTAAAAGGTTGTACAACTTAATACCTCTTCTGTAAGTGCTGCTGCTGCTGCTGCTAAGTCGCTTCAGTCATGTCCGACTCTGTGCGACCCCACAGACGGCAGCCCACCAGGCTCCCCCGTCCCTGGGATTCTCCAGGCAAGAACACTGGAGTGGGTTGCCATTTCCTTCTCCAATGCATGAAAGTGAAAAGTGAAAGTGAAGTCGCTCAGTCGTGTTGACTCCTAGAGACCCCATGGACTGCAGCCTACCAGGCTCCTCCGTCCATGGGATTTTCCCGGCAAGAGTACTGGAGTGGGGTGCCATTGCCTTCTCCGTCTGTAAGTACTGCTTGTCAAAGAAATTGATTTGGGATTTCCCAAATATAATAAAACCCAGGTAGTGTGGACCTAGTTTGCTCCCCGCTGTCTGTTCATGCATTTTGAAGGAAAACTGTCTGTTGATATCAGAGCTCAGAGTCCACCACAGTCACTGAAGAGAGGGCAGGTGGGGAAGAGGACTGCATGCCAGCAGAAGGAAGCCAGGTCAGCAAAGTGTGCCAAGTAAGCAGTCCACTTTATGAGTTTAAATGGACAAATATCGTATTAGAAGAAAAATAATCATACACACATACGCACAGTGCCAATATGAACCAAGGAATCAACTTTAAAAAAAAACCCTGATTATTCAGGGCACAGAATATAATTTATATATATATATCTTCATAGATACTAAAGAGGGGCTTCCCAGGTGGCAGTAGTGGTAATATGCTTAGTTGCTTAATCGTGTCCAAATGTTTGTGACCCCATGAACTGTGTGTAGCCTGCCAAGCTCCTCTGTCCATGGGATTTTTCAGGAAAGAATATGGAATGGGTTGCCATTATCTTCTCCAGGAGATCTTCCTGACCCAGGGATCGAACCCATGTCTCCTGTGGTAAAAAGAACCCACCTGCCAATGCAAGAGACATGAGAGAGGTAGGGTTCGATCCCTGGGTTGGGAAGATTCCCCTAGAGGAGGACATAGCAACCCACTGCAGTATTCTTGCCTGGAAAATCCCATGGACAGAGGAGCCTGGCAGGCTACAGTCCATAGGGTCACAAAGAGTCATACATGATTGAACTGACTTAGCAAACACACAGATACTAAGGAACAATAAAGAAATATTGGAAATTTAAAAATACAATGTCCGAAATTAAGAAAAATTAAAAAGAAGTGCTGAAATAAAAATCTGAGGAAATCTAGAATTAGGCTTAAAAATTAAGATTGGAAGATTGTATAGAAAAAGACTTTAAAATCTTAGAGGATCTATCTAGGAAAACTACAATCCTTCAAAGAAAAAGGATTTTCCCTCTTTTCAGAAAGAAAGTATTTTAAGGAAATTATCAAAGGGATAATTGGAAAAAATATATTTGAGATATAAACACATCATCCTCAGCTTGAAAGGGCACACAGAATGAAGAGAACATGAATGAAGAACAAAAAACACGTCTAGACAGAGATTCAGGTAAAGAGAAGATCCTCAAACCCTCCACTTATTGCCTCTAATAAATGGGAACCAGCTTTTCATCAGAGACATCACATACTCGAAGGCTGAGATCTGAGAGAAATGTGATTTGTAATTTAGAAGTAAACGCTCAGCCAAACTATTAATTAAGAGTTCCAGTAAAATAAGGGCATTTTTAGATATGCAAGACTCAGAAAAATCCAGCCATTCTCTTTGGAGGACTTACTTTCTGTGTATCCAACAAAACGACAAAGAAATGTAAGAAAGAGGGAAAAAATGAGATCCCTTAAACAGAATACCTGATCTATTGTATTGATGCATTTACTATGGTTGTATAGTAGAATATCAATGTTTTGTAGGAAATGTACACTGTAGCATTCAGAAGGGATAGAACAATGAGTCAGCGATTTATTTTCAAATGGATCAGGAAAAAATATGCTTTGTATTGTGCCTCCAACTGTTCTGAAACCTTGTGATTATTTTGAAATTAAAAAATTAAAATGAAGAAAGGAAACTCTATAAGGTTAAAAAACAAATTTACCCTCTCTAGCATTCATTGTTTGTAGATTTTTTCGATTGTTCTGACTGCTGTGAGGTGATACCTCATTATAGTTTTGATCTGCATTTCTCTAGCAGTTAGAGGTGTTGAGCATCTTTTCATCTGCCTCTTGGCCATCTGTATGTCTTCTTTGGTGAAGTGTCTATTTAGGTCTTCTGCTCATTTTTTGATTGAATTGTTTTTTCATATTGAACTGCATGAGCTATTTGTATATTTTGGAGATAAGAGATGGGAGGGAGATTCAAGAAGGAGGGGATATGTATATACATATGGCTGATTCACTTCATTGTACAGTGGAAGATAACACAATATTGTAAAGCAACTATACTCCAACAAATGACAACAACAACAAAAAACACAAGTCTCCCTTCTATCAGGAGGCCCCACCCAGAGCATGGCCAACCAAAAACTCCACTGCCATCCTCTGATCCCCAGCACTCTCTATCCCACCTTTCCAGCATCAATCAAGAGTTGATTTCCATAACAAACTATTTATTTATATGCTTCCTATTTTTTGCCTCTGCCTCACTGCTGGAATAAACTTCATGAGGAGCTCTCTTCATTGCTGCTGCTGCTGCTAAGTCGCTTCAGTCGTGTCCAACTCTGTGCGACCCCACAGACGGCAGCCCACCAGGCTCCCGCCTCCCTGGGATTCTCCAGGCAAGAATACTGGAATAGGTTGCCATTTCCTTCTCCACTCTTCATTGCTATATACCCCAAACATGGAAAACTGCCAGGAACACACTGAGTTCTTGATAAATATGTGTTGAATGAACTAATAATCTTGTTATTACAAACATTAGTAATAAGTAAAATTTCATTCTTTATAAAATATTAATGCTTTCCAAATACTAAAATTGCAACTACTCAATATTACCTATTATTTGAGATTCCAATTTTTCACTTCAACTTCTACATGAAAAGAAATCTATTCCAACACCACTTGTAAGATGATTAAACCTCTAGAAGATTTTCTTAAAAATGAGATATCTTCTGCAAGTCAGTCCAAGGGAAGAAAACTTCAAATGCTAGATCACAGTCTTAAGAGTACTCAGAAGATGTTTTGCTATGTTATTTTTTTTTAGAACAGATATCAGTAAAAATAGGTAGGAGAAGATTTTATAAAAAGGAAAATAATTCCAGGATGACAGTGATGTAGGAGGTCTAGGGTGCAAATTAGAACAGAGAATAAGATGGCTCCAAAAATAGTTTCCTGTAATAAAACATGGTTAAGAAGCTAAGCGACTTTGGTGATAAAAAGGAAGTATAGAATCATAAAAATAAACAAACATAAGCAATGTGCCTTGCCCCCTTCCCTGTTTGTTAGTCTGTACTCCTTCCAGCTGAACAAAATTAATGGCCCCTGCCATCTCCATCTCCACTCACTATCCAGTCACCATTTGATTTTTCAGGGAACTACATTTAAATAATTATAATACTGTAAATGCTGGGTTTTTTTTTTTTTTTTTGGATTAACCTGTAGACAAAAGGGAGAAGGCAATGGCACCCCACTCCAGTGTTCTTGCCTGGAGAATCTCAGGGACAGGGGAGCTTGGTGGGCTGCCGTCTATGGGGTCAAATAGTTGGACACAACTGAAGCGACTTAGCAGCAGCAGCAGACAAAAGAGTTAGTTACTTTTAGTTCTAAGAGGAGAAGATAAATGATATAAAATTGGATGTTAGAAAGCATGAGATAATGCCTAAAATGGATGTCAAGAAATAAAAGGTTCTGTTTTATTTGAAAACAGACATTCATTTCAGTTCAGTTCAGTCGCTCAGTCGTGTCCGACTCTTTGCAACCCCATGAATCGCAGCACGCCAGGCCTCCCTGTCCCTCACCATCTCCAGGACTTCACTCAAACTCACATCCATCGTGTCGGTGATGCCATCCAGCCATCTCATCCTCTGTTGTCCCCTTTTCTTCCTGCCCCCAATCCCTCCAAGCATCAGAGTCTTTTCCAATGAGTCAACTCTTCCCATGAGGTGGCCAAAGTACTGGAGTTTCAGCTTTAGCATCATTCCTTCCAAAGAACATCCAGGACTGATCTCCTTGAGAATGGACTGGTTGGATCTCCTTGCAGTCCAAGGGACTCTCAAGAATCTTCTCCAACACCACAGTTCAAAAGCATCAATTCTTCGGCAGTCAGCCTTCTTCACAGTCCAATTCTCACATCCATATGTGACCACTGGAAAAACCATAGCCCTGACTAGACGGGCCTTTGTTGGCAAAGTAATGTCTCTGCTTTTGAATATGCTATCTAGGTTGGTCATAACTTTCCTACCAAGGATTAAGCGTCTTTTAATTTCATGGCTGCAATCACCATCTGCAGTGATTTTGGAGCCCAAAAAGCTAAAGTCTGACACTGTTTCCACTGTTTCCCCATCTATTTCCCATGAAGTGACGGGACCAGATGCCATGATCTTCGTTTTCTGAATGAGCTTTAAGTCAACTTTTTAACTCTCCTCTTTCACTTTCATCAAGAGGCTTTTGAGTTCCTCTTCACTTTCTGCCATAAGGGTGGTGTCAGTTGCATATCTGAGGTTATTGATATTTCTCCTGGCAATCTTGATTCCAGCTTGTGCTTCTTCCAGCCCAGCATTTCCCATGATGTACTCTGCATAGAAGTTAAATAAGCAGGGTGACAATATGCAGCCTTGACATACTCCTTTTCCTATTTGGAACCAGTCTGTTGTTCCATGTCCAGTTCTAACTGTTGCTTCCTGACCTGCATACAGGTAGGTTTCTTAAGAGGCAGGTCAGGTGATCTGGTATTCCCATCTCTTTTAGAATTTTCCACAGTTTATTGTGATCCACACAGTCAAAGGCTTTGGCATAGTCAATAAAGCAGAAATAGATGTTTTTCTGGAACTCTCTTGCTTTTTTGATGATCCAGCTCATGTTGGCAATTTGATCTCTAGTTCCTCTGCCTTTTCTAAAACCAGCTTGAACATCTGGAAGTTCACGGTTCATGTATTGCTGAAGCCTGGCTTGGAGAATTTTGAGCATTACTTTACTGGCGTGTGAGATGAGTGCAATTGTGCGGTAGTTTGAGCATTCTTTGGCATTGCCTTTCTTTGGGATTGGAATGAAAACGGACCTTTTCCAGTCCTGTGGCCACTGCTGAGTTTTCCAAATTTGCTGGCAGATTGAGTGCAGCACTTTCACAGCATCATCTTTCAGGATTTGAAATAGCTCAACTGGAATTCCAGCACCTCCACTAGCTTTGTTCGTAGTGATGCTTTCTAAGGCCCACTTGACTTCACATTCCAGAATTTCTGGCTCTAGGTGAGTGATCACACCATTGTGATTATCTTGGTTGTGAAGATCTTTTTTGTACAGTTCTTCTGTGTATCCCTGCCATCTCTTATTAATATCTTCTGCTTCTGTTTGGTCCATACCATTTCTGTCCTTTATCAAGCCCATCTTTGCATGAAGTGTTCCCTTGGTATCTCTAATTTTCTTGAAGAGATCTCTAGTCTTTCCCATTCTGTTGTTTTCCTCTATTTCTTTGCATTGATCGCTGAGGAAGGCTTTCTTATCTCTTCTTGCTATTCTTTGGGACTCTGCATTCAGATGCTTATAACTTTCCTTTTCTCCTTCTCTTCTTTTCACAGCTATTTGTAAGGCCTCCCCAGACAGCCATTTTGCTTTTTTGCATTTCTTTTCCATGGGGATGATCTTGATCCCTGTCTCCTGTACAATGTCACGAACCTCAGTCCATAGTTCATCAGGCACTGTATCTATCTAGTCCCTTAAATCTATTTCTCACTTCCACTGTATAAACATAAGGGATTTGATTTAGGTCATACCTGAATGGTCTAGTAGTTTTCCCTACTTTCTTCAATTTAAGTCTGAACTTGCTAAACACACATTAGCAAGTTTTAAAAACTTAATAAATAAAAATATGCCTTTAGAGTTTGAGGTATGAAACCTCAGTGGGAAAAGGAAAGTGAGAAAGCAGGGTACGTCAGCATAACTCCTCCTTCTTCATGGTAGGAGTAGCAGTTAGATATAATTTAAATTGATAAATGAATAAATATAAACATTATAGATATGACCACCAAAAGCAACATAAATTTGTATAAATGGCTGTCAGAAATGAAGAGTAAGATTGAGAGTGAAAGAAAGTGAAAGTATTAGTTGCTCAGTTATGCCTGACTCTTAGGGACCCCATGGACTGCAGCCCGCCAGGCTCCTCTGCCCATGGGATTTTCCAGGCAAGGATACTGGAGTGGGTAGAATTTCCTTCTCCAGGGGATCTTCCTGACCCAGGGATCGAACCCAGGTCTTCTACACTGCAGGCAGATTCTTTACCGACTGAGCTACCAGGAAGCCCAGGAAGAATGAGGGTAAAGGGTACTTAATTCTTTAGTCTCAAATCCTCTCAGTTTGGACTTGAAATTTTAGATTATATACCAGATATGCACAGAAAAATGTCTGGTCTGATGAGCCTCAACTATGAGCTTTGGTTCCCCCAAGTGGGATGGAGGGATAATGAGGAGAGGACTTTTAAAACTCTTCAGTATAGTTTTCGGTTATTTTTTTCCTGCAATGAGCATACTATGTTATTCAGCAAAAATCATATATATATATATATATATATATATATATATATATAATGATACGTACATATAGGGGCTTCCCTGTGGCTCAGGCGGTAAAGAATCTGCCTGCAATGCAGGAGACCTGGGTTTGATCCCTGGGTTAGGAAGATCCCCTGGAGAAGGAAATGGCAACCCACTCTAGTATTCTTGCCTGGAGAATCTCTCGAACAGAGGAACCTGGCAGGCTACAGACCATGGGGCTGCGAAGAGGTGGACACGACTAAGTGACTAACACTTTCACTTTTACTTTCATGTACATATTATTATATAAGAAGGTGTAAAGGCAACAAAAGTAAATGCTGAATCTTAGAAGCACCAAGAGTTCATTGAATTTGGCAACTGGGAAGAGACCCAATGGGTGCAGTTTCCACCAGCAGTAGGGACACAGTAAGGTTGCAAGGGAAACACCCTTGATGAGGAGTGAAGGGGAGTAGGGGCAGCAGATACAAATGCAAACTATTTTCAAGAAGTTGCAATGAGCAAGGGGAGGGCGAGTGTGTGGAAGTTAAATAGCTAACATTTAAAGGGCATAATTGTTTAATAATCACTTAGATTTTAAAATAGACTGTGTTGTATAGTTAAAGCTATTTATAGCTTTAACTTAAAATGAAAGGATCATGAAATGTACAGAGAATGAAATGGTGACATAAAGACTTTCCAAGAAAATATTATATCTACATCTTTCCATTTTAGGATGAGGAAAGCATCCAGCACATTTTCACGGAGGCTTAGTATTTTAAGGTCTCTCTTACCTTCCTCCATTTAGTTCACCTTTTCAGGTATGCCTTTTGTAGACATTCTCTACAGAGGCTTCTAAAGCTATTGAGAAGTAATTATGTCTCTGTATTGTGCAAGATAGAGGGGTCTTTGACTATGTCTGACTATTTACTTATATTTATGAAAAGTGAAATATCAGTGACTTTTTTTCATTTCACAAAGTTAGGCTACTTTACACTCCAATCCTTAGTGATTACAATAAATGTGCTAAATTGATAAACCATCTCTCTCTGTCATCCAGAAATAATTACTGAGTGAAGCTTGCATTCAGTAACTAGGTTACTCCCTGGGTGAAACCAAGGTTCCTCTGCCATTTCAAGGTGACTTTCTGGGCCAGACACCAATCTTTGTAGTCAGATTAGGTTGAAGAAAAAAATCTGAAGTTCCCTTTTTTGCCTCTATTTTCTCTTGTTCTCATTCTTGCTCTATCTTCCTTGCTGCCCCTCAGCTTATTCATGCCCAGAATTCTGATATACTTAGCATCTTGCCCAGTGCCTCCGCAATACAACTTCTAGAAAAACTTGATTTCCAGAAGGAATCAGAGACATTAATCCAAGCTGAAATAAAGCTTTCCTCATTAGGCCATTGATAAACATTAAATGCAGGGCTTCCCAGGTGGCTCAGTGGTAAAGAATCCTTCTGCCACATAAGAGACCCGGGTTCGATCCCTGGGTTGGGAAGGTCCCCTGGAGAAGGAAATGCCAACCCACTCCTGTATCCTTGCCTGGGGAATCCCATGGACAGAGGAGCCTGGCTGGCTATAGTCCATGGGGTCCCAGAGAATCGGACAGGACTGAGCAACTAAACAACAGCAAACATTAAGGGAGGGGCTTCCCAGGTGGTGTTAGTGGTAAAGGATCCACCTGTCAGTGTAGGAGACTTAAGAGGGTCGATCCCTGGATTGAAAAGATCCCCCGAGGAAGGCAAGGCAACCCACGCCAGTATTCTTGCCTGGAGAATCCCACGGACAGAGGAACCTGGCAGGCAACAGTCCATAGCGTCTCAAAGAGTCTGAAGCAACTTAGCACACATGCTTGCAAATGTTAAATGCATGAATAAGATGTCAGTGACTAAAAATGCTTCTTCTAGTTGGTGATTGTTAGTAACAAACTACCACAAAACTGAGTGGAGTAAAAGCCATTTTACTTTTATTTATTTTTTTAACATAAATTTATTTATTTTAATTGGAGGTTAATTACTTTACAATATTGTATTTTATTATCCTCGTGGATTCTGAAGATCTAGAATTCAGAAAGCCACAGAAAGGACTGCTCTTCTCTGCTCCCTAAGTTTGGGATCTCAGCTAGAAGGACTCAAACATCTGGGGGTAACTCGGATGTCAGGGCTGGAACTACTGAGAGCGGGAGGATCACTCTCAAGACGGCTTCTTCATTTATCTGGTGTCTGACTGGGACAGTTGAGGGTTATGCTCACCTGGGTTGCCAACAGTAGTGCCTACATGTGGCTTCTCTAGCATGGCAGTGTCACTGTAACTGGATTTCTTACAAGGCAGCTCAATGCTCTTTAAGAGTGAGTGTTCCCTGAGTCCAAGGGCAAGTTGCATGCATGGTCCCATATGAACTAGCCTTGGGACTCACGTAGCATCATGTCCAACATACTATATTGATAAAAGCGATTAAAAAACCCACCATAACTTAAAGGGAGGGGACCAAGGCAATCTCTCAATGGGAGCAGTGTCAGCAAATTAGTGGCTGTGGTTAACATAGTCACAATGCTTATTTAGTTGCTTAAGATGACTTTTCTCTTTATAGAGGATAAGAAGTGAAAAAACCAAGCAGTGAAGAGAAGAAATACAAGTATCTAAGAGCAGGTGGTGAAAAGATTTTTAAGAAAGGAGTCATTTTAGTAATACATGACTGAAGACCATTAAAAAAAATCTGTTTGGAATTTTAGAATGATTTTATTGAACACTTTCAGACTACCGAACACATTGTAATATCAACTTCTAAGTCTCTTTATGCATTTTCTAACATTTCTTCATTAAGTAAATAAGTTAAAGTGAAAGTTGCTCAGTCGTGTCCAACTCTTTGTGACCGCATGGAATTCTCCAGGCCAGAATACTGGAGTGGGTAGCCTTTCCCTTCTCCAGGGGATCTTCCCAACTCAGGGATAGAACCCAGGTCTCCTGCATTGCAGGTAGATTCTTTACCAACTGAGCTATCAGGGAAGCCCTCATCAGGTAAATGGGGTGTGTGTGTGTGTGTGGAACTAGCATTAATTGAATTCTTTCTGTGTTAACAACATCCCAAGGATTGAGCCATTGCAACATACGTATGTGCTGGTCAAATCTAGCATCAACTCCAACAGAACCTGAATGAGAATGCATGGGTGTAAGTTTGTTCGAGCATTCTTAAGTCACTTCAGTCGTGTCTGACTCTGCAAACCTATGGACTGTAGCCTGACAGACTCCTCTGTCCAAGGGATCCTCCAGGCAAGAACACTGGAGTGCGTTGCCATGCCCTCCTCCAGGACATCTTCCCAACCCAGGGATCAAACCCTTGCCTCTTATGTCCTCTTCAATGGCAGGCAGGTTCTTTACCACCTGGGAAGCCTGGGTATAAGTTTACAAGTCATCAAATGCCTTTATGTTTCCATGTCTTTGGATTAAATTTCAGAAGTTGTAATCTAATATATGCCTAACAATGTATTTATAGGTAAATAATCTTCCTGGTTGTATAGCATCTACCTGCTGATTCATTTGGTATAATATATGGTAACTGTTTTTACTATAATGTTTATATTGTGATAGTTGGGTTCCTCAGAATATTTGTACTATCAGATATTATCCTGTAAAAATGAATATTTTTCAATGAGGTGAAACTAGGGGCTACAAAGTTTCAGATTGCCAATATAAAAGTTATATTTCCTATATTAATTTTAATAATACAAATTTTCTACCTGTAATTGTAATTGTTGCTGCTGCTGCTGCTAAGTTGCTTCAGTCGTGTCTGACTCTGTGAGACTCCATAGAGGGCAGCCCACCAGGCTCCCCCATCCCTGGGATTCTCCAGGCAAGAATTAAAAAAAAAATTACAGTATGATGACAAAAATATAAACACCACTAAGCATATCTTGAAGACTACATAAGACCAGACCAAATATGAGCTTCTAGTCTATAATTACAATAGCCTAATTTTATAATAAGTAGAACATTATTTTGCAACGGAATGGTTTTAAAAATCAGAAAATAACAATCAGCTGAAGAATTAGTCACAAGAATTTAATTACTACTGAAAAACAAGAAATCATGATAAAAATCACCTGTGTGATCTCACTGACTTGTCCAAAGAATATTCTTTTATCAATTTTGATAATTTAATATATCTGATCCTGGGGCCACCAAACTGGATTCAGAGGGATAATCTAAACACCACTTCTTCCAGCTGATAATTTCTGCTGCTCTGAGAAAACTGGTCATGTGTCTGTTGTTCAAAATGCAAGTTAGATGATGAAGAGTAGTTTCTTCAGTTTTTACTGTGTGTGCTTAGTCCCTCAGTCATGTCCGACTCTTTGCTACCCCATGGACCATAGCCCAACAGGCTCCTCTGTCCATGGGATTCTCCAGGCAAGAATACTGCAGTGGGTTGCCATTCCCTTCTCCAGGGAATCTTCTCAATCCAGGGATTGAACCCAGGTCTCCTGAATTGCAGGCAGATTCTTTACCATCTGAACCAAACTTTAGTTCTACAAGACACTCTGTGACAGAAAACTCTATGGGCAAATTATGTTTGTATACTTTCTAGACTTTATTTTGATTCTGGTGTATCTCAATTTGACATATTGCACTAAATGATATATTTCCTAATAAAACACCTTTAGTTCAGTTCAGTCGCTCAGTTGTGTCTGACTCTTTGCAACCCCACGAACCACAGCACACCAGGCCTTTCTGTCCATAACCAACTCCCAGAGTCCACCCAAACTCATGTCCATTGAGTCAGTGATGCCATCCAACCATCTCATCCTCTGTTGTCCCCTTCTTCTCCTACCCTCAATCTTTCCCAGCATCAGGGTCTTTTCAAATGAGTCAGCTCTTCGCATGAGGTGGCCAAAGTATTGGAGTTTCAGCTCCAACATCAGTCCTTCCAAAGAACACCCAGGACTGATCTCCTTTAGGATGGACTGGTTGGATGTCCTTGCAGTCCAAGGGAGTCTCAAGAGTCTTCTCCAACACCACAGTTCAAAAGCATCAATTCTTCAGTGCTCAGCTTTCTTCACAGTCCAACTCTCACATGCATACATGACCACTGGAAAAACCATAGCCTTGACTAGCTGGGCCTTTGTTGGCAAAGTAATGTCTCTGCTTTTGAATATGCTATCTAGGTTGGTCATAACTTTCCTTCCAAGGAGTAAGCATCTTTTAATTTCATGGCTGCAGTCACCATCTGCAGTGACTTTGGAGCCCAGAAAAATAAACTCAGCCACTGTTTCCGCTGTTTCCCCATCTATTTGCTATGAAGTGATGGGACTGGATAAAATACTTTTAAGAAACTCCCAAACTGTCTCCTTTCTCTGTCTGCTCTATAAACAGTCAAGTGGCATCACTATCTTCTCTCACCTGAACACTGAAAGTACCTCCTGCTTTGTCTTCAAGCCTCCTCTTCTGTCCCACTTAGCAGCCTGGGTCATTTTTTAAACATTTAAAGCAGACCCAGGACTTCCCAGGGCGTCCATTGGCTAAGACTCAGTGTTCCCAGTGCGGAGGGCCCTGGTTTGATCCCTGGTCAGGAAACTAGATCCTACATGCTGCAACTCATAATTTGCATGTCGCCACTAGTGATCCTGCATGCCACAACTAAGATCTGTCACAGTAGATAAAGAAACATTTTAAAAACAAATTTAAACCACATCCTACTGCTCTCTTGTTAAAAACCCAGCAATGCTTTTTATTGGGCTTCCCTGGTGGCTCCATGGTAAAGAATCCTCCTGCCCATCCACGAGACCCATGTTCAGTCCTTGGGTTAGGAAGAGCCCCTGGGGAAGGAAATGGCAGCCAACTCCAGTATTCTTGTCTGGGAGAGCCCATGGACAGAGGCGCAGCAGGCTCCAGTCCACGAGGCTGCAAAAGAGTCAGATACAACTTAGCAACTGACAAGCAATGCTTTACATTACTCTTAGAATAAAAGCTGAACGCCTTTTTCTGGCTTATAAAACCCTATATGATCTTTCCTCAACCCCACCTTACCACTCATCTTCTATTCTGGGATATTCCAGTCCTACTCTTTACTTCTTTAAAGTGTGATATTTTCTCACCATAGGGCCTTTGCCCTCTTTCCTCACTACATGAATTAATTCCTCCCAATCTTTACACGGCTCATTCCTTCTTATACTTTAGATTTGGCCCTTCTTCAGAGAGGCTTTCTCTAACCACCTCATTTGAAATAGTCTTCTGGTCACTCTATTTTAACTCTTTTCATAGCTTTACCTCTAATATTCTTCTCATTTATATCTACCTACCTACCTATCATTCCATCTTCATTTATTATTTCTCCCACTGCTATGGGTGATTTAGTAGAACAGAGACCTTGCATTTCCTGTTCTGCTTTCTCCTGTACCTGAACTGTGTGCTTGTCATAATTAGCAATACTGAATGAATCAAACGGCTAGACCCTCCATGCCTGTGTTTCTGTCTTTATTCTTGCATACGAGAGAAGTAGTCTGATACAAAGAGGAGAGGCTAGAAAAAGTGCAGTGGGGAAGAAAGCCAAAAATGCCATGACTCTGCTTTAATCTAAGGAAGTTCTGTGGTGGAGAATGAGGGGTGGGGAGGCACAAAAGGAGGGGATGTATGTATACTTATACCCAATTCATGTTGATGAACAGCAGAAACTAACACAACATTGCAAAGCAATTACCCTCCAGTTAAAAAAAAGAAAAAGAAAGTTCTATTGGTTAGAATTTAACTTGAAGATAATGTTATACTACCAAAACAAAAAGAAACTATTGAAAGGAAGTTTTATTTTAATAAACAAGTGTCTTACCAGCAGCAGCAATATCTTGCAACTGTTAATCTGATGAAGCTTGACTTTCTGAGTGATTGCACATGGGCTGTGTTGTTTGCTTATGCTTTGATAATTGATCATTGTGTTATCTGAGGTTTACAAGACACAGCCTTTTTCATTTTTTTTCCACCATGCACTATTACACAGTACATGACAAGTTTTACTTACAGATTATAAATACCTGAGAATCAAATAACATGTATTTTAATGACAATACATCTGTGTTATACTTCATACACTGCTAAATGTTCTCACACTTATTACCAAATTTGTTCTTCTAAACTGTTTAACCTGTGAAATGTGTTTCTTTCATATACTGCCTATATTCCTTTATTAGAAATGCTCTTACTAAAAGTATAAATTTCCAGAAATATTATGCATGTATTTCTTCTAAACTCAATATTAAAATTTTCCACATTTGTAGGATTAACTCTTGGGTTTTCTAATGTGTTTTATCCTTCTGATTTTTCTTTTGCCAATGCTTTTTGATAAGTGTATGGAAAATTTTCCATGTCTTTTACAGAGACCTTTAAGTCCTAGTCTTTCTTGTTTCATCTAATTCTCCCTCTTTTGTTTACCAAATCTCCATGAAAACCTTTTTGTAGCTTTTGCACTCTTATGTCTGACATTCGAAACTTCTATCTTCAAAGCCTCTTGCAGTAGCAGTGATCAAACATGGTCTCTGACCTGTTCTAAAAGTTTCTTGCAAGGTTTTAAGTATTTTTATATTGTTCATCCTTTAATTCTATCAGTTTTACTTTATAAATATCAATATTTTTGTATATATCTTGACAAAATGCAATCTTGCCTTTTAGGTCTTTTAAATTTAGTTTGTCTTTTCTTCAACAGGTCTTCTTAGGTATTGCTATTTCTTATAGTCAAATGTTTTGTCTTATTAGAAAACTCTCTCCTCATCTGATTTTTAACAGAATAGGAAAATTCTGTTTCTGCCATCTCTCTCTCTTTGCTCCTTCATCTCTCCACTGCATTGCTGTCTTCCTCCCTTGAGAAGTTTATTCTTCAGAATGTTACCCCATGTCTTAGTCAATTTGAGCGGCTATAACAAAGTATTGTAGACTGTGTGACTTATAAACAACAGAAATTTATTTCTTACAGCTCTGGAGGCTGGGAGGTCCAAGATCAAGGCACCAGAAGATTCAGTGTCTGGTGAGAGCTTGCTTCCTGGTTCACAGATGTCCTGGTCTTCTCTTTGGTCTTTCGCATCATATGGTGGGAGTGGCAAGGTCACTCTCTGGAGTCTCTCTTGCTGGTGGTTTAGCCAAGTCCTATCCAACTTTTGCAACCCCATAGACTGTTGCATGCCAGGCTCCTCTGTGCATGGGATTTCCCAGGCAAGAATACTGAAGTGGGTTACCATTTTCTTCTCCAGGGCACCTTCCCAACCCAGGGATCGAACCCACATTTCCTGCATTGCAGGTAGATTCTTTACCACTGAACCACCAGGGAAGACCTGAGTCTCTTTTATGAGGGCATTAATGCCATTCATTGGGCTTCTCTGGTGGCTCAGCAGTAAAGAACCCACATGCCAATGCAGGAGACATGAGTTTGATCCCTGGGTTGGGAAGATCCCCTAGAGAAGGAAATGGCCACTCATTCCAGTATTCTTGCCTGGGAAGTCCCATGCACAGAGTAGCCTGCTGCTGCTGCTGCTGCTAAGTCACTTCAGTCGTGTCCGACTCTGTGCGACCCCATAGACAGCAGCCCACCAGGCTCCTCCGTCCCTGGGATTCTCCAGGCAAGAACACTGGAGTGGGTTGCCATTTCCTTCTCCAATGCAGGAAAGTGAAAAGTGAAAGTGAAGTCGCCCAGTCGTGTCTGACTCTTAGCGACCCCATGGACTGCAGCCTACCAGGCTCCTCTGTCCATGGGATTTTCCAGGCAGGAGTACTGGAGTGGGTCGCCATTGCCTTCTCCTAGTAGGCTACAATCCATGGGGTCACAAGAGAGTCAGACAGGACTTAGCTACTAAACAATACCAAAACTGCCATTCACTGGGACTCTACCCTCATGACTCACCCCAAAGACCCCTACCTCCAAATACCATTACACTGAGGATTACATTTCAACATATGAGTTTTTGGGGATGCAAACATTTAGTCTGTAGCATATAGTAAAGAAGCTTCAAATTGTTACAGGGTAACACTTCTCTGTGGTAAAGGTGAAGTAAAGATGGGTTGCTTCGTAAGTTTGTCTTTAATTCCTGGAATGGGCCATTAAAATGTCCACCTATTTAATTGATGGTTGTCATACAGAGATAGAATGCAAGAAATAGTTTAATCAGTCTTAACCATTTCCCAACAGTCTTTCCTACTGTTTGCTGAACTAACTCTTGTGTCACCATCTTCATTTTCTCTGCGAAGCCTTTCTTGACACTTACAGCCTGGGTTTTTCCACACACCCCCACCACTAACTCATAATGGCCTTGATCACATATCCTCTGTTTTCTTTTTTTTCTACCTTTGTTTATAGGCACCCAGGAATCTAGGGAAAATACCTTGTTTGCAGCTATAGTCCTAGTTTTAACAAAATACTTGCACATACTTTGTATTTAATAAATATGATTAAAGTTCTTTGCTTATATATGCCTCTCAAGGATATCTGTCGCCCTAGTCCCTCTTTTAGTCTTGACAGACTTTTGAGCAAGACTCGTGAAAGAATCTTATAATCATGCTCAATAACCTTTAACCTTATGATTATGCTCAACAGCCTTCAGTTTTTAATATCTTCTTTCTTTTCATTTATAAAATGTATTGGTTATTTATATTTTTCAGCATAATTGACTGTTAAAGCTCTAGAGAACTTAGAGAAAAATTGACCTACAAATCCCCTTTCCTTATTTTAGAGTTGAGGACCCTCAGGCCCAGAGATATTTGTGTATGTATTAACTAGTTAATTGACTGCTTCAACACAAGAAGCTTTTCTGTCTCTTGTCCCCCCACTGCTCACCGTCACTCAAAACAAGAGCCAGTGGCTTCTGTGTGTGTGCTAAATCGCTTCTGTTATGTCCGACTCTTTGCAACCCTGTCCAAGGGATTTTCTAGGCAAAACTACTGGAGTAGGTTGCCATGCCCTCCTCCAGGGGTTCTTCCCCACCCAGGGATTGAACTCACATCTCTTACATCTCCTGCATTGGCAGGCAGGTTCTTTCCCACTAGTGCCACCTGGGAAGCCCAGGCTGAGTCAGGCAATACTTAGAAGTCACAAAAAATATTTAACATTATCAGAGGCAAGACTGTTTCTCTTCCTCAACGATCTGATATGTTCCTCTAGATGACTTACTTTGGGGGATTTCTGCCTCGACCTTGGTCTCCTGCATTCCCTTTTCTCCTCTTACAAGAGAGACAGAGCTTTCCCTCGTGGGTGGAAAATCTTACCTAGATGATGAATAAGACCCAGTAGCTGGACAGTGGACCCCCACTGGGATTATTCAGGGTAGTGCCATGCTTTGAAAGGAAATGAGGTCATTGATAATGTAAGCAATGTTTGTGGCAGATTGATCACTAACAGTGCCCACATTTTTGGCCTCCCTTCTCACTCTCACAACTGACTGTCTTCTGATTCTGTGCCTGATACTGTTTTGCATTTAGGTGGAAGATCAGTTTTCTTCATACTGTGTGGTTCTTAGTCACTCAGCCATGTCCAGCTCTCTGCCACTCTATGGACTGTAGCCCACCAGGCTCCTCTGTCCATGGGGATTCTCCAGGCAAGAATACTGGAGTGGGTTGCCATGACCTCCTCCAGGGGATTTTCCCAACCCAGGGATCAAACCCAGGTCTCCCTCATTGCAGGTGGATTCTTTACCATCTGAGCCACCATGGAAGGCTTTCATTCCCAGATATTCTGGGCTGCCCCTTCCTTGCTCTGTTTTGACCTCACCAACACCCTTCCATCTTATTTCTGATTTGCATCCATTTGTTACAGACTCCTCACTGCTTTTATCTCCTTTCTCTTCACTTCATTGTCAAAGCTTTATCCTTTCCTGTCATTTTATCAGGATCTCTAGCAGGAAAGGAAGGTTGTATTCAGCTTAGTTTCCATCTTGAGCAATTGTGCTTTTTTTTTTTTTTAAATAGAAATGAAATAATGCCCATTGTTTTCCATCTGGATTCTGAAACATTATTCATACTTGTTATATTAGGGGGAAAATAATGAATCATTGTTCTGTATCATATGCTCCTATCTGCCATAGAATTAGGTCATCCTTATTTCTGGTTCTAAACCTTGTAGGTCTTTAATAAAGTAATACATGTAACTTGCAAAATTATAAATGAATCAGTAATCACTTCTCTATTTACTTTTTTGACTGTGATTTATTAAAATATCACAAAACAATCTCCACAAAACATGCAAAATGCCGTATATATAATGTCTTAACATTGTGTGAGATCCAGATGTGTCTAAGAAATGGAAGAGCTAATTAGAGGTAATATTTATCTCCAGTTCTAGGAGCTAATATTGGGCAAAACTTGGAAAGTTCAGTCCAGATAACCATTCAAGTGCTTGGCTGTTGATATCAAACCTTATCTGAACTATCTGAACCTCTCAAGTCTTGAAAACTGGGCTGGATATCTTATGAGAACAGCCTCATCTTGGGTATTTGGGTATGTTTGATTCCAGCTGGAATCCAAAACTGCAGAGAGAGGCAAAAATGAAGACTAACTCAGGGCGGGGGTGGGGGAACACTGAGCTTCCTCAAACCTCTGAAAGAGGCCTTGGTTAAATTTGGAGCAAAGGTTAGGGATTATGAACAGTTTCTATTTTATCTGGCTGCATTCATTCATCCTTAAAAAAAATCCTATTTTAATCTTCCAGATGAAGGATCATTAATATTTCTTTGTTCTTGGCTGGGAAATACAGTGAAACAATCTTTTAAAAACTGAAATTCTGCTGGTTTTGCATGTCACAAATAAGAGTTTGACAGCATGTGATTGCTTCAAAATGGCCAAGTGCGTGTCACTGATCATCAGTGCATACCTAGGTTTGGTTTAGGGCATCACACCAAAAGGAGCTTTAAATCAAGTTGTGGACACACCATAAAATACAGTCTGCTGTAAGCATAGAGAGTAAATAAGAATAAATTATTTTCTGTTGTGTTGTTTTTTATCAACTCTGTGAGGATTACACATATTTCAAGACATGTTTTTTTTTTTTTTTTTTTTGCAGTTTTATTTCACTTTAAATATACCAATTACATTCAAGCGATTCTGAACACATACAGGGCTTCCCAGCAGTGCTAGTGGTAAAGAACCTGCCTGCCAATGCAGGAGACATAAGAGATGTGGGTTCGATCCCTGGGTTGGGAAGATCCTCTGGAGGAGGGCATGGCAACCCACTCCAGTATTCTTGCCTGGAGAATCCCATGGACAGGGGAGCCTCCTGGGTTACAGTCCATAGGGTGGCAAAGAGCCAGACACGATTGAAGTGACTTAGCATGCACACATGAACATATAAATATGTAGCTGTAGAAGACTAAAATATGTTAATTGCCTACTATGTGCTATCTGTGTGTACATAATCTGACAACATTTCTAAGAGGCAGATTTTATTGACCTAATTCAACAGAGGATGAGATTCAGAGAGGGCTGTTTATTTGCTTAAGATTGCCCAGCTAGTGTGACGGTTAACTTTATGTGTCAACTTGCTTGGACCGCAGTGCCCAGATCGTTGGTCAACGTTACTCTGGTTATTTCTGTGAGGGTGTTTTTGGATGAAATTCACATTTAAAGTGGTGGCTTTAGAGTAAATCAGATTGGTTTCCATAATGTGGGTGCCTAATTCCATCAACTGAAGGCCTGCTTAGAACAAAAGACTTCCCTCCACAAACAAGAGGGAACAGACTGCCTTTAGACTTCATCTGCAGCATCAGTTCTTCCTGATCTGACAGGAGTGCCTTTGAACTCTAACTGTAGCTCTTTCTGGGTCTCTACTAGCCTGCAGGCTTTCCCCATCCCCTGTTGGACTCTCCAAGCCTCCACAATTGTGTGAGCCAACTCCTTAAAAAGTAAATCTCTTTCTATATATACACACACATCCTCTTGGTTCTGTTTCTACAGCTCGTAAGTGGGGAAGCCAAATCAGACTTCGTTCTGTTGAATTTCAGAGCATTACAATAAATCTCATTTTATATAAACATTTTTTTCTGTTCACTGAATTTACAGGTCAGTTTGTCCAAATGTGTGTTGTATGTTCACATTTACATTCACATGCACACGTACACCTGTGTGCACATCAGTGTGTACCGTGTCTTGTTTATCCACTGTATGAGTTACAAAGTTTTGGCTTTTGCTGTGGAACTCCTTAATCAAAGAGAATAATGGTCTTGTCCTCAAGTACAACTAATCTTGTGAAGACAGACTCATTTCACCATGCTCACTATTGCATAATAGTAGTATTTTCCTTCTATGCTATTATCATTGGCTTAATTTATCCCTAAAATATAAGGTTAATACCTAAGTCTTAATAATTGAAAATATTTTCTTAAATTTCTCCCAAATTTTGGCTTCAAGGAAGATATTCAAAATTTTTACCTTTAAAATAATCATAATTCTATATGGTTGTTTAGTTCCATATAGTCTTATGGCTATGAAACTGAAATATTGAGACAAAAAAAAATCAAGATACAAAGCAATAGTAAAATACCAGAAAATTCTAGAACAATATGTTCAAAGGCCCTCCA
The DNA here is from genome assembly GCF_002263795.3 of Bos taurus. Classification (NCBI taxonomy): domain Eukaryota; kingdom Metazoa; phylum Chordata; class Mammalia; order Artiodactyla; family Bovidae; genus Bos; species Bos taurus. The sequence goes on along the minus strand of NC_037336.1, from coordinate 25,024,532 downwards.
AAAATTACCTAAAAAGAAGAAAATTTTAAAGTAATATTATCTGTAGCTATTCATCTATCTTATTAACTAGTCGTGTAGCCTTTTTAAAGCCACATTGGCAAGATATAACTTTATAAATATCACAGGTTAAAAGGAACATATGTCTTTAATTTGTTGTAGTTGTCTCTAAAAGTGATCTTGTATCCATAAACCCTTAATCTGATTTCCTTCCAGGGAACAGAGTCTTTAGAACTCAGAATTATGAACCACTCTTAAACAAAAATTCTTTGTTGACAAAGTATAGCTCATAATCAGAATTTCACCATTACAAATGACCTTAGATTAACTCTAACCTAATTATTACTTGAATAATAATTAGTATTTAATATAAGCAATTATTTAAGTTGCATTTTAAAATATTTTATAGATGTAGAAACTGTGGCCCAGATAGGGTGACGTAGCTGGACTAAAACAAATTTGTCTGACTTTTTGTGGATGCTATTTCTTCAAGAGAGTGTGTTGCCTTCTTTGTGGAAAGAGCCTTGAGAAATTCCAAAATCAGAAGTATTACTGGGTCCACTTAGAATGTGAATAATAAATTTAAATCTGTGGTTTAAGTACTTTCTTGCCTTGTGCTCACTGAGCATCAGAGCATTCTAACATACATGTCTGGGTGTGCTCACCGTAAGGCTTTCATGTTTGATAGCTAATTTAATAGCTAGTGGCAGCTTTCCTTTTTGTCGTAAGCATTTTAAAGTCCTATGAACTTAGATACCCCAGGTTTTCTCTATTTCTGTACTTGATGCAAAACTCTTATATTCAATTCTCATTTTAGGTATAAATTATTTAATATAGGGCTGCTCTCTGCATGGGGTTTCCTTTTTATAAAGGCTATCCGTATTTTTATCTCATAAGGAATAAACACAATGAGGTCCAAGGTCTCTTCCTTTCATGTTGTATTATTGTGCTAAACTGCAGGTTGATACTGTCTCAAACAAAATCCATTTTTATTTTCATTGCCATGGTAATCTACTACTTTTAGAAATTTCAGCAAACTTTCCTGGCTTCATCCTGTTTCTAAAAGGAAATTGTTCTTTTACAATGACTTCCTTTCATGCCTAATCATGGTTTCTTTATAGTCTCAGTTAGATTCATGACAGCACAGGCATAGAGTTAGAAGACTACAGACTGTCTTTGTACTCTCCCTCCTTTACTTGTACAGATAAAGCAGTATCATGACTGTTGGTGAAAATGTACTGGAAGTAAGAACGACATGTAAATAGTTCATTATTATTAATTTTTACTGTGGTGAGATAGTATTACATATTTTGGTATATCAGGTTTGGGGCTTCCCAGGCGCTGCTAGTGGTAAAGAACCCATCTGCCAATGCAGAAGACGTAAGAAATGTGGGTTTGTTTTTGATCCCTGGATCAGGAGGATCCCCTAGAGGAGTGCATGGTATCCCACTGCAGTGTTCTTGCCTGGAAAATCCCGTGGCAAGAGGAGCCTGGCAGGCCACAGTCCATAGGGTTGCACAGAGTCAGACATGACTGAAGCAACTTAACACCTACACATGTATGCCAGGCTTTAGGCCCTGTTTCCACAGGGCCCTACCCGCTGATAGTTTGGAACCCAGAGTGAGCATGGCCTTTGGGAATGAATTTTAACATTGTCACATGCCAGCTGGGTGAGACTGGGCAAGTCACTTAAACAATTGGAGGTTACAATTATCTCATTTGTAAAAACATCAACAATAAGCTTTTGTAAAATAGTTGTTGTGTGAAATGATTTAATGTATGTATTATATAAAGATATAATGAAGAACTTTATGAGAAAGCCTGGCACATTGCAGGGCTCAGAAAGTATTAATTTCATTTTCTGATTAATCTTTAATTTTAGGATTTTTCGCTCCTAGTCCGTTATTGCTCATCCACCCACCTTCTACTCAGGTTCTTGTGCTTTTTTTACACTTGCAGGTAGAAGGTAGTACAGCCAAATTATATGCTTGAAAATGAATGTGTGTGTACCTTGTCCCCAATTAATCTTCCCTTCTGTTAAATTAGTATGATGTTTTGGATTAACTTGGTCATTGTGCTCAATCTACCATGGTGAAAGGATCCAGTGAGAGAGACAACAGGAAAGCTGTCTACTGAGTTAGAAGATGGTCAGACAGTTTTGTTTAAGGAAAATGAGCAAGAGAATTTTGCATAATGCTTTTTGGACCAGTCTCGTTCTTCTTAATTGCCTAAGATATTTCAAGGTGCTTTGCTATAAATCTGAAGACTTAAAAACGTTGTTTAACAGTCTGGCCCACTAAGAATAATGACCTCTCCCGTTCCTTGTTTTTCTGGGTGATTAAGGGTTTCCTGACTGGCCCCAGGCCATCTGCCCTGACTTTTTTTTTCCCCCCAAGGATTTAGGACCATATTGTCAAGAATAATCTCTGACTCAGAGAGATTTTCTAGCCCCAGAAGATAGAAAGTGTTTGCTGTGTGTGCCCTAACCTCGCACGAGAAGAACTGCAAGTGACACTTCTTAGTGATGGGTTAGAGCCGGCCCATCACGTATGCGCCTTTAACCAAGTTAGGTGTAAATTATTTCAAGGAAGCCAAAGTTCTTCCGTGTCCCCGTGAGAATAATTTCACAAATGCACAGCAGGTCCCTCCGACTACAGATTTGGGACAAGGAGACAAAAACAAGAAAAAGAAGAAGAGAGTTGTGGCCTGGGGCCAGTGCACACCTCTCCACAGGGGGTTTCTAGCATGTGGGTGATTGTCAACCAACCTGATATAAATCAGACTGTGCAGAGCAATGACATTCAGCTCTCTGTGCTGGGGGATGCCTGGATAGTGTTACGCTTCCCTCAGTAGGAGGGACTGGAGTTGAGCTGGGGAGTTGAGCCCTGAGCTGTATCAAAATAATAGTGTGGGAGTAAAGAAGAGGCTGGAGTAAGAGGGTGTACCCATAACCATCCAACCTCTACAGATAGGTTATGTGAAAGGCTCTAAACTCTCATCCTTTGAGATCATTTATTTACTAACTGAGCTTGACAGAATCAAGAATTTGGTCTACAAATGCCAGGGTTTAAATCTGGGCATGATTGGAGCCTCGTCCTTCTCACCTGGGACATCTTGCCACAGTGGCTGGCCTACACTCCCAAGCCCTGTTAAAACTAAGTTTGTGATCTGTTATAAAAGTATCTATTAGTATTCAGAAGCATCTTACTTAAACCAAAGTATTTGTTAGTTGCGTGTGTGCCAAGTTGCTTCAGTCGTGTCTGACTCTTTGTGATCCTATGGACTGTAGCCCACTAGGCTCCTCTGCCCATGGAATTCCCCAGACAAGAATACTGGAGTGGGTTGCCATGCCCTCCTCCAGGGGATCTTCCCAACCCAGGGATCAAACCCGCATCTTACGTCTCCTGCATTGGCAGGTGGTTTCTTTATCACTAGCGCCAGCTGGGAAGGCCATTTATTATTTCCTGTCATTAATTTTTTGTGTGTGAAAATTGGGTATTAAAACCCAAAATTCAGTGTACAGGACAAAAATAAACCTTCCTATACTGATTAAAGTTTTAAATATAGCAAAGAATTATATTACAAGGCAAAGGAAAAATGGTAAATACAGCATTGTAAACCAAGTAATTACAAAATAATATGAAAGAGTTAGTGCAAAACACATCAAGTCATATAAAAAATGTGAATGGGTCTAAATCAACTATTCGAGGAAAAAAGAATTCCAAATTGATTGATAAAGCAAAGCACACTCTATATTTACACAGGAGACACACAAACTTTCAAAAAGGCTGGAAAGAAAAGCATGGGGAAAATAAATAAGTCATATAAAAACAATAAAAAAATAAGGCTAGATCTTGATACCAGATAAAGTAGATATTTTACAAAACCGTATATGCTCTTGGGCTTCCTAGGTGGCACAGTGGTAAAGAATCCACCCAGCAATGCAGGAGCCACAGGAGGTGTGGGTTCAATCTCTGGGTCAGGAAGATCATGGCAACTCACTTCAGTATTCTTACCTGGAGAATCCCCATGGACAGAGGAGCCTGGCGGGCTACAGTCCATGGGACTGTAAAGAGTTGGAGGTGACTGAAGCATTACTTGGGAGAAGGAAATGGCAACCCACTCCAGTATTCTCGCCTAGAGAATCCCAGGGACAGAGGAGCCTGGTGGGCTGCGGTCTATGGGGTTGTACAAAGTCGGACATGACTGAAGCGACTTAGCATGAAGCATTACTAAATATGCATATATGCTCTTAGCTTTTGACCCAGCAATCTCATTTTTAGGAAGTTACTCTGAAGAGACAGTTCAACTCTACAAAGTTACATACACACAAAGTTATTTATTATATCATTACCTGTATTTGCAAATAATTTGAAAGTGCTTAATATAGGAGATTAGTTGAAAAACCACAATGAAATGCTATGCAAGTGTAAAGAAAAAGAAGAGGAGCTCTATGAACTGATAAGAAATGATTTATAGGATATATTATTAAGTGAAAAAAGCAAAGTTTAAAAGAATTTCTGTAGCAAGGTGCTTACTGTGTAAGAAATAAGGAGGTATAAGGAAATAAATATGTACTTACTTTTGCAGAAAGAAACATTAAAAGGATAAATCAAGAAATTTTGAAAGTGGTTACCTGCAAGGGAAGAATGGGGTGGAAAGGATATGAGCATACCTTGATGTTCAATCTTGGCATTTGGAAGCATGTTAATATCCTACATAATTCAAAATAAAATTAAATTCATAATGATGAAGAAAAAACCCTAATCAGATTGCAGAGAATATTTCAAATAAATGACATAAGCACATTTAAGGATTAAAATAACTAATCCAAAGAATCTGGACACAGTGCTTTGATTCTATATCTTACACTCTTTTAGGAGGTTTCCTTTTTCTAGTTGTATGAAAGTAGGAATTCTGAAACTCCCTGTTGTTATAATAGAATTATCGAATGGGTACATGCATTGATGATGGAAGCAAGAGTTCTCACTTTGGAGAAGCCGTGACACAGTATAGAAGAGGAGTGGCAAGGAGGAACCTTGTGAGGTTGCACTGTAACTGGTGGTATCAGAATGACCTCATGGTTTCTAACATACATCTTTCCCAAAGATACCGATGCCATGAATGACATAGAGAAACAGAGATACTTTTCCAGGTTAATGGAGACTCAAGGAACATAACACCTAAACGCAATACAAGATTCTATCCTCAGTCATGGAACAAAAGGAAAACATAAAGATAAAGTCAAGTATAGCATTCTGAATTTATTCCCTCATATCTTTTTGCCAAGAAAAATAAGATGCATTTATGCATTTTTACTTCACTTTGTTATTCCCTAGTATTTTTCAACCTTGATCCTCTCTATGATTTTGTAAGTACTTGAAAAGCACATTGTGTGTTCTTACTTTTCAGAGCTTATCATCTTCTGACCCTTTTGCTGGCATTTTCCAGATATTTTTAATTTAATTTTGTGTACACATAAAACCAATGTTCCAGAAGGATCATCTTTTAATTGGTTCCAAACTTGTTCTCCTCACACATTTTTTTCAAGAGTAAAAAGTGTTGTCCCATGGCTTTGGTTTGGGACACTGATTGTAGGAATTTTAGTAAAATGAGAGGGAAAAACTGATATTGTGTTATTTTAATACTTTCTTCTTCCAATCATTTTGTTTCTTATTTTCCAAATGGTTTACATATAGATAACCCATGTTTGAAACTTTCTATAGAATATTAATGGGCTTCCCAGGTGGGTCGAGTGGGAAAAAATCTGGCTGTCAATGCAGGAGCTGTAGGAGATACAGGTTCAATCCCTGGGTCAGGAAGATCCCCTGGAGAAAGAAATGGCAACCCATTCCAGTATTCTTGTCTGGAAAATTCCATGGACAGAGATGCCTGGCTGGCTATAGTCCAAAGTGTTGCAAAGAGTTGGACATAACTGAAGTGACTGAGCACATATACACACACACACACAGAGTGTTAATGGCCATTAAAGATATATATCAAGAGAAACTGCAGGCCAAAATATATTTTTGATATAGTAAAAATGTGTCCTATTAAAATCTGCTGAAAAGGAAATTTACAGGCTATTTAGCAAAATGCTGGATTTAACCTCTTGCATATGTCATCTATACAATGCTGAGCATTAGGGACTGACACTGTTGTCAAAGAATACAAAATGAATTACACCTGAAGTGTCAAGGGGTTGAGTTAAAGGGGGATCATTTTCAGTTATGACTCTAGGAAGATCATGATTTTATTTTACCTAGCAAGAGAGGCTTATAATTCACCAACCAAAATTACATGACTTGAAAAACAGAGAAAAGATCCCAAGGAGGTCACAAGGAGAACAGCTGTAGAATGCTGAGCTTTCAGTGAGAACGCAAACTTAAGAGCAGTTGTCTGAGAAGCACAAGACTAGTTTTCTGTGTACACTGCTTAGGGCCCAGAACAAAGAAGTGTCTGGAAAGGCCATATTGCACTAGACAACAACAACACAGGACATTCAGAAGACGATCTGGAGGGGACAAGGACTATGTCCAGACTTACATTGGATAAGGATTGTAATCAGCATCTTATTGAGGAGAAATTAAAGACAAATGTCAGAATGCTAAACATTACATAGTTTATGTGTGTGTGTGCTCAGTCGCTTAGTCGTGTCCCACTCTTTGCAACCCCATGGACTGTAGCCTGTCAGGCTCCTCTGTCCAGGGAATTTTTCCAGGCAGGAATACTGGAGTGGGTTGCCATTTCCTTCTCCAGGGGATCTTCCTGACCCAGGGACTAAACCCATGTCTCTTGCATCTCTTACATTGCCCGGGGGATTCTATTCTATGCCACCTGGGAAACCTTTATAGTTGGTTTATATAGAAGTACAAATTAGTACTTGTACTTGAGAAATCTGTATGCACGTCAAGAAGCAACAGTTAGAACTGGACGTGGAACAACAGACTGGTTCCAAATCAGGAAAGGAGTATGTTAAGGCTGTATATTGTCACCCTGATTATTTAACTTATATGCAGAGTACATCATGCAAAATGCTGGGCTGGATGAAGCACAAGCTGGAATCAAGATTGCTGGGGGGAATATCAATAACCTTAGATATGCAAATGATACTGCCCTTATGTCAGAAAGCGAAGAAGAACTAAAGAGCCTCTTGATGAAAGTGAAAGAGGAGAGTGAAAAAATTGGCTTAAAACATTCAGAAATTGGCTTTCAACATTCAGAAAACTAAGATCATAGCATCTGGTCCCATCACTTCATGGCAAATAGATGGGGAAATAATAGAAATAGTGACAGACTTTATCTTCTTGGGCTCCGAAATCACTGCTGATGGTGACTGCAGCCATGAAATTAAAAGACGCTTGCTCTTTGGAAGAAAAGTTATGACCAACCTAGACAGCATATTAATAAGCAGAGACATTACTTTGCCAACAAAGGTCCATCTAGTCAAAGCTATGGTTTTTCCAGTAGTCATGTATGGATGTAAGAGCTGGACTATAAAGAAAGCTGAGTGCGGAAGAATTGATACTTTTGAACTGTGAATTGATACTTTTGATACTTCTCCAACTGTGGTTTTGGAGAAGACTCTTGAGGGTTCCTCGGACTGCAAGGAGTCAGTCCTAAAGTAAATCCGTCCTGAATATTCACTGGAAGGATTGATGCTAAAGCTGAAACTCCAGTACTTTGGCCACCTGATGCAAAGAACTGACTCATTGGAAAAGACCCTGATGCTGGGAAAGATTGACGGTGGGGGGAGAAGGGGACGACAGAGGATGAGATAGTTGGAAGGCATCATTGACTCAGTGGACATGAGTTTGAGCAAGTTCTGGGAGCTGGTGATGGATAGGGAGGCCTGGTGTGCTGCAGTCAACGGGGTCGCAAAGAGTTGGACACAATGAAGTGACTGAACTGAACTGAATGCCTATTGTTATAGAATATGGGTTTGGTCATAAATCAATACTTCATTCTCATAAAGTGCCTGTTTAGAAAGCACATGTAAATATTACATACATGTGCTTGGACTGGGCTGAACTTGCTTTATGGACAATATTCTGGGCCCAGAATAACCCAAACAAAGTACATGACCCTTCTTCAGAATTGTGTGTTCAAGTGGCTTCTTAAAATTTTTTTCTGTATATTATTTGTTGTTCTCTGAGTATCAATATTATGACTTTACTTAATTTAAAATAAAAGTTTTGACTTTTTTCAGTATTGTCTTAAAACTTACTATTGACAGTGGACTAGTGAGGTCTTTTTAATGTTAAGTGCTTTATGAAAAAGGAATAAGTGAAATAATGCGTATGTTAAAAAGTGTATGTGTGTGTGTGTGTGTGTGTGTGTGTTGCCAAAAAGTTAGCATGACGGGTTTTATGCCACATAATTTAAAACAGAGCAAAGGCATTCTGATCATTAAAATCCTTTGCATCACATGGGCATTTCTTTGCCTATTAACCTAGAAAATGCCATATTATATAAATAAAAAATATCATCTGAGGCCAGTGGTTTCTTGGGTAAAATGTTCTTTGATTGTGTGGTAAAGCATATTCTATTTGCTTTCTCTTGCAAGTTGTTATTAAGATGTCAGGTAATGCAGTGATGGAAAGCCCAGATTATCAAAAGGAAAAAAAGAATTTGAGTAGAACAGCAACAAACTCTTTTGTCTCTACATTACCCTCCACTTTTCTCTCCTTGTCTTTCCAGTTTTTAGATCTTATTTTCACGACTTGACCTTCCTTTCCATCTCCTTTTTGTCATTACCTTACTCTCACCAGACTGAACTGCAAAAATATGTTCAGAGGAATGGGGATGAGGCAGAGGTGAGAGGAACTACCTTTACTGTGGGCAGAACACTTTATACAGATGATTTCATTTACTCCACATGGGAACACTATGAGTTGAAATTATTATCTCTATGTTAACAGATGAGGAAACCAAGGATTAGAAATGTGAAGTGAATTGTACTAGGCTGACAACACCAGTTGAGGAAGTCAACATTCCATGGAGAAATGATCTGAACACACATCACACTCAAGCCTGCTACTTTCCCAGCACCTTTAGAGTTGAATCAATCTTACAGCCTTTTCACTTTTAGTCATTGACTTCTCCATAATCTCCAAGGGGTCGAATTCTAAATCAGAAATCGTGGAACCAAAGCAGTCCATATAGACTGTGTGTGGTTTGGACAGTTTTGAACATTATTTTGAAGGTACTATTAAATGCTGATTCCACAAAAAGGTTTATTTATTGAATCACTGCATGTAGTCACACCTTGGATTTTCTTTGGTGGTCTTCCTTCTAAGTAATGACAAAGTTAGACATAGTTTATTTTATGAGGACTGAGAAAGTCACAGCCCAGGGTGGTCCTAAGTTTCAGAAAAGTTTAGCTTTTGTTAACATAGATTTTTCCAATCCTTAAAGTCACACTTCTATGCATAAACAAAAGTTTTAAGAGTCATGTTTTCAGTGGGCAATGAACTCCTCAGTAAGCACTCCTAGACATTTGCTTTTCAGTCATCATAACTGAATAGGCTAGACCTGTGATGAAATTCATCGTACTTGAAAATCAGTTGCTCTCTGCCAACTTTTCCTTAGATTTGAATTTTATGGATTTTTAAAGTTACCAATAGCTGTATTACTGAGTTCTACAAACGCTGCTTTCTGATTAATTTTTCACTTCAAACACAACAGAGCTGACTTTCTGCATTCCAATATGTATTTCCCTAGGCATAACTGGCTGAAAGGAATTAAACTCAACTAATATTTTTTATTTCTTTTTGGCTTGAAACACTCCCAAGACTTTGAGAAATATAGGCTCAGGCTATATTTATGGTCAAAATAAAAAAGACATTTACATACATATTAAGTTTGCAGAGTCAGATAATGATTACAGCTTATGTCTATTAAACTTGGTATATTTGGGTTTATTTGAATAACTAAATAATTATTAACCTAAATGCTTTATTTGGTCAAAATCAGTATGTTAGGTATTTCACTCATTTACTCTCCATTAGATATTGTAATAAACAGGAACCAAAATAATAGACAAAAGACTTCCTTTTAAAAGAGAAAATTACTACAGATTTCAACATGATTGATGATTATTTCATTTAACATTTCAAGTAAATTAATAATTATAAATAAAATAATTGCACATTCATTTGTAAACAATATTTTATTTGTAGATTTCCTAGTAAGTTTTTAAGGTTTAATAAAATACATTAGTTAATCACTTATCACAAGAGTACTTTAAATAAAATTTATCATTTGGGATAAGTATCTCTTTCTGTCAGGACCCCATTAGGAGAGAAAAACACACAGTAATTTGAACAGAGAAAGTTTAATGTAACATGCTATTAACTATATCAGGAATTGGTGGGATTGGCTAAGTAAGAAGTGGAGAGAACTCAAGAATATGACTAGCAGATGTAAGAAGCAGGCACTACTTCTGGGCTCAAGATAGATACTCAGTGAAGAATCTCCATTCTCCCAAGTTTGAGACACAGGTCTTGTTGGAGAGGGCAGAGACATTGCTTACTGGATGGCCAAAAAGTCACTGTGATGCCACACTAGTAGAATGTGCTGGAAACCCACCCTTTTATGTGTTAGGGAAAGCTATTCACAGGGAGGTGTCTCGTCAGAAATCTGAGGGGTCTGCTGTGGAAAGCTGACGACTGCTGGAAGCTGCTGCACTGTTGGAGCCTGGTGCTAGAAGAGCTATCTGTGCTGTGAGTTCCTACCTAGTAAGCAAATGGAAACAAGGAAATGAATCTCTTTTCCTCTGGCCGTGTCTCTCCGGGGCCCTCTACTGAGAGAGCTTCAGAGCCTGCTGGTAAAGAACAAAGCAAAGGATCTGGATCCATTTTCACACAGAATGCAAAAAGTGAATTTGGAGCAGAGAGGTAATAAATTAATAACGGGCATAGTATTAATTAAAAAAAATAACTGAATATGTTATATTTTAATCCTGGTTATAGCCATATCAAATATAGGTTTTGACATAAGTATTATTATGTATTACCATAGATATGTCTATCTATCTAGATATCTTAGAAGCCAACATATGTAAGATAATAGTTAAGTATATTGGTTTGGCAGTTAAACTGCTTTAGTAATTCCTATTCTTTTCTAACTTGACCTTGAGCAAGATTTTTCACCTTTATGCGCCCATTTCCTCATCTGTAAAATAGGCAAAATGAAATCTACCTTAGTTGGGTTGTTGAGAGGGTTAAAGAAGATAATGTATAAACAGCCCTTAGATCTGTGGCTATCATAGGGTAAGTTCTCAAAAATAGTTACTGTTTTTTAAGATTTTATATTTATTATATTTATACTTTAAATATATTTAAAAATAAATAATTTTATATTAGCATAATTTATTTTCCAAGCAAAATCCTTTAGGAGTTCAAAATGTTTAGAAAGTTATAAGGTTTTGTAGTTGATGTACACAATTGACAGCCATTATGGCTGCAAGTCGGGGCAAATTGTGACTCTAAGAGATTCACATTTTTAAATTTCAGTGCTGTTTAATCAGAATTCAGAATAAATATGCCATAAATAAATGCAACTTTTAATTAAGGATGGGATGTAGTCATATTGCTGTGTGCTGTCAAAATACTTTTTAAGTAGTCATATCTAATATATTGAAAAATTTTAAAAGTATGATTTGTAGAAAAGCTCTCCTGCCTCCTTCTAAAGTAGAATAACTTACATCATCTGTATATTTTAGTATTTTTGTACCAAAAATGATGATGTTGGACTTGGGTTTTCAGAACACATTAATCCAAATGACTAATATAAGAAATGCTAAAATTGGATGACAGTATTTGGCCAAGCTCTCAGGATCACCCACAGAACTGGAAGAAAAATGGTTTGTCTTAGGCCGGTATTAGCAGAGTGTCTAAAAGAAATATGAATGTAACCACATAAAACTTTAAAAATAGGTAGGTATTTATTGCAGATCTCCTGATGAAGTGGTAAAGAGGAAATTACATTGTGTCACACATAGCAAAACTTCTTAAAAATCCTCTAACCACTTTCTCATTTCTCACAGGAGCTGATCGTGTTCTCCCTTCACATGTGTTAGTTTGATAGCTAACCTACCATTCAGTTCCTATCTCATTCTGCGGACTGAACCTAAATCGCTTGGTCTGTTGCTCTTTGGGGGCTTCCCAGGTGGCTCAGATGGTAAAGTATCTGTCTGCTAGGTGGGAGGCTTGGGTTCGATCCCTGCGTCGGGAAGGGAAGGGTCCACCCCTGGAGAAGGGAAGTGTAGTGAGGAAAGGGCAGGGTAGATAGAGATGCGAGGAAAAGTAGTGAGAGAGCTTACATCAGCTCTAAGAGCAGAGTGGACTGGGACACTGGTGCTTCCTGTTTTACAAAGCTGTGGGAGGAGAGGGTGTAGGCAAAAAGGCCACATTTAAGGAAGCTCTACATTTCCCCTCCTTCAAGACTCTACCTAATGCCACTGTAACTAATGTAAGGTCTGGGACTTTGACCAGTTATACTAACCCTGCTCCTCCTTTCGGAGACGGCAATGGCACCCCACCCCAGTACTCTTGCTTGGAAAATCCCATGGACGGAGGAGCCTGGTGGGCTGCAGTCCATGGGGTCACTAAGAGTCTGACACGGCTGAGTGACTTCACTTTCACTTTTTTTAAAAAAAATTTTTATTTTATTTTTAAACTTTACATAATTGTATTAGTTTTGCCAAATATCATTTTTCACTTTCATGCGTTGGAGAAGTGAAGTGAAGTGAAGTCGCTCAGTCGTGTCCGATTCTTTGCGACCCTGTGGACAAAACCCCTCCAGGCTTCTCTGTCCATGGGATTCTCCAGGCAAGAATACTGCAGTGGGTTGCCATTTCCTTGTCCAGGGGATCTTCCTGACTCAGGGATCGAACCAACGTCTCCTGCATTGCAGGCAGATGCTTTAACCTGAGCCGCCAGGGAGGAAATGGCAACCCACTCCAGTGTTCTTGCCTGGAGAATCCCAGGGACGGGGGAACCTGGTGGGCTGCCGTCTGTGTGGTCGCACAGAGTCAGACACGACTGAAGCGACTTAGCACAGCAGCAGCAGCTCCTCCTTGAGAGACAAGTGGAGATAAAAGATGGTGGGTTTGGAGATGGAGAGAAATCTTGATTTACCTCTAAAGTCCGACAGTTATGAAAACACAGTATCAACACTCAGGCTGTAGAAATACTTTCATCTCCTACTTAAGCATTTTAACTTACAACTTCTATAGATCGTGATATAAAAGAATACTTTATGTTCTGAAGGGTATGGTTTCCATTCTCCACAAACTGAAAATATGATTACAAAGCTTAAGGGAAGGACAGTATACATGGAACCTATTTTCATTACAAAAGGAGAGCAGGGAAGGTTCACTGTCGTTCTTTCTAGTGTGTGTACCATTGAGATTTCCTTGGAACTCTGTGAATCTCCAAATTTTCAAATAATCCTATGACACATACTTTACCCTTTGCCCCCAATGAAGTACTTTATATTTTAAAATGTGACTCCTTCAGACCATTCATGGTTCTTTTAATATAGGGGTGAAGCCATTTACAAGGCTCTTACATAAATTGCACCATAAAGTAAGCTGTATGTGACACAACAGGCATTATTATTTTGTAATATTAACTTCAACCTTATCTGACAATACTGATTTTAGATGAATGCATGTAGACCTTTATGGAAGAAGTGGGTGGCAAAGAATAGGAGGGATAGAATGGGAAAGCACTTTATGGAAAGATACCAGAGGGAGGTAGCTTGCAAAATGTTAAGTTATTAAGGAACATTATGAATGGCAGTATTATTTTGCCTTTGGCAATTATTTTTGCATTTCCTGAAAAATAGCTAAAGATTATTTATTAATTATGACTAATACATTGATGTGTTGGCAGCTTTGCATTTGCATATTTAAGGGCCTCAGTATATTTTCAAAAATCCAAAATAGTTGGCTCTAATGCCTTAATGTTGCAGTTGTTGCCACTCTGAAATCAGATTGCCTGGTTTTCTGCACAGTGAACCAGCTCTTTTTCATGGCCTACAGTGTTGCCTACAAAATCTTCACCACTTTCTATGCAACTCTCATGATGGCATCACACCATCATCTGTGGATGGAACACTGCCCTCACCCACGTAGCTTTCTAAAAAATTCACTTTTTAGATTTCACCTCACCCACTAAAGATTTAATGTTCATCAGTCATTTAGCAGTGTGGTCATAGAAGCAAGTTCTCATTCTGCCAAACACTGGCACCAGTACTTATATTTTTTTCCCATAGTGTTTATGTCATCATGCTTTGGTTTAGAAGGCTGTAAGAGAGTCATGATATTAAAGGAAAGGAACAGCATATTAACTGACACTTAGCCGTAAAAAATGGAAGAGCTTGTGCATATTTGATATATTATTAGCAGAACCTTAAATTCACAGTTATGGGAAGTAATATATTTTTATACTTTTGGCCAAAACATTTATTAAACTAGTCTCAAAAGAGATCTGCCATGATCCACGTTTTCATATATGTCTGCCAAGGAAATCGGCTCTTGGTGAGCTGCATTTTGTAGAATGGTGAATAAGCATGGCTTAATTACCCTACCAACTGCACTGTCCTAAATTCAAGGCCAGTTTGACTCTGGCAACTAAAAACTTGTGCTTTCTTTCCCTTGGGTATTCTCACCAAGGCAATTTTTTCCAACCAGTTTCATTTTGGGCTGAATGTTATTTTAGCCTTCTTGATGTGTTTCTTTAGCTTGGGAGGATAACATATGTATGAGGTTATGATTCTATGTATGAGGTTTGGATTCTATCTAGAGGTCTTAAGATTCTGCCTTTTCAGTTTATTTCACATTATGCAAAGTTGCATGGTCCTTTAAATTAAAAAAAAAATCTTACTGCATGATAAAAAATTACTCTCGTACCTGAACTAGTAATATGCCACCTACAGCATTAAAGACATGTTTCTACAGGCTCCTGACTTTTTTTGAAGTTTATTTTTTATTTTTCTTCACTTTTTATCTTGGAGTACAGCCAGTTAACAATGTTGTGATGGTTTCAGGTGGACTGCAAAGGGACTCAGCCATACATATACATGTATCTACTCTCCCCCAAACACCCGTCCAACCCAGGCTGCCACATAACATTGAGCAGAGTTCTCTGTACTACACAGTAGGTCCTTGTTGGTTATCCATTTTTAGTACACATGTCCATACCAAACTCCCTGACTATCCCTTCCACCTATCCTTCCCTGCTGGCAGCCTTGAGCTTGTTCTCTAAGTCTGTGAGTCTTATTTTGAAAATAAGTTCATTTGCACCATTTCTTTTTAGATTCTGCATATAAGGGATGTCATGGGATACTTCTCCTTCTCTGTCTGACTCACTTCACTCAGTATGGCAGTCTCTAAGTCCATCCATGTTGTGCAAATGGATGGCATTATTTCATTCTTTTTAATAGCTGAGTAGTATTCCATTGTATATACGTACCAAATCTTTACCCTTCCTCTGTTGATGGACACGTAGGTTGTTTCCATGTCTTGGCTATTGTAAATAGAGCTGAAATGAACATGGGGGTGTATGTACCCTTTGGACCATGTTTTTCTCTGGCTTATATGCCCAAGAGTGGTATTGCAGGGTCATATGGCAGCTCTATTTTTAGTTTTATAAGGAACCACCATTGTTGTTGTTTAGTCATTAAGTTGTATCTGACGCTTTGTGAGCCTATGAACTGAGCACATCAGGCTTCTCTGTCCTTCACTGTCTCTGAGAGTTTGCTTAAACTCGTGTCCATTGGAACCTCCATACCGGTCTCCATAGTGGCTGTACCAATTTACATTCCCACCAACAGTGTAGGATGGCTCCCTTCTCTCCATACACTCTCTAGCATTTGTTGTTTGTGAATTTTTTTTTTTATGACAGCCATTTTGACTGGTGAGGGGTGATATCTTGTAGTTTTATAAAAAATTATTCCTTTAGCTACACTAGTAATATGCCAACTACAGCTTTAGAGATGTATTTCTACAGGCTCCTGACATTTTGCCAAATAAATTTATGTTGAGAGCTGCAGATTTTCTGAATATATTATGAGCTAACATCTTTATAATGTTTACTTTTTTTTCTGCTTATAATTTTGTCAGGCTAAAAGCATCTACTGAAGTAATTTTACAAATTACTTTCATGTTTCCAAAAGAAAACATGGTAGAATCATTCACACAATAAAACCATCAGTAAATTTTCTGTCTGCTCTCATAATTTATTTAAATTCCATTCAGTTAAGTTCAGTTCAGTCGCTCAGTCGTGTCCGACTCTTTGCGACCCCATGAATTGTAGCATGATAGGCCTCCATGTCCATCACCAACTCCCGGAGTTCACCCAAACTCATGTCCATCGAGTCGGTGATGCCATCCAGCCATCTCATCCTCTGTCGTCCCCTTTTCCTCCTGCCCCCAATCCCTCCCAGCATCAGGCTCTTTTCCAATGAATCAACTCTTCGCATGAGGTGGCCAAAGTATTGGAGTTTCAGCTTTAACATCGGTCCTTCCAAAGAACACCCAGGACTGATCTCCTTTAGAATGGACTGGTTGGATCTTGCAGTCCAAGGGACTCTCAAGAGTCTTCTCCAACACCACAGTTCAAAGGCATCAATTCTTCTGCGCTCAGTTTTCTTCACAGTCCAACTCTCACATCCATACATGATCACTGGAAAAACTGTAGCCTTGACTAGATGGACCTTTGTTGGCAAAGTAATGTCTCTGCTTTTGGATATGCTATCTAGGTTGGTCATAACTTTCCTTCCAAGGAGTAAGCGTCTTTTAATTTCATGGCTGCAATCACCATCTGCAGTGATTTTGGAGCCCCCCAAAATAAAGTCTGACACTGTTTCTCCCATGAAGTGATGGGACCAGATGCCATGATCTTCGTTTTCTGAATGTTGAGCTTTAAGCCAACTTTTTCACTCTCCTCTTTCACTTTCATCAAGAGGCTTTTTAGTGCCTCTTCATTTTCTGCCATAAAGGTGGTGTCATCCGCATATCTGAGGTTATTGATATTTCTCCCGGCAATCTTGATACCAGCTTGTGCTTCTTCCAGCCCCAGCGTTCCTCATGATGTACTCTGCATAGAAGTTAAATAAGCAGGGTGACAATATACAGCCTTGATGTACTCCTTTTCCTATTTGGAACCAGTCTGTTGTTCCATGTCCAGTTCTAACTATTGTTTCCTGACCTGCATATAGGTTTCTCAAGAGGCAGGTCGGGTGGTCTGGTATTCCCACCTCTTGAAGAATTTTCCACAGTTTATTGTGATCCACACAGTCAAAGGCTTTGGCATAGTCAATAAAGCAGAAATAGATGTTTTTCTGGAACTCTCTTTCTATTTTGATGATCCAGTGGATGTTGGCAATTTGATCTCTGGTTCCTCTGCCTTTTCTAAAACCAGCTTGAACATCTGGAAGTTCATGGTTCACGTATTGCTGAAGCCTGGCTTGGAGAATTTGTGTTGGCAAGAATACACAGAAAAACCGTACAAAAAAGATCTTCATGAACCACATAATCACAATGGTGTGGTCACTGACCTAGAGCCAGACATCCTGGGATGTGAAGTCAAGTGGGCCTTAGAAAGCATCACTACGAACAAAGCTAGTGGAGGTGATGGAATTCCAGTTGAGCTGTTTCAAATCCTGAAAGATGATGCTGTGAAAGTGTTGCACTCAATATGCCAGCAAATTTGGAACACTCAGCAGTGGCCACAGGACTGGAAAAGGTCAGTTTTCATTCCAATCCCAAAGAAAGGCAATGCCAAAGAATGCCTAAGGGTATGTTACTTAGCCATAAAAAAGCAACAAATTTGAGTCAGTTGTAGTGAAGTGGTTGAACCTAGAGCCTCTTATACAGAGTAGAGTAAGTCAGAGAAAAACAGCTATCACATATTAACACATACGTATGAAACCTAGAAAAATGGTACCGATGAACCTAGTAGAGAGTGGACTTGTGGACACAGTGCGGGGGGGAGGGGGAGACAAATTGAGAAAGTAGCATTCACATATATACACTATCATGCATAAAATAGATATTGGAAAGTTGCTGTATAACACAGGGAGCCCAGCCTGGCACTCTGTGATGACCTAGAGAGGTGGGATGGGGGGAGGAGAGGGAGGTTCATATAATATATATATAATATAATATATATATATAATTATGACAGATTCTCATTGTCATATGGCAGAAATCAACACAACATTGTAAAGCAATTTTTCTCCAATTAAAAAATAAAACAAAAATTGCATGGGTACTGTACTTGAATAAAGTAAAACAATAATAAAATATGTGGTTGGTGTAAAAGAAGTAGGACTGAATACAATAGTAGCTAGAAGAAACCTAAATATCAAGGCCAACTTTGGTGACCTTAACCCATTTATTATGACAGAACATTTGTATCCCAGAGTGAATCACCAAAGTAATACAAATTTCAAATTTTGGTTTTCATCGTAACAATGCTGGATTCCCTGCTATTGTTTCCCTTCAAATTCTTGCTAAAAAAAAAAAAGTATGAACATGAAATCCAACAAAGGACTACAAGCTAGATTATTGGTCATAAGTAAAGTTTAAGATTTTAAAGTTTTGGCAAATTAATGTGTCACATTTGTAAGGAATTTTCAGAGTCATAATTATTAGTCATCCTTTTCTGTTATATAGTTCAGTACCATGGCAATAAGCTGCACAGTTCAAAATGCAACAAGCTCTGAACACTCAGCCTCAAATCTTGGCCCCTTGTTTTGACTCTCATCAATGCAAAGTTCAGATTTGAAAGTCAGTCAATATGTTCAAATGAAAATCCCAATAAATAAGTCAGCAGTTGATAACTTAGTAGACTCATGGCAATTGGTATCTATCCACCATCTTTGCTGGCACAGAGCTGATACTCCCATCATAACAAGCGTTGTCATTTATCAGGTGTTCATCGTAGTAAGATGAAACTAAACTTGAAAGAATTGAAAGCAAAACTTCATAGAATGTCTGTACACCCCAGAAATAAGAAGATGCTTTACAGGAATAAATATGTGTTGGCAATACATCTCTTCTCCTATTTCAAGGACAAAATTGAAACCACATTTCCATGGGGTGCAAACATTGATTGCTATATGTTCTTGTAAACAGAGAACTACAAACAGTACTGCAGCATTCTCTTGATCCTCCTTTACTTTCATGTGAATTCCAAAAATGTATCAGTTAAAGGGGGCTTCTGAATTCAATTCAGAACACAGACAGGAATTCATATGTCAAGAAGAGAGGCAGAGCATACTCTAGGTAGAGTAAAAACAAACAAAACACAGTTGTATTCGATTTGAAAGATTTACAACTATTATTCACTAATGGGTATAAAATGAGTAAGCGCAAATTATAGATTATCTCAAAGTTTCATTTAAATTGGGAGTTTTGTCCTTTCATTTCTCTTCCTCCCTCCACTAGTGGTCAGGCTGGGTCATTCAGTGCCACACAGCCAAAGTACTTTTTAATCCCTCCCCACTTAATTCCCTTCAGAAGCGTCATCATCACTCATAAGGCACTGCATGGTTTAGCCCCTACCATCCTTTGAAGCCTTAGCTCTCACCACTCTCCTTTCTCTGAGGCCCCAGCCACATTGAATTTCTTTCAGTTCCAAATGCTCCCAGGGCCTTTCTTCTCAGGATATTCATGTTACTCTGCCTGAAAAACCATTTCCACTAGACGTCACCTGGCTAATTTGCATGCATTGTTTAGATTTCAGTTTTTATGTCATTCACTCCAAAAAGATGACCCCCCCCATCAAGATGTTAAGACTCCTATCGTGTTCTTTCATTACAACATTTGCTTCTTAATAGTATTTATGATTAGAGCCAAATCATTAATTTTGAAATTATTTATGTACTGCTTGAGTGTAGGTTTCTTAAAGACTGACATCTGTCTTGTTGGTCACTGGGTCCTAAGTACAAAAGAAGTGCTCTCAACACTCAAGTACATGAACAATCGTTTGGGAGGGAAGGAGAGTAGGTAGAGAAGGATGCAGAGAGGGGAAAAGGGAGGAGGAGAAAGAAAATAAGAAAGGTGGGAAAAAAAAAGGAAGGTGGAAGAGAGACAAGAGAAATGGAAGGAGGAGGGGAATAGAGGGAAGGAAAAAAATGCAGGAAAAAGCTGAATGTCTATTAACTATGTTCTATTGTGTGAAACCAGAGGGCAGTTATCAAATGTTACATATAAGGATTCAATCACCAAGTGAAAAATCATGTTTAAAATTTATCCTAAGCAAGTGTCAAGAGTTCAGGGAGGAAAAGCAGAGAAATTGAACTCAAATAGCAGCAGGTGGGATCATAGAGTGTGATGGTTAGTGTTATGTCAAGTTGACTGCCTGTGGTGTGCCTGGATTAAAAGTTATTTGCAGGTGTTTCTATGAGGGTGCTTCTGGATGGGATTAGCATTTGAATTGGTGGACTCAGTAAAATAGATTGCCCTCCCCAATGTAGATGGATATCATCCAATCCATTGAGGGCCTGAGTAGAAGAAAAGGCCGAGTGCTTAAATAATATGGTTGTTGTATTAAGAAACTAAGCCTGGGTATCACTGGTACCACAGCAGTAGATGAAAAGCATACAGCCATGAAATTTATTTTATTCTAGATTTAGCACCACAGAAATAAATGCTACAAAGTTTGAATACTGTGTAGAGAAGTTCTGATTTGCATTTTTAGTTCTCTTTAGAGATTAATTCATAAATACCTTCAATCTCTTTAAGAGTAAAGATTCTGACTGGGTTGATTCTAGATTTTATCTCAAATATTCTGCAAGTTCTGCATTTCCTCTTCTACCTGGTCCATGCTTTACTCATACTAAAGTGTCCATGTTAAGATACTTTATTAACTTTATAGTATTATTTGCAGGATTTCTAAAAAGTGTTTCCACAGCAAAAAATCAAAATTCTCCTTACATTCCAAGTTTTTTTCAGCATAATACAAAAAAAAATCATTATTTTGTTTAAATACATTTTCCAAGCTGATGTTTACTGTAGAATCATTTTATTGAACATGATGTACTCCGTAGAAGATGAGCAAAAAACAACTACATTCTTTCCTAAAACTTCTTGTCAAATATAGTTTGACAGATAGTTCTTTCCCTGCCCTTAAGCCCAATCTTGCAGGATTTCTCATAGCTTTAATAATAACTCATAAATGACTGATGGATACTCTCTTTTTCAAAGTATTAATAAAGTCCTGTTCCACGTCTCCTTTCATGTAGCTTGAGACTGCACTGAGCTTAGAAGATGGCTGCAGGTAGAGGAGTGGGTGGAGGATGGGATGAGTTTGTGTCAGAGCACCTTGGCTCTATCTCCCACCCTCCTCACTTGGCTGGTGCATTTGAAATCTGGTGTTAGCTTACAGTAGGGGCCGAGGTTCATGTCTTGTCCCATGAAGGACAATCGTGGGTTCCTCCAGGATCTGCTTTCCGGGGGACTCTGACATCGTTTGCCTTCAGCCTGGAAGTATATCCTCTGGACGCCACTATTGATTTCTCCCTCAGCTCTTGTTTTATGGCAGTCTGTTTCTGTTAGGGTTCCTTCTCTCCTAGGACAACTTCAGGCCAGTTTTGTTTGTGGGATCCACACTGATTTGGGGAAACAGCCACTTTGCCCCTCCTCTACTATACACCCACTTCACTCTCTCTTTGCTCTGCTGCCAATCTGTTTGATCCAGCCCTTAGACTTGTGCAAGCTTCCTGATGGGAGGGAATGGCTGGGGGGAAAACTGGGTTTTGCTGTGGTCAAGGAAGGGTCATGCTCAGTAAAACTTTTATAAAATTGTCTGCTGACGAGTGGGGCTGTGCTCCCTGCCTGTTGGTTGTTTGGCCTGAGGCGACTCAGTCCTGGAGCACAGACTTCTATAGTAGGGCTATTGGTGACCTCCAAGAGAATTTATGCTAAGACGCATCTCCCAGGACTGCTGCTGCCAGTGCCCTGCCCCTGTGGCAGGCCACTACCGACCCACGCCTCTGCAGGTGACCTTCAAACACTCACAGGAAGGTCTGATTCAGTATCCTGTGGGGTCACTGCTCCTTTCTCCTGGGTCCTGGTGTGTACAAGATTTGGTTTGGGCCCTCCAAGAGTTTCTGTTTCCCCCAGTCCTAAGGAAGCTCTATAATCAAATCCTGCTGGCCTTCAAAGTCAAATTCCCTGGGAATTCCCAGTTCCTTGGCTGGATCCCCAGGCTGGGGAGACTGATATGCTGTCTAGAACCTTCACAAAACTGCGAGAACTTCTTTGGTGTTATTGTTCTCCAGTTTGTGAGTCACCCGCCCAGAGGATATGCTGCTGCTGCTGCTAAGTCGCTTCAGTCGTGTCCTACTCTGTGCGACCCCATAGACAGCAGCCCACCAGGCTCCTCCGTCCCTGGGATTCTCCAGGCAAGAACACTGGAGTGGGTTGCCATTTCCTTCTCCAATGCATGAAAGTGGAAAGTGAAAATGAAAGTTAAGTCGCTCAGTCGTGTTCGACTCCTAGCGACCCCATGGACTGCAGCCCACCAGGCTCCTCTGTCTATGGGATTTTCCAGGCAAGAGTACTGGAATGGGGTGCCATTGCCTTCTCCAATCCAGAGGGTGTAGGATTTGATTTATCATAATTGTGCCCCTTCTATCATTTCTTTGTGGCTTCTCCTTTGTCCTTGGATATGGAGCATCTTTTTTTTAGTAGGTTCCAGTGTCTTCCTGTCAATGGTTGTTCAACAGCTCTTTGCTATTCTGGTACTCTGGCAGGAGAAGATGAGTGCACATCCTTCTACTCTGCCATCTTGAACCAATCTCTGATCCAGTCCTTAGGTTTGAATAGGTGAGAGTCAAATAGCAATCCTTATGCCCCTCTAATTACCTAATGAGACATATCTTGAAGCCTTCCTTAGTTAGTTTGAATTGAGGAGAATGCTCCATATCACTTTTGCCCTAGGGCAGGATAAAAGGAACACACAGTACCTTTCTAATGCTTTCTCAAGAAAAAGATTCATTAGCGCATCTTAGTTCTCCAAGCAAACACTGTCCTTCTTTCTTGTAGGCTAGGGACAAATGAATGGTCAGTGGAAATTCAATCCCTCCTCCAGTGTTTGAAGGAGCCTGATCAAGGGTACAAATGGAGGCCCACCTAAGATGCATCTGAAACAGTTCAATAAAATATGTTCTATCCTCTGACATTGACAAATATACCTTCCTAAAATTAAAATTAAAGATATGTGTATAGCTCTAAAATTGATAAATGAGCTGAATTGAACTACCATTGGGTATTTTTGAGCATACTGTTTGCCAACTAGTGACGTTTTGTTGCTGTTTAGGCACTAAGTTGTGTCTGACTCTTTTGTGACTCAGTGGACTGTAGCCTGCCAGGCTTCTCTGTCCATGAGATTTCCCAGGCAAGAGTACTGGAGTGGGTTGCCATTGCCTTCTCCAGGGCATCTACCCAAGGATCAAACCCATGTCTCCTGCTTGGCAGGTGGATTTTTTTTTTTTTTACCACTGAGCCACCAGAGAAGCCTGAGCAATGTTTAGATAAGTAATAAAATAAAGACAAACTATAGTTATATATTTATGTCATAAAATTTGTCTTGCCCCAGTGATTTAACAAAATCACTATTTATGTCATTATAATCAGTAATTTTACATAATTTATCTTCTATTAAGAGTGATGTCAAATTAAACAACATTTCTTGAACCAATGTACTTCTTAAGTAGGATTTTATAAAATGCAATTTGTAGAAACTTTTTTCTTCTGGGAAGGTTTCTACCCAAATCAATAAAATTGTTTACAAAATTGTTTAGGATTTGGAAATGAACCATAAATCTTACACATCATTTTTAAATAATAAAATGAATAATAAATATTTATAATCACAGAAATTTAAAAAATATTTTGAATTTCGTCAAATGAAGATTTCATGGAATTACTACTGCTTCATGAATTTTCACCCATCTTTTAAAGCAATGTCTGGATCCATGCAATAATATAAACTCAGTATCATCCTTCACTTAGGTCCATAATTATATAAGAATTTAAGAATAATATAAATTACTTACTACTGCTGTTTTCATATTGCTAAATGTTCTTCACCAACCATGTGCAATGGCTACATTAACCACATAAATTTGTGATTACTTCTGAAATCATAAAATGGAATATGAAGAGAAGGAAGAAATGGACACTGAGTATTCCTGGGACACCATACTTTAATGTGGAAGACTACTACGTTAGTGCTAAGAGGAAGGATTTGACAAGCTAATTAATTTGCCTTTTCTCTTACCCCTAAGCTTTCTTGCCATTCAAATCCTCTCTCTACTTCAAATCTCTGTGCACCACCAGTATTGATAATTGCCTATGTAAGCAGCATAGAAATAATGGCCAGAAAGATGGTGATGCTGCTGAAAATCATAATAATGAGGACAGTCCTCTACACAGAGAACTCAAATTTTGTCACTAAAGTTGCACACACAGTACTTCCTTTGTGGTGGATACTTAATAAATTGCTGCTTTATTTGGACTTTATTGGACTCATTCTTAATTTAGGAAAGAAATGCAAATACTTGTGGACTATCTTAGAAGGCATTCTATTGTAAAGGCTTTGATGGACAAAATAAAAATTTCTACCTTATTTTAAATCCCCAAAAGCCCATGACAATTCTGGACATAAAACAGATGCTCATGTACTGCTGGTGCTGCTAAGTCGCTTCAGTCGTGTCCGACTCTGTGCAACCCCATAGACGGCAGCCCACCAGGCTCTGCTCTCCCTGGGATTCTCCAGGTAAGAACACTGGAGTGGGTTGCCATTTCCTCCTCCAATGCATGAAAGTGAAAATTGAAAGGGAAGTCGCTTAGTTGTGTCCGACTCTTCCATGGACTACAGCCTACCCGGCTCCTCCATCCATGGGATTTTCCAGGCAAGAGTACTGGAGTGGGGTGCCATTGCTCATGTACTAAAGTTTATCAAATGTTGAATAGCAAGTAAATACCAAAAAAAACTTTGCCCATCAGAGCTAGGGGAGTAGTGCATCTTGTCTTGCATTTCCTTATATATTAGTCTTTTAAGCTTTTGGAACTAATATTTTTTGGTTTTCACAATATGACAGCAACCATGAAAGGATCTGAATTATAAAAATTTGATTTGGGCTTAGGAACAAATTGCCACTGAACATACCATAGGTTTGGTTCACTAGAAAGAGCCTAACCTACTAGCAAGAATCCACTTCTTGATATAATTAATAATTTTCTTATTTTAACAGAAATAATAAAACTTCTGAAATCACAAATTTTATTTCTTGGAAAAGTATCTCTGAAAATGAAATCAACCCCTAGTTGTCATGATGGAAGTGAGTCCAGGCATGGTAGTGAGTGGAGCAGTGGGTGTAAGAAAACATATTCTAGTGAGATAGGAGTTCGGGATAATGCTAGTGAGGTTTTTTTTTTTCCTCCTCATATCCACATTTCACTAAATTCTTCTTTATGACCATATTCAATTAGTGATCAGTGCAGAAGCATGGCCTAGAGGAGCCACCCCATGCCCAAGGTCGGGGCAGCAACTGAGAGGAGCTACCCCACCTCTGAGGTCAGGGGCGTCCAAGGAGCAGCAGCTGCACAGGTGCAGGGGGGCCAAGCGGAGCTACTCCATGTTCAAGGTCATAAGGGGCGACCTCCTCCAAGGTAAGGAGCAGTGGCTGCGCTTTGCTGAAGCAGCCATGAAGAGATACCCTACGTCCAAGGTAAGAGAAACCCAAGTAAGACGGTAGGTGTTGCGAGAGGGCATCAGAGGGCAGACACACTGAAACCATAATCACAGAAAACTGACCAATCTGATCACACAGACCACAGCCTTGTCTAACTCAATGAAACTAAGCCATGCTGTGTGGCGCCACCCAAGACAGACGGGTCATGGTGGAGAGGTATGACAGACTGTGGTCCACTGGAGAAGGGAATGGCAAACCACATCAGTATTCTTGCCTTGAGAACCCCATGAACGTATGAAAAGGCAAAATGATAGGAAAGAGGAACTCTGCAGGTCAGTAGGTGTCCAATATGCTACAGGAGATCCGTGGAGAAATAAACTCCAGAAAGAATGAAGGGATGGAGCCAAAGTAAGAACAATAACCAGTTGTGGATGTGACTGGTGATAGAAGCAAGGTAAGATGCTGTAAAGAGCAATATTGCCTAGGAACCTGGAATGTCAGGTCCATGAATCAAGGCAAATTGGAAGTGGTCAAATAGGAGATGGCAAGAGTGAATGTCGACATTCTATGAATCAGCGAACTAAAATGGACTGGAATGGGTGAATTTAACTCAGATGACCTTTATATCTACTACTGTGGGCAAGAATCCCTTAGAAGAAATGGAGTAGCCATCATGGTCAACAAGAGTCTGAAATGCAGTACTTGATTGCAATCTCAAAAACAACAGAATAATCTCTGTTTGTTTCCAAGGTAAACCATTCAGTATCACAGTGGTCCAAGCCTATGCCCCAACCAGTAACACTGAAGAAGCTGAACGGTTCTATAAAGACCTACAAGACATTGTAGAACTAACATCCAAAAAAGATGTCCTTTTCATTATATGGGACTGGAATGCAAAAGTAGGAAGTCAAGAAACACCTGGAGTAACAGGCAAATTTGGCTTTGGAGTATAGAATGAAACAGGGCAAAGGCTAATAGAGTTCTGCCAAGAGAATGCATTGGTCATAGCAAACACCCTCTTCCAAAAACACAAGAGAAGACTCTACACATGGACATCACCATATGGTCAATACCGAAATCAGATTGATTATATTCTTTGCAGCCATAGATGGAGAAGCTCTTTACAGTCAGCAAAAACAAGACCGGGAGCTGACTGTGGCTCAGATCATGAACTCCTTATAGCCAAATTCAGACTGAAATTGAAGAAAGTAGTGGAAACCACTAGACCATTCATGTATGACCTAAATCAAGTCCATTGTGATTATACAGTGGAAGTGAGAAATAGATTTAAGGGCCTAAATCTGATAGATAGAGTGCCTGATGAACTATGGAATGAGGTTCATGACATTGTACAGGAGACAGGGATCAAGACCATCCCCATGGAAAAGAAATGCAAAAAAGCAAAATGGCTGTCTGAGGAGGGCCTTACAAATAGCTGTGAAAAGAAGAGAAGCTAAAATCACAGGAGAAAAGGAAAGATATAAGCATCTGAATACAGAGTTCCAAAGAACAGCAAGGAGAGATAAGAAAGCCTTCCTCAATGATTAATGCAAAGAAATAGAGGAAAACAACAGAATGGGAAAGACTGGAGATCTCTTCAAGAAAATTAGAGATACCAAGGGAACATTTCATGAAAAGATGGGCTCAATAAAGGACAGAAATAGTAGGGACCTAACAGAAGCAGAAGATATTAAGAAGAGGTGGCAAGAATACACAGAAGAACTGAACAAAAAAGACCTTCATGACCCAGATAATCACGATGGTGTGATCACTGACCTAGAGCCAGACATCCTGGAGTGTGAAGTCAAGTGGGCCTTAGAAAGCATCACTATGAACAAAGCTAGTGCAGGTGATGGAATTATAGTTGAGCTATTCCAAATCCTGAAAGATGATGCTGTGAAAGTGCTACACTCAATATGCCAGCAAATCTGGAAAACTCAGCAGTGGCCACAGGACTGGAAAAGGTCAGTTTTCATTCCAATCCCAAAGAAATGCAATGCCAAAGAATGCTCAAACTACCGCACAATTGCACTCATCTCACATGCTAATAAAGTAATGCTCAAAATTCTTCAAGCCAGGCTTCAGCAATATGTGAACCATGAACTTCCAGATGTTCAAGCTGTTTTAGAAAAGGCAGAGGAACCAGAGATGAAATTGCCAACATCCGCTGGATCATCGAAAAAGCAAAAGAGTTCCAGAAAAACATTTATTTCTGCTTTATTGACTATGCCAAAGCCTTTGTGTGGATCACAATAAACTGTGGAAAATTCTGAAAGAGATGGGAATAGCAGACCACCTGACCTGCCTCTTGAGAAACCTATATGCAAGTTAGGAATTAACAGTTAGAACTGGACATGGAACAACAGACTGGTTCCAAATAGGAAAAGGAGTACATCAAGGCTGTATATTGTCACCCTGCTTATTTAACTTATATGCAGAGTACATCATGAAAAACGCTGGGCTGGAAGAAGTACAAGCTGGAATCAAGAATGCCGGGAGAAATATCAACGACTTCAGATATGCAGATGGCACCACCCTTATGGAAGAAAGTGAAGAGGCACTATAAAGCCTCTTGATGAAAGTGAAAGAGGAGAGTGAAAAAGTTGGCTTAAAGCTCAACATTCAGAAAAGGAAGATCATGGCATCTGGTCCTATCACTTCATGGGAAATAGATGGGGAAACAGTGGCCGACTTTATTTTTGGGGGCTTCAAAATCATTGCAGATGGTGATTGCAGCCATGAAATTAAAAGATGCTTATTCCTTGGAAGAAGAGTTATGACCAACCTAAATAGCATATTCAAAAGCAGAGACATTACTTTGCCAACAAAGGTCCGTCTAGTCAAGGCTATGGTTTTTCCAGTGGTCACGTATGGATGTGAGAGTTGGACTGTGAAGAAAGCTGAGCACAGAAGAATTGATGCCTTTGAACTGTGGTGTTGGAGAAGACTCTTGAGAGTCCCTTGGACTTCAGGGAGAGTCCCTTGGACTTCAAGGAGATCCAACCAGTCCATTCTAAAGGAGATCAGTCCTGGGTGTTCTTTGGAAGGACTGATGTTAAAGCTGAAACTCCAATACTTTGGCCACCTCATGCGAAGAGTTGACTCATTGGAAAAGACCCTGATGCTGGAAGGGATTGGGGGCAGGAGGAGAAGGGGACAACAGAGGATGAGATGGCTGGATGGCATCACCGACTCAATGGACATGAGTTAGGGTAAACTCCAGGAGTTGGTGATGGACAGGGAGGCCTGGCGTCCTGTGATTCATGGGGTCACAAACAGTTGGACACGACTGAACTTCTGAACTGAGCTGAACATTCCACTGTACAAATGTACCACAGCATCTTTATCCATTCATCTGTTGATGGACCTCTAGGTTGCTTCCATGTCCTGTCTATTGTGAATATTACTGCAATGGACATTTAGTACCTATACATTTGAAAGTCCCCCCAAAAATTCCTTTACTGCAATTTGATATCAAGAACTTAAATTCTTGATATAAAATTCACTGTATGGAAGACATTTAGAAAAGTTTAGAATCTGATTGGATATGAATAAGAATGCTTTCTTAAGCTTATCCACCACAGTTTTTGTTGTTGTTCAGTCTTTAAGTCTTGTCTGCCTCTTTATGACCCCATGGACTGAAGCATGCCAGTTCCCTATCATTTACTGGTTCCCAGAGTTTGCTCAAACTCATGTCCATTGAATCAGTGATGCCATCCAATCATCTTATTCTCTGTCGCCCCCTTCTCCTCCTGCCTTCATCTTTTCCAGCATCAGGGTCTTTTCCAATGAGTTTGCTCTTTGCCTCAGGTGGCCAAAGTATTGGAGCTTCAGCTTCAGCATCAGTCCTTCCTTACTATTTCTCTGAAGGTTTGATGTTCATATTTCTGCACAACTGAGGACTGATCTTCTGTTATGTTTAAGAAATATCTCTTCAACTCTTTATTCTGTTATATTGTTTCACAGGACTTGTATTCTAGACTTTCTAAATTCACTTATTAGTTCTCATAAATTTCTTTGTTGATTTCTTATAAATTCCTATGCATTCATTTATTTGGTTTGTGAAAAAAGACAATTTTGCCCCTTACATTTTTATTTACACTTAAAATGGCCTTTTCTTGCCTTATTTCCCTAAGACTTTTCATACAGTATTTATAAGAAGGGGTGAGATTGGAAATCCTTGATTCATTCCTAATCTTAGGGTGGGGGCGAATTTGGTTTTCACCATTAAGTTTATATTAACTATAAGATTTTTTTCTTGGATTGTTTTTATCTGGTAAAAGAATTTTCCTTTTAGTTCTAGTTTATTGAAAGTTGTATCATTAATGGGTGTTGAATTTTGTCACAAATTCAACTGAAATTTATAGGCAATGCCTCATTTCAATATTGGCCTTCCCTTTTGTTTTTAAGTAAAATATTTACTTAGTAGCTCTATTAGTTGCACATTAAAAAATATTAAGTTCACCTGTTCTTCACCCTCCCAGTTCCCATTCCTTTTCCATAAGTAAATACTTTTATTAGCTTCCAGTATAAGCTCTTTGCATTTCTAAAAATGTAAAGTTTGAAAAAAAATCAGTGTATATTCTAATTTTGCTCCACCTTTTAAACTCATAGCAGTCTATAAAGAGAGTTTGCATTTTGCTTTTTTTCACTAAATAGATCTTGGAAATCTAGTCCTGCTAGGAACTGAATGTTGCACATCCTCAAATTCATATGTTGAAGCTTTAACCCCCAATGTAATGGTATTTGAGGGTGGAGCCTTTGGAGGGTAATTAGGTTTAGATGGGACTTCCCTGGTGGCTCAGATGGTAAAGAATCTACCTGCAATGCAGGGGACTTGGTTTCAATTCCTGGGTTGGGAAGATCCCTTGGAGAAGGGAATTGCTACCTACTCCAGTATTCTTGCCTGGGGAATTCCATGGACAGAGGAGCCTGGTGGGCTGCTGTCCATGGGGTGGCAAAGAGTCAGATATGACTGAGTGACTGACACTTATTTACTTAGGTTTAGGTGAGGTTATGAGCTTCCATAAAGGATAGTGTCCTAATAAGAGGGGGAAAGACCAGAGATCACACTCTCATTCCAACATGTGAAGATACAGCTAAGAGATGGCTGTCTGCAAGCCAGAAAAGGGGCCCTCACCTAGAATGTAATCTCCTGACACCTTGATCTTAGACGTTTCAGCTTCCAAAACTTTGAGAAATAAGTGTCTATTGTTTAAGCCACCCAGTCTATGGCATTTTGTTACAGCAGTCCAAGCTGACTAAAGTAGTGCATAGTTCAGTTCAGTCACTCAGTCGTGTCCAACTCTTTGCGACTCCATGAACCACAGCACAACAGACCTCCCTGTCCATCACTAACACCTGGAGTTTACCCAAACTCATGTCCATTCAGTCGGTGATGCCATCCAGCCATCTCATCCTCTGTCATCCCCATTCTCCTCCTTCGCTCAATCTTTCCCAGCATCAGGGTCTTTTCAAATGAGTCAGCTCTTCGCATCATGTGGCCAAAGTATTGGAGTTTCAGCTTCAGCATCAAGTCTTCCAATGAACATTCAGGACTGATCTTTAGGATGGACTGGTTGGATCTCCTTTCAGTCCAAAGGACCCTCAAGAGTCTTCTCCAACACCACAGTTCAAAAGCATCAATTCTTCGGTGCTCAGCTTTCTTTATAGTCCAACTCTCACATTCATACATGACTACTGGAAAAACCATAGCCTTGACTAGATGGACCTTTGCTGACAAAGTACTGTCTCTGCTTTTTAACATGCTATCTAGGTTGGTCATAACTTTCCTTCCAAGGAGTAAGCGTCTTTTAATTTCATGGCTGCAGTCAACATCTGCAGTGATTTTGGAGCCCCCCAAAATAAACTCAGCTCTTGTTTCCACTGTTTCCACATCTACTTGCCATGAAGTGATGGGACCAGATGCCATGATCTTCATTTTCTGAATGTTGAGCTTTAAGCCAACTTTTTCACTCTCCTCTTTCATTTTCATCAAGAAGTTCTTTAGTTCTTCTTCACTTTCTGCCATAGAGGTGGTGTCATCTGTGTATCTGAGGTTATTGATATTTCTCCCAGCAATCTTGATTCCAGCTTGTGCTTCTTCCAGCCCAGTGTTTCTCATGATGTACTCTGCATATAAGTTAAATAAGCAGGGTGACAATATACAGCCTTGATGTACTCCTTTTCCTATTTGGAACCAGTCGGTTGTTCCATGTTCAATTCTGACTTTTGCTTCCTGACCTACATACAGGTTTCTCAAGAGGCAGGTCAGGTGGTCTGGTATTCCCACCTCTTTCAGAATTTTCCACAGTTTATTGTGGTCTACACAGTCAAAGGCTTTGGCATAGTCAATAAAGCAGAAATAGATGTTTTTCTGGAGCTCTCTTGCTTTTTCGATGATCCAGCAGATGTTGGCAATTTAATCTCTGGTTCCTCTGCCTTTTCTAAAACCAACTTGAACATCTAGAAGTTCACGGTTCACATATTGCTGAAGCCTGGCTTGGAGAATTTTGAGCATTACTTTACTAGTGTGTGAGATGAGTGCAATTGTGCGGTAGTTTGAGCATTCTTTGGCATTGCCTTTTCTGGGATTGGAATGAAAACGGACCTTTTCCAGTCCTGTGGCCACTGCTGAGTTTTCCAGATTTGCTGGCATATTGAGTGCAGCACTTTCACAGCATCATCTTTTAGGATTTGAAATAGCTCAACTATAATTCCATCACCTCCACTAGCTTTGTTTATAGTGACACTTCCTAAGGCCCAGTTGACTTCACATTCCAGGATATCTGGCTCTAGGTGAGTGATCACACCATCGTGATTATATGGGTTGTGAAGATCTTTTTTTGTACAGTTCTTCTGTGTATTCTTGCCAGCTGTTCTTAGTATCTTCTGCTTTTGTTAGGTCCCTACTATTTCTGTCCTTTATTGAGCCCATCTTTGCGTGGAATGTTCCCTTGGTATCTCTAATTTTTTTGAAGAGATCTCTAGTCTTTCCCATTCTATTGTGTTCCTCTATTTCTTTGCATTGATCACCGAGGAAGGCTTTCTTATCTCGCCTTGCTATTCTTTGGAACTCTGCATTCAAATAGGTATATCTTCCCTTTTCTCCTGTGATTTTAGCTTCTTTCTTTTCATAGCTATTTGTAAGGCCTCCTCAGACAGCCATTTTGCTTTTCTGCATTTGTTTTTCTTGGGGATGGTCTTGATCCCTGTCTCCTGTACAATGTGAGGAACCTCTGTCCATAGTTCATCAAGCACTCTGTCAGTAGTGTGCATAGAGAGATTCCTTATTATTTCTTATAGCTACTGGTATTCTATTGTATGGATATAGAAAATGAGTGCCCTTTGTTGGAAATCTGGTTTGTTTCCAATCTTTTGTTATTTCAGGAATGCTGAAGTGGTTAACCATGTATATATGTCAGTTCCTATAATTAGTATCCAAGTTTAAAAGGTACATGCATTTGTAATTTAAATAGTACAAATATGTATTAACTTTTAATTTTTCATTACAATGAAATGGTGAGACTTTTGTTCAGATGTGTTAGGGGGAAGCCTTGTCTGACTCTTATCTAGATTCTGTCGTTCATTTATCATCCTGTCTCCAAGTCATGTGTTCTTTCTCTTTTAGTTTCAACAACATATCTCAGGCTAGACAATGTCAGAATGGTTGCATTATTTTATTATGATTTTATAGTGACTATAAAGAATTCATAATCTCTTGATCTGCTATGGCTTAGAGTTCAGATCAGTCACATTTAACTGCAATTTTGTGACTAAAGTATTGTTCCCAAATTGCTACAGAAAATATATTCTGCAAAATTATAACCTAAATAGATTTTTACTCTTCTCCAACACTAAAGTTGGAAAAATATCTGCTCTAAAATTCAACCCTCTTTCTTTTCACTGCTCTGTCTTTGCATAATTTCTCTCTGTCCTTGAGAAAAGGATTATATAGATTCACTTAGAGTAGAGGAAGGAAAAAGATTTACAAGTTCAGTTCAGTTCAGTTCAGTTCAGTCGCTCAGTCATGTCCGACTCTTTGCAACCCCATGAATCGCAGCACGCCAGGTCTCCCTGTCCATCACCAACTCCCAGAGTTCACTCAGATGCATGTCCATCGAGTCAGTGATGCCATCCAGCCATCTCATCCTCTGTCGTCCCCTTCTCCTCCTGCCCCCAGTCCCTCCCAGCATCAGAGTCTTTTCCAATGAGTCAACTCTTCGCATGAGGTGGCCAAAGTACTGGAGTTTCAGCTTTAGCATCATTCCTTCCAAAGAAATCCCAGGGCTTATGTCCTTCAGAATGGACTGGTTGGATCTCCTTGCAGTCCAAGGGACTCTCAAGAGTCTTCTCCAACACCACAGTTCAAAAGCATAAATTCTTCAGCCTCAGCCTTCCTCACAGTCCAACTCTCACATCCATACATGACCACAGGAAAAACCGTAGCCTTGACTAGATGGACCTTTGTTGGCAAAGTAATGTCTCTGCTTTTCAATATGCTATCTAGATTGGTCATAACTTTACTCCAAGGAGTAAGCATCTTTTAATTTCATGGCTGCAATCACCATCTGCAGTGATTTTGGAGCCCAAATAAAGTCTGACACTGTTTCCACTGTTTCCCCATCTATTTCCCATGAAGTGATGGGACCAGATGCCATGATCTTCGTTTTCTGAATGTTGAGCTTTAAGCCAACTTTTTCACTCTCCACTTTCACTTTCATCAAGAGGCTTCTTAGTTCTTCTTCACTTTCTGCCATAAGGGTGGTGTCATCTGTATATCTGAAGTTATTGATATTTCTCCTGGCAATATTGATTCCAGCTTGTGTTTCTTCCAGTCCAGCGTTTCCCATGATGTACTCTGATTATAAGTTAAATAAGCAGGGTGACAATATACAACCTTGACGTACTCCTTTTCCATACTACTTAATTTCCCACATTTTGAAAAAGGAATTGACTCTATCTTACTCTGTCAAAAGCAATCTCATTGGCTGTAGCATCAAAGTATGTTTTACTGATCTGTTTGTATGTCTTGGGTGAAGAGTATACCTACTTTTGTTGTCCAATAAAAAGGAATAATGATGGGAACTTTGACAAGTCTAGTAGATTGGGGCTTCAATTATTACTTGCCAGTGTGAATGGTTGACTCTAGATTGACTTTATATTAAAATAGATGCTAGCTTCATCCTCTCTAGGAGGATGCTAGCTTCATTTTGCTCTCTCTGGAAAAGAACTCAAAATGGTTATGCTGGAAACAACACTACAGATGACCATTAAATCCAAACAAACAACACACTTTGATAATACTTTATCCCTGCTTTCTCTGAAGTTAATGGTAATAGGCCCCTTTCATTTCATTCCTATCTTTTCTATCTTTGGATGTACCTCTGAAGAGAGTACAAAAGGCAGAAGGGAAAATGAATGATGGAAGAATAGAACTCATTGTACAGAAACTAAATATGTGATGCAATCTCTTGAAGGAACAGTATGCAAAGCATTCTTTGGTGGCTTTAACTTGAGCAAATAACAAAGCCATAGAAGTTAAATAATTAATAATATTGAAAGAAATGCTATACAAATGTAAACCATCAACCTATGTCAGACCCTATGATAGATTTATATTTCTCTCAAATATTTTTGGATGTTGGTGTAAGGAAGCAGAAAGACATTTAGGGCTAAAGAATCAGTAGAGCTATAAATTCCCTCCTAGTGCATTTAGTTAAAAATGAATGCGTTTTATTCATTTATTAGGATCTCTTTAATGAAGCATACTTAATTGCAATCCTTTTTATATCCCTTTTGTGCTAAAATATTGAGTTAGTTTATTGGTTAGCTGACTTGAAAGAAATACTGATTAAGAACAATAGCTTTGAAACTAGAGCCTGAATTTGAATTTTGGTTTCCCTACTTGTTAACTGGGCTTCCCTGGTGGCTCAGAGGGTAAAGAATGGGTTGTCTCACATATTCTCCAGTTTCTCAGATGCACAGTTTCCTCACTGGTGAAACAGCATAAAAATACCTAATTCATAAAGCTGTTGTAACAATTAAGTGAGATGATATACATTAAACATTCAACACATTCCGGGCAAATAATAAAAGCTTAATGCATGCTAATGGCAATGAACAAAAATTATTTTCAGTTCCAATGCAGGTACCCTAATTGAATATGAGGAAATATGCTTTGTGATAATCGCTTTAACTAAAACAATAGAATATATGGCAAAACTATATATATGCACACACAACACATTATAGTAAGTAATGGAGAAACAATGCTTTTGGAAGCAAGAAATAAATATGCTTAACCCATGTATATATGTTTTACAACTACTGATTCTAATATTTGTATTTTTCTCTATATTAGTACATTCCAGGAGGATAAGCAATATTTCTAGCTCTGTATATTCAGTAAAACACATCTGCATGTACTTTAAGAATCCATCGGGGGTGCTAAGTTCCCTCTGGTATAATGTTGTGAGTATAGCTGAGGCTGGAAATCTTTCAGGAATAGCATCATAACACATCCCATGATGTCATGCATTTTCTGGCTGGCATCATTCCCAGTGGGGCAGAATTGACACATAGTCCGATATGACTATTGAAACAGGTTAAGACGAATGATCTGAAAATATTTTTAAGGCTAAGGTTAGCGAGGACAGCCTACTAATTTTCATTTAATTGTTCTGTAACATCACTTAATATTAGAATGTTCAGGAACATACCACCTGCAAAGTCTATTTCTCTATTAAATCCCCAAAGTTTAACTTTGGGGTAGATGACAGAGAGCTAAAAGGAAGTAGGGAAAACTAGAAACTTATAAAAAAATAAATTTAAATGAGATGGCTAAGATTATCCAGAAAATCATTTTTATCATCAGTAAATATACTTTTCACCCTTTCCTCTTGATTCACGTAAATTTAATAAAGAGAGTTAAAAAAATGTGTGCTGGCCTGCATTTTATTATGTAATAGCGTTTGCATGGTACCGCTTTTCTGTTTCTCACTTCATCAGAACTGTTTTTCATTTGGTGGGACCTCCTCAGCTGTGACAGTGTCAGGAAAAAAGCATCTGTAGTTGTGCAATCATCTACTGAAAGCCGTTCTGTTTCCATGTAACTATACATCTCTTTTAGACCAAATGGGAGACGCTTAATGTTAATAAATAAGCAGTTTCTGCATAAATAAAGACCAGGCCCTGCAATTGACAGACCTGATTAATTATTTTTTTTCTGTGCCAAGCCAAATGGACTCATAAAACAAGCGATAAAGCTGTGAATTGTATACTTGGTTACAAATGCATTCAGAATAAATATGGTTTCTATTTGTAAATACAAATATTATAGTGCTATGGGATTCAAACTTAATCCATTACAATAGAGAAAAATACAAATATATGACCCTTGTGCATAAAGCACATTTGTACTGAAATGCTGCAGCAATGGATAATACATTTCTCTTTGATTTTGATGCCAAAAATATGGTTCAAAGTTCTGGGAGATATGACCAACTCATCTCCTTTCTGGCCTCTCACTGTCTCCCTGCCCCTCCCCTAAACTTTAATGTTTAATCTGATCAAATGGGAACATTACATGGTGATTTTTGTACAAGTTGCTTATGTTTGCATGAATATAAGAATAGGGTCTTTAAAAAAGCGATAGTGCTAATTTTTTAAAAAGGGATGTTTTATACTTCTATGAATGTGGAAACTGAGAACTATAATAAAGAAGCAGCTATGTTAGCTATTATTTTCTTTTGCTATGAGAATAATTTTTTACCACTGTGAGAACAATTTGTACAAATAGTCTCTTTTCTGCAATTTTTCTCATTTCTTACAGGGAGATTGTAAAGTCATGCTTGACCACAATAATAAATGGTTGCCCTAGATAGGGTTTTGATGTCACAAATTCAACATCTCAGTTTAAGATCAAATAGAGAACTCAAGCTGCTGCTGCTCAGTCGCTTCAGTCATGTCTGACTCTGTGTGACCCCATAGACGGCAGCCCACGAGGCTCCCCCGTCCCTGGGCTCCTCCAGGCAAGAACACTGGAGTGGGTTGCTATTTCCCTCTCCAATGCATGAAAGTTAAAAGTGAAAGTGAAGTCGCTCAGTCGTGTCCGACTCCCAGCGACCCCATGGACTGCTGCCTACCAGGCTCCTCTGTCCATTGGATTTTCCAGGCAAGAGTACTGGAGTGGGGTGCCATTGCCTTCTCCAGGAACTCAAGCTAGGAGAACGCAAAATCCTGTTTAACTGTAGCTTTGACAACTGTCTGTGATAGTTAAAGGGATTACAAGAAACACATGAAAGGTAATAGATACATGTTTGTTTGACAATAGAGTTCAAAGTTTCTTCTGTTCTGAATGTTCTACTTTACAAAGAGAAAATGTAAATTTAGAAGATAATTATATTTGATTTAAGGCCTTGTTTTCTACTTAAGAAAAGCTACTTTATAATGATAAGATTCTGGCAAAATGTTGTGTTCTTTCTAAAAACAAACTAAAGTTCTAAGAAAAAATAATTTTTATTTTAGCAGTATATTTAGACAAATTAGCACTTCAAGAATATCCATTTGTAATTAATATAAAATATAATTTTAAAAATTAAACATTGCATTAAGAAATATTAGGTCCCCCTTAAGAAGCTCTGCATGTTCCATGAAGTCCAGGACTCAGTCCATGAAAATCCAGTGACTCAGCTGGCAACCACTTTTCACTCAGACTATACTGAATACTTACTACATTGGACTATCCCCCTCCAACCAGAATTCAGCATCCTTCCCACTAACTCTGTAAATATAAATATATAGACTCCTAAATAATAATTTGGTCTCTAAAGTCACTTCTGCACCAGGCATAAGCTTTTCAGGCCTAAAGTGAAACTTGAATTCAATTCTCAAATCAGATGTTACCTCTTCTGTGTAGATTTCTTCAATGTTCTAACCCCACCCCAACTGAGGTAAGTTTAAGTCTTCCTCCTCCACAATGTTACTACATTTTACATGGACACACACACACATATAAACACAAATGCACACTTGCACTGGAGCCATGCTCACATTTTAATGTATATCCTGTTTGCCTGGTTATCTTATCTATGTGATCACAGAAAGACATGGAAAATACCTTCTTACTATACATTTATTAAATAAATAAAGCTCAAATAATATGTGATGAGTGAATAAGTAAATGAACTGGTTAAAAGTAGTTAGGAGAAAATAAGTTGACACCATGAATCACAGATAAGATATCCACTCTATGAATTCTTTCTTCACTCTACATAAGGCTATCTCTAGGTTCATAATCTAAAATGCATCTAAAGGCAAGATGAGAAATATAATTTAGTTCAGCTTGTTATTTAAATATGAAACTATACTGCTAACATGACAATATTTCTAAATTTTGAGAGAATTAAATGGATTTCAACTTTATACTTTCTATGAAAAGTGTCTGAAGCTAGAAAACAATAATAATGAGAAATTATTCATAAGATGATTACATGAATACGATAGGTCTAAATTATATCTGAGACTCTTTGAAAAGAGTGTTCAAATTGCTGTTTGGAAAACAAGTGCTTGCTCCTTTACTACTTCAAGTCTTTCTTCGAATGAGAGGAGTAACAACCAGGTAACAGCATGTATGTATTTTTTAAATATTTGGATTTAGGTAATAAATGTCTGTATGTCCTCTTATATTTTTGTTGAGAAGATATTTACATGTTTTTTCTACTATATATATTTCATAATTAAAAACAGTGCTCTTATTTAATTATTAATTAATCTATTTGAGCTTGCTACATTGATCTTTAGTCCCCTCAAAAGACCTAAAAGAAATAGGAGCATTGGTCACTTAGGCATCACAAAAATCAAGTAATTGAAAGGATGTGCTTATTGTTTTCCATTGTTACTGTCCATTCATTCCTTTGAATGTTTAATAGGGAATGTCTATTTTTATTCTTTGTCCATACCTTTAGAATAATTGTAGCTACTTTTAGTATCAATGATACTATATGCCTTTAAAATTGAGCTTAATCCTGTTTATTTGGGTGTAGAACGTTTTAAGATCCCAGATACAATATATACTTTGAGAAATTAACAATCAAGAACCCATCATGTTGGATTAAAAGTGATAGAAACAGCTTAATGAAAAGCTGTTTCTCAGACAAGCTTAATGAGAAAGGAGGTTTATAGCAAAGATGCTGAGAGAGACCACATGAAGAAAGCTATTGAGAGCTATGATAGCCTTAGGGATGTCAGAAACATTCTGCCTCTAATCTGTGCTGCTTTCTGGGAGTTCCAGACATGGTTTCTGGAAGTCCTGCAGTCTCAGACTTGGAGCTTCATGACCAGGGGGAAAGAAAGATTCTTATCATCTCTAGCAAAAAGATCCTTGGGAAAAACTCTGATTGGCTCACCTTGATGCATATACCCATTCCCAAACCAATCCCTCTGACCCCAACTAAAGCAAATTATAAGTGATCCAGCCTGGGCCACATGATCATCTCTGTAGTCAAGATAGGGGACTGTTTTTCAAAGGATGATCATAGGGATACTGGGCCAGCCATGGCAATAGCCACTACAAAAGAAACCACTTTGATTTATTAACCTTTAATTCCTAAATCTATAACATTATACAGATTATGGGGGGGGGGAAGAGTCAAATATTTGTAATGGTACTATTAATGTAAAGGTGGAAAGGTGTCTGTATAACATTTAAATATTTGCTCGGGCTAGGGATTATTCTGGAGAAGGCAATGGCACTCCACTCCAGTACTCTTGCCTGGAAAATCCCATGGACGGAGGAGCCTGGTAGGCTGCAGTCTACGGGGTCGTGAAGAGTCGGCCACGACTGAGCGACTTCACTTTCACTTTTCACTTTCCTGCATTGGAGAAGGACATGGCAACCCACTCCAGTGTTCTTGCCTGGAGAATTCCAGGGACGGCGGAGCCTGGTGGGCTGCCGTCTTTGGGGTCGCACAGAGTCGGACACGACTGAAGTGACTTAGCAGCAGCAGCAGCAGCAGCAGCAGCAGGGATTATTACCTTCCCTGGTAGCTCAACTGGTAAATGTCTGCAATGCAGGAGACCTAGGTTCGATCCCTGGGTTGGGACGAGCCCCTGGAGGAGATAGCAGCAACCCACTCCAGTATTCTTGCCTGGAGAATCCCCATGGACAGAGGAGCCTGGCGGGCCACAGTCTATGAGGTTGCAAAGAGTCAGACGCGACTAAGCGCAGCACAGCACAGGAATTATTATGAAAAAAAAAGAATAAGAAACCATCACTATTGAGGCCAGATGTTAACAAGAAAATTTAATTTCAATATTAGAATATAATGGGTTATGAAATTTTAAAGTGAGCTGCCAGGCCGAGATGATATTTTTCAAAGGAATTGTCTGTTAAAAAAAAAAACAAAAAACCTTACTAGCATTGTTGTTCAGTCGCTAAGTTGTATCTGACTCTTCACGACCCCATGGACTGCACCATGCTAGGCTTCCCTGTCCTTCACTATCTCCCAGAGTTTGCTCAAATTCATGTCCATTGAGTTGGTGATGACATCTGACCATCTTATCCTCTGTTGCCCCCATCTTCTCCTGCCGTTAGTCTTTCTCAGCATTAGGGTCTTTTCCAATGAGTTGGCTCCTTGGGCTTCCCTGGTAGCGCAGGAGGTAAAGAATCTGCCTGCAATGCAGGAGACCTGGGTTCAATCTCTGGGTCGGGAAGATCCCCTGGAGGAGGGAATGGCAACTCACTCCAGTATTCTTGCCTAGAGAATTTATGGACAGGGAAGCCTGGTGGGCTAAAGTCCATGGAATGGCAAAGAGTCTGACACAACTGAGTGACTAACACACAAACACAACTTCACAATAGGCGGCCAAGTATTGGAGCTTCAGCATCAGTCCTTTCAATGAATATTCAGGGTTGATATCCTTTAGGATTGACTGGTTTGACCTCCTTGCTATCCAGGCGACTCTCGAGAGTCTTATCCGGCATCACAATTTGAAAGCATCAGTTCTTCAGCACTCAGCCTTCTTTACTCTCATTAGAAATATAAATAATAAAGAAAGCAGGGAGGGGAGATTAGTGAAAAGTCTCTTTTGAACAAAATTATGATTCCCTCTTCATCTCAAGAGAGGATTTCTACCAGGATTACTCAGAAAGGCTGAGCTATGTCCCTGCAGCTAAGGAGTCACAGGGAAGAATGGACAGTGAGGGAATGGTTAGCAACAAAGAAAGTGGAATGAAGCTCCTCTGTGGGGAGTGTCACGTTGTATTAGGTGTGTGGGGTTAAGGATGTCTGAGTGCTTGTTGCACATCATAGAAGTTTCAGCGAGAGAGAGTTGGAGCAGATGCTTTATAAGATACTGTACAATCAAGTCCACAAGAGGCCAAACGAGTCTCAAAAGGAGAGGCTAGACATGAGTCATCAGACTCAGTATGGTAGAGAAGTCAGCAAGCTCTGAAAGGGAGCACATTTACCCTTGTCAGGGGAACTGCTGGCCAGAGACCACTTGGAATGGGGAACGGGTAGGCTAGGCATTTTGGTGGGTGGGTTGTTTGTTTTATTTTTCAACTGGTTTTTCTAAGACTATGTAAGTTTCATACAGTATTATAGTTGGGCTTCTGTTTATCTTACAGGGAACTCACCACCAAAAGTTTAGTTTCCGTCACCATACTGCTGGCCTTTCCTGACCCATTTTGCCCACCCTACCCTCTTCACCTTTGGTAATCACCACTGTTCTCTGTATCTATACAAATGTAAAAGTTGCTCAAAGGAGAAAGTGTTGACTTTGAACGTCTGGCAGCCCTTGAGAAAGAGAAAGCAACTTAAGACGGCGGCAGTCAAGTAAGAATTCCCTGCCCCCAGCTCATCCCTTGTCCTCCTCTCACACTGGGTCTGGAGGTAAGGTTCAAATATCATGGTTAGATGGAGGTGAAGGAGAGAAGACCTAGGGGGAAGAATCAGAGACAAAAAGATACAAAATTAGTATCCTCTTGGTTTTATTGGTTTCTTGCTAATTACAGGCCTCAGTCCATTCTAAAGGAGATCAGTCCTGGGCGTTCTTTGGAAGGAATGATGCTAAAGCTGAAACTCCAGTACTTTGGCCACCTCATGGGAAGAGTTGACTCATTGGAAAAGACTCTGATGCTGGGAGGGATTGGGGGCAGGAGGAGAAGGAGACGACAGAGGATGAGAGGGCTGGATGGCATCACTGACTCGATGGACGTGAGTCTGAGTGAACTCTGGGAGTTGGTGATGGACAGAGAGGCCTGGCCTGCTGCGATTCATGGGGTTGCAAAGAGTTGGACATGACTAAGCGACTGAACTGAACTGAACTGAACTGAAGATCCACCTGGAGGACTAGGAGTAGCTCTAATTTTGAATGCAGTTGGACGCTTTGACTGTAATGAGATTGGACGTTCTAAGTACCAAATCCAGGCTTTGATTATTGTACCAAACCCAGAGTGATCATAACTCTTTTTATTATCTGAAAGTGAGAAGAAGAGTCATGGGGCTACTTGTGCTTTATTCCATAGGCAAAGTGAAAAGTTCACATCACTGAATAAGTTTCAAAGTGAGAGTGAGTGGGAAAAAAAGTATACTTTTGATTACAATCTTTCTTTCTTTCTTTCACAGTGATAGTACCTGAACTGAATTTTCAGGTTCTTAGGCTATTCCTAACCAATCAATTTTTGTGAAGTGGTATATTTTGTTTTGTTTTATCAAGTCTGATACAGATGAATTCTATATATTACACTCTTTGGGTGTATGGGTATCAGTGCATGGGTACTTCATATTCTTTATCATTTAAGTCATCTGGTATCCCAATAAAATAACAATAAAAACAGCTTTGTTGAACTTAAAATTTATTCAAGAGTCAGATTCATATTATAAAAGTAATAGAGAAAAATCAACCACTAATTAGAATTTGCAAAATATGTTTTTACAGATTAATATGAAAAACAAAATGCCATTCAAATGTTTTAATTGGTTTCAGTTTTACAACTGCAAACCAGATGGTTTCTTTTCAAGTAGTTTATAATGTCTTTGCTGAATAACTGAATTACCAAACCAGCTGTGATTATTAACATTTACCTAAACAGAAAAACATGTCTGCTATTTGTTTGCTAAGGCAGTACCTGCTTTGCAAAAGTTTGACAAACAAATCATGACTCTACTCTGAATAGCATAGTGTTTTAATAACATAGAGAGCAGAGATAAAAGAGATGCACTTATTAATTTATTTCCTAAAATGCATGCTGATTTAAAATTTAGGCGTTGAAACCAAGCAATCTCTTGTGGATCATTCTAATCTTATAATGGTACAATTGTGAAGTGTAGTTACAGTTTTAATGTGAAGAACTTGCTTTAGACTTTTTGAAATCCTTTTAATAATTCTCTTTAACCACTTGTTAAAATGTTATATTCTGGAAGCAACTGGTTCTCATAGAAATTTGTTTCTGATATACATTGATGTTTTCTAACTCTAAATTTTAGCAAGTGTAAATTTCTAGATACTGATTATAACTGAATGCAATTTCAATTCTGTAAAAAACTTAATAACAGAAATTTC
Organism: Bos taurus; assembly: GCF_002263795.3. Taxonomy (NCBI): domain Eukaryota; kingdom Metazoa; phylum Chordata; class Mammalia; order Artiodactyla; family Bovidae; genus Bos; species Bos taurus. The sequence continues at coordinate 24,980,249 of NC_037336.1, read as the reverse complement.
AATTAGATATGGAAGACCAGAAAGGGAAGCTCTTATGCCCTGTGACAGAAATAGAGCCCAACAAGAAAAAGGAAGATTGTTCTTTCCTGGCAAGGACTCAGCCAGTGAAAAGCCATGAACTATATGGGCTTCCCAGATGGTGGTAGTGGTAAAAAAAGAAAAGAAAAAAAATCTGCCTGCCAATGCAGGAGATGTAAGAGAGGTAGATTCAATCTGCAAGTTCGATCCCTGGGTAGGGAAGATCCCCTGGAGGAGAGGAGGGCAACCCATTCGAGTATTCTTGCTTTGAGAATCCAGCTGACAGAGGAGCCTGGTGGGATATAGTCCATACAGTTGCAGTCATAAAGAGTCAGACATGACTACAGCAACTAAAGCCTCCCAACTTACTTTTTCTATAAAAGAGTTCTTCCCTTCCTCTCAAGGGATTTGCATGCATTTCTTCACAGTTGCAGACTCTAAATTCTAACTCTGCTTCCCTGGTGGCTCAGATGGCAAAGAATCTGCCTGCAACGTGGGAGACCTGGGTTTGATCCCTGGAAGATCCCCTTGAGAAGGAAATGGCAACCCACTCCAGGATTCTTGCCTGGAGAACCTCCATGGACAGAGGAGCCTGGCAGACTACAGTCCATGGGGTTGCAAAGAGTTGGACACAACTGAGCAACTAAGCACAGTACAGCTCATCCCAAATAAAACCATATTTGCTGGAGAAATATCTGGCAGTCTATTTGTTTCACATCAAAATAACTCTCTTTAGAGCCAAGTAAAGAAGGAGACATTTAAGGGGAGGTGATGGTGACAAATGTTTTAGTTCTTTTTTACCCAAAAAATAAATTATCAGGAAAAATTCTGATTAGAAAATGACATTGTAAATATTCTATGACAGTCTTTTTCCAACTAGAATTTTCCTTGGTTATTTACTGTTTGGGTAAAAGGCCTAAAACAACTGATTTTTGTCTCATAAGTCTGTAGTCATCTAGGCATTACTGATCTGGGTTTAGTCTGGCTGATGGCAGTGTGAGTCTCTCAGACATCTATCTCTAGTCAGCTGGACGCTCTGAGGGGCCTGGTTGGATTGGATGGTCTGCATAGTGGGCATAGTGATGACACAGCTCTCCTCCAGGTGTTCCTCACAATTTCCTGGCAAGCTCACCCAGGGATGGTCTCATGGTTCCGGAGAAGGAGCAAGGGCAGTAAGAGGGTGAGTCCCAATGCACAAGAACTTTTGTCACCTCTGACTGTGTCCTGTTTGATAACATTTCAATGACCAACGAGAGTATTGTATCTAGCTCAGAGTGAAAGAGTGGAGCAGAATGCCCTATCTTTAATAGGAGGAGTAAAGAATTGGGGCCATCAATGCAATCAATCAAACACACATTCATACAGGGTTATACTACTCTTTGATAGCTCTCCTGAGTAGGATGTACTGTAATTTGCTTAATAATTTCTCTATTTATGGATGTTCAAATTGATCCATTTGAACATCCATAAATAGAGAAATTATTTCTTTGCAATTACAGACAGTGGTGCTTTAGTAATGGAAATAAAAACAAAAATAAACAAATGGGGCCTAATTAAACTTAAAAACTTGCACAACGAAGGAAACTATAAGTAAGGTGAAACGACAGCCCTCAGAATGGGAGAAAATGATAATAAATGAAACAACTGACAAAGAACTAATCTCCAAAATATACACACAGCTCATACAGCTCAATACCAGAAAAATGAACAGCATGATCAAAAAGTGGGCAAAAGACCTAAACAGACAGTTCTCCAAAGAAGACATACAGATGACTAATAAACATATGAAAAGATGCTCAACATCACTCATTATTAGAGAAATGCAGATCAAAACCACAATGAAGTATCATTTCACACCAGTCAGAATGGGCATCATCAAAAAGTCCGTAAACAATAAATGCTGGAGAGGGTGTGGAGAAAAGGGAACCCGCTTATACTGTTGGTAGAAATGCAAACTGGTACACACACTTAAGGAGAACAGTGTGGAGATTCCTTAAAAAACTGGAAATAGAACTGCCTGATGACCCAGCAATCCCACTGCTGGGCATATACCCTGAGGAAACCAGAATCTGAAAGAGACACATGTACCCCAATGTTCCCTGCAGCACTATTTACAATAGCTAGGACATGGAAGCAACCTAGATGTCCACTGGCAGATGAATGGATAAGGAAGTTGTGGTACATACACACGATGGGTTATTACTCAGCTATAAAAAGGAATGCATTTGAGTCAATTCTAGCGAGATGGAGGAACCTGGAACCCAGGCTGTTGAGTTGTATCTCATTTATTAGATTTATTCTCAGAAAACGTATGGTTTTTGTTACCATTGTAGGTAATACCATTTTATAAAGTGTATTTTTCTGTTTGTTGTTCAAGTGCATTGAGACTCCTAATTTTATATACTAAACTTATATCAAACAAACCTGCTATCCTCTTGTACTCTCTGAAATTATCAGTATTCTCACAATATTTTCTAAAAATAGTGACAGTTTTCCAAATTCTTCTTTCTTCTACCTATTTCCCCCCTCTCTTTTGCCTTATATCACTGGAAGGATCACCTAATTTAATGATGAGAAGCATCTTTTCTTCTGATTTATAAAGGAATGTTTCAAAATTGAGTTTGTTATCTGCACTGAATTTTGATAGAAAACATTCCTCAGGGAGAGGAGTTTCCTTCTATTTCTAGCTTGGTAGTAGTTTTATTAAATTACTAATGTGATAATGTTTATCACAGTTGTTTTAATTCTATCATATGAAATGTTCATATGGTATTTTTCTCCTTTAATATGTCATTGAGATAGATTTTTATTAGTAGTTATTCCAAAGTTAATAGTCCTTATATTCCTGGGTTAAATGTATTTCTCAATCTATTGCTGATTTTTTTGGAAAGATTTTTCATTATAATTTTCTGTCTAGTTCATAAGTAAGATCTTCCTATATACTTTTTATTATTCTTATCTATATAGGTTTATGTGACAACAATACTGTCTTCCTTAAAATAGTTAAGAAATATTCCCTTTCACCTTTCTCTTGTTAATATCTTCTTATTTCTAAGATTTTCTGCCATTTTCGTATGGTGCATTTGCTGTATATTAATTTTTTTTCCTGCTTCTACTTTAGGAATCTGAGATTTCATGTTGTTTGTCAACTCTGGAAAATTCTAGGCCATTTTAAAAAGGTATTGCCTCTCCTTTATTCTCTCTAGTCCCTCAGTATGAAACTCATCTTTAATTTATGTTGGGCATTTTCATTCTAACCTCAACATCTCTTCATTTCACTTCAGTAATTTCCACAATTTTATAAAGTATATCTCTGTTCCTGTTCTAGATAATTTCCTTAAATCTATTTTCCAGTTAAATGACTCTATTTAGCTTTTTAATGACCTTTAGTCATTTTAAGACTGATATTTTATTCTCCTTTAAATTTTTACTCTATTATTTCATATACCTGTGAATAAAATGTTGCTGTTTGTACCACATGACTTTGGCTAATTCTGCTTTCTTTGGATGGTAGTGTGTATAATTACAATTTTTTATTCCTCTTCTTTGAAAAACATTGACTTAATATTGTAATATACACATTTAGTAAAATATTTAGTAAAATATTCCCTCAAATAGAATATTTTCATTCTGATTATCCTTCCTCCTATCTCACATGTCATTGTTGTCCAAGATTTAATTTCCACCGAATTCTCCCAAATTGAATATTATTCTTATTTCATAGAATCAATGTTTGTTTAGATTTACTCACTTGTGTTTTACTGTTTATATCCAATTTCTTCTTTCTTGTTTTAATTTCTTTTTTCCTGAAGAGGATCCTGTAGACATTTTTTATGTAAAAGTTATTGACAGTATTGATCTTTATTGGTTTGTCTGAAAGTGTTTTTCATATTGCTCTCTCTCTGAATGATAGTTATAAAATTCTACATTAAGTGTTACTAGCTTTAAATAGAAGTTATTTTTTCACTGTCTTCAGGCTTCTGTGGTTACTGTAGAGAATTATGTTTTTAGCTTATTCTTTTGTAGGCTGGGGTTAATCTCTAGACCCATTTACCATGCTTCCTTTGTCAATGTATTAAGGAGTTTTTCTAACATGTTGCTAGGTGTGGGTTTTGTTTTATTTATCTTGCCTAGGATTCATGGTTTTTGGATGGTGAAAATTCAGTTATGGAAAATTCTAGCCAATATCTTTTGACTATTTGTTTTCTTCAATTCTGTCTAGTCTCTCCTCCTGGAATTGCTGTATTTTCCCTCTATATTTAAAAAATTCTCTTTTATCTTTTCCATTACTTTATAGTTTCTTCAATTTACAAGTCACTACTTTTCTATTTTGCTGTTTTAAATGTCTTAATTAATTTCAAAGAATATTCTTTGAAAATTTATTGATATTCTGTTTTATTTTTTAAAAAATGGCTGGCTTCATATTTTAGTAATGACAATTTTAATTAAAAAATTTTAACATATTTATTTTATATCTTCATTCAATTATTTCTTCATCTAATGTTCTTGAGGATCTATTTCAGGTGTCTGTTACTTCTCTTGTGTTTGCTGCTGTTGGTTATTTTCTTTACACGATCTCTAATATTACATTAAAATTATGTAGAGGTAAATAGAAACTTGAATTTTGGAAGATAATACAAGGGTACCAGTGTCATCATCTGCTGTGCACTTAAATGCATGTTTTTTCTTGTAAAGCACATCTTTATATTTGGCATATGATTATTATAATTGAACTAAGCATAAAATTTAATGATTAATTTTGGTAGAAAAATATCTTACACAGCATAAAAAAAAACTATTATGGGATCTTGATATATACAGAAAATTGTCTGTGATATATGTGAGGATAGCTTTACAAGAGTCACACAATAATTATTTCCTATGAAAACAGGAAGGTTGCCAAAATATGGGAAATGTACACTGTCACTATAGCACTAGGTATTTCCCCCTTTTCCTCTTGAAAAACCTGTGTGCAGGTCAGGAAGCAGCAGTTAGAACTGGACATGGAACAACAGACTGGTTCCAAATAGGAAAAGGAGTACGTCAAGGCTGTATATTGTCACCTTGCTTATTTAACTTCTGTGTAGAGTACATCATGAGAAACGCTGGGCTGGAAGAAGTACAAGCTGGAATCAAGACTGCCGGGAGAAATATCAATAACCTCAGATATGCAGATGAAACCACCCTTATGGCAGAAAGTGAGGAGGAACTAAAAAGCCTCTTGATGAAAGTGAAAGAGGAGAGTGAAAAAGTTGGCTTAAAGCTCAACATTCAGAAAACGAAGATCATGGCATCTGGTCCCATCACTTCATGCGAAATAGATGGGGAAACAGTGGAAACAGTGTCAGACTTTATTTTGGGGGGCTCCAAAATCACTGCAGATGGTGATTGCAGCCATGAAATTAAAAGATGCTTACTCCTTGGAAGGAAAGTTATGACCAACCTAGATAGCATATTCAAAAGCAGAGACATTATTTTGCCAATAAAGGTCCGTCTACTCAAGGCTATGATTTTTCCTGTGGTCATGAATGGATGTGAAATTTGGGCTGTGAAGAAAGCTGAAAGCCTAAGAATTGATGCTTTTGAACTGTGGTGTTGGAGAAGACTCTTGAGAGGCCCTTGGACTGCAAGGAGATCCAACCAGTCCATTCTGAAGGAGATCAGTCCTTGGTGTTCTTTGGAAGGACTGATGCTAAAGCTGAAACTCCAGTACTTTGGCCACCTCATGTGAAGAGTTGACTCATTGGAAAAGACTCTGATGCTGGGAGAGATTGGGGACAGGAGGAGAAGGGGATGACAGAGGATGAGATGCCTGGATGGCATCACCGACTCGATGGACATGAGTTTGGGTGAACTCTGGGAGTTGGTGATGGACAGGGAGGCCTGGCGTGCTGCAATTCATGGGGTCACAAAGTGTTGGACATGACTGAGCGACTGAACTGAACTGAACTGAAGATAATATAATCCTTGTTTAGAGAAATTAAGCCACTTACCCAAGTTCTCAAAGCTAATAAGTGAGAGATATGTACTCTGATTCCAGTTTGAGTTCAAAATCCATTGTAACCTCTACTTATATTGACTTCCAGTGAAAATTTCCAGTGTCACAGCCTGACTGTTATTACACAGCCTTTGGTTTTTATCTAGATACATGGTAGCCCAAATACAAGTAGCATTTTGTACCCGAAGTTATATCTTGGGGTGGTCTTATACCAGAGTTCTGTCCAGAGGAATAGAAATGGTATGGTATCATTGTCCCTTGGTTGAGGGGGTAGAACTGATTCCAGGACCCTCTCCTTCCTGCCAGATACCAAACTCCCCATTCTCAAGTCCCTTATATAAAATGGCACAGCACAATGGGTTGATTATTCATCTGCTGATATGGAGGGTCAAGCAAAGGAGAAGCCCCAGAAAGATGGTTCAGTTCAGTCAGTCAGTCAGTCATGTCTGACTCTTTGCGACCCCATGAATTGCAGCACGCCAGGCCTCCCTGTCCATCACCAACTCCTGGAGTTCACTCAGACTCACGTCCATCAAGTCAGTGATGCCATCCAACCATCTCATCCTCTGTCGTCCTCTTCTCCTCTTGCCCCCAATCCCTCCCAGCATCAGAGTCTTTTCCAATGAGTCAACTCTTCGCATGAGGTGGCCAAAGTACTGGAGTTTCAGCTTAGCATCATTCCTTCCAAAGAAATCCCAGGGCTGATGTCCTTCAGAATGGACTGGTTGGATCTCCTTGCAGTCCAAGGGACTCTCAAGAATCTTCTCCAACACCACAGTTCAAAGGCATCAATTCTTCCACACTCAGCTTTCTTCACAGTCCAACTCTCACATCCATACATGACCACTGGCAAAACCATAGCCTTGAGTAGATGGACCTTTGTGGGAAAGTAATGTCTCTGCTTTTCAAAATACTATCTAGGTTGGTCATAACTTTTCTTCCAAGGAGTAAGCGTCTTTTAATGTCAGTGCTGCAATCATCATCTGCAGTGATTTTGGACCCACCCTCCCCCCCCCCGGCAAAAAAAAGTCTGACACTGTTTCCACTGTTTCCCTATCTATTTCTCATTAAGTGATGGGACCAGATGCCATGATCTTCATTTTCTGCATGCTGAGCTTTAAGCCAACTTTTTCACTCTCCTCTTTCACTTTCATCAAGAGGCTTTTTAGTTCCTCTTCACTTTCTGCTATAAGGGTGGTGTCATCTGCATATCTGAAGTCATTGATATTTCTCCCGGCAATCTTGATTCCAGCTTGTACTTCTTCCAGCCCAGCGTTTCTCATGATGTACTCTGCATATGAGTTAAATAAGCAGGGTGGCAATATACAGCCTTGACGTACTCCTTTTCCTATTTGGAACCAGTCTGTTGTTCCATGTCCAGTTCTAACTGTTGCTTCCTGACCTGCATATAGGTTTCTCAAGAGGCAGGTCAGGTGGTCTGGTATTCCCATCTCTTTCAGAATTTTCCACAGTTTATTGTGATCCACACAGTCAAAGGCTTTGGCATAGACAACAAAGCAGAAATAGATGTTTTTCTGGAACTCTCTTTCTTTTTTGATGATCCAGCGGATGTTGGCAATTTGATCTCTGGTTCCTCTGCCTTTTCTAAAACAGCTTGAACATCTGGAATTTCACGGTTCACGTATTGCTGAAGCCTGGCTTGGAGAATTTTGAGCATTACTTTCCTAGCGTTTGAGATGAGTGCAATTGTGTGGTAGTTTGAGCATTCTTTGGCATTGCCTTTCTTTGGGATTGGAATGAAAACTGACCTTTTCCAGTCCTGTGGCCACTGCTGAGTTTTCCAGATTTGCTGGCATATGAGTGCAGCACTTTCACAGCATCATCTTTCAGGATTTGAAATAGCTCAACTGGAATTCCATCACCTCTACTAGCTCTGTTCATAGTCATGATTTCTAAGGCCCACTTGACTTCGCATTCCAGGATGTCTGGCTCTAGGTGAGTGATCACACCATCGTGATTCTCTGGGTCATGAATATCTTTTTTGTACAGTTCTTCTGTGTATTCCTGCCACCTCTTCTTAATATCTTCTGCTTCTGTTAGGGCCATACCATTTCTGTCCTTTATTGAGCCCATCTTTCATGAAATGTTTCCTTGGTATCTCTAATTTTCTTGAAGAGATCTCTAGTCCTTCCCATTCTGCTGTTTTCCTCTATTTTTTTGCATTGATCGCTGAGGAAGGCTTTCTTATCTCTTCTTGCTATTCTTTGGAACTCTGAATTCAGATGCTTAGATCTCACCTTTTCTTCTTTGCTTTTCAAGTCTCTTCTTTTCAATTTGTAAGCTATTTTTAAGCTATTTGTAAGGCCTCCTCAGACAGCCATTTTGCTTTTTTGCATTTCTTTTCCATGGGGATGGTCTTGATCCCTGTCTCCTGTACAAGGTCATGAACCTCAGTCCATAGTTCATCAGGCACTCTATCTATCAGATCTAGACCCTTAAATCTATTTCTCACTTCCACTGTATAATCCTAAGGGATTTCATTTAGGTCATACCTGAATGGTCTAGTGGTTTTCCCTACTTTTTTTCAATTTCAGTCTGAATTTGGCAATAAGGAGTTCATGATCTGAGCCACAGTCAGCTCATGGTCTTGTTTTTGTTTACTGTATAGAGCTTCTCCATCTTTTGCTGCAAAGGATATAATCAATCTGATTTCAAGATGGTAGGAACCACGAAATTGTGTTTGGATTCATACCTGGAAAAAACCTACTCCTATTTTATTGACTATGCCAAAGCCTTTGACTGTGTGGATCACAACAAACTCTGGAAAATTTTGAAAGAGATGGGAATACTAGACGACCTCACCTGCCTCTTGAGAAATCTGTATGCAGGTCAAGAAGCCATAGTTAGAACTGGACATGGAACAACAGACTGGTTCCAATAGGGAAAAGAGTACGTCAAGGCTGTATATTGTCACCCTGCTTATTTAACTTTTATGCAGAGTACATCATGAGAAACGCTAGGTTGGAAGAAGCACAAGCTGGGATCCAGATTGCTTGGAGAAATATCAGTAACCTCAGATATGCAGATGACACCACCCTTATGGCAGAAAGTGAAGAAGAACTAAAGAGCCTCGTGATGAAAGTGAAAAGGAGAGTGAAAAAGTTGGCTTAAAACTCAACATTCAGAAAACGAAGATCATGACATCCGGTCCCATCACTTCATGGCAAATAGATGGGGAAACAATGGAAACACTGACAGACTTTATGTTTTTCAGCTCCAAAATCACTGCAGATGGTGACTGCAGCCATGAAATTTAAAAACGCTGGCTCCTTGGAAGAAAAGTTATCACAAACCTACACAGCATATGAGGATGTGAGAGTTGGTCTATAAGAAAGCTGAGCACCGAAGAATTGATGCCTTTGAACTGTGGTGTTGGAGAAGACTCTTTGAGAGTCCCTTGGACTGCAAGGAGATTCAACCAGTCCATCCTAAAGGAGATCAGTCCTGAATATTCATTGGAAGGACTGATGCTGAAGCTGAAACTCCAATACTTTGGTTACCTGATGCGAAGAGCTGACTCATTGAAAAAGACCCTGATACTGGGAAAGATTGAAGGTGGGAGGAGAAGGGGTAATATAGGATGAGATGTTTGGATTGCATCACCGACTCAATGGACGTGAGTTTGAGTAAACTCCAGGAGTTGGTGATGGACAGGGAGGCCTGGCGTGCTGTGATTCATGGGGTCGCAAAGAGTTGGACACAACTGAGCAACTGACCTGAACTGAACTGATTGAGGGTCAACTGTATGTGTGATTTTCAGATACTGATTGTAAAGAAAAGGGTATATGTTTCATTTCCACCTTCTCCTTTGTTCTTGCTTGATCACTGATGGGCTCACAGAAGATCAAATTTAAGGATGTACCCATGTTAAAAAAAATAAGACAATTTTGCTGTGGCCATTGCTAGATTCATAATACAGTTAATCCTTGAGCAATGCAGGGGTTAAGGGCACCCTCATGGACTACAATCAGAAATCCATGTCACCACGGTAGGTAAATTACCCCTATTGAAGGTTTCATATCCGCAAATTCAGTCAGTCTAATTGTGTAGTATATATTTATTGGGGGAAAATTCCACATATAAGTGGACTTCAGTAGTTCAAACATGTGTTGTTCAACAGTCAGCTTATGTAAAACCTAGTTTAAATCAACTTTAAAAATATAAATCACGTTGACTAGATATGTTCAAAAGTTTCAAAAGAAGATTCCTCTCCCCATTTTATTATACATTTATTTTCCTATAGAGGAGTAATGTCACCATTTTAGAAACAAGTAGGAATTTATGGAGAAAAAAGTCACCCACAAATTCACACCTTTTCTTTCACATTTTGTGATTTTTCTAGCTATTTTAATAAGCTTTATTTTTAACAAAAGACATATAAACAAACGTACCAATAATAGAATATCTTATTTGTTTTTTTCAATTTCCATGTTAAGCTATATTTTTATATATTTCTACCTGGAATTAAAATTATCATTTTAAGTGAGTGTATGGCACTCTGTGGAGACACTGCATTTATTTAACTGGACATTTTATATTGTTCCCAGTTATTTTCTTTGATAAATTTCATTTTCACCATGTACTGGAAGAGTCCATTTTAGAATGTTTTCTCTGGGTCTCACTTTCCTTCTCTTTAAAAGAAGATAATGATGGTACTTATTTTTATTTTTTAAAATTTTATTTTATTTAACTTTACAATATTGTATTGGTTTTGCCATATATCAAAATGTGTTCCCCATCCTGAACCCTCCTCCCTCCTCCCTCCCCATACCATCCCTCTGGGTCGTCCCAGTGCACCAGCCCCAAGCATCCAGTATCGTGCATCGGACCTGGACTGTACCTGGACTGTACTTATTTTTTAAATCCTACTGCTACTGCTAAGTCACTTCAGTCGTGTCTAACTCTGTGTGACCCCATAGATGGCAGCCCACCAGGCTCCCGCGTCCCTGGGATTCTCCAGGCAAGAGTACTGGAGTGGGGTGTCATTGCTTTCTCCGTTTAAAATCCTAGAGAAGATTAAATTCACACTTGCTCCTTAGGTGTACAAAGCAGTTCCTGGCACATGGTAAACGCAAAGGATAAAACGTTTCAAAATCATATTTTTAATCACTTGAGTTGATTGAAAACGGTAGACTTGATGAAGTGTAAGCAGAAACTAACTCTATTCCTTCTCTCTTTCTACCTCAAAAGCTGTTCTTTTTCTCTTTTGTAGATGGAAAGTTCATGATTTTACTGTCTCTCATTGGTAATAAACTAAAAGACCTCTGTTTTGATGATAAAAAATCTAGTCTAGTCTCATAATTATTCCATCATTGCAATACAGTCTAGAGTAAAACTTAAAACTTTGAACTCATACACAGTTTAAAGCTTCTCTCCAGCTAATCATACTTGATTCAGACTGGGAATCCTGATGTGGGAGAGGAAGATGTATTACTTCTTTATTACAGCTCCATGCTCTCTCCCCTCCAACTTTCTAATACAAGTTGCTAAGTAATAAGCAATGTTGAAAATTTCCTCATTTTATCTTTTTCTCCCAGATAAATGTCATGGCTTTTTTAGGGGTTTAAGACAAAAAGTTTTGCCTGGCAAGAAATGATTAGCTTTTTTTTTTTTTTTTTTTTTTTTGAGAATTAACTGATATGGTGTCATTCAGCGTTCTTACAGAATCCTTAACAATCTATTCATTGAAAGCCTGGCCAGTTTGAAAAATCCCTGGAGTCACAAAATGAGAAAAATTTAAAAAAGATCAAAAACCCCTGATTATCTAAGGTGGGTCCTTTACTAGCTGAGCAAAATTTTTAAACTGTAGGGTTTCTCTTATGTGCCCTAAGTTCAGTTCAGTCACTCAGTCGTGTCTGACTCTTGGCAACCCCATGGACTGCAGCACAACAGACTTTCCTGTCCATCACCAACTCCTGGAGCTAGCTCAAACTCATATCCATCAAGTGGGTGATACCATCCAACAATCTCATTCTCTGTCATCCCCTTCTCCTCCCGCCTTCAATCTTTCCCAGTATCAGGGTCTTTTCCAATGAGTCAGCTCTTCGCATCAGGTGGCCAAAGTATTGAAGTTTCGGCTTCAGCATTAGTCCTTCCAATGAATATTCAGGACTGATTTCCTTTAGGATAGACTGGCTGGACCTCCTTGCAGTCCAAGGGATTCTCAAGAGTCTTCTCCAACACCACAGTTCAAAAGCATCAATTCTTTGGTGCTCTGCTCTCTTTATAGTCCAACTCTCACATTCATACATGACTACTGGAAAAACCATAGGTTTGACTAGATTGACCTTTATTGGCAAAGTAATATCTTTGCTTTTTAATATGCTGTCTAAGTTGGTCATAACTTTTCTTCCAAGGAGCAAGTGTCTTTTAATTTTATGGCTGCAGTCACCAACTCCAGTGATTTTGGAACCCCCCAAAATAAAGTCTGTAACTGTTTCCATTGTTTCCCCATTTATTTGCCATGAAGTGATGGGACCAGATGCCAAGATCTTAGTTTTTTGAATGTTGAATTTTAAGCCAACTTTTTCACTCTCCTCTTTCACTTTCATCAAGAGGCTCTTCAGTTCCTCTTCACTTTCTGCTATAAGGGTGGTGTCATCTGTGTATCTGAGGTTACTGATATTTCCCCTAGCAATCTTGATTCCCGCTTGTGCTTCATGCAGCCTGGTGTTTCTAATGATGTACTCTGCATATAAGTTAAATAAGCAGGGTGTCAAGCCTTGATGTACTCCTTTCCAAATTTGGAACCAGTCTATTGTTCCATGTCTGGTTCTAACTGTTGCTTCTTGACATGCATACAGATTTCTCAGGAGGCAGGTAAGGTGGTATGCTATTCCCATCTCTTGAATAATTTTCCACATTTTATAGTGATCTACACAGTCAAAGCCTTTGGCGTAATCAGTAAGGCAGAAGTAGATGTTTTTCTCTGGAATTCTCTTGCTTTTTCTATGATCCTACAGATGTTGGCAATTTGATCTCTGGTTCCTCTGCCTTTTCTAAATCCAGCTTGAACATGTGGAAGTTCATGGTTCATGTACTGTTGAAGCCTGGCTTGGAGAATTTTCAGCATTACTTTAATAGTGTGTGAGATGAGTGCAATTGTGTGGTAGTTTGAGCATTCTTTAGCATTGCCTTTCCTTGGGTCTGGAATGAAACTGACCTTTTCCAGCCATGTGGCCACTGCTGAATTTTCCAAATTCGCTGGCATACTGAGTGCAGCACTTTCACAGCATCATCTTTCAGGATTTGAAATAGCTCAACTGGCATTCCATCACCTCCACTAGCTGTGTTCATAGTCATGCTTCCTAAGGCCCACTTGACTTCACATTCCAGGATGTCTGGCTTTAGGTTAGTGAGTGATCACACCATTGTGGTTATCTGGGTCATGAAGATCTTTTTTGTATAGTTCCTCTGTGTATTCATGTCACATCTTTTTAATATCTTCTGCTTCTGTTAGGTCCATAACATTTCTGTCTTTATTGTGTCCATCTTTACATGAAATGTTCCCTTGGTATCTCTAATTTTCTTGAAGAGATCTCTAGTCTTTCCTATTCTATTGTTTTCCTCAATTTCTTTGCATTGATCACTAAGAAAGGCTTTCTTATCTCTCCTTGCTATTCTTTGGAACTCTGCATTCAAATCGGTATATCTTTCCTTTTCTTCTTCACCTTTTACTTCTCTTCTTTTCTCAGCTATTTGTAAGGCCTCCTCAGACAACCATTTTGCTTTTTGCATTTCTTTTTCTTGGGGATCACTGCCTTCTGTGCAATGTCATGAACCTCAATCCATAGTTCTTCAGGCACTCCTTCAGATTGAATCCCTTGAATCTATTTGTCACTTCCACTGTATAATCATAAGGAATTTGATTTAGGTCATACCTGAATGGTCTAGTGCTTTTCCTTACTTTCCTCAATATGAGTCTGAATTTTGCAATAAGTTCATGATCTGAGCCACAGTCAGCTCCCACCAGTCTTGATTTTGCTAACTGTATAGAGCTTTTCCATCTTTGGCTGCAAAGAATACAATGAATCTGATTTTGGTATTGACCATCTGGTGATGTCCACTTGTAGAGTCAGCTCTTGTGTTATTGGAAGAGGGTGTTTGCTATGACCAGTGAGTTCTCTTGGCAAAACTCTCTTAGCCTTTGCCCTGCTTCATTTTGTACTCCAAGGCCAAATTTGTCTGTTACTCCAGATATCTCTCAAAGCTCAGTTGGTAAAGAATCCACCTGCAAGGCAGGAGACCCCTGTTCGATTCCTGGGTCGGAAGATCTGCTAGAGAAGGGATAGGCTACCCACTCCAGTATCCTTGTGCTTCCCTTGTGGCTCAGCTGATAAAGAATCCGCCTGCAATTCAGGAGACATGAGTTCCATCAATGGGTTGGGAAGATCCCCTGGAGAAGGGAGCGGCTACCCATTCCAGTATTCTGGTTGGAGAATTCCATGGACTGTATAGTCCATGAGGTCGCAAAGAGTTGGACAGAACTGAGCGACTTTCACTTTGACTTTCCAGATATCTCTTGACTTCCTACTTTTGCATTCTACTCCCATATGATGAAAAGGACATATTTTGGGGGTGTTAGTTCTAGAAGCTATTGTAGGTCTTCATAGAACCATTCAATTTTAATCTTCTTAAGCATTACTGTTTGGGGCGTAGACTTGGATTACTGTGATTTTGAATGGTTTGCCTTGGAAATGAACAGAGATCATTCTCTTAATTTTGAAATTGCACCCAACTACTACATTTCAGACTTTTTTGTTGACTGTGATGGTTACTCCATTTCTTTTAAGGGTTTCTTGCCCAGAGTAGTAGATACAATGGTCATCTGAATTAAATTCACCCATTTGAGTCCATTTTAGTTCACTGATTTCTAAAATGTTGATGTTCACTTTGCCGCCTCCTGTTTGACTACTTCTGATTTACCTTGATTCATGGACCGAACATTCCAGGTTCCTATGCAATATTGCTCTTTACAACATCAGACTTTACTTCCATCACCAGTCATATCCACAACTGGGTGTTATTTCACTTTGGCTCTGTCTTTTCATTTTCTCTGGAATTATTTCTCCACTCTTCTCCAGCAGCCTATTGGGCACTTATCGACCTGGGGAGTTCACCTTTCAGTGTGGCTTAGCTGGTAAAGAATCCGCCTGCAATGTGGAAGACCCTGGTTCGTTTCCTGGGTCCGGAAGACCCGCTGGAGAAGGGATAGGCTGTCCACTCCAATATTCTTGGGCTTTCCTGGTGGCTCAGCTGGTAAAGAATCTGCCTGCAATAAGGGAGACCTGGGTTTGATCCCTGGGTTGGGAAGATCCCCTGGAGAAGGGAAAGGCTACACACTCCAGTATTCTGGCCAGAAGGAGTAGGACACGACTTAGCGACTTTCACTTTCTTTTGTCCTATCCTGTTCCAAATAATATTCTACTAACAGTTATTCACAGAGAAGGCAATGGCACCCCACCCCAGTACTCTTGCCTGGAAAATCCCATGGATGGAGGAGCCTGGTGGGCTGCAGTCCATGGGGTCGCTAAGAGTCGGACACGACTGAGTGACTTCACTTTGACTTTTCACTTTCATGCATCAGAGAAGGAAATGGCAACCCACTCCAGTGTTCTTGCCTGGAGAATCCCAGGGATGGGGGAACCTGGTGGCCTGCCATCTATGGGGTCACACAGAGTCGGACACAACTGAAGCAACTTAGCAGCAGCAGCAGCAGCAACAGTTATTCATCTTAGTGTACCAACCAACAATACAATGTTACAAAAAAATTATTGTTAGTAATGTTGATTTTACTCTAGCTTATGATTTTATTTCCACTTTGTATTTCATAACAATATCCATTTCTTTTTAATTATTGTGTCTTACTTCAAAGGCATCTTTTATCATGGAAAACACATCAAGAAGTCTAAGGTGTCTGGCACTCATAAGGAGAATTGGTTTTGAAGCCAATATCTTTTTATCAATACTGGAAAATAAATTTGTGTCCCTGTAACCACTCCATATGCAATCTGAAAAATGACATAACCAGTGATGGGAAGAGGAGATGTACTTATGAGAGCTAAACATTTGAAATATAAATATTATTTAAGAGGCCTCACAAGTAAGGTGAGCATTTCTAAAGCTCCTGGAGCAATCAGTCTTACAAACCACTGGACTGATGAAAAATTGAAATAGTGCACATTCCAAAATTTTGTGAACTTCTGTATCTCACAAATGATGAATGGAAGCCATAACAGGGGTTTTAAAGTAGAAATTTTTGGCAACTGTGCTTCATGTGGCAGACTAAAATTTTTATTTTAACCATTATAATCAACATGATATTTTAAGGACTAAACAGCACAATGTGTCAAAACCTTTCACAAACTATGAGATTCTACCTGTGAAAAGCATGAAAGTTTCTGCTCAGTCATTTCCAACTCTACAACACCATGGACTGTAGCCCATCAAGCCCCTCTGTTCATGGGATTCTCCAGACATGAATACTGGAATCAGTTGTCATTCCCTTCTCCAAGGTAACTTCCTGACCCAGGGATTGAACTCTGGTCATCCTATATTTCAGGCAGATTCTTTATAGTCTGAGCCACCAGGGAAGCCCAAGATTCTACCTAAACAGTGTTAATTACAATTAACAATTTTGTAACATTTTGCTGATGAGCACAAAAGCACAAGACAGAAATAATCTTTTAAATCACTCATTTAATTTAAAATGATCCAAAAATGTTAGTTCACAGGAATACATTACCTAGTAATATTTTCCATAGGTATGCATTAGTACAACTTATGAAAAGGAATCCTAAAGTAAATTAATTCCTGAATGTTCATTGGAAGGACGGATGCTGAAGCTTCAATACTTTGGCCACCTGATGCGAAGAGCTGATTCATTAGAAAAGACCTTAATGCTGGGAAATATTGAGGGCAGGGGAAGAGAAGGGAAGGACAGAGGATGAGATGGTTGGATGGCATCACTGACTCAATGGACATGAAGTTGACCAAGCCCCGGGAGATGGTGAAGGACAGGGAAGCCTGCGAGCTGCAGTCCATGGGGTTGCAAAGAATAGGACATGACTGAGGGACTGAAAAACATGAAAAGCAAGTCAAATTATTTTCCAGGATTTTGTCACATATCAGAAAGTATTGTCAATTTTTAGCTTTTTCTAATATAAGTAATTTTCTTATAGAAGTATTTTAATGAAATCTATTCAGTAAATAAACCATCAGTTCAGTTCAGTCGCTCAGTCATGTCCGACTCTGTGACCCCATGAATCACAGCACGCCAGGCCTCCCTGTCCATCACCAGCTCCCAGAGTTCACTCAAACTCATGTCCATCGAGTCAGTGATGCCATCCAGCCATCTCATCTTCTGTCATCCCCTTCTCCTCCTGCCCCCAATCCCTCCCAGCATCAGGCTCTTTTCCAATGAGTCAACTCTTCATATCAGGTGGCCAAAGTATTGGAGTTTCAGCTTCAGCATCAGTCCTTCCAATGAACACCCAGGACTGATCTCCTTTAGAATGGACTGGTTGGATCTCCTTGAAGTCCAAGGGACTCTCAAGAGTCTTCTCCAACACCACAGTTCAAAAGCATCGATTCTTTGGCACTCAGCTTTCTTCACAGTCCAACTTTCACATCCATACATGACCACAGGAAAAACCATAGCCTTGACTAGACGGGCCTTTGTTGGCAAAGTAATGTCTCTGCTTTTCAATATGCTATCTAGGTTGGTCATAATTTTCCTTCCAAGGAATAAGTGTCTTTTAATTTCATGGCTGCAATCACCATCTGCAGTGATTTTGGAGCCCCCCAAAATAAAGTCTGACACTGTTTCCACTGTTTCCCCATCTATTTCGCATGAAGTGATGGGACCAGATGCCATGATCTTCGTTTTCTGAATGTTGAGCTTTAAGCCAACTTTTTCACTCTCCTCTTTCACGTTCATCAAGAGGCTTTTTAGTTCCTCTTCATTTTCTGCCATAAGGGTGGTGTCATCTGCATATCTGAGGTTATTGATATTTCTCCCGGCAGTCTTGATTCCAGCTTGTGCTTCTTCCAGCTCAGCGTTTCTCATGATGTACTCTGCTTATAAGTTAAATAAGCAGGGTGACAATATACAGCCTTGATGTACTCCTTTTCCTATTTGGAATCAGTCTGTTGTTCCATGTCCAGTTCTAAGTATTGCTTCCTGACCTGCATATAGGTTTCTCAAGAGGCAGGTCAGGTGGTCTGGTATTCCCATCTCTTTCAGAAACAAACCATATACAAACATCAGTTACCTAAAATATGAAACATCTTATTACTTCTTTAGGTATGTTTATTACAGAATATTGGATAACATTAAAATAGTAAAACAAAAGTATCCATATTCCTACTACCTAAAAACTGTTCATATTTAGGTATGTTTGCTCCCAGTGTTGTGTATGTGCACATGCATTCAATATTCTTGGGATCATATTATATTTAGTTTGGTGTACAGGTATTTTTCTCCCATTTGGCACAAATTTGGACTTTCCTCCAGGCTATTAATAACTTTCATAAATGTCATTTTTAACCTGGCCATAGTAATTGTTAACTGAATGCATGCACCCAAATTTACACATTAAACACGTTTTAAAAACTTTCAAAAAAAAACCCTCTCTGGATAAAATGTATCTTATATTTAGGGTAATCTCCTTAGAACAGATTTTGAAAAACAAACTCATCACTGTTTTAAAGAGAATCTTAGCAGACATCAAGAAATGTCATCAAGAAAAGACAAAAATTCTCAATAGCTTAATTGTTTCTCATTTACAGCAACTCCTTAGAATAACATGAGTGGGTAAAATCCTTCAATAATAAATGTATTCTGTGAATATATTTTATTTTTGTCTTCTCAAAGTAAACAGCAGTATCAAAGGGGCCTTGCCCTTTTCAATTGAAGGCAAAATTTACTTTAGAAGAAAAAAGTTTGGATAAAGAAAGGGATGTATTTATGTTGCTGGTGTCAAGATCCTGTCCAGATCTTGTCCTTCCTATCTAGAGTTCCTTTACTTTCCCTGGATTTGGAGTCAAGGGCTGTCATCACTCAAAGCATGTCTAGTTTAGGGAGAAGAGTCTAGTTGTGTGATTAGGGTTTCAATAGCTGCCTTGTGATTTTTACTCTTTAGATCAAAGGAACTTAAATTATTGAAAAACCAGAAAAAAAGGAGGCCATTTTGAACATTTAAATTATAATGAAATTTCCTAATATTTTACTCTGTGACTCTACTAAATGAAGGTGAAATCTATAAAAAAAATTAAAAACTTTAGTTTAGAAAAGCAATATGCAGAATTTAGATGCTTCCTTTACACTTAAAGACAGTATAACATGGAAAGTTGAAAAGGAGTAATGTCTTAAATTTTCCACATAAACTCTTTTACTTAGAGCCACTTAAACTCTCTATTTAATTTCATGTCAAATAGAAACAATAACACCCATTTGAGCCTTACTAATGTTATAATTTTGTTAAATCAAATAAGATAATGTGTAAGGACATTCTTCATTACAGGGATAAATACAGTCATTACCATCATATTCTATTCAAATATTCTTTTAAATATGTAAAGCTTTAAAAGCAGAAGGCATCACCCAATGTGAATGCACAGATGCAAACAGAATGGATTGAGATTTTTAATTTAAGCAGAGCTAGGTTTTTGTCAAGTGGTATGAGGGAAAAAAAGAGCACGAAGAGAGTTAAGGAGAAATGCAAGGCAATATTATGATGATGTACAACATACTACAGAAAGGAGGATAAATATATCGATTAAGGTTAAGGGCATAGTAGAGACAGAGAGGACAGAGATCCCAGTGGCATGAAAGAACTGTTGAAGTGGCGATAACAGAAGGAGTGAGTTCAGGAGAGAAGGTTGAAGAGTAATGCAACTGAACTGAGACTATGGAAAGATATTAGCAATGACAAGGCCTAGTGTATGAACACAGGTGTAAATGGCTCATAGGGTGAAAGATAAGACTATTGGCAGAGCGAGAGCTTGAAAATGGGAGGCCAGATAGATCATCCATGTGGATACTGAAAGTACAAAAACTACCACAGTAGTCGTGTCCAACTCTTTGGGACCCTCTGAACTGTATCCTGCCTGGGTGCCCATGAGATTCTCCAGGCAAGAATACTGGAGCAGGCAGCCATTCTCTTCTCCATGGGATATTTCCGACCTAGGGAGCAAACCTGCATCTCCTGCATTTCAGATGGATTCTTTACCAGCTGAGCCACCAGGGAAGCCCAGTAACAGAGGTAATTAAAATAAATCATAGGGATATCAGAGTGGTCAGACTAGCAGTGCCAACACAGCTTAAGTACTTGAAAGAAATACAAATTCTAAAGTCTCATCCAGACCTATTGGGACTTCCTAGGTGGTGTGAGAATTGATGCTTTTGTACTGTGGTGTTGGAGAAGACTCTTGAGAGTCCCTTGGACTGCAAGGAGGTCCAACCAGTCCATTCTGAAGGAGATCAGCCCTGGGATTTCTTTGGAAGGAATGATGCTAAAGCTGAAACTCCAGTACTTTGGCCACCTCATGTGACGAGTTGACTCCTTGGAAAAGACTCTGATGCTGGGAGGGATTGGGGGCAAGAGGAGAAGGGGACGACAGAGGATGAGATGGCTGGATGGCATCATTGACTGGATGGACGTGAGCCTGAGTGAACTCCGGAAGTTGGTGATGGACAGGGAGGCCTGGCATGCTGCGATTCATGGGGTCGCAAAGAGTCAGAGACGACTAAGCGACTGAACTGACTGACTGACTGAGGTGGTGCGAGTGGTAAAGAAACAGCCTGCCGTTGCAGGAGAGGCAATAGACCTGTTAGATCCCTGGGTGGGGAAGATACCCTGGAGGAGGGCAGGGCAACCTATTTCAGTATTCTTGCCTAGAGAATCCCACGGACAGAGTAACCTGGTGGGCTACAGTCCACAGGGTCCTAAATAGTCAGACAGGACTGAAGAGACTAAGCGCAGGCATATCCAGATCTATTAAACCAAGAAACCAGTGGATGGTGCTTCAGGTGCTGTGGGATGAAGTCTGAGAACTTATAGGGGTGGCACGGAAAATGGAAGAGTTAACGGCTTGCAAATAAAGATTTCAAAGAGGTAGCATTTAAACTACGCCATAAGTTATCGCAAGGTTAAGCAGAGAGGGCTTAAAATTAAACAGAGCAGCATTTGTAAACAAAAG
Source organism: Bos taurus (assembly GCF_002263795.3). Lineage (NCBI taxonomy): Eukaryota > Metazoa > Chordata > Mammalia > Artiodactyla > Bovidae > Bos > Bos taurus. The sequence continues at coordinate 24,959,011 of NC_037336.1, read as the reverse complement.
CTTGACTCATGAAAAGACTTCAGGTAAGACCCAGATAAAATTATGTAAAAGTGAAAAATATTAGCTGCTAATATTAGAAAATCAAGCCCTGTTAAGAAGGCATTGGTTCTTTAAGAAGCCTGATAAAACATGACAAACTTCTTCTATTCATCTACTTTTTCGTTCATTGGTCTTAGGCTCAGTAGAGAGTGAAAGCTGGGACAGTAAGCGTGACTGCCTTAGCATACCAGCATTTTCCACAAATTTCCAACATCTTTATGGCACACTGGAGAAATCGCTTCCAACAGCTACTTAAGGTGAAACCCGCAACCCTCCCCGTCTGTGACGTCATGGAACGCCCACCAAGGGTGTGTTCCACCAACATCCGGGCGCCAAGGGGCGGGTTTGCGCGCCCCTAACGTCACTACCGGGCGCCGGGCGCGCTCTGTGGCGGCAGATTCAAACGTTCCGGCCGGGGTCTCGGGACCTGTGGGAGCGTCTGAGTCGGGGTTCTTGGTGTACTCGCTGGCGTGAGCTCTAGTGCTGCGCAGGGAAGACCCAGGAAGTTGAGGCGGCTGCTGCCAAAACCCGAGGGTGAGAATGGCGCTCTCCACCACGGTCTCGCAGAGGAAGATGATAAGGCGCAAGGCTCCTCGCGGCTTTCTAAAGCGCATTTTCAAACGACAGAAGCCTCACCTTCGTTTGGAGACGAGTAGCGACCTACTGGTGAGATTTTGTCCCTTCAGAGACTGGCAGTGGGGCGGGGATAGATCGGGGAAATAAACCCCCCAGCCTGTTATTTCGCCGCCCCTCCAGCCAGTCTGCTAAAGCTCCAATACTTCGACACCCCGATGCGAAGAGTCCAGTCATTGGTAAAGACTCTGATGCTGGGAAAGACTGAGGGCAAGAGGAGAAGAGGGCAACAGAGGATGAGATGGTTGGCTGGCATCACTGACTCAATAAACATGACCTGGAGCAAACTCAGGGAGAATAAGGAAGGACAGGGAAGCCTGGTGTGCTGCAGTTCATGGGGTCGAAAATGATTTAGCGACTGAATAGTAACAGCCAATCTAGCTCTTTTGAGGCCTAGGTTTGAGGCATTCACAGCAAAACCTGGGCCTGTTAGTATTCCCGACGCTAAGTTGTTTTGGGGCCCGCTGAAATGTAGATATCCTGACTTTTTTTTTTTTAACGGAAGCCTTTTAGCTTAAGTTTAAGGAATAAACTAACTGCTTTTAGTTTTTAAATATCACTCTTCAGGGGCACAGTCTGGTACTTATACTATGCTTAGTGAAATTTGTGAAGGTTCGAAGATAGAGTTTTTTAAAAATAGATTTTGAAATTCAGGGTGGGTTACTTTCATAGTAGTTAAACTGTAAAAGGCATTTCTGACATGCTTTTCAAAAGTGCATTTCTCCTGGTCTTCTTTCCTTTGCCTTCTCTTTACCTTATTAAATACATTGCCGTTTCTTCCGCTTCAGTTTACTTACTAAAGAACACTGATCCAAAAGCTTGTAAGTAGTATGCTCCCAAGTGTGAATTCGTTTTCCTAGACAGGGAGAACACCTATTAGTTTAGTTTTCAAGCCAACCGTTAAAATTTTACCTGACTCGTAGTAACTACTGCATAATGCTCATCTAATAAAAAATGCTCACATTCAAACCACTCTAATATTTCTGTTTTGAAATAAATTGAGGGCTTTTATGTTGAATGCCTGGAATATATTATCCCTCTAACAGAATGAACACTTGCCCTGGGTTTGTACCATAGGAGGCACCTCCTGTGGTTTGTTATAAGAGCTCTTGGAGTAAAGGAACCACTACAGGTGGGCACCTAATTTCCAGGAGATCAAGGATAATGAATTGTGGATAATAGGGATATATGACATGGAGAGTGTCTTTGGAATGCAATAATCTGTTCCTAAGCTACGTTGTTTTTTTTCTCGCTCACCTCCCCATCTCTTTTCTCTGCAGCCTCTGCTAGTTCTCTACTGCCGCCTGTGATTTTAGGATCTCTATTTTTGCTAGATTACTATAGAATTGTCCTCACTTTTCCTTTCTCTGAAGCCAGAACTACTTTTTAAATTTTGTTTTTTATAAAAGTGGCCTTTCTAATATCTCCTGTCCTTCTTTTTGGTTCCTTGCTTAGACTCTGTATGAAAAGACAATACATACTATTTTATTACCCTCCTTCCCCGAAGGTAGTGATTAAGGTGACACAAGTGAGCTGTATGAAAGTGAAATTGATTTTCAAAAGAATTTTAAGTTATTAATTGTGAAGTTTCCACTGGTGTTGGGGTTCTAAATGGAGGGGAAGGAGATTACAAGTTGGTGCAAATTTTTGGCCAGTAATTTCTCAAGTAGTCAGATTCCTCCCACATTCACACTTGCTTGCCCCAAAGTGACCCATGGACAGGTGGGCTCTGTTGTGGAGTCAGATCCAGGTGGTACAGGAAAGGATGGGAGGTGAAATTCTAAGCATTTGCAGTGGTAGGGGAAAGGAAGTTCTTTTGGCCACTGTCTGTCCCTAGATTGTATGCTTATCTTTGGCTTTTGTTATTTCTCCTTCACAGTCTTATGTATGTCATGCATCACTCTGGTTTCTTTACTTAGGGTTTCTGCTTACCATTGGCACTTAATAATCTTACCCAGCAGGTGTCCCACATCATCCATAAACTTCTCTACAATTGAGGCAATCTGTTTTTATTTCTTTTTCTCTAAATGTTGATAGCCATAGAATTTACATCATACAGCTTAGCTACTGGGACCCTGACAGTGTTCTCTTAAGAGTTTTGTGTGTCAGTGTTGTCTCCCAGTGTGGTACACAGCTTCTTGAGGAGAAGGCACCATGCATATCTCCTTTTGTGTCTCCCATTGTCTTAACACAAAACTAATCTTCTCTGCTGTCTTTGCGTAAGATGATGCTTCTGCGTGAAGATGTCCTCATTCCACTCTGCTTGGCAAACACCAGTTCTTTCAAAATTGAGTTCAAATGCCTCTTACTCAGTGAAGTCTTCATCATCTTAGAAACGGTCTATCTTATTTTCCATTATCATCTACTGTCACACATTTGTCTTTAGTTTCTTATGGGTTTTGTTCTCCCGTCTGACTGGGAACTTTGAATTGGGAACTTTTTGTATTCCTTGTGTTTATTCCTTGAACATTCTGAGTGTACAATTTGAGAGTGATGTAACTATATGTGGATTGGTATTTCTAACATTTTATTCATAACTTCCTTGTGTTATGTTATAGTTCTCCTGCACTGGCTTTTTGTTGTTGTTTTATTTTATTTTTAAACTTTACAATATTGTATTAGTTTTGCCAAATATCGAAATGAATCCGCCACAGGTATACCTGTGTTCCCCATCCTGAACCCTCCTCCCTCCTCCCTCCCCATACCCTCCCTCCTGGGCCAGTACTGGGGAGCATATGTTAATCTCAGATTGTTCAGCTTTCTTGTGGCTGAGTTAGTTTTTAGATTTATCGCTAAGGGATACTGTGCAAATATCTGAGTACTTATGGTTTATGTAAAACTCAAAAAAGTGCTACGAGAAAGTGGGGAGGAAGTCATGTTGGCCCAGTCTTTTAGTCAAATGGATATTTCTTTGTAAATTATCTTTTGGCTTACCTTTCAAGGAAGCTAATTTTTAAATTTTCCCAAAGTAAGTTCTTAATGGAATGGCTTACCTTTTCCAAGGTTGACTGTCTACCTGAAACCTTAAAATTTGCTTTTTTCTGACCATTTTAATTTAAACTTTAGTGCACTTGAGTGGCACCAGTTAACTGTTTTATGACAGAGAAATAGGTTGTTTAAAAAAAAAAAATTCTGATGTTAAAAAAAAGTAGTATTAATTCAGTGTCTATATTTCATGCCCATGAAGAGTAAAGGACTCAAGTCTCAAAACAGAATGTGGTTTATTTGGGATTGCCTAAAAATTTTGTTTTGCCTAATTTGGGGAGATATGGATGGCTTTTTTGCTCATGTAGTGATAATTATTGACTGCTTAACTGCATATTGGGCCACAGGCTAAAGTTCACTGGGATACAATGTCTGGGAAGGTAGACATGGTTTTGCCCTTACATTGAAGAAGAGAGGTGAGAAATTGCTGCCTAATGTATGTGTATGTACAGTTATAAGAAGTTCGGGGTACCATAGATCCATCTAACCTTATGTATTGGGAGGACTTGTCTTTTCAGTATAAACCAGTAGCGTGGCAGTAGGCAAAATTGTATTTGAATACTGAAAGAAATTCAGAAGGCCTAGCATAGAACTAGAAGCTGGAAAACGTGAGATGGAATTGTAAAAACCTAGTCAAATGGGGTTTAGTATTAAGGAATTTGGAATTTATCCTGAGGGTATCTGGAAGCTATTTAGGTTTAGAAGTAGAGAATGAAGATTAATGGAGGAAACTGTGCCATATTATGGAATGTTTTTGTTGCAAAAGGAAATGGTATATCATAGGAAGTTTAAACATATTTTGAATGACATGGTATAGTGTAAAGAATCAATTGGGTGATTTACCTCAGAGTTCTTACGATAAAGAAGACCAAAAGAATATCTCCTTCCAAAGGTTCTCTATCATGTTCAGTTTAAATCCCCTACTACTCTACTTTCCCCAGTTATCACTAAAACATTCCTAAACATAACAATCCACTAAAGATTTCTGCTGTATAATAATAATAAGTAATAATTGAAAGGACCACATTACTTAGTTATTTAGCATTTAGTGAATTGTGGGGGGAGAGTTAAGTGTTGTGTATTAATTGATCTCACTACAAAGAATGTGTAAAAGTGAAAGAAAGTGTTAGTTGCCCAGTTTTGTCTGACTCTTTGCGATGCCATGGACCATAGCCCGCCAGGCTCATCTGTTCATGGAATTCTCCAGGCAAGAATATTGGCGTGGGCTGCTGTTCCCTTCTCCAGGGGATCTTCCCAACCCAGAAATCGAATCCAGGCCTCCTTCATTGTAGGTGGATTTCTTTACCAACTGAGCTACCAGGGAAGCCCAAAGAATGTGTACCTTTAAGTAAATGACCAAAGAAGTTATATGTTAAAGATACTGTTTAATTGAACCTGAATTGGTAGTGCCTTCAGGCACCTGGCAGAAACAAAGGATGGAGTATTACCAATAACTTAAATACAAGAGCACTAGACTCAATACTAGTGGAGAATTGAAATAGGACAGCAGCTCACTTTAGTCTTGCTTTTTTTTTTTTTAAGAGATGAGACATATTTTATTTGGTGGGAATTTTTAGGATACATTCTCACTTAATTGGGTTTTGTGCTCTACTTTAACTGTTTTCGGGTCTTCCCTGGTAGCTCAGCGGTTAAAGCGTCTGCCTGCAATGCGGGAGACCCGGGTTCGATCCCTGGGTTGGGAAGATCCCCTGGAGAAGGAAATGGCAACCCACTCCAGTATTTTTGCCTGGAGAATCCCATGGACGGCAGAGCCTGGTGGGCTACAGTCCACGGGGTCACAAAGAATCGGACACGACTGTGCGACTTCACTCACTTAACTGTTTACAAGGTATATGCATATAGAATGAGTAGCACTTTTTGATTGACTAGTGTGAACTTTGAGTAATATATTTAGCAAAATGTACACATTCAAATAGTGGGGTTAAATAAAGATACATATGTATATACACGTATCTTATGATACATATATATTTTTTACATATATGTAGAAGTTTCTGTAAGAGTATGCAAGAAACTGGCAATCAGAGTTGACTACGGAATGATGTTGAAGAGAGGTTTACTTTTGTTGGTTTATCTTTATAGATTTTTTGCTTTATATGTTAATTTTGAGGTAACTGTAGGTTCACAAGAAGTGGCAAAAATAGTACAGAATTGCCATTCGTTTTCTGCAGCTTCCCACAATGCTAATATATAACTCTAGTTACTTGTGCAGTTTTGAATTTTGTACTCTCTGCTTATTTTATCTAGTTTAAGGCTATTTTAAAAGAAATTTAAAAATTATTAATAGTAGATATGATTATTCTCATGTTGTTGTATGACAAGTAACTTGACCTTTGTATCTACTCTTTTCAATTGAATAAACTTTTAAAATTTCAATTATTAAATTTTTTTTATTAGACATTTTAAATTAAATATCTTCTTAAAAAATTTTATACCTTGGACTGTAGAATGAGAGATGATTAGCCTTAAATACAGTAGTTGATATGTTTTTCTTAGGGGGGATTTTAAATTACATTGGAAACTTAACTTTAGTTGGAATGGAAAACAGAAATATTTGTTCTTTTTAGAGTCCTACCTAAGTTTTGATATAATGATCCTTTAGAGTAATACTATTGTCTATGGCCTTTGGTCAGCTTTACACATCCTTGTTTCCTGTATTGTAGTAACTAAGTCTTTTTTTTATGAAATTTTAAGATGGACCTATATTAAACTGAATTCTGTGTTACCTTAAATAAAAGTTAAGTGATTGAATCACAGTAGTAAATAGTGCAGCATTAAAATTGGGGTCTTCTTTTTAAAAGTCATTATTTCAAAATATCAGTGTTTGAGTTTAAAAATTGTTTTGAATTTTCTCTTTTACAGGTGCATCTGAACTGTTTACTCTTTGTTCATCGATTAGCAGAAGAGTCACGGATAAATGCTTGTGGGAGTAAGTGTGGAGTCATTAAAAAGGAGCATGTACTGGCTGCAGCAAAGGTGAGATCTGAAATTCTTTTCTTGAGCACAGTTACCTTAGAATACCACCTAGTTCGTCACCTCTGCCTGATTTAGATTCCTTATTCAGTTTCCTTGACTGAGTTGATGCTTAGCTTTTCATGAGTTTTAATTACAGAGTTAGATTTTCTTTATTATGTATAGTATGGATTTCTGGTGGAAAGATTCATGGCCATTGCTTTATTGCTTTAGAGGAAAACGAATGTTTGACTGCTAATCTGTGTGATTTGTAGTAACATTATTACCTTAAAATTTATGAAAACTTTTCTTCTTGACCATTTTAAGTTTACCTAATAATTTTTCTAAATTTATTTTGAGTTGAGTGACTTCTAAATCAAATTGCTTACATAAGCAGAGAAGATTGCTTCTTAGTGATACTTCTATATAATATAGAGTGTGATAACTTAAGGCAGAATTTTTTTCTGTATACATCCCCAAGATTATTTTCACTTAAATGTTCCCAAGATTATTTTCACTCGATGTTAATAGATGCCCCAACAGGAAAGGCTTCGGGGTCAAATAAGTTGATATAACCTACTATATTATACTTCCCTGAATAGTTACAACGTTATGTATAGAGAGCTCATTTCTGTAAGAATACGCAAGAAATTGGCACATGGTTCACTGGGGGATGATGTGAGAGAGAGACTTATTTTTTATAGTTTACCTCTTTATAAGTATTTTTTATTTAACATTTAAATGTTTTGAACTAATTATAGACCCATGAGAGGTACAAAAATACTATACTATTTCCACTGTACCTTTTATCCAGCTCCCCACAATGTAAACATTTTTATATAACTATAGTTATGTAAAGTTATGAGAAGTTACCTTATATATAGTTATAGTTATAATATATAGTTATATATTTAGTTATCAAAAGTTATGAGAAATACACCAGTAATTTGTTGAACTCTGTTTAACTTACCTTTTTGTAAATTTGGGTGTATAATATACTTAGAATTTTGTAAATGAATTTGAGTACATAGTATTTTATTTTGCAGTCTACATCTTGTAGAACAGAGAAGTACTGGCCTAGGGTATAAATCTACTTGCTGACTTACGTGAGAGTCTAGAAATGGCATGCCCTGGCATTTTTTAAGGGGCTTTAAATTCTCTTACAATTATAAACATTTCCACTAGTTTCTGGACTGTTAAAGTCAATGTAAGTGTTTTCTGCAGGTAAAGCAAGGCTTAAGAACATGAGGAGTCTATGTGTGTATCTTAAATTTAGGATTGGTTTGCTTTTATTAGTGAATTATAAGTAGGCTTACCTAAAAGAAGGTAAGTTCTTTAAAAGAATTTTTTTTGTATATATATATTCTGGTCTCTAATGTTCTTTGTCCTTTACAACTTAAGATTTCATTTTGTTTACTTTTTCTTCTGGGCTTCGTGTTGTGAAAATTATCTACGTAACAAGCTTTTCAGCTTGAGATGACTGGCCTTGGTCTCTGATATAATTCCACCCTAAATAGAGGAAATTTGGTGTTTGGATGAATTTGTATTGCTTTATGGTTGTTACATTCCTGGTTTATAATAGGATTTTCAAGTTTTAGAACATATCTTAACTCCCTTAATTACTAAATTTTCTATAAACCTCAAGTTGGGAGCCATTAATCTGGACACTTTTGGCACAATTGAAGAAATTCACATCTAGAAGTGACTATTATAAAACTAGATTTTGAGAATCTAGGCATGTTTCATATTCTCAGAGAGAATTAGACTATTTTAGAGAAGTCTAAGACAATTTATAAGGCAAAAGATTCCCTAATCACATTCCAAATTGGGTTTTTATGGATTCAGAGACTTGCATATTATACACATAGGACTGTTAAACTTTTTGTTGAGTAATTGTGTTTTATTTGCCCTAGGTATAATGTAAATCTTCATTTTCTCCCCCTCACAGGTAATTCTCAAGAAGAGCAGAGGTTAGAAGTCAAAGAACACATATTTGAAAATTGTATGATGTATTATTTTAGGTGGTAACAGATCATGAAAGCACTTTTTATAAAGTAGTTAATATTGTGCATTAAAACATTGGCTAGTTGAAGGATGTGTGTATTTGTATGTTTTTTGCTATATTGAAATATCTTAAACATGTAGAACTATATAATCTTTGTTTTTGAGGAATTATTTCAAGTTCATTTTACTTCCCTTTTGTTGGTATTGCAAATGTTTTACATATCATAAATGAAATCTTAGTGTATGAAGTAGCTTGAAGAGATGTATTTCTTAGAATTAGGTTTATAAGTATTTAGATGTACTCACTGTTAATTAGGGAATCAATTTAATCTCTGAAGGAAGACAATATACAGTCAAATTTAGATACATTTTAAATATTTTAACTGTTTAATACCTTTTCATAAGCAAAGCAGTCTGCTTTTATATTAGGCCAATAGTATACTGAAATAATTTCTTGACTGTAAACACCAGCAGAGTGTTTTTAAAACCTATTTCTCTTCAAAACCAAAAAAAAAAAATTACAGAGCAAACGGACTGATTTTCTTCAAGTCACACATTTAATAGATAGGCGTCTGTTCCCCCAAGAAATCATTTATTGTGTATCATCTAATAGTTGTGTTTTTACATTTTGTTTTTAAATAATTATACATTGCAACGTGAAGTTGCAAAGGTAGTACAGAGAAGTCCCCTGTACTCCATACCCAGTTTTATCCCAATGTAAATAATTAGAGTACAGTATCAAACCCAGGAATTTGACTTGGTACAATATGTGTATAATTTTGTACCATTTTAGTACGTTTGCAGATTTATGTAATCACCACTCCTATCAAGATATAGAACTATTTCATCACCACAAAGTTCTCCATCATGCTTTTCTTTTATAAATTACACCCAGCTCCCCACAACCACTGCACATGCAACCCCCCTCATACCCCTACCATCTCTAAGCCCTGGCAACCACTAATCTGTTCTCCATCTCTATGGTTTTGCCATTGTGATGGAATCATACAGGTTTTGACTTTGGGGAATTTGATTTTTTCAGTTGTCTTAACTTTCTTGATCCTCCAAGTTGTTGCGTATAGCAGTTTGTTCCTTTTTTACTACTGAGTCATCCTATTCCCTGGTATTTATGTACCATAGTTTGTATAGCTATTTACTCATTAGGAATATTTTGATTATTTCTAGGTTTTTTTTGGTTATCATAAATAAAGCTGTTATGAACAATTGTGTACCAGCTTTTATGCAATTTTAATTTCACTGGGATAAATACCCAGGAATATTATTGCTACTGGGTTGAATGGTAAGTATATGTTTCAGTTCAGTTCAGTCAGTCAGTCGTGTCTGACTCTTTTCAACCCAATGGGCACACCAGGCCTCCCTGTCCACCAACTCCCAGAGCTTGCTCACACTCATGTCCATTGACTTGGTGATGCCATCCAAATGTTGTATCCTCTGTCATCCCCGTCTCCTCCTGCCTTCAGTCTTTCCCAGCATCAGGGTCTTTTCAAATGAGTCAGTTCTTCACAAGTATTGGAGTTTCAGCTTCAGCATCAGTCCTTCCAATGAATATTCAGGACTGATTTCCTTTAGGATTGACTGGTTTGATCTCCTTGCAAACCAAGGGACTCTCAAAAGTCTTCTCCAACACCATAGTTCAAAAGCATCAATTCTTTGGTGCTCAGCTTTCTTTATAGTCCAATTCTCATATCCATACATGACTACTGGAAAAACCATAACTTAGACTAGACAGACCTTTGTTGACAAAGTAATGTCTCTGCTTTTTAATGTGCTGTCTAGGTTGGTGATAACTTTTCTTCCAAGGAGCAAGTGTCTATTAATTTCATGGCTGCAGTCACCATCTGTAGTGATTTTGGAGCCCAAGAAAATAAAGTTTGTCACTGTTTCTATTGTTTCCCCATCTGTTTGCCATGAAGTGATGGGACCAGATGCCATGATCCTAGTTTTTTGAATGTTGAGTTTTAAGCCAACTTTTTCACTCTCCTCTTTCACTTTCATCAAGAGGCTCTTCAGTTCCTCTTCACTTTCTGCCATAACGGTGGTGTCATCTGTTATCTGAGGTTATTGATATTTCTCCTGGAAATCTTGATTCCAGCTTGTGCTTAATCCAGCCTGGCATTTCACATGATGTACTCTTCATATAAGTTAAATAAACAGGGTGACAGTATACAGCATTGACGTACTCCTTTTCCTATTTGGAACCAGTCTGTTGTTCCATGTCTGGTTCTAACTGTTCTTGATCTGCATATAGATTTCTCAGGAGGCAGGTAAGGTGGTCTAGTATTCCCATCTCTTAAAGAATTTTCCACAGTTTGTTGTGATCTACACAGTCAAAGGCCTCAGTGTAATAAATAAAGCAGAAGTAGATGTTTTTCTGAAATTCTCTTGCTTTTTCTACAGTAAATGTTTTTTAAAAAGAAATGGCCAAATTATTTTCCAGAGTGGCTGTACCATTTTGTATTCCCATTAGCAGGTTGTGAGGTGGTAATGTTTTCCTTATTCTCATGAACACTTGATAGTTATTTTTTACTTTAGCTGTTCTGATAGGAATGTTTCATCATGGTTTTTTTTTTCCCTTTAATCATGCTTTTTAATTTACATTTCCCTAATAGCTAATGATGTTGCACATATTTTCATATGTTTGTCATCCATATTTTATCTTTGGCAAACTGTTTCTTCATATCTGATGCCATTTTCTTGTTGGATTGTTTGTTTTTCTAATGTTAAATTTTGAGAGTTCTTTAGGCATAGGTCTTTGGTCGCATATGTGGTTTCCAAATATTTTCTTCTATTCTGTAGCTTGCCTTGCATCCTTTAACAGGATCTTTTGAAGATCAATGATTTTCAGTTATGATGAAGTGCAATTTATTTTTTAATTATTTGTCGTGCTATATGGTGTCATGTTTAAGAACTCTTTACCAAGCCCTACATGTTGAAGATTTTCTCCTGTATTATTTTACAAGATTTATAGTCTGTTTTATGTTTAAATCTCTCATTCACTTGTTCCAGCACCATGTTAAGAAGACTCTTTCCTTTATTGAATTTCTTTACTTTTGTTACAGATCTGTCAGTCATATTTGTGTGGGCTTATTCCTAAGTTCTCCATTCCACTGATTTGTTTTAGTCTCTCCATCAGTAACATATAGCCTTTATTACTGTGGCTATACAATTTGTTTTAAAATCTGATAGAATGATTCCCCTCACTTGATTCTTTTTAAGAATTGTTTGGCTTTTCTAATCCTTTACTTTTCGTATACATTTTAGAATAATCTTGTTTGTATCTAAGAACCTTGCTGGAGTTTTGTTAGGAGTTGCATTAAATTGTGTGTTAATTTGAGGGAAGATTGACATCTTTCTATTATGTTGAGTCTTTCAAACCATGAATAAAATAATGAAATAAAAAAGGAAGTTCACTATGTCATTACTTTAGGGTAGATCTTCTGGTGACAGATTTTTGTTTCCTTCCTCTGAGAATGTCTTGATTTCCCTTCATTCTGAAGCCTATTTTCACTGGATAAAGAATTTCACTGGATTATAACTTCTTTTAGCACTTATATCACTTCCTTTTGACTTCCATAGTTTTTGATGAAAATCTGTTGTAATTTAAAATGTTTTTCTCGTGTTATAGTGCATTGTTTCTTTGGCTACTTTAAAGATTTTTTTCCCCCCCTGTTTTCAGTATTTAGAAATTTGACTGTGATTGTGTTTTGCCATGGATTTTATTGGGTCTATACTATTTGGAGGTCACCGAATCTTTGTGTTTGTTTTTTGACAAATTTGGGAACTCAGCACTGTATTTTTCCTTTGATCTTAAGTTTGTAGCTAGTCCTTTGTCTTCTCTTCTGTTTCACGCACATCCCCCCACACATGTATGTAAAATACGTTTATCTTCTTGAAAACAGAAGTTCTGAAAGACTTTGATGAAGTTACCAAGAGCTAAGTAAAGTATTTTATTTTTAATAAATATTACAGAAGGGAAAAAAATCTTGAAAGTTGTCACATGAAATGATCTCACTAACTACAGTGCCAGTTTGGAATTTGTCAGAGTTTTGTAATATACCTTTGGCCCTGGTGAGTGCCAGTACTGCTTTTGTGGTTAGTAGATTTGAGACTCCTAATTAATGAATCACAAGTCCATTTAGATTTGTTTTGGATATCCTCCCACCTAAAATTTTAATGGGCTTCCCTTGTGGCTTGCTAGGTAGATCAGAATTTGGTCCTGCTTGTAATTTATGTCCTGGTTTCCTCAGAGTTTTGAAGTATTACGAAAAGTGCCCAACATAGAGTTGGCTCTTGGTTTTATTTAATGATAGTATGTTGAATAAAATCAGTTTTTTTGAATTATGTAATTACAGTTTAGCACAATTTGGAAATAAAATGAGAATTCTAGGATATCCTATTATAATGATATTGCATTTCTTGAAATGTACTTAACAAAATAATTTCCCTATGAGATGAACTGAAACTTTTTTTTTTTCCTTTTGAAGATTGGGTTCTCCAGTTGTTAAGCAGCTTTGGCTTGTTCCTTTTGATACTTGTGTTGGAAAATGCCTCAACCCTTCCCAGAATTTTTTACTTTCCTCTATTGTACTGTCTAGTGTACATGTACTGTACATCTGGCAGATGTGGAAACCTGCCACCAACTTGAAAAAGGAATTTATCTTAAACATTTTTTTTTTTAATTTCTCTATCCAGTATGGGGCTTCCCAGGTGGCTCTGTGGTAGACAATCTGCCTCCTAAGCAGGAGACCTGGGTTCAATCCCTGGGTCGGGAATATCCCCTGGAGAAGGAAATGGCAACCCACTAGAGTATTCTTGCCTAGGAAATCCCATGGACATAGAAGTCTGGTGGGCTATAGTCCATGGGGTCACAAAAGGGTCAGACACGATTTAGCAAAACTGCATCCAGTATATAACTGACTAGGACTTCACTTCTATTGTCCAATACATGGCTTGGAACATGTAAATCTTTTTTTTTTTTTTTTTATTTTAATTGGAGGCTAATTACTTTACAATACTGTAGTGGTTTTTGCTATACATTGATATGAATCAGCCATGGGTGTACATGTGTTCCCCATCCTGAACCTCCCTCCCCACCCCATCCATCAGGGTTGTCCCAGTGTACCAGCCCTGAGCACCCTGTCTCATGCATCAAGCCTTGACTGGTGATCTGTTTCACATATGATAATATACATGTTTCAATGTTATTCTCTCAAATCATCCCACCCTCGCGTTCTCCTACAGTCTGAAAGACTGTTCTATACATCTGTGTCTCTTTTGCTGTCTCGCATATAGGGTCATCATTACCATCTTTCTAAATTCCATATGTATGCGTTAGTATACTGTATTGGTGTTTTTCTTTCTGACTTATTTCACTCTGTATAATAGGCTCCAGTTTCATCCACTTCATTAGAACAGATTCAAATGCATTCTTTTTAATGGCTGAGTAATACTTCTTTGTGTATATGTGCCACAGCTTTCTTATCCATTTGTCTGCCAATGGATATCTAGGTTGCTTCCATGTCCTGGCTACTGTAAACAGTGCTGCCATGAACCTTGGGGTACATGTGTCTTTTTCAATTCTGGTTTCCTTGGTGTGTATGCCCAGCAGTGGGATTGGTGGGTCGTGGAACATGTGAATTCTTTAAGTGAATGTATCACATTTTATATGTTCAGACAGAGTGTCTGAAGTACTGTAGATGGAGGGTCATAACATTGTACGGGAGGTGGTGACCAAAACCATGCCCAAGAAAAAGAAATGCGAAAAAGCAAAATGGTTGTCTAAGACAGTCTTAAAAATAGCTGAGAAAAGAAGAGAAGTGAAAGGCAAAGAAGAAAAGGAAAGGTATACTCATCTGAATGCAGAGTTCTAAAACTAGCAAGAGAGATAAGAAAATTCCTCAGTGGTCAATGGAAAGAAATAGAGGAAAACAATAGGATGGGAAAGATCTCTTCAAGATGTTTAGAGATACCAAGGGAACGTTCATGCACAAATGGGCACAATAAATTACAGAAACAGTATGGAACCAACAGAAGCAGAAGATACTAAGAAACAGTGGCAAGAATTTACAGAAGAACTGTACAAAAAATGTCTTAATGACCCGGATAACCATGATGTGATCACTCACCTGGAGCCAGACATCCTGGAGTGTGAAGTCAAGTGGGTCTTGGAAGCATTGCTATGGACAAGGCTAGTGGAGGTGATGGAATTCCAGCTGAGCCATTTCAAATCCTAAAAGATGATGCTTTTAAAGTGCTGTACTCAATATGCCAGCAAATTTGGGAAACTCAGAGACAATACTTTGCCAACAAACGTCCATCTAGTCAAAGCTATGGTTTTTCCAGTGAGAGTTGAACCGTAAAGAAGGCTGAGTGCCAAATAATTGATGTTTTTGGACTGTGGTGTTGGAGAAGACTCTAACCCTAACCCTTGGACAGCAAGGAGATCAAACCAGTCAATACTAAAGGAAATCAACCCTAAATGTTCATAGGAAGGACTGGTGCTGAAGCTGAAGCTCCAATACTTTGACCACTTGATGCAAAGAACTGACTCTGGAAAAGACCCTGAGGCTGGGAAAGATTGAGGGCAAGAGAAGAAGGGGGCAACAGAAGATGAGATGATTGGATGGCATCATCGACTCAATGGACATGAGTTTGAGCAAACTTTGGGAGATAGTGAAGGACAGGGAAGTCTGATGTGCTGAAGTCCATGGGGTCGCAAAAGGTTTGACACAACTAGTGACTGAATAACACCAATCACATTTTATAATATAAATTAGTAGGAAATTGTATTTGTCCTCTTAACCACTTTGAGAGGAACATATCTCAGGTATAATTATGTCTTATCCACTTCTCGTTTAAATTCCTTAAAACCCAACTTAACCACTTCCTTAGTAAGCCTTCTCGAATCTATCCATTGATTTCCTGTAGCACTCCTTTATATAAGGCATGCATCTAGTAAGCTAGTGCACACAGGACATATGGATAGTGTTAAGTTGACCCTTAACTCCAGTTGTTTTTTAATGTATGTAAATCTGAACTCAACTTTTCCCTCAAATTCGTTTATTTTCTATTGCAGTCCATTTTTGCAGTTAGCTAAACTAAAAACCTGAGATTTATCCTTGAGTCTTCCTGTTTCACGTCCATGTGCCTCCTTCTCTTATTCAGTTAAATAGGTCGCCAAGATCTGACTTTGAATCTTAAAAGTCTATGCCTACCTCTTTCCATACCCACTGCTTCATTCCAGATTCTCTTTCAATGTCTAATACAGAAAATATGTACCTACACCTGAATTATTATAGCCTCCTATGTGGTTTCCTTGACTCTGGTTTCCTATGCTACCTTCATCCAGCCTGTAGTCCATCTCACAGAATTGGAATTGTCTGAATAAAATGTATACCCAATCATGTCATGTTTCCATTGAGCATCTTTCTGTGGCTCATAATCTTAGATTAAAATGAAACTTCTGAGTCTGATTATAACTATTTGTGGTCTGGAACTTAGAGATATGTATGTATAGGCAGAGATTATTTTTTTATCAAGCTTTCTTTGGAGGTGAGTGAATTAATGAGCTGAGAGCCAGGTATTAATGCTAGGGAACTCTAAAAATTCAGAACATGGAGAACTTTGTCATGAACTATCCACAGTCATTCTCATGGCCTCTGTGTAATTAATGTTATTTTATTAGAGAAGAATCCACCCCCTCTCCCTCCTGGGATAAACTTTCTGAGAATGGACTGTCCCTCATTTAGGTCTTCACTTAATCATTTTGTTATTGCCCCATCTCACTCTCATCCTGTATTGTATGTGGCAATCTGGACTCGGGAGGCCCCAGAATTCTGCTTGGACAGGTCAGCTGTCTGCTGCAGCACCTGCTACTTCTGTTGTTGCCTGTAACCTCTTTGGCTGTGCCTCAGCACTCAGAATATATCCTCCTTGCATCTAGAAGATTCTTGAAGTCTACATCTTAGCTATTCAGTTTTGGTTTATACCTTTTTATACTTTATTATTTTAAAGAAGTCTAAGGAGGGAAAGCATGTGTGTATGGTTCATCTTGGACAGAAAGCCTCATAGATTCTTAGTCTGATGTAAAAGTTCATAATTCTTTTAAAGCATTATTGTACCAAGATTTCAATGTCTTAACTTGCAATATAAATACATATTTTTGATATGAAGTTGTTTAGTATAAAGATAAATTATAGATAATAGGATTTCTCATGAGTGTAAGTTTGAAAAATAAAATGCAACTAGAACCTATAATGCTCAAGAGTTCTGTAAATGTATGTAAAATTAATCTTATTTTTTCATTTGACTTTATTTTAAAATAATAGCTGAACTAGGAAATTTAAAAAGTAAAAATAGCACTGCTGGGAGATAGGTTGTTTCAAGGATATATCTTGGTGACGTTGGGACAGTTTTGGCATGTATAGTCAAGTTTTATTTTAAAAACAAAACATAGAAATACATTTTAAAAGAAAAATGGCCTACATCTGTTAATTCTCAGTTTGAAAATTCTTTGTTGGACTCCCAGCTGGCCATCTATTATGGGGTGGAATAACCAGAGATCATAAACTGTTGTCTGAGGTATCGTGTTTGGCCTGCAGAGAAGTATACTACTACTAGTAAGTCACTTCAGTCGTGTCCGACTCTGTGTGACCCCATAGACGGCAGCCCACCAGGCTCCCCCATCCCTGAGATTCTCCAGGCAAGAACACTGGAGTGGGTTGCCATTTCCTTCGCCAGTGCATGAAAGTGAAAAGTGAAAGTGAAGTTGCTCAGTCGGTCCGACTCTTTGCGACCCCGTGGACTGCAGCTCACCAGTCTCCTCCATCCATGGGATTTTCCAGGCAAGAGTACTGGAGTGGGGTACCGTTGCCTTCTCCAGTGCTGAGAAGTATAGTTTGGCCCATATAATTTTTAAACATTGAATTAGTTGATCGCATATTAATAATTAAATTCTATATGCAACTTTAATTTCTGGCTTCTTTTGAAAAATTGTGCAATATGGAAATAATACAGCCATAATTAGTTGGTCCTACATAACTCCTTTCAGATGAAGACATTCTTTGGTATTTGGTTCACTCCACTTAGTCAGGCCTGCCTTAGTTAACTGCTACATTTCTGTAGATATTTGAAATCACAACCCATTTGAACACTTAAAAATTGGCATTTCTTTTGACATTCCTGGTTAATTTTAGTGGCATGCCCTAGCTATGACTCAGTTATTTTCTCTTTCTCAAGTTTCTGGTAGCACTTAGCTTTGTATCATTGGTTCCAAAGCTTGCTCAATTACAAGTTGAAAAGTAGCAGCAAGATTCTTAAAGAATCTGGTCTTGGGCAGTAGAAGTAGGGCTAAATATTTGAGCCCATTCAAGCATATCTCCCATCAACCTCACCTCTTCCATCCAAAAGAGACTCAAATATCTTAAGATTTCCTGTTACCATGTAAGTTGGATTAAGACTTCTGTCCAATTTGCAACTTCCCCATGGCTCAGTTGGTAAAGAATATGCCTGCAATGCAGGAGACCTGGGTTTGATTCCTGGGTGGGGAAGATCCCCTGGAGAAGGGAATGGCTACCCACTCCAGTATTCTTGCCTGGAGAATTCCAGACAGGGGAGCCTGGTGGGTTACAGTCCATGGTGTTGCAAAAAGTTGGACACAACTGAGCAACTAACACACACATGAGGAGTTTCTTAGACTTCCTTCATATAGTGCACAAATAATAGTGCTATATAGGTTTTGCTTTTCTGTATCTTCAACACCAAGAAAGACCTTTTCAAATTGTACTTACCTCAGTAATGTCTCTTTTTCCTTAATGATGCTGTACCAGGAACCATAACAGTGCACACTATTTATCTTACATTCGGTCCATTGCATCCTGCGTCAAAGGATTTGACAGGAATGGTGCAATGTACTCTACACGTGGTTCTAAGCTGTCTCCTAGAGGCATTTGGTACTAAACCTGAGATCCAGAATTCTGCATTATAGTCCCACAGAATGTACTACTGTGCCTGCATCAATGAAGCTTTTGATTATGTAACTGTTGAATGGAAGAGTGACAGAAACGATCATTTAACACCTTAAAACCCAGCCTCTTTTGATGTTATCTTTCTTGTATCACATTTAAAGGAATAAAAACCTGTCCTCAAAATTTACCTAAAGGTAACTTTAGGCTTTCTTAAAGGCACAATATTCAGTTTTCTGTAGTTTATCCCAAAAGCTTCTAAAGTTTTTCTTCTGATAGATTTCACTTCCCTATTTATGAATTCTGGAATTCTGCTGCGTTCAGTCTCTCCACACACTCTCTCCAAGACTGCCTCACTATTTTCCCTCAGTGTTTAATAGCTCCTCCTCTTTTCCCCCTGCATTGAGCTTTCAGATATTCCTGTGACCACCTGACCCTTTATGTCTGGTGCTCCTCCCTCCCACTATCCATTCTAAATGTAAATTTCTGTCAGGGTTGCTTTTCTCATGAGAATCAGCTCTTTTGTGAATGGGTGAATAAAATTGTCCACTTTATTACATACACATCAAAGAAAACTTGAATGAAGGACATTTAATGTGCTTCTTATATTGTTCCCCTTCAAAATTCTTTTATCTACTGTTCAGTTCAGTTCAGTTGTTCAGTCCTGTCTGGCTCTTTGTGACCCCATGAATCGCAGAATGCCAGGCTTCCCTCTCCATCACCAACTCCTGGAGTTCACTCAAACTCAGGTCCATCGAGCCGGTGATGCCATCCAGCCATCCAATCCTCTGTTGTCCCCCTTCTCCTCCTGGCCCCAATCCCTCCCAGCATCAGAGTCTTTTCCAATGAGTCAGCTCTTCACATGAGGTGGCCAAAGTACTGGAGTTTCAGCTTCAGCATCATTCCTTCCAATGAACACCCAGAAATGATCTCCTTTAGAATGGACTGGTTGGACCTCCTTGCAGTCCAAGGGACTCTCAAGAGTCTTCTCCAACACCAAGTTCAAAAGCATCAATTCTTTGGCGCTCAGCTTTCTTCACAGTCCAACTCTCACATCTATACATGACCCCTAGAAAAACCATAGCCTTGACTAGACGGACCTTTGTTAGCAAACTAATGTCTCTGCTTTTGAATATACTATCTAGTTTGGTCATAACTTTCCTTCCAAGGAGTAAGCGTCTTTTAATTTCATGGCTGCAGTCACCATCTGCAGTGATTTTGGAGTCCTGCAAAATAAAGTCTCTCACCGTTTCCACTATTTCACCATCTATTTGACATGAAGTGATGGGCCCAGATGCCATGATCTTAGTTTTCTGAATGTTGAGCTTTAAGCCAACTTTTTCATTCTCCTCTTTCACTTTCATCAAGAGGCTTTTTAGTTCCTCTTCACTTTCTGCCATAAGGATGGTTTCATCTGCATATCTGAGGTTATTGATATTTCTCCCGGCATTCTTGATTCCAGCTTGTGCTTCTTCCAGCCCAGCGTTTCTCATGATGTACTCTGCATATGAGTTAAATAAGCAGGGTGACAATATACAGCCTTGATGTACTCCTTTTCCTATTTGGAACCAGTCTGTTGTTCCATGTCCAGTTCTAACTGTTGCTTCCTGACCTGCATATAGGTTTCTCAAGAGGCAGGTCAGGTGGTCTGGTATTCCCATCTCTTGAAGAATTTCCCACAGTTTATGTGATCCACACAGTCAAACACTTTGGTATAGTCAATAAAGCAGAAATAGATGTTTTTCTGGAACTCTCTTGCTTTTTCCATGATCCAGCGGATGTTGGCAATTTGATCTCTGGTTCCTCTGCCTTTTCTAAAACCAGCTTGAACATCTGGAAGTTCACAGTTCACATATTGCTGAAGCCTGGCTTGGAAAATTTTGAGCATTACTTTAGTAGCGTGTGAGATGAATGCAATTTTGCAGTAGTTTAAGCATTCTTTGGCATTGCCTTTCTTTGGGATTGCAATGAAAACTGATCTTTTCCAGTCCTGTGGCCGCTGATGAGTTTTCCAGATTTGCAGGCATATTGAGTGCAGCACTTTCACAGCATCATCTTTCAGGATTTGCAAGAGCTCAACTGGAATTCCATCACCTCCACTAGCTTTGTTTATAGTGATGCTTTCTAAGGCCCACTTCACTTTACATGCCAGGATGTCTGGCTCTAGGTGAGTGATCACACCATTGTGATTATCTTGGTCATGGAGATCTTTTTTGTACAGTTCTTCTGTGTATTCTTGCCACCTCTTCTTAATATCTTCTGCTTCTGTTAGGTCCATACCATTTCTGTCCTTTATCGAGCCCATCTTTGCATGAAATGCTCCCTTGGTATCTCTAATTTTCTTGAAGCGATCTCTAGTCTTTCTCATTCTGTTGTTTTCCTCTATTTCTTTGCATTGATCACTGAGGAAGGCTTTCTTATCTCTTCTTGCCATTCTTTGGATCTCTGCATTCAGTTTCTTATAGCTTTCATTTTCTCCTTTGCATTTTGCTTCTCTTCTTTTCACAGCTATTTGTAAGGCCTCCCCAGACAGCCATTTTGCTTTTTTTTTTTTTTGCATTTCTTTTCCATGGGGATGGTCTTGATCCCTGTCTCCTGTACCATGTCACCAACCTCTGTCCATAGTTCATCAGGCACTCTATCCGATCTAGTCTCTTAAATCTATTTCTCACTTCCACTGTATAATCATAAGGGATTTGAAATAGGTCATACCTGAATGGTCTAGTGGTTTTCCCTACTTTCTTCAATTTCAGTCTGAATTTGGCAATAAGGAGTTCATGATCTGAGCCACAGTCAGCTCCCGGTCTTGTTTTTGCTGACTGTATAGAGCTTCTCTATATTTGGCTGCAAAGAATATAATCAGTCTGATTTCGGTATTAACCATCTGGTGATGTCCATGTGTAGAGTGTTCTCTTGTGTTGTTGGAAGAGGGTGTTTGCTATGACCAGTGTGTTCTCTTGGCAAAACTCTGTTAGCCTTTGCCTTGCTTCATTCCGTACTCCAAGGCCAAACTTGCCTGTTACTCCAGGTGTTTCTTGACTTCCTACTTTTGCATTCCAGTCCCCTATAATGAAAAGGACATCTTCTTTGGGTGTTAGTTCTAAAAAGTCTTGTAGGTCTTCCTAGAACCGTTCAACTTTAGCTTCTTCAGCGTTACTGGTTGGGGCATAGACTTGGATTACTGTGATATTGAATGGTTTACCTTGAGAACGAACAGAGACCATTCTGTCGTTTTTGAGATTGCATCCAAGTACTGCATTTCGGGCTCTTTTGTTGACCATGATGGCTACTCCATTTCTTCTGAGGGATTCCTGCCCACAGTAGTAGATATAATGGTCATCTGAGTTAAATTCACCCATTCCAGTCCATTTTAGTTCACTGATTCCTGGAATGTCGGCATTCACTCTTGCCATCTCCTGTTTGACGCTTCCAATTTGCCTTGATTCATGGACCTGACATTCCAGGTTCCTAGGCAATATTGCTCTTTACAGCATCGTACCTTGCTTCTATCACCAGTCACATCCACAACTGGGTATTGTTTTTGCTTTGGCTCCATCCTTTATTCTTTCTGGAGTTATTTCTCCACTGATCTCCAGTAGCACATTGGGCACCCACCGACTAGGGGAGTTCCTCTTTCAGTATTCTATCTACTGTTAGGTACTTAGAATAGGCAAAAGGAATTCAGAATGGCAGTGGCTAAAAGACAAGGGAGGGAAAAGCCTGAAAAATAGAAGGAAGGAAGGATGGAGAACTGTAGTAAGGACCTCAGGTAAAATAAACAGCCCTCCTGGCTAGCTCAATTTCCATAGTGTAGACTCAGTGTGAGGAGAAAAAATATATAGAAAGAGGAGCCAAAATTGAGGCGGGGGCCTCTTTTCTCTCATCTTTGTGGTCGGCCGCCCTCATGCCTCAAGGATGTATTTTCCTTTGCTTGCCAAATAAAACTGAGTTATAACACGGAGCTGTAACACTGGTCTGTCTGTCGCTTCAGGTTTTTGCTGCGGTGAGACAGAACCAAGGAAATTACACACTCCCCCAACATCTACCTAACCATGATTGAGAGGCATGAAGAAGAGTTAGTGAAATAGTGTAGGCTAAAGTAAATTTAGTATTTAGCAAGTTGTGACTGAGTAAAAGCAGCTCAGAAGACACCCCGTTTGCAGGACGATTGAGATATTTCTCAATCTTGTCTCATGACAATTGAGATTATGAAACAACAGACTGGTTCCAAATCGGAAAAGGAGTATGTCAAGGCTGTATATTGTCACCCTACTTATTTAACTTATATGCAGAGTACAAATACTGGGCTGGATGAAGCACAAACTGGAATCAAGATTGCTGGGAGAAATATCAATAACTTTAGATATGCAGATGGCACCACCCTTATGGCAGAAAGCGAAGAAGAACTAAAGAGCCTCTTGATGAAAGTGAAAGAGGAGAGTGAAAAAGTTGGCTTAAAGCTCAACATTCAGAAAACTAAGATCTTGGCATCTGGTTCAATCACTTCATGGCAAATAGATGGGGAAACAATGGAAGCAATCAGAGACTTTATTTTTGGGGGCTCCAAAATCACTGTAGATGGTGATTGCAGCCATGAAATTAAAAGATGCTTGCTCCTTGGAAGAAAAGTTGTGACCAACATAGACAGCATATTCAAAAGCAGAGACATTATTTTGCCAACAAAGTTCTGTCTATTCAAAGCTATGGTTTTTCCAGTAGTCATGTATGGATGTGAGAGTTGGACTATAAAGAAAGCTGAGCACTGAAGAAGTGATGCTTTTGAACTGTGGTGTTAGAGAAGACTCTTGAGAGTCCCTTGGACTGCAAGGAGATCCAACCAGTCCATTCTAAAGGAAATCAGTCCTGAATATTTATTGGAAGGACTGATGTTGAAGCTGAAACTCCAATACTTTGGCTGCCTGATGCTTAGAAGAGACTCATTGGAAAAGACTGTGATGCTGAGAAGGATTGAGTGTGGGAGGAGAAGGGGTCAACAGAGGATGAAATGATTGGATGGCATCACCGACTTGATGGACATGAATTTGAATAACCTCCGGGAGTTGGTGATGGATAGAGAAACCTGGCGTGCTGCAGTCCATGGGGTTACAAAGAGTCCGACACGACCGAGCAACTCAACTGAACTGAGATATTTTGTTTTTACTAGAAGCCTGAAAAGATAGTTTTTATTCACAGTTATGCACTTAAATGCAAATCAGGAGACTCAGATTCAGAGAGCAGTAATTTGCTGCTCATAATCATGCTCAAGATTGCATGTGCTCAGCAATTTTCAAGCAGATAAAAATGCTGAAGACAATGATCCTGGTGAGTCTTGAGATCTGAGTGATGTGAAATGACTAGATTTCATAATTTTCAGGTAGAACCACGTACCCTGGAGTCATAGTATAAAGAATTCAGATCACCTAGCCTAATCTTTAAATATTGTAAACTTGGGGGTCAGAGATAATTAAAATGGAATTTTGACTTTTTTACAGATTTTCAAAGATATACATGAGTTGTGATCAAACCACAACTAGGATAGCACAGTAAAGAAAAGCAGTGTTATCTATGTGTAAAACTATGTGTTTATGATGAAAAGAGGCTATTCAAAGCTACTGTTAGGGATTTCAGTAACTAGTTAACCAAGAAAAACATTTCTGTTTTTCTTTTTCCTACTTCTTATCCACAAAGCATTAAATGAAAAGGAGAATTTTTATCTTTTGTTGCCATATATGTTTCTTTTCCCTGTATTTTGTGGGTGATGAAATACCTTAATTGTGAAGTCCAGGTTTCTGGTTAAGCAATTTGTTCTTAGTGGGCTTTTAAATCAAATGTTATCTCTGAGTTTTGAGAGTTAAGTCTGCCAAGATTTAAATGAGAAAAAGCATTAATTTGGATCCCTACTGGCATTAAATTTTAAGACTTTGTAGTTGTAAAGCATAAATACTAAAAATTCAAATTTGAAAAACTGCTATTTTAAGAAATTTTTTCTGTGCAGAGAAAAACAATGTGATCTGATGTATGTGCCTTATAGTTACGTTTTGCTTCACTTCTTATATTTAGCGTTTGATCCATTTTGAGTTAATTTTTGTGTGTGGTATAAGAAAGGGGTTCAGTTTCATTCCTTTGTGTGTAGATATTCAGTTTTCCCAACCCCATTTATTTAAGAGTCTATTATTTCCCCATTATGTGTTTGGCGCCCTTGTCAAAATTGGGTTGGTCAGGGACTTCTCTGGCGGTGCAGTGGTCAAGAATCTGCCATACAATGCAAGGGAAACATGTTTGATCTCTGGTTTGGGATCTAAGATCCCACGTGTTTCAGAGCAGCTGAGCCTGTGCACTGCACTGAAAGATCCTGCATGATGCAGTGAAGATCTCTGGTGCCACAACCAAGACCTGATGCAGCCAAATAAATACTTTAAAAATGAGTTGGTTATATACGCATGGGATTACATCTGGGCTGTCTCCTCTGTTCTTCTGGTCTGTGTCTTTTTTTAATGCCTGTACCATACGATTTTGATTACTGTAGCTTTGTAATATATCTTGAAACCAGGAAGTATTATGCCTCCAGCTTTGTTCTTCCATCTTAGGATTGCTTTGACTTTTAGGGGTCTTTGGCAGTTCCATAGAAATTTTAGGATAGTTTATTTATTTATTATTATTTTTTGAAAAATGCTGATGGACTTCTGATAGGGATTGCAATGAATCTGTAGATTGATTTGGGTATGAATGTTTTGACAAAATTGCTTCTTCAAATCCAAGAACATGATATCTGTTTCCATTTGTTTGTGTCTTCAATTTCTTTCCTCTATCTCATAGTTTTTCAGTGTTAAGGTCTTTTATATCCTTGGTTAAATTTTATTCATAAGTATTTTAGTATTTTTGGCACTTTCTCTGAACACAGTCAAGGTTCTGTCTTAAAGAAAGGAAAAGCATATATTAGATATGTGTCCCTGGCAGAAGAGCTGTTTTGTAGAACCCACTGATTCTACAAAAGATGTATATTAAAATCATTAAGTTTAAAGCCTTAAAATATTAGGCTGGAGTTCTTTCAGATGTTGAATACAGAATCAGGACATTTGTTACTCTTTTTGATCTTATTGCTTTCTCAGACTGTGTGGCCAGAGGAAATACAGATTTTACTAGTGAGAAAATGTGGAAAATACTTGTAATTGGACAGGAAATTTATGAATATGAAAAATAATACATAAATATGTGGTTTCAAACATGTTTAAATAAAACATTTTATTTTCATATTTATAGTTTTAATGTTCAACATCTTAAATTATATTTTCAAAATTGTGTGTCATTTTATTCTCTTGCTTTCTAATATCTGTGATCCCATATAAAGTAACCTTCACTTTAAATGACTGGTGTACTTAAAACAATTCAATACCAGGAAATAAACTTAGCCAGATAGATTATCAGGATACCTAGTACACCCTGTTCCCCAAATGATATGTGATGTAGGTGTGGAATTGTATAGCCAAAGATATTTAGTTAGTGAGATCACTGAATTGGTGAAATATTCCTATAAGTTTTAAGAATGAGGCTCTGAATGTATGTGGTTATTTGAAATACATTTTGGACAAGTTTCCAGTGATGCAGAAGAAGTTAAAATGTCTAGCCAAAAGACTGAATCACTGAAGAAGTGCAGAAAGAACCAGCAATAAACTTGGTAAGTATCTTTCTGGAAATGCAATCATTTCATTGTTACATAAGTCTTCTAATGTGTTTTGGGATATTACCAGTAATATAGATTCTATGCCCTTGAGTAATAAAATGTTACTGTTAGTCATTTGGAATTTTAAATGTTACTTTATTTCTAGATGCAGCTGAGTCAGTTTTCTTTTTGGTTTCTAGGGGCAGCCTCAAAGTAATTATATTTTCTTATAGTTGAATAACTATGTAAACAATGTTTCTTCACATATGAAAAATATTTAAAGGTGCAAGATATAAATGATAGTGTTTTTGGATTCTGAAATCTTGTGAATTATATAGTCCTCAAAGATTTTTATGTATGTAAGGACATGATTTTGTAACAAAATTAGCTTTATTCTAAGACTTCCAAGAGCCAAAATAAATTAGATGGGTCTCTAAAGTAGTCGATGGACTAGTTAGTAT
This sequence comes from Bos taurus, assembly GCF_002263795.3. Taxonomy (NCBI): domain Eukaryota; kingdom Metazoa; phylum Chordata; class Mammalia; order Artiodactyla; family Bovidae; genus Bos; species Bos taurus. Next base: position 24,932,273 of record NC_037336.1, on the reverse strand, counting down.
TATTTCAGCAGCTGATATTTTTAGGGCACTGTGCTGGAGAGTGAGGGGCATAAAAGCAATTAAAACATTCTTTGTCCTTAAGAAGTATGTAGTTTGAGCAAATAACACAGGGAATAGCTCATGACACAGGACAGTTAACCAATATTTAATGCAATTCCACCCATAAAAATCTATGCTACTAACAGCATAGATTGCCTGTTTTGGTTATTGCTGTTTGACAAATCACCCTAAAACTTAATGGCTTAAGACAATGATGCTTTTATTGTTTCTTGTGATTCTTTGGATTGGCTGGAGCTCAGCTGGGCTGTTCTTCTGCTGGTTTCACTTGAAGTCTCATATTGCAGTCAGATGATAACTGGGCTGGGATATCCAAGATGACTTCTTCACTCATGTATCTGGGCCTCGGGTCTCTTCCAAGTTGATTCTCTCTTCCCATAATGTCTCGTCCTCTAGAACATCTTCATGTGGCCTCTATCCAAGGGGGCTGCTTTAAATCATGGATTGAGGCTCCAAGAATCAGGAAGTAGACATTTTAGTACTCTTAAATGTACTTAGATCAAAAGTACCAGGATATCAATATTAACACCCTTTCCATTGGTCAAGGCAGTCACAAGAGAGCAGCCTGTGCTGTGGTAGGGGAATAAACTCTCCATATGAGGGAGAGCACATAGATAACTGAGGTATTTTTGAAGGCCATCTTTGAAGATTAGACAGCACACTGCCTGATTCATGGTCTAGGCCTTGCTCTAGGAATTCTAAGAAATGGAGGATTCTCTGAATTTGAGTGACTAAGGAAATCCCTAAAGATTAGCTTAGGCTTTTTCCTGAGTTAAAAAGAGGCATTGAGGAGATATCAGGGAAACTGGGAGCAGAGGGAGTTATGGGATTCTCAAGGACAGCATTTACAAAGGTACACAGGTGGGAAGACAAAGTCATTAGGTTAATAAGGACTCTAATAAAAATAAAAAAAAAAAATCACTGGCCCAAAGTAATAGCCATCAGAACTAGCATTGCCTATTTCAATTAATATAGAAAGGACTGGTAAAGATACACAGAAAGTAGATGGTTTTAAAAGCCTGATGCAGTTCTACATATGGAGCATATTTAAAAACAGGAAAGCCAGTGACTTTTAAAAATTGAACCATTTTGAACTTAGAAATGAGATGGCAAAATTTGATTTGGGAGAATTTTTTTTTTTTAAGAGTTGAGATTTTATTCAGGCAGCTGGACAATGCCAGTCTAATGCATCATGCCACTTGAATGCAGGACAAGTAAAGAAAGACATGTGTAGACATGCCTTGGGAATTTTGCCTCTTGGATGATTAAGTTTGGTAGAGTGCAGATTCATGGCAACTGAGCTTGTATTCATCAGCACTGAGGTGAGACCCAATACAGATCTCCTGAGAGCAAATAAGTCTTGACCTTAATATAGTTATGTATACTGTGAAATAAGAGTCTTATGTGAATTCTTAGTAAAGCAAATCATTAAAACTGCTGCCACTTTGAAATTTGAATAACAAAATTAGCTTCAGGCATATAATAATTCCATTCATTCAACACTTTTGTTGACTATTTACTATATGAATTGTTCAATACTGAGGAAATGCAATGATGTGTAAACTGTTCTCATTTTTAGGAAGTTCTTTGTCTGGAATGTTCCTGTTATTTCCATATATTGATACTATTTCTGTGATCTGAAGTGAAGTGAAGTGAAAGTTGCTCAGTCATGTCCGACTGTTTATGACCCCATGGACTATATAGTCCATGGAATTCTCCAGGCCAGAATACTGGAGTGGGTAGCCTTGACCTTCTCCAGAGAGTCTTCCCTACCCAGGGATTGAAGCCAGGTCTCCCGCATTGCAGCAGATTCTTTACCAGCTGAGCCACAAGGGGATGAACAAAAATTAATCTCTTCTACAAGATATTCCTAAACAATCTGGAGAAACAAACATTCCCAGTGACCAAGTCTCATCTGTTCCCTAAGTTTTTCAAAGTTAATGCTGTGCGGAAGCTTTCATAGTTCACATTCATTCAGGCATTTATCAAATTCCATGTATGAGTTAGAAAAAAGTCAAGATGGATTTTGAACTGTGACCTGTATTATGAGAAGGATTCAGCCTTGAGATCTGGTTGGAGCACAGAAGCCCTGAAGAAGAAAATAAACCTAATGTGTTCAAGGGACAGAATATTAGCTTTGCTGTAGCATGCAGAAGAGGTAAGTTAGAACAGATAACGTGTGGCATCTGAGGCCATAATATGGACTTTGAAATTTATTCTGAGTGAGGAGGAAAGATATTGGAATGTTTTGAGCAGGGAAGTGACATGACTACAATTTAGCTTTTATTTCTGATTCTTGATGGAAGAGAAAGTATAGAGGAGCAAGGGCCAGGAGGATGTCAGGAAGCTGTTACAATAGTCAACAGAGATGATAGCCACCTGCATTAGGTAGAAGTAGGGAATTGGTGAGACGCTGCATGCTCTCGGCCCCTCACCCCTTTGTCCATCCCGTTTTTGCTGTCCACAAATTTCCCCTTTCCTCTCGACCAGTTGGTGAGCGCCTATCTTGGGCCTCACAGCATTTCACGCCTTTTCCAGCCCTCTTTTCTCTCCTACTTTACTTCCTCCTCTGTTGTTTCTTGCCCATATTCCTCTCCTGTTTTTTTTTTTTTTCATATCATTTGTTTCTGATTTTCCCCTTTTGTCTGTTACTCATCACTACTTTAGCTTTATGCAAGCCTTACATAGGCTGCCTTATTCCTATTCACTGATGAGACTAATTTTTTATCCTTTTGAGGAGGCAAATGAAGGGTCCAGTCTTTTCTAATTTATCCAGTCTAGGAAATTTAAAATACTCAGATCTAGTTTTTCTGTCCTATACAGGGGTGTGTAGAACTAGTTCTCACTGTGTCCTGGACTGACCCTGGAGAGGTCTCAAATTGCAGTGGCTTATAATAGGAAGCTATCAGTAAATACAGCATGCATGTCCTGTAGCTGAAACTGGCTGAGATACCCAGTTCTGATATGGCTGTGCTTATGAGGTTTACTTGGTGCTAGGAATGACTAAGTGAATAAATGAATGGAAATAAAAATTTGCTACAGAGGAGGAAGGATTTTCTAGTCTACCCAAGCTGATAAACCATCTATATATACACACACACAAGGATACACGGTTTATCAGCTTGGGTAGACTAGAAAATCCTTCCTCTGTAGCAAATTTGTATGTTTATATATAAATACACACACACACACACACACACACACACACACACACACACATACTTTCTTGGTGGCTTTCATCTTCCAGACCTGGACATAGGCATACAAGTATACCAGGCAGCACATCTTCCTTCTGAGACAGGATGGACATCTTTCAGGGTCAACATATTCCTGGCCTGGGATTCCATCTACATTTTGTTTTATATAATACTACATTAGAAATAGCTTCTCTTATCATTCCTGTCATTAATGTTGGGAGTTAGATCAGCCAATTAGATCTCCTATGAACAGTAATAGAGTTAACAAGGCAAGGGCCAGGACGGTTAAGAGAGCACAACCAGAGTAGTTACTGCAACTGAAGTTCTGGAACTGGGCATTTCTTAGGAATGACCACTGTCAGAATTTCTGTGGCTAATTCTGCCATACAGGTGCTTCCCAGGTGATGCAGTAGTAAAGCATATACCTGGGTGGGTTCAATCCCCTGAAGTAGGAAATTGCAATTCACTCCAGGATTCTTGCTGGGAAAATTCCATGGACAGAGGAGCCTGGCGGGCTACAGTCAATGGGAGGTCCCAAAGAGTCAGACACAGCTGAGCATGCATGCATGCTGCCATACAAATCATGTTTCTAGCTATATTATTAAAACACTTAAATATTCCCTAAAAGCAAACTGAAGGGTATGTAATACTTTTCGTTAACTTAGGAACTGACAGCAGAAAAGTGTTTCCCAAGATAAATAAAGTACCACTGATTAATAAAAGGAGAGAAGAAGGTGGGAAGAACATAGATGCCTTGTGCCGATGGGAGCACTCTTGGGCTTCTATGTGGCTAGGATGGGGCTATGGGTGGTACATTGGTTCTCATTTTGATAAAACTGCCACATGATTAATTTATTCTATATGTGCAGTTCAGTCTGTGTGCACACATCTTTAGGTAAAGGTGATGTTCTATTTTTATAGGTGAAGGAAATCAGCAGTATGTCAATTAAATACATTCTTTAATTAAATTTTATTTTATTTTATTAATTTTATTTTATTTTTAAACTTTACAATATTGTATTAGTTTTGCCAGATATCGAAATGAATCCGCCACAGGTATACCTGTGTTCCCCATCCTGAACCCTCCTCCCTCCTCAGGGTCTTTTCTCCTAGTTGTGTGCAGAAAGGGGGATGTGTGAACTGGGGAGAGCAGGAGAGCCCTTTGACCCAGACCTTTATTCAGGAAGAGTATCACATTATATTGCTTTCCTTCAACTAAAGTTATATGAATAATTACAGAGATACAATTTAAGGTAAAGAGCGCATCCTTTTATGGAAACATACGTTCTCCAATTAACTTCTCACCACTTTACATATGCATCAGTTTATCTACCCCCCAGCTTCCGATTATAAAGGAAATGGTCCAGAATTATTTGCTACAGAATCGAGGTAGGTTTGAGTTGCTGCTATTCAAAATACTTTAATATAGTAAAGTATAGTAAAATAGTAATATATAATATAGTAAAATATAGTAGCAGGCAAATGCGGTCACTGTCTACTTAATTTTCAAGATGTGGTTCTTAAATAAGCTATCTTTTTTTAATAAGTGAAGATGGGGAGGAAGGGAGAAACAAACCTAGTAGCGGTTTCCACAGTGTTGCTGAACTCAGGTTGAGAAGGTGATATTTAAGTACATTGCCAGATTTTTTTAGCCAGTATGAGTCTGTTGTACCACAAAATTGGGACTGTTAGAAACTTTTCCCAAAAGCACACCTAAATGTAGATTAAATCCATCTTTTGTCTTGTTTTGCATAAGTAAACCACATGCTAACACACCACACACTTTTAAGAGCACTATCCAAACATTACAAAGTCAGTTCCAAAGTCCAGACAATTTCCAGTTCCTCTGTCAGAAAGCAAATAACAACAAAAGACTTATTCCAAACATAAGTCAACCAGAACCTTGGAGAACCTTCACAGTGACTTGCTTTACACAACTTCAGGAAATTTTGTGAATAACCCACAGTGGGGAGCACATAACCCTGTAATACTCAGAACATATTGCCCAAGTTACACATGATGACAAGGTAAACATTTGCTTAAGAACTCCTTCAAAGGGGGATGTGATATGAAATAACCAGGGGGTGCCCTTCCATCTCTGAAACCCCAAATTAGCTACAGCCTTGGCTGTACCCAACAGTCTTAAGGTCTGAGTGCTACAAATTATCTCTTCCCTTACTTCAAAGAAAACAAACTTTTCCACCAAAATACTTCCAATTGTTAACCTGCTGGAATGAAGGTAGGAGTTGAGTATGCATGAATGTTAAGTGCCATTATTTCTGATTCTTCTGTATTTCTTGCCATGTAAGCATTTGTCATCTGACTACTGGTGACTCTGTACATAGATACAATTTTTTTATGTATTAGTGCTTTTCTGCTGCAGAGTCCACAATGATTGAGCACTTGTGGAGATTCTCAGCATGGATGCAATTCCCAGGTAATTGTCATAGTACCGTAAAACCATGGTACACCAACTTCATTTTAGTAGTTTTACACTTAGTTATAACTCCGAATACAAGGGCCATTAAAGTTAAAATGTCCCTTGAGTTTCTTTCTAACATTACATTTATTCCAACCACTACAGATGGAAACAAAACAAAGATAATGTACTGAGCTTAAACATTCTGTCCCTGAATAGAGTAAAGCTATGATGGTGAGACATTTTATCATAGTGCTTCAGGACTCATTCTTGCTGTGATAAATTGCCAAATGCACATTGGGTGCATAAAACAGGGAAGAGCTATTAATCTTATGTTGATGTATGAGCTAAAGTCCAGGAAAGAATCAGAGCTGTATGCACATAATAAGATACATAGAATGCATAATGTCAGGCATATTTCTGTGACAGTTTGAAAATATTGTTCCTGATTCCCATAGCTGCACTCCTTGGAGGAAGAGGAAATCCATTACAGATTCTTGATGGAAGAAATTTGTGGATAAGTAAGTGAATCAAGATGAAGCAGGAGAGGTTAGCTACTAGTGCTGTAAATGAAAATACAGTTTACTTTGAAACTTAAAGAATTTTGACCTGGTTTTAAATGTAGAAGAAATAAACATTTTATTTTCTATTGATACTTTGTTACATCTCAGGAAGCATTTTCTTTTTGGTAGATAAATAATTGGTACTTCAGTATCTGGTCTTTTTGGGTTTCCCAGCTGTTGCTAGTGAACAACAGAATCTGCCTGCCAGTGCATGAGACATAAGAGATATGGGTTCAATCCTTGGGTTGGGAAGATCCCCTGGAGGAGGGCTTGGCGACTCATTCCAGTATTCTTGCCTGGAGAATCCCATGGACAGAGGGACCTGATAGGCTACAGTCCATAGGGTTGCCAAGAGTTGGACAAAAGTGAAGCAAATTAGCACGCACACATCGGACCTTTTTATGCTGATTGCTAATTCTGTGTTAATTGTTATTTATTGAGATTAACAAATAAAAAACATAATGCTGAAAAATGAATCAGCTATAGTAACTAATAAATCTACTCACTAAGCATAGCAGCCACCAGCTTGGTACCAAGTCCTCTCTGGGAAGGACATGGATTATACAGGTAATAGACTATCTCTAAGGAGTCCCAAATGCATGAACCTGGAGATGGAGGTTCCCATAATCCCATGAAACAATTCTTTTGTTGAAAAGTTTTAAGAGTGACCCTTAAAATTATGAGGTCGAGACTTTGCCTTTTTCTCCTTGTAAGATGTTCCTTCATGGAAAATGGGTAAATTTATCAGAAGAATATTGGAGGAGATTTTGCTAATACTCGAGCCTAAGGTCTACATTGTATGCACTTTAGGAATGAAGAAAAGATACTGGCCCCCAGTGCTGTCAGATTGGCCTTTTAGGTGAATTTAATGCTTTTGATTTTTATATGCTGTTATGCTTCCCCTGAAACCTACACTGATTTATTCCAACCAATGTGGTCTGAATTCCATCCAACATTTTACTAATATTTATCAGTGCTAAACTCAGTATTGCTTGATAAGTCAAATTTGTTGCAAATCACTTCCAGTTGTACAAATACATTATTTACTCATAACTGGTAAAAGCTCCATGCTGACATTAAATGAGTCGACATACTCATGTAATTACCTGGGCTGGCAGTCTGGTTAAGTGTGATTATTCTGGAGAAAGAAAAATCAAAAGAATTATAGTATAATTCCATGAAAACTATAATTTTTGACAGTTACAAAAGTAGGCATTTTCCAAAAATGTGTTTCATTTTATTGTAACAATCTTTATTTTTCTGTTTCTTTTTATAAAGTCCCTATAAATTGTCTGAAATTTGGATAGATAGATTTAAATATTTCAATCAGATCTTGGCAGCTGATGAATTGAACCTAGTTTCAAATGACCCACCCTCCAGTTTGAGTTCATGGGTTGTGCCACCAACCCCTAAAGATAAGGGTGAAATGACTCATTGCCAGGGGAAATGCTTGTGGCACAACTCCAATTTGGAACAGAGACTGACAGTTGATTTAAGCTTGGGAGCAGAGGGAGAGAAGGAGCCAAACTCCACACTGAAGCTGGAATAAGGCTATCATAGTACTGAAACCATTCTCCCAGATTCACTGGGTTGCTTTCAAATTGTGTATTGAATAAAAATAATGAGACCTCAGATCTGGTACTGATTTAATCCAGAAAGCCACCATTGAGCTTAGTGATGAGCGGTGGCCCTGCTGTTGTCTCTAATGCTGTCTGCTTTAGGTTGAGCTGTCACAGAAGTCACTCAAAGGACTGAAGAGGTTGATAAATCCTACTCTGGCATGTGGATCGTGTTTTAGGTGTCTCTATAAGGTCATGGGCAGGAAGCACTCCCTGTGCTAAGGCTAACACATCACATAATGTGAGGTAGTGGTGGTTTAGTCGCTAAGTCGTGTCCAGCTCTTGTGATCCCATGGACTGTAGCCTGCCAGGCTCCTCTGACCATGGGATTCTCCAGGGTTTTGATTCCCTTCTCCAGAGAATCTTCCCAACCCAGGAATTGAAAAGGGTCTCCTGAATTACAGGCAGATTCTTTACCAATGGAGCTATGAGGGAAGCCCTCATCACATAATGTGTAGTAGGCATAAAATATTTCATTATTTAACAAGTATTTATTAAGCTTCTATTATGCACCAAGTATGGTGCAACTAGTATTCAGGGTAAACAAGTAGTGGCCTCCACAACACACTGTTGTAATAGTGGCTTTGCTGAAATTAAGGTAAGAAAAATGATTTTATAAAAAATTAATGATTTATGGATTTGTTTATTTTATTACTCAATCCATCTACAGACCACTTACACAACTGTAATACTTATTAAATTTCAGTTAGTTCAGTCACTCAGTTGAGTCTAACTCTTTGCGATCCCACAGACTGCAGCATGTCTATCATCAACTCCTGGAGTTAGCTTAAACTCATGTCCTTCGAATTGGTGATGTCATCCAACCATCTCATCCTCTGTCATCCCTTTGTCCTCCTGCCGTCAATCTTTCCCAGCATCAGGGTCGTTTCCAAGGAGTCAGTTCTTCATATCAGGTGGCCAAAGTATTAGAGTTTCAGCTTCAGCATCAATTCTTCCAATGAACATTCAGGACTGATTTCCTGTAGGGTTGACTGGTTTTATCTCCTTGCACACCAAGGGACTCTCAAGAGTTATCTCCAACATCATAGTTCAAAAGCATCAATTCTTTAGCACTCAGCTTTCCTTAAGGTTCAATTCTCATATCCATACATGACTACTAGAAAAACCATAGCTTTGAGTAGACGGACCTTTGTCAGCAAAATAATGTCTCTGCTTTTTAATATGCTGTCCAGGTGGGTCATAGCTTTTCTTCCAAGGAGCAAGCGTCTTTAATTTCATGACTGCACTCGTCATCTGCAGTGATTTTGGAGCCCAAGAAAATAAAGTTTGTCAGTGTTTCGATTGTTTCCCCATCTGTTTGCCATGAAGTGATGGGACCAGATGCCATGATCTTAGTTTTCTGAATGTTGAGTTTTAAGCCAACCTTTTCACTCTCCTCTTTCACTTTCATCAAGAGGCTCTTTAGTTCTTCTTTGCTTTCTGCCATACGGGTGGTGTCATCTGCATATCTGAGGTTATTGGTATTTCTACCAGCAATCTTCATTCCAGCTTGTGCTTTGTCCAGCCCGGCATTTTGCATGATGTACTCTTCATATAAGTTAAATAAGCTGGGTGACAATATATAGCCTTGACTTACTCCTTTCCCAATTTGGAACCAGTGTGTTTTTCCACGTCTATTTCTAACTGTTGCTTCTTGACCTGAATGCAGATTTCTCAGGAGGCAGGTAAGGAGGTCTGGTATTCCCATCTTTTGAAGAATTGTCCATAGTCTGTTGTGATATACACAGTCAAAAGCTTTGTCATAATCAATAAAGCAGAAGTATATGTTTTTCTGGTATTCTCTTGCTTTTTCAATGATCCAACGGATGTTGCAATTTGATCTCTGGTTCCTCTGCCTTTTCTAAATCCATCTTGAACATCTGGAAGTTCAAGACTGACTTGGAGAATTTTGAGCATTACTTTGCTTGCGTGTAATATGAGTGCAATTGTGTGGTACTTTGAACATTCTTTGGCATTGCCTTTCTTTGGAATTGGAATGAAACTGACCTTTTCCAGTGCTGTGGCCACTGCTGAATTTTCCAAATTTGCTGGCATATTGAGTGCAGCACTTTCACAGCATCATCTTTTAGAATTTGAAATAGCTCAACTGGAATTCCATCACCTCCACTAGCTTTTTACGTAGTGATGCTTCCTAAGACCCACTTGACTTCACATTGTAGGATGTCTGGTTCTAGGTAAGTGATCACACCACCATGGTTATATGGGTCATGAAGATCTTTTTTGTATAGTTCTGTGTATTGTTGCCACCTCTTAATATCTTCTGCTTTTGTTAGGTCCATACCATTTCTGCCCTTTATCGTGCCCATCTGTGCATGAAATGTTCCCTTGGTATCTCTGATTTTCTTGAAGAGATCTCTAGTCTTTCCCATTCTATTCTTTTCCTCTGTTTCTTTGCATTGATCACTGAGAAAGGCTTTTTTTTAAAATCTCTCCTTGCTATTCTTTGGAACTCTTCATTCAAATGGGTATATCTTTCCTTTTCTCCTTTGCCTTTCACTTCTCTTCTTTTCTCAGCTATTTGTAAGGCCTCCTCAGACAACCATTTTACCTTTTTGCATTTCTTTTTCTTGGGGGTGGTCTTGGTCCCTGCCTCCTGTACAATGTTTGAACCTTCATCCATAGTTCTTCAGGCACTCTGTCTATCAGCTCTCATCCCTTGAATCTATTTGTCCCTTCCACTGTATAATCGTAAGGGATTTGGTTTAGGTCATACCTGAATGGTCTAGTGGTTTTCCCTACTTTCTTCAATTTCAGTCTGAATTTTGCAATAAGGAGTTCATGATCTGAGCCACAGTCAGCTCCCGGTTGTGTTTCTGCTGACTCTATATAGTTTCTCCATCTTTGGCTTCAAAGAATAAAATCAATCTGATTTCGGTGTTGACTATCTGGTGATGTCCATGTGTAGAGTGTTCTCTTGTGTTGTTGGAAGAGGGTGTTTGCTGTGACCAGTGAGTTCCTTGGCAAAACTCTGTTAGCCTTTGTCCTGCTTAATTTTACTCCAAGACCAAACTTGCCTGTTATTCCAGGTATTTCTTGACTTCCTACTTTTTCATTCCAGTCCCCTATGATGAAAAGGACATCTTTTGGGGTGTTAGTTCTAGAATGTCTTTTAGGTCTTCATAGAACCATTCAACTTCACCTTCAGCATTACTGGTAGGTGTATAGTCTTGGATTACTATGATACTGAATGGTTTGCTTTGGAATCAAACAGATCATTCTGTTATTTTTGAGATTGTACCCAAGAACTGCACTTTAGACTTTTTTGCCGACTATGAGGGCTACTCCATTTCTTCTAAGGGATTCTTGCTCACAGTAATAGATATAATGGTCATCTGAATTAAACATGACCATTCCAGTCCATTTTAGTTCACTGATTCCTAAAATGTCGATTTTCACCCTTGCTGTCTCCTATTTGACCACTTCTCATTTACCTTAATCCATGGACCTAACATTCCAAGTTCTTAAGCAATAGTGTTCTTTACAGCATCAGACTTTACTTCTATCACCAGTCACATCCACAACTGGCATTGTTTTCACTTTGGCTCCATCTCTTCATTCTTTATGGAATTATTTTTCCACTGTTCTCCAGGAGCATATTGGTTACCTACCGACCTGGGGAGTTCATTTTCAGTGTCCTGTCTTTTTGCCTTTTCATACTGTTCATGGGGTTCTCAAGGGAATAATACTGAAGTGGTTTGCTATTCCCTTCTCCAGTGGTTCGTGTGTTGTCAGAACTCTCCACCCTGACCCTTTCGTCTTGAGTGGCTCTACACTGCATGGCTCATAGTTTCTGAGTTAGACAAGGCTGTGAAGGAGGTTGCCATTATCTTCATTACTTCCACTGTAGTTTAGTCTCAGGTCAGACAACAGGGAGGGAACACATCCCTGCCCATCAACAGGAAATTGGATTAAAGATTTACTGAGCATGGCCCAGTCCATCAGAATCTGACCCAGTTTCCCCCACAGTGAGTCTCTCCCAACAGGAAACTTCAATAACCCTCTTATCCTTCAGAGGGCGACAGAATGAAACCCACAATCACAGAAAACTATTAAATTTAATTATACATTATTTTTCTTTCAGTTATATATATAAAAAAATGTGGCTTTGTACATTTTCTCTCTGTTATAAAATTATATTCTATTTAAAAGTTGACTTGATTTATAACTTTTAAATGTATAGACTATAGTGTGTTGGCTTCCATTTTTATTCTTGCTTTTGCCTCAGGGCTCCCAAATGTTGGCATTCACCAGGATAGCTAGTTATTTGGCGACAGAGTTTACAGTGTTTCCAATATATTGTTTTCCATAAATTACTTCAAAATTGAAATGATTTAAGAAAAAAAAAATCTTACACTACTTTTTACTGCAGTTTTTCTAGTCCAGTTCTAATCTCTGTAAGGGTTGCCAGGGGTTATTGTGGGTGTAGAAAATTTGTCTGTCTGTCTGCACCCCATCCTCCCCATCATCTCCCCCATTCACAGTTTCACTTCTAATCTTTTCTCTTGACTGAGCTCTCCATGCTCTATTCTACTGATCTTGCCCCAGGATCTTTCTCTCTGATTCACTCTTTGAATTGATGGGAAGTTGGCCAAGTTTTTAATTTGGCGTCTCCTCAAAATACTGCATTTGGTACCATCTACTACACACTCTGGCTTCCCTGGTGGCTCAGCAGTAAAGAATCTGTCTACAATGCAGGAGCTGCAGTAGACATAGGTTCAGTCCCTGGCTTGGGAAGATCCCCTGGAGGAGCGCAGGGCAACCCACCCCAGTAGTCTTGCCTGGGGAATCCCATGGACAGAGGAGCCTGGCGGGTTATGCTCCATGGGTTTGCAAGGAGTCAGACATGACTGAAGCAACAGCAGAGAACTACATACTCCTCCCATCTCCCCCCTGCTCCCTGCCATGATCATCATGATCATTGGTATCCACTTCCCATATTGGGAAGAAAGAGGAGAAGAGATAGTCTTGTAAATAAGCTAATAAACTTCTATATAACCAGAAGTTTAATTGGTAATATGTAAACATTATAAGAAATTGCAGTATAAATACATTCTTTTGAAATATAGAATTATATTAAAGGTTAACGTGATTTGGGAGCTTCCCCTGTGGCTCAATGGTGAAGAATTCACCTGAAATGCAGGAGACACATTTTCCATCGCTGGGTCAGGGATCACTTCAGTTTAGTTCAGTTCAGTCACTCAGTCGTGTTGGACTCTTTGCAACCCCATGGAATGCAGCATGCCAAGCTTCCCTGTCCATCACCAACTCCCAGAGCTTAGTCAACTCATGTCTATTGAGTTCGTGATGCCATCCAACCATCTCATCCTCTGTCGTCCCCTTCTCCTCCTGCCTTCACTTTTTCCCAGCATCAGGGTCTTTTCCAATGAGTCAGTTCTTCACATCAGGTAGCCAAAGTATTGGAGTTTCAGCCTCAGCATCAGTCCTTCCAATGAATATTCAGGACTGATTTCCTTTAGGATTGACTGGTTGGATCTCCTTGCAGTCCAAGGGACTCTCAAGAGTCTTGTCCAACACCACAGTTCAAAAGCATCAATTCTTCAGTCCTCAGCTTTCTTCATAGTCCAACTCTCACGTCCATACATGACCACTGGAAAAACCAAAGCTTTGACTAGACAGACCTTTGTTGGCAAAGTAATGTCTCTGCTTTTCAATATGCTGTCTAGGTTGACCAAAACTTTTCTTCCAAGGAGTAAGCGTCTTTTAATTTCATGGCTGTAGTCACTATCTGCAGTGATTTTGGAGCCCAAGAAAATAAAGTCTTACTGTTTCCCTATCTATTTGCCATGAACTGATGGGACTGGATGTCATGATCTTAGTTTTCTGAATATTGAGTTTAAGCCAACTTTTTCACTCTCCATTTTTCTGAATATTTGTAAGAAGAAAATTTTCTTTTTGGTCCATTTCTTTGGATCCATTCTTGTATTCTGTGTCAGTGAGTTTACACATACTCCTGTATACCATTTTCTGCCATTTTAATGGTCTTATGCTTCAGGTAGGCAAGAGCCTTAAACAGATTGTATGCGTGTGTGCTCAGTTGCTCAGTATGTCCAGATCTTTGCAACCCTATGACTGCAAGCCCACCAGCCTCCTCTGTCCATGGAATTTTCCAGGCAAGAATACTAGAGTGGGTTGCCATTTCCTCCTCCAGGGGATCTGCCTGATCCAGGGATTGAACCTGCATCTCCTGTGTCTCCTGCATTGGCAGGTAGATTCTTCAGCACAGAGCCACCTAGGAAGCCCTTAAACAGATTAGTGTTTACATTTTTTTAATAGATTTGATAGCTGGACAGTGTACATCAAAGGAACAATCCCCAAATTGACTGGCTTTTGCCTTTATTGTCAAATAATTTATTCTTTCATTCAATACTTTTATTTCCCCTAGTCAGCTTCTTGAAAGTCAATCCTAGGGTCACAGAGATGAATAAGACATGGCCTTGACACATTGTCTTGAAGAATTAATGGGCTATAATAGTCATTATAGTGCATCTTGATAAGCACTATGGTTGGCATATAGATGAAGTGTGTAAAGCACAAAGGTGAGAAGCAACAAGATTTGAAATGATATTCTCCACTTGAATTAAGCCAAGCTTTTGGAATTTATGTAGTAACACTAGTAAACGTGACCACTAATTAAACAATTACTTACAATTTACTGTAGATAAATTACATCTTTTTTAAAAACGACTCAGTGATTTATTTAGAGATTTAGAGAAACGTAGCTAAGGAGGCTGCCCCTGTAGCTCAGCAGTATAGAATCCACCTGCAATGCAGGAGACACAGGATATGCGGATTCCCTGGGTTAGGAAGATCCCCTGGAGGAGGGCATGGCAACCCACTCCAGAATTCTTGCTGGAGAAATCCTGTGGACAGAGGAACCTGGTGGGCTATGGTCCATGAGGTCACAAAGAGACGAACACAACTGTAGAAAGTGGGCATGCATGTACAAGCTAAGGAACTCAGTGTCTTAACAAAAATAAATCCAAAGTATGATCACTTAATTTTAGTTATGAATTAAATAACTAATAAAATTGTTTTCTAGTTTTTATCCATATAAGTATATTCTAAACCTTTCTACTTTCTGCTAAAAACTCTATCCTAATTGTTGTTTGTTTGTTTGTTTGTTTTTGGTACTAGCTCTCAGTGAACTCTACCAATATCTTTTTGGGACATGAAATCTATGTATCCCCCAGACCAGGCCACATCTTGGCAACTCCTCCAAATAAATGACAGTGGAAAAATGTCTAGAGTATGAAAAAGTGGTTAGAGGAATCAAATTTAAATGTGATGTACCTTGATTTTGCATACCTTAATACTGAGTGTACTTTGATTTTGGAAATTACATACAAATTTTACAGAAGAGAGTTTCTATTTTTAAACTTTGGTTTTCTAACTAAAATTAAAAACCTGTCCTAATAACTTTAACAGTTTAACCATATGATGTAACATATTAAATGCTTTTAAAGGCAATTAGTATACTATCCTTAATGAGCATCCAAATTGAGAAAGCTAACATGTCCCTATCTGAGAGTTTTAAAGCTAACAGCATTACTGTATGGACAGATGCAAAGACGTGAATTAGTCAGTGTCATTAGTTTGTTCAAGCAAGGAGTTAAGTGTCTTCCTAAATCAATAAGTTAGAGCCTTACAACTCTTCCAAGATTTACCTAAACTGTTTTGGGACTACCAATTATTAACAGGTATACTTATCAGAATAAAATGAGTTTTCAAATAAAAGGGTAGACTTGATCTGGAATGGTAGTTCATATATCATTTAGAAGGGCCCTCCAAATTGCCCAGGTACTCTTTCCCAAGTGTCAAACATATTTGTTTCTTCCTTACTACTCCAATATAAACCTGAATTCTAGACATTATGAAACATATTATCCAGACCCATCCTGACTTTTAGTAAAAAGAATTGAGTGTAAATAATATTTATTGTCATGTAGATGCCTTGGCTGAAGCTGCCTTAAAAAGACAGTTTCACTCTGCTTATACAGCAATGTTTCACCTTCTACAGTAGCACACATGCATTATATAAAAGTACACTTGGACAAAGCCAAAAGGAAAGATGAAAGTGTAATTCACCAAGGGAAGAAATATATAAAGGAAGGTGACTAAACTGAGACTTCATACAACTGTTTATTTGTCATAAAACCATCCATGAGCTGAGATATAAGCATAAGCATTAAGTGAATGACAGTTGTTTTATTGTGTTTTCAACGTTTTTAGTTGTATCTTAAAAAATACCAGATGCTATCCACATGATGCCAAACATATGGCTTTTGGCTGTGCTCTTGTGATCTGTAGTAGATTGTTAAATAATGTACAGGGCAGGGGGAAAAAGCGATTTACAGATAGCCCTGGCCTGAGTGGCTTGCAGCTGGATCTAATTTCACTGAACTGATGGCCTCTTCCCTCCAGCACCTTCTATTTTATCAAATGCCACATATTGTTTTTTGAAGTGGTTCTTGTTGTCGTAGTGAATACCACAGATGGATAGCACACAGGACATTTGGTTGTCTGTTTTCTGACTAAGGTCAGGACCTACTGTTGTTCATGTTTGGGTGCAGGGCGTTTTTCATGGGACGGCCCAAGACAACTAATGAGTTTCAGCTGTCTAAGAGGTAATATATAAGACATTGCTCACTTGGTTGACATACTTAGAGGCATTTGAATTCTTAGGCACTATTGTGGTGTCTCCTAAGTGTGAAATTTCTTTGTGTCATTTATGAAACTGACATGTCACCTGGAAAAACATGAAAAAGGTAAGAAGGAGAATAAATAAAGGTTAATAATTACTTAATTGCATTGTGATTGACTATATACTTCTCTGCCTCTGCTAGTAGATTTTAAGCTTCTTGAAGGCATACATATGCCTTATTCAATGCTCAATAGCCTGCACATAGCCCAGGGGCTGGTACGTAACAGGGGCTTAAATATTTGTTTAATGAATAGATGGAAAAACAAGCATTCAAAGAATTTCCATATACTTGATAATTATGAAGGCAGAGGATTAGTATATGAATGGTAAGCTTGTAGATCTCATTCTGAAGTTTTCCCTAAACCCTATCATTTTAAGATTCATCTTTGTAGCTTTGTTTACATGATCTGTTTCTTTTAACTGTAGCATAATACTTGTGTGTGCATTTGCTACATTTTACCTGCCAGTCTCTAACCCATAGGAGCCAAGACTGCTTCCAACTTCCTTCCAACACAGGATAATTTCCAGCCATCTCTGCTGTTGCCATGACATTGCAGTGTGGGACCATATGGGAGACACTTGCAGATGGGGCTGGTTAAACTTTTTAAATGTTGCCGAAGCCATACCTTTTTTCCTTTATTAAAAGGGAAACTTTTCCATGAGGTTTCTATCTCCTGAGTCTTCATTTAGTAAACCATGCATAGATTTCCCCAGGCCATTTCTAGGGATTCTGTTGCCTACCACTTCTCCCTCCATTTCTGTCTCTGAAGAGAAGGGTATATTTCTCTTTTCTCTCTGAAACTCAGCCTCATGCAGTCTACTCAAACTAGTTTACATTGTGAGAGCAATGGAACTTTATGTGTGTAGACTTACGCCAATTATCTTCTTGGCTTAAGCTTTTGAGTTCCATAATACCCGGCTCTAGCAAATCAAAATTGGTTTACCATAACGGTTCTTGCTATCTTATGATCTGTTTTCCACAATGCAGCCTTATTTCTCTCTCTCTCTCTTTTTAGATACATTAGTTTTTGCAGTTTATTTTTATTGTGGTAAAATACATGTAACACAAAATTTACCATCTTAACAATTTTTAAGTATATAATTCAGTGGTATTAAATACATACACAATGCATAACCATCACTGCCATCCATCTTCATTAACTATTTTCATCTTATAAAACTGAACCTCTATGTTCAAGCTGGTTTTCGAAAAGGCAAAGGAACCAGAGATTAAATTGCCAACATCCACTGGATCATCAAAAAAGCAAGAGAGTTCCAGAAAAGCATCTATTTCTGCTTTATTGACTATGCCAAAGCCTTTGACTCTGTGGATCACAATAAACTGTGGAAAATTCTTCAAGAGATGGGAATACCAGACTACCTGATCTGTCTCTTGAGAAATTTGTATGCAGGTCAGGAAGCAACAGTTAGAACTGGACATGGAACAAAAGACTGGTTTCAAATAGGAAAAGGAGTACGTCAAGGCTGTATATTGTCACCCTGCTTATTTAACTTATATGCAGAGTACATCAAGAGAAACGCTGGGCTGGAGGAAGCACAAACTGGAATCAAGATTGCCGGGAGAAATATCAATAACCTCAGATATGCAGATGACACCACCCTTATGGCAGAAAGTGAAGAAGAACTGAAGAGCTTCTTGATGAAAGTAAAAGAGGAAAGTGAAAAAGTTGGTTTAAAGCTCAACATTCAGAAAACGAAGATCATGGCATCTGGTCCCATCACTTCATGGCAAATAGATGGGGAAACAGTGGAAACAGTGGCTGACTTTATTTTGGGGGGCTCCAAAATCTGCAGATGGTGGTTGCAGCCATGAAATTAAAAGGCGCTTACTCCTTGGAAGGAAAGTTATGACCAACCTAGACAGCATATTAAAAAACAGAGACATTACTTCGTTAACAAAGGTCCGTCTAGTCAAGGCTATGGTTTTTCCAGTAGTCATGTATGGATGTGAGAGTTGGACTGTGAAGAAAGCTGAGCACCGAAGAATTGATGATTTTGAACTGTGGTGTTGAAGACTCTTGAGGGTCCCTTGGACTGCAAGGAGATCCAACCAGTCCATCCTAAAGGAAATCTGTCCTGGGTGTTCTTTGGAAGGACTGATGTTGAAGCTGAAACTCCAATACTTTGGCTACCTGATGCAAAGAGCTAACTCATTTGAAAAGACCCTGATGGTGGGAAAGATTGGGGGCAGGAGGAGAAGGGGACAACAGAGGATAAGATGGTTGGATGGCATCACCAAGTGGATGGACATGAGTTTGAGCCTCCAGGGCTTGGTGATGGACAGGGAATTCTGGCATGCTGCAGTCAATGGGGTTGCAAAGAGTTGGACATGACTCAGCAAGTCAACTGAACCAAAGTACCTCATATAAATGGGATTATACAGTATGTGTCCTTTTTCTTATTCTACATATAAATAATATCACACAATATTTGTCTTTGTCTGATTTAATTCAGTTAGCATAATGTCTCAAGTTCCATCCATGTTGTAGGATATGTCTGAATTTCCTTTTTTAAAAGTCTGAATAGTATTCCATTATATATTTATTCTGAGTTTTCCGTATCTGTTCTCCTGTCAGTGAAGAATTGGGGACTTCCACATTTTAGCTGAATAATGAAGCTATGCACTTGGATGTACCATTATTTCTTTGAGACCTTGCTTTCTGTTCTTTTGGCTATATACCCAAAGTGGAACTGCTTGATACGGTATTTTTATTTTTAATTTTTTTGAGAAACAGCTGTACTTTTTTCTACAGCTATAACGTTTTACAGTTCTACCAAATATACACAAGGGTTTTAATTTCTCCAGATCCTCACTAATATTTATTTTCTGATTTTTTTGGTAGTAGTAATCCTAATGGGTGTGAGGTGGTATCTCATTGTAGTTTTCATTTGCATTTTCCTAATTATTATTAATGTTGAGTGTTTTTTCATGTGCTTATTCACCTTTTCTATACCTTATTTAGTGGAGAGGTGGCTCAGCAATAAGGAATCTTTTCTCTGAGATTCTTTATCTGAGGTTCGCCTTTTACTCTTGATCATTTGATGTACACATTTTAAAATTTTTCATGAAATCCAACGTCCATTTTTTCTCCTGTTGATGAGCCTTTGGTGACATATCCAAGAAATTACTGCCAAATTCAATTTTGTAAGGTTTTGCTCTGTGTTTTCTTTTAAGAGTTTTTTAGCTTATGGCTTACATTTAGATATTTGATCCATTTTAAGTTTTTTCTGTGTACAGTGTTAGGTAAGACTCCAACTTCATTCTTTTCTTGTGAATATCCAGTTTTTTTATTTTTAATGTAACTGAATTCCTCTGAACATTTTGCAAATTAAGACAAGTTATGGTTTTGTCCATTAACAATCATCTTAAATACTTATGGACACTAAAATTGCTAATAACCAAAATAAGACTCAGTGGCTGTATACCTGTGTGTTTTTCTTTGGATAATTATGCAGCCCAAATAATCATCAATTCAGTTAGTATCAGATAACACAGATTGTTCATCTTCTTCTGGGTAGAACAGTAGTGCTATGAAGTCATGTTTTAGAGAAGTGATTTTTCTGGTATTTATCTCCAAATGCTATGTTCAGCTCTACATTCTAGAGTAGGAAATTAGATTCTTGGCTGCTCTTTTGATTTTAAAATTAAAATGTGTTGAATCTGCAAAATCTAATACTTCTTGAGGTTTTTTCATGGCTACTACAACTAAACACATTAGACACAGGAGGAATTGCTATATAAAAATATTTTTGGAATCCTAACATATTATAAAAAATTATTCTTACCTACTTTCCAATGAGGTCTATTTTTATAACTAAATGAATTACTGAATGTGGAAATAAAGTGCAATATAGATAGGCTTGTGTGTGTGTGATTGCTTTCTTTTTTACTTAGTAATTACTCTGATAGCTGAATTTGGGGTTATATTACCCTTTAAAAATATAACAACTAGTTGAAGGCTAACAGAATATTATGCAGATGAGTTGGGGAACCTCAGAAATAGAAAAAGGTACTAGATGCATCTTACTTGAAACTTATCACAACTACCTAAGCCAGCCATGAGAAAGCTGATGTCCATTTACTATGTCATCCTGGTCCTCACTAGAAAGAATTTTAAAACTTTTATATAATTTATTTTCTGTTCTAATCATTTTATAGTCAATATAACCTTTATATCTAAAATAACTTCTTTTTTTCTAAAATATAATTTTCTTATTGCCAGCTTATCTCCCAGTGGAGAGGAAATACAGATTATTACCTTTGGTTTAATATATTAAAGCAATTATATAATCAACTGTGAATCTTTTCAAGGTTAAGAATTCATAATTTCTTTAGTATTTCCCCTAGATGAACTTTATTATCTAAATTTTGAATTCTTTAACTTGTTTCCTACTCCTCCCTTCTATATTATACTTGCTTCTGTCTAGTTTCTCT
Organism: Bos taurus; assembly: GCF_002263795.3. NCBI lineage: Eukaryota > Metazoa > Chordata > Mammalia > Artiodactyla > Bovidae > Bos > Bos taurus. The sequence continues at coordinate 24,911,219 of NC_037336.1, read as the reverse complement.
CTTTCTGTTATAAAAAAAGATGGAATTACTCTTTAGGTCAATATGAGACTAATGTTAAGAAAAATGAAAGCTATTGGGTTTGAAAATATCGCTCTTGTTACTTCATCCTAGCAAATCCTGTTTTTTTATTGAGAGTTTGTCAGTGCTCAAATGACTTCAACTTAGCTTCAAATATAAGTCTCAAATATTGTACTATCTTTTAATATGTATAGTCATTTGTTTCCCATAATTGTACTGGATAAAGCAAAGAATACTTGGAAACTTGCACAAAAGTAGTATGTGTAACTCTTAATTATCCAGGGGTATACTAATTCATTTAATGATTAGTTAAAAGAAAAGAGTATGTTTTAAAGGAAGAAATATAAAGCTTTAATAAATTAGTATGAATATTTCTTTATTAGAAAGCATCATTGTTTGGGACTACACACCAAGAGACACAGCAAGTTATTCATCCATTCATGGAAGTCTCTTCCCCACTGACAAGGTGAATAATAGACCTATCAAACATGGGGTGCAGATATAAGGTGTGCACGGGACACAAAAGGAGGGAGCAGAACAGAATGAATTATTATAATATGTGAAGAAAGAAAAATATATTTATAATAGCATCTGAAAGAATAAAATGCTTTGGAATAAATTAACAAAAGAATCATAAGACAAACTGAAAACTACACAGCATTGTTGAAAGAAATGGAAAACTGAGAAACTGAAAGATTACAGTGAGATCAAGATGGTGGGAGTAGGAGGATGCAAAACTCACTTCCTCCCATGAACACATCAAAAATGCATCCACATGTGGAAGGGTTCTCACTGAAAACCAGCAGGAGACTGGCAGGAAGACTCCTGTGTGGCCAAGGCTGTTAATGATCCACACAGAATTTGACTGGAATGGAAGAGAAGTGATCAGTGCCCTGGGAGGGTACTCAGAAGAGAAGTGAGATTGCACGGGCAGAGAACCTCCCTGGGGAGTGAGCAGTTAGAGCCACATATTGGGCACCCCAACCCTGGGTTCTGACACTGAGAAGACAGTTCCCTTGACTGGTTGGAGGACTGGAGGGACTAATAGGAGAGCTATGGGAAGTCTGGACTCACTTGTGAAAAGTGCACACAAGTTTGCTTACACCTTGAGCATGATGGAGAGGGTGGATTAAAACTGTAAGCATAGATGATCAGTTTCCCACAATGGCCCCAGTGTTTCCCCCAGCCCAAGCAGAGCAACTGCTCCAGGTTCACTTGCTTCACAATGCAGCTCCACACTGGGGTGAGGGCTGTTGCAACTGAAGAGAGACCTTGACTGTGAGACAAGTGCAGCTTAGACTCAAGGGGTATCTGAGCACAGTGGGGGGAGCATTACTGATGCTAACACAAGCAGCCCAATCTCTCTCCGTGACCCAACCTCCACAGCGTGTTCCATGATCCAAGCCGAGCACCATACTACCAGTGTTGCCCCAGCACTGCTATCCTCTGGTGAGATTCCTAGTGCTGGGAGTGGGGAGAGCCAGCTCGGACCTGGCTCCCAGGGCTTCTGCTCCAGCAACTTGGTGCCTGCCCCTGTCCTAAATAGGGCAGTGATAGCTACTGAACAGAAGCAGCACCTGCTGGAATAGCTCCATCTCCACTTGCTACCAAGGTGACAGTTACCAGCACACCCTTAGGAAAGAAATTGTATTTATGTCAGATCAGCTCTTCCACCAAAGCCGCTGGGCGTTCACAAACTGTATAGGGATGCGCACACACAGGGACACCCCTGCAAGAGCACCATAGACAACTATTGCACCTAGTTTTCCAAAGATGAGAAAGTTAAGCAAAGTAAGAAGACAGAGGGATTTGTTTCAATTGAAAGTGCAAGAGAAAAGCCCCTGAAAAAAAATTAACAAACATAAACAATTTAGCAGATAAAGAGTTCAAAGCACTAGTAATAAGAATGCTAAGTGAATTATGGAAAAAAGTAGATAAATATGAGACATTTAACAAGGAACTAGAAAATATAAAAATTGATAGAACTGAAGAATACAGTAACTGCACTGAAAAACACAAGCATCAATTCTTCAGCACTCAGCCTTCTTCACAGTCCAACTCACATCCATACATGACCACTGGAAAAACCATAGCCTTGACTAGATGGACCTTTGTTCACAAAGTAATGTCTCTGCTTTTGAATATGCTATCTAGGTTGGTCATAACTTTCCTTCTAAGGAGTAAGCGTCTTAATTTCATGGCTGCAGTCACCATCTGCAGTGATTTTGGAGGCCAAAAACATAAAGTCTGACACTGTTTCCACTGTTTCCCCATCTATTTGCCATGAAGTGATGGGACTGGATGCCATGATCTTCGTTTTCTGAATGTTGAGCTTTAAGCCAACTTTTTCACTCTCCTCTTTCACTTTCATCAAGAGGCTTTTTAGTTCCTCTTCACTTTCTGCCATAAGAGTGGTGTCATCTGCATATCTGAGGTTATTGATATTTCTCCCGGTAATCTTGATTTCAGCTTGTGTTTCTTCCAGTCCAGCGTTTCTCTTGATGTACTCTGCATATAAGTTAAATAAGCAGGGTGACAATATACAGCCTTGACGTACTGCTGAGTGCCGAAAAATTGATGCTTTTGAACTGTGGTGTTGGAGAAGACTCTTGAGAGTCCCTTGGACTGCAAGGAGATCCAACCAGTCCATTCTGAAGGAGATCAGCCCTGGGGTTTCTTTGGAAGGAATGATGCTAAAGCTGAAACTCCAGTACTTTGGCCACCTCATGCGAAGAGTTGACTCATTGGAAAAGACTCTGATGCTGGGAGGGATTAAGGGCAGGAAAAGAAGGGGACAACAGAGGATGAGATGGCTGGATGGCATCACTGACTCGATGGACATGAATCTGAGTGAACTCCGGCAGTTGGTGATGGACAGGGAGGCTGGGCGTGCTGTGATTCATGGGGTCGCAGAAAGTGGGACACGACTGAGTAACTGAACTGAACTGAACTGAACTGAAGTGACACAGAAGAATAGATAAGTGATCTAGAAGATAGAATAATGGAAATCACTCAATCAGAAGGGCAAAAAGAAACACAAAGAGATCTGTTTAAGAGATATCTGGGGCAACATAACTTTGACATTTACATGATAGGGGTCCTAGAAGGATAAGAGAGAAAGGGGTGTTGAAAATATATTTGATGAAATTATGGCTTAAAATAACCCAAACCCGAAGAAGGAAGCAGATATCCAGGTACAGGAATGGCAGAGGGTCCTTGATGATATAAACCCAAACAGACCCACGTCAAGACTTAATTAAAATGGCAAAAGCTAAAGAGAGAATTCTAATGGCAGAAAGAATAACAAAGAATTATATATCTCAAGACAAATAGAAAATGAAAATGCAACATTCTAAAATCCATAGAATCCAACAGAAACAGTTATAAAAAAGGTTTATAGTGATATAGACCTGCCTCAAGAAAGAAAACTCTCAAATAAACAACCTAACTTGAAGAGGAACATCTTTTGGGATCATCTAGGTGAATCAGCTGCAGGTTTATCCTGCTGAATTCTTGAGACTGAAATCCAGAGATGCAATAGCACTATGCACTAGTACTGTTGTTTCTGTTTGTTTGTTAGTTTTTGGTAAAAATTGTATTGTTTAATTTTTTGTATTAATTTAATAAAAGGTGAAAGGAAGAGAAGGAGTGAGAGAGAGAGAGAAAGAGAAACCAGCCAGAATTCATAAATTCAAAATGGATAGAATGAGGGGAAAAATATTCTAGTATGAAGCCAAAGTAATGAATATTGGAGAGATCATGAGTATAAAATGTTATGAGATGATGGATGGCAGGTGGAGTTTGAAGTACTTAATCTGAGTCAAAATTGTCAAGAAGGTTCCTAAGTGAGATTTTGTAAGATCCTTATGGCCCTGGATTTAAGTGACTGAACTGGGTTTAAGGGGAGTGATTATATTAGAATTCATGAATTGGAACAGATATTAAGAAAAACTGGTGTAAAATATTTTCCTATATGTTTCATTTAATACCTTTATTCAGATAAACTATAAAAGGAGAAATAACTAGATCTGGTCATAGAAGACTTTACCAAATTTAAAATAATAAACTGGAGTGATAAATCTGAAAGAATTAATATTCACAGTCATTGATAGAAATTCATAGTCATTGATAGAATCTGTAATTCTCTTTTTTTTTTTTAAAGTGCAACTATAATATTGTGCTTAAATCTCCCAAATATGTCTCTTATTGATTCTCATGGTTAAATCCAGAGTCGACAGAATTTATTGACTAAACTTAGGCTTTTGGGGGGCAGAATAGCATTTCTAACATAAGTTGAATGTTTCCAAATAGCCTTTTTATGTTCTTTTTTGAATTTCTCATTGACAATCTAAGGTTAAGGCTTTTTGTTGTTGTTTGTTTCTCATTATTTCTTACTAAATCAGGATATAACCATTGGATTAGAAACACTGGATATAGACAAGACTGAGATCAACCACTGACAATAAGATTTTGATTAAAAATAAGTGAAATCCATGAGAATAGAACTAGTGAGAATTTTCAACAAAAGATAACTTTTAAACTGAAAGCTCTTAACTCTGTCTCGGTCTTCTGAACTCTGTATTCCACCAGCCCAACTCTGGATATATATAGGCCCAGGGGAAATTATGTCAGTGGTTAAAGAAACTTAGAAATGTTGTTTTTGACATGGTCTACAGAATCCATCTCATGAAAGTTCATAAATAATGTCTTAGTCTAAAAATAGAAGCAAAATGTTTGCTATATTTATGTGCTAAAACCTACAAATATTGAGGTGTATTTTAAAATCAGTATTTCCAGGAATTTTTCACATATCCCTAGAAAAATAACCAATGATGAAATAATTTTTCAATTCCAAATAAACTCCAGATAAGGTGATGGCAGCTCCTCCACCATTTATAGCTCTAAAGATAATTATGTCAGCTCTCCAGTTAATAGACTACATGGAGATCTGAAGACTCAAAACCCAACAGCATGTGCCTTGGAAAAGGATTGCAACATCTTGTCCTTTTTATAAGACAGCTAAATCAAAATGAGAAGGAGCATATTGTTAGTACAGGAATCACTTACCATGACAATCCTCTGATACTGAGATTTAAATGGCCAATGCACTTTTATCTCTGCCAAGCATTTCTTTTTCCTTTCCCAGTCAGAAAGCATAAAGTTTGAAGTCTAGGGAAAGAATAAAATTCTTTGGCAGACAAAATGCAAATTTTGTGTTATTCGCTCAATTCAATTTTATTGAGTGCTTACTGTGTTTCATGCACAGCTGTATGAATAGAAATGAGTATAAAACACAAGGCTTTTGTCCTTAGAGAGTTTACATTCTAGTGAGGAGATACCCATGATATATAAATCAATAAAATAAGAAAGGTGTCAGAGTATTAGTTTTCTATTGTCACTATAACAAATTATCAAAAGCTTAGTGACTTAAAGGGCTTCCTTTCTGGCTCAATGGTAAAGACTCCACCTGCAATACAGGAGATGCAGGTTTGATCCCTGGGTTGAGGGTCTCCTGAAGAAGGAAATGGCAACCCACTCCAGTGTTCTTGCCTGAGAAGTCCCATGGACAGAGGAGCCTGGTGGGCTACAGTCCATGGAGTCGCAAAAGAGTTGGACATAACTTTAGCAACTAAACAACAACAACAACTTAACTCAAATTTATTATCCTGTAGTTATGGAGGTTACTGTCTGATACAGATTTCACTGAGCCAAAATCAGGGTGTCAGCTGAGCTATGCATTCTCTGGGAATTTAGGGGAGAATCCATTCTCTTGCTTTTTTCCAGCTTCTATATTCCTCCTGCATTCTTTGACTTATGGGCCCATTCTCCATTTTCAAAGTGCAAAACTCTAACTTTTCCCATCATCATATTTCCTCTCTCTGGTCACGATCCTCCTGCTTATAGAATCATATAGTATTCTTGTGATTGTATTAGACCCACTTGTTTGGAGTTCAGTCACTCTGTCCTGTCCAACTCTTTGCAACTCCATGGACTGCAGCACACCAGACTTCCCTGTCCATCACCAACCCCCAGAGCTTGCTCAAACTCATGTCCATCCACTTGGTGATGCCATCCAACCATCTCATCCTCAGTCATCACCTTCTACTGCCTTCAATCTTTCCCAGCATCAGGGTCTTTTCCAATGAGTCAGTTCTTTGCATCAGGTGGCCAAAGTATTGGAGCTTCAGCTTCAGCATCAATCCTTCCAATTAATATTCAGGACTGGTTTCCTTTAGGATGGACTGGTTTGATCTCCTTGCAGTCCAAAGGACTCTCAAGAGTCTTCTCCAGCACCACAGTTTCAAAGAATCAATTCTTGGGTGCTCAGCTTTCTTCATAGTCCAACTCTCACATCTATACATGATTACTGGAAAAACCATAGCCTTGACTAGACGACCTTTGTCAGCAAAGTAATGTCTCTGCTTTTTAATATGCTGTCTAGTTTGGTCGTAACTTTTCTTCCAAGGAGCAAGTGTCTTTTAATTTCATGGCTGCAGTCACCATCTGCAGTGATTTTGGAGCCCAAGAAAATAAAAGACTGTCAGTGTTTCCATTGTATTCCCATCTATTTGCCAAGAAGTGATGGGACCAGATGCCATGATCTTAATTTTTTGAATGTTGAGTTTTAATCCAGCTTTTTCACTCTCTTTCACATTTATCAAGAAGCTCTTTAGTTCTTCACTTTCTGCCATAAGGGTGGTGTCATCTGCATATCTGAGGTTATTGATATTCCTCTTGGCAATCTTGATTCCAACTTGAGATTCATCCAGCCCGACATTTCACATGATGTACTCTGCATATAAGTTAAATAAGCAGGATGACAATATACAGCCTTGTCTTACTCCTCTCCCAATTTGGAACCAGTCCATTGTTTCATGTCTGGTTCTAACTGTTGCTTCTTGGCCTGCGTACAGATTTCTCAGGAGGCAAGTAAGGTGGTCTGGTATTCCCATCTCTTGAAGAATTTTCCACAGTTTGTTGTGATCCACACAGCCAAAGGCTTTGGTATAGTCAATAAAGCAGAAATAGATGTTTTTATGGTATTCTTTTGTTTTTTTTCTATGATACAAGAATATTGGCAATTTGATCTCTGATTTCTCTGCCTTTTCTAAATCCAACTTGAACATTTAGAAGTTTTCAGTTCATGTACTGTTGAAGCCTGTCTTGCAGAATTTTAAGTATTACTTTGATAGCATGTGAGATGAGTGCATTTGTGTGGTAGTTTGAACATTCTTTGGCATTGCCTTTCTTTGGGATTGAAATGAAAACTGACATTTTCCAGTCCTGTGGCCATTGCTGTGTTTTCCAAATATTCTGGCATATTGAGTGCAGCACTTTCACAGCATCATCTTTTAGGATTTGAAATAGCTCAACTGGAATTCCATCACCTCCACTAGCTTTGTTCATAGTAGTGCTTTCTAAGGCCCACTTGACTTTGCATCCCACTTTTTAGTTCAGGCTAATCATCTTAGATTCTTAACTGAATGACATGTAGTCTTTTGCCTTATACGGTAGCATATTTGCCTACTTTGAGGATGTAGGCAACTTTGGAGGGCCATTATTCAGCCTACCAAAGGGAACTACTATTGATGGTGCTAAAGAAGCACAAACTTGCTTCTTTAGGTGGTCAGGGAAGTCTCCCTGGCAAGGATATTTAAGCTGAGATCTGTGTAATAAAAAGGAACCAAACCTGGGAAGGATTGGATGGTGGAGTGCTGATGGTGGAGCACTCCAGGTAGAAGACAAAATTAAAAAGAATTTGGCTGTGCAAGGGAAATAAAGAAGGTCAGTGTACTGTTCTTTATTTACCAACTAGATCTTCCCTGGTGGCTCAGATAGTAAAGAATCTGCCTGCAATGTGGATAACCTGGGTTTGCTCCCTGGTTTGGGAAGATCCCCTGAAGAAGGGCATGGCAGCCCACTTCAGTATTCTTGCCTGGAGAATCCCAAGGACAGATAAGCCTGGCTGGCTACAGTCCATTGGATCGCAAAGAGTCAGACATGACTGAAGAGACTTAGCATACAGGAAAGTAGTATGAGCAGAGATGAAAGAGGTAGGTTAAAGCCAGATTAAGGATTCAGTAAACTAGAGTGAGCAAATAGAGAAGTATCTTTGCATCTGGTATCTTCTCTAGCTTTATTTCAGGAGAGAAATGTTAGGTAGGCACTGAAAGATAAACTTTACATAATTAGGGTTAAATCATTCAGTGTAGTAACTGGAAATCAAAGCTTTTGCTGGTATAGCTTAATTTGTCTTGGTAAAGATGAATATATGTCTCTCCAGTTCTTTGTTTGTTTGTTTTGAAAGTTGCTCAGTCGTGTCCGACTGTTTGTGACCCCAGGGATATACAGTCTCCAGGTCAGAATACCAGAGTGTGTAGCCATTCCCTTCTCCAAGGGATTTTCCCAACCCAGGGATTGAACTCAGGTCTCCCACATTGCAGGTGGATTCTTTACCAGCTGAGCCACCAGGGAAGCCAGTTCTTTGTTGTGGTAGAGGCTACAAAATCTAGACTAAATCCTTTGCAAAGATTCACTGGAAGGTCAATTAAGAAAGAGGAGATTGACTTTAGAAATGGATATTCTGGCATTCTATGTGCTCATCAGGAAGCAACTTTGAAGGAAAGTTCTATTGTGAGGCCTAACTGGAAAGTATTGTTATTTTCACCAAAGGAAAAGATTCACAATCAAATGGGCCCTTCAGAGGAAAAGGTATTTATTATGTGAAAATGTATTAAAATAGGGACACACATCAGAGCCTAGGTTCATATTTCCAAGTCTCAAACATTTTAAAAATGGCAACCGGCTCTCTTTCCTAGGGAAGTGAGTTAGGAACCTATCATTAGCTCCTTCCTGGTATTCAGATAGCTTCTGCATGAAGGAATGAATATGAAGGAATGACTGAGTAGGTAATCCTCCTTTATTTGTTTAGTAAACATTTCATGTCTATCTGCTTAAGGGAGAATTGGGGAGATAGCTGTAAACTGCTTTCACATGTGAAGAGACTAGGGAGAAAATATTTTTGCTTATCCCCCTGTTGCTTTCCTGTTCTGAATGAATGTTTATTCTCTTAAAATTCATGTGATCTAGCTATACTATCCTCTTCTCTTCCACATTGTTACCTGTTGATGACATTTACATATGATTATTAGCATTTTTAGAATATGACTTGTAGTTTTCCTTTTACACTCATATACTTCTATATTGCCCCCTTGTCATCACTGGCTATGTTTTACTAGATGGCAGTATCCTTGATCTCAACTTTAGAGAGCTTTACTTTCCTCTCCTTGAGCCACTCTTACCTCTGGCTAGATCATGAAACTTGTTGCTACCTGGAACTATTCCATTATGAAATCTTAAACGCTATATTTTTCTGATCACCACTTTTATTTTTCTAGTCATTTACAGTATTCAACTTTATTTAGAGATTCTTTTTTCTTCTAATTTTCCCAATTAAACAGTGTCATCCTTATATATCTTCTTTTCTACTTTCCCCATGTTTTATACTCTAATTGGACTTCCATCAGTCTCTGGTCAATTGCCTCAATTTACTTATTCTTCAGTGTTTCTACAGTAACTTCCCAACAAAACTTCAGTATTCGGTAAATCTGTCTATAAATGTAGCATCTCTATCGGTCCAGGACTGTGATTGAATGCATGCAATGGATACCCAAATATAATGGTTTAAATAAGATGTTTATTCTTTTAATAAGAATAATAAGTCCAGAGATTGACAGTCCAGGGCTGGTATAGTAACTCCTGTGTCATTAGTATTCTGAGCTCCTTCTGTCTTCCTGCTCCACTAGCCTTATCATTTGGCTTTAATCCTCATGGTTATCTCAGGATTGTTTCAAGGCCAAAAGCCATTTACTATTTTCAGCCTCATATACAAAAAACAGGGAGGACAAAACAAAAGAAGTAATAAGGAGAAAAGTGACAATGCCTATATTAGGAAAGCAAAACAGTTTCAGAAATGCCTCAGCAAACTTCTTTGTTTTTGTCCAGAACCTCCAATTGTGGCCAAAGAGAGGGAATGAATATAGAAGCTGGACACATGGCTGCTCTTAATGAAATCACATTTTCCTAGTAAGGAAGGGGAAGAGAATATATATAAGTGAGGTTTACCTAACTGTGTATTTATATCTCTTTGCATTAATTTGCTAGGACTGCCTTAAAAAGAATGCCATAATATGAGAGACTTAAACAATAGATATTTATCTTCTTACAGTTCTGGAGCCTGGAAATCCAAGATCAAGGCATCAGAAAATTTGGTTTTTCCTCAGGCCTTTCTGTTTGTGCTCTCCAGGAGTCTGTTTCCCAGTCCTGTGTAAGTTCTGGTGGCTTTATGGTGGGGTTAATGGTGACCTCCTCCAAGAGGGCTTATGCCATACCCAGGTCTGTTGCACCCAGAACCCCTGCCCCTGTGGCAGTCCACTGCTGACCCATACCTCCACTGGAGACGCTCAAATCCAGTTCTGTCTCAGTCTTTGTGGGGTCTCTGGGTCCTATTGTGCACAAGGTTTCTTTGAACCCTCTGAGCATCTCTGGGGGTATGGGGTTTGATTCTAAATGCGATTTCACCCCTCCTACCATCTTTCTGGGACTTCTTTGCCCATGGACATGGTATATCTCCTCAAAGTCGCTCCAGCGCCATGCAGCCACCACTCCAGTGCCTACCTTCTTTCTGGGGCTTCTCTGCCCTTAAACATGGGGTATCTCCTCACAGTCACTCCAGCACCATGCAGCTACCCCTCTAGCACAATGCAGCCACAGCTCCAGCGTGCGCAGCCACTGAAACTTGTGCACACCAGGACCCAGGAGAAAGGAGCAGTGACCCCACAGGAGACTAACCCAGAATTGCCTGTGAGTGTCCAGGAGTCTCCAGTGGAGGCATGGGTCAGCAGTGGCCTCCTGCAGGGTCGGGGGCACTGAGTGTACCAGTGTGAGCATGGGACCTTTTGAAGGAGGTCGCCATTATCTTCATTACTTCCACTATTGTTTGAAGGTGAAGTCACTCAGTCGTGTCTGACTCATTGTGACCCCGTGGATTGTAGCCTACCAGGCTTCTCTGTCCATGGGCTCTTCCCGACCCAGGGATCGAACCCGGGTCTCCCGCATTGTAGGCAGACGCTTTAACCTCTGAGCCACCAGGGAAACCCATTCCACCATAGTTTGGCCCCAGGTAAATACAGGGAGGGAACGCAGCCCCACCCATCAACAGAAAATTGGATTAAAGATTTACTGAGCATGGGTGGTGGCAGAGAGGAGCAACCTCACGTTCAAGGAGCAGTGGCTGCACTGGTGCAGGAGGGCCGAGAGGAGCTACTCCATGTTCAAGGTCAGGAGGGGCGGCGGTGAGGAGATACCCCTCGTCCAAGGTAAGGAGCAGCGGCTGTGCTTTGCTGGAGCAGCTGTGAAGAGATACCCCACATCCAAGGTAAGAGAAACCCAAGTAAGATGGTAGGTGTTGTGAGAGGGCATCAGAGGGCAGACACACTGAAACCAAAATCACAGAAAACTAAGTCAATCTAATCACACAGACCACAGCCTTGTCTAGCTCAATGAAACTAAGCCATGCCCTGCGGGGCCACCCAAGATGGGTGGGTCATGGTGCAGAGGTCTGACAGAATGTGATCCACTGGAGAAAGGAATGGCAAACCACTTCAGTATTCTTGCCTTGAGAACCCCATGAACAGTATGAAACGGCAGAATGATAGGATACTGAAAGAGGAACTCTGCAGATCAGTAGGTGCCCAATATGCTACTGGAGATGAGTGAAGAAATAACTCCAGAAAGAATGAAGGGATGGAGCCAAAGCAAAAACAATACCAAGCTGTGGATGTGACTGGTAATAGAAGCAAGGTCCGATGCTGTAAAGAGCAATATTGCATAGGAACCTGGAATGTCAGGTCCATGAATCAAGGCAAATTGAAAGTGGTCAAACAGGAGATGGCAAGAATGAACGTTGACATTCTAGGAATCAGTGAACTAAAATGGACTGGAATGGGTGAATTTAACTCAGATGACCATTATATCTACTACTGTGGGCAGGAATCCCTTAGAAGAAATGGAGTAGCCATCATGGTCAACAAAAGAGTCCAAAATGCAGTACTTGAATGCAATCTCAAAAACGACAGAATGATCTCTGTTTGTTTCCAAGGCAAACCATTCAATATCACGGTAATTCAAGTCTATGCCCCAACCAGTAAGGCTGAAGAAGCTAAAGTTGAACGGTTCTATGAAGACCTACAAGACCTTTTAGAACTAACACCCAAAAAAGATGTCCTTTTCATTATAGGGGACTGGAATGCAAAAGTAGGAAGTCAAGAAACACCTGGAGTAACAGGCAAATTTGGCTTTGTAGTATGGAGTGAAGCAGGGCAAAGGCTAATAGAGTTTTGCCAAAAGAATGCACTGGTCATAGCAAGCACCCTCTTCCAACAACACAAGAGAAGGCTCCACATGTGGACATCACCAGATGGTCAATACCAAAATCAGACTGATTATATTCTTTGCAGCCAAATATGGAGAAGCTCTATACAGTCAGCAAAATCAAGACAGGAAGCTGACTGTGGCTCAAATCATGAACTCCTTATTGCAAAATTCAGACTTATTGAAGAAAGTAGGGAAAAAACTGGATCATTCAGGTATGACCTAAATCAAATCCCTTAAGTTTATGCAGTGGAAATGACAAATAGATTCATGGGATTAGATCTGATACACAGAGTGCCTAATGAACTATGGATGAAGGTTCGAACATTGTACAGGAGGCAGGGACCAAGACCACCCCCAAGAAAAGGAAATGCAAAAAGGCAAAATGGCTGTCTGAGGAGGCCTTACAAATAGCTTGGAAAAGAAGAGAAGTGAAAGGTAAAGAAGAAAAGAAAGATATACCCATTTGAATGTAGAGTTCCAAAGAATAGCAAGGAGAGAAAATAAAGCCTTCCTCAGTGATCAATGCAAAGAAATAGAGGAAAAGAATAGAATGGGAAAGACTAGAGATCTCTTCAAGAAAATCAGAGATACCAAGGAAACATTTCATGCAAGTTCAGTTCAGTCGCTCAGTCGTGTCCAACTCTTTGTGACCCCATGAACCGCAGCACACCAGGCCTCCCTGTCCATCACCAACTCCCAGAGTACACTCAAACCCATGTCCATTGAATCGGTGATGCCATCCAACCATCTCATCCTCTGTCATCCCTTTCTCCTCCTGCCCTCAATCTTTCCCAGCATCAGGGTCTTTTCCAATGAGTCAGCTCTTCCCATCAGGTGGCCAAAGCACTGAAGTTTCAGCTTCAACTTCAGTCCTACCAATGAACACCCAGGACTGATCTCCTTTAGGATGGACTGGTTGGATGTCCTTGCAGTCCAAGGGACTCTCAAGAGTCTTCTCCAACACCACAGTTCAAAAGCATCAATTCTTCAGCACTCAGCTTTCTTCACAGTCCAACTCTCACATCCATACATGACCACTGGAAAAACCATAGCCTTGACTAGACGGACCTTTGTTGGCAAAGTAATGTCCCTGCTTTTTAATATGCAAAGATGGCCACAATAAAGGATAGAAATGGTATGGGCCTAACAGAAGCAGAAGATATTAAGAAGAGGTGGCAACAATACACCAAAAAACTATACAAAAAACATCTTTATGACCCAGATAATTACGATGGTGTGATCACTCACCTAGAGCCAGACATCCTGGAATGCAAAGTCAAGTGGGCTTTATGAAGCTTCACTATGAACAAAGCTAGTGAAGGTGTTGGAATTCCTGTTGAGCTATTTCAAATCCTAAAAGATGATGCTATGAAAATGCTGCACTCAATATGCCAGCAAATTTAGAAAGCTCACCAGTGGCCACAGAACTGGAAAAGGTTAGTTTTCAATCCAATCCCAAAGAAAGGCAGTGCTGAAGAATGCTCAAACAACCATACAATTGCACTCCTATTACAGGCTAGGAAAGTAATGCTCAAAATTCTCCAAGCCACGCTTATGTGAACCGTGAACTTCCAGGTGCTCAAATGAATTTAGAAAGGGCAGAGGAACCAGAAATCAAATTGCCAACATCTGTTGGATCATCGAAAAAGCAAGAGAATTCTAGAACGACATCTACTTCTGCTTTATTGACTATGCCAAAGCCTTTGACTGTGTGGATCACAACAAACTGTGGAAAATTCTTAAACAGATGAGAATATCAAACCACCTGACCTGCCTCCTGTGAAATCTGTTTGCAGGACAGGAAGCAACAGTTAAAACTGGAAATGGAGCAACAGACTGGTTCCAAATCTGGAAAGGAATTCGTCAAGGCTGTATATTGTCACCTTACTTACTTAACTTATATGTAGAGTACATCATGGAAATGCTGGGGTGGATGAAGCACAAGCTGGAATCAAGATCGCTAGGAGAAATAGCAATAACCTTAGATATGCAAATGATACCACCTTTATGGCAGAAAGTGAAGAAGAACTAAAGAGTCTCTTGATGAAAGAGGAGAGTGAAAAAGTTGGCTTTAAACTCAACATTCAGAAAACTAAGATCATGGCATTCGGTCCCATCACTTCATGGCAAATAGATGGGAAAACAATGGAAACAGTGACAGTCTATTTTCTTTGGCTCCAAAATCACTGAAGATGGTGCTTGCAGCCATGAAATTAAAAGTTGCTTGTTCCTTGGAAGAAAAGTGATCAACTTAAACAGCATAATATAAAGTAGAGACATTATTTTGCCTACAAAGGTCTGTCTAGTCAAAGTTATGGTTTTTCCAGTAGTCATGTATGGATGTGAGAATTGGACTATAAAGAAAGCTGAGCACCAAAGAATTGATGCTTTTGAACTGTGGTGTTGGAGAAGACTCTTGAGAGTCCCTTGGACTGCAAGGAAACCAGTGTATCCTAAAGGAAATCAGTCCTGAATATTCATTTGAAGAACTGATGCTGTAGCTGAAACTCTAATAATTTGGCCACCTGATGTGAAGAAATGACTCACTGGAAAAGACCCTGATGCTGGGAAAGGTTGAAGGCGGGAGGAGAAGAGGTTGACAGAGGATGAGATGCTTGGATGGTATCACTGACTCAATGGACAGGAGTTTGAGTAAACTCTGGGAGTTGGTGATGGAGAGGGAGGCCTGGCCTGCTGCAGTCCATGGGGTCGCAAAGAGTTGGACACAACTGAGCAACTGAACTGACTGAGTTGACAGGCCTCCTTGGCTCATTGATAACCAGCTTCTCACTGTGTCCTCACATGGCCTTTCATCTCTGTATACGTGTCCCAAGTCTCCACTTCTTCTTATAAGCACACTAATTCCATTGGATTAGGACTCCACCTTTATTAACTCATTTATTCTACTTACCTCTTCAAGGCCTTGTCTCCAAATATAGTCACATTAGGGGTTAGGGATTCAACATATGAGTTTAAAGGATAAGATCTATAACATATAACGTAGTCCATAAAACTCTTCCATTAAGTACAAAAAAATATGTTAAATCTTCATCTCTCTTTATCAACCAGCTACACACCTCTTCTTGTCAATCTGGGGAAAAAAAAAAAAAAAATCACCCTACCTTCACTCTAACTCACTGAGAAAATAGGGCTTAAGAGATAAGGACCTCTTTATCTTTCTCCCTTTCCTCTTCACCTGAAATTTTACCTTGAACTGCTTTCACACATTTAATTTTTCCACTTAAAGTTTGCGAGGTAACAACAAAAATAGCAGCTGAAAGTTTCAGAATTAAAGCATATGTGTAGAATGAACAGCACCTTCTGAGGCAGTCAAACTAAAATGATGTCAAATAACCACATTTAACTGTGTTCCCAAGGTTTGGAGCATTCTTTTCAACAGAGAATAAAGAACTTTAGTTTTTCCCTGATGAAGGAAATGTTTTGTCACTATTTTCAAGATAATGACATTTCATTATAAAATAGATAACTAATAAGGATTGACTGTGTATATGGCACAAGGAACTCTTCTTAATACTACGTAATGATGTGTATGGGAAAATAATATAGAAAAGAGTATATATATGTATGTGTATAACTGATACACTTTGCTGTACAGCAGAAACTATGCAACACTGTAAGTCAACTATAATAAAAATGTTTTTAAAAAGTCACAAAGCAAAAAAAAAAAAAAAAAAGAATTCTAAAACAGATAGTGACAGTTCATGTTTTCTCCTTCAGAAAAATTGCTTAAATCTTTACTTTTATCAGATATGTGATTATCCATCAATATTTGAATTACATCACAATGACATCTAGTGGTTATAGGAATTTCTTTCATCTCAAAGGGCAGTTTTAAGTATAAGAAGATCTTTGTAAACTAAAAATAAGAAAAGAGAATGAGTTATTATAATGTAGTCATTATCATTTCAATGTATTTTTTTGTTTTTGAACCTGACTTTTCCCCTACCTTCTACATCTATTTTATTCTAAATAGAAACAGAAAGGGTGCAGAGAAATTTGCTACCTGATCAAAAGTGCCATATTGATGTCCAGTGTGGCACTTGATGGAGTCTGTTTTAAGTGTACAGAAATGAACAGATTAATATAAAACTACTGATAAATACCCTACAGAATGACTTCAGGTGAAAAATTAAGACCCACATTTATATAATCGCCTCTTTCACCCTCATCAAGAGGATCCTTAGTTTCTCTTAACTTTCTGCCATTAGAATTGTATCATCTGCACATCTGTAGTTGTTGATATTTCTCCCAGTAATTTTCATTCTAACTTGTGATTTATCCAGCTTGGCATTTTGCATGATGTAGTCCACATGTAAGTTAAATAAGCAGGGTGACAGTATACAGCCATTTTGTACTCCTTTCCAAATTTTGAACCAGTCCATTGTTTCATGTCCAGTTCTAACTGTTTATTCTTAATCCACATATAAGTTTCTCAGGAGACAAATAAGGTGGTCTGGTACTTTCATCTCTTAAGGATTTTCCATAGTTTGTTGTGATCCACAGAGTCAAGAGCTTTAACGTAGTCAGTGAAACAGGAGTAGATATTTTCCTGGAATTCCCTGCTTTCTCCATGATCCAACAAATGTACAGTTTTTGCTTTTAGAGTCAAATCCAAAAAAATATTGCCAAGGCTGATGTAAAGGACATATTGCCTGTTTTTTTCTTCTAGGATTTTTATGGTTTTTGGTATTACATTTAAGTTTTTAATCCAGTTTGAGTTTATTTTTGTATAAGGTGTGAGAAAATAGTTCTGTTTGATTTTTTTGCATATAGCTGTCCAATTCTCCCAGCACCATTTATTGAAGAGGTGGTCTTTTCCCCACTGTATATTCTTGCCTCATTCATTGTAGATTAATTGACCACATAAATGTGGGTTTATTTCTGGACACTCTACTCAGTTTCATTGACGTATGTGTCTGTTTTTATGTCATAACTATACTTTTTTGATATTGTAGCTTTGTAGTATAGTTTGAAAACAAAGAGTATGATACTACGAATTTTGTTGTTTCTTAAGATTGTTTTGGCTCTTTGGAATCTTTTCTGTTTTCTTTCTTCTTTTTTTTTTAATGATTATTTTTATTTATTTATTTTTTTAATTTAATTTAATTTTTTAAACTTTACAATATTGTATTAGTTATGCCAAATATTGAAATGAATCTGCCACAGGTATACCTGTGTTCCCCATCCTAAACCCTCCTCCCTCCTCCCTCCCCATACCATCGCTCTGGGTCGTCCCAGTGAACCAGCCCCAAGCATCCAGTATCGTGCATCGACCCTGGACTGGTGACTCGTTTCATACATGATATTATACATGTTTCAATGCCATTCAAAAAGAATACATTTGAATCAGTTCTGTTTTCTTACAAATGTTCAATGTACTTATTCTAGTTCAGTGAAAAATGCTATTGTTATTTAGTTAGAAATTTCATTGAAACTATAGATTTCTTGATTAGTATGGTAACTTTAACAAAATTAATTCTTCCAGTCCATGAACACAGTATATCTTTCCATTTGTTTGTGTCATATTCAACTTCTTTCATCAATGTCTTAGTAGTTTTCCAAGTTATAGATCTTTCAACTCCTTGGTTAGATTTTTTCCTAGATTTTTTTTTTCTTGGTGCAATTTTAAATGTTTTTTTTTTCTTTATTTTTCTTTCTAATGGTTTGTTGTTATTGTATAAAACTGCAACAGATTTCTACATACTAATTTTGTGTCTTGCAACTTTACTGAATTCATCAATGAGTTCTAATAGTTTTTTGTTGGTATCCTTAGGATTTTCTGTATATAGTATCATGTCATTTGCAAATAGTGACAGTTTTGCTTCTTTCTTTCTAATTTGGATTCCATTTATTTATTTATTTGCTGTGACTGGAGTTATAATACAATGGCAGATAAAAATGCTAAGAGTGGGCAAACTTATTCTTGTCTTGTTCCTTACAGTAAATGCTTTTAGCTTTTCACTGTTGAGTATGATGTTAGTTGTGGTCTTGTCATACATGGCCTTTATTATATTGAGCTGTGTCCCTCTATTCTGACTTTCTTGAAATTTTTAACCATAAATGGACTTTGAATTTTGTCAAAAGCTTTGTCTGTGTGTTTTGAGATGATCATATATGACTTTTATTCTTCAGTTTGTTAATGTGGTGTATCATATTGATTGATTTGTGAATATTGAGCTATCCTTGCATCCTTGGGATAAATCCCACTTGATCCTGCTGCATGATCCTTTTAATATATTGTTGAACTTGATTTGCTAAATAATGTCCCTATGATTCTTTTTGTTATTATTTCTTCTTGAAGGTTAATGATTATTTCCTTAGGATAAAGCCAAAGAAATATTTAAAAAATGCACACTCTTGCCAAATCAGAGTATTATCTTTATCTTCTAATTTGGCAAGTAAAGTAAATATTTTAATTTGTGTTTCTCTGCTATCCAGTTAAGTTGCCATTTTAAAATAGATGTATTAGTCATTTAGAGTTCTTCCTTTTCAGGTTTAATGTGTGTCAAATAATTTTCACAGGTATAGAAATTCCCTGGAGTAAATGGAATACAAACAATTCTGAAAATGCCCCTCTGCTGATCCCTCAAATTGTTTCCTTTCCTGCCAAAGACAACAAGAAGTATTTTAATTTTGATATGTTTTTTCCATGCCTCCCTACCTTTGACCACACTTGTCCTGCCTGCAATGTCCTTCCTAACTTGGGAAAGACTTGTCTTCAAATCCCAGGATCCCCTCTATCTGTTTTCCCACAGTATTCTGTGGCCTCTGTTATCTCACTTATCATGGGATACCTGGCTTTAGGTTTGGTGACCTGTGTGATCTGGAATAGCTGGTGAGCTCTTTCATCCAGGGACCACATCTTATTTCTCCCTGTGCTTTCTCCCACCTCTGAATTATTAGCACAGTTTCTTGAACATATCCGGTATGCAGCACATATTAAATTTTAACTTTCAAATAAGTAATTAAGGGAAATATAAGTAAAACTCAGTTTGGCATTTTAAAACCCTGAGTCACATGAGCCTGTGTTCAATATAAAAAAATGATTTGCCTAATTAAATTAAATATTTAAAATTTAATTCAGTATTATATGATTGCTTATACACACACACACACACAGACACACAGACACACACACACACATTGCTGTTGTTTGCTCACTAAGTTGTGTCTGACTCTTTGAGACGCCATGAACTGTAGCCCTTGAGTCTCTGCTGTCCATGGGATTTCCCAGGCAAGAATACTGGAGTGGGTTGCTATTTCCTTCTCCAGGGAATTTTCCCGACCCAGGGATTGAATCTGCTTTTCTATTGCTGAGCTACCAGGGAAGACTACATATATATATATACACATACACATATATATTCAAATAAAACATAAAATACACATTAGTATTCAAAAAATGATCATAGTATCTGGTCCCATAACTTAATGGCAAATAGATGGGGAAACAATGGAAACACTGACAGACTTTATTTTCTTGGGCTGCAAAATCACTGCAGATGATGACTGAAGCCATGAAATTAAAAGACATTTGCTCCTTGGAAGAAAAGTTATGACCAACCTAGACAGCATATTAAAAAACAGAGACATTATTTTGCCAACAAAGGTCTAGTCAAAGCTATGGTTTTTCCAGTAGTCATGTATGGATGTGAGAGTTGCACTATAAAGAAAGCTAAGCGCTGAAGAATTGATGCTTTTGAACTGTGGTGCTGGAGAAGACTCTTGAGAGTCCCTTGGACTGCAAGGAGATCCAACCAGTCCATTCTGAAGGAGATCAGCCCTGGGATTTCTTTGGAAGGAATGATACTAAAGCTGAAACTCCAGTACTTTGGCCACCTCATGCGAAGAGTTGACCCATTGGAAAAGACTCTGATGCTGGGAGGGACTGGGGGCAGGAGGAGAAGGGGACGACAGAGGATGAGATGGCTGCATGGCATCACTGACTTGATGGACGTGAGTCTGAGTGAACTCCGGGAGTTGGTGATGGACAGGGAGGCCTGGCGTGCTGTGATTCATGGGGTCGCAAAGAGTCGGACACGACTGAGCGACTAATCTGATCTGAAGGTTTCCTTACTGTAGGCCTTGTGTGCCTGTGTGCTCAGTTGCTTCAGTCATGTCCAACTCTTTGCAACCCTATGGACTGTATCCTACCAGGCTTCTTTGTCTACAGGGATTCTTCAGGCAATAATACTGGAATGGGTTGCCATGCCCTTCTGCAGGGAACCTTCCCAACCTAGGGAACCCACATCTCTTATGTCTCCTGCATTGGTAGGTGGTTTCTTTAACACTAACACCACCTGGGAAGCCTTGGTGAGAACGAAATCTTTCCACTGATTTGGGAAGGATTTGAACTGTCTTCTAGAGCAGCGGTTGCTGGAAGAGGCCAGATGTTGACATCTGTATAGTCGATGTCTTCAGTTCATCTAGAGAATGTTTTTCAAAATAAAAAAGACCACATTGCACTTTATCTTCCTCTCTGCTATGCTGCACACATGCACACAGACATGGTCAAGCCAGTTCAAATCATTGCCTCTGGGACAAGAGAGTTTTTTCCTCCTATTTTATCTTTAGTATCTTAAGGGCAGTCAATGTGGTTGTTAAAGAGTATAATATTTGGATTTTATGAGATAAATACCTGTTGATTTAAAAGTAAATAATCTTCTAACCCACTGGATGATCAGAAGGAGGGCCTTGCTCTGGGACCTGAATTTGGCATATTAAACCTTGACTTTCTCTTTTACCCCCCAAGTGTCCTGACCCTGGTGTTTTCTTTTTTCTGAATATACTAATGTTGGATCATATTTTTTTTAAGTGTACAATTGAACCAGTGAAATAAAACAGAACAATGTCTGAGATTCCCTCATCCTTCAAGGATTTTTCCTGGCTAAACAAAATGTATGAGATTTGGGGATTGTTTCTCCAAACACAAACTGGGGCTGATTATATGGGTAAAAAGAATACAAACACCTCTCCTTGGTTACGAGTGTTAACACGTTCATGTAAATTGTCTTTTGAGTAGACCAGTTATCTGAAAGGTAGTGTAAAGACCGTGGTATGAGCAAATTTAATTTTATTTTCTACCCGAACTTTTTTCTACTTTTACCTCTACTCTCTAGGTGGCCAATCCTCACGTTTTCCCTGATTTATTTAATGATTTGTTTCTTAACTCTACCAACTACATAAGAAAATTGTCAGCATTTACATTGTAAATTGAACTTTATTTGAGATGAGGTCTTCCAGGGAAAGCGTACAGAGAAAGATATGAAAATAAATGATGGAACTTTGGAGCTCATGAGCACTTAAGGCTGAAGAAAGAGAATTGAGAAGTCCAATATGGAAGGGTCAGAAATTGGGACAAAAATCAAGTTTATAAAAACCAAGGAAACTGTTTTAATAAGAAGGAAGTAGTGATTAATGTAAGAGCATTTGATATTTTAGGCAATTTTCTGATTTAATCCTCTGCTTCAAAATGAAGCTAGTTTATCAAGTAATAAATTTTATGAGCTTCTAACAAAGTGCTTGCTTCAGTTGGAAATCGCAAAGAATCAGATTTTTCCTGAGTTCTTGTAACCTGGCTTGCCTGGTGCTTCAAATGGAAAAACATTCACCTGCAATGCAGGAGATCTGGGTTTGATCCCTGAGTCAGGAAAATCTCCTGGAGAAGGAAATGGCAAGTCACTCCAGTATTCTGCCTGGGAAATCCCATGAACAGAGGAGCCTGGTAGGCTACATTCAATGGGGTCGCAAAGAGTTGGACACAACTGAGCAACTAACACTTTTCACTTTCATGTAACCTGAACTACTTATAAGCCCTAGATGATATGTATGACAAATATGCAGCCCATATTGTACCAGGCCACAGCAACCTGAAGGATGGTGTATGGAGATGGATTATTAGGAATGAACAGTATTCCTTAGCTCTCATTTTCATCTGCTGTTTTGAGCCTTCAGTCAGTTCAGTTCAGTTGCTCAGTCATTTCCAACTCTTAGCAACGCCATGGACTGCAGTACACCAGGTTTCCCTGTCCATCACCAATTCCCAGAGCTTACTCAAACTCATGTCCATCGAGTTGGTGATGCCATCCAATCATCTTATCCTCTGTCATCCCCTTCTCCTCCTGGCTTCACTCTTTCCCAGCATCAAGGTCTTTTCCAGTGAGTCAGTTCTTCGCATCAGGTGGCCAAACTATTGGAGATTCAGCTCCAACATCAGTCCTTCCAATGAACATTCAGAACTGATTTCCTTTAGGATGGACTGGTTGGATCTCCTTGCATACAAGGGACTTTCAAGAGTCTCTCCAACACCACAGTTCAAAGGCATCAATTCTTTGGCACTCAGCTTTCTTTATGGTCCAATTCTCACATCCATGCATCACTACTGGAAAAACCATAGCTTTGATAAGATGGACTTTCTCAGCAAAGTAATGTCTCTGCTTTTTAATATGCTGTCCAGGTTGGTCATAGTTTTTTTTTTCCAAGAAGCAAACAAAATGAATGTCTTTTCATTTCATGGCTGCACTCACCATCTGCAGTGATTCTGGAGCCCAAGAAAATAAAGTCTCTCACTGTTTCCATTGTTTCCCCATCTATTTGTTGTGAAGTGATGGGACTGGATGCCATGATCTTCATTTTTTGAATGTTGAGTTTTAAGCTAGCTTTTTCACTCTCCTCTTTCATCTTCTTCAAGAGGCTCTTTAGTCCCTCTTTACTTTCTGCCATAAAGGTGGTGTCATCTGCATATCTGAGGTTATTGATATTTCTCCCAGCAATCTTGATTCCAGCTTGTGCTTCATCCAGCCAAGCATTTCACATGATGTACTCTGCATAGACATTAAATAGCAGGGTGACAATATACAGCCTTGACTTACTCCTTTCCCACTTTGGAATCAGTTCATTGTTCCATGTCTGGTTCTAACTGTTGTTTCTTGACCTGCATACAGATTTCTCAGGAGGCAAGTAAGGTGGTCTGGTATTCCCATCTCTTTAAGAATCTTCCACAGTTTGCTGTGATCCGCACAGCCAAAGGCTTTGGCATAGTCAATAAAGCAGAGGTAGATTTTTTTCTGGAATTCTCTTGCTTTTACTATGATCCAAAGGATGTTGGCAATTTGATCTCTGACTTCTCTGCCTTTTCTGAATCTAGGTTGAACATCTGAAAATTCTCAGTTCTAGAAAGATAAAGGAGGAAAGGAAGGATATACCCATCTGAATGTAGAGTTCCAAAGAACAGAAAGGAGAAATAAGAAAGCCTGCCTAGGTGATTAGTGCAAAGAAATAGAGAAAAACAACAGAATGGGAAAGACTAGAGATCTCTCCAAGAAAATTAGAGATACCAAGGGGACATTTCATGCAAAGATGGGCACAATAAAGGACAGAAACGGTATGGACTTAACAGAAGCAGAAGATATTAAGAAAAGGTGGCAAGAACACACAGAAAAACTATACAAAAAAGATCATAATGACCCAGATAACCACAATGGTATGACCACTCACCTAGAGCCAGACATCCTGGAATGTGAAGTTATGTGGGCTTTAGAAAGCATCACTATGAACAAAGCTAGTGGAGGTGATGGAATTCCAGTTGAGCTATTTCAAATTCTGAAAGATGATGCTGTGAAAGTGCTGCACTCAACATGCCAGCAAATTTAGACAACTCAGCAGTGGCCACGGGAGTGAAAAAAGTCAGTTTTCATTCCAGTCCCAAAGAAAGGCAATGCCAAAGAATGCTCAAACTACCGCACAATTGCACTCATCTCACACACTAGCAAAGTAATGCTCACAGTTTTCCAAGCCAGGCTTCAACAGTACATTTTGAAACTTAACTATATTCAAAGTTTTCCTTACTTATATCTGAGAATTTTTCTGGCAAACATACATATGCTCTCTAACATCTTCTCAGCTTCCTTAAGTAGCCATGGTCTCTACCCTCTCCATCCCCAATATTATTGCTTTGGGAAAAACAACCACTGCAGGCATGTGAGCTATGTGCTGTATCCCATTCCCCCCAGAGCTAGGGTACAGCTGAAATCCTATACCCTACAATTCTGTGGGACCGTTGAGGAGTAGATCTTTCTATTGTCTTAATACTATTTTTTTCCAAGTGGGTATATACTCAAAGATTGGCTTGAACCTCAATATCTTACAAAGTGTTTTTTTTTTTTTTTTAAACAGCTCATCCCCCACCCACAACTTGTAGTCTCTATTTCCATAAAACAGGATGAGTCCGAAGGCAAATCTGATTTAGTGGACTTTTTATTGTACTCACTATCTATCACAGTTTGTATCAACTTCATTGACCAGCTCATTGTTTTTACTGTGAAAGTCTGAACTTGGCTCTCTCATCCAATAGAATGGACTGTGTCCAAGGAGGCATTTTTCTGGCTTACCCAGAGTCTCCCAGACTTGGACACATCTGTCAAGAATCTGAGCTGGGCACACGCCTGAAGCTTTACTTGGGACCTTCTGCATGTTGACAGTCTCTCTCTCTCCATCCATTTCATAGCCATTACCATAAACGTGGTTCAAACAGATCTAAAATAATAGTACACTCTATTACTTCAGATCAGAAGACATTTTATCAGGTGGTCATTTTGTGATCAAAACACATTAAAAAAAAACACACTTTGGGTTAGAAGTGGTAAGAGAAAACAGTGATTTTGTATCAACCGTCCTGAATTCATGTAAATTTGCCTAGCTTGCTCATCAGAGGCCTGTCAGTCCTGAATTCTTTGCTTTGAGGCTCATCTCTATCAATATCAATTCTACATACCAGTCTAGTAGCTAGAATGTTTTAACATTCATTTATGTTTTTTAGATGATGTATGACAAATTTCATTTAGGAAAATATATGATCTTATTTTTAAATAATTGTTATTCTGAGGAGAGGTGTCATTTCTATTATTATTTAGCAGTTCTTCAGATTCCAGAAAATTTATTTCCATGTGTAACTCCCCCTGTCCTTCCCTCTTTTTACTGTATATTAGGTGCTATTTCAGAATTTGTCTTGATAATTAAAGAATCCTAGGATTACCTGAGAGGTTCCAGAGTGTAAAATACTTGGAATCCATCATAAACTCATTGGTTACTTGTGGATTAAGCATCCCTCAAGTTAACTTCACTTTCTCAGACTATTGGTTTGACATAGTAGAAAGTGGCTGGGCTGTCCCCTTGACCTTGTGGTGCCTGAAATCTGAAAAGTGGAGAACATGTTCAGATAAAACTCAAGAGAATTTCTTTAGAAATAAGAGGTGGCAAGTGATGGGAAATAAGTAAAACGAGTGTTTTAAATATCTGGAAACCAATGTTTTAGTCAGGTAGTTTAAGAAAATGCGATGTAAAACAGCCTTTATCAAAAACTCTAATTGGACAAAAGGAGAAGCAGCAAATTTGAGTCTTAAGATTCCATGTTGTCCTAATTGAGGAAAAAGCTGAATTTAAGGAAGTTTGCATAGAAGATAATGATAATGATTGTGGTTTTGTTATTGTCACTCTACTCTTTTGCTAGGGCTTCTCTGGTGGCTCAGATGGTAAAGAATCTGCCTGCAATGAGGGAGGCCTGGGTTCAATCCTTGGGTCAGGAAGATCCCCTGGAGAAGGGAATGGCAGCTCACTCAAGTATTCTTACCTGGAGAATCCCATGGACAGAGCAGCCTGGTGGGCTACAGTCCGTGGGGTCACAAAGAGTTGACATGACTGAGCAACTAACACACACACACTTTTGCTATAGCGAAAGTATTCCCTTATATGTACATAATAAACAGTTCATATTCACTCAGCTTTATCTGGAAGTTCCCTGATGGCTTGGTGGGTAAAGAATCTGCCTGCAATGCACAAGATGTGGGTTTGAACCCTGAGTTGGGAAGATCGCCTGGAGAAGGGAATGGCAGCTCACTCCAGTATTCTGGCCTGGAGAATCCCATGGACAGAGGAGTCTGGTGGGCTACAGCCCATGGGGTTGCAAGAGTTGGACACGACTGAGCAACTAGACACACACACACACACACACACACAGGATATCATACTTTGAAGCTGACTAGCTAGCAAAGTGGACATTTTACTTGCAGTATTTTTTCTCTGAATCCATTGGAAAAGATTTTAATAGATTTTCTTCCAAGATAGGCAAGCACTTGTAGAGGCAAAAAAGCAAAGTGCTGGTATGCAGTTTCAGAAATCTGTTGACTACATGTTCCCATATGTGTTCCAGGAAATTCACATTTGGATTTCAGTACAATTCAGAGTTATGGTAGGGCTATCCAACACTTTTTTGGAAGAGAGTTTGCTTGATACCAATATAAGGCTTGCCAAAACTCAGCAGGCCAAATTCTAGTTCTGAAATCTGTGGGAACCAAGAGATCAGCAGTTAGATCATGGGGGCTGTATCACTTTCAGCTCTCTGAGGAAACAAATTTTACCTAATGGCCCAGAAGGTCATTTTGAATATAACCAATAATCTTTAAAAAATGAAATGTCTTCTGTGGCATTTTATAGGGTATGTAACATTTAATAATGAACACATACTATTACATTTCTTTCTCTGAGTATTGGCTAAAATGTTTCAGCTTTTCAGACTTAATTATATCTGGCCAGACATGTGCAATTATGCTTACCTTTAGAAATGAAAACCCACTAGTATTTATTGTGTGTATTAAACTAAGTTAGAAATTCAATCACTTTATAGCTAACCTGTGTCAAAACTGCTCTGGTTAAAGTGATTAGTTGGCATTAAGCTCATTATTGAGTACAGAACTTCTCATCTTCCTTTAAAATATTGCTATTAACTTTGCAAAAATGGTGTGTTAGAAGTACAATAAGTGTAATAAAATAAGAAATTGTAAACCACAGTCAATCTGAGAATGTCCGTTTCTTTTCCTAAGACTAAACTATAAAATGCAAGTACTGGAAGTGATCTCAAAGGTCAATGTTCAAGTACCCCACGTTTTAGCAAAGGTAGGGCCAAGCAATTCCAAATGAACTATTTTCTTTTCTTAGAGATCCTAGTTATATGCCTTGTCATAACAGTCTGTTTTAATGCTTATCCAAATAGTGAAACATTATTAAATAATCCCTATTGTGCTAAATTTTACAAGTATCTCTGCTAACGTTTTAAAACTCTTTCATTTTATGGTATAGACTGATTGGTTATATCCTCTTCAGAATGAACTGTTACATTAAGACAGTGTGTTAAATCTTCCTCTTCTTCATCTCAAACCATCCCAACTTTATGTGTAGTAAGGATTGCTTTCTGCCCTATTGAAAGTAGTTTTCTCTTGGCCTTTGGAAAATTTGTTTTTAGTACCTCTTTCAGAAGGGGGAAAACTAAAATTTGATAAAGCTTTTAAAATAAAAGTGTAAAAAGTGACAGGTACATTATCTTTATCTTCTTTATGAAAATCTGTATATTTATTTTCATATTGTGCTTACTTTTTGTACCAATAGAGTGTTTAATCTCTCAGCCATTATGATTATAGTATCTTCTGTTTTTCTGAATTTCTGATGTGCTGCTAGGCTCCATTTATCTGGAGGGAGAAATTCTAGATGCTTTAGTTAAATTTTGTGACTTCTCAGAATACCATATCTATTGTGGAGATTAGGTAGTTAACTTAAGGCCATATCCTCCTATTGAGTAAAATGGTGGATTTTATGTTTTTATGACTTTTGCAGTTTGTATTACTTATGCAATGAATTTTCTCAGACAGCCATTATTATTCCAATTTCACTGTTTAAAAATAGTAAGTGAGAGGCCAAATCATTTGCCTAAAGTGTTATGACTTATTAGTCAGAGTCATCTGGAAATCTTGGACCACCGCTCTTCCCACAAGGCCACATTGCTGATATTTTACTTTATTTGTGTAGATTAATATTTATACTCTAAGTGATTCATTTTTCTGTTCTTATAAAAATGGTCTAACAAACGCAGTGGACATTTTGGGGAAATAAATACTACTTTTTTTCCTACATAAAAATGTTTCAATGCTTTTGTGTTGGCATTAAAAACTTGGCCTGTAAATGACTGTACAGTCAATTGAAATGATTCATCCTAAGACCAACCCTACTGTCCAGAGTTTAATGTTTTGGGGTTAGTGTGGATAAGAAGACTCATAATGACATGTACAAAGTATTTCCTGACAATGAAATTTCTGGGACTAGAAATGATCATAACTAATTTGATGTATGTTTTCTACTTTTTTTCCCATCAACTACAGTCACTAGAAAATCTGCATGCAATCCTACCTGGAATCAGGTAGGCATACTAATCACTTTTGAAAGACTTTTTTGGTTTATGGTTCTATTAATATAAAACAGGGTAATCAAGGAAATGGTAATTTTAGCAAGATGCTTTCAATCCACTAAAAATAATATTTATTTTTAGATTGTTAATGCTCCATAAATATAAGAAACAATCATGATCCTGTGAATTGAAACATATTCATAATTTCTATTATGTCTATATTAATAATATCTTTTAGGGGCCCCATCATTAGGGAGGACTGTGAACCCAAGCTTTACTAGCCTCCCCCAGATATGCTGTATCTTCCTAAATTTTATGCATAGATTTGGCATTGTAAGGATATCTAATATTTAAAATAATTCCATGTTGTTGGGATACAGATCGAAGATCAAGCTCCCAAAATGTGAAGCAAAACACCAAATGTGACCATTTGGGGAAATATTTTAAAAGATCTATAACTTCATAAAGTGATCGAACCCAGGCCTCCTGCATTGCAGGCGAATTCTTTACCAGCTGAGCCACCAGGGAAGGCCAAGAATACTGGAGTGGGTAGCCTATCCCTTCTCCAGGGGATCTTCCTGACTGAGGAATCGAGCCAGGTCTCCTGCATTGTAGGCAGCTTCTTTATCAGCTGAGCTACCAGGGAAGGCCTATAAAGATTTCACATCAACATGAATCCGCCACGGGTATACACATGTTCCCCATCCTGAACCCCCAAAACCAATACAATATTGTAAAGTAATTAGCCTCCAATTAAAATAAATAAATTTAAATTAAAAAAAAAAGATTTCACTTTAAAGTATTTAAAACCCTGCTCATACTTTATAATATCTAGTCATAATTCTCCCCCTTTTTTCACCATATACTATTAGGCTAAATAAAAAAAAAAATTTTGTTGTTGTTGTTTAGTTGCTAAGTCGTGTCCGACTCCTTTGCAACCCCATAGACTACGGCCCACGAGGCTCCTCTGTCCATGGAATTCTCTAGGCAAGAATACTGGAGTGGATTGCCTTTTCCTTCTCCAGGGGATCTTCCTGACCCAGGGATAGAACCCAAGTCTCCTGCATTGCAGGTGGATTCTTCACCATCTGAGCCATAGGGATTCTAATGTTATCTGATGTAAAAGTCTATAAAGGATGTTAAACCTTTTTCCTCCATAGTGTTTAACTTATTAATTAGTAAACCACATGCACAACCTGTGTATGAAGAAGTCTGCAGACAGTGACTTATTTTAATGACAAAAGTTTTCCCTTAGTGACTGAATGATTCATTTCCTTTAAGCAAACATTCATGAACAAATATGTTTAAAATTGCCTGGCATGACAAAATCAATTTAAATTTGTTAGAAAATTAAAAAATGATGTGAAGCCAATTTACCTTTAAATATCTCTCAGAATCTTTCCATACCATGAATTCTTGCACAAAACAATCAGATGTATCTGTATTATGCTCAAATTTTTAATCTGACCCAGTTGAAATTGGTTTTCTACCAACTCAGCTGAAGGCCAACATAATGGCTCCCCTTACTTGAGCCAAATCAGACAATGAACCGTCTCTTTGTCTCCTTTGCTGGTGGGAAGGTTTGTAAAGTTATAACTTTAGTTTAAGAAGAAACACAGTTTAAAATTACGGTCTCATAGATTTTTTTCACCCAGTTTTGTCTACAAATGGAAAGAAATTTATGTATCTACTGAGTAACTGAGACATACTTTAGCAAAATTTGTTTCCAAGAATAAAAATGATTGTAGCAGTTATCATAACAATTTTAAGTGAATTGATTTTTTTCAAATTATAAAGTTTGGTTTTGTTGTAATCTCATTTTTTTTTCCTGTATGAGAGTTGTAGTGAAGTGAGTGAAAGTCACTCAGTTGTGTCCGACTCTTTGAGAGCCCATAGTCTATAGAGTCCATGGAATTCTCCAGGCCAGAATACTAGAGTGGGTAGCCTTTCCCTTCTCCAGGGCATCTTCCCAACCCAGGGATCAAACCCAGGTCTCCTGCATTGCAGGCAGATCCTTTACAATTTGAGCCACCAAGGAAGCCCAAGAATACTGGAGTGGGTAGCCTATTCCTTCTCCAGCGGATCTCCCGGACCCAGGAATCGAACTGGGGTCTCCTGCATTGCAGATGGATTTCTTTATCGACTGAGCTTTGAGGGAAGCCCAAGAGAGTTGTAGACTGAAATGTAAATTTTCTGGTGTTGAGTATGTAGCTTATAATGCTAATATTTCTAGAAGATTCAGAATACAATAGGGGATTAGCCTTAGAAAACATTGTGGTAATTGCCTCTATTTATACAACTATATTGCTCTGGAGTATAGAGTCAGTAAATAAATTTTAAATTAAGCTAAACACACATTTTTATAAAGTGATCATGTATTGATCAATTAGCAAACCATGAGAGATTGACTGTTTTTGTTTCATGTTTTCTTTCAGCAGAGTGACTTTAAAAATCCTCATAATTCATTTAGGGTTAGTCTTGCTCTTCTATTATCAATAACCATTATGAAAGAAATTATGTGGTGTTAACATCTAGCAAAATGTAGTCTTTATTGTTTTTTCTCCAGACATTCACTTTGTGCTTAGTTTCAACATTTTATTTTATAAATTTCAAATAAAACGTCTTATTTAAAAGGCCCTTTTTTATGGAAACCTAGATTAGATTGTTCTTAACAAAACAAGAAACATAAATAAAGTCATTTCATTTGGATATAAGCTTTTTACAGAGTGTAGTTGAATGATAAATGACTGATTGGAAAACTAAATAAAGTAAGGGCTACAAATGACTAAGGTAAAGTGTAGAAAGGGTCTAATCTAATCTCAGCATAACACAGAAAGAAATCTATTTGCTGATAAAAAGAAAAAAAATGACACATTAACATCTGGACTTCATGTGGATGTTTTCTCAATAATTAGCAGCAGCCCTTGTTCAGCTACATTCTTCCATCTGGGAACAAAACATCATAGGGACTAAAAATAAAGACAAGGAGAAAAGTTAAAAAAAATGCTTGCTGCAAAATAGTGTGGTTCCCCTACACTGTAAATTAAAGCAATCATTTCACCCTCTTTGGGTGCCAAACATACTTTCATCAGTCTACTACCTAGACATGCCTTGTAAACTGACATTTTCTTTTTTATATTCAGAGGAAAATATTATGATTTAAAATTATGCTTGTGATTTAGGACTTAAAGGATAATTGAAAATATTATTAAAGGTATTTGTATACTGATGGATTTTAAATAAAAAGAATACATCAACATCAGTTGATAGAATCATTATCGCATACGTTACTTCAGGACATAAGGAACAAAAATTGTTTAAACTTTATTTCATGCTATGAAGAAGGTAGCTTATATAAGTACAAAAGAGTGTTTTTGTTTAGTCGTTAAGTCATGTCCCACTCTGTGACCCCATGAACTGCAGCATGCCAGGCTTCCTGTCCTTCACTATGTAGCAGTGGCTTAAACTCATGTCCATTGAGTCAGTGGTGCCATCCAACCGTCTCATCCTCTGTCGTCCCCTTCTCCTCCTGCCTTCACTCTTTCCCAGGGTCAGGGTGTTTTCCAAAGAGTCAACTCTTCACGTCAGGTGGCCAAACTATTGGAGCTTCAGCTTTAGCATCAGTTCTTCCACTGAATATTCAGGATTGATTTCCTTTAGGATTGACTGGTTTGATCTTGCTGCCCAAGGGACTCTCAAGAGTCTTCTCCAGCACCACATCTGAAAGCATCAATTCTACGGACCTTTGTCAGCCAAGTGATGTCTCTGTTTTTTTACTATGCTGTTTAGGCTTGTCATAGCATTTCTTCTAAGGAGCAAGCTTCTTTTAATTTTGTGGCTGCAGTCACCATCTGCAGTATACAAAAGAGTGTACATTGGTTTTATATTATTACTAACAGAAGAATAGTTAATTTGGGGGGAGGGGGCTCCAAAATCAGTGCAGATGGTGACTGCAGCCATGAAATTAAAAGATGCTTCTCCTTGGAAGAAAAGCTATGACCAACATAGACAGCATATTATAAAGTAGAGACATTCCTGTGCCAACAAAGGTCCATCTAGTCAAAGCAAGGGTTTTTCCAGTAGTCATGTATGGGTGTGAGAGTTGGACTATAATGAAAACTGAGTGCTGAAAAATTGATGCTTTTGAACTGTGGTGTTGGAGAAGACTCTTGGGAGTCCCTTGGACTGCAAGGAGATCCAATCAGTCCATCCTAAAGCAAATCAGTCCTGAATATTCATTGGAAGGACTGATGCTAAAGCTGAAACTCCAATAATTTGGCCACCTGATGTGAAGAACTGACTCCTTGGCAAAGACCCTGATGTTGGGAAAAATTGAAGGCAGGAGAAGGGGATGATAGAGGATGAGATGGTTGGATGGCATCGCCGACTCGATGGACATGAGTTTGAGTAAGCTCCTGGAGTTGGAGATGGACAAGGAAGCCTGTTGTGCTACAGTCCATGGGGTCACAAAGAGTCAGACATGACTGAGCAATTGAACTGAACTGAAAAAAAGAATGTATTTCTCTAGTCTTAAAGGAGAAAAATGTACAATATACTAATTCTACTCAATGGTTTGCAATTTTTTGCCTGTTAAGAATGGCAAAGTAAAACAATCTGATGCTGGCAGGTTTCATGCAACTATAATTCAGATTTTTATTCTCTGTTACAGTGTAGATTCTATGGAAGATACATTGCATAACTTCTCTGAATTATCGTGGAATATATACCATATGTTTTCTGAGGCTGCTTATCTTTTCATTGACTGAAGACTAAACCCATATGGTAAACACAAACAGAGCCTGTAGTTCATCATAAGGATGGAAATAGTCTCCAGAGATTTGAACTTTGGTTTCCAGACCCCTCTGGGTCAATTTGAAAGAGACTTGTCATTGTTTACAACATTGGCCCAATAATCTTAGAGCATGAAGGAAGCCTGAAAATGGCCAGTCTTTTTCTAGCCTATCAAAAGTGGTTACCATCGATGAGGGTGGCTCTGGGAGTTCTCAGGGCCAATGACTGTACCTCATAATTTTGTAGTTTCCTTCCCTCCCTTGATTTTAATGATTATTTCTTTATGATGTTGGCTAGTTTCAGTCCATCAACTAATTGCTACTGTTCTGAGCAAATATTAATATTTATTAATACTTTTCATGAATATTTGTACAAAAGTGGTTATTTGTCCACTTAAAGCAGCCTATAGTTATCAAAACTGGAAAATTTTGAGACATACCTGTTTTAGGGCAATGGAGCCAAAAGTTTTCTAACCACTTCTTATAATGCAGGATGTTTCAGAATTTTATAGCCAAGATCATTTTGTTCTCCTGGCATTATTAAACCATTTGCTCTTCATTATCTTCTGTGTCCTATTCAAACCACTCATCCTTGCTTTCAAGCAGTTCCTTCACTCCTGCCATCATCTCCTTCCACACTTTTCTATCCTATAATTCATGGTCCTCAATAGATTTTATTTTTCTACTGTTTCCTTTCCCATTTTGATTGCAAAGAGAAATATGTAATTTCCAAGTCAGGTAGGCAAACGTAGACGAATGATGCATTTATTAACTCACTTTCCTTAGTAGACCAAAAGTCCTTCACCTTTCATTGAGATGAGTTATACTTATGTGTATATAAGGTGTTGGAAAAAATTAAGGAGACCTTCAATAAAGGGTGAGGACATGAATAAATATGTTTTGTTTCTTAAGCTGCAAAAATAGCCATGAGCAGTGAACACTGAGCTGAGATGAGGACAGTGGACCTTTCACTTTAAAGAATATGAATTTTGAAACTTGGCCTTGAGTTTTAGCAAAACAGTCATTTGGGGGTTATTATTTTTGAAAAAATAATCTGGTAATACATATGCTCTTTTATGGGTTTCTCCAGTGACTTGGTGGTAAAGAATCCACCTGCAATGAAGGAAATGTGAGTTCAATTCCTGGGTTGAAAGATCCCTTGGAAGAGGGCATGGCAACCCACTCCAGTATTCTTGCCTGGAAAATTCCATGGACAGAAGAGCCTGGCATGTTACAGTCCATGGAGTTGCAAAGAGTCAGACACGACTGAGATACAGGATATAGGGACAAACTTAATAACATTTAAAGAGAGGATTTAGAAAGACTGAAGAAGCCTAGTAAAGATAAAGATATTCAGAAAGAATAGCCCCTTTGGGGAGGGTCAGAGGAGTCAGCAGACCTTAAATTAAAGAAGGAACACATTGATTGAACTTAGGTATTTTAGAAAACTGGAGGACATTTATTTTAGTTTGCTTATTAATAGTAAACATCGACTCCCTTTTAGCATAACTTTTGTACAGCAGAATCTAGAAGGCTAAAGATATATTTCTCAAAATCCTTTGCAGCAAAGGTTCTACTTGTGTAGAACTGTTGTACTAAGCA
Source organism: Bos taurus (assembly GCF_002263795.3). Taxonomy (NCBI): domain Eukaryota; kingdom Metazoa; phylum Chordata; class Mammalia; order Artiodactyla; family Bovidae; genus Bos; species Bos taurus. The sequence continues at coordinate 24,876,122 of NC_037336.1, read as the reverse complement.
GATACTCTCAGCTAGTACAGAAGTGAGCAGTAATGCTTTTGTTGAAAAGATCAGATCAGTTGACAATCCTGATAATGGGAGCACTTGGCTCTAAAGGCAAACTAGAGTCAGTTTCTGGAGTTTCTGGCAACAGACCCCTGGTGTCTTAGGTGTTAAGAAACAAGATGATATCTGGCTAGCTGTCGTGGGTACACGAGAATAGCTGATGGAGGTTTGTGCATTTTTCTTTGATGCTCTTCCTGGCTCTGTAATATTCAAACTCCATTCTTTGATTCTCCCTGAGATTTGTAAACTGCCTAACTTGATTTTTTCAATAACCTTCTTCATCTAAAACTAGCTACCATGAATTTCTTTTTCTGAGAGTAAGGATCCTGCAGATACAGCTATCAATACTTTTTTTTTTTTTTTTTTGCACCATGCAGCTTGCAGCATCCTAGTTGCCCCACCAGAGATTGAATGTGGGCCCCGGCAGTGAAAGCACCAAGACCTGAGCACTGGGCCACCAGGGAATTCTCCAATGCCAACATTTTAAGTACCATCTCACTTAAACTTTACATATACTCTTTGAAGCCCTTTCTCAAATCCATCTAGTGATCACTGACAAAAAGTAGTCAAATCCATGTCTGTCTTGATATGACCATTTTTAAGGAAGCCAAGTAAAGGAAATGGATTCAAAGGTAAGCCAAAGAGGGCTCATTTTAGACACGTGCACAAAAATAATTTAATAGAGGACCAATTATGTCTATGGAATAGATTAATTCAGTTCAGTTCAGTTCAGTTCAGTAGCTCAGTCATGACCAACTCTTTGTGATCCCATGGACTGTAGCATGCCAGGCTTCCCTGTCCATCACCAAATGCCAGAGCCTGCTCAAACTCATGCCCATCGAGTTGGTGATGCCATCTAATGATCTCATCCTCTGTTGTTCCATAATAGATTAATTAGTGAACTCAAAAGGTGCATCATGGAACATCCTTAAAGTGACTAGATATTGGGTTAAGCAATCATTTATTAGACCAGATCTCATCTGACAAACTTTCTATTTCAGTTTGTTATTTTAACCACAAGACTTCTAAATTACTACTTAATTGTAATATGTCAATGGTCCCATGGTGCTATGTTATAATTTTATGTTAGCATATTGGTAGGTTAAATAATGTGATTATGTGATAGATAAGGAAGAAATTTTCATAGTCAGTTGTTTATTATTTTCTAAGAAACAGAACTACAACATATTTAAAATCCCCCATTAATTTAAAAATACCATTATATGTCCAAAGAGTGTTCAGATTTCCTCAGTTGCTTCATAATTATTTTTGAAGATTGTTCAAATCAAGATTCAGCAGAGTTTCTACACTGCAGTTGTTTGACTTGTATCTTAAGTCCCTTTTGATCTGTGCACCCACTTGAATTTGCCTTGGAGAATTTTCCACAGTCTGGATTTTGCTCAATGTATGCTTGTGTGGTTATTTAACATGTTGTTCCTGCCCCCGCCTGACCCCATCTTCTTTATTTTTATCAAATAAAGGGATTTAAGACTTTCAAATTCAGGTTTGATTTTTCTTTTTTATCAGACACAAACATATGTCATTGATGGTCATGTGTACTTTTATCAGGAAGCACATGTTGTCTGGTTATTTTTCTTTTTATGGTGTTAACTGCCATTAATGTTTGTTGTCTATATGCATTATTTCATGAAGGTTTAGTGATACTCTAACTCTGTGATACCTCTGTTTATAGAAGCTATGTAAGGTAATTAGCAAGTTTATTTTATTTTCTGTAATCTTTTCTGTCTCCCTGTACTTCTTAATAATTGTGCTTTGTACACATCATAGGAACATGTAGCCATTATGTACTACAACGTTTTCCTTGTATCTGTTCTTTAGTTTTAGTTTCTGAGGTACAATGTTTTTTCTTGTATTTGTTATTTAATTTTAGTGTCACAGGTAAATATGTATTGGATTCTCACCGCCGGTCTTCATGCCAGGCCTGTCTAGTCATTTTCACTATATGAAGTTTCTTCTCTAGTAGATTACTCAGGAAGGGTGCCGTGGGATAATATTTCCAGAATCCTTGTATGTTCTTAGAAAGTTCAGCATTTTCATTCTGAAGGTCATCTTGCATATAAAAAATTAGTTCACACATTCTTTCCTTGAGTATCTCAAATATGTTAAGATATTTCATTGTCTTCTGTCATTAAGTGCTCCTGTTAAAAAGCATGAGAACAATCAGGTTTTCTCATCCTTATAAAGAACTGTCTTTTTTCTCTAGATACTCAAAAGACTTTAAAAAAAATTAGTTTTACTATAATAATATGTAGTCTCTTTTGGTTAAACTTTTCTGGGTATGGGTTTGCCTTTTCAATATGTATATAAAGATGGTATTTATTTCGGAAAACTTTTCCTGAATTATACATTTCAGTATTGATTCTATTCTCTTGCTTTATCTGTCTTCACTGAGGACTTCTGTTACATAGGTGGTGAATTTTGCTTGCATTTTTCCCTATGTAAATTTCTTTTAATTTGTTTCATTGCTTTATTTTTAAATTTTATATCTTCTTTTACTTTCTTCTTTCCTATTTTTCAAATATATCCAAAGGCATTATCCATTATCCAAATCCATTTATTTTTTCCTACATTCCTTCTAATTTAGTCATCATTTCTGAAATGATCTTTACTTTTGTTTCTAAATCTTTCTTGAGTTCTTTTCCTCTTTTCAAATATTCTTTTTCTCCTCATCAGCTCATTTCTGAGTGTTTCTAATTCTTCTGGTATTCTTTCATAGTTTCTATTATTTTCTGAAATTCTTTTAGCTTGTTTTGAAATGTTAGGGAATATTTTATCAATTTTGTGGAATGTTTTCTGGCATGCCTTTTTTTGTCAACATGAGTATTATTTTGCTCATTATTCCTTTTCCTTAGAAAAGCTTTACATGGGTTCTGTCCACAGTTCATTCCTCTTGCTGGTTTTAAGTGATAAGTGTTTCCTATTACTCAAAAAAATGGAATAGTCCAGCAAGATTTCTTAGCCTCATGCCTTGGGCCTTCTCCTCCATACTTTTGTTCTGGAACTTCTTTTTTTTGTGCATCAGTGTGTCTACCCAGCTTTCCTTAGGTCAGGCAGTTGTTTGAAAGGGGGCCTCAGGTTGGTCAATTAGGAAAGTTCTTAGTATGGAGACACCTCTGTACAATCAGCCCACTCTGTGATCCCTTGAACTCCCCCGTGAATCACAGCCTCTGAAGGAACATCCTAGGCATGTCTGCTATTTTTGAAATGGCTCACTGAGCTTTTTACACAAAAATGAGGACTCTTTTTTGGGGTGAACCCCTCTTAGGAATTTGTTCCTGGATTTCATATTCATCAGAAGTCCTATTTTTCTTCCCTCCACTCTCTTGCATGCAGTTGCTAATACCACAAGGGCCTGATGGCAGATCCAAGTCTGGGAGCTGCAGAGATGCTCTTTCATCAACTTTTGCAGTGGGTGTTGGTCATAAAATTTTATTTTGTTATTCTAGCTTCTCTGTTGTTATTAGAGGTTTGGAAAGATTAAAAACTAGGCCAAGATTGCCTATCTTGTCTTTCTAGAAAACAGTAATCAGTTTACTCTCCATCTTATCGCATGACTGCAAGAGGATTTGAACTCTTTTCCTGAAGAGGTTTAAAAGCAAGCTAATTAGCAATCTTTGTATTGATATATTTGGGACACTCATCTGCTAGGAGTCTATGATTTCAACCATAATGCTCTTTTCCTTTGTTATATCTTACAGAATACAATTTAGTCACTTTACAAGAGTAGTAGATAAATTCTTAACTAATAAAAACTTTATTAATATATTTATAAATTTATAACTATATATGTTGATATATATCCATACATTTACTGTATGTAATATATGTTTATGTAGTATATACTAAAAAGCATATCAAAAATTACTAGATATAACTTTTTAAAAATAAATGTGTTTTTTTATTAGAAAAAGAATGTGTGGATTTATTTTTGCTTATAGAAGACTAAAGCAATGCAGTCCCACTTTAATCAGTTTTGCTTTTACTCTAAATGTTTTCTTCTCACCTAATAAAGATGAGAAAGAATGTTTTGCCTAACTCAAGACCCATTTGGATCTGTGGTTTCTAAAATGTCAAGCCCAAATTGAACACTCTGGAGTTTAACCTTGTTTGCTTTTGGCTAAAGTGACTTCCTGTTTCTAAGAAAGGAAAAAAAAAAAATGGTCTAAAACTCTATTAGAAAGATCACAAGGCTTTCCTAAAATCCAGTGGCTCACACAGCAAAATACTTTGATGAATTAAGTACAAATAAATCCTAAAATGTAAATAAAATTTACCTGTAAAATATAGTTGACTTGATATATTCAGAAAGAAAATAGTAGACTGAGACAAAATGTCCTTGGGAAAAAGGCAGCTAAGTTTGGCCAAACCCAAGTGTTTGAAAAACATTGTTGCTGGATATGCATAATGAACCCAAAAATTTTTGCAGTTTTTGTGTTTTTCCTTCTCATAATTTTGTTGTGCTTATTCCCACAGCCAACTTCAAGTGACCCTCACCCCAGCCCCACCCCCTACCAGGGGAAAAAACAAGGCCACTGAAGAGTTTGCTTAAACTTCTTAATACTTTTAATCCTTACTTGTTATAATTTGATTACTGAGACATTTTCTCTGTGGGCCTCCTATTAAATCACTTTCAACTTGAAACAAACCAGAAATCCTTTTAAATAACAGAGCTAGTATTCATTTTAAGCTGCTCAGAATTTATACAGAAACTGTAGAATGTCTCTTCTAAAATGCTGTAAATGTGCCCAGAAGCTACTGTGATGGGCTTATCCTTCCAACCTAAGGAAAAATAAATAAATAAATGACTGAATGTGGTGTTCTGGGTCACAAAGGAGAGGACAGTGTTAGCCTTGTGGATACTTTTATTCATTGTTTTGTGTTCTTAGGTATCAGTGTTGATAGTTACCTCAAATTAACGGAGGTAGTTTTTCACTTGATATACCTAATAATATAATTTGTTTTTTTTTCTTTTTATAAAAAGCTTTTTATTTTGTATTGGGATAAAGCCAGTTAACAATGTTGTGATAATTTCAGGTAGGCAGCAAAGGGACTCAGCCATACAGATAGATACAGGTATCTATTCTCCCCCAAACTCTCCTCCCATTCAGGCTGTGACATAACTAAAGACCTAAATGTGAGCCCAAAGACTATAAAACTCCTAGAGGAAAACCTAGGCAGAACACTCTCTGGCACAAACTACATCAATATCTTTTTCGATCCATGTCCCAGAATAATGGAAATAAAAATAAACAAATGGGACCTACTTAAACTACAGAGCTTTTGCACAGCAAAGGAAACAATAAACAAAATGAAAAGACAACCCACAGATTAGGAGAAAATATTTGCAAATATTTGTGACTGACAGGGATTAGTTTCCAAAAGTTACAAACAGCTCATGACACTTAGCAGCATTCAACAAACAACCCAATCAACAAATGGGTAGAAGATCTAAAGAGACATTTCTCCAAAGAAGACATATGGCTGGCCAAGAGGCACATGAAAAGATGCTCAACATTGCTAATTATTCGGGAAATGTAAATCCAAACTACATGAAATGTCTCTCACACCAGCCAGAATTGCTATCATCAAAAAATGCACAAACAGTAAATGCTGGAGAGGGTGTGGAGAGAAGGGAACTGCCCTACACTACTGGTGAAAATGTGAATTGGTACAGCCACTATGGAGAATAGTATGAATATTCCTTAAAAAACTAAAAATAGAGCTATCATATGACCCTACAATCCCACTCCTGGGCATATAGCTGGAGAACAACATGATCCAAAGAAATACATGCTTCCCAACATTCATTGCAGCACTGTTTACAACAGCCAAGACACGGGAGCAAGACAAATGCCTATGGACAGAGAAAGATGGATAAGAAAGATGTGTTACATACATACAATGGAATATTACTTAGCCATTAAGAATGAATGAAATAAGGCCATTGCCAGCCAAATTGATGGACCTAGAGATTGTCATACTGAGAAGGCAAGTCAGACAGAGAAGGAGAAATATTGTATGGCATCACTTATATGTGAAATCTACAAAGAAATGATGCAAATAAACTTACAAAACAGAAAGAGACTCAGAGAGAATGAACTTATGGTTCCAGGGGTGGGGTGTGGGGAAAGAGATAAGGAGTTTGGGATGGACAAGTCCACATTGCTGTATTTAAAATGGATAACCAACAAGGCCCTACTGTATAGCACAGGGAACTCTGCTCAATGTTATGTCCCAGTAATATAATTCTATTTGGGCAGATATTATGAAGATCTGGTCTGAAACAATCTTTACATTGTATATTTTACATAGAAAAATCAATTGGGTTTTTTAATGTTACTTCCCCCTATTTTTAAGTAGTTTCAAGATACCCAGGAATGATATAGATTTTGTGTCTCTAAGAATCTATTTTCAATCATTCATCTAAAAGGAATAACTGAAGTTACTAAATTTATAACAGCTGAGGCCCACCCAGAGGGGAGAAAGAGCAGAAAAAGCAATCATTACAGTAATTCTCAACCTTTTGTGTGCATAGATATTTCAAGGAAAACCCCTTAAAAATGCATGTTCAAGGGAATCTGCCCCAGGAGATGCAATCTGATAGGTGATGCCTAAGAATCTGCATTTTAACAGTGTGATGCTATAGGTTGTCTTTAGACTTTAGTTTGGGAAATAATTCTAATTTTAGCCACGTAAAATATCTAAGAGCAATTTGGGAACTTTAATGTCCAGGATAGAATTATTTTTTGAAAAATATCATTAGCAATTGTGTTCTAAACATCAGAAAAAATGTTGGGACAAATAGAAACGAAAGTTATGAAAATGATAGGTAGCTTGATGGGTGAAGAAGGAAGACTGATTAAATAGAGAATGGAAGAATGTTTAGTAAACTCTAAGGATTTTCAAGTTAAAGCAGAAGGAAGGGTGTGCAGGCATTAGTGTCTAGCGAAATAGATTTACTGTTTAGTCACTCAGTAGTGTTCAACTCTTTTGTGACCCCATGGACTCTCTCCCCTATCCATGGGATTTTCCAGGCAAGAATACTAGAGTGGGTTGCCATTTCCATCTCCAAAAGAAATGGATACCAAGTTTTGAAAGTCTACATCGACCTGTCTCAGCTCTTCCAGGTAAGGTGTAAGGCCAGCCAGTATAACTTAAAATTGAATGTCTGTCCCAAGCAGCTTGCTCTGAACTACTTTATACTCTTGTGTTCCAGATTCCTTAGCTTGTCACCCTACAACTCATTTTTCTGCTAAGTCCTCAGATCTGGCTTTGTCCTTTGGCTTCCCATCCCACTGCCCACCACTACTGAGCCAGGTCATGTACGCTTTGAAGTGCTAGAACTTTGGAAGTGGAGTCAAGGTCAGCCTGGCTCCTTTGTGTTCGTGCTCACCTATCATCATTCACTGTTCCACTTCTTGTACTGTTCCTTCTGAAATTGACTGAAGTAACACCTGATTTTGGGGGCTATGCATATCTGCTGCCTGATCCAGGGTCAGTCTCTTTAGCCAAGTCAGTCTCTGTTGGCTTTATGGTTCTCAAAATTTTATCTTCACTGTAAGCATTTGGGAAGCACGTTAAAAACAAGAACGCTTAGATCCCAGTAGTTCTGGAGAGCAATCAAGATCATTGTTATTCAAAGTGTGGGCCTCAAATAAAGAGCATCAGCAACAGCCTGGGAACTTGTTAGGAATATAAATTGCTGGATTCTATTCCACATCTACTGAACCAGGCTCTCTGTAGGGAAGCCCAGCAATCTGTGTTTTAACAAGGAATGCCCTTCTATGACTTACTCAACTTGAGTGTTGCTAGTGCTGATGTTTCATTCTTAAAATATAATCTGATTCCAGGCCTACTGAAACAGAATCTGTACTTAAAAAATACCCAGGTTTTAGAAGTTCTGGGGCTTCCCAGGTGGCACAGTGTAAAGAATCTGCCCGCCAGTGCACCTGTGCAGCAGATGCAAGGGATATGGGCTCGATCCCTGGGTTGGAAAGATCCCCTGGAATAGGAAATGGCAACCCACTTTAGTATTCTTGCTTGGAAAATTCCATAAACAGAGGAGCTTGGTGGGCTACAGTCCATGGGGTAGCAAAAGAGTCCAGCACAACTGACCCCTGAGCACTTAAGAAATTCTGGCCTGATAACTGTGCTTTTAGACAAATTGCATCAGTGGTTTTTAGGCAAAACAAAGGTGGAGGGCGTTGGCACTAACACCTGCTCTGCTCACAGGAGAGGGGCAGTCCTCAGCTTCATGTTCAGTCTCAGCTTGATGTTCCCCAAATGACTGTTTAAACATATATCTCCTCATGCCTCTCTGGTTCATAACACCAACCCTGTGTAATATTCATGTTTCAGAGCTAATGTGAGGATTGACCACTTCATGCCTATTAAAACCTGTTGAGATCCTCTGGTTAAATCCCAAAGTCCCCGAAGCATCTGTAGGGACTTTTTGGATGGTCCAGTTGCTAAGACTCCATGCTTCCACTGCAGGGGCTATGGTTCAGTCTTTGGTCGGGGAAGTTCCACGAGCTGCATGGGGTGAAAAAGTGTTAGTCACTCAGTTGTGTCCCACTCTTTGTGACCTCATAGACTGTAGCCCACCAGGCTTCTCTGTTTATGGAATTCTCCAGACAAGAATATAGGAGTGTGTAGCCATTTCCTTCTCCAGGGTAGAGAACCTGGGTCTTCTGCATTTCAGGGAGACTCCTCACCATCTGAGCCACCAAGGAAGCCTGCTGCTCTGGGTGCCGCCCCCAAAGTATCCATATATTGTGGGCTTTGCTGTCACTGGTACTGTAACAGATTTTAGCATGACAGTTATATAGCTCCTTACAAATGATGGCTTAACTCTCAAAACAGGTGCTAAGACAAAAACAAATAAGCCAAATAATAGAAGTAAAACAACACTAAGTCTACACCCATTCCTTTTCCCCAAAAGTAACATAATAGAGGCAATAAGAGTATCCATATATATTCTTTTATTATTCATTCAAATAGACTATTCAAGCTGAATATTCAATTAAAACTATCTTTCTGGTAACCAAAAGCTCAGCTGAGAAAGTCTGTGATGTTTTATTTGTCATCAGTATAAATTCCCAAGCATAAACTACAATTTCTGAATAATGAGTCAAACTAATGCAATGTTATCTTTAGAGATTTAAATTGAAAATATTTGCCTCATAATCTGTGTAAGAAACAAATCTCCTTTGATCTCTTTTAAAGATATCACAACTTTTATTGGGTTTTATTAAAAAGAAAAATAAGAACAAATATATTCCAACTCCATGGATGCTGCTTGAATGAGTAGACACATTTTTTTCATTAGAAATGCTACCAAAATTTTAGCCCTTATCACACATACCTTGTAATGTATACTTGTACATATGTCTGTTTTTCCACTAAATTGTTAGCCTCTAGAGAACAAAGATGGGATCTTATTTATATTTGAAGTCTTCATAGTGCCTAGTGGTGCCGTGCAAAACCTCAATAAATATTTACAAAATGAAAAAATGGATCATTTCCCCACTCCTTCCAAATACTGTGACTTTGTTCATCCTGTCTGCTTTAGTGTATTGCTAACCAAACTTCTGGCTAACCAGTAAAATGACTCAGTGTTCAAACCCTTAAGGAACTACTTGACTGATATAGCAGGGACCAACTAAACCCCATAGATTTATTTATTTTTTTCTGCTCTGTCAGAAGAGCCCATGGATTAGGTGAAACTAGCAAACAACTTCACAAAGAAAATAACTAAAATTGATCTTAACCCCACTACAAACATACCCTTCTCAACTTTGACAAATAATGACCTTAAAACAGCAAAATAATTTCCTATCCATCAAGCCCTCTGATAAACAGTCTTACTCACCAGTCTAGGAAAAAGGAAAGAAATACTGAATGAGATTATACCTACTAAATTATGGGAAGTGGCAAACTAAAGGAAAATGTTCTAAGTTGAATTATGGGAAATTATTATTTTTATAGGTAAAAAATTATTGAATATTAACAAATTCCTATGGTTCAACCTAATAATTTTTTTTGCAATTCCCAGGCATACTATGTTTGATATCCTCACAATGCCTAATGGTCGTAAAAAGTCTTTAAAATACAAGATGATTTCTATCAACCCCAAGAATTGAGTTCAGGAGGTTCATTAGCTTTGTGAACCAAGTTCCAAGGACAATGGTGGTTAGAGGCTCTGTGTATTATTTTTTAAAGTTTAGCCCTGCTTTTGTTTGTTTTCTAATAAACAGGCTTAGGATAAAACCAAAAGGAAATTGGAATATTTGACTACATTTTCTAAATTGTAGTTGGTAAAGAACACACATTACATCACTTTGAGTATTTGTTAAAATGCAATTATGCAGGCATCACTTATTGAATCAAAATCTTAGGGTAAAACCTCTGAAGTAAGCTTTTGACTATGTATTCAGGATGAGTCTTGTTGTTCCAAATCTGACACCTTTTTTTCTATGGACAAGGTAACTGAAGTCTAAAGACAAGTATTTGATATGTCCTGATGCCAAGGTCAGGTCAGGAGGGGCAGCGGTGAGGAGAATATCTTGAGTCCTTTGGACTGCAAGGCGATCCAACCAGTCCATTCTAAAAGAGATCAGCCCTGGGATTTCTTTGGAAGGAATGATGCTAAAGCTGAAACTCCAGTACTTTGGCCATCTCATGCGAAGAGTTGACTCATTGGAAAAGACTCTGATGCTGAGAGGGATTGGGGGCAGGAGGAGAAGGGGACGACAGAGGATGAGATGGCTGGATGGCATCACCGACTTGATGGAACTGAGTCTGAGTGAACTCTGGGAGTTGGTGATGGACAGGGAGGCCTGGCGTGCTGCGATTCATGGGGTCGCAAAGAGTCGGACATGACTGAGTGACTGAACTGAACTGAACTGAACTGATGAAGACCTACAAGACCTTCTAGAACTAACACACAAAAAAAGATGTCCTGTCATCATAAGGGGCTGAGATGCAAAAGTAAGAAGTCAAGAGATACCTGGAGTAACAGGCAAGTTTGGCCTAGAGTACAAAATGAAGCAGGGCAAAGGCTAGCAGAGCTTTGCCAAGAGAACACACTGGTCTTAACAAATAACCTCTTCCGACAATACAAGAGAAGACTCTACACATGGACATCACCAGATGGTCAATATCAAAATCAGACTGATTATATTCTTTGCAGTCAAAGATGGAGAAACTCTATATAGTCAGAATAAACAAGACTGGGAGCTGACTGTGGCTGAGATAATGAACTCCTTATTGCAAAATTCAGACTTAAATTGAAGAAAGTAAGGAAAACCACTAAACCATTCAGGTATGACCTAAGTGAAATCCCTTATGATTATACAGTTGAAGTGACAAATCATTCAAGGGACTAGATCTGATAGATAGAGTACCTGAAGAACTATGGAGACATTGTACAGGAGGCAGTGATCAAGATCATCCCCAAGAGAAAGAAATGAGAAAGGGAAAATGGTTGTCTGAGGAGGCCTTAAGAAATAGCTGAGAAAAGGAGAGAAGCAAAAGGTAATGGAGAAAAGGAAAGATATACCCATCTGAATGCTGAGTTCCAAAGAATAGCAAGGGGAGATAAGAAAGCCTTCCTCAGTGATCAATGCAAAGAAATAGAGGAAAACAATAGAATGGGAAAGACTAAAGATCTCTAATCCAAGAAGGTGGAAACAACTCCCTTTCCACTAACCATCCCTCCACCACCATCATTTTTTGCCCTCTCTCCATCTTTTTTCCACTTCACTAGATGTCAGTACCATCGCAGAAGTGTGTGAAAGGGTTGAATAACTAAAATTCCACCTTTCTAGTGAGAAGTGTGAACAGGGAAACTCAGGAAATTTGATAAGTAGTGACAAAACCCTGGAAAAGGAGGTGCTTTGGAAAACGAATCCATAAGCTGATTCCTGGGCTCACCCTGGAACTGTCCTTATATGAATCTGAACCTAAAGACTATACTACAGATTTTGAGAAGCAAATTTATCAACAGACCACCATCCACATTTCAATTTGCATAAATAAAGACAATCAATAGATATCAAAACAGATAACAAACGTGTTGGAATGGTCTGACAAATACTTTAAGCATCCTATTATAAAAATGCTGCAAACAAACTGTAAACACTTTTACAATGAAAGACAAAGTAGAAAGTTTAAGTGAAGAAATACAAAATATGTAGGAAAAAACCAATTGGAAATACTAGAAAAGAAAAAGAGAGTCATCAAAAACAAGAAGAGCTCTTATTAGCAACAGAAGAAAGAGTCAGTGAAATTGAAGATAGGTCAATAGCAATTATGTAATCAGAAGAACAGAGAGGAAAAATATTTTTTAAAAGGAATAGAGTCTCAGGGACCTATAGAACAATGATAAAATGTTGAACATTCACATCATGTGAGTCCCCAAAAGAGGAAGAGTGCAGTGTTGAAAAAAGTTTGCAAACAAAGGAAAAATTCTCAAGTTTGGCAAATGGCATAAACCTATAGATTCAAGTATTTTAGTTAACCTCAAGCATAAGTCCAAAGAAATCCATGCCCCAAAACATAACTGAGCTGATGAAAGATGAGGAAAAAGTTATTGGAAACAGCCAGAGGAAAAAAATGATGTATTACCTATAGAGAAATAATGATGTGAATGTTTGTGAATTTCTTATCAGAAGCCTACGAGGCCACAAAGAAGTGGGCCATTTGAAATGTGCTAAAAGAAAATAACCCTCAATCCAGAATTCTATACACAGCAAAAAATTACTTCAGAAATGAAGGTAAAATAAAAATATTCTCAGATGAGGGAAAACTAAGACAAGAGCCACCAGCCTTAAAAGAAGTGTAAAAATAAAGGAGAAAAAAAAAGAAGTGTGAAAATAAATTCTTCAGAGGGGAAATAATCTGGAATGAAACTTGGAAGAGTAGGAGTGAAGAAAGAACAACAGACAGAAAAGTCAGTCTTTTATAACCTAATCTCATGACATTCCATCTCCTTTGCCATATTCTATTTTTTAAAGAAAGTTCTATGCCCCACCCACACACAAATGGAGGAAATTACACAAGGGAATAAATATCATATTGTAGGGTCACTGGGAAGTACTTCAGAAGCTGACTTCCACACCAGTAGTGATATGAGAAAGCTCACATGTTGTTATTGATAACAGAGAAGCAGACTTCAGGGACAAGAAAATTACCAAGGATAAAAAGGAATATTACAGAATGATAAAATTTTAATATATGAAGAAAGCATTGTTGTCATCATTCAGTTGTTCAGTCATGTCTGATACTTTGCAACCCCATGGACTGCAGCATGCCAGGCTTCCCTGTCCTTCCCTATCTCCTGGAGTTTGCACAAACTCATATCCATTGAGTTGATGATGCCATACAACCATCTCATCCTCCGTCATCGACTTTTCCTCCTGCCTTCAATCATTCCTAGTATCAGGGTAATTTCCAATGAGTTGGCTCTTTGCATCAGTTGGCCAAAATACTGGAGCTTCAGTTTCAGCACGAGTCCTTCCAATGAAGAAAGCATAATGATTCTAAATGTGTATATAGCCTAAAACAGAGCAAAAATGGGCAAAACCGAAAGGAAAAATACACAAATCCACAATTATAGTTGGAGACTTCAATGTTCCTCTGAATAATTGATAGAAATACAAAATCAACAAGGATGTAGAAAAACTAAACAATACCAGCATCCAGTTGGATCTAATTGATATTTTAAGATACTCTGTCCAACAACATCACAATACACTTTTTTTTTTCAGGTACACGTAGAACATTCACCAAGACACCCTATATTCTGGATCATACAATCTTAATAAATTAAAAAAAAAATTACAGTGCACAAAATATGCCCTCACATTATAGTGGAATTAAAGTAGCAATCACTAGTGGAAAGATTATAGGAAAGTCTTATAAATAAATAAATATTATAATTTGTTATTATTATAAATTATAATAATATAAATTATTATAAAAATTATAATAAAACTTATAAATAAATAACACTTTGAAATAATCACAGGTCAAAGAAGAAATCTAAAGGTATATTACAGGGGCTTCCCTGTTGTTCCAGGGGTTAAGATTCTGCACTCTCAATGAAAAGGGCATAGGTTACAATATTTTGAGGAAATGAACATGAAAATGCAACATACAAAACTTTGAAAACAGCTAAATAATGCTTAGAGGAAATTTTATAGCATTGAATGCTTTCATTAAAAAAGAGGTAAGGCCTCATATCAATAATCCAAGCTTTCATGTTAGGAAACTAGAGTAAGAAGAGTAAAATAAACCAAAAACAAACAGAAATAAGAAAAGAAAATAAGAACAGAAATCAAAAAATAAACACAAAAAGCAATATAGCAAAACAATAAAGCCAAATATGTAATTTGAAAGGATCAATAAAATTGGTAAACTTCTAGCAAGATTGACAAGGAATAAAAGAGGGAAGACATATTACCAAGGAACATATAAAATATGTTTAGTACCATTTATAGTATATAAAGAGCTTCTCCAGGGGCATGGTGGTAAAGAATTAGTCTGCAATACAGGAGAACTGGGTTTGATCCCTGGGTGGGAAAGATCCCCTGGAGAAGGAAGTGGAAACCCACTCCAGTTTTCTTGCCTGGAGAATTCCATGGACAGCAGAGCCTGACAGGCTACAGTCTATAGGGCTGCAAGAGTCAGACATGATTTATTGATTATGTTATTATTATTACAGTCTAGAAACCATGAATTAAAAGGAGATACCATTAAAGGAGGTACCATTTTGCTTTCTCATCAATTATAATTTTTTTTTAAAAGGTGGCATTTAGTATTGAGGAGGCTATTGTTAAAAGCACAGTCTATACTGTTAGGACTATGAATTACTACAGTTTTTTTTTTTTGCAAATAACTTGTTAATATTAAATTTTTGAATATGCAGTTTCGACCTCTTATCCTCCTTGTGGGATAAAAAATAAGCATACGAATATTGTTCAGTCTCCCAGTTGTGTCTCTCTCTTTGCAACCCCATGGACTGCAGCACACCAGGCCTCCCTGTCCCTCACCATCTCCCGAAGTTTTCCCAAGTTCATGTCCACTGCATCAGTGATGCCATCCTGTCATCTCTGACACCTCTGACACCTTCTTCTCCTTCTGCTCTCAATCTTTCCCAGCACCAAGGACCTATCCAATGAGTCAGCTGTTCATGTCAGGTGACCAGAAGTGTACGAATATGCATATGTAAAAATGTTCACTATATTAGGGTTTCCAAATATATATATATATATATATATATATATATATATATATATATATATAAAATCTCAACTTGAGTGTCCAGGGAAGGACTGGATATATATATATTTCAGAAAGATGTTCATGTTATTTTGTTAAGTAATAAGCTAATGTAAAGATTTTAAAACAAAGCCCTCAAATTCTTGGATGCTCTTCCCATCAACTGGTGGGATCTCTAGTGGGTGGGTGGTTAGTCTTTTAGAATCTGACAGATTCCATTTCCTGTCCCTTGAGATGTTCAACCTTGGATCTCAACCACTATACCATTCTTGACAGAGAGGGTTGGGCAGTTAACCACCTGTTAGGAGGCTATGTTGAAACTTTTCCTTATAAAGTTGGCAGATATTTGTCCTCACTGGAACAGAGACATATTCTGGATATGGATCTACCTTCCCTTTCTGTAATGTTTCTGCCAGTAACACCATTTGTGCACTCAGAGAAGGCTATATCATCTGTCATGACATTCTCCATACCATTGTGAAATGAACACATCTCACAGCAGAGGAAGTACACTGATGGGCTCATGCCCATGAAATTAACTGATCTTACCACCTTCCCCAAGTTTTGAACAAGACATAGCAAACACCCTCTTCCAACAACACAAGAGAAGACTATACATGGACATCACCAGATGGTCAATACTGAAATCAGATTCATTATATTCTTTGCAGCCAAAGATGGAAAAGCAGCAAAAACAAGACCAGGAGCTGACTGTGGCTCAGATCATGAACTCCTTATTGCCAAATTCAGACTGAAATTGAAGAAAGTAGGAAAAACCACTAGACCATTCAGGTATGACCTAAATCGAATCCCTTACGATTATACAGTGGAAGTGACAAATTGAGTCAAGGGATTAGATCTGTTAGATAGAGTGCCTGAAGAACTATGGACAGAGGTTCATGACATTGTATAGGAGGCAGGAATCAAGACCATCCCCAAGAAAAAGAAATGCAAAAGGGCAAAGTGGTTACCTAAGGAGGCCTTACAAATAGCTGAGAAAAGGAGAGAAGCAAAAGGCAAAGGAGAAAAGGAGAGATATACCCATCTGAATGCAGAGTTCCAAAGAATAGCAAGGAGAGAGGAAAAAGCCTTCCTCAGTGATCAATGCAAAGAAATAGAGGAAAACAACAGAATGGGAAAGATTAGAGATCTCTTCAAGAAAATTAGAGATACCAAGGGGACATTTCATGCAAAGATGAGCATGATAAAGGACAGAAGTAATATGGACCTAACAGAAGCAGAAGATATTAAGAGGTGGCAAGAATACACAGAAGAACTATACAAAAAAGATCTTCATGACCCAAATAACCACAATGGTGTGATCACTCACCTAGAGCCAGACATCCTGAAATGAGAAGTCAAGTAGGCCTTAGGAAGCATCACTATGAACAAAGCTAGTGGAGGTGATGGAATTCCAGTTGAGTTACTTCAAATCCTAAAAGATGAGAGGGGAGGAGCCAAGATGGCGCAGGAGTAGGACGGGGAGAACACTTTCTCCCCCACAAATTCATCAAAAGAGCATTTAAACGTCGAGTAAAATCCACAAAACAACTTCCGAATGCCGGCAGAGGACATCAGGCACCCAGAAAAGCAACCCAACTCTTCGAAAGGAGGTAGGAAAAAATATTAAAGACAAAAAAAAGAGACAAAAGAGGGAGGGACGGAGTTCCGTCCCGGGAAGGGAATCTTAAAAAGAGAGAAGTTTCCAAACACCAGGAAACCTTCTCACTGCCGAATCTGTGCCGAGCTTTGGAAGCACAGAGGGTAACATAACAGGGATAAAAAATAAGTAAACAATTAAAACTCGCAGATTGCGAGCCCTACGGTAACTCCCCCAGAGGAGAAGCAGCGCAGACGCCTGCATCCGCCATTAGCAAGCGGGGGCTGGGCAGGGAGGCGCGGCGCGGGCTGCATCGCTGAGAGTAAGAATCTGGCCTGAATACCCTGAGCGCTATCTGAGCGAAATAATTTGGGCTAGCAAACCAGACTGTGGGATATCTACCACGCGAAAAGCCAGCCCTAACCTAAGACCGCCAGGCCCGCGCACGGAACAAAGGACTGAACAGAGATAGCCGGCTGTAGACCTTCCCCCTCCGGTGACAGGCAGCCAGAGCTGGAAGGGGGCAATCGCAGCCCCAGAGAGACATTATCTATAAAACTGTAAGCAGGCTTCTTTGCTAACTAAAACTTCTTGGGGGTCTGGACAGTCAACATCTGCCTGAGAAGGTGCGCCGGTTTTACACCCAGATAACCGAGTGGCAGGGAGGTGATAAGTCGCAGCATTGGCGCTCGCCAAACACCTCATCACCTGAGCTGCTCGGACCTGGGAAGAGCACAAAACGCAGGCCCAACTGAGTCTGCGCCTCTGAGGACTACCCGAGTGCCTGAACCTGAGCGGCTTGGACCTGGGAGGTGCATGCAACCCAGGGCCGGCCTCGGATTGTTCCCAGCGGAACAACCTAGAGCCCGAGCAGTGTGGGCAGGGTGGCTACATGCGCCGTGAGCGGGGGCAGACCCAGGGTGGCTGAGGCACTGCGAGCCCAGGCCAGTGTTATTTGTTTGCAGCATCCCTCCCTCCCTCCCCAGAGCGCGACTGAACAAGTAAGCCTAAAAAAAAAAAAAAAAGTGTCCTCCACTGTCCCCTTTGTGTCAGGGCGGAAACCAGATACTGAAGAGACTAGCAAACAGAAGAAGATATAACAGAGGGAAACGCCTTGGAAGCTACAGGCAATAGATCAAAACCCTGTGGTTACTACGGGCTACATAGGAAGGGGCCTATAGATCTTGAGAAATATAAGTCTGACCAAGGAACTAGCCAAAAATGAACTGAACCCACAACACCCACAACAAAACCAAGAAAGTCCTAGATATATTTTTATTATTTTTACGATCATTCTTTCTTTCTTTTTTTTTTAATTAAAAAAAATTTTTAAGTCCTCTATTGTTCCTTTAATTTTCACTTTTATAACCTATTACTTTGCAAAAAAAAAAAAAGACCCTATTTTTTTCTTCTTCAGCAAACTTCATATATATATATATTTTATAATTTTTTGATCTTGTTTTTTTTTTTTTTTCCTTCTTTTCTTTAACATTGTATTTTTGAAATTCCAAACTCTACTCTAGATTTTTTATTTTCACTTTTTGGTATTTGTTATCAATTTTATACCTATAGTTTTTTTTAATATAATTTCTGTGACTTCTTTTTTTCTTCTTCTCTGTTTCTTTCTCTTCTTCTTTTACATAACATTGTATATCTGAATGACATCAATTTTGTACCTGTATTTTCTTTATAATTTTTGTGACATTGTTTGTTTTTGTTTGTTTTCTCTCTTTATTTTTCTTCTTCTTCTTTTTTTTTTTTAACATTGTATTTTTGAAATTCCAAACTCTACTCTAGATTTTTAATTTTTGCTTTTTGGTATTAGTTATCAATTTTGTACCTGTACTTTCTTTATAATTTTCGCGACCTTGTTTGTTTTTGTTTGTTCGTTTTTTCTCTCTTTCTTTTCCTTCTTCTTTTCTTTAACATCGTATTTTTGAAATTCCAAACTCTACTCTAGATTTTTAATTTTTGCTTTTATGTATTTGTTACCAACTTTGTACCTTTAAGAACCCAATCTTCAGGACCCATTTTTCATTAGGGAGTGAGATTACTGGTTTGACTGCTCTCTCTCCCTTTGGACTCTGCTTTTTCTCCCCCAGGTCGCCTGTGTCTCCTCCCTAACCCCTCTCTACTCTACCCAACTCTGTGAATTTCTGTGTGTTCCAGACGGTGGAGAACACTTAGGGAACTGATTACTGGCTGGATCTGTCTCCCTCCTTTTCATTCCCCCCTTTTATCCTTCTGGCCACCTCTGTCACCTTCCTCCTCCTTCTCTTCTCTGTATAACTCCGTGAACATCTCTGAGTGGTCCAGTTGTGGAGTGCACATAAGGAAGTGACTACTGGCTAGCCCACTCTCTCCACTATTGATTCACCTCATCTCATTTGGGTCACCTCTAACTCCCTCCTCCCTCTTCTCTTCTCCATGTAACCCTGTGAACCTCTCTGAGTGACCCTCACCGTAGAGAAACTTTTCATCTTTAATGTAGATGTTTTATCAATGGTGCTGTATAGAAGGAGAAGTTTTGAAACTACTGTAAAAATAAGACCGATAACCGGAAGCAGGAGACTTAAGTCCAAACCCTGACTCCAGGGAACTCCTGACTCCAAGGAACATTAATTGACAGGAGCTCATCAAATGCCTCCATACCAACACTGAAACCAAGCACCACACAAGGGCCAATAAGTTCCAGGGCAAGACATACCAAGCAAATTCTCCAGCAACAAAGGAACACAGCCCTGAGCTTCAAAATACAGGCTGCCCAAAGTCACCCCAAAACTATAGACATCTCATAACTCATTACTGGACATTTCATTGCACTCCAGAGAGAAGAAATACAGCTCCACCCACCAGAACACCGACACAAGCTTCCCTAACCAGGAAACCTTGACAAGCCACCTGTACAAACCCACACACAGCGAGGAAATGCCACAATAAAGAGAACTCCACAAACTGCCAGAATATAGAAAGGACACCCCAAACTCAGCAATTTAAACAAGATGAAGAGACAGAGGAATACTCAGCAGATAAAGGAAGAGGATAAATGCCCACCAAACCAAACAAAAGAGGAAGAGATAGGGAATCTACCTGATAAAGAATTCCGAATAATGATAGTGAAATTGATCCAAAATCTTGAAACTAAAATGGAATCACAGATAAATAGCCTGGAGACAAGGATTGAGAAGATGCAAGAAAGGTTTAACAAGGACCTAGAAGAAATAAAAAAGAGTCAATATATAATGAATAATGCAATAAATGAAATTAAAAACACTCTGGAGGCAACAAATAGTAGAATAACAGAGGCAGAAGATAGGATTAGTGAATTAGAAGATAGAATGGTAGAAATAAATGAATCAGAGAGGATAAAAGAAAAACGAATTAAAAGAAATGAGGACAATCTCAGAGACCTCCAGGACAATATTAAACGCTACAACATTCGAATCATAGGGGTTCCAGAAGAAGAAGACAAAAAGAAAGACCATGAGAAAATACTTGAGGAGATAATAGTGGAAAACTTCCCTAAAATGGGGAAGGAAATAATCACCCAAGTCCAAGAAACCCAGAGAGTCCCAAACAGGATAAACCCAAGGCGAAACACCCCAAGACACATATTAATCAAATTAACAAAGATCAAACACAAAGAACAAATATTAAAAGCAGCAAGGGAAAAACAACAAATAACACACAAGGGAATTCCCATAAGGATAACAGCTGATCTTTCAATAGAAACTCTTCAAGCCAGGAGGGAATGGCAAGACATACTTAAAATGATGAAAGAAAATAACCTACAGCCCAGATGATTGTACCCAGCAAGGATCTCATTCAAGTATGAAGGAGAAATCAAAAGCTTTTCAGACAAGCAAAAGCTGAGAGAATTCTGCACCACCAAACCAGCTCTCCAACAAATACTAAAGGATATTCTCTAGACAGGAAACACAAAAACAGTGTATAAATTCGAACCCAAAACAATAAAGTAAATGGCAATGGGATCATACTCATCAGTAATTACCTTAAACGTAAATGGGTTGAATGCCCCAACCAAAAGACAAAGACTGGCTGAATGGATACAAAAACAAGACCCCTACATATGTTGTCTACAAGAGACCCACCTCAAAACAGGGGACACATACAGACTGAAAGTTAAGGGCTGGAAAAAGATTTTCCATGCAAATAGGGACCAAAAGAAAGCAGGAGTAGCAATACTCATATCAGATAAAATAGACTTTAAAACAAAGGCTGTGCAAAGAGACAAAGAAGGTCACTACATAATGA
The DNA here is from genome assembly GCF_002263795.3 of Bos taurus. Lineage (NCBI taxonomy): Eukaryota > Metazoa > Chordata > Mammalia > Artiodactyla > Bovidae > Bos > Bos taurus. The sequence continues at coordinate 24,854,899 of NC_037336.1, read as the reverse complement.
TCAAAGGATCAATCCAAGAAGAAGATATAACAATTATAAATATATATGCACCCAACACGGGAGCACCACAGTACATAAGACAAATGCTAACAAGTATGAAAGGAGAAATTAACAATAACACAATAATAGTGGGAGACTTTAATACCCCACTTACACCTATGGATAGATCAACTAAACAGAAAATTAACAAGGAAACACAAACTTTAAACGATACAATAGACCAGTTAGACCTAATAGATATCTATAGGACATTTCATCCCAAAACAATGAATTTCACCTTTTTCTCAAGCGCACATGGAACCTTCTCCAGGATAGATCACATCCTGGGCCATAAAGCTAGCTTTGGTAAATTCAAAAAAATATAAATCATTCCAAGCATTTTTTCTGACCACAATGCAGTAAGATTAGATCTCAATTACAGGAGAAAAACTATTAAAAATTCCAACATATGGAGGCTGAACAACACGCTGCTGAATAACCAACAAATCACAGAAGAAATCAAAGAAGAAATCAAAATTTGCATAGAAACGAATGAAAATGAAAACACAACTACCCAAAACCCGTGGGACACGGTAAAAGCAGTCCTAAGGGGAAAGTTCATAGCAATACAGGCACACCTCAAGAAACAAGAAAAAAGTCAAATAAATAACCTAACTCTACACCTAAAGCAACTAGAAAAGGAAGAAATGAAGAACCCCAGGGTTAGTAGAAGGAAAGAAATCTTAAAAATTAGAGCAGAAATAAATGCAAAAGAAACAAAAGAGACCATAGCAAAAATCAACAAAACCAAAAGCTGATTCTTTGAAAGGATAAATAAAATTGACAAACCATTAGCCAGACTCATCAAGAAACAAAGGGAGAAAAATCAAATCAACAAAATTAGAAATGAAAATGGAGAGATCACAACAGACAACACAGAAATACAAAGGATCATAAGAGACTACTATCAACAATTATATGCCAATAAAATGGACAACGTGGAAGAAATGGACAAATTCTTAGAAAAGTACAACTTTCCAAAACTCGACCAGGAAGAAATAGAAAATCTTAACAGACCCATCACAAGCATGGAAATTGAAACTGTAATCAAAAATCTTCCAGCAAACAAAAGCCCCGGTCCAGATGGCTTCACAGCTGAATTCTACCAAAAATTTAGAGAAGAGATGACACCTATCCTGCTCAAACTCTTCCACAAAATTGCAGAGGAAGGTAAACTTCCAAACTCATTCTATGAGGCCACCATCACCCTAATACCAAAACCTGACAAAGATCCCACAAAAAAAGAAAACTACAGGCCAATATCACTGATGAACATAGATGCAAAAATCCTTAACAAAATTCTAGCAATCAGAATCCAACAACACATTAAAAAGATCATACACCATGATCAAGTGGGCTTTATCCCAGGGATGCAAGGATTCTTCAATATCCACAAATCAATCAATGTAATACACCACATTAACAAATTGGAAAATAAAAACCATATGATTATCTCAATAGATGCAGAGAAAGCCTTTGACAAAATTCAACATCCATTTATGATAAAAACTCTCCAGAAAGCAGGAATAGAAGGAACATACCTCAACATAATAAAAGCTATATATGACAAACCCACAGCAAACATTATCCTCAATGGTGAAAAATTGAAAGCATTTCCTCTAAAGTCAGGAACAAGACAAGGGTGCCCACTTTCACCATTGCTATTCAACATAGTTTTGGAAGTTTTGGCCACAGCAATCAGAGCAGAAAAAGAAATAAAAGGAATCCAAATTGGAAAAGAAGAAGTAAAACTCTCACTGTTTGCAGATGACATGATCCTCTACATAGAAAACCCTAAAGATTCCACCAGAAAATTACTATAAATAATCAATGACTATAGTAAAGTTGCAGGATATAAAATCAACACACAGAAATCCCTTGCATTCCTATACACTAATAATGAGAAAACAGAAAGAGAAATTAAGGAAACAATTCCATTCACCATTGCAACGGAAAGAATAAAATACTTAGGAATATATCTACCTAAAGAAACTAAAGACCTATATATAGAAAACTATAAAACACTGGTGAAAGAAATCAAAGAGGACACTAATAGATGGAGAAATATACCATGTTCATGGATTGGAAGAATCAATATAGTGAAAATGAGTATACTACCCAAAGCAATTTATAGATTCAACGCAATCCCTATCAAGCTACCAACAGTATTCTTCACAGAGCTAGAACAAATAATTTCACAATTTGTATGGAAATACAAAAAACCTCGAATAGCCAAAGCGATCTTGAGAAAGAAGAATGGAACTGGAGGAATCAACCTACCTGACTTCAGGCTCTACTACAAAGCCACAGTTATCAAGACAGTATGGTACTGTTACAAAGACAGAAATATAGATCAATGGAATAAAATAGAAAGCCCAGAGATAAGTCCACCCACATATGGACACCTTATCTTTGACAAAGGAGGCAAGAATATACAATGGATTAAAGACAATCTCTTTAACAAGTGGTGCTGGGAAAACTGGTCAACCACTTGTAAAAGAATGAAACTAGACCACTTTCTAACACCATACACAAAAATAAACTCAAAATGGATTAAAGATCTCAACGTAAGACCAGAAACTATAAAACTCCTAGAGGAGAACATAGGCAAAACACTCTCTGACATACATCATAGCAGGATCCTCTATGACCCACCTCCCAGAATATTGGAAATAAAAGCAAAAATAAACAAATGGGACCTAATTAACCTTAAAAGCTTCTGCACATCAAAGGAAACTATTAGCAAGGTGAAAAGACAGACTTCAGAATGGGAGAAAATAATAGCAAATGAAGCAACTGACAAACAACTAATCTCAAAAATACACAAGCAACTCCTTCAGCTCAACTCCAGAAAAATAAACCACCCAATCAAAAAATGGGCCAAAGAACTAAATAGACATTTCTCCAAAGAAGACATACAGATGGCTAACAAACACATGAAAAGATGCTCAACATCACTCATTATCAGAGAAATGCAAATCAAAACCACTATGAGGTACCATTTCACACCAGTCAGAATGGCTGCGATCCAAAAGTCTACAAGCAATAAATGCTGGAGAGGGTGTGGAGAAAAGGGAACCCTCTTACACTGTTGGTGGGAATGCAAACTAGTACAGCCACTATGGAGAACAGTGTGAAGATTCCTTAAAAAACTGGAAATAGAACTGCCTTATGATCCAGCAATCCCACTGCTGGGCATCCACACTGAGGAAACCAGAAGGGAAAGAGACACATGTACCCCAATGTTCATCGCAGCACTGTTTATAATAGCCAGGACATGGAAGCAACCTAGATGTCCATCAGCAGATGAATGGATAAGAAAGCTGTGGTACATATACACAATGGAGTACTACTCAGCCATTAAAAAGAATACATTTGAATCAGTTCTAATGAGGTGGATGAAACTGGAGCCTATTATACAGAGTGAAGTAAGCCAGAAGGAAAAACATAAATACAGTATACTAACGCATATATATGGAATTTAGAAAGATGGTAACAATAACCCGCTGTACGAGACAGCAAAAGAGACACTGATGTATAGAACAGTCTTATGGACTCTGTGGGAGAGGGAGAGGGTGGGAAGATTTGGGAGAATGACATTGAAACATGTAAAATATCATGTAAGGAAACGAGTTGCCAGTCCAGGTTCGATACACGATACTGGATGCTTGGGGCTAGTGCACTGGGACGACCCAGAGGGATGGTATGGGGAGGGAGGAGGGAGGAGGGTTCAGGATGGGGAACACATGTATACCTGTGGCAGATTCATTTTGATATTTGGCAAAACTAATACAATTATGTAAAGTTTAAAAATAAAAATAAATAAACAAATCCTAAAAGATGATGCTATGAAAGTGCTGCACTCAATATGTCAGCAAATTTGGAAAACTAGCCTGTGGCCACAGGACTGAAAAGTCAGTTTTCATTCCAATCCCAAAGAAGGGCAATGCCAAAGAATGCTCAAACTACTGCACAATTGCACTCATCTCACATGCTAGCAAAGTAATGCTCAAAAATTCTTCAAGTTAGGTTTCAACAGTAAGTGAACCATGAACTTCCAGATGTTCAAGCTAGATTTAGAAATTGTAGAGGAACTTGACATCAAATTGTCAACATCTGTTGGATCATTTAAAAAGCAAGAGAATTCCAGAAAAATATCTACTTCTGCTTTACTGATTACGCCAAAGCCTTTGACTGTGTAGATCACAACAAACTGTGGAAAATTCTTCAAGAGATGAGAATACCAGACCACCTCACCTGCCTCCTGAATCTATATGCAGGTCAAGAAGCAACAATTAGAACCAGACAGGGAACAACATACTAGTTCTAAATTGAGAATGAAATATGTTAAGGCTGTATATTGTCACCCTGCTTATTTAATGTATATGCAGAGTATATCATGCAAAATGCCGGGCTGGATGAAGCTGGAATCAAGATTGCCAGGAGAAATATCAATAACCTCAAATACACAGATGAAACCACCCTTATGTCAGAAAGTGAAGAGGAACTGAAGAACCTCTTGATGAAAGTGAAAGAGAAGAGTGAAAAAGTTGGCTTCAAACTCAACATTCAGAAAACTAAGATCATGGCATTTGGTCCCATGGTAAATAGATGGGGAAACAATGGAAACACTGACAGACTTTGTTTTCTTGGGCTCCAAAATCACTGAAGGTGGTGAGTGCAGCCATGAAATGAAAAGATGCTTGCTCCTTGGAAGAAAAGTTATGACCAACCTAGACAGCATATTAAAAAGCAGAGTTATTACTTTGCTGACAAAAGTCTGTCTAGTCAGTGGCTGACTTTATTTTTCTGGGCTCCAAAATCACTGCAGATAGTGATTGCAGCCATGAAATTAAAAGACACTTGCTCCTTGGAAGAAAAGTTATGACAAACCTAGATAGCATATTAAAAAGCAGAGACATTACTTTGCAAACAAAGGTCTGACTCGTCAAGGCGATGTTTTTTCCAGTAGTCATGCATGGATGTTAGAGTTGGACTATAAAGAGAGAGAAGTGCCAAAGAATTGATGCTTTTGAACTGTGTTGTTGGAGAAGATTCTTGAGAGTCCCTTGGACTGCAAGGAGAGCCAACCAGTCCATCCTAAAGGAAATCAGTCCTGAATATTCATTAGAATGGTGCCGAAGCTGAAACTTGAATAGTCTGGCCACCTGATGCAAAGAACAGACTCATTGGAAAAGACCCTGATGCTGGAAAAGATTGAAGGCGGGAGGAGAAGGGGGTGACAGAGGATGAGATGGTTGGATGGCATCACTGACTCAATGGACATGAGTTTGAGTAAACTCTGGGAGTTGGCAATGGACAGGGAGGCCTGGCATGCTGCAGCCCAAGGGGTCACAAAGAGTCGGACACGACTGAGCGACTGAACTGAACTGGTCACCTACACCATCACCTGGTAGTGTATTTCCCATCCTGGCAAAACTATATTCCTGTTTAAACCTAACCCTCCCCACCTTTCCACTTGCATATGTGCAGCTAAATGTGGCTTGATACCCTAACTGATAACACTTTAAACTCATGGTCATGATCCTCAAGAATGTGCTTAATGGTTCTGTGTAATCATACTATATATCCCTAGTCTGATTTATCTCTTTTGTCAAAAAATACTTCATATCTTCTGTGTCCTCAAACTACCACACCTCTTCCTCCTGTCCTCACTTAACTTCCAAGCTGAATGAGGCCCTTTTTTGATATAGGCTGCTGCTGCTAAGTCACGTCAGTTGTGTCCGACTCTGTGCGACCCCATAGACGGCAGCCCACCAGGCTCCCCCGTCCCTGGGATTCTCCAGGCAAGAACACAGGAATGGGTTGCCATTTCCTTCTCCAATGCATGAAAGTGAAAAGTGAAAGTGAAGTCGTTCAGTTGTGCCCGACTCTTAGCGACCCCATGGACTGTAGCCCACCAGGCTCCTCCATCCATGGGATTTTCCAGGAAAGAGAACTGGAGTGGGGTGCCACTGCCTTCTCCGTTTGATATAGGCAGGAGATGACAAATGATATGGTCTCCTTATTTGTGTGAATACTCTCCTGAGATTTCTTCATTGACCAGTGTGACTACCTTCTCTGAGATATTTTCTCTGATTATTCTATCACATGGTAATCTCCATTATATCCAAATTTCTATAACATTTTCTGTACCATGATTTTTGTCATTTATTTCAAAATCATTTTTATTGTTATTTACTTACGTCATATCTCACCTTCAAAGTCTTTATATTCTGATTTCTCTGACTGATCCAGTATCAATGGGTTCCTTATCTTCTTTGTAACGTCGTTTTCCACCCAGATTTCTAATCCTTACATAAGAAACTTTGCTATAATGTCTGCATTTTAGGTGATTAGTAGCAATGTAAAACACAATGATATAGAATCAATAAACTCCAGGATGGTAAAAGTAAAGGTTAAAAGGTTGCTAATGATTTGTGAGTATGGTTTATCTTAAAAGTTGAACTGAAAAATAAGAATTAGAAAATACTAATCACATTTCAGTATTTAAAGCAAGGCTGAGCAATTATTTACAATTTAAAAAAAATTTTTAAACTCAGAATTCACATAGTAGTTTGTGAATTGAATTATCAAGAAGAAAACTAATGAAAATTAAAGTAATTTCTGAGGAACATACCAACTGGGTCAAATAAGGTATGGTGTGTTTAAAACATCTTGTCTGTTTCCAACTTTCTTTTTTTGAGGAATTAAATTTATCTTGTGGGATTTCAAGAGCAAGTTAGTGAGTTGGCTATGTTGTAAGCCAATTCAAATCATATAACAACCAAAGTATGAGATCAGATTACTCAGGTCATTATGCAGTTTCTGTTTCTCCCGAACTTTATGTGTGTGTGTGTGTGTGTGCGTGCGCGCGTGCTCGCCCACGCCCATGTGTGTGCATGCTCAGTTGTGTCTGACTCTTTGCGTCTCCATGAACTGTAGCCTACCAGGCTGCTCTGTCCATGGAATTCTCCAGGCAAGAATACTGGAGTGGGTTGCCATTTCCTTCTCCAGGGGATCTTCCCATCCAGGGATTGAACCTATGTTTCATGCAGAACCTTGCATTTTTTGCATTGGCAGGTGGGTTCTTTACCAGCTGAGCTACTGGTGAAGCCCCTCTACCTTTATGCTTCTCACTAATTCCTTTAAAATATTGGAACTTTAGGATGATTATCTCCTCAGACCAAAACACTAATTGTAAGCATTAACTACTGGTAGGTGCCTAAAATTAATATCCTCTCAATGCCAATGTGTCCTTTCTTCCAATAATTTTTTTTAAAGGAGAGCTTTATTCTTTAGTGGTTGAACTTTAATTATTTGTTTTTGAAAAAATAAATCTTATTCTTGTGGTTAATTGTTGTGTTTTCAATAAACAAAATGCAAGATTGCTGTTCACATTCAAATTGGAGGAAAAACATACAAGTGATGACAATTCTGAGTTTGAAAATGAAAGCCAAATTTTCTGTAACTTAATTTGTTATTTATATCTATTATGAGAGTCTCTAAACTGGCAACCACAAGTGTTAATGTGGAAACAATTTGGATTGGGAGGTGGGGATTTGTTTTAAATTCACTTAAAGAAGGGATCCTGAATTACACTTGAGACCCTTAATTTTAGATTTTAAAGTCTTTCTTGTTGTGTGCCAATGTAGCCAATATTGTTTCTAAGCCTTTTTAATACCCAAAGTGAGGTTTCAAAGAATTTGGCCTGAAAATCATGGGAATATGAGTTTATTATCTATGTTTGCACAACTGCTTTCCTGTATAATGCAAGCGTGTTAAGGAAGGGCAGTCTCTCCATTTTTCCAGTCTGGACTGTAGTCTCCTTAACATCTCACTCCCTCATGTATTACAGTGTGTTAAAAGTGTCATTCTTTCCTCTCAGCACTTATCAGATCAGATCAGTCTCTCAGTCATGTCCGACTCTTTGCGACCCCATGAATCGCAGCACGCCAGGCCTCCCTATCCAGCACCAACTCCCGGAGTTCACTCAGACTCACGTCCATCGAGTCAGTGATGCCATCCAGTCATCTCATCCTCTGTCGTCCTCTTCTCCTCCTGCACCCAATCCCTCCCAGCATCAGAGTCTTTTCCAAGGAGTCAACTCGTCACATGAGGTGGCCAAAGTACTGGAGTTTCAGCTTTAGCATCATTCCTTCCAAAGAAATCCCAGGGCTGATCTCCTTCAGAATGGACTGGTTGGATCTCCTTGCAGTCCAAGGGGCTCTCAAGAGTCTTCTCCAACACCACAGTTCAAAAGCATCAATTCTTCGGCGCTCAGCCTTCTTCACAGTCCAACTCTCACATCCATATATGACCACAGGAAAAACCATAGCCTTGACTAGACGGACCTTTGTTGGCAAAGTAATGTCTCTGCTTTTGAATATGCTATCTAGGTTGGTCATAACTTTCCTTCCAAGGAGTAAGCGTCTTTTAATTTCATGGCTGCAGTCACCATCTGCAGTGATTTTGGAGCCCAGAAAAATAAAGTCTGACACTGTTTCCACTGTTTCCCCATCTATTTCCCATGAAGTGGTGGGACCAGATGCCATGATCTTCGTTTTCTGAATGTTGAGCTTTAAGCCAACTTTTTCACTCTCCACTTTCACTTTCCTCAAGAGGCTTTTTAGTTCCTCTTCACTTTCTGCCATAAGGGTTATATTTTTATATTATTATGGCTAATTTCTATGTTTACCTGTTACTTGTGTTAGAAAGAAAAAAAAAAGCTGCTGAATAGTAGTTAAAGCAATAAGGACAGATTTTTATCCAGGAACTATTGCAACATGGGAAAAGAGACCTCAGAATAGAACTGATTTCCATTCTTAATTGAGCATGGTTGAATGAGGATTTATAGTCAAGGTGTAGGGTGGGAGTTGGATCGAAAATTACTAGGAGGAAACATCAGGAATAAGTGGGAATTCTAGCCCAATCAATTGAATAGAATTCTTACTGAAGGCAGTCAGGATGATCAGGTATCATGGGTGGGGGATGAGCAGTTTGATCAGATATGGAGCATGGGGGATTTTCTCTGAGCTGACTTGGCAAAGTTCTTGCTATCAGGAGCAAAACAGGATAAGAACAGCCACCAAGGTCAAGCCTTAGAAGGCCTATAAGAAACTGACAAAAGTTTTGAGATTGTCTTCCTTAAAGGTTCATAGTGTATCTATTGTCTATTTTCTCATGTCTTAACCACTATCTTACTGGATGGAACATATTGGGTATTCAGTGTTTTGAAGTAAAACATCAGGGATAGGGTATTGGCATTTACTGAGTGCTAAGTTCGTTACAGACACTAGGCAAGTCTGGGTCAGTCTCTTGTGGGGACACTGCTCCTTTCTCCTGGGTCCTGGTGCACACAAGGTTGTGTTTGTGCCCGCCAAGAGTCTATTTCCCCAGTCCTGTGTAAGTTCTGTAATCAAATCCCACTGGCCTCCAAAGTAAAATTCCCTGGGCGTTCTCAGTCCCTTTGCCAGATCCCCAGGTTGGGAAATCTATTGTGGGTCCTAGAACTTTCTTAACAGTGTGAGAATTTATTTGGTATAATTATTTTTCAGTTTGTGGGCCGTCTGCTTGGTGGCTCTATGGTGGGGGTAATAGCGACTTCCTCCAAGCAGACTTGTGCCACATGATATGTGACCCACATCTGCTGAACCCAGAGCCCCTGTCCATGTGGCAGGCCACCGCTGACCCATGCCTCACAGGAGATACTCAAACACTCAAAGGCAGGTCTGACTCTGTCTGTGTGTGGACTCTGGGTCCCTCTGTGAACAAGGTTTTGTTTGAGCCCTCTAAGAGCCTCTGGCAGGTGTGGGCTTTGATTCTAAAGGCGATTTTGCCCCTCCTATTGTCTTTCTAGGGCATTTCCTTGACCTTGGACATCGGGTATCAATTTCTGGTGGGATTCAACATTCTCCTGCTGATGGTTGTTCAGCAGCAAGTTGCAATTTTGGAGTTCTCACAGGAGAAGATGACTGCGTGTCTTTCTATTCCACCATCTTGTTCTACTCCATCCTAATAACTAAATCAAACTGATCACATGGACCACAGCCTTCTTCAACTCAATAAAACTATAAGCCATGCTGTGTAGGGCCACCCAAGATAGGCAGGTCATGGTATAGAGTTCTGACAAAAGGTGGTCCACTGGAGGGAATGGCAAATCACTTCAATATTCTTGCCTTGAGAATCCAATGAACAGTATTAAAAGACAAAGATATTACACTAAAAGATGAACTCCCCAGGTTGATAAGTGCCCAATAGTTACTGGGGAAGAGCAGAGAAATAACTCAGAAAGAACAAAGAGACAGAGCCAAAGCAAAAAACAGTGCCCAGTTGTGGATGTGACTGGTGATGGAAGTAAAGTCTGATGCTGTAAAGAACAATATTGCAATATTGCATAGGAACCAGGAATGTTAGGCCCATCAGTTTAGTTCAGTTCAGTTCAGTCACTCAGTTGTGTCTGACTCTTTGCGACCCCATGAATTGCAGCATGCCAGGCCTCCCTGTCCATCACCAACTCCTGGAGTTCACTCAGACTCATGTCCATCGAGTCAGCGATGCCATCCAGCCATCTCATCCTCTGTCGTCCCCTTCTCCTCCTGCCCCTAGTCCCTCCCAGCATCAGAGTTTTTTCCAATGAGTCAACTCTTCACATGAGGTGGCCAAAGTACTGGAGTTTCAGCTTTAGCATCATTCCTTCCAAAGAACACCCAGGGCTGATCTTCAGAATGGACTGGTTGGATCTCCTTGCAGTCCAAGGGACTCTCAAGAGTCTTCTCCAAGACCACAGTTCAAAAGCATCAATTCTTCGGCGGTCAGCTTTCTTCACAGTCCAACTCTCACATCCATACATGGCCACAGGAAAAACCATAGCCTTGACTAGATGGACCTTTGTTGGCAAAGTAATGTCTCTGCTTTTCAATATGCTATCTAGGTTGGTCATAACTTTTAATCAAGGTAAATGGGAAGTGGTCAAACAGGAGATGGTAAGAGTGAACATTGACATTTTAAGAATCAGTGAACTAAAATGGACTAGAATGGGAGAATTTAATTCAGATGATTATTATATCTACTACTGTGGGCAAAATCCCTTAGAAGAAATGGAGTAGCCATCATAGTCAACAAAAGAGCCTGAAATGCAGTACTAGGATGCAATCTCAAAAATGACAGGATGATCTCTGTTCGTTTCCAAGGCAAGCCATTCAATATCACAGTAATCCAAGCCTATGCCCCAACCACGGATGCCAAAGAAACTAAGTTGAATGGTTCTATGAAGACCTACAAGACCTTATAGAACTAACACCCCAAAACAATGTCCTTTTCATCATAGGGGACTGGCATGCAAAAGTAGGAAGTCAAGAGATACCTGGAGTAACAGGCAATTCGGCCTTGGAGTACAAAATGAAGCAGGGCAAAGGCTAGCAGAGTTTTGCTAAGAGAACACACTGGTCATAGTAAACTCCCTCTTCCAACAACACAGGAGAACACTCTACACATGGACATCACCAGATGGTCAATACCAAAATCAGATTGTTTATATTTTTTGCAGCCAAAGATGAAGAAGCTCTATATAGTCAGAAAATCTAGCCTGGGTGCAGACTGTGGCTCAGATCATGAACTCCTTATTGCCAAATTCAGACTTACATTGAAGAAAGTAGGGAAAACCACTGGACGATTCAGGTATGAGCTAAATCAAATCCCTTACAGTTATACAGTGGAAGTGACAAATAGATTCAAGGGATTAGATCTGATAGGTAGACTGCCTGTAGAATTATGGATGGGGGTTCTTAACATTGTACAGGAGATAGTGAGCAAGACCATCCTTAAGAAAAAGAAATGTGAAAGGGCAAAATGGTTGTCTGAGGAGGCCTTACAAATAGCTGAGAAAAGAAGAGAAGCAAAAGGCAAAGGAGAAAAGGAAAGATATACCCATCTGATTGCAGAGTTCCAAAGAGTTTCAAGGAGAGATATGAAAGCCTTCCTCAGTGATCAGTGCAAAGAAACAGAGGAAACCAATAGAATGGTAAAGACTAGAGATCTCTTTGAAAAAAATAGAGATACCAAGGGAACATTTCATGCAAAGATGGGCTCAGTAAAAGACAGAAATGGTATGGACCTAACAGAAGCAAAAGATATTAAGAAGAGATGGCAAGAATACACACAAGAACTGTACAAAAAAGATCTTTGCGACCCAGATAATCACGATGGTATGATCACTCACCTAGAGCCAGACATCCTGGAGTGTGAAGTCAAGTGGGACTTAGGAAGCATCACTATGAAAAAAGCTACTGGAGGTGATGGAATTCCAGTTGAGCTATTTCAAATCCTAAAAGATGATGCTGTAAAAGTACTGCAATAAATATGCCAGCAAATTTGGAAAACTCAGCAGTGACCACAGAACTGGAAAAGGTCAGTTTTAATTCCAATTCCAAAGAAAGGTAATGCCAAAGAATGCTCAAACTACAGCACAATTGCACTCATCTCACACACTAGTAAAGTAATGCTCAAAATTCTCCAAGCCAGGCTTCAAAAGTACATGAACCGTGAACTTCCAGATGTTCAAGCTGGATTTAGAAAAGGCAGAGGATCCAGAGATCAAATTGTCAACATCTGTTGGATCATGGAAAAAGTTCCAGAAAAACATCTACTTCTGCTTTATTAATTATGCCAAAGCCTTTGACTGTGTGAATCACAGCAAACTGTTGGAAAATTCTTCAAGAGATGGGAATACTAGACCACCTTACCTGTCTCCTGAAAAATCTGTATGCAGGACAGGAAGCAACAGTACTGGACATGGAACAACAGACTGGTTCCAAATAGGGAAAGGAGTATGTCAAGGCTGTATATTGTCACTCTGGTTACTTAACTTACATGCAGAGTACATCATGTGAAATGTTGGGCTGGATGAAGCACAAGCTGGAATCAAGATTTCCAGGAGGAATGTCAATAACCTCAGATATGCAGATGACTTGGAGAAGGCAATGGCACCCCACTCCAGTACTCTTTCCTGGAAAATCCCATGGATGGAGGAGCCTGGTGGGCTGTAGTTCATGGAGTCGCTAAGAGTCAGACATGACTGAGTGACTTTACGTTCACTTTTCCCTTTCATGCATTGGAGAAGGAAATGGCAACCCACTCCAGTGTTCTTGCCTGGAGAATCCCAGGGAAGGGGGAGCCTGGTGGGCTGCCGTCTATGGGGTCGCACAGAGTCGGACACGACTGAAGTGACTTAGCAGCAGCAGCATGCAGATGACTGGAGAAGGAAGTGGCAACCCACTCCATTATTCTTGCCTGGAGAATCCTATGGACAGAGGAGCCTGGAGGGCTACAGTCCCTGGGGTCACAAGAATGAGACATGACTTAGTGACTAAACCACCACCACCACCATGCAGATGACACCACCCTTACGGCAGAAAGTGAAGAAGGGCTAAAGAGTCTCTTGATGAAAGGCAAAGAAGAGAGTGAAAAAGTTGGCTTAAAACTTAACATTCAAAAAACAGAGATCATGGCATCCGGTCCCATCACTTCATGGGAAATAGATGGGGAAACAATGGAAACAGTGACAGACTTTCTTTTCTTGGGTTCCAAAATCTCTGCAGATGGTGCCTGCAGCCATGAAATCAATAAACACTTGTTCCTTGGAAGAAAACCTATGACCAACCTAGATAGCATATTAAAAAGCAGAGTCCATATGTGCATGGATTTATCTCTGGGTTTTCTATTTTGTTCCATTGATCTATATTTCTGTCTTTGTAACAGTACCATTCTGTCTTGATGACTGTGGCTTTGTAGTAGAGCCTGAAGTCAGGCAGGTTGATTTCTCCAGTTCCATTCTTTCTCAAGATTGTGTTGGCTATTCGAGGTTTTTTTGTATTTATACAAATTGTAAAATTATTTGTTCCAGCTCTGTGAAGAATACCGTTGGTAGCTTGATAGGGATTGCATTGAATCTATAAATTGCTTTGGGTGGTATACTCACTTTCACTATATTGATTCTTCCAATCCATGAACATGGTATATTTCTCCATCTATTAGTGTCCTCTTTGATTTCTTTCAGCAGTGTTTTATAGTTTTCTCTATATAGGTCTTTAGTTTCTTTAGGTAGATATATTCCTAAGTATTTTATTCTTTTCATTGCAATGGTGAATGGAATTATTTCCTTAATTTATCTTTCTATTTTCTCATTATTAGTGTATAGGAATGCAAGGATAAATCCACCCATCTATGGACACCTTATCCTTGACAAAGGAGGCAAGAATATACAATGGATTAAAGACAATCTCTTTAACAAGTGGTGCTGGGAAAACTGGTCAACCACTTGTAAAAGAATGAAACTAGTACACCTTCTAACACCACACACAAAAATAAACTCAAAATGGGTTAAAGATCTAAATGTAAGACCAGAAACTATAAAACTCCTAGAGGAGAACATAGGCAAAACACTCTCCGACATACATCACAGCAGGATCCTCTATGACCCACCTCACAGAATATTGGAAATAAAAGCAAAAATAAACAAATGGGACCTAATTAAACTTAAAAGCTTCTGCACAACAAAGGAAACTATAAGCAAGGTGAAAAGACAGCCTTCAGAATGGGAGAAAATAATAGCAAATGAAGCAACTGACAAACAACTAATCTCAAAAATATACAAGCAACTCCTTCAGCTCAATTCCAGAAAAATAAACCACCCAATCAAAAAATGGGCCAAAGAACTAAATAGACATTTCTCCAAAGAAGACATACAGATGGCTAACAAACACATGAAAAGATGCTCAACATCACTCATTATCAGAGAAATGCAAATCAAAACCACAGTGAGGTACCATTTCACGCCAGTCAGAATGGCTGCGATCCAAAAGTCTACAAGCAATAAATGCTGGAGAGGGTGTGGAGAAAAGGGAACCCTCTTACACTGTTGGTGGGAATGCAAACTAGTACAGCCACTATGGAGAACAGTGTGAAGATTCCTTAAAAAACTGGAAATAGAACTGCCTTATGACCCAGCAATCCCACTGCTGGGCATCCACACTGAGGAAACCAGAAGGGAAAGAGACACATGTACCCCAATGTTCATCGCAGCACTGTTTATAATAGCCAGGACATGGAAGCAACCTAGATGTCCATCAGCAGATGAATGGATAAGAAAGCTGTGGCACATATACACAATGGAGTATTACTCAGCCATTAAAAAGAATACATTTGAATCAGTTCTAATGAGGTGGATGAAACTGGAGCCTATTATACAGACTGAAGTAAGCCAGAAAGAAAAACACCAATACAGTATACTAACGCATATATATGGAATTTAGAAAGATGGTAATGATAACCCTGTATGTGAGACAGCAAAAGAGACACAGATGTATAGAACAGTCTTTTGGACTCTGTGGGAGAGGGAGAGGGTGGGATGATTTGGGAGAATGGCATTGAAACATGTATAATATCATAAAAGAAACAAATTGCCAGTCCAGGTTCAATGCAGGATACAGGATGCTTGGGGCTGGTGCACTGGGACGACCCAGAGGGATGGTACGGGGAGGGAGGATGGAGGAGGGTTCTGAACTCTAGACACGGCCCTATTCACCGGCAGTGACTCGAGAGGAATCCCGACGGGCCCTCGAAACTCGAAAAGAGACGTGACTTCTCTGAGGCAATACAAGCCAGTCCCTGAGATCCCCATTGCAACTTGAGAGGAACCCCACGGCAACCACCACCTCTCCCACGACCCTCTGATCCACCCTCACATTCATCTTCCCACCATCCTCCCACCACCCTCCCACCACCCTCTCAGCATCCCCCCACCACCCGCCCACCACCCTCCCAGCACACGCCCACCACCCTCCCACCTTCCGCCCACCACCCTCCCACTACCCTCCCACTTCCCTCCCACCACCCTCCCAGCACACGCCCACCACCCTCCCACCACCCTCCCACCTCCCACCCACCACACACCCACCTCCCGCCACCACACGCCCACCACCCTCCCCAGCACACGCCCAACACCCTCCCACCTCCCGCCCACCGCATGCCCACCACCCTCCCACTACCCTCTCACCTCCCTCCCACCACCCTCCCAGCACACGCCCACCACCCTCCCACCACCCTCCCACCTCCCGCCCACCACACACCCACCTCCCGCCACCACATGCCCACCACCCTCCCAACACCCTCCCACCCCCATCCTCTGGATGGAGAACACGTGTATACCTGTGGCGGATTCATGTTGATATATGGCAAAACCAATACAATATTGTAAAGTTAAAAAAAAAAAAAAAAAAACAAGCTACCAGTCCAAAAAAAAGAAAAAAGAAATTTTCCTTAATAGATAATAAAACAAGATATTTTAAATAAAAAAATAAATAAAAAGCAGAGTCATTACTTCGCCAACAAAGATCCATCTAGTCAAAGCTATGAGTCAGACCATAAAGAAAGTTAAGTGCCAAATTGATGCTTTTGAACTGCGGTGTTGCAAAAGACCCTTGAGAGTCCCTTGGTTGCAAGGAGATCTAACCAGTCAATCCTAAAGGAAATCAGTCCTGAATATTCATTGGAAGGACTGATGCTGAACTGAAACTCCAATATTTTGGCCACCTAATGCAAAGAACTGACTCATTGGAAAAGACCCTAATTCTGGGAAAGAGTGAAGGCAGAAGGAGCAGGGGATGACAGAGGATGAGATGGTTGGATGGCATCACTGACTTGATGCACAGGAGTTTGAGTTTGAACAAGCTCTGGGAGTTGTTGATGAATAGGGAAGTCTGGCCTGCTGCAGTCCATGGGGTCACAAAGAGTTGGACACAACTGAGTGCCTGAACTGAACTGAACTGATGTGACTTTAAACAAGCCTCTTTATATATATGTTTTCTCAGTTATAAATTTAGAAGGCCCAACCCAGTGATCGGAGAAGGCAATGGCACCCCACTCTAGTACTCTTTCCTGGAAAATCCCATGGATGGAGGAGCCTGGTAGGCTGCAGTCCATGGGGTCGCTAAGAGTCAGACATGACTGAGTGACTTCACTTTCACTTTTCACTTTTATGCATTGGAGAAGGAACTGGCAACCCACTCCAGTGTTCTTGCCTGGAGAATCCCAGGGACTGGGGAGCCTGGTGGGCTGCCATCTATGGGGTCACACGAGTCGGACACAACTGAAGTGACTTAGCAGCAGCAGCAACCCAGTGATCTATAGTGGTGACACTCTTGAGATACATTACCTAGGAAACATAACCCCAAAGCAGGTTCATTTCTAACAATGTTGTCATGTAGCTAACTTGACCAGTAGAGTCTTTCTTACTAAAATTTTATGAACTTTAGTATCCCTTCTAGGACAGTTTTTCATTAAAAAAGAGAGAGACAGAATGTTGAAAAGCTTACTAAAGAGAGGATTGTTAATAAACATTCAGATATCAGTAAGGGAAATGACTTTGAACAGGAAGGACCTCTTTTTAGTGTCCCTGTCATACCATTTTACTTATGCAATTTATTATAACTAAGCTTTATTTGGTTAAAAAAAAATACAACCCAAAGGTTTTCAGCTTCTCTGAAGAAACATTGTATTGATTTGGTTTAGATTATTTAGAAAATTTCAGAACACTGTTCAATACCTTTTTAGTTCATGTTGAAAGTTAAGAAAATAAGGAAACTTTCTCCTTTCCTCCCTCCTTCTCTTCCCTTCTGTCTGTCTTTCTCTCTCTCTTCCTTTCCCTCCCCCTCCCTCTTTCATTCCTTCTCACTCTCTCTCTCTTTCCCACTGTCCTCCTTCTTCTCCCTATCTCTAACTACCTCTGTCTTTATTCTTTTAAATTAAATAGCTAGTAGTTTTATTTGAGCACTATCAGGCATAAAGTAAAACTGATATATGAATGTTTTACATCAAAATTATTTTTAAAAAAGAACAGTAGCCACCCTTCCATTTTATTATTGTAAAACTTTTGATTGTTTTGCCTGGAACTGATGCAGTGAGCTCAGCTATATGGCAGACTTGAGAGGACAAATGCTTGTAAAATCAACTGCTGGATTAGTTGGTTCAGTTCAGTTCAGTCACTCAGTCGTGTCCGACTCTTTGAGAACCCGTGAATCGCAGCACGCCAGGCCTCCCTGTCCATCACCAACTCCTGGAGTTCACTCAGACTCAAGTCCATCGAGTCAGTGATGCCATCCAACCATCTCATCCTTTGGCGTCCCCTTCTCCTCCTGTCCGCCATCCCTCCCAGCATCAGAGTCTTTTCCAATGAGTCAACTCTTGACATGAGGTGGCCAAAGTACTGGAGTTTCAGCTTCAGCATCATTCCCTGCAAAGAAATCCCAGGGCTGATCTCCTTCAGAATGGACTGGTTGGATCTCCTTGCAGTCCAAGGGACTCTCAAGAGTCTTCTCCAACACCACAGTTCAAAAGCATCAATTCTTCGGCGCTCAGCTTTCTTCACAGTCCAACTCTCACATCCATACATGACCACTGGAAAAACCATAGCCTTAACTAGATGGACCTTTGTTGGCAAAGTAATGTCTCTGCTTTTGAATATGCTATCTAGGTTGATCATAACTTTCCTTCCAAGGAGTAAGCGTATTTTAATTTCATGGCTGCAGTGACCAACTACAGTGATTTTGGAGCCCAGAAAAATAAAGTCTGACACTGTTTTCATTGTTTCCCCATCTATTTCCCATGAAGTGATGGGACCAGATGCCATGATCTTCATTTTCTGAAGAAAACTTTTTCCAACTTTTTCACTCTCCACTTTCACTTTCATCAAGAGGCTTTTGAGTTCCTCTTCACTTTCTGCCATAAGGGTGGTGTCATCTGCATATCTGAGGTTATTGATATTTCTCCCGACAATCTTGATTCCAGCTTGTGTTTCTTCCAGTCCAGCATTTCTCATGATGTACTCTGCATAGAAGTTAAATAAGCAGGGTGACAATATATAGCCTTGACGTACTCCTTTTCCTATTTGGAACCAATCTGTTGTTCCATGTCCAGTTCTAACTGTTGCTTCCTGACCTGCATACAGATTTCTCAAGAGGCAGATCAGGTGGTCTGGTATTCCCATCTCTTTCAGAATTTTCCAGAGTTTATTGTGACCCACACAGTCAAAGGCTTTGGCATAGTCAATAAAGCAGAAATAGATGTTTTTCTGAAACTCTCATGCTTTTTCCATGATCCAGCGGATGTTGGCAATTTGATCTCTGGTTCCTCTGCCTTTTCTAAAACCAGCTTGAACATCAGGAAGTTCACGGTTCACATATTGCTGAAGCCTGGCTTGGAGAATTTTGAGCATTACTTTATTAGCATGTGAGATGCGTGCAATTGTGCGGTAGTTTGAGCATTCTTTGGCATTGCCTTTCTTTGGGATTAGAATGAAAACTGACCTTTTCCAGTTCTGTGGCCACTGCTGAGTTTTCCAAATTTGCTGGCATATTGAGTGCAGCACTTTCACAGCATCATCTTTCAGGATTTGAAATAGCTCAACTGGAATTCCATCACCTCCACTAGCTCTGTTCATAGTGGTGCTTTCTAAGGCCCACTGGGATTAGTTGGTTAACATATGTTTAAGTGAAGGCCATATACACTGAAGGTATGAAATTTAATTTTAAAAAAGATTATTTGTATTTGTGTTATTTTACAAATTTGAATATTATTTTATCTAAAATATTTCATTTTGTAGCAGGTTATTAAATTTATGACAATTTAATGGGACAACGTTAGAAAATAGCATAGTCTAGTGGAAATAAGATTAGGTATAGAGTTTAGAGACATGATTTTTAACTGTGGCTCTGCTCGCAGTTTATTGTGTAACATTATACAGACAGATTCCTCTTAAGTTAAATCACATAATCTCTAAGGTCCCTTCTACACTGTCATTATTATACTTGCACTCACAAAACCAAAGCCCTAGATGTTGGTAGAATAGTTTATCTCTGGACAGTACCTAGAGGCAAGTAGGCTATCTGTGAATGTGACTTACACATAAGTATCTTCTCATTGACACACATATAAAATCTTATTTTTAGATTATGGTTTAGGAAATAACAAAGAAGTGCATTGCCTCCTTTAAAAGACTACATGTCATCAGTTTCCATCTGAAGAAATAAGAAAATGAAAAGATAACTTCAAATTAGGCAGAAGAAAGAAGGGGGAAAAAGTAGAAATCAATTAATTAGAAAACAGAGGTAAGTAAATTTGATTAATCTCTAGTCAAATCAACCAGAAAAAAGGAGAGAACATGCAAACTAGTAATATCAGGAGAAAGAGAGATAATATCACCATAATTCTGCAGATAGTAATAAAATTATAGGTGAAAAACTTCATACCAATACATTAGACAACTTAGGTAAAATGGATAACTTCTGTGAAAGATACAAATTACCAAAGATCACTCAAGAAGAATATCATCTGAATAGCCCTGTATCTATTATAGAAATAGCCCTGTATCTATTATAGAATTCATAGTTATTTTATTCCATGAAGAAACTTCAGGTGCTGATGGCTTCACTGGTGAATTCTACTGAACATTTGAGGAAAAATTCCAATTCTTCAGAAATACCTCCAAAAACCTGCTGCTGCTGCTAAGTAAACCTAGGAGGAAGGAATACTTTTGAATTTTTCCTTTGAGGCCAGAATGACAATCCAAAACCAGATTAAGATATTAAAAAAAGAAGAGAACTTCAGATCAAAACTCATGAACATAGATGAAAAATTAAACAAAATTTGAGCAGTAAAACCCAGTTATATACTAAAAGGACAATGCATTACAATTGAGTGAGGTTTACCCTAGAAATTCAGGGATGAGTTAACATTTGAAAACCAGTATTTTATAATAAGTATAAATGGAGTATAACTTCATTTTTTTCTAAGTTATTTTATTTTTTTAATTTAAATTTATTTATTTTAATTGGAGGCTAATTACGTTACAATATTGTATTGGTTTTGCCATATATCAACAAGAATCTGCCACGGGTGTACACGTGTTCCCCATCCTGAACACCCCTCCCACCTCCCTCCCCGTACCATCCCTCTGGGTCATCCCAGTGCACCAGCTCCAAGCATCCTGTATCCTACATCGAACCTGGACTGGCGATTTGTTTCTTATATGATATTATACATGTTTCAATGCCATTCTCCCAAATAATCCCACCCTCTCCCTCTCCCACAGAGTCCAAAAGACTGTTCTATACATCTGTGTCTCTTTTGCTGTCTCACATACAGGGTTATCGTTACCATCTTTCTAAATTCCATATATGCGCGTTAGTATACTGTATTGGTGTTTTTCTTTCTGGCTTACTTCACTCTGTATAATAGGCTCCAGTTTCATCCACCTCATTAGAACTGATTCAAATGTATTCTTTTTAATGGCTGAGTAATACTCCATTGTGTATATGTGCCACAGCTTTCTTATCCATTCATCTGCTGATGGACATCTAGGTTGCTTCCATGTCCTGGCTATTATAAACAGTGCTGCGATGAACATTGGGGTACATGTGTCTCTTTCCCTTCTGGTTTCCTCAGTGTGGATGCCCAGCAGTGGGATTGCTGGGTCATAAGGCAGTTCTATTTCCAGTTTTTTAAGGAATCTTCACACTGTTCTCCATAGTGGCTGTACTAGTTTGCATTCCCACCAACAGTGTAAGAGGGTTCCCTTTTCTCCACACCCTCTCCAGCATTTATTGCTTGTAGACTTTTGGATCGCAGCCATTCTGACTGGCGTGAAATGGTACCTCACTGTGGTTTTGATTTGCATTTCTCTGATAATGAGTGATGTTGAGCATCTTTTCATGTATTTGTTAGCCATCTGTATGTCTTCTTTGGAGAAATGTCTATTTAGTTCTTTGGCCCATTTTTTGATTGGGTGGTTTATTTTTCTGGAATTGAGCTGAAGGAGTTGCTTGTATATTTTTGAGATTAGTTGTTTGTCAGTTGCTTCATTTGCTATTATTTTCTCCCATTCTGAAGGCTGTCTTTTCACCTTGCTTATAGTTTCCTTTGTTGTGCAGAAGCTTTTAAGTTTAATTAGGTCCCATTTGTTTATTTTTGCTTTTATTTCCAATATTCTGTGAGGTGGGTCATAGAGGATCCTGCTGTGATGTATGTCGGAGAGTGTTTTGCCTATGTTCTCCTCTAGGAGTTTTATAGTTTCTGGTCTTACATTTAGATCTTTAACCCATTTTGAGTGTATTTTTGTGTGTGGTGTTAGAAGGTGTACTAGTTTCATTCTTTTACAAGTGGTTGACCAGTTTTCCCAGCACCACTTGTTAAAGAGATTGTCTTTAATCCATTGTATATTCTTGCCTCCTTTGTCAAGGATAAGGTGTCCATATGTGCGTGGATTTATCTCTGGGCTTTCTGTTTTGTTCCATTGATCTATATTTCTGTCTTTGTGCCAGTACCATACTGTCTTGATGACTGTGGCTTTGTAGTAGAGCCTGAAGTCAGGCAGGTTGATTCCTCCAGTTCCATTCTTCTTTCTCAAGATTGCTTTGGCTATTCGAGGTTTTTGTATTTCTGTACAAATTGTGAAATTATTTGTTCTAGCTCTGTGAAAAATATCGTTGGTAGCTTGATAGGGATTGCATTGAATCTATCAAAGAGGACACTAATAGATGGAGAAATATACCATGTTCATGGATTGGAAGAATCAATATAGTGAAAATGAGTATACTACCCAAAGCAACCTATAGGTTTAATGCAATCCCTATCAAGCTACCAATGGAGTATAACTTTAAAAATGTGAATTCAGTATATTGAACACCTGCAGTATATAATATTATATATCAACTATACTTCAATAAAGAAACAATTTAACCCTTGCCTTTTCATGGTTTGATAGTTCATTTCTTTTTTTATTGGTAAACAATATTAATTACATGGTTATACAACAGTTCATTTATTCATTTATCTTGGTTGCTTCCAGCTTTGGAAATTATACATAAAGATGCTATAAACATCCATATGTACATTTTTGTGAGGATATGTTTTTGAATCAATTGGGTAAATACCTAGAAGTACAATGCTGGATCATATAATAAGACTATGTTTATGTTTACAGCAAACTGGCAAACTTTCTTCCATAATGAGTTTGATATGTAGTGCTTTTGTTGTTGTTATTACACCCCCCCTTATGGCAGAAAGTGAAGAGGAACTAAAAAGCCTCTTGATGAAAGTGTAAGTGAAGAGTGAAAAAGTTGGCTTAAAGCTCAACATTCAGAAAATGAAGATCGTGGCATCTGGTCCCATCACTTCATGGGAAATAGGTAGGGAGACAGTGGAAACAGTGTCAGACTTTATTTTGGGGGGCTCTAAAATCACTGCAGATGGTGACTGCAGCCATGAAATTAAAAGATGCTTACCCCTTGGAAGGAAAGTTATGACCAACCCAGATAGCATACTCAAAAGCAGAGACATTACTTTGCCAACAAAGGTCCGTCTAGTCAAGGCTATGGTTTTTCTTGTGGTCATGTATGGATGTGAGAGTTGGACTGTGAAGAAGGATGAGCGCCGAAGAATTGATGCCTTTGAACTGTGGTGTTGGAGAAGACTCTTGAGAGTCCCTTGGACTGCGAGGAGATCCAACCAGTCCATTCTGAAGATCAGCCCTGGGATTTCTTTGGAAGGAATGATGCTAAAGCTGAAACTCCAGTACTTTGGCCACCTCATGCGAAGAGTTGACTCATTGGAAAAGACTCTGATGCTGGGAGGGATTGGGTGCAGGAGGAGAAGAGGACGACAGAGGATGAGATGGCTGGATGGCATCACTGACTTGATGGATGTGATTCTGAGTGAACTCCGGGAGTTGGTGATGGACAGGGAGGCCTGGTGTGCTGCGATTCATGGGGTCGCAAAGAGTCGGACATGACTGAGTGACTGAACTGAACTGAACTGAAGTATTTCTAATTTTAATTTTGTTTTCCTCCTATACTTCCTATAACTATTATTATTTAGAAATGTCTTAAATACTAACAAATGTATGGGTTAAGTGTTTATCCATTGTTATTAATTTTTTTAATTCAATTGGTAAGAGAACATGATTTTTCTTCGAAATTTTATTGAGACTTGTTTTACAAAATGGTACACAGTGAATTTTTATGAATATTACATGTGTGATTGAGAAGAATGTATACATTCTAATTATTTGGTGTAGAATTTTATATGTTATTGAATCAAACTTGGTACTTATATGTTCTCATTTTCTATATGTTTTGTTGTTGTTTGCATTGTTCAGTTACTCAGTCTTCTGTGATTCTTTGCAACCCCGTGGAATGCAGCACACCAGGCTTCCCCGTACTTCACCATCTGCCAGAGTTTGCTCAAACTCATATCCATTGAGTCAATGATGCCATCCAACCATCTCATCCTCTGTCTCCCCCTTCTCCTCCTGCCCTTAGTCTTTCCCAGCATCAGGGTCTTAGGCAGTGAGTCAACTCTTCATATCAGGTGGCCAACATATTGGAGCTTCAGCTTCAGTATCAGTCTTTCCAATAAATATTCAGGGTTGATTTCCTTGCTGTCCAAGGTACTCTCAAGAGTCTTCTCCAGCACCATAGGTCAAAAGCATCAATTCATCAATGCTCAGACTTCTTTATGGTTCAACTCTCACATCCATATGTGACTGGAAAACCATGGCTTTGGCTATATGGTTGCTTGTTAGCAAAGTGATATTTCTGCTTTTTAATATGCTGTCTAGGTTTGTCATAGCTTTTCTATATGTTTACTAATTTTTACGATCCATGTAATCCATCAAAAATTGAGAGATACGTTTTCAAACCTTAAAATGTAGAGTTAAATTTTTAAGGTTTCTTTAATGTCTAGAGCTTCTTGTTTTGTATAGTTACAAGCTTTTTTAATTGATGCATACTAATTTGGAATTGTTAAATTTTCCAGATGAGTTGAACCTTATGATTATATAGTGAACCTATCTTTTTCTAATCATTCAGTCAGTCAGTTCAATCGCTCAGTCATGTCTGACTCTTTGCAACCCCATGAATCGCAGCATGCCAGGCCTCCCTGTCCATCACAAACTCCCGGAGTTCACTCAAACTCATGTCCATTGAGTCAGTGATGCCATCCAGCCATCTCATCCTCTGTCGTCCCCTTTTCCTCCTGCCCCCAATCCCTCCCAGCATCAGAGTCTTTTCCAATGAGTCAACTCTTTGCATGAGGTGGCCAAAGTACTGGAGTTTCAGCTTCAGCATCATTCCCTCCAAAGAACACCCAGGGCTGATCTCCTTCAGAATGGACTGGTTGGATCTTCTTGCAGTCCAAGGGACTCTCAAGAGTCTTCTCCAACACCACACTTCAAAAGCATCAATTCTTCAGTGCTCAGCTTTCTTCACAGTCCAACTCTCAAATGTATACATGACCACTGGGAAAACCATAGCCTTGACTAGACGGACCTTTGTTGGCAAAGTAATGTCTCTGCTTTTGAATATGCTATCTAGGTTGGTCATAACTTTCCTTCCCAGAAATAAGCGTCTTTTAATTTCATGGCCGCAATCACCATCTGCAGTGATTGTGGAGCCCAAAAAAATAAAGTCTGACACTGTTTCCACTGTTTCCCCATCTATTTCCCATGAAGTGATGGGACCAGATGCCGTGATCTTAGTTTTCTGAATGTTGAGCTTTAAGCCAACTTTTTCACTCTCCTCTTTCACTTTCATCAAGAAGCTTTTTAGTTCCTCTTCACTTTCTGCCATAAGGGTGGTGTCATCTGCATATCTGAGGTTATTGATATTTCTCCTGGCAATCTTGATTCCAGCTTGTGCTTTCTCATGAAGTACTCTGCATATAAGTTAAATAAGCAGAGTGACAATATACAGCCTTGACGTACTCCTTTTCCTATTTGGAACCAGTCTGTTGTTCCATGTCCAGTTCTAACTGTTGCCTTCTGACCTGCATATAGGTTTCTCAAGAGGCACGTCAGATGGTCTGGTATTCCCATCTCTTTCAGAATTTTCCACAGTTTATTGTGATCCACACGGTCAAAGGCTTTGGCATAGTCAATAAAACAGAAATAGATGTTTTTCTGGAACTCTCTTGCTTTTTCCATGATCCAGCAGATGTTGGCAATGATTTCTGGTTCCTCTACCTTTTCCAAAACCAGCTTGAACATCTGGAAGTTCATGGTTCACATATTGCTGAAGCCTGGCTTGGAGAATTTTGAGCATTACTTTACTAGTGTGTGAGATGAGTGCAATTGTGTGGTAGTTTGAGCATTCTTTGGCATTGCCTGTCTTTGGGATTGGAATGAAAACTGACCTTTTTCAGCCCTGTGGCCACTGCTGAGTTTTCCAAATTTGCTGGCATATTGACTGCAACACTTTCACAGTATCATCTTTCAGGATTTGAAGTAGCTCAACTGGAATTCCATCACCTCCACTAGCTTTGTTCATAGTGATGCTTTCTAGGGCCTACTTGACTTCACATTCCAGGATGTCTGGCTCTAGGTGAGTGATCATACTCACCTAGATCATCGTGATTATCCAGGTCGTGAAGATCTTTTTTGTACAGTTCTTCTGTGTATTCCTGCCACCTCTTCTTAATATGTTCTGCTTCTGTTAGGTCCATACCATTTCTGTCCTTTATCGAGCCCATCTTTGCATGAAATGTTCCTTTGGTATCTCTAATTTTCTTGAAGAGATCTCTAGTCTTTCCCATTCTGTTGTTTTCCTCTATTTCTTTGCATTGATTGGTGAAGAAGGCTTTTTTATCTCTTCTTGCTATTCTTTGGAACTCTGCATTCAGATGCTTATATCTTTCCTTTTCTCCTTTGCTTTTTGCTTCTCTTCTTTTCACAGCTATTTGTAAGGCCTCCCCAGGCAGCCATTTTTCTTTTTTGCATTTCTTTACCATGGGGATCATCTTGATCCCTGTCTCCTGCAAATGTCATGAACCTCAGTCCATAGTTCATCAGGCACTCTATCAGATCTAGGCCCTTAAATCTATTTCTGACTTCCACTGTATAATCATAAGGGATTTGATTTAGGTCATACTTGAATGGTCTAGTGCTTTTCCCTACTTTCTTCAATATCAGTCTGAATTTGGCAATAAGGAGTTTATGATCTGAGCCACACTCAGCTCCTGGTCTTGTTTTTGCTGACTGTATAGAGCTTCTCCATCTTTGGCTGCAAAGAATATAATCAATCCAATTTCGGTGTTGACCATCTGGTGATGTCCATGTGTAGAGTGTTCTCTTGTGCTGTTGGGAGAGGGTGTTTGCTATGACCAGTACGTTCTCTTGGCAGAACTTTCTTAGCTTTAGCCCTGCTTCATTCCATATTCCAGGGCCAAATTTGCCTGTTACTCCAGGTGTTTCTTGACTTCCTACTTTTGCATTCCAGTCCCCTATAATAAAAAGGACATCTTTTTGAGGTGTTAGTTCTAAAAGGCCTTGTAGGTCTTCATAGAACCATTCAACTTCAGCTTCTTCAGCATTACTGGTTGGGGCATAGACTTGGATTACTGTGATATTGAATGGTTTGCCTTGGAAACGAACAGAGATCATTCTGTCGTTTTTGAGATTGCATCCAAGTACTGCATTTTGGACTCTTTTGTTGACCATGATGGCTACTCCATTTCTTCTAAGGGATTCCTGCCCACAGTAGTAGATATAATGGTCATCTGAGTTAAATTCACCCATTCCAGTCCATTTTAGTTCACTGATTCCTAGAATGTCGACGTTCACTCTTGCCATCTCCTGTTTAACCACTTCCAATTTGCCTTGATTCATGGACCTGACATTCCAGGTTCCTATACAATATTGCTCTTTACAGCATCGGACCTTGCTTCTATCACCAGTCACATTCACAGCTGGGTATTGTTTTTGCTTTGGCTCCATCCTTTATTCTTTCTGGAGTTATTTCTCCACTGATCTCCAGTAGCATATTGGGCACCTACTGACCTGGGGAATTCCTCTTTCCTTATCCCATCATTTTGCCTTTTCATACTGTTCATGGGGTTCTCAAGGCAAGAATACTGAAGTGGTTTTCCATTCCCTTCTCCAGTGGATGACGTTCTGTCAGACCTCTCCACCATGACCCGCCCTTCTTGGGTGGCCCCACAGGGCATGGCTTAGTTTCATTGAGTTAGACAAGGCTGTGGTTCTAGTGTGATCAGATTGACTAGTTTTCTGCGATTATGGTTTCAGTGTGTCTTCTAATCATTATTGTCTCCTTAATATCAATTTGGAGAAATAATATAGCCAGCCCTGCATATTCCCTAGTGGTCCAGTGGTTAAGACTTGGGCCTTCACTGCTGAGGGCCTGGGTTCCCCTGGTTGGGGAACTAAGATCCCTCCAGCAAAGTATAACACCTCCCCCCTCTAAATAATATTAGTGATATAGCCAATCCAGCTTTCTTTATGTTAGTGTTTACCTCTTACATGTTTTTCCATTCATTTACTTTCCCACATTTCATATTTTTATGTTGATTGTGTTATTGATATAGCATATGGGAGGATTTTTTTTTCACCTGATCTAACAATTTCTCTCCTGCAAAAATTTAGTCAATTTATAATTTCGTAGATATGTATATATTTGGATGTTTCTTTTTGATTCCATTTGTGTTGCTTTCTCTATGCTTTGGAGTGGTTGCTTATATTTTATTTCCTATAATTTTGAAGCAATTGAATTTTATTTTCCTTTGGTCTATTTTATTTTTCCTGCTTGTTGGTTTAGAATTTACACATACTCTGTTTCAATTTTTTTAGTTGATACCCTTGTGAATTTACTTCTCGAAGTCTCTGACCTCACCGCGAGGGTCTTGGGTCCAAGGCTCAGTATTCTAATTGCTGTTTTGCTACATGAAGTGCTTTATTACTGTTCATTTCCCCCAGGTAAGGTCCCAGTTGATGGTATCACCCTGGACAAGTTACGGCATTTGATTTGCATGGGCTTCTTTTTCTTAATTGTGTGGGGATATCTTATGAAGGTGCATATGAGTTCTTGCCAATTTCTGTTAAACCTTTGACAACATTTAGAAGAACATTTGCTCTGAAAAAAAAAAAGAAAAATCAAGCTAAACAGAAATGCAGTCGTGCATTCAGTAATGTCCCATTTGCTATAGGTAGTTTTATTAGGAGCTGGCTGCTGCGCAAGCCACTATGTGCTACTAGAAGCGGAAGCAATTGATAGATGCTTTATTACATGGTGTTTGAGCCCCTGTTAGTTAGTCCACTATAAACATTCCTGAGGGAAGAGAACTTAACCCTTATACTAAACCTTTTAAAATTTTTCTATCAGTCTTCATTGTGTAATTTCATATTTACTTGTGTAGTCATATACATTATACAAGTTGTGTAAGTATTTTCAAACAGTGTTAAATAATTATGGTGATCATGTTTGACTTGTTCCTGATTCTAACAGGAATGCTTCTAGGATAACTATTGATAAACATGATGTTGGCTGTTCATTTGAAATCATATATAGTAGAAATATAATATATAAAATACATAATATTTTTTGTAGGTCAAGGATTTATTCTTGATACTTATTTCTGTTAACAATGGCTATGTTTTAATATTATTTATTAACTTATTCATGCATTCATTTTGGTAAGAACATTTAACATCCATGAGATCCACACTTTTAACACAGTTTTAAGTGTATGATAGAGTAATGATAACTTTAGGTACAATATGGTACAGAAGATTTCTAGAACTTATTATCTTGCATAAATAAAAATTCACATAGCCATTAAACAGCATTTTCATATTTCCCCACCTCCAGCCCCTGGCATTTCTACCATTCTGCTCTTTGCATCTGTGAGTTTGATTCTTTTAGATACCTCATGTAAATGGAATTATTCAGTATTTGTCCTTCTGTCATTGAATTATTTCACCTAGCATAATATACTCCTGATTTATCCATGTTGTCACATATTGCAGGATTTCCTTCCTTTTTAAGGCTGAATAATATTCCATTGTGGCACTAGTGGTAAAGAACTCACCTGCTAAGGCAGGAGATACAAAGAGATGCAGATTTAATTCCTGGATTGGGAAGATCCCCTGGAGAAGAGAATGGCAGCACACTCCAGTATTCTTGCCTGGAGAATTGCATGACAGAGGAGCCTGGTGAGCTACAGTCCATGGGGTCACACAGAGTTGGACACGACTGAAGCCATGTAGCATGTATATTCCACATTTTATGTAGGTATCTAGGACCAGATGACTTTACTTGTGAGTTCTACTAAATATTTTTTAAAGTATTCATGCCAGTCCTTTCCAGATTTTTCCCAGGAAACTGAGGAAGAGGGAACATTTCCAAATTAATTTTATGAAGCCAGCATTGCTCTGATACCAAAGCCAGACAAAGACACTATAAAAAAAAAAAAACTACATGCCAATATCCCTAATGATCACAGATGCAAAAATCTCCAACAAAATACTATCAAGCTCAATTCAGTAATGCATTAAAAGGCTTACACATCATGATTTATCCTCAGGATATGGGGATGGTTCCACATGTGGAAAGCAATTAATAAGATGTACCATATTAACAGAATAAATGGTAAAAAAAAAAAAAAAAAAAAACACATTATCATCTCTATAGATACAGAAAAGCATTTGACAAAATTCAACACACTTTCAACAAACTAAGAATGGAAAGATATTACCTCAACATAACAAAAGCTATATATGAAAATCCCACAGTTAGCATCTTACTTAAAACTGAAAAATGAAAGCTTTTTGTGTAAGATAAGGAAAAAGGCAAGGCTGTCCTTTCTGACCACATCTATTAGTGGCATATAGTACTGGGAGTCTTACCAGAGTAATCAAGCTCTTAAGTATTTTTACACTCCTTGCTAAGGATCCATAATAACATAATTTTCCACGTGAAAATCTTACGGGTTTAAAAACTCACATTCTGGAGAAGGTTTAAACCAATTGCTGAGATCCCACATTGTGACTCGGATTTCGTATTTCTGTCTCACTAATGGCATAGAGCCTTCTTGTATGAAACCACAACAAAAAAGGTTTAGAGTATTTTTATAACAGGTGGTTTCTAAACAGGTGGTTTTTAGGGGCAATGGAAAGTGTTCTCACCTTTTATTTCCTATTATAATCATCTCTCCAAGACAGTAAATTATCATTATCCTTACAACAATCTCCTTAACCTGGGCAAATATTTGATATGTCAAAGGCACTGTATCTAGCACTATGAAGTTTGAAACCTGGTTTTGTTGCTTACCAGCAATTTCTGGTAAGTCACGTAATTTCTCTCATGCTTAAGTTCTCTCATTTGTAAGTGAATTACTACCCTGCAAGATAGTTTAAAAAATTATGATAGTATACGAAAAGCCTTTGACATAGGACCTTTTACAGCATTGAAAACTGCTGTTAATATGTATGTATATTATCTGAGGTTACTTATGCACTCTTTGGTTTATACCACTCTTAATAGATTTGGCATCTTTCTACATGAAATACTAGAGCCAAAAAAGACTATGAAGATTATCTAGTTGCCACTAACTTCCTAATTTTATAGATAAAAAGAAATTGTCACCATGATATTAAGAGTTATCCAAAGTCACATAGTGAATTAGTAGTACTACTAGTACCAGAGTTCAAGTCCCTGATTCTAATTTCTGTTTTTCCTATATTACTACCAGTAAAATGTTCTACTTTACCTACAGAAGTTAAAAAAAAAAAAAGAACAAAGAAAAAGTCACACATACAAAAAAGTCCAAACCAAACATCAAAACATGTGATTAACTTTTCCCCATCAGATCCTATACTTTTCCTACTTGGCAGAATCACGTTCAGGTCAATTAGCAGGGACAGTTGGTTCTTAACTGGAGGACAGTTTGATATTTGTCTAATCATTTGTCATGTTTATTTTGCATTGTGGTCAGCTGCAGCTTTGTGATTTCCCTGATGCTACTTTTTCCTAAAATATTAAC
This sequence comes from Bos taurus, assembly GCF_002263795.3. Lineage (NCBI taxonomy): Eukaryota > Metazoa > Chordata > Mammalia > Artiodactyla > Bovidae > Bos > Bos taurus. The sequence goes on along the minus strand of NC_037336.1, from coordinate 24,822,979 downwards.
TTGAAAGAACTTAAAGAGCCATGCAATGTAAGTCTAAACACAGCCTTTAGTTTCCTACTGAAATGTTCTAAAGATTTTTCTACTAACATTAATGGTGATCAATTTTTTTTTTTAAACTCCATATTGTCTCAAAATTATGGGAAATCCTGTGCTTTTGTTCAACATGTTCAGCATGACTCATGTGGAGGCAACATTTCTACTAACTGTGTATTTTATGTTATAAAATTAATTCTGCATTGAGACTACCCGTCTTTTTACTAGAGAAATGTCTTTTTCACTAAAGGAATCACATTATATGTTATTCTGGGGATTGAAAAATGGCTTTCATTAGAGCCCTATTTCTGATTTCCAAAGACCTTGCAATTTTGATTTGATATTGTGTGTAAAATTTCCCATATGTGTTTTCTAACTTACCACAGCACTGACAGTATCTCAGTTTGAGAAAAGATCAGTGCATTTGAACCCCTCCTAAAGGAGACATTTCATAAGTTAGATAATCTTTTCTCACTCTTAAAGACATGATTTGAGACATTGATTGTAGCTGTTCTTAAATATGTCTGTGTGATCAGCAAAGTCAGAATTCTGGAAGTAGCTAAAGCCAGATGTAATGACTGTAAACTAAGCCTTACCAGTTTAAATGAGTGACTCTTCAACTCAGTTATCTATATGTAGTAAATAAGAAAAAGAATGATACTGAATTAAGCATGAAACCAGTTTATTAGAGAAATAAAAGCTAAAAAAATTAGTATTCAGTTCAGTTCAGTTCAGTTGCTCAGTTGTGTCCGACTCTGCGACCCCATGAATCGCAGCATGCCAGGCCTCCCTGTCCATCACAAACTCCCGGAGTTCACTCAGACTCATGTCCATCGAGTCAGTGATGCCATCCAGCCATCTCATCCTCTGTCGTCCCCTTTCCCTCCTGCCCCCAATCCCTCCCAACATCAGAGGCTTTTCCAATGAGTCAACTCTTTGCATGAGGTGACTAAAGTACTGGAGTTTCAGCTTCAGCATCATTCCTTCCAAAGAAATCCCAGGGCTGATCTCCTTCAGAATGGACTGGTTGGATCTCCTTACAGTCCAAGGGACTCTCAAGAGTCTTCTCCAACACCACACTTCAAAAGCATCAATTCTTCGGTGCTCAGCCTTCTTCACAGTTCAACTCTCACATCCATACATGACCACAGGAAAAACCATAGCCTTGACTAGATGGACCTTTGTTGGCAAAGTAATGTCTCTGCTTTTGAATATGCTATCTAAGTTGGTCATAACTTTCCTTCCAAGGAGTAAGCATCTTTTAATTTCATGGCTTCAGTCACCATCTGCAGTGATTTTGGAGCCCAAAAAAATAAAGTCTGACACTCTTTCCCCATCTATTTCCCATGAAGTGATGGGACCGGATGCCATGATCTTCGTTTTCTGAATGTTGAGCTTTAAGCCAACTTTTTCACTCTCGTCTTTCACTTTCATCAAGAGGCTTTTGAGTTCCTCTTCACTTTCTGCCATAAGGGTGGTGTCATCTGCATATCTGAGGTTATTGATATTTCTCCCGGCAATCTTGATTCCAGCTTGTGTTTCTTCCAGTCCAGCGTTTCTCGTGATGTACTCTGCATAGAAGTTAAATAAGCAGGGTGACAATATACAGCCTTGCATACTCCTTTTCCTATTTGGAACCAGTCTGTTGTTCCATGTTCAGTTCTAACTGTTGCTTCATGACCTGCATACAGATTTCTCAAGCGGCAGGTTCAAAACATGAGGATAACTGAGACTTAAAGAAAATAGAAACCTGCCTCTAGTAGTCTGAGTCACATTTTGTCCACTAATCTTGATTTTGCCAAGATGTCTGTCTTCAATACAATATTGAATAAACACTAGTTGTCTCCTGGAGAAAACAATGGCACTCCACTCCGGTACTCTTCCCTGAAAAATCCCACGGACAGAGGAGCCTGGTAGGCTGCAGTCCATGGTGTCTCTAGGAGTCAGACACGAGTGAGCGACTTCACTTTCACTTTTCACTTTCATGCACTGGAGAAGGCAATGGCAACCCACTCCAGTGTTCTTGCCTGGAGAATCCCAGGGATGGGGGAGCCTGGTGGGCTGCTGTCTATGGGGTTGCACAGAGTCGGACACGAGTGAAGTGACGCAGCAGCAGCAGCAGCAGCAGCAGTTGTCCCTTAAGACAGCATAATGTCAATATAAAATCTGCTTACTTCCTTAAAAGAATCCCTGATGGAATTCTTTCTTGGTAACTATTAACAGCATTAATAAGTGAAATTGTATATTATGGCAACCAAAAGAGGTTTCCATGAGAACAAATAGAAAAGAAGCTTGTAAATGAAAAAATTATTATTTTTTTTAAGGTTCATATTTTAGTCCCTGAACTGATGACATATTACATTTATATGAGAAAATTTATGATAACTCATTGAACTGCTTTTTAAGAATTCTCTTCTGGCAAATAATGCATTAATTTTGTTTAATTCTCATGTACTATTCAGTGATAAGTACTATTACTCCATTTTACAAATAAACAGACTCAAGAAGTTAAATGACTTGCTCAATTTTGCATTTACAATTTGAGCAAAGTCTAATAGAATCTACAACCTGAAGTGTAAAAGTCTGAATTGTGTGCATGAAGAAAATAATTGTGACAGTAGCACAGTTGACCCTTGAATAACATAAAGACTAGGAGCGCCAACACCCTTCCGACCCCCACAGTCAAAAATCCACGTATAATTTTGATTCTATAAAAACCTAGCTACTAATAGCTTACTGTTGATCAGAAACCTTGCTAATAACATAAACTGGTCAATTAACACATATTTTGTATGTCATATGTATTACATATTGTATTCTCACAAAGCTAGAGAAAAGGAAACGTTATTAAAAAAGTCACAAGGAAGAGAAAATACAATTACCATGCTGTACTACATTTATTGATACTGTAAGTTTATATCATCTGTTTACAAGATGAGTTGTCTTTCAGTACCTACTGAAGAGCATATCGATATTGTTTTATATGATACAATATACATATTATTGACACTAGATATAAAAAATTAAAACATAATGTGAAAAAGGTATACTGATTCATTCATTGATAATGAAGAAGCAGAAATATGATTACTTTATGGTAGTCTAGTCTATATACTTGGGCTTCCCTGGTGGCTCAGAGGTTAAAGCATCTGCCTCCAATGTGAGAGACCCAGGTTCAACCCCTGGGCCGGGAAGATCCCCTGGAGAAGGAAATGGTAACCCACTCCAGTATTCTTGCCTGGAGAATCCCAGGGACAGAGGAGCCTGGCGGGCTACAGTCCACAGGGTTGCAGAGTCGCTCTAATGAGTGAATCATTATAAAATTTGGGGGCATACATTATTATAATCATGTTCATAATACAATAGTGCAAATATCATTACTTTAAAAAATCCCAACTTACCTGTGATTATAAACTGATAAGCTGATACTTAGTTTCTCCAGTTAAGAGAAAGAGACACACACATACAGTTTGGTAATGTAATTATGGAAAGCAATCTTATAAGTGAGTGAGAAAACCAACAAATTATTATATTTATATTAAACACCACTCCACCTTATGCCTGTGTTGTTATTGTTGAGTCACTCAGTCCTGTCTGATTCTTTATGACCCCATGGACTGTAGCACATCAGGCTTCCCTATCCTTCACTATCTCCTGAAGTTTACTTCAACTCATGTCCATTGAGTCGGTGATACCATCCAAGCATCTCATCCTCTGTTGTCCCTTTCTTCTCCTCCCCTCCATCTTACTCAGCATCAGGGTCTTTTTCAGTAAGCTGATTTTTCACATGGAGTGGCAAAGTATCGGAGCTTTTAGCTTCAGCATCAGTCTTTCCAATGAATATTCAGGATTGATTTCCTTCAGGATTGACTGGTTTTATCTCTTTGCTGTCCAAGGGACTCTCAAGAGTCTTCTCCAGCACCACAGTTGAAAAGCATCAATTTTTTGGCATTCAGCCTTCTTTATGGTCCAGCTCTCTCATCTATACATGACCAATAGAAAAACAATAGCTTTGATTAGATGGATCTTTGTTGGCAAAGTGACATGTCTGCTTTTTAATATCCTGTCTAGGTTTGTCATAGCTTTTCTTCCAAGGAGTTCAGTTCAGTTCAGTCTCTCAGTTGTGTCTGACACCATGCACTGCAGCACGCCAGGCCTCCCTGTCCATCACCAACTCCTGGAGTTTACCCAAACTCATGTCCATTGTGTTCATGATGCCATCCAACCATCTCATCCTCCATTGTGCCCTTCTCCTCCTGTCCATAACTTTTCCCAGCATCAGGGTCTTTTCAAATGAGTCAGCTCTTTGCATCAGGTGGCCAAAGTACTGGAGTTTCAGCTTCAACATCAGTCCTTCCAATGAACACCCAGTACTGATCACCTTTAGGATGGACTGGTTGGATCTCCTTGTAGTCCAAGGGACTCTCAAGAGTCTTCTCCAACACCACAGTTCAAAAGCATCAATTCTTCGGTGCTCAGCTTTCTTCACAGTCAGCTCTCACATCCATACATGATCACTGGAAAAACCATAGCTTTGACTAGATGAACCTTTGTTGGCAAAATAATGTCTCTGTTTTTTAATATGCTGTCTAGATTGGTCATAACTTTCCTTCCAAGGGGTAACCATCTTTTAATTTCATGGCTGCAGTCACCATCTGCAGTGATTTTGGAGTCCAAAAAAATAAAGTCTCTCATTGTTTCCACTATTTCCCCATCTATTTGCCATTAAGTGATGCAACCAGATGCCATGATCTTCGTTTTTTGAATGTTGAGTTGTAAGCCAGCTTTTTCACTCTCCTCTTATTTTCATCAAGAAGCTCTTTAGTTCCTCTTCACTTTCTACCATTAGGATGATGTCATCTGCATATCTGAGGTTATTGATATTTCTCCATGAAATCTTGATTCCAGTTATCAGACTTGCATAAAGACACACACACATATGCCACAGATAAATTTATTAACTCTATGGCATAATGATTACTTTCTATTCATTGAGTGGAAGTGGATCATCATAGAGGTTTTCATCCTCATTGTCTTTATGTTAAGTAAGCTGAGGAGGAGGAGGAGTGGTTGGTCTTGCTGTCTTAGCGGTATCAGAGGTGGAAGAGGAGGAGGAAGGAGGGGAAGGAGAGGCAAGCACCTCTGTGTGACACGATAGAGATACAGCCAATTTTTTTTTTCATTTCTCCAAAAATGTTTTTATGCATTACCTATTACTGCTTACTTTAGTTTCAGCACCCAAATCATAGAAAGGCCCATGTCACAAAAGAAGGTTCTGAACAATCAGAAACTTTTTGCCATCTTGTCTCATATCAGCTTGTTTTCTGGCACTGCTTCTTCATCACCTTCCTCACTTGTCATTTGGTACTTGTTGGGAAGGACTCATCTCCATCAAACTTCTCGTTTTTTGTTTTGTTTTTTTTTTCCTTCAGCCTCTCCACATGGTTTGCAAGATCTTAGTTCCTTGAACAGGGATTAAACCCAGGTCATAGCAGAGAAAGTGCTGAGGCCTAAACACTAGACCACCAGAGATTTCCCTCAAGCTGTCTTCTGTTACTTCCTCTGGTGTGGTGTCTATTAGCTCTTGAATTTCTCCAAGATCCATATCTTGAGACCCTTCACCTCCACCTTTTTTCCCCCCCATATCTGCAATCTCTTTCATGATTTCTTTGATTGATTCAGTCATAAATCCTGTTAAGTCATGCATGTATAACATATGGACACAGTTTCCTCTGGCAGGAATTTATTGTTTTGAGCTTGATGGCTTTCACAGCTTTTTTCTGTAACGATGATGGCCTTTTCAATAGTGTAATCCTTCCAGGCTGTCATAATGGTCTCTCTATTAGGGTTCTTTTCCATGGTGTTGACAGTCCTTTTCCTAGAGTACTGGGTGTAATGAGCCTTAAAGGTCCTTATGTCCCCTAGATTAGAGATTGAATTAGAGATGTTGTGTTTAGGGGGAGGTAGACCCCTCTGATGCCTTCAATATTGAACTCATGGGGTTCCGAGTGGCCAGGGCATTGTCCAATATCAAAAGAACTTTAAAAAGCAGTTTCCTACTGGCATAGTTCTTCCTGACTTTTGTGGACAAAGCATTGATGGAACCAATCTAGGAAAAGGGTTCTCATTGTTCAGGCCTTATTATCCAACCAAAGGACTGGCAGTAGGTATTTATCTTTTTCCCTTCAAGGCTCTGTGTTAGCCACTTTATAGATAAGGACAGTCCTGAACATTAACCTGACTGCTGCTGCTGCTGCTAAGTTGCTTCAGTTGTGTCCGACTCTGTGCAACCCCATAGACGGCAGCCCACCAGGCTCTCCCATCCCTGGGATTCTCCAGACAAGAACACTGGAGTGGGTTGCCATTTCCTTCTCCAATGCATGAAAGTGAAAAGTGAAAGTGAAGTCGCTCAGTCGTGTCCAACTCTTAGTGACCCCATGGACTGTAGCCCACCAGGCTCCCCCGTCCATGGGATTTTCCAGGCAAGAGTACTAGAGTGGGGTGCCATTGCCTTCTCCACAACTTGACTGATTTGCTCAAAAGCATAGAGTCAGCCTTTTGTTGTTGTCCAGTTGCCAAGTCGTGTCCAATTCTTTGTGACCTCATGGATTGCAGCACACCAGGCTTCCCTGTCCTTCATCATCTCCTGGCATTTGCTCAAACTCACATCCATTGAGTTGATAATGCCATCCCACCATTTCATCCTCTGTCATCCCCTTCTCCTCCTGCCCTCAATCTTTTCCAGCTTCAGAGTCTTTTCTAATGAGTCAGCTCTTAACATCAGGTGGCCAAAGGATTGGAACTTCAGCTTCAGCATCAGTCCTTCCAGTGAACACTCAGGGTTTTTCTTCAGGACTGAGTGGTTTGATTTCCTTGCAGTCCAAGGGACTCTCAAGAATCTTCTCCAGCACCACAGTTCAAGAGTATTAGTTCTTTGTTGCTCAGCCTTCTTTATGGGCTAACTCTCACATCCATAAATGACTACTGGAAAAACCATAGCTTTGACTAGACAGACTTCGTCAGCAAAGTAATGTGTCTGCTTTTTTATATGCTGTCTAGGTTTGTCGTATTTTTCCCTCAGAATAGGGCATTTTTGTCTGCATTAAAAACCTGTTCAGGCAGATGTTCTTTCTCCTTAATGATTTTCTTAATGGTATCTGGGGATTTATCTGCTGCCTCCTGGTCAGTAGAAGCTACTTTTCTTGTTATGTTGACATTTTTGAAGACAAATTTCTTTCTAAAATTGTCAAACTCCTTTGCTTGCATTAAATTCTCCCATTTTAGATCCTTTACCTTCCTTTTGCTATAAGTTTTCAGATACTATCTTTGCTTTCTTCAACTCATACTAGAGACTATAGGTAGGCCTTTCTCACAGCAACCTGCACCTACATAAAAGCTGCATTTTCAATAAGGTAAAAGGTGTTTTGCAAAAACTGCAAGGTTGCTGGCATAGCTATGGTGATACCTTTACAACTTTCCTTTTCTTTCTTTCCTTTTCTTTTTTTTTTATTACAGTGGTCCTTATGTTGGATTCATTGATCTTGAAATGGTGAGCAGTTGAAGCTGTAGACCTCAGTCTATGGTATATATCAAGCAATTCAACTTACATCATGACTTGGCCTCTTGGGAGCCCTTCCAGCATCACTCACTAGTGACACTCCTGTGGTATAATTTAAGGTTATAGTATTTCACTGAACACAATGAAAATTATGTAAGAACTGCAAGAGATCACTTTTTACTGTTATGTGCAATTTATTGGAGAGATGAACTGCTTATGCTGAAATTATCATCATATAGCATTTTATGTGACTTGCAACACTTAGCTCACTGCAATAGCAGCAGAAAGTGGCTACAAAATTATTATAGTAGTAACATATATATTACAGTTAACTTTATTCAGTTTAAAAACTTTTAAAAAACTTGAGTATAATTGCTTTATGGGCTCCCCAGTGTCTCAGTGGTAAAGGATCTCCTGCTAAATGGAGGAGACATAGGGTTCAGTCCCTGGGTCAGGAAGGTCCCTGGGGGGGCAAATGGCAACCCATTTCAGTATTCTGGGCTGGAGAATTCCATGGACAGAGGAACCTGGTGGGCTACCTTCCACAGCGTCACACACAGTCAGACGCGACTGAGACTAAGCACGCATGTAATTGCTCTGCAGTGTTGTGTTAGTTTCTGTTGCACAATGAAGTGAATGAGCTTTATGTAGACATATATCCCCATCCCACTCCTCTTCATCATCAAGGAGCACAGAGCTGAGCTCCTTACGCTATACTGCAGATTCCCACTGCCTGTCAATTTCATATATGATAGTGTATTTATGTCAAACCCATTCTCCCAGTTCGTCCCATCCTGCCCTTCCTGCACTATTTCCACAAGTCTGTTCTCTATATCTGCATCTCTGTTCCTGCCCTGAAACTGGGTTCACCTGTACTATATTTTATAGATTACACATGCATGCATTAATACATAATATTTGTTTTTCTTTTTCTGACTTACTTCACTCTGAATGACAGACTCTGGATCCATCCATGAATCTTTACTCTTTTTTTTTTTTTACATTTCTCTTAAATGCAAATGACACCATGAATGGTCTGTCAGTGTTTGTGTGTAGGTTTTGATAAATACTAATTTTTATCATAAATTTGCATACATTTTATGATAACAAATGATAAAATACACTAGTTTCTACATATGTTTTTATGCACTCATGACATGCCTACTATTTTCTTTATTTTATCAATTTGTCTAGTCTATGCAGTTCATCTGTGAATTTTTTCAAATTATCACAAATCTCCAAAATTTATTTCAGTATATTTATTGAAAAAAATCAGTGCATAAGTGAACTCACATAGCTCAAATCTATGCTGTTCAAGGGTCAATTGCAGTTTTAGGAAAGTGTTAAATGATAACATTTAAAAGATGTTTCAAAATTAATCCCCCCCAAAATTATCTTTTGATCCTGCATGTCCATTTTGCTTTCTTTCATAGCTAAGTTTGAGGTTCTAAAAAGAGCCCTTCTGGTGGTGTTTGTTCTTCCTCACCTCCTGTTTACCTCCCACATCACTGCCATCTGGCTTTTGCTTTCTGCATTGCTTGAAGCTGCTTAGTCTACAGATGAACAATGACCATTAATTGCTTAATTCTACAGGCTCTTTTCAATTCTTGCCTTACTTGACCCAGACAGCACTTAACCCCTGTAATCCAAGCTTCCTCTGGCTTCACCAGGCTGTGGATGCCAATTGGTCATGTTCACAGAAATAACCTGTATTTTGTTTTTCCATATCCAGCTGTAGCTTTGGGAGGACAGCTTCTCCCTAACTCTCTTGACCTGGGGAGGGGAGTTTACCCAGTCAAACCATTGGACAGATGTTTAGTAGAAGTGGCCAGTCTGATTGAAATCAGTGAATAGGAAGAAAAATACCCATTTTTTTTTTGGTCTAGGTCATTAAACTGGAAGAACCTAGGTCTGCCAGAAACCATCTGTCTCTTCAGTTCAGTTCAGTTCAGTTCAGTCGCTCAGTCATGTCCGACTCTTTGCAATCCCATGAATCGCAGCACACCAGGCCTCCCTGTCCATCACCAACTACCGGAGTTCAATCAAACTCATGTGCATCGAGTCAGTGATGCCATCCAGCCATCTCATCCTCTGTCGTCCCCTTCCCCTCCTACCCCCAATCCCTCCAGCAACAGAGTCTTTTCCAATGAGTCAATTCTTCACACGAGGTGGCCAAAGTATTGGAGTTTCAGCTTTAGCAACAGTCCTTCCAATGAACACCCAGGACTGGTCTCCTTTAGGATGGATTGGTTGTATCACCTTGCAGTCCAAGGGATTCTCAAGAGTCTTCTCCAAGACCACAGTTCAAAAGCATCAATTCAGCCATTAAAAAGAATACATTTGAATCAGTTCTAATGAGGAGCCTATTATACAGAGTGAAGTAAGCCAGAAGGAAAAACATAAATACAGTATACTAACGCATATATATGGAATTTAGAAAGATGGTAACAATAACCCGGTGTACGACACAGCAAAAGAGACACTGATGTATAGAACAGTCTTATGGACTCTGTGGGAGAGGGAGAGGGTGGGAAGATTTGGGAGAATGACATTGAAACATGTAAAATATCATGTAAGAAACGAGTTGCCAGTCCAGGTTCGATACACGATACTGGATGCTTGGGGCTAGTGCACTGGGACGACCCAGAGGGATGGTATGGGGAGGGAGGAGGGAGGAGGGTTCAGGATGGGGAACACATGTATACCTGTGGCGGATTCATTTTGATATTTGGCAAAACTAATACAATTATGTAAAGATTAAAAAAAAAAAAAAAGAGTCAAAAGCATCAATTCGTCGGCGCTCAGCTTTCTTCACAGTCCAACTCTCACATCCATACATGATCACTGGAAAAACCATAGCCTTCATTAGATGGACCTTTGTTGGCAAGGTAATGTCTATGCTTTTGATATGCTATCTAGGTTGGTCATAACTTTCCTTCCAAGGTGTAAGCATCTTTTAATTTCATGGCTACAATCCCCATCTGCAGTGATTTTGGAGCCCCCAAAAAATAAGGTCTGACACTGTTTCCACTGTTTCCCCATCTATTTTCCAGGAAGTGATGGGACCAGATGCCATGATCTTTGTTTTCTGAATGTTGAGGTTTGCCTCTACTCCTTTACAAATAGAATGCACACTCATAAACACAAATCCATGAACATAATTACAGCATATGGAGGGAACCATTTGAAAGGAAGGGCTTCCCCAATGGCTCAGTGGTAAAGACTCTGCCTGTAATGCAAGAGATGCAGGAGAAGCATGTTCAGTCCCTGGGTCAGGAAGATCCCCTGGAGGAGGAAATGGCAACCCATCCCAGCATTCTTGCCTGGGAAATCCCATGGACAGAAGAGCCTGGCGGAGGACCCTTTACAGTGTAAAAGGTTACAAAGAGTCAGACAGGACTAAGCGACTGAGGACACACACACAGGGATTTGAAGATAAGAAAATGAAGCCAACATATAGAGACAGCTGAAACTAAAGTTGAAGACAGCAAAATGTGCTCTGAAAGCAGTGTATAGGTCCCTGAACCTTTTCCTGTCCATCCTAGGTTTGTGAGCCACAAAGGCCGTGTGGCTTACGCTTGTTGCAGTTGGCTTTCTGTCCTTTGCATTTTTAAGAGACTTCACTTCCTTACCTACTGCTCACAGCTACTCATGTCCTCCTTGGACCCTTGATGTTTGTGTGAAGATGATATCATCAAACGTCCCAAAGCACTAGAACTGCAAAAATGTCCCGCCACCAGGCTATGATTTGTGAAGTGGGAGCATCTTTTTGGCTCTTCCTCACTTTGTTATCTGGACATGAAAAGCAACACAGCTGGTCTTCCATGTTTCAGAGTTCCTAATGAAAACTTCTTTGGCTTCTTCTGCAGCTGCTTCTCTCTTGATAGGGTGCATACATGAAGAAAGGTCTCTCTTCTTTAGCCAGAACCTCTTGGATAAACCTTGTCACATGCCTTCCTACCAGCTCCTCACACAGTTCTGCATATGTCTGAGTCCTGGCCCTGCCACAGGCAGTTTGCTCTTTCCTCCTTGGAACAACTGTCCCTTGATTTGTGTGTCACACTTTGGTTTTCTCTCTGGTTCTCCTTGCCAGTTTCCCTGTAAAGCTGGTTGCTCTGCTGCTGCTGCTGCTGCTAAGTCACTTCAGTCATGTCTGACTCTGTGTGACCCCACAGACAGCAGCCCACCAGGCTCCCCCATCCCTGGGATTCTCCAGGCAAGAACACTGGAGTGGGTTGCCATTTCCTTCTCCAATGCATGAAAGTGAAAAGTGAAAAAAGTGAAGATGCTGAGTCGTATCCGACCCTCAGCGACCCCATGGACTGCAGCCTTCCAGGCTCCTCAATCCATGGGATTTTCCAGGCAAGAGTACTGGAGTGGGGTGCCATTGCCTTATCCGCTGGTTGCTCTAGTGTGTCTTTAATCCAGTTCTATTCCTAGTTGGCCTCCTATCCAGGCAACCCCATTCGGCCCTGTGTCATCAGATGAATTTACTTCTAAACAAATAACTTGACAACTTTTATCTACAACCCCAGTCTCTGTCCTGAACTCCAGACCCTCACATGTACAAACTTGCTACATACAAGTTTTTTTGTTCAGTTCAGTTTGATCGCTCAGTCATGTCCGACTCTTTGTGACCCCATGAACCACAGCATGCCAGGCCTCCCTGTCCATCACCAACTCCTGGAGTTTACCCAAACCCGTGTCCATCGAGTCGGTGATACCATCCAACCATTTCATCCTCTGTCATCCCCTTCTCCTCCTGCCCTCAATCTCTCCCAGCATCACGGTCTTTTCAAATGAGTCAGCTCTTTGTATCAGGTAGCCAAAGTACTGGAGTTTCAGCTTCAACATCAGTCCTTCCAATGAACACCCAGGACTGATCTCCTTTAGAATGGACTGGTTGGATCTCCTAGCAGTCCAAGGGACTCTCAAGAGTGTTCTCCAACACCACAGTTCACCTTTTGGCTAAGATCAAACGTAGTGTCTGTTCTTGTCAGTCTTCCTGGGTAGTCTGTGACTATCTTGATTTTTACCTCATTAAAATTGACTTCATCATCTTCATCTTCTTTCCCCTCAAATTCTCTCTCCCACCAGTTGTCATTATCATTCATCTGGTTGCCCTGTCCCAGAAATATTAGGAGACATAGCTGGGCTTTCTTTTTCCCTCTAGATTAAAGTTTATCCATATCTAAAATGTGTCCTTTTGGTTCCCAAATATCCTTCAGCATATTAAAAAAGGCAGGTGGTGTGGAAGAGAGGGAACACAGACCTCTTTCCCTTATGTTTTCAAATCCCACTTTCTGGATTGGTTTTCTCTTTAGTAAGCAAGGGTTTATATTTGGAGCTGTAATTCCTCTCAGGTTTTTGCTCTAATACATAATCTCCCACTTGCTACGTGAGAACACTATAATTTTAAGATGTATCTTCCAGATTCCATCATTTTATTTTATTTTTATCCTTTTTTCCTTAACATCCTGAGAAAACTTTCCCAATGATTTTCCTAACTGCTTACACAACCACTTAATATATGGCTTTCAATGTCTTAAAAATAAGTAATCTTCTGACCAAACTGACCTCCCACCATGCACTGAGTGTGAACCAGAGGCCGTCCCAAAGAAGGGTTAGTGGCGGTTATAGTCCTGTTCCTATCCTCCTCCTGAACCTCCTCCCCCTCCTTATTACCATTTTTATAAAATAAGCAGATGGGACAAAAAAGACTCAGCTTATTATTTAACTTTATTCTTTTAAAAAGGGTTTTTATCTACATATGGGCATACAGAGAAAAGGAATTCCAGGGTGACAAAGAAAAAGTTAGAAGCAATAAATATATTCTTTGAGCTGATGATACTTAATTTCATCATTTTGGGTAATGAGGCAAGATCCTGTGGTCTGTGAACATGGGGCAGGAAATCGTGAAACTGTCTTACACTGGCCATGACAACTAACTATGTGGGTGGCCATGGGCAAATTGCTTGATGCCTCCATTTCACTTACCTCATGACTTCCAGTAGACATAGGGATCGTTAATTTGAGTGACAGTTCAGCTAAATAAATAATGCACTAAGATTTAGCTGGGAATGTAAGAAATGCTGATTTCTGTAGACTCGTAATATATTTAATTTGTTATTGATAGGTCGCCTCAAATACCACAAAATGAATGGGATGATGTACACTATGCAAGTACTCATTAAAAACATCCCTAAATGCTGGGGGCAAACTCCTAGCGTTAAATGCCTTTTTCTGTGGTAGAAAACTTTTATTTCGGAGAATGTACATTGACTCAGCTTTTTAATTTTACTGGATGCCATAGTTTTCTTGAGCTATTTAATCAAGCTAGACTTTCTCAGTACAACATTTCTGAGGGCAAAATATGATCTGCTCAATAAAATAAGTATATCTTCTAAAGCCAGATGTGTGCCTTCCAGCAAGTACATTACCATTCAATGTGTTATATTTTACCAGAGGTGAACATTTATACTCTAAAGTTTCTTACCCCAAGGAATTAAGAGAGTACCAAAAATCTCAACCACCACACATAACTTGGTACTAAGATCATTGGGTCTAATAGAGCTGACGTCAGTTCACACTACTTATGAATATGTCTAATGGACTTCTCCCTTTGTGATCATGACTAATTTATTTATTTCATTACTCAGCATTGTATCTGTTTTCTCTTTGCACGTGTGCATGCTAAGTCACTTCAGTCACATCTGACTCTTTGCACCCCTGTTAACTGTAGCCTGCCAGGCTCCTCTGTCCATGGGATTCTCCAGGCAAGAATACTGGAGTAGGTTGCCATGCCCTCCTCCAGGGGGTCTTCCTGACCCAGGGACTGAAACTGCATCTTTTGCGACTCCTGCATTGGCAGGCAGATTCTTTACCATTTCTCCACCTGGGAAGCCCACCATGATAAACATGTAGTGGTATTAAATTTCGGTATTAACCTTCACTTTCTTGGTGACTAATGATATTGAACACATGTTTATTTCCTTGTTGTTTATCTGGATATACAACTTTGTGAAGTTCCTATTGAAGCTCCTTTGCCACTTTTCTATTGTATTGTCGGTCTTTTACTTCTTGATTTACATTCATCTTATATGTATATGTATGTATATATATATAACTCAATATGATTAGTTTGGCAGATATATACTGCAAATATTTACACCTTCATCCGATTCCCCCTCTTTCACCCTGTGCCTCTGGTATTCACACAATATACTCTCTTTTTCTATGATTTCATTTGTATAGTTATAGTATAACTGACCTGGCACACTATGTTACTTCCTGGTGTACAACATAGTGATTCTCTGTTTCTGTGCCTTACAAAATAATCCCCATGGTAAGTCTAGTTACCATCTGTCATACAAAGGCATAGCAGTATTATTGACTAATTCCCCATGATGTACATTTTATACCCATGACTCATTTATTTTGTAAGTAAAAGTTTGTACCTCTTAATCTCCCTCACCTATTTCTTTCTTTCTTTCTTTCTTTTTTTTATATCCTGAAACTTTACTGAATTCATTTATTAATTCTAACAGTTCTGGGGTGGCATCTGTAGGATTTTCTAAATATAATATCGTGTTACCTGCAAACACAGTTTTACTCTTTCCTTTCCAATTTAGATTCTTTTTTTTTTTTTTTACTTCTCTGGTTGCTGTGGCTTGGATTTCCAATACTATGCTGAAAAAAAAAACAAAAACAGTAAGAGTGGGCATCCTTGTCTTGTTCCTAATATTAGAAAACGTGCTTTCAGTTTTTCATCATTGAGTATGATGTTACCTATAGGTTTGTCATACATGGCTTCAATTATGTTGAAGTATATTCCCTTTGTACCCGCTCTGGTGAGAGTTTCATCATAAATTGATATTGAATTGTGTTAGCTTTTTATGCATCTATTGAGATGATTATATGACTTTTATTCTTTGATTTGCAAATGTGATGAATCACAATGATTGATGTACAGATATTGAACCATCCTTGCAACCCTAGGATAAATCCCACCTTATCATGGTGTATGATCCTTTTAATATGTTGATCAATTCAGTTTGCTGATGCTTTGTTGAGCATTTTTGCATCCATATCCTTGGTGATATTGGCCTGTAATTTTCTTTTTGGTATGACACTTTGTTTTCAATATCAGGGATAAGGGGGCCTTGTAGAATGTTTTCAGAAACATTTATTTATCTGCCATTTTTGGAATAGTTTGAGAAGAAAAGGTGTTAACACTTCTTAAATATTTGGTAGAATTTGCCTGTGAAACCACCTGATCCTGGACCTTTGTTTATTAGGAGGTTTTTATTATTATTATTACTGATTCAGTTTCAATTACTAGTAGTTGTCCTGCCTAACATTTTCAATTTCTTTCTTCTTCAGGCTTAGGAGATGGTACTTTTCTAGGAATTTAATATTCCTTTTAGGTTATTCATTTTATTGGTATATAATTGTTTGCAGTAATCTCTTAAAATTTTTGTGTTTCTGTGGAGTCAGTTGTAACTTCTTTTTCGTTTCTGATTTTATTTATTTTGGCTCTTTCTTTTTTTCTTGATGGGCATGGCCAGTGTTTACCAATATTATCTTTGAAAAGAACCAGCTCTTAGTTTTATTAATCTTTTCTATTTTTTCCAATTTTATTGAGATATAATTGACATACTATATAAGTTTGAAGGTACAGTATAATGATTTGAGTTTCATACATTACAAAGTCTTTATCACAGTAAGTTCAGTGAACATCCATCATCTCATACAGATACAAAATTAAAGAAATAGAAAATAAAATTTTCTTGTGATGAAAACTCTTAAAATTTACTCTCTCAACAACTTTTATATACAACATACAGCAGTGTTAATTATGTTTATCATGTTGAACATTATATTCCTATTATTTATCTTACAACTGAAAGTCTGATCTTTCAACTGCATTTATCTAATCTCTGTCCCCCACCAACCCCTACCCTGAACCTCGTAAAAAAACAAATTTGATCTCATTTTCTATGAGTTTTTTGTTGTTCTTGTTGGTTGTTTTTGAAATACGATTGACCTACAACATAATGTTAATTCCTATAACACAGTATAGTGTTTTAATAGTTCTGTACATTTTAAACTGATCACTACAACATCTAGTGATAATGTATCACCACACAAGGATATTACATGGTTATTGACTGTGTTCCCCATACTGTACCTTTCATACCTGTGACTCATTTGTTTTGAAACTGGAAGTTTGTACCTCTTAATCTCCTTCACCTATTTCTTTCCTCCCTCCATTTTCACCCCCCTGGCAACCTACCTATTTGTTCTCTGTATCTATAACTGTTTCTGTTTTGTTATGTTTGTTCAGCTGTTTCAGTTTTTAGGTTCCACATATAAGTGAAATCATACATTATTTGTCTTTCTTGTCTGAATTATTTCATTTAGCATAATACCCTCTAGGCCCATACATGTCACAAATGGCACTATTTAATTTTTTATGGCTAAGTAATATTCCATGGTTTATATGTTATATATATATATATAGGTAGATAGATATAGACATATTATAGATAGATAGATAGATAGATAGATAACACATCTTCTTTACCCATTCAGCTACTGATGGGCACTTAGGTTGCTACTATATTTTGGCTATTGTAAGTAATGCTACAGTGAGCATAGGGGATACATATTTTTTTTTCTAATTACTGTTTTTGTTTTCTTTGAATAGCTATCCAGGATTGGAATTGCTGGATCGTATGGTAGTCCTATTTTTAATTTTTTGAGAAACCTCCATGCTGTTTTTCATAGTGGCTGCAGCAATATACATTCCCACCAAGAGTGAATGAGGGGCCCCTTTTCTCGATGTTTTGTTATTTCCAATTATAGTCTTTTTTTTCTTGCTTAGAGAAATTACTTTAACATTTCTTGTGAAGTTGTACATATATACATATATATGATAATATTTTCTAGGTGAATTTTTTTCAACCTGCCTTTAGCACTTTTTTGCATTGCTTATATTCTGTTAAATTTGGAAACGCTGTTTATATAAAGCAGAGTGATTTTAATTTTAAATATTTTGGAAAACCCCAAATTTAAACCATTTGGTAATTTGACTCAATTAAATTGGTCAACAGTTGTTTTAATACATTAATTAAAATGTGAATTAATTTTTAAATAAAACAATTTTAAAATAAAACATTTTGGGGCATTAGATATTTAAAACTTTTAACTTTAAGAATGAAAATTTTAGCGTTAAAACTATCTTATTGGGAATGTTTCTAAGTTATTTTTTCCTCTGCCTTCTTAAATAATGTATGACTCACAATTTAAGAATTGATTGATAGATCACTCAGTCTTTATTAAAAATTTTACTCATTAAACAAAGCTGTATTCAGAGATTATTAGCATGTGAAAGGATAATTGTACTTACACTAAATAGCCTTCAGATCAGATCAGATCAGATCAGTCGCTCAGTCGTGTCCGACTCTTGGCAACCCCATGAATCGCAGCACGCCAGGCCTCCCTGTCCATCACTAACTCCCAGAGTTCACTAAGACTCACGTCCATCGAGTCAGTGATGCAATCCAGCCATCTCATCCTCTGTTGTCCCCTTCTCCTCTTGCTCCCAATCCCTCCCAGCATCAGAGTCTTTTCCAATGAGTCAACTCTTTGCATGAGGTGGCCAAAGTACTGGAGTTTCAGCTTTAGCATCATTCCTTCCAAAGAAATCCCAGGGCTGATCTCCTTCAGAATGGACTGGTTGGATCTCCTTACAGTCCAAGGGACTCTCAAGAGTCTTTTCCAACACCACAGTTCAAAAGCATCAATTCTTTGGCGCTCAGCCTTCTTCACAGTCCAACTCTCACATCCATACATGACCACAGGAAAAACCATAGCCTGGACTAGACGGACCTTTGTTGGCAAAGTAATGTCTCTGCTTTTGAATATGCTATCTAGGTTGGTCATAACTTTCCTTCCAAAGAGTAAGCATCTTTTCATTTCATGGCTGCAGTCACCATCTGCAGTGATTTTGGAGCCCCCCAAAATAAAGTCTGAAACTGTTTCCACTGTTTCCCCATCTATTTCCCATGAAGTGATGGGACCGGATGCCATGATCTTCGTTTTCTGAATGTTGAGCTTTAAGCCAGCTTTTTCACTCCACTTTCACTTTCATCAAGAGGCTTTTGAGTTCCTCTTCACTTTCTGCCATAAGGGTGGTGTCATCTGCATATCTGAGGTTATTGATATTTCTCCCACAATCTTGATTCCAGCTTGTGCTTCTTCCAGCCCAGCGTTTCTTATGATGTACTCTGCATATAAGTTAAATAAACAGAGTGACAATATACAGCCTTGACGAACTCCTTTTCCTATTTGGAACCAGTCTGTTGTTCCATGTCCAGTTCTAACTGTTGCTTTCTGACCTGCATACAAATTTCTCAAGAGGCAGACCAGGTGGTCTGGTATTCCCATCTCTTTCAGAATTTTCCACAGTTTATTGTGATCCACACAGTCAAAGGCTTTGACATAGTCAATAAAGCAGAAATAGATGTTTTTCTGGAACTCTCTTGCTTTTTCCATGATCCAGCGGATGTTGGCAATTTGATCTCTGGTTCCTCTGCCTTTTCTAAAACCAGATTGAACATCAGGAAGTTCACAGTTCACATATTGCTGAAGCCTGGCTTGGAGAATTTTGAGCATTACTTTATTAGCATGTGAGATGAATGCAATTGTGCGGTAGTTTGAGCATTCTTTGGCATTGCCTTTCTTTGGGATTGGAATGAAAACTGACCTTTTCCAGTCCTGTGACCACTGCTGAGTTTTCCAAATTTGCTGGCATATTGAGTGCAGCACTTTCACAGCATCATCTTTCAGGATTTGGAATAGCTCAACTGGAATTCCATCACCTCCACTAGCTTTGTTTGTAGTGATGCTTTCTAAGGCCCACTTGACTTCACATTCCAGGATGTCTGGCTTTAGGTCAGTGATCACACCATCGTGATTATCTGGGTCATGAAGATCTTTTTTGTACAGTTCTTTTGTGTATTCTTGCCATCTCTTCTTAATGTCTTCTGCTTCTGTTAGGTCCATACTATTTCTGTCCTTTATTGAGCCCATCGCCTTATCTTCTACTTTATAAAATAATTTTGTGCCTTTTTTCATTTTCTCCTCTGTGAAGATGTCAACTCTCATTTCTTGTTTTTGTCAGTGTATCAAATTTGAGCTGTCCTCTGTTTTTTTTTTATTTTTCTACTTGTAGTAATAGGTTGTGAAGTTTGAAACTGTATCTATTAGGAGATACATGAATGTAGGATTCTGTATATGCATAGGGAGAGAATAGCAAAATATGAAATATTTTTGAGAGATTAACAGAAGTTATGAAGTCCATACAACACATAAAGTGTTTCTATTTTCCTCACAGAGAAGAAATAATAATCAGGAAGACTTATACTGTAGTCTCCAAAAGAAAATTGTCTCCTTTTAGTTATACTTTTGACACTAAATTTAACTAAAAATGCAATTACAATAAATCCTGTTCAAAAATTTATATACTGTGTTAAACTTGATTACTCACTTCTTTTTAAATTAGACTCTACCAAATGTAAATAACAGTGCCTGTCACATATTCAATGCCAAGTCAATAATAGTTTAATGATTATGCAAAATTATGAGTTACTATAAAATTTACTTTTTTGCCATTTTATTCTAAGCTTTTATCAATGTAATGATACTAAAGAATGTACTACAATAGTTAAGAATGAACTTCTAAAGTAGGATCAGTTATCATCAGTAGCTTTTGTTGACCGCTCAATATGAATTCTGTTTATTTTTGATATGATTGAATTAAACAAATTGTTTTAAATATTTGCTTAGTGTACACACTGATTGCCTATATTGTGCTTTGTTATACTTACTAGATACCTAGGCCATTTTCCTCTTTCCTGATTAAAAAGTATTCAGTGGCCCTCATGGTAGAAACTAATCCACAGTCTAGTTAGTAGCTTCTAGCTGGATAATTTGATGACTCTAAACATTTGGAATTTCACCCTATTTATATTTTAAACTAAATCGGAAAGAAAACTTCAGAAAACTGAAGTTCAGCTCTTGAGAACATGCTAGGAGATGAAAATTTCTTTGTCCTATCAACTTTGAAAATGGAAAGATAATCAGGTCATAAAACTATCACCTAGTAGATCATAAAAATTTTCACTGGTAAATATTAACCAATTGAAAGAAATAGTAAAAGAAAAAAGGGGAAATTAATAAGTAAAACATCATGTTTATCATAAAATGAAAAAAATTTAGAGCTGAAATTTGCCATGGAAATCTCTGCTGTAACCTGCAGCTTGGATTTACATCATAAAATAACTGGTGATCTTCCCAGTGATATGGAAAACACTACCACTTAAAACAGCTGATTCAGTTTTTTATGTATAGCTAAAATTGATCCAAGTTCTGTATATTGAGTCAAATTCCGCCCTGATAATTGTTCATAATTTGATCATATTTAAATCCTCTTGAGACACACATAACTGATTTCATTGCTCTTCAACTGTCTTTTAAATATTTAAAGACTGCTTTCACATGCCATCTGAGTCTACTCCAGGGTAAACAGCAATAGTTGCTCTACTCTTTCCTCATGGGGGGAAAAAATAGAACAAAAACCTTGAGTTCTCTTTTTCCCTTCTGTGTAGCCAATAATTCTAGGTTTTTAGAAGGAAAAAACCTAAAAAACAGAACTATAATGTTGTGAACAGGTATGTCCAGAATAGAACAGAGTGATGCACAGAGTATACACAGCTAGGATTGCATTAGAGTTTTTTAAAAGGACACACTAAATTTTTTTGGTCATTTTGGGCTTGCAGTGACATAGAGTCTTTATATCCTTTCACCTGAAATGCTGTTGACATGTGTAGCTCATTATATGTAGCTTTTGTTTTGTTTTACTTGCTTTTGATCTCAGTGTAAGTTATTTGTGAAAGAGTTAGTCATGCCCAACTCTTTGCAATCCCATGGACTGTAGCCATCCATGCTCCTTTGTCTATGGAATTCTCCAGGCAAGAATACTAGAGTGGGTTACTATATTTATTATTTAATTTCACAAAGATATCATTCAATTTTTATAATTCCTTGAAATATTTTTAATTATTAGATTGGTGCAAAGGTAATTGCAGTTTTTGCATTGTTGAAATTTGCTGTTTGATATTGGAATGCATTCTAAATAAATGTGGTTAACATGCATTTCTCACTTCATTTTTTTTTCCAATGACATTATTTGCTATTTATTTTATATTAATTTTAGGCTATGAAATTGATGTTAGACAAAAAACAAGTCTGAGTGACTTTCTTATTTGAGTTCAAAATGGGTCATAAAGCAGCAGAGACAACTCACAGTATCAACAAAGCATTGGCCCTGGAACTGCTACCAAATTTACAGTGCAGTGGTGGCTCAAGAAGTTTTGCAAAAGAGATGAGAGCCTTGAAGATGAGGAGTGTCGTGGCTGGCCATCCGAAGATGACAATGACCAACTGAGAGTCACCATCAAAGGCAATCCTCTTATAATCACATGAGAAATTGCCAAAAAAGTCAACATCAATCATTCTATGGATGTTCAGCATTTGAAGCAAATGGAAAGGTGAAAAAGCTTGGTAAGTGGGTGCCTTATAACTGAAAATCAAAGAAATCATCGTTTTGAAGTGTCATCTTTTCTTCTACACAAGAACAATGAACCATTTCTAGTTTGGATTGTGATGTGCAATGAAAAGTGGATTCTGTATGACAACTGGTGACAACCAGCTCAGTAGTTGGACTGAGAAGAAGCTCCAGAGCATTTCTCAAATCCAGATTTGCACCAAAAAAAGGTCATGGTCACTGTTTGGTACTCTGATCCACTACAGCTTTCTGAATCCCGGCCAAACCATTACATCTGAGAAGTATGCTCAGCAAATCGATGAGATGCATTGAAAACTGAAACACCTGATGCTGACATTGGTCAACAGCATGGGCCCAGTTCTTCTCTATGACAATACCTGGCCTCACATTGCACAACCAATGCTTCAAAAATTGAGCGAATTGGGCTATGAAGTTTTGCCTCATACACCATATTCACCTGACCTCTTGCCAACTGACTACCGCTTCTTCAAGCAACTCGACAACTTTTGGCAGGGAAATGCTTCCACAACCAGCATGTGTGTGTGCTAAGTCGTTTCAGTCATGTCCAACTCTTTGCCATCCTATGGACTGTAGCCCGCCAGCAGGATGCTGAAAATTCTTTCCAAGAGTTTGTCGAATTTAGAAGCACTGATATTCATGCTACAGGAATAAACAAACATTTCTAGTTGGCAAAAATATGTTGATTGTAATGGTTCCTATTTTGATTATTAAAGATGTCTTTGAACCTAGTTCCTGGAGAAGGAAATGGCAACCCACTCCAGTACTCTTGTCTGGAGAATCCCATGGACAGAGAAGCCTAGCAGGTTACAGTCCGTGGGGTTGCAAAGAGTTGGACACAACGGAGCGACTTCATTTTCTTTCCTTTTTCTTTGAACCTAGTTAAGATGATTTAAAATCACAGTCCAAAACTGCAATCCAAAGCCGCAATGTAGCCTATGGTTTTTCCAGTGGTCATGTATGGAAGTGAGAGTTGGACTGTGAAGAAAGCTGAGCACCGAAGAATTGATGCTTTTGAACTGTGGTGTTGGAGAAGACTCTTGAGAGTCCCTTGGACTGCAAGGAGATCCAACCAGTCCATTCTGAAGGAGATCAGCCCTGGGATTTCTTTGCAGGGAATGATGCTAAAGCTGAAACTCCAGTACTTTGGCCACCTCATGTGAAGAGTTGACTCATTGGAAAAGACTCTGATGCTGGGAGGGTTTGGGGGCAGGAGGAGAAGGGGACAACAGAGGATGAGATGACTGGATGGCATCACTGACTCGATGGAAGTGAGTCTGAGTGAATTCCGGGAGTTGATGATGGACAGGGAGGCCTGGCGTGCTGCAGTTCATGGGGTCGCAAACAGTCGGACATGACTAAGTGACTGAACTGAATTGAGCTGAATAGTTCATTGAGAAACCTATAAGCAGATCAGGAAGCAATAGTTAGAACTGGACATGGAACAACAGACTGGTTACAAGTAGGAAAAGGAGTGCATCAAGGCTGTATATTGTCACCCTGCTTATTTAACTTTTATGCAGAGTACATCATGAGAAATGCTGGGCTGGAAGAAGCACAAGCTGGAATCAAGATTGTGGGAAAAATATCAATAACCTCAGATATGCAGATGACACCAGCCTTATGGCAGAAAGTGAAGATGAACTAAAAAGCCTCTTGATGAAAGTGAAAGTGGAGAGTGAAAAAGCTGGCTTAAAGCTCAACATTCAGAAAACTAAGATCACGGCATCTGGTCCCATCACTTCATGGGAGATAGATGGGGAAACAGTGGAAACAGTGTCAGACTTTATTTTTTTGGGCTCCAAAAATCATTGCAGATGGTGATTGCAGCCATGAAATGAAAAGACACTTACACGTTGGAAGGAAAGTTATGACCAACCTAGATAGCATATTAAAAAGTAGAGACATTACTTTGCCAACAAAGGTCAGTCTAGTCAAGGCTATGGTTTTTCCAGTGGTCATGTATGGATGTGAGAGTTGGACTGTGAAGAAAGCTGAGCACCAAAGAATTGATGCTTTTGAACTGTGGTGTTGGAGAAGACTCTTGAGAGTCCCTTGGACTGCAAGGAGATCCAACCAGTCCATTCTAAAGGAGATCAGTCCTGAGTGTTCATTGGAAGGACTGATGCTAAAGCTGAAACTCCAGTATTTTGGCCACCTCATGTGAAGAGTTGACTCATTGGAAAAGACTCTGATGCTGGGAGGGTTTGGGGGCAGGAGGAGACAGGGGACGACAGAGGATGAGATGGCTGGATGGCATCACCAACTCGATGGACATGAGTTTGAGTGAACTCCAGGAGTTGGTGATGGACAGGGAGGCCTGGCATGCTGCAATTCATGGGCTCACAAAGAGTCGGACACGACTAATCGACTGAACTGAACTGAATAGTTCATTATTTTATTTAGACTGAAAAACCTCAAAATAATACCCCCAAACATATTTAATTCTTAACATAAGATGGATGCCTGTGATTCAATGTATTAACTCTTTCTACCTTGAGGTAAAGTTTGTAACTGATATGCATGCAACTTCATTCTTCAGGTTATTGATAAAACTATTGAACAGAACAGACAGTCGAAAGAAAACTTTGAAATCCCAAGAGTTCTCCTTTCAGGGTGGCATTAGTCCATTATTCGTAAGCCTTTTGTAAAAAAACACTCAGCTGGGACTCTCCTTGGTGGTCCAGTGGCTGGGACTATGCGCTCCCGATGTGGGGAGGCTGGGTTTTATCCCTGGTCAGGAAGCTGGATCCCACAGGCTGCAACTAGATAAGATCCCACATGCCACAGCTGAGACCCAGAACGGCAAACAAACAAACACAAAGCACCCAGCCCAGTACAATTTCATCTATTTGTACTATCACTGTAAGTTCATATGTCTCTAACTTGTTCCAGATATTATTAAGTGAAATACCTGGCAGAAATTCATTTATATGAAGTCTTTTTCCTTCCCATTACTTGGACAATTTTAGTGCTTCCTTTAATAACAGGAAAGAAATAGTGCTAGTTTTATAGTATATTTATAGTGAGCCTATGCTGCTTTCAAGATACCAAAACTTTATTTTTGCACATAGCTCTTGGTTTCATAGTCAGTACAATTTTCCCTGAAATTAATTTAAATTTGAGTCAATAGTTTCTGTTATATTCTTTTTCCTTGGAAGTAAAAAATATATTTGCCAGTTCTGGTCACTTGTACTGTCGTTCTTTATTGACTATGTCAAAGCCTTTGACTGTGTGGATCACGATAAACTCTGGAAAATTCTGAAAGAGTTGGGAATACCAGACCACCTGACCTACCTCTTGAGAAACCTGTATGCAGATCAGGAAGCAATAGTTAGAACTGGACATGGAACAACAGATTGGTTCCAAATAGGAAAAGGGATACGTCAAGGCTGTATATTGTCACTCTGCTTATTTAACTTATATGCAGAATATATCAAGAGAAATTCTGGGCTGGAGGAAGCACAAGCTGGAATCAAGATTGCCAGGAGAAATATCAATAACCTCAGATATGCAGATGTCACCACCCTTACAGCAGAAAGTGAAGAAGAACTAAAGAGCCTCTTGATGAAGGTGAAAGAGGAGAGTGAAAAAGTTGGCTTAAAACTCAACATTCAGAAAACTAAGATTATGGCATCTGGTCCCATCTATGGGAAATAGATGAGGAAACAGTGGAAACAGTGTCAGATGTTTTTTGGGGGGGCTCCAAAATCACTGCAGATGGTAATTGCAGCCATGAAATTAAAAGACACTTACTCCTTGGAAGGAAAGTTACGACCGATCTAGACAGCATATTAAAAAGTAGAGACATTACTTTGCCAACAAAGGTCCGTCTAGTCAAGGCTAGGTTTTTTCCAGTGGTCATGTATGGATGTAAGAGTTGGATTATAAAGAAAGCTGAGCGCCGAAGAATTGATGCTTTTGAACTGTGGTGTTGGAGAAGACTCTTGAGAGTCCCTTGGACTGCAAGGAGATCCAACCAGTCCATCCTAAACGAAATCAGTCCTGGGTATTCATTGGAAGGACTGATGTTGAAGCTGAAACTCCCATACTTTGGCCAGCTGATGAGAAGAGCTGACTCATTTGAATTCAAAGACCCTGATGCTGAGAGGGATTGAGGGCAGGAGGAGAAGAGGACAACAGAGGATAAGATGGTTTGATGGCATCACTGACTCAATGGACATGGGTTTGGGTGAACTCCGGGAGTTGGTGATGGACAGGGAGGCCTGGCATGCTGCGGTTTATGGGGTTGCAAAGAATTGGACACGACTGAGCAACTGAACTGAATTGAACTGTTGTTCTTTTGTCAATCACTTTACCAAAATTTATGTCTGGTACAAATACATCTATAAATTCTCTCGGTAAGTGGAGATATAAGTTTCTGAGTAAAACACTGGAGTTAATTTGACTAAGTGTTCTGATTGCTTGCTTAACTACCTTGGGTTTTAGTTTACTCTTACAAATGTTTGTTCCACTTTTCAGTCTTAAAAGTATTCTTGGCAGAGAGTGCAAAAGGAAGCAATTTCACATTTTTTACCGTTATCTTTTGCCTTCACACCATATTTCTTAATCAAAAGGCCTATGTTTCTTTCTTCATGTGGTTTCTGATGTAGCTTCAAAACATCCTTCAGAATTTTCCTCTATATTTAATTTCATTTTGCAGTTAACATTTTTAATTAATTAATTAATTTTAAATATTTATTTTTGGGGGTTGATGATTTCTTTACAATATTGGTTTGATTTCTGTCATACATCAACATGAACTAACCATAGGTATACACATGTCCCCTCCCTTTTGAATCTCCCTCCACCTCCTGCCCATTCCCATTCCTCTAGGTTACTACAGAGCCCCAGTTTGAGTTCCCTGAGTCATACAGCAAATCCCCATTGGCTATCTATTTACCTATGTTACTCTATACGCATCCATAGCACTCTCTTCATTAATCTCACGCTCTCCCTCCTCTCTCCAACCCTTGTCCATAAGTCTGTTCTCTGTGTTTGTGTCTCCAATGCTGCTCTGCAAGCAGGTTCATCAGTACCATCCTTTGGATTCCATATGTATTCATCAGTATATGATACTTGCTTTTCTCTTTCTGACTTCCTTCACTCTGTTTATTAGGCTCTAGGTTCATCCACCTCATTAGAACTGACTCAAATGCATTCCTTTTTATGGCTGAGTACTATCCCATTGTATAAATGTACCACAGCTTCTTTGTCTACTCATCTGCTGATGGACATTTAGGTTGCTTCCATGTCTTGACTATTGTAAATAGTGTTGCCATGAACATTGGGGTACATGTGTTGTTTTTTTTTTTTTTAGTTTTGGTTTCTTCAGGGTATATGCCTACAGGTGCTATTTTGGGATCATATGGTGGTTTTATTCTTAGTTTTTGAAGGAATCTCCATACTGTCTTCCATGAAAGAAAAAGTGAAAGGGTTAGTCACTCAGTCATGTTCAACTCTTTGCAACCCCACGGACTGTAGCCCACCAGGCTCCTCTGTCCATGGAACTCTCCAGGCAAGAATACTGGAGTGGGTAGCCAGTCCCTTTTCCAGATCTTCCCGATCTGGAAAGGGGTCGAACCCAGGTCTCCTGCAATGCAGGCAGATTCTTTACCGTCTGAGCCACCAGGGAAGCCATAATGGCTGTATCAATTTACACTCCCATCAGCAGTGTAGGAGGGTTCCCTTTTCTCCACAACCTATCCAGAACTTGTTTTTTGTAGATTTTTTGATTATGGCCATTCTGTCTGGTGTGAGGTGATATCTCATTGTAGTTTTGATTTGCATTTCTCTGATAATGAGTGATGTTGAGCATCTCTTCAATGTTTATTAGCCATCTGTGTGTCTTCTTTGGAGAAATGTCTGTTTAGTTCTTTTGCCCACTTTTTGACTGGGTTGTTTGTTCTTCTGGTATTGAGTTGTATGAGCTGCTTGTATATTTTGGAAATTAATCCTTTGTTAGTTGTTTCATTTGCTATTATTTTTTCCCATTCTGAGGGTTGTCTTTTCATTTTGTCTATAG
The DNA here is from genome assembly GCF_002263795.3 of Bos taurus. NCBI lineage: Eukaryota > Metazoa > Chordata > Mammalia > Artiodactyla > Bovidae > Bos > Bos taurus. Next base: position 24,794,713 of record NC_037336.1, on the reverse strand, counting down.
TTTCCTTTGGTGCATTTTGCAGTTTAAATTTTGATGTTACAATAAGAACTCTTATTTAAGCTTTCATATTAACTATTAATTAACTATTGAAAGATCATGTATGTCCTATATTCAAATCAATATGCTAATAGATAAGACAATAAATGAATTACATAATTATTGTGTATAATTATATGCATATTTAGCTTTAAATATCTCACAACTTATTTATAAGGACAAAAGGAAATATTTACACACTAGTGTAAGGATGGTTCAACTTCGGTAAATAATTTATTCTAAAATCTCTTGTAAGGATGGTTCAACTTTGGTAAATAATTTATTCTAAAATCTCTTGTAACAAATTAAGGAAGAAAAGTTACCTATGATTACCTCAGTAAGTGTTGAGAAATTTTTTATATTCACTTAGACTCTGATGCTGGGAGGGATTGGGAGCAGGAGGAGAAGGGGACGACAGAGGATGAGATGGCTGGATGGCATCACTGACTCGATAGACATGAGTCTGAGTGAACTCCGGGAGTTGGCGATGGACAGGGAGGCCTGGCGTGCTGCGATTCATGGGGTCGCAAAGAGTCGGACACGATTGAGTGACTGAACTGAACTGAACTGAACTGAGATTAGAAAAAAACACTTCATGCGTGTTTGGAATCTTATATAAGGTCATAATAGAAATGTACATAATTTTCAAGATCTGTCAAAAATCATAGAGAAATCATCATATTTAATGTTGAAGTATTAGAAGCACAGTCCCAAGAATTCTAGGCAAAAATAAGGGTAGGATGTCTGCTATTATTGCTATTTTAAATATCTCAATGTAGGTCCCAGCTCAAATAATAAGAAAAGAAAAACAAAGTAAAAAACAGAAAAGCTTATTGGAAAATTGGAAAAAAAAGTGATTGTTTGATGATGATATAAAGAACTCACAGACAAAAATTGAGAACAAATAAGAGAGTTTAGTGAGATTGCTATACATATATAAAAGGCCAATATTTTTTAAAATATATTTTATTTATTTTTTTTAATTAAATTTATTTATTTTAATTAGAGGCTAATTACTTTACAATATTGTATTGGTTTTGCCATACATCAACATGCCAATATTTTTTAAAAAATCATCAGAATTTTAAACACTAATAATCACTAATTACAAAATATTATAGATAAATATAGAGGTCACATTGCAACAAATCTTTTAAATGCCTTATAGAAAAATTGTTAGCTATTATTGAGGACATTAATGAAGATATGAGCAATTGGAGAGCCATATTGTCTTCACAAATTGGAAGACTCAATCTTCTAAAGATGTGAGTTCCTTCTGTATTAATTATAAATTAAATGTAATTTCACTTAGATCAAAAAAGGAATTTTTTGGTGGGAGGAGGATTTGATAAGTTTCTCTCAAAATTTATAAACTAGAACTAAGAATGAAGAATAAGACAGTTTTGAAAAAGAAGAAATAGATTAAGATAATTTGTGATCAAACATCAAGAGTTTTTGTAAGATTTTTATAATTAAGAACATGAGCTATTGGTACAGGAGTAAACATTAAAACCAATGGAGAAGGAAAGAAACAAACCAACACTTTATGCTAAGTTATTTTATGATTGAGGCAAAACTACAAATAAGTGGTAAGATAATGAACTATTCAATCAATGATGCTGGGAAAATTAATTTTTCAAAAGTAAAAAAATAAAATTACATGTCTATCTTCTATCATCCACAAGATATCAATTTCACATTATTTAAAAGTAAATGTGAAAATCAAAATATTAAAATTTTAGACAAACACAAAGATGATACTTTTATAGTATTGGATTTGGACCTATAATTAAACTATTTTCCATAGTTAAACTATTTTCCTGTAATTGAATACTAATACATGAGTTAAAAAACACAAAAATCATAAAAAGGGTCAGGCTGGTGGGCTGCTGCTGCTGCTGCTAAGTCGCTTCAGTCATGTCCGACTCTGTGCGACCCCAGAGACGGCAGTCCACCAGGCTCCCTCATCCCTGGGATTCTCCAGGCAAGAACACTGGAGTGGGTTGCCATTTCCTTCTCCAATGCATGAAAGTGAAAAGTGAAAGTGAAGTTGCTCAGTTGTGTCCGACTCCTAGCGACCCCATGGACTGCAGCCCACCAGGCTCCTCCGTCCACGGGATTCTCCAGGCAAGAGTACTGGAATGGGTTGCCATTGCCTTCTCCAGGCTGGTGGGCTAGGAGATGCAAATAGCTGTGTATGGTTGCTATATCCTTTCATTTATTTAGAACCGCTTCTATGCCATTTAAAAGATTTAAAAATTTTCTCCATGAGGAGTTTTGCTGTATTAATTTGTAGGTAGTTTATTGTTTTGCTGCATTTGATAGTGGCATCTTAGTTTTGAATATATTTTCTAGATAGTTACTGAGAGTAGAGGGGAATAGTTATGTTTGTGGGTTAATGAGTTTTCTTTTGCCCAGAAAACATAAGTGATCTGCTCTGAGTCTCTCTGTTTATTCATTTGGATTTCACAAAATCAATTTTGGTTTGTGTTTGCTTCATAATATTTTATTCTTTTCTGTGTTTGTGGATATTTTCTAATTTTGCTTTTGTTAATTTGAATTCTCTCATCTATTTTCCTTTTATTCCTGAAGTACATTCTTTTTTTTTAAATATAAATTTATTTATTTTAATTGGAGGCTAATTACTTTACAATATTGTATTAGTTTTGCCATACTTCAACATGAATCTGCCACGGTGTACACGTGTTCCCCATCCTGAACCCCCTTCCCCCTTCCCTCCTCATACCATCCCTCTGGATCATCCCAGTGCACCAGCCCTAAGCATCCTTGTATCATGCATCGAACCTGGACTGGAGATTCATTTCATGTATGATATTATACACGTTTCTATGCTGGTCTCCCAAATCATCCCACCCTCTTCCTCTCCCACAGAGTTTTAGCAGTATTTGGTGATCATAATTAATAATGAACATAGTCTTTATTGAAAATATCTTAATTTTATCTTCAGTAGTAATTGATGATTATTATATGGCTGTAGAATTCAAGGGTGAGAGGTATTTTCCATCAGTGCAATAAAGCTATTTTTCTGTTGTCTTTGACTCTCTACAGTTGCTGTAAAAAATTGATTATGTGTTTAAATGTTATTATTTTACATATAATCTTTATCTCAGTATTGTTCTAACACCTCTTTTTTTGTTTTCAGTAGTTTCACCATAACATATCTAGAAAGGAATTCAGATTTATTTATGTGATATGGGACTTGTGGTCCTTCTTGAAATTGTGCTATTATCTCATTGCATATTTTCTCTCTTATCATTGATCTCTTGTGTAAATCCTACCAGAAGTAAGTTGATCCTTTCTCTTATGTTCCATATCTCTTGAGCTCTTCTTTGTGTTTATTGTCTCTTAATCTTTCTATACTTGTCCTGTGTAATTTCCTCAACTGCTTTTTCTGGTTTATTAATTCTCTTTTCAGCTATGTTCACTCTGCTATTTATTTTTAAACCTCAGTGGCCCCATCTTTCTTTTGTAGGGTTTTTTTTGGTCCTTTTAACGTCTCTTTGTTCCAACTTCTGAGCTCTGTGTGTGTGCGTGTGCTTTCTTTTACAATTCCTTTATTAATGTCTTTGTTTAAACACATTTTAAACAGGTGAGGGAGATTAACATTGATAGATAAAAGATTTTAGTCCCAAAATAAGTGAGTAATATGTATAAAAGTACAGTGTGGGGAATATCAACAAAGATTATGAAATATCTTTGTATGGTGACAGATGATAAATGGACTTATTGTGGTGACCATTTTGAAATGTATAGATATATCAAATCAGTATATGTGTACTGACTTACATAGTGCTGTAGGTCAGTTATGCTTCAAAAACAAGCAAGCAAACAAACAAACTCATAGTGAAAGAAATCAGATTTGTGGTTAACAAAGATGGGGTTGGGGGAAGGGGAATGAGATAAAGGCAGTCAAAAGGCACAAACTTCCAGTTATATGATAAATAAATACTAAAGATATAATGAGTAACATAATAAATGTAATATATAATTATAATACATTATAAAAATGAAAGCTGTTAAGAGTAAGTCTTAAGAATTCTTACCATAAGGAAAATTTTTTTCTGTTTCTGTAATGTTGTACCTATATGAGATGATGGATCTTCACTAAGCCTATTTTGATAATCATTTCATGATATATGTAAGTCAAATCATTATGTTGTAGACCATAAACTTATCAGGGATGTATTCCAATTACATCTCATAATCTGAAGTGACTTAGCAGTAGCAACATTATTTTGCCATCTCAAGTTCTTGAATGTTTAATTCTCTTGATTTGTTTGATTGTTTCTATTGGCTCTAGCTCATAATGGATTGTTTGTTTTCTTGTGCATTTTGTGAATTTTGACTGTGAACTTACGCTTACTGTGACTTTATCAGTAGAACTGTGTGTGACCTGAATTAATGATTTATGCCTTTGAAATGACTTGACATTCTGCCATGTGCCTTAATAGTGAATAGCGAAGTCGCTCAGTTGTGTCCGACTCTTTGCGACACCGTGGACTGTACCCCACCAGGCTTCTCCATCCATGGGATTCTCCAGGCAAGAACACTGGAGTGGGTTACCATCTCCTTCTCCAGGGGATCTTCCCGACCTAAGGATCGAACCTGGTCTCCCGCATTGGAGGCAGACGCTTTAACCTCTGAGCCACATGTGCCTTAGTATTATTATTAATACATTTTAAAATCCATTTCTTGACTTAAGGTCTTCCCTATCATAAAGAGTTTATAATCTCAAACTTCAAATTAACATGGAGCATATGTACAGATTTCTTGGGGAGGGCGGTTATTTTTATTATTTTTAATTTGATTTTGGTCATCTGAAGTCATGACAGAAACACCTACTTCAATAACTCCCAGTGTTGGTGGGCAGAATTTCTCTGGTACATCCTCATACCAGGGGTGTGTCCCTTTGAGTTTCCTACCTTTAGTCACATGTTTCAACTCCTCCCTCGCCCTCTCTTCTCCTTTTCACATGTAAACTTTAAAACCAAAACTTTGGGTTAGAAATATTGACTACCACCCCCATGCTAACCCTCTCGCCGTACATTTCACCAGGACCTTATATAAGAGAAATCACTGATGGAGCTGATTACTACTGTGTTCAGTTCCTTCTTTTCTACTTTTCTCTTTTAGCCTAAGGTATTCTCCTTTACATTTTGAAGACTCAACAGAAGAATTATAATACTTTTATATTACTATTTTTGCACTTCTACATATTTTTAACAGGAGAATTTTAGGTATACTTCTGTCTTGCCATAACTGGAAGTTAGACATTTTCTGTCATATTTTTCCTCTAGTATTATTTAACCTCAATTACTTTTATCTCTGTCATAGTGTCACGTTTCTTCACTTTCAAATTTTTTGATTTTGATTATTCTTTCTGCTATTTCTGAATTGTTTTTCTTTGACTTCTGTCTTGGGTTATTTTTTCCTTTGTGTTTTAGAATGATTTGTTCCCTCAAAGACAAATATTAGAGAGACATTTTTCAAATTCTTGTACCATCTTCAAAAATATAGATTTTTTAAAAAAACTTAGCACATGGTTGTCTAGAATTTTATATAGGAATTAAAACAGTATATGTCTACAGTGCATAGGACCAGTACTTTGATTTCAACACTTTTATTACTCTATGACAGATTATAGAACTTTGTGTGATTCTTCCTGGAGATGCCACCTGACAATCTGCAGTGCCTGGATGGCTAACTTATTTGGCCTTTGCAGCTGGGCACTTAGTTTGTCAAGGACTCCTAGCAATACTAGCTTCAAGTTAACTGGTCTATTTCCATCTTGATTCTTGATATTATCTGTGAGTACTTTTTAGGTATTTAAGTATTTAAGGCACTTATCCCTGGAGAAGGAAATGGCAACCCACTCCAGTATTCTTGCCTGGAACATCCTATGGACAGAGCAGCCTGGAGGGCACAGTCTGTGGGGTTGCAAAGAGTTGGACACGACTGAGCTACTGAGCACAGGGCATTTATAACACCTTAGTTTCCTTTGTTAGGAATCACCTTCAAAATTAGGCCATGATAATCACAAAAAGGGATTTTTAAAAGGAAGTAAGTAAACAAAAATGCCAACAGACATTCCCCCACCCAAACTGTCTCCTCTTACCTTTAATACTTCTCATAGGCTGTCCAGCTCTGTTGTCTGGTTGGACTGTTGATAATAATTCAGTACTTCAGATGAATCAACGTAACTGAGTTTTAATAGTTCTTTAAAACGGCTGTACAAAACTGCTTCACTAAAAGGCAAAGATTTTTGATTTTGTGGACTTATGGTTAAATTTAGTATCACATGCTTTTGAGGTGCCTAAAAAAGCAATTCAATAATATGGCAATCAAGTGATATAAAAGTGAGTGCAATTATAATTTTCAAACAAAGTACTCACTTTTATAATGACACAAGGCAAAGCTGCTTGTGTCAATAAAAGGGCAGTATAAGAATAAAAAAAAATGTATTTCAAGGGTGGAAAAAGTGATTTTATCTTGAATGTGTATGTTGACTTAAAAAAAAGTGCAATGAGAATGTTTAAAGGCAACACAATATGTTTTGGAGATTGTGTTAAAAAGTGCTATAACTAGTCCCACGCCCCTGGTAAAATTCTCCCTGATGACTGCTATAAAATCTCCCCAAAGTTGTTCTGATTGAAAATGTTACTTTACTTCACATTTTCTTTTCACAGACAAAACAATATGAGTTTAATACAGTAAGTGGTGAATGTTAACTCTAGAGTACTACGTTATTTTAAGTTTCTGTAATGTCCTAAACTTGTTTTTGTTATCATTACTTTAATGAGTGTGAGTGAGCATGGTTGTGATGCTGCATCAATTAGCCTTCGGCCTTTGGTGAAGGATATTAAACTGGCTTATTGGGTTTTTTTTGGGAGGGGGGTGGTGCGGGATTAAATTCAATATATAGTTTGTATTTAGAAAGACTTTATAAGGGCCATGACTGATTATATATGAATGCTGTCTTGTTCTTACTCAGGTTAATTTTAAAAGATTTAATTATTCAGTTGGAGGTTTTAGAAAAACGTTTATCAAGACCAGTTTTTTTTTAAAGTTCGGTTTTCACAGGGGTAAGCGTCAATGATGTAGAGAACTCATCTAGATGTTAAATACTTATTTCTCTGGAATGTTTACATGAGTGAAGTACTTTAGTTCTGCAAGGAATAAAGCCAAAAACAAGAAACTATTTCTTAAAATGAATTCCTGTGTGTAAGTATGAGCGTAAAACGGGTGACAGAAAAGGCAGCCTTTAGTGGTCCCGTTCTTAGTCATTAAGCTGCTTCTTGAGGCTGTCTAGTGAGAAACTATGTCAAACAGACATTTAATTTTTCTTCACATGAACAAGCAGAATACTAAATAATTTAACCTCCGTGGTCAGCCTAGCAAACTGATGAATTTTCATGTTAACTTTAGAGTTAGAGACTTTCCCAAACAATTTCTATGGAGCGGAATCGTCAAGGTAAGGAAAATTGCCTCACCAGCTTGCCTGGAGCATACTGAAGCAGCAGTAACAGACAGGATTCCACCAGTCCTTTCACTGCGTAAATCCAAGCCAGAGTGCAGAGACCATCAAAGGGATAGTCGAGGTTTTGTGACCCAACGTGTCTCTATTCTCTCAGTGATGGCTGATCCCATCTGTCTCTAAGCGCTGACTAGCGCTTGTTCTATTGTAAGTATTGTTCACAAGTCACCTAAGTGAAGATTAAACTTGCGGCTCTTTCCCTACATGTTCAGTCTGGTGTTAAAATGGAAAAATACACATGTACTTGTACCAGCAAAGAGTCATACGTCATGTTACCTTGCAAGGCAGGAAAGCAAACTCTTTAAGGATATCAAATATTTGAAACATTTTCTTATATTTGCTCACCTCTTAAAGATTTTAGAGATTTAGTTAGATGAATTGGGTTAATAACAGCTACTCTGAGGGGTGGGTGTAAAGCTACAGATTTCGTAAACCTACAGAGATTTTCAGTATAGTGGCTGACGAAGGATAAGTAATAGCTGTGATCACATTATCTTCCAGCCACAGTGAAATTCAGTATTTGAAGAAAGGTGCTTTCAACGGAAGAACATGTATTCTCACATCTTTACCTATTTTGTAATTCTCTTTTTAAGCATAAAATGACAGCTTCTGTATTCTGAGCCAAGGGCCACATATCAAGCTTTTTTGTAATCATTTATATACACTCATGATGTTGGGGCAGGTGTCTTATGATACAATTTATCACACCTGAGAAGTTAGAGATTTAACAAGAAAATAGTCATGTTTAAAATTGAGCAACAATTGGTCCTTAATTCTTAGGCTTAGTTTTAGGGGAAACCAGAGTTAAGGCACATTGACATCTTCCCGAGGTTTATGCTATGCTAAGCAAACTCTAAATTTTTCACTTAAAGCATACAGGCAACATCCAGTGTGAATTAAGTTGGTCTATATACATCGTTTTTCCTCCTTACTTACAATTATTGAGTATACTTTACTATTTTGGCCACAACCCAAGAGTTGATTCACGTGGGCATTTAAAATATTTTTCAAAATAAACAAAACGGAGGAGTGGAGTTGCTTTTATGCTCTGTGAACACCCCAGCTTTGTTCGTTATGATAAACGGGGCAAGTACACGTCATTTGATTGCTCTTTAACCTTTCATTATATTGACAATCTGTTATTGCCTAGCATCCATTCCATTCTTCTCAGAAGGTGGCTTGGCATTTTTGTGGTACTTTCAATCTAGGGAGATAAATCTGCATCTCCATCTGGGTTGACCAGATGAGGCTCCCTTCAGAGCCAATTAACACTTTACCAATGGGGTCACCTCAGCATGGTATGAGGTGCTTTGCACCTCCAGGGCTACCATAAACTGTCTCCACAATGCCTCCAGATGCTCCAGGACTGGAAGCCAATCAATCTTTCACAGAAGTGCTTAGCACACCTACCCCAGGGTCCTAGGAAGAGGCACAGCAACAACACTGAAAGATGTATATGGTGCTCCAACCCAGAGCCTTTTGAATATACTTTTGTTAGCCTCTTCATGCACTTACTCAGCCTGAGCGAGATGTTCATGACCCACAGGAAAGCCAAGTATGCCTGGTAGGCAAGGCACAAGCCCCACTCCTGTTCAATTTGATAGTCACCCATATGGTTATAACTTCTTGACAAGCTTGACTAGAAAATTCTCCACCTCGATTGTGACCTTTGAATAGCCTTCCAGTGTTTGGTTTGGGCTAAGACTTGCAGGTCCCACTCATTAAGATGCTTAAGGCATGGCGGTGCCAGCTCTCATACCCCTGGAGGCAGCCAAGGGCATCTCTCTGTTGGTATCCTGGCTGCATCTGAGATATGTGGTTATTTCTATAGGAGTCCAGACTTGATGCAAAGATTGCTGAGGCTTTTCTGCACAGGCGTCTCATTTATTGAAGCAATTCCCTTTAACTTTGAGTTAGCTGGGAAAGAATGCAAATTAAATATTCTTTTAGTAGGGATACTGGGAGGGGTGACAAGTGAAAGAGAAAAAAGGCATGGGTGAGCGCCATGGAGGCCCAGAGTTCCCTCAGGTGGTTGGCTAACTAGCTCAGCCTTTGTATAGACCCTGCCTGCCTGTGGGATGGAGCTAAGAGACAGAAGAATGACAGTGTGTAGGAAGAAAGAAAGACAGTAATTACGGGATGCGTGCGATTAGTGCGGTAGCCAGAGAAATTAAGCCACAAGTCCTAGGAATCTTCCCTTCTGTATGGTACCTGCAGAGGAGGAGAAAAGCCCTCACTACAGAGTTCAGTGGGAATCCACTCCCCGCCAGCTCAGCTTGATTGCTTTCTGGGTTACCTACTGTGGAAGTTCAGCAGCTCGACCTTCCTTTCAGCAAAGCTATATTGTCCTGCCCTGAAAAAAAAGCAGATTAAGAATTTACAGGGATCCCTCCATCACTGGCCTCTGACAGGAACATTCAGGGAGCTGATTTTTCATGGTTCAATTTGCCTGAGGCCAAGATTCTTATCGAAATGTATTTTGTTAATGGAAAGTGCCATTGTAGATTTCAGAAATGTCTAACTTCCCATTAAACTTTCTCATTTCTTTCCCTCTCGTCCTTTTGTTTCAGTTAAGTGGCATTCTCCCTGAGCTACTTTACTATTATTGTATTTCTTTGAAGAATACATAAATTCGAGTTCAGGTTTATAGGTGAGCAGTAAATCATGTCAGTTAAGTTTATAATTATTTTGTAGTGAGGTAAATGATGTTCTAACTGTCTTGAGTCTGAGATAGTCCCAGCTATAATTCAGATCATACTTCAGTTGTCTACTTTGATTTAAATGTTTTCATTAAAAGCTATAAGTTTGCAGAATAATTGAAAAACACTTTTTTGTTAAAACAAAGGCTATGTAATTTTATCAAGATAGGAAGAAATAAAGCCTATCCAATGCTTTCTTAGTTTAAAGCTTTTTTGAGGGCTGCTTCAGATGGGAGAAGGAAGGCATTAGTCACATTTTGTGCCAGGGATTATATTAAGCCTCTGTATCTGTATTATCTCAGTTCTGGTTAGGTCATAGTACTGCTATCCTTCTTATTTGTGTCTTTTGATTATAGGTGACTTGATATCAGCATCCCTAATGTTATCAGTAGTTATGCCGAATTTTGAGGTTATGCTGGTAAATGACATGATTGTGCTATACTTTTTCTTAGTACTCTAAGACAGAAGAGATTCCTTAATGCTGTATGTTTTGCTAACAGGGCAAGTAAGAATCTGGAAATAATGTTTATTAGAGATGAGAAAGCTTAGCAGATGGGCTGTAATGATTTTCCAGGAGGAGGAAATGAAACATCTTTGTCTCCTATTCATATTGGTGCCACCTGGCAGAGTTAGATCCAGAGCAGAGGCCCTCGTTAGCTGGCTCAGCAACAATGCCGTTGACTATTTATGATTTTTGATATAATAATTTTGATACATTTTGTTATGTGGTTTACATCCTCAAAACAAGTAATTTGAGGTTTATTCATTGAAGCCCATTCATTAAAAATATTCAATATGAAACACATATATGTTCTTGTTCTGCAGAGGTTTACCTCATTGCAGAGGGATTTACAGCATAGTCTGACCTATCACAAGATCTCTAAACATAGACCTTGATCCTTTTACTAATGAGATTCTGGTGTTGTTGAGTCTCAAAAGTGTGTTTCAGAAATGATGAGTTATGGTTCCATTGCCCTGCCACCTCTCATGGCACCTTATCTATTTCACTCTCACTTTCCTTCTCACAATCTATAGAAGTATTTACAGGCAAGGCAGACTGATGTACTGATCAGAATCTCTGGATGAATTTATTTTTAGATTTATTTATTAATGGTTTATGCTGATTTCAAATGAAAGATATGCATTCTTCACTTGAATTATTTTTCAATATTCATGGATAATATATCTGAAGGGTCCGGTGGGTATTCTCAATAAGTGACTTGTGATCTTTTTGTAACAAAGATCAGTCAATACATCAGGTTACTCTTCCTCTCATTATAGATAATGCTTCCATGACATTACTCTTGTGACTTAAAACATTTTAGTTTTCCTTTCTTGATATTATTAAGACAGAATTTTAATTTAAAGCACCCAAACAACCATCTGTGACATTCTTCTAGTAATAAGTGCTTAATGGGTTACTGCTTAAATAGATTAATAAATGCTTGAAAGGAGAGAAGGAGACTTGAAAGTGAAAGTCAGTTGGTGATACATCTCGTTAAGATGAATATGATGATGAAAAAGAATTAAGTGACTTGCTCATTATATATCTGATGCTAACAAAAATTAGCATAAGAAAATTGTACCCCCAAAAAACCAAAGAAAATGTTATAAAACACGCTCATTTAGGCAGAACAACAACAAAGAAAGGTTACTGAAATGCTGCCAAAGCTGAAGGATGGATGAATATCAGCTATGCTGAGCTGCAGAATAATGTCTGAGTGCTGAGTGTGTTGTGATGTTACCAGTGTACAGCAGAGTGTGCTAGCATTATTAGAACAAAACTACCCAGTAAGCTCAAGTCTGTGTTCATGTAATAGTCAAGAAAAGAAAAAGAGCCAAGGGAGAAAAGGACAAATAAGGAAACTGACTGTTGATAGCTTGCACGCACTTGTAAGTCATAAAGGACTTTTTGAAGTTCTAAGAGAAACAGTCCCTGTGGGACAATGATAACAGGAGAGACAGACATTGATGTGTAAATGACATCATCACCCAAAGCCACTTTCACTCAAACCAGAGTCCCAGATCATACTAGGGTTCAAAGGGATTCTAATCTTACCCTGTTCATTTTTTTTTTCCTCCTAAGTTCTTGCCAGAAATGAAGGAAACACAGAGAGGCTTGTTCATGTCAGTTTTTCTGACTTGACCTGGAAACTGAGAGTCATGTAACTGGACAAGGGCTTCCCAGAGTTCACAGATTTTAGGATCAAGTTTGTAAAGACACTGGCTTAATGTATATAAGAACAATAGTTGAAATTAGTGTTATATAATCTTGAATAACTATCTTAAGAAATGCCTGATACTTTGAGGGAAATATGAAGTTGTATCAACAGTTTACAAATAAATGTGAATTTGTCATAATGTTGCTAGAATTTTCTGTGAAAGGAAAAGGGCTACTTCTCCTGCCCCAGAAAAATCTTCTTTTCTCTTTCTGAATAATTTAGTGCTATAAAATGTAGTAAATTTATAAGGCATATTAATCAATATTTTCCCACTTTTAACTTGAAGATAAGCTCGATTAGTAACAGGAGTAGGGTACCTCTACTTTCTAAGTCATTCATGGTAATGCCTAGGGATCACCATCTCTTGAAGAACTGGATATTAATGACAGTTTCATCTAACTTTATATGAAGTATAAATAACCTGATTATTCACTGAGAGTGGGGCATAAATCAGAAGTTAAGAACCCCAGGACAGGAGAATTAATATTGAAATGACAAATCAAACAATGGTATTTGTCAAATGTTATCTCCTTTAATAAGAATCATGGATTTGAAATGTCCCTAAATTCCAATGACAAAGCCTTTTTTCAGTATAAAGTGTTTATGTAGCACAAGCTAATTAGTATTAGAAATATCTGCTTTATTTCCTTTGCTCTGCAGCTTAGACATCTATCTGGAAAGAGGCTGAGTACATCAAATGTTCCTTTCAATGTAAGCAGTAAGTAGTTCACTTCCTGTACTCTCTATGAACTCTGTAATGGTTAAATGGAGCTATATTCAACATGAACTCGTGAATACCTCTCTTTCAATTTTCTTTGGCTGTGATTGAGATCTCAATATAAAATAGAAGCGATTTGCCTTTCTATTCTAACACCACAACAGTGTCTTCAGTAGAATGATACTATTAGTCAAATGTGATAATTCATTATCATAAGTTAAATGAGAACTTTGTCACTTAGAATGTTATGCCCTCAGCTGTTAAAATATTATATGATAGTTGTGGAAGTAAAACTTTTTACAGTAACTATTCAAGTATTAGGCTGGCTTTACTTTTTCCAATGAGAGTTTCTGGGGGTGCTGTCTTTGGTTATATTGTGAAGAAGAGGCTGTCCTGTAAGCTTATTTGAAATGGATATAGGTTTGGCCAGGATTCAAGCTGGTAATTAGACAATAAGTCAAATGCAAGGCTCAAGGTTCTTATGTAACAACTGGAGTAAAAGGGAAGTTAGATGTTAGTCAGGGGATTTGCAGGTGGTGCTAGTTGTAAAGAATCTTCCTGCCAATAGCAGAAGATGCAAGAGACAGGAGTTTGAGCCTTGACTGGGGAAAATCCCCTGGAGAAGGGCATGGCAACCTACTCTAGCATTTTTGCCTATAAAGTCCCATGGACAGAGAAGCCTGGCAGGCTACTGTCTATGTGGTCACAAAGTAGTTATTGGAGTTAGCTGACTTTCATAAGTCACAGAGAAGTGACGCCTGTCTGTAAACCTGCCCTCTCCTACCACTGAAGCCTTCACCGTTTACTCTGTGCTCTCTTAGCTGCTGTATTTTTTTTTTTTTTTGCATTCTTTGTCTTAATAAATCTGTTCAAGATAACTCTACTTCTCTCTTCTCACTGGGTCTCCTTTGCTCACCCTTCTTCATTCACGTCCTGCCAAATTTAACCTTCAAAACATTCCTTGACTCTCCACTCAGTCTGCATTTCTTCTTTCATTACCTTCATTCAGGCCTCAATCACCTGTTCCTCCTCAGCCTAGGCAAAGTAAGTTGAGCCTGGTCTCCTTACCTTCAGTTTGCTATACAACTAACAAAGTGTTCTGTCTCAGCTGTTCATATCACTTTCCTTCCTGATGCGGTTCTGCATTGCTAAGAAGATAAAATCTAGCCACTATTATGACGTTTCTAGACCCTCTTTCAGGGCCTAGACAGTTAACTTCATTGAGTGAAATGGACTGGGTATAAGAAGTAGGGATTCTAGGATCCATGGCAACGTGAAGTATTCAAGACCCACCATGAGGCATTTGAACGTACTTGTGTTAGTGTAATATGCCTTCAGGGCAAGGCTGACTCAGGATTTCCTATTTGTGGTTGCTAGTAACACCAAATTGTTTGGGATTAGTTGCTTCCACCATGGTATTTTTCTCCTACCACGATTCATTTGCTCCCTTGTGGGAAATGCTCACACACAGTAGGTTCCCCTCACTCACTACATCCTTCTCAGGTTAACCATTTGTCACTCTATTAAGAGTTAGATCACATAGCCATTTCCTTCAAAAATCCTTGCATGATCCCTATTTATTTCCTACAGGCTTCCATATAAATTTCTATCATACATACTGTATTTATTTTAAGTTTCAGCCTCTCCCAGTGTGTCATAATTTCAGTATTTTTGGTAAACAATGGAGAGCCAGGTATGGAATAAGTACTCAGTAAAGGCATGAAGACTATGCTGAGTTGAATAGAGCTATGGTTCAATGACTTGCTTTAGCCTTTGAGTTTATGGCTATGGAAGTCCATGGAAATCTCAGGGAGTCATTTGACACCAGTCAGAAAGAGAAAATGGCAAATCCTGTCTTACTAATCCTTCTATCCCTGAAATCTAGAATTATATCCATCACCTTGTGGAAGGAAGAAGGATGAAAGAAAGAAAAGAGAGAAGGAAGAAAAAGATTTATTTTATTAATCCAGAAGTGCTGTGGGGAAAGGGGAAGAATGGAAAGAGGCAAGGAGATAACTTAACTGAAGTAAAGAATAGAAACAAAGTCTGTTTTATAAGAATGAAATCTTTTGAGATAGGCACCCAGGAAGAGAGCTGGTCTGAGAACAGGTTGAGGATGGAGACTCAGAAAGTATTGAGTTGCCCAGAGAGACATTTCACTCTACATCAAGAGATAAATGGGTGCATTCTGACTAAATTCTTCACACAGTTTCTCCTAGAGTAGAATGTGTAGTTAGATATATTTTCTTCACGTGATAACTTATTTGCTTTAAAGGATGATGTGTGAGAGAAGAAAGGAAATATTATCAAAACACACAAACTTTATGAAGCGGTTTATAGCATTTGGCAAAGGAGTGACAGTGAAGAGAGGTCACCTAAATGTGTCATTTCAACTCAGGAGCACTCTTGTGTGCCTGGTCATCTCCTGCTATCAACCAGGATCACACTTAAAATATTCCTGCGAGATATTGATAAATTCATTGATAAATTCACAGTTCTTAGCAACATACCACTGTTTAAGATCATGTAAATTAAAAAATTCAAGGACACTAGTGGTAAAGAACCCGTCTGCCAATGCAAGAGATGTAAGAGATGCAGGTTCAGTCGCTGGGCTGGGAAAATCCCCTGGAGGAGGGCACGGCAACTCACTCCAATATGCTCGCCTGGAGAATCCTATGGACAGAGGAGCTTGGCGGGCTACAGTCCATGACTGAAGCAACTTAGCACACATGTCTTTTTACTCAGTGTAAGAGCAGGAAATAGAGAAAGTGAAAGTCACTTAGTCGTGTCTGACTTTTTGCAACCCCATGGACTAAACAGTCCATGGTGGAGTCTTAATCATGTGATGTAATATTTCTGGCTTGTGCAGAGTGATTTTTAAAAATTTTTATTGTTTAGCAGAGTGATTAAACAGGTCGGCCATCAAAACACACAACAAACAGGGTGTGTTCACTATTATAGCAAATGCTGTGAGAATAAACAAGACAGAAAGCACCTAAAAGGCCTTGGAAGAAAAGTAAATATGAAGGATAAGCATCTCCCAGTTTTCTTATAGCCCATTTTCACAGGGCTGCCAAATGACTGTACTGTTTGCCTCACACCAGGGGTGTGTCAATGGTGTATTTTCACAAGTGCTTAAGTACTGAGATAAAAAGTGTAGTGTGAGTGTCAAAGGTGGACTAAAACACAAAGCTCCACTACTTGCCAGTTTCCACAGAAGATAAATAGTTTTCCTTTGTGATAACAAAGGGTATCCTTGTCTCCAACTCAGCCACCTTACAAATCAGGAAGTTGCTCTAAAGGAGGCCCCACATTAGAGCTGACATGGCCTGATGGTGGGTGAGGGGTGTTATTCTGGTACAAATGACCACATATTGTAGAATCCTGAAGTTTTAAATCAGCCTGTGCAGGATGGCTATCTTTGTCAATCTAGATTTGGAATACATTCTTAACTGAAGTCTCCTCAGTTTATAAACATAATTTTCCTTTGCACCTCCAACTATATCCAAGGCTTTAGCTTTGGATAGTTAATAGAACCATATGCTAGCCAAATTCACTTTGATAACTAGAATAGAGAAGTCTGGCAGTTCTATTTTTATTTTAGCAAACAAGAGGCCAGTTAAATATAGTCAGGAAGTACTATAAATGGAAAACATTATTGTTATGAGTTAAAACTCACAGTCAAAAATGTCCACTATTTAAATCCACAGAATTGCTGTAGAATTATAAGATACAGATAACTTAAACATTGTAATATGAGATCATAAAGGAAACATAAGGATAATTCTCAGAACTCAGAAGCATACAAGAACAACTCATCCATTGACTGTGCATATTATCTAAAGGGGTTAAAAGAAATCAGACTTCTCTGTGGGTTGTGCATGGGGCATGCATTATGTGCTGTCATTAAAGCAGTTTTTTCTCTCATAAGCAAGCATTCCCCGCTGGGCCATCTCTTTGGTTTGGTGGGAGTCTGGAGTTATACACGAAGTGTGTGTGATCAGCTAGAAATTACTCCATATAAAAATTTAACGGTATTGTCCTAGCTATTTTTCAATTAGTGCATGTGTTTTATTCACATGACTTGGATTATTGACGACACGAATTATAACTCTGTGGTAAAACATGATCAGAGTTTTTTTTTTTTTCTACCCCCTCTCTGCTATAATCTTATGACTGATGAGAACCTCTGAACAATAACAAAAATGAATATAATTAAAATAAGTTGAGCCTTATTGTTGGCAATAACTATGAGATTCTGAATTATCTCATGTTGGCTGCTTTAAGGCTTTTACTTGGACTACTTTGAAAATCGTGAATAGTGTTCAATCAGTATACCTTCCTTTTTTTCTGCCCCAAGGCCCCTGTGTTTAAATCTATCAGTGTCATGGAACAGTGGGGTTTTAAAAAGTATTTGGAAGGGCACCAAGCCTGAATGTTTTGAGAACACTAACCAAGATACACACACAGGACTGAATGTATTTTCACGAAGACTGAAACAGATTTTTTTTTTTTTTCCTGAGAACATTATTAAAGAAAACCCTGGATACTTAACAGAGGGTGGTGGAACCAGTCAATGTGTAGAACTGTTTTTGCTTAATTAAATCCATATTTTTCTTCAAGGCTTCTGAAATACAGTGATCACCAAAAGGCCTTAGTAATCTCTTTTGCAGTGTGAGATATGTATTTTCTCTTTTTGTAAGACAAGCAATCATCATTTCTTTTGTCAAATATGTATTTTTAAAGAGAACTAAACAGGTGAATTTTAATAACATAATTGGGTAATCTATCAAAGGTTATGCTGGAATCAGATTCAAAACTTAGTTACATTTGTATTGCTCTGTTCTAATTCATACATGTTCTAATTCATACATTTGTTCATCATTTTTATATCGTATTTCCACTTGCAATAAAATTGTATAATAGATCTTTCATTTGTTTTACATTTTCCTGAGTACTTTGAAACTATCAAATGTTCTCCAACAACTTGAATTTTATCTGAAAATAACTTTAGGCAAATTCAGTTTTTTTAATTTTACACAAATCAAATGAATGATGGCTGGATATATGGATTTTTTTCTTTCTTTCTTTCAAGATTCTCTCTGTGAAGAGACTAATTAAAGGGGAATCTGCCTGAGGTGTATTATTCCAATATCTCTCTCAGCACCCCATATATTGATCTATTTAACATCTTCCTTCTGGATAACCCAGAACAACAATTTTTAATCTCTCTGGTAGTATAGCATTAATCAATGCCACAGTTAGAACCTTATCAAATGAATTCATAAACAGATGCAGATCTGATATGGTTTATGGTGAACTATTTTTAAATTGATCAAATCAAACCCACCATCTCTGAATCTTTGAGCAGACATTTGCTCTTTTTCTTTTTAAATTATTTGCGATGACCAGTAAGTGTGTGTGTATATGTTTTGCATTAGACATATTTAGGTATTGGGAAGATAATGTATTCCTCTTCTTTTTCTTTCTATTTCCTTTGAGAAATAATTTCCATAAAATTGTAAAAAATAATATAAGAAACATGCTACACTACTGCCCCAAGTTATCAATTGTGTGTTCTTTTTTGGTTCAGATGAAAAGTTTTAAATTCATAAAATACAGATTTTTATAAGCATTAATTAGCACTAGATTTTTACTTTTTCATCCTTTATTTCCTTAATCTTCAATATTGGAACATACTGAGAGATCTGGATGAGTCTACAGGGGAAATCCTTCTAGTTTTCTGCAAAGAAAATTCAATAAAGTTGATAATGTTGGTCGACCTGGGAGCCCTCAGTTGGAAAGTACCCCAGAGGGCCTTTAATTTGGAAAGTCTAGCACATTGGCATAGAAGGAAATGTAAATCAGTGTGCATGCTGCCATATTTCCTCACCATGGTTTTATTTCTCTTTGACATATTTTGTTATTCTCCTTGAAAGTAAAATTTCCTTATTTTGCTGTCTCGCATACAGGGTTATTGTTACCATCTTTCTAAATTCCATATATATGAGTTAGTATACTGTATTGATGTTTTTCTTTCTGGCTTACTTCACTCTGTATAAATAAATTTTTAAAAAAAGAAAGTAAAATTTCCTTATATTGCTTCATTTTATTTTTCCTATGGAGCTCATGTCTTATCTCTTTAAAAATTGCAAAAAGTGCTTGAATTACAATGCTGCATTTTAATCCTTAGTAAAATCAGTAATTCTTAGAGTGTGGTGGTGGGAAAGGAGTTTGAATTAGTCAAAAAATAAAAGTGTATGAGACTACTGGTCCAAGTCAAATTTCATTGTTCTCTATTTGGAAGAGGAGTGAAGTTATTTTGCCAACTTTCAAATACAGTTCACTCAGAAATTGTCTGCTCTAATTTTGCAGCACATCTCAGAATTAGTTTGGCTCCACTTAGCTATGGGACTTTGGTCTGCTTTTATTTTCAATTCTCTTGGTAGTTCTGAAAGCAAGAATAAAGTTCACAGAGGAATCCTGTTTGCACATTATAAACCACCTTTTCTACCCACCCCGAAAAAAAAAGGAATTGTGTGATTTATGTTTTCCTGGAAAGAAATGGCCTAAATTAAAGATAACTGAAATTCAAAGAAAGTTATACAAATACATTTTATCTTTAATGTGAAAGCTTTCATAAAGTAGTGCCTATTTCTTTTCTGCAATAGAACGGTGGTTCTTATATAGATAGAATGACAACGATGACTCAAACTCTATTTCAAATTCACTAATTGAAGCATTTAGGTGCACACTGTCATTACTGATATTCCCAAAATGGCAGCACAGCTGCTTCTGCTGTTGCTGCAGCTGGCATGATTTTACATTTAAGTGAGTGAAACAGACAGGAGAAAGTTCTTTCTAGTTTGGATACACAGGAATGAAAGTGCCCTTTAGTTCTTGCTCTTTAATTTCGCAGTCTGTCACAGGGCTTCTGTGCATGATTAGATCTTCCCCAGCCTTTTTTCAAAGCAGGTGGTTTCCTATTTTTCAACAAAACTGAAGAAAAACCTAATCTTGTTGTCAGCTGGTAGATCATTAAAAGTGATTTTTGATGATAGATCACCACATGAATTTTAGCATGAAGCGCTGACAGAGTTCAAAGCATTTTGTGACAGTTTTATGAAAATGACTTTCCCATCCCCATCTCCTTATTTTATGAACAACTTTTTCTATGCTACCTTTCTAAAGGTGAAAAATGGGATTGAATAGATGGCATACCGGGTTTCACTCTAGTAAAAATGATATTTCCTTTTTAATAATGGACCAGTTGAGAAAAATCTGCCTCATTCATCACATTGAGGGAGTGACTTCCCCCCAAGATTGCTTTTATGTTTAATAATTATTTATCAGCACTTGTAATCTAGGTATGTTGTTTTGACAAATTGTGTACTACTACTAGTGTTAATAACTGGATGTTATTGTTCAGTTGCCCAGTCGTGTCCAACTCTTTGCGACCCCATGGACTGCAGCATGCCAGGCTTCTTTGTTCCTCACCATCGCCTGGAGTTTGCCCAAGTTCATGTTCATTACACTGATGATGCCATCTAGTTATCTCTTCCTCTGATGCCCTCTTCTCCTTCTGCCCTTAACCTTTCCCAGAATCGGGGACTTTTCCAATGAGTCCTCTGTTCTCATCAGATAATCAAAATACTGGAGCTTCACATCAGCATCAGTCCTTCCAGTGAATATTCAGGGTTGATCTCCCTTAAGATTGACTGGTTTGATCTCCTTGCTGTCCTAGGGACTAAATTTTAACCCTGTACACTTTAAATACAAGGGAATTTCATTACTTTATATACTTTTTTTTTTGGTCAGAGCAAGGGTATAGCAATAAAAGACTTTCAAGCATATAGCTGTATTAGGTAAATTTATATTGCAGAACGGGAAGTGATCTAAATTTAAGACAAAGTATGAACAATGTAAAATTTAAAGAAGACATTATCCATGTTTATTTAAACAGATGATAGCTGTATATGTCTAAGTATCATTCAAGTTTTATTGGATATATTTAGAAGGGTGATATAACATTATTTTAAAAACCAATATATGTATAATTATGTGAAAACAGTATCCTCTGAAGTTATTTCAATTTGTAATGACTGCTTTCGATGTTAACTTAAAAATATATAAGGGAGTGTCTAGTTTTCAAAATTATTTTGGAGTTTGTGAGCAAACAGTTTAAACACCACTATCCTCTGCTAAATCCCAACCTATTTGCCTGTAGTTTTGCCATTTGATTCACTTGTCTGACCTTTTTGTTTGGTTACCATAGATCAAAATGCAAGCCTGAGTCAGTGTAGACTAGCTACCCTTCTTTGGGCACTTAACTTGGCAATTTCTCACATCTTTTCTCTGGTTCACACCTATCTCTCAGCTATAATGAAGTCTTCTATTAAAAGTCTAGTCCTCTTTTAAGGCTGAACTAAAAATCTGCATCTTGCTCATTATTGCCCATAGTCATCCCAGCAGAAGGAATTGCTCTTTCGTCTGTACCTTTGAAAAACTAGCCCGTACCACTTTATAGCACTTAAATAACACTGCCTTTTTGATGGATTCTGAGCATTTTTCTTGCCGACATAATTATAATTATGCTGTTATGAAGAGACCATGAGTCTTCCATGAGTTTATATGCCTTACAGTACCAAATATAGAAGGCTCATTTATTAACTAGATGCATGAATGAATTATATATATTAAAAGGGAAATGTTTTCAATTATATCAAAGCTCCTTTGATGTGGCTTTCTTGTAACTTCTGTTTTGAGAATCACAGGGGATATTGAAATCAGCTGAGTGTATACAGCCCAGTGAAGGAGATAGAGTGAGTCAGTGTTGAAGAAGCCATACTGGGAAAAATATTTATATAGCTAAATATTTTTATAGCTAAATATATTTCAAAGATTGGGAGGAAATTACATCAGGAAGAGTGGAGACAAGGAAAAAGAAAACAGCAGCATTTTCAGTTTGGTATGCTATGAAATTAGGTAGGAGTAACTTTGAATGGGATGGGAGGGAAAATGAGGAGCTGAGCCAACAGGTAAACAACATCAAAGGGGCTGGAAGGAAGCAAGGGACCTGGTCAACAGAATTTTTATTTTTTTTCATCCTGCTTGTGGGAATCCCATTTAAGAAGTGTATGGCTAGAACAGCTGTACCTTTAATTGTTTTATTACTTTTTTTCCCAACATGAGTTCCAAAATAATCAAATTACTTAGACAAATAAAAAGAGTTTTTTTCCATTCCATTTCCTCATGGGGTTTTTGTTTTGTTTAGTTTTTACTGGGGGATACAAATATTTCCCAACTTTTCTAAACTATAAAATAATATTCCGGAGGACAGCTATCTATAATCTAGAACCTATGAGTTGTTTCATTCCTCAAATAGTGATTTTAATGGTCTCATAATATTTGAGCCAATGTGACTCCCAGAACCAAAAGTCTAGTGTCTTTTGAACATTGTCTTCTGGGGACTCTATCAATGTTTTAACATGTAGAGTCCAGGTTTCTGACATGGAGAGTCTATTTTGAGAACTAATCTGCTATGCATTCTTCATTTTTCTGTTTGGGGAGGGGAGCATTGATTACCTTACCACTAATTTTGTTTGCTTACTGATATTACATTCTCAAAATGCACTATATTTGGCGATTGATAGTGAAAATCAAAGAATTTCAACAGAAAGTTTAACTACAGGAATAGCTAAGTTCAGTAAAACCTGGTGAGGAGTTTCCAGTAATTACATGACACTTACAAGGAAGCAATAACAATTAAGTACCAAATTCTGAGAAAAATTACTTTCAAAAATACATGTTAATAAAAATCTACCTTTCTTGGGTTATACAGAATTTATACTGAGGTTTCAAGGTTTATGAGATATGTATTTAACACAGAAGCACATGTTCTCTTCTT
The DNA here is from genome assembly GCF_002263795.3 of Bos taurus. Classification (NCBI taxonomy): domain Eukaryota; kingdom Metazoa; phylum Chordata; class Mammalia; order Artiodactyla; family Bovidae; genus Bos; species Bos taurus. The sequence goes on along the minus strand of NC_037336.1, from coordinate 24,771,576 downwards.
CCCTACCATGCCACTGCAGAAATAGCAATTCCAAGAGAAAGAGAAAGATGTTTCAATATCTGTCTATCTACCAATCTATCTACCTACTTAATGTCATCTATGGAGGAGGAAATGGCAACCCACTCCAGTGTTCTTGCCTGGAGAATCCCAGGGATGGGGGAGCCTGGTGGGCTGCTGTCTATGGGGTCGCACAGAGTCGGATACAACTGAAGCGACTTAGCAGCAGAAGCAGCAGCAGCATAGATGTAGAAACACTTGTGTACGTATACAATTCTATGTTAGTTCATGATCTTTTAGTTCAGATGATGGAACCAGTGATATAAATGAAGGTGTCTCATGCATTTGGCTGTGACTAAAAAGTCACTTTTGTAATGGTCATACATCAAGGCAGTCTTATTCTAATAATATACATTAACTTAGCATGATTATGAGAAACCTTCTTTATGTAAAGGTTGATTCAGAAAAAATAAAATATTTACAGAAAAAATTATATTTAAAAGAAAAATATATTTATTGAATCCTGGAGTGGGGGCAGCATGCAGCAGAGATCTTTCTTAATTTGGAATACATAATTTATTAAGTAGAACAATGTGGATAGGAATTGATATTCTCAAAAAGCAATTCACTTGAAAATTGCTTACAGAGCATATATGATGTTTTGAGTACTATTCTAGTGACTGAACAAAACGGACAGAATCTCTGCTTTTTTTGTAGCTTATATTCTTTGTGTTAGAAATAGGCAATAAACAAATAAATATAAGACATGTGCAATGGGGATAAATACTGTACATATTATACAAAATAGAAACCAAGATAAGGAGATAGTGAATGGTAATTCCAAACAAATATTCTTTCCTAGAGCATTGATCAGGAAAGGCCTCCCTCTATCTCTAGGCAGAGTGAGAGAGAAAGCCCTGGGAATATCTGGGAGTCAAGATTTCAGGAGGAAGCAACAGTGAGGACTCCTGAGGCGGGATTCTAGAAAAAAGCCCAGAGGCCAAATTGGAGTAGAGTGAGCAGAGGAGGAGGACTGAAGGAGATAGGGCCAGAGAAGGAGCTGGGGGAGGGTCACAGGTGTCTTGAAGGACATGGGAGGACTTTGCAGTTTATCTGGCATGATCTGGAATCATTGAAGGGTTCTGGGCAGAAAAGGGACATGGTTTAACTCCTTGCTGTGCAGAGAACAGACTATAGAGCAAAACAAAATAAGACACCCAGAGGCTGTTGTAGTAATTCACAGGAGAGATGAGAAAGCTCAGGGCCAGGGTGGATGAAGTAAAGGTGGTCAAAAATGTCAGGAATTTGGATAGTTTTCATGAAAGGATGAAGAGAATGTTTTATTTATCCACCACTTGTGAGGAAAATATGTCTCTTTTGAGGAATGCTCACAGTGAACTCTAAGAAACAATGAAGGAAATCAGTATGGCTACCCTGAGGACAGTGACCATAATGGAGAACTGAAGCAGGGAGATTAGTTAGGATGTCACTGTAATTAACCTGTGAGAAATAATGGGTATTTAAATGAGGATTTTTTGATAAAAGTGGTAAGACATATCCAGATGCTAATATATTTTAAAGTGAGCATTGACAGGAATTCTAATGGAAAGACTGTGAGATAAAGAAAAAGTGCCAAAAACTTTGATTAGAGAAAGGAGATCTTAAAATCCGGGCACATTTATAATCTCTTATCCTGATTTAGATATCTCTCCATTTCTCATAGCTGGATGGCCTGCAAGGTTATTTGATATTGGTTCTTAACACACTTAAATGTTCACAGATAGTTTACAAACAGTTTCACGTTTGACCCTTTGGGCAAGTGTGTAAAGTAAGGAGAGGGAATTTTCAGTTTTAGAGTTAAAGATGGTGAGTTTTAGGGAGGCTGTATACCTTGTCCAAGGACACAGCTCTGTTAATGGGCTATTGTTCAGTCGCTCAGTTTTGTCAACTCTTTTCGACCCCATGGACTGCAGCATGCTAGGCTTCCCTGTCCTTCGTCTCCCGGAGCTTGCTTAAATTCATGTCCATTGAGTCAGTGACGCTATCCAACCATCTCCTCTGCCGTCCCCTTCTTCTCCTGCCTTCTATCTTTTCCAGCATCAGGGTCCTTTCCAGTGAGTCAGTTCTTGGCATCAGGTGGCCAAAGTATTGGAGCTTCAGCTTCAGCATCAGTCCCTCCAATGAACATTTAGGACTGACATTCTGTTAATGGGTAGAGATGGATAAAAATGGGCAGACTGGGGCTGACCCCAGTCTTAAAGATATGCTGCCTTTAAAATTAACCATGTGTATGGGCATCATGTTATTTGTCAAATATTAAACATCTGGCTGAGTATAAACTTCCCGAGGGCAAGTATCTTTGTTTTGTTCCCTGGTGAATCTCAAGAGACTAATCTCTTTTTAAAAGGGGAATTGTTTTCATAGGGAAATTAAAAACTTTTTATTTTTGGCTGCAGATTAAGAAGACTCAATACATTGTGCTGTGCTCTAATATCCTATTTCCTGCTCTTTTATTATGATCAGTTATTCTATAATAATAATGTTAGGGCTATTAATTAATTATTTTCAAAAGCAAAAGTTAACTAATCAATGCAAATTCATGCTCCCTCATTGGTGGGTAATCTGGAAGATCACTGCCTAGCCAGAGACTATAACTCACATTTAGTATTACACCCAGGTATATCTATATGATTCATTCTCATTACTGGAATATGAGAAGAAATAGTGTATCTCACCTAGGCCCTGACTCAAAGAAGTTGGTAGGGCATCTCCATATTGTTTTTCTCATCTGCTAGCAGAACCGATTGATTGGTAAGACTGGGACACAGATTTATCATTCAATAAAAACTGGAATGTTTCTGGGAAATGAACATTTACTGTCAACAGAAGTGTTTTTAGTTATAGCTGCTAGTATTACCTAACCAAATTGGTACTGGAAATGCTGCTTTCAAAAAGTATAAATATGTAGGGTTGATATCAAGATTGAGTGGTGATAAAAGAGAAATTAGAGGATAGGGAAATGGAGATGCATGTTTTGCAATGGCAGAATTTGTGATAAAACCATTCCCTGTGATGACTTTGAAGGTAGGCCGTGTGCCTTTGGCTCTAGGGTCAGAAGTTGGAAAACAGAGTAATATAGTTTGTGTTTGCTGTTACTTGCTGATTTTGTAAGATAAGATAAGAAAGACATGAATTCAAGCAAAACTTGCCTGGTTTTTGAGAACATAAATAAAAGGGAATAGATAAAATCCTGAAATCTCAGACCTCACAATGGTTGGAAAAGCTTAAGGCTCTGGACCTCAATTGGATGAGATAAGATTGAAAAAGTCTCATTAAGACTTCAACTAAACAGTTGGGCTCAGCTCTGTAGTGAAGATAAAAGAACTTCCGTTGTCATTATTGACAGATGGAATTCACTGGAAGCAAACAGATCAGAAGCCTACTAACTTTGAAAGAAATGTATTGACAAGGGAATTTTGATCCCGAGACTAACCAGAGAGCTTTGATCATGGCTAGGGTAGAGGTCTTCTCAATGCCTGCCTGGCAGAATTTCGTGATTGTTATGGAACAGGGACACCACAGGTTTCCATCATCCCCTTTTGCCAGTGGGAGGTGATTATTCTGTTATTCCTGCAACATTGTATATTGATATCTGGGATGTAGAGGGAAGACAACATACTTTTAATTTGTAGGTCGCCAGACCATGAGTTGCCACATATGGATCTGATGGAGATGACTGTGTATTTCTCAGAGCTCCTAGATTTTGAGCTGGATCTATAACTGGATAGAACTTTGAATTATATATCTTGGGACAGGGGTAACTGTGTTTTTGTGGGGAAAAAGATACCCAGTGATATTTAGTAGCCAAAGGTATTGACTATGGCTTCAATACTTTGGCCACCTGATGTGAAGAGCCAACTCATTAGAAAAGACCCTGATGCTGGGAAAGATTGAAGGCAGGAGGAGAAGGGGATGACAGAGGATGAAATGGTTGGATGTGTTAGGTAGGTAAAATAGGGAAAAGGAGTCCAAAATGGCTGTGGCTAAAAGACAAGGAAGGTCCGAGGACCAGAGTGAAGACTTCAGGCAGAACAAACAGAACAAACAGCACTCCTGGCTAAGCTCAATTTGCATAGGGCAGGCCCAGGTGGAGGAAAAAACATACAAAAGGAGGAGCCAAAGTGCTTTCTCATGGACTCTCTCCCGCGTGCATGCGCACGCTCTCTCTCTCTCTTTCTCCCTCCCCACGCACTCCTCCACTCTCTTCTCTTCGAGTCTTTGATTCTCCTGCTATCTCCTAAATAAAATAGAGCTGTAACACTGATTTGCCTAAGAGCTGTAGCACGTGTTTGTCCAAGACCCAAGAGCTGTGACGCGCCGAGGGCTTTAATGTCCGTTGCTCCAAATCTTTGTTGTGATGAGACAAAGAACCGAGGAACATACACTCGCATGACAGATGGCATCACCGACTTAATGGACATGAGTTTGAGCAAGCTCCGGGAGATGGTGAAGGACAGGGAAGCCTGATGTGCTGCAGTCCATGAGGTTGCAAATAGTCAGGCACAGCTGAGTTACTGAACAACATTGGCTGTGGCAGAGATGGCTAGTTGCCCACATAAAATCAATGCTTCCTCTTCAGTACTGTTGAGTTATGACTCGAAGGAAGCTATTCTACCTTGAACTACATTGTCCAATTCCGTTCACATCCAGATGAATGATATGATTAGTTTTAGCTGATGGAATGTCTATGGAAGTGTTTGTCACTATCAGGCTGGTCTTTTATAGTAGTGGCTGAAACTTTTTCAGTCCATTTCTCTTACTGTTTGATTGAAGCAAAGAACTTAGCAAGCCTGGAGGATGAGTGACCCACAGAATAGAAACAGCCTGGCTTCCCAAGTTAGCACAGTGAAAAAACCTCTCCCTCAAAAGGACACCTGCATTGAATAACCTGCAATAAGCTTTTTAATGTTAGATCTCCCCAGTGGCTCAGTGGTAAAGAATCCACCTGCTAAGCAGGAGATGTGCAGGTTTGATTCCTGGGTCAGGAAAATACCCTGGAGAAGGAAATAGCTACCAAGTATTTTTGCCCAGGGATCTGCTTATTGCATTATGACTTAGCATGCATGTAATAAGCTCTATTATGTTATGCCACCAAATTTGGGAGGTTATTAGTTACTATAGCTAGTATTAGCATAATTAACTCAATATATTATTGATAATACAAGAACTGCTTTTTTTTATTAGGTGCCTATTATTTGCTGGATATACTAATAAGAGTGTCAGTTCAGTTCAGTCGCTCAGTTGTGTCCAACTCTTTGTGACCCCATGGACTGCAGCACGCCAGGCTTCCCTGTCCATCACCAACTCTCAGAGTCTACACAAGCTCATGTCCATCAAGTCGGTGATGCCATCCAACCAGCTCATCCTCTGTTGTCCCCTTCTCCTCCTGCCTTCAATCTTTCCCTTCATCAGGGTCTTCTCCAATGAGTTGGCTCTTTGCATCAGGTGGCCAAAGTATTGGAGTTTCAGCTTCAGCATCAGTCCTTCCAATGAATATTCAGGACTGATTTCCTTTAGGATTGACTGGTTGGAGCTTCTTGTTGTCCAAGAGACTCTCAATAGTCTTCTCCAACACCACAGTTCAAAGCATCAGTTCTTCAGTGCTCAGTTTTCTTTACAGTCCAACTCTCACATCCATACATGTCTACTAGAAAAACCATAACTTTGACTAGGTGGACCTTTGTTGGTAAAGTAATGTCTCTGCTTTTTAATGTGTTGGTAATAGCTTTTATCCCAAGGAGCAAGTGTCTTTTAATTTCAAGGCAGAAGTCACCATCTACAGTGATTTTGGAGCCCCACAAACTCAAGTCTGTCACTGTTTCCATTGTTTCCCTCTCCATTTGCATGAAGTGATGGGACTGGATGCCATGATCTTAGTTTTCTAAATGTTGAGTTTTAAATCAACTTTTCCACTCTCCTCTTTTACTTTCATTAAGAAGCCCTTTAGTTCCTCTTTGCTTTCTGCCATAAGGGTGGTATCATCTGTGTATCTGAGGTAATTGACATTTCTCCCAGCAATCTTGATTCCAGCTTGTGCTTCATCCAGCCTGGCATTTTGCATGACGTAGTCTGCATATGAGTTAAATAGGCAGAGTGACAATATACAGCCTTGATGTTCTCCTTTCCTGATTTGGAACCAGTCTGTGGTTCCATATCCAGTTCTAACTGTTGCTGCTTGACCTGCACACAGATTTCTCAGGAGGCAGGTCAAGTGGTCAAGTATTCCCATCTCTTTCAGAAATTTCCACAGTTTGTTGTGATCCACACAGTCAAAGGCTTTGGCATAGTCAATAAAGTGAAAGTAGATGTTTTTCTGGAACTCTCTTGCTTTTTCAATGATCCAGCAGATGTTAGTAATTTGATCTCTGGTTCCTCTGCCTTTTCTAAATCCATCTTGAACATCTGGAGGTTCAAAGCCTGACTTGGAGAATTTTGAGCATTACTTTGCTAGTGTGTAATATGAGTGCAATTGTGTGGTACTTTGAACATTCTTTGGCATTGCCTTTCTTTGGAATTGGAATGAAACTGACCTTTTCCAGTGCTGTGGCCACTGCTGACTTTTTCAAATTTGCTGGCATATTGAGTGCAGCACTTTCACAACATCATCTTTTAGGATTGGAAATAGCTCAACTGGAATTCCATCACCTCCACTGGCTTTTTACATAGTGATGCTTCCTAAGGCCCACTTGATTTCACATTGTAGGACGTCTGGTTCTGGGTAAGTGATCACACCACCGTGGTTATATGGGTCATGTAGATCTTTTCTGTATAGTTCTGTGTATATGGTGGAAGTAAGAAATAGATTTAAGGGCCTAGATCTGATAGATAGAGTGCCTGATGAACTATGGAATGAGGTTCATGACATTGTACAGGAGACAGGGATCAAGACCATCCCCATGGAAAAGAAATGCAAAAAAGCAAAATGGCTGTCTGGGGAGGCCTTACAAATAGCTGTGAAAAGAAGAGAAGTGAAAAGCAAAGGAGAAAAGGAAAGATATAAGCATCTGAATGCAGAGTTCCAAAGAATAGCAAGAAGAGATAAGAAAGCCTTCTTCAGTGATCAATGCAAAGCAACAGAGGAAAAGAATAGAATGGGAAAGACTAGAGATCTCTTCAGGAAAATCAGAGATACCAAAGGAACATTTCATGCAAAGATGGGCTTGATAAAGGCCAGAAATGGTATGGACCTAAGAGAAGCAAAAGATATTAAGAAGAGATGGCAAGAATACACAGAAGAACGGTACAAAAAAGAGCTTCACGACCCAGATAATCACGATGGTGTGATCCTGACCTAGAGCCAGACATCCTGGAATGTGAAGTCAAGTGGGCCTTAGAAAGCATCACTGTGAACAAAGCTAGTGGAGGTGATGGAATTCCAGTTGAGCTATTCCAAATCCTGAAAGATGATGCTGTGAAAGTGCTGCACTCAATATGCCAGCAAGTTTGGAAAACTCAGCAGTGGCCACAGGACTGGAAAAGGTCAGTTTTCATTCCAATCCCAAAGAAAGGCAATGCCAAAGAACGCTCAAACTACCACACAATTGCACTCATCTCACACGCTAGCAAAGTAATGCTCAAAATTCTCCAAGCCAGGCTTCAGCAATATGTGACCAGTTAACTTCCTGATGTGCAAGCTGGTTTTAGAAAAGGCAGAGGAACCAGAGATCAAATTGCCAACATCCGCTGGATCATGGAAAAAGCAAGAGAGTTCCAGAAAAACATCTATTTCTGCTTTCTTGACTATGCCAAAGCCTTTGACTGTGTGGATCACAATAAACTGTGGAAAATTCTGAAAGAGATGGGAATACCAGACCACCTGACCTGCCTCTTGAGAAATCTGTATGCAGATCAGGAAGCAACAGTTAGAACTGGACATGGAACAACAGACTGGTTCCAAATAGGAAAAGGAGTACGTCAAGGCTGTATATTGTCACCCTGTTTATTTAACTTATATGCAGAGTACATCATGAGAAATGCTGGACTGGAAGAAACACAAGCTGGAATCAAGATTGCTGGGAGAAATATCAATAACCTCAGATATGCAGATGACACCAGCCTTATGGCAGAAAGTGAAGAGGAACTAAAAAGCCTCTTGATGAAAGTGAAAGCGGAGAGTGAAAAAGTTGGCTTAAAGCTCAACATTCAGAAAACGAAGATCATGGCATCCAGTCCCATCACTTCATGGCAAATAGATGGGGAAACAGTGGAAACAGTGTCAGACTTTATTTTTCTGGGCTCCAAAATCACTGCAGATGGTGACTGCAGCCATGATATTAAAAGAAGCTTACTCCTTGGAAGGAAAGTTATGACCGACCTAGATAGCATATTCAAAAGCAGAGACATTACTTTGCCAACAAAGGTTCATCTAGTCAAGGCTATGGTTTTTCCTGTGGTCATGTATGGATGTGAGAGTTGGACTGTGAAGAAGGCTGAGCACTGAAGAATTGATGCTTTTGAACTGTGGTGTTGGAGAAGACTCTTGAGAGTCCCTTGGACTGCAAGGAGATCCAACCAGTCCATTCTGAAGGCGATCAGCCCTGGGATTTCTTTGGAAGGAATGATGCTAAAGCTGAAACTCCAGCACTTTGGCCACCTCATGCGAAGAGTTGACTCCTTGGAAAAGACTCTGATGCTGGGAGGGATTGGGGGCAAGAGGAGAAGGGGATGACAGAGGATGAGATGGCTGGATGGCATCACTGACTTGATGGACGTGAGTCTCAGTGATCTCTGGGAGTTGGTGATGGACAGGGAGGCCTGGCGTGCTGCGATTTATGGGGTCGTAAAGAGTCGGACACGACTGAGCGACTGATCTGATCTGATCTGATCTGATTGTTGCCACCTCTTATTAATATCTTCTACTTTTGTTAGGTCCATACCATTTCTGCCCTTTATTGTGCCCATCTTTGCATGAAATGTTCCCTTGGTATCTCTGATTTTCTTGAAGAGATCTCTAGTCTTTCCCATTCTATTCTTTTCCTGTTTCTTTGCATTGATCACTGAGGAAGGCTATTTTTAAATCTCTCCTTGCTATTCTTTGGAACTCTTCATTCAAATGGGTATATATTTCCTTTTCTCCTTTGCCTTTCACTTCTCTTCTTTTCTCAGCTATTTGTAAGACCTCCTCAGACAACAATTTTGCCTTTTTGCACTTCTTTTTCTTGGGGATGATCTTGAACACTTCCTCTTGTACAATGTCACAAACCTCCATCCATAGTTCATCAGGCGCTCTGTCTCTCGATCTAATCCCTTGAATGTGTTTGTCACTTCCACTCTGTAAGTATAAGGGATTTTATTTAGGTTATACCTGAATGGTCTAGTGGTTTCCCCTACTTTCTTCAGTTTAAGTTTGAATTTGGCAATAAGGATTTTATGATCTGAGCCACAGTCAGCTCCTGGTCTTGTTTTTGTTGACTGTATAGAGCTTCTCCATCTTTGGCTGCAAAGAATATAATCAGTCTGATTTCAGTATTGACCATCTGGTGATGTCCATGTGTCGAGTCTTCTCTTGTGTTGTTGGAAGAGGGTGTTTGCTATGTATGCTAATTTTCAAGCAATTCTTCAATATAGAAATTGTTCTTTTAATTTCAACTGGATCTGAAACTCAAGAAAGATTTAGTTACTTACTCAAGTTCACTAAATTAATAGGTAAAGAAAAGGGACTATAACTCATATTTACTATTAGATCCGGGTATATCCATATGCTGGCTTCCCTGGTGGCTCAGATGGTAAAGAATCAGTCTCAATGCAGGGGACTCGGGTTCGATCTCTGGGTTGAGAAGATCCCCTGGAGAAGGAAATGGCAACCCACTCTAGTATTCTTGCCTGGAGAATCCCATGGACAGAGGAGCCTTGTGTGCTTCAGTCCACAGGGTCACAAAGAGTCAGACATGACTGAGCAACTAACACTTTCACTTTTCTTATCCATATGATTTATTCTTACCACTGGAATATGAGAGTATTTTTCACCCAGGCTCTGGCTCTAAGAAGTTGGTAGGGCATCTCCATATTGTTTTTCCCATCTGCTTGCAGAACCACCTGATTGATAAGACTGGGACACAGATTTATTGTTTAGTAAGAACTGGTATGTTTCTGGGAAGTGAACATCTACTGACAACAGAGTTGTTTTTAGTTATAGCTGTTAATAGTACCTAACCAAATTGGTACTGGAAGTGGAGTTGCTTCTTTCAAAAGCATAAATGTGTATGGCTTTTAACTATAGTAATAGTACATTGCCATTTTTAGAAAAAAAAAATGATTTACACAAATTACTATGATTGAGGAATAATTTAAGGAGAGGTTGGTTATTATATATGCTAAGAAAATTTGAGTTTAAAGTACCTGCTTAATCTTACATATTTATATGATTTGTTAATACAGAAGAAGAATGTATGTGCTACATTCTGCATAAGAATATATGTGGTCTTATTATTCTGTCTAGAATATTTAGTAATGTTATTAAATTCCTCTTTACTCATGAATTCCCCTGCTTAATTTTTGTATGAATCTTGTTTCAGAAGTCCTTAAATTGCTTCTCCTGAGATTTAATCTCCCCAGCAGTAAACAGGTCTGATATTTAGGAATAAATCCTTACTGAAGAATAGACACCCTTGTGGAAAATTTTGTGTTTTTTTGTTTCTTTGTTTTGTTTTTTTTTTTTTTTTCCCCTGCAGCACTGTCTAAAGAGGTGCCTATTTTCATTGTTACTTTTCTAGACTGGCCAAATTTCCTAATTTTTGTTGTTGTTGTTATTTTTAAGTCTCGGAAAGTTAACATTTTACTTGTTCCTATAGGCTTGATCTGGGCAACTGACCGTCCTATTTCGTGTCTTGAGGGTGAAGGCCAGTATGAGAGTCTCTGGTGCTCTCTGAAATGGGCTTCAGGTCTGAGTAGTAGTGTGCCTCTTTATCTCAGAACTGCAGATCTACACAAATCATGCCAAGGGTGTTTCAGGGGTTTCCACAGATAAGTTCTATTCACACTTCTTTTCTCAGTCATCCCTGACTGTATCCTGTGACTCACGTTGATGATTGACTCAGAAGGTTAAACAAATTGGCCCTTACACCTAGCTTTCTTGGTTCCTGCTTCTCATCCAGCCTTCTCTGATAGTTCCTGTGTTTCCAAAATGTATTGACAAAAAAGTAGAATCACTTGCTGTTGTCTCTTTCTGTGAGTACTCTACTTGATATTTAGGCTAGCTTTGGTAACTGAGAGTACAGAAATACCATTCATTTTTTAAATGACTGTACTTGCTTGTTTAAAAAATATTAATAAGGAAGCTTGTCTTGTTTTCAGTTGGAAAATTCAAGTGCATTTTGGGTTAAGTATAACATGATTATGTTGCTTGATACTACATGACTCCTTTTTTTTTTTTTTCTTTAAAGAGCTCTTTTTTAGCTGTCTAGTATAAAACTTCATGCTTACCATCAATGTCTGACGTTCTAGAAAATCGGAATGTCTATCCTGGGCAAATCTTCACTCAGTTCTTTTTTTTTCTTTAATTATTTTTGAATTGAAGGATAATTGCTTTACAGAATTTTGTTGTTTTCTGTCAAAAAAGAGTCAGCCATAGATACACCCATGTCTCTTCTTTCCCAAACCTCCCTTCCATCTCCCTCCCCACCGCCCCCCTCCAGGTTGTTACCAGGTCCCTGTTTGAGTTCCCTGAGTCATACAGCAAATTCCCATTGGCTATGTAGTTTATGTGTAAGTTTCCCTGTTACTCTCTCCATACATCTCACCCGCTCCCTTCTCCACTCCCCCTGTGACCATCAGTCTGTTCTCTATGTCTGTTTCTCCATTGCTGACCTGCAAATGAATTCATCAGTACCATCTTTCTAGATTCCATATATATGCATTATTATATGATATTTATAGTTCTATTTCTGACTTACTTCACTCTGTACTTCACTCAGTTCTTAATAATTCATTCTGTCTAGTTGCACTGGGAAACAACAAAGAAAAATAAGAGCATTCCTGTCATTGAAAAACTCATTCTAACAGGGACAACAAACTAAAGAAGCATATAATAAAGTCTTGAAAGAAAAAGAACAGAGCACATAGATGACCTACAGGAAACACTAGTTAAATGACTGAGCTATGATGCTTGCCCAGAGAAGGAGATGATATGTTTTGTAAGATAAACTGGGAACAGAAAGTGAAGAGGAGCTAAAAAGCCTCTTGATAAAAGTGAAAGAGGAGAGCAAAAAAGTTGGCTTAAAGCTCAACATTCAGAAAACGAAGATCATGGCATCTGGTCCCATCACTTCATGGGACATAGATGGGGAAATAGTGGAAACAGTGTCAGACTTTGTTTTTTGGGGCTCCAAAATCACTGTAGATGGTGACTGCAGCCATGAAATTAAAAGAAGCTTACTCCTTGAAAGGAAAGTTATGACTAACCTAGATAGCATATTCAAAAGCAGAGACATTACTTTGCCAACAAAGGTTCATCTAGTCAGGGCTATGGTTTTTCCTGTGGTCATGTATGGATGTGAGAGGTGGACTGTGAAGAAGGCTGAGCGCTGAAGAATTGATGCTTTTGAACTGTGGTGTTGGAGAAGACTCTTGAGAGTCCCTTGGACTGCAAGGAGATCCAACCAGTCCATTCTAAAGGAGATCAACCCTGGGATTTCTTTGGAAGGAATGATGCTAAAGCTGAAACTCCGGTACTTTGGCCACCTCATGCGAAGAGTTGACTCATTGGAAAAATCAATCCCTCCCTCTGATGCTGGGAGGGATTGGGGGCAGGAGGTGAAGGGGATGACGGAGGATGAGATGGCTGGATGGCATCACCGACTCGATGGATGTGAGTCTGAGTGAACTCCGGGAGTTGCTGATGGACAGGGAGGCCTGGCGTGCTGCGATTCATGGGGTCACAAAGAGTCGGACACGACTGAGTGACTGAACTGACTGAACTGAACTGAAACTGGGAATGAGATGGAGGCGATGTGACCCTGACCAGGAAGATCTCTTAGAACAACTGGATGACAAGCAGCTCACCAAGAAAGAGTGCGGAAAGTCAGAGTTCCCAAGCAGAGGGAGCTATTAAAAGCTTGACTATAGACTTGAAGGTGTTAAAATTCACAAGCTATTTGTGTAGAAGGTAGGCTAGAGCATAGAGCAAGCAAGTCTGTTGAAGAGCAGCAGGAAATGAGATTAGAAAAATAGCATGAGTGCTAAGTCTCTTCCATTGTGTCCGACTCTGTGTGACCCTATGGTCTGTAGCCCACCAGGCTCCTCTGCCCATGGGGATTCTCCAGGCAAGAATACTAGAATACGTTGCCATGTCCTCCTCTAGGGGGTCTTTCTGACCAAGGGATCAAACTGGTGTCTTTTATGTCTCCTGCATTGGCAGGTGTGTTATTTACTACTAGCATCACCTGGGAAGCCCCAGAGAAAGTATATTAAACCTACATCATAAGTTGCATGAAAAATAAAGCAAAGGGTAGACGGCAGTATAATGAAATAGAGAGCACAGAGTTCTGATCAGAACTTTTCTTTATATTCTCCTCTTCCCTCAATCTGTTGATCAATGCTTGATGTTATAATAATAACAATAATAACTACACCATTATTTACTATATTTATTTACGACCTTTTCTGGATCAAATGCACATTTGGGGATTCAGTGAAATAGTCACATTCCTCAAGTGTGCATTCTCAGCTCTACATGAATGAATGTAGCCTATCTTTGCAATAGACCAATGGGAACACTTCAGACAACAGGTGAAGTATCATCTCACTGTCTTGTGTTTAATCAGATGAACTTCCCTCTTGCCTGTTTCTTCTTGATGGTCCTTGATATCCTACAACTGGACTGTCTGATCTCCTATGGAGCTTTGGAACCCCCATTATAGGTGCTTCTTGCTCAAGTTTCGCCGACCCTTTGGGCCTTACTTGGTCAGAATTTAATCTTGAGTGGTTTGTACTATAAGCATGGGTGGGAGATGTTTGCAGCTCTCTTTCTCATCATGATGGACTTGTATCTGTATGTACGAAAGTCACCCAACGTACCTATGTTAGTTTCCTGTTGCTGCCATAGCGTAGTATCATAAATTTGGTGGCTTAAAACTACAAAGACTTATTCTGTCATAATTCTAGAAACCAGAAATCTGAAGTCAAGTTTCCGGCAATGTTATGCTTCCTCTGAAGGCTCTAGGGGAAATTCCGCTCCTGGCTTTTCCAGCAACTGGTGGCTTCAGACACCAGCTTTTGACTATGTCACTCTAATCTCTGCTCCCAGCTTCACACTGCTCCTCCTCTTCTGTTTATCTTCTTCTCTGTGCAGAATTTGTCTTTGTCTCTACTTTATAAGCACTCTTGTGATAGTACTTAAGGCCCACCAGGATAGATAATCAGGTTAATCTTTTCATTTTATGATTCTTAATCATACATAAGAAGATTATTTTTTCAAATGAGGTAGCATGCTCCAGGGATTACAACTTGATATCTTTGGGTGGCCATTATTTAACCTAAACAAGTAAGTTTGAGTATTTTCATTATATAGATGAGTAAACTGAGATTCAAAGGGTAAAAGCAATTTGCCAGTGGTTCAGTAACTAATAAATTTCTCTCTTCTATAATATGTTATTCCCTTCTTAAGTAACATGTAGTTAGCTCCTACTGTAGATCTGGTATCTTCTTTGATTTTAGCCTTTATAACATACTGTAAAATACTTTGAACCCCATGTTATTTGTAAAAGCTCAGAATGATTAATAAAATTGCAAATGTAATAATTTACCGAGTCATAGTCCTGCAGAGCTGAGATTTGCACAGAGGCCAATAATGGATGCCTCTTAATATTTCTCAGTGTTTAACTCTAAAATGCGAACCTGAAATCAGCTATTTATAAAGTTCTAACTAGCTTCAGAAAATCTATTTATTCTGTGGGTTTAAAAAATATTTTCTCTTTTTTTACAGCATTCTTCATAAGATATATTTATAAATATTTTCATATATTTTGGATGAAGATAATTGTTATCCCTTAGAGGAATAGCATACCTATATTAATATATCTATATTATGATCTATTTATAATATATACTATATTATTCAGTCGTGTCTGACTCTTTGCAACCTTTATAGCCCTCCAGGCTCCTCTGTCCATGGAATTTCCCAGGCAAGAATACTGGAGTGGGTTGCCATTTCCTCCTCCAAGGGATCTTCCCCAACCCAGAAATCGAATCCAGGTCTCCTGTGTCTCCTGCATTGCAGGCAGACTCTTTACCTCTGAGCCATCAGAAGCCCCATTAATATATCTATACTTATATTAATGTTTAAATAAAATCACTAAGTCTTAGGGTCTCTTCTGTTATAAAATACGTATTATAAAAGCTCAAATATATCTTCTGGTAGTCGTAGTATATCTTCTATTTTTCACTGGATTATGACATTTTTTCCGTTTTGCTACAGATGTTTGGGTGTTAAACACATTTTTCCTTCATATAGAAGTTTTACACTTGCATTCTTAGCTCAATAACTCTTGAATTTGTATTTAGACCACAAACCTTGGGGGTACAAGACAAATAAAGCCATACACTTTAAGAAACTCATCTAGTTGAGCAGCCTTGAGGTACATCATTAAGTAAATCATTAGATAATCTTGTAAATGCAGATAGAGCTGTGTACAGTCTGCTTCAGGGCTCAGAGGGAGGGCTTAACCCCTCCAGAGGAAAGCACAACAAATATTTTTGTTTACAGCTGAAAGTAACTTCAAAATACTTTCTTAAATTCCTTTGTTGTGAATACTTGCAAATATTTATAAATTTGATCATTTTATGTATAATAATACTAAAGACCAAGTCAGATATGATTTGATCTATAAATTCTGATCAAGTGTGAAGGAATGTAGTAGTGACTCTTAGTAATAATTCAACAGTTTTATGATGTTTACCACTAGGACTTTTGTGTGTGTGTATCTAACCCAAATCTCTCATGTCAATTTCCAAGTCAATCTCCTTTTCTTTGGGCCTTTGCAGATACAGTTCACCAGAATGAAAAACTCATCATATCTTTTTCCTTTCTAAACATTCTCCCTGAGATTCAATTTTTTTAAAATCCCTTTTTTTTGATTGGAGGATAATTGCTGTACAATATTGTGTTGGTTTCTGCCATACAGCAACATGAATCAGCCACAAATACACATATGTCCCCTCGCTCCTGAACCCCTTCTCATCTCCCTCCCCATTCACCCTCGGTGTTGTCTCAGAGCGCTGGGTTGAGCCGCCTGTGTCACACAGCAAATTCCCACTTTGTATCTATTTTACATATGGTAATGTATGTTTCCATGCTATTCTCTCAATTCATCCCACCTTCTCCTTCTCCCACTGTGTCCACAAGTCTGTTCCCTATGACTGCATCTCCATTGCTGCCCTGAAAATTTATCTGTGTAGGAGAGTTTAGTAAACCATTTTGCTCCTCCACTAAATCTTAAATTCACTGTAGCTTCAAAATAATTTGATAATTTCTGAGATTAAGTGATTTAATTTAGCATATAAATCACATTTTTGAAATGTATCATAAGAAATATTTGATAAAATTTACTGGTTTTATGGATACTTTAATTGATTTAGAATAAGCCATTGAATTTTAGATAACAGAAGAAGGATTTATATTAGAAAAACATCTTTCTGAAATTATGATATTGTTGTTTAAAGCCTAATTTTAATTTTCTTTCAAAGACCAAATTGTCTTATATGACAGGTGCAAAATATATACTCAGATAAAACACAAAGTGACTTGGAATCAGGTAATTCTTGATAAGCCTGGTAGGCACTGTTTAAAGATTCAGCTTCTGACACTATTAAATAAAATTATTTATTCTGCTCTTCTAAAATTCTTTGTAAATGGTTGTCCCTCCAGAATGCCATTGAATTTTCCCTGAGACTTACATTTTGAGTTGATGAGAGACCCTAAAGTTAGATGTAGATTTTAATATTAGCAGTGAACCTGAGACAGTATGCTTTTTCTTGCTTTATTGTTTTCACTCTAAACACTTTTGTGAAGCCCTCAAGTTGTTTTATATATGTGGGGACTCTGGGAATAAAACCAATTATTCTGTTAGACATAAGAGTTTACAAACTCATATCAATGTGCTAAAATTAAGTTACATGTTGGCACAAAGTTACCATAGACACTGTACAGGGTTATGATTTTCTTTGCTGGGAACAACAAGTAAGGATTTATGTGTTATATGTGTTATCTAAAATTAAAGGATCCTTGATTTTTCTTTTAAAACTAAGAAAAAGATTCAGCTTAAATATATGTCACTTAAAATAGTATATTAAGGAGAATAACACTTGTTGTTCAGTCACTAAATCATGTCCGACTCTTTGCAACCCGTAGCCTGTAGCACTCCAGGCTCCTCTGTCCTCCACCATCTCCTAGAGTTTGCTCCAATTCTAACATTTATTTAATTCCTAATATATAAATTCTTGACATATATAGCTGTATATTTTATACATATAATATGAGTTAATCCTTAACAATGCCTTACAGAAAATGGTACTTTTAAAAATCCTTTGCTTTTTTCTGCTGAGTAGAAAGATCCTTTCAACTTTCCCAGGACTTGCCTACTGTGTGCAAAGTTCTCCCTTCTTGCGTGGTGTTTGTGAGAAAAAAATTATTTCCATAAAAGTTTCAGCAGCTGAAACTGGCTCACACTGTCGTACTTTTCCTGAGAATCTAGGTTTATTTCTTTATTAACCATTTAAGAATTCTTCTTCTTATTTTGACTTGAAGTAGCCATCACAATGGAAACTTTAGCAGGGTGGTCACATAGGGTTTCCCCTTCTTTTCTCAACATTTATTAGAAGTGTCGTGTTTCACAGGATCAACACCACATATGTGTTCTGAGATTGTTCTATCACTGATTACAGAACTACTGACTGTCCTAGGAAATCTACTGTCTTTGTCCTTGGAAACCTTCCTAATGTCCTATTAAATATGGTTTTAAAAAAATGAGGCTGGTCTGGACTGAGTTTGGTTTAAGACCATGGATACAATGATGTAATGTGGGAGGGAATTCTTTTCTTTGTCATTGTTATATATTATACCACTGGAGTTATGCTGTTTTTTTAACAAACTTGTATTTTGTTAGGTGCATTTTGAGAGAACAGCAGGAGAAAAATGTTTCCACAATGAATGGGTTTTGGCAGGCACATGACCTGAATATCGTTATTTGAGAAGGAAAAACTTACTCTGATATACTGCTTTTATGAGTCTCATTCTTCCAAGTCATCTTTGTATGTGTTGAAGTAGCCTTGTCTGAGACATTGAGTGGAAACTTTGGGTCATAAAAAATGAAAATTCCTTCCTCCATTTGTTAGATGTGTTTATGAAGTAAAATTATTTGGTGGGCTGCTAGTTTTCATTACATATAATATAGCTTAGTTAAATTGAGACATGAATTTAAATAACACTTGGGTGATTGCCCAGGTGCTAGAAATCCTTTGGGATTGAGCATAGATGATACTGAATTCACAATAAACTTTGTCAACTGAAAGGAGCCTTTAATTCTTTGGGATGCATTCCTAAGTCTGGTTAGTAACTAGTTTGTCCTGTTAATAAACAAACATCAACAGATTCAGAGGTTAAGCTTGGAAAACAACTCCCCAGATTTAGCACTCTGTATCTTAACACAGATCTAATCTTTTGAAGATATGTCTGAAGCAGTAATTTCTGCTTCTTCCTAATTCCATGAAGTATTAAAGTTTCCTGCAATGGAGGCGTCATTGTAGTTTTCTTGTCAATTCTGTCCTTGCTAAGAATCAGTAAGATTTAAATAACAGTAGGGACAGAATTCATCTATGAGGCATGACACTCCTGAGTTTCTCAACATATGCGACTTTTTTTTTTTATGTCTTTGTATGCCTTCTGTATCTTGTTTCTTTCAGCAGAAAAAAGATCTGTGTTCTTTTTAAAACAGCTAATCTGTATTCATTTCTTTTTGGTTTTTTTTTTTTTTCTTGAAACAAAATTAAAATAATGGAATACTAAAGAATTGTGTTTTATTGAACCCAATTTCTTGGTTTCCACAACATGTATAGGAGGACCAGTCTGCTCTCTTTTGGCAAAATATCTGTACTGAAAAAAAAATTTTTTTAACTGTGTGATGGTAGTCAGGCCATCTATGTATATGTCTAGGTTTGGGGGAAATTCAAAGATCAGCATGAAGAGAAGAAATGCTGCTCTCTGGCATCAGTAAGCAACTTTTGGCAGATGTTAGAGTAGCTGATACAGGACAGCAGTACAGATTCAACTGATGGTAGCAGTGAAGCAGTGACAATCAAGGCCAATGAGAAAAATGATAAAAATATAGTGGGGTTTGAGCAGACAGTGGTAGGGATGTTTGAAGATACTGTAGCAATGATGATAGCTAAAAATTTTCAGATAATGACATTAAACAACAACAAAAAATAACAATTCTTCTGCTGTAGGCCTCCTGTGGTTCTGATATTTCTTTTAAGTAAATCTATCAATGACTTGGGTGACTGGTGAAGTCTATTGCTGGAAACCAAATATAGAAATAATCTTAAGGAACTCAGAGTAATAATTCCCACTTGTCTTCAAGGAAATTCCTAGTTTATTGTGAGGAGGTAAATTTTCTTCTTTGGGGAGACTTGAGGAATTCCTGGTCCATACAAAACATTCCTTCTGTCTTTAATAGGCCAACTTTCTTTACAACTAGATGAGGCTACGTGGGCTGAGCTAAGCTGCTATAACACAACTAGACAGGAAGATCTGGTACGTGGCTCTCCTCTCTGGGAACTAACGCTGATGATCGAGGCCAGGCCCTGTGCTTTTGAATGGGTGTTTCAGGATGGCTTTCTTGCTCCCTTCTGCTTTCCATTTGTACCTCCAGGATTTGCTTTGTTTCCAGCATCTGCACATCAGGTCCTTCATTAGCTAAGCTCACCACTTCTGGGTATTTCTGGTTACTTACTACTGATATTTCTTGCACAATTAATGTTCAGTCAGTGAAGGCAGACTGCAGCATCTCTCAGTTTATAGAAATAAAAAAATGGTTGCTCATTTTCTTATTGTACTGATGATTGTATTTCAAATCTGTTCTAAAGAAAAATATGGGAAATGAATTTTGAATCTCAGTATCTGTTGAATACTTAATTTTGATCATAGGACAGCTAGTATAGCTATGTACATATCATCATGATTTGAATATCAGTGTAATTTGAGGATATTCTTAATGCAATCATTAAATCAAATCTCAGAAATAGAAACCAGTCACAAGGTTTCAAAATAACCCATGGCATTTTTGAAAAGCTTTATCTTTAGAAGGTACTTATTTCCTTTGAATCCAAACCTCTCTTTAAGTTGATACATCTATTTTAATTCAGTCTTCTGGTATATACAGAATTTACTAACGATATGATTATTTTTCAGAATTTGAAATTTTCGTGTTCCCCAGCATCACTTATTTTTTTCAGAACTAAACTAGCTTATTTATTTCAACCATTCATCTTATGATTATATTTTTCAGGCACTGTATCTATAGTTACTCCTAGAATCATTCTAGTCTGTTATTGTCTTGAGATATATTTCAATAGAATTGAATGCCATGCTTCAGTCCGGGTAATATCATGTCCCTTGTTCTGAATCTTCCAGTTCTATTAATGTATTCCAACATTGCATTCATTTTGTTTGTTTGCTTTGGTTTTTAGGGATGATATTTTTCTTGACTGATGTTGAACTGAATATTGTCTTTTACATATAACATTTATTTGTTCAGTTGGATTTTCTTCATCCTAAAGAGCTGTTATTCTATTTTAAAAATTTAAGTTCAGAACTGGATTTTTAATAATTTACTCACTCATTTATTCTTTCATTCAAAAGCACAGGATATAAAAAGTTAAGCCAGAAAGACAGTGCTTTCTTTACCTCATAAAGTAGTTATACTAGATGTTGTATTTATTAGACTCACTTCATTATTCCAGCTCAGTAGTACTCAATTCAGCACAGCTTCTTTCCCAGGGGACATTTGGCAATGTCTAGAGATGTTTTTGGAGAAGGCAATGGCACCCCACTCCAGTACTCTTGCCTAGAAAATCCCATGGATGGAAGAGCCTGGTAGGCTGCAGTCCATGGGGTCGCTAAGAGTCAGACACAACTGAGCGATTTCACTTTCACTTTTCACTTTCATGCATTGGAGAAGGGAATGGCAACCCACTCCAGTGTTCTTGCCTGGAGAATCCCAGGGATGGGGGAGCCTGGTGGGCTGCCATCTATGGGGTCGCACAGAGTCGGACACGACTGAAGCGACTTAGCAGCAGCAGCAGAGATGTTTTTGGTTGTCAAAACTGAGATGCCAGGGAGAAGTTACTATTAGGAGCTAGTCCGTAGAGGATAGGAACCCCATTACGCATCAGCAAATTGTCCCCAGTGATTCAAATGCTTCCTGGTATTCACACTCTTGTGTTATCTCTTCCCACATGATATATGGCTGACCTACTTAACCAAAAGGATATTGAGGAAATGAGGGAGTTGTGATTTCTGCGGCTGAGCGTGAAAGACGCTGTGGCTAATGCTTTGCTCCTTTGGGGTCATTTGCTTTGGGAAAAGCCAAATGCTGTGTCATAAGGACACTTAAGGAGGCCTGTGAAGACATTTATGTTGTGAAGCCTCATAAACTAAGGCCTCCTATCAAAACCAGCACTAACTTGCCAGGCATGTGAGTGACTACCTTGGAAGAGGATTTCTTTGCTTCCGTAAAACCTTCAGATGGCTGTAGTCCCTGCAAGCTCATGAGAATAAAAGATTCCAAGCCAGAGGAACACCCAGGTCATCTACTCCCAGATATCTGATGCACAGAAACTGAGCTAAGTGTTTCTTATTTTTAAGCTGCTAAGTTTTAGGGTAATTTGTCATGTGCTTAGTTGCTCAGTCGTGTCTGACTCTTCAAACCACATGGACTGTAGCCCGCCAGGCTCCTCTGTCTGTGGGATTTCCCAGGCAAGAATACTGGAGTGGGTTTCTGCGCCCTCCTCCAGGGGCTCTTTCTGACCCAGGGGTTGAATCCGCATCTCCTGTGTCTCCTACACTGCAGGCTGATTCTTTACCCATTCAGCCTTCTGGTAATTTGTTATGCAGCAATAAATAACTAATACAACTGGCCTAACTATTCAGGTTAGAACCTGGCATAGAAGTGTTCACTTTCAATTAAAATCGTTTAGTCATATTAAATTAAATTTGGTCACAGCCTCCAAGTTTACATTTTACGTAGAAAATGTTCCAGGTCAGCCAACAGTCTCCTAACTGCTTCAATCTGTTTCTCAATAACAATAATCATGCCACTTACTAAGGTGTTATTATTGCTTAAAATTTCATTATGTTTTATGTGATGATGGATTTAAAGCAAAAGTCCTACTCTTATGCTTAGAAAAATGTGGTCCCAGTTTTCATGTTATTCTAGCCATTATATCATGGATATTTCAATACAAGTCTTATAAACAGATACTGAATGCCTTCTTCACTCTTATGAGTCCTTCTTGACTTATAAATTATTTCATCTTTCTTTTTCTTGGGATAGACCCAGACCACAGTATGTACTATATATTAGAAATATGGGGATGCTTTGCTTTGTACTATATCCAGTAGAACATATGTAATGCTTCTGAAATGGCTCATTACTTTAGAATTGTTCTAAGGACATAACAAAGCACACACTAAAAAACAACAACAACAACAAAAAACCCATATATATCACCACAGCATAGATTTTTAGAAATAATCAACTCTTGACTCTATTGCTGTTTTGAAGAAGGCATATGTTAACCCCAGAAAATGCCAATGAACTGACTGAAACTACTTACCCATAATAAATAACATGGGAGCATTCTGACATTTCTTTCAAGGAGTTACTTTTAATAATAATAATGAAGACCACTTGTTTGAATTAACGGAAATATATAATGTGTTCTAAAATAAAAATTTCAATTTATTTGCACTCTTTGCCATTGTGGCCGAGAAGGGTACAGGAGAGATGGATTAGGCCACATCAGGTATTTCATTGTACCGTCATGATTACTGGCACCAAAGCATCCACAATGAGCAGTATGGGAAAAGATGAAGAGCTGAGAAGCTGCAGATGTTTACATCTCTCACCCCAGAAAATGTGTTCCAGCATTGACCCCTGGAGCATTCTCCTTACGATGCTACAGTGGCTTTTTTCCCAGTCTGCGTGATCAGAAGTAGGTCCATGATGCAGCATCAGCACCCACTCTTTAGTTACTACTAGTAATACAACAGCAATAAAATAGAATGACCAATAAATGACAGGACAGCTGTCTAATGAGGTGAAGGTTAAGGAGTGTTAAACTGTGCTAGACATTTCTATTTGCTGGCACTAAATTATGTTGTCTGTTCCAAGAGCTCTCCCCATGAGATGTTGATGTGCTGTGTTGTTCTTGGGCAATTTATGAAATCTACGAATGGCCTGCATGCCTATCTTTCTGGGAAGGGAGCTGCCTGCAGCCCTGTCAATAGCCGCAGCATAGTAAATCATGGTAAACAGCGGTTCAAACAACCCACCTTCCCCCCTTGGCCCTTTCACAGACCCCACAGTCTTTTCCATTCCACTGGCCATGACTTACTGTCTTGTTGGTTGATATATCCCTAAGACAACATAGAGTCTTGCACAGATGTAGAAACAGATTTCACCTACAACATTCTTACTTCTTCACCATGGACGTGAGTGACAAGGAGAAAAGCTTGGCATGTCTTTTTTTTTTTTTACTATACTGTGAGCAGGAGAAGAGAGAAACACTCGTCTTTCCTATGAGCAACTTAGTGTCAAGTGAGTAGAGGTTATCCCATCACTCAGTGTATATGTGTTGAACCTCCATAATTCTTCAGGCACTGTGGTTAGAAAGATACGTGTGGCCATTGCTTTTTTTTAAAGTTTCAAGATGATGGAAGAAACATATTACAAGTCTAGCAAGTATCAATACTATAAGTGGAAAAAATTAGGATGCTATGGGAGTAGATGTCAAGGGGTAAAACACAGTCTAGGGGATTCTAGCTTATTGGTGTTATGAAATGAAATGCTACGTTTTTTTGTTATTGTTTGTGTTTTTCTGGTTTTATAGGTACATGGCAATCATAGTGACATAGTAATATGCTGAACAGGAATATGCCAATCGACATGGTTTATATGAGACTCTGTAATGACAACAAATATCATCATCTGTTTGGAATTGTTTACGCGAAGCAAGAGGCAGTGGGCTGCCAGTAATGGTTTTAGTAGTGATTCTCAATCTTGGCTGCACGTTAGAATTGCTTGGGGAGACTTTAAAAATCCTGATGCCTAGGCCACCCCCAAAGCCAATTAAATAAGAATCTCTGAGGGTGAGACCCAGACACCGCTGCTCTTTAAAACTCCCCAGGTGATTCCAGTGTGCAGCCAATTTAGGAACCACTGAGTTACAGGCTTCCAAGGCTTTCCAAAATTCCCCATGAGGAACCACAGCTGCCAGTTTTATCACTTTGGAGAAAAAAAAATCACCAGGTGCAAGAAGTTCTTCTTTGCCATCTTAAAGTTTTAACTTTATTTTTAAAAAGTTTAAGTATAACTATACAGTAAATTCGCATACCTTAAATGTAGAGTTCAGTGAATTTTGACAAAGTATATACTCATGTAACCCACATACCAGTTGAATATAGAACATTGCCATTGAATTAGTCTTCCTAGTGTCCCTTCTCATTCTTTGCCCTTCTCCGCTGTAGACAAGAAGTGTCTTCATTTCCGTTCCATAGTTTAGACCATTCTTGGACTTCATAAAAATGGAATCAAACAGTATGCACCATTTTGTTCTGACGTGTTTCCCTCAGCTATGCCTCAATTGTTTGCTTCTCTTTATTGCTGAGTGATATTCCATTTTATGGATGTACTGTCTAACCCACACTTGTGTATCCATTCTCCTGTTAACTTGGTTTTTCTCCAAGTTTTGTGAACATGAATAAACCTCCAATAACATTCTAGTACAAGTGTCTGTGTAATTGTGCTTTATTTTCACTCTTTATAGCTAAGAGTGAAACTGTTGAGTCATGGAGTAGTTGTACATTTAACTTGAAGAAAGTACTAATTTTTCATTGTGGTTGTACCATTTTATACTCCTGCCAGCAGTGAATGAGGGATCCAGCTGTTCTATATCTTCTCCAATATTTGTCACTGCAATTTTTTTAATTTTAGCCATTCTCTTGAGCATGTGGTGATAACTAGCTATGACTTTGAGTTCCCTGATGACTAACAAGGTTGCCCATTTTTAAGTGTGTCTATTGGCTGTTTGTATATTGTGTGTGTGTGTGTGTGTGTGTGTGTGAGAAGTACCTGTCCAAAACTTTTTCCCATCTTGGTATTTGGTGGATTATCTTTTTTTATTTTTTGTGAGTTCTTTATATAATCAAGATATGCATCACTTTTCAGAATATATCATGAATATTTTCTTCCAGCCTCATACTTTCCTTTCACATTCTTCAATGTGTCTTTGGTTGAACAGTACTTTTTATTTTGATGAAGTCTAGTTTATAATTTTTTTTCATTTATGGTTTGATACATTAATCTATATATCCTTGTGACTCATTATACTGATTGCTGTAACTTTATAACATCTTGAAATCAGGTAGTAAAAGTTTTTCAACTTTGTTTTTCTTTTCCAAACTGTTTTGACTGCTTGAGATCATTATATTTTCATATAAATTTTAAGATAATCTTCTCAGTATCTACAAATAAGCCTGATGATATTTTGATCAGAGTTATGCTGTGAATAGTTTAGGAAGAATTGAAATCTTTATTATTGAATTTTCCAACAATATTGAATCTTATCAACAATTCTTTTATATGTTTTGCTAAAGTCTGTCACCAAATATTTTATTTGTTTTAATTCTATTCCAGATGGAATTTATTTTTTAATTATGTTTCATCTTTTGTTACTTGTCTATAGAAATACTCAGATTTGATTACATACACTGAGACCTTGATGAATTCACTTACTGCGTCTGAGGGAAGTTCATTTGTTATGAAGATTCCTTTTGGATTTGGATACATACAATTATAACATCTATAAATATAGTTTTACTTCTTCTTTCTGATATTCGTATCTTTTGTTTCTTTTTCTTGCCTTACTTCCTTGAGTAGACCTTCACATGCAACACGGAATAGAAATGATGTGAGTGCTTTCTTTTGCATTGTCCCCAATTTTAGAGTAAATATTTTGCCATATCACCACTAGGTATCATGATAGCTACAGGATTTTCAGATTCAGGCCTTTTATTCATAGTTTGCTGAGAGCATTTTAAAGTCATGAATATATATGTTTGTAATTATTGAGATGGGCTTCCCAGGTGGCTCAGTGGTAAAGAATTCACCTGCTAATACAGGAAATGCAGGCTTGAGAAGGAAACAGCAACACCCTCCTGTATTCTTGCCTGGGAAGTCCTATGGACGGAGAAGCTTGGTAGGCAACAGTCCATGGGGTAGCAAAAAAGTCGGACACAACTTAGTGACTGAACAGTGACAATGATCTATTGAGATAATCACAAGATTTTTCCTCTTTACTCTTATAAAGGTCTATTTTATTAGTTTTATTTTTTCATAACTTTAACCTCCCTACTTTATAACTCTGGATTCTGCTTGTTTTCTCACAAAAGGAATCACGTAGTTAAGAATAAAAGCAAAACCTGTGTGACTGCATGATGTGACTGCATGAGTTGAATTTCACCTTCCCAGATAACAAACTTACCAGCAAGACCAGTCTGAGATCTGTTCCTTCAATAAGAATGTAGGAGACTTATGTATGGGTTTTCTATCTTGTTTTATATCAAGATAGATAAAGACATTAGATGGTTCTTCTGTTTTTTAATCTAATCCTGAATCTGGAGAATAGAGAATAGAGGATGAAACAGGATTTAAAAATAAGACCAATTAAGGAAAAATTTACTCTCCAGAGGCAAGGAATGTTTTAGGGAAATAAAACAGATGAAATGTCAGTAAATAACATTTTCAAATAGGTGAAAGCAGTTAATATGACAAATTGAAAAATAGGACCTAATAAACTATTATCTATTGCAATTTCTTTTAAGTAATAATTAAGAAAATTAGCAATCAGCACAAAATACCTTTTCATGTATTATTATTCAGAATATTATTATTCTTATTCAGAAATAAAAGGTTCCCATTAAAACAACAGCCAGAGACAAGTAGGTAACAGGTGAAACCACTGACTGTCTAGGACATTAGGCAGTGCTTTTATCTTTTCCTGATATTTACTAATTATCATTTTATTTACTATTGGTATATGACAGTGATTTTCCCTTGAAGAAACAAAAGCAGATGGATATCAATGTTCATAACGTGAGAATAGATCATAGTAACTGACCTTCTTTTAACCTTTGGCTCCTGCATTTAACGTGTAAATAAAGCTGGAGAGAAATAGGATCTTTGGTATTTTGGTAACAGAGGATAGGTTCAGACAATAGGAGATTCCTTTTACAAACTGATTTGCCTAATGTGTCACTGGGTGGATGAAATGCCATTAGTGTGAGAAGAGCAATAACAAGTTTCCTAGCTTTTGTATATCTACAAAATGTTTAGGATAGATAAAGTAATGGATGAAAAACTGACATGAGGACCTGTAAACACAAATTTCAGGTATTATTATTGTTATTTCAAGGCTTAAATTATGGATTATTATTATAGACACAATGGTGTAAACTTTCAAAGTAAATACTTCAGTTTCTATGTGGCCTATTTGGTTACATTTTAAAGAAGACATTGTTAATCTGGTCACAAAAATGAGAAAAATAAGTCTCCCCCCAAATTTAACAGAACCAAGAATAAATATATGCTTATGTCAATAAAAGTATTCATAATCAGTTGGCGTTAATTTGTATTCAAGAACTAGAAGTCGTCATAAAACGTAGAGCAAAATTGTAATTATTGCTAAAGA
The DNA here is from genome assembly GCF_002263795.3 of Bos taurus. Classification (NCBI taxonomy): domain Eukaryota; kingdom Metazoa; phylum Chordata; class Mammalia; order Artiodactyla; family Bovidae; genus Bos; species Bos taurus. The sequence continues at coordinate 24,743,559 of NC_037336.1, read as the reverse complement.
GATTCAGGACAGTCTTTCTTCACTTGCATAACTTACTCAAATTATAAAAGAAACTCAATTCTATGAACTTTAATCAAGTCACCCTCTAAGTCCATACAATATTTATCTCCACCAACTACTTTTGCTGTGTTTCTGCCAAATAATAAATTCTACATCATCTACTGAATGTAAGAGAATTTATGTTCTGATGACCACCAGGAGAGAGTCATGATAGTGTCAGAGGTCAAATACTTATGTCAGAAAGACTTTATTCAGTAGCAATAAAAAACTGACTAGGCATCAATAAAGCCCTATGGGGCCATATAAGAACTGTGGGTTTTTGAGTTGACATGTATGTAGAGTAAGCATTTATGCTTCACATAGGCACTAAGATATTAGAGTCAGCAGTTTTCTTTCCCAGCATGTTTCTCATGCCTTCTTCTCCAAGAAAAAGCTTTCATTTGATAACTTATGTATAACCTAGAAAGTATCAAAACACAGGTTTCTTTTCTTTCTTTAAGGAGAAAAAAATTCTAAGCAACTTAGAAATGCATATATATCATCAAGTTGAGTGGGCTGGGAAATATCACTACATGGTTATCCAGGGTCATAGTACTCATTAAAAGACTAGAGCAAGTCAGCTGCAATGGTATGTATCAATTACATAAGACTTTTTATGTTAGGTGCAGTATTTTTACTTAATGAAAACCAACAAATATTAATTAACATCTACTATATTGATGTTTAAGTCAGGAAAATCTTCACATGAATCATTTGGGAACTTATTAGAAATGCAAAAAAAAAAAAGAGAGAGAGAGAGAGACACACACACACACACACATTATCCCAGATCTATTGAACCAGAATTTATATTTTAACAGGATCCCTAGTTGATCTGTATGCACTAAACTTTATAAAGCAGGGCTTTCAAATTCATTTGCATTGGAGGAGATATTCAAGCTTCCTACTCAACTCTCAAATCTTCCTTACAACTTAGTTTGTGGCAAAATTTGGAGAGTTTGTACAACTTATTTACTTTTTTTCAGCTTGCCCTATTTCAAAAGGGAAATGAGACCTTAGGGAGTAATGAGCTTTTATTTTGTAGAAAAACAAGGGTTCACCAGCAGAGCAGAAGAAGGCAGGGACCCAAAGGTCAGGGAAAATTTGTGCTTACGTCCCAGCTCAATTCTCAGCCACATGATTCATCATTTGAATTAAGAGCATATTTCTGCATACTCTCGTAGCACGGACAATCCTCAGTTTAAGAACTGATTGTGGTCTAAATGATCATTTGTAAATTGGTGATTTGAAATGTTGAATGTATTTTCTCATAGAAACAGTGTTATACTCAATGGGTAGACTTCCAGGCAGTCTGCAGAGATCTGTTTAACTTACAATGTACCAAGAAGAAAAATATTGAGAAGCACTGAGGAAAAATAAGCATATAAGAATGATACATGCCCAGGTTCAAATTTGACTCCTCAACTCTCCAACTCTTCAATTAGAGCAAGTTATTTAACCTATTTATCATCTGTAAAATAAATGTAATAATAACTTCCTCACAACATCTTTGTAAGAGCTGAAATATGTATTGTTACTTGCCGTTGAATTAAATAATTGGCATGATTAGCCACATTATATCAATAAAGGTTTAAAAGATATTTTGCTGTACAATTCTGGTGAGTATAGATTATGACATTTGTTCCAAGGAGGAAAGAGGATGAGGATCTCAGGGAAGACAAAATGATGCCTTGCAAACTGAGGGGATCTATTTGTGGGGTTAGGTAGAAGTTAGGGAGGATGTTCTGTGTGGCATGTGTGTGGAAAATAGTGGGGGTACAGAGGAAAGAGAGGGGAGTTCAATGGATTTGGGCCAGAGACTAAGAAAAGAAAAAAGAAATGCTGCTTGCATTTGCCTTTCTTTTCCTTTCTCCCTTGCCTCCATCTATTTTGCAATTGCCAACCTATACCAAGCAAACCATAAGATGAAGAAGGACCAAGAGCTGGAGTTGGCTGGGAAGCATCACAGTTTCCATTATGGACCCCAGTAGCAGGGAAGACAGTGGAAAGTGGGGAGAGGGAAAGTAACTGTTAGGGTAGAGCAGTGTGGGGAGGTTATTCAGTCATTTGTGGTTCTTGAACTTTGGGATTGTTTTTCTATTTCTGTAAAAATGAATGCCTTTGCGGCTGCTGCTGCTGCTGCCGCTAAGTCGCTTCAGTCACGTCCGACTCTGCGACAAGATTATGTTGAATTTGTAGATCACTTTGGATAGTATGAACATTTTAACAATTTTAATTCTTCCTATATATTAACACCAAATACATTTTCACTTATTTGCCTCTTTTTAAATTTCTTTCAAAATATTTTGTGGGTTTTAGCATACTAATAATTCATCTTCTAAATTTAGGCTTAGTTTGTTCTTTTTCTATGTCCTCAAGGTGTGGACTTAGGTTGTTTATTTGAGATCTTTCTTCTTTTTTAATGTTGGCATTTTATTACCATGAACTTCCCTGTTAGTATTGTTTTTGTTACATCCCATATGTTTTGGTGTGCATGTTTTCATTTTCATTTGTACCAAGATATTTTTTGATCTCCCTTTTGATTTCTTCTTTGGACCGTTAGTTCAAGACTGTGCTTTAATTTAAACATATTTGTGAACTTTTCAAAATTTTTCTGCTATTGATTTCAGTTTCATTCTGTTTTCACTGGAAAAGATATTTGGTATGATTTGAATTTGCTGAAATTTATTAACACTTATCTTATGACCTAATATGTTATCTGTCTTGGAGAATGTGCCATATGTGCTTGAGAACAATGTTTATTCTGTTGCTGTTGGGTGAAACGTTTTGTATGTTTTTCAGTCTTGCTCTATAATGTTGCTCAGATACACTGTTTCCTTACTGATTTTCAGCTTGGATGGTCTATCCAATATTTAAAATGCAATGTTGAAGTCTCCTACCATTATTGTATTACTATCTTTTTATCCCTTCAGTTCTGTCAATGTTTGTTTATATATTTAGATGTTCTGAAGTTGGGTGAAAAAGTGAAGTCGCTCAGTCGTGTCCGACTCTTTGCAACCCCATGGACTGTAGCCTACCAGGCTTCTCTGTCCATGGGATTTTCCAGGCGATAGTACTGGACTGGATTGCCATTTCCTTCTCCAGGGGATATTCCCGACCCAGGGATTGAACCCAGGTCTCCTGCATTGTAGACAGACGCCTTACCATCTGAGCCACCAGGAAGTTGGGTAGGTATATATAATTAATTGGTATTTGTTCCTGTTGAATTGATAATTTTATCAATAATCACCTGATGCAAAGAACTGACTCATTGGAAAAGAGCCTGATGCTGGGAAAGATTGAAGGCAGGAGGAGAAGGGGATGACACAGGATGAGATGGTTGGATGACATTACTTGATGGACATGAGTTTGAGCAAGCTCCAGGAGTTGGTGATGGACAGGGAAGCCTGGCTTGCTGCAGTCTATGGGGTCGCAAATAGTCAGACATGACTGAGCAACTGAACTGAACTGAATGTTCTCTTTGCCTTAAAGTGTATGTTTTTTGACTTAATGTGTATTTCGTTTAATACTAGTGGAGCCACCTCTATCTCTTTTGGTTACCATTTATGTGGAATATCTTTTTCCCTCTCTTCACTGTCAGTTTGTGTGTATAGTTAAATATGATGTGATTGCCTTGTAGGCAGCATATGGTTGGATTGTAATTTTTAATCCATTTAGCCACTGTATAACTTTTGATTGGAAAATCTAATCCATTTACACTTAAGGTAATTATTGATAAGGAAGAACTTATCTCTGCCATCTTGTTGAATGTTTTCTGCCTGTCTAGTAATTCTTTTCTCCCACTTTTTTTCTCTTTTGCTGTCTTACTTTCGTTTTGTTGTCATTTAGGCTGTATGAGCCTATCAATAGTTTCTAGATTTCTTATGAAGAGAATTTGTCTATATGTTGTCATTGAATTGGTGTATCCATTGGGAAAAGGAGAGCCCAGGACTTCCTATTCCATCATTTCGTTTTGTAAATTACTCTATGTGCTGTATATGTTGAAATTTTACCATTTGATAAAAGTGTAAATATTATTTATTAGTGCAAAGAAAAACTGGTACAGATAGTTACTGATGACTGTTAAAGCTGTTAAATATATGTATAAAGTCAATTATTAAAAACTGATAAAAAGTTAAATAAATATGAAAATCAGTTGATAGGACAAATGATAAACAGAGAGTATTAGCTCTATAGTTTAATAAAAAAACATAATACCATATTTGCACCAAAAGTATTAAAATTTAAATTACAATGTGAGATAAAATAATAGATATTGAATTGTGGTATAATTGGAGAAGGAAATGGCAATCCACTCCAGTACTCTTGCCTGGAAAATCCCACAGATGGAGAAGCCTGGTAGGCTATAGTCCATGGGGTCACAAAGAGTCGGACACGACTGTGTGACTTCACTTTCAACTTTCAACTTTATGGTATAATGCTATTACTATAAAGTTATTTGTGTAGTCCTATATTTAATTGTTATTATTAAGAAGTAGTTTTAATTCCTTTTTGGCTATGAGTCAGCCAAAAAAAGTTTTGAGATTGCTTTGTATCATGTGAAGATGCATTAAAAACTGAATGTCAACATTTCTGCATCAAAATTTCATTAAAAAGAATAACTCAAAATCAAGTATAATAATATTCATAATAAATTATCTTCTTTCCAGTTAAAGTATAGAATGTAAGGGATATGACAAAAATGAAAAAAAAGTTACTCAAAGTACTTTTTCTTCCCATTAATCAAAATTTGAGACAAAATTCAAGATACTAGAGGACATCTTTAAGATAACAATTTTCAATCTATAGTTGATAAATTTTTAAACAAAACCTAGTTAAGAAGATTGGTATAGAATGGCAACCAGAAATCACACTGAACAGAAAGTAAAAATGAAATAAGTTCCCTTAACTTGAGAATATTCAGTCTATTTAAAGCATAGATAAGGAAACAATCATAGAAAAGTGCTAAGTATTATAATAAAGGGAGACATAGGCTAAGTTATCTGAGCCTACAAAATATTTTTATAAATGATAAAATTAATATGATCCACAATACAAAATTTGGATAAAAAATTATGAGGAAGAAAGTTTTAATAATTTTCACTTCTACTACTCTTGCACTTGATGAAGTTGAAAGAGAAGAGTGAAAGAGCTGGCTTGAAACTCATTATCAAACAAACAAAGATGATGGCATCCGGTCCCATCACTTCATGGCAAATAAAAGGAGAAAAGGTAGAAGCAATGACATATTTTATTTTCTTGGACTCCAAAATCACTGTGGACAGTGAATGTAGTTATGAAATTAAAAGATGCTCCTTGGAAAGAAAGCTATGACAAACCTAGACAGTGTCGTAAAAAACAGAGACATTTTTTTCCTGACAAAGATCCATGTAGTCAAAGCTATGGTTTTTCCAATAGTCATGTACATATGTGAATGTGTGTGTGTGTGTGTGTGTGTGTGTGAAAGTTGCTCAGTTGTGTCTGACTCTTTGTGACCTCATGGACTATACAGTCCATGGAATTCTCTAGGCCAGAATACTGGAGTGGGTAGACTTTCCCTTCTCCAGGGGATCTTCCCAACCAGGGATTGAACCCAGGTCTTCTGCATTGCAGGTAGATTCTTTACCAGCTGAGCCACAAGGGAAGCCCACAGATGTGAGTAGGACCATAAAGAAGGCCGGGTGCCAAAGAATTGATGCTTTTGAACTGTGGTGCTGGAGAAGAATCTTGAGAGTCCCCTGGTCTGCAGGGAGATCAAACCAGTTAATCCTGAAGAAAACCAACCCTAAATATTCCTTGGAGGGTCTGTTGCTGAAGCAATACTTTGGCCACCTGATGTGACGAGCCAACTCACTGGAAAAGATCCTGGTGCTGGGAAAGACTGAAGGCAAAAGGAGAAGAGGGTGGCAGAGAATGAGATGGTTAGATAGCATCACTGCCTCAATGGACATGAATTTGAACAATCTCTGGGAGATAGTGGAAGACAGGGAAGACTGGCAGGCCACAGTCAATGGGGTCGCACACGCACAGGGTTGGATCTGACTTAACGACTGTATAGTAACAACTTCTGCACTGATTCTTAAAAATCGAAAACCAACTGGGAAAGGGAATTTTAAGGAGGGGACATAGTACGCACAGAGGTAAGCAGGAAGGAAAGAGTGTAATAATGTTAAAAAACTGTAAGTGCATTGTGAAGAACAATGTGATGGATACTTGTTGCATATATTGGTAGACAGGATTAGAAAAGTAGACATGGATTAGATTTTAAAAGAAACTAAGGACTGATGCTAAAGCTGAAACTCCAGTACTTTGGCCACCTCATGCGAAGAGTTGACTCACTGGAAAAGACTCTGATGCTGGGAGGGATTGGGGGCAGGAGGAGAAGGGGACGACAGAGGATGAGATGGCTGGATGGCATCACTGACTCGATGGACATGCATCTGAGTGAACTCTGGGAGTTGGTGATGGACAGGGAGGCCTGGCGTGCTGCGATTCATGGGGTGGCAAAGAGTCAGACATGACTGAGCGACTGATCTGATCCGAACTGAATAGATGATATCAAGAAATTTGAATCTAAACCTTTAGTTACTAGTGTGTGTGTTTGTGTGTGTGTGTGTTCTCTGTCCTATCCGACTCTTTGTGACCCCATGGACTGCAGTCTGGCTGGCTCCTCTGTCCATGGAATTCTCCAGGGAAGACTACTAGAGCGGGTTGCCATTTCGTAATCCAGAGGATCTTCCTGATCCAAGGATCAAACCCGAGTCCCTTGTGTCTCCTGCATTAGCAGGCAAATTCTTTACCACTGAGCCACCTGGGAAGCCTTATTATAAATAAGCTTTAGTATAATACTTAGCAAAACACATATTTCATGAGAAATATTTAGATATAGAAGATACATTTAAAATTGAAATACTATGTGTATTTAAAGTTATGCATGGATGAAATGACCAAAGGAGAGAAAAGTAATGAAGTCTGAAGAATAAATCCTGAAAGTGAGTGTTAGTTGCTCAGTCATGTCTGACTCTTTGCAACCCCATGGACTGTAGCCTGCCAGGTTCCCCTGTCCATGGGATTCTCCAGTCAAGAATACTGGAGTGTGTTGTCATTTCCTTCTCCAGGGGATCTTCCTGACCCAGGGATCAAACCTGGGTCTCCTGCATTTCATGAAGAATCTTTATCATCTGAGCCATCAGAATAAATCCTGACTACTCCAATATTATGAAGTAAGGAGGAAAGTAAGCTGCAAAAAATAAATAAATAAGAGTCTTGGAAATTCTGGCTATTTTTCTTCCGTATATGTACATGATAGGAATTCAAATATGATTGTAAATGTATTTCTTTATTATAATAAGATTTAACATGACCTCTACCCTTTTAAGGGGTTTTCCTGGTGCCTCAGACAGTAAAGAATTTGCCTTCAGTGCAGGAGATCTGGGTTTGATCCCCAGGTTGGGAAGATTCCCTGGAGAATGAAATGGCTACCCACTCCAGTATTCTTGCCTGGAGAATTCCCACAGACAAAGAAGCCTGACGGGCTACATTCCATGGGGTCATAAAAAGTCGGACACAACTGAAGAGATTTGACATGCATGTAAGCATAGGATATAGTGTCATTAACTATAGATACGATGCTGTATAACAGATCCCTAGAACTTAGTCATCTTGTATGACTGAAACTTTGCTATTCAGGGTCGTCTTGAGCAGAGTTAGTACTCACTTGCCTCTCCTCAATAATAATGCCCACATTTTACACTAGTGTCTTACAGACAGTATATTTCAAGACTAAAGGCTGCTGCTGTCTTGAATTCCTAGCTGTGGCTGGGATAGTGATGTCATCCTTCCTGCAGTCAGTATACGGTGGGTAGCCTCAGAACCAACTGTGTTTTTGTCACGATGCTTGGGGATCTCAGATTGTTCTGAATTACCCTCATTATCATGTTTACTTTTCCTCATTTTGAGCTTGTGCTTCAGGCTTTCTGTTTTTAACCACAAATTCATGTTCTTTTGTTATATAAAAAAGTTATATAAGTTATATAAAGTTATATAAGTATATATGCCATATATAAAGTTATATAAGTATAAATGCCATATAAAAATATATACACATATATACATGTATATAAATATGTATATATACACATAATATATATCTATACATAAAACTGGAGAGTGTAAGAGCATGAAAAAAAGATTTGCTATTTGGGGTTATTCTGGAATTTACTGTATCAGGAAAATTGAGTTCATTATCATACTTGTAAATAAAACATGGAAAGCAGGAAGTTGTGGTAATCTGTGGGAGCCAATTTTTTCCTCTAATGAAAAATTTAAAAAATAAATTGTGTCCACTCATTCCTTAAAATGCATTCTCCTCCTTCCTTCCCTCTTCACCTCATCCCCCAACCACCCCCGTCTCTTTTAACTATGTAGCACTCTGATAACAGAGAGAAACCATAATGTATATTCTGGTTTGGGAATGTTAATAGTAATTCTGTAGCCTAGTGAGATGTTGGTTTAATCTGATTTTGTTCAAGGAGTAACTGCTATTCCTATTCATTGGGCTCTAAGAGTCCTAGGTTGATTTATAACTCAATGTACCAAGTACTCCAATTATACTCTTCACAGGAATTTCTATGGTCTTTCATTATGGAATCACAAAATTGAACAGCACAGAAAATAGAAAACTGTTGTCTTTGCATTGACCTGTCTGTGGCAAAATCTACAAAGTGCTTAAAGATTCAGTTCTTCTGCCCCTTTGCTAAAAATTGGACGTCAGTAAAGATGCACCATATTTCTATTGGGTTGGACAAAAAGCTCATTTGAGTTTTTTGTTCCATCTTATGGAAAAACCCGAATAAACTTTTTGGCTAACCCAATATTCAAAATTCTCCAAGCCAGGCTTCAGCAATATGTGAACCGTAAACTTCCTGATGTTCAAGCTGGTTTTAGAAAAGGCAGAGGAACCAGAGATCAAATTGCCAACATCCGCTGGATCATGGAAAAAGCAAAAGAGTTCCAGAAAAACATCTATTTCTGCTTTATTGACTATGCCAAAGCCTTTGACTGTGTGGATCACAATCAACTGTGGAAAATTCTGAAAGAGATGGGAATACCAGACCACCTGATCTGCCTCTTGAGAATCTGTATGCATGTCAGGAAGCAACAGTTAGAACTGGACATGGAACAACAGACTGGTTCCAAATGGGAAAAGGAGTATGTCAAGGCTGTATATTGTCACCCTGCTTATTTAACTTGTATGCAGAGTACATCATGAGAAATGCTGGGCTGGAAGAAGCACAAGCTGGAATCAAGATTGCCAGGAGAAATATCAATAACCTCAGATATGCAGATGACATCACCCTTATGGCAGAAAGTGAAGAGGAACTCAAAAGCCTCTTGATGAAAGTGAAAATGGAGAGTGAAAAAGTTGGCTTAAAGCTCAACATTCAGAAAACGAAGATCATGGCATCTGGTCCCATCACTTCATGGGAAATAGATGGGGAAACAGTGGAAACAGTGTCAGACTTTATTTTTGTGGGCTCCAAAATCACTGCAGATGGTGACTGCAGCCATGAAATGAAAAGACGCTTACTCCTTGGAAGGAAAGTTATGACCAACCTAGATAGCATGTTCAAAAGCAGAGACATTACTTTGCCAGCAAAAGTTCGTCTAGTCCAGGCTATGGTTTTTCCTGTGGTCATGTATGGATGTGAGAGTTGGACTGTGAAGAAGGCTGAGCACCGAAGAATTGATGCTTTTGAACTGTGGTGTTGGAGAAGACTCTTGAGGGTCCCTTGGACTGCAAGGAGATCCAACCAGTCCATTTGGAAGGAGATCAGCCCTGGGATTTCTTTGGAAGGAATGATGCTAAAGCTGAAACTCCAGTATTTTCGCCACCTCATGCGAAGAGTTGACTCATTGGAAAAGTCTCTGATGCTGGGAGAGATTGGGGGCAAGAGGAGAAGGGGACTACAGAGGATGAGATGGCTGGATGGCATCACTGACTCGATGGACGTGAGTCTGAGTGAACTCCGGGAGTTGGTGATGGACAGGGAGGCCTGGCGTGCTGTGATTCATGGGGTGGCAAAGAGTCGGACACGACTGAGCGACTGATCTAATCTGATCTGAATATTTTATTTTGATTCATATGAGGTACTTGACATATTTCTGTAGTGCTCTAGAGTTACGTACACACACATTGAGAAAGCAGGGTTTTCTTAACTCTTAATATTGGCTATTAACAAGTACTTTTTAAAGATTTTTTTTTTTAAGACTAAACTGAGGCAGATTAGCAAAGCAATTAAAAACATGGGCCTGAGAATCAGACAGCTTTGGGTGCTTTGGGTTTAAATACTGAATGTGCCATTTAAACTGTGGATCCTTCAAAAGTTATTTAGTGTCTATTTTTCAAATAATTTGTAAAATATGGAATATTGACAAATTTCATAAAGCTGTGTTGATTAATTAAAATTTGGCTGCCCAATACTTATTTTTTATTTTTGCCTAGTACATTTAACAGGTATGGCACATACTTAATTAACATTTAACATTTACTTGACACATTAACACATAATTAATTAACATTTAACAGACATTACACATAGTTAATAAATGGTGTTTCAGATTTCTTGAGTTTAAACCATCCTTTTGACTTGACTTTGACTTTTTTTTCCCTCTTCTTTTTTGGCTCATTGGGTTTTTCAATCCAAGTTTACAGTTCTATTACTTTATTCCCATCTGATTCGTGGTTTTTAGTCACAGATGCTTGAAAAATTTATTTTTCTTTCTTGAATGCATGTATTGTGTTTGCCCTGCTAACTTTTATAATGAAGCCTAAACATTTTAATTCCCTAGAAATTTCCCCGATTATTCAGGCTATTGTTAACAGTGATAGGTAAAATCACTCGGAACAGGCACATGCTATGTTTGGATTTAAACTGGAAAAACTACTTTACTGAGCTGGTAAAATACATTTTATTTATCTTAGAGTAATAGCTAAAAGAGGAATACTATTTTTTTCCTCATAATTTTTTTGTTTCATATTTATTGCTTTTAAATATAGTGTTTTGGGATTTAACTCATTATAAATTTTACTGCTTTCCCAAGTGTGTGGCGAAGGACCTGTGACTTAAGATTCATCCCTTCTTCCTTTCTCATTGTTCTTTGGTGATTCTTCTTCTTTCTGACCTTTCATTTAGCAGTGTCCTAGTCTTAGTTCTTTTGACTTCTCTGTCTTCTTTCATTATCTTTATAAGCTCATCTAGTCCCTCGATTTTAAAAACCAACTATATGCTGACAAATTCCAATACTTTATCTCCAGTATGGTCTCTGTCCCAAACTGGCTCATGTCCAACTCCCCATTTATAATCTCCACTGGATTTTAACAGACATTCCTAGCCCAGCACTGAGCCTTCTGATCTCTCTCCAAACCTGCTCCGCTCAGTCTTTCCTTCCTTAGGAAGTGATGACTCAGTCCCTCCAGGTGCAGGCGTGTTCCTTGGTATTCATTCTTGCTTCCTCACTCTCAGACTTCATGCTAACAAACACCTTAAGCTCTACTTTCTGAATTTCAACCTAGTGATTTCTCATCATGTTTACCATGCCCTTCCCAGTTCAAATCACCTCTTTCTTGGATCACTGCCATAACCTCTAAGCAGGTCTCCCTGCTTATACTCTCGTCCTTCTACTATCCATCATCAACACCAGAGTTGTTTCTTTTTCTTTTTTTTTTAACTTTTAAATTGAAGGATAATTGCTTTACAATGTTGTGTTGGTTTCTGCCATACAACAATGCAAATCAGTCATAATTATACATATATATCATCTCCCTTTTGAGCCTCCCTACCCCCTCAAATCCTACCCCTCCAGGTGTTTACAGAGCACCAGACTGGGCTTCCTCATACAGAAGTTTTAAACAAGTGAATCTTTTAAAACTGAAGTCATATAATGCCATTCCTCTGCTAAAAATTGGCAGGCACTTAAATGGTGGTATTTTAATGGTCTCATGAGTTGGTTCTTTGGAGGTATCTTTGGGAAACTCTTTATTTCACCATTCAGAGATAAGGAAGATTATTTTCTACTTTGATCTCTTTCTGTACCATTTCTTAGATCATCTCACCTCTGGCTACTTATCCCTAAAATCTCGGTGAAATACCACAGCAAATTTTAGTTACTGTCCATATTGCCCATTTGATTACTAAGGACATATTTACTGCCACCCAAAGAAATGAGAGTGCAGACTGCTTCATTACTTGTCCAAAATCATAAGTGGAAGAACCAGTCCAAAATCATAAAGTGGAAAGACCAGGATTAAATTCAGAATCTTTGTATCTTTCAAGGCAGTGCTTTTCCCAACAGGCCACATGGCCTCCCGGGAAGTAAGAGAATATAGAACCTTCTCTGGGTGCCATACAGACCGTGCCTCAGAACCTCACAAAAAAACAGGTCCTGAGGAGGCAGAGGCCAAGGAATGATTCCTGGATAAACAGTTCAGGGTTTATGTGTTTGATGCCCATTGCCAAGTTATTTCCTTATAATTCTTTGATAAAGTTTAAAAAAGTGATTGGAAATTAGCCATTTTTAGGGAATTTAGAATAAAATATTCAGGAAGATAAGCCAGAAACAGCAGCAAAAGCTCAACATAATGTTGGCCTCACTTTATTGTAGAGTGATATATTATTTTCTATAGTTTCTGTAAATCTTCACCTAATATACAAAAAGAGTTTCTGGTCTCAGGTTATATAGATTTAAAGAAGGAAAAAAATTATCGTGTGTGTGTGTATCTAAACCTCACTTATATGTCAATGAGTGTTTCTTTTAAAATATTTGACTGAGTTGAGTATCCTTCTCTGTTCTCCTTACTATTCATGTGACACAAGATGATGGTACATCTCCGTTAGTAATTTACTACTTCCAAATAGAATACATTAAAAATAATGCATAGTATGACATATCACTTCCTAAATAGAAATTGCTTCTCAGGGGTAATCTTGTCATTGGAAAACTTGAGTTGATATTTTAATATTTCATGCTAGTTTGTAAGATGACTTCCTGTATATCCATATGACAAAATAGAAACTATATATACTGGCTCTGATGGCTGTGTTAATATAGTTGTGCAGGGTTAGGGAGAACTGCTCAAACCTTTGCAATTTAAAAGTAGGAAGGGTGGGAAAATGAACACTTTTGTAACAGTAAATTAAATTATAACTCAGTGAGGATAAATTACACTTTAGGGAAATAAAAGTAATACATGTAGAAGGATGCAGTGCTAGAGACAAAAAGAGGAGGCTTGAACACCTCTAACTTTATTTCCATTGTTTCACAAATAAGTCTCCCATAATTTTGGAAAATGAATTACTGTTTGTTATATTTCAAATTCAAATTTGTGAAACTAAATGAAACTAAATTCATTTCACCCCTAAATCCACTCTTTTTTCAATTTTCATCTAATCACCCATCACTTAGAAGTCCCAAGGGTTTCTTCTTTTCCAAATACAGGGTTTATTTTTCTTCTCTGCCTCTGTCATTATGTGTATGTCAACATGCTTCCAAAACAACCACTTCATTCAGTCAATTCAGTGAAAAAAGAAATCAGTCAAGTCCGTTGCTAGGTTCCCTGTAGACAAAACATCCAGCTGATTGACTAGATGTTTCCCTTACCAACTATTTGTTTTGGCATTATTTAGACATAGCCTTTGTCTCCTTTTTTTTCTCCTTTTATTGAGTCTGTTCTAATTGCTTTTGTATTATCTTTTTTGGCATTCTTCTAGTTTCTTCCTTCCACTTTTGATTGTTTAAACAGTTCCATTTATAAATGCATTCTTCAATTGATCTGTATGATCTGTGTTCTAAGTGGTTTAGCACACAGTATATAGGCTGCTTATCTCAATATTCAAAGTCTGTGCTTACATAACTTGAATAATAACTCAACATTTGAATTGGAATAAGATTCAAGACCATGAGTACTAAATTGCTTACTTTTATATCTGAGCCAGCTTTCTAGTATTTTTAGAAAATACATGTATGACAGAAGAGAGAAAATAAAGTCTTACCAAATATTCAGGTCTTGACTCTCTGCTTCTTTATGATCTCACCTTTACCCTCCTTCTCTGAGGTTCCACGGTCATGGTACCCATGTGACAAAACAGCTGGGGCTGATGAAACACATTTTCTGTTTACTTTCTAAGCACACCTGGACAGAAAAACTTGGCTAAAGAAAAGCACATAAGTGTTCAAACTGGATTTAACTTAAATATTGAAGAAGCACTTCAACACTTCCAGAATACCACTGTACTATCCCAGTAAATTCACCTTTCAACTTTTTTTCTCTTCAAGTCTTTAATAACCTCTTCCCTTTTGACATTCATATGATGACTGCTCAGAACATGCACAGAGAAAATAAATGTGATCTGATGAGAAGAGTATCTTGTTTCCATCATCAGTTCTCCAAATGTGCGTTTGCCTGCAACTATTTACTCTGTTCTCTATCCTGTTATGAAAGAGAAAGTGTCTCTGCTCCTCACGCCAGCTCTTTCCTGAGGCCCTGGACCTCATCACCTTTCTCCTCAAGGGCTTTGCTCTTGAAACTATATCACCCACACCCATTTCACCTGCATTGCCAATTTCTCTCCCGCTACAGGATAAACCCACACACATCTTGATTAGATTCATCTTTACAAAGCAAAAACCAAGTTCATCTCTGGACCCCACATCCTTCCCAGCCACTGCTCTGGGAATCTCTTCTTAACAGCAAAACTCCTCAAAAGAACTTATTCTTACTCTCTCCACTGTCTTACTTTCCATTGTCTCTTCAACCCATTCTAATAAAACTTTTTTTTTTTTTCTGCTTATTTGTTGGTGTAGTGAAGCAGAAGCAAGATGGTTGAATACCTGATTGGGGGCGGGGGCGGGGGGAAGAGGTTTCAATGGTATTCAAAGTATTTTCTAAAGAGATAATGTAGTACCAGACTTCTTTGTAAACTAGATTATGTTGTAAATGTTTCTTCTAAATTCTTTGGGAGTGTTGATTCTTAAGAACTAGGGCTTATTTTCCTTTCAGCTCTATCATGTGCTGCTGAAAGACAGCATAAAGACATTAGAAAGCTCTTTCTGTAAGATATGAATTTCTTCTTTATTCTTGCTGGAAATTTATTGCTGACCTGAGTATGTACAATTTTATCAGTATCAACATGATGCTTGAAGTTTCACTAAAAACCTGTTTATCTTTAGGTTTTACTTTCTTGATTAGAAGTATTCATTTTGAGTGGCTATCAGCCAGAAAGTGTGAATCCAGAATGGTTTCTCTTAGGTTCAGAGAAGAAAAGTTGGGGAGAGGCAGAGAAACTCTGCTCTTCTTGCCTTCCAGTGTTTTCTTGTTAGGTGATGATCTAAAAATCAAAGTCATGTTAACATTCTGCAGGTCCTAATATTCTCAGAGGCGGCAAGGAATATCTTCCTTTCTGTTCTGAATCTTATTCTGCAGGAGGTCAAGAGTATCTTGGTAGTTAGCACTTTCCACAGCAAATCTCTCTTCTATTTCATGATTGTGGAACTCCAGAGAGTTTTTAGTTCTTTCAAGCCTTGCACTTTTTAAAATTAAAATACAGTTAATTTACAATGTTGTGTTAATTTCTGCTGTACAGCAAAGTGAGTCAGTTAGATACTTATATATGTATATAGATATGTATATATGTACATATGTATAAATACACACACATATTTATATATGTATGTGTATGTGTATATACACACACATATGTATATATGTATGTGTATATGTGTGTGTATATATACATTTTAAACAATGTATAGTGAATAGTGCTGCTATTTACATAGAGGTGTATGTATTAATATCTTTTTGAATTATAGGTTTGTCTGTATGGGCTTTGTGGGTAGCTCAGCTGTCTGTATATATGCCCAGAGTAGGATTACTGGGCCCATATGGTAATTCTACTTTTAGTTTTCTGGGGAACCACCATACTGTTTTCCATCGTGGCTGTACCAACTTACATTCCCACCAACAGTGTAGGAGGGTTCCCTTTTCTCCACATGTTCTCTAGCATTTGTTACTTGAGGACTGTTTAATTTAGATGGCCATTCTGACCAGTGTGAGGTAGTAACTCACTTTAGTTTTGAGTTGTATTTCTCTAATAATTAGCTATGTTGAGCACCTTTTCATGTGCCTCTTGGCCAACTGTATTTCATCTATGAAGAAATGTCTTCTTAGGTTTTATGATAATTTTTCAATTGAGTTGTTTGTTTTCTTGTTGTTGAGTTGTATGAACTCTTTGTATATTTTGGAAATTAAGTCTTATCAGTCGCATCACTTGCAAATATTTTCTCCCATTCTGTAGGTTGTCTTTTCATTTTTTTTTTCTTTATGATTTCCTTTGCTGTGCAAAAGCTTGTAAGTGTGATTAGGTCTCATTTGTTTAGGTTTGTTTTTAGTTTGCCTTGGAGACTGACCTAAGACACATTGGTATAATTTTGTGTTAGAGAATGTTTTGCCTATGATTTCTTCTAGGAGTTTTATGGTGTCAAATCTTATGTTTAAGTCTTTAAGCCATTTCAAGTTTATTTTTGTGTATGGTGAGAGTTCATTGATTTACATGTGGCTGTCTAACTTTCTCAGCACCACTTGGTAAAAAGACTGTCTTTTCCCCATTTTATATTCTTGCCTCCTTCATCAAAAATTAATTGACTGCAGGTGTATAGGTTTATTTCTGGGCTCTCTAGTCTGTTCCATTGATGTATATGTCTGTTTTTGTGCCAACACCATACTGTTTTGATTACCATAGCTCTGTAGTATTGTCTGAAGTCTGAGAGGGTTATGCCTCCTGCTCTGCTTTTTTTCTTCAGAATTGCTGTGACAATTTTCAGTCTCTTATGGTTTCATATAACTATTATGATTATTTGTTCTAGTTCTGTGAAAAATATTCTTGGGGTGTTGATATGGATTACATCAAATCTGTAGATTGCTCTGGGTAGTATAAGTCATGCACTTCACAAGTAAGGAACTGAACCTGGCTCTGCCACCGTTTTGGCTCCTGCTGCCCCTGGCTCAGGGCATCACTGCTTTAGTTCAATCAGTAGTCTCACAGAGATAGCACAATGGGACTTGTACCATTGCTCAATCTCCCAAAGGTTCTTTCATTCTCCATCTCTCACAAAGAGCTGTGAATTCGGGCTTGGAACTATGCACCCCAGTTTGCCTGTGCTACCCTAAGGCTGGGCCTGCAGCTCACAGCTTTCATCACTGCACAGTTTTCCCAGAAAATCAACCTCTTCTTGCAAGGAATCTACTTTATGTTCAAGGTCAAAGCACACCAAAGAAATATTATCAACACCCTGTCTGAAAGTTTCCAGAGTACTCTGAGTTTCCTCCTTCGCAGCTCCTCTCTGAAGCATCTCCTCTTGCAACTTCTTCTGGAGATACATGACCTCCTTGGCCAGGTTGTCCTGCTGTGCCTACCCGTCATTGGTAAACATGTCCACCTCTGTCACCGCTCCTGTATCTTCTTTCCTGGAGGTCCCCAGGCATAGCTTCCCTAGCACTTGAGCTGGGACTGCAGGCTCACAATCTGTTGAGCTGGGAAGTGCACCTTGGTGACCTAGGTTAGGTAATGCAATCACTCATCCTTTGTGGCTCCACCTTCTCCTTGGTGCATGTATTCTTGAACTCCATGTAGAGGTCAGGACCAAGGAGGGTGTGGTGTACATGTGGCTCCAGGGACAAGGCATAGAGGCTGCGGCTGGTGCTGAGGCATGGTGTGCTGGCCAGGCTATAAGTGCAGTAGAACCTGGTCACCGTGCTCTGGCTGAAGCCGAATCAGCTCAGGGTGCTGGGGTTGCCAAGCTCCTGAAATAGGAAGACAAGGGCCTCAATCTGATCAATTTGTCTTTGGAGGATGGCAGTGCAGACTTGCTCTGGGAAGAAGAAGGCAATGAGGCAAGAATGCAATGGTCCTGGACAGCAGGATCACTGGTATAGAACTGGAGTAGGAACCCCAAAACCAAAACGGCAGAGCATCAATAAAGCTTTTGTTCTCTCTGCTTCCCTCAAATAGCTCTTATCAAGGTGACTGTCCGTGTCTGCTAAATTGCTTCAGTCATGTCCGACTCTTTGCAACACTATGGACTGTAGTGTGCCAGGCTCCACTGTCCATGGGATGCTCCAGGCAAGAATACTAGAGTGGGTTGCCATGCCATTCTCCAGGGGATCTTCCCACCCCAGGGATCGAACCCATATCTCTTACCTCTCCTGCACTGGAAGCCAGGTTCTTTATGACTAGCGACACCTGGGAAGCCCCATCTATTTTGCCAAAGTCAGCATTTTTTTTTTTGTCCTTAATTTCCTTCACTTTCCAGAAGCACTTTGAAAAGGCTGACACTGCCTCTTTAATAAAATAGATACCTCTCCAGGTTTCTGATGTTCTTGGCTTCCCTCACTCTCTACCACTGATCAGAAACCTTTACTGGTTCCTCCTCTATCTCTGCTCTAGATGTTGGAGAATGGGTAAGTTCTGTCCTGTACCTTCTCTGCCTATGTAACCTCATTCTTTTCTATACCTTCAAATAATTTCCATATATTCATTCGATTTTTTAAAATCTGAAGTCTAAGTCTCTCCTTTGTGCCTTAGAATCATCTATTGAATTGTTGTCCTTTAATCCTTCCTGGGTTTCCAAATTTCTGATTCATCCTGCAGGTCATGGAATTTACCCACATCAATAATTGCATCACTCATTTCCTTATAATAAATCTCTCTCTTCCATATTTCCTATTGGTTCCATTTCTCTAAAGAATCCTGACATATCACAAGAAATTTTTGTGAATTAATATAAAATTTCCATCATATTCCATAGTGTGTTTGTATGTGTGGCTGTTTTAAGAGAAAGCGGTATTTTTAAAAAGTTACCATTAGGAATTTTTTTTTTTTCAAACTATACTTCTTGACTAATGAATACAATTCCTTCTTCACTGGATTTGTCAGCTTCAGAAGTTTGGGCTGAACTGGACTGACACTCATTTCAGTTTCAGCATTGAACAACTTCTACTTGCTTTTTCGTCTAGGTGTCATAATTTGTGAGAATTTAGTCTCTTATATAAATATGTAGATTCAGATGTTAACTTAATTTTTCTCTTCTCCATACCGTGAAGAGACAATCAGTAAAGCAACTCACAGAAACTAGTACTGACAATGTGTTGTAGAAGATTTTCCACCTATTTGGATGGAGTATTGACCCAAAGTATTGGAGTACTGATGAAGTATTGATAATGTTGTCTTATTCCTGAGAGGTTCAATGGTTGCATGATATTGTAGATTGACAGGGTCTCAGGGAAAGAACAATTTGCTGATGGTTAGTAATAATCATTATTTTACCCATAATCCAGTGACTTTCTTCTCATATGATGTAAAATAAATGTCAAACCACTTATTGTCATAATCAACTTTTATCATTCAGTGCTCAGATTCCATTTCATTTAATGTATGTTGTAAGGAGAAAAGCAAAACATTTAAAACTTAATCACATATTTTTAATTTTTTGTCTCAATGAAATATGTGCTAAATAAGCCAACCATATAAGTGTTTATTAATTATTGATGTGAAAAGGAATTTAATCTTCTTTAATCAAAGATCAATTAAGTGTCCAAATTATCAGTTCTCCAAACTTTTCTCTAACTCTAAAAGAACCAGGTAAAGTAACAGTATATTAGTATATTAAAATGTTTTACACAACCAATAAGTGTACCTTTTAAAGCAAGAGGGTTTGTTTTAGACTAAAAGCTGATTCCATCCTCTGGGTCATCAATATTTATCCTATTGTGGAAATTTTGCTTTCCTGCTTTGAAAATGATTTTTATGGAAGCATCAAGCAATTGGAAAACAGATACTGGTTTGAGTATCCTTTTTTATTGAGTTACCTTTAACAAAGACTTTTCTCTTCAGTTGTAAAAACTAATTTAAAATGCCCATGACTGGATTTTAAATGTGGTTGTCAGAGTGATGATTTCTTAAAAGATTTATTCAACTTGTGTGCACCAGGACACCCTACAGAGACTGAGCCAGACCTTCCTTTGAGTTTTTGAGTGTCTCCAATGGAGGTACAGGTCAGCAGTGGACTGCTGCCAGGGACAAAGGCTCTGGGTGCAGCAGACCTGGGTACGGCATAAGCCCTCTTGGAGGAGGTCGCCATTAACCCCACCATTGAGCCACCAGAACTTCCACAGGACTGGGGAAACAGACTCTTGGAAGGCACAAACAAAACCTTGTGTGCACCAGGATCCAGGAGAAAGGAGCAGTGACCCTAAAACAGACTGACCCAATCTTTCCCATGAGTGTACAGGAGTCTCTGGCAGAGGCGTGGGTCAGTGGTGGCCTGCTGCAGGGTCAGGAGCACTGAGTGTGATAGTGTGTGCACAGGAAGACCTTTTGAAGGAGGTCACCATTATCTTCATTACCTCCACCATAGTTTGGCTTCAGGTCAAACAACAAGAAAGAAACACAGCCCCACCCAAAGCAGAAAATTTGATTAAAGATTTACTAAGCAAGGCCCCACCCATCAGACCAAGACCCAGTTTCCCTCTCAGTCAGTCCCTCCCATCAGGAAATTTCCATAACCTGTTTGCCTTATTCATCAGAGGGCAGACAGAATGAAAACCACAATCACAGAAATCTAATCAAACTGATCACATGGACCACAGCTCTGTTTAACTCAATGAAACTATGAGCCATGCCATGTAGGGCCACCCAAGAAAGCTGGGTCATGGTGGACAGCTCTGACAAAACGTAGTCCACTGGAGAAGAGAATGGCAAACCATTTCAGTATTTTTGCCTTGAGAACCCCATGAACAGTATGAAAAGGCAAAAAGAGAGGACACTGAAAGAAGAACTCTTGGTCAGTAGGGGCCCAATATGCTACTGGAGAAAAGTGGAGAAATAACTGCTGAAAGAATGAAAAGACAGAGCCAAAGCCAAAACAATACCTAGTTATGCATGTGACTGGTGATGCAAGTAAAGTCTGATGCTGCAAAGACCAACATTGCACAGGAACCTGGAATGTAGGGCCAAGAATCAAGGCAAATTGGAAGTGGTAAAACAGGAGATGGCAGGAGCGAACATCAACATTTTCAGTTCAGTTCAGTTCAGTTCAGTTCAGTTCAATTGCTCAGTTGTGTCCGACTCTTCGCAACCCCATGAATCACAGCACGCCAGGCCTCCCTGTCCATCACCAACTCCCAGAGTTCACCCAGACTCAACGTCCATCGAGTCAGTGATGCCATCCAGCCCTCTCATCCTCTGTCGCTCCCTTCTCCTCCTGCCCCCAATCCCTCCCAGCATCAGGGTTTTTTCCAATGAGTCAACACTTCCCATGAGGTGGCCAAAATACTGGAGTTTCAGCTTTAGCATCAGTTCTTCCAATGAACACCCAGGACTGATCTCCTTTAGGATGGACTGGTTGGACCTCCTTGCAGTCCAAGGGACTCTCAAGAGTCTTCTCCAACACCACAGTTCAAAAGCATCAATTCTTTGGTGCTCAGCTTTCTTCACAGTCCAACTCTCACATCCATACATGACCACAGGAAAAACCATAGCCTTGACTAGACAGACCTTTGTTGGCAAAGTAATGTCTCTGCTTTTGAATATGCTATATAGGTTGGTCATAACTTTCCTTCCAAGGAGTAAGCGTCTTTTAATTTCATGGCTGCAATCACCATCTGCAGTGATTTTAGAGCCCCCCAAAATAAAGTCTGACACTGTTTCCACTGTTTCCCCATCTATTTCCCATGAAGTGATGGGACCAGATGCCATGATCTCAGTTTTCTGAAAGTTGAGCTTTAAGCCAACTTTTTCACTCTCCTCTTTCACTTTTATCAAGAGGCTTTTTAGTTCCTCATCACTTTCTGCCATAAGGATGATGTCCTCTGCATATCTGAGGTTATTGATATTTCTCCTGGCAATCTTGACTCCAGCTTGTGCTTCCTCCAGCCCAGCGTTTCTCATGATGTACTCTGCATAGAAGTTAAATAAGCAGGGTGAAAATATACAGCCTGACATACTCCTTTTCCTATTTGGAACCAGTCTGTTGTTCCATGTCCAGTTCTAACTGTTGTTTCCTGACCTGCATATAGGTTTCTCAAGAGGCAGGTCAGGTGGTATGGTATTCCCATCTCTTTCAGAATTTTCCACAGTTTATTGTGATCCACACAGTCAGAGGCTTTGTCATAGTCAATAAAGCAGAAATAGATGTTTTTCTGGAACTCTCTTCCTTTTTCCATAATCCATAATGGAAATTTGATCTCTCATTCCTTTGCCTTTTCTAAAACCAGCTTGAACATCTGGAATTTCACGGTTCACGTATTGCTGAAGCCTGGCTTGGAGGAATCAGTAAACTAAAATGGACTGGAATGGGTGAATTTAACCCAGATGACCATTATATCTACTGAGGGCAAGAATCCCTTAGAAGAAATGGAGTACCCCTCATAGTCAACAAAAGAGTCCAAAATGCAGTACTTGAATACAGTCTCAAAAATGACAGAATGATCTCTGTTCGTTTACAAGGCAAAGCATTCAATATCACAAAAATCCAAGTCTATGCCCCGACTAGTAATGCTGAATAAACTGAAGTTGAATGGTTCTGTGAAGACCTACAAGACCTTCTAGAACTAACACTCAAAAAATGATGTCCTTTTCCTCATAGGGGACTGGAATGCAAAAGTAGGAAGTCACATACTTGGAGTAACAGGCAAATTTGGCCTTGGAATACAAGCAAAGCAGGTCAAAGGCTAACGAAGTTTTACCAAAAGAATGCACTGGTCATAGCAAGCACCTCTTCCAACAACACAAGAGAAGACTCTACACATGGACATCACCAGATGGCCAGCACCAAAATCAGATTGATATGATTCTTTGCAGCCAAAGATGGAGAAGCTCTATATAGTCAGTAAAAACAAGACTGGGAGCTAACTGTGTCTCAGATCATGAACTCCTTATTGCCAAATTCAGACTTAAATTGAGAAAGTAGGGGAAAGTATTATACCATTTAAGCATGACCTAAATCTAACCCCTTTGATTATACAGTGGAAGTGAAAAATAGATTCAAGGTATTAGATCTGATTGATAAAGTACATGAAGAACTATGGATGGAGGTTTGTGACATTGTACAGGAGGCAGTGATCAAGACCATCCCCAAGAAAAAGAAATTCAAAAAGGAAAAATGGTTGTCTGAGGAGGTTTTAGCTACCTTACAAATAGCTGAGAAAAAAGAGAAGCAAAGGCAAAGGAGAAAAGGAAAGATATATCCATTTGAATTCAGACTTCCAAAGAATAGCAAGGAGAGATAAGAAAGCCTTCCTCAGTGATAGGTGCAAAGAAATAGAGGAAAACAATAGAATGGGAAAGTCTAGAGATCCCTTCAAGAAAATGAGAGATACCAAGGGAACATACCATGCAAAGATGGGCACAATTAAGGACAGAAATGTTATGGACCTAACAGAAGCAAAAGATACTAAAAAGAGGTGGCAACAATACACAGAAAAACTATACAAAAAAGATCACATGACCCAGATAACCACAATGGTGTGTTCACTCACCTAGAGCCAGACATCCTGGGATGAGAAGTCAAGTAGGCCTTAGGAAGCATCACTATGAACAAAGCTAGTGGAGGTGATGGAATTCCAGCTGAACTATTTCAAATCCTAAAAGATGATGCTGTGAAAGTGCTGCACTCAATATGCCTGAAAAACTCAGCAGTGGCCACAGGTCTGGAAAAAGTGTCTTCATTGCAATCCCAAAGAAAGGCAATGCCAAAGAATGTTCAAACTACCATGCAATTATAGTCATCTCACAGGCTCCCTCATAGCTCAATTTGTAAAGAATCTACCTGCAATGCAGGAGACCCCGGTTCTATTCCTAGATTGGGAAGATCTGCTGGAGAAGGGCTAGGCTACCCACTCCAGTATTCTTAGATTTCCCTTGTGGTTGAGCTGGTAAAGAATCAGCCTGCAATGTGGGAGACCTGGGTTCAATCCCTGGGTTGGGAAGAACCCTGGAGAAGGGAAAGGCTACCCACTCCAGTATTCTGGCCTGGAGAATTCCATGGGCTGTATAGTCCATGGGGTCGCAAAGAGTTGGACACAACTGAGTAACATTCACTTTCACACGCTAGCAAAGTAATGCTCAAAGTTCTCCAAGCCAGGCTTCAACAGTATGGGAACCATGAACTTTCAGATGTTCAAGCTGGATTTAGAAAAGGCAGAGGAAACTAGAGTTCAAATTGCCAACATCTGTTGGTCATTGAAAAAGTAAGGGAGTTCCAGAAAAACATCTATTTCTGCTTCATTGGCTATGACAAAACCTTGACTGTGTGGATCACAACAAACTGCAGACAATTCTTCAAGAGACGGGAATACCAGACCACCTTATCTGTTTCCTGAGAAATCTGTATGCAGGTCAAGAAGCAGCTGTTAGAACTGGACTTGTAACAACAGACTGGTTCCAAATTGGAAAAGGAGTACATCAAGGTTGTATATTGTCACCCTACTTATTTAACTTCTATGCAGAGTACATCATGTCAAATGCTTGGAATCAAGATTACCAGGAGAAATATCAATAACCTCATATATGCAGATGACACCACCCTTTTGGCAGAAAGTGAAGAGGAACTAGAGAGCCTCTTGATGATAGTGAAAGAGGAGTGTGAAAAAGTTGGCTTCAAACTCAATATTCAAAAAACTAAGATCATGGCATCCGGTCCCATTACTTCATGGCAAATAGATGGGGAAACAACGGAAACAATGACAGAGTTTATTTTTGGGGGCTCCAAAATCACTGCAAATGGTGACTACAGCCATGAAATTAATAGATGCTGTGACCAACCTAGACAGCATATTAAAAAGCAGAGACATTACTTTACCAACAAAGGTCAAAGCTATGGTTTTTCCAGTAGTCATGTATGGATGTGAGAGTTGGACTATAAAGAAAGCTGAGCACCGAAGAATTGATTCTTTCAAACTGTGGTGTTGGAGAAGACTCTTGAGAGTCCCTTGGACTGCAAGATCAACCAGTCTATCCTACAGGAAATCAGTCCTGAATATTCTTTGGAAGGACTGATGATGAAGCTAAAGTTCCAATAATTTGGCCACCTGATATGAAGAACTGACTCATTTGAAAAGACCCTGATGCTGGTAAAGATTGAAGGTGTGAGGAGAAGGGGATGACAGAGGATGTGGTGGTTGGTTTGCACCACCGACTTGATGGACATGAGTTTGAGTAAGCTCCGAGTGCTGGTGATGGACAAGGAAGCCTGGCGTGCTGAAGTGCATGGAGTTACAAAGAGTTGGACACAACTGAGCGACTGAACTGACGGAACTTATTCAACTTTATTTAGTTAAAATTAGTTTATATTTTAAATAAGCATATATTTATTATTCTCCTCAGAATAGCTGCTTACTAAAGAATCCCTGATTGAGGGAGGGAGTTGATGTCATATTTACTATATTGTTTCTTGTCAGGAGTGTCAATAATAAGTGTTTTCCACAGAACAAATCAAGGGTTTAAATTTTTTTAAAAGTTTTATCTTATGTGTATTTTTACTTATTTCAAACTTGCACATCAACCTTTCTGTTTTTAGCCGACATATATACAATTTTAAAATTTTCACAGTTTAAAATTTATTAAATTGATTGTATCATTTAATTTATTATTATTACATTTTAAAGTTTATATACATTTAAAATTATCATCTCTCCAAAATGTTATTACTACAGCAAAGATATATTTATAAGTATTTTTCTTTTGTATTATCAAGAAACTTGTTTTTCTTGGAAGTGAAAGTATGTTTATTGATGACAAATTTATAATTGGATCAGGAAATTAAATTGATTTGTAAGGGCCAGTTGTTTTTAGATATTTAAAATAATAAGTTTAGACCTGCTTCATAAGGTGAAATATTAGTTTAACAATATGGTGGTATAGACCTGCTGTGACTCATAGATGAAGTTGATGGGCTAACAGTTGCTGTGCGGGCAAAAGACCTTGGAGTTACATACCTTACTATGCTCTCTTCATATTGATGTGACTATAGCTGTAATAAAAATAAGCTTCACTTAACAAAAAAAATCAAATATATGTTCTTTTATACTACCCTGTACATCAAAAGTGCTCTCAGGAGAGTTTGGTTGAGCATCATTTTGTTATTTTAATTGTACAAATGCCACCAATGGTTTTAACTATGAATCTTAATTAATGGCTCTTTGTAAAATCATATCTGGAGCTACCAGAGGAAAATAGTTTAGATGTGCCATTTCAAATCCAGCTTTCATTTTGCTGCTTGCCTATATTGCATTAACATATAAATGCTGAGCTCATTTAAGTAACTAAGTTTTGGTAAATGAAAAATGGCCACTGTGACATAATCTTCTGGGGCTTTCCAGATGGTACTAGTGTTAAAGAACCCACCTGCCAATGTAGGGAGCATAAGAGACCCAGGTTCAATCCCTGAGTCGGGAAGATCCCCTGGAGGATGGCATGACAACCCACTTCAGTATTTTTGCCTGGAGAATCCCATGGACATAGAAGCATGGCAGGCTACAGTTCATAGGGTTGCAAAGAGTCTTACAAGCAACTTAGCACACATAATCTTCCAGGCAAAAGCACTATTTCTCTTGGATTTATTCTTTGGCCCAATGTGATGTGTTTGGGTAATAGTAATTCGAAAGATCAAAATAGAACATTAACATTTCTGTACGGCCTTCCCAGAAATCTTCTGACAAAAGAAGTACAATGCAACCCCCACCGCCCCCGCCCCCATTTCTACATCCTGGCAGAGAACAGAAGAGGGTTAATGCCCCTGGTCATGGAGAGAAAAACTGGTATTTTTCAGAGCCCAAAGGAGAAAGCTAGATACAGCTTGAAAATCAAGTGATAAAGCTGTACTTAAGGTGAACTTTGAACAAGTTCATAAGGCAGAAATGAAACTGAAGTCTTGATATAAAGCAGGGACTGTCTTGCTACAATTTCATGGAGTACATAGATGAGGATTAGCCAAATCTTGGAAAATAGTAATACAACTTGGACCAGAAGAGATATTATTCACTTAGCCACATTCTGTAAAATTTTTTTCATCAGATTTGTTGTGAGAAGAAACTTTATGTTAGAAGTCTACTATATAGCTTTCAGGCAATTGTTTGGTATATTTACTCTTAAATCATACAGTAAGACTATACTTTCTTGATTTTGTAATTTGGATTTGTCATTTTCAATGATTTCTTTGATCTTATTCATAGTCTTACAGTAAGAGTCACCATCATTTCTAGAAATCTGGTCTAAGTACATTCTACCTGTTCATTTCAGTCAGGTGGTTGGGATACAAATTGGACAAACCCAGATGAGAATTTGTCTTTAAGCAATATATATTTGTGGATCTCATTTATGTGCACACACACGCACGGACATTGGCTTCTATCCAAGCAGGTTACCATTAAATTCACTCAGAACCGTCTTAATTCATAATATAGATCCCATCACTATCATCACCTTTATCATTATTTTCGATTTTGTGACCATATCTAATGCTAAAGACAAATTTGGAGCAGCAAGCAGCAAGAGTATTATTAATCACATGAGATTTCTGTTTAGATTGTCCAAAACTTCTGGACAATTTTTTTATCTTTTAATAAGTCCTTTTGGGTAATGCCTATGTTAAGCGAAATTCTTAAAACAGTCCAGCTTCTGGGATTAAAGTGGCCCATGCACATGGACTTCTGGGAGCCTCATTCAGGGCAGCACCACCCTGCATACTATCTTCTGAGCTGCTTCAGGCTAGCAGCTACACTTTTGAAAGTGGTGTCTCTGTGAGGAACAGAAAGAAACCCTTCCAGTGGAGGAGAAGTCAGATGCACTGCAGTACACACCATTAAAAATAAGTAAACACAATTCCACCCTGGAATAAATTCTGCTACCATGGACTAAACGTTATAAAAATATTCTTTCTTATAAACTTTGTGTCATGGTTGTTCTAAAGAAAGCAACTTTCCTGCTGTGTACTGTTTAGCTTCCAGGAAGGTGAAACCTCTACTTTCCTTCTCAAACAAATAGACAGTGAGGTGTTATGTGAGAGCTTGTGGCTAAAGATATCTGTCAATTCACAGTAAAATTTGCTTTAATGAAACAAATAATTTAATTTCCAAATGTTTTTGCTTGCTGTCTTCTAAGGGCCCTTGTGATCTATATCTGAGAAAGAAAGGGACAAAAAAATTTCAAATTCTGTATCTCCTATGTGGTAGTTTGGCAGGAGGATACAGAGCAATCTCTGAGGTGTTTGGTAATGGGATTTTTATTTTGTACTCTCAGGTTTTCTAAAGAAAGGATCAAAGGCTGTTTAAGCAAAAAATCATTCTGATTTTCCTCTTGAATATAGAATATTTGTCTTTTGATTTCAAAAGTGTAGCACCAAATGGCTCCTATCTAGTAAAGAGAAGAGCAGTGTAACAACATTTAAAATGTTTCCAAAGTTGTATTAACTGTAAGTATAATGCAATTTTTTATATTTGCAATATTGATGATTTTGTAAATGTCTTTGATCCCCATGCTGTTATGAAGTTATGTTGAGATTATTTTTCATGTTTAAATTGAATCTTTGCTTGGGTAAATTAGAAAGTGAAAGAGGGGAAGACTTCAAGTCTTAAATTACACTTACAGGTGCTTATATTTTTTGAACTAGCTATAATTAATGATGAATTAGAAACAAGGACTGTTGGTGTTTACTTTTACCTTAGAGAAGTTTAGGCTAGTAAAGCTTTTGTAATTCTAAGATGTCCTAGAGTATAACTGAACCAAATTTATGTACCATATTTGACAGTCATAATCTTCCTATGAGGCTCCCAGGTTACTTGTTTAGCAATAACCCTTTTAGCCTAATCCACTCCCTACCCCCTGCTGCTTCTACTTGTCCCACCCTCACTACCATCACCCAAACACTCCTAGAAATTGCTGCTGCAAAATGCAGCTTGCTAGCATTGCTAACTAGCACTGGTAGCTATTTCGGTAATCAAGTTTAATTTCTTGAAAAAGTATATACTGTAATATTCAGTGAAAATGAAAGTCGCTCAGTCGTATCTGACTCTTTGCAATCCAGAATACTGGAATTCTCCAGGCCAGAATACTGGAGTGGGTAGCATTTCCCTTCTCCATGGGGTCTTCACAACTCAGAGATTGAACCCAGGTCTCCCTCATTGCAAGCGGATTCTTTACCAGCTGAGCCACAAAGGAAGCCCAAGAATACTGGAGTGGGTAGCCAATCCTTTCTCCAGCGGATCTTCCTGGCCCAGGAATCAAACTAGGGTCTTCAACATTGCAGGTGGAGTCTTTACCAACTGAGCTATCAGGGATAGAATGAACATTAAATCTGATTATACTAAAATTCTGCTAAAAAGTTCATTTCTTACTGGTTGTATACCAAGCATGTACATAAAATTCATTGACATTGACAAGAAAACCAAACTGAATGGGGATGTGAGAGGAGTGGAGGGTGGAGTTGGCTATCCTGGAAGCTGGAAGGTTGGCTCTATAGAGCAAATCTTCTACCCATGAAATCATGAGGAAGGAAAAAGAAATTTAAGCTAGTTTTTCTGTCACACCATAGAACTACAAAAGATAGAACCACAGTGTGTGAAAAATGCTTAGTTAAGATGAAAAGATTTTAAATTTGTACACTAAGATATTTTGAGAAAAAGAACAAGAGCGAGCACATTCACTTAACTTTTATTACAGTATGTTGTTATGATCATTCTATTTTATTATCATTTATTGTTGTTAATCTCTTACTGTGCCTGAAGTTTAATTTATAAAATTATACTTTATCATAGGTATGTATGTATAGGAAAAAAACACAATATACATAGGGCTTGGTGCTATCCACAGTTTCAGGTGTGACTCTCTGGGGGGTCTTTCAAGACCCACTGGGGATCTTGAAACATATATCCCTAGGATAAGGGAAACTGTTGTATTCTTGATTAGGGGGTTATTCTCTGCTTCATGACCAACGCCCACTTCCAGGGGCTAAGCTCTATGCATGCATGCATGTGTGCATGCTAAATCGCTTCTGTCCTGTCCAACTGTTTGTGACCCTATGGACTGTAGCCCACCAGCCTCTGCTGTCCATGGATTCTCCAGGCAAAAATACTGGAGTGGGTTGCTATGCCCTCTTCTAGGGGATCTTCCTGACCCAGGGATCACACCTGAGTCTCTTATGTCTCCTGCGTTGGCATGTGGGTTCTTTACCACCTGGGAAACCCAAGCCCTGTGTTAGCTATCTAACAATTACTGACATATTTTCTGGTTACAACAGTTTTTCTACCAAGAACACCACTTCAATCCTAGGAGTCTCTGCTATTTTTCCTTCTTCCTCTGAAAAAATTTCTGTGTGCCTTCATTTTAGGGAAGAAAATGGTGACAGGTCAAGAAGAGTGACTTGGGTTCTTTGAGGACTTTTGGCATCAATTTTTACTCCTCTTTGTGGTGGTTCTGCCTAGTGCCCCACCCTTGTTCCGTACTGGGCTCCATTCCCAAGCGCTAAGCCATTCACACTTTACTTGAATTTGCATGTTGTACATTAAGCTTCATACACATTTACTGTCTTTTGTTGAAACTTGTATAGTCATTACAAGAATGAGGTTCCTCAAGTTATTTGTTTAGCAAGTACCCTTTCTAGCTTTGGAGAAGGAAATGACAACTTATGGAATTATGCAAATTTAGGTAGTTTTGTAAGTGACTACCATGATCCATGGGGCTTCCCTGGTGGCTCAGTGGTACAGAATCTGCCTGCAGTGCAGAAGACCCAGGAGACATGTGTTTCATTCTTGGGCTGGGAAGATCCCTTGGAGGAGGGCATGGCAACCCACTCCAGTATTCTTGCCTGGAGAATCCCATGGACAGAACTTGGTGGGCTACAGTCCATGGGGTTGCAGAGAGTTGGACAACTGAAGCGACTCAATATGCATGAACACACCATGATTCACATTTTGTGCAGTGGTGAGGAGTATTTTCCATTGAACGTTCTATATTAACCTTTATTTGTTTTAGCCAGTCCTATTCTAATGCAAATAACAATTAAGAAAATGGTATGATACAGTCTGGGACAATATACAAATAAATATTAGTGAAACATATTTGTGATCAGTCAAACATTACATTTCATGTATCATACCACTGTCACAATAGAGCTACTTGAACTAGTTTGGTTTCTTTCGAGGTCACATATAAAAATTCTTTTTTTTATCTTGTATGGTCTCATTCATGTTAAGTTCAAGAATCAGCATTTCTGATATATGGTAATGAAAATCACAAGTTGTTCTTTATGAGGAATGCAGATTAAGTGCAAGGGGCCAGAAGGAAACTGAGGTGATGGAACTATTCCATGTGTTGATTGGTTCCACAGATGTATACATTTGTTCAAACTTATTGAATTGTACACCTAAGATATACACATTCCACTCTGGTAATTTTAGCCCATTAAAAGGTGAAACATTTCTTAGTATAACTGTAATACTGATTTGTGAAAGAATCAGCTGAGTATTGATGCTATGTCTTTTTAATTGCTTTAGTTATTTTCAAGACATTAGAAAGTTTTCTTGAATTTCTGCTATTTATTTGAATTTAAAACAATTTATTGGATGTGGTATTTTTCACTAATTCCTGATTTTATTTGATGTATTTAATGTAATTTATTTTCTTAAATTATTTTTATTTAACTAATGTAATTGTATGTGTAACTTAATAGATATTCTAAATATAACACTTTGCTTTTCCAAGTACTTTTTTCTACCTCTCACTTTTTGGACAAGCATCTTTTGCTGTTTTGGCAGAGTTTTAAATTCACTCCTATTCCTTCAACCTCCCTCACATAGAAAATGTGTTTTGTGGATTAGGCAACCTAGTGTTCAGTGCCTTCAGGTATGACCTAAATCAAATCCCTAATGATTATACAATGGAAGTGAGAAATAGATTTAAGAGACTAGATCTGATAGAGTGCCTGATGAACTATGGACTGAGGCTCGTGACTTTGTACAGGAGACAGGGATCAAGACCATCCCCGTGGAAAAGAAATGCAAAAAAGCAAAATGGCTGTCTGAGGAGGCCTTACAAATAGCTATGAAAAGAAGAGAAGTGAAAAGCAAAGGAGAAAAGGAAAGATATAAGCATCTGAATGCAAAGTTCCAAAGAATAGCAAGGAGAGATAAGAAAGCCTTCCTCAGTGATCAATGCAAAGAAATAGAGGAGAACAACAGAATGGGAAAGACTAGAGATCTCTTCAAGAAAATTAGAGATACCAAGGGAACATTTCATGCAAAGATGGGCTCGATAAAGGACAGAAATGGTATGGACCTAACAGAAGCAGAAGATAAGAAGAGGTGGCAAGAATACACAGAAGAACTGTACGAAAAAGATCTTCACGACCCAGATAATCACGATGGTGTGATCACTCACCTAGAGCCAGACATCCTGGAACGTGAAGTCAAGTGGGCCTTAGAAAGCGTCACTATAAACAAAGCTAGTGGAGGTGATGGAATTCCAACTGAACTATTTTAAATCCTGAAAGATGATGCTGTGAAAATGTTGCACTCAGTATGCCAGCAGATTTGGAAAACTCAGCAGTGGCCACAGGACTGGAAAAGGTCCATTTTCATTCCAATCCCAAATAAAGGCAATGCCAAAGAATGCTCAAACTACCGCACAATTGCAGTCATTTCATATGCTAGTAAAGTAATGCTCAAAATTCTCCAAGCCAGGCTTCAGCAATACGTGAACCATGAACTTCCAGATGTTCAAGCTGGTTTTAGAAAAGACAGAGGAATCAGAGATCAAATTGCCAACGTCCACAGGATCCTCAAAAAAGCAAGAGAGTTCCAGAAAACCTTTTCTGCTTTATTGACTATGTCAAAGCCTTTGACTGTGTGGATCACAATAACCTGTGAAAAGTTCTGAAAGAGATGGGAATACCAGACCACCTGACCTGCCTCTTGAGAAACCTATATGCAGGTCAGGAAGCAATAGTTAGAACTGGACATGGAACAACAGACTGGTTCCAAATAGGAAAAGGAGTACGTCAAGGCTGTATATTGTCACCCTGCTTATTTAACTTCTATGCAGAGTACATCATGAGGAACGCTGGGCTGGGAGAAGCACAAGCTGGAATCAAGATTGCCTGGAGAAATATCAATAACCTCAGATATGCAGATGACACCACCCTTATGGCAGAAAGTGAAGAGGAACTAAAAAGCCTCTTGATGAAGGTGAAAAAGAAGAGTGAAAAAGTTGGCTTAAAGCTCAACGTTCAGAAAATGAAGATCATGGCATCTGGTCCCATCACTTCATGGGAAATAGATGGGGAAACAGTGGAAACAGTGTCAGACTTTATTTTTGTGGGCTCCAAAATCACTGCAGATGGTAACTGCAGGAATGAAATTAAAAGACACTTACTCCTTGGAAGGAAAGTTATGACCAACCTAGATAGCATATTCAAAAGCAGAGACATTACTTTGCCAACAAAGTTCCGTCTAGTCAAGGCTATGGTTTTTCCTGTGGTCATGTATGGATGTGAGAGTTGGACTGTGAAGAAAGCTGAGCACAGAATTGATGCTTTTGAACTGTGGTGTTGGAGAAGACTCTTGAGAGTCCCTTGGACTGCAAGGAGATCCAACCAGTCCATTCTGAAGGAGATCAGCCCTGGGATTTCTTTGGAAGGAATGATGCTAAAGCTGAAACTCCAGTACTTTGGCCACCTCATGGAAAAGCCTCTGATGCTGGGAGGGATTGGGGGCAGGAGGAAAAGGGGATGACAGAGGATGAGATGGCTGGATGGGATCACTGACTCGATGGATGTGAGTCTGAGTGAACTCTGGGAGTTGGTGATGGACAGGGAGGCCTGACATGGTGCAATTCATGGGGTCTCAAAGAGTCGGACATGACTGAGCGACTGAACTGAGTGCTCAGTGCGATCCCAGGTAAACATTAGATCTTCTGGGTAAGTGACTTGACATTTTTTTCTGGACTTTGATACATATAACTAAGACCTTCCTGCAATTGTTTTGGAGAGATATCTGGGAAAATTACACTTGGAGTCCATTTTTAAAAAACGTTATAATACAAGAGAAACATAAAAGACACTAAGTATCGAGAATATTGTTTTACCAACCATCTCACAAAAGACAAAGCGGTTACTGCCATATGGTTTTGTGATGGCAATAAAAATGATGATAGTGGGGAACAAAAAAAAAAAATGATGATAGTGTTGGTGGCAATAATGCTAACTCTGGGCCATTCATTCTGCAGAATTCGTTTAGCTATTGTTATTGCATTAATCTTCCTGACATCTAAGGAAGATAGGTATTATTATTTCAAAGTATAGGAAATTGAATATTAGAGAGGTTAATCAATGTGGCATGTTCTTGCATAGCTCTTCTAGTGAACTCTCTGTAAGAGATCCTCCTGAAAAATGGATCCACATTCATAGAAAGTAAAGTGCAGACATCTGAGAATTTCTATCCACCCCATCCTGCCGACTGACTCTTACAGCCTTTCTATGTAATCAGATGAAAGCAGATAGCAAAGCAACTGCCAAGAAGAAGCTGGGGATCAATATTTGCAAAGAGAGGAAAGGTACTGAGAGTCCAGAAAGAGACAAGAAAGTTATTTGGGGGGAAAAAAAATGGAAGTTTCCACATTGACTTTTCTTAGCAGAACCTGGATGTTTAGCTGAGTTTTACGTGGTGGGAGGAAACCTTGAAGAACCTAGTAGAGTCTCACTTACAGAACCTCTTTTTCATTTCCATTGAAGATGGAAATCTAATATGAAAATAATAACAAATATCATAATAGAATTTAATTCTGGATTAGTATTATAAAAATCATAGTTTTTCAGGAATGCAGAGGAGGGGAAAACTTTTTTGGATGGACAGTTCCACAGAAGGCCCATGGTTATAAAGTTGATTGAGAATAGCGGAAAGAACATGCAGGAGAGTGGAGAGGAAGATAAGAGATTTAAATCCCTGTTTTCTTAGATGCTTTATGATCCACCACTGGGTAGCAGTACTAGAAAAAAACTTTCCTTTTCCTAAGATCTGGGAATGTGATCGGTGCTTTAATTCTGCACAGGGGAATCAGCATGTGTTTGCAATGCTTATTAGAGGTGCGTGTGTGTGGGGAAAACAAAACGAAACACTGTGTTGACAAGAGCTGTCTGTGAATGTCAGTCTTTGGACTGGCTCCCTCGCTCTTGGCCTCAGATTTCTGGCATATACAACTCAGGTCAAAAAATGTCAGGGATAGGTTTAAAGTAAGTGTTTTTAATTGGTTACAAATATATTTCATCAAGTAAAACACTAAAAAATTTACTTTAGAATATGTGGACAGGTTTCTTTCTTTCGTTATTTTTTTTTTTACTATGACAATTCTTTTAGAAAGGATTTGTAATGTTTTTATATTAAAAATGTTTCAGTTTTCATTTGAAATGTAGTGTGAAACTTTTGAAAAACAGGAATTAAAAAAAACCAATCAAACACAGTCATGGCTTTCAAACTGTTAATATTTCTCTGTTAATATTTTCTTGAATTTCTTTCCATTCTTTTTTACTAATGAAGAAAAATTTGGAGTGGCAAGAGAAGAATACATTTATTTTTGGAATCTATATGTTTGTGTGAATAGAGAAACTTGTGCACAAGGGAAGCATAGAAACTATTAAAATTTGAAATCATAAGACACCTATGTCTTTGTGTATGGACTATTGTTTGGAAATGATCATACCAAATGATTAACAGTGATTCTCCAAAGAAAGGAGGAGTTTGGAATAGGGAGAAAGGAAATATGTGTACACACACACATATACACACATGCATGCACCTCTCATTGACAGTGGCACGTCCTACTTCTGAAGTTAAAAGAAGATTTTTTAAGCCATCCCAGCACCTGAGACCATGACTGTGAATTTATTTTCTGATCTAATCGTTTAATGTGACAGTAAAATTAATAGCTAAATATTTTATAACCTCTAAACATATTTTGAAATTCATGTCTATCTGAATATCACAACTAGGAACTAGTTGAGGTACCTGAAAAATATTCTTTAGTAGAGCTGTGCTCATCTTCACATCATTGTCTCAGTGAGTTGAAGGACGAGCCTCTATAAACACAGGCAAAGTCATTCATTAAAACAAATTGAGTATAAGATCAGTTGGATTAGTAGGAGTATGCAATGTGGCTAAAAAAATATTAAAGCTTTTTCATATTGTCAAATAGATGTATAACCCTACTAATTAAATTCTTCCAAATAAATGTGTCACAAATTATAATTTCATCTTAGATGGAGAGATGATAAGGATACAATGATTCTTAACCAGGAATGATTTTGCCCCCGCAGAAGGCAGGGGTGATGTCAGGGGACATTTTTGATTCTCACAACTCAAGGAAGGTGCTACTAACATGATATACAGGACAGCCCCCTACAACAAAAAAATTATCTGGTCATGAAGAATTATCTCCTTCTAGCCTCATCTCCAATTTAATTGTATTTATTTTCTTGATTTGTAAGTGATCTTGCACTTCCTTTTTAATTTTAATTTTTTTTAGTTTGTGGCTATTTTTAAAATTTCAGGCTTTTAAATGTGTATTTTAAAGTAGTAACACCCAGGATATAGGTATATGTGTAATAAATTGGAACTCATCTATGCTATAATTTAAGCTGTAAATTAGAACAACTGTGGAAATGTGTATAGATAGCTTTAGAATATACATGCCTTTGAGTCAGATTTCAACCTTACTTTAATTTTAAAACTTAACTATATTGAATAATATATTGATGGCTTTGTATTCTAAGACCTCTTTCCAGATATATCCATTGACTTGCTCCAGTCTGAACCATCAGTTACTATCAAGGACTGATGTAGTTGTCATCCTGTGATTTCTTTGGATGGCCTTTCTAGGCTGAATTCATTGTCTTGTGAATCTTTCGTCATTCACATTTTTTGGTCAACTCTCTCATTTTGATGGCATGTAACTTCAAGCACCTTGTTAAACATAATAGTAAATTTTCTGATCTTCCCAAAAGCCTTTACAGTAACTTATTAATTGGCTGGTATCTTTTTAAAAATTCGTCATTAAACATTCCTGCAAGATTTTCACATCTTTAATATTCTGAGATGCCATGATTTTTTAAAAAGCTTTTATTTATGTACTTATTTACTTTTAGAAATTTTTTATTTTTGTAAATGCTTCCAATTTTTTAAAGTCCTTCTTAACCTTTTTTTCATATCTTGCTGTTTATGTCATTCCTTTCTCTGAATGTAATTTTATGCTAATTAGAGGAATTTGGTCTTCTTTTGTGCTTTTTATTGTAGATTTTTTTCTAATTTTTGATTACACTTTATATCTTCTCCTTTCTATAAGAGTAAGATTTTAAAAGCTAATTATAGGTTCCATACATGCTGTTAGACATCTTTGTTGGTGGGCTTTGCTTTGACAGGAGTGAAAGGTGTGCTGACTTTGTGGGAGATTCCTGCATAACCTAGTAAAGAGATCTGTAGTCTTAGGTTATTTGCTAGAAATAAAATTATAGCTGCTATGGTCTTCATCTAAAAGTGTGGGCAATGAGTGTATTCCTCATTTTCCTCTCCTGTTTTGGGAGTTGTCCCTAAAAACAGCCAAGCAGGCATGCTATAGTTAGTTTAAAAAAAAAAAAAATCTTGGTACCCAAAGCAATGGCTTCAAGCCTCTTTGGGGACCAAATTCACTATCATAGTTAAATGCAAGGCTCAAATTTCTGGAGATGCCATAAGTCTTCTTAGCTACTTAACACACGAAACACATTCACAACTGTTTTAACCCTTGGGTTCCCTGGACTTGACATTTTCTTTCTATCCAGTTTTCAGAAGAATACTAATATTTAAGAAGACTTTTGAAATGCTGGTATAATACAATGAATATTTCTTAAAAGAGACAGAGAAGACAAGCTTGAAAGTAGTAAGAAAATATATTGGATAAAAAGGAAGGGAACATAATATCAATAATTGAATTCATGGGGGAAATTTTTGGTCATGGTAAAATAGGAAACAAGAAGATCCATGTGACAGTGGGAGTTTTTCTGGTCTTTGCAAACTTGCTCAGACTTCTCAAGTTTTCCTGACAAGTAGATGTACAAATAAATAAGCAATGGTTTCTACTGTACATGACAGTCAGTACTGAAGGGCTTGTTTCAGATACTCAGCTAGAGAATCAGGCTGTATATTTGGGGGCATAAATGACAGGTTACAGGAACAAGTAGTAGGCAAGAAAGCAAAAGGATTAGGCAAAACTTCTTTAAACACATTTGAGAAAATCAGTTGGTTCATTTTTTTAACTAGTTTTGTACAGAATAGCTTTGGTTTTGGACTGGAAGTGGGAATTTGGGGAGTCAAGGTAGAACTACAACAAAAGTTATAATCACAGAGACCCAGAGCTCTGGTCCTTTGGGTCAGACAGAGCTTCAATCTAGTACCCTGGATAGCTCCCAGGGATGGTAGTATCCCTAAAATCTGAGGTCTTATGGAGGTCTGAGGTTATTGATATTGCTGCATATCAGAAATATCAATAACCACAGATATGCAGATGATACCACCCTTATGGCAGAAAGTTAAGAGGAACTAAGCCTCTTGATGAAAGTGAAAGAGGAAAGTGAAAAAGCTGGCTTAAAATTCAACATTAAAAAAACTAAGATCATGGCATCTGGTCCCATCACTTCATGGCAAATAGATGGGGAAACAATGGAAACAGTGATAGACTTTATTTTCTTGGGCTCCAAAATCACTGCAGATGGTGACTGCAGCTATGAAATTAAAAGACACTTGCTCCTTGGGACGGAAGCTATGACCAGCCCAGACAGCATATTAAAAAGCAGAGTCATTTCTTTGCTGACAAGGGTCCATCTTGTCAAAGCTATGGTCTTTCAAGTAGTGAGAGTTGAACTATAAAAAAGCTGGACTGTACAGAAAGCTGGACACTCTAAAGAAAGCTGAACTGTGATGTTGGAAAAGACTTCTGGGAGTCTCTTGGACTGCAAGGAGATCAAACCAGTCAATTCTAAAGGAAATCAGTCTTGAATATTCATTGGAAAGACTGATGCTGAAGCTGAAGCTCCAAAATTTTGACCACCTGATGTGAAGAACTGACTCATTGGAAAAGACCCTGATGCTGGGAAAGATTGAAGGCAGGAGGAGAAGGGCATGACAGAGGATGAGATGGTTGAATGGCATCAACGACTCAATGGATGTGAGTTTGAGCAAGCTACGGGAGTTGGTCATGGACAGGGAAGTCTGGCGTGCTGTAGTCCATGGTGTCACAAAGAGTTGGACACGACTGAGCCACTGAACTAAGGTCACTATTGGCTTCTCCTAGTTGAGGAAATTCTCTGCACTTACTCTATTTAGTCTCTAAGGTATAAATGATCATTCCCATTTCACCTGTTTTTTTTTTCTCATCAAATTTGCAGGGCCAGATCGTCAGAGATGATCTTAACAGAATGTCCTGCCTCCAAAGAATTTAGCAGATTTATTTGGAGAGAGAAAGAATGTATTCTCCAAATAATGGGATGGTTTATCTTCTAGGGTTTTCTATTATTTGGGGTTATTACTTTTCATTTTGAAAAATGTACTCAACCTTACTTCAAATTAAGGCTAGATTTATTTTTGGTTCCTCTCTTTGGGAGACATGCAGGTAATATCTAGTGATTGAGAGGGTTTGGAGGGAAAAAACCCTTATATGTAATGAAATTAATAATTCAATTGCTAGAAGGTAATTTGGAAATTCATATTTAAAAACCCATTTAAACAAGTAATTACTGTACTCCACATTAAGGAAATGATCATAGAATTATAAAAGGAAATACAGATATGAATATTGATTACAAATTTATTATGTCAAAAAATTCAAATTCTCCCCAGATTATTAGTAAAATATGGTACATTCAAAAAGACAATAAATTGGTAATGTAAGTATATATATGTGTACATAGATAAATATATGATAGATAAATATAGAAAGATGTTCACAATACATAGATTCATTCATAATGTATTTTAAAACATAGTAGTTTGTGTAAAAACCACAAAATGCACATTTATATCTACATTATATGTTTATAACTAGGAGAAAATCATAAATGACATTCACCAAAATGTAAACAATGATTGCTTCTATGGTAGGCTCTGCATATTATTTCAGAGAAGGCAATGGCACCCCACTCCAGTACTCTTGCCTGGAAAATCCCATGGACAGAGGAGCCTGGTGGGCTGCAGTCCATGGGGTCGCTAAGAGTCAGACACTACTGAGCGATTTCACTTTCACTTTTCACTTTTCATACATTGGAGAAGGAAATGGCAACCCACTCCAGTGTTCTTGCCTGGAGAATCCCAGGGACGGGGGAGCCTGGTGAGCTGCTGTCTCTGGGGTCGCACAGAGTTGGACACGACTGAAGTGACTTAGCAGCAGCAGCATATTATTTACTTTATTTACTGTGTGTGATATTTTTCAACATTTTTACAGTAATAACATTAACTTTGAAGTAAATATTTTTTTAACCAAGTATTTTATGTAAATTAATGACTAGTTTTTTTATTAAGCACTTATTGACCATATACTATTTTCTAGGCACTGACTTGGAATTAGCAGTAAAGGGATAAGGTCTGTGGTATCATGAAATTTACCATCTAAACAGAAGACAGGAAAAATATTCAGCAAAGATCACACAGTAAAATGTGTAATAACAAATAGTCAAAAGGTCTTTGGTGAATATGTAATAGGAGCAACAAGACCAATGGAAAAGGAGGGAGGCAAGGAAGAAGCTTTAATTTGTAGCATTTTCCAATTTATGTGATTTAAATACTTCCACATTGGCCAGTTTCAAGCTGCCAATATGTGGTTACTGAACATGAAATTGAGAATAAATGTTCACAATTGAGTCTGGCGAACTCCAGTGATTTGGTTCCAACACACCAATGAAAGGCAAATCGAGGACAAGTGCTTTAGAGCATAGGAGTGAAAGGGAGGATCAGGAAAACTTAAAGGAAATGACGTTTAAACTGAATCCTGAAAGATGACTGAGGTATCAAGGGGAGAGCACAATAGTGGAAAGGTGCTGAGAGGAGGAAGAAATTGAGTTGAAGAATGGCCAGAGATAATAGTCCCTGTGAGAGCAACGGTGGCCCATACTGGGAAGCTGCCAACAGATTTTGAGAGACTTAAGGCATATTCAACTTAAATGGGAAGACTATAATATTTCAAAACATACTTGACCTCTAAGTTTTCTTCCAGCTTCATTATGTTATGAATACCAAAAGTATTATCACACTCAGGTAGTCTAGATGCTTGGATTTTGTCTGTATGCTTCTTTTGTGTTGCTCAGCCACTCTCATATCCAACTCTTTGCAACCCCATGAACTGCAGCATGTCAGCCTTCCCTGTCCTTCACTATCTCCCGGTGTCTGCTCAAACTCATGTCCATTGAGTCAGTGATGCCTTCCAACCATCTCATCCTCTGTCGTCCCCTTCTTCTCTTGCCCTCAATATTTCCCAGCATCAGGCTCTTTTCCAATGAGTTGGCTCTTCACATCAGGTGGCCAAAGGA
Source organism: Bos taurus (assembly GCF_002263795.3). Taxonomy (NCBI): domain Eukaryota; kingdom Metazoa; phylum Chordata; class Mammalia; order Artiodactyla; family Bovidae; genus Bos; species Bos taurus. The sequence goes on along the minus strand of NC_037336.1, from coordinate 24,701,874 downwards.
CTGGAGCTTCAGCTTTAGCATCAGTTTTTCCAATGAATATTCAGGGCTGATTTCCTTTAGAATTGACTGGTTTGATCTCCTTACTGTTGAAGGAATTCTCAAGAGTCTTCTCCAGCACCACAGTTCAAAAGCATCAATTCTTTGGCTCTCAGCTTTCTTTATAGTCCATCTCTCACATCTGTACATGACTCCTGGAAAAACCATAGCTTTGACTAGATGGACCTTTGTCAGCAAAGTGATGTCTCTGCCTTTAAATATGCTGTTTAGGTTTGTCATAGCTTTCCTTCGAAAGAGCAAGTGTCTTTTAATTTCATGGGCTGCTATCACTGTTCACAGTGATTATGGAACCCCCCAAATAAAATCTGTCCCTGTTTCCACTTTTACCCTATTTGCCATAAATTGATGGGGCTGGATGACAAGATTTTCATTTTTTGAATGTTGAGTTTTAAGCCAACTATGCTACCTTAATTACACTTAAAATATTTCAAATCTAAACATTTCATTAAGATGTTACATGGACACAAAGGGCAAAATAAAAGGCAGTTATTACCCAAATGTCCTCTCTTTGTAAGCCGCCTAAAGGAACAGTAGTTATAACAGCAAAAGAAAAAGGTTAAGGTTAATTAGTTATTTTTTTTGTTCATTTGTAGCAAATATGAAAGAGGTCAGTAATATATTAGCCGCAGCAGTAACAACATCAAAAGAGACCAAAATTTAAATCTGAACAGCCTGTCGAGATTTTCTGTCTTCACACTCCACCATTGCCCTCTCTCTTTCACTTCATCCCTCCCTCTCTCCCTCCATCCCTCCATCCCTTTATCCTCAGACAGATGTCACCCATTACCTTGTCCAAAAATTCAAGTACTCTAGTGGATGAAATGGTAGAGCAAGCTATAAGTGTTCGCTAAACTGGTCCTCACTTGGTGACTAAAAGCAAACAAAACTCTTTGATTGAATGGACAAAAAGAGAGGGGAAGTTAGATTTCTTCCAGTTTCTTTCCTAAGAATCATACTCTCCTCCCAGCATAAAAGATTTTAATTACTTCATGTTTGAGCAGAAAAGAATGTGACAAAATTGGAAGCCATTTATACTTATCTCCACAACAGATATTGGTATTATGTATGGTATTAGTATTATGTATGTGGCATATGGGGGAAAAAAGGACTCAGGTACTGATAATGTAACTTCTTAGATTCTTTGCTGACTTAGAATGTAGTCTAGTTTGGGGACAGAAGACAAAGTTCTTGCAGAATTTACATTTCTCCCCTTCTATATTCATGTAACCTTCTTTCAGTGTGCTAATATCCATATTTGTCCTAGGATGAGCTTCAGGATAGTTTGGGAAGCAGATCTTCCAAGAGATGTGATTCTTTTTGGATGTTTTTACCATATCTATTTCATCAACATTATTTAGAAAGAGACAGAGAATTCTAGAGACATAGCTGTTCATGCTGAGTTTCTTCAACTTTCATTTCCAGAGGCTGAAAAGAAGAGAGCTTTTGGTAATTATTTTTCTCAGCTCCTAAGCAATTCCAGGCTAAGATAAGGAATTTTTTAGTGCCATCGTGTTCCATTATTAGTGGCTGCAGTCAAAAAGCAAATTCTCAACAGTTGGAGATGCTTGTCTCCAAATATTACAAAATGCTTGTGTGTGTGCTCAACTGCTCTGTCGTGTCCGACTCTGTGTGACCCGTAATGAAAGCAATTTTTTTTGGTGCTTCCTTTACAGCTTTTCTCAGTCTATCTTCTATCATTACAGACTTATTTTCTGCTCTCAGTGGGAGCTACATCCACTTGATATACTGGGGAACAAAAAGGGGTGCTTATTTCAGGAGTGCACTCCATGTGATGCTCGAGTTAGTAACCTCGGCTAAATTCACTGCATTTTGCTGCATGGTGCACTGACTGTGATTGTAATGTTCCTCTGAGAAAGCATGGCCCCTCTGAAGTCCTATGGCATTGTTTTCTAATGGATAGGATTAAAATTACCTCTGGGCAGCAGGGCCTCTGCCTCCCTTGTGGAGTTTGTTCTCCACCCAAGGGCAACAGGCTGAGGATGAACAATGGGAGCTGAACGCAGTCTGTCTTCCTTTAGCAGTAGCTCTGAGGAGGGTCTGCATCTGCCTGGAGGTAGGTCCTCTGTGAGTCAGTGGGTGGTCTTGCAGGCCAGAAGGTGTCTTGGCCGTCTCCCAGCTTGTTGGCAGAGATTCCCCAATTAGGAATCTCAAATGAAGATAGATGAAGACACAGAGCCATTGGTACAGCTGCCTTGTTGGAGACTACTTCAGTGAAGAGGTATCCAGGGAGAAGCAATGCTGAGCCTGAACGAACTGGAGAGCAAAGAGCTGAGACACTTTGCAGAGCCTGCTGCCGCTTACTAGAAGTGGCTTGCTAGAAATGAGGTGACGCCTTCAGAGCTTAGACAAGGGTTCTGGATGCTTACGTAGTTCTATAGGGAGTCCATTTGGAGGCTCACTATTGCCTCTAATTATTCCTCTACGTTAGTCTCAAAAATTCTCTATGTTGAAACAGGAAGGAGGTGGAAGTAAGAACCCTTGGCTGTGTCAGCTGCTGCCTATTCAGATACATGACTTTTTTCCTTCTTTAGTTCCACATCCCTTAATTGAGAGGCACCCTTCCCCTACAGCATCCTTGCCTGACAGAAAGAGACAAATGGCACTTCCCACTACTTTTTTCTAATGTTCTAAACATGAACATGAATCTTTGTTAAAACAGCAAATCGATAAAATTGTCCAGGCTCGGGTTTGATGAGGACCTTGGTTGATTAACTCAAGTGAAAAAGAAGAGAACGATACTGACTATTCATAATATTATTTTTATCTGGATCAGGTGCTAAATTATTACCCCATCAAAATATCGACAGAGCCCTTTGGTGGTAGGTGGTAAATCTGAGAAAATTCAGCTAACTTTTAAATAATTTTAATTCCCATGCTACATGGTGGTGTAGTCACGAAGTCGTGTCCTACTCTTGCGACCCCATGGACTGTAACCTGCCAGGCTCCTCTGTCCATGGGATTCTCCAGGCAAGAATACTGGAGTGGGCTGCCATTTCCTTCTCTAAGCCCGTACTATAACTCAACTACTTCTTTCTTTTCCTCAACTATTTCGTAGCTGTTGAGCTATGATGGCAGAGAATATAGAATTCACATAAAATGCTGTAGCATGAAATATGAGAAAATTATAGGAAGATCCAAAATCAGAATACTGACACACTAACTAGACTGGAATTGGAAACAGGCCTTGATTTTAACCTTCATTTTGTGCCAAACTTAAATAGGGTAAACTATGTTATAAACATAAATCATACATGAATGATGAGTACTCAGCTGGTTAAAACCGGAGTTTGTATGATTCAAAGCTATACTATAAATAAAAGGGATCTTCATGTTATACGCAAGACTATTGTGCTTGCCGGACCCTCATTTGGAGATGTTATAAGATCATAAGATAGGTATCTTACCTCTAGTTTTCTAGTTGCCTTATGTTTGTGTGTAGTGGAGTATGGGGTTGAGGGGAGAGTATTATAAAAGAAGGCATGAAAGGTTCAATGTAAGTAATTTTAACTTGAGCTTTCTGGAAACTGCTGAAAAAGTTCAACTTGAATAAAAATATAAACTTCTGAAATTTAAGTTTGTTCATTGTTATTGCTTGAGGGTGTCCTTATTATATCTGGCTATGCTTAAAATAACTATGAGAGGAAAAGGAAGTAAGAGTGCACTTTTGATCTTAATGTAAGAAGGAAAAAAATAAGGAAAAAAATCCATGTTCCTAAACTGTCCATAATAGGCAAAATATCATTAGTGTTTTCTGAAAGATGATCTTATTAAGTTGTCTGCCTGATTTTTTTCTGATTGATTTTTAGCTGCTATGTTTTAATTTATATTTCACGTGATACCTCCATTTTGACAATAAATTACTCTAGAGCAGATCCCTCAACCATGCAGATATGAGTGTGGCCACTATTAGTATGGCTATGTTACATAAGAACAGTTGATTTAGTCATGACATAATGTCCGTCTAGTCAAGGCTATGTTTTTCCAGTGGTCATGTATGGATGTGAGAGTTGCACTATAAAGAAAGCTGAGTGCCGAAGAACTGATGCTTTTGAACTGTGGTGTTGGAGAAGACTCTTGAGAGTCCCTTGGACAGCAAGGAGATCCAACCAGTCCATCCTAAAGGGGATCAGTCCTGGGTATTCTTTGGTAGGACTGATGTTGAAGCTGAAACTCCAATACTTTGGCCACCTGATGCGGAGAGCTGACTCCTTTGAAAAGACCCTGATGCTGGGAGAGATTAAGGGTGGGAGGAGAAGGTGACGACAGAGGATGACATAGTTGGATGGTATCACCGACTCGATGGACATGGGTTTGGGTGGACTTGGGAGTTGGTGATGGACAGGGAGGCCTGGCGTGCTGTGGTTCATGGGGTCGCAAAGAGTCAGACACGACTGAGCAACAGAGCTGAACTGATGTAGCATTTATTACTATCTGATCTTTTGCTAAAAATATGTCCTTATGGGCATCTATGATATATGATAATCACTACTAAGTATGGCATATGAGTTTATATTTTGACACGTGTGGATTTTAAAAGGAACTTGTCAGTTCTAAGGCATGGAAAATTCTCAAGCCATATGTTTAGGGATGAGCAATTTTCATCTAGCAGAGAACCACAAGTGATTTATTATTCAAGGCTTGATTAAGTAATGCTTCCCTGCATTAAATATTAAATATGTTATGAGAGATGTAGAAATAAGTAAGATACTTTATCTACAGCCGAGACGTTCACAATACTGTGGGCATGATGAGTGCTATAGTGAAAACTGATGATGGAGGGATAATAATGAAAAGGAGGAGTAAGAAGGAAAAGATAGAGAAGATATAGCAGACACTTACTATATACCAACCACCAAACTAAATTCTTCACTTGCATTATTTCATTTTTTTTCCTTCTAATACTGAGATGAGGAAGACTCTCTCATCATTTTCTTTTTTACAGGTGAGGAAACAGATTTCAAAGAGTAAATATTTTGCTTAGGATTACAAAATTAGTGATATAATTTCATAACTTAGATTTAAATTCATGCTATATAATACCTCTATCTTTCTCATTATGATATCATGATTAAGAGAACAGAGACCGTGGTGTTAGACCCCTAAGGCAGTTATGCCTAATTGCCCACAGATCTGGGTGGTCTAGTTTCTAAGTTCTATCACTGTCTTACCTAATATGTGCTTGTTGGTTCATTACAAAATCTTTCCATGCCCTTTAGATAACATTGATTTTTAAAATTTCATTCAGTATACATAAAGCATTGGGGAAAGCTGAGTTGAAATTAGAAAAGAAAAAAAAAAACTGATGCATGTATTTGGCAGTTGTCCTATTTGCTCCAGTATGATAAGGTAGAAGTTGTTACTTGTGCATTGGCCCTTAACTGAAAGCCTTTATTGAGTTACAGCGCTCTCTAAATTTTCATAAGGGCTGTAGTTTTGGACCCACCATGTGGTGAAATTTATTAAGCAAAAAACTTGACTCTTGGTGTTGAAAGCTATATTGGGACAGCCAAGCAGGTCCTTGTACGTCCTAGCCATGCCAATAAATCCAGCCAGAAAATTCTTTTTAATAGTTGCATGAGTAACTGGTATTTTAAGAAGACACCCACACAGAGGGGAGAGGTAGAAGGGAAAATCAGATTTTCAAGGGCTCAATAGGGGAGTTTGCTTTTTCTGTTAAGCTCCACCTGCAGTCTAAGCAAAAGGGTCGGTGCCGAGTCTGCAATAGCACCGCATGCTTCCTTTATGTATTGTGTGGGATCTGATAAATTTTTCAGGATCCAGTCCAGCTGTGCTCTCATCACATTGATTTAATGGCCCTTAAGAGAAACCATAAAAGTGCTTTCTGGTTAGTGGGGCCCAGCTGTTTCTCGTAGTATTGCATAAGACAGCAAGCTGAGTTAGCTATAGATTAATGATATTAAAAATTCAACTTTTTCCATGTCGTTTTCTTTCCATTAAAAAGAAGACTTAAGCAAATATGTGATTTGTTAAATTAGGTTATTGTGCTCAAAGGGAAAGGATCCACAGAGATGATCCGATTTGATCTGAATAAATTCGTCAAGGCCTCCAAATAAACACTGAATCATATTAACATATCTAATATACGTATGAATACGTGTGTGTGTGTGACTGTTCCCAAAGGGTGATGTGAAAGTTGATGGCTGGAAGGAGGGTTCTGTTTTCATTACCAGGCAACAGTGCAAAAAGGCAACAAAATTATTTGGGGATTATCAGGCTCTCTGATAAGGTTAAGAGCACTGAAAGTCAGTTGAAATGAATAGCCATGTAGATTTACAGTGTCATTCATGTCATGGGAGACCTTTGGTTTTCTGCAAGCAGAAGGGTGATTGCACTACCAGGCAATTTGTTAAGTATTAAGCCTGGCTATGAAATAGACTATACTGAGAATGTTTCTGCTCAGAAGTAGACACGAGGCTCTTAGAGCTTTTGCTCTTTAGGTATTTTCAGGCAACAGAGCACTCAGAAAGAAAATGTTTTCTCACCTCTGTTTAAACAATAAAATTCATGGGGTTGGGGAGAGCTAGGGAAATGTTCATTCTAAAGCCATGAGTTTTATACTTTACTAAATTACAGTTCCTAAACTCAGAAGTCCAGCACGTGCACATGCTAAGTCCCTTCAGTTGTGTCCAACTCTTTGCACCTTATGGACTGTAGTCTGCCAGGCTCCTCTGTCTGTGGGATTCTTTAGGTAAGATCCTGGAGTGGGTTGTCACACCTTCCTCCAGGGGATTTTCCCAACCCAGGGATTGAACCCACATCTCTCATGTTTCCTGCATTGGCAGGTGGGTTCTTTACCACTAGTGCCTCCTAGGAAGCCCACAAGTACAGCATAAATTCACCGAAATTAGAAGTCAACACAGAAACAAGTGACTGGAGCATTACAACTATTGTTTGACTAATTTTTGGTGATCATCTGTGATAGCAGTAAAAGGCCACACGGAAATAATTCATTGTGGTTGTAGGGTTATACAACATGAAAAACTCTGCATAGAAAACTGTTGCAATTTTGAAATACCTGTAGTTTAGATGGCAAAATAATTAGTTTTATATTATCAGTGAAAAGAAAAAGATTTTGCTAGGTAAAATATAATATTTTCAGAAAGAGCTCTTAAAACAATTCAGAAGCATCCATTTAAATATAGAGCTTGATAAGATGCAAACTATAATATATAGAATGGATAAAACAAGGCCCTACTGTATAGTATAGAGAACTATATTCCTGCAATAAACCCTAGTGGAGAAGACTCCACAGAAGAGAAAAAGTATATTTATCTATATATAAAACAACCACTTTGCTGTACAGCAGAAACTAACACAACATTGGAAATCAACTATAGTTCAATAAAATAAATTAAAATGCAGAGCTTGATATACAGTCTTATCTACCTATTAATGGGACGCTCCAGTACTTTGGCCACCTGATAAGAAGAGCCAACTCATTGGAAAAGACCCTGATGCTGGGAAAGATTGAAGGCAGGAGGAGAAGGGAAAGACAAAAGATGAGATGGTTTGATGGTATCACTGACTCAATGGACATGAGTTTGAGCAAACTCCCAAGAGATGGTGAAGGACAGGGAAGCCTGATATGCTGCAGTCCATGGGGTCACAAAGAGTTGGACCTGACTAAGCAACTGAACAAAAACACCCATTAATGTGAATGTGTTCCCTGTAATAACCCTTTGATAGTTTATTTCAAATCTTTATTAATTTTAAAACATCTAAGTTATATATTTCAATTTTAAGAATTCTTTGCTCCACAAGTATAAATATTAAATATAGTTCTGTGTTTTTTAAAGGTTGTTCAGGGATTAAGTTAGTTGTTTTAAAACATACCTGCTCTACATTGATGGGATAGTGGTGGTGGTGGTGGTGGTTTAGTCTCTAAGTCATGTCTGCCTCTTGAGACCCCATGGACTGTAGCCCATCAGACTTCTCTGTCCATAGGATTTTCCAGGCAAGAATACTGAAGTGGATTGCCATTTCCTTCTCCAGGGGATCTTCCAGACCCAGGAATCAAACCTGGGTCTCCTGCATTGAAGGATAAGATATGTAATTAATTTTTTTTTTAATTTTTGGGCTTACCCTGCGGCTTGTGGAGTCTCATTTCCCAACCAGGTATCAAACCTGGGCCCTCTGCAGCAGAACTGCCAAGTCTTAACCACTTGACTACCAGGGAGATCCTAGGGTATATAGTTATAAGGAAATCTATGGACCTGTTCCTCAGATGGAGAGCAAGTACCATGTGGTGTTGGAGAAGACTCTTGAGAGTCCCTTGGACTGCAAGGAGATCCAACCAGTCCATTCTGAAGGAGATCAGCCCTGGGATTTCTTTGGAGGGAATGATGCTAAAGCTGAAACTCCAGTACTTTGGCCACCTCATGCGAAGAGTTGACGCCTTGGAAAAGACTCTGATGCTGGGAGGGATTGGGGGCAGGAGGAGAAGGGGACGACAGAGGATGAGATGGCTGGATGGCATCGCTGACTCGATGGACATGAGTCTGAGTGAACTCTGGGAGTGTGTGATGGACAGAGAGGCCTGGCGTGCTGCGATTCATGAGGTCGCAAAGAGTTGGACACGACTGAGCGACTGAACTGAACTGAACTGAAGCATGATTCAAGGTCATATATATCTATCAATGTTTTTCCTCTGACCAGTTGAACAGAAACTTTAGAGTTCTTAACAGACACCTACGCACAGAAGTAGAGCAAGAGAGATGCTATTACTAGGGGTGTTTTAAGGTCAGTATTTCAGTAGCTGCTGTTTTTGATTAAGTATCATGTACACCAGTTCCTCTCTACTGAACAACATTAGCTTGAAATATCAAAGGCTTGGTGGCCTAAATAGACAATAACCAATATCTTAACTGTGCCAGATACTTCTGTGGGAAATGCTAAGCCATGTCAATATTTGCCATTGTTACAGTTCTAGCCAATACTCTACAGGCAGAGTCGCATTGCTTGGTCACGATGTGGGAGTGGTGAGAATGTGACATCCTTCTGTTTGTTCGATTGCCAACAGAGTCAAGTTTTTCTTTGCTACCAGGAGCAGTGCAACGTGGTGTCTCTGTAGTTCTCTGTGGTTTGCGTTTGGTCCTAAATTCAGGGCCCAAGAGAAGAGAGTTGTTGGCAATCACCAGAACGCAAGTCAGAAAGTTTGCCAGGTTGCTGTAATGCAGGCTTCTATTTTACTTCAGAGTGAAAATGTAATATTCCTTGAAAGTCTGTTACAGAGGAGTTTATTATGGTTATCTTATGAATGATGGGTTCTGAAAAATAGTGTTTGTGTTACATATTTCTGTGGCTATTTCAGAAAATGCATTACAAGAGGCAAACAGCCAGCAGCATGGATCATGCTTAAGACTAAGCTAAAAGTAAAACTGGTTCAGCACAAACTGAGTTTTTGTTTATGTCTTTAGGTCAAAGGTAAAAGGCTGCATAATGTAGAGCATTCATTGTGGGGAAGGGTGCCTGGACAGGCACTATTCTGTAAAAGCTATTTCTTTCTCTCTTTTGCCCACTTTGGGCAATGGGATCATTTTGAAATTTTTCTAATGAGTATTGCTTTATGAACTCATTTAAAAAACCTGAAATAATAAGGAAAATAAAAGAAGGAAGGAAAGTAAAAATCTAATCATATACATGCAATTATTCTTACCATGTTGATGTACCTCCCTCCAATAAAGTTCTTTTGTATATAGGCTTTAAAAACATATGATCATGATGATATCAGATTGCTACATCATTAATTAGTCTGGTACCAGATTAATTTTTCATTTAGCACTAAGTTACAAGCATTTTTCATTTGTAAAGGAGGTGCTTTCAGATTCTAATATTAATACTCAAATATTAATAGCTCAGAATCTGACATTTTTCAATTAGTAGGAAGTCTTTGAGCAAGCTCCATTCTCCAGGTAGTTCTGGGGTCCAGGAAAAATGCTCATATGTTCTCACATGCATCCTGGTCATCGAATGTCACCTTAATGCTCTATCCACTTTAGGCCACTACCCATTATTGCTTTCTCTTATCACCTTGTACTCAGCATTTCCAGCCCGCCTTAATGTTGTCCACCTGCCACACCTCAAGAATGAACACATGCTAAATTTCCAAATTAAGAATTAATACCAGGCAATTAACAAGTAATAAAAATTTGTTAGAATTTTAGGTTTATCAGAAAATGCAATGTAAAAAGGAAAGAAATTTTTAAAATATTTAAAAGGCTCAGTTCAGTTCAGTCGCTCAGTCATGTCCGACTCTTTGCGACCCCATGAATCGCAGCATGCCAGGCCTCCCTGTCCATCACCAACTCCCAGAGTTTACCCAAACTCATATCCATCGAGCCGGTGATACCACCTAGCCATCTCATCCTCTCTCGTCCCCTTCTCCTCCTGCCCCCAATCCCTCCCAGCATCAGGGTCTTTTCCAATAAGTCAACTTTTCACATGAGGTGGCCAAAGTATTGGAGTTTCAGCTTTAGCATCAGTCCTTCTAATGAACACCCAGGACTGATCTCCTTTAGAATGGACTGGTTGGATCTCCTTGCAGTCCAAGGGACTCTCAAGAGTCTTCTCCAACACCACAGTTTAAAAGCATCAATTCTTCGGTGCTCAGCTTTCTTCACAGTCCAACTCTCACATCCATACATGACCACTGGAAAAACCATAGCCTTGACTAGACGGACCTTTGTTGGCAAAGTAACATCTCTGCTTTTGAATATGCTATCTAGGTTGGTCATAACTTTCCTTCCAAGGAATAAGTGTCTTTTAATTTCATGGCTGCAATCACCATCTGCAGTGATTTTGGAGCCCAGAAAAATAAAGTCTGACACTGTTTCTACTTTTTCCCCATCTATTTCCCATGAAGTGATGGGGCCAGATGCCATGATTTTAGTTTTCTGAATGTTGAGCTTTAAGCCAACTTTTTCACTCTCCTCTTTCACTTTCATCAAGAGGCTTTTGAGTTCCTCTTCACTTTCTGCCATAAGGGTGGTGTCATCTGCATATCTGAAGTTATTGATATTTCTCCAGGCCATCTTGATTCCAGCTTGTGCTTCTTCCAGCCCAGCGTTTCTCATGATGTACTCTGCATAGAAGTTAAATAAGCAGGGTGACAATATACAGCTTTGTACGTACTCCTTTTCCTATTTGGAACCAGTCTGTTGTTCCATGTCCAGTTCTAACTGTTGCTTCCTGACCTGCATATAGGTTTCTCAAGAGGCAGGTCAGGTGGTCTGGTATTCCCATCTCTTTCAGAATTTTCCACAGTTGATTGTGATCCACACAGTCAAAGGCTTTGGCATAGTCAATAAAGCAAAAATAGATGTTTTTCTGGAACTTTCTTGCTTTTTCCATGATCCAGTGGATGTTGGCAATTTGATCTCTGGTTCCTCGGTCTTTTCTAAAACCAGCTTGAAAATCTGGAAGTTCACAGTTCATGTATTGCTGAAGCCTGGCTTGGAGAATTTTGAGCATTTCTTTGCTAGCGTGTGAGATGAGTGCAATTGTGTGGTAGTTTGAGCATTCTTTGGCGTTGCCTTTCTTTGGGATTGGAATGAAAACTGATCATTTCCAGTCCTGTGGCCACTGCTGAGTTTTCCAATTTAAAAGACTACTTAATACTATACTGATGAAAAAAGAATCCAGAATTTATTAATTATATGCCTGTTGTTGAGCATTTGGGCTGTTTTCAACTTTTTGCTTTTAAAAATAATTCTCATATTTCTGTGATGTAAAGCTTTCATAATTCTATTTTACATATCATCTCTGTGCAGAAAATATTCTTAGCTATTAAAATCTATCAGGACATTTTGTGGGAATGAAGTCCCAGGGGAAGCATTTCTAGTTTCAGTTACTTTAATAGTTAGCAATACTTTATATGTTCTATTTCCACTTGAGTCAATTTGATAAATTATATTTTTGTAGGAACTTTACCCTTTTATCCAGCTTTAAAACTTTTTTAATTTACTGCCATAATTTGTAGTATTCTACTACCTGTTTCTCAGCTGTAGTTCTTACTTCTTACTTTTTATATTCAATATTATGTGTATGTAGCTTTTTAAATTTTTTTACATTTTAAATCAGTTTTCCCAGAATTTTATTAATTTTGCTATAAAAATTTATGGTATTTTAAAATATTTTATTAATTTCTGCTCTATCTTTATTATTTCCTACTACTACTTTGTTTTTTCAATTTTAAATGTCCATATTTGAATGCTTACCTAATTTTCAGCCCCATTCCTTTCTAAAACAAACAAGGCTATATATTTGTCCTAAGCACTGCATTAGCTGCACCCAAAAGTTTTCATTTGTAGTGTTCTTTTTTTTTTTTTAACATTTTTTACCTGTTAAATGAAAAATATGTAGCTCCAAAGAATTTTAATTTTTCACTGGAATGCAGCAGTACTAGCTGTAGCTACAGCAACTATCTTATAACCTAAAGAATAATAGAGACAATGAACAGTAACTTAGTATTTGGCTACTTCTTGTCTTCTTGTTATGTGAGAAAAATAATTTTCTATGTTAAGTTGCTATGCATGGATTATAAACGGAGTCAAATACAATGAAATTGATATCTTTTTTCCTCCTATTCTATTAGGTGATAATCCGATCTACTTTTCTCCCTCTATTGATTTTGAAACTATACACTTATTTTTGACTCTTCACTTGTTATTCTTAAATTTTTAGTAAATAATTGACTTAACTGTAGGTTAAAAATATTGCTATCTCCACTTTTCTATGTTTATAATAAACTTATGGTGCTTCGCTCTCTATTACTATCATTAATCTTTCCTATCATACAAACACATAGTCTTATTTTAGTTCCGTCTTGTTTTTAATCCATTTACAGTGACTATTATCACTGCATTTATTGGTCAAACCATGATTAGATTTGCCAATATTTTTACTAATGTCTTTTTGTAGTCTTTCTTCTGGTTTTACTTTCTTCTTACTAGAATTCATCCTGCAGTACAGTGAGGTCTACAAAATTTAAAGTTTTAGCCTTTGTGTTCCTGATAATATATTTATTTAAATTTCACATTTGAATGAGTTTAACTTTATGTAGAATTCTAAGCTAATATTTACATTTCCTCAGCACTTAAAAAACGTTATTGCACTGTCTCTGGATTCCATTGCCGTCCCCAGCAATCTACTCTCACCTATGTGTTCCTTTGTGTGGCTTTTCTCTGCAACTGCTTTTATGCTTCTTTTCTTTCGATGTTCATTCTTCTGTTTCTTGTCCTAGCAGTCTTAGCAGCAGCACTGGATGAACTCAGCACCTCAGTGGAAGCTTCTGCTGTCTAGGAGCCTCAGCAGCCAATCTCTAGTAAGAGTAGCAGACAACAATTATAGTATCGATATGGCAGCCCCAACAGTAGGGATGTGCACTCCCAGATATTTCAGCGTGTGTCCTTAAGAGGATGGGTTATTGGATTCCTACAATATGGTTGTATCTTAGTGCTTCCAACAGAAACAGTAACACCTGGATAACACTACCTTCCCTTTGGCTCCCCTAGCTTTCAAACACACTGTAAACAATTCTCTATATTATATACTTTTGTTTGAAATACTCAGTTTTATTTATGTTTTCCCAGATACTAATTGGAGAGGGCAATGGCACCCCACTCCAGTATTCTTGCCTGGAAAATCCCATGGATGGAGGAGCCTGGTAGGCTTCAGTCCATGGGGTCGCTAAGAGTCGGACGTGACTGAGCGACTTCACTTTCACTTTTTCACTTTTATGCATTGGAGAAGGAAATGGCAACCCACTCCAATGTTCTTGCCTGGAGAATCCCAGGGGCAGGAGAGCCTGGTGAGTTGCCGTCTATGGGGTCGCACAGAGTCGGACACTACTGAAGTAACTTAGCAGTAGCAGCAGATACTAATTAATACACTCTAGATAGGAACATGAGTGAGTGAGTGAAGTCGTTCAGTTGTGTCCGACTCTTTGCGACCCCATGGACTGTAGCCTACCAGGCTCCTCCCTCCATGTAGCCACTCCAGGCTAGAGTACTGGAGTGGGTTGCCATTTCCTTCTCTGGGATCTTCCCGACCCAGGGATCGAACCTGGGAGACGCTTTAACCTCTGAGCCACCAGGGAAGCCCAGATAGGAGCATAGTAAGATTATACTAATATGGGAAGATCATACGTCCCTGTCCCATTGTAATCAGTATTAGTCATGCGACTTGCTTCAACCAGTGAAATGAAAGCAGAACTGACATGTACAATAGCTTAGTGGAAACTTGAAGAGTCGTTACACAGTTTTACACGATTTTCTTTTCCCTCTGTGACAAGACTAACAACGCCCCAAGGAAGAAATACCCATCAGTTTAGATTTTGGAGTGTACACATGGACCCGAAGTACAGTAAATCTATAATGGATATGTGACGTGAACAAGAAATATATCTTTGTTGTTTTAAGATACTAAATTTTTAAAGTAATTTGTTAGTGCAGTACAGTTTAGCTTAAGATGACTGATACAGTTTGGGTTTATTTTTATTTATTATGTTTGAGAGTCACTTTATTTATTAATTATTTATTCTGAGGAATTATGTTGAAATTTTGAAAAATTCTGTCTCTAACGCTTTGATTATTGCCTTCCTCTCCTCTCAAACCTCTCTTTCTAAAACTGAAATTTAAAATTTGTTGACTTTTCATTAATGTGCTAATTTCCATATGTTTGTGAATTTTCTAACTTGTCTCCTATTGTTGATTTTTCATTTTATTCTATTGTGCTTGGAAAAGATATTTGATATCAATCTTTTAAAATTTGTTAAGACTTCTTTGTGACCTAATATGTGATCTATTCTGGAAAATATTCCGTGGGTGCTTGAGAAGAAGGTTTATTCTATTGGTGGACTGGTCTATGTATGTGTATTAGGTACATTTGACATAGTGTTCAAGTCCTCAGTTTCCTTATTTTCTGTTTATGTGTTCTATCCACTACTGAAAGAAGAGTATTAAAAATCTCCTACTGTTATTGTATTGCTGTTTGTTTCTCCCTTTAGTTTTGTCAATGTTTTCTTTCTATTTTAGGTGCTTTGATGTTGGGTACATATTTATTTATAATTGTTATATCTTTCTGATAAATCGATCAGTGTCTCTAGTCACAGTTTTTTACTTAAAGCATTTTTTTTAATATAAATATAGCTGGCCCTGCTCTCTATTGGTTACCATTTTAACGGAATACTCTTTCCTATCCTCTCACTTCCAGCTTTTTTGTGTCTTTTAATCTAAAGTGAGTCCCTTATACACAGTATATGCTGAGTTTTGTCCTTTTGTCCATACAGCCACTCTAGGTTTTATATTTTAAGGGAAGTTTAATCCACTCATGTTTAAAGTAATTGATAGACGAGTACTTACTTTTGCCAGCTTGTTAATTTTTTTCTTTTTTGTGATTCTTTCATTCCCCTTTTCTTATGGTCTTTTTATTTATTTTTATTTTTTTGTAGTGATATGCTCTGATTCCTTTTTCTTATGTGTATTTTCTGAAGGTATTTTCATTGTGATTATCATGAGATTTACATAAAACATGTTATAGTTACAGCAGTCTATTTTAAAAAGATAACTATTCAACATGCATACAAAAATTCTTGACTTTTATAGACCCTATACACTTTATATTATTAATATCACAATTTGCATGTTCATATAATTAACAGATATTTGTAGTTATAGTTATCTAAATATTATGGTTTTGATTTCTACACTAAAATTAAATTGATTTACATACCACCATTACAGGGTTATAGTAATCTTTGTCCATTTACTCATATATGTATTTTATATTTTCATTGTTTTTCATATTGCTCATTAGTGTCCTTTAATTTCAACGTGGAGAACTAACTTTAGTGTTTCTTGTAAGCCAAGTCTAGTAGTTTAGTGGTAATGAGCTCCCTAAGCTTTTGCTTGTCTGGAGAAGTATTTATCTCTCCATTTTGATGGACAGTTTTATCAGATATAATATTTTTGGTTGGCAGGTTTTTTTCTTTTTTCTGTCATTCAGCACTTTGACTATATCATCCCATTTTCTTCTGTAAACTTTCTTTTTTAAAGTCCACTGAAGATCTCATGGGGGCTGTCTTATATATGAAGTCACTTTTCCCTTGCTGTTTTCAAAATTTTCTCTTTGCCTTTTTAACAATTTGATGGTGTGTCCTCAATGTCAATTTCTTTTTGAGATTTATGAATCCTTGATGTCTATTTGTAACTCCTTAGATTTGAAAAGTTTTCAGACATTATTTATTTAAGTAATCTTTCTGTCTCAATCTCTCTCTTCCTCTCTCACTCTTCTCCTTGTGGTGGTGGTGGTGGTGGTGGTGGTTTAGTCACTAAGTCGTGCCCAATTCTTGCAACCCCATGGACTGTAGCCTGCCAGGCTCCTCTGTCCAAGGGATTCTCCAGGCAAGAACACTGGAGTGGGTTGCCATTTCTTCTTCTTGGGGAACTCCCATGAGTCTATGGCTTCCCATAAGTTCCACAGGATCGTCCCTCTTTTGCATTCTGTTTTCTTTTTGTTCTCTGAATAAGTTTCAAATGAACTGTCTTTGAGGGAGATGATTTTTTTTTTTTTTTCTTTCTTCTGCTTAACCTAGCCTACTGTTGAAACTATTGAATTTTTCAACTCAGTTATTGCATTCTTTAGTTCCAGAATGTCTGTTTGGTTCTTTTTCTTTCTTTCTTTTTTTTGTTGTTTGTTTCTTTGTTGATATTCTCATTTGTTCAGATTATCATTTCCTGATTTCATTTAGTTATCTACCTATGTTCTCATGTATCTTACTGAACTTTAAGACAATTATTTTAAATTCTCTGTTAGGTCATTCACAGATACCCATTGCTCTGGAGTTAGTTACTGGAGATTTGCTTCATTATGTTTTTCAGTTGCATCATATTTTCCAGCTTCTTCATGTTCCTTCTAGCTTTGTGTTGGACTCTGCACATATAAAGAAAGATCCACCTTTTCCTTATTTTTAAGGGCTGGCTTTAGTAGATTTAGAGCTTCACAGTCAGCCTAGCAAGAGATTCTAGGAACTTCTCAAAGCTTATTTATGGATGCTCACACTTCAAGCCTCTCTCACTCACGAAGGGAATATTCAGAGTTGTGCATCTTCTTGCAATCTCACAGAGCCTCGCTGGCAGGAGTAAGCGGTCCTCCTCCTTTTTTTGTTGTTGTTGTTCTTAGCTTCTCCAAATATCTGGACTTTGCCAGTTCCGTCAGTGCTCTGTGTGAAGTAAGACAGAGACCAGTCCATAGCCAGTTGACTAAAAAGCATAGGATATTGAAAACACACTTCACTCTTTCTTTCCCTCCAAGACAAAACTGTGGGCCAAATTGATCTCTCTTGGTACTGAACTGTACTGACTTGTGAGAGGGGATGGCACAGGTAAAACAGGTAAAATTACTTTTTTACCCATTTCAATTCAGCTGTTCTTAGTTCTGTATTCATCTGCAGAATGGCAAATTCTTAACTGGAATCTGTTTCTCTGATAAGGGTATTTGATCCATATAGTGTTGTTAAATCAGTGTTTCTGTGTATAGATAGGCTGGGACATCTTATTTAACCATTTTGTTGATGTCATCTCTCACATTCCTCTTGGTGAGACTTTCTAAACCTGTGAATCTGGTCTTTATCCAGGCAATTTTTCATGGAATCAGTAATTTTTCATGATAAACATTAATTTAATTACCTAGTTTTACTTAGTTGCTTTATTTTGGTAAAAATTACTTACATCTTAAAACTATACTTTAAGCAGTCCCTTAAAATGCTAAATATATGGTTCAGTTCAGATCAGTTCAGTTCAGTCGCTCAGTCATGTCCGACTCTTTGTGACTCCATGAATCACAGCACGAGAGGCCTCCCTGTCCATCACCAACTCCAGGAGTTTACTCAAACACATGTCCATCTAGTCGGCGATGCCATCCATCCATCTCATCCTCTGTCATCCCCTTCTCCTGCCCCCAGTCCCTCCTAGCATCAGGGTCTTTTCCAATGAGTCAACTCTTCACATGAGATGGCCAAAGTATTAGAGTTTCAGCTTCAGCATCAGTCCTTCCAATGAACACCCAGGACAGATTTCCTTTAGAATGGACTGTTTGGATCTCCTTGCAGTCCAAGGGACTCTCAAGAGTCTTCTCCAAAACCACAGTTCAAAAGCATCAATTCTTCGGTGCTCAGCCTTCTTCACAGTCCAACTCTCACATCCATTCATGACCACTGGAAAAACCATAGCCTTGACTGGACGGACCTTTGTTGGCAAAGTAATGTCTCTGCTTTTGAATATGCTATCTAGGTTGGTCATAACTTTCCTTCCAAGGAGTAAGCGTCTTTTCATTTCATGGCTGCAATCACCATCTGCAGTGATTTTGGAGCCCCCAAAAATAAAGTCTGACACTGTTTCCACTGTTTCCCCATCTATTTCCCATGAAGTGATGGGACCAGATGCCATGATCTTAGTTTTATGAACGTTGAGCTTTAAGCCAACTTTTTCACTCTCCTCTTTCACTTTCATCAAGAGGCTTTTTAGTTCCTCTTCACTTTCTGTCATAAGGGTGGTGTCATCTGCATATCTGAGGTTATTGATATTTCTCCCAGCAATCTTGATTCCAGCTTGTGTTTCTTCCAGCCCAGCGTTTCTCATGATGTACTCTGCATAGAAGTTAAATAAGCAGGGTGACAATATACAGCCTTGATGTATTCCTTTTCCTATTTGGAACCAGTCTGTTGTTCCATGTCCAGTTCTAATTGTTGCTTCCTGACCCGTATATAGGTTTCTCAAGAGGCAGGTCAGGTGGTCTGGTATTCCCATCTCTTTCAGAATTTTCCACAGTTTATTGTGATCCACACAGTCAAAGGCTTTGGCATAGTCAAAAGCAGAAATAGATGTTTTTCTGGAACTTTCTTGCTTTTTCCATGATCCAGTGGATGTTGGCAATTTGATCTCTCGTTCCTCTCATTTTAATTACTAGGATTTAAATACTGGCTAAGTACATTGTTGGCATTATTGTGGAAGATTAAATGTGAATTATTCTTTAAAGAATGCAACTTTAAGAAATTTCATAAATATCAGATCTGTTCACTCACTGATTTAAATTAGTCATTCTCAAACTTGAAGACTCATAAATACTGAGAATGTAATTGTATTTCCCTGAAAAATTTACCGGCTTCAGTTTGAGAAAGTGAAAGTGTTAGTTGCTCAGTCACGTCCGACTCTTTGAAACTCCATGGACTGTAGCCCACCAGCCTCCTCCATCCATGGACTTCTCCAGGCAAGAATACTGGAGCGGGTTACCATTCCCTTCTCTGGGGATCTTCCCAATCCAGGGATCGAACCCAGGTGTCCTGCATTGAAGGTTGATTCTTCACCATCTGAGCCACCAGGAAAGCCCCTTGATTTCCATTAGAGGCTTCTCAAGATATTTCATAAAATGTTATACAGCTGGATGTGGCTAAATTTTCTTATTTTAGCACTTTAAGACATTTATTGTTAGGGATAATTATGTTTTTGTTAAACTTAATGATAATTGTATGCAAATTTTAGAATTTGCCACAGGCTTATTATTTGTGGTAAACTTGTGGGAATAGTTATTTTTCCTTTTTTTTCTGTTTGTGGAAAACTGTCAGTATCAGGGATCACTGTCTGCCTCAAAATTGCAGCTGTGGTTGTCTTCTCAGATTACTAGAAAATTAAAGCAGAGTTTGTAGCAAACTTGAAAATTATTATACAGCAAAGACTTGTTACTAAGAAATACAGTTAATGAATAAAGGAAAAATAAAAAGAGCTTTAAAAAAAGAGAAAGATCAGGAAACTGTTAAATTAACTAGCTAGTCTTATCCTTTAAAAAAATAAAAGTAATAGGTGCTATCTTTGAAGTATCTTTTCATGGATGGAATTTTTTCAGTTTCTCTTCTTTTAAAAAGTTAACCTCTTTGTTGATAATTTTTTATTTCTATGTATAGATAAAGTTTGGAGAGAAAATTTAAGCCAAATACACATGTGTACAAAATATGTCTCTAATACATCAGTTTATAGTGAACAAAAACTGACAGCTCAAGAAATTGAAATTCAGTCAAAGGTACTATTCTAAGATACTGTAATAGAAGCCATCACTTTACTTCAATTAAGTGACCTGATACATAAGAAAATAAATCAATATAGATGAATAACAGCAAATTTTACAATATTCATTCTCACAACTTTCTCAAATATGAACATGTATGTATTCTTGTCAAGACCTAGATTTCATTTTGTGAAATTTATTAAAAGCTGGAATGGTACCTGTCTTTCTTTGTATTCTTTTTTATATATGGACAATTAACTACTTTAAAATACTCACTTTAATTCTTATAAAGATTTTAAAAGTAGTGTGAAGATTCTATGACTCATGCAACAAAGCTCTCTAAAATAAAATCGAAGACAAAATAAAGACACATTTAGTATTCTGAGATTATTCATCATTAAGTTAAACTAGTTTTCATTTTATGTTCAAGCTTAATAGTTAATTTAATTATTTAAAGAAGCTACTTTAAGTATTACTTACTTAAAAAACAAGCATTTCTCTCTTCACTAGTGTATGCTGAGTCTTCTCAATCTTCCTCTGTCCCTGACTGTTCTCTCTCAGGATTTGACTTAATTTAAATCAGTCTCCTTCCCGCTGTTAATACTTCCAACACAAAAGTTTTCCTATCATGTCAAACTGACTTATTTTTTCATGAACTAAATTTTCCTAGATCTTTTGGTCACTTAAGATCATTGAAAAGTCATGGAGGGTTTTGAGAAAATAAATGGAAATCTAGTTTCTTCCTGGTAAACTGTCAGTTATAATCAGCCTTCACATTTTCATAAGATAAAATAGATAGTTTGATTTAGATATAGTCAGTTCTTAAAAGAATGTTTGAGTTGGTTATACATAAAAATAACCAAGTTTCTAAATGTGTAAAATGCACACAGTTTCTAAAATTCAGCAAATGATTTTCCAGGAAATCATGAAAAATGGCTCTTCTTATAAATCCTGCATATGATAAATATTCAAAGGTATATTAATTTTGCTAACATTGGGCTATTAAAGGGAGTGACAAAATAAATTAAAGAAAAAACCTCTGGGTAAAATTTGACATCCCAAATTTGGTTGTATATTGCTTCTTTAAATAATAATTATATAAATTAATTTATTGCATATAGATCTGTTAAAATAAATAATAATTTACACTTGCATAACATAAAATGTACAAAATAATCTGTTTCTTCTTACCTAAAAATGTTGGTATACTATTGAATAAATAAATAACAGAATTTGAGGCATCTCCTAGAACACTGACCCACACTTAGACATCCTAAATTTGCTCCCTAATTTCTTTAATTTAAAGTTATGATTTCTTTTAAAACCTTAATAAAAACTTACATAATAGGAAGTTTTAATCTATGATAATTTTAATGCCTATTATTACTTTGATTTTTAAAAGTCTGAAAATAATAGTGGTGTAATAATTTGGCATGTCATGATATTATTTATTTTAAAATTTGTGAGAGTTGCACTGGAAAAGAAATATAGACTTTATCTGAGATAGATTCTCTCAAATGTACTGTAAATGTTGAAAAAACACTATGGAGAAATATTTCACTTGGACTTGGAAGTGGTAAATGCCTTGCAAAAATGCCTCTCAGCAAATTTAAGCTATTTTTTTTATGGCTGGTGGAATGGACTGAGAGGATATTCTCTATTTTAAAATTAAATGTGTAGGAAAGTAGTCCACTAACTTACGATAAAGAGATTTAAAATGGGTCACAGCATAATTCCTTGCCTTGCCTCAGTATGTAAATAATATTAATAAACAACTGTTTTGCATTAATTGTACAGAAAGGATAATATTCACCGTGTTATCCTAGAGGACTGAATATCAAAATTTGATTTGGTTCAGGAAAAAACGTGGTGCCATCAACACTAAGCTAAGGGTGAGCTGAAGTGCTGATCCAGCAGAAGACAGAGATTTTGAGTTCCACTGTGGTAGACTGTGGGCTTCCCTGATGGCCTTGTTGTAGAGAATCTGCCTGCAATGCAGGAGACTGGGGTCCAATCCCTGGGTCCAGACGATCCCCTGGAGGAGGGAATGGCAACCCACTCTAGTACTCTTGCCTAGAGAATCCTTGAGTACAGAGGAGCCTGGAGGGCTGCAGTTCACAGTGTCACAGAGTTGGACACGACTGAAGTGACTAAGCAGCAGCAGCAGCATTGGTAGACTGCACATTAGTATATTCAAATGGAAAGTGAAACCCCACCATTAGTGCTGCCTCGATGCTTAATTGATGAAACTGGACATTTTTAAATGTTGAAAAAAAGTAGAGAAATAGGGAAGAATATGTGAGAGAGAGTCATAGATTTGATGCAATTACCTTTCTTCTAGTAAAATTTCTGTTAGACTTTAGGCATTAATTATGAAAAAAGAAAGAAAGAAAACCTTTGGATTGAGGTATATAATTTATCTGCTGATAATTTGCCATTTTGATCTACAAATATAACATTTTCACATGTTTCAGCATAATATGGAATATCTAACTTGGCCTGACTTTTAATGAGTGTTCAGTAGTAGTCACTTGCTACCTTTTTCTCATATAATGCAATGTAGAGGTTGGCATATAGTGGCCTGTAGTAGTCTCTTGTGATCCTTTGTATTTCTCCGGTGTCAGTTGTAAGTTCTCCTTTTTCATTTCTGATTTTATTGATTTGAGTTCTCTTTCTTTTTCTTAATGAGTCTGGCTAAAAGTTTACCAATATAGTTATTTTTGTCTCTCTTATATTAGCATTCTACAATCCTGTAGAGATTCTAGGGTTTCAGAGTCCTGTTGGAAAAAGAATGGAAAGCAAACTTTCTGAAGACAAGAACAAGAGAGTAAAAGAACCTGAGCATTCAACAAATTTTTATTGAACTTTTACAAATGGCAAAGGGAAGCAGAATAGACATCCTCAGGGAACGTGGGCAGAAGTGGCCGTTAAGTAGGATGAAATCTCCTCAAAGCCCCAGGTTTGTCTTTAAATATCACATAATGGTCACAGTCTGCAATATGTCCATTGTATTTTCTGTTGTTCTTCTGCCCTCGGAGAGTAGATCCGAAATGTTCTCAACCCTCCCATCCCAAACACAGACAAGCATCAACTATATGAGGTGATGGATGTGTTCATTATCTTGACTTTGGTAATTATTCCACTATATGTGTGTGTGTGTGTGTGTGTGTGTGTGTGTATGGAAAGGGGATGGAAAGCATGCATTCATGCTTAGTTGCTCGGTCATATCTGACTCTTTATGACGCTTGGAACTGTAGCTCACCATGCTCCTCTATCCATGGAATTCTCCAGGCAAGAATACTGGAGTGGGTAGCCGTTTCCTTCTCCAGAGGATCTTCTTGACCCAGGGATTGAACCTGTGTCTCATGTGTCTCCGGCATTGTAGGTGGATTACGATCATGTGGTAAACTTTAGATATATAAAATTATACTTCCCAATTATTCCTCAATAAAGTTGGGGGAAAAAGAAGAGAATGATGTACAGTGTGGGTTTTTCATCAAGAATATGTGGTCTATCAATTAAATAATTCTGGGTTTACAAACTGGATTAAATCATGAAACAAGGTTAAGAGGATGTAACTTTTCATTTTGGGGACTGAAGACAGGTTTGCATTTATTCCTAGAGACCAAACAGTCGATTAGCTATTGCCACAGATCCCTATAGATAATATCTTTCTGATTACTCATAAGATTATTATGATAACCCCACATTTACCTTATCTTTGGTGCTTACAAGCTGCTTCTTGGTATTTGCCACTCTCGAATCCCCTTACCTCAATTAAAACCTACTTAAATTTCATCTGAAACAGTTTTATTCTCAGTCTTTATCCATTAAAGTGTAGCAAATAAAATGCTTGTAGTAATGACTGGGCTTCCCTCATTATGGATTTTGTAGTGCCTTTGTAATGACAAAATTCCCTGGGAATGAGAGTAAAATTTTAAAATGCTTTAAAGTAGTATGATGATAAACTACTAGTTAATACATAAATCATATAACTCTCTTCTTTATAATTATCCAGGACATGTCTCAATGCCAAAACTATACTCTTATGCATATACATATGTTTATATGTAAGATTCTATTAGAAAGTCTTAGAAATACATGCCTATATTCATATAGATTGTACAGTGTTTGAGAGTGGGTGTCATACTTTCTCCTTTGATGGTCATATTCCCAATTTCAATAGTAGCAAAATGGAAATGATACAAATAGGTGAAATCTGAATATAGCATTATGCTCAAAAGCTTGTTTTTTATCAGATACATTTTTATTTACTTTGGAATCTTTGACCTGCAGCCTATTATTTAAACAAGGCTACTCTGATCCCTTGGTTGGGAAGATCCCTTGGAGAAGCAAATGGCAACCCACTCCAGTATTCTTGGCTGGGAAATTCCACAGACACAGGAACCGGGTGAGCTGCAGTCCATGGGATCGCAAGAGAGTCGGACATGACTTAGCAACTAAACCACAACAATTGATTAGCAGTCCTTTTGGATTTGTTTGAGTAGTCTGAAGCTGCCAATAACTCAAGAGTACTTTTCTCATCCGTGCATTCTTAACTCGTATGCATTGCTTTTGACGCATATGTATGCATTTGATGCATTACACAATACATCTTCTATATGTCTGCAGTATAGAATGCAAACTGATAACAAAAATTGGAGTTGACAGGAATATAGACAGTTAGTGGAGAATTATACTACAGCCTAAGCACTAACAGTGGCAATAAATAATAGCTATGGAAGCTTTTGTCAAACCTAGCGTGTTAAGGAAAAGGAAGGAAAAGAGAGAGAGAGAGACTGCATCAAGAAAGCAGGAAAAGCAAATGGAAGAGTAGGATAAAAATGAAAATAAAGATTTAATAATAAGGGAAGACAAGGAAGTTGGCTTCCAAATCAATTGTCCATTCCTGTGCACATCAGAAGGTTGTTCTGAGGGAAGATTAGGCTGAGACTTAGGTATTAAAACATGCTGCTGACTATAATTTCCTAATTGTCTTTGCCATCTCCTCAATCCCCGTGTGCATTTAGCTCCCTCTGTTGGATTGGTATTGTTTACACACAATGATACTTGGTTTTTGAAGATGCAGCCAAACAAAATCCCCTTCCAATATTTTACACTCAAAAGATGAGGAAAATGATCTCTTCTTATTGTTTCTACATTTGCATAAAGCCTCTAAGCACCAACCAAGACGAATGGTTTGCACAACTCACGACTTTTTCTCCAGGTCTTTATTCTAGTAAAGAAATCGAAGTATTTTGTATCCTTACCACACTGACTCTCTCACATCAACTATTCAAAATTGCAACCACATTAAGGGAGAACTTTGGAAATTTTCCTATTACAAGGCAATCACAATAATTTTCAGTAACCACTAGACCTCTTGCGATTCTATGACTTTAATGTAGTAACATATCCTTCATTCCCAAATGGGTGAAAGGTACAAATTTTTGTAATAGCTGAAGTCATGTTTGGAGATAAAACATGAGGGCTAGGAACTCCTAGTTTTGGAAGATTTTGGAGCAGTTATAACAAAGGATATAAAAATGTTTCACCTATGAATGCTCCATGACATGCAGTGTGTGATGCTATGCCTTCTTTCTTACTTTGTGGAGTCTCTCTCAATCATTTTTTTCTTTAGTTTACTAATTTTAGGGAATAAAGGAACTTATAATTTCATTTTCATGAAATTCACAACTTTACTCACTTTTTGTTTCTCCTACGTAGCACGCTTGATTTCTTAAACTACTATAGTGTGGGTTAGAGATTGCAACTGACTGGCTCATAAGATTTCTGGGATGTCCCAGAGTTTAAATGCATGTTGGACTCTTCTGTTGCCTAGAGTAGAATAAATTGATGAATGAACCCTGCTGTTTCACCCAAGGCCTCAGTGTTCGTCTTGTTGAGAATGACAATGGCCTATTATATACTGACTTTTCTATGAGTCTGATGACAAGATCGCTTAGTTTCAATTTTTCTGCACTCCCTAGAATCTAGGGGTGTGTGTGTGTGTGTGTGTGTGTGTGTGTGTGTGTGTAGAAGTCAAGGGACTGGTGAGGGGATTAGACAGAGAAGGAAAATTTATATGAAATTTTGACCTTTATGTTAATTATAAAATGTTTCCCTTCATAACATTATTTTCTACCATACTCTAACATATTAAAAATGGAAGACCTGTGAGGTACTCATTGTATTTATGTTACTCAAGTATCATATGACGCAAGAAAAAAAGTCTTTCAATCTGCATTTGGTAAATGAGATATATTGTCAAAGATCAAGAAAACATCCTGGAATCCAAATAGAAGGAAGTTGAGTTAAGCCAAAAATGATTCTATAATGAAGGACTGTTGTGTTGTTCAAGAACCAAGGATGCTAATGTCTTGACTTTTTTATTTCTGGGGCCATATGACTGTATCTATGTGGGCATCTATTTCATGTCTCTCTGTTTATAGATCTGGTTTTATTGCATTCACATGATCCTTTATGCTGCTGCTGCTGCTAATTCACTTCAGTCGTGTGCGACTCTGTGCGACCCCATAGACGGCAGCCCACCAGGCTCCCCTGTCCCTGGGATTCTCCAGGCAAGAACACTGGAGTGGGTTGCTATTTCCTTCTCCAATGCATGAAAGTGAAAAGTGAAAGTGAAATTGCTCAGTCGTGTCCGACTCTTCGAGACCCCATGGACTGCAGCCCACCAGGCTCCTCCATCTATGGGATTTTCCAGGCAAGAGTACTGGAGTGGGGTGCCATCGCCTTCTCCATGATCCTTTATAGATGCCCAGAAATATGCCTGTAGGCTCCATAACCTTCTGTGGACTGGCACCTACCACTGACTTTATGTGGTTTCTGTGTACTACATTTTCATTCTCAAAGGAAAGAATATGATTAGCTCAGCTTGTGTCATGTACACACTTCAGATTTAATCAAGAAACTGGGCTGTCGGCCTAGAATAGGGATGTTTCAATATGCACTTCGTGAAAGGTTGTCAGACTCTCCAACAAGAGGTGTAGAAAAGAAAGCGATGACAGGTTTAACATTAACATCTACTTTAATATGAAAACAATGCTTAAAAATTTTTTTTTATTTTACTTATTTTTGGCTGTGCTGGGTCTTTGCTGCTGCAGGGCTTTCTCTGGTTGTGGGGCACGGGGGCTACTCTCTAGCTGTGGTGCACGGGCTTCTCACTGCAGTGGCTCCTCTTGTTGTGGAGCACAGGCTCCAGGGCTTGCAGGCTCCAGCAGCTGTGGCACATGGGCTTAGTCATTGTGGCTCCTGGGTTCTAGAGCTCAGGCTCAATAGTTGTGGCTGGTGAGCTTAGTTGCTCCACAGCATGCAGGGTCTTCTTGGATCAGGGATCAAACCCATGTCATGGCATACCATTAAGCCATCAGGGAAGCCTTGCTAACAATTCAGGATGGGAAACACATGTACACCCGTGGAGGATGCATGTTGATGTATGGCAGAACCAATACAATATTGTAAAGTAAAAATAATAATAATAAAAAAATTTTAAAAGAAGAAAACAATTATTTTTTAAAAAGCCTAATTTTACCACTAAAAGTTAAATTGAAAACCAAAGTGTTTTTTCAATAAAACCAATATAAATTCACTCAAGTAGATACCAGGGAATATATCAATGTAGTAAAACTAACCTACCAGTTCATTTTTTTTCCCAGAGTAGCTCTAAAATTTCTAAAATATGAGAGTTGTTGACAACAGCTTTCTTTCCTATAATATAGTCAATTTCCTATTAGTGAAATTCTGACATTATTCCACCCTTAGCTGAACAGCAGTATAGCAATAGAAAGTTAGGATGTAACAAAGACAACGTGAAAGTTTTGAAATATATTTTGAGTTCTCTTGACACCATTTGTACAGACAAATGGAATTACTGGCGGATTTGTACAATTTTACAGTCTGTATTAGGTTTCAGAACTTGCATACATACAAATATTCATTCAGTTGCATAGAGAATTTAGAGCCAACAATAACTTTGGTATTTATTAAAAGCAGGTCACCTATTTAACAGTGAAATGTTTTGTGCTAAAAGCAGGAACAGTTCGCTTTACTAGATTTGTTAAGGCTCAAAGAATACAGGATTGGTTTTTGGCAAGAATAATTTATAGCACTCAAAATACTCCTAAAGCCAAACATTGTTATGTTTTTTAAAAAGACAAGGATACCTATCAGATAGCTCTGTTCATATAAAGGAAGTATCTGTTAAGGTTGAAATGAATAGGAACTATTTTGTCTTATTGCAATCAAGATCTATCTTAGAGACAATGATAAATTATTAATAGTGTCCATTAACCAGTAGGCATGTTAAAATACTGACCTTTTATATACTTTGTCTACTGATTATTGCTACTAAATTCAATTTCTAACATTCTTCACTATCTAACTGTCTTAATATTCTACTTTCTATAACACTCTGTTAAAGGAAGGGAGAAAGGATGAACTAATTAATAATCATTGTGCATATTAAAATAAGCCACCTGCTTTGCATAAGTAAGCATATTTAATCTTTACAACAACATACTGTAGATAACAGTGTAACATTGAACAACACAAATTTGAACTGACTAGGCCCACTTATATGTGGATTTATTTTCATGAAATACATATTACAGTACTATCTAAGCCACAGTTGCTTGAATCTGCAAATGCAGAACCTTGGGTACAGAGGATAGGATATAAAGTTATCCTGGGATTTTCCACCCCTTGGAAGGTCAGTGCCCCAACCTCTGGACTATTCAAGGATCAACTGTATTATATTATTTACAGAAGAAAAATATTGAGTATCAGAAAGATTAGCTAATTTATTTAAAATCAAATAGATTAGATTTGTATGTCTATAAAATCTTTTTTAAAAATCCCTATATGCTGTGTTAATGATTTTAAATTTCTTATTATATTGAGTTGAATGTGCTCAGCCTGGCTTTCACAATCTTCTTAGTTAATCAGCCTTCGTCTATCCTACTCTCCAACAGGTAGCTTCTTTTTCAGTTATCAGTCTGCTTCCACCTCCAGGCCTTATTTTATCCATTCTAGAGCTAGAAGATTCAATCCCTCTTGTATGTCAAATCAAAACTTAAATACTCCAGGACAACCTCTACCCTTATTACAGGTAACATTCCCTGCTCTTTGTTTCTGCTTTATTGTCTGCCTGCTGTTCTCCCATGTCTCTTTTTTTGCTGTGTCTAACAAGCATCTCTTCAGGCTTCTCAGCCTGTCTTCTTTTCTTCCATAGCATCTCCTCTAGTGTGTACATGTTACTCTATCTCCCACTATCTGAGAAGAAAATGGGCTGCTTCTCTTCCAGAATCTTTATATACTACACAATTAGTTACCACATGGCCACGCTATAGTGTACAAATGTGGGTACACGATAGGGTGGAGAAATGCATGTAATCTAATAGGATTGATTTAGCACCTGCTTTTATGAATGTTTTAATTCTCCGAAGAAACAAATTCCACGTGAAAGCAGATTTTTATCTCAATGTGAAAATATAAGGAGAACTTTTTTGTTTTCTTTGTTATGCGCACACACACATGCAGTTGTGCTACTGATATCATAATGGATAGCAGAAAGCAAAGAAGGAGAAGAGAGATTTTGTACTTGGTAAAGTACATATCCTTCAATAACCTATTTCTGCCCCTCTACTTCTGGTATGTTATCTATTTTCTTGCTTTATGTGACAGACATTAAATCAAGGTTCTGAAAATAATATAGTCAATTAAATAAAATTGGGGAAAATCTTGCATGGTAACTTGAGGAAATTAATGACTTTTAACCTTCATGTCAGAAATAGTGATCCTCCAAAAAGATCAGAGCCTAGGATCTCATGATTTGGCTGCCAGATTTAAGAATCATCAACTGCTTTGTGGTTTCAGACACCATTTTCCCCCCAGTGAATTACTGCTTACATGGGGCAATTGTAATTCATGTTTTCCTATATTTAGCTGCATTCCAAAGAATTTCAAAAGCATTTCCCTGAGCTCATTTTCCCATCCTCAGTCTGAGGGCATGCACCAAGAGGGGAATTTTGATGAATGTACTAATATTTTGTATCTTGGAATGTAGATCAGGGGTATTTTCATAGAGAGGTGAAAAGGGATTGGGACTGGTGGGAACAAAAATGATTTCTTCTGGGAATCTTCACTATAGCTGATCATGTTCTTGAACTGAATTTGTGATTTGTGCACATAAAGAGAGGTTTCTATATTGACATGCCTCTCCCCTTTGATCTTTTATTTTATCTGAATCTATGCATGTAAATATATCATATTTTACCTTTCTATTAATGCTGTTGTTATTGTTCAGTTGCTAAGTCATGTCCAACTCTGTGTGACCCCATGGACTACAGTGTACTAGGTTCCTCTGTCATCCACTATCTCCCAAGGTTTGCTCAAATCCATTGAGTCAGTGATGCTATCTAATCATCTCATCCTCCGCCGCCCTCTTTTCCTGCCCTCAATATTTCCCAGCATCATGGTCTTTTCCCATGAGTCGGATCTTCGCATCAGGTGGCTAAAATATTGGAGCTTCATCTTCAGCATCAGTCCTTCCAATGAATATTCAGGGTTGATTTCCTTTAGGATTGACTGGTTTGATCTCCATGCAGTCCAAGGGACTCTCAAGAGTCTTCTCTAGGACTACAGTTTGAAAACATCAGTTCTTCAGTGCTCAGTCTTCTTTATGGTGTAACTCTCATATCTGTACATGACTACTGGAAAAACCATAGCTTTGAGTATACAGACTTTTGTCACCAAACTGATGTTTCTACTTTTTAATATGCTGTCTGGGTTTGTCAGAGCATTCCTTCCAAGGAGCAAGAGTCTTTTAATTTCATGGCTGCAGTTACTGTCCACAGTGAGAGGCTGTTTTCTGATGTCTGCAAGTTGGGAAAGTTGCCTGCAAGTTGGGAAAGAAGATACAGGCCACGAAAAGACAAAAGGAGAACAGAGGAAGAATCAGTTGTTCTAATTTAATAATTAATCTCATTTCCCTCCGTAACTAGGACAGAAAATATTCAGTAGCTATTTGACCCCAAAACCATCAAACATGTGGTCCACAACCTCAAAAAAAGAATGTGTTAGCTTTCCTCGGGTCTGACTTCCGTCTTTTTGAGAGTCCACGTAAGTGTGTGTCATCCTTCCTGACAGGTCTAGGCAGAGAGACGGGCAGTGTAACTCCTCAGTCTCAGATCAAGGAAGGAGCTTGAAAACTGGTGCCTCAATATCTTTTACAAGAAATTCTTAGCTCTTGTGGTAGTACATATCCAGTTTTAATTGTTTTCTTTCTCTCTTTAGGCTTTTGTTACACTACATTTGTAATTCAAAATTACCCCTAATGCTACAAAGGAAATCATCTCATCAAAATTAGGCCAAAAGTAGATATAATCAACTCCAATTGGAAATTTCATTCCAAAAATCAATATTTTATAACCTGTGATTGGTATGAACTTGTAGTTCCAATATCATTTAGATGTTGGAAATTTGTGACTACTATTCTACTATTTATCTTTTCCAGTAGAATTTTTTGATCGATTCCAAGGATTTTATGATAGTTATATAATTTCTATTTTACTCAAATAATCACCTTTTAATTGAGTTAAAGACTCTGTTGAGTGAGGCTATATTTTATCTCCTTTAAACTGTCCTTCTATAAATTAATATTCATTTTAAAATTTTGTTTTGTTTTGACATCAGAAGACATTAGTACATTTTTGTTTAATGAATAAATGATTAACTAGTTCTGAGTATGAATGGTCAAATAATAAGCAAGCTTTTTTTACCCTTTAAAAAAAGTTCTGTTTATAATTTTTTATCAATAAATAAATTTCCTCATATATGACTCATATTTCATGAGTAACTTACCCAGGCACATACTAAACATTTGGTAACATAAGACTAGATTGGACTCAACCCTTGTCGTCCATCAACTTTCAGTCTAGTTGTGAGTTCCTGGGAAATACTTCAGTTTTGACACTACTTTTCATGCCAGAATTTTTTTTTTGCTAGTACCATTTAAAGATATTTTCCCTCAATTTCCATGAGGCCAAAGTATACAACATCTGCAAATTACCTGACTCCAGAAATGGTATCTTGTGTCAGCATCACAAAGAAAGCCCAAAGTTACCAACCACAGCATTTTTAAAAGTCAAACATCCTTCCCTAGTGGCCCCAGTAGATATACAAAAATCAGAGGATGAAAAAGTGGCATTCCTCACCTGTCTCCACGTATTTCCTTGTCAGAGCTGCTTCACCTTAGCTTTCCTGGCAGCCAATGTGCTTGGACTAGAAAAGCAGAAATGATGTCAAAAGTCTTTTCAAAGTCCAAGAAGCCTTTTGTTTCCTTGTGCAGGAGCTCCAGTATAGCTGAAGATACATAGATTTCCATTTTCTAATTAAAAAAAAAAAATATGACTGCTTCTAATGCTAACTAGTAAGAAGTTCCTGACAGTGTCAGAAACCTGGAACTTACTGGATCAATGAGAAGGGACTTCTGGCCTTTCAGGCAGATGAGGATCAGAAGAAGCTGAGCCATGGAAGCCCACCAAAACCACGAAGCAGTAACGCTGCCACTCTGCTTCTATCCCTGCTTACAGAAGACATGTGAAATATTTTTTATACAGTTCTCAACTTGTGGTAAGGAATTAAGCCCAAACATTTTTGTCAGCCATGCATTTTGATTTACTAAACATTCAAGAATGCACTTTCTTTTCTTCCTTCCATAGATTTCTGTCATGATTTTATTAAAAAAAAATGCATGACTTTGTCTCTACTAATTCATTTCCAGAAGTGCTTACATGTGTATAATACATTCACAGTCCTTTCTGAAGTTCTCTGAGGACTGTAGCACACTGAAGCAGGAAGACAGTGGTGTGAACACCAAACGAAATCAGGCAATTGCTGGTATCTAACAGGCTTTGCTGCTGGGGCCTCGTAAAGATAAATACTCATCCATCCAGCGCCTTCATTTCTGTAATGTCTCACTGTCCAACTTAATAAATGCTTTCTTGCTGGTTTTTTGGCATCTCTTTGAATGAGGAATGTAAACTGAAAAGGCCTAGGAGACAAAAACTGGCACAAAACTCAATGATGAATAATATCAGGAGACACACAGACTAGCTCAGTAGTCCCATAAGCAGTGCCACGGTCTCTACCAAAGTACAGATGGATTTGCTGCCTGGGATGCGGCTGTTATATAATTTCCAGATACATGAAAAAAATAAGGACAAAACCAGGTCTAATTTTGTGCAAATGGCGGATAAGTATAAAATAAGAGATTTATAGAAAGAATATTAAAGATAATTTAAAGTTTAGTAAACAGAAACATCAACATATATAGGGGCTTCCCTGGTGGCTCAGATGGTAAAGAATGTGCCTCCAATGGGGGGAAAACCTGGGTTCAATCCCTGAGTCAGGAAGATTTTCTGGAGCAGAGAATGACAACCCATTCCAATAATCTTGCCTGGAGAATTACATGGACAGAGGAGCCTGGAGAGCTACAGTCCATGGGGTCACAAAGTGTCGGACACGACTGAAAAACTAACACACACAACACACCAACGTATATTTAATCTTTAGATATTGAAAAAGGGAAAACATAATGTGGGTTTTTCTAAGAATACTTCAAAAATTTGGGAGAAACTTCCAGCAAAATTAGACAGAAACTAATATTTAGTTTTCTCGGTATTTACACTATGTCATGAACTATTACTGTTTAAAAGTCTAAAAAGCCCCTGGAAAATTATGCTCATCTTTCCCAAGCTGAATACCACTTAAAAAAAAAAAATTCGTCTTGGTGCTAAAGAGTCTGACTAAACTTCAGTTCAAATATTATTACCCAAAGAAGCCCTCTGTTTTTCATATTTAAAGTTTCTATTTTCTTTTCACATATTAGAGAGCTTTTCCCAAGCTATCCTGTTCACATCTCTGATTCGAATTTTGACCTCATCTGCCCAGATAATCTGAAATGAGTATCTGTTAACTCAGACCGAACCAGTAGGTGGGTAGTTTGGTTACTAACTATCCTTTAGGCCTTTGGGAAAGCAATTTTGTGCACAGTGGATGGAAATGAGGGATTAGAGACAGTGTTCCCGTGGGCAACCTTCCCCTAGGATCCCTGGAGGGACATTAGATTGGACAGTGAGGCAATGAAGAATATGTTACTTAACGTTTCCAGCGTTCTACCAAGTCAGTAACAAAGATCCTTATAACTAGAAAGTTTCACTCATGTTCCAAGATGATTTTTGGAACTCTACCCTTTCTATCCATCAGAAGCAAGGAGAGAGAGGTGAACCCTCTCTCACTGTTTGAACTTTTTCTTTACAATCCATTGGCCAGAACTGAGGGTCACACCATGTTGCAAGAAAGGTTGAGAAATGTTGCCATTTCTCCAAATAGCCATGGGTTTAGCAAAACATAAAAAATGAGATTCTAAGGAATAAAGAGACTACTACTACTACTAAGTCACTTCGGTCGTGTCCGACTCTGTGGGACCCCACAGACCACAGCCCACCAGGCTCCCCTGTCCCTGGGATTCTCCAGGCAAGAACACTGGAGTGGGTTGCCATTTCCTTCTCCAATGCATGAAAGTGAAAA
Organism: Bos taurus; assembly: GCF_002263795.3. Lineage (NCBI taxonomy): Eukaryota > Metazoa > Chordata > Mammalia > Artiodactyla > Bovidae > Bos > Bos taurus. The sequence continues at coordinate 24,667,110 of NC_037336.1, read as the reverse complement.
GTAAAAGGGAAGTCGCTCAGTCTTGTCCGACCCTTCGTGACCCCATGGACTGCAGCCCACCAGGCTCCTCCATCCATGGGATTTTCCAGGCAAGAGTACTGGAGTGGAGTGCCATCGCCTTCTCCGAATAAAGAGACTATGGAACCAAAACTAGAGAGAAACTCTGGTGCATGGCAATGAGACACAGTGCAGCCAAAAGAATAATATTAAGTATTAAGGTTCAAACCCAGAACTGTCTGATTTCTAAGCCCCTGCCCTCTCCATTGCCACAGTAAGGTTTACTGAAGAAAAGAATATTTTACCATAAATGAGTGCATGTGTGCTCACATGCACATATGGGTAAGGGATCAGCACAGAAAATAGTTAAGAGCGTGATTTTGGAATCAGCAGCCCTGGGTTCCAATTTTGGCTCTGCCAAGACTGGGGCTAGGGTGCAAATGAGGCATTCACCTCAGGCTCTAAATTTAGGGAGATGCCAAAGAACTCAGTAATCCAGATAAATAATACTTGACTGCAATGCTTTTAAAAGTCAAAATTAATGCAAAAAATAATCCTTGATGAATAAGCTATGTACACAATTTAAATAAAGTCCAGATAGGACCCTGAAAAAAAAAAACAGACTATGAGTATTGGGGGACAAATAGCAGTATGTGTCTCAGTGAAAAAAAGGCTAGAACTGTTTATTTAAATAAAGAACATGCTTGTTTATAATGTTCATCATTGTTCTTCAAAAATAAAAATAACTCTTCTAAATTTTGCTGGTGTATTGGAATTAGGTCAGCTTTATATTCCCTGGGAGGAAGTTACTGTCAGTCAAAATTTTATGAGTTTTTAATAGTCATGTATAATCTGTTAACAGTTTATCTCATACATTAAAATGACTTCCCTGATGGTCCACTTGTTGAGAATCTGTTTGGGGAACTAAGATCCTGCATGTCACAAAGCCTGATCAAAAAATAAAATGAAGTTTTCTAAATAATGACATTTCAGTGAGCACACACATTTTCCAACTCAAACTATTTACCTCTGTAGATAATTATAACATCTTAAGTTTTACTTAAATTCTTTGTTGTTGTTCATTGCCCAGTCATGTTCAACTCTGCAACCCCATGGACTGCAGCACACCAAGCCTCCCTGTCCCTCACCATCTCCCAAAGTTTGCCCAAGTTTATGTCCATTGCATCGGTGATGCCATCCAGACATCTCATCCTCTGATGCCCTCTTCTCCTTCTGCCCTCAATCTTTCCCAGCATCAGGGACTTTTCCAATGAGTCACCTGTTCGCATCACATGATCAAAATACTAGAGTTTCAGCTTCAGCATCAGTCCTTCTAATGAGTATTCAGGGTTGTTTTACCTTAAGATTGACTAGTTTAGAATTGAATTTTAAATATAGCCTATTTGTGGGCTTCAAATGTGGCACTAGTGGTAAAGAACCTATGCAGAAGATGTAAGAGATGCAGGTTTGATCCCTGGGTCAGGAAGATCTCTTGGAGCAGGGCACGGCAACCCATTCCAATATCCTTGCCTGGAGAATCCCATGGACAGAGGAGCCTGGCAGGCTACAGTCCATAGGGTTGCAAAAGAGTTGGAAATGACTGAAGCGATTTAGCATGTGTAACCTATTCTTAGTTTGCCCCTTTGTTGCTTATGGCCCATAAGAACAGTTATAAGCACTATGTGAAAATTGTAAGTTAGTACATGGAAGTTAGGAGGGTACCTGCATTTGCTGGAGTCAAGGACTCATGAATACTTCTGACAAGTCTTTTGGCCAAACTGAATGTGTCAACTTCTTGCAGAACTGCTTTCTATAAGAAAGAACAGGAAAAGTACAATTGGGTTATGGTTCATATTTACTCATCTTAATCCTAAACACTATTAAGTTGCCAATAAGACAGTATTCGGAGAAGGCAATGGCACCCCACTCCAGTACTCTTGCCTGGAAAATCCCATGTATGGAGGAGCCTGGTGGGCTGCAGTCCATGGGGTCACTAGGAGTCAGACACGACTGAGCGACTTCACTTTCACTTTTCTTTTCATGCATTGGAGAAGGAAATGGCAACCCCTCCAGTGTTCTTGCCTGGAGAATTCCAGGGACAGGGGAGCCTGGTGGGCTGCTGTCTATGGGGTCGCACAGAGTTGGACACGACTGAAGCGACTTAGCAGCAGTAGTAGCAGCAGCAAGACAGTGTTCTATAGAAATACTCATGGGTGTTTACCATGTGAGCTGGACTGGAAATAAAATGGTGGGTAAAATCCATGACAATAGCCCTCAAACTACTTGTGATTCAACTTCAAATCAACTTTAGATTTTTTATAAAACAGGTATCAAAAAATTCATAATCATTAAGATGATACATTTACATTCTAATAGTTGTGTTTGTAAATGTCAGAAACAAGGGAAAGTATGAGAAGTTTATCCTTTTTACCATGTTTAAGAAAAAAAGTTTTGGACCAGTACAACTTAATGCATGTATAGAGTAGGCTTCAATTCCATTAGGAACGTATATAGTGTAGCTATAAAATAAGCACAACGCTGGGACAGTGTTTAAAGCATGCTCGACACCTTATGGGTGAAAGACAGGTGTTGGTGACTGCACGCAGCTCTGCTCTTTCCCGCTGACTCTGCTTTGCTATGACATCTTGCTTACCTATTGATGTGTAACAAATTACCCCCAAACTTAGTAGCTGCAAACAGTAGACATTAATCATCTTATAATTCCGATGATTCAGGAAATCAAGCCATGACTTTGCTGGAGATCTCTCCCAGTCAAAGTGTTGGCTGGGACTACAGTCATTTCAAAGGTCTTTTGAGAGAGATTCTGCTTTCAAGTTCATTCCCATGGCTGTTGACTGGCCTCACGTCCTTACTGGCTCTTCATTGAAACATCAACTCCTTGCCATATAGGTCTTTCCACATGGCAGTTTACAAAGTGCAGTTGGCTTTCCTTAAGAGTGAGTAATTGAGCAAAAGAAGGAGTACCTTAGATGGAAGACACTGTCTCTTTATTATCTAATTTTGGAAGTAAGTTTACATCACTTTGGCTATTTTCCATTCATTTCAAGGGCCAGCCCACACCCAAAAGGAGGGAATTCAACACAGATACAAATATCAGGAGGCAGAAAATCATTGGAGAGCATTTAGAGAATTCCTACCACATCTTGTGAATTAACCTGACATGTAAGAAAGCACATGGACTCTAGGGACAGTCCTCAGACTTAAAGTAGAATCTGCCCTCTGCTGCTGCTGCTGCTAAGTCACTTCAGTCGTGTCCGACTCTGTGCGACCCCATAGACGGCAGCCCACCAGGCTCCTCTGTCCTTGGGATTCTCCAGGCAAGAACACTGCGCTCTACACCTTCCTAACTGTATGAACGTGGGCAAGGCTCCAGTTTCTGTTGTGAAGATAAATAAATGAATGCTAAGATATTCTATCATCCCTCAGTTGAAAATACATACAAATGGGCAGTCATCGGTAACTCTGATGACTGTGTTTAGGATTAAATAGCATAACTTGAACTTAAGCTATAGGAGGCATGCAGCAGGTATCTCCCTGTCCCTGGTAGAATTAACAGATTATTTGTAAATTCAAGAAAAGCAGCTGTCCACAGTGACTGTCCCATGAACTTCCTCCGTTCAGCATTGGTGCCTTCTTGCAGAATAACCAACATATTTATATCTTCAGAATTCAGTAAAAGTGGTGGTTATTTTGGACCATTTTCTGTCAGAAGCAGAATATTATGACCCAACTGAAAGGAGATATTTTTTCAGAGGTTTTTTTCTCTTCCTGGTACTTGAGTTCAGCCAAGATACAGCAATTCCTCATTATCCCCAGTTAATAGTTAGACCTCTAAACGGTCTACTTTGTACTCAGTAATGACAACATAACTGGAGTGTTTTGATAATTTCTAGATGTTACATTTTAGAAGGAGGCATGGACAACTGGGAACATGTCCAGAAGGAATGGTCAGATTTATGAGTGGACTGTCAAATCAGCCACATGTCATATTAAAGATGAACTACTAGAAAGAGAATACCCATTTAGAGCAGAGAAGACTCTTGTGGTATATGGTGCATGCATGTGTGTAATCACTTCAGTCGTGTCCAACTGTTTGGGATATTATGGACTGTAGCCTGCCAGGCTCCTCTGTCCATGGGATTCTCCAGGCAAGAATATGGGAGTGGGTTGCCATGCCCTTCTCCAGGGGATCTTCCCCACCCAAGGCTCAGACCCACGTCTCCTGCAGCTCCTGCATTGCAGGCGTATTCTTTACTGCTGAGCCACTGTGGAAGACCTGTGGTATATGATAACCACCTTCAAATATTTTAAACTGTGATGTTAAAGAAAGATTATACAGATATTTGTTATTTTGAAAGTTATCACTGGCACAAATATGTTTCTAGGCCATTATAGAGAAAATTTTCAGAAAGAGGTAAAATGGACAGAATTGTATTTGAATCTTAGTTCTGCTTCTTAACAACTGACCTTAAGAAGTTCACTTATCACTAAGTCTTGGTTTCTGAATCTGCAAATTCACAATAACAATTGTATATTATGGATCTATCATTTGCCATGCACTGAACAGGTTGCTTTGTATATGGCATTAATAGTGCTAAAGATGGTTATTATTTTTTCTTTTACACATTAGTGGGCAGCTGTGTGGCAATAAGTTTCAACCATTTGCTCGAGTTTCTCTTCGGTATTTGTGTTTGCACTTGAAGCAAGCTGGTGCAGAATATCTAAGTGCAGTTACTTCCTGTGTTAGTGATCAAATCTGCTATTAATAATATCTCACTTTTATATGGTTCATAGTCTATTCAGAGTAGAAATTGAAAATGAGTACATGGAGTGGATTTTTAAACTCCCAGGACAATGAGATGTTATGATTTATAGGATTCGTCAATTTCTCTTCACAAATACTTTTAGCTAATTAAAAGGTTAAAGAAAATTTCAAGTCGTAGTAGGGATGTTGAAGTAACATCAGGTGGTTTTTTTTCTTTTTATGGCCAATATTAGAAAACTATGAGAATTCATATTTTTCTTTGATAAAGTGTTGATAAGGTCACATGACCTCTGAATATCAGAAATTTTTCCTATGAAATGAGGAAAGTACAATAGGTGGTTTCTCTTAGTTTCACTTAGCTGAATCTGTATAAATAGACAGAAAATTACTATATGAAGTGGGTATGACAAATTAATAGACTTCCTTGGGTTATGTTCACATATCATGAATTATGTAAATGGAGTGTCATCACCTTTTATATTTATTTATACTTATCCAATGTAGTGTTTTGCTCAGGTTGCATAGGTTTATTTCATTAGGACTTGAGTGGAAATCAACACATATATCAGTTTGTAAGTACAGTGGTTTGGGCCATAAATATGACTACAAAGTTTAAAATTTTTTAAATTATACAACATTTGTTGTCTTAAGAAAGATTTTAATTTTTATTTATAATTAAAAGAAACAGTGAAGTAAAGTTACAAAAATAAAAGGAAAACAAAGAATTAGAGAAACCATGATAAACATAGAAAGCAAGGAGATACAGCTTATTCAGAACTGAAATCCTCAATAAATAAAACTAAAATTTAGAAAGAGAACCCATTATTAAAATTATAATTCAATATAATTTTTTAAGAAATAAAAGAATACTTGAACCTAAATATTTAAAATGTACAATGCATGTGAAAAAAAAAAAAAGATCCAGAATGGTTAGTGCTAAGATATTAAGATATTATTGGACTTGAAAGAGAAAGAAAAAATCCTTTATGCAACAGTAAAAGAAATAAAAGTCATCTGTAATAGGGGAAGGATCAGACAGTCCCAGATTTCCCACACAGCATTCGAGGACATTCAATGAATAAAATTTACTTGAACATGAACCACGTGAAGTCACTCAGTCGTGTCCGACTGTTTGTGACCCGTGGACTGTAGCCTACCAGGCCCCTCTGTCCATGGGATTTTCCAGGCAAGAGTACTGGAGTGGATTGCCATTTCCTTCTCCAAGGGATCTTCCCAACCCAGGGACTGAACCCGGGTCTCCCACATCGTAGACAGACAGACGCTTTACCGTCTGAACCACCAGGGAAGTCCAATATAACTTTACTTAAGGATTTCATATCCAGTGAAAGTATTCTTCAAGTAGTAAAAAACAAACAAAAAAATTATAATTATTTGCATGCAAAAATTTTTTGAGCTTTTTTGGAGAAATTTATTAGAAGATGAAGTTCATCTCATCACATGATAAATATGGTAACTACAGCAAAAAATGCATGTGAGTACATTGGTAAATGTTGAACTATACCTAAAATACATAGAACAACATTTTACAGTACTTGGACTCTGTTCTTAATTCTGACATATTAACTGCTGGTATCATGGTGACAGATGAAAATGTAAATATGATATGCCTTCACAATATACACATAAACCTCATAATTTAGAAGTGGGGCTTACAGAAAGCTTGCAGTTTACTTCATGTAAATATTGGGGAGCAAATGACTTCATTTCAAACTGGAATAAATCAAGGAACAGAAGTATAAATTGATTTAATATATTAAAGTAAACATTAAGAAAGTAGGTTTATTAACTAAATTTAAGTGATGGAATAAGTGGAGGGTAAGAAAAAGAAATGTGTGTGCTTGGTCACACCTGATTCTGGACCCTGTGTAGTCCACCATGCTCCTCTGTTGATGGGATTTTTCAGGCAAGGATACTGGAGCAGGTTATCATTTCCTACTCCAGGGTATCTTCCCAACCCAGGGATCAAACCTGAGTCTCCCACATCTCCTGCATTGGCAGGTGGATTCTTCACCACTGAGCCACCTGGTAAGCCCTAAGAAAAAGAATAAGTTATATCGCATGTGATAAAGGAACAAAGGACACAGTTTTTTTTTTCTTCCTGTATTTTTAAAATACAGAGCTGAGAGTAATATTGTTGTTCAATCACAAAGTCATATCTGATTCTTTTGCAACCCCATGGACTATAGCCAGCCAGACTCCTCTGTCCGTGGGATTTCGCAGGCAAGAATACTGGAATGGATTCCCATTTCTTCCTCCAGGGGATCTTCCCAACCCAGGGATCAAACCCACATCTCCTGAGTCTCCTGCATTGGAAGGTGAATTCTTTACCACCGAGCCACCAGGAAAGATATCAAGTTATAAGAGTAATCCATATAATAATATAAAAAATCAGTATTTTAATAATTACAAATATACACACCACATAAATAAAAAGCATTACATTCTGAAAGATCTTTTGAAAACTATAAAAATAGAAAAAATAACACAAAGTGAAGTCAGAACTAAGACCAGACATATTCACATTATCAAATATCAAATGCTTATTTATGGTTGCCAAGGGGAAGGGATAGTTAAGAGAGTTTAGGAAAGTCAAGTACACACTGCTATATTCAAAATGGATTACCAACAAGGACCTATTGTACAGCACATGGAACTCTTCTCAGTGCTGTGTGTCAGCCTGGATGAGAGGGAGATTTGAGGGAGAATGGGTGTGAGTATATATATGGCTGAGTCATTTTGCTATTCACCTGTAACTACCACAACATTATTAATTGGATGTACCCCCATACAAAATAAAAAGTTTAAAGTTTGGCAGGGGGAAAGGCTCTATGAGAGTAGGGGGAAAAAATAAAAATGGTTTAAAAGAAAAGGCAATTTTTATTTTAAAAATAAGAGTTTTAGATTGATTCATGAAGCAAAACCTAACTCTGTACTACGTATATGACACACATGTAAAATCTTAAAAAAAAAAAAAGTAAATAAAATATTTCCAAGTAGGCAATGTATATCAAGCAAATGAAAAGAAACAAAAAATATCAGAAATGGCAGTGTAGCTTGTGGCAGAACAATCTTCGATTTCGGTATAAATGTAAAAGCAAGAATTATGTACACATACATGCACACACACATACCCAATCTGTTTTGAGACACTGGGGAGCTAAGCATAAAGATCTCAGGGAGAGTCAAAGATACCAGAGACGAGAGTGGTAAAGACAGGAAAAAAAAAAAAAACCACCACTTTTCCTTTTGACATTTGTCATTTTGTGAGCTGCAGTTGAGAGAATGAGAAGCTAAGGAGTCTCCCGCAGTCCTTTCAGAATTTGGAAACAAAGATTGGACTTCAGGACCTTCTGAAGAAAAAGATCTGACATATAATCCAAGCTGCCAGATGAAACTTCTACTGGGCTGCTCTTTGAAAGCAAGGGAGAAACAGACTAGACTAACCCTCCTAAAGAATTTAGAAAAGATTCAATTCCTGATTGGATTAGTTATCTGCCTTCAGCCTATTTGCCTAAAACAAAATGAATCATCTCTTGGAGAAGATAACATCATCTCAAACTTCAAATTATCCCTACAATTTTTTTTTACTTAAAATGTTGGTCATTAGTCAAAATATTACCAGACAGAAACAGAGACAGAAAACATGACAAAAGAACAAAGAGGAAAAACAGCCAATAGAAACAGAACCACAGGAGATGCAGATACTGGAGTTATCAGATGCAAGTAAGAACTGATTGTTCTTGGACTTCTAAGTAGGATTTAAAAGGTTATGTCAAGCCTATAGTCTCACAGTTCATAACAAAGGAAAAAAGATCAATTACAACAAATACTTTTGAAAAGGCATCATGGAACTGTGGGAACTATGAGAAGAAGATGGTGCTAAATTATATAGAGAGGAAAAACATTCAGAGGTGAGTGGATAAATCGCAGTTGATTTTTTATATGAGGGAATCTGCCAGTTCTTGGTGTGAGCTGAAGTTTGTGGTTTGGCTCAGACAGAGAGAAACATTTAAAAGAAGGAGAAACCAATATAGCCTTTAGAAGTCACTTGGGGATAGAGAGACAAAATTGAAGGTTTGAAGTCCACAGATACATAACCATTTTCCACAAAAGACATTTGCTATATTCTAAGACTATGGAAGAGGCTGAAATCTAAACTAAAATCTTTTTAAATTCAAAGTGAAATTTATTGCAGTCTCACAGGACTTGGGAAACAAACACTTGAAAATAGAAGAGGCAAGAAACAAACAAAGAAAAGACCCCGATGCTGGGAATGATTGAAGGCAGGAGGAGAAGGGGATGACAGAGGATGAGACGGTTGGGTGGCATCACTAACTCAATGGACATGAGTTTGAGCAAGCTCCAGGAGATGGTGAAGGACAGGGAAGTCTGGCATGCTGCAGTCCATGGGGTCGCAGAGAGTCGGACATGACTGAGTGACTGAACGACAGCAAAGAAACAAAAGTCCTAGAGTATAGTATATTGGAAAAGACCTGATCCTGGGAAAGATTGAGGGCAGGAGGGGAACGGGGTAACAGAGGATGAGATGGTTAGATAGCATCACAGACTCAACAGATATGAAATTGAGCAAACTCTGGGAGATAGCGAAGGACAGGGAAGCCTGACATGCTGCCGTCCATAGGTTTGCAAAGAATCGGACACGACTGAGCAACTGAACAGCAGCAAATGGTGCATTGCTCTGAGGATTTACAGCCACTTTTTGCTGACCAACCTGAGTATGGCAATAAGTTGAGAAACCAGGCTTCTGGCAGGCCGTTCATCATTAGAGGACTATATTGAGGAGTACAGTGTTTATACAGCCTCAAAAAAAGAGTCTCCCACACATTGTTTGGTAGATACTAGGGGAAAAGGATATTTATACAGAGAAAAAATCTGACAGTCTCCATCTTAACAAAGTGACTAAAATCAACATCACCAACAAAGCGGAAAACAAATATTGTGTGCCTCTTGAAATGGAATATTAAGAAGGACACAACATCATTTATATAGTATTCCTACCAGGATAAATCTGAATCTAATCTGGTATATAATCTGAATCTAATCATGAAAAATTATCAGACAATCCAAACTGGAGAACTTTCTTCAAATAGCTGGCATGTATTCTTTAAAAAAAATAAATCACTTCATGACACAGTGTTGTGTTGGTCCTAGTCAGTTGATAGTGATGTTCTTGGCTAGGAATTCTGAAGCTCTCACCCGGACCCTATATTTACTATAGCAAGTCCCACAAACACTACCCCCACTACCACCAAGGCCAATGTTGTGGCTGGACTAGCCTTTGTGGTTCTTATTATGACCACAGGACACATCTCAGCAAAACTACCAGGGAACTTTAAAGAAAAAGATTTATTACTCCCAGGTCCTGGGGGGTACATGGCATGCCTGAGGGCCACACAGAGAGGTCACAGGCAGAGAGAGAAGGAGGAAGCACGGACCTGGGGCTTTGTCTGTATTAGGTTCACAAAGATGAAGTGCCTGGGGTTTCACGGGTTCACTCTTTGTTGGTGAATTTAAAGCATAAGATGGGAAATTAAAATGCAAAAATGGAAAAGTGGGATCACTTTAAGCTGTCAATTATCTACATTTCCTAGGACATTATGGAAGGAGAAGTTCACGGATGGGAGCAACCTAGTCCTGTGGCTAGTAGCTGTACCATAGTGCTGACAGTGGTCTATTTAAGATGGATGTCTGAAATGGATGCTTCAGCAATCAAAAGTTTAATGTCAGACTTTTACACTACACAAAGAAAGACTGAGGATTTCTTCAGTTTTGGATTCTTCTTTATCTTAATACTTCTAGATTAAAGGAGATAAAAGAACATAACAAGTAAACACAGGCAGGATTTTGCACTGGGATACTTGATCAAAAAATATATATATATGCTAAAAAGGACAACATTGAGACAACAGGTTAAATAATTTTGTATTAATGTTTAATTTTCTGAACTTAATAAGGCTATGTCCTATTTCTTAGGAAATGTACACTGAAGTATTTGAGGGGTGAAGGGTCATGACAACCCTGACACTCAAGGGTTTCAGCTGATACTTAGCATGTATGTCTGTGTGTAGCAAGAGGAAGGTATGGCAAAACAATATTAACAGTAGTCACTGTAGGTGAGTGTACATGAGAGTTCATTGTAATATTCCTGAACTTTCTTTTCGGGATTTAATATTTTTTAGTAAAAAATTGTTTTAAAAAAATAATGCAAAACCTCTGGAGAGGTATGAAATAAGAATAAAAGCAAACAGAGGTAGACTTAGTCGTGGTATTTCAGTGAGACTGTGCTCATTCTGATGTCAGCCCACCAGGCTCCTCTGTCCCTGGGATTCTTCAGGCAAGAACACTGGAGTGGGTTGACATTTCTAGACCTGAATTATAAGACATTTTAAATCTTCAGACAGTAGGAATATGATACTCAATCACAATTTGCACCTACACAAAGAAATAAAGAATGCTGGAGACAGAAGAAAAGAGGGTAAAAATAATTGTTTTCTTACTTTTAATTGCTCTAAAACTTAACTGATTTTCTAAAACAGGGGTTGGCAAACTTTTCCTGTAAAGCATCAGATAGCAAGTATTTTTCAGCTCTGTGGGCCAAATGGACTTTGTTGCAATTACTCAACTTTGCTTTTACAGTACAAAATCAGCCATAAACAACACATAAGAAATAAGAATGGTTGGATTTCAATAAAACTACTTCATCCTTTTGCCAACACAGGGTATATATTTGTGTCATAGGAATCTCTCTATGGTGTTCCTAAGTGCCATACTCTACATGTTGGCCCTTACTGTTTTCTTTTTTCTGGCACACGTTATCTTCTCACTCTTTATTTTCTTCTTTTATTCAATCTTTATTTTCAGGACTCAGTTCAGGCATCATCTTTTTAAGGACTCATTTTCAAGACCTTTATTTCTAACAGGCAGAGTCGGTTTTCTTTCCAGTCTGTATGACTCCACAGAAACTTGTACCTTGTAGCTAAATCTCTGACTTAATTTATGATCTTTGGAAAATATTAATATCCCTAAATCTCAATTCTCTTATCTAAGATAATAACAGTACTTACATTACAGGGCTGTTCTGAGAATACTTATGAATTACTTAACATAGAGACTGCTCCATAGAAAGCATTTAAACCATGAAAAATGTATAATACTTTGTGAAGACGATGACTATTCCTTTATCATTCTACTTAGTGGTGAATAATAAAGGCCAAGAGTAAATTATATTTTGTTTTACAATGCTTTTATAAAATATGTTTGGTTTGTGTAAAAGAAAGTTATAATAATTTACTTAGGTATACTTGGAATTTTTTTGTTATTTTAATAGCAAGAAGATGTATTAAATCAGAAGAATGTGTCTTAGTCAGTAAGATATATGAAGATGCAGGTAAGATAAGAAAAGATAAATGTTATGATGTCTGTAATTTCTCAACCACCAAAGTAAAGTAAGCCAAGAACATAGTTGGAAGGGGACCAAGTGAAGCAGGGTCCAAATGAGCTCTTCAGCTACAAGTCCTGACTGAGCTGGACACAAGGCCCTGTTCACACTGAAGAGCACAGCAGCTAGTGAAGGAATGGCGTAACTAATATCATCCCAAGGGAGCAAGCAGATGGGAGTTTGGAAGGGATAGTGAGTAGAGGTGATGAGAGCGGAGTGGTGAATAAAAGTGAGCAACAAAATGCATGCTTGAAAATATCTCAGGTGTAGCATGTGTCTATAATTTCTTTAGTTGGTATTTTAAGACCACTATAAATAAAATGAATATGGAGACACAGGTTGCCCCATCTTTTAGTAGCTCTGCTTAAAAACAAAAAATAAATTCCTGAACAAAAATGATGAAGAGGGAATTGCACATAAATTAGCTTGGCTAAAATCTCCAGAGAGGATTGAATCTGCCCCAAGGACACAGGGAACAGAGTCAATATTTTTTTATATCTTATTGAAATTATGTCTTAATTTTTACTCAAAATAACGCATGCACATATTTAGTACCAAAGGAATTTTTTTTTAATCAGTGTCCTCTGCATTGCCTTCCCCTAGACTACCTACAAGAAGCAATAATCCCTTTAGTTATAACTTTTGGTATTAGCCTTCATTTCTTCAATTTTCATAACAAATAACATGATTGTACCTCTTTTCCTTGATTTACAATTTTAAGACCTGAAATAAACTTCTCATTATTTTGAAAAAGAATGTAAATTTCTTTCATGCAGATTATTACCTACCAATGTAGCATATCATAATTATTAGGTAATAATGTATAACTATGAATATATAAATTTATAGTATAAATTAGTCATTCAGACAAGTCTGACTCTTTGCAACCCCATGACTGTACTCCTCCAGGCTCCTCTGTTCATGAAATTCTCCAGGCAAGAATACTGATGTGGGTAGTCATTCTTTTCTTCAGGGGATCTTCCTGACTCAGGAATCGAACCCTGTCTCCAGCACTGCAGGCAGATTCTTTACCAGCTGAGTGACAAGGGAAGTCCAAGAATACTGGAGTGGGTAGCCTATCCCTTCTCTAGCAGATCTTCCTGACCCAGGAATTGAACCTGGGTCTCCTGCACTGCAGGCAGATTCTTTACCAACTGAGCTACCAGGGAAGCCCTAATTTATACTATACTATGATTGAATTTTCTCTCTTAAGATCTTTTTTTCTGAAGTTAAGAATTGTCTCATTTTTTAACTTATATAACTTTCTTTTATTCATGAAAGTGAAAGAAAGTGAAGTCACTCAGTCGTGTCCAACTCTTTGCGATCATGGACTGTAGCCCACCAGGCTTCTCTGTCCATGGGATTTTCCAGGCAAGAGTACTGGAGTGGGTTGCCATTTCCTTCTCCAGGGTGTCTTCCTGACCCAGGGATTGAACCCAGGTCTCCCACATTGCAGGCAGATGCTTTACCCTCTGAGCCACCAGGAAATATTTCCAAATACTCCCTTAGAGCCTTCATTATCCTATAGGACCAAGTACTGCTGTGGAAAAATGTCTTTCTGATATGTCCTTCATATAAAATACATTATTCTCCACAGAAGTCATTGGATCTTTCCTTTATCACTGATTTCATGATATTGCATACAAGTGTGCATTAGTGTGGTACTGTTTTTGCATTTATTGTGCCAAACCATTAGAAATTGGATAATTTCTTCCTTTATATATGGATTTCTTTTTATGTATGTTTGATAATTTTATTCCTTATATTTTCTCTTTTTCCTTTCTGGAACACCACTACCCTGATACTGAGCATCCTGGATTGGTTTTCCTAAATATTTTATCATTTTAGTCCAATTTCCTATTTGCTTTGTCTTCTGAAAAATATAATTCATATTATTTTTTAAACTAGAGTTTAAAATAGTCATCTAGTGTACTTTAAATTTGATTAATTTTCCTTTTTCTCAGATATTTTATAGATTTATTATATCCCCTGGAGAAGGGAATGTCAATGCACTCCAGTATTTTTAACTGGGAAATCCCAGGGACAGAGGAGCCTGGTGGGCTATGGGGCTGCAAGTGTCAGACACCACTGAGTGACTAACACTTTCACTCTCACTTATTATTCTCAGGATATTGATTTATACTTTTTGTTTTTTGAAGTTTTTTGCCCTGCATTAATTCCGCTTACTCCTGGGTTTTTTTCTTTTCTTTTCTTTTTCACGTTATAGACTTTCTGTAGATGTCTACAAATCATACTTTTCCATGAATATTTAAGAATGAGATACTTCAGAGATTTCTATTTTTGGCCATAATGGAATAACTGGGACCAGATTTATTTTCCCACCTTAACAAAGAGAACAAATGGGACAGATATGATACAATGCTTCTCAGACACCGTACAACAGGCAAGCAAATAAGATGGATAAATCAGCTGACTGTGTAGCGTTTTCAGGGAGTTGTGCAGGAAGTGGGAACCCAAAGAGAACTCAAGCATCTCAATAAGTTGAGGAGACAGAGTTTCGCATAGTTAGGTTACAGTGGTTAGCATTGTAGGGTAAAATATCAGAGAGAAAGAGAGAGAGAACTCCAGGGAATTGCAGAGGGATCCCCTGAGTCTTTGGCTGAGTACTGTTTTATTACAATGAGGAAAATAGCCAGCTCATGCAAAGAATGGCTTGAGAGAAGTACAACAATCCTCAACCTCATACAGGGCTAAGAATAGTTTCTGTTCTCACTCATCAGAATGAAAAGAATTCTTGATTCATAAAATACCAGCTAGAGTTCTCAGAAAAGTCTTACCTCAGAAGATGGGCTAAATTAGCTAAAGATAAGATTTTGCCAAGAGAATGCACTGGTCATAGCAAACACCCTCTTCCAACAACACAAGAGAAGCCTCTACACATGGACATCACCAGATGGTCAATACCACAATCAGATTGATTATATTCTTTGCAGTCAAACATGGAGAAGTTCTATACAGTCAGCAAAAACCAGACTGGGAGCTGACTGTGACACAGACCATGAACTCTGTATTGTCAAATACAGACTTAAATTGAAGAAAGTAGGGAAAATCACTAGACCATTCAGGTATGACCTAAATCAAATCCCTTACAATTATACAGTGGAAGAGACAAATAGATTCAAGGGATTATATCTGATAGAGTGCCTGAAGAACTATGAACAGAGATTTGTGACATTATTCAGGAGGCATGGATCAAGACCATCCCCAAGGAAAAGAAATGCAAAAAGGCAAAATGGTTGTCTGAGGAGGCCTTACAAATAGCTGTGAATAGAAGAGAAGCAAAAGACAAAGGAGAAAAGGAGAGCTATACTCATTTGAATACAGAATTCCAAAGAATATCTAGGAGAGATAAGAAAGTCTTCCTCAGAAATCAATGCAAAGAAATAGAGGAAAACAATAGAATGGGAAAGTCTAGAGATATCTTTAAGAAAATTAGAGATACCAAGGGAACATTTCATGCAAAGATGGGCTCAATACAGGACAGAAATGATATGTACCTAACAGAAGCAGAAGACATTAAGAAGAGGTGGCAAGAATACACAGAATAACTATACAAAAAAGATCTACACAACCCAGATAATCACGATGGTGTGATCACCAACCTAGATGACATCCTGGAATGTGAAGTCAAGTGGGTCTTAAGAAGCATCACTACGAACAAAGCTAGTGGAGGTAATGGAATTCCAGTTGAGCTATTTCAAATCCTAAAAGATGATGCTGTGAAAGTGTTGCACTCAATATGCCTGCAAATTTGGAAAACTCAGCAGTGTCCAAAGGACCAGCAAAGGTCAGTTTTCATTCCAATTCTAAAGAAAGACAATGACAAAGAATGCTCAGACTACTGCACAATTGCACTCATCTCACACGCTAGTAAAGTAATGCTCAAAATTTTCCAAGTCAGGCTTCAACAGTATGTAAACCGTGAACTTCCAGATGTTCAAGCTGGATTTAGGAAAGGCAGAGAAACCAGAGATCAAATTGCCAACATCTACTGGATCATGGAAAAAGCAAATGAGTTCCAGAAAAACATCTACTTCTGCTTTATTGACTATGCCAAAGCCTTGGACTGTGGACCACAACCAACTCTGGAAAATTCTTAAAGAGATAGAAATACAAGACCCTTTGACCTGCCTCTTGAGAAATCTGTATACAGGTCAGGAAGCAACAGTTAGAACTGGACATGGAACAACAGCCTGGTTACAAATAGGAAAAGGAGTACTTCAAGAATGTATATTGTCACCCTGCTTATTTAACTTATACCCAGAGTACATCATGAGAAACGCTGGGCTGGAGGAAGCACAAGCTGGAATCAAGATTGCTGGGAGAAATATCAATAACCTAAGATACGCAGATGATACCATCCTTATGGCAGAAAGCAAAGAAGAACTAAAGAGCCTCTTGTTGAAAGTGAAAGTGGAGAGTGAAAATGCTAGCTTAAAACTCAACATTAAGAAAACTAAGATCATGGCATCTGGTCTCATCACTTCATGGCAAATAGATGGGTAAACAATGGAAACAGTGTCAGACTTTATTTTTTGGGGCTCCAAAATCACTGCAGATGGTGACTGAAGCCATGAAATTAAAACATGCTTGCTCCTTGGAAGAAGAATTATGACCTAGACAGCATATTAAAAAGCGAAGACATTACTTTGCCAACAAAGGTCTGTCTAGTCAAAGCCATGGAGTCATGGTTTTTCCAGGAGTCATGTATGGATATGAGAGTTAGACTATAAAAAAAGCTGAGTTCCGAAGAATTGATGCTTTTGAACTATGGTGTTGGACTTCTCCAACTCTTGAGAGCCCCTTGGACTGCCAGGAGATTAAACCAGTCCATCCTAAAGGAATCAGTTCTGAATATTCATTGGAAGGACTGATGTTGAAGCTGAAACTTCAATACTTTGGCCCCCTAATGCAAAGAACTGACTCATTGGAAAAGACCCTGATGCTGAGGAAGATTGAGGGCAGGAGGCGAAGGGAACGACAGAGGATGAGACCGTTGGATGGTATCATCGACTCAATAGACATGAGACTGAGTACACTTTGGGAGTTGGCGATGGACAAGGAGGCCTGGCGTGCTGCAGTCCATGGGGTCACAAAGAGTCGGACACAACTGAGCGACTGAACTGAACTGAACTGAGGGCTTCCCAGGTGGCACTAGTGGTAAAGTCTGCCAATACAGGAGACGTAAGAGACGTGGGTTCAATCCTTGGGTCAGGAAGATCCCCTGGAGGAGGGCATGGCAACCCACTCCAGTATTCTTGCCTGGAGAATCCCATGGAAAAAGGAGCCTAGCGGGCTGTAGTTCATAGGGCTGCAAAACCTGTATTTCAATACTCTGTTCTGAGTAATTTATGTGCTAATACAGAAAATTAGAAAGGTAATAGAAGATTTGAACAACACTATCAATCAACTTGACCTAAAACATATAGGACACACTCTCAACATAATTAAAATACAGATTTTTTTTCAAGTGCTGATGAAATGTTTCCAATTTAGATACTATGCTAAGCAATAAAAAATTATATGCAGTACCAAAAGAAACACAAATAATCAATGAAAATATAAAAATATCTTCAGCTTTACTAACAAGCAAATGAATACTGAAACCACAGTGAATTATTGGGTCACTCACTTGATAATTGTAATTCTTAAGACACCAAATGATAGTAAGAATGTGGAGAAATGAAAACTAATATCACTCTTGGTGGAAGGGCTAACTGATACAAATGTTTTAAAAAGCAGTTTGGTGATATTTGCATACATAGTCTCTAAAATCGAAGAACTACCATCTTAGTTATATGCATGATAAGACTAATATAAATACAAGGGAATGTGTTCAAGAATGTTAATTGCAGAATGGTTAATGTTAATTTGCAATAATGAAAATAGAAATGACCTAAATATCTATGGGAAAATAGATAAATCACTGGTATTATAAACATTCAATGGAATATCATAATGACTAAAATGAAGAAACAAAAATCAACGTGGCTGAATCTAGCAAACAGAGTATTAAGATACAAATCTGGCTGTGAAAGCATACATACTGTCTACTACTATCATGAAAAGTTTAACAACAGAGGGAGTGACATGCATGGCAGCATGAGGAATTTGGCAGACCACTCCCCAGTGACACAGATAGCAATTATCAGAACATAAAACAACCATTTACAGGTTCTGAAAATGGTCCTAATTGCTTACAGCAAATGAAGAAACACCTCTTCAAGGCAATCTACAAACATTTGGTAAGAAAATGTTTTTGAACTGAAACTGATCGCTCCCTCCCCTATTTCAACTCAGAGAGGTAGAAATTGTACTCCATAGTGGGGCACCCAAGAACACAGGGCCCTCTTTCCCACCAGCTTCCAACTGGAGGACTTTTTCCCAAATATCACTGAGAAAACTAGAGCCCCAATCATCCTTGCCTTAGCTCATGAGGTGGTGGTTCCAGGTTGAGAGTGGCTAACCAAGAAGACAGGCAGCTATAACACCCACCATCTCCAAGTTCTCAGTTTTGGGGGAGATGTCATTAAGAGAAAAGGGTGCTACTGTGCCTTCCTCCAGAGGTCCCACTCAGAGACTTTGCTTGGTGGGAGGAGGAGGAATCAGGAGGCAGTCCTTAGTCTCTTCCAATTTAACTCACTCCATTTGCAATAGCGCCTGGAGAAGTTCAAGCCTTAGGGTGCTCTGAAAAGCAGTGGCATTTGTGGTGAAAGTCAACTGGGAGGAGATTCAAGATTCAGTAAAGATACAAGCTAAGCTATATAGGCTGGCTAGTGTTTTGGGGGGAAAAATGGGGAAAGAGATAACTGAGAGGAAACCCTTTGGAGTCAGAATAAATCTCATCATTGACTAACCTTGGACAGGGCTCCTTCAAAGGAGCATAAATTTGATTGCAAAAGTATGTAGAGCAATCTAGGCCCAAGGGCATTGTTGAAAACAGTAGAGCAATGGTGGGCTGAGGCAGAAAAGAAGAAGAGATACTTCAACAGAGATCAGATCAGATCAGATCAGATCAGTCGCTCAGTCGTGTCTGACTCTTTGCGACCCCATGAATCGCAGCACGCCAGGCCTCCCTGTCCATCACCAACTCCTGGAGTTCACCCAGACTCATGTCCATCGAGTCGGTGATGCCATCCAGCCATCTCATCCTCTGTCGTCCCCTTCTCCTCTTGCCCCCAATCCCTCCCAGCATCAGAGTCTTTTCCAATGAGTCAACTCTTCGCATGAGGTGGCCAAAGTACTGGAGTTTCAGCTTTAGCATCATTCCTTCCAAAGAAATCCCAGGGCTGATCTCCTTCAGAATGGACTGGTTGGATCTCCTTGCAGTCCAAGGGACTCTCAAGAGTCTTCTCCAACACCACAGTTCAAAAGCATCAATTCTTCGGCGCTCAGCCTTCTTCACAGTCCAACTCTCACATCCATATATGACCACAGGAAAAACCATAGCCTTGACTAGACGAACCTTTGTTGGCAAAGTAATGTCTCTGCTTTTGAATATGCTATCTAGGTTGGTCATAACTTTCCTTCCAAGGAGTAAGTTTCTTTTAATTTCATGGCTGCAGTCACCATCTGTAGTGATTTTGGAGCCCAGAAAAATAAAGTCTGACACTGTTTCCACTGTTTCCCCATCTATTTCCCATGAAGTGGTGGGACCGGATGCCATGATCTTCGTTTTCTGAATGTTGAGCTTTAAGCCAACTTTTTCAGTCTCCACTTTCACCTTCATCAAGAGGCTTTTTAGTTCTTCTTCACTTTCTGCCATAAGGGTGGTGTCATCTGCATAGGTTACCTTTATTTGGGCAAGGAAGGGCGACAGTTGGCCTAAGGAGCAGGCTGAGTGCAAGAGGGATCAGGGAAGCTTCATATTTAAAGGGAGGTTTGTGGAAGCAATCAGGGAAACGTTAGTCAGGCAGGATGTTTTGGGTATTCTTTAGTTGAGATGGCATTTGTAGTTGGGCAGGGGGTGATAAGTCCTCTGGGCAGGGGGTGATAAGTCCCTGGCAGATGTAGCGGGTGGAAGGTTTCTGGACAGGGGGTGACATGTCCCAGGTAGATACAACTGGCCTGGAGCATCAGGGCGGGACCTAAAGTTCGGTTTTGTTTCCTCTGAAGTTAGATGATTCAGCAAGGGCCTTTGAGATTGTTTTTTCTTTTCTAGGCCCAAAGACTCCTTCAGCAACCACCCAACCAATGGGAGTGTGGCCAGGGAAAAAGAAGAAACGAATTCTGAAAAAAAAAACAAAAAAAACACCACTATCCTGTGAGGATGACATACATACCCATCAATCATCAATGGACAAATGGATCTACAAAATGTGCTATGTTCATTCAGGATGAAAAAGAATGACCTACTGATTTGCGCTATAATATGAAAATGAAAGTTGCTCAGTCGTGCCTGACTCTTTGCGACCCCGTGCACTATATTCTCCAGGCCACAATACTGGAGTGGGTAGCCTGTCCCTTCTCCAGCAAATCTTCCCAGCCCGGGGATCGAACCCAGGTCTCCCGCACTGCAGGTGGATTCTTTACCAGCTGAACCACAAGGGAAGCCTGCGTATAATTTGGATGAAACTTAAAAACGTGCTGAGTGAAAGAAGCTAGTCACAAAAAAAAGCCCATACATTGTAGAAGTCCATTTATATGTAATACCTAGAATAGGGACATGTATAGAGACAGAACATAGATTAGAGGTTACTGAGGAATGAGCAATTCCTCAATATCCCCTCAATGGACATGAACTTGGGCAAACTCCAGGAGCTACGGAGGGACAGGAAAGCCTGGCATGCTGCAGTCCATGGGGTTGCGAAGAGTCAGACACCACTTGGCTGCTGAACAACAACAATGACAACAGATGAATGAGCTAAAATTGGGAAATTAAAAAAGAGGACATCATCAAACAAACCACAATTCAAGTATGATTTTGGCCAGAACTAAGAAATCTTTCATAGTTATTTTGTGAGAAAACACACACACACACACACACACAAGAAATCAGTATCAGAACCCCACTGTATAAAACACATAATCCATTGTGTGCATTTCAATTTATAGAGTTTGAAATTAATAAAAAGTACAAAGACAATACACAATATTCCTTAGATATACTTACATATGGAGTAAAAATAGAAGAAAATTGAGGGGCCATGAAAGAAAGTGAAAGTATTAGTCATTCAATCGTTCCAGTTGACTCTTTGTGACCCCATGAACTGTAGCCTTCCAGGCTCCTCTATCCACGGGGATTCTCCAGGCAAGAATGCTGGAGTGGGTTGCCATGCCCTCCTCCAGGGGATTTTCCCAACCCAGGAATCAAAACTGTGTCTCCTGAATTGCAGGCAGTTCCTTTTACCATCTGTGCCACCAGGAAGTAAAGGTAGAAGAAAATTGAGGGGCTATAGTTTATGTTGAAGAGAAATTTCTGTTCGGGCTTAAGGTTTCGAGTGTAGGGCCTTTCAGAGTTACGCTGACTTCTTGCTTTTCTCTACCTGCTCACACATTTTCCCCAAAGGGAACAGGAGTGAATTATATGATTAGTGATCTAAGAAGAAAGAGTTGTACTTGCTCTCCTCAGTCTCTTTCTCTGTTCTCTTCAAATCTGCCTCAGAAAGAATGACCATTTGCTTTCCTTCACAGGGTAAGTTTTTGTCAGAATTTCCAGTCAGGCTGCTGCTGCTGCTGCTGCTAAGTCGCTTCAGTCGTGTCCGACTCTGTACGACCCCATAGACGGCAGCCCACCAGGCTCCCCCGTCCCTGGGATTCTCCAGTCGGGAATAATCTAAAGCTGGTGATCTTTTCCCCTGGTTCTGTCTGACTCGTGTGTTTGTCGCACTCAGCTGGGGAAAAGGATGTTGCTTTTCGGGCCCCTTCACAATTTCACTAGTAACTTTCATTCATTCAGCTCAGTGTTACATATTTTGATGCTTTTTATGCCATTCTTCATATATTTTTGCTTGTTTGAAATACGTTATAATTTTTTTAAGGAAATAAAGGGTGAAACTGAAATTGTAATATGGAGCTGCTGTTATAGAAGAGGAAAATTGGAGGACTTTAAGTAGATCTGTAAAGCTCAATATTTCTACTTACAAGTTTTTTTTCTGAAAGAAACATTTCATGAACCTATAACATAGAAAGCTACTCTTTGCAAAAGCTTGAAAAGTGGTATAGTTCTATATAAACATTTATAGAAACAATTGAGCAGGAAAAAATTTTAAGCCCACGTGGTGACAATGTCATAACTTTGTGTACTGAAACTAAACCAAAAACCTCTGTATTTATTCAACTTGAAGTTCCATATATTGTCACATGCCACAAATTAGAAAGCTTTTTAAAATAATTCCCAAATTTAGTATGTTTAAGGTTATTTTTTCATTGTGAGAAAGCTTGCAGAGGACACTCATGTATGCTTGCTCTAAAAAAAATAGAAGAATACGACCACAAAGGAGACGAAAAAAGAAGCAGAGAAAACAATGCTCTGCTGGCAACATTTTGTCTGTGTCAGTGCTTCTCAGGCTGTCTTTGGTGAAGGCTAGCTGTTAAATTTTAAATATTTTAATTCTTTTTCATTTTTAAACATTTATTTTGTACATTTTCAATTTACCATTTTAGTTTCTAAAAATACAATTAAAATGAGTTCCCCTAAACTCAAATAGAAAATGTAGATATAAACCCAAATCTGTCTTCACTGAATTCAACAGCACAAAATTATTCCATCAAATTGTATGAACATCTCTAAATGCTTACTCACATTCTGTGCTCATCTCACGGACGAGTAAAACTGGGCTTGCACTGGCCTATGTACCACTGGTGTACTCAACTCTTGATTCCTTTCCTACATTCATCTTCACCTTGATGACAGAGCACAGTCTGCCTCCTCTTGAGTCTTACCTGTTTTGATCTTTATGTTTCATGCATTAAAGTGTTTCATCCCAGTTTTCCTTTTGTGAGGTATTAGGCTCCGAACCATTTTCTCTCTCTCTCTCTCTTCCCTCTCAAAACATTACCTTTCACATCAGATTTCCAAATAAAATAGCACTTCTCCCCTTTTCTTCTCTTTTGTGCATGACCTAGTATCCCTGGTATCAAACTGATCTAACACAGAATATTTACAAGCTATCTGTTTTCCTCCATTCTGCCTCTCTCTTCCTCTCTCTCTCTCTTCCTCTCTCTCTGTCTAGCCTTTCCTTTACAGATAGTATAGTACTTTAGTTGAGTATCTACTTGTCAGTTATCCCCTGACAAGATACCCCAGGCCCCTGTCCTCATGCTACTCACTGCCTGTGAGAAAAGCACTTAGTGAGCAGACAGTTTTATTACTAAGAAGAGGGATAAGTCCTGCAAAGGAGAAATAGGAGCTATGGAGTTGTGTTTATGTGAACCATCTTTAAAATGAAACTTTACCTATTCAAAATGATATTTTTAATTCTAAAAGTCTGAAATGATTACTTAAAAGTAATTTCCTTCGGTTCAGTTTAAATAGCTGAGAACAATAATCTAAGCACAAAAACCCCCCTCTAATCCAAAAGATTTTAAAAATCAGATCATAAACTGGATCTATACTCACCCATGTTAAAATTTCTTTCTTAGTATTTTTAAAGACATATAAATATCTGTAACTTTTGGTTTCAGTAACATGACCTTCTCTAATTAATGTTTCTGTTGAGTGGAAAATATTTTTATCCTTGTTGATAATTTCAATGATAATCATAGTTGTCAGTATTTATCTTATCTTTTTTTTAAAATTTTTATACTTCAGTTTAGTATGCTGGTCTGAAACGTTCCCAAATTTGTTCTTTTGTTACAGTTACTTTCTAACTGACAAAAATATCAACACTAAATTTTTACTCATTTATGTTGATGAGAAAAGTAAGGATGATGTCCAGATAAAGAAAATAAATACCTTATATTATCCAATTATTTCAGTGTGTAATGTTTGATAAAGGTAGCCTACTTAAAATTTTTGTCCTATTACTCTTGCTATATTTCTAAATAGGAAGTAAAATATTTTAAAAAATGGTGATTGATAAGAGAGCAATAACATTATCTATATAACCACTGATTGGTAAATGGTCACACAAGTAGGTAACATAATTTCTCTTCTGCTATTGAAAATGAGCATCCTGAAAATAGTTTCTCTCGGTTATATGAGTAAAGTAGGGAAATGATAACAAGCAGCCTAGAATGAAAAAGGCAAGAATTCCCAGCGTTTCATTCTCTCGTCAGGTGCAGCATTGATGTCTATTTTGAGCCTTCTCCTTTTAAGGCATTCTATCTAGAAATTATACAAATAAATATATGCTTTAAGAAACTAACAGCTATGTTTTATGTAAGGTTGCCATCATCTAACAAGAATCAAACAATAAAATTCTTTGATCATGTATGTGTATGTGTGTGTTTGTTCATGTATAATCTGTAGTCTTGTAAAAACATAGATACGTTTATAATCAGGCTTCTGAAGTGTTTTAAAATTCTAAGTTTAAATAAATGCTACTCAAGTTTTTTTAAACTACTCATTAAAAAAACAAACTTTCTGTTAGCTCTTAGGAATATGGTGTTAGATTGCTGAAAACTTACTGTTTGATGTTGGATTTGTTTGAAAGAATAAAGCTTACATTTTTTGAAGAAGTCTAGAAAATAGGCTTACCAAAAACAGCCAACAGAAGCTGATTTCTGTACTTCTATCTGCAGAGACAAAAGCCCTTTGGGCAACCTCCCAGTCAATGTATTTAATTTTTTCTGTAGTAAGTGTTCTGGAACTATAATCCTGAGAACACTATTGGTAATTGTATCAATATATATGTCTGCACTTTCTTTTAACAGATTAATATATCTTATTCAGTGTCACTAAGTTTGTAAGAATAATTGTTTTTATTTATGCACTGAAGGAGTTCAGAGTAATGTCAGGAAAACCCGTGAGAGTGAAATGTTTCCACATGTGAGGAAACCTACTTTCCACTATGAATTTGCTATTATATTTGCTTATTACATACGGAGGGTTGAGGAGGGTCCTCAACCCTCCGTATGTAATGAACTGGTGGAAAGAGCTTATTTCTCCTAGATTACAAAGTTAGAATGTATTTATCTTAAGTTATTACATCATTAGCTTTTGTACAAATAGGTTGTGTTTAAAACAGTGAAAACGTATTTTAAAAACTCATCCTAGCAAAGAAGAATTCCATTTCACAGGTCAATTTTTAAAATAAAACTTCCCACTGCAGTGTAAGCATATCATATTATTTAATATCTCTATTCTCACTGCTTTAATTTTTATTACTCCTGGTATTTTGTCTCTGTTCTCTTTCTCAGATGTCTCCCGTGCTTAACTTTCATTTCTTCCATCCATGTCTCTGGACCCCCTTTTTATCAATGAGATAATCTGTAACAAATACAGATTTTTTTTTTCCAGTTTCTTGAACTTCATCACCATAAATCTACCTGTAGACTCAGTGAAACTCCCAAGCCCATAACTTTGGCTGATACAGTCTGCTGGGTCTTCACATAGTGAAAAAGACATCCCAGGCCTGACCCCATGTGTGGCCTGCAAAGCACAAGCAGCATGACTGTCTGATCCACGGGTGAGCGGCACTGGCTTTTCCAGGAATAGTACATCAGAGTCTACATATAGCTTAGAGGAGAAGAAAACATGTAAGGCCCAGAAGAGGTTGGGACCACAGCCACTGCATTGCCATGGTTAGTCAACCCCATAGGCACATCTGGTAAGCAATTGTAGTCCATGAACCCTGTAAAATTGTAAACGTGGCCTGTTGTGCATAAGGGTCCTTTATATCTGACATTATATTGACCAAGCTCTTGCTATTCCCTCTGGAGAGGCCCTTCACCCTGCTCTGTAAACAGAGAAGGCAGTCAGAGGCCCTGTCTTGCATGCAGGAGGTTGGCAGCTCACCCTGAACTTGCTTTAGCCAGAGAGCACTCAGGCGTCATGGTCAGTGGATGTGTTGGAGCTTCAAAGGTGAGCCCACTGCTTAGAGAGACATTTCGATGACCCAAGATTCCTGGAAGATTTTATTTCAGTTGCTGGAAGGTTCTCAAAAAAGCTCAAAAGCCCTCCAGCTGCCTGAAGAGTCTGTGAAATGCATGTAGTGGGTCTCCCAGACAAAGCTTTAGAAAACTGCTAGCACTACAGATCCAACCCAGCCTCTGCATCTTGATTTCACTAGAACAGATGTTATCTGCAAGCAATTAACATACTTGTCATCACCAGTGAAACAGATACAGAATCTTTCAGGTTTTTTTTTTTTTTAATGCACCCTAAAGAAAAGTGTTATGCATAAAATAAAATGTTCATATTGGCATTAAAATAATATTCAATAAAGTTACATGTATCAATTTTTCAGTTTTTCAAATTTGGGGGACAAAGGATGCTGTAATAATTTTTAGAAAGCTATTAAGGAATAAATGTCACCAGCAATACAAATATTTGTGATTAACTCCTTATTCAGTTAAAGCAGTATCTATTTATAATTATTCTATCTCTTCATATTGTGACTGAAAGAAATTACGATTTGGTATATTTTCCTCTATTTAAAAAGTTTTTAAATTGCTTGATTTTATAGGAGAGATAGGGGAGATAATCAGATTTGACTTATAACACAAGTGTCAAATAGTAAGATGTTAGCAAAATATGACCCTTAAGATGGGTACAAGTGAAAAGCTTGGTAAGATTGAAAGCATAAATGTTCTGGGTGATTGTAAACTCTTGAGCTGTTCTTTAAAAAGATAAAGTCTAAATAGCATAACACTGTTGTATTAATATAACTATACTTTTGATATCAGCTCAATTGCTTATAGGCTAACACTGTAACATGATGGTCCTAAGTTGCTTATCCTCATTAACTGCAGTTTTCATTTAGAATTTATACTTTTTTTAATCAGTAAAAACTGAAAGGCTTAATTTCAAGCATTCAACCTTTGATTAAATATTTCTGCTGAAGTTAAATATTTTTTTTTTCTCTCTCATACTCCTTTTAGGTTAAGAAAAAGGGGCTTTCCTGGTGGGCTCTGCCTGCAAAGTTTCAATCCCTGGGTCAGGAAGATCCCCTGGAGAATGGAATGGCGACCCACTCCAGTATTCTTGTCTGGAGAATTCCATGGACAGAGGAGCCTGGAGGGCTACAGTTCATGGGGTCACAAAGAGTCAGACACAACTGAGTGACTAACACTTTCAGTCATATATATACATATATTTAGTAAAAGTTTAGGGCAATGTTTCTGCTATAAAAACTGCTTAACTGGTTGGAAAATATAAACTTATATAATGTAAGCAAATACTATGACTGATATGTTCAATTCTGCACACAGGTACTTAGAGTATTTGAAGTGGAGTAAAAAAAATCAACTGCAACTGGGAGACAGATATGAAATAGTAAAAGAGCACTGAAGTAGATAGAGTCTGATGTTCTAG
Organism: Bos taurus; assembly: GCF_002263795.3. Classification (NCBI taxonomy): domain Eukaryota; kingdom Metazoa; phylum Chordata; class Mammalia; order Artiodactyla; family Bovidae; genus Bos; species Bos taurus. The sequence goes on along the minus strand of NC_037336.1, from coordinate 24,639,408 downwards.
ATCACTCTTAAAAAAATCTGCAATTTACTGATGACCTGGAAAAATGACTTAGCTTTTCCACCTAAAAAGTGATGATCTTAAACATATATTGTGATTTAAGGTAACTGATATGAAAACAGTAAATTGGCACATTATTCAATTTTAATCATCGAATATTTTACGTATAAATAGTATATACTCCTTAAATGCTTTTTAAAATTTATTTATTTTTTAGCTGAAGGATAATTGCTTTACAGAATTTTGCTGTTTTCTGTAAAACCTCAACATGAATCAGCCATAGGTATACGTATATTTCCCTGTATGTGTACTGTGATGGAGACAAACAGGTACAGGAGGGCACCTTGGGTAGAGTCTTAAAGTGACAATGTGTAAGTTGAAATGTAAAGAACGAAAGGAAGCCTGTCAGACCTAGGGCTCAGTAGAGATTAGAAGGTTCAAATCCATATGAAGACAGGAAGTTGACCTAGTCAGTTTTCAGAGGGCAGTATGGGTGAAGTAGAGTGAGAGAAAAGGAAGTCATGGGATAATGCAGGAGAGATAATAACAATATTATTGGCTAACATTTATTGTGTGCTTTCTATTGCCAGATAAAATGCATAGATTATCACACTTGATCCTCACAAAAATTCTATTTGGTAAATATTATTATCAACATGTTGCAGATGAAGAAACAGATGCTTAGAAAGGTTAAATAGGTAGAGACCCAGTCACAAAATGACATATAGGAAGTAGTAAATAATTCATCTTTTGTTTTGGTACAATAAAAAAACCACTGAAAGACTGTAGTTATCAGAGTGGTATGATTCATTTCTATTAATACAAATATTTACCCTGAAGGACAAGATGGATTGCTTAACTTTTTTCTCTTCATCTCAGTTTGTGTCCACTAGATTCAGAGCCCCTCCAAGACAGCAGAGAATGAGAAACAATTTGGTCCTGTTTATTGCTTTATATTCAGTCGCTTATCATGATATTCAGCATTTTGTGGCTGTTCAGTTAAAATTAATTCACAGAATGGATGTACATAATACTTGTTAATTTCTACTTATTTGCATTCTGATTTGGGTTTCTGTAATAAAAAATTATATTCGCTCCTATTTTTGAGCCCCATAACTATTCCAGGTTCTAAGATTTTCAAGAACGGGCAGTAGCTTACAATAACAGGTATACCTTGTTCTTTTGTGTCTTTAAGGAGACGACTGTGCCAAATTCCACAGTGGTTGGGAAAATGTGAACATGGGGCTGTAGCCAGAGGGGTCAGAGAGGAAGGTGCAGAGGTGAAAGAGATAAGACCATTAGGACAGAGTCTAGAGCAGCACAGAGAAACTGTCTTCATTTCTCTGAGCACTGCCAAGGTCCATTCCAACCAAGGACCCGACTCCATCTTGCCTTTCTCGTTATGCTACATTTGTAGGTCGTTTGCTCCTCACTGAATTAATAATTCTCAAGTAATAATAGTTAGCATGTCCATTTTTCAGATGTAATGGATTAAGGGAGGGTCTGAGTATTAAAGTAAAACACATCAATTAATATTCAATCCTTTTTATGTAATGTAGAATTATGCATTTGTGCTAAGTCACTTCAGTTGTATCCGACTCCTTGCTTATGGACTGTAGCCTGCCAGGCTCCTCTTCCCATGGGATTCACCAGGCAAGAATGCTGGAATGGGTTGCCATATTCTCCTCCAGGGGAATCTTCCCAGCCTGGGGATTAAACCCACATCTCTTACATCTCCTGCATTGGCAGGCGGCTTCTTTACCATTAGCACCACTTGGGAAGCCCATGTGGGATCTAGTTCCCTGACAGAGATCAAACCTGGGCCCCCTGCACTGAGACCTCAGCCTCTTAGCCATTGGACCACTAAGGAAGTCAATGTAGAATTACACCCACCTTGAAAAAATTAAGGAAAATATTCAAGTATTTTTCTCATTAGGGGACTGACTATAAATTTTGAAAACTTTTTAATTTGTAAAAATAATGGAATATTCAGTTCAGTTCAGTTCAGTTGCTCAGTCGTGTCCGACTCTTTGTGACCCCATGAATCGCAGCACGCCAGGCCTCCCTGTCCATCACCAACTCCCGGAATTCACTGAGACTCACGTCCATCGAGTCAGTGATGCCATCCAGTCATCTCATCCTCTGTCGTCCCCTTCTCCTCCTGCTTCCAATCCCTCCCAGCATCAGAGTCTTTTCCAAGGAGTCAACTCTTCGCATGAGGTGGCCAAAGTACTAGAATTTCAGCTTTAGCATCATTCCTTCCAAAGAAATCCCAGGGCTGATCTCCTTCAGAATGGACTGGTTGGATCTCCTTGCAGTTCAAGGGACTCTCAAGAGTCTTCTCCAACACCACAATTCAGCCATAAAAAGCAACCCATTTGAGGCAGTTCTAGTGAGGTAGATGAAGTAAGTCAGAAAGAAAAACAAGTATTGTATATTAACAATCTAGAAAATGGTGCTGATGAACCTGTATGCAGGGCAGGAATAGAGATGCAGACATAGAGAACAGACTTTGTACACAGTGGGGAAAAGAGAGGGTGGGATGAATTGAGAAAGTAGTATTGAAATATATACTTACCATATGTAAAATAGGTAGTTCATGGAAAGTTACTGTATAACACAGGGGACTCAAAGGGGTACTCTGTGACAACCTAGAGTGCTGAGAAGGGGTTGGAGTGGGGGTGGGGGAAGGTTCAAGAGGGAGGGGACATATGTATACTTATGGCTGATTCATGTTGTTGTAAAGACAGAAGACAACACAATACTATAAAGCAATTATCCTACAATTAAAAATAAATTAAAAAATAATGTTGTATCTAATAGATGTTCCGGGAAGAAGACCCAGGTTCAATCCCTGGGTCAGAAGGATCCTTTGGAGAAGGGAATGGCAATCCACTCCAGTATTCTTGCCTGAAGAATCCCATGGACAGAGGAGTCTGGTGGGCCACAGTCTGTGGGGTCGCAAAGAGTCAGACACAACTGAGCAACTAACATTACTACTACTAATAGCTGTTCAATATTAACCAGAAATAGCTAGATTTTGCTATTATAGCAAATTAATCTGAAATCTCAGTGCTTTATCTTATGCTTACTCCTGTCACACAGACAGAAATGTAGTTTGCATAGATTTGCTTGGTATCCCAGGTTTACAGAGGCTCCCCTATTTTGTATCAGTGCCTTCTAAAACATGGCATCCTTGATTGTTGGGAAAGAGGAAGAAATACAGGAGAGTCCTTGGTGGGGTTTTTAATCCCCTCAACCTGGTAGCTGAGGTGTATATATATACACACACACACATATACACCTTTCTATTTCATTTGTCACACGCTAGTGCCAAACTGAAAAAGGGGTTCAGAAATATGAGAAGGCAGATGGAATTCAATCGAGCATCGGATATTCTGGAATGCTTCTCAGACATACCACTTTGAGAAGGCTTGTAAGCCTGAGACGTTTAGCTGATAGGATAGAGATCATATTATTCTTTCAAGTCTGTACTTTAAATTTCTCTTCTGAGTCAGGATATACTGATTATAATACAGTCACTGGATACACCAGATGTATTTCCAAAATTCCCTTTCGTGTAGAGTATTAAATAAACAGACGCCACTTCTAATTAGGATTTCCATTTCTTCTCACCTAATATAAAATGTAGCAAGTCATTTACAAATTAGAGATTTATTTCTGTTTATACTTCTCAGGGTCTAAGTCGTGTTTTCTAAGAAGGATAGTCTCAGAGTTATCGCTTGTCCCAAGGGTACTGTTCATACGTTGATTGATTTGAAACATAGCTTCTAAAAATGTGAAAGCATCTTCCAATTTTTAAATAAGATGCAGTTGTGCTCTGATTTTTAAATGATATACTATGTTGACATGGTATCTATATGGTGTCATCATTATTGTAATACTGAAGGTTCAGGCAAATGTTCAATTGTGTTTTCACTTATTTTGGAAAATTGGATTACATTAATAAATTTACCAGGGGAAGGAATATGGTTCAAATTCTTTTTAAAATAATGTCTTAGATACAGTTCTAGAACTCAAACTGAATATCATTATTAAATGTTTTTGGAGATGTTGGAAAGTCATTTGCAGTATGCTGTCAAAAGAATTATTATATCAATTGGGAAATTAAACTGAAGAACTTGTTTTTCTGAGAAGGTTTCCTTCTCCTCTATAGTTCTTTTGTTTCAGGTTCTGATATGGTTTTTTTTTTTTTTTCCCTTCTGTTTTTAATCATTAAGTCCTGGGTACAACCATGGAACATTTTCCCCCTTTATTTTAAAAGAAAAATTTACTAACAAGTGATTGTTATTTTTGAGTTAATCTCAGATAAGAATTATACTTTCTATTCAATCAATACAGTAGACTAGACACTCTGAAGTTCTTTCCAACCTATTGGCAAATAGGGACTGCACTAATTATAACAAATGTCATTTGTAATTATGGATTTTCTCACTGGAAAGTGGAAATTAGCAAGGGCAAAAGGAATAGAGAGAAGTGAGAATTAAGGTGTTAAAGAAGACTTAAATCAGTAGCTAATTATGCCTTGTTTATAGATAGAAAGACTCAACATCTTGAAAAACAGAATTTTTCCCCAAATTGATATACATGGTCAACACAGTTATGATCAAAATCCAAATGGGATTTTTTTAAAGAATTTGATATACATATATATTTTTTTAATTTTTAAAATTAATTAATTTATTTTAATTGGAGGCTAGTTACTTTACAATATTGTAGTGGTTTTTGCCATACACTGACATGAATCAGCCATGGGTGTACATGTGTTCCCCATCCTGAACCCCCCTCCTACCTCCTCCCCATCCCATCCCTCAGGGTCATCCCAGTGTACCAGCCCTGAGTACCCTGTCTCATGCGTCGAACCTGGACTGGCAATCTATTTCACATATGATAATATACATGTTTCAATGCTGTTCTCTCAAATCATTCCACCCTCGCCTTCTCCCACAGAGTCCAAAAGTCTGTTCTTTACATCTGGGTTTCTTTTGCTGTCTCGTATATAGGATCATATGGAGAAGGAAATGGCAACCCACTCCAGTGTTCTTGCCTGGAGAATCCCAGGGATGGGGGAGCCTGGTGGGCTGCCGTCTATGGGGTCGCACAGAGTTGGACACGACTGAAGTGACTTAGCATAGCATATAGGGTCATCATTACCATCTTTCTAAACTCCTTTGTTTCTTTAGGTAAATTTATTTCTAAGTATTTTATTCTTTTCATTGCAATGGTGAATGAGATTTTTTCCCTTAATTTCTCTTTTTGTTTTCTCATTGTTAGTGTATAAGAATGTAAGGGATTTCTGTGTATTAATTTTATATCCTGCAACTTTACTATATTCATTGATTCAGTTCAGTTCAGTTCCTCAGTCGTGTCTGACTCTTTGCGAGCCCATGAACTGCAGCCTCCCTGGAGTTCACCCAAACCCATGTCCATTGTGTTGCTGATGCCATCCAACCATCTCATCTTCTGTTGTCCCCTTCTCCTCCTGCCCTCAATCTTTCCCATCATCAGGGTCTTTTTCAAATGAGTCAGCTCTCCATATCAGGTGGCCAAAGTATTGGAGTTTCAGCTTCAACATCAGTCCCTCCAATGAACTCTCAGGACTGATCTTTAGGATGGACTGGTTGGATCTCTTGATTAGCTCTAGTAATTTTCTGGTAGAGTCTTTAGGGTTTTCTATGTAGAGGACATGTCATCTACAAACAGTGAGAGTTTTACTTCTTCTTTTCCAATCTGGATTCCTTTTATTTCTTTTTCTTCTCTGATTGTTGTAGCTAAAATTTCCAAAATTGTGTTGAATAGTAGTGGTGACAGTGGGCACCCTTGTTTTGTTCCTGACTTTAGGGGAAATGCTTTCAATTTGTCACCATTGGGGATAATGTTTGCTGTGGGTTTATCATATATGGCTTTTATTATATTGAGGTATGTTCCTTCTATGCCTGCTTTCTGGAGGGTTTTAATCATAAATGGATGTTGAATTTTGTTAAGGCTTTCTCTGCATCTATTGAGATAATCACATGGTTTTTATCTTTCAATCTGTTAATGTGGTGTATTACATTGATTGATTTGTGAATATTGAAGAATCTTTGCATCCCTGGGATAAAGCCCACTTGGTCATGATGTATGCTCTTTTTATATGTTGTTGGATTCTGTTTGCTAGAATTTTGTTAAGGATTTTTGCATCTATGTTCATCAGTGATATTGGCCTGTAGTTTTCTTTTTTTGTGGCATCTTTGTCTGGTTTTGGTATTTGGGTGATGGTGGCCTCAAAAAATGAGTTCGGCAGTTTACCTTCCTCTGCAATTTTCTGGAAGAGTTTGAGTAGGATAGGTGTTTAGCTCTTCTCTAAATTTTTGGTAGAATTCAGCCGTGAAGGACATACAGATTTTAAAACTTATGAAGAAGTTCAAGAGCCCAAGAATAGTCAGGACATATCTGAAACAGAGGAATCATGTTGGGGAGGTGTTGTTTAACCATATACTAAGATTTATTATCATGAATTGGAATAAGATTAAAAGTGATGAACAAAATAGCATTAAGAGCCCAGAGATAGACCCATTAATGTATGAAAAAGAATATATATCAGAGTCATCATTGCAAGTCACAGGGAAGAAGAGAGACTATAAAATACCAGCTGATTATATGTATGGAAAGAATTAAACTGGAACACTGTTCCAAACTATACACAAGTATCAATTTCTGATTGACTAAACAGATATTTTTTTTTTTAAATTTTAAGGAAAATATAGGGAAAGTGTCTTTCTGACATCACGATAAGGAAAATTTTCCTAAGCAAAGTATTAAATGTGCTAACTACAAAAGAAGAGATGGATACAATTAGACCATAGTAAACACAAGACCTTTAGCTCAAAATCATTAAAAGTTATAAAGGCACAATATGCTAAAAGTTACAACACACATATCCAACTGAGGAATATTATCTAAAATACAAAATGTCCTAAAAGAATTGTATAAGCTATCCAATTTTTTAAATACATAGAAAGAACTACTGTGGACAACATTTGGTATTGCTAGTGAAGTTGAACTACATTACATGTATCTATTCTTTTTCAAAATTTTTTCCCATTTAGATTATTGCAGAATATTGAGCACAGATATCCTTGTTGGTTCAGTTCAGTTCAGTTGCTCAGTCGTGTCCGACTCTTTGCAGCCTCATGAATCACAGCACATCAGGCCTCCCTGTCCATCACCAACTCCTGGAGTTCACTCAGACTCATGTCCATCGAGTCAGTGATGCCATCCAGCCATCTCATCCTCTGTCATCCCCTTCTCCTCCTGCCCCCAATCCCTCCCAGCATCGGAGTCTTTTCTAATGAGTCAACTCTTCACACAAAGTGGCCAATGTATTGGAGTTTCAGCCTCAGCATCAGTCCTTCCAAAGAACACCCAGGACTGATCTCCTTTAGAATGGACTGGTTGGATCTCCTTGCAGTCCAAGGGACTCTCAAGAGTCTTCTCCAACACCACAGTTCAAAAGTATCAATTCTTTGGCACTCAGCTTTCTTCACAGTCCAATTCTCACATCCATACATGACCACTGGGAAATCCATAGCCTGACTAGATGGACCTTTGTTGGGAAAGTAATGTCTGCCTTGTTGGTTACCCATTTTAAATATAGCAGTGTGTGTGTGTCAATCTCAAACTCCCAATCTATCTCTCCCCCCAAGAGATTCATTTTTGACCACAAATGGTGAATACCATCTATGTATTTTAGATATCTGAATGCAAATTTTCTGTCTACATCAATACTTACTGTTCTATTATGTTGATATGTTTGCATTGACATTTCAGTATGAATTCTACTTTAATTAATAAAATTTTACATTATAGTTTACATTACTTGCCAATTTTTGCATATTTATTTTGCCATAAAAACTGTAGAATCATTTAGATTAATTTTTGAAAATAAATTTTAAAATGTAGTTAAAAGAATATTCCATTTGGTACTTCTTTGAGGATGTGTAGACATTTTATACACATTTAAAGTTTTCCTATCAAAGAATAGAACATATATTTCTACTTATCTTCTTTAATAATATTTTAAGCTTTCTTTTTATACTTCTGACACATTTCTTGCCAAACTTATTCTTAGTGTGTTACATCTTTTCCGTTGTCATTTAAAACGGATTCCTTTTTATTATATTTTGCAACTGAGAGTTGTTTTTCTATAAGAAGGCTATTGATTTTGTTATAGTGATATTATCCTTCGCCAATTTACTGAATTCTCTTATTGTTGTTTATAGTTTCCTGAGTGAATGTCTTGAAATTTTCAGTTGTGACATTATATCTTAGTGCAGTACAATTGCATTTCTGAAACAAAAATGTTTATTCTTTTTTTCTAATTGCATTGATCAGAACACAGTTAATGTTTGGGCTAGTTTTCACACTGTTTTTATTTTAGAACAGCACTGTCATAAAACTTCCTGCATTAATGGAAATGTTCCATATTTTCTAGTGTACAATATTGTAGCCACTAGTTGCATGCAACAATTGAGTACTTAAAATGTGGCTAGTGAGACTGAGTAAGTTATGTATCTAATTGTATTTGATTTTAGCTGATTTAAATAACCACATGGTGGCTAGAGTACCTTATTGGACAGAGTAGTTCTAGGGTTTTAACTTTAGACATGTTATATGCTTTATTCTAATTCATTCATTAATGTTTTTCAATCTACTGTGTATTTTTCTTTCAAATTTTCTAGACTAGTATTTTTTGTTACTATTCTCTTTTATTGAACTAAATGTTTTATTTATTTATTTTCATTCTTTTTTATTTATTACTGTAAGAAGTGACCACTTATTCTATGATATCTCTTGTATTCTGAAGTGTCATAATTCTTCAACTATATATTTTATTGTAACTCAGCTTTGATATCATCTTGGAGTTGTTAATTCACTGAAATTTGCCTTGTGGGCACATATGACTTTTATTTTTTTCTATCACTGGTACCTGGAAGGTGTAATATAATCCAGTGAAAACCTGTTTAGCTGAAAGGATTTGTTAATTTGAACAATGAAGATGATAAATTATTTAGAGATGAGGGGGGGAAAAAATGATGAAAAATACTGGAGAGGACATGGTGTTTCTGAAGTTTTGTCCAAGTTAGACAGGAGAAGTGAAATAAATCCAAACATGAAAAGATGTGAAAATAGAAGAGGAAAAAAGAAAAAGTAGGAACTGGGTACTGTAATGGTCAGAATGTTCTCTTAGCTCATCACTGGAAATCGTTCCTGGGAGTATAATGAAGGCTAATTTCCTAACTGACTTAAATTGCTGGTTCTAGATCAGGGCAAAACAATAACCCTTCAGAAAAGCCAAGAATCAGAACCGCAATAACAATCTTGATCTGGTCTACATCTTAAGCTGAAAGAAATATATTTTCCTCATTTTCAGATGAGTCAACCAAGGCCTTTGAAGAGTGGCTGACACATAGAGATTGCTTCTGAATATTATTTTGATGGATGGGTGAAAGAAAAATGATTCAGCAAAGGTAGAGAGTTGGCATTAGGTGGAGTATTAGGGATACATGATCCTGATTTCCTGCCTCCTAATGGCTTTGTCTCTCTAATATATCATATTCATCTGTTTCTCCTTGTTTATGTAAATATGATAGATTTCAACTTTCACTCGGAGAAGGCAATGGCACCCCACTCCAGTACTCTTGCCTGGAAAATCCCATGGATGGAGGAGCCTGATGGGCTGAAGTCCATGGGGTCACTAAGAGTTGGACACGACTGAGCCACTTCACTTTCACTTTTCACTTTCATGCATTGGAGAAGGAAATGGCAACCCACTCCAGTGTTCTTGCCTGGAGAATCCCAGGGACGGGGAACCTGGTGGGCTGCCGTCTCTGGGGTCGCACAGAGTCAGACATGACTGAAGTGACTTAGCAGCAGCAGCAGCAACTTTCACTTTGTTGGATAGATATTGTTTCAGTATCTGCTTTTCCTAATCTTAACAATGAGAAAAATAAATTTTAGAAAAAAAAATCAGCAGCAGGTTCAACAGTGGCCTGCCACAGGGCAGGGGCTCTGGGTGCAACAGACGGGGGTGTGACATAAGCCCTCTTGGAGGAGGTTGCCATTAACCCTACCATACAGCCACTGAGCAGACAAACCACAAACTGCAGAACAATATGCCAAATAAATTCTCACACTGTTAAGAAAGTTCTAGGACGAACAATAGATTTTCCAATCTGGGGATCTGGCAAAGGGACTAAGAACTCACAGGGAATTTTACTTTGGAGGCCAGTGAGGTTTGATTACAGAACTTACACAGGAAAGGAGAAACAGACTCTTGGAGGGCACAAACAAAACCTTGTGCCCAGCAGGGTCCAGGAGAAAGGAGCAGTGACCCTACAAGAACTGATCCAGACTTGCCTGTGAGTGTCCAGGAGTCTCTGGCAGAGGTGTGGGTTTGTGATGGCCTGCTGCAGGGTTGGAACACTGAGTGCAGCAGTGCATGCATGGGACCTTTGGAAGGAGGTCGCCAATATCTTTATTACCTCCATCATAGTTTGGTTTCAGGTCAAACAACAGGGAGGGAACACAGCTCCACCCATCAACAGAAAATTGGATTAAAGATTTACTGAGCATGGCCCCACCCATCAAAAAAGACCAAGTTACCTCCTCAGTCTCTTCCATCAGGAAGCTTCCACAAGCCTCTTATCCTTATCCTTCAGAGGGCAGAGAGAATGAAAACCAAAATCACAAAAAAACAAATCAAACTGATCACATGGACCACAGCCTTGTCTAACTCAATGAAACTATGAGCAATGTGTAGGGCCACCAAAGATAGACGGGTCATGGTGGAGAGTTCTGACAAATCATGCTAAAGGGAATGGCAAGCCACTTCAGTATCCTTCCCTTGAGAAATCCATGAACAGTAAGAAAAGGCAAAAAGATAGAACACTGAAAGATAAACTCCCCAGGTCAGTAGGTGCCCAGTACACTGCTGGAGAAGAGGAGAGAAATAACTCTAGAAAGAATGAAGAGACAGAGCTAAAGGAAAAACAACTCCCAGTTGTGGATGTGACTGGTAATGGAAGTAAAGTCCGATGCTGTAAAGAAGAATATTGCAAAGGAACCTGGAATGTTAGGTCCATAAATCAAGGTAAATTGGAAGTGGTCAAACAGGAGATGGCAAGAGTGAACATAGACATTTTAGGAATCAGTGAACTAAAATGGACTGAAAGGGGCAAATTTAATTCAGATGACCATTATATCTACTACTGTGGGCAAGATCCCTTAGAAGAAATGGAGTAGCCCTCATAGTTAACAAAAGACTCCGAAATGCAGTACTTGGGTGCAACTTCAAAAGCAACAGAATGATCTCTGTTCGTTTGCAAGGCAAACCATTCAATATCACAGTAATCCAAGTCTATGCCCCGACCAGTAATGCTAAAGAAGGTAAATTGAACAGTTCTACAAAGACCTACAAGACCTTCCAGAACTAACACCCAAAAAAGATGTCCTTTTCATTATAGGGGATTGGAATGTAAAAGTAGGAAGTCAGATGATACCTGGAATAGCAGGCAGATTTGGCCTTGGAGTACAAAATGAAGCAGTTCCTCAGCAATCAATGCAAAGAAATAGAGGAAAACAACAGAACGAGAAAGTCTAGACCTCTCTTCAAGAAAATTAGAGATACCAAGGAAACATTTCATGCAACAACAGGCCCAATAAAGGACAGAAATGGTATGGACCTAACAGAAGCAGAAGACATTAAGAAGAGGTGGCAAGAATACACAGAAGAACTGTACAAAAAAGATCTTCACGACCCAGATAAACATGATGATGTGATCACTCACCTAGAACCAGACATCCTGCAATGCTAAGTCAAGTGGGCCTTAGGAAGCATCACTACAAACAAAGCTAGTAGAGGTGATGGGATTCCAGCTGAGCTATTTCAAATCCTAAATGATGATGCTATGAAAGTGCTGCACTCAATATGCCAGCAAATTTGGAAAACTCAGCAGTGGCCACAGGACTGGAAAAGGTCAGTTTTCATTCCAATACCAAAGAAAGGCAATGCCAAAGAATGTTCAAACTACCACACAATTTCACTCATCTCACACTCTAGCAAAGTAATGCTCAAAATTCTCCAAGCCAGGCTTCAAGAGTATGTGAACTGTGAACCTCCAGATGTTCAAGCTGGATTTAAAAGAGACCGAGGAACCAGAGATCAAATTGCCAACATCCATTGGATCATGGAAAAAGCAAGAGAGTTCCAGAAAAATATCTACTTCTGCTTTATTGACTATGCCAAAGCCTTTGATTGTGTGGATCACAACAAACTGTGGAAAATTCTGAAAGAGATGGGAATACCAGACCACCTTACCTGCCTCCTGAGAAATTTGTATGCATGCCAAAAAGCAAAAGTTAGAACTGGACATGGAACAACAGACTGGCATCAGGGCTGTATATTGTCACCTTGCTTGTTTAACTTGTATGCAGAGTACATCATGTGAAATATTGGACTGGATGAAGCACAAGCTGGAATCAAGATTGTCAGGAGAAATATCAATAACCTCAGACATGCAGAGGACACCACCCTTATGGCAGAAAGTGAAGAGGAACTAGAGAGCCTCTTGTTGAAAGTGAAACAGGACAGTAAAAATGCTGGCTTAAAACTCAACATTCAGAAAACTAACATCATGGCATCTGGTCCCATCACTTTATGGCAAATAGATGGGGAAACAATGGAAACAGTGACAGTCTTTTTTTTCTTAGGCTCCAAAGTCACTACAGATGGTGACTGCAGCCATGAAATTAAAAGACTCTTGCTTCTTGGAAGAAAAGCTTTGACCAACCTAGACAGCATATTAAAAATCAGAGGCATTACTTTGCTGACAAAGGTCCATCTTGTCAAAGCTCTGGTGTTTCCAGTAGTCATATATGGATGCGAGAGTTGGACTATAAAGTAAGCTGAGCACCAAAGAATTGATGCTTTTGAACTGTGGTGTTAGAGAAGAGATTTGAGAGCCCCTTGGACTGCAAGGAGATCCAACAAGTCCATTATAAAGGAAATCAGCCCTGAATATTCATTGGAAAGACTGATGCTGAAGCTGAAGCTCCAATACTTTAGCTAGCGGATGCGAAGAACTGACTCATTTGAAAAGACCCTGATGGTGGGAGAGATTGAAGGCAGGAGGAGACAGGATAACAGAGGATGAGATGGTTGGATGGCATCAGTGACTCGATGAGCATGAGTTTGAGTAAGCTCTGGGAGTTGGTGATGGACAGGGAAGCCTGGCGTGCTGCAGTCCGTGTTGTTGCAAAGAGTCAGACACAACTGAGCTACTGAACTGAACTGACCGACTGTGGTCTGTGTTTAGAAGACATGTCCAAAAGAGATGGACTGGAATAAGCATATGATGGAAACATCCAGACAGTACAAATAATCTCAGTGGATTATTATCACTACACTACAGCAATGTACACAGAGATCAGAGTTGAAGATCACTCAGAATAATTCAATGTAGCATGAGACTGATTGGGCTTCTTGGGTGTCTCAGTGGTAAAAAGAACCTGCCTCCCAATGCAAAAGATGCAGGAGACACAGGTTTGATTCCTGGCTGGGGAAGATCCCCCAGAGTAGGAAATGGCAACCCACTCCAGTATTCTTGCCTGGAGAATCCCAAGGACACAGGAGCCTGGTGGGCTTCAGTTCATAGGGTAGTAAAGAGTCAGACATGACTGATTGACTAAGCACACACACACGAGATAGATTTATATTTTCAGTATCAACCTCAGTAGTTAGGTGGTGGCTTTCTAGAACTCTGAGGAGATCAAGCACAAGATCAGCAGGAAGGTGTACTTGATTGATTAACAGTGCCTATTATCAGGGCCACAGAGGGAAATGCAGTATTATGAACACACAAATGTTCAACCCTGACGTTAAAATTGCTTTCATATCATTCAGTGAATTATCTTTGCTGGCAGACAGTAGACAATTTGTATGTATTTATAGAATTAACTTTTGTTAAAATAAGCATTTTATTTCTAACAGGGACTTAATAGATATTTGATGAGTAACATATGTAGTGATCAAAGATTTGAAAAGTGTGCTGATAGGAAGATCTATTAGAAAAGATAAGAGAATATTATTCCGGAATAAAATTGCATAGCTCTGTTGCTTGGAAATGAAGAGGAAAAGAAAGAGACTTTTTGGTACCACGGAAAGATGATTGACATTACCTCGCATGCCAGTGGTTGATGAAAAAAAAATGTCATTTAATTGCAATATTTTAGAGAAGTTCAATTAAGTCTACACTTTGAAAGTTTGGGGCTGAAGTCAATTAAAAAGTACAAGAGAGCTAGGTTAAACTTGTGGTTAATGTGGTTGCACCATTCAATAACATGTGGGACACATTCTTGGATGGAAGAAACCACCATCCAAGTTTAGAATTATTCGGAACCTGTGGCTTTTGAGATCTGAACCCAACCTGAACTTTTTGATGCTGTGTATTCTCTTTTTGTTTTCTTTCCTGGCAAGAGAATATGTGAGTGTGTATCCTTGTGTGTGTGTGTGTGTGTGTGTGTACTCATTCTGAAGTTTATAAAAATTTTCACAAAGCCAATTGGAAAATACATTTCTAAATACAATTTTATGAGTTAACTATAAATAAATACTAAGGGGATTAAATTCCCATTAAAATATATGAAGATCTAAAAATTGAAGGGGAAGATACTTAAGAAAACATAGCTTAGATTTTACCCAAACCAGAACATTTGTTAAAAAAAAAAAAAAAAAAGTTGCTAAAACATATTAGATGATCTCAAATTGTGGTCTAGCTCAAAACCTTAAGTTATATTGTTTCCCAATATTCAGGTTCCCTAGAATCCCCAAGCAATAGAAGGTAAAACTATGACTCCTTGGGGAAGAGAATTTCAGACCTCTGATTTTGGTCTCCTGCTCATTCATCAAACCGCACTGGAACCTGTCCTTGGTTGGATAATATATAGGGCCACCATGCAAGTTCTGAGAGCCACCTGGGAGAAATGATTAAAATCATGTGGCTAAGCTCTTCAAAACATATAGAAAAATTGATATCCCTGTCCCTGTGGGAGGAAAAGAAATTTACAAGAATAATGACCTTAATGGAGCCTTGGGTGTTGCTTGACTTCCACTGTGTATTCTGTAGTGTAGCCAAACTTTCTAATCTGAAGGAGTGTGGTGTTGGCCAGCAGGAGAGTAAAATAAACGTATGGCAAATGAGACATTATTTACATGTGGTTTAGTGAGAATATCATTCTTTTAAACAGTAAGGCATTTTACTGTTTGTCTATTCTGCTACTTTAGTTTTTTTTTTTTTTTTTTTTTTAAGATGCCATTTCAATTTAAGGTAGAGTGGAAAGAGCATAGGTTTTTGAGAGGGGTAGATGTGATTCAGTCATTCACTAGCTTAGTGAGTTGAGGCAAGAAATGTACCCAGCATATTATGTGAACAAATATTTGTCAAAGGAGGTAATGAATGAATAAAAGCAATTAACCACTCTTAGCCTCAATGAAATGGACCCATCTCGGTCTTTTGTTTAATCCTTACAAGTGGAACCAGATCAGTAGGCATTTTAACATGAAGGACAGAATAGAACCTCTTTTCCCTGCTGCTGCTGCTGCTAAGTCGCTTCAGTTGTGTCCAACTCTGTGCGACCCCATAGACGGCAGCCCACCAGGCTCCCCCATCCCTGGGATTCTCCAGGCAAGAACACTGGAGTGGGTTGTCATTTCCTTCTCCAATGCATGAAAGTGAAAAGTGAAAGTGAAGTCGCTCAGTCGTGTCTGACTTTTTACTTCCAATTACTTCTTATTACGCAAGACTTATTGTGTCCCTATTCAAAACTCTCACTGGTTCATGGCTTGAATTACAAGAGCCTTTTATCGGACTCGCCTGTCTCTTCTCAACTATCTTATCAATCCCTGCCTGCCGTAATCACAATTATGATAGTTTCTGTAAGTTTTTAAAGTATTTTCCTGTTGTCTACTATCAAGGAGAGGCTACAGTAAAATTTTGGGATCTAATTAGGTGATCTCCAAGAGCTTGGAATTGAATTTTTAAAAATTTGTCTGACTTAAACTATAAAATGAACAGAATGTAGAAAAAGTATGTCAGGTGAAGTAAAAGTCTTGGGTAACCTATCAGAATAAGATAATATACCTAAGAAAAGGGTGACCATTTCAGAAAGAGGAATTTGTCACTCCTGGACACAAAGGAAAGAGGTGTCAGATGTATATGCTGGCAACATCTATCCAAAGATAATCCAAGAAAATGGAAATTGGCTATTCAATCTGGAATATTTCCATTTCTAATGACAGAGATATTTTTAGGATTCACATGAATGTGTCTGTGTGTGTGTTAGTTGCTCAGTCATGTCTGACTCTTTGCGACCTCATGGACTGTAACCCATCAGGTTCCTCCGTCCATGGAATTCTCCAGGCAAGAATACTGGAGTGGGTTGTCATTCCCTTCTCCAGGGAGTCTTCCCAAGCCAGGGATAGAACTCGGGTCTCTTGCATTTCAGGCGGATTCTTTACTGACTGAGCCACAAGGAAAACCTCTACATCAGATAAATGTAGGCAAGTGTAACTGATGGACTTTAGATCACACTGTCAATACTGTACTCATTGTGAGATCAGCATATCAACCTAGCTTAATCCAAGGCCATTAAATAATAGATTTGTTTACTTCTTCTTGTTTATATCCATGCTCACCAAGCAAGTGTCTCATAGAAATGTGCAGGGAGATCACACTCACAGTAAACATTTCTTGTCCCTGTAATAAAGGATGCACCTGGGAATTCAATACAATTATATCTGATTATTATTTAGTTTTATGTTTCAGTTACTTTTGCTTGACTCCCTCCCTAATAGTAGACCACATTTATTCAGGTATCTACCTTCTTACTTGTGGTCATGAGTCAAAACAAGGATAGATTCTGCTTGTCTACATGGATCACTGATTCCCATTCCTCTTGACAGTGGCTTCTTTAGACCAGAAGAAATCCTGGCCTATGAGAGATAAAGGCAGTCAGCTGGTGGGCTTCAGGAAAGGTTCCCCATCTATACAGTTGTACAAGGGCAGTGTGCCTTCCCCCTCTAAGGGACTCAGAGTTCTGCAATGATATGTCATCATTTTGATATCTACCCCCATCTAATGTGTGTTAAAATTAACACGATTCATTCTCTCAATGTGTGATAATCCCCGGCAGTGGTAATAATGAGTTTTTGAAGCTTCAGTGTGGTAGACCTGATGATCCAACAGAAGTGCCATCACACTGGTTGCTTCCAAATACCTCTCAGTCTATTTATACAAGCCTGTGATGAAGTGTTCACCAGTCCTCAGGAAAATAAGAATATAAGGAATGTGTTTATCACATTTTTTAATTTAAAGGAAATCCTTTGTCTTTAGGTTATATATGTACTAGATATTTTGTTTCCAGGTTAATTTTATTAAAAAAATTTTTTTTTCCTTAAAATGTGAAATTCCAAATTTTTAGCAAGGCTCTTTCTAACTGATGACTGCATGCGTGTGTGCTAGGTAGCTTCAGCTTCATACAACTCTTTGCGATCCAATGGACTGTAAACTGCCAGGCTCCTCTATTCATAGGATTCTCCAAGCAAGAATACTGGAGTGGCTTTCCATGCCCTCCTCCAGGGGATCCTCCCAACCCAGGAATGGAACCAGCGACTCGTGTGTCTCCTGCATTGGCAGGCAAGTTCCTTTACTGCTAGTGCCATCTGGGAAGCCCAGCCGATTACTACCGAGTGTGTTTGCAGCAATTCCATCCCTATCAAATCAAAGTTGTTGTAACACTGAACCTAACAAGTACTGTACGCTCTCCATCTGCTACAGTGGGTAGACTCTTCCTGCCTGCTTTTGCAGATGCTACAGTTTTCTTCAGAGCCCACCTGGCAGTAAGCGCCAAATTGGGGAAAAGTGTCCTTTCTCCTTTCTGTTTCTCCTTAATGTTGTTCAAAATGGCATTATTTGGGACACTTGTGTCTTTTCAGTTCAGTTCAGTCACTCAGTCATGTCTGACTCTTTGCAACCCCATGAACAGCAGCATGCCAGTCCTCCCTGTCCATCTCCTAGAGCCTACTCAAACTCATGTCCATTGAGTCGGTGATTTCATCTAACCATCTCATCCTCTGTTGTCCCCTTCTCCTCCTGCCCTCAATCTTTTCCAACATCAGGGTCTTTTCAAATGAGACAGCTTTTCACATCAGGTGGCCAAAGTATTGGAGCTTCAGCTTCAACATCAGTCCTTCCAATGAACACCCAGGACCGACCTCCTTTAGGATGGACTGGTTGGATCTCCTTGCAGTCCAAGGGACTCTCAAGAGTTCTCCAACACCACAGTTCAAAAGCATCAATTCTTCAGCACTCAGCTTTCTTTATAGTCCAACTCTCACAGCCATGCATGACCACTGGAAAAACCATAGCCTTGACTAGACAGACCTTTGTTGTCAAAGTAATGTCTCTGCCTTTTAATATGCTGTCTAGGTTGGTTATAACTTTCCTTTCAAGGAGTAAGCGTCTTTTAATTTCATGGCTGCAATCACCATTTGCAGTGATTTTGGAGCCCAGAAAAATAAAGTCAGCCACTGTTTCCACTGTTTCCCCATCTATTTGCCATGAGGACTGGATGCCATGACCTTAGTTTTCTGAATGTTGAGCTTTAAGCCAACTTTTCACTCTCCCCTTTCACTTTCAAGAGGCTCTTTAGTTCTTCTTCACTTTCTGCCATAAGGGTGGTGTCATCTGCATATCTGAGGTTATTGATATTTCTCCCGGCAATCTTGATTCCAGCTTGTGCTTCATCCAGCCCAACGTTTCTCATGATGTACTCTGCATATAAGTTAAATAAGCACGGTGACAATATATAGCCTTAATGTACTCCTTTTCCTATTTGGAACCAGTCTGTTGTTCCATGTCCAGTTCTAACTGTTGCTTCCTGTCCTGCGTACAGGTTTCTCAAGAGGCAGGTCAGGTGGTCTGGTATTCCCATCTCTTTCAGAATTTTCCACAGTTTATTGTGATCTACACAGTCAAAGGCTTTGGCATAGTGAATAAAGCAGAAATAGATGTTTTTCTGAAACTCTCTTGTTTTTTTCAATGATCCAACGGAACAGTGGAAACAGTGGCTGACTTTATTTTGGGGGGCTCCAAAATCACTGCAGATGGTGACTGCAGCCATGAAATTAAAAGACACTTACTCCTTGGAAGGAAAGTTATGACCAACCTAAATGGCATATTAAAAAGCAGAGACATTACTTTGTCAACAAAGGTCCGTGTAGTAAAGGCTATGGTTTTTCCAGTGGTCATGCATGGCTGTGAGAGTTGGACTATAAAGCTGAGTGCTGAAGAATTGATGCTTTTGAACTGTGGTGTTGGAGAAGACTCTTGAGAGTCCCTTGGACTGCAAGGAGATCCAACCAGTCCATCCTAAAGGAGATCAGTCCTGGATATTCATTGGAAGACTGATGTTGAAGCTGAAGCTCCAATACTTTGGCCACCTGATGTGAAAGGCTGTCTCATTTGAAAAGACCCTGATGATGGGAAAGATTGAGGGCAGGAAGATAAGGGGATGACAGAGGATGAGATGGTTGGATGGCATCACCGACTCAATGGACATGGGTTTGGGTGGACTCCAGGAGTTGGTGATGGACAGGGAGGTCTGGCATACTGCAGTTCATGGGGCCGTAAAGAGTCGGACACAACTGAGTGACTGAACTGAACTGAGAGAATGTTGGCAATTTGGTCTCTGCTTCTTCTGCCTTTTCTGTCTTTTATTTAGGTTGAAATATCAGTCTGGAATACCAGACCACCTTACCTGTCTCCTGACAAACCTGTATGTGGATCAAGAATCAACAATTAGAACCTTATATGGAACCACTGACTGGTTCAAAATTGGGAAAGGATTATGATAAGGCTATATATTGTCACCCTGTTTTTTAACTTATATGCAGAATACATCATGTGAAATGCCAGGCTGGATGAGTCACAAGCTGGAATCAATATTGCCAGGAAAAATATCAACAACCTCAGATATACAGATATCATCCTAATGGCAGAAAGCAAAACTAAAGAAACTAAAGAGCCTCTTGATGAGGGTGAAACAGGAGAGTAAAAAAGCTGGCTTAAAACTCAACATTCAAAAACTAAGATCATAACATCTGGTCTCATCACTTCATGGGAAATAGAAAAAGTAGAAACAGTGACAGATTTTCTTTTCTTGGGCTCCAAAATCACTGCAGACAGTGACTGCAGTCATGAAATTAGAAGATGCTTGCTTCTTGGAAGGAAAGCTATGTCAAACCTAGGCAACATGTTAAAAAGCAAAGACATCACTTTGCCAACAAAGATCCACATAGTCAAAGTTACAGTTTTTCCTGTAGTCATGTACAGATATAAGAGTTGGATCATAAAAAAAGATGTGTGCTTAAGAATTGATGCTTTCGAATTGCAGAGCTGGAGAAGACTCTTAAGTCCTTTGGACAGCAAGTAAATCAAACCAGTCTATCCTAAAGGAAATCAACTGTGCATATTCACTGGAAAGACTGATGCTAAAGCTGAAGCTCTAATACTTTGACCACCTGATGTGAAGAGCTGACTCACTGGAAAAGAGCCTGATGCTAGGAAAGATTGAAGGCAGGAGGAGAAGGAGGCAGCAGAGGATGAGATGGCTGGATGACATCACCAATTCAATAAGCATAAACTTAAGCAAACTTCGGGAGATAGCAGAGGACAAGGAAACCTGACGTGCTGCAGCCCACGGGGTCACAAAGAGTTGGACACAACTTAGCAACTGAATAACAACATCAGCAGCCATGGTAGACACACATGTCTAGTCTTCTGTGGCTGAAATGAGTCACTGGGTCAAGTTCATCATGCCTGACTTTCTCCCAAGGGGAATCTTTTCCAGGGATCTTACTCTGGATCTTGTATTTGGTCTTTGAGAAAGCCACCCCATCAATACTACCCACTAGGATGTCTGAACTATAACAATGCATGAGGTTTACAACCGTATTACCATCAGGCTTGTTTCATAGCTTGACAGGTATATCTGAAGCCTAGCAGTTGTTACTAGATGTATATGTATAACTCAAGCTGAATCCTTACTCTCATTCTTTAGGAAGTTCTGGATATAAAAATAGTACCCAAACATCCAGCCTCCAGTCCATTTCAGTTATTTTTGAACAAATTACTTAATCTCTCCAGACTTCAGTTTATTTATGTATATAAAATGGAGATTGTAATGGAACTTACTTCATGTATAAATTGAATGGGTTAGCATAATTATGAGTACATAATAGTGCCATAAATGGTAAATATACATGTCAGCTATCATGATTGTAATTAATAATTCCTTCATACTACTTCTCGCAAATAAACACATGTAGCTATGTTTGCTTGTCTTAATATTATCTCAAGTTAGTGTATTATACCATTTTTTTTTAATGACACACATAATGCTTTAAAAGAGAATCTGTTCTCATTAATTATGCTGTATCACTCCATTTACTTTAAACTTTACTCTGAGGATTCTCCAGACTACAACAAACAGAAGAAATCTTGGAATACAGCACATACATAACTCAAGCAATTAATTATAATAATGTCCTACATTACTAGATGCGTAAAATTGGAAAAATCATTACATCAGATGAGGGGATGTGCACACTAACAGAATGAAAAATTTTCTTCATACTGCAGATTAGCCTCTCCTCCTTGCCTTTTTATCCAGCAAGTGGCAGGGAAGTTCAAATGACTGCTCACATTGTAGCTTTAGTTCAAGTCACGGCTCAGCCTCACAAAGGCACAACCAACAATTCCAGATGTTCATTAGTCACGGCACCATGGAGACAGACCCCACTGATCAGTTTGTAAGCTGCGGGCAGATCATGAAATTGTCTTGCCACCATACCGATAAACAAAGTATAATATGTGCTATTAGTTCAGAGCTGAAGATACAGTGAAAATATTCACTTCAAAAATCGAACAAGACACATGCAAGAAACAATACATATTTTTTTTTAAAAGAAGAAAATACAAACTCTGCAGACATAAACAAAGGTAGGTGGTAATGTAGACGAGAGCCTGATTTTTGTGGTGATGTTACCTTCTTTGATTATTGCATGGGGCAGACCCACGCTGGCTGAAATTATGTCTAGAGTTCTACAGCAACGGATTGGACTAGCCAGAGGCTTGGAACCTTGTGGATTTGTGGCTCTTCAGAAGTGCTTCTGTATTGGAATGTGTTTGTGTTTGCCTTTATTTGTTTTTAATAAAAAAAACTTGAAGAAAAAGTTTCTGCCTTGGTAGATTTTCTTTGGAATCCCAGAAAGGGCTCTTGAGGGCTCTGTGGCTCTTTTGTGATGATAAACCAAAGCTTTGAGCTTGTCCCAGTTGGAATTCCAGACACTAAAGAAGCCAACTTTAATTATTATTATTGTTGTCTACAGAACTGAGCCTCTTTTTGATTATTCAGGTTTATACTAATAGTCTTCTAAACATATTAGTTTTTTTTAATTTCAGCTAAGCTGAAAAACTACAAAACTAAGCAGGGGAAACTTTGCAATAGAGTTTCAAAGATGCCAAGTTTCTTTGTCTGCATGGTGGGTACCTGTGGTGTGGCATGTTTTGTTTTGTTTTGTTTTTCCTAGAGGGAAATGTTAATAAAAGCAGGGCCTGCAGTGAAGAACAAGTTTCACAAACTTGTAGAAGAGATTATTATCTGGGAGAAGATGGCAGCTGAGATAAGCAGAGTCTTTGTGAAAGAAGAAATGTATTGCAATATCTGACTCTCCAACGGAGACATTAATGAATATGAAGCTGATCATTGAATCTTAGCATTACATAAAGAAACTTAAAGATTTCCAAATCCAGTCTTAATCTTCTACAAGAAATAACTGTACCATGATTCAAATAGATTACTCAGTTTCTTCCTTAAGCATATTTCCTAGTAGAGAATTTGGTACTATACAAGATAACCCTTTTCAATTGAAAACTCTGACAGGAAGTTCAGCCTCATACAGGGTCAAAATTATTTCATTTTAACTCTGCCCTGTTAATCACACTTCTGTCCTCTGAAGTTACTCCTTCTTGCATGTATTACCTGTTATTTATTGAAGACAGTTATTATTCCATCCTGTTCCTGAAAGCCTCTCTCATCGAGTCTTAGCTCCTGCAGCCATTCCTTTTCTTAAGTTAAATCAAGTCAAATTAACATTACTTAATACTGACTCTGAGCCATACACTGTGGTTGGATCTTAGAATACAAAGTTTGACGGTCTGTGTTCTTAAGAAGATTACAATGGGACAGGAGGACATATAACTTATCTTTGCAATCCATTCTCACAGATGCTAGAAGAAACAGGCATGGACTGGATGGTGGCCAGGGAGTGATTAGATCTGCTGAGGGAAGCTGGGAAATTCTTATTTAAACAACAGCATTTTCCAAATAAAAAATTAGGGAAAGACATTCCAGGTGAATCAAAATATTGTGTAAAGAATAGCTGTGTGAGCACAAAGTTATGCTAGGAGAGAGCATCACATATATTATAAAAAATTTTATATCAAGCTTGAATGAACCCGCACATTTTATTAACATAAAATCAAGCTAGGGGCTCTTTTCCAATCTTCCAGCCTATCTTGAATTTCCATCTCCTCTCAAAAATGTTTATTTTGCCTTTTCTTGTTTAAGAATAATTCTACTTCATAGAGCAGGCCGAGTGAAATAGGAGTTGAGAATTCTGTTTTTTGGTTGTTGTTGTTTTTTTTTTCCCACAATTTCTTAAACCCCACATCCTCCTATCTCAATCAAATGGTCTATCCCTTCTTCTTCTGTTTTGTTTTTTTTTTTTTTTTGATTGGAGGATAATTGCTTTAAAACGTTGTGTTGATTTCTGCCATGTGACAGTGCAAATCATTATATATATATTCCCTCTCTCTCGAGCCTTCCTCCCATCCCACTCTCCCATCCCACTCTTCTAGGTCATTGCAGAGCACCAGGCTGGGTGCCCTGTGTAACATATTAGCTTCCCACCAGCTATCTATTTTTCACATGATAGGGTATCTATGTCAATGCTACTTTCTCAATTCGTTCTGCCCTCTCCTTCTTAATGCCTGAGCCCCAACAACTCTAAGCTGCTTCCATTCTTCTGATTTTCAGTTCATTCCAGGCTTTGTTCTTAAAGCTTAGTCTTTTCTTACTCTTCTGCTTATCTGTGATTACTTACTCTTCCTGTGTTTCAAAGGTTTATACATGTAAAATATTCCTTGAGAAAGTAATCAGTGCTTTTAAAGTTAGTTATAATAGTTAATGAGGTTACTATTATCAACCACTGTTCCAGGAGATGTAGATACATTATTTGATTCAACCTTTATAATAGCCTTACAAAGTGATCGGTCTTATTATTTACAGATGAAGACATCAGACAGGACTGGCAATTTAGCCACAAACTTTGACTCCAGTGCTGGTTTTCTTATTCAACACACTGTAGTGATCATTCTGCAACTTTAGATCATTTCCCTTTTTACAACTGTGGGCCATTGGTAATTTTAAGTGAGAAAACTTGACTTTTACTTTACTTGGTCTATTTTCTTTTCCTCCTGTTCTGGAGTCTATAGCCATGTAAACAAATCCCATTTGTGGTTTTGGCCAAGTACCAATTGAACACCTCCTGAATGCAGATGCTTTGAGGCACATAGATGTACCTAATAAATAAGAAATTTTCTAAGAAACTAAATTTTTGGCATAATTGCTGCAATCAAATAACTTATTTCTTTGAATTAATGGTTCCTATAAGTTTTGCATATAATAAAAGATTTACAGTCAAATCAAGAATGATAAAGTCAGTACCAAAATTTAAACTTAAAATTATAAAGTTATAAAAATACACATGAAACATCTTCCTTAACTTTGAAATCCAATATTTTACATGCTTTTTGCCGATCTCCTAACTTTCCACACTCACAGTCCCTCATTTTGCCCAGGAATGCCCTTGGGAGGGCCACAGATCTTGCCATGTCTTTAGCCTTTAAATATCTTGGCCATTATTTTTGACCTAAAAATAACCAGTGCTTGGGGGTCATCACAAAAATTTGTTGGCAGATACTAAAAACACAAATGGGAAATTCTGTTGCATTAGTTTTTTTTATAAGATGTGAGAAATATGATTTATCAAAGTAAAGGACACACTTAGGAGACTTCTGTGGATAAAAAGGATGGCAACTTACTGGAAGGCATCAGGGGAAATTGAGCTGGAAGAAGAACAAACAGAAGCAAAGTTGGAGGCTTTGTTAAAGAAAAGTACACTTGTTATTAGTCTGCATGATATAAATCTTTTTGAAGAGAAATAAGCTCACAAAGCAGACAGTGTCTGTCTCTTGTGCCTGAAAACATTAGAAAGAAAATGGGAACATAAACATTTTATCAAATGACCAGTGAATGAAGCAAGTTATATCTTCCTAAAAGGCAAAACGGAAGCAATAGGGATGGTGATAATTCTGAAGGAAAATGCAGGCTGTATTAGAAGCAATGCATTAATTTTTAAATGATCTCCTACATAACTGTTTTTCTTATGTAAAAGAAGTCATTGAGAGTGTTTCTGATCTTGTTCATAATTCTGTGATTTCTTTTCATGTGAAAAGGCCTGTCAGTCGTGTAGAAACCGGAATAGTGTCCTTTGCCAATTCCAGAGGAGGAGAAAGAAATAACTCTCTTGGAGAAAGAAGAGGGGAGAAAAAGGTGTGAAGAGTGTTGAAGTCAAGGAATGCTGTTTTGGCATCTCTTCCATGTCAGTGACAGCAGGTGGAAAAGACAACCAAAGAAAGGGCAAGGAAGTCAGGAGAGCAGGCACAAAGAGGGAAACAAATCCATCTGCCCTGTGCTTCATTAATCAAGTCACAAATGCTTGCTGCTGAGAAATGCTAATCTTCTCACTGCCCAAGGTAGCCTCCCTCACAAGAATGTTTTCAGGGGCTGGTATATCTAATGACTGAACCATTTAATAAATTACTTACTTACGTTACTATAAAAGCCAGTCCAGCAGCTGTGACTTACATGTAAAGCACTAAATCCTATACCTGACTTTCTAAAGGTTCCTCTAAATCATATTTAGTGACAGGGTGAGGTACACAGGAATCAGGATTTAGTGGCAGGGCATACTTCATGCTGTTTCGGGTAGGTCAGGAGGTCTAACTTGGATTTCTTCCCAGTAACCTGATCTAGGTGAATCAGCAGGTTATAAATGAAAGTCAGTTTCTAAGATTCCCAATTTTCTTTAACTATCAGAAACTTTATAGGAACATGGTGAGAAACAGGAGAAGACCAAGAGATAATAAATTCCATCGACAATGCAATTTCTCCTTCCTAAAACAATGTGAAATTAGTGCTATTTTGTATAGGCTAAATATTAGTATCAGTTCCTGAGGTTTTTATTTCTACTGTTAGCCAGGAAAAATACTCCAAATGACTGAGAAGTGTTTCAGAGTTCATATTGCCTTTTCTGTGTGTGTGTGTGTTAGTGACTCCGTTGTGTCCGACTCTTCATGACCCCATTAACTGTAGCCCTCCAGGCTCCTCTATCCAAAGGAGTTTTCCAGGCAAGAATACAGGAGTGGGTTGCCATTTTCTCCTCCAGAGGATCTTCCTAACCCAGGGATAGAACCCAGACCTCCCACATTGAAGGTGGATTCTTTTCCATCTGAGCCACTGAGGAAGCCTCTGCCTTTTTCACTGGGTCACAAAAGATAACATTCAATAGCGAGTTCCTCGAGGGCAGTTTCTAAGACTTTCATATATTTTTATCACTCAGAATATGAAAATACCTCCCTAACATGTTAAATCATAGGAAAGAGAAAGAAGGGGAAGACAAAGGAAAACAGAATAGACTTCACATTTAAAGCACTGAAACTCACTGCCTTGTTTCATCTTCACGACAACTCATGGATGAAGTAAGAAACTTCAGCTCAGGGTCATAATAACTATGATAAAATTAGTATTTGATCCTAGCTTTGTCTGATTGGAAAGCCTGAGCTCATTTCTCTGGAGGGAAATCTCTGAGTATAAGCAAACCTTCCAGTGTCCCTGAAACTATGGCTTACTGATAGCTGTATTCTTGTCCTATACATGGCATGGCTCTGCACCAGTTTGTGGAGTATCTGCTGCTGCTGCTGCTAAGTCGCTTCAGTCGTGTCCGACTCTGTGCGACCCCATTGATGGAAGCCCACCAGGCTCCCCCGTCCCTGGGATTCTCCAGGCAAGAACATTGGAGTGGGTTGCCATTTCCTTCTCCAGTGCAGGAAAGTGAAAAGTGAAAGGGAAGTCGCTCAGTTGTGTCCGACTCTTAGCGACCCCATGGACTGCAGCCTTCCAGGCTCCTCCGTCCATGGGATTTTCCAGGCAAGAGTACTGGAGTGGGGTGCCATTGCCTTCTCCATGTGGAGTATCAGTCCTTCTCTATTATTTACAATGAAAGGACTTCTGGATTGGCATAGCATGGTAAATCTAAGAACCTACATTTATAAAATCTCAGAGAAGTCCAATGGTCTCACAGGCACCATGAGTAACATGTTCCCCTCATTGTAAAAAGGGCCATAGCACTTTGCTGTTATTGAACCCCATGAACACATTAAGACTCTTCAGTCACTTTGTGGGTAAGTGTAGGAAAATCACATGAAGTATGAAAAACCATCTCAGTGTTCTCGTTGTATCAAAATGATAATAATAATAATAACCATAGTGACACATAGGTATGCAGTAAAGATTGGCAAGCTACCATATGCAAAGCGTAAAGGCAACACAAAGCACAGAATAACCATTTGGTCCATGCTAACTTTTATTAATGCTATTTTCATAACTGTGATTTTGATAATTAGGTTTCTGTTCTCTTAGATGAGTTCACTAGCTCCAGAATCCTAAGTAAAATATTTGCTTCTCTTTTCTTCCCTTCCAGTGTCAGCTTCATTGCTTTGTCTTGTATTCCAGGAGAGTGAGCCATTACTAAAGAAAATAACATGAATAAGATATAGTAGATATGAAACTACTTATATTTGCAAACTCAGTCCTCAGTAACTTGCGGGTTTATAAATAGGTCAATATTTCAGCCCCACATGTACCAAAATAATAATTAAAATTCAGTTTCTACATATTGGCTCCCCAACCGTTCTCCCTCACACCCCAAAATAACTAAACATAGGAGACCATGACTATAGCTAAATAACAAAGCTCTGCCTTTATTGCTTACCTTTTTCTGAAGGTCTTACTGCATTTTAGGAATGTCCACCCTTGATCTAGCTAGTCCACTGCTCTGAAATGTCTGATTTTATTTTATATTTGTCGTGTACTGGGGTGAGGACAGGTAGGTAAAGGTTAGGCTGTGTGGTATCCAGAGGCTAGACACTGAAACCCCCTGTTTCTCACAGCCCAGCTGTGGTGCAGACAGCCCTGGCCTCCACATTTCCTCACCGTGCCCTAAAGATGACCTTAACCCTGACATAGAAAGAGAAGCGACATGACTGTGGAAGGCTCTTGTCGGCTGTCTATGTCAGACGGAACACCAGGGCTGTATCGCATTGCTCTCCCCTGTGTAGTAACACTCCCAGTTTCTCCAGGTTGACCTGGACTCTGTGAAGCCATGGGAAGGTCAAAGTTAATCCTCAGTGCCCCTCAGACTCCTTTTATGAGTCCGTGCCATGAAGCAGTGGGAAAACGACTCAGTTCAACCCTCTCCCTTCTATTCCATCTTGAAACCTATTGGAAACAACTGTTTTCTTCTAAGATATTTCACCCAAATGCATTCTGTCTTTTATATCTCTTGCACTATTTTCATTACATAATAAATAAATACATACATATAAAATATGTATACATATACATATATTTGTACATACACAAAATGCTGAAGTTAAAGCAATATGTCTGTTACCCCAACAAACTGTGTTTCCCTTGCACTGCTTAATCATTTTTCATATATTCCATATCTTTACCAGTTACAAACCTGTTGGTGATGAGAAAAGTATCTTTTGGGCTTATTTAAAGAGTACATGTCCTTATTTTTTTTCCTTTAAGACAGATGTTCATGCTTATATGATATGTAGGCTTTATAAGGTTCAGGTAGAAGAATGCTTTTTTTTTTTTTTTTTCTGTATTTCTCAGGATGGAATGATAGAAAATGATCAAACCAGGGAATGGAAGAGTTTAAGCAAATGGAATTTTCTTCACCAAAATTTATTGAAACAACATGGACAGGTTTTATTCTTTTAAAAATGAGTAAAGTTTAGCTTTATAAAAGTATTTCTTGCAACCATTTAATTAAATTCAAGTCTTATGCAGTATAATTCAAGTCTTATGTGGTGTAGCCTCTTCTTTGCAAGAATGAAGAGTTTTAGGGAAAGAGTCATTTCTCAAATGCTTACTTGTTTTCTTTAGTAAGTTCAACCTTAATTTAGAAAATTTCCTGTGACTCTCTCTTCATTTTTTAAGGTCTCTGAATACTGAAAATAGGAAATGAAGGAACAGGACCTCAGATAGATTTCATAAGCTTGGTGGAAGATCCATATCAACTCATGGAAGTGTGATGTCTTAACAGAGGTAAAGTGGTTCCCCATTAATATTGTTTGCTCATAGATACTTCCTCAGAAAGATGACCAAGAAGAAAACCAACTTCCATTGCAGATCTGCTCTTACAACATTGCTCTGTTCTTACAACATTGCTCTGTTGAGCATTCATATATTGAAGGGGAATATTTATGAATTTATTGTTATTACCTAAGAGGGATTTATGTAAACTGATGACTAATGACAAGTTTCAGGGTGGTGTGAGTTACGCTCAAAAGAGGTGTACTCAAAAGAGGACATTTCCACTTAATCTCAAAATCTGAGCCTAGGCTCAATGAATGGTAGATCCCTGACCTTAGGCATGTTAGCATGGTTCATGTTGGACTTCTTGGTATAGCAGAAAAGGTCCAGAACTGGCAATGCTTTTTTAGGGGTTGATCTTGAAGGTAGCCATGGCTGAATTACCATGGACATCGAGAGGACAAGCAGCTTTTCACTGTTTTCACTTCTTTCCTTACATGATTTCCTGGGAAATGTATTTTTATTTGTAATAAGGTTTTGAAAATTTTACCATGTCAGCATAAGCCATTTCTTTTTAAATAAATGCCTCCAATATCTGATGTGTACATATAGGCCAGTGTGAGCCAACCATGCTATTAGGAAACTAATAAATATGTCTCCTTTGTTTTCTATTAAAGAAGAAAAAGCAAGACAATATTGCTTGTGCCAGATCAGGTTTTGACTGGTATGTGTTTATCCTTTACATAACAAGTGTATTTTATAAGAAAAAACACAGGGGAAATATTTTTATTTATTTTATTAGTTGTACAAAAGCCATATTGGCAACTGAAGAACTAATAAACTGAAATTGTCTCATGTGGTTCTTATTATGGAATCAAATATTAATGTAAAAGGCAAGCACACACCAATCATAACCCCATCTGGCTGAAAGAACAGGAAAATGTGGCTCCATTTTCATTAGTGAAGAGAGGTATATATTTCATGATGTGTTCAAGACTGGCTCTAAAGGCACTCTCAGAGCACTGCAGCATTTTGTACCACTCAGGGGTGCCATATCTCCTGATACAGGTTAATTTAATTGACATGGTTTGGAGGGAGAGAGTAGCTCTCAGGTCTTGCAACAGCATAAACAGAGCACCAATAGAGACTACAGCAGCTTCTCTTGAGATTCTGGGAAACAAAGCAAGCTGAACCGTTACATGACATATACAACTCTTGCAATATACCCTTGGTTTATTTGCAGCAAGTAAGTTGACATGCATGCAACCACCAAAATTTCATTCCAGAATGTTTAGTCTTTTCAATAACCAGACAAAATCATTCAAGCACTGGAATTAAAGACTGCATGCATAAATCTTTTTTGACTTCTTTCAGTGCTGTTTTCAGTTTATCTCCAAGGAAATTTAAGCTTCAGTCAGTTCAGTTCAGTTCAGTCGCTCAGTCATGTCCAACTCTTTGTGACCCCATGAATCGCAGCACACCAGGCCTCCCTGTCCATCACCAACACCCAGAGTTCACTCAGACTCATGTCCATTGAGTCAGTGATGTCATCCAGCCACCTCATCCTCTGTTGTCCCCTTTTCCTCCTGCCCCCAATCCCTCCCAGCAACAGACTCTTTTCCAAGGAGTCAACTCTTCGCATGAGGTGGCCAAAGTACTGGAGTTTCAGCTTTAGTATCATTCCTTCCAAAGAAATCCCAGGGCTGATCTCCTTCAGAATGGACTGGTTGGATCTCCTTGCAGTCCAAGGGACTCTCAAGAGTCTTCTCCAACACCACAGTTCAAAAGCATCAATTCTTCAGCGCTCAGCTTTCTTCACAGTCCAACTCTCACATCCATACATGACCACGGGAAAAACCATAGCCTTGACTAGACGAACCTTTGTTGGCAAAGTAACTTAAGGGTAGCTATTATCAATGAGGGTTTTCCAGGTGGTGCTAGTGGTAAAAAAAAAAAAAAAAAAAAAACCTGGCTTACAAATGCTGGAAACGTTAAGAGGGGCCCAGGTTCGATCCCTGGGTCCAGAAGATCCCCTGGAGGGAGACATGGCAGCCCACTCCAGTAATTTCACCTGGAGAACCCCATGAACAGAGGAACCTGAGGGGCCATGGTCCATAGGGTTTCAAAGAGTTGGACATGAAGCCACTCAGTGGGCTCATGCACGCATTATCAGTGGAAGGTAGGCATTCATTTGGAGGGGGCTGAGTCAGCAAGACACTGCACTAATCAATTGTCCCTGAAACAACATGGTATGTGGTCACTTGGGCCTCTAGTAAGCTGTGACACATTCTTTATTAGGAAAAGAAGTAAGTTCTGATCATCAAAATTGGGTGCTTCTGGCTTTTCTTTGTCACTTGCTATTAGATATGTGTGTGTTTTTAAACCTGCTTGTGAATAGGTGGCTGAATCATATCACCCCAAAATATGTGAGTTTCCTGACTTTTGACCAGTATGTGCCACAACTGGGATGGAATTATTTCCCTTTCCTGAATTGGTTGAGGAGTGAAAAAGAGATGATAAATTAGTTCTTAACATATTCTGTTTAATTAGTTTTAGACTTACGTATGACATTGATTATTGATTTATCTGGCAGGAAAATATATTTATTTGCGGAAGAAGACTGCAGTCACACAATAGTCTAGATTTATGATCCTCTTTTAAAAATCCATTCTTTTTGTAAGCAATCTTTTATTTTTTTTTAATTTTATTTTATTTTTAAACTTTACATAATTGTATTAGTTTTGCCAAATATCAAAATGAATCCACCACAGGTATACATGTGTTCCCCATCCTGAACCCTTCTCCCACCTCCCTCCCCATACCATCCCTCTGGGTCGTCCCAGTGCACTAGCCCCAAGCATCCAGTATCGTGCATCGAACCTGGACTGGCATCTCGTTTCATACATGATATTTTACATGTTTCAATGCCATTCTCCCAAATCTTCCCACCCTCTCCCTCTCCCACAGAGTCCATAAGACCGTTCTATACATCAGTGTCTCTTTTGCTGTCTCGTACACAGGGTTATTGTTACCATCTTTCTAAATTCCATATATATGCATTAGTATACTGTATTGGTGTTTTTCCTTCTGGCTTACTTCACTCTGTATAATAGGCTCCAGTTTCATCCACCTCATTAGAACTGATTCAAATGTATTCTTTTTAATGGCTGAGTAATACTCCATTGTGTATATGTTCCACAGCTTTCTTATCCATTCATCTGCTGATGGACATCTAGGTTGCTTCCATGTCCTGGCTATTATAAACAGTTAGGCAAAACACTCTGACATACATCACAGCAGGATCCTCTATGACCCACCTCACAGAATATTGGAAATAAAAGCAAAAATAAACAAATGGGACCTAATTAACCTTAAAAGCTTCTGCACATCAAAGGAAACTATTAGCAAGGTGAAAAGACAGCCTTCAGAATGGGAGAAAATAATAGCAAATGAAGCAACTGACAAACAACTAATCTCAAAAATATACAAGCAACTCCTACAGCTCAACTCCAGAAAAATAAATGACCCAATCAAAAAATGGGCCAAAGAACTAAATAGACATTTCTCCAAAGAAGACATACAGATGGCTAACAAACACATGAAAAGATGCTCAACATCACTCATTATCAGAGAAATGCAAATCAAAACCACTATGAGGTACCATTTCACACCAGTCAGAATGGCTGCAATCCAAAAGTCTACAAATAATAAATGCTGGAGAGGGTGTGGAGAAAAGGGAACCCTCTTACACTGTTGGTGGGAATGCAAACTAGTACAGCCACTATGCAGAACAGTGTGGAGATTCCTTAAAAAACTGGAAATAGAACTGCCTTATGATCCAGCAATCCCACTGCTGGGCATACACACTGAGGAAACCAGAAGGGAAAGAGACACGTGTACCCCAATGTGAGCAATCTTTTAAAATGTAGAGTCAACAGACAAAAAAATGAAACCTTGACCAAAAGAATTGTTTATAAAATAATAACACTAACAAGTGTTTATATCAACTGTGTCCTTAATTACTGGGTACATTGAGAATCCATACTGCTGGACCTATTTACTTGGTAACTAAATGGTTGACTGAAGATATTACTAGAACTGAAATGACCACTCCATTGGATAATGGAATAATTGAAGATAATATTAAACCATGCTCCTAAGGATCTAGAACTAGAACCTAAGTGAAGAGAAAGCGTTCTTTGCCCTCTTGGTATCTACTGTATCTGGGACACCGCGAGGTCAAATGTAAAATGCCTGACTGGCTTCTGACACCAGATTTATTCTCCTTTATTGAGAAAGACTGATAAAGAAAAGGGGGTGAATCCCTGGCTCTGGCATCAGGAGAACCTAGACTTGAATATTAGATCTTCTACTTAATAACTATAGCACAATTATTGCTTTCTTTTGGGAATCTAATGAAAGAATGAACCTCTATTTCTTTGCACTGATCACTGAGGAAGGCTGTCTTATCTCTCCTTGCTATTCTTTGGAACTCTGTATTCAAATGGGTATATCTTTCCTTTTCTCCTTTGCTTTTTGCTTCTCTTCTTTTCACAGCTATTTCTGTTTTATCCCCATGTCCTTGTCCCTGAAAGGTGTAGAATAGATAATCAAAACATATATTTTAGGGAAAAATAGATGAATGAACTAATACATCAGAAGTTAATTTTTTAATT
This sequence comes from Bos taurus, assembly GCF_002263795.3. Lineage (NCBI taxonomy): Eukaryota > Metazoa > Chordata > Mammalia > Artiodactyla > Bovidae > Bos > Bos taurus. The sequence goes on along the minus strand of NC_037336.1, from coordinate 24,605,107 downwards.
TATAAAATATAGATACTAATATTTATCATACAGTGTTAAGGACTAAATATGGTATTATATGCAAAACCTAGAGAACTTTTTTATGTACCATGGTGGATATTAGAAATGTCCAATGATATTTATTTATTTAACAGATTATCCACTTACAAAAACAAGTACTTTTTTCCCCATCTGGTGTCTTTGCTTTCAACACTTAACAATTAATGTGACCCTTGAAGGTGAGGATGAGATAAACTTTGAAGAAAGAAGAAAAATGTGGATTCAAAATTAATATGATGTATCTTTGGAAGATGCTTACTCCTTAGAAGGAAAGTTATGACCAACCTAGATAGCATATTCAAAAGCAGAGACATTACTTTGCCAACAAAGGTTCATCTAGTCAAGGCTATGGTTTTTCCTGTGGTCATGTATGAATGTGAGTTGGACTGTGAAGAAGGCTGAGCGCCAAAGAATTGATGCTTTTGAACTGTGGTGTTGGAGAAGACTCTTGAGAGTCCCTTGGACTGCAAGGAGATCCAACCAGTCCATTCTGAAGGAGATCAGCCCTGGGATTTCTTTGGAAGGAATGATGCTAAAGCTGAAACTCCAGTACTTTGGCCACCTCATGCGAAGAGTTGACTCATTGGAAAAGACTCTGATGCTGGGAGGAATTGGGGCAAGAGGAGAAGGGGATGACAGAGGATGAGATGGCTGGATGGCATCACTGACTCGATGGACGTGAGGTTGAGTGAACTCCGGGAGTTGGTGCTGGACAAGGAGGCCTGGCGTGCTGCGATTCATGGGGTCGCAAAGAGTCGGACACGACTGAGCGACTGATCTGATCTGATCTGATCTTTGGAAGACATACACACACCCAAATATTTTTGTTTCTCAGAATACCCAAGGCCTGACCAATGCTTATATATCTTCATTGACTCCTAGAGGACTTTTGTACACAATTTGAAAATTGATAAATTACATTGTAAAATGCATTGCAATTCAATTCACATGAATTCAACAGGACTGGAGAGAGGGGCATACAACATCTAAATGCTTTCTTTCCTGAAGAAAATATTTTTTTCTCTTGATCCATGTTAGCCATGTAGTATAGACCAGCATGAATAAGAAAAGAGACTAGTTTGGTAGAGGTCATTTTACTGCTCTGTTACTCATTGCAACAGAAGCGGGAGGAACAGTGAAGTCGGTGTGATCAAGAGCCCTGCAGACAAGGGAGACAGAAACAAACCAAGCCTAGCTCTAAAGGGCACAGCTTCCAGGAACTGCTGCCTTTGTAGCAACGCAGCTCAGCAAGGACTGAGGGCACACATCTTCTGTAACAGCTTTTGGGGCTGCAGATGTGGCCGTCCCAAGGCCTCCTATGGATGGGCCACTGATTAATCCTTTGAACAGTGTTGCTTCTGTTTCTGAAGGCGAGGCTGGAGCTCAGCACAGCTGCTGTGCCAAGCCACTAGAAAGGAAAACCAGAACCGGCACTGATCTTTCAGTACTGTGTTCCCATCTATGATGTTTATTCCTCTAAATCTTTTAACAATTAAAATACTCTCAATTAGTATACAAGCATCTTTATGATTTGCTATATTCTTTCAACTTTCAGTGTAACATTATTTATTTTAACTTCGATTTACTTTTGATGTGGTGCATGTATACAATTCACCACAGAACCCGTTTTTAACATTTAACAGGATGCTTCCTTTTTCCTTTCTCAAACTATTTTAAATCACATGTTTCACATTTTCGTTGGATTCAGATATGTTTTCAGCAGATAGACAGTAAAACAAACAGAAGTAAATTGATTTTGGTAAACAGCAGAGATGCAACACAAGGCAAAAGTTCAATTTACACTTTTTATGTTTCTCTTCTCTCTCTTTTTTTTTTTTTTTTTTGTGCCTCAGGATACACTTTTCATTTTAACAGATAAGATAATCTAAACTAGAGGATACAGACAGTTTAGCATTTTCCTACTATTGATGGTCTCTTCTTTGTCTGAATTATAAGCACTTCTTTAACAGTTAGTATATTAAGAGTGAGTTGTAACACAAAATGTTGTGTTTATTTAAAATACAAAGCATAGCTACCACTACCAACATCAAGAACAAAAATTCTTTGCTAAAAACAAGTAAATTTTAAAAAGTCTAAAATTGCTTTTGGTTTTAAAAATCTAGTTAGTCTTCATCACTTCAAGTCAGATAAAAGTCAGATAGCATTTCTGACTGCCCACCAAACATGAGACCCTTCCCCCAGGAACTTAATCTTATCATTACATGTTGGCTCATTGGGAAGACTTTCTCCCTGTTGTTCCACAATGTTTTAAGCGAGTGGAATTCTGGAAATAAAAATGGAATTCTCCAGGCAGGAATACTGGAGTGGGTTGCCATTTTCTTCTCCAGGGGATCTTCCCGACCCAGGGATCAAACCTGGATCTCCTGCATTGCAGGTAGATTCGTTACCATCTGAGCCACCGGGTAAGCCTAAGTTTAATGTGAGTTCTCCTTTATCCCACATCCCTTACTTATGTCAAGCTCATTCTCAACCCCTTGTTCAGATAACAGTCTCATTTCCTGGGTGACTATATTAGTTTCTATTGCTTCTTTTCAAATTACTATAAATTTAACAGCTTAAAACAGCCTCATTTATTAGCTCACAGTTCTGTGAATCAGAGTTTGCAGTGTATGGCTGAATTCTCTACTCAAGAGTATTGGAAGCCTAAAATTAAGGTGCTGGCCACACCAAATTCTTATCTGGAGTCTCTAGGGAAAACCTTTTCTGTTTATTTGTGTTCTTGGCAGAATTCAGGTCCTTGCAGTTGGAGGACTGATGTGCCCATTTCCGTACTGGTTGCCCTCAGCTCCTCAAGGTCCTCTCAGGTCTTTTCCACATGGCTTCCACAGAGACAGTTCACAAACAGATGCTCCCAGCGTCTGTTCGTGGAATTCTCCAGGCAAGAATACTGGAGCGGGTTGTCATCCCCTTCTCCAGGGGATCTTAACCCAAGGGTCGGTCAGACCTGGGTCTCCCATATTGTAGGCAGATTCTTTACTGTCTAAGCCATCAGTGAAGATCCTGGACCTGAATAGATGAGGCAATATTAGATTTCAAGCAGGTGCCAAAATAGAATGAGACTTGGAAATCTCAGGGAAGAGAATGAGTGTATCTGCCCTGTGGGAGTGTAGAAGGGATGTGAGATTTTGTGGCCAGAGGTTAGACGGACACACTGTATTTTCCAAAGATAGCCTGCATGCTTTCCTTATAGTCAGATAAAAGTCGGATCACATTTCTAACTGCCCTCAAAACCTTAATACTCTTCCCATTGAATGGGAAAGTCCATCTTTTCTCTTCCTGTACTGGTATGCCTTTGGACTGTATCAAGTAATAGAGTATGGAGAAAATGACACTGACTTTGAGGCTACATCATAAAAATGCCATGCACTACTCGTTTCCTCTTTAGGGACATTTGCTCTTGGGACATGGCCACCACCATTCTGTGAGGAAGGCCCCACTAGCTCATAGAGACAGACTATATGAAGACGGTGCATGCAGGTGTTCTGATTCTCAGCCAAGCTGAGGTTCCAACCAATAGCCAACTCCAACCACCAGATACGTGAGGGAAGATGTCTCCAGATAATTTAGTCCCAGCTGTTGAATCACGTCAGCCTTAAAGTCTTCCCAGCTGAGATCTCAAACATTGTAGAGCAAAGTTCAGCAGCCATTCCTGTTGTTCGTAGTATGAATTTCTAACCCACAGAATTTGTAAGCATAATGTAATGATTGTTTTCCTTTAAACTTTGGGTGGTTTGTTATACAGCAATAGTACCTGAAACACTGAAAAATTAAAAATTGTGTAGACAGTTATAAATTGTGTAGACAAACACAGTCCTTCATTTTTTTCATTTAATTCTCTGGTAGTGCCCTCTCAGCATAAAGTATTATATACATTACTGAATCTAATGTTGAAACCAACAAAAATTATTACTAAGTTAAACTGATGCATGTTTAATGAGATGCATTGTTCTTGTTGTTAAATAAACAGGTGTAAAGGCAAAATAGTTTAAACAAGATTGTAATTTACACAAAATATTCAAGTTTTTATCCTACCAGTTAGTTTTCAATATTTCTACTTATATTTATTATAATGTATAGATTTCTATGATAGACTGATGTAATATGAAACTGGATACTGCTGACAAGATTAAATTTCACTGAACTATAGAGTTGGGTTAAGTAGCCCAATCCATCAAGAAAGAGAATTACTTTAGGTCTGATTATAAGCTGAGTGTAGGAAACAAGAAGTTGGAGGCTCTGTATGAGGCAAGTAGATGGAAGCCCCATGAAAAACGTATAAATAATCTTGCATTGGTGGACTAGAGTGGCTGGAATAGGAGGCGAGACTAAGGGATTTGAAGTCGGTCACAAGAGGCTTCTGACACTATTTCTATTCCTAATGATAGCAAGTTCAGTTGGATAGGAACTATCAATGGAACAGAGTTATTTGTAGGGTGGTCCCTTAAGCAATGGGTTGGAAGTTTGCTTTGTGAAAGAGAATGAATTAATATAAGAGCCTGAGTTCAATAACTTCCAATCTGCCTTAATGATACCTTGTTCTTCCTAAATCAGGGATTTGAAGAGATTTACAAGACCTTCTTCCACCAGCATCATGGCCAAAAGAGGACTGGTTTAGACTCATACAGATCACGTTTTGACATCAGATCCAATTACTTATTTATTAGTTATCAGGTCTTGGGCCATTTATCTTCTTTGAATCTCTTAAAATAAGGAGAAGAGGTTAGTATATATTTCCTTGCTAATCTTATCCTTTTCAAGCTAAACTGCTTGAAATATTAAATCTTAAATATTAAATCTGATATATAGCACACAAATATCTTGGTTAAACTAAGAAGTATGTCATCTCTTAGGAAGATTATCAGGAAAATTGTATTGGAGGCTATGTAGTTTTAATCTCAAATTTCCTTATAGAAGCCTCTAACTGTCTTGCAAGAATAATTGATTCTCTTAAATTTACTTTTGGAGAGTCTCATACTGCTTTTCTTCATGAGTAATTTGACCTTGATTTGTTCTGAGTTCCAAAATCACTAATTTGATTTTAAAGCACTGTTCATGTTTCCTTGCTTATTGATGTTGCGATTAAAAGCCTCCTTTAGTGTCATTACTAAGGATCTGAAAGGTGGCTTAGTAAGACCCTGTATCAACCAAGAGAAAAAGCAAGTATCTCTCCTTTGACCCAGGAGGTGGACTCCTACAACTTTCTATTTCCATTTATAGATGAATGATAAATGTGATACGAAATCAAATAAACATGCAGAAATTTAGAACAAAGTAAGCAACCAAACAGCAAAACCAAACATTGGAGAAACATACAAATCTTAACTAGGTAAAAACTCTCAAAATACCAATGGACTGAAAAATGTAGAAAAATAAGGAGGAGAAAGTCCACCTAAACCAACCAACCAACAACAGAGAAAGAAAACCAGAGAATTCCTGGCTACTCTGTGTGGCATTTTAGACAAAGAGTGGGGCTATCAGAGAGGCCTTGATAACTTCTCTTTAGAGCTGCTATAATCATGCCTTTAAGACAAGTCTCTGCTACTCAAGGGACAGAGTTATACAATCAATTCCGTTGTGGGACATAGGACTTATTTTCACAGTAGGTCATCATGAAACTACTTCCCTCATCTAAGCCAGCACACGATGAGCACAGGACACTGCACTCCCAGCAATTTGATGTTTCCTATTCAGAAACACCAAGTGAGTCAGTGATTCAGTGCCCCTAAAGTTATGGGTTATGTGTGCACACTTGCTAGCGAGAATAAGCCACCCAGTATAGAGCACCCCACCTTGATACCCCAACACCATTATGAGGCAGAGTATTAGAGACAATTTCAAGAGGTCCTGTACTTTTTCTTACTACAATCATGTAGTATCAAACATATGGCCTCACATTATCACAATTTCACTGCTTGCTGTCCGCTCCAAGCCCGAGACCCCCATCAACTCTAATCTTGTCAATAAATTCCTCTGTTCTCTCCTGCGTGCGTCCATGCTCAGTCATGTCCAACTCTTTGCAACTCCATGGGCTGAAGCCCACCTGGATTCTCTGTCCATGGAATTCTCCAGGCAAGAACACTGGAGTGGGTTGCCATTTCCACCTCCAGGGGATCTTTCTGACCCAGGGATGGAACCCATGTCTCCCATGTCTCCTGCTTTGCATTCAGAGTCTTTGCCACTGAGCCACCTGGGAAGCCCATATCCTTCCCTACCCCCTTCAATCCCATTTCAGGTTCTCGTCCTCCAAAATGAGAGAGCTGTTGCCTCTATTGGCTCATTCTAAGGTGGGTGCCATAAGTTCTGGGGGTTTTCATCAAGAGAAACTTTGAACCAGAGATGAAAGCCACTTATCCTATGGGGAGGAGTACCCCAAGCAGAAAGGTGAGCACGGGGAAGGCAGAGGAGAGAGCATCTGACTGTGAGCAGAGGAAGTGTTCGGCCAGAATATTCAGAGACACTAAGATTAAAGGAGAGAGGTGTGAAGAGGGGAAGAAGGAGCTGAGGCTCTGCCTCCATCACTCCAGGTACCTCTGAAGTGCCTTCCGAATGATGCTTTCACACTCCAAAATGCTGAAACCAATCTATCTGCAGCTTCACTTTTAAGTAACTAATGCTTTTAAATGGAAATTAAATGCCAAATAAGTAAGGGAGGGAACACATTAGGGGTATAATGCAAACTCCTAAGAGAGGTAACACATCGGTGTGACTCAAGCTCAGTCAAAATGTAAATAATGATATTTGACTACTTCCTACTGTTTCAGAGGAGAAGCATGGGGATGTAACCGGAAGCAAAAGATGGAAACAGAAAGGCTGGCTGTTCCCCATTCCCACCACACCCCCACCCCCTGGCTCGCCTTCTATTTATAATGTATGTTTATACTGTGTAGTTACTGTACATTGTCCATACACACCGTATTTAAGGCCAAACTCATGAGCTTCCGTAGATACTAATTACATTTCATTTTGAGGTCTCTGTTTTTTCGTTTCGTTTCCTTTTTTTCATCTCTTGCCATCAGGAGCAGAGTCTCTGTTTCAGCCCCAAATGTAACATGGGGGGCTTGGGATGTAATCTTTGAAAGACCCAGCTAATTTATTTAATAAATAAACAAATGAGTGAGTTATCTTACAATAATGCATATAATCCTGGTCAGACATAAACAGTTTACCTTGGTCCAAAGCCTAGGAAATGAGTAAACAGAAATTAAATTAACTATAATAAATGATTATACTGTTTTATAGTTTTGTCACAAATCTATGGCTTCACACACCTTCACGTAAATTATGCTCTCATATAATCATCCCCAATTTCAGGATGATGAAACTAAGGCCCAGACAGTTTAAGCAACTTTCTGTGCTCCAGCAAGGAAGGAATTGGTAGAGCCAGCCTTGAGACGCCAGACGTTTGACTCTAGTTCCCACATTCCTTCCATTTCACAAGAACTGCTTCCTGTTTATGCAACCTGGGTAGAGACACATAGAGAAGCAGCAGCAGTGAACAGTGGCTTTTGATGTTGCCAGTCTTTGAGTTCTGTACCATAAAATAAACCCTGTTTATTTTAATATTATATTGTAAAAAGAGTTGCCCTGGACAACTGATAAGACATTCTGATGTTGTTTTGCATTTTCTTTTTGCCAAAAAGATACCTCATAACAAACTCATGATCTAGGGCTGCTAAATATACTGTAATAAATCATAAAGAAAAACCAGAATTTCCATGTTTTTAAAAGGTTTGCTCTTTATCCCTTAGTTTAGGATAATATGATTGAAATACTAGCTTTCATGTATTTTGAAGCTAGAGAAATACACCCCATTGTAGGGCAAGTATAAGTCATTTCAGTGGGTAAGTTTAGTTTCTGTAACTTCATAAAAAGGCTAACATTTATCTGGTGCTAACCATTTGCCAAAGACTGTTCTAAATGTCATCAAATGGATCAACTCTTTTAATTCTCGTAACACTGCCGTATGAGCTGGGTAATATTATTAATTTGCATTTTACTGAGGAAGAAACTGAAACCTCAAAATGTCAAGAAACTTCTCTAAGAGTTCAGAGTTAGCGAGTGGCAGAGCTGGCACTTGAAGCCAGGTGATCTGGCTCCAGAATCCAGGCCTCCATTTTAGGGTAGCTTCCCTGTCTGTAACTGTTCAGTTACTGTGCATTGTCCATACAAACTGTATCTCATGCCAACTCACAGGCTTCCCTAGATACCAATTGCATTTCATTTTGATGTCTGTATTTTTCCCCTTGTTTTTCACCTCTCGCACTCCAGAGCAGGGTCTCTATTTCAGTCCCAAATGTAACACAGGGCTTGGGATATAGTCTTTGAAAGATCCAGATAATTTATTTAATAAATAAACAGATGAGTAAATTATCATGTGATAATATTTATAAATCTGGTCCCACATAATTTTCTGGGAGAGGAGGTTCTGTTTAAAGCTTTCCCTGAAATGAACTCTATAGGGAGGTCATGGAGGAAAAGTACAGGAATGTAACTGGAAAACTGGAATGAGTACATAAACTAGCAGTGTTTAGTAAGTAAATTAATTTCCTTGGGCTTTAGTCCTTACCTATGAAATAAAGTTTTGGCCTCTGATTTCTTTGAAGCCTCTCAGTTTAAAATCATATGATCTTATGATTCCTTAAATTGTAACAGAATTTCAGTGACCCGTTTTTAAGCATTAAGCATTTCATTTCTGTCAGTTGACTTTTGCTGGGCTCAGAAGTATCATATCTTTCTTCCTTCCTTCTCTTTCTCTTTCTTTTCCTCTCTTTTTCAAAGCAAAAAGTGATTTCCCAAGTGGTACAGTTATTTTTCAGACTCTCTCAGAGTTGAAATTATTTACCACATAAAAAGCCCAAACCAGAGCAATGACTTCTCCCTTACAAAGTATTCACAAGCTGGTCAACCAAGATTAAAAGTGGAAAATACATCTTTGCTCGTAAGGGGACATTGGTAAAGATTAAATATGTTTCTCTGAAGTTCAGGGGGTGAAAGCCATATTACATCATTATCAAAGCTAGACATTTTTCTTCAACTAATGGGTAGCAAGAGAGCCATCTTCTTTCCTTGCTGTGCATGTGGAAATCTCTTGGACAATAGTGGAAATGTTGCATGACGAAGTGATCATAAGATGCTTCTTCTGCTTATTTATTTATTTGATTTATTAAATCTTCTTGAGCCTCTGGAGTCATGAACATAACTGTAAAAAATACCAGTGTGCATAAATCTCCATCTCTTTCCCAACCTCACAGCGGGGATTCTCCATATCAATCAGACAAAAGCCTGGATTCAGCCCAGCGTATTAATGAAAGCTGTATTCTCATTTTGCAGTCCTAAACAGAATTACATTTGTTAACACATTTTCCTCTCTGATCATTGTTCAAAATGCCTCAGGTTTTCAAATGTTTATTTTGTTTCCTCTAATTCATTTTCTACTTCCAAGAGTAGATTTTACTACAAAAGGAAGAGGGTTGATGGAAGCTTTTTCTCAACAAGACTTGAGTCTTAAATGCATTTCTTTGGGACGTTTGACCCAAGGCACTAAACACAACTAGGGAAAAGGAACAGGCTGATGATTTTCCTTTACTATATGTATCCAGATTGTCAGTAAGAATGTTGTTTTATTATTAGATTCTGCTGAAGCAAGAGGTGTTGACCATCAATAGGTATTGGTTACTTATCTATCCCTGTTTTTGAAGCAAGATCTGAAATTTCCAAGGGTCACTTCAGAGTAAGATCAGTGTCATGGGCATGTAACCTGTGTAATCACATAGGGCAGCAAGATTAGAAGGGATCCACGCTTGTTTCAAAGCTCTGCTAAAGCAGTCTGAAGTTTTTGAATAGGAGGTCTCACATTTTCATTTTGTACGTGCTAAGTCACTTCAGTCAAGTTTGACTATTTGTGATCTTATGCCTATGGGCAGTAGCCTGCCAAGTTTTTCTGTCCATGGGATTCTCCATGCAAGACTACTGGAGCAGGTTGTCATGCCCTCCTCTAGGGAATCTTCCTGACCCAGGAATCGAATGTGCATCTCTTATATCTTCTGCTTTGGCAAGTGAGTTCTTTACCACTAACTCCACCTGGGAAGCCCTGTAAATTGTGTAGTCAGTCCTGCTTGAGAGTTTGATCTAGTTAGGTAATTTCGGTGATGTCACAGATGCAATTTTACTTTTGTACCAGGGCTAACTAAACTAGCAGGGTGATAGCAGCTGCCCTTCTCTGATCTTCACATACCCAGAGCTGGATAATGGACCATGTGGTGACCACCTTGAAACCCAAAGACACCATTTTTCTCATTTTTAAGGATAAGAAATCTGAGCCTCAGAGATTTGAAAAAGCTTTTCTGAAGTTACATAAACAGTAAATATTGGAGACAGAACTGAGACTTATGCCCTCAGCTTCAAAGGTCCATATTCTCTCCTATACACCACACCATTCCGTGAACGTTTGCTTTAAACTCATGTTGGAGCATGGATTCAGGGACGACCCTCTGGTATAGGTTTTGTCTGTAGGAATTTTAGGGAGATTTGGATGGGATACGTTAACCAAAGCCTAGAGGTCATGAGGGAGTCCACTTGACCAACGTGTTGCTTCCTGAATGTGACAAAATTTCTTAAACTATGGTGAGACAAGTTAGCTCAGAGCTGAAGCCTTTACTTATTCATTATTACTTTATGATTATTTTCTTTGATGTTGAGCACGAATGCCTCAAATTCTCAGAGCTCATTGCACACAGTGAATCATGAGAAAAACTCATTTTAAAGTGGAGCTATTTCTCCTCTTCTAGCAACTAAGTTTCAAGGCTGTACTATTTTTCTCACATGGTTCTTAAGGTAACCTCAAGTTTTCCCCTGTAGTCACTCTTCAACAATGTTTCCTATCAACCTCTTCACTCTCCAATGCCATCAATCTTTTCTGTTGTCCCTGTAGGATGGTGTGGACTGTCAAGCATCTGACCAGAAGCAAATCCCTCCACCAACTCTTGTGTTTCTTGTGTCTTTTTCCTTACACTCAATGATTACAATGTTGACTGTTACTTGCCTTGTCACATTGTAAACTCTTTTTGACATCTTTAAATTTCTTTCTCTTTTAAAAATTAATTAAATGAATTGGTAGACTATTTGCTGCAGGTCATTTACCCTTTTTTTTTTTATTATCCTGATTCTGCCTTCTGCCAAAATTGAGTTGACTTGAAGCTGTCAATTTTAATGATCTGATAGGAAACATTTAACTAATGATATTCCATCGCCTTTACTAATGAGGAACATAGCATGTTTATTTAATAGAGAAGTGCTTATACAAAGACAAGTAGCTGCAAAACTTCTTTTACATGGGGCAGATGGCAGAAAAGAAGGTCAACTTAAAGGGCCTTGTAATAGCCTGGTAAGATTTTATAGTTTCTTTGGAAAGACTCATGTTCCAGGAAACAGAGAAATTGCCATCACAGTTGTTAAAATATTTTTAAATAATAAGGAACATCATTTTATATATGATCTTATTAAAAATCTCATGTTAGCAAACACTTGCTGGTAAAATGAATAAGCTTAAGTTTTTTGTTTTTTTTTTTTACTATCTTCAGCAAATACATTTTAGGTATTCAACAAATAGTTTGAATGATATATTTTTAAATTTCCCCTTCTACTTGTCCTCAGAATATGTGTTAGGAATTCATCTGCCTTCCCACACATCCATAAGAAACGAAGGAAATGACAGATATAGAAAAAAACTGAGATTCGTTATACATGATTTTTCCTGAAAGAGGGCACAGCAACCCACTCCAGGATTCTTGCCTGGAGAATCCCATGGACAGAGGAGCCTGGCGGGCTACAGTCCATAGGATCATAAAGAGTCAGACACGACTGAAGTGACTGAGCATGCAGCTATGTGATTTTTAGTAGATTAAAGTCAATCTCTTTTAGAGTTTGTGTATACAGGAAAGTACACTGAGGGAACAATATAATTTTCTATTATATAATCTGAGTCATTCTTCAAGGAGACACATGGTCAGCTTTTACGCCTTTTCTATGAAGCAAAATTTAAAAGTAAACAGGGGGAAATGTGATGCTAACAGGCTGGTGACGTTTTCCTCAGAGTCTACCCACCTCTTTCGTTATTTCACACCCTCTTGGTTCATCCAGTCTTCTGTAGGATCCAAAACTGCTGAAGGGATTTCATCTCCTGGATTATTAGGGGCATGGGAAAGCCTATCAACCACTTGTTGAGCATCAGAAGGTATAAAATAATAGAATATGTGAGAAGAAAGGGCCCATGGATATCACTGGGGGGTGGGCCCTAGAATTGAGTCCTGCGTTTCTCCTCATCACATAGGGTTAGGCCTGGAGGAGCTTTGCATGATGGAAGTGTTCTGGGGATCATATGCCCCCTCTGCAGTGCAGATTGAGTTAGAGTTTATATAGATAATGAAACACAACTTTGTTTGAAAATCATTATTTAATTAAAGAAGCTGCTTATAATTGTCATTTGTCATCTAACAAATACATGGATGGTATAGTAATGTAGAAGTCCATTTACTTTTCTCTCATTTTAAGAATGCATTTCTTTGAAGTAATAACATATGGGGTAGCTGTGAGCAGAGGTGATGGTTAAGAGTGTGGGAACCAGTGTCAGTCTGTCAGGGAATGAATTCTATATTAATAACTTCCTAGCTGTATGAACTTGGACAAGTTACTTTACTTCTCTTGCCCTCTACTATTCTGTTTAATGAGGTAATAGCATCTATCCCACCAGGTCATTGTGAGGCTTCCATGAATAATTATAATTAAAACTTTTAGATGAGTTCCTGGTACAAAAGACCCAGAAGTAATACGAAGTTAATAAATGTTAGCACACTTATTCTTCTATAATTCAAAGCAGTATCTGACACTCGCCTGTTAGTTGGTAAGAGATTGAGATTTGAGACATTGGCTCTTCCTTTAAGATACTCAATCTAACCAAGCTTGTGAAGAAGCCCCCTCCTTGCTGCATCGTCCACAGCATATTCTATAGGTACTGTACTGTGCTTAGTCACTCAGCCGTGTCCGACTCTTTGAGACCTCACGGACTGTAGCCCACAAGGCTTCCCTGTCTTGCGGGCTCCCCTGGAGTGGGTTGCCATAACCTCCTCCAGGGGATCTTCCCAACCCAGGGAACGAACCCAGGTCTCCCACTCTGCAGGTGGATTCTTTACCTTCTGAGGCACCAGGGAAGCCCATTCTATAAGTAGTTAAGTATTTAAGTACAAATGCATGGTAATATTTTGGCTATGATATGAGATTTGAGTGGCAATTTCATCGCAAGAATGATCAGCAGTCACTTTGCTGCTTTTAACTGTCACTTGAGGATTCTGTCCTGGACTCTTCCTTTCTTCCCCTTCACAGCCACATTCTCAGCCAGACCTTTCTTCTTGCCCTCAAATCCCCAAATCCCCAGACACACATTGCTTGAGTGCATTTCTTGACACGTCTGGGACTGTGTCCTTTAAGAGCCAGAGACATGGGCACACACAATTCGAGGGTCACAGTAATAAAGAGAAGGCTGATTTGCTCATGGAATCCATTCAAAGGGCTCCAGAGCCTATCCACCCAGGCCGTCACATTGTTAGACCACATTAAACACAGGCCTGTGCAACATTGATGTGTTTCGTAACTTCAGAAATAACAAAAACCTCAACTGCTTCCAGGCTTTTAATTTCCTTTGGTAACCATTGTTAACTGACTCTTCAATGTAAAATTAAAAGCTAACCCTCAATCCACTAACCCTTCTAATCCCTCCCTCTCCCTCTCATTCCTCCTCCAACACCCACTTGAAAAATAACCCAGTCTCCCCTTTGCCTCATTCCTGAGTGGAGAGGACTCATTCTTCTCCTGAGCAGATTATCTCAGCATGGAGTAATCTCTCCCTGTGGTCAGCCTGCACACTAGGCCTGCCCACAGCCTTGGCCACATCTGGGGCTGGTGAGAATCTTCCAGCAGGGGAATGCTTTGAATCCCCTGAATTGTCCCCATGTATCTCTGTCACCAGATGCATCTGGGGATAGTCAGGGACCCTGTCAAGGAGGGTGTTAGCCCTCCCCTCTCTGAAGGAGTCTGCGTACATCCCTGCTAAGTCACTTCAGACCTGTCCTACTCTTTGCGACCCCACGGACTGTAGCCCACCAGACTCCTCTGTCCAAGGGATTCCCCAGGCAAGAATTCTGGAGTCAGTTGCTACACCCTCCTCCAGAGGATCTTCCCACATCCCCAGGGATCAAACCCACATCTCTTTTGCCTCCTGCATTGATAGGTGGGTTCTTTACCACTAGTACCACCTGGGAAGCCCTTATTTCTGGGGAAAACAATTAAAAGGAAAGCAGTAATAATTTTTCTTTTAAAGTGCTTAATTCAGATTCGTAAGAACTAACTGTCTTATAAATGCAACACAAATACTGTAAATCAAAGAAAAGAGAATAGAAATGATGTGCAGGCCAAAGTACAATTTCTTAAAATTTGCTTGGGTTTTTACCTCCTTCTGAGTTCTTTTTCCCATTGAACCCGTGTGCTTCCCCATTTCTCCCCTCAAAAGTTCTCACTGTCTCCTCTGTATCCAGGGCCCTCAGTGGAGTTTCTCAGTCTCTTAGTGGATCTGTGCAAGTGGCTTTCATTCTCTTTGACCCCAGAGCTTCCTGGATTCATTTTCTATTAAATTTGACCTAGCCCAGATCTCTCAGGTTGCTGCTGAGGTGATTGGTTGTCATAAAATCTAAACTGTATTAGGAAGTTAAAATCATGAACTTAAGAAGCTAACCCAATGAGAGGCACTTGAATTTTTTTCTGACAAATCACAGAGATGAAATATTACACTCTAATCTATAGAAGAATTCCATGAAAGCAAAGAGACTGGTGAGTAAAAGACTAAATAAATACATCACCCTCCAAAAACATGGACTTTTTGAGAGACAGTGTGGCAAGTAGAGTGAGTCCAGGCAGAAGATAGATGCCAGGCATTTGAGAAAGGGAGGGAGTAGAGAAGGTGAAGACTATTAATATTCATTGAATTTTCATATAGATTTTTAGATTTGGTAAGTGCAAATGAAGTGTTATGTTTTATAATAACCACAAAAAATGCAACTATATAAAATTTCCTAGGAAATTTAGTGATTCTTAGCCTTAGGAGTTTCTATATGCCCATGTGGGTGAGAGGATGAATATCTCAGAATCTTGAAGGATTAACTACTTATGTTTCTGCATTAGTGTGTGCCATGTGCTTAGTCATGTCTGACTCTTTGAGACCCCTTGGACTTGAGCCAGCCATGCTCATGCTCCTGTGTCCATGGAAATCTCCGGGAAAGAATACTGGAGTGGGTTGCTGTTTCCTGCTCCAGGGGATCTTCCTGACCCAGGGATGGAAACCAAGTCTCCTGTGTCTCCTGCATTGCAGGTGGATTCTTTACCTACTGAGGTTATAACAAAACAAAAAATAGAGGAAAATGCATAAGCTTTGAAGTCAGGCTGACTTTCTTCTTTTTACATTGTAAGTTTTTTTTTTTTAAACATATACATGTATCTATTCTTTTACAAATTCTTTTCCCATTTAGGTTATTACAGAATATTGAGCAGAGTTTCCTTTGCTATACAGTAGCTTGTTGGTTATTTATTTTAAATATGGCAGTGTGTACACGTCTATCCCAAACTCCCAATCTATCCTTCTCCTCTGCCACATCCTTCCCCACTGGTAACCATAAGTTCATTCCCTAAGTCTGTGAGTCTGATTCTGTTTTACAAATAAATTCATTTGTATCATTTTTTTTTAGATTCAGGTAGACTGAATGTGAGCAGCTGACTTTTCTGTGAACAGCTGTGAACATCAGGGAAAAGATCCTGATGCTGCAAAAATTGAAAGCAGGAGAAAAGAGAGTGACAGAGGATGAGATGGTTGAAAGGCGTCACTGACTCAATGGACATGAACTTGGGCAAACTCCAGGAGATGGTGAGGGACAGGAAAGCCTGGCATGCTGCAGTCCATGGGGTGGTGAAGAGTTGGACACAACTTGGAGACTGAACAGCAACAAGACTGAAAAATAGAATCTTTGCTCAATTCTTAGTAAGCTACGCGATCTTATATAGGCCTTTCATTTCCCTTCATGTCTTTCCTGATTCCTGTTGATTTTCCTGTGTATCTTGTAAGATTGTTGACATATCACTTGTGAAGGGACTAGTGCAGTGCTTTACTTATAGCAAACAGTCAATAAGCAATGCCTCTTATTATCATTCTTATGCTTCGAGACAAAACCCTGCATTATCGTTTAATGGCCTTTGGACCTTGCTAGTAAATCCCAGCCCCACTCCAGTACTCTTGCCTGGAAAATCCCATGGGCGGAGGAGCCTGGTGGGCTGCAGTCCATGGGGTCGCGAAGAGTCGGACATGACCGAGCAACTTGACTTTCACTTTATACTTTCATGCATTGGAGCAGGAAATGGCAACCCACTCCAGTGTTCTTGTCTGGAGAATCCCAGGGACGCAGGAACCTGGTTGGCTGCTGTCTATGGGGTCGCACAGAGTCGGACACGACTGAAGCGACTTAGCAGCAGCAGCAGCAGTAAATCCCAGAGCTACTCAAAAGTTCTGATTATTTTTTTGGAATCCTGAAAGCATGATAAAATGACAATTTGCAGTTATTTTATACATCTTCATAACTGCCTCTGAACTGAGCACAATGTTCTGTGTTTAGCAGGTATTCAGTAAATATTTTCCAAGTTGATAAATATGACAATTAGAAAGATTCACATGGAGTCCAGGGTAACTCTGTCGATGTAGTCAGAATCCGGCCTTCCCCCGGCCACCAGCCTCAAACCAATGTGGTATTCTTGAGTGTCAGCAGTAAAAGTTATGGGGGGGACATCAGGTTTCTATTTTCGGTGGAGAAATACATTTGCATGCATGTGTATGTGTAAAACTAAAATGTTCTGGCATAAAGCAAATAACCAAGGGGCAAACTATGAGGAGGTTATTTATTTATTACAAGTTATGGATGAATTCTCAGGGCTCCCTCATAGTTCAACCATGTGTGAGAGCCACGAAACAAAAGGATCTTAATGAACATGTGCAAATAACAGCACTCATCTTGGTCAGCCCATGAGATAGAACTCCAGTCCCCTTAAACAGCCATACTGGGGGCAAGAGGTGACTTCTGAGATGCCTATGTCTTCTGTTACTGCCGAGCACCATGGGGCTGACCCTCATATTTGAATATTAAATTAGTAAAGGCAGAATCTACACAATACCAATGGTATTAGTCATGTCTGCTGGGGCATCCAATACCAGATGTCACTTTTCTGATCTTTCAGGCTGGGCCTTCACTGTTTTTGGCACGTCAGAGTTCGCATCTGAGTACAATTTAAGTTGTAACAATGCAATCAGCATGCCTAACTTTTTTTTTTTCCTTTTTTTTTTTTTTTTTTTTTGCCTTCCTCTCCTGCTATTTTGGGAGCTGAAGCTATGAAGTCCCACAGTCTATTGATCTGGGAAGTTAGAGATGATTTCCTAGGCTCCCTCCCCCACATCTTTTTTGAGGGAATGTGAGAGCCTGCTCTCTGCTGCCTTGCAAGTATTCATTTGCAAGATTTACAGCAAGCTTGCAAATAACCATTCTCCAATGGAAAGTAATAATTTATGTTGGGTGAGCAGAAAAGAGTTCTGATCCCACTCATTTTCCCACCTGTGTACGTCCTGGGAGGGAGGCACTGGTCAAAAAAAAAAAAAAGAATGTGTGCTGGTGAACTTTTCGTACTTATTTTCAAGGTTGACAAAGTATGATAGTTGAGAATTCACCCATCTGCTATACCTCTTAAACTGAGTCTAATTGACAGGTAAGAAAGGGACATAAATCCAGGTCTCCCTCATAGTTTGTAACCATTAAACAATAAGACTGAAAGGAATGTTATCAAGCCCAGAAGTTTTAAGTTTGGTCTGTGGACTGAGCTCCAAAAAGACCCTTGGATAATTCTCATGTGCAATCAGTTCTAATGCAGACGTCACTTGGTTTGCACATGGTGCAACTGTGACATTTGCTTAAATTACATCTCTTTTAGATTTTGAACTTCCTATGAACACACATTATGGTTTTATGTCATCATTTTGTACTGTACTGGTACAAGTTATGACCAAAATGAAACCTTTGTTGAACTATAATGACAGTACTTATTTGTGCTTTTGCCGCTTCTGCAACCCTGGTTTTCAAATTCACATCTATTGTCACATTGCAGTTTCTACGTTTAAGAGTCTTTTTTTTTCCCCTCACCATGCATCTTAGCAGTTCCGGTTCAAGCACACCATTTGAAACTCCTTGTGTCACCAGATCAGATCAGATCAGTCCCTCAGTCGTGTCTGACTCTTTGCGACCCCATGAATTGCAGCACACCAGGCCTCCCTGTCCAGCACCAACTCCAGGAGTTCACTGAGACTCACGTCCATCGAGGCAGTGATGCCATCCAGCCATCTCATCCTCTGTCGTCCCCTTCTCCTCCTGCCCCCAATCCCTCCCAGCATCAGAGTCTTTTCCAAGGAGTCAACTCTTCGCATGAGGTGGCCAAAGTACTGGAGTTTCAGCTTTAGCATCATTCCTTCCAAAGAAATCCCAGGGCTGATCTCCTTCAGAATGGACTGGTTGGATCTCCTTGCAGTCCAAGGGACTCTCAAGAGTCTTCTCCAACACCACAGTTCAAAAGCATCAATTCTTCGGTGCTCAGCCTTCTTCACAGTCCAACTCTCACATCCATACATGACCACAGGAAAAACCATAGCCTTGACTAGACGAACCTTTGTTGGCAAAGTAATGTCTCTGCTTTTGAATATGCTATCTAGGTTGGTCATAACTTTCCTTCCAAGGAGTAAGCGTCTTTTAATTTCATGGCTGCAGTCACCATCTGTAGTGATTTTGGAGCCCAGAGGATTTTCAAACTGGGTACTGTGAGGAATACTTACAAAGGTGTGGACAGAGTATAGGAAACCATGACAGAAAGTGTAATATCCTGGAGTTAGTAACAGCAGAATATTATTACCATCTCATGGGATGAAGAAGGGAACAGCTTCCTGAATAAAGGGACAGAGAGGATAATATTGAAAGGGCTTCCTGACTGGAGTTCTGATATTTAAGGAACTCATCTAACCATCGACAATTCAGCAGGGAGGTGGGTAGGGGAATAAATATCCCAATTTCTTCCCATTGACTGAAATGGAAAGAAGCCAAAGGACAAGGGGACATAGCGGGGTGGGAAAAGTGGAGAAAGGTACAAGTAGAAGCTACTGACATAATTTCTCAACATCTCCAACCTCCTCAAATAACTTCATTGGAATTCTGCTTCCAGTTAAGATGTGGAAGGATATGAAAGGTTTGTACTGCACCAAATGAGAAATCAAGGGACAAGACAAAAATTCCTACTAATGAAGAGCTCTGGACATCAAGAAATCTGAAACTACTAAAGCTGACTCAAAACTTCAGAGAGATGGGTGAGCAGAGAACAGAAGATTGCTGAGATCAGAAGCAGTTAAAGAAGCAATACTACCACAGAATGATGCTCTTTGTTCAAATGGGAAGTCTGATAAGTGATTCCTAATCCTTTGGGCTGACCTACTGGGTTTGAATCTTCAGAATCTCCAAATTCAGAGATCATTCTGCCAAGTAACAATCTCTCAGACTAGCAGTCTTGGTGAACTTGCAGTCCTACAGTTCTGAAGTCTTGTGGTCTGAAAAACTTCTGGTCTCACAAGCCCAACAGTTTCAGGTTCTGCAAACATATTTTTAAGGTCTGAGAGTCTCCCTGTCTTGCAGTTTCATAATGCGTCATATTTGATATCGAATAGTCTTGAGATCAGGGCTTCCCTGTGGCTCAGCTGGTAAAGAATCTGCCTGCAATGCGGGAGACCTGGGTTCAATCCCTGGGTTGGGAACATCCTCTGGAGAAGGGAACAGCTACCCACTCCAGTATTCTGGCCTGGAGAATTCCATGGACTGTGTAGTCTATGGGGTCGCAAAGAGTCGGACACTACTGAATGACTTTCACTTAGTCTTGAGATCTCTATCTTCAGGTCTAGGAATCTATCCATTTTGCAATTTGGAGGTCAAGCAGACTCAAGATTCTGCAGATTTTCTGTTGGACAATGTTTGATCTCAGTGTGCAGTCTTAGGGAGAAAGAATTGAAATCACACTCAAAGTATCCAATGCTAGATAGAAAATGAATCTAACTGAATCTGCAATCAAAACCCTACCTGATTCAATGTCTGGTAAGATCAACAACAGTCATTCCAGTGGCTGTGGGAAAAGTTAGAGTTGGAATGAAAAGCAAAGAGACAGCACGCTAGATTTGTGGTGCTTGAATTCCAAGATGTTGTCTGAGGAATTAAAGTCACAACCGTGACCCAAAGTAGCTAAATCAATGGTTAAATCAGCCTTTCCATCTGCTGTCTAACATAGGGAACAGTGTTCCTTATTGGGAAAATATGTGTGATTTATAATATAATTTGAAATTATATGATATAACCTAATATGTATGTATAGGTGTATGATATAGAGAGGACAAGGCTTCCCAGGTGCTGCAGTGGTAAGGAATTTGCCTGCCAATGCAGGAGATGGAGATGCAAGAGTCAAGGTTTCAATCCCTGGGTCTAGAAGATCCCCTAAAGTGGGAAATGGCAAGCCACTCCAATATTCTTGCCTGAAACATCCCATGGACAGAGGAGCCTGATGGGCTATAGTCCACGGGGTTGCAAAGAGTCAGGCGTTACTGAGTGACTGAGCACACACACACACAGGTGTGTGGTATCTTTTTAAAATGTACTACAATACCTACTGTTCCTTTAGATACATTATCCAACATACAGTATTACAAAATATGCAAGAAAGTTTGAAAATATGACTTGTAGTCAAGAAAGAAAGTCAGGAGAAACTCTAAGTAAACTAAGTAAGGAATTTATAATAACTATAACAAATGTTTTAAAGTATCTACAGGAAAGTATGAATATAATGATAAAAAGATAAATAATTGGGGATATTAGAGAGTTTTTAGAGAAAAATATAACCAAATAGATATATTAGAATGAGAAATATTATATCTAATATATATAATTTGCTGGATGGGACTAACAGAGAATTGAACAAAACAGAAGAAAGGATGACTTCATAGAAGCAAGTCAATTGAAATCACGCAATCAGGAAATCATGCAATCTCTAGGGAAAAAAAACAAAAAATTTTCAATGACATGCATGTGTGCATGCTGGTCACTTCAGTTGTGTTCCACTCTTTGTGACCCTGTACTATAACCTACCAGGCTCCTCTGTCCATGGGATTCTCCAGGCAAGAATACTGGAGTGGGTTGCCGTGTCCTCCTCCAGGGGATCTTCCCAACCCAGGGATCAAACCCATGTCTCTTATGTCTCCTATGTTGGCAGGCAACATCTTTACCAATACCATTACCTGGGAAGTCCCTTCAGTAACATATTGAACAGTATTAAAAAGTCCCAGAAGTAGATAAGAGAGAACAGACCAGAAAAACTGAAGAATTAATGGCCAAAAATCTCCTAATTTGATAAAACATAAAATCCACAGATCCAAGATGCTCAGTGAAACTCAAGCAGGATTATTACCAAGGAAAACACTTCTAAGCACAAATTTGTCAAATTGTTATAAATCAGACATACAATCTCAAAAGCAGCCAAAAGTCACATTACATAAAAGAAAACAACGACAAAAATAACAGCAACCCTTTCATCAGAAATAACAGAAGCTTGACAAAAATAGAATAACATATTTATGGAGACAAAAAATGAGTCAATTATATATTCAATGAAAAATATTTTTCAAAAATGAAAGTGAATTAAAGGCATTTTTACAAACACAAAGACTAAGAGACTTTACTGCCAGTAAACCCACACTACAAGGTATGCTATGGGGAGTTCTTAGGTAAAAGAAAATAGTACCAGAAGGAAATTAGAATGTAGAGGAAGCAATGAAGATCACTGGCAATAGTAATATATGAGGAAATATAAAATTATTTTTTCTTTTCTTAATTTTTTAAAGGTCAACTGACTGAAGTAAAATAATAATGATACATTGTGAATTTTGTACTTCATATAGAAGTAAATATATAATAAAGATAGAATAAGAGGGCAGGAAAGGAGGTAAACAGAGTAATATGGTTCTTGCATTAAATGTAAACAATATAATTGATGTGAGGCAAATTGTGAATAAGGTAAGAATACACATTGTAATTCCTAAAGTAGTCACTAAAAATGAGATCATGAAATATACCTTCAATGGTGATAGAAAAGATAGAATGTAATAATACTAGAAAATACTCAATAAATACAAAATAAGACAGAAAAAAACCAGAAAGAACAAAGGGCATAAATAGAAAACAGATGGCAATGTGTTAAATTTTGTTACACATTAAGTATAAATGGATTAACATTCCAACTAGAGATAGAAGTTGTCAAGCTAGTTAAAGAAGGAAAAAACAAAGCACAGGTTCTAAGTAAAAGGTTAAAAACAATGTCATAAAACACTAAGAATAAGCAAGTTACTGATTATGTTAAAATCTAGCAAAGTAGTCCCAAGAGATGTATATAACAGAGATTAAGAGGACCATTTTTATTGATAAAAGATAGCAAAAAGATAATATCTTTGTAGATTATGGATAAAAGGTATCCACAAAAATTTTATAATATTAAAATAGTACTTAATAAAATATGAAACAAGAAAGAATTTAAGGGTGAAAATAGAGGTTTTAGCATAGTCTTTCAATAATTAGTAATTCATATAGACAAAAATAAAATCAGTATGGGTATAAATTGACCATTATCAAATATGATGATCTAATAGATATTTATAGAGGTCTATAGGGAAAACCACTAGACCACTCAGGTATGACCTAAATCAAATCCCTTATGATTATACAGTGGAAGTGAGGAATAGATTTAAGGACCTAGATCTGATAGATAGAGTGCCTGATGAACTATGGAATGAGATTCGTGACATTGTACAGGAGACAGGGATCAAGACCATTCCCATAGAAAAGAAATGCAAAAAAGCAAAATGGCTGTCTGGGGAGGCCTTACAAATAGCTGTGAAAAGAAGAGAAGCGAAAAGCAAAGGAGAAAAGGAAAGATATAAACATCTGAATGCAGAGTTCCAAAGAATAGCAAGAAGAGATAAGAAAGCCTTCTTCAGCAATCAATGCAAAGAAATAGAGGAAAACAACAGAATGGGAAAGACTAGGGATCTCTTCAAGAAAATCAGAGATACCAAAGGAGCATTTCAAGCAAAGATGAGCTCGATAAAGGACAGAAATGGTATGGACCTAACAGAAGCAGAAGATATTAAGAAGAGATGGCAAGAATACACAGAAGAACTGTACAAAAAAGAGCTTCACGACCCAGATAATCACGATGGTGTGATCCTGACCTAGAGCCAGACATCCTGGAATGTGAAGTCAAGTGGGCCTTAGAAAGCATCACTACGAACAAAGCTAGTGGAGGTGATGGAATTCCAGTTGAGCTATTCCAAATCCTGAAAGATGATGCTGTGAAAGTGCTGCACTCAATATGCCAGCAAATTTGGAAAACTCAGCAGTGGCCACAGGACTGACAAAGGTCAGTTTTCATTCCAATCCCAAAGAAAGGCAATGCCAAAGAATGCTCAAACTACCACACAATTGCACTCATCTCACATGCTAGTAAAGTAATGCTCAAAATTCTCCAAGCCAGGCTTCAGCAATATGTGAACCGTGAACTTCCTGATGTGCAAGCTGGTTTTAGAAAAGGCAGAGGAACCAGAGATCAAATTGCCAACATCTGCTGGATCATGGAAAAAGCAAGAGAGTTCCAGAAAAACATCTATTTCTGCTTTCTTGACTATGCCAAAGCCTTTGACTGTGTGGATCACAATAAACTGTGGAAAATTCTGAAAGAGACGGGAATACCAGACCACCTGACCTGCCTCTTGAGAAACCTATATGCAGGTCAGGAAGCAACAGTTAGAACTGGACATGGAACAATAAGACTGGTTCCAAATAGGAAAAGGAGTACGTCAAGGCTGTATATTTAACTTATATGCTTATTTAACTTATATGCAGAGTACATCATGAGAAACGCTAGACTGGAGAAACACAAACTGGAATCAAGATTGCCGGGAGAAATATCAATAACCTCAGATATGCAGATGACACCACCCTTATGGCAGAAAGTGAAGAGGAACTCAAAAGCCTCTTGATGAAAGTGAAAGTGGAGAGTGAAAAAGTTGGCTTAAAGCTCAACATTCAGAAAACGAAGATCATGGCATCCAGTCCCACCACTTCATGGGAAATAGATGGGGAAATAGTGGAAACAGTGTCAGACTTTATTTTTCTGGGCTCCAAAATCACTGCAGATGGTGACTGCAGCCATGAAATTAAAAGAAACTTACTCCTTGGAAGGAAAGTTATGACCAACCTAGATAGCATATTCAAAAGCAGAGACATTACTTTGCAAAGGTTTGTCTAGTCAAGGCTATGGTTTTTCCTGTGGTCATATATGTATGTGAGAGTTGGACTGTGAAGAAGGCTGAGCGCCGAAGAACTGATGCTTTTGAACTGTGGTGTTGGAGAAGACTCTTGAGAGTCCTTTGGACTGCAAGGAGATCCAAACAGTCCATTCTGAAGGAGATCAGCTCTGGGATTTCTTTGGAAGGAATGATGCTAAAGCTGAAACTCCAGTACTTTGGCCACCTCATGCGAAGAGTTGACTCCTTGGAAAAGACTCTGATGCTGGGAGGGATTAGGGGCAGGAGGAGAAGGGGACGACAGAGGATGAGATGGCTGGATGGCATCACTGACTCGATGGACGTGAGTCTGAGTGAACTCCGGGAGTTGGTGATGGACAGGGAGGCCTGGTGTGCTGTGATTCATGGGGTCGCAAAGAGTCGGACACAACTGAGCGACTGATCTGATCTGATCTGATATGGACAGAGGAGCCTGGTAGGCTGCAGTCCATGAGGTTGCTAACAGTCGGACACGACTGAGCAACTTCACTTTGACTTTTCACTTTCATGCACTGGAGAAGGAAATGGCAACCCATTCCAGTATTCTTGCCTGGAGAATCCCAGGGACAGGGGAGCCTGGTGGGCTGCGGTCTGTGGGGTCCCACAGAGTCGGACACGACTGAAGTGACTTAGTAGTAGTAGTAGTATATCTAACAAGTGCAGAATACCCAATCTTTTCAAGCGTATACGAAATAGTCACTAAACAGGTTACATGCTGGACCATAAAACTGGTGTTAATAATTAAAAAAAAATGAAATCACACAGAGTAGGTTCTTTGATAATAAATGATCAGATAAAAATCAATGATAATATAAGCCTCAAATATTTTTAAGCTAAATAGTACACTTCTAAATAATTCATAGATCAAAAAAACTCAGGGGAAATTAGAAAATATTTTTAACTCAATGGTAATTAACACACAACATATCAAAATTTGTGCGGTGGAACCAAACTAGAAAATTTATAACATTATAAGGGCTTATATTAGAAAAGAAATAAGGATTAAATCAATGAGCTAAGTTTCCACTTTAAAAAGTTACAATAATAATGATAGAAGAAAAGAAAAAAAAAGTAAAAATCCTAGCTAACTTATCCAAAACAGAACACAAATGACCAATATTAGAAACAAAAGTGTATATATCACAACAGGTCTTAGAGACATTAAAAGCATAACAGGACATTTTTATCAACTTTATGCTAATAAATACACTAATTTGGAAAAATGGACAATTTTTAAATATTAATTAATTTATTTTTAATTGAAGGATAATCGCTTTACAATATTGTGTTGATTTCTGCCATACATTGGTAACATGAATCGGCCATAGGTATACATGTGTCCCCTACCTCTTGAACCTCCCTCCCACCTCCCACCCCATTCCACCCCTCTAGGTTGTCACAGAGTCCCAGATGGAGCTTCCTGAGTCATACAGCAAATTCCCACTTGCTATCTAGTTTACTGATGCTGAAGCAAAAACTCCAGTACTTTAGCCACCTAATGTGAAGAGCCTACTCATTAGAAAAGACCCTGATGCCGGGAATGATTGAAGGCAGGAGGAGAAAGGGAGGACAGAGGATGAGATAGTTGGATGTTATCACCAACTCAATGGATGTGAGTTTGAGCAAGCCCCAGGAGATGAAGGACAGAGAAACCTGGCATGCCACAGTCCATGTGGTCTCAAAGAGATGGACACAACTGAGCGATTGAACAACACCATGTAGTTTACATACGGTAGTATGCGTGTTTCCATACTACTCTCTGCATTCACCCCACCCTCTCCTTCCCCGCCCTGTGTCCACAAACAGTCCCTGTGTTCTCTATGTCTGTGTTGCCACCGCTGCCGTGAAAGCAGGTTCATCAGTACCATTGTCTAGATTCCACATATATGTGTTAGTCTATGATATTTGTTTTACTCTTTCTGACTTACTTTACTCTGTATAGTAGGCTCTCGGATCATCCACCTCACTAGAACTGACTCCAATGTACTCCTTTTTTTATAGCTGAGTAGTATTAAAAAATGGACAATTATTTGAAAACACAACCCACCAAAACTGACACATAAAGAAACAGAAAATGTAAATAGATCTAAATATATTAAAGGCATCGATTTAATAACTAAAATTCTTCCCACCAAGGAATATTCCAGTTGAAGATAGATTCATCCACTGGTGAAATCTGTCAGAAAATTTTATTGTGGTAAAATGTATATAACATATGTTTACCATTTTCACCATTTTTATGTGCAAGGTTCAGTGGCTTTAAGTACATTCACATTTTTATGTAGCCATTACCACAATTTGTCTCCAGAACTTTTTCCACCTTCCCAAACAGAAACTCTGTACTCATTAAATAATAACTTCCTACTGCCCCTCTTCAAGATTCCCTTGTATCCCAGTCAGTGAAGAATCTGCCTGTAATGCAAGAGACCTGGGTTCAATTCCTGGGTTGGGAAGATGCCCTGGAGAAACAAATGGCAACCCACTTCCCAGCCCTTCACAACTATACTTTTGGTCTATGAATTAAACTGCTCTAAGTACCTGTTAAAAATGCAATCCTAGAGTATTTGTAATTTTGTGACTGCTTTATTTCACTTAGCACGATGTCTTCAACATTCATATATGTTATAGAATGTATCTGGATTTCCTTCTTAATTTTTTTTCCCTACACTGTGCAGCTTGCAGGATCTTAGTTACTGACCAGGGATTGAAACCAAGCTCTGGTAGTGAAAGTGCCCAGTCTTAACTAATGGATCACCAGGGAATTCCGTGAATTTCCTTCTTTTTTTTAAGGCTAAATAATATTTCAATGCTATATGAACATGGGGGCTTCCCTTATGCTCAGTGGGTAAAGAATTTGCCTGCAATGCAGAAGACACAGGAGATGTGGTTCAATACCTGGGTTGTGAAGATCCCCTGGAGAAGGAAATGGTAACCCACTCCAGTATTCTTGCCTGGAAAATTCCATGGACAGAGGAGGCTGGTGGGCTACAGTTCAAGGGTTGCAAAGAGTTGGACACAACTGAGCATGAGTGTGGACGGTCTGACTATGAACATGGATATGCAAATATCTGTTTGAGTCCCTGCTTTCAATTGTCTTTAGTATAAGCCTAGAAGTTGAAATTGTGGGATCAGTAATACAGAGATGTCAATGACTTAAAGAAAAGACTTAGTAATTATGAATAGAATGTCTCATATAATGTTATTTACATTTAAAAAATTTCTTTTTACATCGATTTTTGAAACATTTTTCCAATGAATATTTTTTATTTTATCAAAGTAGTTAAATAGCTTGCTATAGTTTTCAAAGTTCTTCCTTGCTTCAAAACCATAAAGCATTGCTAAGAGAAATTAAGGAATATTTAACTAATTAGAAAGATATACCATAGTGATGAAATAAAAGACAATATTTTTAAGAAGTTGATTCTTGATTCAATGCACTTCTCACCAAAATCCTAGTGCTTCGATAGAAACTGATGCACTAATACCAAAGTTCATATAGAAATTCAAAGGACTTAGATTAGACAATACAACTTTGTAAAAGAAGAGTCTATAACATCTGATTTCAAGACTTGTTATAGAGCTAACTAATTAAATAGCATGATATTTGCATAGGAATAGACAAATAGATCAGTGAAACAGGATTAAAAATTCTAAAAATAAAATTGTACACAGTAAAGTGATTTTTTTTTAATGCACCAAGATAATTCAACGTGGAAATAGTCTTTTCAACAAATGGTGCTAGAATAACTCAACATTTGTTTTAAAAAGGACTTTTTTCTTCCCTTTCTCATTTTTCACAAAAGCTAACTAGAAACCTACTGTAGACCTAAGTCTGTAAAACTTCTAGAAGAAAATATAGACAAGTATCTTTGTGAAGATTACCTTCTGGACCTTGGAACAGGAAAAGTTTTCTTGCTGCTGCTGCTGCTAAGTCACTTCAGTCGTGTCCAACTCTGTGCGACCCCATAGACGGCAGCCCACCAGGCTCCCCCATCCCTGGGATTCTCCAGGCAAGAACACTGGAGTGGGTTGCCATTTCCTTCTCCAACGCATGAAAGTGAAAAGTGAAAGTCAAGTTGCTCAGTCATGTCCGACTCTTAACGACCCCATGGACTACAGCCCACCAGGCTCCTCCATCCATGGGATTTTCCAGGTAAGAGTACTGGAGTGGGGTGCCATTGCCTTCTCCAGGACATCAAAAAGAAAAAAAATTATAAATTTGATTTCATAAAAATAAAAAATTAGTTTTTCAAAAGACATCCTTAAAGTGAAGAAGACACATAATAAGAGAAAATAATCATGATGTACAAATCTGCAAAAGAACTTACATCTAAAACATATTAAACATCTCCTACAGCTCACTAACAAAAAGATAATCAGATTTTTTTAATGAGGAAAAGATTCAAAAGAGACTTCATACACACAGACATTCACAGATACACACACATACATTCACAGATATACACACATACATAAAATTTGCTCAACATTAGTCACGAAGGGAAAACAAATTAAAACCAACATGAACTGTCATTCTCTTACATTGTCCACAGGAGTACAAAATTGTGCAGTCACTTTGAAACATAGTTTTAAAGTTTGTTATTCAGTTCAGTTCGTTCAGTCACTCAGTCATGTCCGACTCTGTGACCCCATGGATCGCAGCACGCCAGGCTTCCCCGTCCATCACCAACTCCCGGAGTTTACCCAAACTCAAGTCCACTGAGTCAGTGATGCCATCCAACCATCTCATCCTCTGTCATCCCCTTCTCCTGCCTTCAATCTTTCTTATACAGTTAAGCAAAAACCCATCCTATGACTTCACAATTTCACTGCTGGGTGTTTATTTATAATAGCCAAATCTGGAATCATTCAGCAGGTGAAAGCAAGTTTCGATCCATTCACATAGGAATATTACTCAGCAATACAATTCTATTAACTACTGACAGGCTTAACAACATGGATGAATCTCAGAAATATCATGTGGAGAGAAGTCACACATGATAGTGTATATCATATGATTACATATGACATTCTGCAACCGGAACAACTAAGCTGTGATGATAGAAGTCAAATTAACAAATAGAGGGTGGCTCAGTGGTAAGGACTCTGCCTGCCAATGCAGGAGAGACATTCAATCCCTGGGCCGGGAAGATACCACATGCTGCAGAGTAACTAAGCCATTTCTCTACAACTATTGGGCCTGCACTCTAAAGCCTGGGAGCCACAAACTGCTGAGCCCTTGTGCCACAATTACCGAAGCCTGTGAACTCTAGAGCCTGTCCTCCCCAACAGGAGAAGTCCCTGCAATAAGCCCTAGGCAGTGAAACTAGAGAGTAGCTCCCCGCTGGCCACAGCTAGAGAAAAACCCAAGCAGCATGGAAGACCCAGCACAGCCAAAATTAAATAAATAAAATTAAAAGGAAGAAAAAAAGTAGAGGAGTACTCACCACAAAGTGACATGAGGAAAACTTCTGGGTTGCCATTTCCTTCTCCAGGGAATCTTCCCAACCCAGGGATCAAACCCACGTGTCCTGTGTCTCCTGCATTAGCAGGTGGATTCTGTATCACTGAGCCACCAGGGAAGGCCTGTGATAACAGAAGTCAAATTTATAAGTAGAGGGGTATGACTACAAAGTGATATGAGGGGAACTTCTGGATTGGTGGAACAGTTCCTTATCCTTACTGGGAGTGGTGGTCACACAGCGTTTACTTTGAACCATACTTTAAAATCCTTACATTTTAAAAAATATAATTTATAACTCAACAAAGCTGATTTTTTTAAAAGTGGTTTTATCTTCTTTCACTGAAGGAAAGCATTTACTCTATGGATTGGACCAGAATTAAGACAACTATTTTCCACTGTTGTCCTCCAGGAAGTGGCATTAGAAGATGTGCTAATCCATCTTTTTTTCCTGTTAATTCAGGTGTGCCAATGTCCTTAGCAAGAGTCCTAAAGCCTTCTTGATGTAGAGGGCATTGTGGTTCCAAGGCAAGGTGAGCTCTCTGAGGTGTCATGTGATTCCCTGAGATATGTATGCCAATATGCTTTTGTAGTTTTTGTTACACTGATTTTAATTAGGTATATCAACTTAGCATTCATCTTATTAAAGGGGACATCACCACAATAGCTATCTAACTAAAATTGCATTTTTTTTTCCATAGTAAGTTTAGCAAAGTTTTTGCTTACTGTTTTTACAATGATGAGCCATTATGGTAGAGATTCACTATTCTGCATGTTGCTTGTTATTAATAAACAGCAGAATTTTAGCTTGTAATCAGCCTCAGTCCATCCTGTTGCTTTCAGGCAGAACTGCCTCAAGTCATTCCAGATTGGTTGGTAATGAATCCACCTGCCAATGCAGGAGCCACAGGTTCTATCCCTGGGTCAAAAAGATCCTCTGGAGGAGGAAATAGCAACCCATTCCAGTATTCTTGCCTGGAAGATTCCATGGACAGAGGAGACTTGTGGGCTAGTTCTTGGGTCGAAAAGAGTCTGACACCACTGAGTGACTGAGCACAATGGCAATGACATTCCAGATTGATTAAATCTAGATCCCATTTTAAAATTTTTATTATTTCCATTTTTAACATATTGTCATTATTTTATTCATTTTTAATTAAAGTATAGTTGATGTACAATATTGTATAAGCCACAGGTATACAATATAGTGATTCACAATTTTTAAAAGTTATATTCCACTTACAGTTATTATAAAATATTGCCTATAGTTCTTGTATAATATATCCTCGTTGTGTTGTACAATGTATCCTTGTAGCTTATTTTATACAGAAAACTTTGTACCCCTCAGTCCCCTCCCCCTATATTGTTCCTCCCTCCTCCTCTCTCCTCAGTGGTAACCACTAGTTTGTTCTCTATACCTGTCTGTTTCTTTTTGTTATGTCACTAGTTTGTTATATTTTTTAGACCCTATGTATATGTGATACAGTATTGGTCTTTCTCTGACTTATTTTGCTTAGCAGGTTCATCCATGCTGCTGCAAACGGCAAAATTTCATTCTGTTCACGATGGAGTACTCCTCCATACGGCAACCATTTCATTCTGTTCATGGCTGAGTAGTATTCCATTCCACATCTTCTTTACCCGTTTATCTGTTGATAGCACAGCTTGCTTCCTTACTTTGGCAATTATAAATAATTCTGTTATGAATATTGGAATGCACATATATTTTTGAATTAGTGTTTTGGGTTTTTTTTTTTTAATATATACTCTGTAGTGGAACTGCTGGATCTTAGGGTAATTCTATTGTTAGTTTTTTGAGAAACCTTCATACAGTGAAGGTTTTCCACAGTGGCTGCACCAATTTCCATTTTTACCAAGGGTTTCCTTTTCCCTACATCGTCTCCATCACTTGTTATGTGTGTTCTTTTTGATGATAGCCATTCTGGCATGTATCAGGTGATATCTCATTGCCATTTTGATTTTCATTTCCCTGATAATTAGTGATGCTGAGCGTCTTTTAATGTGCCTGTTGGAAAACTGTCTATTCAGGTCTTCTTCCCATTCTTTAATTGGGCTTTTTTTCCTACGTTGAGTTGTATGAGCTGGTCATATATTTTGGATGTGAACCCCTTATTGGTCATATCATTTGAAAAAAAATTTTTTTCCCATTCAGTAAGTTTTCATTTCATTTTGTCAATGGATTCCTTTGTTGTCCCATTATCCCATTTTTAAACATTGACAAGAAACAAAATTTCCATCTCCTTTTTCCAAACATAGAATTACAATTGTTGCAGCTCTTATTTCAAGAAAACTCTTCTTTTCTCTAAGTAAAAATCCTCTGTTCAGTGATTTAGTCCAGGAAGCAAGGCAAAAGATTGGTCAGCTAGGCATTGGTAATCAGCACTCTTGAGGTGATAAGTAGCCAATTTACATAATAGGAGTGGCAGACCAAGAATAGCAAAAAGAGGAAGGTGATTTTATTATTCAGGATAAGCGAGTTTACACTATGGCAGCTAGCAATCTAAAAAATCTCAGCGAATGAAACAACAAAGGTTTGCTTCTCACACTGCATTTCTGTTGAAGATTGGTGGGGGTTAGGACGTGTGGACTCTGCTCCAAGTCATACTTACACAGGAATCAAAAAAAAATGAATGAATTCCAATATCTGAACTAGTCTCACTTCCAATCACTAGTCCTGAGAGGGAGCAGTAAATTCCAAAACTCTCAGGGTAGAGGAGGAATGAATATTGGTGAATAAGAGGAGTGTTGACTATATTCTTGGCCACATGATTCCTAAAACTACAAAAATTTCAGAAGTCCTCCGAGGACTGAATTTATCTGCAAGTAGCAAAACTTCAAGACTTCGTAAAGCAACTGGGCTGGAGGACAATTCCAGAGCTCCAATCTCAAGATTGGCAAAAACAGAAGAACTAGACGACTGGACAGAAACTTGGAAATGGAAAAGTTCCATCTCTAGCCTAGCAAACTGTGGTGAAAGAAGCAAGTGTTAATTGGGTTTTTACCAGCAGAAATTAGGTGGTTAGTATCAGAGCATCCATGAGAGAAGCTTGACAGCCCAAAGGCCAGTCTTGAAGTACTGTGTCCTGAAGCAACTGGTAAGGAGAACACCCTAAGTTGTATCTGATGGGTACCTCTAGGTGGAAAATGAAGCCTCTAAAATTCTTTGTGCTTCAAGTTGGTGTTGCCTGGAAGAGGGGATGTGCTGTGCTGTGCTTAGTCGCTCAGTCATGTCTGACTCTTTGCAGCCAGCCGGCCAGGCTTCTCTGTCCATGGGATTCTCCAGGCAAGAATAGTGGAGTGCCATGCCCTCCTCCAGGGGATTCTCCCAACCCAGAGATTGAACCCAGGTTTCTCACATTGCAGGTGGTTTCTTTACCATCTGAGCCACCTGGGAAGCCTGGAAGGGGACAGTAAACCAATAAAGATGGAGAGTCCAAATATGAGGAAGCAAAAAGAAGGAGCAGAGATAATGAACTGGATTTGGTAATCCTTGAGATCTAGGGTCTTAGAATCTATTTGTTGGAGGAGGAGGAGGAGGAGAAAGGAAATGCAAACATTAAAAAAAAAATCATAAACATTTATTTACCTTAAACAAATAAGCACATGACTGCTAAACTGTGTATAAATGTTCTAGACTGAGTGCCTGGAAGAATAACTTCCAGAGATGATTTCGTGGAGAAGGTTTGCCTGGTTCAAGTTTCTCAGCTAGGAAAATTTCTCCTGTCTGACATAGTCCACCACAAAGACATTTTCCAGCTGCCCAGAAGCATGAGTGATGTGATAGGAGTGTGGCTCCAGAAACTACAGGTACACAAGAGGGTGCCTTCAATATCAAACAAGGGAAATGAACATTAGGACATTTGCTTCAGTTCACCTCCAAATCTGGAAGACCCTTAGATAGTTCGGGATTAGTACCTGAGATATAAGTAGAGGAAAGGGCTTCTGATTCATTCTGGGAAGTGTGTTTTGAGTTGTGCTTTAGCTCATAATAAGTAGATAAGAAGCTCTGGACAGTGTAAGGTATGGCTATGACTTCCAATTTTCTCTCTCCCGGAAACTTACAAATCCAAGTCTGATCCTAGACTCCTTTTTCAGAGTTTCCGCTGCACACTGAGTTTCTCTATATCCATATTCTACAGACATTTCAAATCAACACATCACAAACAAACTTAGCATATTTCACCCTAAACCTGTTCTTTCTCCTGCTCGTCTTAGAAGAGTATCTCAGCTACTCAAATCAGCAATCTCTGACCCTTTCCTGCCTCCTGTTTCTTCTAAACAACCCAAATCCCGTCAGTCACCAAGACCTAATAATTCTAACTTTCTAATAGCTTTCAATGGGTCCCCCATCTCCATTCACACTGCTTCAGGAGCCTCAACATTGCCAAAACAGTGTTAATGTACTTGTTCTCCCACCTCTATTCTCTCCCCATACTCCTCCACTTCTCCTGTTGCAACGAGAGGCTTCTTCCTAGAATGTAACCCTATCAAGTTAATCCTCTTAAGAAGATGTTACTCTAAGGACAAACTCCAAACTGCTTAGCTGGACCTTCCCTATCTGGTCTCTGCTAATCTTTCTAACCCTAGTTCTCAGCTCAGAGTCCCAGTGCCCTGCTTTCACAACTTTCACTCTCATAAGTGAATTCTGCTCTTTAAAATTTTTATTTTCTTTCTTTCTTTTCTTTCTCACACATACCATCCTGACCAATGCTTTGTCTCAGGAAAGCAGGCTGATGTATCTCCCATGTTATGATGAAACTAGCAAACGCTTTTTATGGTTATAGAATACATTTTTATCTACAGTTTTGCCTATATGTATCTGAATACTTGGCTGCCCTGGTGACTCAGCATTAAAGAGTCTGCCTGAGGATATAGGAGATGCAGGTTCAATCCCTGGATCAGGAAGATCCCCTGGAGAAGGAAATGGCAACCCACTCCAGTATCCTTGCCTGGGAAATCCCATGGACAGAGAAGCCTGGTGGACTACAGTCCACGGGGTGGCAAAAGAATCAGACACAGACTAGAAGCTAAATGACAACAACAATCTGGATACTTCTGTTATTCAATGTTAGACTCTAAAGACTATAGGTCAGTTTTTTACACCTCTGTCCATTTTTCCTAGTCTATTAATTAGAGACAATAATATAGATGCAAAAAATAATAATATATATGTATATATATATATGTGTGTGTGTGTATATATATGCAAAGCAATTCATACATTTTGAATCACCAGTTTCTGTCTAGAGACTTCACTCCTAGATTCTTTACACTAAAATGATGAATAATCTTAAAATATAAATTAAGGAAGTCCCATTTTCACCAAAACTATGAGATTTAAATATATTTGAAACTCATTGAATAGAATAGTCTATATATTTTTCCCTGAAATCTATTTCAGGCTGATCAATTTTTCTCTTTAGCTATAGTCTACAAAACAAACCCAGTCAGCTGCTCTGCAAATGCCAATCAAAAAAAAAAAATTATGTGAAAGAATAGTGGTAGACTTATACAGGGCCATCAGTACTGGAAATTCAACACAAGCTTCTTATTTTAATGATAGACCAATAAAATGACATATATGTGGACAATAGGTTATTTTTATCAAATTAAAATGAAATCTCAAAGCCTGGTAATACTCATGGTCAAAAAAAAGAGAAATAATTGTATGCTGGGCTTAATCCTTTAACATAGAAAACAAGATATTTAGCATTAGGTAAAGTAAATTTAGTTATTATCAAATACATAAGATACTAAAAAGAACCCCAACTTTGAAGATATCAGTTCTAGATTTTATTGTGTTTTATACAAATTAACATGTCCCTTAATTACAAAAAGAAGCCCTAAGAAAGACAGGATCAGCACATTAAGAACATGTAATTTTTCTACTTCATCTACTGCACAATTCTACATAAGACTGAATATTTTATTTTTTGCTGTAGAGGATTATGACCAGGCCCATAATCAATACTAACTAGAATTAAGCATAGTTAGTAATCAGGTAACAATGATTTTTATCAGTAGAAAATTGTGGTTCTAAGAGTCAGGAATACAGAAATGAAGTGCAAGCAATTTGCTGAGTTAAAAATAGAAAACATTTAGGCATGGCAATGTTTGGCATTCATTCATAGGTGATGGAGAGAGGTAGCAGAGTTTCAGGGTGGAGTCATTGTGGCCAGAAAATCAACTCTGAACACTGCAGCCAAGCTGAGCAGGGGCTTTTGAACCAATCAGCATGAGTCCCTCAAGGATGAAAAAAAACAAAAACTGTTAATTCTCAAAGTTTAGATGTGCTGGAAGGCTTTAATTCAATCTAGTGTTTGGTCTTCATCTGTTCCTGTTAAACACAGCAACATCCACATATCAGAACTAATTAACAGTTGTTGAGTGTAATCTCTAGGGAATTGCACAGTCTAAGGTGCCATGCTTTGTAGAAAAGAAATGTAATATATTGCCCATGACAGCTTATATCATAAAAGTCAGACTCACTGGTTGCATTGTGCTTACAAATATTTTGATTGCAGTTATTTGAATTCAATAAAATGTAATGAGGTGCTCTTAGCCTCTGGGCAAAACTGACATAGAATTTAATTTGCGCTAGTCAGCTGAAGGCACAAAATGTTCCTGGGGAAAATTTTGCTGTGCCATAAAAACATGGAATTCTTACTGACAGGTCCTTGGAAATTTTGTGCATAAGCTTCCTATACAAGTGAGAGATAGGGTGTGCTGATAACCACAAACGCTACTGGAACTGAAGTAGGATATTCACTTACTTGACAGAGTAAGCTAAACTGTTTCTCCACCTTAGTTTCCTCCCTTAAGGTCAATATTTTCATTTTGCAACTTCTAGCTACGATCACTGACAAATAAAGCAAAATAGAGGGAATGTCTTTTAAAGGAAATTTGGTGGAAAACAGACGGTTTGAAATTCATTTTAAATTACCTCTTGGTTTTTCATACATGAGCTCCCATAGTCATGAGAACCAGAGGCAGAGGTGACTCTCTCAGTAACTGGAATGGACTTTTTTTTTTCCTCCTTAAGAGTCAGGATTATGTGACCTTATAAATTGGTCTCATTACAGAGCTACTGACAGACAGACATATTGGTGGCTGCCAGTAGGCATATGGGCTGAAATTTGGAGGAGGGGCGAACAGATGGAGTGGGGAAACGGAGTGATGGACGGGCCCCTCACACAAGGCCCAGCTGGTAGGGAGCAGGTCATGTCTGTTACTGCTAAACTGAGAAAGATAAGCGTGTCAGCAGTTGGGAAGGTGACTCCATCAATCAGTCTCTTCATTATAGAAAGAATGAGCCTTGTCGTCTGATGGTGGGAGAAGGGAGCTGGTCCTCCCACACCCCACAGGTGGCAACTTTGAAGGGGCTTGTCTTTCATGTTGCAGGAGGAAGAAGAATGTGCCTTCCCAAGCTACCTTTAGTTGTTACGGGACCTTCAGAGAAAACTCTAGTGACGACTCAATATCTTAAAGTTCATTTTCAAGTGTTTTAATTTTGAGTAAACTATTACATGAATGTTACACTTGATAATGTAAGACAGTGACATTACAAAGGGGTTTCCAGGTGAATCTCAGGCTCTCTTCTGCATCAGTGGCAAAGTCCTAAGCAAATGGGGTGGAAAACGTGAGATCTTGTAAGTGCTTCTGGAATGTGAGCTGTATAGTGACTGGGTCTTGTTCATCTCTAATCCCCAGGTGCCTAAAACAGAGACGTGCAGTACACACTTATTAAATGCGTTAAGTCAAAAGTATAGGAGATGTTTCAAAGTGATTTTAGCATCCAAGCAAATGTATTTTCTGACTCTTCCTCTGACATCAATTGTATTTTACTGACTTTTCTGCTGTTTGAACCTAGATTTTACAGGTTCAACTCTTAGGTAAGAAGCAGCAGCAAATGGAACATTTGAGACTAGATGGAGAATCCCATGGACAGAGGAGCTTGGCAGCTACAGTCCATAGTGTCACAAAGAATCGGATAAGACTGAAGCAACTTAGCACGCATGCACACAAGTAGTTAATACACTCAAGTAGTTAAGAGCTGCACTAACGTTTCATACTTTAGTGAGAGCATGATGAAATTTTGGGAAAGGAATGCTTCTTTTATTCTGGGGAATATATCCTTATATCATACATGCTGATGAGAGATTGTTGCATCTGCTTCAGTTTCCTTAAAGGCAGAATAAAATCTTATTTATAATAGTACAGCGTCTTGAAAATACTGATACTTAGTAAATGTTGAACCAGTGAGTTTATATGATTGCTTTCTATTCACAGAGTTTTTCAGTAAAGAGCAGTTTCCATGAACAAACTTGGCTCTTTTATGTATTTCAGTGTGAAAAATGCCCATATTCCAGGACAAGGAATGTGAGCCAAAGATCATTTTATTTAAAATTTTCTGATCTATAGTATTATTTATTTCAAGGGAAATACATTTATTCTCCTAAATAATACCATTAGTTACTAAAAATTTGGGCACATGGAAATTGGAATAGTTTTGGGAGTTAGAATAGCAAATAATTGAATCCAAAAAAGCTGGACTTAATAATTATTTTATTAATATAGATCAATCTATGAAGAAGGTGGATGTTACTAACAGCATTTGAAAGTTACTGACTTGATCAAATAGGCTAAATATCTGAGATTCTATTTTATATTCTCTTTTATCATCCAATTGGAAATTAATAATATATGTCACTATAGTATAAGAAAATTATATACCTTTTGAGATTTATGAGCAAATTCATTTTTTAAAATGTATATGACTTTAAAAATCTCAAGGTCTCTGTAAAGAAGTACTATTACATACTAACACAATGTTTTCTACTTACTTAATTTGTGCATCCTAAAAGACAACTGTTTATAAAATTAGAACAGATTTTGAATAAATAATTAGAAATGAGTGTGTTAAATTTGAAAATGTTCTTCTATTTAAAGTGTTCAGCAGCTGACCCTTGTGTGATAAGATTCACTTCAGGGACCCTACTGGACTCTGAGGCAGGACACACAGCTGACCTCAGTAACTGGATTAGATAGTAGTGTCCTAATTGATAATGAAGGGTTTGAACTAACAAATGAGTCTTGTTTGGAGGGAGCCTTGCTGTGGAGCATGTTAGGGGAGGAGACGAAGTCAGTGAGTGCTCGGGCTCTAGACTGAAAGGGACTTGACTCTGAACCCAGTCCTGAAGCCTTAGGTGAGTTAATTAGCTTATAATTCCTTGTCCTGAGAGTTTGTGTTGACATGAAAACAGATAATGCATGTGAAGCACCTACCACGGTGTCTGGAACAGGGTTAGCACTCATGGATAGTAATGGTTTTATTTCTGCTGTCAATGCTAGTTTTGCTAACATTGCAGTTTGGTTCCTGAATACCCTAAGGACATTTAGTGTTTTTTATTCTAATTCTCCAAAAGCTGCCTTTAAAGGAAATCCAAAAAATCAGTCTTTTTTCCTTTTTTGCTTTGTCTACATTTCCCCTCTCTATTTTCTTCCCTCCTTCCTTCCTTTTCCCCTTCTTTTCTTTTGCCTGTTTATATAGTCAACAGATTTTTAGTTATTACATGAGAATCCAAAACCTTATGCATGTAGGACATTTAGGAATAAATTTTCCATGTCTGTAAACAGGACTATTTGTACTATCTGGATTACCCTGTAAGGGGAAAAATACTTTCTAATTTTGAGAGAAAATGCTCAATATTATGATAGTTCTGTCTCCTGTAAATATAGATGATACTTTGAATTCCTGAGTGTGTTTTTCATTCAGTAACATTGATCATAGTATTAAAACAGCATGATAGATTAAAGGTATGCCCTCTTCTAGGTTTCCTAGTGATCTGCAGGACCTTCATTTTCTTGACTATCCTAAAATATAAATATACTATCCTTTTCTCTGAATGCATTTGCTTCTCCCAGTGTGTGAGATATTCATATGCCAGCATTCTTTAAAATAAGCTTGCTGCCATTTATCTTGAGAATGTGTGCCAATTCTCTAATGAGGACTCTTTCCCCACTCCCAATTTGTTCACAACCACTTTGATTTCTATTGATCCTAAAATAATATGGAAGTAAAAATTAAAGTATTTCTATATGTGTATGCTGTATTGGTGATTTGAAACTTCAGGTACTGAGAACTGACTGTGAAGGAGAGAGCCAGCCACAATCTGGATTATTTTTCAAATGCTTTGGGTTTGGCAAAAACTAAAATGCTTGTTGCCAAGCCCCTTTCCTCCTAATTTTTAAAAATCATGTGTGTTTCAAGGGAAATTTAATCCACATGTTTCTGATTCATTTGCACTTAAGTTGTCAAACTGTTTTGTAATCATAAGTCTCTATCTTTCTCCACAGAAAGTTGAGTTTTTCCAAGTGTGCATAAACAATCACCTCTTAGAAGAATGAACTGAA
Organism: Bos taurus; assembly: GCF_002263795.3. Taxonomy (NCBI): domain Eukaryota; kingdom Metazoa; phylum Chordata; class Mammalia; order Artiodactyla; family Bovidae; genus Bos; species Bos taurus. The sequence goes on along the minus strand of NC_037336.1, from coordinate 24,564,605 downwards.
TTTTTAAATTCAGAAATCCAGGATGGGCAAAACTGTGTGTACCTCACCTGCTCTTGGGAGAGGAAAAGATTTTTGAAGTTTTGACTCTGCATCAAATCTTTTGATGTGGACTTTGACTTACCCTTGGAAATATGAGATTCTTCCCTCCAAGAAAAAGTGTTTTGAGAGTTTAAAATATACTGTAGAAGGTGCTAAATGACCAATGATGCAGGAAGATTCTAATTATTTAAAATTACAAGTAAACATGACTGTGAATAATATTAGTGTTATATTTCATAACAAAAGACTTATTTTAAACTTCATAATCTACACAATTGGGTTTATTTACAACTATAAACTCATCGTCTCTTAGATGTGAGCTTAACAAAGCAAAAAGCTCAAACTTTCTTCTCCCAAAATACTTTATCTAAAATTAGTTTAAGTTACTAATAGGAAAATTTACAAGGGGAAAATAAACACAATATTTTTAAGAGCTCATTCCATCTCTGAAAAGAGCTTAGAATTTGCTGTATTTACATATTTTTCTTATAAAACCTTCTGTAGTGAGACTTGAAATGCTGAAGCTTACTATAATAGAATGTCCCATTTGGGAACATTAAGAACTTTTATTTTATGGGAACTCACAATGGTTACTCCCATTTGGGTCTCTTAGGAAGTGCTAATTCCCAACACTTCCTCCTTTATCATGAGATCAAACCATTTGAACCACTTATTATCATGTACCCAGTAAAACTCAATCTGTTGTGTTAATTAGTTATGTAAACACATTTTATAATTGTGGAGACAAAGCAGAGCTAGGCAACTGGGTAGGTGAGAAAAGATCAAAGATCTCCCTTAATAAATTGTTACGCTAATTAGTGTTTGTCTTGTAGTGCTTCTCCAGGGGGTCCTTTAAACCCAAGCTTGGGAAAACCTGCTTAGAGAACAAGGAAGCTTTGGCAAAAACAAATCTAGCCAAACTCCCAAAACCAACTTAAAACCAGTGAAGTGAGAGAAAAAGGAATACAAAAGAAATAGGTGAAAAGAACTGTGAATTCCTCCTGAGGAGATCCTACTCTTAAGACTATAATATGGAAAGAAGGATCAGATCACACACAGTCTATTTTTATGATTTAAAAAAAAACAGCTTTGCCTAGTTCTGGTGCCTTCCAAGTAAAATTGTGTATGTAGCTTGCTGTGAAAATAATCAAGGTATTGTACCGTCTATACCTCTCAAAAAGTGCACTTAAGAGGTACCTCCATTTTAGTAAGATAAAGGCCTCCAGGAGGTGCTCAGGCTCCCCATCAACATTACGTAGGCTTATTTCCTGCCTTATTCTCGATCATGGAATTGGCTATCATCCACCATACTACATAATTTACTCTTCAATATTCTTTCAATTAGAAAGGCCATGAGGGCAGGGAGTTTTGCCCATTGGTTTTCCACTGGTTTGCCCAAAAATTGACTGAATAGAAGAATAAATATACATTAATGATATACTTAGGGTTCAAAACATTTCAGAATGGTATAATATGGAGTTGTTCACCCATGTTTTTAAACATGGCATAATATACAATTGTTCTACCAGTTTATTGTTGTTCTTCGGTCACTCAACTCTTTTCCATTCCATGGACTGCAGCACATCAGGCTTCCCTGTCTATCACCAACTCCCGGAGCTTGTTCCAACTCACATCCATTGAGTCAGTGATGCCATCCAACCATCTCGTCCTCTGTCGTCCCCTTCTCCTCACGCCTTCAATCTTTCCCAGCATCAGGGTCTTTTCTAATGAGTCTACTCTTCGCATCAGGTGGCCCAAAGTATTGGAGCTTCAGCTTTAGCATCAGTCCTTCCAATGCATATTCAGAACTGATTTCCTTTAGGACTGACTGGTTGGATCTCCTTGCAATCCAAGGGACTCTCAAGAGTCTTCTACTACTTACATGATATGAACTGGCCTTGAGCAATTCACTAAATCTTTCTGAATTCTGTTTCCTCACGTGTATATGTGGTTATTATTACTTTTCTTTCAGAATTGTGTCAAGATCGGAGATGATTTATAAATTGCCCAGCAGTGTCTAGCACTTTGCAAATGCTCAGTAAAATGCGGTTATTGTTTTGTTGTTATTGTCATTAATCTTTTCCCTTTGTCTTTATGCAGGCCAGCTAATATTAAGACCCTTGTGTTTAGTATCACTTCTCTTTGCTTTTTATCTTGCTTCTCTTCTTTTTTATGTCTTTTTCATATTTTCTTAATTCTATAGTATGTTCTGTGCGACCCCATAGACGGCAGCCCACCAGGCTCCCCCGTCCCTGGGATTCTCCAGGCAAGAACACTGGAGTGGGTTGCCATTTCCTGCTCCAATGCATGAAAGTGAAAAGTGAAAGTGAAGTTGCTCAGTCATGTCCGACTCTTCGAAACCCCATGGACTGCAGCCTACCAGGCTCCTCCATCCATGGGATTTTCTAGGCAAAAGTACTGGAGTGGGGTGCCATTGCCTTCTCCGAATATGTGTCTACATACTCCCTATCCATAAACCTGACAACTTGGTGATCGCTTATAATGGACCTCACTTGTGCAGCATTGGATAAACGTAGATCTTTATTTTACGGCATATTCTCACCAGTTCACATGATTTTTTCTGAGTTATAATGTCTAGTGATTCATTTATTGATTTCTGTATATAACTAGGCATGAAATAGATTGATGATCAGTTACTTCAAATGTTTAAAGAGCAGAAATAAACTAAAACCTGAGAAGAATTTGTCAGAACTATTCTTTAACTTTCTCTGAAAATTTCCACGTATTTGTAAATGACTACCGATGTTCACTGTTTACAAATATAGAATAGGTAAGGTGGGTGTTTTCTATTTTCAAGTATTAATATTTCCAAAGCCAGGGACAGTTACTTACTACTCATTTTGCCTAAAGTTTTCAAATAAGATTTTGTTCACTTCCCTGAAGTCTTGGTGGAGATGGGCTAGTCCAGATTTGTATCTAGGATTTGCTTCAGCCTCAGCCATATCTTTTAACTTTTATTTTATATCATCTCTTTTAACTCTAAATTACAGTCCTGTCTTGAAACTCCCTTCATGAAGGCTGGCAGTGCAGAAGAAAGGAGGAAGATAAAATGGCCCAAGAAATTCTCTTCTAGAATGTTCTGTATCTGGTCTTATTTTCTGGCATCCTTGCTATTTCACAAGTTCCCAGTTGTTATGTAATAGTCAACTAGAAAGTGCTTTTTTTTAAACCTAGTATTAAAGTAATATATTAAAAAAAAATAATATGTGGTTGCTGTAACAAATTTAGAAAATATGACCAAGCAAAAGAAGAAAGAGTAAAAATAATCTGTAATCTCACTAGATACATATACAATCTCACTAGATACATATCTAGCATGTAATAGATACTTATTATCACAAAAATATATTATCATACATAGAAAATATTTTGAAAAAATTTTTTAATTTATAATTCAGCATATTTTCTATCATTAAACACAAAAGCATAACTTCAATGACATCATAAGGATATATCACTTTCTATTAAAACAATCTTTTGTCTGCAGATGTGATGGAAAATATATATGTTAGAGCAAAAATTGAAAATATGGATTTTTAAGGTAAATAAGGAGGTAAGATTGATAGTCTTTGTGTTTTTTCCTGCAAAATAATTCATTTTACTCTTATTTTCCCCCCTTTTCTCAGATAAAAAAGGTATATAAGAGCACACACACTGAGATGGATCTATATAAACTATAGTCCCATTTCAGTAACTTGAAATTACAATAAAAAATCTTCTCTCTCTTGTTGAGCATTTTCTCCCTTGATACCCAGAACATGACTACTCAAACAATAGCTCTCAATAAATATTAGTTGGAGAGCTGAAACAAATAAGCTAACTCACATATAAATGCTTTTTTTTGAGATCTATGATTACAGTTTTACCAGCTTGTTTATTTTGCCACTATGGGAATAAATGAGCGGACATTGAACCCTTTATTCTCCATTTCTTCAAGTGACATTATTATCTAAGCTCAAAGCTGCCATGTCAGTGTTCTCTAAAACTTGGATCTGAATGACCTGGAGCGCTGGTTATAAATGCAGTTTCCTGGGCCCTACCCTAGAAATACTGATACAGAATATATAATGTGGAGCCTGGGAAAGTTTGAGGACCATTTTGGGGTGGTGTCAGCAAGCAGTGAAATATGTTTATCAGTAGAATAAGTATAGAACATATTGTGCCTCCCAGCCTGTGTGGAATGAATAAATCTTTAGGAAAGATAGAACTGGGGGGAAATTTTCTTTTTTTGTCGTGTTTAAAGATAATGGCATTACCTTTATGTTTAGAGGATGATGAGATCTAGTGAGGGTAAAAGAAAGCATGTTTGAAGGTCAACTTTATTTTGTGTGGAAATGATTTCACTGGACAATTTTAATTATGGGAAGAAAAATAATGATGCAAACCATCTAGATATATAAAAGTTTCTCTTTGCTGCTTGTTCTCGCTATGTCTGTGGCATCTTTTGAGACTCCAGTGAAAGCTATTAAGAAAAATACCCATTCACTCGTCATAAACATCAATATAAAGAATCTAATGTATTAAGCATGTTTTCATCTAGGCTTTTCGTTCACAATAAAGCTTTTTAGAAGTACTTAACTTTGCTTCAGTATTCAACTTACAGATGCATTCACTGTATCACTCTATCTAAGCAACGTCTTAGAACCAAAAATGAATGTTTAAAAAAAATTTTTTTGTAGGAAGATGTGAAAATTAATTTGGCATGTAGGTGCTGTTGGTTCCAATTAAAATCAATATCTGTCCTGATTTATGCCTCTTGTCTCTATGACAGCAAGGGGGCTGGCTAAGGGGGTGCATCTGCTCCTCTCTCCCAAAGGGGCTCAAAACAAGTGAATGACCTGCAGTGTTTATTATTAAGTTTTCAAAGGGAAAGTTGTTTTGGTCTAATTGAAGCAATAATATGAGAGAGGTTATTTCTGGTCAGTTCCCTGCTGTTTTCACTCTGGAGAATATATTCCAGGTGTTTGCCGTGCTGCACTGCCGTGTAAGGACCACGTTCCCTGGAGTTTGGATATGCTAGTGCCCGTGGAGCAATAAACCAGCATTGTGAGTTGCAGCCAGTTTTGGCATTTTTGAGACACTTTTTTTAAGTTAACGTCGTAGTAAACCAGATGGTTAATGACCACATTCATTTTCAAAAGTTCCAGTGACTGTGGAATAATGCAATGAGACTTTATAAATCCCTAATACATTAAAGAACAATTTCTTCTCTTTCCTTTTACTCTTAGGCTTTGCCACACCATAAAGAGTAGCTGTAATATCATGTCACTATACTTTACTTTGAAATGTCTTTTTCTTTCTTTTCCTCCACACTGATTAATGATTTTCTTTAAGTGGATGAGAAAATAAAAATTAAAATCTGATTAGTCAAAATATGAGCCATCGTTCATTCATAACTTGTCCCTCTCTGGTTTTGCAAAAGATATTCTAACTCCATGTTCTTCAAATATCCCTAAACGTCATAAATAGTATCAAGGATGATTGGTTAAGGGTGTAGACTCTGCATCTGGATTTAGGACATAAATGCAAATATTCAGTACGTGATATTTGTCTGAGATACATATAAGTGACCATTTCTGATAAAGGATAAATGTCACAAGTAGTAGTTTGGGAATTTCAGAGGTGACGTTCCACATATCAGCTAGCAAATTGATGTTATAAACTTTTCTATTGCTCTAAGATATTTTTCCTGGCAAAATCACAAAATTGAAAACACTATATTAGTTAGTGGAACTTAATCTTAACTTTAAGAATTTTATGCAACATTCATTTAAGATACTTTAATCTTGATTAAATTCCCAGGTAACCCGTACTGGTAATCACAAAAATAAAAGACAATTATAAAGTTGAAATTGAACGTCTTCCTGGTTCCAACTGGAATTTTGGACCTTGGTTTTGTTCATTTTCATCTGTGAACCTAATATGAACCCACAGACCAAAATAGTCACATTAAGAACAGGGGCTGGATTTCAGGCTAATCAGGGGAAATGCCTGGGGAGGGTGGTGGTGGTGTTGTCTGCTGCTCACCCGCTTAATCACGCAGACTTTCGGAGTCCAGGATACTTCCAGAGCCTGAGTGGTAGCGATTTCTCAGTTCACATTCCCAGATGTGCGAGTCAAAGGGTCTAGCACCGAATGTCCTCAGAGGCGGGCCTCTGGGAGGGGGACTGCCCTCCCGAAAGAGAGAAATGCGTGGTACTCGGTGTCAAGGGCATCGTATTTATAAAGCACTTTGGGTTCTTTGGATGATATTCAAAGTACTATGAAGTATTATTACTTAACGTATTTTCACTAGATCCAAGGAGAGGGCAGGAAGCTTGCTCCGTGGCTGTGTATCAGGCAAAGGAAGCTGACCCGCACATTCCTCTCCTTATTCTTTCCCTGCCCCTCAGAATACCACACACATAGCAACGGTCAATTACAGGGGAGCAGGTGAGGTGTGCAAATTAACACAGGAGAGAGTGGTGAAAGTCGTGGGGCGGGGAAGGGGGGTGGGAGAAGAAGAGGAGAGCGAAGGACTGCCTGGTGGGAAAGGCAAGTTGCAGTGCCACTTAATAAACATGACTGCTAATAAAAGAAGATTCACATTCTTGAACAGGAAACAACAGATAAACCAAAAAACAAAACAAAACATCAAATCTATATGATTTCATTCTGAGTGTTTTCAAAAGGTTGTGATGTTTTTGTCTCTATTAGAGGAGATTCATATCACCCCTTCCCTCCTCCCCCACCCAAAAAGCAAGTTCCTTTGGAATAGGACACTATGAAAGGAAGAAATGTCATAACTCAAATGATCTAAAACAACTCAGATAATTTACAACGACTTTATTCTCTTTCAGGGGTCATCGTTAGAGAGGGTGTTTAGATAGTTTGCCCAATTAAAGGGTATATTCATATTGCAGAATGAATTATTTGCTAGAATTTAATAGTCTTGAAATTTCACAGATGCCGGTGAGATAAGAAGGGAGATTTCTGTTACTTCCCAGCCCTTTGTAAAACCTCACAGCAGGTGATGCTAGAAACCATAGTCATCACTGCCAATTTAATACACATTAGTATATAGACTTTACTATATAATGTAGAATTCATTGTACTTTCAAAATTAGCATCTTCTCTGATCATTTCAATAAGATAAATAGGCAAGCCATAAAGATTAGCTCCTGAGTGCTTATTGTTCAATGATTCACATTGGTGTACCTCAAGAAAAACATTCGTAAGATGAAAAGTTGGAGGTACATCTGAAAGGTTCTTTGTTTGCATGAGAGAGCCACATTTTTATCAATTGGAGAAGGATAAAATGTGCATTGTGCCAACACTGATGATTATAAGCTTTTTTTTTTTTTTTTACTAGTAGTTCTTCAGGATCACGCAATAACCTAGTAGTAATGAGCTTCAATTATCACTTTACTGGAGACATTTCAAAGAGATTTACTGTTGATAGACTGAGAGAAAAGGTCATTTACACCATTGTTCTTCAAATCACAGAGTTCATTTTGAAGTTTGTGTCTCCTGACAATCTTTCTTTAAGACATTGCAAATTATCTTTTATTGTAGTTCAAATAAGGAAACGGAGTCACAAACAAATTTACCTACTATTAAATAAATAGCTTTGATTTCCTGTATTTACAACTACTATTTAATTATGACATTTTAAAGAAGCTGCCGTTGTCCATTGCTGGCATCATAATTTTCTGAAAAAAACAAAAGCAATCCACTTGTAGCAGTGCTGGGCTGCACACATAGACCAGTTTAGTAATCATGGGTTTATGGCTTTACCATCTTAATATTTATAGTAGCTATTTTTCTGAGGTTGGTGGGTCTGGCACACCTTGATTGCTGTAGATAACTCTGGAGCAGAGGGTGTGGGTGTGAGGTGGGGTCAGTTTAGCACTGCGGAAATTGTTTTTGTATATAGAGAATATAAGTATCATTTTTGCTGTTTGTTTTAGTACCAAATATTCACATGTTTACTTCACAGTTTTCAAAGGATGCTGCCTATCTTAGAATTTAAAGGCCCTGGATATTTGTATTTGTAGATATTGGAGCTGAAATCCATAAAGTCAATTGTTTTCTCTAAGGCTACCTGGAGCCCAAGGACTAAAATCCTGGAATCCTGATGACTTCACTCCCTGTTCCATACTGTGTTAATAGATGTTTCTTATTCGATCCTCCTGACAACCATGTGATACAGGAATTGCTATCTATTCTTGTTTTATAAACAGGAAATATGGCTCCAAGGAGTTGCATGCCACTCCATCGAGAATTTCAAAGCTTATTAAAGACAAAATTTGATTTGGTACCCAGGCCTTGCTCAAAATTGTTAGAGTTATATAAAAATGATCCCAGTTGCATTTCTAATGAGAAACTTTTGGACTATTTCTGTTTATCTGTGTGTTATCTGTTAAGGGTCCCTTGGAATGAGCATCAGCTAAATCTTTTAAAGACCTATGAAACCAAAGTGGTTTCTGTTTGGCTATAACTCCCAGTGGACTGAAAGATTTCATTATGCTGTTAATTTTGCATAACAGTTATTAACAGATGAACTACGTTATTTTGCTTATGATTTTTTTTTCTGAGATCCTAGATTTGAAGCTATCATTCTAAAGTGAAGCCATGTAAAATATTCTGCTTTTGCTTTTAAGCTTTTCTTTTGCCACATTGTTCCTCTTGTGTCCCAAATATTCTAAATTGTTTACATTTTTTGACCATGCAAGGATCCTTGCCACTCCCAATGAAGACTTTAAGACATGCTGATTGCCTGTTTATCTCACTTGTTATGCTTCATTTGCTCATCCTGTAAATATTTACTGGACTCTCCAGGTGGTGCTAGTGGTAAAGAATCTGCCTGCCAATGCCGGAGACCTAAGAGACACAGGTTCGATCCCTGGATTGGCAAGATACCATGGAGAAGGGCATGGCAACCCACTCCAGCATTCTTGCCTGGAGAATACCATGGACAGAAAAGCTTGGCAGGCTCAAGGCCATAGGGTTGCACAAATCAGACATGACTGAAGTGACAGCACACTATTCCAAGAGCTGGAAAAGGAATATTGAAAAATAGAAAACAAAACAAAACAAAACAAAACAAAACCCTGCCCTCAAATTATCTTATGGTTGGGGTATCCATTCTGTGTACAAATAAATGTATAACATGTCAGGTGTGAACACTGTGAAGGGTAAAAATGATGCTGTGCAAGGGGGTAGGGAGTGCTGAACCCAGAGAGGAATAGTCTTATACAGTTGTTAGGAGCAGCTTCAATGACGAGGGCACATTTCTGCAGATAATGTGAAGGAACGAGCTATGTAGAGATCTGAGGGAATAGTAAATTGAAGAAACTAAGATAAACTTGCACTTGGAATGGTCAAGGGACAATGTAGAAAAAGTCCAGAGAATGTCCAGAGGGAATCAGGACACACAAAGCCTTGTGGGCCAATTTAAAAGTATTGCATGAGTGAAGTGCAGAGCCATTTAAGGGGCTAGAACAGAGGAAAATGTAAAAAATAAATTTTTGTGTTTCTAAAGATCTATTTTGGCTGCTTTGTGAGAATAAACTGGAAAATGCAAGAAGAGAAGAAGCAGGGAGACCAGCTAGAAGGCTACTGAAAAAGTCTGTATCATAAATGATGAGTTAGTTCAGGAAAGCTCATCAAATTCTGGACATATTTTGACAATAATGTTGATTTATTCAAAGGTGGGATGTTAAATGTCAGAGAAAGAAAGCAATTAAGAGTGCAGAAAAACTAGAGGGATGGCATTGTCCTTTACTAGAAAAAACTGATAAACACTTTCATGGGGGAGAATGAGAAATGTGTCTATTGACATCTTATATTTGAGGTGTCTACACATAAACAGAAAGCTTGAAAGGCAGTCAGGTTATGAGTCTCAAGATTAGGGAGAGAGTTTTTGAGTGGAAATGATGATTTGGGACTATTTAGACTGATCTTTTACTAAGTATGAATTTACTAGCCAAGGGAGTGAGGGTAAATACAGAAGTTAGAGGATTAAGGCTGTTTGTTAAAGTATGAGGGAGATAAGGAGGAGTTAGTGACAGTAAGAATGACCAGTGAAGAGGGAAGAGAGTGCTATCTCAGAAGCCAAATGAAGAAAGCATTTTAACAAACAAGTACTTAATTGGATTTGCCTTTTCATTTTCTTTTTAATCAAACAGGATACCAAGGGATTGGTTCAAAATGAACATCAAAATTACATTAAGTATAATTACAATTTTTTAAAAAATTGCATACTAGGAATCAAAATTCTCCAAACCAGGCTCCGTGAACTTCCAGATGTTCAAGCTGGATTTAGAAAAGGCAGAGGAACCAGAGATCAAATTGCCAACATCTGCTGGATCATCGAAAAAGCAAGAGAGTTCCAGAAAAAAATCTACTTTGCTTTATTGATTATGCCAAAGCCTTTGACTGTGTGGATCACAATAAACTGTGGAAAATTCTTAAAGAGATGGGAATACCAGACCACCTGACCTGCCTCCTGAGAAATCTGTAAACAAGTCAGGAAGCAACAGTTAGAACTGGATGTGGAACAACAGACTGGTTCCAAATCAGAAAGGAGTACGTCAAGGTTGTTATGTTGTCACCCTGCTTATTTAACTTATATGCAGAGTACACCATGCGAAATACCAGGCTAGTTGAAGCACAAGCTGGAATCAAGATTGCCAGGAGAAATATCAATAACCTCGGATATGCAGATAACACCACCCTTATGGCAGAAAGTGAAGAAGAACTAAAGAGCCTCTTGATGAAAGTGAAAGAGGAGAGTGAAAAAGTTGCTTTAAAACTCAACACTGAGAAAACTAAGATCATGGCATCTGGTCCCATCACTTCATGGCAAATAGATGCAGAAACAATGGAAACAGTGAGAGACTTTATCTTTTGGGCCTCCAAAATCACTGCAGACGGTGACTGTAGCCACAAAATTAAAAGACACTTGCTCCTTGGAAAAAAAGCTATGACCAACATAGACAGCATATTAAAAAGCAGAGACGTTACTTTGCCCAAAGTCCATCTAGTCAATGCTATAGTTTGTCCAGTAGTCATATATGGATGTAAGAGTTGGCTATAAAGAAAGCTGAGCACCAAAGAATTGATGCTTTTGAGCTATGGTGTTGGAGATGACTCTCGAGAGTTCCTTGAACTGCAAGGATATCCAACCTGTCAATCCTAAAGGAAATCAGTCCTGAATATTCATTGGAAGGACTGATGCTGAAGCTGAAACTCTAAAACTTTGGCTACCTGATGCGAAGAACTGACTCATTTGAAAAGACCCTGATGCTGGGAAAGATTGAAGGCAGGAGGAGAAGGGGACAACAGAGGATGAGATGATTGGATGGCATCACCGAGTTGATGGACATGAGTTTAAGTAAGCTCCGGGAGTTGGTGATGGACAGGGAAGCCTGGTGTGCTACAGTCCATGGGGTTGCAAAGAGTCAGACACGACTGAGCGACTGAACTGTACTCAGGAAATATAAATGGCAGGTTTACTTATAGTTCTCCATTCTCAGAATTTTTGTACATATTGAATTCTTCTCCACATAATGGTTGAGTCGGACAAGATTTGCTCTGATCTAATTTTGCAGTCTCATAAAGAAGGCAGTATGAAATAAATCAGCAATTGTGAGGACTATTTTTTCTAGAAAGGCAATGTGGTATAGTGTAAAGAAAGGGCAGCCTGTGAGTGAACCCAGTTTCTACTGAGAACTTAGCAAAATTGCTTCACTTCTTTAAGGCTCACCTCCATCCTCTTTAAAATAGAGGATATTAATACCTATCTCCCAGGGTTACCATTTCTGATTAAATTTTAAAATATAGTTAGTTCAATTGTCTTGGGAGTTCCCTGGCAGTCCAATGGTTAGGACCAGCGACCATGCATTTTCCCTGTCATGGCCCGGTTTTAATCCCTGGTGGAGGAACTAAGATCCTGCAAGCCTTGCAGCAGGGGCCACTTCCCCACCCCTCAAAAGAGGTAAATTGCCTGATACACTGTGAACACTTAACATCAATCTCTAAATCATTAAGTATCTTTCAAATAGATACTTTAAAAGCATTGTGCTGCATATTAGCATTTTTCCGGGGAAATATTCAAATAATTCTTGACTGGGAGCTGTATGTATAGTGACGTGTGTGTGTGTGTGTGTGTGTGTGTGTGTGTGTGTGCATGCATGCATGCTCACTCAGTTGTGCCTCTTTGTAGCCCCATGGAAAGCTGATAGATGTGGTACTCAAAAAAATTTAAGCAGTTGTTTACCTTTCCTAGTTTCTACTCTGGGATAAACAAATAATCAGAATATCTTTTCTTACTTTTCTCTCCCTGAGCCATTCTGGCATAACCTATCAACCTGAGAAGGGTAACTTTGTTCACTTTTTCTCAAGATTTTGCTCAACCTAGCTGGAACATATGAACAAGAAAGACCTCCTAGAAAGAGCTGTTGTCTCCAAGTTGAGAAGAATTCTCTGGAGAGAATACATTTTACAAACATAAATAAAATGATTTTGTGACCATTTTTACAGTGCTCTGCTTGTGTATCCTCTAATCACTCTTTCGTGCAGATCTCAGTGAATGGGGGACCTGAGTGATCCATCTCATCTCAATCTTACAAAGCAATTGCAATGTGAATTCAGATGATGGATCTATAATCTATTATAAAATGAAAGAAAATTCATCTTCAGAAGAAACCTGAATGAAGAGAAGATTCTAATTAGATGTTATTTGCTTTTAATGGTGCTTTTTTATCCCTGGGGTGAATAAGTTCCATTGTCACCGAGACACTCTATTATTCAATTGGTGTCTCTGCCCTCTCCTGGCCCCACAGCACAGTCCAGCAGGGACTAGACTTGGATCTCTTCAGAGCTCATTAATTTGGAACCTCTGCTGACTAGAGACAGAGCTTTGGTTAAACTTAAAATGCTCTTTTCCATGTCCTAAGAGTTGGCCTTGCTCAGAGTGTTTTAACTAAAGAAATCAAAGGTAATGAAACCAAAAACACCTAAAGTGGACTTTAAGCATGGAATAGAGAATGTTCCCTTTTTAATATAGGTTACATGAGAAATAAAGGGAGGAAAGTGAAACTTTCATGGGAAAAAAATGACTTTTAGTAGCTTAATGTGGGGTCTACACACTTTGCCTGCCATGTATTCAAAAATTAGAGTGGACTGCTACACTTGGAAAAGGAGACTTTGACTGAATGCAGTATTATCAAAGCATAGTTTTAAAATTATAATTAATGTGTTATGATGAAAACACAGATTGAGGATTAATCCAAAAGAGGTATTTCATTAAGGAACAAGAAGGTAATTCATTAGAGAATAAAGTATTAATATTTTTATTCATTATAAAATAAGAGATCTGTGCCTTTTTCTCAAACACTAAATATAATTAGAATATACATTTTGCATTCATACCAGACAGATGGTTATTTAATTTAAAATGTGAGTCCTTGCCACCTGCAAAACTCTGTACTAGACACTGGGGATTATAACAATGAAAAAAATAATCTCTTCATAAAAAAGCTCAGTTTCTGGTTGGCTTGGTCAAAGCCTCAAATGAACTAAGAAAAAGAGGGACACAGTAAATGGAAGGCAGAATTCAGTGAAAAAATCAAAGTACACAGAAGAAAAAGAAGTTAATTGTTGATTGGCAATCACGGAAGGCTGTTGCTATTTAAGTTGCATATTTTTGGTTAAAGGAACAGTTGAATGAAGCAAAGTTGTGAAGTTGTGAAATTTGTTCAGGAAATGGAGAATGGAGTTGGGGAGCCAGAGCATAGAATGAAATAAGAAAAGAGGCTGCAATCATAGCCTAGATATATCTGAATGCTAACTGAGGAGTCTGGGCTTTCCCTTACATAAGCTTGGCAAGTTATTTTGGGTAGGGATGTATATAGTCATGGTTAACAAGAGATTGTTAGGACAATATATGGATTCATCAGTAGAAGTGTAATTTGCCATGTTACCTCTGGGATGATTCAGAGATAATTTTTTAAAAATATTGGTTCAGTCTGCTTTGAGTTCTTTCTCCCTCTTAAAATTTCAAACTGAATTTAATATTCTTTTCTAACATTTGAAAATACTTCTGTTCCCAACAGGAATAGGAATACCATTGGCATAATGTTCTACAGAGTGTCCAGATACACTTGGCACCTTGTCAGCATTTCACTGGCTCCACAGTCTCTGTCTTTCCCAGTTTGGCTCACTGATTTTTCCATCAAGAGGATAGCCTACCCTTCATCCTCAATACATGCTGAAATAAAACACATCTCTCAATCCACGTTTCATCTATTCTGCTAAAGTTTGGTATTCAGGGGTCATTGTGTTGATTGCTAGACTCTCTGTCTCCAACCATACCCAGAATCCAGTGCCCCATGATGGCGTGGACCCAGCAAGAGTCTTGCCAGCCCGTTTTCCTGTCACTCCTCCCTGCTAGCTTTGAAATTAGAAATTCACTCCTGAACCCTACACCAGTGACCATAGCCTTGCCACCTATGAACAGAGATCTTGGCTCCCTATCAATCCAAATCTGTAATTTCTACTCAAGTGCCATCACAAAGTGTTATCTGACTACATCGATGGCCAATTTTGGTAGCTGGGAGAGTTCTCTGACTTCATTTACCTGTTAGGCAGCTGTTGTTCAGTCACTCAGTCATGTTCAACTCTTTGTGACCCCATGGACTGAAGCACACCAGGCGCCTTCCCTGTCCTTCACTCTCTCCCAAAGCTTGATCAAACTCATGTCCACTGAGTCAGTGATGCTGTCCAACCACCTCATCCTCTGTCACCTGCTTCTCCTCCTGCCCTCAATCTTTCCAAGGATCAGGGTCTTTTCCTATGAGTTGGCTCTTCACATCATGTGGCCAAAGTACTGGAGCTTCAGCTTCAGTATCAGCCCTTCCAATGAATATTCAGAGTTGTTTTCCTTTAGGATTCACTGGTTTGATCTCCTTGCTGTCCAAGGGACTCTCGAGAATCTTCTCCAGCACCACAATTTGAAAGCATCAATTCTTCAGCACCCACCCTTCTTTAGGGTCCAACTCTCATATCCATACATGACTACTGGAAAAACCATAGCTTTGACCATATAGACCTTGGTCAGCAAAGTGACATCTCTGCTTTTTAGTACTCTGTCTAGGTTTGTAATACCTCTCCTCAAATCTCAGGTCTCTCTTCCTTCTTGCATCTTTCCATTGTTGCTAGGGGCTATTGTACCTCATATATAAGTGCCCATAATTAACAATCAGTGCAACTGTAGAATCTCCTGAAACACAGAAAACTGGAGATTCTTTAACAGAGAATCCAAAATATGAACTTGCACTACATGAATTTACATGGTGATCAAAGGCTATTTAGTGAGCATTTACACTTGAAGGAATCAGAAGCTTAATGCTTTCTTTAACTCAAACACACAAGTAAACATCTGCATTTCTATGTGCTATAACAGGCTCTGTGTTGAGGTAACTTATTTCTCCTCTTGTCCTGTCATCACCGTACTTCCCAGGCAGAGTTCAAATGGTACTTAATCACTTGAACATGCCTGGAATGCAAACAGGAAAAGAAGGGAAACAGGTCAATTGATTGTTGATTGGCCTGCTGGCTAATCCCATAGCAAAAGAAAAGTCTCTCCCACTTCGTAGGCATTTAATTTATTCCTCCAAAAGTAGAAGGAAGGTCAAGAGGAGAGTATATTGGAGGAAAACAAAAATTGAAGAACACGATTTTTACATTTTTGTCTTAATTGTATTTTCTGTGTTGTTACTCACTACTGATTTTAGGATCTTAAATTCTACAACATGTGCTGAACTAACCAAGGGTTGTGATTTCCAAACTTGGAGGACTGTAGGTTATCTCCTAGATCTTTGGAATGAGACCTCCCTCTGGTGGTGCCCTGGAATCTGTGTTTTTAATAAGCTCCTCAGGTGATGTGCCCTGTTGGCTCAGACAATAAAGAATCTGCCTGCAATGCAGGAGACACAGGTTCTATCCCTGGCTCAGGAAGATCCCCTGGAGAAGGGAATGGCAACCCACTCCAGTATTCTTGCCTGGAGAATTCCATGGACAAAGGAGCCTGATGGGGCACTGTCCACAGGGTTGCAAAGAATCAGCCACGACTGAACAACCTTCACTCACTCATTCACTCAGATAATGTGAACGATTGTTATAGTAGGAGGCACTGATAAACAGCACAGATATATTAAAGTTACATTAATTTGTATTAGATAGCTTAACCAATGACTTCCTTTCTTATTTTACTTTTTAAGATTTTCTTTTATGTGGACTGTTTTTTAAAGTCTTTCTTAAATTTGTTACAATATTGCTTCTGTTTCATGTTTTGGTTTTTTGGCTAAGAGGCCTGTGGGATCTTAGCCCCTCGACCAGAGATCCAATCAGACCAGGGATTTCTGCATTGGAATGTGAAGTCTTAACCACTGGATTGCCAAGGAAGTCTTGATAACTCTTTTAGATGTTTCTATTATAAGTAGGATATTCTTTACAGACAAATCAATTTGTATTGTTTGTTGATTTAAATCATGTGTGTTCTACTTTTTGAGATAAAAAGAAATAATTAGAAAATCTGAGGTTAAGACAGTGAGAGAAGTTAGTGGGGAACTTGAGAAATCTGATGCCAGAGCAAAAGCAAGGTTTGCTAGCATTTGCACAAACCAGAAGGATGCTTTTTTAAAGCAATGGGTTTTGTCCAGGTGAATTGATAAACCAGAAACTTTACATTTAAGTTGTTATAACCATTTTTAAAATTTGCACATGTTGTAGACAGAATATTCAGGCTTTACCTCAATGAAATAGTCAATATCATTGTTTGGATTGGTAGTCATGTTCACAGTTTTTAAAAATTCGAATTGAATAATAAAAAACTAGAAATCCCTGATAAAAATTTCAGAGGATATTGTTTGTTTACTCATCTCAGGGATACAGAACCAGGAGAGATGAGGATGGGCAGGTAGCAGTTAGGCTGCAATGAGAAAGTTTCAGTAAAAAGTGACTTCAAAAGGATGAAGAAACTTAGTCCTCCAGACTAGGCCGTCTACCATGTAATACAAAAGAGGGGAAAACAATATGCCCACTGACTTGGGTCCTGGTTTATAAAACAGAATTTTAATTCTTCTCATTGAATAAACCCAGAAGTTACAGAGGTTATCCAATGTTATACCCTAACTCTCCCAGACAAATACAAATCAAACAAGGCTAAGCTCAATTTCAGAGATCATCAGTAGGACATTTAAGGCTTCCTAAGATCCAACCAGTCCATCCTAAAGGAGATCAGTCCTGGGTTTTCATTGAAAGGACTGATGGTGAAGCTGAAACTCCAATACTTTGGCCACCTCACGTGAAGAGTTGATTCATTGGAAAAGACCCTGATGCTGGGAGGGATTGGGGGCAGGAGGAGAAGGGGACGACAGAGGATGAGATGGCTGGATGGCATCACTGCCTCGATGGACGTGAGTTTGAGTGAAGTACAGGAGTTGGTGATGGACAGGGAGGCGTGGTGTGCTGTGATTCATGGGGTCACAAAGAGTCAGACACGACTGAGCGACTGGACTGAACTGAACTGAACACAGCCCTTGCTGCAAGATAAATCTCCCATCATTTATTTACTTAAAAATGTTTTAAAGATTTTTTTAATGTGAACCATTTTTAAAGTCTTTATTAAACTGCATCACAGAAAGTTGGAAATGACTGAGCAACTAAGCATGATTAAATCTGTTGTGATAATGTTTCTGTTTCATGTTTTGGGTTTTTAGTTTTGGCCACGAGGCATCTTAGGGATGATCTTAATTCCCTGACCAGGGATCGAACCCACACCCCCTGCGTTGGAAAGCAAAATCTTAACCTCTGGACTACTCAGAAAGTCCCTCCTACATATTTAATTTAAATCATCTCCTCAGAGAATTAGTTTATTTTATTATTCTACTCCCTCAGTGGGGATGGAGAACCATTGGTTGACCTACCTCTAAATAGTATTTATGACTATACCAATTCCTTTTAAAATTCAAGGATTCAAAGAAAAAGTTCTTAGAAATTTCCACCTCTATTTAGGTTCCCCCCATCTTATTGTTTTTGATTTATAAACACTCATCTACCTGAGTTGAGTGGATAGACTTATATAAAACTGTTTTTCATCTGTACTTTTGTTCTACTTATCTAAACTTCAACATATTAGGAAAGTGATTAGAAATATGTGTGATCTTCTTGAATTGCTATTTAATCATTAATATTAATGATCAAAAAGGCCTGTGGAGTCCAAACACTAGACAATCAGCCCATCTGTTGCACACTTGAATTTCTTACTGGGTACAATGAGTTTCTACATAAATCACTTCTGTCGTTTTGAAATACAGTGAACAGATCCTCAGTTCTTCATTTCCTTCTTTTCTCCTTTTTTTTTTTCTCATAATTTTCTCTCAGTTCTAGGGATTTTCCATTTCCTTTATTTTCTCTGATGATCTTGCTATTTGACTATTATCTTATCACATCAAAACCCCTTTGTTCTTCTCTGCTTACCCTATGTTTTTAGGAGAGACCTTCTTGTCATATCTCTTTATTCCTAAAATAATAGTATTGCCTAAACTTGACACTTAAACATAAATATAAAGTGATAGCATCCTCTGCCATGATTAAGGAAACTAAAGGGAGCCCAAAATTAAATTCAGCCATCAGGTATCTGAGAACAAGCCCTAACGCTCTGCCTTGGGAAGCATACAACTACTTCTGTACTTCTGAGCTTAGGAAGATGGATGTGGGGACTCTACCCTTTCCTTTATCTCCCCTTGTTCCTTTAACAAAATATATTTCTGGGAGAATGAAGGTACAAGGAAATAGGGGGAGTCTTTATTTTCCTCAATTAATGGGATCATATGAGGGAAAAGAACTATAATTTTATTCAGCCTTCGATCTCAGAGTGCCCAAGAAAAGTGAACAAAACCATCAAAAGTAAACAGTTGTTTATTTGGGGTCATGGGGGACTGATGGCTGTGTCAAGTTTGGTTCTAAGGTTTCCAGGGTGAGTTAGTGGGTGACAGCAGTTTTGTATGGGTGACAAGAAAGCACCCCAAAAGGGGGCTGCCTGTTAGGCTAACGCTCCCTTGAAGAATTTTTACTCAGTGTGTAATTGTAAATTAATGTTCGGTGATTCCATTTTGATACCTTCATGAGTGGTATCAAATTCATGGTGTGCTAAATTTTCTAAACAGCATCCCTGCCTGAACACAATAGAACATCATGCTGTACTGGGAGACTTTTCCCCTCCTCTGAATGGTAATTTAGGAAATGAGCCAGAAACCCTATGTGCACAAGTGTACCATAAAAAGCCCATTAACTAAGGTGCAAGTGAAATGGATCTGACTGCCATGTGTCTAGTATGCCATCTAAAAAGGTACCACTTAATAGCATTCCTGACATCACCTTGAGCCCCCAATAGAAAGGGAAAATGAGAAGAAGAGGGAGATTCCGCCCCCCCCCCCCACACACGTTTAGTAAATCAAGCAGCATTTTGTCTAAAGGAAAGCAAAGTCAGGATTGAAAAAAAGCAACAACATAATATATCTTGATCTTCTTCCAGCATGGGTGAGAGTGTTCGCCAAAAAGCAAGAAACAGTATCTGAAATGTTTGAAAGGCAAGAGGCTGGGCCAGCCCTCATCCACAAGGTTACTTGAGATGGAGATGAGGAGTTCCTGAATGACTGGCATGACTTGTTGCCATTATCAATTAAGGGTTAGAGAGCTCACTTGATACACCCAGACATTTTATCCAGTGCCAGAAAGGCAGCCTTTCTCCACAGTTGAGACTGTTTAAGGTCTGTGTAACAGAGCTAAGCAAAGACTAGCCCTAAAAGCAACAAAAACTTTAGCTGAATTTGCTTGACAACAGCCATTGGACCCAAGTCGAGGCCAGTCATCACACAATTGGTCATGATCACCTCTCCCTCCAGTCAAATGACACCTAGAAGGTGGGATACCATTGTCTGAGTGGACCACACAAAATGCAACATTTGGACATGGTCAAGTCCTGTTCAAAGTGGAAGACACTAATAAAATCTATTGATACATCTCAAATGTCATCATGGAACTGAGTCATTATTCACAAATTAAGAAGAAATTCCTGTTGAACTACTTATATATTACTTAAAAAAAGTTGTAATGAGTTTTGCTTTCCATTTTACTATGGGTTGATAGTTGATATTGAGGCTTTTTTTTTTTTTCTTGCTAAATCATGGAGCCCTTGGAAGGGGCCTAATTTGTGCACCAACAGAGAAACCTCTGAAAACTGAGCAGCCTACCACAAGCTGTGGTTACATCATGTGACTTACAAGGCCCCCTGGGAGGAAAGGGCCAGGTCCACTTTTGGACTCACACATCTCAAGGACTATAATTCTCACACTAAGAGGTGAGAGGAAGATTGTTTCAACACTGGAGAGTACGTTCTAATTTCCTCACAGTAGAGATGGAGTTTAAAAAAATTTTTTTTTAAGTTACTTACCAGATACTAAAAAACAAAGTGAAGTTTTTAAAGACCAGAAAACCCAAAGGTCATTAAAGAGGAAATGTTATCATTATGGAAAAATAATTCCTCCCCTATACCATGACCATACACAAATTCTAGAGTTTAAAGAGAAAACACAAAAAAGGCAAGAAAGCAGGGTAAAAGAGAGAGAGGGAGGCAGGGCAAGTTTTGCTCGATGATTCTGACAGCAGCAGAACAAACCTGCTTCTTAAGATTCCTGAGGACACTGGTTGACTGAAGAATCTGTGCTACCCAGAGTAACATGGGAGAGACACCGGGAAGGAAAAAGAATTTGTGTGTGGAGAGTGAGCAGAGCGGGGTTGGAGGGTCGGGGTTGTAAAGAAGAGAGCACTAGTAATTAAATAAAGATATGCATGAAAGACTCAGAACCAAATTCTACAACGGTCATCTATGCACTTTGTAGATTGCGGGTGTGAACATTCACAGCGTATGCTTTGGATAGTCCAGATTTATGCCTGTTATCCTAGCTTAATTATTAATAGCACCCTCTTCACTTTCAAAAGTTGTTGGGGAGGACTATAAATTACACGATCCGTGTAGTCCCAAGACTCCTTGGTTGGGGAATGAAAGTTGAAGTATCTTTGGAAGAAATGAGCTGGAAGGAGGGGGTAAAGAAAATAGGACTTTCGCTGGAGACCATTTATAGGAAATTCCACAGCTCTGTTCTATAAGGACCAAGAAGAAAAATAATGAAGACTGGATTCTAAAAATGTGTGTGTTCTAAGAAAATATTAAACTGATACCACTCTAGAGCAAAGTAAAAGCTCAGCAATGGTGATCTACTTTATATTAATAATTCTCATGATCATTATTCTTTACTAGACTGTATCTTGGCCCCCGAGACTACATTAAAACACTCCATGGAATATCATTTAAGTATAATTTCTCTTTTGTTTTTTGATTTTTTTTAAATGGAATTTTAGCTCATGGTCATGACATGGAGTAAAAATCTGAAATTTCTTATACTTTTTTCTCCTAACTTCATTACTTTTTTTCTGTGTAAGATTATTACATCCACAGGTAAATCAGCCAGGGTTGCATCTTGTAGAAACAGTAGAACCAATAGGAAAAAAATTATTATCTTTTAAAGTCTTTGACTAAGGTCAAAACTCTAATTATGTAACAATTAGAGATACACAGATAAATGTATAATCTAAAAGACATTACTAGATATGTTATTCATTACATTCTATTTTGGACTTTAGCCAGAATTTGGTCTGCTATTGAAATGTTCATATTAGAGTGAGTAACTTGTCTTAGTTACCCAGTACATCCCCCATTTTAGAATCGAAAACTCCCACTATCTAAGGAAACTTATCAGTTGTTGGCAACCTGAAACAATTGGTTACCTTAGCTCATATGATCACATAATTATAAAAGGATCTGTAAAGAGTGTTAGCATTAAAAAAAAGAGTTTTTGCAAAACTCCAAACTGTAACATTTTAAAATAATTAAAATACATTTTTGATTTGCAAATTTTTAGTTTGCAGATTGTAAACAGCATCAGAACCAGAGGTGCCAAAAACCTTTATAAAAGGCCATCCTTACACAGTTCCAAGCCAGGTCCAGTAAGAAAGAGCCAGAAATGTCCAGGCCAATTCTGAAGACTTAAAAGGTTCAGATAGTTCGGATAAGCTTTGGACAAGCAGCCAAATTCTGGAAGCATATCTGAACTTCTTCCAAATCACAAACCTTTTGAGGTTTGCTTCTCCTTAGTCCAAAGCCACTGCAATAGCTGACAGCCTCTTCACAGTTTTACATGAGCAGTAATGAGTATGAGATTATCAGAGGCTCCAAGTCACGCCATTCCCTCATTGTTTGGATAATAAAGTTCAGAGGTACTGAGGATAATCTCCCTAGGAAGACAGAGACCCAACTTTTACTTATCATTCTTCTGTTCACTTCCTTTTTAGCTAATTAAACCTTGGTTCTTCACAGGAAATAAAACTTTGCAACTTCCATAACGGGTCGGCTTGGTAATATTGTATATATCTTTCCCGGTTTGTCTGGAAAAACAGGAAAAGAGAGGTGCCAGCGTGAAAATCCAGAAGAGAGGGTTATCTTTTAAATGAGCAGAGTTTTCATTTGCACGTGGCCAGAGCTGGCTGTGCCACTGGGTCAATAGGGATGTCCGCCTTGGATCTCTGGAAGGCTTTATGGGGGCGGGAGCGAGGGGCGCGAGAAGAAGGGAGAGGACCCTGAAGAAAGACTGGGAAGAATTTTTACAGCTACACGTCGGCCATCTTTATGGGTGCCCTACAGGCTCCAATATGTGACTGCGAATAAGCCTCCCACGAAGCCAAGGAGAAGGCAATGGAGTGTGCAGTATGAGGAGGAGAATAATAAGGCAACCTCGTTTTCAGTTTTAGATGAATTTAAACCATATGAAAATCGTCTGTTTCTAGCACTTTCATGGGGAACGTTAATCCATGCTCACATGTAGCCCTAACTTGCTGTTTCTCGTCTAATCAAGAATAATGGAGTGGACCAAAGACAGATATTGTGGCGTCAGGACCTTCCCGAAAGTCACACAGAGAATCACGGTTCTGTTTCAAAAATAAGCAGTAAAATTCTCTTTTTTTTTTTCTAATAAATTTCTAAAAAAAAAAAAAAAAAAAAAGTGACAAGTGGAGAAAGTAGACAGAAAGCTAGATTTAACGTAATAGATACATTGTCATACAATTAACACATTTAATATAGCACTTGGAATTTTACATATGGAATCAAGTAAGAATTAACAAATGTTCATACAAGATAACAAACTGCCAAGTGATGTGCTAATTAAACAGATTTGGTGGAATAAATATGCTAAAATTAGAAACTCAGCTGGAATTAGTACCTTTTTTATTCATGTATTTTGGGCTATCCTGGGATACATTCATCACCAATGACTGCATCATTTAACAATTAGGATTTTTTGTTATTTTTGACCTAATTTGTGACTGAAACTGTTTTGTTTTTTAGTGATGTTTAAGCTTAGAGACAATGGTATCTCAAAATGAAAGAAAATCATCTTATTTTGTGCAGTAAATAGACTTGGAGAAAGTATTAAAGCAGTTTACTGTAAATGAAATAAGAGATAGCTATTTGAAAGATTTTTTTAAAGGAAATTCTGTTATAAAATAAATAGTTTGTGTGTGTGTGTGTGTGTGTAACATTCTTAATTACTTCTCAATTTGTCTTTTCAAAAAATAAATAAATTTTTGTGTACTGGATTTATTAAGAAGGAGCCAAATTTTAGATGACTAAAGTTTAGACATTGTTGTCTCCTAGCCTTAAGAAAATAGTTTGGTGTCTTAACAACAGCAGTAGCATTCATTTAAGAACTTAACACAATGCTTAAATTTACAAGATAACATTATCTTCGAATAAGAATGTTCAAGAATTTAGATACCTGGATGGTCTCTGTAACACATCAGCAAAAATAAATTCGTGGGACTCATGAGAGAGATCAGGACATTAGATAATAAATCTCAAGGTTAAAAGAATGATTAATGTCAGATTAAACCTATGTACTTTAATAACTATAATGAGTCAGAAATATTTGAATCTTGATGATATTAACTTGGAGATTTAAGGGGTTTTTTTCCCAAACACGAATATTGATGATTATAAATATTGAGGGGTTGTAGGTTTCATGAACTAAATGATATGTTTTTAATACTAATAGCGATTTTAACTGGGGTACTTCCATAGAGTGTACTAGAGCTATGAGTGGTAGAGGGAGCATGAGAGGAATATCTCAAGTCCAATTAAAGTATTTTTATTTTTCCAATGAACAATGTTCAAAATATTTGGTAACAGGAAGTGAAAGTGAGACTGGGTGTTTGAGGCCCGCTCCATAATATGTGCCTTTTGGCTGGAGAAATCTAATACTGGTTATGGTGATTGCTATAAACCATAAAATGATCATGTGCCCACTCCATTTCTTCGCCTATCTCTACTGTTTAGATCTGCCAGTGTTCCAGTTATCAACTCTGGCCTCTCCCACTGCTGTGACCTCAAGTAGCAATCCATGGGATGCATCATGCTGGGAAAGCATAGGCCTCACGACATTTGTGTTTTCTCCCCTATTGGCAGTTAAAACTAATTTCAGATAAAGGGTTGATAGCCAGTAATGGGTCCTCTTTCTAATACTGTTTTCTGTAACAATCATATGGTGAGGAAGACATTTGGGATAAAGGAAGAAGAATGGGAAGGAAAGGACTGGGGAGAGGACAAATTTTTTTGTTCACCTTAAGCTGCAACATATGATACGAATAAGGATGACTCTGTTAGAGTCATTAAACATTAGAGATAAAGGAAAGTAAGATATTTTGCAGTTCAATCTATCCATTTTAGAACTGATGAAACCGAGGTCTGGAAAGGTTGAGCAATTTTGTCCAGAATCACAGGGAGACTCGGGTCCCCTGAACATGTACCTGTGTGCTATACAGGATACTTGTGCTGCTTTAACTGTCTCGGGTCATAATTTCCAGGAACGTTTTATCCTTGTTAGATTCTCCATACAGTTTTGAACAAATCCAGATTGCTGTTATAATTCAATAGTGACACACTTCTCCCCACTCCTTTTCCTTCTGTTATTATTAAATAATCTTTAATATAGAAATATCTTTCCCTGGATATTATTTCCTCAACCCAATGGTAAGACTATTAAAGCAATATTATTTATTTAACATGTGGTTAAATTTATTATTTACAAAAAAATTAATTACAAAAAATAAAATGATTGTTGATTATAATTGTTTATTATTTTATTATGTATGCATTGCATGTTATTATCAGAATACGGTTTATATTATTCCTTTTGAATTATATTTTCTCATTTAAAAATCAGTGACTATATGTTAAAATATATTTTGTAACATAACTCAATGAACCCCACAATGCCTATAAATATATAATGGGCTAGAAGGTTAAAATGTAAGCTTGTTTCTCTCTCTCTCACCCCAGACTATTGAAAGTTTACTCAGCTGTTTTTGATGTCTTAAACTACTCTTTCTAGCCATCTGTTGAGTTTTTTTTTTTTCTTTTATGAAAATAGACTGAACCTGTACACACAGCATTTGGGTAAAATAATTATTTTGACTTCTTGTTGATTGCATGTAAAGAAAATTAAGGCTTCAAATTTAATCAGCATATCAGAAATATTCATTCTCACCATCCACCATACAACGGTTTGAATTTCCTATGACTGTTTTCTTTACCCTTTCTGTGCAGACAGCATTATTCACTATAAGCACCATTAAAGAACCAAGTGTCAATGAACCCAGCAGTGAACTGACAGTTACTTAAACAGCACATGATCCAAAGCAGTTTGAGGAATGCCAAATGCTTCTTTTTCAACAAGTCCATTTCATCCAAGGGGGAAAAAAATCATTTCATTTAAAGATTTATATTTATGAACATGTTATGAATGTTCTGGATGTTCCCTGTAATGTTTTATGAAAGATCCAGATGCGTTTCCAAGAATCGTGAGGCAAGCCGGCTGGCCAAGGAGACAGTTCGGCCCTTCATGGGCAGATCCAAGGATGGAAGGAGTCGGCCGAGCCCTGGAGAGGGATTATACTCTCTTGACAGAGGGATCTGTTGCTCTTCCACCTGACAGTGTTCTGTGGTGTCCCTCTTTGTTCTGACTGCTTCCTCTCAACTCCTCCCAGATGGGTAGTGGGAAGAGACCAGCTGCTTGGGAAAATAATCAGGAGGATCATTTCTAGGAGCCCTTCCCAATAGTACAGGTTGGAGGCCAACCACCTGAAAAGGTTGTTAGCCAAGAAGCACTTCTTCTGCTCTCTGGTGAGCTGCTCTCTGGAGTTGGTTGAGAGGAGAAGGCCAAGAACAGCAGAAGGCTGTCCCCAGGAGAGGCTGAGCTCGACTCCAGGGAGGAGAGCTGAAAGGGAATCCAGGCTCTATAGCACATGCCCCTCCTTTCTTAGGGTTCAAAGTTATCTATCATCCCAGTGGAAATGGATTTGCTGTCATTGGGATTTTCTTGGTAATTTTAATTTTGACATATTTTCTTTCATTTCCTAGCTTGATTGACTTATTTGGTTAAAGCATAGCTAAATACATGAGGAGGATAACAGGTTATTACTTTTTCCTAGAAACACCTATCAGTGTTCACCAGAGAAAATCATTGTATTTATATGGCTAGAAACTGACTGAAACCTGGACAACTTTCCCTGGTGCCATGTGATTGGTTACAAGAGTGAACAAGGAAAAGATGTTGAAAGGCTAAGCATAAGTCTCTGCTCATCACAGAGGAAGAAATTTAGTATCTTTCTGATGGTAGGTGACTGCAATGTGCATTTTTCCAATACCATCAAGCAGTTGTTCAATGCTCAGCAGATCTATTTGTAGGTAACCTACAAATTGAACTCAATTCTGACACATCTACCTGGAGATAACATCAGATCCCACACGTGAAGATCTCAGTCCCACAAGACTGCCTCCAATTCAGATGTCAATTACAAGTCCAGGTTGTTACCAGTGCTTCTCACAAACTAGCTATAAATTGAAGGTCCCCATGACCCTTTCCTTGGGTTCTATTAATTTGCAACAGCAACTTGCAGAAATTGGGAAACCAGTTTACTTCTAATAATCAGTTTATTACAAAAGACATTAAAGAATACAAATGAACTGCCATCTGAAGAGAAACATAGGGCAAGGTCTAGAGGGAGTCCTAACACAGGAGCTTCTGTCCCTATGGGTTTTGGAGTGCACCAACCTGGAAGCTCTCTGAGCCCTATAGTTCAGGAATTTTTATGGAGACTTCATTATGTAGCCTTGATTGATTAAATCATTGGCCAATCATGATTGAACTTAATCTCCAGCCTTTCTTCCTTCTTTGGAGGTATGAGTGTGGTGAAAATTAAGTTCCAACGCTTCAGTCACATGGTTAGTTCCCTTGGCAGCAAGTTATCTAGGGGCTTTCCAAGTGTCACCTCATTAACATAACTCAAGTGTGGTTGAGAGGGGCTTGTGATGAATAACAAGATACCCATTTTACCTTTTTGTCTCCGGAGTGATTTCAAGACCAGAAAGTGAAGACAGAAGACTAAATGTAATAAAAGATGCTCCCATTGCTGTTATCACTCAGGAAATTTGCATAGGTTTTGAGACCTGTGAGCCAGGAAACTTGGATGAAAACCAAAATATATATTTATTATAAATCACAATATTGCAGTGATTCAACTCAGGTTCCCTGGAAAGCAAAGCCTGGGACAAGGGCTTTTGTGCGGGTCGCTTATTTTTGCAAATGATTCCAAGGAACAGGAATGGGGCATTGGTAAAATGAAGTAGGGACAAAGGAAGGAAAGGTGATACTTGATCTGTTCATTTGCAGCTCACCTCTGGAATTCTGTCTCGCTGGGAATTCTCTCAAAAGCCTTGTAGAAACCACCTCAGAATGCCAAAGGGGCTGAAGAAGGGTATATGTATATACCACTTCCATTCCTCAAGGTCAAGCTTTGCTTCACAGAGTGGGGTGTTATCCTTTGAAATTGGAGAGCCCACTCCTCCAAGACTTTCCATGTGTGCCAATGCAGGAAGATGTGGGTTCAATTCCTGGGTCAGGAAGATCCCTCAGAAAAGGAAATGGCAACTCACTCCAGTTTTCTTGTCTGGGAAATCCCATGGATAGAGCAGCCTGGTGGGTTACAGTCCATGAGGTCTCAAAAGAGTTGGACGGTACTTAGTGAATAAAATAACAACCCACTTCTCCAAAAACTAAGTTTTCTTTACAGTCATCTCCTAAGTAATCTCCTCTCTCTCCTCAACAATCTCCTCCAGATTCATGGTTTTAAATACCATTAATATGTAAATTTGTATCTCCTTTTCTGATTTCTCCACTGAACTCTTATCTCATATAATCAGCTGCCTACTCAGTGTGTTCACTTGGCTATCTACTAGGGGTTCTAAAAATTAACATATCTAACTAGAGTCCTTGAATTTCTACCCTGACCAATGTCAATATTTTTAAACTTTATAAAAAACTCCACCATTTGTCACGTGCTCAGGCCAGAAACCTAGGGGACTCTCTTGATTTCCTTCTTCAGCAGTCTCATAACTAATCTCTGCTTCTACTTTTATTCCCCATCTGAAACCAGAAAAACGTCTCCAGGCAACTAGAGTGGGTTGCCATGTCCTCCTCCAAGGAATCTCCACAACCCAGGGGTCAAACCAATGTCTCTTATGACTCCTGAATTGGCAGGCAGGTTCTTTACCACTAGTGCCGCTTGGGAGGCCCATCCATTTGACAGAAGTATGCAAATTCTTATAATGTAGAATAGTACAGAATTTAAAGTATTAGAAGCATTTTTATTCTTTCATATACTATGAGTGATTAAAAAATAACCGCATACACTTTTGGAGAGTCTTTGTAAAATGTAGGTTAATTAGACTTTAGTTCTCTAAAGTACTCAAGGACTAACGTAATGTTTTCTCAAAGTTGAGTTCCCCACCAGAAGCCCCTCTTTAAGGCCCTTTCCTTCATCTAGTGTGTGTGTGCTCCACGCTAAGTTGCTTCAGTTGTATCTGACTCTTTGGACCCTGTGGACCAGGCTCCTCTGTCCCGACTTTGCATCAAATGCTCTCAGCCCCTTTTGCTCATTCAGTATCTTCAATTCATTGCTTTCTTCTTGATGTCTGAGAGTTCTTGACTCATTTTTTTATGGCACTGGAGCAATAAGATCTAAGGTCCGAAAGAACTGGTGGGGAAAGAGAAATCAAGAGTTGTGGACTGCTTTAATTTTAGGCCACCCAGACAAATTTAGCCTGATCTAAAAGGAGCTTCCATTGCTTATAGCTTGACTTTTCAAAGTTCTCACCAAAATCTTGGGTAAAAACCCTTGTTTGGTCTTAATGTCTAAACTCATATTTCTCTCAGGGACCTAATAGTGAGGGCAACTAGATTGGCATGCTTGCAATTCTTTATTTCTTTTCAATAAGCACCTATCACCACCTCATTTTGACACAGACTACATTTTCTGGTAGCCAGCCCCTAAAGACTTCTCTACATTTTTCTCTTTTTAGGTAACTTTTTAAGATTAAGCAACCTTCAATTACTTTGAGGCAGTATTAAAATTCTTTTTCAAGTTACCATTGTAATTTGTGTACTCTTTAGAAATGTAAGCCGAAATCTTATTCCCAATTTTCTGCCATTTTCTACGACCAAACACATTTGTTATTGTTATTGTTGTTGTTGTTACTCTTGAATAGGGGCCACCTTTATGATGAGTAACAGTAATGAGTAAACAAGCTGGCTGTGCTAAGTTGATTTCTTTCTGTTCTGCAATATGCCTAAATTAGGAAAGTGTACATTTCTAGAGCAGAAACAAACCTCCATAAAAGGGAAATTTCTCAAAATGTAGTCAATTTCAAGATTTCAATTTTCACTTCTGCATTATAGAGGTATAAAATTGAAGGGACAATTCCTCTAGCAGTTTTGGTTCCATAGATAATTTCATGGTTCCAAGTATCAAGCGAGCTTGGAATAATTCCCCAACCAAAGACACTGAGGTTACTTGTCTAGAAGGTAGGAATGACAAAACCAAGGCGGAAGGTGAGTGAATGGAAAGTGAACACAG
Source organism: Bos taurus (assembly GCF_002263795.3). Classification (NCBI taxonomy): domain Eukaryota; kingdom Metazoa; phylum Chordata; class Mammalia; order Artiodactyla; family Bovidae; genus Bos; species Bos taurus. The sequence goes on along the minus strand of NC_037336.1, from coordinate 24,534,413 downwards.
AAAAGTAGGGATTTTGGAAACCAGTAGATGCAGAGATAAGTAGATGGTAAAAGTCAAAAAGCTGGTGGTAAAATATGGGGCATGAAATTATCATTAAGGAGGTGGTCAGAATCACAGAAACAAAACGCCAGAAACAAGAGGACCTTGGAAAGAACTAAATGCCTGTTCTAGTGGGCAAGACAGCAGCGTCATGACTCCTTGTAAACTTCCCACAGGGTCCTCTGGGGATCATGTAGTCCTTTCCCATTTCTGTGCCAGGCAGTCACAATAGAAAACAGCAGAAATTTACAACAATTTCTCAGATCATTAACTGTACCCAAGACTAGCTTAGATTCCTGTGAGCATAGTAAAGACCTAACTATCCAGTGATCTTCACTTCAAAGGTCACCATGAGTACAAAGGAAGCTAGACTATTCCAGTCCAAAACAACAATGCTATCAATTTCCATTGGCCAAAAGACAGTTCCAAACACAGTGTCTTTTCTGAAGTAACAAAGGGAGGAAAATTTGATTTTGAAATCTTGGGATTTATTTTACTTTACTCTACTTTGGTCTTAGCAACAGTAAAATAAAATAAGAAATTTACCCTGATTTAGAAGCTGTCTCTCTCCCCCAAGCTATTCTTATTTTGCTACAATTAAAATACTGTTCAGCTCTCTCCCATAAATATTACCTTATTCAGCACAGTAATCTCTTTCGCCTTTGTAAAGATTTTATCTCCATGTGATCTCCAGGATGCCATGTGTCCAGCTTATTCCACTTGGTGACATTTGTAAATGATACCATTCATTAAAAACAATACTGCTGCGCTTTTCCTAGGATGAACTTTATAGGGACTTTCTCCTTTCTCTTAAAAAGCGTCTGGGACTGTTTCCTCTTTGCCGGTTGATTCTTTGCAAAGAATGAGTCCCTAATTACTTGATATTACACTTTTTCCTTAAAGAAAAACATTGTAAGGTATTTACGTTCTGCCTGCCGTGGATATGATGCAGTGCAAGCATTGAGTGAGATTTCGAGGCTCTGTTGGGTCTTCCAGTGATGGCTAGTGGTTGGATTTGTCACTCTGCATTTAAAGTTGGGACCCCAAAATTTGATGAATGATAATACACTAATTTGGGGACTCTCTTCTCAGTCAAACTGTGAATGGCCTCAGATTTTATTCCAACATTTTTTCTGTATCTCGTTCTAGGAAGTTTTAGATTAGTTGAAAATATGTGTAAACAACTTTGAAGAATTTTTTTTTCTGTAATTAGTGTAATTTTTTTTGCATTCTGTGTTCTGCTGATTGAAGACACCAAGTCTGTTGAGATCTGTGAGTTGTTAGGAGATAATCTTGTCTATGACCTTTTCCATACATATTATTTGCAAAGAAGTTTCAAACCAAAAAGGAACTACAGTAACACTATAAATACAGCATTGCTTGCAATTTGATTTAATGGGAAAACTACCTATAATACACCTTTCATTTGTGGACTGTTTAAACTGCTTGATGCCTTTCTAGTTTGATTTCTATTAAGAAGTTCTTTACAGAAGATAATAAATTGGCCTTTTTAGATTTTTAAGGAGAGTCTCTTGTTTACTGGGTGCTTTATCCATTGACACATATCTATACTGTTTGTATGTTTCAGAAGAATGTTTCACTTTTTTCTGACCTTTCAGAAATTTATGGTTAGAGAAATGGGTAAGGATTTTGGTACTTTTATGTGTATATGTGTTAATCAAAAACTAGTGAATTTAAGAAGCATCTTCCCAGTTAGGATTTCACTAAAGCGATCCCAGCTTTGTTCTGCTGCTTCCTGGCATGTTGATTGCCCCAATTAATTTCTGAAAGTGTGAGGTCCTAACAGCAGGTCTTAAACCAGACATTCTCGAACTGGATCTTACAGTCAGGGTCTTTTATTTTATTTTTTAGAGGGAGAAAAGAAGGGGCCTGGGAATGAAATGCACGTTGCTCCGGGGATGGTTTTCTCCCTGAAACAATTTCACATAAGCCTACTTTATTAAAACACACACACACACACACACACACACACACACACACACTCTCTCTCTCTCTCTCTCTCACCCATGGTTTAATTGCCACTAAAATAATCATCTAGCGACTCAGGAGTGGGTGGTATTAAGGGTCACCAGACCCCCAGGGAATTGTAGCCTGGAATTAGCATGGCACATTACCAAATGCGACTGTGTTTCCCTCCTCGCTCCCGGCTCATGCCTTCCTTTCTCTTCCCTCACTGTCCCCTGACACTATATCACCATTTTCCCCCAAAATTTTCTTTGACAGTTCATTAAGGCACCAAGTTTCCAAGTTCCTTGAGAAAATGATTTTTTTATATTCTCTATTTCCCACAATGAATCTGACCGAAGCGTTCCTTAACTCTTTGCTTGAAGTTTTTATGGGACCACACAGAACATTTCCCCTGAGATTTTACTTCTAGCTTGTCCTCTCCGTGTTCTCCCAGCTAATTTACTCATCTGATTGACCCCCTATCTCTTCCTACTTTTGCCTCTATCTCTTCCCTGAACTCTTTCCTCTGCTAGAGTGACTCTTTCCAATTTGTTACGTGCTGTACTTACATTCTACTTGAGACTGGGGCCATACAAAGCATTAGCATCAAGATTTAGAGATAGAAATCAAATATGGGAATCACCACAGTGACACCAAAAACTTGACATATGGCCAAGCAGAGAAGGGACTAGAAACCCTAGTGGGGAGTCCAGAACCGGAATATGTACATGTATCAGAGGTCTAGAGGAAGGTAAGACAAATCAGGAACAGCAAAATGTCAGTACCAAAGGGGCACAGAGACTTAAATAATTGCTACTCAGACAGGAAGTCTTGCAGAGTGAGGGCCAGTCTCAGGCTGTGGTCTTACAAGGATCTGCCAGCATGAATAAATGAGCCGTGTGAGAGTGAGGGCAAGTCTGTTAACAGGGCTTAAATAGGAATGTGGTTCCGTATCCTCGCTCCATCCTCTCCCACTCACAACTTCCCCCAACCCATCTAAATGGATAAAACCCACAATTTCATTTTCACTCAACACCCTGCCAGTTATAGTCGCTTTCTTATCCATAAATGATGGAAATGTATTATACATTTAAATTTATATCACCATTTTCAATATTTCTCTATTTCCTGTAGACTTTCCTCTAGTGGGAGAATTATTGTTTAGTCTAACCCTTTCTATACTATTTGTAGAGCCCCTAGTCCAGATATGGCCAAGTACATAATATACACAGGACCACCTTCCTGGATCCCACCTCTGCAGCCAGTATTTTAATCAGGGCACAATTTCCTGCTAAGCTCTTGCTTTATCCTAGCCTTCTCAGCAGAGCTCTCCAGGAAGCCACCACCAATTTAACTGAACAGGCATCTGAGTTGACACATTTACCACCATGGCCCATCCCTTGGTGCAGCTGGGGAAATTAAATGTGATTCATGGTAATATTGGCATAAGGGTTTGGGGGAAAATGACTTCATTAGCAGAAGTACAGCCAGATCAATTGCAGGAAGCAAAAACAACACGAACATAGATATTTGTAACTAGGCTTTTAAAAAATGGGCATCATTGCTTCTCTGTGGCTGACACAAATAACTTGGGTGTGAACCTTTCCAAAGAATTGAACCCTTGGCAAGAAATTTCACACTCTTTCTCTCCCTCTCTAAGGGGGAAAGTAGTTAATCCTCTTTGCAAATACAGCCCCAGCTTTGAACTTAACAGGACTGCCTATTGTGTTGAATTATATACAGAAGTTCTTTCTGACATAGACTACTGTCCCCTAGGGATAGGACCAAGATGATTCTTTTTTTTAGAACTATAGGTCAGACTGAAACCTGCATGTCTTTGGCAAAATGCCAATGCTTTATTCATCATGACCTTTAACCCTTTCCCCATGCTGTATGGTTCCAAGTGTCCAGATTGACATTTCAGTCTCAGTAAAAGAGGACATAAAAATCCAGCCCAGGCGTGACAGACAAAAGATAATCAATGTTTTACTTTTGAAAGTATAGAGACTAGGTCAAAGGAGAGCATACTATTACTGCTACTGCTAAGTCACTTCAGTTGTGTCCGACTCTGTGTGACCCCATAGACGGCAGCCCACCAGGCTCTGCCGTCCCTGGGATTCTCCAGGCAAGAACATCGGAGTGGGTTGCCATTTCCTTCTCCAGTGCATGAAAGTGAAAACTGAAAGTGAAGTCGCTCAGTCGTGTCTGACTCCTAGCGACCCCATGGACTGCAGCCTACCAGGTTCCTCCGTCCATGGGGTTTTCCAGGCAAGAGTACTGGAGTGGGGTGCCATTGCCTTCTCCAAAAGGAGAGCATAGACAACTACAATTTAGGACACTGACTTATAGTAGAGTTAAATCACTGTTTGCCGACAGGACATGGTGGCTGGCGTGTGAAAAACTGGGGGGTAAAGGCTGTGTTGTGTGTGCATATATGCATATGGGGGCAGCAATTGTTTGTGTTTGTTAGGAGTGACTTAAAGAGGCTGCTGTAAGGGTGGAAGTGAGGAGGTTCATTTAGTTACAGGATTTTACATGAATGCCTCACATTTTGCCCCCTTAACTTCCTGTAGGTGGCAGCACTGACAAGGCTGGGGTTAGAGAATAAAGGCTGAACTTTGGGTTCTCAAGAGGAATTTTTAGTAACAAAAATACAGAGAAAAATTATGACCTGTGTTTTGTCTTTTAAATTAACTATAGCTGCTCTAAGTCTTACAAGTAACTAATCTGATCTGGTACCAGAACACACCACACACACACACACACACACACACTCACAGACCCCCCTCATTTAAAGAAAACAGACCAAAGTTGGTTAACTGGGCATCACCATTAGAAAGACGTGAAATATTTCATGTTCTTTGCATTTGGAAGAATAAACATGGTCTATCCTGCTTGAGGTATCACTTCTCATTGATAGACTCAGGAGAAATGTAATCCAGACCTTTACTTCACTGAATACTCAAAAATTAGTGAATTTGGCAGCTGGAGTAAGAATCTCACACCATGTTTTTGAGGAACATGAGGGCAATTTCATACATTAGCATCATTATTCAGTAATTATGAGATTATTGAAATGATGATAAAAGTAGCAAGACAAAAATCTAACCAATCTACCAATACCAAATAAATTCTCCGATTTACAATAAACTTGATAGATTTTACCTGTTGCCATCAAAAAAACTGCAACAAGTGAGTATGTTTAAAACTTGGTTTTGGAGGAATTCCCTGAGGTCCAGTGGTTAGGACTCTGCTCCTCCACTGCAGGGTCTCCTGGTTAGGGAACTAAAGATCCTGCAAGCCCAGGGGACAGGGCAGGGTACCACACAGCCAAAACAACAAATAAACAAACTTGGGTTTGTAAACTTTAATAATTAATAATCAAAAAACTTTAAATCTATGATCATAGCCGTGAAATCATTTCAATATTTTACATATGTTACTTACATAATTCCTAATTTTTAAAATCTGGTTTTTGGATTTGTTTTGTTGCCCCACGTGAACCATAAATTCCTGAATAACTATTATTTCACCTTCAGCAGCATCATTGCTACTATTAGTCTAAGAGCAGTTTCTATATAAAATTCCCTTTATGCTAACCCTCCCCAAAAATGGAAGGGTTTGTACCGTTCTCTCCATCTTCTGTGCTATGAAGCTGAAGGTTAGAAAAACTGAGCAACTTGCCCAACCTCCTGTAACAGCAAAAGACCAGTGCTAAGAGTGTGAATTTTGGTGTCTACACCCAAAATCTTTTCTACATATTTACAGTCTCCTGCCTGTTGGCAGATCCCACTGCCGAGCTCAGTGGAGAACACATAGAACAATAGATACGCAATCAAACTATGCAGTTCCTTATTTTAGGATAGTGTTACTCTAAATGATTCTGGTTAATTCAACAATAACTAATTACCTATGCTCAAATTAATAAAGCCTTTTTTATTCAGAGAAAGGCTAGAGAAAAGAACGATTTTCTTATCAAGTCACCGAGATGGTAATATCATCTTTTATTGAAAAGACGACTCCTAGAAATATAAAATCTGTTGCCACCATCAGCAGGATAAATTTATCCCAAAGGATAAATAAATATCCTTTGGGAAATGTATGCTTATGTATTAATTACGGACAGTGACATTGCTTTACTTTATCTTTTAAGTGATTTTTTTACCTTGTAAATAGGAGTTCTATTTCACTTTTTTTCCAGAATTTTTCAGAGGAATTTGCTTTTCAGATTAGCTGACCATTCCCCCTGTATCTTCCACCAAATAAAGGAATTCCTTGAATTTCCATGTGGCACCCTTTTCTAGAACAACAGCAACAATAAAACCAGACTATCTATACCCCCCAATACGAGCTGTGTTGATATCTACTCAATCTATAAGAATTTCAGTCCACATACTCTCAAAGAAAAACATTTTTGTGGTATTTCTCCTGGAAATCCCTCAAGAATAAGCAATGTGGTAATATTTCTCATTGAAATACCGCATTTTTCTTTCAGTGGTGGCAGAAGGAAACCATGAAAAAATCTGCTTTCTGAAAAATCATGTCTTGACTCACACAGTGTTTCTGAGGGAAAGCAGTGGAGCCTGCAGGTGGGTACATTTAATAAAGGAACTTTGCATTCACAAGTGCCTTTGACCTATGATTCATAAAGTGCCTTACAAGTATTAATTAATTAATCCCCCAATACCCATATGGGGTGAGTAAATCATATAATCAAGATCTAGTATTCATTACAATTTTGTGAGCATAGCTATAGAACTGTCCACTGCTTAACCTACTCTGGTGACACAGAAGGAAGTTTACTGTTACTGTTCAGCTGGAAGGGGAGCTACCCAGCTATGTGGCAATGCAGTCTGAGGCACTTGAACTTCCCAGGTGGCTCAGTGGTATAAAGAATCTGACTGCCAATGCAGGAAACACGAGAGACGCAGTTTTGATCCCCTGGAGGAGGAAATGGTGACCCACTCCAGTATTCTTGCCTGGAGAATCCCATGGACAGAGGAGCCTGGTAGGCTACAGTCCATGGAGGTCCCAAAGAGCTGGACACGATTGAGCCTTCAAAGGATAAACCAGTTGTGTGGCAATGCAATCTAAGCCACTTGAACTATGTTAATTTACTTATACTTCATAGCAACCTGGAAAAGAAATTTATTGTTATTGTCACTTTCCTCGAATGACTTCAAATCTGCCCCAGTTCTAACATTTCATAGAAAGAGAGCTGTATGTCTGACTCTGAAATTTGTGTTTCTGTAACATCACACTGTCTCATCAAGGACTTAAGTTATGTGTTGTCCTGTATCGAAACCCCAGAGCTGCTGTCACATCTCTGACATGCTTTAGATATTCCTCCTCATCACTGCTTCCTGCTACACAGTCAGATTGAAATGTCTCTCTTCTATCCTGTTAGGTAAAATGTTGTAAATTACTGGAGGCAAGACTAGGAAAGTAAGTTTGTTGTTTTGTACGTGTTTGTATGAAATGTTTACTCATCCTATTTTCTCAGATTGAAATTCAATTTCACTCACCACAATTGTGCGCATAGATCATGAGTACCATAAAGCAAAGAGCAATATCTTAATTGATTTCAACTTCCAAAAGTCAGCTCCATGTTTGGCACATACTTGGTGATCAGAAGAGATTTGATAAGCCAGTAAAATCAGAGGTCCTTTTTACAATTTGATGTCCTGAGTTCATTGATTTCCTACAGTCTGCATAATGACATTTCCAAGGCTATTACATTTTAGAGTTTTTACAATAACTATAAAGCAATTTTTCAACTAAGTCTTTCGTAATATTGATAATTACCACCAATACTTTACTACCATTTGTATTTCAGAGGAATAATATATGTGACTATTTCATGAAACCAATATAGAGCTTAAAGAAAAGGAACAAAACAGATGAGCATTGAATAATGGGATTAAAGTGTTACCAATGTCTCAATCCGTTAGTGTACCCTACATCTTTGTTTATAATTTGAAGTATTTCCAGGGTTGATACCAGGGAAGTAAAAAATGGTGCTGGGAGCATTACACTGCTTTTTCTAAAGATAGCATAATTTTAGATGTATAACTTCTTTTACAAAGTATAAGCTACTTCAGGAGGTTATATTTCAAACCCAGCAGTCAAGGTATTCCTTTTAAAACATGAATATGACAATGTTGACCACCTCATCAAGACACTCTATTAGTTCTTGATCACATTTAGGACAAAACCAAACACTTTAAGATGGCCTAAAAGACCTTCAGTGGTCCCATCTCTTTCTTTCCTCACGCTTATCTCCTATCCCACTCACTCAGCTTGTTCTTTGTCTAGACACTTTGATCTTTCTTTGAATAGGCCTCAGGACCTTTGCATGCTCTTCTGTCTCTTGCTGCAATTCCTCTTCTCTCACTCCCTGATTTCCCCATGACCCCTGCTCTCATTTTGTTCATTTCTCTGCTCAGATGTTCCCTCCTCCCCACCCACCACCTTGGTCCTCTTCTCCCTCTGCTTCATTGCACACTTGCTCAATCTCTACACTTGGGGGATGCTTTACTTTTTCATTTTATTTAATATCTGCAATTATATTGAACATTTATTCATTTATATCTGTAATTTTCAACTTTAATATAAAGTCTGTGAATGCATAGATTTCATCTATCTTGTTCATCTTTGTCCAGCACTCAGCATCCATGAAAAGCTCTCATGAATAAAAGGGGCAATAAGCTGTTATATTATATAGCATGATGGAGTTATTAAGGGCAAGATATTTCATCATACTCTAATTGCATGATTATACGTTATTGTTTTTGCAAGGGATCCAAATCTCCATGTATCAAAAGTGTGTGTTGGAAAATACAGCCCAGGACCCTGCTTCTCATGAATATTCTTCATCATAACCAAGGTTTTTCATTTGCTTGTTTTCTTAGTGAATGTGATATCCTTAATGATATCCTAAGCAGAAGCAAAAAGCTATGGCATTGCTTTGATTTATATAATTTTTATTACTTGACATTTTGGGGGTTAGAAATGCAGACAAGGCTCTAACTAAAAGATTGCATCACAGTAATTCAATGATGTAAATTCACTCAAATGACTTTTGATTTTTAGCCTGTCTCTTTTATTCTAAGAACAGGCCAACTGATAATACATATCTGTTTTCCAGAGAGCTGACTCAGAACAAATAGTGAAAAATTGTTTATACAAGCTTATATTACTAGGTGGGTTGAAATAGAAACACAAATTCCAGCCCTATTTTCCACTACTCTTTCTTCTCCACACTTAATGGAGGAAATGAAAATGCTTCCAGGGTCAATCTCAAGGGTCCTCATAGAAAAAAAAAGAATGTGTGGCTAAACTGGTCTCCAGAGAAGGATAGCAACAGCATTAGCTTTACCACACTGCCTGTCAGCGCTTTTATGAAGAAAAACTTTCCTCTAAGCGGAAATTTTGCCCCCCAAAATATAAGGAAAAGGTCATAAAACACTGAGTAAGATTGAGTATCCTATATATAAGACTGAAAAATAAATTTCTTAGCTGCTTTTGATTTTTTAAATGAAAATATGTCATGGGGATGGAAGTTTCTAACACATACTTTTGGGTATCTTTATTTTGGATGTTATAGAAACAATGTAGTTTTGGAGTTTTAATACACTTAAAAAAAAAAATTCAATGAAACTCCAATACTTTGGCCACCTGATTCAAAGAACTGACTCATTGGAAAAGACCCTGATGTTGGGAAAGACTGAAGGCAGGAGAAGGGGATGACAGAGGATGAGATGGCTGGATGGCATCACCGACTTGACAGACATGAGTTTGAGCAGCTCCGGGAGTTGGTGATGGACAGGGAGGCCTGGCGTGCTGCAGTCCATGGGGTCACAAAGAGTCGCACACAACTAAGCGACTGAACTGACTGACTTAAGACAAAAATTATTTAGAAGATAATTGCTTTACAATGTTGTATTAGTTTCTGCTGCACAACAATGTGAATCAGCTATATGTATACATATATCCCCTCCCTCTTGAGATGCCTTCCCACCCACCCCATCATCCTACTCCTCTTGGTCATCACAGCACACTGGACTGAGCTTCCTGTGTCACAGCATCTCCCCACTAGCTAGTTTACATACAATCGTGTATATATGGCAATGCTACTCTCTCAAATCACCCCACCCTTTTCTGCCCCCTCTGTGTCCATAAGCCTGTTCTCCACGTCTGTCTCTATTCCTGCCCTGCAAATAAGTTCATCAACACCATTTTTCAGGATTCCATATATATGCGTTAATACACGATATTTGTTTTTCTCTTTCTGACTTACTTCACTCTGTATGATAATCTCTAGGTTCATCTACATCACTCCTCATTACACACGAGATGTTCAATGATTTGCCATTGTTTGGAACAAAAGGCTATTAGATTCTCAGGCAGCAGTCAGTTCTCTTCCTTCCACGGCAAAAAAAAAAAAAAATCCTCTTAACCAAAACGAAAGCCCTACCAAGAATTCATCTGCTGAAAATATTTCTTTCCAATGCTAACGTGTTCTGAAAATACTTCAGTTGCCTGCAATGTATTTGAACTCATCATTAGTTAGTGATTAGATTTGAAAATATATTTATTGACACTAAAAAAGTCGACCCTAAATACGCCATTTTCATGATTAAACACATTTAGCTAAGTAGTTAGTGAATAATGGAGGGACAGTTTTTCTTTAATATAACAGGGTTTCTTTAATTTTTAGGGGATAACACCTTGTTCAGTGTTTATTCTTACTAGGATGATCTCATTTATGCCCTTTTATCCTCTTGACAGTCTAAAGCTAAAGATTCTCATTTATCCTATCATTTATCCTACTCTCTTATACATCATGAAGACAACTGAGATTTGACATAATTACCTAAATTTCTACGTTCTTGTTTTCCAAATTTTGACCAACAGACTGGAGCATACTGTATGGGAGAAAAGGGCTTTATGCAACAGAATCAATTTACAGATTTGCCTAGGGGAACTGTTAGTACTATATAATCAAACTCTAGCTAAGACTGATCAAGGCACTATTAGGGCTTTAAAAGAAACAGCAGTCCCTAACCTCATGGTCTTTGTTGTTGAAATGCTTTACAGAGGACAATATGCATGCGTTTGTAAATTGTTAGGTTAATATATATTGGGGAAGGGACAGGGGAACTTCCTTCTTTTACTAACCCAATACATCCACCCAGTTTAAACATCTTTCATGAATTGAGACAGATGTATATATAAATGGGTTTATTTCAGGGGTATTTATGCTTATTTTTGCTGCGGACCCCACTGGCAGTCTAATAAATACCATAATTTCTAAGTGACAATGACCAACCACAGTGATAATTCAATGTATCTGCAACAACCATAATATGCTATAATGATAGCTATGATACTGACTCACCACATTCACAATGCTAGAAAACTTTAAATTTCAGTTACAGGATAGTAAAAAAAAAAAAAAAGAATTTTTTTCCTAACATAGATATGCTGAATTCTATATCCTAACCAGGTCTGTGGACTAGATATTAAAAACATCAAATTAGAGGGAAAATTTTAAAAATCTGTTTACAACAAAAATAAACTTCCTTTTCAAGACAGGGCTTATTTATTCTACTTTAGGAAAGTGTCTAAATTGTATAAAATATAATAAGATTTAATTAATTCATAAATGAATGGTTTATACTGGAGGAAAGGGAATCAGTGTTTGAATACATCCGTGCTTACTTACCGTCTTCATACTCTTAGATTAAAAAAAAATATTCAGACTTTGTTTTGTAGAACAGTTTTAAGTTTACAACAAAACTGAGGAGAAGGTACAGAAATTTCTCATATGTTCTCTGCCCCCACACAGGCATAGCCTATCTCACTATCAACATCCCCCACCAGCTTTAGACCTTTCTGCAAAACATGAAAACCAGATGCCTGCTTAGATGAGAATATCCCCCTGATAAAAATGAACAGAGAGCTCCTGGATCAGGATTTAACTCGTTCACTAATTTCCTCAGAGTTCAGTAGTTTCATGTTTATGTACTTAGGCTTCCTTTGGCCCAGCTTCTCTTTGCTTTGGCTTTGTATTACCCAGGCAACTGTCCAGGCGACTTTAGCCAAAATCCACTTTGGACATTTTCTGGGGTTTACACATCCATGTGAGTCTTGTACTTTCTTCATTAACATTTTATGTTCAGCTAAAATTTACACTGAAGTTTGTTTACAGTCACGTTTTTAACAAAAGAGCCTTGATGATTGATATATTTACCCCTAAAATTATTTTTTTCCTCTCTTTGTTGTTGCTGAGGCAGAAATCCTTACGCATTCTTTGTTTCATTAAAATTTGAAATACATCAAAGTACAGTAGTAAATAAGCTTCATACTTAAAGGTAATATATTTTTAAAAATGTGCACTTTACCTCAAAATTAATCACATTAATAATAATCATAAAGCTATCCTAAATTGAATAGAGCAAAAGGGAAAAGAAATGGTCCTGATATCTTTTCATGATTTTTATGTATCAGACACCATGTTATTTCATTCATTCTTTGCAAGACGTACAAGAGGAAAGGTATTATTATAGTATTATTATTGGAAACCAAAGTCAAATAAGTTCCCAAGTTCACAATAATTGACAGATAAGGAATTCACGCCCAGGTATTTCTGTCTTTCATGAACAACACAGCTCTGGATATGTAGCTAAGGGAAAAAACCACAAACATTATGGATACAATATCCAAGATGTCTCATAATAGACCTTAAGCCAATAAATATAAAGACACTGAAGCTTACAGTTAGCCTTTTTTTCTCCTCCTCAGATCTTCCCAAGGAATTAATTTCTTTTTCACTTTGTTTACTTTATATAAGGCTGAGTTAAGAGATCACTTTTTAAGGCATAAAAATGATGGGTGAATGAGAAAGTTTCTGTGATAGTTGAATCTATTGTTAATGCTATTTTGAAAACCACATTTAAATAAGTTACTGCTTTTTCAAGTTGCATTTTTTTTTTTTTTTTTTAGTTAAAAAAGATATTTTGTTAATAGATTCAAATCCTGAACCTGTTGTCCTGAATTTCTTCTGTTTGTGTTTGTTTGGGTTATTTTTTTATTACTATCAGATGATGCTACCAGAGTTTCTTTTTGGAGGCAGAGCGTGTGGGATTGGTGGGCTCACCAAATTAGAAAACCAATTTATATCTTTGTATAAAGGTAAGAATCTTGGAATCCTTTGTCAGTCTCTTTCAGCTTCTCTCACTCTCTTGCTCTTTCCCTCTCTCTCTCTTAGCTCCAGGGCTGCTGTGGACTTTGGGGTCACAAAAAGAGCAGCTAACCATTTGACACAGTGTTTGGATTCTCACCCCTACACAACAGACCCTCGTTACCAAACTGTTAATCACTGCCAAAGGAGCAAGTCTCCTGACAGCTCTCAAACCCCCATCCCCCAAAGTAGATCTTTCCACACTTGGTATCAAATTGCATTGTGATTACAACAACTGCTGGGATTCGGTATTTTAATTGTACACTAGCAATGGGGAGGGGTTGTTTTTTTTTTTTTTTCCCAGCTTGGATTTAAATGTTTCTTAAGCTATTTAGTACAGGTTTGCACACCAGTAAAAAGTATAGAGTTTAAAATTTGTTCTCACAAACAATATACATCATATAGAACACACCTGAAGTCAAGTTGTCGTGGCGTCAAAACTTCCTTGCTAAGCAATCTAACCTTTCAGTGTGAGGTTTTATATGTTCCTGTCATTGGAAATTGCCCCATCTTTTATTTAGCTGTTAGCCTAATGACACAACTACTTATTCAAACGGGAAAACTTTGTCCCGTCAACAGTCATTTTGTTTTCTTGGCGCCATATAGCCAGACTATTTGGCTGATGTTTTTAACCCACCCAGTGGACTTACTGAAATTATCTGCTGTGTTGATAGTATATACACAGAGCCAAGAGGTGAGAAGGTAGAATTGTATTTATATTACAACCTGCATGCTAATGTCTTTGTTTCTGGAATATCTTTACTTTTAAAAAAGTCATATTTTTATTTCCTAAAACCTAAAACTTTATTTAAAAATGATCTTTTGAAATTCCCTGCTAAAGAATCCTCCTGTCAGTCTGGGAGAAACAGGTTTGATTCCCTGATCCAGGAAGCTTCCAACATGCCTTGGAGCAAATATTAGAGTAAATACTGATCCGGGAAGTTTCCAACATGCCTTGGAGCAAACATGCCCCAACTATTGAGCCTATGCTCTAGAGCTTAGGAGCCGCCAATATTGAAGCCCTTGTGCCCTAGAGCCTGTGCTTCGCAACAAGAGAGAAGACACCACAATCGGAGGCTCACACATTGCCTCTAATTGCTCACCGCAGCTAGAGGAAAGACCAAGCAGCAACGAAGGCTCAGCACAGCCAAAAATAAATAAATAAATAAGTAGATGAATAAATAAATAAAATTATAAAAAATAACCTCTTAAGTGACAATGTAGACTAAAGACAATTACGGAAAAAGGCCACTTTGTCTTGGATTCATTTATTAGATTAACAAAATGCAGAGATCCTGCTATACTGTTGTTTGATTCCTTAATTTTTACTCAATTATATCAAAGCCATTCCAAGTGCTGAGCAATTGATTACCTTAAGCCAGTTCTTGGCCAAGCTCCCTTGACCTCATATTCTTACTTATGGAACATTAATAATACATAAATAAAAATAAAACTACTGTCTGTGATCTGTGTTCATGATCCTGTTAATATTTCAATCCTTTCCCCACTGGTCAGAGTACTAATTAAGATTCTGCTGGTTAAGTGACAGACTCTGAAGCCAAGTTGAAGGGGATATATTGCTTCATGTAACTAGGAAATCACAATAGAACTTATTGCCTGCTGGCACAATTGGAACTGGAAGCTCAAATGTAGGCACTGAGGTTATCTTAATTTCTCCACCTCCCTGCTTTCCTGCTTTGTCTGACTTCACTCTGTGGGCTAACTTTCTCTACATGATAAGCAACATGGACTCTGGCAGAACCAGAACTTTATCTTTCTGGGAATAGTGACTCTTTCTTCCAGCGTCTATGTATTAGTCCCTGAAAAGTACTTGACATTTCTCTGAGATATATGCCATCACTGGAACTATAATTGTGTCCAAAATAATTCAGAGCAATAAATGGTTCAACCTCAGTGATAAGCTCATTGCTACGGCTGTGGGCAAGTTTTAATGATTACAGTCCTACCAAGATTCTATTGAAAGAGGGACAGTTTCTCCAATGAAGTGAAACAGAAGCATCACTGATGTATTCTCCACTTCCTCAGCACAAATTGCCAACAACAGCGGCACTAGCGGTTGAGTTAATGTTCACCAAGTATAAAGTTAGGAATTCAGAAAGCACTCTTTTCCTGGCAATCTAAACTTTGCAACAAAAAGCTGTAGCTTGAATCAAGCTAGTTTCCTCACCATCCCCTTTCAGTCCTGTAGTCTGCATCCCATTTTCATCTTTCACTTTCCTACAATTGCTTTAGCTTCCTTTTTATCCATTATTCAAATTAAATGTATTTTTAAGGAAACAATTCAAGTCTTCATCTAAGTAAAGAAAGTGAAACTGTTGGTCACTCAGTCATGTCAAACTCTTTGCGACTCTATGGACTGTAGCCCCACAGCCTCCTCTGACCAGGAAATTCTCCAGGCAAGAATCCTGGAGTGGGTTGCCATTTCCTTCTCCAGAGGATCTTCCCAACCTAGGTATCAAATGGAGGTCTCATGCACTGCAGGCACATTCTTTACTGTCTGAGCCACCAGGGAAGCCCTCATCTAAGTAAATCTTTACATAAATAATAACAGCCACGCTTATATTTTTCTTCTTTTATTTCTTCATAGCATGGTATTAATCATTTGTTTTATATGTCTTTTGTTCTTAACAATATCATAACTTTCTTCCTAAGTATAAATGTTACTTCCCTTCATATAATAATATGGTGACTCCCAGGCACTGGGAAATGTGTCTTTAAAAAAATTATTTATTTATTCACTTTTGCTTGTGTTGGGTCTTAGTTGCTGTGCAGGCTTTTCTCCAGTTGCAGAGAGCGGGGACTCTTCTCCAGTTGTACTGCACAATGATGTCCCTCTCGTTATGGAGCACAGGCTCTAGGGCATGTGGGCTTTAGTAGTTGTGGCTCCTGGGCTCTAGAGCAGGTTATGGTGAATGGGTGTAGTTGCTCCATGGCATATGAGATCTTCCTGAATCAGGGATCAAGCCTGAGTCTCCTGAACTGGCATGCAGATTCTTTACCACTGAGCCCCCAGGCAAGCCCAGGAACGTGTGTTTTGACCTGTATCACCTTCAGTAAGGGGGAGGGGAAAAGAGGAAAGAGAAGAGACAAAAAAACAGGAGAGATGCTGGTTTTGTTTCAAAGATCTGAGCAAGTGCCATCTCCCAGTAGTTCAGTTCAGTTCAGTCACTCAGTTGTGTCTTTGTGACCCCATGGACTGAAGCACTGCCAGGCCTCCCTATCCATCACCAACTCCCGGGGTTTACTCAAACTCATGTCCATTGAGTCAGTGATGCCATCCAACCATCTCATCCTCTGTCGTCCCCTTCTCCTCCCACCTTCAATCTTTCCCAGCATTAGGGTCTTTTCAAATGAATCAGTTATTCACGTCAGGTAGCCAAAGTATTGGAGTTTCATCTTCAGCGTAAGTCCTTCAATGAATATTCAGGACTGATTTCCTTTAGGATTGAGTGGTTGGATCTCCTTGCAGTCCAAGGGGCTCTTAAGAGTCTTCTCCAGCACCACAGTTCAAAACCATCAACTCTTCGGCATTCAGCTTTATTTATGGTCCAACTGTCACATCCATACATGACCACTGGAAAAACCATAGCTTTGACTAGACGGACCTTTGTTGGCAAAATAATGTCTCTGCTTTTTAATATGCTGTCTAGCTTGGTCATAACTTTTCTTCCAAGGAGTAAGTGTCTTTTAATTTCATGGCTGCGTCACCATCTTCAGTGATTTTGGAGCCCAAGAAAATAAAGTCTGCCACTGTTTTCATTGTGTCCACATCTATTTGCCATGAATTGATGGGACCAGATGCCATGATCTTAGTTTTCTGAATGTTGAGCTTTAAGCCAACTTTTTCACTCTTCTCTTTCACTATCATCAAGAGGCTCTCTAGTTCTTCACTTTCTGCCATAAGGGTGATGTCATCTGCATATATGAGGTTATTGAGATATCTCCCAGCAATCTTGATTCCAGTTTGTGCTTCATCCAGCCCAGTTTTCTCATGATGTACTCTGCATATAAGTTAAATAAGCAGGGTACAATATACAGCCTTGACGTACTTCTTCTCCTATTTGGAACCAGTCTGTTGTTCCATGTCCAGTTCTAACTGTTGCTTCCTGACCTGCATACAGATTTCTCAAGAGGCAGGGCAGGTGATCTGGTATTCCCATCACTTTAAGAATTTTCCATAGCTTGTGGTGATCCACACAGTCAAGGGTTTGGCATAGTCAATAAAGCAGAAATAGATGTTTTTCTGGAACTCTCTTGCTTTCTTGATGATCCAGTGGATGCTGGCAATTTGATTTCTGGTTCCTTTGCCTTTTCTAAATCCAGCTTGAACATCTGGAAGTTCACAGTTCACATACTGTTGAAGCCTAGCTTGGAGAATTTTGAGCATTACTTTACTAGCGTGTGAGATGAGTGCAATTGTGCGGTAGTTTGAGCATTCTTTGGCATTGCTTTTCTTTGGGATTGGAGTGAAAACTGACCTTTTCCAGTCCTGTGGCCACTGCTGAGTTTTTCAAATTTGCTGGCATGTTGAATGCAGCGCTTTCATAGCATCATCTTTTAGGATTTGAAATCGCTCAACTGGAATTCCATCACCTCCACTAGCTTTGTTCGTAGTGATGCTTCCTAAGACCCACTTGACTTCACATTCCAGGACGTCTGGTTTTAGGTGAGTGATCATACCATCGTGATTATCTGGGTCATGAAGATCTTTTCTGTATAGTTCTTCTGTGTATTTTTGACACCTCTTCTTAATGTCTTCTGCTTCTGTTAGGTCCCTTCCATTTCTGTCATTTATTCAGCCCATCTTTGCATGAAGTGTTCCCTTGGTATCTCTAATTTTCTTGAAGAGATCTCTAGTCTTTCCCATTCTATTGTTTTCCTCTATTTCTTTGCACTGATCACTGAGGAAGGCTTTCTTGTCTCTCCTTGCTATTCTTTGGAAATCTACATTCAAATCTCCCAGTAACATTAGCCCAAAGTCAGGTTTGTCTATTCAACATCCAATCTACGGCCAGAGAAGAAGAGTTATTTGCTAACCATCAGTTGCTAGACCAGTCACCAAGGTAAAATAAATTTAAAAGCAGAGCCACTATCCTATTCCTGCACTAAATATACACAAAGGGGTCATATATAAATACAAGTAGAATGGGCTATAATGTAACTAAAGCATGAAATAAGCTAGCTAAATGAAATTAAGTGAGCAATAATTAATATATGACCCTTGTTCAATCAGAATTAAAAGAGAACATTTTGCAATTCAAATGAATTTTATCTTATTCATAATGATTTTGAATATCTTAAAGAGTTTATCTGATTAATCCTTGTATTGTATTATTAAGCCTGGTACAAATTCCCAAAACAAGCAGTGTTATATTTTTAAGAGATGATATCATTAAAAAGATCATGGTAAATAGGCCCTTACCCCACTGAGGCAATTAGACATAATTAACTACCAGTTTTTAAAAAAGAACTAAGAGCTTGATTTCCAATGATCATGCCCAAGACATGTAGTTCTTTATGTCTTAATTACCTAGAGGTTGGGAACGCCAAAAGGAACAGTATATAATTTATTGCATGTTCATTCCCCATAATACCTAAACAACAATTTACTGTACCATATTACCATGTTACCATGTTATAGCTTAAGAATTCTAAAAAGGCAAAGATTTGAAATTAAACTGTAGGTCTTGACTTAGGGGGATTATGTATAGCATTGAGGTAAAACTCTGTTTCTATTTGCTCTTCTCCATTTAAAGCTTGTAGAGCATGAGGGTCATTTATCAGAAACACTTCTCTTTCCTTTTGTCAAAAAACCTCTTGGAAGGAGATGGGTGCTTGCATTTGATTTTCCTTTTCCCTGCTGGCTCAACTCACCAGGTGGTAAAGAACTCACCTGCCAATGCAGGAGACATGACAGACAGGTTCAATGCCTGGGTAGGGAAGATTACCTGGAGAAGGCAATGGCAACCCTCTCCAGCATTCTTGCCTGGAAAAAATCCATGGACAGAGAAGCCCGGAGGGCTACAGTCCATAGAGTCACAGAGTTGGACACAACTGAGTGTGTGAGTGCCCGCACCCACACACACACACTCGCGCGCACACACACAGAGCCAAGAATTTTTCTTATTGTGAAATGCAATAGAATGAAATATTTTAAATATCAGACAGCAATACCAGTATTATATTTTGATATTATGGCCAATGGCCACACATTTTGCGTTAAAAGTTTTATCCTTTAATTTTCTATGTCTCAGTTTTTGAAGTATTTGCTTGTAAACATATATGTATGTAGGTATGTAGGTATATGTAATTCATTTCAGGGAGATACTGAGCAAAAAATAACTGCTTATATTCATGAAGTTTTACTACGTTTTTTAGTATTAGTGAGGAAGCCAACCTAAGGCAACTTTTCCAGTTTGTTATTTTCCACAAACTTCACTGAATGATGTTTAATGGGTTATTGCTATTGTTATCATTATTGCGAGCTTCCCAAGTGGCACTAGTGGTAAAGAATCTGCCTGCCAATGCAGGAGACTTAAGAGATTCGGGTTCGATCCCTGGGTTGGGAAGATCCCCTGGAGGAGGGCATGGGAACCCACTCCAATATTCTTGCCTGGAGAATCTGAAGGACAGAGGAACCTGGTGGGCTATAGTTCCTAGGGTCACAGTCAGACACGACTGAAGCGACTTGACACAAATATGATTATTTTAACGTTTGAAGGTTTGCTATTTGGTGGGGAAACTCACTATCTAAGCTTCTTTGGGAGCCTTTCCTTACTCCATGCCTTACTTTTTTCCTGAACAATAAGGCTGAAGGAAATTAGAAATCAGTAGAACAGAAAGAACAATACTAATAAACTAAATCACTAGATTTACTTTTCTTTTTATATGGTAACTGAGAAAAATTTTAGAAATATCTTGGAGAGAATAAAATAATTTTAAGCACTGAAAGTTATCTTTTTCCAGATATCCTTTTTAGAATTTAAGAGCATCAGATTTTTTTACATGTAGAATATGTTTAGACACTAACAAATATTACTTACAGGCAGGGTACATTTACATGGTGATTTATTCCTATATTCTAAGCCACACTTCAAGCATAGTTTCCTAGATATTGTAACTAGTAAGCGGATGAAAGGTTTGGAAGAGTATAATTTATTGTACTCTTTAATTATTCACCATAATATCCAATTAATTCTTGTTTATAACAGGGCACACATTTTCCCAAAAAGCAAGGATTTGAAATTGAATACATAAGCGTAACTCAGAAGATCTATCTTTATTTCATATTTTTGTTCTCATATATTTTTGTAGTCAATATGTACCTCTGAAATTTGAAATGTTTATCTAAATTAGGCAACTAAGGATGTCATTGTCTTTTCTTGTAAGCTATGCAAAAAGTGAAATAATAGTATATTAGATGATCTAACTTTAAGTAAAGGTTCTGGGAATTTGCTGTGCTGTGCTTAATTGCTCAGTCGTGTCCGACTTTTTGCAACCCCATGGACTGTAGCCCACCAGGTTCCTCTGTCCATGGGGATTCTCCAGGCAAGAAAACTGGAGTGGGTTGCCATGCCCTCCTCCAGGGACTCTTCCCAACCCAGGGATAGAATCAGAGTCTCCCACATTGCACAGATTCTTTTCCATTTGAGCCACCAGAAAAGCCCTGGAAATTTAATGTTGCATATTAAATGACCAAGCATGCAAGGTTGCTTCAGTCATATTCGACTCTTTGCGACCCCATGGACTGTAGCCTCCAGGCTCCTCTGTCCATAGGATTCTCCAGGCAAGAATATTGGAGTAGGTTGCCGTGCCCTCCTGCAGGGGATCTTCCTAACCCAGGGATCAAACCTGTGACTCTTAAATCTCTGGCAATTACAGGCAGGTTCTTTACCACTAGCACCACTGGGGAGCCCCATTGAATGACCAAGATGCTACATTACACATAATCATCACCTATTCAATATCATGGATTAAAACACTGATGTAGTTTATTTTAAAAAATTTTGGAAAACTACAGTTCAGCTCATAATTTTATCCCCCCAAAAATAGTATCATTAACTAACCAAGTTTTAGTTTTGGGGGGGTCGAATCAAATAAGATAAAAGATATCAAATTAAAGTTTAAATATAAACTGTGAAGGGATTTAAAACTGTAAAATACAGAAATGTTCATTTCACAGAAATTTCTTTTAGATTTTATTTTTAAATGTTTCTAATGTATTTGTGTAACTTAAGATTTGGGGTATTAAGATGACGAATATCCACCAATGTCCCTTGTATAATATCAAAAAGAAATAGAAGTTCTTTTGCTGAATTTAACTCTTGCATATCTGCAATTGCATTTTTAAGTAATCACTAATTTTAGATATATTTGCATAGATGAATTTTGCTCTCAAAGATTTGAAATAATTTATGGTAGACAAACACCATTAATAAAGTTTTCCCATTTCAAGAGATGTAAAGCTGAAAATACCTATTTTATTTTCACTAATTCATCCAAAATCACTGTAGATGGTGACTGCAGCCATGAAATTAAAAGATGTTTGCTCCTTGGAAGAAAAGCTATGACAAACCTAGACAGCATATTAAAAGCAGAGACATTACTTTGCCAACAAAGGTCCATCTAGTCAAAGCCATGGTTTTTCCAGTGGTCATGTATGGATGTGAGAGTTGGACCATAAAGAAGGCTGAGCTAAAGAATTGATGCTTTTGAACTGTGGTGTTGGAGAAGACTCTTGAGAGTCCCTTGGATTGCAAGGAGATCAAACCAGTCAATCCTAAAGGAAATCAGTCCTGGGTCTTCACTGGAAGGACTGATGTTGAAGCTGAAACTCCAACACTTTGGCCACCTGAAGTGAAGAGCTGCCAGATTAGAAAACACCCTGATAATGCTGGGAAAGATTGAGGGGAGAAGGAGATGACAGAGGATGAGATGGTTGGATGGCATCACTGACTCGATGTACATGAGTTTGAGCAAGTTCTGGGAGTTGGTGATGGGCACGGAAGCCTGGCATGCTATGGTCCATTGGACCACAAAGAGTTGGACATGACTGAGCAACTGAACTGACTGAGTTCATACTTATTGAACCAGATTCTGCCAGAACTTAAAGTTTCTTTCTAGAACTACACAGGACTTCCTTGGAATCCACATCAGTTTTTTCTTACCATGAGGATATTATTAAGTAGAGCACTATGACTTTTCAAGCAGTTTTGAAAAGTAAATTCTCAGAGTCAAAAGTAAAGCCCTGTCAAAAAACAACTGCAAAAGTTTTAATTCCTAATCAAATAGCTCTGCCTTTAGCTGAACTACATTGATCAACAAGAACAGTCAGAGCCCTTTTATCCCTGTGTGTGTGTGTGTGTGTGTGTAAGTATACTCAGTCACTAAGTCATGTCTGATTCTTTGAGACCCTATGGACTGTAGTTCACCAGCCTCCTCTGTCCTTGAGATTTTCCAGGCAATAATACTGGAATTGGAGGGGATGGTCCCAAGATGACAGAGGAATAGGATGGGGAGACCACTTTCTCCCCCACAAATTCATCAAAAGATTATTTGAATGTTGAGCGACTTCCACAAAACAACTTCTGATGCTGCCAAGACACCAGGCACCCAGAAAGGCAGCCGTTATCTTCAAAAGGAGGTAGGACAAAATATGAAAGACAAAAAAGAGACAAAAGAGTTAGGAACGGAGACCCATCCTGGGGAGGGAGTCATGAAGGAGAAGTTTCCACACAGTAGGAAACCCTCTCACAGGCAGGTCTGTGGGGAGTTTTGGAATCTCAGAGGGCAACATAACCAGGAGAGAAAAAAACAAACAAACAAAAAAAACCCCACAGAATACACACCTAGCCACAACTGCCAGCAGAGAAGTAGCCCGGACGCTCGAGTCCAGCACCAGGGAGCGGGGCTGGGCAGGGAGGCACAGGCTGCATCATCGGTCCTTAGGGTAAGGACCTGGCCTGAATGCCCTGAAGACAATCTGAGGGAGCTAAATTGAGATAGCACCCCAAACTGAGGGATCACCAGAGAGACAAAAAAAAAAAAAAAGAGAGAGAGAGAGAGAACTTTTCTGCAAAAGGCTCTAACACGCAGCCTGGCACACTCACAGAACAAAGGATTGAGCGAACACCAATGGAGAGCTGGCCAGCTGCATAAAGGCCCCTCCTCTGCCAGAGGCAGAGAGGCAAGTGGGGTCACCCAGAGCCAGAAGGCAAGGGGCTGCCGCAATCTCGGCCCCAGAGATGGCATCTTCCACCAAACTGTGAGCAGGTTCCAGTTGCTAACCACCTGGGATCCTGGATGGTTGACATCTGCCAGGAGGGTTGCAGCCTGAGATCAGCTCCTCAGAGGAGACACACGGCACACCTGAGACAGTGATCTCATGGTGCACCCAGGAAACCGAGCAGCCAGGACTGGGGAGGTGATTAAGATGCATGGCTCACACGGGAGGGTGAACTCACCAAGCACCTGGTTTCCTGAGCTACTCGGACCTGGGAAGAACACAAAATGCAAGCTGAACCCGGTCTGTGCCCTCGCGGAGTACCCGAGAACCTGAGCGGCTTAGACCTGGGAAGTGCATGAAACACAGAGGCCACTTGGGATAGTGCCCTTGCAGAGCACCCTGGAGCCTGAGCAGTGTAGACCCGGGAAGCACATGCCGCCTTGAGCTGTGACAAACCCAATGTAGTCCATACAATGCAAACACTCCCCACACACACCTATGATGTTTGCAGTGTCCCTCCCTCCCCATCACACAACTGAACTAGTGGGCCTAAATAAGTGACCACCTTTGCCTCCTTGTGTCAGGGTGGAATTTAGACACTGAAAAGGCTTGAAAACAGAGGAAGCCAAAATAAACATAGAAGAGGGAACCGCTCTGGAAGTGACAGGTGCAACAGATTAAAACCCTGTGGTTAACTTAACATTGACTGTACATTGGAGGGGGCCTATAGATTTTGAGAATAAATACAAGCTGGAACAGGAAACTATCTGAAACTGAACTGATCCCACACTACTCACAACAGCTCCAGAGAAATTCCTAGATATATTTTTACTATTATCACTTTTAACTTTTTAAAAATTTAAGTTCTTTATTACTCTTTTAATTTTCATTTTTATAAACAACTATTACCTTGCAAAAAAAGACCCTATTTTTAAAGCAAATTTCATATATATATATATATTTAAAAATTTTTGTTATTGATTTTGTTTTGTATTTTTTTATATTGTATTTTTGAGAGTCTAACCTTTAGTCTAGATTTTTAATCTTTTCTTTTTAGTACTTGTTATCAATTTTATACCTTTAAGACTCTAATCTTCAGTATCCATTTTCACTTAGGGATGTGATTACTGTCTTGATTGCTGTCTTCCCTTTTGACTCTCCCTTTTCTCCCCCAGGTTACCTCTATCTCATTCCTCACCTTCTCTTCTCTACTTAACTCTGTGAATCTGTCTGGGTGTTCTGGGCTGTGGAGAACACTTAGGGAACTGATTACTGGCTAGATTGCTCTTTCCCCTTTTGACTCCCCCTCTTCTCCTGGCCACCTCTATCTCCCTCCTCCCTCTTCTCTACTCTGTGTAATTCTATGAATCTCTCTGGGTGTCCCTCATTGTGGAGAATTGTTTCACCATTAACCTAGATGTTTTATCATCTGTGCTGTATGGATAGAGAAGTCTTGAGTCTACTATAAGAGAAGGACTGAAAGCCAGAAGCATGAGGCTTAACTCCAGAACTTGAGAACATCAGAGAACTCCTGATTCCAGGGAACATTAATAGAAAAGAGCTCACCCAAAAGACTCCATACCCACACTAAAACCAAGCTCTATCCAGGAGGCAACAATTTCCAGTGCAAGACATACCACACTAATTCTCCAGCAAAGCAGGAACACACCCCTGAGCATTAAAAGACAGGCTGCCCAAAGCCATGCCAAACCCATAGACACCTCAAAACTCACTATTGGACACTTCATTGCACTCCAGAGAGAAGAGATCCAGCTCCACCAATCAGAACACAGACGGCAAACTCCCCCAACCAGGAAACTTTGACAAGTCTGTAGGATTGAGAAGATGCAAGAAATGTTTAACAAGGACCTGGAAGAAATAAAGAAGAGTCAATCAATAATGAGTAATGCAATAACTGAGATCAAAAGCACTCTGGAAGGAATCAACAGTAGAATAACTGAGGTAGAAGAGAGGATAAGTGAGGTGGAAGATAGAATGGTGAAAATAAATGAAACAGAGAAGAAAAAAGAATGAAAAGAAATGAGGGCAATCTCAGAGACCTCTGGGACAATGTTAAACACCCAAACATTCGAATCTTCAGTGTCCCAGAAGAATAAGACAAAAAGAAAGGGCATGAGAAAATACTTGAGGAGATAATAGTTGAAAACTTCCCTAAAATGGGGAAGGAAACAGCCACCCAAGTCCAAGAAACC
Source organism: Bos taurus (assembly GCF_002263795.3). Taxonomy (NCBI): domain Eukaryota; kingdom Metazoa; phylum Chordata; class Mammalia; order Artiodactyla; family Bovidae; genus Bos; species Bos taurus. The sequence continues at coordinate 24,508,702 of NC_037336.1, read as the reverse complement.
CAGAGAGTCTCAAACAGGATAAACCCAAAGCAAAACACCCCAAGACACATATTAATCAAACTAACAAAGATCAAACACAAAAAGCAAATATTAAAAGCAGCAAGGGAAAAGCAACAAATAACATACAAGGGGATCCCTATAATGATAACAGCTGATCTCTCATTAGAAACTCTTCAGGCCAGAAGGGAATGGCAGGACGTACTTAGAGTGATGGAAGAGAAAAACCTACAACCCAATTACTATACCCAGCAAGGATCTCATTCAAATATGAAGGAGAAATCAAAAGCTTTACAGACAAGCAAAAGCTGAGAGAATTCAGCACCACCAAACTAGCTCTTCAACAAATGCTAAAGGATCTTCTCTAGACAGGAAACACAAAAAAGGCTTATAAAATTGAACCAAAAACAACAAAGTAAATGGCAATGGGACCATACTTATCAATGATTATATTAAATGTAAGTGCGTTGAATGCCCCAACCAAAAGACAAAGATTGGCTGAATGGATACCAAAACAAGACCCCTATATATGCTGTCTACAAGAGAGCAGTCTCAAACCAAGGAACACATGCAGACTGAAAGTGAAGGGCTAGAAAAGGATATTTCATGCAAATGGAGACCAAAAAAAAAAAAAAAAAAAGCAGGAGTAGCAATACTCATATCAGATAAAACAGACTTTCAAACAAAGACTGAAAAGAAACAATGAAGGACACTACATAATGATCAAAGGATCAATCCAAGAAGAAAATATGACAATTATAAATATATATGTGCCCAACATAGGAGCACCTCAGTATATAAGGCAAATGCTAACAAGTATGAAAGGGGAAATTAACAGTAACACAATAACAGTGGGAGACTTTAATACCTCACTTACACCTTTGGATAGATCAACAAAACAGACAAGCAGCAAGGAAAGACAAGCTTTAAATGATACAATGGACCTGTTAGACCTATTTGATCTCTATAGGACATTCACCCCAAAACAATGAATTTCACCTTTTTCTCAAGTGCACACAGAACATTCTCCGGGATAGATCACATCCTGGGCCATAAATCTAGCCTTGGTAAATTCAAAGAAATTAAAATCCTTTCAAGAATCTTTTCTGATCACAATGTGGTAAGATTAGATGTCAACTACAGGGGGGAAAAAAAAGCTATTAAATACAAAAATATAGAAGCTGAAAAACACACTTCTGAAAAAGAAACAGATCGTGAAAGAAATCAAAAAGGAAATCAAAGTATGCATAGAAACAAATGAAAATGAAAAACCGGACTTCCGGCCGGGCCCCTGGCAGCGGCGGCGGCCGAGAGGGCGAGAGGCCGAGGGGATCCAGCAGTGGAGTGTGAGGACCAGACGCCCCAGCGATGACCAGTTCCCCCGTCTTCAGAGTCATCTACAACGGCAAGAGGAACAGTGGCCCCCGCTCTCCCCTCAACAGCAGCGAGATCTTCACCCCGGCCCAGGAGGAGAATGTGCGCTTCATTTATGAAGCCTGGCAGGGTGTGGAGCGGGACCTGCGGAGCCAGATGTCGGGCAGCGAGCAGGACCTGGTGGAGGAGTACGTGGAGAAGGTCCCTAACCCCAGCCTGAAGACCTTCAAGCCCATCGACCTGAGCGACCTGAAGCGACGGAACACGCAGGACGCCAAGAAGTCCTAAGGCGCGCCAGTGCCCCTCCCTTGGCCTCCGGGAGATCTGGGTGCAGCCTGCCGCTGGCCGCCTCCTCTCCTGTGGGCTCAGCTCCTGGGAGGGGGAGGGGGCCTTGCTCCCAGTGGGCCGAAAATCCCGGGACCAGGACAGGCATGATTGATGGCCAAGGCCTGCCCCTCCTCCCTGAGCCTCTCCTTTCCTCTCGGGGGATCTCAGGTTACCCCCGTCCCTAGGAGGGCCTCGGCCCTGCCAGCCCGTGCCCATCCCGGGCCTGGCTGGACCTTTGGAGCTGCTGGTCCTGCCTGCCCCCAGGGCCTCGACCCTGGTTCTTGTCGCCTTCTCCTGCCCCCACCCCAAACCCCTGGGCACTTCCAGGATCAGGAGGGAGATGAGGGGCCTTTGTTATCTCCTGTGCTGTGAGACTGGGCTGGTTTTGTCCTGAAGTGGCCAGGAGCCAGGACAGGGTGGTCCCAGCCACACCCAGCATGGGTCCCTCACCGAACCCTGCTGCATCTGTGCCCGGGGCACGGGGACCGTCTGACCCCCCACCCCACTGTCCAGCCTGGCCCTTTCTTTCCTTGTCAGCTTTAGGATGACACCAGCTCTCCGGGCTTGGCACACTGCTGGGTGCCCCCTCCAAGGGTTCTAGGCAGCCAGGTCTGGCTCGCCCTTAGGAAGGGGCGTGGGGCTGGCCTGAGCTGACGAGGCTACCCAGTGGGTCCTGCTCTGGGTGGTGAGTTGGGAGGGTCTTCAGGGCCATTTTTTTTCTTCCTGTGCCCTCCAGATTCAAGTGTCTGACTGGAACCTGAGGACCAGTAAATAAAGGTGGGGTGGCATTGGCTTGGCAAAAAAAAAAAAAAGAGAGAGAGAGAAAGAGAAAGTGAAAAAAAAAAAAGAAAAAAAACTAGAAAATGAAAAACCGACAACCCAAAACCTATGGGATTCAGTAAAAGCAGTGCTAAGAGGAAGGTTCATAGCAATACAAGCTTACCTCAAGAAACAAGAGAGAAATCAAACAAACAACCTAACTTTACACCTAAAGAAACTAGAAAAAAAAAGAAATGAAGACCCCCAAAGTTAGTAGAAAAAAAGAAATCATAAAAATCAGAGTAGAAATAAATGAAAAAGAAACAAAGGAGACTGTAGCAAAAATCAACAAAACTACAAGCTGGTTCTTTGAGAAGATAAATAAAATAGACAAACCATTAGCCAGACTCATCAAGGAAAAAAGAGAGAAGAATCAAATCAACAAAATTAGAAATGAAAATGGAGAAATCACAACAGACAACACAGAAATACAAAGTATCATAAGAGACTACTATCAGCAACTATATGCCAATAAAACGGACAACTTGGAAGAAATGGATAAATTCTTAGAAAACTATAATCTTCCAAAATTGAACCAGGAGGAAATAGAAAATCTTAACAGATCCATCACAAGCGTGGAAATCAAAACTGTAATAAAAAATCTTCCAACAAACAAAAGCCCAGGACCATAAGGCTTCACAGCTGAATTCTACCAGAAATTTAGAGAAGAGCTAACACCCATCCTACTCAAACTCTTCCAGAAAATTACAGAGGAAGGTAAACTGCAAAAGTAATTTTATGAGGCCACCATCATGCTAATACTAAAACCAGACAAAGATGCCACAAAAAAAGAAAATTACAGGTGAATATCACTGATAAATATAGATGAAAAATCCTCAACAAAATTCTAACAAACAGAATCCAGCAGCATATTAAAAAAATCATGCATCATGACCAAGTGGGTTTTATCCCAGGGATGCAAGGATTCTTCAGTATTCACAAATCAATCAATGTGATATACCACATTAACAAATTGAAATATAAAAACCATATGATTATCTTAATAGATGCGGAGAAAGCCTTTGACAAAATTCAACATCCACTTATGATAAAAAAAAAAAAACCTCTCCATAAAACAGGCATAGAAGGAACATACCTCAACATAATAAAAGCCATATATGATACACCCACAGCAAACATTATTCTCAATGGTGAAAAATTGAAAGCATTTCCCCTAAAGTCAGGAACAAGATAAAGGTGCCCACTCTCATCACTACTGTCCAACATAGTTTTGGAAGTTTTAGCCACAGCAATCAGAGAAGAAAAAGAAAAGTAATCCAAACTGGAAAAGAAGAAGTAAAACTCACCGTTCACAGATGACATGATCCTCTACATAGAAAACCCTAAACACTCCACCAGAAAATTACTAGAGTTAATCAATGAATATAGTAAAGTGTCAGGATATAAAATTAATACAGAGAAATCCCTTGCATCCCTCTACACTAACAATGAGAAAACAGAAAGAGAAATTAAGGGGAAAATCCCATTCACCATTGCAATGAAAAGAATAAAATACTAAGTAATAAATTTACTCAAAGAAACAAAGAACCTATATAAATAAAACTATAAAACACTGATGAACAAAATCAAAGATGACACAAATAGATGGAGAAATATACCATGTTCATGGATTGGAAGAATCAATATAGTGAAGATGAGTATAATACCCAAAGCAATCTATAGACTCAGTGCAATCCCTATCAAGCTACCAATGATATTTTTCACAGAACTAGAACAAATAATTTCACAATTTGTATGGAAATACAAAAAACCTCAAATAGTCAACCTACCAGACTTCAGACTATATTACAAAGCAACAGTCATCAAGACAGTATGGTACTGGCACAGAGACAGGAATATAAATCTATGGAACAAAATAGAAAGCCCAGAGATGAATCCACACACCTATGGACACCTTATCTTTGACAAAGAAGGCAAAAACACATAATGGAGAAAAGACAATCTCTTTAACAAGTGGTGCTGAGAAAACTGGTCAACCACCTGTAAAAGAATGAAACTAGAACACTTTCTAACACTGTACACAAAAATAAACTCAAAATGGAATAAATATTTAAATGTAAGACCAGAAACTATAAAACTCCTAGAGGAAAACATAGAACACTCTCTGAAACAAATTACAGCAAGATCCTCTATGACCCACCTCCTGGAGCAATGGAAATAAAAGCAAAAATAAACAAATGGGACCTAATTAAACTTAAAAGATTTTGAACAATGAAGGAAACTATAAGCGAAAAGACAGCCTTCAGAATGGGAAAAAATAATAGCAAACGAAGCAACTAACAAAGAATTAACCTGAAAAATATACAAGCAGCTCATGCAGCTCAATACCAGAAAAATAAATGACCCAACCAATAATGGACCAAAGAATTAAGCAGACATTTCTCCAGAGACATACAGATGGCTAACAAACACATAAAAAGATGCTCAGCATCATTCATTATCAGAAAAATGAAAATCAAAACCACAATGAGGTACCATCTTAAGCTGCTCAGAATGGCTGCTATCAAAAAGTCTATAGATGCTGGAAAGGGTGTGGAGAAAAGGGAACTCTTTTATGGTGTTGGTGGGAATGCAATCTAGTACAGCCACTATGGATAACACTGTGGAGGTTTCTTAAAAAACTGGAAATAGAACTCCCGTATGACCCAGCAACCCCACTGCTGGGCATACACATCGAGAAATCTAGAATTTAAAGAGACATGTGTACCCCAATGTTCATCACAGTACTGTTTACAATAGCTAGGACATGGAACCAATCTAGAAGTCCATTGCTGGATGAATGGATAAGAAAGTTGTGGTACATATACATAATTGAATAGTACTCAACTATTAAAGAATGCATTTGAGTCAGTTCTAATGAGGTAGATGAAACTGGAACCTATTATACAAAGTGAAATAAGTCAGAAAGAAAAACACCAATATAGTATATTAACACATACATATGAAGTTTAGAAAGATGGTAACAACGACCCTGTATTTGAGACAGCAAAAGAGACACACAGATATGAAGAACAGATTTTTGGACTCTGTAGGAGAAGGTGAGAGTGTGATGATTTGAGAGAACAGCATTGAAACATGTATATTATCATATGTGAAATAGATGATCAATCCAAGTTCAATGCATGAAACAGGCACCCAAAGCTGGTGCACTGGGACAACTCAGAGGAATGGGATGGGAAGGGACATGGGAGGGAGGTTCGGGATAGGGGCACACATGTATACCTGTGGTTAATTCATGTCAATGTGTGGCAAAAACCACTACAATATTGTAAAGTAATTAGCCTCCAATTAAAATTAATTAATTAATTAAAAAAGTAATACTGGAATCAGTAGCTATTTCCTCCTCCAGGGTATCTTCCCCTCCCAGGGATCAAACCTGTGTCTCCTGCAGGTCCTGCACTGGCAGCCGGATTCTTTGCCACTGAGTATCTACAAACTATTGAGACTTCAGGGGTTAAAGTAAATGTAAAAGTAGTAAGGTCCTATTACTATTCACTCTAATGCTTTGTTTGCAAATTAAAAAAAAGTCCCAGTGAACTGGTATCTGATCCAAGCTAGAATCCAGTTGACTTCATTCTCTAGCCTTGCCCTGCATACTTCACATCAAGCTGTTGGAGGATGGCATCCCAGAAACACACACTGTTGCCAGAGATTCTTCTGCTCTGCCAGTTTGTTTGATTCTTTAGTCCATTAGCATAACAACTTTGTCAGTTATTGTGTTTTCTTAAATTATCCTTAAAAATTTGGTAAATCATCCAAAAATTATTCTGCCACCACATATAAAGAAAAAGAAACAAAACACAAAGTTCCTGGTAGAAGATTTACAGTTTCCAAAAAGAATTAATTTGCACTGGAGAAGCAATTTGAACAAAGAAGGGAGAGTGTGAAACCAGATCTAGTTAAGTGAGTTCCATGCTGGTTAGAAATTTTCTTAGTCTTTGATCATCAAAAGAGACTTTTTGAAAGATAATGACAATAATAGCAGTAATGTTAGACGATGTTTTTATTTATATGGTGTCATTTCATCTTCAGACAATCTAATAGGCAAGTGGTATTATTAACTCTAATAGGAAAGTAGTAGTCGTTAGATATACAAAAATGGAGGTTTAAATCTAATAACTTGCTCCTTATAACAGAACTAGTCTTTGTCAATGCTTGGATTTGAACATAGGTGTTCCAACTTCAAATCAGAATTCTAGCCTTCTTATTTCTTATCAAATGTCCATAAAAAGTTATGCACAAAATGTACATGAATTCATTCTTAATATAGTGAACAAAATTTTCCCTAATGTTTGCAGCTATGAAATACTTTTACATTCATTACCTCATTTGATATTGAACAGACCCATGAATTAGACAGAACAATTATTATTATGACTTCCATTTAAGTAATGAGGAAACCTAGGATCAGAAAGTTAAATGATTTAATGAAGGTCACATAGTAGCTATGTGACAGAAGCATGCTTGAGCCTTTGTTTCTCACTCCAAATTCAGAGGCTGAGTTTGAAGAGAAAGACAGTTGCTGACCAGTGAAAGTCCATATGCCTCCAAGAATTTATCTGATTCTTAGTTTTTAATGATTAATTGAACTTATTGCCTTGTAATACCAGATTTAGTTTCTCTGCTAGTAAATCCACCAAGGAATTCTTTTAAACAAGCTATTTGTTGTTGTTCAGTCGCCAAGTTGTGTCCAACTCTTTGTGACCCAATGGACTGCAGCATGCCAGGCTTCCCTGTCTCTCACTATCTCCCGGAATTTGTCCAAGTTTACATTCATTGAACTGGTGATGCCATCCAACCATCTCATCCCTCTGTTGCCCTCTTCTCCAAGCTATGCCTGTCATTTAAAATGCATCCTCAGAGATGCTCAGGATTCACTGTTTTGTTTTTTTTTTTAATCCAGGTTTTAGATAATGTCCAGACAATCAAGCCAATCGTTGAATATTTGTCCCACAATGACTTAAACCCAACTATGAAGCAGACAGACTAACCGAACAACATCTGCTTCATCAGCACTTTTAAACTCTTTCCTTATAGATGTTATTCTGAGGACTAAAATCTGCTTTTCCCTTTGAGCCTTTAGGCTATGTAATAGAGATGGCTGGAAGCCATTAAAACAAAACAATCTGTGTATCCTCAAGACAGAATAAAAATTCAAGTTCATTTTAAGCATGACACTGCTATGATGCTGATGCTGTGCTTGTTTTGATTAATCTCCATGTGTATGTTCATTTTATACAACATGCTATGTGACGGTAGCTTTCCATTTAGCAGGTTAATTTCTGCTCTAATTCAATAGGGATAAAAAATATTAGAATGTATCCTTTTTGTGATACATTTCTTTTTCAAAAGGCCCTGATTCAAGAAAAGTATCATTTTGACATATAGGATGAATATTCTAGTTCAACAATTGAATTATTTCTGCTCAAATGGGGTCTTTCGTATAAAGTTAGATTTGCAGTGGCAATAATTTTATTGAAAACAATTAATATTAAGGCCTGATTTTTTTTTTTTTTTACAAATACTTTTATGTAAAGAGAAAAGTAATATGATTTGAAGGTTTCTTTAAAAACAACTTGGAGAATCCAACAGTGAGACAGAATGTAATACCTTGGATTCAAGATTTCCATGTTGAGGGAAAGCTGACAGCAGGGGGTGGGGGTCTGGGACAGGGCGATTGACTGGAAAGAAGGTTGTTATTAAACTGTACGTCCCTGCTAGTTCCAGTCCCCTAAGGAACTTGCAGAAAATTCTTTTCTAGTGCTGATACAAGTGCCAGACTACAGTTTTCACATTATAAATTACTCTTGTTTTGTAACAGCTTAAATTATTTTTATTAGCTAGTCACCTGGGATGTGAGTAAGAGTCGAGTTAAAACCTTCAGATAAGCGGAGCAGCTGTTGCAACCAGCTTTCTATGTCCTTTTTACCACACACTTTGCCTCATACTTTTCCCCATCTAATTTCTCTCTCTCTCAATAATTCTCTCATCTCCCACTTTTCTCCATAAAGAAATAAAAATAAATGGGCAGAACACATGAGTTTTAAGAGATACTTTGCAAGCCCAGATAGATACATTTGTCGAAATAACAAGATTCTGCTTTTGACAGGTACTAGTATGAATTGGTATGTTAATCTCAAAGATCCAGCAATGAAATAAAGAACAATCTAGTGTCATGACACAAGGAGAATAACAATTTGTTCATAAAAGTATCTGAAAAAATTGTGTTCCATATAAGAGAGTTCAACAGTTAAAAATAGAATTTTATTGGAGATCTTTCATTATTGGAGATGATGAGAGATATTTATTGGAGATCCTTCAAATATTACTTTTATTCTCTAAGTAATATGTGCTAATTATAAAAAGTTGGGAAAATGTATAAAAATACAGGAAAGAAAAAAATGATATAGTATACACTACAGAGGTAATTATAATTTTGGTGTTTTATTTTCAGTGCCTTTGGAATGAATAGTTGTATGTATTCTCTCTCTCCATACATATATACTTATTGTGCATATTGTGTTACTTTTATTATTATCACATGATTATAATTTTCATGTTCCATAATCATTTTTCTGGCCCACATAATATTCATGGAATGGATGGCCATTTGCTGAATGGAATTATTCAGTATTTTCTATCATTGAACCATTAAATAGTTTATATCTACATATTTTGCACTTAATATTAAACTTCTAGTTTTGTGCATAATGTTTTAATTTTACATTCCAAATTATTTCCTTGGTTACATTCTTAGAAGTGGAATTGATTGGTTACAGAGATTGTATATTTTTTAACATGAAGAGAGTGTGGTTTTAGAGAAAATATACATCATAGCTAGGAAGCAGAGCACACCAATAGAATTTTGATATGCTATTACTTTTACCACTTAGTGTGTGAAACAATTAGCTTTCACAAGGGGAAACATCACATATCAGATTGTTACAAACACACACAAAATATTTAAGTAGGAGCAATCTATTTACGAATACAAACACACCCAAGAGGACTTAAGAACTAAAATGGCTAAATATCTATAAGCTATATATATATATATATATATATATATATATATATAAAGGATTTAAGTGTTTTTATTTTGAACATTGTGTGGGAAGGATAATAAGGATGGCATACAACTTTGCTTCATATTGTTTAAAAAGATCACACTAGAACCAAGTAAAACTATAAGGAAACAGCTTCTGATTCTTTCTGTGGAAATGTTTGTATAAACTGGAGTGAGCTGCCTTTGCAGACCTCAAGTCTTCCAAACACGTTTAATTTGTGCTTTATTGTAAGGGGTTTCTGTCCTGTGTGAGATGATGAACTAAATGCTTCTTTCCCCAGATACAACTTGGCAGCTCCATGACTTTTAAATACATTTTAAATATTCATGAACCAGTTCAGTTCAGTGGCTCAGTCTGACTCTTTGCAACCCCATGGACAGTAGCACGCCAGGCTTCCCTGTCCTACACCAACTCCTGGAGCTTGCTCAAACTCATCCATCAAGCCAGTGATGCCATCCAACCATTTCATTCTCTGTCATGCCCTTCTCCTCCTGCCTTCAATCTTTCCCAGTATCAGGGTCTTTTCCAATGAGTCAGATCTTCGCATCAGGTGACCGAAGTATTGGAGCGTCAGCTTCAGCATCAGTCCCTCCAATGAGTATTCAGGACTGATTTCCTTTGGGACTGACTGGTTGGATCTCCTTGCAGTCCAAAGGACTCTCAAGAGTCTTCTCTAACACCACAGTTCAAAGCATCAATTCTTCAGTGCTCAGCTTTCTTTATGGTCCAAATCTCACATCCATACATGACTACTGGAAAAACCACAGCTTTGACAACATGGACCTTTGTTGGCAAAGTAATGTCTCTGCTTATTGATATGCTGTCTAGGTTGGTCATAACTTTTCTTCTGAGGAGTGTCTTTTAATTTCATGGCCGCAGTCACCATTTGTGGTGATTTTGGAGCCCCCCAAAATAAAGCCTGTCACTGTTTCCATTATGTCCCCATCTATTTACCATGAACTGGTGGGACTGGATGCCATGATCTTAGTTTTTTGAAGGTTGAGTTTTAAGCCAGCTTTGTCACTCTCCTCTTTCACTTTCATCAAGAGGCTTTTCAGTTCCTCTTCACTTTCTGCCATAAGGGTGGTATCATCTGCATATCTGATGTTACTGATATTTCTCCCTGTAATCTTGATCCCAGTTTGTGCTTCATCCAGTCCAGCATTTCACATGATGTATTCTGCATATAAGTTAAATAGGCAGGGTGACAATATATAACCTTGACATACTCCTTTCCCAATTTGGAACCAGTCCATTGTTCCATGTCCGGTTAGTATTCATGAATTCATATTCACTCATATTCATGAGTATCTGTTTTTAAACTATTTGCTTAGAACTTTTTCAATTTAACAATTTTTAATAGTAAGTTTAAAGACTAGATATAATGGGTAAATCCATATGTTTAAGAATTCTACATTTTAACTATAGGTGATTTTGCCAACACTCTTGCCTCTCTCTCTGTTGTACTCAAATCCATGAACAAAATATAAAGAAATGGCCAAGGTTAGCATTTCTCAGCAAGCCACACTCTAGAAATAAAAATGAAACTTTTTACTCTTGCAATACTGAATGACTGTATTATTTAATGAAGATGATTTCGATAACATTTTGAAGTTTCACAGCAGATAAAAATGGGAGGGAACTTATAAGTGAGGAAAAGATAAGGAACATAATTACATGATACCATAAAATTCCTATGTATAACATATATTCATGACCCTTGAAAGTATTTGTAGACTGTATTTGGTGTAGAATGTATTTGGTGGTACAAGTTTCTGTAGTCCTAAAGACCTATCTTCTAGCTGGAATTGTAAGGTGCAATTATTACCAACCCCACTTGCTGGGGCAAGTCAACAAATGAGGGCTAGCCAAACATTTTCTTCTTGCATTTCTAAAATAGTTTGAGGAAGCCCCTTGAGATCCAATATCTGATCCTTCAGACTATCTTGGGAGAAGAAAAAAGGAAGTCAGAACAAAGTCATGCATATTCTGATACAAAAATAAATAAACATGGTTTTAAAAGTGAAAAAAAAAAAAAAGATGATGGACAAGAACAAACATGCCCTTAGAACTATAATGTGTTTGGTCTTAAAAACTTTAAGGCAACAAGGAATTTTATACCAAGATGTGACAAATTCCTCACAGATGGGAAAAGATATAAAATGCTCTTTGTAAGCAGTCATTTTAACCAGAAAGGATTTTCTCATACAGTGGTGATACACACTGTGTGGCCAATGATAAAATAAATAGATAGCTACTCAAGAATATTCCTCTGCATTCATCTAGAGGCCAAAGCCACCAGCATAATCTCTACCCAGATGAAACAAAATCTCTTAGTTTCAGAATAGCCACATAGATAGATTTGATCCATCTGCTGGTGGGAAGAATCTTTTTCATTCTGTTGGTGTACTCTGGGGATATGGAACATGGGAACTCACCTAAGCAAACCTGTCCACCCAGACAAGTTTATTCTTCAACTAGTACTGCCTCAGTGCTAAAGTTTACTATACCTTACACTTTTGCCCAGCACCTCCACAGTTTTCTTATTCATTCTGTCTGCCATGGCTAACTGGCTAGCTGGCATCAGCTCTGCTAAGGGTTTTCATTTGTTTCCTTGCTTACATGCAATCATACTAGGACACTTTATTTTATCTTTTTGTTCATCACCAGGTCACTGGGTGTCATAGGAGGACAAAGGAGATAATGCAGAATTAGGGATAAATAGATGGAAAAAAGATTTTGTTTCTCAAAATATTTGAGAGCAATGAGCTCTGAGAAGGGAATAAATTACCCACGTTTGGGGATTGTTAACTCCCTAAGGTCATTAGGTACCATTTAGTGCAGTTTCCCAAGCACTAGTTCAGAGACCAACTTCAGTCAATGACTCCATTGTTATTCTTCCACAAAAAAGCATATTAGAGTTTATTATTGAGTAATTATAAAAATGATTGCTTTTCATCCCTGATAGCAATTATGGTTGCATTTCACGTATCCTCATTTTGTGCAGATGGGATACCACACATAAGAGCTGTGATCACATTTCTGTTTGTCTTGAGCCCTCGATCCCCATACTCAGAGAAGAGGCATCATTGCTGGAGAAAGAGTTCTAAGGTCAGGAAGGGAATGTAGGATGACAATAGGACTCTAACTCTGGGAGAGAATGAGAGCTGGAAGAGTAACAGCAAGGTTGGAATTGGAGTAGGAAACAGAATCCATGTCAGAACTCTTAACTATTGCAGGGGAGAAAAAATAGTGTGATTCAGAAGACAATTCTTATGAAAATTTAAGATTTAATCTTAGAAATCTAAAAAAAAAATCATTATTCTGTAAAAAAACTATTACATGAAAACAGTCAATTAAATTTTCCTGTTTCTAACAAGTGTGAGTAGTATTTTGAAAGCAGCAGCAGTACTTCAGTAGGTCTCTTCATGATGAAAGAACTCAGTGGGTTGAAAGAATTAAGTTACTTTAATAATAAAACACATGCATTCACTTCTTCCTGGCAAGAACCAGTTACATTTTTAAAATTTCAAAAAATCATCTATGTACATGTATATTGAGATCAAAACTACATTCCAACCTGCTTGAAATCAGATTCCACTTTGTTATTAATCTCCCCTCTCACTTTTCTGCACAAAGCCCTCTGCTTTGCCAGCTGTATACCATATTGAGTCAACTTGTACTGAAATACTCAGGTTCTCTGTGAGTCTGCTCCAAAACCCCCATAGATATTTTGACTTAGATTATATCCATTTATAGAACTTACATACAAATGTCTCTCTGCAAAATGCTGTGTCTAATCCTCTGTCAATGTGCTTTTTTGGAGATGACCCCTGAAAATCACCTCTCTTACCTTTGTCTTAGGAGAAATCTTAGCTTCTAGGACTTTCACTTTCTAGGAGAAATAGACTGCCCCATATTATTAGGTAAAAGTCATCCTGTATGTCAACAGTTCAAACTATTCCTGTGCCTAATAGTTAATACCTTTTTCAAATCCTGCGTATATATGAGGGCCTTTTGACTCATTGACCTTCCACAGGAATGTCATCTAACCGCTATCATAACACTTATTACACTGTATTCTAAAGTTATCTGATGCCTTTGGCCTAGATTAACTCTAATCAACCTGAGAGCAGGTACCATGTTTTGTCTTTGTATCCACAGCACTTGACAGTTGATAGTTATATGAATATGATGTTTATTGAATGAATACATGAACATTGACTATGTATGCCTTGAAAACATACCTTTGTTTTAGATTCCATTCAGGGATTACCAAAGGAGGTAAGAATGCAATTTAACAGCAAATCAAAAACTAGAATGAAACCATAAATTGTTTTTCAGTCAAACATAAACCTCTGCTGTCCATCTAGATGCTGGAAAATTGAAAGCAAAAATTATAATAATATATAATTATATATATAAAATTATAATAATATATAATATAATTGTTATAAAAACAATAAAATTCTCTAGGATTTTCCCTCTGTGTACCAAGGGCATTTTAGGTGTTTGAAATTTTACAACATGATAAAATTGCCAATAATAAGCAGAATCAAAAAAATTTTTAATTAAGGAAGAATTAGAGATTTCATGAGATAATTAAAGTTTGAATACATTTTAAAATCATTGTTGTATAGACTTGCACTCATTTTATACATTAAAATACTCCATCCTATTCTAAATTGAAATACATTGGAAACACATTAGCTCTAATTATAACTGTCATTCTTCCAAGGCTATATATTACATTTTTCAAACCTAGACTCAAAATGGAGAAATAAAGGATTGATAACCTGAGATTTCCTAGCTGTCACCTTAATATACTCTATCTTTTATTATACAAGTGAGGATAGCAATTCAACTTTGGCCTTGACTACTGTCTCAGAAAAAATAACAGAATATGTATTCACAAAATTGAGGCCAATTTGGTCTTTCTTAAGCTCTAATAAAGCCTCTTTAATAAAATGAAAGGAATGAATTCTAGGCTACTCAATGAATATTTTGATTTTTAAAATATGATCCTAAGAGCTTATGCATCCTCTCTTGGCATGACATTCTGAAGTACTAAATCAACTACTTATTATTGGATGTGTGATTCAAGAAGTAGCATAAAATATCTGCATATTAAATACATATTAAACTAGTAATCAATCAAATTCTTATAAGCACCAAACTTCTTTCCCAAATAACAAACATACACACATAAGAATATTGCTGAAATTTTCACCTTTAGTTTATTGCTAACTTTTACTTCTTACTTCCTACGGATAAATAAGAACTAATGGGCTTTTTCTTTTTAAAATTCCATTGAGGTGGGAGAATTTCTGCTTTGACGCTAGAGTTTAGAGACCACTTGAAAGAGTCTTTCCATATTATGCAAAAGGAAGTTGGGGGAACTTTTGTTTCCAGTAAGATAAATACTTATCTAAAACTTTTACCCACATTAAAATGACACTCTATCTGCAGTTGAAAAATGACTTTGAATTCTTTCTATATTCTATTTATATTTTAATTTCTCATGGAGTTTTGGATATCATCATGGCGCCTTGCTAAATTAATTTATGTCAATATTTACAAATTAACCACTAAAGTACTGATGCCCTAAGACTTTGGGGCATAAGACACTGTACCCCAGGGAGAAAAATAAATGCATAATTACATCATTCATTTTAATTTAGTATTAATTAATAAGATTCCCCATCTTAATATCTCACAGAGTTCTACTCCCTAATTGGTATCTCTGATAGATGCTGTTAGTGATCTAATCAAACCATTCTAACCTCTCCTCACGCATATGTGCTTACCTTGCTCTTTTGTTCAAATATTGATCTGTCAGCATTGTGTTCTGACAAGGTAAGATCCTCCCCTTTTTCCAAGAGATTAAATCATGTTTGGTCTCAACCAGTCATGAAAAAATATATACATAACCGTGGAGTGATCATATTCAATTCTGAAAATGAGATGTAAAATATTGTGCAAAGAGCTCTAGGAGTAACAGGGGAAACATGTATTTCCCTGGTAAGTTAGAGAATATTTGGAAATTGGCCCCTTTTCTGTTTTATTAATATTTGCTCCTCATTGTTGGAAACTATGATGATTGAAAATGATGCTTGTGACCCTGAACTGCAAATTTAGAGGAAGGATAAAAAGCAAAACTGCTGAGAAAAGTGAAAGGAGAAAACAGAAAAAGCACGAGTCATGTGAACTGTAAGAATCCTTTTTTTATCTGCTCAGATATTCTATTCAGTTCAGTTCAGTTCAGTTCAGTCGCTCAGTTGTGTCCGGCTCTTTGCGACCCCATGAATCGTAGCACGCCAGGCCTCCCTGTCCATCACCAACTCCCGGAGTTCACTGAGACTCACGTCCATCGAGGCAGTGATGCCATCCAGCCATCTCATCCTCTGTCGTCCCCTTCTCCTCCTGCCCCCAATCCCTCCCAGCATCAGAGTCTTTTCCAACGAGTCAACTCTTTGCATGAGGTGGCCAAAGTACTGGAGTTTCAGCTCTAGCATCATTCCTTCCAAAGAAATCCCAGGGCTGATCTTCAGAATGGACTGGTTGGATCTCCTTGCAATCCAAGGGACTCTCAAGAGTCTCCTCCAACACGACAGTTCAAAAGCATCAATTCTTTGGCACTCAGCTTTCTTCACAGTCCAACTCTCACATCCATACATGACCACTAGAAAAACCATAGCCTTGACTAAATGGACCTTTGTTGGCAAAGTAATGTCCCTGCTTTTCAATATGCTATCTACTTACGTTAAACTTTGTTGTTGTTTAGTGGCTAAGTTGGGCATGACTCTTTGTGACCTCATGGACTGTAGGCTGCCAGGCTCCTCTATCCATGGGATTTCCCAAGCAAGAATACTGGAATAGATTGCCATTGCCTTCTCCAGGGATCTTTCTGACCCAGGGATTGAACCTGCATCTCCTGCATTGGCAGGTGCATTTTTTGCCACTAAATCATCAGGGAAGCCCAACAGTTGAACCTATCCTGATACAAAATTCATATTAAGTTTTAGAAAACAAAAAGTTGAGACAATAGGAAAATACATCCAGTCATATTCTTTGGGTTGAAAATAAAGATTAATTGTCCTGTGATCTCATCATGTAAAGTTAATTAATGCTTGAGTTGATGACAAGAACTATCTAGTTACTCTAATGATCATTTGTCCTCAAACTCAGCCAACACTGAAGTTGAGATACAACACCAGGGAACTTCATAGTTGAAAACCACATGGCTGCTCTATGACTTTCTATTCTCATGTCATCTTACCAGGTGAATGGATTCTAAACATTAGCAATATGTTCTCTCTCACTAATATAAACACCACTTAATGAATACATCAGCAAGAAATTCAGGTGGATTTTCTTTAGCATCACTTATCTATCAAGTAACTCAAGAAATAGCTCCAAGAACTTCGCTGCAAAGTTAATGGTATAAATTATGAAGGCAAATGTCTAGGGGAAGGGAAAATATTTCAGTTGTTTACTTTCTTCTCTGTAGTCCTTAGATTTTTTTAAATTGATTATGGAAGATATCCCAGTGTCCCACAGTTTTCGTCTTGGTAAAATGTACGGTCCAATAAGTACTGATTTAAGGACAATCACAGTGTGATGAAAGGACAGAATTATTTGTTGTTGTTTAAAACTCCAATCATGAATTTAATTTCTGCATGATTGCCAAAACCATTTATAAATGACTGTCACTTATTTCATATAAAATATTTAAGCCCTAGGCTTCTTAAATTCGAAGTTAATTTGCAAATGACACAATTTTGTTCCTTTAGAAATTGGATGATTTGTAGTGATGTGGATGGACCTAGAGTCTGTCACAGAGTGAAGTAAGTCAGAAAGAGAAAAACAAATAACATATATAAACACATATATACAGAATCTAGGAAAATGGTTTTGATGAACCTATTTGCTGGGCAAGAGAGACGCAGATGTAGAAAACAGACATGTGGACACAGCGGGGCAAAGAGAGGGTGGGATGGATTGGGAGAGCAGCATTGACATATACACACTGCCATGTGTACAGTAGACAGTGGGAAGCTGCTATATTGCACAGGGAGCTCAGCTTGGTGCTCTGTGATGACCCAGAGGAGTGGGATGAGGGGATGCAGTGGGAGGGAGATTCAGGAAAGAGCGGATATATGTATACACACAGCTGATTCACTTTGTTGTACAGCAGAAATTAACAAGACATTGTAAAGCAATTATACTCCAATAAAAAATAAATAAAATGAAAATAAAGTTAATATACAGATTTTCTCAAATGTTCATTTATTGAATTTGTTATTCAAATGTATACAATGTTAGGATTGTTACCAAATGATTTATTTTTGTAAATAGGTACATTCAAACAAAAGATTTCCCAGGTGGCACTAGCCCTAAAGAACCTGCCTGCCAGTGCAGATAAACATAAGCGATGCGGGTTTGATCCCTGGGTCAGCAAGATCCCCTGGAGGAAGGCACGGCAACACACTCCAGTATCTTGCCTGGAGAATCCCATGGCCAAAGGAGCCTGTTGGGCTACGGTCCATAAGGTCACAAAGAGTTGTACACAGCTGAAAGGACTTAGCACACATATTCAAAAAAAGTACACAGATTTTTGGATATATATATATATGTGTGTGTGTGTTTTGCTATTGCCTTCATTTGTTTGTTTGTTGGAGAAGAGTGCAAGAAAGAGGAAGATTGTAGTTGGAAGAATTAAATTGAAATTAAATTCATTTTTTCCCCATTTTAGGGAAGTTTTCAACTATTATCTCCTCAAGTATTTTCTCATGGTCTTTCTTTTTGTCTTCTTCTTCTGGAACCCCTATGATTCGAATGTTGTAGCGTTTAATATTGTCCTGGAGGTCTCTGAGATTGTCCTCATTTCTTTTAATTCGTTTTTCTTTTATCCTCTCTGATTCATTTATTTCTACCATTCTATCTTCTAATTCACTAATCCTATCTTCTGCCTCTGTTATTATACTATTTGTTGCCTCCAGAGTGTTTTTAATTTCATTTATTGCATTATTCATTATATATTGACTCTTTTTTATTTCTTCTAGGTCCTTGTTAAACCTTTCTTGCATCTTCTCAATCCTTGTCTCCAGGCTATTTATCTGTGATTCCATTTTAATTTCAAGATTTTGGATCAATTTCACTATCATTATTTGGAATTCTTTATCAGGTAGATTCCCTATCTCTTCCTCTTTTGTTTGGTTTGGTGGGCTTGTTTGGTTTGGTGGGCAAGGGAAAAACAACAAATAACACACAAGGGAATTCCCATAAGGATAACAGCTGATCTTTCAAGAGAAACTCTTCAAGCCAGAAGGGAATGGCAAGACATACTTAAAATGATGAAAGAAAATAACCTACAGCCCAGATTATTGTATCCAGCAAGGATCTCATTCAAGTATGAAGGAGAAATCAAAAGCTTTTCAGACAAGCAAAAGCTGAGAGAATTCTGCACCACCAAACCAGCTCTCCAACAAATACTAAAGGATATTCTCTAGACAGGAAACACAAAAATGGTGTATAAACTCGAACCCAAAACAATAAAGTAAATGGCAACGGGATCATACTTATTAGTAATTACCTTAAACGTAAATGGGTTGAATGCCCCAACCAAAAGACAAAGACTGGCTGAATGGATACAAAAACAAGACCCCTACATATGTTGTCTACAAGAGACCCACCTCAAAACAGGGGACACATACAGACTGAAAGTGAAGGGCTGGAAAAAGATTTTCCATGCAAATTGGGACCAAAAGAAAGCAGGAGTAGCAATACTCATATCAGATAAAATAGACTTTAAAGCAAAGGCTGTGAAAAGAGACAAAGAAGGTCACTACATAATGATCAAAGGATCAATCCAAGAAGAAGATATAACAATTATAAATATATATCCACCCAACATGGGAGCACCGCAGTATGTAAGACAAATCCTAACAAGTATGAAAGGAGAAATTAACAATAACACAATAATAGTGGGAGACTTTAATACCCCACTCACACTTATGGATAGATCAACTAAACAGAAAATTAACTAGGAAAAAAAAAAAATATGTATCTATAAAGTTCACTAAAGCAAAGCACAGTAAAATGAGGTATGGCAATAAAAGGTGTTAAATTTATCAAATAAAAAAAATAAATAAATAAAGTGCTGAAAAATTAAAAAAAAAAAAAAAAACTTTCCAAAAAAAAAATCATTTTTGAAACAAAGCACCCTATATATCACTGTATCAAACACAAAATTGAGTGTGCTAACAAGTTAGAGAAACAAAAATGCAAGCAGGTTTAATAGGCATGCCATGAAAAGCAATGTGGAAATGCATGACAAATCATGTAGAATATTCTATTGTCTTTCTAATAATCTGTGCATTTATTTTAACCAATATACCATCATTATAAACATTTTAAATACTTTCTTTGAAACCTACTCCAAACTAATGTAGAAAGACTCTAAGAATCTCTCCCAATACTTTTTACAACCATCTCGTTTGAGATTAATGCCCATATTTCTTACCTAGAACAAAATATAATTTAGAATGCATTCTACATTATAAAATATAAAAACCCCAAGTTTGAAACTTTAAAAAAAAAAAAAAAAGAACAGTGAAACATTTCTCTTTTGTTTCCTTAGAAGGGCATAGAGATGACTCCTGGAATTCAGGCTTTTGAAGCCATCACAGCCTCAGGTGAGTCATCAGTTATCTTTTTAGTGCTCTCATGTCTAGAATGTGAGTGGAGGGTACAGCAGTTATAGAAAGCTGCCCAGAGAGCCTTATCTAATGCTTGGTGTTTCCAACACAAAGTAAGATCTTTGAGTCACATCCTTCTCCATGAGTTGTAATTCAGCAATTAAGTAGTTAATTCTAAAACATATGTGCTGGGGACTTCCCTAGCAGTCCAGTGGTTAAGACTTCACCTTCCAATGCAAGAGGTGCCTGTTCAATCCCTGGTCAGGGAGATAAGATCTTAGATGCCTTGAGGCTGAAAAAATAAAACATAAGGCAGAAGCAGTATTGCAACAAAGTTTTTAAGTCATTAAGACTTTAAAAAAATCAAAACCCTCTCTTTAAGTAAATAAATAAAACATATGTATTGAGTGCCTTCTATGTACCTAGGACTGAGGAAAACATTAGGGATACAATGTAGCAAAGATAAGAAAAAAAAAAAAAAAGAAATTAAATTCATGTGGTTAAGTTTGGTCTTGGCTGAACTGATAGATCTGTATGTTTACTACCATATTTCTGGGAGGTAATAAGTTCTTACCAGAATAGTCAATGTTATTATACAAATGAAGTTTCAAAACAGAACAGGAAGATAAGTGATAGTAAGTGAAAATGATTGGTGGAGGCCTTCTTTCTGCCAACACTCATGTTCTTTAAAGCCCTCCTTAGAAATGTTTCTGAGTATTCAATACACCACCGTGTCATTCTTCAGAGCTCACATTGCTGTCTAGGTTCTACTTTGATGACATGCTAATCCCCTCCTAAGTAGGAGCATTTAGAACCTTAACCAACATAGAAATACCCTCCAAGTAGTTGTCACATAGGTAAATGACAGAAGCAAGATAAATAGCCACAAATGTCAAACAAGGAGAAATGAATTAAGAGCAGAGAGATAAATTTACTTCTAACTTTGAAGCCCGATAAAGAACCTTCTTGTTTCTTATATAACTCAATCTTCCATCCAAATTCAGTTCAGGGATACTTAATAGAAGCAGCGATGTGCCAATAAAATGCTGGTGTTAGAAATGAGATGCAAAATTGTCTCCTATTGTGTAACCTCAAACTATATTAAAACATAGAACTGGTGTCCAAGGCCCACTGTTCCCAGCTGATGATGGTTTGTCCTTTTGTTGCACATTCATCTGCGGACATTATTTATGTATATATTTTCTCCTCCAGACTGTGACACCTAGAAGATAGGAGCCACATCTCTCCCTCAAATACTAACTTCCCAGAAAACCTGAGTTTTTTGTATACAGTAAATACCAGTACATTTTTGTCCTATGCCACATAAGTACATTTAAGGGGTTTCTACATGCAGCTATTATTCTTCTATTATTTGATCTAATCTATAATTATTACAGCATGTTTTACCACCAGGAGAACTTCCTAAGGTTCCTAAATTCTAAGATTTCCAAACTTTGGTCCTGGAGATAATTTTAGAACTATTTAGTTTCTGGATTTCCTTTTTCCATAATGAGTAGAAGGTTTTCCATTCTTTGAGAAATCCTCAAGCTTGCAAGCTTAACTGAATAGGTCAAAAGCCTGGCTTTTCATATTATCTAATCATATACTACCTGGGCTATGGTGAAGAAAAATCTTCACAAATCAAAAATTTACTTGCAGCATCTGGGACCTGCAAGTTTATTATGGATTATTTCTTCCTTGCTCTGGATATTAAGATAGTCTCTCTCTCTCTTTTAAAGCAAACCATACGTATTGCACCATTTCTACATTAAAGCAGCATTTTTGCAGGAAATAGGAAGATTGTTTAACCAATGATATACCTGACTTCGTTCCAAGCCAAACAACACTGCCTTTTTATTTTTGCCCATGCCGCAGGCTATCTGAAAGTATTAGAGTTAATGTGCAATCAGGTAAGTAAACCCATATTACATATCTGTAATTTTCATCCAGTAGAAAGAAAATATTACATTACAAGCCTCCATAATTGCATTCAAATGTAATCAAATACAAAAGTTTAAGATCACAAATCCTTTGAGTTACAAGATCTCTTTTTCTATACATTTAACCAATCTTATAGCTGCAAAAAAGAAGTTGAAATAATTCTCAAGGCACTAAAAAAAAAAAAAATAACAAGATTGCCCTAAACTGTAATTGCCAGCCCCAGGCTCTAATTCTTTTATAGCACTGTCTGCAGCAATCATTTATGCACTCAGGCAACAAAGCTGAACAGGGATGCATTTACAAAACATGTATTTGTAGCTAGGAAAATAGCCATTTGAAACTAAATAAAGTCTCTTTGATTGGGGTGTTAGTGAAAACTAATATGTAATAAACAGAAGTTATACATTTCGTTTTTGATTTACGAATCAAGAACACAAGACTAGAGGGTTCTTGCTTAGCATCAAAATTAAGGGAATCTGAAGTAAAAGAAAAAGTCTTAGAAACTATGAACAGGATTAAAGCTTTGAAAATTTAAAGTGCATTACACTAAAAGTAACTTTATTTGTTTACTGTGGCTTGCTTCCTTTCTTCCTTAAAATTTTTTTTCTTTTTTGTTATTATGGAGAAAATATAGAACCACTTGAAAGATAAGGATGCGGTAAGAGGGTAGATGCTACTACACAATGTTGAGTCCATCTATTTCACGTTATTCTAGACTACCTGTGGGGAGATATTCTGAGTGTGTAAAGGGGATGGAGACATGGAGTATATGCAACCATTAGACAACCTCTTGGCCAAGAAAGATTTTCCTTTGTATTCCCCAAATTCCATGAATTGTACATTCTTTTGATTTAAACATTTCCAACTTTAAAATACACATTCTATCTTCATACTATGATTTCTTACTATGATAAGTTGTTCTTAGAGGATCCATTCTCCCAAAAATGATTATAAATATTGGTCAAAATCCTCATTAAACTCTGCTTCCCTACCCTTTAGCTATGTGAAGGCAGGCATTTGAGAAAATGTATGGCAGCCATCTGATGGCAGCCATGGAGCAAGGTTCTAGGAGAAGGGAAGATTCATTCATTGAGATGAATCCTATCAGGAAGCCACTGATTTCTTTCTTGAGCACTTCATGATTCAGATTGCAGGGCATAGCACTGCATGGGTCTGCATGGAGCTTAAAAGTCTTTCTCTGTCAGGAAAACTAAAACTGGAGTTTAGGGTTACCAGGTCGACCGGAAATGAAGGACCGAAATCTCAAAGAAAGGGAGCAACAGCAGTATCTCCCTGAGGCAAAATGTAATAATCGAAATTAAAAATTAAATAATGTATTTAATAGCAATGTAGACACAGTGAAAAAGAGGATGAATGAATTATAATGTAACTTACCAAAAAATTGACAGTTAAAACAAAAAAAAAGAAAACAGAACACAAGAGACACATGAGATATTGTAAAATTCTTTGCTGTAACTGGAATCACAGAATAGAAGCCAGACACCAATACAATTACATCTTAAAATGTTGATAAAATGACTTCAATCCTAAAACTGCATATCCAGTTATATTATCCTTTTAAAAATGAAGGTGAAATCAAAGGATATCAGACAAACAAAAACTGAGAGAACTGGTCGCCAGCAGACACTCACTAAGAGAAAGACTAAAGACAGTCTTTCAGTCAGAAAAAACTAGATTGCAGATGAACACTTTGGTCACTCAGTCGTGTCCAACTCTTTGTGACCCCATGGACTGCAGCACACCATGCCTCCCTGTCCATCACCAACTCCTGGAGTTTACCCAAACTCATGTCCATTGAGTCAGTGATGCCATCCAACCGTCTCATCCTCTGTCGTCCCCTTCTCCTCCCACCTTCAATCTTTCCCAGCATCAGGGTCTTTTCAAATTTATTATTTGACTGTGCTTGGTCTTAGTTGTGACATGCGGGATCTTCTATCTTCATTGCAACCTGTGGATTCTAGTTCCCTGACCAGGGGTCAAACCCAGGCCCCCTGCATTGGGAGAGTGGAGTCTTAGCCACAGGACCACCAGCAAAGTCCCAATATTACATCTTCTTTATCCATTCATCTGTTGGTAAACATTTGGGTGCTTCCCTATCTCGGCAATGCTGCTATGTACATTGGTGTGCATGTATTTTATATATACTCAAGAGTGGAATTGCTGGAAGCATTAAACTTTCTGATTTCAAACTATGCTACAAAGCTACGGCCATCGAAACAATATGATATGAGCATAAAGACAAACACGTAGATAAATGAAACAGAATATAGAGCCCAGAAATGAACCCACACTAACATGTCAATTAATCTACGACACGCAGAAGGCAGTGGCACCCCACTCCAGTACTCTTGCCTGGAAAATCCCATGGATGGAGAAGCCTGGTAGGCCGCAGTCCATGGGGTCACTAGGAGTCAGATACGACTGAGCGACTTCACTTTATTTTTTCACTTTCATGCATTTGAGAAGGAAACAGCAACCCACTCCAGTGTTCTTGCCTGGAGAATCCCTGGGACGGTGGAGCCTGGTGGGCTGCCGTCTATGGGGTCGCACAGAGTCGGACACGACTGAATCGACTTAGCAGCAGCAGCAGCAACAATCTATGACAGAGGAGACAAAAATATACAATGGGGAAAAACATCCTCTTAAATAAATGATTTTAGGAAAACTGGACAGCTACCTTCAAAAAGTCAAGTTGGACTTTTATATTCCATTTATAGTTAAAATATAGTATAACTATAGTATCATCTATAACTATACTATAGTATCATCTATTCCATGCACATAAATCAACTCAAAATGGATTCAAGCCTTGAACATAAGACCTGAAACCATAAAACTCAGAATAAAACAGGGGGTGAGCTTCTTGATGTCAGTCCTGGCAATGATTTTTTTAAAAATTAACTCCCAAAGCAAAGGCAACAAAAGCAAAAATAATAAATTGAGGCTACATCAAACAGAAAGACTTTTGCATAGCAAAAGAAATTACCAACAAAATGAAAAGACAACCTGTGGGATAAAAAAATTGCAAACCACATATCTAATAAGTGAGTGGATATTCAAAATGTATAAAGAACTCATACAACTGATAGCAAAAGAAATCATATTAAAAATGGGCTGAGGAATTTAATAGACATTTTTCTAAAGAAGACATACAAGTGGCCAACAGGTACATGAAAATGTCCTCAACATCACTAATCATCAGAAAAATGCCAAGGGAAACTGCAATGAGATACCACCACACACCTGTTAGAATAGCTATCATCAAAAGACAAGTGACACATGCTGACGAGGATAAATGTGTCATTTAAGTATTGTTTATGGCTGATTTTGCACTGGAAGGACAGAAGGACAGTAGCTCTGACAGAGGCCAAATGGCCCTCAAACCCTGAATTGTTTATTATATCCTCCTATCTCTCTCAGGAGAGAAAATTGTTTGGTCTAACTTAAATCATGAGCTAAGGTTTAAGGATGGTATTGGAATGGAGTTCTCTGATTGGCTGGTCTATAAGAAACATATAGCAAAGAGGAAAGTCCATTTCCCAGAGGAAGGGCATCAGTATCACAAGAAGAGTGGGGATGGGACATTGCCTGCGTGTGTGCTAAGTTCCTTCAGTTGTGTCTGACTCTTTGTGACCCTATGGACCATAGCCCACCAGGCTTTTCTATCCTTGGGATTCTCCAGGCAAGAATATTGGAGTGGGTTGCCACGCCCTTCTCCAGGGGATCTTCCTGACCAAGGGATCAAACCCAAGTCTCTTACACCTAACTTGCATTGGCAGGTGGGTTCTTTACCACTAGCACCACCTGGGAAGCCTGGAAATGGGACATTGCTGCTGCTGCTAAGTCGCTTCAGTCGTGTCTGACTCTGTGCGACCCTATAGACAGCAGCCCACCAGGCTGCCCGGTCCCTGGGATTCTCCAGGCAAGAACACTGGAGTGGGTTGCCATTTCCTTCTTCAATGCATGAAAGTGAAAAGTTAAAGTGAAATCGCTCAGTCGTGTCCGACTCTTAGCGACCCCATGGACTGCAGCCTACCAGGGTCCTCCATTAATGGGATTTTCCAAGCAAGAGTACTGGAGTGGGGTGCCATTGCCTTCTCCGAATGGGACATTATGCAAACACAAATAATCCATGATCCTTACCCCATGCAATCCAGTTTGCAAGAATGCCATTAATACCAGGTTGATGTACACTTGAAAAGAGAAAGATAAGCAGAGTTTGAATACTTAGACTCTACCACATAAGTGGAAAAAAATGTTACTGTTACATATTACAGATTGTTTTACTATTTCAGCCCACAGATTAAGGTAATTATTCATTTTAACTTTATAATTATACGTCTGACATTTACCAGTTTGCACAAAATGCAGTGTATGGAAGAATGAGTTAATTATACTACAAGGACATATTTGTTGTCATTGTTCAGTCACTAAGTCATGTACTACTCTTTGCGACCCCATGAACTACAGCATACCAGGTTTCCCTGTCCTTCACTATCTCCCTGAGTTTGCTGAAACTCGAGTCTACTGAGTTGGTGATGTTATATAACCATCTAATCCACTATTGCCCGCTTCTCCATTGCTTCAATCTCCCCCAGCATTAGGGACTTTTCAATGATTCTTCTCTTTGCATCATGCGGCCTAACTATTGGAGCGTCACTTCCAGCATCAGTTCTTCCAGTGTTGATTTCCTTTGGGATTGACTGCTTTGATCTCCTTGCTGTTCAAAGGACAAGGACATAGTTAGACCAATTCAGAAAGTATAGATGTTTTATGAGACAACTGACCTGGCCTCTGGGGACAGAACAGTAGGAAAGATAACTGGATGTTAGAGACATAGTAATCAAAAGCAATGTATGAATACTGACTGAAATGACATTATTGTTTAGTCACTAAGTCATGCCTGACTCTTGTGACCACATGGACTGTAGCCTGCCAAGCTTCTCTGTTCATGGGATTCTCTAGATGATAATACTGGAATGGGATGTCATTTCCTCTTTCAAGAGATCTTCCTGACCCAGGGGTTGAACCTGAATCTCCTGCATTGCAAGCAAAT
The DNA here is from genome assembly GCF_002263795.3 of Bos taurus. Lineage (NCBI taxonomy): Eukaryota > Metazoa > Chordata > Mammalia > Artiodactyla > Bovidae > Bos > Bos taurus. The sequence goes on along the minus strand of NC_037336.1, from coordinate 24,481,379 downwards.
TCTTAACCACCATCAAGGAAGCCCGAATGGTTCTGAAAATAGCCATAAGACATTTTGTGGGAAGCTGGAAAACTTTGAATATTGTTTAGTTGCAGATGATATTATAAAATTAATGTTAACTTTTGTAGAAGTGATAGTAATGTGGTTATATAAGAGAACATCCTTATTCTTAGGAAAGGATGCTATCTCAATATCTACATCTTACTTTCAAATGGTTCATCAGTGAATCAACAGAAAAAGACAAGGAAAAGAAGAAAGAAAGAAAAGATAGGAAGGAAGAAAAGAAGGAGGAACAGAGGGTAGAAGAAAAGAGAGTGAAATACAGAATATCATAAAATAAAAGGGAGGTTTTAGGAATATATTGCATATTCTTTCATATTTTTTGAATGTTTGAAATTTTTCATAATGAAAACGTGAGAAAAAATTCTTTTAAATCTGGACCAGGAAAATAACTGTGACCTTCAGAAAGAACTTATCTTTGTCTGCAAGACAGGGTCCAAATCAAAAGCAAGTCAGTAGCTCACAGTATCCTTTTCAGACTGTCCTTAAGTAAACAAAATGCACTCCATGGAGACAGAGTGCTAGCTTTCCCTGATGTCAGAGCAGGAGAATGAGAATGGAGGTTAGCTTAACCTTTATTCCTTTTATGAGCCAATTTTATAAAATTGACACCCCCAAATTATTTCTTTCTCAATAACAAGCTCTTAGGAATTCAGTAAAGAGATATTGCTACATATAAAGATGTCCTCTGGGGTTCCCAGGTAGCACAAATGGTAAAGAATCTGCCTGTCAGTGCAGGAGATGCAAGAGACATGAGTTTGCCCCCTGGGTCAGGAAGATCCCCTGGAGAAGGAAATGGCAACCCACTCCAGTATTTCATGTCTGGAAAATGGTAGTAAAAAGTTGGACATGACTGAGCACGCACACGCCACACACAAAGATGTTTTCCAGAGCAGTGGTCCCCATCTTTTTTGGCACCAAGGCCTGGTTTCATGGAAGACAATTTTTCCATGGACCAGGGTATGGGGGGATGGTTCTGGATGATTCAAGGGCATTACATTTCCCTGTGCACTTAATTTCTAATCTAATCCAACCGCTGATCTGACAAGAATAATCAGTCCATGGCCCGGAGGTTGGGAACCCCGGCTCTAGAGTTTTTAAAAAGTAGTATTTCCTTTTACAACAACTAACGTACTTTCTATAAAATCACCTGTCTCCTTATTTTCTTATTTCAATCGTTATTATATACAACAAATATATCACAATCTTACTCTCCATCACTAGAGTACTTTAGTAGATACATACCATAAACTTTCAACTGGTTGATAAACTACTCAATCCCAGGAATTACGATTTATTATAAATCTCAGCTTTTGACTTTTTTTTCCCCAAAGAAAATGCTCAGATGATTTTCAATTCCTAAGGGCCAAATTTAGCTGTCAGTTATCCAAGCATGGCTCCCATCCACTTCAATGACTCTCATTGACTACCATGGAAGAAAGCCAAATTCCACTCCAGGATATGTGCGTGTAACTCTATTTGAAGTTAGTGGGGGTCACATACATATCCTAGGGCAGAACTTGGCTCAAGGCTTCTATACTAATCAATTGCTGTCTTAGCATGCAAAACAATGGAAAAAATATTGCCACTGCAAAAGTAAACCAAATGTTAAAGACAGCTCTCCAAGAGAAATCTAGATGACTTCTTGAAGTATAAAAATACTGTCATGCCATTACTGCTCTGCTGGAGACTGAAAACAATTAGGATTCTAATAAGATATACATTGCAATGAAAAATTTTCTTGGACGATACAGTATTCTCACACAGATCTGGCCCACTCAAAGACCTGGCCCATTTCAAGTCTTAGTTTTCCCTTCTGCATGTGTGTTAATCTTCCGATCTTTTTCTACTCTTGTTCCCACAACTATTTTAAATGACATTCATGTCTTTTATACAAATGTAATACTAAAAACGTAGAGTCAGTTTGGTGCCCCCTTCTATTTTTTTTTTTTTTTAGGTTAGTTCAGCAATAATGAGTACTCTCTAGATGAATGCATCAAATAAACAAATCAAACGCTATAATAAGGAGAAATATAAAAATAATAATAATTTTACTTAAATTTTCATCTTTTTCACCCTCTTTTCCCTGTGTGGATGACATAAAACCAAATATACTTCATTTATTTGTATAAACAAAGGATATGGTGAAATGTCCCTCTTTGTTACTACCTTAGCAATACTTTATTGTTTTTAAAACAATAGATGCTGATTTTTTTCAAAAAGTAACATACACACAGAAGAGGATGCATATCACAATGTATCCATGAATTTTTACAAAATGAACAAAACGGTAATGTAAGTACTACCAGATAAAGAAATTATCACTGCCAGTACTTCAACAGTCTTCTTGGCTCCCTTGCCAGTCATTACTTTCTCAGATAATTACTTTTCTGTCAAATTAGTGAAAACCTGGAATGTTTACCAGTGTCTCTCCTCTTTGTGTCACCTACCAGTTAAGACTGAAAACTTATAGGTTTGACTTTTAGTCTTTTACCTATTCTTTTCAATGTAACTATCTTGGCCTTTGAAATAAGCAAGTTCCTCAAAATAAGAGGAGTGCACAATGTCAGACTCACTTATCTATGTTCCCTTATTGCTGGAATTTTGGTCTCTCAAGTACTGGCTGCCTTGATAGCCCTGAACTCCAACTGTGTGTTCTTGATCCTATGAGAAAGCTGAAAGGATTGAACTACCACTTTAGGCTTGGGCTCTTGGATCACTGTTTGCTGCCTGCCTGCTAAGTTGCTTCAGTCGTGTCCAACTCTTTGCAAGCCTATGGACTGTAGCCCACCAGGCTCCTCTGTCCAAGGGACTCTCTAGGCAAGAATACTGGAGTGGGTGGCCATGCCCTTCCATGGATCACTGCTCATGAACCACAAATAACTCACCTCAGTATATTTGCTGTCTCTCCACAATCTCTGCCCCTCAAAACTAGGTTGTCTTGATCTCTCTCCTCCACTTTAAAGAGGTTTCAAAAGGATTGCTTATTCATCTTTGTAGGTATTTTCAGGAGGAAGATTGATTTGATACAAACTACTCATCATATTCAAAACTGCAAGTGTCTTCTTTTTTTTTTGCCTTAAAATCAATTTTACTTATTTATTTTGCAAATGTCTTCTTTAACTCTTTTCTTCTGTTTTTCTTTCTTTTTTTTTTTTTACTAGCTTCTTCAACTCTTTGTTTCTTGGGATAAAGAAAAAAGGTACAGAGTACCTTATCTGTGTACTTCTATTATTTGACCTGTTTTACTTCCTTCTACATTTGTGTCTCATCTACTAGCACTAGCGGCATTACATTTTTTATTATCATCTAGAAGTACAGTTGATATATAAGCCAGGTATAGACATATATACCTATATAGAACTAAGAACTTTACTATATGCAATTTACCTTGCTGCATCCTCATCAATTCTATTCTATCATAATCTATTTTATTGTATAAAACCTGTTTACTATCTACTAAATTGAGTTTAATAGCTACCAATTTGCTATTATCTAACATCTATGAGCATCCTGAGGCTAAGCTACTTACTTGTTTTAATCATAGCCATGTGTCACCTGGGTTTCACTGGTGGCTCAGTGATAAAGAATCCACCTGCCAAGGCAGGAAACACAGAAGATGTGTGTTCGATCCTTTGGTCAGGAAGATCCCCTGGAGGAGGAGATGGTAATCCACTCCAGTATTCTTGCCTGGGAAATCCAATGGACAGGGGAATCTGGCAGGGGTCCAAAGAGTTGGACACAACTTAGTGACTAAACAACAACAACAAATATGTAACTTGGGCTCCAAATTATGCTAGGCATATTGTAGGGGATTAATAAATATTTGGGGCCTCAACAAACCTTAGAGGTATACCTCATGAGTTCCCGGTGGTCTAGTGAAGGCATTGTTAGAAATAAGTTGCTAATGGAAGCAGAGCTACTTAGGGTCCTTGTAACATAATTTCTATTGAAATGTCTTCCTGAAATATTATAATAGTAATTTTTTGTCATTATTGCACAAAAACTCTGGACATATCTCTGCAGTTTCAATCTTATATTATTGTTGAGTTACAAATGGCAGCAGTGAAATGCAAGCATTCAGTGAGTTTTGACACATGTAAGGGCTTCCCTGGTGGCTCAGATGGTAAAGAATCTGCCTGCAAAGTGGGAAACCTAGGTTCAATCTTTAGGTGGGGAAGATCCCCTGGAGAAGAAAATGACTACCCACTCCACTTGTGAAACCACCATCATGATCCAATTTCCTTAAACTGCTTGTAATCCATACCTCCCTCCACTCCCATCTTCAGGCAACAACTTATTTGATTTTTGTCACTTCTGATTAGCTTGTGTTACCTGGAGTGGTGAAACAATTATTTTGAGATTTATCCATATCATTACATACATAAGTAGCTCATTTCTGTTTTCGACTGAGTAGGCATCCATCCCAAAGAAAGGCAATGCAAAAGAATGCTCAAACTACCGCACAATTGCACTCATCTCACATGCTAGTAAAGTAATGCTCCAAATTCTCCAAGCCAGGCTTCAGCAATATGTGAACCGTAAACTTCCTGATGTTCAAGCTGGTTTTAGAAAAGGCAGAGGAACCAGAGATCAAATTGCCAACATCCGCTGGATCATGGAAAAAGCAAGAGAGTTCCAGAAAAACATCTATTTCTGCTCTATTGACTATGCCAAAGCCTTTGACTGTGTGGATCACAATAAACTGTGGAAAATTCTGAAAGAGATGGGAATACCAGAACACCTGACCTGCCTCTTGAAAAATTTGTATGCAGGTCAGGAAGCAACAGTTAGAACTGGACATGGAACAACAGACTGTTTCCAAATAGGAAAAGGAGTTCGTCAAGGCTGTATATTGTCACCTTGTTTATTTAACTTCTATGCAGAGTACATCATGAGAAACGCTGGACTGGAAGAAACACAAACTGGAATCGAGATTGCCGGGAGAAATATCAATAACCTCAGATATGCAGATGACACCACCTTTATGACAGAAAGTGAAGAGGAATTCAAAAGCCTCTTGATGAAAGTGAAAGTGGAGAGTGAAAAAGTTGGCTTAAAGCTCAACATTCAGAAAATGAAGATCATGGCATCCGGTCCCATCACTTCATGGGAAATAGATGGGGAAAGAGTGGAAACAGTGTCAGACTTTATTTTTCTGGGCTCCAAAATCACTGCAGATGGTGACTGCAGCCATGAAATTAAAAGATGCTTACTCCTTGGAAGGAAAGTTATGACCAACCTAGATAGTATATTCAAAAGCAGAGACATTACTTTGCCAAAAAAGGTTCGTCTAGTCAAGGCTATGGTTTTTCCTGTGGTCATGTATGGATGTGAGAGTTGGACTGTGAAGAAGGCTGAGCGCCAAAGAATTGATGCTTTTGAACTGTGGTGTTGGAGAAGACTCTTGAGAGTCCCTTGGACTGCAAGGAGATCCAACCAGTCCATTCTGAAGGAGATCAGCCCTGGGATTTCTTTGGAAGGAATGATACTAAAGCTGAAACTCCAGTACTTTGGCCACCTCATGCGAAGAGTTGACTCATTGGAAAAGACTCTGATGCTGGGAGGGATTGGGGGCAGGAGAAGAAGGGGACGACAGAGGATGAGATGGCTGGATGGCATCACGGACTCGATGGACGTGAGTCTGAGTGAACTCCGGGAGTTGGTGTTGGACAGTGAGGCCTGGCGTGCTGTGATTCATGGGGTCGCAAAGAGTCAGACATGACTGAGCAATTGATCTGATCTGATCTGAGGCGTCCCTGGTAGCTCAGTCGGTAAAGAATCTGCCTGCAGGGCAGGAGACCCAGGTTTGATCCCTGGGTTGGGACGAACCCCTGGAGAAGGAAATGGCAAACCATTCCAGTATTCTTGACTGGAAAATCCCATGGCAGAGAAGCCAGGCGGGCTGCAGTCCATGGGGTCACAAAAAGTCAGGCAAGACTGAGTGAATAACACTTTCACTTTCACTATGGGCTTCGCTGGTGGCTCAACAGTAAAGAATCTGCCTGCAATCCAGGAGACTGCCTGCCATGGAGGAGATGCAGGTTCAATCCCTGTGTTGGGCAGATACCCAGGAATAGGAAATGGCAACCCACTCCAGTGTTCTTGCCTGGAAAATCCATAGACAGAAGAGCCTTTTGGGCTACAGTCCATGGGGTTGAAAGAGTCGGACACAACTGAGAGCACACACACACACATACACACATGCACACCCACACTCACACGCACGAGCACACACACAATATCCAAATTCTGCTAAGTTGCTTCAGTCATGTCCGACTCTGTGCAACCCCATAGACGGCAGCCCACCAGGCTCCCGTCCCTTCGATTCTCCAGGCAAGAACACCAGAGTGGGTTGCCATTTTCTTCTCCAATGCATGAAAGTGAAAAGTGAAAGTGAAGTTGCTCAGTCGTGTCTGACTCCTAGCGACCCCATGGACTGCAGCCTACCAGGCTCCTCCGCCCACGGGATTTTCCAGGCAAGAGTACTGGAGTGGGGTACCATTGCCTTCTCCATCCAAATTCTAGAGATGCTATAACCTTAAAAACATTTTATGTCATCATTCCTCTCTCCTTTTCTCTTTTCTTTCTTGCATTTACATATATTTCTCCAAAATCACGACAGAAGTATAAAAAAAAATAAAAAAAATATGCTGCTTTCACTGCCTACTAAACAAAACTAATTAGTCATACATACTGTCCAAATTAGCAGTAACCATAGTTGACTTAAACCACATTTTAAAAAATACAGTCTGAATGACATCAAATAAAATAAATTCTTATTTTCTCTTTCCCTCTTATCAGTTCTTTCTTTTTGCTTCTCTCAAAACTCAGTGATTTGTTTTTAAGAGGTTCTGGTCATGCACTGATTAAAACTTGAGTTCTTATGTATCAAAAATATTTGGCATGCCATATTTTCTTCTTTCTGAATAATGCCTTCCTGGAAATATCTACAACAATAGTAATTTATTTCAGATTAAAAATAAAAATTGTATACTGTGTGTTTCAAAGGAGTATTAAAGTTATAAAAGCATTAAAATGGAAAAATTATGAGTAAAGCAATATTTACAAAATGGAGAAAGTATTCTATTAATTAGCATGTCTTCTTTTACTGCAATTACTTATTTTGTTATGCTTAGAGTTTAATGAATTATTATAAACAACATGAGATGGAAGTTAATGGCAAGAGAAGGTACAGCCTTTACATTACAATTTTGAACAATTCTAAAAGAATAAACAACCAAGAAATCACTGCTCACTGCTCTAGGAACACCAGCAATTTGGACAATTTACAAATTAATTGTATTTTTATGAATAATAGGAATAATGAAACAAAGATGCTTAATTATTATTGATCGACTGTCATTATCTTTTTTCAAAAACACCAAATTTTCAAGTTGAGGGTACTATTTCAGTAACTTTCTTTTTCTTCTATCACTTTCATTTCATATTTTTTTTAATTCCTCATTTACCTTCAACATGAAGTGTTATATAATATAATTTGTTCCTAATAACAGAACATCCAGTGAATGTCTATGGGAAGAGCTTTAACTGTCAGAGTGTTTTTTCTACATTTTTGCCTCCACCTCCAAAAATACAAGGCATAGTCCGTAATGCAAAGCCAGCAAGCAAAGAAAGGATTTTCAAACTGATACTACATTATTTTATGTTCCTAACCAGCTTTAACTTGACCCTCTTGATTGAGATTAATTCACACTCACCTACAAGTGTTTATTTGTGACTAGCACTTGAGCTTTGGAGTGATGCAAAAGAAGTACCATATTTCCTCAAATTGAAGATGTTATTTATCATAAGTTATGTACCACTAAAAGAAAAAAAAATGTTGCCCATTAAATTATGACACAACTAAAAAGTTATACTTATTATAGCATTCATCCCAAATTTAGAGATGAAAAATATATTGTAAATGTTCACGCTAAAACTCAGGTTCAAAATCCTGAGCAGGTGCATTATATTCTGTGGAGCAATTGGGAGGAAGTAACAATTTTGAAGGAGATCAGCCCTGGGATTTCTTTGGAAGGAATGATGCTAAAGCTGTAACTCCAATACTTCGGCCACCTCATGCGAAGAGTTGACTCATTGAAAAAGACTCTGATGCTGGGAAGGATTGGGGCAGGAGGAGAAGGGGACGACAGAGGATGAGATGGCTGAATGGCTTCACTGACTCAATGGACGTGAGTCTGAGTGAACTCCAGGAGTTGGTGATGGACAGGAAGGCCTGGCGTGCTGTGATTCATGGGGTCGCAGAGTCATGACTGAGTGACTGAACTGAACTGAACAATTAAATTACAACCTCCAAATAAGTTACTTTCTCCTTCTCCTAACTCATGGCCTATTTACATGTTAATATTCTCTGTAATCTACTGAAATAATTCTTGCAAACTCATCTACAGTCTTCTAATTGCCAAATTCAGGGGGTATTTTTCAAATAATATTTTATTGTAGCCCCCTGCTTAGGTGTTAGTATTGATTATCTCCTTAAAATCTATTCTTTTCAATTCCCAGTTACCACACTTTCCTTGTTCTCTTAGTTCTATACAGATTCATTCTGTTTCCAGATTGATTCTCCTTTGCTCACCGGTTTAATGTTAGCCTTTCCCAGGCCACTTTCTACTATTACACTACACAAAATTCCTGGGTGATCTCATCCTTCCACTTTACCACATAGAATTCTTTGTTTAAAAAAAAAAAAAGACTGGTTAACTCATTAGAAAGATAGGTTATGATATTACATTTGATGGCTCATGGAATTGTTAGGAAGGATGCTGAAGTAGGCTTAGGGGACAGGAAGGAATTAAGGGAAGCCAGACAGCAAAGAGAGTGGCCAAGATCACCCCACAGGAAGTTGATCTGACCTCCTTTCTGGTTGTCCTGTAGGTTACACTAGCTGCCGTAACTTCTGGACCACCAGACCACTGCAGTGAAGGCTCTCTTGATGTTCTTCCATCTTGGCACACCAGGTTCAAAATCGTGAGCAGATGTATGTGAACTGGGCATGCTCCTTTGCAGAGAGGGAATGCCAAGTCCCTTTTGGAGTTTTGCTTCCTATCTCGGCTGACGCAATAGAACATCCTCAGGAATAAATAAACACACTCAGGTAACCAACTCCCAGAAGAGAAAAATAAGTAAATAAAATGTCACATCCCAGGGCCTTTCTTAAGTCTCCGCTCTGCCCCTAGTCTCTACCCTGTGCACCCCTCACTGGCCTGAACCCATGGCAACTGGTGTTCTGGTTTCCAACTATATAAATTAGTTTTTTCACACTTTGAATTGTACATAAATAAAAATAAAATGTTTGATGGAAATTATTAATAGTGTGTTTATAGATCACTCATTCATTCTCATTACTATGCAAAATTCAATCATATAGCTATGTCAAAATTTGCTTCCACTTTATCCATGGAACAAGTAAACAGTTTTCAGTTTTTGACTATCATGATTAGTATTATTATGAGTATTCTTGTATACATATCTTGTGTTAAATATATGTGTATGTTTCTGCTAGACCTATAACAGGAACAGAATTTTACATTCAAGCATTTTTTGCTACACAATTTTATTCACATTAAGAACTGTACTGTAGGGACTCCCCTGGTAGTCCACTAGTTAAGACTCCATGCTTCCACTGCAGGGGGAACAGGTTTGATCCATGGTAAGGGAACCAAGATCCCACATGCTGCACGGCATGGCCAAAAAAACAAAACAAAGATTTGCAACTGGTGCCTTAAAACTTCTAAAACAAACAAACAAACAAACAAAAAACTGTGCCTTAGAAATAGGCATTACATCACATTCCAGTACAATACACACACACACACACACACACAAAAGCAAGGTGAAAAGACAGCCTTCGGAATGGGAGAAAATAATAGCAAATGAAGCAACTGACAAACAACTAGTCTCAAAAATATACAAGCAACTCCTGCAGCTCAATTCCAGAAAAATAAACCACCCAATCAAAAAATGGGCCAAAGAACTAAATAGACATTTCTCCAAAGAAGACATACAGACGGCTAACAAACACATAAAAAGGTGCTCAACATCACTCATTATCAGAGAAATGCAAATCAAAACCACAGTGAGGTACCATTTCACGCCAGTCAGAATGGCTGCGATCCAAAAGTCTACAAGCAATAAATGCTGGAGAGGCTGTGGAGAAAAGGGAACCCTCTTACACTGTTGGTGGGAATGCAAACTAGTACAGCCACTATGGAGAACAGTGTGAAGATTCCTTAAAAAACTGGAAATAGAACTGCCATACGACCCAGCAACCCCACTGCTGGGCATACACACTGAGGAAACCAGAAGGGAAAGAGACATGTGTACCCCAATGTTCATCACAGCACTGTTTATAATAGCCAGGACATGGAAGCAACCTAGATGTCCATCAGCAGATGAATGGATAAGAAAGCTGTGGTACATATACACAATGGAGTATTACTCAGCCATAAAAAAAGAATACATTTGAATCCGTTCTAATGAGGTGGATGAAACTGGAGCCTATTATACAGAGTGAAGTAAGCCAGAAAGAAAAACACCAATACAGTATACTAAGGCATATATATGGAATTTAGAAAGATGGTAACGACAACCCTGTATGCGAGACAGCAAAAGAGACACAGATGTCTAGAATAGTCTTTTGGATTCTGTGGGAGAGGTGGAGGGGATGATTTGGGAGAATGGCATGTAAACATGTATAATATCATATTAAAAAAATCATAACTGAAAGAAAGTTAAGAAAAACTTAATAAATGTGATTCATTCTGCTATTTTTTCCCCTTCTATTTTGAATGCATTTTTTTAAACCCTGGGATGCAGGATAAAGGCCAGAGGTCTTACAGCGGTGCTCAGTGCTGCTTCTATTCCTCTCTATACTGACAGCCTCATGTCTTACCTCTATTACCTCCAACTTCCTGTCCTAGCAGAATCAACGCTTGTGATTTCCTACTTCTCTCCTCCATACCCTTGCTCATTCTGTCCCTTCTGATGTCTACCATTTCTCATTTCCATTTTATCTCAATAACTTCTACTTGTCCTTTGAAGCTTCATCTGACTCCTTTATACCTTTGAGTCTTCTTACAGGTGCCACTTTCTTGAAGAAATGAGATAAGACAAATCTTATCTCAAGGCAACCTGATGTGCCCTCATGACTATTGTATCATGGGTGGATGCCATCACTGACTAAATGGACATGAGTTTGAGCAAATTCTGGGAGATGGTGAAGGACAGGGAAGCCTGGCATGTTGCAGTTCATGGGGTCGCAGAGTAGGACACGACTTAGTGACTGAACACTAACAATACTATTTTACTTATTTGGGTATCTCTGAGTTCCTTGACAGCAGAAACTGTTTTATTTATTACCATAGCCCCAGAATTTAGCAGAAAGTCTGCAAAAAGCATATATTCAATAAATACTAATTGTAAAGTTGAATTAACTTAAATTCAAAAACAGATTTCAGTCCCAGCTCTACATGCCATCTATTTGAATTTTGGCAGATGGTTTAAGTGAGCCTCAGTTTTCTTACCTGCTAAAGGGAGATGGTAATACCCACACGACCATGGTTAAAACCCAATGAGACAATGCAATCACAAGCTCATTATAAGTGTTGTATATTTGTACAACTCTGACAACAAATTAGATTAGAAAATTAGGCTTGTGTCTTTTTTTTACCTTGTATATTCTGAAATTTTAATTCAATTAGATTAAATATTCTTTGTAAATCCTAAAATTTCCATGTTATTAAATATCAGAAATGGTACTTAAGTATAGAGTTAGGAGAGTTATGTAGCCAAGTATTTCATCAACCAGAATTCAAACTAAAACCATTTCTAACTTGTGTGTGTGTGTGTGTATGTGTCTGTATTGAGTTGATATTGCTTATCCAAACTAAACCCTTGATTTTCATTGTGTGTGGCAAGCAGTAATATACCTTGGAATAAATTAGGATTCTTGCAACATGATACTTCTGAAAAGGTTCACACTGTGTAAAAAATCCATTTGTGTCCATACACTACCTGATATGTAATCTCAGTCCCATTTTGCATTTTTAATACAGACAAAATACCCATTAAAACAAATATATTTAAAACATAGAAACTATTATTTACCTTATAGATTGAGTTGATCTTTAATTATTAAAAGCAAATATAACTTCATTTTACTGGAAAGAGTCTGACAGAAACAGGATAAAGTCATCAGAGATAAATGCAAGGGAGTAAATTAAAGAATGAAAAAAGGATGAAAAAAATCCAGATTAAAACAAGGAAATTTAAGCTAGGGCTATAAAATAAAATTCTGTGGACAGAGGGAGCCTGGCTGGCTACAGTCTATAGGGTCACAAAGATTTGGACACAACTGAGCAATAGAGTACAGCACACACAGCACATAAAATAAAATGCCTCATGTAAGCAGGCAGGTACTTTGCAAATGTGTGAAGCCTGCAAGGCATGAGGTCTGGGTTTGCAGCCTTTAAGTGCTGATGATAATGGCAAACTAGCTCATGCCCAGCTTGAAGAGGATAGGCTCAATCAGTGCCTGCCTGTCCAGCCATGTAGGGATGTACATCCAACACTACCCACACTTCTAACTTTTCACAAGAGATTATAAATTCATATTTTACACAAAGTTTCTAGATTTTAAATGTTATTTCCATTTGTTTGAGCTGTGCGGGCCAAAAAGCACAGCTTTGAATGAAATCAGGCTCCTTGTCTACCCATTTGCAAATGTAGACACAAACAATAGGACAAATGAGGATACGCTTGAATATAAGTATCTGCCAACAATACAATGAGTTTCAAAATAATGAGAATTCTCACTGTATTGACTAAAAAGCATGGTGTTGTAATCAGTTTAGTCATATCATTCAGGTTGTTGGATAAACTTTTTAATCTTCTCATTTTCAAGAAAAAATATATAGCAGTTAGAATATGTCCAGGAAAAAGTAATTTAAATCAGCAATTTTGGGAAAATTTGGAAATGGTTACTCCAAGAACTATCAAGAGAGGTAGAATTGTTTACCCAACTTCACATGTAAATTAAGTATGGTGTCTCACTGTCCCACATTTGGGGTTTTTGCATATTCTGCTTCCTCTGTATGAAATTTCCTTCTCTCTAGTCTTCACCTGGTTAATTCTGCCTCGATAATTTCTCCAGAAAACTTTGCTGCATTCCCCAAACTCAGCAAGTTGTGTCTTCAGTGTTTTCCATGACATTTGTGCATTTTTCTTTCTTTCTTTCTTTTTTTTTTTTTTTTGCATTTTTCTATCATAGTACGTGCTTCTCTTCTTCCTCCAGATCACGTCCTCCTTTTTTCCATGACATTTGTGCATTTTTCTTTCTTTCTTTTTTTTTTTTTGCATTTTTCTATCATAGTACGTACTTCTCTTCTTCCTCCGGATCACGTCCTCCTTGACATATAACAGATAATTAAATGTTAATAAATACAAAAATAAATCAACTAATAAATCGATCAATGGACAGATGACTCCCTCATCTGACATAGTAATACACAGGCTACTACTATGTTTCATACCTCACAGATTTCTATTCTACCCAGAAAACATACTTGGCCTTGCTAACATCTATCACACATTGACAAACTTTACTTGCAGATGCAATATAAGAATTACGGACACTAGCATTTACTGATTGTCAACTACATGCCATATTTCAATATGTCATCCTCATAATAACTCCAAAAGGTAGACATTATTATTCCCATTTCATGAATAAAGAAAAAGAGATCTAGAGATTGAGAAACTTGCTTAAGATCACACATCAAATAAGTGAAGCAGCCAGGATTATAAGGAAATTCCTTTTGGCTTCAAAACTCATGGGCTTCGCCTGATAGGAATGCTGCCTTCCCATGAACTCTGATAAAAAAGACAGTTTAGGTAGAGTAGCACTGACTTTCACATAAAATTTCCAAGAGTAATTTATTTCTAAAGATCCATTACTGGGAGCATAGTTAAGTTGTATATACATGTTCTCTGTTAGAAAGGGGATGTTATTTTATTTATTTATTTGTTTTGATCTTTTGGCTGAGCCATGTGGCATGTGGGATTCTAGTTTCCCAACCAGGGATTGAACATGAGCTCCCTGCATTGGAAGTGTGGAGTCTTAACCACTGGAATGCCAGGAAAGTCCCAAGGTTGTTATTTAAGATGTCACTTAAAATGTGCCAGAATATCTTTTTCTCTGAAAATTTGTTCCACTTGAAACACTTATGTGATCTCTGTTAATATGTAGATAAAGTTTTTGTTATCTTAGGAAATGTGTATAACAACTTTTCTGGCTCTACATGTCTCCACATCTTATCTCTTGGTAAAATGAACACAGGTGAGAAGATGTGGACAGATTTTCGTAGGTGTTCCAAGAGCTTTCTGGGAGAAAAGAGGTTCAGTCATTGAAAAACCTCATTTTCTTTAACACTGAATATCTTTAAAACATCTTTAATTGATTGAGATCATCTTTAATGAGATTAAGTGGCAAGAATATATACCAACCTGCTCCTCTTTTCCCTCTTCCTATACCTACAGAAATGTATAAATAGGATAGGGTGAATTTGGTTTAAGATCAGTTACCAGAAAGGTTGCATTTACCCTCTTGCTCAAAGGAATAACAAGGAATTAAAAATAGGTTTCTACTGTTAATTTTTTAAGTAAACTTGATTCATAATAGGCTACCTGGGCTCTCCATAGAGCACCATTTGGGGAAAACACTGAGGTCTCTGTGATATACTGAACACGATCTAGTTTTAAGAAGTTGAGTTGATGTGCTCCAACTTCGACTCTTGTCATTAACTTTGAATAGGTGCGCTGTTTCTACTATTTGCTTAGATAATGCCTACTAAGCTTAAAAGACTCAGTTCAGATTTTACCTGCTTGAGGAAACCTTCTATATCAGTTAGGAGTCAAAGAGGAAAACAGATACAAATTCCCCTAAGCATTTAAAACAGGAAATTCGCACAAGACTTTGTGTCTGTAGGAAGAGTTTAAGAAACCAACAGGGCAGAGTGGACCAACTCTGAGAGCAGGGAAAGCATGAGACAAAGGGAGAAGATAGGATTACTGGAATTAGCTGGAGGAAGCTGGAATCCTGGCAGAGCTTGCCTGGTAGGAATGGGAGTCGCAAAAATAACCCTCCTTGTTTTCCTGACTTTCCTGCCAACTGCTATCCACAGCCTCTGGGAGATCAGGAGGGTCCTGACTCAGGAGGCTAGGAAACAGCCCTTCAGAGATACAGAGCAGAGCAGGGTAAGGACGAGACAGTGAAGGAGGAACCCCAAATCCCTGGTTGGCATTTCTCTTCCCTTAAACACTAGTCTCAATTTCTTTCCTTCCATTCATGTCAGAGGTTGTACTTAGGTGCCCATGAACTATGACTGTATCACTTTGCATTGTGGTCATTGTAGTCATCTACTTTTTTAATACTTATGCAGGAGATGAGATGAATGAGATCAGGGACTGTGAATATTTAATTACTGAATAAATAAACAAAGCAATTCCCCACAGTGCTTTCCTCTTCTGCTGACACATACTACCACTTTATTTTCAGTGTCATAGAATTATCTGTTTCTTTTTTTAAAAAAATTCAGGGCTACACCCCTTGAAGGTTAGGGCTTGCCCCATGTAACTGAACCCAGACGGACCTAACCCTTGGAGATTATAGCCAAAAGTAATATGAGATTTTAGCCTTCCTTTCCATCCTGTCAGTCTATAAATATACTGCCATGCCTCAAGCTATTTCATAATAGGCAGTGCAAATTTTATGCCCGAGAATGATTAAAATACTCCTTAGTGTGAGGGAAATGATAACCATAGGTTTTTATGCTAATCTTTCATGTTATCTTATTGAAAAATCATGGGACCTCATTAAAAAATACTTTCCTTCTTTGAAATATCAAAAAAGAAAATAGGATATTTCATCAAGAGAATAAAGTTGTACTAATTATAGATAGCACTGATTACTTTCTTATTATGAAACAATATTCTTTAAGGTCTTTTGGTGCCAAATATTCCTGCAGTTCAGATGTGTCTCAGCTGACCTGAAGCATGACTCTTTTATAGAATGGCTTGGGAATTGAGCAGTGTTTCTCAAATTATGTTCCATGGAACACTAGCAATGCAAGAGCTTAACAAGCTGCTACATGAAATGATAATTCTGTGGTCAAATAAATGTAGGAAATGATGGATTAAATAAGAAGAAACAAAGGTTTTTACTGGAAAATTTTCTGTAGTCTTTAATATGTTAGTATACTTCGAATCTCCAAGAAAGGAAAAGGGAATCATTTTTAGTAGAACTCTGTACAATGTGAGTGCATATTCTGGATATCTCATGAATGAACATGTTATTACCTCATAGGATTCTCCCAAACAGTATTGAGCAAAAAGTTCTTAAAACTTGTTTCAGCTGGGCACTCAAAGCTGGTGCACTGGGACAACCCTGAAGGATGGGATGGGAAGGGAGGTGGGAGGTAAGTTCAGGATGGGGTACACATGCACACCCATGTGATTCATGTCAATGTATGGCAAAAATCACTGTAGTGTGGTAAAGTAACTAGCCTCCAATTAAAATAAATAAATTCGTTTAAAAAAAATTTTTTTAAGATTAAAAAGCAGGTAGGTATCAGGAGAATTCTAAGGAATAATAACTTTATGTATAGTTCAAAATGTGCAATGACTATTATATGTTAAGAATAGGCCCTTAAGAATTATTTAAGAAGACACATACTGTATATATATATATATATGTATTATTTATATATATGTGTATATATAATACATGATATATATACACAGTATGTGTCTTCTTAAATAATGTGTATATGTCTTCTTAAATATATGTGTATATGTAATACATGATATATATTTTATGTACATGAAAATCATAAAAACAATCACCAAGTTTAGGATACTAGTTTCTCTGGGAACTTAGAAGAGAATGCTGTTGGAAGGCTTCCACATCATTTTTAAGGCCATTAGTAACATCTCCATTCTGAAACAGGTAGTGGCTCCATGAGTCACTATTGTACTGTTCTTTACACTTTTTAGTGCCTTAAACATTTTATAATAAATTCAAAAAGTTAAGCTAAACTACCTTCCTCCCTGACTCTATGAAATAGAGTTCTCCAGTTACACCTGTGACCTAGAGCAAATCTCTGTGTAGTCTCTTGGTACCCATCTCCAGTGTGTTTACTTCTCTGTGCCACACACGTACAGATACCTACCCTTTCCCCATTCACGTCAGGGGAAGTTCATCATTATTATTTAATAACATTTGCCAAGTAGGTATAAATAATATGCTACTCAGAGCCATCACAGGACATGGTCCTTTTCAAGAAGCCTCATTTTTGTCCTGAAGAGAAGCCTGGCATCCAGCCATCAGAGATCTCCAAAATACCAGCACTTCACCTGGAGATTTGCACTTGGCCCTTCTTTCAATTTTAAAATAAAATGACCACAATATACAAAATTTTCTAATGTACTTATTCCATACTCTTCTTAGAGTGTGGCTATCATTATATTCTCCAAAACACTGTCTCTGATTTCATACATAAAACTTACCATTTCTCCTTAGTGGAATAAAAAACTGTTTCATATAGCATGACCCCGACCTATCTTGGTTATTTCCAGTATAACCAGACTTTTTCATTCCGACATGTTTGCAATTCTGGGAGACAGTGTATACTGACATGGAGATTTATCACCAGAAGCTTCCCAGTGGAGTCAGTGGCAAGAGATAAAATTTGGTCACAATTCACATGTGTTTGAAATGAGCATTCCAAAAGAAAATGATTAATTTCTACTTAAAACCCAAAGGATAAAATACCATACTCACAAGCATTACTATTCTGCATTTGCTCAGTCTCTCCTTTGCTCAATTGCTTTTGTGTACATTTTCTTCACTTCTGTTGTTTTTTCCCAAGCAGTGAACTATCAAGGTTTTGTTATTCTCAAGAAGAAACTTACAAATGTGTAAAAGTATTTTATTCTGTCACTGATGCCTTCAGAAAATACTGGCAAATATGTAGAGATGTTCTTCTGCACAACAATCTGTGTTCTTCAACTTTCCTATCTTTTTCTCCACTCTGTCTCTCCTGTATCTAGGCACTGATTCTTCATGGGCTCCAGAGTGTGTGCTATTCTGGCTCTTCTAATCTTCGAAATATTTAAAGTAGATATATATATACACAAAGCTTGTGATTTATTGAAGCTTAATGTATTGAGCCATCAGGAGACTTTACTTTTTAAAAAAATCTTGATTAACTAGAGAAGAAAATGCTAAAATCAAGAATTGATCTCCAACAATGGACTTTGATTAGTCTAGAAGCCTAGCTAGAGCTATAATAGTTTTAGGATAAGATAGCTTCTTGAATTCCAAAAGAATAATATTAATAGCCGAAATGAATTACCATGTGTCTGGAAATTCCTTTACCTTATTTAAAATTTATAGCACCTTCAGATTTAAGTATTATTATCCTCATTTGGTGGAGAAGGAAATGGCAACCCACTCCAGAATTCTTGCCTGGAGAATTCCACGGATAGAGGAGCCTGGTGGGCTACAGTTCATGGGGTTGCAGAGAGTCAGACGCGACTAAGCAACTAACATACATCCTCACTTGGAGAAGAAAAAAAATTTCACAATTTGCACAGCTAATAAGTATAATGGACTTGAACCCTGACCATTTCATTGGTTTATTGCTTAGTTGAGCTCTTGTAAATTCAGTCCTGTGGTAAATTCCAAGGGAAATACCTAGTTAACCTGGAAAACTATTTAGAGTTACGATGAAAATAATTTAAGGACACCTAGCATATTTCCCATGGAGAAGGCAATGGCACCCCACTCCAGTACTCTTGCCTGGAAAATCCCATGGACGGAGGAGCCTGGTGCGCTGCAGTCCATGGGGTCGCTAAGAGTTGGACACGACTGAATGACTTCACTTTCACTTTTCACTTTCATGTATTGGAGAAGGAAATGGCAACCCACTCCAGTGTTCTTGCCTGGAGAATCCCAGGGACCGGAGAGCCTGGTGGGCTGCATAGTCCAGTCTGTGGGGTTGCACAGAGTCGGACACGACTGAAGCGATTAGCAGTAGCAGCATATTTCCACTTTATGATAGTCCCTAAGGCATTAAGCCCAGATGGGTGGTTCAGTGGCCCAAAGGAGAAAGGGCTTATGGTGGACGTGTTTAAGGATGAGTGGAACTTCCTCTCAAAGCACGTTGTATGAGAAATGAGCTCTTCAACGATGAATGAACAGCTCTGCTCTGCAAATCTGTCAGAGAAGATGATCTCCATGATTGTGAAAATGGACAGAAGAAACTTGGCTACATCAAAATCTCCTTCTGTCACTAGTGTGTTGTTTGATTTTGTCTGTCCTTCCACTTCCTCATCTGTTAACTGAAGCTGTCTAACTGGATCAGAGGACCTCAAACCTGCAAGTTCACTAAAGCTGAGAAGTGGTTTCAAAATATCCATACCTGTTTCACTTTACCCTCTTCTAGAAATCATACTCAAATACTCTATGCATTCATATTTACAGGTCTTACATAACTTTTGACTTTACTATGTTATGCTTAAACTTTTGACTTTACTATGTTATGCTTAAACTTTTGGAAGGTATTGTTATCCTGGGCATAATAAGGGAAAATAAAATAAACCAAAGCATGTCAAAATAAATTTGAATTATTATAACTTTTGAGAGCTATAGTTATTTTAACATTATGACTTTTGAGGAGTATAACTATTTTATCCAGAGATTGGAAAAGTCGATAAAAGGTTAACAAAAATGCAAATAATATTAGACAGTTAACTAGTTTTGTTTCATTTCATAAGACATCTGAGTTAATAGACCATTGTGGCTTAAATCATTTCAAGTTAATTTTGTCCTCTCTTGTTTTCTTATAAAAAGTTGTGGTCATACAGCTGAATTTTAAACAAAAATTGAATTCAATAGAAATATATAAAAATTCAGATAATTTCTATATTGTGCATATGATGTCAAACAGGTTTGATTGAATTTTAACTGGTTGTTTCATCAGTTTTCCTTTATTTTTATTCTGTTTTGTCAATATTTTAAATCTCTTAAATTACTGATACCATAAGATTCACTGAGTATGTAAGAGTGAAAATCTTCACTATGATCTCACCTCTCACCAGTTTTATGCATCTGAAGAAAAATCCTTCTAAAAGATCAAGATGAGTAGCAACCGAGACAAACTTTCAAATGGTACTGTTGATTGAGAGCACAATAGACAGTTCCAAACTGTTTACAGATGTTGGACTTGGCCTCTTTCCCAGTGCCAAGTATTTGCATGAGAGATAAAGAGCATAATCTATTCACATAGAATGACTTTCCTTTCTAAAATCTTTTGAGGTTGGTTACACTTTAATAACCATTTGCACTTGAAAATTGATTTCTTTCTTGAAGACCATCTGCAGTTATTTGCTAGGCATCCATTCCTTCCTTGTCTTCAGTACTGAATATTGGCTTCTTCCCATCAAGTACACTCTTGCCACACTGCCAGAGGCCCAGTAGGCTGTATCCTTGCAACAGTGAAAGAAAAGGAAACTCTGAGAAATGTAGATTGGTATTCAGTTTTTTATTCAGAGTATTATATAACCATGCAGTGCAGTGCATAAGAGGAGAGATTGGGAAGTTTATTATTCTAGCTTCACTAGCTGTGCAATCTTGATTACACTACTAAGCTTTTTTGGACTCCTCTTACCTACACATTTCCTTTGAGTTGATAGGGTGATTAAATGAGAAACTGTATATAAAGATTAAATACTCAATGAAAGGTAGCTATTGTGTTCCAACAATGTCTCAGAGGCACAAAAAGTGCTGATGTGAAGGGAAAAGTGGCTGTCAAATCTAGTGAGAGGGAGCAGCTATTTATTTTCTGAGAATCAAAGAAAATATTTTCTGGGAATCAAAGAAGCTATGTCATTAGTTGCAAAGAGAGTGATGGGTGAGCCAAAGTATATTTCTACCTTAAAATCTAAGGTGCATAAAACTTTTTTGAAGAATTATATACAAGATAGAAATGGAGGATATAGCTATCCAAGTGCATCTCTTCTATGAGGAGATAATATTCTTAGGTGGTTTTCAAACCTACCTAAATCTAAGTACCTTCTGTGGAGCTATAGAAACAAAGAAAACAAACAAAATACAATTGGGTCCAACTACATCACT
Organism: Bos taurus; assembly: GCF_002263795.3. Taxonomy (NCBI): domain Eukaryota; kingdom Metazoa; phylum Chordata; class Mammalia; order Artiodactyla; family Bovidae; genus Bos; species Bos taurus. The sequence goes on along the minus strand of NC_037336.1, from coordinate 24,460,102 downwards.
GACTCGATGGATGTGAGTCTGAGTGAACTCCGGGAGTTGGTGATGGGCAGGGAGGCCTGGCATGCTGCAACTCGTGGGGTCGCAAAGAGTCGGACACAACTGAGTGACTGAACTGAACTGAACTTAAAGAAGGCAGGGGCTTCCCAGGTGGCTCAGATCGTAAAGTATTTCCCTGAAATGAGGGAGATCTGTCTTCGATCCCTGGGTCAGGAAGATCCCCTGGAGAAGGGAATGGCAACCCACTCCAGTGTTCTTGCCTGGAGAATCCCATGGACAGAAGAGCCTGGTGGGATATAGTCCATTGGATAACAAAGAGTCCGACATGACTGAGCAACTAACTAAAGAAGGCTGAGCACCAAAGAACTGATGCTTTTGAACTGTGGTGTTGGAGAAGACTCTTGAGAGTCCCTTGGACTGCAAGGAGATCCAACCAGTCCATCCTAAAGGAAATCAGTCCTGAATATTCATTGGAAGGACTGATGCTGAAGCTCCAATACTTGGGCAGCCTGATGCGAAGAACTGAATTAGAAAAGACCCTGATGCTGGGAAAGATTGAAGGAAGGATGAGAAGGGGACAAAAAAGGACAGGATGATTGGATGGTACCACTGACTCAATGGATATGAGTTTGAGCAAGCTTTGGGAGATAGTGAAGGACAGGAAAGCCTGGCGTGTTGCAGTCATGGGCTTCCAAAGGGTCAGACATGACTGAGCCACTGAACAACAATAGACCTACTACTCTGGGCTTCACTGGTGGCGCAGTGATAAAGAATCAGCCTGCCAATTCAGGGGATGCAGTTTCAATCCCTGGGTAGAGAAGATCCCCTAGAAAAGGAAATGGCAACCCACTCCAGTATTCTTGCCTCAGAAATCCCATGGACAGAGGAGCTTGGTGGGCTGCAGTCCCTGGGTTCACAAAGAGTCAATCAGGACATAGTGACTTAACAACAACATAGATCTACTGTATCAAGAAGTCAATGGGTAGAGCAAAGAAGATCATTTTTAAGAGCTCTCCATATAATTCTAATGCACAGTCAGAAATAACTTGAATTTCTGAATTCTCCTTCCTGTGTTCACAGAGCCAAATGGTAATTATTACCCTGAGGACTCTCTCAGGAAAGTCATATTCTTAACTTAGTTCACCTATAGAAATGAAAAAAAAAAAATAACCCATTAGCTATCTGCTTTGGGTTTTTAATAAAATAGAAGAAAGAGTAATACTAATGAAAATATGTCAGGAAGTAATCAATTTTAGTCAGTTGACATGGAGTTTAAATCAAAGTGAAAAAGAATTTTTTTTAAGTTTGAAAGAAGGTAATAAAACTATCAGCATATTAACAGAAATATAAAGTTAACTGAAGGCAGTAAAAAACAGAATTTTGGAAACAAAATAAAATCAAAAATATTGAACCCAATTTGAGAAAACTTTCTATGTTACAAAGATTACATGAAAGTAATAAAAAAACAAGTAAAAGGACAAAGTGATAGAGTATATATCATTTAGGATCAACATCTTGCATTTAAAAAAGAATAGAAGGAAACAAAATTGAAAAATAATTAAGTATAAAATTAATGAAATGTTCTGATTGAAAAGAGAACTGGTTTTTACCCCAGGCCAAAAACAAAAACATTCCAAAATAACAAAATATTTTAAAATTTAATATCAAATGTTTTAAACATCTAAACAGATAAAACAATAGGTCATTTATAACTTAAGATTGTTATTTAGCTAATTTCAAGAGTTTCCATAACACTAAATATCAGAATTAAATGATTTGAATAATTTAATACATGTTAAAAAGTGGAAGTCACAGGAAAAATATTCTCAAGTATACAAGAATGAAGAAATTAAACACTCATTAATGTTTTGAAAAAATTTCTTAATAATATATTCTAGTTACACTAAGGGGCAAAATATGCATAACATTTTTAAAAAATGCAATGCAACAATCACTTAAGTAAAGGAAGTAAGACTGAATAATTACTATAAGACAATTAAAATCTCAAGTTCAAATGCTTAAAAAATTTTAAACATCAACATTTCATAATATTTGTGGAAATCTGTAATTCTTGATTAAATTTATAAAAATTTATAAATGAGTATAGGAGGCAAAGGGAATTTTAAAAAAATTACAATCTTATAAAAACAAGTCACATTTTCTTTTCTGCTTTGATTTTTTTAAAAGAAATATTTCAGTTGACTTAAGAGACTTAAAGATAAAGACTCAGAGAGAATTTTACTAAAAGACAAAAACAAAGAAAACATCAATCATATCGTAAAAGACCAGAAGGAAACTAGAAAAATTTTTACAAAACAAAGAACTCTATTAAGATCACAGAAAAACAAACCTCATCAATAACAATGAATATAAATTATTTAATCTCTTTTTAATAAAGGACAAGGCAATTTGTTTGATAAACAACTATATTCTGCCTACGAGAGATATATGGAAACCAAAGTGAGACATAAAGTTGATAGTTCAAATATTTAATAATAATGGGATTGTTCAGTTCAGTTCAGTTCAGTCGCTCAGTCGTGTCTGACTCTTTGCGACCCCATGAATTGGAGCACTCCAGGCCTCCCTGTCCGTCACCAGCTCCCGGAGTTCACCCAAATTCATGTCCATCGAGTCAATGATCCCATCCAACCATCTCATCCTCTGTCGTCCCCTTCTTCTCCTGCTCCCAATCCCTCCCAGCATCAGAGTCTTTTCCAATGAGTCAACTCTTCGCATGAGGTGGCCAAAGTATTGGAGTTTCAGCTTTAGCATCAGTCCTTCCAAAGAACACCCAGGACTGATCTCCTTTAGAATGGACTGGTTGGATCTCCTTGCAGTCCAAGGGACTCTCAAGAGTCTTCTACAACACCACAGTTCAAAAGCATCAATTCTTCGGTGCTCAGGTTTCTTCACAGTCCAACTCTCACATCCATACATGACCACTGGAAAAACCATAGCCTTGACTAGATGGACCTTTGTTGGTAAAGTAATGTCTCTGCTTTTGAATATGCTATTTAGGTTGGTCATAACTTTCTTTCCAAGGAGTAAGCGCCTTTTAATTTCATGGCTGCAATCACCATCTGCAGTGATTTTAGAGCCCCCCAAAATAAAGTCTGACACTGTTTCCACTGTTTCCCCATCTATTTCCCATGAAGTGATGGGACCAGATGCCATGATCTTCGTTTTCTGAATGTTGAGCTTTAAGCCAACTTTTTCACTCTCCACTTTCACTTTCATCAAGAGGCTTTTTAGTTCCTCTTCACTTTCTGCCATAAGGGTGGTGTCATCTGTATATCTGAGGTTATTGATTGTAAGCAAATATAAATTAGTTTCTGAATATGGTTATATTAAAATCCAACAAATTAATGACAAAACAAACTAAAGGGACAAGAAGCATACTATCGTGATAAAAGAAAGTTCACAATGAAAGCAAGTAGTGTGTAAGAATAAATTTACATAAAATACTTATTGTGCTATAAGTTAATATTTTTATCTATGAGTCTGGGTAAAAGTGATTTAAAAAATGACATAGGGAATTTGATTAACAAAATGCTAATAAAATAGAAAGTAGAAAACATTGGCTTCTATGAACAAATATATCGTTAGCATACAGTCATGAAACATATTGAAAATCCTCAGCAAATTCTCAATAATAGAAGCTATCTAAATAACTATCTAAATTCTATCTAGAAGAGAGAAGAGCTAACACCTATCCTACTCAAACTCTTCCAGAAAATTGCAGAGGAAGGTAAACTTCCAAACTCATTCTATGAGGCCACCATCACCCTAATACCAAAACCTGACAAAGATCCCACAAAAAAAGAAAACTACAGGCCAATATCACTGATGAATATAGATGCAAAAATCCTAAACAAAATTCTAGCAATCAGAATCCAACAACACATTAAAAAAATCATACACCATGACCAAGTGGGCTTTATCCCAGGGATGCAAGGATTCTTCAATATCCGCAAATCAATCAATGTAATACACCACATTAACAAATTGAAAAACAAAAACCATATGATTATCTCAATAGATGCAGAGAAAGCCTTTGACAAAATTCAACACCCATTTATGATAAAAACTCTCCAGAAAGCAGGATTAGAAGGAACATACCTCAACATAATAAAAGCTATATATGACAAACCCACAGCAAACATTATCCTCAATGGTGAAAAATTGAAAGCATTTCCTCTAAAGTCAGGAACAAGACAAGAGTGCCCACTTTCACCATTACTATTCAACATAGTTTTGGAAGTTTTGGCCACAGCAATCAGAGCAGAAAAAGAAATAAAAGGAATCCAAATTGGAAAAGAAGAAGTAAAACTCTCACTATTTGCAGATGACATGATCCTCTACATAGAAAACCCTAAAGACTCCACCAGAAAATTACTAGAACTCATCAATGATTATAGTAAAGTTGCAGGATATAAAATCAACACACAGAAATCCCTTGCATTCCTATACACTAATAATGAGAAAACAGAAAGAGAAATTAAGGAAACAATTCCATTCACCAAAAAAAATAAATAAATAAATAAATTCTATCTAAATAGAAGTTATCTAAATAACACCCAACCATGGTAGACATATCTAAACTTAAAAGCAAATTCATAAACATAAATATTCTATTATCTTGATATGTACTGAATGTTTTTCAAACAACTGGAAAAATAAGGGAAAAATATAAATGCAATATAATTTCAATCAAAATAAGGATACTAACATCAAGCTACATAGGATGCAACCAAAATTGTATTCAAAAATAATACTGTAAGTTTATAGGTTTGGATTGTTTAAAAAGGAACAACTAAGCATTCAGCCAAAAAGTTAAAAAAAAATTTAAATCTGTTTTCAGAGAAAATATTTGGAATCTCAATTAATTACTAAGAAAGTAGAAAAAAAAAAAGAATAAATAAATGAGTCTGATAACTGATTCTTAAGGAAAAGTAAATAAACCAAAACGAGAAAAATTTTGTTTAAATTCTAGTGTAGAAATTCAAAACAACTCAAATAATTTTAGAAATCAAAAAGGGACCGTAGTGAAAACTGAATTTACAGTAAGCTTCGTAATTTTCAGGGCTTTGTCCTATTCACTGTATTCATCTATAACCCAGCAGAGCTATAAGCTAACACCTTATAGGTGTAGCAGGCTCTCAAAAACTCTATAAATAGAGAGTGGATGAATGTGGGAGATATTCAAAAAGTGTAACAAGGTACTTTGCACAGCTGTGTACTTGTTAACTTCAGAAAAATGTCCAGGTTCAGAGAGTTTTGTGGTTAATTTTTCCATCTTTTAAAAAATTAAGGACTTTTTGTTTGATCTAGGACATAGAAAATATGGGAAACTTCCTAGTTATTTTATGAAAGTACAAAAACATCAAAAAAACTGACAAAAAATAGAGAATGAAAAAGAAACAAAACAAATTATTATATACAGGCACAAACACAAAACAAGAAGAACACAAAAAAATGAGAACACTATCTCACGTACAATGGAATAGCAACGATAACATTCTAGTGAAACTAACTATATACCCAATTCCTTTTGTCCACAAAAGCTAAAATCACATTTTTATAGTAGGACTATATTTTATTGCACTGAGTTATACCATTGTGAATACATATACTTAATATATGTATATTCCTTGAGGTCTGAGGTGTTTTCTTTTTATCTCCTATATCACCACGTTGGAGGATATAAGGATGTATGATAGCCTGCTCTCAAGAAAACTGAAATGTGGCTGGAGAGACAAGGTAAAAACCTTAAAACTTTAATGACTGTTACCTTTCTTTTTTTTTATTACTCATGTTTCTCATTAAACTTTTGGGAAAAAATAGAAAATAAAAGGAAACTCAAAAAAAAATTAGAATATAAAATGAGAGCTCACCACTTTGAAGTAAGGTTCCTTCCAGGGATGCAAACCTGATGTAATGCAAGGCTATATAGCCTATGGTTATGAGTATGACCTTTGGGTCCAGGCAGCTTGATTCAATTCCTTGTTCTCTCACTTAGTAGCTGTGTGACCTTGAGCAAATGACTTATCATCTCTCTGCCTTAGTTTCTTAATCCTTAAAATTGGGATAATTATAGGGTTTATCTTAAAGAATCAGTTGTGAAAATTAAATGATATGTAAAATACTGAGCACGGTGCCTGCTATACATCAGCGTTACCATTATTATTATTGCTGTTATTTATCACTGTCATTATTATTTTAATTAATAATCTCAGGAGCCATCATTGTCAGATTTTTATTCCAGGGAAGACTCTTGAGAGTCTCTTGGACTGCAAGGAGGTGCAACCAGTCCATCCTAAAGGAGATCAGTCCTGGGTGTTCTTTGGAAGGATCGATGCTAAAGCTGAAACTCCAATACTTTGGCCACCTCATGCGAAGAGTTGACTCATTGGAAAAGACCCTGATGCTGGGAGGGATTGGGGGCAGGAGGAGAAGGGGATGACAGAGAATGAGATGGCTGAATGGCATCACTGACTCAATGGATGTGAGTCTGAGTGAACTCCGGGAGTTGGTGATGGACAGGGAGGCCTGGCGTGCTGCGATTCATGGGGTCGCAGAAAGTTGGACACGACTGAGCGACTGAACTGAACTGAACTGAACATGTACAACTGCTTCAATATGTTGTTTTATATTATTTTGATTAGCAATTAGAGTAAAAAAAAATCATAGAAGAGTGACATGGGTATTTTAAGTGGAAATATGACTGATTGCAATGTTCTCCTTTTCACAGACCCAGAAAGCTTTCTCTCATGGTAGATGTGTGTGTCATTCATGACCCATGGTTGAGTCAAGTCTGGGAAAAACTGAAGCTCTGGGGTACATCCATTTCTTTGACTCAATGATAGAGTGCAATTATGACGTATTTACTCTTAGCATGGGAAGATTTTGTCAGCTAATACCGATAACCTAGAAAATGTCCTATTTTATCCTACCAGGCACAGGGAAGGGCTGTTTGCCTCATCTGAGTCCTAAAGTCAGATATCAAAGCCTGTGCTTGCTCTTTACTGTATAAAATAAGCTTGTCTCCCTCTCAACTTTAAAGTATGAAATGAGGATTAAATTATCATTTCAATGATTGCAAATAGTGTATAAATGAAAAGGTTGTCTTCTCCTGGGAACCCCACAAGCCCACCAAGGAATAAACAGTCTTTCAATCCTATGAAGTGATTTGTAATCTTATACAGTAGGAAGAAATCTCAGACTTTGATTCATCACCACTGTACTCACTACTATGTCACTGCCAGGACCATAATTTCAGAACTATGCTGCAGTCATAGAAAAGCAGCAGCTGGGGCATTGATGACTTGTCCTTTTTTAAAAAAAAAAAAAAAGAACAGGAAGTAAAGAAATACCACTTCATAAATTTCATCCAACAATATATAATTGTCTTAATTTGTATGATGACTGTTCCTCTATTCGAATGTTGAAATCACTGAGTTTCTCATGGGCTAAAGCCTGGCTTAACATGACTACTTCTTCTTTAGAAATTCTTCTAGCTTTAGAAATTCTACCATGGTCACAATACTCCCTCAACAGAGATTAATATGAATGTTAGATGCATTAAGTAACAGCATCTCTAAGAAGAAAAGTTGTAGCTTTTTCTCAGTCTTCAGAAGCTAACCTGGATGCCCATAAAATTTATGGGAGGCATTTGAGAGCAAAAGGAGTACTAAAATAATTGTTTGTATCATTTTGGAAAGTTTATCTATTGTTCAAAAATATTATTCATTGCCTAAAATCTTATTGTATTCTCTTCATGGACCTACAAAGCAATTCTATTCAAAAATTACTTTCAAAACCTGAGTTTCTTCTTAAAAATAAAGCTAATATATATTTTCATATATATCAGAAAGAAACTTAAAAGATCCATATTGATTCTATAAGCTATTAAGAAAAAAACATTCTTGGCACATATTTACATATTTTAATCAGCTTATTATCTAAATCTCTCTAGGTTCATGTCCATAACCAGAAGAATACATTTTGTAAGGTATGGACTTATTATTTTTATTTTTAACCATTTGAATTAGAATTCTATGTTTAAAAAGTTGAGATCATTGATAGCTTATTTAATGATTTCTTTGTAGAAAAGAGGTAATAAAATATTCTCTCTAAATGTGCTGAGGAAGGTGGCAATCTCTAAAAAAATTCTGCTGGGTAAAATATTTTCTCAATTCCAATTTATTAATACTGAAACCGGTAAATATTTCAGCCCAAATATTTTCAAGAACACTGCCTTTTTGCTTCCATTTAAAGTAGCTTCCTTCAACAAATATTTTTATAAGACAACATTTGTCAAATAACTCATCTCTGTTTATGATTTTCTTGAGTTTACCAAACTTAAATGCTGCAGAATTGTAGGCTTTCTCAATTTTCTTTTATTTCAATACAGGACATAAATTTATTCAATTACAAATAGGAGATCTATCAACTAATTCTTCCCTCAAGTCAGATGTTCCAAAGCTGTTGTGTAATTTCAAAACTAAATTTCATGCTGTCTGTGATCTCATTCTTTGATTTATTCATCTCTTCATTGCTTTTGTAGAGATAAATGTCTTCCTGTTTTCAAGATACTGTCTTCAACAATTTCAATTTGCTAAAAGCTTCAACCTGAGGTTGCTTTTCTTGCCACACCATTTGTTGAATACTTTGTTTAAAAAAAATTCCAGCTGACTTTGAACAAAATGCAATCAAAACTTAGAGAAATAATTTACAAAAATATCAATATCTTTGTTGAACATTAAGGATGATTTATAAAGTAGTTGTTCAAAGGCTCAAACATTCCTGAAATCTTACTGATGAGATGTTGCAAAGAAAGAGTACATTCCCATGCTGAAGATTTTTTAAATTCAGTATTAGTTTTATTACAAAAGTTTAGTTATTCCAATTATGTACATATAAAAATATTTGTCGATTTTGACTACTGTAGCTTCTAATTCAGCTGGTAGAATATTACAGCTTGTTTGGATGAATTTATAAATTATGTATATACCACAAGCAATTCCAAAAATATTTCTCTTCCATAGATTTCTTAATTTCGTGAAAACTTTATCACCATGGTGATATGCTCCACAAAATTTTCTACTCATAGTATCACCATAAAAACACGTCTGTAACTTCACTCTTAACACTTTAACATTCCCAATGATATCAGATGCTTCACCTTCGAGAGAATACATTCCAAAAGTTTCACTGTGATGCCAGTAACCACGTGGGGAAAAAAGAACAGTTATTGGGATTAACTCATTTTCAATTTGAGGCAGCTGCTGATACAAAACTGACATCCTTCAAACTTGAGAAACTCTGCTACTAATGGAACCACAGCATTTTCTGCTCTCACTCTCTGTTTCATACATGCACAGAATCTTGGAATTGAAAATGAGCAACATTAACTTAAACCAATCAGTTTGATTTAAATGAAACAAGTTGATCTAAATGAGAACTCGTTCTTCACAGAGTGATATGTAGACACACCATTTGTGGTTGCCTGTGAAAAATTTTCCTATGGGGCAAAGTCTAACTAAAACAATAAATTTTGGTTGATGCTGCTGACTCCGCAACAGATTTTGTCCGTCCTCTAGTTTTCATTTGGTCAGTGAAATCACTATGGCCTTTGTGATGAAAGGAAAATTTAGTAAGTATTTTAAAATTAAACATGCACTTTCATAGTTGACATCATTGATGACAGAAGGATTAATTGCAAAATTAAAAGACTATTACCAAACAACATGATACATTTGTTTTTATCAAATTTTATTGAAGAAAGCTGAGCGCTGAAGAATTGATGCTTTTGAACTGTCGTGTTGGAGAAGACTCTTGAGAGTCCCTTGGACTGCAAGGAGATCCAACCAGTCCATTCTGAAGGAGATCAGCCCTGGGATTTCTTTGGAAGCAATGATGCTAAAGCTGAAACTCCAATACTTTGACCACCTCATGCGAAGAGTTGACTCATTGGAAAAGACTCTGATGCTGGGAGGGATTGGGGACAGGAGGAGAAGGGGACGACAGAGGATGAGATGGCTGGATGGCATCACGGACTCGATGGACGTGAGTCTGAGTGAACTCCGGGAGTTGGTGATGGATAGGGAGGCCTGGCATGCTGCCAGGGCATGGTGTCGCAAAGAGTCAGACACGACTGAGCAACTGAATTGAACTGAACTGAACTGATGATAAATTGCTATAGATCTAGAATTAGTAGGTGACATTACTGTAGGAAGAACTTTCAAGCTACTTGCTATACATTTTAAGACCAGACTGCTCAGTCTCTATTGTTATGTAATGTGATATATGCATACATATATCTGCTATCTGTCTATCTACTGCTCATCTATCTATCAGTGCCCCTTCCTTCTAGGATACTGGTGGCTTTATGACTCTCACAGGCCACATAGGCTATAATACAACTGGATGTTATGGGGAGCAGCATCTAATTTTTCTTCCGTCACCACCAAGACAAAATGAGTTAGCTTTTGCACTGTACATTCTCCTTGAATCTGGTAAAGATTTTTAAAAATTAAAAGGAAAAAGAGGTTATTGCAGGTCACCTTTCAGTGCACATGAATTTCATACCTACTGACAGAAAATGACAGGAACTGGAAATAAAATAGATGTCTACCAGACCTATCCTGACTTATTTTTATACAACTATTAATATTGATGACGATACTTGGGGAAAATTAAAATATTTGGACCTATGCAACAGAACAGGATCTTGGGAGCAACAAAAGGTAAACCAAGACTCTCCTCTGCAAACTGGGATGAGCACCCTTCACAGAAACAAGCGTCTAAGGGCACCACATGTTTAAGGAGCATTTACTAAGGGCCAAGACTTATGGTATTTTGGAGCTAAATGGTGACCAAAATATAATACCTACTCTTTGAGTTTGCCCAGTTTGCATAGTTCACTTTTGTAAAGCATGCGGTTTCAAAGACCATTTTCACAATTAACTCCTTTGACTTAGACCTGGTTCAGGAAGCACCTCGTTCCCTCTGCCACTGTTGGCTTTGAGAACTTTCCCGGTCCTAAACCCCAAGGTCCCTCAGCACAGCGAACACAATGGCAGCATCTATGTTTGTGCTGTTTTGACGGTATTATCCCTTCTCAGCACTGAAAGGATGGGCTGTTGCTGTGAGCAGCCTTCTCACTCAGCCTCTTCTCTTGATGCCACTCAGCAGCTTTGAGAGCAGCCAAAGCCACAGGAATGTCAGGGTGATTATTGGCCAATGTCAAACTTACTTTGGAGCAGAGGTCCTTTAAGTCCAGGAGACAGATTTACCTTTCTTACAGGCTTAATAGAATTAAACAAATCAGCACTTCCTGCTGAAGGCGCGTTGCACAGCCACCAAGCTAGCAGTATCATTAAGAAAGCACATGTGTTTAAAATAAAATTGTTTCTAACAGTAAGTCTCAAATACCTGCTATTCTGGCATACTTTTTGATTTTTAAGATTTTGTCAAGCTGTGATGACTTTAACCTCATTCTTTGAAACACTCTCCTTTCCCCTTTCTTCCTCTATTCATCTAATAAATTGAATTTCTTCTAATGAAAAGAAATGGAATATACACAAAATATACTTGAGGATCAAGCTGGGGTCATTTTTTCCCTTCCTCCTAAGACATTTGTACCCCATTTAGATCAATGTCTCCATTATTAATCCCATCACCAAACAAGGAACACTGGTTTCCTCACTGCTCTCAGTTCATATAATTCGCCAGTCTCCAAGTTTTGTCATATTTTTCCAAGAGCTGATTGTTGCATTTGCTGTTTACTTCACTCCCATGCTTTCTGCCCAATCTGAGCTGAACAAACTCTTCTCCATGAGAATGAACCCAGTGTCAACCTTTACCAACCTGGTTTTGGAAGCAGATGGGTCCATAATGACTGGATCTTTATCCCAGCTCAATCTACTAAGTGAATTTGAGCAGAATATTTTACTTCCCTGTGCCTCAGTTTTTCATCTGTAAAATGGGGTTAAGAATAGTGCTTGCTTTCATCGGTGTATGGTGAGGATTAAATAAGTTATATGTAAAGAACTTAGAGAGGTATTTGGCTGTTGTTATTTCACGTCCTATCTCCTCAACTTCAGGAAATCCAGTAGGGCAGAAATACCATTCATCAATCATCAATATAAAGAAGCTCTGCAAAGTGCTAAAGGCAATTCTCACAGCATAACACGGCCCAGGTTTAGTTTGATTGAAATAAGATCAAAGTAATTTTACTAGAAGGAATATGAATTTGTCAGTAGATGAGATAGTGGTCTTTGGAAGGAAATCAGTTCTCAGGGTTTGAGGGCATATGTGGGATTTCAGGAAAAATGACCCCATCTATAATGCACACAAAGCACAATCAGAACTTACCTCCATGATTCATTCAGATGGTTTATTCTGCAATGATCAATGTGCTTTCTTGAACACTTCAGCTATAGATGTTCAAAATTACTCTTTTTAAAAAAGGTGTTACCAAATACACATCTATCAGTAATTTTTTTCTTTAAATAATTCACATACGTATATGAGAGTTGGACCATAAAGAAAGCTGAGTGCCAAGGAATTGGTGCTTTCAAACTGTGGTGCTGCAGAAGACTTGAGAATCCCTGGGATAGCAATGAAATCAAACCAGTCAATCCTAAAGGAAATCAACTCTGAATATTCATTGGAAGGACTGATGCTGAAGCTGAAACTCCAATACTTTGGCCACCTGTTGCAAAGGGCCAACTTGTTGGAAAAGACTCTGATGTTGGTAAAGATTGAGGGCAGGAGGAGAAGGGGACGGCAGAGGATGAGATGGTTGGATGGCATCATCAACTCAATGAACATGAGTTTCAGCAAACTCCAGGAGATAGTAAAGGACAGGGAAGCTTGGCGTGCTGCAGTCCATGGGTCACAAAGAGTCAGACAGGACTAAGCCACTGAACAGCAACAATTTGTTAGAAATAGACAAATGAGAGGAAATGACTGGGAATGCTAGACCCACTGACTTGGGAATGCTAGAGGCTCAAGTCCCGTACCACTGACCAGAAGGCCTGACAGCCATCCTTCTCTTACAAGATGTCTGTGGTCATTCCTACCCTTCTCACCCATACAGCTTTCTGAACGCTTGAAACCTTAGGCACTGATTTTGTGACAACTCACACTTTTGTTCTTTCATCAACTGCCTAATGAATGACTATTTTCAGACCATTGTCTAGTAATTCAGCTAACTGCCTAGAAGAAAATGCCAGGCTTCTCCCAAAATAGTAGTGGACAATATCTGGAAGTAGTACTATGCCCTTACTAGGAAGAGTACCTCTGATACGCAGATGACACCACCCTTATGGCTGAAAGTGAAGAGGAACTGAAGAGCTTCTTGATGAAAGTGAAAGAGGAGAGTAAAAGAGCCGGCTTAAAACTCAACATTCAAAACACTAATACCATGGCATCCAGTCCCATTACTTCATGACAAATAGATGGGGAAACAACAGAAACAGTGACAGACTTTATTTTCTTGGGCTCCAAAATCACTGCAAATAGTGACTACAGCCATGAGATTAAAAAAAAAAATGCTTGCCCCTTGGAAGAACAGCTATGGCAAACCTAGATACCATAATAAAAAGCGAAGATATTATTTTTCCAACAAAGGTCCATCTAGTCAAAGCTATGGTTTTTCCAGCAGTCCTGTATGGATTTGAGAACTACAGCATAAAGAAAGCTGATGGCAGAAGAATTAATGCTTTTGAACTGTGGTGTTGGAGAAGACTCTTGAGAGTCCCTTGGACTGCAGGGAGATCAAACCAATCAATTCTAATGGAAATCAGTCCTGAGTATTCATTGGGAGAACTGATGCTGAAGCTGAAGCTCCAGTACTTTGGCCACCTGATGTGAAGAACTGACTTATTAGAAAAGCCCTGATGCTGGGAAAGATTGAAGGAAGGAGGAGAGGGGATGACAAAGGATGAGATGGTTGCATGCCATCACCGACTCGATGGACATGAGATTGAGCAAGCTTTGGGAGTTGGTGATGGACAGGGAAGCCTGGCATGCTGCAGTCCATGGGGTCACAGAGAGTCAGACATGACTGAGAAACTTCACTGAGTGAACTGAACTGAGGAAGAGTACCTATGTGGCTCTTTCCTGTAATGCTAAAAAAGAAAAAATTAAAATAACAGATTTATTGATATATACTTTAATGCCATAATGTTTATCCTTTAGAATGTACAGTGCAGTCAATGGTTTTAATGCATCTATACAATTTAGTAATCATCACCATAATCTAATTTTAGAGCATTTTTATCAACCCAAAAAGATATTAGAAAGTGAAGTTGCTCAGTCATGTCTGACTCTTTGTGACCACATGGACTGTAGCCTATCAGGCTCCTCCATCCACGGGATTTTCCAGGCAAGAGCGCTAGAGTGAATTGCCATTTCCTTCTCCAGGGGATCTTCCCGACCCAGGAATCGAACCCCGGTCTCCTGCATTGCAGGCAGACGCTTTACTGTCTGAGCCAGCAGGGAAGCTTGTACCCATTAGAAGTCACTGCCTATTTCAGCCTCCTATTCTGAGTCCTACACAACTACTAATTTACTTCCTTTCTCTACATATTTGCGTATTCTGAACATTCCATATACATGGGGCTGTATACAATATGGGGTCATTTATGATGGACATCTTTTATCCCTGTTTTCATTATGAATCAGTACTTTCCTTTGTACTGCTGAATAGCATTCTATCGTATGAATATATTGTACTGTGTTTGTCTTTGGACATTTCCATTTTTTGTCCATTATGAACAGTGTAGATATGAACATTTGTGTACAATTTTTTTTCTGTTAACATATGTTTGCCTTTCAGATAGATATCTAATAGTGGAATTGCTGAGTCAAATGGTAACTTTAATGTTTTGTTGTTTTTGTTATTCAGTCAGTCGTTCAGTCGTGTCCAACTCTCTGTGACCACCAAGACTGCAGCATGCCAGGCTTCCCTGTCCATCAACAATTCCCGGAGTTTGCTCAAACCCATGTCCATTGAGTCAGTGATGCCATCTAACAATCTCATCCTCTGTCAACCCCTTCTCCTCCTGCCTTCAGTCTTTCCCAGCATCCGGGTCTTTATCAGCAAGTCAGCTCTTCGCATTGCCCAATTACTAACATTCTGAGTCACTGCAAAACTGTTTTTCAAAGTGGTTTTATCATTTTACATTTTCAGTTGTATTAGGGTTTTTAATTTCTCTTCATCCTCACCAACATCGATTACTATTGTCTCTCTTCTTTTTTTTTAATCAGAGTCATTCTGATTGTTATAAAATGATAGCTCGTTGGGCTTTTCATTGTGCATTTGATTTGTATGGTTGATGAAATTGAGCAACTTTTTATTTGCTTATTGGCTATTTGTATATCTTTTTAAAGAAATGTCTATTCAAATCCTTTCCTTTTTGTAAGTTGTTTTATTTTTCTTTTATTATTGAGTTATAATAGGTCTTTAAATATTCTGAATACATGTCTTTTATCTGATATGATTTGCAAATATTAATAGTTCCTCTCAGTCTGTAAGTTTTCCACTTTTCTTCATGATATCTTTTTAAAAAATATTCATTTATTTTTGGTTATGCTGGGTCTTCATTACTGTGAGAGAGCCTTCTTTACTTTCGGAGAGCAAGGGCTACTCTCTACCAGTGGCACACAGACTTCTCATCACTATGGTCTCTTTTGTTGCATAGCATAGACCCTAGGCTTGTGGGCTTCAGCAGTTATGACTCACAGGCTCTAGATTGCTGGCTCAGAGTTGTGGCACACAGGCTTAGTTGCTCCAAGGCATGTGGGATCTTCCTAGACCAGGGATCAAACTCATGTCCTCTGCATTGGCAGGCGGATTCTTTACCATTGAGCCACCAGGGAAGTCCTTCATGATATCTTTTGAAGCAGAGAAATTTTTAATATTGATGAAGTGCATCAATCTATTATTATTTGTGTTCTTGGCATCCAAGCACTGCCAAATCAAAGGTCACAATGCCAAGATTCTATCTGATTCTTGTTAGAAATGGAAAAGGAGTCAGGTGATAGGCACCAGAATTCTCTATCATGACTGCTAGCAAACAGCATCTTTTGCTTAGTCTTCATAGATGTGATAAGCTGGCCTGCTTTCTTCCCACTGCATTGCACCAAAAAGTCCCCAGGCAAGAGGAGATGGGTTGAAGTAGAGAGATGGAAAAGAAGCCTTTCTACGAGGAGGTCTAACAAGTGTTAAGTGTAAATTGTGGTATGCAACGAGAGGATGCTACTGTGACAGGAAAATGATGTCCTTTCCCATATTTACCTTGATAAGGAGATAATAAAAGGTTTCTCTGATTCCTGCAGCTAGAACAGCAGAAAAGAGGATGATGCACACTGGTAAGGAGATATATCCCGGAGGATTTTATAGCAGAGAGACACAGTTAATAATTCCGTAATAAAGGTCTCTAGCAAGGAATTCTTAGAAAATTAATTTCAGCCTGCAGGAAACCACTGCTGAATTCATAGCTGCTTCATCACCCTAATACAGGTAAATGGCAGGAGAAAGTGCAGAACATTGCAAAAATTCTTATTTGCCAAAGCCAGTGTTATGTTACCAGTAACCAAGGAAGCAAAATGACTTAGCTTGTATCTAGACTCCTTTTAGTAGGGAATTTTGGAAAATTCCATCCCCAGGCTTTTGGGCCTTGAGATACAGGAGTACCAGAGGCAAGGTAGTATGAATGCTGTCTGCCAACTACAAAATCCAGCATAGAAAAATTAGCATTATTGAAATAAAATATCGAATATAAAGAACAACTGAAAATGAGTCTCTGAGACTATAGAGGAAAAGAGCCAGTTGAAAAGGATAAGGGAACACATAGAAGTAAATGGCACAGCCTAGCAGTCTAGTATATGCCTGTTTGACATTCCTGACGGGTAAGAAACAATATTGAGGAATGTTTTAGAAAAAAAGTAAATTTTCCTCATTTGGAAAATTTCTTCCTTTCTCTTATCCAAGTGTATAGATTGAAATTCATTAAAAAACACACAAAATTCACACCCAGATGGGGTCTAGCAACATTTGATAATTTCAAGGATTATTTAAAAAAATCATTAAACATGCTTAAGCAGAATTTTTAAATATGTTATTTATGCGAGAAGTTTACACACTATAAGTGAATGTGTAAATTTATACAGTAAAAATATCTGTAACTGTCATTATCTTGATGTGAAGTTTCTATGTCACTTATGGTTAAAAGATGGGAGAGTACTTATAGTTAATTTTCATTTTATCTGTGTACACAGTTCTTCTTCTAAATCTTCAAACATTTTTCCATCAGGCACCGTTTCTGCTTTTTCAAGGCTTCTTTTTTCTCTCCTTTTTTCCTAGATGACAGGCATACCCTGAGGAAGGGCCCCATGCCCTCATGACAGGCCTCTCTGCAGCCTCTAATCTGCATAGACCCTCACTTGCTCCACTGGAAAATAAGTCCTTTATCACCTGGTTATTAAGCATGTTGCATTGATGTTTAGAGAGTAACTGTCCTCAACTGTTTATTTATTTATTTATTAGAGTATTGTGTAAACACACCAAGCTAGTCTCCGCAGGTTAAAATTAAAAAAAAAAATGTGTGGAAAAATAGTCTATTTTCATTCCCCACATTCTTGAACAAACTTCAAGCAACTATTAGCAGTTCTTCCTTTGCTTCATTTTCTAATTGTGTGTGGGTGTTTGTGTGTGCGCACTCAGTCATGTTGACTCTTTGTGACCCCATGGGCTGTAGCCTGCCAGAGTCTTCTGTCGGTGGGATTCTCCAGGCCAGAATACTGGAATGGTTTGCATTTCCTTCTGCAGGGGATCTTCCTTACCCAGGGATCGAAACCACATTGCTTGTGTCTTCTGCACTGGCAGGTGGACTCTGCCACCTAGGAAGCCTCTATCTTCTAATTAGTTTGCTTTTAAATTTTGTAAGAAGAGAGAATATAGGTTCACTCTTTGGTAATTAAAACATTTAAAATTGAAAGTCAATTTTCATGAATTTTTAAGTGTTGTAATGAACTTTCTTATACATGGAAAAAATATGACATAACTCACATAGCAAAAGGAAAAAAAATAAATGTTAAAAAGATAATGACAGAGAAAAAAGCTAAATATCATTTGTTACACTCAAAATGAACTAGTTAAGTTGTTATACTTAAAACTTCAGATCAGGATAGAAAAATTCAACTCTTTGCTATTTACAATAGCTGCAGTGATGTAAAATAAAAGTAAAAATGAAAGGATGATCAAAGACTTATTTGGCAAAAACAGAATAATAGAAAGCAGTCCTGGAGGAATCAATGGCAAAAGCCTACAATCAGTGGAAATTTCACAACTTTAAACATACGTATTATTATTAAACAAGAATTAGCAAAACAATAAAATAACTAAGAATAAAAGAAAAATAAAATAATGTTTAAAAGCAAAGTTTAATGAATTAAAATCAGGAAAAAAATAGATTAATGAGCCCATGGATTCTTGGCAATAAAATTAGAGAAGATAGTTTTCTTGAAAACCTGATTATTAAAAAGGAGAAATAATTGAACTGGAAATAAAAAGGGTACTAAAATCAAATAGAGTAAAATATATGAAATTACAATGCAAGACCCTATGTATGCAGTAAATATATAAAACTGTATGAATTGGGTACTTTTCATGAAAGATATAAACTAAAAATAAAAATTTATAAAAATTATAAGAATTTGAATTGAATAATACCCATAGGCATAATGAAAAACACTTCAAAAAATTACTCCAAATTCTCCAGGGATTGTTTTACTGTGAATTATTTGAAACTTTAAAGAGACTAGTAAACTCAATTCTATATAATTTGTTCCAGAACACAGGAAAAAATATGGAAAGCAATCAAATCTATTTTATGAATCCAGGATAATTCTGACATCAAAATCTGACAAACATTATACCAAAAAATGAAACTAAAGACAGATCTCTTTTATGAATATAGATTCACAAATTAATCAATATTAGGAATACATGGGCCTGATATTTATTAGGCACTTAATAAATGCATCCGACTTCAGTAAGTAAACAAGGCTACCCAGAATAAATTTCCTTCACTTCTTAGACAGCTATCTAAACATTTAATTCAGGTATGAATCCATGTCTTCTCATTTCCTTCTATTTTAGAGGAGGAAGAAAAAGTCTTTCGTTCAACTTTGAATAAAAGCTTCCAACCATGTTCTAGATCCCATTTATAAGCAAATCAAACTCCCTAGCTTTGTAGGTTATTCTTTGTAGCCGCTTTCTCTCCATTAACTATTTCCTTTTGGCTCATAAAAATGCTTCCTCAATTCTGAATCTTCCATTCATCGCATATTTACTGAACAATTACAAGCAAAGGTGTTAAATGCACTAAAAAGTCATAACCAGATTATATGCAATCCTTGCCTTCAAGGAGCTTTCCATCGGTTCAGGGGTCAGCTAAGTCAGCAGCTGCAGGGCAGTTGCTAGTATGTGGCCATGCATAGGTACTACTACAGCTTACTGGAGAGGGGTCTGGCACACTTCTCCTCCAGTCAGTGCTGTATCTTTATCTTCGCTCACTGATGATCTTCTAAATAGGGTAGCTTCCGTTTGTCATACCTATTCTTCACATCCCATTAGTCCTTCCTATAGATCACTCCTTTCTTGACTGTACGCTCTTCTGCATTTACTTTTTCCTCTTTGGCCTTTATTATCCATTTTCTTTGTAAGCTCCTATTTTTCCACCCGTTCTTTATTATGTATGAGCTGTGTTTCAAAGGAACACTGATTGTTTTCATCTTCACCTGCATGCTCTTTCTTGATGCACACTCTCTCTCATCTAGTTCCATGGTTCAACTGCTACCCCTGAAAAGTAAATGTTCGGTCTCATTATCTTCCCACAGTATGTATCTCTCTTCTGAGGTTCAGATTCAGAACTCTAGCTCTCTACTGAATCTTTCCAAGTGAATTCCTGATAACTCAAATATATATCCGAAATGAATTTTTTTCCCAAATCTGCACAGTCTGCAACACACTTAACATACTCTATTCTACACATTCTAAGACAATGAAAAACATCACTGTGTACCCAAGTTCCCAAACTGTTCTTTATTTTCTTCTCTACTCCTCCTCAGTCTACTTTGGACATCAGATCCTATTCACCATACTCTTTTAGAATCTTTCAAATTTGTCTGTTTTCTTCTATGGCTACTGTCTCAAGTTCAGGCCATTGACATTATTACTTGTATTACTATAAAATATGTTGAAGTTCTCTGCTTGCCTTCATTCTTGCATCTTTCTAATATACTTTTAAGAATGTACAAGATATCTTTTGGGCTTCCCAGGTGGTGCTAGTGGTAAAAAAAAAAAAAAAAAAAAAAAACCACCTGCCAGTGCAGGAAACATAAGAGACACTGGTTTCTACCCCTGGATAGAGAAGATGCCCTAGAAAAGGGCATGGCACCCATTCCAGTATCTTGCCTGGAGAATCCCATGGACAGAGGAGCTTGGTGGGCTACAGTCCATAGGGTCGCTGAGTCGGAAACAACTGAAGCTACTTAGCATGCAGAGATATCTTTTAAGAGACAAATCTACTAAGGTCATCGATTTCTTTAATGACACCTCACATTTTATAGCATGTCATTCAAGCCCTTATGACCTGATTCCTACCTGTCTATTCTGATATATGTGTATTTTGACCAGAGTCAAACAGATCATTGCTCATATGCACATTAATGTCCTAAGCTGACTCCCATCTTGTTCTCTTCATTCTCCCTGTGATTAATCACTTTTTCACTCAAAATCTTGCTTTATGTCTCACCTTAAAAATGTCTACAAATTATAACCCATTTTAGTAGCAAGATGTAAAGGACCCTTGATCAGCCAGTTCCATTCATCTTTACACTCTCAATAAACACGACTCCACCCTAAGCATACTTTGCTCCCCAGGTACTGAACGCTCCTAATTCCTAAAACACTGAAAGTTAGTTTCCTATTAAGAATTCAAGTATTGAATCAACATAAAATGGATTTCAAAAAACATGTACAAAATCCATGGGAAGCCAGAAATCTGCTTTAACTCCACTAAATCAAATATCTGAATCATCCAGTTAGAAAAATCTGGTGAGATGGCATAGGGAATTATTTGGAAGAGGTGAAGTAAAAGGAAAGAAACTTAGAAATAAACACTCTGGTACCTTTTGTGTAAGATGATGTCCTGTGAGCCAGGATATCTGACACAAAGACAGTTTCATCTTGCTGTCAAAATATAACACTCATATGTATTCTAATTTCCTTACTCTGGCTCAAACCTCACTAAGTAACTTTTGGTAATTCTAGTCTTCTACATCTATAGAGACTTCCTTATCCAGAATGTCACAAGGATAGCTTCTAACTGAATTGAATCTATCAAAGTGAGTGAGTAAATTGATATTCCAGTTCCATATTTTTTGAGGTTTGCCATTTGTGTTTACATGCCCCATTCTTCCAAATCTGGAACAATAAAGAGACTGAATTATGAAGTCTGCAGGACTGAGTTTAGACTTTGAAATGTGATGAATTCATCAGTACAAAGATGATAAAATATTTTGAGGGATCAAGATGGTCTTCCCAGGCGACACTTCCTTTGCCTCACTCTGAGTTTGTTTATACATTGCTCTCGATCAGTGTAATTCTTTTTCTTCATTTCCCCTTAATTACTAGACTGCACATGCAATAGGCCACCTTCTCAAGAACCAAAGCTGATCTTATTATCAAATAGGTCTTTTATAATTCAGCCAGGAAGTTATTCTAATTCCACCCAAAGCTAAGTGTTTTAGAATTTTTTACTGAGTTCATTATCTTCTACTTATTTTCAACTTCAACTAAACCTATCAGCTCCATAGAATTTTAACTAACTCTTTTTGCCACGAGACCTAAATGCGATTATTTTTGTTTGGTTTGGTTTCGGTTTGGGTTGTTGCCATTAAAGCCACTGAGCTGAACTCCACGTTCCATTTTTTTCTGTCAGCAAAGTAGCCACTTAACAAATAATAGAGGAAGCCTTTGAGTTCTAAAAATTCTTGACTGTGTAAAATACACTTGTAACCTGCAGCTTATAGAATCAATGAATATCTTAATGGTTTTTCAGTAGTTTAAGAGGTGTTTGAATTATTAGGTGAGGGAAGTCACTGTAACAGTTAAGCAAAATAACTAAATACATCTGAAGCCATATAATTTAATGTATTAGGAGCAGATCTTTTGAAAATTTCCAGAAAGTTATCCAATATCCTATTGACCAGCATTTTAAGACACATTTTATAGCTCAAACCCTCAACTTAAGTACCTACATCATCCACTAAGAGAGAAAGAAAGGACATGATGGTAACCCTAGCCATGGAAAAAATGTTGTTTCTTTTGTACACCATTATTTCCCAGTAAGTATTGTAATTGAGAAGAAACTTCCCTTAAATGTGCTAAATCAATTAATTACCCCCACACACTTGCTTTAACATCCTGCACTATTGAAACAACTTCCAGATGTCACATTTGCTAATAATTCTTTGGTCATCATGTTTCAGGGAGTCAGCTGTATCACCCCAGCTAGGAACGCCAAGATGCAGAGTTGCAGTTGCCCCATATATGAATCATTCTGGATGAGCTGGATCTTGGCATGGCCATGAACTCATTTGTTATCGTGTATGAATAATTTGATTATTTTACATCTTCACTTCCTCATCTGTGGAAATGAGAGTAGTGGTTGGTGGTGCTCAGGAAACATTAATAACAAAAATGAATATAAGCCACTCTGTGTTTTTCAAAGAACTATATGTGTGCTTAGTAGTAATCATACTTTGATGTTCATCATATTCTTGCAATAAGAATGATCTCATTAACTCATTTTCCCATTGAGAAAACGTGTATAGCAACATTACACTCTGTTTGCTATTAAATGCAGTCTTTTTTTCATTTAGAGTCTAATGCTTATTTTATTTTAGCACATTTAAAAAAAATGTTATTCTAACATACCCAACAAATTATATTTTTGAAGTCCACTGTTGTGGAGAATCTGAATAGCATTGTGTTTACCCTAATAGTAAGTTTTATTCATTAAATGCCATTTTACGAGATGAAGAGATACATTTGGAATTGCTTTGCTGCCTTTAGATTTTTTTAGAGCCTTTAAAACCACATCACGATTAGCTGAACTCTTCTCAAGTTTTGTACATTCTACTAACATAAAACCATGCAGCCAATTTGCTTTTAATATTTTTCTTCTAGCTTTGTGCTTTATTAGAAATAACTCATTTACAGAAAACCTTTTATTTGGATTGGTGGTGAGAATAAACACATAGTTCTCAGTGACTTTTATTATTTATTATAAAGTAATTTGGCAGGGTGTTGTGTAGGCAACTAAACAAAATAAAAGATTAATCAGAACTACCAATCTTTTTCTGATTTGCAGAGTAACAGAAAACAGCAGCCCAGCCCTGTTTCACTCCCTGAAGGTTTAGTTCAGTATGTGCCAGTGATGGAAAACATCGTCCGCCTATAAAGCAACAATTAGGGCTGCTTTCCATTGACTCAATCAGTCAAATGTAAAAATACAAAAGACCAATATAAAATAGCCCTCTTCTGTGGGCCGTCACATACCATAAACGTGAACACCCTCTGATATATGTTACTGCTGCTATTTACCAACGTTCTACCGGAATTTTTAGGTTTAAAAGTTCATATGTTAATTGCAGAATTGAATACAGAAGGGTAAAAATCAGTAATTTTCCCTGCATTATAGCAGAGTTTGGGGGAAAGACTTCACTACAAGAAAATTTACTTTTTTGGATAAGGCTGTAATTAAAGGCTAATGAATAAATTACTTATCCTCTTGGTATATTTGTTTTCTTATATGTGCTGCTGCTGCTGCTGCTGCTGCTAAGTCACTTCAGTCGTGTCCGACTCTGTGCGACCCCAGAGACGGCAGCCCACCAGGCTCCCCCGTCCCTGGGATTCTCCAGGCAAGAACACTGGAGTGGGTTGACATTTCCTTCTCCAATGCTATGTGCCTTTCTATTAATTGATATAAAATATTAGAAAAACTAAATCCACTTAAAGACATTGGTATTCATGGAAGTAAGTATACTAATCAGGATTATTTTTTAAAAGACCAGGAAAAATATACTTTGTTCTTCTATTTTGAGGGTGGGGCCACAGAAAGTTATTGTATTAATATTAATTGATCCAAGAAAGAATTCTTAAAGTTAACCATGGAGAAAGGTCAGAGAAAGATAATATAGGCTTAGAGGAAATATTGAAAGGAAGATATTTGCTGGAAAAAAAGCTAAGGTGATAATAACAGTCCTAAGTCATGGAATGTTATTATCATACCTGCTCAGTCACTTCAGCCCTATCCAACTCTGTGTGACCCTATGGACTACAGCCTGACAGGCTCTTCTGTCCCTTGGATTCTACAGCCACAAGTACTGGAGTGGGATGCCCAGGGGATCTTACCAACCCAGGGATCAAACCCAGGTCTCCTGCATCGTAGGCAGATTCTCCACGGCTGAGCCACCAATAATCAAATATTCATCATTTTCATACACACACAAAATGTTTTAGAAGTCATACAGTAATGTATTTAAGGTGGACATAGGAAAGATCTGCCTAACGTTGACTTTGGGAAACAAAAGTAATTATTAATATCTTTTTCTGCAGCTGCAGCAAGCACCATTCTGCCTGAGAGCAAGGAAGGTAACTAAGTGATGCTTAAAGAGCTTTTCTGATTTAGCTCTTGTTTAAGAGGGGCTTCCCTGGTGGCTCAGATGGTAAAGAAGCTGCCTTTAAGGCAGGAGACCCAGGTTCGATCCTTGGGTCAGAAAGATCCTCTGGGCAACACACTCCACTTTTCTTGCCTGGATAATTCCATGGACAGGGGAGCCTGGGAGGGTGGTGCGGGTGGCTGCGGTCCTTGAGGTCGCAAAGAGCCAAACATAGCTGAGCAACTAGCACTTTCACTTTTCACTTTCTAAGAGTGTACCTGCTGCTGCTAAGTCGCTTCAGTCGTGTCTGACTCTGTGGACCCCATAGACGGCAGCCCACCAGGCTCCCCCGTCCCTGGGATTCTCCAGGCAAGAACACCAGAGTGGGTTTACCTAGAAGTTGTTATATTAATAAGGTCATTTTTGGTGGTCTTAATGACTTTTCAATCAGTTGAAGTCTTCCAAAAATCAAACATTTGTATTAATACCTTAGAGGATATTAGAAGCATTCCATCTTTCTATCCTTCTTCTGCCTAACATTTTGCAAAACATAACATATCGCTTATGCTTATAAACTTAAATGAGAACAATTCAGCGTTAGTTACTGCCTGGTGATATAGGGTCTTTGCTTCAATTTGGTAGGAAGATGCATGGTTTTGGCTTTTTATCTGGTGGCTTGGAGGGAATAACAGTTTCCTCTTCCTGGGTTCTCTGCCACTAGGTCTGGTATCATGAGTATGTGTCCAAATATCTTCTGAAACAAAAAATTAAAAGTGAAAGTGAGGAAATTCCTATTCTTATTAAGAATGAGAAGATGAAACTGAGAACTACCAGACTTTGTAGTAAATCTCCATAATTTATGGAATAAGAGTTTACACTTCTTAATGAGCTGATGACTACCAGGCCTTTAGCCATCTGGCCTCTGCCATCTCTCTCACCTCATCTTTTGTCTTTTTTCCTAGTTGTTTCTACCCTTTCTGCATACCAAGCTACTTTAACTATCTTGACTGTGACATCCTCTTTCATTTCTGAGTTTTTAAAGTATGGATTCTCCTACTTGGAACGTGCTTTCCCCATTCATTCAAAAGAGTGGCCTATTAAGATCTAAATATCATTTTCTTCTAGGAATCCTGGGTTAGCTGGCTATGTTTTCTGATATTCTCAAAATGGCAGATACTGCACATCGATGTGTTGAAATTCCAACTGCCCCTTCTGTAATGTACATTCTTTCAATGCAGCATCTTTTTATGGAGTTTCTTTTTTTTAATTAATTTATTTTTTAATTGAAGGATAATTGCATTACAGATTTTTTTTTTCTTTCTGTCAAACTTCAACATAAATCAGCCATTGGAATACATATACCCCCTCCCTTTTGAACCTCGATCCCATCTCCCTCCCCATCCTACCCTCTAGGTTGATACAGAGCCCCTGTTTGAGTTTCCTGAGACCTACAGCAAATTCCCATTGGCTATCTATTTTACATATGGTAATGTAAGTTTCCATGTTACTCTTCCCATACATCTCACCATCTCACCCTCTCCTCCCCTCTCCCCATGCCCATAAGTCTATTCTCTATGTCTGTCTCTCAATTGCTGTCCTGCAAATAAATTCTTCAGTACCATTTTTCTAGATTCTGTGTATATGTGTTAGTATGGGATATTTATCTTTCTCTTTCTGACTTCCTTCACTCTGTATAATAGGCTCTAGGTTCATCCACCTCATCAGAACTAATTCAAATGTGTTTCTTTTTATGGCTGAGAAACAAAGGTGAGTCTAGTCAAGGCTATGGTTTTTCCAGTAGTCATGTATGGATGTGAGAGTTGGACCATAAAAAAAGAGAAGTGCCAAAGAATTGATGCTTTTGAACTGTGGTGTTGGAGAAGACTCTTGACAGTCCCTTGGACTGCAAGGCGATCCAACCAGGCTATCCTAGAGGAGATCAGTCCTGGGTGTTCATTGGAAGGACTGAAGTTGAGGCTGAAACTACAGTACTTTGGCTACCTGATGTGAAGAGCTGACTCATTTGAAAAGCCCCTGATGCTGGGAAAGAGTGAAGGCAGGAAGGGGACAACAGAGGATGAGACGGCTGGATGGCATTACCTACTCAATGGACATGAGTTTCGGTAAACTCCAGGAGTTGGAGATGGACAGGGAAGCCTGGAGTGCTGCAGTTCATGGAGTCACAGAGAGTCAGACAAAACTGAGTGACTGAATTGAACTGAATATTTTATTGTGTATATGTACCACAACTTCTTTATCAATTTATCTGTCAATGGACATCTAGGTTGCTTCCATGTTCTAGCTATTGTAAATAGTGCTGCAATGAACAATGGGATACATGTGTCTTTTTCAATTTTGGTTTCCTCAGGGTATTTGCCTAGGAGTGGGATTGCTGGGTCATATGATGCTTTTATTCATAGTTTTTTTAAGGAATCTCCATACCGTCTTCTATAGTCACTTTATCAATTTACCTTCCCACCAACAGTGCAAGAGCATTCCCTTTTCTCCACACCCTCTCTAGCATTTATTGTTTGTAGACTTTTTGATGATGGCCATTCTCACCTGTGTGAGGTGATATTTCATTGTAGTTTTGATTTGCATAATAAATAAAATTTGCATAATAAATTTGCAATAATGTGCAATTGTGCATTGGGAGCTGACTGTGGCTCAGATCATGAACTCCTTATTGCCAAATATAGACTTAAATTGAAGAAAGTAGGCAAAACCACTAGACCATTTAGGTGTGACCTGAATCAAATTCCTTATGATTATACAGTGGAAGTGAAAAATAGATTTAAGGGCCTAGATCTGATAGACAGAGTACCTGATGAACTATGGGTGGAGGTTTGTGACATTGTACAGGAGACAGGGATCAAGACCATCCCCATGGAAAAGAAATGAAAAAAAGCAAAATGGCTGTCTGTGGAGGCCTTATAAATAGCTGTGACAAGAAGAGAAGTAAAAAGCAAAGGAGAAAAGGGAAAATATAAGCCTCTGAATGCAGAATTCCAAAGAATAGCAAGGAAAGATAAGAAAGACTTCCTCAGCGATCAATGCAAAGAAATAGAAGAAAACAACAGAATGGGAAAGACTAGAGATCTCTTTAAGAAAATTAGAGCTACCAAGGGAACATTTCATGCAAAGATGGGCTGAATAAAGGACAGAAATGGTATGGACCTAACAGAAGCAGAAGATATTAAGAAGAGGTGGCAAGAATACACAGAAAAACTGTGCAAAAAAGATCTTCACGACCCAGATGATCACTATGGTTTGATCACTGACCTAGAGCCAGACATCCTGGAATGTGAAGTCAAGTGGGCCTTAGAAAGCATCAATATGAACAAAGCTAGTGGAGGTGATGGAATTCCAGTTGAGCTATTTCAAATTCTGAAAGATGATGCTGTGAAAGTGTTGCATTCAATATGCCAGCAAATTTGAAAAACTCAGCAGTGGCCACAGGACTGGCAAAGGTCAGTTTTCATTCCAATCCCAAAGAAAGGCAATGCCAAAGAATGCTCAAGCTACCACACAAGTGCACTCATCTCACACGCTAGTAAAGTAATGCTCAAAATTATCTAAGCCAGGCTTCAGCAACACATGAACTGTGAACTTCCAGATGTTCACATTGGTTTTGGAAAAGGCAGAGGAACCAGAGATCAAATTGCCAACATCTGCTGGATCATCGAAAAAGCAAGAGAGTTCCAGAAAAACATCTATTTCTGCTTTACTGACTATGCCAAAGCCTTCAACTGTGTGGATTACAATAAACTGTGGAAAATTCTGAAAAAGATGGGAATACCAGACCACCTGACCTGCCTCTTGAGAAACCTATATGCAGGTCAGGAAGCAACAGAATTGGACATGGAAAAACAGACTGGTTCCAAATAGGGAAAGGAGTACGTCAAGGCTGTATATTGTCACCCTGCTTATTTAACTTTTATGCAGATTACATCATGAGAAACACTGGGCTGGAAGAAGCACAAACTGGAATCAAGATTGCTGGGAGAAATATCAATAACCTCAGATATGCAGATGACACCACCCTTATGGCAGAAAGTGAAGAGGAACTAAAAAGCCTCTTGATGAAAGTGAAAGAGGAGAGCGAAAAAGTTGGCTTAAAACTCAACATTCAGAAAACTAAGATCATGGCATCTGGTCCCATCAGTTCTTGGGAAATAGATGGGGAAACAGTGAAAACAGTGTCAGAATTTATTTTTCTGGGCCTCCAAAATCACTGCAGATGGTGACTGCAGCCATGAAGTTAAAAGACGCTTAATCCTTGGAAGGAAAGTTATGACCAACCTAGATAGCATATTGAAAAGCAGAGACATTACTTTGCCAACAAAGGTCTGTCTAGTCAAGGCTATGGTTTTTCCAGTGGTCATGTATGGATGTGAGAGTTGGGACTGTGAAGAAAGCTGAGCACTGAAGAGTTGATGTTTTTGAACTGTGGTGTTGGAGAAGACTCTTGAGAGTCCCTTGGACTGCAAGGAGATCCAACCAGTCCATTCTAAAGGAGATCAGTCCTGGGTGTTCATTGGAAGGACTGATGCTGAGGCTGAAACTCCAATACTTTGGCCACCTCATGCAAAGAGTTAACTCATTGGAAAAGACCCAGATGCTGGGAGGGATTGGGGGCAGGAGGAGAAGGGGATGACAGAGGATGAGATGGCTGGATGGCATCACCAACTCATTGCACATGAGTTTGGGTGAACTCCGGGAGTTGGTGATGGATAGGGAGGCCTGGCATGCTGTGATTCACGGGGTCACAAAGAGTCAGACACGACTGAGCAACTGAACTGAACTGAACTGAATAATGTGTGATGTTGAGCATCTTTTCAAGTGTTTGTTAGCCATCTGTATGCCTTCTTTGGAGAAATGTCTGTTTAGATCTTTTTCTCATTTTTTGATTGGGTTGTTTTTCTGGCATTGAATTTTATGAGATGCTTGTTTATTTTGGAAATTAATCCTTTGTCAGTTGTTTCATTTGCTATTGTTATCTCCCATTCTGAGGGCTGTCTTTTCACCTTGTTTATAGTTTCCTTTGCTGTGCAATATTATTTCTCCACAGTTGAAGTATGGGAATCTAAACTGTTTCACCAATATCACAATCTAAGTTGAATCCTCACAGACTCCAAAACAGGAATAAAATAATGGAAAGAACGTAGGTCTTCACGGCATCTTTACGGTATCCAGTCACAAGTCACATATAGCACTTACCAAGTAATGCCAGTGGTGTGTGTGTGGTGAGGGGGCGGGGCAGGGGAAAAGAATACTATTCAGCAATAAAAATGAACAAATATTGATACACTGTGTGGTATTGCTGAATCAGTTTAGTTTCCCATACTTCCACTGTGGAAAAATAATGTTGTTTCAGGAAAAATGAATGAATCACACATATTCATTCATTTTTCCTTTGTCTTAAAATAACTTAAAATAAGTAACTTAAAACAATTGTGTCTTAAAATCTATCTTACTTTATCCACAGATCAACCACCTTTGTCTATATCTTAGTATTCTGAAGATATTCACTCTTTTATTTCTGTACGCTAGATACAGTCTCCAGTACCTGGTTAAGACTATACTCTCCAGAGTTGATAAGGCTGACAGCCTTAAAATAAAGCTCAAAATTTATCTGAACTATTCCACAAGGAGTACAGTTGCTCTGATTATGATGGTTAAAGTCATATTAAGACTTTATGGCCCTGGAATGAAGAGTCTGATGACTCAAGGATGATTAGACTCTAAGCTTGATTAGCAAGGCACCACACAAACTCTCCAGCTGCGACTGAAATGACTTCTAAGGCAGTCCTTCCAGAGAGGTTTGCTTCATAGCATTCTGCCCATTAGGAGGGTGACATACAACCAATTTAACTGGGATTGGCTCCGTTTATGCATTTTGTCTCAGCATGACTATTAATAGCATTCCTTTTCACTCTGAAAAGTTCCCCACATGGACCTTAAATTATATATTGCCTTCCTTATAGGCATCTAAAGTCAACCTTTGACTGATAAGCCTGGGAAATTCTCTCCCTTCTCCAGATCCTAGTATTCACTCTCACCAAACTGGTTGCTATGCTGTACTCTTTCTTATCCATAAAGCTTAGTCATTTGTAACAGAAACAAGAGGTTTTAATACTGACTTAAACAAAATCCCCATCAGGTGGCTCATTTCTACACTTAATGTTAATTCCCAGCATCCACTATTTATAAACATGAAAAACAGTCCCTCTTTCCTTTAATTTAGACTTTCATTTTTTAAATAATGCCCTGAATTGCCATATTTCCCCCTCTATTCCCCCAACAAAATCTTCTTAGACATTTATGAGCTTCATGCATCAAATAACATATTCCTTCTTCCATCATCACCCCACTCTCAAACTTTACTATCTTAAACATTTAAGTTTATCATAACAGTAAAGATCCTATATCTCTTTGATCAACTCTTTACGGATATCTGCCTTAGATTTAGAAATAAGCTGTGAGTGAATACCCCAGGGTATAATTTTTAAAATGGCATTTTTATGTTTGGATTTTGTCTAAAAACATAAAGGAAGAAAGAGAAAGGAAGAAAAAAAAAGAAGAAGAAAGTAGAGAAAGAGCAAGTTTCTACATCAAGTTCACTGAAGAATTTGGTGAAGCTATAACGTCAGCCACAGTAAAAGCTGACAGGCTTTTCATTGAAAGTTACCAGACACTCCTTTGTTTAACAACACACCATGTGTTCAAGAGCAAAAGTGTGCCATTCATTTCAGAAGAGAAAAATCTGATTTTTTTTTTTTTAGATAATATAGGAAGAAATAAAAGCATAGATTTTTTTATTCCCTTGTTTCATTCTGTAACTTTTCACAGTTTAACCTGGTTGATGGGGACACGTGATGCACAATATGAGAATATTGTAAATACCTTCTGCCAATGTGAGGAACAATGAAAAAATTGCAGAATTTACTACCCCAAGTCAATGATGAAGCAACAGTAAGAGGCAGAAAGAGGTCCTTGTACATATATAAAGATACTCACATACATTTATTTGGCATGTGAGTTGGATGTGATTTTTTTTTTAATTGGAGTAATATTGCTTTACAATGTTGTGTTAGCTTTTAATGTACAAAAAAGGGAATCAGCTACATGTATGCATATATCCTCCTCTCTTTCTTGAACCTCCCTCCCACGCACCCCCATCCCACTCCCCATGCCCTCAGGTCATCACAGAGCACCAAACTGAGCTTCCTGTGCTATACAGCAGCTTTCCACTAGCTATGTGCTTTATACATGGTAGTGTATACATGCCAATGCTACTGTCTCCCAGAGTAGCATACATGTATATATGCCCCACCCTCCTCTCTCCTCCCCTGTGTTCATGTTTTCAATATATTATAGAGGGACACCCAAGCAAACTACTCAATTAAAAAAAAAAAAAAATTGTAGGTACACTCAGTACATCTTGGATTATCTTGTGTAAGTTTTTCAGTGTATGGAATATTGTGCTGTGCTCAGTTGCTCAGTCTTGCCTGACTCTTCACAACTTCATAAACTATAGCCTTCCAGGCTCTTCTGTCCAAGGGATTATCCAGGCAAGAATACTGGAGTAGGTTGCTGTTTCCTCCTGCAGGGGATCTTATCACTCAGCCATAAAAAGGAATAAATTTGAGTCAGGTCTAGTGAGGTGGATGAACCTAAAGCCTATTATACCGAATGAAGTAAGTCAGAAAGATAAAAACAAAAAGCATATACTAACTCATATATATGGACTCTAAAAAAGTAGGTACTGATGAACCTGTTTGCAGGGTAGGAATAGAGACCCAGACATAGAGAACAGACTTGCGGATATAGCAGAAGAAGGAAAGTGAAGTCGCTCAGTCACGTCTGACTCTGCGACCCCGTGGACTGTAGCCCACCAGGCTCCTCCGCCCATGGGATTCTCCAGGCAAGAATACTGGAGTGGGTTGCCATTTCCTTCTCCAGGGGATCTTCCCGACCCAAGGATCGAACCCAGGTCTCCCGCATTGCAGGCAGACGCTTTAACCTCTGAGCCACCAGGGAAGAAGGAGAGGATGGGACTAATTGAGAGAGAAGCATTGAAACATATACATTACCATATGTAAAATAGCTAGCCAGTGGGAAGTTGCTGTATAACAGGGAGCTCAACCTGGCACTCTGTGATAATCTAGAGGGATGGGGTGGGGTGGGGGATGGGAGGGACGTTCAAGTGGGAGGGAACACGTGTATATTTATGGTATTTGCATTGTTATATGGCAGAAATCAACATGGCATTGTAAAGCAATTATCCACCAATTAAAAATAAATTTTAAAAAATCGAAATAACAGTACAGTAGATGGAGAATATTTCAGTGCACATGGTTTTTAACTCTACTGAGGGCCTCTAATAAGCCTAGATAGTGAGTTAGAGCCAACAGCACAACCAGCTGATTTAGTCAATTCACTCCAACAGCTGATCAGGTCCAATAAAACCAAAACAAAATAATTAGCCAACGGAGCTATTTGGATGAAATGGTTGATTGATTGAGCAGAATAATAAACCCAACAGTGCCAAGCAGACTAAGAACTCAGCCTCTCAGAGGCCAACCTCTCATGACTGGATAAGTAATGAATCTTTCTTCATCTCCTCATCTTGGGAGAGACCCAAGACAACTCCTGAATCGAGAGGTTTATACTCTTTAAAAGAATCTAGAAGAAAATATTATATTGTGCTTGGATTTTGGCTAATGCCAAATCTCATCACTCTTCTCTCTAGCTGGCTGTCACTTTCAAGATTTATGTGAATGTTAACTGCCATCAACAGTTCAAATTTTCAGTTGGGTTTACAGCAGCCAACAGCACTATGATATTAGAAGATTCTAGATGTAGATTCAATTGCATAGCAATGGCTGCCTGCCATCTTAACAATATGGAAGCATGCATTTTCAGAGCATCAGTTATTGCTTGTTTTGTGCATGAATAGGAAATATTGGTAAAATTTGTACTGTGAATGACGAAAGTAGGAATGAAAAAGTATCATTGAATAGTTTTCTATACTGATGAAGAATGAAATTTTTATCACTTTCAGCTTTGCTCTTACATCTGTTTCTTGGAAAGAAAGAATTTAGTGCCAATAACAAATATGCTAATTACAATTTGGGCTATAGCTTCAAAATCTTTAAGTAAATGCCGAATACTTTAGTTCAGTTAGGAAATTTGCTAAGACACATTTCTTCTGACAGCTGCCAAGGAGAATGTCTGTTTTTAATACTTGAAAGATATACCAGATTTGCACTTTAAATAACCACAGTTTTACAGCTCCAATCAGAGGCTTATTGAGCTCTTGACTATGTTTTCAGCATTGAATGTCAGAAGGTAACCTACTTCAAATAGCAAGGCAACCTACTTCAAATAGTTGTTTTTTATTGTTGGTGGTGGTGGTGGTACCAACCATACAACTACTTTAGCAGTATTTATCTCAGAATTAAAAGAGATAATTGTTTTATTTCATGTAAATTTAAGATCATTGAGCAGAGACAGATATAAATGTCCAACTAGCTGGTACTTCAGAATGCTTAGGTTTATGAGTCCAAGACCATTCAACTCAGCAGCCCATGTATCTTGGCCGTCCTCAGGGGCAATGCTGGTCTTCATACTTAGTTTTATTGTGTGGTGGTCTTCATTATCTTCAGATAGATGGAGAAATCAGAATTGCCATATATTGATCTCTTTATTTCCCCTCACTTAAGACTGGCATAGTGCTCCACATGAAGCAACCAAATTATTGACAAATGGAAAAGATTTTCCAATTCTAATTTTCCTACATAAGATGTTTATTAAAAAAAAAAAAAAACTAGTAGAGACAAAAGTAGGCTTCATTTCAAAGGACTTAATGCCTTAATGTATTTTAAAGACTTGTATAAATATTTGTCATAAACTTTTATAGCTCCCAAGTCTTCTTCCCTATTCAGTTCAGTTCAGTTGCCCAGTCATGTCTCTTTGCAACCCCATGGACTGCAGCACTCCAGGCTTCGCTTCCATCACCAACTCCCAGAGCTTGCTCAGACGTGTGTGCATTGAGTGGGTGATGCCAGCCAACCATCTCATCCTCTATTGTCCCCTTCTCCTCCTCCTTCAACCTTTCACAGCATCAGGGTCTTTCCAAATGAGTCAGTTCTTCACATCAGGCGGCCATAATATTGGAGTTTCAGCTTCAACGTCAGTCCTTCCAATGAATATTCAGGACTGAGTTCCTTTAGGATTGACTGGTTTGGTCTCCTTGCAGTCCAAGGGACTCTCAAGAGTCTTCTTCAACACCACAGTTCAAAAGCATCAGTTCTTCAGTGCTCAGCCTTCTTTATGGTCCAAGTCTCACATCCATACATGACTACTGGAAAACCCATAGCCTTGACTAGATGGACCTTTGTTGGCAAAGTAACATCTCTGATTTTTAATATGCTGTCTAGGTCAGTCACAGAAACCTAACTCCTGTCCCCATTACAGAAACCTAACTGCTGTCCATATAGAAAGATTGCAATTTATTTACAACTGGATAGACTTAGGCCATTGGAGAAGGCAATGGCAACCCACTCCAGTCCTATTGCCTGGAAAATCCCATGGACAGAGGAGCCTGGTAGGCTGCAGTCCATGAGGTCACTAAGAGTTGAACATGACTGAGCAACTTCACTTTCACTTTTCACTTTCATGCATTGGAGAAGGAAATGGCAACTCACTCCAGTGTTCTTGCCTGGAGAATCCCAGGGACGGTGGAGCCTGGTGAGCTGCCATTTATGGGGTCGCACAGAGTCGGACACGACTGAAGCGATTTAGCAGCAGTAGCAGCAGCAGCAGCAGCAGACCTAGGCCATGGGACTTACATGGTGGCTCAGATGGTAAGGCATCCATCTGCAATGCAGGAGACCTGGGTTCAATCCCTGGGTCAGGAAGATCCCCTGGAGAAAGGAATGGCTATGTTTTCCTTAACATGGCTTTGGGTTGTCCTTTCACTGTGAGTTTACCCAGTATAATATTTCAGTGTTGTTGAAATAAATGCTGACTTTGCTACAGTGACAATAGTCTAAAAGTATTGGCATTTTATAAGCAAAAAACATAATTTTCTGCTTGCTTAAACTACTTTATAAAACCTCATGAGAAATACTAAAAATAATCAATGACTTGAAATTGTTCATATTGTACTACCACTTGGAATCTGATCTTCTTCAGAGAAGGAAATGAAACAAACACATATTCAATCATTCTTATCAACATCACCAGCATTTCTGTTTCTAGGTCTACTATATGCCAAGAATTACAGTAGACACTTGCTTAGTTGCTTCAGTCGTGTCTGACTCTGTGCGACCGCGTAGACAGAAGCCCACCAGACTCCCCTGTCCCTGGGATTCTCCAGGCAAGAACACTGGAGTGGGTTGCCATTTCCTTCTCCAATGCATGAAAGTGAAAAGTGAAAGTGAAGTCGCTCAGTCGTGTCTGACTCTCAGTGACCCCATGGACTGAAGCCTACCAGGCTCCTCCATCCATGGGATTCTCCAGGCAAGAGTACTGGAGTGGGGTGCCATTGCCGGGTCCAAAATCTCATTTTATATCCATAAAATCTTATGTAAGGTAAATACTATTATCCAGTTTCATAGATGAGGAAACTAAGTTTCAGAAAAGTAAAGTTATTTGCCTGAAGCCGTGTAGATATTAAGTGGCAGAGCTGAACTTCATATACAGGTTTCTTGGACAATAAAATCTTTGTTACATGAAGCTTTCTTAGAGAACTGAAAGTAGTAAAAGACCAGGCAGTTTTCTCACAGGGAGAGTGAGGTAGCAAAACATATGCCTACTACTTGTTCTGTCTAATCACCTAATGGTATCTGGGGTTAAAATACTGTTAAAGTGTATTATTTGCCTGCAGTGCAGGAGACCCGCATTCAGTCCCTGGGTTGGGAAGATCCTCTGAGGAAGGGAATGGCAACCTACTCCAATATTCTTGCCTGGAGAATTCCATGAACAGGCCATGGGGTCACAAAGAGTCGACCTTCACTTTAAAATATATTACAACCTGTGTAAGTCAGAAATCTTGCCTTTTGCATCTCACATCACCAATGCAGGTGTGGGTTTTGGATGAAAATTTCTAGGAATACTTAGAATTGGTGGCAGATTATGTTCAAGTGAAGGTGTGGTCAGGAACAACAAGCAAAAGGGAAAATATATGTGATTGGTAGAAGGGTTACTTAAAGAAAAATCCCAAATTTTCAGGTTGAAGAAATTGTAACAACTATTTAGACCCAGCTAATGCATGAAACTATTCTACCACATTTGATTATTTACTTGAATATCTGTTTGATTAGACAAACAGCCTATTTCCTATTCTGAGTCATTTATTTGTCTGCTCACTTAAATACATTCACAAATACTTTTTGAAATTACTTTGTGCCATGAACTATGCCAGGCACTGAAAGGATACACAAGCCAATGGCCCTTTTTCTCAAGATCTTTCTTATATTGAGCCAAAGTCTCTTTCACTTGGGTACAAACTTGGGTGCAAATTTTATCCAAAGAATTCTTTTGAGTTTTTCTTCCAAACGATATCATTTCAAATATGTCAGGTCATCTAACATGCCACTTTGCCTGGGAGTGGGCCCTTCTTCCCCTGTGGCTCTACGTTTTCCTTTCACTTTTAGAGAAATGAAAGTGAGAAAACTTTTTCCCATAAGGTATCTTTGGTTTTGGAGGATGAGAGGGGCCATTGGGAAAACAATGGGTAAGAAAGGCAAAACTGGTTGTTTAGTGTGGCTCCAGTGTGACTTTTAGGGATCACAGTAAAAGGCAAGCTTGATGTATTTTAATTTTTTTATTGGAACAGAATTGCTTTATAATGTCATGTTAGTTTTTGCTGTACAATACCATGAATCAACCATAGGTTTACATATATTCCCCTCCTTCTCGAAACTCCCTCCATTATACTCCTCTTGGTCACCATCAGATCAGATCAGATCAGTCGCTCAGTCGTGTCCGACTCTTTGCGACCCCATGAATCGCAACACACCAGGCCTCCCTGTCCATTACCAACTCCCGGAGTTCATTCAGACTCATGTTCATAGAGTCAGTGATGCCATCCAGCCATCTCATCCTCTGTCGTCCCCTTCTCCTCCTGCCCCCAATCCCTCCCAGCATCAGAGTCTTTTCCAATGAGTCAACTCTTCGCATGAGGTGGCCAAAGTACTGGAGTTTCAGCTTTAGCATCAGTCCTTCCAAAGAAATCCCAGGGCTGATCTCCTTCAGAATAGATTGGTTGGATCTCCTTGCAGTCCAAGGGACTCTCAAGAGTCTTCTCCAACACCACAGTTCAAACGCATCAATTCTTTGGCGCTCAGCCTTCTTCACAGTCCAACTCTCACATCCATACATGACCACAGGAAAAACCATAGCCTTGACTAGACGAACTTTGTTGGCAAAGTAATGTCTCTGCTTTTGAATATGCTATCTAGGTTGGTCATAACTTTCCTTCCAAGAATTAAGCGTCTTTTACTTTAATGGCTACAGTCACCATCTGCAGTGATTTTGGAGCCCAGAAAAATAAAGTCTGACACTGTTTCCACTGTTTCCCCATCTATTTCCCATGAAGTGATGTCACTGGATGCCATGATCTTCGTTTTCTGAATGTTGAGCTTTAAGCCAACTTTTTCACTCTCCACTTTCACCTTCATCAAGAGGCTTTTTAGTTCCTCTTTTTTCTGCCATAGGGTGGTGTCATCTGCATATCTGAGGTTATTGATATTTCTCCCAGCAATCTTGATTCCAGCTTGTGTTTCTTCCAGTCCAGCGTTTCTCATGATGTCCTCTGCATATAAGTTAAATAAACAGGGTGACAATATACAGCACCATAGAGCACCGAGCTGAGATAGTAGCATTGACATATGTATTCTACCGTGTGTAAAGTAGACAGCTATCAGGAAGCTCCTGTATAGGACAGGGAATTCAACTTGATGTATTTTAATATGTGCCAAGGTTTCTAGGGTTAGGAAGCAAACAACTTTAAAGGAAAATAATGAATTTGTATTGCCTGGAATAATTCTTATCTTATACCTCTTGAAAATTTAATCACAAGCATAGGCTTCCAGATGAGGTCGAAATGCAGCAAAGGAACAGATGCAGTAAACACATTTCCTCATGTGTTTTTAGTTCTTTGCTGTTTAGTCACTAAGTCATGTTCAACTCTTTTGTGACCTTATGGACTGTAGTCCACCAGGCTCCTCTATCCATGGGGATTCTCCAGGCAAAAATACTGAAGTGATTGCCATTTCCTTCTCCAGGGGATCTTCCTGACCCAGGGATCAAACCTGTGTCTGCATTGGCAGGTGGATTTTTTACTACTGAACTGCCATGGAAATCCAAACTCATTAGAATCTGGTTTTCACTCCAAATTTTCCGTGCTAATTATATTATTAACCCAAATCATCACACCTTCTCTCTAATTTATTTTGTATAAATTTGATGAGCACACCATATATAATTATATCCAACCTGGCTTAAGAATGGAAAATGAAGCCAAGGACAAAGGCGTGGCACTCATGTCCACCTACTCTAGAGGGACAGAAATCTTATAACCCATTACATTGGCCATTCAGCTCTTACTGTCCCCACATCTGGTAAGCTTCATCATTTTCTCCATAAGGAGATATAAACATAGATGTCAAACCTCTGCTTAAATCTACTTTTATAAGAAATTTAAATAAGCTATTTAAACTAAATAAAATGAAACACAGCAAAACAAACAAACAAAAACAGTTCACCCATTTCTCTTACTTCCCACCCCCTGCCTCTGGCAACCATCAATCTGTTCTCTGTAGCTGTGAGTTTGTATTTCTATTTGTAAAACCCACTCAAGGAACTGTGATATCTTGTTTTTAGAAATGCCATGATGGGTTCAATAGATCCTGATTTTTCTTACCGTACTCAAACAAATCTAAAAAGTTACTAATAATCACATACCATTACTCATGAATAACGCCAACGTAGGGCATTTCCATTGTGCTGTTGATGTTGAGTGAGTGAGTGAGTGAAAATCACTCAGTCTTGTCTGACTCTTTGTGATCTCATGGACTATACAGTCCATGGAGTTCTCCAGGCCAGAATCCTGGAGGGGGTAGCTGTTCCCTTCTCCGGGGGATCTTCCCAACCCAGGGATTGAACACAGGTCTTCCACAGCAGATGGGTTCTTTACCAGCTGAGTCACAAGGGAAGCTGTTGATGGTAGAAGCAGCTTTCTCTCTCTCTGTGAATCGGAACACATGCCAATTTCCTACTTCCCACTCATTTCACCATTGCAATTCTTCAGAGACCACTATATTTATCCACTTAATACTTTATTTTGTCAGTATTCTAAACTATAACTATTCCAGATCAGGAGGTTTGCACAAATTTGAAGATTCTTGAAACTCTTTGACAATATCTTTGCAATTTCTCCTACTTTGACCAACCCAGGATACACCTTTGCCAGGTAATGATCTATGGCCATAAGTCAGTATTCAAAGAAGAATTAAGAACTTGTGAAGTTATGCTTGCCTTTTCTTTGACCAAATTGAAAGCTTTCTTACTAGAATCTCTGGAGTTCAGGAAACATGAGTCAAAAAGAGGCAAAGTCAGGGAATCCAGAAACAGCTTTCAGAAAGCTAATAGCAAATTGATTTTTTTTATTCTGTTCCCTCACAATCTCTCATCATGTAAACAATACAGCTCAGAAGTGTCGTCTATGGACTAGCAGCATCAGCATCTCCTTAGAGCTTATTAGAAATACAAATTATCAGGTCTCCTCAGGTCTACTAGATGAGCCTCTCTGGAGGTAGGGTCCAGGAATTTGTGTTTTATCAGTTTTCTAGGTGATCTTCATGCATGCTAAGAAGTGGGAACCACTCTTCTATGCCAGATTCTGTGACTCTGTTCTCACTGCTGCACTATGTGAGGCTGTAGGGCTACATGGGTAAGATAAGGAATAAAGAAGGTAGTTCTTAAAAACACAGTACAAATTATTTAATATTATTTACATAGTGCTGTTTGTTAACTTCCTCCTTTCACTTCTCAGATATTTGGAATAGCAAGTTTTCTAAGTGAGTTTAAGGTGCTTCTTATTGTTGTTCCATCACTAAATCATGTCCAATTCTTTGAGACCCTGTGGACTACAGTAAGCCAGGCTCCTCTGTCCTCCACTACCTCCTGGAGTTTACTCAAATTCAAGTCCATTGAGTTGGTAATGCTATCCAATCATCTCATCCTCTGCCACCCCCTTCTCCTTTTGGCTTCAATCTTGCCCAGCATCAGAGTCTTTTCCAGTGAGTCGGCTCTTCGCACTAGGTGGCCAAAGTATTGGAACTTCAGCTTCAGCAACAGTCCTTCCAATAAATATTCAGCATTGATTTCTTTTAAGATTGACTGGTTTGATCTCCTTGCTGTCCAAGGGACTCTCAAGAATCTTCTCCAGAACAATTTGAAAGCATCACTGGTGAATTAAGTGCGAAGTCCAGATTAAGGCTGAGATGTTCTTACTCCTTTATTCAGATCCAATCCATTATTTTTATTTTCCTCCACAAGTTTCTTTCCCCTTTGCCTCTTGAGTAATCCAGTGAAATTATTCTTTTCATTGCTAAACTTCAGGATGTACCAGGAGTCAGGTCCAGGAACATATCTCAAAATGATTGTCTCCCTGATATCTTTTCATTACAAGATCTTGCCAAGAGCTTGTTCTTCACTGAAAAATCATATAGTGATTCACTGTTTACCAAAAGTCTGATTGAGCCAAACCAGGAATGTGATTTAGAAGACAGAAAAGTATGGTAGAAAATACATCAGTTTTAGAGTCAAACAGATTTAAGCATGATACACGGTCTGTGACTTACTAACTGTGCATTTTGCTGCAATTAAAGTCTCTGAATTTCAATTTCCTTGGCCATTGAATGTACTGTATGATAGATAATTCTTGATTTACTTGTTTCTCAGTCAGCCTATGGATTTATTTGCATATGCCTATCTCACTACAAACAGCTGATGAAGTGACTAATGAAATAATTCATATCTAGTGTCTAGTCCTTTGCCTGGAACTGAGAAGATGTTTAATAGAAGTTAATTCTCCTTTGTGTTTTCTTTCTTTCTTATTTCTTCTGCTGAGAATCCTTTTTTGATATATGGCAAAACCAATACAATATTGTAAAGTTAAAAAATAAAATAAAATAAAAAAAAGAAAAATGCCAAACAAAAAAACAAAAAAAAGAAAGGATTCAAGAATTTGTCTGCAGAGCTGACCAAAGTGTGCAATAATAGGCAACCTGAATATTGTAATACAAATATGACAGCAAAATTGTGAGGCTTGCCACTCTAACCATTAGACCTGTGCTAGCCCAGGAAAAATGGTGGTCACCCATGGCTCTTAAAGACTTAAAATTTGCTTAAATTGATACACTCTGTCTATCTATATATGTATGTGCATGTGTGTGCTAGTCTCTCAGTCTTGTCTGACTCTTTGAGACCCCATGGACCTCATCAAAGTCATAGCTCCATCAAGGCTCCTCCACCTGTGGGATTTTCCAGACAAGAATACTGGAGTAGGTTGCAATTCCTTTCTCCAGGGGATCTTCCCCACCCAGGGATTGAACCTATGTCTCCCACATTACAGGCAGATTCTTTACTGTCTGAGCCACCAGTGGTTCAGCCACCACAGAACCAATTCTGTGAAATTCATAAAATAATAGTTTTCACAGAATTGGTATAAAAAAGAAATATAAAATCTTTCACAAGTACATTTTATGTTGATTATGTTTTGAAATGGTGTATCTCAGATATGTCAGCTTAAATAAATTTAGTACTAATTTCACCTGTTTCCTTTTTTAATGTGGTGATTAAAAATTTTAAATTATATATGCAGCTCACATTTGTGGCTCTCCTAATATTTCTACTGGACAGCACTGCCCTGAGTCATGAGACTTTAGACCGCATTTGCCCACCAAATAAATAGTTTTATATGTTAACTCTATTTGGCAACTTTAAACATAGCAATGTCAATAGTCCCACATTATTGATTTTTGAATCATTTTTAATAACTCTAAAGAGGGCAACAATGCCTCAGTGAACTTGATTGTGTAGCTGTTTGAGAAATCAGAGACATAGGCTGTGCAGAACTAATCCATGCAGAGCCACCTTCCCCATCTGTTTTTTCCAAAGGGAACTCACACTTTATGGCCAGTTTAGTAAACTTTTTCTATGAATGAAAAGTAGTAAGGCCAAAGATAGAAACGAGACCTCTGCATGGACATGGACTTGTGAGCTGTCTTTCTTTTAATAGCAAACATGATGGGTAAGCATCTGATTAGTTAGCATCATAAACTGCTTTTCCCTTCACTTCTGTCTCCAAATCAGAAATTCCTGTCTTCATTAGCTTCCCCATTTATATCTTATCAAGAACAATATCAAGTCTTATTTTGTACATGAAAGCTTTGCTAGTCTACTTCAATTTCTGCTATTTTCCATCCTGTAGTACTTATTATTTTTAATATATACATGCAGTCAGTCCTTGGTATTCACAGATGTGAAATATTCAGATTCAGAGAGCCAACTATGCTATTCCATTTCATATAAAGGAACTGAGCATTTTGGTATCACAGTAGTCCTGTAACAAAACCCAGAGAGACAACTGTAGCAGCTTTTCACTAAGCAAGATTCTTTGTGTTTTCTAATTGCTTTAGTATAAGTCTTATACAGATCCATCCTCTGATCCCCTCAAATGAAAGTGAAAGTGTTAGTTGCTCACTTCAGTTCAGTCGCTCAGTCATGTCTGCCTCTTTGCGACCCCATGAATTGCAGCACGCCAGGCCTCCCTCTCTATCACCAACTCCCGGAGTTCACTCAAACTCATGTCCATCGAGTTGGTGATGCCATCCAGCCATCTCATCCTCTGTCGTCCCCTTCTCCTCTTGCCCCCAATCCCTCCCAGCATCAGAGTCTTTTCCAATGAGTCAACTCTTCACATGAGGTGGCCAAAGTACTGGAGTTTCAGCTTTAGCATCATTCCTTTCAAAGAAATGCCAGGGCTGATCTCCTTCAGAATAGATTGGTTGGATCTCCTTGCAGTCCAAGGGGCTCTCAAGAGTCTTCTCCAATCCTGAACCCCTCTCCCGTGTACACCCGTGGCAGATTCAAGTTGATGTATGGCAAAACCAATACAATATCGTAAAGTAATTAGCCTCTAATTAAAATAAATAAATTTTAATTAAAAAAAAATACATACATTAAAAAAAAAGAGTCTTCTCCAACACCACAGTTCAAAAGCATCAATTCTTCGGTGCTCAGCTTTCTTCACAGTTCAACTCTCACATCCATACATGACTACTGGAAAAACCATAGCCTTGAGTAGACGAACCTTTGTTGGCAAAGTAATGTCTCTGCTTTTGCATATGCTATCTAGATTGGTCATAACTTTTCTTCCAAGGAGTAAGCATCTTTTAATTTCATGGCTGCAGTCACCATCTGCAGTGATTTTGGAGCCCAGAAAAATAAAGTCTGATACTGTTTCCACTGTTTCCCCATCTATTTCCCATGAAGTGATGGGACCGGATGCCATGATCTTCATTTTCTGAATGTTGAGCTTTAAGCCAACTTTTTCACTCTCCACTTTCACCTTTATCAAGAGGCTTTTTAGTTCCTCTTCATTTTCTGCCATAAGGGTGGTGTCATCTGCATATCTGAGGTTATTGATATTTCTCCCAGCAATCTTGATTCCAGCTTGTGCTTCCTCCAGCCCAGCGTTTCTCATGATGTACTCTGCATATAAGTTAAATAAGCAGGGTGACAATATACAGCCTTGTACGTACTCCTTTTCCTATTTGGAACCAGTCTGTTGTTCCATGTCCAGTTCTAACTGTTTCTTCCTGACCTGCATATAGGTTTCTCAAGAGGCAGGTCAGGTGGTCTGGTATTCCCGTCTCTTTCAGAATTTTCCACAGTTTATTGTGATCCACACAGTCAAAGGCTTTGGCATAGTCAAGAAAGCAGAAATAGATGTTTTTCTGGAACTCTCTTGCTTTTTCCATAATCGAGCAG
Source organism: Bos taurus (assembly GCF_002263795.3). Taxonomy (NCBI): domain Eukaryota; kingdom Metazoa; phylum Chordata; class Mammalia; order Artiodactyla; family Bovidae; genus Bos; species Bos taurus. Next base: position 24,415,291 of record NC_037336.1, on the reverse strand, counting down.
ATGTTGGCAATTTGGTCTCTGGTTCCTCTGCCTTTTCTAAAACCAGCTTGAACATCAGGAAGTTCACGGTTCACGTATTGCTGAAGCCTGGCTTGGAGAATTTTGAGCATTATTTTACTAGCGTATGAGATGAGTGCAATTGTGTGGTAGTTTGAGCATTCTTTGGTATTGCCTTTCTTTGGGATTGGAAGGAAAACTGACCTTTGCCAGTCCTGTGGCCACTGCTGAGTTTTTCAAATTTGCTGGCATATTGAGTGCAGCACTTTCACAGCATCATCTTTCAGGATTTGCAAGAGCTCAACTGGAATTCCATCACCTCCACTAGCTTTGTTTGTAGTGATACTTTCTAAGGTCCACTTGACTTCACATCCCAGGATACCTGGCTCTAGGTGAGTGATCACACCATCGTGATTATCTGGGTTGTGAAGATTTTGTTTGTACAGTTCTTCTGTGTATTCTTGCCACCTCTTCTTAATATCTTCTGCTTCTGTTAGGTCCTTACTGTTTCTGTCTTTTATTGAGCCCATCTTTGCATGAAATGTTCCCTTGGTATCTCTAATTTTCTTGAAGAGATCTCTAGTCTTTCCCATTCTGTTGTTTTCTTCTATTTCTTTGCACTGATCGCTGAGGAAGGCTTTCTTATCTCTCCTTGCTATTCTTTGGAACTCTGCATTCAGCTGCTTATATCTTTCCTTTTCTCCTTTGCTTTTCACTTCTCTTCTTTTCACAGCTATTTATAAGGCCTCCCCAGATAGCCATTTTGCTTTTTTGCATTTCTTTTCCATGGGGATGGTCTTGATCCCTGTCTCCTGTACAATGTCACAAACCTCTGTCCATAGTTAGTTGCTCAATCATGTCCAATTCTTTGTGACCCTATGGACTGTAGCCCACCAGGCTTCTCTGTCTATGGGGTTCTCCAGGCAAGAATACTGGAGTGGGTTGCCATTCCCTTTTCCAGGGGATCTTCCTGACCCAGGGATCGAACCTGGGTCTCCCTCACTGCAGGCAGATTCTTTACCATCTGAGCCATCAGGGGATAGCGATCCCCTCAAGGGAAGAGGATCCTGGTGGTTTGCAGTCCATGGGGTCCCAAAAGTCAGGCATGACTGAGGGACTAATACTTCCTAGGGAAGAGGTATATCTTGTGTGTCTTTGTGTTCCTCACAGCCTTTGTTTAAGCAGAGTAGCTAATATTGGCTGTAATAATAATGAAGTTCATAAAGAGCAACATAAAAACCAGTCCGTGTGAAAATGTGCAATATGAGTACAAGCTCATTGTGAACAAGAAATATCTGTTGAATATTTTTTCTTGAATGCCCTTTCTGCATGTCAAGTTCATCAGGGTTGAAATTGAATACATACATTTCCCTTCCCTAACTTGCTCCTCTTTGATTCCTATGTCAGTGAGTTGGGCTACTGGCCCAAGTCAGAGACATATATACCCTTGAATCACTCTCCACCTCCAGACCCTACATCCTATTGATATCCCTCCAGTCCATTCAGTGATCTCAGTCCTCACTATTTACATCTTATCTCTGCCTTCTGTCTCTCTCTCACCCTCAGCTCAATCAGTATGAGCTGTGAAAAGGATAAATCTGTACACCCCACTTCCTCTGCTTAAAAACACAATTCTTTTCCCTGGGGTAAAGTCTCAAATCTCTAGTAGGGTTTAAGAAGTCTTTTATTAAGTGTGGTCCATTTATATCACTTCAACATCCCTTGGTCTTCACCCCAGCTTCCTGGCTCTCCCAAACAACTTCCTCTCTTACCTCTATGCCTTTCCACATGTTATTCTCTCCATAGAAAGCATCATTTCCTCCTACTTTGTTAACTCCCTCTACTATCTCCTGTCAGTTGGCCCTGGATTATACACTCCTATGACATAGTGCATAGACCTGATTATAAAATGACTTGTCTGTCTCCTCCACTGAAATGCAAGCAGATTCAAGATTATCTCTTTTGCATTATATTTCTTCTCTTAATTCCATGTCTAGGCTAGGAATGGATTCACAATGTTTTTGAAGAAAGGAAAAAGAGATAGAGGGGTTGAAGGAATCAGGGAGGTACAGAGATAGAAAAATTTTAATTTTATTGTTCTACTTGTTCTCAAATATTTAATTTGTGCCACCATTTTGAGGCACACCCTTGGGCTGTTGGCTTTTAATATTGATTCAATCACCATTATCGTCTCTTTCTTGTGATTTGTTGTCATCTAGTTGCTAAGTCATGTCTGACTGTTTATGACTCCATGGATTGTAGCCTGTCAGACTCCTCTGTCCATGGAATTTTCCAAGAATCCTGGAATGGGTTGTCATTTCCTCTAGGGGATCTTTCCAACCTAGGCATGGAACCTGCATCTCCTGCGTTGCAGGCAGACGCTTTAGCACTGAGCCACTAGGAAGCCCATTTTTGCAATTGCTGCTAAGTCACTTCAGTCATGTCCGACTCTGTGCGACTCCATAGACGGCAGCACACCAGGCTCCCCTGTCCCTGGGATTCTCCAGGCAAGAATTCTGGAGTGGATTGCCATTGCCTTCTCCAGTGCATGAAAGTGAAAAGTGAAAGTGAAGTTGCTCAGTTGTGTTCGACTCTTTGCGACCCCATGGACTGCAGCCCACCAGGTTCCTCCGTCCATGGGATTTTCCAGGCAAGAGTACTGGAGTGGGGTGCCATTGCCTTCTCTGTTTTTGCAATTAGGCTCACACTTTTGTGAGGTCACGGGTTGAATACAGTAGCCAACATTCGTAATTCAAACTGGTCCATCCAGGGACCTTCACCTACCCACTCCCAGTGGACGACAACACTATGCTGTTATAAACTGGATTAATCAGCATACTTTAAAATACCTGTTTACTACTTTCATGAAGTCAGCTAATAGCCGAGTCAACTCAATCAATTAAGAAGTTAGTGAATGTTTGTTCTACATTCAGCACCACACTAAGCACTCAGAAAACACGAAATGAATATGAGTCTTAAGAATTTGGAACATGCTCTTAAGAACATTTGTCTAGCTAAGAAAATAAAGCTAAATAAAGTACAAGAAGTAATTGTAGAGAAACATCATGCTACAAAGATGCTTCTGAATTCACACTTTAGAATAGTTTAGCAAGAAATGGCAATTTGATATTTGATCAACAATATCAAAGAAACAGCCACATCAACTAGAACTTCAAAATGAGAAAGTAAAAGATGTTAACCTACAAAAAAAGAAAGAAGGAAAACCCAGGGGACTTAACTATGAGATGGATATTTACTCACGAAAATCTCTCCGTCAATAAAGGTATAATCATGAAGGCCTGCTCTGTTCTCCCCACTATTTACATGAAAAGTAGGATGCCAGATACAGGGCATTCAGCAATCACTGACTCAAGCCATTGCCTTCGGCCAAAAACATCTCCCACATGTGTGGGAGCGGCAGCCAAGGTGTTTTGGTCAGGCACTGTGAAATTGCCTTGGCTGACTAGGCTTTATGTGAGTCCAGCAAGGAAATAATACTCTGTCTTCTTGCTCCACTACATGTGCTCAGAAGAAGAAATGGTATCAAGGAATCCAAAGCATCCTCTCACATGATGTGTTCCAACTCTCAAGGAGTACGAGGTAAAGAAGTGTAAATTCTTATGTTCTTCTTCCAACCAATAAAAGACAAAATATTTGTTAAAATACTGAAAGGAAATATGGCAGCTTATATAATAGGTTTAAGCAAGTGAAAAATCTCTTGAATGGGACTATTTCACTCCACAAACACTGAGTTTGTTTAGAAGCCACAGTTAATTCTACTACCCATAGGGATTGCCGATGGTGGGGGCTGAGTGAGACCAATAATGAACCAAAAAGAATACAGAGAGATGTGTGCACGGTAAGTCACTTCAGTCATGTCTGACTCTTTGAGACCTTATGGATTGAAGCCTGCCAGACTCCTCTGTCCATGGAGTTCTCCAGGCAAGAATACTGGAGTGAGTTGCTGTGCCCTCCTCAGGGGATCTTCCCGACCCAGGGATTGAACCCAAGACTCTTATGTCTCCTGCATTGGCAGGTAGGTTCCTTACCAGTAGTGCCACCTGGGAAGCCCACCAGGGGATGTGGTGGTGGTTTAGTCGCTAAGTCGTGTCCCACTTCTGCGACCCCATGGACTATAGCCCTCCAGGCTCCGTCCATGGGATTCTCCAGGCGAGAATACTGGAGTGGGTTGCCATTTCCTTCTCCAAGGGGATACAGTAAAGCAATAAAGGGAGTAAATCTAGAGATAGTTCTGCCAATATTTAATTTCAGGCAATTTATCTGAAGTTCTCCAAGCCTTAGTTTCCCCATTGGTAAAATGGGACTGATAAAAGGATCTACTTTGTTCAGTCATTAGGAGAATTAAATAAGAATAAATCTGTATAGGACAATGCTTCATTATAAATCAGCTATTTATTAATATGTGTATACCCATCCTTATTCCTAATCCTTTGACATTATCTGTAGTTTTAAATGGCAATCAGCATCAAGGTTCTGGGGCCTTTGGGTTCATAAACAGGGTCTTTTCATTGTGTTCTTACAAAGCAGAGAAAGAAAAAGGCCTCTGGCGGGGGGGGGGGGAGGGGGTGCCTTGGATAAGGGCACTAACCCCATTCATGAGGGCTCCACCCTCATAACTTAATCATCTCCCCAGAGCCCTACCTCCTAATACCATCACATTGAAGGTTAGGATTATAAAATATGGATTTTTGAGGATATAACCATTCAGCCCATAACAGCAAGTGATCAATAAATTTAACAAACAGATGTTCCCTCCTCTCTTTGAAATCTGAGTAAACATGGATTCAATAGCTTATTGTTTCTTATGTATTCTTTGACCTTTACTCCCTCTAGGCATTTGCTTCTGATATTCTCCCTACCTGACATACTCCCTCTTCCTTCCTCATGTGTCTGAAGTCTCTTTCCTTTACAGATCAGTTCAAGCAGCTTTGAATCAACTGCTGATCCTCCCAAGATTCTGAAACTCCTCTCTTCATTTCTTTTTATTGCTGTTTCTCTCAAGGTACTTTTCACTTGTAATATTATTTAAATATTTTTATACCCCTGTAGTATCAAGCACAGTATCTCACACATAGTAAGTGTTCAATATTTTTTTAAAAAGCAATCAAATCGATATCTCAGCTTAAAATACGCTAGCCCAACTAGACATGGCCATTGCCAATAACTAAGATCCTTTCAAACCCAGGTTCATGAACCTGAAACATTGTCTCTCAACAAATTTGGTTATGCAGACAAATGAGCATTTTTTTTAGAAAGTAACTTATTTTCTTATTTTTGATTAAAACTTGATATTGCTATGTAAGATCAAGAAATAATTAGGAAATATTAAAGCCCTTAATAATAATGTCACCTTTTAATCATCATTCAGTCAGTTTAGTTCAGTCGCTCAGTCGTGTCCAACTCTTTGTGACCCATGGAATGCAGCACACCAGGCCTCCCTGTCCATCACCACCAGCTCCTGGAGTTCACCCAAACTCATGTCCATTGAGTCAGTGATGCCTTCCAACCATCTCATCCTCCGTTGTCCCCTTCTCCTCCTGCCTTCAATCTTTCCCAGCATCAGGGTCTTTTTAAATGAGTCAGCTCTTCGCAACAGGTGGCCAAAGTACTGGAGTTTCAGCTTCAGTATCAGTCCTTCCAATGAACACCCAGGACTGATCTCCTTTAGGATGGACTGGTTGGACCTCCTTGCAGTCCAAGGGACTCTCAAGAGTCTTCTCCAACACCACAGTTCAAAAGCATCAATTCTTTGGCACTCAGCTTTCTTTATAGTCCAACTCTCACATCCATACATGACTACTGGAAAAACCATAGCCTTGACTAGATGGACCTTTGTTGGCAAAGTAATGTCTCTGCTTTTCAATATGCTGTCTAGGTTGGTCATAACTTTTCTTCCAAGGAGTAAGCATCTTTTAATTTCATGGCTGCAGCCACTATCTGCAGTGATTTTGGAGCCAAAAAAAAAAAAAAAGTCAGCCACTGTTTTCATCATCATATAATTATGCATCTTAACTCCAGTATAGTATTCATAGAAACCCAGTTACACTTATTCTAATTTAAATTAAAATTGTGACCATTTTTATTGCTTTATGAAAAGTGAGAACAGAGGTTAGGAGAGAAGTCCATTCAAGAAAGCCAGAGACCCAAACCCCTACTGCAAGAGGCTTAGTTTCATTATACAGCTTATCTTGTGGATTTGCAGGAAAAGAAGTGTGTGCATATATAAAATAAACGTTTATATGCAAACACACTCTTTAAAATGTAAAGACTTTTGCTACTAATATTATACTTATTTACCTAGGCAATAAGGCTTTAAGATAGAAAAAGTATTATTAACTCCATTTTACAAAATCCTGAAACACAGAAAGATTAATTTATTTACTTAAGATCATACATTAGGTGAATTCCAGCCTTGAGATTAGAAGCTCTGTCATCTGACTCACAGCCTTTAACTCTTTCTATTACTCTATTTTGAGGTAAGAAAAACTGTACGATAGTACATTTCTACATTTCAGTGCCCCAAAAATACCTCTACAGTAGCAGCAGCAGGAGCAGCAGCAGTACTAGATGTTGTTGTAAGAAACTGAGTTATCTTAAAATGTCTTTAAACCCCTCATTAGATTTTCTAAGAGTGAATTGACTTTTTAAAGAGTCCCAGTGTTTTCCTTGAGCCAAATTTTAGAGACTACTTCTTTTCTCCTTAAATTTACTGAACATGTTCTATTGCTTTAGAGAAATTAAAGAATGCTGAGGACTGGAATTTTGACCAGAGCAGATATGAGAGGGCTTCAAGAACAACAATAAAAAATGTCTTTCATATAACATGTGCTTAATGCGTTCTGCTTTCATAAGTGAAGCCACTAAAAAATTTGTTTCTATCATCAGTAGGGATTAGGCAAAAATCACTGGTTTCCTCCTACTTAAAAATTTCTGTTTCAAAAACAGTTTTCCTGAAAGTAGAAAATTTAAAGTATTGGGAAGATTTCCATGACCACAACGTCTAATAGTAACTGCTCCTTTTATTGATTTATCCCATATTTACAGCTCATACTACTGCTTTTTCATAGGTATCTTGGAATAGGTTTTTTCCCTATCTCCCCCCAAAATTGAATTTTTGAGGGTAGATTCACAGTTTAATTCACAATAAAATATGAATAATCTATGAAGTATCAATTCCTCCTGATATCTGGCAAGAGAATTAGTGATAGCATTTTGTTACTGATGTTTTTCTCAAAGTGTAATCCTTAGAGCATATGAGCTGGAGTGTTTGTTAAAAATAAAATAAATGAAAAAATTGACCTCTGAATCAGAATCTCTCTGTGGTTGAGGGCCTGGAATCTGAGTCTGATACATGCTAGAGTTTGAAAATCAGTAAACTAGAGGATTAAGGCTGGGGCACAAGAAGTTACAGATAACGACACAAAATATGGCTTATGGTTAAGGCCCCGTAAATAAAAGCCATGGACCCAAACCAAAAGGCTCATCTCTAAACTTTGCCTGACTGCTTCTCAATTTCCTGCTCTGCAGGTTTTTAGCACAAATCATTCTCACCAAAGATTATTAACTTTCCTCGTGCGATGAGATTTCACTGGAAAGGTGAAATCATTCTGCCAGAAAGATCACTGATGGGTTCTGAAGAAGCCAGCTCCAGACAGCCTGCTGGCTGAACGACTCAGTGGACAGTTATAAGTGGGTTCCTCAGGGGCTCAAGAAAATGCTGTGAGTTGGGTGGTCTATATGAACAGTAGTTCAAGGAGTAGAACAGAAAACACTGAATGTAATTTAATATAGCACACACTCTCAACTCTGACAAGGCCCAGGTCTGATCTGTGTGAAGATCGAATTACCCTTCTCGCCACAGAGGGACACCCTCCCCAGCCACCGCCATTGGCAGCGCCTGTGGGAAAACTTTGCAGCAGCTGTGCTACCTTATCTAGTCAAAGGGAAGAAGAGGTCATCAGATTTCAGGGCTGCCAGTTGTTAAACCTTTATAAGAACCACAAGGAGGGAGATGGAGGAGAAGGGGCAAGCCTAGAGGATTTTAAGGAAAGATACACAAAAATCATTCTAATTCCTTTGAGAACATAATCCAGGATTTATTTTCTGAAATAAAAACCTGGAAGGAAAAAAAATAAATAAACACACATTAAACTATTAATGACCAAATATCACTTAGGGATTTGATTGTATTTTCCTTCCTATACTGATGTTAGGGAGCCAAAGCCAGAATACTGAGAAAGACTAATTGCAAATGAAATTGAGACTGGTAAGCATTTCATTAACTTTGGTCATATTTAGTGTTGTATACTAGGCTACAATAGTAAAAAAAAATAAATTAAAAATCAACCTTTGAAACTAACAAAGGAAGCATTCAACTTATGGACTAATGGCAAAGTCTTGGCATCACAAAAAAAAATCTACCTAGATTTTCAGAACCAAATTAGAGGTCAGCCTAGTCCAGATAGCAATAAATCTCCTCTATACAATGTTAACGAAAGCTAAAACAAACCACACTTTGATGGTTTGCTGTCAACTTTCCCTGTGAAAGTCAGAAATGAAAACCTCAAGTGCTACACTATTCTTGGGTCCCAAAGTTACTAGGGTTTTCTAGAAGCGAATCTGTTTCATGAGGCGCTAGAGTTGAATAGGAAAAGGCAGTGGCACCCCACTCCAGTACTCTTGCCTGGAAAATCCCATGGGCAGAGGAGCCTGGTGGGCTGCAATCCGTGGGGTTGCAAAGAGTCGAACACGACTGAGTGACTTCACTTTCACTTTTCACTTTCATGCATTGGAGAAGGAAATGGCAACCCACTCCAGCGTTCTTGCCTGGAGAATCCCAGGGACAGGGGAGCCTGGTGGGCTGCTGTCTATGGGGTCACACAGAGTCGGACATGGCTGAAGTGACTTAGCAGCAGCAGCAGAGTTGAATAATGTCACTCTGCTTCCTCACGGTCTCCCAGGCTGATCCCTCTACAGCCTTGAGACTAACTCTGTTTTACTGTTATCTTACTTTTGTTTACCCCTATCTTAAAGCTTAAGCTTCTTAGGTCAAGGACCCCGTCTTTGGTGGTTTATACTTTCTGAAGCAATATACTCCTCTGTAAACAATTATGTTTGGTCATCACAGGACACTTCAATTGGATTTTCCCATAAAAGAGAAAGTTCTTTAAAGAGTACTTTATAGTTAAAGCACAACAGAACCCTTTTGGAATCTTTTTCCTATGAGGACTATCAATATGTATACAAGATGTAAAAGTCTGAGCCACAACAAAGCTAAGGTCACAGTCAAAGGAGGTTCAAGTGTTTCTCAGAGTCTAAACTATGGTCCCAGCACTGTGTCACTGTTAGTCACACAGCACTGTGTCATACAACGCTGTTACTATGGTCACACAACAGAACCATCCTTGGTCACACAACAGAACTGTTGGCAGAATCCTCCAAATCAGGTAAAAAGTGATGTTATTTTATTGTTATTTTGGGAGAATTTGAGACCAAATAATTTACTGGTTTCAGTAAAAACAACTATAATTCAGGGTATTAAAGTTACAACTAAACCATTGTTTTCTAGTAAAGACATCATCATAGTATTTCCTTGATGAATTTCATTTTCTATTTATCCAGCAAGTATTTATGCTTTGACTTCAAACCTACTGGGGCATCAGAATTACCAAGAAACATTTTTCAAAGAATTAAAAATGCCAGCCAGATATCAGAGCCTTGCCTACCTGCTGCTGGGCCTGGGAATCTGTGCAAAACTTTAGAGGCAGGTCTGGTTTCTGATGTTCAGCTGGGTTGGAAACTCCTATACACGCCCCCAGACTTGAGTGAATCTTTAGAAGATGTGCTCCTATAGCTGTTTGAAGTGCCTAGTGTACAAAAGGAAGGTCTGGAGCCCCAGACTCAGATTTCAGGAGTATCCTCAATTCATCAGCACACCGTCACCTCATATGAAAAGTTTAAAACAGCCCCAAGACTTAATGACACCAACGACTAAAAATTTCCAATAATTTTGAAATTGGAAAGTTGATGGGGATGTATATAGAATTGACACACCCTTGACTGTCCAGTAAAGTCTCCAGGGCAGCTTCATAGAATTACCCATGCTTGGTTTTTAATCACAAGAGATTTTGGTTTCATTGGTCTGGATGGGGCCCTGGCATCAGGATGTTTTAAAGGCTTTTCGGAGGATTTTAATGTGTAGCTAAGTTTGAGGCCCACTGGCAACAATGAAATGTGTCTATTGTAGAATTATTGTTTCATCCTTTCCAGGGCATCAATGACATACTTATAGAACCAGGTAAATTGGTTAGACTTTTGATATCTAAGTCTCGCAACAGTATTTTGCGGGTAAGTAGTAAAATTTTCAAGCAGATGAGGAAATAGAAAATACGCTAGAGTTGTCCTACTCACAATGCATGGTCTACGTATTAACAACAACAGCATTACCTAGGAGCTTGTTATGAAATGCAAAATAGCAGTACCCAAGCCAGGTTTTCTGCATCAGAATCCAGTATTTTAGCAAGATTCTCCAGTGAGTTGTCTACATGTCAAAGTCTGAAAGGCACACAGTTCTAGGGAGGGTTCATATTCATGAAGCTCCTCCTGGCAGTAAATGAACCTTCCCTGTGCACTTCCAGCCTTGCATATGAAACTGGCATCTGCTGCTGCTGCTGCTAAGTCGCTTCAGTCATGTCTGACTCTGTGCGACCCCATAGACGGCAGCCCACCAGGCTCCCCTGTCCCTGGGATTCTCCAGGCAAGAACACTGGAGTGGGTTGCCGTTTCCTTCTCCAATGCATGAAAGTGAAAAGTGAAAGGGAAGTCACTCAGTCGTGTTCGACTCTTAGCGACCCCATGGACTGCAGCCTACCAGGCTCCTCTGTCCATGGGATTTTCCAGGCAAGGGTACTGGAGTGGGGTGCCATTGCCTTCTCCGGAAACTGGCATCAGTTCCTTCTAATAGAAAAACTTTCCTCAATGTAGCGAGACTCACTTGAAGGAGTGAAATGGGGTGAAGTCACTTGGTCTCCTCACCTGGCTTTTTCAGTCAAAAAACTATGTGTTATGCAACAAACAAGGTGTGTTTTTAGGAGTCTAAAACAAGACTGGAATAATCCATAGGAGAGCAATGTTTGTGAGATGCCCTGAACTAATAACTTATGTTACCATGTTACCTACTTTGACCTTTGGTTGTGTCTGATGCCCCAACCCTTGTTTGAATTCTCAACTCCTGGTCTTGACCCTGTCTCACCCCAAATCTCAAAAGAGCAAAGGACAAAAGACTCTTAAATTCTCCACACTGATGAAGTGCTTGAGTTAAGTAGTGTTAATTCATTCATTGCTCATTAATATTGCACTGGATGTTATGATTCAAAAATGGATAGGACAGCATTCCTGATTGTAATTAATTACTAATTTAATGAATTAATGGGAGAGACAGACTACAATATATGCAACAAATGAGAATACCATCTGTTGGAAAGGGCATGATAAGATCCATATAATTTGTACACTGTTTGTTGGAGTATGAATTATGGCAACCTTCCTGTAAGCAGTTTGGTAATATGTATTAAAGTCTCAAAATGTTCTTAGATTTGGATGTTTTATACACGACATATTAGGAAGACATTCTATGAAGTTTAGTAGGGAGGACGGGACCAGATTTATATTTTAGAAAGTTTACTTTGGCTTAATGTAAGGAATGGATTAGAGGGGGTGCTGGACTGGAAGCAGGGAGATTAATTAATAGGCTGTCATAGAAACTCAACATTTTTTCTAACCTAAGAAGAGATGAGGGCCTGGAATAGGGCCATTATGATGTCTGGCTTCTTTGAGCCTAAAAGGTTTCTACGCTTACCCCAAATTGGCTCTTCTAGAAAACAATGAGCAATGGACTATCACAAGCAAAGATTTGCAAAGGTATTTACTGCTACAATGTTTACAAAAGTAAAAACAAAACAAAATGGAATAACCAAGTTATCCTTAAACAAATCATGATATATCAATTTGATGGCGTGCTGCAATTCACGGGGTCGCCAAGAGTCGGACACGACTGAACGACTGAACTGAACTGAACTGAACTGATAGTCATTAAGATAGTATCTATAAAAATTTTAATGTAGTGAAAATGTTAGTCCCTCAGTCGTGTCTGACTCTTTGTGACCATACAGACTGTAGCCCGCCAGGCTCCTCTGTCTATGGGATTCTCTAGGCAAGAGTACTGGAGTGGTTTGCCATTCGCTTCTTCAGGGGATCTTCCCTTTTCCAGGGCATCTTCACAACCCAGGGATAGAGCCCAGCTCTGTCGCATTACTGGAAAATTCTTTACTGTCTGAGCCCCCAGGGAAGCCTTAATGAAGTGGAACTAAGCATATAATATAATGTAATATTAGACAAAATCCTATGATGGAAATCACCCAAGCATTTTAGTGTGGTCTACAAATTCACTCAAGCTCCAATCTCTGACTCTTTTTTATGTGCCTGTGACACCTCAGCTGTACTGAAATGATGGTTATTCTCTGCTGCTAAGTCGCTTCAGTCGTGTCCGACTCTGTGCGACCCCATAGACGGCAGCCCACCAGGCTCCCCCGTCCCTGGGATTCTCCAGGCAAGAACACTGGAGTGGGTTGCCATTTCCTTTCTCCAATAGAAAATTCTGTTGAAATCCCGTGCTATTAAATATGCTAGGTTTATTTTCTGTGTGTGTGTGTTTGTTTTTCACACAAATACTTTTTTTCCTGTAGACCTCAGAAAAAAAAGCCATAGCTGCCTCACCTTAGGATAGCTCAGGTCCTTGGAGTGATGTTAAGTTATTAAGTATTTTCTTAATTGTCCCCTGTCATTTTGGGATAATGAACTGTAACTTCCTTTCTCTTACCCTAGTTCTGGTGGATAAGATTCACAGTAGAACTTGGAACTGTACCCTCCTCAAGTTCACCTCCATTTCTCATTCAGCGCCTCTAATTAATGGAGATTTATTACCTTATGTAATTAAAGTCTTCTTAGAGGAGCCAAATCCTTTTCCTACTGACTATTTGAAAGCCATCAAACAGTGAAGACTATACCTTAAATGCTATTCTGATTTCTTGAGAGATGTAAAATATTTAGAAATAAGATGATTAGTAAATATGTTGATAAAATAGAGGAAGACTTGCACAAACAGCTTTATGTAGATAAAGATTTAATTATTAAAGACATAAGATGCAAGAAAATGTCTTTCTTCTTGAAGGATTTTAGAAGGGGCTTCAGGAAGAGATTGGCCTTCAGAGAAAACAACTTGAGCAAAATCCTGAAGGTGGGATATTGCCAAGCATGTTTGCAGTAAAAGGATGCATAGGCTGATGCCATGGCTCCATGGAAAGCCTGCGGTGGGAAATTAGATGGAAAAGTCTACAAAGAGCCAAGCTTTGGCATTTGAATGCTCGTGTTGAAGCATTTAAACTTTAATTTTTTGTATTCTAGTCATTCAGATTTTTGTATGTAGGCAATGACCTGCTTGTATATGTGCGTTGTAAAAATAACTGAAAGTATATGAGAAGGATGGCAGGCAGGAGAACTTGGAGCTCCTCAACTGGTTTTTCTTGGAGCTCCTCAGCTTGGTAGCTCCTCAACTGGTTTTTTTACCCAGACCTTTGTCTGATCTCCAGACCTGCCTGCTGCTGCTGCTAAGTTGCTTCAGTCATGTCTGACTCTGTGCGACCCCATAGACGGCAGCCCATGAGGCTCCCCTGTCCCTGGGATTCTCCAGGCAAGAACACTGGAGTGGGTTGCCATTGCCTTCTCCAATGCAGGAAAGTGAAAAGTGAAAGTGAAGTCGCTGAGTCTTGTCCGACTCTTAGCGACCCCATGGACTGCAGCCCACCAGGCTCCTCCATCCATGGGATTTTCCAGGCAAGAGTACTGGAGTGGGGTGCCATTGCCTTCTCCACTAGACCTGCCTATTAGCCTATAAATTGACCTGTCTACAGGGTAGTCTCACATACTTACACCAAACTCATTATGTCTGAAACAGAGTTTGTCAAGTTATTTGTTTATTCCATGACTTAAATTGTGCACAGATAGGTAAACATATGCATGTAATTAAAACATCTTAAGATGTTATTTTTCCAAAATAACTAGTTGGGGAAATCCAGAGAACTCCACTGGGGCCCTTGAGTCCTCTGAGTTTAGAACAGATGAAGGTAAGGGTATCGCTTGCCAGCAGGCTGCAGGGTCTGAAGAAAAGGAAAAAGCACAGAAGGCCATGTCTTAGGGTGAACCTCAAATTCAATCCAGACAGACTTTCCAACTGATTCAACTTTGTAAAGGGCTAATCAGAAGGTGGTAATCTGGAAAAGAAAGAGAATCAGATAAAAGCAGGAGGATCTGCAGCAGAGGTGGGAGGAATGCACTGAGGCAAGGAGAAGGATCCTAAAGATGACCAATACATTCTCCAGAGAGGACTTTCATGCATCAGGCATGGGTATTGAAGATGTCCAGATCACTGTTCTTGCTTGGTCGTCTTTTACCTTTCAGTATAAGCTCAACCTTCTGCTATCTGTTGTGTTTTGCTGTAAACATTTTGGAAATATACGATACCCTGTGATGCATAGGACAATCTCCAGGACACTTCTATATCCTCAGTGCTATACTTTGCTAATTCCCGATTGACACTTATTCCCACTCAGGTTTTTGCTTGCACAGTTCTATTTGACTCAGTTTTCTACCTTTACATAGTGGCTTTTTCTTCCATCTCTACTTTTTTCCTGCTTCATTCTCTCATTTCTTTCCCTTTTTTCTTCCCCTATTTTCTTGCCACATCTCAACACATATAGACCTTTAAATCTGAAGTATCCTTCACTGATATTGGTTTTTGACTCATGAGTTTTCTAGACCAAAACCCAACATGGATATGAAGTAGCACTCTAGCACACATGTGAGGATTAAAGCCAGGCTCTGAACCTTTGTCCTCTGGGCTGGGGCCAGGTATCCTCTGAACCTTTCCCAATTTCTCTCCCGAGAAAATTTACTTTGCCATCGAGTTACCTGAGCCATATGAAAAATCACTGACCACTCAGACCTGCAACACTGAACTCTGCACAAAATGCTAGCTAAGATATCATACCCTGTATGTACCATATATCGCACTAAACACTGGGTGACTAAGACCTCTGTCTTTTGGACTCTCTCTCTTGGAAGCTCACAGTAGAAAAGGGGGATCAGACACCTACATGTTTAATTACAATACAGTGTAGCAGATACAATACATAAATATACTGCATTAATTTTTTTTTTTTAAGCTGCAGCATGAATTGAGTTCTTCATCTTGTACATGAGCAGTCACTTCCTCCTAGGATGGACATACTTGTCACACACTGTTTAACAAAGAAGTGTCTCAGTGCAGACATGCATATACTTACACACCAATGGTGATCTAATTCATATTCACCCTAAGCATTTGCATTTGGTGAGTAAACTCTAGCTTTGTTATGCTGGTAAAGGATGTATATGCTGGGCTGTAAGTTTTCCA
This sequence comes from Bos taurus, assembly GCF_002263795.3. Classification (NCBI taxonomy): domain Eukaryota; kingdom Metazoa; phylum Chordata; class Mammalia; order Artiodactyla; family Bovidae; genus Bos; species Bos taurus. The sequence continues at coordinate 24,399,765 of NC_037336.1, read as the reverse complement.
TCAGTTTCTTTTTTTTTGTCTTTAGGTTTTCACCATTTATTGAACTCACACACTTAAGAATATAAAAGGGGGAAATTATTTTCTTATTGAAGAAAAAAATGCTAAACTGAAGAAAACTTCAGGAAATCTCTTTAAAATGACAGGTTGCAAGACTGTGATTCTGATGGCTTCATTAGTGATTCCTCATGGTACACTGAAGACATTTTATGAGGCTAAGACTAGAGCTTCAGTGGTTCCACTGACATTGGGTAGGAAGATGTTGGTTCTTCTTTCCCTTCTTTGTGATATGAGAATGTTTAAGGCTTCAGCGTCCATCTAGGGCAACTGTAGGTCTTCCAAAATCAGGCCCTCATATTCAGTATAAAAGGAAGCATGTATTAAAAATAATAATATTAAATTTTAATTAAAATTAATTAAAAATAATAATAACAATATTACCTGGAGGCTTCCAAAGTTGCACTAGTGGTAAAGAACCCACCTGCCAATGCAGGAGACATTAAGAGATGTGGGTTAGATCCCTGGGTGAGGAAGATCCCCTAGAGAAGGGCACGACAACCCACTGCAGTATTCTTGCCTGGAAAATCCCTTGGACAGAGGGGCTGGTGGGCTACGATCCATAAGGTCACAAAAAGTTGGACACGACTGAGCGACTTAGCACAGATTACCAGTGCCTTAGTCATCTTTACATAGTGCATGGTAAATAACTTTCTCTAAGACAGTATTATTTGGTCATCACAATAGCTTTGCAAAGTGAATAGAGCCTATGTTTTTCTGTTCATTTTTCTTGTAAGAAAATCTGGCTTGCTCAAGGCCACACAGTAGTAAAATCCAGATCCAAGATTTTAATACAAATATACTAATAGCCATATTTGGAAGCCTGAGAACTCTTGTATTGCTCAAGAGCATTTTTCCCATTTGAGGTGCATGAGTCTTCTCCAAGCTCCACATGTCTTTTATTTCCTACGTTTGCAAAAGGGACAATAACCTACATGTTGAGGTTTTCTTAGAGAAGAAATATTATTTCAATGTATTGTAAAGAGCTCTCGTCTGATTCTTAGAGAAATAAAACATGACTTATTTTTACTTTCTTAATAAATTACTTGCAGGAAAAGGGAAAACAGACAAAACAAAAAGTCTTCCAAAATAAAGAAAACCCCCATATTTTTTCTGAAATATTATATCCTGACAGACAACAGAGGTTTATGGATGAAGCCTGAGTTTAGAAGTCAGTTACACTGGCAGCCAGGTTCCTCCTTCCTTGTTCCAATTTTCTTTTTATCACGAGCACTTATCACCTTCTCACATACCACATAACTTATACTTTAATTATTTTGATTTATTGTCTCTCTCCTCCAGCTTGAATATAAGTTCCAAGTGGGCAGGGATCTTTCCTCTATTCTCTCAAGCATTCTAGCCCCAGCACAGTGTCTGGCTAGCATAGTAGGAACACAGTAAAGTTTGCTGACTGAATAAATGAATGAAGTGACTGGATTGGAATTTTCACTTTATTACTTATCAACAGTAGAACTTAGGGATGTTACTTAACCCTTCAAATGAGGATTTGTTTTTTGTTTTGGGTTTTTTTTTTTTTTTTGGTATGTGTGGTAAAATGTACTTAGGTGACAGCACTGTCATGGCAGAAAGTGAAGAAGAACTAAAGAGCCTCTTGATGAAAGTGAAAGAGGAGAGTGAAAAAGTTGGCTTAAAACTCAGCATTCAGAAAACTAAGATCATGGAATCTGGTCCCATCACTTCATGGCAAATAGATGGGGAAACTGTGACAGACTTTATTTTTTTGGGCTCCAAAATCACTGCAGATGGTGACTGCAGCCATGAAATTAAAAGATGCTTGCTCCTTGGAAGAAAAGCTATGACCAACCTAGACAGCCTATTAAAAGCCAGAGACATTACTTTGTCAACAAAGGTTCATCTAGTCAAAGCTATGGTTTTTCCAGTAGTCATGTATGGATGTAAGAGTTGGACTGTAAAGAAAGCTGAGCACCGAAAAATTGATGCTTTTGAACTGTGGTGTTGGAGAAGACTCTTGAGAATCCCTTGGACTGCAAGGAGATCCAACAAGTCCATCCTAAAGGAAATCAGTCCTGAGTATTCATTGGAAGGACTGATGCTGAAGCTGAAACTCCAATACTTTGGCTACCTGATGCAAAGAACCAACTCAATGTAAAAGACCCTGATGCTGGGAAAAAATTGAAAGCAGGAGAAGAGGATGACAGAGGATGAGATGGTTGGATGGCATCACCAATGCAATGGACATGAGTTTGAGTAGGCTTCGGAAGTAGGTGATGGATAGGGAAGCCTGGCATGCTGAAGTCCATGGGGAAGCAAAGAGTCGGACATGACTGAGCGACGGAACTGGACTGAACTGATGTAATTCTATGCTGGGCTTCCCTGGTGGCTCAGTGGTAAAGAATTCATCTGCCAATGCAAGAGAAGTGGGTTTAAACTCTGGGTCAGGAAGATCCCCTGTAGAAGGAGTCACTCCAGTATTCTTGCCTGGAGAATCCTATGGACAGTAAGTAGCCTGCCAGGCTCTTCTGTCCATGGGGTCACAAAAGAGTTGAAGTAGAAAACAGTGCATATAATCAGAGCTGTGGTTTTTCCAGTGGTCATGTACAGATGTGAGAGTTGGACCATAAAAAAAATACGAGGGCCAAAGAATTGATGCTTTCAACTTGTGGTGTTGGAGAAGACTCAAGAGTCCCTTGGACTGCAAGGAGATCAAATCAGTTAATATTAGAGGAAACCAATTTGAAATATTCATTGGAAGGACTGTTGCTGAAACTCAAGCTCCAATACTTTGGCCACCTAATGGGAAGAGCCAGTTCATTGGAAAAGACCCTGATGCTGGGGAAGATTGAAAGCAAAAGGAGAATGGGGTGGCAGAGGATGAGATGGTTATATAACATCAGTGACTCAATGGACATGAATTGGAGCAAGCTCCAGGAGTTAGTGAATATCAGAGTAGCCTGGCATGCTACAGTCCCTGAGGTGGCAGAGTCAGACATGACTTAGCAAATGAACAGCAATAGCTACAGTTCTATGACATTAAGTATTCAGTGAATTCACATTTTTCTGCAACCATTATCACTGTCTATCTTCAGAATATCTTCATCTTCTCTCAACTGAAATTCTGGACCTACTACACAATTTCTCATCCCCTCCGGCCCTCAGTCTGTAGCAAATATCCTTCTATTTTTTATCTCTATGAATTGACCACTCTAGGTATTTCATATTAAATGAAATCACACAGGATTTGTCTTTTGAACTAGCTTATTTCATTTAGGTAAAAGAAGCAGATGAATGGCAGAAGGTGGAAAAATACACAGAATAACTATACAAAAAAGACCTTAATGACCCAGGCAACCACAATGGTGTGCTCACTCACCTAGAGCCAGACATCCTGGAATGTGAACTAAAGTGAGCCTTAGGAAGCATCACTGCAAACAAAGCAAGTGGAAGTGATGGAATTCCAGTTGAATTACTTAAAATCCTAAAAGATGATGCTGTTAAAGTGTTGCACTCAATATACCAGCAAATTTGGAAAACTCATAAGTGGCCACAGGACTGGAAAAAGTCAGTTTTCATTCCAAAGAAAATCAATGCCAAGGAATGTTCAAACTACTGCACAATTGCACTCATCTCACACACTAACAAACTAATACTCAAAATTCTCCAAGTGAAGCTTCAATAATATGTGAACTGAGAACATCCAGATGTTCAAGCCAGCTTTATTGACTATACCAAAGCCTTTGACTGTATGGGTCACAAAAAACTGTGGAAAATTCTTCAGGAGATGGGAATACCAGACCACCTGACCTGCCTCCTGAGAAATCTGTATGCAGGTCAAGAAGCAACAGTTAGAATTGGATGTGGAACAATGAACTGGTTCCAAATTGGGAAAGGAGTAGGTCAAAGCTGCATAATGTCACCTTGCTTATTTAACTTCTATGCAGAGTACATCATGCGAAATGCCGGGCTGAATGAAGCACAAGTGGGACTCAAGATTGCAGGGAGAATATGCAGATGACAGATATGCATCAGATATGCAGATGACACCACCTGTGTGTCAGAAAGGGAAGAACTATAGAGCCTCTTGATGAAAGTGAAAGAAGAGAGTGAAAAACCTGGCTTAAAACTCATCATTCAAAAAAATCCCATTGCTTCATGACAAATAGGTGGGGAAACAATGGAAACGGTGACAAACTTTATTTTCTTGGGCTCCAAAACCACTGCAGATGGTGACTGCAGCAATGAAATTAAAAGATACTTGCTTCTTGGAAGAAAACCTATGACAAACCTAGACAGCATATTAAAAAGCAGAGACATTACTTTGCTGACAAAGGTCTGTCTAGTCAAAGCTATGGTTTTTCCACTTGTCATGCATGGCTGTAAGAGTTGGACCATAAAGAAAGCTGAGTACCAAAGAATTGATGCTTTTGAACTGTAGTGTTGGAGAAGACTCTTGAGAGTCCCTTGGACTGCAAGAAGATCCAACAAGTCCATCCTAAAGGAAATCAGTCCTTAATATTCATTGGAAGGACTGATGCTGAAGCTGAAGCTCCATTCTTTGGTCACCTGATGCAAAGAACTGACTCATTGTAAAAGACCCTAATGCTGGGAAATATTGAAGGCAGGAGGACAAGGGGACAACAGAGGATGAAAGGGTTGGATGGCATCACTGATTCAACTGACATGAGTTTGAGCCAGCTCCAGGAGTTGGTGATGGACAGGGAAGCCTGGCATGCTGCAGTCCATGGGGTTGCAAAGAGTTGGACAAAACTGAGTGACTGAACTGAACTGATTTTGTTTAGCACAGCATCCTCCAGATTCATCCACATTGTGGCATGTGTCAGAATTTCTTTTCTTTTTAAGGATGAATAATGTTCTGTTTCATGTCTATACCACATTTTTCTGATCCATCCATTTGATAACAGATACTTGGTTTGCATCCACCTTTTGGCTCTTGTGAATAATGCTGCTGAGAACATGAACATAAATACCTATTTGAGTTCCTGTTTTCAATTCTTTGGGGGCATGCACCTGGAAGCAGAATGGCTAGATCATACGATAATTCTATTTTTAACTTTTTGAGCATCCACTACACCAGTGGCTGCACCATTTAGCAGTCCAACCAGCAAAGCATAGGAATTCTTATTCTTCCTCATCCTTACCCAAACTTATTTTCTTTCTGTTAACTTGTTTTCTTTTGGTACTAACCATCCTAAATATGAAGAAAATCTTTCTGAATTTTAATGGATTTGCCCCCATGGTGGACCTACATACAGAGACCTCATAGCCAGCACAGCTCTAGCACGGTATGTGTGTGTGTGTGTGTGTGTGTGTGTGTGTGTGTGTATGTGCTCAGTCATGTCCAACTCTTCCCTACCCATGGACTGTAGCCTGACAGGCCCCTCTGTCCATGGGATTTTTCAGGCAAGAATACTGGAGTGGGTTGCCATTTCCTCCTCCAGGGGATCTTCCCAACCCAGGGATCGAACCCAGATCTTCTGCATTGCAGGCGGATTCTTTACTGCTGAGCCACCTGGGAAGCTCTCTAGTACAGAGTGGGTATCAACTCAAAAATAAATTTCCCTTGTTTATTGCTATGTTTGGGAAGAAAAAAATCCACATAATTTTAAACGAGTCACTTGCACTTTTCCTGTTATTGTCTAAAATTCATTCATACAGATACAGGTATAAATCAGACATAACATATAGGAGAGAATAGACACTTTCATTTTTATTTTTCTCTTTTTTTACCCATGAGAGAGACTATTAGTCACTGGATCCAATGGAAATAGTCCAAATGATTACAAAATGAGACATAATATTAGTGATTTATATTTTCTTCTAGTGAGAAAGATCTGTGAAGAAAATTATTTAAATCAGGATACTCTGATTCATGTATTAACAATACTACCCTTGAACTAAAACAGGAGATTTTTTCAGCTGAACAAATTGCTGATTCACACATTTTTTAAAAAATCACTGAAATTAGATACTTGATTTCATCACTCTATTATGTAAGAATGGTTACAACTCTTCTTTCAGCCTCTATAGAGATTCATGCTTACTCTAGACTTACTAAACAAAAGTGTTGATGCTTAGGGGACGTTAACATTCAGTTTAATGTGTTTCAATTCTGCAAAAGTTTATCAAACAGACATCATGTGCAAACCATGAATGGAATACAAAGCATAAGATTCAGTAAGAGTGAATTTGATTATCACTATTTTGTGGTTACAAAATACTGAGAGGATTAGATCTATATGGCAGAATGAATAGACATCTCCACCTCTTCTTATGCCTCAGGTACCACAAAAGAAAAGGAAAATGATATCTTTTATATACGAATATCTACTTACAAATGTAGTAAGAGAGAAAACATAATAATCTTCATCTTAACTATTTCAAATTAGTTAAAAGAGAATTGGCTTAATACAGAGAAAGAAGCATAAGTTCCACTGTTCTGTTTAAAATATCATGAAATAAAAAGTATATTTACATTTAAAATGATAAACCAGCAATAGCTCTTGAAAATAGAAAAGATGCCTGTAAGCAGTTTACACAATGTGAAGTATTTTTATCTTTCACTCAAAATCACCAAAGAGTTTATGGTAAACATAACCAGAAGCCATATTCAGATGAGGATAACTTAATGAGGGTTACTTAAATACAAAATTTTTAGAAAACAAAAGAATTACAAATAATTTCAGAAAAAAACAAAATAAAGAAAATTTATATAAGCAAATAAACAAGTAAAATAACACAAAAGAGACAGATAAAATAAAGAAAACAAACTTTATAATTATCATCAGCTCTTTGAGAATACTATATACATAAAGAAAGAAATAGATTTTGTGGACACAAAGTTAAAGTAGTTGAATTGTTTAAAAAAAAAAAAACCAGACAAACAAAAACAACTTTGACAGATGAATTGAGTAGAGAAATGTGCACAGCTAGATAGTAAATCCATGAGTTGAGGATGGAGCCAAAGAAATCTAGAACACAGCACAAAGAAACAAATGGAAAAAATGAGAGAAAAGTTAATAGACAAGGAAAGCAAATTCCAACATCTATTTAATAAGAGTGCCAGAAAGAACAAACAAACTGGAGTGGGAGAAAATGACAGAGAAATCACATAAATCCAGAAGAAAATTTTAGATCTAATGGCACAGTTGAAAGAGCTTATGGAATACCAAACAAGATGAATGAGAAGAGACATGTATCTTGGCCACTATGCTGAGGATTAAGAATTCCAAAGATTAAAAAAAAAACCTGCAAGATTTTAGAGTGGAAAAAAATAGGTTATCTACAAAATGACCCCACAGATCAGATGGGCAAGAATCATCTCTTTGGCAACACAGAGTCAAAAAATAGCAAAGCTATATTTTACATTACAGCTTTAACATTATCACCAAAAAAAACTGGTTTTAAACATAAAATACTGCACTTAAAAGCTAACATTCAAATTGGAAGGCAAAATAATGGCATTTTCAGATATGCAATGAGTCAGAAAATTTACCACCCACAGTTGTTCTCTAAAAATAATTACTCTTCAGTATAAAACAGGGGAAACAAAGAGCCCAAGAACATGGAAGAAGTAGGCCAACAGAAAAAGTAGAGAGCAAAGAAACCAATGACCTTAGTTATGTTAAAATATTTGTGAGGCATAATGTAAAAAATCAAGTAGGAATCAAATTTCTGGTACTAAAATATCTGATGATTTCAACAGAGGAAGTTGGTAGAGGGCTAGGAGTAAGAGCTTTGGGAGGGAGATAATTTATAGTGTTTTAAGGTTCTTACCATTTCATAGACAGCATTTAAGTTCAACTAAATATATATTATATATGTATGTATGTGTTTGTACATATGTATATAACTATGGTAAATGATAGAGTTATATATTAGATCTAAGCAAAAACATAAATAAGTTCAACAAAATTAAAATTTTGTGAATACTATTATAAATTATATACCAATTAGTTATGTGAATTGCCAAAACCACTAGAGAAGAAAAAGGCATGTGGCAAAAACATGTGATCTATTTAACAAAAGAAGGGAAGAGAAAGTATGATAATTTGACAAATAAGTTCAAACACGTCATTAATCACACATATACAAAAAATGTTAACAGTTATCCACTCCAGTGTTCTTACCTGGAGAATCCCAGGGATGGGGGAACCTGGTGGGCTGCCGTCTATGGGGTCACACAGAGTCGGACACGACTGAAGCGACTTAGCAGCAGCAGCAGTCTTCCATCAAAATACAGAGTTTCTAAACTCTGTATGGAGTGTCTAAAAATTAAGCTATATACTATTCACAATGGCTAGAAAAAAGTGCAGAGAAGGCAAACACAAACAAAAGTTAAGCATTGTGATAAAGTCAATTTAAGACAAAACGAACTTAAGACTAATAAGTATTGACCATGTCATGCATGCCAAGTCACTCTAGTCGTGTCTGACTCTTTGTGACCCCAAGGACTAAGCCTACCAGGCTCCTCTGTCCATGGGATTCTCCAGACAAAAATACTGGAAGGGGTTGCCATGTCCCCTCTAGGGGATCTTCCTGACCCAGGGATCAAACCTGAGTCTTTTACGTCTCCTGTATCAGCAGGCAGGTTCTTTACCACTAGCGCTACCGAGGAGCCCCTTGAATGTGTCAGAGGGACATTTTATATTCTGGAAAACTACAGTCTATTAAAATATATAATAACAAACATTTATGTATAAGGTAGCTATCCTAGACTCTATATTAAAACTGGTATAAACATAAGAAAATATTTTTTAAAATCTACTATTTAAGACTATACTATACCTGTAAGAAGGGGCTTCCCTGGTGGTTTGGATGGTAAACCGTCTGGCTCCAATGAAGGAAGACCTGGGTTCGATCCCTGAGTCAGGAAGATCCCCTGGAGAAGGAAAAGGCAACCCACTTCAGTGTTCCTTGCCTGGAGAATCCCATGAACAGAGGAGGCTGGTGGGCTACAGTCTGTGGGGTCACAAAGAGTCAGACATGACTGAGTGACTTCACTATACCTGTAAAAACTCAACAGTAGACAAAATAGAGGCTTTAAACAACAGAGTTAACAATTCTTATTTAATGGATAATAAAGAAATTTGTTTACTAAAATCAAAGAATTCACACTCCTAAAGTCAATAAATTTTAAAATTCACAATTTAAAAAGCTCCAAAGAACAGAAGTAGCAATTAATTCTTCCCCAAAGAGAAGAAGATACAGCATATTCAAGATAGACCAGAATAGGGACCCCCCTGGCCTTCCAATAGTAGTTAAGACACTCCACACTTTCACAGCAGAGGGCTCAGGTTTGATCCCTGGTGGGGGAATTTATGATCTTGCATGCCATAGGGTGAGGTCAAAAACAATAACAGACACAAAAAATAGACCAGACTATTCCAAGCAGAAGGAATAGAATGTGAAAAGCTCTTACCCTTTAGTTTCCGCCCAGCCCCAGTCTCTAAATACACTTTATCTGCCATACCTGCCGTTATGGTTCTTCAATAACCTCCATGGAATAGGCTAGTTGTTGGAAAATCTAAGTTTGCAATATTAACATTGTACTAATGGCAAAAGGATGGAGACAAGGTAAGTGTTCATATTTAACTTTTCTATTTCATCTGTCACCAGTGCCCTGCAATACACAGTAAATAATTTCATTTTTCCTTTTTTTAAAAACACCTTTAGTGCTCTCTCTCTCTCACATGCTCACCAAGAAAAGGCCATGTGCACACAAAACAAGGTGGTGACCATCTCCAAGACAAGAAGAAGGCTCTCGTCAGAACCCAACATACAGGCACCCTGACTGTCATACTTCCAGCCCCCTGAACCATGAGACAAATATTTCTATTGTTTAAGTCATGCTATCTATGGTATTTTGTTATGGATCCAGAGCTAACTAAGATGGGTAGTATCAAAAATCTATCAGGAATGAGAAAAACAATCTGCGTTAGCTGCTTTACTTACATACAAGGATGAATTTACCTAGAGGTACATTCATCTACCAAATATATTTTATAACTCATCAGTTATAAAAGCCCCAAAAGGATAGAGTCATATAGCGCTGATAGAGGTCTTTAAAGGGTAGGTTCTTCAGTAACCTCCTGGATTTTTCTAATATAGTGGAATAGCATAGGTCTGTGGAAGATTCTGGAAGAGATGGGAATACCAGACCACCTGACCTGCCTCTTGAGAAACCTATGTGCAGGTCAGGAAGAAACAGTTAGAACTGGACATGGAACAACAGACTGGTTCCAAATAGGAAAAGGAGTATGTCAAGGCTGTATATTGTCACCCTGCTTATTTAACTTATATGCAGAGTACATCATGAGAAACGCTGGGCTGGAGGAAGCACAAGCTGGAATAAAGATTGCCGGGAGAAATATCAATAATCTCAGATATGCAGAGGACACCACCATTATGGCAGAAAGTGAAGAGGAACTAAAAAGCCTCTGATGAAAGTGAAAGAGGAGAGTGAAAAAGTTGGCTTAAAGCTCAACATTCAGAAAACGAAGATCATGGCATCTGGTCTCATCACTTCATGGGAAATAGATGGGAAAACAGTGAAAACAGTGTCAGACTTTATTTTTCTGGGGCTCCAAAATCACTGCAGATGGTGACTGCAGCCATGAAATTAAAAGATGCTTACTCCTTGAAAGGAAAGTTATGACCAATCTAGATAGCATATTCAAAAGCACAGACATTACTTTGTCAACAAAGGTCTGTCTAGTCAAGGCTATGGTTTTTCCAGTGGTCATGTATGGATGCTAGAGTTGGACTGTGAAGAAAGCTGAAGACTGAAGAATTGATGCTTTTGAACTGTGGTGTTGGAGAAGACTCTTGAGAGTCCCTTGGACTGCAAGGAGATCCAACCAGTCCATCCTAAAGGAGATAAGTCCTGGGTGTTCTTTGGAAGGAATGATGCTAAAGCTGAAACTCCAGTACTTTGGCCACCTCATGTGAAGGATTGATTCATTGGAAAAGACCCTGAAGCTGGGAGGGATTGGGGGCAGGAGGAGAAGGGGACGACAGAGGACAAAATGGTTGGATGGCATCACCGATGCAATGGACATGAGTTTGAGTGAACTCCAGGAGTTTGTGATGGACAGGGAAGCCTGGCGTGCTGCGATTCATGGGGTCGCAAAAAGTCGGAGACGACTGAGTGACTGCACTGAACTGTGTCCACATACTGGAGCCTCGTAAACTCTGCTCTTGGATAAATTCCCATCAGCTCCTTTCACCCAGGTTTCTGTGTATATGCATGCTCAGTCACTAAGTCATATCCGACACTTTGCGACCCCATGGACTGTAACCCACCAGGCTCCTATGTCTGTGGGATTTTCCAGGTAAGAGTACTGGAGTGGGTCACCATTTCCTCCTTCAGAGATTTCTGAATTAGGCCCCCAAAACAGCTCACTTAACCTACACAAACCTACAGTAAGCACACAGCTCTAAAAGGTTGTTGCCAATATATTTTTTTTTTCACTTTCTAGCTTTTGCATAGATACGAAAGAGACAAAGTATGTCCAGAGGTGCAGCAAGCCAATTAATTCTGCTCCTGTGGCCAACTAGTTAGAATGGAATCCCCTAACAGAGAGTGTCACACATCACCAAGTCCATAGTCACCAGCCTTCCTGCACCCACAAAAACAAACTTTTGAACCTAGACACTTAGGACGGAAAATATGCCCTTTCTACTCGAATCTTCTTCTTTTTTTTTTTTTAATTTTATTTTATTTTTAAACTTTACGTAATTGTATTAGTTTTGCCAAACATCAAAATGAATCCATCACAGGTATACTGTGTTGTATTTCTTATCCTCTCTTCCACCTCTTCTCACTTTCCCATAATTTTATGTTTACTCATCTTATAGTATTTCTCCCCACTGTTACCCGTGATCCATCTGTTCATTTCATTTCTTTTTTTTTTTTTCCCAACTCTGGAATTTCCATTTGTCTTGTTTTTATTGAAATTCTTTATTTGATTAAACATTGTCTTCATACCTTTCTTTTAACACTTAATTTTTTTATATTTTATTTTAATTTATTTTAATTGGAGGCCAATTACTTTGCAATATTGTGGTAGTTTTTGCCATACATTGACATGAATCAGCAATGGGTGTACATATGTTCCCCGTCCTGACCCTCCCTCCCTCCCTCCCCATCCCATCCCTCAGGGTTATCCCAGTGCACCATCTTTGAGTGCCCTGTCTCATGCATGAAACCTGGACTGGAAATCTATTTTGTATATGATAATATACATGTTTCAATGCTATTCTCTCAAATCATCCCACCCTTGCCTTCTCCCACAGAGTCCAAAAGTCTATTCTTTACATCTGTGTCTCTTTTGCTGTCTCATAGATATCTCATAGACATAGATATGACATGCTGTCTCATGGTCATCATTACCATCTTTATAAATTCCATATATATGGGTTAATATACTGTATTGGTGTTTTTCTTTCTGACTTATTTCACTCTGTACAATAGGCTCCAGTTTCATCCACCTCATTAGAACTGATTCAATTGCATTCTTTTTAATAGCTGAGTAATATTCCACTGCGTATTTGTACCACAGCTTTCTTATCCATTCATCTGCCAATGGACATCCAGGTTGCTTCCATGTCCTGGCTATTGTAAACAGTGCTGCAATGAACATTGTGGTACATATGTCTCTTTCAATTCTGGTTTCCTCAGTGTGTATGCCCAGCAGTGGGATTGCTGGGTCATATGGGAGTTCTATTTCCAGTTTTCTAAGGAATTTCCACACTGTTCGCCATAGTGGCTGTACTAATTTGCATTCACACCAACAGTGTAAGAGGGTTCCCTCTTCTCCACAACCTCTCCAGTATTTATTGCTTGTAGACTTTTGGATAGCAGCCATTCTGGCTGACATGAAGTGGTACCGCATTGATAATGAGTGATGTTGAGCATCTTTTCATGTGTTTGTTAGCCATCTGTATGTCTTCTTTGGGGAAATGTCTGTTTAGTTCTTTGGTCCTTTTTTTGATTGGGTCTTTTATTTTTCTGGAATTGAGCTGCAAGAGTTGCTTGTATATTTTTGAGATTAATTCTTTGTCAGTTGCTTCATTTGCTATCATTTTCTCCCATTCTGAAGGCTATCTTTTCACCTTGCTTATAGTTTCCTTTGTTGTGCAAAAGCTTTTAAGTTTAATTAGGTTCCATTTGTTTATTTTTGCATCTATTTCCATTACTCTGGGAGGTGGGCCATAGAGGATCCTGCTATGATTTACATCAGAGAGTGTTTTGCCTGTTTTCCTCTAGGAGTTTTATAGTTTCTGGTCTTACGTTTAGATCTTTAATCCATTTTGAGTTTATTTTTGTGTATGGTGTTAGAAAGTGTTCTAGTTTCATTGTTTTACAAGTGGTTGACCAGTTTTCCCAGCACCACTTGTTAAAGAGATTGACTTTTCTCCTTTGTATATTCTTGCCTCTTTTGTCAAAGATAAGGTGTCCTTAGGTGCATGGATTTATCTCTGGGCTTTCTATTTTGTTCCACTGATCTACGTTTCGGTCTTTTGTGCCAGTTCCATACTGTCTTGATGACTGTGGCTTTGTAGTAGAGCCTGAAGTCAGGCAAGTTGATTCCTCCAGTTCCATTCTTCTTTCTCAAGATTGCTTTGGCTATTCGAGGTTTTTTTGTATTTCCAAACAATTTGTGAAATTATTTGTTCTAGTTCTCTGAAAAATACCGTTGGTAGCTTGATAGGGATTGCATTGAATCTATAGATTGCTTTGGGTAGTATACTCATTTTCACTATATTGATTCTTCCGACCTATGAACATGGTATATTTTTCCATCTATTTGTGTCATCTTTGATTTCTTTCATCAATGTTTTATAGTTTTCTATATATAGATCTTTTGTTTCTTTAGGTAAATTTATTCCAAAGTATTTTATTCTTTTCATTGCAGTGGTGAATGGAATTGTTTCCTTAATTTCTATTTATGTTTTCTCATTGTTAATGTATAGGAATGCAAGGGATTTCTGTGTGTTAATTTTATATCCTGTAATTTTACTATATTCATTGATTAGTTCTAGTAATTTTCTGGTGGAGTCTTTAGGGTTTTCTGTGTAGAGGATCATGTCATCTGCAAACAGTGAGAGTTTTACTTCTTCTTTTCCAATCTGGATTCCTTTTATTTCTTTTTCTTACACCTAAAGCAACTAGAAAAAGAAGAAGTGAAGCACCCCAGGGTTAGTAGAAGGAAAGAAATTGTAAAAATTAGGGCCGAAATAAATGCAAAAGAATCAAAGGAGACCATAGCCAAAATCAACAAAGCTAAAGGCTGGTTCTTTGAGAAGACAAATAAAATAGACAAACCATTAGCCAGACCCATTAAGAAAAAAAGGGAGAAGAATCAAATCAACAAAATTAGAAATGAAAATGGAGAAATCACAATAAACAACACAGAAATACAAAGGATCATAAGAGACTACCATCAGCAACTATATGCCAGTAAAATGGACAACGTGGAAGAAAGGGACAAGTTTTTAGAAAAGTATAACTTTCCAAAACTGAAACAGGAAGAAATAGAAAATCTTAACAGACCCATCACAAGCACCGAAATTGAAACTGTAATCAGAAATCTTCCAACAAACAAAAGCTCAGGACTAGATGGCTTCACAGCTGAATTCTACCAAAAATTTAGAGAAGAGATAACACCTATCCTACTCAAACTCTTCCAGAAAATTGCAGAGGAAGGTAAACTTCCAAACTCATTCTGTTAGGCCACCATCACCCTAATACCAAAATCAGACAAAGATCCCACAAAAAAAGAAAAAGTCAGGCCAATATAACTGATGAACATAGATGCAAAAATCCTTAACAAAATTCTAGCAAACAGAATCCAACAACATATTAAAAAGATTATGCATCATGACCAAGTGGGTTTTATCCCAGCAATGCAAGGATTCTTCAATATTTGCAAATCAATCAATGTGATACACCACATTAACAAATTGAAAGATAAAAACCATATGATTATCTCAATAGATGCAGAGAAAACCTTTGACAAATTTCAACATCCATTTATGATAAAAACCCTCCAGAAATCAGGCATAGAAGGAACATACCTCAACATAATAAAAGCCATATATGATAAACCCACAGCAAACATTATTTTCTTTTTAAATCCATTTAAAGCCACTTTTTTGGCTTAACATGTATTTTTTTCTTTCCCTTCATCCACTGATTTCAAAACAACCTACGTTGTTAGTTGGAAAAAAATGTAAGTGGTTACATCCTGTTCTTACTAAAAATGGCCTACCTCTATTTCCGTCTCTCCAAGAATGCCCATTTCCAGTCCTCATGATGCCATGATCCACAAAGCTCCAATTGTTTTCTCGGACTCTAACTAACAGAGACGGCTCACTCTACCCAGATAGATCAAGATTAAGGAACAGAAGTGAAGTGGGATAAATAACCCATTGAAGTTGAAAAAGGAAGGAAAGAAGAAAGGGGAGATATGCCTCATGCCAGAAAGGGTGGCTACTCTTTGGGTACCAGACAAGCCTTGACAAATGGTGCTGTTCCATTCCTACTGCCACCCTGCTAAAGCCCACATCCCTTGGGGACCAAAATTAAAGATGTGTTGACCTTGAGTATTCTTCACAGGAATGATGCCAATATTTAGTTTAAGGTTATTTCCTAAATAGGGACAGTACCATGGACTGCTTGGCTGCAGTACTATTGAAGAAAAAAAATTGCTCAGGAAACAAACAAACACAAACCAGCTCAGAACACTTGTGGTCTCTGGATCTGTGGTTCACTCTGAAAGAAAGAAAAATATAGACTTTTTAAACACTTATTCTTACCTTAACTCAAAGCTGTGTGTTTTAGCATCTAAAATCTCCTGGAAGATTCTATACAACTTCTTTGGTTTGCCATTAAGTGATACTAAGACAGTGGCAGTTACCCTAGAGAATAAGGAGCCTCAGATTCTGAGCTGTCACTGTGGTCATTTATTTGGTGAATTAAACCTCTTGGACTAATCAATAAATTTCACTAATTTGGGTAAATTTTTCTACCACAAGTTGATCAGTCCAGTTCGGTCACTCAGTCATATCCAACTTTTTGTGACCCCATGGACTGCAGCACACCAGACCTCCCTGTCCATCACCAAAAACTTCCGGAGCTTACTCAAACTCATGTCGATTGAGTCAGTAATGCCATCCAACCATCTCATCCTCTGTCGTCCCCTTCTCCTCCCGCCTTCAATCTTTCCCAGCATCAGGGTCTTTTCCAATGAGTCAGTTCTTTGCATCAGGTGGCCAAAGTATTATAGTTTCAGCTTCAGCATCAGTCCTTCCAATGAATATTCAGGGCTGATTTCCTTTAGGAAAAAAGTTGATAATATAGCATAATGAAGCAGTATGTGTAGTGACTGGAGCAAAACCTGCCCTATTCCAGTCTTGGTCTTGAGTTTTCCATTTATTTATTGTGTAACTTTGAGCAATGTACTTATCTTAGCCTTAGTTTTCTCATCTGTAAAATGAGGATAACACTTGTAGGTACTTAGAATTTTTCAGAAAATTTAAGGAGTCAGTATATTAAAAAAAACAACAGCAACAACAAACTTTGGACAGTTGCTGGTATGTAAGAAACCCTCAATGTAATTGAGCTATTATTCTTAAGAATACTTCAGTTAACTTTCTTAAAACTATGCTGTGTCCCTCAGGCATCATTCTGTAACTCTGCTCAGTCATTTAAGTTACAAGTTCTTCAGTATTTATGT
Organism: Bos taurus; assembly: GCF_002263795.3. NCBI lineage: Eukaryota > Metazoa > Chordata > Mammalia > Artiodactyla > Bovidae > Bos > Bos taurus. Next base: position 24,382,972 of record NC_037336.1, on the reverse strand, counting down.
TAAAGATCTTAGCACCTGTACAGTAGTCAAACAACATTAAAGTAAAAGTTCTGTAACACACTTTTGTGACTATGAATAAAGAAATACGGAATCAGAAATTTGGGTATTTTACCTTTTTTTAAAACAAAGTTATGCCTATTAATCAAGCAGTTTTGTTCCTTAATTTCTACATTTATAAAGTATGAAACATAGAAGCTGGACAAGTTCAGAAATTACATAACATAAGCTTTAAATTATGAACACTGGTTATATATTCATAGATTGTTATTCTAGGAACTCAGCCTCACAGTAACTTACTTAGAACCCACACAATGATGTGTTAGTTATGATACATACTTATGCTGCTAAGTAATTATGCATAAATAATAAATTAACCTGTTAACACTACTTCTATGAAATCATATCAAAATTTAGCTTTTATCTGGAAAGACTATATAGATTTAAGATGGCAGACTCTGGAGCTAGACTGCTAACTTATGAAACCCATGTCTTCTACCTGCCAACTAGTATGAGCTTGAGCAACTTATTTAACCTCTCTTTCTAGCTCAGTTTCCCATTGCAAAATGGAGAAATAACTAATATTCTTCACAAGACTGTGATGAGAGCTAAATTATATAGTGTATGCAAAGCACCCAGAATAGTGCCAGGCATCATAGCAAACACCCAAAATGTGGTAGCTTGAAATAAATTTTTTTCTATTTCCCACTTATATTTCTGGTCAACATTCAACATCAATGTTGATGGTTTACTCTAAGATTGCATGTCATTTAGTCACCTTTGCAACATACCATCACAGAATTTACATAGAAAATTCAGGACTACCTTCTTGGTCATCATTTCTGTTCACCCCCTCTTCTCAGTGAGACTCAGTAAGTGCATACTCTGGGCTCACTATTCTAGAGTCAAGAATTTAGGGGTAGGAAACCTCGAGGTACCAGATTCTTAGATTCCTGGGACTTTTAGTCTGCTTCCATGGGCTATCTGCAAACTTTAACATGCTAAGAAGATAGAAGAAAGGGTCCAGAGACCTGAGACAAGGAAAAAAGGAACAGACATTGGGACCAGGAAAAGAGAGAGATGGTTACCAAAATGAAAATAGACCTGTTTCCTTACCTCCAAGGGTTTGCAATCTGATGGAAGAAACTGATAAAGCCACAAAATCATTACAAGAGTCCTGAGTTAATGAATGTAAGTACTAGCGGCCCATAGAGGGAGGAATCACAAGTCTGTCTGGGAAGTTAGGGACATTTTCAGAGAGGACTTGACACTTCAGTGAGTCCCTAAGGACAACCAGGTACTCCCTAGCCTGAGATAAACCATATTTTGCAGAGCATGAGCCCTGCAGAAGCATGATGCATCTGGGAAGTAGCCATTCCCTGTGGCAGTAATAGACAGGCTGTGGGTGGAGGCAGAAGATGTCAAGGAAGAGGTGGGGGTAGTTGAGAAACTAGGCGCCCAAATAGGTTTAATATGTCTCTTTCATCTTTCTTCTCCTCCTCCCACCATCCCTCCCTAGTGTGACTACATGAGAAATGCTTGGAAGTTCCTGTTTCTGGTTCTGGGGAAGCAGGGGAATCCATGCAACTCTGAGAAGAGTGGCCCGAGGTGACCTGATCATCCGGAAGGACCATTTTCAGTCTTCAAGCTGGGACTGAGTGGTTAGTGGTGTCACCAAGTGACTCAGCAGGATTGGGGTCTGTTACTGAATTTTATCATGTCATAGCTAATACTGTCAGCAAAACATAAAGCATTACTCGGAAATCGTTGTCAGATGGAATTTCTTTGGTTACTTTGTTGAAAATTACATGCACGCTGTGTTGGTATAGATAGCCAGCCCTGTGTGTGTGAGTGTGTGTGTGTGTTAGTTTTTATAGCCTGCAGGCCCCAGGAATCACGAATAACAAATATGTCCTCTTAATATTATTTGTACACATATCCGTGTATTCAGAAAAAGGGTGCAATGGGGGCTTTTTATGTCTATGGAAGTGTCAGAACAGGGATGAGAGGACAGGGGGTTGCTAAGAATCTAACAAGACACAACCAGCTGTTTCTCTTCTGGTGACAGAGTGTGACAAGTTCTCAACTTTCCCCTGGCCAGTCCTCTTCCCAAACCAGGCCTTTATGTATGGTGAAACAAATACTCGTTTCTCCTGTATGTTCTAGTCTAGACGGTGCACAATCCTTCAATCTGGCATGAGAAGGCAGTTCAACCCCCAAAATTCTTTGCCCCTGTTGTCCTGGGACTCTCCTCAGTAACACTTGCCACAAATTCTGCCTGCCAAGGCAGTATGAGAACACAGAATCGCTTTACCAAAAAGTAAACTGATATGAAAAGTGGACAGGAAATTGACAAAAGAGGTCTCTTTCGAGTATAAGCAGAAATATGCAAACAGATAAAATTCACTAACTAGTTTCACCACGTATTCAAGGAAGAATTCAATCTCTGGCTACCTGAAATTGTATTAAATTAGGACAAAAAAAGTCAACACATCAGTCTGTATAATATGAGGTGCTCATTCAGCCTATTGGGTGGTGATGCCGTACAAAGTAAACTTTCATATTTCAATGTGATTTGCTCCTTAAGTATCGGACACCGAAACTGGATATACTTTCTCTTGGCATCTCAGAAAAACGTTCTTACAGAGTCGTCTCATAGTTCAGCACCGGCAGCACCAATCTTATGCAGTTCTCCTGAAAGTTTTCAGCAGTAAATCTCTAGAAATGTCCACTTAAGCAGTAGAGGTCATAAATACTTAGCGAGAGCAATAAAATAGAACAGAATTTTGGAAGTTATAATTTTAGTGGATATAACTGCACTATAAAAGGAAGGCCTCTGGGACCCAGAATAAATGCGAAATTCCATCCAAGTGAACTGTAGTGCTAACCCATCTGCAAGTGGTAAATTATTCCCAGTCCCAGGTGTGCTGCATTATCCTATGGGTGTCCAGTGATTAAAGGTAAGAACGTGGCTAAAATCCAAGGGAGCAGTGAACATTAATGATGGCTGGAAATTGTCGACAATTTCTCTGGAAGTCTGATTCGTTCCTATTTGCTCACATTAGCCAGGTCCAAAGTTCAGCAAATTGTCTACGGTCAGTGAGACAGGCCCAGAGAGTGAAAAAGAGACTTTGCCTCTGCATTTGCCCCAGAAGAAGTTCATAGAGAATGAAAGTAGAGCCATAATCCTATTATCTGTAAGCCCTTCAGGTTTCCACAAAGCATAGACACTTACTGTGGTCATTGTCCTAAAATTCAACTGATGATTGCAAAGTAACATAAACATTGCTTTCCATCTGTGCTCTCTCCGGTGGTGGTGGTAGTTTAATCACTAAGTTGTGCCTGACTCTTTTGTGACCCCAAGGACTGTAGCCCACCAGGCTCCTCTGTCCACGGAATTCTCCAGGCAAGAATACTGGAATGGGTTGCCGTTTTCTCCTCCAGGGGATCTTCTCCACCCAGGGATCGAATCTGTGTCTCCTGCATTGCAAACAGATTCTTTACCACTGAGCTACCAGAGAAGCCCACTCTCTCTGGTACAGCACTTATTTCATTTAGTACATATTTGCATAAATGTTATTTTTCATTTAACTCTGTATCAGATCTTAGAAACTCCCAAAGCATCTGCTGCTGCTGCTGCTGCTGCTGCTAAGTCGCTTCAGTCATGTCCGACTCTGTGCAACCCCATAGACGGCAGCCCACCAGGCTCCTCCATCCATGGGATTTTCCAGGCAAGAGTGCTGGAGTGGGGTGCCATTGCCTTCTCCACCCAAAGCATCTAGGATATGTTTAATTGATTTCCTAAGCTCTTCTCCCACCCCCTCCCCGGCACCATGTACACATAAAGAACATTATACAGTGTTGAATGCAAGTGACTATTATTTCATGATTATATTCATAATTTTTTGGTAGTGTTTGTGGTCAAAAAGTCCCCATCTTTAATTCTTTTTACCAAGTTCCTGAATTGTCTCCTATGTCCCAAACTTATTTTGATTATTGCCATCTAGAAAACTGATGAGAACAATATTGTATGAAGGTGGCAGGAATAAGAAACTTCCATCTGAAGAGCAGATGAAGAAAATTTTTATGCAAGGAAGCCCAAGCTTCCAGTTTTTAATCATCATTTGATTGTGGCCTATTAAAATGCCAAATCACTTTGCAATATTGTGCTGTGTCTTCACAACTTAAAATAGTCACTGTTGAAATAGTCATTCAACTCCAGCTTTCCCATCTGAAAATAATAACGCATTGTACCTTTTGCTGTTGCTTCTAATTTTTTGTTTTCTATTATTGTGTAACTAAAATGTCAACCTCCTGTATCTAAGGGTCACCTTCTAGTTTATTTGGAAAATAAAGGAACAAGAGGATTTGTCTCATGTCAACTCCTGAGTCATCGACTTGGCAGCTGCTGTCTATGTCCTGTGCTCCTCTTAGCTCTGCTTTCAGCATGGCCTTTGGTCATTGTCCTGTTCCCTGCTGTTTACTACCTGAAACTTGGGTCTTCTAGGTGATAGAATGCCCATCCACGAGGGTCAGACTTGCCGTCACTCACCTGTCACTTTGCTCCCATTAATACCCAACCACAAAGTTTATGGATGTCTCAGCTTTGGATGTAGTTTGGGGATCATTCCAAGCAAAACTATCTAGTTTCCTTCCGGGGGGGGGGGTGCGGGTGGAATGCCAGATACTTGATGCAGATTGGTTTTACTCATGGCCTTTTCTTAATCTGGGCACTCCTGGGATGCAGTAATCATCCCCAAGGGCATTTCCCTAAGACTGAGGTAGCAAGTCCAAAGTAAGATCAGGAAAACAGTGGGTGAGACTTGGATTTGAGATGACGAGAGCCTTGGAAAACAATCTGTTAGTCTAATGGGTTCTGCAGTTTAAAATGTGGTTACCACTCAGGCTTCTCAGTCAGTGTACAGAGAAGCCAGCCTAGGCTGCTGGGTGGACATGTGTTGTTTCATACCCAGTATTCCTTTAATAGCATCTTTACTTTCCTCGGGGATCAACTCCACCCACTTTCACTCCATGTGGTTGGGATGGGGCTAACCCAACCCCTGGAATCAAAGCTGAGCTCATGACCCAGATCTGGACAATCAGTATTGTGGTCTGGCCATGGTGATTCGTTAATCACTCTTTGCTCTAATCAAAGTAATCCCAGGATTTTTTCTGGGGCAACTAGGAAAGACATGGTTTTTGTTTAGGCTTTTTTTTTTTTCCCCTAAGACTGCTAGCAGAGAGGATGAAGTAAGTTTGACCTTCCATCAGTCACTATAAAGGCATAAAAATAAGGCTAACCAAGAGGAAAACAGGGTTGACATGTAAAAAGAAATTGGCTCTGATGATGACACTGGAGACTCTTAGATCCGGCCATGATAAAAGCTGGTACTATTGGAATTTTCAGTATGGAAACCAAGATTTTTTTTTTTTTAACTTAGGCCAATTTGGGTTGCTTTCCTATCACAATCTGAAGTTCTTTGAATAATATATTCTTGCATTTTTTCTATGGCACCAGATGTTTCATGGATTCCAGCATAAAAATACACACATATGCACTCTTCCCTGGGATAAAGAATAATCTCAAAAATATTGCAGTCTAAACCCATATTGAGAGAAAAGCACTATGTTGTGAATATAATATAATCTGCACAGATAGTTGTCTGAACAATGACTATAGGGCTTCCCTGGTAGCTCAGACTATAAGGAATCTACCTGCAATGTGGGAGACCTGGGTTTGATCCCTGGGTCAGGAATATCCTCTGAAGGAGGGCATGACAACCCACTTCAGTATTCTTGCCTGGAGAATCCCCATGGACAAAGGAGCCTGGCAGGCTACAATCCATGGGGTTGCAAGGAGTCAGACACAACTGAGCCACTAAACAGCACACAGCGCTTTATATTATTATGCAAAATTTTTTTTCCTTTCCATCTATTGTTTCTAGATCTTAGTGATGAAAAAAAAATGAATTCCACAAGATTTTCATGAGAAATAACAGAACTACACATTTATTTAGTTATACAAACACCTAAAACTGAAATTAAAATATTTGAAATTCAAGGTCAAATTTTTAGGCTGGCATCCCCCTATCTCACTACCTATCTCTATCAGAAGGATATCACAGGGAAAATCCAATAAAGATTTTTTTTTTAATGGTCCACATTAGAAAAAAAAACTTTATAAATAAATAAAGTGAATACAAGACTTGATAGCAGTAGAATACAAAGTTATTTACTTATTTTAGGCATTTTTTAAACTTTCTAGACCTTAATCTCTGGAAGACCGTTGACTATGTCTAAACTAGGATACCATTCTTTGTGACAAAATCCCTCCCTCTCTCCAGCTCAGCATGAGCTCTGTTCCTGGCCCATGAGTTGCTGCCTGTTTAGTTTGACTCACTGACTATTCCTTCTTCCTCCAGATCTTCTTGCTTATAACAGAGCTCATCACTGGCTCTCCTTTACCCCCTAGAGAAAAATCCAAAGTCTTTAGCATAGCATCTGAGAACTTCCATAGCTTGAATTCTCCATTTTTATTAGATTGACCCATCTATATTTCCAACCCATGAAGCCTTCCATCTTCCTGATTTTAAATGTTGAGGAAATTCTCTATTTATATAACATCATGTAGAAACATGTGATCATCTTAGCTTTTCAATCAATGATTGTTGTCTATAACACATTTATTATTTTTCCATTGGATCCTGCTAATGTTTTTCCTTATGTTGCTGCTTGGTGGTGGGGAAGGGGGACTCTGGTCACAATGGATAATTATTTAAATGTGATATAGTCTGTTTTAAAACCTTATATAGAGTTCTGTTTTAAAATCTTATATAGAGTTTTTATTAAAATATCTGTAAATAAACTTAAATTCTACACTTTCGGGGACTTTTTGAGTTTTGGTGCTAAAACTAAATACAAATGATCTGTGCTGGTTCAACTTATGATTTTTTGATTCTAAGATCATGAAAAAGAGATACACATTCAGTAGAAACCATACTTTCAATTTTGATATTTTCCTGGGCTGGCAATGTGCAGCAGGAGACTCTTATGAGGTTGAGCAGCCAACCAGTCAGCCTCAGGGTCTCAAGAGGGAAATATTGATACACTTGTAACTATTCTGTAGCCAATGTATGCAACCACTCTATTTTTCACTTTCAGTAAGGTTTTCAATAAATTACATGAGATAGTCAATTAACTTTATTAAAAAATAGTCCTTGTATTCAATGATTTTGCCCAATGGCAGGCTAATGTAAGTGTTCTGAGAATGTTTAAAGTAGGCTAGGCTGTATTAGGATGTCCAGTAGATGAGTGTATTAAATGAATATTTGACAACAATATTTTCAAACTATAATGGGTTTATCAAGCTGTAATCCCATAATAAATCAAGGAAGATCTTTATGTTTCATAATCTGAATGGAATAGTAACATCTTTTACTTTGCTATATTTTTGAAGCTCATATAATATAAGAGCATTTATTCCATAACAGTTTTTGCAGAAATGTCTTTAGGGAATTAAGTTCTGATAATAATTTTAGGAATAACTCAATTTTTCATTAACACACCAGTTTGGTCATTTTATATTTTTATTAAAGGATTACTTCTGTCTAAAAATTCTCATGTTTATTAGCCTATTTTATTTTTTAACATTTTATTTATTTATTGGACTGTGCCACGTCTTAGTTGAGGCAAACGGGCTCTTTAGTTGTGGTATGTGAGATCTAGTTCCCTGACCAGGGATCGAACCTGGGCCCCCTGCACTGGGGCCATTCCCTGTATCTGCGTCTGTATTCCTCCCCTACAACTGGGTTCATCTGTACCATTTTCCTAAATTCCACATACATGCATTAATATTTGATACTTGTTTTTCTCTTTCTGGCTCTCTTTACTCTGTTTGCCACAGACTCTAAATGATCCCTCTGTCCCTTCTCTTATGTAGTTCATTCTGTTCTCTATACAGCAGCCAGCATCTCTTCCTTAAATAACAAGTCAGATCAAGTTACCTCCCTGTTAAAAATTGCTTGAGTCTTTCTATAGCACTTAGAATAAAATCCAACTCTTTATCCTAACAAAATACCGACATACACTGGGGTCTTTCTGCTCTGACCTCATCCCCTATCAGATCCTGCTTGCTGCAGCCAGTGGGTGTCTTCAAATACACCAAGCTACTTTCTGTCCAGGAGTGGTCCTTCCAAGTGGACTTCACTCTTCTCTTTTCTCCCTTTAAGTGAGCCAGAATGGCTAGACGGACCTGGGGTTAAGTAAGTCCCTTTTCCAAATGGAAGGCTGGAGGGAACTGGTGTTAGGCGTTTCACTTCTCTCCTGTGAAAGGCTGGTGCTGACTGGACATAGATACTTCTCTTCCCCTAAATAAGTTAGGTTCTGGTAAAACCCCAGCATCTTTTAAGCTTTAGCAAAATCGTTTCTCCTACGGGAAGGTCTTGTTAAGATGAACAGAGTGCTCTAGCACATTTCAAAATGGTTTCTTTTATCTCTTACTGCATGAGGAGATTTTCTTGGTACTCACTGTGAGGATCTCATGAAGCCCCTGGAAGCAAAACTAACAAAAGTGTGAGGGTCTTCAGATGACTGGGTCCTCTTGGAATTTTTAACCTTCAAGCCTGTCCACTGTGAGCCTCTAACGATTTGTCAATTACAGTTCATATTTTCCTCTCCTGACCCTGGTTTCCATGGAGATTTCTGCTCGTGGTTTTCTACCCTGGTAAGTTGAGATTCTTTGTATCTTCCATATCTGTCTCCTCAATTTGAAGGTCAGCAGTTTGCCCGTATGATCTCAATTCTCTGATAGATATAAGAAGCTGTTCATTGTTCAGTCGCCAGCTTGTGTCCAACTCTTTGCAACCCCATGGACTGCAGCACTCCAGGTTTCTCTGTTGTTCACTATCTCCTGGAGTTTACTCAAACTCATGTCCATTGAGTCAGTGATGACATCCAATGATCTCATCCTCTGTCAGCCCCTTCCCCTCCTGCCCTCAATCTTTCCCAGCATTAGGGTCTATTCCAATGAGTCCGCTCTTCCCATAAGGTGGCCAAAGTATTGAAGCTTCAGCCTCAACCCTTCCAATGAATATTCAGGGTTGATTTCCTTTAGAATTGACTGGTTTGATCTCCTTGCTGTCCAAGGGACTCTCAAGAGTCTTTTCCAATACTACAACTCAAAAGCATTAATTCTTCAGTGCTCAGCCTTCTTAATGGTCCAACACTCACATCTATACATGACTACTGGAAAAACCATAGCTTTGACTCTACAGACCTTTGTCAACAAAGAGACAAAAATCTCTCTGCTTTTTAATATGTTATCTAGGTTTGTCATCGTGTTCCTTCTAAGGAGCAAGTGTCTGAATTTCACGGCTGCAGTCACTGTCAGCAGTGATTTTGGAGCCCAAGAAAATAAAATCTGTAACTGTTTCCATTTTTTCCCGATCTATTTGTCATGAAGTGATGGGACAGGATGTCATGACCTTAGTTTTTTGAATGTTGAGTTTTAAGCCAGCTTTTTCACTCTTCTCTTTCACCCTCATCAAGAGGCTCTTTAGTTACTCTTCGCTTTCTACCATTAGAGTGGTATCATCTGCATATCTAAGGTTGTTGATATTTCTCCCAGTAATCTTAATTCGAGCTTATGATTCATCCAGCCCAGCATTTAACATGATGTACTCTCCATATAAGTTAAATAAGCAGGATGACGATATGCAGTTTTAATGTACTCCTTTCAGAATTTTTAAAGAGTCCATTGTTCCATGTCCATTTCTAACTGTTGCTTCTTGACCTGCATACAGGTTTCTCAGGAGACAGGTAAGGTGGTCTGGTATTCCCAGCTCTTTAAGAATTCTCCAGTTTGTTGTGATCCACACAGTCTAATGGCTTTAGCATAGTCAATGAGGCAGAAGTAGATGGTTTTCTGGAATTCCTTTGCTTTTTCTATGATCCAGCAGATGTTTTGGCAATTTGATCTCTGGTCCCACTGCCTTTTCTAAATCCAAATTGTATATCTAGGAATTCTTGGTTCACCAACTGTGAAAGACAAGCTTGAAGGGTTTTGAGTACTACCTTGCTAGCTTGTGAAATGTGAGCAACTGTATGGCATCTTTGACATTGCCCTTCTGTTGGATTGGAATGAAAACTGACCTTTTCCAGTCCTGTGGCCACTGATGAGCTTTCCAGTTTGCTGGCATATTGAGTGCAGCACTTTAACAGCATCATCTTTTAGGATTTTAAATAACTTAGGTGAAATTCCATTACCTCCACTAGCTTTTCTTGTAGTAATGCTTCCTAAGGCCCACTTGACTTCACACTCTAGGATCTCTGACTCTAGTTGAATGACCACAACGTCATGGTTATCTGGGTCATGAAGATCTTTTTTGTCTAGTTCTGTGTATTCTTGCCACCTCTTCTTAATATCTTCTGCTTCTGTTAGGTCCATACCGTTTCTCTCCTTATTGTTTCCATCTTTGCAGGAAATGTTCTCTTGGTATCTCCATATTTTTTGAAGAGACCTCTAGTCTTTCCCATTCTATTAGTTTTCTCTATTTCTTGGCATTGTTCATTCCAGAAGACTTAGCTCTCCTTGCTGTTCTCTGAAGCTCTGCCATTAGTTGGGTATATCTTTCCCTTTCTCCTTTGCCTTTCACTTCTCTTCTTTTCTCAGCTATTTGTAGTCCTCCTCAGACAACCAGGAGACCCGTGTTTGATCCCTGGATTGGGAAGATTTCCTGGAGAAGAAAATGGCAACTCATTCCAGTATTCTTGCTTGGAGGATTCCATGGAGAGAGGAACAGGCTAGAGTCCATGGGTTTGCAAAGAGAAATTCAAAGAAGGTTTAAATTCTGTAATAATATGTGTGAGCAGTGAGCTTACAAAGTATTCCAACTAATATTTACATAGCACTTATCACTAGTTTAAGTGAGAGACTTATTGAACACAAATGCAGGCTATTTGTTATCTGTATCAAATGGATGAGGAAACCTGGACAAAGGAAAATTTAGTAACCATTTAAGGTCACCCTCTGATCATCCAGTGTACACTATAATAAGTTGGAAAATCCAAATTTATTGATATTTTGGCTCCTCCATGAAAATGGGTTTAGAAATATTCCTTCTTTGACCTAACAGATATTCTTCTTTGATTGTTCCTCAACAGAATTTATCTCCTACTGATACAAGCAAGCTGAATTAGGGAGCATGGAGATAAAGTTAATTTTCTTGTATATCAGACATATTATTTATACATTTCTAGATTCATAAATACATTCATAAACATTGGAAATACCCCCCAACTACCAGATTTGTCAGCACATGCATTCAGGTGATGCAAATAAAGGTGTTTAATACATAGCTAAGTTCCATAATAAAAGGCAAATTACTGTAATTATTTCATAAAAAGTAATTTGAATGAATAAACATGTTATCTATATGTATGTCTGTAGCTGTCTATGTCCATTCTAAAATATCACATTAAAACATTAAATTTCACATTAAGAAATGCCCTAAATAAGGGCAAAGATCCAAAGCAGTTTGAGAGCCTGATAGTTCTTCTGAGTTATGCAGGAGAAACAGGATCCATAAGCAACATCTCTCATTAATAATAAAAAAGAGTACACAGAATTGAGCCTCCTACTTTCATTGCTAAGCATTTAATTTAACTCACTCTTCCTCTTATCATAAAAGTAGTCAGTTCACATCACAGGGAAGAGAAGAAGTGCTGAGAATCAATCATTTTCCTTGTTGCTGAAAACATAAAAAGTCCCCACTGGGACAAAAATGATTCCTTACTCAAAATCGCTTGATTTACACCACATTAGCTATTCTCTGGGCTCATTTGGTAGCTTAGTTGGTAAAGAATCCACCACCAATGCAAGAGACCTGATTCAATTCCTGGGTCAGTAAAATCCCCTGAAGAGATAGGCTACCCACTCCAGTATTCTTGGGCTTCCCTGGTGGCTCAGATGGTTAAGAATCCACCTGCAATGCAGGAAACATGGGTTCTATCCCTGGGTTGGGAAGATCCCCTGGAGGAGGGCATGGCAACCCACTCCAGTATTCTTGCCTGGAGAATTCCCATAGACAGAGATGTGTTATGGGCTACAGTCTACGGGATCGCAGAGTCAGACATGACTGAGCAACTAAGTTCAGACATTCTCTAATAGTTGACATTACACAGATATTGACACTGAAAATGCTATGGAAGAATACCTAGGGGCCTAAATAACTATAGCTCCAAAAGGATGCTCTAATGTAATCTGAATTTAAAGGGACAGATAAAACCTTAACATACATACTTGTTTTAAGCACTCATGTCCCTTTATTGCAATTGCCTTTGCATCAATGTGTTTTTCTCCATGTGGGCCTTTTTGATGGCTTGAATCATCACTTGTTTATCTTTGCCCTTTCAATTTCCAACAAATTGTTTGTCTTAAAATCTGTAATGACAGAAAATGTGCTAAATGAATAAGTGAAGGAATACCTGCATCTCTAAGAAATACTTTTTCTTTTCTCTGGTGAAAATGATTGAACATTTCTTAGTCATTTTCAGAATTTCTTATTCTCATTTATGGAAGAGTTGCTCTCCTTACTTATCATACACAATCCATAAAATGAAACTGCTTAAACTTATTTTATACAAATAGAGCAGGCTAGAGAGAAACCATTGGTGTTGGAGAAAAGGAAAAAAACACTGTTGAGATTTGACATAGGATTTGCTTTTTTCCCCAAGCATGGTTACATGAATCCACGAATTGACTCTTGCTCTCTACTCTCAAGGAAACACAAATTAGTTAAGGATATTAAAACCAACACTCAGTTTCGTGTTTGTGGGTTGACTTGTTACATTGAAATCAGAGTGTATTTTCTGTGGCATAATATTTTTATAGTGAAGCAGCCAAAATACCACAAGTGCATAGCACGAACAGGGAGCACTCTGGCCCTTCGAGGCATTTCTGTGGCTTGGCATTGATAAATGCAGGTGAGATATGGGTTGCAGTCAGGATCAAATTACAGCAAACACTGACTTTTCCAAAAATATGAGTTGCTAAAACAGCTTCCCTATTACCTTGAAAGAGGATGCTTGTCCATCAACAAGCTGGGACTTTAGAGCAAGTTCTCACATTTGGATCTTTGGAGTGAACAAAAACTCAAACCCAGAAAAATAAAAACAATAATGAAAGACACTTCCTTCACATTTCCACAGTAGCCTTGTGTAGCAAACACAAGTGCACAGTACCACTTCCTTTTCCCTTCTTCTCATGTCCCAGGTGTATATTTTTGCCTGCTATTGAATTTAAAAGGGTAAGGTGATTGATTGATTTCTTAATTTGAGAAGTGATCAAAAAGTAAAGAGACCAGTTTGTGTGTTTATCCTATAGAATCCTTCTCATTCTTTTTCTAGGCCCACCTAACACTTATGTGTACCACTTATATTAAATATTAGTATGATTTCTTAATATATAGGTCATTATTCTATTGTTGTTAACTTGTTGCTGTGCATTCATACGTGCAGGCTCAGTCGTGTCTGACTCTTTGCAATCCACCAGTCTCCTCTGTCCATGGAATTTTCTAGGCAAGAATTCAGGAGTGAGTTGCTATTTCCTACTCCAGGGAAACTTCCCAACCCAAGGATTAAACCCATGTCTCTTAAGGTCACCATTCCCTTCTCCAAGAGATCTTTCCAGCCCAGGGATTGAATCCAGGTTTCCTGCATTACAGACAGACTCTTTTATTACCTGAGCTACCAGGGGAAGCCTTAAGTCTCCAGCGTTGGTAGGTAGATTCTTTACCACTGTACCAACTGGGAAGTCATGAAACTTGTCCATAAGGGTCTTTTCCTTTGTATTTTCTCCCATGAACTTCTTTTTAATTTGCTTACATCAGATAACAAGACAATGTACCTTGAAAACACAGTGTGTGGCACATACAGCATGTGCAGTGTCTTGTGGTTATTAATAGACCGTCTAAATGTAAGATACTTCTAAAGATTAAGAAAAAATAGAGCCTCTGTCTTTTATGCATGTATGATTTTAATTTGCTTTCCTATAATAAATGTGAAATATAGTCTATAATTATCCAAAGCTGTTACTATAGTCACACTACATTTTCACTTATTCTTTGTGATTGAGAGTCTAAGATAAAATTTGTGTTTTGAGATAATGTGGCTTTTCTGAAGCTGGTAAGTCCTAGCACCATTTCTCCTGTGGATGAATTTCTCAGTATTTTCAAGAATATATTTTGAGAATAAATATTTCTATGACATTTTTTTCTACCAAATGAATTTTTTTTTAATTTTTAATCGGAAGATTGGAAGATTTACAATGTTGTGCTGGCTTCTGTCGTACATCACTAATCAGTCATAACTAAATATATATTCCCTCTTGAGCCTCCTTCCTACCTGCCGCCCTCATTTATGTGGCTCTTGACATAGCAACTATGATTAATTTCATTTCAAACAATCAACCAAATAGTATGGAGTCCACACATTTGGATCCATATAAAGTTAAACAGTATTGTACCATAGTTCTACTTTATACGAAAAACATTTAAAACAGTACTGAAAAAAATACTAAAACTTTTAAATTATTCTCAAAGAATGAATCCCTCAACACATCATCAATCATTTTCCTTTTTTCCCTTCCCCATGATATCCCTTCATGCTACTTTCAACAAACTCCCTGTGGATATTTTGACCTTAAGACAACTGCCACCATTCTTATAGAGACACAAAAAGACATTTATTACAGTCAGATCGATGCAAAACTGATGTAGTTAAACCATTTTATGATTAGTTCCCTCTCCAATTAATCTCTGATGAATGCTTTCCACTACCTCAAAGGTTCCAACCAACTGATGTTTTGTTCTTTTGTTTTTATGTTGACAAGGACAAATTGAATTTCTCATTGCCCAGGAATACACTTACAACCATTACAACTATTTATACTTGCACTGGTAAAAATTTCAGTCCTCCAGAACATTTAGTGATAAAGAACCGCTCATGTTGGAAACATTAGAAAGACAGTTACCACACTAATTTCAGCCTTTGTATTGAAAATTCTATTAGCCATGTAGAGAACGGTATAAATCGATTGTAATCAAATTGAAAATGTGAATCAAATGGGACAGGGTAGATACTAGGCAATGAAACAGCTTTCTAACTTCTACACTACGTACATGGTGCTGTGAAGTCTGATAGATCCTGATGATTCATTGACCCGATAATGGAGCCAAACATTTGGGTTCTGAAGTTAGGAAAGAGTCTGGGTAGCTCAGACATAGTTCTGACCATGCCAAAATAAGCTAGGGAAGGGAAACAGCAAGTCTAACCAATGATTTGGCAGCATGAAAACCCAACAAATATGTTAATTGATGTTTGTTTTAATATTGAATATAGTCAAATCCTTTTTATGTAAAACCAACCCATTAAAGAAGACACCCTCTGAAGGAGAACAGTTAAGCAATAGTGGTCAAGTGTGAACTGAGCCATTCTTCCTTAGAAGTAACAAAAAGAGGCTGAAATTTTCTGATAAGGTTTTGAAATGAAACGGAGGGGAAAAGAATATGGAAGTTATGCTGCTTTTCAGGTTGTATATGTAGTATTACTTGGCATTTGTAGAGCAAGAAAAATTTTCCTCACCAAATTCTGGTGTTCAAAGGCTATAAAATATGAAAGTGTTAGATCTACATTTGCAAAAGTCCTCTGAAATATTAAAATCTTAACATTTTATTTCAACAATAAGTTGTGAAGTATTATGTACTGAGATTCAAATCTTTTTGGTTTGGGGAATTTGCATTAAAATATATTTTGAATGAATCTTCCCTTTCTCCTAAAACTTTCTCTGGGTTATAATGTGCTTTTTCTCTGCTAATGTGTTTTATGATATATAGATCCAGTTGATAAAACCAAGGTTTGTATAGGTACTATACTAATTCCTAAGCATATCCTTCATACTCAAACAAAAAGCCACATAACACTTGATACCTAAGAGGTTACAGTTCATTCTACTCTGAGTTCTACTAATCAATGTCTTCTTGATAAAATAAGATGAAAATCATATATCAGAGAATACAAGTCAAGTCTAATAGTGCTTTAACTTAACTAGGAATGAAACAGAACATAGCTATGATAATAATAATAATAACCTTAGATTGAGAACACACATAATACGTGGTTTGTGATATAGCAATTCAGATATTCTCTTTTATTTAATCATTAAACAAATATTAAGGTCAATTTTATCATTCCCTTTTTATAGATAAGGAAACTTGTTAAGTAGCCCATCCAAAAATAATCACACAGTTGGTTAATGTGAAGCTGAAACTCAGATCCAGATATGACTGCACTGAAAGCCCACTCTCTTTTCACTCAGCAACTGTGCCTAAAAAAATAATAATAAAGTGAAACACCAGGGCTAAGGAGAGAATATGATATCTCTGGTCAAGTCTATGTGCTTTCATGCTTTGAGGTCATATCCCCCATCTCCACCCCGCTCCAAACTCAGCAGTTATTAAAAAAAAGAAAGAAAGAAATTTCAAGGAAAACAGTGAAGTGATAGAGACAAATTAAAAACAATTGAGACGGAGCTCTCTGTGGACCTGAAGTGGAAGAGAAGCCATGGTGAACTAGTGTGTGTGTGTGTGCATGTGTGTGTGTGTGTGTGTATGTGTGCGCTGGGCAGGATGGGGAGGGAGGCATGGCTGTCATTTGCCTGTTTGCACTCAAATCCATCCCCTGCCCTTCTTCTGTCTATATTGCAGGTAGTTACATTTCCCCAACCCCCTTGACAGTTGGTTTTGGCAAAATTGAGTCAATGAGAAGCAATGGCAAGAAATTAAAGACCAGGAGAAAGGAACCTCGAGGTTATCTTGCGCCTTCCGTCTGCCTCACTGGCATCCAGCAGTGACTGTATCTCTCTAGGGGATCCACTCCTGCCACGCCTGCTCCTTCCATGTTCCCACCTCCACAGACTGGTTTCTGCTTCTGGCCAGTGGCGTTGGTGGTCAATCTTTGATAATAGTAGCTTGTCCTCAAGTCTCTTCAGTCATAGGGACAATGTCATCTTCTCACCATTGATAACCTCTAGGATAACTTACTGTCCTCTGTTTGTCTTCTCAACTCACTGTGTAAATAATGATCTGAATTAAATACCCTTTCTGAAATAAGTGGAATGATTTGTTTTCTAGATTCTGACTGATAGTATGAGGTTGTTGAGCGTGGTGGGGAGAATAAAAGCTACAATAATGTACATTGGTTTATGAGTCCAGAACCCAAGGAACATTTAAGTCCTACATTTAACACAGATAGTGGTTGTTGTTCAGTCACTCAGTTGTGTCTGACTCTTTGGACTCTCATGGACTACAGCACACCAGGCCTCCCTGTTCCTTATGATCTCCGGCAGTTTGCTCAGACTCATGTCCATTGAGTCAGTGATACAATCCAACTATTTCATTCTCTGTCATCCCCTTCTCCTCTTGCCTTCAATCTTTCCCAACATCAGGGTCTTTTCCAATGAGTCGGCTCTTCCCATTAGAATTATTGGAGCTTCAGCTTCAGCATCAGTCCTTCCAATGATTATTCAGGGTGATTTACTTTAGGATAGACTGGTTTGATCTCCTTGCAGTCCAAGGGACTCTCAAGAGTCTTCTCCAGCACCACAGTTTGAAGACATCAATTGTTTGGTGCTCAGCCTTTTTTATTGTCCAGCTCTCAGATCCGTATATGACTACTGGAAAAACCATAGCTTTGACTAGACAGACATTTGTAGGCAAAGTAGTGTCTCTGCTTTTTAATACATTGTCTAGTTTGTCATTGCTTTTCTTTCAAGGAACAAGCGTCTTTTAATTTCATGGCTACAGTCACCATCTGCAGTGATTTTGGAGCCCAAGAAAATAAAGCCTGTCACTGTTTCCATTTTTTCCCCAATTATTTGCCATGAAGTTATGGGACCAGATGCCATGATCTTCATTTTTTGAATGTTGAGTTTTAAGCCAGCTTTTTCACTCTTCTTTTTATCAAGAGACTCTTTAGTTCCTCTTCATTTTCTGTCATAAGGGTGGTGTCATCTGCATACCTGAGGTTATTGATATTCCTCCTGGCAATCTTGAGTACAGCTTGTGCTTTATACAGCCCAGAGTTTTGCTTGATGTACTCTGCATATAAGTTAAATAAGCAAGGTGACAATATACAACCATGACATGCTCCTTTCCCAATTTTGAACCAGTCCATTGTTCCATGTCTTGTTCTGTCTCTTCTTGACCTGCATACAGGTTTCTCAGGAGGCAGGTAAGGTGGTCTGGTATTCTCATCTCTTTAAGAATTTTCCTCATTTTGTTGTGATCCACATAGTCAAAGGCTTTAGTATAGTCAATGAAGCAGAAGTAGACTTTTTTTTAATTCTCTGGTTTTTTTTTTCCTATGATTCAACGGATGTTGGCAATTTTATCTCTGGCTCCTCTGCCTTTTCTAAATCCAGCTTATACATCTGGAAGTTTTCAGTTCACATACTGTTGGAGTCTAGCTTGAAGGATTTTGAGCATTACTTTGCTAGCATGTGGAATGAGTGTAATTGTGTGGTAGTTTGAACATTCTTTGGCATTGCCTTTCTTTGCAATTGGAATGAAAATGGACCTTTTCCAGTCCTGTGGCCAATGAGTTTTCCAAATTTGTTGGCATATTGAGTGCAGCATTTTCACAGCATCATCGTTTAGGATTTGAAACAGCTCAGGTGGAATTCCATCACCTCTGCTAGCTTTGTTCATAGTGATGCTTCCTAAGGCTCACTTGACTTCGCACTCCGGGGTGTGTGGCTCTAGATGAGTGATCACACCATCATGGTTATCTGGGTCATGAAGATCTTTTCCGTATAGTTCTTTCGTGTATTTTTGCCACCTCTTCTTATCTTCTGCTTCTGTTAGGTCCATGCTATTTTTGTCCTTTATTTTGCCCATCTTTGCATGAAATGTTCCTTTGGAATCTCTAATTTTCTTAAAGAGATCTCTTGTCTTTCCCATTCTACTGTTTTCTTTTATGCCTTTGCATTGTTCACTCAGAAGGTTTTCTTATCTCTCCTTGCTCTTCTTTGGAACTCTGCATTCAGATGGATACATCATTCCTGTGCACCTTTGCCTTTCACATCTCTTCTTTTCTCAGCTATGTACAAGGCCTCCTCAGACAACCATTTTGCCTTTTTGCATTTCTTTTTCTTGGGGATGGTTTTGATCACTGCCTCCTCTAAAATGTTACAAATCTCCACATATAGTTCTTTCGGCACTTTGTCTATCTGACTTAATCCCTTGAATCTATTTGTCACTTACACTGTTTGATCATAAGGGATTTTGATTTAGGTCATACCTGAATGGCCTAGTGGTTTTCCCTACTTTCTTAAATTTAAGTCTGAATTTGGCAATAAGGATTTCATGATCTGAGCCACAGTCAGCTCCCAGTCTTGTTTATGCTGACTGTATAGAGCTTCTCCATTCTTTGGCTACAAAGAATATAATCAATCTGATTTCAGTATTGACCATCTGGTGATGTTCATGTGTAGAATCAGACATGGCTGGAGCGACTTAGCAAACATGCAATGTTAGTCGCTTAGTCGTGTCTGACTCTTTGCTATCTCATGGACTATAGCCCATGAGGCTCCTCTGTCCATGGGATTCTCCAGGCAAAAATACTGAAGGAGGTTGTCATTCCATTCTCCAGAGGATCTTCCTAACATAGGGACTGAACCTGGTCACCTGCATTGCAGGCAATTTCTTTACCTTCTGAGCTACAGAGAAGGCCATTCCATTGGGTAAATCTAGACAAATTTAGCACAATATCATATTCTCTCCTTCCAATTTTACTATACAGAAGTTAAGGCCCTGAAAGCAACCAACTCATATTCAAGAAATCTCCCTCAAGTCTACTTATTTGACCAAGCTAAATGTGGTGTAAGTACATTTTTTAGGATTTTAAGTAGCCATGGATGACATATCATGGTTTATGCTCTAAAAAATGTGTAAGTGGACATCAAGTCAGCTATGTTTAAGTTGACAGCCATTGAGGATTTATTATTTATTCATATGCTGTAAAGGGTGATGGATTAATGGTCTGACTGATTGATTGATGCCTTAAGTGATCCTGGAACTGCCTAAGGATGCTAGTATGGCTGGCTTCTTTCCCAAAAGGCTTGACTACCTATTTACATCAGAGTCCTAATTAGGATCCTCATTTTTCACAATTCATGTATCATTTACTTCATTTAAATAAATAGAATTTCTCCTTATCAGAAACTCACAATACCTAGATTGCAAGCCTTTGTCAGAGGATAAATCTTCAAGTATTTATTGTTCTATATTTGTCAAAAACACCTGAGAGTAAATATATTTTTGAAAGTGAGTGTTAGTCGTTCAGTTGTGTCCTACTCTTTGTGACCCAATGGACTGTAGTCTGCCAGGCTCCTCTGTCCATGGAATTCACCAGGCAAGAATACTGGAGTGGGTAGCCGTTCCCTTCTCCAGGGCATCTTCCAGACCCAGGGATTGAACCTGGGTCTCCTACATTTAGGCACATTTTTACCATCTGAGCCACCAGGGAAGCCCCGTATATGTGGAAGGAAATATCAAAGATAAACAATTCTCTAGTTTAACTGACTTGCATCCTCAGTTCAATCTGCACCATCAGAAAGCCTTAAACACTAGGAAACACTATTATCATAGCTCTCTAGAGACCTATTTTTACTGAATTGTACTTTGGTACAAAAGAATCCTCCTGCCAATGCAGGAGACGTTAATGATGAGGGTTCAATCCCTGGGTCGGGAAGATTCCCTGGAGAAGGAAATGACAATCCATTCCAGTATTCTTGCCAGGAGAATTCCATGGACAGAAGAACCTGGTGGACTATAGTCCATAGGGTTGCAAAAAGTTTGATCCAACTGAACGTCTGAACACACACACTTTGGTACTGGGTCCTAGACTTGTATTGACAGCTGCAATAAGAAAAACAAGATAAAAGTAAACTCTTCAGTTAGAGTAGACTAAACCTATTTAACAAACAGACCTAAACATCTCTATGTGCCTCAAACACAATAGCAGTTCATCTGTCATTCACATAAAGCCTAAAATGGTCATTCCCTGTAGTTGCTCAATTTTCATCTGTGTGTTGAATCAGGAATCTTTTGTGGCTCTGCCAAGCCCTGTGCTCTCATTGTCACGTGTGTTGAATGCTAAAAGTTGATGGAGATTATGGCAGAACGAACCTCTTCTACAATATTGTAATTAGCCTCCAATTAAAATAAATAAATTTAAATTAAAAAAAGGCTTAACTAGAAAAGAACACTCATATCTGATGCTCACTTTCCACTCATAAGAGTTATTAATAGATGAATGGTCACAATTTTTAGAATCTTAAAAAATAGCTGTGACAGCACATTTGTCTTTTCCTAAAGCATTATTGGGAATGTTCCTAAAGTTCCCCTTTTAGAATTTCTCCCTTAAAATAAGGGTTTTTTTTTCTCTTTTATGGTAGAATTTATTTAATTTATGGTCAATAAATTCAAATTTACTATTTAAAGTTTTATTTTTCAGGTTTAGTTATAAAAGTGATGCTAAGTTGAGTAAAACAATTCAAAATTTTTTCTATGTTATAGAGCAAGTAAATAAAAGAGTTTTCTGCTCCATACATTAAAACATACTCTTGGACTAAAGCTTTAGGGTGGAGAGGAAAGACAGTAACACAGTACAAATTCTTCCCTTGCTTTTATGACATTTGAACTATTTGGGGGGTTGTTTTGGAAATGTATCTTTCCTAGAAAATCTCCCATTTTTTCAAGATGTGCTAGGTTTTTGAAGGAGGTTAAAAGACATCATGTGGTCCTTTTAGATTTCCTCCAATCTATAGTTATTTCCCCCTCATCAATTCTTATTTGCACATTTGTGCTTTCTCCTCTTGCTGTCCTTGAGTAGGTCTGCTTACCTAATTTTTAGGGAACTTGTTCTTGGATTTATTCAGTAGTTCTAAGTTTTTTTCCATTTTCTAATTTATTAATTTCTGCTTTTATCTTGCCACTATGTTCCTTCTCCTTTCCTTAAGGCTACTTATTCCTTTCTACCTTTCTGAAATGAATGCTCTATTCACTTCTTTTTACTATTCATTTTTGATTAATACAAATATTAAGGCTGAGAATTTTCCTAGGTTCTGATATGAGTGTTTTCATTTTATTTTCTAGGCTTTTTTTATTTTTATTTTCTCTTGTTATTTGAGAAAGAGGGTTTTTTTTTTTTTTGGTTTTAATTTCTAAATGGAAGCATTTGTCGCTTTCTTATTTAGCTATTATTTCTGCTCATATTATATTATGGTCAGAGAATATTGTTTGTATTATTTCTCCTGCTTTAGATGTATTAAGATATTTTTAATGTCCCATATTAAACTAAATTTTGTGAATGGTCATTGAACAGTAAAAAAGACATATAATTTGTTTCCAAGCTACATACAAAGTTTGTCATATTAGTTAACACTATAAGGTCTTTTGTTTTATCTAGGTCTTCAGTTTCCTTAAAAATCTTTATCCACTAAATCTATCAAAGGCTAAGAGAGTGAATAAAAGTCAGGCACTAATGTTGTCTCTCTGTTTTTGTGTGCATTTGAGTTTGTTTTTGCTCTAAGAATGGCAATGCAATTTTTCTATCAAATAGTTATTCACATGTGTCAGAGTTTCATTGCAGAATGCACTCTTTATCATTATTAAGGATTCTTCTCAGTCTTTTAGTGTTTGTGCCAGTAGTCCAACCATTTTTGATACAATGATGTGTCCTTTTTATTTTCATTTGTCTGGTGTGTTGTTATTTGTTGTTTAATTTTCAGTCTTCCTGAGTCACTTTCAGTTAAATAAATCTCTTGTTTTCTCTGCTTTTGCCTTGTGATCCAATTTGAGAATTCTCTTCTGTTAATAGATGAGTTCAGGTCATTTGTACTTATTAATATGACCTGTGTGTTTATTCTTAGTTAAGTCACCACACTTAATATTTTCTGCTGCTGCTGCGTCACTTCAATCATGTCCGACTCTGTGCGACCCCACAGATGGCAGCCCACCAGGCTGCTCTGTCCCTGGCATTCTCCAGACAAGACTATTGGAGTGGGTTGCCATAGTATATTTTAACCTTCTTAATGTTTTATCATTCTTATCAAACTGTATTTTCTTTGGCTCTGGTATTTAATTTATTTGTACTTTATTGGATGCATGTTAAACAGTCTTAAAATATATTGTTATACAATATGGAAGAAAATAGATACTTACTGGATAAATGTGTGCATATAGAATATATACCTACTCATGTACCTGTGCCCATTTATAAATTTCTCTGTCAGACAAAACATTTTATATTTCTCATATCACATATGACCAGAGAGGCAATTCAACAACAGAAAGAACACTGGTATAAGACTCAAAAGACCTGGATTTTTCTGGTTCCAAATTGTACTAGCCAGAATACTCTGGGGATATTATTAAACTTCTCTACAAAATTAAGTAAAAGTTTTCTTTTATGGTAAAAGTTCTTTAAAAGATAAAATATATTAAAGTGTTTTTCTAGAAATACCAGCTCTTGGTCTGTTTTTTTTTTTTTAAGTTCTCAGTCACCCCAACAATAAAAATTTTAACTCAAAGTCTTAACACTATGCGTGAATCTGACTTGAAAATTCTCATGTACACAGATTCAGAAACAAAAATTTCATAACCCCATTGAATTTTATCAGATCAGTAACCCTTTGCAACAATTTTGACATTTGCTCATTCAGAAGTCACTCTGACAGTGAATATAATTTGCATAAATACTTCTGGTGAATTTTAAGTAAGAGAAACAGAAGGCATCTGATGATGACCATGATGAAAACACATCACTGTGTCTGTTTTCAACAACAGCAGGTGGCTTTGGACCTGAAAAGTAATAGGGTGGGAGTCCCTCGGTCATTTAGAATTAGTCATGAGGCTGTATAGGGGCGGGGGAGATACATATACCACAACATGAAATAAAATAGCAGAACTACCTCACACAAAAACGAAATCAGAAGACGGAGCAGAGCGTGAAATGTAACATGAGCTTAGCTAGTGTGTGGGCTAGTACGTCATCCCTCTGTCCTTGTTGTGCCTCAAAATAGAAAACAAAGGCCACTGGCACCTCCTGTGCAGCGATCTAAACCTACATGAATTTACAGTCTCAGTTCCCCTGTCACCTAGGAACATCACAGACATAAATCATTACTGTAATGTTACTGTAAACAACAGCTCACTGGACTGTTGTTGATCCATTAACTTCTCACTGTTTCTAACAACACTTCATTTCTCGACACAAGGAATCTCCCTAGGCATAAAGAAAAGGACTCTAAGGACCTTTAGCAGCACACATTACTGTATACTACATGTAAGACCAGGCTGTTCTTTTAGATAAGAATAGCACGCTGTAGCTTTTAGAGGTAAATTAAACTAATTGGCTGTAATAACCAGGAAAGCAATTACATTTCATGAATTAGTATGTGTACAAGAAAAATATTACCTTAAAAGGTACAAAATACTTTGATAGAATTAAAAATCGAAATTCTACTAAAGAGCAGAACTAGAGCAACTATTTACTGCCTCCTCAGTGCACTTAGATATGCTGTCTTTTAGGATCCTTACGGAAAATCTGTACTGTCTGTGTTAATGCTTTAATTTTACAGGTGAGAATATTGGGGAACAGAGAGGTTAAGTATGTTTTCTAAAGCCATTCAGCTTAGGAAACAGCAAATACAGGTGTCAAACCCTGGTGTGTCTGACTTCTAAGCCCTTTTGCTTTCCAGTACACCACACTATTTCCTTTAGGGCCTTTAAACAAGGTGCACACTTCTATGCCGACAAAGGTCCGTATAGTCAAGGGTATGGTCTTCCCAGCGGTCACGTATGGCTGTCAGCACTGGACCGTAAAGAAGGCAGAACACCAAAGAACTGATGCCTTCCAACTGCGGTGCTGGAGAAGACTTCTGAAAGTCCCTGGGACTGCGAGGAAATCAAACCAGTCAATCTTAAGGGAGATCGACCCTGAATATTGACTGGAAGACTGATGCTAAGCTGAAGCTCCAGTATTTTGGTCATCTGATATGAACAGACAACTCTTTGGAAAAGTCCCTGGTGCTGGGAAAGATTGAGGGCAGAAGTAGAAGAGGGTGTCAGAGGATGAGATGGCTGGACATCACTGATGCAGTGAACATGAACTTGGGCAAATTCCAGGAGATGGTGAGGGACAGGGAGGCCTGGCGTGCTGCAGTCCATGGGGGTCACAAAAAGTTGGACACAACTGGCTAACTGAACAGCAACAACAACATGTGTATGCAACGTAGGATATTTAAAATAGGTAATGCAGAGTCTGTAACACTGATTATTTTGAAAGTTAACTGATTAGAGTTTATGAATAAGTACAAGACAAAGCATGAGGAGAGGTTTAAAACAGTAGTAGGAGAGGTTTAAGAGAGTAGTGAAGGATTTAAATAAAGTTGATATGAAATCCAATTTACAAAATTCAGAAACTATTTCATGAAAAATGGCATTTCAAACTGTTTTAAAAATTAGAAGAATGTTGTAGGGAGAAACCATATTGTTAAACATAGCTTTTAAACTATGTGAAATTGGACGTCCTGTTTATTTGCTTTTTTGTAGATACATGGCAAGTGATTTCCATTTTACCTGGTGTGTTTCATGAAGGAAGTTAAGTCTCTGGCAGATAAGAGATTCTTGCAGGTAAGATTTATTAAATCTAACCTGAGAATGTTCCTAGAAAACGTTTGCAGGCGTTTTTCTAAAAATCTAGATTATCATATTTGTACCTTAGCCAAATGTAACGTAATGAATCTGTTCTTGTTTATAAAGGAACACTTCAAAAAGTTTCAACAAACTACCGTCCACAAAGAAGAATTTAGCATCAAGGTATGCCAATTAAAGGTATACATTACAATGTGTATATATTTAACACCTGGACAACTCGTTGACATGTGTTGTTGGAAAATGGCTCCAGCAGTCTAAAATTCAGCCGTGTCAAGGTTCTGGGGTTAAAATTGGACTCAAAAGACCTCAACAAACCTGGTGAGCTTTAGGTCAGTGGGCCAAATTCTTGCACACAACTGCTACTGACATCAGGGAAAGAGATCAGACTTCAGTGAAAGGTGACCTTAACTGATCTGGAGTAGCACCGGTCTTCCAACTCACTATTTAATTCATTTAAACTAACTGAGCCCATTTAAAAGACAAAAGCTGGGTTTCAACATCATGAATGAATAATATTTTCTGTGTCTATCAGAATCCTCCCATGTGAAATGGACAAATGGAGGAACAGTCTGTTCGATTTCTTCTCTGACAATGCCCACAGCACTCTCCAGAACACTCTATAACAAGGTGAGATATTTCTACTTGTTAGAGAACAATTTCTTCTTTTTAATTTTCTTTAAATCAAAATTCCTTACCCGCTAAACTCTGTTTTCACTTTTTCTCAGAGTAACTTCGTTTTTTGTTCAGGGTGTCAATTATGTTCCTCATGTGTTACATGTTTTTATAAATAACTTTTTCATTGATGTAACAATGACATGTCCTCTTTCTCAACTGCAAAAGAAGATAGCCAGTGTTTCAGTGGAATAGGAAAACATTGACTTATTTCTTATTTCTTTATTCCTCTGTTTCAGTCACTTTCATATATGCTAGAAGCTAAACATAATGGTAGCTGAAAGTGGCATTTAATGTTTCAAAGTACACTGGAGAGGTGAAGGGCGTTTCTGTAGGAATCAGGAAGCTCCACTATCAGGGTCTAGGAACTGTGGATATGCTTTGGAAGTTCCTGGTCAAGTTCATATCAACAAGCATCCTGCTTCTTTTAGGATTTTTCAGTCTTATTCTCTCACCATCCTTGATGCTCAGACAGACAAAACTGCCCTCACTTCCCATCTATCACATCCATTCTCACTCTTAATTCTTTTTATGTTCCTTTGCTCAGGCACCACCTATTGCAAATAACTAACACAGATCAGTTAGAAGACCTTTGTATCATGATAGCTTTGTTTTCCTCTTCTTATTGAGCACTTACATTGCAATTGCATGCTTACTGGTCTGAGTCTCATCCCTTATTGAAAGCTCACTGAAAGGGAAATACTTTGTCATATTGTTCACAGTTATATATCTCACAGTGTCTGGCACATGGTAGGCATTTGATAAGTATTTATTAAATGAGTAAGTAGTAAATGAATGAATGAATGAATGACTTTCAGACCTGTATGAGGAACATTAGAGTAATATTTGCTGACTTTATACATAATAATTGATATCATTGCTCAAATATAATATTATTGTAGTAAATGAATAAAGAAAGAACATATGACTATATCATAACTTTTGAACAAGTTGAATGATAGATCTAAGCAATTTGGACCTAGGTGGAATTTCCTCTTCAGCCAGAATAAAGAAAAGCAGCTTTCTTGATATTCCTGAATTTATCATTATTCTAGAATCCATCTGGTCTAGTCTTTAAGTTATTAAACATTCCAGAGAAGTTTGACAGGAGATGAAGTCCACTGAGCATTCACACTGACTCCTTACCTTGGCTTCCAGAGCTGGATAGGAAAGTGGACCACACACCTGAGACAGTATTCTTTGTCCATCCACACCTGTAACTACACCTAGCCAGAAAGTGTGTGACTGCTTCTCATTGATAGAGTTATGTCAGGCATCCAGCCATACAGATCACTTTTACAAGCCCCAGTGCCCTCCTTGCTAAACACTGATGGATTGGTTGAGACATCTTTAACCTTTACTCTGCTTTCTACTTTCTGACATCTGTGAATGACACATTCACAAATTTAATGCAATTTCAACTCTGAGATAGAGTGGAATGTAGAATATCTTGGGATCTTGGGGCTAGAGAAGGGGAAGAAACAAAATGTTGGAGTTAAAAAAAAAAAAAAGACTGAATGGAAAGAGACCAGGACGGCAGGGGAGTAAGGTTGTCAGGTATAATGAAGATTTAGTGCTTCAGCAATAAATCTAATTCAGCTAGAAGAGCATGCTGCCAAAACACTGTGCAAGAAATACCCCCAAGGTATTCAAAGGGGTCTCTTTAAACCCTGTTCCCTTCACATTGCATATCTGAACACAGACAGTTGGAGTTCAGAGAGCACACATCTGGGTCACTGTGCAAATCCCTACTCTCCTTTAAAAAAATAAAATACACACACTCCACCTACTCTAGACTTACTCTACTGCTGTGTCTGCCAAGGAAAACCATTTTGTTTTGGAATACAAAAGCCAAAACACAAAGTGGAACCAACCCACACAGAGTAATGCTCAGCTACTTCATGTATCCAAAGAAAGGAAAGTATTCAAAGCCCAATTCTCAGATTACTACTCCATCAGGCAACTGGACTTAGTTTTTTTTTTTTTTCCATTCCATTGTTTTCTACAGTGAGGACCAGAAATCTCCGAGAAGTCATGAGATTTAACAAAGCAATATCCAGCACCATTCATTTCTCTTGCATTTAATGTAGAATTAAGCTCCATACTCACAGTTTGACACATTACACTTTTTGCACATTTTTTGGTTCATCATGATAATGTAAGGAGAAAGGCTTTGTAAACTTCAAAATGCTACCTTTAAAGAGAAATATTTTATGGTTACAAGTTGCTTTCCTCTCATTTTAATTTTATACTTTGATATTTTAATATAGGGGCATTTCCAGTGGCTCAGCAGTAAAGAATCTGCCTGCAATGCAGAAGACCTAGGTCCAGTCCCTGGGTTGCGTTGGGAAGATCCCCTAGAGGAGGGCATGGCAACCCACTCCAGTATTCTTGCCTGGAGAATCCCATAGACAGAGGAGCCTGGTGGGCTACAGTCTACAGGGTCACAAAGAATAGGATATGACCGAAGCTACTGAGCATGCATGCCTTTTAATACAGGAAAGCAAATATGTGTAATTGTCTCATTATTTGGCTTCTAAAGATTAATTCTTTACATAGAAGTTGCTGAATGGAAAAAATACTTCCTGAGTTTTCCAAAATCATTCAGTAAAGAAGGAAATTGTGTCTAAGTAGGTGCTTACTAACAGAGTTCCATCACAATCCTCATAGTAATAGATAAAACCAAGGTAAAACAACTCAGTAGTTTAGTCACTAAGTCGTGTCCAACTCTTCTGTGACCCCATGGACTGTAGCCCACCAGGATCCTCTGTCCATGGAATTTCCCAGGCAAGAGTACTGAAGTGAGTTGCCATTTCCTTCTCCAGGGAATCTTCCAACCAAGGGATCAAACTCATGTCTCCTGCATTGGCAGGTGGATTCTTTGCCACTGAACCATCCAGGGAAGACTTCTAATAGGGTGCGTGCTAAGTCACTTCAGTTGTGTCCAACTCTTTGTGAACCTATGGACTATAGCCTGCCAGGCTCCTCTGTGCACAGGATTCTCCAGGCAAGAATACTGGTGTTGGTTGCTGTGCCCTCCTCCAGGGAATCTTCCTAAGCCAGGGATTGAACCCACATCTCTTATGTCTCCTGCATTGGCAGGCAAGTCCTTTACCACTAGCACCACCTGGGAAACCCTCTGATAGGGGTGGATTCAGGCAATCTTCAATAAACTATTCTTGTCCCATCAACCTTCATTTCAGATGACTAATACAAATATCAAAACAATAGACTAAGAAGAAGAAAGGCCCCCAACTTCATTTATCTTATTTTTATTTCATTTAAGATGTTTTCTTTTCATGAGAAGGCAAGATAATCAATCAAGAAGTTTAAATTATGGTGCCCACCCTCAAGATGAGAGACAAGTATAAGCACTTGATGAGCTAAATAGCAATACATCTTAGATGTAACAGCCAACAACCTAGAGATATCAAAACAGAAGTTTAGACAATAATTACTGAAATGGCAGATCATTGTAAACCACAGTGGTTTACAGGCTGTCTGTGAAATGATGCTCACTCTACAACTTGCACAGAATTGTTCAAACTGATTGGTGCAGTTGATGTGAAAAAAATGCCCTAAACAATTCTATAATGACTACAAATATTTATATATGTAGTGAGAACTTGAGTCAATAGAAGTCTTGTTGATAGTAACAAGACCTTATTGCTTAAAATAGAGTTTATGAAACTTTTTACCTACTTATTGTATCTTATCCCTACAAAGTATCAGAATCCTTATTTGAGGGATGAAGTCCAAGGCTGGGAGAAGATGAAGGGACCGCCTAAATGTACATTGTTCATAGTGGTTTTGATCAAACTTTAAGCATTTGATTACTAGTTAATGTCATTTCCACTATAGAATTATTAAAATTATCTTTAGGAAAATAATATTTATAAAACTCAATGACATTTTAAGCTTGATGATAACTAAGAACTGACCATATATTTCTGAATTATAATAATTAACATTTACAGGGTACTAAGTTAGAGCTAAGAATATTTATGTATACTATCTCATTAAATCCTTTTAGTAATTTTCTGTTTGGGACATTGTTAATCTTATTATTTCTGTTTTGTTCTATTCAGTCACTCAGTCTTATCTGACTCTTTGTGACCGCATGGACTGCAACATGCCAGGCTTCCCTGTCCATCATCAACTCCTGGAGCTTGCTCAAACTCATGTTCATGAACTTTCTCAAATTTATGTTATCATTTAGAATATGGAAAAACTGAGTTAGAATTAAAATTTTAACCCCAACCTGTACACAGTCCAGAGGCTTCCTCCATGGTCACCTATGCACAATCTGGGCAAGTTGATTTATATTATTAGACAGAGGCTCTCCATAGCAAAAAATTATTCTTTAGCAGTTGTACATTGGACTCAGTTTAAACCTACAATATCATCATTATGGTAAATAATCTGATGACTTACTGCACATCTGAATTTAGCCTATAATCACTTTACCACTCAACCTCAGAATTAAAGAAATCATGTTAATATAAAATATTAGAAAAGCTTTAGAAGAAAATATTTCAGTTATACATAGAGTTCACATGTATATTTCAATCTCTAAGTTAGAATGACATCACATGAGATAAAACAAAATAAGCCTCTGGGTATCAAATAATTTTATTACTGTTGGAAAATACTTACTAATTCCATCAGCTGTGAAGTTCTAAAATCAATCCAAATGTCTTTAAAATGTCAGGAACCATATTGAAAATTCTTCTCAGCTCATTCCAAATGAAATTCACTATTAATAACATCGTACATTTACTATACTCTAACAAAGAATATTATGTTTAATTCATGATTATCAGATCTACAGTTGGTGGAAATAAGAAAGCAATCAACATACATATGAAAGTCCCAGTCCCAGATTCCATAGATTCTAAACCATAGCTTTTTGTGCCCTAGGGAGTTTTCAGTTAACTTCAAAATAACTAAAAATATTCCTTAGTTATAATAGAGGTCTATGAGCCAAAAGGTCTTTGAAACCACACAGATCCTTAGTTGTAGTACTAATAGAAGAAATTCTTCAGTAGATTTTGGGTGGCACTAGAGTATTCAGATTTTTTTTTTTTTTAAAGAAAAACTTCCTGGATTTTCTCTTATGTAATATCCATTATCAATGAGAGTATCTGCATCTGAAAACTCCTGAGGTAGAACATTTCATTACCTCACCATGCTGATGCACCAGGTGTTATAGTGAAAATAAATTTAATATGAACAGTTTAGAGATAGCATTTGATGATGGATTAGTTTACAGAAAAGATGCTATAAATCAAATCTTATCTTAATATGGTAAATTCCAGTATTATTATTACATTCTTGATCTTCCACTCAGTATTTATGGAATTGACCACAAACATAACATTAATTCAACTACAAAGGAACTGTTTCTATACTGTAAAAAAAAATATTTGTGGCTTCCCTGCTAGTTATTTTTTAAAGATTTATTTATTTTAATTTAAATGTATTTATTTTTAATTGGAGAATAATTGCTTTACAATATTGTGTTCATTTCTGCCATCAACATGAATCAGCCATAGGTATACATATGTCCCCTCCCTCTTGAACCTCCCCCTGACCTCACACCCTATCCCATCCCTCTAGGTTGTCATTGAGTACACTGGGTTTGAGCTCCATGCGTCATACAGCAAATTTCCACTGGCTATCTATTTTACATATGGTAATGTACATGTTTCAATGTTTGGAAAAGCTGAAAGAGTAACATTCAGTCAGTTCAGTTCAGTCGCTCAGTAGTGTCCGACTCTTTGCAACCCCATGGACTGCAGCCAACTCCCGGAGTTCACTCAAACTCATGTCCATTGAGTGGGTGATGCCATCCAACCATCTCATCCTCTGTCGTCCCCTTCTCTTCCCACCTTCAATCTTTACCAACATCAGGGTGTTTACAAATGAGCCAGTTCTTTGCATCAAGTGGCCAAAGTATTGAAGTTTCAGCTTCAGCATCAATCCTTCCTATAAATACCCAGGACTGATCTCCTTTAGAATGGACTGGTTGGATCTCCTTGCAGTCCAAGGGACTTTCAAGAGTCTTCTCCAACACCACAGTTCAAAAGCATCAATTCTTCAGTGCTCAGCTTTCTTTATAGTCCAACTCTCACATCCATACATGACTACTGGAAAAACCATAGCTTTGACTAGACGGACCTTTGTTGGCAAAGTAATGTCTCTGCTTTTTAATATGCTATCTAGGTTGATCATAACTTTTCTTCCAAGGAGCAAGCGTCTTTTAATTTCATGTTTCAATGTTTGGAAAAACTGAGAGAGTAACATTATTTATTATTTAATTTATTTTTAGCTATGCTGGGTCTTCATTGCTACACACTGGCTTTCTCTAGTCGCAGTGAGCAGAGGCTACTCTCTAGTTGTGGTCATAAACTTTTTATGCACTGGCCTCTCTTTTTGTGGAGCACAGGTCTAGGCACAGTAGGCTTCAGTAGTTGTAGCACATGGGCTCAGTAGTTTCAGCTCATGGGCTCCAGAGTGCTGGCTCAGTAGCTATAGTCCATGGGCTTAGTTAACCTGCCACATGTGGGACGAGGGGTTGAACCTGTGTTCCCTGAATTGCAAGGTAGATTCTTTACCACTGAGCCACCAGGGAAGCCACCCTGTTAGTTATTTTACTAGTAATCAATATAACATAACAGGCACTGATAAAAACATAAGTGAATCAAAGTAATACATAAAGAGAAAATTGGGCATACCTTCACTTTTCACTTTTAAATAACTAAACAAGAGTTTAGACTTAAAGGTAACTTGTAAAGATTCATTGCAATACATATTTTTAAGCCTATAGCACCCGGTATTCCCAGGAGGTCTCCCATCCAAGTACTAACTAGTCATTGCAATATTTTAAAAAGGGAACTGACATGATTGAACTTGTGTTTTAGAAGAGCACTCAAGAGGCAATTATGGAGGATGGACATGAGGGGGAAGAGATTAGCAGCAATGGGAACAGTTAAGAAGCAAATTGACGGAAACTGAAAGTCCCATGGCAGTGTAGATAGAGTGGCAAAGAACATTATTAACTGACATCTAAATACTGCTTACTCTGTGCCAGGCAACATCCTAAGCATTTTACACATATTAATTCATTTAATCTTCACTACAACCCTATGAATTAGTGTTATCAGTTTGCTTTTATGAGATAATAATCCAAAACATAGTACTTTAAATAATTGGTTGGCAGTTCTCCTAATCTTGGCTAACATCACACATTCTCTGTGGTCAATGTCTGTGTTGGCTAGGGTCTGACTGGGCTAAACTGGCTATAGTTAAGAAGATTTTTCTCTGAACCACATGGTCTCTCCTTTCCCAGAAAGTTGGCTCATGTTTGAGAGAACATAAATATTCAAGGTCTTTTAAGACCTGTTTAGAATGGACACACAATCATATTTTCTTCATTCTATTAATCAAAGCAGTATACAGTCTAAACCTGATTCAAAGGTGGAAAATTAACTTAGTCTCTTTTAATTTTTTAATAAAACATAGTTGACATACATCATTATGTTAGTTTCAGCTCTACTACTCAATGATTTGACATTGTATACATTATGAAATGATTACTACAATAAGTCTAGTAACCATCTGTCCCCAAACAAACATTGCAGTATCACTGACCATCTTTATTACGCTGCATATTAAATTCTCTGATGATTAGTGATGTTGAGCATTTTTTAATGTGTCTGTTCACCACCTGTATGCCTTCCTTAGAAAAATATCTATTCAGGCTTTCTGCCCATTTTTTAATTAAGCTGTTTTTGTTGTTGTTTTTATTGAGTTCCATGAGTTATTTGTATATTTTGAATATTAACCTGTTATTAAACATATCATTTGCTAATGTCTTCTTCCATTCAGTAGGCTGTCTTTCCATTTCTTTAAAGGTTTCCTTTGCTGCGCAAAAAATTTTATAGTTTGATGTATTCCATTTCTTCATTTTTGCTCTTCTTTCCCTTGTCTGAGGAGATATATCCAAAAATAATTGCTAGGACTGGTGTCAAAGAACGTACTCCCTATGTTTTATCCTAGGGGTTTTATAAAAGACTTACATTTAAGTTTTAATGCACTTTGAATTATTTTTGTATATAATGTAAGAAAGCAATCTTGTTTGATTCTTTTGCATGTAGCTGTCCAGTTTACCCAAAACCATTTATTGAAAATGTCATCTTTTCTCCATCACATAATCTTGCCACCTTTGTTGTAGATTAAGTTAAGTGTAGGTTTCTTTCTGGGTTCTCTATTCCGTTTCATGGATCTGTGTATCTGTTTTTGTGCCAGTACCATACTGCTTCAAGTACCGTAGCTTTGTGGTATGGTCTGAAATCAAGTGTGTGATACCTTTGTCCTTCTTTCTCAAATTTATTTTGTCTATTTTTATTCTTCAATCTTTAAATATAATATATAGTATTGAGTGATTTGCAAATACTGAACCATCCTTCTCCCAGAAAGATAAAAGGGAGAGAAAGCAGAGAAAACTTTGCCATTTTAATTCTAATGTGTCTTGGTGTGGACATCTTTGGGTCCATCTTTTTTGGGACTCTCTGTCCTTTCTGTAGTTGATTATCTGTTTCCTTGCCCAGGTTAGGAAAGTTTCCAGCTAGGATGAATCTGAGTACTAGGGTGGCTGCCTGTGAGATCCAGGGGGCCGAGGGCCATCAACCTCCTCTCTTGATGATAGGGGCTTGAAAATCACATTGCAAGGGGAACAGTAAAGAGAAGAGGAAAATATTTTGGTGATCCTTGATGTCTGCCTCTGGGAGGTATTATTATTATCAAGCCTCTTTTGCAGGTAGGGAAACAGAAACACAAATTTATTAAATAGTTGCCCTAAGCCATTCATCAAACAGTAAAGCTCTAGTCTGTTGTCTAAGGAATTTTCTTATATGTCTCTAGGTACAGAGGTACAGAGTGTTAGTCACTCAGTCATGTCCAACTCTTTGCGACCCCATGGACTGTAGCCCACCAGGCTCCTCTGTCCATGGAATTCTCCAGGCAAGAATACTGGAGTGGGATGCAACTTCCTTCTCCAGAGGCTCTTCCCAACCCAGGAATTGAACCCAGGTCTCTTGCATTGCAGACAAATTCTTTACCATCTGAACCACCAGGGAAGCCCATATGTATCTAAGTTTTTAATAAATGGAAAATGGTTAAGAAAGTATTAGAAGGAAAAATCAATAAAATTTAATGATTGATTAGATTTAGGAATACTCAGAGAAGGAATAAGAGAGGATTCAAATTTGGAAAAGTGATACTATGAAGAGGAGTCAGTATTTATTGATTATACTAACCACAAATTAAGTAATGTAGAATAATAAAACATTCAAGACTGAGCTACCCTCAGGTTATGCAGGTGGATATATTTATTGGGCTGCTGCTAGAGTTGGAGTGTCTCACTCAAAAGAAAGAGATCTGAATAGAGATACAGATTTCAGCTTCACATAGTTGATTTGGCAATTTAAAGCATGAGAGTAGATGAAGAGACTCAGAAAGAGCTTAAAGAAGGCCAAGGGCAAAGTCTAGAGAAGTACAGAGACAATGCAGAGGAAGAGGGGCCTTCCCAGTAACTTTCAGATGACAAAAACAGTACACAAGTTCCTTGCAGAAACACATGTAAATTTAAATCCATTTGTGATATGATAACATCATTGTAAGATTCAAATTATTTCAGCAAAATATTTAAATATAAGGTCTTACACATAATCAGGCATACTAGAAGACAAGGCAACATGAGCAAAAGCAAACCAACAACAACAAAAATTAGATAATAGAAAAAGACTGATAGGGGCTTCAGATACTGTCATTCACTGATAGACATTTTTAAATAACCATGAATGCAGTGCAAGGAAATAAAAGACAAAAATTGATAAAAGAACTGAAAATACTAAAAATATTCAGATGGAAATTCTGAAACTCAAAAATGCAAAAAACAAAACTAAAAATTCAGTCAGTAAGTTTAACAGTAGGTTAACACAATTAAAGAGACAATTAGTAACCTGCAAGAAAAATCAGGGGGAAAAGTGTCCAGAATAAAATCATAACATGTCGAAAATATAAGAGTACACAGGACACAGTAAAAAGGACTACCTATAAGGTTTTAGAATATCACACAGAGAAAACAGAGAAAGGCACTTAAACCACACTTTAAAGAAATAATATCCAACTGGTCAATAGACATTGTAAAAATGTGTTTCACTTCATTAGCATTCAGAGAAATGCAAAATTCAAAACACACTGAGATACCACTACATTCCAAAATGACTAAATTTCTGAAAGACGTCAATTGCAAATTTGGCAAGGATGTGAAATAAGAGGAACTCACATACATGTCTAACCATGTAGGAAACATAGGAAGCCATTGATGAGCAAGACATAGGAATCAGAAAGAAGTAAGTATACAACAGGAAATTTACTTTTACAGAGATGAAACCTATCTTTTCTTTGAGAGCAAGGAAAATGGATAGATTTGTTTGGGGCTAAAGTTTTGAGGAAGCTTTGAGTGTGGCCACTCAAGAGAGTGGGGCCACTAATGAAGTGCAAGTAAGCAAGGCAAGGTAGGGAGTTTGCAAATGTTGAAGAAACATTTGGGATATCTGTTGGGAAGACTTGACATGAGAGTTCACTAGGCATGTATAGAAGAGTGACTGAGATTACGAAGAGCCAGTTGATAATGAAAACAATGTCATTTATATGAGTCTATGGTGCAAAGATGGTGACTGCAGCCATGAAATTAAAAGATGCTTACTTCTTGGAAGAAAAGTTATGACCAACCAAGATAGCATATTGAAAAGCAGAGACATTACTTTGCCAACAAAGGTTCGTCTAGTCAAGGCTATGGTTTTTCCTGTGGTCATGTATGGATGTGAGAGTTGGACTGTGAAGAAGGCTGAGTGCCGAAGAATTGGTGCTTTTGAACTGTGGTGTTGGAGAAGACTCTTGAGAGTCCCTTGGACTGCAAGGAGATCCAACCAATCCATTCTGAAGGAGATCAGCCCTGGGATTTCTTTGGAAGGAATGATGCTAAAGCTGAAACTCCAGTACTTTGGCCACCTCATGCGAAGAGTTGACTCCTTGGAAAAGACTCTGATGCTGGGAGGGATTGGGGGCAGGAGGAGAAGGGGACGACAGAGGATGAGATGGCTGGATGGCATCACTGACTCGATGAACATGAGTCTGAGTGAACTCCGGGAGTTGGTGATGGACAGGGAGGCCTGGTGTGCTATGATTCATGGGGTCGCAAAGAGTCAGACACGACTGAATGACTGAAATGAACTGAACTGATGGTGCAAAGAATGTTCAAACTACCACACAATTGCACTCATTTCACATGCTGGCAAGGTAATGCTCAAAATCCTTCAAGCTGGGCTTCAATAGTATGTGAACCAAGAACTTCCAGATGTATAAACTGGATTTAGAAAAGGCAGAGGAACCACAGATCAAATTGCCAACATCTGTTGGATCATCGAAAAAAAAACAAAAGAATTCCAGAAAAACATCTACTTCTTCATTGACTATGCTAAAGCCTTTGACTGTGCAGATCACAACAAACTGTGGAAAATTCTTCAAGAGATGGGAATACCAGACCACCTTACTTGCCTCCTGAGAAACCTGAATGCAGGTCAAGAAACAACAGTTAGAACCAGATATGGACAAATGGACTAGTTCAAAATTAGGAAAGGAGTACTTCAAGGCTGTATATTGTCACCCTCCTTATTTAATGTCTAGTTATGTCATGCAAAATGCTGGGCTGGATGAAGCTCAAGCTGGAATCAAGATTGCTAGGAGAAATATCAATAACCTCAGATAGCACATGATACCACCCTAATGGCAGAAAGTAAAGAGAAACTAAAGAGCCTCTTGATGGGTGAAAGAGAAGAGCAAAAAAGTTGGCTTAAAACTCATTATTCAAGAAACTAAGATCCTGTCATCTAGTCCCATCACTTCATGGCAAATAAATGGAAAAAAAAAAAATTGAACCGGTACCAGACTTTATTTTCTCAGGCTCCAAAATCACTGTGAACAGTGACAGCAGTGCTCCTTGGAAGGAACACCATGACAGACCTAGACAGTGTGTTAAAAAGCAGAGACATCAGTTTGTCAACAAAAAGGTCCATAGAGTCAAAGCTGTGGTTTTCCAGTGGTCATGTACGTATATGAGAGTTGGACCATAAAGAAGGCTGAGACTAAAGAATTGATGCTTTGGAACTGTGGTGTTGGATAAGATTTGAGAGTCCCTTGGACAGCAAGATCAAATCAGTAAATTCTAAAGGAAATCAGCCCTGAATATTCATTGGAAGGAGTTATGCTGAAGCTGAAGCTCTAATACATTGGCCACCTGATGCAAAGAGCTGACTCACTGCAAAAGACCCTAATGCTGGGAAAGATTGAGGGCAGTAGGAGAAGGGGGCAACAGAGGGTGAGATGGCTGGATGGCATCACCAACTCAATGGACATGAGTTTGAGCAAACTCCTGGAGATAGTGAAGGACAGGGAAGCCTGGCATGCTGCAGTCCATGGGGTCACAAAGAGTCGGTCACAACTGAGCGACTGAACAACAACAAATGGTACTGTTTTAGTGATTTCTCTGCTCTCAGTGGTGCTGTACCATCTTGGTTTATGAAACATAGCATAGGTCTTATTGGAGTTTTCTTTGAGGTCTAATTCATTCATTTACTAAGAAGTGCTTCTACACCATACTCAATATAAAAGGGCATTATATATCTGTCCAGAAACAATTATACTTAGTTATATAGAAAAATATGCAAGGGAAATGAAGACAAAGCACTTACATTGAATCTAGAATATAGTGGTGAGCTTGACCATTTAATCCACATGCTTGGCTACAGACAGTCGGCATTTAAGGTATCTTAGGCACTCAAGCATCTGTGTCCCTGAAGCCATCTCAAGCAAAATGGTGCAGGCCCTCAAATATCACTAAACCTCAGTAAGAAAGATTCAGCCAACTTCCTTTGTAGACCATTGTAGTTTCCCCCAATTCTTATGGCCCAGACATACTTTCTTATATGTTTCATGGTCTATTTAACTTTCCCCGAAGTCTGGAAAACCTCAAAAGCCTGTTGACAGCAAGGATTTTTAAAAGTCATTCCTAAGACAGCCAAAACTGTAGTTCAGAGCTTGCATAGAAACCTTGATTTTTACAAGCAGACCGGTGATATAGATACTCCCTCCCCACACTCAATTACATTCCCTCATTTCAGTTCAGCTTTGCATACGAGTTTTACAAAGCTGAGTCTGACGAGATGAAATGTTAGGAAGAAAAGGCAAGTGCATGGCAACACCCCACCAGATATATATTTAATTAAAATGACTCACCCTAACAAAGCGAAAAAGCAGGTCATTTCATAGACTGTCCCCCAAATGTTCTCCTTATCTTACCACCCAAATTCACATGGTCTTTAAAAAAAAAATACTCTTCAGAACAGGTCCTGAGTAGATTCTGGAAGGGAATACATGTTTGCTTGGTACCCTTTTACATTTTATTATCCCACAAAACATCAGAATAGACAGGACCAAGTTTGAAAACCAAGTTTGACCAAGATTGAAAACCCAGGAGAGACCTTCAACAGCAACCTTATCTTGTTTGAATGCATGTTCTGAGGTCACCTGGGGTGAGCCAGAACTCAGCTGACAGTGTATCAAAAGGCTTCAAGCTCACAAAAGAAAGCATCGTGAGTGCACAAAGGTCGAGCATCTTTGGAAGTGGGTAAATTGGAACAATATGATATGCCATGTCTGAAAACATTTCCCATTTTCTAACTTTGCAAAAGCAGTTTGTGGTCTGGATTCTTGGAAGCAAAGGAAATGAAAATGAATAAAAGTAAGTTAATGTCAGAAGTGCTGGACTTTTTGGTGGTGATGGTAGTGTAAAAAATAAAAATAACACTTATACATGCCGAAGTACATAGACAGTAATTCCTTCAAAAGCTGGAAAACTTGGGGCAAACCCAAACAGCATGCACCTATCATTCAATTTGAGGAAATCAAGACAGCACTGAATTTCACAGATTGTATCATAGACAGCTATTACTGTCCAAGCCAGTGGCACCTTTTGCTCCATCGTGACTAACTACCAGTCCAATTTGCTGGATTCACTCTCTCTGTGTGTCTTCATTGTTTCAAGCCGGGAGAGACTTATCCTAATAATGGGTCAATCCTCAGCCAAATGTGTTCAGCTGAAGGCCACCATAGAAGAATGGCAGGATATTGTCTTTCCACCAGCAAGTGAATTGCAGGCAGCTTAAGGCAATATCCATTTCGCTATAATGCTGGTTTATATTACAGCTCTTTTCAAACTTCTAATTGCCCTGTATTGCTGACATTTATAGACATGCCCTATTTTAAACGAAAACACAACACTGAGGTCAGGAGGAGGTTCTGGGACAGCTGAGACCCCAGGTGAAGCCAAAGGGGGAAATTACTTTAAAACTTCTAAATGCCAAACATGTTTGAGAAAAGGAAGAAAAAAATAAATAAAATCTTCGGGCAGAAAAAACATTAATCATAGCCCCATGGTATAAATTAATAATAACCATATTTAATTCTATGTAAACATTCATTGGTTGGATTATATAATTTTTAAATGAAAGTAAATATTATTCATTTGGCTTGGTAAGTCTGGTAAGTCTCAGCTTATATGGAATAACTTTATGATTTTTTTCCTTCCAATTTCACTTTTATTTGTTAAAAGCAAACACACCAAGCTAACCAGGTTTGTCAGCTGCTTTTGGCAATCACAATATGTTATGAGTCTTTAAGATCATTCTAAAAGTTGCAATGAATAAAATAATATTTCACATTTATGTAGGACTTTTCACCTTGTATCTCATATGGTTTTATAAGCAATAAATCACTCATTCCAGAATTGCAACTAAACAGTCTCAAATGCAGTGCCAGTAAGTATTTCCCAGGTAGCTCCAGAAGAAGAAAGGTATATATAGGCTATAATCATTTTCATTTGTATATTTGTACATTCACTCACTGAATTAGTGAATCATTGATCCATATACTTGACATATATTCATGTCATGTTCATAACTGTCTAACACTGTGTAGATTTCAGGCTATATAAAGAAGTATTAAAGAGTTTACACTTTAGTTGGGTTCTGATTAGGAAATCAATTGTTTGAGATCTTACTCTCAATAGCCAGAACAAATTCTTTTCAATGCTGTGGTCTCAGTCTCCTTGTGAATTGAGAAATAAGAAAATTATTAATAAACAGTCAACACTAGTGCTTTTCTTTTTACAGGCCATATATATTCATAGAAAAAATTTAGGAAAAAAAGAACTCACCATTCATTTATTTATTTATTTGGAGGCTAATTACTTTACAATATTGTATTGGTTTTGTCATACATTAACATGAATCCGCCACAGGTGTACATGTGTTCCCCATCCTGAACCCCCTTCCTGCTTCCCTCCCCATCCCATCTCTCTGGGTCATCCCAGTTCACCAGCCCCAAGCACCCTGTATCATGCATTGAACCTGGACTGGCGATCCATTTCACATATGATAATATACCTGTTTCAATGCTATTCTCCCAAACCATCCCACCCTCGCCCTCTCCCACAAAGTCCAAAAGTCTATTCTTTACATCTGTGTCTCTTTTGCTGTCTGGCTTACAGGTTTATTGTTACCATCTTTCTAAATTCCATATATATGCATTAGTATACTGTATTGGTCTTTTTCTTTCTGGCTTACTTCACTCTGTATAATAGGCTCCAGTTTCATCCACCTCATTAGAACTGATTCAAATGTATTCTTTTTAATGGCTGAGTAATACTCCATTGTGTATATGTACCATAGCTTTCTTATCCATTCATCTGCTGATGGACATCTAGGTTGCTTCCATGTCCTGGCTATTATAAACAGTGCTGCGATGAACATTGGGATACACGTGTCTCTTTCAATTCTGGTTTCCTCGGTGTGTATGCCCAGCACTGGGATTGCTGGGTCATAAGGCAGTTCTATTTCCAGTTTTTAAAGGAATCTCCACACTGTTCTCCATAGTGGCTGTACTAGTTTCCATTCCCACCAACAATGTAAGAGGGTTTCCTCTTCTTCACACCCTCTGCAGCATTTATTGCAGTCAGAATGGCTGCTATCCAAAAGAACTCACCATTTAAAATTTTTCTTTTTGTCATAGTTGTTTAGTCGCTAGGGCATGTCTGACTCTTTTGCAATCCCATGGACTCTAGCCTGTCAGGCTCCTCTGTCCATGGGATTTACCAAGCAAGAATAATGGAGTGGGTAGCCATTTCCTTCTCCAGGAGATCTTCCAACTTAGGGACTGAACCCACATCTCCTATATCTCCTGCACTGCAGGCGGATTCTTTACTGCTAAGCCACCAGGGAAGCCAGAATCACCATTAATTCCACTATAGGAAGATAAACATTGTTAACAATTTGGGATACAAATTTTTTGTTTTTAGTTTTTCTTTGTATAAAATACACCCACTTTTTGCATAAATAAGATCATGATATGTATATTGATTTATAACTGACTTTTCAGTTATTAATATATTATGAATATTTCTTATATGATTAAATTTGAGCTTTGAGTACATGAATTCATATGTAATGACTATATGGGGTTTTTAATTTCACTTCAAGTTGTGAAAGGACACTGGACCACAACTCAAGCTTAACTGAAGAAATAAAGAGTACAAGCAAACTACTGAACATACCAACAACTAAAAAGGATTATGCAACATGACCAAGCTGGATCTATCCTAGGGATGCAAGGCTGGTTCATATAATGAGAATCAATCAATGTAATATGCCATGTGACTAGAATAAAAGTAGAAAAACCATGGTCATCTCAAGAGGTAGTTTGACAAAACACAATACTCTTTAATGATTTTTTTTAAGTTTATTAAGATACAAATAGTGTATAAGTTTTGAATTCCTTTTGTTAAATTTATTCACAGAAAAACTTTAAAACGTTGCTGAAAGAAATTAAAGAAGATCTAAATACATGGAACAACATTCTGTGCTCCTAAATTGGGAAGCTTAATATTGTTAAGACCATGATACTCTCCAAATCAGTCTTCAGATTCAAAGACCCCTTTCAAAATTTCACTGCTTTTCTAGAATTCATGTTACTGAGTCTAAGCTTGCTCTGCTCACTGCAGAACAGGCCAATGAAGCCAAGAGACAAGGTGTTGAGGCAAGGAATACAACTTTATTTGGAACGCTGGCTGACTGAGAAGATGGTAAAGTCTCAAAGTAACATCTTATTGGGGCCTGGATGCTAGGGATTATTTTACAGTGTCAGAGAGAGAGAGAGAGGCAATGAGGAACAAAAGTCAAAAGGCAGAATAGAGAGGGAGAGGCAGTGAGGAAGTAAAGTAAAATAAGGTCTTTAATCTTGCAAAACATCTCCTGGGAGGGTCAGCCTCTGGAAGGAGCGTGTTAATCTCTTCTATTCACAGGTGAGCAGAGTCAGATCCCCTGGTGGCTCAGACAGTAAAGAATCTGCCTGCAATGTGGGAGACCTGGATTTGATCCATGGGTTGGGAAGATCCCCTGGAAGAGCGTGTGGCAACCCACTCCAGTATTCTTGGCTGGAGAATCCCCATGGATAGATAGATGCCTGGTGGGCTATAGTCCATGGGGTTGCAGAGTCGGACAAGACTGAGTTACTAAGCACAGTTACGAGCTGAACAAAGGTACTTTGTATTAGTTTACAATCAGAAGGACAGGTCCTCTGAGGCAGGCTATTATGTATGATTATAATGAAATCCAAGTCAAAGAAACAGTTTCCAACATGGAGTCAGAATTGGCTTCTTCTCTGCAACATTCATACAGAAATACAAGGTACCCGGAATAGACAAAATAATCTTGGAAATGAACAAAACTGAAGAACTCACAATTCCTAATTTCAAACTATTAAAAATCTATAGCAATCAAGAAAGTGTGATAGTGGCATAAAGCTTAACA
This sequence comes from Bos taurus, assembly GCF_002263795.3. Taxonomy (NCBI): domain Eukaryota; kingdom Metazoa; phylum Chordata; class Mammalia; order Artiodactyla; family Bovidae; genus Bos; species Bos taurus. The sequence goes on along the minus strand of NC_037336.1, from coordinate 24,338,538 downwards.
ATATAGGTCAATGTTATAGAATTGAGAGATCAGAAATAAACCTGCTGTCTATGGCCAAATGATTTTCAATGAGGGTACCAAGATTATTTGGGGGCAGGGGGAGAATCATCTTTCAACAAATGGTACTGTGACAACTGCATGTCCCCATGCAAAAGTATAAATTTCAACCCTTAACTCATATCTTATATAAAAATTAACTCAAAATTAATCAAAGGCCTAAATGTAAAAGTTAAAACTATAAAACTCTTAGAAAAAGACAGATATAAATTTTTGCAACCTAGGATTAGGAAATTAATTCTTAGATATGACATCAATAAAGCTTTCCAAATATAAAATAGATAAGCTAGACTTCACCAAAATTAAAAACTCTTTGTGTTAAAGGATGCTATATGATAAGGAAAGTGAAAATACAACCCACAAATTAGAAGATTGTAATTGCTAGTCATATATCTGATAAAGAATTATTGGCCAGAATATATAAAGAACTTCAGAATTCAACAACAAAATGTCAAATAGCCCACTTAAAAATAGGCAAATGATTTAAATAGATATTTCTCCAAAGATATACAAAAGACCAATAAGCACACACACACACACAAATGGTCAACATCATTAGTCATTAGAGAAATGCAAAGCAAAATTATGAGATACACTTCACACTCACTAGGATGACAGTTTTTAAAAAGAAGGAAGGACAGAAGAAAGGAGGGAAGGAAGAGAAACCTGGACAAGAATGCGAAGAAACTGAAACTCTCATACACTGCTAGTAAAAATGTAAAAAGTTGTGCTTGTAGTGGAAAACAATTCAGCATTTATTCAAAAAGTTAAATGTAGAATTACCATGTTGTTGTTATTTAGTCACTCAGTTGCCTCCAACTTTTTGTGGCCCCGTGGACTGCCGCACACCAGGTTTCCCTGACCTTCACTATCTCCCAGTGTTTGCTCAAACTCATGTCCATTGAGTCAATGGAGCCCTCCAACCATCTCTGATCCAGCAATTCTTCTAGGTACATACCTAAGAAAACTTAAAACTTAAGTTCATATAAAAACTTGCACACAAATATTGATAGTAGCATTATTCATAATAGCTAAAAAATGAAACAACCCAAATGTCCACCTAGTGAATAACTGATAATGGATAAGCACAGTGTGGTATATCCATATAATGGAACATTGCATACATGCATGCTCAGTCACTTCAGTTGTGTCTCACTCTTTGCATCCCTATGGACTACAGCCCGCTAGGCTCTTCTGTCCACAGGATTCTCCAGGCAAGAATACTGGAGGGGGTTACCATTTCCTTCTCCAGGGGATGTTCCTCACCTAGGGATCTAACCTAAGTCTCTTATGTGTCCTGCATTGGTCGGTTCGTTCTTTACCACGAGTGCCACCTGGGAAGCCCAGAGAAATATTATTAACCCATTAAAAGGAATGAAGTAGTGATAAATGGTACAAAATGGATGAACCTTGAAAACAGTATGTTAATTGAAAAAGGCCAGGCACAAAAGGCCATATACTGTATGATTACATTTATATGAAGTGTTCAAGATAGGCAAATCCACAGCATCAGAGAGGAGATTAATGGTTTCCAGGGCCTGGTTGCTAATGTGTTCATGATTTCTTTCTGGATAATGGAAATGTCCTTGAATTAAATAGTGGTAATGGTTGCACGACTTTACAAATATTCTAAAAGCCAATGAGTTATATGCTTAAAAGCAATAAATTTTGTTGCATGTGAATTATATCTAAATTATTAAAAATTGAGGCTAGAAGACATTTATAAACATCTTAGAAGTACATGGCTTCCTGAAATAAGAAGGTAAAAAGTAGAAGAATGTGTGGAAATAACAGAAAAACAGGAATACAAAATGCATGAAACAATACATTTTCTTAAAGAAAAAAGATCACAGATAATAATGAGGTAACACTTTGGCCACCTGATTCAAAGAGCTGACACATTGGAAAAGACCCTGGTGCTGGGAAAGATTAAAGGCAGGAGGAGAAGGGGATGACAGAGGATGAGATGGTTGGATAGCATAACCAACTCAATGGACTTGAATTTGAACAGACTCTGGGAGGTAGTAAAGGACAGGGAAGCCTGGTGTGCTGCAGTCCAGGGGGTCACAAAGAGTTGGACATGACTTAGGGACCAAGCAACAACACAATTAAGCCAAATGGAAAAAAATCCTTTGTGTTGTCAATGCATTTTGTCCACTGATAGAATATACCTGCTAGGGTACCATTTGTGCGTGTGTGTGTGTGAGTATTAGCAAAACATAAGGCATGAATAGACATTGTTTTTTGTTTTGTTTTGTTCTGGTGACTTTCACTTTTTATAGGTAGGGAAACTGAGGCACCAAAAGTTTAATGTTGACATCACACATCTAGTAAGTGATGGAGCTCAACCCTAGAGCCTCTGCCTCTAGAGCCCCTGCTCTGAAACCCACATAGCAGCGCCATTCAAATCTATCTTTGAAGCCTAGGCAATCTTAGAAATACAATCCACTCTCTGTATTGTTACCTTCTGATTATGCTCACAATTTTTCTCTGCAAAAGTGATAACCTGGGAATATTGAGGGACCAATTGCTTAAGTAATAAATGAACTGCTACATATGCCACAGGCACCTCATTTTGAATAGTTTTAAAATCTGCTCCTCAATCTAGCCTGCTGAAGTTTCTGGTCAGGGTAAGGACCTCTACTATGTGTATGATTTTACCACAGGACACAGAATGGTGTTCCTATTTTGGAAAATTAAGGATAGCTATATCCATAGTTATTAAATATTAGACACAATATTAATTAAACATTAGACACATCTTCTATACTCACCTCTCTCTCTCTGACATTTTAAGTCCTTGAACTATGAGGATATACACAGTGTTTCCATTTACGGTTCTCTGTTGCCAGGAATATTATTCATTTCTGTTGCATTTCAGTAACTTGTGACAAAATTTAATATACAGCAGTATTATAGTACACATTAAATATAAGAAGAAAGGAAGGAGAAAGTAATGGAGAGGAGGGAAGGAAGAAGAGTAAGGGATGGACGAGGGAGAAAGAAAAAGAGAAAGGAAGTTTAGTTGGTTTATAGACTGAGTAGTACACTGAGGTCTCTATTCTCTGCAGAGTTTAGGGCAGTGGTCCTCAAACCTACAATGCCCCCTTTAAGAAGTAAATGTGTAGTATTATAGTATCCTCTTTTTTACCCTGAAAAGTAATTCTGAGATACTATAACATTCAAACAAATATCTTCAGGAAAATATAATATGAAATCTTATTTTTAAAAGAATTTTAGCAAACAAAGGTAGGGTTCAATACGTAGCAAGTGCTCAGGTATAACTATACTACAAGGCAAAATGAGTTCATCAGGTGCTTCACCTACTTGTAATGAATATGTTTGTATTTAAAGAACAAGTGAGATCAGAGGTCATTCCATAAAAGAAGTAAAGGAAAATGAAATGTTGATGCTATTGGTGATATTAGATTAAAAATTAGAGTTAGGAAAAGTATTGACAAACCAGACTTGTGTATTTATAAGAGGAGGAAATTCTAAATAGGTAGCATTGCTACCTAATTGCTAAATAGGAGGAATTGCTAATAGACCAAATTACATCTTGTGAAAATAGGAAAAGTAAATACAATATACCTTCATTAACTTGCCACTGTCCTTCTTTGTAAAATGTTCATTTGGTTTTCTTGGTTTCACTACTTGCTTCATTATTTAAAAAAGAATGTTACCATAGAATATTGATAACTTTTCAACTGTAAGCATAATTATAAAACTCAATTACAACTATTCAACTGAATGTTCTCAGTATTTTTCTTTTTGTCATCAAAAAAAAAACTCTAAGTAAATGTGTGTCTGTATGTGTGTGCATACACGTGTAGCTACGAGAATTACCATGAATGTGAGAAAAACTGATCAGAATATGTGGTACTGGCAACTCAAATACCAAAGTGGCACTGCCAGTGGTGATTTGATTTTCCAAATCAAATAAATTTTAAATTTGATAAATTTAAAAAAATCTTATTCCAATTTATATCTTCTGATTTCTGAAAAAATTCAGTGCATGTAAAGATGTTCCAAACTTCTTATAGTTATATACTAGATAACTATATTAAGGTTCGGATATTTACAAATTGGTTTTTCAGTCATATGTTTGTCTCCTAGAGTTTTCAAAATCCACGCAGGATGGGAGCCAATTCTCTTTTGTGTGGGATTGCCCCACTTATTGAAAGACATCAAACATCCATGTCTCCTGTTAAGTAAATGTAAATGGCAATAAACACAAAGATGTGTTTTGTATTTGTTTGCTGGCTTCTTGAGAAGATCAATGAAATATGATTCTGGAAACACAGTTTCTAGCATAAATTGATCTGAAACATTTGTAGGGCTGCTGATGTCTCAGATTAAAATCTCATTAACTTAAGATAAAAAGGCTCAAACACAGGATTTTAAATTTAATAGCACACTGTTATTGATGAGTAGTAGCTGAAGAATAACAGCTGCTTACCAATACTAACTTAATTACAGTTTATTGTAACCAGTTCTGGCACTAGTGGCTTATGAAACCTTCTACTGACAACTTTTAACAACAATGAAAATCCCAAAGGGCCTTATTTCTCCTTAAATCAAATTGGCGAAGGTGAAAAATGGACTAGAGTGAAAGGTATACCTAATATGGAAATGCTTTATTTCTTCCCATAACTATTGTACTTTCCGGCCCCCCCCCCAAACTATTTGACAGGTAAATAAAAATCTGTAGCCTGCATTATGATTTCCCAGTGTTCTTTAAAATATTAGGAGAGTCGATGTTGGCTTGGAGGAGATTGGAACCCAGTAATGGAATTTACTGTATTTTAATTTTTGGAAAGAATTTTTCTTGTTATTTGGAAAAGACAATATTAGTGCAATTCTTAACATTGACAAAGAGACCACAATTCTTTTGATGTCAGCATCTTAATAGAAAAGTCTACCAAAAACATTTGAGTGAAATAACTCATTGACGTACAGGAAAATTTACCAGTTTTAAATCAACAACACAAGAAATACCAGAAGGACTTATATCTACTTGATTTCTACTCAAACTGTGACATAAGAGGAGCATGATTGTGAAGGGAATCTGATTGTCAGAAAAAAATTTTGTTCAGTACAGGGATTGAGCGTAATGCAGATGACTCAGAAAACCTTAGGGGTGATGAAAATATTATGAATATTTTTTGCATGTTGCTCACGTAATTATACACATCTGGAAAAATCATAAAACTATACTTCTAAAAAGGGGAGGGTTCTGTTGTTGTTGTTTGTTTTACACATAATTTATTTTATTAAAATAACATAATAGAGAAACACTTGCATAACTGTATTTTGTCAGGCACAATGAAAACAAAATTAACACTCAAATCATCAAGAAAACTTCTGTTCCTAGTTTCCTTTCATACATAAGATATGATGTAGAGACAAAGTAATCCTGCGGACGTATCCCTTGCTAAGTCGTTTCAGTCGTATCCGACTCTATGCGATCCCATAGAAGGAAGCCCACCAGGCTCCCCCGACCCTGGGATTCTCCAGGCGAGAGTACTGGAGTGGGCTGCCATTTCCTTCTCCAATAAATGAAAGTGAAAAGTGAAAGGGAAGTTGCTCAGTCGTGTCCAACTCTTAGTGACCCCATGGACTGCAGCCTACCAGGCTCCGCCATCCATGGGATTTTCCAGGCAAGAGCACTGGAGTGGGGTGCCATTGCCTTCTCCATGGACCTACCCAATAGGGGCAGCTATAAAAAGAAGGAGTTTTACTTTATACAATTCTAACTTTAAAAAGTAATTTGGGGGAAGGATGTAGTTACTGGTGCTTGTTCAGCGACTCAACATTATCAGGATGAATGTTGTGTTATGATTTCATTTTGTTATCATTCAATAGAAGTTCCATATAATTTATGAGATGCATCTAAAGCAGTGTTTTGGGAGAAATATAAAGCCCTGAATGTGTCCTTAAAGGAAGAAATACTGAAAATTAACGTAGCAAGGGATTGAAAAAATAATAGCAAAATAAATGTAAAACTAGTAGAAAGAAATAGTAAAGAGATTGATCAAAAGAATTAGCAAAGCCAAAAGTTGGTTATTTGAAAACAAAAATAAAACTGATAAACCTCTATTGAGATTAATTTTTGTTTAGAAAGAGATGGTGCAAATACCTAATATCAGATTCTCCAAACATTATAAACAACTTTAGGCCAGCAATTTTGAAAACTTAGAAGAAATGGATAAATTCCTAAACCTATAAAAACTAATAGAAGATGAAACAGAAAAACTGAAAAGGCTTAAAGAAATCTTTAGTAATGTTATTAGATCTTTATTACAATTTTACTGAAATAATCTGAATATTTAAAACATTCCCACAAGGAGACCTCTGAGCCCATATAGATAAAATCTTACCAAACAAAAAAGAATTAATGTCAGTATTACGCAAATTCTTATAGAGAATAAGAATAGTAGAGAATAAGAAAAGTAGCTCTATCAATCAGGAAGGCTAGGTCCTGATTAAGTTGTTGACAATAAACAACCTCAGAAATTTCAATAAGATATATAGAATTATTTTATACATACCATATATATACATATAATATTTATACATGTACATGTTTTATATGCTACTATAGTATATATACTATAATTATATAATATTATTATACTAGTATATTATACTATTATATGGGGCTTTCCAGGTGGCTCAGTGGGTAAAGAATCCAACTGCAATGCAGGAGATGCAGGAGACATGGGTTCACTTCCTGGGTTGGGAAAATCCCCTGGAGGAGGGCTCGGCCACCACTCCAATATTCTTGCCTGGAGAATCCCATGGACAAGAAGAGCCTGGCAGACTATAGTCCATAGGGTCACAAAGAGTCAGACATGACTAAAGCACCTGAGCACATATGCATGCATACTATAATAATATGTGAACCACAAAAATCTAAATATATAGTACCATCAACACTATATACTATATATACTGTATGTTGTTCAGTCGCCCAGTCATGTCTGACTCTTTGAGACCCCCATGGACTGCAGCACGCCAGGCTTCTCTGTCCCTCACCTTCTCCCAAAGTTTGCCCAAGTTCATGTCCATTGCATTGGTGATGCCATCCAGTCATCTCATCCTCAGATGCCCTCTTCTTCTGCCCTCAATCTTTCCCAGCATCAGGGAACTTTCCAATGAGTCAGCTGTTCACATCAGATGACCATATATATACTATATGATACTATTCAAAAAGTATTATTAATATATTGTAGAATAATAAGACATATATTAAGTATTTTTCTTCAAGACTACTTAATATACAAATAAGTGAAATTTATAAGTAACACAAGTAAGTGAAAATTATAAGAGATGCGCCAAGATATTCTACAAAAATTTCTTGTACACACTATGTGTTAGAGTGCTGCTGCTGCTGCTAAGTCGCTTCAGTCGTGTCCGACTCTGTGTGACCCCATAGACGGCAGCCCACCAGGCTCCTCTGTCCATGGGATTTTCCAGGCAAGAGTACTGGAGTGGGTTGCCATTGCCTTCTCTGATGTGTTAGAGTATATGACTGTTAATCAGTATTTTTTTTCCTTATTCGTGAAAGATTACATTTCCCTGCAAAATTAAAGTTAGGCTTTACTTCAATTCAACAGTGATTTGTGTTGGCTAATAAGAAAATGGGTTATAATGTTCTCTGTGACTTCCAGGCTGAAGCCTTACTCTCTTCTCCCTCTACCACTGTGATAGGAAGTCCTCTAGCTAGGAGCTACTTTTCCAGCATGGGTTCTAGAGTGAGGACAATGGCAATGTAAGTTGCAATGGACTTGAAACATGAACAAGAAATAAACCTTTGGTGTTTTAACCCAGAGAGAATGTGGTTGTCATTACAGCATTACTTAATTTGTTCTGACACAGCACATTAGAACAATAGACAGACTACCCAAGTCCTTGGGCATTCAGAGACACAAACAGGGATTTGATTTAGAAGGCTGTATATTGTCACCCTGCATATTGAACTTATATGCAGAGTACATCATGAGAAACGCTGGGCTGGATGAAGCACAAGCTGGAATCAAGATTGCCGGGAGAAATATCAATAACCTCAGATATGCAGATGACACCACCATTATGGCAGAAAGTGAAGAACTAAGGAGCCTCTTGATGAAAGTGAAAGAGGAGAGTGAAAAAGTTGGCTTAAAACTCAACATTCAGAAAATGAAGATCATGGCATCTGGTCCCATCACTTCATGGCAAATAGATGTGGAAACAGTGACAAACTTTATCTTTTTAGGCTCCAAAATCACTGCAGATGGTGACTGCAGCCATGAAATTAAAAGACACTTGCTCCTTGGAAGAAAAATTATGACCAAACTAGACAACATATTAAAAAGCAGAGACATTACTTTGCTGACAAAGGTCTGTCTAGTCAAGGCTATGGTTTTTCCAGTAGTCATGTATGGATATGAGAGTTGGACTATAAAGAAAGCTGAGCACTGAAGAATTGATGCTTTTGAACTGTGGTGTTGGAGAAGACTCTTGAGAGTCCCTTGAACTGCAAGGAGATCCAACCAGTCCATCCTAAAGGAAATCAGTCCTGAATGTTCATTGGAAGGACTGATACTGAAGCTGAAACTCCAATACTTTGGCCACGTGATGTGAAGAACTGACTCCTTGGAAAAGACCCTGATTCTGGGAAAGATTGAAGGCAGGAGGAGAAGGGGAAGACAGAAGATGAGATGGCTGGATGGCATCACCGACTCAATGGACGTGAATTTGAGTAAACTCCAGGAGTTGGTGATGGACAGGGAGGCCTGGCGTGCTACAGTCCATGGCGTCTCAAAGAGATGGACACAACTGAGGAACTGAACTGAACTGAACTGATACCTCCTCATAGTTTAACCATCCAATTGCTCTTTCCTTTCATCCTTTCAGAAGTCTATACAGATTCTTATTAAAGAACTTATATTAAACTTTTCTCATATTGGCTTCCTCAACTGGGTCATGAGGTTCCTGAGCTCAAGGATTCTATCCCTTCCATCTCTGTATCCACAATGTCTGTTGCCCAGCAGGTCTCCGATTATCAAGAACTGAATCATCAGGCATGAATGGATGAGTGGATATTAGAAGGGTAGACGAGTGGAGAAACAAATATTTAAGTGCTAAAACAATCTGGTCTCATAATCTCCCTCTAAATTTGGGTAAACAAATTTATTAAGTAATTTAAATTAAAATTTCTCTTTTGACAGTAAATATACATTTTCTAAAATTATTTGCCTTATTACTGATACAAGACATTGACTAGGTCTTAATTTGCTACAAGCTAAACTTTGCCATTAACCTCAAAGCACAGATAAAAGAGGGCCTTAAAGTAAATATAAATGGGAAACAAAGACTGAAGTAAACTACCATCCTCCCTCGCCCCAGAAAGAGGAGCTGGGGTGAGAATGAAAGCTGTTGGGTGGAGAAGCCCATGAAAACATCTGCCAGGAGGGTTTCAAAGAGTGAAGAGGACACTTACTGTGTGTGCTATTGCCAAAGCCCCCCAAAACTCAACATCAATGGAGTGCTGTTTGTTTTTTCTATAGTCAATAGATCAAAAGCCTGAGCGGTGGTGCGATCTGCTCTTTGTAAGGAGAAAAGGTCTATGCAGAGAAATGGGGGAAAACATCTGGAAATATCTGTCTATGAAGCTGCTTGAAAAATCACCATGTAGCAGCAATAGGAGAAACATCTGTGCTGTGTACACCAGCCTGGCATAGGAGAGAAGCTGCTGGGAAGAGAACCATGTAATCAAGATAAAGATCAGGGTGGAGACAGGCACCCTTTGAATGACAGAGCTTCCCAGATCTCATTTGTAGCCATATGTAATCAATAAGAACAGTTTTCCCTTCCAAAGAATTTAGATTAGCAGCACCTGCTCCAGACATAGCTGGGCAAAGGCAGAATACAATATGTTAAGGCAATTTCTCAAAGACATTGTCAAATGTCATTAAAGAGCGGGATCTGTGTGTTATGTGTTCACTGTGAAGTTCTAAACACTAATGAATTATTTTAGAATGATGTTTGGAAGCAGCTTATAAGCACGAATGTTGAACCCCAGATACCTTCAACACAGTTTTCTTACACAAATTATGTGCATCAGTTTTTTAATCAAAGGTATTTTGAAAACACTATTTTTCATCAAAGCTAATGCAAATTCAACAATTTTCTTAAAACAAATGTTTGTTTTGTTACATTTTGAACTAATGCCGTCACACAAGTTTTTAAAAATAAATATGCAAGTAATAAATACTCAGTTACATGCTCTTTAAAATACAAATTCATGAAATCGTTTCCTATATGCCTGGGGGTATCTCTATCATCTTTTGATAAATTAAATTAACTCTGTTATTCAATTAAAATATAAAGTTAGAGAAAATCTCTAGAGATGAAAACTTCATTTACATCTACATTTTAAAAATACTGTACAGCTGTGAAACTAGATTAAAGTACATTCAATGTTTTTGTTATTTATAAAATTTGGCCTGCAAACATGGTGTTCCCGATATTGGTGTTAATTAGCAAGTTGTCACTTTGTATTAGACTGGAGTTTTCTAATGCTTTTATTGCATCTTGAAACAGTGTTTACATGCCCCATGAAATTATTTTGTTAGAATATTGTTCAATTCTTTTAACTTTTCTCAGTCCATGCTCCCATAATTTATTGGCATAGCCCTCAGAGTCAACAAAAGAGTCTGAAATGCAGTACTTGGGTGCAATCTCAAAAATGACAGAATGATCTCTGTTTGTTTCCAGGGCAAACCATTCAGTGTCACAGTAATCCAAGTCTATGCACCAACCACTAATGCTGAAAAAAAAATGAAGTTGACTGCTTTTATGAAGACCTACAAGACCTTCTAGAGCTAACACCAAAAATAAATATGTCCTTTTTATCATAGGGGACTGGAATGCAAAAGTAGGAAGTCAAGCGATACATGGAATAACAGGCAAGTTTGGCCTTAGAGTACAAAATGAAGCAGGGCAAAGGCTAACAGAATTCTGCCAAGAGAAAGCACTGATCATAGCAAACACCATTTTTCAATAACACAAGAGACGACTTTATACGTGGACATCACCAAATGATCAATACTGAAATCAGATTGATTACCTTCTTTATAGGCAAAGATGGAGAAACTGTAAACAGTCAGCAAAAACAAGACCTGGAGCTGATTGTGACTCAGATCATCAGCTCTCAGAGCAAAATTCAGGCTTAAACTAAAGAGAGTGGGGAAAACCACTAGGTCAGCAAGGTATGACTTAAATCAAATCCCCTATGAATATATAGTAGAGGTGATGAATAGATTCAAGGGACTAGATCTAATAAACAGAGTGCCTGGAGAACTATGGACAGAGGTCTGTAATATTGTATAGGAGGCAGTCAACAAAACCATCCCAAAGAAAAAGAAAGGCAAGAAGGCAAGGTGGTTGCCTGAGGAGACTTTACAAATATCTGAAGAAAGAAGAGAAGTGAAAAGCAGGGAAGAAAAGAAAAGATACACCCAACTAAATGTAGAGTTCAGAGAATAACAAAGAGAGACAAGAAGGCCTTCTTCAATGAAGAATGCAAAGAAATAAAAGGAAAGCAACTGAAAGGGAAGGACTAGAGATCTCTTCAAGAAAACTAGAAATATCAAAGGAATATTTCATCCAAAGATGGTCACAATAGAGGACAGAAATGGTAAAGACCTAATAGAAGCAGAAGAGATCACAAAAGATACAGAAAAAATACACAGAAGAAGATACACAAAAGAAATACACACAAAAAGATCTTAATGACCCAGATAACCACAATGCTGTGGTCACTTACCCAGAGCCACACATTCTGAAGTGTGAAGTCAAGTGGGCCTTAGGAAGAACTGCTTTCAATAAAGCTCATAGAGGTGATGGAATTCTAGCTGAGCTATTTCAATCCTAAAAAAATGATACTACCAAAGTGCTGGACTCAACATGTCAGAAAATTTTGAAAACCAAGCAGTGACCACAGGACTGGAAAATGTCAATCCTCATCCCAATAGTCAAAAAGGGCAGTACTAATGAATGTTCAAGCCACTAGACAATTGCACTCATCTCCTATGCTAGTAAGGTTATGCTCAAAATCCTGCATGCTAGGCTTCAGCATTTTGTGAACCAAGAACTTCCAGATGTCCAAGCTAGGTTTAAAATAGGCAGAGGAACCAGAGATCAAATTGCCAACATTTGCTGGATCATAGAGAAAGCAAGAGAATTCCAGAAAAACTTCTGTTTCATTGATTACGCTAAAGCCTTTGTGTGTATCATAACAAACTATGGAAAACTCTTAAAGAGATGGGAATACCAGACCCTCTTACCTGTCTCCTGAGAAACCTGCATGCTGGTTAAGAAGCAACAGTTAGAGCCTTGTATGGAATAACTGACTGGTTCAGGATTGAGAAAGGAGTATGACAAGGCTGTTTATTGTTAACCTATTTATTTAACTTATACACAAAACACATCATGAGGAATGCCAGGCTGGATGAGTTACAAGCTAGAATCAAGATTGCTGGGAGAAATAGCAACAACCTCAGTTATGCAGATGGTACCACTCTAATGGCTGAAAGCAAAGAGGAACTAAAGAACCTCTTGAGGAAGGTGAAGGAGGAGAGTGAAAAAGCCAGTTTAAAACTCGGTATTAAAAAACCAATATCATGGCATCCAGTCTCATCACTTCATGGCAAATAGAAGGGGAAAAGATAGAAGTAGTGCCAGATTTCCTCTCTTCTTGGGCTCTAAAATCACTGAAGATAGTGACTGTAGCCGTGAAATTAGAAGATGACTGCTTCTTGGCAGGAAAGCTATGACAAATCTAGACAGTGTCTTAAAAGGCAAAGACATCACTTTGCTGACAAAGGTCCATATAGTCATGGCTATTGTCTTTCCAATAGTCATGTGTAGATGTGAGAGCTGAATCATAAAGAAGGCAGAGCACCAAAGAATTGATGCTTTCGAACTGTGGTGCTGGAGGAGACTCTTGAGAGTCTCTTGGACTGCAAGGAGATCAAACCAGTAAATCTTAAAGGAAATCAACCTTGAATACTCATTGGAAGGACTGATGCTGAAGCTCCAATCCTCTGGCCACCTGATACAAAGAGCTGACTCATTGGAAAAGACTTTGATGCTGGGAAAGATTGAAGGCAGAAGAGGGCAACAGAGCCTGAGATGGTTGGATGATATCACCAGTTCAATGGACATGAACTTGGACAAACTCTGGGAAATGGATGTTTATAATAACTTGATTCACAATTGCCAAAACTTGGAAGCAATAAGGTGTTCCTCAGTAGGTGAATGAATAAAGTATGGTAATACAGACAATGTAATATTATTAAGCCATGAAAAGACATTGACGAACCTTAAATGCACATTACTAAGTGAAAGAAGCCAATCTAAAAAGGCTGAATACTATATAATTCCAATTATTAATATATGAAATTCTGGAAAAGATAAAACTATGGGAGAGCATAGAGAATTTTTAGAGCAGTGAAAACATTCTGTCTGATCCTGTAATGGTATATATATAATATTATGCATTTGTCAAAAACCATACAAAGAAGCACGCAAACAATGAACCATAAGGTAAACTATGCATTTAGTTAATTATAATGTATTAATATTATTTCATCAGTTCTAAAAAATTTACTACTCTAATGCAAGATGTTAATATTATGGAAGACTATGTCAGGAATGTATGGATGTGAGAGTTGGACTGTGAAGAAGGCTGAGCACCGAAGAATTGATGCTTTTGAACTGTGGTGTTGGAGAAGACTCTTGAGAGTCCCTTGGACTGCAAGGAGATCCAACCAATCCATTCTGAAGGAGATCAGCCCTCAGATTTCTTTGGAAGAAATGATGCTAAAGTGGAAACTCCAGTACTTTGGCCACTTCATGCGAAGAGTTGACTCATTGGAAAAGACTCTGATGCTGGGAGGGATTTGGGGCAGGAAGAGAAGGGGACGACAGAGGATGAGATGGCTGGATGGCATCACTAACTCGATGGACGTGAGTCTGAGTGAACTCCGGGAGTTGGTGTTGGACAGGGAGGCCTGGCGTGCTGCGATTCATGGGGTGGCAAAGAGTCAGACACGACTGAGTGACTGATCTGATCTGATCTGATATGTCAGGAAGGAGGGAGTACACGTGACCTCTGTCTTTTCTGCTTAATTTTTTTTAAATCTGAAACTACTCAAAAAAATAAATCCTGTTAATAGTGTTTTAAAATGCTATCAGAGCTCAGAGTGAAAAAATTGTTTCCAGTCAGAAAAGGCAGGGAAAATAAAACTACTCAGAAGAGATGATATTCCGAATAGACATTGACAGATTATTAAGATTTAGATAATACAATATCCTTGTATAGGATGAGGACATTCTGATATTAAAAAAAGAGAGAGAGAGAATGGGTAAAGACAGAGGTAACATTCTCAACACAAACCGAAGTTGCTCAGTTATGTCCGACTGTTTGCGACCCCATGGACTGTAGCCTACCACGCTCCTCTGTCCATGGGATTTTCCAGGCAAGAGTACTGGAGTGGGGTGCCATTTCCTTCTCCAGAGGATAAGGACATTCTGGTAGAAAACAAAAGAGAATGGGTAAAGACAGAGGTAACATTCTCAGCAGAACAATTAAGCAAATGTGCAAATCAATTCATCTGTGGCTCCTGAGTTCATTATACACCAGTAACCTTTACTACTTAACCTATGTGAGCTTCCATTTCTTTATTACTAAAGTAGGAATAGTTGTATATCACAAGTTTGTTCTTATAATTATATTATATAATATGCATACAGTCTTTATATTACATGAGCATGGCATAGCCCTAGACTCACTACTATTCCCATTATTAGTAGGAAAATATTCAGTGGGTATAGGTTACAGTGGATACTGTGATGTCCATCCCTCTAAGATGGACTTAGAGGGATTGTAAGAACAGTTGAGGGAAAGGATTGATAAAAATTTTGTAAAAACAACTGTTAGAACATTTGAACTAAACTAAAGACTTTGGACAACGTTCTATTTTTCAGGAAGAGAATGGAGGTTCTACTTTGGTCAGTATCATAACATTTGAGATGCATCTAGCTCTGTACCTGTAACATAGTAGATGTGAAGGATGACAGAATGTTAAGGAAGGCTACAAAGGAAAGAATTCCAATGACATGACATTTTCAACACTATCAAATACTCAGAGGTGTTGAGGAATCTGAGGAAGAGTCAAAATCATTGGATCTGTCAACCAATTGGTTATATGTGACTTCTGAGAAAATTATTTTTACAAAGAAGTTGGAGCAATAGACAAAAGAATGGTTTTTAATGTGTGGAAAAGAACTAGAAAACGCAGTGGAAACAACTCTTTCTAGACGTTTAATTGGAAAAGGAAGCAGAGACCTAGGAGAATAACTCAAAAGGGTAGCAAAAAAGAAAAGCTTGTTTTTAGGATGCAGAATATTTCAACATGCATACTAGTATAGAATTTTTCAATATTAAAGATGCAAAAGAAAGGATAGATAGAGGGTATACAATCAAAGCACATAGGCTAGGTAGACAGAGAATCACGGTGGTGGTGGTCGTTTAGTCGCTAGTTTGTGTCTGATTCTTGCGACCTCATAGACTGTAGACCACCAGGCTCCTCTGTCCATGGGATTTCCCAGGCAAGAATACTGGAGTGGGTTGCCGTTTCCTTCTCCAGAGAGACAGAGAGTAGTAGGGAGAAAAGGCTCATTTTGAAGGAAAGGAAAAATGAAGAAAAGAGGAGTGAGTAACTGAAGAAACAGATACTTTGAAGTTTAGAGAGTAGAAGTTGAAGCACCTCCTTCATTCAACAAACATTTTTCTGCATCAAAGTTTCTAACATGGGCAAGGGAGCAAGAACAGAAGCATAAAATGCATATAATTTCAGGATGGAACAGGAAATTCTGTGATAGAGGGGAGTGTGAAATGGCACTGGAGTCAGGGGAGACTCCACAGATAAGGCAATATTTCAACAATGTCTTTTAAGTTACAAGTAGAGCAGTCAGGGAAAGGCATTTCAGACAGAAGAGACAATGTGTAAAATTTAATAGGGAAAATTAAGAAAATCATATATGATAGTCCTTTGGAGGTAAAGTCTTGTTTCCTGGCTTCTATAATAACTGACGGGAATTTGTTTTCTTCTAAGCAAATGTGTGTAGACAGTGGAGATCATAGTCAATAATTCCAATGTCATTCCTTCAAACACACAGACAAGATGGCTACATTACTGGTCCATGAGTACATACAAGCAATAAGCACATAAGCACAAAACCAATTCTCCATTTGCTTATAATTATTAATGGCAATACCATTTTCCCTACACCCACTTAAGCTTTTTTTTTTTTTGTCTCTTCACGTACCACTCTATTAGCAACAAATACTCTAAATTAATTCTTCACAGAGTTTTTCATTTTTAAAATTTTCTACATCCACTGACTAGGTTTTAATCGAAGTCATCATTAGATCATGCCTAAATTCTTACAACTTTCTTAGCTTCTATCTATAATTCCTTACTTTTCAAAACTATCCTGTACCCAGCTGCCAGCTTATCTTACCAAGCACTATCTTCCCTAGGCTTTCTGCTATTATCAGACCCCTAGGTGACTCCCGGCTACTGAAGACGGAGCCTCTAGCCACAAAGCCTGGTTCCTTCACAACCTAATCAGGACTCAGTTTTTACCACTTAGCTTCTGCATGCTGCACTAAATATGCAAGAATATGGAGCAAGCAGAACTCTCACACATTTTTAATGGAAACTGAGAAGAGATATGGCAATTTCTCACAAAACTAAATATGCATCTACCTTATGACACAGCAATTCCACTCAGATATTTTTCTAAGGAAAGAAAACTGTATGTAGGAATAGTAATAGCACCTTTTATTCATAATAGCCCCAAACTCAAAACAGTCCAGGTGTTCATCAGTAGACAAAAGGATAAACTATAGTATATTCATACAAGAAAATATTACTCAGTTGTAAAAATGAATGAGCAACGGATACAATAAAATGAATGAATCTCAAAAACAGTATGCTAAGTGGAAAAAAAAAGGCAAAACAAATCTATGGTCAAGTAATATCAGACTAGTGGGGCAGCGGTTACAAAAACTAACCAACAACAGAAACAAGATAATGCTTTGAAATGATGGTAATATTTTGTATCTTGATAAGAGGTTTGTTTTAAAAATGTACATGGAGTAGTCAAATTTTTCAACAGTACACTTAGATATATTTTTCTGTTTATACATTTTACTTTAAAAAATAACTTTAAACAAATATTGAACCCACTTACTCATATACATGATGAAGTGCTTGGTGGGGAAGTATACAGATGTTTGCAACTTACTTTGAAATAAATTAATAAGTAAGATGGATTGACTTACAGATAGATGGATATATAGATGGACAGATATGTGATAAAGCAAATATACTCAAATGTTGAGTGTATAATTTAGGTAGCAGTATATGAATGTTCACTGTATAATTCTTTTAAATTCTGTGCACTTGAAATTTTAATAATAAAATGTCAGATGTGGGGAGGGACCTGGTTTCCCATAACTTCTTTAAATATATATATATATATACATATGTATATGTATATATATAGATTTCCCTGGTGGCTCAGATGGTAAAGCGTCTGTCTACAATGCGGGAGACCCAGGTTTGATCCCTGGGTCGGGAAGATCCCCTGGAGAAGGAAATGGCAGTCCACTCTAGTACTATTGCCTGGAAAATCCCATGGACAGAGGAGCCTGGTAGGCTACAGTCCATGGGGTTGCAGAGAGTCAGACACGACTGAGTGACTTCTCTTCACATGTATATATATACACACATTCTGACCTACTTGACCATTTTCATTTTTTCTCACCTCTTGTACCTTTAACGTACAAATATCTCCTTTACCCTCCTTCATACTCAAACCCAAACTTATCCAATCTATAGGCTGTCCTCTACAAAAGTTTTGGTGACTGAGTCCACCTAAAATGACATCTCTCTCTTAAAATGAAGTTTAATTAATTCAATGCTTTTCACTGGACTTAAAATATAAATTGTGATAAGAAATACTCTATCAGAGTGTTATAGCATAGGCCAGGCTCTAGAAAAAAAGCACCTAGTTTTAATCCCAGCCCCACAATTTATTAAACCATGTAGTCTTAGGCTTGAGATATCTCACTCCTAAAACCAGAAAACTTTTATCTCTCTTAGATATTATTGTGAGGAAAAGATATTTTCGTGTTAATATCTTCTGCCTGACACATAGAGCTTAATACATGTTATTAAGTATTGTCTTTGTTCGACATAGACACACTGTTTCACTGCGTTCTTCTGCAAAAAGTTACCATATAATAAAGGTAAACCCACTAATAAAAGTATCTTATTAATGAATGAATGACAGAACTTTAAAAATTAGTCTGTTTTACTAGGGTGCTACGCTGTCTCTGTCTGACCATCCTTTCCAGAATTATAGCTTTAACTAATCTCTTCCAAGCAGCATATAACAAAATTACTAACAAATGAAAGACTGTTTGTTAATTTAATGCACATTCTTCACTGTTGCGTTAGAAGCACGTCTATGTTTTGACTGCTTTTAGAATCATGAAAAGAAATATTTGGTACGGACTGCAAACTTTGCTAGTGTTTTCTTACATACTAAGATCCAATTAGCCATTCATCTTCCAGAGTGGGGAATTCTGGAGTTCCGGAGATGCTCAACTTTGAAAGCTTCTAACACAGAACAGAATCAAACAAACATGAGTTTTATGTCTTTGCTGTTTCTTTAGAGAAATATTAAAACATTGCTGGAAACTAATTTTATGAACTTCAAAAAGCTAAAGGAAACCATACATCTTGCAGGATCATAGTAAGACTAAGCCTTATTCATCAGTACCACAGCAATGATGACACAATTATTTTTATGGGATATAGAAGTATAAAAACTTATGAACAACTGAGAGAGAAAATTAGCAAGTTACATGGCAAGTTGGAGGGCCATATCTTACCACAAATGCAGAGAGGCCCTATAGAAATTATATGCAAATGTAAAGACTTCAGGAAGTCTATCACACAATGAGTTTCCATCTCAAAAACTTTTCTCAGAATTCCAGAACTATGGAGTAATTAGAAATCATAAGTGCCTATGTATGAACAGTCTACTTTTCATATGCCATAATGAGAATTTAAAGCTTATGCACAGATGGCTTTAAAATGTCAAGATAACTATTATGTACTTTCTACTACCTGGAACTTCTAGAGGAGCTCTCACATCTATACTTTATACAGGAATCCTGGCTAGAACAGGATTCTAAAGAAAGTCCAATGTCTTTGTTTTGCTTTAAGGCTAAGGCCAGGTACTTCAGCCTGGCCTCTTGGAAAGAATGTTCTGAGTCATGGAAAAAACTCATGAGAATGTAGAGGTATCCACAAACATACCACTGGAATAGCTCAAGTTAAAGAGATTACAAAGGCCTGTGGGCAAGTAAAAGGATGTATTTGCTGGGGAGGGGTTCTCTGCTGGTGCTCATAAACTAACTGGATACATTTAGCAAGCAGCAGAAATTTCTTGTACTTCCTTCAGAGGAAGAAGGCAGGCCTGAGTTGAAGTGAGGTCTCCAAGGTGATGCTTCAAGGTTCACCAACACAGAGGCTCTCCATCCAGGGGAGTCTTTTCTATTAACAAGTGCCTCCTACACGGGGTCCTGGTTCTCATGGGTATTTATCAATTATTTACCTATGTGAGGGCAAGCACAGCATATTGCATGCAAAGACTGGATGGCTTGCATAGAAAGTTAACACCAACATTCGCATTAATTTATAATTATCATATTTCACTTAACAGGTAAGTTCCCTAGTCCACTTCCCCATCACCCCAGTCGCACCTAATTGCCTAACCACACTAAGAAGTCTGTTCCCTGAATAATCCCAATTATTTGCCCTCAGTTGCATTGTTTGCTCTGAGTGATCCGCTCAAACTCAATCTCATCCTTTCATCTCTCAACTTTTACAGGCTAGAGTTGTTCTTTATGGTGATTTGGCCTTTCAAAAGTTTCTCTCTGGTTTCCCTGGTGGCTTAGTGGTAAAGAATCCGCCTGCCAATGCAGGAGACACGGGTTCAACCCCTGATCCAGGAAGATCCCGCATGCAGCAGAGCAACTAAGCCCATGAGCCACAACTATTGAGCTTGCACTCTAGAGCCCAGGAGTCGCAACTACGGAGCCCATGTGCTGCCACTACTGAAGTCCAAGCACCTAGAGCCCATGGCGCACAGGAGAAACCATTACCAGGAGAAGCCTGTTCACCGCAACCAGAATGTAGCCCCCCAGTCACCAACTAGAGAAGAGCCCGAGCAACAATGAAGACCCAGCACAGCCAAAAAGAAATTTTAAAAATTATATAAAAAAAATTCCTCTCATCCCTTAATATTTATAAAACCCTTGCAGATTTCAACCACAGGAAATAGCTGGTAATCCTGATAGTGTATATACATACAAATCCAGAAATACTTGGCAGTGAGCAGTTTTAAGAACATGAAATACCAAATCTTAAAAGGGTACATTTCCCTTTTTGTTTCCTGTGGCTACTGTAGCAAACTATGACAGACTTGGTGGTTTCGATCAATGAAAATGGATTCTGTCACAGTTCTAGGAGCCAGAGCGCCAACATGAGTGTCACTGGGTGAAGATCAAAGGCTCATCAGCTCTGCCTTCCCTCTGAAGGCTCTGGGGGAGAATTGGTCCCTGGCTTCTCCCAGTTTCTGGTGGTGCTGTGTATGTTTCTTCTTCTGTGTGTATATCTCCCATGTATATATCTTCTTTATTATCTGCATCAAACCCCGCTCTGCCTCTCTCTCATAAGATATTACATTTAGGGTCCATCCTGATTATTCAGGATAATCTCCCTAACTCAAAATTCTCAACTGAATCACATCTATTGTACATAGACCTTTCCTTTCCCTTTATAAGGCAACACTTACAAGTTTCAGAGACCAGGAACTAATATCTTTGGGGGGCATTATTCAGCTTACCCCACCCTCCAATGATCCCCCCATTCTGGGTGCTTTATATAAATATCAGGGGATCATTTTGCTACTATTACTCTATAAATGGAGGAGGAAATGGCAACCCACTCCAGTATTCTTGCCTGGAAAATTCCATGGACAAAGGAGCCTGGTGGGCTATAGTCCATGATATTGCAAAGAGTTGGGCATGACTGAATGATTGAGCATGCAAGCACTCTGTAAATACCATTCTTATTATAATGAATTGTATTTAAATATGTTTATATACTCAGGTGTAAGAGCCAAGCTCATCCACTATGTATGGGGAAAGGGCTAATCAGATAGATGAAGTCATTTCTAGTACTACTTACACAAAACAAACATGCAAATTTTAAAAAAAAGAAAAACTCAGAAACCAAAACGCAGTCTTCCAGTAACTGAGGAAAAACTTCAGAGTACCTTTGCCTCAATCATGGGCATATTAGGTCACCATAGAGAAGAGTATTTAAGCCATCCCCTAGAGTAGTTTTAAGATGGTACTAAGGGAAACCATCTAAGAAGTAAGTCATAAGCGCCCAGGCAAAGTTGTGAGGGCCCTTAGGGGCCATCTGACTCAAACTGGAGAATGAGATGAGTCAAGTTCATGAGCCCAGTGGCAGGACTGCCAACACAACTCTAGAAACTATTTTCTTCTTTGATTGCACTCTTTTTATATCTCCTGAACTATCTATGCTTTCCCCATTTGGCTATTCCTATACCCTATTATTTAGTCCACAAATATTGATTGAATGCCCAATATATGCCAGGCACAGCATATGTCCCCACAATGCAACCCTTAACAAAACAGACCCAGTCTCTATCCTTCTTGCACTCACAGTCTGTAAGTGTAGCTCCTTGGTGCTCAGTAGCAGGAAATCCCTGCCTTATGTCTGTGAAGAGAAGCCCAGGGCCAGTGGCTTAACAGGAGTACATCATGAAGGTGGGAGGGCTTCCCCGAGACGTAGGTTTGATCTCTGGATGGGGAAGAGCCCCCGGAGAAGGAAATGGCAACCCACTCCAGTATTCTTACCAGGATAATCCCATTGACAGAGGAGCCTGGTGGGCTAGGGTCCATAGGGTTGTGAAAGAGTCAGACACGACTGAACACACACACACACATGAAGCTGGAATGGGACTAAATTGAATGTGAAACTGAAGGAAGCAGAGACAGAGAAACTCAATAAGCTGTGCTTCTTCATTTGGAGACTCCCCTTCCAGGGAAAACCCACAGTGTTCCGGAATTTTATTTTAATAAGAAAGTCCGAATTGATATAGAGCAAAGGGCTTCAGAGCCCTTGGAGAAGTGAGAGAGCAATGGGATGAGCCCCCTCAAGCGCCTTCTTCAAACAGAGCAGCTCTGTTTTCATCTGGTTTACATCTTAGGCGTTTAAACAAACGGTTCTGCAACCAGAACAATGAAGATTGAAAACTCCTGCTTCGAGGAGCAGGCCCCACAGTGACCAACGAACTCCTCCTGCATTGCGGCATGCATGGGAAACAGCTCAAAACGTATGCACCAGGAATGGTGGGTCAGGCATTGGCTTTTCTTAAGAAGTGTATGCTATTTAACCAGTGACAGGAACCAGTGTAGATGACGATAACCTGACTTTTCCTGGTGTTTCATTTTCCCTTTATGTGACGGGAAAAATAACCAGGAAGGGAATGAAAAAAGGCAAATTTGTTCTCACAGTGCTTGCCACCTATCAAGTGATAATTTCCCTGCTCATGTTCCAAACATTCTCCATCTCATTGGAAGCACTTTACATCTTTATGAATTTCTGAAGAGTTGGATCTTGGAATTACATGAGTTACTTTTTTAAAAAGGAATTGAGTTAATATCTGAAAGTTTGATGAAAATTTCCCCTTATTGATTATAGATGTATCTTTTTTATTACCTTATGAATTTTTAGAAAGATGTGTGTGCATGCTAAGTCACTTCAGTCTTGTCCGACTCTGCAACCCTATGGCTTGTTGCCTGCCAGGTTCCTCTGTCCATGGGATTTAGAAAGATGAGTGAAACTCATATTTCACAGACTACATGAAGAGGTTAGTGAGATAAGTGATAATAACAACAGTAATCATCAGTTTGATCTGGTTCTCCTTCTGCCTGATCTGCTGCTGCTGCTGCTAAGTAGCTTCAGTCGTGTCCGACTCTGTGCGACCCCATAGACGGCAGCCCACCAGGCTTCCCGTCCCTGGGATTCTCCAGGCAAGAACACTGGAGTGGGTTGCCATTTCCTTCTCCAATGCATGAAAGTGAAAAGTGAAAGTGAAGTCACTCAGTCATATTCAACTCCTAGCGACCCCATGGAGTGCAGCCTACCAGGCCCCTCCGTCCATCGGATTTTCCAGGCAAGAGTACTGGACTGGGGTGCCATTGCCTTCTCCGTCTGCCTGATCTAGCCTTCAAAAAATTCTTCCTAAATGGTTCTGAGTTTTCTTAGGTGGAATCTTACACTTGGCACCTAATATTACCAGGCCCTTTCATTCTTGCTTGCAGTCACAATTTCTTTAGTCACCTTTAATGTCAAAAGTGGCATCATATCATAATAACCACAGTTACTTAAAATGAACTGGTTTAGAGTTCTAGCACTTTAACAAGTCCTGTTCAAATCTCAGTTGTGCCAGAATCTGAAGGCACCCTGCCGACAGAAGCGAAGATAGTTCAGAGATGTCTGTAAGCTCCAAGGGCCAGATGGGACAGTGGGTTCAGGGTTGCATAAATAGACAAGCACTAAGAACCAGGCTGATGAACCCTCCTTTGCAGTATCTGAGCTCCACCTGCTCCAGTGTTTCAGAATGCAAATATAACCTGGGGACAGATGTAGACTGTATTGAGAATATTGCCTCTACCTCCATAGGAATCGTGTTCAGGTAGACAATAAAGTTTTATGTTCTAATCACCCAAATTCATTAACTGATAACTCTTTCCCTTTATGTAAAATGATTAATCATGCTCAATTATTCATTAAATCTAAATATTAAATTATAATACATTATAATAATAAAGTTAATGTTATCCAAAATCACTTTAAAATACTAATTACTTATATATAACTGAATTTTATGTTTTCCTAGGCTATTCTTTTGGAATAGTTGCTTAACCAATATTCCCCCAAAGATTTTTTCCAATTTTTCAGCATTTGATGCTTTATAAATTGTTTATTAAACCAACTGGGCCCCTACACTTGATATTTTTGGAGAAAGAACTTATATTCTCTTCCTATGAGTCAAGAACACAAACTATGAATGAGGCAGCCATGGAAAGGGGCAAACTCTTAAGTCCAGGGCCTCAGTGAGAAGAGTCTCAGATATGCATGTAACTTGAAAACTGCCCTTTCTTACACCTTCTCCTATTTTACTCAAAGAAGTTCTTGCAAATCCCTTTATGTATAACTCTAAATTAGATCTTCATTTGCTAAGTTTCTGTTAGAGAACTTAAAATTGTATTACTATTTAATGGAACTAGGACAGCACCCTTCCACCACTCCAACAATCATGGTACCTGAAAATTTCAGCCAGGGAGGGGAGAATAAGCAAAAGAGTATTGTTTTAAGAGAACAATAGATCTTCTTATAGGTTCACTGGAGACACAAGCAACAAAGCAACTACTGGAAAGTCTGGTAAGTCTTGGCCTGCATCTGGAATTGATAGGAGGAAATGACTTAGGACAATTATTTGTCTTCTGTGAACTCAAAAAGTCAGCCTGTTGAGCACTGTATTTTTTTTTCCCTAAGAATATTTGTTCTTCAACATAGTATAGTCTTTCTTGCACACAGATGTACACAATGGATGAATAGAGCAAGGCCCATGGTTTCAATGTTCTCACCCTCCAAAACTGAATTATACCAAGATGCTGCTAATTACACAATAGTTCTAAATGAAAGCTCACAGCAACAAAACTCACAGTGGGGGGTTTTAATGGATAGTATTGAATAATTGAATCTTTAGCCCCTGAAGAGGTCCTCAGCTTTTAAAGTTAAAGGCAACCAGGCCTGGCATGGGAGGGAGCCATATAATTAATACAGAGAAAAAAATAGTACTAGGAACCAAAATAATTTCCTCTTTACCACATTTCCTCCCCTACACATATTTTGTACATTTATTACCAAAGAGCATTACTTGTTTACCATCTCATCAAGACAAGTATTATTTTCCCCTTTTATAATGTCTGTTTTATAAAAGACATTAAATAGAATATCAATTGAACACAAACAATTTAGTTCCTTTTTTCTTAACTCTGAATAATTACACTATTACTAGCATTAATAATCATTTATTATTATTATTTAGCTACCATTTTTCACACACCAAGATATTGCGGTAAGACTTATGCATTAAACTAATTTTTCAACAACCTATGTGATACAGTAACACTCCTTCTACAGGTACGAAACTCTAGGTTCAGTAGTAAGCACATTGGCTAAGGTTATACAGACAATAAGTGCTGAAGAGGAATTCAAAGATAGGGCTTTCTAAATCTTTTATGATATGGGGGATTTCCACTAAATGGTTGTTGTTGGTGGTGGTATTCAGTCACCAAGTTGTGTCTGACTCTTCACAACCCCACAGACTGCAGCATGCCAGGCTTCCCTCCCTCATCATCTCTAGGAGTTTGCCCAAGTTCATATCCATTGAATTAATGATGCCATCCAACCATTTCACCCTTTGTTACCCTCTTCTTCTGCCTTCAGTTTCTCCCAGCATCAGGATCTTTTCCAAAGTCGACTCTGCCAGGTGGCCAAAGTATTCAGTTTCAGCAGTGGTCCTTCCAAGGTTGACTTCCTTTAGGATTAATTGGTTTGATCCCTTTACTATCCAAGGGACTCTCAAGAGTCTTCTCCAGCACCACAGTTTGAAAGCATCAATTCTTCAGTGCTCTGCCTTTTTTATGGTCCAGCTCTCTCAGCCATACATGACTACTGGAAAGACCATTGCCTTAACTTTATGGACCTTTGTCAGCAAAGTGATGTCTTTGCTTTTTAAGACACTGTCTAGGTTTGTCATAGCTTTCCAGCCAAGAAGTAATCATCTTCTAATTTCATGGCTGAAAGAAAGTGAAAGTGAAACTGCTCAGTCATGTCCAGCTCTTTGCAACCCCATGGACTGTAGCCTACTAGGCTCCTCCATCCATGGGATTTTTCCAAGCAAGAGTACTGGAGTGGGTTGCCATTTCCTTCTCCAGGGGATCTTCCCAAACCAGGGATCGAACCCAGGTCTCCCGTATTGTAGGCAGACGCCTTACTGTCTGAGCCACTAGGGAAGTCCAATCTCATGGCTAAGTACCACTAAATTGTACTTACCTCTCAAATGCATTCTCTCTCCCCTCGTTGGACTGGAATTGTAAGAAATGCTCAAAGCCCTTAACAGATTCTGGGTCTAGATTTCCTGTTAAGATCTTAAGTTCCTCAATAAGATTAATTGTCCCCTTTTATAATGAGGGCCTGATGTCTCAGGCAAATAATAAAGAGTCATATTTTCTTTCACATAC
This sequence comes from Bos taurus, assembly GCF_002263795.3. Taxonomy (NCBI): domain Eukaryota; kingdom Metazoa; phylum Chordata; class Mammalia; order Artiodactyla; family Bovidae; genus Bos; species Bos taurus. The sequence continues at coordinate 24,311,939 of NC_037336.1, read as the reverse complement.
AATCTCTTTGGGCAAAAAGGCAAAGTGCCTTTACACTGCTTCCTGGCTATTGAGGCAAACACTGGGGCAGTTCTAAATCTAACCTGCTTTTCAGGTTTGGCTTTGGGGGGTGAAACAAATCTTTGTGATGCTAATTATCTCAAATATTACCAGACATTTGCATCTCTGGCTGCCACACACCAAATATCAATGGTGCCACAAGGCCCCCCACACAAATACAAACCCCACTAGGGGTGATACTGCCCCTAGTTAAGAACCACTGAGTGCATGGCTTGCAATGTTCTGCAGTCAGCAAGCAGCTGCTATATAGATGCAAAAATGAGTCCTGGACTTTCCCTGCAGGGTTACATCATTTTGATCCTAGTCCAAGAATGTTAGGAGCAGATCACATGCTGCCATAGGCAGATTTGTACTAAGCCACTGCTCTAGGACAAAACTGTATTAGATCAAGTGTGCGGGGAATGCTAGGGAGGCAGATCAGAACGCATGGAAGAGAAAAGTTGGTCAGTCGCCATCCTGAGTCATCATCATGAGTAGGAAGGAAAGGAAAGAGAAAACACATTAGGAGATGCATGTCTCCAGTTCACTGGAAGTAAAGAGCAGTAGTAAAGCCTGGTTTAGTCTCCATCTGACTGGGTGCCAGCTTCCCACACACTACTGGCTCATGACATGAAAATTCTCTGTCTGGAACCCCTTCTGCCTTTACAATCACTCCTCAATCACCTAGTAACTACTTTTAGGCCCCATGGAAGACAGGCCAACTGTCTACTCTCATGTCTGCTGTAACTTATTCTGGAAATATGTCACTCTGAAGACTAAAAAGCTTGTTGCCCCGTTCAGCACTTTTTGAATTGTATTTTTGTAAGAGGATGTTTGGGCAATGACACACAAATTACATGCACAAAGCCAAATTAATTATTTGCAGATACGTAGCATAATTATATGGGTTTATGCTATCCATCTGTGAACCTTAGTCTCCCCTGCTGCAAGTACTGCTTACAATAAAAAGGGTTTAATAGCTTTAAGAAGAATTTATTGTGCTTACATTTGCACGAGAGTTAAGTCTTCATTACTGGATGGCATTCTTGGGATCCTGTGGGTGGAGAGGACCTTGATGAGCCAAGTGGTCCATTTTCCAGCATTCAAGAAAAATCATTGTTAAACAAATTTGGAAAGACAGTATTGAGGAATTGTCACAGCCACTTGGATGAAACATTTCATTATTTAGTATCTTTTATCCTCAAGAAATGTTTTTATTATTGTATCTACATTTCCTATGGAAATTTACACTATCCCCACTCATCTGGTGCTCACTGGCTCCACAAAATGCCCAGTTGTGTCCTCTATGTTAAATCACATTGCAACTGAGAATTGTTATGGAGTGATTTCTACTTACTCTTTGCTGCTGCTGCTAAGTTGCTTCAGTCGTGTCCGACTCTGTGCAACCCCATAGATGGCCTCCTACCAGGCTCCTCTGTCCCTGGGATTCTCCAGGCAAGAACACTGAAGTGGCTTGCCATTTCCTTCTCCAATGCATGAAAGTGAAAAGTGAAAAGTGAAAGTGAAGCCGCTCAGTCCTATCTGACTCTTAGCGACCCCATGGACTGCAGCCTACCAGGCTCCTCTGTCCATGGGATTTTCCACGCAAGAGTACTGGAGTGGGGTGCCACTGCCTTCTATACTTCCTCTTTAGATTGACTAATAGTACAATTAGCCTTTCCTCATAGGTCTTGTTTTATAAAGCATCATAATTTTCAGTCCATCCCATACAAATTTGCCATACTCGTTTTTAACAGTGAAGACAATCAGACACAAGGTTGGTCAGTGCATGATTGCACAGTAATGAGAAGATCATTTCAGAGGTCCTTTTATGCATTTTTCTTTATTTGTATTGGTATCATGTCAGCTTTTAAGAACATTATGTGACTGACTGTGTATCCTCCAAGCCCAGGTGCCTCATTCTTATGGCTCAGTGACATAACAGCTGCTTTGGCAATTGGACAAGATATTGAAAGAGGTTTTAAAAGGAGAATAGAGTGTTTACCTTAGCCTTGGGTGTCAGGGGGTGCTTTGCAGAAGTGCCCTGCAGTTTCATCTTCTGGAACGAGAAGCAACTCTCCAGCAGGAAAGAGAAAGTTACACTTAGAGAGAATATTATATGACAAAAATGGATGGGACCAAAAAACAGATTGGAGGTATTTCATGCATACCAGCATGCTGACACATAAGGTGAAGGGAATGCAGTGAGTGAAGGAGGAAAGGAAATGTGTTGAGTATTGTTTAGGTGCTGAATGCATCACATACATGGTTCCATTTAATCTTCACCATGGTTATATACATGGCTTCCCTGGTGGCTCAGCCAGTAAAAGTGTCTGCCTACAATGCGGGAGACCCGGGTTCAATCCCTGGGTGGGGAAGATCCCTGGAGAAAGAAATGGCAACCCACTCCAGTATTCTTGCCTAGAAAATCCCATGGATGGAGGAGCCTGATAGGGTACAGTCCGTGGGGTCACAAAGAGTCGGACATGACTGAGCGACTTCACTTCACTTCACTTCATGGTTATATACACTGACCAATATTCTACCCATGAAACACCCAAAGTCCAGAAGGCTCATTACTTTGCCCACAGTCAGACAGACAGTGAGTGGCAGAGCCAGGATGAGAACTTGGGACTGGCTTGATGGTAAAGGACATGCTGTATGTTTATCATATTACTCTTATTCCAAAACTAGTAGATCAACAGCAGTCCGATCAGGAGAGCTTTGACTGTACTGCTGTTAATACAAAATTTGTCATTTCTTTACAGACTCAGAGTTGGAAGAGTTTTTCTTATTTTATTATATAGAAAAAAAACGATAGAGATGATTCTTGTGATAGCGTGGATCTGAAATTTAAAGTAATAGAAATGTTAGTCAGAAGCTGTCAGAGGCTAAGGTAACACCCAGTTCAGACCCAGTGAAGACCTAATCTATGGCAGTAGCAGTGAGGATGACATGGAGCAGATAGATTCATGAGCTCCTCCAAAGGTTTTATCTCCAGGGTTTGGTGACTGCTTTGATGTGGAAATGAAGGTCCATGAGGAGTCTGGGATCATTCCCAGGTTACTGACTCGGCAGAGGGTGGGGTGTGGTGAATAATGGTACAATAAATCAAGATAGTAAATGCCAGAAGGAGTAGCCAGTTTGGAAGCAAAAGATGAAGAGTTCAGCTTTGGGACATGTTGAATTTGAAATAAAGATGTCCTGTAGGTAAGGAGTTCTCTGGGATTTGAGTTCATAATTGCTGAGAGTTGGCAGAGAAAAGAAAACTTATCCTGGGGAAAGATATAGAGTCAAGAAAGCATGGACTGAGGAGTAAACCCCAAAAGTCATTAATTTTTTTTATTTTTTATTTTTAGAAGCTGGGTATAGAAGAAGGAATGGGTATCAAAGATTCCAAGGACTGATTTAGGAAGTGGAAAGAAAACCAAGAAGTTTGGTGTCATAGAATCTGAGGCAGGAAAGTATTAAAAATAAATAGTGGTGAGTACAAACACTGCAGAGAAAAAAGTGATATGGAGACTTATGAGAGTCTTATAAGTTTGCACAGTTGTCACATTAGTGGTAAAGACTAATGATGGTGTGTGAGGAACTAATGGGAAGTGAAGAAGTAGAAATGGTGGAATAAAGTGCATTTTAAGAGCTCAGAGTATAATTAGTGACTTGAAAGTGCAGAAATCATAAGATACATTCATGAAATTAATTTCATTATCTCTTTAAACATCTTCATTGAGGATAATCCTTCCATGCTGGTGCTGGTGCTCAGTCGCTAAGTCTTTGCGACCCCACGCACTGTAGCCCACCAGGCTTCTTCTCTCCATAGGATTCTCCAGGCAAGAATACTGGAGTTGGTGGCCACTTCCTACACCAAGGGATCTTCCTGGCCCAGGGATCAAATCCACGTCTCCTGCATCACAAGTGGATTCTTTACTACTGAACCACCAGGAAAGCCCAATCCTTCTCTGCCCCTGGATAAAAATTAGGCAGAATCCATGACTCTGCTTTCAGTTAGTAAAAATTCTCATAGGTATTTCAAGTCACAATTTCAGCCTCATTTCATTAATTAAAACTGTCCAGGCAACATAATAAATGCATTTTCAAGGCTTGTTCAAAAATAAATATTTGTTCTCTTTTCTCCGGGAAGAGAGGCATTTCAGAAAAACACCTCACCTACTCTTTCCCCAACTGCATTCCAAGCGCAGCCTTTGAGACCTTTACTCTTGCCTCATCTCCTGATACCGTGTAAGCTTTCTCAGCTTCTTCATATAAGCCATGGGGTAGTTCCACCATTTGGCACTTAATCTCACCTAACTGGACCTGTTGAGATGCTGACTGTCCTCCCATGCCCAGGTTCATGGAGAAGCCATGCACTGCAAAGCACAAGGTCTGGCTTTCCTAGCAGCTTTCTAGAGGGGCCTAAAAACACAGACTGGGTCAAGGGTCAAAAGTAAGGAAGTTAATGCCTCAGAAGTTGAACTTGAAATGACAAGGGACAAGAGATAAGAAAACAAAACCAGCAGATCAATGTCTCCCCATTACTTCCACTGAGAGAATATTCTAAGGAATGGTGGCTCCACAAAACCTGTGTGGAAGAAGTGACCTGCTCGTGCATGCTCAGTCACTTCAGTGTCGTGTCTGACTCTTTGTGACCCTATGGACTGTAACTCGCTAGGCTCCTCTGTCCATGGGATTTTCCAGGCAAGAATACTGGAGTGGTTGCCATGTCCTCTTCCAGGGGATTTTCTTGACCCAGGGATCAAATCAGCATCTCCTGTGTCTCCTGCACTGCAGGCAGATTCTTTACTGCTGAGCCACTGGGAAGCCCAAGAGGTGCCCTAGGAACAAGCAATTAGCTCTGAGTCCTGGTGAAGCTATAGCATGCTCAGTGATGTGCCACCTGCTAAAGGCACTTGCTTTTTCCCTGCCTGACTCATTTCCTTTTCCCCTTGACCTTGCCATATTGACATGACATTTTGCTATACAGTCTCAGAATGTAAGCTTTCAACAGGACTTTCTTCAGGGAACCAGGCCAAGATAGAAGTGGTTGTCTTCTCTTTTTTCCACTTAACAGCAGTTTTTTTTTTTTTTTTTTCCCCTAAAGTCTTAGGAGCAGGTCTTGACTGGTACTGCTACACCCTGTATGGCTCTATATTCAGTTAACATTGACTCTTTCCCTGGGCATCTTGGAAAGACTCCTGGGTGGACCTTCTGACAACTCCCTTGATCCAGGCAGTGCTTCCTTTTTGGCTGCTTATTGCAAATTCCCCACTACCTGTCTCCAATAACACAACTCACAGCCTCTTTCTGCTGGACAACACCACTATCAGGTCACACTTTCTCAGGTGTGAATCCATCACAAGCTCACAATTTCCCCCAACTTTAGAAAAGTGTTAATATACACTTACAAATACACTTTTATATTATATATGCATGCATATTATGAATCATTCATATATATATACACATATGTACTCAGTTGATCAGTCATTTCCAGGTCTTCAAGAACCCATGGACTGTAGCCTGCCAGGCTCCTCTGTCCATGGAATTTTCCAGGCAAGAACACTGGAGTGGGATGCCAATGTCTACATCAGGAGACCTTCCCAACCCAGGGATGGAACCCTGGGCTCTTGCCTCTCCTGCTTTTGTAGGCAGATTATTTACCACTGTGCCACCTGAGGAGCCCACATATATGTACACAAACCTGTATATATGCATATCTATATGCATATATACCAGATTCCTTCAGTGGTCCCCTTAAGCCCCTTTTAAAAGATGTAAAGTTAAGAAGTTGCTTTGAAGAGATGTGGATGAACCTAGAAACTGTCATACTGAGTGAAGTCAGTCAGAAAGAGAAAAACAAAGGTTATATATTAGCATATATAAGTGGAGTCTAGAAAAGTGGTATAGATGAACATTTTTGCAAAACAGAAATAGAGACACCAACATAGAGAACAAACGTATGGACACCAAGGCGGGGAGAGGGGGTGGAATGAATTAAGAGATACACAGTTCTTCTGCGTATTCTTGCCACCTCTTCTTAATATCTTCTGCCTCTGTTAGGTCCCTACCATTTCTGTCCTTTATTGAACCCATCTTTGCATGAAATGTTCCCTTGGTATCTCTAATATTTTTGAAGAGATCTCTAGTCTTTCCCATTCTATTGTTTTCCTCTACTTCTTTGCATTGATCACTGAGGAAGGCTTTCTTATCTCTCCTTGCTACTCTTTGGAACTCTGCATTCAAATGGGTATATATTTCCTTTTCCCCTTTGCTTTTCACTTCCCTTCTTTTCACAGCTATTTGTAAGGACTGGAATGGGTGAATTTAACTCAGGGCAAAGGCTAATAGAGTTCTTCCAAGAGAACGCACTGGTCATAGCAAACATCCTCTTCCAGCAACACAAGAGAAGACTGTACACATGGACATCACCAGATGGTCAACACCGAAATCAGATTGATTATATTCTTTACAGCCAAAGATGGAGAAGCTCTATACAGTCAGCAAAAACAAGACAGGGAGCTGACTGTGGCTCAGATCATGAACTCCTTATTGCCAAATTCAGACTGAAATTGAAGAAAGTGGAGAAAACCACTAGACCATTCAGTTATGACCTAAATCATACACAAGATTATAAGGCAACTATACTCCCCCCAAAATTAATGAATTAATTACAATGAAGTTGGACCCTCATTCCTCTGGGCAGAGGGAAAGGATGAGATAGGCTCACAACACACAAAAAGTTCTCTTCAAATATCTGTCTCAAAAAACATTCTCCTTTATTTCTAACCCTGGATAATTTTATATTCTTAATATATGAGCTGTTCAAAAAACAAGTAACACATCTTTGATTATCTACTTTGAAATTTTGAAATTTCACATAAAATCTAGTATCTCCTCTGATTTTTTGTCTAGACAAAATCCACTCTTACTGTACAAAAAAGATCTTCATGACCCAGATAATCACGAAGATGTGATCACTCACCTAGAGCCAGACATCCTGGAATGTGAAGTCAAGTGGGCCTTAGAAAGCATCACTACAAACAAAGCCAGTGGAGGTGATGGAATTCCAGTTGAGCTATTTCAAATCCTGAAAGATGATGCTGTGAAAGTGCTGCACTCAATATGCCAGCAAGTTTGGAAAACTCAGCAGTGGCCACAAGACTGGAAAAGGTCAGTTTTCATTCCAATCGCAATGCCAAAGAATGCTCAAACTACCACATAATTGCATTCATTTCACATGCTAGTAAAGTAATCCTCAAAATTCTCCAAGCCAGGCTTCAGCAATACATGAACCGTGAACTTCCAGATGTGCAAGCTGGTTTTAGAAAAGGCAGAGCCACCAGAGATCAAATTGCCAACATCTGCTGGATCATTGAAAAAGCAAGAGAGTTCCAGAAAAACATCTATTTCTGCTTTATTGACTATGCCAAAGCCTTTGGCTGTGTGGATCACAATAAACTGTGGAAAATTCTGAAAGAGATGGAAATACCAGACCACCTGATCTGCCTCTTGAGAAACCTATATGCAGGTCAGGAAGCAACAGTTAGAACTGGACATGGAACAACAGACTGGTTCCAAATAGGAAAAGGAGTACGTCAAGGCTGTATATTGTCACCCTGCTTATTTAACTTATATGCAGACTCCATCATGAGAAACGCTGGGCTGGAGGAAGCACAAGCTGGAATCAAGATTGCCGGGAGAAATATCAATAACCTCAGATAGGCAGATGACACAACCCTTATGGCAGAAAGTAAAGAGGAACTAAAAAGCCTCTTGATGAAAGTGAAAGAGGAGAGTGGAAAAGCTGGCTTAAAGCTCAACATTCAGAAAATGAAGATCATGGCATCTGGTCCCATCACTTCATGGGAAATAGAGGGGGAAACAGTGGAAACAGTGCCAGACTTTATTTTTGGGGGCTCCAAAATCACTGCAGATGGTGATTGCAGCCATGACATTAAAAGATGCTTACTCGTTGGAAGGAAAGTTATGACCAACCTCAGTTCAGTTCAGTTCAGTTGTTCAGTCGTGTCCGACTCTTTGCGACCCCATGAATCGCAGCATGCCAGGCCTCCCTGTCCATCACCAACTCCTGGAGTTCACCCAGACCCACGTCCATTGAGTCAGTGATGCCATCCAGCCGTCTCATCCTCTGTCGTCCCCTTCTCCTCCTGCCCCCAATCCCTCCCAGCATCAGAGTCTTTTCCAATGAGTCAACTCTTCACGTGAGGTGGCCAAAGTACTGGAGTTTCAGCTTCAGCATCATTCCCTCCAAAGAAATCCCAGGGCTGATCTCCTTCAGAATGGACTGGTTGGATCTCCTTGCAGTCCAAGGGGCTCTCAAGAGTCTTCTCCAACACCACATTTCAAAAGCATCAATTCTTTGGCGCTCCTAGACAGCATATTAAAAAGCAGAGCCATTACTTTGCCAACAAAGGTCCATCTAGTCAAGGCTATGGTTTTTCCTGTGGTCATGTATGGATGTGAGAGTTGGACTGTGAAGAAGGCTGAGCACTGAAGAATTGATGCTTTTGAACTGTGGTGTTGGAGAAGACTCTTGAGAGTCCCTTGGACTGCTAGGAGATCCAACCAGTCCATCCTAAAGGAGGTCAGTCCTGGGTGTTCATTGGAAGGACTGATGTTGAAGCTGAGACTCCAATATTTTGGACACCTGATGCAAAGAGCTGACTCATGGGAAAAGATCCTGATGCTGGGGGGGATTGGGGGCAGGAGGAGAAGGGGACGACAGAGGATGAGACGGCTGGATGGCATCACTGACTCAATGGACGTGGGTCTGGGTGAACTCCAGGAGTTGGTGATGGACAGGGAGGCCTGGCATGCTGCGATTCATGGGGTCACAAAGAGTCGGACATGACTGAGTGACTGAACTGAACTGAACTGAACTGTCTTTATAATGAAAATGGTGAGAAATAATATATAGCTAAAGAGAGCCAAAGAGTTTAAGTAGTACTTTTAAATTTTATTTTATTTTGATGGAAATCTAGAAAGCTTTACTATACAGATTCAAAATGGACTTATCAAAGCAGAAAAGACTTAAAATCTACAGTAACAAAAGTGTATTATTTTCACTTGGTTAGTTTTCTTATCCACAGAGTGGAGCTAATAATACCTACTAATATAGAGAGATTGTGAATATTAAATGCAATAAAAATGTTAAAGATGTTAGGTATACCTGGCCTAGAGTAAAAGCATAAAGAATCTGGAATCCATTAAGCTGAAAAATTTTTTTTTAGATTTTTCTAGAATCATGATGTAGATCTCTGTTTTTAACTCTGCTGTGAATCTATAAGTTTTTAGTGTTTCAGTAACCTGGATTAGAGTAATGTGAGAGGATTTATTCTTTATAAATATGAAATCTCTTTCTTTTCAAGGGGTCTGTGAAATTGACTTTAGTATAAATCTTTGCCTTTTAGTCTCTATAATTTTCAATATCATTCATATATATGTGTGAATTTATATTATATTATATTACATTATATACATGTGAGTGCTAAGTCACTTCATTCATATCTGACTCTTTGCAACCCTATGGACTATAGCCTGCCAGGTTCCTCTGTCCATGAAATTCCCCAGAAAAGAATACTAGAGGAAGCTGCCATTTCCTCCTCCAAGGGATCTTCCCAACCCAGGGGTGGAACCCACCTCTCTTTCATCTCCTGCGTGGGCAGGTGGATTCTTTACCACTAGTACCACCTGGGAAGCATTATTGTATTAGCCTAAATTTTCTCCCTTTTTAGGAACATTCTGATCTTTTATGTGGTTTTATAATAACTGGTGTCTTTGGACTGATTTGACCTAATTGTTTTATTAAACTACAAGAAAGTCATCCAGGACTGCTGATTTCACTTGTCTACTGAGGCAACTTTAATTTTTAACAAATTGATAATAATAGAAAAATTAACAGACACCGAGTGCCTCATATAAGGTACTGTGCTAAGGAGGTTACTTGCATTAATACACCCAAAGATCTTATGAGACAGATAGTTTTACTATCCCCATTCATGGATTTTTTTTTAGTGAGGCTTAGAGAAGTTAAGTTTTCAAAATGATTCTAAGATTTGCCAATATCTTAAAAGCAGCACATTTCCCATAAGGATGAGAGTCTTATTAAGGAGATTGAGAGAAGTGACCTTGTACACTGTGGGCTCTAGCTTTTTGCCCAAATATGGTGGCTTCCCATGGAGCCGCCTCTGCCCTCACTTCGACTCTGCCCACCTCAGAAACACACCTCAATCATAATGAATTACCACAAATAGAGTTTTTGTTGAAGAATTCATGATACAGAAGAATATCTTCCTTGAAAAATTGCATGACATTGGAAGAACAAGATGGCAGAGGAGTAGGTGGATGGAGAGTACATCTCTCTCCACAGATACATCAGGAATACACCTTCAGACACAGAAGTGCCTGCAGAACACCAGCTGAGAGCAGACAGGAGTACCTGGCCAGTGGAAAAGAATAATAGAACAATGCAAAACTCAGTAGGATGAAGGAACTAGGGGGAAAAACAGGAGTGTTAGTAGGACTGGACCTGCCCTCAGCAGGTGGGGGAACTGAAGCAGGGGTCCAATCCCCAGAGCGAGGCAATTTTCTGAGTCAGAGGAGAAACATTTAAGGCTGAGAGTGAAAAAGCTGATCTGTCACAGCCTACATGGAATGAGAATCAGACAGTCCTTGCCGCAGCCGTACATACCCAGGACAGGAACACTGGTCTCCTAGAAGGTGCAGTGGCTGGGAGCTGGAGTTTAGGGATTGTGGAGCAATCCCAGGGTGAGGGCTGCTGCTGACTGCAGAGAGATGGATTGAGGGGATGTGAGGGATGAGATTGTGGTGGGAAATGCCAGTGGAGGAAAGCCAGGCAGCCGTGGAAGCAAGGCAATACTGCTGAGTCACGAGTTGGGGGTGGAGCCATCACCGTGGCCTCTCTCTCCCCACACACCAGCACTGGCAGCTGAACAATAGAGAGGCTGGCCCATCAAATGCCTGAAGAGCTGAACTACAGAGTAGGACCCTACCCAGTGTGCCCCTTTAAGTGCCTGATGTGCCAATCTACAGAGTAGGACCCCAGCCAGGGGGTCCCCCTCTATGTGCCTGCCACTCGGAAAAACAGAGAAAGACCCCAAGCAAGGGCACCTGTAAGTTCCTGAAAGGGCAGAGTTATGGAGAAAGACTGGCCAAAGAGGCCTTCTGATCACCAGCTACAAGAGGCTTGAAAAAAGACTCTGATAGCCGTAATCCCTGCAGCGAAAGCAGTCCATGTCCCTGTGCACTTGGTGCCGCCAGGGTCCCCACAAGCCAAACAGCTGTGCCACCTTCAAGCTCAACTCTCACTGGGGAACTTCCACAAGCAAAAAAAGTCTTGCATCTATGCATGCAGGGTCACTTCAGTCGTGTCTGCTTCTTTGCGACTCTGTAGACTGTGGTCTGCCAGGCTTCTCTGTCAGGGAGGGGGGTTCTCCAGGCAAGAATACTGGAGCGTGTTGGCCAATACTGGTTGCCATACCCTTCCAGAACACTATATCTCCTTCTGCCCTAGCCACCAATGCCCCTGAGGACCTGGTGCTGCCAGAACCCCTGCAACCCAAGCGGCTGCACCACCTCCACACCTGGTCTTCACTGGGGAAAAGCCAAGCCTCAAGGGCAGCCTCAGGAGCTAAACCCCAGTGGGCGACCAACATGTAGAGGTAGAAATAAAACCACAATTGAAACCCAGGGGCAGTGTGGCTAAGGAAGAAGACCCAAAACCTTCCCACCAGATGTACAAGCTGCAGATGAAATCCACACGCTCAACTACGCAGACTCTGTGCCTCTGTTCCTTTGTTTGCTTTTCCTACTGTTCTTTTCCCCTTGCAGTTAATCTTTAATGTGCATAAATCTTCTTTATCTACCTCTATTTAACTTTGCATATCTATTCTTTCTTTCTTTCCTTTCCTCTCAACATATTTGTTAATTTTATTTTCATTGCTTTATTCCCCAATTGACACCTTGCTTTAGTTTTGTTTTCCAGTTTGTGCTTTAATTAGTTTTGTATATAAGGCCATTGAGAGTTCCCACAAAAGAAAACACACTAGTTCTGATAACTGTGGACATTGGAGGCAAGAATACAGAGGAGTAGGACCAGATTAGAATCTGAGCTGCCCCCAAAGGAGGTCCAGAGATCAGCACAGTGTTAGAGGGCATCCTAGGGAGGGAAGGTGGACTGTGACTCCCAGTGAGGGAAAGGGCTGTGACAGCAGTGACTTGAGAAAAACGTTTATTATTCTTATTTTTTGACTTGTTCTGTAGATTCTTTTGGATTTTTTTTCTTTTCTTTTTTTTTCCTTTTCTTCCCCCTCTGTTGTAGATGTCAATTTTATTGGCACTAAGAAATCCAGTTAAGCTTTGAGCTTTTTCTTTTCCTCAGTCACATTTTCTATTGTTGTCATAAACCTCTGTCTCTACACTGGGTTTTTGCAGTTCTGTGAAAAACTCCTAAAGGAGTTTTCCTTTTTTTCCCTTTTTTTCATTCTTTTCTTCTTCCTTTTCTTTTCTCTTTTTTATAATTTTAATTTATAATTTTTTAAACCTATTACATTTTTCTACATTTATTCTTTTGTTTGTCTTTCCAGTAGGAAAGTTAATCTTTAATGTATATAAATCTTCTTCATCTACCTCTATTTAACTTTGCATATCTATTCTTTCTTGTCTTTCCTTCCTTTTCTCTCAACATACTTGTTAGTTTTGTTTTCCTTGCTTTATTCCCCACTTGGCACCTTGCTTTAGTTTTGTTTTCCAGTTTATGCTTAAATTAGTTTTGTTCTCAACTGGTAAATATAATTTTTGATTTCTTTTGTTCACCAGGTCAATCTACTGTACTTTACTTGTGCTGGACTGTTTTCACTTTGCTCATGGGTATATATTCAATTATTTTAATTACTGTTTGCCTAATTTTGTAACTGCCATTTGTCTGGGGTTCTTCTTTGATTTCTTATTTTTGGATATTTGGTTTAATCTCACTTACGGCCATAACAAACCACTTGTGGAAATTTCATTCCTGACCAGAAATCAAACCCTGAGCCTTTGGAGTGGGAGCACAGACTCCAAGATGGTAGACTACCAGAGAACAAATCCTAGGGAGTATCAAATAGTGAGAACTCACACAAAGGAAACCACTTGAATGCAAGACCTGGCATCAGCCAACCACCAGTAGCATCCTGTGCAGGATGCTTCATCTAAACAGCAAACAAAACAAAAACATAAACCCAATCATCAGCAGACAGGATTACCACCTCACTCAGCCTTGCCCATCAGAGGAAAAACAAACAAACAAACAAAAACTCAGCACAATTCTTACCCTATACAAGCTCACACAAACCACTGGACCAACCTTATGAGGGCAGAAATCACAAGGAAGAAAGAATTCAACCTTCTTCAAGGAAAGAATTGAACTTCCCTTGAAGCCTGAGAAAAGGAGCCCTCAAACACAATAACTTAAAAAAAAAATAATTTAAAAGGCAGAGAAATACTGCACAAATGAAGGAACAAACTAGAAACACAGAAGTCCAAATAAAAGAAGAGGAAATAGGCAAACTACCTGAAAAAGAATTCAGAATAATGATAGCAAAGATGATCAAAAACCTTGAAAAACAAAATGGAGAAAATGCAAGAATCAATTAACAAAGACCTATAAGATTAAATAATAAACACACAGAGACAAACAACACAATTACTGAAATTAAAAATACTCCAGAAGGAATCAATAGCAGAATATCGGAAGCAGAAGAACAAATAAGTGAGCTAGAAGGTAAAATGTTGGAAATAACTTCTGAAGAGCAGAATAAAATAAAAAGAATGAAAAGAGCTGAGGACAATCTCAGGGACCTCTGGGGCCATATCAAAAGCACCAACATTCAAATTATAGGGGTCCTGGAAGAAGAAGAGAAAAAGAAAGGGTATGAGAAAATTTTTGAAGAGATTATAGTTGAAAATTTTCCCCAACATGGAAAAGTAAATTGTCAATCAAGTCCAAGAGGCACGAAGAGTCCCATGCAGGATAAACCCAAGGAAAAACACACCAATACCCATGCTAATCAAATTAACATAGACTAAATACAAAGAAAGAATATTAAAACCAGCAAGGGAGAAGCAAAAAGTAATATACAAGGGAAACACCATATGCTTAACAGCTGATCTTTCAGCAGAAACTCTATAGGCCAGAAGGGAATGGCAGGATATATTTAAAGTACTGAAAGGGAAAAATCTACAAGCAAGATTAGTGTAGCTGGCAAGGATCTCATTCAAAACTGATAGAGAAATAAAACACTTTTCAGATAACCAGAAGTTAAGAGAATTCAGTACCACCAAACCAGGTTTACCACAAATGTTAAAGGGACTTATATAGTCAAGAAATACAACAGAAGAAAAAAGATCTACAAAATCAACTCCAAACAATTAAGAAAAGGGCAATAGGAACATATATATCAATAATTACTTTAAATGGATTAAATGCTCCAACCAAAAGACACAGACTGGCTGAATGGATACAAAAACAAGACCCAAATATATGTTGTCTATTAGAAACCCACTTCAGACCTCAAGACACATATAGACTGAAAGTGAGAGGATGGAAAAATATATTCCATGCAAATGAGAAGCAAAAGAAAGTAGGAGTAACAATCCCCATATCAGAAAAAATAGACCTTAAAATAAAGAAGATTACAAGAGATAAGGAAGGATACTACGTAATGATCAAGGGATCAATCCAAGAGAAAGACAGCAATTGTAAATATCTATGCACCCAACATAGGAGCACCTTAATACATAAGACAAACACTAAGACATAAAAGGAAACATTGATGATAACACAATAATAGTAGAAGACTTTAACACCCCACTCACACCACGGGACAGATCATCAAAACAGAAAATTAATAAGGAAACACAAGTATTAAATGTTACATTAGATGAGATGGATCTCATTGATATCTTCAGGACATTCCATCCAAATGCAGAAAAATACACCATATTCTCAACTGCATGGAACATTCTCCAGGATAGGCCACATCTTGGGTCACAAATCAAACCTCAGTAAATTTAAGAAAATTGAAATCATATCAAGAGTCTTCTCCGACCACAATACTATGAGACTAGATATCAATTACAAAAGAAAAAGTGTAAGAAACACAAACACATGGAGATTAAACAACACATTTCTAAATAACCAACAGGTTACTGAAGAAATCAAAGGGGAAATAAAAAAATTTCTAGAAACAAATGACAATGAAAACACAACTCAAAATCTATGGGATTTGAGCAAAAAGCAAAAGCAGTCCTAAGAGGAAAGTTTATAGCAACACAATCCTACCTCAAGAAACAAGAAAAACATCGAATACACAACCTAACTTTACACCTAAAACAACTGGGAAAAGAAGAAGAAAAAAACCCCAACATTAGTAGAAGGAAAGAAATCATAAAGATCCAAGCAGAAATAAATGAAAAAGAAATGAGAGAAACAATAGTAAAGATTAATAAAACTAAAAGCCAGTTATTTGAGAAGATAAATAAAATTAACCAACCTTTAGTCAGACTCATCAAGAAAAAAAGAATCAAATCAACAAAATCAGAAATGAAAAAGAAGAGGTTTCAACAGACAATGCAGAAATACAAAAGATTATAAGAGACTATTATGAACAACTATATGGCAATAAAATAGATAACCTGGAAGAAATGGACAGATTCTTGGAAAAGTTCAATCTTCCAAGACTGAACCAGGAAGAAATAGAAATTATGAACAACCCAATTACAAGCACTGAAATTGAAGCTGTGATTAAAAAAAAAAAAAAAAAAAACTCCGAAAACACAAAATCCCAGGACCAGATGGCTTCACAGGAGAATTCTATCAAATATTTAGAGAAAAGCTAATGACTATCCTTCTAAAACTCTTTTTAAAAATTGCAGAGGAAAGAACACTTCCAAACTCATCCTACGAGGCCACCATCACCCTGATACCAAAACCAGACAAAGAAAACATGAAAAAAGAAAACTACAGGCCAATATCACTGATGAACATAGATGCAAAACTCCTCAACAAAATTTTAGCAAAAACAATTCAGCAACACATCAAAAAGCTCATACACCATGATCAAGTTGGGTTTATTTCAGGGATGCAAGGAATCTTCAATATACAGAAATCAATGTGGTACACCATATTAACAAATTGAAAGATAAAAACCAAATGATCATCTCAATAGATGCAGAAAAAGCCTTTGACAAAATTCAGTAACCATTCATGATTAAAATTCTTCAAAAAATGGAGATAGAAGGAATCTACCTCAACATAGTAAAGGCTTACCATATATGATAAGCCTACAGCAAACATTATTCTCAATGGTGAAAACTGAAAGCATTCCCCATAAGATGCAGAACAAGACAAGGGTGTCTACTATGGTCACTATTATTCAACATAGTTCTGGAAGTCATAGCTACAGCAATCAGAGAAGAAAAAGAATAAAAGGAATCCAGATCAGAAAAGAAGAAGTAAAGCTCTCTCTGTTTGCAGATGATGTGATACTGTACAATTAAAACCCTAAAGATAGTATCAGAAAATTACTAGAGCTAGTCAGTGAATTTAGCAAAGTTGCAGGATACAAAATCACAGAAATTAGAAAATCAGAAATGACTTGCATTTCTATATACTAACAATGAAAAATCAGAAATAGAAATTAAGGAAACAAACCCATTCACCATTGCAACAAAAAGAATTAAATATCTAGGAATAAACTTACCTAAGGAGACAAAAGAACTGTACACAGAAAATTACAAGACACTAAAGAAAGAAATCAAAGATGACATAAACATATGGTGAGATATTCCATGTTCCTGAGTAGGAAGAATCAATTTTGTGAAAATGACTATACTACCAAACACAATCTACAGATTCAATGTGATCGCTATCAAATTACCAATGGCATTTTCCACAAAACTAGAACAAAAAAATTTCACAATTCATATGGAAACACAAAAGACCCCGAATAGCCAAAACAGTGTTGAGAAAAAAGAATGGAGCTGGAGGAATCAACCTTCTTGTCTTCAGATTATACTACAAAGAAAGCTACAGTCATCAAGACAGTATGATACTGGCACAAAAACAGAAATATAGACCAATGGAACAAGATAGAAAGCCCAGAAATAAACCCATGCACCTATGGGTACCTTATTTTTGACAAAGGAGGCAAGAATATACAATTGGACAAAGACAGCCTCTTCGATAAATGATGCTGGGAAAACTGGACAGCTACATGTAAAAGAACGAAATTAAATCACTTCCTAACACCATACACAAAGATAAACTCAAAATGGATTAAAGACCTAAATGTAAGACCAGAAACTATAAAACTCTTAGAGGAAGACATAGAGCACTCGATGACATAAATCAAAGCAAGATCCTCTATGACCCACCTCCTAGACTAATGGAAATAAAAACAAAAGTAAACAAGTGGGACCTGATTAAATGTGAAAGCTTTTGTACAGCAAAGGAAACTATACGCAAGGTGAAAAGACAACCACTCAGAATGGGAGATAATAATAGCAAATGAAACAACTGACAAAGGATTAATTTCCAAAATATACAAGCAGCTCATACAACTCAATACCACAAAAAGAAACAACCCAATCAAAAAGTGGGAAAAAGATCTAAACAGACATTTCTCCAAAGAAGGCATACAGATGGCTAAGAAACACATGAAAAAATGCTCAGCATCGCTTATTATTAGAGAAAAGCAAATCAAAACTACAATGAGATAGCACCTCACACCGGTCAGAATGGCCATCATCAAGAAGTTTACAAACAATAAATGCTGGTCAGGGTGTAGAGAAAAGGGAATGCTCTTGCACTGTTGATGGGAATGTAAATTAATACAGCCACTTTGGAAGACGGTATGGAGATTCCTTTAAAAACTAGGAATAAAAGCACCATATGACCCAGCAATCCCACTCCTAGGCATATGCCCTGAGGAAACCAAAATTGAAAGAGACACATGAAGTGTGTCACACATTTGTGCACACACTGAAGCACTATTTACAATAGCTAGAACATGGAAGGAACCTAGATGTCCATCGACAGATGAATGGATAAAGAAGTTGTGGTACATATGCACAATGGAGTATTACTCAGCCATGAAAAAGGAAGACATTTGAGTCAGTTCTAATGAAGTGGATAAACCTAGAACCTAATATATAGAGTGAAGTGAGTCAGAAAGAGAAAGACAAATACCATAATTTAATGCATACATACAGAATTAGAAAAATAGTAATGAAAACTTTATTTACTGGGCAACAATGGAGTAACAGACATAGAGAATAGACTTATGGACATGGGGAGAGGGGAGGAGAGGGTGAGATGTATGGAAAGAGTAACATGGAAACTTACATTACCATTTGTAAAATAGATAGCCAACAGGAATTTGCTGTTTGTCTCAGGAAATTCAAACAGGGGCTCTGTATCAACCTAGAGGGGTGGGATGGGGAGGCAGATGGGTGGGAGATTCAAAAGGGAGGAGACATATGTATACCTATAGTTGATTCATGTTAAGGTTTGACAGAAAACAACAAAATTCTGTAAAGCAGTTATTCTTCAATAGAAAATAAATACTTTTTTTAAAAAGACAGACACACACACACAAAGTTCACATTGTTTCAACTCTACTTCAGTTAAAAACACACTACATTGTATACTTTAAATATATAAAATTTTCACCAATCATACTTCAGTAAAGCTGGAAAAAATAATATTTTATGGAAAACAAGCAAATCTTAGTGATCTTAAAAGGCAAATCCAACAAACTAATTTGATCAAACAACCAAAAATTAGAGAAAAAAGTACATAAGTTGTAAATGTAACAAAGTACCTTCTCTAGTGATTAAGCAATACTTCCTTTTTTCTTAATAACACAGGCCAGAAAAAAAAAATTATCTAGAATCACTTGTCCTAAACCAGGCATTTCATATCCCTTCTCTTTCTTCCCTTTATCTCTTAAGGAAGGGCATCACTGAACAAGCAAAGGCTACACAGATAGTTCAGGGAGAATCAACTGCTACTTAAGCCTGCTCCTTCAGTTGGGTGGGGAGAGCTATCTCACTCACCTATCCCCAAGAGCCCATGCAATTTATTCACTATTTCAGTCAGTTCAGTTGCTCAGTCGTGTCCGACTCTTTGAGACCCTATGGACTGCAGCATACCAGTCTTCCCTTCCATCATCAATTCCCAGAGCTTGCTCAAACTCATGTCCATTGAGTCTGTGATGACATCGAACAATCTCATCCTCTGTCATCCCCTTCTCCTCTTGCCTTCAATCTTGCCCAGCATCAGGGTCTTTTCCAGTGAGTCAGCTCTTTGCATCAGGTGGCCAAAGACTGGAGTTTCAGCTTCAGCATCAGTTCTTTCCATGAATATTCAGGACTGATCTCCTTTAGGATGGACTGGTTGGATCTCCTTGCAGTCCAAGGGACTTTCAAGAGTCTTCTCCAACACCACAGTTCAAAAGCATCAATTCTTCAGAACTCAGCTTTCTTTGTAGTCCAACTCTCACATTCATACATGACTACTGGAAAAACCATAGCTTTGACTAGATGGACCTTTGTCAGCAAAGTAATGTCTCTGCTTTTTAATATGCTATCTAGGTTGGCCATAGGTTTTCTTCCAAGGAGCAACTGTCTTTTAATTTCATGGCTGCAGTCAACATCTCCAGTGATTTTGGAGCCCCCCAAAAATAGTCTCTCACTGTTTCCATTTTTTCCCCATCTATTTGCCATGAAGTGATGGGACAAGATGCTATGATCTTAGTTTTCTGAACGTTGAGTTTTAAGCCAACTTTTTTCACTCTCCACTTTCACTTTCATCAAGAGGCTCTTTAGTTCTTCACTTTCTGCCATAGGGTGATGTCATCTGCATATCTGAGGTTACTGACATTTCTCCTGGCAATCTTGATTTCAGGGTGTGCGTCATCCAGCCCAGCATTTCTCATGATGTACTCTGCATATAAATTAAATAAGCAGAGTGACAGTATACAGCCTTGACATACTCCTTTCCCGATTTGGAACCAGCCTGTTGTTCCATGTCCAGTTCTTACTGTTGCTTCTTGACCTGCATACAGGTTTCTCAGGAGGCAGGTCAAGTGGTCTGGTATTCCCATCTCTTTAAGAATTTTCCAGTTTGTTTAGATATTCACCATGTAGGTAAAGCTTATTAAGAGTGGGAAGTGGCAAGGCAGGTTTTGATACAAAGAAGAAAATTGTCCCATCAGTCTTTGCAGGACTGGGACCAGAATCAATTCCCTGACAACAGTGGATCAAAACAGAAGAGAGAATAGGATGGACACACCCTCTTTGATGATCAGAACAGATGAGCCTAAACCTCTCTGTGAGTTCTATGTATTATTCAATGTTTTAACTGATCTTTGTGAACCAAATGTAGAATTCTGAAATTTGATAAGTCCTTTAATATCAACCATCAGTGACATACTTAGTAGTTACTATAGAAACAGGTTAAAAGCAGAGGCAAAGAGAAAAATTATGCTGACCATTTCTGCTATGTTGTCCTGAAGGAGAAACTCAACAGCTTCTTACTCAGAATAAAAGGAAGAAAATAAAGGGCATAAGAAAGAACAGGCAATGATTAAATTATTTCAGAAACAAAAAATTTTCTTTGCCAAACTGTGTTTTCTAGGACACAGACATGTTCAAGTTTTGTTGGTCTTTGACTTAGATGGGGATTTTCCTTACAACAGATATTTTAGAGAGGGTGTGAAAGTAATCTCACTTGGTAAGTTTTACTTGGGTATTAAATTTTGAAAACATAAATGACGTTTTCTCATGTCTAAATATATATCACTATTAATGATGGCATAATCACCAACTTCTCTTCAATTTCCATACAAAGATTCTTTCCCTGTGTGAGAATTTATTGACTTGCAGTTTAAAGCATAAAATCCTTTAAAAAAAAAAAAGTAGTCAGCATTTCTAAGTATGAAAAATATTTTGACCAGAGAAAGCCAACTCCAAAACAAGGAAATGTTTTTTGGTTTGTAAATTTAATCTTTATCTTCCTTTTATAGTAAGGGATATTTTTGTAATTTGTACTTATTTCCTTGCAAGTTCAGTTTCATGTGGAATAGTTAAGGTGGAATAATATTCCATGAATAATTATTCACGTGGAATAATAAGCCAATCTATTATATTTCCCATTTTTGAATTACAAAGACTATATACTATTGCAAACACCCAGAATAAAAAGATCAACCAGTAATGTCCACAAAAAAAAAAAATAGATGCTACAGTATTGAATCAATTTTCACTGAGATGTTATAGGACAATGTATTCCAAATCAAAAATTATATATTCTGTTTTTTATGACTTTGAGGAAAGGCTATAATTAGTTTATTAAATTGACATCCCTTGTTATTTTTGATTCTCTGTTTAAATTTCTCTCATTGTTATCTCCTTATTCAGTATTAGACTCTTTTATTTATATCAGTTATAAAAATGCTGTTGTTTTGGCATCACAAAATTTAAATTCTTCAAAAATCCATACAACTTATATATCTAAATTGAAGCTAATTCTGATATATTTCACTATAAGTAAAAAAATTCCATTAAAAATCAGTACTCTTCAGTAAGTCAACATTCACTGGTGAAAATAGATATGATAATTATCTCCTTTCCCTTTTTTCTTTATCTGCTGCTGCTAAGTCACTTCAGTCGTGTCCGACTCTGTACGACCCCATAGACGGCAGCCCACCAGGCTCCCCCGTCCCTGGGATTCTCCAGGCAAGAACACTGGAGTGGGCTGCCATTTCCTTCTCCAATGCATGAAAGTGAAAAGTGAAAGTGAAGTCGCTCAGTCTTGTCCGACCCTCAGCGACCCCATGGACTGCAGCCTACCAGGCTCCTCTGTCCATGGGATTTTCCAGGCAGGAGTACTGGAGTGGGTTTCTTTATCTAAAAACTAGCATATCCTTCAGATTCCAGATTTATTTCAGGGTTCTAGATCAAAGAAGAATCAGTCACAATAATTCAGATGCCAGCAACTAGAATTCACAGTAATCCATTCCACACTCTGCCATAGTTAATACCTATAGCACCCTGTGAATACTCAGAAGACAGCCAGGGTATTCCTCAGTCCTGCCTGGGAACTAGCAGTTGCCAAAAGTAAGGCATTTTTCTATCCATTTGACCACACAGTATATTCAATTTTTTACACAAAGATAAATTGCCCCTCTTCTCAAATTGTCTGTTTCACTAATTTTGAGAGCTTGAGAGCCCTATTAAAAATTCTTTAATCAGGTTCATTCTGAACCATTTAATAGGAGTTCAGAGCTTAAACTCTGGCAGACCCTCTGTTTCATGCAAGAAGCTGAGAGGTTCTAGGAAAAAAGGGAATGGTGAAACAAGGTTCACCACGCCCTCCAAGTTTATTTTACCATGTTTCTTCCAGATTTTAATTCTCTTATTTTCCATCCAGTCTTATTTACTGATTGTTGTTCTGTGCTGATTAACGGGAAATCTTGGGCCAGAACTCACACTAGGAAGAGATACTTCTGATGTAGAGACCTAAGGGAGAGGTAAGTCCAAGGGATTCAAGATCATGCAGGTATAAAGCACACTGAAGAAAAAAATCTCCAATATGAAACATTTCCTTACTCGTTTTCTTGGAAAACACAAAACTTCATCAGGCTTCAACCCAGAGAATGTAATTAAGAACTAAGACAAAAAGAGTTTCCACAAATGTCTTCCTAGTTATTATTCCTATCTTAAAAATAGTAATAATAACAGAAATAATTTACAATTTCCTTAATAAAAAGAAATTCCCCATGCTATTTAACATTATTAATAAGGAATATTCTTTGGTAAATTAGCAAAAAAATTACTGGAGTATCTACAATAAAATTGATAATATTGCAAGTTTGAAGTTCTAAAGCTCATTGTTTTTTTTATTTTTTTATTGAATGATAATTGCTGTACAGAATTTTGCTGTTTTCTGTCAAACCTCAACATGAATCAGCCATAGCCACAGGTATACATATATCTTGGAGAAGGCAATGGCACCCCACTCCAGTACTCTTGCCTGGAAAATCCCATGGATGGAGAAGCCTGGTAGGCTGCAGTCCATGGGGTCACTGAGGGTCAGACGCGACTGAACGATTTCACTTTCACTTTTCACTTTCATGCATTGGAGAAGGAAATGGCAGCCCACTCCAGTGTTCTTGCCTGGAGAATCCCAGGAACCCGGGAGCCTGGAGGGCTGCAGTCTATGGGGTCACACAGAGTCAGACACGACTGAAGCGACTTAGTAGTAGTATACATATATCTTCTCCCTTTTGAACCTCCCACTCATCTCCTTCCCCATCCCACCTCTCTAGGTTGATACAGAGCCCCTGTTTGAGTTTCCTGAGACCTACAGCAAATTCCCATTGGCTATCTATTTTACATATGGCAATGTAAGTTTCCAAGTTACTCTTTCCATACATCTCACCCTCTCCTCCTCTCTCCCCATGTCCATAAGTCTATTCTGTATAGAATATGTAAAATAGATAGCATATATGTGTTAAAATACAATATTTATCTTTCTCTTTCAAACTCACTTCCCTCTATATGATAGGTTCTAGGTTCATCCACCTCATCAGAAATGACTCAAATGTCTTCCTTTTTCATGGCTGAGTAATATTCCATTTTGCATATGTACCACAACTTCTTTATCCATTCATCTGTCAATGGACATCTAGGTTCCTTCCATGTTCTATCTATTGTAAATAGTGCTTCAATGAAAAATGGGATACATGTGTCTCTTTCAATTTTGGTTTCCTTGTGGGATTGCTGGGTCATATGGTGCTATTATCCCTAGTTTTTTAAGAACTCTCCATACCATCTTCCAAAGTGGCTGTATTAATTTACATACCCACCAACAGTGCAAGAGCATTCCCTTTTCTCTACACCCTGACCAGCATTTATTGTTTGTAGACTTCTTGATGATGGCCATTCTGACCGGTGTGAGGTGCTATCTCATTGTAGTTTTGATTTGCTTTTTTCTAATAATGAGCGATGTTGAGCATCTTCTCATCTGTTTGTTAGCCATCTGTATGCCTTCTTTGGAGAAATGTCTGTTTAGGTCTTTTTCCCACTTTTTGATTGGGTTGTTTCTTTTTGTGGTATTGAGTTGTATGAGCTGCTTGTATATTTTGGAAATTAATCCTTTGTCAGTTGTTTCATTTGCTATTATCTCCCATTCTGAGTGGTTGTCTTTTCACCTTGCGTATAGTTTCCTTTGCTGTACAAAAGCTTTCACATTTAATC
Source organism: Bos taurus (assembly GCF_002263795.3). Classification (NCBI taxonomy): domain Eukaryota; kingdom Metazoa; phylum Chordata; class Mammalia; order Artiodactyla; family Bovidae; genus Bos; species Bos taurus. The sequence continues at coordinate 24,287,558 of NC_037336.1, read as the reverse complement.
AGGTCCCACTTGTTTACTTTTGTTTTTATTTCCATTAGTCTAGGAGGTGGGTCATAGAGGATCTTGCTTTGATTTATGTCATCGAGTGCTCTATGTCTTCCTCTAAGAGTTTTATAGTTTCTGGTCTTACATTTAGGTCTTTAATCCATTTTGAGTTTATCTTTGTGTATGGTGTTAGGAAGTGATTTAATTTCATTCTTTTACATGTAGCTGTCCAGTTTTCCCAGCATCATTTATTGAAGAGGCTGTCTTTGCCCCATTGTATATTCTTGCCTCCTTTGTCAAAAATAAGGTACCCATAGGTGCATGGGTTTATTTCTGGGCTTTCTATCTTGTTCCATTGGTCTATATTTCTGTTTTTTGCCAATACCACACTGTCTTGATGACTGTAGCTTTCTTTGTAGTATAATCTGAAGACAAGAAGGTTGATTCCTCCAGCTCCATTCTTCTTTCTCAACACTGTTTTGGCTATTCGGGGTCTTTTGTGTTTCCATATGAATTGTGAAATTTTTTGTTCTAGTTTTGTGAAAAATGCCATTGGTAATTTGATAGCGATCACATTGAACATGTAGATTGCATTGGGTAAAATAGTCATTTTCACAATATTGATTCTTCCTACTCAGGAACATGGAATATAATCTCCATCTGTTTATGTTGTCTTTGATTTCTTTCACTAGTGTCTTATACATGTGTTTAAAGCTATACATGTGCATAAAGCTTATACATGCATATAAAGTTCTAAAGCTCATTGTTTTGATCCAATGACAGAGAGAGAAAGGTGAATCATAGCATATATCTATATATAAGTATACATGTATGTATGTACATATACTCATACTTTATATATGTGTGTGTCTGTGTCTATGTTCCCTGGTGATTCAGATGGTAAAGAATGTGCCTGCAATGAGGGAAACCTGGGTTCAATCCCTGGGTCAGGAAGATCCCTGGAGAAGGAAATGGCAACCCACTCCAATATTCTTGCCTGGGAAATTACATAGACAGACGAGCCTGATGAGCTACAATTCACGGGGCCACAAAGAATCAGACACGACTGAGAAACTAACACTTTCACTTTCACTTCCATGAGTGTATTTGTGTGTGTTTATACACCATTTTAATTGTTTTCAGTTTATTAAGGAGGTAGAACATGTGCCATATTACATTGTGCACATACTACGTAGCATAGCTACAGGAATGGCATGGGAGCTGAAAAATATTAATTAGCTCAGTTCAGTCTATTCAGTTCAGTCGCTCAGTCGTGTCCAACTCTTTGCAACCCCGTGAATCGCAAAACGCCAGGCCTCCCTGTCCATCAACAACTCCTGGAGTTCACTTAAACTCATGTCCATCGAGCCGGTGATGCCATCCAGCCATCTCATCCTCTATTGTCCCCTTCTCCTCCTGCCCCCAATCCCTCCCAGAATCAAGGTCTTTTCCAATGAGTTAACTCTTCGCATGAGGTAGCCAAAGTATTGGAGTTTCCGCTTTAGCATCAGTCCTTCCAATGAACACCCAAAACTCACCTCTTTTAGGATGGACTGATTGGATCTCCTTGCAGTAAAAGGGACTCTCAAGAGTGTTCTCCAACACCACAGTTCAAAAGCATCAATTCTTCGGTGCTCAGCTTTCTTCACAGTCCAACTCTCACATCCATACATGACCACTGGAAAAACCATAGCCTTGACTAGACGGAACTTTGTTGGCAAAGTAATGTCTCTGATTTTAATATGATATCTAGGTTGGTCATAATTTTCCTTCCAAGGAGTATGTTTTTTTTTTTTTTAATTTCATGACCACAATCACCATTTGCAGTTATTTTGGAGCCCCCAAAAATAAAGTCTGACACTATTTCCATTGTTTCCCCATCTATTTCCCATGAAGAGATGGGACCAGATGCCATGATCTTTGTTTTCTGAATGTTGAGCTTTAAGCCAACTTTTTCACTCTCTTCTTTCACTTTCATCAAGAGGCTTTTTAGTTCCTCTTCACTTTAGTTCCTCTTCACCCTTATGGGTGGTGTCATCTGCCTATCTGAGGTTATTGATATTTCTCCTGGCAATCTTGATTCCAGCTTGTGCTTCCTCCAGCCCAGCGTTTCTCATGATGGAGTCTGCATATAACTTAAATAAGCAGAGTGACAATATACAGCTTTGACGTACTCTTTTTCTTATTTGGAACCAGTCAGTTGTTCCATGTCCAGTTCTAACTGTTGCTTCCTGACCTGCATATAGGTTTCTCAAGAGGCAGGTCAGGTGGTCTGGTATTTCCATCTCTTTCAGAATTTTCCACAGTTTATTGTGATCCACACAGTCAAAGGCTTTGGCATAGTCAATAAAGCAGAAAATGGATGTTTTTCTGGAACTCTCTTGCCTTTTCCATGATCGAGCAGATGTTGGCAATTTGATCTCTGGTGGCTCTGCCTTTTCTAAAACCAGCCTGAACATCTGGAAGTTCACGGTTCACATATTTCTGAAGCCTGGCTTGGAGAATTTTGAGGATTACTTTACTAGCATGTGAGATGAGTGTAATTGTGTGGTAGTCTGAGCATTCTTTGGCATTGCCTTTCTTTGGGATTGGAATGAAAACTGACCTTTTCCAGTCTTGTGGCCACTGCTGAGTTTTCCAAATTTGCTGGCATATTGAGTGCAGCACTTTCACAGCATCACCTTTCAGGATTTGAAATAGCTCCACTGGAATTCCATCACCTCCACTAGCTTTGTTTGTAGTGATGCTTTCTAAGGCCCACTTGACTTCACATTCCAGGATGTCTGGCTCTAGGTGAGTGATCACACCATCATGATTATCTTGGTCATGAAGATCTTTTTGTACAGTTCTTCTGTGTATTCTTGCCATCTCTTCTTAATATCTTCTGCTTCTGTTAGGTCCATACCATTTCTGTCCTTTATTGAGCCTTTATTTATTTAAAGAGATCTCTAGTCTTTCCCATTCTGTTGTTTTCCTCTATTTCTTTGCATTGATCACTGAGGAAGTCTTTCTTATCTCTTCTTGCTATTCTTTGGAACTCTGCATTCAAATGGGAATATCTTTCCTTTTCTCCTTTGCTTTTCGCTTCTCTTCTTTTCACAGCTATTTGTAAGGCCTCCTCAGACAGCCATTTTGCTTTTTTGCATTTCTTTTCCATGGGAATGGTCTTGATCCCTGTCTCCTGTACAATGTCACGAACTTCCATCCATAGTTAATCAGGCACTTTGTCTATCAGATCTAGTCCCTTAAATCTATTTCTCACTTCCACTGTATAATCATAAGGGATTTGATTTAGGTCATACCTGAATGGTCTAGTGGTTTTCCCTACTTTCTTCAATTTCAGTCTGAATTTGGCAATAAGGAGTTTGTGATCTGAGCCACAGTCAGCTCCCAGTCTTGTTTTAGCTGACTGTATAGAGCTTCTCCATCTTTGGCTGCAAAGAATATAATCAATCTGATTTCAGTGTTGACCATCTGGTGATGCCCATGTGTAGAGTCTTCTCTTGTGTTGTTGGAAGAGAGTGTTTGCTATGACCAATGCATTCTCTTGGCAAAACTTAAAGATAAAATTAGCCTTTGCCCTGCTTCATTCCATACTCCAAGGCAAAATTTTCCTGTTACTCCAGGTGTTTCTTGACTTACTTCCTACTTTTGCATTCTAGTCCCCCCATAATGAAAAGGATATCTTTTTTGGGTGGAGAAGGCAATGGCAACCTACTCCAGTACTCTTGCCTGGAAAATCCCATGGATGGAGGAGCCTGGTCAGCTGCAGTCCATGGCGTCGCTAAGAGTCAGACACAACTGAGCGACTTCACTTTCACTTTTCACTTTCATGCTTTGGAGAAAGAACTGGCAACCCACTCCAGTGTTCTTGCCTGGAGAATCCCAGGGACAGGGGAGCCTGGTGGGCTGCCGTCTATGGGGTCGCACAGAGTCGGACACGACTGAAGCGACTTAGCAGCAGGAGCAACCTCTGCTGCATTCCTAGTCTGTGCCTGAAACTATCCTGTACACACTGGCAACTAACATTATGAGATATTGCCCATTGTCTTTGAAAGGCTTACAGCTAAATAGGAAAGACAAGACCTCCTACACAAAGCTATTCAGAGTCCCATTAGAGAATAAATATCTTGAGATAACAATGCAAGATGAAAAATACGTGGTTAGGTGTGAACAACTGCACTTAATATCAGAATCAGACAATGGTGTTACATTTCACAAACTGTAGCATCGGAACAGTTCCCTTCCTCTTGTATCCAAAACAGAGGTGTCCATATTACACAGCTATTAGCGGAGTTAGGGCAATTCTAACCTTGAAGTAGAGATGACCAAGCCTCCCCTCCAGCCCCAACATGCTTCTTTGCTAATGATACCTAAAGTCTTGATTGAGGCTAACAGGTGTCACAGTACTTATTTAGTGACTGTCTGCTTCATCTATGAGGCTAAAATGCCTTTTGATATCTTTAATACTGACATAATAGCTAATAATATAAGCAAACTGAAAGACTATCCCATTGTCCTTGCATGGTATTGAACAGAATTTAGTGAGCCATACAGCTGGCCATAAAAAGCCTTCTTTCCAAGAGAGGGGGGAATGTTCTAGAAAGCAGATAATACAAAAAGAAATTATACAACTTTCATGAGAAGTTTTATGAAAAAAAAATAAAAAACACATTTATTTGAAATTTGGTAAAACCACAACTAATTAAAGATAAAATAAGCACAGACTAGAGCATGGAGAATATAATTTTTATATTCAAATGAAATTGCTTTTTGTCCAAAGCAGTTCTGTTAAAAGCAGACTGCATTGAAGAATCCCCTTTGTTTAATTTAAACCAGTAGTTTTCCATAGAAGTCTATGGAGAAGCTTCAAGAGTCACACAAATGTTTGATAGAATATAATTTCTAAATATTTTTGACTAATTTGAAGAGTAGAAAATGCATAAAACAATATATATCATATTTTAATACATGAGAATCTGTGGCACTCACCTTGACTTCTAGGTTAAATTGCTTTTATGCAGATTTTGGAAATATAGCCTGCTTTGCCATCTCTATATATATTTAACTTTCTTACAAAGGTGAAATTCATGAGGAAGTTTTAACTTAGTACTGGTCTTTTAAGTGCCAGGCTTCTGCATGCCCACTTCTGTAATATTGCACAAGTGAAGGGAGTACCATGGAGAATCTCGATATTGTGCAAAATCAAAATGGTATTCAAATAAATAGGCTGTCAACTTGAAACAAAACAGTGGCCATTAATTTGGACCACAAGTTCAAATTTCAAATTTTTTTATCTTGAAGGTAGCCTTATTCTTCTTGTGTATTTTCTGTGTAAGTTCTATAAATTTCTAAAATAAATTTATAGACATATTTGTATCCCTTATTTACAAATGTTATCATTTATGAAATATGTTTATACTAATAAACACACATTAGGCTTTTATTTATTTCCCTTTCTAAAGGGCTTTCTTATAGTTGTTAATAATCTTGAGTAGCATAATACTATTAAACATTTTCCAAAACCAAATTTCATTCCTTATCCATTTCAGTTTCATTATTCACTCTAGTAAAACTGCTGTATACAAGATCAGTAATGGCCTTAATAAAATGAGTTGTCTTCATCGAGCCCATGTTCTCTGGCTGTTCCTCATTGTCCCGTCAATATCTTGCTTTTCAGTAGCAGCGTTTGCTAATTTAATTCTGCTCTCTCCAATCATGCTGTTTCCTTCACTAACACCTGGAGTATTTTTCCATTGACGATTAATACTGGTATTGCTCAACCTCAGTCCTTGCCTTTTGTCTTCTCTAAACTTCACCCTCAGGAACCTCATTTGTTCACCTGATTTGGTTCTACATCTCCAAACTTTTAGAGTACCATGCCAAGTGGTATCTGTGACAGGACTCCACCACTGCATTATCTACCTATGCCAAAACTACATAATGGCATCCAACAACCACTTTGTTTAACTTGTGATTTGGGGATAAGGTGCCTGAGAAGGACTCAACTTGATGTTCCATTTTGATAGTCACGATATCAGTTTGATAGCTAGGGTAGCTAGAGAATGTACAGTCCTCAAAGGTTTCTTCACTGACATTTTGCACCAGTGTGCTCCTTGTGTGTGTGTTGTTTCTCTCTCCTTCTCTCAGAGTCTCTCCACGTGGATTTGACTTCTTAGAGCATGGTGGTTTCTGGGTAGATGCAGTTCTGACAAGGTAGTTGGCTTTTCAGAGGCTTGCAGGCTATGCAAAGGTCTGGCACAGTATCACTTCCTCCATAAACCATTGTATTACCACCTCAGTGGGAGATCATGTGCTCATTTTTATTCCCCTGACTTAGAATACCTTCCTTCTTCTCCTCCTCCAATTCATGTCTCTTGCTTCCTTTAGAAAACATTTTCTCATGATTTCTTTCCAGATTGACTCCATATCTCTTGAGTTCCTGTCCCTGAGAACTTAGACACCATCTTACTATATTATGTATAATGGACATTTCTTGCTTTTTGGCTGTTCATTATTGAGCACTTCCCTTCTTATTGGTAATTCAAATTTATTTGAGTAATTACTTTTTGTAGAAATCTATGGAGGTTTTATCCACCTCCTTCAAAATAAGCTGTACTAGTTCTACTCCAGAGAAGTAGAACCAACAGGATGTGTGTGAGAGAGAGAGAGAGGGAAATTATTTTAAGGAATTGGCTCTCATTATCATGTGGTTTGATGCATCCAAAATCTAATGGAGTAAGCTGGTAGCCTGGAGACACAGGAAAAAGTTCAGTTCAAGTCCAAAGGCTGTCTGCTGGTAGAATTCATTTTTACTGGGAGGAGATCAGTCTTTGTTCTAGAAAGGTCTTCAGTTAATTGCATAAGACTATGGAGGATAATCTGTGATTACTCAAAAGTTCACTGATGCAAATGTTCATCTTACCCAAAAAGAAAAAAAAAAGCCTTCATAAAAACATACAGAATAATATTTGTCCAAATATCTGGGCACTGTGGCCTGGCCAAGTTGACACATAAAATTAACCATCACCTAAGCCAAACAGACTTGTTCCTCCCTTGCTTCTCCACACCGTGGGCACCTAATGTAAGTTCAGTGCATCAGATGCTCTTTTCAAGGTTGTTGAATCTTAAGCAATTAACACAATGGTATCGGAATAGCAGGTGGTCATATTCGTTACAGCAGCAGTAACAGCAATAGCATGTCATCAGATTGTAGCAGCATGACTACCACTGTTTCTGCAGTCCAGTCTTCTAGTCAATAATCCTAAGTCTAGAGCCTCTAGACACTCCCAATAAATACCCTGTTTTCTGCAGATAAACAGGATTGATTTCTGCTGCTTAGCACCAAGTTGCACTTAATACTATATTATATTACTTACATTCATAAGTTATACTGAGAATAAATGCATTGTTAAAAGTATACTGAACAAACTCCTAGCATAGGAGGATGATAAATAAATTATATTAGTATGTTTTTCTTCATGTTTATTTTATTCTTCCTATCCTTCCTAATTATTAGTAGTATTATAATAACTATTATTGACCTTTCTATATATGTTTTAAACAAGAAACAAGACTCCTGGCATAACACTCTGGACAATGCAGCACCCAGCTCAATTCTTTAGACTGATAGGCTCATACACCACAAGACTAAAATTTTGAGTCTTAAGGAACTTTAGTAGTTCATACAATAGGCTGTACAGTTCAGTGCTGAACTCTCTAAACTCTGCTATATTTTACTACATACTTAAAATATTTTGGTTATCTACAGAAAAGAATCTTAATAGCATGGAAATTGGAGATGAAAAAATATCAAAGTTGATTTTTCAGAAGTACAAATGAAACTTTATTCAAATTGGAAGTTAGAAAGAAGGTACCAGTTCTCTGAAATTTCTATCAATAAATCCCACAAAAGGCTGCTAAGGGGTACAGAATTTCTTTTTGAGGTGATGAAATGTTCTGGGATTAGATAGAAATGATGGTTGCATGTTTTATGAATATATTAAAAACTACTTAAGTTATATACTTTACAAGTATAAATTTTTGTGGTAAGTGAATTATACCTCAATAAAAAAATTTTAAAGCAGCTAACCATGCTTTAAATATCTGATTAGTGATTTAAATTATAGAATTTCATTATTTACTGCACAGCCAGGATTCCTGTATTACTGGAGGAAATTTCTAAATCACTGCTATTTATTTCTTGGGCAGTTTTTAAACCTGTCAACTTACGTATTCACTTTAAATAAAAACTTCATCATTCAGATTTCAGGTGGAATCTAGTTGTGGAATTCAGTCATTCCTAATGGACACATATTTTATTATATCTGGAGATTTATCTGGCAGCTACTTAGTAAAGTAAGGAGATGGATTGATTCCAACAATATTTGAAGTTGTGTGGTGGGTCAGCGCATCCAAAGCATATGAATAAATCAATGACACCTTTCCATTTTTTCGTCATGGCTCAAACATTCAACTATGCTTTGGAGTGCTTACATCTAAACACGTTTAAGATGGAACATTCATTGTTCTTTTGTGTTACTTCCAGGCACATAACTGGGGACAAATAAAGGTTACATGATAACACTACTAATGGCTACAAACGGCACAGGAATACACTGCCTATACATTATTTGCCTAAACTGCTCTGAGAAAGAGAGGGAAATATTTCAAAGTACTCAAACACAACTTTAAGAAGAAACATTTTATATTAATTCACCTGCTTCCATTCCAGGAGTTTGATGTCGCTCCCTGGACAATTCTTTAAGGGAGCATATATCTTCAGTCTCACTGCAGCATGACAAGAAGGCAGATGAGAGGAGGTGGAGAAGAAGGAAGAGGAAAAGGAAGAAGAAGAAATAGTTGCTAAAACTGGCAATGCGCCAAGATTCACATTCAGTACTCCACTGCATAAAATGGAATCGGGCCATTTTATCTCGTGAGTCTTTCTTTCTCTGCCTCTCTGTGTCTGTCTCTCCCTCTCTCAAGCAATCCACTTATCACTGTGCCCAGGCTTGATTAGATTTATAGTTTGTTTATCTGAGAGCTCAATGCTTTATTGCATCCAGAAGCCAAAATATGTGCACCTCCACAACCCAGCTGAATAAAACAAACTCATTTTGATCTTTGTGTACAAAGCCATCAGCACTGGTTCAAAGTGTAGCGCAGCCGGTTCTGGACAGCAGATGCGGAGTTCAGCTCTTCTCCTGGGCCCTTGGTTTCAATTAGGCCGTCGGCCAAGTGGCCCATGCGCCTCTGTGTGCTGAAATATTTCTTTGAGGCAGATTTTTTAAATTAGGAAATAAAGACTTCCCATGTGATTTGCTATATATACAATTTATGACAATTGATTTTTATAGTTAAAATACTTACATTTTTAACATATTTCTCTTTCTGCAAAATAGCAGCTTTCTGACAAGAGAAGAAAATTAGCAAAATGTAAATACTGCATTTCATTTACTCTTCCAGCTCTAAAATATACTCAAACATACATAAAAATGATATTAAAGGCCATTAGGTTGCAAAAATAAATAACGTCTTTGTCTTAAAAGATTTTTTGAAAAAGGGGACAGTGGGATCAAAGCATTTTCTGACTTCTAGGAACTGTAAATATGGAAAAAATAAATATGAACAAAAAAGAAGCTATAATTTCTTGAGATTGGTCAGTTAGTTCCTCAACCTGAGTAGATATTTTCTTTACTTTCACTACCATTTGGGCCTTTTAACTCCTGAACTGACCAACACAACCTTGTGACCTGGCAGCAGATATAACAAATTCCAAAAGCCAACTGCCAATGTCTAGCTGATTCGTAGTAGATCCATAAGGTACACGCACAGCAGATGTCTGTGCTCCACAGCCCTGGACGCACACATATGTGTGTCAACATAACTCTCACCAAAGACAGCCTCGTGTGGCAAAAAAATCCAGAAACTCTTGAAAGCAGTTATCTCATTGTCCCCAAGCTATTAACAATACCCTCCTGTTGCTACTTAGAGAAAGGGGCAGCCAAGTCCTAAGACATCTCCATGGACAGCAACTATCCCATAAGGAAGGTCCAGGCCAGGAAATCATGATGCTTTCAAACTTCTTGAAAGCTTTCAGGTCAACTTTGAAGAAGCGCCCACACAGACCTGGATTATGCCTTACAGTGAATTCAGGGGCGTTTAAACCCTAAAAACCTGGGCCTACAAATTGAGCCATCACTTAGCAGATGTTAGCCACTGCCAGTGCCAAGCCAAACTGAAAATAACCGGGCACCCACACTAGCAACTGAATGGTAACCAGCTGTTAGTGGTGAGTTTAAGCAGGCCCCATACCATGCTAGGCCACTCACACAGCAGGGACCCATAAGTGTGGCATACAGGTTTTTTGTTTTTGTTTTTAGTAACCAGATGGTTTTATTGAGTCATTTGCCTGTTTTCCATAAAGCTGAATTACTACATTCCTGAAAATCTCTATTTCTAAATTAGTACATTGTCCATTGCCATGGTGCTTAATGTTGAAGATACTGAAAATGACAGTGCTATGCTTTCTTGATGCAGGAAATTTCAATAACAGAGAAAGGGCAACTGAAAAACATAAACTTATTGAAGAAATATTTAGAAAAAAATTTCTTAATCAAAGAATAATAGGATTCATGTCAGAGATAAAAATGTTTTAATTTTTTCCCTTTCTCAAGGCAACGTGACAATTAGAAGTTTATAAATTATCTATATATATCTTGTTACACTCAACGTAGTACAGAGTAGATGAGATAATCTTTCTAGCACTTATCATAAAACATATACAGACGATGCAGCTGAATTAACACTTAACAGATATCTACAGTATTTGCCTCTTTTTCTTCTACCTTTTGACCCCCTTCACTTATTTCTTACATTCAACCCTTCATCTCTGGCAATCGTCAATTTGTTGTCTGTATATCTGAACTTGTTTTTTTGCCTTTTTTTTTTTTTTTAAGATTTCACATATAAGATAGATTGCACAGTATTTATCATTCTCTGACTTACTTCACTTAGTATAATGCCCCCAAGCTCCATACATGTTGTCACAAATGGCAAGATTTCATTTTTTTATGGCTGAATGACGTATATAGTAATATGCATGTGTGTGTATCACAATGTCTTTATTCATTTGTCAATCACACTTGAACTATTTCTATATCTTGGCTATTATAGATAATGCTGCAATGAATATGGGTGTGCATATATCTTTTTGAAGTGGTGTATTCATTTGTTTAGATAAATATCCAGAGTGGAATTGCTAAATAGTATGGTAGTTCTAGTTCTAGTTTTTTGAAGAGCTTCCATACTATTTTCCATAATGGTTGAACCAATTTATATTCCCATTAATAGTGCACAGAGTTTTCCTTTTCACTACATCCTAGCTAACAGCTGTTATCTCTTTCCTTCTTCATAGCCATTCTAAAAGATATGAGGTGAAGCTTTATTGTGATTTTGATTTGCATTTCTCTAATGATTAATGATACTGAATATCTTTTCATGTAACCATTGGCTATCTGTATGTCTTCTATGAAAAAAATGTCTCTTCAGATCCTCAGCCCATCCTTTAATCGGCTTGTTTTCCATTGGGTTGCAGGAGTTCTTTATATATTTTGTTTATTAGCTCCTTATCAGATGACTTACAAACATTTTCTCTCATACAAAAGTTACCTTTTCGTTTTGTTAATACTTTCCTTTGTTATGCAGAAGCTTTTTGGTATAATGCTGCTAAATTTATTTATTTTTGCTTTTGTTTCTTTTACTTTTGGTGTCAGCTTCAAAAAAATCACCACCAAGATCTATGTCAAGAAGCTTACCAATTATGTTTTCTTCTAGGAGTTCTATGGTTTCAAGTCTTACATCCATTTTGAGTTATTTTTGTATGTGGTGTAAAATAGCAGTAGATTTTCTTTTTTTTTTTTTTGCATCTAGCTATTGTTTCCCCAATACATTTATTGAAAACACTGTCCTTTCCCCATTGCATATGCTTGACTGCTTTGGTATAAATTAATTGAATATATATGCATGTGTTTATTTCTGGGCTCTCTATTCTGTTCCGTTGATCTGTGTCTGCTTTTGTGCCAATAGCATACTCTTTTGATTACTATAGCTTTGTAATGTAGTTTGAAGTCAGGGAACATGATAACCTCCAGTTTTGGTCCTCTTTCTCAAGATTATATTGGCTGTTCAGGATCTTTTGTAGCTCCACACAAACTTGGGGGTTATTTGTCCTATTTTGGGGAAAAATGCCATTGGAATTTTGATAGGGATTGCACTGAATCTATAGATTGCTTTGAGTAGTATGGACATCTTAACAATATTGATTCTTCCAATCCATGAGCATGTGCTATCTTTCCAATTATTTGTGTCGTCTTCAGTTTTGTTCATTAATGTCATGGTTTCCATGTATAGGACTTTTATTTCCTCAGTTAAATTTTTTCCTAGATATTTTCTTCCTTGATGCAATTGTAAACACAATCGCTTCCTTTCTCTTTCTGGTAGTTCATTATTAGTATACAGAAATGCAACAGATTTTTGTATATTGATTCTGCATCCTTCAACTTTACTGAATTTGTTTATTATTTCTAAGTTTCTTAATGAAATCCTTAAGATTTTTCTATATGAGTATCATGTTATCTGCAAATAGAGACAGTTCTATTCCTTCCTTTCCAACTTGCTGCTGCTGCTAAGTCGCTTCAGTCGTGTCTGACTCTGTGCGACCCCAGAGACGGCAGCCCACCAGGCTTCCCCGTCCCTGGGATTCTCCAGGCAAGAACACTGGAGTGGGTTGCCATTTCCTTCTCCAATGCATGAAAGTGAAAAGTGAAAGGGAAGTCGCTCAGTCATGTCTGACTCTTCATGACCCCATGGACTGCAGCCCACCAGGTTCCTCCATCCATGGGATTTTCTAGGCAAAAGTACTGGAGTGGGGTGCCATTGCCTTCTCCGTCCTTTCCAACTTGGATGCTGTTAATTTCTTTCTCCTGCCGAATTGCTCTGGCTAGGACTTCCAAAACTATGTTGAATAAAAGTGACAAGAGAGCACATGCTTTTAGGTCTTTGTATATTTCCTTTATACACTGAGGTACTCCTGTGTTGGATGCATAAAGATTTACAAACATTATATCCTCTTATTATTGACCTCTTCATTGTTATGTAATGCCTATCTGTGTCTCTTATTACAGCCTTTGTTTGAAAGTCTATTTTGTCTGATCTATGTATAGTTACTTCAGTTTTCTTTTGGTTTCCATTTTCATGGAATATCTTTTCCTATCCCTTTACTTTCAGTCTGTGTCTGTCTTTACATGGAAAGTTCTTTGTGGGTAACATATTGACTGGTCCATCCTACCACTGTAATGTCTTTGAATCAGTGAATTTAGTTAATTTGTATTTAAAGCAATGATAGGTTAATACTTACTCCTATTTTGTTCATTTTTTATGGTTGTTTTTTGTAGTTCTTTTCTGTTCCTTTCTTCTCTTGCTCTTCTCCTTTGTGATTTAAAGACTTTCTTTAGTGATATGCTTATACTCCTTTCTCTATTTTTTGTGTATTTACTATAAGATTTTGCTTTGTGGTTATGATAAGAGTTACATATAACAACTTGTATCTATAATAGTTTAAGTTGATAACAATGTAAGTTTAATCCCATTTTAATTTAAAGTTCAACATTTTTACTGTCCTCCCCTAATATTTTACATTTTTGATGGCACATTTTACATCTTTTTATCTTTTGTATTCCTTAAATAATTAATGTAATCATAGTTTTTATTACTACTTTTGTCTTTTAAATTTTTACTAGCTTTATGAGTGATTAACCACTAAATTTACCTTTACATTTACCTTCTCAGTGAGATTTACTCTTTCTTTGTTTTCTTGTTACTAATTAGTGCCCTTTCTTTTCAACCTAAGGAAGTCCCTTTATCATTTCTCATAAGGCTGCTTTAGTGGTAATGATCTCCTTTAGTTTTTGCTTGCCTGGAAACCTCTTTATCTCTCCTTCGATTCTGAATGTTAACTTTACTGGGTAGTGCATTCTTGGTTGGAAGTTTTTCTTTTTCCTTCGTGCTACTCTCTTTTGGCCTGCAATGTTTCTGCTGAAAAAATTTGTTAATAGTGTTATGGGGGTTCCTTTGTACATAACAAGTTGCTTTTCTCTTGCTGCTTTTAATATTCTGTTCTTGTCTTTAACTTTGATATTTTAAGTATAATGTGTCTTGATGGTCTCTTTGGAGTCATCTTATTCGGAATTGTCTGGGTTTAACAGATCCGGATGTCTATTTCCTTATCCAGGTTGATAAAGGTTTAAGCCATTATTTCTTCAAACAAGATTTCTGCCCCTTTCTCTCTTATTCTTTTGGGCCCCAATAATGTGAACATTATTTAGCTTGATGTCCATAAGCCCTTTAAGCTATTTTCACTTTTTTTCATTCTTTTCTCTTTTGGCTGCTCTGATTGAATGAATTACACTGCCTTTTCTTCAAGTTGACTAGTTCCTTTCCTATGCTTTATTTTTTTCTACTGTGAACCCCTCTAGTGCATTTTTCTCTTAGCTATTATATTCTTCAGCTCTGTGACTCCTATTTGCTTCCAGTTCAAGATAGTGACATGGAAATATCCTGAAATGACCTTCTCCCGTGGATACACTGAGTCTACAGCTACATATGGAACAATTTCTTCTTAAAGGAAACCTAAAGGCTGGCTGAGTGATGACTTCACATTGGGAAAACAAGAACAAAACCACACTGAAGTGTGTAGAAAAGGCTGGAACACAGTCTCACCATAAACCCCATGCCTACACCCAGGAGAAAACTCAAAAGCCAGAGCTTCTCCCTAAGGAGCAAATAGCTTAAACTCCACATCAGGCACTTCAACTTTTAGAATTTGTACCAAAGAGAAAAGACCCCAAAACATCCAACTATAAAAATTAACAAGGCTGTGTCCTGAGATCCATAAAATTGCAGCAAACTGAGAGACAGCTCTTAAAGGACCCAAGCTCAGACTTACCCACTTCTGAATCCAGCTCAGACACAGCAAATTTCTCCCATACTTAGAGTACAGAAGGATAATTTGCTTATAATAAGCATTTCCCTGATGGGCAGGCATCTAGTTTAACATATTCGAGAAGCTTCCTGGAACATTCTCCAGGGACAAAGACTGCAAGATACTATCTTTTCTCTTCCCTTTGTCATGCTTTAGAGTACCAGTATCTTTGAGAAGGGGAATTTTTTTATGTGTCTGGTGCCTTGATCTCTGCAGCTGCTACCCAGGGGACATTTCCTGGCTGCCTGACTCTAGGGGCCAGGGAAGCTTGTGTTTTTGGTCCCATGGGACCATAATAATTGGGGTCCCACAAAGGACTTCATATTTCTATCTGGCACCCTGATTTTTGTGGCTCTGGTGACCAGCAGGACCTACACTTGTGGTTCTCACGAGACTGTAAACCATGAAGAAAGAATTCTTAAACAAATACCACCCCCAGGGCACAAGAGGCAACAGGCCCAGGATCTCAGTCTTTCTGTGAAAGAGACCTATTAGGTAATCATCAGGGCTGAAGTCTGAAGGTCAGGTTTCTAATTAAGCAGTCCTTAATTAGGAGCTAACAGCAGTCCTTTCCAGGGATCACAGAGCATAGGTGCTATCTTCATATTCTCCCTCTGCCATGCCCAGCCCACCAGTGTCTACTAAAAAGGAGCTTTATATGCAGCTGGTGCCCTGGTTTTCACATCTGGTTTTCACCCCAATTTTTGCAGCTATAATCCAACCCCCTTCATTGCCTAGCTCTTGCAGCCAGGTAAACTTGCACTGTTAAAGCCCACAAGACTATGATAATCAGAAAGATGGTTCTTGGCAGGATGCCACAACTAGGGCCCTGTGCAGATAGCGACTGAGTCACTACCCGTAGTCTTTCTGCAAAAGAGCCCTCTTTGCTTGTCCTGGAGCTTCAGTTTGGCTTCAGGTTTGGCACACTGCTAGTGTCAAAACATATAAATATAAGAACACCAGTTAAAGGAGTGACTCATTATCAGCTGCTCCCTTTGGCTCAAATATCCACATGGAATCTAACTTAGCTTGTGAGTTAGGCTGAACTACATAGAGCTACATGTCAATTGCTGATCAGTTGCTAAGTCATAAGGGATTTGATTTAGGTCATACTGAACTGAACTGAACTGAACTGAATGGTCTAGTGGTTTTCCCTATTTTCTTCAATTTAAGTCTGAATTTGGCAATAAGGAGTTCATGATCTGAGCCACAGTCAGCTCCCAGTCTTGTTTTTGCTGACCATATAGAGTCAGTCATCTATCTTCTCCATCTTTGGCTGCAAAGAATATAATCAGTCTGATTTCGGTGTTGACCATCTGGCTATGTCCATGTGTAGAGTCTTCTCTTGTGTTGTTGGAAGAGGGTGTTTGTTATAACCAGTGTGTTCTCTTGGAAGAACTCTATTAGCCTTTGCCCTACTTCATTCTGTATTCCAAGGCTAAATTTGCCTGTCACTCCAGGTGTTTCTTGACTTCCTACTTTTGCATTCCAGTCCCCTATAATGAAAAGGACATCTTTTTTGGGTGTTAGTTCTAAAAGGCCTTGTAGGACTTCATAGAACCGTTCAACTTCAGCTTCTTCAGCATTACTGGTTGGGGCATAGACTTGGATTACTGTGATATTGAATGGTTTGCCTTGGAAATGAACAGAGATCAGTTTGTCGTTTTTAAGATTGCATCTGAGTACTGCATTCCAGACTCTTTTGTTGACCATGATGGCTACTCCATTTATTCTAAGGGATTCCTGCCCACAGTAGTAGATATAATAGTCATCTGAGTTAAATTCACCCATTCCAGTCCATTTTAGTTCGCTGATTCCTAGAATGTCAATGTTCATTCTTGCCATCTCCTATTTGACCACTTCCAATTTGCCTTGACTCATGGACCTAACATTCCAGGTTCTTATGCAATATTGCTCTTTATAGCATTGAACCTTGCTTCTATCACCTATCACATGTGCTTCTATCACAACTGGGTATTTTTTTTTTTAATTTTATTTATTTTTAATATAAATTTATTTATTTTAATTGGAGGCTAATTACTTTACAATATTGTATTGGTTTTGCCATACATAAACATACATCATGTTGATGTATGGTATTGTTTTTGTTTTGGCTCCATCCCTTCATTCTTTCTGGAGTTATTTCTCCACTGATCTCCAGTAGCATATTGGGCACTTACTGAGCTGGGGAGTTCCTCTTTCAATATCCTATCATTTTGCCTTTTCATACTGTTCATGGGGTTCTCAAGGCAAGAATACTAAAGTGGTTTTTCATTTTTGGGCTCCAAAATCACTACAGATGGTGATTGCATCCATGAAATTAAAAGATGCTTACTCCTTGGAAGGAAAGTTATGACCAACCTGGATAGCATATTGAAAAGCAGAGACATTACTTTGCCAACAAAGGTCCATCTAGTCCAGGCTATGGTTTTTCCAGTGGTCATGTATGGATGTAAGAGTTGGACTGTGAAGAAAGCTGAGTGCTGAAGAATTGATGCTTTTGAGCTGTGGTATTGGAAAAGACTCTTGAGAGTCCCTTGGACTGCAAGGAGATCCAACCAATCCATCCTAAAGGAGATAAGTCCTGGGGTTCATTGGAAAGACTGATGCTGAAGCTGAAACTCCAATACTTTGGCCACCTCATGCAAAGAGTTGACTCATTGGAAAAGACCCTGATGCTGGGAGGGATTGGGGGCAGGAGGAGAAGGGGACGACAAAGGATGAGATGGCTGGATGGCATCACCGACTCGATGGACATGAGTTTGAGTAAACTCCAGGAGTTGGCAATGGACAGGGAGGCCTGGCATGCTGTGATTCATGGGGTTGCAAAGAGTCGGACATGACTGAGCAACTGAACTGAACTGAACTGCTAAGTCATGTCTGACTCTTTGTGACCCCATGGACTGCAGCACACCAGGCTCCTCTGTCCTCCACTATCTCAGTTTGCTCACATTCATATCCATTGAGTTAGTGATGCCATCTAATCATCTCATCCTCTGTTGCCCCCTTCTCCTCCCACCTTCAATCTTTCCCAGCATCAGGGTCTTTTCCAATGAGTCAACTCTTCGTATGAGGTAGCCAAAGTACTGGAGTTTCAGCTTTAGCATCATTCCTTCCAAAGAAATCCCAGGGCTGATCTCCTTCAGAATGGACTGGTTGGATCTCCTTGCAGTCCAAGGGACTCTCAAGAGTCTTCTCCAACACCACAGTTCAAAAGCATCAACTCTTTGGTGCTCAGCCTTCTTCACAGTCCAACTCTCACATCCATACATGACCACAGGAAAAACCATAGCCTTGACTAGACGAACCTTTGTTGGCAAAGTAATGCTCTGCTAAACTATAGCTTTGACTATCTGGACTCTGTTGGCAAAATGTCTCTGCCTTTTAATACGCTGTCTAGATTTGTCATAGTTTTCCTTCCAAGGAGCAAGTGTCTTAATTTTCTCAAGTGTCATGGTTACAGTCACCATCCGTAGTGCTTTTAGAGCCTGAGAAAATAAAATCTGTCACTGCTTTCACTTTTTCTTATTTTATTTACCATGAAGTAATGGGACAAGCTGCCATGATCTTAGTGTTCTTTGAGTTTCAAGCCAGCTTTTTCATTGTCCTCATTCACCTTCATCAAGAGGCTCTTTAGTTCCTCTTTGCTTTCTGCCATTAGAGTGATATCACCTGCATATCTGAGGTTACTGATATTTCTCCTGGAAATCTTGATTCAAGTTTGTGAGTCATCAAGCCTGGCATTTAGCATGATATACCCTGCATAGAAGTTAAATAAGCAAGGCGATAATATATAGCCTTGTTGTACTCAAGTTGTTCCATGTCCAGTTCTAAATATTTCTCCTTGACCTGCATACAGGTTTCTCAGGATGAGAGTAAAGTGGTCTTGTATTCCCATCTGTTTAAGAATTTTCCACAGTTTGTTGTGATCCACACAGTCAAAGGCTTTAACGTAGTCAACAAAGAAGTAGATGCTTTTCTCTAATCCCCTCACTTTTTCTATGATCCAGTGAATGTTGGCAGTCAGATCTCTGGTTCTTCTGACTTTTCTAAATCCAGTTTGTACATCTGGAATTTCTCAGTTCATGAACTGCTGAAGCCTAGTTTGAAAGATTTTGAGCATAACTTTGCTAGCATGTGAAATGAGTGCAATTGTACAGTAGTTTGAACACTCTTTGGCATTACCCTTCTTTGGGACTGGAATGAAAACTGACCTTTTCCAGTCCTGTGACCATTACATAGGCCTAAAACCAGGACTCCAGCTTTCTCTGTGCCTTTCTACTATTGCCAAGGTCATATCTCTATCTGTTAACATGGGAAATTTAACTCAAGGTAAGACAAGCAAAGGAAGGGCTATTCTACTCAACCTAACTCAAGCTTCCTAAGAGTGGTGCTGTTCCCTTCCAAGAACAACCATAAGCCTTTTCTTCACAGCCACACTGGAAGGAGACAGCGATCCTAATAGAAAATAACCAAATAAAGGGCTTCCCCACGCCATGAAATAAGTGTCCTTGTTCTGGATTCATCCATGTCTGTTGCCAACACCATTACTTGAGGTAGACTGAAAGTATGAAGGACTAGCAAAGTCCAAAATCATGGTACACTTGTGGAGATAATTGAATTTAGTTATGGAGGTTTTGTTGTGTATAAAGTTAAGACCATTGTTAATCTGAAATTTCCTAACAACTGCCAATGGTAGCAGCTGAGTTTCCAGTCTCCATGAACTACAGTATCCATAAATGAATTTTACACCTGACCCATAAGCATTTCTGGATCCCAGAAAGTTCCTTCTAAGAGGCTCAAAAGGAAAAGATCGGGGACCTGAAGAAACTACATGAAAATCACAGCAAAATGAGTCACAAAGTAGAGTGTGGACACTTAGAAGGGAAGTTGAGTTTTTACTTTTAAAAACCTTTCTGTGGAAAGAAAATGTCAAAGCCCAATAGGATTTAGTTACTTGTCATTATTTATGTGAAGAGAAAATTGAATAATATTAGTGAATACAAACTAAATGTATAACTGCAAAAACCAAACACACATGACATAACCAAGGATAAATGTAGAGAACAATATGGTGGCAATTTGTAAAACAAAAGACAAATAACTAGAGAGTAATGTCTGGACTAATCCAGGTGTTTTAGTAAATTAACTATTAGTTGAACTTTCCAGGTAGCTAAGTGTATTTCTTTCAAAATCCAAAAATACTTCACTTTAATCATTATTTTCTCTAAACCATTTATGGAATTTCTTGACTTTTTAAGTGATATTAATTCACATGAGGCAATCTTTTATTTTAATTCACTTTACCTAATTCAAAATTACCTAACTCACTTTACCTAATTCAAAATTTACCTAACACAAAATTCCCCTTTAATCTCATCTAGCCCACCAGGCTCCTTTGCCCATGGGATTTCCCAGGCAAGAATACTGGAGAGAGTCACCATTTCCTTCTCCAAAGGATCTTTCTGACCCAGGGATCAAACTCACTTCTTCTGCACCACCTGGGAAGCCCCTCTAATTTCATCAATATAATATAATTATTTTTAAAAGTTTTATCAACACATATAGTAATATTATGTTCCAGGCATTATTCTTAGTGTTTTTCACATATACTCTATAAGTTCAATCCTTATAACAGCATACAGAGAAGATAATATATCCTTGTTTATCAGATGAATAAACTAAGACACTTGGGTTTAGTTTCATAATTTGCTCAAAGTAGGGAAACTAAAAGCAACAAATCTGGAACCCAAACTCAGGAAACCTGTTTCCAAGGTTGTGAACATGGCTTCATGGCCTCTATGTTCTGTGTTTGCATTTATTTTATTTCATTCCAATCTTTATTGACAAATAAGCTTCTTTTAAATAGCAGTGATCAATCAGATGTCTGTGTAATTCTATGATCACTTCTTTACTTAACACTGTTGACATTCCATATTTTGATATAGTTCTCATTATTATAGTTTAAATGACTCAATAATATTCTATTGGGTTGATAGACCATCTTTCAGTAAACCTTTTCTTATTGTGGGACACAGATTTCTTCAGTTGTTATGGAATCACTTGTATTTGTTTGAAAGTTTTTTGTGTCAAATTTCATGAATTTTTTGACCTCAAAGAAGATAACATTTGCCTGAAAAAGTTTTTTTTTTTTTTTTGTACTCCAAAATGTTATTAAAGAAACAGAAATTAAAATTATTTAACTTATTCTAGAAGACTCAAAGCAATTATTGCAAATTCCAATTATTTAACTATGATGTACCAGTGTTACCTTGGGAACCACTGAAAGGTGCAGGTTATTTTACATATACAAATTAAACAAAACACACACTGCTGTTCAAGTTTTGTCTGTTTTATGTAGATTCATTTTAGTCTCTTCTTTTGCTAAAAAGCTGACAGGATTCAATTTTGTTTTTAGAGCACGTATACTTCCAATATATGTTGCACATATAATTTTGTAATATTGTATAAACAACGACTAAGTGAGATCTGACTGAAGGTAGTGCTCTTTTAGGATTGAAATTTTGGATGTTGTCAAAAATATTTCAGCCACTTATAGTCTTTCAACAAATTTCTCTCCTTTGTTTCACAAAAGCTAGAGTATTAGCCTCAGATCTACCCAAAGTGAGCTGCTACCAAATTTCAATAGTGGGAGAATAGACAAAAAGGCATGAAGATAGGAGAAGATAAGAGAGTAAATTCACTGAGAGCCATATTGATGTATAAAACAGGCAAATAAATAAAGATCCATTACCTAAAGGGTTTTCTCTTTAGGAACTTATAATTTAACTTTTGTTTGAGACTTGTGGTTAACTCCATAAGCTAATGCATAAGAATACCATCAGTTCAGTCAGTCAGTTTAGTCGCTTAGTCATGTCCGACTCTTTACAACCCCATGAATAGCAGCACGCCAGGCCTCCCTGTCCATCACCAACTCCCGGAGTTCACTCAGACTCACGTCCATCGAGTCAGTGATGCCATCCAGCCATCTCATCCTCTGTCATCCCCTTCTCCTCCTGCCCCCAATCCCTCCCAGCATCAAAGTCTTTTCCAGTGATTCAACTCTTCGCATGAGGTAGCCAAAGTACTGGAGTTTCAGCTTTAGCATCATTCCTTCCAAAGAAATCCCAGGGCTGATCTCCTTCAGAATGGACTGGTTGGATCTCCTTGCAGTCCAAGGGACTCTCAAGAGTCTTCTCCAACACCACAGTTCAAAAGCATCAATTCTTTGGCGCTCAGCCTTCTTCACAGTCCAACTCTCACATCCACATATGACCACTGGAAAAACCATAGCCTTGACTAGATGGACCTTTGTTGGCAAAGTAATGTCTCTGCTTTTGAATATGCTATCTAGGTTGGACATAAGTTTCCTTCCAGGGAGTAAGCATCTTTTAATTTCATGGCTGCAGTCACCATGTGAGTGATTTTGGAGCCCAAAAAAATACAGTCTGACACTGTTTCCACTGTTTCCCCATCTATTTCCCATACTAACTCATAATAGCAACTATATTTAAGATGTACTTAAACATTTTTATTATTAGAATCCATTGTTTGCTGAACTATACAAGGTGGGGATATGAGCATATAGCTGATGTATGTAACATGAAATCTGCTTTTGAAAATCCAAGTCTTTTTAGGTATAGCATGTGAAGCAATGTAAGAGAGCCTACAGATATTAATAACTGTAATGATATGATTTCCAATGAGAAGACAATGTTAGTGACTTAATATTAGTGATATACTTATTATTATTATAGTTACATATTTATATTGAAATGTGACTCTCTGTAAGTTACTTTTGCATGTATAGTAGATCCTCTCTGAGGTTAAAAAAAAGAAAAAAGACAGTATGAAGTTTCTTAAATATATAGGACATAGAAAATCTCAGAGAAGGAAAGAATGCTCATAATTCTCTGGGAACCCAGCAGATTTTTAAAGTCTGGGTCATGATGGATTACATTAGAATGTGGGGAGAGAAATACCATGCATTGTTCTGTAGCATTTTTCTTTTAACTATTCCTTTCCCATTTCTTTAATGTTCACCTTATATTAATAGTGACTGACATGTTATAGTCAACAGACTTGTGTTGTACATCCAAAGAGAAATTTGCAATGAATTTAAAGATTTGACCTCATCTGTGATTCCAGCAGATAAATAGAAAAAAGCTAGAGAATTGGGATAAAAATTAAAGGAATATTGAAGTCAAATTTTATGCATTATGTCTTCACATTTTTGTGAAATATGAAAATGTATGCAAAAATACACAAAACTTTGCTGTCAGCAAGAATGGATTAGCAAAAGAGAAACAACAAATTATTATAATCATCATCAAGATTCATGTGTTAATTCATATATTTTTATTGCATTGGTTTAGATGTGTTAAAAGCAAATTAAATAGGCATGGTCCTTATCCTACAGAATCTTGGGATTTAAGACAGGCTCCATTACCAAGACAAATGTAAGAGAAAAATAGACAAGTATATACCTCTTAGAGAAAGACATACATTAAGTGAATGAAAGAATAAATAAACTGAATCCTTCCTTTGGCTTATAAGTTTGAGAAAAAGGAAAATGACCCCTCCTCAGATTTGGAGTTTAACCACCAGTTGTCACAGGAATAACTTTGAGGGTATACTTTTGCAGTAATGGCAGAAAATAATCTGAAAATACTGGTCTATATCAGTCTATTATTCCTGGTCTATTCTGGTTTATTCCAGTCTATTTCAGTCTATTCTGATCTACTCTACTCTAAACTGGTCTACTGGTCTAAACCAGCATGGTCTATTCCAATCTAAACCAGTCTATTCTGATAAAAACCGATCTGATACAGTTAAACCGACCTGAGCCAGTTGGGACCAGTCTGAAACAGATTGAACCAACTCCTCAAAAACGGTTTAAACTGGCCTGAATCTGTTTGAACTAGGCCAAACCAGTTTGAACTGGTCCGAGCTAGTCCAAGCCAGTTTGAACCAGTCTAAATTGGCCTGAACCAGTTTAAACTGGTCTGAACCTGTTTGAACTGGTCTGAGCTAGTTTGAGCCAGTCTGAGCCAGTTTGAACCAGTCTAAACCAATCTGAACCAGTCTGAACTGATTTGAATAGGTCTGAGCTGTTTTGTGGATGTTCATTGGAAGGACTGATGTTGAAGCTGAAACTCCAATACTTTGGCCACCTGATGCGAAGAGCTGACTCATTTGAAAAGACCCTAATGCTGAGAAAGATTGAAGGCAGGAGGAGAAGGGGACAACAGAGGATGAGATGGTTGGATGGCATCACTGACTCAATGGACATGAATTTGGGTGAACTCCAGGAATTGGTGATGGACAGGGAAGCCTGGTGTGCTGCGGTTCATAGGGTCGCAAAGAGTCGGACATGAATGAGCGACTGAACTGAGCTGGTTTGAACTGGTTTTGCCCAGTCCAAACTAGTTTAAACCAGTGTTCATTCAAAATCCATACTATTCTGATCCAACCAAGTTAAATTTTCAGAACAGACTATTTTAATAATTAAATTAAAATTTCAGTCATCCTCAAAGTTCCTTTTTTTATTTAAAATGCCTTCAGTAATAAAAAAGACTGAATCTGGAAAATACAAGCTTTCATAATTTAATATCCTTAAGTCAATTATTTAAAAAGTAGAATGAAATAGCATGAACAGTATGGCTCATTAATATATTAGCAATGCAAAAAGTAGTTATAGTAGTTGCACAATGTTATAATTTTTTAAAACACCCTTGGTGTTATTCACTGCTTCTTAGTGAAACACATTTGTATTGTTTATTTTTTAATTTGCTTTTCATTCCCTGCTTTACAATTGAACATGTGTTTGCAATTGTATTTAGCAAAATTCATGATCTTAACATTGTACACCAAAGTCAATGTGCCTTCCTGGCACAAAATACTCCGTATTCAAACACTTTTCTAATGTTTGGGGTTCCTGTCTCAATTGACAATACTGAAAAATATGTATTAGCCAAGCAAACCCACTATCTCAAAGCCATGCTGAAAATTACTCCAACCTGTCAAAGCCAATTGCAATTCCCTCCTAGCCCAATTCTTAGCTTCACTTTGTATGTGAAATAGGAAAAGTTGGATTTGATTATAACCACATGCAGAAGAAATCAAGGAATCATATATAACTTATATATTTAATATTATAGATAATTTTCCTTTTAAAGAATATGTCTTTCTTTTCCCATCATTTATCCCATCTCACCTCTTCCAAATAAGTCACTCATCAATACATGAGTAGTTTAGAGTTGTATAACACATTTTAAAATCCTTGCTGCACCACATCATTCTCACCTTGGAGATAGAATAACCCTAATGGAAGAAATCTAAATCTCTTGCAGATTCAGTAATTTGAGGTTTTGCTCAAATGTCAGCCTATTTTCTATGATTTATTATGTTTATATACCGACTACAGTGGTCTGCTAACTATGGTACCCAGTGGCTATTAATACAGTTCTAACAAAAGGGCATGATTCCATCCTTGAAGTTCACTTACATAAAAGTAAATTTCCTTCTTTAAGGAAAAAAATCAATTTTATTTCATACCAGAACTCAGAAGGGCTAAAACAAGGTTATACACTAGATGAGAAACATGACTAAAATATTACCCTGCCCCACTACTGATGGCGAGCACTACAAACTGCTTAAAAGTTAGAGCCCATAAAAATCCCTGGCAAAACTTAAGAGAACAACAAAAAACAAAATAATGGCATTGGGGAAAATAAAGGCAGGTTGCTTGGAATAAACAACATGATTTCCATCTATAAAATCACCCGAGTCCATTGCATTTAACATTTATGAGCATTATCTAAAGGAGAAAGCAGACTGCGTTCAAAGAAGTCTAAGAGACAAATATAAGCTTTACATCTCGGTTCACTGTTATTTATTGATGAAATATTCTAGGATTTTCATCAAGGCTTTGATGTAACTATTTCTTCCTCATTTTAGCTAGTGTGATTGAGACTCTGGTAGAATAAATGATGCAATCAGACAAGTCAGCACATTATTGTCATGGAAGGAAATGCATTGGGAACTAATTTTCAGGCACTAGAATGACTTGGAGAAGGCAATGGCACCCCACTCCAGTACTCTTGCCTGGAAAATCCCATGGACCGAGGAGCCTGGTGGGCTGCAATCCATGGGGTCGCTAAGAGTTGGGCACGACTGAGCGACTTCACTTTCACTTTTTACTTTCCTGCATTGGCGAAGGAAATGGCAACCCACTCCAGTGTTCTTGCCTGGAGAATCCCAGGGATGGGGGAGCCTGGTGGGCTGCCGTCTCTGGGGTCGCACAGAGTCGGACACGACTGAAGTGACTCAGCAGCAGCAGCAGCAGAATGACTTGAGATACTCAGCCATTCGGGTAAGTAAAGTTTTGAATTCTAGTTTGAGGTACTTAGGCTTTTCATCATTTATACTTGCTTATGGGTGAAATATAAATTCAAGGGAGAAAAGTACCTGTAAGACTGAGCAGATGCCCTCTTCCACTACCACAACAATTGTGGAAAGAATTGTTAAGGAAGTGCCCCATGATCAAGTTAGTCTGTGCTCCCAACCGGGGGCGGGGATGGTTCTATGCTCCCACATGGAAGACAGCTGCCCTGGAAAGCTGCCTGTACCCTCAGCAGACCTTAAGAGAGAGCAAATAAATAAACTGTTGTATATTAAACCACTGGGATTTCAGTTTTTCTTGTTTCCAAACTATAATGCAACCTATCTTGACTGATATTATCAACCACAGCTACAAAACTGTTAATACACTTCCATTAGTTTTCCACTATTATTTTAGATTATATATATATATGTGTGTGTGTGTGTGTGTGTGTGTGTGTATATATATATCATGTTTTCCATGTTATTTTGTAAACTATTCTCTACATATATAATAAATTAACATCTATATAATATATAATGAATATTTTCCAGGTTATTAAATATATTTTCCAAAACACTATTTTCAAGTTACAGAGCACTGAACTAATACCATACCATATTTTATCTAACCTTTCACTAATATTGAACAGTTTTGCTAAATAGTGCTTTACTAGCTAACCTATCCTAGCTCTTTGTGTATATTTCTATCTTCCTGGGATAATGTTTCCAAAATGGTAACACTGAATCAAAGCTTATTCATTTTAAAGGCTTTTGATACACATTGCCAAATTACCCTTCAAAGTTTTTGTATGAATTTGTAATTTTTATGAGTATGAAATATATCATTGTCATTCTGCCCTTGATGACTCTGAAAATTACAGTTTCAAAAACTGAAAACTTGGTATATAAAAACTATCTCATTTCTTATTTTAATTTGAAGGTAAAGTTATTTTGAGTAGCTGATGTCAAAGAGAAGACCAGGAATTCAGATCTTTTGAGAATGGAACCATTTAATGCTATATATTTGACTCTCTATATCTTTCATCTCATTCTGAAAATGCTACTATGTGACCTTTCATCATCATTATTTTATAAGGGTCCTATAGATTCAATTTCATACTTGATCCCAAAATTTCATAGGACAATTTCTAATTCCAATCTTTGAGGCTCTTTTTATTTGCTTTGTTGTTGTTCAGTCCCTAAGTCATGTTCAACTCTTTGCAATCCCATGAACAGCAGCGTGCCAGGCTTTCCTGTCCTTCACTATCTCCCAGAATTTGCTCACATTCATATCCATGGAGTTAGTAATGCCATCTAACCATCTTATCCTCTGCTGCCCCCTTCTCCTCCTGCCTTCATTCTTTCTCAGCATCAGGGTCTTGTCCAATGAGCCCGCTTTTTGCATCAGGTGGCCAAAAGATTGGAGCTTCAGCTTCAACATCAGTCCTTCCAATGAACATTCAGGGTTGCTTTCCTTTAGAGTTGACTGGTTTGATCTCCTTGCAGTCCAAGGGACTCTCGAGAGTCTTCTCCAACACTACAATTTAAAGGCATCAATTCTTTGGCTTACATCCATTTTATAGATTACCATTTTTATTAATTCATGGTCTGAGACTGATTTGCATAATTCCATTTATTAGCATTAAAATAAATATATTTTGACTCAAATACACACTCATTATTTTTAAAGTTTTGTTTTAGTCTCACAGACATGGTAGACATGATCAATCTGGCACAAAGGAGCCATTCTCTCTGTTTTCTGAAGAGTTTTTTAGAACTACGAAGTCTGGAAAGCTAAAATCCATATTTCCAAGGTTAACTGGCAATTTCAAATGTAGATGTGAAATAGATCACACTGAAAATGTAAGATCCTTGATCCAAACTTCAAGATTGGGAAGGTGCAGGTGAAGCAGGGGACTTCTTATTTTGTCTCTTGCACTGGCAAGTAAGGACAAAGATGGTATTGCCTCGGTGCCAGGTCACTAAGCTTACAAGCACTTGCAATGGAGGCACGAGCAGCAGTCTCCTGATGCTGGATCACAGCTCCAGGGTTGTGCTCTTGAACTTGACAGTCCAGGTGGAGTTTGCATAATTACCCACTTCTCTGATCACAGCAAAGGTAGCAGCAACCCTGCAGGCCCATTGAGCAGTGTGATTCTGGGAATCATAGCCCAGTTCCCTTCTCTTTCCAGCCATTTTGTGTGAACTAAATTATCTGAGTCAAATGTCTTTTGCTTTAAATAGCTAGACTTGGGAATTCCCTGGCTGTCCAGTGCTTAGGACACTGGGCTTCCATTGCAGGAGGCACGGGTTTGATCCATGGTCCAAGAACTAAGATCCTGCATGCTACACCATCAAAAAAAAAAATGAATAGATAAATAAAATTAAATAATAATTTTTAAAGTAAATAATTCTATATATGCTGCTGCTAAGTCGCTTCAGTCGTGTCCGACTCTGTGCGACCCCAGAGACGGCAGCCCACCAGGCTCCCCCGTCCCTGGGATTCTCCAGGCAAGAACACTGGAGTGGGTTGCCATTTCCTTCTCCAATGCATGAAAGTGAAAAGTGAAAGTGAAGTCGCTCAGTCATATCCAACTCTTAGCGACTCCATGGACTGCACCCTACCAGGCTCCTCTGTCCGTGGGATTTTCCAGGCAAGAGTAGTGGAGTGGGATGCCATTGCCTTCTCCGATATGCAGAGTACATCATATGAAATGCCCAGGGGGATGAAGCATAAGCTGGAATCAAGACGTAGTGTCGTTGCTGGTAACATAAACTAGGACATCAGAGGAGTTCCTGCCAGTGGTATATCGATAGCAGTTCCAAACACAGCTGATCAAGTAACCCTTAAAAGCCAAGATAATGCTGATAAATAGAAGAATAACGAGGACCAAACAGGTAGGATTCACTGACATGATATCATCTTTGTACGGAATATCAGGAGGCAGCTGTCGTGTGTATTCCTGGATGGAATTTGGATAAACAAGTATGGTGACCACAACCAAGGTGTTCAGGGCAAAATCAAAGATTCGGTAGCAGAAGAATGGGATGATCCAGGCTGCGTGTTGCTTGTATGCTCCATATGTAGCCATGGCACAGATAAGGATCATGAGAAAAGAAATCACGATGGCAATGCACATGTTGGCATCATCCATGAACTCAAAGTCACCCCTGAGTTCAGATCTTGAAAAGTGGTAATGATATGGATCAGCCAGGGTGTTCAATAGAATCAGCAGTACCACGGCATTGACGATCAGGTACCAGACACCGAGCAGGATGGTGCATAATAGTCTGTATATTTCAATCCCAGTGTCCCAATTTATCCTTCCTCCTCTGTTTGTTTTCTACATCCATAATTGTATTTCTGTTTTGTAGATAAATTTATCTGTTCTCTTTTTTTAGTTTCACATGTAAGTGATATCATATGATATTTGTCTTCCTTTGTCTGACTAACTTAACCTATCTGTTTTTAAATAATTAGAGAGTATTGTATTGTATTGAATTGTATTGTACTGTATAGAAGTCTTCTTCAACAGTTGTGGGGTTTTTTTTTTTCTCCTTGATTTATAATGTATTTTCTTTCATGGATTTTTATATTCTACTTGCTTTGTAAAGTTTCATTTTGTTAGAATTTCATTGTATTTTGTATCTTTCACCTACTAAAAAATAACCACTTTGTTCACTTTAATGCTTTTCTTTTTCTTTAAACTCTTTCTCATCTGATACCTCTGGAGAAGGCAATGGCACCCCACTCCAGTACTCTTGCCTGGAAAATCCCATGGACAGAGGAGCCTGGTAGGCTGCAATCCATGGGGTTGCTAAGAGTCAGATTCGACTGAGCAACTTCACTTTCACTTTTCAATTTCATGCATTGGAGAAGGAAATGGCAACCCACTCCAGTGTTCTTGCCTGGAGAATCCCAGGAACAGGGAAGCCTGGTGGGCTGCCTTCTATGGGGTCTCACAGAGTTGGACACAACTGAAGCTACTTAGCAGCAGCAGCAGCAGCATCTGATACCAATATTTAGATTTGGAGCATCATTTTTATTGCATTTGTTTGATATAAATTTGTTCATTTTTAATTTTTAACCTCTATACATGACTTTGATTTTATACATATAGCAGTCTATTTACAATGAAGAATTAGTTGACTGAGGTGAGATGATAATGTGTGAATAAAGTAAAAAGCAGGAACTTCAAATGGGTCCAACTTACAACCAGTTCAACTATTATTCAACCTTGATAATATCAATCTAATCTAAGACAGCTTGGTTTAAGTAAATTGTCAAAGTAATAATATCAACATATAACTTCTGCCTTTTGCCATGACATAAAATCTAACTCTGCCTTAAGACACAAAGTGCTGGTCACATTTAGTAAGGAAAAATAATCATGGCCCACAACAGGTAAACTTCCACATAAACGACTTTTATATCAATGCAATTTCATAAAACTAACTTTCTGAAAATATTTAAGCAACAATTAAAGACATATTGTGCTCATTTCACATGCTAGTAAGGTTATGCTCAAAATCGTTCAAGATAGGTTTCAGCAGTATGTGAACCAAGAACTTCCAGATGTAAATCTTGGATTTAGAAAAGGCAGAGGAATCAGAAATCAAATTGCCAACATTTGCTAGATCATAGAGAAAGCAAGGGAATTCCAGAAAAACATCTACTTCTGCTTCATTGACTAAGCCAAAGCCTTTGACTGTGTGGATCACAACAAACTGTGGAAAATTCTTAAAGAGATGGGAATACCCGACCACTTTATCTATCTCCTGAGAAACCTGTATGTGGGTCAAGAAGCAACAGTTAGAACTGGACATGGAACAACAGACCAGTTCCAAATTGGGAAAAGAGTACATCAAGGCTGTATATTGTCACTCTGCTTATCTAACTTGTATGCAGAATTCATCATGAGAAATATGCCAAGTTGGATGAATCACAAGCTGAAACTAAGATTGCCAGGAGAAATATCAACAACCTCAAATATGCAGATGATACCACTCTCAATAGCATAAAGTGAAGAGGAACTAAAGAGCCTCTTGATGTGGGTGAAAGAGGAGAGTGAAAAAGCTGGCTTGAAATTCAACATTCAGAAAACTAAGATGATGGCATCTGGTTCCATCACTTTATGGCAAATAGAAGGGGTAAAAGTGGAAGCGGTGACAGATTTTATTTTCTTGGGCTCCAAAATCACTGCAGATGGTGACTGCAGCCATGAAATTAAAAGACGCTTGCTTCTCGGAAAGAAAGCTATTACAAACCTAGACAGAGTATTAAAAACTAGAGACATCACTTTGCTAACAAGGGTTCATACAGTCAAAGCTATGGTTTTTCAGTAGCCACGTATGGATGTGAGAGTTGGACCATAAAGAAGGCTGAGAGCTGAAGAACTAATGCTTTTGAATTGTGATGCTGGAGAAGATTCTTGAGAGTCCCTCAGACTGCAAGAAGACCAAATCAGTCAATCCTAGAGGAAATCAACCCTGAATATTTATTGGAAAGGCTGATGCTGAAGCTCCAATCCTTTAGCCATTTGATGCGGAGAACTGACTCATTGGACAAGACCTTGATGCTGGGAAAGGTTGAAGGCAAAAGCAGAAGGGGTTGGCAGAGGATTAAATGGTTAGATAGCATCACCAACTCAACAGATATGAGTTTTCACAAACTCCGGGAGTGACAAGGAAGCCTGGCATGCTGCAGTCCATGGGGTAGCACAGTTGGACACAACTTAGCAACAGAACAACAAGGAATTTTAAAAACATTATATCTGAATTTAGAAAACACATACATATAAATGTAGAAGTGGCTCTGATAAGCAGCACTTGATTAGTCAAGTTTCCATTACAATTATTGTCTTAATTGCCCATTTTGAGATTAATCATGTAGGGCACTCTTGCTACTAGTTAATCTATGGCTGAAAAGGAATGAAAAGAATACAGAAAAGGAACTCAGATTGTGTTAGTTTTCTATTGCTGCAAACAAATTACCACAATCTTAGAGATTTAAGACAACATCTACTTACTGTCTCACAGTATCTGTAGGTCAGAAGTCCAGGCACAATGCAGCTGGGGTCTCTGCTGGGGTCTAACACGGATGTAACCAAGATTTTGGCCTAGGCTGTGTTCCCATCTGGGGCTCAGAGTCTTCATCCAAGCTCATTCAGGTTGTTGGCAGAACTATGTCTCTTGCAGCTGTAGGACCGGGGTCCCCAGGGACTGATCTCAGATTTTAGAGACAAACCTCAGATCCTAGCCACGTGGCCCTGTCACAATACTGCAACTTCTTTAAAGCCAGCAGGAAAATGTCCCTCCACACAGCACAACCTAATCAAGGGAATAATAACCCATCATATTCATAGGTCTTCTCCATTCTCCAGGTCGTGCAGCTCGTGTGCACCAACAGGAGGAAATTGGGGGGCCGCCTTAGATTCTGCCTACCCCAAGATGGTTACAGGGAGATTTTTAATACAGTGTCAAAAGCATGGCCTATTGTGTATCAAATGAATGTGTAGAAGACAAGTCTCTGACCTGAAGAACAGGAATTGAGTCCTTAACAAAAATAGATATGAAACAACTCAGGAAAAATAAACAAAGGAACCAAGCATTTAAAAATAGAATTTAGCTACAATATAATAGATTTTTTTTTAATTTGGAGTTAGCATTTAAACAATTGTTTTATTATTTTTGAAGTGAAATTGTAATGTTATTGATTATAAATACACTGCTCAGTGATACAATTAACGGTCAATGTGGAATGCTCTGTGACACACCAGATGGGTAATACAATTCAGACCATCTCCCCATCTTCAGGTTCCAGTCCTCCACAGAGACTTAAAACTGGTTGAAATGACCTGAAAGACCATAGTTTTAAACTATGCTGCTAAGTGCAATATTAACAGTAATCCACTAACAACTCAACTCAACTCTTGAGAGAAACAACTCACTATAATCAGTTAAATAATTTTAAATGATTGTTTTGTAAGTCTAATTTGTTTCCTTTGTTCCACTTGCTTTTTTTATTTTAAAGTGAATCGAGAGACTGGGATTGACATATATTAATATATACTACTGTATATAAAATGAACTTTCCTAGTGGCTCAGTGGTAGAGAATCCACTTGCCAAAGCAAGACACATGGGTCTGATCCCTGGGGTCGAGAAGATACCCTGGAGAAGGAAATGGCACCCCACTTCAGTATTCTTGCCTAGGAAATCCTATGGACAGAGGAGCTTGGCAGGCTACAGTCCATGGGGTTGCAATAGAGTCAGACATGACTTAGAGACTAAAAACCAATAATAATAAAGAAAATAAGTAACTAATAAGAACTTACTGTATAGCACTGGGAACTGTATTCAATATTCTGTGGTGACATAAATGGGAATGAAATCTAAAAAGACTGGACATATATATAGGTATAACTGATTCACTTTGCTATTTAGTGGAAACTAACACAACATATTAAAACACCTATACTCCAATAAAATTTAATTTGCAAAAGTGAAATATCATAGGTTTTTACCCTGATTCCTATATTACCATAAAGTATTTTCAATAAAACCCTGAAGGTTAAAGATCATTTTGTCTCTTAAACAACATCACAATCTCTTTTTGGATGACATAATCTTTTTAATAATTCAAATATTTTCTAAGTAATTATTAGTTTCCAATATTTAGACTTTGCTTTCTAATTTCTAGATACGGGAAAGTGTGTTCTAAAGCATAATTTGCTTTAATTGCCTTTTCCCATATACTCTATTTGATAAAACCATAAAGTCAAAATAGTTTTAAGGGTTGAAAGAAATTCCCTACATTTGACAGTGTATTAGCATATCAAATGACTTCTGCTTTTATTAAAAGAAAATTAAGACATTGAATACAGAGTAATATAAAACTGAACATATGCACAAAATTTCCACCAGAAAGGATATAAAACAAAATGTTAAATCTCTATGTATAATATGGTATGTTATGCTTCAGTTTCCATAGCAACTTTGACAGATGTTAACAGGGATATTGCCGTGAAATATAAAATAGCATAAAACAAAGTTATGCACATTTTCAATCAGTGATTAGCTTACTACACACAAGAGCAGAAGCTAAACCACATGATATTACTGTTCTAAACAAAGATGGTGACAGGTCTGAGAGGTTTACACTGCAGCATTAACAAGCTCTATATTGGAGATAAATCATTCAAACATCCAACTGCATAGCTCTTATAATGGCATTAATAATCAGGACAAGGAATTTTGATGAAAAAGCAATTGTTTCTGTGAGTAGAGTATTGTCTACACTGTAGTCCTGTAAGGATATTTTTTCTATGAGCACAGCCTCACTGTCACTGTTAAATGGGTAATTAGCTTAATATCTTGCTTTGTTTGGTACAGATGAGCCTATTTCCAGGGCAGGAATAGAGACCCAGAAGTAGAAAACAGACATAAGGACATGGGTGTGGGGGAAGGGAGGGGGGATGAATTAGGAGATTAGGATTGAATATATACAGTACCATGTGTAAAATAGACAGCTAGTGGGAACATGCTCTAAAGCACAGGAAGCTCAACTCGGTGCTCTGTGATGACCTAGATGGGTGGGATGAGGGGGAAGTGGGAGGGAGGCCCAAGAAGAAGGGGATATTTGCATATGTACAGCTGATTCACTTTGCTGTACAGTAGAAACTAACACAACAGAGTAAAGCGATTATACTCCAATAAAAAATTGATTGAGCCCCTTTTGCTATAACAAGATAGAAACCCAATTCAAAATGGCTTCAATACAAAGGAATATTTTCTTAACTAGAAAATTTTAAAAATAGGACTAAGTTTCTCTTTTATTTTCTCTTGGACGTTCATTGCTCAACATATCTCAGACGATCTTCACATTGCAAGCCAATAACAAATTTTTGGCTTTATATTATGTCACATATCAGCACCATTTGTCCTAATCATTCATTACAGCTTGAATCCCTTTCTTTGCTTATCTGCCTAGATACTGGTACAGCAAATTAGTTTTTTTTGTTTTGTTTTCCAAAACACTCAGATTATTTAACACATTGGACCAAATCTTCTAAACAATTTCCATGTCACTCAGAACAAAAGAATGAGCCTGACCCTCTGTATGCATGCGGGTCATTATGACAGAAACAATTTCAGTGTGGATGAAGGCAAAGCAAAGTTCATCGAAGACTTACTGGGATGAAAGGGGAGTAAACTAGATAATGCTTTCAAATAGTTATCATAAAGAAAGAAATAATTTAGGATTTTAAAAATATTTTATATAATGTTTTTATATACATATAAGATGATGTATAAACATAGCCTGAATAAGTACCCTACATTAAATTTAGCTTTTTCCTTAAATACATAATATTTTGTACAATACAAAACCATAAACCTTTTTAAAAAACATTCAGTTATACAGAATTTTATTATGCATAATACTTGGTTTATGACACATTCTTGCTACTGATCTATTTAATAAATTAGTCTTTTTCCCCTAAATTCTTGAATTTATGAGTGTATTCCCTCATTATGATTTTAATGGCTTCAGGATCTATAGTAAATAACACCCATGTCATTCTTGATATTATTTTCATTTTCTCTCTTTCAATCCTTGTTAGTCTCTCTAGAGGTTTATCAATTATGCTGCTTTTCTTCAGAGTCAGCTTTCTGTTTTATTGACTTTTCTCTGTCATTTTCCTATTTTCAATAGATTTCTACTCTTTTCTTTATTATTCAGTAATAAAGAATCAGTATTTCACCATTAAGCATAACATTAGCTGTAAGTTTTTCATAGATAATCTTTATCAAACTGAAACTGTTCAATTCCAAATTTTCAAGTGTATTATCAGGAATGGATGTTGAACTTTTCAAATACTTTTTATGTCTCTCCTGACATGATCATATTTCTTTTCCTCTTTTGTTTGTTAATGTTGTGCCTTACATTAGCACAAATAAATCAAAACCTCAGGCCTGTCTTCAAACTAGTGTATTCTTTTTAGAGTCTTCAAAATTCAGTGGTATAAATTTAGATTAGGATCTCCTTTCTGTGTATCATTTCCTCAGAGCATTTAGAGACATTCTCATAACTTTTTAAAAAAATTCCATTAAGTATTTCCATGTATTTGACACTTGGCAAGGTCACACTGGTAGGTAGGAAGGCTATGAAAGGGACCAGTGAAGATAAAGGATGGTTCTATTTTAAGTGTCATTTTTCTTAAGCTTTAAAGCACTGTTATTTAATTAGAACAAAAGCAGTACTGATGAAATTCAAATTAAGTTTGTGAAATAGGCAAAATAACTAAAGCAGTATCAAATATGATATGTAAAATACCATCAACATGGTATAGATTCATGTGTATTGAACTTTGGTTTCTCTGAAATGGGTAAATGTTTTTGATGCTGAATATAAGAGTTTTTCAAAAGGAATGATCAGAGGACATAAGCTGCTTCAGGAGTAATTTAGTTGTTCTGATGTGGTCTTAATAGTCAAATAATTATATGTTGAAAATGTTAAACAAACATTTAATGAAAAATCCCACACAGCAGTTATCTTTGATAGACAAATAAGTAAAAGATAAAATTAATTCAACAATATACTTAAATTCCACATATACACACCCACTCAATATAGCAAATATGATAAACAACTGAAGTGTATATTGTGTGATTTAGGTAGTTTTAAATCTATAACTAGTAGCCAAATAATGTAAATGTTTTCATTAATCTATATTTCTAAGTTTACTTTGGAATTTGTTTGCCTTTGTTGGTATGTATTTGGGGAACAAATGAAGTCTTAGTAGAATGTTGATACCTTATCTGTTCTCTTCAGTAGCAACAGACAATTTTTTTTTCATGAACAGATGAGAGACTGGAATTGCTTCTCTTTAGGTTATTATTGTTCTACTCAGATTTTCTTTTTCAACAAGTCCATATTACCTGCAGAAGAAAGACCAAAATGATGAATTCTACATCTAAGGCCCCTCAGAATCTGCTACTAAACAAAATTTCCTGTCCCAATTTCCAAGTTTTTTCAGTTAGTAACTCAACATTCTAGCCAAATTGGAAGACACCGCATCTTTTGAGAACTTTTAAGTTTTCACAGTTTGGCGACTTTGATTCTGTGTTCTCTCTTCCTGGAAATCATTTACACTCATCATTTTATGCCAAAACTCTTTTCTATCTAGATTGCAGATAATAGTTCAAACCACACATCCTCCAAAAACCTTCAAATTGCAGAACCAAGTGAAGTCTAATATTTAAAGAAATTCTGAATAACTCTCTGAATGATAGGTTAATTTTCATATTTAAGTAGGCAATTGAGAAATCTGTATGCAGGTAAGGAAGCAACAGTTAGAAGTGGATATGGGCCACCAGCTTGTTCCAAATAGGAAAAGTAGTACACCAAGGCTGTATATTGTTACCCTGTTTATTGAACTTATATGCAGAGTACATCATGAGAAACACTGGGCTGGATGAAGCACAAACTGGAATCAAGATTGCTGGGAGAAATATCAATAACCTCAGATATGCAGATGACACTACCCTTTTGGCAGAAAGTGAAGAAGAACTAAAGAGCCTCTTGATAAAGGTGAAAGAGGAGAGTGAAAAAGTTGGCTTAAAGCTCAACATTCAGAAAACTAAGATCATGGCATCTGGTCCCATCACTTCATGGCAAATAGATGGGGAAACAAGGGAAACAGTGGCAGACTTTATTTTGGGGGGCTCCAAAATCAGTGCAGATGGTGACTGCAGCCATGAAATTAAAAGACACTTGCTCCTTGAAAGAAAGTTATAACCAACCTAGACAGCATATTAAAAAGCAGAAGCATTACTTTGCCAACACAGGTCCATCTAGTCAAAGCTATGGTTTTTCCAGTAGTCATGTATGGACATAGTCATGTTGGACTATAAAGAAAGCTGGGTGCTGAAGAATTGATGCTTTTGAACTGGGTGTTGGAGAATACTCTTGAGAGTCCCTTGGATAGCAAGGAGATCCAACCAGTCCATCCTAAAGGAAATCAGTCCTGAATATTCATTGGAAGGACTGATGCTGAAGCTGAAATGCCAATACTTTGGCCACCTGATGCGAAGAACTGATTCATTTGAAAAGACCCTGATGCTGGGAAAAATTGGAGGCAGGAGGAGAAGAGGATGACAGGATGAGATGCTTGGAGGGCATCACCGACTCAATGGACATGAGTTTGAGTAAACTCCAGGAGTTGGTGATGGACAGGGAGGCCTGGCGTGCTGCAGTCCGTGGGGTCTCAAAGAGTCGGACACAATTGAGTGACTGGACTGAACTGAACTGACTGATGATTCTGTGTGGTCATGATTATAGTATTAATTGATGAGGCCCTGATTTTGCTATAGTGTGCTTTCTAGTAAAAGATACACACTCAAGCTTTGTCAGGAAGTTTGCAGACACACACATTGATACAGGTAGAGTGCGAATTTAAATTTCCTCATTTTCAGTATAGATAGTTTAAATGAATAATTAAGAATATTTATATTTTCCTTGCTCTAAATGATTTTATGTGATATTAGATGATCTACTTTAGAAAATAGGTTTTAGTGTCATTCTTTTGGAGGGTCTAGCAAGAAAGCCTATGTCTACATCTGCAGTATAAATACCTTACTGCCATTTTCGCAGCTAATTTTTCCAGATACCATGGACATCATAATTTAGGCAACCAAGCTTTAGAAAAGGCTAAGTTTAAAAAAAAAAAAAAAAAGAAAAGGCTAAGTTTAGAAAAGGCTAATTACTCCTGTGGGCCTGTGATAGGCATGGGTTCGTTCTGGTGATACTGTACCTTGAAACAACTCAGAGGCTTTGACTTTGGCCAACATGGGTGTTAATATCAACCTTGGTGTTTTCTTGAGACACAAATGTTACAACAATCTTAACACTAACTGGTATTCTAATAGTAAAAATTATATCTGATCTCAGCTTCCCAAATGTAGATTATCTAAAGCACAAAAGTGATAAGCACAAAAAAAATCAAGCTTATTCAAACTTGAAATTCTAAATTTTTTCCATATTAATATATGTCTTTGATATATATCACAAAAAAAGATGAATTCATTTCATATTCATACAATTTTCTGCATTCTGTTTATTATTAAGGGCTTTCCAAATGGCTCAGTGGTAAAAGAATCCATCTGCCAAGGCAGGACATGCAGGAGGCTCAGGTTTGATTCCTGGTTGGGAAGAACCTCTGGAGAAGAAAATGGCAACCCTCCCCAGTATTCTTGCCTGGAAAATCCCACGGACAGAGGAGCCTGGCAATCTATAGTCCATAGGATCTCCAATGGTCGGAAACAACTGAGCACATCACACACACATTTATTATTAAATGGGTCTAGTAATGCTAGTAAGGCCTTCCATGTGGCACCAGTGATAAAGATCCCACCTGCCAATGCAGGAGATGCAAGAGACGCATCTTCAATCCCTGGGTCAGGAAGATCCCCTGGAGGAGGACGTGGCAACCCACTCCAGCATTCTTGGGAAGATCCTCTGGTGGAGGGCATGACAACCCGCTCTAGTATTCTTGTCTGGAGAATCCCATGAAAAGAGGAACCTGGTGGACATGGCCCATGGGGTAGCAAAGAGTCAGACACAACTGAAGTGACTTAGCATGCATGCTAGCTATGTTATCTGACCAGAATTTCTAAAAGTTTGATTTATATACAGTGAGGAACTATTTAAGTAAAGTTTGGTAGACAAGATCTTCAGACACATATAGTTCAATAGTCAGGGAGTAGTCAGACACAACTGATTAAAATTTAAGTCACTGTCATCCAAAATAAAAAAACCATAATTATTACTTTGATAATACAAGTATCTTTGACATAGCACTAATTTGTTCTGTACATGATACTGCATCCTATAGCCTACTTGGCGAAGTCTTTGCATCTTGGTATTTTCATACCTAAACTTTTTGTAAGCTTTCCTTGAGTGTGCACATATGCACACAGACACACACAAATGCACATACTTCATTTGGGGGTATGTCTCTTCAATTTCATATCTGGTATATAACTCTATCCATCCAATTACTCCATTGATAGATAACCCTAATTAGATATTTACATCCCACATGCTCCTTTATGCTGCTTATCATTGTGTTCCCAGTATCTTCTACCTCAGTGTCTGATATACAATAAGTTAAACTCTTAGCAAATGAGAGAATCTGTCCCTTTCACATTATTTTTTTCTTTTTTTAAAATAATTCACCATCTCACCACTAGTAACTTACCACCTCAGTGCAACTCTAACCACTGAAACCTCAAGTCTTTTGTCCTTTTTCACCTTATTCATATTAGCAAATACTCATTTTAAGTTGACAGTACTAACCACCACCTAGTGGCTAGGATGGGGAACTATATGGTTTGATATAAGCTACCTGGCACCTTTTAAGAGATTTCGGAGGTCCACAGACTTGGAAATAGAGGTTATCAATGACAGCAGAAACAGCAAGTAAACCCCAGCAGAATCCAGCCTAGGCTCTGGATAGCCTTGCTCTTTGATCCTCTTGTCCTGGATTTAGATCATTTAATCCTCCTTTAAGATGTCTGCATACGACAGTGAGGGACCCAATACGAGACTTCCCAGGTTCAAGTCTTATATCTCCCATTTACCCTCTGAATGATCTTAGACAAGCTATTTAATCTCCCTATGTAATAGTTGTCTTATCTATAAAATCGGGATACTAATATTACTATATGGGTCTTCATGATGGTTCTATCCACACTGAGGTTCTTTGACAAATAACTACAATAACTCATTTGAAGAAATGAACACAGTGCCTGGCACTTAATTACAGCTCAATATTGAGTATGGCTTTTTTATTGAGCTAGTTCATCTTCCTGGCTGGAATTGAAACCACCCTTGATTATACACATTATACTCAGTGCAGTTTTTCTCCAGTTCAGGTCCTGGTTTCCATTTTCTTCTTTGTCTGCACAAAGAAGACAGAAGGTATCTGCTTCTGTCTTGCCCTGGCCCCATCCCTTTGTAAGTCCAACGCTTGACTCTTCATGGGGATGGTGAAAAACAGGCCCATGCTCAGTCATGTCTGACTCTTTGAGACCCCATGGACTATAGCCTGCTAGGTTCCTCTGTCCATGGAATTTTCCAGGCAGGAATACTAGAGTGGGTTGCCATTTCCTTCTCTAGGGAATCTTCCTGACCCAGGAATAGAAACTGTGTCTCCTGCACTGCAGGCAGATTCTTCTCCACTGAGCCAAAGACAAACATCTCCTTCCCAAAATCCACTTCTTTGCTGAAAAGATGTGTGTCTGAAGTGAAGTTCCTGTATTTTCATTTCTATGACAATAGAGATAATTGCATCTTGGATAACTTTCCTTGTTTGTTAATTTCATTTTGATCACTTTTCCATTTTTATGTATCTCTCATTGCACACTCTGTTTCTTCAGAGGAAAAAAAAAATCATCATCTCTTTCTCCTACTCTTTTCTTCTGTGGTATTGTCATGAGGAGTAACACAGATGTGGGTCTGTGGAACATTATGGGAACCAAAGAAAGAGAAAAGTTAAAAATTTTAAAGCAGACTTCCCTAATGGTCCAGTAATTAAGACTCTGTTCTTCTACTGCAAGGGGTACAGGTTTGATCCCTGGTTGGGGAACTAAGATCCCACAAACCATGAGGTACAGCCAAAAAATAACAAAATAAACTTCCTTAGAAAAAAAAGTTTTAACATAAAATTAGGCTTAAATCATATGAATGCTATTAATCTCTAAAGACCTTGAAAATGTCCATAAATCCACTTAAAAACCTGCACAAACTTGCCATTTTCTAGCTTCTCATCTGACTGAAATACACTTTTCTTCAAGCTTCAATCTATGAAGAAATATTTTTAAACATTTCCTAAATAATTTTATTGTGACAAACTGAAAACATTTTCTGTAAATGTTTATACTTCAAGCATATGTTTTATTTTATAAAGTGGGCATTTGTACCAATCCTGGAAACCTAACCACTACCATGAATATTGGTATCATAGGATAATGTAGGCCAAATGAATTTATGGTACTCGATTCATTTCTAAGTTAGGAACTGGATATAAGAAGAAAGAATATGATACCCAAGTTGAATTATTCTGCTTGGCATGTCTTCCTGTTATCTAAGTTATTGAGTAATTTGATCTTAGTTGTTTTTTTTCTTTTCCTCGGTGAAACAA
Organism: Bos taurus; assembly: GCF_002263795.3. Taxonomy (NCBI): domain Eukaryota; kingdom Metazoa; phylum Chordata; class Mammalia; order Artiodactyla; family Bovidae; genus Bos; species Bos taurus. The sequence goes on along the minus strand of NC_037336.1, from coordinate 24,244,942 downwards.
CTATGCTTTGAAATTTAAAATAATCAGAACAGCATAATCAGATACATTTTACTCAGATTCCATCGAATATATCCTAAATATATTACCTGGTGATGACAGTCTTTTGTTCAGTGGGCTGTTCACAGTATGTTGAACAGTGGAAACATCACTCGTGGTGATATTATATTTCTCAGTAACAGGTCAGATGGTGGGAATTTCCTGGTTTGTTACCCTCACTCAGGTAAGATAACTTGTTCCCAAATATTTGGATGAAGGTGCAATCTCTTTTGATAACAGCAGCTGTACAGATATAAGGTCTCATTCAGTTGGTTCCATTCTCAAACTGGACATTCTTCTTCTACAAATCAGGTTAAAAGATGAAAGGATAGAAGCCAGTCCCATTTCCTTCTGATTTTGGTCTGTCATGGTTCCCACATTTTCCTCTGGTTTACTCAGAATGCACTGGCATTCAGAATCTACTGGCAGAGTAGACACAGAGAAATCAGTCAGAGGTCTGCTCAGATCGCAGTAGATAAGACTTGCCTGCTTACAGTGCAGTCTTCTTGGCTTATGACTCTTACTTTTTAATATAATATAGAGTCTGAAATTTTTTATTTTGTGATTTATATTTATTTATTATTTGATCCTAGATGAATCGCTGAAATTATGAAAGGAAAGAAATCCTCAATGCTAGAACTAACAGAATCCTTGTGTTATACATGATGGCTATCAGAAATAGGTTTTAGTCATAAGATTTCTGTGATGTTAGATATTTTTAAGTGTCAGAATTTTGCATCCAAGATCCATACTGTAGAAATGTAAGAAGGAAACTGACACTTAAATGACTGTTCTGTTAATATCTAGTGTGTGTGTGTGTGTGTGTGTGTGTTGGGGGCAGGTGTTTCTGAGGTGCTGGTTCTGGGTTCTCCAGATTCTATCAGGTCTTATTAATTCACTGCCTAAAATTTGAAGATTTATTAAAAATGTTTTTCTTTCCTAAAATTACAAAACGAAATGAGTTGATTTACCTGGAGATCTCTCATTACTCTTGGGAAAAAATTTTCCATTAAATTTATACCTGCTTTATAAATATTCAAGTTCATACACTCATGACACATGTGTTCATTCAAAGCAATTTTTTTCTAATGGTCAAACTGTGCAAGTGTTAAAAGTAGGCTGAGTCTCACTCACAAGGAGGGAAATAACACAAAAACATGTGATGGAACCAGACAATTATAAATCAACACAAATGTAAGAATAGGATAATATAAAGCAGTAATCTCAACACAGTATTCATTTTTAGAAAACAAACTATAGAAGGAAAGTTAAGCTGTATCCAGGTCAACATTGGACCATGTGAGAATTTAAGGAAGCTGGCAAAGGGAATATAAGAAAAGAAGTCACGAATTGTATGACAGTGAAACTAAGGAGTGAAATACAAAACCAACATGCTATATGCAAGACAAAAATTAAAGAGCAGTTAGAGATTCCATTAATTAATACAGAGTCCCTCAAAATGAAGTTCCATTTGTCTCAGAACAACTAGAGATGTTTTCATTATAATCAAGAGAGAAAATATTTCATTACCTCGAATGTTGTAGATTACTTCTTACAATATAATATAAAGAAATTTTAATCTGCTGAATGTTCTGAAAAATTTAGGTAGGTGAGTGTTCTTTACTATGCTATATAAAAGTTAATACTTAAAAAAAAAAGACACAAATAGTTAATCCTGGAGATTAAATTTTAAGACATAAAACTAAATGCAAGAGAAATATTTTAGAACATTTTGAAAGTTAAGGGAGCAATAAAGAGCAAAAATCAATCAAACAAATAGAACTACCAAGATGAAGCACACTGCCATTACTTTTGTGAGTGTGATAGTATTAACTGACTAACTTAAAATATTTCTTCTAAACAGCTGATTAAAAAGTTACTTGGGATTCAGACAGTGTTCCAGAACAGAAGCTAGTGAAAACTCAATAGGAAGGGATATAAACATCCAGCGGAGCCATTCTCATTAGAGCCCAGAGAAATGCAACATGTCATAGGAAAGTTCCCTAAGTCTTCACTTGATTTAAAGTGCCACTATTTAAAATATTGATTTCTCAACAAAAGTAGTTATTTCCATGTTTCTTTTTGTAGAAGGCTTCCTTGAGGACATTTAATCCCCATCCCCCTCACCATCCAACACCTAAAAGAGTAATTACTTCATCTTTGCTCCACCTTGAATCTATTTCTGTCATAAAAATATTACCCATTATTACATAGGAACAACCAACAAATAACACTTGTAACGAATGGGGAGCTCCTTAGGACCAATGTTCATTATATCCCTATAGCCTCATACACTGCCAGGCATCTATGAGGGATGTAAAAAACTATTACTAAATAAAAGTAGAAGTTTAAAGTTTTCTTAGAATTAACATTAGCTGTTCGGAAAAAGTATATTATATTCCTTTGTAGCATTTTGAATTTTTTCTTCTTATCCATTACTATATTTGTCATGAAATAATTACCAATGCAAATAATTTTTAATGATCGCCTTCTCATCATATTAAGATGCACAAGAGCAGTGATGTAATCTGTCACGTCCATAGGTGTGAATCTCCAGTTTCTAGGACAGCTTAACAGGAGCACAATAAATGAGTGAAGGTTTGAACAGAGGAACAAACGAAGACATGAATGCACATAATTGTTTAAACTACCTGCTGGCTTCCTTAATCGACTCTGATATGTATACATGTATATATATAAATACATTATGTTGCCTGGGCCAAAGACATAACTAGAGGGCTCAGCACAAAATGTAAATGTGAAGTCTTTTCTTCATAAAGTGGGGGGAAAATTCCATAAAATCACTAAAATGGAAAGCTTTTTCCTTTCTTCTGAAGTCTCTTAAATTGTCATGGTGTTTTTATTTCCTATTTAATGTCATTCTAAGTAAATAAACAATTTAAATTAAATTGTTGTCCTAAATATTACCACAATTTTATATTGTGCAGTGTCAGTTTTAAAGGCAAATCTAAAAAAAACTAACTCACACAGAATCATTGAAATTACACAATTTCAGTTTTGTAACTTGTACATGCATATGTATTTTGATGTTGTCAGCACAAAGGATATTCTGCATAAAACTGACTCATCTATTTTATTTCAGTTTTTGATATGCATACTCTTCCATGCTCTCTATTTGTGGCTTACCCATGAGCAAGGAAGGACAGAGAAGAAAAGGAAATATGGGTTACCCTACCTTTCCTTTCCCTTCTGTAACAACAACTTTCATTGCATGCTTGTCTTGTATCTGCTCTAAGTCTTTCTGAATGAACTCCAACACACTGAATCCAATGGAATGCATGGATGGGACATCAGGTAGGCTTTAAGCAAATGGGATGGTGAGGAACAGTGCCCACACTTACTGCTCACAGCTTCTCTGCTCATGTGAACGCTCTACTGTCCCATCAAACTCCACTTACAAACGCAAGTTCTCCGATAAAAAGAGTAAGAACTGAAGGTGCACACGAGGACATTAATCCAAACAAAGGGTATTTCTGAGGGCAGAGGCTCGTGTGACCTGCACAGGTCATATGCACATGAAGCCAGCCCTGTCTGGTGCCCTTGTTCACCTTTAGACAACTCAACCATCAATATTGGCCTGGAATTAGCACTAGCATCAGAAGGCAGGTGACTTAAGTTTTGCTGTATCTGGATAGTTGATTCAGTTCAGTCGCTCAGTCGTGTCAGACTCTTTGCGACCCCATGAATCACAGCACGCCAGGCCTCCCTGTCCATCACCAACTCCCGGAGTTCACTCAAACTCATATCCATCGAGTCAGTGATGCCATCCAGCCATCTCATCCTCTGTTGTCCCCTTCTCCTGCTGCCCCCAATCCCTCCCAGCATCAGAGTCTTTTCCAGTGAGCCAGCTCTTTGCATCAGGTGGCCAAAGTACTGGAGTTTCGGCTTCAGCATCAGTCCTTCCAATGAACACCCAGGACTGATCTCCTTTAGGATGGACTGATCGGATCTCCTTGCAGTCCAAGGGATTCTCAAGAGTCTTCTCCAACACCACAGTTCAAAAGCATCAATTCTTTGGCGCTCAGCTTTCTTCACAGTCCAACTCTCACATCCACACAGGACCACTGGAAAAACCATAGCCTTGAGTAGACGGACCTTTGTTGGCAAAGTAATGTCTCTGCTTTTCAATATGCTATCTAGGTTGGCCATAACTTTTCTTCCAAGGAGTAAGCGTCTTTTAATTTTGCGGCTGCAATCACCATCTGCAGTGATTTTGGAGCCCCAAAAAATAAAGTCTGATACTGTTTCCACTGTTTCTCCATCTATTTCCCACGAAGTGATGGGACCAGATGCCATGATCTTTGTTTTCTGAATGTTGAGCTTTAAGCCAACTTTTTCCCTCTCCATTTTCACTTTCATCAAGAGGCTTCTTAGTTCCTCTTCACTTTCTGCCATAGGGGTGGTGTCATCTGCATATCTGAGGATATTGGTATTTCTCCCAGCAATCTTGATTCCAGCTTGTGTTTCTTCCAGCCCAGTGTTTCTCATGATGTACTCTGCATAGAAGTTAAATAAACAGGGTGACAATATACAGCCTTGATGTACTCCTTTTCCTGTTTGGAATCAGTCTGTTGTTCCATGTCCAGTTCTAACTGTTGCTTCCTGACTTGCATACAAATTTCTCAAGAGGCAGGTCAGGTGGTCTGGTATTCCCATCTCTTGAAGAATTTTCCACAGTTTATTGTGATCCACACAGTCAAAGGCTTTGGCATAGTCAATAAAGCAGAAATAGATGTTTTTTTCTGGAACTCTCTTGCTTTTTCGATGATCCAGCGGATGTAGGCAATTTGATCTCTGGTTCCTCTGCCTTTTCTAAAACCAGCTTGAACATCTGGAAGTTCACGGTTCACGTACTGCTGAAGCCTGGCTTAGAGAATTTTGAGCATTACTTTAGTAGCGTGTGAGATGAGTGCAATTGTGTGGTAGTTTGAGCATTCTTTGGCATTGCCTTTCTTTGGGATTGGAATGAAAACTGACCTTTTATAATGTTATCTTTTAGACTGTGGACAGGAAAGCTAATAGAAAGAAAGAAAGTGAAGTCGCTTAGTCGTGTCTGACTCTTTGCCACCCCATGAACTGTAGCCTTCCAGGCTCCTTTGCCCATGGGATTTTCCAGGCAAGAGTACTGGGGTGGGTTGCCATTTCCTTCTCCCGGGAACTTCCCAACCCAGGGATCAAACCTGGGTCTCCCACATTGCAGGCAGACACTTTTACCGTCTGAGCCACCAGGGAAACCAAAGCTAATAGGGTGATTGACCAAAATTTCATGAATTTTATTTAAACTTATATAGATACTGTTTGTGGGAATACAGTCAGACAAAAGCCTCTGTTACAGAGATGCTACATATCTGAAGTAAAAAATGATTTTCAAGCCACGAGATGGCCCTCCACTAGTGGATCTTAAAATCAAATTACTGGATTTTAAAGACAATTTTTTAAAATAATGAAATAGATTAGACAAGAGTAGAAAAGATTAAACAGCTGCAAATATGGCAAATATATGGATAATTTTATAAAAATTTTATTTCATATATATATAATACATACTATATATATATATATATATATATATATGAATGAAAGTAATAGATTGCAAAATAAGATATTTCTTACTGTAGGTTATCATTTAAAAAGCCATTGTCCTAAAATCTGTGTCCTCCAATGAAGTCTATGGTTTTTAAACTGTCCAACCATCTTTCCATATTATAAAAAATTTAATTTCAAAAGAGAAAAATCAAGTGCATAAAAGAAATCTGAAAATTACTTTCTACAAAATGTTGTCTTTTCAAGCTTAGATTTTTGTAAATGATTATGTTCTCAAGGATTTGTAGACAATGTACCTAGCCATTCTCACCCTTGCAACATCCATCAAAGACTAGGCATTCAGAAGTAGAAAGAAAAAAACATACTTATTCACTTTAATTATGTGATTGAATCCTCAGTGTCATCTCTGAAGTGAACACTACCACCCTGTTTTATAGGTGGGGAAGGTGAAACTCTGAACATTTAAGGAATTTTCCCAGTCACATATCTTACTAGTGGCAAAATGAGACTTGGAGCCTAGGCTGTCTATGTCAAAGTCCAGCATTTAAGTCTCCCGAGGTGCTATAATCTTATAAAAATGTTGAAAACTTAAAATTAAAAAGGGAAATAATGTAACTGATGCACAAAAATCAAGGTTTGATTGTGTTACAGTCTAGTGAAACATAATTTAATTTTGGACTCTATTTTCCCACTGAACCATACCGTAACTAATAGGTAATATTCTTTTGTGAATCAGAGTCTCAGCATTTGCATTTTCTTGTGGTTACATTATAAGAAATAATGTGCAATGTTTTGATTTCTTTGAACCCACAATCTAAGCTTTTCAAAAACAACAAAATTCCACAAAGAAGGAGGAAAAAATAAATTTTAGAGAATTTTGGAAAGAACAGTATCAACTTTTTATAGCAATCATAAGAAAATCATCTACATTCGTATCAAATATCAGGTTTCCAGCTCAGGAAAAGAAAACTGCAGTACCTGCCATTTTAAATTACTCCTTGTCATGTTTTTATTTCTCCTCCTCCCCTGGGATGTTAATGTCTTGAAGAAATATGTGTGCACTCTGAAAATATTTCCTGAAGTCAGTGGATTCCATATGTTCCTAAGGAAACAAATTATTCACTCCATGGGTCATTCCTGGTGACATTCAGGTCTTCTGATCAGTACATTTAGGCCCTATGTACTTCGTATTTTCAGGGCTCTCTAATGTAGACCTACATAGAACTTAAATATTCTTGACTCAAATACTCCCTTAACCTAAAAGAACACACATGAAACACACACATACACTCTCTTTCATACATATTTATACACACAAGCACATATACAAAGCTGCATGAATATATATTGTCTATAGTTCAACAATAATGGATATTGGAGTTTTTGGATAATGGTTTTTGAAAATTAAAACAGCTACTGGGACTTCCCTGGTGGTCCAGGGACTAAGGCTTTGCACTCCCAATGCAGGGGCCCCTGGTTCGACGCCTGGTCAGGGAACTGGATCCCATATGCTACAACTAAAGATCCCACATGCTGTAACTAAGACCAAGTGCAGCCAAATGAATAAATAAAATATTTTTTTAAAACGGCTATTAATATTTTGAACTAAAATAAATGATAATCCCAAATGCAAAGTTAGAAATATACAAGAAAATATACCCAATATCTTCAGTTCATAAATAAAATTGATCATAGAGAAGAAGACAAAAATAATGAATTATAAGAGACGAATTTTGTTTGATTTGTGGGACTTTTCAATTTTTTGTTTTGTTTTTTACAAAATAAAGAGCAAGAATTGGAGTGTGACTTTTGCTTTCCTTTGAATGACAACAAGAGGTGCTGTTCTTTAAATACTTTCTTCCTTTGGTTTCAGGGCACTGCTATCTTTCTGGTCTCAAAAATCTATAATGACTACTCTTTTCTGACTCTAATGTTAGAACTTCCCCAGAGTATTTTATTGGTCCTCTTCTTTGCCATCCTTAGAAAGTTCAATATTATCTCAGGCTTCAATTGTCATCAGTACGCCAAGAACTCCCCAGTATATATCTTATTCATTTATTGTGCATGTATTTGTTGATTGCTTATATATCCCAGAAAGTTGTATTATTTAGTTGGAACAAAATAGTCATTGCCATCTTGCAACTTAACATCAAGTACTGAAGACATTTATTTAATATGCAAATACTACAAAATGTAATCAAAGAACCATACATAATACCAAGAGGGGAAAAAAAGAAAAAGGACAAAAAGTAAGAGCATAACAAAGGAGGAGAAAGGTCATGAGGTAGTCACAATTAAGTTTAGATCTAAAGGATAAGAAAATCTAGTCCAACAAAGAGCTAGGAGGAAATTGTTCAAGGGATTCTGGCATGGAACCCCTCATATCCTGATTTCTCTCTGAGCTGTGAACACACTCCAAAAGTTGCCCAATAAACAAACATTGGCATATGTAACTTCCTTGATTTTAAGATGTATATAAATGAACTCTCTAATTTCCATGCAAATTCAGTTGTTTCTCCTCTCAGCTATTTCTGTCTTGGTTAATGGCACAACCATTGACCCAAGCTGAACACCTCAAAGAGTCTCACAAGAATCTTTCTTGTACCTCACGTTTTACATAAATCATTCATCAAATTCTATAAGTTTCACTCCACAAAGAAGGTGCTTTATTTTTTTTGTAAATACATGAATGAATCAGTAAACCAATGACTAAAAATCTTTGGGCTTCTGCTTACTGTTGAGAAATTTTCAAGTGCCACCATTAAACTATCTTAATCACCAAGTGCCTGCTTCTTCTTCATTTAGAATGTATACTCTGTCTTTCAAAGGAACGTTCAAACTACTTTTTGTTGAAAATATCACATTACTGCAAAACTGGGGAGAGAAACTAGTTCCTATCTTGCCACTGATCTCACTCAGTCTAAAATCAGTTCTTAATAAAGAAGATTTGATAAAGGCTACATCTTTATATTGGAGAAGGCAATGGCACCCCACTCCAATACTTTTATTAGGAAGTATTGTTCTTTGGGAAGAGCATCAAAAAAAGGGGGAAATAATGCTCATCTTTTGGGGCTTCCCTGGTGGCTCAGACAGTAAAGCATCTGCCTGCAGTGTGGGAGACCCTGGTTCAATCCCTGGGTTGGGAAGATCCCGTGGAGGAGGAAATGGCAACCCACTCCAGTACTCTTGCCTGAAAAATTCCATGGACTGAGGAGCCTGGTAGGCTACAGTCCATGGGGTGGCAAAGAGTTAGACACGACTGAGCAACTTCACTTTCTTTTCTTCATCTTTTACTATTTATACAGCCAGCTCACATATTTATATTTCTGTCCATACCTCTTCTCTGAATTACTCATCCATAGATATATATTCAACTGCCTACTTGTAATTTCTACTTAGATGTACAAATAACTTCCTGAACATATATATCTGAAATGAACCCCTGATATTCCTCCTCAAACTCTGCTTCTCCAACAGTCTTCATTATCTATGTTGATAACAACTCCATCCTCCCAATTGCTCAAGACAAAACCTTTCTTTCTTAACCCTCCTCTTTTCTTATATCCCACACTCAATCTTTCTGAAAATCTTGTTGGCTATACCTTCTAAGTAGATCCAGAATCCGAACAATTATCACCACCCTCACCCCTACAGCTGCCCTAAATCAAAATTATCTCTCTTTGATTATTGCAAAATCTTCCCAAAGGGTTTCTCTTTTTACACTTGCTTCCCTACAGTACTTTCTCAAAACAGCAGTCAGAATAATATTTTTTGCTCAACACTCTTGAATGGTGCCATCTTATCTGGAAAAAAGAAAAAAGGGGTGGGGGGGGGCATTTTTCCTTTGTCTTCATTTGTGTCTGTCTTTATTATTCTTGATTTGGCTGAAACGTTTTAATCTGTTGATCAACTTCTTCCTGAAACAAACTCCCTTGTTTTTTAAAAGACTGCATCATCTCATTTCTATTCTTTTCCTTCATCATGGTACTTTCTTGATCTCCTTTGGAAGGATCATGATTTGAAGAAAGAGAGAAGGGGAGAAGGGGAAGAAAGAGGCAAGGAAAAGCTTCTGAATCACAAAATCCACTTTCAAATAAGACTGTACTTTCAAAAAAGACTTCTCTTCTTCTACAAGGCCTTATACCAGTTATTACCTTGTTTTTAACTTTCTTCATCTGTATATTTATACTGAAAATATGGAGCTAATAAGATTATTGTGAACATTAAATAGATAATATAATTGATTATCTATATCCCCTATGACATGACCAGGTTGAAAGTCACAATGTCCTGCATTCTGGTTTAACTCAGTCACCACTGGCAGACCAGCCTCCTTCTACATCAACTAGCCTTATCTCCCAATTTGGATCTTTATATCCTTTAAGTCTAACTCAAGCTTCCACATCTTGTCAACACTCTCCACTCTAGCACTGTGCCCCCCGGAATTCATGGTTCGTCATCATCAGTGAACCCAATTCTCAACCTCTTCTATTCCAGTCCTCTTTATCATCAGATTCAGTCTACCCTGCATATTCCTCCACATTCCTTGCATTTTCTTCCACCCACAGGAATGAGGTAGATATTCCCTCTGCCTTTTATTGCCACTTCCAAAAAAGCTTCCAGCTACTTCCAAGTACATGCGATCAGACTCTGATATGTGATACACCTTCCTTGTGTCATCATCCAGGTTGCTTCCTCTCCTTCATCTTTCTCTTTACCACCAGCTCTGCATTAATATTCTGGGAATTTCAATGCCTATCTAACACGTGATGACTTGGTTCATTGACATCCCACTCATCCTATGCTGTTCTTCTACCACAGCCGTAAACCAAGCTAAACTATGTAATATTTCCCAAATATGCCCCATGTTTTCCAGTCGAGGAATAATTTCTTAAGCTCTTTGTGTCTGCAGTGGAGCACTATCCTTTTCTTTTTCTATCTAGAAATTTTCTGCTCATCATTCATTGCCTACCCTTAATGACATTTTCCTCATGCAGCTTTTCTTAATCATTTGGTTGTGAATTCTCTTTTCTTAAAATCTTGTGTCATTTTTATTAAAGTTAGTTTTTAATTATACTCTTTTGTATTCTTACCTTATCTCCCTATGTCTTATACTGATGTTTGCTTTATAGTAAGCCCTTAGATGGGGCTTCCCGGGCAGCACTAGTGATAAAGAAGCTGCTTGTCAATGCAGGAGACATAAGAGATGTGGATTTGATCCCTGGGTTCAGGAAGATTCCCTGAAGGAGGGCATGGCAATCCACTCCAGTATTCTTGCCTGGAGAACCCCATGGACAGAGGAGCCCGGTGGGCTACAGTCCATAGAGTCACAAAGAGTCAAATACAACTGAAGCAATTTAGCACACACTCTTGCAAGCCCTTAGATAGCAGGAATTAGTTCTTACCCATGGTGGCATTACTTAATACACCTAATTCAAACATTTCCCTAAGTATATGTTCAAGAACCCTTATTCAATTGGAGAATTACAGTTACTTCATGATAGTTAATAACTTAAACATTTTTTATCTTAATAAGCTGCTGGTTTCCATAAAGAAGATAAAGTCAGGAAAAGGCTAGAATAGCATCTTTTTCAGATTCTGGTTGCCTACAACACTGATTTTATAGTAAAACAATTTTTGCTGAATAAATTAATTGTTCTGTTTTTGTAGGTCATGTTTTCCCATGCACAATAAGCAAGACAGACCCATGCAAGGGGCAAACAATCTGCAGAAGTCTTGCAAGAAAAACAATAAACCGGAGTGAAAGTATTGGCAATTCTCTAAAATTATAATTCAAAACTTGATCAGTTATAAGAATCATCTTCAGAATATGTAAATGTCTACCAAAATGTAAATGTCTAAGCCCCAGACATACTAATTAAAATTTTAGCAAGTGAAACCACTGTTCAAATAACTTACAATCTGGGGCTGAGACAATTTTGGAAACATCTCCTGTAGGAGACATGACTGATAGCTGGTTCCATTTCCTACCAGTAGATATAATCTCTGTACCCATCCAAAGTAATTATATATAACATATTTTTTAAAAATATGAATGTTTGTATTCTGTGCATTGAATAAACATTTAGGAAATATAATTGAGGATTCTCCAGGCCAGACTACTGGAGTGGGTAGCCTTTCCCTCCTCCAGCAGATCTTCCAGACCCAGGAATCGAACTGGGGTCTCCTGCATTGCAGGAGGATTCTTTACCAACTGAGCTATGAGAGAAGCCCAATTATATGTAACATACTTAAAAAAATCTGAGTGTTTGTAATCTGTGCTTTAAATAAACATCTAGGAAATATAATTGAGGCAGAATAATTAAATTTGCAGGTCAGTGATAATTACAAGTAAATACTTCAAAAATGAAAAATGTAATGTGGTTCTGCTTCATTTAAAATAGATTTAGATAATATTTAAAATGCTGGATGTCCCTGGCGGTTCAGAATCTGCCTACCAATGAAGGGGTACAGGTTTGATTCCTGGTCTGGGAAGATCCCACATGCCATGGAGCAACTAAGCCCGTGCACCACAACTACCGAACCTGTGCTCTAGAGCCAGCGAGCTGCAACTTCTGAGCCCACGCGCCACCACGCCTGAAACCCGAGCACCCTAGAGCCTGTGCTCCACAAAGAGACGCCCATGCGCCTCAACTAGAGAGTAGCCCACTCTCTGCTACTAGAGAAAGCCGAGCACAGCAACCAAGATCCAGTGCAGCCAAAAATAAACAAATATTCTTTAAAATGCGAATTTGGTATACGAGAAAAGATTTCCAACCTAGTGTTTTTCTGGAGATTTGCTGAATACAAAAAGACTAGGAAATGTTAGTGTGTATTTTATATTGTCTTTTCTTGGCTTGTCATGTATAATTGTGTCATATGAACAAGTCCAAGCCAAGCAGAGATAATTTAACAATGTAAAAGTAACATGACAGCTAAGGAAGATTATGTACAGTTACGTAAGACAGCCAATTGGAATTTCTGTTTTTCATTCGTGGAACTAATCACAGTGGAATAACACTAACTTTTACTTAGCTAATCCACATCTCCTCTATTTTCAGAGAAAACTGAGCACCACACCTTGTTCTCAGAAAACTGATTTAATAACCGAGAACTGAAGTGAGGTTGAAATGTCAAGTTGTATTTCTCATATTAAAATTAAAAGTGGTTGGCAAGAAGCAAAAACACTGGACATTGTTGACTCAACTGATCTAAGTTCTTGTGCTAATTCTACCCCTGAATTGCCGCAGGGAAAATGAAAGCTGTTTCAAATACTGCCGATATATTTTTATTTAAATAGCAATTAATAATGATAATAAAGACAAAAGTAAAACTTTGTTTCATATGTGATAGACATAGGAAACTCTGACCTACAAAGATAGAACAGAAGTCATTCATTCAACAAAAATAATTTGAGCATTAAATGATTGCAGCAGACACTCAGAAGACAAAAAAAAAAAAAAGATGACCCTCCAGCCCTTTGGATTCATGGTCTAACAGAGAAGAGATAAGCAATGAATATTTTATTAAACATCTATTGTGCAGTTATCTAACATGGGATGAGTTCTTGGTAGGCTTTTGTAGCCATAAAAAACTTGGAAGGAAGAGAGCAAATTTAGCTAGGTTTGAACATTAAATGAAAAGATAATGAGGCATCAGAAAGTATTATAAAAAATGTTCTGAAGTAATAAACACCATATTTGCAGTCACAAGACTTTGAGTTCATTGAGAGTCATGTGATTCTTAAAAGCCACTTAGCCTTTCTAAAACTCAGGTTTCTCATGTTAGAAGTGGGGAAAATAATATCTACCTCTCATGATTATTGGAAGGATTAATAATACCTGCAGAAGTGCTTTGAAAGATGCAAAAAGCCATGAATATGCTTTGGATTCTTTTAGTTGGGGAAATGATGTAACTGAAAGACCCAAATTCCCTGGGAGCCAAATGTTTGGAAGACAAAAATTGACAGTAAGAAACTCAACTTGGTTTAAGTGAAGACTTTTTGGAAGTAATGTAAAGTCAAGTCAGATAGACAGAATTAGGGTCAAATGATTTTGTTTGCAATCTTGAAAAGCTGTCTGGAGTTGGTTTAGTAAGCAATGTTAAAGTACTCTAAGCCCTTGAAGTGGAGGGGAAAGGGGGCAAGTCCAACCCGAATTATTTTCTGACAAAGCTATGCAGATGGCTCAAAAGAGGGAAAACATATCAAATAGTGAAAAACTGCCGCATTTTAGAAATGATTTCTTTGTGATCTGTGCTAGAATATTGTCTCTGATAATGGAAAAGAAGAGCTGTGTAATGACAGAATCAACTTGGCAGAGTAGCTGACATGTTGTAAAAGTGTGATATTCCAATAGGATACCCAAGATTCCATACTGTTGTTAGGTCATGAATACAAATGGAATATAGAAAAATAAAATCACTTCAAACGTTTAAGGCAGTGGAGAAGTAGAGAGGCAGGGGACTGCCAAAATGACAGTTTGTTTTAATCACACTGATATACTGTTAGAAATGAATGCAAAATTTGAGTATAATAGGAACATGGAAATCATGAGTATAGAATTGATAATGGAAATGCTAAGAATTTTGATTCATATGTATGAGGGAGAAGAGCATAGGATATTCATATGTATAAGGGAGTTGGTAAAAATGAGAATGCTTAAGAACTAACAAGAAACAAGAGACAGCAAGTAAAGGTTACAACTATTTTAGTTATTTTAGCAAGTTTAAATTATTAATATTATTAAAATATTAATAATTAATAAAACCTTTAGTGGTATTAGGACAACAAATTGTAATGCTATTGAGCATATTTGTAGACAAAGTGAAAACAGGAAATTAAAGAAAGAAGTTCCCAAGAGGGACTGCAAGATGAGACCAATTTTTTCATTTTGTTTAAGATATAAACACTTCCTATTCCTTTCTCTCTTTCCTACTAAGTAATGTTTATTTTTTCATAATGGTACTTCAAAGTATGAGAGGGCATTTGAGGAAGGAAAAAAAACAGGCATTGCCACCCTCTTTAGCAGAGTGGGACAAATCTCCAATAAGCTGGGGGAGCATTGATGATTGTGGAGGTCAGAAGACCTGAGGAACTTGGTGAGGTGGAACTCCGAACTCTTTTATAGAGGATCAAGCAGTTAAGTAGGACGGGAACTAATTTTTATAGAATGCTTATTAGATAGCCAGAATCATTCTGTTTTCCATATTCTTGGGCTTCCCTTGTGGCTCAACTGGTAAAGAATCTGCCTGCAGTGTGGAAGACCCGGGTTCAATCCCTGGGTTGGGAAGATACCCTGGAGAAGGGAAAGGCTACCCACTCCAGTATTCTGGCCTGGAGAATTCCAGGGCTATACAGTCCATGGGGTCGCAAATAGTCGGACACAACTGAGCGACCTTCACTTTCACTTTCAGTGAGCCAGAGAGTGCTATTCTCATTCACAGAATAGCCTCACAGAAGTCAGTTTTCCAAAAACCAAATATCAAGTAAGTAGCAAGCATAGGGATTTAAATGTGATTAAATCTGACTCCAAAGCTTGTTATCACTCTCTCTATCCCACTTTCTCTTTATCCATAAGATGAAATTACTGGGCTAGATATTCTCTAAGACCCCTTCCAATTCTAACATTCTCTGCATCTCCATCGTGTAACCACTTCACTGAACAACTCACTTAATTTTTTCCTTGCTGGCAAAGCAAGGTTTTAAAATGAGTCCTTTGACTGATACTTTGAGGGCGTGAGGGCTTCCCAGGTGGCTCTCGTGATAAAGAACTCGCCTCCAATGCAGGAAACATAAGAGATATGGGTTTGATCCCTGCTTCAGGAAGATCCCCTGGAAGAGGACACAGCAACTCACTCCAGTATTCTTGCCTGGAGAATTTCATGGACAGAGCAGCTTGACAGGCTATAGTCCATAGGGTGCCAAAGAGTCAGACAGGACTAAAGAGACAGCACACATGCCTGAGTCCCCGATCTTCCTTAACTTGCGTTTCTTTCATTTAAAAATGTATCCTTTATTTAGTATATGAAAGTGAAAGAAAGTGTTAGTCGCTCAGTCATTTCTGACTCTGCAACCCCATAGACTGTAGCCTGCCAGGTTCCTCTATCCATGGAATTCTCCAGGCAAGAATATTGGAGTGGATTGCCATTCCCTTCTCCAGGGGATCTTCCTGACTCAGGGATCGAACCCGGATCTTCTGCATTGCAGACAGATTCTTTACCACCCAATCCACCAGGGAAGCCCTATTTAGGATATATGTCATATTTAATTTGTAAAAATTCCCTATCTGAATCTTTGCCTGTTCTTTGAAAAGTACTAGCAGGTTAGACATTAAATGAAAAATGATCCAGATGGTAACGAATATATGTTGGGAAATTCAGGTGATATTTTCTCTTTTATTTACTCCATTGGTGTAGAATACTCAAAGTGTGCTTTAAGAGTTCTGCATTCTGCAGCAAAATTTCTAAAACATCTATAGAAATGTGGAGTTTGAATAAAGTTGAGATTCTACCTTAATCATTTCATTTTATAGGTGGAATAACCAAGGCCCAGAAACATAAAAGCAATAGAGTATTCAGTAAACACACGAACTTCGGAATGACACAGCCAAGACTAAATCTTGGCTCCTAATAGCAATGGTTTCTCAGACTCAGTCTTGGTCTGATTCTCAGATAATTATCTATAAAATGAGGATAATTTTAGTATCTACCTGATAGAGTGAGTAGTTGAGATGATTACATAATTTAACATATATAAAGCCATAGTGCCTGACCTAGGATGACTGCTCAATTAAAAGTTTTTGTTATTCCTACTATCACCTTCATTATCACAACACTGTTAGTATCCGCGGCAGCAGCCTTGTTATTCAGGGCTAGTCAGAGGCAAAGCTTGAACCTAGGTCTCATGAGTCCTATCTCAGTATTCTTTCACTTGAGTTTCAAGCTACTCCACAGAATTCTAAGTTAATAACATTGCATAAAACTGCTTTAAAAATGCCTTCTTCTTGGATACCTCTCTCAAAACTGGCAATTCTGTTTCAGTAAACATTACTATATATGTACTTTCCCCAATCCTGCCCTGACCATGGCCAATTAGGATGAATGTCCTGATAAAAAGCAATAACAAATAAATCTTCATCACAAATGCAAATAGCAATATTACAGAGCTGAGACAATGAAATGCATAATCACTGAGTGACAACATGAAGTTGACATTTTTCATCAGTCTGGCTGTCTGTGGCACAACTCTTCTCTAATTGTCCCACATTCTTCAGATGGTAGAATCTTTGCATAGAGATATATAGTTTTTAGAAAAGTTTTCAACTCATATCTTCCCATTTGAATCTCATTATTCCATTTTACAAGTGAGGATAGTGAAGCTAAGTGACTTGTATATTACCATATGTGAAATAGATCACCAGTCCAAGTTCGATGCATGAAACAGGGCACTCAAAGCTGGTGCACTGGGATGACCCTGAGAGATGGGATGGGGAGGGAGGTAGAGGGTGTTCAGGATGGGGGACACATGTACACCCATAGCTGATTCATGTCAATGTATGGCAAAACCCACTACAATATTGTAAAGTAATTAGCCTCCAATTAAAATAAATAAAATTTTTTTTAAAAAATGACTTGTTCTAGGTGATCCAGTTGGTAAGCAGCTGAGCCTTCACTGAAACCCTGAAATTCTGACCACAAGTGCATATATGCCCTTCAGTTAGAAAGTACTCTCCCTTTAGCTTGATTTCGTACATAGACAATGATTTGTCAGACCATCAAAACGAGAGGCTTCCCCAGTGGCTCAGCGGTACAGAATCTGCCGGCAATGCAGGAGCCACAGGAGACATGGGTGTGATCCCTGTGTTGGGAAGACTCCCTGGAGAAGGAAATGGCAACCCACTCCAGTATTCTTGCCTGGAGAATCCCATGGACAGAGGAGCCTGGCAGGCTACAGTCCATGGGGTCTCAAAGAGTTGAACATGACTGAAGCAATTTAGCATGCACACAAAATGGGATTTCTGTTTTCAGACCAGGTCTCAAGTATAGAGTTGCCAAGCATGTTCTTAGAGTAACTGAAAGATACTAGCATCCTACAAAATAAGTTAGTCCTAAACAGACAGAAATATTAGTATGGTTTTCTGAGGGGTTTGTAGCTGTACTCCTTCCAGACAGAACTAGATACCTGTGAAGATAAACTTATGAATCTTTCTCTAAAGCCTGGACACATACATAGTAACCTTTCCAATGAAAAGAAAAGAAACTTAACAGAGCAAGCAAGCAATGGCCATCTTTCTAAGTTGTTATCAAGACTTCCGTGCAACATCTGATTCTGCACTCTGTCACTGCCCAAAGCCAAGAAATAAAGAGACAGTGGGAGTCAAGTCCTTTGTAGAAATTAGTGGAGTTGTTGGGGGCTTTGTTCCCTTCCTTCTGCCAAATGGGATGGGACTCTGGCAGCAAAACTTTATAAATCGCGAAAACAGTTCTAAGGGCCAAGAAATTACTTCATAAGGGAGAGGGAAGGCGATGAAGAAGGAGATGCTGGATCCCTGGAGCAATCAACTTATGTGCTGCGATATGAAGTTTGATTATCTTTATCTGATTTTTATTACTTCAAATGCTATTGGTCACCAAATACCTTGCATTTTTAGGATCACTGATTCACTTTTTAGCCTGGTGACCTGTCTCTACATCCTGGGTATGTGTTCAGTTTTTCCCAAGCAGTTCAGTTTGCAATACCTCCACACTCCCTGAGGGTATTATCTTGTCTTTTGTTAACTGGCATTGATTTTCATTTTTTATTCTTTGATTCTAATTCATTTTTCAATATGAAGCTAAAATAATCACAGCAGGTTATCATGGGGAAAATGCTGAATTTAATGTAGGGAGGCTTGAATTGAGGTCCTGGTTTTGTTATTAATTGTATGACTGTGTTAAGCTTAATTGTATCAAGCTATCTTTAACCCTCAGGAGCTCAGTTTTCTCTTTCATTCAGGAAAAAAAAAAAAAGTTTCTTTCTAATTTCTAAGGCATTAGTACATTCTATAATTCTACAAATTTCTGAGTTCCAAACAATCCATAGAAATTTCTATGTAGCCAAACACTGAGGCAGTATTTCTAAGTAAAATACACTCTCCTCCCACTCCAGTAGGAGACTAGAATTTATAGGCTACAGCACATATAGCTAAGGCCACATTTTATTCTAAAATATATCTGTCTAGGTAAATTAAATAAGCAGATACAAAAGCAGTTAAGATTTTATGTATTTGTTCATATCTTGTTTTAACTTGTAACTTTAAAATACATATAATAATATGGAAATATTAACATTGAAGAATTAAAATAAGGAAAATTCAAGTTGAACAGAAGATCAAGACCATAATGGTAGACAGAAAACAGTGTGTGTGGATTGACAAGGTCTTTAATTGTTATTAACATTGATCTTCATGTCAGTCCTCACTCTATGTTTTCCCCTTGGGGCAACGAAGTTAATGTTCATTATTTCTGAAGTCAAACACATTTAAATATTTGTGGTCTTTCCTTACAAAATATCTATCTCATTCTGAAAAAACTCTGTCTCATACCATATTTCATAGGTCCCAGATCATATCTGAAGCACTCAGGATTGGACAATTTTACCTGTCTTATGAAAATAATGTGTTCTTGATGTTTTTTACAGTATATATATCTGATCCATACTTAAATAGGTTTTAAATCCAAGGTCTGGATCTTTATTGAAATGGTTTTCAAGATATACCTCCCAGTTATACATTACTATTTGATTCTTTCAACCCCACTGTCAACCCAGAATATACACACGGAGTAAAAGCTTGATGACCATCTGGTAGGGATCTTACAAAGAGTGTTCATGTTTTGGGCAGAGTCTGGCTTCTTTTCATAAAAGCTGGTGAAAAGTGGGTATGGACTTCAAGCCTGTGGACTAGTTCTCAGGAATGAGATAGAATCTTGGAGGCCTGGCTAGAAGAGATCTGTTTTGCAGAGTACTGGACAGCAGATATAAAACAAGGAGTAAGCACTAGTTTTATCACAAGGATTATCAGGCACTATTGGAAGAATTTTATTAAACAGAAGATCCAAGAAACAAATGTAAAGACACAGACAAGAAATAAGGCAAAACTCAGGACCTAAAGAGATCATGAGCAAGTCAGAAATCAGAGTGAATGCTGCCATAGAGTGAAATGTTTATGATAAATGCTATCTTGTCCACAAACAAATGAAGCAAGGCTGCCAGGACCTTTTTTGGGAGGGATAATGGTACAGGGGATGGTAAATAGATTAGTCAGCTTAAAAGAGCATTATGTTAGATATATACATATATATACTTCCACCTCCCCCAAGCCCCCACAGCTACCCAGTAGAGAAGACAAAAGTGTCAAACTCTCTTCAAACATTCTGGACCCTCCACAGCCACCTTAGTGCCATTTGCCCTAGGAAACTAAATGTAATAGGCCTTTCAGATCACTCAATAGTTTAAGTGCAAGATATCTAGAGGATAAGCACATTTTTGTCAAATTTTGTTTGAGGACAGAGTTCTCCACGAGCCTCTTCCATTCTTCCACATCTTGGGAGCAGAGGCAGTTTCTATTGTTCTTACAGACTATCTTTTCAAGGATATTTGTATAACAAAGAGCCTTTGGAAAATAAAGACAGGTTACACACCAGAGCAAAGGGCAGGTCTGTCCATTGTCCCGTAGAATAAAAAGTGTGTCCCTTTTCAGACTAAAGAGCAGGAATGGTTACTGTCCATTATAAAAGATTCGGGTTTCCTAATCTTAGGACCTTTCTCCTTTAATACAACTCACTGCATGGACAGGTATTACCTAATCTTTTGTACTGTCCAATAAGAATGGTGTGTGGGGAAACAGCACAAGAAAATGCTTGATACTCTGGCTTTGGTATTATTGATAATAAGGTCCTTTGTCTCAGAAGCAGGAATCCTGTGTCATCTGCCAGCATCTATGAAAGTATAGCAGGTTAGCTTAATTTGCAAGGAGTACAAAATCTCAAACAGAATAAAGATTAATTTAAAATAATTTGCTTATAAAAGAATTATCTCTGTTAACTGCCTCCAGGCGAAAAGTGATTCTTTACCATAAGCTCTGAAGAGTTTGAAAGCTTAAACTAACCACTGTATGTACTTTATGTGATAGTTATCTATTATATTTTATACACCAAAAATACTGGCTTTATATAACTTTACTTCAAGAGGCCTATGCATAACTACGGAAAAGAAACCCATTTATACCTAAAGAAACATTGAGTACATTCTATCTAATGTACTAAACAAGATTTCCTATTAATTGATAAAACTTAGATTTAAAAAGGGGCTTCCCTGGTGGCTCAGATGGTAAAGAATCTGCCTGCATGCAGGAGACCCGGGTTCAATCCCTGGGTTGGGAAGATTCCCTGGAGAAGAGAATGGCAACCTACTCCAGTATCCTTGCTTAAAGAATTCTTCTCCATGGAAAGAAGAGCCCAAATCCTATGACTTTTCCCCCTTGAGTTTCACCTCAGTTATTCTTGATCTCTACTCCAATTTGCACTGAATCTTTATTTATGTCTTTAATATATTCAGTACATTTGCAAGGCTCAAATGGTAATCATTTATAATTATACCAACCTGTTGTTTTCCAGTTATCACATCTACAACATTATTGGTCCAGGTCAGTCCTGTAAGCCTTTCCTTAAAAACTGGAGGAAAAATGAACTATATCTACGTGGCACTCTTTTCTTTTTTCTTTTAACATGGTACTCTTTACAAAGGTCCCTTGGAATTTTTTAACTCATTTTTTATATGTTTTTGGCATTATGGCTAGATTGGGTCAGTCATCCTGGAATATAGTTGGAGAAAGATACAGTGCAACCAGAGAGAATGAAGGATCGTACTATATAAATAGAAAGGAAGAAACAAAATGTAAGGAATTACAATGAATTTTGGTCAAAGAGGTCAGTAAATTCAAAAGGAGTCCAGGAGGGGAGGAGATAGAAGGAATGGAGGTAACGGGACAGGTTGTGTCCTGAGGCAAACATGTGAGTGCATCCCAAGCTTAGATTGTTTTATCACTTCCTTGTCCCAAACAATTCCATCCATACAAATGTACCACCCTATTCACTTCAGCAAAGCTTGCCAACACTCAGTAAGTTTCAGTTTAAACACATCACACAGATGTTTACATTCAGCAGAGAAATTTGAGAATTTTCATCAGGATATACAAAAATTGAGTCTGGAAGTCTGTGGTCTAAAAAGTCCTCCTACTTAAAGGCATTATGGCTAAAAAGGCTGTTGATGAGGGGACAGAAGGACTGAGAGGTTTTACAGACAATGGGAAATATCACACTCATCCCAACTACTTTGTGTTATGAATCAAGTCATCTTTCTAGCCACACCAAATTATCCAAGACCAGATTTCTGTGTTTCCTCGAATTTAGTGTCATAAAAAAAAGAGGAACTGTTTATTTCAAACACTACACAATGGAATTCATGGCTTTGGTTTTTTCAGGAATGCATGCTAGGACCCTGAGTAAGCAGGTCTCTTATTTCTATCAATGGAAGTTTTCCCCTAGAATATAAGTTCTAAATTGTCATTTCCCTTTTAGTTTCTAATTTTTCACTTTCTGCTATTTATGCAATAAAAGTCATTGATGACCTACTATATTTAAAGCATTTCACTCAGCACAGAGTACCCAATGATGAATAAAACAAAATCTTTGCCCTTAAGGAACTTAAAGTAGACAGTTATCTTTGGAAACAGACCATCATAGAAACAAACACATACTGCCTTGCCAACAAAAATATTTAGGTTGTGAGTTGGTTTAACTTGCCACATTTATTAAGTGATTTCACCTATCAGAATAAAATGCTTTATATTACATGTATTTACATGTATATAAAATTGTTACTATACTTTTATAAAGTTGGAAGTGACGCAAAATCACAAGTGGCTAGGCTCATTCTTGTCATGCATTTCTATTAAATAGTAAGGTAGTAGAAATACAAAAACTAGCTTGAATTAAAATATAGTAACAATAATGACTTGTGGTTTTTCTATAACCACTACAATCCCCAGTCTCCAGTCATGAATCCAGCATTTGGTCACTCTTTTTACCTGTGTAAAGGAGCAGCTGGGTCATTCTTATCTTATTGTGAATTCACTGCCATCATGAAGTTTGCTTTTTTTTGTTAAGTAAGTCCAAAGAAAGTAATCCAAGGAAAGTTTCAGATAGCATGGTCAGAACAGAGATAATACAGGCATTGAAGACCCATCCTATAGCCATCAATCAGCATCACATAGTCATCTGATAAACTTACTGTTTGGGTTTAGCCTTTTAGCAGCCACCTCTGCTTTTGCACACAAGACAATTACTACATTGACATCTATGGGCTTCCCAGGTGGCTCGGTGCTAAAAAGTCCGCTTGCCAATGCAGGAAATGCAGGTTCAATCCCTGGGTCAGAAAGATCCCCTGGAGGAAGAAATGGCAACCCATTCTGGCCTGGAGAATAACATGGACAGAGGAGCCTGGTGGGCTGCTGTCCATAGGGTCACGGAGAGTTGGACACAACTGAGAGACTCACCATGCACACAGAGGCTCTACAGAAACTGCAGCTAAGAAGTCTATATGAGATCTATTAGGAAACAAGGACAAAAATTGAATAATCATTTTCTCCAATGTCCTTCTATCCTAACACCCTCTGCATCAGAGAGTAAAGCCACCTTGCTGCTAAGTCGCTTCAGTCGTGTTCGACTCTGTGCGACCCCATAGACGGAAGCCCACCAGGCTCCCCCATCCCTGGGATTCTCCAGGCAAGAACACTGAGTGGATTGCCATTTCCTTCTCCAATGCACGAAAGTGAAAAGTGAAAGTGAGGCAAGAGTACTGGAGTGGGGTTCCATTGCCTTCTCTGAAAGCCACCTTATGTTCAGTCATATATGGTCTGTACTTAATATCTGGAGCAGCAGCCCTAGAGGAGGAGAGAATAAGCAACTAAAATCTAAACACAAAAATCTGCACTATTGATACTATGTACAAAATAGGTAACTAATGACAACCTATTGTATACTTTAGGGAACCCTACTCAATGCTCTGTGGTGACTTAAATGGGAAGGAAATTCAAAAAAGAGGGGATATATACATATAGCTGATCCATTTTGCTGTACAGTAGAAATTTAACAAAGGCTTCCCCAGTGGCTCAGTGGTTAAGAATCCACCTGCAATGCACAGCCCTCTTCTCTGTAATCCTCTTATGAATGTTCCAGTTTTGCCATTTTGGGTTAAAACTGTGAATGTATTCTACTAACTCGTCTTTCTTCCTCAACCTCACTTCTTATCAATGCTCCTGCCATGGTGATACCAGAGCAATGTTTCTAAAACACACATAGGTAATTCAGTATGAAACGGCTAGAAGTCTGATAAATCTCACCATTCACCACCTAAAAGAAATGAAAAGTTGAATACACTGGGAATTAAGACTGACAGTGAACTAACTCCAGACTTTAGGAAGCACTGGGGAAGAATCTTAAAAGGAAAGCTGATGGCACTATGGCACTGCCCACCACAAGGAGAGAAAAGAATACTTATTTGTTGAGTACCTCAGTTCAGTTCAGTTCAGTCTCTCAGTTGTGTCTGACTCTTTGCAACCGGATGGACTGCAGCATGCCAGGCATCCCTGTCCATCACCAACTCCCGGAGCTTGCTCAAACTCATGTCCATCAAGTCGGTGATGCCATCCGACCATTTCATCCTCTGTTGTTCCCTTTTCCTCCTGCCTTTCCCAGCATCAGGATTTTTTCAAATGAGTCACTTCTTCACATCAGGTGGCCAAAGTATTGAAGCTTCAGCATCCTTCCAATGAATATTCTGGACTGATTTCCTTTAGGATTAATTGGTTGGATCTCCTTGCAGTCCAAGGGACTCTCAAGAGTCTTCTCCAACACCACAGTTCAAAAGCATCAATTCTTCTGCACTCAGCTTTCTTTATAGTCCAACTCTCACATCCATACATGACTACTGGAAAAACTATAGCTTTGACTAGACAGACCTTTGTCACCAAAGTAATGTCTCTGCTTTTTAATATGCTGTCTAGGTTGGTCATAGCTTTTCTTCCAAGGAGCAAGTGTCTTTTAATTTCATGGTTGCGGTCACCATCTGCAGTGATTTTGGAGCCCAAAAAATAAAGTCTTTCACTGTTTCCATTGTTTCCCAATCTATTTGCCATGAAGTGATGGGATTGAATGCCATGATCTTAGTTTTCTGAATGTTGAGCTTTAAGCCAAATTTTTCACTCTCCTCTTTCATTTTCATCAAGCTCTTCAGTTCCTCTTCACTTTCTGCCGTAAAGGTGGTATCATCTGCATGTCTGAAGTTATTGATATTTCTCCCGGCAATCTTGATTCCAGCTTGTGCTTTATCCATCCTGGCATTTCGCATGATGTACTCGTCATATAAGTTAAATAAGCAGGGAGACAAAATACAGCCTTGACGCACTCCTTTCCCGATTTGGAACCAGTCTGTTGTTCCATGTCCAGTTCTAACTATTGGTTCTTGACCTGCATACAGATTTCTCATGCTTTCTCATACAGATTTCTTATATTGAGTACCTACCATGTGTCAAATCATCTAGTGGGTCTTTAGACAGGAATTCAATTCATCACAATCCACTGGATTTGAAGTGTACGAGTTGGACTGTGAAGAAAACTGAGTGCTGAAGAATTGATGCTTTTGAACTGTGGTGTTGGAGAAGACTCTTGAGAGTCCCTTGGACTGCAAGGAGATCTAACCAGTCCATTCTGAAGGAGATCAGCCCTAGTATTTCTTTGGAAGGAATGATGCTAAAGCTGAAACTCCAGTACTTTGGCCACCTCATGCAAAGGTGGACTCATTAGAAAAGACTCTGATGCTGGGAGGGATTGGGGGCAGGAGGAGAAGGGGACGACAGAGGATTAGATGACTGGATGGTATCACTGACTCAATGGACATGAGTCTGAGTGAACTCCGGGAGTTGGTGATGGACAGGGAGGCCTGGCATGCTGTGATTCATGGGGTCGCAAAGAGTCGGACACGACTGAGTGACTGAACTGAACTGAACTGATCCAAAAGGAAGACCTAAATATCCCTGGTGGTGTGTGCTAAGTTGCTTCCATCCTGTCGACTCTTTGCAACCCCCTGGACTGTAGACCACCAGGCTCCTCTGTCCATGCCATTCTCCAGGCAAGACTACTGAAGTGGGTTGCCATGCCCTCCTCCATGGGATCTTTCTGACCCAGGGATCAAAACTGCATCTCTTATGTCTCCTGGAAGGGAGGTTCTTTACCACTAGCCCCACCTGGGAAGCCCATCCCGAGTGGTAGGTGCAGGTTTTTGAAGTAGGCAAGGGGCTTCTTCCCACTTCCACTTCCCAAACCACCAGAGACCTCCCTTTCTACATCTTGGTCTAATCCCACAAACTCTAGAAAAGCTGGGTAGGGATAGAATGTAAACACAGTAGTAATGGCATACTTATTTCTAGAAAAGATAATTCTTACAAATAAGATATTCTTACATTTTAGACATAGGTACAGACAAGAGCATATTCAAAAGCAGAGCATTACTTTGTCAACAAAGGTCCATCTAGTCAAGGCTATGGTTTTTCCAGTAGTCATGTATGGATGTGAGAGTTGGACTGTGAAGAAAGCTGAGCGCTGAAGAATTGATGCTTTTGAACTGTGGTGTTGGAGAAGACTCTTGACAGTCCCTTGGACTGCAAGGAGATCCAACCAGTCCATCCTAAAGAAGATCAGTCCTGGGTGTTCATTGAAAGGACTGATGTTGAAGCTGAAACTCCAATATTTTGGCCACCTGATGCAAAGAGCTGACTCATCTGAAAAGACCCTGATGCTGGGAAAGATTGAGGGCAGGAGGGAAAGGGGACAACAGAGGATGAGATGGTTGGATGGCATCACCAACTCAGTGGACATGGGTTTGGGTAGACTCTGGCAGTTAGTAATGGACAGGGAGGTCTGGCATGCTGCGGTTCACGGGGTCGCAAAGAGTTGGACACCACTGAGCGACTGAACTGAACTGAACTGGACAAGATTTGTGTATACTGAAGATTGTAGTTTTTAATGTCCTCATGTGTTCAAAATGACATATAGCAGGCAGTGGAATATAAAGACAGATCAAATTTTTTATAGTGACACTAGATAAACAGTTGCAGTTAGTGAAAATTGAGAAAGAATTCCCTGTACTAACCAGCCATTAAGGCCAGAAGTCTGAGAAGTAGACTTAGCCATCACTAAAGTAAATCGACTCTGAAGCCCAAGGGCAATGTAGACAGCCAGTGTGTTAGCAAATACCAAGAGTAAATAAATAGAAAAATAAAACAAAAATAAAGAAAGCAAACTGGACTTCTGGAGAAAAATAAAAAGCAATGGCAACCTGGGAGAAGTTACATCAAGTTTAAGGCCCAGTGAAAGAAAGAGAACTTTGAAAAAATATATTTAAGATGTACATGTTTGGTACTTTCTTTAAGACTCAAGGACTTAGAACATTTATGAAACGGAGGAGAAATCCATAAGGGAGAGATGGAAAACCAGCAGAATATGAAAAACAAAGAAATAGGTAAGAAGAGATCACTTTCTTAAGCTAAAATGTAATAACAGAATTTAAATTCACATTGGAAGACATAAATTATGATATTAGCACTGTGAGAAGTCAAATCAGTGATGTCATATACATACCTGAAGCAGTCTTCCAAAATACTTTGAAAAAAATGAAGACTACATGGTGGTGTGTAGACAAAGTAACAAATATCTAAAACATGCAGAGAAACTTTCAAAGCACTTTACATGCATTCCGCTTTCTCAGTTCTCTCAACAACCCATTCCATAGTTATACACTTAGCAATTGAGAGAAACAATGACTAGCCCAAGATCACAAAGCAAATAGGGAAAGCCTTCCAACTGAGGCCATTTGACATCAAAGTCTGCTGTTTATTAGTTGGTATGCCATAATATCCAGGGGGAAAAAGTCACATAAAAAAGAGAATTTAACTGATAAGGGATTTGAAAAGTTATATGTGGACTTATTACCCATACAGATAAACCTAGACAAGAAATTTACATGATGACTACAAAGAAAAGGAATAGCTGATATAAATTTTTTTTCTGTAACAATAACTGGCAAAAAGATCTAAGGGAAAACTTCTTGTCTAATAATTTAATATTCAGACAAGTTAGTATTCATCTGTGAAGGCAACTGAAGACATTCAAAGGTTCAGAAGTGTTACCTTCCTTGTAACACTTATAAAAAAATATATTGACATGTTTAAGAACATCATACAATTGTGGCAAAAGTAAATTATAAAATAACAGGTATTATATGTCATTTTAAAATATATGTATCATTATAGACATATTCACTGAAAATATTTTAAAAGTTATATAACAAAATATTAACATATATGAAAGTGTTTTTTATCCTTGTGAATTTCCATATTTGTAGTTTATAATTGCTTGTGTCATAAAATAATAATAAATGTTGAAGTTTAAAAAGATTTCTGAAAGCTAAAAATCAAAACTTCGTAAGTAATCGTATTATTTAGAAAGATTGTAAATGCTGAACTCTGTTAAGGACAGGCAGGAAGTTAGCTGAGAGCAACAAGAGTTGGCCCCTTCAGCTAACTGTCCAAGAGCTACCTAATCCCACCAAGCAATTTGCAAGCCCCACCCTTAACATGCCCTTGCCAGCACTCCAAAAATAGTCAGAGAAGGCATAAAAACCAGACCCAACATCTTCACTGGCAGGACTTTCCCCACTCTAGCACATGCGCAAACCTCACACTATTCTGTACCAAAATAACCTTTGGTGGCCATTGGACTCATTCAGTTCAATTCAGTTCAGTCGCTCAGTCGTGTCTGACTCTTTGAGACCCCATGAATCGCAACACGCCGGGCCTCCCTGTCCATCACAAACTCCCGGAGTTCACTCAGACTCATGTCCATCGAGTCAATGATGCCATCCAGCCATCTCATCCTCTGTCGTCCCCTTCTCCTCCTGCCCCCAATCCCTCCCAGCATCAAGGTCTTTTCCAATGAGTCAAATCTTCGCATGAGGTGGCCAAAGTACTGGAGTTTCAGCTTTAGCATCATTCCTTCCAAAGAAATCCCAGGGCTGATCTCCTTCAGAATGGACTGATTGGATCTCCTTGCAGTCCAAGGGACTCTCAAGAGTCTTCTCCAACACCACAGTTCAAAAGCATCAGTTCTTCCGCACTCAGCCTTCTTCACAGTCCAACTCTCACATCCATACATGACCACAGGAAAAACCATAGCCTTGACTAGACGAACCTTTGTTGGCAAAGTAATGTCTGCTTTTGAATATGTTATCTAAGTTGGTCACAACTTTCCTTCCAAGGAGTAAGTGTCTTTTAATTTCATGGCTGCAGTCACCAACTGCAGTGATTTTGGAGCCCAGAAAAATAAAGTCTGACACTGTTTGCACTGTTTCCCCATCTATTTCCCATGAAGTGATGGGACCGCATTAACTGCTCATAATTATTCCATGAGTACATACATCTAATTATAACAGACTGAATTATGGGAAGGACATCCAGAGTAGAGCATCTTGTTGTATAACCTGCAGTGGTCAATCAAGGCTGTCAATCAACAAGCCCCTGGATTATGCAAATAACCTTGCCTTAACAACTCTGTACCCCAGCCCTCCAGCGCCATTTGACTCCCTTGGCGTGGTCTACCTCTCTCTTGCAGTGTTCTCTTTGTTCTTTCTCTGTGTCTGCTCAGTCACTTGGTCCTGTCCAACTCTTTGCAACCTATTCTTTCTTTCCTTATTGTTAATGAACTTACTTGCAAGGGCTAAGACTGTAGATTCTTCTTTGTGTCCTAAACAAGAACCAATGCCAGCAGGAAGAAGGGTCTTCAGACTGTCCTTCTGCTAACAGAATCAAACTGAAATATTTGATAATAAAACCTAATGAGAAACTACATGAAAAAATAGTAATTTGCTAATCATCTTACATAAAAGTCAGTATTTATGAAAAATAAGTACCTCAGTAGCAGGAAAGGCTGAAGAGTTAAATATTCCATAACACTTCATAACACATGTGGGCCCAAAAGCTATCAAGAGGAAAGAATAAAAGCAGGCACTTTTAGAAGAAGCCATTTTAGTGGCTGGGAAAACATGGGAAGCTATTTGTCTTCTTTAATTAGGCAAATATAAATTAAAAGAACAATGAAATTTTTTTCACATATGGGCTTGGCATAAAGACTTATATTATCCAGCACTGTTGAGTTTGAAAATTGTTGAAGTTGATCACAGTAAAAATATGTGCAGATGATGGAAGATGTGGGATTTGGGAGTAACAAGTAAAATTTACAATGTGCATGACATTCATCTCCAGCAATCTCACTCAGAACTTCTGTATCCCAGAGAAATATGTGAACATGGACACATAGCACGTAGAAGCACCTGCAAAATATTTATTGCAACATTATGTGTAACAGCGAAAAAATGGGAAGCATGTAAACATAAGTTAAAAGGGAATGGCTTAGACCTTTAGGTTCATCCATACTGTGGAATACTGTGTTTAAAGGAATGATATAGAACACGATGTACTGGCATACAACAATGTCCAAAAATCATGGCTTTATGAAAAGACCAAATCTCAGGAAAATGTATCCAAGATTATTTCATTTCTTACAAAACTCCACAGAGAGAAAAAATAAATAAAATATATATATATATATATGTATGTATTACCATCTGTTCTAAGTATATGAAAATGTTTACTAAAAATCTGGAAAAGTGGGCCTTCCTTGATGGCTCAGTGGTAAAAAATCCACCTGCCAATGCAGGAGACACCAAGTCGATCCCTGACCTGGGAAGAACCCACATGCCTCTGAGTAACTCAGCCCCAGCACCATGACTACTGAGCCTGTGCTCTAGAGCCCGTGAACGGCTGCTACTGAGCCTGCACGTAGCAACTGCTGAAGCCCACGTGCCTGAGAGCTCATGCTCCACTAGAGGAGAGACCACCACAGGGAGAAGCCCCACACCAAGACCAGAAAGTGGCCCCTGCTCATCACGACTAGACAAAAGCCTTCACAGCAACAAAGACTCAGGACAGACAAAAACAAGTAAATAAGTACACACAAAAAATTTTTTTAACTAAATGTTAAAAAAAGAAAGAACCCTTACAACTCAATAATAGAATAAATAGCCCAATTTTTTTAAAAATCTAGAAAATGAAAAAAAAACAGGAATTATTTTTTTAATTCCTACATTTTTATATTTCAATATAGGGCTTAATTTAAAACAAATATATATCTGTCAAAACCAGGATTTCCTATAAACAGAGGCTAAGTTAAAGATTAAGTCTTAATAGCTTCACTTGGGAAAAGAATGCAATCAGTGGCTCCAAGAATGAATGAGAGAAACCAGCAGAGGAGACAAGGAAGCAAGGAAGCAGAAACAACATGGGACTGGCACAACTTCACAGGAAAGCGTGGCTGGGGCCGTGTCCTGGCAGGCCACATGGAACGTCCGTTCGCACGCTGCAGTAGTTGGGGATGAGATGGGGGTGAACTAGAGAATCAGCTCTCTCTCATCTCCTCTTCCTCACTGGTCAACTATCCCTTCACAAGTTAACTCCTCTGTCCTGCTGGCTTGTATTAGTCATCACATCTGAAGAGTCTTTGGGAAAGGCATGTCTCATGCCCAATGCTCAGTGGAAAGCAGAACCAGTGGGAAGAGGAAAAGTTGTCGTGCATTTAGCCAGGTTGAGCCTGCTTTACCTGCTGCTGTAGTTCTCCTCCATCAGGTGCAGTAAAATCTGCCATCTTGCCAGGGGAATCTGCGACAACAAGTGATATTTGGGAACAAGGCAACACTATAGTGTAATGGTCAAAGATCTCCACTGAGCAAACAGCCAAGACCCCGGAAGTACATGGCATCAGGTGAATGTGAGAAGATGCAGGAATGTTTAATTCGACCACAGATACATTAATGATGTAAATATACTAATTACAGAAATAAAAATAAGTAACCTAAACAAATGAGTTATTAATATATGTTTACCTTCAATATAAGACACACTAATAAACTAAAGCATTTTTGAAAGTATTTTAATTCTACTAGTTAAGCAGGAGTAAAATTTAAAATGGGATGCTTACTTTCCAAATTCCTAGACAAGTCAAAACCAAAATATAACTCATCATTAGTAAAAGGAGACTCCAAGGGAGCACAAAAGTCAGGAAATATCAAACAGAATACTAAAAAAGAAAGATTTAAATTATGCTAAATGGTCAACCTCCCTATTAAAAGGCAAAAATACACAGTATTAAAGCAAACAAATCAATACCCAAATATTTATTGGAAAAACATTCCTCATCAGTTCTGAGACCTCTCAGAACACATGGATGAAAAGATATTTATTTTATTCAATGTAAAATATCTCCAACTGTCAATAGAAAAAGTTAGCCCCCAAATGAGTAGATGAATACAGATGTCTACGCATAAAATCTAATGGCCAGAACTAATTCAGAAGTTTGAATCTAAATGCTTTACTTATTTTTAATGGAATGTATCTTGTCTATAGTAGTAGAAACATGGTTACATTGCCTTGTTTTCTAATATGAAAAAAATCGTCATTTTACAAATCATGGAAACCACAGTGGCATGGAGATGTTTTGATGGGGTGAGGAGAGACAAAGCACAGGAAGAGTGCGAATCCTCAGGCTTATGGAGAAGATCGTTTGAGAGCTTGACTTCCCTATATGTTTTGCATTTTTAAAAGTCTTGGCATAAAGCTGAACAGAAGTATAAAGGCAACAAGAGAAATCTACCAGTAATAATTCAGATAAGATTTTTAAGAGAGTTCATTATGATTAAGATAAGTTCCTTATTTCTGTGCCTCTGCTCCAACATAACTTTTTTTCCCTATAAATATTTTACATATTTTTCTGCATTATTGTAAATGAAACTTAATCTTTTTTTCTTCCCTACTTCAAAGACTTTAAGTGGGTTTCCCAAAGCCATATCTAAATGTTTGAGATAATTGCTGCACTGCAGAAATTTACATATGTTGTCCAAGTCCTTACCATTTACCCTCAGGAAATTTTGCAGTTAAAAGATAGTTTTTTCTGTGTCATCATGCTATCCTTGATATAAGCTGCACCCCAAAACATAAAATATGAAGGATAAAAAACCATATATGCAGGACAAAAGCCAAGACTTATGACTCTAAGTAATGCATAGGTTACTATGAAGACTACTCTTCTGACACATTTTTTCCCAAGGAATGATCTTGGCACTGCCTCTTTATATATCTTTACAGATAAACACATTAGCCATGATGTGTTTAGTTCTAGATTCTGAACATTTTTATGATATTAGTGTCTTTCTTCCAAGATATTCAAGCACTAGCTTTATCAGTCATTCATTTTAAGAGTTTCAAAAAAGGCTTGGGTCCAGGACACACGAACACATCAGTTTGTCAGTTAATCTATACTTTTCAGCCATTAAAAAGAAATGAAGAAGGAGCAAAAGAAAGAAGGGAGATGATGACACAAATCTAAAATCCTGAAATATTGAGAGCAGTTCAATGCTATGACAACATCATAAAATTTATGTTCACTTTATCAATATTGGCCATACATACGTTATACTTTACCAGCAACTTATATCATTATCAACAGCATGAAGTGCCAGCCTGAAATCCAAGTCAGCTCTGAAACCAAGAGAAGAGAATGATACCAACCACCTTATGAGGGCAGAGAACCAGCTGTTCCTTAGTAGAGTCACAATGGCTTTAATACTCAAAAGATTCCTCTATCATTTAAAGGCACACCTTAAACTGCAAAAGGAATCATCAAAGAAGACACAGAAACTAAGCCTCTAAAATCATAGATGATACTATCTCTATTATGAAATTCTGTTCAGAGTTTTGATGTAAAGGGTAAAAATATGTTTTGTTTTCTGCCATATCAATAGTTTGATTTTTAAATGAAAACATCTTCCTTCTACAAGGAAGACCTAGAAATTAACCTGGAATATAAGTTATCACAAAGCCTCTGCAATCTATGTTAGACATTGCACACTCCATACTGCTCAGCCTTCTGGAATGCCAAAAAAAAAAAAATCAGTTGAACAAAACATCAATCCAAGGGACAGAACTCAAATACAGAATGCCATGAACTCCTACCAGAGCTCATCTTTGCAAATGGCATTTATCCTCTTTAATACTGTTTCAACCTGGCCTTTAACATCAATCTTTTTGACACTTCTGATTCTAGTATATGATATTACCATTAATATAAGATGTAATTTTCTAATACATATTTAAATGGAGATAAAGTTTTCATACCCTGGTCATCACACCAGTCCAGAAGAGGCACAAAGAACTGTGGCAGAAGGATGAGATAGGAATTAAAAAGAATAGATAAGAACTCTGCCTTCAGCCCTGCACTGAGCTCAGAGGTGAGGAGGCTTAAGTGAAAGACATTCAACATCAGGGTAGAAGGAAGAACACTCTGCCACACCCACTGATAAAGCCATAAATGTTCATGGTATGATAACGTGAAGGACATGATGATACACAAGGCCCTCAGGTCCAGAAATCTCAACCCTGCCACTCAATATTTTATCATCAGGGATTTATGCCTTTGCAATTACCAAGGGAGGGGATCCCACAGTGTAAGCTGATGGCCAACAGGAATGAAATGGTAGCCACTTGAAGAAAATACAGAAGAGCTAAAATACAGGATGAAAAGTTTGTGATGAAAAAGGCCACTGAGAGGGCAAGTAATTTTGCAAGTTACCGAAAAAAAAAAAGACAAATTCTACACGCATGACTCGTTTCCCTGGATAAAATTCCACTCCCTAGTAGAGGAAAATGACCAGTAAGAATAAAAACAAATAAAACATGTATTGAAAACCTAGTATATAAATGTCTTGTCATAACTGGGCTGTAAGGAAGAAACAAAATGTGGAAATCAAAACAGGAAGAAGAGAAGGAGGCATAATAACAGAAATCAAAGTTGCAATGATTAAGAAACTGTGAAGCAAAAGTCTATATGCATTTTGTACTAAATATAAGAATTTCTAATTTCACATCCAGTTCTACTTGGAGATGTGATCCTGTTATGATATGGAAATAAATTGGTATCTGATGAGAAAAATGCTGGCTACTCCTCATCCCTAAGGGCTACATTTACAAGAATGAACTACATGAAAATGTTTTGCAGATCTTAAAAGCATTCATACAAAATCTGCTTTGAGTAATACCAACTTATAGCTGCCAGAGAATAAAATCGAAACTATAATTTCTTAGAAATAAATATATAAAGTACACTAGAAAAAAGATATTCAAAATAATTTTTCCTCCCTTGATCCCTAAAGAGAGAATTTCCTAAAACTATTTCCTCAAAAAATATAGGAGCTGTCTCAGCATTCAAGGAGGAAGTGTGAAGAATTGCAATTAGTGATACTAAAATGGACTCCATGTCTCCTTATAAGTTTCTAAAACTAGGTGTGTTTTTTTTTATTAAGTAGCATTCTTTTTATTCATGTTTGAATAAATATTTGAGCATATCCTATGAGCAAGTCATGCTACTTAAAATGAAGAACATAATCAGAAAAGTTATGACCAACCTAGATAGCATACTCAAAAGCAGAGACATTACTTTGCAAACAAAGGTCCGTCTAGTCAAGGCTACGGTTTTTCCAGTGGTCATGTATGGATGTGAGAGTTGGACTGTGAAGAAGGCTGAGCACCGAAGAATTGATGCTTTTGAAATGTGGTGTTGGAGAAGACTCTTGAGAGTCCCTTGGACTGCAAGGAGATCCAACCAGTCCATTCTGAAGATCAGCCCTGGGATTTCTTTGGAGGGAATGATGCTGAAGCTGAAACTCCAGTACTTTGGCCACCTCACGTGAAGAGTTGAGTCATTGGAAAAGACTCTGATGCTGGGAGGGATTGGGGGCAGGAGGAGAAGGGGATGACAGAGGATGAGATGGCTGGATGGCATCACTGACTCGATGGACGTGAGTTTGAGTGAACTCCGGGAGTTGGTGATGGACAGGGAGGCCTGGCATGCTGCGATTCATGGGGTCGCAAAGAGTCAGACATGACTGAGCGACTGAACTGAACTGAATCAGATCTACACTTAAGGAGCTTTAAGATGTGCTGAAGATCCCTGGGTAGGGAAGATCCCATGGACTAGGAAATGGCACCTCACCCCATTATTCTTGCCTGGAAAATCCCATGGACAGAGGATCCTGGTGGGCTACAGTCCACGTGACCACAAAGAGTCGGACACAACTGAGCACAAAGAGGTAAGCCACATCCAAAAAACAATTATGAGGCAAGATAAAAAATGATAATGCCAGAAGAAAAATGAAAGCAAAATGCCAAGAAAGTTCAGAGGAAGCAGAAATCATTCCCATAATGTTGGAAGGTACAAGGTGTTTTTCATGGAGCACACATCAACTGAGTAGGGCCTTGAAGAACACATAGGATTTCTATAGTTGCAGAGAGCAGCTGGAGGAATTCCAGATGAAAAAAAAAAAGCCATAAAAGGAGAAAAGAGCCCAATAAGTGTTTAGGAGAAGAACATGTAGTCCAGTTATGTATGTTCAGTGATGGTCCAAGTATTTTAAGAACAAAACACTGGACATCCACAATTTATCTAGAAGTTCCTGGCTCCTTCTCAGATTTTCAAGGCAGGCTTTTATACAAATGGTAAACTATCTTCTGTTGAAATAATATCATAAAATTTAGATCTGGATCTTTCTAACTCAACGCTCTATTTTAGCAGAATTGGAAAACTGACTTTCCAAGAGGATAATGGCATCTCCAACTTCATATAGCTAATTAAAGGCAATGTTAAGACTCATAGTGGAGCTTATATTTTTATCTGGAAGGAAGAATTTCCCTGATTCATAAACACTTTCTCACTCCACTCTTTACCTCCCCATACATGCCAAAACATGCTTTGGTTCACAGGCTGACCCATGCAGTCTGTAACGAAGGACAGGATATTTTCTCTGTAAGATGCTACCTGGTTCGTATAGGGAGTCAGTCCCCACTTTGGCCTCATTAGCTCCAGGTTCTCATCACCTCCTGGACTGAACCTTTATTAACTAAGAGGACCAAACAACAATGTCACCAAAAAAAGGAATTTCTAAAAAGAACCAATAGCAGTTGAAATGCAGGAAGTATAACTTTCTTAGATTTGACTCCCTCTAGAGTATGTTGGAGGAAAAGACTTGATCCAGTGAATTATTTTTCAGTACATATTTTAAAACAGGAAAAGCTATTGATACAATATTCCCCTTCCCCCACAAAATCTACGAAGTTTCTTAAAGAAGAAAAGCCATAACAATTCCGTTATTCTTAATGGATAGAGCCAAAATGTTTCTGCTGAGTAAACTATTGATTTATATCTCTAACCTGCTGGTACCAGGACAAGAGATCTCTAAAGTCAAGTCATTAAATACTGGCTTTGTGATTTATAGTATTAAAATTCCAAATTCCCAATAATAGCTTTAGTGTGAGGCAGCTAGTGGTTTTTTCCAATGCGCTAGCATTTAATAAATGCTATCAAATAAACCTACCATGAAGCCTTTATTTCTACAAATTAAAGTTCACTAACCAAATTCAAATATATTCAGCTTTTTCACATGTATAATGAACATAGAGTTACTTGTAAATGTGAAAATGTTATGCATTTTATTATGGCAAGATATATATGTATTAGTTCCATGCTGCAAAAACAAAAATCAGGGACTTGCTTAATTCTCCTAATATCTTAACATTTGGATACCTTTAAGAAATTTCTTTCACCTGTTCTGCATTTTCAAACTCAAGTAGGCTTATTAAACAGAGAAATTTTCTCAAGGTCATTGAAACATTAAGTATCATACATTGATAACAATCGACATAACTATGAAACCCCTCAAAGGAATAATACTTACGCTGCTGCTGCTAAGTTGCTTCAGTCATGTCCGACTCTGTGCGACCCCATTGATGGAAGCCCACCAGGCTCCCCAGTCCCTGGGATTCTCCAGGCAAGAACACTGGAGTGGGTTGCTATATCCTTCTCCAATGCATGAAAGTGAAAAGTGAAAGGGAAGTCACTCAGTCATGTCTGACTCTTCGCGATCCCATGGACTGCAGCCTACCAGGCCGCTCCGTCCATGGGATTTTCCAGGCAAGAGTACTGGAGTGGGGTGCCATTGCCTTCTCCGATTCTTATGGTAGGATAATCAAATTACATCTAACCATTTTTGTTCTTTATAGCAGGATACCTACATAAAGTGCATCTATATATGTGTGTGTGTGTGTGCTTAGTCTCTTCAGTCCTGTCTGACTCTTTGTGACCATATGGACTATAGCTCACCAGGCTCCTCTGTCCATGGGATTCTCCAGGCAAGAATACTGGAGTGGTTGCCATTGCCTTTTCCAGGGGATCTTCCTGATTCAGGGATTGAACCCAGTCTCCTGCATTGCCAGACTGATTCTTTAAAACTGAGCCATCAAGGAAGCCTATTATGGATATAGATGGATATTTTAGTGACCTGTTTAGTGAACTTCTGCTATTCTAGGTTGGTAAATCCTATTTTAATTTTATTTTATTATCTACCAACCCAAAATTTAAATAGTGCATTTGAAGGGGCGGGGGGGGGCAGCACGCGTGCAGGGAGCGTGTGTGCAGCTTGCCAGATCTTAGTTCCCAGACCAGGGATCAAACCCAGGCCCAAACCCAGGCCCTGGTAGTGAAATGGAGAAGGCAGTGGCAACCCACTCCGGTACTCTTGCCTGGAAAATCCCATGAACGGAGGAGCCTGGTGGGCTGCAGTCCATGGTGTCGTTAGGAGTCGGACACGACTGAGCAACTTCATTTTCACTTTTCATTTTCATGCATTGGAGAAGGAAATGGCAACCCACTCCAGTGTTCTTGCCTGGAGAATTCCAGGGACGGGGGAGCCTGGTGGGCTGCCGTCTATGGGGTCACACAGAGTCGGACACGACTGAAGCGACTTAGCAGCAGCAGGTAGTGAAAGCATGGAGTCCCAAGCACTGGACTGCCAGGGAATTCCTGAAGAAACCATAAAATCTTAATTGGAAAATGCCTTAATATTCATCCGAATTTACTTAGAAATTCTACTCTGCAGGAAAACATATTCCACTTTAGGCAACTCTCATGATTCAAAGCAACCCTTAAGTTCTTCTCTCTCAACAAAGCTCCTATCAGTAAAGAAATCTCTTCTTAGGCCTTGGGTCTCTGGCTACTAGTTAGTAAAGTACTAGTTAGTAAAGTACTTTGGCCTGTCAACTAATATTAATAATTAACTTGATTGATTAATATACATTAAAGAGGCAGAGGAAAGTCATGCTGGTGGGAACCTGTACGAACTGGTTATTTATTTGATCACTACAGTACATTAAGAGTTCATTTTGACTTCATTGAATATTGCAAAGCAGATAACTGCTCACTTTCTGCAGGATTTAGAGGGGGAAAAAGTTTTTTTTGGTAAGTTGCAAAATGCAGTGACTAATCTTTATTATATTGTATTACACAGTTGTGTGATCACTCCTGATGTCAATAGACCATTTCCCATTCCACAGACTGGACTCACTTGACTTTCTGTTTATTTAAGTGACACTTTTGTTTGAAATTCTGGGTGCTTCTTATCCCTTTGAGTCACATACCGCATCTGGGAGCCTCTGCTCTGGCACTTTTTAGCACCTCATTAATTACTAATTGTAGCAAAGTCCTGCTGTTTTGCAACTCCTCTGCCTTTGTTGGGAAATCACAACCCCTTGCTAGGAGGAGAAGGCAGGACAATAGTTATCTGCAAAATGTCCAGTTTGGAAGCATATTACAAAGGCTAATTATCTTAAGGTCTTGTAACTTCCCTAGATATTCAAGCTTAGCAAGATAACTCATTGTGTCTCTGAAGTACCTTAAAACTTAGCGCCAGGGACACACCTAAGAAACCTTTGCATTCAGCTAACTGTTTTTAAGAAAAGTTAAATAATTATTAAAGCTCTAAGTGAGAAAAAGTGATGAAATAGAATAAGTCTCTGAGTTCACACATCTTTTAGAGGGAGAAGCCCAAAGCATAATATCCACAAACGTAAGAGAACCCCCAGTGGGTTCTCTTCCCTGTCCATTAGCACTTGTCTGAATCTCCCATTTGGCTTTCAATGTGTGCTCTGCTTCACAGTTGTTTATGTTTTGGGGCATACAAGTTCTGACCATCCCACTCCCCCTATTTCCAATAAATTTTAAGCCCTTCAGAGGCAGGAGTGGTATCCTTTAATATTCTTTTCATCTGCAGCACCTAGCAGAGTACTCTGCACATTTCTCTATGTAGGTATTTAAAATACACAGTATTTTCCTACTACAAAAATAAAACAAATAAAACCTAAATAGTTCCATAAATGAGTGCAAGGTCTTGAATGACAACTAACAATTTTATGAAGGATTCATCTTAGATATCAATTTGGTGCTGTATGTCAAGATGGTTGATGTATTGAACGAATGCAAGGATCATATCCACACCACTATTAGAAAAGTGTTGTTGCCCTTTGTGTCAGCAATAAAAAGACTACACATTTTTGAAATCAGTATTCCTCAACTTGGGGACAAAATAGTAAAAGAAATCCACAGAATAGCTTTCCACAGTACTGAAGAACGCCTACTCATTCCTTTCCTATTGACTCTGAAGACTCTCAATCATATTATCCATTCTGATTTGCTCTCTGTCTTCCCCTAAATACTCTGGTTATCTTCTCTGAAATGTTACCTTCAGCACCACCCCTTTCCCAAACAAAGAGATTCAGAATTGTTGAAAATCATTCACTGACCTAGGTGCACCAATGACTCTTGATTAAGATAAGGGGATGCAAACTGATTTGAGCCCCACCCACCTCCACCTCTGCTTCAGTTCATTTCAGCTCAGTTCAGTCGCTCAGTCCTGTCCGACTCTTTGTGACCCCATGGACTGCAGAACGCCAGGTTTTCCGGTCCATCACTAACTCCCGGAGTTTACGCAAACTCATGTCCATTGAGTAGGTGATGCCATCCAACGATCTCATCCTCTGTTGTCCCCTTCTCCTCCTGCCTTCAATCTTTCCCAGCATCAGGGTCTTTTCCAATGAGTCAGCTCTTCGCATCAGATGGCCAAAGTATTGAAATTTCAGCTTCAGCATCAGTCCTTCCAATGAATATTCAGGACTGATCTCCTTTAGGATGGACTGGTTGGATCTCTTTGCAGTCCAAGAGACTCTCAACGGTCTTCTCCAACATCACAGTTCAAAAGCATCAGTTCTTCAGTGCTCAGCTTTCTTTATAGTCCAACTCTCACATCCATACATGACTACTGGAAAAACCATAGCTTTGACTAGATGGACATTTGTTGGCAAAGTAATATCTCTGGTTTATAATAGGCTGTCTAGGTTGGTCATAGCTTTTCTTCCAAGGAGCACGCGTCTT
This sequence comes from Bos taurus, assembly GCF_002263795.3. Taxonomy (NCBI): domain Eukaryota; kingdom Metazoa; phylum Chordata; class Mammalia; order Artiodactyla; family Bovidae; genus Bos; species Bos taurus. Next base: position 24,203,827 of record NC_037336.1, on the reverse strand, counting down.
TTAATTTCATGGCTGTAGTCACCATCTGCAGTGATTTTGGAGCCCAAGAAAATAAAGCCTCTCACTGTTTCCATTGTTTCCCCATCTATTTGCCATAAAGTGATGGGACTGGATGTCATGATCTTAGTTTTCTGAATGTTGAGTTTTAAGCCAGCTTTTTCACTCTCCTCTTTCACTTTCATCAAAAGGCTCTTTAGTTCTTGTTCACTTTCTGCCATAAGGGTGGGGTCACCTGCATATCTGAGGTTATTGATATTTCTCCCAGCAATCTTGATTCCAGCTTGTCCTTCATCCAGCCCAACATGTCACATGACGTACTTTGCATATAAGTTAAATAAGCAAGGTGACAGTATATAGCCTTGACTGACTTCCCCAATTTGGAACCAGTCTGTTGTCCCATGTACAGTACTAACTGTTGCTTCTTGACATGCATACAGATTTCTCAGGAGGCAGGTCAAGTGGTCTGGTATTCCCAACTCTTGAAGAATTTTCCACAGTTTATTGTGATCCACACAGTTAAAGGCTTTGGCATAGTCAATAAAGCAAATGTGAAAGAAAGTGAAGTCGCTCAGTCGTGTCCGACTCTTTGCGACCCCATGGACTGTAGCCCACCAGGCTCCTCAGTCCATGGAATTTTCCAGGCAAGAGTACTGGAGTGGGTTGCCATTTTCTTCTCCAGGGGATCTTCCCAACCCAGGGATCGAACCCAGGTCTCCCGCACTGCAGGCAGATGCTTTACCGTCTGAGCCACAGCAAAAGTAGATGTTTTTCTGGAACTCTTTTGCTTTTTCTATGATTCACAAGATGTTGGCAATTTGATCTCTGGCTCCTCTGCCTTTTCTAAATCCAGCTTGAACATCTGGAAGTTCATGGTTCACGTACTGCTGAAGCCTGGCTCAGAGAATTTTGAGCATTACTTTGCTAGCATGTGAGATGAGTGCAATTGTGTGGTAGTTTGAACATTCTTTGGCATTGCCTTTCTTTGGGATTGGAATGAAAATTGACCTTTTCTAGTCCTGTGGTCACCGCTGAGTTTTCCAAATTTGCTGACATATTGAATGCAGCACTTTCACAGCATCATCTTTTAGGATTTGAAATAGTTCAACTGGAACTCCATCACCTCCACTAGCTTTGTTCGTAGTGATGCTTTCTAAGGCCCACTTGACTTCACATTCCAGGATGTCTGGCTCTAGGTCAGTGATCACACCATCATGATTATCTGGGTCATGAAGATTTTTTTTGTATATCTCTGCTTAGACCCTATAAGATACTTTGAAACACATACCTTATCCTATATTCTCTCTTTCCCATGTTTACCTCCCTGCTTTGTGGGTCTGTCTTGTCATCTGGTAAAAGGATGTAGGGGCACTGACTAGAAGAAGGGCAATGCCAAAGAATGCTTGAACTACCACACAACTGCACTCATTTCACATGCTAGCAAGATTACGCTCAAAATCCTTCAAGCTAAGCTTCAGCAGTACATGAAACAAGAACTTACAGATGTAGCAGCTAGGTTTAGAAAAGGCAGAGGAACCAGAGATCAAATTGCCAACATTTGTTGGATCCTGGAGAAAGCAAGGGAATTCCAGAAAAATACCTACTTGTGCTTTATTGACTACACAAAAGTCTTTGACTGTGTGGATCACAAAAAAACTTCAGAAAATTCTTAAAGAGATAGGAATACCAGATCACCTTACCTGTCTCCAGTCAGTTGTTCCATATCTGGTTCTAACTGTATATGAGTCAAGAAGCAACAGTTAGAACTGGATGTGGAACAACTAACTGGTTCCAAATTGGGAAAGGAGTACAACAAAGCTGTATATTGTTACCCAGCTTGTTTAACTTCTATGCAGAATACATCATGCGAAATGTTGGGCTGGATGAAGCACAAGCTGGAATCAAGATTGCCAAGAGAAATATCAACAGCCTCAGATATGCAGATGATATCACTCTAATGGCAGAAAGTGAAGAGGAACTGAAGAACCTCTTGATGACAGTGAAAGAGGAGGGTGAAAAAGCTGGCTTACAACTAAACATTCAAAAAACTAAGATCATGACAGCCGGTCCCATCACTTCATGGCAAATAGAAGGAGAAAAAGTGGAAGCAGTGACAGATCTTATTTTCTTGGGCTCCAAAATAACTGTGGATGTGACTGCAGCCATGAAATTAAAAGACTCTTGCTCCTTGGAAGAAAAGCTAGACAAACCTAGACAGCATATTAAAAAGCAGAGACATTACTTTGCTGACAAAGTTCTTTATAGTCAAGGCTGTGGTTTTTCCAGTAGTCATGTACAGATGTGAGAGTTGACCATAAAGAAGGCTGAGTGCAGAAGAACTGAATTGTGCTTTTGAATTGTGGTGCTGGAGAGGACTCTTGAGGATTCCTTGGACTGCAAGGAGATCAAACCAGTCAATCCTAAAGGAAATCAACTTTGAATATTCACTGGAAAGACTGATGCTGAAGCTTCAATACTTTGTCCACCTGCTGTGATGATCCGACTCATTGGAAAAGACCCTGACACTGGGCAAGATTGAAGGCAAAAGAACAGGGGAGCAGTGGATGAGATGGTTAGATAGCATCACCGACTCAATGGACATGAATTTGAGCAAAGTTCGAGAGATAGTGACAGAAGTGCCTGGTGTACTGCAGTCCATGGGGTCACAAAGAGCTGGACATGACTTAGCAACTGAAAGAAGCACTGACTAGAACCTCCCGGGAAATGTTTCAATCATACAGATGCCTAGTCACCAGAGATTCTGATTTAACTATGTTGAAATAGAGCTCACTAATTAGTACTTTGAAAGCGTGTTAGTTGCTCAGTCATTTCTGACTCTTGGTGACCCCAGAGACTGTAGCTTGCTAGGCTCCTCTGACCATGGATTCTTCTGGCAAGAATACTTGAGTGTGTTGACATTCCCTCCTCCAGGAGATCTTCCCAATGCAGGGATAGAACTCAGGTTTCCTGGATTGCAGGCTGATTCTTTACTATCTGAGCTACCAGGGAAGTACCTTGAAAAGCTCCCTTAAATGACTATATTGGGAAGCAGCTTCTTAACCCTGAATGTGCATGCAAATCACCTAGGAAAATGGTTGAACTGATTCAGTAGACTGCTTCAGCAGATCTCAGGTGGGGCCTGAGATTTGGCATTTCTAATAAGGTGGACTCTGGGGTGCTGTCTGTGGACCACGTATGAGCAGAAAGGCCTATTAAATTGACATCTTCGGGAACAGAGTGAGAGCTAGAGCTAGGGCTTAGTCACCGCCTCTCCTTCCCTTCTCCCTCTCCCTACACACATCACTTATATATTTTAGATTCCAGTGGTGGGTAAGACTAATAGCATGGAGGGGAAGATTGAGAATAACCTGCCTCCATGGAAAAACAATTAGGTGAACGAATGTGACAACATGCCAGAGCGCTTTACATGGTTAGTGGAACTGAGCTCTCAGGAATTGCTGCTGAAAGGGAACCTGAGCATTCTGAAGGAGCGGGTGCACAGACTGGGACATTCAGTTAGTCTTAAAGGAGAGAGAGAAAAATTCAAGCCCAAGTGTTTCCTTTGAACAGTGAGAACATCAGCACCTGAACTACCCTCTCCCTATATCTTCATCAGGTTTGTTTCAAAATCTGGCTTAACACCCAAATCTTCAAACACTGACACGTTGACTGACTGACCTAGTGTTTCTCATTTCTCTGTAGTCCAAAGAGTAACCTTTTTCTAGGGATAAGAATATATCAAGAGCATAAGATTTTCATGGTTCTTATATTTCTTTATGTCTTCTTCATAACTAAATTATGAGTTCCTGTGGACCTATGTCCATAATTTCTTTGGTATAATTTTCACAAGAGTAATAAATTCATGTTTATTGCTCACATGGCAGACACAGTATTCTCACTAATCAGCAGTGGGAAAGCAGAATCCAAGTGACTTTTTTATACATGAACTAATTTGAAAATAAATGACAATTTCATCAGTACAAGTATAGGGTAATACATGGAATAAATACATGGCCTTATTTAACTGTGGAAGTTATACTTTTTTTTTCCTTAAGTGCAACTGAAAAAACAGGGCCACTTGTATAGCAAATTCATATTGGAATCCTATATTACAAAAACAAATATGGGCCTCAGGAAAATAAAAACAGAAATATTAGATCTCCCTTCTATTATATTCGGAATTCATCTGACCCTAGATTTTGCAAAAACAAGTAAATGAAAGTCTGTGAGGAATTATTCAAAGAATCAGAATTAAAGTGTTAAACCCAAAGAAATTGGTAAATTCGTACTATTTTCTGTATGAAGAGTTCTTCCTTTGGAAAAGGATGGTAATGAGGATCAATACAATTTCCAAAGAAGGTAGTAAAGGAGTGTTGGATAAATGGGAGTACACAAAAAAATGAACTAGTTAATGAATGTGCTGTTCTGACCCTATTGATGTGAAACAAAAAAATACAAATTTCTAAAATAGTGATGAATACTGAATTCTAAATGAAACTACATGCAGAATCTTGGTGTGGTCAAAAATATCCTAAAAATGAGAGGGATTGGGCTTTAGTCTCAGCTTTGCCAGTGTGATTTTGGGCAGGTCATCTAATCTTTCAGGTCTCAGTTTCCTCATCTATAAAACAAAATAATATACACTAGGTGATCTCTAGGAGCACTACCAGTTCTAGAACTCCATGAATTTTGCAAGTCAAATTAAACTGAAACTTACATTAAGAACTGGAAGTTTTACCAGCTTCTGGGCAGTTTTTGGTTTGTTTTTGAAATTGCAATTCAGGACAGAAACCTTATGCTGGCATAAGTGGCATTAGTGTTAGTCGCTCAGTCGTATCCGACTCTTTGCGACCCCATGGACCGCAGCCCTCCAGGCTCCCCTATCCATGGGATTTTCAAGGCAAGAATTCTTGAGTGGGTTGAATTCCTCCTCCAGGGGATCATCCCACCCAGGGATCTAACTTACCTCTCTTTTGTCTCCTACACTAGGAGGTGGATTCTTTATCACTAGCACCAGCTGGGAAGCCCATAAGCTGCATTAGAGTGAAGTAAAATTTGTTCTGTACTTTTTTAAGCTTGCAAAGAAGACTGGAAATCCCTCCCGCCAAGGTGTTTAACAGCAGTGCAGTCTCAGGGATTCCTTAAGCATTCTGCCTCAGGTTCTGGTGCCAACAGGTTTCCCTATTGTATTCCAGCTCTAAAGGCAGTCATAGCATGGTGCCCTGTATACACAATAATCCTGAAGCCCCTTAGGGCTTGGTGTTCCAAAGGGCCACAATCACAGTGAATGAGTGCACTTCAGAGGGCGGGAGTTGGAGCATCAGAGTGAAATATTTGCCAATATGAAAAATTAGAGTAACTACCACTCCCTTCAAATTCTCTAAAACGTGTATATAGCAAACATATCCTACTTCAGGGAATCAGCTATACAATCTTTCAGTTAATTTTGCCCATTATCAGTAAGAAACTATTGAATCTTACCTTGTAAATGATCCATTATTATTATTTTTATGGAAATTGCCTATTTTAATTCTCTAATTTATTCTCCTTCTGCACACTTATTTTCATTCACATATGCTAGGACCTATGTTGACTGAAGGAATAAAAATCTGACTTTAGGGAAATCTTAGTAGCCCACTAACTACAAAGATTTGTTTCTCTTTCCTGCTGCATGTCCAACACAGCCATCAATAGGTAGAGAGTAAGAGGGCTGGCCACCATAGTCCCCCAGGGACCTAGTCTGATGAAGGCTTCATTTTGTTAAAATTATTTTTAGGACAATCCATTGTGAAGACCTACAAGACCTTTTAGAACTAACACCCAAAAAAGATGTCCTTTTCATTATAGGGGACTGGAATGCAAAAGTAGGAAGTCAAGAAACACCGGGAGTAACAGGCAAATTTGGTCTTGGAATACGGAATGAAGCAGGGCAAAGACTAATAGAGTTTTGCCAAGAAAATGCACTGGTCATAACAAACACCCTCTTCCAACAACACAAGAGAAGACTCTATACACGGACATCACCATGTCATGATGTCACGGTCATGGTCAACACCGAAATCAGATTGATTATATTCTTTGCAGCCAAAGATGGAGAAGCTCTATACAGTCAGCAAAAACAAGACCAGGAGCTGACTGTGGCTCAGACCATGAACTCCTTATTGCCAAATTCAGACTGAAATTGAAGAAAGTAGGGAAAACCACTAGACCATTCAGGTATGACCTAAATCAAATCCCTTATGATTATACAGTGGAAGTGAGAAATAGATTTAAGGGCCTAGATCTGATAGAGTGCCTGATGAACTACGGAATGAGGTTCGTGACATTGTACAGGAGACAGGGATCAAGACCATTCCCATAGAAAAGAAATGCAAAAAAGCAAAATGGCTGTCTGGGGAGGCCTTACAAATAGCTGTGAAAAGAAGAGAAGCGAAAAGCAAAGGAGAAAAGGAAAGATATAAACATCTGAATGCAGAGTTCCAAAGAATAGCAAGAAGAGATAAGAAAGCCTTCTTCAGTGATCACTGCAAAGAAATAGAGGAAAACAACCGAATGGGAAAGACTAGGGATATCTTCAAGAAAATCAGAGATACCAAAGGAACATTTCATGCAAAGATGAGCTCAATAAAGGACAGAAATGGTATGGACCTAACAGAAGCAGAAGATATTAAGAATAGATGGCAAGAATACACAGAAGAACTTCACAAAAAAGATCTTCACGACCCAGATAGTCACGATGGTGTGATCACTGACCTAGAGCCAGACATCCTGGAATGTGAAGTCAAGTGGGCCTTAGAAAGCATCACTACGAACAAAGCTAGTGGAGGTGATGGAGTTCCAGTTGAACTATTTCAAATCCTGAAAGATGATGCAGTGAAAGTGTTGCACTCAATATGCCAGCAAATTTGGAAAACTCAGCAGTGGCCACAGGACTGGAAAAGGTCAGTTTTCATTCCAATCCCAAAGAAAGGCAATGCCAAAGAATGCTCAAGCTACCACACAAGTGCACTCATCTCACACGCTAGTAAAGTAATGCTCAAAATTCTCCAAGCCAGGCTTCAGCAATCTGTGAACCGTGAACTTCCTGATGTTCAAGCTGGTTTTAGAAAAGGCAGAGGAACCAGAGATCAAATTGCCAACATCTGCTGGATCATAGAAAAAGCAAGAGAGTTCCAAAAAAACATCTATTTCTGCTTTATTGACTATGCCAAAGCCTTTGACTGTGTGGATCACAATAAACTGTGGACAATTCTGAAAGAGATGGGAATACCAGAACACCTGATCTGCCTCTTGAGAAACCTATATGTAGGTCAGGAAGCAACAGTTAGAACTGGACATGGAACAACAGACTGGTTCCAAATAAGAAAAGGAGTTCGTCAAGGCTGTATATTGTCACCCTGTTTATTTAACTTATATGCAGAGTACATCATGAGAAATGCTGGACTGGAAGAAACACAAGCTGGAATCAAGATTGCCGGGAGAAATATCAATAACCTCAGGTGTGCAGATGACACCACCCTTATGGCAGAAAGTGAAGAGAAACTCAAAAGCCTCTTGATGAAAGTGAAAGTGGAGAGTGAAAAAGTTGGCTTAAAGCTCAACGTTCAGAAAACGAAGATCATGGCATCCAGTCCCACCACTTCATGGGAAATAGATGGGGAAACAGTGGAAACAGTGTCAGACTTTATTTTTCTGGGCTCCAAAATCACTACAGATGGTGACTGCAGTTATGAAATTAAAAGACGCTTACTCCTTGGAAGGAAAGTTATGACCAACCTAGATAGCATATTCAAAAACAGAGACATTACTTTGCCAACAAAGGTTCGTCTACTCAAGGCTATGGTTTTTCCTGTGGTCATGTATGGATGTGAGAGTTGGACTGTGAAGAAGGCTGAGCACTGAAGAATTGATGCTTTTGAACTGTGGTGTTGGAGAAGACTCTTGAGAGTCCCTTGGACTGCAAGGAGATCCAACCAGTCCATTCTGAAGGAGATCAGCCCTGGGATTTCTTTGGAAGGAATGATGCTAAAGCTGAAACTCCAGTACTTTGGCCACCTCATGCAAAGAGTTGACTCATTGGAAAAGACTCTGATGCTGGGAGGGATTGGGGGCAGGAGGAGAAGGGGAGGACAGAGGATGAGATGGCTGGATGGCATCTCTGACTCGATGGACGTGAGTCTGAGTGAACTCCGGGAGTTGGTGATGGACAGGGAGGCCTGGCGTGCTGTGATTCATGGGGTCGCAGAGAGTCGGACACAACTGAGCGACTGATCTGATCTCTGATTGTTTAATCTTTGACACAATCTTCTCCTATGATAAGGGAATTGCAAGAAGGTGTCTAACTTAAATTTTCATTAATGCTTCATTTGCTCACCTCCAGAAAACTAAGTTCATCCTTGAAACAGTCACATCTCCCCTCTGCTGCTTTTTCTTGCAGCTTCTGTTTCTGTCCTTATTTTTCAACCTCCCATAGTCACTGAGCATCCTTATTAGACACATCTCCCACACACTCACATTTCATAATGCCCTGCACACGCTGATCTTCCCTTGCCACATGTCAGAGATCTGTTAAGAAAAAACAACCTAATTAAAATAGTTCACCTGTTCTTAACTTTCTTGGGGGTATGTGCATTTAAACTTAATTTTTAATTATGATGATTTCAAGTAGTATACATAATGTTGTGAACAATTTCAGCAATGGGATTAAACAGGTGAAAAAAATATATAGTCATGAGCGCACATAAAGGAAAAGGTAAAGCAAGCTGTATATACTAATATAATTACTTGAGAGAGACATCCTCAGGTTATTACTTATCTATTAGAAGCTGAGCTGGCATCAAATTTCTAACTACTATACCACATGTCTTTAACAAAAACATGAAAGACACCATATTTTACATAAATTATGATGCTACTAAAAATATTAATTCTTATGACCACAGATGATGAAAATTCACCGTAAAGTCAGGCAAAATCACTGTGCCATTCTTAAGTCAGAGAATCAATGAATACTGAGGGAGTAAAGATCGTGGCTTCACCTTATTAAATTCCTTATGTTCCTGTGCACGAAAATGATAAGTCCATTTGTCAGTGTTGGTAGGCAAAAGAAAGGCTCTCAGGAAGAAGGCATTTAAACAGTAGTTCTTTTTAATGAAGAGCTCTCTATGCTGTATTCACAAATCTTAAGTCACACTTATCTTAGCCCATGAAACAAGAAAGAAAGGAAGGGAAATAACAGGCTCGAGTTACCTCCATATAGAGAAGCTCTTATGACTTCTCCCAAGACTACAATGCCCCAACAAGTTTTTCCTCCATGAGTTCCAAATGACAACAGCTCTCTACTTTTAGACTTAAGTCCAGAACTTTGTCCTACAAGTGTCCTGGAACTCTGTTGCTCTTGTTCAGTGGCTAGGTCGTGTCCAACTCTTTGCAACCCCATGGACTGCACCATGCCAGGCTTCCCTGCCCTCCACTAGCTCCCCCACCTGCCAAATGGGAAAAAGTCAAAAGCAGGCTAGCATCCACATGCCAGAACCACCAGCAAACCAGAAACTTTTCTATTCCTTATACAGGCTTTAAAATCCCTATACCTGGGGCATACCCCCCAGACCAATGTGAAATCAAAATATGTTTCTAGAAAGAAAGGCTTCTGTGAGGGAAGAGAAGAAGGAGACAGTGACAGAGCTAAGTCAATTCTTTATCACTAATGTGTGAATTAGACTTTGGTTTCAGAGTAGGGCGCTTCTAAAGCGGGGGAGGGTTAGATCAACCAGTGGATGAGACTCAGCAGGGGACGTTTGGGCAAGGTTGGGTGACCAACACTGTCTGAGAGAACATGTTGCAAAGAAATACTTGAATATGTATGGAATGGTGGAACGTGGGGGTGGGGCAGGAGAATGAGAGCAGCCAGACACCAAGCAAGACTGACTTTCATTTTTTGTTGTTGTTGGTTATTAGAAATATATTCAAAATACTTATAAGAAACTGGAGAAACGAAATGTCATTTTTCTCACATGAGTGGAATCCACCCACAGTGCAGCTATAATAAACCGGTCAAATCATTAACCCACAAAGACCCCTGCATAGGTATCAGCCATTAACAACACTCCCACATAGTCAATACTGAGCCACATTGAATTGCTGGAAGAGGAGGCCTGATACCACTTCAGGGGTATGGCCTCCTCCCTAGCAAGCAGGCAGCCAACCTTGACCACCGACCTTCACACAGCAAAAGAGAAGGAGAGCTTATCCCTCCACTCTGAGTTAGGGCCAGTCTAAGCAAGGGAAGGAATCCTTCCTTATCTGCATTAAGATTCACTATTAGTCCTTTAAATGTTGCCCATCTTAGACACAGAGCTTATCACACCCCACCTTCCCCCAAAGCATTGTTCCTCTTTCCTCTTCCCACAACACGGCACCAGCCTTATCACACAGCATTTATCTCCTGGAAGCTTTCATGGTGTATGTGGCTCTCTCCCTCACTAAGGGGCTTCCCGATGGCTCAGTAGAAAAGAATCTGCCTGCAAAGCAGGGAACTGCAGGAGACAGTGGCTCAAGTTTGATCCCTGGGTCAGGAAGATCCCCTGGAGAAAGGAATGGCAACCCACTCCAATACTCTTGCCTGGAGAATCCCATGGGCAGAGGAGCCTGGCAGGCTACAGTCCCTGGGGTCGCAAAGAGTCAGACACAACTGAAGCGACTTAGCACACACACTCCTTCACTGAGCGTTCTCTACTTGAGGGCAAGGTCCTAGTCTTCAGAGTTTTGTATCTCTAGAGCCAAGCATGGTGCTTACCATATGTTCAGTGAATGCTGAAATAAGGGTGACCAGTTGACCAAAACCAGCTACCTAAATGTATTGGGTAACAACCAATGTAAACCAGAAGCAACAGGTAAATATATAGATGGAGAGAGATTGTTTTTGTTCTATTGTTTTGCTTTTTAATAGAGTTGCTCAGATGAGATATTTCCTTAAAGCTTGTTGAACATGCCCTAATGTATCTCTCCATGCCATTTTATTTCTGTCATAAACCATCATATTGTTTCTAACCAGAATGCCAATACAACCTACACAGCCATCACTTCCACATTCTTGTCTTAAAGACCATGCATGAACCTCTGTCTCCTTGTCCAGCCTGGTGTCCTTCACAGGAGGCACCATCAACATACACTTGCGGAACAAATGAGTACCTGATTTACCTTTCCTGTGTAATCACCTTATTTCTGATGCCCAGTATAATTTTGTACATGAATTTCACTTTGCTCATTGCCATTCTGATTCTAGTTATTCACTCTGGTTTAACCCACAACTTTGCTCCAGAATCTGTTGTATGCCTGCTTGTTTACATCAGAAGCCTTCCTGGCTTGGAACCCTGCAACTTCCCCTATTATCTGCCCCTTTACCCATCTCAGTGTTAGTCAGAGTACATTCCTCTGGATAGGGCTGATGACATGGTAGAAAAAGCACTGACTAAGTCAGATGACCTAGTTTCCAGTCTCAGCTCTGACACTTATGTGTCACTTGGGGAGGGACCTTACAAGACTTTTTGAATAGGTGGTGTGTTTTTTTGTTTGTTTGTTTCTTTTTTTAAAAGGATTATTTATTTGGCTGCATCGGGTCTTAGTCATGGCATGCAGGAACATTTAATCACATCAGGTGAACTCTTAGTTGCAGTATGTGGGATCTAGTTCCCTGACCAGGGATCGAGCCTGGGCCCCCTGCATTGGGAGCACAGAGTCTCAACCACTGGACCACCAGGGAAGTCTGGAACCCCACAAGAATTTTTGGAACATACTTTTACAAAAAGGACTATTTATGATAGCACAAAGTAAAGGGAAACAACAGGAGATGTTAAGGCACCCAGGAACTAGCCATTTTAACTCCTAGGTAAATAAGCAGGGAGAGTCAATGGTGTTATTGAAACCTGGTTAAGAACTAGGGCCATAGAAATGGGGCTGCTTGACAGAGCTGTGGTCACCCCCATGGATACAGCCACTTCTAGAATGATGCTGAAGCTGAGAAGGAGCAGAATCACTCTTTCCTCCCATATTCTGATCTCCTCCTGGTGGTCCCATTGACCGAACTGAATCAGGAACCAGAGGAAGAAAGTTCTGGTGACTACTCCATAGAAATCAACAACTTGGGGGTCAGGGAGAGCAGAGAACATAGCTCTTGAGGGTGACATAACCAAAAAGTGTCTATATAAGTTTAGGCAAACGATTTTATCTTTCTGACTTTATGTTGTCTCATCTATGAAATCATGTGCTTTGAGGCTGTTTTGAGATAACACATTCAAGAGCAGTTGTTAACATGTTAACACATGCAAAAAAAGTTGTTCATTTAAATTATCATGTAGCCTTGCCCACGACATCTTATAGGATTTGAATGTCATTGACAGTAATCCTTCCACCTAAATCTGTGACCACTGCCACTCAAGCTTCACCGTTAACTTCCTGGAGCATTTCCTGGGACAAACGAGACATGGATATCAGTCCTCATCCAAAGACAGGAGTAGGAAAAAGAAAGGAATAACACAGAATAAAAGGAAAGGCCACACACTCAGTGAAATCCATGTGCCTTCCCCACTTACAATTCCTAAAAACAAAAAGAGATTGAGTAGTATCTCCATGAGGCACAGAAGTCCTTTTCCCTAATCTCTCTGGGCATGTGCCCAGAATCCAGGATTAAAATTTGTTCCTCTTTGTCCCCAAGTCTAGAGACATCTAGACAGATGAAACTAGTCCTGGATCTGACTTGCCAGGCCAGTCATCTAGGATTCTTGTAAGAGCTTAGGCATTTCCAGAAAATCAACACATTTACAGGCAGATTTCTAAATCTGGACCTATTCAGTTAAACATAATTCTGTGAGTGAAAGCTGTGATGTCACATAACTAGAAATAGCGTTGACATTTGCAATTACAAGCATGTCTTTCTTTTCTGGATATATTGCCATTATTTTCAGAGCTAAAAGGGACTCTGCAGATGATTGGATTCCCTCATTTTTCAGATAAAGAAACCTGAAACACAATCACAAATTCAGAACAAGGACTCACCTTGATCCCTAGATTTCTTGCCCTTCTTATCACAACACACAGCCTCTTTCTATTAATACTCTGTAGTCAAACAAAATTTTCTGAGGTAGTAAATAATTTATATTAAGTACTACCAGACATTCACTATTTAAATGAGCTCAGTAATCAACTGACTTGTGAAAGGTTTTTAAAAACAGGCACACCAGACAGTGAGTGTGCGCTCAATTGTGTCTGAGTCTTTGTGGCCCCAGGGGACTGTAGCCCACCAGCCTCCACTGTCCATGGAATTTTCCAGGCAAGAATACTGGAGGAGCATTGCCATTTCCTACTCCAGGGGATCTTTCTGACCCAGGGGTCGAACTGGAATCTCTCATATCTCCTGCATTGGCAGGCAGGTTCTTTACCACTGTGCCACCTGGGAAGCCCTTACACCAGATGGTGCTCACCACAACTTTCTAAGTGTCCCATAACTTCATCTGGGAGGAAGAACATTCTTTCTCATTGACAGAAAGTAATGCATCATGGGTCTTGATTTTCTCATGTTCTTAATGCTATATAACGATTTAATCATTTTTTAAATTGCTATAATAATTCTGTCTCCTCTGTTACTCTCTCTAAAAATAGTCATTTCCTTCATCTACTCATTTCAATAGCTTTTAAATACTGCTGTCTGCTCTCTGTTTCAGGAGTGACTTCCAGCTGCATCAGTTACACAGACCCCACCCGCAGTACCCTGCTTGACTTAACTCACTCAGATGCCTCCAGATCTGAGTAACTGGAGAGCTGAGCGTTTTCAGGGTCTGCATGTTAGCTTTGTGGTATAATGACTGATGTCAGCCCAAACTTTGCCAAACATCTCTCATCACTACCAGTGATGTCCCATTCCAAACTCTTGGGCTTGCTCTCTCTTTCTGCAGCACGCCTCCACCACCACCGCCACTCCCACCCCCTTCACATATTTGCAGTATGGATTCAACAATATGACAATCATTTTCTTTCCTTAAAGTGCCACTGCTGCAAGGGACAAAAATAACGTGTTACTGTTGTCACTGCCTGGTGGGGGAAGTAAAGAAAGGAGAGATGAGAAATTGCAGTAACTAGTCTGGATGTGTTTAACCCTCTATCTTTGTCCAAAACTCTTCTGTCCTCATGGTCTGACTCAAACTCCTGGTTATCTAAACTCCCTGGAACTTTAATGTTTTCTGGAGAAAAACAGACAGCAAGCAAAAATTGACTTCTAGGCTAAGCCTATGGCTTTTAACTTGTTTTAGGCTTGGGCCCTAGAATCCATCAGCAGCCACATGCTTTTGTGAGCATCGTTTCCTTGATTTAAAAAAAAAAAAAAAGGACTATGTTGCACAAAATAGGCCATGGCAAGCTTTCCATAAGCTGCAAGGACAGTGGAGGGGACGTAAGACTCAGCCAGGAAAGAAAATACGCATTTAATAGTATGATAACATGGATCAGGAGAAAGTTATTCTAACACATAGTGTCAAGAGAGAAAGAATACACTAGCCATTTATTTAATGTTTTCCTTATGTTTCCTCAGAGCAGCTCCTTGACAAGCTTTTCCTGCCCACTGCATCTTTTCTGGGATGGCTCAGGAACCGTAGCTTCTCACTGTTTGTTTATTTATTGACAGGGCCATTCCTGCCCTCATCCAAATGAACGTATGTCTGCACAACACACAGTGAAAAGTAAATGTCTTTCTTTGTGTTTATTTCCCTGAACTTGTTCGCCAAATTGCTTTTTTACATCCCCTTTTTGCAACCTCACCCCATCCGGCTCAAGTATCTAGGATTAGAAAAGCCCTCTCTGGAGTCCTTTTCAAAGGGAGCCTCCCACAGCCTTTAAATCCCCACGTTTTATGGTGCAGATATTCAGGATCTGAGGCATTAAGAAGGAAAGCAAGGCTGGCCCAGAGGGGCACAGAAAACTAGAGTAGCTTCTTCCTTGGACAATCAGTATTGGAATTGTCCTGTTATCTGCAACTTTTCTGGTTCAAAGTAACAGACTCAGTCATTTGGAACAGGACATTATGCAACAGATTAAGGAAGGGAGTGTGTGTGTGTGTGATGTATAGAAAATACAGCTCCACCATAGAAAGAGAAATGTTGCAAATGCCAATCTTTAAAATAAGCCCCAAAGGATAATCTTGATGGGTTGTTTTCTGCAGAATAAAGAAGCTAAAGAAAACTATTTCTACTTTCAAAATCCCCATACAGGTATGCAAAGTAATAGATGATATTTAATTAAGGAATTCACAAGGAAAGGCAAGTCTCTCAGATTCTAATTTTTAGCACCTTCACAGCAGAGTTTATTTCATGTTTCCTTCCTATTGCTTCCAGGCCATTTCATCTCCTTACTTTGGGGATGAATAACAGCTACATCTTCATAGACACACAACAATTTGAATGAAGCATTGCAAGCTTGTAAAATGTGATGAATAGAAGCAATCACTTTTTTTTTTCCTCCTCTCATTCATCAACATATAAATTAAGGCAAACCAGTAAGAAAGATTACAAATGGATAAAAGAAGGGAAAAGACAGATCTTACTGTTTTTCTGCAAGGCTTTAGCTATTTTCTAAACCTGAATTTTTGAGCATAAGCATTAGCAAGCTGTCTATGAATCAGGGACTTTTTCAAAGCCACCTCTAAGAAGCCTGGGGCTGTGTAAAGTTGTAAGGCCATAGAGCAGAACCCTGGAGACAGACTGAGTAATACAGCACAGAGGACAAATTTACATTAAAATCACTTCGGGGGCTTGTGACTTTCAGTTTCTTCAGTAAGTACTGGAAGCTCTTCCGACTTGTGGTACTGGAGAAAAGAGATGGGAAGCTACCACTGAGTAATAAGAGCCTGGGTGTACCCTGCTCTGAAGGGCCAGCCCTCAACTTTCCCACCTCGGACGGAGGTGGGGCGTAGGAGGGGGGCGAAGGTTCGGGAGAACAACGAACCTTATTTTCCACTGCCAAGGACCCCCTACTTGCACTGGGAACAGGAATAGCGGACCTTCTCCTCCTCCCCCAGCCCAAACCGGGAAAAAGCTTTCCCAAGATCATTCCCAATCCCCCAGATGAGAAACCAAATTGCACACGAGATCTTCTCGAGAAGATTGAGAGAGAGAGAGAACGGCTCAGAGCGAGGGCGAGCTGACTGTGGAGGGAACTGCCCGAGGGGAGGAGGAATCTTCCAGAGCCCCGGCAGAGACTCCCTTTAGGAGAAAGTCGCAGCACAGTTGAACTTCCAAACTGTGTGAGGGCACACACCTCTGAGTCCGACCCGCGTCGGGCAGGTAACGGGCGGTCCGGCTGACCGCCAGTGTCCACCGAAATTCCTCCGGACCACCCGCCCTGCGCCGGACCAACTGCAGCGACTTTTATTGAAAAGAAAGAAAGGAAAGGAGAGAAGCAACAGAGGAGGGGCTCGAGAAGACGGGGAAGGAGTCCGTAGCCAGAAACCCTCCAGCTATCTGCCCCGGAGGGCGAGGAGCGAGCTGCCGTGGGGCCGGGGTTGCGCGCGGGCTCCGGGAGCCGAGGCGCTAGGGAGCCGGGACGCTCGGCCCCCGGGAGGAGCGGAGCGCGCCCGGCCTCTGGCGGCGGAGACCCGCCCAACTCGGGAGTCGGCCCTGGGGGGCGGGGGGGGGGGCGGTGCGGGGAAGGGGGGCGAGGGGCGGGGTGGTCTCGCGGCCGCGGGACCTTCCACCTCCACACTCGCAGCCGGAGCGCGCCCACCTCTCCCCGCGAGAGCCGCCCTTCGGAGGGGTTCCACTGCGCTCGCAGTGCCTCCTCGGCTCCCCCCGCCCCGGGCTCGCGTTCTCCCGCCTTCTTCGCCGCGTCCAGAGATGCTCCGCCGCAGACCCGAGACCCCTTAGGCGCCTCTTCCCGTCCCTCTGCCAAATCGCGACGCCTGTACTTTTCCAGCTCCTTCTTTCACTCTTGAAATTGAAAGTTATTGAGGTCGCTCGGGGTTGTTGCTCCAGCAGTTTCCTTCCCCGCCCCCAAGCTCCCCCCGCCCCCCGCGGCCGTCCCCCTCCCCCTCCCTCGCCCTGTCCCTCCCTCGCGGCCTCCCTTCTTCCCTCCCTCCACCAGTGGAGCCGCTCCTGCTTGCGAACGGCAGAAGCAGCTCGGGGTCTCTCCGCCGCCCCTTGGCCATGGCCGCGGTGCCCACGGCGCCCGCTCCCCTCCGCTCCCGGGACCCCCGCCGCTGCCTCCGCCACCTCTAAAGCCCCAGGGGCCGCCACCGTCGCCACCGCCCGCCCGGATCCCGCGCAGCCGCGGCGCACCATGCTACCTGCGGCCACCCTGGCGAGGCCGCTCGCTGCTTCTGGAACCCTCACTCGCGGCATTGACAGCCACCGCACGGGAGCCCCCGCAGCTCAGGGCTCGGACAGTTTGAAAGTACAATAGTTGGTTTCCCTGACCACCCGACCCCGCTGCGTTTGCCATCCCGGCTCGCCTGTCGGATCTGAGTGGAGAAGTTGTCCGCAGCTGGGGTTAGCGCTTGCTCTCTCCATACGCCTAACACCTACGTGTATTTCTGAAACAGTCAATCTTAATTAACAATCAAAAGAAAAAAAAAAGGAGCAAAGGAAGGGAAACATTATTGGGTTACTATGCACTTGCGACTGATTTCTTGGTTTTTTATCATTTTGAACTTTATGGAATACATCGGCAGCCAAAACGCCTCCCGGGGAAGGCGCCAGCGAAGAAGTAAGTGCAGGCTTTTTTACGCATTTGCTCCCTCCCGCCGCGTTCACCTGTCGGGTCGCTTTTCCTTAACTTGAGTCGGCTCACAGCGGCGGCAGTCCTCCCACCCAACACCCCACGCCTGGAGAAGAGGTAACAGTTGAGGCTCCTGTGTTTCACGCCTTCTTTTCGGCCGCTCCTCTCTTGCCCCGCATCTTCCTGGGTGCCATAGTCCGGCGGACCCGGCGCTCCTGTGCCTCCCGCGCCCCCATAACCGCAGGTTAGCGGAAAAGTTCGCTCCTTCTTTAAGACCAGCTCAAGGGATGTGTGCTTTCCCCCCAAGACTGGGACAGGAGCCTCCAGCCCCCAGGCGTCGCGGACGCCCGGCTAGCGGGATGCCCCTGACCCACTGAGTGCCCGCCGGGGGAGGCGCGGCCGCGGCACCCGCTCACCTTGCGTCGCCACCTCGCGTGGGGAGACCTCGCGGGGTCCTCCCTCGGCGCAGGGGTCGCGAAGAGCTCTGTCGCCCCTCGGGAAACCGAGAGCCAGCGCCTGCGCGGCCGCTACCCTCAGCCACGCGCGAGTGGAGGTAGGGCGCGCCGGGCGCTCTGGGTTCGCTTGCCTACGCGCTGGCGGAGCCGCTCTGCGTACCCCTCCGGGGATCGCGAGAGATGCAGAGCCAGCCGCTGGGAGCCAAGGGTGCCAGGTTTCCAGTGACAATCTTGCCTGTCACCCAGGAGGGCTTTTACCGTCTCAGGCCCTTTCAAGTGGGTCCCCTGGGGGCAGACACATACCGAGGGTGGGGTTCCCCTAAAGACTCTGGCTCGCCTCCTCGCTTCCCCTTATCCTGACTCCAGTTACTCGGAAGGTTGGCTGGTGTAGCCTTCCTAGGACTGTGCCGTAGCTGGGATGAAACGGGTATCCCGAAGGGCACCCCCATCGCGGCTTGGTCTGTTTCAAGGTGGAGTCTTCCATAGATGAGGAGACAAACCCGATAAAGGCACCTCTCCTTGCTGCCGGGAAGGCTGGCGCGCTGGGCGCTCTGGCTTCTGTGCAGAAGTGGGGAGTCCCTTCTTCGCAGATAGAGCCGGAGCGACCCGGGCTCCAGTGTAGGGAGCGCTGGCGGGGACCCGGAGGGAAAAAGCTTCCCGGGGCGCAGAGAACGATGCTATTGCCTTGACCAACTCAGTCCGCCGCCGCCCGGGAGTCAATGACGCTTGGCGGCGCCTGCTCCGGCGCGCAGAGCCAGCTCCCAGCGCTGGCCCGCGAAGCCCCTCGGGGTAAGCGTGGGTAACAGCGCAGAAGACACAGCATGGGCTTGTGTGAGATGGAGATTTAGTAATCGCTTCTCCGCCGCTATTTGTGCCCTGTCCCTGGACGTGAGGGTCCCCTGAAAGCCCCCTTTGTGCCGCTTGCCTAAAGCAGACAAGGTCTGATTCACCTGAAAATTGTCTTTAAAAAACATAACTGAACCAAAGCGCCAGGGGCTCCTGCCCAGCCTCACTGCCTCTAGGATCGCGTAGCAAGGGGCAGGAGGGCCTAATCTAAACATGTCAGGGCATCCAATTTATTTTTCTTGGCCTCTGAATGGTTGTAGTCTTCAAAACTCTTCCACCTACCCTTCCACTCGAGCCTTGTGGCTGCCTCATGCGGCTGCCTCACAAAACAAATGGCTTGGGACTCGAGGCTTGCCCTGGTTCCTGGCAGTCCCCAGGTCACCTTTTTGCAAAGTCTGGCTCTAGGGCACTGAGTGTCTCCTGCAGGTCGATGGCGAGAAAGAGAGATGCTAGGCACAAGCGCAGCCTCCTGCCTTCCCATCCCATATTCCAGCCAGTACCCAACCCGGCGCCCGTGGCTCACACCCTCTTTCACGCTACCGAGGATCCCAGGGCCAGGAGCCCCACAATTGCAGGGGAAGGACAGGGTCTTGCATGTCTGTTAGAGTTGTCTCCGATTCCGGGGTGGGGGTTGGGGGAGGGCTGTTTGCGATGAAAGACACCGGCAAGAAAGCTGACCACCCATTGGTTCTCACTTCCCTGGTGAGGACAGCGGTGCAGGAAGCTGCCCAGTGGTGCTGCCGCAAGTCTTCTGGGAGCAGAGGGGGATGATGCACTCTGGGCTTGGACTGGAGAGGATTTACAGAGTCTAAAGACGAGCTGCTTTTTGATCTGCCTTCATCGTCTCAAGGCCAAGTCAAAGGCGCCCTCTTGTTGTGCAGCGGGGATGAGAGACGGAGTGGGTGAAACTGTGTTGAAATTCCGAATGTAATGTGGGTGTGAGGCGGGAGAGAATTCCCCTAGCAGGGGATGCTCCTTGCTCCTTCACGCTTGAGTCTTGCCTTTGCTACTGGGGTTTGCTGGTGCAATTATGGGAGAGGGGCGACCCCTTGCGTTCTCTGAGGAGACAGATTCTCTTGGCAGGTGTAGCATGGGGCTTGTTCGTTTATTTTGAGAATGGGGAAGGGGTAAGAGGGTAAAGAGAGAGATTTGTTCAAAAATCCAGAAATTCTAGGTCAGATTGCATGTTCACATACTCATTGTTTGGGAAATCTCTGAGGGGAAGAGTTTTCTCAAATAGGGAATGCGAAAAAGTTGTTTAAATGAAAAATAAGGTAGTAGAGGTATTCTAGAAAGAAAGTCTTTCTTCTTTATTCTTCAAGAGACAATTAAAGTATTTAAGGGTATCCATTTTGTCCTTAGAGTTAAATAGCTTCACTATCCTAAACTTTAAAATCTTAACTAATGATAGAAAATTGAGGTGCAAGAAATATTTTTCAAAAATTTTAAAGCGGTTTTGGGGGAAAATGTTTTGGTGGAAAAGTTTCTTGCAAAAAAAAATTTATTTGCAGTGTTAAATATTATCAAGTATAAGGAGCCATGACTAATCCTGAGATAAAGGAGATAAAGCTATATCAGTAATCCTGGTTTCCCTCAGGCAACTGGTATACCATTTATCTCTACTTTGTTGCAAACTAGTTTCTTGTTTCCTTTTATAAAAGAAACAGCATTTTAAACAGGAGTTTGATACTTTAAAAAATACTTATTGGGTTATGGATAAGGATCTACCTGCAGTGTAGGAGGTGTGGGTTCCAGCAGGGGTCAGGAAGGTCCCCTGAAGAAGGAAATGGCAACCCCACTCCAGTATTCTTGCCTGGAAAATCCCATAGACAGAGGAGTCCGGTGGGCTACAGTCCATAACGTGACAAGAGTCAGACACAACTTAGCAACTGAACCACCACCACCATGGCGTTATGGATGAAAAAATACCCAATAACTGTATTATCTACTTGGATTCATATACAGCTCCTAGAGTTGACTAAGTTGAATTTACTTAAGATGAACATGGAATGCAATCCTCATTCAACAGTCCTCAACCAGAAATGTTTTCAGAGGATGTTACATAAAGAATCCTTAATCCAGTTTTAAAATCATTTCCCACTCAGCCTTTGCTACTTGACAGAGTTAGCTTCTGAATTCTAGATTATCTGCTAATAAAAGTAAAGGTTGTGTTTGCCATAATAACCACAGTATCTTACAATTGCACCACACTTTAACTTGAGTTATTTGCTAGGGACCCTGTATAGCCACTTGAGGTATAGAGGCCAGTATTAATATACCCATTTTACAGGGAAAGAACCCAAGAAACAGAGGCTAAGTAATATATACAAAGCTGTAAAATACTGGATGGAACTTGTCTCCTGCTATTTATGCTATATGCTAATCCATGTCTGTGAGTAGATGTCAGGAGTATTAGATAATAAATCTGATTGTCTCCAAACCATCATTTATCCTGTGTTTGGAGAATAAGCTCTTATGGTTGACTGGACATTTTTGAACTGTTCTTTCTAATGTATTATATATTAATGATTGGTGTCAAAGAGTTAAATACCTGATAGTTTGCTAAGTATAATATACTATTTGGTTATTAGGAAGACATTGTGGGTTCATATTATGCCAGAATGCTATTGTGAGAAACATCAGATGCCATTACGGTATCCTTTTTATTTGATGCCATCTGTTAATTCATGTTTAATTGCTTGGGTTACAGACAGATCCAGGTTTTGACAAGCCATTGTATGCATCATAATTACCAAGCTCCCATTGCACAATCTATAAAATTTTTTAAAATATTTCATAAAGATGTTTGAAATAAAGGAGTAAGAACACAAGAGAAATTATTTTCATGGTGACGAACTGAAAAATGATGAATACAGTGGCCGCTGCTCATGATATCTTGGTTGTTGAGCCATTCTCTGAAATTATGATACACTCTTGATGATTATATAACTACCTGGGAAAACAGGTTAACTGTAAGACAGAAAAATCATTCATTCTGCTATACAT
This sequence comes from Bos taurus, assembly GCF_002263795.3. Taxonomy (NCBI): domain Eukaryota; kingdom Metazoa; phylum Chordata; class Mammalia; order Artiodactyla; family Bovidae; genus Bos; species Bos taurus. The sequence goes on along the minus strand of NC_037336.1, from coordinate 24,181,766 downwards.
TTTGTAATATTAACTTTAATGAAAGTGTGTCTGGTTTGGATACTGACTACAGTGCATTTTTTCCACTTGTCTACTTTGTCGCAGTCTACCTTGTTTTTGAGAGAAACACTGTTTAATGGATGGAGATACGAGTAAAATTTGCTAGAGAAAACATATTCTGCAACATATCATATGATATCTTCATGAATCAAAGCCCCAAATTCAGGCTCTTAAGTAAGCAGTGATGGCAACATCTAAATATAAGCAAAGATCTATTTTTGTGAATTCTAATTTAATCATTATTACACTATCAAAGTTGTTTCTTAAAATATCTCTTTGTCATACTATTTTAACCCTTTATCACTTCAGTAGAATGATTTTACTAAGAGCATTAAGAATGATAGTTTTGTCTTTTTAGTCCCAAGTTATTCTATGTAAAGTCATTGACAATATAGTAGGCATAAAATTGATCAATGTCATTAATTCAGCATTTTTTAAGCATGAAATATGAACGGCCTTTTAGCTTGTAAGTAAGTAAATAAGTTTCGTTCAATCGTTTCTCCATTAAATATTTCCTGGAATTTAATATTTTACAAATTAGGTCCCCAGAAAGTGATGAATGGGGAATTACAACATGTAGTTAATTTTGATTTTCAAATTATGGAGAAACTCTCGCCACACTACTGCAAAACAAGTTTATTAGTCATCTGATCACTTGAGGCTATTTTAATTAGAACAGAGATCTCCAGATTGCTACTATTTCAAATATTTCTAGTTAAATGGTTAATCTTTTTTTAAAAAAATGCAATCGTTCTTTTAAATTCTATGTATTATTGATAGAACACTGTATGCTGTCAGATCCCTACGTAGAGTTAAGACAACATGATCCCTCTGCAATTACAAGAATAAACTATCAAAAAATAAAACTATTCCACATACAACAGTTTTCTAAATCATCTTCCCCCTGCTTTATCTCTATGCAAATGTTTCATTTTGGACATTGTCCTAACCTCTCTTCCCACTTCCTCACTATTCACTCTCCCCAGCCCCCAAAATATTTTTTTCCAAGTAGTGAATTCTTGAAATGCCATCAGAGTGGGTATTGTGTTTCATGAAATGTAAGAATCAACTTTGGTTACCATTAGGAAAACATCATTCAGTTTTGAGAGCATGGTAAGGATCATGTAAGACAGTGTGTTGAAATTATATGTTTTACTTAGTTAGGACTTTTTCTTCTCTGAACAGCACATTGTACACTGGCATTCTTTTGAGAATGATCATTTGTAAAAATGTTGCATCATAAATTATATAGATTTTTTTTTGCCTTGCTTTTGATTTTGAGGAAAGATGTGGGTTGCTTTCTTGATTGTGAATTTTTTCGTAAGATTTAAAATGATTGGATTATCTTAAATTTACCATATGTTGGCCAACCTAGTAAGTTTGAAACGCTTTGTAACTATATCTTAGCAAACATATAGCATATAAACATATAAAGTATAAAATACATATCTGTAAAAGATGCTGTCCATTTTTTCTATTTATTTAGTTCTGTCCATCAGATGTTTCCCATTCAGGATTATTACTAGTATTCTGATTAAAGTAGTTATCCAACACTGCTGAAAAGAATGGAATGTTCCATTCTCAAGGATTGTGGGGTGCTGAAGATGCCATTGAGTATTAAGAAATCCCACTTTTCTGCTTCCAGGGTATCTCAGCAACATGAAACTTTTAAGCAAAAGACCTGAATTCTTTTTACCTAACTTCTCTTCCCACTTCCTCACTATTCACAATTATTCAAACCATAAAAAGTTTGAATAATTTAAAAAATTCATTTTAAAAAAGACATGTTTGCAGGTGCCTCTTATCTGATGAGAATGTTTCTGCCTTATTTGTAATCTTGGCGAAGGAGCTAGTTACCATCTGCTGTCACTAAAATTCTTCAGAAAGTTTTTAAAGAAAATTTAATGGTACTAAAGGATATGATTGCCTAATTAAATACATATTTAATAAGCTTTAACTATCTTTATGCTTTATGCCTTATGCAAGCATCCAACCCAGTCTTCAAATTACTACTTTATTAGGCTTCCCTCTGACCTTAATAATTTGGTGGATAACAGCAAACATACATAAATCCATGGTAGTGCCTGAGACCTAAGACATCACTGAGGGAGAATTCCAAGTGTGTTTTGGGAAAAGTAGACTGAGAAGTAGAAGTCCTGGGTGCTAGGTCCAGTGCTGCTTGTAATATCTGAATAACCCAGACAAGCCCTTATACCACACAAAGCTTCAGTTCCTCATCTGTGAAGTGAGGTGGTTGGTTAAAATTTTAGAGCTACATGATTCTTATAGTCTCTTCAACCTTTAATCTTTTGGTATAAGAGCATGAAGCATGAGCAGAAGTGGGGAGTTATTTCTTCTAAACTTAGCTATCTTATTTAACTCAGTTTAGTAGATGAAGAATATAAATGAATATAAGAAGTATCCATTTATTGTAAGTAAAATGTAAATTCATCATATAAAGATTAATAAGTAACTTATCAACATAGAGACTGAATTAATTATGATATCCCACACACCCCCCGCCCCCATCACAATTTCTAGTCCCAGAAGACCATAGCCGTAGCATCAGTCCACACACTCCATCTTCAGCAAGTTCATTGTGTCCTTAGATGTAAGAGTCACAGGGAACTGGTTTGGAATCCCAACCAGAGAGATGCTTCAGAACTCCCTTACATGTCAGGCTTTTAGAAGTGGCCTGTGCTGGGGGTGGAAGTGGCAATTGCAGTGGCCCAGGTTTAAGTTATAAGACCCTGTGTTATGATAGTAACTGAGCAGGAGAGTGCATATGAAGGAAAAGAGGAAGAGAGCCATATTTGTCACCACACTTTGGAGTATAAGGACTCAGGTCTGGTGAAAAGCAAGGCACTTCATCTGGGCTTCCCTCGTGGCTCAGCTGGTAAAGAATCTGCCTGCAATGTGGGAGACCTGGGTTCAATTCATGGGTTGGGAAGATTCCCCTGGATAAGGGAACACTACCCACTTCAGCATTCTGGCCTGGAGAATTCCATGGACTATATAGTCCATGGGGTTGCAAAGAGTCGGACACGACTGAGCCACTTTCACTTCACTTCACTTCACCTGTTTTAAGGAGCCTAGTATATCATTCTCAACTGTGGTTTCTCATTTTTATAGCCCTTTTTGTGCACATAAGAGAGCAGTCATTGGTATCAGGAGCTTTAATTTTACATTGCCAAGACTTCCAACTGAAAATCATACTTGAAAGTCTCATCAACTGTGGAACTGTATTAGTTTGCCACAGATCTTAGGAGACCTAAAAAAGTTTATAGTAAGGCAAGATGTTTCCTTAAAGTATAAAAGTGATTTTTTTATATCATTCCACTTGGATCTAGCATCTACTCATAGCATTCTACTTTCAAGCAGATTTTTCAAAGTACCCTCTCTTAAAATAAGAAATTCTCCAGTGGGCAAGAATGGAGGGAAGGATAGTTAGGGACTTTGGGATGGTAATGTACACACTGCTATATTTAAGATGGATAACCAACAAGGACCTACTGTATAGCACATGGAATTCTGCTCAATGTTACCTGGCAGCCTAGATGGGAGGGGAGTCTGGGGGAAAATGGATACATGTATATGTAAGGCTGAATTCCTTCATTGTTCACATGAAACTATCACAGCAGTGTTAATCGATTATATCCCAATAAAGAGTTTAAAAATAAAATAAAATAACACAAATTCTCAGAATGTATTGAAACGAAGGAATTCAGTCCATCTATATAGAACATGAACTACTTCTGCAACATGCCCACCAAGTAATTGTCTAGCCTCAGTTACAACCAGTTAGGGCTTCTCTGGTAGCTCAGAGGGTAAAGAATCTGCCTGCAATGCAGGAGACCTGGATTCGATCACTGGATTGGGAAGATCCCCTAGAGAAGGGGATGGCAACCCACTCCAGTGTTCTTGCCTGGAGAATCCCAAGGACAGAGGAGCTTGGTTGGCTACAGTCCATGGGGTCGCAGAGTCGGACATGACTGAGTGACTAGCACTACTACTCAATAACAACCGGATCCCATGCCTTTACTTGCTTCTCCTAGTCAAGTTGGGTCTTCTGTATCAGGAAGCAGGGTATATTTTCTAGCATGCCTGTTCTCCTTCTTCTGAGCAACTGACAGGGGCATGAGATTGAGATTTAGTTACCTTAAAACTTCCTTCTAAAATGAATACACAATAATTCAGTGCACCATATTCACTCCCAAAAATTGCCCTTCGAAAACTAGCTGGTAAGCACATTTATAATTATACCCCAATACAAAGCACATTCCTGAGAGTAAGTGGTAAAGCAGCCCCCATTTTATAACCACATAATACAAGCCACCACCACACAATATAAAATCACATAATTTGTGAAATGCTTATTTTAGAACACCATTTTCTTAACATATGCTTGATTATAAGAAAAGGAGCAGCTATTTTCCCACTGTTATGTACCCTCATACAATGGGACCTCACATATGTGAACACGGTCATCTCGTCAAAGGCTGTCCTGTAAGAAGAGGCAGAGTCAGTCACATTTAGATGATAGGAAAGAGGTGAAATGTTATGACAAAGTGTGTATAGATACCTCGTGGCAGCTGTAGTTTTATAGTTCTCAGAACCACTGTTATATTCACATGCATTCTATCTGAATGTGCATTTGTATTCATTTATTAAAGTGAGTAATGTGATGATGATGATTTAAATAGGTGCTGTGTTTTAATCACCCGTGGGTGCCAGACTCTGTACTTGATGTTTTTGCAAATATTATCTCACTGAGTGCTCACACTTAACCTATAAGACAGGTGCCAGTAGTCTCATATCAGTTGCCTGAGGTCACTTGAGTAAGATGTGGTACCTGGGATTCCAGCCCAGGACTGACTTCAAAACTCATGGCCTTCCTTGATTTTTTCATGTCACTTCAACTGTTGGGGTTGGAGTACTTGAAGCAATCATGGCGGGGGATGGGACAGGGGCTCTCAAACCCTACCCTATTTTTCTCTTTCCCTTACTCTCATTGCTTAGTATCTCTTCCTCCTCATTTAACAAACCACAAGCCTCCTTCAGACTTTTACTCCCGAGGTTGCTTCTGGTATTCTAATACTCTTTCCCACATCTCTTTCCTTTCTTGGTTGTTTTTCCTCTCCTTTCTTAAACCTGTCCTACTGATAGTTTTTAAACATAGAAAGTTGCTTAGAAGCAATAGAATAGCACAGTTGATATGAAGTACTTGAAGATTATTCTTCCCATCTATGGTGTGTAATTCAAGAGAAGACTGACTAAGGCATGAGAATGTGGGCAAAGTCTGTAATTTTGCAGTTAAATATCAAAATCCTTCTATGTAATTTATAACCACAATAGATACTTCACTGGCTAGTGTTTGTTATCCAGAAGAGTTATCTTTATGGTGCTTCATAAAGTCTTATTTATATTCCTTTTACCATGAGCATTAACAGTAACCTCCACCCCGAATTCTTGCTTTATGGGCCTTGGTACAGTGCTTTTCAACCCTAACTTCAAATTAGAATCACCTGGGGATCTTTAAAAAACAGTCAGGCTCCACCCTAGACCAGATACAACCATCTCTGGGGATGGGGACCTGGACATCTGCACTTTCAAAAGCAATCCTGGTGATGCTAAGATGCAGTCAAAACTGAGAAGTTCTATTGAAACCTTCATCTGAAGATAACACTGACAACTGAACAATTTGAAAACAATGCCAGTTACAGGAGAGCTAGACAAACAAAGTAGACTTGTGGGGATTATGATAAGAGATGAGATCTGTGTCACTGAACAGATAGTAGTTTTAAAATGTAAAGCATGTGTTTATCTGATAGCCCCAGATTGTTAATCAGGTGAGTCCTGTTTAAACTTGTGGCACTGACTGGTGCAGCCAAGATCATGTGATTTAGAATCGTCTTGTTCAGAGAGTCGGAGGAGAGATAGCAAAGTGCACGCAGTAGGATATGTGGGGAGTGTAACAGACACTGCTGTTGGTTTCCCTGACGGGAACCTTGCTGCCAAGAGAAGTGGATTCAGGAGTCAGGGTGCTTGCTGCTGAACTACAGCAGGGCTGAGGGAGGCAATAAATAGGATGGAAGATGAGGTATCAGCCGCACCAAAGATGTTTTTTTCAGAGCTACAGAATCATAAACAACTGTTTTCATGTATTACAAGATGATTGTGCCCTAGAGTCCTCTTTGTTTTCAGGAAAAGCGAAATGGTTAGGAAATAGCCTCTAATAAGAAATAAACATCTTTTTCTTTTATGATTTCTACAATTCCTGACTAACTCTAGATTGACTACTGGTGATCAATGAAACTACTATAAACCGTATAGTTTTAACTGCATCTTAATGGGTGACGTTTTGCAGTAAGTTGTTTATTCTTGAACTTGCTGTTCTTACTTCCCCCCTAATGTGCTCTTCTTCAAGTGGTTATCTTCATTAAATCTTGTTTATTATTCTTTTCTAGCCCACGAACGATGTTCAGACCTTGCCATAAACCAGGGAAAACTCCATGTAAAAGTGAAGTGGAAGTTTGGGCTTCCTGTCAGACTTAATTCTGCTTGTTAAGGGGGCTCCTTGGGAGAATTTGGGTTCCAGGGAGTCACTAGGCCAAATCCCAATAACCACAATTGCCAAAAGCAATTAGACTGAGGAAAGCCAGGCTTTGGGGGCAGAGGGTCATCACAGCACGCTTGAGCCATTGCTCCGTGGTCAGACCTAGTTACTTGTCCCTGGGGATTGGGAGCAATCATGAGTTACAGGCAGCAGGAAACCCACCAGAAAACAATGCTTTTCCACCAATTTTTTTCCTCAATAGGTTATTCACCCTACGCATGCACGAGATGGAAACATGCCGCCAGTATACGTGCCCAGGGCAAATCACGGTCATCTTATAAACCACCTTGTCTGCCTGCACGAGGGCAAACCACACATACAGAGCTCCAGCTGTCACCACTGCAAGCTCTCCTCCTCCCTTCCTGAGTAGATAAAAAGAACTCAAGGAATGCAGCCTGAGTCTTTGTATAAGAGGTGTCCGATTAGGATGGGGAGGGAAGGGAAAGGATCTTTGTAAACATCCTAAGGTCATTTTAGATATAATATTACTGAAGTAATATTTGGAAATAAGAAAATAGAAGTACATTAGACAGGATAGGAGGTCTAAAACCTCCTAGGAAAAGACCAAGAGCAAACTTAGGGATTCTTTTACTGAAAACAATACCATTTTGAGGTGTGTCGCTGTCAGTAGCTCAGTCAAAATTATTAAGAGCTAAGTGGTGCTCTAATTTTAAGCTCTCAATATGTTAGAAAGTAGAAGCTCTAGTGGTAAAGAACCCTCCTGACAATGCAGAAGATGTAAGAGAAGTTGGTTTGATCCCTGAGTCTGAAAGATCCCCTGGAGGAGGGCATGGAAACCCACTCCAGTACTCCTGCCTGGAGAATCCCATGAACAAAGGAGCCTGGAGGGCTAGAGTCCACAGGGTCACAAAGAGTCAGGCGTGCCTGAAGCAACTTAGCATGGGAGAAGATTGTTAAACCTCTCTATAGGAAAACATTCAAGTAGCACGTATGTATCTATCCTTAATAATCTCAGTGAAAGTTCACCTTTGAAACTATTGGCATTGCCTCAAATACCCAGAAAGGTTACTCTGTCACCTCGAGTGTTGGATCTTTAGTTGAACAAAGACACAGAGTCCCCACTGATCAGTGTCCTAAATGTGGTCTAAGTGTGACATTCTTTTATGATTCAGAATGATGTCAGTATATTTCAGTACTCCTATGATCTTAAACCTTAGACTCCTGTGACCTGAGTCTCTCTTTGTTTAAACATATGGATGGGTGATATTGCTTTTTTTAAACCCACAGAAAGGCAGGAAGTCACATTCTTATTCTTGCCAGCCTTCTGCGGAAACTGGCATTCTCCAGGTAGTACTGGGCAAGTAAACTCTGACCTCATGCCCTTTGCCAGAGTTAGCATGATCTGCTATCAATATGATAGCAGTTTAGTGAAATCATGTATTTGATTTTCTTTGGTCTTAAATTTGGCCATGAGCTGATTTAAGAATGGAAGAATCTTAACTTTTGGAAATTTAGCAGCAAAATGTGCTTACTTGTATCATACCTTTTGATGACATATAGTTTCTGCCATGAAATACAAAAGATATAGACTAATGTTGCCTGACTCTTGAGAGTCTTGAGAGACTCTTGAGAGTCCCTTGGACTGCAAGGAGATCCAACCAGTCCATCCTAAAGGAGATCAGTCCTGAGTGTTCATTGGAAGGACTGATGTTGAAGTTGAAACTCCAATACTTTGGCCACCTCATGCGAAGAGCTGACTCACTGGAAAAGACCCTGATGCTGGGAAGGATTGAGGATGAGATGGTTGGATGGCATCACTGACTCAATGGACATGAGTTTGAGTAAACTCTGAGAGTTGGTGATGGACAGGGAGGCCTGGTATGCTGCAGTCCGTGCAAAGAGTTGGACACAACTGAGTGACTGAACTGAACCTGAACCTGAATGTTGCCTGGCCACAAGCTAAAGGACCACACATTGAGCCACTTCCCTGGTGGTTCCGACAGTAAAGAATCTGCCTGCAATGTGGGAGACTTGGGTTCAATCCCTGGGTCGAGAAGACCCCCCGGAAAAGGGAATGGCCACCTACTCCAGTATTCTTGCCTGGAGAGCCCCGTGGACAGAGGAGCCTGGTGGGCTACAGTCCATGGAGTCACAAAGAGTCAGACACAACTGAGCAACTAATAGTTTGACTTTTCATTGAGTCCCTGAAGACTTGTCTGTTACAGATTTCAGTCTTATTTCCCAATGCGTGACCAATTTGTTGATCTAAGTTTAAAAGGACACTCATTACTATTAGGTAACAAGAAGTAAAGCCCAAAGGTAGTGTCCTTAAGCCCCTCTGGTCTAAGTTCACACACTCATTTGATGTCAATATTAAGATGTTAACTTGTAGCCCCCTCCACAAAGACTAATGTAATTTAAAATAGGCAGTGTCTCCTGTAGCATATTTCTAAGACATCCATCCAGCATTCCAGTTCTGTCCAGAGCTTGATGTAAATCCAAGCTTTTAACATAGATCAGTGGGATTCCCTTGGAAGCCAGCTAGACTTGCAGGATCATGTTGATGCATTCTTGGCCCCAGTATAATCAATGGCATGTGCCATTCTACCCAGCATGGAGCCTCCAGGAGCCAGCCCTAATTCGTATGTGTTTGCAGACTTGTGAGCATTATGTGCCCATTCAACATTTAATTTCTAATAGAATAAGGGAGATTTCCAGCAAGAGTAGCTCTAGACCGTTTCAGGCTACTTCTACTGTTTTCAGTACCCACGTGGACATCTCATTGACGTTCTCGAATTCATTGTCAACTGTTTGCCTTTGAATTTAATAAACTGCCCATACTATAATGGAGTGCTTACAAACCCAGCAAGCTTTGTGGAATCGTTTTTTAACCAAACTACTTCATTCATAGACTTTGGGGGCAGAAATACCCTCATTCATCAGATAAGAACATATTTCAAGTGAAAATTTCCGAGATTTTCCAGTGCAGGATATTTTCTCTGCCCTTTCTAGCCCAAACTTACTTCCTCAATCCACCCCTTAAATTCTAAACCATTACCAAGATGAGTCGAATAGCCTTAATTTTAGGCTCTTCCAAAGAAAAAACAAACACACAGACAGCGGAGTTAATTTATAAAACACTGTTAACATTTATCTTGGCATTTATCTTGGCAGGTTTCACTTCTCTCCTGTCTAACTCTTTCATGCTGACTCTCTCACTTAGCAATTCATGGAGGGAACAAGACATTTCTATATATTAAAGCACCTTGAGGGCCATTGCATAAAATGATTTCAATGTTTGTTCACACTTCCTGTACAAGATTCTTTCCTCATGTACAGTTTTGTTGCTGGGTCTCTGAAACCTAAACCATCCCTTTTACTTTAAACCTAAAGCCAATGGAGAGCCATTTTTACAAGAGCAATAAATGAAAGTGGCTGTTCAGATACTTCACTTGAATTGGTCTACACACTGAAGTACCTTTTTGTTAATACAAACCCCTCATGTTCCAGCAAGAAGCTTCCTGAAAATCTAGGACTGCTTAAGATTAGACAACCAAGGACCAGGAATCTCCCCTCCCCCTAACACCAGCTCCCTGCTCCTGGGAGTATGCCAGCAATTTTGCAGGATTCATTCTGACAACTGTTCTGGTGTAAATATTTAGAGAAATCATTTCCATTAGAGATGAAACAAAGTGTAAGTAAGTGTTCCCAAGTGATAGATCTTATTAATGTTTGCAACAACAAGCCTTATGCTATCTGATGCACAGATTCTGATATGGGACACTAGAGAAAAAGGTGAAGGGGAAAAAAAAAATCAAGACAAGAGTTCGATTGAACTCTATGTAACCTGAGCTGCAAAATATTATTTTAAGTTATCACCAGAGAGATGACATGTTTTAATGTATACAGAATGTAGGGGAAATGACTTCGATTAAATTGACAATAGTAAAACTTGGCTACTGGTGTTTTTAATGATTTAATAAAAAGTGAGGGCCAATTAAGATTTTTTGATCAACCCTGCCAGTCAAATACAGTTCTTAGCTATTTCTCCATATTCCCCAAAAAATGAAGTCATACATCTGAGATCCTATCTGGTGTAAGTTCTCATTTCTATATTACTCAAGAACTACTAAAAAGGATAATGGCTAGTCTCTAATGCTTATATCAAATATCACTTGTTGAAACAGGGTGGTACCCTAGCCTCAGTGGGTGGAAGAGCACTAGTCCACTTCTGTGCCGTCCTATTTGCGTAGCATGTTCAAGTGTTTTCTATACTAGGGGATTGCCCAGCTAAGTAACTGAAAGCACTGGAGGCTTCACTGACTGAATTTTAAGTCAATCCCACTATACTGATGATTACTGTGATACTTGATTAGAAAAGGTATTCATCCTTTATACCAATTATTGTTTCCACCTTCCCTTGATGATTTAAGGCCTACATTAAAATATAAAAAGCCAAGAATTTTAATTCAGTTTCTATATTGATAAGTCACAATCTAAGATTTCTTATTAGTATATGTAATTTTTTCTTCTTTTATAGGAGTAGGATTTTTCTTCACTTTCCATAGGATTTTTTTTCTGCTGAAACTCATTTTAGAAAAACAATGCTCTAAAAAGAATATTATTAAAATATCTACAGTGAGATTTTACTCCTCCTTGTTTTGAGTCTAACTTATTATGACAACCATTAGATGCTGAGTCTCCAGTTGGATCCCACTTGAATCCTGTATTTGTTGATGATTTAGCAAAGAAAATAAAAAGAGATTTAAGGAAGATGAAATGGAAACTTGATAAACTTCATTGAAGGAAAATATCTTTTTCCTTGGCTTTTTAGAATCTTGATCTTTGTGAGTTTGGACTATGGTTAGAGAAATGCCACACTAGAGGGTGGGTGAATTGATTTCTGATTAACGTTATGCTGTATAATTTAGACAAATCATTTAGTCTGTGATTCAGTTGCAGCCATTATAAAATCTGATTTTTAATGTTTCTTTTATTTGAAAGCAGGACACTGATCTTGAAGTCCCTGCGACAGTAAGATCAAAGAACTTTCCCTTTCCTCCTTGTAGCATTCTCTAAACTTAACAACTATTCATCAAAACTTCAAGAATATGGAGTTAGGGCTTGAATGCAGCAGAAGTTTCTCTTTGTACTTTCATGGGGTTTTTTAGATCATATTTTTAAAAACTAACAAATGGAAAAGAAGTTCTAATGGGGGAAAAGTTGAAATTAAACTTAGCCCTTATTAAAACAGCATAAATTTATTCATTTGTTCATTCAACAGTTATCTATCGAACATTTAGTACGTGATGAGGTTACAAAAGTGAGCAAACCACACGTGAAACCTGCCTTCGTAGCACATCACGGTGGTTAAGGAAAAAAGAAACATGAAACCAGAATTAAACAATATTTGGTTTACAGTAAATGAGAACTGTTAAGCACTCTAAGCTGTATAACTTTTCTTTTGTAAGGCTTGCATAAATACAACTGGAAATCAAAGTGTTTACAAATAAGCCGAATGAATATCCAGGTTTTTCTCTGGAAAATAAGGATAGTAGACATACTGTAAGGAAAACACAGGAAAGTCGAAGACAGATCAACAGAAAACACTGGAATTTATTGAGTCTCCTGGTATTTTCTTGTTTGAAAATTTATGACCGATGAATAGGAGTCATCATTTAGCATGACCTTTGTGACAATCATAGGAAGTTTGCCATGCAAACCATAAAAGTGGTTGGCATTGTTAGGTAAAGCTTGTAATGGAGCAGCATGGTTTAGCTGAGTGAATTTCTTTTTTTGGCACTGAACAATTTCTATAGTTGAACTTTCACATTAGTTCCTTAACTGGAATTACTTTTATCAAACAAACATTAAAATATTGTATGTTTAAACATAGTGCATTTTTGCTCATATCTCAGAGGCATTTTCCAAACCTTTTATGGTAACCTTTGACCACGACATGGAACATACAATCAGATCTATTAATACGTAAAGCACCAGTGTGGCAAGTGCATGTCAACAAGTTATTTGGATTTCTATGTAAGTCTGTTCGTGATCTTTCCTAACATCAATTGATAGCTCTAAGTCTGTCAGTTGCCAGAATTCAGATTCCCGAAAATCACATGACCCACTTCTTTTCTGTGTGTTATTACTAACTTGTGAAGGATTTTGAGTAAAGAGAGGTGACCCTCAGGCGTTTTATATGTGTTATCTCATGTAACCTTCACCTCAGTCTTGTACAATATCAATATATAGTTAACTATTTTAGAAATGAAGAAACTGAGGCTTAAACTAATTAGGAAACAGGTCAAAATGACATAGTCAGCAAGGGTAGAACTGAGTGTGTACCCAGATCTTCTAACCGGAAGCACTGTTTTCTCCATTACACTCTGCTTTTCATTAAGTCCATTAACCAAGAAGGCCAGAAGAGGTTTAAGTGAGGGAAATTCTCTTTCTGCTGCTGAGACAGAACTACTAACGCCTTCTTGGACAAGTGAGGTTGAAAGAGTACACTCGGCTAACTGGCAGAAACGGTTACTTGGGAAGCAGAACAGAAGCCTCTAAACTTGTTACAGCAGGGGCCTGATACGATCACAGCCACTCTTCTGAAAAGTCCACCGTCACTGCTCAACAGGAGTCAGAGTGGTGGCAGGAGATGGGAAGATGTGAGCTCTGTTCATAGCAAAGGGATTGGAGATGAGAATGGGGAGGGCGCTTGGCTCTCTGGCTCTAGCCCATGGGTGGTACCATTTACCGAAATTGAGAATACTAGAGAAAGAGCCATGTGGATTAGGTGTACAACGTGTTTTAATAGCTAGGAAGATTGGGGGAAATTATGTCTGTGGTATAATTCCCTTATGTAACTTAAGAGGAAAAAGAAAGGCCAGAGAAGTGAATTACTTGACCAAACTCACTTTGCAGTGGAGCCAAGAGTAGAAACAAGTCCTGTGGCCATTCTGTAACACCAAACACCGCACAGCAGATGGTTCCAAGGACTGATATTCCAGAGAAGTACTCTGTGGATCTTCCAGCAATCTGATTTCCTATTTGTTTAATTAATGGTCATTTCAAAGAAAATTATCTGTTCACTGGCTATTTATTTCACAATCTCTTCATTTTCTTACTCCAAGATCTAAACCTTAAAAAGTCCCTAGTATAACAAGACTCACAAGAGGACACACACACACAAAAAAAACTCAATTATACATATTCCCATAAAATAAACTTGTCAGTTTTCTCATCAAATGTATTCTTATTCTATTCCTGGGAATGGTAAGTTCAAATCTGGCCCTGAGATGGTAGAGTACCATCATGCCCATTTTTAACAACAACATATCAATATATTAGCTTGGCCAAAAATTTCATTCAAGTTTTTCCATAAGGTTATGGAACATCTTGCATCTTATGGAAAAACCGAGATGAACTTTTGGCCAACCTAATAATTTTGTATAACTTATAAGCACTTTTTCATATTTGTCTTGATTTTTTTCAATACCCTATGAAATGAGCAGAGCAGGTTTTACCGTCCTCACTTTACAGATAACTCTCAAAGATGTTAAGTGATCTGTATAAACATCATAAAGGTGGTAGGTGGCAAACCTCAGCCTTAGGTTTCTTACAGGGGAATATGTCTTTTGTTTTACTACAAGTTTATAGCCTTTCCTGCATTGGCAGAATCCTCTTTTATCTTCCTGTGAAATTACTACTATTAATAAAATTTTCTTTGAGTCTGACAACAAAGGCATATAAATTAGGGGAAATCTTTGTTATGGATGAGATTGTTCTTACTGGTCGATAAGGTGAATTGGTGGTTCTTTAAGGTCCTTTCCCATTGTAATACCCAAGCGTGAGCTCATCCTGGAAGGTGGGGTGTGGGGAAATTCTGAGGGAAAAGGGTACCCCAAAAGGGGGACCATTTTAAAGAATGAACAAAAATGCTTTTAAATCTAAGAATAAAATTCTAAACCCATGACTCCCTCAATAGTCCTTATAAGCTAAAAGAAACTAAAAATAAAGATTCATAGTAATATATTAATTTATAAAATTATTAAAGATAAAATGCTTTCCCATTTTGTTGTTTCATTGTCTATAATCATTTACTTTTGTTATATATAAGGTCATGAATTAGGACCTTGAAGTTAGCTTCCTGATTAAAATTGACTGAGAGCTTTCTGATGATACAGTATCCAAAGTAACTTGCTTACTGGGGGCATGATGGAAAATGAACCAATTTGGATCTCTTTTTGTTACTAAAGATTTTGGCTCTACAGTCTCAATGGAGAGTGACCACTTGTCATGGACCACAGGAACATTTCTTTGATCCAGTGAGGAAGATAGAATATCAGAGGTATAACAGTCAAGTGTCTGTGCTCCTACTCTGGGCAATATTAATGACTAACTTTCCAAGACCTGTCTCCACAATGACTAATCACAGGGAAATGAACATCAGGGAATGATCTCAAACCCTGGAAAATGTAATGGGATATCGATCCTGTAAGAAATTACACTTAGTGTCAGCATTTTAGCTCTCTTTGGTTTTGGAGAACTCTTAGATTCCATTCCTAAGTTCTCACATGCTCAGGTGTAGTGATTAAACTGCGGGATCACAAGCACTGTGATTCCCAGCTTTGTGTTCTGAACTCATATAGCCCAAGAACAACTTTTCCTAAAGTCCCATCACCTTTCAAAACCATGACGTATCCTTGTTATCGTCATGGTCAACTCCTTGGCCTGCTTCCTATGTTTAGTCTTAACTTTCTCTCCCCTCTATTTCTCTCCACAAATTTTACATTCCAGTCAAACCAAAAAAGAAAAACACAAACCCTGAAGAGTGCCACTAATCCTAGGAGATCCTTGTCAAGGCATCAAACTCCATAAACCTCAGCTTTTGCTTTTTGGGGTTTGAATTTTCTTTTTAATAAAATGAAGGGGGTTAGGGTATTATTCCTTATGGAATCTTGTGAACTGTTAATATGCCTTGTCCTGTGCTATGGCTTTGGGATACACAAAAAGAAATAAAACAAGTCCAAGCCCCAGGACCTCAAAAACAATCATTTTAACTTACTTTTCTCCCTCCCTCACTACCTGTCCTTCTGACTTGGTATCTGAATGCCCTTATCTCAGTTACCATGTTGTTTTATGCCTGGTCTCCCAAGTTAGAAACCCCCAACTCAACATGTGTTACTCCTTCATTTGCCCATTGAAAACTGATTATCAAACGCTGTCAGTCCTGCCCGTCTTCATTGGAAATAACTTTAAGATCTGTGCTTTCTTATTCATGCTGTAGTAATTGAGCAGAAAACAATGCCAGGTACAGACCAGAACGTCCTACTGACGCCCTCAACTTTAGTCTCCCTTCTCCAGTGCATCTCTTCTTCACCATCAGAGAGGATTCCCTTAAAACCAAATTAGAGCATGGTCTTAGATTTGCCCATAAACAGTTCGTCCAGATTACATTTATGATTAAATTCAGCCCCCACCCTCCCCCAGTTTCTCCTTATTTCTCTAAATCCAGCTCAAATGTAAGGTCTGCCAACTAGGTGTCTGCTTTCTGCCTGGTTTGTACACAGAATTCACCACGCTGGCTTAACCTAGTTTGTAATCTCTAGCCATACTGGAAACTCCTAGGTCTTAACTATCTTTCCATCCTAGGCACCAGGTATTGTCTGACAAACTGTCTTAAGGAAAACAGAAAGCATACTGAGTGTGGTCTATGATATTAGGTTGGTGCAAAAGTAATTTTGGTTTTGTATTGTTGAACTTTGCCATTTGATATTGGAATACGTTCTTAAAATGTGGTTATGTTCTGCATCATTTTAATGTGCATTTCTTGCTTTATGTTTTTTGCTAATGAATTATTACTTGCTATTTATTTTATAAGTATTTTGGACTATGGAAATGATGTTAGACAAAGAAATTCAAGCAGATTTCTTATTTGAGTTCAAAATGGATTCATAAAGCAGCAGAGACAACTTGCAACATCAGCAATTCATTTGGCCCAAAAGCTGCTACTGAACATACAATACAGAGGTGTGTCAAGAAGTTTTGCAAAGGAGATTAGAGCCTTGAAGATGAGGAGTGCAGTGGCCGGCCATTGAAAGTTGATAAAGACCAATTGAGAGGATCATTGAAGCTGATCCTCTTAAAACTACACCAGAAATTGCCAAAGAACTCAACATCAACCATTCTACATTTCTTTAGCATTTGAAGCAAACTGGAAAGGTGAAAAAGCTCAGTAAGTGGGTGCCTCATGCTGCTGCTGCTGCTGCTAAGTCGCTTCAGTCGTGTCCGACTCTGTGAGACCCCATAAACGGCAGCCCACCAGGCTCCCCCGACCCTGGGATTCTCCAAGCAAGAACACTGGAGTGGGTTGCCATTTCCTTCTCCAATGCATGAAAGTGAAAAGTGAAAGTGAAGTCGCTCAGTCGTGTCCAACCCTCAGCAACCCCATGAACTGCAGCCTTCCAGGCTCCTCCATCCATGGAATTTTCCAGGCAAGAGTACTGGAGTGGGGTGCCATTGCCTTCTCTGGGGTGCCTCATGAGCTGACCACAAATCAAAACAATAGTTGTTTTGAGGTGTCATCTTCTCTTATTCTACACAACAATGAACCATTTCTCAATTGGATTGTGACATGTGACAAAAAGTGAATTTTATACGACAACTGTTGATGACCAATTCAGTGGTTGGACTGAGAAGAAGGTCTAAAGCACTTCTTAAAGCCAAACTTGCACCAAAAAAGTTCATGGTCTCTGTTAGTTAGTCTGCTGCTTCTCTGATCCACTACAGCTTTCTGAATCCCAGTGATACCATTACATCTGAGAAGTATGCTCAGCAAATCAGTGAGATGCACTGAAAACTGCAACACCTGAGTTTGCCATTGGTCAACAGAAAGGGCCCAATTCTCTGCAACGGCTGACTGCATGTCACATAACTAGTGCTTCAAAAGTTGAATGAATTGGGCTACGAAGTTTCACCTCCTCCACCATATTCACCTGACCTCTTGCCAACTGACTACCACTTCAAGCATCTGGACAACTTTTTGCAGGGAAAATGCTTCTACAACCAAAAGGACTCAGAAAATGCTTTCCAAGAGCTCATCGACTCCCAAAGCATGGATTTTTATGCTATAGGAATAAACAAACTTATTTCTCATTGGCAAAAATGTGTTGATTGTAATGGTTCCTATTGGATTAATAAAAATGTGTTTGAGCCTAGTTATAATGATTTAAAATTCAGGGTCCAAAACCATAATTACTTTTGCTCCAACGTAGTAGTATGCTTCAAAGGGCCCCTAAAACACCCCGAAGAAAGATATTTAACTAATTAAGTTCATTTGATATGTTGGATTACTTGAGAAGTATTGTCAAATGAGGGCTTCCCTGGTGGTTCAGACGGTAAAGAATCTGCCTGCAGTGCAGGAGACCCAGCTTCAATCCCTGATTCAGGAAGACCCCCCTGGAGAAGAGAATGACAACCCACTCCAGTATTCTTGCTGGGAAAATCCTATGGACAGAGGAGCCTGGTGGGCTATAGTCCATGGAGTCACAAAGAGTTGGGCACTACTGAGCAACTAAGCACATGAACTTTGTGAAAGACAGATTTACGTTCACTGTGGAGAGACGTTTCAATATGTTCAATATGATAGGGTGCTATAAAATAATTATATTGTTTGCCCCCAGATATCATAAGATTTGTTTTACTAAACATGATTAAATAGACTTTTCTGGGAGAGCTGTTTGAACTAAATCCCTCTAAAGTTCCAAAGGTTTATGATTCTATAGCTGGAAGCTGGTTAACTTTATGGATGTCAGTGTTCTCATTTGAAATTTAAGAGAGAAGGAAGAGCTCTAAGATCCCTTTAAATTCACAGCTTTATATTCACCATTGTCCCAAATATTCTTTTTATATTCCTGTTATGAACATTCCTGTTCATAACATTCCTTCCCTTTCCATTTCTCTAAGTTATTCTCTTCCCTCAAGTCCCATAACTATTCCTAATTGCTCTCTGCAATCTTGAAATACCTCAACCATCAGTAATTGTGCCTACCTTTTAATGTCTGCTGTACTTCATTTCTAAACTATATATTTATAGCCCTCAGAATGTAAACAGACTATTTTACTGTGGCATTATAGAATTCTTGAGCCAGGGACCATGCTTTGTCTCTCAGTGCCTAGCAGAGAATTTCCAGTAATCACTGAATAAGTACCTAGTTGGGAGGATGGCCATGATATGATACTGAGAGTATGATATTAGTATCATCTGCATCACATTCACCTAGAGTGCTTGTTGTAAATGGAGCTACCTAAGCCCACCTCTTCATTCCCCAAATCACAGAGTTTTGGAGTGAAACCTATGTACCTGCATTATTAACAAGTACTCCAGGTCGTTTTCACACATAGCAAAGTTTAGTCTAGACATTAGTCTGGACATACTCTAGAACCTTCAGGTTCTCTGTTATCATTCTGGTACCACTTTCATGGCATGCCTGACCTCTTTCCATCTGTTTAAGCAGGTTCTTGTCTTCAGTGGGTTGCTAGAGTCCCAGAGGACTTCTTGCTCAGAATGTTGTGAAAGACCATCTTGGATATTCATTAAAAGCTGTGTCTGCAGTCCTGAAAAAGTAGCCCCTCTCTATGACTGTTAGTGAATCCTTGGCTCTTAAAGGTTCCCCAAATCTCCTGTCTCCTTGCTTGGAGGCTTTTGAAGAGTTATTATTGACCAAAAGCTCCCAGCTGCCTTGAATAAGAGTGGACATGATACAAGAATGTGGTTGGTACTTCTCAGGTAAAACAAAATGTCTTAACACTTATTGATCTGTAACAAGTGCCTATAAGAGTGGGCTTCCCAGGTGGCACTCGTGGTAAAGAAACTGTCTGCCAATGTAGGAGACATAAGAGACGTGGATTCCACCACTGGGTTGGGAAGATACCCCGGAGGAGGGAATGGCAAGTCACTCCAGTTTTCTTGCCTGGAGAAACCCATGGACAGAGGAGCCTGGTGGGCCACAGTCCATAGGGTTGCACAGGGTCGGACATGACTGAAGCAACTTAGCACGTATGCACACACACCTGTAACAGTGCTAGGTGCTTCCAAATGCTCTCACTTAATTCTCTCCTCCCACCCCCACCATGTCTATCAGGTAGATATTCTCAGGTTGCAGGTAAGGAAGCTGAGGTTCAGAGAGGTTACACATCCGTTGTCTATCTAAATAAATAATCAGACTGTGAGCTCTTTGACACAGATTATTGGTTTTATTCATCTTTGAATGTTCACCAACTCGCCCCATGTCTGGATGTTTAGAAAACTCAATCGTTTAAATGAACAGCTAGTTGAAGAGGTACATTCTGGTTTTCCAGCTAGTAAATGTCAGAACTCTGTTAAAGTCCCAAACCAGCTCTCCTCTTCCCAGTCCCTGTGCTCCTCTAGGAAGTGCAGAAGCCACATTTCTGACTGAGGCAGTGCCCTGGTGAGTGGTGCACATAAGTTCAAACACACATCCTACTCACAAAGGTGCGTGTCTGCACCTTCTGTTTTGTCAGCAATTTTGTGAACCTAGAGAAAAAAAAAATCCACTTTTTTTTTTTTCTGCTCAGGATTTCAGATGTCACACATAAAGCTGGATTTATTTAATGGTATACCCACTATTTGCACATCTTCTTGTGCCTGTTAAAATACCACAAGTCCCTCGCCTGCTGTTTGCTTATGCTAAGACTTCAGCATGAGATATGCTACTTGAGCATGCTATGTGGTGAGAAGATCCAAGTTTATTCCTAATATAACAAAGTGGAGTTTGTTTTTAACACAAACTGAAGTTTGTTTCATTCAAGAATGCAAACTTAGTAGTTATGGAATCACACCCATGCAGATTCATTACCATTAAACTATCACATTTTCTGTTTATGTTGATTTCTAATTAATTCTCTCCTAAAAAAAAAAAGGAATGGTTCAGCCAGACCAGAGCACATAATGATTCCCACTGTTGGATGAACACTGTTGGATCTGTCTCATGAAAAACGCTGCTATTACCACCCACTAACTCATCAACAGGTCCTGGCTCTCTACAGAATCTGGGTCTCCGTTACCCCCATCCAGGCCTTCTTGTCCTCTATTCACCTCCACTTGGGAACATAGCCACTTGGAGAAGGGGAAGCTCTCCCGCTCTTACCAACAGCTGGAGATGTTGATTCAGTACCTTATGTATTACACCCATAGCAGAGTGCATTAACTTTATGATAGATTTTCTGCTTGTAATTAAGGGGAAAAAATTCCACTATTTTGATTCTACAAATGCTTTTTGTTGCAGTTTCAGCATCAACTACAGCTATTGGTAGGTCACATGAAAACTAATATGGTTTTCACTGCATTTGAAGAATCAACTTTGGAATTAGTCCTT
This sequence comes from Bos taurus, assembly GCF_002263795.3. NCBI lineage: Eukaryota > Metazoa > Chordata > Mammalia > Artiodactyla > Bovidae > Bos > Bos taurus. Next base: position 24,160,754 of record NC_037336.1, on the reverse strand, counting down.
AGGTTATTTAATTCATTTAATGGGAGAAAAAAGAACATAATAGTGGGATTCTAAAAGGAAGGTTAGATCATAAGTGAAAACGATAATGTTGTTGTTCTAAATTAGACTGTGTCAGTATATGTCACTAATGGCAAGAATTCAGAAAAATACAAAAAAAAAAAAGATTATATGCAAGATTGCAGAATGCTTTACTTTTTTAGAGTTTGTTCTTATGACATCTTATATATTTCATAACATTTTTGTTTCTCCTCACCACTACCAAGGCCCCCTCCCCTCCCCCCGACACACACTCCAGTACAGTAGAATGAAAATTTAAAACCCCAAAGAAAACTAAAGTTACTGCTAGAGAGAGATGGGAGAAACAAAAATGAAATAACATCTTCCCAAGAGCAAAGTACAGGTAGAACAATGTACACGAGATTGGAATCTGAATGTAAATTCCTAAGTTATGTCTAGTTAGAACATTATCCTTTAATATAAAACTTAATAAGAAAACCTGTGTTTGTGGAATCCAAGATGTTGGTTCTGTTCTATAACCTATAAAATTAGCAAAAAATTAAAGTGGATGACTAAGTCAGGCAAAAATGTGTTCTTTCCTTTCCTTCTGATGTCTGCTTAGCAATGCAGAGTCTAAAGGGTCTTGGTAGACAATCCCAGCTATTTACTTTGGTCATTAAGGGTCTGTAGGATCTGGCTTTAACTTTAACCTCCTTTCCTAACCTTGTCTCATACCAGTCACAGCACTGCAGCCTCATTGGTTCCCCTTGACTATTCCTTGTGCCCTGTTCTTTCCCACAGCCTTTGTACTGACTGAGGCTCCACCTGGAGTGCTGGCCCTCAGGTTTTCCTGGCTGAGTCCTTCTCATCCTCCCAGTCTCAACTAAAGGGTAAACTTCTTAAAGGGGCCTTTCCTGACCACCGTATTTAAAGTAGATTCCCAGAGTTATTTTCTGCTTTATCCACCTGTTTACTTCCTTCACAACACTCATCACAATCTTTGACCATTTAATTTCTTTGTTGACTTGCTTATTAACTGATTAACATCATGAGATTGGGAACCAGCTGTCTTATTCGCTCCTATGTTTTCTGCACCATGTGTAGTGTGGGGCACATACAAGTTATCTGAAAATTTTGTTAAAACCCTTCACACTGATCTCCACTATATACATGTGTATATAATAGCATATATATGTATATATATATATATAATAACACATACGTGTATATAATGTATATATAACATGTAATATTATATGTAATATTTTATGTAGTATATATGTATTACATGTAATACTATATATACATATATACACACGATGCAACCCACTTTCATCTTTTATTTCTAGTTCTGATTCTATAGCCTGTGGATAGACAAAGCTCAGTCATTGGCCACCAACTTGGCATCTAGTTCCAAATATTCATCATATCTTAGATTTCGGGAAATCTATGTCTGCCATCACTTGCTAGCCATGTTCTTAATATTTTGAGCTGGCTTGATTTTAGTGGAAAGTCTAGCTAATTGCTACTTAATGTTAGGTCTGTTTTATTGCTGTGGTTTTATTTTAAAGTATTTATAGAATATAAATATTAGACTCCCTTCAGGAAATTATTATTCAGTAAGAGAAAGAGAAAGATCTTCCAAGTTTTCAAAGAAATAGTTTCCATTAAAAACAGTATGTTTCCCACATAATAATGGTGGAGTCCTAACTGGGCTATATTCAGCAGCTGGTGAATACATTCCTCTCTGAGATTGCTAGGAATTTTGTGAACCCATTGGTCTGGGCACAGACTTTCAGAGTATCAGAAGTTGATTCACTGGGATAAAAGATGTGGCAGACTCGATTGTTTTAACTGCTTCATGTCGGTTAATGTCTGTAATATTTATTTAATAACAGACCAAATAGGATGTGTGAGTGTCATGTGTTTAACACAAAAACGTGTACATTTGTATATTTACATAGCATAGGCAAATTTTAATTCATTTAATGATTAAAACATTGGTATACAAAAACATTAAAATCATCAGATGATACACAGTATTTCAACAATAGAGTATATGTGTGTATATATAAACATGTCACTCTTTCAACAAATTATTAGTCAAAAATAATAATGGATGACTATGCTAGACCTCTGTTCATCCAGATATCATTATTTAAGAATGTATACAAGTATGTATGCAAATATTGTATGTATACAATTGTATACATTGTATATATACAAATGTTTATGTATACCAGTATTGTTACTATATGTACAATAAGTAATCATATTTATTCAAGCAACTTTTGATATTTTGATGTTATACCTAATAGTCCCAAGTTACCCAAATGGTTCTAGAGATCTTAGCTATAGTCACTTCTGCCCTAAAAGATTTAACTTAGGAATAAATAAGAAACATTGACTCTCAATATTTTCTGGGGTTGAATCAATAAAATTTGAAAGAGACTGCCAAGTTATTCAAATTTTTAGTATTAGATTTTTCTTAAAGTGAATATTGCCAGACATTCCAGAGGAACCACAGAACATCTTTTTCTATGACCAAAACATTGCATTAAACTTAAAAATGATTCTATAACAATCAAGTCTCAAGATATGATAGAAACGTGCTGTTCTTACTTAGGCAGGAAAAAAGTCTACATTTTCTCTAAGTGAATTGATAACTCAAATAAATGGCACCTAGAGAACTTTGTGTGTGTGTGTGTGTGTGTGTGAGAGAGAGAGAGAGAGAGACTGAGCCTGTAGCGTGCCAGATCCTAGTTTCCCAACTGGGGATCAAACCCATGCCCACTGCATTGGGAATGCCAAGTCTGAAGCAGCAGACCACCAGGGAAGTCCCCTAGGGAAGCTTTTATTATATTATTTTGAATGATTTATTTCATAATTAATGAAGCATCCTCAAAATGTATGTGATATAAAATCTGATTTCTTTACTATATGTTCATAGCTGCAGTTAATTTAAAATCAATTATTGGGCTTCCTTAGTGGCTCAGATGGTAAAGAATCTGCCTGCAATGCAGGACACGTGGGTTCAATCCCTGGGTTGGGAAGATCCCCTGGAGAAGGGCAAGGCAACCCTCTCCAAGCTTCAGCAGCATGTGAACTGAGAACTTCCAGATGTACAAGCTGGATTTAGAAATGGCAGAGAAACCAGAGATCAAATTGCCAACATCTGTTGGATCATAAAAAAGCAAGAGAATTCCAGAAAAATATTGGCTTCATTGACTATGCCAAAGTATTTGACTATGTGGATCACAACAAACTATAGAAAATTCTTAAAGAGATGTAAATACTACACCAACTTACCTACCACGTGAGAAACCTGTATGCAGATCAAGAAAAAACAGTTAGAACCAAACATGGAAAACAGACTGGTTCAAAATTGGGAAAGGTGTGTGTCAAGGCTGTATATTGTCACTCTGCTTATTTAACTTATATGCAGAGTACATCATATGAAATGCCGGGCTGGATGACTCACAAGCTGGAATCAAGATTGCTGGGAGAAATATCAATAGCCTCAGATATGCAGAAGACACCACCCTTATGGCAGAAAGTTAAGAGGAACTAGAGAGCCTTTTGATGAAGTTAAAAAAGGAGAGGGAAAAAGCTGGCTTAAAACTCAGCATTCAAAAAATGAAGATCATGGCCTCTGGTTCCATTATTTCATGGCATATCAGTTTAGTTCAGATCAGTAGCTCAGTCAGGTCTGACTCTTTGCGACCACATGGACTGCAGCACACCAGGCCTCCCTGTCCATCACCAACTCCCGGAGTTTACGCAAACTCATGTCCATTGAGTCGGTGATGCCATCCAACCATCTCATCCTCTGTTGTCCCCTTCTCTTCCCACCTTCAATCATTCCCAGCATCAGGGTGTTTTCAAATGAGTCAGCTCTTATCATCAGGTGGCCAAAGTTTTGGAGTTTCAACTTCAACATCAGTCCTTCCAATGAATATTCAGGACTGAGTTCCTTTAGGACTGGTTGGATCTCCTTGTAGTCCAAGGGACTCCCAAGAGTCTTCTCCAACACCACAGTTCAAAAACATCAATTGTTCGGTGCTCAGCTTTCTTTATAGTCCAACTCTCACATCCACACATGACTACCGGAAAAACCATAGCCTTGACTAGATGGACCTTTGTTGACAAAGTAATGTCTCTGCTTTTCAATATGCTGTCTAGGTTGGTCATAACTTTTCCTCCAAGGAGTAAACATCTTTTAATTTCATGGCTGTAGTCATCATCTGCAGTGATTTTGGAGCCTTCATGGCATATAGAGGGCAAAAAATGAAAACAGTGAAAGACTATTTTCTTGGGCTCCAAAATCACTATGGATGGTGACTGCAACCATGAAATTCAGATGCTTGCTCCTTGGAGGAAAAGCTATGACAAACCTTGACAGCATATTAAAAAACAGAGACATTACTTTACCAGCAACAGTCTGTCTAGTCAAAGGTATGGTTTTTCCAGTAATCATGTATGGATGTGAGAGTTGGACCATAAAGAAGGCTGAGCACTGAAGAATTGATGCTTTTGAACTGTGGTGTTGGAGAAGACTCTTGAGAGTCCCTTGGACTGAAAGGAGATCCAACCAGTCCATCCTAAAGGAAATCAACTCTGAATATTCATTGGAAGGACTAATGCTGAAGCTCTAATACTTTGGCCACCTTATACAAAAAGCCTACTCATTGGAAAAGACCCTGATGCTGCAAAAGATTGAAGGGAGGAGGAGAAGGGGATGACAGAGGACCAGATGATTGGATGACATGACCAACTCAATGAACATGAGTTTGAGCAAGCTCTGGGAGATGGTGAAGGACAGGAAAACCTGGCATGCTGCAGTCCATGGGCTTGCAAAGTCAGACAGGACTGAGTAACTGAACATGAGCAACAACAATAATGGATTCCTTCTGCATAACAATTACAGTAGATTCCTTCTGCATAACAGTCAGATTAGTATTGCATTTGGGCTTTAGAAGGGAATTAAAGTAAGGCAACAGTTTCCATGGTGGCTCAGCAGTAAATAATCCACCTGCAATGCAGGAGTTGCAGGAGACACAGGTTTGGATCCCTGGGTTGGGAAGATCCCCTGGAGGAAGGCATGGCAACTCATTCCAGTATTCTTGCCTGGAGAAGCCCGTGGACAGAGGAGGCTGGTGGGCTACAGTCCATAGGGTCACGAAAAGTTGGGCACAACTAACGCTACTTAGCATGAACACACAAAGTTGGGAAAATCGTTGACTTACACTTAAATGGTTAAAGAAACAAACTTAGATTCCAATGTTGTAGTTGGTTTTGTATATCATAAACACTAATATAAAGATTGTGTATTTTTCAAATGCACAGTACCATTTAAAACTCCAAGTTCTAGATATTTTATTTAAAAAGTTGAATTGGCTCTCATGACAAGAGCATTTAGGAATGGTTGCATCGGTTATGCATCGTAAGTTTATGAAACAGAGAAACAGTAGGAAGGTTTGTTTAATAGCTAGAGAAATTGAAGTCACTTACACCGATAGTGTCGACAGTTCAGACACTGAAAATTGGTCTGTTATGCATTAAGATATATTCTTCATACTTAACTTTCATATACAAGTTAAGAAAAGATACTTTCTTCTTGCCCAGTTTTAGGAAAAGTCATACAAATTTCTCCATGTATTTGGTGCATCATAACCAGAAGGTCCCAATTTAGAGTTTCTATGAATTCTGCCCATTTTTCACTTTATATTTATCCACATTACACATCTAAAGTTTACTTATATGTAAATAGGTTGGTTTGCTGTTGTTTAGTCTCTGAGTCATGTCCAACTCTTTTGCAACCACATGGATTGTAGCCCACAGGCTCCTCTGTGCATGGGATTTCCCAGGCAAAAATACTAGAGTGGGTTACCATTTCACATCTCCAGGGGATCTTCCCAACCTAGGGATCGAACCCACGTCTCTTGTCTCCTGCATTAGCAAGTGGATTCTTCAGCACTGTGCCACCTGGGAAGTCCTAAATAGATTGGTTTCAAGTATCAAAGGTCTAAGTTCTACTCTTGGATCTAAACTCACTATTTGTCAAGTAGCATTTCATTGAGTCCTAGTCTGGGGTTCCAAAAGAAGTAATTGTGATAACTTCTGTCCTTACTGACAGTAATGTCCATGCTTATATTATTTGTTTATTTACTGATTGCACTGAGTCTTTGTTGCAGTGTCCAGGCTTCTCTAGTTATGGTGTATGGGCTCAGTAGTTGCAGTGTGGGATCTTAGTTCCTCTACCAGTGATCAAACTCAAGTCCCTTGCTTTGGAAGGCAGATTCTTAACCACTGGACCAGCTAGGGAGTCCCTCCGTGGCTAATTTAGCCTTCTGAGATGCATGCTTTGAAAGCAAAAGTGATATAGAAATACAAAGTATTACTGAAATTGTTGTTTAGTAGCTAAGTTGTGTCCAACTCTTTGCAATCCCATGGACTGTAGCCCACCAGGCTCATCTGTCCATGGGATTTCCCAGGCAAGAATAATGGAGTGGGTTTCCATTTCTTCCTCCAGGGGATCTTCCTGACCCAGGGATTGAATCCACATCTCCTGTATTGACAGGCAGATTCTTTTCCACTGAGCCACCAGGGAATCCCTGTTACTAAAATTAACTGATTATACATCTTTTTCTCTTCCTTATTTGGACTACTATTCCTTCTTTTGGCCTCTTTGGCCATCTCCCCCTTTCAAGATGTCTTCTCTAATTAAATGACTCCCACATTCATATCTAGGAACCATTGCAACATTAAGCTCCATCTACTAAGCATCGCTTTTTGGATATTTCACAAAATCTGCAAAATCAAGGACCCCAACCATGTTTATATTTGTAGACCTTCTTATTCTATGTACCTTGCTCTTCCCTCCAACTTCAGGCTTTTATTTAGCAGTCCCTTTCCATTCTGTTTACTGGCCAAAATGCAAAACACAAGTTATTTTACGTACTCAGTCCACATTCTCTTGGTCAACATTTTTGATTGATGCCGCCTCCCAAGTATCCTTGGAATATGAATCCCTCCCTCACCACATTACACTACTTCTGCTGTATTTGAAGCTTTCATCTGTCTTTTTACCTTGATCATTGCTTTAGTCTTCTAGTGTCCATGCCTGCATGCTGTCAAGGAAATTTCCCCTCTATAATAATACAGATGTGGTTATATCACTCACCAGGTTTAAGTCCTCCAAGTCTACAGAATAATTTCCTTGGGAGAGCCCACCAGGGGTTTTGTAATCTAGATCTATCCTGTGCTTCAAAATTGTCTTGATATGCCTTCTACTTCCATTCACTACTAGTTCAGCATCAGTTGCGTGGAACTTGTGCCAGTCTCCTTGATGGGAATTAACATGGTGTTCCCACCTCCGGCCCCACCATGGCCTCTTACATACTGCTAACTTTGATACATTTTCTAAGATTAAGTTCAAACGTGAGATGTTCTATGAAACGTCACCACCACCAATCCCTCCAGTGCTCGTATAAAATAATAATACAAAACATTGTTTGAAAAGGAATGATTCAGAAATAGAAAATGAAGGTATTACTAGAGTGGGGGGAAAATGAACAGCACAACAAGTAGAGTTCTATTTTCTCTCTTAGTATTATAAGACTTTAAGGCTGGAAGGGTTGTTACAGTCAATCCAGACCAAAGTTTTCTGTGGTTTCCATATAAAAAGTAAAAACTCTTCCCTTAAGATGAAGTTTGGGAAATTTGTATCTAGTTGTGTAATACCAACTGCATAACTTGAGTGATCCTTATACAAGGTTCAAGAAAGCAAAATGTCATGATTCTTAACTATAAAAGAATCTAGAATCATAGAATCTGAATTTTGTAGTCTCGATTTTTTTCTTACTTCCCACAGCATAATACTTAACCCCTCCTGAATAAATAAAGTTTGCCATTATTTGTAGCTGCCCATGTTCAAAATTCTCTGATTAAAAACAAACAGGTATTTTCTTTGCCAGTTAGAACAATTACATCTTTAATTTTTCAAAATTATGTTGTCAGAACCTTGAAAAAACAGATCAAAGTTGTAGGTATTAAACCTCACAATTATAAAATATCCTAAATGGTACACCAAAGTAATTAACACAGTGTGATAGTGGAAGGAAGAAAATTGGGGGAAAGAATGCTATTTTGTTAAAAGCTTTTGTCTCAAAAAGCAAAATATGGGGGAAAAAAGAGTAATTGTAGTACCATGTGTGAGTTGAGTGTGCTACATTTCATCAGTAAAGGTTTTAAAGAGGAGGTTGAGAGAGATCACTTTAGCACATTTCATCATTTGGGGCAAAATTGTTAATCCTGGGATGCATACAGAGGTCTCTCTTGCAGAAGTTTCCAGACATTCAAACCCAAATTTTTAAATAAAATTTATTTCAAGGTATATCCATTTTTGAGGCTCAGAACATGTAAATCATGTTTATTTTTTTAACTAATATATTTAACCTTATAATTGACAAAAGTTTCAAGGGGCTTAAACTTACAATTCTGTTCCTTCGAGCAACTGTGTCTCAGAAACAGAGACACATTGATGTGGACCAATCCAGTCCATCTTCATTTAAATTCAGTCTCTTGCTTCCCTGAGCTCAGAATGACTTTCTTTCAAACTGAGGTCTATTTTCCCATGGATGATTTTTATGAAAAGTTTTACAGGTTTTGACCTACAACTATCACTTTTTGAAATGGATCAGTTTGATTCCAAATGCATGGAGTTTTCACCCCCTTTCTTTTTTAGGGTCTTTCCCTGATTAAAATATGTACACATTTTCTGTAAGTCTCCAATACTGGAGTTACTGGCATGAAAAATGACTCTGTTCCTTGGAAGGCAGTATTCACTTACAAGTCCCCCAGGTCCTGTAATGTCTAAACCTCCTGTGCCACTTTATATGTCCGCCCCACCCCATGGAGGAGCATGTACAGGAAAAGCAGACTTCCCTTCCCCCACACATTTCCTCAGTTTATTTACAAAATGTCTTGGAATGAGAATGAGCTGCTTGTGGTTCCTGTGGCTGATTCAGGGATGGTTTCCTCCAGGCAGAGGATGCTGGTCAACTGAATGACCTCTCAGCAGCTAACCCGTGCGCCTCCGTGGTAAGGCTGATTGGGTTTATGTGTACTCCTTCTAACTAAGCCTGATAGGACTTGTTTTTGCAGTAAAGGACTTTGCAGTAATCAAACATCACTGTGAAGACAGACTTAATAATTGGAGGTCCCTCCCACCACCAACAGAAGAGAGAGAGACACAAGGATGCCTTTGCTCTCTTGTGCATCAGCCCTACTTCTCTTAGGGTCAGGATGATTCCCTTCTGCACTCCTAAAGGGACAATAAAGATGTTAATATTGTATTTGAATAGAGAATACATTAGAAGAAAAAATCATCCCAAACACTAGCTACATGAAAGATGCCCCTCAGTCAGCAAATTCCCTCTGCTCACAGACAGTGTCTATAACTAGTTAATAGTCATTTTAAAAATGTTTAAAGTTATGAAGATCTCAAGTAAACATGAATCTTCCAAATGTTTGCTTATATTTGTTCAGACTTGCTAATGAATAGTCTCACCACGTATGTTGGTGATTCTCAGAAATCTTGGAATTCTCAGGAACATGTGTAGTAGCAATCCTTAGGATGGACTGGTCATGTCCTCACCAAATGTAGATTTCACTTAAGTAAATGAAAGATGAGGGCACAAAAACTATGACTTCTCTCCTAACAGATCAAATATTGAACACAACTTATAATAAATATTATTTAATATTATAAATACTTTGTATGATCCATGTGGAACTACTGGTAAGGTAAATCACATTTTCACCATTATATAAATTTCAACTGGCAAATATCATGTGAGCAGAAATGATTCAGGAAAGCATTGGCAAGGAGTGAGGTGCTAAATAGCTACAGAGCTTCAGAGTCAATTTGGTTTGAATCAAAGAGTAAAATTGTGTTTTCTAATACACCAGAGTTTGAAAAAGATATCCTAGAAAGTAATGTTCCTTCTCCAATTAAGTCCCAGTCTATGTTGTCATCCTTATTTGAAGACATTAGATACATCCACCACATACATGAAAAGCAAAACTAATATGTACTGATTTCAAGGAAAGAGCACACAATTCTCATCTCCAATCTACTGGGACACTAGTTCAGTAAGGATACTTCCATTCAATTTATATTATCTATAAATATTTTGAGGCAGTATATTCTTATTTTTCAAATGCTCACATTTTTAAAACTTTGAAACTAAAAAATAATGTATGTATCTATTCAAGGGAAACACCAGATCACAGAAAAGAGAGGGAAAAATTCTGAACTCATTCACCCATTACCACCAAATTGCAAGCTAATAAAAGAACATGTGTATCCTGCCCAGAGAACGTCACTGAACTTCTATATTTATGATTTAACTGTTATTTTTGTCTTTCTACATTTGTCCCCCCAGTGCATCCTAACGTCAGTCAAGGCTGCCAAGGAGGCTGTGCAACATGTTCAGATTACAATGGATGTTTGTCATGTAAGCCCAAACTATTTTTTGTTCTGGAAAGAATTGGCATGAAGCAGATTGGAGTGTGTCTCTCTTCATGTCCAAGTGGATATTATGGAACCCGATATCCAGATATAAATAAGTGTACAAGTAAGTGCCTAAACAAAATTATGTTTTTATCTCATCCTTGGGGGATGGCATCAGTGACTCGATGGACATGAGTTTGAGCAACCTCTGGGAGTTGGTGATGGACAGGGAAGCCTGGCGTGCTGCAGTCCACAGGGTTGCAAAGAGTCAGACAGGACTGAGTGACTGAACTGAACTGACTGGGGGTACTTTCCAGATATGAAATGGCCTCTAGAATTTTTTTAATATTCAATGTTAAGTAAATGATAGTCTTTACCTGACAGTTAGACTAAACCATACTTGAACTTAGCCCTCAGGGCAGGAAAATTCTCACCACTCTGAAAAATATTCCAGTTTTGAGAGGTGTTTTTTGTTTTGTTTTGTTTTGTTTCATTGTAAAAAACAAAACTGAGAATGTGGTGATTATTCATTGAACCTGTATAAGAATATGGCAAGCACCAATGCCATCTGGGTTCCCACTGCTATCACGGAATCCAAGTATTTAATGACTGAAAGAAGTAATTCAGCTCTTCTTGCTTCAAGGATTCCATTACAACAACTGAAATATTGACTTATCAGTTGGAATTAAATGTTGGAAACTCTCAGATCACCTCTCATGTAGACCCTGAAAGTCTTCTCTCCACACTGTAGACTGAGGAACTTTTCAAAACACGAATTAGCACACAGCACTTCTCCAGCATACACCGCATGTGGCCCTGCTTTTCTCTCCAAATTCCCTCCTGTGACTGCCCCTCGATCACTTTGCACAAACTCCACCGGCCTGCTTACAGGATCCCCTCACTTCAAGGCTTTTGAAATCACTGTTCTACACTCCCTGCCTGGTAGTTTGGAAAGCTCTTTGCCCACACCTTCACTTGTTGGCTGGCTCTCTCCCTTCATTTAAGATGCTGCTCAGATGTCATCTTCTGAGAGAGGCATTCCATGGCTATCTTATCCAAAACAATCAACCTCTTCCCCTTACCTGGTGGCTCAGATGGTAAAGCATCTGTCTACAATGTGAGAAACCTGGGTTTGATCCCTGGGTGGGGAAGATTCCCTGGAGAAGGAACTGGCAACCCACTCCAGTACTCTTGCCTTGAAAATCCCATGGACGGAGGAGCTTGGTGCAGGCTACTATCCATGGGGTCACAAAGAGTTGGGCACAACTGAGTGACTTCACTTCACTTCACTTTCCCCTTACCTGTCATTTTGCATATCTTTTTCCTACCTTTTAGGTCTGTCTTAATTTTTTTCTACATCACTTGTCACTCTGGAATAAGTCTGAAACAGACTGCCTAGTTTCAAAGACCACTGTGTTCCATGGTCTTGAGTTAATGACACAATCTTTTTGAGCTATAGTTCCCTTATCTGTAAAATAAGAGATAATAGGGGCTTCCTCGCTGGGTTGTTTTAAGGTTTAAATGACTTAATATTGTAAAATACTTGTAGCAGTGTGTGATCCATGGTAATCACCATGTAAGGGTCAACTATCATTGTTGATCACATCTCCCGTCTTAGAATATAAGCATCATGAAGAACAGACCTTATCTCTCTTTTGTTTGCTGCTGTCAACGTATATCTAGAATGGTGCTTGGCACACAGTGGGCAATCAAATATTTGGTGAATGAACAAAGAAATCTCAAGAGCAGCACGAAGGCAATATCGTAGCACATTTCATGAAAGTTCTAATAAAACATTTTTACTATCATTTAGTAGAAGTAGACGTGCAGTCTTATAAACATTCTTGTCAAAATTTTTTCACAAGGCCAGAAGAACAACAATTTTGAAATCAATGACTGATGTGCATCAACTAAATGATTATGGAGGACTCTTGAATTCTGTTTGGCAAAATAGTTTGAGGCTGTGTGTTTAACACACAAGTTGCAGGTGCCAGTGTTGTAAGCGTACAGAACTGGACCCACAAAAAATAGTTAACTCACAATAATGGAAGTCTATTTCTCTTTTCTTTTTTTTTTGTTTTCAGAATGCAAAGCTGACTGTGATACCTGTTTCAACAAAAATTTCTGCACAAAGTGTAAAAGTGGATTTTACTTACACCTTGGAAAGTGCCTTGACAATTGCCCAGAAGGGTTGGAAGCCAATAACCACACCATGGAGTGCGTCAGTATTGGTGAGGACTTAGGAGATTTGAGAAACATCAGAGCTGATAACATCAGTCTCCGCTCAGAGTCCTGCCTCGCAAGAACCTGAGGGGTTCCTCTTAGAGGCTCACTCCCTCCTTTACAAAGATAACATCTTAATGGGCCTTACTCAGCATGTATTACAGTAAATTTAACACCTTGTGGGCGCCCCATTATTTCTTAGGAACTGTCAATAACTCTTTCAACTATTGTGATATAGACTTATTTTGTATCATTATTTAATGAAGTTTTACTTATAGCAATTTATAGGTATACACACACATACTTCCATATATATGTGTGTGTGTGTGTTACAAATTTAATCTTGAACTACATTTCCACCTTAGCTCAAGAGTTTCCATCTAGGTCTAATGTCAACCAGTGACCAAAGTTATTTTCCAAAAGGAGGAAACATATTCTCTGGATCCAGCCCATTAATACTCAGTAAATGGATCAAAGATTTAAAGAACTGGATATGATAAATCATATTTTTAAAAATCACACTTTTTTCTCTCACACTACTTTGCTGAAATTCTCTGCTTGCACAGGTATTCAGAGACAAGAAGAGGATTTTGGACTTACTCAAACTGACAGACGGACACAGTCCCAGGGTCTGATTAATTGCAGGCTGAGTTTCCTGGAGGGGAGGTTCCTCAGACAAGTTGTTTGTCTAAATAACGGATCACTGTCAAGCTATATTTTCCCTCTTTTAAATGGTGGGCAGCTACTACAGCTACGAGTTTGATGAACAGTTGGGGAGCAGATGCTCAACCAAATGGGGAAACAGCATACTAAATCTCAAAATCCCCTGGGCAAGGGCTGCAAGAACCTTTGATGCTGCAGTGATGCTGGCATATGCACACAAATGTCCCCTTGATTCAGTACGAGATAGTCTCCAGGACACCCCTGGGGTCCCCACAGACAGATCCATTAGAATCGAAAATACTGGAGTAATAGCTCTAAAGTGGCGCTTTAACCATTTCAGATCCATATGAGACTTTTATTTCTAAACAAAGTTTGTATAAGAATGAAACAAATGGATGAAATTTTAAAGATAATTTCAGAAGCATCTGGGAAACAACTTTCCTGAAACAGTTCATGGCTCAATTTGGTTGAGTCTTTATTTTTTTCCCTCTAGGCAATAAAAACAGAAAAATAACTTAGAAATAGAGTAAAAGGTACATGAGAAAGCACTTCACATTCATTTCTCTGTAGGTCCTGAGGGCTGATGATTAGAGGTAATAACTTCCAAACTGTGGAGAAAATAGGAAACAGTTCTGTGGAATATTCAAGGACAGAAGTTCAGAATGAGTTGTAGAAAGTTAGTGGTGTTGCTCTACCTAGGAAAGGGGTGAATGTTTAGACTTATCAGTTGTAGAAGGTGTAGCATCAGTCCTTCAGAGGCCATTCATCTTAAATGTGTTAAAGCTTTCCTATCAGAGAGAGCATTTAACATCTCAAACTGTGGGATTAGCTGTTAAAGCTTCCTGGTAATTTATGCAAAGTAATTTACATAAAGATTGGTAACACAATTAAATTTAAGAAATGTATATATTTTAGAATAGGGGTTAGCAATCTAAAAGCCATTTAGTGAATCTGGCTCCTTGACTAGATGGGTGTAAATCAGGGGTCCCCAATTTCTGGGATCTAATGCCTGATGATCTGAGGTGGCGCTGATGTAATAGGAATAGGAATAAAGTGCAAAAAAAAAAAAAAATGTAATGCACTTGAATCATCCCAAAACCATCCCCTAACCCCTGGTCCATGGGAAAATTGTCTTTCGTGCAATAGATCCCTGGTGCCAAAAAGGTTGGGGACTGCTGGAATTGACCTCTGACATAGGAATAGGCAAATCAACTGCTTTAGTTCTCAGCTGGCTTTTGTTGCTTGCTCCCTAAGGGATGCCTCCCATTGCGTGGTATCTGGCCTACAAGCAGTGTGTTGGCCATGCCCGTGAGTTTACCTCAGAATTTCATGAAAAATGATAACCTGCTTGATGATCACAAAGAACTGTTAAAGCTGTTCCTTTAACAAATCTGAAAACTAGAATCCAGTGAGCTGAAACAGTGATCCCAAGGACACAATGTGAGTTACTGTCAGTGCTATAATTAGTACCTCGACTCTAGCTCTCTAGGACAGAGGTTGAAGGCTATGTCTCTCCCTTTGCTAAAATCTAGACCGTATGACTTGTATCTTACCCAGATTTTCAATTGAGAGAGCCTGTCATAAACTGAGAAAACACTACCCTCATACAGAGCTAGTGTGAAAGACTTACGTCATAACATATCCACTTCTCATGGTTTGCAGGTCGAATTAAGCAAAAATGTCAAATGTACCCAATCTTTTAGTAGACCTATTACTTACACTTTGTGCTCCAAATATTTGCCTCTTTTCTGCACTGTCATTCTGCCATTGTCATTGCTCTTCTTAGAGAGCTGGTGTTCAAGTAGTCACAGAAGGAAAGTACCTAGCTTCAAACAGTGAGTAGTGAAGTAAATGGCCTTGCTACATTCCTTCTGGAGCTATGCAGTCAGACAACAAGAATGAGAAGTGAATAATGTTGTAAGACCACTACTAGTGAAACATTCAGTTGAACTTTTCTCCATTTCAAGAATCCCTTTTACAGCATTCCAGGCTGATGATCAACCACACCATGACCACTTCCGGGGACAAGGAGCTCATTACATTTTTGAGACACTTGTTTCATTAGTGAACAGTTAAACGTTTCCAATGTTAAGATTATTCTTAATGCAGAATATAGAAGAAAGGCAGAGTTGAGCAGTCCTGCTTTTTTCCTTAATTACCTCTTAACCAAATAGTGCCCCAGACCTACACTGTTCATTTAATGATCTGAATATTACTTAAATCACCCTTTTTGTTGTCTTTACATGTTCAACAAAGTTGCCATTTTTTCCAAAAATCTTTTTGCACACAAACATTAAAGGCTCATTTCTTATTCTCTCAATATTTTTTAACTATCTTATTGTATTAGAGCCCTTTATTGTCTGAACTCATTAGTTTTGAATATTTTTCCTCCTCCTTCTTCAATGGAATAATATAAGGCTGTCAGTAACATTTCATTTTTAGAACCATTCATCATCTGACTGAAGCTAACTATGTTGTAATTTTTAAAATCTGTTTCTCTGAAGTCTAGATATGCTTTTTCCTAGAGCATCTTTGCTCTTATAAAAAAGCACTAAAGTTTGGGTCATTTCCACATCATATAATTTTTTTTCTAATTTAGTACTCATAGTTCTGGCATTAAATGAATACTGGACAAAGTTACAGCTCACAAACTGGATTTATTTTTTCCATTTACTTTCTTGAAGGTATTTTTATTGGTGCGTACTAAAGCTCCCCTATGTTTTAATGACTAATATTGGGATCAGAGATATGACCTTAACTGGCAAGAGATTATGACATCATTAGGTGATTTGGTTGCTCTATTCTTTAGCCAATATTATAACAGTATAGCTGAGCATGAAGACTGTTTTGAAAGTGGCTCAATAAAGTTCATTTAAGTTCATAGAAACTTAAACTCACATCCATTTCCACTCAACTCTGTGTTGCACTCAGATATCTGAAAGTAACTGAAAAAAGCATGTGAAAAAAAATGTATTATGAATGGTTTTAAATTTCTAAAACATTTAAGTTATCTTTCTTGAGATTGTACGAAAAATAGTATTCTGCTCTGAAATAAGGATTCTTTACATCAGAAGCTAGCAAAAAAGGTTACTGGGAACTTGTTTTTGTAGAAAGAGAGTCTTCTATCATCTGAAAGGGTTACTGTTGCAAGTCATTTCAGTTGTTGTAAGTCAGGAAGTTTTATGAACATAAATATAAGAATATCACCTTGCAGGTACATATTTTTATAAGTGCAAAAATCTGTTATAGGAAAGACCTTGGAAAGCCAAGACTGAAAAGATTGAAACATACAGAAAAAGGGAAAAAATTCTACCAAAGAAGCTTTAGAAAAAGGATATCAATTCATCCGAGAAACAAGCCAGTCAAGTGAATTCTAGAAGCAGTTTATCAGCTGAAATTGACCTGGAATTCACTTAAAATAGACACTGCTATGCCTGATCTATACTAATTAATAATTGGCAATATTTCAGTATTGTAGCACTGTAGCAAAGGCAGTGAGTTGTAGGCCAAAGACCTGGATTCATCTTTTGCTTAACCATTGTCTCGTACAGAAGTTCTCAAAGTGTGTTCTCAGTACCTGCAAATCTGTATCACCTGTATCATAAAAATGCAAATTCTCAGGCCCCACACAAGACAACTGAATCAGAAACTCAGGGTTGGGACAGGTCCAACATTGTTTGTTTTAGCAAGCCCTCACTGAAGGTGATCCTGTTGCACAATGAACTTTGAGAATCAATTCTTGAGAATGACTAACCTAGCAAGCTATGGTCAGTCAGTTCAGTTCAGTTGCTCAGTCGTGTCTGACTCTGCAACCCTATGGACTGCAGCACGCCAGGCTTCCCTGTCCATCACCAACTCCTGGAGCTTGCTCTAACTCATGTTCATCGAGTCGGTGATGCCATCCAACCATCTAATCCTCTGTCATCCCCTTCTCCTCCTGCCTTCAATCTTTCCCAGCATCAGGGTCTTTTCCAAGAGGTCAGTTCTTCTCATCAGGTGGCCAAAGTATTGGAGTTTCAGCTTCAGCATCAGTCCTTCCAATGAATATTCAGGGTTGATTTCCTTTAGGATTGACTGGTTTGATCTCCTTGCAGTCCAAGGGACTCTCAAGAGTTTTCTCCAACACCACAGTTCAAAAACATCAATTCTTTGGTGCTCAGCTTTCTTTATAGTCCAACTCTCACATCCATACATGACTACTAAAAAAAACCATAGCTTTGACTAGACAGACCTTTGTTGGCAAAGTAATGTCCCTGCTTTTTAATATGCTTTCTAGGTTGATCATGGCTTTTCTTTCAAGGAGCAAGCATCTTTTAATTTCTTGGCTGCAGTAATCATCTGGTCAGGATCAATCAATAGTTGTAGCAGGGCTTCCCTGGTTGCTCAGTGGTAAAGAATCTTCCTGCCAATGCAGGAGATGCAGGTTTGATCCCTGATCCAGGAAGATCCCACGTACCATGGAACAACTAAACCCATGTGTCACAACTATTGAGCCTGTATCCTAGAGCCGGGAGCTGCAATTACTGAGTCCTCATGCCACAACTACTGAAGCCTGTGTGCCCTTAGAGCCCATGCTCCACAACTACAGTAGCTCCAGCTTGCCGAGACAAAAGAGAAAGCCCCCAAGCATCAACGAAGACCCAGCATCAGTTCAGTTCAGTTCAGTCGCTCAGTTGTGTCCGACTCTTTGCGACCCCATGAATCGCAGCACGCCAGGCCTCCCTGTCCATCACCAACTCCCGGAGTTCACCCAGACTCACATCCTTCTTGTCAGTGATGCCATCCAGCCATCTCATCCTCTGTCGTCCCCTTCTCCTCCTGCCCCCAATCCCTCCCAGCATCAGAGTCTTTTCCCATGAGTCAACTCTTCACATGAGGTAGCCAAAGTACTGGAGTTTCAGCTTTAGCATCATTCCTTCCAAAGAAATCCCAGGGCTGATCTCCTTCAGAATGGACTGGTTGAATCTCCTTGCAGTCCAAGGGAATTTCAAGAGTCTTCTCCAACACCACAGTTCAAAAGCATCAATTCTTCCCAGCATAGCCATAAACAAATACATAAATTGTAGCAGTGCTCTAGAAATTATAAAGCATTGGTTACTCATGAGTAATTACATTAATGCCTGAGTTAAAATCTACAGTGAAAAGTAAGCCCAATGCAAGAGTGAGTTTACCTGATAATATAAGGATTAAAAAGGGGAAAACATTCTATTCCTGCCTTTCCCTATTTCTTAAGTCATCTTGCCCAGTTTCGTCCTGCAGGATTTCTGCTCAGAATTTGGGCAAGTACTGATGGAAGCAAGTCTTTTTGTTTATTTAACAATTGTGAAACTGTGTGTGAGTGAACTGAGGCTGTTTCTGGTGGTCTGTTTCAGTGCACTGTGAGGCCAGTGAATGGAGCCCTTGGAGTCCATGCACAAAGAAAGGAAAAACATGCGGCTTCAAAAGAGGAACTGAAACACGGGTCCGAGAAATAATACAGCATCCATCAGCAAAGGGTAACCTGTGTCCCCCCACCAGTGAGGCAAGGAAGTGTACAGTGCAAAGGAAGAAATGTCCAAAGGGAGAACGAGGTACAGTCATACCAACAATATGTGCTCAGTTGGATCCACATGATTTGATGCAAATTTCACTATTTCTTAGGAAACATTTAGTATGATCACTCATGTCTAAAAAAGTCTAAAATGTGTACCAAAGAATATGTTGGCTGTAAAGTACAGAATCTTGAGATGGTGATTCTTAAAAATGGAGCTTGGTATCAGAACTTTTCACATAAGTGTGCTAAATGAATCCTGGAGAAGGAGCTGCATTATAATGCATCTATGTCTATATCTTCCTTTGGGGCCATTATCTTTCCTATCACGCATCTTCCTAGTACCTGGCAAACTCATGGGAAGCCTCAGAAATGCAAAGTCTAACAGCATTTGGTACACATATGAGAATGGTGAATACCAGCCACCAACGTACTCCTTTTTTCATTTCCTACAAATCAAAGTAGTGCAATTAGGTGTTAAGCTTTTATAGCAAAACATGTTTTAAAAGTTGTATATTTTATTAGCATAATACAAGCATTAATGACAATTTATCCCCAGATTTTTTCATATTACACTAACTTTATATATCAGATTATAGAACCTACCAAATCAATATTAAATAACTCTGTGTAAGGGCTTGTTCTGAAGTCTTGTTAGGGCTAAAGAAAACTCATGTATCATTTAATATGATGCTTTCTGGTGATTAAACATCTATCTAGAAGATTTGCAGCTGTTGACTTTTAAAATATAATTTTTCCATCTTTCTTGCTTATCCCCAGTACCACTGCCTACAAATATGCTATGTACCTATTAGTAGTAATCTGAGTCTATAAATGATCCTTTCAATTAATTAATTGAAAAAATTAATGCAGCCAAGCTATAGCTTGGCTGACTCTATAGTTGAACTTCCTTTGCTTATTTCATTCATTCATCATTTTATTGAATTTTTACTTTATAACCACACATAGAGCTAAGCACTTGGGATTCTCAACTAAATAGGGTACCATCTCTATTCTGAAGTTACACTCAGAGTCCAGTGGAGGGTTGAGATAAGTTTAAGCAGATAATCATAGTATCACATATGAAGGGAGACTTGGTGTGTGAAAACACTCAGTGGAAACACAGAAGAGAGTGCTGTGAAACTTTAACTTTGCTCATACAAGAAAGAACTTGGGTCACCCATCCTTTGCACTGTCTTCACTGTACCAAAAGACCAAGTTGATCATCATCAGGATGGGTACAGCCTGCCGTTGCCATTAGTAATCAAGTAGTTAATGTGACAAACTTCTTGAGTATGTGGATTATTTTAAAGGAAATTTCAAACTTTTGTAAATTTATAGGAGGTTTTGATTAAAAATTAGGTTTAAGGAATGAAAGTTGGCTAGTGAAAAAGGTCTTTCTGACATTTGTTACCAATTAATTTAAAACATCTTAGATTTTAAAAGTTGGATTTGGAAATCAAATATTTCATCACTCTTACTTGCTGGTAAGCTCCCATAGCCTTACATTTACTTATGTTTACTAAATTTTCTTGAAATTTAATGATTCACAGGTGGTCTTTGTTCATATTATTTTTTCCACAAAGATTCTACATTACTAATCAGTATTTAGTGTACTTTGCTTTTAAAATATAAGTGAAGAAAATCTCATCCAGTAGATAAATTATGATACTAATTACATTTTATTTCTTTTATTTGAGAAAGTAGTCTTCTAATATATTTTGCTAGCACTGACTTAAACATTGAAAAATGTTAGGTTTTAGACTAGCAGCAAGTAAAATAAATGCCATAAGAAGTTTAAAATAATAACCTGTAACATAAGCTTGACTTAAAGTTTCTTTCTGGTCTTTTTTTCCCTTCTAAGTAGGATACAATGACATTTTATGTTTACAATGAGAACTTTATACAACTAGAAAATTTTAGGTGCTTTATTCTTTTCCAAATTTGATAATCAATAAACTACCGAGTAGGAAGTGTGGATTACATGTATAATTAAA
This sequence comes from Bos taurus, assembly GCF_002263795.3. Classification (NCBI taxonomy): domain Eukaryota; kingdom Metazoa; phylum Chordata; class Mammalia; order Artiodactyla; family Bovidae; genus Bos; species Bos taurus. The sequence goes on along the minus strand of NC_037336.1, from coordinate 24,139,828 downwards.
TTCAAGATTCAGTTCCATTTTTATTTAATTTTCACTCTTTTTTTTTTAATTTTATTTTATTTTTAAACTTTACATAATTGTATTAGTTTTGCCAAATATCAAAATGAATCCACCACAGGTATACATGTGTTTATACGTCTGTCAAAAGTATTTTCTCAAGTAGCCTATCTAGAAAGTTAAGATAGGAAGGAAACCACTTTTCTCTTCTTTCCTTAACTTCTCTAATCTATTGATTTTCTTAACTTCTCCTAATAATAACTCAAATGTCAAATAAATATCTATTTGAATATGAAGAAACCAAATAGAAAAGTAATTATGACTTCTGAACTTGCCACTCTAGCAAAAATCACATCAAAATCATACTACTACCCAGAGCCTTCTCATTTATATTGTATATCTCAGAGCTATACAATAAAATGATAAATATAAACACAATAAAGTGATGAAGATACGATTTATCCTACCACTAGAAGAGCTGTTACTTGAGCTGCACCTAAATCCTTGTCGATTTACAAAATAACATCTTCTAGGTTCATGGCTGAGCATTTCCATATGAGTAAGCTAAAAGATAAGGCTTTATAAAACAAAATTTAGCCTGAAAATCTTGAATTTAAATTTATATCTATCATCCCTGCCTAAGAGGTTAACAATAGACAGAGGTAGATAATTCTTATTTGGAAAAGGTATGGAGCATGTGTTCAGGATTTTTTCTGCTGTGTTGTAATTGCCAAAGGCAAGGTCTCCAGGGAAGAATGATAAGATCCAGAAATGACTTTTCAAAATGTACACAAAGAAGAAGCTGAATAATAAGAACTAGATTTTAGTAACAGAGTGGATTACTCTTGTTGTAAAATGGATATTTATACACATGAAATTTTCACATATATATATATGAAAAGTTGGTTGCAAAATCTTACACATTTACACATTTTTCTTACTGATATTCTTCTCATGCTTAGAATAATTATCATAAATTAATCCAAGACGATGAATGTGTTTTCTGTAGCCCCAAATCTAAACTTTTCTCTGATACACTACTTGCTTGCACATTTAGGATTATTCCCTTTTACCTGACATGCAGCATTTTAATCACTCTTAACTTCTCCATCAATTATAAACTTTTATAAGAAGTTATTACTATTGCAGTAGTTTCTAGTTGAGTATATCTCAATTGAATTATATATATCTGAAATGTCACAGGTAAGTAACATGTATTTTAAGAGATTATGAGGGCTAACATAACATATACTAGTATCACATATGCCTTAAAACAATGTATTTGAAATAGAAATAAGCAAGGAGAAAATGCACTTTTAATGGTTTCCAAATTATACTTTTTAACTCTTTTGATATATTGGGTTAACCATCTTAGATAAGGGGAAGTGAAACAGAGCAGGGAAGTATATATATCTTTGCATTTGATGCAAAAGAGTGATTTTTTTGTTTGGAGTGGAAGGTAGATGCAAAGAAGGGAAGATCACCAAAATGTTTCCCATTCATATGTGAACGTGAACAAAGTCACTCAGTCGTGTTCGACTCTTTGCGACCCCATGGATTGTAGCCTACCAGGCTCCTCTGTCCATGGGATTTTCCAGGCAATAGTACTGGAGTGGATTGCCATTTCCTTCTCCAAGGGATCTTCCCAACCCAGGGATCGAACCTGGGTCTCCCGCATCGTAGACAGACGCTTTACTGTCTGAGCCACCAGGGAAGTCCTCACAAAACCATTCATATGTAGATTCCTTTAATTAACTGAAGAGAATTTCCGATAGATACTGGGTTTTGAACAAATTTACAAAGAATGAAAGAAATTTTGTCCTTTGGTGAATTGCATGAACAAGATCCTAATTAATTACATGTAGTACACGATCTTGGGATAGAAAGGAGAGAGAACAGAGTCATGGAAAAAATGGGGACAGGGTCTACTTTCTTGGTGTAAAGAAAGAAATAGCATCCTTCTTGGCAGAGGAGGAAAAAAGGAATCCATTAAAATATAAACAAATGAAAATATCCAGACATTTCCAGGGAAGAAACAAGCATGGGAATTATTGCATTATTTGAACGTACTGTAGGTCACCTTATGTGCCTTTCCAAAATTAAGTCCAGTTGTAAAATTCTACTAGGTTTTACATAGAAGAAAAGTGTTGTAAGTTAACTTACAAATTGTTATTAATCATGTTTTTAAATACCAGTATTATACACATGCATTATATTTATCATGAGCACTATATTTAAAATTACAGCAAATTTAGTTTTTTAAAAAGGAAGGAAATAAAAAGTGAATCTACTTTGTTCCCAGGTTTGTGCCCCTGTCCTCTGGTTTACTTCTTAAAATATTTGTAACAACCACCCCAGTGATGAAGAGTTGAGTTTTCTACAGGAAGGATTCATATTAAAAATTCATTCAGATTCAAAACAAGACATTTAGCCAAAATTTTTGGAACCGTTTTCAAAATCCAAATAGAAGGCTTCATTAGCTCAAAATTGTAGGATGCCAACTGGCTTGGAGAATTTCGGTGATGTCCTCTCACCACCTTCACCTCATGGAGGAAGACCAGCTGGCCTGCAGACACTCATCCTGTTTAAGCATTGGAGGGGGGGTGCTCTCTGCTCTTTCCCTGCACACAGTCAGTACACTGGCCCTTTGACATGTCAGAGAAAATTCCACAAAATAGAGAGCTGAGATAAGGATGGCATTAAAGACTGGTTTACAGCCAGTCGTGAGTCTGCTCCCCAGCGTATACATCTTCTTGTCACAGTTAGAGGCATCTAGTGGGGCAAGGCTGCTAAATAGTTTACAATGCACAAGACAGCCCCCCACATCAAAAATTATCTGCCAGTTTAGTCCATCCTAAAGGAGATCAGTCCTGGGTGTTCATTGGAAGGACTGATGTTGAAGCTGAAACTCTAATACTTTGGCCACCTGATGCAAAGAGCTGACTCATGTGAAAAGAGCCTGATGCTGGGAAAGATTAAGGGCAGGAGGAGAAGGGGATGACAGAGGATAAGATGGTTGGATGGCATCACCGACTCAATGGACATGGGTTTGGGTGGACTCCGGGAGTTGATGATGGGCAGGGAGGCCTGGTGTGCTGCGGTTCATGAGGTCACAAGTTGGACACGACTAAGCAACTGAACTGAACTGAACTGAACTATGCCAAAGAGGAGAAACCCTGGTGTAAACTCAACAGTTTCTCTTTGTGATCCTTCTTTAGGGTCTAGTCAGCCCCTTACCTAAATGGTTTTTTGTTGAGATTCTGTGAAGAACCAATGTAAGGTTTCATTCAACCAAGGCAAGGTTTCATTGCCACCAATGGAAACCTGTGCATGGTGCAAACCTTTGGTGACAAGAACAATTTGGTGGAACAGAGGGGAAGTTTTTGCCACCCAATTTCCCTGGTGGCTCAGACAATAAAGAATCTGCCTGCAATGCAGAAGAGCCAGGTTCAATCCCTGGATTTCGAAGAGCCTCTGGAAAAGGGAATGGCAACCCACTCCAGTATTCTTGCCTGGAGAATTCCATGGACAGAGGAGCCTGGTGGGCTACAAGTCCAGAGTCTAACACAACTGAGCGACTTTCACTTTGAATTTAAAATATTCCAGTACCATACAAAAATATTTAGCTATGTTTAAAGCCTCTAAGAAAAGTAATCTATTGCAAATATATAATGCCTTTCACTCTGAGATATGGTCCTTCATATAAATGTGTGGCCTTTCTCTTAAAGGCTAAACCCAGCTTTTCATCTAATGTCCCCAGTGGAGAGGGCTGTCATTTGTTTAGTAAATGTTTAGCTCATTTTTTTGGCTGCACTGGGTCTTTGTTGCTATACACGGCTTTCTCTAGTTGTGGCGAGTGGGGGCTGCCATCTAGTCGCAGTGCACTGGCTTCCTGTTATGATGGCTTCCCTTCTTGCGGAGAACAGGCTCTAGGAGCACAGGCTTCAGTGGTTGTAGCACGTGGGCTCTAGAGCTCCAGCTCAGTCACTGTGGTGCACGAGCTCAGGTGCCCCACGGTATGTGGGATCCTCCCAACCCAAGGATCAAACTCGTGTCCTCTGCACTGGCAGAAGGATTCCCAACCACTGGACCACCAATAAAGCCCCATAGCTGTCTCTTCACCAAGACTAATTATGTGACTATAGTCATCTTTGTTTTGTAATGCTTTCCTGTCTATTCGGTTAAACTACATGAAACTGCCATTTTCTTGCACATAAATGTGTGTGTGTTAGTCATGTCTGACTCTTTGCAACCCCATGGACTATAGCCTACCAGGCTTCTCTGTCCATGGGCTTCTCCAGGCAAGAATACTGGAGTGGGTTGCCATTCCCTTTTCCAGGGGATCTTCCAGACCCAGGGATCAAACCCGGGTCTCCTGCATTCTTTACCGTCTAAGCCACCAGGGACTAGCTCTTACTTTGCTTGTCAATAGTCAAATATTAACAATTTCATGGGCTTCCCTAGTGTCCCAGTTGGTAAAGAATCTGCCTGCAATGCAGGAGACCTGGGTTCAATTCCCAGTGGGGAAAATCCCCTGCAGAAGGAAATGGCAACCCACTCCAGTACTCTTGCCTGGAGAATTCCATGGACAGAGGAACCAGACAGGCTGCAGTCCATGGGATTGCAAAGAGTCAGACATGACTGTGCGACTTTCACTTTCACTAGAGTTTAACCTAATACTTCAAAATTTTATCTCTAAATTCTATAAATACTCAAACTAGACTTAGAGTACCATTGTTACTGACCAAAAGATTACAGTTTGTATATGCTATCACCAAATACAAATTTGGGGCTTTTAATATTAATACAAGTATGCCACTGTTACTGATTCCTAAAGACCCCATAAAAACGTGGCTCATCTTCCAGTCCATCTCAGTCACGTTCACACATGGCCTATGCACTGATTTATTTATTATGTATTTTTTCCTTCACTATGTTACGCAACGGTTACTCCACTTTGTTTCTTTCCTGCCAATTCCAGCCTAATCTTTGAAGCATCAAATCAACTTGCCAATTCCACAGCCATGTGTCCAAATGTATTATCCATATGGTTAAAAGAGTTTGCCTCTGTGATAGGCCCCAGTTTCTCTCATTGATTCCTCTGACGTTGACATTACAATGGCAGGATCTTTGCAGGCATTATCTGTTGCCCAGGTTTGTGGGGTGAAGACAATGCTAAGCTCGTTTATATATGTACAGTTTACTCCCCTCTGTAATAATGGAACTGAAGGGTCACATCCAGCACCTAGACAGATTTTGAAAAAAAGTGAAATGACAGGTATTAGGTTTCTTGCTTTGAACACAATTGCATTGTATATTCTTAATCTCTGTTAATGAAAAAGTTGAATACAATTGCATTGTATATTCTTAAACTTCTGTTAATGCAAAAGTTCTGCAGAAGGTAAGATGCCTTTCATTTCATGTTTTGCAATCCCAGGTACTATACTATTTTTTATAATTTAGCCAAGTTGTTATCTCATTAAAATTAATACCAAGTTTGTACCATTCCATTTTTGTAGGTTCTCTGAGATTTGAGGGCTATTCATAGTGGTCAAAATTCACAATGGACATGATTCACAGTGTGAAATACTTAAGTATTACTATTATCTGTGCAGTCTCTGCTGGTAGAAGAATCATTTTTAGGCTTCACCAGTGTGTTGGAACATACACTGCAGCATCTCTATTCTAAAATCGTTTTGATACTAACTCTTTATAATAAATTATTTTTGCAAATGCCTATATTTTCTGAGATTTCTTTTTTTGTGATTTTTATAAATATCTAATGCTTTCAACCCATTGGTATGTGTGACATAGTGCACATTGGTCAGGATGTTGACTCGAGTAGTAGCTGTAGTATACAAAGCCTTCTTCAGCCTCTAACCAGGCAGTGATCGTGCCATTGTTTACGTCTTGTGTGTTGGGATGAAACTGTTTCAGTTCATTTTTGCTCCATAAGAAATAACCCCCAAACATACAGGCTTAAAACAATAAATGTGGATGGGCAGTGTGGGCTGGGATCCACTGTGCAATTCTGGCTGGTTCCCTAATGTGGTAGACTGGTTGAGCACAGAGGAAACTGCTATTTCTATCATCCTCAAGGTGGCCAGGAATTCTATAATGTTCTAAGAGGAAGAGAAGCAGTCCTGTTGAGTATGTGCTGAGAACTGGCACAATTTTATTTCCACCATGTTTTGTTAGTCTATGCAAGTTACAAGGCGGGTCCTGATTCAAGAGTTAAAGAAATAGATATCCCCTCTTACAGGGAGAAGTCCCCAGAGTTACTTTGCGATTTGGTATGTATATACAGGGATGAGTAGAGAACTGTAACCGTTTTTTTCCATCTACCACAGAGGTCGTTCTCTTGTTTGTAGTTAGATGAGTGTGACTGCTCTTTTATTCAGCATTGTCTTCCTGTCTAAGGTAATGTCTCTTCCTTTGTAAAAACACACTCAACAGTTGATACAGGAGATAGTGTGTAGATTATTTCTATTATACTTTCTAGTTTGTAAAGGGAAGAGTAGGAATATTAATAACAATTTTTTAAAAGGCCAGTCAAGAAACCCTCATACACTCAACACATATCTATTAAAGCACCAGCTTATGCTTGGCACTTTCAGCACTTTTGGGGTTGGCCAAAAAGTTCATTCAGGTTTTTCCACACACTCTTAAGAAAAACCCGAATGAACGTTTTGGCCAACCCAATAGCAGTGGATAGGAAAGACAGAAGTCTCGGCTATCGTGAATCTCTTATTCTATTAAGTGTGTTTATGTGTGTGTGCTAAATCACTTCAGTCGTGTCCTACTCTTTGCGACCCCATGGACTGTAGCCCGCCAGGCTCCTCTGCCCATGGGATTCTCCAGGCAAGAATACTGGAGTAGGTTGCCATTTCCTCCTCCAGGGGATCTTCCCACCCAGGGATCGAACCCATGTCTCTTAACGTTTCCTCCACAGGAAGGTAGGGGGTTCTTTACCACTGAACCACTGGGGGAGCCCATCATGGTTTATATTGGGCCACAGAGCAAAGACCATCAATGCTCAGCTCGCATGTAGCATCCACTTGTGTGGACAGTTTTCATCGGGATTTGTTCTGTCAGTAGCTGCAGTTTCATTCGTTTGCATTTATAAAAACATTTGTTTATGCTGGCAAGAACGAACGATCTCTGCCTGCTTTTCTATTTGGTCTGCAGGCAAATCTTTTTCTCTGTGACCACCATGTCGATGTGCTAATGTGTGCTTGTGAGATGACTGAGTAGGGTTAAAGGTACAGCTTGTAGTTGTGGAACAGAGCTGCGTTAACGGGCTCTTCGGAGAAATGACCCTGAGACCTTGGCTTCGTGTGCAGCCTGTTCCAGCCAGCTGAGATCCCTGCCAATGAGGAGGGTTCCCTAGAGAGAGCCTCAGGGAGCATCAGCATAAATTTAAATTCTGGACCCCCAAGTATAGTTTCCAAAAGGGCTTTCTTGTCCTTTGCTAATTACAAAGTAAACATTTCTCCGGCAAAAAAGACACTTCCTCCTTTCATGCTCCTGTCCTCCTTCCCACCTCCCAAACACAGTCACTCCTTGAAACTGCTGGTGTTGCTGAAACCTCTTTGGCAAAGAAATCACCTCACATTTGAAGGCACAAAAGAATTATTCTTTCCATAGATTATTATCTTGTTCTCTTTTTTTATCTACTCCGGTAACTTCATAGAAGTGTTACAGACTAACTTTGTAGATTGTTAACGGCCTGACAGAAAAGACTAGTTACCTCTATCCACCCGCCTCCCAAGAGGCCAATACAACCAGGTTACAACGCCAAGCCAATACAACCAGGTTACAATGAAATTCCCTGACCTCACTGAAACAGAAACATTCTCAAACTTGTTTACGTTAAAACCCTATCATTTTTAGCATCATGAAACGGAAAGATCACTTGAATGGTTTCATTCTCGTACATTACTATCAAAGCAGACCCCACATAGATTATGGTGTACTTCTGTACTAATGGACAAACCCAAGCATAAAATTCTAGCGCAGTGGCTGGCACCTGTGGGCTATTATCGGTAACATGTGCAAAATGAGTATAAATTCTTCAGAACCCATTATTCTACTAGGTTTCTGCTCTCCTTCACATGTACTTCACTTTCCATTTTATTTTCTATTCGATTCGTTTTTCCTTTGGCTTAAAGCACCTCATTCTTCATGTCCTAAATCGGAAATGTTTTCTATCACTTTTCTTACTGTTTTTAAGTTTCTTTAAAAAATTATTTGCAAATGTTGTCATTATTAAGAGTAAAACAGTGTATGTCAGAGTATTTATCCTTCAGTGATAGTCCTTTTTCACCAAGCTCACTGTTACCCTCTGTGTACTCACTAGGATATTTAAAAATGACAGATTTCAAATTTTAAGCAAAAAGGAACCTATTGGCTGAAAACACAGCTTGCTCTAAGTGCTCAAACGGTATCATTGGATACATCTTCTTTCCTCCTTCTTGGCATTTCAATTCATCCTGCCTCTGTTTGTGTTTGTTTATTGGCATTGTTCTCCCCTGCTACAGGGAGTCTGTCTCTTCTCACAGGGAAAGCTTGGCTGGGGAAGCCCTAAGTCTACATCCAGGTTGCTCTCAGTCCAAAAGGATAGTAAGCTCTCTCTTTCAGCATCCATTCATCCAATCACATGGGAGATGCAAATTGACCCTGCTTGACTCATGTGTCTACCCTTGAACCCATCACTGTGGCAGAGGAAATGGAGTGCTGTGATTGGTCTGCCTCAGTCACACGCCCACTGTTGAAGCCAAGGGACACATGGGCCATTTGAGTGGCAGTTCCATGTAGAAATAAGAGTGCTAGGCTGAAGAAACAAAAATATTAGTTGCTCAGCGTGTTGTAGCCCTCCAGGCTCCTCTGCCCATGGAATTCTCCAGGCAAGAATACTGGAGTGGGTAGCCATTCCCTTCTCCAAGGGATCTTCCTGACCCAGGGATCGAACCCAGATCTCTTACACTGCAAGCAAATTCTTAACCATCTGAGCAACCAGGGAAGCCCAAAATTAAAAAGTTTGTACTCTTCTATAGGGTAATCCCTATCCAATATTATTTATGGAAAAAAAATGTTTAAGTAAAAAAGTGTAATCAAAGTTTTACTTCCTCTATTTTAGACTGGACAAGCGTGTCCAGCATAATGCAAATATTTTAACTGATTTTTTTTTTCTGATTTTTCTGGTTTGCTATAAACCTTTCTTTATAAGTAAATGGTCTCTCAAATGAATAGAAATAGAATCCACTATTCATATGAATGGTTTCTGGGATTGATTTGTGCAGGCTAAAGTAAAGACATGTCCATTTCCATTTCTAGCAGCTGAGTGTTCTGTGTGAAATTTACCACCAGTATGGGTAATGACCTTTTGCTTGATTATGCACCAGGCCACTGGAACTTTAAGATTAACTCAAACCTAATTACTGAACTCTTGTGTTTATACTGTGTATACACCATCCGGTCATAACTCTATCCTTTGTGAGCCCAAGCTGCCATAATTGAAAAATATGTTTTGTAAAAGCTTGTTTTGTTTATTTGTTGTTTCTGCTGGAAAAGCCAACTTTTGTAATTTTTGCAAGAGATCAAATTTAGGAAATGGTTTGTGAACAGAGTCCAATTATGTTTTCTATCTCAATGCAAAATGTACGTTTTTAAATGAGATATCCCTTTTACTCTTGTCTTATGTGACAACTAATGTCTGGAAACATGGTGGCACTCATTTTTCATTGCTTTTTTAAAAGTAATTAATTTTTTATTTATTTTTGGCTACCCTGGGTCTTCATTGCTGCAGGCAGGCTTTCTCTAGTTTCAGAGGCTAGGGGTTACTCCCTAGTTTTGATGCGTGGGCTTTTCATTGCAGTGGCTTTTCTTGTTAAAGAGCACAGGCTCTCAGTGCACAGGCTTCAGTAGCTGCAGTTCATGGGCTCTAAAGTTCAGGCTCAGTAATTGTGGTGTACAGACTTAGTTGCCCAGCAACAAGTGGAATCTTCCCAGACCAGGGATTGAACCCGTGTCCCCTGCCTTGGCAGGCAGCTACTTAACAACTGGACCACCAGGAAATACCTCACTGAATTTTTTCTTTTAAATAATATCACATTTTGGGCAAGAAAATATCAGTATACTGAATTCACACTTGGAAAACATGAGTAATTGATAATTCTGAAAATGAGTCATAGAAATGTATATATCTAATTAATTACAACCTGTGAACAAAAAGTATTATCCTAATTTATAGGAGAATGCTAATTAGATAGCTAATTATTTTTTTATGGACTGTAGACATATGAAATAGTGAAATATTCCTCAAAGTAATAAGTACAAACTGTTAATCTCTGATATTATGCTCCTCTGGTTTCCAACCAACTCTAAGCTCATAAACGAATTTTGTTTTGTTTCAGATTGGTTTGTTTCAATAGTTAAGATGCAGTTGACTAAAGTATTTCTTGGACAAACTGGTGGTGGATGCACACTTGTCCAGTTTTTCTAATTTTTCTTTGAAATGTGTAGGAAAAGGGAGTTTTCCTATTTAATTCCTCTCCCTAGGACCTTTGGCTTCCTCCCATCTTTCATGCCCTTGGTGTCCCTCCACTTGCTTTGTGTCCTGCCTTATCACCCTTTCCTTCCATTCGTGAGAGTTTCCTCCATTTTCAAAGGATTATCTGCTCATAGAATCATCATTTCTTCTTGCGTTCACAGCTGTCAAAGTAGTTTAATACACGCAGTGTCACCCGACTTAAGTAAAAGAGTGCTGAACTAGTTTGACAACCAAAACATCTCAGTTCAACTCTGGATTTGCTGTTTCTTTATTGTCTTTGGTTAATTTTCACAAAAGGATTATTTTTAATGTCAGTAAGTGTATACATGATATGGCATGTATAGATACCAGAATGGCATACTACCAATGTACCATCATAGTACACCTAGATAGCAAAATGTTTTCCTCTTCTTTGCTCTTAGTACTACAACAAAAATCTCTATAGTGTTAATGAACTGATGCATTTATTTTCTACCAGAGGTTAAAGAGGTGATCAGTGCAGTCGCTCAGTCTTGTCCGACTCTTTGCGACCACATGGACTGCAGCACATCAGGGCTCCCTGTCCATCACCAACTCCTGGAGCTTACTCAAACACATGTCCATCAAGTCAATGATGCCATCCAACCATCTCATCCTCTGTCACCCCCTTCTCCTCCCACCTTCAATCTTTCCCAGCATCAGGGTCTTTTCAAATGAGTCAGTTCTTCCCATCAGGTGGCCAAAGTATTGGAGCTTCAGCTTCAGCCTCAGTCCTTCCAATGAATATTCAGGACTGATTGCCTTTAGGATGGACTGGTTAGATCTCCTTCAGTCAAGGGACTCTTAAGAGTCTTTTCCAACACCACAGTGCAAAAGCATCAATTCTTCAGCACTCAGCTTTCTTTATAGTCCAACTCTCAGATCCATACATGACTACTGGAAAAATCATAGCTTTGACTAGACAGACCTTTGTTGACAAAGTAATGTCTCTGGTTTTTAATGGGCTGTCTAGGTTGGTCATAGATTTTCTTCTAAGGAGAAAGTTTCTTTTAATTTCATGGCTGCAGCCACCATCTGCAGTGATTTTGGAGCCCAAAAAGAAAGTCTCTCACTGTTTCTACTGTTTCCCTATCTATTTGCTATCAAATGATGGGACCAGATGCCATAATCTTAGTTTTATGAATGTAGAGTTTTAAACCAACTTTTTCACTCTCCTCTTTCACTTTCATCAAGAAGCTCTTTAGTTCTTGTTCACTTTCTGCCATAAGGGTGGTGTCATCTGCATATCTGAGGTTATTGATATTTCTCCGGACAATCTTGGTCCCAGCTTGTGCTTCTTCCAGCCCAGCATTTCGCATGATGTACACTGCATATAAGTTAAATAAGCAGAGCAACAATATACAGCCTTGACGTACTCCTTTCCTGATTTGGAACCAGTCTGTTTGTTGTTCCATGTACAGTTCTAACTGTTGCTTCTTGACCTGCATTCATATTTCTCAGGAGGCAGGTCAGCTGGTCTTGTATTCCCATCTCTTGAAGAATTTTCCTGTTTGTTGTGATCCACACAGTCAAAGGCTTTGGCATAGTCAATAAAGCAGAAGTAGATGTTTTTCTGGAACTCTCTTGCTTTTTCGATGATCCAGCGGATGTTGGCAATTTGATCTCTGGTTCCTATGCTTTTTCTAAATCCAGCTTGAACATCTGAAAATTCACAGTTCTCGTACTGTTGAAGTTTGGCTTGGAGAATTTTGAGCATTACTTTGCTAGCATGTGAGATGAGTGCAATTGTGCAGCAGTTTGAACACTCTTTGGCATTGCCTTTCTTTGGGATTGGAATGAAAACTGACCTTTTCAAGTCCTGTGGCCACTGCCGAGTTTTCCAGATTTCCTGGCATATTGAGTGCAAGACTTTCACAGCATCATCTTTTAGGATTTGAAATAGCTCAACTGGAATTCCATCACCTCCACTAGCTTTGTTCGTAGTTATGCTTCCTAAGGCCCACTTGACCACATTTCAGGATGTCTGGCTCTAGGTGAGTGATCACACCGTCGTGGTTATCTGGGTCATGAAGACCTTTTTTGTACAGTTCTTCTGTGTATTCTTGCCATCTCTTCTTAATAGCTTCTCTTCTGTTAGGTCCATACCATTTCTGTCCTTTATTGTGCCCATCTTTGCATGAAATGTTCCCTTGGTATCTCTAATTTTCTTGAAGAGATTTCTAGTCTTTCCCATTCTATTGTTTTCCTCTATTTCTTGGCATTGATCACTGAGGAAGGCTTTCTTATCTCTCCTAGCTATTCTTTGGAACTCTGCATTCAAATGGGTATATTTTTCCTTTTCTCCTCTGCTTTTCACTTCTCTTCTTTTCACAGCTATTTGTAAGGCCTCCTCAGACAACCATTTTGCCTTTTTGCATTTCTGTTTCTCGGGGATGGTCATTATCCCTGCCTTCTGTACAATGTCACAAACCTCTGTCCATAGTTCTTCAGGCACTCTGTCTATCAGATCTAATCCCTTGAATCTATTTGCCAGTTCCCCTGAACAATCATAAGGGATTGATTTAGGTCACACCTGGATGGTCTAGTTGTTTTGCCTACTTTCTTCAATTTAAGTCTGAATTTGGCAATAAGGAGTTCATGATCTGAGCCACAGTCAGCTCCTGGTCTTGTTTTTGCTGACTGTATAGAGCTTCTCCATCTTCGGCTGCAAAGAATATAATCAGTCTGATTTCGGTATTGACCATCTGATGATGTCCATGTGTAGTCTTCTCTTGTGTTGCTGGAAGAGGGTGTTTCCTATGACCAGTTATTTGTCCCTTGTTATATGTCCCGGGACATATTCTTGTTATTTGTTCCACCTAATCCCCTAGCACAATGCTTTTTTTCAGGATTTTTGTCATTTATTCTCCTTTTTTTAATTGCTAGATGCAGAATTGAAAGCACTAGGTTACAAACCAGCTTTAAATTGGCTAGGAGCTTAGGAGAACTACTCTGAACACTTTTTATATAAACTCTAAGGAGGTCAGATGTAGAAAAATCTCAGCTGCTGTACTTGGATCCCATGAGCCACTGACCATTTATAATTAATATTAATAAATGGCAGATGACAGATGTTTATTGCTTAACTAAAAATGTGTGTGCAATACTAAATTTAAAAAAATAAGTTAGTTTAAGACCCAAAGGACTTGAATATATGTATTTGGAATATTGAAAAGAGTAAAACTACCAACACATGATCCAGAATCTTCTAACTGCAAAAACCCAAAGTTCCATAGGAAACATAAAACTGTCTTTAATTCATGATATTAGATATTGGATTTGCCATGAAACTCTGTTCCTTTAAACTAAAAGGCCTTTTCACAAACCTACATTTCTCTGGAAAGGAGGCTTATGAATCATTAGTAAATCCTTAATTATTGATATTACAGTCTAAAACCAGATTGTTTAACATATTTAGCTTTTATAGTCGATTTTTTATTTAAAAAATTCAAATTCTGAGTTGGTTTAAATCTTAATATTCCATGGAGCCCCACTAAATTGCACAACAACTGGAAGAATTTTCTCACTGCTGGACACTAAAGGGTGGGGTAGTTCAGTTTCCTAGTTTCATTATGCCTCAGAACTTGATAAAATGATTAAAATGGAGATGAGACTTCTAGTTATTAATGAAGAAGTAATAATGGTTTTCCAGAGTAAGGCATCGGAGAAGGCAATGGCACCCCACTCCAGTACTCTTGCTTGGAAAATCCCATGGATGGAGGAGCCTGTTAGCCTGCAGTCCATGGGGTCACTAAGAGTAGGACACGACTGAGTGACTTCACTTTCACTTTTCACTTTCATGCATTGAAGAAGGCAATGGCAACCCACTCCAGTGTTCTTGCCTGGAGAATCCAAGGGACAGGGGAGCCCGGTGGGCTGCTGTCTATGGGGTCACACAGAGTTGGACATGACTGAAGTACTTAGCGGCAGGGTAATTATAGTGAGCCACAAATTACCATTTTCAAAAAGCCAAAGAAAATAATTTGCTTGGGTTGTATCCTTGCCTGCATGCATGCTAAATCACTTCAGTCGTGTCCAACTCTTTGAGATCCTAAGGACTATTCCTCTGTCCATGGATTCTCCAGGCAAGAAAGCTAGAAAATAATTTGGTTAGGTTGTATATCCTTGCTGTATATCCTTTACTCAAACCCAATAACCATATCCATTGACATATATTCTTTCTGATGGGGTTGTGATTTAACAATATGATTTGTCTAAATCTTGGCAGTTTGCATAATTATCTCATGTAGTTCTTTTAACTATTTCAGGTATCTCTGCATTTCTACTATCAACTCCATTTTAAAAATGAGGAAATTGAGACTTTGCATTTGAGTGCTTAGTCGCTCAGTCGTGTCTGACTCTTTTTGACCCTTTAAACTGTAGCCCACCAGGCTCCTCTGTCCATGGGATTTTTCAGGCAAGAATAGTGGAGTGGGTTGCATTTCCTTCTCCAGGGGATCTTCCCAATCCAGGGACTGAAACTGAGTCTCCTGAACCTCCTGCATTGCAGGCAGATTCTTTACCCACTGAGCCACCTGGGTGCAAGTGAGTCAATTCAGTTCAGTCGCTCAGTCGTGTCCAACTCTTTGCAACCCCATGAATCGCAGCACGCCAGGCCCCCCGTCCATCACCAACTCCCGGAGTTCACTCAGACTCACATCCATCGAGTCGGTGATGCCATCCAGCCATCTCATCCGCTGTCTTCCCCTTCTCCTCCTGCCCCCAATCCCTCCTAGCATCAGAGTCTTTTCCAATGAGTCAACTCTTCGCATGAGGTGGCCAAAGTATTGGAGTTTCAGGTTTAGCATCAGTCCTGCCAAAGAACACCCAGGACTGATCACCTTTAGAATGGACTGGTTGAATCTCCTTGCAGTCCAAGGGACTTTCAAGAGTCTTCTCCAACACCACAGTTCAAAAGCATCAATTCTTCAGTGCTCAGCTTTCTTCACAGTCCAACTCTCATATCCATACATGACTACTGGAAAAACCATAGCCTTGACTAGACGGACCTTTGTTGGCAAAGTAATGTCTCTGCTTTTGAATATGCTATCTAGGTTGGTCATAACTTTCCTTCCAAGGAGTAAGTGTCTTTTAATGTCATGGCTGCAGTCACCATCTGCAGTGATTTTGGAGCCCAAAAAAATAAAGTCTGACACTGTTTCCACTGTTTCCCCATCTATTTCCCATGAAGTGATGGGACCAGATGCATGTGAGTAGGTGACTATAAATCACACATAGTAAGCAATAGACATAGAACTCAAACTCAGACCTGACTCCAAGATCAGTGAGATTTCAAGTAACTGAGGCTGAAAAAAGTTTATAACAACCTTAAGAGTGTTAGCTAATAAATAGATGATTCAGGACTAGAATGTGGATATTTTGTCTGTTAATCCAATCTTCTTTCTATGCTATGTCTTTCAACATTTTTGCCACATGTTCAAGATGACCATTTATTTATATTTTTCCGACCTTTGAAAATTATACACACCAGACATGTGGTTGGCATTAGCTATTATTTCTTATTGTCATTTTATTGCTGGTAAAATTGAGAACCTTCTATTTCTACCATGAAATCTGCTAAATCTTTCCTGTTTTACAACCATTCTGTTGTTCAAAGAACAAACTTGAACTTAATGAGCAAATTGGCCTTTTGCCTCAAATCACACTGCTGTTTTAAAGTCAAACGTTTTTCACAAATTGCTAACATCGTATTCAAATGGAGTAAATGGTTATGTTCGCAGCATCACACTGTCTAAACAAAGACACTGTCTGTCAATAGTCTGTGACCTTCAGGCTCTAAGTGCCTTACATGCAGTTTTCATGGGGTTATGTTTAAACATGGAACCTAATAAAGATCCTCATTGGGGTTTTTAAAAGGTTATTAAAAATAATACCTCATCCAAGTACTATAAAATAACAAGACAAAATGAAATTCACAAAAACAAAAATGTATTTCAGAGGTTCAGATTTGCAACTCGGTTTACAAAATATATATGTCTCCTAAGTGTCGTGTGAATCAGTGAATACGCCAGACGTGGAGCAAAGTTCCCAGCCCAGGAGGCTTCCAAGCCTGAAGCAAGCTGTAAGAGGATAGAGTTCCAAGAGAGAACACAATGTGCATGTAGGAATAAAGCAGATGCGGCATGACTTTTGGTTTGTTCTTGGGAACTCACGACTGTATGGAAAAATCACATGCTGCTCTCAGTTGCTCTAGACATCTGCTGAAGGCACGTGAGATTGAGGGTAGGGCAATGGTGTAAAATTCCTCCTAGAATATAGTAGCTTAACTTTGAAACTGACTGTCACAGAAGAAGAGTTTATTTCTAACATTATAAATATATATATATAGCATGTTCCTCCAGGTAGGGAAAGAGAGAGCAGGAAGCTGTTTGTTTGCAAAAAGATGGGAGCATATAATTCCTCTAGTAGTTTTATTAGGTATCTATTTACAGACTTTAGTTTGGGCTGTCAAAGACCAGCCCACTTCTAATGGGGTGCATGTTTGTGATACCTTGCTCTTGGCAAAAGCTTAACAATTTAAAGAGGCTTTTAAATATTTTTTTTTCTTGTTTTATTTATTTATTTATTTATTTTTAATTTAATAATTTTAAAACATGTGTTCCCCATCCTGAACAATCCTCCCTCCTCCCTCCCCATACCATCCCTCTGGGTCGTCCCAGTGCACCAGCCCCAAGCATCCAGCATCGTGCGTTTTAGACATGAAATTGAGCTCACAAAATAAGCCTAATGGCAAGTTAGTCAGAAACACATGGATATGTTTCCTTTCAATTATATACAGATTTTCAGAATTAAGATGTGGTAAAACCTACTAGTGATCTATTAAGCCTTCTAGAGCACATGAAACATAATTAGACATCTTCGAATTCAAGGATGGCCTCATGGAAATAAGAATAAATTGGTGCTTGCCATTTTGGCCTCGCACATGTGTTTTTACAAATACTTCATTTAATATCATTTTTGAATGGTGGATATGCTCCCATCAGGAAAAGAACAAGAGGTGTGAAGAGAGCAAAAGAAACATGGGATGTTAAAAAAGCAGGGTAATAGATACATTATGAAATTGCTTCTTTGCTGGATTTTATTTTGTTGCTGCTGTCCTGTGGGAACATGAAGACCATGGCTTTACAAGTTGACCTCACTCCCACCATAGGGCTTCCCAGGTAATGCTAGTGGTAAGGAGCCTGCCCGTCAATGCAGGAGATGCAAGTTTGATCCCTGAGTGGAGAAGATGCCCCGGAGAAGGAAATGGCAACCCACTCCAGTACTCTTGCCTGGAGAATCCCATGGACTGAAGAGTCTGGCAGGCTACAGTCCACAGGGTCACAAAGAGTTGGATGCAACTTAGCACACACACACACACACACACACACACACACACCCATATTCTCTGGCACCATTAGAATGTAACTAGACTGAGCGACTTCACTTTCACTTTTCACTTTCATGCATTGGAGAAGGAAATGGCAACCCACTCCAGTGTTCTTGCCTGGAGAATCCCAAGGACAGGGGAGCCTGGTAGGCTGCCATCTATGGGGTCGCACAGAGTCGGACACGACTGAAGTGACTTAGCAGCAGCTGCAGCAGTCTTACTTCATTCTCCTCAAAAGTTAAGTATGCATGTGCTAAAAAGTAATTAAAATAATACATGTGGAGTCAAGAGAACTGGAAACGTAGTCACCAACTACATTTTTTTTAAACCAAGTCCATTGTATGATCTATTTGTATATATTATCAGCCATACAATAAAGTTCCATTTGAAGTACTCAGTAAAATTTTCCTAGACCAATTTGGAAGAATGTCTGATAGAAATAGTGTTTGGATTTACAAAGAAGCTTGCTCAGGGCAACTTTATCTTAACGCATTAAACTAGCCGGGGAATCATTATGAGTAACTTGTTTGTATCCCTGACTTTAGGTACAATTGCATGAAACTTTATTCAATTTTAAAACTCTTTAGTGAATAGATTTTGTAGCACATTTAAATACGAAAAGTAATAATTTTCCCAGGTTACCGAAATGGCCTCACTCTCATTATGTTCTATAATTCATTTTTCCTCTAGCATTTATTTTCCTAGTAGGAGTTATTTGTTGATTCGTGGTTTTACCCTTATAATTGACAGTGTCTCTTATCTTTGGGTATGCCCATTTGTTTTGGTTTGTTCATCTGTCTGACTTAGAAAATTGAGTCCTTTTACTGAAGAGAAAGTCCCAAAGCACAGTATTTAGTTTTGTTGGGGTTAGTGGAGGGTGGGGCAGAGGTTGCATCTGCTAAATACTGAAAACTCAGAAAATCCAAAGAAATAGCTTTCCTGATGTGAATTACAGAACATGTTTGAACGATATGCAGTTGTGACACTTTCCTCAAATGCATATGATTGACCTATTGTAGTCAAGTGGAAAATTGGTTAGGGGAGCTGGTTCAGTTATCAAATAATACTTCCTTGTAAGATGAAATTTTTTTTTTTTGTAAATGATATAAAAGACTGGAAAAGTTTATATTTTTTGATAATTTAAACACTTCTAAAACAACCATTTGTTTCAGTATTAATTTGCATAACAAATCCTCTTTCTCCCTGATGATATTGCAAAGGTCAATTTCAGCATATTTATCATAGTTTGTTCTGAACATAGATTCCAAATTCACATACTTAAGCTGAATTTTTTTTTTATTACTTAATTTCTTTTATCTCCATACTGGTCTCAATCTGAAAACTAATAGGAACAGATCTAGTATTAAACCCCGAATATTTGTAAATATGGTATTATTAAGACTGGCTTACCAAATTTTCTAATACTGGTGAGTGAAGACACTTCATTTTGAATGAGGGTATTATTAGCCGTATTCCCTCCAAGATTCATCTTAAATTTTTTGTTTTAAGCAGTGTGTATTTATAATCAAAAAGATCACTATTATTTTAAAACACAAAGTGCCCATTTGAAAATGATATGCTGTTGGATGCTTCGTAATGTTAAACAGATGCAGACATAAAGACAAAGGCAAACTCCAGAGTATTTTTGCAGCCATGAAACCACCATAAAAAGAGTGTTTGTGACCCCAATGTTACCTTAACATTGTCTTCAGCATTTCATATTTAATTATAATAGATTACTCACCAATATAATAAATATAGATTTATGAGATACTTTAATGTTCTTAAAACAAATGAAAAACCACCCAAGAGGAGCCTCACCAACCCTGAGGTTGTCCAGATTGCATTGGCTAAGATTAAGTAGAAGACTATTCATCTCCAAGGGTCATGCAATTAATCTCAGAGTGGGAGTTAAAGCAATGACTAAGCAGAAAAAGAAGCTGAAGTGCAAGCCTGTAACAAAAGAAATTGACGCTCCAGTGTCAGGGAACTTGTTATTTCCTTTTTCTGTGTGTGAATAGACCTAAATGCTCACTCCTAACTATCAGCTTCTTTGAGTCCTAAAGTCCCACTTGTTTTATTTTAGATCAGCTATTTTTCATGACTATTCTTAATATGGCCAAACACATGGAGGGAATAAGCCTTTAAAAGAACATAATGTGTTTTAATATCTAGGAAGTGGGGTGGGGGGGGGGAGCACTTTATCTTAGGAATCACCAGAAAGTAATTTAGGATGAATTTATAATAATCCAGGGTTTGGACAGTGAAAAACCTCAAGATACGTTATAAAAGAAGAAATATTCTACTCTAGGGTTTATATATTTATTTAATTTCAAGTAAAAGTCAAAGTTTCAGTTCAGTTCTGTAGCTCAGTAGTGTCTGACTCTTTGCGACCCCAGGGAATGCAGCACGCAAAAAAGTGTTCAACTTTATCTTCATTTAACTCAGGTGGCACTCGTTACAAGATATGAATTCCTTGTTGCTGAATTACAATACTCTTGATAATCCCTATGATTCTCCATGACAGCAGATTTTTACTTCTAATAAACACTACCTGCTTGCACCCCCCTCCACCCTACTAAGATTCTCAAACCTTACATTTTAAACCAAGACTTCTTTTGAACTTGTTCATTTCTTAATGGTAGAACCTTGCTCTAACTGGAGAGAGTTCTGACCCCAAAATTGGCCTGCCTTGGGGGTTTTTATTGTGATATGCCACGGCTGATGGCTCACAAAAGTTGACTGTTAAGTCTGCTGCTCACGTCAGTGTTCCCACTGGATATTTTGCTCATTCTTTGGGAATTTAGAAGAATAACAAATAACCAACAAATCATCAAAAGCTATAACATGTTACCCAATTCTTGGGAATAAGCCAGTGAGACTAAAATCTGCTTAAATTATCACGAATGTGAATTCCCAGCCTTTCAAGCTACCAGATTGTACCAAATGGTCACCAACAACAATTCCATATCTCAGCTGTACAGAAGAGGCACATTCATCTGGTATCTATCAACCATGAGGTCCTGCCTCCTTCTTAAACCCAGCTGGCCATCCAGCAGGCAGGACCTGTATATTTGCTCCGAGCAGAAGATAGTCCCCTGTCAAAAAGAGGACGTGGATACAGACATAATCTGAAATTAGTTTATGGTTGGCACCAAATATTCCATGCCAGTAATAAGTTCTGATCACAAGTACTGAACTCTATATTATATTAGAATTTCTGATAAGGTGTGAGGAGTAAGTCGGGAACTATAAAGATGAATAATCAGAGTTGGGTGAACAACTAAATTGGTTAAACAGGAACTGAAAAGAAGTTTTTAAAATGTAAATTAAGAAGATTTGCATCTACTTTCTCTCTCTTTTTTCTAATAACTTGAGTAAGACAGATGAAAGACAAAGGGAGAAAGGACTCACAGGAAGCCAAACTTTTTACAAATGTGTTTGTTTTTCCTCAAAAGTCAATTATTTAATGGCTGTCCAGGGAAAGGAGGGAGAGACAGCCAAATAGTGGTCTTAAAGTTTTGTTTTTGTTTCTTGGGGTTTGCTGAGTTTTTTTCAATGACTGAATAGAATAAGTTTTATTTCACTAGTATTAGTCTCACACTGTGGGTTACAGTCCTTTGACTCATTTCTGAAATAGAATGAAGTGTTTAATGAATCTGGCATTCATAGAATATTAATAGGTATTTACCTAACTGTTTCTCTAGGACTTTACATTCTGTGAAAGAGTCTATAGTTATCTTTAATTCAAATATTGAAATGTTAACTAATTTTATTTCACTGTATATATTTTTAAACAGTAGTTTATACATTAAGTCGACAAGTAGTGACTTTTGTAGAATTTGGGTTGAACAACAACTTTAAATGTTACAAAAACTCCTTGAGATTCTCTAAGATATATACACATGCTTAGTTACTAAACTCAGAATATATATCTTAAGGCAGCTTAAAATTGAGCCCTGTTTTCTCACATAATAATAAAAACGAAAGACAAGTAACATGATTAAATTTTGGGCAACTTAGTTTTTAGGTACCTCTTCAAAGATTTTCCTAAAATGATTGGAAGTCTAATAAATTAAAAATATTCTCCATGCTATAAATATGCTCAACTGTAAGTCAGAATAGGCTTCCCTAGTGGCTCAAACAGTAAAGAATCTGTCTACAATACAGGAGACCCAGGTTCAATCCCTGGATCAGGAAGATCCCCTGGAGAAGAGAATGACTACCCACTCCAGTATTCTTGCCGAGAAAACTTCATGGACAGAAGAGCCTGGTGGGCTAGAGTCCATGGGGTCACAAAGAGTCGGACATGACTGAGTGACTAACACTTCACAGAAGTCAGAATAAATAGTAGAATATCTCTTTCCTATGAATTTTCAAAGAAAGACATGCTGGGTTAAGGGTCAACATCAACATGAAACAACATTTATTGCCTTGTATTACATATTAAATATGATAGAATCATATTATTATATAATCTTAGACATTTCCAAAAGATATTTATCTTTAGTTAACTTATATAAATCAATAAAATATGTGGATATACAAAATATATATTGTTCTAGATTGTAACTAGATTTTTTCATAGTATGCTTCAAAAGTATGAAAATATTGCTGGGAAAGGAACATCTGTGACTTTTCACATCTAACTTTTCTTGATTATTTCTAAGAAAGCAGACTAAACATGCAGTTCTGACATAATGCAGCATCCCATTTTGATTTCTGGTTAGCTCAGAAGCCTTCATTTGGCTGAAAAAAGTCTCTGAAAAGGGCAAAACTTTCTGACCTCAGGAGGTTCTGATAGGAAGAAGTAAAGCAACGAACACTGTGAGTTCAGAAAACATTGGAATAAATTCCCTGAAGCTCTATAACCACACTGGTGAGGGCGCTTGGAGGAAGGCATAATTTCATTCTTAAAGAATCTCCCTGTTTTTACATTCTTTCGTTTCTCTTCAAGCTGATCTTGCAGATGATATACTCCAGATGAATTTCTGCTTAATAGGAATCCGTGTTCACAAATTGATGCAGAAAATGTATTCACCATACATGTAAAAATAAGATGGAAAGGACCCATCTTGTTTCACCACTTTGTCTTAAAATTAATCAGATAATTTTCAGGAGAGGCAAATTTTTGGTTCTCACAAGAACTAGATAAATATTAGAGGTTGTGAACTTTTTAAGAAATTAGTATTTCTGACATTTGGCTGCTTTTGATCTACTATTTTTCACTTGATCATCAGTAAATTCAGTTTCTCCAAATGTCCAGGAAAAAGGTTGCCAGAAAGAAATGTATGGTGCTCATGTTCTAAAAGTCTGTGTAGACAAGCGAGATGTTATTCAAAACCAAGATGATCCATTCAAGTTTCCTAGAGCATTTAAATAGCAAAACAATGGCCTTCAAAACCATTTTGGCATATATTTATGAGATTAAATATAAGAAAACCATTACAAAGTTTGGGCTCATAATAGTTTTCTATCACTACCAAAATTTAGTGTCTTAAACAACACAAATTTATCATCTTACAATTCTCTTATGTCAGAAGACCAATACATGCCTAATCAGTTTAAAATCAGGGTGTCCAAGGGGCAGTATCTCTTTCTAGAAGTGCTAAGGGAGAATTCATTTTCTTGCCTTTCCCAGCTTGTATAGATTGCCCACATTTCTTGACTCATGGCCTCTTACTCCATCTACAAAGCCACAAATGGCAGGTTGAGTCTTTAACCATACCATATCTCTGACTCTCTCTTCTGCCTCTGCCTTTTAAGTTCTTTTAAGGACTCATGAGGCCTTCCCCAGTGGCTCAGCAGTAAAGGATCCACCTGCAAAGCAGGAGATCCAGGTTCAATCCCTGGGTTGGGAAGATCCCCTGGAGAAGGGCATGGTAACCCACTCTAGTATTCTTGCCTGGAGAATCCCATGGACAGTGAAGACTGGCAGGCTACAATCCTCGGGGTCATGAAGAGTCGGACACGACTGAAGCGACCCAACATGCATACACAAAGACTTGTGAAATTCGACTACGCTTACCTAGATAATCCCAGATATTCTATCCATCTCAAAGTCACCTGAATAGCAACCTTAATTCCATCTACCTTGTAAAGCAGCATATTCATAGGCTCTAGCATTAGGACACGGACAGCTTTGGGAAGCTCTTATTCTGCCTGCCACTGAGCTGTTCCAGCAAAACAAGCCACACTACTTATAAATTTGAAGCCCCCCCCCCCCCAATTTACATAATGTTCTCTGAAGGGGCCCTGAATAAATGATTACCAAGCCAAGGACCAAACATTAACTGGCATTGCTCCTTTTTATGAAGTAAAGACTCACAGTGATGATTTCCTCCATAAGAAATTGTTGACAGATTCAGCTGTCTGCCCGGTTCTTTCATTACTCTATGTATCCCCTCTGACTATCCTCATTGATTTAAAAAAGAAATTAATCCTTCTCATAAACAGACTGTAGAAAATATGACTAAATCCATCATCTCTAACTCATCATGCATGTGTTGTGCATATTAATTAGAGGACAAACTGAAGCCTAGAAAATTGAAAACTGGATGTAACGGTACCATAATTAAGCCTTGCTTCCAGCTGGAGTGACGTGATGATGCCATTCCTCATATAGAACAGTTTTATTTACAGGATCACACCATCACCAAAAACAAAGATTCCTTTACTAAAAAGAATGTAAAGAAACTGACAAAGCAATATCATTGTGACAAAGGCAAAGTAAGTCTAAAAAATAAACCTGATGTCCTATAAGAAAATCTGTTTTCATGAATAGAATTGTCAAACTCTTCCATTGATTAAGTTTTGTGGTATTACTGCTTGCTCAGCTTTGCATGATTCTGGCATTGAACACTCTGTCTATTCATCTTTTCATTTGACTTTATGAGTTGAGTAACTGCTGTATTCCAGAAACCACCCTAGACGCAAGAAGCGAAAATGGCAAGGAGGATACATAAATCTGTATGAGACTCACTTGAGAGTTTACAATTTCGTGTGAGAGTTGGTTGTAAACAAATAGTGGTAAAATAGACAGATGGGTTGGGTGTTCTGGAAACAGAGGAGATCAAGTATAATTGGCTCTTGAAGAACAAGTAGAATTTTTCTAGCTAAAGAAGCTTTCTATTAAGGACCAGCATCTAAGGCACAAAAGCAAGAAAGAATATGGTGTGATCAGATAATCATGACACATGTGGTTTTAGCTAAATCAAATTGGGGAAAGAAATGACACTCTATAAAACAGACTGGAGTCAGATTCTGAAGGACCTTCTAAGCCACACACTCCCAACTTTGGAAGTACAGAAACCAGGGAGATTAAAAAAACAAGAGATCAACAGGAAGAGCAGAGCAGCCCTCTGTGCAATAAGAAGGTAACCTGACAGCAAGGTAGGAAACATCTGGAAGCAAAAAAAAAAAAAAAAATGCAATGTCCCTAGTTGTACAAAATTATACTCTAGAGATGGTAATAGGCTTGAACTAAATGAGAATGAAGAGACTGTAACAAGTTTGAGAGACATATAAGAAGTAAGATTTTATTTTAAATTTTACTAAAGCACATGGACTTGAGTCATAGTCCTAGACAGCATATTAAAAAGCAGAGACATCACTTTGCTGACAAGGTCGATATAGTCAAAGCTATGGTTTTTCCAGTAGTCATGTACAGATGTGAGAACTGGACCATAAAGATGAGTACCAAAGAATTGATGCTTTCGAACTGTGATGATGGAGAAGACTCTTGAGAATCCCTTGGACTGCAAGGAGATCCAACCAGTCAATCCTAAAGGAAATCAGTCCTGAATATTCATTGGAAGGACTGATGCTGAAGCTGAAACTCCAATACTGTGGCTATCTGATGCAAAGAGCTGACTCATTGGAAAAGACCCTGATGCTCAGAAAGATTGAAGGCAGGAGAAGGGGGTGACAGAGAATGAGGTGGTTGGATAGCATCACCGACCCAATGGACATGAATTTGAGCAAACTCCAGGAGATAGTGAAGGACAGGGAAGCCTGATGTACTGCCGTGCGTGGGGTTGCAGAGTCAGACACAACTGAACGACTGAACACCATGGACTTGAGTGGGTTAAGGACTTCCACCAAAAGTCTTAAAAAATTAAGTGCCCCTGAAGTTTTATGTTAGTCATATTAGAGCTTTTCTATTTTCAAAGATGACTTGGTTTACTCCACTCTTTTGTATTTTCATAGAGAGCACCACCACCATCATCATCATATTTTAGGAGTTATAACTTTATAAATAACATATATAA
Organism: Bos taurus; assembly: GCF_002263795.3. NCBI lineage: Eukaryota > Metazoa > Chordata > Mammalia > Artiodactyla > Bovidae > Bos > Bos taurus. The sequence continues at coordinate 24,113,601 of NC_037336.1, read as the reverse complement.
TTATAATTTTTTCAATTTTCTAAGTACTTGTTCCTCACACCTACCCCAACTAGTGAGAAGAAGAGGAATTAACTGTTCATGTTTATAAATGAGGCAACTAAATTGCAGAAAGTGCTTCACTTAAGGTCACATAGCTGCTAAGGAACATAGCCAAATGTAAAATGCACATTTTCTGATACCCATTTCACATGTTTGACATTTAATTTAATACCACACATATTTTTAAGCTCATACATATTTTTAAATGAGGTCTTGAGAGTTTAAGTAACATCCCCGAAGGATAGACAATGACTAAATGGTTTGGCAGGGAATCAGACTAGGATCTGTCTAACTTCAAAGTCCAAGGTCATACAAGCTAGACTTCACTGCATCCCTACTCACCTTCTGGAGAATAACTAGAGAAGACTTCATGGACAAAGCAACCTTTGAAATGTGTCTTGAAGGATGTCTATAGGCAAGGAGTGATTTTCAAAACATTTAACAACTAGTACAGTAAAATATGTGATTAATCCATGTGTGAATCAAAAATGTTAAATATATTAGCATACCTAAAGAACACAAGTAGTTGTTATGTGTTGTAAGCAATAGGGAAAATCATCTATTAGAGCATTTGGTGAGCTCTGAAATATTTGCTGATTTTTAGAAATCACTGGTATTGTTTTCTATTAGGACAGAATCATCACTCACACCCAGACCTGTTCATACTCAGGGAAGCCTGCCCACAAGACAGCCTTTTGTGCTTCACTCCTCAAGGCTTCTGGAGCTAAAAGGGCCAATGGAGTCTTCAGGATCCCAAAATGTACTCGATTAAGAACACCTAGGGCTTCCCTGGTGGCTCAGCGGTAAAGAGTCAGCCTGCCCATGCAGAAGACACGGATTCAGTCCCTGGACTGGGAAGATCCCCTGGAGAAGGAAACAGCAACCAAATCAGTATTCTTGCCTGGAGAATCCCATGGACTAAGGAACCTGGTGGGCTACAGTCCATGGGGTCACAAAAGAGTCAGACACACCTTAGTGACTAAACAACAGCAAAAGGATGGCCAGGGTGTGATGAAAAGGAAGGATTCTCCTTCCTGTCCCTCTAGGCCCTAGCCCAGCAGAGACAAATCTGCCAATCTTACTCCTGCCTTCCTTAAATATTTGTACTCCTCAGCATTTTAAAAATTATTTTTAATATTTTATTAACATCATTAATACTTATTAATATCATTATTAATATTTATTATTAATAATATTTTGGCTGCGCTGGGTCTTTGCTGTATGCAGGCTCTCTCTAGCTGCAGTGAGCAGGGGTTACTCCCTAGTTGCAGGGCTCAGATTTCTCACTGCAGTGGCTTCTCTTGTTGTGGCACACAGGCTTTAGGCACTCAGGCTTCAGCTGTTGCGATGCATGGGCTTAGTTGCCCCGCAGCACATGGAAACTTCCCAGAGCAAGGATTGAACCCGTGTCCCCTGCATCAGCAGGCAAACTCCTTATCACTGGACCACCAGGGAAGTCCATATTCCTCAGCATTTTCAATCACCTCCTGACTACTACCCTTTTTCCTAAAAATCCCCTGGAGATAAGGCAAAGTTTTATATCAATCATTAGTCACATATTCCCCTTTCTTCTTTCAAGTGGTCTTCAGGGATACAAGAAAATTCTGTATTTTTCTCAGAAAATAAAAACCCAAAACATGAGATATTAAAAACTGTTTATTCCTTTAAAACATTTTTTGCTATTTCATTCAGCATTTTTATTTCCAGGACCTTCTTATTTGATTCTTAAATACTCAATTAAACAATAAATATTCATTTTCATGGAGATTGAGTAAGAGGGCGTTCATTCCTTCAGAAACTGTCACAGTTTCTTTCATTTTCAGGTCATTTGACTTAAGGCTTTCCAGGACTTTCTCTGGTTAATTGCATTGCACATCCCATTTGCTGCCCTTGCTACACCCTCTTCAACTGACAGTATCATCATATTATCAAATGGCCCCTCATTATAGTGGAATTCTACTGAATGCAGAATTTGGTGGATTACAACGAGAGCCACAGTCATTCAAAACTCAAGAGGAAATCAAGCTTCTGAGACTGTGTAGTACCAGTTCAAAAGATTGGGCCCAAGACTGGGCCAAGATAAGCCAGGGTCATTTTTCATTATTTTAGAAGAAGACTACATTCCCAGCTCCACCAAATAGCACTTCATTTATGCCTGCTATAGAAGATAATTTGAAGAAAAACTTATTTTGCCATCTTTCAACTTTTCACAGTCAGTTCCCTTCCCTTCCTCCTCTGTTTCCCCTCTCTGTCTCTCTCCCTAACCCCTCTTATTCTCCAGCCTCAAAAAATTTTTTGTTAGGCCCTGTTTCCCAGTTTGGGGCTGAGAGTTGGTCCACATTCTGAGTTTCAGTGAAACCTTAGAGCTTTCAAATCCCTAAAACTGTTCTGGAATTCAAGTTCCTCCTCACAGTAGAAGACAGTCGGATCCTCTGTAATCTCTCTGTGCATCCTGGACTTCTAAGGTCTCTTCTGAAGCAGCCTTGTGGATACTGCAGTTATTAATCATTGGTTTGGTCCCAAAGATGATCTTCTAGAGCCTGACAAATCAAAATTAGTTCCTTGAAACCATGATGTAGCTCTCTGGAGTGGGTTGTACTCACTTGAAACCAATACTGAAATGGAAGTGGCTAGCTGGCAGAAAAGTGACTGCGTTAGTCACTCAGTCATGCCTGACTCTTTGGGACCTCATGAACCGCAGCCTGCCAGGCTCCTCTGTCCGTGGAATTTTCCAGGCAAGAATTCTAGAGTGATTTGCCATTTGCTTCTCCAGGGGATCTTCCCGACCCCCAAGTCTCCTGTACTGCAAGCGGATTCTTTACTGACTAAGCTACCAGGGAAGCCCCTAACTGGCAGAGGACTCCAAAATGTCATTCATTAAGACAAGTTGTTCAAAATATTGGGTAATCACAGCATGCTTTGGAGAAGGAAATGGCAACCCACTCCAGTATTCTTGCCTGGAAAATCCCATGGACCGAGGAACCTGGCAGGCTTACAGTCTATGGGGTCACAGAGTCGGACACGACTGAGTGACTTCACTCACTCACTCACAGCATGCTTGCGTGTGTGAGAATAACACCAAAAGTATCTCTGTGCGTGCCTGCCCTTCCCTATCTCTCCTTCAATAGAATGACAGGCATTAAATCAAGAAAAAAAGAGCGTCATTCATATTTTCTCTTAGTTTTTCAACAAATATGTATTGAGTCACTGCTGTGTACCGGAGGCTTGTGACACAGAGCAAGGCGAAACTAGCACATTCTTCAGAGCAATGGTAGCAGCGCTTACCTGTGTACCCAGGCATGGAGGCCTCCCTATGGCTCCAGGTTCTCTGTGCATAGAATTATGCAAATGAATCAGGAACCCACTACTGGAAACCCCAACATTACCCACCCCACCCCACCCGAAATAACCCATTCTGTGACTTGCATTTCCTTTCCAAATATTTTTATAGGGAAGCAGAATTAAGGTTGAGTTTCTACAAGGTAAGTCCATCATATTTTCAGTTATTACTACTACAAAAAATAGAAATATAATTATATATATATATACACAAAATATAACTACTTTTACAATAAATAGAAATATAATTCAATATCATCATGTTGTATTACAAAAGGGCCTAGAAATATATAGGTCAGAATTCATTAGATTATATATATATATATATATATATATATATATATATAAAATACATATAATGTACACTTAGAAACCCGATCAAAACAATGGAAGGAAATGAACTAGTTAGTCATGAAGAAAGAAGAGAGAAATTGGGCTTCCCATGATAATGTTAACGTTAGGAGAGAAAGTCCACGTGTAAAAGAGTATTTGAAGAATGAATATAATTCTTTAAATTTTCCTGCATTAATCAGATGCATATTAGGGCACCATATTCTATTTTTCCTAAAACATTTTGAAAGTTTGAAAAGAAAAAAAGAAAGGGTACAAGTTAACTTAAGTTTAATTTAACATATGGAAAATGTTTGATAAGAAAAAAAGTCACGTATAATCTAGCAGAGTCTCTTAATTTTAAAGGTTTGAGTTTCTGAAGGACTCTTTTAATTGGCTAAATCCCCTTTTAGGCTTACTGAAAATTAAATTGGAAAACAGGCTTTCTGTCTTGAATTGGTATTTTTAAATCCACCAGAAAAATAGAACTTTTCCATCTGTGGTGGGAGAGGACCTATAAATAAATATGTGCATATATATTTATATATATACACAAACACACACACACATTTGTTGCACATGTGTCTACCCTCCTGACTATTTCCCCACCCTAACATGTACAGTGAAAAAAGAAGCACAACGAAAAACTGTAAAGTGAGATATGGTAAAATATCACTGTGAGTGAGTGAGTGTTAGTCGTCCAGTCATGTCCAACTCTTTGCAACCCCCCAGACTGTAGCCCGTCAGGCTCCCCTGTCCATGAGATTCTCTAGGCAAGAATACTGGAGTGGGTTGCCATTTCCTTCTCCAGGGGATCTTCCCAATGCACTGACCAAACTCAGGTCTCAAATCTTGCTTAATTATCAGACTGATATTTCTAGATGAGTAAACACTCAACTGCTAAAAACTTAAAGAAATTAAATTGTGTGTATTCCATTCAAGTATATGTAACCACTGTTGATGAAATAATTACAAGGTGCTATCTTGTTGGTTATGAAAATGAATGTGAAAAGTATCTCTAATCAAAAACAGATCTTTGCACCAACAGTGAGAGGAGAAGAACTAAAACAGCTTGCATTATCTACTAAAGGTGAAACATGCCCCATATGATCTTATTTGCATGAATGAAGAAAATTTATTTCTTACACATATTAATATAGTAAAGGCTACATGGGATTTTCTATGTTTTCCAAGCTAGTTAAGAAGTCAAGAGTTTAGCATCAAGTCTATAACAAAAAAGAAAAGTGAAAATATTTGAGGATGTAGGGAAGGTACATTAAAAAATTAGCCTTACGTAAGTAATCAATAAATTTCTGAAAACAGTAAATTATGACTACAAAAGAGTGTGACATCTTTACTAAAAATGTGGAGTAGCACATGCTAAATGAGACACTTGGTAGTTGTTTTTCCCCCTGTGATGTAATTCCAGATTAGAGTTACATTTTTTTCCCCCATAGAGCAGTAAAAAGCTTCAAAGGAAGGAAAGAGTGGGATGTGGTAGAATGAGAATTAGACAGCACAGTCAGCTGGTACATAAAATGATGAAAGAGACTAGAATAATATCAACATCTTGTATAATCAATCACTGCAAATGTGTCACCAAGTATGAGGCCATCTCCAACTGTCAATACGACCGTGTAGACAATCCGGGTAAGGGAGGAAGTACAGCATAGTCAAACACGCCTATCAACACTTCTTTTTTTGTCTCCGAAGAACAAAATTCTGAGACGAGACAAGTTCTTGGAGCAAATGGAAATTTATCCAAATGAAAATCAAACGATAAATGCCAAGAGAATATTCTTTCTTTGGATTTATTTCAGTTCTTTAATTTAACCAGCTGGAATGAATTTTCAAGTAGCATTCTGTTCAGCCTTTTGAAATGGAGGACTTTCCTGTTAATTGGAAAGTTATATTTCATCAAAGATGAAGACAGTGCTCTTGGCTTAGAGATTCTCTTTAAAAAAAAGCATTTGGTGGATATTTACCATAAAAAGATTTCAGAACCTGTATTTCAAGTATGAAAAACTGAACTGTGAGCCTACACACCTAGCTGGAGAAAAAGAAGAAAATTCAAATACCAGTGTTATCCTAAGCTCTACACAAAAATGCACTATCGCTCTGTTCTCTCTCGAGAGGAATATGCAAGGATGTAAAACAGTTTAAAATATCAAGTGTTAATTTTCAGAATCAAATGTTGATATAACTGAGGTTTCTGATCTTCTAAGGTAAATGAATTGGGTAAGTCAACATATTGAAGCATTTTTAATTGTTACTTTAACATGTTTTATGGGGACTGGGGTAACATGATTGTCAACTCAGAAAGATTTAAAGCAAGAAAATGAATATTCACTAGGAAAAAACATTTTTAAGGCTCAGATTTTCAAAGCGCTCTACACTTTGAGCATATTTTCAACTTATTGTTGACTAGTAACATTAAAATTGTTACATTTAAAATTTTAATGGACACAAATTAGGAAAACTAATTTATCACAAAAGTGAAAAAAATTTAAGTATAATGAAGTATTAAAGAATTAATTGTTTATATTTCTTAAAGGAATCACTCAAAATATGGTCTGAATGATAACTGTGTGTTCTGCTCTAAAATAATTTTGCAAGAAATCCTATCTGTAATACTATCTTACATACTTTAAGTTTGGCAATATGCATATGGTAGGAGTTTTCTAAGAGGCTATTCTACTGGGCATTTTTTTCATATTTAAATGGCTGCAATTGATTTTTTTAAGGATGATATGAAAAAAAACTGATGAAAACATTCCATAGACTTACATATATTCTCTACCTTGCTATATGAGGTGGTAGCCTGTTTAGCAGCCACCATGAGTTGAGGGTGGGCCCTGAGGAAGGAAGCAACGTAGAGAATGAGCGCTGCAACCAAGACAAACACATCACTTCATCCCTGATATAGTCATTAATACTTTGAGAAGGCGGATCTCAACTGAAAATTTCAGAGAGGACGCTTGACAATGCTACAAGGCAAGCTTCAACAGTTTTTGAAATAGCGGTACTAGCCACTGCTGCTGCTGCTAAGTCGCTTCAGTTGTGTCCAACTCTGTGCAACCCCATAGATGGCAGCCCACCAGGCTCCCCCACCCCTGGGATTCTCCAGGCAAGAACACTGGAGTGGGTTGCCATTGCCTTCTCCAATGCATGAAGGTGAAAAGTGAAAGTGAAGTCGCTCAGTCGTGTCTGACTCTTAGCGACCCCACGGACTGCAGCCTACCAGGCTCCTCCGTCCATGGGATTTTCCAGGCAAGAGTACTGGAGTGACATCACTATCTAAATTTCTGAAGATAAGCAATATACACATATCCTCATAAATTCACAAACAGTATGTTAAACAATCCAAAAATCATATCCAGAGTCAATTTTTTCTAAGGAGAGCCATAATAGTAATTTTACAAACTAGTCGTGAATTTCATGGTAGAAGTAATGAACCAAATTTAATTGATTTAAAGCTGAAATTTACCAACACATTCTTTGACAGCAAATGAAAATCAGAATGTTTATGTGCTTATCCAATAGATAAAATTGTATAAGACCCAAGATCTAGTTCTAAACACACTATGCAAACATGCTTAGATCAAGAAACTTTCGACACATAAATTGTACATGAATTAGTTTCCAAGAATTTTGTAATCTAACATAATGTGCTGGGTAGAATTTCAAAGTCAAGTTAAGAAATTTTGCACTAAAAAAAAAAAGTACACTGAAATTACTAATTTCAAATGAACTTCCAAACAAAAGTAGTTGATTCAAAAGAAATCAGCCCACATAAAAGAATATTAAATTTAAAATAGCTATATAATATAAATTGTAATGCCCTGTTATATTTTTTAAATATTGTAAAATAAAATACAGGAAACACTTTACTTTTATAATGGGTAAATTGTGCATATTGCAAATAGTAACACATTTAAAGGTTCTTTTTTCTCCTTGTACTTTTTAACTATTTTAATTTTTTTAATTTAAATTTATTTATTTTAATTAGAGGCTAATTACTTTACAATATTGTATTGGTTTTGCCATATATCAACATGAATCTGCCACGGGTGTACATGTGTTCCCAATCCTGAACCCCCCTCCCACTTCCCTCCCCATACCATCCCTCTGGGTCATCCCAGTGCACCAGCCCCAAGCATCCTGTATCCTGCATTGAACCTGGACTGGCGATTCGTTTCTTATATGATATTATACATGTTTCAATGCCATTCTCCCAAATCATCTCCCTCCTCTCTCCCACAGAGTCCAAAAGACTGTTCTATACATCTGTGTCTCTTTTGCTGTCTCACATACAGGGTTATCACTACCATCTTTCTAAATTCCATATATATGCGTTAGTATACTGTATTGGTGTTTTTCTTTCTGCCTTACTTCACTCTGTATAATTGGCTCCAGTTTCATCCACCTCATTAGAACTGCTTCAAATGTATTCTTTTTAATGGCTGAGTAATACTCCATTGTGTGTATGTACCACAGCTTTCTTATCCATTCATCTGCTGATGGACATCTAGGTTGCTTCCATGTCCTGGCCATTATAAACAGTGCTGCGATGAACACTGGGGTTTAATACTGATGACTTACAACAAGAAGGCATCGTAGTATGCATTATTCAATATCTTTAACAGTCCCTTTTGGACTCTAAGTTAATGCCCCTTTTGAGTGCAAAAAGTCTACAGGGTAGTGTTCTGGGCAACAGAAGCACTGTGATAGACTGGAGTTACCTTGGGAGAAAGGCTTATGAAAAGTTCAGTTGGGACATGGAGCCAGAATTCAAAATTTCAGATCCAAATCTTCAGTGAGTAATGAAACTACTTAAACAACTGGAGAGAAAAAAATCCATAAAGACCTGTTGACAACAATCAGTAAGAAACATATTTGCTTTGGCAAAAGCAAGTTCATTATGCTAAGATATTATGAAAACATAGATTCTAAAAAGTTGTTAATATTACTGTTTATGATGTCTGCCATAAAATGAAGTTATTGATAATAGAACTGCCTTCAAACCTCAGTGGGATTTTGAAATTTGAATTCATACAGTTTTTCTTCCCCTTTATTTGATATTAAATGTTAGCTAACTATAAAAATCTCTGATAAATTCTATTAGAATGTTAAAAGTATAATAGTAGTAGTTTTAAAGGTCAAATGAAGTTTATAAGTTACCTATGAATGATGAAATATATAAATGATTTCCAAATTACACGTATACAATACGTCACCTCTATATGATTGTGCTGCTGCTGCTGCTGCTGCTAAGTCACTTCAGTCGTGTCCGACTCTGTGCGACCCCATAGACGGCAGCCCACCAGGCTCCCGTGTCTCTGGGATTCTCCAGGCAAGAACACTGGAGTGGGTTGCCATTTCCTTCTCGAATGCATGAAAGTGAAAAGTGAAAGTGAAGTCGCTCAGTCGTGTCTGACTCTTAGAGACCCCATGGACTGCAGCCTTTCAGGCTCCTCTGTCCATGGGATTTTCCAGGCAAGAGTACTGGAGTGGGGTGCCATTGCAGAGGTGTGGAAATAATGAAAATTACTTGTAGCAATAAAACAGAAGCCCGTAACGCATGGTGTAAATGAACGGTGCTGACACGAAATATCTACTGCAAAGTACTCTTAGGTTCTGAAGAGCAGCTGGGTGATCAGGAAACTGGAATTTCAAGAGGTCAAGGGAGGTATGTTTTCATCTTTGCAAAACCTCTATGTCTTCTTGTGTTAGTTCACACCTGGACACTGTATTTTCTTTTTTGTTTTTTTGTCCTCATCAGTTTCAGTGTAAATAAAACAAGAATACAAGGATGTCATGTCACATTGTGCTCTGTCAAAATAGAATGTGAAGGCAGAGAAGCGCAGTAGTTTTCCTCATCTGAAAAGATATTTTCCTCATCTCTCCATGGAGGTGATAACAGAACTTATAGACACAGTACTTACTCTTAGAAGTATGGCTGGCACTTGGACGTGTTCATTAAATTTTAGTCATCTATCCTTACTCTTACTATTTCTAAAAATTGTTATTGTTTTTGTTTAGTCATTAAGTGGTGTTCAACTCTTTGAGACACTATGGACTGCAGAATGCCAGGCTTCCCTGTCCTTCACTATCTCCCAGAGTTTGCAGTTTTCATGTCCATTGAATCACTGATGCCATCCAACCATCTCATCCTCTGTTGCCCCCTTCTCCTCCTGCCCTCAGTCTTTCCCTGGATCAGGGTCTTTTAGAAAAAGCAAGGGATTTGCAGAAAAACATCTGTTTCATTGACTACGCTAAAATCTTTGACTGTGTTGATCACAACAAACAGTGGAAAATTCTTCAAGACATGGGAATACCAAACCACCTTACCTACCTCCTGTGAAACCTATATGCAGGTCAAGAAGCAACAGTTAAAACCAGGGATGGAACAACAGATTGGTTCAAAATTGGGAAAGGAGTACATCAAGGCTGTATATTGTCACTCTGCTTATTTAACTTATATGCAGAGTGTATTATGTGAAATGCTGACTGGATGAATCACAAGCTGGAACCAAGATTGCCAGGAGAAATATCAACAACCTCAGACATGTAGATGATACCACTCTAACGGCAGGAAGTGAAGAGGAACTAAAGAGCCCCTTGATGAAGGTGAAAAAGGAGAGTGAAAAAGGTGGCTTAAAACTCAACATTCAAAAAACTAAGATCATGGCACCTGTCCCATCACTTCATGGCAAATAGATAGGCAAAAAGTAGAAAGAGTGGCAGATTGTATTTCTAAAAATAGACAGCATAAGTCATCTTCATCTTGATTATTAAAACAGGATTACTAATTGGGAGTTTAAGGAGCAAAGAGAGGAGAGACATAATTAATCCAGCAGAGGAAAAGATTACAAGAATAGGGAAGATTTTTCTGAAGGTGTGACACGTAAGCACATAAGTCTGAGTTAGATCCAGGGACACTAGAGAATGCATTCTAGGGAAAGGCATCAGTGGGATTTGTAACCATTGTGGGTTATGGTGAGTGATGTGCAGGGGTGACTAGGAAGAGCAGGATGAGGACTTCAAAGTTGATGACTACTTAAGCAGGGGCCAGGTCACCAAGGATAAGCGCCCTGGGTGCCATGGTTGGAAGCTTGGGTTTATCTGCTTTAACCTCTGAAAATTTATAGTGAGTACATTATAGTCAGGACAGTCTTATTTCAGAATCCCCAAAAGAATGGGGCATAAATAGATTTTTTATTGTTGTTTAGTCTGTAAGTCATGTCTAACTCTTTCTGAACCCATGAACTGCAGTACACCAGGCTCTTCTGCCCTCCTCTATCTCGGAGTTTGCTCAAATTCATGTCCATTGAGTTACTGATGCTGTCTATCTCATCCTCTGCCACCCCCTTCTCCTTTTGCCTTCAATCTTTCCCAGCATCAGGATCTTTTCCAGTGAGTCAGCTCTTCACATCAGGTAGCCAAAGGATTGGAACTTCAGCTTCATCATCAGTCCTTCCAATGAATTTTCAGGACTGACTTCCTTTAGGATAGACTGGTTTGATCTCCTTGCAGTCCAAAGGACTCTCAAATCTTCTTTAGCACCACAGTTCAAAAGCATCAGTTTTTGGCACTCAGCTTTATGGTCCAAGTCTCACATCTGTACATGACTACTGCAAAAACCATAGCTTTGGCAGACAGACTTTTGTTGGCAAAGTGATGTCTCTGCTTTTTAAGATGCTATCTAGGTTCATCTTAGATTCCCTTCCAAGGAGCAAATGTCTTTCAATTTCATGACTGCAGTCACTGTCTGCAGTGACTTTTGGAGCCCAGGAAAAAAATATGTCACTGCTTCCACTTTTTCCCTTCTATTTACCACAAAATGATGGATGCCATCATCTTAGTTTTTTTAATGTTGAGTTCCAAGCCATTTTTTTCACTCTCCTCTTTCACTCTCATCAAGAGGCTCTTTAGTTTCTCTTCATTTTCTTCCATTAACAATGGATGAACACTTCTTATATTAACCCTTTTCAATTGGTAGCCAAAATGCTGTTTTAGTCTTAATATCTTTGCAAAAGTGTGCTCAAGATAATTTCTCAAATTACAGCATTTAGCAGAGCATGTAATGATACATCAAATTATTTTCCTGCAAATAATTACTCAGAAGCATCTTGGAAGTTAAACGGAAATACAGTTGAACTAATTCATGTATTAAACAATGGTTGACCCTTATACAACTTCAGAGGGTTAATCCATGTATAATTTATAGTCACCCTCCATATCTGTGGTTCCCCTACATCTGGGGATTTAACCAACCAGAAGCTGTAGTACTGTAGTATTATTGTTGAAAAATATCCATATATAAGTCAATCTGTGCAGTTCAAACCTGTGTTGTTCAAGGATCAACTATACAGAGTAGATAAAACAGGTAGCTTAAATTTCCATTTGGAGACATTGTCTGCCTATTTTAAGTATCCATTATACCATATTTGCACTGTATTTGAAATAAATTCCTAGGTTAAAATAATAGAAAGGAAATAAGTGTTTCTGTTCTGTTAAACAACAAAAACCCAAAAGGTTGTAATGCATTTCTCAAGTCAATTCTACTTGGTAAAAATATAGCTGAGAAGGAATTTAGCCTTGCTGACTTTCAGCTCTGTTCTACACCACTAGGTCAAGCTGTCCTGTGTTTATATAGCCCATAATTCAAAGACCTTTAAATATGTATTTACACAATAGATCATATTTGCTGAAGTCATACTGTAGCAATTTGCCCTCCTTTGCGAAATTTCTTCAGTGATGTCTTCACAAAAAAGGAAAAAAATTGGAATTTTCATCCTCTAAACATAAAATTCAGGTCCAATTCTAGATCCAAAAATCATCAGATTAACTCCTTTTTCACGTCATTTGTGCTCTTTTGAAAGTATTAAGTCTTGGCTTCTCAAATGAATTTCCTGCCGTACCCAATAAAGAGAACTACCTAGCAATGAATTTTGTACTTTTGATGTGATACTCATTTAACTGGCTTGATCGTAGATTCTGTGATATTTAGTCCTCAGTTCACAGAGTGTGGGATACACTTTTAGCGTTCTGAGAAAACTTAGTCTTGGAAGTTGAGCTACTTAAAGCTCAATAGCTCCCCTTAGTGGTGCCTTGCAAGAAATTCACCAAGAAGCCGCTTTTATAAAGATCGATACACAGATATATCTAAATACCCTGAAAATTGTGAACTGATATTCCTAATTTGAGTAATTCTCAATAAACAAATTCTATTTGTGATTCTAAAGAGAACGATTCTTTTATTCATAACCCTATTACATTTAAAAAGATAATTGAGCATTTTTTGTGGTTTTTATTTTTACTTGGAACTTAAAATATGTAATACACAATTTAGGAAATATTATTCAAGAGCATTTATTTTGTTCTTTTTTAATATATTTGTTTTTCAGTTCATACTTCTGTTTGAACATATTTTAAAAAGACAATCTGCAAGTAGTTTTTTATTTTGTATATAGGTGCCTGTTCCAAATGTACCTAATTAGAAAACTTGACTTAAAAATTAATAGTACAGTAAGTAAAAAAAAATATACCGGATATCCATGGGAAAGTATAAGAAATTAAATGATCAGTGCTGTGATATGAAATAAACTTTTTGAAAGCACATGTTTGAGACAATTGGACTTCTATTGATCTCTAGTTATGGTTCTTAAATGTAGCTGCACAGAAGAATAAACTGGGAATGAACATGTTGTTAACTCCTGGGCACATCATAAAACTGCTGACTCATAATCTCCAGGAGTGGCACTAGGAATCTATTTTTCAAAGTCATCTGTGCTTGGAAACCCAGTTTGCAGACGGCCCTAGGAGATCTTTACATAAGTGACAATATGGTATTTTATTCATGGGCTTCCCTGGTGTCTCAGATGGTAAAGAATCTGCCTGCATGTCCATCAGCAGATGAATGGATAAGACAGCTGTGGTACATATACACAATGGAGTATTACTCAGCCATTAAAAAGAATACATTTGAATCAGTTCTAATGAGGTGGATGAAACTGGAGCCGATTATACAGAGTGAAGTAAGGCAGAAAGAAAAACACCAATACAGTATACTAACGCATATATATGGAATTTAGAAAGATGGTAACTATAACCCTGTATGCGAGACAGCAAAAGAGACACAAATGTATAGAACAGTCTTTTGGACTCTGTGGGAGAGGGAGAGGGTGGGATGATTTGGGAGAATGGCATTGAAACATGTATAATATCATATAAGAAATGAATCGCCAGTCCAGGTTCGATGCAGGATACAGGATGCTTGGGGCTGGTGCACTGGGATGACCCAGAGGGATGGTACGGGGAGGGAGGTAGTAGGGGGGTTCAGGATTGGGAACACATGTACACCCGTGGTAGAGTCATGTTGATGTATGGCAAAGCCAATAGAATATTGTAAAGTAAAAAAAAAAAAAAATTTTTAGTAAAATAAAAATTACATGCAATTATTGGGTTGGCCAAAAAGTTCATTTGGGTTTTTCTACATCGTACAGAAAAAGCCAAATGAACTTTGTGGCCAACCTGATAATTAAACTAAATACACCAATAATAAATACTTAAAAAAAAAAAAAAAAAAAAGAATCCGCCTGCAATGAGGGAGACTTGGGGTTTGATCCCTGGGTTGGGTAGATCTCCTGGAGGAGGGCTTGGAAACCCACTCCAGTATTGTATTCATAGAAAATAACTTCAGAATCTCAAAAATGTCAATCGCCTACTCAATTATGATTTGCAACAAATATTGAATAATATGTGGCTATATGATCTTCACAGAGATTTAGGCTAAATTTTAGCTACTCTTTTAAAAGTCAAGGCTCAAAAATAAATACCAGTCATCACCATACTCACTTTATGGGTTCTTATTACTTTTAGAAGTGTTTCTGAAATAGAAAATAGCCTTTTCTAAACTAGAAATTTCTGCTTTGCTCTCAGATTCTGACACTTGCCCTTTTCCAGTTTTCAGTACCACTGGTCCTCAGAACAAATTCCCAAAATGGCAATCAAGTCCTGTCTGTCATTCCAGCTTCTCTGGGTAATATACTATATATAGACTCTGATCAAACCAAGGAAGTCTACTTCAGTTTCCCAGATTCACCATGGCCTTGCATGCCTTCATGCCATTGACATATTGTTCACTGCCTGCTGTGCCCTTTTTCCCTCATCAGCCTGGCAGACTCTCATTAATTCTTTAAAGCTCAGCTTAAACATCACCCCATCCAGGGAGTCTTTTTTGATCTCCATTGGCAGAGTTCAATGCTTTCCTTGCTCTGCAACCAGTAGATCTCATGCATGCTACTATTTTTGCATTAGTGTGCGACTTTATTTATTGTATCTGTCTCCATATCTCACTTGTATCTCCAGGTTTTAACACATTCCTTGGCAGGGATAGAGGCTTAATTCCTGTTTGTGTAATGAGTTAATAACATTAGCCTTCATCTCTCCCATGATTAATATGTACCATGGACTATGCTAAGTGCTTTACAAGCATCCTTAAAAAGTTTAGCAAGTGGTAATGATTATCCCCATTTTAAATATCAGACAATTAATCCCAAGAGATACCAACTTGTCAAAAGTCACACAACTAGCTGGTTGCGTCTAGAATTTGAACACCATGTTTTTCTGAGTAATGTAATATTTAATGTTCTTAAACGTTACACTTCTATGCAAGGACTAATTTCTTTTTGATGGTTTCTATCCAAACACTGCCCTCATAGCTGGGACATAGAAGCATGATGAACATTCTTTTAATCATTGGAGCACTCTACAACCCAATTCTGGTGCTCATGTGTGCATGCACACACATAATCAGTGAGTGACAAAGCACAAGTGTATATGTAAGACTGTGATAACTGGAATGCATAGTTTGCAAAATCACCAAAAAATGTATAAAATAACTCCTGCCCACATCAATGAAAAGTCAGCAGAATAGAAAAAGAAATTCCCTTTAATGAAAACGACAGAGGTTCCCAAATTGCATGTGATTTTTAATGGACTAGAGACACTCTTCTGCATTTTTATTTCTTGGACAAGAGGAAAATATATTACTTATGCAAAAGGATAGTTAGCATTTCCAACCACTAACACATGGCCTGTAAAAAATAATCATCTCATTTTTCTATTGTGCAATAGCCCCCTGTTAGGCAACAGCAACGTACAACGTGCTAGTTTCCTGTTCCTTTAGTAGAGCCTCCCCTTTCACTCACTGCCCAGACTAAATAGTTATTCCTTGGATAATAAAACTCTAATACTGAGTTTCAAGCTACTTCCAAGAATGTTTCTGCCTGTATTAAGAAAGAATCATATCAGTTTGCTAATAAGCAGAAATGCACTGTAAGTTGAATATGTTGTCACATGTAGCTAGCAAGCATATAAATCAATCCATGACCAAGAAAGAAACAATATATTTTTTATGGTTGGGATCACAGCTGTAAAATGTTGGACCGTCATCAAGAGAACAATGTCAAACACTGAACTTTTGGATGATTTCCATGAAAATAACATTTTGTTTAGGGTCAGTAGTTTTTATGGAACTTTGGAATGATTTTCACTGACAATATTTTTAGAGATGAACTTAAACACCTCCAAAACGCTCTTCAAATGGAAATATTATGTAATCTAACCTTTTCAGCCATGTTCTTTGGAAAATCAACCACATACCACAAAAACCAGCATCTCTCCCTTTCAGTTTGTACAGATTTATGAAAATTATAGTACACATGCAAGACAATAAATTAGCTTTTCAGTTTTCTCTTAGTTACTAAGTTCATATCAGCACTGAAAATGTGTAAAGCAGCATGAAAAATAAGAAAAAAAACACCCTGAATTTCTTCTATAGAAATCTTATCAATCCAGCAATAGTCTTTTAAGTGAAAAGAGTAGTGGAATTCATGAATCTGTATACGACTAGTCAGCCCTAGATGTAATACTCAACTCTAATATTTTTTGTTCTCTACATATCCCAAATAATTTGCCTGATATTTGATTTACGTGGTCTGAATTCTTATTTTTGTTTACTCTTCTTTTAAAGTCCAAAATTTGGAGATTTTTATGTTGAGCCCAACAAGGCAAGTTTTCACAACGTAACTGGAAGACTTTATAAATATAGTCTCAGACAAAGCTAGTTGTGGCATAAAATCGAAGGAGACGGTGTTGGCTGAGCATACATATGCAGTATTAATAATGTTGGTTCCTAGAATTCCATAACCAGAGCTCAAGAAAAGGAAAGCCAAACCACTGAATTCAATATTTGCAGCCTATTTCAGGACGTGAAAATATTTTGGTTCTCCCATGCAAATAATTTCTCGAAAATACTTTTGTTCAAAATGACTTTTTGTAGACTGAAACTAATTTCAGATTCTACATGACTCAGTATGTGGGGATACACCCAATCAGAATTTCTTCCACACCCAGGTATACTTGGTTCTTAGTTTTCACTTACTGTATTGATTTGAATCAGTAATTTCTCACTGGGATATGTGTGTTAATGGAGATTGCTAAACCATGCCCTCAAAATTACTTTACAATGTAGGTTGTATGTGTAAAATGTTAACATAATAATAAAATATAGCTGATATACTAATTTGAAATTTTAAAACAATTCATCTAATTTGGTGCCAGACTCGCTACTTTGATCAAATTGTGTGCTAAGTCATTTCAGTCGTGTCTGACTCTTTGTGACCCTGTGGACCGTAGCCTGACAGGCTTCTCTGTCCATGGGATTCTCCAGGCAAGAATACTGGAGTGGGCTGCCAGGCCATCCTCAGGGGATCTTTCTGACCCAGGGATCAAACCTGCTTCTCTTATGTCTCCTGCATTGGCAGGGGGGTCTTTACCACTAGCACCACCTAGGAAGCCCATTGATCAAATTACTCTCTCCTAAAACTGCCAACAGTTACCCAAGGCCAATAGAATGAAATTCATTTCTTCGTCCTGGTCCCAGTCTTTCTCTCACTATGCTTCCTACATCAAGACCTTTAAAGTTGTATTGATTCCACTTTTTAAAATGTTTCACACTGCATATCTGAATAAATCTGTGCTTCAAACCCTGTTCAAGGTCAAGATTCTCATGGAATCCAGTATATTTCAATAAACAACTACTCATTTGGTTGAGAGAGATAAAGTTCCTGCCCTCGTGGCTAATACCATAGGGTTATTGATAAGTCATAGTCACAGGTACCCCTGCATATAGAGAATTTTCAATAAAAATTATCTTCAACATATAAATATTTGTATTAAAATATAATTATCCTCAACCTTATTTGCATATTTGTTATGCAGATTAATTCTCTTCTAGTAGATGGCATGCAGATGTATCAGTTCAGTTCAGTTCAGTCACTCAGTCGTGTCCGACTCTTTGCCACCCTATGCACTGCAGCACACCAGGCTTCCCTGTTCTTCACCAACTCACAGAGCTTGCTCAAACTCATGTCCATCGAGTCGGTGATGCCATCCAACCATCTCACCCTCTGTCGTCCCCTTCTCCTCCCGCCTTCAATCTCTCCCAGCGTCAGGGTCTTTTCCAGTGAGTCAGTTCTTCCCATCAGGTGGCCAAAGTATTGGAGCTTCAGCTTCAGCATCAGTCCTTCCAGTGAATATTCAGGACTGATTTCCTTTTAATGGACTGGTTGGATCTCCTTGCAGTCCAAGGAACTCTCAAGAGTCTTGTCCAACACCACAGTTCAAAAGCATCAATTCTTTAGTGCTCAGCTTTCTTTATAGTCCAACTCTCACAACCATACATGACTACTGGAAAAACCATAGCTTTGACTAGATGGACCTTTGTCAGCAAAGTAATGTCTCTGCTTTTTAATATGCTGTCTAGGTTGGTCATAACTTTTCTTCCAAGGAGCAAGTGTCTTTTAATTTCGTGGCTGCACTCATCATCTGCAGTCATTTTGGAGCCCCCAAAAATAAAGTCTCTCTCTGTTTCCATTGTTTCCCCATCTATCTGCCATGAAGTGATGGGACTAGATGTCATCATCTTAGTTTTTTGAATTTTGAGTTTTAAGCCATCTTTTTCACTCTCCTCTTTAACTTTCACCAAGAGGCTCTTTAGTCCTTCACTTTCTGCCCATAGGGGTGGTGTCATCTGCATATCTGAGGTTATTGATATTTCTCCCAGCAATCTTGACTCCAGCTTGTGCTTCATCCAGCCCAGCATTTCTCATGATATACTCTACATATAAATAAACAGGGTGACAATATACAGCTTTGACGCACTCCTTTCCTGATTTGGAACCAGTCTGTTGTTCCATGTCTGGTTTTAACTGTTGCTTCTTGACCTGCATACAGATTTCTCAGGAGGCAGGTCAGGTGGTCTGGTGTTCCCATCTCTTGAAGAATTTTCCATGGTTTGTTGTGATCCACACAGTCAAAGGCTTTGGCGTAGTCAATAAAGCAAAAGTAGATGTTTTTCCTGGAACTTTCTTGCTTTTTCAATGATCCAACGGATGCTGGCAATTTGATCTCTGCCCTTTCTAAATCCAGCTTGAACATCTGGAAGTTCATGGTTCACGTACTGTTGAAGCGTGGCTTGGAGAATTTTGAGCATTACTTTGCTAGCGTGTGAGATGAGTGCAACTGTGCAGTAGTTTTAACCTTCTTTGACATTGCCTTTCTTTGGGACAGAATGCAAATAGGTAACTGCTACTTGGAAAATTTTGAAAACCAAATAGAACCTTTTGTAGGAGCCAGATAACATATACACATTAGTAAGTTTCTTGAAAGAAAGTAGTAATTTCTCAGTCTTGTCTGACTCTTTGCAACCCCATAGAATGTAGCCCGCCATGCTCTTCTATGCATGGAATTCTCCAGGCAAGAATACTGGAATGGGTTGCCATTCCCTTCTCCAGGGGATCTTCCTTACCTAGGGATCGAACCTGGGTCTTCTGCATTGCGTGCAGATTCTTTCACATCTGAGCCACCAGAAATCTATTCGAAAATTTATATTAATTATCCATCAATAGCTATCATGTAAAATTATCCTCATACCAAATTTACAGCAATAGAACCTTCTGGAATTCAGAACTATCAAATATTAATTACTTCATCATATGTTGCATGTGTTTCATGTTTGCATTGCTTAAAATATAGCACAACAGCCTTCATAAAACTAATTGAATGAATGATTTAAATAGTAGATAATTTCATATCTATGGGCATGGTATGCAACCTAAGAGAAATTCAACTTGCCTTTAAAAACTTTGAAAAATGAAATTGAACAGGACTGAATGCTTTTTAAAAGGTGTCTCCTTTCATTTCAGGAAGAAAAGGAAGGGAGAGAAAAAGAAAAAAACCTAATAAAGAAGAAAGTAAAGATGCAATACCTGATAACAAAGGTCTGGAGCCCAGCAGGGAAACTCCAGAGCAACGAGAAAACAAACAGCAGCAGAAGAAACGAAAGGTCCAAGATAAACAACAGAAGTCGGTATCCGTCAGCACTGTGCACTAGAAGGTCCCATGAGATTGTCGTAAACTCGTGATGCTGCTATCTCCACCAGATGCCCAGGACAGGTGCTCTAGCCATTAGGACCACAAATGGACAACATGTCAGTTACTGCTCAGTCTAAACAACATTCCAGATAGTTGCTATATTCTTCATACAAGCATAGTTAACAACAAAGAGCCAAAAGTCCAAAGAAGGGATGCTTTTGAATGGTTATCTTACGTGCTTCTGTGCATTTTTAAGAGACAAGAAATTTTGTACATAATCATCAATAGGCTAGAAGCTGTAACAACATAATGATGACAGCTGGAGAAGCAACATCTTCTCCCTATAAAATCATGTTTTCAAGCTATTGTTTAAAGAAGCAAATGATAGTTCTGCGAACTCAAAGATGCTGTGTCCCTTCAGAAGAAACCAGAGATCAGAGGAGGGAAACACCTTTCAAAGGACAGTGTTGTTTTGTCCAGGAAATCTAGGGAGTGCTCAGATATTAGGGCCTGGCGTTTGGAATCATAGGAATTATCACCACGGAAACAATTGTTTGAAGCTTAGTTCTCTTGCCCTCATTTGTCCTTCTGCAAGAAGCATGAGAGTGCACATATTTTCAGAATTAATATACTGTATGGGATTGGAGGAAGGCAAAATGTGGAAGAAACCATAGAGCTGGAGATGATTTTTGTTCTTTACAAAACTGGGAAGGGTTGCGATTACCTGGAACAGGTCTCCAGTCTATGTCCGCACTGTGTGGTTCAGCCTCTGCTACCCCTTGGGTTATATGTCTGTAAACGTGTACCTGTAACTTACTTCCAAAAACAAAATCATACTTATTAGAAGTAAATTCTGATTTCATAGAAAACAAAAACTAGAGCAAGGAAAATATAACATGTTTGCAAAGTCGTGTGTTTTCTTTCTCTCTCAACTGGGAGGGGGAAAAACAATCTTATTACCTGCTTAATTGTCCACATGAAACTAAAAGGGATACTACTTTCTAACAAAGTGTATCTAATAGGGGGGAAAGCCACCACAATAAATATATTTGTTGATAGTTTTTAAAGTTTTGTTCATTTTATTGTTTGTTTTATTTAAAAGTTGTTACTCTTAGATATTCCTGAAATAGGAAAGTGGATTGTGGATGGAATTCAGAACATATTACATTTCTCAGTGTTTGCTTTTGGAGTCCAGCCTTATCTGAGCTGATGGAAATTTGCTTATAATGTATTAGAAGATATTTATCCCATTTTCCTTATTGTGATTAAAAAATTCTAGTTATAGCTACAGGGGCCTCCCTAAATGATTTCATTACTCCCCCTTCTCTGCTTCAAAATTTGTATCTTTTCTTGTATATCGGTTCCTCCGGCATCTTGAACATTTGGCCTTTTCTTCTGCATGTTTTTTCAGTCTCTGGATCTCTTCGGGGAACTGAATCACCCTATCTGGAGGCTTCACCAGTATTTCAGAGAGGCCACAGCCAATCTGGGGCAAGAGGAGACAGGGGCCACAGAACCTCATGACCCACCATAACCTTCCTGTTGCAATGGAAGGACACACAGCTACCCGTTCACCCATCTTCCCAGCCCTCTAAAGAGCATGGCTTTCTGAAGAGCTGGCAATGAGTCTGGTTTCTAGCTGCCAATTTCTGGTCATTCTTTCTCCACAAACTGTACTCTTCATGTGGGCTGTTTGCCTTAATTCTCTTTTCCTCTTCCAAGATATAACATTTCTGAGTGATGTGTTCCTGCTTCTTACTCTGTATTTTCTTTTCTTGTCCATGTGAAATGTGTTATGTATAAAAATAATCCAATCTTCAACTACAAATTTATGTCACCAAGGAGAAACAAACATTTGCCTTACAGAGTTGTGTTAGGTGGAAGTATAGTCCCATCTTCTAGACCTTAGAGGTGGTTTCTATCACTGTCTTTGTCCTCAATCTTACCTAGTCAAGCCTATGTGGCCAAATATTGTGCACTTTCTATGTTTATCATTGTCTTCATCCTTCCAACAAGCAGTGACTGAGAAGGTCTACACCTGCATATACAATGCTGAAAAAAGGTTAAATAAACCAGGATATAACAACTGTGGTCAATGATTATCATGTCTTCCCAGGTGTTTTGACTCCAGACTTCTATACTCTGTGGTCCCCCAGACAATGGCAGATAATCTAAATCCCTGATGCAGCTCCTAATTACAAGTAGAATTATTACAAAGGAAAAAGAAATGAAAACCAGCATTATAGTCACGTACTGGGTGAAATATAAGTGAAGACAAAGAAAACATCAACTTTAACTGCAGTTCTTAATCCACCTGTAATTAGATCTTTAAGCATGTGAAATCATTATCATCTTCAAACTAGCAGCCTACTCAACTTTGGGAAAATCTCCTGTTTGACTTCTGATAAAATTCCTGTCTTAGTCACTGAAGGCATTAACTTTCTGCTATGATTCTGTCTCTAAGATCTGGTTAACTATTAATGGTGGCAGATGGCTGGTAAAGTCTAGATACAAAGAAAATCAAGGGAATGGAGCAATGTAAATCTGTGTTTGATCCACACACCTGTTCTGGTCTCCAAATTCTACTTTATAAGAGAAAGGAGGTCTTTTTTCTATCCAGTCATAGATAGCTGGCACTACTTAACAACTGGCAAACTACTTAACTGCTCTGAGTCCTCATTTCTTGTGTGCAGCATGAAAGAGGTGATCTGGAGATGCCCATTGGCAGGGAAGCCTGCGTCCTTTGTGATAGTTCAAGGTGATGTCCCTAATAACCCCTCACTAGCGACAGTGTCCTTCTGGGTTCCCCAACTTTGCTTTTCCAAAAAATGGAAATGTACAGGCTCTTAGATGAGAATTAGAAGTTTCACCACTCAATATAATAATTATTCTATACATAATTAATATCAAGAAAAAGAACTAATCCCACAAGCCACACATATAAATCAATTTTTGTCTTGATTAATATGTGATATCATCCATATAAGTGTGCTTAGTCCTTGAAATTATTACATTAACTTCTTATTCCTTGATTTCAAGGAATAAGTAATTCCTTGAAATTGTTACATTAATTTCAAGGAATAAGTAATTCCTTGATGTAATAATTTCAAGGAATAAGTATATCTGTGCGATTCAGTGGAAATGAAATGACTATTAGTAACCAAAATGTAAACACAGGTTTTGTCTTGGATCTTGTTAAAATTAAAAAATCACATATTCTTAAAAGTATGCATTTTTTTAAATAAATGAGCATAAAGACACTGAGGAACTGACTAGACTCTATCTCAGTCCAACTGCAACTATTTCTGGGCAAATTAGTGGGAGACAAGGCCTCTTTCTAAAGCTGATATGTTACTTCTTGTAACACAGAGTTAGTCTGGAAGCCAATATAAATTCATCCTCCACTAAAGAATAAGATTACCTAAAGATGGTGGTTGGATCAACTGAGACTTTTTCTGTTGCAAACAATAATATTTCACCTGCTTTTTTAACCTATTTATTTTTAATTGAAGCATAATTGCTTAACAGTATTGTGTTGATTTCTACCAAACATCAACATGAATCAGCCATAGGTTTCCCCATGTCCCGTCCCACTTGAACGTCCTTCTCACCTCCCTCCCCAACTAAGTTGTTACCAACCTAGTTCCCAACCACTCCAGGTTGTTCCCAAGCCTCTAACTTAGTAGATGTGTTATCATTTTTATTATATTCTTCTGGATTTATTAGAAAAAGAAACAAAACCCCAAAATTGTCTGTACCTCCTTCATGCTAACCAGTTATCCTTTGACTAAATTATATTATGTAATTATCTCCAAAGCACAGTGAGCAGGTTATTGATATATTTTTGTTAAAATGAGGAAACTAGAGCGCAGAGAAGCACCCAAAGTCACAGAAGCAGTAATCAATAAGCCTGGAAGTCACTTCAGCTCTGCCCTTGCTCCTTCCCCTACCTCATAACTCTTTGGAATTCCCTGGTTGACAGTGGTTAAGACTCCATGTTTCCACCGCTGAGGGCATGTGTTCGATCCCTAATCAGGGAGGTTGTATATTCTGTATAATGTGACCAAAAAAAAAAAAAAAATCATGTCTATTCTTAGTTCCAAAGAAGTTCATAAACGTATTATAGGAATATTTTCTTGTGATCTGAACTAGTAGCTCATAAAGAAGAAGCAGAAAAGTCAAATCACAGAAGCCTTAGCCCAGGATAAGACTCAACTCTGAATCTATACAAATACAAATGTGACTATTTGTATGAATGTGTGTTGGGGGCAGGGGTAGGATGGGGGCTCCAAAGAGTCTATGGGCTGGCTAGTAGGAGATTTGTTGGGAGGATTCAAGTGTGCTCAGAGGGAAATGGAAAATTGAGAATTATGTGCCCTCAGAAAAAGACCAGCATTCATATACAAAAGGAATGGCAAGTATGGCTCCTTGGGAAAGTCCTGGATTGCTATAGCTGTTCTTTATTACTGTGTGCTGCTATGTCGCCTCAATCGTGTCCGACTCTGCAACCCCATAGATGGCAGCCCACCAGGCTCCGCCATCCCTGGGATTCTCCAGGCAAGAACACTGGAGGGGTTGCCATTTCCTTCTCCAATGCATGAATGTGAAAAGTGAAAGTGAAGTCGTTCAGTCATGTCCGACTCTTAGCGACCCCATGGACTGCAGCCTACCAGGCTCCTCTGCCCATGGGATTTTCCTGGCAAGAGTACTGGAGTGGGGTGCCATCTCCTTCTCCTTATTACTGTGTAATGACTCTCAATTCGGTTCTCTTTCAGTGTAAGCAGGATATTGGCCAATTCTATTATCTTTTCCTTGAGTCCTTGTCAAGGGTTAAAATGACACGGGAAGAAGCATCAGCAGATCTTTTTCACTACTGGAACTGCCAAAACAACTTCCTTTAGATAATTCCTCACTTTCTCCTAGCTACTTCTGACATTCAATATCAGTGTTTCAGTTGTCACACATCTTTTCTTGCCCATCCTGTCCCTCTAGTAATTCAAAGAGCAGCATATCCATCACATAAGCAGGTTTTAAGAAATGAAGAAAAGAAAGAAGAAATAAATGGAGGGAAGTAAAGACGGAGGTAAAAAGAGTAACCATAGCTTTATTCATAGTCATTATTTATTTATTTGGCTGCACCAAGTCTGCTGCATGTAGGATCTGGTCACCTGCCCAGGGATCAAACCCAGGTCCTCTGCACTGACAGCACAGAGTCTTAGACACTGGACCACCAGGGAATTCCCCATAGTCGTGAAAATACACTTGTAAGAGAAACTCAACCAGTAAGAATATTTTATTAGCTGGGAAACTGGCAGCATGATAATTTCAGAAGACCGAATTTCATGACCATAAATAGTTTGAAAAATACCTTACACTTGTATATCTACAGTCTGTGCAATGAAAAAAATTGTTCAAAATGATGTTGAGACGATCAAAAGTATTGAATAACCTACTAAAGACTAAGTTTTACTTTTAAAATAGAAAATTAGCAAATCCTTATTGGAAAAGTTTTTGTACCATTAACATCAGTTACTATTTTAGTTATCCCTATCAAATTTCCATTATCACAAGTAGATTTTAAGCAAGAGACAGAGTTTTTCAACCCACTTAACAACCCATTAAAATGTTTGCAGAGACGCCTACTTTTATAATAAAATAAGTGCTTTGAAATTACAAAGCACAGTAAATATACAAGCTACTATTGTTGCTAGCCAGTCACTAGCTAAAGCAACAGATTGCCTTTCTCCATTCCTTACACTGTTGAGACACTGGAGACTATTTTTAGAGGAAATTATCCATATCCCTCCCAAGGAGGGATTAATAAAAGCACTCATTCCTGAGTTGACAGACCCCATATTTGAGAATGCAGCACGCAGTCTTTCCTTCTGGCTTATTTTTCTGTTGGGACTTCCCTGGTAGCTCAGTCGGTAAAAAATGCCTGCCATGCAGGAGACCCCGGTTGGATCCCTGGGTCAGGAAGATCCCCTGAAGAAGGAAATGGCAAACCACTCCAGTATCCTTGCCCAGAAATATCCAATGGAAAGAGAAGCCTGGTGGGCTGCAGTCCATGGGGTCGCAGAGTCAGACACTACTGAGCAACTTTCACTCTATTTTTTTTATAGCTGCTGTCATTGGAGCTACATCAAAAATGGGGAAGGGGACACCACTCCATTTTGTAAAATTTGTGGTGTCTAAACACAGTAACATAGTTCAGTTCAGTTCAGTTCAGTCGCTCAGTCGTGTCCGACTCTTTGCGACCCCATGAATCACAGCACGCCAGGCCTCCCTGTCCATCACCAACTCCTGGAGTTCACTCAAACTCAAGTCCTTCGAACAGTAACATAAGTCCCCACTGAATCTTAATTTTATATGGGAGACGTCTTTGAGTGCATT
The DNA here is from genome assembly GCF_002263795.3 of Bos taurus. Lineage (NCBI taxonomy): Eukaryota > Metazoa > Chordata > Mammalia > Artiodactyla > Bovidae > Bos > Bos taurus. The sequence continues at coordinate 24,087,057 of NC_037336.1, read as the reverse complement.
GATGCTACCCCGTGTGCTCTCTGTCCCTGGATCATCCACACTCTTGCCGAGTTCCAACCTCCCAAGAGGCAGAAAGTTCTTTAACAGCTCAGTCAACCATGACAGTCTCAAGGTTTGAAAAAAAGAAAATAGAAGAAAACTTAACAATTCCAGAAGAATGGGGGCCCTTAGCTTTACTCACGGACAGCTATGTACTATCTCATTGCTTCTCCCCTAGTTAAAGTCACTCAGTCGTGTCTGACTCTTTGCGATCCCATGGACTATACAGTCCATGGAATTCCCCAGGCCAGAATATCCCTTCCCCAGCGGATCTTCCCGACCTAGGAGTCAAACCGGGGTCTCTTGCATTGCAGGTAGATTCTTTACCAACTGAGCTATCAGGGAAGCCCTGCTTCTCCCCAAGAATGATATCCAAAAAAAAAAAAGCCACATTCCTAGCCTTAGGGCATGGGGCACTGGGCTCTTCCTGATGGCGATGTCAGTCATCCTGGACTGTGGCCTCTCCCCTTGCTTTGGTCCTATACTTTGCTTGATTGTTGGTTTTTTTTTTTTTTTTTTTGGTTGGCTAGTTTGAGAAGGAAACAAAAAAAAATGACCTAATGATTTAAAAATTAATCTTGGAATAAGTTGGAGAAGAAATAGTTTAATAAGTTCCTCTACTCAATGTAAAACTAAGGAAAGACATTATTTTGTACTTCTTAAAGCAGTAGTTTAATAAAATCAAAACAAAAAGAAACTAGGACTTCCCTGGCAGCCCAGTGGGGTTATGACTTCGTGCTTCCACTGCAAGGGGCTCGGATTGGATCCCCAGTTGGGGAAGATCCTGCTTGCCATGAGTCAAAAAGACACAGTACAAAAATAAAAATAAAAACTAGAAAAAAACAAAAATAAAAACACTTGGTATTTAACATCCTAGGGATTGTCTTTATGTGATAACTGTTTAGAAGCAGATCCTATTTATCACGAAGTTTGCCCCTACTCATCTTTTTCCCATAGAAAAAAAATGGTTATGACTCATAACAAGAACACACCATACACTACAGGAAAATAGATTATAGTTTTATCCAAACCAGCAGTGAGAATAATTTATGATTCCAGAAAAGACATAGACAAGCAGAATCAGTTTAGAAAAGTGAATCATTTTCATGCAAATGAATCCTAACTTTCTTGATTGCCATCCTAGTCTCATTTAAATGTTGACGTTTTTAGGGTGGGAGGGGGGAAATAAATTATTGTGGTAAACCAATATTTCCACTTGTTGACTGTGGAATATTTAAAGCATAGCTTAATATGCAACATGTGAAAGAAAAGGGTCAAGAGAATACAGCTTAATTGGAATCCATATGATCCAATCAAATCCAAAATGCTACTATTAATAGAAAGGAAGAGATCATTAGAATGTGCTATTCCATGTCTCCAGATTTTTCAAATTTATTATGAAAATTATCCTTTCCACATCATCAAAATAGATTGGTCATAGCCATTGTTCCAGGCTGAAGCAATATGAAATTCAGGGCCAATATCAATTTTATTGCCTCAACCCTTTCCACCCCTCAAAACAACCAGCCAATTAGATAATTTATAAGCAATTAAATTAACAGAATAATTAAAAATTAGTAGGTTTAAAAAGAAATGACTGTAGAAAAGCATCAGTTGTTTCAGGTTTGATATAGTCACCTGTGGGATAGTTCTATAAAACTAATCAGTAGGTGTATTTCCTATCTGTCTTAGTCCATTTGGACTGCCATAACAAAATAACCAAGTCTCAGTTCAGTTGCTCAGTCGTGTCCGACTCTTTGCGACCCCATGAATCGCAGCACGCCAGGCCTCCCTGTCCATCACCAACTCCCAGAGTTCACTAAGTCTGGTAGCTTATAAATAACAGTTCTGGAGTTTAAAAACTCAAGATGAAGGCACCAGAAGATTTGGTACCTAGTTAGGGCCCACTTAAGGCTTCCCTAGTAGCTCAGCTGGTGAAGAATCTGCCTGCAATGCAGGAAACCCCAGTTAGATTCCTGGGTCAGAAAGATCCACTGGAGAAGGGACAGGCTACCCACTCCAGTATTCTTGGGCTTCCCTGGTGGCTCAGCTAGTAAAGAATCTACCACAATGCAGAAGACCTGTGTTCAATCCCTGGATTGGGAAGATTACTTGGAGAAGGGAACAGCTACCCATTCCAGTATTCTGGCCTGGAGAATTCCAGGGACTGTATGTATAGTCCATGGGGTCGCAAAGAGCCGGGCATGACTGAGTGACTTTCACCTCACCTTTGAGCACCCACTCTCTGGTTAATAGATGGCACCTTCTTGTTGGGATCTCTTGTGGTAAAACAGGCTAAGGCTCTCTCTGGAGCCTCTTTTACAAGGGCACTAATTCCAATCATGAGGGCTACATCCACATGACGTAATAACCCTATCTCCTAATACCATTACAACAGGCATTAGGATTTCAAGATATGAATTTGGAAGGGGACACACTCAGGCCATAGCACCATCCACTTATGAGTCATCATTTAAATGAATAAATAATCAAAAGATAGATTCTGCCATCCCTATTATAAAGCTAACAGCAACAGTGCTTTGAGGGACAAATAGGGCTACCCAATTAGATTTAGTATTTCCATGTGTATAAGTTATATATTCTCTTAAAATTTATCATCTCCAGATAGAAAGAAGTTAAAGCTTTATATTATTTTACAATAATTGCTCTACCATCCCTGGTGTCTGTTGTAAATATTAATGTTTTCCAGCCTGTAAAATGATAAGAAAACATTATTGCCTTTGTAGTTATATAACTTTATAAGTTTTGATACCAAAAAAACAAGAAAATTTGAAAATACAGAAGTCTAACTTTGCAAAGAATCAGAGTGATTTAAGTTCTGAAGGAAAATTCTTTATCTATAAAAATCACTACTGAACTAACTAATGTAACTAAATACTATTTAAGTAGTGCTTCAAAGGGTTTAAAAAAATAAAATATACCTTTGAGTAGCATTTCAAGTAGAGAGGTAACCCTGTGTAAGATTATTTTAGCCCCTCAAAGAAAAGTAGCATATTGTCTTGCTTTTCCCTGTGTCACTTGAAACACTTACAACACTCACATATTAAGTTAAAAGTGAATTGAGATAACAAATTCATTGCTAAGTTGTTTGTTAAAGCTTGGAAAGACACATATTGCTAAAGTAGAGGAAAATAATTAAAAGTGAAATTCCCTATACATTCTAATTTGCAAGACAAAGCTTCAGTCTTACTACAAAGTGCTGCATTATGGTTCTATAGACACCACACCAGCCCTAATCCATAACTGTCCTCAGCGCTTCCCCAGACTTCACTGGGTGCCACGCTCCCAGCTTCCACTTGGCACTGCGCTCAGCTTGCACTCCCACAAACTCAGTCAGTAGATGTATTTCCTATCTAGACTTCCCAGTGGAAAGTCTAAGGAACTCAGGAAAGCAAATGTAAGGAAAAGCAATCTTTGGGGAAAAAATTGCTATTTTACATTTCAAAAAAAATTTTTTAATGTCATTCGATATTATCAAAGTGTCAGTGAAGTAATCACAATGAGAAAAATGAGAACTTAGTTGAACTTTCTCACCCCGGTTTTGCAATTTAATATCGTTTTATTTTGCAACACATAAAGGGAAAGGATTACAGCATAGTTCAGCACAGGAAACCTCCACAACCTTGATCCAGCCCTGCTGCACACTGATAACCACCTACTGCCCACCCCCCAGTCCTGAGCCTGGTTCGAGAAGCACCAGCAATGCTGTCCAAACAGACGAACTGCACTCCAACCTGGGTGCCTTGGGAAAATCTCCAGCTCTTCCAGTTTCACCCTGGACTGGAGCCAGATTGTAAGCAAATGTATGAAGGCCCAGTCACCCCTTCTGCCTTGTGTTTCTCTCATTTCCTGTGCAGGATAACAGCTCCAGGAACTCAGCTTTTCCTCCCAGGGTAAATCACGTAGAACCTATGGGACTAAAAAAGAAAAGAAAACTCCAGAACCCCCATAATGAAAGAAATGACAGAACATACTGGAGGAAACCAGCCGTCTCCATTCTTTCTAGCACTGGGTAGCTTTAACCCACACCCACGTCGATTGTCTTGACTTCAAGAAGCTGTCTCTCTATAAATAAACTGACCAATGTATCTTTAAAACATAAACGGCTTGAACTGTCATAATAAACACTGCAAAATAAATACCAAATAACATCTGGAGGAAAAGCTTTGGAGGGAATGGGGTGAGAGAGAGTGCTAACTTTCCTTAGTTCTATTACTAAAGTATGTACCTCATTTTTAAAATTTAGGACAAGTTTTCCATTATTAACCAAACACAAACCAAAGATGTACTGATTTTACTTTAAAATCTCAGATAAGGGAATACTGTCTGTAATTGTGTCTTTGAGCTAATCTTACTGACATTTTAACTCTCTTGTTTTCTACTATTTGAAACAGTGTTCACTTATTAAGCCACTTCATTTAGATATGAAAATGGTTGGTATTTAGCTCTAATTATTATTGGTACTGTTAGACAAGAAAAGTATCCCCTTTTGCCTTAGGCAACTAAAATCTGCAATGTACTATACTAGGAAAATGCAACATTTTCATCCTAACGTGTTATTACATTAAATTATTTCTCCTTGCAATGACAAGCAAAAAGACCATGTTCCATCTGCTTCTCATCTGCATCCAACTTGTGGGTAGTGATTCAATTCGGTTAATATTTATAGAGACAGTAACTAGTCAGACACTCTTCCTATGCAAAATCATTACAAAGAATGCTTGAGTCTCTCCTAGTGAATTTAAGGATTGCTGTGTGCACGCTTGCCCCAGAGTCACCTTGCTTATTTTGTGTAATGCTCTCATAAAATTTTGTAGGTGATATAGTAAGCATGGTACATCCAATGCCAAAGAAAGAAAAGCACTAGAAATATGTAATTTGTAAGTAAAATTTTATATCAAAAAATTATCATGCCCATTTTATAGTAAATAACAATAATCAGTTCAATTATTCCAAGCTTATATACCCTCAATTATTTTTTCTTCCTAGTTCACAAATCTTGATTTTTCTTTTAAATAATGAAACAAACCTGTTCATACTAATAGGATGATAAATATTTCTCAAATAAGGATGTTTAATCTCATGTAAGTGTTTTTCAAAAGTACATTTGCTTCTCTTTCCTTAGGGAGTAGAGTTTGGCAAAGGATGTTGCTGAGATACGGTTTGAGGCATCATCTCATCTGCTAACAGTCTGCTCCTGATGACACATATTTATTCCATTTTTCACATGTGGCTGAAACTGTACCAGCAAAATGGGGAACTCAGTTTTCCTATTTTAAAAAAAGATACCATTTGGCTGCATCATGAAACAATCCAAATGTACTTCAGAAGAAACAGCCAAGATGGATAGTTACATGGAATCGCTGGAGAACACTGGGAAATAAGTCATCAGACATTTCATTGCTTTTTTTTTCTTTCTTTCTTTTTCTGATTAACCAAAATGCCAGTTTTAGCCAGGCTGCGTGAAGGATATTTTACATTCCAGTCTCTTCTATCAGAAACTGTTAAATGTGGACAGTAGGTCAAATGTACCGAGGCTACAAGTTGTAATACATTTAAGAGACTCTTACTCAGTTTTGATGATTAACCATTCCCTCTCTTTCAACAAACAAAAATACAGCAAACAAAATAAAGATGCATTCATATTGCAAGTTCCAAAAAGAGCATTTGCTTTCCATTCTACAAGATTTTGAATGTCACAAAGGCAAGCATATTTAAGCAAAAACAAATATCCCGTAGCTCAACAGAAAGAAAGAGGACATACAAACATGGCTGCAGGGGTGGGGCGGTGCGCCACGGTGTCCGCCATTTTTCCACCTCTCTTCCTCCACTTCCCTTGACTGACCAGCTCAGTGACTCCAGATTCCTGTTCCTCTCCCAGTCAGTAGACCCCCATTTGGCAGCATCATGAGACACAAAATCCAAATGTGCTACAGAAGAAAAAGCCAAGATGACTAGTTAGATGGAATCATTGGAGGACACTGGGAAATAAGCCTGAGGTTACCTGATGGAGTGAAATTTTGTGGAAAGGGCACAGTCTTTGGAGACTCAAAGAGCTTCAATTAAATCCCTTTTTGGCAGACTGTGCAATCTTGGAAAAATAATTGAAGTTCTTTGATTCTCAGTATCTTCTTGTATAAAATGAGTATATTATTCCAGACTATGCAGAATTGTTGTCAGGATTAAAGGAAACATAGTATATGGATTGCAGAATAAATTAATTAAAATAAAATTTTAAAAAAGTGTATGACTTGCCAGGCACATGGTGGGTACTCTGTAAGTTGTTCCTGTCGTCATCAGATCTTTTATATGCTTTGTTTAAAACACTTAGAATTTCCAAATCACTCTGAAATGTAAGTTCTTATATACAAGCATATTTTCTTGCACTTTACTTCATGGCATTTCACAGATAATGTGGTTTTGACAGGCAAGATTTGTGACCACCTTGCTTTGTCAGGTGATGGTTAGCATTTTTTAGCAATAAGATTTTTTGTTTTGCTTTGTAGAATTCAGCAATGTGTTTCTAAATATTCTTTTTTAACTTTAATTTTTTATTGAAGGATAGTTGATTTACAATGTATTTTCAGATGTACAAGAAAGTGACTCAGTTATACATATATATATATATATATATATTCTTTTTTAGATTCTTTTCCCTTATGGATTATTACTAAATACTGGATATGTTTCACTCTGCTATACAGTAGGTACTTGTTGGTCATCTGTTTCATATATAGTGGTATGTATATATTCATCCCAAACAATTAATCCCTCCCCCACTTTCCTCTTTGGCAACCATGTTTGTTTTCTGTGTCTGAGGTCTACTTCTGTTTTGTATGTAAGTTCATTTGTCTCATTTTCTTTTTTAAGATTCCACACGTAAGTGATATCATGATATTTGTGCTTGTATTCAAGTCACCCTCATTTTACTTAATAACAGCCCCACAACACAAGAGTAGTGATGCTGGCCATTCAGATAGGCCAAAGAGAAGCTGAAAGATGCTTCCTTTAAGTGAAAAAGTGAAAGTTTTCAATAAGGAAAGAAAAAAAAATTGTGTGCTGAGGTTGCTAAATTCTATGGTAAGAACAAGTTTTCTATCCGTGAAATTGTGAAGAAGGAAAAAGAAATTCATGCTACTTTTGCTGTCACACCTCAAACTGCAAAAGTTACAGGCACAGTGAGTGATTAGTACTTAGATAAGATTTTAAAAGGCATTAAGTTTGTACAATAAGACATTCAGAGAGAGAGACAAAGATCATATGCATTTAATTTTTATTACAGTATATTGTTATAATTATTTGATTTTATTATAAGTTATCATGGTTAATCTCTTACTGTGCCTAATGTATAAATTAAATTTTATCATAGATATGTATGTGTAGGAAAAAAAAAACATAGTATATATAGGATTTGATACTATCTATGGTTACAGGCGTACTCTTGCCTGGAAAATCCCATGGATGGAGGAACCTGGTAGGCTGCAATCCATGGGGTCTGGAAGAGTCGGACACGACTGAGCGACTTCATTTTCACTTTTCACTTTCATGCATTGGAGAAGGAAATGGCAACCCACTCCAGTGTTCTTGCCTGGAGAATCCCAGGGACGGGGGAGCCTGGCAGGCTACCATCTATGCGGTAGCACAGAGTCGGACACGAATGAAATGACTTGGCAGCAGCAGCAGCAGCAGCAGTTTCAGGCAACCACTGGAGGTCTTGAGATGCACCCTCTATGAATAAGGGGAGACCCAGGTTCGATCCCTGGGTTGGGAAGATCCCTTGGAGAAGGAAATGGCAATCCACTTCAGTACTATTGCCTGGAAAATCCCATGGACAGAGGAGCCTGGTAGGCTACAGTCCACGGGGTCGCAAAGAGTTGGACATGACTGAGCGACTTCAGGTTCACGTTTCACGTAGTTCTTTGACAGTGAAACAAGATAGGAAGGAAGTTATAGAGTCATAGGCCATGAGAAGACTCTGGCATAAAAGAGCATACATATGCTGTTTGCGAACTCCAAGTAGCTGTTGTGTTCTCTGGCAAGAGATTTGGTGGGTGTGTGGGCAGGGAACAGATGACAAATGGCCTTATATGCTATGTGAAAGACTTGGAACTTTATCTTGAAAAGTGACGAGTCTGGGAAAGGTTTTGAGAAAGGCAACGGAATCATTCTATTTGGCTTACAAAGATGAGTTTGGTGACAAAGAAAGGACAGAATTTTTAAAAAGAAGGAACAAAAGAAACCTCAGACGAGCAGTTCAATCTCTGAGTCAGGAAGATCCCCTGGAGTAGAAATGGCAAGCCACTCCAGTATTCTTGCCTAGAAAATTCCATGGACAGAGGAGCCTGGTGGACTATGGTCCTTGAAGTCACATAGTCACATATTACTGAGTGACTGATAACTTGCAATAAAATTGTATTACTGAACTAAAAAATACCCAGAGCCTGAATGAATGCACAGAGAAGGTGAAGGAGAGGAGAGAATAGGTATGAGACATAATTTGAAAGTAGGAGCCACAAGAGGAAGCTGGCAAGTGAGGTGAATCCATGTGTCTCTTGGTGTGTCTGAGGTTAGTGGTATCACTACACAGAGAACTGACCATAGGCACAAGTAGATTGCCTGCTTGCCTTGTTGATGTTGAAATGTGTGAAGCATTCAATGGGGATGAACTCAAGGGAGTCTGAGATACAAGTCAGTCCCTTTCAGAGTGTGTAAAATGAAACATCAAATTAGAAGTAATCATCTAATTAATAAACCAGAGGGCAGAGGTGAGTGGATCTGAGCAGAATACACTAAAAGTAAAGGAACAAGATTGAACACACTTAGCAATATTTAAGAGATCCCCTAGAGGAGGAAATGGCAACCCACTCCAGTATTCTTGCCTGGAGAATCCCATGGACAGAGGAGCCTAACAGGCTGTGGTCCATAGGGTCACAAAGAGTTGGACAAGACTGAAGGGACTTAGCATGCATGCACAGAGAAAAACAAAGTCAGACTGAGAGGTAAATAAAGAACAAAAAAAGTGACAGCACAGAACAGTTACAGGCGGAAATCAAAAGGTGTGATGCTATCAAAAACTACAACAAAATCAATTAATCTAAAGACCCTGTGTTGCCATGACTTGCCAGAACTTGTTTCCTCAAAATTATACAAACAGAAGTCAAACCTCAGTGTGTTTTTTTAATTTTAATTTTTTTTTTTTTTTTTTTGCCACAGGGCATGGTATGGGGGAGCTTAGCTCCTCAACTAAGGATAGAACCCTTGCCCCTATAGTAGAAGCCAGGAGTCTTAACCACAGGACCACCAGGAAAGCCCCAGATCTCAGTGTGTTGAGAACAGAATGGGAGGTAGGGAATTGCAGATGGAAAAGGGACAGAGGCAAAGCAGTGGAAAAGCTCTCCTCTAGTAGATGAGAAAGGGAACTCAGACCAGGACCCATACAAAGTCAAGTCATCCTTTCCTTGGACCCGCTTTCCAAGAAAGAAATTAGACTAGAGCATGTTCTGGAGAAGGCAATGGCAACCCACTCCAGTACTCTCGCCTGGAAAATCCCTTGGGCGGAGGAGCCTGGTAGGCTGCAGTCCATGGGGTCTCGAAGAGTCAGACACGACTGAGTGACTTCACTTTCACTTTTCACTTTCATGCATTGGAGAAAGAAATGGCAACCCACTCCAGTGTTCTTGCCTGGAGAATCCCAGGGATGGGGGAGCCTGGTGGGCTGTCGTCTATGGGGTCGCACAGAGTTGGACACGACTGAAGCGATTTAGCAGCAGCAGCAGCAGAGCATGTTCCCTGCTAAAGCAAAGGAGAAAAAGGCATTTCCTGGCTTAACAGACAAAAAGTAGAATTATTAACTAACCCGTAATAAAAGTGCAATTTTAAATATTGTAATAAACACGGTAGACAAATGGGAATGTAAACAGCATTTCCAATTTAACATTCTTCTCCCAACACTTCTTCCAACTCTCTCTCAAATTCCCATATCACTTCATAATTCTAAGCAAGGTTTTTTTTTTTTTTTTTTGGTCTTCTCCTTTGTCTCTTTTCCCTTAAAAGAATGCATTTGGTAATACTATTTCATCTTAACTGATTTTGCTATCCAAAAATCAATCTGTATTACTGCCCTCCTTAACACTTAGGTCAAGCTTCTCAACTTTTAGGCAATATTGTCTACTCAACATTTTATCCAAAACTTGCATATACTATATTAACTTCTACTTTTTTGTATGTTATTTTATAAATGAATTACAAGTAAAATCAAACCTAGATGTGAGTCCTTTTAAAGATATTAAAGACTGCAAAATATGAAGTTTAATAGTAAAGTATAAAAATATAAAGTATGTTATTAACATCACTTTAAGGTTGACTTATCTCCTCTTTAATCATAAGTCAGTGTTTGAATCATGAATACAAGTGGTTGGCAAGAAAAAATAAACTGTCCAAGTCAACTTATCAGTACCTAGGAGGAAATCTTTACAAGGAAATATTTAGTAAGTATACTTTCTATGAAGCATAAATTTTTGGTTTCATAACTGTTTTCCTATTTTCAGATATAGTCAGCAGCAGTACAGTGTATACAGTCCTGTTTAATGAAACCAGTTTTATTTTGTTGCAGTTTGTAACTCTTTCACATATTGGCACAGTTTCATCTATACAATTAAAAATTAGATGTTTTATTAATGTGTTTATTTGCTGATAGGAAGCATCTTGTGTTCAGTATATTCAGCAAAAATCAGGCTAAATTGTCTCCATTAACTTATTTGATGTCTAAAAACAGAAACATAATGTAATGTTTATTGTATAGATCCAATGATAAATGTAGAATTCTAGTTTTCTGCCAGATAGAAACTCAGATAGCCAGTAAAAATCACATATCCTCACAGTTCCTCCTAAATAAAAAAAGAGAAAAACTTGCTTTCAAGTCTGATTTAAATTTTTTTCTTAAATGTTGTATATTCTTTTGAAAAACAACATCAATTATGTTTTATCACATCTTCAAAACCACTCATTTTTAAACATGTTATTTTCAAAACATATTTTCTGCCACGAGGAACAAATGTAGAACCTGAAGACTACACTGAAGTCATGCATTTATATCTAAATGAATTCTAAAACTAATATTAAGCTACTGACACAGAAGCAAGAAGACCAGACATCACACTCAGGAGAGACTGTATAGGCCACCATGGAGTCACCACAGCTCTCAGACCTCAGGCTCTGCCTTACAAAACACTCTTTCCCTTTCCTGTGCTGTTTCATGATTTAGGAGGGTTTTTGCTTTTTGTTTGTTTGCTGTTTGCTTTGTCTTTTAGAGTCTTTAAAGTAATAAATTGGGGAAATTTCATACACTATATCTTGAATTTCAACAGAGTTTCTCTGAATATTTTCATGAATAAATTTACAGCTGTGCTGTGTGCTGTGCTCAGTCACGTCCAACCTTTTGTGACCCCTTGGACTGTGGCCCTCCAGGCCCCTCTGTCCATGGAATTTTCCAAGCAAGAATACTGGGGTGGGTAGCCATTTTCTACTTCAGGGGATCTCCCCAACCCAGGGACCGAACCTGGGTATCTTCGGTCTCTGGCATTGGTAGGTGAATTCTCTACCACTGTGCCACCTGGGAAGCCCATACATTTACAGAAGTGGCTACAATGAGATGGATCTCTATCTAGCTGAGCAGCTTCATGGAAGGAATATTGATAAAATTTTGTGTCAGCCTGCAGGTTCTACGACAGAGCACTGAAGTCTATGTCCTTCACCCTTTACTGTTATTTCATCTCAGTAGCTTGGATGAAGCTAAAGAAAGCATGCTTCTCTAAATCTAAAAGAGAGAGAGAATGCTGAGAGATATAAATGATGATTTGGATGAGAAAATAAACACTGTAAAACAGTCAAACTGGAATGACAGGCTGGGACCAAAAAGATAAAATCGAGACGAAAAGAAAGCCTAGACCTACATTAAAGTAAAGCAAACTACAAAGAGGCAAGGGAATTAATAGCCACTGGCATGGAAAAAAGTCAACCCATAGAGGTTTTAGTTGACCACAAGCTTCAAAGGGATTAAGAATCTGATATGGTACAGAAGGGAGCTAATGAAGGACGGTGCTGTGGACCAGCCACCCTCGGGGCTGCTGCTATTTTTACCTAAAGGGCAGGTCCTGGGAATTAGCTAACCTTAGTGTCTGCATACCTGGGCTAGGATGTCTTCAGAGACCTGTGGTTAAGTCCCATTATCAGTTAGTTAGGAATCTTGAAAAGTGACAGATCACTTGTGCTCTCAAGCCACTGCCTGCTCAAGTTCACTCCTAACCTCAATGGGGAAATGGGAAGCCAGTGAACCCCAGAACACAGGTGGGATTTTCTCATAAGGGATCAAATCTGTACCCTCTCCATTGGGAGGCAAAGTCTTAACCACTGGACTGCCTGGGAAGTCCCTCTTGTTCCTGTTTTTAAGCTTTAACTGTTATCAGTCCAAGCTCACCCTGCTCACTGCATGACAGGCCAGTGAATCTGAGAGACAACGTGTAAGGGCAAGGAAAAGGACTTTATTCAGAAAGCAGCTGACCGAGAGGGTGGTAGGCTACCACCTCAAAATAACCATCTTATAGGGGGTCTGGATGCCAGGTTCTTTTATAGATTCAGAGGAAAAGCAATGAGGAACTAAATTCAAAAGGCAGAAAAGAGAGGGAGAGGCAGTGGGGAGGTAAAGTACTAAAAGTCTTCAGTCTTGCAAAACATCTCCAAGGGAATGGCCAGCCTCTGGAAGGGGTGTATTAATCTCTTCTATTCACAGGTGGGTAGGGATAAATTATGCTTCTGTGAGTTGAACAAAGACATTTTACAGTCAAGCAGATGGCCTGGGTCCTCTGAGGCAGGCTATTATGTACGATTATACAAAAGCATAATCATAGTAAATATGACTATACAAAAGTCGGTGATAGCATCACCAACTCGATGGACATGAGTTTGAGCAAGCTCCAGGAGTTGGTGATAGACAGGGAAACCTAGCGTACTGCAGTCCATGGGGTCCTAAAGAAACAGACACGACTGAGCGACTGAACTGATACAAAAGCAAGAAAAAGTAAGTCAAAGAAACAGTTTCCAACATGGAGTCAGAACTGGCTTCCTCCCTGCAACATAACTTCTTAAAACTCAGGACCTTGAGCATAATTACGGTTCACACAAGAAGTTGCCATTTTCTGATTCCAACTTACTCTCCACATGCTTACCAAAGGCTTGAGTTTATCAATTACAATGTTAGATTTTTGCCCCCATTTCTACTGCATCTTGGATGACTGCCAATTCTGTATAGACAGTATACCTAACACTCCAAACCCACTGTCTATATAGCTCTGTATGGACATCCTGGACCATATGCCATCTAGTATTCTTTACACTCTATGGTGATCTATAGTTTCTGCTCCCTCAGCTTGTTGGTCCACAAAAACTATTCTTAGATCTCAATAAGAACTCTAATCCTTGGTCCATTAAGTTATCTTAATCTTTAATCCTCCTGGTTTCATTAAATTATTCAACTGAGCTTTATTTTCCTCATTTGTAAATGAGAGTAGTAATACCTATATCATGTATTTGATGGGAAGATTAGCAATAAATTATGTAAAATGCATAACATTACTCCTTGCTAAGTGTAGGCATTAAATAATCATTATCAACTTCAATCTGTCTGTCAGGGGGAGTTTGTAACTTCCTTGGTTCTGTCTCACTGCAGGAAAAATTTGAAGCAACAGATGAATCGATGTTACAGCCCAGTTTTATTAGGAAAAAGGATAGTACACCCTTGAGGAATGAGAGTGGGCCGACCCAAAAGATGGAGAAAAGAGAGGCCCCTGGCTCACTTTTGGCTCCTCTTTTTATATGTTTTTTTGTCCCCTCCCTGATCCTGCCCTATGTAAGTTGGGCTAGCCATCAGGGCTGTTTGTTTTACCTGAGGTCCTCACTCCACTCTTCCGACCTTCCTTTGTTCTATTTTCATGGGCTTTCCCCTTCTTTGTCTTCTAGCTACCATCATTCTGAACTCCTTTTTCCTATTTTAACTACCTAACATATCTAAACTTCATAATTTATTACTTAAAAGCTCTCTTACGAAAACGATTGGTGCCTTTGCCCCTTATCCTTCTTCTGCACCTAATTAGCTAAACTCTAGCCCAGGATCAACCAGTCACTCTTTTCTTGTCTCTGGCTGCTGAGCACTGCTAAAAACAAATGCCACAACCACATGGATTGATGCCATTACAAATTCATGGTCTCTCATATCAGTCTAGCTATTAACACTACACAGTAAAATCTCTACCTCTAGTCCACTTCCTCTCTCATTCTCCACAACAGTATTTTCAAACCTTCACCACTCTGATCTTTCCCATCACTCTAAGTAAATGAACCCTCCTTTAGAGAGAAAAATAGAGACAACCACGTAAGACCATTCTCCACTCCCTGTGTCTACCCACAACACAACCAAATGTAAATATAGGTAAATATAGTTAACACAACCCTTACCTTTTTCTTTATATTTTAGCTAAGTGGTTGTCCTTCTGCCTTTCAAATCCTTCCATCTGTTCTTTGAATCACATCTTTCCATTTCTTTGGGAACCTTACTTAAATCAAGTGTTCTTCCTTTCTTCTGTACTTTTGACTTCTCTTTTTCTTCCAACATGTCCTATCTCTTTATCTCCTTCTAGTGATCATGACTGAAGCAACTTAGCAGCAGCAGCAGCAGCAATGATCACTTTACTTTTTGTGGCTCAACTGGTAAAGAATCCACCTGCAATGCAGGAGACCTGGGTTCAATCCCTGGGTTGGGAAGATCCCCTGGAGAAAAGAAAGGCTATCCACTCCAATATTCTGGCCTGGAGAATTCCACAGACTGTATAGTTCATGGGGTCTCAAAGAGTTGGACATGACTGAGTGACTTTCACTTTTTCTCTTAGAACCAAGTTTCTCCAAAGAGTGATATATATACTTTCCCACTTCCTGCTGCTGCTAAGTCACTTCAGTCGTGTCCGACTCTGTGTGACCCCATAGACGGCAGCCCACCAGGCTCCTCCATCCATGGGATTTTCCAGGCAAGAGTACTGGAGTGGGGTGCCATCGCCTTCTCCGTTCCCACTTCCTAGGACTGTCTAAATCACTATATAGATGCTTATTCATTTTCACTAAAGGAAGTCTTACAAATACCTTGCTAAAAACAAAAGACGTTTCAATCCTTAATTTATAGGACTTCTATACTACTCTTGATGCTATTTAGCATCTTTCTCCTCCAAATTCTTTCCTCATATGATTGTTACGACATCACTGACTCTTGATTTTCCTCCTTTATCTCCTGTTGACTAAAAAAAAATGCACAACTTGAGAGTTGTGAGTTAGTTTTTTTTGAGGAAAAATGAGAATTGAAGCCCAGGAGGCAACACCTCAGACAGCTCTGAGAGATTGCTCCAAAGCCTCAGTGGGAGCAGGTCAACATATAAGGTTTCGGTGAAGGAGGAATTCAATACCAATACGCACTCATTTTACAAAAGGTTTTTTGCTAGTCATGAGGAGCTGATGTTATCATAAAGGGATTTACTGCTTCTCTAGATATGAGGAGGTGCAAGGATTGAGATCATAAAATTTGTTCCTAAAAACATCCAACTAACTAAAGACCTGTCCCACCAGATTCCCTGGAGCACAGAGTGCATCACTCCACCCTGAACTCGCTCAGGGGTTGTTGAAGGTCAACAGCTATAGCAGCTCTGGGTTCAGTCTCAGTAGAAAAGAAAAGAAAGAAAGTCGCTCAGTCGTGTCCGACTCTTTGCGACCCCAAGGACTGTAGCCTACCAGGCTCTTCCATCCATGGGATTTTCCAGGCAAGAATACTGGAGTGGGTTGCCATTTCCTTCTCAAGGGGATCTTCCCGACCCAGGGATTGAACCCGGATCTCCCACATTGTAGGCAGACACTTTACCATCTGAGACACCAGGGAAGTCCACCAGGAATCTCAGTAGAGGCAGGTGGCAAATGCCTTTGTTGTTCAGTAGTTGACAATGCTATCGGCAAGTGCCAATTTGTACTTGACACTCCCTTAGAGAAAATCTCATTTATTTATAGGATTTTTACTACCATTTAACACTGCTACTCCAACATCTAAATCTCCATCCCTGATTCCCTCCAGATCCATTTAGCTAATGTGTTTTTTAAGAAAAACAAACAAACAAGCAAGCAAACCAAATGCCTTGACTTGGATGTCCTATAGCACCTCAAATTTATTATGTCCCAAATTGAACTCACTTTCTTGCTCCCTCCTTTAAATTTCCTCGCATTTCTTTTTTTCCTATTTTGGCAAGCTGCCCATCCATTTTCTTAAGTCAGAAACTGCATTCAACCTTCACATTTATCTGATGATTAAATCCTCTCAATTTTTTCCCTTAATATTCCTTAAATCTATAACTTTGTTATTATTATTATTCCATGATCATATCAAACACTTGGCCTTCTGTGTGGTTTTCTGCAAGATGTTCCTCATTGTGCCTGCCAAAAGTCACTGGAGCCATATTAAAATAAATATTGCTGTCATCTGAAAAAGATACACAACGTGAGAGTACAAGTTAAGTTGGATTTGGGGCACAGTGAGGACTGCAACCTGGGAGACAGCACCTCAGAGAGCTCAGAGAAACTGCACCAAAAAGACAGTGGCGGGAGGTCAATATATATGATTTTTGGTGAAGAGGGAGTTCAATGCAATCAAGCACTTCTCTTACAAAAGATTTTCTGCTAGTCATGAGGAGCTGATGTCACCAGGAAGGGATTAAGTGCTTTTCTAGATACAGGAGTTGCAAGGATTGGGATCATGAAATCAGTTCCTGAGAATATCCAACTGTCTAAAGACCTGTCCCACCGGTTTCTTTGGAGCACAAAGTGCCCCACTCTCCACACTGAACTCCCTTCAGGGCGTGTCAAAGGTCAGCACAGGATTCAGTCTTCACAAGGCAGATGGCAAATGCCCTTGGCAAGAGCCAGTATGTGGTTGATGTTGCTATTCATTCTTTCTTACTTTCATATGTAAGTACTTACGGGTCCCTTTGCCTCTGTACAGTCTAGAGAGACTTCCCTGTTATGCAACTCTGTCCCTGCACGGCCCAATGAAGCTTGTTCTGTGTCGCTGTCTCTCCTGGGCATATTTTTTCCTTGATGAGCCCCAGATCATCTAACCTGGGCAGTGCCTATACTATACTTTTTTTGGATAAAACCCAATCTTTTTATCAGAGCATGAGAGAATTCATCATCTGGTTTGTTTCTCCAGCCTCACTTCTTGTAGATTTTTTTCTTAGTACCTGCTACAATCCAATGGTGATTTACTAACTGCATTTCTTCAATTGGCCATATTCTGTCTCATGTTGGTCCTATGATAGCTTCTCTATTGGGGTAATAAAATAATACTCAAATATGAGTAGAAAAACTTAAATCAACCAAGGTTAATAACAGGTTAGTTAACTGTTAATACACTTGATCTTAGCTAAAAGGCAGGAAATGGCAACCCACCCCAGTATTCTTGCCTGGAGAATCCCGTGGACAGAGAAGCCTGGTGGACTATAGTCTATGGGGTCACAAGGAGTCAGATCCGACTGAGCTACTAACAGTACCTATTTATGCAGTATTCCTCAGAGGTTCAAGTCAATGAGCATTCATTTATTTCTTCAACAAATGGTTAGCACATACATACAGTGTGTTTGGCATTATTCTAGGTACTCTGGGTAGATCAGTGAATAAAGTGGACATGCACACCTGTACCTGTGAAACTTCATTCCAGAGGGGTTATGATGGTAGTTGGTGATTTTAAATAGGTTTCAGAGAAGATTTCAGGGAAGTGATCCTTGGTGAGTTTGAGATTTTACTCTGGGATGAATGGGGAGCCACTGGAGGGATTGAGCAGAGAAGTGCCTTGATCTGACCAATATTTCAATGGAATCACTCTAACTTCTAGGTTGAGAATAGATTTGGGCAAAAAGCAAGGGAAGCAGCTGATAAACAGCAGTGTCTTAGAATAGGGTGATAGCTGTGGAGCTGGTGATAGTGTTTTGAAAACAGAGCTAAGAGATTTGGTCATAGGTTATAAGTGGGATGTGAAAGAAATAGAGCAGTTCAAATGACCCCAATATGTTTTGGTCTCAGTATGTAGAAAAATGGAATGGTTGCTAACTCTGATAGGAAATACTGCAGGTAGGGTCTTAGCATTTATTCTTTCTTTTCAAGTTTAATCTTTCTTCTCAATGAACAGTAATTGTTACTGTATACAAAAGCTTTGAAAACATACCTTCTTCCCTGAACAAAAAAATAATCCCAACAAAGCAATCCCATCTCAAATTGTACAGTGAGATAATGACAAGTTGCGTGGATCAGCGTGTTCTATATACTCTGATATTCCATATGGTCTAAAGCACACTACAATCCAAACTGCATCCATAATAAATGAGTCACAAACAGGAACCATTTAAGACTTGGAAAAAATACAATATAAATACCAGAGTGGATTTTAAGATTTATTTTGAAAAACTGATTTTTCTTTAGCTCTGTTTTATAACGTTTTCCCTCTTCATCCTCTCTTCCTCTCTTCTATTACCTTCTATTTACTTTGCTATTCTTTTCTCCTTTCTAAAATTGCATTTTTTTTTTCTTGGTTTCTCTTCAATCTGTTAAATTTTCAAGACATCGGTTTTACCCTTAAGTTAAAATGTGATTTTGAAGCGTGTGCGGATGAAACTCATCCAAATTCATCACGTCTTATTTTCATCAGCCTGTTTCTATTAGTGACACAAAAGACCCAAATCTACTACAAAACCTAACTGGTAACAGAGACGGACTGATAATTCTTTACATTGAGAGTAGGTGAAATAGGTATTTGCCTTATTTGCTCAAGCAAAGGACACACGCTCTTTTAAAAATAGGAAGTCCCAGGATAAGGATAATCAAATATTTATGTCAGCCTGAAAAAAAAAACAAGAAAGCATACATTTTTAAAGCCAGAAGACTTGGGAACTACACATTATAGCTTGTAAACTGAATTCAGGCAAGTCATTTAATCTGAGTCGTATGAGTTATAAGGCATCATTCTGTAGTTTTTGCCTTTCTTTTCTTCCTGTTTTTCTTAGTTTTCTCCTCCCTTTCATCTTTACTTTCTTCCACTTCCTCTTTCTACCTCTTCTTCTCTATCTCTTTCCCTTCCTTCTTACCTTCTTTCTTCCTTTCCTCCTTCTTCCTATTATACTTCATGCCATATAGAATTTAAGGCAGATTTCAAAACAAACATACTGAATAAAAAATAGAAAAATGAAAATAGGAGTAAGAAGGCAGGAGTACAAATAAGTAACCTAAAAAGCACTTGACAGAGCTGTACTAGTTTGCGACCCCACGGACTGCAGCATGCCAGGCTTCCCTGTCCTTCATTAGTTCTTGGAGTTTGCTCAAACTCATATCCACTGAATCAGTGATGCCATCCAACCATCTCATCCTCTGTCATCCCCTTCTCCTCCTGCCCTCAATCTTTCCCAGCATCAGGGTCTTTTTCAATGAGTTGGCTCTTTGTATCAGGTAGTCAAAGTATTAGAGTTTCAGCATCAGTCTTCCCAATCAAAGTTGAAAAGATTTGGCTTAGTTTACTATGCTATAATTAGAATAAAGATATTCAATCAACACTGTCATCTGCATAGAAGCAATTATACTACTTTATGGAGGTGTTTGCAGCCTCAGTTCTCAGTCTACTCCATCATTTGCATATATGCATACATGATGGGGGTATTTCCACCTCTAATATGATCTTTCTATTAAACTCTCCCCATCCTTCCATACACTTACTAGGTTGGCAAACACTGACCAGTTGTTTAACCTCTCTGAAGTCAGTTTCATTATCTGTAAACACTAAAGTAAAAACATAAATCTGTTCATTTCCCTGAGAATGAAGTAATATATGTAAAAGTGTTTGTCGTAGTTCTCTATTACTATATACAATATTGTCATATACCTAGAGGCTTAAAATGACACAAATGTATTATTTGAAATTCCCCAGGATGAATTGTCTGGGCATAGCTTAACTGGATCCACTGCTCAGGGTCTCATAAAACTGCAATCAAGGTGCTGGTCTTGATGCTGTTCTCCTTTGGAGCTCAGGCTTCTCTTCCACACTTAGTCATTTATGGGAGAACTCAGTTCCTTGCAGTTGTAGGACTGAGGTACCCATTTTCTTTCTAGCTATTGACTGGTGATCAAAAGCCATTCAAAGTTCCTTGTCATGTGTCTCCCATAGTAAGTCCACAATACCAAAGTTTGCTTTCTTCTAGCATATCTTCTGATGTTTCTTATATCTTTTAAGAGCTCACTCGATTAGGTCAAGCTCACTGAGGATGTCAACTAAAAAATATAGTCACAACCTGAAAGTAGAGAGTTATTTTATTTGGTGGGAATGTTAAGGACCCTGAGGCAAGGAGATAGCATCTCAGTAGCCCCGAGAAAACTGCTCCAAGGAGGCAGGAGGGGGAATCAGTCTATATACAAGTTTGCAACAAAGGGAGCAGAGTCTGAACATCAAAAATTATTTTGAGGTAAGAAAACTCAGATATCAAGTTAAACAATTTAGCATTCTACGTATGAGAAGTTGCAAGCCTCTGGGTTCACTGAATTCCTTCCTTCCATATGTGTCTCAGCTGTGTGCTGTGCTGTGCTAAGTTGCTTTAGTCGTGTCCAACTCTGTGGGACCTTATGGATTGTAGCCTGCCAGGCTCCTCTATCCACGGGTTTTCCAAGCAAGAATACTGAAAGGGTTGCCATTTCTTCATCAAGAGGATCTTCTGGACCCAGGAAAGGAACCCGCTTCTCTTCTGTCTCCTGCATTGGCAGGCAGGTTCTTTACCACTAGCACCACCTGGGAAGCGCCAGGCACCTCAGCTCTCTGGGGCCAAATCCTGTTTCCCTTTGCACCTTGAGGAGTGGCAGGTGGCTGCTTCTTGCATTTCCCCGGCTCCTCAGCAATCACCGTGGGGGTGGCAGCATCTGCTGGATCACAGTTTGGGGAGCCCTCATTTACATTTGGAGGCCAGAAATCACTGATGGCTGTGATAATTCTTATTTATTGATATGGTAGGCGATATTTTCATTTGACAAAGATAATCTCCATCTTGAGATTGGTCAGTCAACTAGTTAGTAACCT
The DNA here is from genome assembly GCF_002263795.3 of Bos taurus. Taxonomy (NCBI): domain Eukaryota; kingdom Metazoa; phylum Chordata; class Mammalia; order Artiodactyla; family Bovidae; genus Bos; species Bos taurus. Next base: position 24,065,813 of record NC_037336.1, on the reverse strand, counting down.
AGTCATAAGAGAGATACCCCACCATATTCACAGTTTCACCCACACTCAAAGGGTAGGGGCCATACAAGGTCATGGATCCTTGGGTATTAGTCTAGAATCCTGCCTATTTATGCAGCATATCATTACACCCACTCCTCACATATAAACAATTAGAGCAAAGTTTTATAAAAAGTACAACTTGGTTTAATCTTTTAGCACACTAGATCTTGACTGGTTCACTCTGCATAATGATAGAATACTGTTAGGTAACAGTACCAGAACAGGATTTCTCATATTCATGAATTTTTGCTTTCTTCATTTATCTGTCATTCATTTAGCAAATATTTGTTGACTATTTACTATATACTAGGCACAATGCTAGGCATTGGTGACATAATAACATAGGCATAGCTCCGCCTTCACTGAGCTTATACTTAGTCCTGAGAGAATAAAACAAACAAAAACCCCAAACAAATAGGTACAATCTTTGCTAATCATGTTAAGAGATTTCAGTCATTAAAGGGCTTTTAGTAGAATGGTGTTATTACTCAGATGGCATTTCTGAAAATAACACTGAACATTATGAAGAGATTATTGTTTGTTGAGATTGATTCGACTTATTCATGAAATGTGAATTTGGGACTTTTTGCCACGTATAAACATAAATGCATTGCCTTTGGGAGGACTCAAGTGTCTCTAATAAGCCTACCTTAAACTCTACTCACAATGCAAAATAACTGATTTTTTTTTTCTAATTCAAGTCTAATTGAAGCCTCAGAGCCCTGAGCTTGTGCCACAGTCCTAGGTGTCTGCTCCGGTCTAGTCACTCAAGTCTCTTCTTTAATTTCTGGATATTTTTGCATGTGATCTTAATTAGAATTTTCTCCAACTGGAATGGCTCATCATTTAGGACTAGCTTGGCTGCATATAACAAAATAATATTGACTTAAACAAAAAGTAAGTTTATTTCTCTCTCATGTTTAAAAAAAATGCCTGAAGATATGTATGCCAGGGGTGATACGGAGCTTCATGATATCATAGACCCAGGTTTCATCAACTTCAGCTCATGCCTTCCACCTCATGGTGCAAGGGAACTTGTCTGTGCAAGGGAACCAGTCACAGGGGAACTGGTAAGAGAGAAAAGCCAGTTGAAAAGAGGGAGGCTTGAAGAAGAAAGGGGGCAAAGAACACATACCAGCTGATCAGTAAAGAAGGTATTTGAGAAACTGTAAAAACAAAAGCAAAAAAAAAAGAAAACCTTCTGCTTACATATCATTCATTTCAATCGCATGCCATACCTACCTGCTGGGAAGATTAGAAAGTAGAGCTTTTTTCTTCCTCAGGCAATCATGTTTCCATCTAAAATCCACAGTTTTCATCACAAGGAAGAAACTGGGAATGAAAAGTGGAGTGGCAACTAGCAGTCTCTGCCATGAGGTCTAAGCCAAGGCATGAGTTTGGGTGGAATAGTCCAAAGGACTATTGGACTTTGGGAGGCAAAGTCCTCCCCTTTTGGCCAGTTTTGTTTTGGTCACTCAGGCTAACTTGGTCTAGACAATAGGGGTGCTCTACCTGGGCCAGCACTGTCAACTAGCATTCTCAGTACAGAATCTAAAGGTTGAAGCCAATGAGGACTCATAGAGCAATTTGGGGGGAACTGCACTGGGTCAGTTACTGCATGCAGGCTTCCTCTAACTGCGGTGCATGCATGGGCTTTTCATTCAGACTTTAGGGCATGCCAGCTTCAGTACTTATGGTGCATGGGCTTAGCAGCCCTGAAGCATGTGGAATTTTCCCGGACCAGGGATCAAACCCATGTCCTCTGCATTGGCAGGTGGATTCTTAACCACTGGACCACCAAGGAAATTCAGCCACTTTTATGTTAGAAAAAATAGAACAATTGAAAGTCTTGATGTATTAGTCAAGATTCTATCACATATAAGTGACAGAAACCCACCTTGAACTAGCTTAAGCGAAAGGGGAAATTTTTTTGGAAGGATATTTGTCTAATGTTCAGAACTTAGAAAACAATCAAGACTTTGGAAGAATGGGTGTTGAACTAGCCTCAAGAATAAATCAATACTGAAGGACTCTTCTGTATATGATAATATTCTCAAGACTTTCTCTCTACTTCTCATCTCTATTTTGAGGGGTGGGAATTAGCTTTATTTTCCTGGATTTCTCGTTCTGGTCAATATGTAGAATGCTTCCTGACTATTTACTTACATCCTATAGTTTCTGACCAGACAGAAGATAGAAAGAGATTAAATTCCTAGAAAGAGACTGATTTGCCCATTCTGGGAAATATTACCATCAATGGACCAATCACTGTCAGCCCCCAAGTGAACCAAACAGATGAAAACAGGAGTAAATGGGAGCTGTACATGAAGAAGCAAGAAAACAGCTGAGCAAATAAACTCAACAAAACTTGCTAGACTTGGAGCTGATATACTACAGTGTTGAAAGTCCTATGCATTGGTTTTAACAGCAGAGTGAGAGGCTGAAAGAGTATAGACGGTTCTGTACATATTTTAGAATTTTAATATTTCTTCAGGAATAATTTGAAGAGTAAGACCCCTTTGGGCTTCCCTTGTGGCTCAGCTGGTACAGAATCTGCCTGCAATGTGGGAGACCTGGGTTCGATCCCTGGGTTGGGAAGATCTCCTGGAGAAGGGAAACGCTACCCACTCTAGTATTCTGGCTTGGAGAATTCCTTGGACTGTATAGTTCCTGGGGTCACAAAGAGTCATTCTCTTGTGATAACAAAGAGTATTCTTGATTAAGAGAACAGGTTCATTTTGCTTAGTTTTATAGAAAGCAAACTATTTTCAGACACTTCATATTTCTGGCCTCATATAACTGAACGGGGCTTTCGTCTGATCTATGTTGCATAGCCCTGGATAATTCTTCCACCCAGCTGCATAAGAAAAGCCAAGGGGTCTTCACTGAGTTCATCTTCCAGACAACCCAAAAAAAAATGGAGAAGGAGGGAATCCAACCAGCTTTGCCCTATGCCTTGAGCCAAATACTTTCTTGATTTTTGTGCTTTCTTCCTGTTTGTTGCTAGATGATGTGCTTTCCTTGAGTGCTGATATTCAGAATTCAGATTTAAACCTTAAACTAGAAGCAAAGAAAACAAGAAAGTCTTCCTCTGGACTCGGTCCTACGCCACTTATGACCAATCGGCCAAGTCAAAAGAATTAGTGTATGGTCTAGGCTAGCCCAGCCACTGAAGATCCCCATGGGACTTTGGAACCAACACCAGATAATGAAAGTGTTCCTCTGTTTGTTTTTTCTGTGCATGGCTTGGGGGTTTTTGTTTTTGTTTTATGGGTAGGGTACTCAGCTTGGAAAGAATCCGCCTGCAATGCAGGAGACTCTGGTTCGATTCCTGGGTAGGGAAGATCCACTGGAGAAGGGATAAGCTATCCACTCTAGTATTCTTGGGCTTCCCTGGTGATTCAGATAGTAAAGAATCCACCTGCAATGTGGGAGACCTGGGTTGGGAAGATCCCCTGAAGAAGGAAACGGCTACCCATGCCAGTATTCTGGCTGGAGAATTCCATGGACAGAGGAGCCTGGCAGGCTACATACAGTCCATGGGGTCACAAAGAGTTGTACACGACTGAGTCACTTTCACTTTCACCTGTTAAGATTAGAACTAAAGTGTTCTATCTTGGCTAACCATGTCTTTTTCTATAAAAGTCAGTTGCAGTTCACACATATGTATATATGCACACTCACACACTCATATACTTTTCTACAGCTGTGCTTGGTGGCTCAGCAGTAAAGCATCTGCCTGCAATGTAGGAGATCATTTACAACGCAGGAGACATAAGAGATGCAGGTTCCATCCCTGGGTCAGGATGAGACCCTGGAGAAGGAAATGGCTACCCACTGCAGTATCCTTGCCTGGGAAATCCCCTGCACAGTGGAGCCTGGTGGGCTACAGCACATGGGGTCACAAGAGTCAGACATGACTGATATACTTCTAAACTACATGTTTAGTTCTTTTTTACTGGGGAGCTTATGAGAGCATTTTAGTCAGTGTAGATGAGAATACATAGTACATATACTGCTTCAATCTGTAATTCTCTTATATTCTCTTCTATGGCTGTGACAGTTTTATCAGGCCACCTACATTGGGATTTGTGTATTTCTTATTTGAAAGCCCTCGTTACTATTTTCAGAGTATCTTCATTTTTTCTATCTACATGCTTAGATTCCACTACCAGTTGATTCCTATGGAGAGTTGATTCCTCTAATTTGTTCTATAAAATGCTTTCAGCCTGCTTTACTTCTTAACCTTGAAATGCACCTTCTCTCTCTCCTTTCCCCTCTCCTTCCCTCCCTCTCTCTCTCTCTCTCTCTCTCTCTCTCTCTCTCTCTTTCTCCTATCTGTTTCTTCCCTGGATGGATAGATGGATGGATGGATGGATAGTGGATGGATAGGAAAGAAGGGAGAGAAGGAGGGAGGGAAGAAAACAGAAAGAAAGAAAGGAAGAAAAAAAGAAAGTTCTCAGAGAGAAATGTTCTGTAGATATTGGTAAGATGGGTTATCTCCAAATGGGTTGATAAAAACTTAGATGTTGATTAAAACATGAGTATCATATATGATATGCCCTATGTCAACACAGACCATAGCAGTTGAAGATGTGTCTATTTAACAGCTTCGCACACAACACCAAAGAGGTTAAACATAGTTAAAACTCAGTTTGCTTCTGTATTGGTTGAGGATAAATTCTCAGGAGCCCCAGCTAAGGGAAAAAAAAAAAAAAAAAGGCTCAGAAAAGAGAGACTGAGGCTGCCAAGTATAAACTTTACTGCCTCATTGCTTGGCCTTTTCTGGGCCTTTGGAATGAGGTGGGGAAAGGCTTTGCAGGGCCTAGGAGTGAACTGAATGATCCATTTGGTACATTTGAAATCAAAGAATCAGTAAGAGATGGCATCTGCCTTAACTTCCATTGTTTTGTGGTGGCCTGGCTCCTGTCAGAGAGCCCAGCACAGTCATTAGAAGTTACCTCTTGCCCCCTCATTTGGGCTTCTCTCGTAGCTCAGTGGGTAAACAATCTTCCTGCAATGTGGGAGACCTGGGTTTGATCCCTGGGTCGGGATGATCCCCTGGAGAAGGAAATGACAACCCACTCCAGTATTCTTACCTGGAGAATTCCATGGACAGAGGAGCCTGGCAGGCTACAGTCCATGGAGTCACAAGAGTCGGACACAACTTAGTGAATAAACCACCACCACACCCTCATTTAGAAGACTTCTTCACCTGAAAATGTTAATGAGCCTGTGATATGTGTTAACCTTGGAAAATCTCTTCTCTTTCCTACATCATTATCACTTGTGCCAACTTGTAAGTATAATTATAAGAAAAGTGAGTCTGAATTAAGTTTCAGACAGACTATAGTTACTATTCTTTAAAAAAAAAAAATGGAACTAGTGTCTAATCTAACTAGGTAAGTGTTGTCATGACTCAAGAAGAAGAACACCAGATGTGGAAAATACCACCTGTGTTAAAGCACCAATGCTTATGAAGGACTAAAATTTTAAAGTAAATTTGAACCTATTCAAATTTTATTCCTAAAATGTTGTCAATTCATCCTGCATTTTGATATGTGTAGGGCTGGGGATGTTCTCAGTGTTCTGCCTAGAGCTCCTTGGGGCCCCATTACCTTCCCTGAATGGCCCTCTGCCCATTTCTAGCCTGTCCCTGAGTCTCCTCAGAAAACTGCCTAAGGCCACCTGAAGCTGTTTGCCTGTAGACTTGGAGCAAAGAAGCAAAGGCACCTGAGAGCTTATGTACCTGCCATGGTCCCAGCTCTTATAACTACTGACATAGAAATATGAAAGCCCAGTTCTTTCCCCCTCCAGTCAGGACAAATGTTGAGGTGAAATTCACATTCTGGAGAATGTGACATTCCCTCAAATCAGGCTGAGGCTCCTCCCTGGTTTCTTTCGCTTCCCTGTCCTGCTAACATGGCTCCCTTCCTGTGGTCTCTGAGCACTTCCTTTACGAATCATGAACCTGCGGGCTCCCGTGCTTCTCAGAAACTTGGCCTAAGACTATATGTTATCTCGAATAGAAGAGAAACTGATAAACATTTTTCTCTCTTCCAAGGCAGAAAGACTGAATATGTTAAAAAGATTCTCCATCTAGGCTTAATTGTGGAGGGATTACAAGCTTTCTTTTGGAGTGACACCTCTGACAAGATAGCATTCCAGGAAGGATGGTTCTGTGGGTGAACTTGGAGTCCTAAACAGTTTTTGACAGACCATCTCAAAGTTTGTCTGTGTCTGTGTGTTTATTGGGCTCTATTATCATCAGCATACTTCAAATGGGAAAACTGCAACTCTGAGATGTGAAGATATTTGTCCAAAGTCATCTCACAGTCTGTGGCGGAGCTGAGGTCTGGTCCCAGGCAATCTGACTTCAATGCGTGTGCTCTAACCCACTCTGCTGTACTACCTGCCCTGGGAGACAGTGAGAGAAGTAAGTAGAAAGTGGCAGAGACAGAAAAGGAAAAAAAGAGAAAGTGAATTAAACATGTAAAAACTGACCCATACATAAAGATAAAGGATTGGGCAAGAAGGTATGAACAGAGAGAAGCACAAACACATCCCAGAGAGGCAACGGGAAATTGATATTAAAAAATTCATACGGTAACACAATCACAAAGAGAGATCCACACATATGAAAGAGGCATGTACTTTATAAAGTACATTTTATAAAGACAGATCAATACACAAACCGAAACAGGAAAGAGCATACATACACATAAACAAGCAGAACTCAGGAAGAATGGGATGATGGGCCACTAAAGGAGACTGGGAACTGGAATTCAGGCAAAGAAACCTTTATCTAGGCAGGACTGGCTTTGTTGATGTGATTTGAAAGGAACCATGGGGGCTTCCCTGGTGGCTCAGATAGTAAAGAATTTGCCTGCAATGCAGGAGACCCAGATTCGGTCCCTGAGTCAGGAAGATCCCCTGGAGAAGGGCATGGCTACCCACCCCAGTATTCTTGCTTGGAGAACCCCATGGACAGAGGAACCTGGCTGGCTACAGTCCATAGCGTCGCAGAGAGTCAGACACGACTGAAGAGACTTAGCATGCATGCACCCACCCACATATAGCACCATCAGGATAACTCTTCTGCTTGATTTGGTCCTGATGTATCCAAGGAGAGGGATGTACTCCACATCCACCGATTCCTCCACCCTCTTATTCCCCCTGTCCCTGCTTGATTTGTTAATCAGAAGACACAGACAAGGACTTCTTGGTGGTTGGTCCAGTGGTTGGGGGCTGAGACTCCTTGCCCCCAGTGCAGGGGCTGGAGTTCGGGCCCTGGCTTGAGGACTAGATCCTGCATGCCTCAACTAAGACCTGGTGCAGCCAAACAAATAAAGATAATATTTTTTTTTTTAAGTCACACACAAAGTGGATACATGCCTGATAACAGCATTGTTGTTCAGTCATGTCCAACTTTTTGCAACCCCATGAACTGTAGTTGTAACCTGCCAGGCTCCTCTGTCGATGGAATTTTCCAGGCAATAGTTCTGGAGTAGGTTGTCATTTCTTGCTCAGGGGATCTTAATGACTCAGGGATCAAACCTGCATCTCTTGTGTCTCCTGCATTGGCAGGTGGAGTCTTTACCACTGAGCCACCAGGGAAGCTGATAGTACTGGCCAATTAGTAATTAAATCAGCAGGATTTTCTACTTCCAAGGTGAAAATAGAATAATTCAAAACAAAGTAAGTGGTATGGGCAAAGTACTCACCCTGGAGTCAAGTATAAATCTACCATGCCATTTGAAAGGTAACTTTCTAATTTTGTATTTAATGTGAAGTTAGTAATATTTATTTTCTAAGATTGTTGGGATTATTCAAGAAAATGCATGTTATGTGGATAGCACATAGTCATTCAACATATTGTACCAATCATTATGAATACCATAACAGCTCAATATCACAATGCAAGTAGGGAACTAGAATAAAAGAATAAAACCTACAGGTGTAGCCCTTGGATCCAGTTAAACCTCTTCGCCTCTGGAACTTTAATTTCTAATATTTTACTTATTTTATAGTTCAACTCATATAATTACATGAATATCATGCAGATAGTTTATACGTATAACTCATATGATTATGTACTCTCCTTAAATCAGAAAACACATTACATTGAAGTTTTTTACCAAAATTTATTTTTAGAAATATTGTTCATTCTATTGCAAATTTGATTTGACTAGTGTATGATTTCACTGATTATCTATTTGATTATCCATTCTTCATTAACATGAAAATGTAGAAGATATTACTGTTAATGAGAAGCAATAGATTTAAAAATGACTTTTTAAAATCATAATGACTGCTTGATGGATTATTTCTGAATCATCCCCAGTATATTTAAAAGGAATACTCTTGAAAAATGTGTGTAGCACTACAAAAGAAAGACTCCAAAAAGTGAGTCTTCTAATATGGAAGAGAATTTAAAATAGGTCCCTATAGGGACTTCTTTGGTGGGCTAGTGGTTAAAAATCTGCCTTGCAATGCAGGAGATGAAGGTTCAATGCCTGGTTGGGGAACGTGCGACAGAGCAACTACTGAGCCCCTGCTCTGCAATGAAAGATGCTGTGTGCCCTAACACAGACCCCATGTGCCACAACTAGGACCCGATAAAGTCAAGCAAATATTAAAAAATAAAACAGGCCTCCCCATATCTATTTTATAGGTTCCCTTACACTAGAATTTTCTACTTCCTCTATGACCGGGATCTGGTCACCAGGTTGTAACATATTATTTGTTAGCTGTTCTCTGTACACTTCAGTTAGAATTAATCTCTTCTTCATCCTCCTCTGTTTTTAAAGGGGATATGTTGTGTTTTTTAAAGAACTTATTTTAACATTTTTATTTGATGCTTTGTATAAAGTTGTTTGTTTTCTGCCTGCCTCCCTCACTTACTAATGAGTTCATGAAAGATTAAAGACATTAACCTATGCTCAAAATACAGCCCAAAATACAAGTCAAGAATCTTTGTACATAAAAGTTATTCAATAAAAGGGATTAAATTTGCTAAAGCATACACATAAGCTAGGCATGTACTTCATTAACCAACCAGAACCAGATGATAATATAAAACAATAAATATTGGCTTTCTATAGCAACAGAAATATTTTTATGATGAACTCTTCAAAACACTGTCCTTACTGGAGTATTTCTGACTAGTTTTAATCCAAAAATTTATCATCTAGTGTCTTGAAACAGAATTGCAACTATAATTTCTAGAGTTTAGACCAGTGTTACTCCAAGTATAGTCTGAAGACCACAATAGCATCTTGACCTCAGAATTTGTGAAAAATGCAAAGTATCTGGCTTTACCACAGATCCACTGAATCAGAAATTCTCAATGCAGAAATCAGGAATCTATGTTTTAACAAATTCACTGGGTGATTTCGTTGCTTGTTTAAGTATGAAAGACACTGCTAAATACTTCTTTTTAAAAAAAAAAAGAAAAGAAAAACTCTATGCTGGAAGAGAGTTAGAGAATCTTTTGAGTCTAGTCTTTTACTTATTTATTGGATGAGAAATGGAGGCTAAGAAGGGATGAGGTAATTGCCTAAATGGCAGAACCAAGATCACAATCAGAACTTTTGTTTCCAGACCAGTGTTTTGTTGTTTTTTTTTTTTTTTTCAGCATAACCTCCCTAAAAAAAAAATCTCCTCTTAAGCAAACCAAAAAAACTTTGGGCTAATACTATGTAGAATTTGGATTGAATTGAATTCAAATTGAATCAATGTGAGGTAGAATTTGGGACTGAAAATAAAATCATCATTTGTTAAAAATTGTCAGGTTAACCAAAAATTCTTAAAAAGCATGGAAAGGTTGTATTCTTTTGGCTTCTGGGAAGGAATCCTCCTATATGTGACCTCCCTATTCGTGACCTCCCTATTCGTGACCTCCCTATTCGTGACCTCCCTATTCATTCTATCACTGAGAAATAAACAGTTAGGCACTTGCATGTATTCTTACAGATATAAACAAGGGAAATTTCACTTCAGATATGCAACTCTGTCATGATGTAGCCCTTCCTCCCAATGACGAATTTAGGAAGAGCCAACATTTATGTCTTGTTCCTGCCCTTAGAGGAAAAACATTTGTTCTTTCTTTTACCATTAAGTATTACATCAGCTGTAGGTTTTTGTTTTTGCTTTTGTTTTTACAGATTTCCTTTTTCAGGTTGTGGGAGTATGCTTCTATTATTTCTTTGCTAGTATTTTTACGAGGAATAGATGTAATTTTGTCAAGCATTCTTTCCATTTGTTGAGATGTTTTCGATATGATTTTTCTTTTTTAACTTGTAATTCAGTGAATGCATTGTTTTATTTTCTGTAAAACAAGCTTTCTATTCCTAGGCTAAAACCCATTTCATTATGATATATTATCCATTCAATATATTTAGGGGCTCAATTTGCTAAACTTTTGTTCGGAGTTTTTTATAGATGCTTATGAGGCATGTTGATCCATAGTTTTCTTATTTGTTTTCTTTTGTTTCTTTGCACAACTTTGCTTGGTTTTGGTATCATTTTAGTGGTAGCTTTACTATCTTTGTGGGAAGTTATATAATTGTTATATAATTATATAAGTTATATAATTGTTATCTCTTTAACAGATGTAGGAGCATTCAAATTATCTGTTCCTGCTTGAGTGAGCTTTGGTGATTGACGTCTTTCAATTTAACAACTTCCTCCCTCTCCACAGCCTGGAAACTGCTTCCCCTGGCCCTTTGGGATTACTTTGCCCCCACATGCTCCCCCCTTCCATGTATTCCTATATGGTATACAGAGACTTGGGTTCAGTCCCTGGGTTGGGAAGATCCCCTGGAGGAGAGGAATCCATTCCAGTATTCTTGTCTAGAGAAACCCATGGACAGAGGAGCCTGGTGGGCTACACATCCATAGCATTGCAAAGAGTCAGACACAACTGAAGCAACTTGGCATGCACACGTGTCCACTCCCAAGCTGGGAGAGTATGTGGACAGTAAACCTCGGCCAGTCTCCTCTGTCCATTGTTGAGTGTCATGTGTTTGGCCACTTAATACTATTTAGGGTGAAGTCATCTTCCTTCATCAACAGGCTAAATAGGAGGTCATCAGAACAATGTCCAAAGTACCCTTCAGTCTAGAACTAAAGTAGTCCCACTAACGTGATGCTCTTCGGAAGATGTCATCTGATGAACTTTGTATTGTATGGTATTCACACATTTGGTGGTAAGAACATGAACAATTCCAAACTGTGAGTGATCTCTAGGAATTATTCTGCTTACTTCTTCATGACAGTTCTTTCTATGATCCTCTGATAGTTTTTCTTATTTATGTGTAGGTTGCTTTTCAGCTAAAAACTCACGAGATCCCTCTGAAAAATCTCTGGAACTCTTTTTGTGCAGCTTTTTATCTCTTCAGAAATTTTAGCAGCAAATTCTAGTCAATTCAGGCTCCCAAACTCTTATTTTTTTTTTCTCTTCAATTTAGTAAGGTCTTGGTAATTCAGTTTCCTCGAACTATATTGCAGCATGAAAACTATCTGTGAGAATAAACTGGTAAAAACGTAAGTCTTGCACTGTTTATTTCCCTTCTCTCAGGAGTCATAGTCCTGTGCTATTTGCTGTCCAGTGTCCAAAACCATGTATTTCTCATGTGTCACTTTTTCTAGTTGTTTAAGGCAAGGGGGGTGGGTTTCTGGTCTTGAAGGCAATCTGCTCTCTATTAGTTCATTGTGACTGGAAGAGAAAGTTCTAGTTAAAAATTTTAAATTGTATTTTAAAAAAATTATGTGCTCACAAAGTTTTTTAAATATAAATAAAAGCTAATTTTCCCTTTTAAAGTCTGAGAATTTATAGATGTATGAAGTACAAATCTTAAAGATTTACTTTGAAACTCTGGAAACTTGATTTTCATCAAGATTTATGTGATATTTCATTTATAAATGAGGCAACTGACAAGGGATTAAGCTCCAAAACATGCAAACAGCTCATGCAGCTCAATATCCAAAAAAAAAAAAAAATCAATCAAAAAATTGGAGGAAGAGCTAAATAAACATTTCTCCAAAGAAGACATACAGATGGCCAAAAAACACATGAAAAGATGCTCAACATCACTAATCATTGGAGAAATGCAAATCAAAACTACAGTGATGTATCACCTCACACGTCAGAATGGCCATCATCAAAAAAATCTACAGACAATAGTGCTGGAGAGGTTTGAAGAAAAGGGAACCCTCCTACACTGTTGGTAGGAATGTAAACTGGTACAATCACTAGGGAGAAAAGTATGGAGGTTCCTTTAAAAACTAAAGATAGAGCTACCATATGATCCACCAATCCCACTCCTTGGCATATATCCAAAGAAACCCATAATTTGAAAAGATACATGCATCTCAATTTGCAACATTATTTGCAATAACCAAGACATAGAAGCAACCTAAATGTCCATCAACATTTATCCACTCCTCTATGTCCATCAACATGGAGGAATAGATACAGAAGATGTGGTATGTATATACAATAGAAAATTTCCTCAGCCATAAGAAAGAACAAAATAATAGATCGTCTTACCGAGTGAAGGAAGTCAGACAGAGAAAGACAAATATCATATGATATCACTTACACATGGTATCTTTAAGAAAAAAAGGCTACAAATGCAAAACAGACACAGAATTACAGATATAGAAAATAAACTTATGGTTACCAGGAGTAACAGGAAGTAAGGATAATTTAGAACACTGGGATTGATATATACACACTACTGTATGTGGGATAGGTAACTAATAATGGCCTGCTGAATTGCACAAGGAGCTCTTCTCAACACTGTGCAAGAGCCTACGTGGGAAAAGAAGCTAAGAAAGAGTGGATATATGTATATGTACAGCAGGTTAAATCTGCTGTACATCTGAAACTAACAACATTGTAAATCAACTATACTCCCCAAAAAGGTTTTTTTTTTTTTTAAATAGATGTATGTGATATTTCTTGGCAGTGTTTCCTATTTTTTCTCAATTTTGCCTTGCAGCATTCTTGTCATCATATATCTCTAGATTAAAATAAACTCAGACCTCTTGTTCAACAGTGCCAAATAGATTGCTCTCTACCACTATCTTCACCATAGTATCCTGTTCAAAACTGAAAGATAGGTTTATAATGCAGAGGAACAAAAACCAATGCTACAAATGAAAACTAAGAAAATGATATTCAAGGCATATGCCTCTCCTTAAAACATTCTTCATGGAGAAATCAAAATTCTTGAGTGCTTTTACAAAATTAGTACAAAATAATGACAAGAAAACAAGGAGTCCAATCCAAGAAATTAGAAAAAAGAATGCAGTAAGTGAAAATAAGGGAGACACAGTGAGAGGAATTAATAAACACAAACGTTGGAATATTTATCTTAGTTGAAATTCAAGACAGAATTGGAAAGCAGATGTAAAGCAGGAACAAACACAGCAAACCTAGCTAATATAGATGGTTTCCCTCTGACAATAAAGAAAATTCTGAATGAAATATTTTTTCAATGGCTTAGTACAACTTTCAGCTTGAAAAGAAGACAGGAAAACTCCAGGAGCCATAAACATAGACACAAAGCAATAGTAGAGATCAAAGGTGAAGCTAGGTCTCAGCTCATGGAGTATTCAATCAGATATATCCGTAGGGGCTGGAATTCACAGGCAGAAAGGAAAATTGAAGTGTGACAAGGTATCTGCACAATGGAAACAAGTATTTTCATACCTGTCTCCAAGAAACTGACAGTTACGCATAGTTACTGATGGTTAGGGCTTCACTGGTAGCTCGGACAATAAAGAATCTGTCTTCAGTGCAGGACTCCTGGATTCAATTCCTGAGTCGGGAAGATTCCCTGGAGAAGGGCATGGCAACCCACTCCAGTATTCTTGCTGGAGAATTGCATGGACAGAGGAGCCTGGCAGACTACAGTCCAAAAGATCACAGAGTCAGACAATACTGAGCGACTTAACACTACTACTACTGATAGTTAATTTTAAAACATTTTTTAAAAGATGTGAGCAACAAAATTAATAAGTTAGTGAAGGTACTAAATTAGTGTACTGGTGGATGCACATTCTTTTCAAGCTCAAATGAGACATTTTCAAATGCTGACTAGGTTCCAGACAACAAAGTAGTCTCAACAAATGCCCCAAAATGAATAACGTACACTGTGTTCCATAACTACTCTGCTACAAAATGAAAAACCAGTATGTACAGCCTAAAAAATAAACAAATAAAAATCACAGTAACAAATATCTGGGCATTTAAATGAGCAGGAGTCTAGATAACTCATGAGTCAAGGAAGAAATAATGGACTGTGTTTATTATTAAATATTAGGTCATGAATTACGACTAGACTCCCATAAAGCAAAACTTGTGGAGTTCCATCTAAATACTTTTCAGAGGAAAAATATGTTACAAAACAAGAGAAACTAAAAATGAATGAGTCAATCATCCATCTAAGAACTTAGGAAAATAATAAGATAAATCCTAAAAATAGATAAGGAGAATTATAACTAAGATCAAATATCTATTACTCTAAGAAACAAAGATACAAACCAGAGAATTAAATAATCAAAAATTATTTTTTGACAAAACTAGCCTTTGACTGTGTGGATCACAATAAACTGTGGAAAATTCTGAAGGAGATGGGAATACCAGACCACCTGACCTGCCTCTTGAGAAACCTATATGCAGGTCAGGAAGCAACAGTTAGAACTGGACATGGAACAACAGACTGGTTCCAAATAGGAAAAGGAGTGCATCAAGGCTGTATATTGTCATCCTGCTTATTTAACTTCTATGCAGAGTACATCATGAGAAACACTGGGCTGGAGGAAGCACAAGCTGGAATCAAGATTGCCGGGAGAAATATCAGTCACCTCATATATGCAGATGACACCACCCTTATGGCAGAAAGTGAAGAGGAACTAAAAAGCCTCTTGATGAAAGTGAAAGAGGAGAGTGAAAAAGTTGGCTTAAAACTCAACATTCAGAAAACAAAGATCATGGAATCTGGTCCCATCACTTCATGGCAAATAGATGGGGAAACAGTGGAAACAGTGTCAGACTTTATTTTTTTGGGCTCCAAAATCACTGCAGATGGTGACTGCAGCCATGAAATTAAAAGACGCTTACTCCTTGGAAGGAAAGTTGTGACCAACCTAGATAACATATTCAAAAGCAGAGACATTACTTTGCCAACAAAGGTCTGTCTAGTCAAGGCTATAGTTTTTCCCGTGGTCATGTATGGATGTGAGAGTTGGACTGTGAAGAAAGCTGAGTGCCGAAGAATTGATGCTTTTGAACTGTGGTGTTGGAGAAGACTCTTGAGAGTCCCTTGGACTGCAAGGAGATCCAACCAGTCCATTCTAAAGGAGATCAGTCCTGGGTCTTCTTTGGAAGGAATGATGCTAAAGCTGAAACTCCAGTACTTTGGCTACTTCATGCAAAGTGTTGACTCATTGGAAAAGACTCTGATGCTGGGAGGGATTAGGGGCAGGAGGAGAAGGGGACGACAGAGAATGAGATGACTGGATGGCATCACTGACTCAATGGACATGAGTTTGAGTGAACTCCAGGAGTTGGTGATGGACAGGGAGGCCTTGCGTGCTGAGATTCATGGGGTTGCAAAGAGTCGGACATGACTGAACGACTGAACTGAACTGAACTGAATAAAACAGAAAAATATATAATAAGTTTGATGGAAAAGAGAGAAGACTAGAGGGAAAAGGGGAGAAAAAGAGTAGGCAAAGAAAGAGAGAGGGAGTTATGCTGGTTCATCAGCTGTCTCTGGGGTGGAGGTAGACTCTAAGTTGTAAGATTTCTGATCCCTATTATGTAAATATTTGCACTTCTGCTGATTTTAATCTCCTGACATGATGTCACTGTACACATTAGGAAGAGACCATATAAATGGTTCTGGGCAGCTGGCACAAACCAGCTCCAGGACACCACTGGAGAAAAGTCACAAACACATATTATTAGAATTGAAAACTAGAGCACAATGCTCCAAGACTTAAAACATTATAAGAGAATATCCTGAATAATTCTATCGACATAAGTGAAATTTTGGACAATTTCTTAGAGAGCTATACCTTTCCAAACGGACTCAAAAGAAAACTAGACTAGAATTAGATCTATAATGAATTAATAGTTTCAAATGTACTCATTACTTAAGAAAACAAAACTGAACAACTTGGCCCATCAGATTTTATGAATAAATTTTACCAAATACTTATAGCAGTTGTTTTTGAAGTTGAGCCCTTAGAACATGAGCATGAGCATCACCTGAGAACTTGTCAGACCCACAAATTCTCAAGTTCCACTTCACACCTACTAAATGAGCAATCCCACGTGAGAGCTGATGAGTCTGTACACAAGGCAGGCTGAAGTTTGAGAATTTTGTTTCAAGGAAAAGATCAATCTAAAATTATACACACTATTTTAAAGGACAGTAAAAACAGAAACCCCTCTCTAATGACTTCATTTTAGAAAGCCAAGAAAGCCTTCACTCCAAAGTCAGATACAAATACTACAAGAAAGAAAAATTATAAGCTGACATCACGTGGGATAAAAACCCTCTAAACAAACTATTAACGAATGGAATCCACCAGTGTTTATGTGTGTTTGTTTCTGTGTATGCCTTGACTCAGCCCTGGGATTTCTTTGAAAGGAATGATGCTAAAGCTGAAACTCCAATACTTTGGCCACCTCATGTGAAGAGTTGACTCATTGGAAAAGATTCTGATGCTGGGAGGGATTGGGGGCAGGAGGAGAAGGGGACGACAGAGGATGAGATGGCTGGATGGCATCACCGACTCAATGGACGTGAGTCTGAGTGAACTCTGGGAGTGGGTGATGGACAGGGAGGCCTGGCGTGCTGCGATTCATAGGATCACAAAGAGTCAGACACGACTGAGTGACTGAACTGAACTGATGACTAAGTTGAGAATATCTGGAAATCTGTTACTATATTTACCACATTGAGAAATTAAAGGGGAAACTACCATATGATGATCTCTATCGATACAGAAAATATTTTTGATGTTTAAATACCTGTTCACTGTAATAATGATTAACTCTTTTTTTTTTTTTTATTCTTCCAATTTTATTTTATTTTTAAACTTTACATAATTGTATTAGTTTTGCCAAATATCAAAATGAATCCACCGCAGGTATACATGTGTTCCCCATCCCGAACCCTCCTCTTAGCAAACTAGAAATAGAAAAATTTTAGCCTGATAGGAATTATCTATTAAAGACCTTCAATAAACATAAAAGTTTGATAAAATTATAGACATGTTTTTTTTTAATTGAAACAAGACAAAGATACCTGCTATTACCACTTCTTCCCAGCATTGTACTGGAGATCCTTTCTGTGCAGTTAAAAAAAAAACAAAAACGGTATGGATTAGGGACTAATATAGTGGTCCAGTGGCTAAAACTTAGAGCTTCCAATGCAGGGAGCCTGGGTTCAATACCTGGTCAGGGGACTAGATCACACATGCTGAAACTTAGAGTTTGGAAACTGCAACTAAGAGTTCACATGCTGCAACATGTGTGCCACAATTCAGACCCAGTATAGCCAAATTTTAAAATATATATATATATATTTTTTTTAAACACGATAAAAAAATATGGATTAGAAAGAAGTAAATAAAGCTCACTCTTTTTAAGTGATGTTATTGTAAATACATGGATAAGGCAATGGCACCCCACTCCAGTACTCTTGCCTGGGAAATCCCATGGACCGAGGAGCCTGGTGGGCTGCAGTCTATGGGGTCACGAAGAGTCAGACACAAGGGACCGACTTCACTTTCACTTTTCACTTTCATGCATTGGAAAAAGAAATGGCAGTTCACTCCAGTGTTCTTGCCTGGAGAATCCCAGAGGTGGTGGAGACTGGTGGGGCTGCCGTCTATGGGGTCGCACAGAGTCGGACACGACTGAAGCGACTTAGCAGCAGCAGCAGCAGCAGCAGCATTGTAAATACAAAAATTCAGGATAGTTTATAGGCAAATGTATTAATAAAGTTCAATAAGACTGCTAAATATGAGATCACTAAACAAAAATTAATAGAATTTCTGGACAGTAACAAATTTTCTCATTTAAAATAACTTGAAAAATTTTAAGTCACCTAGGAATAAATCTAACAAAATGAGACAGATAAACACCAATGATTTAGTGATACAAACACTAAATAGATGAAAAGGATATAGTATTTGTGAAAATGATGACAGTATTTTAAAGATGTCATTTCTTCCCAGATTACATTGCCAGAGTTATCAAATTAGAATAGAAAATAGTTAAATTTCAATTTCAAATGAATAACAAAAGGCTCTTTTGTATAAATATGTCCCAAGTATTATACTATTTGTGATCCCATGGACTGTAGCCTGCCAGGCTTCTCTGTCCATGGAATTCTCCAGCCAAGAATACTGGAGTGGGTAGCCAATCCCTTCTCCAAGGGATTTTCCTGGCCCAGGGATCGAACCTGGGTCTCCTGCATTGTAGTTAGATTCTTTACCACCTGAGTCAACATGGAAGCCCTATATGGACTGTACTTATACTACAAAATTATATACATACAACAATTATACAAATATATACATATATTTTGATTATCTGAACTTCAAATTTAACTGAACATCTTGGATTTTACTAGGTAACTCTATAATATACTCATCTATTGATCCAGTATGATCCAAAATAATCCCAACAGGTTTTAAATTAAATTTAGAAATAATCCTAAAAATCATATGGAGGAGTAAAACATGCAATATATTAAATATGAACATGGCTTTTCTAAGAATAATGGATAATGTAAAGAAAATCTATACTATTCCTGTGTTTCTCCTTTACTCTCATATTACTATCAGACTCACAATATTTCACATTTTAAAATTTTTATTAGAGTATAGTTGATTTACAATGCTCTGTAGTTTCTGCTCTATAGCAAAGTGAATCAGTTATGCACACACATAAATCAACCCTTCTTTAGGTTCTTTTCCCATATAGGTCATTACAGAGTTTTGAGTTGGGTTCCCTATGCTACACAGTAGGTCCTTCCTTTTTAATCATCTATTTTATATATAGTAGTCTGTATATGACAATCCCAATCTCCCAATTTATCCTTCCCCTGCACCATAAGTTTGTTTTTTACATCAGTGACTCTATTTCTGTTTTGTAAACAAGTTCATTCATATCATTTTTTTTTTTTTTAGATTCCACATATAGGTGATATCACATACTTGTCTTTTTGCTCAGTATATTTCTTGTCTATTTCACTCAGTACAAAATCTCTAGATCCATCCATGTTGCTGTAAATGGCATTATTTCATTCTTTTTATGGCCAAGTAACCATTCCAAATAGGAAAAGGAGTACGTCAAGGCTGTATATTGTCACCCTGCTTATTTAACTTCTATGCAGAGTACATCATGAGAAACGCTGGGCTGGAAGAAGCACAAGCTGGAATCAAGATTGCCGGAAGAAATGTCAGTAACTTCAGATATGCAGATGACACCACCCTTATGGCAGAAAGTGAAGAGGAACTAGAAAGCCTCTTGATGAAAGTGAAAGAGGAGAGTGAAAAAGTTGGCTTAAATCTCAACATTCAGAAAACAAAGATCATGGAATCTGGTCCCATCACTTCATGGGAACTAGATGGGGAAACAGTGGAAACAGTGTCAGACTTTATTTTTTTGGGCTCCAAAATCTCTGCAAATGGTGACTGCAGCCATGAAATTAAAAGACGCTTACTCCTTGGAAGGAAAGTTATGACCAACGTAGATAGCATATTCAAAAGCAGAGACATTACTTTGCCAACAAAGGTCTGTCTAGTCAAGGCTATGGTTTTTCCAGTGGTCATGTATGGATGTGACAGTTGTACTGTGAAGAAAGCTGAGCGCCGAAGAATTGATGCTTTTGAACTGTGGTGTTGGAGAAGACTCTTGAGAGTCCCTTGGACTGCAAGGAGATCCAACCAGTCCATTCTGAAGGAGATCAGCCCTGGGATTTCTTTGAAAGGAATGATGCTAAAGCTGAAACTCCAGTACTTTGGCCACCTCATGTGAAGAGCTGACTCATTGGAAAAGACTCTGATGCTGGGAGGGATTGGGGGCAGAAGGAGAAGGGGACGACAGAGGATGAGATGGCTGGATGGCATCACTGACTCGATGGACGTGAGTCTGAGTGAACTCTGGGAGTTGGTGATGGACAGGGAGGCCTTGAGTGCTGTGATTCATGGGGTCGCAAAGAGTCGGACACGACTGAGCGACTGAACTGAACTGAACATCCCATTGTATATATGCATCACATCTTTATCCATTCTTTTACCAAGTCCAAGCTTGTTCTGCTCACCGCATGACAGGCCAATGAATCCAAGAGACAGAGGCGTTGACGCAAAGAATACATTATTTGGAAAGCTGGCTGACCAAGAAGACGGCAGACTAAAGCCTCAAAGTAATCATTTTGTCTGGGTCTGGATGCAGGTCCTTTCGTAGAACTAGAGATTCGAGAAGCAATGCAGAACTAAAGTCAAAGGGCAGAATAGAGAGGAAGAGGCAGTGAGGAGGTAAAGTAAAAAGGGTCTGCAGTCTTGCAAAACATCTTTGGGAAGGGCCAGCCTTTAGAAGGGGTGTGGTAATCCCTTCTATTCACAGGTGGGCAGGGTCAGATTATCTCTCTGTGAGCTGAACAAAGGCACTTTAAGTCAGGCAGAGGGCAGGGTCTTTTGAGGCAGTGCATTATATATGATTATAATAACAGCAACAAAAGGCAAATCAAAGAAACAGTTCCAACATGGAGTCAGAATCAGTTCTTCTCTGTAACAAACAATTGCTCTGTGGATGGATGTTTAGTTGCTTTCATGTCCTGGCTATTGTAAATAATGCTGCAGTGAATATTGGGAAGTATGCATGAGACTCAGAATACTTCTGACACCAGATGTGTGGGGGTTTTCCAAACACCAAGCAATTCTGTGACACCATCTGTGTGTCCTACAATTGAATTCAATTCTGACACTATCTACTAAGAGCATCTTATGCCACAAGGTAAGGGCTCAGTCTCACGAAGCTGCCCACATCCTCAGACGCTAACAGCAAGTCCAGAGTCCAGGCTGTTACCTATACTTCTGACTGATCAGCTCTAAATCAGAGTTCCTGTAACCACCTCCGCAGGTTCGATTCATTTTCTATAGCTTTTAACAGAAGTCAGGAAAAGAGCTTAATTACTATTTACCAGTTTATTTTAAAAGAATATAACAAAGAATACAGAAGAACAGCCAGATGGAAGAGATACAGAAGGAAAGGTAAGTGGGAAGTAGTGTGGGGCATCTAAGCTTTCTGAGGCACACCACTTTCCCAGCACCTCCACTTTGTTTAGCAACCCAGAAGATCCCTGAACCTAGTATCTTTGGGATCTTTATGAAGGCTTCATCATGTAGACACGATCATCACTAACACGTTGAAGAGCCTGTCAGGAGTCACCTCATTAGAGTGAAAGACACTGTTATCACCCAGGAGATTCCAAGGGATTTAGGAACTCTGAGTTTGGAATAAGGTCAAACACCAAATATTAGAACAAAGGATACTCCTAGTTCCATTATCACTTAGGAAGTTACAAGAATTTTAGGAGCTTTGTGCCAGGAACCCAAGACAGACCCACAAACACACTTAATTTTTTTCTATTATCTTACAGACAGATTTTTGCTTTATAACTGTGATTAAAGCAGTTAGGGCTTCCCTGGCGGCTCAACGGTGAAGAATCTGTCTGCAATGCAGGAGACCACCTGTGATGCAAGAGACATGGGTTCAATCTCTGGGTCAGGAAGATCCCCTGGAGTACAAAATGGCAACCCACTCCAGTATTCTTGCCTGGGAAATCCTATGGACAGAGGAGCCTGGTGGTCTACAGTCATTGGGGTCTCAAAGAGTCAGATATGACTTAGCCATTAGACCACCACTGGGGCATCCCTGGTGACTCAGGTGGTAAGGAATCTGCCTGCAGTGCAGAAGACCCGGGTTTGATCCCTGGGTTAAGAAGATGCCCTAGAGAAGGAAATGGAAACCCACTCCAGTATTCTTGCCTGGAGAATCCCATGGACAGAGGAGCCTGGCAGTCTACAGCCCATGGAATAGCAAAGAGTTGGACACGACTGAGCTACTAACACTTTCACTTTAACTTTTAGGCCACCACCACCAAAGAGATTAGAGAAATACTTAGAGAGACATTTTTAAGAAGTCTAATACAAAACAAGGGATTGTCTTGCCCAAAGATAAACTCAAATTTTCACCCGGAACTCATAAGCCTCAGTTCTGATTACACTTGCATTGACCTATTCATTCCTGCCAAGTGGCAAGGACAGGGGAAAGACCTTGCACATCTCTGGTCATTATTTCCATTCTTTTCTTCTCTTTCAGTCATGGACTCAAAGAGTGCTTTTGATTTGAAGCAATAGAAAAGCAAAAATGAAAGTATTATTATTTGAAAATGCATCCTGAGAGTTATTTTACCTTACCAACCACATTCCAGGAATGACCTGATCTTGATCTCATGCTGAGATAGATCCAACATCTCAAGAGAAAAGTAGACCAGATGGGTGAATGGAGTTGGTAAGACCAATGTAGAATTCCATCCTGATAGATGCAGCTGAGTAACAGGAAGTTGGGCTTCTCTGGTGGCTCAGATGGTAAAGAATGCCCCTAGGATTGGACAGGAGACCAGGGTTTGATCTCTGGGTCGAGAAGATCCCATAGAGAAGGGAATGGCAACCCACTCCAGTATTCTTGTCTGCAGAATTCCATGGACAGAGTTACCTGGTGAGCTACAGTCCACGGTATCACAAAGCTTCGGACACGAATGGGAGACTAACACACATACACACAACAGGAAGTTTAGAGAAAAAGCACACTTACATAAAAATATAATCATGAGTAGAACTTGTATTACTTAGAATTTTAGGTGCAAGGAAAAACCATAGAGGAATATATTGGAGGATTGAGGAACATGGGACATCTTTACACAACTTCAGAGTCAGTCCTGGAAAAGCCAGAAGCCAAAGTTTCTATGGCAAAAACTAAAAGGAATGAAAAGTCACAGCCAGATGGAGTGGATCCACTCCAACTGCTTTTTCCACCTTTCCCCACATTCCACATGAGCTTCAAATTCCAAGGAGAGAAAGGATCTGGTTGGTATAGCTTGGTTCACGTGTCCATCCCTTGGCCAGGGGAAATGGGGACATCTCGATTGATCATTCCAGGGTTGCAACTAATAGTAAAGGAGTAGTTTTCCCAATGTTAAGTTCAGGGCACCATTTCAAAAGAAGGGGAAGTGGATTTTTGGCAGCCTTTAACAACAGATGTCCAGTGCATGACTGAATAACACAGGTTTTGGGAATTGTACCAATATAGAACAACACTGTGATGCAAGTTGAACCTTGGTGCGTGACCATGATATTTTTTAGTAAGAGAAAGGATTTTTCAAGATCAGTCATTCCAGGAAGTGGTTAATACTAGAGTAGGAATTGAGATGGGCCTCTATCTGGGAGAAAAAGGGTCTTTCTTCACTCTCTGGAGCTGAATGCATCATGATGACACCAAGATGTTATCCTAGAACTACTTCTGCCTAGGGTGGCTTCTGGGAATCTCCGTGTGCTGTGTGAGGTGCAATAGCAACAGTGAAGAAAGATAAGCTATTTTCTGGAGCTTTTCGTGGTTGTAGAATTCTTCTGTGTCATGGAAGGCACCTCTGAGTAATAACTCAGTTCAGTTGCAGTCGTGTCCAACTCTTTGTGACCCCATGGACTGCAGCACACCAGGCTTCCCTGTCCATCACCAGCTTCCAGAGCTTGCTCCAACTTATGTCCACCAGGTCGGTGATAACTGGGGCATGGCAAAAACAAAACAAAACAAAAAAAAACTCTGAAAACAAAATAAACACATTCCCCCAAAACTGTTCTCTCCTAAAAAAAAAAAAAGGAAAACTGCAGTCATTTGGACTGCAGGAGTTTTTTCTTTGTTTAAGATCAGGAAGGGGTTTCCTCAACAGTGACCAATAGATGGTTTGTGGCCAGCAGAGTAACACTCAAGAGAATCAGCAGCAGCAATATAGCATAGAAGCCAGATGAGAATGCTGGAGTGAAAGAAACTGCTTAGTCCGAAGCAAGCATTTAGTGAAAATTCATGTAACCATTTTTTGCACAATGAGATTCATATAAAAAGACAAAGAGGAAACTAGAAACACACACACGTGTGTAACATGTAAATGTGTATTTCACTTAAGAAATAACTGCTCCTAATAATCCCAGCAGTTTTTCATTCCCCTTTTAATTTAAGGTATTTTAATGTACAGAAACTTGTCATTTTTGTGGCATTAAATATTTTCTTTTCTCTTGTAATTTCTTCCATTTCTTTTATACTTGGAAAGGGCTTTTTCTGCAAAATGCCAGTATACTTCACTTTGAAGAACCTGAGCGTAGACAGTGTGCTACGAGGTACATGCTCCTTGGCTTAAGCTACTCCTTATGTATAACTATTTGTCCTAATTAGAATTTCCCATCCAAATGGTGATTAACTAGCACTCAATCAGAAAGGCCGCACTCCAAAGACTCTGAATGCTTCAGCGAGTTTGTCTCTAACACTACTACTGCTAGAGCTTTGGCTAATCAATATACAAATTGTGGAAAAGGGTTTTTGTTGGTGAGATGAGTTCTTATTGGTAAACTCATTGGTGAAATTAATGGCATTTGAGATATGCACATTGGATAAAAAATTTCAGAGACACTTCCTACTCTTGTTTAATTAGCATATAAGAATTTGCTTGTTCAGTTGCTAAGCCATATCCAACTCTGCAACCCCATGGACTATTGCCTGTCAGGCTCCTCTGTTCTCCAGGCAAGAATACTGGAGTAGGTTGCCATTTCCTCCTCCAGGGGATCTTCTAGACTGAGTGATCGAATCCATGTCTCCGTATTGGCAGGTGAATTCTTTATCCTTGAGCCACCTGGGAAGCATCTATGTAAGAATTTAGGAAGCCCTAAATATCCTAATGCCCTGAAGGAGGGCATGGCAGCCCACCCCAGCATTCCACCTGGAGAATCCTCATGGACAGAGGAGCCTGGCAGGCTGCAGTCCATGGGGTCGCAAAGAGTCAGACATGACTGAGCCACTAAGCACAGCACAGCATTTATCCTGATGAGATGTTTTGCCAACTTTCTCATAAAAACTGCTGGATAAATGGCTGCTTGTGGGGAAGAATTTGGTGTGAAGATTGCTTTCTCTAGAATTTGATACAGAGTTGTGAGGAAATACTTAATCCTCACTCACCCCTAACTGCTGGAGCCTACCATTCATTAACAAGAATAATCAAAGAGTTAGTCCAGCTCACGAGAACCAGTTAAATATCCACCTGTGTTTTCATCTAATTTATTTCATGGTTTCATCTTTCACATCTAACTCTTGATCCATCTGGCGTTTTTCATCTCAAATGGCTACAGGACTGGAGCCACTCAAATAAATGCGTGAGGCAAGCTGGCATAGCACAGGAGGCAAGAAGAGTTGTGCCAAATTGCTGAGCACCAGGAGGGCTGCCACTCCTCTGTTCCTGCCAATTAGTGCCATCTGGAAATGTGGGTTCAGCCTCGCTCTATCTTCCGATTTGCTTTTTCTTCCCAAGCTGTTTTTTTTTTTTTTTAACTTTTATATTTTGACGTAAGATTTTCTGATTTTTAAAATACAATGCAATAAACATATACATTTGTGGCCCAATTATGGCAAAAGGGTGGCCAGTTTGTAATCTTGATTTTACAGTATAAGAGATGGAGAGAAGATATTTTTTCTTCAAGTACACAATTTTCCCCCCAAACTGGTTGCTGAAAACATAGACTTTCTTAAGATCTTTTTCTTGCTTCATCACACACTGTACACTTGTTTACTAGCCACTGTCTATTATTTACTGCGTGCATGCATGCTTAGTTGCTCAGTCGTGTCTCACTCTTTGCGACCCCATGGACTGCAGCCCACCAGGCTCCTCTGTCCATGGGGATTCTCCAGAGGAGAATACTGGAGTAGGTTGCCACGCCCTCCTCCAGGGGATCTTCCCAACCCAGGGAGATAAACCCAGGTCTCCTGCATTGCAGGCAGATTCTTTACCAGCTGAGCTACCAGCATATTGGGGTAAATTTAAGACTAAGAGAAAAACATCTATTTCTGCTTTATTGACTATGCCAAAGCCTTTGACTGTGTGGATCACAATAAACTGTGGAAAATTCTGAAAGAGATGGGAATACCAGACCACCTGACCTGCCTCTTAAGAAACCTATATGCAGGTCAGGAAGCAACAGTTAGAACTGGACATGGAACAACAGACTGGTTCCAAATAGGAAAAGGAGTACGTCAAGGCTGTATATTGTCACCCTACTTATTTATCTTCTATGCAGAGTATATCATGAGAAACGCTGGGCTGGAAGAAGCACAAGCTGGAATCAAGATTGCTGGGAGAAATATCAATCACCTCAGATATGCAGATGACACCACCCTTATGGCAGAAAGTGAAGAGGAACTAAAAAGCCTCTTGATGAAAGTGAAAGAGGAGAGTGAAAAAGTTGGCCTAAAGCTCAACATTCAGAAAACAAAGATCATGGCATCTGGTCCCATCACTTCATGGCAAATAGATGGAGAAACAGTGGAAACAGTGTCAGACTTTATTTTTTGGGGCTCCAAAATCACTGCAGATGGTGATTGCAGCCATGAAATTAAAAGAAGCTTACTCCTTGGAAGGAAAGTTATGACCAACGTAGATAGCATATTCAAAAGCAGAGACATTGCTTTGCCAACAAAAGTTTGTCTAGTCAAGGCTATGGTTTTTCCAGTAGTCATGTGTGGATGTGAGAGTTGGACTGTGAAGAAAGCAAAGCACCGAAGAATTGATGCTTTTGAACTGTGGTGTTGGAGAAGACTCTTGAGAGTCCCTTGGACTGCAAGGAGATCCAACCAGTCCATTCTAAAGGAGATCAGTCCTGGGTCTTCTTTGGAAGGAATGATGCTAAAGCTGAAACTCCAATACTTTGGCCACCTCATGAGAAGAGCTGACTCATTGGAAAAGACTCCGATGCTGGGAGGGATTGGGAGCAGGAGGAGAAAGGGACAACAGAGGATGAGATGGCTGGATGGCATCACTGACTCGATGGACGTGAGTTTGAGTGAACTCCGGGAGTTGGTGATGGACAGGGAGGCCTGGTGTGCTGCAATTTATGGGGTTGCAAAGAATCGGACATGACTGAATGACTGAACTGAACTGAACTGAAGACTAACTTGTTCATGTCCAACAACATCCTTTCAGATTTTGATTTTGATTTTGAAATTTTAATTTCAGAGTAAATCATTATTAATTCAAACAATATTTATAAAATAAATAATATTTCTTTTTGCTATTTTAATAAAATTTTAATTTTTTATAATCTATTCTATATCTAAATATTTGACTTAATTTTTTTCTAGTTCTAAGTATTTTGAAATTTATTTTTTTGGGTTTTCTAAATGTATAGCTGAATAAATGGTCATAATTTTCTGGGCTATCAAACATTTTATATAACACAGAGAGTTTCTATTTATTGAATATTTAAAGAGTTCAATATTAACACTGTAATGCCTTGAAACTATTTTTTAAAGTAATACCATGATTATTGTATGTATATTTTGTGATTCTTATCATTTTTTACTTTCCTAAAAATGACTTTAATTATTTAAGACTTTTATTGATAGAAGCTCTGTGCCTCTGTTCTATGAGCTTTGGGCAATAAAGGTTTACAAGGTTCCTAATCTCAAAAGACTTACATTCTCAGAAGAAAAAGCATAATAAATTAAGATAAAAAGGTTTAAATATCAAGTTAACAAAAATATTTTGGTGAAATTAAGGATGTGATATGATAGGGAATGATGCTGAGGGATGCTGAAAAATTTTGAAGAGTCAGAAGAAAGCGTCTATGAGCAAGTGACATTTAAGGCTAAGACATCATTGACAAGAAAGAACCAGCAAAAATCAATGGAAAGACATTTGTCTTAGTCCATTTGGGCTGGAAGGAGATCAAACCAATCAATCCTAAGGGAAATCAATCCTGAACATTCATTGGAAGGACTGATGCTGAAGCTGAAGCTCTAATACTTTGGACACCAAGTGTGAATAGCCGACTAATTGAAAAAGACCCTGATGCTGGGAAAGATTGAAGGCAAAAGGAGAAGAGGGTGGCAGAAAATGAGATGGTTAGATAGCATCAACAACTCAATGGACATGAATTTGAGCAATCCTTGGGAGATAGTGAAGAACTATAGAGATAGAGAAGCCTCTATCTCTATAGACATAGAGGAGCCTGGGATGCTGCAGTCCATGGGGTCACGAAGAGTAGGACACAACTTAGCAACTGAACACATCTGGGCTGCTATACCAAAATACCACAGACTGGGTAGCTTATATGCAACAGAAACCTACACCCACAGTTCTGGAGGCTGTAAGTCCAAGATTAGGGTGCCAGCATGACTGGGTGAGAGCCTTCTAACAGGCTGTAAACCTCTCCCTCGTAGCCCCCCAGGTGGAAGGGCTAAGGAGCTCTGTTGTTGTTCAGTCGCTCAGTCATGTCCCAGTCTTTGCAACCTCATGGACTGCAGCACACCAGGCTTCCCTGTCCTTCACCATCTCCAGAAACTTGCTCAAACTCATGTCCGTTGAGTTGGTAATGCATCCAACCATCTCCTCCTCTGTCATCCACTTCTCCTTCTTCCTTCAATCTTTCCCAGCATCAGGGTCTTTTCCAGTGAGTCACTTCTTCACATCAGGTAGCCAAAGTATTGGAGTTTCAGCTTCAGTATCTGTCCTTCCAATGAATATTCAGGACTGATTTCCTTTAGGATTGACTAATTTGATCTCTTTGCAGTCCAAGGGACCCTCAAGAGTCTTCTCCAACACCACAGTTCAAAAGCATCAATTCTTTAGTGCTCAACTTTCTTTATGGTCCAACTCTCACATCCATACATGATTACTGGAAAAACAATAGTTTTGACTACATGGACATTTGTCAGCTAAGTAACGTCTCTGCTTTTTGATATGCTGTCTAGGTTGGTCATAGCTTTTCTTCCAAGGAGCAAGCGTCTTTTAATTTCATGGCTGCAATCACCATCTGCAGTGATTTTGGAGCCCAAGAAAATTAAGTCTTTCACTATTTTCATTGCTTTCCCATCTATTTGCTATAGATGGGACTAGATGCTATAGATGGGAAGTGATGGGACTAGATGCCATGATCTTCGGTTTTTGAATGCTGAGTTTTAAGTCAGCTTTTTCACTTTCCTCTTTCACCTTCATCAAGAGGCTTTTTTTGTTGCTCTTTGCTTTCTGCCATAAGGGTGGTGTCATCTGTATGTCTGAGGTTATTGGTATTTCTCCCGGCAATCTTGATTCCAGCTTGTGCTTCATCCAGCTGAGCATTTCTTATGATGTATTCTGCATATAAGTTAAATAAGCAGGGTGATAATATAGTCTTGATGTGCTCCTTTTCCTATTTGGAACCAGTCTGTTGTTCCATGTCCAGTTCTAACTGTTGCTTCCTGACCTGTATACAGGTTTCTCAAGAGGCAGTTCAGGTGGTCTGATATTCCCACCTCTTTCAGAACTTTCCACAGTTTATTGTGATGCACTCAGTCAAAGGCTTTATTGGCATAGTCAATAAAGCAGAAATAGATGTTTTTCTGGAACTCTCTTGCTTTTTTGATGATCCAGCAGATGTTGGCAAATTGATCTCAAGTTCCTCTGCCTTTTCTAAAACCAGCTTGAACGCTAGCATGTAAAGTGAGTGCAACTGTGCAGTAGTTTGAACATTCTTTGGCATTGCCTTTATTTGGAATTGGAATGAAAACTCACCTTTTCCAGTCCTGTGGCCACTGCTGAGTTTTCCAAATTTGATGGCAGATTGAGTACAGCACTTTAACAGCATTGCGTTTTAGGATTTGAAATAGCTCAGCTGGAATTCCATAACTTCCACTAGCTTTGTTAGTCGTGATGCTTCCTAAGGCCCACTTAACTGTGCACTCCAGAAGATTACATCGGGATTGGGTACTGTGGGAAGGAGAGGGACTATAGCTTCATTTATGATCTGGAGATCTTAAACCATTTGCCAGGTCCCATCTTTTTTCTTTACAGGGAGGATTGGGGTGTTACATGCCTAATTGGTGGGGACCAATAGCCCACAGGCAAGGAATTTATTTATTTTAGAGGCTGTAGTCCTCGAGCTTCTCTTCTGAGAGGGTATTGTTTCTGGTTTGGAAACCAGTGGGATCTTGGAGGACAGTGATGACCAGTTCAGCTTTGTGGGCTCATACAGGAGTCCCCTGGTTCCACACCTTGTGGTGAATTTTGTCCTCCCATAGTTTTTGGTCTCTCCCTGTTGGAGAGGGTGTAACAGGTTCCTCAGTAGTAACCAGGAGCTGTAGGGCTCTAGGGGCTGAAAAGCTTCCCATCACAAGGGTGGTCCCCAGTTTAGTGAGTATATCTCTTCCCAATAAGGGGTTAGGACACAGGGACCACCAGAAACTGGTGGGAAAATATTTGTCCACCCCAAAACAAAGAAGTGCTCGGGTGAATCTTTTTGTAATTGTTTTTCCTATAGCACCCAAAATGGTACAGGTTTGGGAGGAGAAGGCTCTGGAGTAGGTCAGGACAGAGTAGGTAGCCCCTGTGTCAACCAAGAGATTCTTGGACCTACCTGCCAATCCAGTTGCACCCTTGGCTCCAGCCCTGTGATGGTTATCTGTGACAGGCAGGCTGGCTGGAGTGGGCCGCTTCAGTCCTGTTGAACTGTAGAGGGAAGGCAAAAAAAAAAAAACTGTGCACTCCAGCATATCTGGCTCTAGGGAGCTCTTCAAGGTCTCTTATACGAGTGCTAATCCCATTTAAGAGAGCTCTATCCTCAAGACCTCAAAGCCCCCATCTACTAATATCATTGCCTTTGTGAATTTAGGATTTCAGTCTGAATTTTGGCTATGCACAAATATTCAGACCATAGCAAGATTTTATGTAGAAGACACAGTTAGTTCAAAATGTAGGAAAAATTTCTGTGCACACAGAGATTGGTATGTTCCAAGTTACTCAAGTCACTGGAAGTTTTAGATTTATTAGTATACTGTTGTCTAATGACGCTAACTTCTCCCATTATATGTGGCTCTTTTTCTTATTCTGAATAATAATGCTTATTTGTACTTTATATCTCTTCTTAATAAAATTTGTCTAAATTTTTCTGTTATATTGTGCATTTATTTCTAAATCAAAGAAAACTTTTGGATTATTGATCCTTCTTTGATTTTTATACCTACAATTTTATTTCTCTATTCTTGTGTCCTTTTAAAAATTCCTAGTTTTATTCTTTATTTTTAGCAATAAAACATTTTAAGTCTATGAGATTTTCTCTGAGTTTAGTTTTGCCCATGTTCAAGAAGTGCTAATATATTATGTTCTTGTTATTCTTGTTTTAAGATTGTCTCAGATTACAATACTAATTTTATTATTGGTCCAAGGTTTAGAGACTTGGAATTTTGAAATGATACCGGATTTTTTCCCATTTAATAGTTTCTTATTAATATCAAGTTTAACTACATTGCTAATCAGAAAAAATATAGCCCAATAAAGCATTGAGAAATTTATTGAAATATTTGTAAATGAGTTCATGAGTTTTTTTCTTCTTTCTTTGTTTAGTAATTATTACATGGCCATCTGAATATAAGGTATATCTTCTCATAGATATAAAGTTTATTATATATCCATTGATTCAGACTTAAATGATCATGCAATTTCTCCTTATCATTATCTTCTTTTTTCCTGTGTATTTTGTGGAAGGTTGAAAGATGAATCAGTTGTGCAAAACAGTTTTTTTTTTCCCACACTTGTCTTACACTTCTAACAGTTTAGAAGGATTATGAAAGTGTGACAGCCAGAAATATGAAAGTTTATAGCTCAAGTATGCAACCATTTTTTGCTAGATTCAGGAACTGAATCATTTTATTAGATTGTTTTTTGTTGCAAATACTACATGAAAAACAAACTCAAATTGATAAACAACATAAGGGCTACCTATGAACTCTGAAAATTGAGAAGTCAGGAGAAAGGACAGCTTTTCTGCATGCTTCGGTGAGGCCTTTGCCGTTCTGCGAGCCCTTCTGTCTTCTATCTATTAGTTTCCCCTTCGGGCTGGTTTTCCTCAGGATATCAACATGGATGAGGCAGGTCAGGCGTCACACCTGCACTTGATGCCCTCTGAAGAAGCAGAGGCTCCCTATCCTCAAACTCTCTGTAAATGTCCTCAAATTTCAAATGATAGCACCATCTTGGGTCAAATGTCCACATCTTACAGTCATTAGCCAGGGGTTCATGTATCCTCAATGACTTCATCTAGTTTACATTCTCCATTTATAAGAATGAAGTCATATTACCCAGAATCTCATGGGCCGATATGGATATCAGGGGACAAAAGGGGGAACTCAATTCTAGTCAGAGTAGCAGCAAATTCCTTGTCTGCTGATGCCCAGCCTCTCATTGGCACTTGCATATTCTGTTTTATATCAAAGGGATCTGGAAAAGTTATTTCCCAGAAGCCACTGACCACTGGTTTCCTGTGTGGTTCTAGTAATGCAAGGAACTTATATGAAATAGAAGAAGGGGGAGGGAGAATGTGATTCTTTTCTTGTTCCTGGCTCTGGCAGTGGTGGGGTAAGCGACTGCTAATCACCATGAGTTCCTGTAGGCTTAGTGAGCTTATGAGTCCTGGCTTCCTCCTACAGCAGTTCATACAGGGGTGCTTGAACAGCCTATGGGAGAATATGAATAGGCTCTCGGAAACATCAATGAAAATTTTGCTCCTCCATCCTTAGGAGAGCTTGTGAGTGTCTGCAGTTAGTGATTTCAGGGTATCCTCATCTTCCTTCTCTGGGTCCTCCAGTTTCATAATATATTGCAGCCAATTCACTGCATTAAAGTCCCTTTGTTCTAAATACTTACAGTGGTGTCAGTTTTTCAAACAGGACCCTAACGAATATACCACTGGGGAAAATATTTCAAGCTTCTAGGTTATAATTGCATTAAACTGATCATTGATATGTATATAATTCCTAAATAAATAAATAAAAATTCAAATATGCATAATTATAAAACTATTTGACATTGCTTTCCTAAATCCTAACCATTTGGAGGAAAATGTGGCATTGCAAAACATATTTGCTTCCCTTATGACTGTGAGCTATTTCCTTTATGCAATAGGGTGCACTGTGTCAGTTCTATTAAAATAATGATCTAGCTTTAAAATAATAAGCAATTCTGCCAATAAATAAAATAGAGTAGTTATTCAACATAATGCTCAATAAGGTCATGTCCAATGAAGGAAATATGAACTTTGGAGATAATAGCTAATGTTGTCAATATAAAACATCTAAAAACTAATATGTATATAATGTACACATACAGTTAAGGTTAGGAAAGGTGTGCTTGCCTTTACAGTCAAACTATAACATCTTACTCAGGGACTGTTTTGTGTTGGGCTATTTCCCAAGCATAAAATTGTCAGAACTCAGCTGTAGCTTCCAGGGCTGCTGTAGAAACACTAAGAGTGAGCCAAAGGAAGAGCACTGGTTATCATGTTAGGTGAAGGATGAGCACAAGCAAAACTGTCCAGTCTGCTACTATTTACAAAGGAACTCTACTCAAAGAGTAGATATTTTTGATTACTGAACAACATGTCAAATAGTAGGACAGAGATCAAGCTATATATCAGCTCTTGAAGCAAAATCTTCAACTGGAAATGGAAAAGTTTGCTTTCCAAAACTTCCTCTTGGCTTTATTTCTATTCATCTGCTAGCAATAATGACTGGGTGCATTCCTGAATCTGGTTTGTTCTGGTTCCAAACACAGGAGAAAGTTGTGTCCACAGTTATCAGATGATTGCTGGCATGTGGGAAGAAATCTAGCTCAGGGCTGGTGCACAAAATGGTCCCAGACTATTCTAGAGCTAGAGTTCTCAAAGTTCTTGGTCTTGGGAACTTTTAATAGTCCTAAAAATTATAGAAGCCTCAAAAGAACTGTTTTATATATGTTAATCTATCAATAGTTACAAAACTAAAACTGAAAACAGTTTAAAATATTCATGAGTACTTTACATTCATTAAAATTCATCAATTAAAATTAAGTCATTTAAAATAATAATCCATAATGTTAAAGTAAGTACATAAATATTTCCTGAAAAATAACTATATTTTTCAAAGCAAAGTTAACAATGAAAAAGAACAGTATTATCTTAAGTTTTACAAATTTATTTAGTGCCTGGCCTAATTAATATAGGTAAATTCTAGAATCTGCTTCTACATTCAATCTGTTGGCCACACAGATGGTCACACATCATGTGACCTCTGGAAAACTCCACCGTGGTAAAGTTAAAGGAGAGGGGTGGGAGAAAGAGAGAGAAAGAGAAACAAGGCAGCTAGAGTTTTTGTATGTATTATTATCCAGATAATTTTTTACCTCTAGGACCCTCTGATAGGATCTGAACAACCCCCAGGGAACACTAGGAAACACTCTGAAAACCACTGCCCTAAACTAGTTACAGCAATGGTTTTCAACGCATTTTCCACTGAAACACATATAATTTTCTCAAGCACATTTTCATGGATGTCTTCAGAATTAACCAAACAGAATGTTTTGATCACTAAACTAACAACATCAAACATTTTTATATGTTGGGGGGATAGTATGGGGGAGAAGGGGTGCCTGAGATATGTGGTATTTATGAACACATTTCATATTCTTGGGGGAAAGAGTTATGAATACTGAGCAGATCCTAGCATTCTGTTGCCACTCCTTTCTCCCTGATTCAATGAAGAAAAATAGAATGCCAATGATAATAACATTATTACAAAAATATCTTGAATCTGTTGGACTCTGATTTAATCTCTTTCGTAAACCATTTAAAAGAGATAAGGTAGGTTGTAGCAGAGGAGGTCAGGAGTCCGATTCTGAATGTGTTTTGAAGGAAGAGCCAACAGATTATTTGCAAAGTGGATATGAGCATAAGAGAAAGAGAGAAATTAAAGATAGGTTTTGATTTCGGATGGCCTCAGCCTGCAATGACTTGAAGAGTGGCTTGTCTTCCCAAGTAGAGATAGAGGCTGGGTCGTGGCAGTGAGAGCAGCAAATCCTAACCACTGGACCAGTGGTCAGTGACAAGGGCCCTGGCTTTTTGGCTTTGCAGAAAAGAATTCCCACAAAGATGGAATGTAGTGAAGCCAGTATTTATTGGGAGGAAAAAGAGTATAGCACGTGTGGATAGACACATGGGCAGACTCAGAGTTTCTGAGTCAAAACTTCATGGCAATCTGAATTACTTTTATGAGTCATTTCTTCTGATTTTCCTTTGGTCAGTCATTTTGACTTGCCTGGTTCAGAGTCCATATTTGTTATATCTCAGGCTCCTCCCTTGTGTGCACTCGAATCTCTTCGCTAAAAAGGATTCTACTAAAGAGGCCTCTGGGTATAGCATTTCTTCCCATCATAGTCCTTTCACCTTCAAGGAGCCTTTCTGCCTGTGGTCAGGGAGGTCTCCTGACTTAAAGAATGAGCATTATTAATACGGTGTCTGGGCAGGCCCCAGCCTCCTCTCTCAGTTGTCCTGCTATTCTCATCTTGGCCAAAGTTATTTCTCAGGAAATCAACCCTGAATATTCATTAGCAGGACTGATCCTGAAGGTAAAGCTCCAATACTTTGGCCACCTGATAGGAAGAGCTGACTCATTGGAAAAGACCCTGCTGCTGGGAAGGATTGAAGGCAGGAGGAGAAGGGGACAACAGAGGACGACCAGATGGATGGCAACACCAACTCAATGGATGTGACCTTGAGCAAGCTCCTGGAGATGGGTGAAGGACAGGGAAGCCTGGCATGCTGCAGTTCATGGGCTCACAAAGAGTCGGACATGACTGAGGGACTGAACAACAACAAAATTCTCTTGGAGTTTCAACCACAGGGAATGACTCACCAATCCCTTTACCTTAGGAGCCCTGGGGCAGCTACATCCTGCCTCAGCTTGAACAAGGAAAGATAGAGCTATTCACTGACATGATTAACACTACAAGTGCAACTGAGACAGAGCTTGAAGCCCACAAGGGCATTTTAGTGAGATTCCTGTAGACGAATTCCATTTCTGCGTGCAGATGGATAAATCAGCAGACAGATAAACAGAATAAAATAAAATGCTCTGATTTCTCTACATATAAGAAATGAAAAATTTTGAACCTTGACTAAACAGTTAATGAGAGTTGGAAATTCGACAGGACTGCAAGTAAGAAGATACTGGCAAAGAATCTAAAATATATACTGCTCTTTTAAAGGTAAGAAACCATGCTCTTCCACCTTCATTTTACTAAGAATTAAGAAAGTACAGTTTCAAAAAAAGACAACATACAGGCTCAAATGAAATGGAGGATACAGCCAAGAGTTTGATGTTTAAAACCACACATGTCCAACAAATTAAGCCATTTCTTTAGTTTTTAGATTTGTATACTGATTAATCTTTTTCCAGCTTCTGCATTTCTCTGGTAGCTCAGAAGGTAAAGAATCCCCCTGCAATGCGGGACACCTGGGTCGGATCCTTGGGTTTGGAAGATCCCCTGGAAGAAGAACTCGCAACCCACTCCAGTATTCTTGCCTGGAGAATTTCAGGGACAGAGGAGCCTGGCGGGCTACAGTCCATTACACGACTGACCACATGTGAGCCAGTCTAAGAAAAAGGGGCCCAAAAGCAAAGTAATTCTTTTTTTGCCGATTAAATTAATTGCTCAATGGTTCAAAAGAGGAATAAACTGGACTTTTTTTGAACGAGAACGCGCAGTGTTGCCACAGACTCTTCAACCTCAAATCCAGCTAGGTGCCCAAAAGGTTCTCCTGGGTATGGAAGCCGGGTTTCTGAGCAGCACCACCTGCTGGCCCTACACGCGTCCTACTTCCTCGGCCCCCGATCTCTCTCTCTCTCTGGTGGACTTGCAGTCTTTCATAATTCTTCGGCACCTAATTACAAGCACAGCAAAATATAATGTAGTTAGAAAGACCCAAGCCGCGAAACTACACATCACCAGAGATCCGAGAAGATCAGCCGCTCGGGCTTCAGGGACGGGGCGTGGGGAAATAAGGCGGGGGCGGGGCCGGCGCGAGCTCCCTTGGAGCGGCGCTGCTTCCGCCTCTCGCGGCCCCGCCCCCGCGACGCGACCGGCCGTCACGTGACGGCCGCGCGCCCGCGCGCGCGTTCCCGGCCGCTGCAGGCTCGGAGGCCGAAGAGAAAAGACGGCGAGGCGGCTTCGGCTGTGGCCACAGAGGTGGGAGTCGGGGCGAAGCCCACTCGAGGGGCAGGGTGAAAGTGAAGCCACTTCTGGGTCCTACTCGGGGAGAGGAGTGATGGCCCGCGGCGTCACCTCCAAGCGCGGCACTCCCCGGGTCGGCCCTGTTCTCCGGGCCTGAGAGGGGCGGCGGCGGGGTCAGGGGCTGGGACGCGGGTGGACGCCCTTGGGCCGGCGCGGCCGCGGCAGTGGAACCGAGCCGGCGTGGCACAGCTCAGCCCTTTCCGCCGCCCCTAGCTTGGTTGCTGTCAGAAGCAGGAAGACTGTGACGGACGCCGCGTTGCCCGTGGCCGCCGCAGCCGCTGCCCTGGGCGAGAGCCCGGAGCTGGTCACGGTCGGGGTGCGAGAGGCGGAGCAGCGGCCATTACTGCGCAGCCTCTTCCGCCGGGGTCCTCGTAGCTGCCTTCGGTGGCAGCCAGGTCCCTTTCCTGTCCCCTCAGCGCAGGTGTCAGGCCTCTACTAGGGGACTTTATGGGCCTCAAGATGTAGGGGCGGCGATGGTTGGAGGGGTAATTCCCCCGCCCCCAGCATCCCGTGCGGAGGCGTCCACTCGGGCCTTGGGTCCGGACGTACAGTTCCTGCATTTTGTTTTTCCGGAGTGTCTTTGGCATCTTTCTCTCCCCTCTCTCCCTCCTCCTCCTGCTCAGTTCCTGGGTCTTGCCTAATCCGACGAGCAGTCCAGTCCCTCGTCTTGTCCGGGTTTAATGCTCAGCACTGTTGTTAAAGCATCAGAACCACTGAGAGGTGTCTCCGTACCCGCTGAGTCTCCAAAACCTCAGTGCATCTTAAAAGACGAGGCTGTTGCTTTGTTCTTTTGGTTGCTGGGTGCGGAGTTCTCTCCCTACCACCCCTCCACCTCCCCCCGCATCCCGTCTGAAAGGGTAAATGGATGTTCCCATTGTGGCCGCTATTTTTTGTTTTCTGTGGGCACCTAGAGAAAGGCAGAAAAATTGTTTTGAGTTTATACGTACTTCTGGCAACTAGATCTTTTTCTCTTGATATCAGATTTAGTACGGCTTTCTTTCTGTTCCCTAAGTACCATTTTACTGAGCACTTATTTCTCAAGTTTCTAAAGTAGGTACATTTTGTTTGTTAAGTAATAGTGAAACTGGAATTGAGAGAAGAAAGCCAAGAAATGGTAGAAAAACGCATTGTCTTTGTGATTGATATTTTCAGGTGCCCCTCCAATGTGTGTACTTTTCTTTTTTGATTACTTTTTTTTTTCACTTAACATATATATTTTATTGAAGTATAGTTGACTTACGCTGTTTCAGGTGCACAGGAAGGTGATTCAGTTATACCTACATTATTTTTGAAGTTATTTCCCATTATAGGTTATTACAAGATATTGACTGTAGTTTCCTGTGCTATACAGTAAGTTTTTGTTGATTGTTGCGTATTTATTTTTTTAAATTAGAAATCTGCATTCTATTCATAGTGAGTCAAGCAAGTGGAATCAAAATGTCCTAAAAAGTCACAAGTTTTCTAAAATGTGCATATTGTATATATGTATACAAAGCTTTTCTACTGTGCTTGGTAAAGATTTGAGAACATCAAAAAGAAAAGATGGAGAATTGGAAAATATAAATGAAATGGGAGCACTGAATATGAAATAGAAAAAGTGAAACAAACTAGATAAAAGATCGTCATATAGTCCAGTTGTTTTTAAACATGACTGCTCATTAGAAACATATCTGGAACTCGGGAGAAAAGCAATACCTGGGCATTTATGTTTTTCAAAAAATTTCAAGATAATTCGGATATGCATCTGGATATTAAAAAGTGATACAGGTCTTTCTATTAAATCATAGTTTTGGTGATACTGAGTTCTATTTTTCTGTTGATCAATCATTATAAATAATAATAAGTGAGTAATAGTTATATAATCACAATAGTGAAAGATGTTATCAGTTTTCACAATCAATGGCAAGATAAAAGATAATTACAATTGCAGGCCATAATGGGAACATGATTAACTTAACTATAAAATAATTATATACAGTTTGGATGGTCAAACTGTGATGTGGTAAGTGGAAGTGCTTACAATGTGTGTCCTTTTAAAATAGGGTTTGAAAATATGTCATTGAAAGCAATATACGTTTCCAGAAATTGGAAGACTTAAGGCTATTTTGTTTTTTAATAAGTGATTCTATATTCATACTTTTAAAAGACCTGACATATAGGACACAGGAAGAAAATCACCTGCTCAAGTAACGGGATTTATGATGTTGGCTTTGCTGTTTTTGTGACCAGCAAATATTGTTTGTGTTGAGTGTCTGGGAGTCTGTGAAGTGCGCTAACAAAACATGAAAATATGTCCAAAAATATCTAATTTTAAAGAGCAAACCGGAAGAGTGAAAGCCCACTCTAAAAATAGATTTTGGATGTGTTTGCTTTTGCTTGTACATCTTAAATTGGAGCGTTTGTTAAGCTCAGTCTTTGATTTAGAATTTTGTTTCAAATGGGCCAATGTAAATTGTAATGTAAATTGTGAGCTAAATGAAAATAATTCTGCAAATGTTTACCTGTTCACATTTAATGTTAAAATGCAAAGCCCACATTTTTGGGTGAGAAGTACAAAGTAAAGGTTTAATGCTTGGATATGAAGATTGTGAAGCCCAGAGATTGTCATACAGTAACTTTTTTTTATGGGAAATATTAAATGAAGTGGTGGAAATATAATTCTTTAACACAGAGTAGTGTAAAATATTGGACCCCATTTAGTAGAAGTGAGTTTTGACTGAAGACTTTTGTTTCCTAGTATGACTTGTGCTTTCTGTAAGCTGTTTTAACAGGAGAGGAGAAGGAAAGCTAAAAATGGAAAAACGTTAGGGCATTTAGTTACATCTCTCAATCTGGGACTCTCTCTTACATATTAAGATGTATCTGCTAAATTACACCCACTCTATCTCTGTTCCTTTTACTGGTCCTTAATTTTTTTTTTCCTTTTTCTTTTTTGACTGTAACAAAAGTTGTAAGATGTGTGATATTTTTCTTTTCTGTCACTGATCTCTTTTATGTAGAACATTTTATGTAGAACA
Organism: Bos taurus; assembly: GCF_002263795.3. Taxonomy (NCBI): domain Eukaryota; kingdom Metazoa; phylum Chordata; class Mammalia; order Artiodactyla; family Bovidae; genus Bos; species Bos taurus. The sequence continues at coordinate 24,025,330 of NC_037336.1, read as the reverse complement.
TTATGTGTATTTTGAATAAAGAGTAATAACTTTTATTAAACACTGGCTGTTAATAATTGGAAAAATACAGGAAATCTTCAGATCTTTATAATTCGATATTTTAACTTCAGCATGCTTATCTTTTCTTTGATTTTTTTAAAAAGATAATCATTTATTTGAATCTATTATCTAAAAAAAACTTAGTCCATGACTGATTTAAAAAGTAGAATCGTAATTAATCCTAAATATTTTCAGAGAAAATAACAGTGGGTGCAGATAATAGGCGCATGAATTTGTTGAGTGGTCACAAAATTACAAATAATACAATATTCATTTTCAGTTTAACTTGATTGGTTGAATGGGTAAATGATAATCTCTAAACTTTTATATATTTTAAAAAATAGTCTGCCGCTTTTTCCCTTTAGAATTGAGGTGCAGAAATAACTGATTAGTTTCAAATCTTTTCTCTTTTTATGTTACCTTCCTCATAGTTTGTTTCTGTATAAATTTGCACCTTAAGAAGGAAACTTAACCCATTAACTAGTTGATAGATGCATGCCAAAATATAATGGTAAATTTTACTGAATAATTCATAAATTGTATTTAGTTTGGTGATAATTTACAAATCATTCATTGCAGAATGAATTATGTATGTTTGAGTTATTTATGTTTGCCAAATTATTTGTGGTCTGCAGTTAGAATTACACTATTCTTTTATCTTTGGTTAAAAGTAAAAGACTCCCCCTCCCTCCCTTAAAAAAATTCTTTGATTTCAAATGTGTAAGTTTTCTGAGAGCCACTCAACTATTCTGAATATTACACATGACTATTCTGAATATTACACGCCACACCATATGTTGTGCCCAGTTGGCATTACAATTTTCAGAGGCTAGAGTTGATGGATCTAATTGGTAGAATTGGGATACCTAAACCAGTCAGTTTTGATCACAGTAGAATATACGATTTTTTTTTAATCTATGCAAGCAAAGGTGTGAGTAAAGGAACATGGAGTTCGTTTTCTTTATTCAACAATTCTTGCACTAAATTGCAGGTTCTTTTTTTTTTTTTTTAAGACTGTTGGTATGCAAGACATTCTAAACCTGCATCGTGAGCATGCTAGCCACTTGCCACATGGAGCTATTGAGTAAGCTGTGTGGCTAGTCTGAACTGAGTTGTGCTATAAAGTAAAACGTGTATCAGATTTCAAGGAGTGTACACACACAGAAGTATAAAATACCACATTAATAATTTATATAAAGTACATGTGGAAATGGTAACGGTTTGAATATATTGGGTTAAATGAAATATACTCTCTAAATTTGATTGTTTCTTATTATTGTCATTAATAGAAAATGTGAAATTACCTATGTGGCTTGCATGGTATTTCTGTTAGATAATGATATTCTTTGAGATACAGCACATTGAGGAAAATATTTTTTTAAGGATATACTTGAGTTTGAATCTCATCTCCCAGTATTGATAGCTTTGTGAATTGGGGCTAAATCCTTGTGGGCTTGGGTTTCCTCATTTATACAATTTCTCACAGAGTCATTTTGAGGATTCAGTGATATAATGCATCTACTTAGTGACCTTCAGTATGCATATGAAATACCTGGAGATCTGATTCTCTTGGCAGAGAGTGGGGCTTTGGATATTTGTTTGTAAAGAATTTTCAGGTACTACTGATACTGCTGGTTGAGGACCACAGTTGTCATATCTGGAAGTCTAGATTACTATATAGGTTTTAGTTCATTTTCCTCCCCTCAGCTATTATCCATTTACAGTCAGCTTTGAAATTTTAGCCACGGGAGATAGTAATTGGAAAGGTCCCTGTAGCTGACAAGATTTACTAAAGTCTGTTTTATTCCTGGATTTTAATCTGCATTCTGGAGAATTCACTGCCAGTGAAGAATAGCTGGGTAAATTATATACTTGTCAAAAGATATAAAGATGGCATCAATTTTATAATTTGTAAATGTGGTAACTCCCTCTGTTGGATTTTAAGTTGTTTAAAGAAAGGATTGAAAGTTGTATACCTTTATAGCTTTTGTGGCTAGGTGCCTGTTCACAATTAGAATGTAAATATTGTGTTAGGTGATTAAATGCATTTAGTTTTTCATTCATCCAAGGAATACCAGCTCAAGACAGCAACAACTGATTGGCAGTTGACTAGCCACTTAGAGATATAAGTAATCCTTATCTCAGGGGTCCCATGGTTTACTGGAAGAGTCAGAAGCAAACAGATAATTGCAATGCATATGGTAAATTCAATAATAGAAAAATTACAAAATAAAGGGGAAGGAACAGCTTTTCCAGAGGCAATCAGAGAAAGATAGTAGCATTCATAAACCTTAAAAGAAAGACTATACAGGTAGGAGGAAATACAGAATTACAAAAAGAAATTTGGAGAACTGAGTAATTTGGTGTAACTAGAGTATTAATCTATGAGAGTGGTTGTGGGAGAGAGTTATTTAGGTTTCAGGTCTTTAAGGCTGTTGAATATTGTCTGAGGAGCTTTACTTTATTGTGTAGGCTGGAGAGCCCATATAGGGCTTCACGTATGGAGGATTCATTTTTCTTTTTAAGTGTATCACATTCGGAGACTTAATTTAAGGGGTGATACTGAAGCAAAATAATCAGATGGAGCAGTAGTCCAATGATGGTAAAAGTCTGAACTAGGGCACTAGCAATGGCAAGAGAATGGAGGATAGATTCCAAAGGTGTTAGGGCTAAAAGTTGACAGTTTGATGTAACATGTTGAAAGGGCAGTGAGAAAAATAATTTTGTATTTCTCCATTGGCACTTCTGGTTAAGGCACAGAAGCCGAGATGTCACGTTGTAAGATACATGCGGAGATGGGGGTGTGTAGAGTATGTGTAGATGAGAGACAGAGATGTGAGAGAGCCAAGCATTCTCTCAAGAAGTTAAAATCGCTGGACTCCAGATTGGGCAGAAAAGGAAATGGAATCAGGTATTGGAGAAAGGAAAGGAGGTGGGCAAGAGACTGAAGAGGCACTTGGAATTAAAGAACGGGTGTAAAAATGAGTAAGTGAGCTGGAAGAACCAGACCTTGTGGTCTGAGAGTGAGTTTAAGATTTTAGAGAGACAGCAGTTTTAGGTGGCCATCATATTTTGTTGGGGCAGAGGGTGAAGTTTGTTGAATTTAGGAATTGAAAAATAAGGACAGTGTTTCCCAAATTGTATTTGATGGGACTACCTGCATCAGCATCACTTGAGGTGAGATTCTTGGGCTGAAACCCATGTCTACTGGCCTATAGTATCTCGAGTTAGAGTCTGAGGATGTGTGTCTCTGGGGAAGTTCAAGAACCTCTGAGTTAGGTGTTGAATGGTTTATTCTCAAGGATATTTAATAAATTCATAGTCAGGTGTCAGGAATTATAATGAATTGGATGACCAGTAGTGAGTAGATAGATTGTCAGTATTTTAAGGGTTAAGAGAATAGCTTTAGGGGATTACAGCCAATGGTTAGAGACTTCGAAAAATAAGTGGGGGTTTGTTTGTTTTGTGTTTAAGAGTAATGATATTAGAATAGTAGAATGTTTCCTATTGTCCTGTGTGTGAAAGTGGGTGGTTTCTAATATTTTGAGTAGACTCTAGGAGGGAAGTGAATGATGGAGTCCTCTTTGGTGCCACTGAAGTTGTAGGCACTTAGTAAAGTGAAAGGGTTGTGGAGGGAAGTCAGGACACTGGAGTCCTTGTCATGGAAAGACTAGGTTCTGAAGTCAGAGTAAAACAAAAAGTCAAGTTGTTTATAAACACTTTTAGTCAGTTACTTTGAAAGGTCTTCAGTTTTGAGATAGATTACATATTGTTTGGTCTGTTCTGTTAAACATTTGGTGAGATATGCTGGCTTATCTTAAAAGGGCATTTATCTAAAAAATCTTAAACACTAAATAAAATTCCAAGTTTTTTAGGGAGATAGATTCCCACACTGTAAGAGGTGCATGGAACTGAAAGAATAGCTGTCTCTTCTGTCTTATTACTGTAGAGCCTGTCTCTGTCATCATCATGTATGTTCTTTGCAGTAAATGAGCCTCCTGTAGTGGGCATGAAGTGGATGGAGGTAACACTAACTGTGAAGAAAGAGGACTAATGACTGAGATGATGTTTTGGTTGGTGCCTCAAGATGCCTGCTGTCCAGGAACCATCTTAATGGTTGTAAACTGGGACATTCATATAGGTACCAGGAGGTCCTAGTTAATGTGATGACCTTGCCTTCCCGTGCATTACCTCCTGTAGGAAGGCAGAGGCTGTGAAATACATATCATGTCCATATAGAACTTGTTTCACTTAAAAAACAATTCTTTTTTCTTGTAAAATATAATCAGTTGGCCATAGAGATGGGTTTATTTCTGCACTCTCTCTTTTGTTGGCGTATTTGTCTATTCTTACGCCAAAACCACACGTATATTATTGTAGCTTTGTAATAAGTTTTGAAATCTTTAAGTGTGAATTCACCATCTTTGTTCGTTTTCAAAAGTGTGTTGGCTATTTGGGGCCCCTTTCAATTCCATATGAATTGGAAGATGAGTTTCTTCATTTCTGAAAAACAGAAAAAAAAAACTATTGGGATTTTGATAAGAATTATGTTGAATCTGTAGATCACTTTGGATAGTTCTGTCGTCTTCATAGTTTTCCAGTCTATGAACACCAGTTGTGTTTCCATTATTTTGCTCTGAATCTCTTTAAGCAGTGCCTTGTAGTTTTTCAGCGTGTAAGTCTTTCACCTCCTTGGTCAAGGTATTTCATTCCTTCAGATGCTATTATAAGTGGGAATGCTTTCTTGATTCCTTGTTTGAATTGTTGATATAGAAACAGAACTGACTTTTTGTGCATTGAACTTATAAAGTGCACCTATGCTAAATTTGTTTTAGGTTTAGCAGCTTTCTTCGGGATTCTCTGGAATTTTCTGTATAGAGAACAGAGAAAATTTTACTATCTCTGCAAATAGATCTGGTTTTACTTTTTCTTTACCAATTTGTATGCCTTTCATATCTTTTTCTGATCTGATTGCTCTGGCTAAAACTTCCAGTGAAGTGTTGAATAGCAGTGGGGAAAGCTGGCATCCTTGTCTAGAAATTTTTCCTCTTCGAGATAAAATTTGCCACTGAATTTTATTAAATCAAAGAATCATACATAATTGACTAATTTTGTTGAGAAGTTGATGTTGAAATTTTTCTTTTGCAGCACAGGATGATCCAGCAATGGAGGAGAAAATTCTGCAAACTGGCTGATTACTCATGAAGATAAGATTTTATTTTTGTGGCAGGCATCTGTGGGGTCTGTAATAGAAATGTAAGTATGGCATCATGGTTTTTACAAAGCTGCAACAAGTTAAATGACTGGTATAAAATGTAATAAATAGAGTATCAGTTAGTTTTAATCAAACAAAATGAATGTTTTATATTGACTTTTAGATCTTTAATTGAATTGACAAGTTTCTTCACATTTAATTACTATTAATATAGGCTTCCAAAAAAAATCTCTTCATAGGGAATAATCCCTATAAAAGTGAAACGGAAGATAGAGAAATTTGCACATAGAAGGCTAAAAAACTGGAAGGATCTCCAGGTCTTTTAGGTTCTACTTATTCTTTACATAGTAATTTATTTAAATAAACAAAGTTAATTTATTTTTTTTTAAGTACATTATTGCATTTTAATTCTTATTGGAGTCACTCTAGTCCCCAGTTTTACTACTTCTATTTTCCTATCAGTTTCTCTTTGTGAAATATGCTTTAAAATGTTAACACTACCTCTGTCTTGGCCATATTGAACTTTAGTCTGTTATTGATGAAACTTTTTTACACAATGAACATCATATTGCCATCTTGCAAGTTGACAGTTTTTGGTGATTACAGTAGTTAAAATACTTGACCAAAGAGTAACCCTTATAGATACTACTTCATATGTTCTCCCCATTTGACATGTAACTGTTGTTATCTACTTTTCTAGTGTGATGCTTTGATTATATACTCCCATTAAAAGTATTACCATATCATTTTTAGTGTTGAGAATTTTAATAAAAGACAAATGAAACCAGTAAGCATTTTTCTTTAAAATTGGGGCAAATATAGTTTTAATTTAACCCTGTTTACATGTTATCTGTCTGTTTATATACTTCTGTATATTTTTTAATCCTGTAGGTCAGATAGTCTGACCATCAGACTATCCCTGCCATCAAGGAATTAGACTGTAGTAAGTAAGACACATATATAATTAATACAGTGGAAGAAATACTATATTGAGACACCAGTAAAACACTTTCAGAACTGAGAGAGTGTATTCCATCTGAAGAGTTCAGAGTGAACAGGGGAACTTTTGGTTCGGTCTTAAAGAATGAATAGAATCTTAACAATCAGAAAATTAGGAATTATTTTTCAAGCCAAGGGAATGGGGAAGGGCACAGCTGCCTAAATATCCAGGCATCTTAGAGGACTCAGGGAGCAATCCTGTGTGTGAAGGTCAATGGGAAACAGAGACTTCACAGTTAGTAAAGGGAATGAGTGTGTTTATTTGTACCTCTTATTGCCTGGTGCTTACTGGATGTTTTACTTGGATTATTGAACTCAGTCATAAGATTGTAGTAGCCTTATTTACTAATGAAGAAACAGATAAAACTCATTTTCCCTGGGTCATTGTTTACCAAATTTCTCAGAATTATCTGCTAGGGCACTTACTGAAAACAGATTTTTAGACTCTTAATGCAGATGAGTCCAAATTTCCAAGAGATAGCACATCAGCTAATTCTTATCTTTGGAGAAGTTTGGGAAACACTGTTCTAGGTCAACATAGTAAGAATAAATGACGGATTTTTAACTAAGTCTTGTTTTACTCTGAAGTCTGTGTCAGTGTACTTGAAAGTTAGTGCTTAGCAATTTTGATGACGTTATGTAGGCAGTGCTGCTGCTCCTGCTAAGTCGCTTCAGTTGTGTCCGACTCTTAGCGACCCCATGGGCTGCAGCCCACCAGGCTCCTCCGTCCATGGGATTTTCCAGGCAAGAGTACTGGAGTGGGGTGCCATTGCCTTCTCCATTATGTAGGCAATAGAAAACTACTGAAGACTGAGTGGAGGAAAGACTAATTAGATAATTAAACTGAGGAAAGATGAGAGGAAGAAAAGACTGAGAGGTCAGGAAGGCCACTTGAGAGGTCAGTATTTTGTATAAGAGTGTGCCCAGGAGGCCAAAATTAAGGTCACAGGCTTTAGTAACAAAGGGGACACATTCTATAAAGGTTTTTGTTGCAGAAAAGCAAAGTAGCCAAGGAATAGGGGAGTGCTGAGGATGACTCCTAAGTTTTATCCAAGATAGAGACCAAGAGAAAAGGATGTGGGTTTAAAGGAGTTAATTTTTATTTTAGTCATGTTTGATTTCAGGTGACTGGAGAATATTGAGGTAGACCTTTTGAATACAGAATTGGAAATACAGCTCTTAGGAATCCAGAACAGTTCCAGATACTACATTTTGGGGATATGAGATTTACATTCATACATATAAATTTGGAATATCCTGTAGATTGTCTAGGCATAAAATGTAATATTGAAAATTTTGTCACTCAGAGCCTCTGTGAGGAATCCTGGTATTTCAGGGAAACTAAAGAAGGTGGGGGGGGAGAGGGGGAAATGATAACTGGGAGAGAGTACCATCATGGAAATGAATAATATAAATTTTTAGATAGAGTCTGTGGTTAATATGATTTAATGCAATGGAATCAAATAGATAAGACTGAAAGAGATCATTAGACTTAGCATGTTAGTTGATTTTGAAATTTAGGAATAGAATATTAATTGAAATCTTGGAGGAATTGGGATGGTTTAGCTTGGAAAGCTACCAGTACTCCATCCTGAGCCAAGAGGAATAAGATAGAATGAAGATAAAGATAAATTTTGAGGAGTCATTCATACCTAATTTCTTAATTTGAGGGTTCAGGATATCTCTTAACTAAGAGGTTGGGAAACTTTTATAATAGTCTTTGGGACAATAAGGAAAGAAAGGTGTCTTGGTTAAGTAAAAAGTAATTGATACCAGGCACAATGGGTTCTGGGAACTCAAAATAGCTAATCAGTGTGTGATGTTCACATATTTTGCACCATGTATTTCACTACAATTGTGGAAATTTTCATAAGTTGAGTAACTTTTGTAACTTTGCTCCTTGCTTGATCTTTTTTTTTTTTTTTTGCAAATGTCTCTCCTTGTGGCTTTTGAGGGAGTAGTCTCACTTTATTCCCCATCCTTCTCTGCCATTCTTCTTGTCCACTGCCTCACTTACAAATGTTGGAGTAATCCAAGGTTCTGTGATTAGCCCTTTTGTGTGCTGTGTGTGCAGATTTAATTTGGGCATCCATCCATTTTCATGTGTCAGTAATCATGTATGTGTTGGTGGCTCAAGACACTTCTTTCTGCTTAGATTTCTTGAGCGTACCTGTCCAGTTAACTCAACTGTCATCTGCCTGTCTTCATTTGAAGACTTTATAAATATCTTAAAGTTACAATGTCAGAACTCACCTCAGATTCTGAATCTTGATCATCCATCAGTAACTAAATGCTTTCATTTCTGTTTCCTTAGTATTTCTTATGTTCTACTGTTAGAACCTTACATCTGTCCCTTCCTTCCCATTATCTTTTTTACCTGGATTATTATAAATTCTAGTTTCCTTTTGGCCTCATCCTGCCAAGTCTTCCTCCAAACTTCTGTCCAACTGGTCTTGATAAACTAGTAAACCAACTTGTCACTTCCTAACATAACCTTTCAGTGAATTCCTGTTGACTCCTTAGGAGTTAGTATAAGGACCAACTTCATAGAGATCCTTGAACTCCTTAAATTATATGTAAGATTTCCCTAAATTTTTAATAAGGCTGTGACCAGAAGTGTTTACGAACCGTTTGCATTTAAAATGTTTAAACTTTATTAAGATTCCATAATATAGAAGGTCTCTGCTGTACTTCTTTGCACAGTACTTTTCATCTATTCAAATGTATCTATCCCCTCCTTGCTAGTTACCATTTCTTCCTTTGTACTCCCTGGTGTCTGTTACACTTATCAAAAAATCATTAGGTAATGCAGTGTTCTTTAACTTTGATGGCAGACTTTATTATGCATTTCCTTTCCTAGTGCCATGGGCATGGTAGATGCTCACATGTGTTCTCTGTTCAAAGTTGAAAAGGAATAAGGAGAAATACATGATAGCTCTTGCAGCAGGTGATAAGATGCCGTTCTTCTATCAGTCTGTGAAATTTCTTGTAACTTCCTGAAGCCTTATCTTTCCTAAAATTACTGATGGTGGTTCTTATATTTGGATAGACATGGTTGTTTTAGAAACAATATGTAGCAGTTAAGAGTAAAGACTCTGAAGTCAGATCATCTGGGTTATGGAACCTAGATTTGAGGCTGGCTCAATCACTTAATGAACTATGACTTTGGGTATATTATCTGAGCTTTTTGTACCTCAGTTTCCTCATCTGTAAAAAGGAAAATAACAGACCCAGTTCGTAGGGTGATAGGAGGATTAAAGTATTTCACAAAATATCTGCCACATATTATGCAATCAGTAATTGTTAGTTGTTAAATAGTTCACTATAATAAAACATACATCAATAGGCATCCAACAGAAATGAAATTACTTCCGTTGTAGCTCAGTTGGTAAAGAATCTGCCTGCAATGCAGGAGACCCGGGTTCGATTCCTAGATCAGGAAGATCTCCTGGAGAAGGAAATGGCAACCCACTCCGGTATTCTTGCCTAGAGAATCCCACGAACAGAGGAGGCTGGCAGGCTACAGTCCACAGGGTTGCAAAAGTCAGACACGACTTAGCAACTAAACCACGACCACCACCAATTACAAGACACTGTGCAATAGGAAAAGTTAAGAATTTTGTCTTAAGGACTTAAAAATGGTCATTGTGAAAATTTTAATGTTAAATTTTTTAACTTGTATTAAAGTTCAAACGCTTTATATTCCAACAGAAGTAAAGATTTGAGGAATTAAAAAACAAAAAAACAAAATTTTGGGAAAGAAGATGACGTTCTTTTTTGATAGGTCTCCACAAAAGAGCTTGTAGTACTTTATTCTTTGTTCTCTTTCATGCTTTTAATTGGGTTCTGAGCCCATACTTTAAAAAAATCGGTTTTTCAGTATTTGTAGTTTTTATTGGTGTCAGAAAGTTCCTCAATATTAGTAAGCTAAAGATCTTTCTCATTTATAGTAATTTTACCTTTCTTTTGATTAGATGTCTTTAAGAAGATTAGACAAAATCTGAATACTTACAGATTTCCACTGAATTTGCCTATATCCCTCTGTATTTGGTCTTGTTGCAGAGAAGTCTTAAATAGCATTGATAGACATTTTTTCATCTTCCAGAAATATTTTACATCGTTTAGAAGAATGGAATTTATGTGTAAAAGTAATAATAGCCCATTAAGGGTTCAGTTGGTAAAAAAAAAAATGTCTTGGGAAGTGAGTGATACATTTGTGTTCTTAAGTAGAGTTGGACCAACTTCATTCCAAATTTCTACATATTAATTTAGTAACCAGGAAATAAATTTCCTTTTTTAAAATGATCTCTAAAGTTTCCTAAGAAATTTATTACTTAGGGAATATTTCTATTTAATTAGCACTCTCTTTGTCAAATCCTTACTCTACAAAAGGGAAAGAAATAAAAACATTTCTTACTTACATATTTGTATGATCCTCTGCACAAGTTTAGCCTTCAGCCTATTTGAAGATCATCGAAGGCTTCCCAGGTGGCGCTAGTGGTAAAGAACCTGCCCACCAATGCAGGTGACCTAAGAGATGCAGGTTTGATCCCTGGGTCCGGAAGATCCCCTGGAGGAGGGCGTGGCAACCCACTCCAGTATTCTTGCCTAGAAAATCCCACGGACAGAGGAGGCTCACAAGCTACAGTCCATAGTGTCACAGAGTTGGACACAACTGAAGCAACAGCACACGTGCATGGAGTGTGTCTTACAGATGGGCAGGCTAGTGGTTTGGGTTGCTATGTCTTTATCTTCTTACATATCGTAATGGTATCTTGTCTACTGCATGTACTTAATACAGAATTATGTAAAAAGTACTTAAAGATTTTCCTCCTCATGTCTTACTTGGGATACACTAGGAGTATACTTGGTGAGCTACACAGAATCATAATTTGGTATTTGCTATGGCAAATTGATAGTTGAAAGTTGTTGTTGTTCAGTCCCTAAGTCATATCTGACTCTTTGTGACCCCATGGACTACAGCACACCAGGCTTTCCTGTCCTCTACTCGCTCCCAGAGTTTGCTCAAATTCATGTCCATTGAGTCGGTGATGCTATCTAACCATCTCATCCTCTGCTCCCTTCTCCTTTTGCCTTCATCTTACCCAGCAACGGTCCTTTCAAAGAGTATTCAGTGTTGATTTCCTTTAAGATTGACTGGTTTGATCTCCTTGCTGTCCAAGGGACTCTCAAGTCTTGCCCAGCACCACAATTTGAAAGCATCAATTCTTTAGTGCTCAGCATTCTTCATGGTCCAACACTCATAACCGTACATGACTACTGGAAAAACCATAGCTTTAACTATACAGATGTTGATAAAATGATGTCTCAGTTTTTTAATACACTGTCTGGGTTTGTTATAGCTTTCCTTCCAAGCAAGCATCTTTTAATTTCATGGCTGCAGTCACCATCCACAGTGATTTTCGGAGTCCCAAGACAATAAAATCTGTCACTGTTTCCATTGTTTCCCCTTCTATTTGCCACGAAGTGATGGGACTGGATGCCATGATCTCTTTTCTTGAATGTAGACTTTCAAGCCAGCTTTTTTATTGTCTTCTTTCACCCTCATCAAGAGGCTCTTTAGTTCCTCTTCACTTTCTGCCTTTAGATCAGTATCATCTGCATATCTGAGGTTATTGATCTTTCTCTTGGCAATCTTCATTCCATCTTGTGATTCATCCAGCCCTGCATTTCATGTGATGTACTCTGCACAGAATTAAATAAGCAAGATGACAATATACAGCCTTGACGTGATCCTTTCCCAATTTTGAACCAGTCTGTTGTTCCATGTCCAGTTCTAACCTGGATACAGGTTTCCCGGGAGACAGGTAAGATGGTCTGGAATTCCCATCTCTTTATGAATTTCCACAATTTGTTGTGATCCACACAGCCAAGGCTTTAGCGTAGTCTGTGAAGCAGAAGTAGATTTTTTTCTGGAATTCTCTTGCTTTCTCCGTGATCCAGCACATATTGGCAATTTGATCTCTGGTTCCTCTGCCTCTTCGAAACCCAGCTTGTACATCTGGAAGTTCTCGGTTCACTTACTATTGAAGTCTAGCTTGAAGGATTTTGAGCAAAATTTTGCTCGCATATGAAGTGAGCAGAATTGTATGGCAGTTTGAACAGTCTTTGGCATTTCCCTTCTTTGGGATTGGAATGAAAACTGACCTTTTCCAGTCCTGTGGCCATTGCTGAGTCTTCCAAATTTGCTGACATACTGAGTGCAGCACTTTTAACAGCATCAGCTTTAGGATTTGAAATAGCTCAGCTGGAATTCCACCACCTCCACTAGCTTTGTTCGTAGTAATGCTTCCTATGTATGACCCACTTGATTTCACATTCCAGGTTGTCCGGCTCTAGGTGAGTGACCACACCATTGTGGTTATCCAGGTCATTAAGACTTTTTTTTCTCTAGTTCTGTGTATTCTTGTCACGTCTTTTTGATCTGTTCTCTTAGGTCCTTAGTGTTTCTGCCCTTCATGCTTGTCCTTGCATGAAATGTTCCCTTGATACCTTCAACTTTTTGAAGAGATCTTGATAGGTGGCCTTACAAATAGCTGTGAAAAGAAGAGAGGCCAAAAGCCAAAGAGAAAAGGAAAGGTATAAGCATCTGAATGCAGAGTTCCAAAGAATAGCAAGGAGAGATAAAGCCTTCCTCAGCAATCATTGCAAAGAAATAGAGGAAAACAATAGAATGGGAAAGACTAGAGATCTCTGCAAGAAAATTAGAGTTACCAAGGGAACATTTCATGCAAAGATCAGCTTGATAAAGGACAGAAATGGTATGGACCTAACAGAAGCAGAAGATATTAAGAAGAGGTGGCAAGAATACACAGAAGAACTGTACAAAAAAGATCTTCACGACCCAGATAATGACTAAGGTTTGATCACTCACACTCACTAGAGCTGGACATGCTGGAATGTGAAGTCAGGTGGGCCTTAGGAAGCATCACTTCGAACAAAGGTAGTGGAGGTGATGGAATTCCAGTTGAGCTACTTCAAATCCTAAAAGATGATTCTGTGAAAGTGCTGCACTCAATATGTTAGCAAATTTGGAAAACTCAGCAGTGGCCACAGGACTGGAAAAGGTCAGTTTTCATTCCGATCCCAAAGAAAGGCAATGCCAAAGAATGCTCAAACTACCGCACAGTTGCACTCACCTCACACACTAGTCAAGTAATGCTCAAAATTCTTCCAACCCAGGCTTCGGCAGTATGTGAACTTTGAACTTCCAGATGTTCAAGCTGGTTTTAGAAAAGGCAGAGGAACCAGAGATCAAATTGCCAACATCCGCTGGATCATGGAAAAAGCAAGAGTTCCAGAAAAACATCTATTTCTGCTTTCTTGACTATGCCAAAGCCTTTGACTGTGTGGATCACAACAAACTGTGGAAAATTCTGAAAGAGATGTGCCTGATGTGCCTCTTGAGAAACCTGTATACAGGTTAGGAAGCAACAGTTAGAACTGGACATGGAACAACAGACTGGTTCCAAATAGGAAAAGGAGTACGTCAAGGCTGTATATTGTCACCCTGGTTATTTAACTTAAATGCAGAGTACATCATGAGAAATGCTTGGCTGGAGGAAGCACAAGCTGGAATCAAGATTGCCAGGAGAAATATCAATAACCTTAGCTATGCAGATGACACCACCCTTATGGCAGAAAGTGAAGAAGAACTAAAGAGCCTCTTGATGAAACTGAGAGTGAAAAAGTTGGCTTAAAGCTCAGGATTCAGAAAACTAAGACCATGGCATCTGGTCCCATCACTTCATGGCAAATAGATGGGGAAACAGTTGAAACAGTGGCTATTTTTTGGGGCTCCAAAATCACTGCAGATGGTGATTGCAGCCATGAAATTAAAAGACGCTTGCTCCTTGGTAGCAAAGTTATGACCAACCTAGCTGTTGCTGCTGCTGCTGCTAAGTCGCTTCAGTCATGTGAAGTTGACTCTGTGCGACCCCATAGATGGCAGCCCACCAGGCTGCCCTATCCCTGGGATTCTCCAGGTGAGAACACTGGAGTGGGTTGCCATTTCCTTCTCCAATGCATGAAAGTGAAAGTGAAGCCACTCAGTCGTGTCCGACTTTTCGAGACCCCATGGGCTGCAGCCTACCAGGCTCCTCCCCCCAAGGGATTTTGCTGGCAAGAGTACTGGAGTGGGTTGCCATTGCCTTCTCCAGACCAACCTAGAGAGCATACTAAAAAGCAGAGACATTACTTTGCCAACAAAGGTCCATCTAGTCAAGGCTGTGGTTTTTCCAGTAGTCATGTATGGATGTGAGAGTTGGACTATAAAGAAAGCTGAGTGCCGAAGAATTAATGCTTTTGAACTATGGTGTTGGAGAAGACTGTTGAGAGTCCCTTGGACTGCAAGGAGATCCATCCAGTCCATCTTAAAGGAAATAAGTCCTGGTTGTTCATTGGAGGGACTGATGTTGAAGCTGAAACTCCAATACTTTGGCTACCTGATGTGGAGAGCTGACTCATTTGAAAAGACCCTGATGCTGGGAAAGATTGAAGACAGGAGGAAAAGGGGACGACAGAGGATAAGATGGTTGGATGGCATCACCAACTCAATGGACATGGGTCTGGGTGGACTCCGGGAGTTGGTGATGGACACGGAGGCCTGGCGTGCTGCAATTCATGGGGTCGCAAAGAGTCAGACACGACTGAGCCACTGAACTGAACGTTGAAAGTTCTTTAGGTGAAATAATGAAGCTTTAACTATCTTCTACCTGTTTTCTGATGATGTTTACCCAGTTTTATCTCATTCTAATGAGGGAACCAGAATACCTGCCCAAAAAGAATTGTTTTGCCTTTCCTAGTATGTTATTTTCACAGTTCATATCTTCCCCTGGGATGTCTATCATTTTTTTTTTAATTTGTTAATTATATGTTTACATTTATTTATGCATGCAAGAGTAAGATTCATATAAAGTATTGGTCAGGATGGAGAGTAATGCTTTTAGGTTGAAAACTTCTTTTTCATAGATAAGGTAACTGCATCTAATGGAAAATTGATATTTGGGGTTAATTTTATTTATAATACAACAGGGTCTGAGACTGTGTATCTTTTAAAAGTATGGCATTCATCCAAGTTGCACTGTTAGATACTTAATTTACATTTTAGTAGACTTCTATTTTTCTTCTTAAAATTTTTAAATTTATTGGCCTTTCTTTTGTCCAGAAGGCACCTAGATCATTTAGGTGTATATGAGATGTTGCTATTGTTTTTCCAAAGTAGTGGTGATCAGTAGCTCATTTAAACATTTTGTCTTACAAATAGAATCAAACATCTCTCTTACTCAGTTAAATTATTACTTGTGGATGAAGGACTTCATTATTTTTAATTAGGCCTTAAATGTGGAAATTAAAGTTTTTTTTTCAGAATTTCATTGACAGTGAATTTTTTTTAATTGAAAGGGACAAAAGATGATATTGTTCACCCTTTCTCTAGCTAATTTTAGTTCTTTCTGTTAGTACAATGTTTCAAGTTATTCTATGATTTAAATGTAGCAATAGGACCTGATGAATGAAACCTAGTTAGTCAGTGCCTTACAACTGTTTTCAGTTGTTTTTTCCTGAGAACAATATATATATCAGATCAGATCAGATCAGTCGCTCAGTGCTGTCCGACTCTTTGCGACCCCATGAACCGCAACACACCAGGCCTCCCTGTCCATCACCAACTCCTGGCGTTCACTCAGACTCATGTCCATCGAGTCGGTGATGCCATCTAGCCATCTCATCCTCTGTCGTCCCCTTCTCCTCTTGCCCCCAATCCCTCCCAGCATCAGAGTCTTTTCCAATGAGTCAACTCTTCGCATGAGGTGGCCAAAGTACTGGAGTTTCAGCTTTAGCATCAGTCCTTCCAAAGAAATCCCAGGGCTGATCTCCTTCAGAATGGACTGGTTGGATCTCCTTGCAGTCCAAGGGACTCTCAAGAGTCTTCTCCAGCACCACAGTTCAACAGCACCAATTCTTCGGTGCTCAGCCTTCTTCACAGTCCAACTCTCACATCCATACACGACCACAGGAAAAACCATAGCCTTGACTAGATGAACTTTTGTTGGCAAAGTAATGTCTCTGCTTTTGAATATGCTATCTAGGTTGGACATAAGTTTCCTTCCAAGGAGTAAGCGTCTTTTAATTTCATGGCTGCAGTCACCATCTGCAGTGATTTTGGAGCCCCGAAAAATAAAGTCTGACACTGTTTCCACTGTTTCCCCATCTATTTCCCATGAAGTGATGGGACCAGATGCCATGATCTTCGTTTTCTGAATGTTGAGCTTTAAGCCAACTTTTTCACTCTCCACTTTCACCTTCATCAAGAAGCTTTTTAGTTCCTCTTCACTTTCTGCCATAAGGGTGGTGTCATCTGCATATCTGAGGTTATTGATATTTCTCCCCGCAATCTTGATTCCAGCTTGTGTTTCTTCCAGTCCAGCGTTTCTCATGATGTACTCTGCATATAAGTTAAATAAACAGGGTGACAATATACAGCCTTGATGTACTCCTTTTCCTATTTGGAACCAGTCTGTTGTTCCATGTCCAGTTCTAACTGTTGCTTCCTGACCTGCATACAAATTTCTCAAGAGGCACATCAGGTGGTCTGGTATACCCATCTCTTTCAGAATTTTCCACAGTTTATTGTGATCCACAAGTCAAAGGCTTTGGCATAGTCAGTAAAGCAGAAATAGATGTTTTTCTGGAACTCTCTTGCTTTTTCCATGATCCAGCGGATGTTGGCAATTTGATCTCTGGTTCCTCTGCCTTTTCTAAAACCAGCTTGAACATCAGGAAGTTCACGGTTCACATATTGCTGAAGCCTGGCTTGGAGAATTTTAAGCATTACTTTACTAGCATGTGAGATGAGTGCAATTATGCGGTAGTTTGAGCATTCTTTGGCATTGCCTTTCTTTGGGATCAGAATGAAAACTGACCTTTTCCAGTCTTGTGGCCACTGCTGAGTTTTCCAAATTTGCTGGCATATTGAGTGCAGCACTTTCACAGCATCATCTTTCAGAATTTGGAATAGCTCAACCGGAATTCCATCACCTCCACTAGCTTTGTTCATAGTGATGCTTTCTAAGGCCCACTTGACTCCACATTCCAGGATGTCTGGCTCTAGGTCAGTGATCACACCATTGTGATTATCTGGGTCGTGAAGATCTTTTTTGTACAGTTCTCCTGTGTATTCTTGCCATCTCTTCTTAATATCTTCTGCTTCTTTTAGGTCCCATACCATTTCTGTCCTTTATCGAGCCCATCTTTGCATGAAATGTTCCTTTGGTCTCTGATTTTCTTGAAGAGATCTCTAGTCTTTCCCATTCTGTTGTTTTCCTCTATTTCTTTGCATTGATCGCTGAAGAAGGCTTTCTTATCTCTTCTTGCTATTCTTTGGAACTCTGCATTCAGATGTTTATATCTTTCCTTTTCTCCTTTGCTTTTCGCTTCTCTTCTTTTCACAGCTATTTGTAAGGCCTCCCCAGACAGCCATTTTGCTTTTTTGCATTTCTTTTCCATGGGGATGGTCTTGATCCCTGTCTCCTGTACAATGTCACGAACCTCATTCCATAGCTCATCAGGCACTCTTATCTATCAGATCTCGTCCCTTAAATCTATTTCTCACTTCCACTGTATAATCATAAGGGATTTGATTTAGGTCATACCTGAATGGTCTAGTGGTTTTCCCTACTTTCTTCAATTTCAGTCTGAATTTGGCAATAAGGAGTTCATGGTCTGAGCCACAGTCAGCTCCTGGTCTTGTTTTTGCTGACTGTATAGAGCTTCTCCATCTTTGGCTGCAAAGAATATAATCAATCTGCTTTTGCCAATAAACAGAAAAGAGAGGAGCTAAATTCAGTTTATCAAGTATTTATTATGTAGTGTGTATTAGATATCTTAGAAAAGGGAATTGAGTCAAAACATGAATTTTCCCCATTTTACTGATAAGAAAACTGAAGTCCAAGAAGCATGCTGTGAGATGAAGCTGGCATGAGAGCTGGCGTCCAGACAGACTGTGCAGGGCATATAGATCCTGGTCTCTAACCTGAAACCAAGTTTTTAACAAGACACAAGGCTGGACCCATTAAAAGGCATATGCAGTAATTTAATAAATATTGTTTACTTGATGACTTGGAAGGGCAGAGATGGGCTATAGTTGGATTTAGGGGATATTTAGGAGATAAAATGTAGGACTTGCTAATGTTTTGAATGGGGAGGGGTTAGGAGAAGCCAAAGATGGAGAAGCTCTATACAGTCAACAAAAACAAGACCAGGAGCTGACTGTGGCTCAGATCATGAACTCCTTAAAGTTACCAAATTCAGACTGAAATTGAAGAAAGTAGGGAAAACCACTAGACCATTCAGGTATGACCTAAATCAAATCCCTTATGATTATACAGTGGAAGTGAGAAATAGATTTAAGGGACGAGATCTGATAGAGTGCCTGATGAACTATGGAATGAGGTTCGTGACATTGTACAGGAGACAGGGATCAAGACCATCCCCATGGAAGAGAAATGCAAAAAAGCAAAATGGCTGTCTGGGGAGGTCTTACAAAATACATGTGAAAAGAAGAGAAGCGAAAAACAAAGGAGAAAAGGAAAGATACAAGCATCTCAATGCAGAGTTCCAAAGAATAGCAAGAAAAGATAAGAAAGCCTTCTTCAGCGATCAATGCAAAGAAATAGAGGGAAACAACAGAATGGGAAAGACTAGAGTTCTCTTCAAAAAAATTAGAGATACCAAGGGAACATTTCATGCAAAGATGGGCTTGATAAAGGACAAAAATGGTATGACCCTAACAGAAGCAGAAGATATCAAGAAGAGGTGGCAAGAATACACAGAAGAACTGTACAAAAAAGATCTTCACGACCCAGATAATCACGATGGTGTGATCACTGACCTAGAGCCAGACATCCTGGAATGTGAAGTCAAGTGGGCCTTAGAAAGCATCACTATGAACAAAGCTAGTGGAGGTGATGGAATTCCGGTTGAGCTATTCCAAATCCTGAAAGATGATGCTGTGAAAGTGCTGCACTCAATATGCCGGCAAATTTGGAAAACTCAGCAGTGGCCACAGGACTGGAAAAGGTCAGTTTTCATTCTGATCCCAAAGAAAGGCAATGCCAAAGAATGCTCAAACTACCGCATAATTGCACTCATCTCACACGCTAGTAAAGTAATGCTTAAAATTCTCCAAGCCAGGCTTCAGCAATATGTGAACCGTGAACTTCCTGATGTTCAAGCTGGTTTTAGAAAAGGCAGAGGAACCAGAGATCAAATTGCCAACATCCGCTGGATCATGGAAAAAGCAAGAGAGTTCCAGAAAAACATCTTTTTTTGTGTGTGTGGTGCAGCAGAAATTTCCTTCTATAGTTTTTTTTTTTTTTTTTAAACTTTGCAATATTGTATTAGTTTTGCTAAACATCAAAATGAATCTGCCACAGGTATACCCGTGCTCCCCATCCTGAACCCTCGTCCCTCCTCCCTCCCCATACCCTCCCTCTAGGTCGTCCCAGTGCACCAGCCCCAAGCATCCAGTATCGTGCATCGAACCTGGACTGGCAACTCGTTTCATACATAATATTATACATGATTCAATGCCATTCTCCCAAATCTCCCCACCCTCTCCCTCTCCCACAGAGTCCATAAGACTGATCTATACATTAGTGTCTCTTTTGCTGTCTCGTACACAGGGTTATTGTTACCATCTTTCTAAATTCCATATATATGTGTTAGTATACTGTATTGGTGTTTTTCTTTCTGGCTTACTTCACTCTGTATAATAGGCTCCAGTTTCATCCACCTCATTAGAACTGATTCAAATGAATTCTTTTTAATGGCTGAGTAATACTCCATTGTGTATATGTACCACAGCTTTTTTATCCATTCATCTGCTGATGGACATCTAGGTTGCTTCCATGTCCTGGCTATTATAAACAGTGCTGCGATGAACATTGGGGTACACGTGTCTCTTTCCCTTCTGGTTTCCTCAGTGTGTATGCCCAGCAGTGGGATTGCTGGATCATAAGGCAGTTCTATTTCCAGTTTTTTAAGGAATCTCCACACTGTTCTCCATAGTGGCTGTAGAGTTCCCTTTTCTCCACACCCTCTCCAGCATTTATTGCTTGTAGACTTTAAAAAAACAAACAAACAAAAAAAAACATCTATTTCTGCTTTCTTGACTATGCCAAAGCCTTTGACTGTGTGGATCACAATAAACTGTGGAAAATTCTGAAAGAGATGGGAATACCAGACCACCTGACCTGCCTCTTAAGAAACCTATATGCAGGTCAGGAAGCAACAGTTAGAACTGGACATGGAACAACAAACTGGTTCCAAATAGGAAAAGGAGTACATCAAGGCTGTATATTGTCACCCTGTTTATTTAACTTATATGCAGAGTACATCATGAGAAACGCTGGACTGGAAGAAACACAAGCTGGAATCAAGATTGCGGGGAGAAATATCAATAACCTTAGCTATGCAGATGACACCACCCTTATGGTAGAAAGTGAAGAGGAACTAAAAAGCCTCTTGATGAAGGTGAAAGTGGAGAGTGAAAAAGTTGGCTTAAAGCTCAACATTCAGAAAACGAAGATCATGGCATCTGGTCCCATCACTTCATGGGAAATAGATGGGGAAACAGTGGAAACAGTGTCAGACTTTATTTTTCGGGGCTCCAAAATCACTGCAGATGGTGACTGCAGCCATGAAATTAAAAGACGCTTACTCCTTGGAAGGAAACTTATGTCCAACCTAGATAGCATATTCAAAAGCAGAGACATTGCTTTGCCAACAAAAGTTCGTCTAGTCAAGGCTATGGTTTTTTCTGTGGTCATGTATGGATGTGAGAGTTGGACTGTGAAGAAAGCTGAGTGCTGAAGA
Organism: Bos taurus; assembly: GCF_002263795.3. NCBI lineage: Eukaryota > Metazoa > Chordata > Mammalia > Artiodactyla > Bovidae > Bos > Bos taurus. The sequence goes on along the minus strand of NC_037336.1, from coordinate 24,004,182 downwards.
ATTGATGCTTTTGAACTGTGGTGTTAGAGAAGACTCTTGAGAGTCCCTTGGACTGCAAGGAGATCCAACCAGTCCATTCTGAAGGAGATCAGCCCTGGGATTTCTTTGGAAGGACTGATGCTAAAGCTGAAACTCCAGTACTTTGGCCACCTCATGGGAAGAGTTGACTCATTGGAAAAGACTCTGATGCTGGGAGGGTTTGGAGGCAGAAGGAGAAGGGGACGACAGAGGATGAGATGGCTGGATGGCATCACCGACTCGATGGACGTGAGTCTGAGTGAACTCTGGGAGTTGGTGATGGACAGGGAGGCCTGGCGTGCTGCGATTCATGGGGTTGCAAAGAGTCGGACATGACTGAGCGACTGAACTGAACCGAACCGAGGACAGCTTCAGTGATGGATTTCTGGCTTGAAAAGCAAATGAATAGAGGTGTCTCCAGAGGGGCATTTAGGGAATAAGTAAATAAGGAGGAAACAGATCATAAATTCAGTTTTTTAGCCAAGAAGAGAGCTAAAGTAGGCAATTAAAAGATAGTTCTAGTGCTAAAACGAAAAACCCGGGCTGGTGATTATCATTTTAGGAGTTGGTAACAAATTGAAGCCATGAACGTAGATGAGATCATCTTGAAAGAGTACAGCAAGAGGAACGTTTGTGTGGTTTAGAACAAGCCTCAACAATAAAAAGGCCATTAAAAGAAAAGTTGTTTCACAGAGGGGGAATGAGATGACTGGTTTAACCAGTGTTTTTAAGATTATACAGCAGAGAAACGGAGTTTCTAGGATTTCAGCTCTAGTCATTTTACATGGTCTACTTGTCAAGTACCAGAAGTACATTAATACATGGAAGTATTGCAGAATTGCACTTAGTGGTATCCTAAAAGGTATAAAATTTGTTACTTTCTGAGATTGTAATCTGAATTATTTTTAACCATTTTTTTGTTTTTCTCTACTGTCCAGACTGATTTTAAAAGTGTAGATGGAGTGTACATTTTAAAATCTTAGCATTTAGTTCTATTCTGTGAATAGAAATGGTATATTTATTTCAAATCTATACTTTGGTTGTACCTTTTTATTTGTGCCTCATTTCCTGCCCACAAATAAGAATAAATTCAAATCAAAAATATTTTTCTACATAAGTTTTTTCTCTGCTTTCAATTTTGTGTCCCCATTGTCTTGACTTGCATATAATTGGTGCTTAATAAGTGTTTTCTGAATGTTGAATTAAGATTTTGGAAGAGTTAAAACAAGATTTTAATATTACATGTATTTTCTCTCATTTTCTCAGGATGGCTGGCTGTGGAGAAATTGATCACTCTATAAACATGCTTCCTACAAACAGGAAAGCAAATGAGTCCTGTTCTAATACTGCACCTTCTCTAACTGTCCCTGAATGTGCCATTTGTCTGCAGACATGTGTTCACCCAGTCAGTCTGCCTTGTAAGCATGTTTTCTGCTATCTGTGTGTGAAGGGAGCTTCATGGCTTGGAAAGCGATGTGCCCTCTGTCGACAAGAAATTCCCGAAGATTTCCTTGATAAGCCAACCTTGTTGTCACCAGAAGAACTCAAGGCAGCAAGTAGAGGAAACGGTGAATATGCCTGGTATTATGAAGGAAGAAATGGGTGGTGGCAGTATGACGAGCGCACTAGCAGAGAGCTGGAAGATGCTTTTTCCAAAGGTAAAAAGAGCACTGAAATGTTAATTGCCGGGTTTCTGTATGTTGCCGATCTTGAAAATATGGTACAGTATAGGAGAAACGAACATGGACGTCGCAGGAAGATCAAGCGGGATATAATAGATATACCAAAGAAGGGAGTAGCTGGACTTAGGCTGGACTGTGATGCTAATACTGTAAACCTGGCGAGAGAGAGCTCTGCTGACGGAGCGGACAGTGTACCAGCTCAGAGCGGAGCTTCTGTTCAGTCGTCTTCTGTGAGGCCCCTGACGTCAGTAGATGGTCAGCTAACAAGCCCCGCCACACCATCCCCTGATGCAGGCACTTCTCTGGAAGACTCTTTTGCACATTTACAACTTGGTGGAGACAGCATAGCGGAAAGGAGTCATAGAGGGGAAGGAGAAGAAGAGCATGAATCACCATCTTCAGGCAGGGTACCAGCACCAGACACTTCGATTGAAGAAACCGAATCCGATGCCAGTAGTGATAGTGAGGATGTATCTGCGCTTGTTGCACAACACTCCTTGACCCAACAGAGACTTTTGGTTCCTAATCCAAGTCAGACAGTATCTGATCGATCAGTGGCAGCGGGTGGAACAGTGAGTGTCAGATCTCGAAGGCCTGATGGACAGTGCACAGTAACGGAAGTTTAAATAAAAGTTTTCAGATCCATGCTCAAGATGAAAATGGTTATCTGTAAATTTTTGCCCACGTAACATTATACTCATCCCCAGTAGTGCATTTTGGGAGTTGGGGTGGGAAGGGGTATGGGAAGGATAGACTTGTAATTAATATGTCTAACACACCTCTGTTGAGAAATTTATTTAATATAAAGAACTTGGGTGTTAATAGTTGAGAGCTGTTTAGTAATAACGCAGTTTTCTTGAGGTCTGTTTATTTTATAGTTTTTTAAAATACCTTCAGTTCTTTTGGCCAGCGTGTGTGTATTTGTGCATTAATGGTCCTCATCTGACTATTGCCTTGGTTCATATTTTTCTGCATGGATTGACGTAAAACCATTACCAAAATTTGGCACCTACAAGATGTCTGGTATCAGTATGAACAGAAAGCTTAAATAACGTGAGAACAAATGTGAATTTGGGGTTTTAAAATAACAACTACTTAACAGTAAAGTTACTGAAATGGAAATGTAAAGGAAACAGCTTATAACTTATGTTTCAGAATCTTGTTTGTAACACACTTCATAGCGTTCTCATAGGCTTTGCTGTCTAGTCCTTGTAGTTAAGAGGTTTCTCTTGATCCATTTTTTTTTTGATTACAGACTTTATAATTTAATAAATATTAGAATTTATCAAAATTAATCTGTCTCTTGTTTGAATCTGGAAGGGAATGGGAAACATTTTGTGGCCAAAGATCACTAAAAGTGGTGATTTAAATTGGTATATTCAGCTTACATGGCCACTTGCTCAGAAAAGTTTGATTTCTTCATAGAGAATATTTAAACAGTCTCCAGGGAATTTTCATGGAATAAATATGTGTGGAAATAAACCTAAAGCCTGTCTTAAATAACTTGATAGTAGAGGCTATGTATATACTGGGTTTTCCTTGCCAGTCTTCATTAATGGCTAGCACTTACATGAATTAAATGATAGGTTTATTTCTAAATAGCATTAGTAGACACAAACTCACTCAACACAAAATGTAGAATCTACAGCAAGGTTGGAAATGTTGGGTTAACTTGGTAATCCAGAATTTGATTCTGCAAAAAAGTAACATGAGTTTATCTTCTGTATTTTCCTAAATCAAAACAGCAGGATCATGTTGATGAAGCATATGCAAGTTGTCTTTAATACAATTTATCAAATGTGAATTGAATGTTACAATGGCAAGTATAAACTGGCATTAATAAAATCACCTTTTACCTCTTAGATTAGGACTTAATTGACTTAGATTTTTTTTTTAAGTCTGTATTACTAAGATCATAAAAGTTTGTCATCCATTATTATTAAATTTACTTTTAAATATAGCTAGTTATAAAAGAAGATGGCTACTTCTTAGGAAAAAAAGAAATCTGATTCATGTGTAACACAATGCTTCATGAGTCTCTGATCAAAGAAAATTTGATTACTACATAAACTATAGTAATTGCTAGCTTGGAAATTCTGGTGCATACAAATCAACTGGCCAATTTTGTAGAATCAACAGACTTTTTGTATGGTGGCCATCATTGTTTCATAGATAACCAAAAATAGAAATTAGTAATTATTTGAAACATCAAATAAGGTCCAAAGACGTAGAAGGGTGGGGTGAGGAGCATCCTTAAAAGAAGGGCCAGTCCATGACTTCTTTAATGCAGCTGCATGGAGGGGAAGAAAAGGACGAATCATAACTTTGCGTATCTTCCTGTCCCCTGACCCCTTTACAATTTTGTTCTCTTAGCTTCATTACGTTATTTTTGTAAGTTATTTCCAGGTTAAGACAAGACAAAGACTTTTTGAGAAAGAACACCAGGAATAGGTTTTGTGTAGTTTTTCCTTTCAAAAACTAGTCTTTGGGTATAGCCTAATAACTATCATGGGAATCTGGGAATTAATGATTATGTTTAAGCCCAAAGTGTTGTGTATTTTAGTTAGAGGTTCAGAATTACTTAGCAACTACCTGAATAAACTGAAAACTAGGCCAACTGAGTTCAAGTAGTCAAACAGCTGTTATACTACAAATACTAATACTACCTTCTAAGTAGTTTTGATATTCATATTTGGTATCATTCAACTTTTATCCATATTAATCATTGGGGTTTTAACTTGCGCGTTGACTCACTGGAAAAGACTCTGATGCTGGGAGGGATTGGGGGCAGGAGGAGAAGGGGACAACAGAGGATGAGATGGCTGGATGGCATCACTGACTCGATGGGCGTGAGTCTCAGTGAACTCCAGGAGTTGGTGATGGACAGGGAGGCCTGGCGTGCTGCAATTCACAGGGTCTCAAAGAGTCGGACACAACTGAGCGACTGATCTGATCTGATCTGATCTGATGTATTTTTAAAAATTATTTATTAAACTTTCCCTTCCTAGCAACAGCCTCTAAATTTGCTGGTCCACCCCAAACTGTTCCTAGAATATCTCTCTCTCTCTGTAATGCCTCCTCTAAACAAAGCTCTTTGCATGAAGAAACAGATTTTTTCAAAGCTCTGATTACTTCTGGTGGCCCTTTGATAAACTGCTGTAGCCACTCTTGTGCTTCTTTGAGACATTCGGTTTCATCTGAAGACGGCAAGATGTCGTCCACCATTCCTATATTTAATGCTTTTTCTGAATCCAGCTTAAGGGCCCCACTTAATACTTTGAGAGCTTGTCTACCGCCGATGATCTCAACCAGCCGGGTGGCACCGCCCCAGCTTGGTATTATGCCCATCTCCTTGTGGACAAATCTGATCTCACTCTCTGTAGTCATTAACCTGCAAAAAAAAAAAAAAGAAAAAAAAAAAACTAATTGAAAGTATGTATGCTTTAGTCACAAAGTACTACCTATTCATAATCTGACCTGAAATCTCATAGGTCTTTATAGGTAGCTGTGTCATTAAAAATAATGTTCAAAAAACCTGGCTAAGTATAGAATTCAATTTACTACATGGCATTTAGTGCTTCTGTCTGAAAACAAGGTCACCAATCTTGTGTTATCTTTTACTTTGCATATATGAATCTAATCTTGACGTTTATTCTGAAAACCCAATCTAAAGTGAGTGGTAGCCTAATGAGAAAACCTGGATTAAAGTGAATATATGGGAGTAGAAAATGTTAGGTGCATACTATAAAAAAGAAATTATAATAAGTTCAAGTCATTAGTCCTTAGGGTAAAAATACTGTTTTCTAACTTGGGACTTGTTTTTTAGCTCCACTCTTCCCACAAGTATTTACTAAGCTCTATCAATGCCAGGTGGTCTCGATGCAGGACTACAGGAATAACCAAAATAAAATCTGCTCAGTTTACATTCCTGTTAGGAGAGAAAGACACTGAACAACAATATAATGTCAGTGGTGCTACATGCTACAAAGAAAACGGGGCAAGGGACTAGAGTATGAGGATACATGTGTTGGGTGTGTGCCATCTTATATGGAAAAGGCCTCTGAATTTTTGAGCAACTACCCAAGTGAGTGAGCAATGCAAAATTCTGGAAGGGAATTCCAGGAAGAGGGAATTACAAGTGCAAAGGCCTTGAAGCAGAACTGCTTAGTATCTCTGGGGACCAGGCTTATGTAGCAGGAATACAGCGAACAGAAATGGGGGATGAGATCAAAGCGAGCTTATAGGCACTTGGATAGGAGGTCAGATTTTATTTTTTAAGTGTGAGGCTCTTTAGGAGGAGACCATCCAAAGGAGTAGTATCTGATTTATTTTGTAAGAGTTGCCTATTTAGCATTTAATAGCACACCAACTATTTAAGGAACTCTATGTTAACATCCTCGGAACAACCCTGGAGGTATAGTAATATGCTCATTTTGCAGACGGAAACAGAGGCAACAGATGAAATAAATAGCACACCCAAGGCCATGCAGCTATAGCAGGGACAGAATTTTAAATCCAAGCAAGTTAGCTTCCCCACGCATGCTCTAAACCTCCCACTACATACAATAGGTAACTAGGGGAGAGTGGAAGCGGGGATGCTAGTAAGAAAGCTGACAGTGGCTTGGGTTGGACTTGAGAGGGATGATTTCCTACAGCAGGGATTCATTTTCCCCAAATATTGGGACTTTTATGTACAGGATGATTAATCAAGTGGAACAATAAAAGGGAATAAACAAGGAGACTAGTAGGCACAGCAATCATTTACCAGTTAAATATGTGTATGCTGTTATTAATAGGCTGCATAAAGCCACAGTGTTTGGGGAATGCAGCCTATCAGTATTTTGACTGCATGCCTCTATGCATTCACTATTAAAATCTAATTTGGTTTAAAGGTCATGTCTGAATTTTAATTTTTTAAGAAAAATTATTGCTTTCAAGCTACTCATTACAAAAATGAAGACTAAGTTAGTTCTGCATTTCCCAAGTGTTCAATGCCCAGCTGCAGGTGGTTGGTTCTTTCAGCACCAAGAACAACAGACTCTCAGTCTCTGATCCTTTAATCAAGAGAAATATTCCAATAGAGAATTCTCACAAAAGCCTATTTACTAACCCACTGGGAAAGAGGACGTTCTCCTTGGCAGCTGTGAATTCCTATGAGGGACAATCTGCCTCAATTATGGACCACTGTTTTTAGAAGCAAACAGCCATGAAAGTAGTAGTTTTCAATAAATAATTTTCAAATGGGAGGAAGAAGGAACCAAGTGTCTTAAGAATCTGAACTAGCCCCAAATTGTGAGGGAAGAACAGCTTCGTTAAACAGAAATCAAGGTCAAAAGAAAGTAGAAATTACAGTAATGTCTAATAACTGGGAAATAATATTATTAATGTTGAAAATCCTAAAAAGCTTTTCACAGATAAAATTGTCACAATTCCTAATTATGCCCTGGAACTGACATTGATGGCTCAGAGCTATGTCTACAATACAAAGAAGGACTATGTCAGGAAAAAATTCACTTAAAATCATCTGAACATAAAAGCTGGTTAAAGTCCTAGATGTTGGGCTAATGCAGATGAACTTATGACAACAAAAGTTATTATGTATAAAACATATATATATTTGGAATTGCTTGTAAAGAATGCCTTCTAAAGCCACTTCCCTGTTGGCTCAGATGGTTAAGCATCTGCCCATAATGTGGGAGACCCGGGTTTGATCCCTGGGTCAGGAAGATCCCCTGGAGAAGGAAATGGCAATACACTCCAGTACTCTTGCCTGGAAAATCCCATGGACAGAGGAGCTTGGTAGGCTATAGTCCATGGTCGCAAAGAGTCGGACACGACTGAGCGACTTCACTTCTCCTGAAGAATAACATCATCTTTATACTGGTTGTTTTCCTTTTGCCACGTTTTATAAGGTGAGGTATCACTTGTAAAGAACGCTAACAAATCCTGAGGCTGTCCTTGTATAAATACCTGTTGTCATCAAACTCTGACATCCATTCTTTATACGTCATGCCTAGGGTGTACTTGTGAACTGAAGTGCATATTACATTAGAAAATAAGACCAAAAATTTTATTAGTGACGAACACAAAGTAGTTTAACAATGAGAGAAATATGGGACATTTAGATGATAACCCTTCACAAGACTCTTTATTAATCTAAAAGTTCAAGTTTAAATATAAAATTTTCAATGGTGATAATCAGAATTTATGAAGAAAATGTCCCATCAACAAGATGTATCCAAAATTAGAAACTTCTTCCTAAGAGCCCTTACAGGATTATACACGAATTCCTGCTAGTTTAGATGCAGTTATCTGGCACCACGTATAATGTAGTTTCCTGCAAGTGATAATCTATTAATCTATGTAGAAAACTGGAAGACCCAAATCTTAAGATTCTGAAGCCCTATAGCAGACTCATTAAACCATATTAACTCTCTTAGAATTTTGACAAGTAGAACTGTAAGTATCCTCTGACTGTTAGTGTCATTATCGTTGGCAAGGTTGAAAATCTCCTGTGACACCCACTGAGAGGGGTGATAAGGAAATTAATCTAACCTGGATATACCTGGTGTTGTGGTATGGATACATCAGGAAAAACTAACCATAACTTGGAAGAGAGTATCTTTTGACAGGTGTTGCAAAGTCAATGTTGATACCTGAAAAGACTGTTCATTGTGCTACTAATTTCTGATAAGTTGAGCTATAAGTTTCAGGACTTTGAACAAACTTATTCAAGAAAAACAATTACCAAATTGTATTAAAATAGGAAACTTTTTCCTAAAAGTTATTTTTTTTAAGTGTTAAAAATGTTTATTATTAAAGAAAGGTACTTTTCATGAACTAAATGGCAAAGAAATGAGAAACAAATAGATAACTGCACTGGGGAAGAATATAACTTAAGCCAGACTACCAGGCCTGACCACTAGACCGGCTGCATTTTACACCTTGTAAAACACAGCAGAGACCAAAGACTCAATGTTATAAAGAGGAGCAAGAGTAGATTATTTAACATCCCTGGGCCTCTGTATGCTTGTCCAGCAAATAGATATAAAGATAGTATTTATGCCTTAGAATTTCTATGAGTACTACAATAAATGAGTTAATATATGAAAGTTACTTAGGACATATATACACCACAATTCTGTTAATCCTAGAGGAACTTGCTTATACATATATTTTAAAAAAAATCAGTGTGGGACTTCCCTGGCAGTTCAGTGGTTAAGACTTCACCTTTCAGTGCAGGGTATGTGGCTTTGATCCCTCATTAGGGAGCTAAGATTCTAACATGCCTCCTGGCCAAGAAATCAAAATATAAAACAAAAGCAATATTGTAACCAATTCAATAAAGACTTTAAAAATGGTCCACATCAAAAAAAAAAAAAAAAAGTGTGAAATTTTCTGCCTCTGCCACATCTATAGAACACAGTATTATTTATACTTTTATTTGGTATATAAAAACTATGTATTTTATAGCCTCACAGTACACGTATTACATTCTCTGTGTACTAGCTTTCATTATTATCAAGTTGGTTGCCTTAACAGGTAAGTCACTACAAATAATAGCAGTGTTTCTGCTAGAATGGCATTATAAAGTTTTTTGCTGGACTAAAGTCATTCAATCCCTAAAGTATTGAAATGTAAAAGAGCTATACTTGCACTGGAAGCCCAGCAAATAATGATACACTGCTGCTGCTGCTACTAAGTCACTTCAGTCGTGTCTGACTCTGTGCGACCCCATAGACAGCAGTCCACCAGGCTCCCCCGTCCCTGGGATTCTCCAGGCAAGAACACTGGAGTGGGTTGCCATTTCCTTCTCCAATGCATGAAAGTGAAAAGTGAAAGTGAAGTCGCTCAGTCTTATCCCACTCTTCGCGACCCCATGGACTGCAGCCCACCAGGCTCCTCCATCCATGGGATTTTCCAGGCAAGAGTACTGGAGTGGGATGCCATCGCCTTCTCTGAATGATACACTATCTTTCCTCAATATCTGTTAACGGAGACTACAAACTATATACAATTCTTAATTTCCAAATAAAGGTAGAAATAATACTGTGTTCCGTTATAGATATGACTGAAGTGGAAGATTCCAAGTTGATTTTTTTTTAAAAACATAGAAATAGACATATACCTAAGACTAACTTAAGGAATATTGTGCAATATAAGTAAAAGCATAAATATTTAAAATTTTAAAGACAGCAGTCCTGTTATAAAATTAAATCACATGATATCATAAATTTAAAGTCCGGAATCATTGATTTAAATAAACTTTTAGGGTCAGAAATTGCTGGTCGTTTACATGACATTAAGAACAAACCAAATACAACAAAGCAAACTGTAGTGACGTGAGAAATACGGTACATAAGCAGCAACATCTCTGACCGCAAACAATACTTTTTAGAATCATGCCTTGAACACAGACACTTATTTATTTTTGTGCGTACCTTCCTGGCATTTTCTTCCTCCTGTTGTCTATCACATCACAGGCAAATTACAGAAAAGAGAGGGAAAGATCTCAAAGATCCTCCCCTTATCTCACCTTTCTGATTTCCTGCTCTTAGCTGATTGGTCTCATGAGGCTCCATGTACTTTATGTAAAGAGACCGCTTGAGTAAGAAGTATGTGGTTGAATGAAGTTTTTTTCTATTTGTGCATGTGCGCATTTGTGTGTGACGGTGGTGGTACAGTGAGAGAGCAACAGGCAGGAGAATGTTTGGGGAATATAAAGTCTGATTTTAGTATTCAGTTGTAATCCTAGCATGCTCAGAGAAGGGGATGTTCTTGATACCACAGGCTCTGAAGTAAGACTTTTCACATAAAACAGTGATAACTACAGAAAAAGCAACATGCACAGGAAATGTGACTGCTTCCTGAGCTGGACATCTCATATTCAGAATACAGGCACTGCCACAGCAAAAATGGAGTTTGCTTTTTAATGACTCTGGGATGTGGTGGTTAGGGGGTGTGTGTGTGTTTGTGTGCACATTTGTGCAAGTATGAATATTATGTTGTATTTCATGTTTGACTTATTAGGTTAGTATTTTAAGAAAAGGGCTATGTACAGTAGCTCCCTTGGGACAAGCCTGTTTACAGCTCCCTTTCTTTGTGATATACTTTGAACTAAAAGGTAGCAGCTGGAAATGCTAATACCTTTGGCTGAGAGTTACTTATATTCATAAAATCAATGTTCAAGATTGAAAACAAATTAAATAACAGGCTCTAAATTGCATAATTGAGAATTTTATTCCTCTAGGGAGATGACGGAATAAAAATGTGTTTTTCATCCAGTGTATAAACAGCAAAATCTTAAGATACTCCAAAGAAAAACAAAAAGAAAATGCACACAATTCACACAGATACACATCAATGAATATATGAAAATTTATGCCTCACCAAAACTTTAAAAAACACAAAATAAAATTTAATTTTTGATTATCAAAGTTAGAAGAGAGCTTTTAAAAGAGTAATACTTATTGTAAAAAGGATGCTCTCCAATAGACACTCATATACTGCTGGTCGTAGCATAAACTAGCAGAATCTTTCCTGGAGGGTAACTTGGCACTATGTATCCAAACTTTCAAACATGTTCACATTCTTTGACTAAGTACCTGAAATACTTAGTAAGTGTTAGGATTTATAGAATAAATCAAAGAAAATAATCCAAAATGACAAAGCCTTACATATAAGGCAGTTATCACAGCATTAATCATGATAGAGGAAAATTAGAAACAGCCAAAAGAGGATATTTTAGTACATCCAAACTGATGGGATATTTTAAAAAATTTTAAATTCATATTTTTCAAGTACACAAGTGATATGGGAACACTGTCATTAAATATAAAATATAGGTCATATGATCCTAATTTTTTAAAAATAGAAAATTATGTCTATTTTAAAAAGATATGAAGAAAGCACACTGCAGTGCTACTGCTAATTACCTTTGGCTGCAACTTTAATTTTTATGCTATAGCTAACTCTATATTCTTAAAATTTAATATACAGTAAGGTATATTTTATTATTATAATATTTACAATATGTTCAAAGTAAGTATTTTCAAAACAATCTTCCCTGGTGGCTCATATGGTAAAGAATATGCCTGCAGTGTGGGAGACCCAGGTTTGATCCCTGGGTCGGAAAGATCTCCTGGAGAGGGGAATGGCTACCCACTCCAGCATTCTTGCCTGGAGAATCCCATGGACAGAGGAGCCTGGCGGGCTATAGTCCATGGGATCACAAAGAGTTGGACACGACTGAATGACCAACACACAAAGTAATCTAGAACGTTGCTATTCATTGAGTGGTCTGTGAACCAGTAATATCAGCATCAACTCAGGCTTCACCCCTGAGATGAAATCAGAACTGCATTTCAACAAAATCCTCAGGTGATTCATATTCCCCAGAATGCACAAAATATCCTTTTACAATAGAAAGCACAATAAACATTTTTAAAGTATCATTATCTGTGTTACTTTCTATTGATGTTATCACACGAACTTAGTGGCTTATAAGCATTATCTCAGTTCTGAACATGAAGAGCTCTGCCAACTAAGTGCAGTGCACGACCCTGCAGTAGAGGGAATGTCAGGAGTGCTATAAAGGACATCACTGCCAAACTGACACAATTACAATATGGATAGTATATTAGATGAAGTATGGCATCAATGTTAAATTTCTTGCATTTGACAACTGTGTGCTGTGGTTATATAAAGAACACTCTAGTTCTTCATTACAGTATAGTCAGTTACTATATGGACTCTTGCTGACAAAGGTCCATCTGGTCAAAGCTATGGTTTTTCCAGTGGTTATGTATGGATGTGAGAGTTGGACCATAAAAACGGCTGAGCGCTGAAGAATTGATGCTTTTGAACTATGGTGCTGGAGAAGAGTCTTGAGAGTCCTTTGGACTGCAAGGAGACAACCAGTCAGCCCTAAAGGAAATCAGCCGTGAATATTCATTGGAAGGACTGATGCTGAAGCTGAAGCTCCAATCCTTTGGCCACCTGATGTGAAAAGCCGACTCATTGGAAAAGACCCTGATGCTGGGAAAGACTGAGGGCAGGAGGAGAAGGGGAAGACAGAGGATGAGATGGCTGAATGGCATCACTAACTCAATGGACATGAGTTTGAGCAAACTCCGGGAGTTGGTGATGGACAGGGAAGCCTGGCATGCTGCAATCCATGGGGTCGCAAAGAGTCAGACACAACTGAGCAACTGAACAACTAGTTCTTAAAAGAAGAATATATATTTATATGTGTGTGTGTGTGTGTGTGTATAAAGGAGTAAAAGGGTAAGATGTTTGCAACTTACTCTCAAATTTCTCATAAAAAATTATTTTACATATATATGTGTGTGTATATATATAAAACATACATATACACACACACATAAGAGGTGAAAAACAGAACAGCAAAATGTTAAAAATTGGTGAAGTTACATTATACTATGGTGCAGGGAGTCTTTGTCCATTCCACAACTGGTGCCAGGATCCCTCACAGATACCAAATCCTCAGATGCTTAATTTCCTTACATAAATTGGTGTAGTATTTTTATATAACCTGTACACATCCTCCCATATAGTTTAAATCCCTCTAGATTACCCACCAGGGCTTCCCTGGTGGCTCAGACAGTAAAGCGTTTGTCTGCAATGCAGGAGACCCAGGTTTGATCCCTGGTTTGCGAAGAGCCCCTGGAGAAGGAAATGGCAGCCCACTCCAGTATTCTTGCCTGGAAAATCCCATAGACGGCAGAGCCTGGTAGGCTACCGTCCATGGGGTTGCAAAGAGTCGGACACGACTGAGCGACTTCACTTTCACTTTTCTATCAGATTACTTATACCTAATTCAGTGTAAAAGGAACATCAGTAGTTGCAAGCACATGGCAAATTCAAGTTTTGCTTTTTGAAATTTTCTGGAATTTTTTTCCAGAGTATTTTCAATCCTTGGTTGAAATCTTGAATTTGGAACCCACAGATACAGAGAGCTGACTGTAAATTCAAACCAAAAGCACAATTCCAATTTCTCTCTTATACCAAATTAAGTAGCAAAAACTGAATTAAACTGTTGACATGTTTCTGACTGCCAAAAGTTGATGCTGAAAACTCAAGCAGTTTGAGTTTGTAATTTTCTATTTTCTAGGATATTTCTGAGAGATTTTCCTTCCTTTCCCCTTCCCTCTCACACCCCCTTCCTTTTGTTGAATGATAGGGCATAAGACAAGGGGAATCAAGGAATGAGTGTTCTAAGTACCTCCTAAAGCACACTCTAGAATCTTGAGCTTGAAAGCAATCTAAGAAACTATAATATAACAACACATTAAGTAATTTTTGTATCAATGAACCTTTACCAATTTGGTATATCTAAACAAGTTTAAAAAGATGCAGTTCACAAAGGTAACTTAGAGTAACAAAGTTACCAATTTTAATTGGTGATCAAATAGGAATATAAAAGTTAGCAAAAAAAAAAAAGCTGGCAACTATATTCTCTATGACAAGCCCTTGTGATGGAGACAGAATGGTCCCACAAAGACATCCAGGCCCTAATCCCAGGAAGCTGTGCATATGTTACTTTACATGATAAAAGGGACTGTGCAGATCTAATTAAGGTTATGTGTGTGTGTGTGTGTGTGTATCTCAAAACAGAGGCATTATCCCAGATTATCTGAGTGGGCTCATTCTAACCAGTGAGCTCTTAAAAGCAGAAAACTTTCTCCAGCTGGAGTCAGAGAGATGCAGCAGAGGGAAAAGTGAGAAAGATTTAAAGTATGAAAGGAACTTAACCCACCGCTGCTGAAGGGGGTCACATGGAAAACATGAGAAGGAATACAGGCATCTTCCAAGAGCGAAGACTAACCCCTGGCTGGCATGCTGATGGAAGAACAGAGACCTCAGTCTTACAAGTGCATGGGACTGGATTCTGCCAGCTGTAACCAGGATGAGCCTGGAAGTGCACGCTCCCCCGAGTCCTTAGAGCTCAGTCCGGTCAACCTACTGACTTGGGCCTTGCGTGACCAGGTTTAGAGAACGCAGTTCAGCCCAGCCAGACTTCCAACCTATATATCTGTGAGATGAACACGTGCTGTTATAAGCCAATAAATTTGTGGTGATTTGTTATGGCTGCAATAGAAAACTAATATTCAAATACATATTTTCTTAATTTGTGTTTCATTTAATCAAGACAAATTTAAAAGTTAGAAGCAGATGATTTTATCATGGTTCTACCTTTTTATTTCCTCATCAATTTTGTCACTAAAGAGAAACATAATGTTTGAATGACTAGTTTTTGAGCACTGTGGAATGACAATTTTTAAGTTACCAACTTTAGAAAATGTTTTTTAAAAGCCATTTTCTCTAAGCAAGTTTTACAGAAAATGATGACTCAACTGAAGGCAATTCAGTTTGAGAGTCTATATATGTTATGTAGACCTGAGTGTTTCTGACATATTAATTCATTACATGTATTATCAGCTGGTGCTTAAAGGGTTTCAGGGCAGGGAGTGGGGTAATGCACTCACTTATCAGGAATATTCATATTAAAAATATGTCTCAAAAAAAAAGTATCTCTCATCTCCAGAAATAGTTTCCAGTTTGTTATAGAAAATATCCGACAGAACAATGGTAAAGTTAGGTGGGAGATCAGCTAGAGTAATTTATATTGGTTTATCACTACCTTGTAACTACTGCTTAGTAATGTACTTCAGTTATACAAGCCTTTCTATTAGGCTTTACCTTTAAGAACCCTTGTATTGAGTGTGTACATTTAAAAGAGCTGAATAGTCTAGGAGAGTGTTTTTCACACTTCTACTGTGAAGGATCAGCTTCTATGTTTTTAAAACTTCTTATAAGTTGTGAACCAAGGATTTTATAAAATGTAATAAAACTGTATTACTAAAAATACTAAATGAAAAACCAAGACACACAACTTTCTTGAATGGCAATGCTGAGCTAGCATCAGTCAGTTCAGTTCGGTTCAGTCACTCAGTCGTGTCCGACTCTTTGCGACCCCATGAATTGCAGCACGCCAGGCCTCCCTGTCCATCACCAACTCCCGGAGTTCACTCAAACTCATGTCCATTGAGTCGGTGATGCCATCCAGCCATCGCATCCTCTGTCGTCCCCTTCTCCTCCTGCCCCCAATCCCTCCCAGCATCAGAGTCTTTTCCAATGAGTCAACTCTTCGCATGAGGTGGCCAAAGTACTGCAAAGTTCTTTGCATCAGTCCTTCCAAAGAACACCCAGGACTGATCTCCTTTAGAATGGACTGGTTGGATCTCCTTGCAGTCCAAGAGACTCTCAAGAGTCTTCTCCAACACTACAGTTCAAAAGCATCAATTCTTTGGCGCTCAGCTTTCTTCACAGTCCAACTCTCACATCCATACATGACTACTGGAAAAACCATAGCCTTGACTAGATGGACCTTTGTTGGCAAAGTAATGTCTCTGCTTTTGAATGCTATCTAGGTTGGTCATAACTTTCCTTTCCAGGAGTAAGCGTCTTTTAATTTCTTGGCTGCAATCACCATCTGCAGTGATTTGGAGCCCCAAAAAATAAAGTCTGACACTGTTTCCACTGTTTACCCATCTATTTCCCATGAAGTGATGGGACCAGATGCCATGATCTTCATTTTCTGAATGTTGAGCTTTAGGCCAACTTTTTCACTCTCCTCTTTCATTTTTATCAAGAGGCTTTTTAGTTCCTCTTCACTTTCTGCCGTAAGGGTGGTGTTATCTGCACATCTGAGGTTATTGATATTTCTCCCAGCAATCTTGATTCCAGCTTGTGTTTCTTCCAGCCCAGCGTTTCTCATGATATACTCTGCATATAAGTTCAATAAGCAGGGTGACAATATACAGCCTTGACGTACTCCTTTTCGTATTTGGAACCAGTCTGTTGTTCCATGTCTAGTTCTAACTGTTGCTTCCCGAGCTAGCATAAATGTGTGCTAAATATATGTTTAATGAATGACTCTACTGAATGCAGCTTAATATGAGGATCTATACAAGCCAAGTCATTGATCCACAAATGAATATGTCTTCACGGAAAAGTGACTGTATCAGTTTATGATACTGAATATATCTGATGAGGGTAGTACCCTGAGACTTCTCATAATCAAAAAAACTCAGTATTTTATGAGGTTCTAGGACATATGACACTTCATTTACAGAAAAACATAGAAAGGTAAATTAGTAGTATTAAAGGACTAAGTAATCTTTAATTATTTTTTCTGTGATTTTGCCTTTTGTCCTAAACCCTAACTCCACCCAAACACAGATCAGCAATGAGTATAAAAGATGAAGGAAAAGTCTAATAAATGCTTAAAGATGAGCACACCATTCTGTGTTAGAGGGTACATTTTGTCCAGAGTACATCTATAAAGTTTTAATTTTCACTTACTTTTATGTAGAGGATTTTTAAGTGTAATAATGTATATTTACATATAGCTTAGGATTCTTTAGATATATTACATTATATCTAAATATATACTTTATACTTATATATCATATAATTATATGTTTAAATGATATATTTCATAAGTACCTTTATTTCAGGGTAAAGTGAGAAAAGCATTTAATCCTTTCACACACATTTTCTATTTAGTCTCATATCGTCCATAAAGCCAATATAACTGCTTCCTCCTCATAGAATGAAAATGTAGCTTCCTGATAGAATCTGCAATTAGGTCTATATAGTCAAAGCTATGGTTTTTCCAGTAGTAATGTATGAATGTGAGAGTTGGACCATAAAGAAAGCTGAGCATTGAAGAATTCATGCTTTTGACCTGTGGTGTTGAGGAAGACACTTGTGAGTCCCTTGGACTGCAAGGAGATCAAACCAATCCATCCTAAAGGAAATCAGTCCTGAATATTCATGGGAAGGACTGATGCTGAAGCTGAAACTCCAATACTTTGGCCACCTGATGCGAAGAACTGACTCCTTGGAAAAGACTCTGATGCTGGGAAAGACCAAAGGCAGGAGGAGAAGGGGACGACAGAGGATGAGATGGTTGGATGGCATCACCGACTCAATGGACATGAGTTTGAGTAAGCTCCGGGAGTTGGTGATGGACAAGGAAGCCTGGTGTGCTGCATGCAGTCCATGGGGTCTCAAAGAGTTGAGCACAACTGAGCAACTGAACTGAATGCAATCTGCACTGATGACAGCAGAGGGCACTGTCGTGTGAAATGGCCAGTTTTTGTTGTATACAAGAATGCTCCCCAATTAGCAAGTAAAAGGCAATGGCACCCCACTCCAGTACTCTTGCCTGGAAAATCCTAGGGACGGGGGAGCCTGGTAGGCTGCAGTCCATGGGGTCGCGAGGAGTCGGACACGACTGAGTGATTTCACTCACTTTTCACTTTCATGCATTGGAGAAGGAAATGGCAACCCATCCAGTGTTCTTGCCTGGAGAATCCCAGGGACGAGGGAGCCTGGTGGGCGGCCGTCTATGGGGTCGCACAGACTCGGACACGACTGAAGCGACTTAGCAGCAGCAGTAGTCTTCAAAGGGACTTCCCCAGGTGGCAGTGGCTCAAAGGTAAAGAATCTGCGTGTGATATAGGAGCCACAGGTTCAATCCCTGGGTCGGGAAGATCCCCTGGAGTAGAGCATAGCAATCCACTTCAGTATTCTTGCCTGGAGAATCCCACGGACAGAGAAGCCTGGCAGGCTACAGTCCATAGGGTCACAGAGAGTCAGACACAACTGAAGCAACTTTAACACAGTTTTCAAAGAGACTAGGATCTTTGTAATTTGTCTTATACACCCAAACTATTTTAAAATCTCAATTTATTTGAATATAAAGTGACATATTTCAACTTATAAACTGAAACCTGAGTCATAAATTTTAAAAAGTTACCTCTTTTGCATGAATTAGCTAACTGAATCTTTCCTCATAGTATTTCTATTAGTATGCTATTTATATTTAGTTCAAAAGGAAAATAAATAGAATATATTGGTTATAGAATGGTTAACTTATAAAACTATAAAGGATAATGAGAAAGTAATTATAAAATTTTGGGTAATACTCTCTTACAGATGGAAATGAAGGGGTTATGACTTAAGGAGTTCAGGAATGCTGATAATGTTTCAATTCTTGACCTATAAGATGGTTACATAGCTTCCTATTTTGTAGCAAGTCATTAAACTGACATTTATGTTTTATACACACAAAACCAAAATACAGAAAGCCTTACAAAAACTGTATCATTCCTATAAAGTACAGCTGCATGTGTTAGTCACTGAGTCGTGTCTGACTCTTTGCGACCCCACGAACTGTAGCCCACCAGGCTTCTTCATCCCTGGAATTCTCCAGGCAAGAACACTGGAGTGGACTGCCATTCCCTTCTCCAAAAGTACAGCTATCCAATACTAAAAAGAATTCTAGGATTAAAGGGTTGCTGCTGCTGCTGCTGCTGCTAAGTCGATTCAGTCGTGTCTGACTCTGTGCGACCCCATAGACAGCCGCCCACCAGGCTCCACTGTCCCTGGGATTCTCCAGGCAAGAACACTGGAATGGGCTGCCATTTCCTTCTCCAATGCATGAAAGTGAAAAGTGAAAGTGAAGTCGCTCAGTCGTTTCCGACTCTTAGCGACCCCATGGTCTGCAGCCTACCAGGCTCCTCCATCCATGGGATTTTCCAGGCAAGAGTACTGGAGTGGGGTGCCATTGCCTTCTCTGGATTAAAGGGTTAATTGATACCAAATAATTTTCTCTAAATGAATTCTCTAATCAGCTCAAAATCCCCACAAAGTTTCTACAAATCACAGTAGAGACAGGGTCTCAGAAAACCTCTTGTCATTAGTAAGAGGAAGACCCAAGCAGACCCTTTCCCCATTCTATTTCTTTGTTTTTTTTTTTTTTTTAAATTCTTTTCTTGTATAATTCTTGTGACTCTTTGCTTGTATTTCCTTGGCTTTTATTTATTCTTTTCTTGTATAATTCTTGTGACTCTTGGCTTGTATTTCCTTGGCTTCATTCCCTGGGGACTTTGTTAATATGGATTTTTTTCAAAATCATTTTAACTTTTTGAAATGCACAGCAATGAAGTAATTATGGAGTTATATTAGACTCATTATCTACTTTAATGATATGATTGGCAGAAAGAAAATATTTCCTCATCAATCATCCTATTTTAAAATATATTAAATACTTATAATTCAGGCAAAGAAATAAATTTCACACTTTAATTATATTTGTGTGAGGAGTAATACAATTTTTACCCTACCTGAAATCACATGCTGTAGTAACTTCTGCTCCTCCACCCAATGCCCGACCTTGAACCAGTGCAACACTTATTAAAGGAAGTCTGTATATTGAAGGAAGAAGGACAAATGGATGTTAATATTTTAAATTCTGATATTAATCTACAAATATTTTAAAAACTTGAAATACAGTAGAAACAAAATTATTGATCTATGTTTAAAAAACAAGCACACCTCAAGGTACAGTAGACTCATTAGCCTGTAAATCATGAGAAGCAAAACAGTATAATAATGAAGATATAATAATTCATACTAAATGCTATGCAAACTTATCAAAGTGAAGGTGTTAGTAGCTAAGTCGTATCCGACTCTGTGCCACCCCATGGACTGTAGCCTGCCAGCTTCTGTCCATGGAATTCTCCAGGCAAGAATGCTGGAGTGGGTAGCCATTCCCTTCTTCAGGGGAACTTCCTGATCCAGGGATCGAACCTGGGTCTCCTACATCGCCATCTTTACTGTTCTGAACCACCAGGGAAGCCCCAAACTGATCAACATACCTCCCCAAATCATTATTTAAACTATAGGCATATTAACTTTCTTCCAAATAAATAGTTGCTTCTGTATAATGCAAGCACACCTCATTTTTTTGTGCTTCATTTTATTGGGCTTCCCTGGTGGCTCAGCTGGTAAAGAATCCGCCAGCAATGTGCGAAACCTGGGTTCAAACTCTGGGTTGGGAAGATCTCCTGGAGAAGGAAAAGGCTACCCTCTCCAGTATTCTGGCCTGGAGAAATCCATGGACTGCATATAGTCCATGAGGTTGCAAAGAGTTGGACACGACTGAGCAACTTTCACTTTCACTTATTGTGCTGGATTAAGCTTTGGCTAACAGTTAGCCAAGTTGTGAATGCAAAGTAAAAGTTCTTGAAAGAAATGAAAAGTGCTCCTCCAGTAAACACATGAAAGATAAGAAAGCAAAACAACTTTATTGCTAATAGGAAGAAAGTCTTATTGGTCCAGATATTAGATCAAATTACCCACATTTCCTTAAGCCAAAGCCTAATCCAGAGCAAGGTCCTAACTCTCTTCAGTTCTATGAAGGCTGAGAGAGATGTGGAAGACATAGAAGAAAAGTGTGAAGCTAGCAGAGGTTGGTTTATGAGGATTCAGGAAAGAAGTCGTCTCCATAACATAAATGTGCTAGGTGAGGCAGCAAGTGTTGATGCAGATCAGATGCCAGCTGCAGCAAGTTATCCTGAAGATCTAACATAATTCATGAAGGTGAGGACGCAGACAAAACAACCTTATATTAGAAGAAGATGCCATCTAGGACATTCACAGCTAGAGAGACATCAATGCCTGGCTTCAAAGCTTCAAAGGGCAGGCTAACTCTCGTTTTAGGGGCAGCCTGTTACTAGTTGAAACTAAATGCTCATTTACCACTCTGAAAATCCTAGGGCTCTTAAGAATTATGCTCAATCTACTCAGTGTTATATAAATAGAACAACAAAGGCTGGGTGAGCACATTGGTTTACAACGTAGTTTACTGAATATTTTAAGTCCACTGCTGATTTACTGCTCAGAAAAAATAGATTTCTTGCAAACTATTACTGCCCATTGACAATGAAATGCACCTGATCACCCAAGAGCTCCAATGAAGGTGTACAGTGAAATAAAAGCTGTTTTTCATGCCTGCTAATACAACTTCCATTCTGCAGCCTGTGGATCAAGTAGTAATTTTAACTTTCAAGTCTCATTATTTAAGAAATATAATTCATTAGTCTTTAGCTTCCACAGAGAGTGATTCTTCTGATGGATCTGGGCAAAGTAAATTGAAAACCTTCTGGAAAGGATTCACCATTTGAGATGCTGTTGGGGCTTCTCCAATGGCTTAGCAGATGAAGAATCTGCCTGTGATGCAGGAGACCCAGGAGACTGGAGTTCGATCCCTGGGTCGGGAAGATCCCCTGGAGGAAGAAATGGCAACCAACACCAGTATTCTTGCCTGCAAAATTCCATGGGCAGAGGAGCCTGGTGACACTATTAAAAACATCTGTGATTAATGGGAAGAACTCAAAACATCATTAACAGGAGTTTGGAAGAAGCTGATTCCAAACCTCTTGGATGACTTTGAGGGGTTCAAGACATTAGAGAAAGAGAAAGTAACTGCAGATGTGGTGGAAACAGCAAGAGAATAAGAAGTGGAGCTTGAAAATGTGACTGATTTTGCTGCAATCTCATGATAAACTTTAACAGATGAGGAGTTGCTTCTCATGGATGAGCAAAGAGAGTGGTTTCTTGAGATGGAATCTATTCCTGGTGAAGATGTTGTGATGACTATTGGAATGACAACAAAAGATTTTAAATATTAAATAAACGTATTTGATAAAGCTGCCACAGGGTTTGAGAGGATTGACTCCAATTTTGAAAGAAGTTCCTCTGTGGGTAAAAATGCTGTCAAACAGCACTGGATGTTACAGAGAAATTGTTCATGAAAGAAAGAGTCAAATGAAGCTGAAAACTTCACTGTTGTCTTATTTCAAGAAATTTCCACAGCTACCCCAACCTTCAGTGACTACCACCTTGATCAGTTAGCAGCCATCAATACTGACCCTGCACCAACAAAGAGACTAAGATTCACTGAAGGTTCAGATGATGATTGGCATTTTTCAGCAATAAAGTGTTTCTAAATTAATACGTACATTTTTAAAGACATAATGCTATCACATACTTAACAGACTACAGTAGAGTATAAATTAACTTTCATATGCACTGGGAAACCAAAAAATTCTGTGACTTGCTTTATTTTGCTACCATTTTGTTGTGGTGGTGTGGTACCCAACCTGCAATATCTCCGAGGTAAGCCTGTATACAGGCTTCCCTGGTGGCTCACATGGTAAAGAATGTGCCTGCAATGCAGCAGACCCAGGTTTGATCCCTGCGTCGGGACAATCCTCTGGAGAAGGAATGGCACCCACTCCAGTATTCTTGCCTGGAGAATTCCATGGACAGAGAAGCCTGGTGGGGTATAGTTCATGGGGTCCAAACAGTTAGACATGACTGAGTGACTGACTAACAAGCTTGTAGAGAGCTCCTGGAATTTCTAAGCACCTGACAATTGGGAATTATTCGGTGTGCTATAGTCTTAGTCCATTTTTGTTGATATCAAATTATAGATGGGAAAATTAAGGCTGTATCAAAAAGGAAGAAATGTGGTATGGAAGGTTCCTACCAAAAATCTTTTCATTCCTCATTGAAATGACCCAGAGACTGATCCTACATAAAAGAATGGTTCTGAAGTAAAAATAGTCTTCACCTTTCATGTTTGCAAAGACATGAAAAGACATGTTTGCAAAGACACAGTTTGCAGAACTGTGTATTAAAAGGTGAATTTAAAATGTTTCAAAAATATAAATTTTTTTGTAGGTCTAACCAAAATGAAAAGATACAGGTCTTAAGAAATTACACATTTCTTAACACACACTGCTTCCAAATAAAAAGGATTATCTAAAGAAAAAAACTTCTAAGATTTACTTAAGAAAAGGTCAAATGTGATGAATAGGAACTAATACAATGAAGATCACTTTCTAGACTCTCATATATAAAGAGTAACAAAAATACATTCATGTCCAATAAATAAGTGTGCTAAACAAGTATGAATTTCCTTAGTTTCCCCGAATTTTAACTTTTTTTACATTCAGAATATGGAAGTAGAAAGCTAATCACCCCAATCATGTCATAGTTTGTAACCCCAAATGCATAATGACAGGACCCAAATTTTTTCCCTTTTCTTCCTCTTCTAGGTGCAAAGTGCATCCATCTTTCTCAGACATATGTAAAAGCTTTCTCCAACTGGTAACTCTTCTTCTCTCTCCTTGTGGATACAGACCACTTTACTATGCTGCTGCCAAGTCGCTTCAGTCGTGTCCAACTCTGCTCGACCCCATAGACGGCAGCCCACCAGGCCCCCCCGTCCCTGGGACTCTCCAGGCAAGAACACTGGAGTGGGTTGCCATTGCCTTCTCCAACGCATGAAAGTGAAAAGTGAAAGTGAAATCGCGCAGTCCGGTACGACTCTTCGAGACCCCATGGACTGCAGCCTAACAGGCTCCTCCATCCATGGGATCTTCCAGGCAAGAGTACTGGAGTGGGGTGCCATTGCCTTCTCCTATACATTCTACTAATTTTGAATATTAGGTTATCTTTATGCATCTTTTCTGCTCTAGTATCAGTATTTAACTATACTTAAATATAGCCAGCTTATAACTAAATACAAACTCTTAGGGAAAAGAGCTAAGTCTTAAACTCTTTTTACCTCTCAAGGCTCTTATTTTTTAAATATTTGTATGTACTTCACTAACACCTAATTATATGACTGTCCTTGATGGCAAAAATAAACAGTTCATCATTAGAATAAATACAAACCAGAATATATGAATATTGGATTCATATATTCTAAATATGAATAGAGTATCAGTGACTATTTTTTAACTAGTGCAAAGCATAGACTAATAAAGAGTTATTTGGGTTTTTTTAAGAAATTGTGTTCTTTTTTTAATTATTGCCTTTTTTATTTTTTAAATTATGAAAATATAACACATTTATAGGAGACTTGGAAAATACAGAACAAAGTTACATACAGTTCCACTATATATTACAATTATTTTTTTAATAAAGATTTTTAGTTGGAGTTTCAATATCAAACTCTCAAAAATTAATGGACTGAACATACAAAAAAGTAGAAGGATACAGTAGACCTGAAAGGTACCATGAACCAATTCAACATAATTAAGATTTATACAATTTTCATACAATAGGAGGATACAAATTCTATTCAAGTTCTCATAGACTATAAACTAGGAGGCCCTGGAACATATCCAGGGACATAAAACAAGATGCAAAAATTTCATGGTCTAAAGGTATCGAAATCAGAGTCTGTTCTCTTACCACTGTGGAATGATGCTAAAAATCAGTATCAAAAGATATTTGAAAATAACCCATGTATTTTCAAGTACCATGTGACATTTACCAAGAGAGATCTTTGACTTAGCCACGGAAAGCCTCAATAAAGTTAGAAGACTGAAAAAACACAGAGGGTGGTTACAGAGAAGAAAGCATAGAAATCATGTTTTAAAAACAAAGATACATTACCTCATAAATCGTGTTAAGGTGTTTTGCATGAACATGCATACGGCCATTCCATCCTTTAAGAATAAACACAAAGATACAATGTAAATGTTTTACATAAGAAATTTAAAAAGAAAAACACTTTTAGGATTTAGAAAGTAGAGCCAAAAATAATGAAATTTTTAAAATGAGGTTTTCATTTAAAAACTCTTTGAAGCTGTCTGAAATGCAAATTATAGTGTATTTATTGTGTTGATCTTCAAGGGTTTTTTGAATTCAGCTTTGTATGAGGTATTACCATGGACTTAGGTGTAAGAGTCAGGTCTCAGAAAAGTGTAGAGATCTACTCAGGGTAATTTGGAAGGACAAGGCATAAGACATACCCACCTATTATCCCAAACTCTGATCCCCTATGAATATAAACATATAAAAAACAAATTTCTTAATAGTAGTGTAAACTCATTGCCTCTTCTTTTTACCCTCATATACTTTCTTAAACCAAGTATAATGGGGTCTTCAGCCTTCTCTCAAAAAACTTTCCTCAAAGGTTTCTAATAATCTCCTATTTGTTAAATTAAATAGCTTTTCCTTATTCTCATCTCCTTCTGTATCCCCATAACATACGTAGCATCTTCCTTTGATCAATTTTTTCATTTTGATAGTCTCCGTTTCTAGCGACACTTCAACTCCCAATTCTCTTCCTATTTCTTTGATTACTATATTCTAGTTTTCTTGTCTCTTTTTTATTCAGCTAAATACATGTTACCAAAAATCCAATCCATGATTCTCTTTCTCTACCTTATCTATAATTTCTTCCTTGGAAGTGTCATCCATTCCCATTGCTTCAACTAGTGTTTCCTTTAAGAGTCCCAAAACCTGCTAAGAAATTTCACATTCTGCCAACATTTCAAATTTGGCATGACAAAACCAACTAGTTATGAAAAAGCTTACTTTTAACACGAGTATCACCACATAATAAAAACATAAACTTGAGCAAGTCATAACAATGAACTTCAGTTTTCTTACACAATAAGGAAGGAACGAAAAATTTTAAAGACTTGTTCCATTTGATTTAAAGAATGGTTAGAAAGATGAAAATGTACCTAGATGCTTTGTAATAGATCACAGAGTTCTGAATTAACAGGAACGGTTTCTCTAGTCCAAGAGGTTCAGAATTCTTGGCATTATCTTTAACTCCTCCATTTCAGTTTTCTTGTGTTTGCTGAGTTACCAAGCATGTCCCCTCAATCCTTCTTTTGAAATATTCCTAATTTAAATCCCTTTGTCTTCTATTTTCACAAGTTTGAACTTGTGTTACTCATGGTTAGATTATTGTAACAGCCTTGTTTCCTAACTGGCCTCTCTGTATTTAATTTCTCTTTCCTCTGTAATGTATCTTGCATCCTGCCTGAAAAACCTTCTTACAGGATAATTTCATATCACCAATAAAATAAGGTCAGAATTCCTTGGGAAGGATTGATCCCAAACTATTTTACCAACTTTATTGACTACTGTACCCTTCAGTAAAGCATCCTAACTTCTTCTGCAACAAGCTATTTGCCATTCCTTTAACACCTTACATTTATTGTTGTTCTATGTCTTGGCTCACGTCATTCCCACTATTTGGAACAGCTGGTCCTTGTCTCTACCTATTTCAAGGAATGCCTGAATCAAACATTTTTTCAACAAGATTTTCTAAATCCCAGAGTAACAACTTTTTCCTTTTGTGTTTCTGTAGTATTTTCCTTTTTCTAACTTAACTAGAGAATTTATAGATTGTATACATTGTGTTTAGATTTATTATTAGTCACATCATCTATACAAGATAAAGATAGGGAACATGATCAGTAGAATGTGGCCCTGGTTCCCAGTCTTCAAAAGTCTTGTGAGAAAAAAGAAATGCATCATGCATCAAGGTACACATTAAGTATTCTGAGAAATGCTTAAACAAGCTGAGAATAGTGGCAAATAAGAAACGATTCACTGGGTTGGAGTAGTTGAGGAGGCTTTACAGAGGAGAAGAGGAGATGGCATTTGCTAGATAATTTGAGGCTGACAAAACGCATTCTTTATCCTCAGAAGCTAGCAGTGTAATCAACGTTCTGCATATAGTATGTGCTTGTTGAAGTTAACTGACTCAGATGAATTTGAGATGGAGAACTACGTTGTTTCACAAAATAAAGGCAATCAATGAGTAGTAAATCCAGTATGATACAGCTGGGAAGAATTTGGGAAGGGCCAAAAGGAGGGAGGAGATGCCAGCCCATAATATATTCTGCCAACCTCCCAGAAATCCTTTTGCTGGACACCATCGAGACTGAGAGATGTATGTGCTGCCAGGAATCGGACCAAATATGGATATAAGCAAGATGACTGGCCGGAGATAACCTGGAAAGCTAACTCCCAGTTACAATAAAACCTGAGACCAAGAGCCATGTGGCAGAGCAGTTCTCCTGGGTTCCTTTACCCTGCTGTTCTCTGCCTGGGCATCCCTTCCCAATAAAGCATTTTGCTTTGTCAGTATGTGTCTCCCTGGACAATTCATTTCCGAGTGTTAGACAGGAGCCCACTCTTGGGCCCTGGAAGCGGTCCCCCTTCCAGTAAGAGAACCATAAATGGGCCTTCCTTTTTTTCCCTAAGTGCCTGTTGTATGAATTTACTAATTTCCTCAAAATACACAGAAGTGTTTTGAGAAATTTATAACAGCTTGTCTACAAATCAATAAGGTTACAATGGAACTGTACAATAAGCACAGCAAAAGCAAAGAAGTTAGACAAGAACTTTGAGGCTCTTTGACAAGAACTGCGAAAATTTAGGCCACAGAGAAATAGGGGGCAACAGACTGGCCAGAAACTTAACAAGGGAAGTCACTGAACAAAGGAGGATACTATCTTCAAGGAACATAGAGAAATATACAGGTTTCTAAAAGGCCAAACTTTTCCTCGAGGCATCAAACCCATTCACTGCAGAGTAAGAAGGTTTTTATTTCCCCCTATCTTAAAGCTTCAATTGGACTCTTATTATTTCTGTCCTCTGAAAAAAGACTTCTCAGAGTCTGCAGAACATCTGCAGCATCAAGTCACATCTTAGAAATGGGTTAATATTGCACTAGATTTTTTTCCTCTTTTATTCTTTTTTTCTGTTCCAAAACTTTTCAAGGCTAATGCTTTTCAGGGCTAATTCATCTCTCTGCTTGGACCATCTTAATGAAGGATTAACTGTCTAATAGGAACAATTAGGGACTTCCCTGGTAGCCCAGATGGTAAAGAATCCACCCGCAATGCGAGAGACCTGGGTTCAATTCCTGGGTTGGGAAGATCCCCTGGAGAAGGGGACAGCTACCCACTCCAGTATTCTGACCTGGAGAATTCCATGGACTGTATAGTCCATAGGGGTGGCAAAGAGTCGGACATGATTGAGTGACTTTCACTTTCTTTCACTAGGAACAATGAGAGCTTTTTTCCCTGCTCATTAAAAAAAGGGTATCAAAATGAAACCAACCTCTTGAGACCAGGTCCTAAAGAAAAAAAGAAAAAAACTACCGATAGATAAGCAAATACAATGCTGATGATTGTCGATTCTGAGTACAGGAGGGTTTCAACACATTAGTCTGAAAAATAAAATACTGCCTATCCTATAGGTAAACAAAGGATGAAGCAGTCATCAGCGATCACAGTCAACCCTGATGGTGAACCCTAAGGGAGCTTAGAACTGAAACAAGGAATGCACCCCCATCGAGCAGTCATTAGACTGTAGCCACTCCCAACAGTGCAGCTTGAGGGAACTCAGGATGAGAAAACAGGATACTGGCCCCTACAGCTGAGGTACATACCAAAGGAAACGATTTCAGTGAGCCCAGACTCTTGAATCTACCCATACACAGAAAAGTGCTGAATTCCTTAACTTCAATGTCTGGCTTTCTTTAATTAACAATAATTTCCTGACTACTTGCCCTTTGTTGCAAACACACCCATATATCTTGGCTCCCCTTCACAGCCTCAGAGCGATTTCTCAGGGTTATGAGATACTGTGAAAGAGAAAGAGATACTGTGAAAGAAAGAGATACTATGAAAGAGAGATCTTTCCTCATAGATATTATGCAACTTGAAATCCTTATACTACATAGAGTGGTGCCAGAGCTGTCCAATAACATTAAAACATTATTACCTACATACAGTTCACATCTATCATTAAATGGTAACAGATACATTTTTCTCCCTTTTTCCTCTCTCTCTCATCTGCTTTTTTTTTTTTTCCTGCCTAGGGGATGTTAGTGGAGGGGTGAATTCAAGAAAAACAGCTTCCATGGAGGACAAATACTGAGAGATGATTCAGACTGCTTTTCTGTCACCATAATTCAAAAGCAAATGTTTCAACTCCCAGCATTTGTTGGAGCCTATCAAGTGCCAAAGCCATGCTAGGTATTTTATATATGTACCTCATGCAAAACTCCATATCATGAGATGCTATAGGGCTTCACATCCTTGCTGGTTTTAATAGTGGACGTTTTATTGCTAACCTTCCTGTCCTTCATTTTTTCCCCATCACTTCACACTATTACAAGCTAATCTTTAAGATGCAAAAACAAAAACTCTGATCTTTGGAAAGCTATTAGAGAATAGCTGTCATCATAATAACCATATAAGTAGAATATAAATATCTTAGCCATAGATGGCTGACAAACGTGTAGAATCTACTGCATAATTCATACAATACTTGCCTCTGGAGTTCCTAGTGCTTTCACAGCATTCAGATCAGATCCTGAGGAAAAAGTATTTTTTGCCCCACGGATGATGAGGCCTTTCCCCTCTGTCCAATTTTCCAATTCAATCACTTTTTCCAGAAGTTGTAGCATCATAACACCTGCCGGAGAGGGGAGGGGGAATCACATACACATAAAATATTGGACAAATAGAAATAATTTAGTAACTGTAAGGTGTCAAACAAGACTCTTAGATCACAAATTTTACAAATACTGAATGTCTATCAAATGCCTATAATGTTGGTACTGAGTATATACGAAGAAGATAAGCATGACAGTCTCTCTGCTTTAAAAATTTACAATTTGTTAGTGATCTCTCTTTATCTCCCCCTTAATTAAGACACCACATAAATATGTGGTTAGGTAGGAAAAAAAAGCTGGCACTGAGTATGAGAAACCTATACCAGTAGTTAAACTAATCTTATTGACTCTGTGAAATAAACATGAGATGAAATGGACCATGAAGAGTATCTGCTTGGGTGATCTTCAGGCAAAGACCTGAGAGTTCTGAGTGTAGGGCTCATTCATCATCTCTCAACCCAAACCAACCCCATCACTCTAATCAAAGTAGCTCTGCTTGTATTAGTTTTAAACACTAGGCATCAAATTAATACTTGTTTCCATTTGAATAAAAAGCTTTACTGATATAAATCATAAAGTATAGCTATTCAGTAGTTAGTTAAAATTAGTAGCTAGCTAGTCTAAAATCTCTAGAACAGTCTTACCTTTCTAATTTTATTTTTTTCTAGGCTCATATAAAAGTTGCCTTTTATTCTCTGAACCAACTGAAGGTATGGAGCTGCACTGTCCAATGAAGTAGCCACCACCCACATGAAGTCACTGAGCACCTGAAATATGGCTAGTCTAAACTGAGATGTGCAGTAGTGTAAACAGTTTTTGGCAGGAAAGAGCTCTCGACAGGAAGCCCCTGTCTTGTCACTAACCTTAGGCCAGGCAATCCCATCCTCTACTCATCTCTGGCCTTAGGCACAACTATCAGATCTCTGGATGACACAATACATTGCCTAACATGTTGGTTCTTTCCATAGATCAGATAAGTAGAGACGAAGAATAAGTAACAGAGGACTAGATCTCTTCCCTAGCTTCTTCTTCAGAAATCTCAAGAACAAATCCGTGCAAACTGTGTGAACGAGAGCATCTAAAGAAAAATTACAAGAAGTCAACAAGCCAGCACACAGTGGGGGATGGCAATGACTCAGACACCTTATCCCGGTGACTGAGATTATGTCCCCTTTTTCCCTTAAAACTTTCATGGCTGAGCAGAATCTTCAGAGGTGGTTTTTGTGGGACACTGAGTCCACCATCTCCCCAAATTGCCAGCATTCTGACTAAAAGCAACTTTCTTTCCTAATAACACTTGTTTTGAATGCTGATTTTTGAGTAGCAAGCAGCCAGACTCACTTTACTAACAGTAGTGTAAAATACATAGCAGATTTCAAAGACTTGGTATGAAAAAGAGGAAAATATCTCATTGATACTTTTAATATCAATCACAAGTTGCAATATTCTGAATACACTGATTAAACACAATGTTATTAAAATTAACCCTTCTTTTTCCTTTTAAAAATAGGGCTACCAGAAAATTTTAAATGATATATATAGCTGACACTTGTATCCTGCATTATATTTCTATTCGTTAACATTAATAGCAAGAGATATCTCTGAATTCTGCTGAGTGTAAAGAAAAGTCATCTTGTGTTGAAAGACATCATTGATAATTTACAAAGTTTACAGTCTATCGAATTATGTCTATAGTTATGATTATGTAAAGACACATAAAACTTTATTGGGATATTTTTGAACCCAATATTTCAAATGCTACTACAAAATATAATTCACAACCCCCTCCCTCCATGAAGCATATAACTGATAAACAGAGACTGCCAAAATCACCTTGAAACATGAGTGCTGGGTAGTCAGCAAGGTTATTCATTGCCTTCTGTATTACATCATGGTAGAATAACTCAAATTTGAGCTTTGGCAAAAAATTACAAATTATCCAGGTCCTGGACGTTGAGGTCTCTTAAATGTAAAATTCTTATATGCCAAGAGTGTTGCCTAGCAATAGAAGGTATTTACCTGTATCTCAGAGTTAGAAAAGGGGCAGCAAATAGGCAAGTGCAGTGCTTTCACTGATTATTAGAATTACATGGTTAAAATGACAGTCTTATTTTAGTTCACAAAAAAATTAAACTAACTTTTTTTTTTCATTTTAGGCTTTTCTCTTTAGTTTTTAATCTTTGAAATATCCTTCCCTTTGTCTCCTAGTGACAGCTGAACACAAATGAAGTTATTAAGCACTTAAAATTTCCATGGAAAACATAATCAAGCTCAATTTGATTAATTTTATCAATATCTGTATTCATATATTTAAAAATAATTAAAACACACAATTAGTAAAAATGTTCCTAGTTCAAACAAGACAATGGTGCCCACTCTCGCCACTATTATTCAACAGAGTTCTAGAAGTACTTGTCACAGCAATCAGAGAAGAAAAAGAAATAAAAGGGATCCAAGAAAAGAAGTAGTAAAACTCTTACTGCTTACAGACGACATGATACTATACATAGAAAATCCCAAAGATATTATCAGAAAATTACTAGAGTCAATCAGTGAATTTAGTAAAGTCACAGGATTCAAAATCAATCAATACACAGAAATTATTTGCATTCCTTCAGAAAGAGAAATTAAGGAATCAATCCTATTTACCACTGCAACAATAAAATACCTAGGAATAAATCTACCTAAAGGGGACAAAACAGCTGTATACAGAAAACTGTAAGACACTGATGAAAAAAATCAAAGACAACATAAACAGATGGAGAGATATACCATGTTTTTGGATTGGAAGAGTCAATACTGTGAAAATGACTATACTACCCAAAGCAATCTACAGATTCAATGCATCCCTATCAAAGTACCAATGGCGTTTTTCACAGAACTAGAACAAAAAAACATCTCACAATTTGTATGGAAACACAAAAGACCCTGAGTAGCCAAAACAGTCTTGAGAAAGTATAGAGCTGGAGGAATCAACCTGCTTGACTTCAGACTATACTACAAAGCTATAGTCATTAAGACAGTATGGTATGGCCACAAAAACAGAAATACAGACCAATGGAGCAAGATAGAAAGCTCAGAGATAAACCCACGTACCTATGGGCACCTTATCTTTGACAAAGGAGGCAAGAATATACAATGAAGAAAAGATAGTCTCTTCAATAAGTGGTGGTGGGGAAAACTGGACAGTCACATATGAAAGAATGAAATTAGAACACTTCCTAACACCATACACAAAGATAAACTCACGATGGATTAAAGAACTAAATATAAGATGAGAAACTATAGAACTCTTAAGAGGAAAACATAGGCAGAATACTCTTTGGCATAAACCATAGCAAGATCCTCTATGACCCACCTTCTAGATTAAGGGAAATAAAAACAAACAAAGGGAACCTTAAAAACTTAAAAGTTTTTACATAGCAAAGGAAACTATAAACAAGGTATAAAGACAACAAAAGACAACCCTCAGAATGGGAGAAAATAACAGCTAATGAAACAACTAACAAAGGATTAATCTCCAAAATAGATACGCAGTTCATGAAGCTCAATACCAGAAAAACAAACAACTCAGTCAAACAGTGAGCAGAAGACCTAAACAGACATTTCTCCAAAGAATACAGATAGCTAATAAACATATGAAAAGATGCTCAATGTCGACAGCTCATTATTAGAGAAATGCAAATCAAAATCACAAGGTATCACCTCACACAGGTCAGAATGGCCATCATCAAAAAACTACAAAAAATAAATGTTAAGAGAGGGTGTGGAGAAAAGGAAAGCCTCTAGCGCTGTTGGTGGGAATGTAAACTGGTACAGCCACTATGGGGCATAGTATGGAGATTACTTAAAAAACTAGGAATAAAACTACCATATGACCCAGCAATTGTACTACTGGGCATACACTCTGAGAAAACCAAACCTGAAAAGGACACATGTACCCCAATGTCCACTGCAGCACTATTACAAGACCTAGGACATGGAAGCAACCTAGATGCCCATCAATAGGTGAATGGATAAAGAAGATGTGGTACATATATACGATGAAATATTACTCAGTCATAAAAAGGAATGCATTTGAGTCAGTTCAGTTCTAATGAGGTGGATGAAACTAGAGCCTAATATTCAGAGTGAAGTTATGTCAGAAGGAGAAAAACAAGTATCATATATTAACACATATACATGGAATCTAGAACAATGGAACTGATGAACCTATTTGCAGGGCAGCAATGGAGACACAGACATAGAGAATAGACTTGTGGACACGGTGAGGGAAGGAGAAGCTGGGGGAGATTTAGAGAGGAGCATGGAAACAGATACACTACCATATGTAAAACAGATAGCCAGCAGGAATTTTCTGTATGATGCAGGGAGCTCAAACCAGTGCTCTGTGGCAACATAGAAGGGATCAGGTGGGAGGTGGAAGGGGGGGTTCAGGAGGAAGGGGCCATATGTATACCTATGACTGACTGATGTATGGCAGAAACCAAAACAATATTACAACATAGTTATCCTCCAATTAAAAATAAATAAATTTTAAAAATATTCCTGGTTCATGTGACAGCTTTTCATTTTTACATGTTCTACAAAGAGTACCATGACTTTCAAGAATTCTGTCTACAGAGTTTAAGAATAAAAATCACAAGATAGCAGGTTAGATTTAGTATCATTCTTTAACATAACAAAGATCTCTATACCTGAGAAGGCGTTCATTTTGCTTGGATTGTTCAGAGTAAGAATGCCAATGCCACTGTTTTCCTTCTGAAGGTCAATGGATCCACCAGGAAACTGTTCAAGTTTTTTTTTCACTTCTTCTTCATGGAAGCCATGAGAAGTATTATAAAGTGACAATCCTATCTGATGCAGCAATCTTTTCTTTACAGCGTTAGGCGATGTCTTCAAAAGACTTGCCATTTCTGGAAAAAAGAGAGAAGTAGGCAGTAGTCTAGCTAAACAGACACTTTTCTAATATAACACATTAATAGGCTTTAGCGAGGAACCTTTCTGTTTACTGAAAGGACTTCCCTACTTCTCAAAGCACTCTAAGTACCGGATTACTTCCCTTTTCCCAGCTTCTCAAACCAAACAATTCCCAAAGTACATGATTTCAGTACATCACTAGGAGATGATGACACAGTTACAGGACATTTACTGAGATCCAACACACTAGGAGGGTTTAGAAAACTTGCTGTTCTGTAGTTTGCACCATCTCCTGCCTTCAGGGAGTCTTCTTCATGATGGCAGTTCTTCTTCTAACTCTAAATCTAAGAAAAAATTCAGTCCAAAAGTCCCTTTGGAAACAACCTCTAGGCAGAAATGCAACAGAGCGGTATTCTTGGTATTATCCTTATCTTATGTAATGCTCTCACAGAAACAGCTGGAAGGAGTCCCAAGGAAAATAGGGAAAGAAATAGGAACACATATGTAAGGTTTCTGCATCCCCCAAAGTTCTGTCAACTCTTCTCATTTTACATATCTCATCTCCGGGTAATCACCTATTTGTTCAAATGCTTTTTTGTAAGTATTTTTGCTGACATAAAAAATACACTCAGAAATGATACAAATCATAAGTTACAGTTCAATGAATTTTCACAAGGCAAATACATTCAAGTAAATAGCACTCAGATCAAGAAACAGAACATGAACCTTATAAGGTCCACCATTCATTGTGCCACTTTTTGGTCATGACTCCAAATAAGGATAACAACTATCTTGACTTCTAACACTCAAGATTAGTTGGCCTGCTATTGAACATTATACAAATTGAAAAATATGGTATATCGTCTTTTGTCTGGTTTCAACTATGTTTGTGACACCTATTACTATTATTATGTGTAATGAAATTCTAAATAGTCCATTCTTTTCATTGTTGTATTTCATTATATGAATATACCACCATTCATCAATTCCAATGTAAACAGACATTAGGGTTGTTTCTGGGTTTTGGCATTACAAGTTGAGCTGCTGTGAACATTTTAGTATCTGTCTTTGGGTCAACACATATGCACTTCTGTTGGCTATATCTAAAAATAGAAGTAGTAGATCAGGCAGCAGCTGGCTAAAACTGATTGTTAAACAGTGAAGAATTTTGCAAGTTGTTTTTTTTAAACCACTGGTAGCTTGAAATTATAAGAAATAAAAAAACTTAAAATGGTCCATTTTCAAGGGTGCTGACTGTGGGTGGAAAAATTACTACCAGCCAAAGTGGCCTAACAGCTTACTGACACAGTAACCATAAGGGTTATAAAACTGGAAAGTCCGGGCAAACAAAGGGAGAGTGGAATGTCTAGGATTTTCATGGAGGCTCATTCTACTAGTGAATTCAAAACAGAAAACAGGAATGAGTGCACAGGAAAGGAAGAAACAAGATGTCAGGGAGGGGCAAGCCCATATAGAGAGAGGGAACAAACCTAGGCAACATCCAGGAAGACTGTTCATCACACAGTACTCAGCCAAAAAGGAACCGGGGGAAGGGCTTGCATGCTAGGGGATAAAACTGCTTGTTTTAATGACACTGGGTATGCCTGCCCACCAGACACCAGACCTTGCAAGACCGTCATAAAGCCTCTCTTCTAGCTGCACCTAGTGTCTCCAAGTTCCTCTTTCAGTCTGGGCAAGTGGGCTTTATTTCCCACAGAAATTACTCATGGTGAAAAGTATCAGCAAACTCTACATATCAATCTCTCTCTCCTTCTCACACTCACACATATCACACACACACTGCCATTTGCCATTTTCCAAGGGCTGGTCATAATGATCATACCAGTTCATTTGTTCCACTTTAAGAGATATTGGCTAATAAGAGTTTTCATATCCAAACACAGTGAACATTCCAGTTGCTCCATGATCTTATTAATCATTTGCTAATGTCTTTTTATTTCCTTTCTTTCCATTTTAGGTATTCTAGATAGTGATACAGTCATTGTGGTATTACTTTGCATTTCTATGATGTCTAATGAAGTGAAACTCCATTTTCATATGCTAATTTGTTATTTGTATATCATCTATTGTAAAGTGCCTCTTCCAAGTTTTTTTACCCATTTTTTCTATTTATTTACCTTTTATTCCAGCACAAGCTGGAATCAAGATGGCCGGGAGAAATATCAATAACCTCAGATATGCAGATGACACCACCCTTATGGCAGAAAGGGAAGAGGAACTAAAAAGCCTCTTGATGAAAGTGAAAGAGGAGACTCAAAAAGTTGGCTTAAAGCTCAACATTCAGAAAACGAAGATCATGGCATCCAGTCCCATCACTTCATGGGAAATAGATGGGGAAAGAGTGGAAACAGTGTCAGACTTTATTTTGGGGGGCCCCAAAATCACTGCAAATGGTGACTGCAGCCATGAAATTAAAAGACGCTTACTCCTTGGAAGGAAAGTTACGACCAACCTAGATAGCATATTCAAAAGCAGAGACATTACTTTGCCAACAAAGGTGCGTCTAGTCAAGGTTATGGTTTTTCCAGTGGTCATGTATGGATGTGAGAGTTGGACTGTGAAGAAAGCTGAGTGCCGAAGAATTGATGCTTTTAAACTGTGATGTTGGAGAAGACTCTTGATAATCTTTTGGACTGCAAGGAGATCCAACTGGTCCATTCTAAAGGAGATCAGTCCTGAGTGTTCTTTGGAAGGACTGATGCTAAAGCTGAAACTCCAGTACTTTGGCCACCTCATGCGAAGAGTTGACTCACTGGAAAAGACTGATGCTGGAAGGAATTGAGGGCAGGAGGAGAAGGGAACGACAGAGAATGAGATGGCTGGATGGCATCACCGACTCAATGGATATGAGTTTGGGTGGACTCCAGGAGTTGGTGTTGGACAGGGAGGCCTGGCGTGTTGCAGCTCATGGGGTTGCAGAGTTGGACATGACTGAGCGATTGCACTGCATGGCATTGAACTGAACCTTTTACTACTACCTTGTAGAAATTCTTTTATTCGTTTGCCTACAGCTTTTATTAAAATTCTTATGACAATAAATCCTGCATTTCCATCTCCATTGGAAATGCCTGTGTACTCCTAAATCAAACAAAAATCTACTTCCATATTCCTCACCTCTAGATGTACCACAGGCTTCTCAAAATCAGTTTAAATCTACTAAAACCTGTAACTACTTTATTCCTTCCCTTAACTATCTGTAGTATCAACCACAGAGAAAGCCAGAGTAGAAAACCCAATCTCCCAATCTCCTTCCCCTCCTTCATATCTCATGTACAACCTACCTTTTTTATTTTTCTAATCCTTTATTTCCCCTACAACAAAGTTCAAACCTATGTCTCTGGATGAATACAATGGCCACCATTAGTTTCACACTACTCCTTAAAATCAGAGCTACCTTTATACTGTATGCTCCTAAAAGCACAAATCTACAAATACATTTTCAAAGAAACTGAAAAGATTTAAAATAGGGTGACTTCTCAGGACTTGAGCATGAACCTAAATGAACATGAAGAAGAAATAAAGTGATAAAGGTTGATAAACTTAGGTCTATTGGAAATGGAAGGTGAAGTTCAAAAATATAGTATTTTTACTAATTAAAATATGAAATAGCTATGAAAAAATAAAGGATTTTAGAGGCTTTCTAAATTATTTGCTAAATGTAAATATCAAGTTTTCTCAAGATTCTCTTAGCTAGCAGAGGAAATCTACACTAAAAATTTCAGGAGTTGTTGAGAAATGACAAGCAATGGAGCTCGAAACAAATTAAATTAGCAAACAAAACTTATATTCTCATGCCTATATACATAGGAGAACCACTGCCCAAAACCACCTACGCTGGCCAGGGTCAACAGTAACCCCTTGCATGAGTTATCTTACAACAGGAGACCTTGGTAGGGAACACGGAAGCTACCACCAACTGAAAGAACTCGGGAAGTCAAAAGGAGTGCGACACCAATTCATATGTCCTGCCAACCTCCCAGAATCCTTCTCACTGGAATCCATCTTGGCTGAGCAATGCGCAGGCCACCAGGAAGGAACCTGAGTCAGAATGATTAGCCAGAGACAACCCAGAAACTAACTCCATTATCATAAAACCAACACTGCAAGCCACGTGGCAGAGCAGCTCTGGGTTCCCTTACCTTGCTGCTCTTCATCTGGGAGCCACTTTTTGTCAACACATTTATCATCTGGAACAATTCATTTCTAAATGTTAGACAAGAGACTACTCTTGGACCCTGGACGGCATCTCCCTTCCTGCAGACCCTTTCCTACAACATACATAAGCTCACAACTCCAGCCATGTGCATAAAAAATCCATCTCGACCTCAAACACTGTTCTTTCTTTTTCATCTCCCCTTTCACTATCCCCAGATTCAAGTTCAGTGATCAATGTTTGTGGGAAAAATAAAGAAATAGATCAAATTACTGTACATCATTTCAAAATGAGTTTGGAAGCCTTTTTGCTTTTTGAAGACAAAATTTGAGAAATATACATAACGACTAGATTAGCAATTAAGATAAATCTTTTAAAACAGGTCAGGATTCTTTATTGGATTATTTAAAATAGACAATAGTTTCATTCTAAGAATAAAAAGTGGGTTGAAGAGTTTCTGTGCTTAAGACCCAGTAAGTAAATTACACACTACATGTAGGTTTTTATAGTCAAGAAATTCATAGGACTGGGATCCTAGTATATAAACACATGTGCATTTGGTAAGATATAATTGGTAACAGTTCAGTGGAAATTAACTGAGTTCTTATTAGTCATCTCCCCTCTATCAACTAGCTATTTCAGGAAAAAAAAATTTTACCCTCAACAAATTTTCAGTTTTATCAAAGAAATGAAGTATTTACTAAGCAAAAATAACTCAATTCTCTAATTGAAAATAGAACAAAATTCCTCCTTTTATTAAGCTTTATTAGAGACCTGATTTTTTTCCCCTCTCTTCACCAGTAAACTTTTATCATGAAGTCTGAGAATTTTCTATAGGCAGAAAGGGACCTGAAGATACTAAATCAGTGCATAGGATTATGATATTTAACTTCCCTTCGTTCTTTCCAAGTTTTAACATTTTAGGCAGAAGTAGAACAAAAATTAAGCACCATCCTAATTTGCTGGGGAGTAAGGAAAGGAAAAAGTAAACTCAGATTAGCTTTTCTCTACAGTGTCTTGTGGCCAAAATGTTGGCAGAGGGGGCTACCTTTAAGAAACTCTCATCTTATATACTTTCAGAGTATCCGTTCTTCACCTAACTATATTCAGTCCTCCTTGTCCATCAGCAACTCCCAGAGTTTACCCAAACTCATGTCCATTGAGTCGGTGATGCCATCCAGCCATCTCATCCTCTGTCGTCCCCTTCTCCTCCTGCCCTCAATCCTTCCCAGCATCAGGGTCTTTTCCAGTGAGTCAACTCTTCGCATGAGGTGGCCAAAGTACTGGAGTTTCAGCTTCAGCATCAGTCCTTCCAATGAACACCCAGGATTGATCTCCTTTAGGATGGACTGGCTGGATCTCCTTGCAGTCCAAGGGACTCTCAAGAGTCTTCTCCAACACTACAGTTCAAAAGCATCAATTCTTTGGCGCTCAGCTTTCTTCACAGTCCAACTCTCACATCCATACATGACCACTGGAAAAACCATAGTCTTGACTAGACGGACCTCTGTTGGCAAACTAATGTCTCTGCTTTTGAATATGCTATCTAGGTTGGTCATAACTTTCCTTCCAAGGAGTAAGCGTCTTTTAATTTCATGGCTGCAGTCACCATCAGCAGTGATTTTGGAGCCCCAAAAAATAAAGTCTGACACTGTTTCCACTGTTTCCCCATCTAGTTCCCATGAAGTGATGGGACCAGATGCCATGATCTTCGTTTTCTGAATGTTGAGTTTTAAGCCAACTTTTTCACTCTCCTCTTTCACTTTCATCAAGAGGCTTCTGAGTTCCTCTTCACTTTCTGCCATAAGGGTGGTGTCATCTGCATATCTGAGGTTATTGATATTTCTCCTGGCAATCTTGATTCCAGTTGTGCTTCTTCCAGTCCAGCGTTTCTCATGATGTACTCTGCATATAAGTTAAATAAGCAGGGTGACAATATACAGCCTTGACGTACTCCTTTTCCTATTTGGAACCAGTTTGTTGTTCCATGTCCAGTTCTAACTGTTGCTTCCTGACCTGCATATAGGTTTCTCAAGAGGCAGGTCGGGTGGTCTGGTATTCCCATCTCTTTGAGAATTTTCCACAGTTTACTGTGATCCACACAGCCAAATTAGCACTAATCAATTAGAATGAAAATGATACAGCCCCACTCCCCTTCCAAAACAAATCTAAGAAAACAAGAAACAAGGCCCACATTTCCATTTCATAAGTAATGAAAGCTTACCTATATGTGAAGCTTTCCTCTAGGGAGTCACCTACTTACTGTCAAATTCTGAAGCAATAGGAAAGACCTCAAAGTTCTTACTCTTTTTCTCTAAATAAATACATATATTTTTATAGCATAATATTAATTTATTAAAAAGCTTTAAAACTTGAGGCATCACTTCAAGTAACTAAACAGCTGCCCAGAATCACAAATCTTTTGAACAGATAAGAATATATTTTACATAAAATATGTATCTGATGAAATAAAAATATTTATGTTATGAAACTGTGATATTATTATTCCTAAATTACTTCTATAAAAGACTGTTGTCTTAAATTTGAAATCAGGTTTCAGTACAGT
Organism: Bos taurus; assembly: GCF_002263795.3. Classification (NCBI taxonomy): domain Eukaryota; kingdom Metazoa; phylum Chordata; class Mammalia; order Artiodactyla; family Bovidae; genus Bos; species Bos taurus. The sequence goes on along the minus strand of NC_037336.1, from coordinate 23,962,657 downwards.
GGCTAGAAGGAAAATAAACGTAGACATAAATAAAGCTAACCTAACATACTTTTGAAAAAGTTAGGTTTCAGAATGAGTGTGTTGTATTTCCTAACCTAGACAATGGATAAACAGGTACTTATTTTTGTTTTTGCTGTTCTTTAAACTCTTCTTATGCTTTGAAACTATGTGCAAGTATGCTACATTTCTCATTAAACTTTTTTTTTATTAAAGGATACCATTTCAAATGTGGAATGGAGAGATGTCTCTGCCTTTACCAATAATCTCTCCCAATCTTCTAAAACACTAATTTCAAAACTAATTTTTGTAAGTATTCTGTTTTTTGCATAGAAGATATTTAATAAAGAACACACATATTGCTATAGGTGGCCACATAGGTATCTGCAGTCTCTGGCAGTTCTGAAAACTAAGAAGTGTCCTCATTAAAGGTAATAATATTTCTTAAAACTTGATGTATGACCAGAAACCAGGTAAGAAAGAATTAGAGACACTCCTGCCTCCAGTAAATTATAACGACTCATAATGATGCTCCTGCCTCCAGTAAATTTAAAAACTCCCTATTGGCAGGGACCACATCTTACTCATGGTTTTAGCGCACAGAGTTTTTACATTTAACATTTGTGGTACTAAATGACACCTAATGTGGTTATTACTGTATAGGGATTACTATAGTTGTTATTGTTGTATGGTCAGTCATGTCCAACTCTTTGTGACCCACGGACTATTAGCCCTCCAGGCTCCTCTGTTCATGGAATTTTCCAGGCAAGAATACTGGAGTAGGTTGCCACTTCCTCCTCCAGGGAGTCTTGCCCATCCAGGGACCAAACCAGCATCTCCTGCACTGGCAGGGGCTTCTTTACCCCTAGAGCCACCCAGGAAGCCCAGTGATTACTGTATACTTAACCATCATTTCCCAAACTAAATAAAAGATCTCTATCTGCCAGACAGAAAAAGTTTATTTCATTGTGGGGATTTTAGGAATTCCAAGTCCAGAATATGTAGCTCTAAGTGCTTAAGGGTATTAGAGTCAGCCAGAGAAGAAGGTCTCCCTTTCATTGGCCCCTGGTCAGTTTGATGCAGAACCACCACTCCACTATCATTCCCAGCTTAGGAGTCCCTACCCCTCTTCACAAGAAGGATAAGAGCTGTGGGTCTGATTTTTTTTTTTTTTTTCAGGTATACAAATCAGGTTTGCATACAACACAATCTTTACCACATGATTAAAAAAAATACTGACACTTTTTAAGAAATGAGGTTAAGTTATAGATAATAAGACATTACCTACTTATAATGTCTGTGGTTAGTGATTCACATTTTACAAGGATTTGGTTAGTAGTGTACTTCATATTTTAACTATATAACGATTTCTATCACAAGGGTTAGAGCGAGGCAGTTACGTTCTCTGACTTTCTCAGAATCAGAGGCATTTTACCCAGGGAGTACTGAGCCTAAGACCTAGTAACTGTTAGCGGCAAACTTAAGTGGAGAACCCATGACTTGATCTACTTTCCCCAGTCCTTCTTCCAAAGAACAAAACTATTGGTTTTGAGCCAAGATAAGTAATTCAGTCACAGCACTACAGCTTTCCGTAGAAGGCAACAGAGTGAAACTATTTCCACTGGTACTGCTGCCGCTTTGAATTTTCTTTGTTCTAATTTCCCTTCTTTCGTCATTTTCATCTCTACTGCCTTCTCTCTCATGCTCCCCTCTCTGCCTCTCAGCTTGTGTGGGACATGGAACCAGGGGCTGCCTTTATCTTGGGAAGGCATTTGAAGAAGATTAAAGCTGTAGGGCTCAGGGTTCCTTAGGCCTGCTTCTAGTCTAGGAAAAATAAGCTCTCAAGGTCACTGGCCAGATCAGTTCACAAAACTGAGGGGCCTACACAGACAGAGCCAAACACAACATGACCAAGCTGGCTTTTGCCTAGAATATGCTCTCTGCACATTTTGCCCCGAGTGATAAGTCATATATAGTCATATATAAAAGAGACCATTAAATGTAAAATTCATTTGGGGGTGAGGTCTTTTCCACGTTGACCGTGACTTTAATGTAAGAGAACTGTGCCAAAGAAACTTGATGAGAACTTAGATGGCTATTTAAAAAAAGAAAAAAGTTGCCTATGTTTTCCACAGTATTCTGTTTAGGGAAAATAAAAAAATAGTTAAAATAGAAAATAAGGAGTAAGACTTATAAAATCATTAGCATTTTTAATTATGAAGGGATAATAGAATCAATAAACAACATATCTTTTCTCATTGTAAGGAGTCTGTCTGTTTTGTCTTCACATACATCCCCCTCCCCGCCCACCACTTCCAATGAAGCTTCCCAGGTGGCGCTAGTGGTAAAGGAATCCGCCTGCCAATGCAGGAGATCTAAGAGACGCGAGGTCGGGAAGATCCCTTGGAGAAGGAAACCGCAACCCATTCCAGTATTCTTGTCTGGAGAATCCCACAGACAGAGGAGCCTGCTGGGGCTATAGTCCATAGGGTTGCAAAGAGTCAGACATGACTGAAGTGACTTAGCATGGCACCCCACTCCAATATCCAAAACAAGGGCAATCAGTATAGACATCATCAGATGTACCTTTTTACACTTAAATCATTACCAAATTTCAACATTATGTCACTAATATTTTTGCCTCATTGGACATCTTTGATATACTCATTTTTCCATGGAAACCTCATAATAAAAACCTCATGGATCCTTTCCTCTATTGATTCCATTTTTTGGCCCCCCAAACTCCTGTCCTCCTTCCACTAACTCTCCCTTCTTTTCTCTCCTCAGATCCCCTTGTTTGTGGCAAAGAGTAGTACCTGAGAAACTCAAGCCTCTCAAGTTTGCCAGTTCCAAGATTAGGGGTCTAATCCTTGACACTGGATGAGAGCCTATTATGAATACTTTCTGGAGAATGGCAGGGCAACCCACTCCAGTATCTTGCCTTGAGAATCCCCACGGACAGAGGAGCCTGACAGGCTACAGTCCTTGGGGCTGCAGAGAGTTGGACACGACTGAGCAACTTACCACAAATCATATGGATCAGTTCAGTTCAGTTGCTTGGTCATGTCTGACTCTTTGTGACCCCAAGGACTGTAGCCTGTCAGGGTTGCTAATCCATCCTGCTGGTTGCTTTGCTGTCCTACCACAACCAGATTCAGCCCAGCTGAACAAGCTCATAACCATGCCATCAGAAAGGGGAAAGAGAAGAGGTCCGAGATCAAAGGTTTCACTCTCTCCATGTTTTCTAACTTTTTCAAAGGCAAACAAGTAAGCTCCCTTCCCTACACAGAGACTAAGCTCTCTGTTCTCTCAGAAGCTGTAACCTGTTTCATCAGGTGCTGGAAATATCCAGAAAGTAAACACAAACACATACTGAGCAAGAAAAAAATAAGCATAAGGCACAGAGTAAACAAAAAAATCAGAACTATTCCGTTTCAGACTGTCAGCATATGACTCGTTTTTGGCATTTGAATTTGGTTTTAGGCTGTCATTAATTAACACTTCACTTCCCTGGTGGCTCAGACGGTAAAGCGTCTGCCTACAACACGGGAGACCCGGGTTCGACCCCTGGGTTGGGAAGATCTTCTGGAGAAGGAAATGGCAACCAACTCCAGTACTCTTGCCTGGAAAATCCCATGGAGGGAGGAGCATGGTAGGCTACAGTCCATGAGGTCACAAACAGTCAGACAAGACTGAGCAACTTCATTTTCTTTCTTTCTTAATTAACTTTCAAGTTTCACTACTTGAGTCATACACTATACTGTGTATGTACTGAGTATGCCACATATACCTTTTTTCCTGCCAGCCAAAATGAACTTCTTTCAGTTGTTCATATCCTTCAGTTGTTCTATTCATTCCAACCCTCTGAGTATGTGATTCCCCATTACAGTTTTTTCTTCCTCAAAGCAACTCCAAATCAACTCCTCTAATACCCTCAACTACACAAAATACTCTGTCTGCTCTCACAATGTTTAGATCCTTCATTAACCTTCACTCAAACTTTGCTGTAACTATTCCTTTAACCAAATCTTCCCACTAGATTTAGCTGCAAGAGGACATTGGCAATGCCTGGTACTGCTGCTGCTGCTGCTGCTGCTAAGTCACTTCAGTCGTGTCCGACTCTGTGCGACCCCATAGACGGCAGCCCACCAGGCTCCCCCGTCCGTGGGATTCTCCAGGCAAGAACACTGGAGTGGGTTGCCATTTCCTTCTCCAATGCATGGAAGTGAAAAGTGAAAGTGAAGTCGCTCAGTCGTGTCCGACCCTTAGCATGGACTGCAGCCTACCAGGCTCCTCTGTCCATGGGATTTTCCAGGCAAGAGTACTGGAGTGGGGTGCCATTGCCTTCTCCGAATGCCTGGTACAGTACTTGACAAATAATATTTGCCAATAACAATTTGGCACACAAGGCTTGAGAATCCACAACACGAGACAGGCTAAAGAATCTTTCCACAAGTCAACTCCACCTACCCTGTTCATTAATCCCACCACTTACCTTGTTTCAGTTCCATTCTTCTATGCAAGCTGGTCTCTCTTCTTGGAATGCTTATCACTGCCAACTCACCAGCTAACTAAGATCTACTCATCTTTCAGGTCAGACCAATAAACTATCAAGAAAAGATCAGCTGTTTTATTACTATGCTCCTCCCTCCCCCAGCTGATTTCACAATTACATGTGTGTGTGTAGTATTAAAAGAATTTTTGAGGCTCAAAAAGAATACTAGAATGAAAGAACATTTACCAAAAATGAGTTTTTCATTTTTGTTGTTGAAAAGCTGGCTGCATGAAATCAATGATGCAAATTTTACTTAAGATAACTTAATATGGGCAGCAAGAAGGACAATTATAGAGTTCCCAGAGAACATTACTGACGGTTGGAATCAATTTCTAGGCACAAAATACAGCTACTGCTGCCAGGGCTGCCTCCTCAGCAAATCCAAACTGACACAACCTCCAGTAGATAACTTTCTGTATTAAAGGCTTTATCCTTCCTGTGAGCACTCATGCACTTAGCATTTGGCCCAACTCCTTTGAAATTAAGCTGTTCCCACTGGAACTGTGCTGGGCTATGACCTGCAATTTGTTTAGGAATTTTCCCCTTTCAGGGACTCTGTTGTTGCTGTTCAGTCACTCAGTCATGTCCAACTCTTTGTGACCCCATGGACTGCAGCAAGCCAGGCTTCCTTGTCCTTCACTATTTCCTTTGCTGGAGCAGCCGCGAAGAGATACCCCACGTTCAAGGTAAAAGAAACCAAGTAAGATGGTAGGTGTTGCAAGAGGGCATCAGAGGACAGACACACTGAAACCATAATCACAGAAAACTATTCAATCTAATCACACTAGGACCACAGTTCAGTCAGTTCAGTCGCTCAGTCGTGTCCAACTCTTTGCGACCCTATGAATTGCAGCACGCCAGGCCTCCCTGTCCATCACCAACTCCCAGAGTTCACTCAGACTCACGTCCATCGAGTCGGTGATGCCATCCAGCCATCTCGTCCTTTGTCGTCCCCTTCTCCTCCTGCCCCCAATCCCTCCCAGCATCAGAGTCTTTTCCAATGAGTCAACTCTTCACATGAGGTGGCCAAAGTACTGGAGTTTCAGCTTTAGCATCACTCCTTCCAAAGAAATCCCAGGGCTGATCTCCTTTAGAATGGACTGGATCTCCTTTAGAATGGATCTCCTTGCAGTCCAAGGGACTCTCAAGAGTCTTCTCCAACACTACAGTTCAAAAGCATCAATTCTTCAGCACTCAGCTTTCTTCACAGTCCAACTCTCACATCCATACATGACCACTGGAAAAACCACAGCCTTGACTAGACGGATCTTTGTTGGCAAAGTAATGTCTCTGCTTTTGAATATGCTATCTAGGTTGGTCATAACTTTCCTTCCAAGGAGTAAGCGTCTTTTAATTTCATGGCTGCAGTCACCATCTGCAGTGATTTTTGGAGCCCAGAAAAATAAAGTCTGACACTGTTTCCACTCTTTCACCATCTATTTCCCATGAAGTGATGGGACCAGATGCCACGATCTTCGTTTTCTGAATGTTGAGCTTTAAGCCAACTTTTTCACTCTCCTCTTTCACTTTCATCTAGAGGCTTTTTAGTTCCTCTTCCCTTTCTGCCATAAGGGTGGTGTCATCTGCATATCTGAGGTTATTGATATTTCTCCCGGCAATCTTGATTCCAGCTTGTGCTTCTTCCAGCCCAGCATTTCTCATGACGTACTCTGTATATAAGTTAAATAAGCAAGGTGACAATATACAGCCTTGACACACTCCTTTTCCTATTTGGAACCAGTCTGTTGTTCCATGTCCAGTTCTAACTGTTGCTTCCTGACCTGCATATAGGTTTCTCAAGAGGCAGGTCAGGTGGTCTGGTATTCCCGTCTCTAAGAATTTTCCACAGTTTATTGTGATCCACACAAAGGCCTTAGCATAGTCAATAAAGCAGAAATAGATGTTTTTCTGGAACTCTCTTGCTTTTTCGATGATCCAGCCAAGACTTTTTAGAAAAGTTATCATCCTGGGATTTCTTTCTCCCCCAAAAAGGAAATAATAATTCCAGAACTTGATAGTAGATAAATATCTTTCAAAGCAATAAACGCATTCCCTGTAACACATCTATTTTCCCCGTGAGAAAACCCAAGGCCAGAGGGATAGGTTTGCTCAGAACCTCGGGGCAATAAATAACACTGTTATCCCTTGACACTTGATTGTTCCCAACTTCTACATGCTACTGACATCCATTCCTATGGAGATCAAATTTTTCGATAAAGTCTTATATTCTCTACTCTGTTATACTATGTAAATAATCTGTTTCTCTCCCACCCCACCCCCACCCCCCCCGAAATTTCTCAATTTCTTCATAGGAAGACAGCACCTACCTTTTAAAACATTTGGCCTCAAGGGGATATAAATCTTCAAAACAACTGTAGTTTTGCTCAAACTCAGGTTTGATATTTGGGGCACCTGATCTCAAAGACCATGGAATGCTTTCTTTTATTGGTAAGCAGAAATTTCTAAAAAGACAAGATGAGTCTGAAAAGAGCTCCAAGAGGATCCTTATAGCATGCAAATAAACAGGTAGGCTTAACTTAGTTTATCTGTCAGAAGTACAATTTGTATCTAAATATTCTCCTTTGAGTTTTGTACCATGCTAAAAGATCTCTGTGTATGGCTGTATGTTATGTCACAGGTATGTCTTATTTTTATACTGCCAGATGGTACTACCAAAATTAATTTATAAAAAGAGCTCCATTTTATTGGTCTAAAAATATTACTTAAGTAAATTATCAGAAATATAAGAGCAACTCACATGAATGCTTTTGTGGTTCATGTGATAGTTTAAATTTGTTAGTCTAACTGAAACAGGCACGTCTTTAGTGTCATCAGCACTGAATACTTTAATCCCACATGCGTTTACTAGTCAGATAAATTCACATTATCTCTGCTGCAAATCTGTCAGAAAAAAAATTTGCTTGAGATGATGGCAGACTTTGTCTAATGACTCATTAAGTTTTTGTGAGTAACTTAAACATAAATGTTGGGAACAAATAATTCAGATAGATGAAAATGGGATAAGAGTTTTTAGGTGCAACAATTATATTTTACGATATATGTACTTAAAATAGCATACTGAAATCTTTTGAGGTAACTTAAAATGTCAGAGTTTTGCAAGATAAATTACATGATTGACTAGAATTGTTTTTATCATACACACTAATTTCCCACCTACATGTGTCTTTTCTAAACACTTCTGTTTCATCCTTTGTCACTGCTTTTAATAGGCTGTCTAGACTGGTCATAGTTTTTCTTCCAAGGAGCAAGCATCTTTTAATTTCATGGCTGCAGTCACCATCTGCAGTGATTTTGGAGCCCCCCAAAATAAAGTCTCTCACCATTTCCATTGTTTACCATGTATTTGCCATGAAGTGTTGGGACCGGATGCTATGATCTTAAGTTTTTTGAATGTTGAGTTTTAAGCCAGCCTTTTTACTCTCCTATTTCACCTTCATCAAGAGGCTCTTTTGTTCCTCTTGGCTTTCTCCCATTAGAGTGGTGTTATCTGCACCACTGAGGTGCACTGATATTTCTCCCGGCAATCTTGTTTTTAGCTTGTGCTTCATCTAGTCTGGCATTTCACATGATGTACTTTGCACATAAGTTAAATAAACAAGGTGACAATATATAACTTTGACATACTCCCTTCCCAATTTGGAACCAGTCTGTTGTGCCATGTCCGGTGCTAACTGTTGCTTCATGACCTGCACACAGGTTGCTCAGGAGGCAGGTCAGGTGGTCTGGAATTCCCATCTTTGAAGAATTTTCCATGGTTTGTTGTGATCCACAAAGTCAAAGGCTTCAGCATATTCAATGAAACAGAAGATGTTCTTCTGGAATTCTCTTGCTTTTTCTACATAACGGATGTTGGCAATTTGATCTCTGGTTCCTCTGCCTTTTCTAAATCCAGCTTGAACATCTGGAAGTTCATGGTTCACATATTGCTGAAGCCTGGCTTGGAGAATTTTGAGCATTACTTTGCTAGCGTGTGAGATGAGTGCAATTGTGTGGTAGCTTGAGCATTCTTTGGCATTGCCTTTGGGATTGGAATGAAAACTGACCTTTTCCAGTCCTGTGGCCACTGCTGAGTTTTCCAAATTTGCTGGTATATTGAATGCAGCACTTTAACAGCATCGTCTTTTAGGATTTGAAATAGCTCAGCTGGAATTCCATCACCTGCACTAGCTCTGTTCATAGTGATAGTTCATAAGGCCCACTTGACTTCACACTCCAGGATGTCTGGCTCTAGGTCAGTGACCACACCATCGTGGTTATCTGGGTCATTAAGATTTTTCTTGTATAGTTCTTCTGTGTATTCTTGCCACCTCTTCTTAATATTTTCTGCTTCTGTTAGGTCCATACCATTTCTGTCCTTTATTGTGCCCATCTTTGCATGGAATGTTCCCTTGGTATCTCTCATTTTCCTCAGAGACCATTTCATTGTTAGAGAAATTAGTTTTGTTTAGGCTTCAGAGACACAGCAGAGCAGACCTATGACCTTGCTTCTAACCTGCCTGGACACTGCCCTGGCTGTGAGTGACAGCTATGACTGTAAGAATTGCAGCACCATAGGTAAGACAGGGGACGAATCTTGAGACTGTTGAGCCCCTCAAGACAGGGTGGCCAGTCAAGCCCCGGGCTTAACAACATTCCAAGTTTAAAGGATAAACAGGAACTCAGAGCTGCAATTTGCTCACAGGTTGATGATATCAGTTTGTGTCCTAGGATTATAAGCAGGAACCCTGAAGTGCAGTCTTTGAAGTCTCTTCCACAGAGTGGACGTGCTACCTAGGACCTTTTCCCAATTAGGACTCCAGATGTGCTGTGTCATGGGACTTCCCAGCGCTGTTTGAGTCTGGATGTTGGTTAAAACCCAATTTGATGACGTATCCTCTGCTATTTCTATTTCTCTCTTCAATGTTACTGCATATTGAAAGTAAGCTAGAAAACTCTCTAATAAATATTGGTATTATTTAGTTTGTATAGAATGAGTGGCTTATTAGGTTAACAAACCCTTTGAACCGAGACAAAAGTGAAAACTTTTGGCAAAACATTAATCAAATTTATTTCAGGTGCTTTAAGTTAAAAATTGTCTTTTTTATAAAGAAGAGCTAAGGGTTTGGTTTGGCTTTTTTGTTTTGCAGCTATGTAACCTTCTCTATTTATCTTCTGAAATCTTTTTGTCATTTTGATTAAACAGATACTTAGTGTTTTGTAATCTTCTGTAATCCTATTTGTTGAATTGTCCAAAACCTTTTGATATTTTTGAAAAACTTCCCCCCAAAATTCAAACTCTAAATTAAGTTTTTTTGACCTGAAAATAACTTTAGGAATGTCCAGAGGGGCCCCTAGAACTTCTTAAAGAACATGTTCTCTCTTCTTATAAAAGGAGATGGTAATTAGGTTTATTTGATATGTCAAATTTTATGGGAAGCTTTGTCAAAGAAATTATAATAAACTTTCTTAGGTTATCTTGTATACATGAATGTTATTTAAATATTAGATATTGTAGATATCTAGATATTGTATGAAATATCTAGATATTGTATGAAATTTTAGATATTGTATGAAAATTCTGACAATTCTCATGTGTTCTAGTATAATGTTATCAGTTTAGTTCAGTCATTCAGTCATGTCCAACTCTTTGAGACCCCCATGGACTGCAGCACGCCAGGCCTCCCTGTCCATCACCAACTCCCGGAGCTTTCTCAAACTCATGTCCATCAAGTCAGTGATGCCATCCAACCATCTCATCCTCTGTTATCCCCTTCTCCTTCCGCCTTCAACCATTCCCAGCATTAGGGTCTTTTCCAATGAGTCAGTTCTTCGCATCAAGTGGCCAAAGTATTGGAGTTTCAGCTTCAACATCAGTCCTAACAATGAATATTCAGGACTGATCTCCTTTAGGATGGACTGGTTGATCTCCTTGCAGTCCAAGGGACTCTCAAGAGTCTTTTCCAACACCACAGTTCAAAAGAATCAATTCTTCAGCACTCAGCTTTCTTTAATAATGCAACTCTTACCTTCATACATGACTACTGGAAAAACCATAGCTTTGACTAGATGGACCTTTGTTGGCAAAGTAATGTCTCTGCTTTTAAATATGCTGTCTAGGTTTGTCATGCCTTTTCTTTCAAGGAGCAAGTGGTTTTAATTTCAAGGCTGCAGCCTCCATCTGCAGTGATTTTGGAGCCCCCAAAAATAAAGTCTGTCACTGTTTCCACTGTTTGCCCATCTATTTGCCATGAAGTGATGGGACCAGAAGCCATGATCTTAGTTTTCTGAATGCTGAATTTTAAGCCAACTTTTTCACTCTCCTCTTTCACTTTCATCAAGAGGCTCTTTAGTTCTTCTTCACTTTCTGCCATAAGGGTGGTGTCATCTGCATAATTGAGGTTATTTATATTTCTCCCAGCAATCTTGATTCTAGCTTGTGCTTCATCCAGCCCAGCATTTCTCATGACGTACCCTACACATAAGTTAAATAAACAGGCTGACGATATACAGCCATGGTTTTAAAGATGTGGTCAAAGAAATGACCAAACAGATTTGTCGATTACATTAAATTGAACCTTCATCTTTAATTATTACTATTTTTAAGTCTTTTGTCATTTATACACAATTATTGTTCATACGCCGAGGCTTTTGCAAGTGTATTTATCTTCAAAGAAATTCATGGAAAAGATCCTGACAAATACTCTAGGATGAAAGTATTAGATAAATTTAAGATATTGCACAGAACTGGATTTAAAGGACCCTTTTTTCCTCTCCTTTAAGAAAATGTATCTTACAACAAGGGTTAAAACATTTATTTTTTTTCCTCCCTTCCTGATTCCTCCAGAATTTGAAAACCTAAGTTTTTTTTTTTTCTTCGTGACAATATGTATATTTGCATAAATTCACTGGGAATCTGTTCTCCTCATAACAAGACACCACTGGAAATACTGGCTATATTACCATAGTTTTGGCTGCATTATCATACTCAGGAAAGGTGTACATAGACTCAGATGTGACCAGACAGCTTTAAGGACCTACTCAAGAAAAATAAATAAATAAACTGGCCAGATACCTTGTTTACAAGGTTCAAGCAAAACAAACTTGAAAAAGAGCTTATATGGTCAGTCACTATTCTCATGGCATTTATGTAAATAATCAAAACAAGTTCAATACCAACAAGTTAGTTTTACTATGAGTGTCTTTAATAAAAGGATAAACATGGGAGAAAGAAATCATATTTTCACTTACACAGATATTAAGTTCTAGTCCTACCAATGATCTTCAAGGTTTTGTTACATACCTATATATGCTGGACTGGATTCCAAATTTTTCTGCTGTTGTTGTTCAGCCATGTCTGACTCTTTGTGACCCCATGTACTGCAGCACACCAGGCTTCTCCATCCTTCATTACCTCCCAGAGTTTGCTTAAACTCATGTCCATTGAGTCAGTGATTCAACCCAACCATCTCAACTTCTGTCGCCCCATTCTCATCCTGTCCTCAGTCTTTCCTAGAATCAGGGTCTTTCCCAATGAGCCAGCTCTTGGCAGCAGGTAGCCAAAGTAACTCTTTGGTCAAATATTTTTCCTATCCTTACATGTCTGGCTACTCCTCTTCAAACTAATGTTTTCAATTTTCTTCCACTTTTCTGGTTTGAAATCAGTAAGAAAAAAAAGACTGCTCTTGAATTTCCTTAGAACAGTCTATACCAGGTCCTCCTCACGACCTGGAAGGTAACCAAACTTCAAGGACTTGAAACTTGAGTACACATCTCACAGCTAAAGAAGACTGCACCTGACAGCTGGTCCTGTACAAACACTGCTGCTGCTGCTGCTAAGTCACTGCAGTCATGTCCAACTCTGTGTGACCCCATAGACGGCAGCCCACCAGGCTCCCCCATCCCTGGGATTCTCCAGGCAAGAACACCAGAGTGGGCTGCCATTTCCTTCTCCAATGCATGAAAGTGAAAAGTGAAAGTGAAGTCGCTCAAGTGGTGCCCGACCCTCAGCGACCCCATGGACTGCAGCCTACCAGGCTCCTCCATCCACGGGATTTTCCAGGCAGGAGTACTGGAGTGGGGTGCCATTGCCTTCTCCAGTACAAACACTGGAAACGCCTAAATCAAACTGACTAGGAAAAGAAGCAGCTAATAACTGAGGCAGACAGCTTTCCAAAGATGACCTGACCAGGCTTGTATACCCGTTTAGTCACTGTTGCTTTTCTCTTTCACGGAAAGACAACACCCTTTCTCTCTTTCACGGAAAGACAACACCCAACATACCTACTGGTATTTCTCAAATTATAGTGAAAGGGGACAACTTCTTCTTTTGATTATGGCTTTTCAGAATCTCCATGACAAATTAATCTTTTCACTTGCCAGTTTTTTTGTTTGTTTGTTTTTCTTTTTTGAGTTAGAAGGTTCAGAATTCACTTAAGTTTTTCTTTGTCTGGACTATTAACTATTCTGGATTCTTACCTAGATTCATGGCTTCTGAATTTGCAACCTTACGGCCTGTATTATTGGGTAATACATTTGGTTCTAAACAGTTCTTTTGAAATAACAATACTATTTTAATGGCCTTCCCAGGTGGTGTTAGTAATAAAGAACCTGCCAGTGAAGGAGATGTAAGAAATGTGGGTTAGATCCCTGGGTCGGGAGGATCCCCTGGAGGAGGGCATGGCAACCCACTCCACTATTCTTGTCAGAACAATCATATAGACAGAAGAACCTGGCAGGCTACAGTCCATAGGGTCACAAAGAGTCAGAGACAACTCAAACGAATTAGTATGCATGCATGGTCACCTTGAGTGGGAACTTCCAGGAAGCATACCTGACTCCAGGTTTGGCTCAGTAGGAAGAGCCTTTTTTCCCTTGGGTCTGAGTAAATGTCAAACAAAACATGATTAGAGAAGCAGAAACTCAATTGCATAGAAGAATCAGAGAGAAAGACCACTTCCAACAGAGTCACCTGACACTCCCCCTTTCCCAACATGATTTCTTCTATCGGCTACTCTCAGGCTTAAGGTCTTTGTTTAGAACCATCACACAATTTGGTTCTAAACTTCTAACTCTGTATAACTATTTTAAGTTCTGTATTTTGTTGCCTGTCAAATCTTTGTACAACCAGTTTGTCCAACAAGATGAGGCCTGCTCCACATTTCAAAATGATCAGAACGATCTCAAACGATTTAAGATCTTAAGATCGCAATTTCTCCCTCCTACTCCTCCTTGGTAGGTTTTCTCAATAGGTTTCCAATCGGTGCATTTTCCCGCCAAGGTGGGGCACAACACCCAGCAAGAAGTCCTTCTTGGCACCGAAGGACAAAGGCCACTGAAACTAGAAAACCTGCCTCTTCATCAGCGATGCTTTCAGAAAAAAGTAGAAAACGTCAAACTGAATTAAAAAAAAAAAATCATTTAAAATAGTTGGAAGGACACACTACCAAAGAAGGCATCAATTACTCCTTGTTAATAACATACTCCAACAAGAGAGCATCACTCACAGACCCACTGGAAGGGAACATTTCCTGTGTACCTAGCTACTTAGCCTATGAGAAACCATCACTACCTGAACTCTCACCTCAACCCAGGGACTTTCTTCAAAACAACTCCTTTCAACTTCCTCCTTCTTCTCTTTAACATAATGGGCCTCTCCTTTGTTGAACTTACCTATGGCTTTTGCTATAGTTCGCTTGTCCCAACTCCAATTCCTTGGCTACACCCAAATAAGCCCATTTTGCTGGTAAAAGAACTGGATATTTTATTTTTATCTTGAAAGCTTCATGCCTTCCACTTTATTCTGCAGTTCTCCAAAAGGAGGCTGCCCACTTCATGGCAGTGTGAACTTAAATGTATCACCTAAAGTATCTTCTTTCGTCTTTTTTTTTTTTTTTTTTTAACACTACTGAGAAAGATTGAGGGCAAGGGGAGAAAGCCGCGGACAGAGGATGAGATGGTTGGATGGCATCACAAACTCAATGGACGTGAGATTGTGCAAACTCAGTTAGATACTCAAGGACCGGGAAGCCTGGTGTGCTGCAGCTCACAGGGTCCCAGAGAGTCTGACACGACTTGGCCACTGAACAACAACAACTGAGTACAGGAATAAGAAAGTATTCAGCATTTGAATGAAATTTAAATAAATTCAGCACTGAAATCATGCGTCTTTATCCTTTTGAAAATGTCAACATCAGCTATTTCTTCACCTTCACAGGAAAGTTCCACTGACCTTTTCCCATCACCTTCCCTCAAAGGGCTCTGCGTCGCTCTGCACAGGATACCTGCGCCCCGCACAGGGCAGTGGGCCTGCGCATGGCCTCATACGGACAGCGCCGCCGAAGCCCCGCGGGTCGTCGTCTGGAATTCTAGTGAAGAAGCGCTAAAGTCCATTACACAGTGACTGCTAGGGTTCGCCAAGACACGCTCCTTAAAGTGCAGCTCCCGCAGCCACAGGGACCTGAAGACAGCACTGGCGACGACATCCCCTTCCCCCTCTTCTGCGCCCCTCTTCCGCCCCGTTGCGCCCTTCTTCCGCCCCGACGTGCCCCTCTTCCGGTCTGTCCGGCTTCCCTTCCGCTTTTCCACTCCGTCCCGGACGCGCCGGCCGCCCTCTCTCTGGCCCGCTGCTTCCAGGTTCCTATGTTAAATGTCTGCTCCTTCTCTGGGCGTCTGGGTTTTCCGCTCCTCTGCGGGCACCCCAGACCCAGGAGCCCCGGACGCGGAGCGCCCCGCTCTCTGCCAGGTGCCTGCAGGTGCTCATGTAGTAAGCGATCTCGGAAAGCGGGTCTCTGGGCCCGAGCTTCGCTATGCAGGGCTGGGGCCCCTAAGCTCTGAACTCCTGCAGTCCTGCTTTTTTTCAGGCTTCCATGTAAACGTGGAGAAGAAAGACAGTCCAGGAGAATTTCCAAAGGGGAGGGGAGAGAAGTTACCAAGGCTGTACCTTTTCTTTTTTTAATTTAAATTTATTTATTTTAATTGGAGGCTAATTATTTTACAATATTGTATTGGTTTTGCCATACATCAACATGAATCCGCCACGGGGGTACACGTGTTCCCCATCCTGAACCCCCCTCCCACCTCCCTCCCGGTACCATCCCTCTGGGTCATCCCAGTTCACCAGCCCCAAGCATCCTGTAACCTGCATTGAACCTGTACTGGAGATTCATTTCTTATATGATATTATACATGTTTCAGTGCCATTCTCCCAAATCATCCCAACCTTTCCCTCTCCCACAGAGTCTAAAAGACTGTTATATTTTATTCCATTGATCTATATTTCTGTCTTTGTGCCAGTACCATACTGTCTTGATAACTGTGGCTTTGTAGTAGAGCCTGAAGTCAGGTAGGTTGATTCCTCCAGTTCCATTCTTCTTTCTCAAGATCACTTTGGCTATTCGAGCCCAGAGATAAATCCACGCACATATGGACACCTTATCTTTGACAAAGGAGGCAAGAATATACAGTGGATTAAAGACAATCTCTTTAACAAGTGGTGCTGGGAAATCTGGTCAACCACTTGTAAAAGAATGAAACTAGACCACTTTCTAACACCATACACAAAAATAAACTCAAAATGGATTAAAGATCTCAACGTAAGACCAGAAACTATAAAACTCCTAGAGGAGAACATAGGCAAAACACTCTCTGACACACATCACAGCAGGATCCTCTATGACCCACCTCCCAGAATATTGGAAATAAAATAAAAAATAAACAAATGGGACCTAATTAACCTTAAAAGCTTCTGCACATCAAAGGAAACTATTAGCAAGGTGAAAAGACAGCCTTCAGAATGGGAGAAAATAATAGCAAATGAAGCAACCGACAAACAACTAATCTCAAAAATATACAAGCAACTCCTACAGCTCAACTCCAGAAAAATAAATGACCCAATCAAAAAATGGGCCAAAGAACTAAATAGACATTTCTCCAAAGAAGACATACAGATGGCTAACAAACACATGAAAAGATGCTCAACATCACTCATTATCAGAGAAATGCAAATCAAAACCACTATGAGGTACCATTTCACACCAGTCAGAATGGCTGCGATCCAAAAGTCTACAAATAATAAATGCTGGAGAGGGTGTGGAGAAAAGGGAACCCTCTTACACTGTTGGTGGGAATGCAAACTAGTACAGCCACTATGAGGAACAGTGTGGAGATTCCTTAAAAAACTGGTAATAGAACTGCCTATGATCCAGCAATCCCACTGCTGGGCATACACACTGAGGAAACCAGAAGGGAAAGAGACACATGTACCCCAATGTTCATCGCAGCACTGTTTATAATAGCCAGGACATGGAAGCAACCTAGATGTCCATCAGCAGATGAATGGATAAGAAAGCTGTGGTACATATACACAATGGAGTATTACTCAGCCATTAAAAAGAATACATTTGAATCAGTTCTAATGAGGTGGATGAAACTGGAGCCTATTATACAGAGTGAAGTAAGCCAGAAGGAAAAACATAAATACAGTATACTAACACATATATATGGAATTTAGAAAGATGGTAACAATAACCCAGTGTACGAGACAGCAAAAGAGACACTGATGTATAGAACAGTCTTATGGACTCTATGGGAGAGGGAGAGGGTGGGAAGATTTGGGAGAATGACATTGAAACATGTAAAATATCATGTAAGAAACGAGTTGCCAGTCCAGGTTCGATGCACGATACTGGATGCTTGGGGCTAGTGCACTGGGACGACCCAGAGGGATGGTATGGGGAGGGAGGAGGGAGGAGGATTCAGGATGGGGAACACATGTATACCTGTGGCGGATTCATTTTGATATTTGGCAAAACTAATACAATTATGTAAAGTTTAAAAATAAAATAAAATTAAAAAAATAAAAATAAAAGACTGTTATATACATCTGTGTCTCTTTTGCTGTCTCACATACAGGGTTATCATTACCATCTTTCTAAATTCCATATATATGCATTAGTATACTGTATTATGCGGTATGGTAGTTTGAGTATTCTTTGGCATTGCCTTTCTTTGGGATTGGCATGAAAACTGACTTTTTCCAGTCCTGTGGCCACTGCTGAGTTTTCCAAATTTGCTGGCATATTGAGTGCAGCACTTTCACAGCATCATCTTTCAGGATTTGCAATAGCTCAACTGGAATTCCATCACCTCCCCTAGCTTTGTTCGTAGTGATGCTTTCTAAGGCCCACTTGACTTCACATTCCAGGATGTCTGGCTCTAGGTCAGTGGTCACACCATCGTGATTATCTGGGTCATGAAGATCTTTTTTGTACAGTTCTTCTGTGTATTCTTGCCATCTCTTCTTAATATCGTCTGCTTCTGTTAGGTCCATACCATTTCTGTCCTTTATTAAGCCCATCTTTGCATGAAATGTTCCTTTGGTATCTCTGATTTTCTTGAAGAGATCCCTAGTCTTTCCCATTCTGTTGTTTTCCTCTATTTCTTTGCATTGATTGCCGAAGAAGGCTTTCTTATCTCTTCTTGCTATTCTTTTGAACTCTGCATTCAGATGCTTATATCTTTCCTTTTCTCCTTTGCTTTTCGCTTCTCTTCTTTTCACAGCTATTTTGTAAGGCCTCCCCAGACAGCCATTTTGCTTTTTTGCATTTCTTTTCTGTGGGAATGGTCTTGATCCCTGTCTCCTGTACAATGTCACGAACCTCATTCCATAGTTCATCAGGCACTCTATCTATCATATCTAGGCCCTTAAATCTATTTCTCACTTCCACTGTATAATCATAAGGGATTTGATTTAGGTCATACCTGAATGGTCTAGTGGTTTTCCCTACTTTCTTCAATTTCAGTCTGAATTTGGCAATAAGGAGTTCATGATCTGAGCCACAGTCAGCTCCTGGTCTTGTTTTTGCTGACTGTATAGAGCTTCTCCATCTTTGGCTGCAAAGAATATAATCAATCTGATTTCAGTGTTGACCATCTGGTGATGTCCATGTGTAGCGTCTTCTCTTGTGTTGTTGGAAGAGGTTGTCTGTTATGACCAGTGCATTTTCTTGGCAAAACTCTATTAGTCTTTGCCCTGCTTCATTCCGTATTCCAAGGCCAAATTTGACTGTTACTCCAGGTGTTTCTTGATTTCCTACTTTTGCATTCCAGTCCCCTGTAATGAAAAGGACATCTTTTTGGGGTGTTAGTTCTAAAAGGTCTTGTAGGTCTTCATAGAACCGTTCAACTTCAGCTTCTTCAGCATTACTCGTTGGGGCAGAGACTTGGATTACTGTGATATTGAATGGTTTGCCTTGGAAATGAACAGAGATCATTCTGTCGTTTTTGAGCTTGCATCCAAGTACTGCATTTCGGACTCTTTTGATGACCATGATGGCCACTCCATTTCTTCTGAGGGATTCCTGCCCGCAGTAGTAGATACAATGGTCATCTGAGTTAAATTCACCCATTCTAGTCCATTTCAGTTCGCTGATTCCTAGAATGTCAACATTCACTCTTGCCATCTCTTGTTTGACCACTTCCAATTTGCCTTGATTCATGGACCTAACATTCCAGGTTCCTATGCAATATAGCTCTTTACAGCATCGGACCTTGCTTCTATCACCAGTCACATCCACAGTTGGGTATTGTTTTTGCTTTGGCTCCATCCCTTCATTCATTCTGGAGTTATTTCTCCACTGATCTCCAGTAGCATATTGGGTACCTACTGACCTGGGGAGTTTCTCTTTCAGTATCCTATCATTTTGCCTTTTCATACTCTTCATGGGGTTCTCAAGGCAAGAATACTGAAGTGGTTTGCCATTCCCTTCTCCAGTGGACCACATTCTGTCAAATCTCTCCACCATGACCCCCCCCCCCCCGTCTTGGTTTGCCCCACGGGCATGGCTTAGTTTCATTGAGTTAGACAAGGCTGTGGTCCTAGTGTGATTAGATTGACTAGTTTTCAGTGAGTATGGTTTCAGTGTGTTTGCCCTCTGATGCCCTCTTGCAACACCTACCATCTTACTTGGGTTTCTCTTACCTTGGGCATGGGGTAGCTCCTCTGGTCGCTGCCCCTGGCCTCAGGCATGGGGGCGTGGGGTGGTTCCTTCCGGCCGCCGCCCCGACCTTGGACGCAGGCTAGCTCCTCTCGGCTGTTCCTGCGCTGTCGCAGTCTGGTACTCTCAGCCGCTGCCCCTGACCTCGGACGTGGGGTAACTCCTCTTGGCCGCTGCCCTTCAGGCATAGGGTCCTCCCAGCTTCTGCCCCTGACCTCGGACGTGGGGTGGCTCCTCTTGGCCGCGCTATGGCGTGCCATGTTGCAGCCGCCTGCGCTCTTGCACTCATCTCACACGCTAGTAAAGTAATGCTCAAAATTCTCCAAGCCAGGCTTCAGCAATATGTGAACCGTGAACTTCCTGATGTTCAAGCTGGTTTTAGAAAAGGCAGAGGAACCAGAGATCAAATTGCCAACATCTGCTGGATCATCGAAAAAGCAAGAGAGTTCCAGAAAAACATCTATTTCTGCTTTATTGACTATGCCAAAGCCTTTGACTGTGTGGATCACAATAAACTGGAAAATTCTGAAACAGATGGGAATACCAGACCACCTGATCTGCCTCTTGAGAAATTTGTATGCAGGTCAGGAAGCAACAGTTAGAACTGGACATGAAACAACAGACTGGTTCCAAATAGGAAAAGGAGTTCGTCAAGGCTGTATATTATCACCCTATTTATTTAACTTATATGCAGAGTACATCATGAGAAACGTTGGACTGGAAGAAACACAAACTGGAATCAAGATTGCCAGGAGAAATATCAGTAACCTCAGATATGCAGATGACACCACCCTTATGGCAGAAAGTGAAGAGGAACTCAAAAGCCTCTTGATAAAAGTGAAAGTGGAGACTCAAAAAGTTGGCTTAAAGCTCAACATTCAGAAAACGAAGATCATGGCCTCCGGTCCCACCACTTCATGGGAAATAGATGGGGAAAGAGTGGAAACAGTGTCAGACTTTATTTTTCTGGGCTCCAAAATCACTACAGATGGTGACTGCAGCCATGAAATTAAAAGACACTTACTCCTTGGAAGGAAAGTTATGACCAACCTAGATAGCATATTCAAAAGCAGAGACATTACTTTGCCAACAAAGGTTCATCTAGTCAAGGCTATGGTTTTTCTTGTGGTCATGTATGGATGTGAGAGTTGGACTGTGAGGAAGGCTGAGCGCCGAAGAATTGATGCTTTTGAACTGTGGTGTTGGAGAAGACTCTTGAGAGTCCCTTGGACTGCAAGGAGATCCAACCAGTCCATTCTAAAGGAGATCAGCCCTGGGATTTCTTTGGAAGGAATGATGCTAAAGCTGAAACTCCAGTACTTTGGCCACCTCATGCAAAGAGTTGACTCATTGGAAAAGACTCTGATGCTAGGAGGGACTGGGGGCAGGAGGAAAAGGGGACGAGAGAGGATGAGATGGCTGGATGGCATCACTGACTCGATGGATGTGAGTCTGAGTGAACTCCGGGAGTTGGTGATGGACAGGGAGGCCTGGCGTGCTGCAATTCTTGGGGTCACAAAGAGTCGGACATGATTGAGTGACTGATCTGATCTGATCTGATACTGTATTAGTGTTTTCCTTTCTGGCTTACTTCACTCTGTGTAATAGGCTCCAGTTTCATCCACCTCATTAGAACTGATTCAAATGTATTCTTTTTAATTGCTGAGTAATACTCCATTGTGTATATGTACCACAGCTTTCTATCCATTCATTTGCTGATGGACATCTAGGTTGCTTCCATGTCCTGGCTATTATAAGCAGTGCTGCAATGAACATTGGGGTTCACGTGTCTCTTTCAATTCTGGTTTCCTCGGTGTGTATGCCCAGCAGTGGGATTGCTGGGTCATAAGGCAGTTCTATTACCAGTTTTTTAAGGAATCTCCACACTGTTCTCCATAGTGGCTGTACTAGTGTACCTTCTTAAACATCTTTTCTGCATTCTTGAGCAGAGAGAGGTTTTTTTGTCGTTGATTTGTTAAAGACAGCATATATACCACATGTGATAGGAACATTGTGTGTGTGTGTGTGTATGTGTGTGTGTGTGTGTATCTGTCTGTCTCTCTGTCTGTGTGTGTGTCTGTACTAGACAGTCATGTCCAACTCTGTGACCCCGTGGACTGTAGCCCGCCAGGCTCCTCTGTCCATCTAATTCTCTAGGCAAGAATACTGGAATCCATTGCCATTCCCTTCAGGGCATCTTCTGGACCCAGGGGATCAAACCTGAGTCTCCTGCATTGAAGGAAGATTTTTTATTGTCTGAGCCACCAGGAAGCTTCATTATACTGCTCAGTTCAGTTCAGTCACTCAGTCCTCTCTGACTCTTGGCAACCCCATGGATTGCAGCACGCCAGGCCTCCCTGTCCATCACCAACTCCCAGATCTTACTCAAACTCATGTCCATTGAGTCAGTGATGTCATCCAACAATCTCATCCTCTGTCCTCTCCTTCTCTTCCTGCCTTCAACCTTTCCCAGCATCAGGGTCTTTACCAATGAGTTCTTTGCACCAAGTAGCCAAAGTATTAGAGTTTCAGCTTCAGCATCAGTCCTAACAATGAATATTCAGGACTGATTTCTTTTAGGATGGACTAGTTGGATCTCCTTGCTATCCAAGGGACTCTCAAGAGTCTTTTCCAACACCACAGTTCAAAAGAATCAATTCTTCAGCACTCAGCCTTCTTTATAATGCAACTGTCATATCCATACATGACTACTGGAAAAACCATAGCTTTGACTAGATGGACCTTTGTTGACAAAACAATGTCTCTGCTTTTAAATATGCTGTCTGGGGTGGTCATAGCTTTTCTTCCAAGAAGTAAGCGTCTTTTAATTCCATGGCTCCAGTCACCATCTGCAGTGATTTTGGAGCCCCCCCAAAATAGTCTGCCACTGTTTCCACAGTTTCCCCATCTATTTGCCATGAAGTGATGGGATGCCATGATCTTCGTTTTCTGGATGTTGAGTTTTAAGCCAACATTTTCACTCTCATCATTTACTTTCATCAAGAGGCTCTTTAGTTCTTCTTCGCTTTCTGCCATGGGTGTGGTGTCATCTGCATATCTGAGGTTATTGATATTCCTCCGGGCAATCTTGATTCCAGCTTGTGCTTCTTCCAGTCCAGCGTTTCTCAAGATGTACTCTGCATATAAGTTAAATAAGTAGGGTGACAATATACAACCTTGACAAACTCTTTTCCCAATTTTGAACCAGTCTGTTGTTCCATATCCAGTTCTAACTGTTGCTTCCTGACCTGCATACAGATTTCTCAGGAGGCAGGTCAGGTGGTCTAGTATTCCCATCTCTTTCAGAATTTTCCACAGTTTGTGGTGATGCACACAGTCAAAGGCTTTGGCGTAGTCAATAAGGCAGAAGTTGATGTTTTTCTGGAACTCTCTTGCTTTTTTTGATGATCCAACAGATGTTGGCAGTTTGTATACTGCTCAACAAGCTTACAGTTATTTGCCAATCAGAGATGCTTTGAAAGGTGGCTGAAAGGAGGCTTATGTTTCTCCAGGAATGGGATTTGGGATTGTTTTGTCAAAGAAGATGGATGGATGTGATGTCATGTATGGATGTGAGACTTGGACTATAAAAGAAAGCTGAGTGTCAAAGAATTGATGCTTTTGAACTGTGGTGTTGGATAAGACTCTTGAGAGTCCCTTGGACTGCAAGGAGATCCAACCAGTCCATCCTAAAGGAGATCAGTCCTGAATATTCATTGGAAAGACTGATGTTGAAGCTGAAACTCCAATACTTTGATCACCTGATGTGAAGAACTGACTCATTGGAAAAGACCCTGATGCTGGGAAAGATTGAAGGCAGGAGGAGAAGAGGAAGACATAGGATAAGATAGTTGGATGGCATCACAGATTAGATGGACATGACATGGTTTTGAGTAAGCTCTGGGAGTTGGTGATGGACAGGGAAGCCTAGTGTGCCGCAGTTCATGGGGTCACAAAGAGTCTGGCATGACTAAGCAACTGAACTGTCAAGGAGGAGGAACTGAAGGTGGGTCTCAGTAAATACAGGGTTGATAAACAAGATGTGTACAATAAGGAGGAAGTGGCAAACAAGATTGAACCAATAGGAAGAAGTTCTTACTGGAAGTATTTCATTTCTATTTAATATGATTGGATCATTTCATGTCTCTTCCTTGGTTCTTATCACAACAGAGATTTTGGAATGACAGACTAAAGAGCTTGAAGCAATAAACAAGTCACAGTACAGTTCAACTCAAACAGACCGATCTTTCCTCAGACCTTTCCTAAGACATGAGCAGAGCAGGCCAACTCTGAAGGAGTCATAGTCTTCGTACTCCCTCTTGGCATCCCCCTTTTCATACTTCCCGTAGCCTCCTTTTGGTTGTGCCCTATGCAAAATAGAGCTTATATCCACCACCAGTCAAGAAAGGAGATGCAGATGGGCATATATTCAAGGCCAATTGACAATTTCAAGTTATATAACAACAGGCTCAGTTGTGTATGTCTTCCCATAATTTAGTCTGTTCTAATCAGATGTGTATATGTATAGATTATTTATGAGCCCTTAATTGGCTCCTGGCTGCCTATAGTTCCTTGAGGAAGCCCCTGTGGTTAGTTTGTATCCTCTGTGTGCTTAGGGCACCTGTGCAGGAGTTGGAAAAGTCTCTGTGATTATTTTTGTAGCATATCTGTGAGCTCTCCTGGGAGTACCTGGGTGGAATTTAAAGGTCAGCTTGTATCCCTTTCCGCTAGGCCACCTCTCCTTGCTCATGAGTAAATTCCTATCTAGCAATATGAAATGGGGGGGGGGGGGCTTCCCCAGTGGTTCAACAGTAAAAGAATCTGCCTGCAATGCAGGAGATGCAGGAGGCATGTGTTTGATCCCTGGGTTGGGAAGATCTCCTGAAGGAGGAAATGACAACCCACTCCAATATTCTTGCCTGGAAAATCCCATGGACAGAGGAACCTGGCGGACTACAGTCCATGGGGCTCACAAAGAGACATGACTGAGCACACACTTGTAAATATGAAATGGGCAACTTGGACCATTACACACTGTTGAACAAAATATTCACTTGATTTAAAGGTGATTCAGGAGCACTAACTAGTTTGCATAATGAATGGGAGTAACTAGATGTCTGGTTTGTGTCATGAATTTGTATAGGACATGTGGTATTGCACCAGCTTTGTGTATTAATACAGGATATTGCATTTTTCCAAGGTTGGCAGCTTCAGCAGCTTGTGTAGATCCCTGATAGCATCTTTCTTTCTTAACGCATCTCATTTAAGGATGAGTCTATCCGATATCTTATCTTTTCTGTGAGTATTTGGTTACTTGCCAGTTCTCAAAGAATTTAGCGTCAAATTGAGGAGATAAAATATGTAAAGTTTCATACATGTATTAATATATATGGTTATAAAATTATATACATAATCAAAAGGGGTCCAAAGCACTTAGGAGTTTGGCCAGTTGTGCTGGCAACAAGTGAAGATCATGGGAAGTAGCACAGATGACACATAAGCATTTCAGCTCTGTAACTAATATGCTAAGAGATCAGCCAGCATTTCTTTTCTCTTATTATGCTTCACACCCAGAAGTTCCTCTTCACCCACAGATATAAGCATGTAATTGGAAAAGATGAGAATCTGCAGTGACATGTCAGTGGTGTGATGCAGTGACACTCAGGGATTGAACCTGGGTGTTCTGTATTGCAGGGAGATTCATCACCAACTAAGCCACCAGGTAATTAGCCTTGATAAATTGGGATCTACTTTGAGTCTAAACCACAGAAAAGAATTTAAGTGTCCTGAAAGGACAGGAAGGTGGGAGCTGGGAAGGCTGACTCCAGGATATCTGATATTTGCTTCTCATATCCTGTAGGATAAAGCTTTCTATTCCAAGACCTAGTCTTTCTCATTCTTTTGTTTTCCAGTAGTGTTCTGTTTGCTCATACCATTTCAGTGTATCTTTACATATAACTTAGTGTAAATATACCTTTCATAACAATAACCTTTGTTCCAAACCACAAACTGAAAAACTAATGCTCTGTAATATTACCATGTCAGTGCCTCAGTTCAGTTCAGTTCAGTTGCTCAGCCGTGTCCAACTCTTTGCGACCTCATGGACTGCAGCATGCTAGGCTTCCCTGTCCATCACCGACTCCTTGAGCTTGCTCAAACTTGTGTCCATCGAGTCAGTGATGCCATTCAACCATCTCATCCTGTCATCCCCTTCTCTTCCTGCCTTCCCCTTCTCCTCCTGCCTTCAATCTTTCCCAGAATCAGGATCTTTTCCAATGAGTCAGTTCTTCACATCAGGTGGCCAAAGTCAGTGCCTAGTCCACGTTTAACTGCTGGCTTAATCTGCAAATATTAGTTTGTTATTTCTTTTATTGTTTCCTGCTGCTGCTTGTGCTGCTGCTGCTGCTGCTAAGTCGCTTCAGTCATGTCCGACTCTGTGCGACCCCATAGACAGCAGCCCATCAGGCTTCCCAGTCGTCTGAGTTTTCATAAAATACCTATCCAGTTATTCTTATCCCCCTTCACTTGACTTGCTGTTAAACTGCCTTTCTTCCTTTTACTCCATCTCATGTTCTGCAGTCAAGACTTTTGAGTGTCTACTCTTCTGAAAGATTCGCTCAAAATAGCTTTCACTCTTGAGGCACATAAAATTTTCTTTTCTATGTCACGCTTAATTACTTTCTGTGTGTGTGTTTACAACAATCCCAGAAGACTTTTTGAAACCTTAAAAAGCATTTTGACCCAATTTTATATCTGAATAGTCACCATTCATCCCTTTCTAACGAGTCTGAATGTCCAAGAGAAGCCCAATTGAGAAATAAATGTAGATATTTTTATCAAATATGAGGGGCATCAATTGGTTATAACTTCTGTTACTTTGCCATTTTCTGCTCTCCTCTTTCTTGACCATGCTTTTCCCTCTCCCTCTCTCTCATTCGGACACTTCATCGCTCCCAAGATAGCAAGAGATATTCCCTTGTATTCTCCCATCTATTTTTAACAGTGTAATTCTCTGCTGGCTTTAGAAAAAAAAAGTAACTATTTTTTCTGCTTAGGAATAAAATGTTACTGTGCACATAAGACAAATTTTAAAAAGCAACAAAAACATTCCCTAGTCACATCACACAGTGAAAATTGCCAATGTATGAGCATATTCTAAAAATATAAATTAATATATTCTATAGATAGCAACATCTATACCTGATGGACATATATATATACACACATACAGATGTATAAAAGAATATTTTTCAGCCATAGGAATGAAAGGAGTCATTCCACTTGCTACAATATGGATGGATCTTGAAGGATATGGTAAGTGAAATGTTAGACAAAAAAGATAAATACTGCATAAAATCACTTATTTGTAAAATATAAAAAAGTCAAACTCATGGAAACTGATACTAGAAAGGTGGTTACCAGGGGTTGGGGGATGGGGAAAATGAGAAGATATTAGTCAAAATATACAAAATTTAAATAATGTAGGATGACTAAATCCTGGAGATCTAACATATAGCATGATGACTGTGTTGCATAGTTGAAATTTGCTAAAAGAGTAGATATTATGTGTTCTCACCACACACACAAACACACACACACACAAGGTAACTGTGAAGTGATTTAGAATGGTTCTCTTCAGTCGTTCAGTTGTGTCTGACTCTCTGAGACCCCATGGACTGCAGCACAATAGACGTCCCTGTCCATCACCAACTCCCTAAGCTTGCTCAAACTCATGTTCATCCAGTCAGTGATGCCATCTAACCATCTCATCCTCTGTCATCCCCTTCTGTTTCTGCCTTCAATCTTTCTCAGCATCAGTGAGTCAGTTCTTTGCATCAAATGGCCAAAGTGGAGTTTCAGCTTCAGGATCAGTCCTTCCAATGAATATTCAGGACCGATCTCCTTTAGGATGGACTGGTTGGATCTCCTTGCAGTTCAAGGGACCCTCAAGAGACTTCTCCAACACCACAGTTCAAAAGCATCAATTCTTCAGTACTCAGCTTTCTTTATGGTCCAATTCTTCACATCCATTCATGACTACTGGAAAAAACATAGCTTTGACAGACCTTTGCTGGCAAAGTAATGTCTGTGCTTTTAAATATGCTGTCTAGGTTGGTCATAGCTTTTCTTCCAAGGAGCAAGTGTCTTTTAATTTCATTGCTGCAGTCACCAACTGCAGTGATTTTGGAGCCTCCCAAAATTAAGTCTATCACTGTTTCCATTGTTCCCCCATCTATTTCCCATGAAGTGATGGGACCAGATGCCATGATCTTCATTTTCTGAATGTTGACTTTTAAGCCAACTTTTTCACTCTCTTCTTTTACTTTCATCAAGAGGCTCTTTAGTTCTTCTTCACTTTCTGCCATAAGTGTGGTGTCATCTGCATACCTGAGGTTATTGATATTCCTCCTGGCAATCTTGATTCCAGCTTGTGCTTCATCCAGCCCAGCATTTCTCATGATATACTCTGCGTATAAGTTAAATAAGCAGGGTTACAATATACAACCTTGACAACTCCTTTCCCAATTTGGAACCAGTCTATTGTTTGTTCCATGTCCAATCCTAACTGTTACTTCTTGACCTGCTTACAGATTTCTCAGGAGGGAGGTCAGGTGGTCTGGTATTCCCATATCTTTCAGAATTTTCCACAGTTTGTCGTGATCCACACATTCAAAGGCTTTGGCATAGTCAATAAAGCAGAAGTAGATGTTTTTCTGGAACTCTCTTGCTTTTCTGATGATCCAAAGGATGTTGGCAATCTGACCTCTGGTTCCTCTGCCTTTTCTAAATCCAGCTTGAACATCTGGAAGTACACGGTTCACATACTGTTGAAGCCTGGCTTGGAGAATTTTGAGCATTACTTTACTAGCATGTGAGTTAAGTGCAATTGTGCAGTAGTTTGAACGTTCTTTAGCATTGCCTTTCTTTGGAATTGAAATGAAAACTGACATTTTTGAGTCCTGTGGCCACTGCTGAGTTTTCCAAATTTGCTGGCATATTGGGTGCAGCACTTTTACAGCATCATCTTTAAGGATTTGAAATAGCTCAACTGGAATTCTATCACCTCTGCTAGCTTTTTTGTAGTGATGCTTCCTAAGGCTCACTTGACTTCACATTCCAGGATGTCTGCCTCTAGGTGAGTAATCACACCATCATGGTTATCTGGATCATTAAGATCTTTTTTGTATAGTTCTTCTGTGTATTCTTGCCACCTCTTCTTAAAATCTGCTACTTCTGTTAGGTCCACACCATTTCTGTACTTTATCGAGCCCATCTTTGCATGAAATATTTCCTTGATATCTCTAATTTTCTTGAAGTGATCTCTAGTCTTTCCCATTCTATTGTTTTCCTCTATTTCTTTGCACTGATCATTGAGGAAGGCTTTTTTCTCTGTCCATGCTATTCTTTGGAACTCTGCATTCAAATGGGTATATCTTTCCTTTTCTCCTTTGCCTTTTGCTTCTCTTTTTTTCTCAGCTATTTGTAAGGCCTTTAGACAACCATTTTGGCTTTTCGCATTTCTTTTTCTTGGAGATGGTCTTGACCCCTGCCTCCTGTACAATGTCACAAACCTCCTTCCATAGTTCTTCAGGCACTCTATCAGATCTAATCCCTTGAATCTCTTTGTCAGTTCCATTGTATAATCATAAGGGATTTGATTTAAGTCATACCTGAATGAAGTAATAGATAAGTTAATTAGCTTGACTGTGGCAATCATATCACAATGTATACATATATCAAAACATCACATTATGTACTTTAAGTATATAGAATTTTATTTGTCAATATACTTCCAAAAATCTGGGGACAGAGAAGGAAGTGGGGTAATATTGAATTATTACTGTTGAATTTGTGTTTTTCTAAGTCTATTTCCCCCTTCAGTTTTGTGAATTTTTCCTGCAGTTTTGGCTCTAATTTTAGATAAACATGGTTACAAATGTTCTATCTAAGAATGACACTGTTATCATTTTTAAAAATCCCTCTTTGTCTCTTGTAATATTTTTTCTGAAAGTCCAATTTGCCTTATATTAGAATAAGCAGTCTAGGTTTCTTGTTATTGTTTACATGATACATATTTTCCATCTTTTTACCTTCAACTTATTTGTACCTGAAAGTCTAAATTTGTCTGTTCTAGCAGCATATATTTGGTTGTTGCTTTTTTAAATCAGTGTCACAATCTCTGCCTTTTATTGGATTGTTTCATTTACTCACATTTAATGCTATTATTGATATATTTGATTTACATTTGTCATTTTACCTTTTGTTTTCTGTCTCATGTCTTTTTTTTCTTCATTTTTCTTTCACTTCTTAGTTTTACATTCATGAATGTTTTTCTCTTGTCACATTTTTTTCCCGCTTACAATTTTTTCATTATTTGGGGATTATTTTCTTAATGGTCATTCTAGGATCTGCCATATGCATCTTACCTTATCAGAATCTTCTTCAGATTTATAGTAACTTCATTCCAGTAATGTATAGAAATGTTATTCCTATGTAGTCCTTTTTTTATGCCTTTTGGTTCCATAATTATTACATATTTCATCTACAAATGTTACACACCCCTATTACGTTGTTATACATGTTAATTTACATAGTTGTATATCTTTTAAAGAAACAGAGAGAAGAACAAATATATACTTATAGCACTTATTATATAAACCATGTTTATCATTTATGGCTGTCTTCAAAATTTGAGCTTTATTCCAGTGTGGCTTTGCTCCCACCTATCTCCTCTGTGCTGTCATTGGCAAATGTTACATTTCTATATGCTATAGACCTACTTATGACTGTGTGGATCACAATAAACTGTGGAAAATTCTAAAGAGATGGGAATACCAGACCACCTGACCTGCCTCTTGAGAAACCTATATGCAGGTCAGGAAGCAACAGTTAGAACTGGATATGGAACAACAGACTGCTTCCAAATAGGAAAAGGAGTACGTCAAGACTGTATATTGTCACCCTGCTTATTTAACCTCTATGCAGAGTACATCATGAGAAATGCTGGGCTGGAAGAAGCACAAGCTGGAATCAAGATTGCCAGGAGAAATATCAATAACCTCAGATATGCAGATGACACCACCCTTATGGCAGAAAGTGAAGAGGAACTAAAAAGCCTCTTGATAAAAGTGAAAGAGGAGATTGAAAAAGTTGGCTTAAAGCTCAACATTCAGAAAACGAAGATCATGGCATCTGGTCCCATCACTTCATGGGAAATAGATGGGGAAACAGTGGAAAGTGTCAGACTTTATTTTGGGGGGGATCCAAAATCTCTGCAAATGGTGACTGCAGCCATGAAATTAAAAGATGCTTACTCCTTGGAAGGAAAGTTATGACCAACCTAGATAGCATATTCAAAAGCAGAGACATTACTTTGCCAACAAAGGTTCATCTAGTCAAGGCTATGGTTTTTTCCAGTAGTCATGTATGGATGTGAAAGTTGGACTGTGAAGAAAGCTGAGGGCCGAAGAATTGATGCTTTTGAACTGTGGTGTTGGAGAAGACTCTTGAGAGTCTCTTGGACTGCAAGGAGATGCAACCAGTCCATTCTGAAGGAGATCAGCCCTGGGATTTCTTTGGAAGGAATGATGCTAAAGCTGAAACTCCAGTACTTTGGCCACCTCATGCGAAGAGTTGACTCATTGGAAAAGACTCTGATGCTGGGAGGGATTGGGGGCAGGAGGAGAAGGAGACAACAGAGGATGAGATGGCTGGATGGCATCACCGACTCCATGGACATGAGTTTGAGTGAACTCTGGGAGTTGGTGATGGACAGGGAGGCCCGGCATGCTGCGATTCATGGGGTCACAAAGAGTCGGACACGAGTGAGCAACTGAACTGAACTGAACTGAACTGATACACATGTTGTTTTACATAATTGCTTTTTAAGTCAACTAGGAGAAGAAAGGAGAAGCAATACAGATTCAATGTTTTTTTCCTTACCTAATTATCCTTACCAGTATCTTTTACTTTTCTTTTATTTTTTATATGATTTCTAAGTACTGTCTGAGGTCACTTGTTTTCAGGCTGAAGAAGTTCTTCTAGTATTTCATGTTAGTTGGATGGACTTCCAATGAATCTTTTTCAGTTTTTGTTAATCTGGCATTGTGTTTATTAGAGCTCCATTGTGCTGCTTTCAAATTTTTCCCTTTAGACAAAAATATCTGAACATTTAACTGCCATGTTTCTGGGTAATCTCTCTTTGCGTTTTTCCAACTTGCAGTTTGTTGAGGCTCCTGGATAATTTTTTAATGAAATATAATAAATTGTTATGATTTCTTTGAATACATTTTTGTAGTTTTGTTTGCTTGCTTCTTTCCCTCCTTTCCATGCTCTGGCAATCCTATTACATGTATGCTGGTGAGCTCAGTGGTGTTATGCACTTCTCTTAGGCTCTGTTCATTTTTCCTTCATTCTTCTTGTCCCCTCTGTTTTTTTCAGATTGCATAATCTCTGTCAACCTTTATTTTTATTTGCTGCTTTTTCCTTCAGCCAGTTCAGTTCTGCATTTGAGCCCTGTAGTGATTTTTCTTTCTTTTGGTTATTGTATTTTCAATTTTAGAATTTCTCTTGCTTTTTTGTAATTTCTTCTCATTTTAGATATTCTCTCTTTGATGAGGTATCATAATACTGTACCTTCCTTTAATTCCTTAGGCATGATGATGTCCTTTGATTCTTTGAAGGTATTTGTGATAGTTGCTTTGAAGTCTTTACAGTTGTCAACATTTGGGCCCCTTCAAATAAAGTTTCTGTTGTCTGCTTTATAAAAAAAAAATGTATGTGTCACACTTTACAGTTTCTTTGCATGTCTCATTATTTTAAAATTTACATTTTAGTCTTAAATTCTATTTATTTATTTATTTATTTTTGTCAATGTGGTGTGGCATGTGGGACTTTAGTTCCCTGACCAGGGATCAAACCTGTGTCCCTGCATTGGAAGCATAGAGTCTTAACCACTGGACTGCCAGGGAAGTCCCGAACTTTACATTTAGACAATATACTGTAGCAACTCTGCATATGATTCGCCCCCACCCATTTGGTGCTTTTCATTGTTTGCCTGTTTATTTCTTTAGCTACTGGTGCTACTATTTTAGTTTGGAGACTCTAATATTGTCTGGAGATGGTACTGCAAACAATTCCTGGGATAATAGTGGTTTTAGCAGGGCTCTCTTTGATTGTCTCTTTCCCTGATCACACTCAGATGTCAGACTCCTTTAATTTCTGGCTGATCTGTGGTATTTTTCTATAATGCCCTTGGGCATAAGTTGCGCCAGAGTTAGATGCAGTTAAATCCAGGCCTCATTACAAGGGTAATGTATGAAGCCAGCGTATGAAGATTGCTCTGACCCCAAGAGTGATTTCCTTAGGTAACTTTTCCCCTGTTTCCCTCTAACAAACTTGTTGGTCAATCTTTTAGCTCGTCTTTCTCACTCCCAACAAACAGCTCCACTATTTCTAAGAGCACACTTAGGTTCAACCTTTGCCTGCACTCTGATTCATATAAAGTTAGTCCATTTGGTAGAGCTTCAGAACTTTCTGTTCTAAAGGCCTACTTGTCCTCCCGAGGAGAAAATAAATCTCTGAGCCATGGAACAAAGGCTGGGGACTTCTCTACGTACTTCTCTTCCTTTAGGAGGAGGGTGCAAGGTGTATGCAGCAGCCTCTGGTCCCCTTGACTTGCCTCGCCTGTAGTAGAACTCTCACTTCCACAGGAGCTAGCATGGGAGAAATCAAGGTCCTAATCTTTTCAGCCTACCATGCTTGTAGTAGAGCCTCTGATCTATGAGTTGAGGCTAGGTGAAAGAAGACAGCCTGTGACCTCTATTGCAGTCACCTGGAATTTAACGTCTAAAAAGGGTAGCTGGGGTGTTTGATAAACACTGGCAGCCTGTCCCTTGCATAGCACTAAAGATGAGAGGGAACTATATATTCTTGGCTGCATTTGTCTGGAATGAAGTTTCTTTCATGCTGAGCTGGAACAGAGGAAGGGACAGAGGAATAGGTTGTGATTCAAATGGCCCAGATTCTCAATGTTCTTATTGCACTTAGTAGTTTTCTTGAATAAATGTTTCTTTATTTGTTGCATGTCCTTATGCCAATTTCCACACACATTAAATGGTTGTCTTTTAAAAACAGTTTTTTACTAATTATGCTTATTTGGTTGGGGAATGGGCCCGTAGAACTCATGCTGCCATCCTAGAAGTGGGAGTCCTAAAATTGGTTACCTTTGAGAGACCAGTTTTCATTAAGGTTGGAAGAAACAGTGCAACTGATTAAAAACTCAAAGGATGATAATGAAGTGAAAGCAAAGGCTAGAAACTACTCTTTTAGATGTTTTGGTGCAGGTAGAGTGAAGTGACTTAGCAACAGCAGCAGCAGCAGAGTAGCTATAGGGCTTCCCAGGTGGCACTAGTGGTAAAGAGTCACCTGCCAAAGTAGGAGACACAGGTTCGATCCCTGGGTTGCAAAGATCCCCTGGAGGAGGGCACAGCAACCCACTCCAGTATTCTTGCCTGCAGAATCCCATGGGCAGAGGAGCCTCATGGGCTACAGTCCATAGGGTCGCAAAGAGTCGGACACAACTAAAGCAACTTAGCTTACACACACACAGGGTTGCTAGAAAATCATAGACAAGAAATGGTCTTTAAGGTCACCTTGGGAAATATGATTCTGAGTCTACAAGAAATGAATTAAAAGGTTCCTGGAACTGAGATGAAAATTAAGAATCCATATGATTTAGAATCATCTTTGACATACAGGAGCATCAAGCATTCTAAGGGAAAGAAGAGTATGAGCCTGGCAGTTATCAAGATTTTTGACCTGATTTTGTATGTTGACAGAAGGTTAGAGTTTAAGGATTTAAAAGCACTGGGAAAAACAGGTCAGAGTTAAAATCTGCATGCATGAAAAAAGGGCAGAGTTGAAATGTGCTTGCATGAAATTAGGCTAAATATAAAAGTAAGAGAAGTCAAAGGGGCTCTAATGTACTAAAAGAATACAGAAGGGGAAAGGAAACCAGAGGTCTTGAAGAGTAGTGGCAACAAATATGAGAAGAAGGAAAGATTAGATAGAAGTGGAGCCTTGGGATTTAATCTTCAATGTGGAGCAATTTAGATCTGTAAGACTGTGACAGAGGTGAAGTGGAGACAGGTTTCGCAACTGTGGAGACTGAGAAATTGTAAGACTCAGTTGCAAGGAGATTTTCTGATGCATCATTTAGAGATGTATATAATGGCAGGCCTGAGAAGGAAATGGCAACCCACTCCAGTATTGTTGCCTGGGAAATCTCATGGACAGAGGAGCCTGGCGGGCTACAGTCCATGGGGTCACAAAAAGTCGGACACGACTGAGCACTCAAACACACAAACATAATGACAGGAGATGGTTCACTGCCAGTGATGATTACTGTAGACAAACTAAAGGGTGGGAAGAAGCTAGGAGCAATGGTGTTTCCCCATCTCCTGGCCCATGGTTTCATAATCGGTGGCAGTTGTGCTTCCTAATGAGACTCCAGCTTCCAGGAGGCCTTGGCCTTGGCCCCTGTGTTCTCATAATGCCACCTCTGCCTTTATGTCCCTTCAGACTGAAGTGGGAGAAGAATGGGTTCTTATTGTTCCAGCCTCTGACTTGATAGCCTCATAGTTCTCTGTTGGGCTTCTCAGTTTGTCATCACCTTTATCACCATTCCTTTGCAATAAATTCCCACTGTTTTAAATACTCAAGGGGTTTTTGTTTTCCTGATGAGCTCTTTACACATACCCAATATACTTTGTACTCCATGACAAAGTTCAGTGTGCTTGTGATTATATATTTAATAAATGTATTCTTAGCCAAACTCTGAGGGCAGAGATCATGGCTGTCTCCTTTAGCTCTGCATTGCTGTGATCACCAGATGAGAGGTGCTTGATAATTATTTGTTGAATGAACGGATAGATAAGATGTGTGGTAGTTTTTCGCTCCTGAAAGTTTCTCAGTCACCTCTTCATTTCTTATTCTTGCCTTGGAAGAATAAGATAAACTGCTAACAGACAAAGCAAAGCTATACTTGATGGCATGTCCTCATATCTTTCCAGCACCTAGAAAAGTCAGTTTGTTCAAAAATCAAATAACATCTGCCCAAATAATTAAAATGAGAGTGGATTACTTGAATGTACCAAAGGGAAAAAGAAAAAGTTTATGAAAGTCACTCAAGAAGCTGATCGAGAGAAAGCTTAACCTGATATAGCTTTATAGGACCTGAGGAAAACCAAGTGAGCACTGAACTAGTTTTATTTTAACATGGAACTTAGCTCTTTCTGTCATTTTTACCTGTCAAATGATTTGAATTTGATTGAGTCACACCAGTGATTCAAACAGTTGGAAATGATATTACTATTTACCAAATTTAGTAGGAAAGAGAGGAAGAATTTATTTTAAAATTTCATAAATCTTAAAAGATATGTTACTTTGTCAGAGTTCAAAGTCACATGTGGTCTCTCCAGAAGTACAATGTGAGCAGTGCTTCTGGGTTCTTCAAGGATCCCAGGATCCTCTCTCCTCCCTTTTCCATTGTTACAGGGGCAGCAGGAGGGCCTCACGGTGCGAGAAAGAAAGGAGATGCGACTCAGTCTTCTGCTGGCCACGATTGTGAAAAAGGCAGCCTGTTCCTACAAAAATTAAGTGGGAGAAAGTGAAGCAATACTGAGTAAGCCACAATCATTTGGTGAGCATCAACAAACAATGAGCTGGAAATGATCTCTTTGTTTAAAGAAACTGCACAACATTAAATATCCTTCTGGAATCCAAATTCTCTTCTGTCAGGAATATATCTAAAATGCTACTCTGGGATGTTCTTATGCTCAATTTAGGGTAAGGGGGAAAAATACTTCCAGCTGTTGTCTAAATTTAAAATACAGACACATCTTCTTTTACTGTGCTTCACCTCTATTACACATAGAAAATACTGTGTTTTCATACAAATTGAAAGGTGGTGGCATCCCTGTGTGAAGCAAGTCTGTAGGCACCATTTCCAAATAGCCTTTGCTCACCTGGTGTCCCTGTATCACATTTTGTTAATTCTCACAATATTTCCAACTTATTAATTATTATTATTATTATTATATTTGTTATGGGGTTCTATGATAAGAAATCTCTAGTCACTGCAAAATAATTCACTAAAAGTATTTTTAGGAAATGAAGTATTTTTAAATTAAAGTATGTACATTTTTTTCAGGAAATGCTTTTACACACTTAAAAGACTGCAAGTACAGAGTAAACATAACTTTTATATGTGCTGGGAAACCACAAATACATGTAACTCATTTTATTGAGACATTTACTTTATTGTGGTGGCCAGAAACAACACTATAGTATTTCCAAGGTATGCTTATATACACACAAAATTGAAATAGGTGAGCTGTATATAGCCCAGAGAATAGCAGACCCATAGCATAGCACACGCAAAAAGCCCTCATGTGGCACCTTTTAGAACAGGAGGGATGAGGCAGTTGAAGGACAGTCAAAAAAAAGTATTTAATATTATGTAGTGTTATTTGCAGTGGCACCCCACTCCAGTACTCTTGCCTGGAAAATCCCATGGATGGAGGAGCCTGGTAGGCTGCAATCCATGGGGTCTCCAAGAGTCGGACACGACTGAGAAACTTCACTTTTCACTTTCATGCAATGAAGAAGGAAATGGCAACCCACTCGAGTGTTCTTGCCTGGAGAATCCCAGGGACCGGGGAACCTGGTGGGCTGCCGTCTATGGGGTCGCACAGAGTCGGGCATGACTGAAGCGATTTAGCAGCGGTGGCAGTAGCAGCAGCAGTGTTATTAAAGTTGTCTTTTAAAGAGAGTGTCCAGTACATATTTACCATAATATAACAACCAGACAAATATGAACAGATTTAAAGTGTTGAAGTAATGTAATAACTCCTGGCTCTGTTTTGGACTTCTCTGGTGGCTCAGATTGTAAAGCCTCTGCCTACAATGCAGGAGACCTGGATTTGATCCCTGGGTCAGGAAGAATCCTCTGGAGAAGGAAATGGCAACCCACTCCAGTATTCATGCCTGGAAAATCCCATGGACGGAGGAGCCTGGTAGGCTACAGTCCATGGGGTCGCAAAGAGTCAGACATGACTGAGCGACTTCACTTTCACTTTCACTGTTTTGACTTACAAAGTCATCAAAAAACTTTTGAATACCCAGAACATGATAGATGATGGCAATTCAGGTTCTTTTTAGTTAGAATGTATATTTAAGAGTGGGCATGTGTGCATGTGTGTGTGTATACACACTTACAAGGTGAGTATCTTACAGATAAATGCAAGTGGGTAAGTTACAGGATAAATTCACACTGGTGGGTTCATGAAGCTAAATGACAACACAATCAAAGTTGCTGAGATTTCTGTGACCCTTTTAACCTTAGGACTTTCTCACAGAGTGCTTGTAGGGATACAGTGAAATACAGTCTGTAAAAATACCTTGTGAATTGGAGTTTCTTTCCAAGTGTTATGAGCTACAAATGTAGTAAAGAAAATTGATTTTTAAGGACAAATTACTCCAAGGTAGGAAATCATGGAAAACTAAAAATTGGGGGTGCCATGTGACCCAAGTCTTGAGAGATTTGTAATATTTTACTAGGCTTGGAGAGAAAGGGATTTCAAAGGTTGGAGAGAAAGGAATTTTGAACAGGAAGGAAACAGCGTGTGCAAAGATATGGAAGTATGCAACCGTGTGGTTCACGCAGCAAGCTGGAAATAAGGCTCTATAGTCAAAGTGGGGATAATAACAGACACTTCAAGGCCTACTTAGCTGCCTGCATTTCTCTATTTTCTGGATTACAATTGTTGAGAATTTTAGTGGTGGGTTGAATAATTGACCCTCTTCTTCATCTCTGTATTCAACCCCTTGCTATTTCCCAAAAGTGGAAGCTAAGTTTGCATTTCTTACCCCTTCCTATCCTTCTGCTATGGGGATCTGCCTCCAAACACAGCCCTTCTGCCCTCCTCCTTCTTTCAGAGTTTCAGTGAACAGACAGTTCTGTGTACCAAATCTGCCTTAGCTGGCTCTGGAGCACTGTGTGATTCAGTGGTTGGTATTATGAAGCCAGGATTCAAGCACTTCTAAGCCCCATCCTCCAAAGTGAGTCCGTCTGACTGATTTTCATACTCTGCTGGGAGCCAGCATGGGAGTTTCCACCCATGACAAAGGTCATGCGGAGAAGCCTGACATGCAAAGGCGAGTCAGGACTCAAGGGACCCCCTGGAACTGCTCAAGCATCTACCCCCAAACCAGAATCTGTCTGTTTTACTATTTTAAGACTTTCACCAACTCCTTTGACATTAACGGGGGTCTATCCTTGACCACCTTTTCTTTGAAGAAAATCAACTTAGAGCTCGAGTTAATTAGCCTCCTGGGCATAATAGGAGTGTTTCAATCCAAACCCCTCAGATGGCTCTCTAACTTGCCTGACAGGTTTATCCGGACTCCTACAGCTACGCATACGATTGTTTACAGCCTCCCAACCTGAGAGGCACGGGAAGCTTAAGTACTTCCCCTTAAGTACTCTGTACTTCAAATAGTACAGAGCCTCTAGGGGAGTTTGAAATTGTTAGAATAGAACTAGTAGAAGATTTCATTGTTGAGCCAATGCTTGCTGCCAAGTTTCCACATCTTCTGTATTGTGTCTTTGGGAGTATATTAATTAATATAGTTGGTATATAGAAAAAATAAATAGTGGCCTTGGTGCTAACAACTTTAGACCATTAAGGTAATAAATTCTTGCCTTGTTGTAAGCCCACTGCACCTTTGCCCTATAGGAATGCAACTTTATCTAACACTTTCGAAGGATGGCGCCAAACTTTAAAATAATTACTCTTAGAAAAAACAAGTTTTCTGGTTAACTAACCTTTATTGGAACAAAGAGTCATAAAATGTTAATAGGCCTTCTGGCCAGAAGATGATGTAAATCACCTAAAGCATTTGTATATGATAAGTTTGCAGAAAAGAAAGCCTGGTCTCGATAAGGATCAAAGACTGCTGACTTTGCATGACTTTACACCCCCTATTATCCTCTATGCACAACTTAAGGTATATAAGCTCCCTTTGAAAATAAAGCTTCAGGCCTTGCTCATCAGGCTTGGTCTCCCCGTGTCGTTCTTGCTTCCTTTTCTCTCCTTTTCTTCTCTGTTCTTCCTTCAGGATGACTGATTTGGAGCATGGGGGCTCTCTGAGACCACTTACTTGCCTGGGTTTCTAAGACCCACTCAAGAAGGTGCCTAAGGTGGGGCACCTTCAGCTATTCTAGAGGGCTCCTGAGGCCTCCACGGTCAGAGCAAGTTCGGTGTCACGAACTTTATTGGTTTCCGATGTAAACCAGTCAGATCAAGCCTCTGTCTCTTTCTCCTTTTAACTATCCTTTCGCCAACGCCATCCTCCTGAGGATATCCCTGGATCCAACCGGGGCTGGACCCCGGTAATACTCTCTCTTTCTGTCTCAGCCTCCTTTTCTATCTCTATTTACCTCTTTCTCTGTTTCCATTGATTCTGAAATTAGGGTGAAAAAAGAGGTGTTATGGGTTGGTTCCCCTAGTGTCAGCCAACCTTTGCTACAACACTATAGAAAAACGAACTGCAGTGTCTCAATAGCATAAAGCAACAAACATTTACTTTACTCCTGGATCCATGGATCAAATGCTGTAGTGTCATTTCCTGTGTCCATATCCTGGGTTCCAGGCAAAGGAGGCAGCAGCTGACCAAGAGAAACTCTCCCCCATAATAAGAGTTTACTCAGTCATGTCCACCTCTTTACAACCCTATGGACTGTGTAGCCCACCAGGCTGCTTTGTCCATGGGGATTCTCCAGGCCAAAATACTGGAGTGGCTTGCCATTTCCTTCTTCAGAAGATCTACCCTACACAGGGGTTGAACCCACATCTCCTGCATTGCAGGTGGATTCTTTACCACTGCGCCATCCAGGAAATGCAAGAGGGTAAATCTTCCTCCTCAAACACATTTCAGGTTCCTGTCTTACATTTACTCACATCCCATTGGCCAGAGTAAAGGATCTGGAAAAGATACTCTGCTTTAGAGAGAAGAAATTCAGGAGCTGTTCTTGACAGGGTGATAGAAACACAGAAGGAGTGAACAAAGCCTATCTGTTATAAGAGAACAAAGAGGCAACAGGCCCCATTTGCTTAGAGCCTTGTGAAACCTGAGCAGAGGTAAGGGCAGCCCACAGTGTGATGGAGTGGGGACACACTGGGCATTTGGATGCACCCACTGGACAGAGAGTCTGCTTGAGGATGATAGTTATAAAGCTTCTGGATCCATCTACACTTGTCATTTCCAGCTTATGTAGCTTTTGGATGTGAAAGAAAATGGTGTGAAGAAAAATCTAAATAACTTAAAAGCTGTGTATCCAAAAATGGTTTCAGTTCAGTTCAGTTCAGTCGCTCAGTCATGTCCAAATCTTTTCGACCCCATGGACCACAGCACGCCAGGCCTCCCTGTCCATCACCAACTCCCGAAGCCTACTCAGACTCATGTCAGTTGAGTCAGTGATGCCATCCAACCATCTCATCCTCTGTCGTCCCCTTGTCCTCCTGCCTTCAATCTTTCCCAGCATCAGGGACTTTTCCAATGAGTCAGTTCTTCACATCAGATGGCCAAAGTATCGCTTTAGCATCAATCCTTCCAATGAACACCCAGGGCTGATCTCCTTTAGGATGGACTGGTTGGATCTCTTGCAGTCCAAGGGACTCTCAAGAGTCTTCTCCAACACCACAGTTCAAAAGCATCAATTCTTCGATACTCAGCTTTCTTTATAGTCCAACTCTCACATCCATACATGACTACTGGAAAAACCATAACCTTGACTAGACAGACCTTTGTTGAAAAAGTAAACAAAATTGTTTAGGAAGACAAAACAATTTTCCTAGTTAAACAGTATGAAAATTTCAGCCTACTGTCCATGCATACTCTGAAGGCTCTTTATTGGGGTGAAATATTTTCTAAGATTTGGGAAAAGTAAATTTTGTTCTATAACTCATTTTTGAACATTCAGTGGACCTTGCTTTCTGTCTTTTTACATTTTCTTTTTCACACACTATGGGAGGCCTGCAGCACCCTAAACATTTGGGAAAGGAAAGGCAGAACCATTCATTCATTCCACAACAGGAATAACATTTGCTTCTCTTAAGGACCTGCTTCTCTGATCTTCCCATATTTAGTAAAGTGAAGAATAACAGAGTGACTTGCATTAATAACACTGGCAGGTTTATGTAGCCAAGCCTGAAGGTGCAAACGGAAGAAAAATTTGGAAATAGTGTAAACTTCACAGGACACTTTTGCAACTTTTTATCTGAAATATTGTGACAGTTTTTTGGAAACAAACTCCTGACAGTGGTAAATATTAATTTTC
Organism: Bos taurus; assembly: GCF_002263795.3. NCBI lineage: Eukaryota > Metazoa > Chordata > Mammalia > Artiodactyla > Bovidae > Bos > Bos taurus. The sequence goes on along the minus strand of NC_037336.1, from coordinate 23,920,710 downwards.
CTTGTCTGAGACTTATGACTTGACCACTGGTCTGTGTGGCAGGCTTTGGTTTATTCTGGTATCCTTAACTGGCCTAGGATAATGGGAGAAACATTTTTCTTGCCCCTCTATCAAGAACCATGAATGGAGCTATGCTTTGCTGTATTTCAATGAAATGAATTTTATCAACTTAAAATGATTGACAATTAAACCTCCTCACCCTGATAAGGAGGTCCCAATAGAGGTGCCCAAAGAAGACCCCCACCCAAAGCCTTGGCTGAAGAGGCTTGGGAATGAAGGCACAAGTGTAGAGAGCACACCTGCCAGGGAGCCTGAGTCACTGGCCGCAATCCCCTTCAGAAGCTGCAGAGAAAGGGCTTTGCACCAGCTCTGGTGCAGGGAGGGTAGGTAGCTCCATGCAGCCTGTGGTCAGGCCTGAAAAATCACACACACTGTTTCAACCAGGAGCCAGGCTCCTCTATGCTGCAAATGTCTTCCTCCTCTGTTAGGTTAATTTTTAGCTCCTTAAGTGTCTTAAACTTCTTTATTTATTCTTGTAATACATACAATACTCCCTTGTCATTCAAAAGTCTTATTCTTTTCCTTATTTGTATTTAAGACTAGAATTTGATATTGAGTTTTGGGTGTGGTGTGACATACAGATATAATTTATCTTCCATGTTTGTAACCAATTATTTAGCACCATTTATTGAATTGACCCTACTTTCACTATGGATTAGCAATGCCACTTGTCATGTGTGAAGTTTGTTTATGTGTGGTCAGTTTCTAGGCTTACTATTCTGTTTTGTTGATTTTGGGTTTGCTTCTGAGCCAACACAACATTGTCTCAATTATTATTGCTCTGAAAGAGGGCTGGTGCAAGTATATTTCTCAATTTGGCACTTTACCATCCCAGTTGTTTAAGGTAAAGCCCTAAGATGGCCTGACTTATGCCTGTGTTCACCAGTTCTCAAGGGAGATTTCTTTCCTCACTCATAGCTCAACTTAAGACAGACACATTTTCTTGCTGTACAGATTTTGCTTCATTTATCATTTTTCAGAAGGCATAGCCCCTCAAAGATCACAACTTCATGCAGGGGTGGGAGGGCAGGACTCAGTTTAACTCTCCACCTGGAATGGTCCCAAGGTCTCATTTCTCTTTACACTCCTGAACTTGAAACACAAATCTCTAGTAACGTAGATCAGCAAATACCGTAAAGGGTACTTTAACTCGCCTTTGTAAAGCACACAAAAGAGTGAGCAGCAGATAGAAAGCATTTCATATAAACACAATCAAGTAAATAAATAGAAAATGTCAAGTAGGGAATGGCTGATGGTATCAGGAATGTTTAACTTGGAGAAATTGTGACATTTTGTTAGATTTGGGAATGAGTAGACATTATCTGACAGCTCTCTTTACCTAGTTTCAAATATTTGAAAGGTGAAGAAGTTGAAATAGATTTGTTCTATGTGACATAAATAAGCAGGACTAAGACTGATCCATCAATGAATATTACAGCTGTTGTTGTCTGGTAGTGGAAAATATGAAGAACTGAAATATCATCATTTGACTTATTTTTTTTTATAAACTTTAATGGTCACGTGTAAAATTTTACTCATATTGCAAAAAATTAATGTTAACTCATAAGCCTTTATTTTTTTATTTATTTTTTTTTTCATAAGCCTTTAAAAATAAGACTAAGTTTTCAAAATATAGTTATGGGCTCCACAATATTACATGTGGAAATGGAACAATCTGTTTAACCATTCCCCTGTTGTAGTTAAATTTTGCTCTTCAGAAGAGTACTGGGCAAAACATCCATATTCTCTCTTTAAAAGATCACTGATAAGTTCCTTAGATAGATTGCTGAAAGTGTTAAAATATTACGAATAAGGTGGTTTTTTTCCCCATATTTGTTTACTTATTTGGCTGCCTTGGGTCTTAGTTGTGGCATGCAGGAACTTCATTGTATCATATCTGGATCTTTTGTGGTTAAGGACTCTCTGGTCCTGGCATGTGGGCTTAGTTGCTCTGTGGCATGTGGAATCTTAGTTCCTTGACCAGGGATTGAACCTGTATCCCCTACATTGCAAGGCGGATTCTTCCCTGGACCGCCAGGGAAGTCCCATGAACAAGTTTTAAAGGCATTTGATATTTGACTCCAGTTTGTTTTCTAGAAAGTTTAGACCAATTTACTCTTCCACCAGCAGTATATGATAATTTTTGTCTCACTTCTGTAATTTCTGAGTGTGTTTACTTCAGTTTTAAAAAAGAAACTCGTGTTTGCAACCTGCAATACTCAAAGTACAGGTATTGCTCATAAAATATATACTAGATTTGCGTTGTAACAAGATACTAAGGTAGTTGCCAAACTGATGAACATGCGTGTGGGCTGAGTCAATTCAGTCATGTCCAACTCTTTGTGACCCTATGCACTGGAACCCTCCAGGCTCCTCTGTCCTTGGGATTCTCCAGGTGAGAATACTGAAGTGGGTTGCATGCCCTCCTCCAAGGCATCCTCCTGACCCAGGGATCGAACATGTGGCTCTTAAGTCTTCTGTATTGGCGAATGGGATCTTTACTGCTGGTGCTACCTGGAAAGCTCAAATTGACGGACATGCATGTGTTATTGTTATAATAACTTTCCTTGTTTTCCTTCTGCTGCTTCTGTTAAATTGTCCCCTCATTTCTTTTGCCTGGAGGAAATTGCTCACAGTTCCAGATGGAATCTGTTTGAAAGCTGTGTGGTTTTTAGATAATAACTGTAACTATCTTTTACAGCAATAGATATAGAATCTAAAAGTAATTCCATTTTAACTGCTTCTCGTATGATGTTTTCTCTTCCTAAAATGGCATGAAGCCCTTGATATCTAAGAAACGGCACTTATTAAATATCAGAGACTATACTCTTTAGAATTGTAAATTTTTAAAAAAAATTTTTTAAATCAGAAGGCATGGAAGGGGTTGCAATTTAAATGTTACTCAAAACACAAATTCTATCATGAAGAGTGGTAGGAAAAACCGAAGCTGCATTTGCTAATGTACCTCAGTAAGTTATTTACATAAGTAAATAAGTGATCCAGAGTGAATCCTGCTATTCCACACCATACAGAGTATATAAATATACTATGCAAACTCACCCTGGGAAAAGAGTGCTGTGATATGTGGTCAGATGATCTCATTAGATAAAAAATGAACACTCATGAGACTGGCACGACTGAAACAACCTCATTCATTTGTATCTTCAAGTAAATGTAAACCAACTCCTTATATTGTGCAGAGTGCACATGTGTGTGCTAAGTCTCTTCAGTTGTATCCGACTCTTTGTGATCCCATGGACTGTAGCCTCCCGGGCTCCTCTGTCCATGGGATTCTCCAGGCAAGAATACTGGAGTGGGTTGCATGCCCTTCTTCAGGGGATCTTCCTGACCCAGGGATCAAACCACCTCTCTTAGTATCTCCTGCATTGGCAGGCAGGTTCTTTACCACTAGTGCCACCTGGGAAGCCCACATCACACAGAGTATCTTCACTTAAAAGTCCTCTTTGTAGAGAAATTTTAAAGACATCTGAAGTCAGCCTATAGACAGGGGAGTTGTTTTGAGTGACAGGCATCTTTTCTGTTGTCCCTACAGGAACATTGCCTAGGCAGCCAGTGACTCTTCAGACAAGTAAGGGTGGCTTTGACGTCATGGCCTCTTGACCTCATGACTAGGTTGCATGTCGTCACACAATCCATACCCCACCAGAACTCATTTGCTCTTATAGTTAAGCTCAGTAATCAGTATGTTTATTTTTCTCCACTGCCGTCATCATTTATATTTTAGAAATGCTTCCACTGAGAGCTTTAAACATTGAATTTCAGGAAAGAAAATACCACAATTGGAAAAAAGTCACACTTGGAGGGTCAAATGTCTGTGCCGTATGTCTTTAAATTGATCACCAACTGTTTTTGTTTAGGTGAATGTAGCAACTTATATTTTAAAAGACGGAGAGACGAACAGAAAATATAACCACCACTCGCTTTGAAATTTAATTAAGTGAAATATTATCCCTTATGATCTTTGAGAAGTGGCAGCCTGAAGTGTAAGTCCTCTGTTCATACGCCTCGGAGACTCTATCTCAAGCTACTTGGCTATAGAGCCGAACTTCTTAACCACTATGCTGTGGCCCTGTCCGCTCCCCTTACCTTACAGTGGCCTGTGATTCCTTGTTCCCTGACAGACTTCTCAGAGAGATCACCCTCCTTCTCTCTCCCCTGCATGTTCTCTGTTCATCCTATTCTCCCAATGAGAGAAGCCTCCTACCTTTCCACTATCAATCAAAATGCTACACTATCTGACTAATGCCAACTCACCCATCGACATTTTACTTCATGCCCAGAGACATACCTCTTTATCTTGCTTATATCACATATCTTCACCTCTAGAATTATATTTGGGTTGCTTATTTTTGTATACTTTTCATCTTTATTGAACTTTATTAATTGCTTTATTAAATTTCATGATACCCTGTACAAATCTGGATATCATAGGCCCTGGACAAATTCTTGTTATCTGGAACTAATTTTAGTTCATTCTAAAATATGTACGTTTCGGAATGGTGAAAGATAAAAGATTACAAATGGAATAATAATGACAACAACAAAAGCATAATTTTTCCTCGGCTTTTGGAAATCTTTGAGAATATTTTTTCAAAAAAGACTAAATAAAAGATGGTAAGGCATACCCTTAGGGTCTAATTTTCCAAAGATGGATACAAGTAGAAATATAGGTGGGGATGGTAGGTGGTGAAAAGAAGGTTCCTTGCTCCCTGTGGTGTCTAACAAAACAATAAAGAGTGTTCTAGTAAGTGTGTGTGTTTGTGTGTGTGTGTTAGTCATTTAGTTATGTCCAACTCTTTGCGACCCCATGGACTGCAACCCACCAGGCTTCGCTATCCATGGAATTCTCCAGGCAAGAATACTGGATTGGGTTGCCATTTCTTTCTCCAGGATATCTTCCTGACCCAGGGTTTGAATCTGGATCTCCTTCATTGCAGGCAGATTCTTTACTGCCTGAGACACCAGGAAAACCCCCGTGCTCTAGTATATTTCCCTTCAAAAAAGTTATATGGAAATACTCAGGATCATTTGAATCTAGAAGAAGAAAGCCTAAGTTTCAATGGCAGGAAATGAGCATTTTAGAGGCATCTGAGCATCTTCAAGACGCTTAGATTAGAGCATAGATTACATGATATGTCAGAAATGAGTATAGACGAACATAAATGGGACTTGTGACTGGGGTCTTGTGGCCTACACTAAGTAGTGTAGATTTTATGCTTTTTATACGCCATCCTTCTTTCTAGCATCCACTTCTATAATTGTACTTATTGTAATTATGCCAGAGTCTGATCATTTGCTTCCTTATCTTTCCTGCTATTGTGTGAAGGTCTCTCTAGAAGTAACTAATTTCCTCCGTGTGATCAAATGCTTAGCAGTTCCTGGTATATATTCATTGCTGAAAGCATACTCATTAAATGGCTAAATAGTTAATGTTATATTCCTTTGCCTCCTCATACAGATTTAAGTACTTTCCTGTTTGTGGCTCATTTAGACTGTACCTCTAATAGTACCTGTACTTGTTTTTTAAAAAAATTGTCTCTGTTAGACTATTAACCCTTAGAGGGTAGAGTTAGTCTTTTTACCTCCCATTTCTGTCATAAGACACTTCACATGCTTGGTTTAGTAATTCAGTCGTGTCCAACTCTGTGTGAGCCCCTGGACTGTAGCCCGCCAGGCTTCTCTGTCAATGGGGATTCTCCAGGCAAGAACACTGGAGTGGGTTGCCGTGCCCTCCTCCAGGGGATCTTCCCAATCCTGCGGGCTGAACTCAGGTCTCCCACATTACAAGCGGATTCTTTACCATCTGAGTCACCAGGGAAGCCCAAGAATACTGGAGTGGGGAGCCTATCCCTTCTCCAGGGGAACTTCCCGACCCAGGAATTGAACTGGAGGATCTTGCATTGCGGCAGATTCTTTGCCAGCTGGGCTACCAGAGAAGTCCAAGACACTTACTTCATAGGTGTTAGTTTAGTAAATGCATATAAGTATGCCTGTGTCAGTAAATGGACAAGGGTATGTGATAAACACCCTCCAAGGAAGAGAATCAGTGGTGTGTTGGAGTTCACCTGCACCAGCTCCTGAGAGCTGATAAATTTATCAACTGATAAATTTTCAGGAATTGTGTGAGCTACTTGATATCATACTGGTATCTGGAAATTGGGCATGTTAGAAACAATGTACACCATGGAAATCAGCAAATGCGACAACCAGGGTATTTGTTTGTTTGTTTTTTATGGGTTCTTTTCCCCAGAAAACCAGTTGTAAAGCAATTACCAGGACCCACATTCAGAACCCCAATTCTTGGGTCAGATGTTTATACATATCAGGACCAGCCCAACAACGAACTGACCTGAGGGAGTGGTGCCACAGAAGAATAAAGAAAAAGAAGACCCAGAAATAAAGTGGGAATCAGGGGGCTGATGCCATTCACAGGCAAAAGCCCAGATCCTAATCCTTGCATGACTTTTATTGTTAACTTCTACTTCCTTATTCGTACTCTAGAGATATCTGTTCTTTACTATCACAGTCCTCAATGTCAAACCTTCAAGCCTTTCATGACTGTTTAGCCTTTGGCTAGTGATGCCCTTTCTCAGCAGTTCCTTCAAGGCTCTGGTTATGTTAACAGTCGCTAACGGTTTTCCATCAGTCACATCAGTACTCCAACATCTTGTTTTCAAGATGTCTTTCCAAGATGTACTTTTTACTGCTCCCAGCCCTTCGCCTGGGGGTGATGAGAAAGTCATTCTTATTTTTCAAAGAATCCTGTTAATTATAGTACAGGCCTGTGCATAGCTGGGAGGGATTGGGGGCAGGGGGAGAAGGGGACAACAGAGGATGAGATGGCCGGATGGCATCACTGACTCGATGGAGGTGAGTCTGAGCGAACTTCGGGAGTTGGTGATGGACAGGGAGGCCTGGCGTGCTGCGATTCATGGGGTCACAGAGAGTTGGACACAACTGAGCGACTGATCTGATCTGATCTGAAAACTAGTTTAAAGTTCGACTTGTAGCTGTTTTAAACTAGACTTGGATCACTCACCAGACATTAACCTCCCTTTGTCCTTTGAGTTAAGCCCAGAATGTGAGGTTTCTGCTTCTAATGCTTTGCAAACTGCTCTCACTTCACTTGGGGATTCCCTGCTGGCTCAGACATAAAGAATCTGTCAGCAATGCAGGAGACCTAGGTTCAATCCCTGGGTCAGGAAGATTCCCTAGAGAAGAAAATAGCAACCACCCACTCCAATATTCTTGCCTGGAAAATCCCATGGACAGAGGAGCCTGGTGGGCTACAATCCCTGGAGTCACAAAGAGTAAGACACAACTGAAAGACTAACATTAGATTATTATACTTGCTTCACTAGATGTCCACCAACAGATGACTACTGGCTTTCCATTGAATGAGAGGCTCAGCTGGAAAGGGATCTCTTCTCTTTCTCACATGAATGAATAATCTGTTGGGTCAGCTGTTAGTAGTTCCTTGCAAGTTACATTTTTGTTATTTTTTTGTCAGTCAGCACTTCATTTTCTTCATTTTTCATGTTTGAAACTCAGTTTCCAAGTAAAGTCATGATCTTATGCTCATGAGTTCAGGATGAATTTAGCCCTATAAAGCTGTTAGGTAGTTAGAACAGGAAAAAGGAGTCCAAAATGGTGGTGGCTAAAAGACAAAGAAGGGAAAAGCCCATGTAAACAGAACAAAGAAAGATCTGAGGACCGGAGTGAGGACCTCAAGTAAAACAAACAGCCCTCCTGGCTAGCACAGTTTATATAGGGCAGGCTCAGGGAGAGGAGAAAAAAAAAAAAAACACACATAAAAAGAGGAGCCAAAATTGAACCAGGGGCTTCTCTTCTCTTTGTGTCTTTTGGGTCAGCCCACCCTCACGCCTTGAGGGTGTATTTTCCTTTGCTTTCTAAATAAAACTGAGCTGTTACATGGAGCTATAACACTGGTCCATCCTAGGAAATTACATGGGGCTGTAACATCGGTCCATCTGTTGCTTCAAATTTTTGTTGCGATGAGACAGAACCGAGGAAATTGCAAACTCCCCCGACAAAACGATGGAATTGCCGTAGGTTTAAGATTTAGTAGAAGAAAATTATATGTCAGTATAAATGGGAAGCCCTACAATATATCAAAAGAGAATAATATTATCAGTTATCTGGTGGTAATACAAAATGAATTACCCACTTTGGCTAAATGGACCATGGTAAGGATGATGAGGTACCTAGATATCTAGGTACCTACTAACTCTTTCACTCAATATCGGCACAACTATGAAATGTCAGGCTCTGAGCTGATTACGTGGGATTCACTGATGTGCAAATCACTACCTCCGTGAGGCTCACAGTCTCCTGGAGAAGCTGACAGTGAAACAGACAAAGTATAGGATATGGTTAGGTGCTCTGATGGGGCAGCACACAAGCACTGCCAGAAGCTTCCTAGGAAAACCAGAGACCGCAAATGCTACCATGCAGTCTCCAAGAAATGTGCCTTTCTTTAACGTCAAGTCATTTCAATTTTAAGAGCATTCTTTAAATTCTTTTGGTTGGGAGCAACTGGATCCAATTCTGACTAGCATAAGCAAAAGTGGGGAATTTGTTGGAAGATGGTGGACATCTCTTACAAAATCAAAAGAAAAATGAGGATGCAAAAAAAAGAAGAAGGCAGATCCAGAAACCCAGGAGCAGGAGATTATACACGTTTTGTGCCATTTAATGAACTCAGCTTAACAAACTCTCAGGCTCTCCAGTCTTCCTCCTGATTGACCAGGTGTTTTGTATGGAACCCAGCCTATCAAAAACCAATAACCAGTGTGGCTGGACCAGCCCTGTGGTTCTTCTTACTACTGTAAGAGGCCCTTCAGCAATAACCATCAGGAAAGTTTGGGGGGAGGGGAGATTTATTATCCATGGTTCCTGGAGAGCACATGGTACCCCTGGGCCTCATGGTGAAGTCCTTTGAAGGATAGAGGAAGAGAAAGAGAGAGAATGGACCTGGAGAACTGCTCTTATTGGGGTCAAGGATGGGGGCCTAGGGTTTCAGGGATATACACTTTATTGAAGAATATTTAAAATATAGGAGTTGGAATTTAAAGTTTGAGAAGAGAAAAAAAACAAGTGGTCCAATTAGTCACTTATTGAAATCAACAAAGATCTTTAAAACAAAGGGATCTTAGTAGGAGGAGGTGGCCTGGCTCTTTATCTAGTCCTATGGCTGCCAATGTGTTTATTCTAGAAAGTGTCTTTGAAGTGGATACTTCAGGAACCAAAGCTTAAGTCAGGCGCTTGCATTAAAAACAGGGGAGGCAGGAAATGTAAGGTTTTATAGTATACCCCAGTTTATGGAATCCATCCTTGGATCAAATAGCTATGGCTATGTTGACAATGGGGGCTTCCCAGTGACGCTAGTGGTAAAGAACCCGCCTGCCAATGCAGGATTCATAAGAGACTCAGGTTCGACCCCTGGTTTGGGAAAGTTCCCTAAAGGAGGAAATGGTAGCTCACTCCAGTATTCTTGCCTGGAGAATTCCATGGACAGAGAAGCCTGGCAGACTACAATCCACAGGGGTGCAAAGAGTCAGACATGACTAAAGTGACTGAGCATGCATGTATGCATGTTGCCAATTACATTTTCAGTAGATAAGGGCCCTTAGGAACCCATACTTCCTGGTGTTAGGGTTGGTCCCAGAGAAAGGTGGGTCTGGTAATAAGCATGTGACTGAGTGCTAAGTCACTTCAGTCGTCTCTGACTCTGACACCCTATGGACTGTAGCCCGCCAGGCTCCTCTGTCCATGGGATTCTCCTGGCTAGAATACTGGAGTGGGTTGCCGTGCCCTCTTCCAGGGGATCTTCCCAACCCAGGGACTGAACTCATGTCTCTTATGTCTCCTGCAATGACAGGTGGGTTCTTCAACACTAGCACCACCTGGGAAAGTGACAGAAATTCCAAAACTACTAGAAATGCATGCAACAAAGGGCCAGATAAACCAGTAAACTAGCAGGAGTTGAAGAGGCCTGAATACATGTAAAGGGCTCCATGACTAGCATGCTCATTCCTAGGCCCCCAAGAAGGATCTGTTAATTAGCCATGTTCAAGGGCTTTGTAACTGAGGCTGTAATTTCTGATGCCATTTGTTTCTTAATGAAGAAGCAGAACAAGCTTGTAGAGTTTATTGTGTCTCCTCCTCAATAGCAGTTGTGTTCTTTAGACCAACTCAGTTCATTCAATCATTTTTTTTTTTTTTGCAGGTGAATGTAATTCACATTAAACAACAACAACAACAACAACACACACACTTGAAGAGAAGAAATTATAGAGACAAAACCCTTGTGTAAAACACAATTCATGTCTGTTAACAGTATTAAACCATGTGGACCTGGGGTGTGAATTCTTTAAATCTGCTGTTAAGATCTTTGCCTGTGCTGTCATTCTAAATAGTGCAGTGGGCCTGCTAGTGGCCATTCAGCTAATGCCCACGTCCTTTCCTCTGAATCATGTGTAGGGTCCGAAAAACTCCTCAGACAATCAGGGGTAATGTAAAACTTTTTCTCTTCTTCCTTGCAGAACTCCTTATCTCTTAATATTCCCTATATTCTTCCAAAGGAAGTTGAGTTCTGTTCTCTCCATTGTGAAACTGTTCTTACTAATTGCTAAATTTCTTTTGGGAGCAACTCTTCTACAAGGCTCCATTATTAGCTCCCCACACCTTCACCCCACCCTTCCCCTGCCCCCCGCCTTTTTTTTCCATCATTTTCTAGGCAGCTTTATCTGCAACATTTTATCTTCAACATTTGTAGATTATATACAAATATTCTCACTCTATATCTGTACTTCAGGGCTTCCCTAGTGGCTTAGCAGTGAAGAATCCGCCTGCCAGGCAAAAGATATAGGTTCAATCCCTGGTTCGGAAAGATCCCCTGGAGAAGGAAATGGAATCCCATGGACAAAAAAAGCCTGGCAGGCTACAGTCCATGGGGTCTCAAAGAGTCCATTTACTTAGAGAGTAAACAATGACAATAATACCTGTAGTTCGGACATCACACCTTGGTTCCAAAGAGTCTATTAAGTATGTCTTCCTATCTATTCAACCTAACATTTAAATGTAATATTTCCAGATGAAATTTCATCTTGCCTTAAAAATCCACTTCATCTATTCCCCCAATCTGCTATTGAGTGGACATTCATCTGTGGTTGGCCAACTCCTTTGAATACCTCTATTTATTTTTGTAATTCCTCACACTATGAGTCCTGCTTTCCAAAGGTAGATGTCAGAAAATTCACACCCACAAACTTCTTTGCATCTACAGTACAGGGATAAGAATTAGTTTGGACTAATCAGATTTTATGTATTATATATAAAATGACAGAAATTTAGGAATGGCCAAAGTACTGATTATTTCTTCCTGAAATAGTCAGATACAAGATCTGTCATGTCAGATATCCATACTGTGTCATTTAGTTGGGTCTTCAAAGGCTCTCTGTTCCTCTCAGAATAATGTATAGTGTTATATACATAGACTTTATAATCCTGTCCTACCAGTCTATATAACTCAGCATCAGTCTCCTTACCTGAGAGCAAGTAAATATCATCTTACATATAATGCTCACATGTTACAAAGCATCTCAAGATACATCACTCAAAGGCAAGAAATCTTTTCAACCTTTTACCCTTATTAAATTAAATATAAATAATTAACTTGATTTGTTAGTGTGCCCTATTCCTTAGGTGCAGGTTAGTTATGATTTGATAGAAAACTGAAATTGCCATATTTCCATATATGTTTTATATCACACATGCAATATTTTTGGATTTACAAAATTTTATTTTCTATCCTCATTCAATGGGTAGAAATATATTTTAAAGAGAATTTAGTTGAGCCGATTTAGAGCTCCCCGCTATTGTTTAGGAGACAATCAAAAAAAAAAAAAGGAGACAATCAGAAAGTTTGGGTGTTTAATGGTGAAGTCCAGAGAGATCTCCTGCTTCCAAATTGACTTGATGAATTGGCACATCAGCTGGGCCTGTTTTGCTCTCTGACTTGCATCAAGAATAGTAGTACCAGTAGAAGAAGCTGTAATAGTCTCTCTTCTTACCGTTAACCTCCACACTCTGGCAAAATGGTCACTAACTGGTCTTTCCCTGTGAAACTGAGGATATCTGTGTGGTAAAATAACACCCTTCCTAGTCTAGTTTCCCCAGGTCAGAGCTAAGTTGACAGCAAAACTTTATAAAGAATGCATTGTATGGGAGGCTGAATGAATGTCTTTTGAAAGAGATTCTCAATTATGCAGTTCAGTCATAAGAAACTGGCTTCACAGAGCTGTTGGGCCAGAAACCATAACAATACCATTTAAGGAAACGCCTCTGAGAATTTTCCCAGTGGAGAGACTGTAATTCATTCTCATTCTTATTGTGCAGCTGCACTTCACGACTGGGCAAGTATAAGAACCCCTAACACAGAGCAAGTTCTCCACGGAATGGTGACTCAGTGTTCTCTAGGCTTACTTGGCTTGGATTCTGCTTCAAACCAATTTCTTCTGTGAAGCATTTTGGAAGTGAATAAAACAATGGGTAAAGTCTAAAAAGAGTTAATGTTCTACTGACATAGAAAATAAAAGCAATGTAGAAAAAAAATAAAATGCTTCTGTGAAGCATTTTGGAACTGAATAAAATAATGGGTAAAGTCTAGAAACAGTTAGTATTCTACTGGTTGTAGAAAATAAAGGGGATAATATATATATGTATGTAAATATATAATCTAAGGTTATGAAGAAGGAAGGAGGAATAGACAAGGAACTAGACAAGGAACTAATATTTACTGTTGGCTAGTCTGTGACTCTCTGTGCTAGGAGCTGGACAGGTTATCACATTCAATTTTCAAAAGATATTTCCCATGCAAAGTGTTTTCCTATATCAAAGGTGAGGGAACAGACATTCAATTCTTCCCACTGCACAAAGCTAGTAAGGAGCACACTTACAATTCAAACTACAGATTTAGGTTTTAAAATCATACTCTTTCAACCATGTGCTTTTCTTAAAAGATTTCTTCTTAGTTTTGGTTTTAGCTTCTTTCAAAAGCTAAAAAAACTCAGTTAAAAGGAATCTCCAGGTTTCACCTGTGTTTTTGTTAGTTTACCGCAATGATGAAACTTGACTCCAGGAAAACTTGTTGAGCTTCATTTGCTTTTGTTTTCTTTCTTCATTTCTCCTTCCTTGTATTTTTTTAAATTAATTTTTCTTTTTTTACTTGAAAAAAGTGTTTTATTTCCAAATCTGGTCCATATTTACAGTCTAGTTCAGAGCCACACCTTTAACTGTACAGAATTTCCACTGTAATTAAACTATTTAGCATTATCGGAGAAGGCAATGGCACCCCGCTCCAGTACTCTTGCCTGGAAAATCCCATGGATGGAGGAGCCTGGTAGGCTGCAGTCCATGGGTCGAGAAGAGTCGGACAGACTGAGCGACTTCACTTTCACTTTTCACTTTCATGCATTGGAGAAGGAAATGGCAACCCACTCCAGTGTTCTTGCCTGGAGAATCCCAGGGACGGGGGAGCCTGGTGGGCTGCCGTCTATGGGGTCACACAGAGTCGGACACGACTGAAGCGACTTAGCAGCAGCAGCAGCGTTGAGTTATAAATAGCCTTCAAGAAGATATATTCTCCATTTTACCATCATCACACAGCCCCTGGTGAATGTATGTTTCCACAAAGCAAAAAAAAAAAGGACAATGCATTTTTTTAAAAAAAGGAATCTCCAAGCTTCATAGGTTACCAGTTCACTGGTAATTCTCTGTAAGAGGCAAATGCAAATTTATAAAGCAGTATTTTTAAGAGCTGCATTTTGATATCATTGGTGACATAAATTAGCAAAAATGAAGAAGGAAACTTCAACATGCCAGTTTTTTAAAGATGTTGAAGAAGAGATATATGGCATCTTAATTTATTTAATACTTCCATTAAAGTATGGAATGTACTTGGTAAAGTAAAGAAAAATGTACTTGGCTTCCCTGATGGTTCAATGGGTAAGAATCCACTTGCCAATACGGAGATAAGGGTTCCATACTTGGTCAAGGAAGATCTCACATGCCGTGAAGCAACTAAGCTTGTGCACCACAACTATTAAGCCTGTGCTCTAGAGTCCAGGAGCTACAACTCCTGAGCCCATGTGCTGCAACTACTGAAGCCTATGTGCCCTAGAACCTGTGCTCCAGGACAAGGTAAGCCATTGCAATGAGAAGCCCGCGCACCGCAACTAGGAAATAGCCCCCACTCGCTGCAACTAGAGAGAAGCCCGTGTAGCAGCAAAGATCCAGCACACCAAAAATAAATACAATTATTTTTAAAATGTACTAATAGCACTCCCCTTGGAATTTAATTCAGCAGACTAGACAGATTTTGATATTCTCTTCTCTACTAGAACTAATACCATAAATGAACACAGAATACCTTTTGTGAAAAGAGGACAGAGACAAGCCAGAAATTGTGTTTGGATGAGAACACACATTTTATACGGCCAAGAAATCTCTGGACACTTTAATGTGACTGAATAAAAACAGATAAAGCACTAACTATAATGTGAGGCAGAGAGCATGACCCATTTTTTGCAATTCTGTAGCTATTTCCATGACTAAGAGTCCAGTGTCTTGGAGTCATCATGCAGCCAGGAACTCCTTATGTACAGACAGACTAATTGGCAGGACAAGGGCGCGAAGCTCTGCAGTCTTCCGGCTGCTGGCTGGTCTGCTAAATGAAAACTTCATAGAAATAGCATATGTATGAACAATGCAACCAGTTCACAGGCAACTCATTCACCACCCTGTCTCCCAAAGCTCCTAATTTTCTGAGTGTGTCACCTCTGACAAAGCCTGAGGCTACATCTGTGTAATGCCAAGCATGATCTGTGTGGATGTGTAACATTCCATTAAATTATAAGCTATTTTGCCTGAATAACATCAAGCTGATAGGCATTCCTTTATAGTCCCATTCATTTACCACACAAAGATTTCTTTTCTCATTTGGATGCTTCATATCATTTAAATACAATTCAGGACTTACTCAGGAATTAAAAACATTCTTTTCTTAAACAGCTCAAATGGCCAGCTTGATATCATCACCTGACTATAAATAACAGGAACAGCAATTATCCTGTGCCCTCCCTCAGGCCAGGCAGATGACAAACTCCTACCCTTTCTTTCCAGTGGAAGCTTGTGCCTTGGTCTTTCCGATTTTTGTGGTTTATAAAAGAACTCATCCACAATGTTCTTCTATTTTTACACCTGTGAAAACAGAGCCTAGGAGACCTAGGAGCTATTTAGGATTTTTAGCTCTGTTGGCCACGTGGACTGAAGGACATCTGAGAGGTTAGTCTTCTGTAGTAAAGCTCAGCACACTGTCAGTGACATGGCTGTCTACCTAGCCCTGGAGGCTCACTGGAAGGGTGATTTCTCTCAGCTCAACCACTGAAAAAGTCCCCTTGAGCTATGATGTCACTACCAGTCTCAGAGTTTTCATCCATGGGACGGACTAGTAATTTTCAACTGGCAACCCACCAGATAACCTGTAACAAGTATAGCCTGATAATATCATGATTATCATTAGAGTCACACAATTTGGACTATTAGAGTTCCTCTCTCTTATTTTAGATAGGAGGAAGTTGAGTCCAGGCCAGTGGTGGTGATACAAGTCTATCCCATGAACCAAAGTGAAATCATAGAGTTTTATACAGACCAAGGCCATGTAATTCTTAGCTACAGGACTCAACGTGGTGGACAAAGAAGGATGATGACAGAAAGATCATCTACACCATAGAAACATGTAAAGTGTGAAAGTGTCAGTTGTTCAGTTGTGTCTGACTCTTTGTGATCCCATAGACTATAGCCCGCCAGGCTCCTCTGTCCATGGATTTCTCCAGGCAAGAATAGTGGAGTGGGTAGCCATTCCCTTCTCCAGGGGATCTTCCTAACCCAGAGATCGAACCCAGGTCTCCTGCGTTGCAGGCAGATTCTTTACCATCTGAGCCACCAGGAAAATCCCAGAGGGTAAGAATTGTCACAGGCTGAAAGACAGCTCACAGCGAGCTGCTGTGCAAGAAGGGCGTCATTGTTGAGAAGAAAGTCTTTCCTTCCAGGACCTGAGTGACACATTTCGCCTCATCATAACTAAACTCTCAGGCATTCTTTCTGCCAATAACTTGAGTCATTCTCAAGTGTGATCTACAATCTCTTCTTCTGGATCCCGGAGAACTTCCATTCAAAAAAAAAATGCAATGTACATATGACCAGACACATACATATATTGATATTCCGTAAATTTCAAATAACTGAACATTTCTATAGCTCTTTATTTCCTAAAGTCTTACATCATCCCTGATTTCCCCAGAGATGTTAGCTCTTTAATTTCATTTTAGTGTTGTTCATCCATCTGTTTGTTTATTTTTATTCATTCTTGCATTCATTCATTCCACAGTTATTGAACACTTGCCTTATATGAAGCACATTCCACACCATGGGTGAGATATAAAGATGTTTAAGAGACATTCTGAAGGATTCACAATCTCCTGTGTCAGACATGCCTGGAAATAGATAAATTAAAATACCAGAATACCACAAAAATGATAGAATTGCTGTTGGAGTACATGGGAGGGTGTTGCATAGTATGCTTGTGGACATTTGAGACAGAGCACAAAGGATGAGAGAAGTTAGCCAGACAGAAAGAACAATCCTTCCTTCTAAGTAACATCATGTACAAAAGCACAAAGCTCTAAAGTATTTGGGAAATGATGAACAGTTTCATGTGGGCAGAATAAAGATGTAATCAACCTCAGATGTAATCAAGAGGTTTAACTGGATGAACATTGGAAAAAGAAACTCCAGGTTTTCTAGCTCAGGAAATAGAATAAATACAGCATATAGTAAAAAAAAAAAAAAAAATACGTTTAAACAAGTCTAAGAATATAGCATAGAGTTCAGTTTGGAACATCTGAGAATGTATAAAACCCTGAGGTCATTTGTAGAACAATTCTTATTCTGCTTTTCCAGTAGTTAAAAGAAATTTCCACCAATATAGATGGTCTTGCTTTGTTCTAAATAGTCAGGAAATAAAAGAATAGGAAAATACAGTGGCAGCCACTAGCTTTAAAAAAAGAAAGACTTTATTTCCTGCTATTGATAATAATAGGGCTTTCCATACGGCAAAGCAGTAAAGAATCTGCCTGCAATTCAGGAGACCCACGAGCGTGGGTTTGATCCCTGAGTGGGGAAAATCCCCTGGAGGAGGAAATGACAACCCATTCCAGTATTCTTGCCTGGAAAGCCCATGAGGTTGCAAAGAATTGGACATAGCAGAGTGAGAGTATACAGTATACACTATACACTGTAGATAATAATACTGGAAATCTGGACTGTATTTCTACCACACTTATTTAATTAACCCAGAGGGCTTAAAGAGTAGTGTGGTCCAGTTTTCTAGTATTATCCATTTTTAAATTAGTTGAAGCAGTTACACAAATAACTTGGAATTCTGTTGTTGTTTAGTTACTAAGTGGTATCGTGTCCAACTCTTTGTGACCACACAGACTGTATAGGCTGCCAGGCTCCTCTGTTCATGGTGTTATCCCAGGCAAGAATACAGGGTTGTCATTTCCTACTCCAGGGGATCATCCTGACCTGGTGATCTTCCCAACCTAGGAACTTTTTTTAAAATATAAATTTATTTTAATTATAGGCTAATTACAATATTGTATTGGTTTTGCCATACATCAACATGAATCTCCCACGGGTGTACACGTGTTCCCCATCCTGAACCCCTCTCCCAGCTCCCTCCCCATACCATCCCTCTGGGTCATCCCAGTGCACCAGCCCCTAGCATCCTGTATCATGCATCAAACCTGGACTGGCAATTCATTTCACATATGATATTATACATGTTTCAATGCCATTCTCCCAAATCATCCCACCCTTGCCCTCTCCCACAGAGTCCAAAAGACTGTTCTATACATCTGTGTCTCTTTTGCTGTCTCGCATACAGGGTTATTGTTACCATCTTTCTAAATTCCATGTATATGCGTTAGTATACTGTATTGGTCGGAGAAGGCAATGGCACCCCACTCCAGTACTCTTGCCTGGAAAATCCCATGGTTGAAGGACCCTGGTAGTCTGCAGTCCATGGGGTCGCTAGGAGTCAGACACAACTGAGTGACTTCACTTTCACTTTTCCCTTTCATGCATTGGAGAAGGAATGGCAACCCACTCCAGTATTCTTGCCTGGAAAATCCCAGGGATGGGGGAGCCTGGTGGGCTGCCGTCTATGGGGTTGGACATGACTGAAGTGACTTAGCAGCAGCAGCATACTGTATAGGTGTTTTTCTTTCTGGCTTACTTCACTCTGTATAATAGGCTCCAGTTTCATCCACCTCATTGGAACTGATTCAAATGTATTCTTTTTAGTGGCTGAGTAATACTCCATTGTGTATAAGTACCACAGCTTTCTTATCCATTCATCTGCTGATGGACATCTGGGTTGCTTCCATGTCCTGGCTATTATAAACAGTGCTGCAATGAACATTGGGGTACATGTGTCTCTTTATATTCTGGTTTCCTTGGTGTATATGCCCAGCAGTGGGATTGCTGGGTCGTATGGCAGTTCTATTTCCAGTTTTTAAAGGAATTTCCATACTGTTCTCCATAGTGGCTGAACTAGTTTGCATTCCCACCAACAGTGTAAGAGGGTTCCCTTTTCTCCACACCCTCTCCAGCATTTATTGCTTGTAGACTTTTGGATCGCAGCCATTCTGACTGGAGTGAAATGGTACCTCATTGTGGGTTTGATTTGCATTTCTCTGATAATGAGTGATGTTGAGCATCTTTTCATGTGTTTGTTAGCCATCTGTACGTCTTCTTTGGAGAAATGTCTACTTAGTTCTTTGGCCCATTTTTTGATTGGGTCATTTATTTTTCTGGAATTGAGCTGCAGGAGTTGCTTGTATATTTTTGAGATTAGTTCTTTGTCAGTTGCTTCATTTGCTATTATTTTCTCCCATTCTGAAGGCTGTCTTTTCACCTTGCTTATAGTTTCCTTTGTTGTGCAGAAGCTTTTAATTTTAATTAGGTTCCATTTGTTTATTTTTGCTTTTATTTCCAATATTCTGGGAGGTGGGTCATAGAGGATCCTGCTGTGATTTATGTCAGAGAGAGTTTTGCCTATGTTCTCCTCTAGGAGTTTTATAGTTTCTGGTCTTACGTTTAGATCTTTAATCCATTTTGAGTTTATTTTTCTGTAAGGAGTTAGAAAGTGTTCTAGTTTCATTCTTTTACAAGTGGTTGACCAGTTTTCCCAGCACCACTTGTTAAAGAGATTGTCTTTTCTCCATTGTATATTCTTGCCTCCTTTGTAAAAGATAAGGTGTCCAAGGTGAGTGGATTTATCTCTGGGCTTTCTATTTTGTTCCATTGATCTATATTTCTGTCTTTGTGCCAGTACCATACTGTCTTGATGACTGTGGCTTTGTAGTAGAGCCTGAAGTCAGGCAGGTTGATTCCTCCAGTTCCATTCTTCTTTCTCAAGATTGCTTTGGCTATTCGAGGTCTTTTGTATTTCCATACAAATTGTGAAATTATTTGTTCTAGCTCTGTGAAAAATACCGTTGGTACCTTGGTAGGGATTGCATTGAATCTATAGATTGCTTTGGGTAGTATACTCATTTTCACTATATTGATTCTTCCAATCTATGAACACGATATATTTCTCCATCTATTAGTGTCCTCTTTGATTTCTTTCACCAGTGTTTTATAGTTTTCTATATATAGGTATTTTTTTTCCTTTAGGTAGATATATTCCTAAGTATTTTATTCTTTTCTTTGCAATGGTGAATGGAATTGTTTCCTTAATTTCTCTTTTTTTTCTTATTATTAATGTATAGGAATGCAAAGGATTTCTGTGTGTTGACTTTATACCATACAACTTTACTATATTCATTGATTAGCTCTAGTAATTTTCTGGTGGAGTCTTTAGGGTTTTCTGTGTAGAGGATCATGTCATCTGCAAACAGTGAGAGTTTTACTTCTTCTTTTCCGATTTGGATTCCTTTTATTTCTTTTTCTGCGCTGATTGCTGTGGCCCAAACTTCCAGAACTATGTTGAATAGTAGTGGTGAAAATGAGCACCCTTGTCTTGTTCCTGACTTTAGGGGAAATGCTTTCAATTTTTCACCATCGAGGATAATGTTTGCTGTGGGTTTGTCATATATAGCTTTTATTATGTTGAGGTATGTTCCTTTTATTCCTGCTTTCTGGAGAGTTTTTGTCATAAATGGATATTGAATTTTGTCAAAGGCTTTCTCTACATCTGTTGAGATAAACATATGGCTTTTATTTTTCAATTTGTTAATGTGGTGTATTATGTTGATTCATTTGTGAATATTGAAGAACCCTTGCATCCCTGTGATAAAGCCCACTTGGTCATACTGTATGATCTTTCTAATGTGTTGTTGGATTCTGATTGCTAGAATTTTGTTAAGCATTTTTGCATCTATGTTCATCAGTGATATTGGCCTGTAGTTTTCTTTTTTTGTGGGATCTTTGTCAGGTTTTGGTATTAGGGTGATGGTGGCCTCATAGAATGAATTTGGAAGTTTACCTTCCTCTGCAATTTTCTGGAAGAGTTTGAGCAGGATAGGTGTTAGCTCTTCTCTAAATTTTTGGTAGAATTCAGCTGTGAAGCCATCGGGACCTGGGCTTTTGTTTGCTGGAAGATTTCTGATTACAGTTTCAATTGCCGTGCTTGTGATGGGTCTGTTGAGATTTTCTATTTCTTCCTGGTTCAGTTTTGGGAAGTTTTACTTTTCTAAGAATTTGTCCATTTCTTCCAAGTTGTCCATTTTATTGGTGTATAATTGCTGATAGTAGTCTTTTATGATCCTTTGTATTTCTGTGTTGTCTGTTGTGATCTCTCCATTTTCATTTCTAATTTTATTGATTTGATTTTTCTCCCTTTGTTTCTTGATGAGTTGGGGTAATGGTTTGTCAATTTTATTTATCCTCTCAAAGAACCAGCTTTTGGCTTTGTTGATTTTTGCTATGGTCTCTTTTGTTTCTTTTGCATTTATTTCTGCCTTAATTTTTAAGATTTCTTTCCTTCTACTAACCCTGGGGTTCTTCATTTCTTCCTTTTCTAGTTGCTTTAGGTGTAGAGTTAGGTTATTTATTTGACTTTTTTCTTGTTTCTTGAGGTATGCCTGTATTGCTATGAACCTTCCCCTTAGCACTGCTTTTACAGTGTCCCACATGTTTTGGGTTGTTTTCATTTTCATTCATTTCTATGCATATTTTGATTTCTTTTTTGATTTCTTCTGTAATTTGTTGGTTATTCAGCAGCATGTTGTTCAGCCTCCATATGTTGGAATTTTTAATAGTTTTTCTCCTGTAATTGAGATCTAATCTTACTGCATTGTGGTCAGAAAAGATGCTTGGAATGCTTTCAATTTTTTTGAATTTACCAAGGCTAGATTTATGGCCCAGGATGTGATCTATCCTGGAAAAGGTTCCATGTGTGCTTGAGAAAAAGGTGAAATTCATTGTTTTGGGGTGAAATGTCCTATAGATATCAATTAGGTCTAACTGGTCTATTGTATCATTTAAAGTTTGTGTTTCCTTGTTAATTTTCTGTTTAGTTGATCTATCCATAGGTGTGAGTGGGCTATTATTGTGTTATTGTTAATTTCCACTTTCATACTTGTTAGCATTTGTCTTACATATTGCGGTGCTCCTATGTTGGGTGCATATATATTTATAATTGTTATATCTTCTTCTTGGGTTGATCCTTTGATCATTATGTAGTGACCTTCTATGTCTCGTTTCACAGCCTTTGTTTTAAAGTCTATTTTATCTGATATGAGTATTGCTAATCCTGCTTTCTTTTGGTCTCTATTTGCATGGAATATCTTTTTCCAGCCCTTAACTTTCAGTCTGTATGTGTCCCTTGTTTTGATGTGGGTCTCCTGTAGACAACATATATAGGGGTCTTGTTTTTGTATCCATTCAGCCAGTCTTTGTCTTTTGGTTGGGGCATTCAACCCATTTACATTTAAGGTAATTATTGATAAGTATGATCCCATTGCCATTTACTTTATTGTTTTGGGTTCAAGTTTATATACCCTTTTTGTGTTTCCTGTCTAGAGAAGATCCTTTAGCATTTGTTGGAGAGCTGGTTTGGTGGTGCTGAATTCTCTCAGCTTTTGCTTGTCTGTAAAACTTTTGATTTCTCCTTCATACTTGAATGAGATCCTTGCTGGGTACAGTAATCTGGGCTGTAGGTTATTTTCTTTCATCACTTTAAGTATGTCCTGCCATTCCCTAGCCTGAAGAGTTTCTACTGAAAGGTCAGCTGGGAATCCCCTTGTGTGTTATTTGTTGTTTTTCCCTTCCTGCTTTTAATATTTGTTCTTTGTGTTTGATCTTTGTTAATTTGATTAATATGTGTCTTGGGGTGTTTTGCCTTGGGTTTATCCTGTTTGGCACTCTCTGGGTTTCTTGGACTTGGGTGATTATTTCCTTTCCCATTTTAAGGAAGTTTTCAACTATTATCTCCTCAAGTATTTTCTCGTGGTCTTTTTTTTTTTTTGTCTTCTTCTGGGACTCTTATGATTCAAATGTTGGGGCGTTTAACATTGTCCCAGAGGTCTCTGAGATTGTCCTCATTTCTTTCAATTCGTTTTTCTTTTTTCCTCTCTGATTCATTTATTTCTACCATTCTATCATCTACCTCACTAATCCTATCTTCTGCCTCCATTATTCTACTATTTGTTCCCTCCAGAGTGTTTTTGATATCATTTATTGCATTATTCATTATATATTGACTTTTTAAAAAAATTTCTTCTAGGTCCTTGTTAAACCTTTCTTGCATCTTCTCAATCCTTGTCTCCAGGCTATTTATCTGTGATTCCATTTTGTTTTCAAGATTTTGGATCATTTTCACTATCATTATTTGGAATTCTTTATCAGGTAGATATCTCTTCCTCTTTTGTTTGGTTTGGTGGGCATTTATCGTGTTCCTTTACCTGCTGGGTATTCCTCTGTCTTTTCCTCTTGTTTATATCACTGTGTTTGGGGTGGCCTTTCTGTATTCTGGCAGTTTGTGGAGTTCTCTTTATTGTGGAGTTTTCTCACTGTGGGTGGGGTTGTACAGGTGGCTTGTCAAGGTTTCCTGCTTAGGGAAGCTTGTGTCGGTGTTCTGGTGGGTGGAGCTGGATTTCTTCTCTCGGAGTGCAATGAAGTGTCCAGTAATGAGTTATGAGATGTCAATGGGTTTGGAGTGACTTTGGGCAGCCTGTATATTGAAGCTCAGGGCTATGTTCCTGTGTTGCTGGAGATTTTGCGTGGTATGTCTTGCTCTGGAGCTTGTTGGCCCTTGGGTGGTGCTTGGTTTCAGTGTAGGTATGGAGGCATTTGATGAGCTCCTGTCGATTAATGTTCCCTGGAGTCAGGAGTTCTCTGGTGTTCTCAGGATTTGGACTTAAGCCTCCTGATTCTGGTTTTCAGTCTTATTCTTACAGTAGCCTCTAGACTTCTCCATCTATACAGCACCATTGATAAAACATCTCCTTTCAAAGACAATGGGCTGCTTTTCTGGGTGCCTGATGTCCTCTGCTGGCATTCAGAAGTTGTTTTGTGGAATTTACTCAGCGTTCAAACGTTCTTTCGATGAATTTGTGGGGGAGAAAGTGGTCTCCCCGTCCTATTCCTCTGCCATCTTAGGACTGCCCCCTCAACCTAGGAACTAAACCTGGGTCTCCAGTTTGGCAGGCGAATTCTTTACCACTGGGAAGCCCGTAACGTAAAATGCTAGTTATTAAAACAATTGAAATTAGAATGGATGCAGATGGATAGGGTCAGAACAAAGTTGCAATGCACGTACTAAAAATAAATTAGATCACGGTGGGGGAAATAAATCTATTAATTATATTAAAAAGTTAACTGATTTATATTACCAACTTGGTTTTCTAATTTGGTGTAAATGTGGTGTAAATATGTGTTCTTCTATGTATGTATCTCGGAGAAGGCAATGGCACCCCACTCCAGTACTCTTGCCTGGAAAATCCCATGGATGGAGGAGCCTGGTAGGCTGCAGTCCATGGGGTCGCTAAGAGTTGGACACGACTGAGTGACTTCACTTTCACTTTTCATTTTCATGCATTGGAGAAGGAAATGGCAACCCACTCCAGTGTTCTTGCCTGGAGAATCCCAGGGATGGGGGACCCTGGTGGGCTGCCATCTATGGGGTCACACAGAGTTGGACACGACTGAAGTGACTTAGCATAGCATAGCATGTATGTATCTACATGAAGTAATCTATTATAAAGTACTATGAGCTATTGGAATAGAATAATATATTTCTTATAGTTTTCTTTTTTCTAACCTTTTATTTTAAAATAGTTCCAAATTATAGAAAAGTTATAAGAAAAATTTGAATAGCTTATATTGCTAAAATATCACACTCAGTAAATTTAGCATTGATATAACAGTTTTATCAAATCAACAATTTATATTACACTTTGGACAATTTTCTCATAATGTTTATATAGTCTTTTTGCTTTCAGTACAAGACCAAGACTAGTCTAGGCTCATACATTTCAGGAAGTTGTCACATCTTTGTATTCTAGCATCTGAAATATTTCACTAGTCTATGAAATTGATATTCTGAAGGCTATAGCAAAGTTATTTCATAGAATATTCCTGAATATTTATTTGCCTATATTCAGGTAATGCCTTCCTGGCCAGAATGCTAAGAAAGTGATGTTGTGTTCTTTTTAGAATGTCATATCTAGAATCACATGATGTCCACAAATCCCCCCTTGGTGATGTTAATTTCGATCACTGGTCAATTTGTTGTCTGGTTTCTCCACTATATCCTTACAAACTTCCTCCTTGAAACTAATAAACAATCCAAGGGGTTGAAACCATTCTGCTGTTCAACATACCCATCAAACTCATTCCCTAACCCCTGGATATGATCAAACTCAATCATATCCATCTATTGATTATTTTCTTGGGCTCCAAAATCACTGCAGATGGTGACTGTAGCCATGAAATTAAAAGATGCTTGCTCCTTGGAAGGAAAGCTAATGCAAATCTACACAGCATATTAAAAATCAGAGACATCATTTTGCTGACAAATGTCTGTAGAGTCAAAGGTATGGTTTTTCCAGTAGTCATGTAGGCATGTGAGATTTGAACCAAAAAGAATTTCAAGCACCAAAGAGTTTATTCTTTCAATTTGTGGTGCTGGAGAAGACTTTTGAGAGTCCTTTGGACTGCAAGGAGATCAAACCAGTCAATCCCCAAGGAAATCAGCTCTGAATATTCTTTGGAAGGACTGATGCTGAAGTTGAAGCTCCAATACTTTGGCCACTTGCTGCAAAGAGTGGCTCACTGGAAAAGACCCTGATGCTGGGAAAGATTGAAAACCAAAGGGGAAGGGGGTGGCAGAGGATAAGATGGTTAGACAGCATCGCTGACTCACTGGACATGAATCTGAGCAAACTTCAGGAGATAGTGGAGGACAGAGGAGCTTGGTGTCCTCCAGTCCATGAGTCTCAGAGTTGGACAGACTTAGTGACTGGACAACAGCAACAACAATTGATTATTCTTGCCGAAATCAATATTTAATATAATGGAGGCAAAATGATTTGCAACTCCAGTGAAATTAGTTGTCATTCTACTCTAAGAAAGGGCTTTTCCTTTCCTCTATTTACCTATCTCTAATGTGGACCCATGGATTCCTATTTCATTTGATGATATTACTACTATTACTATCTTTATTTATTTGAATAATTAAAATGTCTCAGATTGCCAAAGTGGAGACACTTCAGGCTGGCCTCTGTAAGATTTATTTGTGCCCCTATTCTATTTTTTTTCCCTTTTTCATGAGTCCATCCTTAATTTCTTGTACAACAATGGGTTCCATATTCATCTTGTACCTTCCTTACCCCAGCTCTACAATCAGTTAACTCATATTTTATCAGCTCTATGGAGCCATGTGGGGCTTCCCAGATCGTGCTAATGGTAAAGAACCCACCTGCCAATGCAAGAGAAGCAAGAGACTCAGTTTCAATCCCTGGGTCAGGAAGATCCCCTGGAGAAGGGACTGGTAATCCACTTCAGTATTCTTGCCTGAAGAATCCCATGGGCAGAGGAGCCTGATATGGTCCATAGGGTTGCAAGGAATAGGACATGACTGAATTGACTTAGCCCACATGGAGCCATTTAAAACGTTTTACTTTTTAACATTCGAAACATAAACGAAAGATTTACTCTGGCATTCTGGATATATTCCTCAATATTGCTTGCTCTGCCACTAAGGAAAAATACTAAAGTGCTCTCTTTTTAACAAATGTGCAGCTCATTTTAAAATATCATCACACTTTGGTGGATTAAAAAAAATCAATGATTCAATCAATGATTTTAAAAAATCATTAAGAAATATCTGATAGAACTTGTAAATCAGAGAACATCGCGCTGGATTAGAATACTTTCCTTGGCCTCTAGAGCATGTTAACAAGGACTAAGTTGATAATCACACAGTTATATATTGCTCACATTATGGGAGCAACTGTGGAGTCTGCATTTGTCTGCTGGACATCTGCGGCTCGTTAGCTCATACACCCAACAGTTCTGGTGATGTAGCTCAGCACCTGCCACCACTGTCAACTGTTGAAATTGGCTTTCATCACTAATTTTTAAACAATTTGGAGCACCACCTGTTGTTTTTCTTAATGTGATCTTTCTATCACATGATTTAATCATGATTTTCTGCTTCTCAGCATGCAATACTGTATATTAAGTAGCATTAGAATACAAAGATTGGGTAAATTTGGGAATAGAGTAATAGACCCTGATTCTAAGATTAGCTGTTGCACAATGAAATTGCAACTTGACCCAATTCATTTCTTTAGTGCAGTATGCAGGTTATAGATATCTTATCATAGCTCTTTAAGTAATGCAACTTATATAGTATGGGATCCACATCTGAATAAAATCTTGTAACAGACAAAGAAAGTTTTGAAATTAGTGCTCTTGGGTTTTTCTGTGAGTACTATTGAGGGTAAAGAGTCTGCCTACAATGCATGAGACTCAATCTGGGCTCAATCCCTGGGTTGGGAAGATAATGGCAACCCATTCCAGTATTCTTGCCTGGAGAATTCTTGGACAGAGGAGCCTGGTGGGCAGCAGTCCATGGGGTCACACAGGTTCGGACACGACTAAAGTGACTTAGCACACATGCAATATTTATTTGGCTCATGAAATTTTGTTTGGGCTCCACTGGTCTGAGTCTTCAGGTCTTACTCATGTGGATCTGCCATCAAGTCAGGTTGGCTGGAGGCTGATCTGGTATGGCTCTCTATGCAATTTGTCATCCTTGTCTTGACTAACTGTGTGTGCTTGTTCACATGGGCAAGCTCCAGTGTGCAAGTTTTTGTCAAGCTTCTGTTGCTCATGTCTCCTTTGGTAATGCTCAAATCAAAGGTGATAAAACAGATTCCACCTTTAATGGGAGGACTTGTAAAATCAAACTGCAAGGACATGGGTTCTGGAAGAGAAAGAGTTTGTGGTCATTTTTAGAATTCGTCTACATCTTAATATGAATAATATACAATTATAAATAAATTATTAATTATAATAATTGTTAATACAAATTCAGATGATAGTTCCATAGTGTTTTATGTTTTCAGGAACTGAAGCCTCTTCATACCTGCTAAGTCGCTTCAGTTGTGTCCAACTCTTTGAGACCCTATGGACTGCAGCCTGCCAGGCTCCTCTGTCCATGGGATTCTCCAGGCAAGAACTGGAGTGGGTTGCCATGCCCTCCTCCAGGGGATCTTCCTGACCAGGGATCGAACCCATGTCTCATTATGTTTCTAGCGCTGGCAGGCGAGTTCTTTACCACTAGTGCCACTTGGGAAGCCCTATACCTTGTCTATTACAACATGTAACTAAAGGAAGAGACACTGCATCATGGTAAAGTGAACACAGTCATTCTTCTGTTTACACTGGGGATTGGTTCCGGGACCTACCACCCTCTCTTTTGCCCCCAGATACTAAAATTCAAGGAAGCTCAAGTACCCTATATGAAATGATGTAGTATTTGCATATATCCCTTGTACATCCTCCTGTACATGTTAATTCACCTCTAAATTACTTATTAATATATAATAACACTATACTATAATATATATATATATATATAATAGAATGTTAATGCTAATTAAATAGTTGTCAGGATGTGGCAGTATAAAGTTTTGCTTTTGGAAATCTTCTGTAATGTTTTTTTCTAAATAGTTTTGATCTGTGGTTAATTGAATCAGAGGATGTGGGTTTGGAGGGTCAGCTGTGTGTGGTTTATTGCAGATGTTCCCTTATCAGCTGTTCCAGTGCCTGTTAACAGCACCTCACTTTTCTTTTTGGAAGTTTTCCTTCCTTCATCCCAATTCAAAGGAGGTGAAAGGCAAGCAATGCATATATTCCATACTGTGCTGTCATCTCTTAAAAATCTCAGTCTGAAGTGAAGTGACACAAACACCAGAAGTCAGGGCCCTAAAAGACCATCAAGAGTGTCTGTGGCTGAGATTCCCAGAGGTACCCTGGTTCTTTTATTTCTTGGAATCTGATTGCTCAGCATTTTCTTCAATACTGTTTGTATCTTTAAAAATGTTCTGCTTTGTGTAAACATATTTATTTAATAATATGTATGATTTGCTTGCATGCCCAGTCGCTAAATTGTGTCTGACTCTTTGTGACAACATGGACTGTAGGATTTGTCCCTGCCAGGCTGTCCATGGGATTTGCCAAGCAACAATACCAGAGTGGTTTGCCATTTCCTTCTCCAGGGGATCTTCCTGACCCAGAAATCAAACCCGCATCTCCTGCACTGGCAGGTGGGTTCTTTGCCACTGAGCCACCTGGGAAGCCCATGTATAATTTACTATAGGATATATAAATGATATGTGAAGCAGGATATTTATGAAGATACCATATATATCATAAACAAATGTGTATATTTTTTTATTTTGCCAGAATTTTTTTTCTAGCCAAAATAGACTTAATAAGAAATTAATATAGCTTACTTCAAAACTGAATATAACAAATCCTGAATCCCAAAACCTTACTGAGGGCAATACAGTCTTTCATTTAACAACTACTAGCTGAACACATTTTGTGGATCACATTTTGTCAGAACTCTCCACCATGACCCATCCGTCCTGGGTGGCCCCACACACCATGGCTCATAGTTTCATTGAGTTAGACAAGGCTGTGGTCCATGTGATTAGATTGGTTAGTTTTCTGTGATTGTGATTTTGGGGCTTCTTTGGTGGGTCAGAGGTTAAAGCGTCTGCCTGGAATGTGGGAGACCGGGGTTTAATCCCTGGGTTGGGAAGATCCCCTGGAGAAGGAAAATGGCAACCCACTTCAGTACTCTTGCCTGGAGAATCCCATGGAGGGAGGAGCCTGGTAGGCTACAGTCCATGGGGTCACAAAGAGTCGAACAGGACTGAGCAACTTCACTTTTCATTTTTTCACCCTCTGATGGAGAAAGATAAGAGGCTTATGGAAGCTTCCTGATGGAAAAGACTGACTGAGGGGGAAACTGGGTCTTGTTCTGATGGGCAGGGCCATGCTTAGTAAATCTTTAATCCAAATTTCTGTTGATGGGTGGAGTTGTGTTCCCTCCCTGTTATTTACCTGTGGCCAAGCTATGGCAGAGGTAATGGAGACAGTGGTGACCTCCTTCAAAAGATCCCACGTATGCACTGCTACACTTAGTGCACATAGCCCTGCAGCAGGCCACCACCGATCCACACCTCCACTGGAGACTCTCGGACACTCACAGGCAAGTCTGGGTCAGTCTCCCATGGTCTGACTCCCCTCTCCTGGGTCCTGGCGTACAAAAGGTTCCCCCTGTGCCCTCCAAGAGTCTACTTCCCAGTCCTGACTAAGCTCTGTCAGCTCTACGGTGGGGTCAATGGCGACTTCCTCCAAGAGGGCTTATGACTTACTCAAGTCTGCTGCACCCAGAGCCCCTGTCCCTGCGGCAGTCCACTGCTGACACATACCTCCACAGGAGACACTCAAACACAGTTCTGTCCCAGTCTCTGTGGGGTCCCTGGGTCCTGGTGCACACAAGGCCTGCCCAAGCCCTTGAACTTCTCTGGTGGGAATGGGGTCCAACTCAAAATGCGAATTTGCCACTCCTACCATCTTGCTGGGGCTTCTCCTTTGCCCTTGGGCATGGGGTATCTCCTCACAGCCACTGCATCGTCTACCATCTTACTGGGGTTTCTCTGACCTTGGATATGAGGTATCTCCTCACAGCCACTGGCTCCAGGGCTGCGCAGCCACTGCTTGACAAAATTCCACTGGAGAAGGGAATAGCAAACCACTTTAGCATTCTTGCCTTGAGAACCCCATGAACAGTAAGAAAAGGCAAAAAGATAGGACACTGAAAGATGAACCCCCAGGGTTGGTAGGTGCCCAATATGCTACTGGAGATCACTGGAGAAGTAATTCCAGAAAGAATGAAGAGACAGTGCCAAAGCAAAAACAGCACCCAGTTGCGGATGTGACTGGTGATGGAAACAAGGTCCGATGCTGTAAAGAACAATATTGCATAGGAACCTGGAATGTTAGGTCCATGAATCAAGGCAAATTGGAAGTGGTCAAACAGGAGATGGCAAGAGTGATCATTGACACTTTAGGAATCAGCAAACTAAAATGGACAGGAATGGGTAAATTTAACTCAGATGACCATTATATCTACTACTGTGGGCAAGAATCTCTTAGAAGAAATGGAATAGCCATCATAGTCAACAAGAGTCCAAAATGCAGTACTTGGATGCAATCTCAAAAATTACAGAATGATCTCTGTTCGTTTCCAAGGCAAACCATTCAATATCATGGTAATCCAAGTCTCTGCCCCAATGAGTAATGCTGAAGAAGCTGAAGTTGAACGGTTCTATGAAGACCTACAAGACCTTCTAGAACTAATACCCAAAACAGATGTCCTTTTCATTATAGGGGACTGGAATGCAAAACTAGGAAGTCAAGAAATACCTGGAGTAACAGGCAAATTTGGCCTTGGAGTACAGAATGAAGCAGGGCAAAGGCTAATAGAGTTTTGCCAAGAAAACGCACTGGTCATAGCAAACACCCTCTTTCAACAACACAAGAGAAGACTCTACACATGAACATCACCAGATGGTCAATACCAAAATCAGACTGATTATATTCTTTGCAGCCAAAGATGGAGAGGCTCTATACAGTCAGCAAAAACAAGACCAGGAGCTGACTGTGGCTCAGATCATGAACTCTTTATTGTCAAATTCAGACTGAAATTGAAGAAAGTAGGGAAAACCACTAGACCATTCAGGTATGACCTAAATCAAATCCCTTATCATTATCCAGTAGAAGTGAGAAATAGATTTAAGGGACTAGATCTGATACACTCTAGTGCCTGATGAACTATGGATGGAGATTCGTGACATTACACAGGAGACAGGGATCAAGACCATCCCCAAGAAAAACAAATGCAAAAAGGCAAAATGGCTGTCTGAGGAGGCCTTACAAATAGCTATGAAAACAAGAGAAGTGAAAAGCAAGGAGAAAAGGAAAGCTATACCCATTTGAATGCAGAGTTCCAAAGAATAGCAAGGAGAGATAAGAAAGCCTTTCTCAGTGATCAATGCAAAAAAATAAAGGAAAACAATAGAATAGGAAAGACTAGAGATCTCTTCAAGAAAATCAGACCAAGGGAATTTTCATGCAAAGATGGGCACAATAAAGGACAGAAATGGTATGGACCTAACAGGAGCAGAAGATATTAAGAATAGGTGGCAAGAATACACAGAAGAACTATACAAAAAAGATATTCATGACCCAGATAATTACGATGGTGTGATCACTTACATAGAGCCAGACATCCTGGAATGTGAAGTCAAGGAAGCATCACTATGAACAAAGATAGTGGAGGTGATGGAATTCCCAGTTGAGCTCTCTCAAATCCTAAAAGATGATGCTGTGAAAGTGCTGCACTTAATATGCCAGCAAATCTGGAAGGTTCAGCAGTGGCCACAGGCCTGGAAAAGGTCAGTGTTCATTCCAGTCCCAAAGAAAGGCCATGCCAAAGAATGCTCAAACTACTGCACAATTGCACTCATCTCACACACTAGAAAAGTAATGCTCAAAATTCTCCAAGCCAGGCTTCAGCAATACGTGAACTGTGAACTTCCAGATATTCAAACTGCTTTTAGAAAAGGCAGAGGAACCAGAGATCAAATTGCCAACATCCACTGGATCATTGAAAAAGCAAGAGAGTTCCAGAAAAACATCTATTTCTGCTTTATTGACTATGCCAAAGCCTTTGACTGTGTGGATCACAACAAACTATGGAAAATTCTGAAAGAGATGGGAATACCAGACCACCTGACCTGCCTCTTGAGAAATCTATATGCAGATCAGGAAGAACAGTCAGAACTGGACATGGAACAACAGACTGATTCCAAATAGGAAAAGGAGTATGTCGAGGCTGTATATTGTCACTCTGCTTATTTAACGTATATGCAGAGTACATCATGAGAAACACTGGGCTGGATGAAGCACAAGCCGGAATCAAGATTGCTGGGAGGAATATCAATAGCCTCAGATATGCAGATGACACCACCCTTATGGCAGAAAGTGAAGAAGAACTAAAGAGCCTCTTGAAGAAAGTGAAAGAGGAGAGTGAAAAAGTTGGCTTAAAACTCAACATTCAGAAAACTAAGATCATGGCATCTGTCTCATCATTTCATGGCAAATAAATGGGGAAATAGTGGAAACAGTGCCAGACTTTATTTTTGGGGGCTCCAAAATCACTGCAGATGGTGACTGCAGCCATGAAATTAAAAGACAGTTTCTCCTTGGAAGAAAAGTTATGACCAACTGAAACAGCATATTAAAAGCAGAGACATTACTTTGCCAACAAAGGTCTGTCTAGTCAAGGCTATAGTTTTTCCAGTAGTCATGTATGGATGTGAGAGTTAGACTATAAAGAAAGCTGAGCACCAAAGAATTGATGCTTTTGAACTGTGGTATTGGAGAAGACCCTTGAGAGTCCCTTGAACTGCAAGGAAATCCAACCAGTCCGTCCTAAAGGAAACCAGTCCTGAATATTCATTGGAAGGACTGATGCTGAAGCTGAAACTTCAATACTTTGGCCACCTGATGTGAAGAACTGACTCATTACAAAAGTCCATAACGCTGGGAACGGTTGAAGGCAGGAGGAGAAGGGGATGGCAGAGGATGAGATGCTGGATGGCATCACTGACTCAATGAACATGATTTTGAGTAAACTCCAGGAGGTGGTGATGGACAGGAAGGCCTGGCATGCTGCAGTCCATGGGGTCGCAAAGAGTCAGACAGGACTGAGTGACTGAACTGAACTGAGTGGAACACCAGCCATGGCTAGGTCCTGATTTATGTGATAGGGATAGATCAGTGAAGACAGTAGATAGTAATTCCTGCCCTCCAGAAGCTAACACTCTGGTAGGGGGACAGCAAGGCTGCAATGGCTCTAAGAATTCACAAAACTGTAAATGACTCAGCCCTGAAATGCTCAAAGAAGACTCTGTGGAAGTAATGGTGAACTGTGTGTTCAATGAAGTGGGATTTACATATCTGGAAAGGAAAGCCAAGAGGAATGCATTCTTGTAATTTGTTAGAGTTTTTTGTGAATTAAATCAGTGTTTTAGTTGGTGTTGGTAACACACAATCTGAAATCAACTTTTAAAAACAAAGCACATGAGGTCAGTCTTGATTTAAATCCTTCAGTGGATTGCCACTGCTCATAGGATAAAGTGAAAGTCGAAGTGTTAGTCACTCAGTCATGTCCAACTCTTTGTGACCCCATGTACTCTAGCCTGCCAGGCTCTTCTGTCCATGGAATTCTCTAGGGAAAAATCCTGGAGTGTGTAGCTGTTTCCTTCTCCAGGGGATCTTCCCAACCCAGGGATTGAATCCGGGTCTCCTGCATTGAAGGCAGGTTCTTCATCCTCTGAGCCACCATGGAAGCCCAAGTCATAGGATAAGATCATAGGAAAAGACCAGGCTCCTCAAAGATCTGGTCCCAGCATACCTATGAAACTTCTTTTTTACCCTTTCTTGTCCTTGCTCAATAAACTCTAGCCACCCTGACCTACTTTCAATCTTTATACTTTTCCAGTTTCATGCGAGGCTTTTTGATCACTTTGCCTAGAAGGCCTTTTCCCTGTTGGTTTGCTTAACAAACTCCTACTCAGCCTCCACCTGTCAATTAACTGACATTTTCTCAGGGAAGGCTTTTTGTAATGTGCTAGTTTATGCAAGGTCCCCCAGTTATATGCTCTCAATATCCTGTATCTTTCCTTCAGAGCATTTCATAGAATATAATTAACTAATGATCTGTGAAATTACTGGTTTAACATGTGTCCTCCCTCTTGATGGGAAACACTTTGGTGGACATTCAATATTTGTTAAATAAATATAGGAGTAACATGAAACTCTTGTAACCATCGAGGCCCTTTTATGCTCCAGTGACTGTTTACTGCAGGTACTCCTCATGTCTGGGAACAGATGACCCTAGATTTCCTCAGGGTTGGAATTGCCAACAATGAAGTTTCTAGTAGAGTATAAGCTCTACCATCTCCCTTGTCTAGAATAGGGTAGAGACTGAAAGAAGTTGTTACCGCACAAGGAGAAAGAGCCAAGCTTTGAGAGGAGGAGAGATGATGGTGTCATGTGTATATGTGAAGAAAGAGGACACAGTTCGTGCAGACAGATCTCTATTTTTCTTTTCTTTAAAGATATTAAATATCTTTAAATATCTTTAAATGAAGTTAAAAATAAGATAAGGTAAACTGTTCAAAACAAGGAGGGCATATGAAACAGATGGTTTGGGGAAAGTGTAGGACTGAAATGACCCTCAGGCAGTAGGAGAGAGAGGCTCGGGAGAAATAAAAAAGTGGCTGGCACTGAGGTCCTGATAAGCTTGACAGTAGCCCCTTGGGGAGACACACCAACCTTTAGAGGCTTAGAATTTCCTCCAGCTTGATCAGTAGGTAAGAGAAGCCAACAGATTGATATAGATGTGGGATTTTCCCAGGAGAATATCATGACTAGGTGCAAGTACCTCCCCTTCCTCCTGTGCGTGTTCAGTCATGTACGACTCTTTGCAATCCTGTGGATGGTAGCCCTCCAGGCTCCTCTGACCATGGGATTCTCCAGGCAGGAATACTGGAATGGGTTGCGTGCCCTCCTCCAGGGGATCTTCCTGATCCAGGGATTGAACCCATGTCTCCTGCGACTCCTGCATTGCAGGTGGATTCTTTACCGCTGAGTGGCCAGGGAAGCTCCTTCCTTGGGGCTCCTAATATGTTACTTAAATCATAGAAGAAAGTCTAAAAGTTAGAAAGCAGAAGAATGAGGGAAGAACGCATCTCACCACATGAACACACATACCAGTAGCACTTATACTGGTAAGTATATTATATTTTATATTTATATTTAAATATATATTATATTTTATATATATTATACTATAATTATTTACATTTTTGAATGCCTGATTTTATTGTGTATGTAATGAAAACCAATGAATCTATAAAAAGGTATATATATTTTTTTAATTAAAAATAACCTTTTATAATGATAAAATTATGTCTCAGGCATGTGGCAAATTTAGATTCAAAATACTTTACTGAAAATGAATGGCAGGTGCCCTTGTTCCCTGCCCTGCTTTTAAAATATGCAGAATGGCCTATCTTTTTTAATCTCAATCTTCTTTTGTAGCCAGTTTAATCATTATCAAGTATCTTTTGCCCAGATATGATCTTGTAAGTAAAAGTTTTTTGCAGTTTTCAAAATTGCTGGAAAAGCAGTTTTGGACTGGAGGAAATTGTTGGACTAGAAGAAAAAATAAAGTAACTATTCTCCATGTTCAAAGTCTATAAAGTGCTCATTCAAACATCACCTCTTTGAGAAATGTTTAATTAGAAAAATTATTTTTAAATTATATCATAAAAAGATATGAGTCAAAAGATTGGAAAGTTTCCTGTTTTCATTTTTCACTGTGCTGTAACCGGAAGAAAAAAGCCAGTGAATATTTGTTGACTGAAGAATGAAAAAAAGTAAACATCAATGTACATCTGCATATCTGCCTTCCAGAAAGAAGACTCACAAACAGGCTGCCTCTGATGGTTACAGGCAGTAAAATGTACATCAAAAAACATAAAAGAATTTCAGGGAGGAAGTTCGCCCTGCCTTTCTCTAAGTTAATATCCATCTGAGCCCTGATATAATTATTAATTACATTTAATTAATATACTTATGTAATTAATAATGTAAGTAATAAGGTTAATTACATTTAACCTCAGTTTAAATGCGATGCTTCAGTCCTTCCTGAGCTGATCCTTTTTCTCTCACTTACCTTTCTACCTGTCTAAAGCCAACTATACAGGGAAGTAAACAGCTCAGGAAGAGGAGACCTGTACCCCAGCTGCTAGAAGACCAGTTGCATTATTTTTTTGTATCCTACTGGGATGAACAACATTCTCTGACAGCAGCTGGTTAGCTACCCAACATCAACAGGCTCTTTTTCCTCTCTGTCTTCGTCTATCTGGTACATCTTTGCCTGCTTGGCTTCCTGGCCTGTTGTTCTGCTCCAAGTCATGTTAAGAAGCGCACACTGAATCTTTTTCTCCATTCTTCCTGGACTGTCCAGTGGGATGTGCCAACCTCACATCTTTTCTCCAACCCTCCATTTCTGGTGGGAAGAAATTCAATTCCCTGCCCCCTGTGAGCAAACTCCAAACCCTATCCTATGCACACACATCTTGAATGTTCTAAATCCCTGGGTTACTGCCACACCTAAAGAGTCCAGATTAAAAGGGAAATATTTACAAATGTCAAGCTAGAGTTACCTGAATCTGCTTTTATTTAAATTAGCTGGGTAATAATTCATACCAATGCCATGCTTAAAGGTACAGAATGCGTCTGTCAGATTGTAAGTCATTTACAAGTACTTTTTAATTTCAAGGTTATTTCTGGGAGCTCTGAAGTCCTTGATTTCACAGATACAATTTGACTGACATAAAACATGAAATACAGTTTTATGGAAGGTAGTTTAGATGCTGGGCTTCCCTGGTGGCTCAGACAACAAAGAATCTGCCCGCAATGTGGAAGATTCAGGTTTGACCCCTGGGTTGGGAAGATCCCCTGGAGAAGGGAATGGCAACCCACTCCAGTATTCTTGCCTGGAGAATTCCATGGACAGAGGAGCCTGTCAGGCTGCAGTCCAGGGCTCACAAAGAGTCAGTCATGACTGAACGACTAACACACACACACACACACACAGTTTGGATGCTGTCCCTTTCCTCCTGTGACTTTAGAAAGAAATTCTTTCCAGGATTTCAAGTTTCTGTGAGGAAGGGGGTTTTTCTGGGAACTGTGAGATCATGCAGCCCTCCAGGTGTGCAGACTCTTCCTGTTCACAGGGCCAGTGTTTTTCAGAGTCCTCCCTCACCTTCCCTCCTCATAATACTCAGGCTCATAGTTACTCTCTAGGTAGGGAGACCTGGGGCACAGCATGGCCAAAGTTGGACTTAGACTAAGTCAGCTTCTGGAGCTGCAGCCCTTACTCCTGATGTGTTCTTCTTATGTCTGTTCAAGGAAAGAGTTGAAAGAACAGAGATCACCAAAATGTTCCATCATCTTCCCTGCCTCAGAAATAAAATGAAAGGTTTATCCCAAATTAGCATGAGACTGCTCAGTGCTTAGCTTTATCTAAAATATATAAAAGTCAATATGTGCTGCTGCTGCTATTTTCTTGTCTGATTGCCATTGCTGCTACTGCTAAGTCGCTTCAGTCATGTCCGACTCTGTGCGACCCCATAGACGGCAGCCAACCAGGCTCCTCTGTCCCTGGGATTCTCCAGGCAAGAACACTAGAGTGGATTGCCATTTCCTTCTCCAATATGTGCTATATATGGTTTCTTAAAGTTCAATGATGTTTTGCTTAATCCAATCTTTATAAAACATTATCATGTCAATATTTAATCAACACAAAAATTCATGAGCTATTTTACCTTCTTTTGAGGGGTAGCAAGTCTTCCAATTCTGTGTGTATTTTGTACTTATGTTCTGTGCTTAGTCACTTAGTCGTGTCCAACTCTTTGTGACCCCATGGACTGCATCCTGCCAGGCTCCTCTGTCCATGGGGATTCTCCAGGCAAGAATACTGGAGTGGGTTGCTATGTCCTCCTTCAGGGGATCTTCCCAACCCAGGGATGGAACCCAGGTCTCCCTCATTGCAGGCAGATTCTTAACCAACTGAGGCACCAGGGAAGCCCATTTTATACTTATAGCAACTTCATTTAGTGGCTTTGTCAAAATGAAGACAATAAAAATAAATTTAATAGAATGCATGATTATTTATGAACTAGGTTTGTCTTTATTTTATTACTTGTTACAACACCAGTCTATAAATAGAACAGTGAATCTGTGTAACAGTAATCTGTGAATCTGTGTAGCAGCTAACTCTGCTGTTTTTCAGACTTTCAAGTTGTGTGAAAACCATAGTTTTACTGGTATTTTGCAATTTTGTTGTTATGAGGTATGTCTCATTTTGTGCTCTTGTCCCAAACCCGGTGAATATTAGAGGCGGGATTGACTGCTTTCCCTTCACTGTATGACCAGGTGCAGTGGAGGAGAGCCTCCTTAAGTAGTACTTACCACTGAGCTTTCTTATTCCTAAATATCTTCCCACCTTCCCTCTATTCCCCTCAATCTGTCTCCTTCAGTGAAATAGATATCAGTCTTTATTGACTAAATAAATGTGATGTTTTTATTTTATAAAGACTCACTTCTGTTATCTAATTGGTACATAACATCCTCTGAGAGGCAAATAAGGAAATAGGCTGAAAAAGTTTAAGTTCCTGGGGTCAAAGTTTAACAGTTTCACCCAGGGCTCTTCATTTTAAGTTTTCACTCCTTCCACTTCGTAGCTGCATTTTGGACTTGGAGAAATGGGCGTCAGGGAAGTGTTTCAGCATGAGCAAAGAAACAGAAAATAGCTCTTTGGGTTAGCTAAAGCTCATTGCGTTCAGAAAAAAATAGAACGTGTGGGAAAGAGCAGGGCTTTGGTGATGAAGCCTCCGATGTCAGCTTTGGGATCTTGTGTATTATTCTGATAGTTTGCATGCTGTATATTTTTTTTTTAGGGAGAAAGTAATTGAAGTAAAGAAACTTTATTTTTATCCATAAAAATACTGTTTATTTCCTCTTGAGTTGAAGCTGGTCTTCATCTTAGTAGAAGCAGGAGCAAGGAGAGAAGTCGCTCAGCTTACACTTGCCAATGATAACTCCCAAAGCCCACGGACTTCCTTCATTCCCCCGGGGTGAGCAGGAAGCCTCTAATCCCAGCCAGCTGGCTGCTCTGAGAGTACAACTGGACAGGAGAACCCAGATTAGAGAGGGTGGATACCTTAGTTCCAAACTGACCATTTTTCTGCCAAATGCCAGAAAAAAGGAGCCACATTTTTGTACAAAGGACAAGGCATTTCTTTTTTCAATTGATAGATACTACTTTATGGACTCTGTTTTTAAGGTAAAGGAGAACTATTTGGATTTTTCTTTTAAATTCTCAACAAGGCATCAGAGCCATGCCTTTAAAACATGTTTAAGATCTTATCATTCCTTTGCTTAAAGCCCTTCCAGGACTTTTGTTCTCCTTGGAGTGGAACTCTAAGCCCTTGAAACATCTCTGCCAGCCTTACACAATCTAGTTCTTCATGACCCTTCCAGTCTCTTCTATTTATCTCTCTCTTATTCCCTGTTCTCCAGCCACACTGGCCTCCTGGTTGGGCCTTTCACTCACCAGATATCCCACTGCCGCAGGACATTTGGTCTTGTTAATCCTTCTACCTGAGCATATTTCCCCCAGATACCTACAGAGTTCAGTCCCTCACCTTCTTGGCTCAGTGGGTAAAGACTCTGTGTGCAATGCAGGAGTTCCAAGTTTGATCAGGAAGATTCCCCTGGAGGAGGAAATGGTAACCCATTCCAGTATTCTTGCTTGAGAAATCCCACGAGCAGAGGAGCTAAGTGTGCTATAGTCCATGGGATTGCACGAGTCAGACACAACTGAGGGAGTG
This sequence comes from Bos taurus, assembly GCF_002263795.3. Lineage (NCBI taxonomy): Eukaryota > Metazoa > Chordata > Mammalia > Artiodactyla > Bovidae > Bos > Bos taurus. Next base: position 23,880,418 of record NC_037336.1, on the reverse strand, counting down.
AACAACAAGAACAAACTCACTTCAGTTGTGTCCAACTCTTTGTGACCCTATGGACCGTAACTCATCAGGTTTCTCTGTCCACGGGATTGTCCGAGAAGAATACTGGAGTGGGTTGCCATGCCCTCATCTAGGGGATCTTCCCCACCCAGAGATTGAATTGAGTCTTTTGTTTCTTCTGGGTGGGCAGACAGATTCTTTACCACTAACACCACCTCGGAAGCCCACCTTCTTATCATCCTGGCTCAAACATCCTCTTCTCAATGAGCCCTCACTAATCACTCTATTTAAATTGAATGCCCATTCCAGCATATTCTCTCTTTTTTCTAGTTCATTTTCCAACACCCTACTCCCCACCTGGCATTCAAAATCTTACCTTTGTAAGTTTTTTCTTGGTCTTTCTTCTTTCAATAGGCCGTAAGCACCAAAGGAAGAGATTTGGTCAACTTGTATTCACCCAGCCCTACAACAATGCTTAATATGTGAAGATGATCAATTAATATTTGCTGAATGAAATAAGTGGGATCTTTTATTCTCGGAAGATTGTGAGTTAGCATTGCTTTGGGTCTTTTGTCTAGTTAAAGTAACTGTTAACCTTCTTATGGATTTCTATGAATCTAGAGGAATTTCTTCATCCCCATGAGTATTTTGGATTACAGTGTTAGAAGCTTCCTTTTTGTTTTTTTATTCAGGAGGACTAGCCATGTCATTAGGGTTTTAATTGGACTGCACAAGGATGGCCTGTTTTTTGTAGGTCATAGAATGGGGTTTAGCAAATCATGAAAATCTTGAAAAAAAAAAAATTTCCATCTGCTGGATGGGACACGGGCACCATTTATGGTTAGGAAAATTATTACTCTATCTGCCTATTCTGTCATTTCCACCCTGATTCTGTGTTACATGTGTGCATTTAATTTGTGCTGTTACAGTATTGTTTTATGCTTCAGTTCAGTTCAGTTCAGTCGCTCAGTCGAGTCCGACTCTTTGCGACCCCATGAATCGCAGCACGCCAGGCCTCCCTGTCCATCACCAACTCCCGGAGTTCACTCAGACTCACATCCATTGAGTCAGCGATGCCATCCAGCCATCTCATCCTCTGTCGTCCCCTTCTCCTCCTGCCCCCAATCCCTTCCAGCATCAGAGTCTTTTCCAATGAGTCAACTCTTCGCATGAGGTGGCCAAAGTACTGCAGTTTCAGCTTTAGCATCATTCCTTCCAAAGAAATCCCAGGGCTAATCTCCTTCAGAATGGACTGGTTGGATCTCCTTGCAGTCCAAGGGACTCTCAAGAGTCTTCTCCAACACCACAGTTCAGAAGCATCAATTCTTCGGCACTCAGCTTTCTTCACAGTCCAACTCTCACAGGAAAAACCATAGCCTTGACTAGACAGACCTTTGTTGGCAAAGTAATGTCTCTGCTTTTCAATATATTGACTGCTAATTTTGGAAATGCTTCAAAGCATGTATATTTTTCTCTATAACCATGTTTTAATACTTGAGATCAAAGATCCATGTGACTATGATATCTAAAATGGTGGTGTATGCAAAGGCTCAATAAAGTACAGGTTGACTCATATTTATGGTGCAGTGATGACTGTCTTTTAATTCTGAAAGTCAAATAATGCCATAAATTATAATCGTAATCTGTGGGTATCAATTATACCAAGCTATTCAAGAGCTACATATGAACAAATAAATCTTGCATGTTTTTAAAATATCAAGATATGTAGAATCAAAGAGTAGGAGAAAAAGAGTAAGTGAAAGAATAATTTTCTATTATACTACTTCAAATTTTATCTCTAGTTTACTTATGCATTGAGAACATTTTCAGAATGCTAATTAATCTTATTCAACTTGATGTGTCTTGCTTCCATATAGTGTTATAAAATTAATTGGTATAGTATTCATAAGAACAATTTTAGTGAATTTTTCAGACTCATAGGTTTTCCTTATGCTTCACTGACAAGGAGTTTTAGAAGAGGGGCAAAGTTGTGGTGGAGCCAGTACTAGTGGTGTACAGCTTTATTCCATTGCAAGATGGAAGCTAGTCAGCTCCGAGCTGGAAAAGAAGCACAAAGAAATGTCCCCTAATCCTAGATCAGAATCTCTTGGCTCTCTTCAAGTCTTACCCAAACCCACGTTATGATTGTGCCCTTCACTTCCTCTCTGGCATGCCTCCTCCCAGTTTCCTGGTGTCTCAAGACTTTAGAGAAACAACACTGTGCCTCAGAATATGTTCAAAGTCCCTGAGAATAAAGTCTAATTATTGGAGATAAAATGGCCTAAGTTTGTAATTCAAAAAATGGTCCTCAGAATTTTGGAGCACTGCAACAGAGAAACAGTTGACATGTGTTGCTATCACAGCAGGGACATCTGTGAAGGGATTTTAACATTGTTGATGCCTGTAACATTTTTGCCACGTTTGAGTGCCTGCTCAGTCACTTCAGTCCTGTCCAACTCTTTGCTAACCTATAAGTCGTAGCCCACCAAGCTCCTCTGTCCATGGAATTTTCCAGGCAAGAATACTGGAGTGGGTTGCTGTGCGGTAATCCAGGGGATCTTCCTGATCCAGGGATCAAACCTGCATCTCTTATGAATCCTGCATTGGCAGGCGTGTTCTTTACCATGAGCGCCAAGTTCAGTGGTCTGAACAATGTGTTCTGGCTTAATATGGCAGGCTTGAATTTCTACGTTACGGAAGCCAAAACTGTCATTTTCTTCAAAGATAAAATGTCACAGTCTTGTTTCAAAATTTTCTCTAGTACCCATTGGTTTCCTTAATAAAGTGTAAACATTTTAGCCTTAGCATTTCGGTCTCTCCTGAAATCTCCCCTCAGACAAGCTGGCTCAGTCACTGTTCTTCAGATTCCAGTGGAAAGGCCTCAGGGATTCCTGTTTGGTGTGCTTTTGCCAACAAACTTCTCATTCACTTAACATGACCTCTGTGCCTACATCGTTAAATCCAGCATCTGTCATAAATGCTCTTTTGATAAAGCTATGCTCCAATTTTGATTTTCTAGGCATTTAATTGCCTGGAGTACTCCAGATAGTGAATTTGATGTCAGATCTTATCTCTTACTAGAAGTGAAATCTTGGGCAAATTCTTGTCTCTCTAAATCCCAATTTCTTCATACATTGAATGGTGGTAAAAATATCAAATTCAGAGTTTAGTGAAGGCCAAACTTAGCAGACTCTAATAAATTGTAGAAATATTAGATATATCATAATTTCTGTTCAATACCATGTATGGTTATAGTAGTTACCATTTATATATAAATATCCCATTTCTCCATGTACACCCTGAAATTCTTGAGAGTGTTGTATAGTATATGCTGTATATGCCTGGCTAAGTCTTTTTCCATTCTATATAAACAAAGGCATTTCTCAATTTATGGAATGAATTTAATACAGTGACAAAATGCTTCTGGAGTATCTCATGTTAAGTATCTCATTAGTTGGTTAGTAATATGTAAGGATAGTGCTTAATTCTTTGCTGTTGTTAATTACAGGGGACATGGGGTAATTTAAAATGGAATTGTGACAAAGAGGATCTAAGTTCTGTATATTAATTAAAAAATTATATATCCCTCCTTTTCATCTCTCTGCCAGAAAACCAATGCTGAGTTTGATCAAATGTCACCTGTTATTCATCATTTTAGCTTTAAAAGCTAGGACCCTGCCTTGAGTCTCTGACTTCAGGGTGACTTGTAATTCAACCTATTGGGGTCCGACTGTATATCAAAACACAGTGCTTTAATTAGATCTTTCAAACAGCTGACAAAAGAAGAAACATTGAGGGTGGGGTAAAGAGAGAGAAAAGATGCTTCGTTTTAGGGACCTATTTTTTTTTTTTTCCTTTTTATCTTGATCAAAGGACCTCAGTGGCTGCTTCACAGACTCAAATCAGTGGAGTCTCCAGGGTTTACATTAGTTTCTCTCTAGGGTAAACAGGACAGCCTGCAGCAGAGCAAGGAAAGTATGTAATGTAGCCAAATAGATTATTTTTAAAAACACGTTTTGGTTATTAATTTGAAGTTGAGCAATCTGTTTTTCTATATGAGGATACAATGATTACAAGTGTTCATTAGAGCTTCAAAGCTTGGTCAAAGGCAACATGAGATTCACCCAGTATTCCTTTTTGCTACTGATTGGTTCGTGATGGCTCACTGTCAAGTGATGGCTTCCAATGAGGGCAAAAAGCATGGGCTCGCCTTAGAACTACAAAACTAACAGGAATATTATTTTTCATGATTCCTTATAATTTAAATGCTTTGGAGTATTTAATTGAATTAAGAATAAGGGAATTGTTCAAGTCACTTTTTAAAAATCATAGAAACTGTGCAATTGCTTGAAAAATTAGGGAGAGAAAAATTATTGGATAAGACTTAATTGTGTTACTTAGAAAAGCAACTTTTAGCAGCTCAGAGACATCTAACAAAAGCTTTAAAAGACTCATTTGTATTTACTTAAGAATTCTATTTGTATTCTATTTCTATTTGTATTCTAATTCTATTCTATTTGTATTTACTTAGGAGTCCTGACAATCTTTCAAAATGAACTAATGGTAAATATGAAGGAATAAAAGCTTTAACTGCTGTATGAAATGAACCATAATGCAACAATTAAAAGAGTACCATTAAAAGTGATATTTGTAATATGGGATAATGTTAATAGAAAAAGTTTAGACACAAAATTAGGTTTATATTATTTGATTAAAACTATAAAAAACAAAGTAATGTATAAAATATAACAAAATGCTAATAGGATTATATCTAGGTGTAGGTAGATATCGCCTTAACTTTTCTCATAACATTTAAGGGCAAATGCAATTTTATTTATTTTTTATTTTTTTGCAATTTTAAAATAAGAGGCTATTTCTTCCTGTTGAAAATATAGGAAGAGATCTTCCTCTCACTAAGCTCCTCTGTCCATGGAATTTCTCCAGGCAAGAATATTGCAGTTGGTTGCCATTTCCTTCTCCAGAGGATCTTCCCGACCCAGGGATGGAACCCGCATCTCCTGCAATGGCAGGCAGATTCTTTACCACTGAGTCACCTTGGAAGCCCCATAGCTGTGAGTACGTCCTCTCTTTCTGAAATATATGTAAACCCTTTTGGAAACTAGATAGGCCTTTGTCAGCTTCATGAACCAGGAACATTTCTTATCCGGGAACTATCTCTTTGAAATGCAAACATCAAAGTCTTTTCCCTATGAGGACACGGTGGACAGAATAAACCTGGAAGTCTACGAACCAGGAAGCGTCCTTGTGAGTGTGAGTACAGTGTGCTAAGGCAATCCAGTCCTGTTGACTCTTTGTGACCCTATGGACTGTAGCCCTCCAGGCTCCTCTGTCCATGGGATTCTCCAGGCAAGAATACTGGAGTGGGTTGTCATGCTCTTCTCCAGGGGATCTTCGCGACCCTGGGATCAAACCCGTGTCTCTTAGTCTCATACACCGGCAGGCGGTTTCTTTACCACTAGCGCCACCTAGGAAACAACCTCACAGACATCTAATCTGTTCAGTTTGTCTGCCTTGATTTTGGACTTCAGACTTAGCAGCAGCAGCAGCAGAAGGCAATGGCACCCCACTCCAGTACTCTTGCCTGGAAAACCCCATGGACGGAGAAGCCTGGAGGGCTGCAGTCCATAGGGTCGCTGAGAGTCAGATACGACTGAGCGACTTCACTTTCACTTTTCACTTTCATGCATTGGAGAAGGAAATGGCAACCCACTCCAGTGTTCTTGCCTGGAGAATCCCAGGGATGGGGGAGCCTGGTGGGCTGCCGTCTATGGGGTTGCACAGAGTCGGACACGACTGAAGTGACTTAGCAGCAGCAGCAGCAGCAGCAGCAGCAGCAGGGCTTCCTTGGTGGCTCAGGAGGTAAAGAATCCACCTGCAATGCATGAGACCTGGGCTCGACCCCTGGGTGGGGAAGATCCCCTGGAGCAGGGCATGGCAACCCACTCCAGTATTCCTACCTGGAGAATCCCCATGGACAAAGGAGTCTGGCGGGCTGCAGTCCAGGGGGTCACAAAAAGTTGGATATGACTAAGCGACTAAGCACAGCACAGCACAGCCTTCAGAGCTGTGAGAAGGATATGTTTGTTTGAGCTCCTCTGCCCCATCCCTACTCTGGCCCTGGCCCCACCACACATAAAAGGCAATGAAAACATTAAAGGAGACAGTCTCCCAGTCTCTGTGGGAGGACAGGAGCCTTAACTTGAATGGGCACCTCACTCCAAGGTATGAAACTACTTTCTGTCATAAAAATAAGAAAACGGTGTTTTCCCTCTGGCTAGTTCAGTTACCTAGCATAGATGGTCACTGAATTACCAGGTGAATTTAGAATGAATTCTGTATGACTGATGGTGCTGTCCAGCCCTCCCACTTGAGGATTAGTTATTATTATCTTGAAAATAGGTATGTATTGGGCTTCCCAGATGGAGCTAGCAGTAAAGAATCTGCCTGCCAATGCAGAAGATACATGAGATGTGGGTTCGATCCCTGGGTAGGGAAAATTCCCTGCAGAAGAGCATGGCAACCCACTCCAGTATTCTTGCCTGGACAATCCCATGGGCAGAGGAGCCTGGTGGGCTACCGTCCATAGGGTCACAAAGAGTCGGACATGACTAAAGTGACTTAGCCTGCAATGGACTCTATCAGTTTTGCTATATAAGAGGGTAAAACTCCTTTCTATCTTTATAGTCTCCTAGCAGGTTACCTGTGATGTGCATTATAGTCTGCTTTAGTCCTTATTCAAAAATAAAAGTACTGTCTTTCTCTATTATCTTTTTTGGGTTGGGAAAGCATTGTGTTTTTAATTATATTTCTCTAATGATTTCAAATTTTATATAATGAGTATTATTATGAATACAGTGGGAAATATTTTATTTTATAATTAGCTTCTATTTTTGTAATTGATTTCTTAACCTTTTTTGTTAACCACCAGTTAATAACCACTTTATTTGTTTATCCTGCTCTAAACTATAAACTGTTCTTAGCTCTAGATCGACTTTTCCAAGTCAAAAGAATTCTTTTGACTGTCTGTTCCATTTTCTTCTGAGCTGCATGTTGTAGGGTGTTAAGCCTGGGAAATACCTGTTTAACATATTGTTGCAGCTAGGAGCTCCATTGATCTCTCAAGGAGATCTGCTTAAAATCTCCTCTGCTTTTCAAAGCAACCAATTTATTGTTAGTCTGGTTAGCCTTCCTTTGGGCTCTGCCTTCAAAATATTTCTCTTCTTCTTTCTTTCCTCTATTGAGAATCAGAAAACAACAAAAAATATTTTACTATAAGGATGTCCTAAATATTATATTCTATCTTTCTGTCTACTTATCATCATCTATCTTTGTGTTAACAATTGATTCAGAATAGAATAAACCAATAGTGTTTTATAAACTGATTATTGTTTATCTGAAGTTTAAATTTAACTGGGCATCATGTATTTATAATTTTAAATATAGAAACCCCACATGTATGATCATCATAAATATGCTTATTGGAACCATTTTCCTCCAGATGATAATTTCTTTACCCAGGTCAGGGTAATTTTATAGTCTATTATTTAAAATAAGTTGATAGATTAGACACAGTGAAGCTAACAGAAAACACATAATTTAAATGAGTCGAAAGTGACTTATTTCTCAGATAAAAAGATTTCTCCTATTCTTTAGGGAAAATTAAGTTTCCAATTAAGATACTGGAAGATAAGCATCATTTGAAAGAGTAAATCAAAGAAATCATATTTTGTTTATAGATTTTAAAATTTTTTTCCTCTTTACAAATACATTGCTGTAAAATTTTGAGTAGAAAATACAAACGTATTTTGCTATACATAAATGAAATCCCACTACTTTTTTCCCACTCTACAATATAGCAAAATTTTTTCCTTGCAGTCAAAAGAGTAAGTAAGTGCCTGTTTGCTACTAAGTCCTCTAAACTTCTCTATATTCTTCTTTCTCCTTCCCCTGAGTGCTATAGTTCACGTGTATAATGAGAGACACCTTGAGACGGCTGGTGTCAGTAGCTCATTTCCTCCCCCTTTTGGTAGCTAGCTAGACTCCCGTCTGAGGCTGAGGAAAGAACAAGCAGATGGTGGTGCCTGAATTTGGGGTTCCCCTTTTCCAACAAGCCTGTTTTTAATGTCCCATGACATTGTGAAAAGAAGCTCCCTTTGTTACATTGTCAAAATCAAGTGGCCATTTCCTACTCCTCTTTCTCTCTCAGTACGTAGAATAGTAGTATCTGGTGAGGTCTTCTTCTGACAATCCCTGTTCTCCCTCCTCAGCTTGCCCCCCACATGCCCCCCAGCCCCGCAAAGAGCTACACAGCATATGCAGGGCAATGGGATGGCTTTGCCTTGCTGTTTCCCCGACTGTATGTTTTCCCAAAGCGTTCACTTTACTTCTGGTTGCTAATGTTGTGTGTTTCTTTGCCCTCATTGCATGTGTACTTTCTGAATTGGGGGACCGTAACAGTCAGGTAATTTAGAATCAGATCTATCTTTTCATTGTGTCTTATGAAACCTAAAGGGCATGGACCCCTACCCCAGAGTGGAAAACAGACATCAAAGCCATTCTTCATTCCATTCTGAAAATTTCCCTTTGCGCTTTATAAAATTTCAGAAATTAGAACTGCTAAGGAAAAAAAATATTTGAAAAGGTCAAGATTTTCGATTAGGTTTTGCCAGTACCATATTTTTTTCTTCTCTTGAAATGGATTTGAGATTTAAATAATTTTGGAAGCTTTGTTGAATAATCCATGAACATTCTGTTGCAGGAAGAGGGACTCCTTCCAGGGCCTGAAACTGAGCTCTTGTCTAACACTCGGAAATGAATTGTCTGAGGAGACACATGTGCTGACAAAGCAAGAGATTTTATTGGGAAAGGGCACCCGGGTGGAGAGCAGCAGGATAAAGAACCCGGGAGAACTGCTCTGCCACGTGGCTTGCAGTCTAGGGTTTTATGGTCATGGGATTAGTTTCTGGATTGTCTTTGGCCAATCATTCTAATTCAGTCTTTCCTGGTGGCGCACACATCGCCCAGCCAAGATGGATGCTAGCGAGAGGGATTCTGGGAAGTGGACGGACACGTGGCGTCTCCTTTTGACCTTTCCCGAACTCTTCCGGTTGGTGGTGGCTTATTAGTTCCATATTCCTTACCAGGATCTCCTGTCATAAAACAACTCATGTGAATGGTTACTAAAGGGCCTGGCCAGGGTGGGTGGTTTCAGTCAGTGTGCTTCCCCTAACAATTCTAGAGTGTAAATTTCAGAGTTAGAGAAGAGATACCAGGTGAATTAATATATTTTCAGGTTTTGTAAATTGATGATCAGGGTAAGAGGTGCTTGCTTGGAGCACAAATGTAAAATGTAGTTTAAAGAATGATCCTCAGTGATTTGTTAATCTTCTTCCCTTTAAAAACAGATTGAATACCTTTATGTGAAAGACTTATTCCATGTTCTTCTTCACAAAAATGTTAATATCTGAAGTACAATTTGGGGGGGAAAAAACTCCATAAATTCCTTTATTCTCTTACTAGAAGTTCGAAATTTCCATGTAGTACTCTCTACCAATTTGAGCCTGTAAACTCTTCTGATTTTACTGAGATCCATAAGTAAATGATCCTGCTACACATCAGTGATAATTTCACTTTGCTCTAAAATACTGGAGAAAACAAAAAGTTGGCCAACAGGTGCCATCTTTGATCATTTTTCCTTATGTTTAAGGCATTAATGTTAAGTTAAACGTTTCATTTTAGAGTAAGTTCTGCAGTAACATTTTGGATTTTCCCACTTCCCTTTTATACTCTGCTGTGTATGACGAGGGCTGTGAGACTACACTGTATCTTCTAGGCCCCTTTGGTACTGGAAGGAGATCTGGATGATAAAGAAAGAGAAGCTTCTGGCTTCCAGCTCCCACCCAGTGATAACTGCCATTGTTGTTGTAATGATAGTGATGGTGAGGCGATTTTAAACTCAACAGTCCAAATGGAAGCTGCATTTTTCTATAGGAAATGGTTCTTATTTGGCATCCTAGAACAAGCCCTGACGGAGCTTCCAACAGTGCGGCTTCAACATTAGGGAACATTAGCAGGTCCTAATCTCTAGGTATTAAATCTTCTTTCTTGCTCCTCTAGCCCTCATCATCAGTTTGTTTCTCCAGATATTCTGTCCCTTTGTTATCAATTTCCCGTTCTTACATGTTTCAATTCCTATTGTTTCTATCCTCCTGACTGGTCCCTGACAAAGTACTGCTTTGAAGCCACTAGATTTCCTAGACTACAAGTAGCTTTGGAACCTTTGTCCCTTTCCCAGGTGGCGCTAGTGGTAAAGAATCTGCCTACCGATGCAGGAGATGCAAGAGACAGAGTTTTGATCCTTGGGTCGAGAAGATCCCCTAGAGAAGGAAATGGCACTGCATCCAGTATTCTTGCATGGAAAGTTACATGGCAGAGGAGCCTCTTGGGCTTCGGTCCATGGGGCTGTAAAGAATTGGACAGAAGTGTATGTGTGTGTATGCGCACGCGCGCGCACACACACACACACACACACACACACAGAGATATGTGCAACAAACCAAATGGACCCCAAGGACATTATGTTTAGTGAAAAAAGTTAGATTTTCACCCCCACAATATTAATAGTGTATGATTCCATTTATATAACATCCTTGAAACAATAAACTAGATGGGTAGAGAACAGGTTAGCGGCTGTCTGGGCACAAGGATAGGTTTAGTGGGGAGGCAGCACAAAGGAATTGTTTTGTGATGGTGCATCAAACATGTATTTTGATTGTGGTGGTGATTATACAAATTTGTACATGAAAAAAGGTGCATAAAACTACACACACACACACAAATGAATGCAGGTTTTAAAATGCAGGTCCTAATGTCAGTTTCCTGGTTTTGATTTTACACTAGAGCCTCTATAAGGTGTCATCATCGGGGAAGCTGGGTAAAAAGCTGGGAAGCTGGGACTCTTTGTTCTATTTTCTCAGCTTACTATGAGTCAACTGTTACTTCAAAATAAAAAGTGTATAAAACTGTGTTGGGTACAAGCCAACTCAATAAAAATTAGATAACCTGATTTTCTTTGTTGGTGAATATTTTGTGGCTTTTATGTCAGCCAAGAAAGCATAACCTTTTTAGATACAATTATTGACTGGGAAGTTTAGTACTCTTGTGCTTTGGGGAATAAAGTGCTGTCAACAGTGTGGTCCCACAAAATGAACAGAACATGCTACTAGAGGAAGAACAGTGTGTTAAGATTTCTCCTGGCATTGGCTGCTAGAGCAGGAAAAGCTGAAAAATGGGGTTTCCCCATGTGTCCTCAGAGACCTGGACAGCCAGTCTTTAATTATTCAGTTGCTGCAAGAATCAGTGTTTCTAGCCAAGACACATAGTAATCAAACTGATGAAAAGTAAAGATAAAAATAAAATATTAAAAGCAACAAGGGAAAAATGACAAATAACATACAAGGGAACTCCCATTAGGCTATCAGCTGATTTCTCAACAGAAACTCTACAAACCAGAAGGGAATGGCATAATATCTCTAAAGTGATGAAAGGGAAAAACATACAACCAAGGATATTCTACCCAGCAAGACTCTCAATTCAGATTTGATGGAGAAATCAAGAGCTTTATGGACAAACAAAAGTTACCACCAAAGCAGGTTTACAACAAATAAAGGAACTTCTGTAGGCAGGAAACATGAGAGAAGGAAAAGACCTATAGAAAATAAACCCAAAACAATTAAGAAAACAGTAATAGGATCATTTATATTGATAATTACCTTAAATGTAAATGGATTAAATGCACCAACCAAAAGACATAAATTGGCTGAGTGGATGAAAACACATCCATCGTATGCACTTTCAGTTACCACATCACTCTGATTGACCCCTCAAATTCTATGTAGTTATTTTATATTGCTAAGTTAATCATGGAGAAGGCAATGGCACCCCACTCCAGTACTCTTGCCTGGAAAATCTCATGGACGGAGGAGCCTGGTAGGCTGCAGTCCATGGGGTCGCTAAGGGTTGGGCACAACTGAGCGACTTCACTTTCACTTTTCACTTTCATGCATTGGAGAAGGAAATGGCAACCCATTCCAGTGTTCTTGCCTGGAGAATCCCAGGGACAGAGGAGCCTCGTGGACTGCCGTCCATGGGGTCGCACAGAGTCGGACACGACTGAAGTGACTTAGCAGCAGCAGCAGCAGCAAGTTAATCATGTTCCCAATATGGCTTGCAATTATGATCCTCTTTTATTTTTTGTCTGGCTATTGATTGTGAAAACTGATACACATCTTTCACTATTGAAAAAGAAAGAATCAGTGTTTTTAACCTTTAGATTACATGCCACAGAAAGTCATTGATTGCAAAATGGAATTTAAGAATTTCTAACAATTACCGTGATTATGTATTTTGTTTACAAGTGCTTGATTCCTTCTAAGTTCTACTTCCTGCCAATAGAGAATAAGTATTTTAAAATAAGCTGCATTGCATGTTATGTTATCATTTTTTGAAAAGCCCCTGATGCTGGGGAAGATTGAAGGCAGGAGAAGAAGGGGATGACAGAGGATGAAATGGATGGATGGCATCACTGGCTCAATGGACATGAATTTGAGCAAACTCTGGGAGATGGTGAAAGACAGGGAAGTCAGGCATGCTGCAGTCCTTGGGGTCACAAAGAGTTGGACATGACTAAGCAATTGAACAACAACAACAATTTTAAAATTGTATTTCCTCAGGAAATATATTATGTCATTTAAAAAGGAAGTTTGGGTCCCAAGCTGAATATTGAGTAAAGTAAAACAGATAATTTAAACTTCTTAGTACTTCCAGAAATCAGCAAAAGTTGGAGAGATGAGTTTTACCAATGAAATGATGATGGAAAGGTCATAGACCACTCTCTTTACTACTGAACTGGTACTAGGTAGCTGCCATCTAAAAATAGTAGGATGTACTTAGAGGCATATTTGAAATATGAGCTATAATATGGTGGAACTGCCAAAGGTCTAGTTGTTTATATCTTTCAGTGGATAAAACTCTGAGAATAACTGCATAAACCATCACTGTTCTTGTGGTTAACATTAAAATAAACTGTTCAAAGGAGCAGAAAATGTTGCACCAACAGAGGAAAAAAATATTAGCCAGGAGTGAAAAGCACAATTGAAAAGACAAAATTGCCTGATTATTAAAATCTGCTTAAAGAAAATAACCCCAATCTTGGTGAAACTCCACGCTATAGTTATGATTATATCTGTTTGGAGATTAAAAAGAAACCAACAGGATGAAAAAGATACAATTATTAAATGATGTTTGATGTTTGATAGTTCTAACATACAAGAAGAATGACTGATTGAAAGATGAACCCTAACCTTGCTCTTTATTTTAAATTGGAAAGCATGGACACTGATAACTTGGTAATTTAAAAATCTTTATCCCAATTTATACAGATTGAAATTACAGAAAATGATTTTTAAACTGTATATGAGATTTCTTTTTAATTAATGAAAATGCCCATTGATGAGTGTTTGCAGAGAAATGAATCTATGATGTTGATATTGATGTCAACAAGGGGTCACCCTTTTATATTCTGCATGAATCATCATCCCTGGGGTGGTGCGTCAATAATATCCCCTCTCAAAGAATTTGTTTTTTTGCTTTTCTTTGTGGATTAGTGGGCTGGACATAAATGCTGAATTTTGTTGAAAATTAACAGAAATAATTATTTAGATGCTTATCTTTTAGATAAATTTATAAAGAAATGGGAAATGAGTTTGAAAATCTGCGCTTTGACGTGTATATGTGCTGGTTTAGGCAGAGAAATCTGCTGATCAAATTAGGGCCCTCCCTGGTGGTCCAGTGGTTAAAGAATCCCCCTGGCAATGCAGGGAACATGGGTTTGATCCTAGTCCAGGAAGATTTCACGTGCTGCGTAGGCGTACTGCAACTACGGAGGCCCACGCGCTCTAGAGCCTATGCTCTGCAACAAGAAGAGGAGCCCCACTCTGCAACCAGAGAAAGTCCCCGCACAGCAACCAAGACCAAGCATAGCCAAAATAAATAAGTAACGATTTTAAAAAGATTTTCAATTTAGTAAAACTACTGTTTTAAGAGGAAAATTAAAAACTTGGAAAAATGGCTAAAATATGGGTTAAAATGATGAATCACGGCTTTATCTAACGGCAAACAGTAGTTCTCAAAGTTGGCTTATTTAGCAAAACCATTTTAAGATTGAATTATCTGTGAAAGCTTTCACCGGGTGTGATAAGACAGAAGTTAAAATGTGACAGCTGTGAAGAACTGACATCGACCATGAAATTTTGGAAATTTTAATTCAGTGACATGTGGTAAAAGTTAGTCCTATATTATTATTTTTTTGTCTTCACAAAAGCCCTTCAACTATGTTTCTTCTCAGACAATAAAAAAGAGAGCCTTACAATATTTCACATAGCACACTGACTTTTCAGCTAAAAGATACTTAAGTTTCTACCAGCAGTCAATTCAAACATTCAAGAATACTATCTCGCTGGTAGTATTCTTGTCATTTTATGCCAGTGATTATGCTTATAAAGTTTACAAAACAGTGAAAACAAATGATCTCTATTTGTAGGCATATTTTAAGTGCTGAAAATATGGTGACACCATCAAGAAGAGAAATTACTATACAAAGTAAATTCAGCTGGCTCAATTTTGGGAAATAAATAATTTCAGTCCATGGTAATTAAATAAGGAAGCAGAGAGGAAAACCTATTTTGATTTTCCTGATAACAAATGATTAAAGCATTTTGTTACTGTTAAACGGTTAACAACAATTTTTTTTTTTATTCAACAAATATTTATTGAGCTTACTTTCTGCTGGCACTTTCCTAAGCACTTGGCACAGTAAGTGAACAAAGCAAACACAATCCTGGCTTGTTTAAGGACTGTAAAAATTTTCAAGTTATGACTACCCTAAATGAAATGATTTTAGACACCACCCTTCATGGATCAAAGCCTTGTTGTAGCAAAGGGGCTTGTATAAGTCAATGAAGCTATAAGCCATGCCATGCAGGGTCACCCAAGGCAGATGGTCAGATGAAGAGTTCTGACAAAACATGGTCCACTGGAGGAAGGAATGGCAAACCACTCCAGTATTCTTGCCTTGAGAACCCCATGAACAATATGAAAAGGCAAAAAGAGAGGACACTGAAAGATGAGTCTCCCAGGTCAGAAGGTGTCCAGCATGCTACTGGGGAAGAGTGGAGGGCAATTACTAGTAGCTCCAGAAAGAATGAAGTGGATGGGCCAAAGTGGAATTGATGCTGTTGTGGGTGTGTCTGGTGGTGAAAGTAAAGTCTGATGCTATAAAGAACAACACTGCATAGGAACCTGGAATGTTAGGTCCATGAATCAAGGTAAATTGGACATGGCCAACACGAGACGGCAAGATTGAACATCAACATCTTAGGAATCAGCAAACTAAAATGGATGAGAATGGGTGTATTTAATTGAGATGACCATTTTACCTACTACTGTGGGTAAGAATCCCTTAGAAGAAATGGAGTAGCCCTCATAGTCAACAAAAGAGTCCAAAATGCAGTACTTGAGTGCAATCTCAAATATGACAGAATGATCTCTGTTCATTTCCAAGGCAAACCATTCAACATCACAATAATTCAAGTCTATGCCCCAACCACTGATGCTGAAGAAGCTAACGCTGACCAGTTCTATGAAGACCTACAACACTTAGAACTAACACCAAAAACAGATGTCCTTTTCATCATAGGGGACTGGAATGCAAAAGTAGGAATAATAGGCAAGTTTGGCCTTGGATTACAAAGTGAAGCAGGGCAAAGGCTAACAGATTAGGTTTGTAAAGA
The DNA here is from genome assembly GCF_002263795.3 of Bos taurus. NCBI lineage: Eukaryota > Metazoa > Chordata > Mammalia > Artiodactyla > Bovidae > Bos > Bos taurus. The sequence continues at coordinate 23,864,552 of NC_037336.1, read as the reverse complement.
GAACATACTGGTCATAGCAAACACCCTACTCCGACAACATGATTCTACACATGGACATCACTAGACGGTAAATACTGAAATCAGATTATGTTCTTTGCAGCCAAGGATGGATAAAGCTCTCTACAGACAGAGACTTTGGGTAGTTATTTTTTTTACTATTAGAGAGAACTTCCTGGAAATGTTAAAAAAAAAAAAACAAAAAACACTGGTCTTGATACTCTCTTATTTCTCTAAACAAGTCGTTAATTTGAGAATCAGAACGGTACTTGAGTGAGTGTGGGAAAAGTGAGCTGATGGAACTGGGTGACCCTTTGGTGCAGACCTGTGGGGCACTGACAGTCTGCGGGAACCTCCTCCCCTAGAGACAGAATGGAGTAGTACAATGGCCAGAAATTTCATGTCCTCAGGCCCTGGCCTTTTGGTTTGTTTTAACTGGATGGCAGAGCATCAGCAGTGGATACTCTTGCTCTCAAGTATCTTTTCCTCTGCTCCATGCAGCCCACCTCCTTTCCATTCAGGACAGAGCTCAGAGAAGCTGATTAAGCTTCACCTTCTTTAGTTATAATATCGCTGTACTTCTTTTTCCCTGAGACCATATTTTATTCCCAGATGCAATATGGGTGTCCCCTATGCTTTTCCACTTCATATATACAGTCATTTTCTAAGTTCTTCTAGACATGGTCTTACTCTTTGATGTTGTGCCTATTTCTTTTTTTTATTGAAGAAAAATGTCACGTTCAGTTTCTGGGGTATCTAATTTTGCTCTTATTATATGAAGATTTTATTTATGGGTTTATCTAGATAAAATTTTAGATGACAATAAAAGGACGGTGGAAAGAACAGAGTATCAGTCTACAGGCACCACCCTTGCCTGTCTTTTAAAGTCAGATGAGATGGCTCTGTGTGATTTCTAAGGTCCTTCCTACTCTAGCTTCTTCTCTCATTTCTAGACTCCATCATAGATTCATAAAAACAGAATCATTTTTCTTTCCAGAAGTTGCCAATCTTACCTGTTGGATTCATGAGATCATTGTAATATGTATCAGATTTTAAGTCTTAAGATTTTTTTTCCCACTGAGACAAAGATTATTTTCTATGATAAGAATTCCCACAATAAAAAATGGCTAGGCACTTGCCTTAAAACTCCTCCTGCAATTTTTTTCTTTGCTTTCTTTTACTTTATGAAGCTCATTTTTGGAGAGGCTTATTTTCTGAGCTGTAATAAAATGAAGGTCATGGGTCTAGATTCTGATAAAGTTACATGCATACTAAGTTGTTTCAGTCATGTCCAACTCTTTGCACCCCTCTGGACTGAAGCCTGCCGGGCTCCTCTGCCCATGGGATTCTCCAGGCAAGAATACTGGAGTGGGTTGCATGCCCTCCTCCAGGGGATTTTCCCAACCCAGGGATAAAACCCATGTCTCCTGCAGCTCCTGCATGTGGATTGCACATGGATTCTTTACTGCTGAGCTGGCAGAGAAGTCCCTCTGATTAAGTACTTGCTACTTAAGAAATGTGCAGAATTTGAAGTGAAATAGCACTCTACTAGAAATCTGTGGGGCTTTCCGGGTGGCTCAGTGGTAAAGAACCCACCTGCCAAGCAGGAGGTGCAGTTTCAGTCCCTGGGTCGGGAAGACCCCTGCAGAAGGACATGACAACCCACTCCAACATTCTTGCCTGGGAAATCCCATGGACAGAGGAGACTGAGGGGCTACAGTCCATGGGGTTGAAAAAGAGTCAGGCACAACTTAGCAACTAAAACAACAATAACAAGAAATCTGTGTGTGTCTAAAAATAATGTAACTGCTTTCATAATGTAGGAGCAAATTTCAGAGGAGTATTTCTTTTTAAAACAAACTTAATCAGACTTAATAAGCAGATAAATAGACATCAAGTGGTGTCACTGCATGAGAAACTAGATGTGTTTGCATATGACTGGGTGCAGGAGTTCAAGCAGGCTTGGTCTTTAGACTACCATCTTGAGATATTTTAGGAGAAGCTAGGTTGAACTGTGTACATATTTGAGTTTAGACTTTAGAAAACTCTCAGCTGGAGTTTCACCAGTAAAAGAGGAAAATATAAATGCTCTTCCTCGTGTATACACATGCCACCACGAGTGTTTCCACACCTATTTTACTTGATAGTTTCCAATGACTGAAAGAGATTTCATTATTGAGTAGCTGTTTGTCAGCAAGCGTGACTAAAAATCATTTTAAAAAGTCTGTGTGGGAAAGCAGATTCTCGTATTTAGGTCCAAATGTTTTCTTAGTATGACGTGGAGACTGGCTAAATCCTCTATGTAGAAGTAATCATGTTTTGTGCATGATAATATCTGGTCTTTGTCATTGTCTATGTAAAAATAAATTAAAGTTATGAATAATGTTTAAAAAAGTGAATTATACAACATCATTTGTATTTGGCTTTGATCATAAAGCAACACAGGGAGCATGGGCAAGGGTTGTGCACATGTACACACACACATACACACATACAGGCACACGGGCACAGAAACTCACACTCTCCTCTGCCTCATTCTTCTTCCTTTCTGAGATCAATCTACAACATCAGTAACTCTACTGAAATAATATAAGATTTTTTTTCCCTTCAAAAGTCTGCCAGGGAAAACTTCTAATCAAGTGCCTCTGAAAGGTTTATAAACCCCTAAAATCCAGTAATGATGGTATAATAAAGGTAAGTTTTGGGGGAAGAAAATGCCCATCCAAAGTAGAAAAACTACTGGCTAAAAGTCACAATACATCAAAAATGTATTTTCCAGGATAATTTCCATTTAACTGATAGGTTTTTCCATAAAAAATTATAAAATATGTAAAAGAGAAGACAGAATATTCAAATAATACTTGTTTTAGTTTTTCCAACGTTACAATCAAGGAGTTGGAGTAGATACTAAGTTTTTTTTTTTTCCCAGCGCTAATATTCTATGATTTTTGTCAACATAGGATGTTAAAATGTATCCCACTGTTTTATTCAGATGGTTAGAACAAGTGGCACAAAATTGTGATGTGTGACAATATCACCCTTTTAATTTACAGATAAGGAAGTCCCAGAGAAGTAACATGAATATATCCAATGATACACATCATTAGGGTATCAATGAATGTCACTGCTTCCAAATCTCCCTAATTAGCAAGTATTTTGTTCTGTGTTATTAAGGACTCAAAATTCCCTCCCCACCCCTGGAAATTCTCTTTTAGTAGTTATGGGGTGAGGCCAAGAAGTAAAAAACAACCCTCAATATTTGACTTGTAATTCAAGTTAGGACCACAGACCCACGTCAGACTACCTGGGATACAGCGAAGGAGAGGAGGAGCTTTGTCGCACAGCCCTTGGGCAGGCTTGTGCCCCACTGTTACACAGCAGGATCTTCCGGTTCATTATCTTAGGCCACAGTCTCCCACCTCCCCAGGGTCTTCTCCCTTTTAGATGAACAGCATATTATATGAGTGACATCACTTGATATCTAGGGTACTTTTCTCTTACAGTCTTCCTATGGAAAAGGATATGCCTGAAACAAAAAGAATTAAAAGACTGGATCTGTAGCCCTTTCTTACCATCTGCTCCAACCTCACGTTCTAGAAGTTTAATTCTGCTCAACTCCCGGAAACTCTTCTTATCGGAAAATATGAATCTGGCCATCACCATGCAACAGTCTTGAGCCTTTAAGGCAGTCTGGGATTCAAAAATTAATTACTGTACGTCAAATCATGGTGTGATGAAGTGAATTTTCCTAAATTGTTAGAATGTATCACAAGGAGAAGGCTCTTTGAATATCGTTGTAATAAGAATTCGTTAAGCTTTTGGTAGTAAAAGAAAAGCTTAAATAGAATTACTATCTAATAATGTAGTTGGCTTTATACAGAGACAGTGGACAGCAAAGTTGCTTCTAAGATCATTCATGTAGAATTCCAAGCACCTCAACGTTCCTATTTCTGTCAGCTCTCAGTATATGGATATTCACTGTTGGCAAAGTGCAACCACCAAAAAAGTTTCTGCCCCTTATGCTACCCACGGATGCCAAAGGTTAGTTTAAGGCTTTTTGAATGTAGCACACTGCAAGAAATACAATTCAGCTCTCAATGAAATATCGTTCCTGATTTTCTTTGTTAATAAAAATTTGAAATAGTCTCTTATCTACTAATTTCAGGGAAAAGGTTAAAAAAGGAAAAAGTGAATAACTTACCTCTCACAATATGCATTGCTCCAAATGCTGAAAAAAAGCTTACTAAAATTTTGCCAAAATTAGAATTCAGCCTAACCAAATTTCTTTTTAAACCATATTTAAGGTATGTTTGTTACTGAAGTTGTCAAAATAAATTAATTGTTTAGTTATGTTGTTTATAAAGCAGTCTTATGCTGGCTCTGAGGATCAAGTATACAGCGAAAGCTATAATAGACTGCTGAATGATATATAAAAGTTTTTGTGGACATTTTATGTTTGTTTTATAAGGCTGATCTGTTTCAACCTATTTAAACTTTTTATTTATTAATATTTAAAAGAATAAATGAGGAGATCAATGGTATTAGTCTATCCTTTTTGGGTTAAGGAACTGAGTTGGCTGTAGAAACCTACTAACCTTAGGTATATGTATAGTTAGTTTTCTATGTAGCTGGGGCCAAGAAAGTGGTTAGTTAATATATGTACCTCAAACGCCTTAAGTGGATACCTATTAAAAGGTACAAAAAATATAAATAATACTGTGTATTTTAAAAATTTTTAAATAAACACAAAGAATATATAGGTATATATGTTATAATTTCAAAGTCAACACTAGCACATAAGTTTTACTTATCTAAATACATACTGACATTTCCTGTATCAACACATGCACCTACAAAACACATAGCCATGCACATAACCTTGCTTTCTGCCACTTGCAAGAAAGTCAGAATATACAATATAGTACACTGTTTCGATGTAAATCATATTGGCAAATTAATGAGGATGGCATTAAAAAATTCTGATCTAGGAAATCAAAATACAAGAAGATAATTACTCCATAGATTAAAAACACTGAAGACTGATGGGAAGTTAAGGTTTAAATTGTCCCAGTAATCTTGAAAGATACAGAAGAGAGAGAATTGGTTGTAAACACTCGGAATACTCTGTTTGGCAATCAGGACTTTCGTAGTCTAGCAATCCAGGCCAGAGACTTAGACCATCGATGCTTCTGATCGCAGAGGAATGGGGAAGTTGTGGGCAGTTCTCCGCAAGGCAGGGGGTGCTGAAGGAGATCTAGATGCCCATCTGGATGGGAGACGGCGATTTGCTGGTCTGGCAGGTCGGGAAAATCCTTTTCCAGGTGAGGATTTCACTGCCATGGATTCCTAAGACACAAAAGAAGACCTTCACCTCACCATTCAGGCACCAACAATGAGCTTAATATACTATGGATCCCAACTGTAGGATTAATGTATTTACCATGTTTACAAGCAAGAAAAATTGAAGAATCTCTTTGTCTAATATTTGTGGTCTGGGATGTTTTCATCAAAACAGCTCACTTTGAATATGAATATGGCATTTTCTAATCTTGTGGATCTCGTCATACTAAGTTTTAATACAACTAATTTCTAATTTCATAGAACTAACCATGTAAGTTAATCTTATGTTAGAACTCAAAGTTTATGTCAGGTAACATTGATATGATGGAACTAAAGATTTTCCTTAGTGGAGTGTTAGGATATTTCAGTTTTTTAAAGATAATAATTTAAAGAAGAATTAATTTGCGTCCGGTTATTTTATGTCAAGTTATTGACACTTTTAGAGATCATAAACAAAAGGGACACAAATCACCAAATGATTTGTCTGATGCTATCTTTTTTTTTTGTTCACTAAGAACCACTCTTATTATCAATCTTTTAAAAGCTTCAAAATTATCTTCAAAAGACTTTAAAATAGAACTTTGTTCTTTTTAAAAATATTTACTTTTGGCTGTGCTGGGTCTTAATTGGGGCATGTGGGGTCTTTTGTTGCCGAGTGGGCTCTCAGTTACCATGTGTGAGGCATCTCTCTAGTTGTGGCGCTTGGGGTTAGTAGCCCCTTGGGCATATGAGATCTTAGTTCCCTGACCAGATATCAGTCCCATGTCCCCTGTATTGGAAGGTGGACTCTTAACCACTGGACCACCAGGGGTGTCCCAAATATAAGAACTGCTCTTAAGGATCTACAGTAGAGGACCCTTCTCAAATCTCCAATCATTGCAAAAATGGGAAATATTTAATAATATTTGTTAATGAGAATTTTGGGCTGATCATTGTGTACATGCTCCCACGTCCATGCCCTTCCACATGAAGCCAGAGGACCTTACAGGTATCTATGGGCTCAACTGAACAACAGACATACAAAAGCAGGATAGTTATTTGCACTTTGGGCAAACAGACAAAGTTTCTGATCAACTGGATGTAAACTGATATTTTTGTAGGACTTGAAAACCACATAAAAATTGCTCACACCAGAAGGAGGCAACTTGCATCCTTTACAAACTATGCTGCATACACACTGTGCTTTGTAAAACTAGGATTTTCAAAGTATTGCCTATTATAATAATATGTCACCTTGGAGCTTTTTATAAATTATGTGTATAAGGTACTGATGGATAGCTCTTCACTGTAAATACAGATCTCTTCAACCTCTTTTCTCCCCTCTAAGATTATACTCTTTTGCAAGCATACTGTAATAAAAAAAAGGTAACAGTTTGTTTAAATACCCATTTTGGGGGGACAATTTCCACACAAAGAATTTATACCTACAATAATGACTTTAAAGTTTTTATGCTATACTATCATTTTTTTTTTCATATACTGCCTTTTAGCTCCACAATAAGATAACTTTATGAGGCACTATTTTAAACGATTTTTTTTAAACCAAACTCATATTCATGTGAATAATCCCATGAGGAAGAACACAAATCAAATTCTGGGAATGACTGAACCAATCATAGCTAATAACAGAAAAATACAAGTTATTTTTAAAATACTTTCCATATACTTTAACAAATATAAACACTTTAATAGGATAAAATTCTATAAATGAACAAACTCACATTCAGAATATTCTTTAAGAAAGAAACACAACAAATACTTGATCATTTTGTTCTGGAGCCCACTTATTACATATATTTTCTGCTATTTCAGAATTTAAACAAAAGCTGTAATGTGCTAACCCCAGACTTAAAAACTAAACTTTTAAAAGTTCGTGCTGAGTTACAATCCTAAGGTTTATATTTATTCACAAATGAAGGGTCAAAGAACTAAGAAGATGTCAAAACATTTGCCTATGTTCTATTTATATGAATGGGCAAATGACCGAACTCTGAGCCATTGCTAAATATGGATGCAGTTCCACCAAAATATGTTAAATTGCTTTCTCACCTCAGTTACCTTTTTCCAATCTACTCCTTGCCTCACTTGCTGTGCTCCATGCATTGCTGTCTTGTGCTCAAGCTCTTGTTCTATTTGGAGCTTTTCTAAATGTTGACCTAATGTGGCTCCACCACTGACATCAGAACTACATTTGGTCCACTTGGCCTGGAAGCATCGAGAATTCTGCAATGCAGACCCCGCAGATGTCTCATAGGTTTTCAGCAGCTTTTCCACCACACCATAATTTGACCTGGGGTCCGCAGACCTTGGCCGGCCAGACAAACTACTTGGTCTCCAGTCATGCTCGTGAAGCATATTCCGGTAACTGCGAGGGCTTATGGGCTCCCGCGTTTGTCTGAACTGGCCTGGTGTGGGTTTTTTGGTGGAATTATCAGGCACATTTTCCCTGGGCACAGGCATGGGGGCACTGGTTTTCAGAACGTCAGAAACACTCTCACTGACTGAGACGTTGTCTGTGCACGCAGTCAAGGTCTCACAGCGCTGAAGATCTTCGGATTGTTCTGAGCAGCTTTGACTTTGTTGTACAGCATGACAATTTCTATCTGTTCTAAATACAATTCTGTTAAATTCATCAGTCTTTTTTGCCAGCTTTTCATTCCCAGTAGTCTTTTCAAAGCCATAACTGAAACTTCTCAGTGGGCTGCTGCTCTGTGACGCTAAAGAGCTACAGTCATTGCTTATATGAAGATCAGGAGGAGGTTTAGTAGAGTGATCTGGAATTACCTTTTCATATTTTGGCTTATTGGGAGTAGAGCAGGCTTTCTGAAACCACAGTGTAGAGGGGCTATTTTTTGCACAAACCCCAGTGTTGCACGACCACATGCTAAGTCCAGTATTTTCATTACATGGAGGCTTGTTATCTACTTTGGCTTCTGGTGCCAAAGAAGGAAACGTGATACCATCATTCAGAGTCTTCCCTTCATTTAGACCCAGCAGCGGCATCTCATCATGCTTCCAGAAAAAATGAGGGTGGCTGTTCTTTTCACCTTGACCCTCTTGGGCCACCCAGCTGCTGTGGTCTAAACATTCCTTCCAACTTTCATGGGCTTGTGCAGAATATGAGCTAGGAAAATTTCGAGATGTGCTTCTTGGAGGAGGAATTGGTGGAGTTTCACTTCTTTTCGGATCAGTTGTATCAATTCCATCTTTTTTCTTGGAATTGTTCTGGAAAACATTGGTACAGCTCAGATTTTTTCTGTTTTTCCATTTTTCGTTTTCTAAACTGGTTGAAGGAATGCACTGGCTGTTGTTGATCATGTGACCTCCATGAAGTGTATTCATTACATTTGGTGTTTCCTGGAGAAAAGAATCTGACTTCATCCTAAAAATTATAAAGCATGCTATATTAGTGATGACTTTGTTTATGATAAGCTCTTAAAAGACACTGGGCCTAAAACAATGGATTCTGATATAGGAAAAGGAGTCACAACTTCCTTAAACAATATTTTTATATAAATTTCCTAGTACAAAACTTCAAGTCACTTTTGCTGTAGGATAAAGACCACCACTCAGTGTTGTATTCAAGACTATATACGTAGTCTGACCCAAACTGTCTTTTTAACTGTCTCTCATTTTCTTCTATTACCTGAAACTTCACCTACATTTAGACTTTGTGTAGTCTCTTGGGTGTCTCCTATTGGTGTTCCCATTTCCATAGGTTTTCTCTTGCCATTTCCTTATGTCAGCTTGGCCTACTGAATTCCTATTCATAATGTCTTCTGAGCTCAATCTCCTCCCCTCGAATTTGAAATAATACTCTAAGAAATTAATGAAATAACATTCTATTTCATTCCAGAAATCTGAATCAAAGCACAGAGAGACATGAGCAATACCAAATGGGAGGTGTTATTTGGACAAGAAAGAAAAGTGAGCTTTTTTTTTTTTTTTCTGATGAGTAAAGGACATATTTTTTTTAAAAAGCTGCAGTAAAAATCATGTGGCTGCTCAAGCTACAGTGAGTAATCTGGCATAGATGGAATATAAAACAGAGTGGGAAAGAATGATGACAAATAAGAGAGAAATGCTAGGTCAAATTGTAATAACTTTGAATTACATATTAAGAATTTTGAGCTTTTTTTATAAAGGCCATGAAGTCACAGTGAGAACTTTATACCAGGGATGGTTTGTAAAAGCAAATTGGAAAGTAAGAATTTTCTGAATTATCGAAATAAAAACCTAAATGTAGCAATAATGTGGGTTCACAAATTAACATTAATTAATCATATTGATAAATAGAAACCACATTTATACCAATTTAACTTCCATTATGAGATAGCTTATAATAAAGCACAGATGAATGCCTACTAGGCAAAAGCTAAATGGGAAAAGTGGAAGGCAAAATTATGTATAAAACATGGTTGGGTAAGTAAAATCTGTTGTTAAGTCAGTACAAAAATTCTCTCTGAGCTTCCAAAGAGATGAAGAAAAATAAGGGTTCACATTGCTATAGCTTCTCAGAGAAGTACGCTGTCCCACAAGGAGATAAATGGTGATTTTAGAGCAATCCATCACTTAACTTGCAGAGAATCCAATTTATTTTTCAATTTGGCTAAAACTTACCCTTAGAATTATATAGGTGTTTCTGAACTGAAACAGCATTTTTACAGCACTGTGTAAATACATATGTGGGTATGTATTTACAGTACGTTGTTCTGAAAATTATGAATGCTTTCATTATATACATAATAAATGTAGAGAAATAAATAATTCAGAATATTTCAGCAGAACATCATTATAAAATTAAAACACCATACTGTTAAATTTGACACAGCTTAAAGATGTATTTGGAGAAGGCAATGGCACCCCACTCTGGAGTGGAAAATCCCAGGGACAGAGGAGCCTGGTGGGCTGTAGTCCATGGGGTCGCTAAGAGTCGGACACGACTGAACAATTTCACTTTGACTGTTCACTTTCATGCATTGGAGAAGGAAATGGCAACCCACTCCAGTGTTCTTGCCTGGAGAATCCCAGGGATGGGGGAGCCTGGTGAGCTGCCGTCTATGGGGTCGCACAGAGTCAGGCATGACTGAAGCGACTTAGCTTAAAGATGTATTTAACTAGGTTAACCCAGCATACTGTTCCACTGGGCAAATACTCCAAACAAAAAGAATGCCATTGCATACACTTGTTAATTTACTATTTATTATGGTGAGTGTTGGGGTTTTCCAGGTGGCTCAGTGGGAAGGAATCCACCTGCCAATGCAGAAGGCAAAGGAGATGTGGGTTTGATCCCTGGGTCGGGAAGATCCCCTGGAGGAGGGCATAGCAACCCACTCCAGTATTTTTGCCTGGAAAATTCCATGGACAGAGGAACCTGGTGGGCTCTACAGTTCCTAGGGTCGCAAAGAGTCAGATATGACTGAGTGACTGAGCACAAGGGCAAGTATAACTAAACTAAACATCAATAAAAAGTAAAGTACACATAATAGTCAAATTATAAAGAAAACAAGATTTACTTTAAGAATTAATGAACAAAGAAATGTACAATTTAAGCTTTTATCTCCTAAAATAACAGATTTTAGTAACATTACTAATTCTTGCTAACAAAGTGTTAAATGTGAAAGGTAATTTGGACTCATTAACTTAAAACAATATCCGTCTTGATTTTTCAACATAAAAATCATCATAGATGTACCAGCCTACCTTCTGTGGTTAGACCGCTTTCGAATTTCCTCTTGAAAGTTGCATAATTCTTCACTAACTTTGGCAAGTTCTTCAAGAGCCTTTATACATATAAGCAATATCATGTTAGCCCTTTGAAATGTAAATATTTCTTTAGAAACAGTCCAAGGCAAATCCCGTCTTACTTACTGTGTTGAGGGCGCCAGAGCAGCTCTTGTTCTCTGCCTCAGAAGTCCTCAGGTCAGGCCAGGCCCCATGTTCTTTTTGGTTGTCTCTGGCTTCAGAATCCATATACCCTACTTTTGATTTTTTGATTGTTTTTTGTTCCTTGCACACTTGATTTCTTTCCCTGAGTAAACTCTGCTCTGTTTTATCTTTTTTCCCCAGAATGTCCCTGGGATGTATCCCTGTAAATTTACATTGTCCTGAATTGGGGTAATCTGGAGAAGATTCCATTTTATCTCCAACAGCCTTCTCACAATCAAGATCAATGACCTTAGCACGTTCACTCACGTTGATTTTCCTCCGACGCTTTACTTCATGGCAGAGCTATAAGGAAAACAAAGATAAAGTTTTCCCCCTAACCCACTTTCTCAATAGTTTTGATCCTAAACACAGTGTTCTGAGTTCTCTTAGCCATATTACTATATAGTGGGTCTTCCCAGGTGGCACTAAAGAACCCACTTGCCACTGCAGGAAATATAAGAGACTTGGGTTTGATCCCTAGGTTGGGAAGATCCCTTGGAGAAGGAAATGGCAACCCACTCTAATATTCTTGCCTAAAGAATCCCATGGACAGGGGAGCCTGGTGGGCTACAGTCCCTAGGGTCAGACATGACTTAAGCTACTTAGCACGCATGCATACATAGACTGCTCCAGGGCACTAATGCTTATGCTTCCAAACTATGCTTTTAAATCTGGATTAGGTGGAGCAACTTTTGATGAACCATAAAGACTACATGTAGTAGGGCAAAGAAGGTAATTTCTATTTGACTAGAAATCAATTCATTCAAAAATGACAGAAACCTGCGTTTATATATAGATGTCATAATGATACAGGGCACTGTTAACAAAATTGGAATGACCTCAATCAATTACTGGCTGCTGCTGCTAAGTCGCTTCAGTCGTGTCTGACTCTGTGCAACCCCATAGACGGCAGCCCACCAGGCTCCCCCATCCCTGGGATTCTCCAGGCGAGAATACTGGAGTGGGTTGCCATTTCCTTCTCCAGTGCATGAAAGTGTAAAGTGAAAGTGAAGTCGCTCAGTCGTGTCCGACTCCTGGCGACCCCATGGACTGCAGCCTACCAGGCTCCTCCGTCCATGGGATCTTCCAGGCAAGAGTACTGGAATGGGTTGCCATTGCCTTCTTCCAATTACTGGTAATGTGCTCTAATTTAACCAACATTAAGGCCATATTTTAAAAATATATGATCCTACTTGTAAGTCAACATTGAACTGTCTAAATGACTGACAATCTCACATAGTAACTCAGCTCATTCTGTCCCCTAAGTAATTGTCTCATCATCAAAAGACGCTTCTTTAGGATGTTACGTGAGTGAGGAGTAGGTAATTCTCAGACTTGCTTTTTTTTTTTTACTTCCAAGGCTATATACATTCAAAAAAAGTTTCTTCCTTTGTCCTAATTAAATGTGAGCCTGTCCTATGTAATACAATTGAACTCTAAGGCTTTGATCATCTATTAGTTTATTAATTGCCCCAAATTATTTCTTGAGGATTTAGTTTAACCTGCAGGCAATTAGTGACTTTCTCTTCAGGCTTGAGTTCTGAGAAAGCTTGTCAAATTCCAAAGACTGTCAGAGAACTATTAAAGCAAATGACTCTACATTTTACAATCACATCCTATATCTGCACGAGATCTATTAATCAAAGAATAACAGATTAATTTCTGCTCAGTATTTATGCAAATCTCAGAGAGAAGCACTAGAACATATTTAATGCCTGAAGGATATGCAGTGCATTTATTGCCCTAGTCATAAATTTGTCATTGGATAAAGTCAGGATAGCATCAAATTGCCATCATGAATCAACCATTTTGGCTCCCGTAAAATTATCTGCACTGAACTTCTGTGGGCATTATAATTTTGGCCGACCTTGAGGGGCATAATAAGAAGCAACCCTCAAAAGCACCAGGCTAAATCTAAGGATGTTCTTGGTGGCACTGTCCTCTTATAGAGGAGTCATGGGTGAAAACAAAATTGCTTCAATGTAAAATTAGGGACCAAAGTACTATTTCTGGAAAATTAGTCTGATTTTGTTTCCTGAATATTGAGAAATATGCATCTGATAATTGTTTGTTACTTGCTAGAAAGACAGACCTGCTGCATGCATTTTGCAAGGGATCCTTCCTCTTATCTTCATTTCACCTTTCTCTTCTCGTTTTGAAATACTTTAATTTACACAGAATTCTATTTGACATCTTAAATTCTCTTGGGGACTTAGGTGACGTATGAAAAAACAAAAAACATTATACTATTGGGAAACCATTTATTCTGTGCAAGGAAATCTGTTACTTGGTCCTCAGCTGTTTTCAATGGGTATCTGATCATTCAAACAAAGGACACAGGCAGGAAAGATGGCAAAGTGATTAAAAAAAAGAAAAATTCCCAGCTGTCTATTAACTCTGTTAAGAGTAACTATCTGGATCAGTCTAGGTTTCAAAGATCCAAGTATCTACATCTTCACTTTGTAACAGCAAATGCAATGATTGTGGATAGTGGCTGAAAAAAGAATCATTAGCATCTTAATACCCAATACTGATCCTTTCACTAATGATATATTTACTTGGAATCACAGAAGTTATAAGCCTGCACCTAAAATTGTCAAATTTTCTAGCATATGACTTAATAAGTTGTGTCTGATTTAAAACACAGAATTTGTGATAAATAAGAAAGAAATACAGTCTCTTAGTCTGGTGCTACTAAAGAACCTGCCTGCCAATGCAGGAGACATAAGAGACACAAGTTCGATCCCTGGATCGGGAAGATCCCTTGGAGGAGGACGTGGCAATGCACTCCATATTCTTGCCTGGAGAACCTTATGGACAGAGGAGCCTGGTGGGCTACAGTCCACAGGGTTGAGAGAGTCGGACACGACTGAAGTGACTAGCACGCACACATGCACACGCTTGTAGTATCTTACATTTTTCCAAGTGTAGACTTTTAATTTTAGTTAACAATATTGTCTTGACTTTCTATGACATGTGAGGACAATTTCCTGTTTTTCCCAATCTTTTCTAACCCAGCTTTGTCGCTTCTAAGCAGGAAGATATTAAAGGTACATTATTACAGGTACAAATACTGGGAGTGGAAAAGGATACATACATACTCTGCCATTTTATATAAGGAACTTGAGAGTATCCATGAATTTTGGTATCCATGGGGTCTCCTGGAGCCATTTCCCGTGTCTACTGAGGGACAACTGTATTGTTATGACAAGGGGGACACAATGCTAGTCTTCAGGTATTGTAGAGCATCCTCTCTGGGTGGGTAGTCTGGGTAAGCACATTTTTCAAACATATTCTCAGGTATGGTGCTGTACCATGCATGCATCATGACATAAATAGCACCACAGCTACTATCCAAGATAAAGAAAAAATATTCCATTCCTTCTGTCAGTATTTTTACGGACTATCACCTAAGTTGGAAGTATGTTTAATGCCTGCTAATTGATAGGGCTCATATCCTCCATAGATGGAATCAGCAGAGCTGTCAGAATAATTATTTGACATTAACAAATTTAACCAGACAGCAGACTGTCTTAGCTACCATCTTAAGCTACATGGCTTAAACAATGGGCTAGACTAATCCTGACTCCCTTAATTATTTTGCTCAGATGCTAGAATTATCTGAGACTATTATTTAATGGATTTTCCAAACCTTGAGAAGCCAGTGACCTATGAGTTCAGGTTTCAAACTGGCATTGTAGACTCTGATTTAGCCATCTCCTTTTTGATCCAATTGAACTCTGGGTGGAGGAGTTAACAGAGGAAGCAAAATGTATTTTCCAAACTATAGAAGGACAAGAAGCAAATTCTCCTTTCAATCTGCAATCATCTACTACATGCCTGACTTCTCAGCTGGATTTTCCAAGAACAGTCTAACGGCCATGTGTTAGTCACTCAGTCATGTCCAACTCTTTGCAACCCCATGGTCTGTCCCTGGAATTCTCTAATAGAGTAATGGCTATTCTTTTTTTATTTTTCCTTTTAGCATGCCAATTTTTATTTTATTCATAACTAATTACATGGCTGTTAATAAGAAAATTATTTGCACTATAAACAAAGCATCAGCATTGATTGCCTGTGAATGAAGACCAAGGAGTCTGTTAAAATAACTGTCTTGACAATGTGCCCAAAACCATGTAAGTCAACAGCAGGGATGTTACAAGAAAGCAAGATAAGTATAAATAATTTTCAGTTGGAACAAGCCTGAATATACGTCAATGCAGATAACTAAAGGAAATATTCAAGGTCCAACAGGCTGAAGGGATTAAATTATTATTTGTATCAGATTCTGGGCATGTCATTTTTCATACTCTTTTATAATAAATGTGCCAATAAATGTGGTGCACCTTGCCAGGATAAATATGTCCACTGTCATTTTCTTTTTGAAATACGACACTCCTTTTGGTTATACTGAATTATTGAGTACATAATTTCCTTTAGTAGATGTTATTCATAAATTATCTCAGAAAAGATCTAGTTTTAATGCCCAATTGTAATAATCCAAAGGTATGTTCCACTAATTATGTTTTTCTTTTATTTTCACACTGAGCTCAGCATTTGAAAACTCATGCAAAATACATCCCTCACTTTTGATGCCATCAGAATTTTAGTCAGAAAAGAGTAAATTGACATATTTTAGAGTTTTCATGCCAAGTTATAAAATAAGTATAGTCTCTACACTACCAATGGGTTAGGTTATGCTATTTTCAGTCTAATTAAGTATCACTGAGACATGTATCTTTTAGGTAGAATTGGAAAGTAAAAACAGTTTCCAATACAAAACAAGCCAAAAGGATTTTCATTCTGAGTTTTAAGTTTCCAAAGTATTCAAACAAATCAACACGTACCTCTTCTATCTTCTTCTGCATTATCTTCCATTGACTTTCCCATTCCTTTCTTTCATTGTCAAACTGGTCCAGTAATTCCATTTTTTCCTTGTGCCAGTTAGCCTCTGTGTTCTCCCACTGCTTGTGCAGGTCCATGGCAACCGTGTGAGTGTTAGTGAAGGGGTATTTCTGTTCGTCTCTGCCTTCTCTTAACTGTTTCTTGGACGCTTGGAGCTGTTTTATTTGAAGCCGTCTCACTTGCCTTTAAAACAAAGCCTAATATAAACATAACAAGAGAGAGTTCCAAATCCATGTGCTTTCTGGAAACATTTTATCAGACTGTCAAGAGCCATTGACATAAACAAACCACAGGAAAATTGGACTCAAAAGAAGAGATGACAAAAATATCTGCTTAAGAAGAGACTAGCACAATCAAAAACAAAAAAAAAGTATCGTTCAGGTTTTTTTTCTTCCTCTTTCTGAAACCAGACAGCAAAATTACAGTGGACAGGATGGTTAAATGCATGTGTGAGATATAAGTATTCCTTAAACTAACCACCTAATCTAAAGATAGAATTTTTCATGACTATTTAAGAGTGGAAGTATGAAATTCAACCGGATAGTCACAGCTACACAACTGTGGTAGATTCTTCTGCAGTAGAATTACTCCTTCTGTTCTGATGCAACCAGATTATATAATTTTATGATTTTTAAAGTCCTGAGACAGTGCTATGCTACAGTCTTCACTTTATACTGAAGAGCTCAATCTTGTGGCAAATGTAGTTACTGTATCAATAAGACCCCAATGTTGGTAGTCAATCTGGGACTGATGGTATCAGCAAGAAACCAAACTAAAACATGGAAAAATATTGTCATTATTTTATTTCATCAAGTAAAATACTAAAGCAGCAAAATTATTCTGAAAACCATGTTAGAACTTATCCATGCTCTCTTTTCCTTCTAATAGCAAATTTGGAAAACTCAGCAGTGGCCACAGGACTGGAAAAGGTCAGTTTTCACTCCAATCCCAAAGAAAGGCAATGCCAAAGAATACTCAAACTACCACACAGTTGCACTCATTTCACACGCTAGTAAAGTAATGCTCAAAATTCTCCAAGTCAGGTTTCAGCAATACGTGAACCATGAACTTGCAGATGTCCAAGCTGGTTTTCGAAAAGGCAGAGGAACTAGAGATCAAATTGCCAACATCCGCTGGATCATCGAAAAAGCAAGAGAGCTCCAGAAAAACATCTATTTCTGCTTTATTGACTATGCCAAAGCCTTTGACTGTGTGGATCACAATAAACTGTGGAAAATTCTGAAAGAGATGGGAATACCAGACCACCTGACCTGCCTCTTGAGAAATTTGTATACAGGTCAAGAAGCAACAGTTAGAACTGGACATGGAACAACAGACTGGTTCCAAATAGGAAAAGGAGTACGTCAAAGCTGTATATTGTCACCCTGCTTATTTAAATTATATGCAGACTACATCATGAGAAACGTTGGGCTGGAAGAAGCACAAGCTGGAATCAAGATTGCCGGAAGAAATATCAGTAACCTCAGATATGCAGATGACACCACCCTTATGGCAGAAAGTGAAGAGGAACTAAAAAGCCTCTTGATGAAAGTGAAAGAGGAAAGTGAAAAAGTTGGCTTAAAGCTCAACATTCAGAAAATGAAGATCATGGCATCTGGTCCCAGCACTTCATGAGAAATAGATGGGGAAACAGTGCAAACAGTGGCAGTCTTTATTTTCTGGGCTCCAAAATCACTGCAGATGGTGACTGCAGCCATGAAATTAAAAGATGCTTACTCCTTGGAAGGAAAGTTATGACCAACCTAGATAGCATATTCAAAAGCAGAGAACAAAGGTCCATCTAGTCAAGGCTATGGTTTTTCCTGTGGTCATATATGGATGTGAAAGTTGGACTGTGAAGAAAGCTAAGCACTGAAGAATTGATGCTTTTGAACTGTGGTCTTGGAGAAGACTCTTGAGAGTCCCTTAGACTGCAAGGAGATCCAACCAGTCCATTCTAAAGGAGATCAGTCCTGGGTGTTCTTTGGAAGGACTGATGCTAAAGCTGAAACTCCAATACTTTGGCCACCTCATGCGAAGAGTTGACTCATTGGAAAAGACTCTGATGCTGGGAGGGATTGGGGGCAGGAGGAGAAAGGGACAACAGAGGATGAGATGGCTGGATGGCATCACCAACTCAATGGACATGAGTGTGGGTAAATCCCGGGAGTTGGTGATGGACAGGGGGGCCTGGTGTGCTGCAATTCATGGGGTCGCAAAGAGTCAGACACGACTGAGCAACTGAACTGAACTGAATAGACTAGATATCAGAATGTATGTTCTGATACTGAATTTAGAGTATTGAAGAAAATGTTTTAATCACTTTGCAGGGAAATCTTTGATCATACTAAGCACTGACTGAAATAATTAGATTTCTAGCATTTAGGGCATGTGTACTCAGGATTTTAAGATGAATTTTAAAATACCTGATTGGTAACTCTTTTATAACTCATCTAAAATTTCTGAGATTTATTTACTTACATTAGAATGGGGGATATCCACAAGGTTATTATAAAGATTAAATGACATGAATAAAAAGAGATTTGAGAAAGATAAAATTTCCCCTATTTCTTGTTTAAAAAAAAATCTTGTGCTGACTTCCACTGAAAGTATTTTTGTTAGTAAAGCCAGATACATTTTTAATGGGTAGAAAAGCATGCTTAAAATGTTCAAATCTCCATCTAAGATAATCATGCCTAAAAGAAGTCTTTAACTCTTCAACTTTTTAGGCCATGACCAAAGTGCCTTGACTTATGAGGTGGCAGATGATGCTACTTTTGAGCTAATTCTCAAGAGTCATAGCTGCCTGGGTGCTGGCATTGTCAAATGAAGCCCACAAAACCAGGCAGCAAGCCTCAGTTTGCAGTCATAGAAGGCCGCATATTTCATATCCCAAATATAAACATTGAAGACATTTGATTTTTTTTTTGGTCAGGCTGTCCTGAATGTGCATATCATGTGCTAAACTGTGCCAAACATACACTTTTGAGCTGCAATCTATTAATGAATTATAAGAGACTAATAAGGGTCAAAGAATATCAGTGCTATATGCAGGGCTCCACCCTCAAAAAACACCCCAATGATGTTAGGACCTATATGGTTATTCTTCTCTCAAAAAATTTGTTACAGATACTTTGATCATTCTTACCTACTTCTTTGGCACTCTACTGTGACTAATTTATCCAAGAAAAAGAAGTAATTTCAGATTTAGCCATTAAAAACACTACCGTGTCTCAATTTTATCCAGTTTTGCTAATCTCATTTTCCATCCTCTCTGTCCCCCTTCCCTCCTTTTGCTACCCTCCAGCCCTATGAGACAGTGACCAGAGGTGCGTGCCACAGCAAATGGAAGTTGCCCCAAAATAATGTGTCGATGAAGACATAACATAAGAAAGAGAGTAAAGAATACACAGAACTTTGTGTCTTAGTAAATCTGTTACTGATTTTGATTACTTATTAATCTTCTGCTGCTGCTGCTAAGTCGCTTCAGTCGTATCTGACTCGGTGTGACCCCATAGACAGCAGGCCACTAGGCTCCTCTGTCCCTGGGATTCTCCAGGCAAGAACACTGGAGTGGGTTGCCATTTCCTTCTCCAATGCATGAAAGTGAAAAGTGAAAGGGAAGTCACTTAGTCATGTCCAACTCTTAGCGACCCCATGGACTGCAGCCCACCAGGCTCCTCCGTCCATGGGATTTTCCAGGCAAGAATACTGGAGTGGGGTGCCATTGGGTTCATCTAATTCACAGGAAATGGAGACAGTGCTAATTTTCAGAGAATACAGACTGCTTTACTATATGTAATTACTTGTGAGCTAAAACTATCTTGCAGACTAGCAGATATTTAACATTAAAACCTCTTAGGAAGAGTGGAATGCTTTAAGATATCAAGAGAAAGTTGCAAATTTAACCAATCAAGTTATAGAAAGAGAGCAGGCTAATTTCAAGCGACTAGAAAAGAGGTGCTATGATAGTCCATGTTTCATTCCGTCTTTAAACACTAAATGTACAGAAATCATCATAAGAGTCTCCTACAATTATGTAGCAAATGGCTTCAATTTTTCTTTTCATTTAAAATTCTTCTTGAACCACTTTCAAATCAGGGTTAAAGGGCAACAGACCCTTTTCTTTTTTACCTACTTGAAGAACATCATCCAGGAAAACCTTCAATCAGGCTTGCTCCTGGTAACAGGACTACACATGAATCCAGGTAATGTTCCTGAAGCAGACAGAACCCTGCACTTAATTGCAAAAAGCCAAACTCATCACTTAATACGGAGAAGGACCAGAGCTTCTACAGAGCTTCTCTTTTCCAAGACTAGAGCCACATCTAGTGCCACAAAACTCAATGGCTACGGATCAAAAACAAGCCTTTGAGAGAAAATTCCCATAGAGCAATGTCTGTGTCAAATTCTGTGGGTTTATTGTACTTTTCACTGTCTATGTCTTGTCACAAATGTCAAATATAATACAGCTGAATATATTGCTTTCTCCTCCAAAAATAAAGTGGGGTCCAAAGCATTTTGTGAGGATTAAATATGCAAGAGAGAGAATGCTTAATCCAAGCACCTAACACCGTTTCGGATCATACTAGGTGCTCAATAAAGGGCTGCTTTCTCCTCTCTCCTTTCTCCCTCTCTCTTTTTTTGGTCTTCCCCTGCACCCTTCTTTCTTTAATCTATCTTCCTCTAGATAAAACTATGATTTTGATTTAATTAGAAAATTCACAGAAGCAAGTATAATTGTGTGGACTCATATTTTTAATGGTTTTCCTTTGCCTTCAGTGTTTTTCAAGTATTTTAAGAACAGAAGGCAAGTTAAAGATTTAGGAATTTTTTTTATTGTTAGTAAAAATCTGAGTAGATGAATCCTACATAAAACTGTTCTTGTTATAATTCTCCCTAAATGTTAAAAAAAAAAATCCAACTAAATAGGGCAATTTTGTAGGGACATAATGTTCTGAAATGAAAAGTTATGGGGTAAAATGGCTCAACCGATTCAAAAACTCAATTTCAGTGCTTTCTGCGGAGGCCAATATCAAAGTTCTCTTTGTTCCTAGCTATCTCTCTTTTTCGCCCACAGATACTGGTATCTCCGTGGGAGAGAAAGAAGAATTTCTGCTATCTACATCCCTCCCCAGGTCTCCTTGACTCTCCATTTCACTTCACTGTCTCCAGAATTTCATTCAGAATAAAATGTGTAAGAGCACATGTGAAGTATCAGAGGGAGTTGCATTACTCAGTCATGCACACATTCTTCCCCCAACAACTCTAAGTGAGCATTACATAATCCACTTTAACCCACCTCTCCCTCCCCAAGGCCGGAAGCCAGATTTGTAGAAGAGTTGTGAGTGGGTTGCATAAGTATGATGATGAGAGGAAAAGAAGTTCTGCTAACCTTCCGGCCCTACTAGGAAGCAAAATTTAGGAGCAACACAGGAATTTCACAATAAATCAGTTCCATTTTCCATGTTAGGCTCATGTAGGCCATGGTAACACTTCTTCATCTGAGGGATGCTCCACTCTTAACTACACCTTCATCATTACCAGTTCAACCTTCATCTTCCCCACTAAAAACTGGATTTTAGCCAAACAAATGAAACAATGTTAGGAGAGCAGACTGGATGGCAACTTCTCCCTTTGGAAAGTTTTGTTCCTAGTTTGTTTCCTATTCTCTGATTTCCTTTCCCTAAACATGCTACTTTTCATATCATGGAAACATTTTCATTTGTAGGAGGTTACACATTCCAATAGGAATGCCACTGGTACTGCCAACCTCACAATTCCTAGAACAACCGTTTGCCTTGGAGATGCTTTGCTTCCTCTTAACTTTGAGGAATCAGGAATTCCCTTGTCTATACCCATCAAAGTTACACACCATTTGCTTCCAGGATTCTCCAGCCCTTTCTCCAGGCTATTAGGAATCACTTGCAACAATTCAACTGATTAACAGACCTTATTCCTCCCTTAGTGTTCACTGGCAAAGGCATCTTTCCAAAGAAAACCATGACTTGATTCTGTTACAAGGCAAAAGGGAATTTTTAAAACTGGCTATTTCAACATGTTCTTTATCTTCCAATAGGGTCAAAGGGATATTACCACACACAATTCTGAAAAATCAATTTTGCCTTTCCGTTATCTTTTTGTTCTCTCTTCAGTTATATATTCAAACTAGAAAATATCCAAGGATAAACAGATGCCTAAAGTTAACCAGCTTAAACAGTAGAAGACATAGATTAAGGTTCCCTCCTAACTGCAGATGAACCCATTATGAATGTTATGCACTTCAACTCAAATTACAGAAACACTTATCATGCAGTGAGTAAACCATCATCTTGGATGAAACCACACTGATTTATTTTTCCCTGCCATTTTCAAATGCCAACAATTTCAAAGACTGTGAACTTTACTCGGCAAATGTTAAAAAGTCTTCATCCTAATGAAACTAGTTTTCAAATAAATAAATTTAGTGAAATCCTACAGCAGGGAAAGCGGTCTTCAAAGTTCTGAGAAGCAGTGTTTGAAAAACCGTCTCACAGAGCGGATGGCACCATCAGTCCAGAGTCAGGATATCCACTCACGGCAGCTGAACCCTTTCTTCCCTGGGAGTCAGTAAAATCCGTTACGCACCCCGCCCCACTGTTTTGAAGCCCAGGCACTGATGCTGAATCAAGCAGATGTTGAAATCACCCTCCACTTAAACCGTATCCACAGCTTTAAACATGTCAGCAGCAGCCCCTCTCTATATTTTGCCACAATTACTCACTTGCTTTCAAACTGTCAGAAAACAAACATACCTTTTTGCACTGGGGAGAAATCCTACAGAGGTCCAACCACCGGTCAACCTAGCAATGGGAGGACAACTGGTTGTTTTAGAGTGAAAAGCCTTTGACGTCTTGGAGCAGTGAATCTTGCTTCTTTGCATGAAATGGGAATATAAAATCAGTCCAACCATTCAACAGAGAAGTACTGACAAGTCCCTTTGAAATCTCTACCACTTTCACAAATCAAAAAGCTGCTCAGCCCAGTGTCACAGCGGCAGCTGAGACTACTGTGACGTCAGTTTCTCGGAGGCGGCCTTCGAGTCACCTCTTCCAACCAGAGCTCTGTAACTTTAGAGCAGCTCCTACTCTGGGTAAACAACTCCAGGTCCAGGACATTTTTAACTTTTATAAGGGAGCCCAGTATTTCTAAACTTGCCAAAAGAGCTGGTGTTAATATCTCACGATGACAATGGCCAATTTTAGATTTCACTTATTTGGAAAAGTTAACTCCTTGTTTACAGGCAAGAATCATCTGGCCTACCTCTCTCTTCCCCCCTTTCAGAACTGCGCTTTTTGGTCCCTTTGGAAGTTGGTGTTTTATGTGGCAGAAATTTCATATATATAATCTCAAAAGATTTGTGAAGATGTATCAAACTTCTGTCTTGAAATAAGGTAGAAATGGCACATAAAGACTAGCCTCCTCCTTTGTGATTCATTGGTAGCTTGCTGCCTATATCTATAGCGATGGTGATGTCTTTCTGCTAGAGGAAATTAGATACCATGGGAAAGGACGGTATTTATTGTGGGAAGGAAAAAAGAAACAATGAGTTACTTGTTTTCAATTAAGGCATGCTGCAGGCTAATTCAGCAAATATGCTAGATAAAACTTTAAATAATAAGGGCTTATCCTCAAGTCCAAAGTCTGTGTGGTCCTTAAGGCACTACATATTCACTCTCACAGTATTTTGCTGCTTCCAGATAAATGGTTCATGGGGAGCTAAAATGTTTACTATGTATAACCTTCTCATAGTAGGACTTAAGTATACGTAGGACAATTAAATGAAATCATACTTTGTGTTTCGAAAGCCCAGCCTCATAATCTCAAAAGCAATTAACAACAATAGTAGTTATAGTAATAATAGTGATGACTCATGGAGAGACAACTCTGCACAGCTCTGTGCTAAGTACTTCTAATAACTAATGTATCTTCATTTTAGTTCACTCTTGCAGAAAATGTGTCTGTAGATATGAATCCAATTTTACTGATAAAATCAGGGCTCAAAGAGGCCAAGTATCTTGCTGAAATTCACAGAAGCTTGACTACATCAGAGGAGTAGGTCTTAGAACTGGATTCTCTAATTGAGGACCCTGGAATTTTGTCACAGAGATATTGGTTTCAAATTACTGCTACCACTTATCTGTGTGAACTTCGAGTTTGTTAATTCTGTAAAGGGATAATTTACTTAGTAGGGATGTTTTAAGAGTATGGGGGGTGGGGGAAGGACTTACAGTACCAGGTACTAGGAAATGTTAGCTCATTCTGCCTCCATCCTTATCAGGACAGAAGGAAGATCTTGGCATGGGGGTGGAGGTGGGAGTTGGGGGGAAAGGAATATCCCCAAGGCATCTCTACAGAATTATCTAATGAAATTGTTTCTCCTCCCTCTCTGTCACTCCAGACCTCTTAATTTCAATGTGTCTTTTGTAAATCAAATTCAGACAGTTTTCCACACCCTATCAGAACTTCAGATAATATGTAGCTAATTACAAAAGAATTACATTCTCTCTCCTCTGTACTTCACTCAATAGTACCTATTTCAATGTCATTTTTGACAGATGTTCCAGTAATTATTTTTTGCAGTTGTTTCATCTGCATCTTGTCATGGTAAAGTTGACCTTAAATTATATATAGAATAAAAATAAGGGATGAAAAACTGATGGAATTTCACCCAAGTCTACCATTTTTTTCTAGTATTTACCAACCTTTTCTGTTGTATAATTTTATGTGTATTAGCTAATATTTCCAAGCTATATTTCATACTTAAAGAAATAAAGTAATACAATTAGATGATAGCATATAAAGGCAATAAATATTCAGCACAGGTATTTCTGAACCTTACCACTAAAACTTTTAAGGAAATTTGTTTTAAGAAAAGTTCCTGCTCTTATGTACACAAAGCAAATGGATTTTAAAGACTGATGCCAGTATGCCCAGCCATAGAGTAATACTCAGACATTTAGAAGTTCCTGACATTTTCAAGCAGGAGTCATAATGGCTGAAAACCTTATAGAAAAAGTGCAGTTTGTTGCATAATACAGGTTACTTTGAACCCATTTAAATATTTAAAACTTCTAATGTGAAACTGACTCAAATTATTGCTCTATACCTTGGAGAGAATTTGGAAGAATCATTTGTATCTGATGTCATACTAATCCTTTTTCAATGTATAACAAATATGTAAAAAAATGCATATAATAATACTTAAAGTAAATGTAGAAACGCAAGCTGCTGTCAAGAAACAAAAACAGAAAATCCTGGAAAGGGTTTGAAATGATCTGTATAAATGATGATATTAAGCCACAAACTAAAACGTTTTGGAAAGGGGGCAAGAGGAATATTGAGAGCATAAATGTCACTAGGAGGTGTTTCCAGACTTATAGAATTTTATAGCCAGAAAAAACTGCAACTGTCCAGTCAAGCTTCTCATTTTACAGCTGAGGGAAGAGGCCTCGATGTTATTTACTCAGGGTCACAAAGCCATTTACTAGCAACATCAGGAACAGAATCCAGGTCTGCTAATTCCTGGGGGAGTGCCTCAAAGTTTAAAATTCCAACGAGCTCAAGGTAAGGAATAGAACCCAGGGATGAGAGTTTTGGGCATAAGACACTGACTTCTAGCCTTGCCAAATCTTAAACTCACTTTTTCTAAGTCCAAATGAGGGGACTAATACTAATATTTCATCTTCCAAGTATGATGCAGCAGTCATATAAGACAGTATTTGTAACTATTTATCTTGAAAAGTTTGTATCGTTCAATAATATAAGTCCTTGGTTAGAATAAGAAGAAAAAGAATTTTAACTGAGTGATCATAAAAAACCTGGGGATTAAAGCACCGACTTTGTCTTTAGCATATAATGCACATTTCATTTACAGTTCTCTATCTGAAGAATGATTTTGAAGCACCACAAAGTAGTTATTTATTTCATCTCTTTATGCTATTACAGCTCTGGCCGTATATTAGATTGGGTAGCTTCTGATTTCTTGCTTGTACAATTTTCAGGCCCTTCTTCCTTTACTCTTTAAACACATTTGCCAGCTAAAGGAGTACTGTTTTTCTATTTTTATTGTAAAGAGATGGAAAAAATTGGAAGGGATGACTTTGAAAAACTGAACTCATAGCATATTAAAATTTAGAAGCTATTACAGGTGGCAAATCTTAAATAATCCTTCCTTACAGTATAGTATCTGCCCTTTGCAATTTTTAAAATGCTTTATATGGAAACTCTCAGGACTTTCTGCATTTTTCTGAAACCAAAACTGCTTAAAAAGTCTTCTAATTTGAAAAGTATAAATTTTAACAAATTATATCTATTTAATAAAAATAAAGTGCTTCATGAAACATCTCAGTTGTTTAATAGAACTCTCTTGAATCTTAATCTTCCATTCTAAAGAGAGGTCTTGGGTATTTTTAACATTCCACTTAATGAATATTTGTGAGCACCAACTCTGGGCCAGGTGTAGGGTTGGATTCTGAGGACTGCAAGAATAAAGCAAATCTTTGTCCTCAACCGGCTCCATCGCCTCTGAAGATCCCTGCAATAGCAACTGCAGCGTGACTACCCACTTCCTGAGTATTCCTTGAAACAAATGAACAAATACGGAGCACCTCTCTTGGTAGTCCCCACAGCATTCTGCCACCGGGAGCACCATTCAGTGTTACTCTCAGACCCTGCTGTATGCTGCAATCACTCAATTACTTAAAAAACTCTCCTCCCTCCAGAGACTTTCTGAACCAGACCACCCAGTGATGAGGCCCAGGTTTCTTAATTTTTATAATGTTCTACAGCTGATTCTGTCAAGTTTGGTCCTGTGTTTATGAGTCATAAAATGACAGAGTCTAGACTCTTGTGTTAGTAAAAGAAATATGGTGTCGATACTTACTAGAATCTGTTTGGGGTGATCTATTTTCCATGGAGTTACATGTTCAGATTGTCATGTTCCAGCTAATGTGCTATGTTCCCAGTGCTGGATGTTTTCCCCTTAAAATCATGGGATGCTGGCCGTCTCCTCTACTCTGAGGGATGGCGACATGTCAAATATGTTAGCCAAGCAAGTCTGTCATGGGGTTTATGTACAGGCATTTCCAGATGACAGAAATATTCAAAGGAAAGAGTTTCAAACTATCTGATTTATTTTTTTAAGTATTGGCCTATATTTTGAAGAAACAAAACATTTTTAAAACATGTTTAGTTATTTAGGACTAGAGACACATCTTGCTGACGATTTTCCAATTTGTTTCTGGCATCTCACTGTATTAAATTTTTTTGTTATTATATTATTATTTGTTTTTATCTCACTATATTATTTCCAGATTCTTGACTTGGGAAATGTTGATACTGAAGATAATGATAATGTTGATAGTGATGACAATAAAAGCTAAGTGACACAGAGACTCTTCTGGGGCTACTTCTCATTTCATTCCAGAAAAGGGCCTTGGGAATGCCTGTCCACCACAAGAGGGCCACCCTGAGACACTTCTGTTAGGAAGTTCCAGCCATAGAGCAGGGCTCAGAGGCCATTGCTGCTACTACTAAGTCCCTTCAGTCGTGTCTGACTCTGTGCGACCCCATAGACGGAAGCCCACCAGGCTCCCCCGTCCCCGGGATTCTCCAGGCAAGAACACTGGAGTGGGTTGCCATTTCCTTCTCCAGTGCATGAAAGTGAAAAGTGAAAGTGAAGTTGCTCAGTCGTGTCCGACTCCCAGCGACCCCATGGACTGCAGCCTTCCAGGCTCCTCCGTCCCTGGGATTTTCCAGGCAAGAGTACTGGAGTGGGGTGCCATTGCCTTCTCCGGAGAGGCCACTGAGAGGGTGTTATAACTTGAAGGACACAGTAATTCGTATTCTCCCCACCCTGCCCCATCCCAGGGTGTTTCCACCCCACCTTTATCTTCTACCAGAAATGTTAGATTTATCACCACTAAGTGACAGCATTACATTTTAAGTAACTGTCTGATAAAATGCCATTGACAGAGGAAGCGATTACTGGCTAGTCACAACTTCATTCAGAAAAGGAGAACCAATGAAAAGAACACGAGAAATCCTCCAAAAGAACAACCCATCTCTCTAGTCTACTTGACTCCTAGTTCAAAAAGGAGGTTAACAAAAATGCTAAAGGATTTAAGATGATTAATAGAAGCACAGAGCACTGTAACAAGGAACCAGAAACTGTAAAGAGGAACCAATGGAAAATAGATAACTCAATTGCCATGATTACAAACCCATCTAAAAGAAGAGGAGAACAGCCAACACACAAAAAGGGCTGGAAAGAACAATCAATATAGGTAAGCTTTGATCAGAGCCTGGGGAACGAAGCTGTTTCCTTTGTGGGCTGTAGAGCAGACAGACAGACAAAAGGTCAGAAAGAGGAACTGAATGAGTGGTGCTAGATTTTGAGGGGCTAATGTGAGAGGTCTTGATACCCAGGTGCAAAGAAAATGTGGCATCATGACTTGAGGAGGCCACGCTAAAGGATCTGGAGATGAGAGTTTAGAAAGGGAGGCCCGAAGTCATACTTCAGATCCTTTACCGTGGTACAAGACATTTATCTTGGTACAAAATAAAACTTAAGAGTATTTATTTAATATATCTAATAATGCATCGATAATTTAAAAGAAAAACAATCAAAATAAGTAAAATATTATGAACTGAACTTGAAAAACCCTCAACAGGAAATTTGGTTTCAACAACATTCAAAGAAATATTCTCATCCTCAAGTCAAAAGCGTTACATGAATATTTTCTGAAAGGATGAAAAACTGCTAAACACCATTGATTATATACGTGTATAGTAAATTTTAGGGCTTCTCAGGTGGCGCTAGTGATAAAGAACCCGGCTGTCAACAGAGGAGATATAAGAGACGTGGGTTCAATCCCTGGGTCGGGAAGATCCCCTCGAGGAGGGCATAGCAACCCACTCTGGTACTCTTGCATGGAGAATCCCATGGACAGAGGAGCTTGGTGGGGTACCGTCCACAGCGTCCCACAGAGTCACACACAACTGAAGTGACTTAGCACACACGTGTAGTAAATTTTGTGAATTCATAAAATCTTACAATTTTATTTTCAGATGCTGGATGTGGATGGTACCCTATTTAGCTATAGAGAAACTCATACAAGTGTGAACTAAAAAAGCTTTTATAATTGTAACAATGAAATAAAATAATCAGGAAATGTCAACATATTTAAGCTTATTAAACATAAACATCTGAGGTATAACATAAGAATAGGTCCTTTGAGACAACACCACCTGGTTTGACAGTGGCAAGTGAAAGGTGGAGATTCTTCCTTGTTTTTAAGAGTTGAGTGTTGCCTTTCCTGCTCCTATTCTTTGATCAAGCGAGGTTGCAACAGCGCTGTACTTGAAAATGGCCCCTAAAAGTGTCAACTTTTCTCACTTTCAATCCTGACTTTACATTAGAGCATCTGACCTGAAGCATGACTGCCAGATGAAAATGAACAGTGGTTCTATAAGAATATAGCTACCAACACCACATGAATATAGAGTTAAGGCTTAGCGACCAAACTGACATTCCAAAGTTCACTGGCAGCTGAGGAAATAATCGTATCCCACTCTACCACACAGAATGAAATGAAGGCTAGGGAATGCAGGCCAATACACATTCCAGGCTCAGCACTGAATTTTCCCTTGTTTTGAGTTTGAGCCTGTTCTGCTTAAAAATAGCCAACTGAATTCTTTTTTTCTTAAATCTCAGCCAAATTACCAAAGACACTCCTTCCTACGCCCAAGAATGTGCAAGCAATGGAATTTTTGTTTGTTGGAATTTATTTTCAGGGTGATGTTTAAATAGCACAGTTTTCAAAGGTGCAAATAGGAGAAGAGTCCCTGTTTCAATAATTGGAGGACTGTGTTTTCTTCATGAATAAAGGAGCCTGGATGTTGCTCTCTTAGAACTAGCTTTATATGACAAAGACCATGCAAGGAACAGAATCAAAGGGGAGGGGAAGGGAGATAGTAGAGATTTCCTTTCTGAGGTCTTGGGAGTCATCTCTGTTAACTTTTCTTCCCATGACTATATCCTGCAGTGTAAGGAAGACATTCACCCTAGATCCTGGGTGCTCACAGAACAGCCTCATGTTCCAAAGAGAAGGCGGAAAGGGACAAGGTTAACTTCCGTCTGCTGGCAATTTGCTGAGACCACCTTCCAATTACTTGCCCCCAGCAGTGCCCTGAGATAGAGTCAGGCCTGAATTCCCTGACACCGGATGCATTTCCCATTGTACACCACAGTGTATAAAGATGTGTGTGCACACACAGGCACAGACTGGGTAATCAGTTCTTCAGTGGGTGGGGCAGAGTTGGAAAGAGCCTCCAAGTCAGTCCTATTTCCCCTCATCTTTTTCTTACTGGGGTTTATATACAAAGAGCCTGGATGGAGTTCAAATTTCTCATGAAATTCTTCTATAAAGTCAATGGCTTAGGGATCCACAGGTAAGGTTAATAACACTGTTGCCAGGAAGAATTTAATGCTTCACAAGAGATCTGAGGACAAGGCTGATGTTTTGGATAGCCTGGACCTCCCTTGGTTACCCTCTCCTTTCTTGTTCAGGTCACAAGATATTGTTGATATATATACTGCACGCATGCTAAGTCTCTTCAGTCGTGTCTGACACTTTGTGACCCTTATGGACTGTAGCCCACAAGGCTCCTCTGTCCATGGGATTCTCCAGGCAAGAATACTGGAGTGGGTTGCCATACCCTCCTCCAGGGGATCTTCCCAACCCAGGGATCAAACCCACATCCCTTGAGTCTCCTGCATTGGCAGGCGGGTTCTTTACCACTAGTCTATGGGGTCACACAGAGTTGGACACGACTGAAGTGACTTAGCAGCAGCAGCAGCAGCAGCAGCGCCATGTGGGAAGCCTACCCCTGCATTGATTTCTGTATTCTTCTATCCAAGAATGCCTAGGGGGTTTACTGTGTTCTCTTAGGGAAATCTAACATGCTATCAGGTATGCAATAAAGAATAAATTGCAACCACAAATCTGTTTTTTGCACTTTGGTAAGAATACAAGTCAGAGTTAGCTGTCTATATCTCTGTCCTTGTCAATCAGCCAGTTGAAAGCTGTGAAAACGTAGAAACTGAACCTCAATTTCTTCTATACTTAACACAGCCAATACTTCAAAATGTGTGTTAAATAAACAAAGGATCCATGCTCTATCTTTTTGCTCACATCTCTTATGTATGCTTTCTCTTTGGGGTTTGGAGGTTAGAGTCAGTTGGCATCTGTTATCCCTGGTGGGTTTGTGGGACGCCATATCCTCTCTGTGGATCACACGGGGAAGCTTTGTGGCAGAGATGATTGTGTAACAACAAAGTGGTGGTTTGTTATGATGTGTTGGGGGGGATTATCTTGAGGTTTTAATTCAGCGTTTACATGCACCATTATCTCCAGGTGTGTGTGTGACCCTGACACACACAATATTCATCGTGGTTCTCCTTTCCGACACATATTCTGATTTGTCTTCTCTAGCTTTGTTTCTTTCAAAAACCTGTTTGAATGAAAGGGGGAATTTTCTAACACCATTACCAGTATGGAAACAGAGTTGCTTTGTCATTACAGGTCTCTGGCAAAGGCCATATGACAAAGGTAGACATGCTCTATAAAGAGGATACAGATGTTCAATGAATGCTTGGAATTTTAAGGTCTACTAAAATCTAGACAACCAATGATAGTATCACACGGTTTGCTGTGACATTGGAATATATGTTGTATATACCTTATATGCATATTTTAATAATTCAAACATCTAAAGAAGTGGTTCTTGGGAGTTAATATATATATATATATATATATATATATATATATATCTGCTTGGGTTCATGTATTGGATTTCAATTAATGTAAAGTAGCATCTCAATTCTAAGAACAAGCCAGGAATTCTGATGTGCAGCTAGGATTGAAAACCACTAATGTAAATATTTAGTTTTTGGTTCTCCTCGTGGTAAAGATAATTTCAATTCCAAAGCCAGTTTCTTAAAGCCACACAGGATACTGAATATCTATAACATTTCTGAAGTGAACACCTGCACTGCACACCATGCTTCCTCATAGGAACAAAGCTAGGAATCTGGGGATGACACGTATTTGAAGTTCTGGCCCTTTTCCTCTAAATGCCAGTAGACCTTTCAGTCACCGTGACTGGAACCTGAAACACCTCCAATAACTACCAAATGCCTCATAGGTAGATGAGAGAGTCATTGCTTAGCTGACTGTATTCCAGTCCAAAGGCAATAAGCATTTCATTTAAATTTCTGCCTCAAACATTTACTTTCAGTTCCACTTTCATTGCCAAAATGATTCCTCTGAGACAGCAAAAGTGAAAGTTGCTCAGTAGTACGACCCCATGGATTGTAACCCAGCAGGCTCCTCTGTCCATGGAATTCTCCAGGCAAGAATACTCAAGTGGGTAGCCATTCCCTTCTCCAGGGGATCTTCCTGGTCTGGGGATTAAACCCGGGTGTCCTGCATTGCAGGCAGATTCTTTTCCATCTAAGCCACCTGGGAAGCCCCCAGGATGGCAATCTGGGGGTTAATCAAGGTTCTAACAGTCAAATTCTGATTTTTAATTAATTTTTTATTTTTAAAGTGGCTTCTTTCCTGGAGATGAAATATTTTTTAAAGTAACATTTGTATAATTGATTAACTATAGCATTTATGCTATTTCATTTGTTCTTGTCATGAAGCTCTATCTAACCACTTGAAATCTTAAGATGAAAAGCTGGGAAGTATGTACTGACAGATTCTAACTGTTGGTTAACCACTCCTCACTCCCAGTCTCTTTTTTCTCCAAAACAAAGCAAAAACTAAAACTAAATTAAAAATCAGGTACATTAAGAGTAGGTATCCCTGATGGCTCAGACGGTAAACAATCCACCTGCAATGTGGGAGACCTAGGTTCGATCCCTGGGTGGGGAAGATCCCCTGCAGGAGGACATGGCAACCCACTCCAGTATTCTTGCCTAGAGAATTCCATGGACAGAGGAGCCTGGGGGGGCTACACTCCACCGGGTTGCAAAGAGTCGGACACAACTGAGGAACTAAGCACATTATAAACTCAATTTTTAATTATTATGTAGTTTTTACTAAATTAACACTAAAAGGGAAATTTACATGCCGAGGGATGAGGACTCAAAAGACTGTGGCCTGCACCAACTTCTGTACTGGAGCAAAGATTTTCCATATGTCATTCTTTATGCCTGGGGCAAGATACTTCATTTTGTTACAGATTTTCATATCTATCCACCAACTCAGCAGTATTTCTAAGTAGGTAACGTCAGTGAGTGTTCTCAATCACTCAATCAGCATGACTCAACATGACTGAGTCCAGTTTTATACTCTGTAAATTGCCAGTGAGATGGACAGCATAAGACCTTTTGGCTACAGGAAACCTATCCAAACCACTTTAGGTAGGAGGAGAAAGGGCAGTGCTGAGATTCACCAAAGTAAAATTGTCTACAGAGCAACTCCCACTGGAACTATGCTACTGGCTTTGGACTGTGATTTCATGAAATTCTACTGATTTACTATTTTTTCCCTACTCAAAATACTTCATATACTGAATTTCTAGCATATTTCCTGCTCCAGAAGCAGTCCTACATGGTAACCTATTACAGAGGACAGGATGCCAGGCAACAAACCTGATTAGCAACATACAGCTCCAAGTATAACAGGTAAAAAGGTTTCCCTGGGGGCTCAGCAATAATGAATCCACCTTCGACGCAGGAGATGCAGGACATGTGGGTTCGATCCCTAGGTTGGGAATATCCCCTGGAGGACAGCATGGCAACCCACTCCAGTGTGCTTGCTTGGAGAATCCCATGGACAGAGGAGCCTGGTGAGCTACAGTCCCAGGAGTCGCAAAGAGTTGGAGACGACTGAAGTGACTGAGCACGCACGCACATAATAAGTAAACACAGATATGGTTGGTTTGGTCCGAATGGTTGAAACTGGTCAAATGCAGAGGACAAAGATAATTTCCTTCTCAATGAACTAACTAATCCAGTCTCATGCTTCCAAACACGTAGACAAAACACCATCAGCATCACAATGACTTGTTTAGTTTCCATGATGGTCACATTTTATTTCTTCACCATAATTTTTGCTGATACTTATTGGTTATCAAAGTTATTTTGTTAATCTGATGCAATTTAGCAAAAGCACTTTATAAATCTATACATTTTCTAAGATGTGACCAACTTGTGAATGTCCAGATTTTGAATTATCATAATAGTCAAATACTGAGAAATAATTGAGAGACTTGGGAAATGTTCACAGTCATTCTTACAGTGATTTAAGAAGAGTACAAATCAAAATGTAAAAGAAAGTAGTAAAAATGAAAATGATTTATAAAAAGAGAAGTTGTACTTCCACCCTTACCTGAAATATTTAATGCTCAGGCTTCTTACTGAATTTGGTAGTGGGAAGATGCGTCTTTTTAAAGAAATAAGCAGTCTTCAGTGTTTTTATAGCATTGGTTACTACAGAAATTATACTTCTTTTACTTCTTGTCTTGAAGGGTGAACAAAACAAACAAACTGAAATACTACAATGAATGGTAAACGATGAAAGGTTTACAGTACAAAAAACAGTGTAAAAAGGAAGACAAGTTTAAATATTGTTGTGTAAGAAAGTGATGAAAATAATACAAGAATGAGAATAAGTAAAATGATAGGCTGGAACATCTGGGAAGGTAAATGCAAAGACAAAAAGAAGAATTAATTAATAATAATTTTTAAAACTTAAGTTTATATCAACTAATCTACATATCCATTCAACTTAAAATAAAGACCCCTCCCTCATATATACTTACAAAGTCTGAAAGCCTACTGTTATATACATACTTTCTCTTACTCTGATTGCTATTTCTTTCTGAGAGTATCATTGAAAAAACACATGCGCAAAGTATTCAAAATCTGCAACAAGGAAATTAAAAACCAACTATTTGACATAATACATAGAGAAAAAAATCATTAACATTTCAAAATTCAACAAGTTTTATCATAAAACTTTTTATTTTTTTTAATAGCAAAGCAAAGCAGCATGCAAGATAAATAAGCAATAGGGTTGGGATTTTTCTAGTTGTGACTAACAGGCAGTTAATCTAATATCATGCTTCTGTGTATAAACTGATTTTTAGATGTAAACCTCTTGCGTGCCTTAAAAGCCATGCATGTTGTTGCTCTTCTGTGGGTTCTCCAATGGATACAAGATACCAGGCTTGCCAGAAGGGTAGTACTGCCTGTTTGTTTTGTAAACTCTCTTTTATGTGGTTAACTCTGACAAAATGCATTGGTTTTTGGCCACCATACCTGGCTAGAGGAGATCAGTCCAATTCATCAGATGTGCCTCTACAATTAGGATGAAGGAAAAATGCTGGTTTTCCCTGTTCGGGAATAGTTATTACTATTTCTCTGAGTTAGTGTTGCCTTGAGGCTAAAGTGTAACACTCCTTCCCCAGCCTGAGGGTCTTCTATAGAACGGACAGTGATTTTCTCTAGAAATAAATATCATGTTACTTTGACTGGTGGTAGGTACAACAGCGGCTTCTATCTGCTCCTCTTGTAGGGAGGGCTCCAGACACAAAAGCATCTCTCTTTAGCTGGTTCCCTGGTGGCTCAGCGGTAAAGAATCCGCCTGCCAATGCAAGAGATACAGGTTCGATCCCTGGATTGGGAAGATCCCCTGGAGAAGGAAATGGCACGCCACTCCAGTATTCTTGCCTGGGAAATCCCATGGACAGAGGAGCCAGGTGGGCTACAGTCCACGGGATCACATAGAGTCGGACACGACTGAGCGACTCAACAACCGCCACCACCACCAGTAGTGATGCATCAATACTGATCATTTAGTGATTTAAAAGTATGTTAGGCTTAATTTGAATCTTGGCTAGAAAACCACAGGCCAGCAATTGAAGATTTCTATTCGGGATCTTCCTGCGGCAAAATCTATTAGAATCAGTAGACTTAATACTGAAAATGTCGACCTTCAATAATAATGTATCTTAGAAATCCTTTCATCTTTACACAAAAACTGGGGGAAGGGAGAGGTGGGTATATCTCTCTCTGAAACAGATCAGAGAGGGAACAATTAACTTAGCGATTGGATGACGAAAACCTCAGGCCTGAAGAAGGACAGGGTGAAAGAACAAGTGCGCCGTGGAGCTTCCAAGCCCAGAGAGGCTCTGAGCTGGGGTTTCCCTAAAGCGGGGCGTGGAGGTGGGTGCGCGGAGTCGCCCCTCCGGGGACCGCGGCTCCGCGGACCAGCCTCGCCAGCGCCGTGGCTCGCAATAGGCAGAACTGTACCTGACTCACGGATATGGGCTCCTCGGCGCCGGGGTCGTCGGCGGACTTGGGCACCTCGAGGCGGTCGATGAAGGTCTGCAGCTCCTTGCGGAAGGCCTTCATCTGCGCGTTGATGCGGTAGAGCAGCTCGTGCTCGCGGATGCGGCTGCCGTCGTCCTCCTCGTCCATGAGTCCGAACAGGTCCCCGTTGGCCACATAGATGCGCGCCTCGGTGATGATGGTGCTGGTGTCGGCGATGAGGCGGTCGATGGTCTTGCCCAGGCGCTCGGCCTCCGAGCGGATGTCCTTCATCTGCTGCCGGTCAGAGAAGCTCTTGGGCCAGGGCCCCGGCGGCGGCGCGGGGTAGAAGGAGCGGGTGGGCGTGAGGCAGCGGATGTTGCGCACCTCCTCTGAGTCGCTCTCGCCGCCGATAGGCCCTTCTCGCTTGCGATGCGGCGGCCGTGAGTCGTCATCACTCTCCTTTTTGCCCGCGTCGCTCTCGGCGTCGCTGTCACGCGGGCTGCCGCGGATGCCCAGGTGCGAGGCCAGGTCGTAGCGCTGCATGTTGGACATGAGCACGCGGTTCTCGTACTGCAACTGCATGACCTTGCCGCTGAGCTCGTTGATTTGCAGGCGCGCCGCCTTCAGCTCCTCCTGCAGGGCCTCGGTCTTGGCGCTGTCGTGGTGCCGCGCGCTCTCGTGGCCCCCCGACTTGTATTTGTACTTGTTGAGCTCCGCCGTGATGCGCTTGTTTTGCTCTTCTAGGTCAGCCACGTTCCTACGCAGCAGCTCCGTCTCATCCTCCACCAGCTGCAGGTGCTGCCGCAGCTCCGACAGGGATTCGCTCTGCTCCCTCATCAGGGGGTTGGCCGAGCCGTTGAAGTCGTCGCCCCGCAGGTCGTCCAGTTCCGCCTTCAGGCCTCGGTTCTCCACTTCCAGTTCGACGATCTTTCTGCCCAGGATGTTGGCTTCTTCCTCCACCAGCCTCAGCCGCAGCTTGAGCTCGGCTTCTCTGGTGCTGGGCGGGCCCCCGGCTTCTCCTTTGGGCAAAGGACTGTCCAGATCCCCGTAAAAGGATCGGTACTTCTGGAGCTCGTGTTCGAATCTGTCCTTTTCTTTGTCAATCTTGGCCATTTTCTTTCTCATCAGAGCGGCTTCTTCCTTCACGAACTGCAGCTGGCATTTCAGATCTTCATTGTCCTCCTCAATTGGGAAAAAGAAAAGGAAGGGGATAGGAGCTCATTTTTCATGTAAAGAAAGAAAACAACCAAAAAGGGACACCTGCGGAAATCACTCCCTTTCCTTGTAATTTAAGATTTAATGAGACAGAGGGAGAGACAGAGACATAGATGCTGTATGTTTTCTCCAAATCATTTAAATTCTTTGGCAAATAAAAGATCAGGACAACATTATATCCTGAAAACAAAAAGAGAAGGGAATATAAGAAGAGAAAAACTGTGGTCATCACTATTCACAAAATTATATGTTCCCAGTGCATATCACTGGTTTTGACTGTCATTTTCAATAGTGTTCACTTTGTTTTGTTTTTCTTGCAGTCTGAATTCCCCGGAATGTAGTAAATATGAAAAACATTCCCTGGAAGGAAGATGTGGTTGGTATGCACTCCCTGCCATTTATTGAGCTCTGACTCTTAGCCAGAGTCTATAAAGTTCTCAACATATATGACCTAATTTAATGTGTAGAGTAAATTTAGTAGTAGGTATTACAAGAACTGGTTTAAAGATGTTCAACAAATTGTTCAAGGTTACATGGCTATTAAGTAGCAGAGGACCGAGGTGAAATTTGAATTCAGTTCTGACATTAAGGCTCAGTTAGGCACATGATCACAGAGCCATACAGAAAATAATCTATCCACCATCTTTATTCAAGGGAGAATTGTTTTTACAGCCTTTAAAATAGGTAAAGTTTAACACAGGAATGGTCCATCCAAGAAGAAACTGGTTCCACCTAGATCACTTTTAAAATGGGATGTATTCCCATAAGTCTGAAATGGCTAGAACTGGTTCTGCCTGATGAAAGAATGGTGGAGTAGATCCTACAGAACAGGGGTCCCCAACCTTTGGGATCTAATGCTTGATTATCTGAGGTGGAGCTGATGTAATAATAATAGAAATAAAGTCCAATAAATGTTATGCACTTGAATCATCCTGAAATCATCCTCGCCCACTATGCCCTTGTCTGTGGAAAAAACTGTCTTCCATGAAAACTGGTTTCCCTGATAGCTCAGTTGGTAAAGAATCTGCCTGCAATGCAGGACACCTGGTTTGATTCCTGGG
The DNA here is from genome assembly GCF_002263795.3 of Bos taurus. Taxonomy (NCBI): domain Eukaryota; kingdom Metazoa; phylum Chordata; class Mammalia; order Artiodactyla; family Bovidae; genus Bos; species Bos taurus. The sequence goes on along the minus strand of NC_037336.1, from coordinate 23,825,738 downwards.
TCAGGAAGATCTGCTGGAGAAGGGATATGCTACCCACTCCAGTATTCTTGGGCTTCCCTTGTGGCTCAGATGGTAAAGAATCCACCTGCAATGTGGGAGACCTGGGTTCTACCCCTGGGTTGGGAAGATCCCCTGGAGAAGGGAAAGGCTACCCACTGCAGTATTCTGGCCTGGAGAATTCCATGGGGTCTCAAAGAGTCAGACACGATCGAGTGACTTTCACTTTCACTTTTCATGAAAACTGGTCCCTGGTGCCAAGAAGGTTGGGGACTGCTGCTATAGAAGTTCTTCTCACACATTTGTAGGCACCCTTCAAACCCTAATCATTAACTAAATGGAAAATTACAAACAGAAAAATGGAAATCAACTCTTTCTCTGAGAGCCAATATAAAAGCACATTATAATGTTCAAGGACATATTTCCCAAGGACGATTTCCCCAAATTCTCTTTTAAGCAGGAACTTTGGGCATATCATGTGACTTTGGTTTCTTTATTTCAAAAAATGGGAATAAAAATGCCTTTCTTTTCCAGCACTGAGTCAGCTGTGTTTGAGGTGAATTCTGGTAAAAATGTAGCAACCACGGAAGGTGAAGGTGAGGAGAATAACGAGCTTCTGCCAGGGATGCTCAGTAAATACAGCCCAGAGCTTTCCAGATGGAAGAGAGGGAGAGTGGGGCACGGGGCTCTTTTGCTCCCATCCACTAATGAGAATTAGTATGAAGGTCTGAGAGCTGCTGAATGTGCAGAGCCTTAATGTCACATTCTTTATATCATTACATCTTCATACTAGCCCCACGAGGAAGCTGATATACAAAATCTACTTTATAGATAGGGCAGCTTCACAGAAGAGCCCAAGTTAATGTGACAGAGCACATCTGTATTCAGACTGATTCTCAAAATCATGTTTTTCCACTGCACATGATGCCTCTAGAAACGATGTGCAAGAGGAAAAAAGTAGGACAATGAGTTAAAATAACAAAATCAGATGTGTTGGCTTGTATGCTTTCCTCTAGAAGGGGTTCACAAGAAAGGAGAGAAGCCCAGAGAGATGAGAGAACCCCAGGAGCACAGTGAGAGAAAGGGGTTAAGAATATATGTCACAGGAAGATTAGATATGAAAATCCATTTCACCAGGAAAGAAAGAAGCTGCCTTGTAAGAGACTATGTGTGGGGGTCCCCTGGACTAATTCAGTGAGAATGAAACCAAGGACATATTGTGTGTGTTAGTTACTCAGTCATGTCCGACTCTATGCAATCCCATGGACTGTAGCCCCCTAGGCTCCTCTGTCCATGAGAGTCTCCAGGCAAGAATATTGAAGTCGATTGCCAAGCCCTCCTCCAGGGGATCTTCCCAACCCAGGTGTTGAACCCGGGTCTTCTGCATTGCAGGTGGACTCTTTACCATCTGAGGCACAAGCCTAAGGACATATCACAGTGTCTAATATCACATCAGCAGAAGAGTCAAAGATAACCCTGATGTTTTTGAGCTTAGGTGTCTTGATGAATTGTGTTGCCAATAACAGGAACAGAGACTGAACAAAGAGGATCAGCTTTTAGGGGAAGAATATAGGTTTAAGTATATTAAAATGTTGCCTTTGAGGTGTGTCCACAGAGGGATACCCAGTAGAAACATCTATCAGTGGGAATCTCAGGCCCATGATTAGCAAGATTACAGCCCTGGACCCAGAGACAGCTTGGGCCCAGAGAGGAGGACATGAGGATGAGATGCACAGAGGTGATGGCTGAGGCTATTGCAATGGCTTCAGAGGCAATCAAAGGGGAGAAGAAAAGAAAGGGAGACTGAAAAGAAATGATCAAAAGTTGGAGCCCGGAGCAGGACAAAGTCATTAAAGCCAAGAATTGGAAATAATGCTTGAAGAGAAAGGTGACCAACAATATGCATGCCGAATATGCTTTTATCTAGACTAGATTCTGTCAGGAAGTAAGAGTAGGTGAGATGGGGAAACCAGCTAGGCTCCATGTTCTGTCAAAGTCCTTGACTGCAAGGAAGGCCTTTAGCTGCTAGTAAAAAAAAATGTTCACATAACACTGCAGTTTGAATCTAACTAAAACAGCAACACAGTTTAATATATAAGTCATAGATTAGAATAGAATGACAAGCAAATATAAAAGAGGAGGATATCTCATTTGTGTATATGTAAGCTCTCCTGTCCATTCTTTCATTCCATTTCATGCAATGAAAACATTAGAAGTATGTTATGAGCTGGACATGTATTCCATGTAGCAAAGTCATGAATCCTGTATGTCAATGTGCCTTGCATTCTGTATGTCAGAATCCTGTATGTCAAGGTACCTTGTATCCTCATCCTGTAACCCAAGTATTGTAGGCACCATTTGGAACTGGGCAGGGAAATCCCATACGTAAATGTGAATCAGTAAATCAGAGATTGTATGGAAAGTGCCTGGTTGAAATGTAACTGATCAGAAATGTTTGCTCCTATTTTCCACAACTAATGGCAGTCAAGAAACATTACAATGCTTTGAGATGCAAAGCAAGTTATCTTTTTTGTGTATGTATGGTAAAGACTCACTCTTAAGAAGATATAACCATAAGAGGAAGGGGAACATTAAGATGATGAGGGCCCAAAGAAGAGAGCTGAACTTAACTTTAACTTAGCCATTTCTAGAGCTAAACTGCACTCTAATAAATTAACTAATTGGAAAAGACCTTGATGCTGGGAAAGGCTGAGGGCATGAGGAGAAGGGGACGACAGAGGATGAGATGGTTGGATGGCATCACTAACTCAATGGACATGAGTTTGAGCAAACTCTGAGAGATAACGAAGGACAGGGAAGCCTGGTGTGCTGCATAATCCATGGGGTCGCAAAGAGTCAGACACAACTGAGTGACTGAACAACAACAACAACAACTCATTTAATCTGTGCAACAACTCTCTATTATGACCCCATTTTAAGGATGAGGAAACACAGGCATAGAAAGAATAAGTAACTTGTCTAAGGTCATGTAGCTGGTATATGGCAGAGATTTCCATGTAGGCAACCCAGTCCTAAAGTTACTGTTTTTAACTGTTCTGCAAGACCATTTCTCAGTATATAAAGTCACTGTGCCACTGGAGGAATATGTGGGGAATACGTAAAAGAAAGTGAACAAAATGAAATACAAAGCTATACAATAGTAGCAGGTTGAACCATATGAAATAGCCATTTGTGTAGGTCAGAATCAACAGTATATTGGCAATTTCATATGGCTCATCTAGAAAAGGGGTACATGGAAGTATTCAAAAGTGTGTATTGATCCTACTCCAGAGTGCCAGACATTAGACACTGATGAGCACAAGCTGAATAAGATGGTCCCTGGCTACAGTATGGGGGCTTCCCTGGTGGCTCAGAGGGTAAAGAACCTGCCTGCAATGCAGGCCCCAGGTCCCACTGAAAAGCTAATGAAAGCTGCATGTGTCTTTTGGAGAAAAGTGCCTACATGCACATGGAGTGGGGGTCCACAGAGCCAGGAACAAGCACTTAAGGATTCCTGGATTAGAGAATATGGGTGAAAAGAATAAATAAACTTTAACACGGGAAGTATAAGAATAGGACAAACATAAGTTAAAACTGAACTGAACCGAACTGAACTGAAGTTAAAAAAAATAAACTGTTGGTTAAGCTGACTTAAGACTTTAAAGCAAGGAGTATAAAGCACCTTCTCCCTAAATGAGGTTGGGGAAGAAAATTGATGGATAAAATTATGGCAAGACAGAGTTAGAGAGTTGTGGTGACAGAGCATATATGAACTTATTAAGGGAGGATGAGACAGGTACAGATTGTAAAGAATCCACCTGCAATGCAGGAGACCTGGGTTTGATCCCTGGGTGGGAAAGATCCCCTGGAGAAGGGAATGGCTACCTACTCAAGTATTCCTGCCAGGGAAATCCCATAGACAGAGCAGCTTATTGGCTATAGTCCATGGGTTTGCAAAGAGCTGGACACAACTTAAGCAACTTAGCATGCATGCACAAGACAGTTACAAAAGGGAGACGACTTTGGTAGAAGACTTGGGATTCTAGAACTGCTGAGGCCTATAAATGTTCATGTCAGTACCAAGGGGAAAATGAACAGAGAGGGCAGAGAGAGAACAGGAAACTTAACAATTACTATGTTATGCTTTTAAAAAAGAATGAGATCAACTTTTTCAAATTTGAATATTTAAACATTGCTTTAGTTAAAATTATTACCAAATGAGAAAATACCTTGTAAGAATGAAAAAAAAAAAAAACATATGCTATAGTATTATAGATCCCAATTTACATCTTTAAGAATAAATATTTAACCAAGTAATTTTAGCGAGCCATAATGTCATAGCTCGGAGAAGGCAATGGCACCCCACTCCAGTACTCTTGCTTGGAAAATCCCAGGGACGGAGGAGCCTGGTGGGCTGCAGTCCATGGGGTCGCTAAGAGTCAGACACGACTGAGTGCCTTCACTTTCACTTTTCACTTTCATGCATTGGAGAAGGAAATGGCAACCCACTCCAGTGTTCTTGCCTGGAGAATCCCAGGGACGGGGGAGCCTGGCGGGCTGCCGTCTATGGGGTCACACAGAGTCAGACACGACTGAAGTGACTTAGCATAGCATAGCAATGTCATAGCTGACCCTAAATATCTCGTCTTCTGTTTTAAAATCTCCTTTATTATATCCACCAGCACCTCTGCTCACCATAAAGCTAGTCTTTACTGTAGCTGTTCTAGGTTCTTAACATGCCCATGTTGAGGACATGTTTTAAGTTTTATTTTTATTCTTTCATTTCTTTTCTTGGCTCCCCCAATCATGGTAGAGAGAATTACTTCATTCTGGGACTCTCCAAAACCATCATGAGTCTCTCTTTTCCCTCTGCCATCTTTCCTACAGCATTCCTTTCTTTCTCCTCTCCTGATACTATAGGAACAGCTATTCTAATGTCCTTATTAATTATGGGTGAACAAGATTAGCACCATGGGTACAGTTCTTAAATGCAGCAACGCATAAAGGACTAAAGACATTTTGCTATGTGATTACAATACAGAAGCAATAGTAACAGGAATGTTAGTGGTAGTTTTTTAAGCAAAGATACTGAATGTTTTATATTGCCTCCTGCATTTATAGCTACATAACGGATACACATAATGTAATTCTGTTTTACACAAGTATGTCTCGTTAATATGTCTATATATGAAGTGAAGTTGCTCAGTCGTGTCCGACTTGTCATGACCCCATGTACTGTAGCCTACCAGGCTCTTCCGCCCATGGAATTTTCCAGGCAAGAGTACTGGAGTGGGTTGCCATTTCCTTCTCCAGAAGATCTTCCCAACCCAGGGTTCGAACCCAGGTCTTCTGCATTGCAGGCAGAAGCTTTACCATCTGAGCTACCAGGGAAGCCCTGGTACAGGGAAGCCCAGAGAAGCCCTATATGTCTACATATAGATGTAGCTTATCATTATGTACATTTAGAGGTGTTTGATGTACTAGTTGAAATTTTATTTCCACATACCTCTGTGGGAGTCTGCTGAGCCTTTTTTTCAGATTTTGGCAAATCTTTGCTTCCTCTTCTCTTTAAAGATAGCTGAAACAAAGCATGAATAGGTTTAGTTTGATAAACTACAATTTAAATTCAATTTTAGTTTTAAGAGTTCTAATCTCCTATGATTAAAAAAAAAAAAAAAGCCAAATAAAAAGTTCAATAATCGTAAGAGAGGGAAAAAATCCAAACCATATATATCTTACTTTGGATGGGAATATATATCACAATAGAAGGATAGCTGGCAATTATCATGTTGAACTGAGAAATAGAGGAAAACTACTGTAACGATGCAGAAAAGCAACTTGGAGGAAATTTAGATCAATAACTTAATATACTTATATTGCAAATGAAAGCAAATCCTTGTTATCATTCTACATCATGGAAGAAAAAAAAAAGAAGAAAGTATTATTTCTGGTTGGACTTAAGGTTGTTATAAGATTATCAAGACCAACTCTCAGTAGATTTATATAGAATTTGAAGAATCTTGCTCTTTCCTAATCACTCACTCATGTAAACAAATATGATACACATGTCCGTGTACACACTTACACACGTGTAATACAGTTGGGAGTGGTAGGGGTTACAGTGAAATGGAGGCATCATGCTTTTTCTAAAGGAGCAGGATGATGAGAAGGAATTAGAAATGTAGGCTTTTTCAAAAGAAGCTGGAGATTTGGATAGTTATGTAAAATCTTCCACGTTTTACTTAACTGAAATTCAAACAAACAACACTTCGCAGGTCAAAAAAAATACACATTGAGTGCCAAATCCTCTGAGACCAGCAGTGTTTGATCTCTGGTGCTCGGTTCCATTTCTCACCACCAGTAAAGTAAAGTCATTCTGTATGAGTAAGAATCCATATGTATGAAAATCTATCATGTACCAAATATTGAGCTGGACACACAAGGATCAAACATATAATGTACCGACCATCAGTAAGTTCACAACCTGGCGAGGAAGACAGAGATACAAATGCAAACAATTTAGTGCAAGTTGGCAAATGCCATGATTTAGGTTCTGTAAAGAAAGGACTTTGTCTCAGTGTGGCATCTCCACCATGAGAATAATGGTTGCCACAGAGCAGATGTTGAAACGAAATATTTGCTGAACTAATGAGTGAATGTGAAATATGAGATTCTGAGGTCAAAGAGGAGGATGGCGGTACAGGCTGACAGTAAAGGCAGGCTCGGTTTCTCAAAAGAACAGGCTTCATGAATTTGCCAAGAACTGCAAATTAAATTCCTCACATGCTAATTTCTAACCCATTTCCAGTGTTAAACACAGGCATATGTTCAGGTTGCAACTGCTTTCATTCAGTATAAAATGGTAACTACAGAGCCAAATGAATAGTCTACGTGGTTACTTATTTCTCTTTTACAGAAATTCTCCATGTTGCTTGTATAATTTTCTTAGAAGCTGTGGGGACTGATTCACCATAACCAAAAGTGATTTAGGAATGAAGCAGCAAAAACTGTCTCAAGAAAACCAGGAATACAGTAAGCCATCACTAGGGACTCGTGGAACCATCTGTACAGGGGCTATCTATGAAGACATGCCTAAGTTCATTTTATTAAATATTTATGGAATGCTCTTACTTTGAATTTATTCCATTATATGTTTATCTAGTGCTTGCTAATGTACTTCATGAAAGTGAAAGTGAAGTCGCTCAGTCATGTCCGACTCTTTGCGACTACCAGGCTTCTCTGTCCAGGGATTCTCCAGGCAAGAATAGTGGAGTGGGTTACCATTTCCTTCTCCAGGGGATCTTCCCGACCCAGGGATCGAAACCAGGTCTCCCACACTGGAGGCAGACGCTTAACCTCTGAGCCACCAGGGAAGCAGTACGATAGTAACACTAACAGTTTCTGCTCATTATGATTTTCCTGATTTACTTAACAAATGGTCTGTTCAGTCTGCAATTTAATAGTGTGGTGAAAGCAATGATAATGCAGAAGCAATATTAACTGGCATTGAGTACTATTCATATCAAACACAATTTTTTTAAGTTCACTTTGTAAATGATAAGGGGCTTCCCAGGTGGCACTAGTGGTAAAGAACTTGCCTGCCAATGCAGGAGACTATGAGATATGGGTTCAGTCCCTGGGTTGAGAAGATCCCCTGGAGAGCAACCCACTCCAGTATTCTTGCTTGGAGAATCCCTGGACAGAGGAGCCTGGCAGGCTACGGTTCATAGGGTTGCAGAGTCGTGCAACCCAGAATCGTTGTATGACTGAAGCATCTTAGCACAAACATAGATGGTAAAAATAAAGCTGAGAGAGGTTAATTAGATTATTTAAAGCAGTGGTTCTCCAAGTATGGTCCCCACAGTAACATCATCAGTGTCACTTGGAAACTTGTTATTTGTGTAAATTCTCAGGACCCATCCCAGAGCTACTGAATCAGAAAGTCAAGAGATGGGGACCAGTGAGTCATGGTTTAGCCAGCTCTCCAGGTGATTCTGATGCATGATAAAGTTTGAGAAACACTAGTCTAAAGTCACTGCTTGGTAAGTAGCAAAATCAGGCCTTGACCCAAGTCTTTCTGATCTTTTGTTGCTGTTGTTGTTCAGTCACCAGGTCGTGTCCAACTCTTTGTGACTCCATGAACTGCAGCACCCCCGGCTTCCCTGTCCTTCACTAACTCCTGGAGTTTGCTCAAACTCATGTCCATTGAGTTGGTGATGCTATCTAACCATCTCATCATCTGTTGCCCCCTTCTCCTTTTGCTTCAGTCTTTCCTAGCATCAGGGCCTTTTCCAATGAATCAGCTCTTCGCATCAGGTAGCCAAGGTATTGGAGCTTCAGCTTCAGGATCAGTCCTTCCAGTGAATATTCAGGGATGATTTCCTTTGGAATTGACTGGTTTGACCTCCTTGCAACCCAGGGGACTCTGAAGAGTCTTCTCCAGTACTATAATTCAAAAGCATCAATTCTTTGGTGCTCAGCCTTTTTTATGGTCTAACTCTCACCTCCATACATGACTACTAGAAAAACCATAGGTTTGACTATATGGACCTTTGTTGGCAAAGTGATGTCTTTGCTTTTTTAATATGCTGTCTGGTTTTATCACAGCTTTCCTTCCAAGGAGCAAGCATCTTTTAATCTCATGGCTATGATCACCATCCATGGTGATTTTGGAGCCCAAGAAAATAAAATCTGTCACTGCTTCCACTTTTTCCCCTTCTATTCATCATGAAGTGATGGGACCAGATGCCATGATCTTAGTTTTCTGAATGTTGAGTTTTAAGACAGCTTTTTCACTCTCCTCTTTCACTCTCATCAAGAGGCTCTTTAGTTCCTTTTCACTTTCTGCCATAAGAGTGGTATCCTCTGCATTATCCAAGGTTGTTGATGTTTCTCCCAGAAATCTTGATTCCAGCAAGCTTGATTCTGATCTTTATTATTTACTAGACCACAAAGAAGAAAGGCTTAATCCAGCCTAGGGCTGGAGATGGAATGGGGAGCTAGAGATGATTTCCAGAAAGAAGTAGAATCTTATCTTGACTCTGGTAGATGAGGAGTAATACAGCATGGCACCCCACTCCAGTACTCTTGCCTGGAAAATCCCATGGACGGAGGAGCCTGGTAGGCTGCAGTCCATGGGGTCGCTAGGAGTCAGACACGACTGAGCGACTTCACTTTCACTTTTCACTTTCATGCATTGGAGAAGGAAATGGCAACCCACTCCAGCGTTCTTGCCTGGAGAATGGGCTCGCACAGAGTCGGACACAACTGAATTGACTTAGCAGCAGCAGCAACACAGCTGAAGATGGAGAGGAGAGGAAAGAACAAAGCATTCCATGTAGAAAGACCATTGCTGGGACAAAGATATTTGGGATTCTGTAACAAAGTGTGAGGAGAGGGTGACATGGGATTTACTATCAGATCTTGAAGGACATTGAATAAAGCCTAGATTTTATTTCAGGAAGGTCAAACTATTGTCCTGATGTCAATTAGGACAATTAAGAAGTATAATTATTAATTTATTACATTTCATTAGTAAATTAGAATAATTAAGTAATGATTAGATTACATTATTAGGTTAATTGAATTTAATTGTTAAATCAAGTTATTAATGTTTTAAAGGAGTGTCCATAATCAGACTGTCATAGAAGAAATACAAAGACACAAAGGAAGCAGTCCAAATGACCATGAAGTAAAGGGATGACATTAAAGGGAAATGAGGGAAAGCATGCTCTAGTTCTGAGAACTTTTGGTGGGGGGAGGGGGGGGCTTTGTTTTTTATTCACTACATAGATATAATATTTGTTGACTTCTAACCTAATATACTGGAGAAGGAAATGGCAACCCACTCCAGTATTCTTGCCTGGAATATTCCATGGATAGAAGAGCCTGGCAGGCTATAGTCCATGGGGTCGCAAAGAGCTGGACACAACTAAGTGAATGTGCATGCCGGCACAGCATGTATATGGTACTATCAGATCAGATCAGTCGCTCAGTCGTGTCCGACTCTCTGCGACCCCATGAATCGCAGCACGCCAGGCCTCCCTGTCCATCACCAACTCCCGGAGTTCACCCAGACTCACATCCATCGAGTCAGTGATGCCATCCAGCCATCTCATCCTCTGTCGTCCCCTTCTCCTCCTGCCCCCAATCCCTCCCAGCATCAGAGCCTTTTCCAATGAGTCAACTCTTTGCATGAGGTGGCCAAAGTATTGGAGTTTCAGCTTTAGCATCATTCCTTCCAAAGAAATCCCAGGGCTGATCTCCTTCAGAATGGACTGGTTGGATCTCCTTGCAGTCCAAGGGACTCTCAAGAGTCTTCTCCAAGACCACAGTTCAAAAGCATCAATTCTTCGGTGCTCAGCCTTCTTCACAGTCCAACTCTCACATCCATACATGACCACAGGAAAAACCATAGCCTTGACTAGATGAACCTTTGTTGGGAAAGTAATGTCTCTGCTTTTGAATATGCTATCTAGGTTGGTCATAACTTTCCTTCCAAGGAGTAAGCGTCTTTTAATTTCATGGCTGCAGTCACCATCTGTAGTGATTTTGGAGCCCAGAAAAATAAAGTCTGCCACTGTTTCCACTGTTTCCCCATCTATTTCCCATGAAGTGCTGGGACCAGATGCCATGATCTTCATTTTCTGAATGTTGAGCTTTAAGCCAACTTTTTCACTCTCCTCTTTCACTTTCATCAAGAGGCTTTTGAGTTCCTCTTCACTTTCTATGGTACTATATGGTTATACAAATAGGATTGGGAAGTATTTCACTTTCCCACCAAAGGGCTAACTATTTATGATGGTAAAAAGAATGCACATGATTAACTAAATCAGTAGACAGATTTAACTCTATTTATTAATGAAGAACAAATAAAAGATGGAGAGAGGAAAAAAACAGCTATGATTCTCTTTTTTTTTCCTGTTTTTGGCTGTGTCCCTCAGCTTGTACAGCTTCCCTGGTGGCTCAGATGGTAAAGAATCCACCTGCAATGTGGGAGACCTGGGTTCAATCCCTGGGTTGGGAAGATCCCCTGGAGGAAGGCATGGCAACCCACTCCAATATTCTTGCCTGGAGAATCCAATAGACAGAGGAGCCTGGCAGGCTACAGTCCATGGGGTCGCAAAACGTCAGACACAACTGAGCAGCTAAGCATAGCTCAGCTTTAGGATCTTAGTTCCCAGCCAGGGATTGAACATAGGCCGCCGGGGGTAAAAGCACAAAGCCTTGGCCACTGGACTGCCAGGGAATTCCCTATGACTCCGGATCTGGGGAAATCAGAGAAAATCACCCAAGAGGGCTGATATTTGAAGGATACATGACATTTCAACAGAAATAAAACCAAGTAAGCAACAAGGGCAAAGACGTGGAGAAATAAATGTGCTTTATAGATTTGCTGACTTATGAAAAGAAGTGATGGAGGTAGAGACACTGTAGAGTTGAGGTATAATGCTTCAGGGATGGAGGTCAGCATGTGGAGGTAAGAAATTTACACTTTATCCTGTGGGCAATGCTAAAATGAGCCTTCTGAATTAATATAGGAGAAATGCTGAAACTAGGCCATCTTTTCCTAAGAGGCATTTTCTATTTTACTTTTATTTAAATATCACTCAAGTGGGATGTCAAACTCAAATAGAATTCTGAGTAAAGGTTTCCCCCTGAATAAAAATATATTGCCTTTAAGGCACATCTCGGGCCACACATACCTTTAAGTAACACATTTAAATTTTCAATAAATATTTGACCATCTTTTCATATTCCAGTAAGTTTTTATTAACTTTCTGACTCCAGTGAAACAAAGACAAGAGATTCACTTGGGTAGAGAAAGCTGGAGAAGTAAGTGAAGTCTAAACAGCCTCTTTCCTATGAGGATAACATTTGTCACCTCCCTCCGCTCCCCATCATCCTGTCCCATCTTCATGTACTAAATCTAGGAACCTCTATAAGGGGACCAGTTTGGGAAGCTAGAGCTAAATCTCATATTGGTTCTCATAGAAGGCACTTCAGGTGACTCTCTAGAGAAATATACTGAAATCATGTCTTCTCCACATCATAATTCTTTGCATTCCCATCCTCAGCTATCCAAAAGACTGAAATTCTTTTTATCCATGTCAAGGCCAAGAATTAGAGAGTTTTACCCCAAATTGTTTGCATAGCAATTATATAATTTGGACTTGTGTTCTAAAATGTTTCGAGACTGACTTCCTTCAGCGATTAAAATTTGGGTCATTTCTTAATATGTGGCATCTTTGTGCTTTTAGGATATTAAACAACAGAGAAGAACCTGCCTAAAATTATATCTTTATACATGTTATATGTATAAAAATCTCCTGTGTTTTTTAATAAAATTAAAGAGAGGCCTATTTGCATAGCAATTAAATTAAGAAGGAAACCATAAGTGTATTAATATAGGATTTGTTTGTGTGTTAGTTACTCAGTGGTGTCCTACTCTTTGTGACCCCATGGACTGCCGCCCACCTCTGGGACGGCTGCCCAGGCTCCTTTGTCCATGGAATTTTCCTGGCAGGAATACCAGAGTGGGTTGTCATTCCGTTCTCTAGGGGATCTTCCTGTCCCAGGGATTAAACCCAGGTCTTTTGCATTACAGGCAGATTCTTTACCATCTGAGCTACAAGGGAAACCCAATATTGGATTTATGGAGCACTAAATGTATGCCACATACTTCTCCAAATACTTGATATGTTCCCACTCACTTAATCTTACCAGTCTTAGGAATTTGCCACCATCATCTGAAGCAAACAAGAGATAAACCTCTCAGCTTGTGTTAGAGCCAGGATGTACATTATCCAGCTCACAACTCTTGCTCTGAACAAATACATTACATCCCACTGCTACTCCAAAAGAATTAAAGTACAGAGTTATATTATTTCTGGCCATATCCTTCTGCATGCTATTACACCATGGCTGCAGCTGCATGGGGTTTGGGGCACTGGTCTACAGAGATTACACAGGAGCAATGTATTTTCCTATTTTCAACATAGGAGTCGGCAGAAGTGACATATACACCCATTGGTTCTCACAGTCATCCTGTAAATGCTTGTGACTTCAGGGCAACATTGGAAGTGAGGCACGAGGATTTCTGACTAAAATCTAAGGAAAACTGAAAGTGGCAGGAAGTCTGGCTCTGCTACAGTCTGAATGTCTGTGTCTCCTCAAAATTCCTATCTTGAAATCCTAAAGCCTAAGATGGTGGTGACAGGAGATGGGGCCTTTGGGAGGTGCCCAGATCACGAAGGTGGAGCCTTCAAGAGTGCCCTTATCAAAAAGACTTCGGGCTTCCCAGGTAGTTTAGTGGTAAAGAATCCGCCTGCCAATGCAGGAGATGCAAGAGACCTGGGTTCGATCCCTGGGTTGGAAAGATCCCCTGGAGAAGGAAAGGGCAACCAACTCCAGTGTTCTTGCCTGGAGAATTCCATAGACAGAGGAGCCTGGTGGGCTGCAGTCCATGGGGTCGCAAAAGGGCTGGATGTGACTGAGCATGCACAAAGACAAATGCAGACAGAAAAGAGACCCCACAGAGCTCTCGAGCCTCTTCAGTCATGTGAGTATACTGGTTTGTGTCCTGGAAGAGGGTTCTCACTCGGCCATGCTGCCACCCTGATCTTGGACTTCCAGCACCCCAGACTGTGAGAAATAAATTTCTGCTTTTTATAAGCTAACCAAGCTAACCAGCCTGTGGTATTTTGTCACAGCAACACAGTTTGGAGGGAAGCAGGTGTGGCTCGGGTCACGAGAAGTCCTCCTCCCTCCCTTGGATTGCATCCTTGACACCTGGCAGAGGAGAGGCAGGTGAGAGTACCCAGAGATCTTGCCCAAGACCACATCCTCCGCTCTCTCCCCTAAACAAATGAGGCAGGGTCCTAAGCTTTCTGGGGCTTCCCTGGTGGCTCAGCGGTAAAGAAGCCACCTGTAACGGAGGAGACTTGGGTTCAGTCCCTGGGTCAGGAAGATCCCCTGGAGAAGGGAATGGCTACCCACTCCAGTATTCTTACTTGGGAGATCCCATGGACAGAGGAGCCTGGAGGGCTACAGACCATGGGGTCACAAAGAGTCAGACACAACTTAGATGCTGAGCATGCACGCACACTACCAAGAAGTTGGTAGGTTAAAACAAAATAATAAATAAAAGTCCACTTAAAAAATTCCATTTAAAGCTTAGTAGGGCTTCCCTGCTCACTCAGTGATAAAGAAGCTATCAATCTAGGAGACATGGGTTTGATTCCTGGTCCAGGAAGATCCCATATGTTCGGAGCAACTAAGCCCACATGCCACAACTATTGAGCCTGTGCACTAGAGCCCAGGAATCTCAACTATTCAGCCCACATGCCCCAAATATTGAAGCCCTAGAGCCCATGCTCCACAACAGGAGAAGCCGCCACAGTGAGAAGCCCACACGCTGCAGCTAGAGAAAAGCCCAAGCAGCACCGAAGACGCAGCACAGCCAAAAAGTAAATAATAAAAAAAGAAAAACAACAAAGCTTAGAAAAACAAAATGTCTCTACTTTTTCAACAAAAGACTGAAGAGCAAAAATATGTATGAGCTGAAAAGTATTTAAAATGGGACATATGAAACACCTTTGTTCTGTTCTATTACTTCTAAAAAATTTTTCTTTTTTATCAATTCATTTTTCCAGAGTGATAAATTAAGATTCTAGGTCTCGAAATCATTCTGTAAAGATTATTTGGTCCCAACACTCTTTAATGGCCTATCTGCCTTTATGGCTTCTACTTATCAGCACCTTTTCAACAATTTCTCTTCTATCCCTGGCCCTGGAAGTCCCCAGAGTCTTGACACTCTTCCCCAAAGTCAATTCTTTTTTTTTTTTTTTCGGCCATGTGGCATGCCCTGCAAGATCTTTGTTCCAGACCAGGGATCCAATCTGCATGCCCCTGAAGTGGAAGGATGGAGTCTTAACCCCTGGACAACCAGGGAAGTCCCCAAATTGCTTTCTTAAATGACCTTTGCCCTCAGTCATGCAAGGAACCAAGTTAATGACTCTCCTGACTCTTTCACTTGCCCTAGCCTTGGGGAAACAGCAATGTGGTAATTCTGATGTGAACTAAGTTGGTTTCCATGTAATATAATTCACCAGGGTTTTACAAAACAACCTGGAAATGATGTTCATAAAGGAACCTAACTTTGGGCTCCAACCAGTGTCTCTTATACATCAGATCTAAGACTTCATTAGTGATGAAGGCTTTCCACAGTAAAAACGTTTACAAAGCTGACTGTATTTCTCCCCTCCCAGTAGACAGCCCATTTGCAATGCGCCCCCATTAAGAGGCAGAGTCTTTTCCTGTACCTGTTCAAACCAGGTTGGCCTTGTGACCTGCTTTGAC
Organism: Bos taurus; assembly: GCF_002263795.3. Taxonomy (NCBI): domain Eukaryota; kingdom Metazoa; phylum Chordata; class Mammalia; order Artiodactyla; family Bovidae; genus Bos; species Bos taurus. The sequence goes on along the minus strand of NC_037336.1, from coordinate 23,810,381 downwards.
CAATAAAATATGGTAGGAGTAAAATGTGGTAGAAAAGATGACAAGCTAATTCTGACTACCCTCAAGAGATCTTGCTCATTTCTGCTCATTTTCTGTTGGTCTCATGCTGTCCCATATGACAGTCTGGGATAATGTGCTAGATGGAAAGAGTCACGTGGCCCAGTTATTTTCCATGGTCCTAGTCAATATCCAGCCAACTCCCAGAAGCAGAACCTCCCAACTAACTGGCTGCTGCTGCTGCTGCTAAGTCGCTTCAGTCGTGCCCGACTCTGTGCGACCCCATAGACGGCAGCCCATCAGACTCCCCTGTCCCTGGGATTCTCCAGGCAAGAACACTGGAGTGGGTTGCCATTTCCTTCTCCAATGCATGAAAGTGAAAAGTGAAGTCACTCAGTCATATCCGACTCCTAGTGACCCCATGGACTGCAGCCTACCAGGCCCCTCTGTCCATGGGATTTTCCAGGCCAAGAGTACTGGAGTGGGTTGCCATTGCCTTCTCCAACTAACTGGCAGATGACCACTAATATGTTTGGAGACCCAACTGAGACCAGAATAATCTATATAGAGAGCAAAATAATTGGGCAAATAAATGACGGTTGTTTAATGCCGCTAAGTTTTGTGATAGTTTGTTGCATATAAAAAGCTATTTCATTTACCAAACGTTTTTCACCATTGAAATTGAAAAATGATTCAGTTAAGTTTAAAAAAACAAATCCTTTATTCAAACCCCAGAAAAGCAAAAGACATATGTAAGAAGCCAGGAAAAAAAAAGTTGAAGGGAGGGTCAAAAAACATAGGAAAAAATAAAACTCAATATACTTTCTTTGTTCTTATCTTGCCCCTACTTGTGTCAGTATTTTGATTCCATAAAATATTTTTTTAAATAAAACTGAGCTTTAGATAAGTTATCATAAAAGCTCACCTTCCAGTTTTAAAATGCAGATACTTAAGATGCTTCTTTTCATAAAAGAAGGTGTTTAATTAGCACCAAAGGTGTGATACAAGTTAAATGCTAATAAAGTTCATCCTAACAGTCAAGCTTAATGCAGGGTCTGGCTCAGCATATTTTTGAAATACTTCTATTTGAACTTAGTTTTTCTTCTTCTTCTTTTTTTTTTTAATTTTATTTTATTTTTAAACTTTACATAATTGTATTAGTTTTGCCAAATATCAAAATGAATCCGCCACAGGTATACATGTGTTCCTCATCCTGAACCCTCCTCCCTCCTCCCTCCCCATAGCATCCCTCTGGGTCATCCCAGTGCACTAGCCCCAAGCATCCAGTATCGTGTATCGAACCTGGACTGGCAACTCGTTTCTTACAAAGAAATGATGTATATATCTTTACAGTGCTTCCCTGGATCCAGGTTTTTGTCCTTTTGTTTCTATAGTCTTCTCAGGCAAGGCAAGAAAAGAAATCTTGCAAGATGCCCTAATTAAGTCAATATACAGAGTTGAAACATAAAAATTAAAGGAAAGCTGTACTGAGAAAATTCTCAATTGTATTTTAAGGACTAGATTTCCCAAACTTCTACTGCTTGCTATTTTCAAAGGCCAGAATGTAGGAAAGAATAGAATAGAGAAGAGAGAAAAAGAAATTAATAAATTCTGAGAAAAACCTTTGGAAGGTTTGGGAAAGAAAGCTAATCAACAATTTAAATCTTAGATTTGTTCCCAGAAAAAAAAAACAATAAATAAAAAATGGAATTTTCCTCTCTTGGGGAACATGGTGATCTGAATATTATCACAGAGGTACAAGTCATAGTGGAGAGGTGTATCTGGCATACAGAAATGTATGTCATAGAGGCGGAGCTCCACATCTGCAAGAATGAATCTACCCTCTTCTGTCAGAAGGTTACTTACTGTCTTCTGTCCCATAAGCCCAGGCCCCACTCCTATCTTCTGAGTTATGAGGCTTCCAAACTTATTTTTTCCTTACCTCCAGTGACTGCCTAAATAAACACTTTTAAAAGCTGGAAATGTTAGCTTTCTGCTCTAACTACTTCAAACCAAAGCCAAATTGAAATAGCTAGGATCATGGGATCATGCATGTTCTTTGCTATTTCAAGGTTTTCTTTTAACTATTAAAATTTTTATTGGAGTACAGTTGCTTTACAATGTTGTGTTAGTTTTTGTTGTACAGAAAAGCGAATCAGTTATGCATATATCCATACATGCATACATGTATTCCCTCTTTTTGAGATTTCCTTCCCACTGAGGTCACCACAGAGCAATGGGCAGAGATCCCTGTGCTAGGCAGTAGGTTCTCAATAGCTATCTATTAGTTATGTACTGTTTGTTTGTTTTTTTAATAAAATAATCCAATAAACTTTCCTTTCCTTGTTTCCTTCATCCTTCTCCCTCTGTGCTGCTGTAGATATCTACAGCAGAGGTCAGGTTGGCTGTAGAGGAGTAAAAATTCTTTATTGCCAAGGAACATCAATGCATGAGCTTTGTAGAACATGCTATCAAACCGGACCACCAATGAAAGGGAAAACATTTGAACCTTTGCCTATATGGGAATCGGGGTTATCTCCTCAGGGCCACATGGCTTTGAATGGCTCTAGATTTGCATAGTGTCTTTCCTTTTATAAAAGTCATTCTTTGTTGCCAATCATCATCACTTTAGATCTCTTCTGCTCCCTTCCTAGCATACTGCTTGTTATTAGTGCTTAAATGTTGTTAGATTGGAACCCCCTTTCCATAATTAGCACAGTGAAATTTAGGTAAGCCAGAAACTTGAAAAGCAAAATACCGAACTCAATTCCAGAAAATTCAGAAGATCTGAAGGACCATGGACTATCAGAAGGGAAAAAAAAGGAAAACGAACGTTTCTCTTATTAATGGGATGTGCTTACTACAGAACTAGAGGAAACGAAATTGGGAGGAAACTTGAGATAATATTGTAACAGTGGGGGCTTATAAAACCTCTGTGAAAAACATCCCTTTCAAAAGTTAAGTTTGGGCTCAGTAATTGCCTGCCTCCCATTGTATTGTGCTTTCTATCATATGATCAAACTATCTCCCGGATCCTTAGGGGGAATTAGTGTCTATATTCTCTAAGCTACTTGAGGACATTCAAGGGGCTCAAGGCTACTGGTGAGAGATTTTCTGGTACTAAAATCTCATACATCATTGAAGAAATCCTCTTTTGATGCAGGGTATAGGTTCTTAGAGGGTCTTCCAAGTTATTAATACAGCAATAAACTGATCCCAAAGCAAGATCACCTTGCATTAAAAAAGCAAAGTCAACATGATAACAGTGTTGATTATTATTCTCTGATACACATATCCCATATTACACTTGGACAGGTATACCTTTAAAAGGCCTAAGAAAGTCTCACACAATCAAACAGATACAGGACTGGAAGCTTTCTCATTTGAGACTTTTTTTCAAACCTGAGAGCCTGGTTAATGACTTCTGAAATAATAATAATTAAAAAATTATTTTATGTCTTAGATACTTGATCCACTGTAAATGTATGATTGCTAAGCTATGAAAGTCATCAGCAAATGCAGAGATTTATATTCCCTTCTAAACTGCTCTTGTTAATGAATTGAGTTCTAAGCACCACTGCATTTAGCAATTAAAATTCATTTAGAAAATTGTAGCTGGGCAGTGAAAGCAGTTTCTTACGGCTTTTCTCTCTAATAGGGCAAAGAAAAAAATTGCAGCCAGCATTTGTAAATTAAAATAATGATTTTTCCAGTTTCTACATTGTGTATCAACCAGCTTCTACTTAATGTAGATTTTAACATCATTTGATTTTAATGATTAATTTAATTTTAACATCATTTTGTATCAACTTATAAGAAACATGCTTGAAGTACCATTAAGACGACAGGATGCTAAGGGCGGTATTGCATAGGTGCTTTAAAATTGTTCTTTATGCAATCACACATTTAGATATTTCATGATAAAATTTCAAAGGTCAGTGTGTGTGTTGCGGTTAGTCACTCAGTCATGCCCCACTCTTGGCAACCCCAAGGACTATAGCCAGCCAGGCTCCTCTGTCCATGGAATTCTCCAGGCAAGAATACTGAAATGGGTTACCGTTCCCTTCTCCAGAGGATCTTACCGACCCAGGGATTGAACCCAGGTCTCCTGCATTGCAGGCAGATTCTTTACCGTCTGAGCCACCAGGGAAGCACTTCAAAGGTCAGAGTATTCAGTAATTCCTGAAATGCACTTCAGGGGAGTAGAAGCAAGGTTCTAGGGTAATTCCTGGATGAGATTTAAAAGTGATAGCCCACAATTGCGCTTTAAAAATTTTGGAATTAGTTGCTAAATTTTAAAATGTGGACAGTTTCCATTTTAAAAAGGAAGATTTCCAGTTTCAGTTGAAAAATTAGAAGACCTGGTAAAGTTGGGCCTTGATTATGGCGGGGCAACCATGGGCTGGAACCAAATATTGAGACATACACACAATATCCAATTAGTCCCATCAGTCCTAACACAGACAACTTCACTCATTCATATAACCTTTTTGACCCCTAGTAACAGAGAAAAGTTCAAAGTCTGCCCTGGAACGCTAAGGTCACATATGTGGAAGGAGCTCAAGAAACTCAACCTAGACCCTGCCTGTACTTTTCTAGTAGTTTGCTTCTATAGAAGGCAATACAATCCCTTCACAAATGACTCTAATGGATAAAATATCTTTATTTTTATCTCAAATCTACTTAAAGTAGAAATCACTTAAAGCAATTCAAAAAATAAATCCACTTTATCTTCTGTACTATATCCTTTCACTTAGAAGAAAGTGATCACATCTCAAGTATTTTCTTCTCTAGGCTGTATATATTGCTCATGTGTGCATGTTAAGTCAGTTTAGTCATGTCTGACTCGTTGAGACCCTACGAACTGTAGCCTGTCAGGCTCCTGTGTCCATGGGATTCTCCAGGCAAGAATACTGGAGTGGGTTGCCTTGCCCTCTTCCAGGGAATTTTGCTGACCTGGGATCGAACCATGTCTCTTATATCGCCTGCATTGGCAGGTGGGCCCTCTACCACTAGCACCACCTGGGAAGCCATATACTGCCCAAAGTGTGTTAGTTGCTCAGTCGTGTCCGACTCTGCAACCCTATGGATTGCAGCCTGCCAGGCTCCTCTGTCCATGTGATTCTCCAGGCAAGAATACCAGAGTGGGTTGCCATTCCCTTCTCCAGGGGATCTTCCCGACCCAGGGATCAAACCCAGATCTCCTGCACTGCAGGCAGATTCTTTACTGCCTGAACCACCAGGGAAGCCCCATGTACTGCCCAGTTCTTCATCATATGACATGATTTCATGTCTAGTTTATGGTTAACTTAACTTCCTAAACTTATCTTTGTGTAAATAGCTATGAATATATTTCTTTTTTTTGTATTTGTAGAAATTTAAAAAATCAAATAGTAAGATCACATTTATTCATATTAAGTTTCATTATGAATTTGGGTTTATTACTCTAGGATATTAACAATTTTTTATTCTTTCCTTACCTGTATTTTCCTTGATAGCTACAAGAGGGTTCTGCCTACATATTCTTTTATTCGAGTATAATAGATATTTACTAGAGATGCAGTTGAAATAATGTGAAAATATTTATATTTCTTATATTCTTTTGGAATAGGCCAAAAAGACGAATGTTTGCTGTCCATGCTAAGTCACGTCAGTTGTGTCCAGCTCTTTGAGATCCTATAGACTGTAACCGACCAGGCTCCTCTGTCCATGGGATTCTCCAGGCAAGAATACTTGAGTGGGTTGCCATGACCTCCTTCAGAGGATCTTTCCAACCCAAGGATCGAACCCACATCTACTGCAGCTCCTGCACTGTAAGCGGATTCCTTACCACTGAGCCACCAGGGAAGATCCTCTCAAGAAGGGGATGTTTTCCCACCCACTCCAGTATTCTTTCCTGGAGAACTGCATGGACAGAGGAGGGTGGTGGACTGCAGTCCATGGGGTTGCAAAGAGTCAGGCATGACCTAGCAACTGACACTTACACTTCCTTACTTTACTCTCATACTAGCCACTCTGTGTAATAATGAAATGTCTACTAGCTGCCAGAAATTGGGTTGGAATTGTGCATATCAAGTTGCACCACAGCTTTGGATCTGAGTACTGGCAGTGAGAAGGACTACGGAAAAGTTACACAGTGTCTTGAGCCATGATGAAATATAAAAAGAAAATTTGATATTCAGTGATAACATTTTTTTAAAAAGAAACAAAAATTAGAAAAAGAGATGAAAGTATATGGGACGAAGACATTTCAACAGGTAGAGGATAAGATTTTCCCATGAACAGGGCTGGTGCAGTTGGAACTCCACATGCAAAAAGATGAATTTAGACACCTAAATCTCATGTTCAATGTTCATGTTCAATGTTTAATAAAATAGCTATAATAAAAAAAAAAATAAATGTTGGTGAGGATGGTGTTAAATTGGAACCCTCCCCCATTGATGAGCCGTGATGGTTTCCAAGTGTTGCTAGTCTTCTCTGAATGCCTAGCCAGCTTAAATTAAGAATGTGTGCATGCTCAGTCACTCAGCTGTGTTGAACTCTTTGCAACCCCAAGAACTGTAGCCTCCCAGGCTTCTCTGTCCACTGGATTCTCCAGGCAAGAATACTGGACTGGGTTGCCATTTCCTCCTCCAGGGGATCTTCCCCACCCATGTCTCTTTTATCTCCTACATTGCAGGTGGATTCTTTACCCGCTGAGCCATCGGGGAAGCCCCAAATTAAGAGTATGTTCCTTCAATCCTACCCACACCACTGTGAGTAATCCTATTCATTTGCACCATCTAAGGCAAATTTTATTTCCTACTGAAGCACACTGATTGATACAAAGGGTAAAGAAAAAATACCCAGAAACATGCAGAAAGAAAGTAATTTGATACACAAAGGAATCAAAATCAAGATAAATCTCACACTTATCCACTGCAAGAAAAATGACAGAAGCTAATGGAACAAAATATGTAATATGAATGTGAAAAAAATTCACACATAATGTGGAAAAAAATTTTTTTCTCCATGATTCCTTTTTTTAAATTTTTTTTACTTTACAATAAAAATTTTGACTTAAAATTTTCATTCTGCCATTCCTGTGTGAAGTCAAGCAAATGCTATTTTCAGAAGTGCAAAGTCTCAGAAAATAAAACATCTACAAACTTTCCTTGAAAAAAAAATTCAAGAGCATTATCTAATCAACTTAAGATGATATACAATTGAGGTCTCAGAAATGTAGAAGTTGTGGTTTAAAATCATTGACAATAAGTACTGAAATTGAATATACAGAATTGTTTCTGTGACTATATAATTACACAGGAAGCAAAGATATTCTTTAAATTGAAACTTGATACTGCAACAATGAATACTTTAATAGTAATCTCATTCTATAATCCCATTTTAAATTAACAAATACAAGATAGTAGGTGGCTCAGATGGTAAAGAATCCTCCTGCAATGGGAGAGACCTTGGTTCAATTCCTGGGTTGGGAAGTTACCCTGGAGAAGGGCATGGCAACTCTCCAGTATTCTTGCCTAGAGAATCCCCATGGACAGAGGAGCTTGGCGGGCTATAGTCCATGGGGTCACAAAGAGTTGGACATGACTGAGTGACTAAGCACAGCACAGAAAATAATCCAAGGGACCGTACTAAGTAAAAGAATTCTTAATTCTGTGTTCCATTCTTGGTTTTGGTAATAGTGAAAACTGAAACTTATACATGTATTAAAAAGAAAATGTATATTCAGATATAAAAGGAAAAAAAAAATGAGCAGAATTTAAAATGTCTTTTAAAATGGAGTATTACTCAGCCATTAAAAAGAATACATTTGAATCAGTTCTAATGAGGTGGATGAAGCTGGAGCCTATTATACAGAGTGAAGTAAGACAGAAGGAAAAACACCAATACAGTATACTAACGCATATATATGGAATTTAGAAAGATGGTAACAGTAACCCGGTGTACGAGACAGCAAAAGAGACACTGATGTATAGAACAGTCTTATGGACTCTGTGGGAGAGGGAGAGGGTGGGAAGATTTGGGAGAATGACATGGAAACATGTAAAATATCATGTAAGAAACGAGTTGCCAGTCCAGGTTCGATGCACGATACTGGATGCTTGGGGCTAGTGCACTGGGACGACCCAGAGGGATGGTATGGGGAGGGAGGAGGGAGGAGGGTTCAGGATGGGGAACACATGTATACCTGTGGCGGATTCATTTTGATATTTGGCAAAACTAATACAATTATGTAAAGTTTAAAAATTAAATAAAATTAAAAAAAATATCTTTAAAGTATATTTTTTAAAAATTTATCTTCTGAATCATTATAGAACATAATTATTCTAATTTAGCCATATCTCTAAGTAAATGAATTCAATCATTGCATTTTACCCTTGAAGGACAATACTTTCCATATAACAGTTCTCCTAAATACAAGCAGACAGCTACCATTTCATGAAGTTCTATGAAAATGCTTTCTTCCATGTGTAAAGAGGCAGTGGATATAATCACATACCAACATATTAGACACTCATTATGCACTTGAATGCAATAATCAGTTGGGTTGTCTAATTATTTCTACTATTAGTCAAGGCTCTTGGCCAATTGAAGAATGCTTACTTTGTGAAGGAAAGAAAAAATAATGTAGTTAATTTTATTTACCACTATGATTAACTGGCTAGACAAATTAGAAATAACTGAGCTAGCCAGACAACGAATATAGAACACTTGAATTTTTAATTTTAAGCACTTCTGAGTTGAATCATGCTGAATACAAATGGCCTTATTAAGTGAAATATTTAACTATAAAATGGAAAATGTCAGGAGAGCAGCTAAATGACATCTTTAAATGTCATCTTCAAATGTCGTTTACCATCTGGATAAAGATCAGTTTAACTGACCCTGAAGTGTAAAAATGGAATTAGAACAGACATCAAATAAGTGGCTGCATTTCCATTAAAATACAATCAAGTATAAAATATTCAAGATATGACTGAATTTTCAATTTGGAAAACATTTCCTAATATACAGTGAAATTGCATGTTATATTTACTCAAATGTAACACAAGTACTGGAAAACAAAGGAACCGAGTAAATTCTAATTTTAGGAGCTAAAGCTGGGCTCCTCTGACAGCAGTCAATGTCTTCTTAAACACGTCTTCCCTTGACTGTGCATTTATTGACAGCTTTTGCATGTTTAACAGTCTGCCTGTGTGAGTTAAATGAAATATGGTTCTTGAATTCAGAGAGCATAGAATTTAGCTGTGGAGTCAACAAAAGCTAAAAATTGATCAAAAATATCTTGTGCTTGAATACAAGAGCCCTCTTCTCTCTGCTAAGATGTTTCTCTTTAAGAATAATGTTCACTGAGCAGCAGAGGTAGGAGAGAAACATTTATCCAGACACATGAGCACTGTCAGCCCTGTTGATGGTTGCAGGGGCAGGCAGGGCAGCCTCACTGTAAGCAGGTCCCCCCCAAACCTTTGCAAATGTGAGCTAATGGATGGCAAAGCAGCAAGGACTAAGGACATACCTCCTGCTTCCTGCCTCGGGACGGACAGAGTGGTTTTATAGTGAAGTTAGATGTCATAGGGAGCTTCAGAAAGTAGCAGACATTCATGGGAAAAGAGAAAGCAAAAGAGTTTCAAAGGACTACATAAAAGAACTGGAGTCCTAGAAAGACCTAAAATTTCAACTACATGGACTTAAAAATGCTTCCTAGGAGTTGTCTTAATCGGCTAATCTAGAGCTATCTGATATTATTATTATTATTATTATTATATTAACAACAAAATCTGATGTCTACATCATACCTGACAGTTTTTCAAGCACTTTCACATTTTATCTCCTGTTATCCTTGTGAACAGATTGGACAGGGAACATACTTATTTTCCTTTAAAAAATTAAAGGAAAATCACTTTATATTTCCTTTAATAAATTATTTCCTTTAATATTTTTTATTATTTCCTTTAATAAATTAAAATTATTTATTTTAATTATTTCCTTTAATAAATTAAAGGAAAATCACTCTCGGTGATTAAACTGAGAGTTGGGCTTTCCTGGTAGCTCAGTGGTAAAGAATCTGCATGCCAATTCAGGAGACGCAGGTTTGATACCTGGTTCAGAAGATCCCCTGGAGAAGGAAATGGCAACCCACTCCAGTCTTCTCACCTGGGAAATCCTATGGACAGAAGAGTTTGGTGGGCTATAAACTATGGGGTCGCAAAACAGACATGACTTAGCGACTAAACAAGAGTCAGCCATTAACAAATCTATCTGAAAAAACACAGGTATTAAGTCTGTAAAAAGAACAGGCAGGATCAACAGACCTGAAAATATTTTTCTAGCTTTATGTTCTTAGTTTTTTTTTTTCTTCAAAGATTCCCTTTTTTGTGAGATAAAAGAGATTTTTCTTATAGACATCTTCAAAGTATTCTCTTAATGCTTGTCTGGAGCATTCCCTAAATGTGTGCTGGAGATGCAGACCTTGAAGATTCCAGAAGTACTGAGGTGCCTATAGACGACAGGTCATTTGTGGGGTCAGGAAAAAGATGGAAGTGGCAGCCTGAGACTCTGCAGTGAGACCAAGCTGGCCAGTGGAGACAGGGGTTTGGAGGTAGATGGACTGATGTGGACCTGGCCTATTTTCTGAGCATTAAGTGTTCATCTCGAAAATGAAACTATTAACACAATGATACATAAAGTGACTGGCTTATAATTAGCACTCAACACTGATGGCTATTGAACAACTGCAGCCCTGGGGTGATTTTCCACATCTCCCAGGCCAAATTAACTGCGAATTGAATGTCCCAAACATCGGCCATTTAAAGTAAATTTAGATAAGTCTTTGAGGGTGAAAGGATCTGCAGTCTTCTTCCATTCTCTAAACCTGCAGTTCACGCTTTCTCACCAAAGAACATGGAAGTTCAACTGCAGATTCGATGCCCAGGATGTCAGTGTCATCTCCCCTTCCAAGAAGCCAATGAAATCTTGTTTCAGGGAAGACTTGCTGCTTCTGGGGAATAATTGGGGTTTTCAGGAAGCAAGGTAGAGGCCTGGAAATTTCTAGGAGGCAGGAAAGTCTCAAGAGACCTCTAATGCTGGAAGTGGGGTGGCGCTGGAGTTAGTCATCTACTTCCTTCTCGTCTTGTTTGTACAATCTCAGCAACCAAAGAAAGAGCCCTGATTCTGAGTCAGCTTCCTGTCCTCTCTGCAAAAGAGGGCCTGAAACACCTTTCCTAATTTCCATTCATCCGCTCATTAGAAATTATTTATTGCTTGTCCAATGTTGTCAACAACTTCCAGTTGTTGTGGATACAATGGTGAATAAGACAGACTCAGTCCTTACCCTCAGGAAATTTACACTCTAGTGCAGAAAAAAGCTACAGACAAGTGAAATATGAAATATCAGTTGTTACAATATTACAGAAGCACAGGGTCTCATTGACTACAAGCCAGGCACTGAGCTGGATGGAGTGCGACAGTGATCACAATAGGTGGGGCCCTGTCTTCACAGTGCTCACCGATGAGACAGCGAACACCAGTGTGCATGCTGAGTCGCTTTAGCAGAGTCCGACTCTGTGACACTATCAACTATAGCCTGCCAGACTCCTCTGTCCATAGGATTTTCCAGGCAAGAACACTGGAGTGGGTTGCTGTGCCCTCTTCCAGGGGATCTTCCCCACCCAGGAGTTAACCCACATCTCTTATGTCTCCTGCATTGGAAGGCGGGTTCTTTACCACCAGCATCACCTGGGAAGCCCGAAAGTATTCAGCACAGGAATGCAAATACTTTGCTGTCAAATAAAACCTCTACAAGACCATCTTTTCCATCAGAAAGTAATTAACTTGAGTCCAGGGACTACTCTCATGGTGACATTAACTGTTATTCCCTTATACACACTATATGTACACACTCAGTAAATGTTTAAAAATACTTGCTAAATTAAAGTCAGATCAAAGTTTGGGGATTCTAGGCTCAAGGAAAAGGCTGAGACAGAGAACAGATGCATTTTATGCCACTGCTAGAGGCAGGGCCATTCTCAGGTAGCCAAGAGTGGCCATGGGTAGAGGGCAGTGGTAGAGAACAGTGTTGGTAGTTTAGATCCCAAAGCCTAACGCACCACGGGGAGAAGTCAGGCACAGCTACACCCTGAGTAAGGAATGGACTAGATTGTTAAATGAGAGCTGGTTCTACACGAGATTTTTGTCTGTCACACACAAACACACACATACACACACACACACACAAGCAAAGCCATCTCAAAATAATTATTTCACGCTTAGAAATATAAAGACTTTCACCTTTAAAAAGCATCAGAGAACACAGCAAAGGAAACTATAAGCAAGATGAAAAGACAACCCTCAGAACAGGAAAAAATAAATGCAAATGAAACAACTTACAAAGGATTAATTCCCAAAATATACAAGCAGCTCATACAACTTAATGCCAGAAAAACAAACAACCCTATCAAAAAGTGGGAAAAAGACCTGAACAGACATTTCTCCAAAGAAGACATATAGATGGCTAGCAAACACATGAAAAGATGCTCAACATCGCTCATTATTAGAGAAATGGAAATATCAAAACTACAGTGAGATATCACCTCACATCAGTCAGAATGGTCATCATCAAAAAGTCTACAAACAATAAATGCTGCAGAGGGTGTGGAGAAAAGGGAATGCTCTTGCACTGTTGGTGAGAATGAAAATTAATACAACCACTATGGAAGACGGTATGGAGATTCCTTAAAAAACTAAGAATAAAACCACCATATGACCCAGCAATCCCACTCCTAGGTATATACCCTGAGGAAACAAAATTGAAAAAGATATATGTATCCCATTGTTCATTGCAGCACTGTTTACAACAGCTAGAGCATGGAAGCAACCTAGATGCCTATCGACAGATGAATGGATAAAGAAGTTGTGGTACATATGCACAATGGAATATTACTCAGCCATTAAAAGGAACTCATTTGAGTCAGTTCTGATGGGGTGGATGAACCTAGAACCTATTATACAGAGTGAAGTGCATCAGAGAGAGAGAGATAAATATCATATTCTAATGCACATACTTAGAATCTAGAAAAATGGTACTGAAGAATTTATTTACAGGGCAGCAATGGAGAAAAAGACATAGAGAACAGACTTACAGACATGGGGAGAGAAGGGAGGAGAGGGTGAGATGGAAAGAGTAAAAGGGAAACTTACATTACTATATGTAAAATAGATAGCCAATGGGAATTTGTTATATGGCTTAGGAAACTCAAACAGGGGCCCTGTATCAACCTAGAGGGGTGGGATGGGGAGGGAGGGGGAGGGAGGTTCAAAAGGGAGGGGATGTATATATACATCTATGGCTGATTCATGTTGAGGTTCGACAGAAAACAACAAAATTCTGTAAAGAAATTATCCTTCAATAAAAAAATAAATAGAAGAAAAAAGCATCAGAGAAGTCTCATATTATTTCAATAATAGCATAAAACAAACATTTGGATGTTTAACTAATGACCAGCACTCATTAACTCATGCCACACACTTTAGGGTGAAAACCAATCAGCCTTCCAGGGCAGATTTCATTGCAGAGAATTACAGTCAAAAACTTAGACTGTCTAGATGCTATCATTCCATACTGTGGTTTATTACTAATTGGAAAAGATGGTGAATTCTTTAGTTACCATGGGATTTAGATACCTCCTGAGGCCACTGGTGCACTAAAACTACTGAATACTCTGAGCGGGGCTCAGCAATGAGATCCAACCAGTCCATCCTAAAGGAAATCAACCCTGAATATTCACTGGAAGGACTGATGCTGAAGCTGAAGCTCCGATACTTTGGCCACCTGATGCGGAGGGTCGACTCATTGGAAAAGACCCTGATGCTGGGAAAGACTGAGGGCACCCCTGAGAAGAAAGGGGTGACAGAGGATGAGAAGGTTGGATGGCATCATTGACTCAATGGACATGAGTTTGAGCCAATGCTGGGAGATGGCGAAGGACGGGAAAGCCTGGTGTGCTGCAGTTCATGGGATCACAGAGTCGGACACGATTGAGCGACTGAACAACAACAGATTATTCAGAAAGCTTCACTTGTTCTTACCCCCTCACATAGCGTCTTCAGTTCTGATTTCCACAGTAAACCAGCTCCTTAGATGCTGAATAGTAGCAACAACCAAAGAGAGCATTGCAGGTCTCTGTGGTTAAAACCCTTCAGCAGAGCCCTCAGTGAGTGCACACTCTCAGTTTAATGCAACATTCTGATACCTGCATCTCGGTAGCCTCTGTGGCATCCATAAAGTGTAGTGTGTTAGTCACTCAGTCATGTCCAACTCTTTGCAACCCCATGGACTGTAGCCTGTAGACAGGGGAGCATCTGTCCATAGAGTTCTCCAGGCAAGAATACTGGAGTGGGTTGCCATTTCCTTCTCCAGGGGCATCCATATGGCCACATTATGTGCTGTGCTGTGCTTAATTGCTCAATCATCTCTGACTCTTTGTGACCCCATGGACTGTAGCCTGCCAGGCTCCTCTGTTCATGGGGATTCTCCAGGCAAGAATACTGAAGTGGGTTGCCATGCCCTCCTCCAGGGGATCTTCCCAACCCAGGGATTGAACTCAGGGTCACATTATAGCAGGTGTTAAATTACTATTCAGTAAATATTGTTGATTGTATAAATGAAAAAATAATTACAGTAATAAAATAACAGTAGTGAAATGAAATGGCATCCTGACTACAAATAGAATTTTCAGGGAACACAGAGATGGATAACTTTATCAAGGAGAAAATGACACTTTTCTTGAGAGTATTCAGTTTAATTTCTACATTTATGAGTAAAGAAACTAAGGCCTACACCTTTCAAATTATTGTTCAACATTATAGGGAATGAGTTGGAGAAGGAAATGGCAACCCACTCCAGTGTTTTTGCCTGGAGAATCCCAGGGACAGGGGATCCTGGTAGGCTGCTGTCTATGGGGTCACACAGAGTCACACATGACTGAAGAGACTTACCAGCAACATAGGAAATGAGAGATGAGGCAAAGCCAGTTTCTAAACTCCATGACATATGAGGTTTTTTCAAATAAATCACCCTAAAATTCACAGCTAATGACAAAATGTCTTAACTGTATTTTCAGCAAAATTTAAATTCCTAATTTATTGATTGTATAGATGAGAACTGACAATTGTAACAAAGGCTCATCCATCCACTGGCTGCCATCCATCAACATATAAAGTCTGTTTAGAATTGATTTTCTTCATGGTTGCTCTAGGCCTGGGGTTGCCTTTATATCTGATCACAGCTAGGTGAGAATTTCTTCCAATATTTCTCCCTCTGCCTTGATTGCTACTTAACTTAGATTAATAGTGTACATCTACGGATTAAGTTTTCCTTCATGGTCCCAGAATTTTTCTGTGACCAAATTTTAAACTCTTTATTTCAATGAGAAGCCCTGAGCTTTAGCAACAACAGTGTGGCTCAATTGACTGAGAACCATTCAAATCCCTTTTTAAGGTAGGTTAGATACAGAAGTCAGGGAAGCAAGCTACTTTTCACTGACTATGTAGGTCACATGCTTCCATAAATGCATGGAAACACAGGTCAGCTGCTCAGGCCACTCAAAGTTCAGTCTAGAGCCCCAGTGAAAGTCGCTCAGTCGTGTCTGACTTTGCAACCCCATGAACTGTATAGTCCATGGAATTCTCCAGGCCAGAGTATTGGAGCGCATAGCCTTTTCTTTCTCCAGCGGATCTTCCCCACCCAGGAATCGAACCAGGGTCTCCTGCATTGCAGGTGGATTCCTTACCAACAGAGCTATGAGGGAAGCCCCTAGAGCCTCTGTTAAACTGGCAGAGTCCAGAATAGAGACTTAGTTCCCATAGATATGGTTTATCAGCAAACAGAACATACATTTATTGAACATTCCAATAAATGTTTCAACATACATTTATTGAACAATTCCTACAAAGCCTTGGGAACTGCATATGTACTCAAGGGGCAGAGGCTTAGTCCATTATTTTAAGAATTCATCATCTGTTTAGTGCCTTACTGTTTCAAGAATATAAAGTTCGAAATTCCAGCCAAGAAAGGAACTGTAATCTGATCCATTATATAGGGTGTGTACTGCTGACGTGGAGAAAAACATAAATTTGAAACTTATAATAAAAAATCAGTATGTTTCACCAATAGGCATGTTCTGATCTGTGAACCACTTTGCTTTTACTGAGAGCTTGGCATGTGGGTAAAAGAAAAGGGCCATTTACCCAAATGAGCCTTGGGAATCACTTCAAAGTGCATACAACTGCAAATGTGATTTCATTTTTAAAAAATCCAACAAAGCTTACAATTCGTAAATTAATGCATCTTTACAAATCCAACGATTGGTAACCTTGAACACAAGCTTTCCTATGCTTAGGTGCCACATTATGCTTTGCGTTTACTTTAGTTTCTTTTATTCCTGCCTGTGTTACTCAACAAACTAAGGCCTCTGAGAAGATGTGACTACAGTCATAGTATTTAATTGATACATTTCAAAATATTTATGGTAATTTCACCATAAAGATCAATGACTACTATTCCATTTTTCAGACCATAAGTTAACTACCAGGACCAGGGAGAAGTAACTTGGATGCCAAAGAAATTCCCCACTTAAACGTCTTTAGGGCTGTTTCTTTGCCGATTTATCACTCAGAATTTCTTGTTGCACCCTAAACATGCCCAATCAAAATGCAGCATGGTTACCATCAGCTCTTTATCTTACATAAGAAAATAAGCAGGTAACTGTAAAAACGCAGGAAAAGCATTTGTTTATTAAAGTGTTCTGTCTGTACAAAGAGTCTGAATAAACAGCTATAATCTCCATGTACTCTATAAAAATTTTAAAAAGACACTACTGTTGAAATTTATAGTACTAATTATTGTCGTGTTCTAGAGTGAAAGTTCACGGCAATAGATAGGCTATATTAACCAAGTGCACAGAAAATAAAAGTCCCAAGATAGATGGTGCTATTGCAGTAGGCCAGTTAAGAGCTCCCTAGAGCAACAGGCAGAAAAAGTTAAGAAAATTAATTTATTTTAAGATTTTGGGGTTGGGATTGGGGATGAGACAATACAAAGAGCACAGATTCTGAAATTAAAAAGATCTAATAAACATTCTCATCATCATCATCTAATTTACTCTTTTTCTCCTTTTTTTATGTTCAAAGACAAAAGGTCTTTAAAGAACTTCTGTTGGTTCATTCATTTCTCAAATATCTATCACCAATGCTTCTCCAAATGCCAGACTTTAGAGGTGACATGAGAAGACCCCTTCATTCTGAAGAGCACAGGGCTTTCAAAGCTTTGAAAATCAAGGTGGTTTCTACAGAGGTAAGACTTCATGAAGGGCAGTGACCTTCACTTAACTGTAGCAGAGACTCACCCCTCACAGAGCCTTCTCCATACTGTAAATAGCCTCCTCTATATTCTTTTTATTTTTTTTTTCCTTTCCTGCCACAATGCCTGGCATGTGGAATCTTACTTCCCCAACCAGGGATGGAACCAGCACCCCCTGCATCAGAAACAAGAGTCTCAACCACTGGACCACCAGGGAAGTCCCTGACCCCTCGATATTCTCATGCTATAGGTGCAGTAACCCAGTTCGGAATTCCAAAGGTTGATTGTTGGTTCCATAAAATAACTTTTAAAAAAACCTCTATCTCACTGATTGTGATGCTGAAAGACAGAAAATCAGTTTTACTAAGTTACATAAAGGTAACGGCATTTTTCTGCTGCAAGAAAGCATATTGCCAGTCTCTATCAATGTTTTATAATTGCGATGAGAATGCAATTAAGATTTCAAGCCAGCATCCTGAGAGGTCCCTCTTGTTTGCAGTTGGCAGAACATCAGCTGTTTCAATACAGGCAATGAGTAGCAGTAGAATCAGCTAATTACATCCATCCTGCCTCTACTCAACTCTTCTGAACCCCTGGTGCCTACTCTGTGTTCTCAGGGGGAGAAGATAAGCAGATGGATGTGAGCAGGTGCATGGGACCTTGTACAGCCACCAACCCCGAGAGGAATTGGTCAACACCCTCGAAGCCAGTTAAACTCTCAGTAAACGGTTTGCAAACTCTGACAGATGGCGTATTGGTCCCTGCTGTGCTGTTCAACATCTATATGACTCCATACAAGTAACCAAACTCTGTGAGTTGGAAGACTGATTCTCTCTAGTATATTCTGTTTGACATTTTATGGTTTTACTCCATAACTAGTACATTGTTTTCATAATGGAAAGCTTGGCCTGGTTCTATTTACTCCACTGGTAGGACACCACAAAGGGCTAACAATTGTGTGATTAACACTCACCAAAGACTTAAAAACTGTTTCTGTTTTACACCCATAAAAGCAGATAATTAACTGAAGTTGTTGCAATCAGATGGGGGACAAGTCAGCTCCAAACCCATGACCTCTACTGCACAAAGTAAGCCAGTTACGATTGCACCTCAGTTTTTATATTTATCTTTTTAGAAGCTAACAAAATCAGCATTACAAAAATCTTATTTTTTGTAAGTGAAACATTTCTGATTTTTAAACATATTTTAAAACTACTTTTTCTATCTTTGATACTTTAGAACATTATGAAGGTCAACCTCAACTGACCTTCATATGACTACAAAACTTTCTTGCCAGAATATTTTTCATTTTCTCTTTAGAACAATATTTAAAATCCTTCAGATATTTTTCTGCTTTCTCTCCCTTCCTCTTTATTTCCATTTATTTTCCCTACCACCACTCAAATTCCCAAACTGAATGCTATTTTAGAGCCCATTTTAAAAATAAAAGGTTACTTTAAAAGCTGATGTCCTGATGAAAGTGAAAGTGTTACTTGCTTGGTTGTGCCCAACTTTTTGCAACCTCATGGACTGTAGCCCGCCAGGCTCCTCTGTCCATGGGATTCTCCAGGCAAGAACACTAATGTGGCTTGCCATTCTCTTCTCCAGGGGGTCTTCCCAACCCAGGGATCGAACCCAGGCTGGGTTTGGCTTTTATTCTTCCCAGGTGCATGAGAATTTCCTTTTTGGCATGAACATACACTCACACTGCCTAATGCAGCAAGAGTATTTTCCCAACTCAGAGTTAGAACCCCGAAGGAGGAAATGGTTATAAGAAAAAAGTATGGGAGACAGAATCAATGAAATGTATTTTTACAATGAGGATATCCCCAGGTTTCTTTTTTGTTGTTGTTGTTGGCAGTAAGATTATTTTGACTTTAAAGACAGAAGAGGTCCCATCTCTCTGGCTAATGGCCAGGCAGTTTACAGGAATCTTCCCCTTTCCCAGACACAGGATGAAAATCAGAAAGCTCTTATGCCATTCTTAAACCCAACTTTTCAGATAGTCACTTGAAAAACATTCATATAATACCAAATCACAAGGCATTTCTTTTTCATCCCTTGTAATTAGTGAAGTTTGTTTCGACTTGAAAATTTTTAATTGCCTAGACAAAGAATACGGAAGAATGCAAGTAAGGTCTGAATAAGGAATGAAGCCTTATTTATGTATGTGACAATGAGCTTTCTTTTTGCTTGTTACTAAGAAGGTATTTAACAGCTACTCTTATGGGCTGGATTATACCCCTTGCCCCAATTTACATGTTGAAATCGTACCCCAAGCAAATATCTCAGAACGCAACCTTATTTGGAGAGGGTCTTTACTGAGACAATCAAGCCTTAAAAAAGTCATTGCAGTAGGTCCTAATCTATTTTGACTGGTGTCTTATAAGAAGGGGAAATTTGATCACAGACAAAGTGAATGCCATGTCTACGTGAAGATCCAATTTATGAGCCAAGGAGAGAGGCCTGGAATAGATCCTTCCTTCACAGCCCTCAGAAGAAACCAGCCCTGCTAACATCTTGATT
The DNA here is from genome assembly GCF_002263795.3 of Bos taurus. Taxonomy (NCBI): domain Eukaryota; kingdom Metazoa; phylum Chordata; class Mammalia; order Artiodactyla; family Bovidae; genus Bos; species Bos taurus. The sequence goes on along the minus strand of NC_037336.1, from coordinate 23,790,499 downwards.
TTTGGACCTATTTATTTAGAAAATAAATGTCTATATTTAAGCCACTCTGTAGTATTCTGTTATGACAGCCCCAGCTACTTCCTTAATTTAAAAAGTAAGGAAATCAAACTTTCCATTTTCCTGGCAATCAAACTTTCCATTTTCCTGGCAATCAAACTTTCCATTTTTCACAAACTTCAACTGTATATTATTATCGAAGAAACATCTTTATACCTATGTTAATATTTGATTTCTCAAATTTAGGGAAAAAAATCTTAAATGGCAATGTCCCAGATTTCACAATAAAAAGCATGATTGTTGCAGAAGGTGCTGAGACTCACTGAAATCATTGAAAGTAACATTTTACAACTGAATACACTGAGGCAAATAGAACTTGGAGAACTTTTAAGTCACCCAATTAGTTATTGGTGAAGACAGCCCTGTGGCTCCCAGTTTCTCTACTGTAGCACACAGCCACCCTCAGGTACTAGCTAAAAATCACGTATCAGTGCAATGATGTTGCTCTGATTGTCATGTTAAAAGTGTTTACATGATACAGTAAAATAAGTAGAAACTTTGACCGTAAAATAGTTTATCCCACTGAAACAGCTTTCTACAAATTCCTGCCACATGTTCTTGACTACTGATGTTTTCATTGTTACGTTGTAGTTGCATTTATTTCCCCCAGGGAACAATAGCTTTATTAATATACTAATCACCATCATCATGAACCAATTACAGTACACACATTGCTTTAGAAAGCAAAATAAGGACAACCTGGGTTTTGCTGGAGAAGCTGCCCTTGAGGTTAGACATGTACAGTTAAATTTGGAGTCAAGTTGAGGTCACTGCTAATGAAATAGAGAGTTGGTGATCTGTGTGGAAAATGGTTGCCTCGTGGAAGCTATTCACTCACCAATAAAACTCACTTAGAGCAGGAAAAATTTAAGGGTTTTAATCCCGAAACAAACTTGAGCTTTTCTTAAAGTCTTGGTTTTACTTGAAAAGGAGGTTCTATGTTATTTAATCTTTGCCATCCATCCTCTGTTTCTAAAAGAAATCCTAGTAAAAGCTGAATGAGAAGTTTTATTGGGAAGATACTACACACCATGTACATTCCAAAGGAATTTCACTGTAAACATCTAGGGAATAAGCTTTGTTAAAAGAAATGTTAAAAGAATTCATTGTTAAAAGAATGTCAGTTTTTCCTTCACTCTGGGTCCCTCAGGGATTCCCTGGTGGCTCAGATGGTAAAGACTCTGCCTGCAATGAGGAAGACCCAAGTTCGATCCCTGGGTCAGGAAGATCGCCTGGAGAAGGGAATGACCACCCACTTCAGCATTTCCACCCGGAGAATTCCACAGACAGGAGCCTGACGGGCCATCGTCCACGGGGTCACAAAGAGCCAGACTCAACCGAGCGAATAACACTTACCTGGGTGTAGTTACATGTTTATACCACTTTGAGATAAGCACAGCAATGGAAAGTGCAATATCTCAATTAGTGTATGGAAAGATCAGGATTTTCATTTACATGTTCAGAGAACCACATGTGTATTTGCTAATTTTCAATAATGCTTTTCACAAGTTGCACCATACGTTTTCAGGCAGTTTTCAAGGAAGAATACTATTTTATTTCCAATTGTTACTTACCACAAAGCTAATTATTTCTTGATATATCTTTTCTGTTTCTTTTACTCTCTAGTTATTTTCTTATTACTGATTTTGTTCTTTGAGAAGATTCAGGGAAACTTGCTAAGAATCGTCTAGTAGCTAAAGTGGAAGAGAACTCTGATTCTTCTACTTGAACGAGTAGGACTAAGATGAATGTATTAAACTTACTAGTAAATAAATTTCAACTCGAAAGAAAATCTTAAACAGAGTTATGCTGTGATAAAATTAAGAAATGGAAACCCACTCCAGTATTCCTGCCTGGAGAATCCCTTGGACAGAGTTGCTTAGCAGGCTACAGTCATGGGGTTGCAAGAGAAGATCTTAAGGGCTGGGTGCTGGTGATCCTCCAAGCATTAGACCATTTGGGGGTTGTGTTATAAGGAGCAGTCAAGCAACAGTTAGATCAGATTGAATTGCCTTGATGGTCTTTTTCATCCTAAAAGTCTGTGGTTCTATGAACTCTGGAGAAATCTCACAGGATTAGCACTTCCCCCTCAACTAACTGAAGGCTCAGTCCTTCATACTTGTGATACCCTTTGGGTTTGGCATAGCTGTGTAATTTATTTCACTAACATCCATTTAGAGGGCACACACAAAGCATCAGTCACAGTTCATATATGTCAAGTCAGAAGCAGGGCAGAGGTCAGAATTATTTCTTTGCTACTTATTTATTGGTATGAAAGCTTGTATCTGTAACTATACTGGGTGAGAACAACAAACTGTCCTACAATCATAAAAATGGAATTACTTTAACAGTCATATTAGTCTTTGGCACTCTCTATGAAGAGCTAAATATACACAACATGCCATGAGATAACCAATTACTAACCTCCTTCATTTTTTCCAGTTCGTTCTGTAATGCTTGCTTTGCTATCTCAACTTCTATAAGCTGTTGCCTCAGTTTCTCATTTTCATCCTCTGTTGTTGTTCGCTTTTCTTCCACATTTTCCAATTCATGGTGAAGTCTCACAGATACATCCTTTGCAACCTAAATTAAAGTGTTTTTTACCAGTAAAATATAATTAAAGACAATACAATAAATGGACTAGTTACATTAAAAGTATTAGAGCCAATACGTATATAGTATCTACCATATGCCAGGCATCCTTCCAGATGCTTTACATATAAACCATTCACACATATAAACCATTTAACCACCACAACAATCCCACAAGATAGGTTTGAGTATTATTCCTATTTTATAGATGAGGAAAACTGAGGCTCATCACGGTAAAGTAATATGCTCAAGGTAACAGAGCTAACAAGCAGCCAGGTAGTCTGGTTCTACACTCTGTTCCCTTAACATCTACATGATATCATGGTTATAAATGTTCAATCGTGTTTTACTATGCGTAGAGAAATTTCACAAATCTCCTCTCATTCCAGGTGCCCCCATTATCACTTATTTTAAAACACTTGAAAATAAAATTTTTCCAGGTAGAGTCTGGGGCTTGAATTTTGATCCTATCATTCTAGGTGCTTAGTTTTATGAAACATTTTAATCTTTAAGATTAAGTTAAAAAAATTAGTGTGTGCATTTTTGCCTCCTGTTTTAAGATTACCTCAGAAATTTTAGAGTTTGGAACAAAAGTGAAGTAGTTTGGTTCAGTGACTTAGGACACAGACAGTGAATCTAGACTAGGTAAGGAGCCAGGCTAACCACTTACTAGCCAAGTTCCAGGGTTAGGGGCTGGGCGCTTAACTTCTGTAAAGGGGTCATCTTGTCACCTGGGAAATTATGTTATTAATAATCTCTACCTTATAGGTTTTTTTTTTTTTTTTCCCCTTGAGAACTAAGTGAAATAATAATGTACGGAACAAGGCTTGCCAAAGTGCCTGGTGCACGACCGACATTCCACCAATGTCAGAAAAAGGAAAAAGAAATAATACAACTTGCATAAAATGTTTTCCCATAGCTTAAAAAAAAAAGATAATTACACTCAGTTTTGATATCTTGATGAAATTAATACAACTGAAATCGCATTTCATTTGTTGTCCAAGACAGTCAAGATAACATCTGATTTGCATTGTCCATGAATCTGCCTACAGTCAAACCCAATGAACAGACCGCACCTGCCCCAAACTCGCGTTTCCAAGCTGAAATTTCTCCACTGGCAGAGATTCTGAAGGAGCTACTTCACTAAGAACAAGGTTCTTTCATTTAGCTCACTCTCCCATTACTTTTCCTAAAGGAACCACACGAGACAGTGTTCCTTTCTGGGAGTGGTTGAAATGGTTAAGTACAGAAAGGAAGGACTTCTGGAAGAAGGCGGGGATGGGGGGGGCGGCTTTCAGAGAGAAATCTCAATTCTAGTATCTTCCCCGGAGCTGTCCCTATTCTGGGCTTCAACTCCCCCGAGGAGTCTTCACCGCGCTGCTCCTGAGTGCCTGAATCCATCCACTCGGCCTGCATTTGGAGGAGGCTCTCTGGAAGCCAGATCCAGGCCGGAGCCGGCGCTCTGCCACACCCATGTTCCGCTGGGGAGGGAGGCGCCCTCCTCCCACCTCGGTAAGAGTCACGGTTCCTTCCCAGGAGAGTACCCCGAGCTCGCCCTCCGAAAGACCTTCCGTACACACAGGACTCTCACATCCACCTGTCTGTTCCTCCTCCTCCCCTTCCCGGACCTTGAATTGCTGTCATAGGCGCTGCGAAAACTCCCGCGTCCCTAAAGCTCTTGGCCTCTCCCCACTGAAGGCCCTTCGACGCAAAGAGCCCTGGATCCGCGTCCCCACCCCCGTCCCGTCCCCCGCGCCCGCCGCAGACCTTGAGGTCTTGCTCCAGGCTGCGCAGCAGCTCCCCGTCGATCTCGCCGGTCTGCGCGTAGCGGAGCCGCTTGCGCTCGGCTTTGCGGAGGCGGTACTGCAGGATCCGGCAGTTTTTGTTGGCTCTCTCCAACTCGTGGCGCATTTCCTGCAGTTGACAGGCGTCCTCCTCGAAGAAAGTGTCCCTCATTTCGTCCATCTCGGTCCTCAGCTCATCGATCTCGTTCTGAGGCGGGGACAGGCCGCGGATCAAAACTGGCCTCGCCCCCCCACCCCACCACACCCCTCGGACACATAGCACGTATACCCCATTCCAACTCCAAATCCTCAGCTTTAGCGGCCCCTTTCCATGGGACAGGGATGACACGGAGCTGAACGAACAAGAAACTAAGGAAACGGGCCCTTGGCCTTCCCTCGCTCTCCTAACTCGAGTGCTCTCCATGAAAAAGTGAGACAAACCATAATAACCAGAGAAACGAAGGCCCGGATTTGGAGCCAAATAGAAACCTAACGCTACTGATCTCGAGCCCTCTGAGATCCGGAAGGGGCCTAGGAACCCCCTCTTCTCATTTCCTGTCCCCCTTCCCTTCTTCTTTAAGTGAGAGAGGGTTAGCCGCCTCTCACTTTGCCAGGACACGCCCTAATCCTCCGAGGCCCACTCCTCCCCTCCCCCAACCGCACCCCCGCCCCCCCCCTCCGCCACTCACCTTGAGAGTCTCGTTCTCCTCCCTCAGCTTCTCCATCTCCTCCTGCATTTCTTCCTGCTCCTGGAGCTGCTGCGGGTGCGGCTGCGACGAAGGGGGCGCAGCCGCCTGCATGCCCCCGCCGCTCGCGCTGCCCTCTGCACTCTGTTGGGGGCCCTCTGCCGCCGCCGCCATTGGGGAAGCGGGAGGGACCGCCAGGGGCTCACAAACGGCAGGGGCGCCGGCGACCGGAGAGCTGCGGTGGCTGCTGCTGCTGCCGCCGCCGTTCTTAGCGTGCATCTGAGCCGCGGCCGCCGCCGCTGCCCGCTCTTTCTTCAGATGGAATTGGATGAGCTCAGACTGCAGACATCCTTCCTTCCAGTAGCTCCCTCCAGCACCGCCGCCACCCGCCACCACGCCAAGACCGGAATTTCTGCTGCCGGGGCCTGGGGTTTTGCCCGCAGAGGAGGAGGAGGATAGCGAAGGGGAGGCCCCCTCCCCGCCGCTGCCGCCCCTCTGCTGAGCGCGGACGCTTTTCCCTCGCCAGCCCCTGGGCGGCGGCGGTGGCAGCGGAGCGCCCCCCTCCCTTTCCCCGGAGCCACTGACGGCTCCTCCTCCTTCCCCACCCCCTCCTCCTCCTTCTCCTAGCGGAGGGGGTTCCCCGAGTTTAGAGGACGCGGGCTCTAGCTCCCGGAGCGGCTCCTCCGACAGACCAGGCCTCCTGACACCCACCGGGGCCACGGTCGCCACTAGGGCTGCTTCAGCACCAGCTACAGGCTGGACAGCTCCCGAGGCCGCCCCCTTGGGCGCCGGGGGCGCGGCCTTCTCCGCTCCGCCTCCGCTTCCCCGGGCGCTGGCCGGAGGCGCTGAGCGGCTCCCGGTCTTGTTGCCCTGCTGCTGCTGCAGCTGCTGCTGTCGACTAGAATTGAGTTTAGTGCCAGCCCCTACTGGGGCCCGGGTGGTCGCGGTTGCCTGTCGGACAGAATTGTCCCTCAGTCTAGCGGGTGACTGAGCACGCTGCTGCTTTCTGCTGCTGCCCTCCGGGTGCAAGCGAGCCTCAGTGGCACCGGTGGCGGCAGGAGCCGCGGCTGTGAGAGGGGCAGCGCCCCCCGTCGGTGGCTGACTCATGGCGGTCTAGGAAGAATCTAAGGGACGTGATTTACAATAGTCCATCACCAGATCATTCGCTTCCCTCTTCACTGCCACCAACCTTCCTTTCTAATCTGAGACGGAAACAAAAGAAGGAAAGCACACAGCATGTCTGCGTTGTTACAGAGCAAAGGCTGATTCCCCCAACAGGAGAAGCCCTAGAAAATGAGATTTGAAAGGCGCTTTATAGAAGCCTTGACTTTACAAATAGGATGCAGAATTGTCAATTCTCATTTCGCCCGGGGAGGCGCTATCATCACCCCACTCTACCGCTGTAAAACGAAGATCTGAAAGCTGCTGAACCTAACATTCTCACGGTAGCAGGTTATGGCAAGCATGGAGTCAAAAGGAATTGATGGGAGGAAGGAAGTTTTTTGTTTCTTCTTCTTCTTCTTTTTTTTTAAAGAAGATAAGGTCAAGAAGAAGCTTCAGAAGGAAAAGATGTCCATATGCTAGAATTGTCAATACCTTGATATTTCAACTTCGGTTTCTTCACTATCATATCTGCATTTCAAATCCTAGTTTTGCGGAGAGAGTTTTAATTAATATTCTCAAATGTCAATTAGATGAAAAGGGTTTTCCCAGAGAAAATTTGTTATGGATAAATGATACTCTTCTCAAACCGATCTAACCCTTATTGTTGCTTTTAATTAGAGAAATGCACCCATTTTCCTTCCTTTAGACTAGAACTGAAAGAAAATAGAAATGATGAATGGCTTCAAATCAAATTCAGTTTCAAGAAAATATGGCATTAAAATCTTCTATATGCTTTCATCATTAGCAACCCTAAAGGTATTTTTTCTTTTAATTAATTTTTTAGCTTTGAGAAATAAATTAAAAATACTTTTTGAATAATTTATTGTGAATGTGCAAAATCTTTTAAATTAGAAGTGGTAACTTTTCTACACCTATCCAAATTTCATTGTTTTTGTGAATCGTTTTAGTTTTAAGGGTAATTGCTAGATAGAAAGCATTTTCATTATTAAGCATCTCCTCAGATGGCACCTAACAGGCAAAGTTATACTTTTAAAGTGCCCAGTCCTTTCCATGAAGTCAAATTAAGACAGAATGACCCTACACCCAAGAAGCCTGGTGCATCCTCACTGTGGTACAATTAACTCCTACTGTGTATTTTTTTTTTTTTTCAAGATAAATCCATAAAATCTGGAAAACAACTCAAAACCCATTGCCTCCTGGGTTCTTCTCCCTACTGATTCAGCTTACTCAGCTATTCAATTAGGTGCCTTTTCCTTAGAAATATAATTTCTCTCTAAAGCACTGAAAAGGGCATGACTAGGCAGAAAGTTCTGTTTAAAAAAAAAAAAAAGCTCCTATTATTAGAGAAGATATTTGCTAATTACTGTACTAGCATTATTCCTGATATTGTCTAAGTACCATAACTTAGTCAATGTGTAGTAATACCTCAATTTATAAAGAAATATTACTGGGAAGGCTCCTCCATCTGCCATTCTCTTTCAGGAATCTCCTTCCAACTCGGTTTGGAAAATAATACTGAACAAAGAAGAGATGGTGGGAGGGTGAAGGAACAGTCGTCCATCAACTTATTTTCTATATGTTCTCCCAGAGCAACGTGCTCCGAAAATATCTGAATACCTGGCCTAGCTATTTGGCAGGTCACACTAAGGTGGATCACCCAGATAAGTTATACTGCCAACGCAACCTTATTTTTATTTTGAATTAGGCATAACCACTCTGAAGCTGAAAGCCACCAGAGAACGCTTAATTCACCCCCATATAGTTCTAATCCAGGTTAGGAAGCTCGAGTTCCAGGAACTCGACTCCCACAATCAAAGGTACCTGGCTGCTGTCACGTGGTTCTCACAAAGTGACAAGATGCTGTCTCTCTTGGAGGCTTCCCTTAGGAAAATCGCCAAGCAAGCACCCCAGCAACGGCCTAGACCAACACTTTTACTCTCAAGCTTTATCTGCCCACTGACCCACCCAACCCTATATCTCATCCCCATCCCTTTAGAAAATGCAGAACTGCTCACTTCTTAGCAGAGGCGATGCTTTTTGAAGTCAATCGACAGCTCTTTCCTTCTGATCTTCCGGGGACTTCAGGATTTATTGTGTCTTCAGGAGACGAGGAAAGTTTCACTTCGCACTATTGTATATGCGACCGTCTGGCTGAGCACTTTGACTCTGGGCCGGTTCGCACCAGTTCCACACCCACTCGCTTTCTCCAAACAATGGTGTGAACGCGGAGACTCAGCGGCCGGGAGAGCGAATGACTCCTTCGGCGTCCGCGGCCGGGCTGGAGCTGCGGCTCGGAGCCGGCAAACCCGCGAGGTACCACGCCGTGCCAGACGCTCCCCGGGAAGTGCACTGATATTCATGAGCTGACCTCACAGGCCTGGGCAGGGGAGGGGGCGGGATTGCAAGGGAGGACAGGGCAGAAGTAACCAAAGAGAGGCTATTTTCAAAAGGGAAGAGAAGGCGGGGGCGGACGCGGAGGGGAGGGTGGCAGGCAGACAAAAAAGGGCCGGAGCCACGCCCGAGATGGAAGACCCGGAGCGGCGCTCATAGGTTCCGCTGCACTCGCATATCCCTTGGCAGAAGCTTCCAAAGCCGCTCGGAATCGGATGCGCTGGTTTTCCGCAGAGCTTTGTTCTGGGCCGGATCAATCTCCATCAATTATTTACTTGAGCTCTGGTCTCGGGGAGGCGGATTCCAAGAGCCTTCCGGGTGTGATCGGCGTCTCTCGATGCAGCTGCGCGGCGCTGGCGGGCGGCAGCTGGGAGGTCTCTTTGTTCCCTCACTTTAATTCTGGGTTGAGCTCTCCACGCGGTGCACCGTCCCCACCCCCAGCCCGGGCGGAGTCTTCAGACGTCGTCTCCACGGGGAGATAGATAATGGTCGCCAGATACGTCGTCCCGCAGACAAAGGGTTCTTGTCACGCCTCGACTCATTTAGTACAAACCGAATAAAAACCGGTTTGCAGCGATCCCTTACAGACGGGTTTGCCTTCGCTCCATTTTCTTCTCTCCACTGTGAACACAAGGAGCAATTACCGTGGTCCACTTCATAGTAGTGCATGTGGGTAACAAGAATCATCAAGAATGTTATTTACTATAAGATACGAGTTTAAAGCGGGGGGGGGGGCGGTGAGGGACTTCTGAATATATGTCTTGACGATGCACAATAATCCATACTGCTCCACAGTAAGAGTATTTAAAAATAAGACTGGAAATTCTCTTTTTCCTTCCTTTTTTTTGTTTGTTTTGGTGGGGTGAAGTGGGTGGAGGGAAGTAGGAAGTTCTCTTTCTTACCTTTAAGAATTCCTTGGTGAACTTGAAGATGAGAAAGAAAATAAGCGCTGCTTTACAAAGAGTATTTTTATTTTAAATTTCTCTAACATTAATATTCTGGTTTTGCATGTGAAAGAGGATCGATATCTGGAAATAGTAAATTTTATATTGACATGAATTTTAGTGTAATATTTTATTTTCCAAGCGTAACACCTTGCATTAAAAATGAAATAACATATTTTAGGAGTGGTTTGCATACAAGCACTATCATTACAGTGAAACATAAAGATGCTCAAGCCCTGGTGATTAGTATCTCCAGCAATATATAAGACAAATATAGCATCAGGACAAAATTATTCATATGTTCATCTGCTCCAAAATAGATCAATGCCTGTTTTATGCTCGGCACTGTCCAAGGTGCTGGGTATGCAAAGAAAAATCAAGAAATAGTTACTGTTTGGGTAGGCTCAAGCATGTTGATGAGAAATGGGATGATTTCCATATAATCCTTTAAATACCTTTGGAAGGTGGAAATGGGATGTCTATGACATCTGCCATGAATAGTTCAGACTTTGACTAACATACCAAAAATAAAGGGAAAACAGCAAGGTAAGATGTAATCACAATTTACTTGGAATCTGCTTTATTTTCTTAAGAAATACTAAGATTGATTTAAAATGGATAAAAACATTTTTCAGATTAATCTTTACAAATCAAATAATGATATTATAAACATAGTCTGTGGACACAAAATCTACCTCATGCTGCTTCTTTAAGAATTTGTACTCTGTTTAGGTATCAGTTTTTCCTTGGTCGATATTGTTTATTTCAATGCAATTAGTAACTTTAAAAACATCTAATAAAAATCAAGAATTGATTATCATACATCTTAAATCAAACAGCCAATGTACTTAAACATGTCATTTTATAATATAGTATTATGCAATTCAGGGTTTAAAGCTAATAAAAAGATTAAGTGCAAGCAGTGTTTAAGATGCTTCTTTACTCATGTAAATGTGCCATAAAAAGAACTTTTGAATTGGAAATTTATCTGGCTTGCTATTTTATTTGCTAGTGACAGAGAAAAGCTGATGTTTTCAGATCCATCCTCTGTTTTCGGAGAATAATTTAGCTTGGATATGTGCCATTGTCTTGACCACTACTGACATATGTGTGCTGTAAAAAAACGTTATGTGAATTACATTTTAGATAATAGTTTATGAATCATAGACTCTTTGGGTTGTAAACATCATGATTTATCTTTTTAATCTCTAAGCAGGTTACAAACCACATTATACTTTAGTTTAGCCTAATTTCAGCCATCTCAATAAGGTCTGTTCTACAATCTCCTGGACCAAGTGAACACATGTTATAACTAAACATTAGGACCAAAAACTGAGGGTTAATTCATATACTGGATAAGGCTGCTACTTGTGAATGGCAGAAATTGCTACTCTATCACAGGTATTTTATTTACTCTTGTTTTTTGCTGTTGTGTAAGTTTGCAATTGCATATTGCATACCAAACTTCTGTCGTACTACTTCTATAAATGTTCATGAATATCAACTCTTGATAATTCAATGTCTAGCCACTCATTATAGCAAAAATATTATCAAGCATCTGATTTTAATACCATTTCATTTTCAATCATAATCTTAGTGAAGATTTTTAACAAGTCTAGTAGTTATTATATAAATTCTATATACATTTAAGATTCTATACACATTTAAATTCTATATACATTCCATACACATAAATTTAATTAAGTTATTAAATTTTCCCTAATCTTACGAGTTTAACAGCTCAGAATTGTCAATTTTTACATATCAGTGCTTTAAGAATTTTTTGTCTTCCTACCCTAAATCCTCCTTCATCCCTGGTGGCTCAGATGGTAAAGCATCTGGCTGCAATGTGGGAGACCCAGGTTCGATCCCTGGACTGGGAAGATCCCCTGGAGAAGGAAATGGCAACCCACTCCAGTACTCTTGCCTGGAAAATTCCATGGACAGAGGAGCCTTGTAGGCTACAGTCCATGGGGTCGCAAAGAGTCATACACAACTGAGCGACTTAACTTCACTTCACTTCAATGTGAGTATAGTAGACATCCTAAAGTAATTTAGGATAGAGTAACCCATACTTGGGAGAAGGCAATGGCACCCCACTCCAGTACTCTTGACTGGAAAATCCCATGGGCGGAGGAGCCTGGTAGGCTGCAGTCCATGGGCCGCTAAGGGTCAGATGTGACTGAGCGACTTCACTTTCACTTTTCACTTTCATGCATTGGAGAAGGAAATGGCAACCCACTCCAGTGTTCTTGCCTGGAGAATCCCAGGGACAGGGGAGCCTGGTGGCCTGCCGTCTATGCGGTCGCACAGAGTCGGACACGACTGAAGTGACTTAGCAGCAGCTTAGCAGCAACCCATACTTAAAGCTCAACATTCAGAAAACTAAGATTATGGCATCTGGTCCCATCACTTCATGGGAAATAGATGGGGAAACAGTGGAAACAGTGGCAGACTTTATTTTTTTTGGCTCCAAAATCACTGCAGATGGTGATTGCAGTCATGAAATTAAAAGACGCTTACTCCTTGGAAGGAAAGTTATGACCAACCTAGATAGCATATTAAAAAGCAGAGATATTACTTTGCCAACAAAGGTCTGTCTAGTCAAGGCTATGGTCTTTCCAGTGCTTATGTATGGATGTGAGAGTTGGACTGTGAAGAAAGTTGAGTACCAAAGAATTGATGCTTTTGAACTGTGGTGTTGGAGAAAACTTGAGAGTCCCTTGGACTACAAGGAGATCCAACCATTCCATTCTAAAGGAGATCAGTCCTGGGTGTTCATTGGAAGGACTGATGCTGAGGCTGAAACTCCAATACTTTGGCCACCTCATGTGAAGAGTTGACTCATTGGAAAAGACCCTGATGCTGGGAGGGATTGGGGGCAGGAGGAGAAGGGAACGACAGAGGATGAGATGGCTGGATGGCATCACCAACTCGATGCACATGAGTTTGGGTGAACTCCGGGAGTTGGTGATGGACAGGGAGGCCTGGTGTGCTGTGATTCATGGGGTCGCAAAGAGTCGGACACGACTGAGTGACTGAACTAAACTGAACTGAACCCATGCTTCACTGTGAAACCTTAGAACAGCTTTTTCTATATTCTATTTGTAAATATTTTCTCCAGACTGTCTTTTGCCCTCTGATTTTGTGGTGTTTTGCACAAAATTCTTAATTAATATGTGGATATATTTTTCTTATTTTTTCTTTCTTTTTTTAAAAGAAACTTTATTTTCTGTCAACCTATTTCCATTTTGAGTTTGTTGAAGAACAACTTAAGACTACTCCGGGGTTGTTCCTACCTATTCAGTGGTCTGAGCAGTGGGAGCTGCAGACCAGTCTTCATTGACAGGCTTGAGTGGGGAACAGCTGAATAGACACAGAAAGCACCTACACACCTTCAGGCCAGTCCATCACCTTAGCTTAGGAAGCAGCGAACTTTGGAGTTAGAGTGGTCCAGTCACCTGGAAATTCCTCCCTGGTCACAGCCTTCTCAGCTGCCTCCTGCTTTTCTTTGTCAGTCTCTTCAGGATTTTTGGAGACGCAGAGATCAGATGTGACCTTCAGTGGGTGTTCACAGGAGATGGTGCCACGCAGGTGCAGAACTTCCACTACATCAGACCCACTGAGTGAGCTCCCTTGTTGCACAGAATGGTGATGTCCACACAGCACAGGGGAGAGTCTGTGTTACATAGAGCAATGCTAAACGAGTTAATATATGAGGTTTCTGTAAGAGGCCAGTGGTCAGCCCTGGGATCAGTAACCACCAGAAGTCTTGGCCCCTGGAAGGCTGCCTGAATCTGGTTAGTGAAGTTTCCAGAAGTAAAGCGGCCAGCAATAGGAGTGCCTCCAGTGGCAGCCCCGGACTCCAGCACAACTGAATGGCCGGTATTCCTGGAGAATGTGAAACTGACATCAGTTGGGTTTTCAATGGCACCTCTGACACGCTGCCAACAGAAGTTTCTCTCAGGTTCTCTTCATACTTATGATGTACATGCCATGAGCTTTCCTTTGGCAGATGTGCCATTCCATCTGGAAGTCAAGGTTGGGGCCACCTAAGTGGGTTCCTGCAGCAAGAAATTTGAGGACATCCTTCTCCTTCATTTGCATCACATCAAGGATTTTGGACATTGTGAAAGTTTCCCTTTAATTTAAAATGGAGATCCAGAACAGTGCTGTATGAGCTCCTGTCTTGGCGGCGCGAAAGCACATATACATTTTTCAATAATATATTTATAGCTGATAGACTGGCTTCAGAGATGGCAATGGCACCCCACTCCAGTACTCTTGACTGGAAAATCCCGTGGACAGAGGAGCCTGGTAGGCTGCAGTCCATGGGTCTCTACGAGTTGGACAGGACTGAGCGACTTCACTTTCACTTTCATGCATGGGAGGAGGAAATGGCAACCCACTCCAATATTCTTGCCTTGAAAATCCCAGGGACAGGGGAGCCTGGTGGGCTGCCGTCTATGGGGTCGCACAGAGTCAGACACGACTGAAGTGACTTAGCAGCGGCAGCAGCAGCAGACTTTGGCTTAGAAAGGTCTTCCCATTACAAAGTTATAATATGTTTTCATGCATAGTTTTAATGCAAATATAATTTTTAGAAATTTAAAAATTAGCTGCTTTGAATAAATCTGGAAATTATTTTTGTGAACGATGTGCTATAGTAATTTAAGTGTGGTTTCAGGAAGTAACCAGTTATCCTTTCTCCACTGGCTTAAAACTAATAGTAGTAGCTGTTCTTTGTCTTACTGAGATGATTATAATTATAAATGATATCTTCTGATTGCTGGTGAGGATGCTTCAGTTGTGTCTGACTCTTTGTGCCCCCATGGACTGTAGCCCGCCAGGCTCCTCTGTCCCTGGGATTCTTCCGGCAAGAATACTAGAGTGAGTTGCCATTCCCTTCTCCAGGGAATCTTCCTGACCTGGGGATCAGACCCTCATCTCTGGTGTCTCCTGAATTGTAGGTGGATTCTTTACCCACTCAGCCACCTGGGAAGCCAGCCCAACTTTTCAAGTATTTATATTATTTAAAAATTTAGTCCTAAAAATAGGTAGGTACTGTTACATTCTCCATTTTATACATTAGGTTATCAAAGTTCAGTGACAGTAAATAATTTTCCCGAAGTGAAAATTTAGTGTCAGACTCAGACTTGAACCAAGCCATGCTAGCTCCAGAGCGCATGCTCTTAATTATCATACTGGTTTTTTTTTTAAATAGTATTCCATATTCCAATAATAATGGCATCTTTTCTGCATTACCCACTCTTTTCATTGATCTATTCCTATGCTGACATATGCTACTTTAATTATAAAAAATTCATAGACCACATTGACATCTGATAGGGCATGTCCCCTTTTATTCATTTAAATCTTTTCTGTTTCCTTATGTCCATTTTTTCTCTCATGTGAACTTGTTTATCATGCTTTCTGGAAATCCTGCAGTGATTATCTAACTTTATACATCTACTTGGGAAAATTCATATCTTTGTAATATTAGAGTATTTTTGCATGGGAATGTAATCTACCTATTGATTTGAATTATTTTAACTGTTCCTTAACAATGTTTCTTTTGTGTTGTGGTTATAATCTTGCACTTGTGTTTTGGCTTTATTTTTAGGTATTCCAAAATATTTGTTTCAATTGTAAGCAGTATATCTCTCAAGTATATTTTCAATTATTTGTTGCTATGTATGAAAACTATACTTAGTTGATTTTTGTCTCTGCCATGTAGCTGAATGATACTGTAAATATTAATTGTTTTTCATTCACTATTTTTCTTTTTTTATAGAAATGAAGAATATGAAAGCCTTTTGAATTTCTTTTAGAAATGAAGAATATAAAATTGTTACACAAGTGAAAAAACAATCCCTGAAACTATCCATTACAGTCACTACATTTTATGGATTTTGAGCTAGACTATGTGTGTGAATCAAGTTTTTTCACTTGAATGATTTTTCCTTGGCTGTTTGTGTTTTTTTTTTTTTTGCTTTTTCTTTTTTTCTTTCACATAAAAAAGTCTAAGAAAAAATGATATGCCTATTTACATTACTATGACAATTTCAAATCTTGCTTAAGCCACTACAGAGTGCCTGACAAAGTGAAAACAGTGTTGTGCAGTGAATTCTTTCACTGTGTTTTATCAACGTCAGCACTTTTAAATGGCGAAAACTTCATACTATGAGTGTCACTGAGGCTCTGAGACCACCTAACGAGTATTTTGTTTAAAGAACACACACACATCACATTAACATATACCTCTGAAATGTGAAAAAAAGGTTAGGGAAACAGCAAACTAGTGTCAGCCATTCTATATGAAAGTCCCCATTTTGGCCAGAATCATCTTGCCAAGAATGGACAGAACTAGCATAAAAGCAGGTTTTAAAAGTTTAAAAAAACAAGCTACCTTTACAGAATGTTTCAAACTTGATAGTGTTTCCGTACATTGTTTCTTTTAATCTTTATCACAAAGTGATAGTGCTTTAAATCAAAATACTAAAAAGGAAATTAAAGTAACGTGCACTGCCTGATAAAAGGAAAATCACACATCATGATTGACAGCAATTGCACAGAATATGTGGAAATAATAGTACAGTTGCCTGATGTAAAGTCTCCGAACTAAAATTAGGGGACAAGCATTTGGCTAATTCTTTCAACATTTAATGTATTCCTATTTGGGATGCAATACACACACACACACACACACACACACACATATATATATATATTCAAAAAAGGAAGTTTTCTGGACTTTCAGGAAGACTATCCTACCCTTCCACACTCCTCTTCCAAAAGCATTTTACAGTAATATAAGATTTTTTTATATTATGAATAATTTGTGTATTGTCTAATTTTTTAACAATATTTAGTGTTTATAAAGTTTAAAGGAAACTAAATAAGATGAAGTTCTTGATCTCATGTTTATGTTCCGTAGCACAACTAATGGATACTTTTGAGAAAATATAAACCTAAGCAAAAATTCGAGTGCTGATTTTATGTAGGTGTTAAGGAAACTTACCAGAGGGTGATTTAGTCAGGGAAAATCTCATGGAAGGATAAAATTCAAGCTGGCCTTGAAAAAAATTACAGGTTTGACCCATTTATTGAATCCCCCTGGTTGACGGTGATCTATTTCTGCCTAATTCTGTGTCGTTCTTTCCCTTTTTTTTTTTTAATTGGACTTTCATTGAACTTTTAGCATATAAAGAACAGGGGCCATGTCTTGTTCACAGTTACATTTCCACTGTTTCTGTACCTATTCACTATTCTTTGCTCATAAATGATTATTTAGCCATAAAAATATGCACATTTGCATTATGTTGCTTTATTGTCATAAATGCATGTAATATTCTTCTCATATAGATTGTTTGGGATATGTGGGGCCACATCTTACTTATTTTATATCCTTCCTAGTTTTTAGAACAAGGTTTTGCAAATTATAAGTACTCCATAAATATTCTCAATTGAATGGGGATATTGCAAAAGAGAAGAGGGATTTAAGCAAAGGAAATGAAGGCTACAGCCTAAGGCAAGGAAAGGGTTCCTCAGTGGCTCTGTGGGTAAAGAATCCGCCTGCAATGAATGAGACACAGGAGACCTGTGTTGGATCCCTGGGTTGGAGATCCCCTGGAGAACGGAATGGCAATCCACTCCAGTATTCTTGCCTGGAAAATCCCATGGACAGAGGAGCCTGGTGGACTACAGTCCGTGGGGTCACGAAGAGTTTGAAGTGAAAGATGTAGAATCTTTCTGTTAACGAGTACTCGGGTATCTTCAGTAGTTTTCCAGTACCAGTTAATAACTCCAACTTTCTGGTTAGTTAATTCAAAATTCTTCACTCCTTTCTTTCTCCCTGCACACCTCCTTAAGCATTCAGGTAGTCTTATCAGCTGTGAATACAAAATAATTTCCAAATAGATTCATTTCTCACTACTTTCATGGCTACTATCACAGTCCAAGGTCTTCCCTGGTGGCTCAGATGGTAAAGAATCCACCTGCAATACAGAAGACCCGGGTACCATCCCTGGGTTGGGAAGATCCCCTGGAGAAGGGAATGGCAACCCACTCCAGTATTCTTGCCTGGAGAATACTATGGGAAAAAAAAAAAAAAAAGAATCCTATGGACAGAGGAGCCTGGTGGGCTACAGCCCATAGCATCGAAGAGAGTCAGACACGACTGAGTGACTAACACACAGTCCAAAGGAAAATAACCACTTCCCTGAGAGGGTCACCCTGCGTCTACCCTTCCTCTATCTCCTATGTAGTAATGTCCACATGGTGACCAGAGTGATAGTTTCAAGTCAGAACACGTTGCTCTTCTGCTCAACCCTTAAAACAGCTTGCCAGCTTTCCCAGGGCAAAGCCCCTGGTTCGCGTATGGTTCAAGGAGGCTCCCTTAGTGTCTTCACCTTGCTGTACCCTTACACCCTCGCTTTTTGCTCAAAGGCTACATGCACACTCAGGATTAGAGATTTTTGAAACATTGTTTCCCTTCTGCTAAGAACTTTCTACCCTAAGATTGCCATTTGCCTCATGCACATCCACACCTCTTCTCGTTTTTTTTCAAATGTCACCTTCTTTGACATGTCGCAATATTCTGATTTCTTTATACAAGCTTGTGCCAGGTCAACAATTTCTACCTTACTTTTTTGCACCTTCCTAGCACTTACCTCCACTTAACATACTCTACATTAATTGAATTTTTCCTGTCTGTTTCCCCACTCTAGAATCTCCAAGATGGTAGAGCTTTCATTTTTTTCACTTCTCTAGCTCTAGGACCCAGGACAAAAGACCTTCGTAAGCACTCAAAAATGTTTTCACTTGTTTGAATAGATAAAAAAAATAAACGTGTAAGTAAATAAGTATCCGTGAAGATTTCAGATGTCAAAACAAAGAGTTTTGCTTTGATCGAAAAAGCACCAGAGACACACTAAAGATACTTGCAGAGAGAGGAGAGAGAGGTTGCCCATGGTCAGAAAGGACAAATCCAAGGAAGACAGAGTAAAACACGGATTTGTCTAATCCAATCTGAAATGATTGGAATCCGGTTTAGGAAAATAGTTAAGTTGTTGTTCAGTCACCCAGTCATGTCCAACTCTTTGCGACCCCATGGAATGCAGCACACCAGGCCTCCCTGTCCCTCACCATCTCCCGAAGTTGGCTCAAGTTCATGTCCATTGCATTGGTGATGCCATCCAACCATCTCATCCTCTGATGCCCTCTTCTCCTTCTGCCTTCAATCTTTCCCAGCATCAGGGACTTTTCAAATGAGTTGGCTGTTTGCATTGGGAAAAACAGTTACAGAAATGGAGGAAAAGTAATGAATTCCAAAGGGACAAATGTGTATTGGCTGAATTAACGACCTTGGGTGGAGAGAAGTGACATTTCACAGATATTCTAAATAATACTGTGATCTTAGAGAGCTGGAAACTGTTGGGCCACTTTCAACAAGAAAGAAGGTGGGAAGGTTTGGAAGAGATGACACTGCTATTATGGGGGAAGAGTAATGATTTATTGAGATTTTAAAAAAAAATCATTCTGTTCCCATAATGCTCTTTATTGCAATGATGTAGAGGATGAAAGAAAATGAATTTTTTTATAGTCATAAAAGACTATAAAGCATGTTTTTATTTTTTATGTTTTATACAGCTCCTCCCCACATCAGACAGCTGTATTTGACCTGCATACTAATCAGGAGAGGAGTGATTCTCTACTGCTCCAGGTTAATTTAGAGTGTGTTCCTGCTGGGTCTAAAAGAGCCCTGAAACAATAGAGGGGTCGCTAGATTCTCTATGTCCCTATCCCCCAGCAGTGTGCTCATTTTAGGATTCTGCTTTCATAGGCAGCACATGGCATAACAGAACTCAAGATTCTACATGTTTCTACTGAGACAGAGAGAGCAGGAGAAAAAGGGAGAGCGAGAGAGAAAGAGAGGTCAAGATCTACACTGGTTTATTGCCTTGAGATTCTGCACTAGAACTGTACTATCTTCTGCCGTTTCCTTTAGTCGAGTTTCTGAGAATACAAGTACTGGGAAATATATGATTATCCCATTAGTTTTAAAGAGTAGAATCAGGACCAGAATAAAGTTATGCCACTTACTTACCATCCAAAAAAATAATGAACTGCCCAGCAGGAGAATGTTTAGGAAGGCTGAGCCATCCAGATTTTTTGAACTGAAGTGATGGTTGTAAGAAGTAACAACCATTTATAAAGTGCTTAGCATTTCTGAGGGAAGCACTTCCTTTCAAGGTTCAACTTACTTCTAATGAGTCACAAGCTTGAAACTGTTTCCCCTTATTTTGTCTTTTGCTGTCTTTGCACTTTTTCCTCTTCTGGTATTAAATACAAAGGGAGTTAAACTTGAAGGGATTATGGGTAAAGACTTAAACTGCTTGGCTATATTTTTGAATGAACAGAATGAGTGAGTCCCTTGATTAGTAAGAATTCTTTTGGTTAAAGTGATGATTACCCAAGTCAAACTAGCTGGGGCAAAAAAAGAGTATTTATTGGAGGGACATCCTGTTGCCAAATGTGAGAAAACAACTGGACTCATTAACTCTTGGGACGTGGACACTGCAGGACTCTCTCGGCCTCTTATCTCTGTGTCTCTGGTTCTTCAATGTCAGTTTTTCCTACTTCAGGCCAGTTCCCGCCCTTCTTCCCCGGCACCTGCATCCCACATTGTGATCCTCCCACTTCAGGGAAGCCCTGGCTGGCTTTCCCAATTCTGTTTTGAAAAAAGCGCAGAGAAGGATTCAGAGTCACTGCTTTTAGGACACAGGCTCATCCTTGGTGTATTCTGCCAAGGCCAAGAGGCCATGTCGTGGGGTCCTACATGAGCAAGGAGTCTTCTGCTCATTTCATAGATGAGGAAACTGAGGCACAAGGAGGCTAACTGACTGGTCCCAGGTCATTCAACTAATAGCAACACTATTTGATCACTATCTATATGCATCATTAATAAATATTAATTCAAATTGGACCTGCAATCATTAAAAAGCCATCTGGAACGAGCCTGAAACAGAGGGCAGTAAAAACAAGATGGTAGATGGTATTAGAACTGTGGTGCCGGAGAAGACTCTTGAGAGTCCCTTGGACAGCAAGGAGATCAATCCTAAATCAATCCAGATCAATCCAGTCAATCCTAAAGAACATCAACCCTGAGTATTCATTGGAAAGACTGATGCTGAAGCTGAAGCTCCAATACTTTGGCCACCTGATGCGAAGAGCCCACTGATTGGAAAAGATCCCGATGCTGGGAAAGATTGAAGGCAGAAGAGGGCAACAGAGGATAAGATGATTGGATGGCATCACCGATTCAGTGGAAATGAACTTGGGCAAACTCTGGGAGATGGTGAGGGACAGGGAGGCCTGGAGTGCTGCAGTCCATGAAAGGTGGGGGGCGGGGGCGGGTGGTTACAAGATATTCAATAGGTTATATAGCACCATCTAGTGGTCATCTAGAGAATTTAATTTTATTCACATTTCACTGTGATATTAATAACTGAGGAAGTTTTGCCTATTTTTAATAAGGTATCATAAGCCAGAAACATAGATTTACATCCAGAAATCTGTGTATTTTATGGTCCCAGTCATAAAACAGTGCACATCTAAAGGGTCATTTCAACTAATATTTACTAGACCAGTTTCTTAGTGCTGATGTTTAACAATATCTTTGAATTGGGGGGAAAAAAAAAGTGGAATAAATCCTCTTGTGGAAAATAGCCATTTATTCTCAAATGCAAAATAAAATGAGCCAGACTTCAAGGTTTGCAGGAGAGAGTCTTGTTTCTGGGAAACAAATAGTTGCTACTATGAATTAAGTAAAAGTTATATACAAATCCTAGGGGCCTTTCTTGACATGAACTTGCTTATTCCGAAAGGACAGGACGGGAATCCGCGCTGCTCTACAGTTTGCTGCGAGAATAGGAAAGAGTGAGCCGCACGCAGGGGACAGATCTGGTTGGACAGCTTGGTCCTGAATGCTAAATTCTCCAGATGACCACGAGATGGCGCTTTATAACCTATTGAATATTGTCTTGTTCAACGGCCACATCGTGTCCGACTCTTTGTGACCACTCTGGTGCCACCAACTATTTTGATACAATCAGTCATGCTGCTTTCTTTTATAAACGTGAAACTTACAACAGGATGATTCTAGAATTTATTATTTCTACATACTACAGTAAAATTTCTAGGAAAGGGAAAGCTTACACAAAAATACTGACCTCTTGACTATTTTAAGATTACATTTAATTCAGCATAGTTTGATAATTTTTTAAATATAAACTTAAACTTCTATTACAGAAACGATATTTCATGGTGCAGGTAATCAATAAATTTGTCCCTGGAGCAATAGATGTGTAAAAAGAAATTTTACGTATCTTTAGAGAATTCACCATACCATGCTCTATAACACTGGAATCAGGCTAATATTTATGACCCTCCAGTTACTTGATGAGGTCATTCAAATCTTGATATGAAGACTTGACGCACATCTGCGTCTCCATTCCTCCCCTGCAGAAAGGCCTATTTCTATTCTTGATGCAATATGTGATTTGGGGCAAATAGATGTCTCTGGACTGGACCTCAGTTTCTTAAGCCAATAAAATGAGTTTTTTGCATTATATGATTTTTTCATATTTCTTCCTGTTCTAAAATTTAAAACTCTTTCATCTCAAGTATTTATATTTATATCTTACTATTCATATCTTACTATCATGATCCACTGGCTCCTGGGAGGGGAAATGAGGCAGATATCCTGTCAATTCAAGATTGCTAGAAAAGTAAATCCTAGCCCAAAAATGTTTTTTCTCTTCTGTAGACCTTATAATTTATAGCCCCCTGGTAGTTAAACATTAAAATAGACACCCATCTTTCCTTTCAGAAGATTTTAGTGTGTACGTGTTCGCTGCACAAGAGGAAAAGAAAAGAAATCCTGAGAAAACAGCTCACCTGAACATGATATTTTCTTCCTTCAGGCAACTAGATTTCATGATACGTGGAAATATTCTGAAGGAGGAAGCAGACAGAACAAGCTCCATCTTAAAAGCAGGACTCTGTCTTGGGCCAGACTGTGGGCTTTGAGCTATATGCCCAGTATCTAGGAAAGTGACATACCAACTGGAAAACCAGACCCCCCAGAAGGAAGAGCCCCACTGCTCGTACCTAGACTCTCCATTGCCAAAAGAATACCTTAATTATCTGTGTAACCGAATAGAATCATAAATTCTATTATGTTTATTGGGGTATGACAAGAGGCCTGGTGATAATTGTCCACTGTTAACTACCTAGGCTTAAGGCATATGAATCACGGGTTAACTTAGATTGCATCTTTCTTTTCCTTTGTTCAGACTAGTTTCAGGGAATTTGGGGAGCTTATATACACTTAGGGTATATAAGCTTTTGACAAAAACTGGTCGGGGTCCTTGGCTAAGAGGAGACTCTGCCTTGGGCCCGCCCGTGTAATAAACTGCACTCCACCATCTGCATTGTCATTCTGAGTGAGTTTGTTTCCCAAAACGCCTGACTACAACAATTCTATCCTTCCCTCAGGTAAAAACAGACCTGTTACTCCAGCTTGTTCAGTCAGTTCAGTTCAGTTCATTCGCTCAGTCACGTCCGAATCTGTACGACCCCATGAACTGCAGCATGCCAGGACCCCTGTCCATCACCAACTCCTGGAGTTTACCCAAACTCATGCCCATTGAGTCAGTGATGCCATCCAACCATCTCATCCTCTGTCGTCCCCTACTCCTCCAGCCTTCAATCTTTCCCAGCATCAGGGTCTTTTCCCATCTTCGCATCAGGTGGCCAAAGTATCAGAGTTTCAGCTTCAACATTAGTCCTTCAAATGAATATTCAGGACTGATTGCCTTTAGGAGTGACTGGTTGGATCTCCATGCAGTCCAAGGGACTCTCAAGACTCTTCTCCAACACCACAGTTCAAAGGTATCAATTCTTCAGTACTCAGCTTTCTTCATAGTCCAACTCTTATATCCATACACGACTACTGGAAAAATCATAGCTGTGACTAGATGGACCTTTGTTGGCAAAGTCATGTCTCTGCTTTTCAATTTGCTGTCTAAGTTGAGCATAGCTTTTTTTCCAGGGAGCAAGCGTCTTTTAGATTCATGGCTGCAGTCACCGTCTGCAGTGATTTTGGAGCCCAAAAAAATATATTGTCTGTCACTGTTTCCATTGTTTCCCCATCTATTTGCTATGAATGGATGTGACTGTTAGGTTGTTAGAATAGGAAACAGGGGTCCAGAATGGCGGTGGCTAAAAGACAAGGAGGAGAAAAGCCCGCGAAAATAGAACAAAAGAAGGTCCGAGGACCAAAGTGAGGACCTCAGGTAGAACAAACAACACTCCTGGCTAGCCCAATTTACATACAGCAGGCCGAAGGTGGGTGGGGGACATATAAAAAGAGGAGCCAAAGGGCTGGGGGTCTCTCTCTTTCTCTCCCGCGCTGGGGCTCTCTTCTCTTCACATCTTTGGGTTGGCAAGCCCTCAGGCCTCGAGGATGGATTTTCCTGCTATTATCTAAATAAAATAGAGCTATAACACGGAGCTGTAACACTAATTTGTCTAAAGAGCTATAACATAGTCTGTTCGAGACCTGAGAGCTGTGACACACCAAGGGCTTTAATGTCCGTCACTCCAAATCTTTGTCGTGATGAGACAGAACCAAGAAGTATATACTCATCTGACAGGATGAGTATCAAGATGCCATGATCTTAGTTTTCTGAATGCTGAGTTTTAAGCCAACTTTTTCACTCTCCTCTTTCACTTTCATCAAGAGGCTCTTTAGTTCTTCACTTTCTGCCATAAGGGTGGTGTCATCTGCATATCTGAGGTTATTAATATTTCTCCCAGCAACCTTGATTCCAGCTTCTGTTTCACCCAGCCTGGCATTTTCTGTGATGTACTCATACATCATAAGCAGTGTAACAGTCTACAGTATAATGACAATAAAAGTGTGAATCCACCTTTCTGCAAACATGAGTTGCATTGAATTCTGAGTTATTGTAGTTATCTCAAGGCAAAAGACAGTGAAGCTGGAGAAAGGCTTAAGTTCAAGAGGAAAGGGGGCGGTGGCTGCCATTCCAAAAGTGAGTCTCAAGGAGTTAAACCTTTCCTCCGTGACTGGATGAGTGTGACCTTGGGAGCTGTACCCACCCGTATCTCAGGCCAAGTCAAATACCTGGGAGCCACCTTTCAGGTTCCTCTTTTCATTCATCCGCCATGCACGACAGCAAGAAATAATATTGTTTCTTACAGAGAAGACCACAAAGAGTCTTGAGAAAATTTCTTCCGTGACACAAGCAGGTTGTGGGCAGTTGTGTTACTAGATGAGGGGGCCAAAACCCCTTCTGGTCCCTTCACTCCTGTTCCTTTATGAAAAGCCCTAATCTTTGCATATGGGAATAGCATGGCAACAACTGTAGTTCTTAGGACACTGGGAGAAGATAAGATTAGAAACCGTGTAAACATGGGGAAAGGGCAAGAATGCAGGGCAAGAGGGCTATCGACTGAAAAATACGGTCACAGCCTGCAAGTAGGGAGTTATTTTCTTTGGTGGGAATGTTGAGCACTCTGAGCCCAGGAGACGGTATCTCAGTAGATCTGAGAAAATTTCTTCCGTGACACAAGCAGGTCGTGGGCAGTTGTGTTACTAGAGGAGGGGGCCAAAAGGAGTTTTGGCCCCTTCTGTTCCTTTAAGAAGCAGCATTTCTTGTCCCCTTATGAGAAGCCCTAATCTCTGCATATGGGGATAGCATGGCGACAAACTGTTGTTCTTACGACACTGGGAGAAGGGGAGATGAGAAACTGTGTAAACATGGGGGAAGGGGGAGAATGTAAGGCAAGAGGGCTAACCCAGCCCAGGGATTGAACCCATATCTCCTGGGGCTCTCGAACTGCAGGCGGATTCTTTACCATTGAGCCACAGGGGAAGCCCATATTTGCATGGGTATTTATAAATTGTGCTATGTAATATTGCTGATTATTTATTTCATGCAAGTTTAACGCCCTCCCCACCCCGTCTCCCTGCCCTTCTCCCCTCTCTCTTCTGGTGTCCATTAGTTTGTTCTGTAATCTGAGGAAGCAGCCTATTTTCCTTGGTAAGACTTTCCTACTATCTCAAGGAAACGAACAAAGATGATATGCTCTGATATGAGGAAATACCATGCCTTCTTTCTGCACTTTCCAATAAAAGCCCTGCCATAATCTCAACCCCCCAGCTCCAGCATGCTGTCTCTCCTTGCTCCTTCGGCCTGTGTGCTGGTTGGTTGCATGTTTGTTTCTTCAGCAGAAGTTTTTAGTCTCTCAGATCAGTATCTCCCACTGTGGAATGAGACTCCAGGTCAGTTCAGTGACTACAGTGTGGAGAATGGAAAGTACATTATTGATCCCTGGGTATACCCTAAGAGAATGGGCATGTATAAAATCCTCCTGAACAAGACAGCCAATTATTTTGAAAAATTCGCACCAGATAATGAACAAAATTTTTTATGGGGATTACCTTTGCAGCATGGCTGGCAATATAAAACAGGTAAGAATGATTTGTTTTTACTCGTATGATTTTTCCAATCTAACCATGTGGTAATTGGGAAATGGAACTCTGTATAAACCAAATTTTGAAAATCAAGTTCTTTCTTTTTCCTCTTTCCCCTTCATAACCATTAGTTTTCTACTTTTTCTCCTCCATAAATCTTTCTGGGTTGCCTGTTTTGATTTGAAACTGCAGTGGGGCATATAGCATAGTTGCCAAACACAAAAAGACGTCATTTCCAACATATTGGGCATTCTACTTGAACTCCTACTAGGCACTAGATTCTATTCTAAGCACTGTGATGAACAAAATAGTCAAGAAGATATGCACTGAAACAGATGATGTCAAATTACTTTGAATTTCTTGAAGTTCTAACTATGATTACCTATACATGTAGATGGAGAGAGGCAAGAAAGGGATCTTGTTCATGAGGATGTTTCTCTGCAAAAGATCAATTCCTTTCAAAAATAAAGTACATTCTAGTGTTTAGTAGGCAGATATGTTTGGGCCAAAGATTCATAAATTATAAGATGTTTGGCTGGCAGAATGTCTTATGAAAGAGAATGGTGTCTCTTTCACTCCATATTATAACACTACCGATAAGGAAATTTGTTGGGGGCCAGAGTGAGGTACTCCGCCCGTGACAAAGGTCATGAGGAAGGAGGCTCGACATACGCAAAGGCGGGATCGAGCCTCAGGAGTCCCCCTGGAACTCCTCGAGCATCTACCCCCATAACCAGAGCCTGCCTACTTTACTACTTTGTGCTCTCCCCTACACCTCTGACTTTACAGGGGGCTGTCCCCCACCACCTCTTTCGGAGAAGGAGTTAACCTAGAGCTCCAGTTAATAATAATTCCTGGGCGTGATAAGAGTGTTTTAACCTACAAACTCCTCTGAAGGTTCTCTAGCCTGCCTGACAGGCTCGTCCGGCCACATGTGATTGCTCACAGCCTTCCAACCATGAGAGGCACGAGATGCTTTAAACCCTCTAAAAACAGGTTCTTTAGAGAAGTTAGAAAACTATTAGTATAAGTATAATGGGCTGATTAGAAATTGTATTGGTGAAGGGTTTTTCATTTGTTGAGCCAATGTTTGTTGCTAAGTCTCCACATCCCCTGCCCTTACACATGTTAATGAGTATATAGAAGAAATAAGTATTAACCTTTGATATTAATCATGTTAGACCTTAGGCTAAGTAAATTCTTTCCTTAACTAAAACCCACTACACCCTCACCCTATAGGAACGTAACTTTATTTGGGTGGCGTCTGTTTTAAGAATACTTACCCCTGGAGAAATAAGTGTCCTGGTTGACTGACTGCTGTCACAAGGAGAGGGTCGTAAATTGTCGGCAGGCCCCCCTGGCCAGAAGATGATGTAACACCCCTAAGACCTCTGTATACATTTGTATGAAGCACCTGACTTTAATAAAAGTCAGGACTGCTGACCCCGCGTGACTTTTGCATAACATCTCAGTGTATAAAAGTAGACCATGGAAAATAAAGAATTGGGATCAGTTTCTCGAAATACTGGTCTCCCCATGTCTCTCTCTCTTTCACTCTGGCTGAGTCTCCATGTGGAGCGCGGAACCCACCATGCTTACTAATTATGCCTGGGCTTCTAAGATCCGACCGGGGAGGCCTCAGTGTCTCCTCTCCTTCGGGAGAACGGAAGGACGCCTGTGGCCTATGTAAGTGGTGCAAACTTCTTGTCTTGAAGTTTTGTTGGTCTCCCGCGTAAACCAAGCTACTCAGCCTCTTTTCTCCACTGAATTTTCCTACTGAGCTATCCTCATTCTATTACTCTTTATATCCTTAATTAACATTTAATTAAGCAATTGTTTCCTGATCTTCGCCTACGCCGTCTCTCCTTCGAATACCCTGGATCAGCCGGGGCAGGACCCCGGCAGAAATTTGTTCTGTTCTGATGAAATAAATATATATATAGGGAGAAGATTATAGTTTATCTGAGATCTAAGGAGGAGTCACCTGCAGGAGCTCCTGAAGTTGGCTGTTCACACACCTTTGTCAGGTGATGTCTTGAGACTCAAACCAGCTCTTTATCAGGCTTTTCCCAGAGTCAAAAAGATGGAGATCTAGGAGAAATCATTAGCACTATGGGAGGCATGCCAGTCTCAGGGGCCTAGGGGCCAGCAGTAGATGGAGGCTGAATAGGCTGGTAGATTAATGTTTTTCTTATTCTTTCATTACACTTACATATTATGATCAAGCCTGAGTAAACTTACCTAATAATGGGCTTATATGTCTCCAGCATTTTCTAAAAGCAGCTGTGGGGTGGGAGTATTTCAGACAGTTTCCTTGCCATCCAAGACCTTACAACACAATTAAAACAGAAAAGATATCAGAAATGCAACAATGAGCAATAAATAACAACTCTTTGTTAAAAATTAAAGTGCAAAACAAAGGGACACGGTGGAGTCAGATGGAATAATCAGAAAAAAATGGATCTGAATTGAAATTTGAAATGTGAACGAATTTCCTTGGGGAAATGAAATCTCCTAGGGAATAAAAGTATGAACAAAAACAGTGGTTCTCAGGAGTGGCTGCACATTGAAAACAACTAATTTTCAAAACTATCAATGCCTAGGTCCTCCAGCAGAAACTCGACTCTTATCTCAATAGTATGGAAAATGAAGGTAAAGAACAAGTGTCTGACTGGGTGCAGTGTGTGTGTGTGTGTGTGTGTGTGTGTGTGTGTGTGTGTGCGCGTGCGCCTTTGCAGTTTGAGGAACAATCAGGAAAGTTCACACTTCTAATATTCATGCAGGTGAATAGCATTAGCAAGTTCTTTAATGATCATTGTTTAATAACAATCAGGTTAGGAAAAAGAATAAATACAAAAGCAAATAATATTCGAAACAGATCATTCTAAAGTGGAATATTGTTGTGATGTTAGATGAAGGAAAAGAAATTGGCCCTGAGATGGGAAACGAAGGTAAAGAGTGATAGGAAGAGAAACACAAGTCATGAGAAGATAAATGTTTGTGCTTCTTTGCAAACAAAATGAATTAGGCAAGGGATGATTATAACAAGTTTCAAAACGTGCACAGGAAATAATCTGTTCATCCTCTCTCTTCTAGGCAGATTGGTTGATCCCACCCGAATGACAGACTGTGGCTATGAATCTGGAGATCGTTTGTGCATCTCTGTAGACAGTTGGTGGGCTGGTATGTTCATTTAATAGCAAAATACTTAATAATCTTCCCCCAAAGAAAATATCCAAGTTAAAATCTTAGGGACAGAGACAAAACAAAAACAGCGCTATTGCTCCATAAAAATGAATCCACTTCATCATGTATCTCGTGGCCTTTCTGTCACATTCTAGGATTTAATGGCCGCAATTTCTGTAACGATTCCTTAGGGCCTATTTTACCCAGGGACTGCAAAAAGGACCTGCCAAGGACAATGGCTTTTGAATGACCAGCTCTGGTGTTAGATGGGAGGTCCCACTAATCAGAGGAGTCTCCAGGACCAGGAAGGATGAAAAAGGAGAGAACGAGAAAATAATACTTTTTTCTTTTTCCATTTTGCTCAGACCAAATATATTTAACTAGGAAACTTGTAAAAATGTCAGAGATGAATGTATCACAAATCATTCTATCAATTAGTAATGTAAGGCTTCTGTCAGATATTTAATAGTCAAATAATCAGAAGGTATTTCCTAATTCTTTAATTTTATCTTGTGTGTTAGTGCTGAAATTAATTTACACACAATTTCTTTGAGATATTTCCCACTAATTAGAAACAAGGTCACAGTTAATTTCACTTTCTTAGAGTGGCACGCATTGTATACATCTTTACTTATTTTTCTTGTATGACACTCATTTAGTCTTTTCAAAGACTCAGAAATTGTCATGGCCACAGATCTAGAATTTAAGCTTCTTTTTTCTCACATGGACTCCAATAGTTTGGAATATCAGCCTGCTACCCTGGGGTGGAGGACTGCATTCAAAATGCATGTCTATGATGAAAAGTGTTCTGCATCGACAGTGGTAATCAGTACAACACGTTTTACAGTCAACTACATCGTATGTCTAAATTTGTTGGTATAGGTTCTACTTAGACAACAATTTTAAAAATCTTAATTCAGTGCTAATTTAATTATCCAAAGATTTGTTGCCAACACTTAGCCAACATTTTTGCTTCAAAGACTTAATGTGGGACAAGCACTTCACAATGTCATGGTTGTACATTAAACATAAAATACAAAATACCAACACTGTACGCATATTAAGATAATTTAGAAAAAAGTCACATTTCATGGTAAAACCTCAGAAGTGTATCATTCTATGCACAAGTAGATATCTTTCTTCCATTTTTATATAATGCTTTGAAAACATGAATGATACCAAATTCATTAAAATTACTTTTTGTGTGTTAAAATGTTGTAGACAACTATTTGCTTCCCTGATGGCTCAGTGGGTAGAGAGTGTGCCCACAGTGCAAGAGACAACAGGAGACACGGGTTTGATTCCTGGGTTGGGAAGATCCTCTGGAGAAGGAAATGGCAATCCACTCCAGGATTCTTGCCTGGGAAATCACATGGACAGAGGAGCCTGGTGGGCTACAGTCCAAAAGGTCACAGAGAGTCAGACACCACCGAGCAGCAGCAGCAGCAGCACTCAACTCTATTAGCCCACATTCATTTCTACTGTAGGGTTATTAACCAAAATGCGATAGAGTTATGTATATGATCCTTAGGGAGATTTTCAATATTTTGCGGTGACTTTTTTTCATGTTTCTGGATCTCTGATTTTTTGCTTAATGGCTTACTCCAGTACACTTGCCTGGAAAATCCCATGGATGGAGGAGCCTGGTGGGCTGCCGTCCATGGGGTTCCTAGGAGTCGGACACGACTGAGCGACTTCACTTTCTCTTTTCACTTTCATGCATTGGAGAAGGAAATAGCAACCCACTCCAGTGTTCTTGCTTGGAGAATCCCAGGGACGGGGGAGCCTGGTGGGCTGCCGTCTATGGGGTCACAGAGTTGGACACGACTGAAGTGACTTAGCATACAGATTACTTAAGAATATCCTCTATCATATTTGTTGGCGCTTGTGGTAATGACAGGTATCTTCTTTTACAGATATGAATTACTTTCTCTGTGCACTGCCCTTCCTTGCTGCGGTTGATTCTGGCATAATGGGGATATCATCAGATCAAGTGCTGCTTTTGCCACCATCCAAGGACCAGACAAAGTTTTGTCTTAATGTTTCTAGTTGTCAGTCCTCCTTTCCTTCAACAATGAGGAAGTGGAATGCCCTTTACAAGGTGACTTTTTCAAGTTCTATTATTTAATCTTTCAGGAGGTGGTAAGAGAATTTCTTTTTTTATTGGAATATAATTGCTTTACAATGTTCTGTTAGTTTCTGCTGTACAACACTGTGAATCAGCTATATGTACACACACACACACACACATACACACATACATATATACATACACAGGCTTCCCTGGTGGCTCAGAGAGTAAAGAATCTACCTGCAATGCAGGAGACACAGGAGACATGGGTTCAGTCCCTGGGTTGGGAAGATCCCCTGGAGGAGGAAATGGCAACCCACTCCAGTATTATTGCCTGGGGAATTCAATGGACAAAGGAACCTCTATCATAGCCTGGCGGGCGACAGTCCATGGCATCGCAAAGAGTAGGACACAACTGAGCACTCATGCACATCCACGTGCTATGCATATATCCTCTTCTTCTTGAGCCTCCCCTCCCCCATTCCACTCTTCCAGATCATTGCAGAGCACTGAGCTGAGCTCCTGTGCTATACAGCAGTCTCCCACTAGCTACGCATTTTTACACCTGACAGTGAATAATGCCAATGTTGTTCTCTCAATTTGTCCCCCTTTCTCCATCCTCCGCTGTGTCCACAAGCCCATTCTCGACACCCGCACCTCTATTCCTGCCTTGTAAATAGGTTCATCAGTACCGTTTTTCTAGAGTCCACATATATGTGTGCTGTTTTGTTTAGGCTTTCGTGAGTATTATATGGTATAAAAATATAAGTTTTTATACAGCTTATATTAATATCATTACTTTACGGGCTTCCTTTGTGGCTCACAGTAAAGAATCTGCCTGCGATGCAAGAGACATGAGTTCTGTCCCTGGGTCAGGAAGATAGAAGATCCCCTAGAGAAGAGAATGGCTACCCACTCCAGTATTCTTGCCTGGAGAATCCCATGGACAGAGGAGCCTGGCAGGCTACAGTCTATGGCCTCGCAAAGAGTTGGACACGACTGAGCGACTACCATTTTCACTTTCTTTCATTTTCATTCCGTGACATCAAGGCATTACATGTCATTTACACCTTCTGAACCAATACAGCATTAACAGCAAATCTATCCACTCATCTCACTCTAAACAAGCCGTACATAAATGCGAGAGCACACACTGAATGAAAAGATTATTCTGGTAAATTGAACCTTCAGATCAAGTGAGCAATAACACTTGGGAGAAATATGATTATGGGGTTGGTTTTAGAATAGTTAGTTAACTTCTTTCAAATGATTTAATAAGTGGTCACAAATAGGTATAACTAAGCTATTATGTGGCAATCAAAACCACATATTCAATGACCAAACTAAAATACATCGGTGAAGCATAGTCATGGACAAAAATCAATGCAAAAAGAGATACTTGCTAGTTCTATAGACTATTAGTTCATTTTTTAAGATTTTATTAAGTTATATATTCTTGTAATTTCCACCTTTTCTTAAACTTTTGTGGTAATTTCAACTATGGCAGCAGAAAAACAGCTGATAAACAAAAAATAAAGTTGTCTTGAGGTTTGAAAACAACAAAATTCTGTAAGGCAATTATCCTTCAACAAAAAAAATAAATTAAAAATGATTCTGACTTTGGGGGGAAAAGTGCTGTTCATCTCTTATAGATACATGCAATATTACTCTTAAT
Organism: Bos taurus; assembly: GCF_002263795.3. Lineage (NCBI taxonomy): Eukaryota > Metazoa > Chordata > Mammalia > Artiodactyla > Bovidae > Bos > Bos taurus. Next base: position 23,757,424 of record NC_037336.1, on the reverse strand, counting down.
CTGCTCCTAATCTACTCCTAATCATTATTGTAGTCTTTACAGATTGTTTGTCACTCCTGGCTTGTGCAAATTAATCCACAGAAACAAAATTCTCCTGTGATGTAGACTATTGCTAAATTGGAAATGTGGACAAAGTGAAATTGTAGAGAGAAGAATTGTTCTAGTTGAGCAAACATGAATACATTTCTTCCCTCTACTGTAGCATTTGCAGTCACCTTCTAGTAGCTTCAAGGACTTATTGAAGTACTTGTGGGAGGCACATGTCTCAAGCTTGAAAGATGGTTACAAAATTTTTGAAGACAGGTAAGCATGGATCTCAAGTTACCTCTACTTAATACGGCAAATAAATTTTGGTCTTATCTATACCTTTTTATTTCCTAATATCAGTCTTCTTATTAAATATTATATTTAATCTTTGGGGATTAGTTACCTATATCACCTAAGGCAGGCACTCAAGCCATCACATTCTAAAACTAAAAATTACATTCTTAGTTTGTTGACAGAAGGTGATCTTTTTAAGAAAATGACAAGGGTGCCGTTCTGAGTGACAAATGATAACTGTACCGTGTTTCCGCTTGTCTTTTAGGTTAGAATATTATTCTAAACCAGAAGCGGGTTTTGGGAAAGATTGGTGCGTGGTTCTGGACTATCTAGCTGCAGCCAGCTTTCCCACGATCTTCAGTACAGTATCTGAGTTCCAGCAGGCCCTGCCACCCCGAGTGCTTGTGGATGGGGACAAAGCTCCCTTCATCAGCGACTTTACTGACCTTCAGAACATAGTCCTGCTTGGTCTAAATCTTCTTTATAAAGTGGATAGCTCAACAGGTAAAGGCTTATAAACAATACCTTTAATCAATATCGCGTTGAATAGAGAAAGGAAGAAATAACGACGATCAAAGATACATGTTGTCATAACACATACTCTTAAAGAAACCAGAGCCATTCTGGTCCGAGTACTACAACAGTCATTAACCGAGGGTTGGGCTGATCATGCATGTAGTTACTGTTTAAACTTTCGGCTTAGGAAGGGGAGGCAATCATGCATGTTAGGCAAAGGTAAGGCAGTGTGGGGTGGGGCAAGCAATGCTCAGACAGAAAGAGAGCAGCCGACTTACGGGCCCTGACCACACAGGTCCTTATTGACCCATGAAGCTACCAGACTATCTCGTGTACTTTTTTCATCTACAAACCCAGATATATTCTTTCTGTTGTTGTTGTTACAGTATTTTTTTTTAAAGCCTTAATGTCACTCTTACATTTAGAAAAAAAGAAAAACGTACCATAAGAAAACCAGCAAACTGACTTACATGAGCTGCCTCCCACCAGCTCTACCAGTCATGGCAGAAGTATTCTGCTTCAGCCCCTCAACTGCTGAGTGTCTTAGCAGAGTGAAAAAAAGAAATCTGTAATTGCAAGTTTGAATTACTACATCATCCCAGTTTTCCAGGCATGCACTTATGCAGTGTATCAAACTTAAAACATAATTAAGATATTAGTACTTTTAAAAACTAAAAAAAATTAAAGCTCTTTTTTTTTTTTTTTTGAGCAGACCATTTTTAAAGTCTTTATTGAATGTGTTACAATATTGCTTCTATTTTATGTTTTGGCCATGAGGCATGTGGGATCCTACCTCCCCGACTGGGGATCAAACCCACACTCCCTTCATTGGAAGGCAAAGTCTTAACCACTGGACTGCCACAGAAGTCCCCCAATATTCGTATTTTTAAAACAACAACAACAACAAAAATGAATCTGAAAGATTTAAAAGATATAAAAGCAAAGTAAATGTTAAACTATATGTTTCTGAAATCTCATTTGCATTAGGTAGAATAACAAACCCAAACATTTTAGGAGCTTCTGCAACTGAAGTCTCTTCTTGCTTCCTCCAATAATGGTTCCAGGGCAATGTTCTCTGTCAGTGGCAGCTTTCCTTCACACAATGCTGACTGAAGATGCTTTCATCTCTAGCTCTTCCAACCCCCAACCTCTACATGATTCACATCTCACCAACAGAAGGATACTGTGTTGGAGAAAGTCTTGACACTTCCTTCACTTCATCTCATACTTTACTGGTATAACCTAGGCACATTATCCCATATTTGGATGCAAGCAGGGGCTAAGGAATTAAATTGTTGCCTAAGAACGGTTTTGTGTTACAAATCTACTCCATGAAAGGAGATGTTTTAGGATCTGCCTAGCCATCTCTGTCAAATTATTACATAGCATAATTGTATTCTAGGCCTGGATCATATAGACTGGCTCTTCCCTGCTAAGATTAAAGGGTAAAGAACTGAGTCAAGAATTGAAGGCCCTATACAGCAATATTTTGACAAGATTTGATTTTACCAAAATTTAGCTTTGAATTTAATATGTGGTTTTGAGTTGCTTTCACCAGAAAGAATTCAAGATTAAATATGGAAAACTAATGATTAAAAAAACAAACCTTGATAGCATACTTGTTTAGATATCACATAACAAGGTATTTACTATTATTTATCCACCGTTGTCATGGTTAATCACTCTTCACATTCCTGCTGACAGTCAGAATTCAGTAACAGCACAAAAGGCCTTGGGATCTCCAAATAAGCAGAGAATAGGGAAAACAGGTATGTTAAAAGCAAAGCATTAGTAAAATACAATTAGTGATATTCAAAAATGAGCATTTAAATTAATTAAATAGAGACACATATTTCTATTCACAAAAATCCTCTCAAAATATCATTTAAGTAACTTTTAGTCTCCAGAGATACTTTATGATGCTCTTCACAAGAAATCTGAGTTAAATTCACTGAATAAATAAGTAAAAACAGACTTTTCAGACTTCCAATTAGCTCTTTAACATTTCACTGATGAAGAATGTAATCAATTCTAAGAATTGTCATGTAGTTTAAAAAAATTTTTAATTATGTAAAATTCTCAACCACCTGTCTATCTGCAATGGCATCAGCTTTTAACCCTTGACTACACATATTTTCCCCTTCATGGATCACAGCCTTGCCCTGGTGAAGGGGCTTGCATAACTCAGTGAAGCTATGAGCCATGTCAGGCAGGGCTACCCAAGACAGATGGGTCATAGTGAAGAGTTCTGATAAAACATGGTCCACTGGAGGAGGAAATGGCAACCCACTCAAATATTCTTGCCACGAGAGCCCTATGAACATCATGAAAAAGCAAAAACACAGGACACTGGAAGATGAGTCCTCCAGGTAGGAAGATGTCCAGTATGCTACTGGGGAAGAGTGGAGGGCGATTACTAATAGCTCCAGAAAGTATGAAGCGGTTGGGCCAAAGCAGAAATGATGCTCAGTTGTGGATGTGTCTGGTGGTGAAAGTAAAGTCCGATACTGTAAAGAACAATATTGTATAGGAACCTGGAATGTTAGGTTCATGAATTAAGGTAAATTGTATGTGGTCAACAGGAGATGGCAAGATTGAACATTGATATCTTAGGAATCAGTGAACTAAATTGGATGTGAACGGGTGAATTTAATTCAGATGACCATTATATATACTACTGTGGGTAAGAATCCTTTAGAAGAAATGGAGTAGCCCTCATGGTCAACCATAGAACTGGAAATGCAGTACTCGGGTCCAATTTCAAAAATGACACAATGTTCTCAGTTCATTTCCTAAGCAAATCATTCACCATCAGAGTAATCCAAATCTATGCCCCAATCACTGATTCCCAAGAAGCTGAAGTTTACTGATTTTATGAAGACCTACCTTCTAGGACTAAAACAAACAAACAAACAAAAAAAAGGATGTCCTTTTCATTGTTGGAGATTGGAAATGCAAAAGTACAAAGTCAAGAGATAACTGGAGTATCTGTTATACTGGAGTAACAGGCAAGTTTGGCCTTGGAGTACAAAATGAAGCAGAACAAAGGTTAACAGAGTTTTGTCAAGAGAAAATGCTGATCATAGCAAACACCTTTTCCCAAAAAACCAAGAGATGGATTTACTCGTGGACATAACCAGATGATCAATACCAAAATTGGATTGATTATGTTCTTTGCAGTCAAAGATGGAGAAGCTCTATACAGTCAGTAAAAATAAGACCTAGAGCTGACTGTGGCTGAGATCATGAGCTCCTTATTGAAAAATTCAGTGTTAAATTGAAGAAAATAGGGAAAACCACTAGGCCATTCAGGTATGACCTAAATCAAATCCCTTATGATTATACAGTGGAGGTGACAAATAGATTCAAGGGGTTAAATCTGGTAGACAAAGTGCCTGAAGAACTATGGACTGAAATTTGTAACATTGTACAGGAGGCAGTCACCAAAATCATCCTAAAGAAAAAGAAATGCAAGAAGGCAAAGTGGTTGTCTGAGGCAACTACAGATAGCTGAGGGAAGAAGAGTAGTGAAAGAAAAGGGAAAAAGGGAAAGATATACTCAACTGAATGCGTGGTTCATCACCCAATTTTAAAAAATCAGTCCTTGGTGCAAATTCATAGAATTTGAAATATACTTAAAACACTGCAAATAATTGAATAAGTAAAACCCATGCTGCTAGTACAAATGAAATTATACTCACTGCTCTGCACATAGTTTTTACTGGAAAATCTACATGGAGCTTTTGCAGTATCAGGACAGATCGATCTAACCCATTCAGTTTAAATTATATGTAGTGTTAATGAATACATCATAACTGTGGACATTATTTTCTGTTATAAACTATATTACAGGAAATACTACAAAAGTGGCACTTTATGTATGTATTTCTTGCCATAATTTGTTATTTTACCAAAAAATATGTATAAAGGAAATGTATTCAAGTTGGTAGGTCATATATTGCTGCTGCTGCTGCTGCTAAGTCGCTTCAGTCATGTCTGACTCTGTGCGATCCCATAGACAGCAGCCCACCAGGCTCCCCCGTCCCTGGGATGCTCTCCAGGCAAGAACACTGGAGTGGGTTGCCGTTTCCTTCTCCAATGCATGAAAGTGAAAAGTGAAAGTGAAGTCGCTCAGTCGTGTCCAACTCCTAGAGACCCCATGGACTGCAGCCTACCAGGCTCTTCCGTCCATGGGATTTTTCAGGCAAGAGTACTGGAGTGGGGTGCCATTGCCTTCTCCCACATATATTGCTAAATGGTGTTCAAAAATTTGTCAGGAGTTTACATTTTTGTTACAAATGAATTGAGTTTCCTTTTTTCTCCAACCTACTATCATATAGCAATTTCTAAAATTTGTGTGTAATGTATAAAGTGCTACTTCACTCTTATATTAATTTACAATTTCTTGAATAGGTGTTCTTTTCCCAGTTTTCTGGTTAATTGCTTATATTTCTTATTGATTTTTGTGTGAAAATCTGGTCAATCAATTTCAAATTTAAAGATTTATGTGTATAACTATCATGTAATGTATACATATATTTGTATCCAAAATACATAGAATTTTATTTAAAATAAACATTTCAGCAAATGAGTATACATTTTAATTTACTTGTAATTATTTTATATCCTTTCCAGGTTCACTATCTTTAACTATATGGAAAATTTTAATGAAGACACAGGCTGCAAAGATGCTACTTCTAGAGATTTTTGAAGCTATTCTTGTAATCTTTAATCCAACATTTCTGGGATGATTAGTGAATCAAAATGAACAATTCTAACTTGCTGAACAACAGTAATATCAAAATTTAACACTGTCACAATTATACAGTTTTCTTGTTTCTGGTGTCTTTGACTTATGCTCATGTGTTAGGACTTTGTCCATGCTGTCCCATCTTCAGGTTCAAATTAATGCTATCATGATTTTTCTCAATTAATAATTCTTGATTTTTAAATTTACTAATACTTAAAATGTTCAAGGTCTAAAGAAGATTGTATTAATCTATCATAAACCACTGAGAAATAAATAAACAGACAATAAACTTGGATGACTCTTCTGTTGTTATCCTATGTAACCCAATATCATGAAATTTAGACCAATATGTCTTGCTGACTTATAACCAAAGTCCAGAACATTTTAAACCGAAATACTGACAAGTTTTAAAACTCATAAAACAGAACTGACAAATAGAATATAGAATTAATTTGTTAGGGTTTTGTGTGTGTGTTTTCACTAATGACAAGTTTACGGCAATTAGGCAATTTTCCCTTCCTTTGGTCCACACTTGATAATAAATCCTTAAGGATCGAAGTTGTCAAGATTTTTCTCTGAGGAGACAGATGACACTGGGTAGCTGGTGGTGACTTTAGAGCATGAAGCTTTCATTGAAAGCTTTCCAGGACTTCCCTTGTGGTGCAGTGGATAGGATTCCACTTGCTAATACATGGGATACAGGTTTGATCCCTAGTCCAGGAAGATTCCCCATGCTGTGGAGCAACTGAGTCTGTGCACCACAGCTACTGAGCACATTCTCCAGCGTCCCTGTGCTGCAACTCCTGAAGCTGTGTGCCTAGAGCCTGTGCTCTGCAACAAGAGAAACTACCACAATGAGAAGCCCATGCACTGCAACTAGAGAAAGCCCACTTGCAGCAACGAAGACCCAGTACAGCCAAAAACAAATACCTGAATTAAGTAAATAAATAAATAAAACTGTGTGTGCCTGTCAACAACAACAACAACAAAAACCTTTAAAAAAGTAAATGTAAAAAAATCACAAATACGTCATTAAAAAAAATGTTTTCCAACAATAGAGACAGAATGAAGAAACAATGTAGGTTGGTTTTGGGGGGCTCCAAGGAGCTCGGGTTCTTTATGTCTCAGTGTAGAAGAATTCGGCAAGAGGCAAAGTGGTAGAATAAGAAGTGGTTTATTAGAATAGGAAACTTGTGAGGCCTGCGAGCATGTGGGCAAGGGGTTGCTGCTCCCCAAGAACTTAATGGGCTACAGTTTTATAATCAAAGCGAAAGTGGGGAGGAGGAGAAGACCACCTTCTTCTTGAATAAACATCAGCAGTTCCTCCTCCATGGCTGGTGGGGGAGTTTTCTTCTTCCTATATGGTCAAGTCAGGACTGTCATGGTGCAGTGGAAATGAGCAAAAGGTGGCTATGAGGCAAAAGATCGATGGGCCCCAGGCTGGGGAGTTTCTCCCTTGTGTACAGAAACTGCATAATAGCAGAAACTCCATAAAAGCAGCATGATGGAGGAGGCTGGGCCTTGCACAGATAAGAGATAAAATACCACATATTCCTCATTCTCAAAGTCAAGGAGAGCTTCCCAACATACACATGAGCAGAAAGGTTCCTTAGAGGTCAAAAAGGGAAAGGGTGTCATCTCATAGTCAGTGATATCAACCTACCCATAGGTTTGGCTAAGAAATGAGCACGCACACATCAAAGGATCCTCAGATAAACCAGACTTAGAACCAGACAAGCAAGGTGATTCATCGAAGGAAACCTGGAAGAAATGCTCCATGAAAGTGAATCAAACTACCACGAGGGCACTACTCTCTGAGTCTGTCTCTGAGTACTGTACTCTTTTTTTCCTCCTAATAAATACTCTTTTTAAGAAAATTAGAGATACCAAGGGAAAATTTCATGCAGAGATGGGCTCAATAAAGAACAGAAATGGTATGGACCTAACAGAAGCAGAAGATACTAAGAAGAGGTGGCAAGAATACACAGAAGAACTGTACAAAAAAGATCTTCACAACCCCAATAATTACAAAGGTGTGATCACTCATCTAGAGCCAGACATCCTGGAATGTGAAGTCAAGTGGGCCTTAGGAAGCATCACTATGAACAAAGCTAGTGGAGGTGATGGAATTCCAGTGGAGCTATTTCAAATCTTAAAAGATGATGCTGTGAAAGTGCTGCACTCAATATGCCAGCAAATTTGGAAAGCACAGCAGTGGCCAGAGGACTGGAAAGGTCAATTTTCATTCCAATCCCAAAGAAAGGCAATGCCAAAGAATGCTCAAACTACCGCACAATTGCACTCATCTCACACGCTAGTAAAGTAATGCTCAAAATTCTCCAAGCCAGGCTTCAACAATACATGAACTGTGAACTTCTAGATGTTCAAGCTGGATTTAGAAAAGGCAGAGGAACCAGAGACCAAATTGCCAACATCTGTTCGATCATCAAAAAAGCAAGAGAGTTCCAGAAAAACATCTATTTCTGCTTTATTGACTATGCCAAAGCCTGTGTGGATCACACCAAACTGTGGAGAATTCTGAAAGAGATGGGAATACCAGACCACCTGACCTGCCTCTTGAAAAATCTGTATGCAGGTCAGGAAGCAACAGTCGGAACTGGACATGGAACAACAGACTGGTTCCAAATAGGAAAAGGAGTACGTCAAGGCTGTACATTGTCACCCTACTTATTTAACTTATATGCAGAGTACATCATGAGGAATGCTGGGCTGGATGAAGCACAAGCTGGAATCAAGATTGCCGGGAGAAGTATCTATACTAAGATGACACCACCCTTATGGCAGAAAGTGAAGAAGAACTAAAGAGCCTCTTGATGAAAGTGAAAGAGGAGAGTGAAAAACTTGGCTTAAAGCTCAACATTCAGAAAGCTAAGATCATGGCATCTGGTCCCAGCACTTCATGGCAAATAGATGGGGAAATAGTGGAAACATTGGCAGCCTTTATTTTTGGGCTCCAAAATCACTGCAGATGGTGACTGCAGCCGTGAAATTAAAAGATGCTTAGTGCTTGGAAGGAAAGTTATAACCAACCTAGACAGCATATTAAAAAGCAGAGATATTACTTTGCCAACAAAGGTTTATCTAGTCAAGACTATGGTTTTTCCAGTAGTCGAGTATGGATATGAGAACCGGACTATAAAGAAAGCTGAGGGCCGAAGAATTGATGCTTTAGAACTGTGGTGTTGGAGAAGACTCTTGAGAAGTCCCTTGGACTTCAAGGAGATCCAACCAGTCCATCCTAAAGGAGATCAGTCCTGAGTGTACTTTGGAAGGACTGATGCTGAAGCTGAAACTCCAATACCTTGGCCACCTGATGAGAAGAACTGACTCATTGGAAAAGACCCTGATGCTGGGAAAGACTGAAGGCAGGAGGAGAAGGGGACGACAGAGGATGAGATGGTTGGATGGCATCACTGACTCAATGGACATGAGTTGGGTAGGCTCCGGGAGTTGGTGATGGACAGGAAGGCCTGGTGTGCTGCAGTCCATGGGGTCACAAAGAGTGGGACATGACTGAGCAACTGAACTGAACTGAACTGAATAAATACTCTACTTGTTTCACTATTTTCCATCTTTGCAGAAATTCCTTTTCTGCAAAGCCGAAGAGCCAGGGTCTTGTCACTGACCATCGGTTTAGTGGCTAGGATTCAGCACTCTCCTTGCCACCACTTGACCTCAATCTCCGGTGGGGAATTGAAACCCCATTTCAAGCCCCTGCTGGCTGAAGCCATCAAGATCAGTAACATATGCTAAAAATGGTAAATCATCTCAGGTTTTGGTATAATGCCACCTTTTTCTTATATTTTTGTATTTAATGCATACAAAGGAGCATGTCCTAGAACTCATTAACTTAAAGAGCTCACTGGGCAGGATATGGGTCTTAGGCCACCATTGTTTGAGTGTTTTGGGGCATGTCTCATGAAGCCATTGAACGGTTTTGTTGCTAAGCAAGCCTGCTTGGCTTCGTGTCTAAGCAAACCTGCTGTCTTGAGTGATCATTAACTTAATGGGAGTCTCCCACACTTTTACTTAAACTAGAATTCCCTAGTGTGATTAACTATTTAAATACTTGCTCCATTCCATTGTGCATGCGTGCGTGCTAATTCGCTTCAGTCATGTCTGACTCTTTGCGACCCTATGGACTGCAGCCCACCAGGTTCGTCAGTCCATGGGATTCTCCAGGCAAGAATACTAGAGTAGGTTGCCATGCCCTCCTCCAGGGACCTTCCTGACCCAGGGATCAAACCGGTGTCTCTTATGTCTCCTGCTTTGACAGGCAGGTTCTTTACCACTACTGCCACCTGGGAAGTCCCCTTTGTTTCTTTACTCTGTCCCTATCACCAGGACTCACCTGTAGACTAAATCTACCCACTAACTGTTGGAAGAAAAAGATAAACTAGTTTGAATAATATGGGCATCAGAGTAAAGAGGTAGTTTAAATCTCAGCTCTATTGTTTTCCAGGGTGAACTTGGGCCATTTTCCTAATTTCCTCCATGCCTCATTTTAATTATTGTTAAAAGAAGATTATAAAATCTACTTGCAGAATTATCTTCAGAAGTCAGTAAAAACAGAAAGTGACTAGGGCTCTTCCCAATGTGTAGTAAGCATCCACAAAAATTAGCAATTGTTGCAATAACTGTGCTCAAAGATCAGTGACATACGCTGTATTGTTGGAGCAGTAAAAACATCTTTGATGAGCCGAGACCATGACTTAAGTTTTGACTGAATCCAAAAGCACAGAGAGCATTTCCTAACAGAGGCCGTGCGGTAAACACTCTGCCAAAATCTTCTACCCCAAATGATGTGAAAAAACTATCCATTTATGAAATGTCTACACAAAACCAAACCCTCAATATTGCCTGAAGACAGACAGTGCTAAAAAGACAAAATAGCTCCCAATAAAAAGAGAAAACTCCACAAATACTAGCGCCCCAGGAACACAGGCTTTGATTCTGTCCAGGTAGGTGAGGAGGGTAGATAACAGAGAACAGCACACACAATATATATATATATATATATATATATATATATATATATATATATAAATATATATTAGTAGGTTGTATAGTACCATCTCTGGGCTTCCCTGGTGGCTCAGCTGTAAAGAATTCACCTGCAGTGCAGGAGATGGGAGATGCAGGTTTGATCCCTGGGTCAGGAAGATTCCCTGGAGGAGGGTATGGCAACCCGCTCCAGAATTCTTGCCTGGAGAATCCCATGGACAGTGGAGGCTGTCGGGCTACAGTCCATGGGGTCGCACAGTCGGACACGACTGAAGTGACTGAGCATGCACACATGCATGGTACCACCTAGCGATTGTCAACTGAAAAAATGCATAACCTAAAAGTTGAGAGCAATGTTTTATCTGGCAGACATTCTTAGGACTTCAAGCCTAGGAAACAGCATCCCAGATAATGCTGAGAAAACTGTTCTGCGGGGGCGGAAAGGGGTAAGGCAGGATATATGGGTGTTCTCACAACAAAGGACAGGTAGTTGGAATATCAAAAGATTACTGTTAATTAAAGAAAACCAGATATCTCAAGTTTAGGAACTTAGCGCTTTTTTATATGCATGGGAAGGTGCAAGAGTCTGGGCTTACTGAAATCATTCCTCTGATATGCATCTCCACTATCTGGGACAGGATCCTGTGTTTTCTCATCCTGAGTTTCCTCAAGCTACACTGTTGGAGGTGGCTGCAGTCTGATGACTGCTAGATGCAGGCGGAGTAGGGGCAGGGGAGACATTTCCTGTTTCCATCCTGAGTTCCCTCAGGGCTCACCACCAGGGGTGACTGCAATCAGTAATGGCTGCCGCATCCTTTGCCTCCTGACATAGCAGGTAGCATTCTTAGTCCACATGATGGTTTCTTCTATAGAATGACTTGGGAAGTTTTATTGTGCTTAATGTAATCTTTTAAAAAGTATCAAAATAGGAAATAAATGTATATTCACACATTTGTATATTTTATGAGATCAGTAAGAAAACAGCACGTATGTAAAGGATCATTTCAGTTACTACTCAAGAAACCAGCTTTGTAGGGCTGGTGTTGACAATAATTTTGAAATTTTGCAGTATAAAATGATCCAGATTACAAGGTTTTCCATAGACAGTCTGGTAAGACAGTCTTATTTCTGGGAAACCAATAGTTGCTACTATAAATGAAGAAAAAGTAGGCATATGTGTATATGGAGATGGTCTGTGAGCTTGGACATCCCCAAAATGATGAACATAGCAACCATTCAGATCCTGATATCAAAACCTCATTTTCCAATAAATGGAGAAGGATGCCTTTGAGAAATGGCCAATTCTAGGGTTGAAGCAGATAAAAGGAAAATGAATTTAAAATATGCCGTAATTTCAGAAAGCAATAAAGTGTTCAAAACTAAATGGGAAGGGCCTTCCCTGGTGGTCCAGTGGCTAAGATTTGGCACTTCCAATGCAGGGGGCCTGGGTTTGATTCCTAGTCAGAGAATTAGATCCCGCGTGCCACAACTAAAGATCTATATGCCACAATGAAGATTCAGTACAGCCACATGAAAGTAGATAAATACTTTTAAAGATGGATATATTGTCAGAAAGGATTTCTACTGGCCAATACTAGCATAATGGGTTATTGTAAATAATGCTGTAATGAACACAGGGGAGTATATATTTTTTCAAATTAGTGTTTTTATCTTTTTCAGGTAAATACCCAGAAGTAGAATTGCTGGATCATATAGTAGTCCTATTTACAATTTTTTGAGGAATCTCCATGCTTTTTTTTATAGTAGTTGTACCAACTTACATTCCATTTTCTCTTCTTACTGAGAAAGAAATTTTAATTTGTAATGAATAATTTTGTATCTATATTATCTGTATCACATGATCTAGCAGTCTTTCTACTTGTAAAATACGTTTGAATTTTATCCAGTAAATTTTTTTTATCAGTTTTCTCTTTATTATAATACTTTCCAAGGTTGATATATAGGTAAATTGAAAAAGATTTCAGTGAAAAACATAGTGTAAGATGGAAAGATAGTATAAGATTTAAAAATAATAACTCTGTATCCATTCTTTCCTATTGTGAAATTTTTCACATGCAACCCTCAAGTATGAGACATATGCAGCCTGTAAGCATTTCAAGAGGTCATCAGAGCTACTAGATTGTTAGTGCTCAGTTGACCTAAAAATATGATGAACATGCATTATGAAGCCATAATTTCTATAGGCTTTGTATATAATTTATTTGGTGTGAAAAGAATGGATAAGATGGTCTTAATATTAGATTGTTAATGTGGGTGCTAATGAGATATCATGTCATGCAATAATTTACTCATATTAATATTATTGCCATCACAATAAAGATTTTTATATTAGAACTTTATTCCTTAGGAACATATGTTCAAGGCAAAAAAAAAAAATACTAGATTAAATATTATTTAAAATTTACCTCACTATTCTTTAAAAGTCTTAACTAAAACACTAAAAAAACCCAAACTGGTAAAATTTATTCCATTTTTTCATTGTTTCTGGAAAGGATGAATAACACTAGAAACATGGTAACAAAAGTTGATCTGATCCTTGGATGGTGGCAGAGAGGTGATATTGTCTTATGATATTCCCATTATGCTAGAATCAACTGCAGCAAGGAAGAGTGTTGCAGAGAGATAATAATTAAGGTTTGTATAAGTGAAAAGCTATTATTACTATTGTTAGCATATAAGTAAACCCACAGATCTAGAAATATGATAAAACTTAATCAGAAATTTCCCTTGGTCTCATATACAACTAGAATATGCTTCTCTTTAAAACCTCTCATAAAGCAGAAATGATTTATGTTGTAAATTTACTATTTTAAACCATAGATAACAATTGCAGAATTTTAAAATACTAATTGAATTCTAAAGCACAATAAGTGAAAAAAAAATTGGTAACTTTTGTAGGACACTATACTTTTATGAGTTTGTATTCTAAATTTGAAGATCCAATATATCTTGAAAATATTTTAATATATATCCAGAGTTTTTTCTTTTTAACAAAGTTTTATTTGATAATGTATTACAAATTCTTCTGTTCTATATATTTAAAGCAAGGTTTGAGTTTACTAGTTTTCTATAACTGATATTTTCAAAATTGGATAAATTAACTACTAATTTTAAAAATACCTTTTTAAAATATCATGTCAAAACATTCACACTATTTGGGGCAAAGGGTTTTCTTTTATGTTTATAAAAGCAATAGTTCCCATTTCTTTATTTGTTTCTACAATTCACATTCTATACTGAATTGATTCTTTGAGGAAAGTTCATCACTTTGAGGTTTGATTGTTACATTAAGCTCACCAGCCCATCAACTGTCCACAGAGGTACATAGATGATCCTCAGATTCATGACCACAGACCATCCTTTGTGTGGGATCCATCAGCTAATTTGTCTAAAAGAGAAAGGATCAAAGGTTGGATTTACTAGGCTCATTTAAAGCTGTAGATATACTAGATACATTGTTGTTGTTGCTGCTGCTGTTAACTCACACACAGTACACAGGCTTTATTTGGGATCTATTTTAAGTTTTGTCTTTCTGGTTAAGTCCTTGTTCTATATGCAAGCACTTGTTTGGCACTTTGGTCTGATTCTGGGATTAGACTGTTTCAACTGAAGCTGGCTAAAATGCATTTTTTTGGGGGGACAGAGGCCATGTCACTGAAACTGTATAGGTTTTTCAGACTTTGACTTATTCCTTTGGAAGGTACTGTTTTCTGGAAATTGTCTGAAGAAGCTTTTGGCCTGGCTCTTCTGAGACCAAGCTATTTTGCTTGTTTGTTTAGCATTGGCTGGTATTAGGCTTGCAAGCTGCTTGAATTGAGCTGCAAGCTGTTCAAGTTGTTTGAAAATTGTTCTCTTGATCTTGGTGGGACAGTAGTAAGTGGTCTTGAAGTTGGATCTTCATTCCCTGTCCAGGAACTGAACCTGTGTAGTCTGGAGGAAAACCAGGAATCCTAGCCCTAGACCACCAGGGACTATGGGCTAGGGGCAAAGTTATCCTGTCTCTTGCCCTTGTTTGAAAGCAAGACTGTTTCAAGGGGGCAAAACCAGGTAGAAACTTTATTACTAGATACACAGTACAACATGTGGCAAACAGTTTATTTAGACAGAAGAAAAATGGGAATACTCACCTGGAGGGAAATGGTGTCTTTCCTAGTGAAGAGGAGCTCCATAAAGAGGAAATTAAATCAATTAAAAAGGGGCAGTTCATCCGGGTGTTTGTTCTCCTCTGACCAATTATATTGCTTCTTTCTTACATCTGATCTGACTTAGGGCCCTACCTGATACGTGTGTGCATATTTTTGCCAAGATGGATTCCACTGCAGAGGCTTATGGGAGGTTTGACAACACCTACTATGGGAAAGCACCCCTTCCCTTTTTGACCCTTGAGGAGCCTTCCTGCGCATGTGCAGTCAGAGAGGTTTTCTTGACCTCAAGAGTAATAGTTGTGATTATATTATCTATTCCAACAGAGCTCAGCTTCTGCCATTAACTTTGTTCTTGGCATGTCTAGGGAAGATTAAACTCCACTTTACTTCACTTGACAAACCCCAGCTGCTCAGGCCCAGGGCCCATCTGCCTCCCACCTCACTTTCACTCTAAAGAAAAACATCCAAGAAATAGTATCACAGTTATCTAAGTATTTTGAGAGTGTCCCCTCTCCCCAGGACTCTGGCCAATTTTATATTTAAAAACAATGGCTCCCCTCTTGCACATTTATAACCAAATGGATCAACCTGACCAATGACAATTAAAAATATCATTGACCATTATGGGGAATTTTTGAAATCTCCAAACAATTTTCTTAAAGCCAAATTGCACTAAAATTGCTTAAATATTTCCAGGGACTTGCCTGGTGGTTCAGTGGTTGGAATCCACCTTGCAGTGAAGGCTACTCAGGTTTGATCCCTGGTAGGGGAACCAAGGTCCTACATGCCACAGGGCAACTGAGCCTGCACCACAATGAAAGATCCCTCATGCATGCCGCAACTAAGACTGGATGAAGCCAAGTAAATTAAAAAAATTTTTTTTCAAAACTGAGTGAGACGCTTACTTTCAGTTGGTATGTTAAGGCTTCCCGATACTATTGAGAGTCTTAAATTGTCTTTCCACTAATTAAGATTTCAAGATTAACTGAGATAAACAATTTTAAAAAGATAAAATGTCTCCCAAAGCCTCATGCTCTTCTCCCTTGGTTCCTCTTTCAGTACCAGCTTGTCTCTTTCCCCATCTCCCACTGGCCAGACTCTAGTTCTGATGCCATCACCCCCTTCCTTCTATACCACCCACACCCCCTCTATACTGAGAATTCCCCCATGCTAACTCTCTCACCCAACTTCCCCCTTTCTCTGAAACTCTCCACAGTTGGTTTTCCTTTAAACTTGCCAGGGTCTGTTTCTTTAAAATTAAGCCTTCTGAGGATCTAGAGAGCAAACCTTTAATTTCTTATATTCCCTGGACTAAATTTGAACTGCAAGTCTTTGTCAAAGATTTTCCCAAAGTAACCAAAGATCCTCACAGGTTTGCTAAGGAATTTAATATTGTCTTTCAAACTTACCCAACTGGTTTCTCTGACTTATATTAGCTAGTTCATATGCTTGTTGGTGAACACCAGGCTCAGCATTGCATAAAACCTGCTAATAGGGAAATCTTGAAAGATCTCTAGAATGACAATTGGGAAATCAGCCCACTAATTTATTACACACTCAGACTTGAGCAATCTAGGTGACTTCATCAAGCAATTTCTAGAATTTTCCCTAAACTTGGTTGGAACAAAATTCAGACTTGCACACAAAATTCTGATGAACCTGTTCATGACTATTACATCCAACTTCAGGTTGATTTTAAAGAAAATTCTGGCCTTCCTTTAGATGCTGATTCCACCTGGGTAGCTTTGAATGTTATGTTTATTAATGGGTTGAACTGGGACCTTTCCTTTAGAGTGAAAAAGGACCAGGATGAAGTAGGAGACTAGGTCTACTCTGGAGTTAGTTTATCTGGCAAACCAATTCTCTCATACTCTGGATGAATCACCTGAAAGGAAGACAGCCAAAATTCTTAATCTTCAGCTCCAGGAAATGAAGGCTCCTAAATAAAACAAAAACTCTCCCAGTTTCTATTGCAAAAATCCAGGACATTGGAAATAGATTATTATAAACTTAAGTGTTTCATGTGCTTTCAGCCTTCTCAACAGCCTTTCCAATGTCCTCCTGATTCCCAGTGATGAGGTTTTAAGGAATTACATCCTGTGGAAATAAAATTAAATATGGCCCTTATGTTCAGTAATTATTGAATTGCAATATTTTTACCTGCAACTTAAGCTATTATTAAGATTACAAGGCATTCTAAACTTGACTCTGTTTGTTAAAGAAAATCACCCTGACAATATTTCCGCAAGGAATGCTGCCCTTAAAGGTACATTTAGCAGCCAAACCTCTGTCACAACTAAAGGTATACTTCCCCAAATGATAACATGGAAAAAAATAGCTAGAGAAGCCCAACAATTGGCCTCAGTAAAGGAAATACAAGGTTGTAAATTTAAGTTGTTACTTTGTTAAAGAGAGAAAGCTCTGGTTTGACCAAACAACAAACTGGTCATACTGGAGACTAAAATTCCCACTCGTCACAGCTCTACATACAATAAACTACTGATCTACTGTCAAAATGACAAACTTCATGAATCAATATTAGTGAAGAAATAATAATAAGTTCACAAAAGTGCTTCCTTATTCATAGCCAAACTGTGCTCACCTCCTGTTGTTTTTTCCTCTAAAGAACATTTTTCTTGGCTTCAGTGGCAGGAACTACATCATTCTCAATAACCTTAACAAAAAGCTGTTTTTCTGGTACCCATCTTTGCAAGAACAAAATTAATGCTATATTTTTTACTATTCAAACTAAAATTAATGTCATGGACTCACCCTATTTTCCAATTATACTATGCCATATTAATTTATGGTTCCCAGGTGGCTCTAGTGGTAAAGAGCCCACCTTCCAAGGCAGGAGACATAAGAGACGTGGGTTTGATCCCTGGGTGGGGAAGATCCCCTGGAGGAGGGCATGGCAATCCACTCCAGTATTCTTGCTTGGAGATTCTCCATGGACAGAGGAGCCTGGCAGCTGTGGTTGCTGGGGTCACAAAGTCAAACACACTGAAGCGACTTAACACGTGCATATTAATTTCAAACTCTGTCCTTTAGCTCATTCTATTTCTTTATTCATGGATTATTTTTCTTTTTTAATCCATCAACATTTACTCTTTTTTCTGAGATTCATTTCCAGTCTTATTCTATTCCCAGACTATTCCAGCTCACAACATTCTCACTTTTGTCCAGTATCTTATGCTTTGGCCTCTTACTGATTGCATCAGTTCTAACTTTTCTTCTTAACCATGTTGAAAGCTCTTTAAGGGAAGTCATTATCCTGCCTCAGACTTTCAACAGTCTCTTTCCAATTCCCACGTTTTTTAAATTAAAATTTCTGGGAGGCAATAAAAATGAATGAATATTGACAAGTGCAAGTAGATAGCTGAATCTCAAAATAATTGTGACAACTGAAACAAACCAGATAAAAAAAGAGTGCACAACTGTTTGAATGAAAACTCTAGGTAATGTTGTCTAATCTGCAGTGATAGAAAGCAGATCAGTGGTGCCTGTGAAGTTGGGGAGCGGGGTGGGGTGAGGAGTTACTGCATGTGGGGCAGGGAGAGAGTAGACATAAGGGGTTGGGAGGTTCTTGAGGATGAGAATACAAAGGGGAAAAGAAGTTTTTTAGAATAGCACATATGGTCATTATCTATGATGATGGGTTCAAATCTCTACACATATATTAAACTTCTCAAACTTATCAGTGAATATATTTTTAAATGTGCAGCTTATTGTATGCTTATATAAAGCATATATTAATGCTTTAATAAAGCATTAACATATTAATAAAGCTATGTAAAAGACTGCTAAACAAGCAAGGAACAAACATTCAGAGAGCCTAAGTATTGTGCAAGCATTATGTCCTTGTTATTAAACTAAAACATATAACTTAAGAGCCTCAAAATTCCTCCATCTGAATTTAAAGGCATTTCTAAAAGAGGCAATAATTGATCTTCCCAAAGTTACTATCCACTACTTTTTTCACATTCCAGTTCTCCCACCAATGTGGTGGTCTTGCTCCTGATACAACCTGCTGTCATTGCATATGCGTAATATTATTCTGGCAATGGTTCTTCACGCTCTTTGGGCCTACTTTCTTCTTATGTTAATTTTTGAATGGGAGATTTCTACAGAAACTGAAGCCTGTGATCAGCAATTTTCACTTTGGCTGGCCAAAAATTAATTTTGTTCTTTCACTAACACTTTGCAGGTTATTACATTCAATAGTTACACCTGATACACTGTAAAGTCTTCCAGTTTTTGTGAAATGTTGTCTTCAATTCACCCTTCTACAGAAGCAAAGGAGCATTCCCCCGCACCGGTGAGTTTCATTTTCACTTTCCACATCAGAATCAATCACTAAGGTTTTTTTTTTTTTTTATTGGTGTAATACTCACATTGTCTGAATCAGAGCTATATTCTGAAGAACTATAATCTTCTGAGACATTAGTATATATGTTGCTTGGACAGTCAGAGAAAGTATCTGCATAAAATTCACCAAAACGTTCTTCACTCAAAACTCACAAAGCGTCATTTTAGAAAATTCTATATTTATAACATACATGAGGTTAGAATGAAAACCTAATGGAGCAAAATGTGACTGATAACAACAACCATAAGTTGTATAATGAACCCTTGATCAATTTTAAGTTCTAACTTCATGGAAGCACAAGCTGGAATCAAGACTGCTGGGAGAAATATCAATAACCTCAGATATGCAGGTGACACCACCCTTATGGCAGAAAGTGAAGAAGAACTAAAGAGCCTCTTGATGAAAGTGAAAGAGGAGAGTGAAAAAGTTGGCTTAAAGCTCAACGTTCAGAAAACTAAGATCATGGCATCTGGTCCCATCACTTCATGGCAAATAGATGGGGAAACAGTGGAAACAGTGGCTGACTTTATTTTTCTGGGCTCTAAAATCACTGCAGATGGTGACTGCAGCCATGAAATTAAAAGATAATTACTCTTTGGAAGGAAAGTTATGACCAATCTAGACAGCATATTGAAAAGCAGAGATATTACTTTGCCAACAAAGATCCATCTAGTCAAGGCTATGGTTTTTCCAGTAGTCATGTATGGATGTGAGAGTTGGACTATAAAGAAAGCTGAGTGCAGAAGAATTGATGCTTTTGAACTGTGGTCTTGGAGAAGACTCTTGAGAGTCCCTTGGACTGCAAGGAGATCCAACCAGTCCATCCTAAAGGATATCAGTCCTGGGTGTTCATTGGAAGGACTGGTGTTGAGGCTGAAACTCCAATACTTTGGTCACCTGATGGGAAGAACTGACTCATTGGAAAATACCCTGATGCTGGGAAAGATTGAGGGCAGGAGGAGAAGGGGACGACAGAGAATGAGATGGTTGGATGGCATCACCGACTCAATGGACATGGGTTTGGGTGGACTCCGGGAGTTGGTGATGGACAGGGAGGCCTGGCGTGCTGCAGTCCATGGGGTCGTAAAGAGTCAGACACGACTGAGCGACTGAACTGAACGCACACAGTGATGTTAATTGTATCACTTGCTAAAAAATGTATTGATATCTCCAGTCAATAAAGTTTGGGTGACACAAGACATCCTAATACGCTCCAGTCAATAATGTGCTAATCTCAGCCTATGTTTGTCACTCTTTCCTGAGCTGCTCTTGTACTTAGTCTTTATCTTACCTTTGAGACTGGGGGAGGGGCTTTCCTGGTGACTCAGACGTTAAAGAATCTTCCTGCAATGCAGGATATTTGGTTGGGAAGATCCCCTGGAGAAAGGCATGGCAACCCACTCCAGTATTCCTGCCTGGAGAATTCCATGGACAGTGGAGCCTGGTGGGCTACAGTCCATAGAGTTGCAAAGAGCTGGACATGACTGAGCAACTAACACTTTCATTTTTATACTGTTGGTGAAATACTTTTTTGGCAACATTTATCATTTTTAATCCTGTTAAAATTTTCTCTAGTTATGTCATCGAGTTCAACTTAATTAAATATGGAGTAAAATCAGCTACTCAAAATAAACGGGGGGGGGGATTCCATTTATTGAGTTCTTGAATGAAAATGGAATTCTTTAATTAAAGTATCCAATCCAACATTCTACCTAGCCATTTGCTCATTACTGGGCCTGAGCAGAAAACTTTTCTAGGAGTGGGTGTGTGTCAATATATATATATATATATATGTATATAAGAATGTATGCTGCTGCTGCTGCTAAGTCGCTTCAGTCGTGTCCAACTCCGTGCGACCCCACAGACGGCAGCCCACCAGGCTCCTCCATCCCTGGGATTCTCCAGGCAAGAACACTGGAGTGGGTTGCCATTTCCTTCTCCAATGCATGAAAGTGAAAAGTGAAAGTGAAGTCGCTCAGTCGTGTCCGACCCTCAGCAACCCCATGGACTGCAGCCCACCAGGCTCCTCTGTCCATGGGATTTTCCAGGCAAGAGTACTGGAGTGGGGTACTATTGCCTTCTTTGATAAGAATGTATATACGTGCATAACTGAATTACTTTGCTTTATGGCAGTAATTAACATAACATTGTAAATCAACTATGCTTCAATTTAAATAATTTTGTTTAATTTTAAAAATGGGCTAAAGACATAAAAGGACATTTTAGGTAAGAAGAGATATGGATATCAAATAAGCACATGAAAAGATGTTTAACATCATTAGCTATTGAGGAAATTAAAATTAAAAACCTTAGTGAGATATCATTACATGCCTATTAGAATGGCTATAAGAAAAAATAGTGGTAATACAAATGCTAGTTAGGATGCAAGAAACTGGATCATTCATATGTTGCTGACAGAATGTAAAATGGGAAAACCACTCTGGAAAACAGTTTGGCATTTCCTTTTAATACTAAAAATGGACTTACTATATAACTAAGCAATTAAACTCTTAGGTACACATCCCAGGGAAATGATAACTTATTTCCAGGTAGAATATTTGTATACAGATATTTATTGTAGCTTTATTTGTAGTACCCCATAACTATAATAGCCAGGAACCCAAATGGTATTAGTGGATAAATGAATAAACAAACTTGTGCATCCATGTCAAAGAATGCTTGTTGTTTAGTCACTAAGTTGTGTCCAACTCTTTCACGACCCCATGGACTGTAACTGGCCAGGCTCCTCTGTCCATGGAATTTCCTAGAGAAGAATACTAGAGTGGGTTTCCATTTCCTTCTCCAGGGGATCTTCCTGACCCAGGGATTGAATCTGCGTCTCTTGCATTGGCAGGTGGATTCTTTACCACTGAGCCACCGGGGAAGCAGTGTAAAGAGGTAGAATGATGACCGAGTCTTGTGATGATGGTACAGTTAAGTGTATTATATTAACAATGGTAGTAATTACACAGTGCTACACATGTGATAAATTTGTAGAGATACAAAGACATACAGGTATGCAAATGGCTATAGCTGAAACTGATGAAATTTGAACAAGCCAAATGGATTAAAGCAATGTCAACATTCTGGTTTTGATACTCCTGCTGCTGCTGCTGCTGCTAAGTCACTTCAGTCGTGTCCGACTCTGTGCGACCCCATAGACGGCAGCCCACCATGCTCCTGGGATTCTCCAGGCAAGAACACTGGAGTGGGTTTCCATTTCCTTTTCCAATGCGTAAAGGTGAAAAGTGAAAGTGAAGTCGCTCAGTCATGTCCGACCCATAGCGACCCCATGGACTGCAGCCTACCAGGCTCCTCCATCCATGGGATTTTCTAGGCAAGAGTACTGGAGTGGGGTGCCATTGCCTTCTCCGAGTTTTGATAATGTAAGGACTTAAATCTTAACATTGAAGGAATTTAGGTGATGGGTACCTGCAACTTTCCTGTATATTTTTTGCATTTCCCTATGGAAGAAGCACAAGCTGGAATCAAGATTGCCAGAAGAAATATCAATAACCTCAGATATGCAGGTGACACCACCCTTATGGCAGAAAGTGAAGAGGATCTAAAAAGCCTCTTGATTAAAGTGAAAGAGGAGAGTGAAAAAGTTAGCTTAAAGCTCAACATTAAGAAAACGAAGATCATGGCATCTGGTCCCATCACTTCATAGGAAATAGATGGGGAAACAGTGGAAACAGTGTCAGACTTTATTTTGGGAGGCTCCAAAATCACTGCAGATGGTGACTGCAGCCATGAAATTAAAAGGCGCTTACTCCTTGGAAGGAAAGTTATGACCAACCTAGATAGCATACTGAAAAGCAGAGACATTACTTTGCCAACAAAGGTCTGTCTAGTCAAGGCTATAGTTTTTCCTGTGGTCATGTATGGATGTGAGAGTTGGACTGTGAAGAAAGCTGGGCACCAAAGAATTAATGCTTTTGAACTGTGGTATTGGAGAAGACTCTTGAGAGTCCCTTGGACTGCAAGGAGATCCAACCAGTCCAATCTAAAGGAGATCAGCCCTGGGTGTTCTTTGGAAGGAATGATGCTAAAGCTGAAACTCCAGTACTCTGGCCACCTCATGCGAAGAGTTGACTCATTGGAAAAGACTCTGATGCTGGGAGGGATTGGGGGCAGGAGGAAAAGGGGATGACAGAGGATGAGATGGCTGGATGGCATCACCAACTCAATGGAGGTGAGTTTGAGTGAACTCCGGGAGTTGGTGATGGACAGGGTGGTCTGGCATGCTGCAATCCATGGGGTCAAAAAGAGTGGGACACAACTGAGCAACTGAACTGAATTGAGCTGATGAATTTATAATTGTAGCAAAATAAAAAGGTTTTTTAAAAGTGAGAATGTACGTTATTTTGTTATACATGGCCAGATTCTTCTGTGAGTCTTGTACTATTTTGCCCTGCTATTAGAAATAAAGACTTTATGTTTCATGAATTACCTTTGCTAATTTCAGAGTAGATGGCCCAAAGAAATGGGCCAGCATATATTTAATTTGCATTTCTCTTACTGTGAATGTGTTAACCCAAAGAATATAACTGTCAAAGCAGATTCATATGAATTGTAAATCTTTCCCAATCCTAAACTTATTTAATGATTTTGAGGATACAAGTAAGAAACAGACGGAGACAGAATTTATTTTTGGAGGGCAAGAAATCTTCAGACACTGCACCCTAATTGTCTCATTCTGGTGCACTAATGTGCAATTCGAATTCAGATTAACAGATGTATTCTGAAAAATGTGTGCAAATACACTGTTCTCAAAGGCAATGAGTTTACTTTGGGGGCTCCCCTGTTTTATGCTGTTTTATACTTACACACGGAGAAGGCAATGACACCCCACTCCAGTAACTCCTGCCTGGAAAATCCCATGGACAGAGGAGCCTGGTAGGCTGAAGTCCATGGGGTCGCTGAGGGTCGGACATGACTGAGCAACTTCACTTTCACTTTTTACTTTCATGCATTGGAGAAGGAAATGGCAACCCACTCTAGTGTTCTTGCATGGAGAATCCCAGGGATGGGGGAGCCTGGTGGGCTGCCGTCTATGGGGTCGCACAGAGTCGGACACGACTGAAGTGACTTAGCAGCAGCATACTTACACAGATTAAAAAATATCCTACAAGATTAACTCCCATCACCAGCTCTGCTAAATCCAAAAAATTTCTCTGTTTACTTGCAATAAGTGGTCAGTAAGCAGAGAGCTACTGCAAGGACCCTCCAGATTAAGCTGTTGGGGTAATGTTGACCCTCCAGAAAATGTAGAGGACAAAGAATCAAATCAAAAAGGTTTAAGATTTCATGTTGCTTGCCCTTTTAGGTTTTAGGCTTTGGACTTACTTAGGACTAGTTACTGCTTTCTATTCCCTATTTCTCCCTTTTGGAATGGGAATGTCTATTTTATGCCTGCCCTATCTTAGAAGATACACACCTTATTTGGTTTCATAGGTCTATAGTTAGAGAAGAAGTTGCCTCAGAATGAATCATACCTTGAGTCTCATCCATAGAGGATTTAGATGAGACTTTGGACTTAGACTTTAGAATTGATGTTGAAATGAGTTAAAACTTTTGGGACTGTTGGGATGGAATGAATACATATTTTATGCAAGGAGAACATGAACTTGGGGGACCAAGCATGAACTGTTATTGACTGGAAGTTTGTGTCCCCCTTGTGAGATGTCTAGATCATAAGAGTAGAATCCTCATGAATAGGATTAGTGCCCTCATAAAAGAGACCCTAGAGAACTCTCTTGTTCCTCCTCCCTCCTTTTGCTGTGTGTGGACACAGAGAGAAAATGGCCTTCTGTGAGCCAGGCAGCTGGTTTTCACTGACACTGAATCTCCCAGCACCTTGATCCTGAATTTCTCAGCCTCCAATTGAGAAATAAATGCTTGTTGTTTAAATCATTCAGTCTATGATATTTTTGTTATAGCATCCTGGAAGGATGAAGGCAACCAGTAAAACCATCTATCCTGTTTGAGGGAAGTTATTACATCAAGCATTCTTATTCACTTTTCTGTATTATTTACGTGCATATATGCTGAGTCCTGTCTGACTCTTTGCGACCCCACGGACTGTAGCCTGCTAGACTCCTCTGTCCATGGAATTTTCCAGGTAAGAATACTGGAGTGGATTGCCATTTCCTCTTCCACATGATCTTCCTGACCCAGGGATCAAACCTGCATCTCTTGTGTCTCCTGCTTTGGCAGGTGAAATCTTTACCATCGTGCCACCTGGGAAATCTGCTTGAATCAGTTTTGGTAAATGGTGTCTTGCCGTGAATACATTTTAGTTTGTCAAATTTCTTAGCATCATTTAGCTCATAATATTTCCTTATTACCTTTTTCATGTCTATAGGATACATAGTGATGGTCCTTCATAAAATTCTGATACTGATAATTAATGTCTTCTTTGTCTAGCTATATCAACTTTACTCACATTGTTAAAGGACTTGATAATGGTTTTGTTGCCATTTCCTAGTCCAGGGCATCTTCCTGACCCAGGGATAAAATCTTTGTCTCTTTGTGTTTCCTGCATTGGCAGGAAGACTCTTTACCACTGTGCCACCTGGGAAGATACTATAGATTTATAACACAGTTTAAAACCAAGAACTGTGATCTTTCCAGCTTTTTCTTCTATTTCAAGATTGTTTTGGTGATTTGGGTATTTTCGTGGTTTGATACATCTTTGTCACTTGACTTCACTTATTAGTTTTACTTTTTTAATGTAAAAATGTCTCACTTGTATGTAGACATTGACCAATCTGTTTTCGACTTTTGAACAACGGATCTTGCTTAAAGAGACCTTCCTCTAGCAAACACAGATAATATAAAAAATGTCATTTATTTTCATAAGGGACAATTTTGGTTGAAAGGTACTTAAAGAATACTGGGATTTGGGGGGAAATTAAAAAGTGATGCAATATAGGACAGAAGTATTACTGGTAGTCAGAATTGTTGAGGGAGTGTGTAATTTCCTCAGCTCTGTCTCGCCACAGCAAAAATTTGAAATGCCACACCAGTGTTACAGCTAGGTTACAGTTCAGTTCAGTTCAGTTGCTCAGTCATGTCAGACTCTTTGCAACCCCAGGGACTGCAGCACGCCAGGACTCTCTGTCCATCACCAACTCTGAGAGTTTACTCAAACTCATGTCCATTGAGTCGGTGATGTCATCCAACAATCTTATCCTCTGTTGTCCCCTTCTTCAATCTTTCTTCAGTCTTCTACAGTCTTCAATCTTTCTTCAATCTTCTCCCACCTTCAATCTTTCCCAGCATAAGGGTCTTTTCAAATCAGTCAGTACTTCCCATCAGGTGGCCAAAATATTGGAGTTTCAGCTTCAGCATCAGTCCTTCCAATGAATATTCAGGACTGATTTCCCTCAGGATTGACTAGTTGGATCTCCTTGCAGTCCAAGGGGCTCTCAAGGGTCTTCTCCAACACCACAGTTCAAAAGCATCAATTCTTTGGCGCTTAGCTTTCTTTATAGTCCAACTCTCACATCCATGCCTGACTACTGGAAAAACCATAGCTTTTGACTAGACAGACCTTTGTCATCAAAGTAATGTCTCTGCTTCTTAATATGCTAAGTTGGTCATAGTTTTTCTTCCAAGGAGCAAGCATCTTAATTTCAAGGCTGCAGTCACCATCTGCAGTGATTTTGGAGCCCCCCAAAAGTAAAGTCTCTGACTGTTTCCATTGTTTGCCCATATATTTGCCATGAAGTGATGGGACCAGATGCCATGATCTTTGTTTTCTGAATGTTGAGTTTTAAGCCAATTTGTTCACTCTCCTTTTTCACTTTCATCAAAAGCCTCTTTAGTTCTTCACTTTCTGCCATAAGGGTGGTGTCATCTGCATATCTGAGGTTATTGATATTTCTCCCAGCAAACTTGATTCCAGCTTGTGCTTCATCAAGCCCAGCATTTCTCATGATGTACTCTGCATATAAGTTAAATAAGCAGGGTGACAATATGCAGCCTTGACATACTCCTTTTATGATTTGGAACCAGTCTGTTGTTCCATGTCCAGTTCTAACTTTTGCTTTCTTGACCTGCATACAGATTTCTCAGGAGGCAGATCTGGTGGTCTTGTATTTCCATCTCTTGAAGACTTTTCCACAGTCTGTTGTGATCTACACAGTCAAAGGCTTTGGCATAGTCAATAAAGCAGAAATAGCTGTTTTTCTGGAACTCTCTTGCTTTTTTGATGATCCAGCAGATGTTGGCAATTTGATCTCTGGTTCCTCTGCCTTTTCTAAATCCAGCTTGAACATCTAGAAGTTCACAGTTCACATACTGTTGAAGCCTGACTTGGAGAATTTTGAGCATTACTTTGCTAGCATGTCAGATGAGTGCAAATGTGCAGTAGTCTGAGCATTCTTTGGCATTGCCTTTCTTTGGGATTGGATTGAAACTGACCTTTTCCAGTCTGGTGGGCACTGCTGCGCTTTCCAAATTTGCTGGCATATTGAGTGCAGCACTTTCACAGCATCATCTTTTAGGATTTGAAACAGCTCAACTGGAATTCCCTCACCTCCACTAGCTTTGTTCATAGTGATGCTTCCTAAGGCCCACTTGACTTCACATTCCAGGATGTCTGGCTCTAGGTGAGTGATCACACCTTTGTAATTATTGGGGTCATGAAGATCTTTTTTGTACAGTTCTTCTGTGTATTCTTGCCATCTCTTCTTAATATCTTCTGCTTCTCTTAGGTCCATACCATTTCTGTCTTTTATTGTGCCCATCTTTGCATGAAATATTCCCTTGGTATCTCTAATTTTCTTGAAGAGGTCTCTAGTCTTTCCCATCAAAGATGAACTCCTCAGGTCAGCAGGTGCCCAATGTACTACTGGAGCTCAGTGGAGAAATAACTCCAGAAAGAATGAAGAGATGGAGCCAAAGCAAAAACAACACCCAGTTGTGGATGTGACTGGTGATGGAAGTAAAGTCCAATTCTGTAAAGAGCAATATTGCATGGGAACATGGAATGTTAGGTCCATGAATCAAAGCAAATTGGAAGTGGTCAAACAGTAGGTGGCAAGACTGAACATCGACATTTTAGGAATCAGCAAACTAAAAAAGACTGAGATGCATGAACTTAACTCAGATGACAATTATATCTACTACTGTGGGCAAGAATCCCTTAGAATAAATGAAGTAGCCATCATAGTCGACATAAAAGTCTGAAATGCAGTATTTGGATGCAATTTCAAAAACAACAGAATGATCTCTGTTCATTTCCAAGGCAAACCATTCAATAGCACAGTAATTGAAGTCTATGCCCCAACCAGTAATGCTGAAGAAATCTAAGTTGAATGGTTCTATGAAGACCTACAAGACCTTCTAGAACAAACACCCAAAACAGATGTCCTTTTCATTATAGGGGACTGGAATGCAAAAGTAGGAAGTCAAGAGATACCTGAGTAACAGGCAAATTTTTCCTTGGAGTACAGAATGAAGCAGGGCAAAGGCTAACAGAGTTTTGCCAAGACAACTCACTGGTCATAGCAAAAACCCTCTTCCAACAACTCAAGAGAAGACTCTACACATGGACTTCACCAGATGGTCAATACCAAAATCAGATTGATTATATTCTTTGTAGCCAGATGGAAAAGCTCTCTACAGTCAGCAAAAACAAGACTGGGAGCTGACTGTGGCTCAGATCATGAACTCCTTATTGCCAAATTCAGACTTAAATTGAAGAAAGTAGGGAAAACCACTAGACCATTCAGGTATGACCTAAATCAAATCCCTTATGATTATACAATGGAAGTGACAAAGAGATTCAAGGGATTTGATAGAGTGCCTGAAGAACTATGGATGAAGGTACAGGAGGCAGTGATCAAGATCATCCCCAAGAAAAAGAAAGCCAAAAGGCAAAATGGTTGTCTGAAGAGGCCTTACAAACAGCTAGGTTACAGTTCAGTTTTATTTAGCAAGCAAAGGAAAATAATCCTGGAGGCGTGAGGGCAGGCCAGCCTAAAAGAAGAGGCCTCAATCCATCTTCACTTCCTCCTTTCATTCATTTGTCTCCTTCCGCTGGGCCTGCCCTATGCAAATTGGGTTAGCCAAGAAGTGGGTGTGTTTGTTTCCCCTGAAGTTCTCACTGGGATCCGTGGGTTTTCTTTTGTTCCATTTTTGCAGACTTTTCCCTTTCTTTGTCTTTTAGGCACCGCCATTTTGGACTCCTTTTTCCTATTCTAACTGCCTAAAAAGAACCATCAGAAGATAATCAGCCTACTTAATCAGTTTGGTTTGTGCCATTAGCAGAGGTTTAAACATGGTTTCAGATACTTTTTATTCATTTTTAATATGAGATTTATTATTTAGGGGCTTCAATTAGAAACAAAAGCTACAGTTAAAAGGAAAATTATAGTTTTGTTTAGTTTAGTCTAGAGTAGCTAAGACATTTTCTACTTGTTGTTGAAACGATTCCTCCAAGTGCTCAGACACTGAGAAAGCAGCTTCCTTCACTGCATGGATTGATGATTGTACTCATATGGCAAGGTACTTTGAATTCAGTCCTAGAATATAAATTACTTAAAAACTCTCTTCAATGCCCAGAGTTGTATCTTGAAGAATAATCTCTTAGAGGAGAATTTGTCCTCCTTACTTGGCAATCTATGAGTGAGCATTGGAATAAATATGAAAACCTTAAACATCAATAGTGTAACTTGTCTTCAAAACAGACATTGACATATTCATGGGTACTCAGGCATTCTATGGGATTAATTAGGCTTCCACCAGGTATGTAGCTAAATTCTGAGGGGAGGATGGCAGGGGGAATTATTGGCTGGTATCTTTGAAAATACAAAGATGAAGCAGGGATAATAAGAATCATAAATTTTTCATTATAACACTTGATTGCTTTTATTCATGGAATTAAATTGATTGACATGTAACAGCATAAATTTTGACTACTGTGGACTTGGCATTAACAGTAGCCTTTTAATGAGGAATCATGTCACTGAAATAGAACAGGACCATATATATGGTCCTTGCCACCCCACCATGCCCTTTGCCTACCTTTTGCCTGTGGAAAACTTTAGTTAGAGAATAAGTTTAATCAGAGAAGTGAGAAATGCTGAAGCAAAGGAAAACAGTCAAAGGAGACTAAATAATAATAATGTAGCCTTTAAGCATAGCTGAGGGTTTTTAGTTCCTTCTCAAAGGCTATAGATAATATTCTGAGCCATATCCTGTGAACTGTCTTATAGATAACAAAACACCAGGTGGAGAAGTTAACTACATGATGACCAGACTGTACCCAGGACAGGAGCTGCCACAAATCCAAGAACTGACCGCAAAGAAATGGGAACAAATGGACCCTGGAACTGAAGATTAATTTTACCAAAACAATGAAGATGACACTGGTCAGACAACTGATGACCAACTTGAAGATGACTGTTAGAGATGGCTATGCTATTTCTCCATGTAGCCCAGCCCCCTCACTCTGTCTATAAAAACTCTCACCCCCTGCTTGTTGGGGGCTGTGGAGTCAGCCTTTGGACAGATGTCCACCACCCTCCCCCCTTTCCCCATATTGCTGGCATCTGAAACGAAGCAAACTTTTCTTTCCACCAACGTGGCCTGTTTATTGGCTTTTGGGTGGTGAGCAGCCAGACCCCCAAACATACCTTTTGGTTACACCACAGCCTGAGCAAATTCTGAAGTCATGAGCATTTTCCCTATTGTTAAAATTAAACCTCCTGTGAAAATAGGAACAGTTATGTTTCCAGTTAATAAACCTATGAACAACTTAGAAATGTAAAAATATACAAAGTAAAATAAAATTTCTAATTATAGTATTTATAATATATTAGCAGACAATCAGCTGTGTCAAAGGACAAAAGAAAATGCACTATTTTGAACAATCTAACAACACAAATGAAGAGGTATTGCCTTTATTTGAGAATGAGATGTATTCAAAAATTCCAGTACAGTATACTAATGTATATATATGGAATCTAGAAAGATGGTAACAATAACCCTGTGTACGAGACAGCAAAAGAGACACTGATGTATAGAACAGTCTTATGGACTCTGTGGGAGAGGGAGAGGGTGGGAAGATTTGGGAGAATGGCATTGAAACATGTAAAATATCATGTATGAAACGAGAGGCCAGTCCAGGTTCGATGCACGATACTGGATGCTTGGGGCTAGTGCACTGGGACGACCCAGAGGGAGGGTATGGGGAGGGAGGAGGGAGGAGGGTTCAGGATGGGGAACACATGTATACCTGTGGTGGATTCATTTTGATATTTGGCAAAACTAATACAATTATGTAAAGTTTTAAAATTTTTTTAAAAAAATTAAATTAAATTAAAAAAAATTCTCACACAATGTAATAGTCACAATATTTTATGGAATAAATTATGCACAACTACTATGTGTCATTACTTTATTACAAATACAATTTTTGAGACCCATATAACCCCCTTCTTATTCTTGTTGACAAAATTCTGTTTCTAGAGTGAACTTTTCCTAGGAGGAAGGAGACCTGGTTATTACCCAGTTGTCACTAAACTAAGTGATATTTGCCAAGTTAGCCCCCCTGATTCTTAGGGTTAATCCATGAAAAGATGGACTGGAACTGCAGAGTCTACACAGTTCTAATCCTAAAATGCTGATATAAGTGTATAGATTCATTAGTTCATCAATACTTTTGTATTTTCAAGGCAAGTAATACTGGATAGTGAAGAAAACAAGACCCACAAAAGTTGAAGTAAAACAACACCTCGTTTAATTTTGCTTCAGCTACTTACACAGTATATGCTTTTGGACATGTTATTTATCTTCAGTGGGTCTTTTTACTCAAAAAATGTAAACACCATCATCATCACGCTGTTTTTAAGAACAATAAACTGATGTGTGAAGACATGAAGCCTAATATCCATTACTTAATTGACACTCAGTGATGTTATATAACTCTGTCTCTCTGCACCCTGTCTTCCTACTTCCACCCTAACCATCTCTGTTTCTTATTTTATTCTCTATCTTGGTGGATGAGCTCACCTTACACAGGGGAGAACTATATCACAATAATGAAAGGTCTGATTGTCATGGATTTGCAGTTTTGGATTGTAATCCAAACCCCAGAATATTATTAGGGTAACAATAAAAATTTTAAGAAGAAACATATAAAAGTGTTTATTTTAGAACTGTCACTATTACAGTTAGAGGATATGTGAGGTCCTAGAAGGGTAGTTTTTAGTAACTGTCATAATTATACTCAATGTATCTATAATATAGTAGGTTCTCAATCATTCCTATTGAATGAATCATCAAATATATTTAGTTTTTATACAACTTTGGTTCATCTAGGCTTCATGTATAGTATAATTCATAATCATACCTGTGATTTTATTTATTTCTAAAATGAGTTTTACTGTAGTTGGAAGTGCTTTTTCCCTTAAACTGAAGTTACTTGTGAGAACATTCCGATCATGATGTGTGAGTAGCCTGTGTGGGAAACCCATTAGGAATTCTGATGAATTTTCAAAGTGTGGGCAATATAATATTGCCTCAAAAAATTCCATGGCCAGTAGAAAGTCCATGGAGAAGTCTCGTTCAATTTCAGAAGAACAGAATGATCTAAAGGAAGGACACAAAATTAGCAACAAGAGTTACAAAATATTTCATTTTACATGCAAATTAAAGTCTAAATGTGTCTTTTCTCCCAGATGTTCCTTAGGGATTTTATGCTATCTATTAAATAGCTGCTTGAACTGAACCTACAGTTTCAGTGTAATGTAATTAATCCTCACACTTTCTTCTACATTATGCCTGGCTGAAGAATCTCTTACATAACAACTGCTGCTGCTGCTGCTAAGTCGCTTCAGTTGTGTCCGACTCTGTGCGACCCCATAGACGGCAGCCCACCAGGCTCCCCCGTCCCTGGGATTCTCCAGGCAAGAACACTGGAGTGGGTTGCCATTTCCTTCTCCAATGGGTGAAAGTGAAAAGTGAAAGTGAAGTCGCTCAGTCGTGTCCGACTCTTTGCGACCCCATGGACTGCAGCCCACCAGGCTCCTCCATCCATGGGATTTTCCAGGCAAGAGTACTGGAGTGGGGTGCCATCGCCACGTAAAAACAGAGACGACAAAACTTTGAATCACAATTTTTAAAAGTTGTAGCATCCTAACCAACCCCTCTCTTACTTCCACTAGATTTACTCTTTTTGATTTCTCATTGTATTTGTCCTATATCTAATTTTTATGCCACAAATGTCCAACATCACTTGTTTTCCACAAACACAGTTCAGGGACTAGGTACTATGAGCCAGTAAAATGAATAGAAGGTTATCTAATAGAAATTTCTGAAAATTGTTCACCAGTGTACATAATTGACTCATGTTTATCGTGTACATGTTTCTATAATTGTTTTTAATTCAAAGGAAGTGGCCATAGTATTCAAATCACCTTCTTGAGTAGGACACAACAGAGCCCAAGGCCAAGGGACAAACAAACAACGGATGATGAAGGTTTCTCTTAAGTTCATCTAATTTCAAAACTTAAATGGCAAGCTTAATTCTTTCTTGGAGAGAACAACTCTAAAAACTGAATAAAATATTTAAAACGCGTTCTATGATACCAGAGTGGACAATTTTGAGAAACTGTGAGATCAAAATTTAAGAAAAAAGGTATAACAGACTGAAAATTTACATGTTGAAGTTCATACTAAAGAGGAAGAGGGACCAGAGTGCAGATTTTCTGTCTCTCCCCTCTTCTCTGTGTGCAGACACAGATGGCATGATGGAAGAAGGCAGCCATCTGCAAGCCAGAAAGAAGGCCCTCACCAGGAGTTGACCATGCTGGCACCCTAATTCTGAGCTTACAGCCTCTAGAATTGTGAGAATATAAATTTCTGTGAAGAAAGCCACTCACTCTATAGTATTTGGTTATGGTAGCCCAAGTTCACTAACAAGAAGGGAAAATGTATGATAAGTATGACATATGAGGACCTTTTTCCACTCAAGGCAATAGATGATTTTGAAAGGTATTGCTCTAATGTTGACATGATAAGAAGAGTCTTTGATAAAACTGTGGAGCTGAGAGAAGAAACAGTGCAGTTAATGACTGCTGCTAAGTCACTTCAGTCGTGTCCGACTCTGTGCGACCCCATAGACAGGAGCCCACCAGGCTCCCCCATCCCTGGGATTCTCCAGGCAAGAACACTGGAGCGGATTGCCATTTCCTTCTCCAATGCAGGAAAGTGAAAAGTGAAGGTGAAGTCGCTCAGTCGTGTCCGACCCTCAGCGACCCCATGGACTGCAGCCTAGCAGGCTCCTCTGTCCATGGGATTTTCCAGGCAGGACTACTGGAGTGGGGTGCCATTGCCTTCTCCACAGTTAATGACTATTAATAAATAGGACTCTAAAGGCAATGGCAGAAGGGGGCAATCGCATCCCCAGAGAGGCATTATCTACCAAACTGCAAGCAGGCTTCATTGCTAACTAAGACATCTTGGGATTCTGGACAGTCAACATCCGCCTGAGAAGGTGCACCGGTTGTACACCCAGAAAACCTAGCAGCAGGGACGGGGGAGGCGATAAGTCGCAGTGACTGCACTCGCCAAACACTTGGTCACCTGAGCTGTTCGGACTGGGGAAGGGCACAAAACGCAGGCCCAACCGAGTCTGTGCCTCTGAGGAGTATCCAAGTGCCTTAACCTGAGCAGCTTAGACCTGGGAAGTGCATACAGCCCAGGGCTGGCCTCAGACAGTTCCCAGCAGAGCAACCTAGAGCCTAAGCAGTGTAGACAGGGAAAGCACACACGCCGTGGGTGGGGACAAACCCAGTGTGGCTGAGACAGTGAGAACACACGCTAGTGTTATTTGTTTGCAGTGTCCCTCCCTCCCCACAGCACAACTGAACAAGAGAGCCTAAAAAAGTGTCCACCACCGCCCCCTTGTGTCAGGGCGGAAATTAGACACTGAAGAGACCAGCAAACAGAAGAAGCTAAAACAGAGGGAACCTCCTTGTAAGTGACAGGTGCAATAGATTAAAACCCTGTAGTTAATACCAACTACATAGGAAGGGGCCTATAGATCTTGAGAAATATAAGCTGGATCAAGGAACTATCTGAAAATGAACTGACCCCACACTGCCCACAACACCAGAGAAAGTCCCAGATATATTTTTACTATTTTTACTATCATTCTTTTTTTTTTAATTTTTAAAAAATTTTAAGTCCCCTATTACTCCTTTAATTTTCATTTTTATAACCTGCTATTACTTTGCAAAAAAAAAAAAGACCCTATTTTTTAAAGCAAACTTCATATATATATATATATATATTTTATTTTTATTTTTTTTTCTATTTAATTTTTATTTAATTAGTATACATTTGTTCCTCATCCTGAACCCTCCTCCCTCCTCCCTCCCCATACCATCCCTCTGGGTCGTCCCAGTGCACCAGCCCCAAGCATCCAGCATCGTGCATAGAACCTGGACTGGCATCTCGTTTCATACATGACATTTCACATGTTTCAATGCCATTCTCCCAAATCTTCCCACCCTCTCCCTCTCCCACAGAGTCCATAAGACTGTTCTATACATCAGTGTCTCTTTTGCTGTCTCGTATACAGGGTTATCATTACCATCTTTCTAAATTCCATATATATGCGTTAGTATACTGTATTGGTGTTTTTCCTTCTGGCTTACTTCACTCTGTATAATAGGCTCCAGTTTCATCCACCTCATTAGAACTGATTCAAATGTATTCTTTTTAATGGCTGAGTAATACTCCATTGTGTATATGTACCACAGCTTTCTTATCCATTCATCTGCTGGTGGACATATATATATTTTATAATTTTTGTGACTTTTTTTTAATATTGTATTTTTGAAAATCCAACCTCTACTCTAGAGTTTTAATCTTTGCTTTTGGTATTTGTTATCAATTTTGTACCTTTAAGAACCCAATCTTCAGTACCCATTTTTACTTGGGAGTGAGATTACTGGCTTGACTGCTCTCTCCCCCTTTGGACTCTCCTTTTTCTCCACCAGATCACCTCTATCTCCTCCCCCCCACCCCCCACTTCTCTTATCTACCCAACTCTGTGAATCTCTTTGTGTATTCTGGATAGTAGAGAACACTTAGGGAACTGATTACTGGCTGGATCTGTCTCTCTCCTTTTGATTCCCCCCTTTATCCTCCTGGCCACCTCTGTCTCCTTCCTCCCTCTTCTCTTCTCTGGATGACTCCATGAACATCTCTGAGCGGTCCAGACGGAGGAGCGCACATAAGGAAGTGATTACTGGCTAGCTTGCTCTCTCCTCTTTTGATTCCACCTCATCTCATCCTGGTCACCTCTATCTCCCTCCTCCCTCTTCTCCATGTAACTATGTGAACCTCTCTGGGTATTCCTCACTGTGGAGAAACTTTTGTCTAAAACCTAGATGTTTTATCAACGGTGCGGTATAGATGGAGAAGTCTTGAGGCTACTGTAAAAATAAGACTGAAAACCAGAAGCAGAAGGCTTAAATCCAAGTCCTGAGAACACCAGAGAACTCCTGACTCCAGGGAACATTAATTGACAGGAGCTCATCAAACACCTTCTTACCTACACTGAAACCGAACACCACCCAAGGGCCAACAAGTTCCAGAGCAAGATATACCACGCAAATTCTCTAGCAAAACAGGAACACAGCACTGAGCTTCAATATCTAGACTGCCCAAAGTCACTCCAAACCCATTGACATCTCATAACTCATTACTGGACACTTTATTGCACTCCAGAGAGAAGAAATCCAGCTCCACCCACCAGAACACCGACACAAGCTTCCCTAACCAGGAAACCTTGACAAGCCACCCGTACAACCCCACCCATAGCAAGGAAACTCCACAATAAAGAGAACTCCACAAACTGCCAGAATACAGAAAGGCCACCCCAAACACAGCAATATAAACAAGATGAAGAGACAGAGAAATACCCAGCAGGTAAAGGAACAAGATAAATGCCCACCAAACCAAACAAAAGAGGAAGAGATAGGGAATCTACCTGATAAAGATTTCCAAATAATGATAGTGAAAATGATCCAAAATCTTGAAAACAAAATGGATTCACAGATAAATAGCCTGGAGACAAGGACTGAGAAGATGCAAGAAAGGTTTAACAAGGACCTAGAAGAAATAAAAGAGAGTCAATATATAATGAATAATGCAATAAATGAGATAAAAAACACTCTGGAGGGAACCAACAGTAGAATAAGAGGCAGAAGATAGGATAAGTGAGGTAGAAATAAATGAATCAGAGAGGAAAAAAGAAAAATGAATTAAAAGAAATGAGGACAATCTCAAAGACCTCTGGGACAATGTTAAACACCTCAACATTCGAATCATAGGAGTCCCAGAAGAAGATAAAAAAGAAAGACTATGAGAAAATACTTGAGGAGATAATAGTTGAAAACTCCCCTAAAATGGGGAAGGAAATAATCACCCAAGTCCAAGAAACCCAGAGAGTGCCAAACAGGATAAACCCAAGGCAAAACACCCCAAGACACATATTAAGCAAATTAACAAAGATCAAACACAAAGAACAAATATTAAAAGCTGCAAGGGAAAAACAACAAATAACACACAAGGGGATTCCCATAAGGATAACAGCTGATCTTTCAATAGAAACTCTTCAGGCCAGGAGGGAATGGCAAGACATATTTAAAGTGATGAAAGAAAATAACCTACAGCCCAGATTACTGTACCCAGCAAGGATCTCATTCAAGTATGAAGGAGAAATCAAAAGCTCTACAGACAAGCAAAAGCTGAGAGAATTCAGCACCACCAAACCAGCTCTCCAACAAATGCTAAAGGATTCTTCTCTAGACAGGAAACACAAAAAGGGTGTATAAACTCGAGCCCAAAACAATAAAGTAAATGGCAATGGGATCATACTTATCAATAATTACCTTAAACGTAAATGGGTTGAATGCCCCAACCAAAAGACAAAGACTGGCTGAATGGATACAAAAACAAGACCCCTATATATGTTGTCTACAAGAGACCCACCTCAAAACAAGGGACACATACAGACTGAAAGTGAAGGGCTGGAAAAAGATATTCCACGCAAATAGAGACCAAAAGAAAGCAGGAGTAGCAATACTCATATCAGATAAAATAGACTTTAAAACAAAGGCTGTGAAAAGAGACAAAGAAGGTCACTACATAATGATCAAAGGATCAATCCAAGAAGAAGATATAACAATTATAAATATAGATGCACCCAACATAGGAGCACCACAATATGTAAGACAAATGCTAACAAGTATGAAAGGGGAAATTAACAATAACACAATAATAGCCCACTCACACCTATGGATAGATCAACTAAACAGAAAATTAACAAGGAAACACAAACTTTAAATTATGCAATAGACCAGTTAGACCTAATTGATATCTATAGGGTATTTCACCCCAAAACAATGAATTTCACCTTTTTCTCAAGCGCACACAGAACCTTCTCCAGGATAGATCACATCCTGGGCCATAAATCTAGCCTTGGTAAATTCAAAAAATTTGAAATCATTCCAAGCATCTTTTCTGACCATAATGCAGTAAGATTAGATCTCAATTACAGGAGAAAAACTATTAAAAATTCCAACATATGGAGGCTGAACAACACACTGCTGAATAACCAACAAGTCACAGAAGAAATCAAAAAAGAAATCAAAATATGCATAGAAATGAATGAAAATGAAAACACAACAACCCAAAACCTATGGGATACTGTAAAAGCAGTGCTAAGGGGAAGGTTCATAGCAATACAGGAATACCTCAAGAAACAAGAAAAAAGTCAAATAAATAACTTAACTCTACACCTAAAGCAACTAGAAAAGGAAGAAATGAAGAACCCCAGGGTTAGTAGAAGGGAAGAAATCTGAAAAATTAGGGCAGAAATAAATGCAAAAGAAACAAAAGAGACCATAGCAAAAATCAACAAAGCCAAAAGCTGGTTCTTTGAGGGGATAAATAAAATTGGCAAACCATTAGCCAGACTCATCAAGAAATAAAGGGAGAAAAATCAAATCAATAAAATTAGAAATGAAAATGGAGAGATCACAACAGACAACACAGAAATACAAAGGATCATAAGAGACTACTATCAGCAATTAAATGCCAATAAAATGGACAACATGGAAGAAATGGACAAATTCTTAGAAAAGTACAACTTTCCAAAACTGGACCAGGAAGAAATAGAAAATCTCAACAGACCCATCACAAGCACGGAAATTGAAACTGTAATCAGAAATCTTCCAGCAAACAAAAGCCCAGGTCCAGACGGCTTCACAGCTGAATTCTACCAAAAATTTAGAGAAGAGCTAACACCTATCCTACTCAAATTCTTCCAGAAAATTGCAGAGGAAGGTAAACTTCCAAACTCATTCTATGAGGCCACCATCACCCTAATACCAAAACCTGACAAAGATGCCACAAAAAAAGAAAACTACAGGCCAATATCACTGATGAACATAGATACAAAAATCCTTAACAAAATTCTAGCAATCAGAATCCAACAACGCATTAAAAAGATCATACATCATGACCAAGTGGGCTTTATCCCAGGGATGCAAGGATTCTTCAATATCTGCAAATCAATCAATGTAATACATCACATTAACAAATTGAAAAATAAAAGCCATATGATTATCTCAATGGATGCAGAGGAAACCTTTGACAAAATTCAACATCCATTTATGATAAAAACTCTCCAGAAAGCAGGAACAGAAGAAATATACCTCAACATAATAAAAGCTATATATGACAAACCCACAGCAAACATTATCCTCAATGGTGAAAAATTGAAAGCATTTCTCCTAAAGTCGGGAACAAGACAAGGGTGCCCACTTTCACCACTACTATTTGACATAGTTTTGGAAGTTTTGGCCACAACAATCAGAGCAGAAAAAGAAAGAAAAGGAATCCAAACTGGAAAATAAGAAGTAAAACTCTCACTGTTTGCAGATGACATGATCCTCTACATAGAAAACCCTAAAGACTCCACCAGAAAATTACTAGAGCTAATCAATGAATATAGTAAAGTTGCAGGATATAAAATCAACATACAGAAATCCCTTGCATTCCTATACACTAATAATGAGAAAATAGAAAGAGAAATTAAGGAAACAATTCCATTTACCATTGCAACAAAAAGAATAAAATACTTAGGAATATATCTACCTAAAGAAACAAAAGACCTATATATATAAAACTATAAAACACTGGTGAAAGAAATCAAAGAGGACACTAATAGATGGAGAAATATACCATGTTCATGGATTGGAAGAATCAATATAGTGAAAATGAGTATTCTACCCAAAGCAATCTATAGATTCAATGCAATCCCTATCAAGCTACCAACGGTATTTTTCACAGAGCTAGAACAAATAATTTCACAATTTGTATGGAAATACAAAAAACCTCGAATAGCCAAAGCAATCTTGAGAAAGAAGAATGAAACTGGAGGAATCAACCTGCTTGACTTTAGGCTCTACTACAAAGCCACAGTCATCAAGACAGTATGGTACTGGCACAAAGACAGAAATATAGATCAATGGAACAAAATAGAAAGCCCAGAGATAAATCCATGCACCTATGGACACCTTATCTTTGACAAAGGAGGCAAGAATATACAGTGGAGAAAAGACAATCTCTTTAACAAGTGGTGGCTGGGAAAACTGGTCAACCACTTGTAAAAGAATGAAACTAGAACCCTTTCTAACACCATACACAAAAATAAACTCAAAATGGATTAAAGATCTAAATGTAAGACCAGAAACTATAATACTCCTAGAGGAGAACATAGGTAAAACACTCTCCGGCATACATCACAGCAAGATCCTCTATGACTCTCCTCCCAGAATATTGAAAATAAAAGCAAAAATAAACAAATGGGACCTAATTAAAATTAAAAGCTTCTGCACAACAAAGGAAACTCTAAGCAAGGTGAAAAGACAGCCTTCAGAATGGGAGAAAATAATAGCAAATGAAGCAACTGACAAAGAATTAATCTCAGAAATATACAAGCAACTCCTGCAGCTCAACTCCAGAAAAATAAATGACCCAATCAAAAAATGGGCCAAAGAACTAAACAGACATATCTCCAAAGAAGACATACAGATGGCTAACAAACACATGAAAAGATGCTCAACATCACTCATTATCAGAGAAATGCAAATCAAAACCACAATGAGGTACCATCTCACACCAGTCAGAATGGCTGCTAACCAAAAGTCTACAAGCAATAAATGCTGGGGAGGGTGTGGAGAAAAGGGAACCCTCTTACACTGTTGGTGGGAATGCAAACTAGTACAGCCACTATGGATAACAGTGTGCAGATTCCTTAAAAAACTGGAAATAGAACTGCCTTATGACCCAGTAATCCCACTGCTGGGCATACACACCGAGGAAACCAGAATTGAAAGAGACACGTGTACCCGAATGTTCATCGCAGCACTGTTTGTAATAGCCAGGACATGGAAGCAACCTAGATGTCCATCAGCAGATGAATGGATAAGAAAGCTGTGGTTAAAATACACAATGGAGTATTACTCAGCCATTAAAAAGAAT
This sequence comes from Bos taurus, assembly GCF_002263795.3. Lineage (NCBI taxonomy): Eukaryota > Metazoa > Chordata > Mammalia > Artiodactyla > Bovidae > Bos > Bos taurus. The sequence goes on along the minus strand of NC_037336.1, from coordinate 23,715,699 downwards.
ACATTTGAATCAGTTCTAAAGAGGTGGATGAAACTGGAGCCTTTTATACAGAGTGAAGTAAGCCAGAAAGAAAAACACCAATACAGTATACTAACACATATATATGGAATTTAGAAAGATGGTAACGATAATCCTATATGAGAGACAGCAAAAGAGACACAGATGTATAGAACAGACAGTTGGACTCTGTGGGGGAGGGCGAGGGTGGGATGATTTGGGAGAATGGCATTGAAACATGTATAATATCATATGTGAAACGAATCACCAGACCAGGTTCAATGAATGATACAGGATGCTCGGGGCTGGTGCACTGGGATGACCCAGAGGGATGGTATGGGGAGGGTCTTGGGAGGGGGGTTCAAGATGGAGAACACGTGTACACTTGTGGCAGATTCATGTTGATGTATGGCAAAACCAACACAATATTGTAAAGTAATTAGCCTCCAATTAAAATAAATAAATTTATATGGAAAGAATAAAAAAAATAAAGAAAGAGTGACTGACAAGCATGAACTAAGAAAAGATACACTCAAGATACATAACTGATACATGACTCGTGGATGAATTACAAGTAAAAATGGAAAAACTATTTCCAGGGAGTCTGGAAAATATGAGCAATGAATATTTGAGGAAACCAACACTTTTTTCTTGTATGCTATGTGGGTTCCATGAAAACAGGAGCCATGTTTATTTTTCACCACAATAGTTTCCAGAATCTAGTACAGTGGTTATTAGTTTGTAAGTAGGAGGATAATAAAGATTTATTAATTGACTGATTGGTTGTAACTTGGTATTTTCACAAGTCATGATCATAGAAGAGTTGAATTTATGGTAATGGTCTTGATGAGCTTCGGGAATTTAAAAACATTTTGACTTTGAAAAATTTTAAATATGCAGAAAAGTTCAAGGGATAGGATAATAGTATAACCTCCCCCTAGACTCACCAACTTTTAAATTTTACCATAAGTACTTTATTTGCTTTGCTGAAAGTAAGTTAAGACCATATGACACTCCATCCCTGAACATGTAAGCATTCGTCTCCTAGGAATAAGGGTATTTCTACATCCTTAGGTGTGCCTTTGACAACCTGAGATGAAAGGCTCAGTAATATCTAATATGATAGATGTGTATGCAGTAATTGCCCAAATTGTCCCAATATGTCTTTTAAAACTTTTTTCCTCAGCCAAGATCTAAGTTTATTTAGTTATGTCTCTCCTCTTTTAATTTAGTCAGAAATAATCCTTTCTGCCTTTTTTTTTTTCTTCACGACACTGAACTTTTTCAAATATCCAAGTCAGTGTATAATGTTCTGATCTTGAATTTTTTCTGGTTGTTTTCTTAGTAGATTTAGATTACTCTTTCTAACTGTGTAGGGCATTTCTTGGTGCATCAATAGGGTTGCACAATGTCAAGCTGCCCCAGTGCTGGTGACCACTAAGATGATCACTTAAGATGCTGACCGCTAGACCTTTTCATTTGAAAGTACAGTTTTTTCCTTTTGTAAATGAATAATCTGTGGGATGACACTGTAAAGCTTTGTAAACACCTTTTCATTCAAGTGTTCGTTGAACACATATGTTTAAGTCCCTACTAAGTGTTCTAAATAGTCCTTTGATGCTTGAGAAATCATGCAATCCTTAATTCCTTTAAGAATCCTTGCTTGCTAAGATTCTTTTGCTTATTCTTGCCATCTGACATTTATTTTCTTGATTTCCCTTTGGTTCCCATTCAGAAGTAAAGGTATGGTGGATGGGAGTAGGGGCTATGTTTGGCACTTGAACTTGAAGTTAATATCACTGGGGCATAGATGAATAAACAGTGGAATTAAAGTTAGAAGACTTGGATTCAAATCTTGGATTTGGTGCTTAATGGCTTTATGATCTCTGAATTCATTTCCTTCTCTGTAAAGTGGAAGAAATAATAGCAAACCAAGCTACAGTAATAATAAATGAGTAGATGCACAGTGAAGGTTTGTGCCATCCTTTGTCCGACTCTTTGCGACCACATGGACTATACAGTCCATGGAATTCTCTAGGCCAGAATACTGGTGTGGGTTGCCTTTCCCTTCTCCAGCAGATCTTCCCAACCCAGGGATCAAACCCAGGTCTCCCACATTGAGGGCAGATTCCTTCCAACTGAGCTGTGAGGGAAGCCCGTTCTTTTTAGCACTGAGATCTTTTTGGATACGGGACGAGTGAAAACTTTTTTATTATCTGTAGTTATGGTGAACACATAAAAGGTCATCAGCAGTTCACATCAAGACACCTACCTCCTACAAACCACCCCACCTCCCCACAAAAAACTACAACTTTAAAGCTTTCTTAAGTCTCAATGGTTAAAGGAGAAAGTGTATTCACTGTAAGACGATTACGTTTTGGCCACACATGAAGCCCAGGATTGGGAAATTGTATAGAGGGCGCAAAGTGATGGCAAATATAATTACAATGTACAAAAGTGGGCTGAAGTCCAGGGAATGGCCAAGATAAGCTCTCAGGATGATTTTTGAAGGGTAAAATTTGGCTGTGCTGTAACAGTATTGGGGAGCCAAATTTATACAACTGCTCAAATACCTAAATCATCAGTTAGTTTATACCTCTTAGCCTCAAGGCCTAAGTTTTATTAGTTTCAGCTAGGTCAGTTGCCTGCTTCAGCCAGTCTAGCCTCCTGGAACGACTCCAAGGCCGCACCATTCACATCCAACAGAAATGCCGTCCCTCCCCACCCTCCACCCACCACCCCACCTCCCTGTTATGCTAGCCTTGAAGATAATGTCAGTGGAGTGCAAGATTTCCAGAACGCTTTTGGCTCTAGTAGCTTGAAATTCTTCTTCCTAAACTCCATGAGATAGAATTCTGTTCTCTTTGTAATGTTTTCCTTCTTTCCCAAATAAACCAGTGATGAGGGATTCAGTAAGGATATCTTCGGCTGTTTCTAGAGCACCCTGGGGATATAAGTCTATAAATTGTTAAGATAAAGGGACCTGAATAATTAAAAATTCTAATTTTCATTTTCTTTTGAAGAACTTAAACCATTATTGTGGAGGCTGACGTCTGGCCACACGGCATCCCTGGTCATATGTTATTATATAAATATCCACAAGGTGGTGCTAGTCACACACAATACTCAGAATGTTTTCAGTTAGTCCAGTCACTCAAGTCATGTCTGACTTTGCGATCCCAGGGACTGCAGCAGGCCAGACTTCCCTGCTCATCATCAACTCTCAGAACTTGCTCAAGCTCATATCCATTGAGTTGGTGATGCCATCCAACCATCTCATCCTCTGTTGTCCCCTTATCCTCCCACCTTCAATCTTTCCCAGAATCAGGGTCTTTTCAAATCAGTCAGTTCTTCCCATCAGGTGGCCAAAGTATTGGAGTTTCAGCTTCAGCATCAGTCCTTTCAATGAATATTCAGGACTGATCTCCTTTAGGATGGACTGGTTGGATCTCCTTGCAGTCCAAGGGACTCAACAGTCTTCTCCAACACCACAGTTCAAAAGCATCAATTCTTCAGCGCTCAGTTTTCTTTATAGTCCAACTCTCACATCCATACATGACCACTGGAAAAACCATAGCTTTGACTAGATGGACCTTTGTCAGCAAAGTAATGTCTCTGCTTTTTAATATACTGTCTAGGTTGGTCATAGCTTTTCTTCCAAGGAGCAAGCATCTTTTAATTTCAAGGCTGCAGTCACCATCTGCAGTGATTTTGGAGCCCCCCCAAAATAAAGTCTCTCACTGTTTCCATTGTTTCCCCATCTATTTGCCATGAAGGGATGGGACCAGATGCCATGATCTTAGTTTTCTGAATGTTGAGTTTTAAGCCAACATTTTCACTCTCCTCTTTCACTTTCATCAAGAGGCTCTTTAGTTCTTTTTCACTTTCCACCATAAGGGTGGTGTCATCAGCATATCTGAGGTTATTGATATTTCTCCCAGCAATCCTGAGTCTAGCTTGTGCTTCATCCAGCCTGGCATTTCGCATGATGTACTCTGCATATAAGTTAAATAAGCAGGGTGACAATATACAGCCTCGACATTCTCCTTTCCTGATTTGGAAGCAGTCTGTTGTTCCATGTCCAGTTCTAACTTTTGCTTCTTGACCTGCATACAGATTTCTCAGGAGGCAGGTCAGGTGGTCTGGTATTCCCATCTCTTGAAGAATTTTCCACAGTTTGTTATGATCCACACAGTCAAAGGCTTTGGTGTAGACAATAAAGCAGAAGTAGATGTTTTTCTGGAACTCTCTTGCTTTAGGCTTATCCAGTTTAGTGCTTTCATATACATATGAATAAACCTAAGGGTCACTTAACTCATTAGCTGCAGAGCTAAAACTAGAGCTAATCCATTGTTGAATCCAGTCAGCTAAACAAGGTATTTTAGTTTAAATCTAAGTCTTAGAAACATATTTAAAACAGAGAATCTATTTCTATTTTCCTTTGACAAGATAACTTTAAACTTTGTTAAGAACTAAAAGCCAACCCTTAGTGTTTTCTGCAGTTAATGGCAGTTAAATAATTTTAATTTTAAATTATCACAACGGAGAAAGAAAACATGCTTGTACATTCCTTCTTCAAATTCCTGATCCCAGACGACTGCCATTGTGAATAAACACATGCTACTGGGGAGTCAGTTCCTGAATATCACAGATACTGTGGCCACAGTCCTGAAGGTTTAGGACCGTCTGGATGTCTGTCCAGTGTACATTTGTAGATTAAGCTGGTGCCATACAACTGAGACCAGAAGTTACCAAGCCTGCTGGAGAGCCTGCGCTTGATCTGGTTGTTAAGACAGCACGCTCCCACTGTTTGCACAAGTGTGGTTTCCAAGTAGTGTGCAAGGCTGGTCCTTTGAGGTATACAAAGTAATTTCTCTTTATTTTTTCTCATTCTTTTTATCTCCTACCTTTTTATTGAAGTATAGTTGACATAGAGCATCATATTAGCTGTAGGTATACAACAGAATGATTTAATATATGTATATATTGTGAAATGATAACCACAGTAAGTCTAGTTAACATCCATCACTGACATACAGTTACAGTTTTTTTCTTGTGATGAGAACCTTTAAGATATATTTTTCTTCTATGTTTTTAATGTACATAATATTAGCACAGTGCTACATATATATGGAAAAACATATTAGGAGTATATACTCTTTTTTTTTTTTTAAACTAACTAGAGAGAGATCAGAAAGTTTTGGAGAGAATTATGTACTTCTCTCTGTGTGTATTACATGTCAGTAGAAGTTTACTTTTAAAATATTTGAAGTTCCTTGCTCTAGATACCATACGGTGATGGAGGGTTAGAAGTAGGAAGTGTTTATTTTCAAGTCCAAGAGTTTCTTTTGGTGAAATATTAGAGAAAGTGGTTTATGGACCATTCCTAAATCTGATGGGGAAGGAAGAATGACAGTTGCCAGAGATGGTTTATATTACGCGCTTTATCAAACAGTTGTTTCCTCTCCTGTGGAGTAATGCTTCCTCCTTCCTGCCTTATCACCTAGAGTGAAGTGCTTTTCAGAATGGGATATCCTCCCCTGGGAGTAAAGTTATTAAGATTGCCTTGTCATTGGTGGAAAGAAAACAAACTAGCTTCCTTCACCTCCCATTCAACTGGCTCCCCCAAATTCCTAACCCCCAATTATTTTTTCATAACCATATTGAAACTATGTACAAAATGGTAGAAATTACCACACTGGCTTATTAGTCAGAGATAAGTCTCTACATTTGCCAGATTATTGAAAGCACTGAAATGGGTCAGGAAAGATCAAATTATGTGCATGCCTTTTTAAGGGAGGTTGAGAGTGGAGGGTAGAAAATCAGTTATCTAGATTCAGCAGTTGTAAAATAAAGCTCCACAGCTACCCAAAAGGACAGGTAATGAATAATATGAGGAAATAGAAGAAAGACGTTCTTTGAGAGGAGAATCAAATCGAAACTTTTTGAGAGAAATTGTTAGTGGATGTTGTGTATGTGTGTATGTGTTAGTTGCTCAGGCATGTCTGACTCTTTGAGACGCCATGGACTGTAGCCTGCCAGGCTCTGCTGTCCATGGAATTCACCAGGCAAGAATAAGAATATTGGAGTGGGTAGCCATTCCCTTTTCCAGGGGATCTTCCCAACCCAGATTGAACCGATGTCTCTTAAATCTCCTGCATTGGCAAGCAGGTTCTTGACTGAACTCAGTTCAGTTTAGTCGCTCAGTCATGTCCGACTCTTTGCGACCCCAGGAATCGCAGCACACCAGGCCCCCTGTCCATCACCAACTCCCAGAGTCTACCCAAACCCATGTCCATTGAGTCGGTGATGCCATCCAGCCATCTCATCCTCTGTCATCCCTTTCTCCTCCTGCCCCCAATCCTTCCCAGCATTAGGGTCTTTTCCAATGAGTCAACTCTTCGCATGAGGTGGCCAAAGTATAGGAGTTTCAGCTTCAACATCAGTCCTTCCAATGAACACCCAGGACTGATCTCCTTTAGGATGGACTGGTTGGATCTCCTTGCAGTCCAAGGGACTCTCAAGAGTCTTCTTTAACACCACAGTTCAAAAGCATCAATTCTTCGGTGCTCAGCTTTCTTCATAGTCCAACTCTCACATCCATACATGACCACTGGAGAAACCATAGCCTTGACTAGACAGACCTTTGTTGCCAAAGTAATGTCTCTGCTTTTGAATATGCTATCTAGGTTGGTCATAACTTTCCTTCCAAGGAGTAAGCGGATTTTAATTTCATGGGTGCAATCACCATCTGCAGTGATTCTGGAGCCCCCCAAAATAAAGTCTGACACTGTTTCCACTGTTTCCCCATCTATTTGCCATGAAGGGATGGGACCAGATGCCATGATCTTCGTTTTCTGAATGTTGAACTGTAAGCCAACTTTTTCACTCTCCTCTTTCACTTTCATCAAGAGGCTTTTTAGTTCCTCTTCACTTTCCACCATAAGGGTGGTGTCATCAGCATATCTGAGGTTATTGATATTTCTCCCAGCAGTCTTGATTCCAGCTTGTGCTTCTTCCAGCCCAGTGTTTCTCATGATGTACTCTGCATATACGTTAAATAAGCAGGGTGACCATATACAGCCTTGACGTACTCTTTTTCCTATTTGGAACCAGTCTGTTGCTTCCTGACCTGCATACAGGTTTCTCAAGAGACAGGTCAAGTGGTCTGGTATTCCCATCTCTTTCAGAATTTTCCATAGTTTATTGTGATTCACATAGTCAAAGGCTTTGGAACGACTAGCACCACCTTAAATAAACTTAAAGAAGTGAAAGACTTGTATACTGAAAACTACAAAATGTGGCTGAAATAAATTAAAGAGGAGACAAAAAATGGGAAAACACCTGTATTCATGGATTGGAAGACTTACTATTGTTATGATGTCAATACTATGCAAAGTGATCTACAGAATCCCAATGGTGTTTAGTGCAAAAACAGAAAAACCCATTCTAAAACTTATTTGGAATCTCAAGGGACCTTGAATATCCAAAAATTTTGAAAAAGAAGGACAAAGTTAGAGATCTTATTGTTCCTGATTTCAAGCCTTATTTTATAAAGCAATAATAATCAAAACAGTATGACACTAATATAAAAGACATGCAGACCAATGGAACAAAATAAGGAACCCCAAAATAAGCCCTTACATTTATGGTCAAATGATCTTCAACATTACTGACTCAATGGACATGACTTTAAGCAAGCTTTGGGAGTTGGTGATGGACAGGGAAGCCTGGTGTGCTGCAGTCCATGGGGTCGCAAAGAGTTGGATGTGACTGAGCAACTGAACTGAACTGATCTTCAACAAGGTTTCCAAGATTATTCAGTGGGAAAGGACAGTCTTTACAAACCTTGGTACATGGAAAATTGGATACCCACATGCAAAAGAATGAAGGTGGATCCTTACACAATTAACTCAAAACAGAGCAAAGGTCTAAAAGTAAGAGCTTAAAATAACATTCTTAGAAGAAAACATTTGGTAAAACTTCATGACATTGTGTTTGACAATGATTTATTGGCTATGTAAGCTGTCTTTATTCACAACACTTCTGATACAAATATGTTGCTTTCTTTCCTCATACCAATCAATTTTTCAACTGGGTGTTCTATAATGTAATTTAATTTTGACACTAACTACCCAGAATTAGCTTAAGACTCACTATTTTAAGAGTTCAGACCCACAAAACCATCCTTATGTCAGATACCAGTCACAAGATCAGGTCCTTAGGTTACTCATTCTTCTGTTTGACTTGGCTACAGAGTTGGAGGTGTTTCCACAGTCTCCTCCTTTCAAGCTTAACAATTTGTTAGGATGGCTTGCAGAATTTAGGAAGGCACTTTACTTACCATTATAGGTTTGTTATAAAGAATAAAACTCAGAAAGCAAAAAAGGAAAGATAAAGGGGGTAGAGGGAGTAAAGCTTCTGTGTTCTTTCTGCGCACATGCCTGTCCCAGCACTTCTATATATTTACCAACCTGGGGACTCATCATTTAGGACTTTTTGAGGGGATTTCAGTGCATAAACTCATTGATGAAATTACTTGCCATTAGCAGGCAATGGCACCCCACTCCAGTACTCTTGCCTGGAAAATTCCATGGACAGAGGAGCCTGGTGGGCTGCAGTCCATGGGTTTGCTACAAGTCGGACACAACTGAGCGACTTCCCTTTCACTTTTCACTTTCATGCATTGGAGAGGGAAATGGCAACCCACTCCAGTGTTCTTGCCTGGAGAATCCCAGGGACGGGGGAGCCTGGTGGGCTTCCGTCTATGGGGTCGCACAGAGTCGGACACGACTGAAGCGACTTAGCAGCAGCAGCAGCAGCAGTTATTTCAATCTGCGATTCCTGGAAGTTGAGGATTGAACAGAAAATTCTGTTTCAAATCAAAGCTTGGTCTTTCTGGTTATCATCCCCATCCTAAAGCTATGGAGGTCTCCAAGAAACATTGCCTTAGAATGAAAGAGAATCTTATCACCCTATCACTTAAGAAGTTCCAAGGCTTTTAATATCTCTATTTCAGAAATCAAGGACAAAGCACAAGTATCTTTCTATGACGTCACACCATGACATCAAACATAGAAAAAATAAAAATAAAAAAGATTCAAATCAAACTCCTAGAGATAAAAACTACCATGTATGACATGACAAATATACAACCAATTAGATAAACAATTGGTGATATTAACAACCAATTAGATAGTGCTGAAAGATTAGTAAACTTGAAGACATAACAATAACAACAAAAGTACCTATAAGAAACAAAGAAAAAACAATTTAAAAAATAAACAAGACATCAGTGAGCTGTGGGTTAACTCTAATCACCATAAAATATATGTAATTGTAGTCCCAGAAGAAGGGGCAAGATAAAACTATTTTAAGTGATAGTGGCTGAACATTTTCCAAATTTGATGGAAAATATAACCCATACATCAAACAAGATGAATAAGCTCAATATATAATAACCATAAAGAAAACTACACCAAGGTATATCATAATTAAATTATTCAAAACCAATGATTAAGATAAAATCTTAATATCAGAGAAGTTTAAAAATATATTATGTAAAGAAACACAAATATAAGCTGATTTCTCCTCACACACACACACACAAAATGCAAGTTAGAAGACAGTGCAACACCTTTAAGTGAGTAAGTAAATAATCATCCAAAATTACACACCTAGTAAAAAAAATATTTTTAAAAGAAACAAGGAATCCTTCAGACACACCCAAGCTGAAAGAATTGATCACCTGCAGATCCACAGTGCTGAAAATGTTAAAGGATGCCTAGGCAGAAGAAAAAACAAATCTGATGGAAAAGTGGATCTGCAGAAAGGAGAAAACGCAATAAATGGCAGTTGTATGGATAAACATATGTGATTTTTTTTCTTTAAAATATAAAATTCTGAAAAGATAACTGGCTATTTGAGCAAAAATGGTAACAATGTACTGTGAGGTTCATAACATATATAAGGCATGATATCCCCCAAAGCCATCTTCACCATCAATATCTATATCTCTCTATATATAGATATAACATTTCTCTCTATATAAAACATCATATATATACATATATATATATAAAGCATCATATATATAGTACATCTTACACACACACACACATACACACACACACACTCAGCCATGAGAAAGAAGGAAATCCTGCCATTTGGCTCAACATGGATGGGCCTTGAGGGCCTTATACTAAGTGAAATAAGCTAGTTAGAGAAAGAAAAATACTGCATGGTATCACTTATTTATGGAATTTTTTTTTTTAAGTCAAACTGATAGAAACAGAAAGTAGAAATTTGTTGTCGGGGGCTGGCGGGGTGGAAGAAATAGGAAGAGGTCAATAAAATAGCACAAACTTTCATGTATAAAAAGAGTAAGTTCTGAGAATCTAATATAAAATGTGCTGACTATTGTTGATAACACTGTATTATATAACTGAAATTTGCTAAGAAAGTAAAACATAAATGTTCTTACCCCTCCAATAGAAACAAAGAGATAAATATGTGAGGTGATAAAGTGTGAGTTAACTGGATGGTGGAAATCCTTTCACAATGTCTATGTATATCAAATCACCAGGATGAACACTCTAAGTATCTTATCATTTTACCTGTCAGTTATACCTCAATAAAGCTGAAAAAGTAAATATGTTAGATTTTGCATGGCACACACATCATTATAATTAGCAGTTTCCCAGCTTCTCCTTTTTATAAGGAAATAATTCAAGAATAAAGTGTGAATCTTCCTCTCACTTAAGTCAAAACTATCCTTCTTGGAAGTTTTGGTCCTCTGCATACAAACATGCTTTGGGGACCTTTCCCTCCAAGATAACTTCTCCATGGCAGATATTACATAGTTAATGAATTTGTGCCAGCATCTAATATTGTATCATAAATTCTTACTTCCTAAAAAATTATTAAAAGCCATTATTCCAGTATAAGCAAGTCATTTTACTTCCTTCTATCAGTGTTTGGAGTCTTACATAATCATATAAATTCTTGTCTATCAACTAGTATCTGAAAATATTTTGAAAGTCCTTGTAAGACATTTTTTTCAAGATATTCTTTTTGATAAATCCAGAAAGCAGTAAAGTAAGAGTTCTACTTCCAATTTTGCAACAGTAAAACAATTGTTTAGATACGGCATTATGAAAAAAACACTTTGTATCTTTCATTTATTATTTTACAAGTTTTCTCTGAAAGCATTTATGTTTAATTTTTGTCTATTTTAAAAACAACTAGTAATCAATTTTCTGATGTCAAAAATCTTGACTGCATTTATTTTTTGCTATTGAAGTTTGGCTTTTAATGAATTACATCTGAAGTCCAGTAAACATTTTTAACTTCCTTAATTAATTTCTTCATGTTAGCGCCAGGGATTCAGTGTTCCTCAGACCTCTGTTCATTTGTATATGATTCACAGTGACAATACAAGAGAGCAGTGACCAGGGTGAGCCCACAGAGGAAGAAGATTTCAGGGGTCAGAGCCCCTAGGGTCTGGGCTAGTGGATGGGGGATGGATTTCTTTGTTTCTTTCTGGCATGGAGTCAGTCCTGAAGCAAGCACAGAAGTCTAGGAAAGAGGAAAGTCAGTAGTCTAAACAAATCTTACTTGCTCTTTTCTTTTCTTTCTCTCCTATAATTCTCATCACTAACTTCACTATATGGGACTCATTCCCATACCACCCAGCAATTCTCTGATGCGATTGTAGGGTGTCCTACAATGTAACCCAATTCTGACGCTTTCTACCTGGAAACAGAATCAGATCCCACGGGGCCCAGTTCAGTAGCTCAGTCCAGTAGCTCAGTCGTGTCCGACTCTTTGCGACCCCAGGAATTGCAGCACACCAGGCCTCACTGTCCATCACCAACTCCCGGAGTTCACTCAAACTCACGTCTATCGAGTCGGTGATGCCATCCAGCCATCTCATCCTCTGTTGTCCCCTTTTCCTCCTGCCCCCAATCCCTCCCAGCATCAGAGTCTTTTTCAATGAGTCAACTCTTCGCATGAGGTGGCCAAAGTACTGGAGTTTCAGCTTTAGCATCATTCCTTCCAAAGAAATCCCAGGGCTGATCTCCTTCAGAATGGACTGGTTGGATCTCCTTGCAGTCCAAGGGACTCTCAAGAGTCTTCTCCAACACCACAGTTCAAAAGCATCAATTCTTTGGTGCTCAGCTTTCTTCACAGTCCAACTCTCACATCCATACATGACCACTGGAGAAACCATAGCCTTGACTAGACAGACCTTTGTTGGCAAAGTAATGTCTCTGCTTTTCAGTATGCTATCTAGGTTGGTCATAACTTTCCTTCCAAGGAGTAAGTGTCTTTTAATTTCATGGCTGCAGTCACCATCTGCAGTGATTTTGGAGCCCAGAAAAATAAAGTCTGACACTGTTTCCATTGTTTCCCCATCTATTTCCCATGAAGTGATGGGACCAGATGCCATGATCTTCGTTTTCTGAATGTTGAGTTTTAAGCCAACTTTTTCACTTTCCTCTTTCACTTTCATCAAGAGGCTTTTTAGTTCTTCTTCACTTTCTGCCATAAGGATGGTGTCATCTGCATATCTGAGGTTATTGATATTTCTCCCGGCAATCTTGATCCCAGCTTGTGCTTCTTCCAGTCCAGTGTTTCTCATGATGTACTCTGCATAGAAGTTAAGTAATCAGGGTGACAATATACAGCCTTGACGAACTCCTTTTCCTATTTGGAACCAGTCTGTAAGGTGCCTCAAAACTGCTGCATCCTTCAGTCCAGGTTGTCACCCTGTGCTTCTGACCAACCAGCTGTGGATCCGAGGTCTCAACAACCCCTCCTTCAGTCAATCTGCTAGAGTGGCTCACAGAACTCAGAGAAGTGTTTTACCTACTAGATTACTGGTTTATTATTAAAAGGATATAATCCAGGAAGAGCCAGATGAAGTGACTCAACCGGTTGAAATGCCAGATGAAGAGGGCAACGTATGGGGAAAGTGCACAGAGATTCCGTGCCTTCTCCAGGCATGCCTCTTTCCCTAAATCTACAAGTTCCCCAAACTGGAACTCTCAAACCTCTTCCTTTGGGCTCTTATGGAGGCTTCATTACATAGGCATGACTGATTAAATCATTGACCATCGTTGACTGATTCAACCTGCAGTCCCTTTCCCCTCCCTAGAGGTCAGGCTGGTTCTCCTGGCAACCAGCCCCATCCTTAGGTGCAGTCCAGAAGTCACCTCATTAACACAACAAAAGACATCTTTGTAGTTCTCATCACTTAGGAAATTCCAAGGATTTTAGGAACTCTGCCAAAAATGGGATGAAGAGCAAATATATATTAAAGATCACACCATCACACCTCTTCTCTCCTCTCTCCCTGTTTCAGTTTAGACCCTTTAACTTATATGGAACAGAATTCAGATTCATTCCCATAAGAATTTAATGTTAAAATACAGAAGACACTGGAAGTAACAGGAACCACAGAAGTCTGTCTGTCCATCTCTCCCTCTCGCTGGTTGTATGTCTTCTTTCTCATGATACCTGTGTTTCTTTATGCATCTGTTCTAGTTGTACCTCTCTATTAACTGACTTATCACTATTAATTTCTGCTTCCTCCATGCCTGTGTCTTGACTCTACATTATGCCTTTAGCTCCAGTTTCCTTTCCTAATTCACTCAGCTTCTCATTCCCCAACTCTGAAACCCCAAGAAATGAATCTGACTGGCGCAGCCCATCTTTACAAGCTATACCACTGATGGTTCTAATCCACTGGTGCTGAGGAACAGCATCACATGGTGCAGAGGGTCTGTAAGCCAGGCATGCAATGCTCAGTTCTCTACTATAACCTTCTTTCAACTTCCTCTTTTTTTTTTTTTCCAATTAGTTGCTGAATACTCAGGATGTGCCCATTACTATTTCAGGCAACAGGGTTTGAAAGACTGAGGCTCTGCTTTTTGAGAAGTTATATGTCTGTGAGGAAAGAAAAGCAAGCTAGCAACTGCTGGCAGGTATTGTCTTAACAGCTACAATAAATGATTATTAAAAGGATATAATCCAGGAAGAGCCAGATGAAGTGACTCAACCGGTTGAAATGCCAGATGAAGAGGGCAACGTATGGGGAAAGTGCACAGAGATTCCGTGCCTTCTCCAGGCATGCCTCTTTCCCTAAATCTACAAGTTCCCCAAACTGGAACTCTCAAACCTCTTCCTTTGGGTTCTTATGGAGGCTAAAGAAGCGCTCAGAAAGGGCACCCCAGCAGATGGGGATTCCAGGGAGGTTCCTCGGGCAAGATGATGCCTGAGCTGATTCTAAAAGAATAAACAGGAGTGATATGGGTGGGAGGCTGGTGAAGAGAAGAACACAGGGGATCCCTGGCAGAGGGACCTATTTGTGCAAAGGCATTGTGGTCAGTGGCACACTGTAGACTCCTGGGGCTGCAAGTGGTTTGGCGGTACTGGGCACCTGGCAGGAGACAGACTGAAAAATTAGGCAGGGACTAGATCGTGAAGTATCTTATGGGTCCTGGGTTTGGAATACAATAGACCATTGAAGAATTTTTAATTCAGTAATAATATAATCAGATATGTGCTTTATAAAGATCTCTTTGGTAGCAATATTGGCAGGGAATTGGGTCGACACCACTGGGGACTGAGAAACAAGTCAGAAGTTCACTCCAGGCTTTAAGATAGGAAATAATGTGAGGGCCAGAATTAAGGAACACTGTTGGAGTGGGAAAGAAGAGAAGGATTTAGAAAAGAGAATCAACACACACATACAAAGGCCCGAAAAGAAAAAGGGGTCGGGGCCTGGTAGCTTTATCTCCTCTAAATATTCTCCAAACCCACTAACAAATGTCCTGGTCAAATACCAGTTCTTTTCCTCCATGGCTGACCTTTGGTTCTCACAGTGAATGAGAAAGAAGCAGGGAAGGAACAGTCTTCCCATTTAATATCCAAGGAGAACTATTTTTGAGACCTCTCCAACCCCCTTTACAAAACCTCATCTACTTATTCCTCAGGCTTCCATGGTGGCTCAGACAGTGAAGAATCCACCTGCAACGCAAGAGACGCGGGTTTGATCCCTGGGCTGAGAAGATCTCCTGGAGAAGGGAATGGCTACCCACTCCAGTATTCTTGCCTGGAGAATTCCATGGAAAGAGAAGCCTGGTAGGCTACAGTCCATGAGGTTGCAAAGAGCTGGACACGACTGAGTGACTAACACAATAACACCAACTTGATGCCTCAAACCCTTTTGCATCAGAACTCTCTGCCTCTGATCCAGTTTTCCATGCTCTATTTTCCTTCCTTGTCTGCTCTGCTCTCCCTACCTCCTTTGTCTGATATTGACCAGAAATTCCTCACTCATCTGTGCAGTTAACATTTACTCATTTCCCGCTGTGGTCAGAGAGTAGAGAGCGATCAGAGAGCAAAAGATCAGGGTAGTAGTTTGTGAGTGCACTGGAATGAGCAAAAATTGAATGTAAGCAGAGCTTTAAAGAACTCAGTGTGAGCCCAGACTTTTACTGGATCTCACGCTTTAGAAACCAGAGGAGAGTTGATATAGGTTTCCATATCTTATTACCTACAGTCAACAGTGAGGGTAGGGACATATATAATTTGAGACTACTTCTTTTGGAGACCCCTCTGACCTGTCTCACCTGCATAATCTCCTTGATCTGTGATAAATACAATCACCATCCAGGGCTGATAAATATATAACTTCCTTAGAATCATTAGCAGTCTCACCTCCCCTGCACTCTACCCAGGAAAACTGGTTACTGTATTCTCCAAGAATGACTTGCTAGTCAGCCATGAATCCCTGCCAACAGACTTCCTGTCTCCAGTATGGACAGGGGAGGTGGGGTGGGGGTGCAGAGAGAGAGAGAGAGTTGGGTCTTCTATTTTTTTTAATATTGATTTAGGTGGCAGCCTCAGGCCTTAGTTGTGGCATGGGTCTTGTTTGAGTTCTATCCTAAGATGGCTTCAAGGGCACATGGGACACTGGGATCAACCTATAGCCCTCTGTCTCCTAAGGCAGTATACCTCAAAAGTCTGAGCAAAGTATGTCTGGTTTATTTCTGGAAAGGAAGCAAAGCTGTGTTTGAATTCAGGTCATCCACTGAGGAAGGCCCAGGAGGAAGATCAATGGCAAAACACACCAGCTTCACAGTGACTGGCTAGCAGGGCAGGGCAGGGTACCTTTCATCTAAGGGGCTGATGAAAAGCGTCAAGATTCCACTGAAGTGCCGTTGGGAACAATTTAATGTGGTTGCTAGCTGCTGGGAAACACAGCATCTGACAGAAAGTTCCAGAGGGTGATATCAGGCTTTCTGTTTGGGCTGAAACAATTCATAGGCTACCAAGAAGGCAAAGTTGCAAATCTTACCCTAGAGGTCAGGACACTGACATGAAATTCCACATGGAATTCTTGCAGCCAAGCACACTGGACTACCCTGTGTGCTTGGTAAGCAATCTCAGTCTTGGCTGCTGTGTCAGGGCAATATTAGGTGGTCAAACACAGTTACAAAATGGCTTCCTACAGTTTCACTTAGGTTGCTTCAGCCTCCAACTTCCAGAAGACCGGATGTTTTTCCTGAAGAGACCACGCCCCTTGGGCCATGAGCCCCGCCCCTCCGCCCTCCTCCGGCTCTCCCATCATGCTTCCTCCACCCCCACGCCCACCCCATTGTTCAGCGAACTAGAGAAAATATAGAGTCAGTTTACTCCACATAAGACAGGTGGGTGACAGCTGCATGAATTGGTAGTACTACATTCCTTTTGACACAAATTGACACATGTGATGGCACTGCAGTATAGTTTTGAAAGCCCTCTCCTAACTTACTTGTAGGACTACCTTCCTTGCAAGCCCGAGCTGCATTTCCCAGCTTCCTTGGTTTATGAGAATGTGAAATCCCTTCTCTTTGAGCTGCAGGTTCAGCCCTGTTTCCAAGTCATACCTCCTTAATTGCTTGAACCCACTTGAACTATAACTTAATTTGCTTATAAAATTATCACTACAGTAATTACATATCCCTGGGTCAGAAAGTCAATATGGCCCATGATTTGACCACTTCTTCCGTTCTAAAAACCTTCTCTGAATGTTTCCGAGTTTTCTTCCAGTTTTTTCAATGATGTTTTTCCATCTTCTAGGAAGGGTCCCCAGGGAGCCTCCTCTCCAAATCCTGCATCTGGTTTGTGCTTTCCCCTCAACCATACAGGAACCATCATCAAAGCACCTCTACAAACTGACTTCATTGGTTTACTCTCTGCCCATTTGAATTCTTTTACCATCTAATCTTCCCTTGATTTTGTTGGAAGGTGGGAATTTTATTTTGTACCAGGCACTTAGGCTGTATTGACAGAAGAGATAGGAGTCAGTGAGGTCAAAGCAGCTGAAATGTGTAAGTATAGAAGGTCAAAGCTCTCAGAGAAAAAGAGAGAGTGAGAAAGAAAGAGAGTGAGAAAGAAAGAAGAAGAAGGAGGGAGAGACAGAGTCTCTGTAGAAAATTCTCACCTGCCGTAGAATTAAATGCCTGTCAAGTCATTTAATATATTGCTAAGTTAAAGGAGACAGTGGTTTTCCCCTTTCTTCCTATAGCAGATACTGATAATATTTTTTTCTTTTTACAAACCTGGACAATCTACTTATTTATCCTCTACTCCTTCCCTAAACAGGACTAATAGTCATCTCTGTCTGAAACAGAACTCTCACAGTTCAACAGCCATGCCATTTCATTTAATTACAATGCTTATTTTTACCAACACCCAGGAGCCTGTTAGTGAAGGCACATTTTTAGAAATCTAACAAATAAGCAAATACATTCTCAGATCACAGACACAGCTCTCCAATGTTGTTTTGTACAAAAGGGAACGAGCACTTATCACGCCTACACACCAATGTTTTTTTCCTGGTAGTTTCATCTACTTAAGTGTGTTTTCTGGAAAAATGACATGTGATTTCTAGCTTTTTAAACCATAGCTAAAACTTCCTTCTTGGGTATGTGAATACCTGCTGAAAATCTTCTGTAATTATATTCAGTTCTTCTTTCATGCCTTAAAATGGCTTTATAACTGAGCAAATAAGCAAAAAAATTATGTGGGCATAGGCAGGCTAGAGAATAACTAGACAATAACTAGACAGCTTTAATGGTAACCTAGGAAGACTTTGATTTGTGAAATGTCCAGATGGCTTCATCGGTGAATTCTTCTCACATTTTAAGGAATACATAGTACTAATCTTACCCAAACTTTGTAAGAATGTAGAGAAACAGGAAATATTTCCCAACTTGTTTGTGATGCCAGCATAACCCAGATAATAAAACCTGGCAAGGACATCTTAAGAAGAGTAAATTTTATCCCAGTCTATCTTATTGCATAAATATAAGAAATCTTTTATATAAGGGGCTATACATCCATATGGGGAAAAATTAATCTTGACCCTTAACTCACACTAATTTCAAATGGATTATAGATTTACATGTAAAAGCTTTAAAAATAATAAATCTGGAAGGAGAAAGCATGGAATATGTAATGGCCATGGAGTAGGCAGGCAAAGATTTCCTCAACAGCACACAAACATCACTAATCAGAAAGAAGAACAATGATAAATTAGAGTTCATTAAATTAAAAAATTTATCTTAAAATAATAAAAAATAAGAAATTCTCTTTACTGAAAGACAACAAAGAAAAGGAAGTGACAATTCAGAGAGATAAAAGAGTTTTTCAATACAACTATCGAACACAGGACTTGCATCCAGAATATATAAAGAACTACTATAGTTCAGTAAGAAAAAGGAAAATAACCTAATTTTTAAATGAGCAAAATCTTGAACAGGCACTTTATGAAAGCAGATACCTAATAATGGGAAAATGCCGTTCTTTTTCCAATAGCATTTGCATATGCCATTCATATACAGCAAAGTATATGAATCACTTTGCTGTATACCTGAAAGCTAACACACTATAAATTAACTATACTGCAATTAAAAAAAAGATTAATAAAAAGATACAAAAC
Organism: Bos taurus; assembly: GCF_002263795.3. Lineage (NCBI taxonomy): Eukaryota > Metazoa > Chordata > Mammalia > Artiodactyla > Bovidae > Bos > Bos taurus. Next base: position 23,696,708 of record NC_037336.1, on the reverse strand, counting down.
TGAGAATTCCCTGGTGATTCAGCAGTTAGAACGCTGTGCTTCCACTGTTGAGGGCCTGGGTTCAATCCCTGGTCAGGGAACTAAGATCTTACAAGCCCTGTGGTGTGGCCAAAAATAAATTAAATATAAAACAAAAAATAAGACTATGTGAACAATTCTAAAAAAAAAAAAAAGACACTTAAATGTCCAATAAGAATTTGAAAAAAGTACTCAGTCAATAGCCCATAGGAAAGTACAAGTTAAAGCCACAATGAAATACGGTGACACAGCTGCCAGAATGAGTAAAAAAAATGTTAATGATATCCTAGGTCAGATAGGGTGGGAGATAATTGGAACTCTCCTCTACTGCTGTTTGGAACAACTCTTTTGGAAAATTGTATCTAGTAAAATGAAACATGCAAAACCCCCATGACTCACCCAATCTACCTCTGAGTATCTACCCCAAAGAAATGAGAACATATGTATACTCTAAGCATCAGATCAGAATTGTTATAGCACTATTACATATAATAGCCCTCAACTAGAAACTACCCAAATGTCTATCAACAGATAATGGATGACTAAGTTATGACACGTTTATACTATGGAATGCTGTACAGCAGTGATGAAGGATGAACTGCTGGCATATGCAATGCCAAGGATAATTTCACAGAAACAGTGCTGGACTCAAGCAGCTGACACAAAAGGACACTCTGTATTCTTCCATCTCGCAAAGCTCAAAGAAAGGCAAAACTAATCTACGATTTTTAAAAACTCCTGAATCATTCTAACATGCATCTAGGTTTGAGAACTACTTATGTATGAGGAGCTAATTGAGGTCCCAGGAAGTGATGTGATTGGGCCAGGTTTTCTTGATTCCCAGCTTTGTTTTAAATGTGTGTGAGCAATACTGCCTTCTCCATTGGGGAAAATTGACCCCACCAGAACTTGCTTCTATGTGGAACTCGTGGAACCCAGATCTAAAGTTGTTTTTACTGTCCCCAACAAATCCACTCAACATAGATTCTTTCCTGAGAGACTGCTTTCATTCAAGAGCAAACATTTCTGATTTTCCCATGAAAACCTTCTTAGATAATTTCTGTTATTTGATTTGATTTGATTTTTATTGAAACATGATTGATTTGTAATGTTGTGTTAGTTTCAGACAGCATAGTGACTCAGTTTTATATATATAAATGTATCTGAATACATATATACACATATATATATGTTCTTTTTCAGATACTTTTCCCTCATCCGTTGTTACCAAATACTGAGTATAGTTCCCTGTGCTATACAATAGGGCCTTACTGTCCATCTATTAATTTCTATTGCTTTAAAATGGCAAGCACAAAAGAGAATCCATAAATGTGAAGGAAGTACTATGTATTTCTCTTAGGTGTCATTTAATATGCCTACCTGATACTAGTTAAACTAATGTTCTGATATCAGTATTCAGCTGCTTTTTTTTTTTTGGCTTTAAGTTTTTGTTCTTTTTTTTTTTTAAGTTGAAATATAGTTGATGTTCAATATCAAATTAGTTGTAGGTGTACCATGTAATGATTTGACATTTGTGTTTATTATGAAATGGCCACCATAATAAGTGTAGTAACTGTCTCCATACAAAATTATTACAATATCATTAACCATATTGTTTATGATGTACATTTCATCCTTGTGACTTATTTATTATGTAACTGGAGGTTTGTATCTCTTTCTGTTCAATTTGGGCTTCCCAGGTGGCGCTAGTGGTAAAGAACCCACCTGCCAACGCAGGAGACACAATAGACAGTGGTTCGATCACTGGGTCAGGAAGATCCCCTGAAGGAGGGCATGGCAACCCACTTCAGTATTCTTGCCTGGAGAATCCCCATGGACAGAGGAATCTGACCAGCTACAGTCCATAGGGTCTCCAAGAGTCGGGCACGACTAAAGCAACTGAGTATGCATGCACTGTTCATTTAAAAAATCATTTAGAAAAATTCTAAAGAGGCTTAGGAAAAGAAGAATTTCAATGTCTTTCAGGGGAAATGAGAAACAATTTTTGGTCCATTAAAAAATACTTATGTTCATTTGGTGCCTTAATTCTACATGACAAAATGATAAAAGCAGAAAAAGGCTCATATTCTCTGCTTTTGGCATGAGCAGCATTGAAAGCATTCAGATTAATAAAATTCAAGAGCATTGCCAATATAAATGAAAGAGATGTATTATCCCTTTGCACATCTCATTATTAGCAATCATGACAGATAGCTGAATGAAAGAAGTCAAATGACACATTTATGTATGAAAGGATTTGAATAGTCATGGATGAAATTCACAAACGTAGATTCAGACAACCACTGGAAAACCACAAGGAAGGTAGGAATGAAAGACTAGTAAGGAGACTGACCACCCAGAAACAAGCTGTGTTACTGGAGATAACTCCTCATTTTTTTTTTTCCTGAAATCTTTATTCCCTTCTCAACTCCTTCTTGTTCTCCTTCCTCCTTTTTTTTTTTTTTCCTGGTCTTCCAGAGTTTTGTGATCTGTGGGTCTAGAAATGTGTCTCCTTATTGGTCTATCTGAATTTCAACTGATTTTTCTATTGATGTGAACACTGGTTCTTAACCTGCAGCTTTTCTTTATCATCAAATATATCAGTGGTATAATAGCCATCCAATGCCATTTTCTTTATATTTATTTCTCAAAAGGTGTAACTGAAAAATCACACCTGCTAGTGAGTTCCCCTGAACCAGTCAACCATTCTAACTCATGGCCACAGCCAAGGATTCTCTGTTCCACCCACCACCAGTAGACCTGGGCAGCAAGTCATCCATCTCTAAAGTCCTATCATATGCCTCTGTTCTTTTTTCTTTTTTTTTTTTTTAACATTTATTTACTTATTTGGTTGCGTCAATCCTTTGTTGTGGCACTTGGGGTCTTCTGTGGGGGCCCATGGGCTCAGTAGCTGGCACTTGAGATCTTAGTTCTCTGACCAGGGATCAAACCCACATTCCCTGCCTGGCAAGGCAGATTCTTTACCCACTGGACCATTAGGGAAGTCCCTTGCCTGTGTTCTTGTACCAGTGCTTGTACTGTGTCAGGTTGGCTTCTCTGGATGCAACTATTAAAACATGGCTAAAGGAGGAACTGGCACAGATTGGGCATAGAGAAATGTCAAGCTGTGATACAGGATGACAAAGCCTCTGCCAATGCCCCCAGGAGCTAGAGCACATACTGTCCATCATCACGGTACCAACTAAACACTTATACCCTCACCACCATCAGTCACTGGATGTGGGCCTCTGGGAAGGGCATTCCACAGAAAGAGGGGGTTATCTGCAGCCCAGGCACACCTAGAAGCTCGGGCATTGAGTCCTTCCCAGAAGGGGGATTGTTTCCATCACAGAGATGCAGGAAGAGAAAATGCAGATTACGCTTGGTCTCAAATGACCCCAGATTTTACTTGAAAGACTAGAGGTTTCATTCAGGTCTGATCTTAATTTGCAGCTCTGAGTATAAGCCAAAACTTCTCCATTTAATTTGGAAAATACTCCCAAATTTCATGGATCTAAATACTTGGTACACTATAAGGTCACATAGAGGGCTTTTTAAAATATACTTTTGAGAGAGATTTCTAGTTCAGTTTTCAAGAAAGACTGTGCATGAAATAAGGTTTTGGAGGGAAATGATATAACTTGAAAAGAGATTTAACATCAGCAGGGGGAATGGGACTAGGGAAAAGGGAACTCATGGCGTCTCTCTGAAGTATGTTTGACCCAGGTTCTGATTTAGATATTAATTTCTGAGCTTATGAGGTTTGGCTAAATTCTAGGGATCTAGAGTGTTCCGAAACCTCTTTAGCCTTATCCTCTCTCCCTGAATCCAAACCAGGATCCTATAAATCTGTAATTCAAATTCTGTCCTGGTCATTTAAAAGGTCTGACCACTACCATTACATCTAGTAGACAATTTAAAAACCCTTGTTTAGAGTCATGAATCCCTTTCTCTTTTGAGAGTATTCCATGTTTGGCCACATCCCAAAACTGAGCACCCTGTTACTTGCAAGCTTTTCCTTCTTGAAACAGCTCCCATTAACCAGCAGAGCAGCATAAAGAACAAAAAGGTCCACTAGGCAGAGCATCAGATCAGATCAGATCAGTCACTCAGTCGTGTCCAACTCTTTGCAACCCCATGAATTGCAGCACGCCAGGCCTCCCTGTCCATCAACAACTCCCGGAGTTCACCCAGACTCACGTCCATCGAGTCAGGGATGCCATCCAGCCATCTCATCCTCTGTCATCCCCTTCTCCTCCTGCCCCCAATCCCTCCCAGCATCAGAGTCTTTTCCAATGAGTCAACTCTTCCCATGAGGTGGCCAAAGTACTGGAGTTTCAGCTTTAGCATCATTCCTTCCAAAGAAATCCCAGGGATGATCTCCTTCAGAATGGACTGGTTGGATCTCCTTGCAGTCCAAAGGACTCTCAAGAGTCTTCTCCAACACCACAGTTCAAAAGCATCAATTCTTCGGCGCTCAGCCTTCTTCACAGTCCAACTCTCATATCCATACATGACTATAGGAAAAACCATAGCCTTGACTAGATGAACCTTTGCTGGCAAAGTAATGTCTCTGCTTTTGAACATGCTATCTAGGTTTGGTCATAACTTTCCTTCTAAGGAGTAAGCATCTTTTAATTTCATGGCTGCAGTCACCATCTGCAGTGATTTGGGAGCCCAGAAAAATAAAGTCTGACACTGTTTCCACTGTTTCCCCATCTATTTCCCATGAAGTGATGGGACCGGATGCCATGATCTTTGTTTTCTGAATGTTGAGCTTTAAGCCAACTTTTTCACTCTCCACTTTCACTTTCATCAAGAGGCTTTTTAGTTCCTCTTCACTTTCTGCCATAAGGATGGTGTCATCTGCATATCTGAGGTTATTGATATTTCTCCTGGCAATCTTGATTCCAGCTTGTGTTTCTTCCAGTCCAGTGTTTCTCATGACGTACTCTGCATATAAGTTAAATAAACAGGGTGACAATATACAGCCTTGACGAACTCCTTTTCCTATTTGGAACCATGGATGTTATCTAATGACATGAGAACTTTGCTGGGAGCTAACTTGAAATCAGTTTCCTATGCATTGGGCTTTATAAGGTCTTCCCTTGGTAGCTCAGACAGTAAAGCATCTGCCTGCAATGTGGGAGACCTGGGTTCAATCCCTGGGTCAGGAGGATACCCTGGAGAAGGGAATGGCAACCCACTCCAGTACTGTTGCCTGGAAAATTCCATGGATGGAGGAGCCTGGTGGGCTACAGTCCATGGGGTTGCAAAGAGTCAGACACAACTGAGTGACTTCACTTCACTTATAAGGTCACTCCGTGCACTTTTGATATCTGGTTGATGTCCAATAAGGGTATTTGCAATAACAGTTTTAAGAACAGGAATGCTATTCCATTGTTTGTTTGTTTAAGAATAAATCTAGATTTGTTTGATTTTTAATTTTTTTCACTGCATTACGCAGTATGTGTTTTCTGACCAGGGATCGAATTCACACCAGCTGCAATAGAAGCAAAGTCATAACCACTGAGCTGCCAGGGAAGTTCTATTCCATTGTTTTCGATTGCCTTGAGATGGTTTAGTCGTTCAGTCGTGTCTGACTCTTTGTGATCTCATGGACTGTAGTCTGCCAAGCCCTTCTGTCCATGGGATTTCCCAGGCAAGAATACTGGAGTGGGTAGCCATTTCCTTCTCCTGGGGATCTTCCTGACCCAGGGATCAAACCCATGTATCCTGCATTGCAGGCAGATTCTTTACCGGCTGAGCCACCAGGGAATCCCTGATTGACTTACCAACTATCATATCAAATTCTTTTTTTTCTGTGGTGGCCAATAAGAATTATATCAAATATATTTATTTTGTGTGATTTTTTAAATTGAGGTATAATTGACATACAACACTATATTAGTTTCAGTTATACAACATAATGATTCAATATATGTATATAGTCTTAAATGATCATCACAATAAGTCTAGTTAACATCCATCACCAGACATAGTTACAGAAATGTTTATTTCTTGGGATGAGACTTTTTAAGACTTTCTTTCTTAGCAGCTTTCAATATGCAATACAGTATTATCAACTATGATTGCCATGCTGTATATTATATCCCCATAGCTTATTTATTTCATAACTGGAAGTTTGTTCCTTGAATATATCTCTTGAAGTAAAAACAAAAAGTAGTTTAGTATTATAAATTTGGAGCTTGTATCATTGATCAATAGTCCAAATACTATGATTTGAGTCTATCAACGATGTAAAAATAGAAGATCCACATTATTGTCAGATTCAGTGCCAAAGAATTGATGCTTTTGAACTGTGGTGTTGAAGACTCTTGAGGGTCCCTTGGACTGCAAGGAGATCCAACCAGTCCATCCTAAAGGAAATCAGTCCTGAATAATCATTGGAAGGACTGATGCTGAAGCTGAAACTCCAGTACTTTGGCCACTTGATGGGAAGGACTGACTCCTTGGAAAAGACCCTGATGCTGGGAAACATTGAGGAGAAGGGGACAACAGAGGATGGGATGGCTGGATGGCATCACCGACTCAATGGACATGAGTTTGAGTAAACTCTGGGAGTTGGCAATGGACAGGGAGGCCTGGTGTGCTGCAGTCCATGGGATCGCTGAGTCAGACACAACTGAGCAGCTGAACTGAACTGAACTGAACCCAAATCTTTCTTCAAACAAAGCAAGGTTAACATTTTGTCCTCAGTCCTTCATGGTAAGTATCCAGATTCCTTTCCTATTCTCCTATTGCTTTTTCTCCCTCTTTTTTTTTTTTTGGCCCTCCTCAACCAGAGTATGAATGTGTGTTAGTCACTCAGTCGTGTCCAACTCTTTGCAACCCCATAGACTGTAGCTCACCAGGCTCCTCTATCTGTGGATTTCTCCAGGCAAGAATACTGGAGTGGGTTGCTCTTGACTTATCCAGGGGATCTGCCCAAAGTAGGGATCAATCCTCGGTCCCCGCATGGCAGGCAGATTCTTACCATCTGAGCCACCAGAGTAGCCCCAACCAGAGTATAAGCCCCTTCAAAGGCCAGGGTGCTGGAAGCCTCTTTTTCTATAGCTTTCATTGCCTGGCTTAAATCCAGTAGGTAAAACAGTCTCCAGGCTCTGGAGGAGTGGGACTATTAAATGTAATTTTACAGTTTCATGGGGTTGAAGCTGTGTCTCGCATCCGCCTGACAGGCGTATGTAATTAGTTCCGGTGAGAAGTCAGGAGAAGGATGCAATATCAATAAAATAGAACTCAGTCAGCAAAGAGACTCATGTCAGCATGTAATTCCCCTTCCTCCGCCTCCACTGTTCAGCCACCTTTTCCACACTGATGGTCACCATCTGGCGGTTGTCTCTTCCTACCTCTGTCCTCCAGCCAAAGGACTCAAGTTGATCAAAGTGTCAGTGGAGAGAGACCGAAGAAAAGGCCCTTTGCAGCATAACTGACTCTGGGTCCCCCACCTCTGTAGGAATCATCTTAATAGTAGTGGATGAACCCACAGGCATCTGAAGCTGCTGGGCACCTCTGAGTGCCCTAGATGCCTGCACCAAAAATAAGTGTCAGATAGAAATGCAGATTATCAGGCCCTGCTTTCTTCCTACTGAACCAGAATCGTGGAGGTTTAATAAGATCCCCAAGTCATTCATATACACAGTTAAGCCTGAGAAGCACTAGAACATTCTTCCCTATGCGTACCAGAAAGGTGATCCTGGGCGAAGCTAGGTATCTAAACAAAATGTGTCAGAAAAGATTTGCAGATCTGGCTTCTCTGGTGGTCCAGTGGTGAAGAACTCCACCTGCCAATGCAGGGAATATGGGGTTTGATGCCTGGTTGGGGACGATCCCACATGCCAAGGGGCAACTAAGCCCATTCCACACAACTCCTGAACCCACTCGATGCACCTGTTGAGCCAGTGCACCCTGGAGCCCATGCTTTGCAACAAGAAAAGCCACAATGAGAAGCTTGCACTCTATAACTAGAGAGTAGCCACCTGCTCACTGCAACTAGAGACAGCCTGTGGGCAGCAACGAAGACTCAGTGTAGCGAAAATTAATTAAATAAATATCAATTTTAAAAAAGATTTGCAGATCAATTAATTCATTGATCCTGGAGAAACAATAACATCAAAATGTACACATTAATAAGAGAACAGTGTTACCACCTAATAAAATATTTATTAACAAATTGAATAAGAAACTGCAGAGTGTAACACTGCAGTTCATTAATATTTCAAAGCACCATCATAAAGACTACTCAGTAAATATTTGCATTAAATTAAATTAAAATACTATTTGTGTTTATTTGTTTGCTTGTTGCTTTGTTTTGGTTTTGCCTGATCTAGGTCACACAAATGCTAAAAGGCAGTTCTTTATCATTAGGCAAACTTTTTAGCAGTTTCTAAGATTCCTAAAGTTGTTACTCCTTCCATCCTTGACATTTCTACCTGGGCTATTACAATATCTTACCTCAAGCCATGTGCGGATCCCTATTTTTAAATTGCTTTTTAATTAAAGGTGATATATGTCCTACCTGGAGAATACAGGAGAATATTTCAAAGACTAGAAATTACCCACAGTGCTAGCTTGAGAAAAATACAGTTAACATATTTATATATTTTCTTCCAACTTTTTAAAGTAGTTAAAATGATGCTGTATTAATAGGTTGGTATGATGATTTATTTTAAATTAAGACAAAGCATATTATTATGTTATAATCTGGAATATAATAAAAACTTCATATAATTATATTCTATTGCATCATATTTTATTGGACACCATAACTTACCTAACTATTCCTTCATTATAGAACACTTTAAATTATTGGCAATTTTTACTTTTTAAATAAAGAGGTGAAAATCATCATGAATAAAATTTTATTCATACTTTGGCATAGAAACATTACAAAAACCTTGATACAGACTGCCAAACTAGGTACCAATTCTTTACAAGACTGACCATCTCATCAGAACCTCACAAATGCCTAAGGTATTAGGGAAGAGTATATTTCATTGTGTGAATAGAAAATTTTATATTTATATTGTTTTCTCCAGGAGATAATTCATTTTTTTCAATGCTCATTTATCTATTTCATGGCATTTTTCCCATAGGGTTTGTATGTGATAGTTATAGCTATTGTCTCTATTTGAATCTATGTTACAAACTTTTTTAGAGATGTTTTTAAGCAAAATTTTATATAGCCAAATTGATCTTTACTATATCTTTTGTTTGCTTCTAGGCTTAGAAAATATTCTCCTGCTCAGAGACAGAAATTTTATTTCTATTATTGTCTAGTGATCTTCTATCTTGACTTTTAAATTCAACTGTTTAGTCCATCTGGGATTGATTTTGGTGTTAGTATGAGATGAGAAAATAAAGGAATTTTTCCAAATTATAAACCACTTGTTTCAATACAATGTATTGAATCTTTTTCTTTTCTACTCAATTGTTATACAACACAAACACACACATTAACATATATAAACATGACATATATAATTTATATAACATAACAAATATTGTGCTGTCATCAGATCTGAGCTATACATTCTTAAGTGATAAACACTCCTTTTATTATTGTGACTTTACAGTAGGTTCACATACATTTCGGACAACACTTTTGCTGCTGCTTTTCTAAGTGTTTCTATGTATTTTCCTATATTTTCAACATCTTAGCTTTTTAATTATTAATTTCTAAAATTCTATACAAACTCTAAAAAATTCTGAAAGAAGTGGGAATACCAGAGCACCTGTCCTGCCGCCTGAGAAATCTGTATGCAGGTCAAGAAACAACAGTTAGAACTGGACATGGAACAACAGACTGCTTCCAAATCGGGAAAGGAGTATGTCAAGGCTGCATATTGTCACCCTGCTTATTTAACTTATATGCAGAGTACATCATGTGAAATGCTGGGCTGGATGAAGCACAAGCTGGAATCAAGATTGCTAGGAGAAATATCAATAACCTCATATATGCGGATGACACCGCCCTTATGGCAGAAAGTGAAGAACTAAAGGGCTTCTTGATGAAAGTGAAAGAGGAGAGTGAAAAAGTTGGCTTAAAACTCAACATTCAGAAAACTAAGATCATGGCATCTGATCCCATCACTTCATGGCAAATGGATGGGGAAACAATGGAAACAGTCAAAGACTTTATTTTTGGGGGGCTCCAAAATCACTGCAGATGGTGACTGCAGCAATGAAATAAAAAGACTCTTGCTCCTTGGAAGGAAAGCTACAATTAACCTCGACAGCATATTAAAGCACAGACATTACTTTGCCAACAAAGTTCTGTCTAGTCAATGCTATGGTTTTTCCAGTAGCCGTGCATGGATGTGAGAGTTGGACTATAAAGAAAGCTGAGTACTGAAGAACTAATGCTTTTGAACTGTGGTTTTGGAGAAGACTCTTGAGAGTCCCTTGGACTGCAAGGAGATCCAACCAGTCAATCCTAAAGGAAATCAGTCCTGGAATGTTCATTGGAAGGACTGATGGTGTAGCTGAAACTCCAATACTTTGGCCACCTGATGTGAAGAAATGACTCACTACAAAAGACCCTGATGCTGGGAAAGATTGAAGGCAGGAAGAGAAGGGGACGACAGAGGATGAGATGGTTGGATGGCATCACTGATGCGATGGACATGAGTTTGAGTAAACTCCGGGAGTTGGTGATGGACAGGGAAGCCTGGTGTGCTGCAGTCCATGGAAACGCAAAGAGTCGGACACAACTAAGTGACTGAACTGAATATTTTATTACGGTGAGAAGATTTGATGGATGTTACAGTGATTGGTACTTTACTGGAATTCCTTTTTGCCTTGTAAAGGGTCAGTTTTTGTAAAGGTTCAACATGGGTTTGTTTGATTGGAAGGTACAGAATTCTCTCTATACATCCAATAAATTAAACATGTTATCACCTCATTAATATCTTCCATATTCTGACTAATTTTATGTCTGCTTGATACATAAATTTTGGAAAGCTGTGTTAAATCACCCACTCTGATTGTGGACTTGTGAAATTTGCTCATTATTTCTTAGTTTCTTTTTACGCATTTCATGGATATGTGGTTAAATACAAGTTTATGATCTGTGTTCTTGATGGATTTTTCTTTGTATTGTTATGCCATGCCTCTTGAGTTCTATTAATACTTTGGTTCATATTCTATATGTAATGTTGATGTTGCTATTAAAGTAGCAATAGTGTGTGCATCTTTCTTTATCCTTTGATTTTCAACTTTTCTACATAGTTTTGTTTAAATTGTGTCTATTGAATATAGTATATTGCTGGATTTAAGAACTGATTAGATAATTCTTTTCATTTATGAGCTTAATCTCTTGGTATTTGTTTTTAACTATTGAACCCAGGTCTCCCACATTGCAGGCAGGCAGACAAACACTTTACCCTCTGAGACACCAGGGAAGCCCCAGTTGATATATTTGGATTTATACATCTTATCTGGGGCTTTCTTTTTATCATTCTTTTTATTTTCTTTTTTTTTCTTTTTGAATTGATATTCCCCATAAGCCCCTTAGTCAAGGCTATGGTTTTTCCTGTGGTCATGTATAGATGTGAGAGTTGGACTGTGAAGAAGGCTGAGTGCCAAAGAATTGATGCTTTTGAACTGTGGTGTTGGAGAAGACCCTAGAGAGTCCCTTGGACTGCAAGGAGATCCAATCAGTCCATTCTGAGGGAGATCAACCCTGGGATTTCTTTGGAAGGAATGATGCTAAAGCTGAAACTCCAGTACTTTGGCCACCTCATGCGAAGAGTTGACTCATGGAAAAGACTCTGATGCTGGGAGGGATTGGGGGCAGGAGGAGAAGAGGACGACAGAGGATGAGATGACTGGTTGGCATCACTGACTCGATGGACGTGAGTCTGAACTCCGGGAGTTGGTGATGGACAGGGAGGCCTGGCGTGCTGCGATTCATGGGGTCACAAAGAGTCGGACACGACTGAGTGACTGATCTGATCTGATCTGATCTGATAAGCCCCTTTTTTCCTCCTCTGCTGATTTGGAAGCTATAGGTTGAATTTGTACCTTTTTGGTGGTTACTCTTAAATGTTGATATATGTAAATATTTCTAAGTCTACTTTTTCACTACTTCATCATTTTATAATTTTCTGAGCCTAACAATTGTTTCCTGGATTCCATGCCTCTGTTCTTAACTCAGTGTTATTAATACTTTTATAATTTAGAAAGACTCTATTCTTTATTTCCATAATTGTTGGATGTTTATTTTCTCATGTCCATTTAATTTAAGAATTTTTGCTTTTTCATATATTGGTGGTTTTTGTTGTTATTCAGATTGCTGAATTTAGCTTTTAGAGCATTCTACATGTATTTATTTTAAAGTTTTTTTCAACTGATATGCAATGCTGTTTTAATGTGAGGTCAAACTATGTCCCATTGTTGATTTTGTTCAATGGGTTTCTGAGATCAAATTTCTTAACACACTTAGTAGAAGTTTGGCCATATTTCTGAAATTAAATTTTCTCATGTATGGTGGCATTTTGGTTTGCAGACTCATTTTGAATACAAAGTCCTTCAGTTTTCATTTTCTTCTCACTCTTGCTTTTTGCATTGCATGTTTATCTAGAATTTTTATGTTTGAAATGGATGGGATAAGGAAACATGTCCTCATCAGTTAATTCTATCATTGTCATCGTCTAGTCTAGTCACTACCACGATGATGATAGAATTAACTGATCATATGTCAGCTCGATTTCTATGTTAATGGTTGAGGTAAATTCCTCCAATACCACTGAGATTCTTTAGACATGCTAAAATTTTAAGTTAATTTGGGAAGTATTGATACCTTATTAGACTTTCCAACCAAGAACAGGAGGAGTGTGAGTTTTCATTTGATCAGGTCTTTTTTCATTTGTTTCTATCTTTCTTTAAATGTTCATATTCTAATGCCTTCTGGAATAGTTAACCCTGTACCACTCAGTTCTTGATGAACATTGCTAACTTCAGATTCCTAGAATCTATGCAGGAGGCAGGAAGATTCAGACTTGAGGTGATGTTTCTCCTCATTCCCCACAAGGTCTCTTCCATCAATAAATGTCACTTGTACTTATTTTTTGCTGTGAAAGGATGCTATGAGCAGTGCTTCAGTCTGTAAGGACACGAGCCCATTTTTCTACCTAGAATTGCTGGCTATTCTGATAATTTAGGTCTACATCTTCTTGGACTAGCTTCCTACAATCATCTGTTTCCTTTTTCAAGCACAATGTCAAGGCCCAAGGCCAGAAATGCATGGCCAAAAGCCAAGACCAGAATTAGTCTATAGGCTAGAGCAGCAGTTGTTGCTGATGGAAGGCGTGTGTGGGTGTGAGTGTGTGTGTATTTGTGCATATTAAGGACACCTGCTTATAAGTCTCTGGAGAAAAGAATTTTTTCTCATAATTGTCAAGCTCTACTTCCCCTCTGTTGCACTTTGTTGATTATAAAATATTTGTTCTGAATGATAATTATCTGGCATGGGGTGGGGGGAAGTGTAGCAATCTAATAAATAAATATGCCATTATGCTCATATTTAATCCATTTAAATTTGACTATTTATTTAACAATGGGAGCTTCCAGATATTTTGGGGTACTAACATGTCATGTTTAGATGTAATTAACTCTTTTCATTTTAATTTACTTATATCATGTCTGCTATCTTCAAAAGAAATGTCATTTGGTCTACCACTCAGCATGGAAAAGTGGATTTAAAAAAATAAATCATTTGTTCTGAAATTTTCCCATAAAGTGTTTACAAAATGGAATAATTTCTAAACTATCAATAAATACTATATGTATATATTTGATATATATGTATACATATATAGTATTTTTTCTCCAAATAATGATTGTAAACTGAGTCAAAGTTTCAAGATCTACAAGATTCTTGATGACAACAATAACAACAACAAAAAATAAATCAAAACAAAGTCTCGTAAGATAGTCAGGACAAAGCCAAATTGTTGTGAAATGAAAGGTTGCTACATGGGTCATCTCTTTTGGAACCATAAGATCAGTTTTTCACAAGATAAAATAGTTTGAATCAGGCATTTTTAGTTAGACTAGTTTACAACATAATTTCATTACTCTAAAGAACTGAACATAGCACCCCACTCCAGTACTCTTGCCTGGAAAATCCCATGGACAGAGGACCCTGGTGGGCTGCAGTCCATGGGGTCACAAAGAGTCAGAAATGACTGAGCGACTTCACTTTCACTTTTCACTTACATGCATTGGAGAAGGAAATGGCAACCCACTCCAGTGTTCTTGCCTGGAGAATCCCAGGGACGGGGGAGCCTGGTGGGCTGCCGTCTATAGGGTCCCACAGAGTCAGACACGACTGAAGCGACTTAGCAGCAGCAGCTTGATAACTTTAAAAATAGATATCAATATTTATACTTAAAATTCCACGTTAAAACAAAAATTCTAAGATCCAATAGATTAACATGAGTTATTATAAGAAGAAACTTCTGAAATATCGGTTGTTGCTTGTTGATTACACTGTGCAACACTTTCAAGGGTAATGAGAAGACAAACCAAGATTTAGAACATTCCTTTGACTGAATTATGTCCTTGTAATTTGCCACAAATCCTTCAATTAAAACAAAAAGCCTTGAATTATTACAATAATAATCTGAATCTTTGACTCTCTTTATGCTATTACTTCAAAGAAATGAATGCTATCCTGTGAAAATCATTGAAGGAAAGAGCAATACATATGCTATAATATTCTAGAGACTAAGTCTTTAATAATCAACCACAAATAATTCCCAGTTCAGAAACCAGCTTTTCAAGAATAAAAAGAATCCACTTTAAAATACATTTTAAGTGTATCTTTCATTCTCAAAAACCAGAAAATATGTGAGTCCATAGCTATTGCTCTAGGTTCTGCAATGTTCCTTCAACATTCCTTCTGGGGATTTAAATGGATTTAATTTTTAATGGAATGAAATTTAATAAAACTGTCCCTCGTTGCAAAACACCAGTGATTGGAATACCTACTATAACACAAGCTTTCTACTTTTCATCCAACTTTTCATTACTAAAGGATTTGATTGTAGTACTTTTTTCAAGCCACCCCTTTCATCCTTAAATATTAACTTTATTTCAACTGTCATTCTAACATCGTTCCCAGCCCTTTCTTGTTTCTAACCTTAGGAGCCCAGTTAAAAAAAAGTAACAAGCACGTTCTCCATGTTCAGGTAAGTGTGCCAAGTTGTGGATTTCTTCAGAGGACAATTTGAGTTATTAACTTCCAGGATTGGAATAACAATCCAAACTCTCACCTCCTTGGTAATATCCCCATCAGACTGTATACATCATCTAGCTAATCAATCTAATTCCAAAGCATTTATCATCTTTCATGGCTGACCATTTTGTTCTGAATAGTATTAACGTGACTCATTTGTGTCCTACTCTTTGCGACCCCAAGGACTGTAGCCCGCCAGGCTCCTCTGTCCATGGAATTCTCCAGGCAATAACACTGGAATGGGTGGCCATTTCCTTCTCCAGGGGATCTTTCCGACCCAAAGATGGAACCGGTTCTTCCTCATGGTAGGCAGATTCTTTACCACCTGAGCCACCAGGGAAGCCCAAGGAGAAGCCTTTGAAAGTGACTATTCAAAGGAATGCCTGGACGTACATAAAGAAGTCTATTCTGTCTTTTTTGAGACAGCACTTAACATTTTTGAACAAAACTGTGACATCTACCTATGCCCACATTGCCTTCCTCTTTCTGCATTAAGGTTTTGGCACATTCTTCAATTCCATTCTCTCACCCTTTCTTATCTGGGTGTAGTCCAATTTGCTTATGTCCCTCTTACAGTGAGGCTTCCAGAACAGAGTAAGTTTCAGACAGTCTAATCAGTGAAAACTAAGTATAAATCCTATTCTTGCGGTTTTACTCCTTAACATGGAATTTGTTTGGGGGAGAGGGGAGGGATATCAAATTCTTATTTTATTTTCAATTTATAGCTAAAATCTCTGGACTTTTTTATTTGATAAGTTGCCAAGCTGGTCTCCTTTTTAGACCTGTATGAAGCAATTCTCCTTGTTTTCTTTTGCACTAAAATTAACCTCCTTGACTGTCCAGCAGTTAAGATTCTTCACTTCCACTATAGCGAGCGCAGGCTCACCTCTGGTTGGGGAACTAAGATTCCACAGGGTTTACAGTGTGGCCAAAAGAAAATAAAAAAGAAAAATAGAATCAGAAAAATACTTATATAGCCACAATTCCACTAATCTAAGCATATCAAATCAATCATTTAAAATTTTCCCTTATGTCTTTCCTTACACTTAGTAATACTCCAATTATATGTACCACTTTGTTAATTCATTTTACATTATGTCATAAGTACATTTCCATATTTCTACATAAATTTCAAATTTTTCATCCTATTTAAATCTTCTGCAAATTTTCCATCAAATTAATACACCGTGATGTCATTAAACATTTCCAGTATTACTATTATAAATAATCCTACCTATTTCCCAAGATTATAAGGTTAGATGAACTTCCTCTATGAATCTATAGTACTACTGCCAAACTGCTTTCTAAATGGAAGGTTAGGACTTCTCTGGCAGTCCAGTGGTTAAGACTCTGCACTTCTACTGCAGGGGCAGAGGGTTTGATCTCTGGTTGGGGAAGTTCTGCACACCAAGCAATGTAGCCAAAAAACAAAAAGGAGATGGATATGGTAGGCATCCCCTGACTCTGCAGGAATGACAATCCCAAGGACTGCCCTCTAAGCATATAAGGATATCTTTGTTTCCTTCAAATTAATGGATGTAAATTATAGATATTGGGGCTTCCCACGTGGCTCAGTAGTAAAAAAAAAAAGTCTGCCTGACAATGCAGGAGACGTCCTTGGGTCCAGAAGATCCCCTGAGGAGGATATGGCAACCCACTCCAGTGTTCTTGCTTGGGATAATCCTATAGACAGAGGAGCCCGGCAGACTACAGTCCATGGCGTCTCAAAGAGTTGGACACGACTGAGTGACTGAGCATGTACACATGCATTATAAGTATTAGGTTTACCCTCTTAATTAGAAAATGAAGAGCAGCGACTATCCTTTTATACCTTACGCCAAATTCCCTAGCAGTACCATGCAAGCATCTTTTATAACCTGACTCCACCTTACCTTTCCAACCCTCGCCTTTTCCTCCAGGTGCAGTTAATAACCTTAACCTGTGCATTCCAGTAGCCAGTGTCTGTGTAAGATATATCACATTGTTTCATAAATGGAAGTCTATCTACATCTTTGTCTCTCACCTAGACTGTGAGATTTTCAAGAGAAGGATGAGGATGAGGTCTTCATTTTTCTGTTACCAGTACCTACAAGTGTACCTGACATAGAGTAAATGTTTTGTGAAGGAATAGAGAAAGACACCCAGTCCATCTTTTCTGCAAGGGTGATACTGCTATAGTGGTACCTTGTTTTTTCTAAGATGCGTTTCATTGATTACTGCTAATGTTGAATATTTTCCTGTAGTTAATCATTGAATCATCAGTTGTGTGATTGTTGATAGTCTTTGCCCATATATATGTTGGGGTAGGCTTCTATATTGCTATCATCAATCTGAATGTTCATTTTCACTTCGCAAAAGCTTATATAGCATTCATGGCTTTCCAGGTGTGGCTCTAAGTGCTTGACAAGTATCAACCCATTTAATACTTGCAAAAAACACTTGGAGATAGATGCTATTAGAGGCACAGAGAAATTAACTCACTCACCCAAAGTCACACAGCTAGGTAGACCCAGGATTTGAACCTAGGGACTTCAGAGTCCAGGCTCCTAATCCCTAATTTTATGCTATCCCTATTTTATGCTATCCCTAATTATATTTTAATATTTATTTTTATAATATTGCTATAATAGAAAGCTAGTTGGTGGTTGTGGTATTTATTTTAGTTACTTTATTTTCAGTTGTACTCACATTTCAAAAATAATTTGTGTGGACCAAAGCTGGATTATGATCCAGAGCCCCTCTCCTTCAAATAGGTTGGTTGTTTTTAATGCTGATTTGCCTGGCCTGGCATTTGACACACTATTGTGGTCCCCAGGAGCCTGACGCCCACTTCCCTCCCCTGCTCCATGTGCAATCCTGATTGTGGAGATGTTTCCTTTGTTTCTGGAATGTAATTCACTCTCCCTGCTGAGACTGAGACTCTTTTATACATCGAACTGACTTTCCCCACAGATTGCCCAGCTTCTCCTGTGCAAACAGTAGAAGGCAGATTGTACTTTCCACTGAAAATGCCTCTGCTGGCTTGTCCCAACTATCAGACAGAAGCCTATGTCAGACAGTAAGGTGCTTTCTGTGAGACTAAGGCCATCTCCTCTTTTGGGTATCATGATCTTAGGCTGCTGTTTATACCCACAGAAACCATAGAGTTTCTTAGAGTGTGAATTCAAACCCCTACCCTCAAAGCACAGCACAGAGCAGAGTGCAAGTCATCTTCCCACCCTCCACCCACCTGAGCTTCCTCTGCCACTTCTTGACTTATATCCATTAGCCACTGCCCCTCTGTAGGGATTCCAGCTAGCCTCATCATACTGAGAGAATCTGTTAGTCTTTACATTTTGTTCATATTTCAAAGCTTAGAAAGTTGCCAAACCTTGGAAAATGTTGGGACTGAAAGGCGAGTGTCATGCTCTTCCTTTAAAGTTTTTGTTTTTTTCAGTTTTAGGCAATAAACATTTAATCTGTCAAGGGCTCAAGGATATGAACTTGTGGTGGATGAGTTACCTGTGATAAAACTTCATTTGCCGGGAGGGGTAATTCTCAAATTCCCCTCTTAGTTTTCTTTGATCATATACTCTGGAAATGAATCTAGGGATTCTTTTAATTCCAGTTATTGACTTCTAGGTACTAAATGAACACTAATTAGATAAGATTATCCCTTGAGGTAAAACAATAATGTGAGGGGGGGAAAAACACTTGAAGTGTTTCACTAAAGATCAGAAAGGGGTATTATACTTTGTATTATATTTTTTTCTTCCTTCAAAGTTCAGTCTCATTAATTTGATCCATTAATCTACCTTTCAGCATTCTTCTGAATATGAATTCTGTTTCTAATATGTTCACACCAGCAAATTGATTATCTAAAATTTGATCAAAAATGTCTCCTGTGTCTTCATTCCATTTCCTGTTGTCCTATGCATGACCCCTCACATACACTCAGGGTCTCCCTTCTCACTGGACCACCTAAGCATCCACACAGCTGTACTATAATGCAGTCTACATTCCTCTCTTCTGTCCATTATGTTGCTATAAGAGACTTTGCAAAATACCATACCAAAATCCAGGTAGATTGTTTACCCAGATTTGCCTGATAAAACAAAGTATTTGTGTTAAGGAAGGATAAGATATCCCTAGGGATTTTATGATATGTGTTTGATTTTTTTTCTTAATTATATTTCTCTTCCATATTCACAAGGTAAAGCTGATATGGGATATCCCTAAGTGGCTATGAACTTTGTTCCATCCTTGTAGTTCCTGCCGGAGTAGGCAATGGCACCCCACTCCAGTATTCTTGCCTGGAAAATCCCATGGATGGAGGAGCCTGGTAGGCCGCAGTCCATGGGGTCGCTAGGAGTCGGACACAACTGAGCGACTTCATTTCCACTTTTCGCTTTCATGCATTGGAGAAGGAAATGGCAGCCCACTCCAGTACT
The DNA here is from genome assembly GCF_002263795.3 of Bos taurus. Lineage (NCBI taxonomy): Eukaryota > Metazoa > Chordata > Mammalia > Artiodactyla > Bovidae > Bos > Bos taurus. The sequence continues at coordinate 23,676,998 of NC_037336.1, read as the reverse complement.
CTTGCCTGGAAAATCCCATGGATGGAGGAGCCTGGTGGGCTGCAGTCCATGAGGTTGCTTAGAGTCAGACACGACTGAGCGACTTCACTTTCACTTTTCACTTTCATGCATTGGAGAAGGAAATGGCAACCCACTCCAGTGTTCTTGCCTGGAGAATCCCAGGGATGGGGGAGCCTGGTGGGCTGCCGTCTATGGGGTCACACAGAGTCGGACACGACTGAAGCGACTTATCAACAACAACAACGACAAGAAGTTCCTGCAGGTTTCAGAAGTAAGGCTATCTACTCCTAAGGTCCCTCACGTTATATTTTCCCAAAGTTTCCCTAAGTCTGATAACTTTTCTCGGGAGGAGACATTAAAAACTTCAGAAAGTGGAATTTAAAGTTACTTTATTGGGTTCATCAGATATTTCTTGATCACTAGATTTGAATAAAATAGTTTTCCAGTAGTAGTATATTAATATCTAGACAGCTGATTTATTATAGTCGTCAAGAAATAGAAATTTTTTGAGCAGAATAGTATGGGTCCTTTTTTTTCATAAAAAATCATTTTGTTTTCACAATTCAGCTATTGCCATTATTTATAAAGATAGAATTCTTCCCATTTTATCCCAGGTGGCTTATATCTTCATACAAAAAGCCCTCACCACTTCTAGTCCATCATTTCATTAACCTTTTTAAAGTTGATTTCAAGTAAAACTGGAAGCACAAAGTTCCAGGTACACTTAACTAACAATTCAGTGTTGTAAACACTTACAAAATTCAACTTCTGCCTCAGATGTTATTTTGTATTACAAAATGATTCTTCAATGACATTTATTTTTCAATAAATGTCTCATTTATATAAAAGTTGTTTTACAGCCACAATCTTAAAATTTGGAATGAAAGTCCTAAAATGATTGCATGTAAAAGATGTCCATCCTAGCCAATGTTAACTCTAGCAACAGGGCAAGCATAACAGAAATGAAATCCTTATGAAAATCTTAACATTTTTTCTTGTTCTAGGGATTTTCTTGTGTGTGTGTATGCTCAGTTGTGCCTGACTCTTTTCAATCCTATGGACTGTAGCCTGCCCGGCTCCTCCGTCCATGGGATTTTCCAGGCAAAATACTGGAGCGGGTTGCCATTTCCTACTCCAGATCTTCCCAACCCGGGTTGAACACACATCTCCTGCATTGCAGGTGGATTATTTACCACTGAGCCACCAGGGAAGCCCATGGATCATCTTAGCTGAATGCATATACATACATGCTTTTAAATTAGTGCTTTCCCTTGGCGAATTCTTAGACTTTTCTCTAGTGTCCCAAAGCTAGAACTGTTAGTTCAATTCCCCACCATTCTGAAAAGAGAGTCTCATAGAAATTTCTATTTTTAGGCTTATGGTTTTAGAGCAAATTTACATTACTGGTCCTGACTTTTGGTAATCTCTCATTCCAGAGAACAAGGCCTTTCATACATTTTGTAATTAAGAAATGAATGAATACCCCAATGAATACTGCTGCTGGGGCTGCTGCTAAGTCACTTCAGTCGTGTCCGACTCTGTGCGAACCCATAGACGGCAGCCCACCAGGCTCCTCTGTCCCCAGGATTCTCCAGGCAAGAACACTGGAGTGCATTGCCACTTCCTTCTCCACCAGTGAATACTACAAAGTATAAAATGCAAAAGCTAGTATTAGTGTTGATTTCTTAAACACAGTATTGGGTTTCTTTTTCAATGACTCATTGGCAACACTAACTGAGCAACTGTTTCCCACTATGAAAGGCATCCTTTTCCTGTAACGTGTCATCCAAAGAAACAGGTTCAAAACCTACTCTGAGTTCAGCTTTAACTATCAAGCACTATTTCGTTTGTGTGTTTTGTGTACCTAATATGTGGAATCCTAACTTTTCCTTCAAAATCCAATCAAAAATTAACAGGCAATATATATATGACTCCGTCTGTAGTCACATACATTTGAGCTCAGTTTAGTAAGGTTTTGTAAATGGGCAATTAGCACCTTTGCATATTTAGTTAAAGAGCTAGTTTAATTGTGATGTTAAGTATCTACCTTTTGTCTTGATCTGTTTCATTTTAATGTAGGCATCAAGCAAAGAAATAAAATGAGAATCTATAGTCAAAAAGATATTTGTGGATACTTAGAAAACATTCATGTCTTTATTTATATATAATACAGGGTAATGAATGCAATGGAAAGTGTTAAATTCCTGTGTAGTGATGAGTCAGTTTTGCCCTGTGGCAATACCAATAACTGAATAAAGCAAATTTGCCCTTTTCTGTGGCTGACGCAATTACCACGTGTTCAGGCACCATAATTAGTGACACTCCACACTCTCAGAAATCTTAAAGTGTGGAAAGCAAATGGAAAAAGAGTATTATCTAATGCACCAACAATTCAAATGTGCATGTGATAAAATGGTTGCTTTTAGTACAGCATGCATGGAATGAGGTCTTCGGAATTTCTCAGTAGCAGGTGTTGGTATATAAATATACATCCTGAATGGTACATCTGGCCTCTCTCTGTTCCCCCTTCTCTGTTTCTTTTCTTTGTTAAGCCACTGACCTTATTGCTCATTCAAGAATAACTCACCAGAAGTGATTGTCATGTTCTTCAGATTAGGATAACAAAATGTGTATTATTTTGTGCTATCATGAAATTCATTTAAAGTACCTCTTTTAAGATGGGTGAATTGTTTATTCTGAAATAAATGGCTTTTTTTTTTAAGCTATAAGAGCTCCATTATTTGATTATGCTAAATATAGAATTAATGCCTAGTATACAATCTTCTGATTAAAAGCTCTGAGAAAAATATGTTGTGTTCAGTATACTTTTAACAAAATTACTTATTGTTACTTGCCGGAGGGTCATCATCTGCTCCTAAATGAGAGATTTTTCCAAGGTTGGAGAAATGACATTTATTTAGTCAAATGTCCAATCTTCTAGCTTCCAAGACTAACTTTAAGTCCCTGATATTACACTATGTTTCAGGGTAATTTACCAGGCATTTAGGGGCAAGTTTTTACCCTTGGACTTCTTCAGTTCTATAAGGGACATGACTCATCTTGACTATAATTGACATATATTCTAGGTAGTGACCTCTTTCCTGATTGCAGAATTCAGCCAAATACACAACCCAAGGGCTTACAAAATGTTTGCTCCATGCACATAGGCTAAATAACCTTTGAATAGACTTTCCTTCATTTGTTTCATTTTGAAAAACTGGAATATCACTTTATAATCTGTTCTGTTATACCACATGCTTACTAATTGATGAGACACTTCAAAGATGTAACCCTGCACAGAAACTTCCAAGTGAATTTTGACTAACAATCTCAGCTAGGTTGCTAATGCCACAAGAGCAGGGTCTGAACTATTTGCTTACTGCACATGCAACATCTGGGCTAGAGTCTGGCGATGTCAGGAAAGGCATTTGGCTGTCCACTAGGTGAAGTTGATGCACTGGCCAGTTGTAGTTATGACTGAACCACTCAGCAACCCCATCATTAGAGGTTTTCCCAAGACTAATGAGAATCTTCACTGGCCTAAATAAGGCAAGAACCAAGGGTTCCACCTGACATTCCACCTCAGATAGAAGGGAAACTGTATAATTTATTCATGCCTTTAACTGTTTTCTGAATGGTCCAGTCACCTACTAATGATATGGTAAGTCAGATTAGATTATAGGAGAACCCTCAGTTCTGAGAAAACTACTTCTACATCAACCTGTACTAAACTGGCTTGTTACCAAGCTCAGAAAGAAAAAGGTCTCTACCAGCTCAACAATAATACTATTTGTGACCATCAAAACGATATTTACAAACCTTTGTTAATGATTTATAGGAAAATATGCTCAAGTAACATAGGAAAATTAAGATATCATACAATCACAGTATTTTTTTTTTAATTATTAGAAAAATAAACTGGAAGGAAAGACACCAAAATAACAAGTGCTTATCTCTGGGTGATAGAATTATTGGTATTTTCTTATTTCTATTTTCCCATATATTCCAGTTTTTCTACAATAAACAGATACTATATGTATAATTCTAAAACTTTTATGTTTAAAATCTTACCAACTCAGTATTCAAGTTTCATTTATTTCATTTCTAGATAATTGTTCAGAGGACCTCTGCAGCTTAATTAAGATCTGTATTTTCACAAATGTCTAGGATAAGAACATAATTTTATTTGAATGAATGTGTGTCAATGTTTTTCTGAAAATAGAAAGCCTGAGCTGGAACTTGTCATCACACACAGAAAGATAATGTACACTTAGAGGAACTTCCTTGGAGGCCCAGTGGCTAAGACTGTGCACCCAATGCAGGGGATGTGGGTTCAACCCCTGGTCAGAGAACTAGACCCTACATGCCACAACTACGAGTTCACATGCCGTAACTAAAGATCCCACACACTGCAGCTAAGACCCGAAGAAGCCAAATAAATACGTAAGCAAATATTCTTTAAATGAATGAATGAACACTTCGAAATGTCAATCTCTTTTTGTTATTTCTTTTTAAAAGAAAGGCATATAGGTATCTCATCTGTGTTCTGTTTCTCCACGCTAACCTGAATTCACAGTGGACAGTAACTGTAACTTACTGTGTGGTATTTAAGGGAGAATCATAAGAATTGCTTTTATTATCATTTTTAGAAAAGGAATTTCCAACTGAGGTTGCTTAAAGTTTCAGTTCCTAGAGTTGAATATATCAGATAAGTGTGGTAACAAATTCCCTTTGTTCCTGGAAATTCACCAGGATGGAACCTTTATTTACATAAAATTATCTCCCATTGTTCCTGGAGAGTTTTGGGAAGTCACCATAAATGTAGTCTCTATGGAATGCATCCTGTTTGTTCCCAGTGCCTTAGCAGGAATATGTGAGGAGAGGAGTCCTAGGAAAGAGACTGCAGACTTCAACGGTCTGGGCAAGCAGTCATCAATTGTTATGGCTAGAATAGTAAGATAAATGTGACTCCAAGCTAGGGAAAAGAGGTGTCTTGCTTATGCATAAATAATCTAGTCTTTATAGTGTATCAAATTACAGAGCTTGAGATGTTTGGTCAATTCAATGACCCATTTTGATTTCTCAGTTTCACCTGTTAAAATGTGTCTAGGAAATGCTTCTCAAAAAAAAAAAAAAAAAGTGTTCCGTATTATGCTTTCAATTTTACCTAATTCCTGATCCTTTCCTCTGTGGTTTACCTAAGAAATTGTCATTCCATTCTTGTAAGTCTCTTATCGTTAGAAAGTTCTTTCGATACCTTCCTCTCCGCCGGGCTAACATTCCCCTCCTATCTATAAGTAGAGAATTGTGCCCTCTACTGCAAAGAACACAACAAATTGCTTCAGAAAATAAGATGGAATAAGCCAGCCTTACATTCTTGATGGGCTGTCGGAGGAGTTCATAAATGATCAAAATCCTATTAAAAGATAGTACACTTCCGAGGAAAGCAGCCTGAATCACTTCTCAGGCTCCTACCACGTGGTTTTCATGAAAATGATCTTGTTTACCACCTCCAGGAGAGTATAGCCCTGACGTGGAGCCAAGGCAAACAGCGGCAAGTGATCAAGAACCACTGAGCCAGAGGAAGCATGGGGACTGCCTGTTTATGTTTGGCTAGGCTGGCTTCTCCTACTTCTTGAAGAGCAGAGGCAGGCTCTTTCACTATTATCGACCAGCGGCTGGGAGCTATTTCTTTGCATCATCTGTCAGGTGCGGACCAGGAACAGTCTCCATTTCTCCTCCTTATCCTCAGACTAGGCAGGTAGGAGAGTCTGGTGTGCTGCTATTATTTGGGTATGGGAGGCATACAGGGAAGCAGCTTTCTCTTTTGGGGCATTATGGATGAGACAGGAGCAGTCAGGGGTCTGTAGGAGCCCTCTGTCCTGCCCTTGCCTTGTGGCTCCAGAGACTATGGCTTTCCTCACAACATCTAGTCCATCCTCTTAAGGCCCGAGTATGGCTCCAAATTGTCAGAGTGCTGTTCACCAATGGGAGTCTGGGACTGGGCCAAGGGACACAGAGATCAGTGACCTCTTAGTAGCCCAAGGTGAGGAGAAATTCAAGTCCAAGCTGAGGACCAAGGCAGGTGAACTGAGAACCAGGAGCCACGCTGGGCAGAATGGCTGAAAGGTGACAGGGAAGAGAACAGGTGAGAGGGAGCCTGATGGGCAGAGTGCACGGTAGGAGTGCAACTATGAGCCCCCTTGGCTTGGACCATTGCACCCACAAGTCTTGAAAATGCATGACTCTACCTGACATGACTTATCCAAAATAGGGGGTAGTGACTGAATGTGTGAACCTCTAAGGCTTTCTAAAGTCCCTCAAGTGCACACTGCTGGAACCCCTCTTCCCCCGAATACAAGGGTGGCTGCCACAGCAATTCATAGCCCAAGGATGCACCTCCTTCTAGGAGCAGGGACGAGCGCTGGTGCCGCATAGTTAGGGACTGTCACGGTTTCTGCTCTGTGAAGTCTGGGACTCCACTTCTTCATGTGTAAGGAGACTTCCTGTGTGGAAAGAGCCTGGTGTTTGTGTGTCACCCCAATGGTACACTTTCTTCACTCTTTTGAGACCCCTCAGTTACTTCACATTCATTTTCCTTTCCCTCTGCCCCTCACCTTCACTTCCTGATCATTTTTTCTCTATCTTATATGCTTTCCTTCTTGGTCTGTTCCTTTCATCTTGTCAAGATGCATTTTATTCCTTCTAATAAATGGATGGATGCTAGTCTGAATTTAGAGCAAAAATTCAGACCCAAACCCCATGCGCAGAGGATACCTGTACCCTCTCCTCTGTGGCTCCATGCTTCCTGAACCCCAGTCTCTGGGGATGGGATTGAGGCATTTCCTTGGAAGCAAAACCACTAGGTGAGTCTTACGAAACCCTTGCATCAACACTGCCTCCTTCTAGAGCAGGGGCTCTGTTCTTTTCATCTTTGTCACTTGGTAGAATAGTGTTTAAAGAAAAGTAGGTACTCAGTAACTTCTTGTTGAATGAAGAACTAAACTCATGAAGAACTAAACTCATGGCCAAACTGAATAAATAATGAAGTACCAGCCCTGGGCAAAACAGTAAAAATATATTTAGCTTTTCAGCCTTATCATGTTTATCAAATTTTTTCTGACTTCCCACAGCATCCCTGGTAACTCAGCAGTAAAGAATCCATTTGTAATGCAGGAGACACAGATTTGGTCCCTGGGTCTGGGAGACCCCCTGGAGAAGGAAATATGTAGCCCACTCTGTATTCTTGCCTGGGGAATCCCATCGACAGAGAAGCCAGGTGGACTACAGTCTATGGGGTCCCAAGAGTGAGACGCAATTTAGCAACTAAACCACCACCACACCCAAAACACCATCTTTCAATATACCTTTGACTTCAGTGATCCTAATAAAAGGTTAAATTTTACTAAAACTTACTTGCTTATTTTATCTTCATCCTTTTATGATGACAGCTCCCTAATATGATAAATAAATATGTGCATTTGGTAATTGTAAATGGGTAAAAGAGTTTCCTAGGAGCGTTCTCCCTCTCCTTTTATGTCTTATGGATTAATTTGTACAGTTTCTTCATAAAACGTGAATATCCAATATCTTTGTCCTGATCTCCAGGTGAAACCCACATAACAAAGGCTGCAGGCTTCCAGGGAGGAAACCTTAGCAGAAAAGCATTGGGAAAATTTATTGGATAAAATAAAGCATTTTATCTGTAGCACCTGCTATAATAAGAAACTAGCCTTTGCATCTTCTGCTATTGTTGTTTTTTAAATAAGATACTAGTTATTCTCTATATTTCCTTAAATATTTTATATTTAAAACTAAGCATACTTTCACATTATGGTTTATAAAATAAATTTTAAGCCAGAAAGAAAAATCTTTTAATTTTGAAAAAACAACTATTAAAATCTTATTAATTATGAAGTAAATTTTTAATCTTTTATTTTAGCCATCAAAAGATTTTCAATTTGACTTATAATTTTTAAATTCTACAAATATCTGATATTTTACATAGGCCTGAATATTACACCACTTTTACCAACAGGACAAAAAATGTGTTTTTAAAAAATATGAACCCATTTAAATAAATATAAACTAAAATTTATCCTTGACAAAAATCACTGTGAAATAAGTGAGCCAGATCTTTTTTTTTAATTTTAGATTACTGAAATTCAAAATTCAAAAGGTAGGCTGAAAAATAAGATAGTAAGGAAATTAGAAAGCCGATAACATATTGAGGCCTGGATGCTGCAATCCACGGGGTCACAAAGAGTTGGACACGACTGGGCGACTGAACAACAACATGCTGAGACAGAAGTCTGGGATTACGAGTGGATCCCAGTGGAATAAACAACCAAGAGAGCTTATGGTCATGAAAAGATGCTCAACATCATTCATCATCAGGGACATGCAAATCAAAACCACAGTGAGGTATTGTCCTCACATGTCGGAATGGCTATCATTAAAAACATAAATGACAAATGCTGGTGAGGGTGTGGAGAAAAGGAAACCCTCCTACATTGTTGGTGGGAATGTAAATTGGTGCAGCCACTATGGAAAACAGTATGGAGAGCTCTCAAAAAACTAAAAATAGAACTAGCATGAAGTGTCAGTCACTCAGTTGTGTCCAACTCTTTGCAACCCCATGGGCTGTAGCCCACCAGCCTCCTCTGTCCATGGAATTCTCCAGGCGTGAATACTACAGTGGGTAGCTATGCCCTTCTCCAGGGGATCTTCCCGACCCAGGGACTGAAACTGTGTCTCCTGCAGTACAGGCAGTTTCTTTACCATCTGAGTCACCATATGGTTATATGATACTCAATTCACTCCTAGATATATATATATATATATATACACACACACACACACACCCCAGAAACACTAATTTGAAAAGATACATATATCCCAATGTTAATAGCAGCACTATTTACAGTTGCCAAGATATGGAAGCAGCCTATATGTCCATCAACAGATAAATGGATAAAGAAGTTGTGGAGTACTACCATATATGGAATACAACTCAGCCATAAAAAAGAATGAGATTTTTCCATTGGCAACAACATGGAAGGATATGAAGGGTATTATGCTAAATGAAATAAGTCAGACAAAAAGAAATACTGTATGATATCACTTATATGTAGAATCTAAACACAACAAACTGGTGACTATAACAAAAGAAAAACAGACTCACAGGTATAAAGAGCAAACTAGTGGTTACTAGTGAGGAGACAGAAGTGGGGAGGCGTAATATAGGGTAGGAGATTAAGACGTATAAAATATCAATACTATGTATAAAATCATAAAATATAAATATAGGGTAGGAGATTAAGATGTATAAAATATCAATACTATGTATAAAATCAATAAGCTACAAGGACATACTGTACAACATGAGCAAATATTTTCTACTAACTATAAATGCATATAACCTTTGAAAATCACTGTCATACACCTGAACCTTATATAACATTGCACAACAAATATACCTCAACAAAAAAAAAGAGAGCTTACGGAATTCATTTCTCAAGTCTTCATAGAAAGAAGAGATTTACTGTAGTGTGGAATGACTTACATGGGTTGTTGCCAGAAGGCAGGAGGATGTTCTAGATAAACATTCAATTACCTTTGGTCCAATGGTCCTTTCTTCTGCTCCAATCTTCCTATTCATATGGTCCTGGTCTTTCAAACTTGATTTTTTCTGTAATATAAAAACATACATTTAAATGTAGTTTCTAAGCTTTGGTGATTTTCAACTAAATTTAAATCAATAATGTATTTTACTTGGAATAGGACCACATGATGCTTGGTTTTTCTGAGCATGGTTTGAGGGGTTTGGTTTCTGACCATGTGACAGTGTTGGTGGACACTGGTTTGTTTTCTTCTTTCTTTTCAACCCAGTAGGAATGAAATGTAATGGAACTACATTGAACAAAATAATCTGTAATTTTTTTTCCAGCTCCGAACCCTTATAGCAGAAAGCGAAGAAGAACTAAAGAGCCTCTTGATGAAAGTGAAAGAGAAGAGTGAAGAAGTTGGCTTAAAGCTCAACATTCAGAAAACTAAGATCATGGCATCCAGTCCCATCACTTCATGGCAAATAGATGGGGAAACAGTGGAAACAGTGGCTGACTTTATTTTTCTGGGGTCCAAAATCACTGAAGATGGTGATCGCAGCCATGAAATTAAAAGACACTTACTCCTTGGAAGAAAAGCTATGACCAACCTAGACAGCATATTCAAAAGCAGAGACATTACTTTGCCAACAAAGATCCGTCTAGTCAAGGCTATGGTTTTTCCAGTGGTCATGTATGGATGTGAGAGTTGGACTATGAAGAAAGCTGAGCACTGAAGAATTGAACTGTGGTGTTGGAGAAGACTCTTGAGAGTTCCTTGGACTGCAAGGAGATCCAACCAGTCCATCCTAAAGGAGATCAGTCCCGGGTGTTCATTGGAAGGACTGATGTTGAAGCTGAAACTCTCATACTTTGGCCACCTGATGCAAAGAGCTGACTCATTTGAAAAGACCCTGATGCTGGGAAAGATTGAGGGCAGGAGGAGAAGTGGACGACAGAGGATAAGATGGTTGGATGGCATCACCGACTCGATGGACATGGGTTTGGGTGGACTCCGGGAGTTGGTGATGGACAGGGAGGCCTGGTGTGCTGCGGTTCACGGGGTCACAAAGAGTTGGACACGACTGAGCTGATACTGGTAGAGATAACTCCTAGGAAGCAGTCAACACTCAATAACAAAAAGACTAGAAAAATGGACTCCTGGTTCACATATAGGAAACATACACATCATTCAAGGCTGAATATGTCCAATACAAATGAAAGGTACGTATCTTTTATTTCGTTGAAGAAAAAAGAAAATAAATTGGAGAGCAGAAATATACACTTGACTGTTTCCATGACAAGCATGGAGTACAGTCTCTTCTATTCACTAGCCCAGCTCAGAAAAGAAAAGATTTTCAAGGGCAGCAGTTGGGCTACCCTGGAAAAGCACTGCAGTCTTTGTCTCCTTGTCACACAATGTTCCCCACAAAGCATTTCAGTGCGAAGGCAATGAATTATAAAAAGCACTAATGCAGAAGTATGTGGGGACTTTCCTGGTGCTCCAGTGGTTAAGACTCCATGTTTCCACTGCAGGGGGCACAGGTTAGATCTCGGGTCAGGGAACTAAGACCTAATCTGTTGTGCTGCTAAGTCACTTCAGTCGTGTCCGACTCTGTGCGACCCCATAGACGGCAGCCCCCCAGGCTCCCCCGTCCCTGGGATTCTCCAGGCAAGAACACTGGAGTGGGTTGCCATTTCCCTCTCCAATGCATGAAAGTGAAAAGTGAAAGCGAAGTCGCTCAGTCATGTCTGACCCTCAGTGACCCCATGGACTGCAGCCTACCAGGCTCCTCCATCCATGGGATTTTCCAGGCAGGAGTACTGGAGCGGGCTGCCATTGCCTTCTCCGAATCTGTTGTGAGGCACGGCCAAAACAAACAAAAAAAATTTTAATAGAAAAAAGAAGTATGTGTAGGATATTATGGAAACTGGGCATCCAATCAGTTTGTGAAGGCAAAGGGGCAGGGCCCGGGGTCTCAAATGTCCTACTTGAATACTCCCTGCTGAGAACTTGAACTTAATCCTAATGGTACAGAGAATTCTGTGGAGAGTTTTAAATAGAAGAGTCTGATCAGAGCTCTCTTCTAGAAAAATCACTTAGGCAACCATGCAGAGGATGGATTCGAGAGGAGTGAAGGTAGAAAGAGGGAGATGAGTTAGGAGGCTCTAGAGGAGAGAAATGGCGAGGGCCAGAGGCTGTGAGCCACCCTGGAGGCTGTGAAGTTGGTGGGGGCAGCTCCCACCCCTCCCCTCTGGCCCCCCTCTGGTCTGGGTGGCTTCATCCTCTTCTACGTGGTCCTGATGCTGCTGCTCTATGTCATCTACACTCGGCTCCTGGCTTCCTAGGATCTGGGGTCCCCTCCCTACCTCCTTGCCCTATTTCTATTTAGACTCCCATGCTGCCTCCATCCCCAGCAGTGGTGCCTTCAGCCCCCACCAAAAACACTGGTGAACCCCCTCACCTCATAAACACTGACCTCATAAGCCCTACTCTGGTGTCCCCAGACCCTGAGCCCCCAACCACTGGCTGCCCTCCTGTAACCCCTCAAATAATGACCTTCTACCCCATGCCAGGCTCTAGGGATGTAGGAATGAACAAGGCAGACGTTAGACAACATGCCAGTCATATGGCTTAAGGTCTATAAAGGGAAACAGAAATTAAATAATTACACAAACAGTTATTTACTTACTGTTGCAAAAAGGACTGGGAAGGCAAATATAATGTGCATCAAGAATCTAAGAACAGGGGATACTTTGGATAGTGGAGGGGTGGACACGGTCAGCTGCTTGGAAAGTGGGTCAAACAAAAGTCCAGTTTGGGAAATGGTTACAGGAAGAGAGGAATGCTTGTGGGAAAACCACTGGTACTAGAGAGGGAACTGAGATAAATCCAGAGAGGCTCAGGCATTGTAAGCAACAGAAGGAGGCAGAGGACTGGAGGTTGAGACTGGAATAGATCACAGGTGCTGTCACAGAACAAATTAAGGAGATTGTTCATTATGCTCAAAGCAGCCTAAGGAGTGATTGAAGTTTTAGGTGGGAAAATGATCTCATCCATATAGATATACAGACATATGAGGGCTGCCCAAAGGGAAACTTATAAGAGGAATTATCAATGTATTGGACACAATAGTGGCTCATTCATCTTCAAGGGTTTTTTTGTTTGTTTCAGTATGTGCCATGTGGGATCTTAGCTACCCAACCAGGGCTCAAACATACACCCTGCATTGAAAGCACAGAGTCTTAATCACTCTAGTGCCAGGGAAGTTCCATCCTTTGAGTCTCTACTCAAGTGTCCCTCTTCCGTGAACCCTGACCTTTGGCACCCTTTCTCAGGGTTACACCACCACTCCTCACTCATTAACCTCCAGACCCCACGCACTCTTCACTCTTCCACAGAACTTTTCCTTGACTAACATTTTGATAGTTTGCTTATTTGTTAACTTACTTTCTGTCTCCTCTTGCTAAAGTGTAAGCTCCACTGGGGAAAGGACTTTTTTTTGTTTTCCTAGAAAGTGCCTGCCATATGGATTCTCAACAGATATTTGTGAATTAATGGCGTATCACATTATTATTTAAAGTTATAACACAAGTGGCTGTTTACACATGCGTGATAAGTTGCTTTGGTCGTGTCTGACTCTCTGCGGCCCTGTGGACTGTAGCCCTCCAGGTGCCTCTGTCAATGGGATTCTCCACGCAAGACTGGTGGAGTGGATTTCCAGCCTTCCTCTGGGGTATCTTCCTGACCCAGGGATTGAACTCGAGTCTCTTATGTCTCCTGTTGGCAGACAGGGTTTTTACCTCTAGCACCACTTGGGAAGCCCCATCAGTGTTTATACGAACTTTCATAACTAGGCAAAGCATATAAGGTGATTTAATTCTTAAAAATGAAAATTCCTGCTGCAGCAGAAATTCATTGTCTCCTTATTCAAGTTCATGGACAGATGTTTTTAGTTGATAAAGTATGAAAACACTGAGTAAATTTTAGAAAAGGAAAGAGTATGAAACGTGGTCAGGAATCATGAGTCACCATGACACCTTAGCTATTGCACAATGTTGGTACATATACCAGTCAAAATGTTCTGCTGTGCTAACAAAATTATAGTATTTTCACAACACTGCAATGATTAACCTTTTAAACCTACTTTTGAAGAACTACTGAAGGCTTACTTCAAGGTGTTTGAAGGACTAATATGCAGTTGGCAAATTATAGCTTGTGACAATGTCTAGAATTCTTTGGAGAAAATCCAGTTGAACTGCAAACAGTGCTGAAAAGTCTCCCTTTAATTTTCCTGTGTATCTGACCTCATATAATCGAGGGATCTGAAAAGTTTCCAAGTTTATTTCATTAAAAAAATTTCCAGAAAAAAAATCATTTCTACTGTCCATGTCATTACTACCCATGATTTCCCATTCATTTTTTTATTAAACTCATTTATTGTTTTCAGTACCATGGCAGGTATCCCTCCCTTCGTTTATTAGCTCATGCATCGAACATTTATTTATCTGTACTGAGGAGAGACACAGATTTTATGAGGTAAAATGGGATAATTACATAGTCAGGAAATTTATCTGTAGAAACAATAAGAAGGCTTATATAAATAGAGGATGATATGTTTCATTTTATGAAAGGAAAACACATTCAATTAGCTCCAGTTTTAAGTTACTTTGGCTGAAAGTAGGACAATGAGATTATAATTGAAAATCTTTATATTTAAGCATATGTAGTGCTAGTAAACCAAATACAAACACCAAAATAACCGTTACTTCATTTCTATGTCGAGTGCTATAAAGAAATATGATTACACATGTCTACTTTCTAAACCACTTGAAGCAGCTTTCACATGAAACTGTAGTGCACAATAATGACTGAAACAAGGCAGAGTTCTTGCCGAGCTTTGTTTCTTGCCTCCGTGCCCATTTTGTGAAAGGAAGAAGAGTTAGTTGATCAGTCATGTCTGACGCTTTGCAACCCCATAGACTGTAGTCCATTAGTTTCCTCTGTCTGTGGAGTTCTCCAGGCAAGAATACTGGGGTGGGTTGCCATGCTCTTCTCCAGGGGATCTTCCCGACCCAGGGATCGAACCCAGCTCTCCTTCACCGCAGGCAGATTATTTACCCCCTGAGCCACTAGGGAAGTCCCATTTTTGGAAGCTGGGCTCTTTTATTCATCCTTGCAGAATCAGAGCTATTCCAAGTATGAACTAGCCAGGTAATATATTTTTTTTAATTTTAACTGGAGGCTAATTACTGTACAATATTGTGTTGGTTTTTGCCATACATTAACATGAATCAGACATGGGTGTACATGTGTTCCCCATTCTGAATCCCCCTCCCACCTCCCTCCCCATCCCATCCCTCAGGGTCGTCCCAGTGCATCAGCCCAGAGCACCCTGCCTCATGCATTGAACTTGGACTGGTGACCTATTTCACATATGATGATATACATGTTTCAATGCTATTCTCTCAAATCATCCCACCCTCGCTTTCTCCCACAGACTCCAACAGTCTGTTCTTTACATCTGTGTCTCTTTTGCTGTCTCACATATAGGGTCATCATTACCATCTTTCTAAATTCCATATATATGCATTAATATACTGTATTGGTGTTCTTCTTTCTGACTTAATTCGCTCTGTATAATAGGCTCCAGTTTCATCCACCTCATTAGAACTGATTCAAATGCATTCTTTTTAATAGCTGAGTCCTCCATGTTCAAGGTCAGGAGGGGCAGCTGTGAGGAGATACTCCTCTTCCAAGGTAAAGAGCAGCGGCTGTGCTTTGCTGGAGCAGCCGTGAAGAGATACCCCACGTCAAAGGTAAGAGAAATCCAAGTAAGATGGTAGGTGTTGCGACAGGGCATCATAGGGCAGACACATCAACACCATAATCACAGAAAACTAGTCAATCTAATCACATTAGGACCACAGCCTTCTCTAACTCAATGAAACTAAGCCATGCCGTGTGGGGCCACCCAAGATGGGCGGGTCATGGTGGAGAGGTCTGACACAATGTGGTCCACTGGAGAAGGGAATGGCAAACCACTTCAGTATTCTTGCCTTGAGAACCCCATGAATGGTATGAAAAGGCAAAATGATAGGATACTGAAAGAGAAACTTCCCCATGTCGGTAGGTGCCCAATATGTTATTGGAGATCAGTGGAGAAATAACTCCAGAAAGAATGAAGGGATGGAGCCAAAGCAAAACAATACCCAGTTGTAGATGTGACTGGTGATAGAAGCAAGGTCTGATGCTGTAAAGAGCAATATTGCATAGGAACCTGGAATGTTAGGTCCATGAATCAAGGCAAATTGGAAGTGGTCAAACAGGAGATGGCAAGAGTGAACGTTGACATTCTAGGAATCAGCGAACTAAAATGGACTGGAATGGGTGAATTTAACTCAGATGACCATTATATCTACTACTGTGGGCAGGAATCACTTAGAAGAAATGGAGTAGCCATCATGGTCAACAAAAGAGTCCAAAATGCAGTACTTGGAAGCAATCTCAAAAATGACAGAATGATCTCTGTTCGTTTCCAAGGCAAACCATTCAAAATCACAGTAATCCAAGTCAATGCCCCAACCAGTAATGTTGAAGAAGCTGAAGCTGAATGGTTCTATGAAGACCTACAAGACCTTTTAGAACTAACACCCAAAAAAGATGTCCTTTTTATTATAGGGGAGTGGAATGCAAAAATAGGAAGTCAAGAAACACCTGGGGTAACAGGCAAATTTGGCCTTGGAATACGGAATGAAGCAGGGCAAAGGCTAATAGAGTTTTGCCAAGAAAATGCACTGGTCATAGCAAACACCCTCTTCCAACAACATAAGAGAAGACTCTACAAATGGACATCATCAGATGGTCAACTTTGAAATCAGATTGATTATATTCTTTGCAGCCAAAGATGGAGAAGCTCTCTACAGTCAGCAAAAACAAGACCAGGAGCTAACTGTGGCTCAGATCATGAACTCCTTATTGCCAAATTCAGACTTAAATTGAAGAAAGTAGGGAAAACCACTAGACCATTCAAGTATGACCTAAATCAAATCCCTTATGATTATACAGTGGAAGTGAGAAATAGATTTAAGGGCCTAGATCTGATAGATAGAGTGCCTGATGAACTATGGACAGAAGTTCATGACATTGTACAGGAGACAGGGATCAAGACCATCCCCATGGAAAAGAAATGCAAAAAAGCAAAATGGCTGTCTGGGGAGGCCTTACAAATAGCTGTGAAAAGAAGAGAAGCCAAAAGCAAAGGAGAAAAGGAAAGATATACACATCTGAATGCAGAGTTCCAAAGAATAGCAAGGAGAGATAAGAAAGCCTTCCTCAGTGATCAATGCAAAGAAATAGAGGAAAACAACAGAATGGGAAAGACTAGAGATCTCTTCAAGAATATTAGAGATACCAAGGGAAACTTTCATGCAAAGATGGGCTCGACAAAGGACAGAAATGGTATGGACCTAACAGAAGCAGAAGATATTAAGAAGAGGTGGCAAGAATACACAGAAGAACTGTACAAAAAAGATCTTCATGACCCAGAAAATCACGATGGTGTGATCACTCACCTAGAGTCAGACATCCTGGAATGTGAAGTCAAGTGGGCCTTAGAAAGCGTCACTATGAACAAAGCTAGTGGAGGTGATGGAATTCCAGTGGAGCTATTTCAAATCCTGAAAGATGATGCTGTGAAAGTGCTGCACTCAATATGCCAGCAAATTTGGAAAACTCAGCAGTGGCCACAGGACTGGAAAAGGTCAGTTTTCATTCCAATCCCAAAGAAAGGCAATGCCAAAGAATGCTCAAACCACCGCCCAATTGCACTCATCTCACATGCTAGTAAAGTAATGCTCAAAATTCTCCAAGCCAGGCTTCAGCAATACATGAACCGTGAACTTCCAGATGTTCAAGCTGGTTTTAGAAAAGGCAGAGGAACCAGAGATCAAATTGCCAACATCCGTTGGATCATGGAAAAAGCAAGAGAGTTCCAGGAGAACATCTATTTCTGCTTTATTGACTATGCCAAAGCCTTTGACTGTGTGGATCACAATAAACTGTGGAAAATTCTGAAAGAGATGGGAATACCAGACCACCTGACCTGCCTCTTGAAAAATCTATATGCAGGTCAGGAAGCAACAGTTAGAACTGGATATGGAACAACAGACTGCTTCCAAGTAGGAAAAGGAGTATGTCGAGGCTGTATATTGTCACCCTGCTTATTTAACATATATGCAGAGTACATCATGAGAAACGCTGGGCTGGAAGAAGCACAAGCTGGAATCAAGATTGCCGGGAGAAATATCAATAACCTCAGATATGCAGATGACACCACCCTTATGGCAGAAAGTGAAGAGGAATTAAAAAGTCTCTTGATGAAAGTGAAAGTGGAGAGTGAAAAAGTTGGCTTAAAGCTCAACATTCAGAAAACGCAGATCATGGCATCTGGTCCCATCACTTCATGGGAAATAGATGGGGGAACAATGGAAACAGTGTCAGACTCTATTTTTTGGGGCTCCAAAATCACTGCAGATGGTGACTGCAGCCATGAAATTAAAAGACGTTTACTCCTTGGAAGAAAAGCTATGACCAACCTAGACAGCATATTCAAAAGCAGAGACATTACTTTGCCAACAAAGGTCTGTCTAGTCAAGGCTATGGCTTTTCCAGTGGTCATGTATGGATGTGAGAGTTGGACTATGAAGAAGGCTGAGAGCCAAAGACTTGATGCTTTTGAACTGTGGTGTTGGAGAAGACTCTTGAGAGTCCCTTGAACTGCAAGGAGATCCAACCAGTCCATTCTAAAGGAGATCAGTCCTGGGTGTTCATTGGAAGGACTGATGTTGAAGCTGAAACTCCAATACTTTGGCCACCTCATGCAAAGAGTTGACTCATTGGAAAAGACTCTTATGCTGGGAGGGATTGGGGGCAGGAGGAGAAGGGGACAACAGAGGATGAGATGGCTGGATGGCATCACTGACTCGATGGACAAGAGTTTGGGTGAACTCCGGGAGTTGGTGATGGAAAGGGAGGCCTGGTGTGCTGCAATTCATGGGGTCACAAAGAGTCAGACAGACTGAGCGACTGAACTGAATATTCCATTGTGTATATGTACCACAAGTCTCTTATCCATTCTTCTGCCAATAGACATCTAGGTTGCTTCCATGAACTGGCTATTGTAAACAGTGCTGTGATGAACATCGGATGCATGTGTCTCTTTCAATTCTGGTTACCTCGGTGTGTATGCCCAGCACTGGGATTGGTGGGTCATATAGAGCCAGGTAATATTAAAGAATAAGTTTTAATCCCTGTTCTAGAATTCCTCTTACAATCACTCCAACTATGTTGGAACTCTAACCCTGCCCTTGACCTGCTAACTGGGCTCTTCTTCCTTACTTGCCTTCCTTGCTTGCCAAGGTATTGCTTGCTTCATCCTCAGTTCACCAGGGGTAATGAACACCAAGCGTTTTCTGGCATGTTGAATGTTACCCTAATACGTACAATTTAGGCTTAGGCACTTACACTTCAAACCCTAGAGTTGAATTGAGGTTCAGATCCTATTTTTTCATACTTCTGTAATGGCAACTCACTCCAGTGTTCTTGCCTGGAGAATCCCAGGGGCGGGGGAGCCTGGTGGGCTGCCATCTATGGGGTCGCACAGAGTCGGACACAACTGAAGCGACTTAGCAGCAGCAGCAGCAGTACTTACATCCACCTGAAGAAAGCATGAAGTACATGTTTTCATTAAATTAAATAATCTATTATTATTAATAGATTAAAATTAAACAAATTGTTTAGATTTGTTAATAGACAAAATTAAACAAACAATTAAAATAATCTATTCTGCATAAACTTGTTCACAATTGATAAAAATAGACATCACTTGTGTCAGAACAGTCTTTCATGCATGTAAAAAAACCATTCGTTCCATTAGCCCAAGATATTTCACATAATTATGAAAGTAGCTGTGTTATTTTATTTCTCAGATAATCCTGCTAATTGCTATTCTTCTTGAAGTTTCCATGCAAATAGGAAGGAATTTGCTGGCCATTGAGTGAACATATCTCTACTGACCTGATCTCAGTAGAGTCTCTGTGAGGCCAAAACCGCAATCAGGATCTTTCATCTACTCTGTGGAGCCAGAGGCCATAGGGCATTGTTTAACAATAGATGCTTTGGTTTCGTGAATCAAGAAGGCCAAGATGAAGCAGGCCAAGTGAAGAATCAGTGAGGTATCAAACTCCAGAGGTATAGGTCTAAACTTCCAGATGACATTTAAACCTATCTTAAAAGTCATCCAGTCTTTGAGATAGTCACTAGGGAGAAAAAAGAGGGCAACAGAGACTCCACAGCAATGAGTACCTTGACTGTGGGCAGACCCCTGACATTAAATGATTCTGATACACACAACTGTATGAATTGAAAGTAGATGGGGATGAGGACTTAGAAATGCCTCCATGATGGCCAGCTGAAGCTCAGACAATTGCAACTAGAGAAAGTGCCAGGTTTTTAGCACTTATTTATTATGCCAAGTAAGGTCTTCCCTGGTGGCTCAGTGGTAAAGAACTTGCATGCCATTGCAGGAGATACAGGTTTGATCCCTGGGTTGGGAAGATGTCCTAGAGGAGGAAATGGCAACCCATTTCAGTGTTGTTGCATGGAGAATCCCATGGACAGAGGAGCCTGGTGGGCTACAGTCTGTGGCGCAATAGAGTTGTACACGACTGAGAAACTGAACAACAGTGCCTAGTAAGTGGCAAGGCTGTAGCCCTGAGGGGATTATAGCCCATGAAGGATGATGTACTTAAGTGAATATAATCACCATTAAGGGTTTATAAGCAAAAGATAGTGCATCTGAGACAGGTCTCAAATAGAAACAGCCATGCCAACTATGAGTATAGTTTGGAAATCAATCAACAATATTTATATACACAGTTCAGAAAGGGCTCTGGCTCCCTAATAAAGGCTGGGTGGTAATGACAATCAATAATATCTCCAAATGCAAAGAACAGCATCCAGCAATAAACCACGCAGCTGCCAAATAATGTCCCTCGCTGGATAACACCAGGCTAGGGGTTAAAGCCCCCAACAAAACTTCAAAAGCCAAATAATAGTATGTGTTACCTGGGAGACATGTACATCTTCAAAATTTTGTGGCTGACTAGTGAGAAACATTTTGATGTCCCTAGGAAACAAAACTACATAAATACTAAGTTTATTGACTTACTTATTTGATTCCTATTTAATTGCTTTTGCCCATGAAATGGAAGCTTTAGGGTTTTCTTGTAATGCCAACGTTCATTCTTTCTTATCAGCAACACCCTGAGTGAACTTGACAAGGGCTGTAGAATAAACTGAGTAACAATGGAAACGAATTGGCTGTCTTTCCACATCTAGCAGGTATAAAAGATGCTCCAGTGATACTGATTCAGGTGTCATTAAATCACATCTCTGATGGTACCCTTCTAGAAGCATCTGATACAGAACCATAACAAGTATCCATGTCAGTGAGTGATGAGTGATGATGCCAGAGAATTTCAAGTTTGCTTTTATAACTACATCTAAAATCATTCACAATGACAATAGAATCAATCCAGTTTTAGGTTGAATAAGACAAAATTTTAAGGGCAAGACATCCACTGATCAAGTCAATAATGGCCCACTCTTTCCATAGGGAAGAGCAGGCACTTTGGCATTATTATTATTTGTTTTTTTATCTATTTTCCTCTTTAGACGTGAAAATGTGATCCTCCATTGAAAATTCATTTGTCCAAAACAACATTTTCTTAAAAAGGAAATTATCTATTTTGTTTCATTATCTTTGTATTAATTTGGGAACTTTCTAACATGAGGCTAATGTAAGTATTTGAATAAAGTATAAATGTAGAGACTTCTAATTTTCTAAAGCTCGCATGACAATCCTCTCTCCTATGTAAGGACACCTAAATGCCTGAAGCATAAGCCCTTAGACAAAGGAAAGCACCTGAGGCAAGTAGAAATGAAATTCGATATTGTTAAATGCATTATGTGCTATAAAGAGTAAGGCCTTACTTGTTCCAGCCAAAATTAGTTTAAACATTAACAGAGCAGTTCATTCTTTTCTGGTTATACTGAACATCAAATAGCCTAAACTTTCCATTTCTCTTTAATGTTCTCCTTACTGGAGAAACAGAAGTGGTAGACTGATATAATAATTATATAATTATAGCTGATATATGTAATTATTTTTGCACGAGAACTTTTGAAATGGCCCAGCAATGTGTGTGGGCTCCAGTTGCACAATTAGAGAGGGTGAAAAACCTCAGGTCTTCTCCTAGTGCACTGTCGTGGTCCAGCAGCTGGAAAAAGACAAATGTACAGCCTTCTAGGGCAGCCTGAGTCACCTGCCCTAAGCAGTTCAGAATATAAACTGCACACAAATACAAACAACAACTGAAAATACAGAGAGGAAAAATAACTTGATGGAGGTGAAAGAGGAGAGTGAAAAAACTGACTTAAAACCCAACATTCAAAAAACTTACGATCACGGCATCCGGGCCCGTCACTTCATGGCAAATAGGGAAAAAGTGGAAACCATGACAGATTTTATTTTCTTGGGCTCCAAAAATCACTGTGGATAATGACTGTAGCCATGAAATTAAAAGACACTTGCTGCTTAGAAGGAAAGCTATGACAAACCTAGACAGTGTATTAAAAAGCAGAGACATCACTTTGCTGACAAAGGTCTGTATAGTCAAAACTTTGGTTTTTTCCGGTAGTCAGGTACAGGGGCTTCCATGGTGGCTCAAAGGATAAAGAATCTGCCTGCAGTGCAGGAGACCCAGGTTCAATCCCTGGGTCAGGAAGACCTCCTGAAGAAGGAAATGGCAACCCATCCCCATATTCTTGCCTGGAGAATCCCATGGACAGAGGAGCCTGGTGGGCCTCAGTCCATGGAGACACAAAGAGTTGGACATGACTAAGTGACTTTCACATTCATGTACAGATATGAGTTGGACCATAAATAAGGCTGAGCACCAAAGAACTGATCCTTTTGAACTGTGGTGCTGGAGAAGACTCTTGAGAGTCCCTTGGACTGCAAGGAGATCCAAGCAGTCCATCCTAAAGGAAATCAGTCCTGAGTGTTCATTGGAAGGACTGATGCTGAAGCTGAAGCTTCAATACTTTGGCCACCTGATGTGAAGAGCTGACTCATTGGAAAAGACATGACACTGGGAAAGATTGAAGGCAGGAGGAGAAGGGGGCGACAGAGGACGAGATGGTTGGATGGCATCACTGACTCAACGGACATGAGTTTGAGCAAACTCCAGGAGATAGTGAAGGACAGGGAGGCCTGGCGTGCTGCAGTCCGTGGGGTTGCAAAGAGTGGGCAACAACTTAGCAACTGAACAACAACAAAATAACATGAAGAAAACTTAGAGGAATACACACTGGAAGGTGAAGTCCACTGGCTCAGCCCTCACTTGCTTTTAAGTTACAAGTTTATTTGGGAAACTTCCTCCTCCAGACAAATTTTTCTGCTTAATCCTCTTGTTTTCCCAAAGAAAAATCTCCTCACTTCCAAGAATTCCCTCGAAATCATCTCTTTAGATTGGAAAAAAAATGGGGGAAAAAACTGCTGTTTGGAACACCATTATTCTACAATGACTGCGTATGCATGTGTTTTCTACTCTAGTTTACTGGGAGCTCAGTCTGACCTATGATTTGAAGTAATCTGCTTTCACATCTCAGGAACTAGGTACAAGTAATAGTAGAAGAGAGTATTTCCCAGAGAACTGTATGGATTTGAATTTTAGTTCCAAATTATTAAAACAAGATAATAAAAATATACTGTAACATAATCATATATTATGAAATAATGAAATCCATTACTCCATGAACGATTCTGAGTACTATTAATCACATTTATTGGGCTTTTAATGCCATTTATATGCCTTTACATGCCATTGTCTGATTTGATCGTAATAACAATTTTTTGATGTGGATGTTATGATCATACTCATTTTACAAATGAGGAGACTAAGGTTTAAAGACTACAGAATTTGCCCCAAATCATACAGCGAATAAGGGCCAATGCTAGGGATCCAAAGCAGTTCTACCACCTAAGATATCAGCTACCACACTTTCCAGCCCATAAATTTCCAAAAAGGACTTCGCTGACTAAAGAGCTTATGAATATTCTGACATGAGAGTCTATCACAATACTAATTATATCTTTTATCAGAGGATGGCTGCCTAGTGGTTAAGAATCCAGCTTCAATGCAGGGCATGTGGGTTCACTCTCTTGTCAGGGAACTAAGATCCCACATGCCATGGGTCAACTAAGCCCCAGCAGAGCAACTGGAGAAAGCTCTCACACCACAGTGAAGACCCAGCACAGCCAGGAAGAAAAAAAAAAAAAAAAAAAGAGCAGTGAACAAAATGGAAGAAACATTGGATTGGGAGTTGGACATGTAGCATTTAGGATTGGTTATGCCAAGATCTCCCTGTGTGATAGCAGGAAAGTCACTTAAACTCTCCAGTATTAAATCTCCTTATGTGTGAAAAGAAAAGGCTCACATACAGGATTTGGGAAAGATTTGCAGATCATGTACAACTCAACCTGGGTCTTGAAGGATGAGTAGGAGTTTACCTGGTATGTGAGAAAGAATATTCCAACCAGAGAAAATGCTTCACTGTGTTATTTTAATTTAGGCCCAAGTATTTTTTTGATTATATTTGGGGTAGTTCTCAATGAGTCAAGTGAATCACTTAACCTCATACTTCTGAGAGTATAGATTTCTCTTATAGATTCTTCACAAGGGTTTATTTTTATGTGTCACTGTGCTCCCAGTAATAGTCTCCTCCCCTTTAAACCTGGGCTGTCTGCGTAGGTTGCTTTTGATCAATAGAACACAAGGGAACTGATGCTACATGACCTTGGATTCAGGTTACAAGAAAATTTATAGCTTCCACCTAGTATTCCACCTTGGAATACTCATCTTGGGATGCTCCCTCTTGGAAGCCAGGCTGCATGTAAGAAATGTGACTGCCCTGGACCACTTTCCCATTAGGAGCCCAAGCCACATAAAGATGCCCTGTGTTGGTATCTGGTAGAAACCTCAGCTGAGCTCTCAGTGAGCGGCCAGCATCAAGTGCCAGGCATGTGAGTGAATAACCCATCTCGGGCAGCCCAGCAGGGACTTCCGATGACCGCAGCCCTGGCTGTCATCTGATTGCAACCACATGAAAGACTTCAAAGGAGAATGACCCAGCAGAGCCCTGTTCATTTACAGAACTGTAAGAGAGAATAAGAAGTTGCTTTTTAAGCCAAGGATGGTTGTACAACAATAACCAGAACGTGTACCAGAATAGCCACATGAGATTTAAATCAGGGAAGCAAAATGGAAAGACCATTTAAAGATTGTTCTAATTGTTATCATGCATTAAAATGTACATATTCCTTCAAATATGCCAATTGTCATGGAATTCATTTCTAGCCTGAAGGAGAAGCAGAACAAAACTTAATAAATATGTTTGTCCTGTCTTGGAATACACTTTCTGTTCGTTTACTTTCATTCTTAAATAACTTGAATGCCTTCACAGATAAAATGTTACACTTCCTAAGATGATCCAGTTGTTTGAATCTCAGTCTCACTGATATTTTGTGCAACCTACTATTTTCTTGCTACCTTAGGATGCTCATCATTTTCATGGTCTCTTTCACTTGCCATCTCATAAAAGAGAAGCAATCTTTTTGTCTCCATACAAATGCGTTCAGGATATAAAAATTTGCTTTTTGTTGCCAGTTAATTTTGAGGTTGGATAAACATGTCACATTTGAGGGTGGGGGTGGATATATCCCAATATAGTTACATTTGCACCTCAGATTTTTTTTATACCTTGACAGAAAAGCATCCTTGGAATAAAATATCCCTATAGTTTTACCTGCAGAAAGACATTAAGTTTTTAGAGAAAAATATAAATTCCACTTCCACCGCAGATTGTTACTTGCGGCCATCAGATTTAGCTTTAGTTTCTTGTCCTCTTGTTGTATCTTCTCTTGTATTTTGAAGACATTTGCCCTCACATGCTGGCAAACATTGTCTGTCTACACGTAATTATTGTTGGTTTGGTTTTCCTTTATTAAATATGATTCTTATATGAAAATGTGTACTAAATCAGAGATGCAGAAAAAATTTACAGGGTGACATGTATATACATATAGGCTCAGAAAATCTGAGTTCAGTTTACTTTCTAAAAACATGTTTTGCATATCTACTGTATTCCACTTCTTTTCTGACCACTGAGAGAGATCAAAGACTCTATCGATTTGTAAAAATATCGAATGTCAATGCTTATTCTTGCCTCAGATTGCTGAATATTATTTATTATGTCCTTGGGCCTGCAGAGGGAATATTTTGGTAAGCAATCCTTTTTCTTTCTCTCAATGTGTATCTTTTAGTCAATTTTCTCTTTCAACTTTCATGGTTGAAATTTCTAGGTTTTCCTGGAGATAAGAACCTGGCATTTCTTTATTATTATTATTTTAAATTGGAGGATAACTGCTTTACCATGCTGGGTTAGTTTCTGTTGTACAACAGTGTGAATCAGCTGTAAGCATACATGTAACTTTTCCCTCTTGACCCTCCCTCCCAGCCCCTCATCCCACTCCTTTAGGTTATTCCAGAGCACTGAGCTGAGTTTCCTGTATCACACAGCAGCTTCCCACTAGCTATCTATTTTGCACATGATAGTTTAAATATGTCAATGCTACCCTCTCAATTCGTCCCACCATCTCCTACCCCACTGTGTCCACAAGTCCTTTCTCATCATTTTTCTAGATTCTGTATATATATGTGTCAATATCCAATATTTGTTTTTCTCTTTCTGACTTACTTCATTCTGTATGACAGACTCTAGGTTCATCCACCTCACTACAACTGACTCAATTTCATTCCTTTTAACGGCTGAGTAATATTCCATCACATATATGTACCACTTCTTCTTTATCCATTCATCTGTCATTGGACATCTAGACTGGTTCCATGCCCTGGTTCTTGCAAATAATGCTGCACTGAACACTGGGGTGCATATAGAATTTGGCATTTCTTAATCTTTACCACTGGAAATATGCTGCTATTTTCAAAGCTTAGTAAGATTTTCTTCCAAAACAACCAATAACATTCAAAAGTTGGTTCTACCATTAACATGATTCACTAATTTTCACTACATTTCTGTAGTTAGATTTTCAGACATTTTTCTGCTACGACCCGTGACAGAGAGATGTTCATGTATAAATTTCCCTCTGATTTCTGCTTTTACCTACATCCAACAAATTTTGATATGTAGTATTTTCATTATCATTTAATTCAAAGTAATCCAAATTTCCTGTAGGAAAATCAGATCCATGAGTTATTTAGAATGTATTAATTAACAAACATGCAGGGATTTCTAGATATCTCTGTAATTGATTTTTAGTTAAATTCAACAGTTGTAAGAGAATGCAGTTTGTATAATTAAAATCCTTTTAAATTTATGAGACAAGTCTCAGAATGTGGTAACTATTCTATGAGCACTTAGAAAGAATGTTTGAGTGTAGCTCTTTGTAATTGTCAATTAAGTCAAATTGACTGACATAGTTATTTCAAGTCATCTAAAATCTTACTGGTTTTCTACCTATCTTATCAATAGAATAGTGTTGAAATCCTGAAATATAATGGTGGATTTGCCTATTTCTCTTTACAATGATATTAGTTTTTGCTTCAGCCCATTTTGAAGCTCTTCTTTTTAATATATAAATATGTAAGATTGTTACATAGGCTCAAGGAATTTTATCTTTATGAAATGTGCTTTTTAAAAATTAATTTATTTTTTATTGAAGGATAATTGCTTTACAGAATTTTGCTGTTTTCTGTCAAACCTCAACATGAATCAATCATAGGTATACATATATCCCCTCCTTTTTGAAGCTCCCTCCCATCTCCTTCCCCATCCCACCCCTCTAGGTTGATACAGAGCCCCTGTTTGAGTTTCCTGAGCAAGACAGCAAATTCCTGTTGGCTATCTATTTTACATATGGTGATGTAAGTTTCTATGTTACCCTTTCCATGCGTCTCACCCTTTCCTCCCCTCTCCCCATGTCCGTAAGTCTATTCTCTATGTCTGTTTTTCCACTGTTGTCCTGTAAATAAATTCTTCAGTATCATTTTTCTAGATTCCGCACATATGTGTTATAGTACAGTGTTTATCTTTCTCTTTCTGACTCACTGTATAATAGGTTCTAGGTTCATCCACCTCATTAGAACTGACTCAAAAGCGTTTCTTTTTAGGACTGAGTAATAGTCCACTGAGGAGAAGGCAATGGCACCCCACTCCAGTACTCTTGCCTGGAAAATCCCATGGACAGAGGAGCCTGGTGGGCTGCAGTCCATGGGGTCGCTGAAGGTCAGACACGACTGAGCAACCTAACTTTCACTTTTCACTTTCATCTATTGGAGAAGGAAACGGCAACCCACTCCAGTGTTCTTGCCTGGAGAATCCCAGGGACGGGGGAGCCTGGTAGGCTGCCCTCTATGGGGTCGCGCAGAGTCGGACACGACTGAAGCGACTTAGCAGCAGCAGCAGCAGCAGCAGCAATAGTCCATTGTGTATATACACCACAACTTCTTTATCCATTCACCTCTTGATGGACATCTAGATTG
This sequence comes from Bos taurus, assembly GCF_002263795.3. Classification (NCBI taxonomy): domain Eukaryota; kingdom Metazoa; phylum Chordata; class Mammalia; order Artiodactyla; family Bovidae; genus Bos; species Bos taurus. The sequence goes on along the minus strand of NC_037336.1, from coordinate 23,648,706 downwards.
CTTCCATGCTCTCAGTTCAGTTCAGTCGTTCAGTCGAGTCCGACTCTTTGCGACCCCATGAATTGCAGCACGCCAGGCCTCCCTGTCCATCACCAACACCCTGAATTTACTCAAACTCATGTCCATCGAGTCGATGATGCCATCCAGCCATCTCATCCTCTGTCGTCCCCTTCTCCTCCTGCCCCCAATCCCTCCCAGCATCAGAGTCTTTTCCAATGAGTCAACTCTTCGTATGAAGTGGCCAAAGTATTGGAGTTTCAGCTTCAGCATCAGTCCTTCCAATGAACACCCAGGACCGATCTCCTTTAGGATGGACTGGTTGGATCTCCTTGCAGTCCAAGGGACTCTCAAGAGTCTTCTTCAACACCACAGTTCAAAAGCATCAATTCTTCAGTGCTCAGCTTTCAGTTTTCTTCACAGTCCAGCTCTCACATCCATACACGACCACTGGAAAAACCATAGCCTTGACAAGATGGATCTTTGTTGGCAAAGTAATGTCTCTGCTGTTTAATATGATATCTAGGTTGGTCATAACTTTCCTTCCAAGGAGTAAGTGTCTTTTAATTTCATGGCTGCAATCACCATCTGCAGTGATTTTTGAGTCCCCCCAAAATAAAGTCTGACACTGTTTCTACTGTTTCCCCATCTATTTCACTTCAGACGCCATGCTTTAGCTATTGTAAATAATGCTGCAAAAATTATGGTTTCCTTAGGGTATGTGCCTAGGAGTGGGATTTATGGGTCATATGGTGGTTTTATTCCTAGTTTTTAAGGAATCTCCATACTGTCTTCCATGGTGGTTGTATCAGTTTACATTCTCAACAGCAGTTCAAGAGCATTCCCTTTTCTCCACACCCTCTCCAGCATTTATTGTTGGTAGACTTTTTGATGATGGCCATTCTGACAAGTGTGAGGTGATATCTCACTTTAGCTTTGATTTGCATTTCTCTAACATTGAGCAAGGCTGAGCGTCCTTTCATGTGTTTGTTAGCCATCTGTATGTCTTCTTTGGAAAAATGTCTGTTTAGGTCTTTTTCCCACTTTTTGATTAGGTTGTTTGTTTTTCTGGTCTTGAGTTGTATGAGCTGTTTGTATATTTTGGAAATTAGTCCTTTGTCAGTTGCTTCATTTGCTATTATTTTCTCCCATTCTGAGGGTTGTCTTTTCACTTTGCTTATAGTTTCCTTTGCTGTGCAAAAGCTTTTAAGTTTAATCAGGTCACACTTGTTTACTTTTGTTTTTATTTTTTTCATTACTCTAGGAGGTGGGTCATAGAGGATCTTGCTTTATGTCATCAAGGGTTCTGCCTATGTTTTCCTCTAAGAGTTTTATAGTTTCTGGTCTTACATTTAGGTCTTTAATCCATTTTTAGTTTATTTGTGTGTGTGGTGTTAGGAAGTGATTTAATTTCATTTTTTTACATGTAGCTGTCCAGTTTTCCCAGCACCATTTATTGAAGAGGCTGTCTTTGCCCCATTGTATATTCTTGCCTCTTATGTCAAATATAAAGTACCCATAGGTGCATGAGTTTATTTCTGGGCTTTTTATCTTGTTCCACTGGTCTATGTTTCTGTTTTTTGCCAGTACCATACTGTCTTGGTGACTGTAGCTTTGTAGTATAACCTGACGTCAGGAAGGTTGGCTCCTCCAGCTCCATTCTTCTTTCTCAAGACTGCTTTGGCTATTCAGGGTCTTTTGTGTTTCTATATGAATTGTGAAATTTTTTGTTCTAGTTCTGTGAAAAAATGTCATTAGTAATTTGATATGGATTGCATTAAACCTGTAGATTGCATTCGGTAGTATAGTCATTTTCACAATATTGATTCTTCCTACCCAGGAGCACGGAATATCTCTCCATTTGTTTATGTCATCTTTGATTCCTTTCATTAGTGTCTTATAATTTTCTGTGTACAGTTCTTTTGTCTCCTTAGGTAAGTTTATTCCTAGATATTTAATTCTTTTTGTTGCAATGGTGAATGGAATTGATTCCTTAATTGTTCTGATTTTTCATTGTTAGTGTATAGAAATGCAAGTGATTTCTGTGTATTGATTTTGTATCCTGCAACTTTGCTAAATTCACTGATTAGTAATTTCCTGATACTATCTTTAGGGTTTTCTATTTAGATTATCATGTCATCTGTAAACAGCTACAAAAGAGCTTTACTTCTTTTCTGATCTGGATTTCTTGTATTTCTTTTTCTTCTCTGATTGCTGTAGCTAGGACTTCCAGAACTCTGTTGAACAACAGTGGGGAAAGTGGACACTCTTGTCTTGTTCCTGATCTTAGGGGGAATGCCTTTGGTTTTTCACCATTGAGAATAATATTTTCTGTAGGCTTATCATATATGGCCTTTACTATGTTGAGGTAGGTTCCTTCTATGCCCATTTTTTCAAGAGTTTTAATCATAAATGGGTGCTGAAATTTGTCAAAGGCTTTTTCTGCATCTATTGAGATGATCATATAGTTTTTATCTTTTAATTTGTTAACATGGTGTATCACATTGATTCGCATATATTAAAGAAAGCTTGCATCCCTGGAAGAAATCCAAGTTGATCATGGTGTATGAGCTTTCTGATGTGTTGCTGAATTCTGTTTGCTAAAATTTTGTTGAGGAGTTTTCCATCTATGTTCATCAGTGATTTTGGCCTGTAGTTTTATTTGTCTGGTTTTGGTATCAAGGTGATGGTGGCCTGGTAGAATGAGTTTGGAAGTGTTCCTTCCTCTGTAATTTTTTGAAAGAGTTTTAGAAGGCTAGGCATTAGCTCTTCTCTAAATGTTTGATAGAATTCTCATGTGAAGCCACCTGGTCCTGCTGCTGCTGCTGCTAAGTCGCTTCAGTCGAGTCCGACTGTGCGACCCCATAGACGGTAACCCACCAGGCTCCACCGTTTCTGGGATTCTCCAGGCAAGAACACTGGAGTGTGTTACCATTTCCTTCTCCAATGCATCAAAGTGAAAAGTGAAAGTGAAGTCGCTCAGTTGTGTCCAACTCTTTGTGATCCCCATGAACTGCAGCCTACTAGGCTCCTCTGTCCATGGGATTTTCCAGGCAAGAGTACTGGAGTGGGTTACCATTGCCTTCTCCACATCTGGTCCTGGGCTTTTGTTTTTTGGGAGATTTTTTTTTTTATCACAGCTCCAATTTCAGTGCTTGTAATTGGGTTGTATATAATTTCTATTTCTTCTTGCTTCAGTCTTGGAAGATTGAACTTTTCTAAGAATTTGTCCATTTCTTTCAGGTTATCTATTTTATTGCCATACAGTTGTTCATAATAGTCTCTTGGAATCTTTTGTATTTCTGCATTGTCTGTTGTAACCTTTCCTTTTTCATGAAATGTGCATTTTAAATCTTACTAATATTTCTTATTATGCAGTCTGCTCTGTCTGATGATATTGCCATTCTAGTTCTTTTTATCAGACTTATTGAGGTATAATTTACATACAATAAACTCACTAATTGTTGGAGTACAAACTGGTAAGCTTTGAGTAATATATGCAGTTGTGTAACTATTATCGCAATCATGATATAGAGCATTTTCATCACTTCAAAAATGTTAACTTCTGCCCCTTTGCAGTCTATCTCTTCCCCTACCCCTGGCATCTGACATGCTCTGTCTCTATAATTTTGCCTTTTTCAGAATGTTATATAGTCACAACATAAGCAGCGTGTGGGGTTGGGCTTCTTTGATGTAGCATAGTACACCTGAGACTCATTTATGTTCTTTGTTCCCTGTTATTGCTTAATAATATTTCACGTGTGGTTATACCACACTTTGTTTATCCTCTTACCACTAGAATGACATTCTTCCAGTTTGGTGCCGCCATATAAAGCTGTTACAAAATTTGAGGACAAGGTTTTGAATGGAAGTTTTTTTTTCTTATTTAAATATCTAGGTGTGGTACTGCTAGGTATGGGAAGACCAGCATTTAGAACCTGACAAAGGTAGTCTTGAGTTGTCTTTCTTCAGTCTTCACGCTTACAATTAATGCTAGAATCAGTCCCAACAGTTACAAAATCATGCCTTTGCATACTCAACCCTTTACCAAATGAAAGAAAGCATAAACAAAGCCAGGAACAATGGCAAGAAAATTCACAAGTGAAGTTCTGATCTCCATTCTACCGCGAGAATTTAAAAGATTTTTTAGTTTAAGGTAAACAACAATCTCAGAAACTGTCAGCACGTGAAACCATTAACGTAGCCAAATCCCTGTTTAGAAATCCATGTATAGAATTCAAATACACTTAACACAGTCGAAGACTATATTCAAGTGGGAAAAATTAAAAGTGCAAAAGAGTTTTCCTTACGCACCTAAAATACTACTCTGCATATGATCTGGAACGGGATCGATAGTCTTGTTAATTATGCGTCCTTGTAGTAGACTTCAGTATGCGTTTAAGACCAAAGTGGCGAGAGAATTAACTACCCACGCGAGCTCCCAACTAAAACAGACAAGTGGAGGCGCTCCAAGGAGTTGAGGACACACAGGTAACGGCCCTGTCGGCCAACAGAATTTGACATTTTCAAATCGTCCTGCCCATCGAGGCCTCTGCTGTCTTTGGCCGGCGGGAGAATCAGATGTAGGGGAGGAAGGGCTGGGTTCTTCCAGGCAGCGCGCGACGACGCCCAGCCCCGGCGTGCACTGAGCAGAACTCGCGGACCTCACTAGCCGGGCTGCGCCAACGCCCCCGCCGCCCGGGCGTATCCTGCAGACGGCCGGCAGGTGTGCGCGGTGCGCGCGCGCGCAGTGCGTGCCGGGTGCGGGTCCAGGGAGCAGACGGGCTGCCCGGCGCCTCGCGGAGGGTGGTTGGCTGGGCGGGTGTCGGCCTCCCCGCCTCCCTCCTCTCTGCTCGCGCCTGCCGGGGATGCTCGCGCGCGGCCCCCTTGCCTGGAAGCTCGCGGCCCCGGGGGGGCGGCGTGTGTGAGTAGCTGGGAGGGGGCCGCGAGGCGCTGCGTGGAGAGCTCGCCCGGGTTTGTCCGCCGCCGTCACCTGACTCGTCGGAGCAACCACAGCTGAGGTGGGGGCGGGGATGGGGCCGCAGCGCGGAGGGCTGGGGAGACGCGGCAGCGGGCGGGTGCGGCTGGCTCCTGGGGCCACGGCGGCGGGCGCAGGGACCGCGGAGCCGAGGGCGGGGGCTGGGCCGGGGCTGGAGGCATCGCGCCCCGGGGCACCGGGTCCGCGCGCGGCCGCACACACCCACCCGGCGCGACTTCCTTCGGCGACCCGGGGTCCGCTCATCCTGCGGCGGGCAGCGCCGCTCCTGGGGCGGGGTGAGTACCGGGGCGCCGGCTCGGGCCTCTCTGCGCGCTCGGGCCGCGCGGGGAGCGGGAGGGGATAATCCTAGGGCGCGAGGAAGGGCAGCGGCCGGGTGACAGCTCCGCGGCGCGCTCGAGGGCGGCCGGGGGGCTGGGCTGGGGCTGTCAGCCCTTCTGTACTCCGCTGTCAGGAGGGGCGAGGCGCTCCGAGACTCGGGCGCCTCCGCAGAGCCCCGGGGCGGCCCTTGCGGTGGGGCTTTGGGAAACGAGGGGTGGGGGCTCCTCGGGAACGAGGGCCTCGGCGGGGCCCCGGAGACGGCGGCGAGGAGGGAAGGGGAGGCGGACGCGTAACATGGCGCAACGATAGGATAATCTCCGCTGCTACCGAGCGGGGCCGAGCCGGTTGCTGCAGCGGCGCCGGGAGGAGGAGGGAGGCGGCCACGGCTTGGGTATCCGGTCCATTCTCCGAAGCCTGCGGGCTGCTCGGAGGGGACGCTGCGGCGGGGAGGCGAGAGGTGGGCGCAGGGCGGGCGCGGCGCCTAGGGAATAACCCGCACGCACACGGTGGCTGGTCTGGCACCGGAGATCAGGTTGCGGGGAAAGTGCTGTTGGACAGAGGGGCGCGGAGGGGTGAGGCGGGCAGCATGGGGGTCGGGTAGGGGAGGGAAGTGGAGGGTCGTTCGGGGACATTGTCGTGATGCTGGCGCCGGATCCGCGCTGAGGTTCCTGGAGGGGACCTTGTCTCGCTCAAGGCCTTCCCCCTCCCCCAGCCCCCGCCAGACCGCGTCGCCGGTGCGGGGCTTAGCTTGCTGCTGGCTCCGGCAAGGTGGTACCAGGGCGGGGACGGAGAACAGAGCCTCCGTGCGGCTGGAGGAGGCAAGGCCTGGGTGCTCGAAGGGTCAAGTCTGCGGCTTAAAGCAGGACCATCTTCCCCCTCCCCCCGCTCCCCCCTCTTTCCCCGCAGAAGAGGAGGCGGTAGACGCGGCCGGAGAAGATGTCGGGCCAAACGCTCACGGATCGGATCGCCGCGGCTCAGTACAGCGTGACAGGCTCCGCTGTAGCCAGAGCGGTCTGCAAAGCCACTACTCATGAAGTGATGGGCCCCAAGAAAAAGCACCTGGACTGTAAGCCTCTTTATATAAGTGGGACATGCGCACGGCCGAGGCGCTCTGGACGCGTGCGGCGCGGCCTGGGCTCGCTGGCGGCTTATGCTGCGTCCATGCGACCTCGGAGCCGGGCTGTCCCTCACTGAGCTCAGAATCTCCCACTGTCGAGGTGTCGCCGTGGGTCAGCCCTGAAACCTTGTCTTTGAGCCATTTTTTTTTTCTCCTACTGATCTCCAAGGTTTTAGTGGAGAAAAGAAAGAAATATATGTATGTATTTACAAACACACTTTAAGATACCAAGAAATTGTGTATTATGGTTAAGGCGCTTTTCACCTCGTTTTTTTTTTAAACCCCCTTTTCACCCCGCCCCCCTTCTCCAGTCCACATTAGAAGAAACCAGGGGTTGCACACTCGAAGGTCAAATCTATCACCCTAGTTGTTTCTTACATTTGGGGTAGTTTTAAAAATAGTGTCATCTCTTTCAGTGCTGCTGCTGAGGTTCAGTGCGTGTGTGTTGTATGTCACCACAGCAAACTGAAATAAAGTTAAGCTCCTGAATGAGGAAATTGCACTTCACAGATAATGGAGATTTCATTTTCCACATCCTGGCACACTTCTTTGTACCATTCTCAGGAACTGCTGGGCGGAATGGCCATGCTGTGGCACAAAATGGTTGTGCTTTGCCAGCATTTGAGATGGTGCAATTTTAAATGAAAACATTCAGTTCATATTTTGTTTTAAAAAAACTTGGTTATTTGATGGGAAAGGCTTTAATCTAGTTTGGAATCTGTTTCTAAAGTAAAGATTTCATTGGATTAACATAGTAAATGTTTTGTTATTGAAGGGCTAATAGGGACCCTTAGAAAAAGGCTTTCACCTGCTTTTAGTAGTGAGGCTCCTTACAAGTAATAATATATTCTGTAGTTACTGTTCGGTCTTTTGGACCTGCTTAGAATCTATCCTCCTGTGTTGTTTGTTGGTAAAGGTCAGTGTTGGCATGAGAGGCACGGTCTAGCTGTACCCACTTCCCATCTGGCTTCCTTTGCCCATTTTCAGATTTTCTTATGCTTTAGGCCTTCCCCAGTGTCTGCCTTGTGCAGCTGAGAAAATGAAAGCACTGTAAGAATTGACTCTGGTCCTGCTACAAGCAAAGCTTGATGAAGCTTGTAGCTGGATGATGTAAGGATTCTCCAGGCTTGCAAACCTGTTGTCTCATAAAAATGAATAATTTTGCTTCTAGAAGCTTGTCTGAGGGGGACACACTATTACTCTCTTCCAGAGAGAATCTTTTACAAAACGTGATTATGGTATTGTATGTTATCCATGCAGTGTGGGGTAAGAGGTCAGCTGGGCCAGGACCCCTAACACAAGTGGAAATTATAAATTCATGACCAGCTCGTTTTGCTGCAGTGTGCTGAATCATTTAGCCATGTTTCCATCAGTTTCCCCAACTCTGAAAGGATGACTCATGTCTGAAAGGTAGGTGTCAGTGTAGCCAATCCTTATAATAGAAAAAGCTATAGGTTGTGGATTTGCTAAATGGTTTGAAAATGATAGATCCATATATTGATACCTTTCAGAGAACATTCAAAGGTTTGAGACTTTCCTTAAATATGTTTCAGAGAAAGATTGACTCTTCCATAGTCACCTTAATCTTTTGATCTTGGAAAATCTTTTATAAATTTTCCAGGTGGCAGGTTTTTCAGTATCGCCCTCATATGTTAGTGAGTGAGGTGATTCTGAAGATGTGGAATATAGGGGGAAGATTCCGTATTTAAAGAACTCAGCTGAAGGAGGAACTTGTATCAGATTATTAAGATGAGGAATCATAAGAGCTAAACATTTATTGAGCAGTTACTATGTGCCAGGCACTGAGCTTTACATTTCTAATTTATCTTTGCATAATAGGTTCAGAGAAGGTAACTAATATTCATAGCTTTTAACCACTGCACTTAACTACCATGTGTGTTTTTTTTTTAGTAATATTCTCTAGTGAGAGGGGGGAAAGGAACCATATGAACTGGAATGGTCTAATCTTTAGAATACCCATCCTGTTTGCATGGCTTTGTGTGAAATTGAGCATCACAACTCCACATACTTATTGTAATTTTTATGATAGGCATGAAAATTTTTATTCTTTCATTTTAAAAAATGAGCAAAAGCCAAGAACTGAGGAGTATTGGTCTTTCTCTTTAACATTTTACTTTTCCAATAAGGCATAAAATAGGTTATCTTCATTTAAAGTCAACCTTAGGGTGGAATTTGGAAAGATATGTATCAAGTTACTGATATGACCTATTTTAATTAAATGTGATATGGAAAATCTCAACATATAAATGAATAATGTTATATGTATATGCATTGTAGGAAGGCATCTTTGTACAGAATTCTTTGTAATGTTCCTTTCAGTAACAGTAGATGACCTTAGTAATTTATTCACAGGTTTCCAGTAACACACGAGTTTTAAAAGTGAGTCACGGCAGTTATTAAAACATGCAAACATATAGCTAAGTTTTTCTGTGGGCACTGAAATAATCTTAAGATTATTTGGTCATGAAAATATTAAATACTAGTTAGGAGGAAAAGAGCACAAAATACAGAGTTGAGGCAATGAACCAAAAAAGTTTTTGCTAGTTGGATTTGTATGTAATTTTGCAGTTTGGAGTTCAGATTAGAAGGTTGTAAGAACAGAGTTAATGGTTCTGTGATTTAAAAAAAAAACAAACCTTGGGTTAATTTGGGCTCAGAATCTTTATGAAATGTGTACTTAATATTATTTAAAATACTGGCTTAAAAGATAATTTTTTCTGTTTGGGTTGATAGGCCACAAAAATTATTGTTAACTATGGTAATCTATAAAATAAGGCTTAATGATACATGATTTATGCTTTTGGAGGAATGATTTGTTAACATCTGGAGGCAGAATTTCATATAATAAGAAGGCAGAGAAATAAGGAAACTGGACAAATATTCTCAATTTTTTCCCCTTGTTTTCAATAATAGTATGTTTCTTGGGGGAAAAATATGTTCAGAAAAGTTTCTCCATAATCAGAAGTTATATATGAAATTTAAAGGATATGATTAAGGGTAGAATCCTTAATAATCTAAATAAGGATTCTGTGTTTTCAGGTTCTTTTAGATTATGTAAAGCTTTTATTCCACACTCTACTAGAATAATGTTGCCCTTTGCACATGAAAATTAAATACCTAATCAACGTTTGGAGAAGGAAATGGCAACCCACTCCAGTATTCTTGCCTGGAGAATCCCATGGACAGAGGATGGGCTACAATCTGGGGGGTCACAAAGAGTTGGACACAACTGAGCCTAGCGACTGAACCTGCAGTCAGTGTTACTTTGACATTAGTTTTTTTGTACATCCTTTCCCTGTAACATTGTGTACCTATTTGATTGCACATAGAATATCCAGGACTTGGCAAGCATTCACCTACTTGGTTACATTACATTACAAAATGTAAACTGTTTTACATTTCCATTGTTTTTCTGGTTCTGTTTTGTAGTTGATGGCCTAAGGGATAACCCAGGTCAAATAATACAGCAACATGATCCAGTGTAACATCCAGTGCTTGCTTACCCAAATTCTGTGTCAGGGTTAAAGAACAACAACAAAATAAGGGTTGACCCAGAGTAACACCTGCAGGGAGAATTTGGGAAGTTTTACAGCCCTGGTATAAGATTACTTTTGGTTAACTGCTCTTACGAACAATTTCTATGTATATACTACTATATTGTTAAAATACCCTGCTTAAGGTTGTGAAAATTTCAATCTTAGAGATTATTATCAACATCAAGCCAAACCTTATGAAAAAAGCCAAATCGCTTATCAGTAATCCTATTTTTTTTCCATTTTAAACCTCTTGAGAGTTTTTAATAATGAGCTTATTCTACTAATAAGTAATTCAAGTTCTAAAGCTTATGTTTGAGAGATATTGACATTTATAAATGATTCTTTCCCTCCAAAAATAAGAAAAAAATAAGATTGTATTTCTTACAAGAATATCAGGTAAAGGTAATAAGAGATATAGAGTATATTTTGATTCAAGGCAGATATTGGCAAATGACCACAGAAGTCCTGCCACTTTAACTTCATTTATAAAATATTTGCTAATACGTAAGAAATTTTATGAGTGAACAGAATGAACAATTAAATAAAAAATGTATTTGCTTTACATAGGCTTCTTTAGGATATAACATCTAAAATATATTTTCATTTGTAGAATTGCTATTTGTATACTGATTCAGTTGATCAGTTCAGTTTTCAGTTGCTCATCGTATCTGTATTTGTGATAACTTAAAAGATTTCTATAGTGCTAATATCAAAAGTGTAAGCTAAGCTTACTGAGTAAAATTAATGTGCAGCAGTGTATAAAAGCTTACTGAATACTAGGGTAACTTGCTATATGAGAAGTGTGCTAACTTGCTGTAAATGAATTTTATTTTGATTTCAGTTCTCATTTAACTATTTGTTATTGTCCAAAGAAACCCTCTAATTTTTTAGACCAAGGCATATTTTGTTCCTCCTCCTTGATTTCAACCGAAGCCCAAGCCCGCGTGGAAGTGGTTTAGAACAGTCTGTGTTATTAGTTAGATAGTCAGGAAGAGATGGAAATGGCAACCCACTCCAGTGTTCTTGCCTGGAGAATCCCAGGGACTGGGGAGCCTCGTGGGCTGCTGTCTGTGGGGTCACACAGAGTCAGACATGACTGAAGCGACTTAGCAGCAGCAGCAGCAGCAGGAAGAGATGAGGGAAATAGACTTCTAAAGACATTTGACACTATTATCATTCATACCTTAAATCTGAAAGGGTCCAATTGTGTGGTCCTGTGACATTCTCAGACGATGATCAGCATCCCAGGAGGGGAGAAGAGCTCTTGCGAGGTGGAGAGGTTAACAGGAGCAGAAGAAGAGTGGCTAAGAGTCTTAGGTCAGATCAGGGAGCTTGCCCTAGAAATGATATAAAATATTGGGTTCGCCAAAAAGTTCATTCATACCTCTCAGGAAGGTGGTCTGGAAAAACCCAAATGAACTTTTTGGCCAACCCAGTAATTAAGTAGGCTTTATATCAGTTACCGGAACAATAAAGATCTTTTCCTGGATCTTTTTACTTTCCACATTTTCAGAGAAATATTTTTTATGGTATAATGTTCAATATCTTTGGGTCACTTTAGTTTTTTCTTTCCCTTTTGAGATCAGTGTGGTTAGCAGATACTTTCTTAGAACCAGTATAAAACTGATAAATCATTTTTTTAGAAGTTACTCTAGTGATTTAAGAGATTGTGTATATGAAAAAATATGTAAAACTATGTATGCAGTAGGTACATTCATATTGTAATTGCAAAATTAGCTTCCTGCATTTTAGATTAAAATCTAGATGTTTGGTTCATTGCCATATTAGTTTCAATGTTTAATAAATGGTTGTTGAAGTCTTAATTTGAAATTTAATCTGTGCACTTAGTTGTCATGGGTCTTTCCCTTAGCTTTTCACAAGTAAGTGAGGTGAAGTGAAATAAGTCACTCAGTCATGTCCAACTCTTTGGGACCCCTTGGACTACACAGTCCTTGGAATTCTCCAGGCCAGAATACTGGAGTGGGCAGCCTTTCCTTTCTCTGGGGGATCTTCCCAACCCAGGAATTGAACCAGGATCTCCTGCATTGCAGGCAGATTCTTTACCAACTGAGCTATGAGAGAAGCCCTTCACAAGTAAATAACCTTTTAAATATCTTACCTCCTCTCTTCAAATTGGTTGATGTTGGGAGAGGGTGTTCTTTGGAGCTTATCTTGGTTTTAATAACTTGGTAAAGAAGGTCAAATGTGACATGTAACCATGTTCCCTGAGGGCAGAGAATGCTTTCCTTACAGAGTTGTATTTTAGATGATTCAACTCCTGAGCCAGCAGCTCCCCAGAGAACCTTCCATATACTCTGAATGCAGTTAAATAATTTGAAAAGCCGCATTTCTTGCCATTAAAAAATGTTTATTCTCAAGTTTCCACTTTGTTTGTAAATTCATTTCTCTTTACAGAGGAATACTTTGCTTGCTTGTAAGGGACATGTTGGCTATCTGATTTTCTTTGGTGCTAATGTGGAAGTTTCTCTATCTTGTGCTTTTCGTAAAGGGGAGAAGAGTTGAATGGCGTACTCGGTGTCAATTACATGATGACCTATAAGTGAAAAATGATGGAATCTTCTTGGAGCAGTTGGATGAAAGTGCAAACCAGAGAGAGTTATAACCTGAAGCCTGCAGCATAGCTCTTTTTCCTGCTTTCTCTTCCATTTGTGCCAAGTGTGTGAGGATCCTCCTGTCCCCCTCCCCTGTTCTCCCATATGTCCTTAAGATTTCTCTCTTATGCATCTTTAAGAAGGCTCCGATGTCTTCTAAGAGATCTTGTGATGTGGCCATTCCCAGCAGAGAGAAGCTAGAAGCTGGATCTTTGCTTTGTGTGGTTTTGCCTTGGGGCCTGATCATTTGTTTTTTTCCCTAGGATTAGCACTTTTATTTTAAGCTATAACTCTTCTCCTTTCTGCATCAGTTATTTCGTGTCATCTGTATCTTAAACTTCTCTCTCTGGCTCTCTCATGAAATTTTCAAGTATCTGCCTTGAAAACAAACAAACAGAACCTCCTACACCCAACTCTCCTTGAATTCTATGACCTTTTCCAGCAACCAACCTGTCATCCCCTTGCTTTTCTTTCACAACCAAGCTTCTTGAAACAGACACTCATAATTCCAAAGACAAAAAACACAACTCAAGCCTTCTTTGTATATTCTGTCTCTTTGGCCTAATTCACACATGAAACGTTAGAATCCTTGTAGGGTGTCAGACATTGTCCACTAAATTGCCCAGACCACTCCCACAAGTGTTCTCTTCCACTCAAATACAGTGGGTGATCAGTTCTTTTAGAACTGACCTCTCCTTCTTTAGCTGTCTTCTACTTGGTTTGATCAATAATTAGTCTTAATCTATAAAATGATTAATATTAGTATCTACCTCAATTTTGGTGAGAAATAAGAGAATGCATCTAAGATACTAGCCCAGAACTTGACACATAAACATGCAATGAGCATCAGTTATTACTACCACTGCTGTAGTTAGCATTGCTAGTGCCATTACTGCTACTGCCAACATAACAATTGATATGTGATCCTTTCTGATTTCCCTTTACTGGGCTTTTTTTGGTCTTCTTTCGATTGCTTTGGTTTTTACTTTAATTCCACTTCCCTCCCCTATAGTTTGGAAACTATATATATACTATTTCAGTCCTTTTAGTGGTTGCCCTTAAAAATTTAATATGTGTACTTAGAGGCTGCCTAGACCACTATCTCTTTTTATTCCTCCCCCCAAAAGAGAAATTTAGAAGCTTTCCATTCCAGTCATCCACTTCTTACATCCTATTATTGTCCAGGGTTTTAGTCCACTGTTGTTTTAACCTCCAAAGTGAGTGAAGTCGCTCAGTCGTGTCCAACTCTTTGCGACCCCATGGGCTGTAGTCTACCAGGCTCCTCCATCCATGGGATTTTCCAGGCAAGAATACTGGAGTGGGTTGCCATTTCCTTCTCCAGGAGATCTTCCCGACCCAGGGATTGAACCCAGGTCTCCTGCATTGTAGGCAGACGCTTTACCATCTGAGCCACCAGGGAAGTCTTTAACCTCCAAAGCCAGACATTATTATTTCATATAGGCAGTGTTTATGTAGCTATATCCACCTTTACTTTTTTGCTAACCATTCCTTCATTATTCCTTAGGTTTTCTTGAACTATATCCTTTTGAATCTCCTTCAAGTAAGGTTCTTCAGTGGTAAACTCTGCTTTTGTCTAAAAAACATCTTTATTCTACCCACATTTTTTGAAGGATAGTTTATCTGGATATACAGTTTTAGATTGAGTTATTTTCTCGATAAAGGTAGTATTTGGCTTCCACTGTTGCTCTTAAGCAGTCATCTATTAGTCTGCCTACCTTCAGGTAATCTCTCTCTCTGGCTGCTTTATAAATCTTGTCTCCTCCATCTGTACTGTATGTCTGTGTGGATGTAGTTTTCTTTTTTTTATCCTATTTGGAACTTGATGGGTTTCCTGAATTTGAGAATTTATGTCTTTCATCAGTTCTGGAAAATTCCCTGCCTTTCTGTTATCTTTGATTGTTCCCTACATCCATTCTCTTTCTTATCTCCTTCAAACATGATTATGTATGTTCTGGACCTTCTCATTATATCCATCTCTAAATATACCTTTCATAGTTTCTAATACTTTCTTTACTGTGCTTTCTTTTTCAGATATCTTCCAGTTCATTAATTCTCTCTTTAGCTATATCTTGTCTGCTTTTACTCATCTTTAGTTTTTAATTTTATTCATTTATACTTTTCATTTTTTAAGTTTTTCAGTATTACCTTGCATTGAGATAATTTACATTTCTTGCTCACATTTTGAGTTTCTCTTTTATTTCTTTAACATTTTCAACACAACTCATTTTATATTCTGTATCTCACAGATCAATTACATGAAGCTCTGCCTCTGCTATTGTTTTTGCCTGACCTTCCATAATGATTTGTTTCCTTACATGTTTTGTAATTTTGGACTCTGAGATCATGTTGTCTAGGACTTCATCTGTGGGAATCCTAGAAAGCCTAACTGTATTTCGAGAGGATTTGTGTTTGCTTCTATAAGGTCCCACATGCACTACCATCCTGGGAGTACCTTAAGTTAATTTCTGTTCTTGGAGCTTCCCATCTAATGCAGGTCCAGGTCCATAATTCTTATTCATAATTTGAAAATCCAAAAAGCTCAGAAGAACAAAATTCTTTTGGAAATCATTTGTTGACAAAATGTGATCAGTCATAGCCATTTTTCTACCTACCTTGAAGGTTCATATATTGAGCTACAGAAAGACCGTTGTATGTATGTTGCCCAGATTATACTAGGTTACTTAGTTTATGGGTGTGTGCCTCATACTACTTTTGGAAAATGTGGAAAATCCTAAATTCTGAAACATATATGGCTCAAGGGTCTTGGATAGAGGAGTGTGAATCTGTAATAAAAATTTGAATCACAAACTCCAGCAAGGTGACAAGCTATGTTTACAAATGCCCCAAAGATTTTTCCCCTACCATAACTACCAAAGACCTAGGTCGAGTGAATTGTTTTCCTATGATCTTCCTTTGCTTGAAGGTGTTCTTTGTTTTGTTTTGTTTTGTTTTCTCCTAATTTTAGTAAGGAAGTAACTTGAGGGTCCCAGCTCTGTGAGGAGGTCTTGGTTCCAATTAGCCGTCTTGCTTAGTCCCCACCGCCTGGTCTTTTGTTCTTCAAAGAGCTGTTAAAATCTAAGCTTCTGGCCACTCAGACTAGCACACGGCCTCAGCTCAGCCTTCTCTCAAGTAGCAGTTTACCTACCATGTGGTTTTCTGCATCTTCTTTCGTTTCTGGCCTTAGGGATTGCTTTTACCTCTTCATGAATACAGCCAAATAAGTGGAAGGTGCCTGTAATATTTATCTAAATTATCAGGTGTTTTCCTTCTTGTTAGTTTACCTGTATGCTAGAAATGCAATCCACCTGTTTTCCCATCCTCTGCCCCCCATCCTCTTTGCTGCTGCTGCTAAGTTGCTTCAGTCGTGTCCGACTCTGTGTGACCCCATAGACGGCAGCCCACCAGGCTCCCCCGTTCCTGGGATTCTCCAGGCAAGAACACTGGAGTGGGTTGCCATTTCCTTCTCCAATGCATGAAAGTGAAAAGTCAAAATGAAGTTGCTCAGTTGTGTCTGACTCTTAGCTACCTCATGGACTGCACCCTACCAGGCTCCTCTGTCCATGGGATCCCAGGCAAGAGTACTGGAGTGGGGTGCCATTGCCTTCTCCACCCATCCTCTTTACACAACTCCATAGTTCATTCCAGAGCAACTCTGACATTCATCAGGTTCGTTATACTCTGCATTATTTGGGGGCCTTTGTACGTGCTGCTTCTGTGTCTTTATATATTTTAAAATCTCATTTCTGAAACCTACTGAAAAGGTATGAGTGAAGCTAGGTTTCAGAAGTGAGATTTTAAATTTGGTTAAAATTATAGCCTTGATAGGAAAAGTGTTTTGGTTATGGATTTAAAGCATATGTGTGCTTCTCTTGGTGTATATCATTATTGATGAGGTAGTGGATGACTGGATGTTAATATCAAGAAAACTCTTCACTAGCATCATGTGGGTGTAGATGTGTGTACCATTTGCTTGGTTTGTTTTGAGTTGGATACAGTTGGGTAGCATTGTTTTTCACTAGCCATTTTATAATTTATAACTACCTACATTATTAATGGTAAGGATAGTTATAAAAGAAAAATGTTATTTCAAAAATAGCTACATACTGTTAATTTTCACTGAAATGATTATTATTCACTATGTGTATAGTGATATAATATTACCATTAACAACTTGAGGGTTTTGGGGAAACAGTGAGGAAAGGAGACAGCTTAACTGAAAGCTTTGGATTCTTTTACCTTTGTAAAGAGAACAGTGAATATCAGCATATTTGATTTGGCTTTTCATGACCTGTTTGGAGAAACTAGAAGTTACTTTTAGTATTGAGTCTTTTAGTAGCTTTATTAAACACAATCCCATCATTTATTCATTTAACAAATATTTGAGTATTTACTAAATTCCAGGAATTGTTCCGGGCTTCCCAGGTGGCGCAGTATAAAGAATCCACCTGCCAGTGCAGGAGATGATAGAGACACAGGTTCAATCCCTGGTTCAGGAAGATCCCTGGAGAAGGAAACGGCAACCCACTCCAGTATTCAAGCCTGGGAAATCCCGTGGACAGAGGAGCCTGGTGGGCTACAGTCCATGTGCTCACAAACAGTCGGACATTACTGAGCACACACACAGCACCACCAATAATTGTTCCAGAAGGCGTGGGATGCTAGAGTGAGCAAGATGCACAACTCTTGGCATCAGAGAGCTTGCAGGTTACTTGGGTAGACAGAAAATGAAAAAAGCGAATTGCATGTTGTTCTAAAAGAAGTTTTAACAAAGGAGGTGAAGTCCTTCATGGAGGTGCATGCAGCGGAGGTGATGTTGAAGTCCAGCTTTAAAGATTAAGCGTGACTGACCTGGGTGAGGGGTGGACCAGGGCTTTCGCAGACTATTATCTTAGAAGAGGCGTGGGGCAAGCGAGATACATTTTGGGAATTGAAAGAAGTTAAATAAGGGCTGCTGGAAGACTGAGGTTAAGAAGACTGAGAAGGCTATGAGACAAGACCTGAGTTGTGGGTAGGGCCAGATCTGGAGGGTCTTCTAGGATCCAGAGAATATTAGAAGTTGTCCAAGCTTTTCATTTTTACGGATGAGTCCCAAAGAGGTGAAAATCACACATTCTTTGTGTGTTAATACTGAATACTTCTTTATCTGTCTGCCTTGAGCAGTTGCCCTAATGGGTCATTGCTTTGTTCACCTAATTCTGATTGCTGTGCCTTTGCCAGGTAATAATCTCTGTGTGGGGTCATGTGGGAAATGTAACATACGTGCACACGTGTTTAAGAGTGTGAATTCAAATTCAGTTCACCATAAATGCAAACATACCCCTGGGCACTTGTGACACAGGGATTACCGTGCAGCTGCCCCTGCTGACCGTTCCTGCCAGTCTGACCCCTACTTACCTTTTGCCTCTCCTTGTCTTTTGCTTGGTTCTTGGGTCCTGGTGCTGACACCAGAGAATGCTCCCTGTGCCATTGGTGACAAGACTGTAAAGATTACAGACATGTGTCATTTAGTTGAAAGTCTTCTAAAAATGACGTGTTAAACTTTTAAGGTCTCTTAGTTTGATCTTCTTCTTGTGGTGACATAATTTATAACATTCCTTAACTATTATGACTGAAATAACAGAATTTTATAAAATCATGTTCCCAACTATTAAAAATCTAAAACAAAAACCCCAAAATATAAACCCCCCCAAGCCCACCCCAAATCACCGTGTATATTAAATATGTCTAAGTATGTTTGCACCATACTTCATTGGGTTGGTCTGTTACCCTGTTAACACCAAAGAAAAAATACAAAGGTTGTTAAAATTTAGGTTAAGAAAATATCCACATGAAGAATATTTCCTTTCTCCTATTCTTTCCAAAGCCAGTTGCTTTCATGTCACCGTCCTTTGTAATTTTTCCTGAGGTAAATATTAAAAAGATATCAGAAAATGTCCTATTGATTCTTCCCTAATAGAAATTTTTAAAATTTCATATAATCTCATTATCAACTTAATTAGCATCAAATTGTACAGCTTACAGATCTGTCATCTAGCTAAACACTTCAGTTAGACCATGGCGTAATGAAGTTTTGTTTTTTGTGGTCTTCCTATCCCAGTAGAATTGCAGTGTGTTCATGTTTTTCTGGTTTCTTCGTTAAGTATTTTAACACTTAGCACTCTGGTTTTGGCTACCCTTGACTGAGCATGAGTGTAGTCATTTAAGGTACATGGAAGAGTGATTTGAGCCTGTGCTAATGGACAGGCTGCACCATTTTTAACACCTGCATCTCCTCTTTGCTTTGTGTTTCTCTGTTCTTCCCCCGCCCAAGAATTCTCATCATGGTTCCAAAGGAGTCATTTAATTTTTAGTTATACTTTGCTTTTGTTTTTTTTGAAGAAAAGTGCATTGTAGTAACATTACTATGTCAAGAGTTGGTTCTGTGTATGTATGTGTGTGTGTATATATGGAGTGGCAGAGCAAAGATTTGACTTTGGTTTTTCTTGTGGGTCATACTAATCATTTCATGCAGTTACACTGTAAATTCATCAAAAGATGCTTCTTTAATTGAGTTCAGTATTACTTTTTCAGGTGGAAAAATAAGAGTGTAAGTTGGGTACTCAGTTGGCAGGGGTGTAAATTGATACAGACTTTGGGAGGACAGATTGGCAGTACTAGTCAAAACTCTTGAAAATCCTTTGGCCCAGGAATTTGTTATAAATTTGTCTCAGATAAATAATTGGAAAAATAAAGAAAAGTTTGCATTTAAGGGTATTTGTTGCAGCAGTCTATAGGAATACAAGATAATACACCTAAATACTTGATGGTGTGTGCCAATAAGCAACTGAGCAACCTTTAAAAATGAGTTTCTTATAGCTGACATGGAAAGGCAGGTGATGAGATATAATTCAGTTTTCATTTTTAAAGAAAGTATGTGTATGCCCATAGTATTTATTTTGGTAGAATATATGCAAAAATGTTACCTGTGGATGGAAGGATGTTTACTTTCTGCTTCATACTCATATTAATCATGACTGTTTTGAATGTGAGTTACAAGAATATAGATTAAACTATTTTGGCAAACAATTTCAGCAAAAGAAAGGGACAGTCTTCTTAGAGCTGAAGTTTTAGACAAGCTTAAGGAAAAACACTCATTTACTTTGCCCAGGGCCTGGTTGACCTGTGTGAATATGTGGCATGATGCTAACAGTTTCTAGTCCAACCAGAGCTACTTAGTGGGGAGCCCTAAGAGCTCGTGGCTTGATACAAGTTTTGTTTCTTGATCACATCACAGTTTGCTACAGATAGTTCATCCCATCTTGGCAAATTCATCACCTAGTGTTTCAGAGCCCTCCAGGATTCTGTGCATCTGTCTGATGGAGGAAGGAAGACAGAAAGGGGAGTAAGTATTGCAGGAAATATTGAGGTGATGATGCCTGGGCGTCATTTCCACCTGTTTTCCATTGGCAAGATTTCAATGGCCTCACCAAAGTGTAAGAGAAAGTAGGAAATGAAGTCTAGATATGAATCCAAGAGGAGAAGGAAATGGGATATAAACACACAATTGTTGGTTCCACCATGCCCATGGAAAAAGAAATTGGATTATAGCTTGTCACCTGTATCTTAAAGACACTTATTTTATGCCACTGAGATCTCCAGAGATTTCATTGCTATACTAACGTCATTAATATCTAGCAATAAGCTGCATGTGTGCTAAGTCACATCAGTCAGGCCCGAGTGTTTGCAACCCCATGGACTATAGCCTGTCAGGTTCCTCTGTCCATGGGATTCTCCAGGCAAGAATACTGGAGTGGGTTACCATTTCCTTCTCCAGGAGATCTTCCCAACCCAGGGGTTCAACCTGCATCTCATGTCTCCTGCATCAGCAGGCGGGTTCTTTACCACTAGCGCCACCTGGGAAGCCATGCTAGTTGCTGTTTGTTTTTTTTTCCTGTGAAGCCAGATAATTCTGGAAATGGATGACAAACGGCTGGTCAGTAGCCTCACTGCATATTCCTCCTCCTTGGCAGACATTGCAGATAGATTCTGGCACTGTTTCTTTAGAGCCATTGATTTGGCCTCAGAGAGCACCCATATACAATGTTTTAGATTTCTACTGTCAATCATAGTTGACATTTAAGATGAAACAAATTTGCTGTCACTTGTCTAGGCAATTTATCTATGCTGGCTACTGAGGCATACTACCCACTAGATTTATTTATCTGGATTTATTTATTTATCCAGAATTGACATTCATCTTGATTGGTTCCAAGCCTGAGGCTCATATGCCAGTGGTCTTGTCTTTAAAAGCTAATAATAGAGTAATTTGTATGGTTAGGCCTTGGGGGTGCAGAGGGAGGTTCTTCCTTGCTCCATTTGATAACATTTAATAGCAAAACAAAAAGATTTTTTGTTTTGTGTTAACAGAGACAGTTACAGCAATTGTGAGACAGGGAAAGGATGCTTTGAATTTTTACACTTCAAAATCTAGACTTTCTCGGCATGGAGTCTGGTATTAATCAATTGCCTTTAAGTTTTACAAAGCATAGTAGAATTTTTGTAACAAGGAATTTTCTTTGAGCTGCTACTTAAGTGTCTACAGTGATATGATTTTTTTTTTAATATGAGATGATTCTTTATTTACTTATTCGATGTCTAATATATTAGCAGTCTCTTTTTCCCTGTAAGATTTAAGTGAAGAAAAAGAAAGAACCTCCTCCGCCCGCACCCAGGACTGAAGGGGGTGAGCATTGTACTTGGCGTGTGTATAGGATTAGTTGCTGTTATCTCCACAAACCCCTGTGAAGTAAATTCTCTTATCCTAGGGAGGTAGGGACACTCACCTAAAGTCCAACGTCTATTGCAGGAAGGAGCCAGGGGTTCTAACTGCAAGACAAAGGATTTTTTTTTCCCCTTGTATTGTGTTTTTTGCTTGTTGTCTGAGTCTCTAGTATCACAGGTCGCAATAATCCAAAGGAAACAAAGCCAATTAAAATACCATGTGATTGTTGTAGGGTGAGCTCTAATGCCAGTCCACTAGCTAATTAGCTTGATGGGCAAAACCCCTGTGACTGTTCTCTTCTGGCTAAGGGGAAAAAAGGTGGATGGGGGTAGTTTCAAATGACTATCCTTAACCCAGTCTCACTCCTCTCAACAGTTACGTCTCTTGATGATTTGCTACCGAAGCCTTGATTTGAACATATTTGTTAATTAAGGAGTTTGGGCAGTGCTGGGAGGTGCAACAGGAGAACTGATTTGTGAGCAGAGGCATACGGGCATGCTTAGTTGTGTCTGACTCTTTGCGGCCCCATGAACTATAGCTCCCCAGGCTCCTCTGTCCATGAGAAATTTCCCAGGTTATAATACCAGAATGGGTTGCCATTTCCTTATTCAGCGGCTCTCCCTGACCCAGAGATCGAACCTGCGTCTCTGGTGTCTCCTGCATTGGCAGGCAGATTCTTTACTACTGAGCCCCCAGGAAGCCCTGTGATAAGTGGCCCTATGGTAATTCCAGGCTCTTTTGCTCTCTGGCTGTGATGTCGGCCAGATGAACTTCATTTCTTTGCACGTCAGTCTCCTTTTTTTCCGAGGCATCATGGGGTTATGTAACATTTAATGAATAGATTTGTTAAAAACAATAAATTTCAACCCTAAAGGGTGAGTTAGTCGCTAAGTTGTGTCCGACTCTTGACCCCATGGACTATAGCTTGCCAGGCTCAACTGCCCATGGGATTCTCCAGGCAAGAATACTGGAGTGGGTTACATGTCCTTCTCCAGGGGACCGTCCTGACCTAGGAATCGAACCTGGGTCTCCTGCATTGCAGGCAGATTCTTTACTGACTGAGAGCTATGAGGGAAGCCCCAACCCTAAATGACTCTACAAATGATTGTTAATAGAGAAAAAAAGCCTTGGAAGAATAGGCCTTTCAAGCCCCAACAGTTATCATCCTAGGAAATCTTTCAGGTACGCTGTGTGGCACTAAATATACATAAAAAAGCCCAACTTCAGCTGCTTTCCACTTATCTTTGGCATCTGCTGGAGAGATGATAGTTTATTCCTGGAAGATAAGAGAATTGGGCAATTAAACCCTCACTCTATGGTTTTCATGATCTTGTTTTTATTCTGTTGACAGATGTTAGTACTAATTATCAAAATACAAGTGTATCTTGTGTTTGATTAAAATCAGCTACTAAAATTGTTGAGACTTGATGTATAGGCTTAAGCTTTGCATTTTAAGTATTAAGCTTTTCAAACGTAGAGGCTTTTAGTAAAAGAAGATTGTTGCTTCTTTAAGAAAAATAATGGTAGTTCACAGAAATGTTTGACAAGACACGTAGGCAGTGATAAAACTGAAACATATGGAGTGACTTTATTGTTGGATCTAGATACTTCATGGTTAGCATTTTGCACTATTGTCGGTTTATATTTGAACACATGAATAGAAATGGAGAGACACTAAATATACTGATTTGCATTAAGCATTATTGAATTGAAAGATTCTTAAAATATTTACAAAAAATTTTTGAAGTGGAGTAAAATTGATTTTAAAGTTAAGTCAGTTTCATGATGAATCTCAATTTATATTTTGTATACTAACAGTGAAATATATTTGAAGGATTTAATGATTTTTAGGGCTAATAGAAAGGTAAACAAGGCTTTGTAGAACTACATAACAAAATGCAGCCGATAAGTAATGTTAAGGATACTGATGTTCATTGTTTGGGTTGAAAACATTTAAAAAAACTATTGACAGAATAATTGAATCCTTAAAAATTTTACATGTGAAAATTTAGTCCTTAGAGCTAACAGTAAGTTTTGTAGTTGTGGTTAAGAGTTCATAACATTTAATAAACTGGTTGGCCAGATGCAACATAACTTTGCGAGCATGCTAAGTTTCTTCAGTCTTGACTGACTCTTTTCGACCCTATGGACTGTAGCCTGCCAGGCTCCTCTGTCCATGGGATTTCCCAGGCAAGAATGCTGGAGTGGGTTGCCATGCCTTGCTCCAAAAAGTCTTCCCGACCCAGGGATCAAACCCGAGTCTCTTAACATCTCTTGCATTGGGGGATGGGTTCTTTACCACTGGTGCCACCTGGAAAGCCCCTATAACATTAGGAAGGTTACAGTATGTAGAGCTTGTCAAAATCATAATTAGCTCATAATTATGAACTATTTCATTTTCAAACATTGTGTATTTTTTTTGTTATGTATTTCTAAAAATGTCTAAACTTGGCTGACCTCTGTTAACAGTGTGAAAAAGGGAAGCATTTGTCTTGATGTGGGAGTACCATTTTTTGAGTTAAAATTTTAATTAAAAAACCCAGGAATTATTGGTAGTAGAGCATTGGAGTTGAAATGCATAAGAAATGGTATATTAGCAATGTTTGTACCATGTATATCAGATCTTGGATATTTTCTATAAAATCGTGTTATATGGTAGTTTAAATAATTTTCTTTACATTATATGATGATTCTTAGAAAAATTAATACCTTTCCCATTCTAATATAATAATTATTTTTGGACTCTTAGTTAATGTAGGAGCCAAACTAATCCTGCCCGTCTCATTTCTTATAGTGCATAGCAGAAGAGATAAAATTGAAGGGTATTAGGGAATGAGATGGAAAAGCAGAAATTGCCATAGTTGTAAGACTTAACCTGTTACTCTTGAGCTGAAGATTCACCATTCCTGTTTCTAGACTTACTCCTATGAAAATGCACAAGGTTTTGTACCGTCAGCCTTCTCTTTCCTTGCAGGCCATGTCAGTTTCGTTACAACCAACCAATCAAAACAACTTGTTCAGTTTATCTGTTGCTTTAACAGAGAATTGAGTATTTTATTATTAATGTGTAACTGAGCTGAATTGTGTTTTCCTAGACCTACAAACCTTCTTCCAACAAGTGCTTTGTAACTAATTTTGACATCTTAAAATATGATTTATTCAGCAAAAGAAGGTTAATGAGACCACAGTTTTTTCAAAAGCTATGCTGAAGGAGGGATACTTCAGAAATGTGTTCCATATCATAGCATATTCCTCAAGGAGAGGTTTGTTTATCATAGTAGTATTAGGTAATTCCTGGAAAAAATATAAATACTCAAGTTCAGTTATTGCTCTAGGTTCATTATCATTAGGAAAACCTTCAATATATGATGTTCCCTTTAATCCTTATGTTCAAGAAAATTTACCTGAGAGTGTTTTTTTATATTAAAATGAATGCAAAGGAAATTTTAATTAATTGTTCAGAGATAGGGTGGAGTAGAAAGAAGGTAAGATGAATAAAAGTTTTTTTCAAAATCAGGAGTCTCATTCTTTTTGGTCCTCTTTCTTGATCTTTAGATGATAAGTGAGTACTTAAATGATAGAGTACCATCATAGTGAAATTGGGTTAATGTTTCCCATTTAAAAAATATTTATCCCAAAGTTTCCATTTTTTAGCACTTGTTTTCTGTATAATTTTACTTATAATCTACCTTTTTTTAACCATTCCTTGTATGATCAAAATGTATTTGGGTTCATTTGCCATTGATATGTTCAACATGTGTCTATTGAGGACCATATTCTGCTAGGTGTTGGGTTTCTTGCTCTTATGGTTTTATAATTTGGTAAGAGAGCCAAATTAGAGCTTTAAATTCCAAGAAATTAATTGGATGCTTGTTTGAAAGCTGTGCTATGTTGTTCCATAGACATGTTATAAAGACTTCAGTATATTCAAATACACAGGATGCCTGACAGTTCAGTTACCCTGAAGGCTGTTCTGTCATCAAACTGTCTTGGCCCCTCACCCACTTCCCTTTTTCTGGGTGGTTCTAAATGTCCTTGTCCCTAATGTTGCAGATGGGATAGGGGAGGCTGTTCTAAGACCTACTCTGAATCTTGATGGGTGGCTCATCTGAAGGATGAAAGATTTTGAATCACAGGTACCTTTACTACCTCTGGGTGACACATAGTTTCACTGAAGGGTGGGGTGGGGACTCAGTTTAGCAGAGACTTTTCCATGAACCTACTGCTTTGTGAGATGCTGTGAAAATGCAGGTAAGACAGAGTAGCTTCTATTGAGTCCTCATAGGGTGGATGTGTAAATAGACTAATAATAATATGCCATTATAGGTGATGTGGAGCAGGTATAACCAATGTACTGGGAGAGCACAGAGGAGGGATGGTCAGTTTTGCCAGAAGCGAGTCAGGAAAGGTTTACTGAGCTGGCAATGTTTGGCTGCACATAGGGAGACTAATAGGAGTTTGCCAGGTAAAGAGGTGTGACTAGGCACAACATACTTAGTGTGTAGTGAAAAGGAAGGAGAGGTAGAGTGGGACTGCATAGTAAAGGATGATAGGGCCACTGCTAAGTTTCATTTTATAACATTGGCAGTGAGAAGCCAATGCAGAGTTTTAAGCAGGGGAGTTCCATTATGAGATTTAATTTTTAGGAATATGTTAATATATCTGGTTACATAGTAGATGTCTACATTTAGGGAGAATGGAGACTGAATAGGGATACTGGAGTGAGTCAAGTGAGAATGAGGGTCTGAACAAGAAAATTGCCAAGGAGACCAAGTGAAGAGGCTAGATTTGCAAGGATATTCTGCCACAGAAGCGGTGGGACTGTGTTTGAAGGGTAAGGGGGAAACCTAAGCTTTTAATTTGGTCAACTATGGAAGCAGAATTAATGAGTTTGAAAACATCTAAACTCTTACTCTCTTGGAACATCCAAAACTGAACCATCTATTTTCCCCTCACACCCATTTTATCTCATGTCAGTCATCTGAATGTCAAAGATAGCAGCTTCATCCATTCCATAGCTTGTCGTCAAGGTCTTCCTCTTTCTCCTTTCTTTCTGTCCTCTTCTTTATTCTGTCAGTCAGGAAAACCTGTTGGCTCTGCTTATCTGCAAGCGTGTAGTGATCCAGCCACTTGTCACCACCTCCTCTGCCAATCCCAGCCACCACCATCTCTTACCAGGATCACTGCCGTAGCTGCATAACTCTGCAGCTTGAGTGATCCTTTTTAGTATCCTTCTAGTCTGTGGCTCTGCTCTGCTCAAAACCTCCACTCCACTCATCCTCGGATGGAAAGGCTTTATAATGACCTCCAAGGTCTGTAGGATCTCCGCCTCGCCACCCCTGGCTGCAGACACCTTGGCCTCTTACTGTTTCTGAGCGAGTCGGGCTGGCCTCCACCCTGGTACCAGCTGTTTCTTCTGCCTCAAATGCCCTTTCCTGCAAGTGAAATGGCCTCTGTCTCCTACAATATAGTAGGAGAGAATGAAATGTATGTAGAAAGAAGATTTTATTTATTAATCACATTATTAATTTTATTTAAGTTCTCAGGTGAATTGTGATGCAGGGATAGTTTGGAAGTTCTAGCCACAGTTGTATGTTAGCTGAACTTCAGGTGAACTTCATCACAAACATGGGACCCATGTAGGATTAGTTTCCTGAAGGGCATGGAATAATTTGCTATTTTTGTTCTTAAAACAGGGGTTTTCGTTGTCACAGTGCTAGGTAAGAACAACTAAATCCATGCAGTAAACATTTACATAGCAAATGAGTGATTAACCCCAAATCCCCCACACCCCTTACTCTGCCTACATTGTTAGAGTTTGTCAAACCCTAGCATGAGCTTGAAGAGCTTCAGTGAGGCATAGAATTCCTGGCTAACTGCAGTTCACCCAATCATGTTAAATTTTGTATCATGTCCATTTCTAACTACAAAAACTTGATAAACTGGACCTTTATCATAAGGACTAATTTTTGTATAAAAATTATTTTCTAAGACAGCCAAACCCTAGTGGATATAACTTTTTCTTAAAGCAAAGACCAAAAGGGTCTAAATGGACTTGAAGCCCATTATTATTGGTTTTTTTTTAAAATATTTATTTATTTGCTGTGCCAGCTGTTAGCTGCAGCACGTGGGATCTTTAGTTGCAGCACGCAAACTCTTAGTTGCAGCATGTGGGATCTAGTGTCCCAACCAGGGACCAGACCCAGGCCCCCTGCCTGGGAAGTTCAGAGTCTTAGCCCAGGACCACTAGGGAAAGTCCTCCATCATTACTGTTAGTTAGCAAAACTATGCAATTATCAATAGACTCTCAAACCGTGTTTTTTTTTTTTTTTAACAAACGTGTTAGGAGTTGACATCAACTTCTTTACTCTCATCCCTTCTTTACTCAGTTGTACCTTTGTATGAAACAGCATTGAAGAAAAATTTAAGTTGTACTAATCGAAATTAGAATTGATAAATTTAGTGCCAGTTGTTGTATGATTCCATTAATCCAAGTGGATGTAGCCATTGGCCTCAAGTATATTTAAGCTCTAATATATTATACTTGAAATTCCTCTAGGTTGCCTAGATAATAACTGGAGTATAAAAAAGTAAAGTATGAAAGTGATTTTACCCCGATATAGTGGCCTGGGCCAAAACTGAGCTCTCAATTTAAGTAATCTGCTGAATTTGTCAAGAGAGATTCTTTAATATTTAAATTTCAGAAAATTCATTACAGTCTACTCCCTGCTTGTTGTTAAATACCTCTGTGGCCAGTAACTCTTAAAAAAACAAAATGGTGAATTTTATTAGGTAAATATGACCAACCTATTCTGAAGAATAATCGATGTAATAAAAATAGGGCTTAACTAAGGGGCCAACTTACCCCTGAGAGACTTCATCTAATTTTATCTGTTTTGCAGGCCTGGTGCAGGAAGAACCTAGATAAAATTTTGAGGAAAAAAATCAGGGCTGACTATATGATATGAAGGAAGGCTAGACTTGGGCAGTTGAGATAAAGGCAGGGTGCATGCCACTTTAACAGTAAATATCAGTGAATAGGTCTCCTGTTCATCAGGTCCTGTTCTGGATACTTGGGGGTGCATCAGTGAACCAAATAGATGAAAATACTTCCCTGGTAGAGTTTACCTTAAAGGTGGGTAAGACCGTCAATAAGCAATAAGCATAAATAAATTGAGTTAGATGTTGAAGGCAAAAAGTGGGATAGAAAAAAAAAGAGATGAAAGCACAGATGTAGAAATTCATTCGGTGAGACCTTGAATGTGAGATAAAAATGACTGGATTTTATGTGATAGACCCTTGAAATTGATGTTTATTGTAACAATAATCATCATGGTTTTCCCCCTCCATCTCTTCTTCCTTTAAGAAAGATGAATCATTATATCATGGCTCAGAGGTTTCTTGTAAGAGAAGAATCAGCTCAAAGAGATGATTTTGAGAACCTCAGTCTTGTTGAATGTAGAGAGGATGGGAGGAATGGGAATCTCTTTGGTAGAATTGTCTCAGAAGACCAGGTTCTGAAGGGTTGGTAGGCGGTGTTTACAAGGAAATTGGGAAGAGTGGATAGAATAAAAGGTTTGAGGACGTTTGCAGCACTTAATGCTGTAATCAGGAAAGAGAGATGCCAGGGCTCCCAATTCTAGTTTAGTCCTAGAATGGTTGAATAAGAAGTTGAGCAGTTAACAAAGTTAGGGATGATCCCTCTTGGTGTTGAACCTCACTTTAATTCTCTTGAATCACAATGAGGTGAATGTTTTGGATAGGGAAAATCAAAGTAATTATGATTTCCTCGATTCTTTCTTGGTCTGTGCCAAACAACACATTAGGCATTGCTCTTCCCCCTCCTGCCCTTTGCCAGAAAAGAGACGTCTCCTCACGTGGAAGGACACCTGAACTTCCAAGCTGGTACACCCACTGTGCTTGTGGAAGGCGCAGAAGGGTTTCACCAGTCATGTTCTAAGGGCACAACCAGGCACCTGTGTCCATGTGGGGTGTGTTCCAGCCCTTATTATTAATACATCTTTCTCTGATGCGTAAATGTTGGGTCTGAGACACCCAATCATTTTTTGCCTTGTTTACACATTGAGGCACAAATTTGGTTCCTTTTTCTACCAGAAACTTAGAGCAGCAAACAAGTATGGTGTTTAAAAAGAATTTTAACAAGGTCTTCATGGATACTTCTTATTGTCCTTCTGGTTTTTTTTTTTTTTTTTGGTCACATGTTGGTTATCTTCAGGGGTAGGGTTATAGATCTTAGCATAGCTCGTTGTGTCATTAGTCATCATGGCTTCCCCCACATTCTTGTCCTTTAAGAAGGAGGAGTCTTTACATCTTGGCTTGAGGGTTTCTTGTGATTAATGTCCATGTGATGTCACATAGTTTCTGATTTTGTTAATGAGTGGATAGAGCCCCAAGAATTGGAGTTACTACTGCAGGATTATGGAAGAAGAAAAGTTACTATCATTTTCTCCAAAAAATTTTATGGCATATCTACTGTTTCAGGGATTTTGCTGGTGAAACAGAGTTCACATCCTCATAAAGCCTACAGATAGATGAATTACCTACATAGTATTGTGAGATGAGCTCAAAATATGTGTCCAGAGTTGAAAGGACTGTGTTTTGCAAAGTCCAAGGAAGCTGATAGAGAAAGCATTATGTGAACACCCAGGATGCATTGGAGCCCTTGAGTGTTCAAGTGCAAGAAGAGAATGTTAGGCCAGGGAACCACATGTGCAATGCACACGGGCGTGCAGGATCGTGGGGGTCCTGTTTGGAGGCAGGTGTGTGTGAAGAAGTAGCAGGACATGATGGAAGTCAGGCAGGGGGAGGTCTGTGTTAGTCTTTCTCAACTGGGGTGACTCATCTGAACCACAGAACAGAGAACATGATTTAAGTGACTTCTTTCCTCAGTTCTCCCAGTGGTGGTTTATAGCTCACAGTGTTCCAGATCCCCGCAAGAGCTGTTAATTTGTTACATACACTGGCTACCCTAGGGTATTGGGGAACTCAGGTTGAAAAGGACAGTATTATATGAAGATATTCATCAGTAGGATAACATGATCACATTCGTATTTAGAAATACACTTTTGAGAGCTGGTTAAAAATCAAACAAGAAAAGGAGAGGGGAACAAGTTAGGAGGTAATTGTGAGAGTGATCTTAGTAGAAGATAATAAGATGATTAAGCAGAACAGAAAAACAGTTTCAGAGATATGTAGGTGGGAGGATCTGTATGACTTGGTAATTAAATACAAAAGACAAGAGAGAAGACAAAGAGGATGCCGAGCTAGAAAGTGAGGTGCCTTGTGGCTGGTGGCCCCATTGTCTGGGTGAGGCAAAGTAGGTTTGAAGAAAAGGTAATGATTTGTGTCATGTTGGTCCATTTTAGATTATCCAGGTCTAGTAGAAGTCCAGGCATGGAAGAGAGAGTTTAAAAGAGAGTCTTGACTGTGAAAAGAAAGGTAATCTTAGGAATATCTAGTATTTAAGGGGTTGGAGGAAGAAGTAATGGAGACTGAGAAGGAAAGGTAGAGATAAGAAAAGGGCCAGATTTCTCCAAAGAAGACATACAGATGGCTAACAAACACATGAAAAGATGCTCACCATCACTCATTATCAGAGAAATGCAAATCAGAACCACATTGAGGTACCATCTCATGCCGGTCAGAGTGGCTGCTATCCAAAAGTCTACAAACGATAAATGCTGGAGAGGGTGTGGAGAAAAGGGAACCCTCTTACACTGTTGGTGGGAATGCAAACTAGTACAGCCACTATGGAGAACAGTGTGGAGATTCCTTAAAAAATTGGAAATAGAACTGCCTTATGACCCAGCAATCCCACTGCTGGGCATACACACCGAGGAAACCAGAATTGAAAGAGACACACATACCCCAATGTTCATCGCAGCACTGTTTATAATGGCCAGGACATGGAAGCAACCTAGATGTCCATCAGCAGATGAATGGATAAGAAAACTGTGGTACATATACACAATGGAGTATTACTCAGCTATTTAAAAGAACGCATTTGAGTCAGTTGTAATGAGGTGGCTGAAATTGGAGCCTACTAGTGGCACCCCACTCCAGTACTCTTGCCTGGAAAATCCCATGGACGGAGGAGCCTGGAAGGCTGCAGTCCATGGGGTCACTAAGAGTCAGACACGACTGAGCGACTTCACTTTCACTTTTCACTTTGATGCATTGGAGAAGGAAATGGCAACCCACTCCAGTGTTCTTGCCTGGAGAATCCCAGGGACGGGGGAGCCTGATGGGCTGCCGTCTATGGGGTCGCACAGAGTTGGACACGACTGAAGGGACTGAGCAGCAGCATATAGAGTGAAATAAGTCAGAAAGGAAAACACCAATATAGTATATTAACATATTTGTATGGAATTTAGAAAGATGGTAATGATGACCCTATATGCCAGACAGCAGAAGAGACACAGATATAAAGAACAGACTGTTGGACTCTGTGGGAGAAGGTGAGGGTGGGATGATTTGAGAGAGTAGCATTGAAGCATGTATACTACCAAATGTGAAATTGCCAGTCCTAGTTCGGTTCATGAAACAGGCCACTCAAAGCCAGTGTACTGGGACAACCAAGAGGGATGTGGTGGGGAGGGAGGTGGGAGGGGGTTTTGGGATGGGGGACACATGTACACCCGTAGCTGATTGATGTCAATGTACAGCAAAAGCCACCACAATATTGTGAAGTAATTTGCCTCCAATTAAAATTAATTACTTGTTTTTTAAAAAATGAAAAGGGCCAGAAATAGCTGAGTAACAGCTGAGTAGCCGCTATAAAAAGGAATGCATTTGAGTCAGTTCTAGTGATGTGGATGAACCTAGAGCCTGTATACAGAGTGGAGTAAGTCAGAAAGAGAAAGACAAATTTCGTATATTAACGCATATATGTGGAATCTGGAAGGACAGTACTGACGACCCTACTTGCAGGGCAGCAAAGGAGACACAGACATTTTGGACTTAGGGAAAGGAGAGAGTGGGATGATATAAGAAAATAGCTTTGAAACATATATATTACCATATGTAAAGTAGATAGCCAGTGGGAATTTACTGTACAATGCAGGGAACCCAAAGCTGGTGCTGTGTGACAACCCAGAGGGGTGACGATGGGGAGGGAAGTTGGAGGAGGGTTCAAGAGGGAGGGGACACATGCATATCTAATGCTGATTCATGTTGATGTATGACAAAACCCATTACAATATTGTATAATAATTATCCTCTAATTTAAGAAAAATTTTAAAAAGGAAAAGAAAAGGACCAAAATGGGTGGTTTCCCTAAATCCCACATAATGACTTTAAAAACAAAATGTTGGAAAAAAGTTATTCAGTGGCACATGGAATGGAATAGAATGGGAACCAGAGGATGTGCATTGGTTTTGGCAGATTAGGAGCCATTGCTGACCCCAGAGCAGATTGAGTAGCATGATAGGGGACGATTGTCATGTAGAGGCTCCTGTGATTGGGTTCTAGTGGATTCCAGAGGCTTGACTGAAGAAATGGTAAGAGAGAAGGTGCGAGTTCAGGAAATCTAGAGTATAACCCAGGGTCAAGAGAGGGATTGCTTGTTCACCCTCTGAGAGGGGTTATGTTGACCTTGTATTTAGAAGACAGAGGAGGGGATCTGATGGAAAGAATAGAGAGATGGAGTGAGCAGAGAGGCCTGGGGGCATGAGAGCCCAGACTGAGGCGTGGCTGTAGGAAGGAGGGAGGGACTCATCAGTTCTCACAGGTGGAGGAGAGAATGCAGAGACTGTCAGGCCACCAGTGGAAGGGAGCTTCAGAGGGGTTCAGCAGAATTTGATGGAGCTTTCATTATCCTGTGAGTCCAAAGAACATTCCCAAGTGCGGGTTGCTCCCCCACTTCTGTGACTTGATCATGGGAGCTCTGTCCCAGAGAGCTGGAAGGTTGACTCCTGCGTTTCTGCACACTGGTTTTGAGTCAGGATTACTGGCATCACTCCCCATTTCAGAACGCTCGGTAGGAATGGCAGAGCACGATGAGTCATCTTCAGTACAAATTATCATGTGCAGAGTTGATTGCTGCTTAATGACTAACCCTCTGGCCTACATGTCAACCCTTGCTCTCATCCACGATGCAGAATTGCTCCTCACCGTACTCAGCTTCAGTTACCTGTGTTCTCTAGTGTTCTTAACTTGCAACAAGTTCAGTTCTCTCTCTTTCCTTATCTGTTCTTTGACGTTTTCCAGCTTTTGCTTTTGCCTCTGAGCTGGCTAGTCATCTTTGTCATTTTGTCAACTGTAGATCAATTCTGAAGTGGACTTCTGTCAATACCAAGGTGTATGATTTGTGTTTATCTTGGGGATCTAGATCAATGGGAGGAAAGAGCTGAAGAGAAACAGAGGAAACTGACATACCTCTCAGTCCCTGGACTGCTGGGTCTTAGAAGAGCTGAGAGGCAGTGCATTTTTCCACAGGGTCTGGAAAGGTGGAAAACCTCATCAGAGGTGGAGACTGTGCTTGGTGAAAATGAAAATACGAGTCAGTAGTGCCTGAGGACCTTGAGATGAAGGGGTAGCAGGAGTAGAATCATTATATAGGTTTGTGTGGGGACTCACTGTTCCTACAGAAGGAAATGGTTAGATTGGAATGATGTGAAATTGCACATGTTGTTAAACCATTTTTTTGATTGATGAAAATGGTAATTTCAGTAGCTCCACTGCATATGTTCCTGATTCTAAGTACAATTGTAAACTTTAAAATCATTACAGTCATACACTTTTGAAAGCTTGGAGTTGCTTTCGATTATGTGTGAGAGTTCCTGTTGTGTAAATCTTTGGTTACAAAAGCACATGTTCTTGGTGTATGTTCAGTTCTTACAACCTGTTGTTTATGCTGTGTTGTCCTTTGTTCATGACTATAGCTGCAGAAGATACTGGTCACGGGCTGGGACTGCTTCCCTGGGGACCTCATCTAGCTTAACTTCAGCTCTCAAGATGTCCAGATTCTTACTCCAGACAAGCAGTTCTTACTTGGGGGAAATGCCCCATGGGGATACTTAATAATGTCTGGAGATGTGTTTGACTGTCTTGGCTTGGTGGGGGGGTGGGGTGGGGAGGAGAATGCTAAACATTCTCCAGTGCACACGATGGCTCCTAACCAAGAATGGTTCTGGCCCCAAATGCCAGGAGTGCCAAGACTAAGACACTTCTTCTAGACTGAGACATCAGGGAACTTAAGAAAACACACAAATCATAGTTCTTAGTGGTGAGCCTGAAAAGTGGGAAAGGAGACGGGCAGACTTGGAAGAATAAAGTTTGGAAAATGTAACAGAGCAAAACCAAGGGCTTCAATATCCTAGATTTCTGAGGTTGCTTGTCTGCAGAGTGCACTCAAAATGCTACACATGGACAGCTCTAAAGAGGAGTTTGTAGTTTGTAGGAGTTTGTAGATCTGGAGTATCAGGAGTTGACGAACTGGTTTACCTTTCTGCTGCTGCCATCTGTTATGTCTGAGTTTCTGACCATCTTTCATCTTCCCATAGTTACTCATCTGTACCTGTAGTCTCAACAGCTTCTCTTCTGTGTCTCTAGAGCAATAATAAAACCTTTTTTTAGCTTTTCCCTTATCTTTGGAGTTCCCTGGTGGCTCAGACGGTAAAGTGTCTGCCTACAATGTGGGAGACCTGGGTTCAGTCCCTGGGTCGGGAAGATCTCCTGGAGAAGGCAATGGCACCCCACTCCAGTACTCTTGCCTGGAAAATCCCATGGATGGAGAAGCCTGGTAGGCTGCAGTCCATGGGGTGGCAAAGAGTCAGACAAGACTGAGTGACTTCACTTTCACTTCCCTTTATCCCCTAGGGATTAAATATATATATATATATATATATATATATATATATATGAAGGAGAGGTCTAAATATTCCCTTCATTTCACTTAAATATTTTTCTTCTCTCTTACTGCAGTAAAGGTAAAGCAATATATATTTGTATAATATATATTATTTATGTGTTAAATAATATATATACTATTTATGTATTCAATAATACTAAATATGTATTTGCAACTTTATTCCTTGGTATTTTTGAAAGAAAATAGACAAATCTTTTGGAGGCATTTCTTTCTAGGAATTTCTGTAGAGGGTTGTGAAGAATAAAAAACATTAAGACTTTGGGTAAGGCCAAGGAGAAGGAAATGGCTACCCACTCTGGTATTCTTGCCTGGGAAATCCCATGGACAGAGGAGCATGGTAGGCTACAGCCAAAAGGGTTGTTAAGAGTCGGACACGAGTTCAGTTCAGTTCAGTTCAGTTGCTCAGTCGTGTCCGACTCTTTGTGACCCCATGAATCGCAGCACGCCAGGCCTCCCTGTCCATCACCAACTCCAGGAGTTCACTCAGACTCATGTCCATCGAGTCAGTGATGCCATCCAGCCATACTAAATAACAACAACAAGGAGATGCGATAGTGCTGAGAAGTGTTGTCAAGGATCTTTGCCTAGAAGAGGCACAGGAGTTGTAGGTAGATAAGATCCAGTCCTGTACTAGCCTTGGAATGAAAAATGGCTAAGCGTTTGGGAGAAACCCTGAGACGAGACTGTAGACATAGCAAAGGAGGAAAGTTCTAAATGTCTACAGCAGGAGCTGTCTTTTCTGGATACTACTTATTTTTAGGAAACATAAGCTTCACATATGTGGGTGGGGAGCTTGATTGAAATCAGAAAACTGATGCCTCATTTCTGCTCGAGTCCTCACTATGCAAGGCTGCTATTCTTTATAGCTTGAGAAGGCTCCAAAAGAAGGTGTTGAATATGAAGAGTTAACTGAGGTTGGAACAGCTCTTCTTTTCTGAGGATGGATTAAAAAGCGACGGGCTGTAGTTAGTGCATGAAGGACTCAGGCTAGACATTTAAAAAGACATGTAGAGCTGATCAGTGTTTGAAACACGGTAATTTACTAACATGGCAAATTCTTCTCCAGACACCCTTAAAATGTTGTGTGGGGATAACTTAAAATGTAAGCCCCTTAAGCTTAATTTTAGTTCAAGGCTCTGTGGAAAACAAAACTGAAGGTTGCCATGTAACTAGGGCATGAGTTAGTTTACCTGACGCACTTAAAGATTAGACATAGGTAGCTCGTCGTGTGGCCGTCACAGGAAATCAGAAACCCAAGCTGCACGTATCTTCCAAAATCTCCCTGGCAACAAAGTCAGCAAAGGCCGTCCTTCCAGCAATTACTGCCAGCTTAGAGAACTGGCTTGAGATTCTTTGTGGATTGCCCAGAACACCATGATCTTCTGTTTCAGTGGTTCTGTTACAAATGTCACCTCCTACCTTTGTATTACTGTCATCTTTTTTTGTATGCTTTTAAAATTCTGTTTATATAAATTGTTATTTGATTCTTAAGGCACAGAGTTCTTTTGAGAACCCCATGATAATTTATAAGAAAAAAATTGGAAGAGGATAACATATAAAAAAACAATGTAGTGTTTTGGCTGGTGGATATACGTGATTACTTCTACCTCAAGGTTACATTGTTAATGCCAGAACTAGCTGTGTACAGATTCTTAAAAGGAAAAAATATAACCTTCCAATTTTTGTCCTAATAATTTTCTACTACTCTAGGGCTTCCCTGGTGGCTCAGATGGTAAAGAATCTGCCTGCAGTTCAGGAGCCACAGGAGGCTTGGGTTTGATCGCTGGGTTTGATCCCTTGGGAGAAGGAAATGGCAACCCATTCCAGTCTTCTTGCCTGGAAAATCCCATGGACAGAGGAGCCTGGTGAGCTACATACAGTCCATGGGGTTGCTAAGAGTCAGACACAACTGAGTGCCTAACATACACAGGCGTTAACTGAGGGTGCAGTATTTGGTACATGGACTGCTTACCTGCTCCCCACCCCCAGTCCCAAGCAATAGTGGTCTTTGGCCCTGGATCCACAGTCATGCAGTCTGGCAGTTGAACACTTGTCCTGCTCCTTGCAGCTCTGTCAGTCACGATCCTGCTTTCAGGAGGCAGCATGGTTGATACCTCCTCTACTCCAGTTGGTCAGAGGAATCACAGTCATTTAAATGTTCATTTTAAAAGTCGTCTGTGCCTGCATCTCAAATCAGCCCATGTTTACAACTCTTTTGGGTATAGGTTCCATGATGCTTAAATGATTAGCATAATACTTGGGACATCCTTTCATGTATTCCACAAACAACAGACCTTCCGTTGGATGTAGCTCAAACAGTGCACAGGGCATAGGGTGCCGTTCGGATGGGAGTAAAGTCCCATAGGAGAGTGATAAAGTGGGTGAAAGTGAATAGAAAGAGAAACATAAACACAGATCCAAGAATATGCTGGTTGACCTTCTCTGTCCCAGAGAGTACAAGAGGCAATTCTTCCAATTCTTTAGGCGCTATAAGCTTATCGTTCTTGATTCTTCTCTGTATCTCCACCTGTTAATATTTGTGGCTCTACCTTTGAATTATCCAGAATGCTATCTTTTGTTTTGCTGCTTCTAGCCCATTATCACACTCATTATCACCTCTCACCTGAACTACTAAAATAGCCTCCTTTCTGTGTCTCCCTAACTCCACTCCCTCTACCCAACATAGGCTCCACCTTGCCACCAAAGTAATTCTTTAAAATATGTTAGATAATGCCATTCTCCTGATGAGAACCCTCCAGCAACTTCACACTGCATTCCAATGAAATGCCAAGTCCTTCCTGTGACCTGTGATGCTTTGTTGCCTGGTCCTGATCGATGCTCTGCCACTTGCTCATTGTTCCCTAGGCACCCTGGCTTTCTTGCTGTTTCTTGAATCCATCAGGCATGCTCTCACCTGAGGGCCTTTGCGTCTGCTCTGTTCTGCACAGAACATTCCTTCTTCACCGCATCTAGGTTGCTAATGTGATTTCTGTGGAGCAGCTTTTTCTGGCCATCCTTTCAGAAACAGTACCCACTGTTACTCTGTCCCCTTATTTCTCATCACATTATTTAGCTCTACCTGGCACATGATAAGCGTTTAGTAAATATTTGTTAATGAATGAATCAGTTGAATGAATTAAAGTATGCAAAGTCCTTTTTGATCAGGATAGCAGAAGGATGAATCTAATTATCATTGTATGTGTATATTCATCCCTTTAGTGTACACTGTGATACGTATACAGTAAAGTATGTGTATATATATGTGTGTGTGTGTAAACATATACATGTGTATATGTATATATAAATAGTGTATATATGTGTGTGTGTATATATATATATATATATATATAAAATCATGTGTATATACATATACACATCTCAAGCAAAGTATCTAGCACACAGCCTGAAATATTATCAAAGTATCCATCCCTTACAGCATGATCAGGCTCTGTGTTAGATTTTTTTTCTGATATTTTTGGTTTTTATTTATTAATTTTTATTGGAGTATAGTTGCTTTATGATGTTGTTTCTGTTGTACAG
Source organism: Bos taurus (assembly GCF_002263795.3). Taxonomy (NCBI): domain Eukaryota; kingdom Metazoa; phylum Chordata; class Mammalia; order Artiodactyla; family Bovidae; genus Bos; species Bos taurus. Next base: position 23,609,893 of record NC_037336.1, on the reverse strand, counting down.
CAAAGTGAATTAGCTATATGTTCACATATATCCTCTCTTTTTTTGGATTTCTTTCTCATTTAGGTCACCACAGAACATTGAGTAGAGTTCCCTGAGCTGTACTGTAGGTTCTCATTAGTCATCTATTTTATACATAGTATCAGTAGGTATGTATGCCAATTCCAATCTCCCAACTGATCCCACTCCACCCTTTCCCCCTGGGTACCCAGAAGTTTGTTCTATCTGTGTCTCTGTTTCTGCTTTGCAAATAAGATCATCTATACCATTTTTCTAGATTCCACATTGTGCAAGATATTTAGCTTGCATTACCTGCTGTAATGAAACAGCTCTCAGATAGGTGCAATTATTATCCTCATCACAGTAATGCAGAAATGGTGTTTAAGAGAGGCACCTTGGCTCAAGGTCACACAGGTTTTAAATAACAGATGGTAGTGAACAGGATGTGGTCTGGCCCCAAAACTTTAAGTGAGTGACTTGACTGTACTCTCTGTATGCTGTGTCTCCTGATTTGGAATTTGCTAGAATCCTATAGGGGAACAAATAGGATAAGAAGGAGAATTTTATAGTATGTGTTTCGGCAAAGGACTACAAAAAGTTGCAGGGTATACATAGTTTTCTTTGAGATGAAAGAAGTTCCTATAGTAGTTTAGAAATTAGATGACATTAAAGTTCACCTGTAGTAATATGAAAATACAAAGAAAGTTTTTATTTCTTGTCCACACCAATGGCACGTGGAATCTTAGTTCCTCAAATAGGGATCGAACCCATGTCCCCAGCATTGAAAGTGCACAGGCTTTTATCACTGGGCCACCAGTGCCCCAGTAAAGATTTTATTCAGCTTAGTTGACTAAATTAAGAGTCAAAATTTTAAAGATTACATTTCATACCCTCCTATATAAAGAAGAATTTGGGGGATACCTGTTATTCTGCATCATGTGTTCATCGTATTGGGCACATTTACAAACTTCTCCCCCTTCTTCTCTGTAAACTGGAAGGTATTTGTTCTTTTATTTCCTCCTGCGTTCATCCTTGTTATCTACACTCAACACTTGAAGGGCATCACTTCTTATTCTTGCTGTCTGCTCCTTTGCTTTCATGCATGTAGCTCAGTGGGCCTTAGGAAGCACTGCTGTTAATAAAGCTAGTGGATGTGATATAACTCCAGTAGAGCTGTTCACAATCCTAAGGGTGATGCTGTCAAGTGTTGCATTCAATATGTCAGCGAATCTGGAAGATCCAGCAGTGGCCCAGGACTGGAAGAAGTCAGTCTTCATCCCAATTCCCAGGAAAGTTAGTACTAAAGAATGTTCTAACCGTTGGATAATTGCACTCATCTCTCATGCTAGTCAGGTCATGCTTAAAATCTTGCATGCTAGGCTTCAGCACTGTGTGAACCAAGAACTTCCAGATGTCCAAGTTGAGTTTAGAAAGAGGAACCAGAAATCAAATTGCCAACTTTAGCAGGATCATAGAGAAAGCAAGGGAATTCCAGAAAAACATCTATCTCTGTTTCATCGACTATGCTAAATAAAGCCTTTGTGTGGATCATAACAAACTGTGGAAAGCTCTTAAAGATATGGGAATACCAGATCATCTTACCTGTCTCTTGAGAAACTTATATGCGGGTCAAGAAGCAACAATTAGAGCCCTGTATGGAACAACTGCAGAGAAGGCAGTGGCACCCCACTAGTACTCTTGCCTGGAAAATCCCATGGACAGAAGAGCCTGGTAGGCTGCAGTCCATTGGGTCGCTAAGAGTTGCACACGACTGAGTGACTTCACTTTCCATTTTCACTTTCATGCATTGGAGAAGGAAATGGCAACCTACTCCAGTGTTCTTGCCTGGAGAATCCCAGGGACAGGGGAGCCTGATGGGCTGCCGTCTATGGGGTCACACAGAGTCAGACACGACTGAAGTGACTTAGCAGCAGCAGCAGCAGCAGCATGGAACAACTGATTGGTTCAGGATTGAGAAAGGCAGTGTCTGCTGTCATCCTATTTATTTAACCTATATGCTGAGCACATCATGAGAAATGAGTTACAAGCTGGAATCAAGATAGGGAGAGGAAACATCAACAACCTCAGACTGTGGATGATACCAGCTCTTAAGGGCAGACAGGAAGAGGAACTAAAAAGGCTCTTTTTAAAAATTTTTTATTTAATTTTTAAACTTTACATAATTGTATTAGTTTTGCCAAATAAAAAGCCTCTTGATGAGGGTGAAGAAGAGGAGTTCACGAGCTGGCTAAAACTAAATATTAAAAAAACTAAGATCATGGCATCTGGCCCCATTGCTACTGCTGCTACTGCTAAGTCATTTCAGTCATGTCCAACTCTGTGCAGCCCCACAGACAGCAGCCCACTAGGCTCCTCTGTCCCTGGGATTCTCCAGGCAAGAGTACTGGAGTGGGGTGTCATTGCCTTCTCCGTCTGGCCCCATTACTTCATGGCAAATAGGAGGGGAATAGGTAGAAACAGTGACAAATTTTCTCTTCTTGGGCTCCACAATCACTGCAGATGGTGACTGCAGCCATGAAATCAGAGGATGATTGTTTCTTAGCAGGAAAGCTATGACAGATATAGACAGTGTGTTGAAAAACAGAGACATTACTCTGCTGACAGAGATCCATAAAATCAAGGCTATGGTCTTCCCAGTGTTCATGTACAGTTGTGGGAGCCGGACCGTAAAGAAAGCAGAGCACCAAAGAATTGATGCCTTCAAACTGTGGTGCTGGAGAAGACTCCTGAGAGTCCCTTGGACTGCATGGAGATCAAATCAGTCAGTCTTAAGGGAGATCAATCCTGAATATTCACTGGAAGGACTGATGCTGAAGCTCCAGTATTTTGGTCCTCTGATGTGAGTAGCTGACACTTTGGAAAAGTCCCTGATGCTGGGAAAGATTGCGGACAGAAGAAGAGGGAGTTAGAGGATGAGATGGCTGGACGGTATCACAGATGCAATGGACATGAACTTGGGCAAACTTAGGGAGATGGTGGGGGACAGAGAGGCCTTGTGTGCTGCAGTCCATGGGGTCACAGGGTTGGACATTACTGGTGGCTGAATGATGACAATCACCACTCTCTTGATCTGTGTAAACTGGAAGATGTTTATTCTCCTATTTCCTCCTCCATTCATCCTTGTTATCTACACTTAACACTTGAAGGGCATCGTTTCTTGCTCTTGCTGTCTCCATCTTTGCTGTCATTCATGTAGCTCAGAGCACAGGGACTTCCCCTCTAAGCCCTTACTGTTGTTGTTCTGTCATGTCGACTCCTTGTGACCCCATGAATTGAGGCACACCAGAATTCCCTGTCCTTCACTGTCTCCCCAAGTTTGCTCAAACTCATGTCCATTGAGTCAGCCAACCATCTCATCTTTGTCACCTCCTTCTCCTCCTGCCCTCAGTCTTTCCCAACACCAGGGTCTTTTCCAGTGAGTTGGCTCTTTGCATCAGGTGGCCAGAGTATTGGAGTTTCAGCATCAGTCCTTCCAGTGAATATTCAGGGTTCCTTTAGGATTGACTGGTTTGATTTCCTTGCTGTCCAAGGAACTCTCAAGAGTCTTCTTCAGCACCACAGTTCACAACCATCAATTCTTCATCACTCAGCCTACTTTATGGTCCAACTCTCACATCCAAACATGACTACTGGAAAAACCATAGCTTGGACTATACAGACCTTAGTTGGCAAGGTGATGTCTCTGCTTTTTAACACACTGTCTAGGTTCGTCACAGCTTTTCTTACATGAAGCAAGTGTCTTTTAATTTCATGGCTGCAGTCACCATCCACAGTGATTTTGGAGCCCCAAATATAAAGTCTGTCACTGTTTCTGTTTCATTTAACATGCTAGCCCTACCCAGACTTCCCAAGGTTCTCCTGGTACTTCCCCCTCAACTTCTTTCAGGGATGGCCATGCAATATCTGAACAACTCGTTTATATTTTTGTTTTGATTATTGTCTAGTCTCCACCATGTTACCTCAGAGCTTCTATATGCAAAATGTATATTTTATAAAATTATTTCACATTGTTAGGGTCTTTCTGTAGGATACAGACACTCTCCTTCCCCAAATATAATTCTTTGAACTACTTCACCTGAAACAGAACTTCTGTGCAGTGGGTGCTTATCTCAAGAGAAAGCATTAAGGGGATGTTGAACACTCTGTCAAAGTCCAGAAGCAGTGTGATTTTGGGACCAGTGAGATCCTCAAAGGATGTTACAGCTGGAAAGCACTGTGGAGGTCACAGGCCTGGTTCCTGTTGTGGTGGTGTGTTTTGCATAGGTTGTATCACTTCAGATGCTTTTGGCTGCAAATAGCAGAATACCGCAAGTAAAGAATTAACAAGATTACCTACTGTCTTCCTTAACAAGATGCCTGGAGAGGGGGCAGTTCCTACGTTTGATTAGAAGCTCATCATCAACACTGAACCAGGTGCTTCCCATGGTTCCCCCGTTGTCTTCAGCTTGTTGATATATTAGTTTCAGGTGTATAGGGAATCAGTGCAATTATTTTTTTCAGATTATATTCCATTATAGGTTATCTCAGGCTGTGCTATACAGTAAATCCTTGTTGCTTATCTATTTTCTTAGGTTGGTGCAAAAGTAATTGAGGTTTTAGATCTTGAATTTTAAATCATTGTAACTAGGCTCAAACACGTCTTTATGGATCAAAATAGGAACCATTACGATCAACACACTGAAGCATTGATTGTGGGATGTATGGTCTGGCGTTGTCATGGAGAACATAGGCCCTTTTTGTTGAACAGTGCCAGCTGCAGGCATCTCATCAGTTTGCTGAGCATACTTCTCAGATGCTGAGCATATTTCTCATACTTCTCAATACCAAAATAATGGTTTTGCCAGGATTCAGAAAACTGTAGTGGATCAGATGGGCAGCAGACCACCCAACAGTGACCATGACACTTTTTTGGTGGACATTTGGCTTTGGGAAGTGCTTAGGAGCTTCATATCAGTCCAACCACTGAGGTTGTCACTCAGATCAGACCAGTCGCTCAGTCGTGTCCAACTCTTTGTGACTCCATGAATCGCAGCACGCCAGGCCTCCCTGTCCATCACTAACTCCCGGAGTTCACTGAGACTCACGTCCATCGAGTCAGTGATGCCATCCAGCCATCTCATCCTCTGTCATCCCTTCTCCTCCTGCCCCCAATCCCTCCCAGCATCAGAGTCTTGTCCATTGAGTCAACTCTTCGCATGAGGTGGCCAAAGTACTGCAGTTTCAGCTTTAGCATCATTCCTTCCAAAGAAATCCCAGGGCTGATCTCCTTCAGAATGGACTGGTTGGATCTCCTTGCAGTCCAAGGGACTCTCAAGAGTCTTCTCCAACACCACAGTTCAAAAGCATCCATTCTTCAGCGCTCAGCCTTCTTCACAGTCCAACTCTCACATCCATACATGACCACAGGAAAAACCATAGCCTTGACTAGACGAACTTTGTCACATAAAATCTACTTTTTGTCCCATGTCACAATCCAATCAAGAAATGGTTCGCTGTTGCTTAGAATAAGAGAAGACATTTCAAAATGATGATTTTTTTTTTATTTGCAATCATCTCCTGAGGCCACCCACTTGTCAAGCTTTTTCATCTTTCCAATTTGCTTCAAATGCCAAATGACTGTAGAATGGTCAGTGTTGAGTTCTTCAGTAACTTCTTGTGTCGTTGTAAGAGGATCAGCTTCGAAGATGCCCTTCACTGGTCTTTGTTAGCTTCTGATGGCTGGCTACTGTACTCCTCATCTTCAAGGTGCTCATCTCCTTTGCAAAACTTCTTGAACCACCACTGCACTGCACATTCATTAGCAATTCCTGGGCCAGATGCATTGTTGATATTATGAGGTGTGTCTGCTGCTTTATTACCCATTTTGCACTGAAATAAGAAAATCACTTGAATTTGCTTTTTGTCTAACATAATTTCTGTAAATATAAAATAAACTGCAAGTAATAAGTCATTAGCAAAAAACATAAAATGAGAAATGTGCATTAAAATGATGTACAACATAACCACATTTATTAAGAATGTATTCCATTATCAAACAGTGAAGTTCAACATTGCAAAAAACTACAATATGATTGCACCAACCGAATATCTATAGTAGTCTGTATCTGTTAATCCCATACTTCTCTAATTTGTTTCTTGTGCTTTCCCTCCCTCTCCCCTTTGGTAACCATAAGTTTGTTTTCTGTGTCTGTGAATCCATTTCTATTGTGTATACAGATTCTTTAGTATTGTTTTTAGACTTCCCATATAAATAATATATATTTGTCTTTTTCTGTCTGTCTTCACTCAGTAAAATATTCTCTAGGCCCATCCATGTTGCTGCAAAAAGGAAATATTTCATTCTTTTTTTTTTTGAATAATATTCATATATACATACACACACACACACACACACACACACACACACACCCCCCACATATTCTTAAGCCAGTCGTCTGTTGGCAGGAACTTGGGATGCTGCTATGAACATTGGCATTCATGTATCTTTTTTAATTAGAGTTTTTGTTTTTTCTAGGTATATTATATACCCAGGAGTGGGATTGCTAGATTATATGGTAGCTCTATTTTTAGTTTCTTTAAGGAACTGGCATTCTGTTTTCCATAGTGGTTGTACCAACTTACATTCCCACGGTGTCCAAGGGTTCCCTTTCCTTTACAACCTCTCCAACATTTAATTGTAGATTTTTTGATGGTGGCCAGTGTGAGGTGATACCTCATTGTGGTTTTGATTTGCATTTCTCTGATAATAAAAGATTTTGGGCATCTTTTCCTGTGCCTTTTGGTCATCTGTATGTCTTCTTTGGGAAAATGTCTATTTAGGTCCTTGGCCAGTTTTTCTTTGGTTTTTTTCCCCATACTGAGCTGCATGAATTGCTTGTATATTTTGTAAATTAATCCTTTTTCAATTTTTTCATTTGCAAATATTTTCTCCCATTCTGCAGGTTGTCTTCATTTTGTCAGTGGTTTCCTTTGCTTTGCAAAAGCTTTTACATTTGATTAGGTGTCATTTGTTTCTTTTTGCTTTTATTTCATTTGCCTTGGGAGCCTGACCTAGGAAAATATTGTTGTGATTTGTATTTGACTATGTTTTGCCTATGTTCTTTTCTAAGAGTTTTATGTTATCATGTGTTATATTTAGGTCTTTAAACCATTTTGAGGTTTTTTTTTGGGGGGGGGGTTTATAATGTGAGGGAGTGTTATAACTCCATTGATTTATATGTAGCTGTCTAGCTTTTAGTGTGAGATTTTTAAATGGAAATAAATATGCTTTTCTAAATGTAGGCTGCTGATAAAAGTATGTGTAACAATGGAATAGAAAGTAATTCTTCTTGTCTGATTTGATGATTCAGTTATGTCCAGTAGGGGTTTATGGAAAGAAATAGCTTCTAATACCTATCAATTTTATCATGAAAGTATTTTAAAGGCAGATAATGCCAAGCCAGCCACTGCCATTTTGTTTACTAAGTTTCTTTTATATGTTAGGGACTGTGTTAGGTACCAGGGATACAAAGACATAGATATGGCCTCATTCCTACCTATTGGATCTCTTGAGCTTCAGTGGGGCAGATCCCTATGTCAACACACAATTACAGTTCTAGGAACTAAGGACTACAACAGAGATGTGTAAAGAAAGGATTAGCACAACGGACAGTGTCTGTCCTGTAAGCTAATTAATATTATCCTCATCTCTAGGTCAAAAAACAGGGCCACAGTGTAGTCAAAGTAACTTGTCCATCAATAGCAGAGTCAGGTTGTGAACTGGATCACTGGCTTCAAGTCCCGTGTCCTTCGTCCCGCTCTGCATGGCATGAAAGATCTAGCCTTTCTTTAATTTGAGGGTGATGTCAGAAAAAAACCTCCTGGAGGCCACAGTATTGATTGGCTCTGAGAGCTGAGACATCAGAAGGGTGAGGGCAGAGACACTCTTCCCATCAGAAGAGCATGGAAGGCTTCAGTGCTATATTGTTGGTGCATGATTTGTAGCAGAGAAAAAATTAGGGAGGGAACTGAGCCTTCTAATGAAAGACCTTCTGAGTTGACATATTGAATTCAATGAACAGCAAGAGGACCCAGGGGCTTTTGAGCAGGTGACTTCTGTAACCAGAAGGATGCACTTAGGCAGTTATTTTTCCACAGACATATCTAGCTGGGCTGGAGGTGATCCAGAAAACAAGCTAGAGGTCCAAGTAAGAGGTAACAAGGACCCTGTCATGTGCTAACTTTCCATGTGGCTCAGGTGGATGAGAGGCTCAGGTAGTCATGGAACAAGAAGCAGGTGATCCCAAAATTGAGAGCCATCTGGGTTTGTTCCTATTTTCTTCTTTTAGTGAACAATCATTTACAATTTCTAAAAATTCAAGATTTCCGCCCCCCCCCCCATCCCATCTATTTTCTTTATTCTCTTGTGATATAATCTTGCCTCAGAGAGATTTTTCTAAGACATTTTTAGTTGCAGTTAAGACTACCAAAAAGAGACACTGATACTTAGTGTCAAGGTAGAGTAGCAGGGTATCTTCCATCCTGCCTGAAACAGCTGAGAAACTGGACAAAGCATATGAAATAACTCTTTTCAATATGTTGCATATATGGCAGTAAAAGACAATAATACCTGAGAGATGGGGAATAAACACGGTTAGCTGTAGGATTGTCCAAGTTCACAGCCACGAGAAGGTCTCCATGCCATAGCACAGGATGCTGTGACCCAGCTGGATCCTGAATGGTGGAGATGAAGCTAGTTTTTTGAGAACATGGACACAATTTAAATGCCTTTACCCAGGCTGATCAGAAAAGATGTAAATTATTAATACCAGGTAATTAAGAGAGGGGGGTGACATTACTACTGATTCTGTAGGTGTTAACAGGACAATAAGGGAATGCTGCTGTGACCTGATGCCAATAAATTCAGCAACTTATATGAAGATGAGAAATTTGTTAAAAAGCACAAACTACCAGGCTCATTCAAAAATAAGTTTAAAACCTGAAAAACCTTGTGTCTATTAAAGAAATTGAGATCATGATTAAAAACCTTCTAACAAAGAAAACTCCAGGTGAAGATGACTTAATTGTTGGATTCTGTCAAACATTTATAAAAGCAATAATCCCAAACCCTTTCAAGAAGAATACACAGACTCTTCCAGAAAATTGAAAACAAGAGAACACTTCTAATTCTATGAAGACAGCTTGCCAGAGACATTACAAGAAAGAAAAACTATAGATCAATATTCCCCATGAACATAAATGTAAAAATTCTTCAAAATTTTAGCAAATCAAATCCAACAACATTTAGATAAAATATCATTACCAAAGAAAGGTGTTTATCCCAGGAATGCAAAGTTGGTTTAACATTTGAAAATTAGTCAATATAATTCACCATAATAATGGTCTGAAAAAGAAAATTGATTATGATCAGTATTTGACAAAGTTCAATATTCATTCATAAGAAAAAAATCTCAGCAACCTAGGAATAGAAGGGAGCTTTCTCAACCTGACATAGGACATTTATGAAAAACCTACAGCTAACATTGTGCTTACTAGTGAAAGACTGAATGATTTCACTCTGAAGCCAGGGAAAAAAAGACAGGAATATCTTCTCTTACCATTTCTATTCAGATTACACTGGAGATTCTAGCCATTGCCATCAAGTTAGAAAGAGAAGGAAAGGTATTGAGATTGCAAAGAAGTAAAAACTGACTTTTATTACAGACCAAATGTTCACCTATGCAGAAAATGTGATGGAATTTACCAAAAAGAACTATTAAGTGACTTTAACAAACTTATAGGATACAGAGCCAATAATACAAAATAAGTTGTTATTTCTCAATATTGGCACCGAACAATTAGGAATTGAAATGGAAAGTAATATCATTTACCATATCAAAAATGTGAAATACTTTGAAATGCATCTGATAAAATATGTGTGAGACTTGTATACTGAAAACTACAAAATATTGCTGAGAGAAGTTAAAGCAGATCTAAATAAATTGAGAGACAGGCTATATATACATGGATTGGAAAACTCTATATTGTTAAGATGTCAGTTCACTCCCAACTGATCAATAGACTTAATATAATGAAAATCAGTATCCCAACAGACATTTTTTGTCAAAGTTGATCGGCTCTGTCTAAAACTCAAAAGGAAGTACAAAGGATTAAAAAAACAACTTTGGAAAAGAATAAAGTTGGAAAAGTAACTTTATCTGATTTCAGTTAATATAAATTTACAGTAAAGATAGTGTGATGTTAGTATACAGTTGGGCAGATAGATTAACGGAACAAAATAAAGAATTGTTTAATAGAACCAAAGATATGTGCTTAAAATTTATTTTTAACAAAGGCAGTAAAGTGGGGAAAGAATAGTTTTTTTCAGCAAATAGTGCTAGAACAATCTGATGTCCATCTGTAAAAAAAGAAAAGATCATATAACCATAGCTCACACCCTTTGTGAAGACTGACAGTGTATTATAGACCTAAACATGCAACCCTAAAATTATAAAGCCTCTAGAAGATATATAGGAGAAAATATTTGTGACCGTAACTTAAACAAAGATTTCTTAAATATGACACCAAAAAGCATAATCCATGAAAGGCAAACTTGATCAGTAGGATTTCATCATAATTTCTGTTCTTTGAAAGACACTGTTAAGAGAAGGAAAAAGAAATCTGTACACTAGAGAAAGTATTTGCAAATCATGTGTCTGATCAAGGACTTTTATCTAGAATCACTCAGTAGTAAAAACTAGTCAATAAAAATGTGCAAAGAATATATACCAATGGCAAGTAAACTAATGAAAAGTCCATGAAAAACATGTTCAACATCTTCAGTCGTCAGGGAAGTGCAAAGAAAAACCACCATAAGATACCATACTACACCTGTTAGAATGGTAAAGAATAAATAAACTGAAATACACATGTACTTCTGGTAGGAATATAACATGATACAATCATTTTGGAAGTAATTTGCTGATTTCTTAAATATTTATTTCCAAATGACTTGAACACTCCACTCCTGGGCAGTTACCCAAGGGAAATTAAAGCATATGTCCTTACAAATACTTGTATACTAATGTTTGTAGCAGCTTTACTTGTAATAACCAAAAACTGGAGTCACCTCAGATGTCCATCCATAGATGAATGGATAGACAGTTTTGGCATGTCCATATAAGGCAGTACACCTCAGTTATCAAAAGGAATGATACATGCAACAATATGATGAGTCTCAAAATGATGATGTGAATGAAAGAATCCTTTCCTGCCCCCATCCGCACCCAAAGAAAAAAGTATGATTTTCTTTACAGAAAATTTAGAAAATACAAGCTAATGTATATTTACTGAAAATGAATTGGTGGTGGCTAAGGGACAGCAGGGGAGGCAATTGAGGAAGGGTAGGAAAGAGGATTTATAAACGAGATCGATCGAGGAAGCCTTCAGGGTGATGGATACACTCATCATCATCAAATAATGTACTTTAAATACATGCAGTTTTGTGTATCTCAGTTTTACTTCAATAAAACTATTTTTTAAATTACCAGAATGACACCAGATTTGTTTCCCCAAGTTCAACTAAGACTTTGAATTCTAAGGAATTCAAATGTGATAGATATTTAGCATTTAGATTCTCATAATTTTCAAGAATTTTTTTCTGCATGTTTTATGTCTTTGTTCAATGTTTTTACTTTCTTTGCCTGGAAACTCTTCATTTCTTGAAGAAGTAGAGCAGTATAAATGCATACCAACTGCTGGTGAGAATATGTGCTCATGCTTAAGTCGCTAAGTCCTCTTCGACTCTTTGCGACCCTATGGACTGTGGCCTGCCAGGCCAGTCTACTCTGTCCATGGGATTTCCCAGACAAAAATGCTGGAGTGGGTTGCCATATCCTCCTCCAGGGGATCTTCCCAACCCAGGGATCCAACTCATCTCTCCTACGTTGGCAGGCATGTCCTTTACTACTGAGCCACCAGGGAATATCGGATCAGATCAGTTGCTCAGTTGTGTCCGACTCTTTGCGACCCCATAAATCGCAGCACGCCAGGCCTCCCTGTCCATCACCAACTCCCGGAGTTCACTCAGACTCACATCCATCGAGTCAGTGATGCCATCCAACCATCTCATCCTCTGTCGTCCCCTTCTCCTCCTGCCCCCAATCCCTCCCAGCATCAGAGTCTTTTCCAGTGAGTCAACTCTTCGTATGAGGTGGCCAAAGTACTGGAGTTTCAGCTTTAGCATCATTCGTTCCAAAGAAATCCCAGGGCTGATCTCCTTCAGAATGGACTGGTTGGATCTCCTTGCAGTCCAAGGGACTCTCAAGAGTCTTTTCCAACACCACAGTTCAAAAGCATCAATTCTTCGGTGCTCAGCCTTCTTCACATTGGTGCAATCCGTGTGTTAAACAAGCCTGAATCTTCTGCAGTTGTTACATCATAGTTGCCAGTTTTCAATTCTTAGGACATGTTGCAGTCCTTTAGTCCATACACAGAATTTCTTCCTGGTAAACTTTTATATTGCTGCACTAAATGTGGATGCAAGTTCTGTTAACTCTGTAATCAGACAGAAAAAGTAACCTGATTTGTGTGATATAATTTGTTAATAAAGAAATGCTGTATAAAAAAAAAAAAAACATTCCTAATGTAAAATATGCATGCCCTCTACAACCTAGGAGTTCTCTTTCTAGGTATGGATCAAAAAATAGCAGCTCTTAAACTGGTCTTCAGGTCATTTTTGTACCCTTTAATTATTGAGGAATTCAAAGAGCTTTTGTTTATGTGAGTTATATCTTTAGATATTTACTTGTGTTAGAAATCAAAGCTGAGAAAAGTTAAGAATATTTTTCATTTTTAAATAATCATAGTAAACATACTAGCAGGTTAACAATACTTTTAGGGAGAATAATCATTTTTCAAAACAAGAAACAAGGGTGGTATTGTTTTATGTTTCTATAAATCTCTTTAATATCTTGCTCAGTAGAAGATGGAGACTTGTATCTGTTTCTATATTCAGTCTGTTAGAATATGTTGTCTTAGTTGAAGTGTATGAGGAAAATCTGGCCTCACACAGATAGACAGTTGGAAAAGGGAGGACCTTTTCAGATAATTGTGGGTATTCTTCTTTGATGTGAGCTGTGCTGTTTAGTTGCTCAGTCGTGTCCAACTCTTTATTACGCAATGGACTGTAGCTGTCAGGCTCCTTTGTCCATGGGGATTCTCCAGGCAAGAATACTGGAGTGGGTTGCCGTGCTCTTCTCCAGGGGATCTTCCCAAACCAGGGATCAAACCCAAGTCTCCTGCGTTGTAGGAGGACTCTTTACCGTCTGAGCCACCAGGGAAACCCAAAAATACAAGGGCTCATCTGGGACCTGAACCCTGGACCTCTTGCGCCTGAGGCAAGAACTATCCCCCTAGACCAAGCAGCCAGCCTGCTCTCTAAGTGGTGATTTCTTAAATTTAAGTGGCAGTGTTGAATCTGAAATCACATCAGTGAACTTTTTATACTCTGTTGTATTAAAATCCTTGGGCATTTTTTGATCTGTACTTTGAATGAATTGATTGCATTATTTTGTAATTTGCACTAGTCGTTTGGAAAATACTGGCTCAGGTGAGTTATTCACATCTTCTAAATGTTGACACATTTAATTTGAATAGTATCAACAATTGATGCTCATTAATATCAACAACAATTTTATCAGAAAAGTCTCGAAGTACTAGAGAGTTCCCAGGCTTGCCATGGCAGAGATGAGTTTTCTGAAATTCTAATTTTTACTGAAAGACTGAAATTTATCAATGGCAACTAGTGCTGCCATTCATTTCTTTGAAGTGACAGGTTCATTTTATTTTTGAGAAATAACTGTTGAATACCAAGTCTGAATCATGATGGTTTGAAATCTGTCAATCATACTTTTAAGTGAAAACAGTAGTCTGTGACAAAAGTGGTTAGTTCAGCTCATAATTCAAACACACAATTGCTTTTTCTTGAAGTAGACATTGCTGTTTGTTAGGCATCAGAAGTGCCTTATGCATCTTCCCGTTTAGGGACAGAACAGGGTCACCTAACATTTTCTATAAAGATTTAATGAGTAATATATTAGGCTTTGTGAACCACAGAATTGAGTTTGAGTTGAGTGTTATAATGATTCACCTACATCACTGCAGTGTGAAAGCAGTCTTAGAAAATATGTAAACAAATGAGTATGAGTGTGTACCAATAAAACTTTATTTACAAAAACAGGAATCACTCCCAAAAAACAAAAGCCCAGGACCAGATGGCTTCACAGGAGAATTCTGTCAAACATTCAGAGAAGAGCTAATGCCTATCCTTCTAAAACTCTTTCAAAAAATGGCAGAGGAAGGAACACTTCCAAACTCATTCTACAAGGCTACCATCACGCTGATACCAAAACCAGACAAAGAAAACACAAAAAAAGAAAACTGCAGGCTAATATCACTAATGAACATAGATGCAAAAATCCTCAGCAGAATTTCAGCAAACAGATTCAGAAGCACATCAAAAACCTCATACACCATGGTCAAGTTGGGTTTCTTCCAGGGATGCAAGGATTCTTCAATATATGCAAATCAATCAGTGTGATACACCATGTTAATAAATTGAAAGATAAACACCATATGAACGTCTCAATAGATACAGAAAAAGCCTTTGACAAAATTCAGCATCCATTTATGATTAAAACTCTTCAAGAAATGGGCATAGAAGAAAACTACCTCAACATAGTAAAGGCCATATATGATAAGCCTACAGCAAACATTACTCTCAATAGTGAAAAACTGAAAGCATTCCCCCTAAGATCAGGAACAAGGGTGCCCACTTTCTCCAGTGTTGTTCAACATAGTTCTGAAAGTCCTAGCTAGAGCAATCAGAGAAGAAAAAGAAATACAAGAAATCCAGATCAGAAAAGAAGAAGTATAACACCATACACAAAAATAAACTCAAAATGGATTAAAGATCTAAATGTAAGACCAGAAATTATAAAGCTCCTAGAGGAGAACACAGGCAAAACACTCTCCGACATAAATCTATGACCCACCTCCCAGAATATTGGAAATAAAAGCAAAAATAAACAAATGGGACCTAATTAAGATTAAAAGCTTCTGCACAACAAAGGAAACTCTAAGCAAGGTGAAAAGACAGCCTTCAGAATGGGAGAAAATAATAGCAAATGAAGCAACTGACAAACAACTAATCTCAAAAATATACAAGCAACTCCTGCAGCTCAATTCCAGAAAAATAAACGACCCAATCAAAAAATGGGCCAAAGAACTAAATAGACATTTCTCCAAAGAAGACATACAGATGGCTAACAAACACATGAAAAGATGCTCAACATCACTCATTATCAGAGAAATGCAAATCAAAACCACAATGAGATACCATCTCACGCCAGTCAGAATGGCTGCGATCCAAAAGTCTACAAGCAATAAATGCTGGAGAGGGTGTGGAGAAAAGGGAACCCTCTTACACTGTTGGTGGGAATGCAAACTAGTACAGCCACTATGGAGAACAGTGTGGAGATTCCTTAAAAAACTGGAAATAGAACTGCCTTATGACCCAGTAATCCCACTGCTGGGCATACACACCGAGGATACCAGGAGTGAAAGAGACACATATACCCCAATGTTCATCGCAGCACTGTTTATAATGGCCAGGACATGGAAGCAACCTAGATGTCCATCAGCAGATGAATGGATAAGAAAGCTGTGGTACATATACACAATGGAGTATTACTCAGCCATTAAAAAGTATACATTTGAATCAGTTCTAATGAGGTGGATGAAACTGGAGCCTATTATACAGAGTGAAGTAAGCCAGAAAGAAAAACCCCAATACAGTATACTAATGCATATATATGGAATTTAGGAAGATGGTAACGATAACCCAGTATGTGAGACAGCAAAAGAGACACTGATGTATAGAACAGTCTTTTGGACTATGTGGGAGAGGGAGAGGGTGGGAAGATTTGGGAGAATGGCATTGAAACATGTATAATATCATATGTGAAACGAATCTCCAGTCCAGGTTCGATGCATGATACAGGATGCTTGGAGCTGGTGCTTGGGATGACCCAGAGGGATGGTATGGGGAGGGAGGTGGGAGGGGGTTTCAGGATGGGGAACATGTGTGTACCCATGGCGGATTCATGTTGATGTATGGCAAACCCAATACAATATTGTAAAGTAATTAGCCTCCAATTAAAATAATAAATAAATTTATATTTTTAAAAAAATGAAGAAGTGAAGCTCTCACTGTTTGCAGATGACATGATACCGTACATAGTAAACCCTAAAGATAGTATCAGAAAATTACTCTGGCTAATCAGTGAATTTAGCAAAGTTGCAGAATACAAAATCAATAAACAGAAATCACTTGCATTTCTATGTACTAACAGTGAAAAATCAGAGAAATTAAGGAATCAATCCTATTCACCATTGCAACAAAAAGAATTAAATATCTAGGAATAAACTTACCTAAGGAAACAGCTGATGTTCAAGCTGGTTTTAGAAAAGGCAGAGGAACCAGAGATTAAATTGCCAACATCCGCTGGATCATGGAAAAAGCAAGAGAGAAAAACATCTATTTATGCTTTATTGACTATGCCAAAGCCTTTGACTGTGTGGATCACAATAAACTGGGGGAAATTCTGAAAGAGATGGGAATACCACACCACCTGACCTGCCTCTTGAGAAATCTGTATGCAGGTCAGGAAGCAACAGTTAGAACTGGACATGGAACAACAGACTGGTTCCAAATAGGAAAAGGAGTACGTCAAAGCTGTATATTGTCACCCTGCTTATTTAACTTATATGCAGAGTACATCATGAGAAACGCTGGACTGGAAGAAGCACAAGCTGGAATCAAGATTGCTGGGAGAAATATCCATAACCTCAGATATGCAGATGACACCATCCTTATGGCATAAAGTGAAGAGAAACTAAAAAGCCTCTTGATGAAAGTGAAAGTGGAGAGTGAAAAAGTTGGCTTAAAGCTCAACATTCACAAAACTAAGATCATGGCATTTCACTTCATGGGAAATAGATGGGGAAACAGTGGAAACAGTGTCAGACTTTATTTTTTTGGGCTCCAGAATCACTGCAGATGGTGACTGCAGCCATGAAATTAAAAGATGCTTACTCCTTGGAAGGAAAGTTATGTCCAACCTCGACAGCATATTCAAAAGCAGAGACATTACTTTGCCAACAAAGGTCCATCTAGTCAAGGCTATGGTTTTTCCTGTGGTCATGTATGGATGTGAGAGTTGGCCTGTGAAGAAGGCTGAGTGCCGAAGAATGGATGCTTTTGAACTGTGGTGTTGGAGAAGACTCTTGAGAGTCCCTTGGACTGCAAGGAGATCCAGCCAATCCATTCTGAAGGAGATCAGCCCTGGGATTTCTTTGGAACGAATGATGCTAAAGCTGAAACTCCAGTACTTTGGCCACCTCATGCGAAGAGTTGACTCATTGGAAAAGACTCTGATGCTGGGAGGGATTGGGGGCAGGAGGAGAAGGGGACGACAGAGGATGAGATGGCTGGATGGCATCCCTGACTCGATGGACGTGAGTCTGAGTGAACTCTGGGAGTTAGTGATGGACAGGGAGGCCTGGCGTGCTGCGATTCATGGGGTCGCAAAGAGTCGGACACGACTGAGTGACTGAACCGAACTTAAGGAAACAAAAGAACTGTACGCAGAAAATTACAAGACAGTAATGAAAGAAATCAAAGATGACATAAATGGAGAGCTATTCCATGTTCCTGGGTAGGAAGAATCAATATTGTGAAAATGACTATACTCCCAAACACAATCTATAAATGCAACACGAACAGTATCAAATTACCATTGACATTTTTCACAGAACTAGGGAAAAAAAAGTTCACAATTCATATGGAAACACAAAAGAGCCTGAATAGCCAAAGCAGTCTTGAGAAAGAAGAGTGGAGCTGGAGGAACCAATCTTCCTGACTTCAGGTTATACTACAAAGCTACAATCATCAAGACAGTATGGTACTGGCACAAAAACAGAAATATAGACCAATGGAATAATATAAAAAGCTCATAAAGAAACCCATGCACTTATGGGTACCTTATATATGACATAGGAGGCAAGAAGATACAATGGGGCAAAGACAGCCTCCTCAGTAAATGGTGCTGGGAAAACTGGACAGCTACATGTAAACGAATGAAATTAGAATACTTCCTAACACCATACACAAAGATAAACTCAAAATGGATTAAAGACCTAAATGTTAAGGCCAGAAACTATAAAACTCTTAGAGGAAAACATAGGCAGGACCCTCGATGACAAAGCAAGATCCTCTATGACCCACTTCCTAGAGTAACAAAAATAAAAACGAAAGTAAACAAGTGGGACCTGATTAAACGTAAAAGCTTTTGCACAGCAAAGGAAACTATAAGCAGGGTGAAAAGACAACCCTCAGAATAGGAGAAAATAATAGCAAATGGAACAACTGACAAAGGATTAATTTCCAAAATATACAAGCAGCTCATACAGCTCAAGACCAGAAAAACAAATAACCCAATCAAAAAGTGGGAAAAGACCTAAACAGACATTTTTCCAAAGAAGACGTACAGCTGGCTAACAAACACATGAAAAACTGCTCAACATCGCTCAGTGTTAGAGAAATGCAAATCAAAGCTACAATGAGATAATCACCTCACACTGGTCAGAATGGCCATCATCAAAAAGTCTACCAATAATAAATGCTGGAGAGGGTGTGGAGAAAAGGGAACGCTCTTGTACTGTTGGTGGGAATGTAAAATGATACAGCCACTATGGAAGATGGTATGGAGATTCCTTTAAAAACTAGGACTAAAACCACCATATGACCCAGCAATCCCACTCCTAGGCATATACCCTGAGGAAACCAAAATTGAAAAAGACACATTTATCCTATTGTTCACTGCAGCACTATTTACAACAGCTAGAACATGGAAGCAACCTAGATGTCCATCAATAGATGAATGGATAAAGAAGTTGTGGTACATATACACAATGGAATATTATTCAGGCATTAAAAGGAATGCCTTTGAGTCTGTTCTAATGAGGTGGATGATCCTAGAACCTATTAAACAGAGTGAAGTAAGTCAGAAAGAGAAAGATAAATATTGTATTCTAATGCATATATATGAAATCTAGAAAAATGATACTGAAGAATTCACTTACAGGGCAGCAGTGGAGAAACAGACATAGAGAATAGACTTATGGACATGGGGAGAGGGGAGGAGAGGGTGAGATGCATGGAAAGAGTAACATGGAAACTTAAATCACCATATGCAAGATAGACAGCCAACAGGAATTTGCTGTATGGCCAAGAAAGTCAAACAGGGGCTCTGCATCAACCTAGATTGATTGATGCTATTATTTTCTCCCATTCTAGAGGGGTGGGATGTGGAGGGAGATGGGAGGGAAGTTCCAAAGGGTGGGGATATATGTACACCTATGGCTGATTCAGGGTGAGGTTTGACAGAAAACAACAAAATTCTGTAAAGCAATTGTCCTTCAATAATAAAAAAATAAAGCAGCATGAAAAAGCAATAAATAAAGGATTATTTGAAAACCAAAAAAAAAAAAAATCAAGCAGACCTGGTTTGCCCAGCAAGCTGTAGTTTGCAATTCCTGACATAGAGTATTACAAAGATGAGTATACTAAAATTATGATTTAATAGAATTAATAGCTTACTGCTTCACCAGGAACTTGCTTCTCAGTGGCCTTCTTTCTGTCATCCTTCTCCCATCTCCATTCAAGAGCACCCATCTTTACTCTCTTCATTGTGTAAACCTCTCTGAGGCTAATCCCAACATCTGAGCCCTGGGTTCTAGACCTTATCCTGCCTGGAGAACATCCCATAAATTACCTCTTCTCTCTTTTCAAACTCAGCTCTTTTTTATTTTTCCTTCTTGGTCTCAAACAAGCTTAAGTGCCTCCTAGCTTTAAAAATGTCACATCCAGGCTGTGTTTAGGCTTTATAATTATTTCTTTTACATGGCAGCAGTCTCCGTGTCACACCTTCTATTCTTAGGGTTCTAGTTGCTCGGACTTTCTGTAGAGTTTGATACCAGTTATCCCTAATAGCTACTTGAAATATTTGAAGCTCTCTTATTAATTAGCTCCAAAATTTAATTTTCCCGGGCTTCTCTTCACCATTCTGTCTGCTGTTTTACTCAGTTCTTTTCCAGTCATCTCTTAAATATTAGCATTAGTCACTTAGTTGTGTCTGACTCTCTGCAATCCTGTGGTCTGTCCATGGAATTCTCCAAGCAAGGATACTGGAGTAGGTTGCTGTTCCCTTCTCCATGGGATTTTCCTGACCCAGGGGTCAAACCTGGGTGTCCTTCCTTGCAGGCGGATTCTTTATCATCTGAGCTACCAGGGAAGCTCTCTTAAATATTGGTCTTCCCTAATTTTGCTTCTTATTTCCTTATTTATAATGAATACTTTTCATTGTTCTGTGTATGATCCATGGCTTATCTCCTCTGCACGCATGATCTCATCTCCTATATCGTTGCTGCTGTTGTTCAGTCGCTCAGTTGTGTCCAACTCTTTGTGAGCCCATGGACTGCAGCACGCCAGGCTTCCCTGTCCTTCATTATCTCTAGGAGTTTGCTCAAATGCATATCCATTGTGTGTATGATACCATCCAACCATCTCATCCTTTGTCACCCCCTTCTCCTCCTGCCCTCAACTTTTCCCAGCATCAGGGTATTTTCCAGTGAGTTGGCTCTTTGTATCAGGTAGCCTAAGTATTGCAGCCTCAGCTTCAGCATCAGTCCTTCCAATGAATAGTCAGAGTTGATTTCCTTTAAGAATGACTGGTTGGATCTCCTTGCTATCCAAGGGACTTCCAAGAGTCTTCTCTAGCACCACAGTTTGAAAGCATCAGTTCGTCAGTGCTCAGTCTTCTTTACGGTTCAACTCTCACATCTGTACATGACTACTGGAAAAACCATAGCTTTGACGATACAGACCATTGTTGGCAAAGTAATGTCTCTGCTTTTTAATATGCTGTCTAGGTTAGTCACAACTTTTCTTCCAAGGAGCCAGTGTCTTATAATTTCGTGGCTGCAGTCACCACCCACAGTGATTTTGGAGCCCAAGAAAATAAAAACTCTGTCACTGTTTCCATTTTTCCCCATCTGTTTGCCATGAAGTGATGGGACCAGATGCCATGGTCTTAGTTTTTTGAATATTGAGCTTTAAACCACATTTTTCTCTCTCCTCTTTCAGTCTCATCAAGAAGCTCTTTAATTCCTCTTTGCTTTCTGCCATTATGGTGGTGTCAATCACCTGCACGTCTGAGGTTATTGATATTTCTCCCTGCAGTCTCCCCAAGATTCCAGCTTGGGCTTCATCCAGCCCGACATTTCACATAATGTAATCTGTATATAAATTAAATAAGCAGAGTGACAATACATAGTCTTGATGTGCTCCTTTCCCAATTTGGAACCAGTCTGTTGTTCCATGTCTGGTTCTAACTGTTGTTTATTGTTGCTGGTGACTCCTAAGTTTGTGTCTAGGCCATGCATTTCTCCTAAGCTTTAGAACCAGCTTCCAGTCCCCTGAGCTTCCCTGGTGGCTCAGATGGTAAACAGTCTGCCTGCAATACTGGAGACCTGGTTTGCTGGGTCAGATAGATCTCCTGGAGAAAGAAATGGCAACCCACTCCAGTATCCTTGCATGAAGAATCCCATGAAAGAAGAGCCTGGTAAGACCCAGCCCGTGGGGGTCGCCAAGAGTTGCACGAAACTGAGTGACTAACTTTTCATTTCTTTCCAGTCCCCTGTCAGGCATCTCAACTTGAGTTCCAACAGCTACTTCATATATATCATGTCAAAAATAGTTTATATCTCCTTTGGAACCAGCTTTCCTCCTGTGTCAGTAAAAAAGCATTCACTGGGCCTTAAACTAGAAATCTGTAATTAAATTTAAGATTCCTTTTACTTACAATATCTGTGTACTCACTTGCAAATGCCCATCAGCTTTACCTCCTAAATATTTTTCTGCTACTTTCACCATTTCTCTCTGTCTCCACTGCCTTTTCATGAGTTCAGGTTCATCTCCTCTGGCTCTCAGCTGGGCTTTCTAACTTGCCCTTGTCTCTGTTGTATCTTTTCAGACAAAGGCAATTATTTCTTATCTTGTGTATCTTTTTATCTTGCAGATATTATTTAGTAATCGGCCAAGTGGTTGCCTGTAAAAGAAAAGTTTTACTGGTACTCTTCTGCTGAAATACTCCCTGGGGTTCCCCTTGCTCCATAGGTTAAAGTTGAAACTCTTTAATGTGAGGTGTGAGATCTCTCACTGGCCTTTCCTTAGCTCTCTAGTTAAACTCTCCCCTCCATCTGCCCACATATGCACAGCCCCAGACCACCACAGTTCTCCTAGGAGGCACTCATTTTTTAAAATTTTATTTATTTTTAAAATTTATTTAAATTGGAGGCTAATTACTTTACAGTATTGTGGTGGTTTTTGCCATACATTGACATGAATCAGCCACGGGAGTACATGTGTCTCCCATCCCGAAACCCCCTCCCACCTCCCTCTGCATCCCATCCATCTGGTTTGTCCCAGTGCACCAGTTTTGAGTGCCCTGTTTCATGCATCAAACTTGGACTGGTCATCTGTTTCACATATGATAATATACATGTTTCAATGCTACTCTCAAATCATCCCACCCTCACCTTCTCCCACAGAGTCCAACAGTATGTTCTTTATATCTGTGTCTCTTCTTCTGTCTCAAATATAGGGTTGTCATTACCATCTTTCTAAATTCCATATAGATGTGTTAATATACTGTATTGGTGTTTTTCTTTCTGACTTCACTCTGTATAATAGGCTCCAGTTTCATCCACCTCATTAGAACTGACTCAAGTGTGTTCTTTTTAATAACTGAGTAATATTCCATTATGTATATGTACCACAACTTTTTATCCATTCATCTACCAGTGGACATCTAGGTTGCTTCCATGTCCTAGCTATTGTAAACAGTGCTGTGATGAACATTGGGGTACATGTGTCTCTTTCAGTTCTGGTTTCCTTGGTGTATATGCCCAGCAGTGGAATTTCTGGGTCGTATGGCAATTCTATTTCCAGTTTTTTAAAGAATCTCCACACTGTTCTCCATAGTAGCTGTACTAGTTTGCATTCCCACCAACAGTGTAAGAGGGTTCCCTTTTCTCCACAGTCTCTCCAGCATTTATTGTTTGCAGACTTTTTGGTAGCAGCCATTCTGACTGGCGTGAGATGGTACCTCTTTGATTTATTTTTTAATTGGGGGATAATTGCTTTACAATATTGTATTCATTTCTGCCATACATCAACATGAATCAGCCATAGGTATACATATGTCCCCTCCCTCTTGAACCTTCCTCCCACCCCATCCCACCCCTCTAGATTCAAACCCAGTGCTCTGTCACAGTCATCGTTTTTTTTTTACAGCTTTACTCTTTGCACATTTGCTAAAAATGTCCTCACTCCCCTCCCACGTCACAGCTGACTTTAGGGTCCCACTCAACTCTCCATTCCATGGCATCTTTGCTATGGCATCTTTGCTAATGCCCCACCATATTCTCAGTGCCGTGTATGGATCACAGCATTTACAAGCATTTACTTTGGGTACCTACTTTCTTCAGACCATTTGTAGTCTCTGTAATAACCCCGTGCTCAGTCGCTTCGGTCATGTCCTGTACAACTCTTTACGACCCTATGGACTGTAGCCGCCCAGGTTCCTCTGTCCATGGGATTTTCCAGCTAGGAATACTGGAGTGAATTGCCATGCCCTCCTCCAGGGGATCTTCTCGACTCAGAGATCAAACCCAAGTCTCCTGCAGCTCCTGCATTGCAGGCTGAGGTTTTACTGCTGAGCCCCCAGGGAACCCTTGTGATAACTCTGAAAGGTAGTAATTATTACTGCCATTTTAAAGTTAAAGTACCAAACCACAGGTATATTAAGTGATTTCTCTGAAGTTGTACATCTAAAGGGTTGCTGAGCTGGGCTCTGGACCTGGGTTCTTTCCTGCTCTGTCATCCTGCATCTCTGTATTCTTCCAGGGACTTCTTTATTATCTGAGCATGTATTCATCTACTCTGATCAGCAGTACGTTTCTACATTACCAGTTCAATAAATAAAGGAATAGAAGAGCTTGTAGCTGATAATGAGTTTCAGGTATAAAGCAGTCCTATGATATAATCTTGGAAAATCATGTTAGAGCATAGCAATTTGTCTTTTTCAAAGAACTGTTTATTTAGATTTAGGGGAAAGTATTTTGGTTATTATACATTTTGTTCAACACATGTTTACTGTGTGCTGTGTTCTCCAAAGCCCTGCCAGGAAACAGACATTGGTATGATTGTTTCTGTCCTCAGGGAACTATAGGAACTTATGACAGACAGACATCTGATGTGGGTGTGGGTGTGGGTGTGGGTGGGTGTGTGTGTGGGTGTGTGTGTGCGCGCCTGCGTGTTCAGTCGTGTCCGACTCTTTGCAACACCATGGACAATAAACTACCAGCTTTTAGGCACTAAGAATAAAATGCCTCAGGTTTTTAAGCAGAGGAACATGTGACTACATTCAAATAGGACCAGGAAAGATTTCCTGAAGAATGAGTAGAATTCCAGTAAAAGGAGACTTTATGGGATGGCTGTTCAGGGACTAGAAGTTTAAAATAAATGTAAGAAAGAAATCTGGTTTGGTCCATTTATAATTCATATCAACGATTGACACCCTTTAATCTTAGATAAGAGCTATTTCAGTGATGGAGTATCAATTTAAAAAAATTTATTTTTTTGTAAAATAGATGCATAAGACAAATGTGGAGCTTAATGAGTACTAAGTGTGGATTTTAAGTGAGAAACAGGATGGGTTTGTCGTTGCGTTTGTTGCATGGAATATCCTAGGCCCTGGGTATCACATATGGTCCTCTGTAAGGTGGGGATGACCTCTGGTAGAATTCCTGCAGTTTTGTTTTGCTAAAGAGGTTACCTTGTGCTGTTGCAATAGTCTTCTTAAGGCCACACTGCCCCAGAGTGGCTTCGCTTCTGTTCCTTAGCACATAATCTTTGGCTGCCTCAGCTAACTTTTTGACAGTGCTCTATTTTCTGGATTCTGGGCAGCCTCTTTTGGGGCTATAGACATTTTTTACCCCTGAGGTACAGCTAGAATCACAGCTAATATGTAGATGTGGACAGTCAATGTGTTACAAAGATTTGCTCTCTTTTATAAACTCAGGTCAAATCATAGTAGTTTAATGCCTGTATGATGTTCTGTAAAACCTTTAGATGGGTTTAGAGGAATTCTTCCCTCTTTTAGTGTTTACTCTCCTCTGTCACTTACATGACAAGTGTGTTCATGGCTGCTGCTGCTGCTAAGTCGCTTCAGTCGTGTCCGACTCTGTGCGACCCCATAGATGGCAGCCCACTAAGCTCCTCTGTCCCTGGGATTCTCCAGGCAAGAATACTGGAGTGGATTGCCATTTCCTTCTCCAATGCATGAAAGTGAAAAGTGAAACTGAAGTCGCTCAGTCATGCCCGACTCTTAGCGACCCCATGTTCATTAGCACCCATCAAAATTAAAATCCAGGTGAAGTAGGCTTTTTGATATAATGTTTCAAAAAATATTCTGTTGCCTTCAGATGATGTATAGAATAAACATCTTCATGTTTAAGACATTGTTCTAAAAGTGATAACAAAAAAGATTAACATGAAGCTTAGCATTCCTAGAATTTGTTATTTCTAAAAAATGACACTGGGCCCAGAAAATGGATTAAATTCAGAAGAGGATACAGAAGAGAATTCAGTAGGAAAAAAAAAGCCCAAGAAAAAGTAAATACATTGGGTAAATGTATTTATTAATATGTGTCCATGTGTGAAAATATTACATACAATTTTTGAACATTTGTTTAGCTGTTGTCAATGCAGTTTTGGCTCATACTTTTGTAAACAGGTTTAAATGTTTAAAATTTGAAATGAATTTTTTTTATGCAATCATTTGTGTTATTGACCGAAATCTTCTGTTCTCGTAGATTTGATCCAGGCTACCAATGAGACCAATGTTAATATTCCTCAGATGGCAGACACGCTCTTTGAGCGGGCAACGAACAGTAGCTGGGTGGTTGTATTCAAAGCTTTAGTCACTACACATCATCTCATGGTGCACGGAAATGAGGTAAAGCTCGTAGACCCAAGTGTTCTTTTTTTGGCAGGGGAGGGGCACTGATAAGCCTTAAGGCCCTCTCCACTTTTACTAGTTAGAAAAATAAGAGGAAGTATATAGAAAAGTCATCTGGAGTACAGTCTTGCTCTTCTGTTTACCTGTTTTTCAGAAAAATGCTGTTAGACATGTGTTAAATATGTATATACCATGTAAACATATTAATGGATAAAAATGTTAGGAGAAAGAAACAGCAAAATTGTTTTTCCCATTGGAAGTATTCCTTTGTGCCTCTGTGTGAAAATTGCTTACATAACAGTGTTTCATTTTGGAAAATACTCACAAACTAAAAATTAGCCATTTTATATGGGATGCCTACTGAATCCTATTAAATTCAAATGTTTCTGTTATACACAGAAATGCAAGATCATAAAACTTAATTCTGATTCAGTGACTATGATTTAGTTTTTATTCCCCATTAGAGAAAACCAGGAGACTAGGAAACTATACTGAGTGGAAAAAAAAAAAATCACAATGAGAATGCATATTTTTAGAAATTCCCTAAAAATTCCCTTTAATATCAGAAGTTGTTGAAATTAATGCTTTGAGAATATTGATATTTGATTCTGATTTTTGTTTTTCAGAGATTTATTCAGTATTTGGCTTCTAGAAATACACTCTTCAATCTCAGCAATTTTTTGGACAAAAGTGGATCCCATGGTAAGAATATTATGTTTTATAATTTTCTTGCTAATCCTTTTGGTACAGAATCTTTTGATTTTTTTAATTATTCAAAATTCATTGAAAATCATCATAACCGATAGCTCCACTGGATATCTAAGAATAAAATATAAATATAACTATATATAGTTACTTTATAGTAGCTTTAAAATATTTAATTGTTAGGCAACTCAGCATATGAATTATATATTAATTTTATTTTTTGTCTTTCAGTATTTACCTTAAAAAATAACAGTGGGTATGCTAGACCCACAGTTGTTTGTTTATGAAGGTATAGGAGGCAGTGAAGTTAAAAATACATTCCCAACTTAAAAGTACTCAGTTTTAAATGTTTTTCTAAATTAATAGGATTTGTACTACAATCATGTGTTCATTCACCATATTTTCTGCTTGTCTATTATGTATAGGCAAGCACACCAAGCATGAATAGTTCTCAGATAACTACATGTATTAAGTCTGAAACAATGAACAAAAATGCGAGGAAAAATCAGAAAAGACATTCTGTGCAAAGACGGTAGCATAACTAAATGGAATAGTCTTGGAATGTCTCATGCCAAAAGTATTTTTGCCTGAAGTAGGATTTTAAATGAGGCCTTTCTGGTACACTTATTCACCTCATCTTAGAATTATTTACATTTGAGGAGTTAAAAAAAATTGGAACTAAGCAAAGCACAGTTGAACATATTTTATTAATTAGTTTTATTTCCTCTGCCCTTCCTCCAGGTTATGACATGTCTACCTTCATAAGGCGCTATAGTAGATATTTGAATGAAAAGGCTTTCTCTTACAGACAGATGGCATTTGATTTTGCCAGAGTGAAGAAAGGGTATGTTGTTTTTTTTTTCTCATATTTGTTTGCACAGAGTAAGTCTTTATAGATGTATCTTTATAGATACATGATATATCTTCACTAAGTTAAATACCAACTAATTTTGGTCATGGAGGCCCAGTTTACAATCACCTTAAAAAAAAAAAGAAACTCAACTAGTAATATTATGAAAGCTAGCCTTGAGGTTGCAATGTTACTGTGCTTTTATTTTCATGCAGAAAATTTGATTTGCTGCTCAAAGTTGACATGGTACAACAGTTTATTTTGTTAAAATCAACTCAAAATTCTTGAATACTTACATACTTTTAAATAATTTTAAATGGAGAGAATTTAAACAAGTTTCATTTAACAGAATGTGGCTGTAGCTGACAATAATTATTTCAGTATGTTTTGTTTGAGGTGAAACTGAACTGTGTGTATGCATGGAGATCTGTTTTTGACAGGTAATACTGTTCTACTATTATACATTGTTGTTCCTGTTGACCTACTAAGTCTTGTCCCACTCTTTTGCAACCCCATGGATTAGCCCAGCAGTCTTCTCTGTCCATGGGATTTCCCAAGCAGGACTACTGGAGTGGGTTGCCATTTTCCTCCTCCAGGGGATCTTCCTGACCCAGGGACCACACCTGCATCTCCTGCATTGGCAGGCAGATTATTCACTACTGAGCAACCAGGGAAGCCCACACTATTATACATGCACACACATAAGCACACATACAAACACACCATAATTGAACTGATAATACTCATGTCCATTGAGTTGATGATGCTATCTAACCATCTCTTCCTCTGCAGATCCTGTATCCATTCATAATTTGAAATAATGGCAACATATAGAAAAGTTAATATTTTAGTCTCAAGAAACACCCCCAAAAGATATAGCTCTATTTTCTGATAGCTGACCTAAATTTAGCTGAAAAATATAATCTTGCCTGTTCAAAACAGATTTGTTTCTTATGGGTGAACATTTTATAAAATTAAGATTTTTGGCTTTATCCCCTTATATTAGAGATGATTCTGGTTCATATGCCTTCCTCTGGCTTCTTATGTGGCCCTGGGCAGCCTTAGCTGATGTTCTAACTCAATCATGACCTCTCCACAATAGAGCCACAGCCTTCATAGAAACTTCTGAACCCTGAATAGGCAAATAAGGGCACTTGGCGATTCTCTTCCTGCCCCAGAAGTGGGAGAGACCCCAAAAGCTGTCATTATCAACCCGTTCACATCACCTGGGCATTTTCCTGCACTGTTTTGGTCCTCCTGCCCCTTGACTATTTGGATACAGGGGCTCCTTGGGAGGCCTGCAGTGAGTGCTCCCTGCAGTGCTCCGTGCAGTCTCATTCTCTTCAGCTGGTTATTTGCACTCAGCTCTCTTTGACCAACCTGCAAATCAGAATGTCCTTTTCATCACTTGATGGTTATCCTAGTCTACAGGTTTTGAAGTCTTCCAAGACATGTTTTATTTCTCTCTCTCTCAAAAACAAACAAGCTGGGGTTTAGGGAACCTAGAGTGTTAATACTAGTATTAATATTTTTGTTGTAGACTTAGAAAAGTCCATTAATAAATTCAACTGGCCTGTTTCATCCAGACCACACTGAGGGTGGTGCATAGAAAGCATTGCCTGTGTATTTGAGGATTGTGAGTACAGAGAGGAGAACCAACACGGCCTCTTCCTATCTCAAAATCAACCTGCAGGGCTCATATGGTAAAGAATCCGCCTGCAGTGTGGGAGACCTGGGTTTGATCCCTGGGTGGGGTTCCCCTGGAAGAGGAAACAGCAGCCCACTCCAGTATTCTTACCTGGAGAATCCCCGTGGACAGAGGAGCCTGAAGGGCTATAGTCCGTGGGGTCACAAAGAGTTGGACACGACTGAGCGACTGAGCGCGCACAGCACAGAAGGAAAATAGCTTAGAACAACGTGCATGGTCTCAAGTTTTCCACATACAAGTAAGTTTTGCCTTTTCCTTTCTTAATTGTAGGGCTGATGGTGTCATGAGGACAATGGCTCCTGAGAAGCTGCTGAAGAGCATGCCCATACTGCAGGGACAAATTGATGCACTGCTGGAATTTGATGTGCGTATCTCACCAGAAAATGCATCTTACGCAGTTATGTTGCCTTTTATTGGAAAGTGGGCTGCAGATAAAGAATTCCCTTAGGAAGTAGATTTAGATTCCCCTCATGTCAGTGAGGGAGAAGGCACTGGCGACCCACTCCAGTACTCTTGCCTGGAAAATCCCTTGGATGGAGGAGCCTTGTAGGCTACAGTCCATGGGGTCGCTAAGAGTCGGACACGACTGAGCAACTTCACTTTCACTTTTCACTTGCATGCACTGGAGAAGGAAATGGCAACCCACTCCAGTGTTCTTGCTTGGAGAATCCCAGGGATGGGGGAGCCTTGTGGGCTGCCGTTTATGGGATCGCACAGAGTCAGACACGACTGATGTGACTTAGCAGCAGCAACAATAACATATCAGTGAGGGGCTTCCCGGGTAGCTCAGTTGGTAAAGAATCCACATGCAATGCAGGAGACCCTGGTTCAATTCCTGGGTTGGGAAGATTCCCTTGGAGAAGAGATGGGCTACCCACTCCGGTATTCTTGGGCTTCCCTGGTGGCTCAGCTGGTAAAGAATCTGTCTGCCATGTGGGAAACCTGGGTTTGATCCCTGGGTTGGGAAGATCCCCCGGGAGAAGGCAATGGCAACCCACTCCAGTGTTCTTGCCTGGAGAATTTCACGGACAGAGGTACAATCCATGGGGTTGCAGAGAGTTGGACACGACTGAGCGACTAACACTTTCATTTTCATGTCAGTGAACTGGATGAACAATTAGTTTAGGCTGTCAGTGCGGTGGAGATGATTTTGGTTGCCCAGATTGTCAGAGCAGTTTACAGGTGTTAAATAACTTCAGTCCTGGAAAACCACAAGCAGTGCATTCTTGGATCTGTATGTTCAGAGCAGGATGGTGGCCTCCTGTTGTGTTTGACAGGATCAAGTGGCTGCAGAAGGGACATCCGGCAGGTAAATACCCCAGCCTGCTATTAAAAGCCATTTTATAGAGTCTGCTTGTGTGACACCATCCGCAGAAGAGAATTATTTTTCTTCTGTCATGGTCCTTCTTTTGGATGATACCAACATGACTTCTTTGTTAAAACCATACCTGTGTCATGACTCTGGTGTAACTACACTAGTTTATACATGTGATAAGATTATATAGAACTAAACACATTTGCAGCAAGTAAAATTGGAGAAATCTGAATCAGATTGGTATATTGTATCAGTATCCATATCCTGATTGTGAGATTGTACTATAATTTTGTAAATAGTATGTGGAATCTCTGGTTTTTTTTGTTTGTTTGTTTTTATAATTGAATGTGGACTTGCAGTAATTTCAAAATAAAAGTTCAATTAAAGAAACATATCTGATGCATGAAAATAAAATATTCTGACATATAGGGAGAGTTATGGAGAAGGCAATGGCACCCCACTCCAGTACTCTTGCCTGGAAAATCCTATGGACGGAGGAGACTGGTAGGCTGCAGTCCATGGGGTCGCTAGGAGTCAGACACAACTGAGTGACTTCACTTTCACTTTCACTTTTCACTTTGATGCATTGGAGAAGGAAATGGCAACCCACTCCAGTGTTCTTGCCAGGAGAATCCCAGGGACGGGGGAGCCTGGTGGGCTGCCGTCTATGGGGTTGCACAGAGTCGGACATGACAAGCGACTTAGCAGCAGTAGCAGCACGGAGAGTTATAACTCACGTTGTTAGCTTTCCTCTATTTTGGTGGTTGACTAAAACAAAGATTTTCCTCAAATACTATTATTGGAAATCTCTGTTAAGATTATTTGGGTTAGTCTGTCACCAAGTCCTAGTCACAGCACCCAACTCCTGTGAAATTTCAGAAAAAGCAGCAAACCATGTTACTGTCTTATGAAAGATTTTACAGTAAGGAGTTCCCTTAGCTATATGTGGAACTACTTCCCTTAACTTTTTTTTTTGTCTTTTTTCACTGATTTTTCTTAGCTTTCCTTACCTTTAATGATGGTATTGTCTTAATTAAAAGAGAAAAGAAGTCGTAGAATGAGAAAGAGCAGAGCAGGGATTGGGAAATGGGGAGAAATTATTCTTCTTTGTGCTGGTGATTAGAGTGTTTGGTGGGTGGTGGGGAAATGCTATGAGTCTCAAGAGTTACTTTAGGGGTAGTTGGCTAAGGTGTCTATTCCCTATGCTAGGCTT
The DNA here is from genome assembly GCF_002263795.3 of Bos taurus. NCBI lineage: Eukaryota > Metazoa > Chordata > Mammalia > Artiodactyla > Bovidae > Bos > Bos taurus. The sequence goes on along the minus strand of NC_037336.1, from coordinate 23,577,901 downwards.
CCTCCCTGAGTCACTGCAGGCCCCTGGTGTCTGAACTTTTCCAAAGAGACCACTTCATATGGGGAGGGAAAGAATGTACTATAACACAGTGGAAGCAGCAAGAGGACAGGTGTTCAGAAGTTGGGTTTGGTTTATCTGTGGCTCATTAATCAAATGTGTATTTTTCTTACACTTGATAGGCCAACTTCATTGACTTAAATTGAAGCAAACAATTGGCAATCCTTTTTTATATATTAGTAGGATTACGAAAAGAGTTATATAGCATCTGTTGAATATGAGTCAATTTCTTGGTAATAATTTGAGACATTTTAACACACTCTGAGAAAAATTGTCATTTGATGACTTGCAGTTAACAGATGAAATTTTCATCTTTTTTCTAGGTGCATCCAAATGAACTAACAAATGGTGTCATAAATGCTGCATTTATGCTTCTTTTCAAAGACCTTATCAAACTTTTTGCTTGTTACAACGATGGAGTGATTAATTTACTTGGTAGGTAGAATTACTGAATGGTGTCTGTGAAGAGAGACTGTATCAGAATGCAGAGATTTAGATACCACAGACTTCATAAAAAATCTAAAGACATGACTCAGGTCACACTTCTGTGTGTTTTCTTACATCAAGGTTAAGTGCAGGGAATGGAAAGCACTCTAGGTATTTTCAGCAGAAAGGGATTCCATACAGGAGTTTTGGTGCTTAGAAAATTTTGGATTGACTGAAGGAACAGATTCTGGGCTTTGCCTCTTGGATTAAGACTCATAATGATTAATAACTTCCACTGTGCTGACAACCACCTCTGAAACCACCCCTGACATGCTCCTATTTTGAAGTAATTCCATACGTCTCACCATCTTTCCTTCCACATAAAGTGAAAATGAGATAGAGATACTGCTTGACGATTGGCCTACAATAAAAGATTTCTTTCTACTGACAAGTCACCCCTTCCTGGGATGTAATGATTCAGCAAACCTCTTCCAGCTGGTGCCAGTTGGAAAAAACATCTCTAAGTCAAGCTTGAATTCTCTTTTCTGTCAACTGGTCATAGAAAACTCCCCAGCAACCATAGGCATCATTGGATGGGGAGAAATAGTTATCCAGAAGACATAGGTACAGTGGGAGTTGAGCCATCTGTTCATACAACCTTACCTGGGTGTTCAGGAGCTACTCCAGGCTGATCTCTTATATTACCACCTCCATTTGGTGATGGATTATATTCTTGCACTTGTTCAGCTTTATGGTTTGGTGTATTAGATATTGCTTGGTCTTACGAGCACTTGGCATTCTCTGAGGTCAGAACCCTCAGTCTCTAGAAGCAAGCCAAGAGCAATTTTTCCAAAGGAGATTAGTTACTGTCTAAGAAAGATATGGCCCTGCTTCAAAGCACTAGAAGTGTCTACTGTATTTTCCTACTGGTGTGTGCCAGAGCCGTCCTGCAGCATTTGGATCTGCTGCAGGCACTCTGAGTGCCTTTCCGTCTTCAGAATCTAAAGCCCCACGGTGCTCCAGGTTGGAGCAGTTGCAGAGTCATCCTTGATCTGGGCCCTGCTTCCATGTGACACCATACTGGATGCTCTATTTAGAGCGGCACATACATGTGTTGTGTGTGTTACCTCAAAACTGAAAAAAACTCAACAAAACACCTGCATTTTGGAAGTGCAAGGTGAAGCAGTTTGTTTTTCCTGTGGAGGGGACCTTTGGACCCACAGAAACTGCATTGAAGTAGCAGATCCCTAGGCTTTCATAGACTCTCTGTCCTTCCCTTTGACCTGCATGTGACTTATTAAGGCACCTACCATATATGAAATTCTTGCCCACCAGCTACAGCCAGCCTGATGTCATCAAATAGTATCCATTGACGTTAGCACAGCCAGAGAAATTAATATACTTAAGACAGTGAGCATGTACCGGCATCCTTGCCAGATGAAAGCAAACTACTTCTAATGGGCTCTGCTTGCTGGACTAAGTACAAAAGAACTTGCTAGTTTGTTAGATGCTTATCCCATGGCAGGAACTGTGCTGATTTTATGCTGGAAAGGACAACACATCTGGATGTCTGCAAGTAAGAATCATCACCTGATCAAGTTTCCAGTAACCTGTGGTTCATCTCTAAAATCCACTTACCTTTTGCACAAGCCAGATATGAAAGTTCAACTGGGAATATGATGGAACTGCTACCCTGTATGTTTGCAGAGATCAGGAAGCTGATGTGAGGATTCTGTTAGATTCAGTGTATTTCTGTTCCATCTACATATTCATAAAACTGGGAAAATAACCAATGTTAGTTTTGTGCATCCACTGATTATAATTTTTTTTATCTCCTAATCCCCAGAAAGCCTTCACTCAGATTGGTAGAAAATAATATCAACATTTTTGGGATCCCTAGAGAATAGCATCGGCTTAGAGTCTGTGTCCCTGAAAACTGGGTATGTCCCTTTCCCATGTGTGTAGTCACTCTGGTAAATGTCCCTTTGCCGTAGGGTAGGAATAGATACCTGAGGCTGTCTTTCAAGGCTTTGACTCAAGAATATCTGGAGGGCTTATTAAAATTGAGATTGCTGGACATTAACCCACAGTTTGTAATTCAGTAGATCTGGAGAAGGAGATGGCAACCCTACTCCAGTATTCTTGCCTGGAGAGTCTGTTGGACAGAGGAACCTGACAGGCTACAGTCCATGAGGCCACAGCTTTGGACATGACTGAGCATGCATGCAGCAGCAGCAGCAGAGCACTCATGTATACACATCTAATTCAGTAGGTCTAGGGTAGGGCCTGAGAATTTGCGTGTATAGGAAGGGCTTGAAAGGTACCGTTACCACTGATCTCTGGGAATTCCATTTGGGAACCACTGTGTTAGAGCTACTCACGAATGCTCAGGCCAGTATTCGGTGATTTTTGGCCTGTTCACTCACATTGATGAGTTATCAGTGACAACACAAAAGAAAATGTAGGGGTCCTTCTTTCCTGCTCAGAACTTGAGAATTTGTTTGGTTTTTCTAGACTTATATCAATTATTATTGTCCAATTCAGGAGGAAACAGAATACAAGACATCTAGTTCAGTTTGTTTTCAGATCAGCATGAGTAAGCTTTTTTTTTTTTTTTAACTTTACAATATTGTATTGGTTTTGCTATATATCAACATGAATCCGCCACAGGTTTACACGTGTTCCCCATCCTGAACCCTCCTCCCTCCTCCCTCCCCGTACCATCCCTCTGGGTCATCCCAGTGCACCAGCCCCAAGCATCCAGCATCTATAAGTAAGTCCCCTAGAATATCTGGGAGCTACTTATGTTAAAAATTATTTTTTTACAATTTAAATTTAACTCAGGGTCATGTATCTTATCTGGCAACCCTACTGCCAACATGATCATGGACGGTCTTGCACTGTTTTTAGTATGTATGGTTTTTTCCTCTTGAGGCAGACTTTGTACTTGTCTCCCGAGGGCAGGCTGGATTGCTGGGTTCTACACCTCATTCTCTGAATCGAAGCAGTTGGCGAGGGGAAAAGAGTAAGAAGTAGAGGGATGGGGCATAAGGAGAATTTTTATTTCCCTGTGGCAGGTGGGCTTCCCAGGTGGCACTGGTGGTAAAGAACTCGACTGCCAATGCAGGAGACAGATGCAGGTTTGATCCCTGGGTCAGGAAGATCCCCTGGAGGAGGAAATGGCAACCCACTCCAGTATTATTGCCTGGAGAATCCCATGGACAGAGGAACCTGGTGGGCTACAGTCCATAGGGTCACAAAGAGTTGGACACGACTAAAGTGCCTTAGCACGCATGTGGAAGGTGATTATAGAATCTCCAAGCAAGGCAGGACCAACATCTTCAGAATGAGAAGGAAAAGATTTTTCCAGCAAAGGTAGCTCATTTTGGTTTGAATCTACCAAGTACTTTTCTTTCTCAATAAGAGCCCTAACGTTCACAAAGAAGACCACACTGAGGCTAGAAATTTAACTTAGCCACACATGTTATAATTCAGCAACTCACAAGATTAGACTCTGACTTTAGCGATGACAGCCCTGTGACTGCAAGGATAAGATTATTGCAGGGCAGCATGGAGTACCATAGTCTGACTGGAGCCTTGAGCCAATCATTTTAAATCCTGTGTTGTCATTTTCCTTTTTAAGCTCTCGGGTGGAGTCAGAAGCAGGCGCCCTCCCCACCGTTCCATCTGCCTCATTCTCATCATGGTTCTTTCCCAGCCGCTGCTTGTTCTGATAAGCTTCATTCTAAGGTGCTCATTTCATAAAACCACAGGCCATAATTTAAATAATTATTTTGCTCCTCTGCAGCACGGATTCCACGAATCCATTTCTCCTCTAGTTGCAGGTGGTCATCTCTGCCTTCAAATTCAGTCAGGTTGCATATCTGATCCCAGACTCCCCCCTTTGTTTTTGAGGGTCTGAGTTCTAAAGCCAGTTCAGTGCGGAATATTGTGTCTATGCCAGAAACACTAACCACTCTATGTATTCTAAATAGAAGGGGATTCCAAACAAGGGGTTGGATCCTCATGTAATTGCTGGAAGCCTGCAGGAACTGGTTCTGGGCTCAGCCTCGGGAGATGCTTCTGAAGTAATAAGTTCCTGTGCCCTAGGGAAGCTGCTGCTTCTGGGTCACTCCTTTAAGGTGTGCTGAAACTGCCTTGGCTGCCTTGCAAACTGGAAAGCTGGAGAAGTGACCCTGGATGCTGTAATCCAGGGATTTAGGGAGTCAGAGCCAGTGGCTGTGACTGTGATCATTACCCTCAAAGCCCAGGAAGCTGGAGGATGGCAGTGGAGTGCTGAGGAAGATGTCTACCCTCCCAGGAGCTTATCACTTGCTGTAAGAGAAAACTGGACGGGTACAGGAAGCCTGCTGCTGCCTCAGTTTCCCCTTCCAGATCACCCCAAAGTCTGTCTAATGTGCAGAGCTGAATTTGCCATCCTGGCTTCTCACGAGGATAGAAAAAGAATGGACTCGGGCGTACCAGTGACTGTCGAATACAGGGCCCTGGGAAGCTTTGCCTTTTGTGGGGAAAAATTCCTACCTGTGGTTTGCCGTTCAAAATCACATCACTTTTATTTCAGGTGGGAGAGTTTGTCAGCAAGCCAAGTAAGATTTTTGCCAGCCACTTTTCTGACTGATCTTAATTCTCTTCTTTATGGCTCATAAATGTGAGCTTTTGCTGAAGTTCATTTTCAGCCATGTACTATTTGGCTTTTTCTGTATGCTCTTCACGGAAAAACGTTTATCTTCATTATGATGAGACTTACATCTATTCTTTCCGTTCTTCCCTTCCTCCTGAGCTTCAGTTTTGCATGTCTACCGATATGTTGACATTTAAATTTAGATACGCTAGTAAAGTAATGCTCAAAATTCTCCAAGCCAGGCTTCAGCAATATGTGAACCGTGAACTTCCAGATGTTCAAGCTGGGTTTTAGAAAAGGCATGAGGAACCAGAAATCAAATTGCCATCATCTGCTGGATGACCAAAAAAGCTAGAGAGTTCCAGAAAAACATCTATTTCTGCTTTCTTGACTATGCCAAAGCCTTTGACTGTGTGGATCACAAGAAACTATGGAAAATTCTGAAAGAGATGGGAATACCAGACCACCTGACCTACTTCTTGAGAAACCTATATGCAGGTCAGGAAGCAACAGTTAGAACTGGACATGGAATAATAGACTGGTTCCAAATAGGAAAAGGAGTATGTCAAGGCTGTATATTGTCACCCTGCTTATTTAACTTACATGCAGAGTATTATGAGAAATGCTGGGCTGGAAGAATTACAAGCTAGAATCAAAATTGCAGGAAGAAATATCAATAATCTCAGATATGCAGATGATACCACCCTTATGGCAGAAAGTGAAGAGGAACTAAAAAGCCTCTTGATGAAAGTGAAAGAGGAGAGTGAAAAAATTGGCTTAAAGCTCAACATTCAGAAAACTAAGATCATGGCATCTAATCCCATCACTTCATGGCAAATAGATGGGGAAACAATGGAAACAGTGTCAGACTTTATTTTTGGGGGCTCCAAAATCACTGCAGATGGTGATTGCAGCCATGAAATTAAGACACTTACTCCTTGGAGTAATATGTCCCTGGTGGCTCAGATGGTAAAGCGTTTGTCTGCAATGCAGGAGACCCAGGTTCGATCCCTTGGTTGGGAAGATCCCCTGGAGAAGGAAATGGCAGCCCACTCCAGTATTCTTGCCTGGAAAATCCCATGGACGGCAGAGCCTGGTAGGCTACTGTCCAAAGGGTCAGACACGACTGAGCGACTTCACTCACTATTCACTACTCCTTGGAAGGAAAGTTATGACCAATCTAGATAGCATATTAAAAAGCAGAGAGACATTACTTTGCCAACAAAGGTCTATCTAGTCAAGGCTATGGTTTTTCCAGTAGTCATATATGGATGTGAGAGTTGGACTGTGAAGAAAGCTGAGCGTTGAAGATTTGATGTTTTTGAACTGTGGTGTTGGAGAAGACTCTTGAGAGTCTGACGGACTACAAGGAGATCCAACCAGTCCATTCTGAAGGAGATCAGCCCTGGGATTTCTTTGGAAGGAATGATGCTAAAGCTGAAACTGCAGTACTTTGGCCACCTCATGCAAAGAGTTGACTCATTGGAAAAGACTCTGATGCTGGGAGGGATTGGGGGCAGGAGGAAAAGGGGACGACAGAGGATGAGATGGCTGGATGGCATTACCGACTTGATGGACGTGAGTCTGGGTGAACTCTGGGAGTTGGTGATGGACAGGGAGGCCTGGCGTGCTGCAATTCATGGGGTCGCAAAGAGTCGGACACGACTGAGCAACTGAACTGAACTGAACCATGTTCTTTTTTATGGAATTTTTAAAAATTTGGCTCTGTTGGGTCTTCGTTGTGGCACACACGATTTCATTGCGGCGCACAGATTCTCTAGTTGTGGCGCACGAGCTCAGTAGTTGTGGTTCATGAACTCAGTAATTATGGCACGTGGGCTTAGTTGCGCTGTGGCATATGGCATCTTAGTTCCCCAACCAGGGATTGAACCCACGTCCTCTGCGTTGCAAGGCAGATTCTTAACCATTAGACCATCAGGGAAGTCCCAGATACTATGTTCTTACCTAAAACTTGGCAGTCTCTGAAACAGCTCTCAAATTTGTCCTTCTTAACCTCCCTGTTTCTGTTTCTAATAATTATAATTAGTTATAATAATTAGTCTTCTAAACCTGAAACCTCAGTTTGAAACTCTGTTTGAGTTGCCCATTTACTAAAATCCATGCCAGTCAGAAATGATTCATTCTCATCCTCTCTCCCCAGGGTACCCCCTTTCATCCCCGCTTCTGTTTCTGCCTTTATGATTGATTTAGCGATTAAAGATATTAAGTCACATGACTCTATTCTGTTTTTGTCTTGAACAGTTCCTTCCTTCAATGCCGCTTAGCTTTATGTTGACTTTTTTCAAAGATTATACTAAACATACATTTTCTCCTTAAAATAATAACACTTCAATAAATATTTTTATTTAATTAGAAAAAGGAGGTCTCTTGGCTGTGATTAGGAGCAGAAAAGAAGATTTGTACCTTTTAAAATTAGAGACCTGAGTTCTCAAAAGTGGTAGTTGTACACTCTGGCATTGAATGGTCTTCGTTCATCATTGTTGTCAACTTGGTCTTGTAAAAGTAACACTCTAGAAGATAAAAACTACACTCAGTATCCTGAGTGTTTTGAGACACGTCTGTTTGTGTTTGTTTACTAAATGGTGTTGGCAATTAACTTTATATTATAGGTGAGTTTCAGTCAAGGACTTCATGACCAATTCTCTGTATCTAAATTGGAATCTATAGTGGTGCGGATATTTGCAAGCATTTTATCGCTCTGGCCTATGAATAAGAAGATTCTTCCCTTACTGACTAATGGTCATTAGTAAGAGTCCACATGCAAAGTCTCAGTTTGTTTCACTGGAATGAGATACCTTTTCATTTGGTCCTTTTCTTAGGACAGTTATTCTGTGAAAGTCAGTACTAATATGACAAAGGACTTTATTAGCACTTTGTAAAGATTCATGTTACAAATGTCAGAATTTGATCATTTCAAATACTGAAAATCAACGTGTTACCTTTAATATGAAAGAAAAACATGCATTTCTAGGCCCATCCCCTCTGTTAAAAGTGTCAATTTCTCTGGTTTCTAAAGGGATAAGAGGACTTCAGCTTTGCACTGATCAGTACCTGTTGCCTTTCTGTGTCATTACCACTATTACAGAAACATTTATGAGATTATAACCTAAAACCATCATCATTGAATCTCTTTTGTTCCTTAATCCTAAATTACCAAGAAAAATAAAATACAATAATACAATATAAACAATTTAAAAAGCGTACAGAGGAGACAAAAATTTCTTAAAATTTTGGTGCATTGGTTCTAAGAGGAAATTGGGATTATTCAGCTTGATTTCTCTTTTTGTGTTATTGCTGAAGATCTGATTCAAAGACATAAACTCAGATTATAGTTTAAAGAAAAAAGTAAGACACTTAGAAGACATTGTTTTGGGGAAGATTGTTTTAAAAGAAAAAAAGTGTTTTACAGAATAGGTCCTAATTTTCAAAGGTTTAAACTGGAAAGATTTGTTCCCATATATCACCATACATAATTCTGTCTCTAGTTGAGAACACAGGGTAGGGTGGATAAAGAAGGTATCCTAAAATTTGGTCATTTTTTAAAAGATCCACTTTCCTCTCAAATCTTAACAAGTAGAAAACACTATGCTTAAAAGATCCACTTTCCTCTCAAATCTTAACAAGTAGAAAACAGTATGCGTTTGTTTTCTTGGTCTTTTTGCTTCTCTTGAATGCCCTACAGGGGAGATCCATGTTAAAAAGTAAAATTACCAAAAGACTGACAACTGAAGGTAATGAGTAGCTACCCTTGATAATTAGTTCTTTGTGTAATTATATATTATTCAACTTAAGAAAATTAAAAATACTTTTGAGGTAGTAAAATAACATGCTGAATGAAATCTAGAACTTTCAGATGTGAGAAAGCATAAAAATAGCATACGTTGTGCAAATATAAAACGATGAAGGTACTGAGCCATCAGTTACAATCTAAGGTTGCCCGGGAGCTATTGTAGACATCGGCTGACTGTGTCTCTGTCTGCAATGACAATAATTTTTCCCTGAATGAATGGAGGAATGATTGGCTAGGGAAACCACTGCTAACATACTAGTTTTCTTCAAAACATGTATGGAGAAAATACAGTCTCATACTGTAATTATTCATGGCTGAATTCTAGTCTTGGGAGGCAGAAAAGAGCAGCAAAAGGATTCTGTAATTCTCTCTAGAAAGTTAAAGATTGAGAAAGAGGATATGATTATAGACTAGAAAATATGAAACTCCACTGTTTTATAACTAAAAGAATAATGTTTGAAAGAATTAGTTGATGAGCGGTAAAAGCAAGTGTTATTTATATGAAATGTAGACAATTTAAAGAATTCTTTAATTCAGGGAAGTTTATAAATGATTATAATAAATAGATTATTGCTTTATAATGAACTAGTAAGAAAATAAAGATGCTGTAAGATGCAGTCGTAACTTCTGAGCTTGTTATCAGCAAGAATTTGGGGTAGTTTTCTGAAACTGAGTACCAGGGTATATAGATCGTGAAGTAAACTTACAATGGATATATTCTTCTACTTTAACTGTATTTTCATTATTTAAATCGTTTTGTGCGAGACACTGTAGAACATAATACCTTTCTTGAACTACTGGAACCTCCCTTGTTCAGGTGTTTTCATACTTAGCATACATTTTAGTGCCAGTTGTTTTAATTCAGACATTAAAGTTGTAAGTAATAGTATCAGGGTAAGCTTAGAAGAAGATTGAATATAATACTCTTTTTGAAATGCTTATCTGCCTCTTCTAGAAAAGTTTTTTGAAATGAAGAAAGGACAATGTAAAGATGCTCTGGAAATCTACAAACGATTTCTAACTAGGATGACACGTGTGTCTGAATTTCTAAAAGTTGCAGAGGTAAGTAATATTAACTCATATATCTGGAATAAACAGTAGAATTCATAATCTGGAAAGACATTCTGCCAGAGTCACAACGTATTAGGGGCAGAAGTCATCTCATCCAGGTTCTCACCCAGATCTGTGCTCCATACTTCTGCATTTCAGTCAGATCGTTCTGTGTCCAAATAAAAGTTTCGTGGATGCTGAGCTCACTCACAGCTTTGCAAGGTGGTTCATTCCTCCGTCCCACCCTATGACTCTTCTTGATTGTAAGAAAGTTATTCCTTTGTATTGAACCCTAGAAAAAAGCCCATAAAAAGTCTGTCCATTGTTCTCAGTATGTAAATGACAAACCATAAACTCTTTCTTACTTCATTATTTTAATAATGTAATACTTTTCTTTCTTACTTTATTATTTTGTCAAAATGATTTAAACACAAGAAAAAAGGAAACAAAGTATAATTAATTTTATAAAGTTTATAAATTGTTTCTTAAGGATGTCTCTTTATAAGTAATCACAGTAACTGTGTAGCTATACAGTCCTCCTCCTGGAGTTATCCATAAATTGGTGTTTTCTCCTACGAAATCCAATGATCGACTCATACTGATAGTGGAGATTATGACATTTTACTACAGTCCTTTGTCAGGATGAATTAAGGGTTCCCTGGCGTGTCAGCTAACTGATTGCTAACCCCTCAACTTTGTGAGAGGGGTTCTGAAGCTCACCCGCAAAGAATAAAATGCTGTGGACGTGGGACATTTATCCCGTGTTTTTGCTGTTTTCACCATTTTCAGGCTATAACACAGGAATAATAGGAGTTTTATACATGTAATTTCAGAAGTACTCTAGCCTGTGTTATTTTTCAAATTTCATTTATTCACGGGAATGGTAATCGTCACATTCAAATTCCAAGTTCAGAATAATCTTGCAGAATGCTATCTTTTGAGCTTAGACCTGTTCAGTTTATAATCAGAATTTTTTTTAAAAAAATTATATAATATGGAAAACAAAAGGTAAAGATTAGCTGTATAAATTAATGCTTTAAAGCATTCATGTGTACTTCCATGGGTTTATTGAAGTTGGTGGCCTTTAAGAAAAATAGAACTGCTTGAAACTTTTGCTGCTACACAAGTTTTTTGTATTTGATATGATTTTCCCATGATTTAACCATAAGTATCAGTATAATCTAGTAAAATTTGCCTACTTTTTTCCTGTGAAAAGATACCTAAGCACCCAGGGCAGAAGATTATTTCACGGTTCAATTAATTCCTGGTACACATTCTTTCCAGTGTTATCATTTGATATTGTGTATATCAGAAAAATAAAGCATTGGACATGTTACAGTTTGAGGTATATATTTCTCTAATCAACATGAAAAGGCTGGGATCAAGGTCTTCATGAGAAAAGGAGTACTTATTATCAATTCATTCCATTCTTACATGTAAAATTTTATTTTGTGTCTCGATAACCTCATGTTATCTCAGACCCATTTTAAGCTGCTGAGAAGGAGATATACAGAAATTAGATGTCATTTTGAGAGTTTTAAGTATTTTTGTTTTATTCGAACTTTATGACTAAGACTTTTTGTAGATTGGATGAAAAAAAAGTGAAAGTGAGTTGCTCAGTCATGCCCAACTCTGCAGTCTCATGCACTGTAGCCCACCAAGCTCCTCTATGGGGTTTCCCGGGCAAAAATACTGGAATGGGTTGCATGCCCTTCTCCAGGTATCTTCCTGACCCACGTATCGAGCCCATGTCTCCTGCAGCTCCTGCATTACAGGCAGATTCTTTACCATCTGAGCCATCAAGAAAGCCCAGAATGGATACTAATTGACAAAGTTGTTTTTAGTAGAATAAATATTAATCGCAAGGGGCTGTGTTCTCTTTCATATTTAAATTACATTGTCCATAATTTAAACACTAACTGAATACCAATATTTAGTGGTTTGGTTATGAATGTTAAATACAGAGAATTTTCAACAAATGTACAACCCTTCTCTTTCTATGAAAAGTGGTTGTGTGGGTACCTTGTACGGACCTCTGCCTGGTAAGCTGCCCTGTAGTTAACACCATTTGTCTGAAGGATGTGTGGGAGACTTCCACAATGTTGTTTATGAAATATGACTTTATTATAGGCTGTTTGGCAAATGTTAACATTAGATTGTCTATCATATTAAAAGAAATATCCATAGTTCCTATGGCCTTATCCACATTTTGCAGGGGAATTGCTTGAAGTACAGAAAACTTGCCATGTTTTGAATTCTTATGCTGAAGCTTCTAAAGCAGACAGCTCAAACTTTGTAAAATGGTTATTTAACAGGTAATAGGCATGTCTGCTAAACGCACTTCCCTTTTATAGAACTAAGTTATTCTTAGTTTGTGATTCCAAGGTAAATACCAACTCGTAGGAGTTATGTCTCCCAGAATACTTACAGACAGAAAGTGATGAGATTTCTGTAATACAGTCACACTTAAGCTCTGTCCCCTTAGTTAAGTGTTCAGGGCAGTAAAAATAGCAAATAAAGAAAGAATTCCTAAACTATGTCTTTAACAGAGTTACCCATTTAATAGAATCACATCACCTTTTACCTACGTGATTCCATTATTAAGAATCTATAATGCTTTTGGTTTCCCTGGTGGACAAACAGTAAAGAATCTGCCTGCAATGCGGATGACCCAAGTTCAATCCCTGGGTCGGGAAGATCCTCTGGAGAAGGGAACAGCTTCCCACTCTAGTATTCTTGCCTGGAGAACTCCATGGACAGAGGAACCTGGTGGGTTACAGTTCATGGAGTGGTAAAGAGTCGGACACGAGTGAGCATCTAATACACACACATAATGCTTTAATTTCAAACATGCTGACTTCATTCATATTAGTATTTTAATAGATCATCTCAAGAGGTATTGATATACAGAAGTGTGAAGTTGCCTTAATTTATAATTCATAATTTGAAAGAATATGAGTATAAGGATGACACAGATAGCTCCCAACAAAGAATTACCATCCCCAAATGTCGATACCGCCAAGTTGAAAGACCTTCTTGGAGATACAGAGAAGGCAAAAGGAAGAAGTTAGCTCATATGTGTCCCTCATGTGGATTTTCCACTCTCCAGTTTGACATACTGTCTTTGCAGAAGCCTGACACTTACACTTCCTGCGTGTGCTTCTACATTTCCATCAGCTTAACAAAACACTTCGATTCTCAGAGAGATACGTTTTTCTGTGAGCCTCAATTTCCTCATTTATACAGCATGAGAGAATTAAAGTTACGATTTGTATTTTAATCCCAACTTTTTATTTTGAATAATTTTCAAACCTATAAAAAGAGTTGATAGAGTTGTATAGTGAACTCCTGTATACCTCTTCATTGATTGACCTTAAAAAAAGTGAATCTATTCCCATATTTGCATTCTTACTAGCTCTTTCTTTTTCTATCCCTCACTCCCTTCTCTTCCTTCCCCAAGCTACCAAGATTAAAAATTCACATGTGCTTTTATCTAGTAATTCTACTTCCACAAATGTGCCCTACAGATGTATCCACACAAGTGGAAAATGATGCCTGTAGCATTGCTTGCAATGACAAGAGATGGGAAGCAACTTAAATGTTCATTAATAAGTGACTTGTTAAATAAATTATAGGATGAGGAAGCTGCTTCAAAATAAATACATAATTATTTCCCACATTACTATACAATAACAGTATACCATATACACTGGGATTATGCTTTTAACTTGACAATGTATCTTACAGCCATATCCATATTAATATACAGAGTTTCCTCATTTTTTGAAGCAGCTTCCTTCTAGTTGCCATTAACCATGGAGGAAATTTTTTACATTTCAGTTTCTTAAGTTCTTTTTTTTAGGTTCAGCAAAATTCTGTTCATTTGTTATTTCTAACTCTGTTGCCAAAATCATTGCTCTTTTGTTGATGGGAAAACTACACAAAAAGCACTTATTCAGACTGAGATTAATGTACATAATAACAACTATTTTTTAGCAAGATTGAGCTGTGCTTTTAACTAATACTCTAGGTGATCTAAGAAATTAATTTTTTAAATCCTGTTAAGTAACTTTTTTTTTAATCCACAGCAAGTTGGCATTGATAAAGGTGACATTCCTGACCTCACTCAGGTGAGTGATTGTCTAAGTGAAAAACTTAGTATGCATGAAATTACTAATCCATATTTTACCATAAATGGTCTTACTGCGGGCAGAGTCTTGTAAGCATTTGATGCATTTTGAATGTAGGCCAACCACCTTTCTTGGAAATCATTCTAACTTGCTTATTTTTTCTAGCTATTGAATATATTTCTAGAGATATGGAGATTTTCCTACTCTTAAAAAATTTCTTTTTGAAAGACAACTGAATATAATTATTGAGCTCATTTTTTCATTCTTAAATTTGAACCAAAAGGAAGCTTTAAATAATGTTTAAAAGGTACTTTATTCATGAAACATGACTATTCGTAGGCATGTAATCAGAACATTTGAACTATTATTCTGCTTGTTCTAGTTTTCAGTGTGTCCCAGGGATGGAGAAGGGGGCACGAATGAGGAGAACACTGATGTCATAGTTCTACTACACTAATTCTTTTCTCCGCTATGAATGCGAGGAATGTCTATATACAAAAGAACCTTTTTTTAAAAAAAGTAGTAGTGGTAGATAGTGATTTTTTTCTGGAGACTTTCTAGAAAGCAAAAGCAGTAGTAGTGCTTCCTTATGAATCCTTTTATCTGTCAAGAGAGTACAGTGTACAGCTCCTCTGATGGAGAACTGAGCCTATTCACACATGCACAGAGTTATTGTAGGACCTTTCTCCTAATTGGCTGGAACTGTTTTTGTTGAATCAGCTTGTTGGCCTGTTATAGTAAATTTCGGTCCCAAACATGTTCTTTAGCTCAGAACAGATGATAGGAGAAAATATAGAACTGTCATCATATATACCAGTAATGAATATCTGAGTTTCCTATCATTGTAAATTAAAAAAAAAAGTTATTATTATTATCCCTTTAAGTGTCTCTATATTTAAATAATGTTAGCCTTAAATTTTTGTTAAAAATCAGAGAAACCCAAAGTAATGATCTCTGTATTTACAGTATTAAAATATCAATTAAATACCAAGGATTCTTTATAAATAAAACTCAAAAAACAATTCAGAACATGAGGGCATTATGTTTTTTGATTTAAAAGTTGGGCAATAGCAAACTGCCCTGACAGTCCAGTGGTTAAGACTTCACACTACCAATGCAGGGGGTGTGGGTTCGATCCCAGCTTGGGGATTTAAGATACCATATATTGTGTGGTACAGCCAAAACATAAAGTTAAAAACAATAAAATTTGGGAGATAACACCTTCTATTAGAGTATGTTATACTCTATTATGGAAGTTATTTTCTACTTCCAATAGCATAAAGTAGTTCTGCTACTATGAGAAGATAGTGTTCTTTAATCAGTTACATACCTAAATAAGATATTGGTATCATCTTGGTTATGGTTAAAGATTAAGTGTGCATAAAATACTATTAAAAATATCTTTATTAGATAAAGATTTATGAATTTTGTATCACTATAATAAAAAGCAAAAAAATCAGTGTGCTTTCATTTAAAATTAATTATAATAAACATTTTCATTATACAATACAATACAATATAAATACAATAAACATTAAAACTAACCTAGATAAATTATATGTTAACCCCCCAAAAAAGATGGATATTTAACTCAAAGATTAGCTTTTAGAAATGTTGAATCATCTTTATTTCAACTATATAGACTGTTCTTGCCATGGAACAGAAGTAAAACTAGATATATTGTTTAATAGGCTGGCAGGTAAGAAGAAAATAGGTCCTCAATTGTCTCACTTAGTTTGGGCAGAGTCTGAAGGGAGACAAAGAAAGGTTTAGAAGAATATTTAAATACCTTTTTGTTTGTAAAATTAGAAAATTATTAAAAGAAGATTTATAAACTTGGGTTTAATTTTAATGATATGTAATATTCATTATAATTTATATAATCTCTCAAGTCTAGAGACATAATATTTTATTTAATGATGTCTGTATTGTCATAATTTGAGGAACAGAGCCCCACCCTCATCCTTAAAGAAGATAAATCTTGCTCTGGATCTGGTATTAGTAGAAAGCTGTTCTGATGCAGAGATTCATTAGACACTGGTAACGCTCTCTCCTCTGCTTTTGTTATGACCTTAAGAGTCACATAAACTTTAATATTAGCATTTATTTTAAAATTACCTCCTTATTAAAAAAAATCCTCTACTTCATTTCTCCAATAGATATTTAAATCTCAATTCAAAAGTATTGTGTGCTTCTGAAATTCCTTAACAAGTAACCTAATTGTGGTTTTTGTTGGGATCATGAGCAGCAAAACTAAACACACTCCCTAATTTTTATTTAGAGGTCTCCATCGGTCTTATTGGAGGCTCATCATTGGATGGGGGTTTAGACCTGTTGTGACAATATGGTCTGATACAAGCTGAAAGGTGAGCTATTCTAGGGTTAGTCCTTCAGATAGGGGTAAACCAAGACTAATCTGGAAATGGGTCAGAAATGCCAACCTGTGTGAAGTCTAAGATCTCTGAGATTAGATTCTGCTCTCTGCCAGCCTCCTCTGTGGCAGCCATGACTACTGAATCTAGCCATGGCAATGAACAAAAATACCCACCAAGGAAGAGGATTAAAGAGGGGGGAGCAGAAGGGCTCCCTATCGACTGGCAGTAGGAAAAGGCTGTTCCTAACTGAGAAAGGATTAGAATTCCTTTTGCAGCAAGATGACACAGAGGAATTGAATCGATATCTTTTAACTTAGAAAATGCACAATAAATACCAGTGTGGCATCTGTAGCCCTTCTTTTTTTTTAATTTAAATTTATTTATTTTAATTGGAGGTTAATTACTTTACAATATTGTATTGGTTTTGTCATACATCAACATGAATCTGCCACGGTGTACATCTGTAGCCCTTCTTAAGTTGTGCATATAATATCATCATAACAGCATTTTAAATGCTTTATAAATATTGAAGAAAAATATTTTTAATACTCAAAAGTTCAGTACTAGATAAGAAGTGAATGTGATATCAGAACTGAAATATTTCCTCCTCAGCCCTTTCCAATGGTTTCTTAGAGCTAATGATCAAAAATTAGAATGCTCTTTTTGTTGCCTTTTTTTTTTCATTTGGTTTTAATGATGCTTTAGAATCTAAAGCATCTGAGTTGTAGATGGATGGTTCCTTTCAAAATCAGCTATGAATTTTTTTCCAAGAAAAGGATTTTCAAAATATTATTTCCTGTTTGGTGTGTGTGCATGCATGTTCCAAATTTAATATATCTCCATTCATGAAAAACATCTTAGGTTTTAATGTCAGGAATTCTGGTTGATCTAAAAACTACTGGTAAAGAAACATCTTCTTTTAAAGACTGTACCATTGAATCAGTAACCGTGATATATCACTGTTATTTATTCGCTTTCACAAGCTGCCTCTTATTCTTTGGGTTGGTGTTTTCATCTGATTGGTCTATTGACTTCGGCATTATTTAAAATAAGCCACTAAGGGTACTGCTAATTATTCTGAAGTTCCTTTTACAACAGCAGAGGCATTGTCAAAATTTTGCCCCTTTGGAAATTTGAGACAGTTTTCATTTTTGTCTGCTGCATGGGAGGATGCGCTCAGTGCCATAGATGCACTTGAGAAGGTCAGCATTCCTACACTCACGAAATTTTATTATCACAGTAGTTCCTTTCCCTCTGAAAATATTTGTGTTTATTTCTGTTAGATTTTAAATGTGCTAATAAGAGATATAAATAATAAAGCATCTTTGAACCTCTAAGGTAGAGTGCTGCAAACTTAATTTTATGTGTAGTGCATTGCAGAGTGACACCTCAGAGTCAGTTTTGCCGTCTGTGTTTGTCTCAACTATTGTGATTTTTTAACTGCTACTTTGTTTTTAATTTTTTTCTTAAATTATTAAATGAAAAAAATGAAACTGCAAACTATCATCCTAGTTTTTTACATTTTGTTTTAGATAATTAAGAAATTATATAGGAAAAAATAACTACTTCTTTTGTTATCAATTTGATGTCAATTTAATGTAGTGTTCTCTATTTTGTAACTATAAATAGTATTTTTTAAACAGATTTAGCACAGAATCACATTTCTTTTATATTGCATTTAATATTCAGAGGACCTAAATCTTTTAAAGTTCTATGCCCAGGCCTCCTAGGTTCCATTATTTTGACAATTGTAATGATTACAATTATGACAATATGGCAGTTTCGAAGTTATCAAGTGTGGATTCATCTAAAAATTGTGAAGCCATTTCTCTCTTCTTTTCAAGGTTACAATACACATTCTGTTTATTAAGTGATCACATCTTAGTAGTTTATAGTTTTGCTGTAGAGCAAAATTTTCTTTATCTCTTGAAAATTCATTTTTTAAAGCTTAGAAGTATACCCTTAGTTTTAGTTTACTGTAATTTGCTAGGTCCACTTTTACCTGAGCTGTATATAAAAATTCTAATTTTATAGTTTTCAAAATTTATTATATCCCCTGGTAATCATTTATTCTATAGACATTAACTTTTTATATAATGCTCATAGAGCTAGCTATCTCTTTGTACCCTACCTTCAGCACTTTGGTCAATTTAATATTTTTATTCACTTACTAATTTGTAAATTTATGTTTGGCTCACTTAGTAGTTTACACTTAAAATAATCATGTAATTACATATATAATAGTCATTATTGTTAAAACAGCTTATGAGCGTGTTAGTAAAATGAAAATGAATATTAAATATCTGAACTTTCAGAATTAAAATATTTCAGTAAGAATTTTATTTTCATTTGTCATTATAGGTACAATGTAAAATGTACAATTGCCTTGAATTCTGTGAGCTATTTCAGCATTTAGCATAGTTACTTTAAAATGCTTCAAAATTAATTTTATATTAATTAAAAAACAGTTATCAAAATTAATTTATAAATGTTATGATAGTCTTTGAATGCCTATGCTGCTGTCAAGGTCTAATTTGAGTTAAGATTTTTCAAGAAAGGTGAAATTAGATTTCTAATACTTGAAGAATAGATGGGGTAGAATATTTATATGAACCTATTATTTCTCTTTTTAATATACAGTAAAATGCCATCACTTTATATTGCCTAAAAATTATGAAAACAAACATTCAGGTACTTCTTACTAAAAGTTGAAAATATGTATTAAATTTGTCAAAATGCAATAGTCTTATTAAAACATTAATAATTTCTAAAGTCCCTATATTATGTATATAAATAGCTCAACAATAAGAAATCTTAATTGTGGTCAACTATTAAAATTATATTTCCCCCCCACAACTTTCACTCTCCCTTTTTTAAAAAAGTAATGACTTTCAGTCAAGTGTGGATAAGTGAGATTTTACTGTATTTTCATATTTCTGTACATTTGTATTTGGGCACTTATATTTTTGATTTGCATGTAAATATCTTTACTTTTTCACTGTGTTCTTACGGAAGTACATTGTGAATTTAATTGTTTACTACATTTAAATAATATCTTTTAAAAAAGTCTATCCAATGTAATTTATACACTGAAACCACACTGTAACACTATTTGTTATGCAGTGAAGTTATGTATATGTAAGATGGGCCTGTTTGAGACTGTGTGAAATTTAAATACTTAAGTACCAAAAGCACCTGGAATGAAATTATCTCCCATATGTATTGGGGTACACAGACCTCCACCATACAAAGTTACAGTGATGTTCCAGTGTGTTTATTTTGAAAGAAAGCAGTGCAGACATTTATTTTGTACTTTCTTATTGTAGGCTCCCAGCAGTCTTATGGAGACCCTTGAACAGCATCTAAATACATTAGAAGGAAAGAAACCTGGAAACAAGTACGCATTAGTTGTATATTCTGAATAAGACAGAAAAATACTAGAGTTGTTCTTTATGCAATGAGATTTATCATGGTACTGCAGTTTCATGGTATGCTTTATTGTAATTCTCAGTTCCGTCAAAACTCCCCACCCTTCCCATTAACTGATGATAGCGTGACCCCATATATAGCCGATCTGTGGGCTAATGCAGCAGATTAGTAGGTTTTACCTGTGTTGGCTGAACTTGCTGAATTATTTATTTGCCCTCAGAAGGGATTCACAGTCCTCAGATAAAGGTTTGCTCCTGTCTAAAAGTTGAGGCTGTCAATAGGCACAACTAAGAATGACTCCAATTTCCCAAGCAGCCTTTGAACACTGTTATGTTACCAGCCCCACTGTGGACAAAGCAAAGCCCTCTGGCATCACTTTCTGCACTCTAGACTCTCCCCACATGGACCCTTGGGCGTGGCATGCTGCTGACACTTGACTCAGAGATCTTTTTCTAGACAGAGTAGCAATCGAGCAGCAAGAAGTGCACTTTTAATATATTTTCCACGTTTGTGTTTGGACACTTAGATTTATATACATTTTTCCCGATCACATGCCCAAAATGTCCAGGTTCCATTTTTGTTCTCTCCAGCCAGGGTCATACTTGTCTGTTCACAAGACCTGATCCTTTTCCATTTTAGCACCTTGCTTAGACTGTAATTCTGCTCATCTTGGATGCCTGCCTCTCTTTGTCTCTGTGTGCGGGCATCTTATACATCCCAGGAGGGCCATCTCATGAAGCCTTCCTTAATCATGCACTGCACTGTGTTATGACTTCCCTTCTCCTCTTCCCCCCACCCTCATATGTGGTTCAAATGGATTTTCTGTTTCCTAAGGTCAGAGACTATTTTGTACTTCATTATCTTCATCTAAAAACTTAATGTAGCTCTCTCTACAGAGCCAGTTTGAAATCTGTTTTTGTTGGTGTTCCCAGCTGTATGTTGATTCTGTTTAGACTGACAGCAGAAATTGGCAGAGACAACCCATGAACTGCTCATTGCAGGGCTGTCGGCTGACCATGGATTTTACCTGTGATACAGCTATTAAAATGCATCTCCTTTCTGCTTGTTTCTCTCTGGGCATTCTCCTAGAATCCAGATTGTTGTGTCTCAAAGTCACTTTTTTGCTTGCTGTTTCATTAGCTAAGGGTTATTTGTCGTCTATGACAAGTTAGTATAAAAATTATTGCATGTCTTAAATTTTCAATAATAAACAATGATGTGGGACTGTCTCAGGCAGTGATGGCAGAGCTGTTTGGAGTGACGAATGGCAGGACCTCTCAAGGGCTCTGTCAGGGTTGTACTATTGTCCCAGATCTGTCCCCACTTCACTGTTGGCCAAGGATGATCGTACTTTTGCGGGTAAATTGACGTCAACTAAAAAGGCACGAAAGTAGAAAGTCACAAAAGAAGGTGGCCACTTCCAGTAATTGCAGCCCCTTCCCGCACACCATATTAGGGTGTCTAGGAAGCCAGATGAGTTACCTAGGATGTAAACCAAAGGACACAGGAAGCCTGGGCAATGTCCCTGCTCCTCTGGCCGGTGGATCCGTTTAGATGAGGAAATATGCACATCCCAGAGTGAGAGCCTCTCCCTGGGCAGTGCAGGATGTGCATGGGCGCAAGGCGGATAAACTGGCTTATCTGCCGTCTTTCCCCTTCATGTCCTTACACCTCGCACAGGTCTACCCTTTTCCCTGCTTAAATCTGCCAGGGCAGCGTTCATGTGAAAAGCCATCTCCCAGAGTGAATTTCATCAGCCTAACTTCAGATCTCAAGCTGCCCCCTTGTGGCTGCTACAAACTATTTTTGGGCTATTTAGCTATGGACATTTAGAGTAGTGAAATAAAAACTTAATGGTCTTTTGTTTTAAATTACCTTTGACTGAGCATAGTTTTCCTCTCTCCTTTAAAATCATTTAATGCTTGTCAGATTTCTTTTCTGAATTGGCTAAGACCACCTCTGAACTTGTCTTTGCTTATTCCCTATTTTTAAAATAAATGAACTATAGTAGTTAACTGTTTATTTCTTTGTGTGTTTGTGCTTACCTGGGAACTTAAGTGAAGGGTGAGTACTGTATTGAGTGACTTTTTTGCATTTGGTTATTACTAAAAATGCAAAAAACACTCTTAAGATTCCACATTTGGTATTTAGAACATTTAAAACTGATTTCTGCCCATTTTACATATGTGTGTTTTTTCCATTATACTTTTGAATTTGTCTCTCAAGGTGACTGGCATAAATGGTTTTACTTTATTTTGGTGTTAAATCAAGACTAACGAACTCTCTTAGGTAGCTGTACAGATATTCCTCTGAGATTTTAGAAATCAAAGACTTCTTTACTTGTTTAGTAAACAAAAGATTTCCCTGTGGCTCATGGCAGAACTGCCAAAATACAATGTTACAGAGAAAATTAAAGAGGTTTTATTTGTCTTCTAGAAGCAGTATAAAATTATTCTAAGTAGATACTTAAAAGAAGCATTTTCAAATGTCTGCTAAAAAATATGTAGGCCTTTTCTATTTAGTACCTTATATCCATTGACAACTCATTTTTTAAAATTTCTGCAATACTGTGTGATATGCATTTGTACATTATCTGTTTCTGTAATTCCACAGAACAAAAGAGAGAACTCGATTTTGTTTTATACGTGGATTTACTAGGTATTGAGGGTGCAAGAAACCTCAAGTTTAGTGTAATTAAAATTATTTGGAAGAGACAGGTTTTTCTCATATGCATTTTGTCTATCTTTCTGGCTAGCATTTATGACCAAAACTGTGTAGGGATTAGTGTTATGAATAAGAAATAAAATTTCTTCTTTTGATAGCTTACCATTAACACATTGGTAGCAAACATTGGCATTTTTATGTTTTCGTCATAAAAACCCATGGTTTGTTTGTAATGTTTTACAGGATTTAGGGTACATTACTATAGGTCATTCATTCTTGTCTTAAATTACATTCATGCCTTATTTTTCCCCCACGTGATTCACTGTGTACTAAATTTCTCTAGCTGAAGTAATTGAAATAAGTACTGAAATAAGTACCAGGCTTTAAGTAATGTCATATTTTATATCTAAAGATAATAGCATTTTCTTTTATAAAGAGCTAACAGCCAGTGGTAGGGTAGGGAATCCGCCAAAGAACAGGTTAAAAGAAGCAGTCCGTGTATTACGTAAGAGAGGAACAAATGTGCTAGGCTCCCCTGTGTTTTTCATCAGGACAGGCTGGAATGTGAAACGCGCACAGACAGACTTGGACCGGAGCCTGAAATCCACCATTAAAGAATGATGAGGCTTGGGCAAGTTATTTACCTCTTTGAGCCTCAGAGCTCTCAGACTTTAATCAGTGATAAATGATGCTTCTTAAAGCAGTGGCCCCAGTGGGAACACCTCTGGTTCTCCCTTTTTGAGGAAATCATGACGAAACCTGAATCTGGTCCATGGAAACAGAGATCGTACATCCTGACAGTTTAGTTTCATAACAAAATAACTGTTAAGATGTTTGACTAATTTATTCTGCAATGTATTTATCTGATATGAAACAATGAGATAGATTCGCTTCCTTCCAAAAATTTGGCATCTAGTGGCGAAGACAGGCAAATAAGATACAGTGCAATAAGTGGAATGATTGGAGGAGACATACAGTAGATTTTTGCTTAATCCACAGGGTAACTACAAGTATCATTTAGTAATAGCATTCATGAAAGAACTTGGCAAACTGATCACGTGCCAGTGATGCTATTTTGTACTTAGGTTTGAGCATGATATTCTTTAACTGTAGGTAGAGAAATTCTGTCATTTTTACTATATCTTTATTTTGCTAGAGCATAGCATATGTCAGAAACTTTTATATATTAGTTTGGGCCTATAGTTCAAAAAGTTCTTGTTCCTTCTCAGTTCTCTTTTCTGCATTAATATTTCTCATTGTGTCATACCACTAAGAATTGATTCATGAAAAGCTCTTGAGAGAGAAACAAATTAATTTCAATTAACTCATTCTTAGAAAGTGACCATATCAGGTGGCTTCTATGTTTCTGTTTTGGCTTTGCAAGGTTAAGACTATTACTTTCTTGAATTTTTATTTAGACCTAACTCCTTTGCTTTTCCACATATTTAAAGAGAAGAAATGGTGGGATTGGAGAAATTATTAACCAAAAACTCATTAGGGAATTTTCAACCTTAGTACTAGATTTGTAGGTTCCTAAGTGTCCGAGATACAGAGAACACTGTGATTTATTTATTTATTCCATTTATTTCAGTAGACCCTTAATGAGCAGCATAGATAAACATATATCCTTTTCTCCATAGGGTATGTTACACTGAAGATACCAGCCAAACTAAACATAACCTAATCAAGCATTACCCATAGGCTTCTATCTTCATTATATCACAGAGATCTCCGTGAGAGATCTCTTTATTTCATGTTCATTTTCAGTAAAAACTAAACAGGAAATGGCAGGCATGTGTTTGCAGATGAAATTGAACATAAGAGATATTAAAATGCATCTAAGATGGTTAAATTTCTTTTGCTATATCCAGTAAAACAAAAAATTCATGATACTGTACCAAACTCCAGTTACTAAATTTCTGCTAATTTTATTTTACTCCTGCCACGTGTGCTATTATCTCTGTAAATAAATAGAAAACTATCCTCTAAGACCCTGATGATAGTCTTCTTACTGAAATCTTTTTTTTTCCTTCATTATGTTTCCTTACTAATTTATTTTCTGCCAATTCAGGGTAGTAAAATCTAAGCTGTTTAGGCAGTTGTTTCTGAAGCATTTTGCTGGAAATGGTATAAAATAATCAGTGCCACCAGTAATCTAACTGAAAACAGAAATGTATTTCATCCTGATTTTCCCTCATTCCTTTAGAAACAAGCATTGAGCTTACCATTCTTTTCAAGCTCTCAAGTTTTCACAGGATAACAAGAACATTTCTCATAGATAGTTTTCATTACAGCCATGAAAAAAAAAAAGACAAGCCCTGGGACATGAAAGTTGAGACACATATCAGGCGTGTGTAGGGATTTCTTTTTATTCTAGTGTTCCTTTTATGTATCACAATTTGATTAAATGAATCACAATGTACTTTAACCTTCATGGGTTTTCTGCCTTTTGAATATATTAAACCAGATAGTTTTGAGAAAAATCTATAAAGCATTATTTTTCCCAGGTCTTCTTGGGCAAATTTTTTAAAATTGCAAGTTGAGCAGTTTATTTTTGATGGACATAGGCAATACAGATCAACTCCAGTAGTTAACTGAGTTGCTAGAGATACAAAAAAAAAGATTTTGAATTTAAGAATTTTTAGCACTAGAAATTAAGTGGATGGAAAATATTAGAAGCAGATGTCAGATAAAAATTGTTTTTAGAAAATAGTTTATGCATTACTAAAAAAAAGTCTGTGTATAAACAAGTTAACGCTTGACCAAACATCAGACTTAAATGCTTCTACAAATGTATTCAGGTTTATTTAGTGTTTATTCTTTTTGGTTTCCTTTTAGATCTGGTGCTCCCTCTCCATTAAGTAAGGTAAGTTTGTCTTGTGTTTTGTTTTGACCTTTTTAACAACTTTCGATTCTAGAGTTCAGTGGCAGTAAGTACATTCACATTGTTGGGCAGCGATCACTATTATCCACTTGGAGAACATTTTCTTCCCAAGCTGAAACCCATTACCCTTTAAATACTTCCTCATTATTCCCCACCCTCATCCCCTACACCCCCAGCTCCTGGCAAGGCACCGTTCTACTTTTTGTTGCTATGATTTTGACAACTCTGCTGCTGCTGCTAAGTTGCTTCAGTCGTGTCCGACTCTGTACGATCCCATAGACGGCAGCCCGCCAGGCTCCGCCATCCCCGGGATTCTCCAGGCAAGAACACTGGAGTGGGTTGCCATTTCCTTCTCCAATGCGTGAAAGTGAAAGGTGAAAGTGAAGTCGCTCAGTCGTGTCCGACTCTGAGGGACCCCATGGACTGCAGCCTACCAGGCTCCTCCGTCCATGGGATTCTCCAGGCAAGAGTACCGGAGTGGGGTGCCATTGCCTTCTCCGTTTGACAACTCTAGGTGCCTCAAATAAGTTGAACCTCTCAGTACCTGTTCTTTTGTGACTGGCTTATTTTACTTTGCACAGTATCTTCCATGTTCATCCATGTTGTATTGGGTTGGCCAAAAAGTTCGTTTGGGTTTTCCCTTCAGATCTTAGCATATGTCAGAAATTTCCTTTCTTTTGAAGTCTGAATACTATTCCATTCAATGTATAGACCACATATTGTTCATCCATCCCTCCATAGGTGATCGCTTAGGTCACTTCCACCTTTTGGTTATTGTAAATAATGGTGCCGTGAACGTGGTATTTGTATATCTGTTCAAGTCCCTGTTTGCAGTTCTTTAGAGTCTGCACCCAGAAGTGAAATTGCTGAATCATATGATAATTTTGGAGGAGGGCATGGCAACCCACTCCAGTATTCTTGCCTGGAGAATCCCATGGACGGTGGAGCCTGGTGGGCTACAGTCCATTGGGTCGCAAAAAGTTGGGCTGACTGAGTGACTAACACCTTCACTTTCGTGGTAATTTTATTTTGAATTTTTTGAGGAAAGGTAAGGTAATTTTTTTTTTTTTTTGTATTTCCTCTTACATTAGCTTCTCAGTCCAGTATCATATAGCAATGTCTACTTAGCCCTCTATCTGGGCTAAAATTTTTTTTGAGTAGGAGAAATGTTCATACATTTATATTACAACTGAGAACAAATATATCAGTGTAACATCTTACTAGTTTCAAAGGACTTTCAAGAACTCTGAATCATAGCCTGGTGAGATAAATAAAGCACGTGATGTTGTGCCTGCCTTGATGGTGCATGCATGTTAAGTCTCTTCAGTTGTGTCCAACTCTTTACGATATTATGGACGATAGCCCACCAGGCTTCTCTGTCCATGGGATTCTCCAGGCAAGACTACTGGAGTGGGTTACCATGCCCTCCTTCAGGGGATTTTCCCGACCCAGGAATTGAACCTGAGTCTCTTAACGTCTATCTGCACTGATACGTGGGTTCTTTACCACTAGCACCACCTGGGATGGTAAAGAAACCAATCATCATTGGGTATCCTTCCAAACATGTCTTTTAGACAGTATTGTAATAACGGTCATAGCTCCTTCAACTCCCTTTCTCCTTTAGCGTCTTGTGAGGACAAGATTAGGGTTGTCAGTGACAAGAGTGATTTAGTTCTATAGGTCGGTAGTGTAGATTTGCCATTGTATTTTTCAGGCAAAAATGTGATAAATGTGCTCTTTCCTCTTTGCCGAATTTCTGTCATGTAACTAATGTTATTACAGACAAGAAAGATGGCATTATGATGGCACAGGGTACCCCAGACACCCTGTACTCTGTCAGTACATGGCCATCTGCCTAAGAGTTCCTCAGGGAGTGCCATCAGTCAAACAAACAACTGAAGCTCCCTGGTGATCCCGCTACACAGCTGGATTTAAAATCATGTCTGTGAAAGAATTCTGCCACAGGACTGCTGAGTAGAGTGAGGTAAAATTCTGGAATCCTTTAGGATGGTCTGTTTTGGCATTTTGGCCAAATCAAATTTTGATTGTTTTCTTTTTGTAATAACAGGAATAACCATAACCAAAATATGGTTCTGTTTTCCTCCCTTCCTCATCCCTTCAGAGCTTATTATTACAAGGCAGTTTTTAATAAGCCTTTGGAGACCTTCATTTCTGCATTTTTGTTGGTAGATTCATTGCTGTCAGTACATTCTCCTTGGTATTTCCTAAACATCACTTTCTAAGCTTATTTACATGTGTCTGTTAAAACAAAAACCACAAATTTATTTCAGAGTTGTCAGTATCCACAGGGGACAGCATGCAAATTCATTTTTGTCAGTTGTTTCTATTCCCTTGTAACTCTTTCACATTCCATTTGGAAACTTTGAATTTTTGGTGAAGAACAAAGCTTGAGTTGACCCTTTCTGAGCAATAGTATTCATACTGCTCTTGGGTTTATCTTTTATCTTATTTGGAAGTGCTGAGTGCTTGGCACTTGTATATCTTTGGATTTTGAATTATTAGCTATATTCTTAGTGCCTGTGCCCATACTCAGTCACTCAGTTGTTTCTGACTCTTTGCAACCCTATGGACAGTGCCAGGCTTCCCTGTCCACAGATTATCCTGGCAAGAATACTGGAGTGGGTTGCCATGTCCTCCTCCAGGGGATCTTCCTGACCCAGGGATTGAACCTGCATCTCTTATGTCTCCTGCGTTGGCAGGTGGATTCTTTACTGAGCCACCTGGGAAGCCCAAGTAAGAATACTGGATCAGGTTGCAATTTTCTCCTCCAGGGGATCTTCCTGGTCCAGGGATCAAACCTGTCTCCTGTGGCCTCCTGCATTTGCAGGCCAGTTCTTTACCACTGAGTCACCTGGGAAACATATTCTTAGGCAAATAGCTATATGTTGTTCAGTTGCTAAGTGGTGTCCCACTCTTTGCGACGCCATGGACTGCAGCATGCCAGGCTTCCCTGTCCTTCACTATCTCCCAGAGTTTGCTCAAACTTATGTCCATTGAGTTGGTGATGCCATCCAACCATTTCATCCTCTGTTCTCCCCTTTTCCTCCTGACCTCAATCTTTCTCCTCATCTGGGTCTTTCCCAATGAGTCAGTTCTTTGCATCAGGTGGCCAAAGTATTGAAACTTCAGCTTCAGCATCAGTCCTCCCTATGAATATACAGGATTGATTTCCTTTATGAATGACTGGTTTGATCTCCTTGCTGTCCAAGGGACTCTCAAGAGTCATCTCCAACACCACAGTTTGAAAGCATCAATTCTTTGGCACACAGCCTTCTTTATGGTCCAACTCTTAACATCTGTACATGATTCCTGGAAAAACCATAGCTTTGACTATATGGACCTATTAAACAGATACTATTTAAGTCTGGAAACTCCTATACATTGCTTATCTCCTCAGTCCTTTTTCTTAATTTACTCTTTTTCAAATTTCCCGTACATTTGGTCTGCTTGAAATTAGGTGTCCTGTTTTAGCAGTGGCTGATGGCCCTTGCTTGATCTTGGTCTTTGTGCATTTTGCTTGCTGTTATGTCTCATTTCCACTTACAGAACTGAGTATCAGTGGACTGTTTTGAGATGATCCATTTTTCTTTCTCTCGTGAATACAGGCAAATTAAATATACCAAGTAAAAGAAAATAGAATTAGGATAGTTACTATACAGTTCAGTTCAGTTCAGTTGCTCAGTCATGTCCAGCTCTTTGCGACCCCATGAATTACAGCACGCCAGGCCTTCCTGTCCATCACCAACTCCCGGAGTTCACTCAGACTCATGTCCATCGAGTCAGTGATGCCATCCAGCCACCTAATCCTCTGTCATCCCATACTCCTTTTGCCTCCAATCCCTCCCAGCATCAGGGTCTTTTCCAATGAGTCAACTCTTCACATGAGGTGGCCAAAGTATTGGAGTTTCAGCTTCAGCATCAGTCCTTCCAATGAACACCCAGGACTAATCTCCTTCAGAATGGACTGGTTGGATCTCCTTGCAGTCCAAGGGACTCTCAAGAGTCTTCTCCAACACCACAGTTCAAAAGCATCAATTCTTCGGTGCTCAGCTTTCTTCACAGTCCAACTCTCATATGCATACATGACCACTGGAAAAACCATAGCCTTGACTAGATGGACCTTTGTTGGCAAAGTAATGTCTCTGCTTTTTAATATGCTATCTAGATTGGTCATAACTTTCCTTCCAAGGAGTAAGCGTCTTTTAATTTCATGGCTGCAGTCACCATCTGCAGTGATTTTGGAGCCCAGAAAAATAAAGTCTGACACTGTTCCACTGTTTCCCCATCTATTTCCCATGAAGCAATGGGACCAAATGCCATGATCTTTGTTTTCTGAATGTTGAGCTTTAAGCCAACTTTTTCACTCTCCTCTTTAACCTTCATCAAGAGGCTCTTTAGTTCCTCTTCACTTTCTGCCATAAGGGTGGTGTCATCTGCATATCTGAGGTTATTGATATTTCTCCTGGCAATCTTGATTCCAGCTTGTGCTTCTTCCGGCCCAGTGTTTCTCATGATGTACTCTGCATAGAAGTTAAATAAGCAGGGTGACAATATACAGCCTTGACGTACTCCTTTTCCTATTTGGAACCAGTCCGTTGTTTCATGTCCAGTTCTAACTGTTGCTTCCTGACCTGCATATAGGTTTCTCAAGAGGCAGATCAGGTGGTCTGGTATTCCCATCTCTTTCAGAATTTTCCACAGTTTATTGTGATCCACACTATACAAGAATCTTATTTTTTTTAATAATTAGCTGATTATTAGGTCCTCTTCTTAAACCAGCATAGGACAATAAATGTTGGGTTTTATTTCACTTTTTAAATTTTATCTTTTCACATTAGTGAAGGTCTGTTCTCAAGTTGTCAGTGACTTGAATCTTGTTTGGGGATAGTTCTCTGCTGTTTTTGAACTATTTTTTAAGTTAGATTTCTAGATGTTACAGGCATCTGAGAAGACTTTGCATGAAGTCTGTTTAAGATGCAGAAAAGAATGACCTGGGTTTTAAAGCAATCATTGCAATTGATTTTTTTTTTTTTCATTTTTGCAGGTAGCAAGATCTTTCCCACCAATTTTTTGTTTAGGAAATATGTTTGGCCTTCATTTTATTTTTTTAAATTGAAGTATAGTTGATTTACAATGTGGTAGTAGTTTATGATTGTCAGCAAAGTGATTCAGTTTTATATATGTGTGTTAATTCTTTTTCAGTTTCCTTTTCCATTATAGGTTATTACCAGATGTTAAATGTAGTTCACCGTGCTATACATATTCAGTAGGACCTTGTTTGTCTGTTTTACATATAGTAGTGTATATTTGTTAATCTCAAGCTCCTAATTTATAATTTGGCTTCGATTAGAAATATATGCATAGAAGTCATTGCTGGGTAAGGACAAATACTTTGTCATAATTCTATATAAATTACATATAACTTGTAATATTTGAAACATGTTTTGTCCACTATTGATTATTTATTATAATTCTCAATTTGAAATTTTCTTGAGTTTTTTCCTCCCATGAGGAGCTACCAAATGGCATAGGTCTGCAGAGTGGGGGTCCTGTCGCCTTGTGTCATGTAGATTCAGATTTGACCAGAGCGTGCTGTGCCTCTTCCCTTTCAGTCTTCTCCAGCCACAACTGTTACGTCGCCTAATTCTACACCAGCTAAAACTATTGACACATCGCCTCCGGTTGATTTGTTTGCAACTGCATCGGCAGCTGTACCAGTCAGGTTAGTTCATGAGAATGCAGCAAACTGTTTATTAATATTTTGGCTAGGTTTTCATTTTATTTTTATGTATTGAACCCAAATGACTTCACAAAATGAAATGTTATTCTAGTGAATGTATGCTATTTTGGGTTGTTTTCAGGTACATAGAGTTAGTTCTAACCTTATACAGTTATATAAGTTTGTACCTCTCAAGGTGTAAGTAAGACCTAAGCTCTGGGAATTGCCTTGTTCAGATATTTGGGAAAGAAAGTGGAAGAAAGATGCACACATTTCAGGTTCTTCTGACGTGGATGATATGGACAGTGTTTTCTGAAATTCATTTCTTCTTTTGTGAAATTTAAAGGCTGTCTTGAAGTGCTATAAAATGAAATGAAGTGAAGTGAAATGCAGTTGTAGGTCGAGTAGGTGGTACATATAGGAACTCAAACTCCACTTGTAGGAAGAAACTGTCAGGATGCTCCTAATTGCTTATATAGCACCTAAAAGTCAGAATACTGGTGAGAAAGATGGGGATGACTGTGTGTTGTATGAAATCTCTGAGGTGCCTAAAAGGAAGCCCCAACTAAGAGAGGCTTCCTCAGGCATTAATTTTAGGTCAACTCTTTGTTTTGGTTCTTTTGCCTTGAGAAGATTCTGGTCCCATCTTATAGTATCTGTGACTCTGATTATGAATGCTCTGTACTTGTGGAGACTTGAATTTTGAACTGAGCAATAAATCCACATAACATATCCATGTAAACTATGCCTGTTGGTCTCCACTCACTTAATTCTAGTTTTATAATCACAGGCTTGGAAAGGCCAAGTCCTTTCTGCCTCTATACCAAGATAAATTGCTTCTTATAAAAGCTTTGATTCAGGTCTTAATAATAAATGTTTCCCTATTCTGGCTCTTAAACCAGTTGTACTTATAAAATAGATATCAAAACTAGGCAAGTTTCAAAGAATATTACTTGCAAATCTAATATGTAAAAAAGATAGGGATTGCACTGCTATTTATAAAGAGGGTTGGGGAACCTGGACCCTGATGGCTTAGTACCTGATCTTGCAGCCTTTAAGCCAGTGCTCCTTAAACCTGAATGGACAGTGAACACCTGGGGTCACAGTACAATGAAGACTCTGATATAGTAGATATGGGGTAAGCCTGGGACTTTGCATTTCTAACAAGGTCCCAAGATGCTGTTAGCTTGGAGAGTGTACTTTGAATAGCAAA
The DNA here is from genome assembly GCF_002263795.3 of Bos taurus. Lineage (NCBI taxonomy): Eukaryota > Metazoa > Chordata > Mammalia > Artiodactyla > Bovidae > Bos > Bos taurus. Next base: position 23,545,480 of record NC_037336.1, on the reverse strand, counting down.
GCTCGAGGCTCTTCCTTGGAACTTCTGTAGATGAAAGAGCTTTGGAAAGCACAGCCCCATCTGAGTAAGAGTGAAAAAATATGGAATTATTTATGGATGAGGCCTCTTACAGACCAACTTAATATGTTGCAGTTTAATGTAGAAAAAAGATACAATAGTGATTATTCTGGAGAAGGCAATGGCACCCCACTCCAGTACTCTTGCCTGGAAAATCTCATGGACGGAGGAGCCTGGTGGGCTGCTGTCCATGGGGTCGCTAAGAGTAGGACACGACTGAGCGACTTCACTTTCACTTTTCACTTTCATGCGTTGGAGAAGGAAGTGGCAACCCACTCCAGTGTTCTTGCCTGGAGAATCCCAGGGACGGGGGAGCCTGGTGGGCTGCCCTCTATGGGGTCGCACAGAGTCGGACATGACTGAAGCGATTTAGCAGCAGCAGCAGCAGCAGTGATTATTCATTTTAGTGTTCTTTGGTTTATAAATAAATTCTTCTTTTCAAGATGAGAATTATTTACCATGACACACACAAAAAATACAAAAAATTTTAGGAAATAGAGAAAAGGAAAAAATTACCAATAATTCTCTTTAATATTTAGAGCATGTTTCCTTTTGTCAGAGTCCTCATAATCAGCATTTCAGGTACTACTCAGTAGACATAACATGTTTAAAATTCTCCCTTACTTTGAGGCATTTAGATTTTCCCTTTTTCTTTCTGCTCTGTGATTCGCTGAGTAAGCCATTGCTTGAGGTATGATTTAACTTTGTTATTTGTGGAGCAGGAGTTGGCAGACAATGACCCATAGATCAGATCTAGCCCACTGTCTTTGTAAATAAATTTTTATTGCAACAGGGCATGTTTGTTTGTTTACACACTGTGTCTTTTTCATGCTGCACTGGCAGAGTCAAGTAGTGACAGAGGCTGTCTAGCCCACAAAACTAAGATGCTTAGCATCTGGCCCTTGACAGAGGTAGTTGGCCAACTCTTGGTATAGAGGAACATATGTTTTACTGCTGTACTTTCACAAATATTATTCTCTTGCTGGATTTAAAATATCCAAAATCTGTGATGTTTTCTGCCTAAGTCTTTATTTAAAAAACATCTTTATATTTAAAATTCAAAAATCTGATTGTAAAATGATATTTGCCTTTCAGCACTTCAAAACCGTCTAGTGATCTCCTGGACCTCCAGCCAGACTTCTCCCCTGCAGGGGCAGCAGCAGCAGCACCAGCACCAGCACCACCTTCAGGAGGCGCCACTGCGTGGGGAGGTGAGTGGAATCAGACAGCTGTGCCATTTTTCTATTTAGCTGTTGCCATTCAGGTTATAGTTGTTCTTCTTTCCTTCTGATTATCCAAAATGGTGCTAGAAACTGGGGGAGAAAATGCTGAAAATGGCATTGATTGATTAAAATATACGTTGGAAGAGAGACCAAAAAAATTGAGAGACAAAAGGTACCCGTATGTGTTATGTGCATGTGCTCTGTTGCTCAGTCATGTCCGACTCTTCCCAGCCTCATGGAATATAGTCCTCCAGGCTCCTCTGTCCATGGGATTCTCCAGGCAAGAATACTGGAGTGGGTTGCCATTTCCTCCTCCAGAGGATCTTCTCAACCCAGGAATGGAACCCATGTCTCCTGTGTCTCCTTCATTGAAAGGCGAAGTCTTTACCACTGAGCCACCTAGGAAGCCCCCAAAGTACCCATAATACAATTAAAATATTCAAGTAATCACATAGTTTTATTATTCAAGTTGAAACAGTGGGAGTATTTTTTCTTAGCTATTTTCAAATCCTGATTATTTTTAGCAATTGAAAGGCAGCTTTTTAAATTTGGTTCAAGTGCAGTCTCCCTAGTTGATTTCTTTAGATCTGAATTGGTTTTATTCATATTGAATTTGATTTCATGCAATTGGAAATCTGGGATAGATTCTTATTTGTGCCAGAAAAGATCTATACTAAACTTGTTAAGAGCAATCACATGTAAGTATGGCAGGGATCTCGGAAAAAATTACACTTCTATACATATTTGATTTAAAAGGATACTTAATGCTAATATAAAATTAAGTTGGTTATTGCTTCATTCTTAAAGTTTCACAGAGTTGGTATTAAATACCTTACTCTACCACATCAAACTATCAAAGTAAAAATTTTTTTTAAGTTTGAAAATGGCTCATACAACTATAGAAATAACACTGAGGGAATGACGTAAGCAAGATGGTCAAATAGTAGGTGTCCCATCATACCTCCCCACAGAAGTAATCATTTGACAGCCATCCACAGACAAAAGTGCCTTTGTGGGTGCTTTGGGATCCAGGAAAGAGGTTGCAAAGCCCAAGATCAAGAAGGCTTGATTTGAGAAGGCAGGTCCATGTAGGAGGCTCATCAACCTTGGTCCTGGCAACAGACCTAGAAACACTGCCATGTCCCTGTGGACTTGTTACAGTCCTCTTTGGCCATGATCCTGCCACAAGCAACATCTGCTAAGAGACCGGAACCATACACACCCATGCATTAGGTAACAGGCCTGCTGACCTGGGTCTCAGCTGTGGACCCTGAAACTGCCTGTGACCGAGCTCCAGCCTCTCTCAGTCTTGGTCCAGGAGCAGTCTCGCCTGCCCAGAGATCTACCAGGAGACATACCTGTCTGTGCACTTAGAGACAGGCCCAGTGACCTTAGTCCAACCTCAGACCCTAAAGAAGCCTTGTGACTAGGCTCAGCCCCTTCCAGCTGCAGTCAGGAAGCTGTCCTGCCCACCTGGGGACTCTGTGGGAGACAGACTTATCCATACCCATAAGGGCAGGCCTACAGACCCTGGTCCCAACTTTGGACCTTCAAGCAAATATCAGACTTGATTCAGCCCCACTTAGCTACAGTCCAGGGCTAGTCCTTCCCAGCCCAGAGACCTAGTAGGAGCTACACCCAAACATGCACTTGGTAACAAGCCCACCACCCCTGAACTCTACTGAAGACCCTAAAGTGGACCCTTGTTCTAGTTCCAGCCCTACTAACCAAGGTTGTGAAGGCAGTCCTGTCCACTCAGGGACCAGGAGGCAGGATCCGCACCCACCTAAGACTCTGGTAACAGGCCCACCAACATGGGCACTACAGCAGACCCAGGAGTAGCCACATGAACTTGCCCCAACCCCATTCAACTGCAATCCCAGAGGCAATATCATCACCCCAGGGACCTCACAGGAGAAGATCTTCACCTGCCAAAACTAGTGTTTAAAAACAGGAAGAGGTGTTTTTCCTTCAAATACACAGGCACCATCACAAGGCTACATGAAATACAAAGTATCAGGCAAAGAAAAACTCCATGACACTGCCAAAGGAAACTAATAAAGCTCAGTAACTTACCCTAAAGAAATCTAGATTGTCTGCTAATGAATTCAAAATAATCATCCTAAAGTAGCTCAGTGAGATTCAAGGAGACACAGCAGGCAAGAAAACAAAATCAGGAAAACGATACATGAAGTAAGAAAATAGAAACTATAAAAGAGAACAAAGCAAATTCTGAATGAAATAGAATACAGTGACTGAATTGAAAAGAAAAACTCTGTAGAGAGCTTCAACAGAAGACTGAATCAGACAGAGTAAAAATCCACAAACTCAAAGATAGGTCATTAGAAAACAGCCAATTAAAGGAATAAAAAGGGAAAAAAGAGGATGCATACAGGACCTATGGGACATCGTAAAATGAATGAAGATATGCATTGTAGAAGTCTCAGAAAGGAAGAGAGAAAGAAAGTGAAGTCACTCAGTCATGTCTGACTCTTTGTGACCCCATGGACTGTAGCCTACCAGGCTCTTCTGTTCATGGTATTTTCCAGGCAAGAGTATTGGAATGTGTTGCCATTTCAGAAGGAACGCTTATTTAAAGAAATAGTGGCTGGTGGTGGTGATGGTTTAATTGCTAAGTTGTGTCGGACTTCTGCAACCCCATGGACAGTAGCCTGCCAGGCTCTTCTGTCCGTGGGATTCTTCAGGCAAGAGTGGGTTGCCATTCCCATCTCCAGGGTATTTTCCCAACCCAGGAGTCGAATCAAAGTCTTCTGCATTGCACGCAGATTCTTTACCAACTGAGCTACCAGGGAAGCCCAAAATAGTGGCTGAAAACTTCCTAAATCATGAGAGAGATATGGACATTTAAATTCATGAAATTCCAAAGTCTCCAAGCAACATCAACCCAAAGAATATTACCTAAGACACAGTATATAATCCAATTGTCATAAGTCAAAGACAAAGAGGAAAATTTGAAAACAACAAAAGAAAAGCAGTTTCTTCTATACAAGGGAATCCTGGTAAGGCTATCAGCATATAATGATAAAATCAATTCATTAAGACACTTGCTCCTTGGAAGAAAAGCTCTGACAAACCTAGACAGCATATTAAAAAGCAGAGACCTTTGCCTACAATGGTCCATATAGTCAAGCTATGGTTTTTCCCGTAGTCATGTATGGATGTGAGAGTTAGACCATAAAGAAGGCTGAGTGCCAAAGAATTGATGCTCTTGAACTGTGGTGTTGGAGAAACTCTTGAGAGTCCCTTGGATTGCAAGGAGACCAAACTGGTCAATTGTAAAGGAAATCATTCCTAAATATTCATTGAAAGGACTGATGCTGAAGCTGAAGCTCCAGTACTTTGGCCACCGGTTGGGAAGACCTGACTCATTAGAAAAGACCCTGATGCTGGGAAAGATTGAAGGCGGGAGGAGAAGGGGACGACAGAGGATGAGATGGTTGGATGGCATCACTGACTCAATGGACATGAGTTTGGGTAGGCTCCGCGAGTTGGTGATGGACAGGGAGGCCTGGCGTGCTGCAGTCCATGGGGTCACAAAGAGTCGAATACAACTGAGCAACTTAACAACAATAATTCATTCAGTTCAGTTCAGTCATGTCCGATTCTTTGCGACCCCGTGAATTGCAGCTAAGAGGATATAAACATCAAAATACCTAAATATGTGAAGCAAATATTAACAGAACTGAAGGAGGAAATAGACAGCCATACAATAATAGTAGGGGGCTTCAGTATGCCACTTTCAACAGCAATAGATAGGTCATCCAGATGGAAAGTCAGTTATGAAATAGAAAACTTGAATAACAGCTTACCCCAAATGAACCTACAGACATATACAGAAAATTTCTTTCAACGGAGCCAAATATACTTTCTCCTCAATTGCACATAGAAAATTCTTCAGGGTGGAGAATGTTGGGACAAGAAAAAAATTTTGATGAAGAAAATTGAAGTCATATCAAGTATTATTCCTGATCTTCAGTGGTATAAAACTAGAAATCAGTAACATAACAAAACTTTGAAAATTCACAAATACATGGAGATTTTATAACATATGGCCAACCAATGGGTCAAAGAAGAAATTAAAAAGAAATTTTAAAGAACCTTGAAACAAAAGAAAATGGAAACACAGTATATCAAAACTTACCTGATGCTGCAAAAGCAATACTAAGAGGGAAGTTTATAGTGCTAAATGCCTCCACTAAGAAAAAAAAGATCTCAAACAATCTAGCTTTACATCTCATGGAATTAGGTAAAGAACAAACTTAGCCCAAAGATAGCAGAAGGAAGGAAATAATAAAGATTAGAGCAGAAATAAATGAAATAGAGACCAGAAAGACGTTAGAAAAGATCAACAAAACTGAGTTGGTTTTTTGAAAAGATAAAATTACTTTTGCGTGTGTGCACGCTCAGTTGTATTTGACTCTTTGCAACCCCAAGGACTGTAGCCCACCAGGCTTCTCTGTCAGTGGAATTTTCCAGGTGAGAATACTGGAATGGGTTGCCATTTCCTACTCCAGGGAATCTTCTTGACCCAGAGATCAAACCAACGTCTCCTGTTTCTTCTTCATTACCAGGTGGATTCTTTACCACTGAGTCACCTGGGCAGCCCAAAATTACCTTCAGCTAGACTAAATAAGAAAAAGAGCAATGATCCAAACTAAAATTATAAATGAAAGAGGAAACGTTATAGCTGATACCATAAAAATGCGAAGAGTCATAAGAGGTTGTTGTGAGCAATTATATGCCATGATTGGATAACATAAAAGAAATGGATAAATTCCTAGAAACATACAGCTGACCAACATACAGCTGACCAACAAACATACAACTGACAGTCAAGAAGAAATAGAAAATCTGAACAGACTTACATGAATAAGAAAATTGAAGCAGAAATCAAAAACCTCCCAACAAAGAAAAACCCTTGATCATATAGCTTCATGAGTGAATTCTACCAAACATTTAAACAGAAATTAATGCCAGTCCTACTCAAATTCTTCCCAAAAAATTGAAAAGAGGGAACACTTCCAACCCAAAAAATTGAAAAGAGGGAATACTTCCAACATTTACTTTTTTGAAGCTAGTTTTACACTCATACCAAAGCCAGATACACACACTATAAGAAAAGAAAATAACAGTTCATCATTCCTGATGAACATAAAACTACAAAAATCGTTCACAAAATATTACAAACTGAATTCAACAGCCCATTAAAAGGATCATATACTATGATCAAGTGGGTTTCTCCTTGGAATGCAAGGATGGTTTGAGAGTTGCTAGTGATAACACACCACGTGGTAGAATAAAGGATGAAAATCATATGATGATCTCAATAGTTGCAGAAAAAGTACTTTAACAGAGTTCAACAACCTTTCATGATAAAACTATCAACAAATTAGGTAGAGAAGGAATGTATCTCAACATAATAAAGGGTATATATGACATGTCCGGAGAAGGCAATGTCACCCCACTCCAGTACACTTGGCCTGGAAAATCCCATGGATGGAGGAGCCTAGTGGGCTGCAGTCATGGGGTCACTAGGAGTCGGACACGACTGAGCAACTTCACTTTCTCTTTTCACTTTCATGCATTGGAGAAGGAAATGGCAACCCACTCCAGTGTTCTTGCCTGGAGAATCGCAGGGACGGGGGAGCCTGGTGGGCTGCCGTCTCTGGGGTCACACAGAGTCGGACACGACTGAAGTGACCTAGCATAGCATAGCATGACATGTCCACAGCTAACATGATTCTAAATGATGAAAAGCTGTAACATTTTCCTCTAAGATTAAGAATAAGACAAGGATGCCTACTCTCTTGAGTTCTATCCAACATAGTACTGTAAATCTAAGCCAGAGCAATTAGTCAAGAAAAAGAAATAAAAAGCATCCAAATCGGAAAGGAAGAAATAAAATTGTCTCTGCAGATGACATGATCTTACATGTAGAAACCCAAAAGATGCCACCAAAAAACTGTTAGAACTAATAAATGAATTCAGTAAAGTTTGGGAATCAAAATTTATGTATAAAAATCAACTGCATTTCTATACACTAACAACAAACTATCTGAAAAAGAAATGAAGAAAATAATTCCGTTTATAGTAGCATCAAGAAGAATAAAATATTGAATTGGCCAAAAAGTTTGATTGGATTTTTCTGTAACAACCCAAATGAACTTTTTGGCCAACCCAATACTTAGCAATAGACTTAACCAAGGAGATGAAAAGCCTCTACACTGAAAACTATAAACCACTGATGAAAGAAATTGAAGATATAATAAATGGAGATATAATAAATATCTCCAAATAAATGGAGATATATCCTTTGTTCATGGACTAGAAGAATTAATACTGTTAAAATGTCCATACTACCCAAAGTGATCTACAGAATCACTGCAGTCTGTAGAAAAACTGTAATGGCATTTTCCTGTAAATAGAAAAAAAAAATCTGTCATTCATATAGACCAAAAAAGACCCCACATAGCCAGGAACTCTTGAGAAAGAAAAACAAGGCTGGCTACATCAAACTTCCTGAAATCAACCTAAATTACAAAGCTATAGTAACCAAAACAGAATGGTACTGGAATGAAAGCAGACATCTCGACCAGAACAAAACAGGAACAAGAGAGTAGAGAGCCTAGCCCAGAAGTAAACTCATGCGTAGTCAGTTAGCTCACCTTTCACCGGGTTGCCAAGAACACACAACAGGAAACAGATAGTCTCTGTAATAAATGGCATTGACAAGGCTAGATATCCATGTGCAAAATAATAAAATTGGAAGCTTATCTTACATCATACACAAAAATTAACTCAAATGGATTAAAACAAATATAAAACCTGAAACCATAAATCCTAGGAGAAAACATAGGGAAAAACCTCCTAGACATTGATCTTAGCAATGAATTTTTTAGTTTGCCACCAAAAACACAGGCAACAAAAGCAAAAATAAGCAAGTGAGACTACATTCAAGCTAGAAAGCCTCTACACAGCAAAGGAAACAATCAACAGAATGAAAATGCAACCTATGGAATGGGAGAAAATATTTGCTAGAAATAAAAAAAGAACCCAAATACCTTGATTTTAAAATGGGCAAAGGACGTAAATGGACATTTCCATAGAAGATGTGCAGATGGTTAACAGGTATATGAGAAGGTGTTAAATGTCATTAATCATCAGGAAAATGGAAATCAGAACCAGAAATAACACCCCACACTTGTTAGCATGACTATTATTAGTAAGAGAAGAGAGAAGTGTTTGTTGAGGGTGTGGAGAAAGGGAATCATTATACACTATTGGTGGGAATGTATATTGGTACACCCATTGTGGAAAACAGTGGAGTAGAAGTTCCTCAAAACAATGTAAATAGAACTATTACATTATTCACCAATCTCACTTCTAGATGGATGGATATCTGCACTCCCATGTTCATTGCAGCATTAGCCACAATAGCCAAGATAAAAAAATAACTTGCGTTTGTCAGCAGATGAAAGGGTAAGGAAAACATGTTGTATACATTCAGTGGAATATTATTCAGCCTTTTAAAAAGAAGGAAATCCTCCTATGTGTGACAATATGGATGACATAAAGGACATTGTGCCAAGTGAATAAATATGCCAGACACAGAAAGGCAAATATGTATAATCTCACTTATATGTGGAATCTTAAAAAAGTCAAACTCATAGATGCAGAAAGTAGAGTTGTTGTTGAGCAATGGAGGGCAGGGCATGGAATGGGAAGATGTTGGTCAAAGGGTACAAAAGGTCAGTTGTAAGCTAAAGAAGTTCTGGAGATCTAGTGTACAGTAGTTACTATACTTAATACTATAGTTAATAATACTGTGTTGTATATTTGAAACTTGCTAAAAGAGTAACCTTAAGTATTCCAACTACAAAAACACAGGAACTATGTGAGATGATGGATGTGTTAGTTTGATTGTGGTCATCTTCTCATAATGTATATGTATAACAAATTATTACACTGTGCATCTTAAATATGTACAATTTTTGTACATCAGTTAGACCTCAGTAAAGCTGTGGGGGTTGAGAAACAACACTGGTAAAAGACATTAAGTGGCTGATGAGGAAACCAGTAAGATGATAAAGCTGGTTAAAAGAGCATTTTGAGGAACTGGGATTTATAGAAAAGGAATGTTAAAATAAGATGGCTAGGTTGGGTTCAAAAATAAGGCAATAAAAATCATGTCTTGAGGTTATCTTTTCTCCCAAACATAGTATTATATCACTAGCAGACAAGAACTATAATTCGATACATCATTTCAGAATCAGAGTCCTTAATTAATGTTAAATTGCAACATGAAATGAAGCTTCATTCCATAGGTAATTAAATAATCCTTGGGTGAGCTTGGTAAACATTGGCAGAGTGATATCAGAAGTACCTGCTATATTTTATTTTATTTAATAAATTATTTATTAAACATTATATTTATATAATATAATATATTATTAAATTATAATTAATAATTAAATTAAATATTATATATTATTAAATTATATATTTATTTAATATTATATTTTATTTCCAAGTTTTTTGGTAACAAGATGAAAGTAACTAGTTGTGAAATAAAGTTGCTGACTATGTAGATGAGCATTTAAAATATTGGTGCTTTTCCATTTAAATGCTTCAAACTTCTCCCTTGTTAAAATGTTCAACTCCTAAGCCGACAGCTGTCATTTTTTAAAATAAAAAGTCTCAACATCACTTAACTTTATTAAATCTCTGTTTGTAAAGGAAAATATTGTTGAATTAGTTTTATAAAGGGCCTTCTTTTTTAAGAACCGTATTCAAGTGTTCATGGTATTTTTTTTTTAATTGTAGTATAATTGCTTTACATTGCTGTTAGTTGCTGCTACACAACATGAATCAGCGATAAGTACTATAAGGGCCTTCTGGTCCTTAAACGCTTTCTCATTCTGACCTTCATCTTTTTGAAATGTTTATTTCAACTTATATCTTATTTTCGTTGCCCCAGTATCTTATACAACATATTATGTTTTCTTATGTATTAAAGAATGCTTCAAATCTGTATCCTTAAATCAGACTTTCTCTGTCATAAAATTCATATGAATGGCTTTTATAGAACTTTTATAATTTAAAATTTAGTGTTAATTATAAATCCGTGGGGTTATACAAAATTTTTTTCAGTATTATATGAATGTATTAACTCTAATTTTCTCAACTAATTAAATCAGTAGATATTTGAGACTTTGTAATTTTTAGAGCTTATCAAGCATAGTGGTTTAGTGATTTAGAAACTTTAGTAAGTAAATAGTGATATTGTTAACTGTCTCCTTTCACCATATTCTCCAGTGTCAAACTGAAGAGAAATTGTGTCCTTTTTGTTTGGTTTGTTTGTTTTACACCAAAGGAATAATAAAAAGAATAACTCTAGGTGAGATATTTTTAAATTGTACTGTAACATTTTAAAAACATTTGGCCACACCACACTGCATGTGGGACCTTTATTCCCCAACCAAGGACTGAACCCCTGTCCTCTGCAGTGGAAGCACAGAGTCCTAAATACTGGACCACCAGGGAATTCCCAACATTTTTATTCATATTCATCTCTCAGTACTTTTTGCTAAGACCCACAATACTATGAGAAATAAGTTATAATAGCCAATTTTATTATAACACACTTCATTTCTTGCTTGTTAGGAATGAATAGCTATTGATGATTGAAACGTTGAGGTATCAGTGGATATAGAAGAAAGCAGATGAGTATGGTTTAGCTAGGGCTGTGCAGTGTGGATCTGCAGTCTGTCTTTCTCAAAGGCAGGGCAAGAGGTCTGAAATTCAGCCTGTTTCTGTTGGCCAAGCTGTGGGCTTTTTTCATCCTTGAGGAATAAGGAAAACCTTTTCCAACTTGCTGGCTCAGCAGAAACAGTTTTTCATAATTAATACAAAGCACATTATAGTATATCATAGTGTTGGCTTGGGACCTGATGGTTAGACAGCATTAGTCTTTTGTCTCAACAAAATATCTATAGCTATTTTCATAGCAATAGAAAAGTCAGCTGGGGAGGAAAATACTAATAAATAAATTCTCTAGTTCTTAAGCAAATAGTAAAATTCCTAAGTCTTAATAAATTCAAGTAAACTAGTATAATATGAAATTGAGAGATAATAGTCACCTTTGCTGCTACTGTTTAGTTGCCAAGTTGTGTCCAACTCTTCTGTGATCCTGTGCACTGTGGCCCACTAGGCTCCTCTGTCCATGGGATTTCCCAGGCAAGAATACTGACGTGGGTTGCCATTTCCTTCTCCAGGGGATCTTCCCAACCCAGGGATTGAACCTGCATCTCCTGCTTAGTAGGCAGATTCATTACCACTGAGCTTACCTGAAAGGCCCCATAGTTACCTTGAATTTGCATTTCTTCCATAGATACACAGTGATATTTGAAGAGGATTCTAAATTATAACAAATATGTTTTGTTCTGCTTTATTGACTATGCCAAAGCCTTTGACTGTGTGGACCACAACAAAGTCTGGAAAATTCTTAAAGAAATGGGAATACTAGACCACCTGACCTGCCTCTTGAGAAATCTGTATGTTCTTATCTGGCCATAATGATAGTAAGAGAATTTCATTTTCTAATGATGTGTCCACACGAAGTGTTTACAAATTTCTCGTTAAGGGTTCTGAGTACTGATAAATATTGCCAATTTATGGGACATATTGTAAAGGATAGTACTTTTGTTGGTGTGAACCAAATTTAGCACAGTCATATTTTATAAATTTAATTTAAATAGTGCATATTACATGTGGCATTCTGCTGGCCAATAATGATCGTCTTTGACTGAAAGAATACAGAGCGTTTTTAAAATCCCTATCTTTCTCCTCATAATAGGGAGAGTGTTTTTTTCTTCATAATAAATGCATCCCTCTGTACAAACAACTGAGTGTGTGTGTTGTATTTCTGTGCATCCTAGAAGTGGGAAATGGCTAATTTCTTATTGTAAATGCTTGAAGTAAAATTTCTACTTTTTGAGAAATACAGAATTACTCCTAGGGTTTTCTTAGAATTAATAGACTTAATAGAAATTTATTAACACACTCTTGAAGGCTCATCAATATTATGTGACCACATGACTTTGTTTCCATGTGAATATTATTAATAGCTATACTATCAGCTGGAGAAGGTGATAGCACCCCACTCCAGTACTCTTGCTTGGAAAATCCCATGGACGGAGGAGCCTGGTAGGCTGCAGTCCATGGGGTCGTTGAGAGTCGGACACGGCTGAGCGACTTCACTTTCACTTTTCACTTTCATGCATTGGAGAAGGAAATGGCAACCCACTCCAGTGTTCTTGCCTGGAGAATCGCAGGGACGGGGGAGCCTGGTGGGCTGCCGTCTATGGGGTCGCATAGAGTTGGACACGACTGAAGTGACTTAGTAGCAGCAGCAGCATACTATAAGCAGTATTTGTGACCCATATTACCTTTTGCTTGTTAGTTAATCTGGGTGGGGCACGTCTGTAGGTTGTTTTCATGCACATTCATGAATACACACACACATACTTTCTGTCTGTGAAAGATTTATAGAAACTTTGAAATTCATAGTCCTATGTCAACTTAAATGTTAGCTGTTGCTCTTTTTTATTGAAGTGTAATTGGCATACACCAATTATATTAGTTTCAAGTATACTACATTCAGCATTTCTATACATTCTGAAATGATCAGCACAATAAGGCTAGCTACCATCTAAGTCATTGCTATTATTAACTTTCATTATCAAGCATTTGATACGTTCTGGATATGGGTGAGCACTTAAATATATTAACACACTTAATCTAAAATGTGACTCCATCTCACTGCACCATATAGATCTCCTTGTTAATTTAGTTGTAGTTCTGTTTCCTTGGTTACAGGGAATGTTTTCTAGCAATTTCTGCAATACAAAAAAATTGCTCTGATTAAGTACTGCTTGCAAATGAATTGGAACGCTTATGCTGTAGTGGGTTTTTTTTTTTTAATAGTTTAATCCTCTATAAAAAGTAGCAGTTTTGAGAATATTTGATAACTGTTCCCATCGTCCTATAATAGGAACTTGCTTTTATAGTAGAGAAAATTTTGCACAAACCAAGAAATACCTAAGATAAATTATGCTTCATGTGGAAAATTAAGATTTTGGAGAGTAAAACCTGTGGTTTCCAAGAGTAGAAAAAGGTTTTCAGCATCAGTTATCCACCAACAAGCTTAATCACTGTACATTTTCCTAGGAAATTTTACTTTCCATCTTTTTATATCATTTTTGTCGCCCTCTATCCTAACAAAACATTGGTTAGGAGCAAGGAATTAATGTTTTAATTTTTCATACTTTTTGTTTTAAATCCTTTCATTTTTGTTCCTTCTAGTATACATAAACAGTCTTCTCCTTTCTCAGTTACCAAATGTATGAAATAAATTACCATCCCCTGTCATAGGCAGTGGGAGGTCTGAAAACTTAAATCGCATGGTTCTTAGCTCTTCTGCTAAATCACATCACAGCTTAAGATAGCCATTGATAAGGGCAGGGGTAGGGAAAGCCCCACCAATGCCAGGAAAAGAGAGAAACCAAGTCCCTTTGCCTTCTGATGAACCATGTTGGTTTCTAATTTACATTTTTAGGATGTGTGACTGTAGAGTAACAATTGCATTGGGCCAGGTCCATTTGGTTTGAGCAATTATTTGAAAGATGTTCTCCTTCTCAGGATTTGGGACCTGGACACCTAACAGCAAAAAATACCCTAGACTCAAGTCAGCATAGGTCCTTTTTTCCAGCTCTTTATTAGATGTGCATTCTGAAATTTAAAAACTATTTCTAAAGTCAAGAACTCCATGTGGTATAATATTCTAATGTTGCTATGAAATATGTAAGATTTGTTTAGGAAGAGCCTTGATTATCTTAGTGGACCTGTAGAGTGCTTTACCTGACATTTATTGGGTTTGCAAATTGCATAGTTAAATGAATGTGATTATGTTTTTCTTCCAGTTTTCAGGTATAATTGATATACATCACTTTAAGGTGTATTGTGTAATGATTTGACTTGCATACATCAAGAAATGATTACCACAATAAATTTAGTGAACATCCATCTTTTCATATAGATACATAATTAAAGAAGTAGAATAAAGGTTTTTTTGCTTGTAATGAGAAGTATTAGCATATACTGTCTTCACAACTTTCATATGTAACATACAGTGGCACTGATTATGTTTATCTTGTTGTATATTATATCCATAGTACTTATTTATCTTATAATTGGAAGTTGGTATATTTTGACTGCGTTCATCAAACTCCCCTTCACTCTTCCCCTGCCTCTGGTAACCACAAATCTGATCTCTGTTTCTCTGTGTTCATTTGTTTTGAAGCATATTTGACCTAAAACACTGTTAGTTCCCATTATACAATATAGTGATTCAGTATTTCTATACATTTCAAAGAAGTCAGCACCTTAAGTCTTGTTATAATCCATCCCCATACAAAGATTTTATGTGTTAATAACTATATTCCGCACAATACATTTCATCCCCATGACTCATTTATTTTGCAACTGAAAGTTTGTTCCTCTCAATCCCTCTCACCTATTTCTCTCCTACCCTAGAACCCTTCCTCTCTGGCAACCACCTGTTTATTCTCCATATCTGTGCTCTGTTTCTATTTTGTTACGTTTGTTCATTTGGCTTGTTTTTTAGATTCTACTAAATAGAATAGGTCTTTCTCTGACTTTTTTCACTTACATAACAAACCCCTAGGACTATTCACATTGTCACCGATGACAAAAATTCACTCTTTCTTATGACTAATATTCCATTATAGGCAGATAGCTAGACACACACACACACACACACACACACACACACACACATCTTTATCTATTCATCTAGTGATTGGCAGTTACGTTCCTTCCATATCTTAGCTCTGCTGCAATGAACACAGGGATGCATGCATCTTTTCTAATTAGTGTTTTCATTTTCTTTGGATAAATAACCTGGAGGAGTGGAATTGCTGGGTCACATGGTAACCTGTTTTTAATTTTTTGAAGAATCTCTATACTGTTCTCCGTAGTGGCTGCACCAGTTTACCTTCCCTAACAGTGCATGAGGATTCCCTTTTCATCACATTCTCACCAACACTTGTTATTTGTTGTCTTTTTGATAATAGACAGTCTTGCAGGTGTGAGGCAATATCTCATTGTGGTTTTGATTTTAATTTCCCTGACAATTAGTGATGTGGAGCATCTTTTCATGTGTCTGATAGCTGTCTGTATGTCTTCTTTGAAAAAAAATGTCTACTCAAGTCCTCTCTTTTATAATCAAGGTGTTTGCTTTTTTTGTGGTTGAACTGTATGAGTTATTCATGTATTTTGGTTATTAACCCCTAATTGGATTTCTCATTTTCCAATGTCTTCTCCTGTTCAGTAGGTAGCCTTTTCATTTTGTTGATAATTTCCTTTACTGTGCAAAAGCTTTCTGGTTTGACATAGTCCCATTTGTTTTTGTTTCCCTTGTCTGAGGAAACATACTCCCCAAAATATTATTAAGGCCAATATCAAAGAGTATACTGCCTGTATTTTCTTCAAGAAGTTTTATGGTTTCAGGTCTTACATTTAAGTCTTTAATCCATTTGGAATTTATTATTATACATAATGTGGGAAAGTCTAGTTTGATTCTTCTACATGTAGCAGTTCAGTTTTCCTAACACCAGTTTTGAAGAGGCCGTCTTTTTCACCCTTTACTGTTACCTCCTTTGTTGTAAATTAATTGCCATATGAGTGTGGATTCACTCTTTGGTAGTTCACTCTTAGTGTATAGAAACTCAACAGATTTCTGTATATTAATTCTGTATCCTGCAACTTGACTGAACGGATACGATTTTAGTAGTTTAGTAGTTTTATTTTGGTGGCATCTTTAGGATTTTCTGTGTACGGTATCATGTCTTCTGCAAAGAGTGACAGTTTTAGTACTTCCTTTCCAATTTGGATTCCTTTCATTTCTTTCCTGATTGTTTTTGTATGATTGTTGTGGCTAGGAGTTCCAATATTAAACTGAAGAAACGTGGCAAGAATGGTAATCTTTTCCTATTCCTGATCTTAGAGGAAAACTTTCAGATTTTCACTGTTGAGTATTGTGTTAGCTGTGGGTTTGTCATATGTAGCCTATATTACATTAAGGTATATTCCGTCTATGTCCCTTTTGTTGAGAGTTTTTATCATAAATAATGTTGAAATCTGTCACAAGTTTTTTTCACATCCATTGAGATGATCATATGATTTTTATTCTTCAAATTGTAACTATTTGTAACTATTCCTGGGGTAAATCCCACCTGGTCATGATCACTAATGTATTGCTGGATTTTGTTTGCTAATATCTTCTTGAGGATTTTTGCATCTGCATTCATCAGTGATATTGGCCTGCAGTTTTCTTTTTTGTGGTATCTTTGTCTGATTTTGGATCAGGGTGATGCTGGCCTTGTAGAATGAGTTGGGAAGTGTCCCTTCTTCTGCAGGTTTTTGAAATAGTTTCAGAAGGATAGGTGTTAACTCTTCGATAAATATTTGGTAGAATTCACCTGTGAACCCATATATCTGGTCCTGGACTTCTGTTTGTTGGGAGTTTTTCTAATTACTGATTCAGTTTCACTACTGGTAACTGATCTGTTTTGTATTTTTTATTTTTTCTTGATTCAGTATTGGGAAATTATCCATTTATTCTAGATTGTTCATTTTTTGCTGTTTAATTGTGTGTAGGAATCTCTTATGGTCCTTTGTGGTGTTGGTTATAACTTCTCCTTTTTCATTTCTGATTTTATTGATTTGGAGCCTCTCTTTTTTTTCCGTGATGAATCTGGCTAAAGGTTTATTTATTTTTTCAAAGAGACAGCTCTCAGTTTCATTGATCTTTTGTATTGTTTTTGAATCTCTATTTCATTTATTTCTGCTCTGATCTTTATGATTTCTTTCCTTATTCTAACTTTTGTTTGATCTCCTTTTTATAGTTCTTTTATGTGTAAGGTTATGTTGTATTTTAGATTTTTCTCATTTCCTGAGATAGGCTTGTGTTGCTATAAAGCTTCCTCTTAGAATTGTTTTTTCTGCTTGCCATAGATTTTGAGTCACTGTATTTAATTTTCACTTATCTCTGGGTATTTTTTATTTCCTTTTTTATTTCTTCAGTGATCCTTTATTTAGTAATGTGTTGTTCAGCCTCCATGGATTTGTGTTTTTTGAAGTTTTTTCATGTAGTTGATTTCTAGTCTCAACATTGTGTTTGGAAAAGGTCGTTGATATGATTTTAGTCTTCTTAAATTTACTGAGACTTCTTTTGTTGCCTAGCATATGATCTATCCTAGAGATTGTTCCATGTGCTCTTGAAAAGAATGTGTTTTCTACTACTTTTGGATGTAATGTTTATATATGTGTGTGCATAAACATTTAAATTTATATAAAATAAAAAAATACGTATAAAGTCTATCTGATCTAATAATGTAGTTTAAGGCCTGCTGCTGCTGCTGCTAAGTCGCTTCAGTTGTGTCCAACTCTGTGCGACCCCATAGATGGCAGCCCACCAGGCTTCCCCGTCCCTGGGATTCTCCAGGCAAGAACACTGGAGTGGGTTGCCATTTCCTTCTCCAGTGCATGAAAGTGAAAAGTGAAAGTGAAGTCGCTCAGTCGTGTCCGACTCTTAGCGACCCCATGGACTGCAGCCTAACAGGCTCATGCATCCATGGGATTTTCCAGGCAAGAGTACTGGAGTGGGGTGCCATTGCCTTCTCCGAGTTTAAGGCCAGTGTCTCTATATTGATTTTCTGTTTTGATCATCTATCCATTGATGTAAGTCCCCTATGCCTTTTGTGTTACTGTCAGTTACTCCTCTTATGTCTGTTTAGATTTACTTTATTTAGGTGCTCCTACATGGGTTGCATGGGGCTGCCCAGGTGGTGCATTGGTAAAGAATCTGCCTGCCAATGTAGGAGACTCAGGAGACTTGGATTTGATCCCTGCATCAGGAAGATGCTCTGGAGTAGGAAATGGCAACCTACTCCAATATTCTTACCTGAAAAATGCCATGGACAAGAAAGCCTAGAGGGCTATAATCCATGGGCTCGCAAAGAGTTGGACATGACTGAATGACTGAGCACACACACACATACACATACATGTTGGATACATATATGTTTACAATTGTCATATTTTCTTCATTAATCAATCCCTTGATTAGTATGTAATATTTTTCTTTGTCTCTTATAACAGAGTTTATTTTCAAGTGTGTTTTGTATCACAGAAGCATTGCTACCCTGGCTTATCATTTCTATTTACATAGAATACATTTTTCCATCCCCTCACTTTCAGTCTGTGTATCTTTATGTCTAAAGTAATTATTATTAATGTCAAATTTATGTTTCTCAGCCTTTTAAATGTCTTCTGGAACTTTTGGTTTACTGAGTTCTCATATCGTTTTTAAAGCTCTGAAAAAAATAGCTTCCAAATGAGTTTTGATAAAGTTTCATGTTTAAAATAAATTTCCAGTAACATTCATGAATTCAAATGTGATGCCTGAGATGTATCACGTGACTGATACTAGAGGAATGCATTGGACACTCTAAATGTTTAACTTAAAGTCATAGTATAGTTAAAAACAATCCCTCTTAGGCTTATTATTTAGGATGCCATCTGTAATCCCACTGTTGATCACTAAGAAAGTATGAACCTCTCAATGGAATGCTGACCTCAGAAGGGCTGAAAAGTTTTGATACTACAGAATCTCTCACATTCATCTTGAAAATAATTTTCAATGTTGTCACATAATGTTTATAATTGTAAAAGTCATATATTAAACTGAAAAACATCTGGTAATGTGAAACTTATGAAGAAGAAAATAGGTTTGAGTTTCTTTTCTCTAACCCTTAAACTTTCATTCAAGTTAATATGTTGCACAGTCAAACTATAGCCATTTTAAAGCTTCTGTTCATGCTCTGGTATTCTACACTGAAGTGACACATCAAATAAAGAGGATCAACAAAGTTCAATTAACTATGGTTTCTTCAGAATTGACAATTATAGTATAATGAAATCAACCAAAGCAAATGAAATGGTAACTCTGATAAGAAATCAATTGAGTTCATCAAAACCATTTAGACCTAACTTAAGGTAAGTCTCACGACCTCCCTTGCTCTCAGTTTTCCCATTATGAAATTGGAAATTTGATCTAGAGGATCCCTAACGTCACTTCCAGCTCTAAAGTTCCATGATAATAATAGGTAACATTTATTTTTTAATTACAAATGGTCCAGAAAGGTACATAAAGCTAAAATGTCTTCAGTTAGTGCCTCACCCTGCTTGGACATTGGTGTGGTTGAAAGTTTCAGCTTTATCTCTTATTTCTTCATATGCTCACCCCCATGGACATCAATAGACCTTTTGGGAGAGGGTGAGTAAAGCTTTATCTGTAAACCTCTGTTTTGAGAGACTTCCATATCTTAATAATTGTCCTCACTTTGATCATTTGGAGCCTGGTATATCTTTTGTGCTTTCCTTTTCTTCTCTTCCATTTGTTCTGTGTCTGGTGCGACGTAGATTCTCTGGCTGCACTTTCCTCTGTTCCCTCCGAAGCGCAGATCTCAGATCCATTTGCACCAGAACCTACTCCTCCTGCTACATCTGCTGAAACTTCAGCTGCTGCAGCCTCTGCTTCAACTACCACAACTGTCACTGCTGTCACTGCTGACGTCGATCTCTTTGGAGGTTAGTCAGTCACATCCTTCTTCTTTCATTTTCCTTCCAGGATTACTAAAATTACCATAGTATGAAGATGTTTAAAATATTGTACATGATAGAACAGTATGACACAACTTTTTAAGTACTTTTTAAATGTTTATTCATATATATCTTTGCTCAGTTTGTCAACTTCATTTAGTTTTAGTGGTTTTAGAAGACAGGTTGCAATGCTTTGGACCTGTTTTATTTTCTGATTTTTGCAAAGTTAGGATTTAAGTTACTACTAGGACTCTTGTCCCATATATGGGATCCAGCCCTGCAGTATCTATAAGGGTGGTCTCAGATCCTTCTTCCTCCCATATTTAGGATTGGGTTTTTGGAATTTCTTTTTAGATTTGAACTAGCTAGAAGGAAAAAAAATATTTGGGGAATATGAGAGGAGAAATTCTGGTCTAAGTTATTTTTTAAGTTTTAAGACAAAAAGTCCTCTAGAAGTTCAGATCTAGAGGTCTCTGAAAAGAGTTTAAGGACATCCATTTTTGCAACCTTAGGCTTGTTCTTTGCAAGCAAAGATTTGGATTGTCTTTGGCTTCAGAACTTTGAGAAATCACTGGAGTCAGTACTTGCAATGCTGATTGAAAACAGGTTTATATCAGACTTTGAAATGATAGTCTGAAAATATTTTTTTCCATGTAAATGTAAGTTCTGACAGAGTTGATTTACAGCTGTAAGCCTGAGTCAAATATCCTAGGCTCTGCCAGTATAACATGCCTGGACGCAATGAACCATCTGAAGCCACTTTATTTACATCTTCCCATCTTGAGTGGTGCTTATGTCCAAACCTGGAGAAGTGCTCATTTTAGATGTGTACATTGAATAGTGTTATAATCATCATAGTTTTGTTTCTTCATTTAAACATAACATCTTGCCCAGGGCATTTTAAGAACATGGTAAAGAAATCAGAGGATGCAAAAAAAAAAGAAGTCAGAGGATGCAAACAATATGGTGGGGGCAAGAGAGTTTCTGCAAGTTCTAGTAGAGTTCATAAATTCCCCTGGGAACATACACTTACACACCATCACGTAACACTGCTACGTGCCGCATTCTCTGAAGCTCACCAACAGTGTCTAAGACAAAGAGTCCTCAGCTTGACACTGCATTGTTGCCTCTGTTTCATGTGAGGCAATTTGCTGCTGCCTTGCTGCACTGCCATGCTATTACAGAAAAAAATCTGCTTTTATTAAAGTAGAAGGGATTTTCAGACTCTTAAATAATTTATTATAAAGAATTATTTGCCAGAGAAAGTTAGTTTTTCATTATGCCTCTATAACTTTTGAGACCAGAAATTAGAGTTTTAGTTTACATTTATAAAATCAACTTCTTCATCCCCTCCTTCTTCCCCCATGATTGGTCTTGAGTATGGACGGTTTCTCATAGGCTTATGTTAACAGGAAAATTCAAGAAAAAAATATGAGCAGGATGGTAACAATTTTGTATGTAAACATTTCTGTTCCTTTAGCTATTTAGATTTTTGGTTTTCAGTCCATTTGAAGGAGCTTAATTGCCTGTAAGAAATCAGTCAACTCCATCTTGCTTCTCTCATGGTCCTCTAAAGCCTAAGATATTTCTTGGAAATATTCTTTGTGCCATTATGCTGTTCGTGTTGATCATTACTGCTTTGATGACATCCATCAAGCAGAAGAATCTGTATGTTTGGAAATATTTTTATGATGTCATTCTTTCTCCCTGCAATGTAAGTTTAAAAGGTCAGTACTGTAGCAAATCATATTACTTAATGCCAAAGAATGGAAGCTCTTCTCTAATTTCACCAATATCCTTTCTAGTCATCTGGCTGGAGGCTGAGGAGATGAGTATATCTGCAAATCTCATTACAATTATTTTTACTAATCTTTCTAATTCTGTAAACTGTCTCCTGGCCACTGGTAGCTGTAAAATCTCTAACCTTTATGTTCATAAATGTATGTGTTTCACCGTATGTTTTATGTTAGTACTTTTCAGTGATATTCCCTGGTTTCTTTCATGTTCTTTATGGATTTATAAGAAATCATCTAGAGGTAGGACTTTAAATTAAAATTCAAACTAAAATCTCTCCGGTCATGTTGTGTGGCCATTTAAAATAAATGTATCTTTAAAATGGTCAAGTGGTAGAACTTTTGATTAATAAGAGCATTAGTTATTTCACATATATGACTGTAAAATATGCCCCTATGAGGTTTTATGTAACATGGCTAGCAGGATTAAATAGACTTTAGAAATAGGATTAATGCATTTTTAAATGGCTAATTTTTAAATTTTCAGGAATATGAAATATTAAACATTAAAATTTTCTGTGCATTTTAGTCTTATATTTTCATTACAGATTTAAAAAATAGGGACTGTTATTTTAAAATACTCAGATTGATACCTACATAATGTTTTAGTTATTTCAGTGTAATTCGTTAAAAGCATTTTTAAAGAAACATTATATTTGCTAAATGCTTTATTTTTTAAAAGGAACTTTAAGAAAAATAAAATATCTGGTCAGGCAGAATAGGACTGCAAGGCAGTGTTGTGCTTTAAAAAATAAAATAGATAATAAGAGAAAACACAAAATTTTTTAAAACATTCTGTTTTTCATTGATGTAACAATAGCATATTAGTGTGTTTTTTTTTTTTTTAAAAACAACATAGTGTTTTTCTAAGCAGTGCAATGCTAAATTTATGCTAATTCCTCTTGCATTTGCCAGGATATCCTTTCAGTCAGCTGTGTTAATTTGTGAGCATCCTGCATGAAGATGGTAGGCTGCGAGCACAGAACCAAGTGGCTGGAAAACCAAAGGACTTGCTTCCCAAGCCTGACTTCATTTGTACAGGCTGCTTAACAAACTAATTAACCTTCCTTAAAATCAGTACTTAAGTATAAGCCCTTACAACTAGACTTAATGGAAGAACGTTATAATCTGAGACCTGGGAAAGAAAATGAAATGCTGGTGACTTTTGGGCTCAAGATGTTCAGAATGATTGAGACCTTAGAGCCATGTAGGTGATTTAAAGATGGCTTATGCGGCTGGAGAAGACAAGGAGGGATAGTTCACCCTGGGGAGGACAAGAGCAGTAAGAAATTTTCACATAGGAAGTCAGACACATGATAAAAATTTAGGGGGAAAATTTTTCCTATGTTGCCAGAAGGAAGAGAAGGCTAGTCTGCACAATGTCTGAGACGCTGGTTTTCTGGGTAAGACTGGACCAAGTCCATGACTGTAGAAAAGCAGAAAAACATTTCCTAGAAATAGCAGGGGTTGGTAATTGGCAGAATGTAGACATGAACTGTGAGTGGGTAACAACGGAGAGAGAACTAGATTGGAGGTGGTTTTAGCTTTCAATGCTGGAAGGATAATGCTGCCATCGATTATGAAAGAAAGCTGGATAGCTAAGAAGTTTTATTGTTTTTTAGAAAACAACATCATAATTGCTTTATTGTCTCTCACAGTCTTACAGTCTTGGGGGTCTGCTGAGCTCAGCTGGACAGTTCTCTCTCAGGGTTCCTTGCATGGCTATATTCATACAGTGGCTGTGGGGTTGGGATCATCCAGACTCATTCATTCACATCTCCGTCTCCTATGCTGGGAGGACTTAAAAGCCATGGGCTGGAGCAGCTGGGGGTAGTAGATGAGTTAAGTTTATGTTTAGTTTCAGAGAAGCATTAAAAGGAGATGTCTTGCTGACAGGGGAAAAATAAAAAACCACCTTTCCTGAAAATATAGCTACAAATATGGGTTTCATCTGCTTACACAGAAGTGATCATTAAAGAGGCACACCCGTGAATACTTGTTTGAACTCAGCACTGATGTAGAAAGAAGGAAAGTGAAGTCGCTCAGTCATGTCCGACTCTTTGTGATCCTGTGGGCTGTAGCCTACCAGGCTCCTCTGTCCATGGGATTTTCCAGGCAAGAATACTGGAGTGGGTTGCCGTTTCCTTCTCCAGGGGATCTTCCTGACCCAGGGATCGAACCCGGGTCTCTCCTGCATTGTAGGCAGACACTTTACCGTCTGAGCCACAAGGGAAGCCAGTAGCACTGATGTAACTGGTACTTAATTCAGTCCTACAAGGAGGGAACAATATAGTAGAAAGTGGCACAGTTCATCACAGTAGAGTGGTTAACCACACAGACTTCAGTCAGACAGCTTACAGCCAAATCCTGACTCCACCAGTTGCCAAACCTTGGGCAAGTCCTCAGAGTTTACAAGTTTCCATTCTCTTATCTACAAAGTGGAGATGATAGAACTTTCATCCCAAGAGAGTTGTAGAAATTAAATGTAATAATGCCAGTGAAATATTTACCTAGTGACTGGCACACAAATAGTGACTGCTATTACTGTTTCTATTGCTTCCAATCACACTACCCTCAGTTCCAGATTTTATAAGACTAGAAAGAAAACAGACCTGACTCACGGCAAAATATTTCCAACAGTCCATGGGATTGCAGAGTCGGGCATGACTTAGTGACTGAACAATAACAAACTTTCTCTTAGACTGTTGGCCCCAGTTCTTAGTGCTTTCATGTTGCCCTGTCTTCTGTGATAACGTGGCATCTGGGGAGGCTGTCTGTCCTATCCCCGACTGTTTTTTCCTATGCCATTACTATTATTCACCATCTCCCTTAACTGACCTTTACCAGAACATGTTCCCTCAGTGTAGCTGTGAGAAGCAATCAAATCAAATCAAGCTGTAACATATGATTGTCCTATTGTCTATTCCAGCGATATCGGTGTTTTTGTAAAGAACCTTTTAACCCACGTGGGTCTCTAATGTTTAATGTCTGTTAATGCTGGGTTTCAGGATGTTACCATAGTGTGTCTCATACTCAGATCCATTTGAAACACTCTGGGTTAAACTGAGAAACAAGTGTCCTGACTGTAGGATTTCCTACCACTTAGACCAGGTAAATCTCTGAGAAAGGGGAAATACTGGGTAGCATTTTGTTTGACAAATTCTTTTTAATGGCTGGAGGAGCAGTGTTCCAGGGAACGCTGGTAAGTACTGCAGAAGGCAGCAGTTTAGGATATAAGTCTAGCAGGTAAGTGGCAGGTACTTTTTGGTCCCCACTTTCTAGGAATTTCTTCTAGGCAGGTCGTATTTATGATAACTTCATTCCTTTTGTACTTTGGAATGAAAGGGTTTCTTTGAAAACTCCAGGTAAAACTAATTTTACCATAATTAACATGGTGTGTTGACAGAAACACATTTGGGATCCTTTGCATACATCAGCCATTTATAAATTGGGCATTTATAAATGGAGGCTGCTTGTATGTTAATGGATCTACTGTATATTATTATACTTTACTATATACAGTTACATACTTGTAATTTCAAAACGTGAAACTATATCTGTAGTTCACTGAAAACAGGTAATTTTCAACATAACTAGAGCAATGCAGTATTTGAAAATAGCCATAAATTTAAGTCAAAATAAAGGCATTATGGCATCATCTCCTAATTTTTTTTCTCTAGTTCTTTAAAGCAAATCCTTGGTTGTGTCTGAAATGTTTCTCAGGGATAATGAAAGTTTAACTTATGAATATTTATATATGTCATGTTAACAGTGCAATTTTGCCTAGACTATAAAAGAAAATTGAATTTAGATGGTTTATGTCATTGTATATTTAATTTTATTGGCATTAAAGAGGACATCCATGCTTGCTAGAAACCATGAGTCAGAGACATCATAGTAACACAGTATATAAATAATGAAAGCTCAATGTCTCAAACTGCCTAAGAAAGTAATTTTTGTGTTTTAATTTTTGCATCCATTACTTTCTAGTGATGCATAAAACATGCTTCTTAGAGCCCTTATACAATGAGAATCCTGTCACCCTTTGGATCCTCACAGGTCTCAGCAGGCCCCACACTGCACCACTTTGCATGTAGCCAACATGAAGGGGCGCCAGGAGTCACTATTCTGTGACTGCCAATAGTGCATGGGCTGTAAAAATGCATTTTAAGAATTCATGTTGTATAAGGGAGCCTTCTTTGCAATTTAACTTGGTTCTTTTACTATATTTTTCTTCTCTTTTTATCCCTTTCATTTCTTTTGTTTTAAAACCTGCACCCAAGATGCCTTTGCAGCTTCTCCCGGGGAGGCCCCTACAGCATCCGAAGGGGCCACCGCGCCGGCCCCCCCAACCCCCGTAGCAGCGGCACTTGATGCTTGTTCAGGAAACGGTGGGTTTCCAATCCTGAGCCCGTCTGTTGTCGTTTTGTCCTGATGTGAAACCCCCGTAGCTAGACATGGCCCTCTGTGTTTCTAATTTTACTTTCTTCTGAGCATAAAATATCACTCCTCCTAACAGAATGAAGAATGCTGACACTTAAAACATTAAGAAAACGAAGGGCATACTTATCAAAATTGACAATTTCTCAAGATTGACAATTTTTGTCACTGCAAGTATGCTGCCTTAATGTTTTTGTTCCCCTCTAATGCTACTGATGGACTTCCCTGTTGGCTTAGTGGTAAAGAATCTGCCTGAAATGCAGGAGACGTGGGTTCGATTCCTGGGTTGAGAAGATCCCTTGGAGAAGGAAATGGCAACCCACTCTAGTATTCTTGCCTGGGAAACCCCATGGAAAGAGGAGCCTGATGGGCTATAATCCATGGAGTTGTAAAAGAGTCCGACACGACTTAGCAACTCAACAACAACCATAAATGCTATCAGTGTATCATACTCTTTTTGTAACACTGAATTCCAATATATAGGCATGTTTTCATGAATATTCCAAGCTACCAAGTTGACCAGATTAAGTGAGCATTTAAAAAATAACAGTCTCCAATCCTAGACCGTAGTCTAATCTGACAAATACTTGTTAAGTGTTTCAATTTCTGAATTCGTGGTACCTGCTAGATTTTCTTTTCTCTTTAGAAGAACATGCTAATCACTGACCCCCCACTAGTAGGGTCCTAGCTCAAAGCAAGCAGCCTAATGCCTAGCCAGCCGCTAATGTGTAGCCAGCAGCCTAAAGCCTAGCCAGCAGCCTAAAGCCTAGCTAGCGTGTGAATATCCGTGCCAGGTGTCTTGGTCCCCATAGTTATAACGCTGCTCTCTTGCCTGTTTCCTTACTGATGCTGTGTGTGTGTCTCCACTTTCCTTTCCCCAAGACCCCTTTGCCCCGTCTGAAGGTAGTGCAGAGGCTGCACCCGAGCTGGACCTCTTTGCAATGAAGCCACCTGAGACCAGTGTTCCTGTAGTTACCCCTACAGCTAGTACAGCCCCTCCGGTTCCCGCCACTGCTCCTTCTCCTGCTCCCGCCGTCGCAGCTGCCACTGCTGCCACTACCGCTGCCACCACCGCCGCCGCCGCCACTGCCACCACCTCCGCCACCACCACCTCCGCTCCTCCTGCTCTAGATATCTTTGGTGGTAATTTTTTTGTTGTCATTGTCGATGTCATTGAACTCTTGCCACCCGGTGGATTGTATTCCGGTCCTTGCGGTGTCCTGCATACGCAACTCTAGACTGCATGATGTCTGTGTCATGAAATGGTTCTCCAGCAACCATTTGCAGCTGGTTTCAGAACTCTTCCAAAAATGCTCACCCGCAACTGGAAAGTGAGGCGGTTTCTGGCGGGTCCGTCCCGTTGAGTAAAGGCATGTGTGTTCTTGGTCTTAGATTTGTTTGAGTCTGCTCCTGAAGTTGCTCCCGCGCCTAAGCCAGAGGCTGCTCCTAGCATAGACCTGTTTGGGACAGGTAAAGCCAAAGCTCCCTTTCTTTACGTGAGTTTGCCTCGATGTTTTCATGAAAAAGCCCTTTGTCTACCCCTGTGATAATGCACTTGTTAGATTTCTGACTTTGATTTCAGCTCTCTACTCACTTATGCTTGGTTTTGGTTTGTTTCACTTTGGGAAGATGCTTTCTCCTCTCCACCACAAGGGGCCTCTCCTGTGCCTGAGAGCTCTCTCACTGCTGACCTCCTATCCGGTGAGTGTTTCTGCCAAGGTCAAGCCTTCCTAGATGTTTTAGTGGTGGGGGTGGAGGGTATGTGTGGAGAGACAGATGCAAAAATATGAGGGTTGTCTTGAGTTCTTTTACGCTCAAAATTCACTTAAAAAAAAAAAAATCTCATTTTTGGTCCATCCACAATTGCTGACCCCCTATATTTCAAATCTGCTACCAACTGGAAAGAGAAAAACTCTTTTTCATACTACATCCTGTGACCTCAGGGAGTAAAGTTTTATTTTCTTCTGTGAAATATGTATTTTTAAAACTGTTGGCTTTTACTCAACTTTTAAGCCTGTCTAACTTAAGAGGTTAGCTCTTCCTGCTATTCAACATGAAATCTCTGGGAGCTATTTGTCAAGGCTCAGGGTTTCGTTTTCCTTTGGGTGACGTGCCCTTTGTCCTGTTCTGTGCTTTGCTCCAGTGGATACGTTTGTAGCACCATCTCCTGCAACCACTGCCTCGCCAGCAAAAGTGGATTCTTCAGGGGTGATAGACCTTTTTGGGGGTGCGTATCTCTCCACCTTCAACACTCACAAAATCCTCCCCCCCCCCAGAATAGTTTTGAGATCTTGTAGTTCATTATTTTTTTTCTTTTGACTATGTGAAATTATTTTCATCTTTTAAATGTGAACTTACATTTTTAAGATCTTTCCATTTCTTTGTCATCATCATCTTCATCCTCATTGGCTCATCCTATTTTTTAGTGCATGCCCTAACAAAACCAGATGATTTTTCATTTGCAGTCTTGTGTTTTTAACTTTTCATTCATCCTCATGTAGAATCAACTGATTGGAATTTCCTGCTACTGCTCTTCCTTGGTGATCCTGATCTGTCAGCTAAATCAACGTTTCCAAGTTCTTTAAAGCAATATAAACATAGATTATTTGGAAATGAAAAAAGATAAGCCAGTTAGAATTGAAAGCATAAGCTCTAGATGTCATGCATTATTTCATAGGGTTTATTTATGTTGAGTTTAATGTTCCTAAATCCTCCCAGAGAACTAGAAGATGTTTCACTGACTTAAATGCATTTTTCTTTTCCTGTATGCTATTGGAAGAAAGGCACATGTACTGAATTAACTCTAGAACTACTCATTTGGATGATACATTCAGTGTCTTCTGTTAGCAGTAAATTTATTGGGGAAAGTCCAAGTTTGGAGTGATTTCTTTATGAATTTCCATAAGTGCATATGCTGTGGGCTAAAATACCATCCTTAGCAAGTGAAACCCACATTGAGTAGTTAGGATATATTGATGCATTATGGCGAGTGCCATGAAAGGAATATGAGAGGTACAAAGGTGTCGCAGTTTGTGACATTCAGAGGCTCAAAACCTGTGGCAAAATCATTAAACTTTGATACAGGTAGGGCAGCTGCTGCTTGAATTGTTTGTTAAATTTTGTTTAATAGAGTTCTAATGGGAGGGGATTCTTTGCTTTGAGCAAAAAGCTTTAAAACTTTGATCCTGTTTTGATAGATTATAGGATTCAGCCCTTAAAAAAAAGAAGAAAAATAATTTTCTTACTCTTACAAAGAGGTGTTAATTTTTAAGTATCCTAGAACTCTTCTTTTGAGAGAGTGAACTGGTCAGAGCGTAATTCAATCCATTCAGTCATTTCACATATCCACAGGAGACAAGCTTACCACAGAGTGTCATGTCTGTGCATTTCTCAGCAAATCACTTCCCTTACTTACTGTTTACACTCTTTTACTTTTTTGCTGCATAATGGATAATGGGTAGATGCATTCGGAAGTAGTGCTTCTGAACCCCAACCTGCACCTCAGGCTGCTTCTAGCTCGTCAGCATCGGCAGACCTACTAGCTGGTAATTAATTGCATTAAAATAAAATAGTATTTTATGAAAGTTAAGTTTGGATATATTTTTATAAGTAACAGATAATATATAAATTTCAAGGTGCATGTCTTCTTTTCCTTTTAGACATGAAATTGAAAAATAAGACATTGTGTAATAGAAAGTTGATTATTTCCCAGGAGTTGATGAAATTGGTCTTAAAATCAGTTGTATGCAAGCCACCCCTGCAGCTCATTAGATGCTCTTAATATGCCTTACTTTCAGTTAGCATGTTTTTTATTAAAGAAATAATATGCTTAATTCAGCAATTTTTATCTTGTATTGCCCCCCCCCCCTTTTTAAAGGAATTTGTGGGGAAATGTACCACGATATTTGACAGTTCTATAATATGTGAATACTCTAAGAGAAGCTTTTCTACATTTCCACCATTGGTTAGATTTTTTTTCCCCTCTTTTTTTTATTGGAATATAATTGCTTTACAGTGCTTTTTGAGTGAATAACATTATATGTAAATACAAAAGGAAATGCAATAAAGATATAGCATAACTAAATGTTAAAAATGATTTTTAGAGATTTTAAACCAAAAATTAAGGAGCATCTCAAAATTGGGGAGAAAGCGCTATCAAAAATTAGTATGTGAGTTCTCGTTCCTCGCGATGTTTCTGCCTCGCCGTTTAAGACCGGTGGCTTTCTTCGCGTCCATTGCATGTTGGGAACGGCAGTTCGTCAGACTGGCTATGTCGCTGTGAGATGCCGGCACTCCTGGTAAGTTCAGGTCCGTCTGGCTTCGCACGAGCCACTGCGTTTCACGATGACAGGCGTGGCACGCTCTGGTCACCGTTAGGTATGCGCGACAGGCTTTCAGAGCAACTAAGGAAACAAGCCGAAAACCTACGACTTCTCATGGGCTTGCGGTCTCGCTGAAGCTCGTGCTCCTCACGGACCGGCTGTCCTCGTTCCTCTTCTCCCCGCTCCGAAAGTTTGAGCTTACTGTTGGCAGGCCCCTGGGCAAACGGTGTGTGAGATGGGATGGTCATCAAAGGACAAGCGAGATGTCTACTACCGGCTAGCCAAGGAGAAAGGCTGGCGCGCTCGTAGTGCCTTCAAGCTGTTACAACTTGACGAGGAATTCCAGCTCTTCCAAGGCGTGACGCGGGCGATTGACCTGTGTGCGGCCCCAGGCAGCTGGAGCCAAGTGCTGAGCCAGAAGATAGGGGGCCAGGGTTCTGGCCATGTGGTGGCTGTGGACCTTCAGGCAATGGCTCCACTACCAGGTGTGTTACAGATCCAGGGGGATATCACCCAGCTGTCCACTGCCAAGGAGATCATCCAGCACTTTGAAGACTGCCCCACGGACCTAGTGGTGTGTGACGGGGCTCCTGATGTAACCGGCCTCCATGTTGAGTATATGCAGGCCCAGCTCCTCCTAGCTGCTCTGAACCTTGCCATGCACGTCTTGAAGCCAGGGGGCTGCTTTGTGGGCAAGATCTTCCGAGGCCGGGATGTGACACTGATCTACAGCCAGCTGCGTGTCTTCTTCTCCAGGGTGCTATGTGCCAAGCCCAGGAGCAGCCGAAATTCCAGCATCGAGGCCTTTGCTGTCTGTAAGGGTTACAACCCTCCTGAGGGCTTCCTGCCCGACTTGACCAAACCCTTGCTGGATCACTCTTACGATTTCAACCAATTGGATGGCCTCAGCCGCATCATTGTGCCATTTGTGACCTCTGGGGACCTGAGCGCCTATGATTCAGACTGCAGTTACCCACTGGACCTAGAGGACGGCTCAGAATACAAGTGCACTCCACCCAGGCAGCCCCCCATCTCACCACCCTACCAGGAGGCGAGCACATTGAAGGAGAAAGGGCAGCTGGCCAAGGACAAGGAGATCCGCCCTCAGGACTGCCCCACGAGCACAGTGGACAGGATGCCCCAGTCCCTGACTGTTCCACAGCGCCACACCCTGCAGCCCTCTGAGGTCGAAGACAGTGGAGTGAATTATTCGTCTTAACATGTTAAGTTAGCCAACAATCTGATAAGGACTGGGAAGCTGTTTGCTGTTAGGAAAACCAGAATTTGAGTTGATCTTATTTTCAAATATCTCCTCAACCAGTCTAAACATACAAACTCCAAGTGGGAACCTCCAGCAACTACCACAAATAGAAGGAAAGAAACATCCCAGAATGTCCATCTTCACTACAGAGGGGAGTCTTGAGTGGGGTCTTGCTTCTTCTATAAATCTTTGCAGCCATGGGTCCCGAATATGTCCAGAACTCACCCTGAAAGCAGGGTTCTTAACCCTGGGTAGAAGTCAGGGGTATCTATGAACTTGATGGAGGGAAACATTACATTTTTATTTTCACTAACTGAAATTTTAGCTTTACTCCAGAGTCTGAATGCTGGCAGCAAATCAGAATTGTAAAATTACTTTTACAATAGTAAAAGCAGTGTCTGCAACTTTCCACCAATAGAGGTCACAGTCACTTATTTAATGTTATGTTATAGTTGTTTTGGACATCTTGAAATACTGTTCACATTGGTCACTACTTTGAATAAGATCTTTTTTTTAAATTTGTCTTTTTGATTAAAAGATAATTGCTTTGCAGAATTTTGTGATTTTCTGACATATCAACAGGGGTCAGCCATAGGTGGGATCAGCCATAGGTGTGCTCAGGTCCCCTCCCTCCAGACCTCCCTCCCAGCTCCCTCCACATCGCACCCTTGTCACAGAAATTGTCACAGGGCCCCTGTTTGAGTTCCCTGGGTCGTACAGCAGGTTCCCGTTGGCTGTCTATTTCACATGTGGTATTGTAGGTTTCCATACTGCTCTCTGCATACGTCTCACCCTGTCCCTTGTCCCTCCCCCATGTCCATGGGTCTGTTCTTTGTGTCTGTTTCTCCATTGCTTCCCTGAAAGTGAATTCATCAGTACCATCTTTTTGGATTCCATATATGTTTGTATCCATATGATGTTTGTATTTCTGTTTCTGGCTTCCTTTACTCTGTGCTTTGGGCTCTAGGTTCGTCCAGCTCATTGGAACTGACTCAAATGCGTTTCTTTTTATGGCTGATGGTATTCCATTGTATATATGTACCACAGCCTCTTTTTCCGTTCATCTGTGAATGGACATCTAGGGTGCTTCCATGTTCTAGCTATTGTAAATAGTGCTGCAGTGAACATTGGGGTACACGTGTCTTTTTCAGTTTTAGTTTCCCCAGGGTATATGCTAAGGAGTGGGATTGCTGAGTCATATGGTGGTTTTATTCCTAGCTTTTTAAGGGATCTCCATACCATCTTCCGTAGTGGCTGTATCAGTTTCCATTCCTACCAGCAGTGCAAGACGGTTCCCTTTGCTCCACATGCTCTCTGGCATGCATTGTTTGTAGACTTTTTGATGATCGCCATTCTGACTGGTGTGAGGTGGTATCTCATTGTAGTTTTCATTTGCATTTCTCTAATGGTGAGCGATGTTGAGCATCTTTTCATGTGTTTCTTTGTCATCTGTGTGTCTTCTTTGGAGAAATGCATTTTTAGTTCTTTTTCCCACTCTTTGATTGAGCTGTTTGTTTTTCTGGTTTTGAGTTGTATGAACTGCTTGTATATTTTGAAAATTAATTCTTTGTCAGTTGTTTCATTTACTATTGTTTTCTCCCATTCTGTTCAGTTAAGTTGCTCAATTGTGTCCAACTCTTTGAGACCCCATGGAAGCATGCCAGGCTTCCCTGCCCATCACCAACTCCTGGAGCTTGCTCAAACTCATGTCCATCCACTTGGTGATGCCATCCAACCATCTTATCCTCTGTTGTCCCCTTCTCCTCCTGCCCCCAATCTTTCCCACCATCAGGGTCTTTTCAAATGAGTCAGCTCTTTGCATCAGGTGGCCAAAGTATTGGAGTTTCAGCTTCAGCATTAGTCCTTCCAATGAATATTTAGTACTGATTTCCTTTAGGACTGACTGGTTTGATCTCCTTACAGTCCAAAGGATTCTCAAGCATCTTCTCCAACACCAAAGCATCAATTCTTCAGCACTCAGCTTTCTTTGTAGTCCAACCCTCACATCCATACATGACTACTGGAAAGAGCATAGCTTTGACTAGACGGGCCTTTGTCGGCAAAGTAATGTCTCTGCTTTTAATATGCTGTCTAGGTTGGTCATAACTTTTCTTGTCCCATTCTGAGGGTTGTCTTTTCACATTGTTTTTAGTGAATAACATAACTAAAGTACTAACTTGATGTACTAAAAAAAAAAGTTCATATATTGTAGCACCCCCCAAAAAAAAATTTAAGTGTGTAATTTAAAACTCAAAGACTAAATGCATAATCTCTTGAAAGGACACATATCCCAGAAAAACTAGTTATTCTTCATTTAATTTACTGTTAGAGCTATGACATAATTGCAATTCCAGAATTGAACTGTGAATAAAATATCACCTTAGTCTTCTCCTTGAGTAGAAATTTCAGGTTCTATTTGGTGTACCTAGTGTGGTGAAACTAGAGAACATTCTAGAAGAGGCAACTTCTGTGTCCAAGGAGGACAGGCTAACAGAAAAAAATCTCTCCAAGTCATTGAGGTTGCTGGTGGGATATAGGCATCACCCACATCTCAGACAGAGTCTGGCTGGAAACTTGAGAGTTATTATAACAAATGAAATGTTATTTCACCCAGTGAAGAGTAAAACCGTCAAATTCCTCTCATGAGATATCAACTGAAGATATAGATGTTTGAAAGATGTAGACAGTTTCCTGGATGGCCCTGTAAAAATGGACTATTAAGGGAGGTTAGGTATGTTGAGGGATATGCCTAATTTGTGAGGTTGATATCAAACAGGGAAACCATTTTCTTCCATAAGAGACAATTCTGGGATGACGGCACCATAATCTGTACTAGCATAGGTCTGTGCCTGTAGTGGGAGGGAGACCTACGTCCTGCAGTAGGAGGGCGACCGTTCATAGTTTCTCATTTTCTGTTAACCACATGGCACAGGTAGCTTTAGCAGGGCCACGGAAGTCCTTGAAATGATTTAAAATATAAAAACTTTCAGTGTGCAATTAATAACAGTTCCCACTAAACTGGTATGGTCTATAGAGGACCAATCATTTCATCTCTAGGGGTCAGAAACAGAACAGACAGAAGGTTCTCAGGCTGTTATTCTTAGAAATATTGACTCTCTCAAATTGATTTTAGTAAATGGACTTAATAACTGTACCACTGAGAATAAAGGAAATTACAGCATCTTTAACATAATAGAGCTCATGTGAGTGTGGGAAAATGTGTGTGGGAATGTATTTATCTACCAGTAATTTTAACATGGTACTCCCTCAACCCAAGTGATGTGTGTAGACAATGACTGGCAGTTTTGATTTGTCTCTATTAATAGAACTTCATTAAGTGTGTAGGCCATTCCCCTGTAGAGAGATACATTCATAAGACTGATCATCTGTGATAAAAGGCAGTATGTCTGCAGCTGGTGATTCATGTAGGACAGCTCAAACATGTCTGTAGGACATCTGAGACATATATATATATATATATATAGGCAGGAAGCCGAGCAGTTATTACTTTATTTTCAATTGCACAGACTTTCTTAATATCAATTCCAAAACAAAGAGAAAGAAAGAGTCGTCATTAGTATTCTCTTACTCCTTACCTCTATTCCAAGTCTCTAAAACTTTTCACTTAACAGGAGTTCTCCAAACTCCTTATTAATGCCTAGCATTTTCCTGCTTAACTCTTCCTTTAGAGTAAAGCGACAGATTTTTCTTCCTTAACATAATAATCGGTTGGCTATTTTATATCACTTTATAGCTTTGTAATTAGTCTAGGTTTGTGAAGGTGCCTGCTTCATAAGAACTGAGTATAATGGGGAAAAGCCATCTTTCCAGATCTCTGTTGACTTTATAAACCTATCAGAAGGGGATAACTCTGGCCTCACACCTGGCTGTAGGAAAGAGGTCAAGTAGTATTGGGAAAAACCAGGGTTCTGGAAGATTCCTTTCTGAAATCCTGGCTCCGCACTTGCCATCAGGTCACCTGAATCAAATTATTTAACCTCTCTGGCCCCAGTTTCCTCATTCATGAAAATTCCTGGAGTGATTGTGAGGCTTAAATAAGCTAATATATGTCTTAGGTTGAATGATATAAAATTGGTATTTTTGTAGGATCAAAATGGTCGAGTATTGGCAGTGTATGTGGCTCAGATAGTTCAACCTAAAAAAATTGCTCAGAATGTGCCTGTCTTTTGGTGAGCCTCATGCCAATTTTGGCTAAACCTTCACTTTCATAGAGAAAACAGTGATCTTTTTTTTCATTAAATAGTGTTATTTATTCATCTATGGGAATGAACCCCTTACCTTATGAAACTCACCAGCACTAAGCAGGTGAGCCCTGGGTAAATGCACATGGTTTTCTCTTTTTACTACTGAGTCACGGGTGGTGTATTAACTTCCCTTTGCATCTTTTCTAGCTGTGAAAAGATAGGATTGAATCAGCTGATTTTAATGTCCTTTCGAACACTGACATGCTGTGACCTTAGAATACATTGTCCTTTCTTGACCAAATTTTAAGAAACTGAGCATCAGGTACAGTTGTTTCCATGTTCAACTGTAACAAAGAGAACCACACCCTTTGCCTAGATTTCCGACTGCCGTATTCCAACTTGTGGGGGATGTTTCCAAGAAGTCAACCTTAACGCAGCAACCAACCTCCCTAAAACCAAACTGGTCATATCCTCAAAAATAATTGCATTTATCCCATCTTCTAGTAAAGTAATGCTCAAAATTCTCCAAGCCAGGCTTCAGCAATATGTGAACCGTGAACTTCCAGATGTTCAAGCTGGTTTTAGAAAAGGCAGAGGAACCAGAGATCAAATTGCCAACATCCACTGGATCATCGAAAAAGCAAGAGAGCTCCAGAAAAACATCTATTTCTGCTTTATTGACTATGTCAAAACCTTTGACTGTGTGGATCACAATAAATTGTGGAAAATTCTAAAAGAGATGGGAATACCAGACCACCTGACCTGCCTCTTGAGAAACCTATATGCAGGTCAGGAAGCAACAGTTAGAACTGGACATGGAACAACAGACTGGTTCCAAATAGGAAAAGGAGTATGTCAAGGCTGTATATTGTCACCCTGCTTATTTAACTTATATGCAGAGTATATCATGAGAAACGCTGGGCTGGAGGATGCTCAAGCTGGAATCAAGATTGCCGGGAGAAATATCAATAACCTCAGATATGCAGATGACACCACCCTTATGGCAGAAAGTGAACAGGAACTAAAGAACCTCTTGATGAAAGTGAAAGAGGAGAGTGAAAAAGTTGGCTTAAAGCTCAACATTCAGAAAACTAAGATCATGGCATCTGGTCCCATCACTTCATGGCAAATAGATGGGGAAACAGTGGCTGACTTTATTTTTCTGGGCTCCAACATTGCTGCAGATTGTGATTGTAGCCATGAAATTAAAAGACGCTTGCTCCTTGGAAGGAAAGTTATGACCAATCTAGATAGCATATTCACAAGCAGAGACATTACTTTGCCAACAAAGGTCCGTCTAGTCAAGGCTATGGTTTTTCCAGTAGTCAAGTATGGATGTGAGAGTTGGACTGTGAAGAAAGCTGAGTGCCGAAGAATTGATGCTTTTGAACTGTGGTGTTGGAGAGGACTCTTGAGAGTCCCTTGGGCTGCAAGGAGATCCAACCAGTCCATTCTAAACGAGATCAGTCCTGGGTGTTCACTGGAAGGACTGATGTTGAAGCTGAAACTCCAATACTTTGGCCACCTGATGCGAAGAACTGACTCATTGGAAGAGACCTTGATGATAGGAAAGATTGAAGGCAGGAGGAAAAGGGGACGACAGAGGATGAGATGGTTGGATGGCATCACTGACACAATGGACATGAATTTGAGTAAACTCTGGGAGTTGGTGATGGACAGGGAGGCCTGGCATGCTGCAGTTCATGGGTCGCAAAAGTCGGACACGACTGAGCGACTGAACTGAACTGATCCCATCTTCGCTTCATTATGATGTTAATTTTTAAATATCTACAGGATGTCTTCATTTAGGAAGGCTACATGATCCTTAAGTCACTTGAATACTGCTAAAATCACTTCAGGTAGTCCCCATGAATTTTAGAGAGCATCTTGTAATAGGTAACAGTTCTCCGTGTTTCATTTTTTCATACATAAACAAGGAAACCTAAGCCAGTGTCACTATCCATTTCCAGGGACAGCATGATTTTCTGGTTAGAAATAGTAACTGGAGAATTTCAGTGGAAGTCATTTCCAAAATTATAAATTGACTGTTACAAAGTGTAAGCTGAAGGTTTTTTGTAAGCATTCTTTATGTTTTTTGGCAAGCATTTTGTGAAGAAAAAATATAGCTAGATGAGAAAAGAATACATTTATATATATATTATATATATACCCAAACTTGAGTATAAAAAAGACTTCTTTAATTTTGATACGTGTTTGATAATAGGACATCATCTAATGTCTTCTTAAGGAGTCACTTTCTTCATGAAAGTGAAAGTGAAGTCGCTCAGTCGTGTCCAACTCTTTGTGAACCCATGGACTGTAGCCCACCAGGCTCCTCCATCCGTGGGATTTTCTAAGCAAGAATACTGGAGTGGGTTGCCGTTTCCTTCTCCAGGGGATCTTCCCGACCCAGGGATCAAACCCGGGTCTCCCTCATTGCAGGCAGATGCTTTACAAAACCCAGGTCTCCCTCATTGCAGGCAGATGCTTTACCATCTGAGCCACCAGGGAATCCTTATATCTTTTTGTACAGAAGCAATACAGTGAGCTCTGCTTCTGTCTGTTGATTGAGAGCAATAATTTACTTCCAGGCTTCAAAAGAGAAACACTTAATTTGAGGTCTTTGCTTTCTCCTCACCTTTTAAATTCAAAAGTATCCTTCTTTCAATAAGTGTTAATTCAGTGTTTTAGATATTTGACTGAGTATTCGTGGAAAAGATGAAAAAAGACAGTTCCTGACACCAAAAAGCCACCCCCAGGGTGGGGACTTGGGGTGGAAATAAAGGATGGTGTATGGGTAGGGTGGGGAGATGTACCAGTGCTGAGAGCACAGAGGCAGGACACATCACCCATGTGTACCAGGTGTGGGAGGGGCAGGGTCGTTGTGGCTGGTAGCTGTGGGTGGCAAAAGGAGGCAAAGAAGCCCTCCTGGGGCTGGTATTTGACTCATTGTGATGTATTATGGCCGCAACTGAGTTTGCAGGGAGGGGAGAAGGAGGTCCAGAGACAGGTGTGCTTGTTTGCTATATAAAGGAACCCACATTATATGAATCTGAAAGTTCTGGGGAGCCCATGAAGGATATTAGAGAAGTAACTTTGTCAGCATTGTCTACTCAGAAAGATCACTCTGGCTGCACTGTAAAGGCTAGGTTGGAGGAGCTACAGATTAGAGACAGAAAGTCGCTTTGTGTTGTATTGGGTGAGCCTAAATTTGTCAATGGCAGCAATTAGACTGGAACATATAAGAAATATATTAAGGAGGAGTTGATGGCAGGATACATGCATATTTTTCTGATTTGCATTTTATTATTATGCTGAGCCAATGTGTAAACTAAGCATTTTCGAGGTACCTGGTATTGTGATTTGAAGAAATAAAATTTAAATACAAAAATAACTATCTGAAGTTTAACCATAGTGAAACCACCTCAGCTTTATGTACTCCATCATAACAGTAGATTGGATTGCTGCAGGTTCTCTTAACAGGGACATAAAGTCTTATGTGCTCTCTGATTTGCAGTTAAATTAAATCTCTCATTATGTGTCAGATTTTAAGATACTTGAAAAACTATTCCAAAAGCATAACTTCCTGGGTTTCATTGCCTTCTCATCCATATGCACTCAATACCTTTTTGGTCTTCTGTTACTTCTGCTGATTCTGTTTTATTGGCCTTTACCTGTCTTTAGTTGTTTCTGCTTATATTTTTCTGGAACTACTTTTTCCCAGGATTTGGGGGTTCTTTCATGGCTCCTTCTCCATCGCCAGTGACTCCAGCTCAGAATAACCTGCTACAGCCCAACTTTGAGGCAGCTTTTGGAACAACGCCTTCAACTTCTAGCAGCAGCTCCTTTGATCCTTCAGGTGAGGCAGTGATTTTTCAAATATTCTTTTTATTTGTTCTGTTTCTAAAATACACCGCCTCAGGTTCGTGTGATATCAGGAAATTTATAAGCAAATATTGAATGAAGACCTGGTTTTAAAACTGTTCAATAAATCTCTCCTTCTGTAACCTAAGTAAATATTTTCCATACATTTTTAGTGGCTTTAAGAATAACCTGCAGTCTCTTTCTGTTTTTGTTTTTATTTTTTAGCAGAAATTTAACTTAACATGCACACCATCTGTTTGCATGAGCTTATGTGCACGTGGTTTGGAGAAAGTTAAGGGAAAACAAATACTTTGTGCTAAATCTTTGTGCAGTATCTCAATGTGTAGACACTCCCACTGCTGTTGCTTACACTCTCTGAAGTTTGCCTGGCCCTCCGTTTGATGAAGTTGACACGAATAGTATTCTTTGCCTGCCTTTAACCTTTCATCCTGCTGTCATTTTGTTTGTATTTTCTTCCATTCTACTCTTCTCATGCTGGGTCCCTACTACAAATTTTCAATTGGTGAGTTTTTGGTAATTGTGTTTCAGAAACACCCCAACTATATCCTCTGCCTGACAATTTGGTTGCTTCCATTGCCAGTGCTGAGTTGAATGCTGTCCTTCATTTAATTTAGAATTATTGTAGAGTGGTGTGTGTATGGTAAATATGCATTGTTTTTTATATATTAAAAAATTAGCAACCATAAAACTTTTGATGTAGGTATCACCAGAAGCTTTTCTACAAATTCTATGAGACAGCATTTTTGAATAGTCTCTCTGTATTCCGGGAACTAAACAAATGGTCATTTGTTACATGCTGATCAGGAACCATCAATAATAGCATGATTCTTAATACTGAAAATAGCATATATTGTAGCTATGCCCTTAAAGTTAGAACCAGAAGTGGTTCTAACTTTCATACTACAATGAAAGAAACAAAAATCAAAATTCTTGCTTCTACAGTATGTTTTTCAGATATTTGTTAATAGGTACTAATCATCAGATCAGATTTTACCCCAGCACTGATTTCATAGGAATTAGGAGATTCAGACTTTCTTTCTCATTTAAGAATTTTTATAAAAGTAGGCACTGTAACTACCACATATTGAATGCCTATTTTGAGTGAGCATTATAGTAAAGGCATGACGTATATCATCTAGTTTAATCTCCACAACAAATCCATGTTGTAGTTGTACTCTTCCCACTTACAGGTAATAAAAACTCAGACAGTCACTTTCTCAAAGTC
The DNA here is from genome assembly GCF_002263795.3 of Bos taurus. Lineage (NCBI taxonomy): Eukaryota > Metazoa > Chordata > Mammalia > Artiodactyla > Bovidae > Bos > Bos taurus. Next base: position 23,504,304 of record NC_037336.1, on the reverse strand, counting down.
ACACACTAGTGAGGCAGCTGACATGAGCCCAATTCTGATTCCCAAGTCTGTGTTCTTTCCTGAACGTTACACAATTTCTTTTTTCCACTTTCATGTTCATTAGTATTTCCGTACTTTATGAGTAGCCATATGTAGAGATGTTTTTTTGTTGTTATCGTCATTGAAAGTATGGATTAAGTGCCTTCTTTGGTAAAATTGTAAATGTATTTGTTTCATTCTTTTTCAAAAGAGTTTCCCTTTGATTTTGCATATTTCTTTTGCAATTATTCTGAACCTGTTCTATTTGATTTCCAGTGTTTGATGGTCTAGGTGATCTTCTGATGCCAACCATGGCACCAACTGGGCAGCCTGCACCCATCTCACTGGTACCACCAAGTCCTGCAATGGCGGCAAGCAAAGCCCTTGGGAGTGACCTTGACTCATCTCTTGCCAGCTTAGTAGGCAGTGAGTAATAGAATAGTTTTCTTTAGCAGAATCATATGTGAATTTTTTTCTCTCTCTCTTTTTTTTTTTTTGTATGAATTGTTTCTGAATTCACTTACAGGTGAGTATGTCAAGGAGTAGACAGAAATTCATAGTGTTTTACCCAGTACAATTCCTTGGAAGATATACAGTCCCTGTGCCATTGTCTCACAAGCAACATGGAGGCCACTTTTAATCTGAATTGCCAAAGGTGTAATTAGAGAGCATGTAGAGTAAAATCTAAGTGTATTATCTTAAATAAAGTATTTAATTTTTTATTTCATTTGAAAATAACATATTTACCAATTGAGTATCCAAATTAGTTTCAGTTATTCATTGAACAAATATTTATTGAGCACCAGGCAGTCTTCCAAGCTCTAGAGATAAATCAGTGAACAAAGCAGATAGAAATTTCTGTTCTTACAGTGCTTAGCAGGGCAGAGACAACATTAAATATTTTCAAATAAATAAATTCTCTAATATGTTAGGTTGTAAATGCCATGGAGAAAAACCAGGACATCCAAAGAGGGTCTGTAAGTACTACAGAGTAGCCCTCACTGAGAAGGTAAAATTTGTGCAAAGATTTGAAGGTAAAGGAATGAATCATATGGATATCTGAAGGAAAAAATTTGCAGGCAAAGGAGATGGCCAGTGCAAAGGCACTGGGGCAGATGATTGCCTGGTATACTCAAGGAGTTCCATGGACATTAGTGACTGGAGCTGGGTAAGTGAAGGAGAGAATCCTAGGAGATGAGGGAGCTATTACAAAGATTGGCCTTGTTTTAACTCTGAATTCAGTTATTTTGTTAAGGTGAATGGGCTTACCATCACCAATACATTTTGTTTCACTCAAGGCTATATCAAAAGTTTATCAGATCCCTGAGACAACTTTTTTCCTATGTAGTATTCCTTCAGACATATTTTTGTTTCCCATTCCCATGATTTAAAGAATACATTTCTCCAAAGAATATATACATATGGCCACATGAAAAGGGGCTCAACATCAGTCATCTGTGAAATGTCTATCCAAACCACAGTGAAATATTACTTCACAACCATTTTTTGCCATTTAGTTGCTATATCATGTCCAACTCTTTTGCGACCCCATGTACCATAACCCGCCAGGCTTCCCTGCTGTGAAATTCTCCAGGCCAGAAAACTGGAGTGGGTTGCCATTTCCTCCAGGGGTCTTCCCAACCCAGGGATCGAACCCAAGTCTGCTGCACTGCAGGCGGATTCTTTACCACTGAGCCACCAAGGAAGCTAGTTCACGCGCATTAGGATGGCTGTAATAAAAAAGATCATAACTAGTCTTGATGAAGACGTGGAAAAATTAAAACCCTCACTTCATGGGAAATAGATGGGGAACAGTGGAAATAGTGTCAGACTTTATTTTGGGGGGCTCCAAAATCACTGCAGATGGTGACTGCAGCCATGAAATTAAAGGACACTTACTCCTTGGAAGGAAAGTTATGACCAACCTAGATAGCATATTCAAAAGTAGAGACATTACTTTGCCAACAAAGGTCCATCTAGTCAAGGCTATGGTTTTTCCTGTGGTCATGTATGGATGTGAGAGTTGGACTGTGAAGAAGGCTGAGCGCTAAAGAATTGATGCTTTTGAACTGTGGTGTTGGAGAATACTCTTGAGAGTCCCTTGGACTGCAAGGAGATCCAGCCAGTCCATTCTGAAGGAGATCAGCCCTGGGATTTCTTTGGAAGGAATGATGCTAAAGCTGAAACTCCAGTACTTTGGCCACCTCATGTGAAGAGTTGACTCATTGGAAAAGACTCTGATGCTGGGAGGGATTGGGGGCAGGAGGAGAAGGGGACGACAGAGGATGAGATGGCTGGATGGCATCACTGACTCGATGGACGTGAGTCTGAGTGAACTCCGGGAGTTTGTGATGGACAGGGAGGCCTGACGTGCTGCAATTCATGAGGTTGCAAAGAATCGGACGCGACTGAACTGAACTGAACTGAACATTACTGGGGAGAATGTATTGATAACATTGAGCAGCTGCCATGAAAAGTGATTTGGCAGTTTCTGGAAATGTTAAACATACAGTTACCATTCACCAGAGGGGATACCAGGTGACTCGCCTAGAAAGCTCTTCCCTAGATCTCTGTGCAGCTTTGCACAAGCTTCATCCCATGAGGCTTCCTTGAGCACCCTATTTAATCCTGCCTGCCCCCACTCTCAACCTAACCCACCAGCTCTCTCTTACCCTGTTCTTCATATTCACTTTTCCATAGGCTTGCTGTATTGCCTCTAGTAGCTTATATACTCTTCTATTATTTTGTTGTTTTATCATCCATCTCACCCCAAGAGAATGCAAATTCCTCTGTGACTGGGATCTTTATTTGCATCACTGGCTTATCTCATATACTTAGAACAGTGCCTGGCATATGGGGGCTCAATAAATATTTGCTGTAGTAGTCAATGATTTGAGATTAGAGCAGAATGATTTAACCCATTGGGTCAGGAGTTGCCAAGACAACTCACATAATTCGTAGATTCACTAGAAGGACCCAAGGGAGTCAGCACATGGTTGTACTCACAGCTGAGATTATAGCAGAATCGTAAGGATACACAGCTGGATCATCAAGGGAAAAGTCCAGAAGAATCCACACATGGACTTCCTTATGCTCTCTCCTCCCTAAGAGGGGAAGAACACACAAACATGCAACAACACACAAAGGTTTCTGCCCAGGAAAGCCCTTTATAAAGATTCAGCATCCAAGGTTTTTATTGGATCCTCATCCTGTAGGCACTCTGCCTAACATGTACCAAAATACCAGCCAGTCTCCTGAAAGGAAAGCAGATTTTCAGCATAAACCTAGTTGCTTGTACAGTTCAGACAAGTGAGCCATGCTTATCATTAGGAGAACAACTGTAGAGAACAATTTGGCTTCCCAGGTAGCTCAGTGATAAAGAACCTGCCAGCCAATCATCCCTGGGTCAGGAAGATCCCCTGGAGAAGGAAATGGCAAGCCACTCCAGTATTGTTGCCTGGGAAATCCCATGGAGTCTCAAAGAGTGGGACACGACCTAGCCACTGAGCCACAGAGAACAGTTTATATTAGCCAAGTTCCCACCCACACAGGCCTAAGATAGCAATCTCAAGCCTCCTAAGTTCACACATTTCTGAATACAGATTGACTTTAAAGTTTGATCCTTAAGAATAACGTGAAGTGAAAGAAAATGCTGGACTTGTGAATATGTTTCCTAAAGTGGTTTCTCTTCTGTAAAACTAAATGCAGTCATTTGTATGCAAAATATGGACTTTTTTTAGACCTCTGTTTCTTTGATCTTTTAAATGTCATATCATTTAAACTGAGTATAGAGATTTAAATTCTTTTTTCTCTTATCCATTTATAGATCTTGGAATTTCTGGTACCACATCCAAAAAGTAAGTATTTTTGAAACTGTCTGGTTTTCTTATGACAGTGTATTTGTACTTGTTTGAGACTATCAAACCTTGTACTTAATGGAGTATTACTCATTCTCAGACTAGGTAAATTGGTTTTTATTTCATTGTCAGTTTTTGTTTTGTTGTTATTCTACTGGAATCTCTATTCCACTATTGACTCTGCAATGAAAAGGAATAATCTGTTTCAGTCTCCAGATTCACACTAAATTATATCTAGAAATACTTGGGAATTGTGGTTTGAATACTTTAATAGCTTTAAATTCTAGATGCATTGTAATATTCCTCGCTAACATTGATTTTAAAAAGTGTCTCATGGAATCAGTTCTAAGGAAGAATAGTAAAAATGACAATGTATATGTTTTTTAGATGCATATTTCAATATCTCTGAAATTGGGATGCATTTAGCAATAGATATAATCTTATAATCACTGGAAGGCAGGTGGTAGTCATGATTCAATTGTGTGAAACCTTCTGTTGAAGCCACTAAGATCCAGAAAGTGCCATCATGGATTCATTATCAGTTCAGCGAAGGGTAGACAGTATTTATGACTTACTTGGAAGTTTTTGTAACCAGTGATGAATTCAGTTGAATTTTGTGGCACATTTTTCCATGAGCAGTGACAGGAAATTCCTGTTGTCACTGAGGTCAAAACTCTCTTGATGTTTTTGTCAAATGTCCTTAAGCTCTCTTAGATACGATATGGTAAGGCTCTTCTGTCTGTTTCATCCATTCTCTTTATTACTTCTTGACCCCAAATACAAATAAACATTTAAGGAGCCACATACTATTCTTTTCTGATTGTGTGTGTGTGTGTTGCATGGTTGATTTTAGGGGAGATCTTCAGTGGAATGCTGGAGAGAAGAAGTTGACTGGGGGTGCCAACTGGCAGCCGAAAGTAGCCCCTGCCACCTGGTCAGCAGGCGTTCCACCCAGCGCACCCTTGGTACGTAGCTCCCAGAGGCCAGAGTGGTGCAGGCACTGTGCCAGTTTCCAGGTGTATGGAGCAGGGAGCATGTTGCTGAATTTTGCTACTGATGTTGTACTTCTTGATCCGTGTTGAAGAAATGGAGCAAGATGCAATATTTACCAAAAGGCACATTTCATTGACTTTATATTTACTAAAGATTATGACCTAGCTTTTTAAGTATTTCAAAATAGTATTTATACTACTTCAGACATTAGTTTTTTATTTCTACAATTATAGAAATGATATTTCGATATTTTGAAACATGTAATACCATTGATATTTATCTATGTTTTTACCACATCTCTTGCCCACATTTCCTGATGGTCATAAATAATGAATACTTTTATTCTTGGCAGAAAGAGTGAGCTGTTTTCTATTGTGTACCTGAACTTTCATTTTAAAACCCTATGAAGTCTTCTCACTGTTTTTTAAATTTGAAACTACTATCACCGCCTTTCCTATGAAATTTAGATAGGTCTCGTTTCTGTATCCCCTGGAGTAGAAAATAGCAACCCATTCCAGTATTCTTCTCTGGAGAATCCCATGGACAAAGGAGCCTGGCAGGCTGTAGTCTATGGGGTTACAAGGAGTTAGACCCAATTGTGAAATAACACTTTTGTTTTCAATACTGTTATTATTAATTGAACTACAACTTAAGTGGTAGTTTCTATAGGAAAATATCTTCTCAGACTTGGTTTCCAAAACCCACTTCCTTTGGTCTCCCCACTCCACCTGCTGGTGTTTGTAAGAGAGCAGGAAACTCAAGGACTAATGCTTTCTGCCTTTGGTGAGTTCAAAGTCTGAAAGAACGTAATTTTAAGAAGTGATTTCTAAAAGATAACAATGAGAAGATTGCCTATTATATCTGGATGTTTACCTTTTAAAATCTTTCTTTGCATAAGACAATGCTTAAGAGGGCCATTTTTGTATTTATCTATAAATAAAGTTCCATTTTAATTTTTGTAAAGGATACTTAGTAGAAAACTACCCATCTCTTTTAAACTGACCTATAGGTCTGGAAGATCCCCTAGAGAAGGAAATGGCAACCCACTCCAGTATTTTTGCCTGGAGAATCCCATGGACAGAGGAGCCTGGCAGGCTGCAGTCCATGGGGTCGCAAGAGTCGGACCCGACTTAGTGACTAAACCACCACCACCATGCCCAGGATAGCCATGTAATTTATTGTGCAAACTAGTGCTCTTTGAGGGCGAAAGGAAGCATAATTGTTACTCTGGGGCCCCAAGCATGTGTCTGGTGGCCCACATAGATGCTGAGACCATAGGCAGGTAGCACTCTGGGCCTAGGCAGCTGCATTCCATTCTTTATTTTCTTAGTCTATTTTTTTGAAATATAGTTGATTTACAATGTTGTGTTAATTTCTGCTGTGCAGCAAAGTGATTCAGCTGTACATATATATGTATATATTCTTTTTCATACTCTTTTCCATTATGGTTTATCACAGGATGTTGCGTATAGTCCCCTGTACTGTACAGTAGGACTTTGTTGTTTATCCATTCTCTGTATAAGAGCTTGCTTCTGCTAACCCCAAGCTCCCATCCCATCCCTCAACTGCACTGCATTCTTAAATACAAAAACAGTGTTGGCGGTAGAGGGAGAGAGACTCGATAACTCTGAATAAAATCCCTAAAGAAAGAAAAAGCTTCTTCAGAACGCATCTTATACATCTGTTAATACTGCACATTGTCAAGAAATCTCTTAATTTATATTATCATCACCAAATTAAAAGAACTCATTTTTCTATTCTCTTCTATGCAAAATTAAAGAGATCTTATACGCAGTCCTAAGTAGTTTATACTCTTCCCTGGTGGCTTAGATGGTAAAGCGTCTGCCTACAATGTGGGAGACCTGGGTTCAATCCCTGGGTCGGGAAGATCTCCTGGAGAAGGAAATGGCAACCCACTCCAGTATTCTTGCCTGGAAAATCCCATGGACGGAGGAACCTGGTTAGGCTACAGTCCATGGGGTCACAAAGAGTCAGACACGACTGGGATGCTGAGGATCTAGCGTTGCTCTTATCAGCAAGATAAAGCTGTTCAGTGTTTTGGTTTGGGTTTTTTTTTCAGTTAGGGTATAGTTGATTTACAATGTTGTGTTAGTTTCTACTGTACAACAAAGTGAATTAGCTTTGTGTGTGTGTGTGTGTGTGTGTGTGTGTGTGTGTATATCCCTCCTTCTTGGACCTCTTTCCCACCTACCCACCCCCATTCAGTGTTTTTTTAACTGGTTAGTTAAAAAACAGTCATGGTGATAGCAAAGTCAAAGAAGAGGATAGGGGAGTGGAGGGAAAGGTGGTGAGAATACTGATATCTGGCAGATCAACCATAGGTTAAAAAAAAAAAAAAAAAGATTTGGAGCCAGAGGTGGAGAGTAAGATAAGAAAGAAAAGTCTCAGGCAGAATCCACTCAACTGGGGATTATTGTGAACAAACTCAGCAAGACACTGGCTGCCAGGTTTCTATATGGGGCAGTTTGCTGAGTAATGAGGCCATTATGCCCAAAGGGGAACAAGGGAAAAGTATTTTAAAGACAGTGTTGAGCTGGAGACCTTCCTTGACCATCACCTCCCCTAAGATGAAGATTTTAACCATACACAGTCAAGAATTCATCAGATAGTTAACAAACAACTCTTTTGCTTCTCTGAGGCCACAGGGCCACCAGTTATCTGATTGGCAGGCAGCATCCTAGAGACTGAGATTAACATTCTCATTCCTTTTAAACCCCCAAACACCTTATTTTTGTTTATGGGGCAGAAAACTTTACACTGTTAATAATGAAACTCAAGAAAGTTAAAGACAGTAGACCTTAGCATAAAATGTCCACAGCAGCTGTGGAAAGAGAAATTAGAACAACAAAAGTAATCTTTTAGGAGGGCAGAGTTGCCTAAACAGAGTTGTAGTTCTGTTTCTTTTGTTTATTTTCCTTAACGTTTTAGGCAGCAATATGAAGGCAGTTATTTTTTCATTGTTAACCCTCACTTCGTCACAAAATTTTACTACCATTTGCTCCATTTAAAGCAGAACTGTACTTCCCGATCAAAATTATGGTTTGCTTTCACTTTAATCATTCTGAGTTTCTCTGGCTTCCATCCACCCCAGTTCTCTCATAAAATGTCTCTTGCATTTTTCTATTCCTTAAATACGTTTGAGTCTCTTTTTCTAAGGACAGTCAAGAAAAAGAAGAGAGAGCTGAGATGTGTGCTTCAGAAGCAATGAGGGAGGGTTTGCAGGTTTTCCCATTAATCTGCAGGCCTTTGTTTTTGAGTAGGACATGAAAAGGTGGATGTCAGGGTGAAGACCCTTCTGCTGCCTTTTATAGATTTTATTAAGAGACAAGAGCTGGGTTACTTTTCTCAGTTTGTTTTAAATTCCCCTTAAATGCTGCTTAAAGGTGCAACTCTTAAAACTTTTCAGATGACAGCACCCAAATTAGATGTAAAAACTTTTAACAGGACTGGCATACTATCATGGCCATCAATAGGGTTATTCATTCCTAGTTTTGAGCACAACAGACCTGCTCAGTTTCCATCAGACAAACTAGGAAGGTACTTGCAACTCAGAAATATGTGCATTTTGTAGAAGGCCATAGTTCTGCCCCTAAAACCAGCTAACCTTTATACATCTGTAGGTGAAACATTTTGTCGAGGATTAAAAAAGAAAATAATTTTTTAAACCTTAGGATAAATAATATTGAGGGGATAAATTATTGAGTTAATCTACCATTTGAACAAAATGGCAAACTTAGACTCTCTTTAAATTTTTGACCCATTTATTTGATCAGGAATATCTGCAGATTCACTTTGTTTTGATAACTAGTTAAAAACCTTTTTGCTTTCACATCACTAAATCCTAATGATACAATTCTTGTAAAAAATACAATTGTTATTGTAAGGTACAATTCTGATAAAGCAATTCCAATCAATGATACAATTCTTAGTCTGTTGAGTAGCCTACCCCTAGACTGTTGAAATAATGAGTAGAGTGAATCTGAAATATAATATTTGTCTTATAGAGGAAGAAAAATAACTTTCCCTCTATCCTTCTAAGTTCTTAGTGGAGACTCCTGTAGTAACACATATTAACAAGAGAAAAACAGAAACTTGTTAACATGTATGCTTCATATATACATGGGAGATACCAAAGGGAAAAAATGAGTAACTCCCTGAGGTGGTCTAAGCCACTGGCTGAAATAACCATCTTCAGCTAAAAACAAAAGAAAGAAAAATATAGGGTGGCCAGTTAATGGAGAGGTTACCAGGAAAAGCGGGTCAACAAAGGTAAGATTTGTTATACAGGGCTTCCCTGATGGCTCAGCGGTGTAGAATCCGACTGCCAGTGCAGGAGACAGAAGTTTGATCCCTGACCCAAGAAGGTCTCACGTGCCACAGAGCAACTGAGCATCACAACCACTGCGTCTGTGCTCTAGAGCCTGGGAATTGCATACTGAAGCCCGCATGCCCTAAAACCTGTGCTCTGCAACAAGAGAAGCCACTGCAATGAGAAGCCTGCGCACTGCAACTAGAAAGGAGCCCATGCTTGCCACAGCTAGAGAAAAGCCCATGCAGCAACAAAGACCCAGCACCCACCAGAAATAAACAAATAAATAGAATTATTTTTAAAATTCATTCTTTACATTTAAGTCAATGACTTCTCTATTGATAAGAGATTCTCTTGTGATTTAGTCATCCTACTCTTCCTGGTACAGAAAGGGGGAGACCCTTAAGTGGGATCTCCTTTGTAAATCTAAACACACCTTACAAAAGTTTAATGTCTACTGTTGTCAGGGCTCCTCCTGCATCTGCTGTTCTTCAGAATAATCAGCTCATAAGAATCCTGGTTCCAAAAAACATATTGGGGGGATATTTTGCTACCCTTCAGTATTTTCTTTCTTTTAAAAAATGTTTTAGATAAATTTGTATAACATTAAGTTACAACTTTAAAAGTGTATAATTCAGTGATTTTTAGTATTTTTTTGAAGTTGTAAAACTTACATTCTCTATAATTCCAGAATATTTCCATCACCCCAAAGAGGAACATGGTCTTTCCCAATTTTCTGCTTCCCTATTCCATGACATCCAAAAATTTACTGTTTCTGTGGATTTGCCTCTTCTAGATTTTTAATATAAACAGAATCCTACCCTAGGGAGTCTTATGTGCATGACTTCTTCCACTTAGCCTAATGTTTTCAAGGTTGATCTGTGTTGTAGCATGTAACAGTACTTCATTATTTTATGGCCGACAGTTCTGTTGTTTGGATATACCACATTTTGTTTGTTCATTCATTAATGAATGGACATTTGTGTTTCCACGTTTTGGCTATTATGAAAGATACTTCTGTTATTTGTATACAAGTTTTGGTAAGGATATATGTCCTCAGTTTCCTTGGGAATATACCTAGGAATGTAATTGTCAGGACTTGTGTGACTCTGTTGAGCTTTTTGAGGAACTGACGCACTTTACCACAGCAGCTGCATCATCTTATATATTTATACCATCAGTGCATAGGGTTTCAGTTGTGACTTTCATATGAATTTCCTTAATGACTAAAGATCTTGAGAATCTTTTCATGTGCCTAATGGTCATTTGTATATCTTTTTTTTTTTTTTTTGAGGAATGTGGTGAGTTCTAAGGGATCTTTATTATTCTGGATCAGATCAGATCAGATCAGTCGCTCAGTCGTGTCCGACTCTTTGCAACCCCATGAATCGCAGTACGCCAGGCCTCCCTGTCCATCACCAGCTCCCGGAGTTCACTGAGACTCACGTCCATCGAGTCAGTGATGCCATCCAGCCATCTCATCCTCTGTCGTCCCCTTCTCCTCTTGCCCCCAGTCCCTCCCAGCATTATTCTGGATACTAGATGCTTATGAGACATAGGATTTGCAAATATTTTCTCCTATTCTGTGAGTCACCTTCATTTTTTTGATAGTATATTTTAATGCACAAGTTTTAAATTCTGATAAACTCCAATTTTATCTATTTTTGTTGCTTGTGCTTTTGGTGTCATGTTCAAGAAACGGTTGCCTTATCCAAGGTCTTAAAGATTTATACCTAGACTTCTTTCTAAGAGTTTATAATTTTATCTGTTACATTAGGTCTTTGACCTATTTTTTAGGCTCATTTTCATATGTGGTATGAGATAGGGGTCCAAATTGTTTGTGTTGCATGCACAAACCCAGTTAATCCGAGAATCATTTGTTGAAAATACTGTTTTTTCAACAATATTCTTCACAGTCTTCTCAAATATCAGCTGACTGTAGATGTGTAAATTATTTCCAGACTCTCTGTTCTGCTGTATGGATCTATGTGTCTGTCCTCATGCCAGTACCACAGTGTTTTCATCAATGTAGCTTAGTTGTAAGTTTTGAAACCAGAAAGTGTAAACGAACCAAATTCGTTCTTGTTTTTCAAGATTGTTTTGTCTATTCTGGGTCATTGGATTTCCATATAAATTTCAGGTTCAGATTGTCCGTTTTTCTAAGAGAAGTAGTTAAAGTTGATAGGGATTGAAATTTTGATAGGAATCACACTGAATCTATAAAGCGAATTGGGAAGTATTGTCATCTTAACAATATTAGTCTTCTAGTCGGAGAAGGCAATGGCACCCCACTCCAGTACTTTTGCCTGAAAAATCCCGTGGATGGAGGAGCCTGGTGGGCTGCAGTCCTTGGGGTCGCTAAGAGTCAGACACAGCTGAGCAACTTCACTTTGACTTTTCACTTTCATGCGTTGGAGAAGGAAATGGCAACCCACTCCAGTGTTCTTGCCTGGAGAATCCCAGGGACGGGGGAGCCTGGTGGGCTGCCATCTATGGGGTCACACGGGGTCAGACACGACTGAAGTGACTTAGCAGCAGCAGCAGCAGTCCTTAATAGATTAGACGATGTCTATTTTGCAAGTTGTCTTTAATTTCTTCAACAATGTTTTATAGCTGTCAGTGTATAAGTGTTCTACTGTCTTGTTAAATTTATTTCTAAGTGTGTTATTTTTAATGCTGTTATAGATTAAATTTTTTGTAATTGCATTTTTTATTGTTCATTGCTAGTCTGAACACCACATTGATTTTTGTATATTTATTTTTTATCTTGCAACTTTGCTGAACTTGTTTATTAACTCTGATGGTTTTTTGTGTGTGAATTCTTTGATTTTCTCTGTATAAGATAATGTCATCTGCAAATAGAGATAGATTTGTTTCTTCCTTTTTTATTTGAATGCTGTTTCTTTTTCTTACCTAATTGCACTGACAAGATCTCCTAGTACCTCTTTATCTTGTTCTTAGGGAGAAAACTTTCAGTCATTCAACATTAAATATGATATTTAGTTCAGTTCAGTTCAGTCACTCAGTCGTGTCTGACTCTTTGTGACCCCATGAACTGCAGCATGCCGGGCCTCCCTGTCTATCACAAACTCCTGGAGTCCAGCCAAACCCATGTCCATGGAGTCGGTGATGCCATCCGACCATCTCATCCTCTGTCGTCCCCTTCTCCTGCCCTCAATCTTTCGCAGCATCAGGGTTTTTTCCAGTGAGTCACCTCTTTGCATCAGGTGGCCAAAATACTGGAGTTTCAGCTTCAACATCAGTCCTTCCAGTGAACACCCACGACTGATCTCGTTTAGGATGGACTGGTTGGATCTCCTTGCAGTCCAAAGGACTCTCAAGAGTCTTCTCCAAAACCACAGTTCAAAAGCATCAATTCTTCTGCACTCAGCTTTCTTTATAGTCTAACTCTCACATCCATACATGACCACTGGAAAAACCATAGCCTTGACTAGATGGACCTTTGTCAGCAAAGTAATGTCTCTGCTTTTCAATATGCTGTCTAGGTTGGTCATACCTTTTCTTCCAAGGAGTAAGCATCTTTTAATTTCATGACTGAAATCAGCATCTGCAGTGACTTTGGAGCCCCCAAAAATAAAGTCTGACACTGTTTCCACTGTTTCCCCATCTATTTGCCATGAAGTGATGGGACCAGAGGCCATGATCTTAGTTTTCTGAATGTTGAGCTTTAAGCCAACTTTTTCACCCTCCTCTTTCACTTCCATCAAGAGGCTCTTTAGTTCCTCTTCACTTTCTGCCATAAGGGTGGTGTCATCTGCATATCTGAGGTTATTGATATTTCTCCTGGCAATCTTGATTCCAATTGTATTTCTTCCAGCCCAGCATTTCTCATGATGTACTCTGCATATAAGTTAAATAAGCCGGGTGACAATATATAACCTTGACGTACTCCTTTTCCTATTTGGAACCAGTCTGTTGTTCCATGTCCAGTTCTAACTGTTGCTTCCTGACCTGCATACAGGCTTCTCAAGAGGTAGGTCATCAGAGAAGGCAATGGCACCCCACTCCAGTACTTTTGCCTGGAAAACCCCATGGACGGAGGAGCCTGGTACGCTGCAGACCTTGGGGTCACTAAGAGTCGGACATGACTGAGCGACTTCACTTTCACTCTTCACTTTGATGCATTGGAGAAGGAAATGGCAACCCACTCCAGTGTTCTTGCCTGGAGAATCGCAGGGACGGGGGAGCCTGGTGGGCTGCCGTCTATGGGGTCGCACAGAGTCAGACACGACTGAAGCAACTTAGCAGCAGCAGCAGCAGCCATAGATTCATCCATCATCAAATCACTGAACAGCATAATTAATTTTTTTACAATTAATGAACCTACAATGACACAACATACTCAAAAACCATAATTTACATGAGTCTTCACTCCTGATGTTGTACGTTAAATGGATTCGAACACATATATGATGATATGAATCCTTCACACAGAGATTTTTTTCGATCCTAAAAATCCTCTGTGATTACCAAATTCATCAATTCATATTCTGGCAACCCAACACTGGCAACCACTTAACTTTTTATTGTCCCCGTAGTTTTACATTATGCAGAATATCATATAGTTTGCAGATATCAACTGTGTTCCTCAAGCAATTAACCTAACTTCTCTGAGCAATGGATCACTCATATGTAAAATGGAAGTCAGTATCATCTGCTTTAAAGAATTATTGTAAGAATGAGAGATTGCATATAAAGGTCACAGAGTAGGCAAAAGATAAGCACTTTTTATTTCTTTGAAATAGTAACAGATTCTTTTTTTTGTTTTTTACCTTTACAATATTGTGTTGGTTTTGCCATGTGTCGACATGAATCTGCCGCAGGTGTGCACGTGTTCCCCATCCTGAGCCCTCCTCCCTCCTCCCTCCCCGTGCCATCCCTCTGGGTCGTCCAGATTCTTAAATCAACTTTATGGAATAGGGCCAGTGACCTTACTGCCATATAGTTGGAATCACAGAGAATATAGTTTTTTCAGATTATTTCACTTGTATTCAAGTTTGTTCAATATCATTCCATGGCTTTGATAGCTCACTTCTTTTTAGTGCTGAACAAAATCACTACAGATGGTGAATGCAGCCATGAAATTAAAAGACACTCCTTGGAAGGAAAGTTATGACCAACCTAGATAGCATATTCAAAAACAGAGACATTACTTTACCAACAAAGGTCTGTCTAGTCAAGGCTATGGTTTTTTCAGTGGTCATGTATGGATGTGAGAGTTGGACTGTGAAGAAAGCTGAGCGTGAAGCATTGATGCTTTTGAAGTGTGGTGTTGGAGAAGACTCTTGAGAATCCCCTGGACTGCAAGGAGATCCAACCAGTCCATTCTGAAGGAGATCAGCCCTGGGATTTCTTTGGAAGAAATGATGCTAAAGCTGAAACTCCAGTACTTTGGCCACCTCATGCGAAGAGTTGACTCATTGGAAAAGACTCTGATGCTGGGAGGGATTGGGGGCAGGAGGAGAAGGGGACAACAGAGGATGAGATGGCTGGATGGCATCACTGACTTGATGGAGTGAGTTTGAGTGAACTCCGGGAGTTGGTGATAGACAGGGAGGCCTGACGTGCTGTGATTCATGGGGTCACAAAGAGTCGGACACGAATGAGCAACTGAACTGAACTGAATATTTTATTGTTTGGTTATACTGCAGTATATTTATCCATTCATTTAGTTCTTCCCAATTTTGGCAATTATGAATAAAGTTACTAGGAACAAAAAAAAAAAAAAAGAGGTAGGTCAGGTGGTCTGGTATTCTCATCTGTTTCAGAATTTTCCACAGTTTCTTGTGATCCACACAGTCAAAAGCTTTGGCATAGTCAATAAAGCAGAAGTAGATGTTTTTCTGAAACTCTCTTGCTGTTTCGATGATTCATCGGATGTTGGCAATTTGATCTCTGGTTCCTCTGCCTTTTCTAAAACCAGCTTGAACATCTGGAAGTTCATGGTTCACATATTGCTAAAGCCTGGCTTGGAGAATTTGGAGCATTACTTTACTAGCGTGTGAGATGAGTGCAATTGTGTGGTAGTTTGAGCATTCTTTGGCATTGCCTTTCTTTGGGATTGGAATGAAAACTGACCTTTTCCAGTCCTGTGGTCACTGCTGAGTTTTCCATTTTGCTAGCATATTGAGTGCAGCACTTTCACAGCATCATCTTTCAGGATTTGAAATAGCTCAACTGGAATATCATCACCTCCACTAGCTTTGTTCGTAGTGATGCTTCCTAAAGCCCACTTAGCTTCACATTCCAGGATATCTGGCTCTAGATGAGTGATCACACCATTATGATGATCTGGGTTGTGAAGATCTTTTTTGTACAGTTCTTCGTGTATTCTTGCCACCTCTTCTTAATATCTTCTCTTCTATTAGGTCCCTACCATTTCCATCCTTTGTCGAGCCCATATTTGCAGAAAATGTTCCCTTGGTATCTGTAATTTTCTTGAAGCAATCTCTAGTCTTTCCCATTCTTTTGTTTTCCTCTATTTCTTTGAATTGATCACTGAG
Source organism: Bos taurus (assembly GCF_002263795.3). Taxonomy (NCBI): domain Eukaryota; kingdom Metazoa; phylum Chordata; class Mammalia; order Artiodactyla; family Bovidae; genus Bos; species Bos taurus. The sequence goes on along the minus strand of NC_037336.1, from coordinate 23,488,582 downwards.
GAAGACTTTGTTATCTCTTCTTGCTATTCTTTGGAAGTCTGCATTCAGATGGGCATATGTTTCCTTTTCCCCTTTACTTTTTGCTTCCCTTCTTTTCACAGCTATTTGTAAGGCCTCCTCAGATAGCCATTTTGCTTTTTTGCATTTCTTTTTCTTGGAGATGGTCTTGATTCTTGTCTCCTATAAAATGTCACGAACCTCCATCCATAGTTCATCAGGCACTCTGTCTTATCAGATCTAGTCCCTTAAATCTATTACTCACTTCTACTGTATAAGGGATTTGATTTAGGTCATACTTGAATGTTCTAGTGGTTTTCTCCACTTTCGTCAGTTTCAGTCTGAATTTGGCAACAAGGAGTTCATGATCTGAGCCATAGTCAGCTCCTGGTCTTGTTTTTGCTGACTGTATAGAGCTTCTGCATCTTTGGCTGCAAAGAATATAATCAGTCTGATTTCGGTGTTGACCATCTGGTGATGTCCATGTGTAGAGTCTTCTCTTGTGTTGTTGGAAGAGGGTGTTTGCTATGACCAGTGCATTCTCTTGGCAGAACTCTATTAGCCTTTGCCCTGCTTCATTTTGTACTCCAAGGCCAAATTTGCCTGTTATTCCAGGTGTTTCTTGACTTCCTACTTTTGCATTCCAGTCCCATATAATGAAAAGGACATCTTTTTTGGTGTTAGTTCTAGAAGGCCTTGTAGGTCTTCATGGAACTGTTCAGCTTCAGCTTCTTCAGCGTTACTGGTCAGGGCATAGACTTGGATTACTGTGATATTGAATGGTTTGCCTTGGAAACGAACAGAGATCATTCTGTCGTTTTGAGATTGCATCCAAGTACTGCATTTCCGACTCTCTTGTTGACTATGATGGCTACTCCATTTCTTCTAAGGGATTCCTGCCCACAGTAGTAGATATAATGGTCATCTGAGTTAAATTCACCCATTGCAGTCCTTCTTAGTTCACTGATTCCTAGAATGTCGACGTTCACTCTTGCCATCTCCTGTTTGACCACTTCCAATTTGCCTTGATTCATGGACCTAACATTCCAGGTTCCTCTGCAATATTGCTCTTTACAGCATCAAACCTTGCTTCTATCACCAGTCACATCCACAACTGGGTGGTGTTTTTGCTTTGGCTCCATCCCTTTATTCTTTCTGGAGTTATTTCTCCACTGATCTCCAGTAACATATTGGGCACCTACCAACCTGGGGAGTTCATTTTTCAGTGTCCTATCTTTTTGCCTTTTCATACTGTTCATGGGGTTCTCAAGGCAAGAATACTGAAGTGGTTTGCCATTCCCTTCTCCAGTGGACCACATTCTGTCAGACCTCTCCACCGTGACCTGTCCGTCTTGGGTGGCCCCACATGGCATGGCTTAGTTTCATTGAGTTAGACAAGGTCGTGGTCCATGTGATCAGATTGGCCAGTTGTCTGTGATTGTGGTTTCCGTCTGTCTGCCCACTGATGTCCTCTCTTAGTGCCTACCGTCTTACTTGGGTTTCTCTTACCTTGGACGTGGAGTTATCTCTTCATGGCTGCTCCAGCAAAGCACGGCCACTGCTCCTTACCTTGGACATGGGGTAGCTCCTCCCGGCCACCGCCCCTGACCTCATTGTGAGTTATTTGTAAATGCCCTTTATCAGGTGTAGGAATTCCTGTTCTATTTCTAGTTTATTTAGTGTTGTGTCATGAATAGATTGTGGATTTTGTCAAATGCTTTTTCTGCATGTACTGAGATAAGTTTTTCTTTTATTTCTTATATTATTATATTACATTAATTGATCCAGCCTTACATTTCTGGAATAAATCTCACTTGGTCATGGTGTGTAATTCTTTTAATATGCTGCTAGATGTGGTATGCTAGTATTTTGTTGAGAATTTTTATATTTATATGTATAAAGAATTTGGCTGTAGTTTTCGTATGATGTCCTTGTCTGTATTTGGCATCACAGTAATACCAGCATCAAAGAATGATTGGAAAGTGTTCCTTTTCTGTTTTTTTGAGAGCTTGAGAAGGGTTTATATTAATTCTTCTTTATACCTTTAATAGAATGGACCAGTGAAGCCATCTGTTTCCGGGCTTCTCTGTGATCAAAAGTTTTTGATTACTAACTCAGTCTCTTTACTTGCTATACATCTATTTAGATTTTTTTATTTCTTCTTGAGTCAGGTTTGGTAGTTTGTGTCTTTCTTGGAGTTTGACTGTTACATCTAGATTATCTAATGTTTTAGCATATAATTTCTTATAATATATACTTTTAATTCTTTTTATTTCTGTAAGATTGGTAGTAATATCTTCACTTCCTTTCCTGATTTTGGTCATTTAGGTTTCTCTTTTTTTCTTGTCTACTTAAAATTTTATTCATTTTATTGATCTTTGCAAAGATCTTTTCTTTCCTCTTTTGTTTTTCTGATCTTTTTTTTTTTTTTTCATTTTTCTCTGCTCTAATTGTTTTTATTTGCTTTCTCTGCTCACTTTAGAATTAGTTCTTCTTTTTTGTAGTTTCTTATGGTAGAAGTTTAGATTATTGAGTTGAGATCTTTCTCCTGCATATGAGCTATATGTTCTTGTTTCTTTTTATATCTCATAATTTTTTTATTGGAACCTGGATACGTTGAATATTGTAATAAGGCAGCACTGAAAATCATGTTCTACCCTTCCCCAAGGTTTGTTGTTGCTACTTTTTTTGTTATTGTTGTTTTGCTACTTTGGTAGATTGAGTTATTTGCTTGCTTGTTTTGTCCTTTAGGTACGTCAGCTGAGAATTAGACAGATACTACTTAAACTCCTGGAACCAAAAATATCTCCTGGTATTTGCAGAGGGGCTCTGCGTGTGTGTTAGGCATGACTTGAGACTCAAACAGGCAGGTTGTAACTCTACCTTAGCAATTACTACTGCTTGCTTACAGCCTCCAAGTCAGCCTAGAGGCATCTCAAGTCTTTCCGGAGTATGTACATAGCCCTGGGCATGTGCAGGGCTATCTAATTTCCCAGGAGGATGTCTGGATTTTTCAAACCCTTAATCCTCAAAGCATCTCATTCTCCAGCCTTTCCTCTTGAGCTTTTTGTTTAGGCTGCTGTTTGCCGTGACTGATATCCATTACCTGATACAGCAACAACTGAAAAATTTGCCTTTAAGTATTTTACACAAATGTCTTCAGATAACAGCTTTAGCACTAGATGGGTTCCCAGTTTGGCAAGATAACAACAAGCCTTTTGAGCCAGTGTTTCTAGGAAGCTACCTAGACAAGAGACAAGACAAAGCAAATAATTAAAATATTTTCTGCTCCTTGTGATACTATTCCTGGGAATGTGTGCTGTTATTTTCAAGGCTACAGCTGAACTGGAGGACAGTATAAATTTCAAGGGATTGCAGTAGGGTTAATTTTATGCCTAAGGGAAGTATTAGGGGTTTTGGTATATGACTGAAAACTCTCAAACCTGAGCCTGAAATGGGATATGTGAACAGTATCATGTGTAGTCTTCTAAATGCTTCCTAAAACTTGGAATTAATTTTGGTCTTTGTACAAACGTACAACAGTCAGAGAGAAGCAAATATAACACAAAAAAGAATAATAAAAAACTGGGAATAAAATCACCATATGACCCAGCAGTCCCACTACTAGGCATATATCCTGAGAAAATCAAAACTGAAAAAGATACACGAACTCTAATGTTCATTGCATCTCTACTTAAAATAGCTAGAACATAGAAGCAATCTAGATGTCCATGGACAGATGAATGGATGAAGAAGCTGTGGTACATATATATAATGGAATATTACTCAGCCATATAATATAATGCCTTTGAGTAAGTTCTAATGAGGCAGATGAACCTAGAGCCTGTTAGACAGAGTGAAGTCAGAAAGAGAAAGATAAATATTGTATGGTTGGTTGGTGGTGGTTTAGTCACTCAGTCGTGTCCAACTCTATGCCACCCCATGGACTGTAGCCCGCCTGGCTTCTCTGTCCGTGGGATTTCCCAGGCAAGGATACTGGAGTGGGGTGCCGTTTCCTTCTCCAGGGGATCTTCCCAATCCAGGGATTGAACCTGTGTCTCTTGCATTGGCAGGCAGATTCTTTATCACTGAGCCACCAGGGAACCATTGTATGGTTGGTTGGTGGTTGTTTAGTCGTTCAGTCGTGTCCGACTCTATGCGACCCCCATGGACTGTAAATATTGTATACTAATGCATATATGGAATCTAGAAAGATGGTACCAATGAATTTATTTGCAGGGAAGCAATGGAGAAACAGACATAAAAAACAGACTTATGGACTCAGGGGGAGGAAAGAGAGGATGAGATGTATGGAGAGAGTAACGTGGAAACTTACATTACCATATGTAAAATAGATAGCCAATGGGAATTTGCTGTATGACTTAGGGAACTCAAATAGGGGCTCTGTAACAACCTAGAGGACTGGGATGGGGAGGGAGATGAGGGGAGGTTCAAGAGGAAGGGGACATATGTATACCTATAGCTAATTCATGTTGATATTTGGCAGAAAGCAACAATATTCTATGAAGCAATTATCCTTCAATTAAAAAATAAATTAATTTTTTTAAGTGAGGGGAAATGGCAACCAAGTTTTAAACATGTAAATGAAAGCATTCCTCAAATTTCTAATTCAATGCCTATTGGAGAATATAATGATTAGACAAAAAAAAGTTTAGAAAAATTTGACTTCCTTACATTGAAGGGGGCATAAGTAGGTAGAGAGCATAAGCTGAGCCCTAATAGCTCCACAATGGTGAACGTCATGTTAGTCACCTTTGTATCACTGGCATGGTGCTAGTGCCTGTTTTTAAAAGTGAAAACTGAAATTTGAGATTTCTTTATATCTTTACACATACTTAGGAGCATGCATTTAAAAGTTATATTCTGTCCTTTTAAAACCATATTGTATTGGTTCTTTTTGTTTGTTGTTTGTGTGTGTGTGTATGTATGTACGTGTCTCTGTGTGTTTTGTGGTTTTTTTGATAGCAAGGAGCTGTACCTCCAACCAGTTCAGTTCCTCCTGTTGCCGGGGCCCCATCTGTCGGACAACCTGGAGCAGGGTTTGGAATGGTGAGTGATGACCTGTTTTAAAAATTGTAATTAATACTTCTAAGGACTTTGCCAATCCCAGATTAACTATAGAATATAATTCTCCCCATAACCCAGAAGAGTAAAATTTAAAAATTAAGTCATCTGCTTTAGACATTAAGTAGTCTACACAGGACATGATCAAGTCAGTTATAAGACACTTAAAATAATTTTCCACCATCAAAATAATTTTTGTAGTGCACTGATAATGTCATTTTTGGAGTTCTGTTTGCCAAACCAGTGACCTGGGCTCTTAGCTCAATCATCAGAAATCAACTTTTCATCAGTATACTGACTTTTCACTTACCACTTTATCACTAGCAAATTTTAGGGCCATTTCCCATAAAGAAATAAGTCTTTACCTCTTTAAGAACTATACATACAGAAGATAGATAAACAACAGCAAAGCCTTGTTGGGGTAAGGGTGCTGTCTGGCCAGCCAGGCTTGTCAGGCACCTCAGGGTTCCCTGCCATCTGCCAGCCTCACAACACCCATCATTCTAAGTTACCAGTTGTAGGAACTTTTCTGGTGGTCTGGAGTTTCCAAGGTGGGCTCAGTGGCAGAGAATCTGCCTGCCTATGAAGGAGACACAGGTTCAATCCCTGGGTTGGGAAGATCCCCTAGAGGAAGAAATGGCAACCCACTCCAGTATTCTTTCCTCAGAAATCCCATGGATAGAGGAGCCTGGCGGGCTACAGTCCATGGAGTCGCAAAGAGTCAGACACAGTTGAGTGTGCACCCCGGTGGTCCAGTGGTTAAGAATCCATGCTTTCATTGTAAGGGTGCACAGGTTCAGTCCCTGGTCGGGGAACTAAGATCCCCACATGCCACACAGCACAGCCAAAAACATAAATAAAAATAAATGTAAGTAAGCATCTTTGTAAAAAATTACAAGTGATACTTTTTCACAAACCTGGATTCCTCAGCAATTGTCTTTAACATATTAAAGACATAAACGTCAGGGCATTGCCAGAGTGGACTCCACTCACACTGGGAACCCCTCTGCTTTTTTCAGCCTCCGGCGGGGACAGGCATGCCCATGATGCCACAGCAGCCTGTCATGTTTGCACAGCCCATGATGAGGCCACCCTTTGGAGTTGCAGCTGTACCTGGCACACAGGTCAGTTTTTAAACGTCCACAAAAGAATGACGTTAATTTATAAGTGTAAGCTGTCATGTGACCAACAATTTAAAAATGTTTTTACCTGATGCCATCTTCATGGTTGCTACTTGGGAAGAGGTAAAGGGAACAAGGAAGACAGATGAACAGTGGTGACATTTAAAGGAAAATGATAGAAAAAACTAACTGTCCTAAGATCCCTCCATTCCTTCCCTTAATTTGGAATGTTTCCTGAGAACTACCAGGTATTTAAAATATCTAGGCCTTTATTCCAGGAAAAAATGAGTAGCTCTAATCCATTGTCTTACTTCGTGTTCCTAGAGTTAGCCAAAATTAAGGTTAGGGACACCATACTCCTTGCTGCTAAGTTTGCCCAAGACTAGTGACACTAACTGCAGTGAGTCTGCCAAACTGTGAAGCCTAGATCTTTGGCATCTGGTCCCATCACTTCATGGCAAATGTATGGGGGAAAAATGGAAACAGTGTATTTCCTTGGGCTCCAAATTCACTGCAGATGGTGACTGCAACCATGAAATTAAAAGACACTTGCTCCTTGGAAGAAAAGCTATGACCAACCTAGACAGCATATTAAAAAACAGAGACATCACTTTACTGACAAAGGTCTGTCTAGTCAAAGCTGTGCATTTTCCAGTAGTCATGAACGGATGTGAAAGCTGAACCATAAAGGAGGCTGAGTGCTGAAGAACTGATGTTTTCTATCTGTGGTGCTGGAGGACTCTTCAGAGTCCCTTGAACAGCAAAGAGATCAAACTGGTCCATCCTGCAGGAAATCAACCCTGAATATTCATTGGAAGGGCTGATGCTGAAGCTGAAGCTCCAGTATTTTGGTCACCTGATGCAAAGAGCTAACTCATTGGGAAAGACCCTGTTGCTGGGAAAGATTGAGGGCAGGAAGAGAAGCGGGCAACAGAGCATGAGATGGTTGGATGGCATCACCGACTCAATGGACATTGAGTTTGAGCAAACTGCAGGAGATGGTGAAGGACAGGGAAGTCTAGTGTGCTGCAGTCCGTGGGGTCACAAAGAGTCAGACCCAACTGAGTGGCTCAACAACAACAACAAAGCCTGAGGGAGCAATTCCCACAAGACTGCCCTCATCAGACGCTTCAGGTCCCAAAGGCCACCCTCAACTTCAGACCAGCTGCCTGCAGATTTAAGGTTTCCCAGGACCACCCTCAGATTAGGCAGTTTTCTAGAAGGACTCATAGAACTCAGGGAAGCACTAACTTTATTTACAATGACAGTTTTATTATAGTGAAAAGATACAAACAGATCCAGCCAAAAGAAGAGATGCACTGGGCAGAGTCTGAGAGGATCCCACATGCGGCTTCTTTGTCCTCAGGGATGCGTTACCCACCCGGCATCACTGTGTGAGGATACACATGCAGTACTGCTAACCCAGGAAGCTTTCCTGAGCTTCAGTACGCAGAGTTTTTATTAAGCTCTCATTATATGCACCGAAGAATTGATGCTTTTGAACTGTGGTGTTGGAGAAGACTCTTGAGAGTCCCTTGGACTGCAAGGAGATCCAACCAGTCCATTCTGAAGATCAGCCCTGGGATTTCTTTGGAAGGAATGATGCTAAAGCTGAAACTCCAGTACTTTGGCCACCTCATGCGAAGAGTTGACTCTGGAAAAGACTCTGATGCTGGGAGGGATTGGGGGCAGGAGGAGAAGGGGACGACAGAGGATGAGATGGCTGGATGGCATCACTGACTGGATGGACGTGAGCCTGAGTGAACTCCGGAAGTTGGTGATGGACAGGGAGGCCTGGCGTGCTGCGATTCATTGGGTCGCAAAGAGTCGGACACAACTGAGCGACTGATCTGATCTGATATAGGAATGACTAACTGAATTATGTCTCACGTGGTTGAACTCCATCTCCAGCCTCCCTCCCTCCCTCCCTGAAGGTCAGGTTCATATCCTGTGGGCCCAAAGACTGAACTGTAATCATATGGTTGATTTTCTGGCATGGCCAGCCCCCAACCCTGAGTTACCTAATTAGCATAAATTATCAGGTGTGGTGCCACAAATCCACTCTGAATAACAAAGACATTCCAGGTGCTAGGTAAATGCCAAAGGTTTAGAAGTCATCGACCAGGGTCCAGGACAAAGGGCAAACCTCTCTTTGGATGAGGCCAAGTTTCTTACTATACAGCGTGCTACCTTTATTTGCAAAGATGCTAAAATATATGCACCTTGTTGAACTGTTTTGCTGCTAATAATGATGTTCATGCTGATAAATCACCCTTTGTTTATTCCTCTCATAAATGCCTGGCCCAAGGGAAGGTATATGTAGAACCAAAGAAGTTTTCACCATGAGAAATTGATTTAGGATGGAGGAAGAACATTATAACTACTAGCACCGTGCTGAGCACTCAAAACACATGGCTCTAAGATATTTTAAGGATATCAGTAAATGGTTTCACTTCTAGTGTATAATTTTTAAATTTATCACGTGTGTTTATATTGTCTCAGCCTCACAATAGGAATCCTGTTGTGAACCTTCTGAATGTACTTTAATCCCCTTTTCTTCCTTGAATCATCTCTAAATTCTTTCTCTACCTGTTCCCAAAATTGGCTTCAGTTTCTTTACTTTAACCCTTCAAAAGCCATAATGACCAGGAGAGTGATAGTGGGTGTCCAAAAAGATAAATTTAAAAGGTAAGAGACTCTAGCCTTCAAGGCCATCACCAAAGCACTGGTTTCCTGAGAAATTTTCTCTTCTGCTCTGAGATAATGAATGTTGTTTGGGGTTGGGGAGGGTGGTGGGCGGGGAGTGGATATGAAGGGAGGTTTTGGGTTTCATAGTTGGGATTACAATCAATCTAGATATATTTAAATTCCAAGAAAGAATCTCACTTATGAATATTTCCTTGATGGTTAAATATATCCATGACCATCTGCCACCTTTTTGAAAAATAAAAATTGAAAGGATGTTACTGAGATTTTTTTAAAGTCTTATTGTATTTGGTGTGCTGAATGCTTTAGAAATAACACAGTTTTATTATATAAGGTAGTTTTCCTGCTTGTTACCAGTGTTGCATAGCATCAATTTGTTTACTTAATTCAAAGGATGAAAATGAAAAATAGATGATACAATGAAAACAGGATTTTAATCATTTAATTGAATTTATGGTAATTTGGGAAATGGTATGCCATAGTTATACAATCTTTAAGCTGTATTCCTACATCAGAGAAGAATCATAGCTGATTAGATACTAGATAAGAAAGCAAACATGAGTTAGTAGCTTTGGAAGACATAGAAATTTTTCATTACTGGTGTGTGGACTCTTGCTCTGTAGGTCAGTTGGTTGGTGTCTCAATGTTATATCACCTAATTATTAAATATGGACCAGTCCTTGAGTTTCTTACCTTCCAAACAACTTTGACCCTTTATGTTTATTTTTTCCTGGCCTTTCCATGAGATAGGATCCCAGTTTTAAAAATGGAAATTTGACTGAAACATACTACAGTTAATAGTTTCTGGACAAAGGAACAAATCTAAAACTCCTTATTTCTGGAGCTTTGTTTACAGAACCAAAAAAGAAAACATACATCCCTGCCCTTCAGTCCCAGGTTCCTGAGTTTCCATCTTGTTACAGCCATAGAAGATTATTAGCTCAAAGGATATATGTTAGTTATTGTTCTATGTAGACTCCGTGACCTTTTTCAAGGCCTTGAACCCTAACATTCCTGCAAAAGCCTGTTCCCAAATCTTATGTTTGTCACACAATGAAATAATTCAGGTATTCATTAAACAGAAACAAGGTAAGTAAATTTTTGGTTGCTTTTGCTTTAAGTTCAGTATGATTCTTCTCTGTAGTATCTAGTAATTAATCTCTACAAGCTGGATAGGCAAAATTAGAATTCGGTGACATTCACAACTAGACTATTTGCTCATCCGAAAGGAAACAGTGCCCCCAGATTTGACAGGTGTTCACTTAAAATACTTTATATGAAATTCTAGTCTATTTAGCTAATATTTTAAAGTAATTTCTTAGGTGACTTTCTGCAAGCTGTTTTCTTTCCATTTTTCCTTCAAACTCACTCTCACTCTGAGAAAAGTCATTTATATTCCTTTATTAGTTTAGAGGTACTAATAACTCAAAGTCACAATGCTTTGAATAGAGAAGTTGTTTTTTTCACTATGTATTCATAATAGCTTTAATGTGACTAGTTTTTCACATCTTCCCTAACTAATATCCATATTGTTCTACAAGAGTCCTCAAATTTTACTTTGGCTAAATTTGATGTCAAATAATTTCAAGAAAGCCAATATCCTTTGAAGTATGTTTTTTAAATCCAAAACAACCCTGTGACTTAAGTAGAACAAAGTAGATTGTGTAAACTTTTAGCCATCTAATCTTCTGCATGTTTGTTTTCTGTGGTATGTGCTTGGCCTAATGCTTATCTATCTCTGTTTGCTTTCTGTTTCCACTGTCTTGGGCTGGCTTTTCCTCGTTAGCTTTCTCCAAGCCCTACACCTGCCTCTCAGAGTCCCAAGAAACCTCCAGCAAAGGACCCATTAGCGGATCTTAACATCAAGGATTTCTTGTAAACAATTTAAGGTATCTAATATTGAGCTTTTCCTGTGGGCTTGTAATAGTGACCTATGCTATGCTTAGCTATTTTATTAGGTATAATATTTGTACTTCTGTGTCTTTAATACATATATATAATAATAATTGTTTGAATGTGTATGCTTTTGAAATCCATATTGAAAGCTATCTTTGTCAGTGATTTTTTTAATCTTACTTAATTTGCAAAATTAAGAGGGAGAGAAACCTCCAAATTGTCCTTACCCTGGAAAGCCCATAGATTATACTAAAAAGCAAAAGTTTGCCCAAGCTACTTCATAAATTAGAAAATTACTACTGCATTCTATGATGACTAGGATTTATAGGAAGGTAACATTTATAATACATCATTTAGAAACTAAGAATATATTTGGTGACAATTGTAATTTTAATTTGCTTTTCTTTTTGGCCTCATCAAGTAAAACTTAGATTACCCTTTGTATCTCTGCATTGAGGCAAAATTTTCATTTCTAACATTCTAGTTTTAAATTTCTAATATAATTTGTGAAAGTACGTTATGGCTAATAGTGGACTTATAGAAGGAAACTAATGAAGACAATTTGCTGTTAACCCCAGAACCTGACACAGTGGATAGCTTCTCAACAAATATTAAGTTGGCCAAAAAGTTCATTCAAATTTTTCATGTTACAGAAAAACCAGAGCGACCTTTTTGGCCAACCCAATACTTGCTGAATGTGGGTGAACGCTAGTAGTGATGCTTTTCATTTACACAGTATTTTTCATTCTTCCCAGTAATTAACTCTTTGATCACCTCTGTTGGAGATCAAACCCTGCAGGATAAGCTAGCCAGATTATTTAGCTCCATTTCACAGCTAAAGAAACTGTCCCTTGGCAGTAAGTGATTTGCCCAGGGTCACACTGGAAGAGAAGGATGAGTGTTGAAGTTTTTGAACCCCTGTCTGGTGTTCTTTTTATCATACCTCTACTATATATATTTTTTTAAACTTCTTCTGATGCCTATGATGATTTTCGTGCATTTCTGCCTTGTGATTTTTTTTCTTCATACAACATTAATGATTTATCATTTTAAGGCCTTGACATCTCAGCCAAGTAATTCTCCTTGAGCCCAACTTTTCTGTTCTACTTTGGGCTGGATTGGGCTGAGGTAGGCATCATGAAGATGTAGATGCATAAATAAGACAACAAGCACTTATTTCTTAGCAGCTGAAGTTTCAGAAATGATCAAGAGTGCAGCAGGAAGCAGCACTTGTTATTCAGAAATGTTGCTGTAGGCATGTGCTGAAATTCTGAGAAGTGCCTGAAACAGAAGTGCCTGAGACACCCTCTGCTCTCAGATTCAGTCAAAAGAGGGACAGACACAGACTATGTTACAAAGGAGAGTTACGCCCATGCCTAAGCCTGAAGACCCCAGGAAGGGTTTCCTGCAGAGATGACACAGCATGGGAGATAGCAGCGAGGGGAGAGGGTGTGTAAATGAAGGCTTTGCATCACTGGGGTTGTCTCCCCACTCTGTTTGTCACTTGTACAAGTACTTAGTGGCTCCTTGAAAACCTTAAACGGAGTCCTTGCCCTCCCCCCTCTTTATCACTGCCCTTTTTTAAGGTTAACTGTATTTAATTGATACTGAATGTCGTGCTAAGATTTTTTCTAAGTATACTTAGAAATTGGAAATTGGATACTTTCTAAGTATCCAGTTTCCAAATTTTGCCAATAGAATTTGCTTACTTAAAATGAAGCTATACATTGAAAAAAAAATTGTTTTTAATTTTCCTGGATGAAATTTTAAGCTTGTCTTAAAGAATTGTGAAAAGTGTTTAAATGTGACGTTGGTAATATGAAGACCTGCTGTGTAAAACAGCAAAGTAAAATTGCAAGGAAGGTAAAATGTTTGAGAACTACATAATTCCGTTTTCTAATTCAAGTGCTTTTTTATCTTTACAGCTGCAATTTTTGTGACTGAATAGGAAAAAAAATAATGACTTTGGAGACTTCAAATAAAATTGACGCTCAGAGTTTCAAAGGGAGCCACCAGTACCAATCCCAATGCTTATTCATAACTTCTCTTCCAAAATGTGTAGCACAGCTGTGAAAGTGAACATTAGGAATGTGTACTACCTTAGCTGTTATCCCTACTCTCAAAGCTGTAGTGTATGTGGGTCCTTCGTGTGTTGCGTGACGTAAACAATGAATGGATGTTTCTGATGCCTTCAGTGCTCTCTGGACCTCGCCCATGGACGGATGACGCAGCTGTTGTGTGGTGAGCCACTGGGAAAGACGTGTCTGTGTTTTTGAAGGTTTCAATGTATATATAACTTTTAGACACACCTGAACTCTCCCCATAAATTCTCTTTTCTTCTGTATCTGCGTTACAAATATAGTGTGATAATATCGGATAGTAAGGAAAACACTCTTAAATATACAGAACTTTTTTCGGTGTGGAGTACACTTTTCCAATCACAGGAACTTCAGCTGTGGTGGGAAATGTTTATTTTTGTGGCACTGTATATGTTAAGAAATTTTATTTTAAAGAAAATATAAAGGTTAATGTCCATAACAAATATTTCCCCTCAAAGCTACCTTAATCAAGAATGAAAAATCATATGGGAAGAATTCCATATTTAATCACTGCTGTATTAAATTATCTATTTTAATTATGTTTGACAGGTTTTGCATCTAAATTGACCTACTTGTTCATTCTTGATTCAGTGCACTGAAAGTAAAGGGTCTGTTTCCATCTTGTCTGTGAAAATGCAATTAGAAGTGTGCTATTCAAGTGATTATGAAGGCACCCCAAGGTATAGCTGTAATTTAAAGTTTACTGCAGATCTGTTTATTTTCTTGTGGGGTTTCTGTACATCTGTTAATTTAGTATTTCTTTGTGTGTTCTGTAGACTAGTGTTCTTCCATTCCTCAATTGAGCGCAAAGTAGGTTTTGTTGTACCATTGTGATTAGAATTTAAACTAAATCAGAGAATTGTATTCTTTACTGTACATACTGTATTCTTTAATTTTTAAGTTGTCGTCACATTGTCTGTGCTGATGGCTTGGCTTAAGATTTTGATGCATACATGAGGTCACTGTTGATCAGTGTTGCTAGTGGCTTGGCCGCTCTTTGTTAAAGCATATTGGGTTGGAAAGGTGTTTGCCTTTTTTTCAAATTACTCAATAGATGTATGGTACCATTTAAAAGTGGTTGTATCTGAATTTACTGTGGGGATAACATACACTGTAATGGGGAAAATTACCTAAAACCAATTTCAACATGGCTTTTCTTTGTATTTCAGTTCAAAAATCCAGTGCATGTACGCCCTCTGAGATGCAATAAACACCTCAAACAAAGAAAATGCAAACATCATCTTTTTCTCTTTGATTATTTTTAATGGGAAAAAGCCTGTTTCAGATGACACACATATCATATACAAAATATTGCAAATGTTAAACCATTTAGGATGAGAAATACAGTCTGTGCCAACATAGTTTTGATTCTTTTTCAGTAAAGTCAAAGTAAGGGGGAAAAAAAACCATTTTAATCAGCTGTCATTAAACTTGGGACTCCATGGCTGCTGCCAAATAAATTTAAACCCCATATTTCAAAAAAGAAAAGGATGAACTTTCTTTTAAAATATGCAATTAAATTCTTATATTTGCCTCAATTTTCTGTGGAAGTTGAAGAGTTAATGATTTTGGGTCATAGTTTCCTTACTCATGGGCTTCCCTTGTGGCTCAGCTGGTAAAGAGTCCACCTGCAATGCAGGAGACCTGGGTTTGATCCCTGGGTTGGGAAGATCCCCTGGAGAAGGGAAAGGCTACCCACTCTAGTGTTCTGGCCTGGAGAATTCCATGGACTGTATAGTCCATGGGGTCACAAAGAGTTGGACACAACTCAGCAACTTTCACTTCACTTCCATACTCACACACTGGCATGCACAGATACTCAGACACAAAATCTAGATTAGCCAGTTTTAGTAAAATTGCATGACTTGATACCTATAACTAGATTGTTACAATGTCTCAAAAAATAGTCCAATCTCAAATAGAAGTGTTCCTCAAATAGAAAGTGAAAGTGAAAGTCTCTCAGTCAAGTCCCACTCTTTGTGACCCCATGGACTATACAGTCCATGGAATTCTCCAGGCCACAATACTGGAGTGGGTAGCCTTTCCCTTCTCCAGGGGATCTTCCCAACCCAAGGATCAAACCCAGGTCTTCCTCATTGCAGGTGGATTCTTTACCAGCTGAGCCACAAGGGTAAGGAAAAGCCCAAGAATACTGGAGTGGGCAGCCTATCCCTTATGCAGCAGATCTTTCTGACCCAGGAATCAAACCAGGGTCTCCTGCATTGCAGGTGGATTCTTTACCAACTGAGCTATCAGTGAAGCCATTTTTCCTCAAATAGAAGCATATTTCTATTTCTAAATTGTCTTTCCCTGAGTTCTTAGGATTTCTGTCTTGAGAACTAGCTTTCAGAAACTACTATCTGATTATATAATATGATTTTTATAGATTATAGTATGATCATATGTTACTTTGTGGGCATATTGTAATAAAATGTATTTCAGATTATAAATAATTTTAAGCATTTAGTATTGCATTTTTAATATGCTTTGTCTGTTCATTGGCCCATGTGGTATAAATTCTTAATAGGCAAAGATATAAGAGCGTTATTTTTAAATTGGACGCTGAAACCTTACTGTGCTAAGATTCTTCATGTCCTTGTTGGGAGAATTATCTCATAGAAGAGATGCTGGATAAGGGCCTCTGCTCAAACAACTCATCTTTCTGGAGAACCTTCAACACAAGTCCGTTTTACCCATGTGTTCTTCTACGTGGTAAGGGTGTCTGTCCTACCTCACCTGGGCTCTGCATGCACACACACCTGAGCACAAGTACACTATTTGGGGTGTGACCACACCACTGCTCACACAAGGCGTCAGTTTGCCAGCCAACACATGGCCTTCTGCCTAAATCCCCTCTCCAACCCCACGGTGCGACTCACTACTCAGTCCATCATGGCTCCCTACCATCCTCTTCTCAGGGCCCAACTTTCATTAGCCTTGACAGCACTTGACATACTGTATTATCATTGTCTGGGAAGGTGGCTTCTACCCTGGCCATTTGGGAGCATGAAAGGCGGGAAACGTCTTCTTTTGTTCAAACCTTCAGCAACTAGCACTTCAGTAGGCGTGTGTCTGAAGGATAAACATAATAATGTTAGTTCTTAGAGGCCTTACCACTTAGCTGGATACTGCTCAGCTGTTACCATATTTCTGATGACTGAAGAATAATTCTTGTAGTGCATTTATTGTCAAATGTTACTAGAATTTGAATAGCTCTCTGTCCGCTCATTGCAATGGAAAAAACACCAATTGAAAACCCATCTTGAGTTGAAGGTTTGAATTACTTCATATATGGTAAAATAATTACTAGTGGTTCTCTTAGTACAAAAGTGTCTCCTCTGTTCTCTTTCATGTTATTTATTGTGCTTTAAAAAAAAAAGGAATAGAAACTTTGAGGGAGGAATCATGGGGTTCAGAAGAGGAAGAAAGGAGTGGACATGAAAAAATATATGAAAAGTTTGAATCATAGAAAGATAAAATGTGTAAAGTCCTCTTTCTGCCTCTTAAATAGACACACCTTTAACAATAGGTCCCCAGATTTTGAAGTGTAAAAAGAGCATGGTCTTGGAGAAGTAATGACAGTGTTTTCATGTGTGGAAGTGATTGATTAAATGTGTGTTGTCTTGGTTTAAAAGTCATGTTGGTCTATACTTCTGAGGCAGCAGGCTTTGCGGTAGTTTGTTACTCATCCTCTTGGACTGTAAGAAAACTTCTGTTTCTCATAGCCTTGCTGACAGCACCTTTCACTGCTGTATACACTATTCAGGTCTCCCGTATGAGTGAAATGTGCGAGGGAGCAAGATTGTGTGATTTAGTGATAATGGTCACTAAACTCTCAGAGCTACAACACTAAATCATGCACCATTTACAACATGTCTCTTCAAGTGATTCTGAAATAGGAAACCATGCTATCATTGATTCTATAATTAAATATTCTATATCCGATCACAGAACAGAGGTGTTCAAACTCTGTATTTTCAGAACTAAAATTTGAAAAAAAAAAATTTTTTTTTGTTTTGGCCACACCGCCTTGCGGAATCTTAGTTCCCCAACCAGGGATCAAACCCAGGCCCCTTGCCATGGACACACGGAGTCTAACCACTGAACTGCCAGGGAATTCCCTGAAATGTATTTGTTTGTATGGCTTATGTCTGTCAATACTTACTATGTTAGAAATTAAAACTGAGAATATTTTAAAATGTTTAATTCATTTTAAAAAATATTAAAACTATTCTATAGTAACATTGCTGCTGAGTCACTTCAGGCATGTCCGACTCTGTGCGACCCCATAGATGGCAGCCCACCAGGATGCCCCGTCCCTGGGATTCCCCAGGCAAGAACACAGGAGTGGGTTGCCATTTCCTTCTCCAGTGCATGAAAGTGAAAAGTGAACGTAAAGTCGCTCGGTCATGTCCAACCCTCAGCGACCCCATGGACTGCAGCCTTCCAGGCTCCTCCATCCATGGGATTTTCCAGGCAAGAGTACTGGAGTGGGGTGCCATCGCCTTCTCCGATAGTAACATTAGTGAAATATTTTTATGAAAAATCCCAATTTAAAAGATTAGAGTGACATTGTTTTGCTATCTTTAACCTCTTTAATGGTAGACTTAACAGAAGACAGCTACCTTTTTATATGTACTTCTTCATTCAGTCTGTTGCAATATGTCATGTAGTCATGGAATATTTTACTGTGAGCACACTTGTGGAAAAAATGAGCATCTTAGTATTATTATGAAAACAGTTTTTACCATACAATATGGCTATAAAAATTATTTTGACCTCACAGACCCTCTAAAAGCATCCGTGGGTTCCGCAGGAGTCCCCAGACCATGCTTGGAAAACCGCTTCTTCAGATCTCAAAGAACTGTTTCTGGGACTTCCCTGGTGGTCTAGTGGTTAAGACTCCACGCTTCCACTTTAGAGGGCGTGGGTTCCATCCCTGGTTGGGGAACTAAGATTCCACATGATGCATAGCATAGCCACACATACAAGAATATTGTCCTCATGTTCTTTGAAAGAGAAAAAATTCACTAGTTGACAAATTGTATCGTTTTCTACATGTGTGAACAGAATAACCCCACCACCAGCACTGTCTTCTGTTCAATGTCTTTCCAAATGCCCTCCTCCACTGCCCCTACGTTACTTCTTAAGGGATGCTGAGGCATGTACAGGAATGAAAATTCTGCATCAAACTCCACAGAATCCCTGCTCAGGCACCCGCTTTCACCTTAGCCAAGTTACATAAGTTCTCTAGGCTTTGTTTTCTTGTCTGTGGAAGGGAGAAAATTTAATCTATGTACTTACTCTTCCATGAAATAATACCTGGAAAATGCTTGACACAAAGGCAGTGCTCTATAAATATGACTTGTTATTTTTAAGCATTATTACTGTTATTTTTGCTATAGATTTAGTCATTTGTCTACAACTTTTAAGAACACAAAAGGATGGCTATGGTAGTATAAAAAATAGTCCTAGGAATATTCTTTAGTAAAGTACAATCACCAGAAGTTCTAAATGTGTTTTAAAATGTGGTCAACATTAAGTGCCTGTTACACATATAAATACAACTCAAAATTCAACTCAGAGCTGGAGGATGAGGTACCTGGACATGGTACAACCCAGCATCCAGCACAGAATTACTCTTGATTCCCTAGAGCTGCCTCCTGAGCACACTTTCCAGTATCTAACAACACTGTTTAAGGGCCTCCATGAAAGATGCTGATATGATAGATGCTTTGGGCCGATAATAGAATTGTTTCCATTGGCCAAAGTGTTTCCACTTGGAGATCAGATATATTCAACAAATATACTTGGTTTGATGGTGATTTTTTTAAAAACTAGAAAAATATTTAGTGATTATTTGACTGAGATGGAAGTTAAAAATATCAAAATGGATGTAGTATGTGCAGGTTGCGATGCTGAGGACTGGAGTAAGGAGATAATTTTGAACAGAAGCCTATAGCAGCAAAAGACTATAGCCTGGGACAAAACCCACGTCTGTAGACAACTGCCCACAGGTGGGTAGGAGCTCGAAGGGTCCTCTTCCAACAAGGAGCTGGGAGAGAAATAGTCCTCTCTGAGTAATCATGTTCTCTGCTGTTAAGCCACTCTTCAATGCTAAATTCATCTCCAGATACCCAAACAGCCCGTGGATCATCTCTCTGCTTTAGACTAGGGAACATCTTTGGGGTAAGTCAACTAATTTTGTAATTAATAACTGTCTTTGTAAAACCTAAATGGGAAGTTAAGAACATATAACCTGATGTGACTCACAAATCTTTGTCAAGAAAATTTGGAGTTATTTTTAAAATCTGCTGTTTTGGATCACATGGCTTTGGGTACTCTGTTGAAAACAGGGCATGGAGTTGTGACCATGTGTGTAATATTTTAAATGTAAATTTGGGGCCAGATTTTTAAAACAACCTAACTCTTCTCATAGGAAAAAATATATATGGCTTCAAACTACATTAAAAGGAACATTTCGTTTAGAACAGAGACAAAGGTGTGATTCGTATTTGATTGGGTTCAGAACAATATATAGTTACATAAGTGACGTGTTGGTGATGTGTTAACTAATGGGTTAGTTTGCTATAAACCACATCATATTTATAATTTAACTTTTTTGTTACTTTATATATGGGTGTTACCAAACTTATTAACAAATATTCTAAAAACTATTTAACATGTCTAAGAGTGAACTCTATTTCTCTCAAGTCTGATTTTCCTGTCTAGGTTGGTGGTCTCTGTCTCCCTAGACTCCCAAACCAGAAACCTGGGCTGAAATGACGCCCTCAGTGCTTCTCTCCCACATTCAGTGGGCCGCTAAGTGTACTGAACATTCTGCTCTTAGAATGTCTTGTAAGTTGCCCCCTCCTGCCATTCCTGGTACCACTTCCTTGGAACAGCAGCCTTCTACTGGTTTCTTTGTCTCTAGTCTAATCCCCACCCAAACCCACCCCATTCCAGCCTACACGGTCGGCCAGGTTTTCTCTCTCAAAATTCCCATGTGATCACATGACTTTTCCTTGACTTCAAAGCCTTCATCTAAAGTTGAAGTCCAAGCTCTCTACTGGGGCATTCAAGTCTTAAAAAGTCTACTCAAGGGTAGAAATCTAGTTTGGAGCCTCATTCCTTGTCACTAGGAGGCGTTAACCTCCCATAGCAGCAATCCCCAGACACTGCGCCCTAAATGCAGGGGAAACTGTCTCACGTTCATACGTTCCACGGGCGGTTTCATCTCCCTTTAGGTGCCCTCCACGCCTTCAAGCCCCTCACTGATAGGCTGGCAAACTTCAACGCATCCCCAGTTGGAGTGTCACCTCCTCTAGGTGATGATAAACCTTTCTTTTCAAAACATCTGTCCACCCTGATAGAGTTGATCCTTCTCAGATGTGTTCCTTCAACAACTTGTACTCGCTTCACCTTTTCCCCACTATTTTTAAAATGTCTTTCTTACCCTATCGTGAGTTCTTTGAAGAATGGTAGAATCTAGGATTTAATTCTGTATCCCATGTGCCTAAGATTGGACTCAATAAAAGTTTGTTGAGCTGTATTGATATTTGATCTAATTGATAGTGTAAAATGGATTGTGAATTAAAAGAACATAGTATGTAATTTCCAGGAAATAAGTAAAAATTGGACTTTGTCACTGACTGTAAAATGATTGCCTATTTCAGGAGTTTTGTAACTTTGATTCTTTTCTTACCATCATAAGGACTTCCCTGTGGCTCAGATGATAAAGAATCTGCCTGCAAACTAGGAGACCTGGGTTTGATCCCTGGGTCAGGAAGATCCCCAGGAAAAGAGAATGGCAACCCTCTCCAGTATTCTTGCCTGGAGAAATCCACAGACAGAGGAACCTGGTGGACTACAAGTCCATGGGGTCACAAAGAGTTGAACACGACTATATGACTAACCCTTTACCAGCATGAAACAGAACTTGACAATGTTATTGCTAAAATGTGTTTCCACTTACAGAAATACCAAAAAGAATACCATCTATGTATTTTGATAGTTTTATCATCACTTATCTTACCAAAGTACTTAAGGCAGTTTACAGGGAAAAAATAGAAAAGTAGATAAATCTGAGAAAACACTTGATTGGGGAGAAAAAGACAAACATCATTGTGCACAGAGGGAAAACTGGAAGGACAATTAATTTAGGAAAGATGGGTTGTGACAGTGGTTCCCAAATCAAACTGAATTATGTTCATCATAAGTACTTGGAGAGCCTTATCAAATATAGATTTCTGGAGATAGATCTCAGTGAGACCCTGAGAACAAGCTTTCTAAAATAATTCCCTGGGTCCTTTCAATGAGCAACCAAATTTGTCGTCGTTGTTGTTCAGTCGCTCAGTTGTGTCTGAGTCTTTGCGACCCCATGAACTGCAACCAAATTTGGAAACCACTAAAATGTCACAAATTGGGTAGACTCACAGGGTTTAGCTCTATTTGAAAGTTATAGGTGATTCCAACAAAAGAGGGAATTTCTAGATATTCCAAAATAGAAAAATCCACAGAAAGTTTTGTGTGTTTTTTTGCCTTTAGCTTTAAAATTGAGACATGTAGCTCCTGGTCATAAAAAGATGGTCCCTAAGACATTATGATACATTAGCTTGCACCAAAACCCAAGCTTTCATTTGGTGGCTGTGTGCAGGAAAAATGCTTGACCGATGAGTGCCCAGGAGATCTTCCACGCGCCACATCAGCCACGTACCATCTACATGAAGTGAGGCTGCTGCCCATTGGGTGGGTACAATGGTGTTGCTTATTTTCCCAGGCCACAAAGAGAGCCTTTTAAAGTACATGTTCCAAGTACAGTGGCAGAATACTAAATTTGGTTCTGTCTCAAAAATAATACGCTTTTATTTTTAGGCAGTTGCTTGATAAAGTGGTACTTTTGTTTGGCAGTAGAATTTTGGCCCCAAGCCCATTCTGATTTTTTAAAAGAACAAAAAAAAACAAAAAACTAAATGGTTACTTTGTAGATATTGTAAAGAAAAACTACTGAAAAGTTTAAAAGGTGCATCTTCTAAGATTATTTGCTGCAAAGTTTTCTAACAACTGATCCATTTAAAGGCATTTTGAGGGGGGAAAAATGAATGTGTTCTTTTAGATCTCTCTACTGTTCACTAGTATTTTTTTTCTCCTATACCCTGAGGTGTTATGTTGTTTTGTGATCTGGTGTCGGGATCAGTAACTGTAGTTTCAATCCTAAGTAAAGGAAAAGTTGCAGTTTTTACTCCTGTCAGTTAAAAGGAGAAGAACAGAGCATGCTTGGAATGGAAAGGGACTTCTTATCTTCCAGAAACCTCTGTAGTCTAAGGATTACTCTTGGGAAGCCCCTTAAGGGCCTTATCTAGCTGAGACAAGAGTAGTTCCTTAATAGGTAGTTCTTAGCAAAACATTGTGTTGTTGGCAAAACCCCAGGAAGCTGGAAGCTTAGGAGTGACTTGATGGGGAGGGGAAGTTGACTAGTTTCAGAAACCAGAGTTTCTGGTTGCATTACCCCAATGCTCCCAAAACATGCCAGCATACACACTCATTCACACTCACACCAGTTCTTTAAGGGTTGACTGATGGATGATCTCTGCCCTTAGGAAATTCCAGTGTTTCCTCCTTTCCATCATAGTGGATAATTTCTATAATTAGTATTATAATTGTAATTAATTAGTAGTTATATAATTCTAATTATATATTGTACTTAGTATTACAGTTATCAGCATATTATATCTGGTGGCCATTTACTTTATACAGGGCAGTCTACTAGGGTTAGACAATTAAAAGTACTGTATTTCACATCCTGAATTTTTTCCAGTACACAAGAGTCACTGTTTGTATGCCTTAGTGCTGGGTATGCATAAATTGGATTCAGCTGTATGGCTACTTCTAAACTTTCCATACCGCTTTAACAGTCAAAATTCACAAGTATTTAAATGGTTAAGGATTTGGAGGGTATAATAAAATATTTAGGAAAGATTTTTTTTTTCTTTCTTAATTTTTGATCTTAGGATTTCACTTGGTACAAAAGCAAGTCAATTCTGTAGATCACAGGTGTTTCTCTTCTTTTAAACAAAGCTTTAAAAATATATGTTAAACTCTTTTATGAAAAACATTCTATAATACCTTCTAAAACTCATACAGAACATAACTAAATTTTATATCAGTTGCTCAGTCAACACTGGAACATAACATACATATACTTTCATAAGCTAATATCATTTGCTTAGCTACTAGCACCAAAATCAGTTGCTTCAAACTCCTATAATTTTGTGGCTTTTAATACATGTTCTTGTTGTTGTTTTAGTAGTTTAGTTTGCATGTGCAGTAGTTTAGATGCAGTTTCTCTGCATCCTTCTTTGTCAGGCTGTCATTTTGGGGCATTGTTCTCGACTTGTCTTGACAGCTGTCTTCAATTATGTTTTGGGAAATGAGATGACCAAACTTACTAATATCATTTCCAGAGTAAAAGTAACTTCATGTCATCCATTTTGGTCAGCAGAGAATAACATTTAGAACTTAATATTTTTGTTATATTTTGGATACTTGAAATTACCAGCAAAGGAAATTCTGGATAAGTGAGATATTCACTGTATGGTATGTTACAAATCACTGATGAAATTGAATGGTAGTTATGCTGAGCAAAAGGTGAGAGGAACTTACCAAACTCATCTGTATTCAGTTGTGTGAACATTTTTCAGAGTTCTGCTCTTACCTATGCCATGTGCATTAGAGTATGTATCACACACATTTCAGTGTATAAATGTATATGCAGCGATTTCAAGAACATAAATGCAAGTTTTAGTACTAGTAAAACATTTACAAATACAGATAAAAATATCATATTGTCTCAGTTTGGTAAAACTACACTGGAAGGGAATAATGGATCACATGGTCACAGTCACTGCAATGTGGATTAAAGTAGATATTCTATGTAGACTACTTGTCCCCAGGCTTGAGAAAAAGAGATGCATTTTAACATGTTATTGGAAATTTTAAAATGTTGCTTAAAGGAAAGACTTAGAAGGCAAGTTTTGAAGCAGAGATTATCTGATGAAATGTTTACAGGGCAGAGCAGGGGATGAGGTGTGACTACAGGAGCCTGGCACCCTTTGGTTTGAAGATACATTTATCAGAAATACCATAGCCACTAAAGGAATGTGGCATGTGTCTGACTCCTATAGCATACTACAATATTCTGATATTAAAATTCTCATTGCAAATAAACATCTCCATTACTTGAACATACACAATATGCAGTTACGATAATACCTTTAGTATTTGGAGCCTTATCATATAGTACAGAGTAGGTGCCCTGAAAGAGTAAGCTTCAAGGTATACTGGCTGATATTTTTAAGCATATATTTAGCACATCCTCTGTGCCAGGTATAAACACTTGAGATAATGATCATGAAAGTGAGGAAAAGGGGGTTGGTTAGCCTGGGCTGCCATTCTACCCCATTGCCTAGTTCCTCTGTTGTTTGCTTTGTTTATGAGTTCCCTTGGCCTGATACAAGTTTCAACTTGTGGGTTTGGAATAGATACTTTTTATAGGCTGAATGTTTGTGTCTCCCCAAAATCCATAGGTTGAAGCCCTACCCGCAATACAATAGTATTTGGCAACGGGGCTTTGTTGTTGTTGTTCAGTCGCTCACTTGTGTCCGACCCTTTACGATCCCATGGACTGCAGCACCCCAGGCTTCCCATCTTCATCATCTCCCGGAGTTTGCTCAAATTCGTGTCCATTGAGTCGGTGATACCATCCAACCATCTCATTCTCTGTCGTCCCCTTCTCCTCCCGCCTTCAGTCTTTCCCAGCATCAGGGTCTTTTCCAGTGAGTCAGCTCTTTGCATCAGGTGGCCAAAGTATTGGAGCTTCAGCTCCAGCACCAGTCCTTCCAATGAATATTCAGGGTTGATTTCTTTTAGGATTGACTGGTTTGATCTTCTTCCTGTCTAAGGGACTCTCAAGAGTCTTCTCCAGCACCACAGTTAAAAGGCATCAATTCTTCAGCACTCAGCCTTTCTTATTGTCCAGCTCTCACATCCATTAGATGAGGTCGTGAAAGTTGGGCCCTCATGCTGGGAATAGTGCCCCTGTAAGAAGAGACACCAAAGAGTGTGTTCGCTTCCTCTCTCTGAGAATACACAAAGAAGAGGTCATGTAATCACAAGCCAAGTTAAGAGGCCTCAGAATGAAACCTACCTTGCCAGACTTCCCAACCTCCAGAACTGACAAATAATTTTTTTGTTGTTTTTGCCACCCAGTCTATGCTATTTTGTTATGGCAGCCCTAGTTGATGAAGACAATTAACCTTGCCTGTGGGTAAAGCAGACTAGCCCAAACTGGGATCACAAGTTACTTCGGCCATCCTGCTCTAGACAGGTTCACTAACTGGATCAAACTGCACTTCCTAGGTGGCACTAGTGGTAAAGAACCCACCTGCCAGTGCAGTTTAGACATGAGAGATGCAGCTTCCATCCCCAGGTTGGGAAGATTCCCTGGAGGAGGGCATGGCAACCCACTCCAGCGTTCTTGCCTGGAAAATCCCATGGACAGAGGAGCCTGGCAGGCTGCAGTCTATAGGGTCACACAGAGTTAGACACAAGTGAAGCAACTTAGCATTCACGCATGCCCTACTAGACTTTATTTAGAAAAGAAAACTATCAAAGTGTGATTTTCCCCCTTAGTTGAATGGCGAATCAGTAAAGAATTGTGCATCTGCCTATACACTGACTCCAAATGATGAGAACATGATTTCACCACCAATTAGACCAAATATCCTAAATATCTCTGAACTTTATGATTTGACCATTGAAGAAAGAAAAATCACTTTATTAAAAAGATTCTCCTGTTAATCAATTGGAGCTTCAAAAAACTGGACAAGTAACATCTCCAATGTTTATAAAACTCATTTTCAATAAAAATATTTTTAAGCCTTGACAGGTACTTTTAAAAATCAGTAACCAAAATAAACATTATAGGAAAACCACATTAGTGAATAATGAAGATATTTTCAGGCTGTTTATACCTATAGAGCCACTTCCTTATAATGCCCAGTGCTTGGTTCAGTTCAGTTCAGTCGCTCAGTTGTGTCCAGCTATTTGTGACCCCATGGACTGCAGCATACCAGGCTTCCCTGTGCATCACCTACTCCTGGAGCTTGTTCAGACTCATGTCCATCAAGTCGGTGAGACCATCCAACCATCTCATCCTCTGTCATCCCCTTCTTCAGTCTTTCCCAGCATCAGGGTTTTTTCCAGTGAGTCAGTTCTTTGCATCAGGTGGTCAAAGTATTGGAGTTTCAGCTTCAGCATCAGTCCTTCCAGTGATATTCTGGACTGATTTCTTTAGGATTGACTGGTTGGATCTCCTTGCAGTCCAAGAGACTCTCAAGAGTCTTCTCCAACACCACAGTTCAAAAGCATCAATTCTTCAGTGCTCAGCTTTCCTTATAGTCCAATTCTGATATCCATATGTGACTACTGGATAAAACCATAGCTTTGACTAGAAGGACCTTTGTTGGCAAAGTAATGTCTGCTTTTTAATATGCTGTCTAGGTTGGTCATAGCTTTTCCTCCAAGGAGCAGGCGTCTATGAAATTTCATAGCTGCAGTCACCATATACAGTGATTTTGGAGCCAAAAAAAGAAAATAGTCTCTCACTGTTTCCATTGTTTCCCCATCTACTTGCCATGAAGTGATAGGATCAGATGCCATGATCTTTGTTTTCTGAATGTTGAGTTTTAAGCCAACATTTTCATTCTCCTCTTTCACTTTCATCAAGAGGCTCTTTAGTTCTTCTTTGCTTTCTGCCATAAGGGTGGTGTCATTTGCATATTTGAGGTTATTGATATTTCTCCCGGCAATCTTGATTCCAACTTGTGCTTCATCCAGCCCAGCGTTCTGCAAGATGTACTCTGCATCTAAGTTAAATAAGCAGGGTGACAACAAACAGCCTTAACGTACTCCTTTCCCAATTTGGAAGCAGTTGTCCGGTTCTAACTGTTGCTTCTTGACTTGCATGTAGATTTCTCAGGAGGCAGATCAGTTGATCTGATATTCCCGTCTTTTGAAGAATTTCCCACAATTTGTTATGATCCACACAGTCAAAGGCTTTGGCGTAGTCAATTAAAGCAGTAGATGTTTTTCTGAACTCTCTTGATTTTTCTATGATCCAATGGATGTTGGCAATTTGATCTGTGGTTCCTCTGCCTTTTCTAAATCCAACTTGAATATCTGGAAGTACATGGTTCACATACTGTTGAAGCCTGGCTTGGAGAATTTTGACAATTACTTTGCTAGTGTGTGAGATGAGTACATTTGTGTGGTAGTTTTAACATTCTTTAGCATTGCCTTTCTTTGGGATTGGAATGAAAACTGACCTTTTCCAGTCCTGTGGCCACTGCTGAGTTTTCCCAATTTGCTGGCATATTGAGTGCAGCACTTTCACAGCATCATCTTTTAGGATTTGAAATAGCTCAACTGGAATTCCATCAACTCCATTAACTTTGTTCGTAACAATGTTTCCCAAGGCCCACTTGACTTCACATTTCCAGGATGTCTGACTCTAGATGAGTGATCATACTATTTTGGTTATCTGGGTCATGGAGATCTTTTTTTTAATAGTTCTTTTGTTTATTCTTGCCACCTCTTAGTATCTTCTGCTTCTGTTAGGTCCATACCATTTCTGTCCTTTATTGTGCCCATCTTTGCATGAAATGTTCCCTTGGTATCTAATTTTCTTGAAGAGATCTCTAGTCTTTCCCATTCTGTTATTTTCCTCTATTTCTTTGCATTGATTGCTGAGGAAGGCTTTCTAATCTCTCCTTGCTATTCTTTGGAACTCTGCATTCAAATGGTTATTCTTTTCTTTTCTCCTTTTCCTTTAGCTTTTCTTCTTTTCTCTGCTATTTGTGAGGCCTCCTCAGACAACCATTTTGCCTTTTTGCATTTCTTTTTCTTGGGGATGGTCTTGATCACCACCTCCTGTACAATGTCACGAATTCCATCCATAGTTCTTCAAGCACTCTGTCTATCAGATCTAATCCTTTGAATCTATTTGTCACTTCCACTGTGTAATCGTAAGGGATATGCTTTAGGTCATACCTGAAAGGTCTAGTGGTTTTCCCTACTTTCTTCATTTTAAGTGGATTTTCTATTGGTGGTACAGTGGTTCAATTGCATTAATCCAATATTCTTAGTTAATAATCACAGTTCATTTTTGGTGAGAGTAAATATTTGATTTACTAGTATAAGGCCAAAGAATTATGAGTAATTAAAATTGTCAAGATTGGGTAAAAATGCAAGATAAACACTGTACAATTTTTGCAATACATAGCAAAATGAACTAATGATTTAAAGCAATAAATTATATTCCTGAATTAGTTTTAATAACTAACAGTCTTTAAGTGGTGAAAGATTTTTCTTATTACTAGACAGACCCTTCAGTGGAATGCTATGGAGGGAAATTAAAATCTAAAATGTGGAATTAAAATAGATGATCTTTATGTTCTCTTCTAATCCTGGGATTCTAAGAAATAAGAATTTCAAAGAATTCTTTGACCTACAAATAAAAAGGGTAATGATTTGTCCAAAACTCTGATCTTGATTATACATATATTTAAATCTTATTCAAAATGAACATTTGGGATTTAACTAAGAAGCATTTCAAAAAAGGAAAAACTGTCAAGTCTCTTCTGCCCATACACTTATGAGCAAGAAAAAAACATAAATGAAATGAAATATTTATTTGAGTAAAGAAAAAACTCACAATTCTAAGTTTCAGTTGTTTTATAAATACTTACTTGAATTCACCCCTTGATAAGTCTCTCTAAGCAGTAAGTCAGTATCCTTGGCACACAGTAGACAGTGCCTGTGTATGTGGGTATGTGTGTTTGGCTAAGAGAATTCAAATTAATTTTCTATTTTAAATCTGATAAGTGTAACAGAAAAAGTATGTGAAGTTAAATTGAGTAATGTAAATAGTACATTTTAGTGGTCCCAGATGAATCATGTAAGATTCATGATTCTCTTGGGAAAGAGAAGAAAATGAGAGAATCAAATCTCTGCAAATAAACTGAGCTAAACTTTTATATTTTTGGAAAGTATATTGTACAGTGATTTTAAGGAAATCATGTACATTCAGAACTTAACCTTAAGACCCAAACTACTGATGCTGAGCATTCTAAATTCCTCCAAACTGACTCAAACCCAGGACTTATTTTCTAAGAATCTAAGATGAGGAATGTGTGTGTGTGTGTGTTTGCAAGTGTGCAAATATTTGAGTCACAGTGATCAAATAGATGTTTCCCCAGAAAGGATCTGATCAAAACTTTTGAGACAACAGCCCTATTCCACTACTACTGGTAGTTAAATACTTCCCAGCAAAAAGTGCTTAGAATTAAATAGAATTTTTTTTAATAAGCAGTTTAATTGAATACTTGCTAAAACCCTGTATACAAAACATATATACAAACATAGTAAGAGTTACAGTTGATTTATTGAATGATTTCTAACAGATTCATATTATAAAGGAATATAACTTGTATGAAATTTCAGCTATTTTCAACACCATTTACAAAATCACTTTTTATAATAATCTAGTCATGTATTCCCTTTGCATACTAGACAAGGGTATAACTTCTTACTATGGAAAATAATAACAAGTAAAATAACTTTGAACTCAGGCAGAATCAATGACTTGGGTTTATTCCAAAAGAAGAGTATGTATCCTTGAAACTGCCAGGAAGAACAGCCCAGAAATCAGGGCTAGCTACAGCTCCTAAGTTTTATAGTGCACTCACTTACAGATCACTAAAACCCTTTAAACACAGTGGCCTATACTAACGCACTTATGTGTCAGGAAGATCCCCTGGAGGAGGAAATAGCAACCCACTGCAGTATTCATGCTGGGAAAATTCCATGGATAGAAGAGCCTGGTGGGCTACAATCCATGGGGTTGCAAAGAGTCGGACATGACCAAGCAACTGAGCACACCACAACCTTCTTACAAGTCATTCAGCAAATATCTGTTCATTGAAGAAATAGTATTCAGTGTCTACTCTGAGTTTTGCCCCAG
Organism: Bos taurus; assembly: GCF_002263795.3. Lineage (NCBI taxonomy): Eukaryota > Metazoa > Chordata > Mammalia > Artiodactyla > Bovidae > Bos > Bos taurus. The sequence continues at coordinate 23,458,598 of NC_037336.1, read as the reverse complement.
AGCGGTCACTGGACTCTTGTCTTCTGAGACTGCCCAAGTGAGGATAGAGCCTTGGTCCCTAGGAAAAACAATCAGAATTGTTTTTAAAAAGTTATATTCATAAATTATACTCATCTTGTTAAAAGGACATATATAAAAATCCCCTAATCAGAGAAATCACCAATAATATATCTATGACCCTATTAAGAAAATAACTTTGTCAAGGGGATGAAAGGGCTTTTCCTTGAAAAAGACATAGATTTCCTTGTCTAAAACTGTAACACTTCATTCATAGGAGATTGCGTGGCGTAAAATGATGCAGGCTTTCAATACCTGATGGTTTATAACGTTGCAACAGTCTTCCCTGTGCATACCTGAAAAGTCCATATTTTGAATATGAGTTAAAGACTTGAAATCGTAAAATGTTTCAACTTCCCTATTTTTAAACTAAATTTATTTCATAGAACAAAGTATTTCTCCCATAAATAAGAACACTGCAGTTGGTATTTTTCAGGCAGCAAAATAGTTAATTGTTTTATTTATAAAGTTTTCTGTTCCTTGTAATTCTTACAAATAAAACAAACCTAAAAGCTTCTTAGACCCAATGGAAAACACAATATTAACAAAGAGGGATAGCATAGGCTGAAGGGGTCTGTCTCAGAGCAGTACAGAGTGTGTTGTAAATTACTGCCTCAAATTTGATTGTAGCCATGGGACTGTCCACTTCTGGATATGCAGTTTCACATTTAATATGCAACCAACACCCTATAAGCCTCTTTTTAGAGTAGGACCCTGAGAGTTAGTCCATTGAGAAATCACATAGTATTTATGCTTGAAATTTTAAAGTGTCCAATCTTTAAAAAGGCAGAAAGAAGCAAAGCCTTTCCCACAAATGAAACTTATCACCATGTAAAGAAGAATATACACTTGGCATTAAAGTACCCATCTAGTTTCAAGATGTATACCTACACATTTTTTAAATGTATGAATAGCTCCTAATTTTTGAAAAAAGGAAACATTAAAAATGTTGAAATGCTACTGGTAGGGTTCAAGTCTGGGCAAAACCTATGAAGTGATCTTTGCTACAATAAATCAAAACTGCTTTTCATGTCCAGATCATCGACAGCCTCGTTTCAGGTATCTGTTAGCCTTGGGTACAATTGGCATCATCCCCATGCATCCAGAGGCAGATCTGGGCATACTTGAGGGGCGTGATGCGCACGGCCACATTGTAGTCCTTCTGAACACCGTGCACGTCCACCCACTGGTGGCCAGAATAGATGGCGATGATTTTGCGTTTCCACCTCTTTTTGTCTGGCTCTTTCAAACGCAGATAGACCCCGGAGCCAGTGGAGCCTGATTCGGCATCGCAATATTGATAGAGGAGGTCATTGGACTCATCAGACACACTGCAAAACCGGTAGACTAACTGATCTGCCCTGTCCTGATCGAAGCCTGAGAAGTGGATCATCCCACCAGGCAGCTTCTTGATGGTGGGGCTGACTCCCAGCTCCATGTATTTCTTCTTGTGAGGGCGCTTCAGCTCCAGAAGGGCGTAGTCATAGTCCAGGGCCGGGTCTCTGCTCTCTCCTCTAGCCCAGCCCTTGGGGATGTGGGTGTTCTTGACCCGGGTCCACTGGAAGGAGGGCCTCCCGTCAGCAGCTCTCTGACGCCGAGCAGATCCCTTTCTCCTCCTTCCAGCCTTGGCTGTCTCCTTCAGACTGTCTTGGCTCCCTTCTCTTCCAGCACCACTCACTTCCCTCCTGTTCCTCCTAGACCCCCGACGTCTCTTGCCACCACCTTTATTTCTCATCTTCAGCAAGCCTACTCTTAGCTTTTTGCTGCCTTTGATGTAGCCGTTTCCATCGTGGACACAGTGGGCAGCGGTTAGGACGTGGTTGGGAGAGATGAGAATGCCGCTGCAGCCTGTGGAGAGCTTCACCGCCGTATTGAAAGGGAAATTGGTCAAGAACTTCTTATCCAGGATGCTGAACCTGCTGTCGGTGCCGTACACCTGTCTCTTTCTCCTCACGGGTGCTCCTTGTGAGGTGAGGTTTTGAGTTGGCTCAGGGACCCAACCTTGAACTTTCACTCTGGTCAAGGTTCGGCTCCCATTCTCAAAGACAGTCTCGTAGGAGAGAGAGTCTTCCAGGTCAGAAAGGCTGGGGGCTGGGAGATCTTTCTGGCATTCAATGCCACACACTCGATTTAACACCATCTTAGCATCTGCCTCAAAGGCGGGGCTGGTGAGATGGAAGGTCCTTTCACTGACAAGTCGGGGTATTTTTCTCACGTGCCACATAAAATCCTGTTCACTTTCAGATCCATCGATGAGGGTCCACCCAAGGGTGAAAAGCATCAACCCGAAGAACATAGCTCCCATTTTGTTCTTCTATCTTGTCCTTTAAAACAGGAAAAAAAGAAGCTTTATGCTTTTGTCTTATTGGGGTATAGTTGCTTTACAATATTGTGTTAGTTTCTGCTGTACAACAAAGTGAATCAGCTATAGGTATACATGTATCTCCTCCCTCTTAGACCCTCACCCCCCAATCCCAGCCACCTAGGTCCCCCCAGAGCACTGAGCTGAGCTTGCTGTGCTGTACAGCAGGTTCCCACTAGCCATCTGTTTTACACCTGGCAGTGCATATACATTAGTCAGAAAGAAAAATAAGTACCATATATTAATGCATAGATGTGGAATCTAGAAAAATGGTACAGATGAACCTATACTGCTTTCTGTTTAAACGTTAATTACCATTCATTTAGATCTTGAGTCCTAAATGTAGCTTCACCACAAAGAGGAGTCCCTGTTTTCACTGTACTTAGATTTTACTGAGATTAGATAAATACCATACTAAGCAGGCTCCTACAGATATCCAAAATCAGTAAATTTGATTTCACTCAAACTTCCCTCCACCTGCACTAATCCCCACACATCCCACCCCCGCCTACCATCTTCCCCTCTTCCTCTCCAGACAGCCCAACGCATGGGAGAATAAGAAGAGGGGCAAGGGGGGTCCTCTGGTGCCTAAGCCACACCTTCCAAGGTCTCCTGCAACCTTATCTCCAGATGATTTAGAAATAAAGATAATGACAGATGTCTGACACTATCCCTGAACTTAGTGTCTTAATAAAGGCACGGACCATAAATTCCTCATCTCTATAATGTAAATGACTAGCACGGAGCTCAAAAAAAGCATTCACTGGAAAAAAATTTTTTTTAAAAAAGGCCTTCACTAGAATGCACTACTTCCCTGAATCACGGCTTGCAGACCAAGCTGATTGATGGTGCAATTAAAATCATTAAATAGGAGGGAGGAGGGTTCAGGATGGGGAACACATGTATACCTGTGGCAGATTCATTTTGATATATGGCAAAACCAATACAATATTGTAAAGTTAAAAAATAAAATTTAAAAATAAATAAAATAAAATCATTAAATAATAGACCCTTCCCTGGCCCAGTGGTTAAGACTTCACCACCACCCCACTCCCCGCCCCATCCCCAACCCCAGATGCAGGAGATTGGTCAGAGAGCTAAGATCCCACATGCCTCACAGACAAAAAAACAAAATGTAAAACAGAAATGAGCATGTCATACAGAGTGAAGTAAGTCAGAGATGAACTATCGTATATTAATGCATCTATATGGAATATAGAAAAAGGGTACTGATGAACCTATTTGCAGGACAGAAATAGAGATGCAGACATAGAGAACAGACTTTGGACACAGCGAGCAAACGAGAGGTGGGACGAATTACAAGTAACATTGAAACATACATTATCATATATAGCTCAGTTGGTATAGAATATGCCTGCAATGCAGGAGACCCCCGTTCACTTCCTGGGTCTGGAAGGGCTGCTGGAGAAGGGAAAGGCTACCCACTCCAGTGTTCTTGGGCTTCCCTTGTGGCTCAGCTGGTAAAGAATCTGCCTGCGATGCGGGAGACCTGGGTCGGGAAGATCCCCTGGAGAAGGGAAAGGCTACCCACTCCAGTGTTCTGGCCTAGAGAATTCCACGGACTGTATAGTCCATGAGGTGGCAAAGAGTCGGACACGACTGAGTGGAAAAAAAGAAAAAAATGGGAAGTTGCTGTATAACACAAGGAGCTCAACACAGTGCTCTAATAGCCTGGAAAAGTGGGATGGGGTTGGGAGGACGTTCAAGAGGGAGGGACATAATTATGGCTGATTCACGTTGTATGGAAGAAGCCAACACAATATTGTAAAACAATTATCCTCCAATTAAAAATAAAATTTTAAAAAGTTTAATATAACAAACATCATAAAAAAACTTCAAAAATGGTCTACATTAAAAAAATTTTTTAATCATCAGATAATATTCTAAAATATAATATTCAGTAGAAGTTTTAGAAATAAAGGAGCTCCTCTACTATTGACCTGCTTTGATTTTTTTAACAAGCAGAACCCCTTATCATAAAGAGTACACAGCACGGGCTGTTTTATTCAAAAATAAGAAAAATATACCCTGTTCTTTTTAAAAACGAAGTTGTGCTTGGAACTACCACCCAAGCAAAACAATATACAAAAATGTGTTATAGTGACATTTTACTGGATATTAAAATTGTAAGAATTTATGGAGCACAAGCAATTGTCGTGGATTTACCACTTGGGGGAGCACAATCGTGATTAAATCATAGGTTTAATGGGACCCTTTCATCATGGGTTTCATCACCTGAGAGCCATTGAAAGTTGCCAGTACTTGGTGAATTATATAATATCTCATCTATTATTTACATCTTCTTGCCTTCTTTTCCTGCTTCTCTAGGTTTGCTGGTATGTAAATCTCTTCCTAGAACTGCTGTTTGTCAGTTATTGCTTTGTGAGAGTAAGGAGGAGTGTAACATTCTTTGGAGCAGCAATTTGGAAATTTGTGAGCTATGTTCCAAGTTGTTTTTAACTAATAGTTAACATATCCAGGCTTACCAAATGCTTTGCACTTTGTATAAAGCAGAGTCAGTTCAAGGTTAGTTTATGCCTATAATACCTTCACTCTCACGGCTTTCTGATAAGCCTTTGCATGGAAAAGAAAGTTAATACAGGATGTCAGGAATGGCCCACAAACCAGGGTACACCCCTAAGATCCTAAGCACTGGCAGGAAAAGCAAAAGTTGCCTCTGATGCAGAGCCAAACATGGGCATCTCGTGACACAACAGAGTTCATCTTGCCATATCCAAGTATGGAACTTTATTAACAAACTAATAACATTCTTCTGATAAAACAAATCATATACTATATTAATCTCTTTGTTGTTTAAACATGATCTGTTCATTAAAATATAATTATTTTGAATCATTGTATATTAAAACATGTTAAGAAAGTTTAGAATAATCTTTACTTCTACTTTAGAATAATCTTTACCATTTTTTTCTATTTGCTCACACTTGAATGCTAAGTAATGGTGATTTTGGTGAATATTAAACTGTATTGTTTGCCTAATAGCTTGTACTTTATTTTGGAGACAGGCCATTCTTCTGTAGACTGATGGATATTGTCCCCTAAATCATTAAATACATTTCAGGAAAAATCCACACTCATGTACAATATTTTCTAATCATTACCATGGCAAATTTGATTTTACACAAAACAGTAATTATATTGGTAATGATTTTGTTGAACCACTTAGTATTTTGTACCTTCTATGCAGTTTTCTGGAGATGGCAATGGCACCCCACTCAAGTACTCTTGCCTGGAAAATCCCGTGGATGCAGGAGCCTGGTAGGCTGCAGTCCATGGGGTCGCTAAGAGTCGGACACGACTGAGTGACTTCACTTTCACTTTCCACTTTCATGCATTGGAGAAGGAAATGGCAACCCATTCCAGTGTTCTTGCCTTGAGAATCCCAGGGACGGGGGAGCCTGGTGAGCTGCTGTCTATGGGGTCGCACAGAGTTGGACATGACTGAAGCAACTTAGCAGCAGCAGCATGCAGTTTTCATAATGAGTATTTCATCCATTTTATTTAATTGGATTGGAATGAATAAGGCTAACTGCTCAGTAACTACTGAGATCTTGAAATTATATGTTTTATTGAGTATTTCCCAAGATGAAAAGTTGTCTTTCCCTTAAAACAAAATGCTAAAATCAGTTATTTGCTGCCTCTTAGTTTATCAACGGGAGAAGGCAATGGCACCCCACTCCAGTACTCTTGCCTGGAAAATCCCATGGATGCAGGAGCCTGGTAGGCTGCAGTCCATGGGGTCGCTAAGAGTCAGACACGACTGAGTGACTTCACTTTCACTTTCCACTTTCATGCATTGGAGAAGGAAATGGCAACCCACTCCAGTGTTCTTGCCTGGAGAATCCCAGGGACGGGGGAGCCTGGTGAGCTGCTGTCTATGGGGTCGCACAGAGTCGGACATGACTGAAGTGACTTAGCAGCAGCACATGCAGTTTCATAATGAGTATTTCATCCATTTATTAATTGGATTGAAGAATAAGGGTAACTGCTCAGTAACTACTGAGATCTTGAAATTATATGTTTTATGAGTATTCCCAAGATGAAAAGTTGTCTTTCCCTTAAAACAAAATGCTAAAATCAGTTATTTGCTGCCTCTTAGTTTATCAACGGGAGAAGGCAATGGCACCCCACTCCAGTACTCTTGCCTGGAAAATCCCATGGATGCAGGAGCCTGGTAGGCTGCAGTCCATGGGGTCGCACAGAGTCGGACATGACTGAAGCGACTTAGCAGCAGCAGCAGCAGTTTATCAACAGACCAAAGTAGATGATTTTTTAAAGATACATATTTTTTTTTATCTATTTGATCCTTAGAAAAATGTCAATCAAACAAATTTTTTGGTATAGGAAATATTTTTTTAATTATTTTAAGTTAGCCCTACATGCATGATAACAGCCATTCATTATATACTTAATATATGAGTACATTAAAGACTGAGTCAGACAATTATCTTCATTAAAAACTACAGAGAATCACATTGTACATTTTAACATTTTATAATAGTGATCTGTGAAGTAATAAATGTGTCAAAGGCATTCCCAAGCAAAAGAAAGAGCATCTAAATCTAGGTACTGTGGTATTGCTCACACGTTTCTGTTTTTGTTTTCAGTACTCTGTCATTTAGCCTTGCAAGTTTTCAGCTACTTAGGGCTTGGATACTGCTACTGCTGCTACTGCTAAGTCACTTCAGTCGTGTCTGACTCTGTGCGACCCCATAGACGGCAGCCCAGCAGGCTCCCCCATCCCTGGGATTCTCCAGGCAAGAACACTGGAGTGGGTTGCCATTTCCTTCTCCAATGCATGGAAGTGAAAAGTTAAAGTGAAGTCACTCAGTCATGTCCGACTTTTAGAGACCCCATGGACTGCAGCCCACAAGGCTCCTCCGTCCATGGGATTTTCCAGGCAAGAGTACTGGAGTGGGGTGCCATCTCCTTCTCTGAGGGCTTGGATAGGCATAATGCAAATACTGAATTATAATTGACAAGATGGTTTTTTTTACTGTGCAAATCACTGAACTGGAATATGAATCAAGTTTCCCTGTTCTTTACCAAATAAAACATGTGCCCTGTGCATTAATTCTGTAGGCAGACTTTTAAGAGCCACACGTAATGGTTAATTTTATGTGCCAACTTGACTGGGCCAGAAGGTGCCCAGATGTTTTGTCTAATATTATCCTGGGTATGTTTGAGAGGGTGTCTCTGGATAAAATTAACATTTGAATCAGTAGACTAAGGTGAGCAGATTGCCCTCCCTAATGTGGGTGGGCCTCATCCAATCAGTTGAAGGCCTAAATAGAACAAAAAGGCAGAACCCTCCTGTGAATAATTGGGAACTCCTCCTTCCTGACTGCTCTGAGCAGGGACATTGTTTTTTGTTTTTTTCCCCTGCCTTTGGCTTCAAAATGAAACACCACTCAAAAGAATATTTTTAGTTTGTTAGTAGGATTCTATACTTGCATGTTGCAGAATAAACTGTCACATCAAGGAATTCCCAGGTTGTAGTCCTCAAACAAGCAGTGTCAGCATCCCCTAGGAACCTGTTAAAAATACTCATTCTCAGGACCCAACCCAGACCTACTGTTCAAAATTCTCCAGGAGGGATGTGGGTTCCCAGCTGTGTATGTTTTAACCAGCCCTCCAGGCAACTCTGATACTCAGTACGGTTTCAGAACCACAGCAGCCAAAGCCCTGGTGCAGCAGCTTGAGACCCTCCTCAGAAGGTTTTTCCAGGGATGACTGCTTAACCAGGTTTCACATGACCCCTGCTTCCTCTTTGTGTACAAAGTAAATTTATTCTGAACTTCATGCTTTTCCTGTGTTAGCAACAGCTATTACAGAAAGATCCCGTGGAGTAGGAAATGGCATCCCACTCCATTATTCTTGTCAGGGAAATTCCACGGTCAGAGGAGCCTGGCAGGCTACAGTCCATGGGGTCTCAGAGTTGGACATGACTTAGCAACTAAACAACAACAATAATATTGGAAGACTCAGCCTTTGATAGAAAAAAAACATACTTTCATATAAGTGATTTAACAGTACATCTGAAAAGATTCAAATACAGTAGGCTTGTCTGTGATGCCTCCAGCATCCAATACTACAGATGATGCAAGAGCACCAGTTGGCCAGCCCTGGCCAGGGCCTTTTGAGGGACTCAGCTGAAGTGTAGCACAGGAATAAAAGCCATGCCCACATCTATCCTTGGGCATGGGAAGGGCAGAACCTTGTCATATGACCTCAGAATCACAGTAATAAAGGACATGGGTTTAGTCTAATTTGGCCTGTAATTTCAAATTGGACAAATGTCTTGGGACACTTTCTTTTGGAAAATCTAAGTTTGTCTCGTGGTAAAATGTCAGTGTAGTGTAAATGATAGCTCTTACTGATAGAGCAAGCCACGGTTCAGTGGATACATGTACAGACGCCTGTCATCCCAAAAGCACTAACTAAAGAGACATGGCCCCGGCTGTGGAGTAGCTATAGTATTTTGAAAGCTTTAATGTCTCTTGTTTTCCCTCAACCTCCTCCTTTTTCCTGTCTTCCATTGTAATTGTGACCTTCCCTGTCACTTTCCAGATGGCTTGGATTTGGGGCTTCAAAGTCCAGTTTGGTTAATGAAAGTGAGGTTGCAGTTATGGTTCTCACCATGAGTCAGTGTACACATAGTTGATTATGGGTTGGACCATGGAGATGGATGGAGCAGAAGGGAGTTAGAGAGGAAGCAAGGAATACCAGCATTTGTAGACAAACTCTTACTGATGGAGCAGATAGTATTCCACATTTGTACCTGGTCCATACTATTAACAGAAATAACCACCTGTAACTACAAGGGATTACTTGCTCTTGCTTTTGTTTGTTTGCTTGCTTATGCTTTCTTAGAAATGTGAATGCTGACAAGTATTTAGAATATTTGGATTTCTCTACCAGCATGGTAGTTATCAGGGCAGACCAAGGAGTAAGAAGACCTGGGCTAAGTCTCATCTTCACCACTTATTAGGCATCTGAATTTGGGCAGTTCATTCACATCAATGAAGTTTCTGTTTCCTCATCTGCAAAGTGAAGATAATAGTAATTTCAACTTCATAATTCTGAGAATTAAATACATTGATATATGCAAAGAATTACCATTGAGCCCAGAGCATGGACACATTCAATTATAAGTTCTTTTATATTGGGTTGGCCTAAAAGTTCTTTCAGGTATTTCCATACACGGTTATGGAGAAAGCAAACAAACTTTTTGGCCAACCTGATAGTTATTATTCTACCTTAGTAGGTAAATTCGGAGAAGCAATGGCACCCCACTCCAGTACGATTGGCTGGAAAATCCCATGGACAGAGGAGCCTGGTAGGCTGCAGTCCATGGGGTCGCTAAGAGTCGGACATGACTGAACGACTTCACTTTCACTTTTTCACTTTCATGCATTGGGGAAGGAAATGGCAACCCACTCCAGTATTCTTGCCTGGAGAATCCCAGGGATGGGGGAGCCTGGTGGGCTGCCGTCTATGGGGTTGCACAGAGTCGGACACGACTGAAGCGACTTAGCAGCAGCAGCAGCAGCAGCAGTAGGTAAATTAATATCACTTTAAAACAGTTAATTATATAAGGCAAAGTTATAGCACTTTTAGTTTTCTAAACAGTCAATTTTATACTCAAATATTTTTATTTCAGGGTAGTTTCTGACACACTCTGAAAACTCCCTTTTTCTTTGTTTTGGTTTTTGTTCAAGGACAGCTTCATTTTAGAGACGTCCCAAATGAATGCTTTCCTAACTACTCATTTCTATGAAGATCTGTGGGTTTGTAATATATTTTTCTCATTGCTATTAAATAAGTGTAATTAAACATTACCCAGCCACAGAACATTTGAATTGCATTTCCAATGTATTATTTTAAGCCTGGACCTACCCTAAGAATTCTGGAACTGCAACAGGTCTTCAACCTAAAAAGAAACAGTCAATGTCAAAATAATTACTCTTAGGGAGCAATTTACAATGAGAAAAAAAAAACAACTTTTTAAGTGAATCTATTCTAAAGTATATAGCATAGCATGACATAATAATATTCTCAGGCTCAGTTTCTCTTTTATTTTTTGGTTTGTTACCCTTTAAAGTTTACATTTTAACTTAAGTAAGGCAGGCAGATGAAGGAAAGATTAGATGCTTGCTCACCATATTAAATATTTTGAATGAGTTTTTTTTCCTGTATACGAACAAGAGCTGATTTACCATCAAAGATCTGTACCAGGTCATAGAGTCACTAACTTGGTCCTTTCTTTTCACCTGGTCCCTTGTAACAGACAGAGAGGTAGTTGTCCAAGTTCATGTGTATAGTTTGCTGCCATGGGACATAATTTTGCATTAATGTGTCAAACACTTTGTGGGGGCTCAGTCAGATCAATGGCCTTGTAGGACCAACATCAGCTTTTACCTTCATGCATATTTGGACATAGCAATCACTGCATAACCACTTTTGCCAACTTCCCTGTCTTTTATCTGGCCATTCGTGATCCAAGCCACCTGCCCCTCCCAGCATCACTACCTACACTCACACACATGCATAAGTGTGAAAACACACTCCAGCCATCTCTCCTCCTCCACTTTCATTCTCCCCCTGTTCAGTCAACACTGACACACGAGGGATAGACATCATGGTCTGGATCTGCAGACAGAACTGCTGGCTTAGGCAAAAGGCCGGGGCAGGAGAGGAGGGGCTTTACTAGTGATAGCAGACAGCTGGAGAGTGAGCATTAACTGTGTTAGGTTTTGGAGAATACTTGTAAAACTTTCATAAGTCACTTTTGCGTATGAACAGGAGACTAGGTATTTTATAAAGTTCAATTCCCGGTGCAGTGAAGCCCCCAGAGAAGGGGGGGCTTCTAACTAGACACTAACTAGAGCACTGAAATGGATGAAACGTTTAAGCTAAAAAGTGTGCGATCAGGATGACCAGAAAAGGAATAGTGCTCTATGTGTGACCAAGAGGACAGGAGGAACTAGGGTGTTTCCAGGGTGGTGGAGGCAGTGGGTTTTGAAGTCAAACCAATTTAAGTCCACTTGTGACTTCTTAGCACTATGATTTGTGAAGATCACTTAATTTCCCCAAACCTTATTTTCTACATTTGTTCAACAGGGAATAATACTTTGGAGTATTTTTGTGAGACACAAATATCATTAAGTTGGTGCAAAAGTAATTGCGGTTTTGCATCATTGAACTTACCCATTGATATTGGAATGCATTCTTAAATAAATGTGGTTATGTTATGTATCTTTTTAATGTGCATTTCTTGCTTTGTTTTTTTTTTTTTTGCTAGTGACATTACTTTCTGTTTATATTTATTTTAGACTATAGAGATGATGTCTAAAATGTCATGTCTGCCATATTCACTTGACCTCTCACCAACCAACTACCACTTTTTCAAGCATCTCAACAACTTTTTGCAGGGAAAACATTTCCACAACCAGGGGGAGGCAGAAAATACTTTCTAGGAGTTTATCAAAACCCAAAGCACAGATTTTTATGCTACAGGGATTAGCAAACTTACTTCTTGTTGGCAAAAATGTGTCGATTGTAATGGTTCCTATTGTGATTAATAAAGATGCATTTGAGCCTAGCTATAATGATTTAAAATTCACGGTCTGAAACTGCAAGTACTTTTGTACCAACCTGTACATAAACACGATGCCCAGAGAACAGTAAGCCCTCAGCAAATGGCAGCAATTATTATTATTAGGATCAAACACTAAGAGTCAAAACACTGGTAAATATTTATAAAGGATTTCATGCATCTCTGACTGCTGTGGACCTCACCGCAGTACGCCAAGTACAAGCCGACCTTGTTTCATTGTCCTTCACTGCAATTCACAGATGCTATGATTTTTTACAAATTGCCACATGGCAACTCCACATTGACCAACTCTCTAGGAGCCATTTTTCCAATAGCATTTGCTCACTCTGTGTCATGTTTCGATAATCTTTTGTCTTTATTATTTGTTATGGTGATCTGTGATTGGTGATCTTTTGAGGTTGTTATTGTCATTGTGTTGGGGGCACCACAGACCACATCCACATAAGACGGTGAACTTAGCAAGTCCTGCGTGTGTTCCGACTGCTCCACTTACTGCCCTCTCCCCCAGCTCTCTCCCTCTCCTCAGGCCTTCCTGTTCCCTGAGACACAATTTTAAATTAGGCCAATTCATAACCCTACCATGGCCTCGAAGCGTTCAAGTGAAGAAAGAAGAGTTGCATGTTGCACTTTAAATCAAAAGCTAGAAATAATTAAGCTTCATGAGCAAGGCATGTGGAGAGCTGATATCATCGGCTGAAAGCCAGGCTTCTGGGCCAGTTAGCCAAGTGGGGAACGCAAGGGAAAAGTTCTTGAAGGAAATTAAAAGAACTACTCCAGTGCACACACGAATGATAAGAAAGCAAAACAGCCTTGCTACTGATAGGAAGAAAGTTTTAATGGTCTGGCTAGAAGAGCAGGCCAGCTACCACATACTTTTAGGCCAAAACCTAAATCAGGAGCAGGGTACTAACTCTCTTCAATTCTGTGAAGGTTGAGAGAAGTGAAGAGGATGCAGAAAAAACTCTGAAGCTAGCACAGGCTGTTTCACGAGGTTTAAAGAAAGAGGCCATCTCTACAGCCTAAAAGTGCAAACTTACACAGCAAATACCGATGCAGGAGCTGCAGCAAGTTATACAGAAGATCTAGCTAAGATAATTCATGAAGGCAGCTACCCTGAGAGACAGATATTCAATGCAGCAATCAATGCTTGGCTTCAAAACTTCGAAGGACAAGCTGACCCTCTTGTTAGGTGCTAATCCAGCTGGTGACTTTCAGCTGAAGCCAATGCTCATTTACCACCCTGAAAATCTTACAGCCCTTAAAAATTAGGCTAAATTTACTCTGCCTGGGCTCTATCAGTGGAACAGCAAAACCTGGATGATGGTTCATTTCTCTACGACACGGTTTGCTGAGTATTTTAAGCCCACTGTTGAGACATACTCTCAGAAAAAAGATTCCTTTCAAAATATTACTGCTCATTGATTTTGAATTTTGAGAACCGTAAGTTATGTTTTCCTTGATAACTCACAAATCTTTATAGGAGATGAACTGATTCTAAGTAACTGAATCTAATTAAAATGGAATCTTAACCCAGAAAAAAAAAATTACTGCTCATTGATGTACCTGATCACCCAAGAGCTCTGAGAGAGATGAACATAAAATGCATATTGTTTTCATGCCTGCTAACACAACATCCATTTTGCAGCCCAAAGATCAAGGAGTCATTGTGACTTTCAAGTCTTATTATTTAAGAAATATATTTCATAAAGCTACAGCTGCCACAGATAGTAATTCCTCTGATGAATATGGGCAAAGTCAGTTGAACACTTCTGGAAAGGAGACACTATTGTGGGTACCATTAAGAACATTCATGATTCATGGAAAGAAGTCAACATACTAACAACACAGTTTGAAAGAGACTGGTTCTCATAGCCAAATTTGAGGGGTTCAGGTCTTCAGTAGAGGAAGCGGTGGCGGGTGTGCTGGAAACAGCACAGAAGGAGAGGTGGAGCCTGAAAATGTGACTGAATTACTGCGATCTCGTGAACAACTTTAATAGATGGAAGAGTTGCTTCTTGTGGCTGAGCAAAGAACGTAGTTTCTTGAGATGGTGAAGATGCTCTGAAGACTGTTGAAATGACAATAATGGATTTAGAATATTACAGGAACTTAGTTGATAAAGCAGCAGCAGCCTTTGAGAGGACTGACTCCAGTTTTGAAAGTTCTCTAGGTGGGTAAATGGAGAAGGCAATGGCATCCCACTCCAGTACTCTTGCCTGGAAAATCCCATGGACGGAGGAGCCTGGAAGGCTGCAGTCCATGGGGTCCCTGAGGGTCGGACACAACTGAGCGACTTCACTTTCACTTTTCACTTTCATGCATTGGAGAAGGAAATGGCAACCCACTCCAGTGTTCTTGCCTGGAGAATCCCAGGGACGGGGGAGCCTGCTGGGCTGCCGTCTATGGGGTTGCACAGAGTTGGACACGACTGAAGTGACGTAGTGGTAGTAGTAGTACGTAGGTAAAATGCTATCAAACAGCATTGCATACTGCAGAGAAATTGTTCCCAAAGGAAGAGTCAATCAATGCAGCAAACTTCATTGTTGTCTTATTTTAAGAAACTGCTACAGCTGCCCCAGCCTTCAGCAACCACCACCCTGCTCAGTCAGCAGCCATCAGCATCAAGGCAGGAGCCTCCACCCTCAAAAAGATGGACTTGCTTAAGCTCAGATGATGGTTAGCATTTTTAGCAATAAAGTATTCTTCAACTGTAACATGCACTGTTTTTTAGACATAATGCTACCACACAGTAGACTACAGTAACTTACATGTTCTGGGACACCTTGCTTTATTGCAAAATCTGCTTCTTTGCGGTGATCTAGAACTAAAGCCACAGTATCTCCAAGTTGTGCCTGTCACAGCTCCCAAGGAGAGCCACATCTTAATCCCCAGGACCTGTGCCTATGTTCTTAATTGGTAAAGGAGACTCTGCAGATGTGATTTAGTTAAGGATTGTGTGATGAGATTAGCTTGGGTTACCCAGGTGAGCACAATGTAATCACAGGGCTCCTTTTATAAGAAGCGGGCAGGAGGGTCACGAACCTGAAGGAGCTGTGAAGTTGGAGGCAGAGGTCAGGGTGAGGCTGAATCATAAGCTACAAAACACGGGTGGCGGCTAGATCTTACAAACGGTAAGGAGACATTCTCTCCTGGAACTTCCAGGGAAAAACTGCAACCATGCTGACCCTCTCTGGACTTCTGGCCTCCAGAACTATAAGATAAGGTGTTGTTTTATGTCACTGAATTTGTAGTATTTTGTTACAGCAGCAGTAGGAAATGAATACACTCAGGTAAAAAAATGTTTGGATTGCCTGCCTCGGAGGTTTAGAAAGGAAGAAATAGTAGGGGGGAACACTGTCTGGGTCAGAGACCTAAACATAAATGAAAATTTTCATTTTTAGAAAAATTATACAACACGCAATTTTAGAACTAAACCTTGAATATTATGATAAAACACTATAGTGATGTGGAGTAGTATTTCTAGGCTGACTGGAGAGCTGGAACTGGGTGGATAAATTTGTTTTTCAACAAAAGCATACAGTGTTTACAATCCTATGCATCGTTTCAAAGCCTCTTTCCTTGCTTAAGAATCTCTGCGATAAATCCTCTTTAGTCTTTAAGTTGAACTAAAAACCTTCTAAGATATCTTTCAACATTAAAGTTCTAGCTTAAATCACAAAGGAAAACATACGAGTCACTTACTCATCAGTGAGCCTCAAGCAGTTTAAATTCCTCGACTCCTTAGGGTAGGAACTTGACTGCTATCCCTATTGCTACCACTAGGAGGCGAAGCTAGCCTGCTGTCTAAGTAGATCTCACATTTAAAAGGTTTACATTCATTAAGCTACAAAATCAAATTTAGTTTAAAAAAAACATGTAGGATTCATGGGATGGGGAGAAGTCTAACTGGTTAATAATATACTAATAATATACAATGTGGAATAATAATATTCCACATTGTTGTCACATGTGGAATTGATCACATTTAGAAAACCCACCTCTAGGCCACAGAGCCCATCCTGACGAGCTGTGGGCTGATGATGTTGTCCACAGCCAGACAACCTTCTGGCAGGTGGTTTTCCAGAACCTCTGTGGTGCCAGCACATTTCCAGTATGATCTCCAGGGCCGCTAAACAATCCCCCAAAGGTGCGGCAGTTCACTACAGCATGAAAAATCTTCAGCCTGCCAAATATTTCACATGTCTACCAAAGACTTCATAAGCCATTTCTAAAGGGTAAGCTTGCCACTGATTCTATGCTAAAAATAAATGGCAAGGAAGTTCACTGACAATGTGCCAGTTTCTATTCAAAATATGATAGCACTATCGTCAAGTTTAGTTTCAGGAATGAGACAGAATAATTAATGTCTGCTTAAAATGTTTGGCAGTAGTGGAGGGAAAGGAAGATGGTAAAGTTACACAGTTGATTATTTTACAGTTACTCACAACTTCTGTTTCTCATCACAATAAAAAAAAAGAAAAACCTCTTTGTTTTTTAAGTTATTTTTCCAGGACCTGTACACTTCAATTTGTGCAAAGGATACGCTATGTGTAAATTGAATTTGGGGTGAAAGGCACTTAGGAAGCCCCAAAGGGAACCCTCTGCTGACTCTCTCACCCACTGACATAGGAAACGCACAGCATATGGCTCCTGACTTGTTTTCTATCTTGCAAGTTGGCCTTTGAAAGCAAAGCCTATCTGTGACTGCATTAGGTTTGCTACTCCTCAGGCTTTAAAGCATCTTATGATCACTGTATTTTTAGCTAAGCAAACATCTGTTAAAGTTTCTAAAGCTTTTGAAAATATTCTAGTTAAGCAAAGTCATAAAATAATAACTTTCATACTTTGCTATTTCCAACCTCTCATCTCAGATTTCTCATGTGCAAAGTTAACCCAGTGAGGTAGCTTCAGTTTCCGAAATTCTGAATCTCATCCCACTGTTAAAATGCAATATGCTTGCCGTGGACAGTTGAGCATTGGGCAAAGATAAATAATTAACTCACATTAGCAATTGATTGGAGAAGGAAATGGCAACCCACTCCAGTGTTCTTGCCTGGAGAATCCCAGGGACGGGGGAGCCTGGTGGGCTGCCGTCTATGGGGTTGCACAGAGTCGGACACAACGGAAGCTACTTAGCAGCAGCAATTGATTATTTTAACACGATGAGCACATTCTATGTGCCAAGCACTAGATTAAACAATCTCACATTTGAAAATACAGAGAAGATTCTTAAAAGCACAACAGTTTCTGAGCTGTCTGGAGAAAAAATAAGAAAGAGTATCCATGACCAACTTCTTCTCACATTAAACGAGCTCTTCTAGTATTTCCTAATAAAAATAAAATTCCATATGATGCTCGGGCACTACTTTCAGGCTGAGATGTCTTATTTGGCTGGAATCTTAACCTTCTCTCTTCTAAATTATAAACCAGATTCTAAGCATAGTTCTCCAGGCAACAGCACATGACTTTTATAATTCTCTGTGGGGACAGACGCACTTGGGATAGAATGAGAACTAATTTCAGAAGTGAGAAAGGTTAATAGGGGAGAAAAACCACCTCGCCAGGATATGCAGCTTCTTTCAAATCAATGATAGTGTGAAAAGGTCAGAGGAATCAGGCAGGAAGTGTTTCTACAACTTTTCAAAAAAAAAAAAAAAAATTATGGTAGAAAATATCAAAAGTAGAGGGAAAACTATGAAATAGAATGAAACATAAAATTATAACCCCTACGTGCCCATCACCCTGAGGCAACAACTACCAATATTTTGCCAATCTTGTTCCAGTGGTCTCCCCTGCCCCCCCCCCCTTTTTTTTTTTGCTAGTTTTTTAGAGCAAATCCAGGACTTTTCAATTTCATTTCATCTTCTCACTTTAAAATGTTTTTCACTGCTCCTTTCGCTGACCTGTGCAGCCAAGTTGATGAGAAAGCAAGAGATTCCTAGCTTTCATAGTAATCCTGCCAAAGAGGCTTTCAACCAGAGTAGACCTTCCAGGAATGCATTTTACACCTTTTTCGATGGCATCTGTTAATAATCATAAAAATAAAGAGGGTCCCCTCTGGTAGTGCTTAAGTAAAAAGAATTCCATTTATATTCCAATGCAAACACTTTTACTGTTAAATATTAACGGTGCAGAGGCCAGCACAAAGAATTGCTTACTTGCAAGAGCCGTTTCTTTGATGGCTTAAAAGTGCTAAGTTTGATCTCTACCTTTAGCGCACTTCAAAGGAGCTCTCCCTGGGGTGGGTCCTGCGTTTCTCAGGAACACTTCTAGGTTCTGGGGTCTTGCCCTTTCCTGGGGGGAAAAAGGGTTGGGGGTGTCTCCATCCTTACCTGCGAAGCTTCCTCAGTCCTCAGGGGCGCTGCTCAGCTCGAGTCAAAGTATTCCTAAGGCGGTCACCACCGCTGGCGAGGCAGGAGAGAGGGGTGGGGCTCCGGGACAGCGCGAGCCGGAGCCGGGGCTCCAGGCCACCGTCCGCCAGCACCGCCTGGAGACTGTGGGGAGGTGGGCGGCGAGCTGAGCGCCACGGCCGCGAGATGGGAGGGGAAAGGGGGCGTGGATGCGGGCGGACGCTGGGAGAGGTGAGGGGAGAGGAGGCGGCGGGAGGGCTAGGAAGCAGGAGAGACGCAGGCCTGGGGAGGGTTTACTAAGAGTTGGGCCTCTCACTCCAGAATCTCTGCCCCCCAACATTAGGAAAAATTCACGACTGAGTTCACAAGGACTGTCTGTCGCTCTGATCGTCTTCCTCCCTTAAATAGTGTCCAGAAGATACTCCCGAGTGTGTGCTTGGAGGAACTGGGTGTGATCAGGACTGTGTCTTTGTGTCCTAGTCCCCCAGCTCGAGTTTAGACGCCAGCTGTCTAGAAGAACCAGGGCCATTTCCCCAACCCCATCCTAAGCCCGTCTCCATCTGGGACCTCGCCACCCGGGACAGGCTCTCCACCAGCCAAATCCTGAGTCTCAGGCTCCTGCAGGCATCCACAGGCGACCTGAGAACACGCGACCCTCGTGGGCTGCGACGTGGGTCACCTTGCAAGCATCCCTTGAGGCCTCCAGGGGGCGCGCGTCAGTTTCCGTCTGTCTCCAGGCTGGAAGGCTTTTTCTACTTGGGAAGAGCATCCTTTAAGATATTTGCCCGCCCCTGTCCCACCAAAATTCTAACTGCATCCTTTCTTAATCTTTTATTCTCCTCCTTAGCAGAGGTGCTCCTTTGGGGTGGGTGCTGCACAAGGTCGGGGACTCTAATTATTCAACATCTGTTGATCTTCTGGGTGGGAGGTCTGGAGCAAAATGCACTAGTAGAAAAATAAGTACAGAAATTTGATGCTGGCCCTCAAGGAAGGGAGATCAAGTAAGTGCACCAGTATTTATAACACACGGTCTTAGCATGTCCCATAATGCTTAGCTCATTAGTGGTTAATTTCATTTCTCGAATTTCTATGTATTTTTTTAGCAATGAAATCAGAACATATGTACAATTTAATTTCCTGTTTTTCCACTTAGTGTTTTCATTTATGCACTTAGTCATATAATTTAAATCTATTAATAATTTTATCTGGTATAAAATAACTAGTTCTGAAGCTCTCTGTCTCACCAGTCAGATCATAATCTTCAAATGCATTCTTGAATCACCACCCTCTACCACAAGGGTTGGCTTATAATGTGCTGATAGTGTCGAGCTTAAAAATGTTTCCTAGTAAAATGGAGTGTGTGGGCATGCTCAGTCATGTCCAACTATTTGGGACCCCATGGTCTGGAACCCACCAGGCTCCTCTGTCCATGAATTTTTCAGACAAGAGTACTGGAGTGGATTGCCATTCCCTTCTCCAGGGGGTCTTCCCGACCCAGGGATCAAACTCAAGTCTCCTGCATCTCCTGCATTGGCAGGCGAATTCTTTACCACTGCTCCACCTAGGAAGCCTGAAATAAGAGTGTGGGGAAAAATATAAAGTCCAGCATTCAGAATGGGAGTCTCCTATGACACTAAATAGATGTGCCCTGGGCCTCAGTCTCTTCATCAGTAAATTAAGAAGGTTGCACTGGAGGACTTCTGCAGTCTGTACTTCTCAAATATTTTTGGGATTCTAACACTGCATGTAGTGTGGGCATGGGTCTGATTCCTTTAATTCTGTCAGCACCCCTCATTGACATCACATAAAGCTAAACTCATCGTGCTTAAATTTTCAGGGGCCCCTTCCTGAGCCTTTTGCCCCAAACCATATTTCTTCCCCAGCTTTACTGAGATATAACAGACATGTAGCATTGTGTAAACTTAAGATGTACAATATGATGACTTCTGAAACATATAGCAATATGTTTGCCACAATAAGGTTAGTTAACACATCCTTTACTTCACATAATGACTATTTTAAAATTGTTAAGGTGAAAACATTAAAGCTTTGTGCTCAGAGTAACTTTCAAGATACAATATAGTATTGTTAACTATAGTCACCACCCTGTGCATTAGATCCTGGGAATTTATTCATCTTATAATTGAAAGATTATACCCTTTGAACCTGGAATGTTAGATCCATGAATCAAGGCAAATTGGAAGTGGTCAAACAGGAGATGGCAAGAGTGAATATCAACATTCTAGGAATCAGTGAGCTAAAATGGACTGGAATGGGTGAATTTAACTCAGATGACGATTATATCTACTACTGTGGGCAGGAATCCCTGAGAAGAAATGGAGTAGCTATCATGGTCAACAAAAGGTCTGAAATGCAGTACTTGGATGCAATCTCAAAAATGACAGAATGATCTCTGTTTGTTTCCAAGGCAAACCATTCAATATCACAGTAATCCAAGTCTATGCCCCAACCAGTAACACTGAAGAAGCTAAACTTGAACAGTTCTGTGAAGACATACAAGACTTTTTAGAACTAACACCCAAAAAATATGTCCTTTTCATTATAGGGGACTGGAATGCAAAAGTAGGACGTCAAGAAACACCTGGAGTAACAGGCAAATTTGGCCTTGGAGTACGAAATGAAGCAGGGCAAAGACTAATAGAGGTTTGCCAAGAGAACACACTGGTCATAGCAAACACCCTCTTCCAACAACACAAGAGAAGACTCTACACATGGACATCACCAGATGGTCAACACCGAAATCAGATTGATTATATTCTTTGCAGCCAAAGATGGAGAAGCCCTCTACAGTCAGCAAAAACAAGACCAGGAGCTGACTGTGGCTCAGATTGTGAACTCCTTATTGCCAAATTTAGACTTAAATTGAAGAAAGTAGGGAAAACCATTAGACCATTCAGGCATGACCTAAATCAAATCCCTTATTATTATACAGTGGAAGTGAGAAATAGATTTCAGGGACTAGATCTGATAGACAGAGTGCCTGAAAACTATGGATGGAGGTTCGTGACATTGTACAAGAGACAGGGAGCAAGACTATCCCCAAGAAAAAGAGATGAAAAAAGGAAACTGGCTGTCTGAGGAGGCCACAACAAATAGCTGTGAAAGGAAGAGAAGAGAAAAGCAAAGGAGAAAAGGAAAGATATAAGCATCTGAATGCAGAGTTCCAAAGAATAGCAAGAAAAGATAAGAAAGGCTTCCTCAGCAATCAATGCAAAGAAATAGAGGAAAACAACAGAATGGGAAAGACTAGAGATCTCTTCAAGAAAATTAGTGATACCAAGAGAACATTTCATGTAAAGATGGGCTCAATAAAGGAGAAATGGTATGGACCTAACAGAAGCAGAAGATATTAAGAAGAGGTGGCAAGAGTACACAGAAGAACTGTACAAAAAAGATCTTCATGACCCAGATGATCGTGATGGTGTGATCATTCACCTAGAGCCAGACATCCTGGAATGTGAAGTCAAGTGGGCCTTAGAAAGCATCATTATGAACAAAGCTAGTGGAGGTGATGAAATTCCAGTTGAGCTATTTCAAATCCTGAAAGATGATGCTGTGAAAGTGCTGCACTCAATATGCCAGCAAAATGGAAAACTCAGCAGTGGCCACAGGACTGGAAAAGGTCAGTTTTCATTCCAATCCCAAATAAAGGCAATGCCAAAGAATGCTCAAACTACCGCACAATTGCACTCATCTCACACGCTGGTAAAGTAATGCTCAAAATTCTCCAAGCCAGGCTTCAGCAATACATGAACCGTGAACTTCCAGATGTTCAAGCTGGTTTTACAAAAGGCAGAGGAACCAGAGATCAAATTTCCAACATCTGCTGGAGCATAGAAAAAGCAAGAGAGTTCCACAAAACCATCAATTTCTGCTTTATTACTATATTATCTACTATACCAAAGCCTTTGACTGTGTGGATCACAAGAAACTGTGGAAAATTCTGAAACAGATGAGAATACCAGACCACCTGACCTGCCTCTTGAAAAACCTATATGCAGGTCAGGAAGCAACAGTTAGAACTGGACATGGAACAACAGACTGGTTCCAAATAGGAAAAGGAGTACATCAAGGTTGTATATTGTCACCCTGCTTATTTAACTTATATGCAGAATACATCATGAGAAACGCTGGGCTGGAAGAAGCACAAGCTGGAATCATGATTGCCAGGAGAAATATCAATAACCTCAGATATGCAGATGACACCACCCTTATGGCAGAAAGTGAAGAGGAACTAATAAGCCTCTTGATGAAAGTGAAAGAGGAGAGTGAAAAAGTTGGCTTAAAGCTCAACATTCAGAAAACAAAGATCATGGCATCTGGTCCCATCACTTCATGGCAAAGACAGTAGAAACAGTGTCAGACTTTATTTTGGGGGGGCTCCAAAATCACTGCAGATGGTGATTGCAGCCATGAAATTAAAAGACGCTTACTCCTTGGAAGGAAAGTTATGACCAACCTAGATAGCATATTCAAAAGCAGAGATATTACTTTGCCAACAAAGGTCCATCTAGTCAAGGCTATGGTTTTTCCTGTGGTCATGTATGGATGTGAGAGTTGGACTGTGAAGAAAGCTGAGCGCCAAAGAATTGATGCTTTTGAACTGTGGTGTTGGAGAAGACTCTTGAGAGTCCCTTGGACTGCAAGGAGATCCAACCAGCCCATTCTAAAGGAGATCAGTCCTTGGAGTTCTTTGGAAGGAATGATGCTAAAGCTGAAACTCCAGTACTTTGGCCACCTCATGTGAAGAGTTGACTCACTGGAAAAGACTCTGATGCTGGGAGGGATTGGGGGCAGGAGGAGAAGGGGACAACAGAGGATGAGATGGTTGGATGGCATCACCGACTCAATGGACATGAGTTTGAATAAACTCTGGGAGTTGGTGATGGACAGGGAAGCCTGGTGTGCTGCAGTTCATGGGGTCGCAAAGAGTCGGACATGACTGAGCAACTGAACTGAACTGAACCTTTTGACCATCTTCTCCCCATTTCTACACTCCCACCCACTCCTCCACCCTTCCCCTGCTTCCCTGGTGTCTCAGATGATAAAGAATCTGCCTATAGTGCAGAAGACCAGGGTTTGCTCCCTGGGTTGGGAAGATCCCCTGGAGAAAGGAATGTCAACCCACTCCAATATTCTTGCCTGGAGAATTCCATGGATAGAGGAGCTTGGTGGGCTACAGTCCCTGGGGTCACAAAAAGTCAGGCATCACTGAGCAACTTTCACTTTTCAGCCCATTGAGCATTCTTGGCTCTCTTTTCAAATATAGGTTGACTATATATGTTTGGGTTTATTTCTGGGCACTCAGTTCTGTTCCACTGGTATTTACATGTCTTTTTGATGTATAGATATTTAATTAGATTGGTTAGATTTATTCCTAAGTATTTTATCAGTATTCTATTATTTTTGATGTTACTGTAAATAGGATTTTTTTTAATTTGTTTTCAGATAGTTAATTGAGTGTGTTTAGAAACAACAGATTTATATAGATTGATTTTGTATCCTGAAACTTGACTGAATTTGCTTCTTAGGTCTAGGAGTTTTTTTGGAGTCTGGAATTTGCTCTGTACCAGTCTATACAAGACAATGTTATCAGCAAACAAAGACAATTTTATTTCTTCTTCCTGATGTCTTTTTTCCCGCCCTGGTGCCTAGCCCTTACTCTAGCTAAGACTTCAGTACTATTATGAAGGAGAATAGTCACTCTCATTTTTCTCTGATCTTAGAGGGGAAGTTTTCAACCTTTCACCACTGAGCACGATGCTTGCTGTGAGCTTGTCATATATGGCCTTCATCATGTTGAGTATGTTCCTTCTATACCCAATTTCTTGAGAGTTTTTTTTTTTAATCATGAAAGGAGGTTTAATTTTGTTAAATGCTTTTTCCACATCTATGGACATGATCCTCTGATTATTGTCTTTCTATTAATGTAGAGCATCATATTTCTTGACTTGCATATGTTGAACCATCCTTGCCTTCCAGAGATACATCTCACTTGATCATGATGTATGATCCTTTTGATGTGCTCTTGAACTCAGTTTACAAGTATTTTATTGAGAATTTTTGTATCTATATTCATTAAGGATATTGGCCTTTAGTTTTCTTATATCTTTATCTTTGGTTTCAAGGTAATGCTAGACTTGTAAAAATGAGTTTAAGAGTATTCTCTCCTCTTTAGTTTTTGGTTTTTTTTAAGAGTTTGAGAAGAATTGACATTAATTCTTTATATGCTGAGTTTCCCAGGTGCTGCATTGGTAAAGAATTCACCTGCCAATGCCTTTACATGTTTGGCAAAATTCACTTGTGAAGCCATCTGGTCGTGAGCTTTTCATTGTTGGGAGGGTTTTGATTCCTGATTCAATCTCCTTACTTGTTATTGGTCCATTCAGTTTTTACTTCTTCATGACTTTAATTCTATCAGCACCCCTCGTTGATATTATATAAAGCTAAATTCATTGTTCTTACATTTTCAGGGGCCCCTCCTGAGCCTTTTGCCCCAAACCATATTTCTTCCCCAGCTTTGCTGAGATATAACTGACATGCAGCATTGCATAAACTTAAGATGTACAACATGATGATTTGTAAAGTATATAACAACATGTTTACTACAACAAGGTTGTATATTTCTAGGAACTTATCCATTTCTTCTAGATTGTCCAATTTGTTGGCATATAACTATCATAGTACTCTCTAATGATCCTTTGCATTTCTATAGTATCAGTTGTAATGTCTTCTTTTTTCATTTCTGATTTTACTTGCATCTTCTCTCTTTTTCTCTTCATAAGTCTAGCTAAAGGTTTGTCAATTTTGTTTATCTTTTCAAAAAATAACTGTTTCATTAAAATTTTCTTTTTTTTTTCTATTCTCTATTTCATTTATTTTTACTCTGATCTTTGTTATTTTCTTCCTTCTACTAACTTTGGGGGTAGTTTGCTCTTATTTTTAAATATAAGAGCAAACTAAACCCAAAGTCAGACTTAAACTGAAGAAAGTAGGGAAAACATACTAGACCATTCAGGTATGACCTAAATCAAATCCCTTATGATTATACAGTGGAAGTGAGAAATAGATTTCAGGGCCTAGATCTGATAGATAGAGTGCCTGATGCACTATGGAATGAGGTTCGTGACATTGTACAGGAGACAGGGATCAAGACCATCCCCATGGAAAAGAAATGCAAAAAAGCAAAATGGCTGTCTGGGGAGGCCTTACAAATAGCTGTGAAAGGAAGAGAAGCAAAAAGCAAAAGAGAAAAGGAAAGATAAAAGCATCTGAATGCAGAGTTCCAAAGAATACCAAGAAGAGATAAGAAAGCCTTCTTCAGTGATCAATGCAAAGAAATAGAGGAGAACAACAGAATGGGAAAGACTAGAGATCTCTTCAAGAAAATTAGAGATACCAAGGGAACATTTCATGCAAAGATGGGCTCGATAAAGGACAGAAATGGTATGGACCTAAGAGAAGCAGAAGATATTAAGAAGAAATGGCAAGAAAACACAGACGAACTGTACAAAAAAGATCTTCATGACCCAGATAATCATGATGGTGTGATCACTCACCTAGAGCCAGACATCCTGGAATGTGAAGTTAAGTGGGACTTAGAAAGCATCACTACAAACAAAGCTAGTGGAGGTGATAGAATTCCAGTTGAGCTATTTCAAATCCTGAAAGATGATGCTGTGAAAGTGCTGCACTCACTATGCCAGCAAATTTGGAAAACTCAGCAGTGGCCACAGGACTGGAAAAGGTCAGTTTTCATTCCAATCCCAAATAAAGGCAATGCCAAAGAATGCTCAAACTACCGCACAATTGCACTCATCTCACAGCACCCCACTCCAGTACTCTTGCCTGGAAAATCCCATGGATGGAGGAGCCTGGTAGGCTGCAGTCCATGGGGTCGCTAAGAGTCGGACATGACTGAGCGACTTCACTTTGACTTTTCACTTTAATGCATTGGAGGAGGAAATGGCAACCCACTCCAGTGTTCTTGCCTGGAGAATCCCATGGACAGAGGAGCCTGGTGGGCTGCCGTCTACGGGATCCCACAGAGTCAGACACGACTGAAGCAACTTAGCAGCAGCAGCAGCAGCAGCAGCACACGCTAGTAAAGTAATGCTCAAAATTCTCCAAGCCAGGCTTCAGCAATACGTAAACCGTGAACTTCCAGATGTTCAAGCTGATTTTAGAAAAGACAGAGGAACCAGAGATCAAATTGCCAACATCCGCTGGTCATGGAAAAGGCAAGAGAGTTCCAGAAAAACGTCTATTTCTGCTTTATTGACTATACCAAAGCCTTTGACTGTGTGGATCACAAGAAACTGTGGAAAATTCTGAAAGAGATGGGAATACCAGACCACCTGATCTGCCTCTTGATAAATTTGTATGCAGATCAGGAAGCAACAGTTAGAACTGGACATGGAACAACAGACTGGTTCCAAATAGGAAAAGGAGTACGTCAAGGCTGTATATTGTCACCCTGCTTATTGAACTTATATGCAGAGTACATCATGAGAAACATGGGACTGGAAGAAGCACAAGCTGGAATCAAGATTGCTGGGAGAATTATCAATAACCTCAGATATGCAGATGCCACCACTCTTGTGGCAGAAAGTGAAGAGGAACTAAAAAGCCTCTTGATGAAAGTGAAAGTGGAGAGTGAAAAAGTTGGCTTAAAGCTCAACATTCAGAAAACAAAGATCACGGCATCCGGTCCCATCACTTCATGGGAAATAGTTGGGGAAACAGTGGAAACAGTGTCAGACTTTATTTTTCTGGGCTCCAAAATCACTACAGATGGTGACTGCAGCCATGAAATTAAAAGACGCTTACTCCTTGGAAGGAAAGTTATGACCAACCTAGATAGCATATTCAAAAGCAGAGACATTACTTTGCCAACAAAGGTTCATCTAGTCAAGGCTATGGTTTTTCCTGTGGTCATGTATGGATGTGAGAGTTGGACTGTGAAGAAGGCTGAGCGCTGAAGAATTGATGCTTTTGAACTGTGGTGTTGGAATAGACTCTTGAGAGTCCCTTGGACTGCAAGGAGATCCAACCAGTCCATTCTGAAGGAGATCAGTCCTGGGTGTTCTTTGGAAGGAATGATGCTAAAGCTGAAACTCCAGTACTTTGGCCACCCCATGTGAAGAGTTGACTCATTGGAAAAGACTCTGATGCTGGGAGGAATTGGGGGCAGGAGGAGAAGGGGATGACAGAGGATGAGATGGCTGGATGGCATCACTGACTCGATGGACATGAGTCTGAGTGAACTTCAGGAGTTGGTGATGGACAGGGAGGCCTGGCGTGCTGTGATTCATGGGGTCGCAAAGAGTCAGATACGACTGAGTGAATGAACTAAACTGAAACATTATTTCCCAAGGGACTCAGACCAAAATAGAAGAGCTCCCTTTCCAAGGCTAAATCTTTCTTGTCATGAAAATGTACTTGGAAAGTTTTAGCCAAGGAAAGACAGGAAGAGGAGATATTTCATGGTCTATGGTTAAGTCTAAGTGATGACTCAACCTTGTAGAAGGGTCATGACTTGGATGTGACTGGAATCTTCCTTGTTAACTTTTAAACCCAAGGTTTGACCAAAACCTTTTACTTATTAGGTAGTATGCATATGGATCTTCGTGTTTAAAACCCCAGAGCCTCTTCACTAACACAGATGGAGAAAATGAAGCAAATGTGATGATAAGAAAAATTAAAAGATAAGGTGACATTTACCCTCAGGTGAAGATTTAGGCAGATAGAAGCCACCTATGATCAGCTAATTTGAGGAACAGTTTCTGGCTCTCCACAGACCTACAGAACCATTGGCTTTCTCAATCTTTCTCTGTGACCCAAGGAGAAGCAATGATGTGCTTCTAAAAGAAACCTGACAGCTGGTGTAGATAAGTGGAGAGAGACCTGGTGGCTCCGACAATAAAGAATCGGCCTGCAGTGCAGGAGACCCAGGTTCAATCCCTGGTGGGGAAGATCCCCTGGAGAAGGGAATACCAATCCATTCCAGTATTCTTGCCTGGAGAATTCCATGGACAGGGGAACCTGGTGGTCTACAGTCCATGGGGTCACAAAGAGTTGAACATGACTGAGAGTCTAACACTTTCACTTCACTTTTTCTCTAAGTGGTATTGATCCCTTCCTCCTGGGTGCCCACACTGGACCTGGGTACTTGTCATACTTTTTTTGGAATTGTTTCCATGCCTGCTTTCCAGAGTGGACTGTGAAAGACCCAGGGGAATCAAAACTTTTCTATCTCCAGCACCAAGAAGTACCTGAAATTTATTTATTCTTCTTCTTAATATTTATTGGCTGCACTGGGTCTTAGCTGTGGTGTGCAGACTCTCTGGTTGAGGCGCACAGGCTCAGTAGTTGTGGTAAACCCACCCAGTCACTACATGGCATGAATCTTGGTTCCCCAACCAGGGATTGAACCTACACCCCCTACACTGCAAGGTGGATCCCTAACCTCTGCACCACCAGGGAGTCCCAGGAGCTGGAATTTAGACAGTCAGTGTTAATTGTGAAGATGAAAAGGCCTCTTAAGAGATTCTCTCCCACTGCCACCTTTGAATTAGAACAGAGAGGATTATCAGAAGACACCAGATTTCCCACAGAAATCACTAAGACTTGACTTAGAACCATCACTGCTGCTGCTGCTAAGTTGCTTCAGTCGTGTCCGACCCTGTGCGACCCCATAGACGGCAGCCCACCAGGCTCCCCCATCCCTGGGATTCTCCAGGCAAGAACACTGGAGTGGGTTGCCATTTCCTTCTCCAATGCATGAAAGTGAAAAGTGAAAGTGAAATCACTCAGTCGTGTCCGAGTCCTAGTGACCCCATGGACTGCTGCCCACCAGGCTCCTCCGTCCATGGGATTTTCCAGGCAAGAGTACTGGAGTGGGGTGCCATTGCCTTCTCCGAGAACCATCACAAATAAGTACAAATAAGAAACCTGAAAAGTACCTGGACTCCAAGGAATTCAGCTGGGATGAAAACACTGATTCCCAACTAGAAAGGCTCCCAGAGACAGGATTTCATAGGTCATTGCTAGAGGATAGAGACCCTTGTAAAGCTGAATTTATAGAAATGTACGTGGAGGCTAATGGAGCGGAACCACGTATATTCCAAGCTTGGAAGTTCATGATAACTTTTTGTTTATTATTACAACTTTTTGTCTCTTATTACTACTTTTTTTTGCGGGGTAGGGGTGAGAGGGTTCTGGAATTAGTGATAAATAACTACAAGACATGAGCAAGCCTTTGATAAGGATCTTTAACACAGTCAAAATGATCCTGGGAAAAGTGAGCTTTCCACTATGTATCCAGTCAGAAAGAACAAAGGCTATTCTCTGAACATGGCACTGAGCTTGTAACAGCAATACTCTCAATGGAAATGGAAACTGAACAC
This sequence comes from Bos taurus, assembly GCF_002263795.3. Taxonomy (NCBI): domain Eukaryota; kingdom Metazoa; phylum Chordata; class Mammalia; order Artiodactyla; family Bovidae; genus Bos; species Bos taurus. The sequence goes on along the minus strand of NC_037336.1, from coordinate 23,428,739 downwards.
TATCATTTATTAGCTATGTGATTTTGTCCATCATTCACCCTCTCTTTGCCCCTGTTTCCTATCTGAAATTTGACATGACAAAACTTGTCTGAAAGAGGGGTTATGAAGCATAAATGTGAAAATGTATGTGGATATTCTCAGCTGTGGCCTGGTCCATGATAGGTGCTCAGTACATAGATTCCAACTCCACAGAGTCAGAGAAGTGGCCCCCCAGAATATAGTGGGTGACTTGTGGCAGAGGTCACTACCTCACTGCCAGATATAACTGTAAGCTGATTTTTGTGACTCCCAGGTAAGAGACCCAGGGACTTCTAATGTCAGCTTCTTCTGTCTGTTATGCTTTCCCTTCTTCTTCTTCTTTTTTTTTTTTTCTGATTTAAATGTGTGTTTTTTTTTTTTAATTGGGGTATAGTTTGCTTTACAATGTTGTGTTAGTTTCTGCTGTACAACAAAGTGAATCAGCTCTATGTGTACATATACCCCGCTCCTTCTTGAGTTTCCCTCCCACACCCCGCCCATCTGTTCTCTTTGTTCCCTGACCCTGACTGCATCCAGAGACCATGCATCAGTGAAGTCAAACAGCCATCCTAACTTTGAAGTAACCTGGTAGAGGGTGAACAAACAGGGACTGATCACTAGAGGGTAGGGCGAAGGGCATGAAGGAGGAGCGGTGAGAGATGGAAATAACACACAGACTGGGTCACCTCTGGTCTTGGGATCCATGCCTCAGATTCCAGAAGTTTTGATTTTGCAGTCCGTTGGATGATTACCATGAAAATCCTTATTTCTAGGGTTTTTCTGTGAAAAATGAGAAGGTCGTGCAAGTCCAATTCACATTCCCTTGTGGCAAGAATCTATTGCAGCCAAGGAGGAGCTAACAAAGGAGATGGGGTGGCCCAGCCCTTCTCAAACTTGACAGTTGCCTCCCCTCCTTTCATCTGTCCTGTATCCCATCTGAATACTGGTTTCCATCTCTTATCTCCATGTGTTACTTGCTTCTCTTTGCCAATTGTACTATTGACACAGTAGGGAGGTACCAGAAAAGATAAGATCCGTTTGAGTGTTAGAAAGATAATCTTGGAAGCTGAAGGATTTGTTACTGTGACAGAGAGATAGAGAGAAAAGAAGGATGAAAGATCAAAAGTAGAAATATCAGCTTAGAGACTGCAAAGTTTAAACATTATTAACATTCCAACTGGGCAGTAGTCCTGGAGGTGGGGAGAGAGAGGACAGATTCCAGAGATAGTCTGGGAGTAAAATTGAGGGAGTCAGTGACTGAACATGGAGGGAAAATGAAGGAAAGGGAGCAAATGAAGAAATTCAGGGCTCAAAATAAATCAGTGCTATGCATGGGGATCATTATTACAACAATTTTTGTTTAGTAGTAGAAAAACAGAAATCGAGTGGGTGCCCATCAGTGGAGAATGGTTGAATATACCATGGTTTCTCCATACTCTGGGACATTGTGCTGCCATTGTCAGAAATACTTCAGGTCCAAACTATCTGCCATGGAGGGATTTCCTCTGAGTGTGCATGTGTGTGTGTGCCAAGTCATTTCCATCGTATCCGACTCTTTGCAACCCTATGGACTACGCCAGGTTCCTCTGTCCACTAGACTTTCCAGGCAAGACTATGCCTTTCTCCAGGGGATCTCCCCTACCCAGGGATCGAACCCACGTCTCTTACGTCTTCTGCATTGGTAGGCGAGTTCTTTACCACTAGAGCCATCTGGGAAGCCCTGTGAGTGTACTTAGGTGAAATGCACTGAGGAACATAGATGATTCCATTAACAAAAACACAACAACCCCCAAATCTTCATGTGTATGTATATGCAGATAGGTATGTATTCATTCATATATACGTATGTAAGTATGTGTCTGTGTGCATGTATGTGTGTGTGTATATTTGATTACGAGTATATGAACAAAGGAAGAAGGATGAGAAATATTGATAAAATGTGGGAGTCAGTGGAGGATGAAGGAAGTTGAAAAGCAAGAAAGAAACCGCTATAGTTAGAAAATGTGGTCTTTGAATTTTTAAAGCATGTATATTTTATTCTTGTCGAATTGCATATGTGCGTGTAACTGTAGAAAAGGTGCATGAAATGTTTATATGGAACTTGAGGGAACCCAACCAATTTTAACTTCTTAGAGTTTTAGATTATAACATTGGTTTAAAACCCCCACAAAATGTGAACCTAAAACTGCTGAAAAAATGAAGTGTTTTAATTTTGTAAAAACCCACAATAGACATCTTTTCATTGTAGACAGGCACAAATCAAGGTATATTTTTCAGTTATCTTAACATTCCTCTCATTTTCCGTTTAAATCCTGCCATGGTTGTTTACCATCTGGGTGAACTTAGGCCAATTTACTTTATCTCTCTCTTTCAGCCTGATTTTTCTTATTTGAGAAAGGGGAAAGACCATCTTAACCCTGAAAGGTTGTTGTTAGGATCAAATAAAAGAATATCCATAAAGTGCCTGGGAGGCTTTCCTCAGATGGAAGCTACTATTTTTTAATATTTTTAGAAAACATTTTACCCCTACCCTGCTCACAAGAGTGACCATGATGTATGATTCCAGCCATGACCTTCTGTTCCTGCCTGACCTCCTCTGAAACTTATCTGTTCAGCTCCAGTGATAACGCTCCCTCCTCTTTTCTCTAGACTTTAATCAGTCACTTTAGGCCAAGGAAGGGATTCTGCCCACTGGCCAGTGAGTGAGCATCACAGTTTCTTTCTCATCCTATTTTTAGCTGATCAGACTTCTTAGTTCAATACTTAGCATCAAATTCAAAGTCATTTTCAAGTCTCTTTATCACATTTAACAGATAGAAGCTTTCCCAGGGGACAAGTGTTTTCTAGTTTGGCAAGTTTTATTTTTGCACCTTTTGCTCACAATGTAAAGAAAAATATGAAGCAAAGGTGGGATTTAGGAGTGATAGCATTACTAAGTGCTAGGTAATAATTAATATACTTATAGAGTCATCCTCCTTCCCAACCCCATCAAAATAGAATAGAAATTATTTGGACTTTTGATACAAATAGGGTCAAATTGATTTACAGGAACTAAAATCACTTTATTTTTATTTTATTTTTTTTTACTTTACAACATTGTATTGGTTTTTCCACACATCAACATGCATCCGCCATGGGTGTACACGTGTTCCCCATCCTGAACCCCCCCTCCCACCTCCCTCCACATACCATCCCTCTGGGTCATCCCAGTGCACCAGCCCCAAGCTTCCTGTACCCTTCATCAAACCTGGACTGGCGATTTGTTTCTTATATGATATTATACATGTTTTATTGCCATTCTCCCAAATCATCCCCCGCTCCCTCTCCCACAGAGTCCAAAAGACTGTTCTATACATCTGTGTCTCTTTTGCTGTCTCACATACAGGGTTGTCATTATCATCTTTCTAAATTCCATATATATGCGTTAGTATACTGTATTGGTGTTTTTCTTTCTGGCTTACTTCACTCTGTATAATAGGCTCCAGTTTCATCCACCTCATTAGAACTGATTCAAATGTATTCTTTTTAATGGCTCAGTAATACTCCATTGTGTATATGTACCACAGCTTTCTTATCCATTCATCTGCTGATGGATATCTAGGTTGCTTCCATGTCCTGGCTATTATAAACAGTGCTGCGATGAACATTGGGGTACACGTGTCTAAAATCACTTTATATTTGCATAATGTTTTACTATCTCCACTGCTGCAAAAACCGGAAGTATTGAGATATTTCAGGTAAAGCTGTACTGTGTCCCTGTTGAAGTTACTTAAGGTGTTTCTGTTTTACTTTTAGCTAAGAAATTCCATTTAAGTCTGGAAAAAAAAATTGTCATCTTGTCTATTTAGTTCTAAAATAAATCATTGATAAAGGGAAAATATATAAATAAGTTTACAAATGTAAATCACAATTAATTGAAAACTTTCCTCAAAATTTGGTTGATAGTACATAATACCTTAGAATAGGACTGTCCTGCTGCTGCTGCTGCTAAGTCACTTCCGTCGTGTCCAACTCTGTGCGACCCCATAGATGGCAGCCCACCAGGCTCCCCTATCCCTGGGATTCTCCAGGCAAGAACACTGGAGTGGATTGCCATTTCCTTCTCCAATGCATGAAAGTGAAAAGTGAAAGTGAAGTCGCTTAGTCATGTCCGACTCTTAGCGACCCCATGGACTGCAGCCTAACAGGCTCATGCATCCATGGGATTTTCCAGGCAAGAGTACTGGAGTGGGGTGCCATTGCCTTCTCCAAGGACTGTCCTAGCCCAGAGCTTTTCATAAAGAACCACAGGGGTTCTTTTATAATGAGGAGTTAGACTTTGAGTACTTCTTGGTCTGTTTTGTGTTTTGTTTTTTCTTATTTGTGTAAGAATTCTGAATACAGTTTTCTCTCTTTTTTGTCTCTAAATTATACTTTAATCTTTAAGCAGAGTACTTTAAATATTTTAGAAAGTAAACCTTCAGATGTGGCCACTTCTGGGTAAAAATTCTATTTCATTTGGTTTCCCACGATTAATAGAAAAAAGAGAAACCAACATTTACTGTTTATCATGCCTCAGGCATTGTTCCGAACAGAGTTCCTTCCTTAACCTTGGCACCACAGAAACTTTGGACTGGATGATTCTTTGCTGTTTGGGGCTGTCCTGTACCTTGAATCCCGCTCAACAGCATCCTTGGCCTCTACCCACCACATCCCAATAGCACACGTCCATCCTTCCTCCACCAGTTGTGGCAACCCAAATGTCTCTAGACATTGTCAAAGGTCCTTTGAAGGGAAAAATCACCCCAGGTAAGCATCCTCCACTGTTGCAGACACTTTTTCATTTTATTTACTCTTTACAACAGAGACTATGAGAGTTTACATTATTTTTTCCAAGGTTACATAGGGGGTTAATGAGTGGGTTCCTGGGATTCAAATTCCAGTTGGTCTAATTCCATAGTTCCTTCTCTTTTAGAGATCATGCTGGGAAGTGGGGGGAGTTGGGAAGAAAAGAAATGAAAAAGATTTCTTAAAAGACAAAAATTAATAGGTTTTTAAATTTTTATGTTTCAAGAAATAGGTTCAATAAAAATTATTCTGAATGCTATCCCTAATACTTTCTACATCTTCAAACCTCATTATTATCCCTAGGATGTGCTTTTTTAGCTGAAAAGTCAACCCCCAGCCCTTTCTCCCAACAAATATCTCATTTTTTCCTGAGAGATGAAAGTTGTCCAACATGAGTTTTTTCCAGCTTTTTTTCTCTTCATTTCAAAGTTTTCCAGCACCTAACCCATCCTTTCCCATCTTTCTTTCTAAGGCCAGCTCCTCTGCCTGTACCTAGATCTCACCTCCTCCCTTCTCTCCAACCTTGCTTCATGAATGATCGCTACAAATTGTCCCTATGACAAGTCTTCAGTTCTTCCCTAGGCCTGAGAACATGCTTCTCTCTTTGTAATGGTTAATTTTATGTGTCAACTTGAGTAGGCCATACCTGCTACAAAGTTCTTTGGTCAAATATTATTCTAGTGAGTGCTGTGAAGGTATTTTTTAGATGTGATTAGAAATCAGTAGACTTCGAGTAGAACAGATTACACTCCATAAATGGGGTGGGCCTTGTCCAACTGGTCAAAAGTTGGCCTCTCTGGAAGAAGAAATTCTTAGGACTCAAACTGCAATTCTGTTTTTGTTTTTTTATCTTTTTTATCTTTTTTTTAAATTTTATTTTATTTTTAAACTTTACAATATTGTATTAGTTTTGCCAAATATCGAAATGAATCTGCCACAGGTATACCCGCGTTCCCCATCCTGAACCCTCCACCCTCCTCCCTCCCCTCCCCTCCCTCTGGGTCGTCCCAGTGCACCAGCCCCACGCATCCAGTATCGTGCATCGAACCTGGACTGGCGACTCGTTTCATACATGATATTATACATGTTTCAGTGCTATTTTCCCAAATCTCCCCACCCTCTCCCTCTCCCACAGAGTCCATAAGACTGATCTATACATCGGTGTCTCTTTTGCTGTCTCGTACACAGGGTTATTGTTTCCATCTTTCTAAATTCCATATATATGCGTTAGTATACTGTATTGGTGTTTTTCTTTCTGGCTTACTTCACTCTGTATAATAGGTTCCAGTTTCATCCATCTCATTAGAACTGATTCAAATGTAAAAGCAAAAATAAACAAATGGGACCTAATTAAACTTAAAAGCTTCTGCACAACAAAGGGAAATATTAGCAAGGTGAAAAGGCAGCCTTCAGAATGGGAGAAAATAATAGCAAATGAAGCAACTGACAAACAACTAATCTCAAAAATATACAAGCAACTCCTACAGCTCAACTCCAGAAAAATAAATGACCCAATCAAAAAATGGGCCAAAGAACTAAATAGACACTTCTCCAAAGAAGACATACAGATGGCTAACAAACACATGAAAAGATGCTCAACATCACTCATTATCAGAGAAATGCAAATCAAAACCACTATGAGGTACCATTTCACGCCAGTCAGAATGGCTGCAATCCATAAGTCTACAAGCAATAAATGCTGGAGAGGGTGTGGAGAGAAGGGAACCCTCTTACACTGTTGGTGGGAATGCAAACTAGTACAGCCACTATGGAGAACAGTGTGGAGATTCCTTAAAAAACTGGAAACACAACTGCCTTATGATCCAGCAATCCCACTGCTGGGCATACACACTGAGGAAACCAGAATTGAAAGAGACACCTGTATCTTTTTTTTTTCTTGTGAAGGGAGCTTTTTAAATTTTGTTTGTATTTATTATTCATTTATTTTTGGTTGTGCCAGCTCTTCCTTGCTGTGCTCAGGCTTTCTCTGGTCGCTGGGAGCAGGGGCTGCTCTGAATTGCAGTGTGTGGGCTTCTCATAGCAATGGTGTCTCTTGTCGAAGGACACAGGCTCTAGTCGCATGGGCTTCAGAAGTTGTGGTATGTGGTCTCAGTAGTTCTGGCACATGGAATTAGTTGCTCCACAGCATGTGGAATCTTCCTGGACCAGGGATCAAACTTGTGTCCCCTGCATTGGCAGGCAGATTCTTATTGTACCACCAGGGAAGTCTGAGCTGCAGCTCTTGTCTGGGTCTTCAGCCTGCCAGCCTACCCTGAAGATTTTGGATTTGCCAAGCCTCCATAACGACATAAGCCAATTCCTCAAAGTATATCTTTCTCCCCCTGTATACACCCTATTTGCTCTATTTCTCTGGAGAACACTAACACACTCCTTTTCCTTAAAAAAAAAAAAAAAAAAAAGACTTGAAACTGCCTTGCATCTAAGCTAACATGGCTCCTTCTCTACAACGTCAGCACTACTATGCTGTCTCCTTCTGCTGACTACTCTTGTGGTCAGCATAAGGAGATGTTTGAAATGCTGGGGCTTTTTGCTTTGTGAAACAAGGACTTTATCTATCTCATTATTGCGTTTCCAAAATTTGTCTAGCACAATAACTTGAATGTTGTGGATACTTGAGCTTACTCATTTGAAATGTCAAGTCTTTTCTCTAAGTAAGGCTGAAAAACAACTGAGAAAATGCAACAATAAACATTTCCTTTGATATTTCTGGACTTAGATGTTTGAATTTGAACTCTGTTTATTAAAAACATTCTTGTTGGGCAATTTAGTCCTCTTTTCTCTCAAAAAATGTTTTTCAGAGGTTCAATAAAAGAGTGAACCAAATGCAGAACAGGATCAGAAAAATCAATCCCCACATCTGATGAGTGGCTGATCGACACTTTTCTATTTTACTACTACAAGTTTAACTCCTTTGTTTCTGTCCATGGCGCCTAGAATGCCCTTATAAAATTGGAACATTAGGAAAAGTTTGAGTTAATTATGTTTAATTAGATTTTTTTTTTAAGTCAATAAGGAGAAAAAAGAAACACGGTCAGAGGAGGAGTATTACTGTTGTTACTGAAAAAAGTTATGTTGGTTGGAATTTTGACCTTTAGGCTGAAAATAAGAAAGTGAGTTTTAAAACAGAAACATATTTTTAGGGAATGAAAAAGAATTTTTTAAAAATTCAGTGGGAACTTAGCATTGAGTTTTTAAAATAAGAATTTAGCAACACTCAGAATGCTCTAAATTGAAAAGAGAAAAAAAATTTACAATAGCAAAACACCATAAATCAAATCACTTCCACTTTTATATTTGTTTTATTTTTATAGTCCTTGCCCGTTAATATAAATTTATAATTTTTCCAACAATATATTATGAAATCTTTCAAACAAATCACTCTATCCATCTTATTCTTGTTTTAAATACATTTCAAAGTAAGTTGCAGACAACAGTATACTTTACTACGACCAAATGGGATTTGTTCCAAATATGCGAGGCTAGTTGAACATCCAAAAATCAATTAATGTAATATATCACATCAACAGGTTAAAGAAGAAAATCATATAATCATATCAATAGATGTTGAAAAAAAATTGACAAATTCAACATTCATTCATGATCAAAACTCTCAGCAAACTGGGAATGCAGAATAACTTCCTTAACTTAATAAAGAACATCTATTTTAAAAACCTATAGCTAGGATTATACTTAATGATAAGAAACTAAATGTTTCCTTCTGAAACTAAGAGCAAAGATGTCTCTTTTCCTATTCAGCATCATACAGGAAATCCTAGCTAATGCACTGGAACAAGAAAATAAAAAGTATACAGAATGGAAGGGAAGAAATGAAACAGTCTTTATTCCCAGATGGCATAAATGTCTATGTAGAAAATACCCAAAAAATCAATCAAAAAACTGCTGGCAATTGTGAATAAGGCTGCTACAAACATTCACGTAAAGATTTCTGTGTGGGCATATGTTTCCAACTCATTTAGGTAAATACTTGGGAGCGCAATTACTGGACTTTATGGAGCCTATGTTTATCTTTGTAAAAACTGTTGACCTGTCTTCCAAAGTACACAAAAAGGCTACATGTGGTACTTTATGAACTGAATTGTGTTCCCCCAAAATTCAAATGTTGAAGCTCTTACCCCCAAGCTGACTGTATTTGGTGATAAGACATTTGCAGGAGTAATTAAGGTTAAACAAAGTCATAAGTATGGGCCCTAATTGGATATCACTGGTGTCCTTAAAAGAGAGGAAAAGACACCAGGACTCTCTCATTCACTCTCTCTTTCTCCACATGTGCCCAGACAAGAGGCCACGTGAGGAAAAAGCAACATGGCGACCATCGACAACCCAGGAAGAAAGATCTCACCAAACACCAACACTGTTGGCACTTTGATATTGGCCTTCTGGCCCCCAAAACTGTGAGGAAAAAACAGTTGCTGTTTAAGCCACCCAGATTGTGTTATCTTCTTATGGTGCCCTGAACAGAGAAATGCATAGTATGATTCCAAATATCAGCTGTCTGAAAAAGGAGAGACTATAGAGACAATATAGTCCAATAGCCTTGTATGGATATGAGAGTTGGACCATAGAGAAGGCTGAGCACTGAAGAATTGATGCTTTTGAACTGTGATGCTGAAGAAGACTCTTGAGAGTCCTTGATAGCAAGGAGATCAAACCAGTAATCCTAAAGGAAATCAACCCTGAATATTCATTGGAAGGACTGATGCTGAAGCTGAAGCTCCAATACTTTGGCCACCTGATGAAGAGCTGACTCACTGGAAAAGCTTTTCCTGATACTGGAAAAGATTGAGGGCAGGAGAAGAGGGAACAAAGGATGATATGATTGGATGGCATCATTGACTCAATGGATGTGAGTTTGAGAAAACTTTGGGAGATAGTGAAGGACAGGGAAGCCTGGCTTGCTGCAGTCAACAGGGTCACAAAGAGTTGGACATGACTTAGCAACTGAACAACAATAGAGATGATAGGAACATCAGTGATTGCCAGAGGTTCGGGCAAAGGGAGGGAAATTTGAGTAAGTGGAATCTGGGGCATTTTGGGGACCATGAAACTATTCTATATAATACCATAATAATGGATTCATGAGCTTATGCATTTGTCAAAACCCATGCAACTGACAACACAGAGAATGAGCCCCAATGTAAACTATGGACTTAGGTTAATAATAATGTATAAATATTGGTTCACCAATGTTAACAAATGCTTCACACTAATGCAATGTGTTAATCACAGGTGAGACTTTATGCAAGAGTTGCTTTCTCTGCAGTTTTTCTGTAAACCTAAAGCTACCCTAAAAAATAAAATTTATTAAGACCTTTAAAAATTAATATTCTTAATATTAAAATTAGTATCAAATATAACTACCCATTTTTTCTTCACAAATATGTATACTGTAATATAATACCCATGTTTTCCAGTTGTTTATCATGTTCTTAAAAATATTTTTCTGGATTGCTGTTGACATTTTAAAGTTAAGGATTTTTTGTTTGTTTACAGAAGACTTACCCCAAGTCAGCTAAAACTGTAGCATATTTATGACCTAATGGTGATAACTCTGGTCTACTTTTTAAAAAAAATAGATTTATCTGTTTATTTTTTGGCTGCTTTTAGTCTTCTTTGCCATGTGGAGGCTTTCTCGGTTGCGGTGATCAAAGGCTGCTCTCTAGGTGTGGTGCACATGCTTCTCTCCTTGCAGGGGCTTCTCTTGAGGGGCATGTAGGGGCCCACAGATTCTGGAATATGGGATCACTAGTTGTGGTGCAGGGGCTTAGTTGCCCTTCTATAGGATCTTAGTTCCCGGACCAGGCACTGAACCTGTGTCCACTCTATCAGCAGGTAGGTTCTTAACAAACGGACCACCAGGAAAGTCCTTGATCGACTTTTTAAAGAAAAATAACATTCACCTTGAATATCTGAAAGCACTGCATATTTAGTTATTTTCACTTCTGCTCTGAGTCTCCATGTGAAGAGGTTGAAAATAAGGAAAGAGGTCAGAGCCACCCACATCCCCTTAGAAAGTAGCTGTGCTTCACCACGATGGTGCAAGCCTGCCTGCCAACTAGGACCTTGTTGGAGGTTATGGTGGTTGCCAGGAACCATGTGCTGTGCTGTGCTTAGTCGACCCCCATGGACTGGAGCCCACCAGACTCCTCTGTTCATGGGGATTCTCCAGGGAAGAACACTGGAGTGTGTTGCCATGCCCTCCTCCAGGGGATCTTCCCAACCCAGGGAGCAAACCCAGGTCTCCTGCATTGCAAGCAAATTCTTTACCATCTGAGCCACCAGGGAAGCCCCCAGGAACCATATATGCCCCAAATCACATACTCCCCTTTCATCAGAGACATTAAGGAAAGGTTATGAATTTGTTCATATTGAGTGTCTATAAAACTTAAAGCACACATTATCCCTTCTAAATCAATTCTCAGGACCACTCAACCTTTTACCACCCTTTTCCTCTCCAACTCCTTTTCCTCTGTTTTTATCCTTGGTCCTGCTCTGATCTCTCAACTTCCTTTTATCTTCCCTTTGCTACATTCCATATTATTTTCTCCAATATATCTTCCAGTTTACTTTATATCATGTGTTGTTAAAGCCATCTATTGAAGCTTTTGTAATTTTATTTCAGAGAATTTCAAAATTCTCCAAACACGTATATTTGCAATAAATAAAGTATAATAAGTGCCAATGGTCCCATTGCCCTGCTTCAATAAGTGTCTTTTTTTCACTTTTACTCCTCTATATTTTCTCCACAACAAAGTATTATTTATAGCAAATCTGGTAATCTTCTTTCAAGACTGCTTTTAAACATGTTGCTACCACTCCTTGATAGTCATTCCTTAGCCTCTGCTCGTTTGTTCTCCTGGAGAATGCCAGGGACGGGGGAGCCTGGTGGGCTGCTATCTATGGGGTCCCACAGAGTCGGATATGACTGAAGCGACCTAGCAGCAGCAGCAGAGACTCTATCTGATTCTTAGGGTGTAGTGAGGAAAGGTAGGGAAAGTGTGACATACTCAGGCAGAGAGAAGAAACTGGCACTAGAGGTCTCAGGGCTGTTGCCTCTCCTGGGAGTCCTGTGGCACAATGATCAGTTTGTAATTAGAGTGTAATAGTGACCTCTGTCATAAACCATTTGTTTGATTCTGTCCCTGGTCACTCCTCTGGGTCCATGGCTTTGTGGCTCAAGAAGTTGGTCTTCTGAGTCCTTTTATTGCATATGCATTGAAGTACTTTAAAAAAAAAAAAAAAAAGACCTCAAATAATTCCTTGAGATACGTTTCTGAGGAAAATGAGTGCACGAGGAAACAAGACATGTGAGCAAGAATCCAGGAGAATCAGACCAACATTAGTCCTTTTACATTTAATGTGATTACTGACACATTTTAAGTCAGTATGATTTTAAGTCCATCATCTTAGTATATGTTTTCTACTTGTTCTGTGTGCTTTGCTCTTCTTTTACTGGATTTTTTTGTATTAATCAAATATTTTCCTCCTATCCTTTATACTAACTTGAGATGTTTTGATGATGTAGGGAATAAATTGTTAACTCAAAAACCTTGTATACAAAAATTCACATAGTCACAGTTCTTACTTTTGTACTTTTGCATTGTAGTTCTTATTTTTCTATGTGAAATAATTTGGCCTCCTATTACGAGGTATATGTGGGTGGTGTAACTGTGTAGTAGATGCGTGGGGGGCTGTGTGTGGTGTATATGTGAATGTATTGCATATGTGCATATGTGTACATGTGCATACAAACATGTATGCTTGCACATGTGTCTGCATGTATAGTGTGCCAAGAGAGTGCTGCCTTTAATCCCTAAATAACTAGATGATGAATTTTAAGAGCACATTTCATAATTTAATGACATCACTTTATTAATTTCTGAATACAATGAAGTAATTCATTAAAGGACAGCAGACTGGTCTTTCAGAATAAATGGTTCTGTCAAACTGCTTTAACTTGTAAGCCAGAATTTAACTCAAGTATTTGAAGAAAAAAGTTGTGCATTCATAAAATCTCTCAAGGGGAAGATATGAATGATGTCCTAATTTAATTCAGCATGTATTTCCATAAACTCTTACAGCAAAATTCATAAAACATAGTAAGATATCATGTCAGCACTTCTAACATGGGAGAAATATACGCTGTTTTGGTTTCACGTCAACTTTTTTTTTTTTTTTTGACTGATTTCTTAAGGAAATACCTTCCTCTCCCTCCAGTAATGTGTGTAAACTTTGTTTGGAAAGCTTCAGGGGAAGGGAGGTTTTAAGGGAGGTCTGGAGCAGACTGCCTGGAGAACTTACTTCCCTTGGTGATTGATATGATCCAGGCTTACAGCATGCAGGTATGATGCAAGTCTGTGCATGTGTAGAGATTATGTTTAACCAAGAGTTTTCTTGGTGAAGGAATGAAATTGAACTCTGGGGAATTTTGAGAAAGAATTCTGTGAGGTATAATTATAACTAAGGTCTCTTTGATGTGGCCAAGTTCTTTTCTATTAGCAGTGTTATATTAATTTATTTTACCTTGATTTTGGTACTGTGATAAAGAAAAAAAAAACAAAAAACACTGTCATCCAATACATTAATTCACAGCTTTTAAATACTTATAGTCCTGGGTTTTCTGCCAGACACCATGGGCAATCTGACATGAAAAAGTCTGGGTTACTGTTTAAGGAAGACACAGTCTAGTAGAGGGAGCTATAATATGAGCATAGATAACTATAGGATAAAGTAGAAAGAGACAGGCACCTCAAATTTGCACAGCAGAGGCTGGGATTGATCAAAGAAAGCCTCATGAAAGAGAGGACATTGGAGCTGGGCCCTAAAGGATGAGCAGAAATTTGATAGCCACTGATGAAGTGGATGGTGTTTTTAAGGGCAGACACACGGCCAAAGGTACAGTAGTGGATTTAGAGGAAAAGAAACAATTCTGTTTTGTTGGTATACAAAGTGCAAGAGAAAGCAGTAATAGATAATTCAGGAAGGATAAGATGGACTATACTGAGGAGGATGTTAAATGCCAAGCTACCATTATTACCAATTGAATGACTAACTGTTTATTATTCCCCTCACTATGTGTTAAAAATAGGACCAGCTGCTGTGTAGACATATAGAAGAAGGAAACATGGTCTATATGCAGCTAGGAAATAAAATATAGTTCAGTTCCTCCAATTTTAAATTGTCTCCACCCTTTGTAACATTATAAATATTTTGGTTTTTAAAATGCCTTGTTTACATTAATATTTAATTACGGGAATTCTTGGTGATCTAGTGGTTAACCCTCTGCACTCCCAATGCAGAGCGGGCCCAGGTTTGATCCCTGGGTGAGGTACTCAATCTCACATGCTGCAACTAAGACCCAGTGTAGCCAAATTAATTAATTTAAAATTTAGTTAAGCATAGATTTAACTTTGTATTTATATTAAATTTATACTTACTATCATTTACAGGCTTCCCAGGTGGTGCCAGAGGTAAAGAACCCACTGTCAAAGCAGGAGACATAAGAGATGCAGGTTTGATGCCTGGGTCTGGAAGATCCCCTGAAGGAGCATATGGCAACCCACTCCAGTATTCTTGCCTGGAGAATCCCATGGACAGAGGATCCTGGTGGGCTACAGTCCATAGGGTCACAAAGAGTTGGACACGATTGAAGTGACTTAGTGCTTGAGCACTCACACACACACACGCACACACACACCATTTACATTGGCATTAACTGGAAAGCTGGTTCAAATAACAAAACAGTTTTCCATCGTCCTTCTTATGGCTCCTTTCATCAGTACCGCCTATAGTATCTATTCCTTTCTGAGCTTTAGTCTGCCAAGGTCAGAGATTTCTATAAACTTTTTTTATCATTCCTTAAATATCAAGACTGCAGAATTTCAAATATTCTTGCCAGTTTTTAACATTAAACATCTAGGATATGTATGGCCACTACTTAATAATTCCCCAGGTATTGACCTTCTATTCTATGGTTTCTCCAGTTTCAGTCCATGGTAGGTAGAAGACAGAATCTCACTTTTGAAATTTACATTTATTTGTCAATCACCAATAAGCTTGAATGTCTTTTCCTGTATTTATTTTACATTCAAGTTTCTTATTCCATGAAATGACCCTCTGTCCTGCCCTTTGATCTTCTATTAAAACATTTATCTTTTACAAAAATTGATTTGTAGGACTGTTTACATGTTTTAAACACCAATCCTTTATCAAGTATATGCCTTATAATAAATTCCTTCAGTTTGAGGTTTATCTTTGTTTCATTTATGGCATCTTTTGATATACAGAAGTTTTAAATCTTAATCATTCTAGTCTATGAATCTTATCCTTTATGATATATAGTTTTAAAATCTTGCCTGAAATCATCCTTTCCTAATCCAAGATCATAAAGTTATTTTCCTATATTTTCTTTTAAAACTTTTAAAGTTTTTCTGTTCACATTTACATCTTTTATTCACTTGAAATCTGTTTTGTGGAATGATGTGAATTAAACATTTAAATATAAATTTTTAGTATGGACAACCAGCTCCTCCAGCATTCTGTCTCCCCAGGAGTCAATGGCTCTTCTGGTAGATAAGAAGCTTCCTTATATGTGGATCTGTCCATATGCTGTTCATCAGTCTAGCTGTTCTCTCCTGTGCTAACCTACTCTGTCATAAACTACAGTGTCCTTTAAGCTTTAAGTACAAAATTAATAGCTTTAAGATACAAGATGCATGATATTTTTTTAATTAAAAAATATTTGTTGAACTATAGTTGACTTACAACATTGTGTTAGTTTCTGGTATGCAGCAAAGTGATTCTGTTCTACATATATTGTTTCCTTTTCATCATGGTTTACTATAGGATATTGAATATAACTCCCTATGCTATACAGTAGGAACTTGCTGTTTATCTATTTTATATATAGTAGTGTGTATCTGGAGAAGGCAGTGGCACCCCACTCCAGTACTCTTGCCTGAAAAATCCCTTGGACGGAAGAGCCGGTGGGCTGCAGTCCATGGGGTCGCTAGGGGTTGGACATGACTGAGCGACTTCACTTTCACTTTTCACTTTCATGCATTGGAGAAGGAAATGGCAACCCACTCCAGTGTTCTTGCCTGGAGGATCCCAGGGACGGGGGATCCTGGTGGGCTGGCGTCTATGGGGTCGCACAGAGTTAGACACGACTGAAGTGACTTTGCAGTGTGCATCTGCTAATCCCAAACTCCTGATTTATCACTTCCTTACCCTCTTTCCCCTTTGGTAATCATAAGTTTCTTTTCTATATCTGTGAGTCTGTTCTGTAAATAAGTTCATTTGTATTATAGCAATATTTTAGATTCCATATATAAGTGATATCATATTGTATTTGCCTTTATTTTTCTGACTTGACTTATTATCACTATGATAAGTTCTAGATTCACCCATGTTAATGCAAATGGCATTATTTCATTATTTTTCATAACTGAGTAGTATTCTGTCATATATATATGTATATATGCATATATATGTAATAAAATATATAGTATTCCAGTATTTTTAAAAAGCTATTGAAGAAATAAATGTTCATGCATGGGAAGTCTCAACAACATAAAGATATCAGTTCTCCCAACAGACTTTTACTTTTGATGAAAGTTAAACCATATGACCAGAGAAGGCAATGGCACCCCACTCCAGTACTCTTGCCTGGAAAATCCCATGGTGGAGGAGCCTGGAAGGCTGCAGGCCATGGGGTCGCTAAAAGTTGGACACGGCTGATGCGACTTAGCAGCAGCAGCAGCAAACCATATGACTATTCCAGTATTCTGGAATACTACTCAGCCATGACAAATAATGAAATAATGTTATTATATGTATCATCTTCTTTATCCTTTCATCCATCAATGGACTTTGAAAATGCATTCAAGTCTTGGCTATTGTGGATAGTGCTGCTGTGAACATTGGGATGCATGCATCCTTTCAAATTAGAGTTTTCACTTGATAATTTTTAGTGGTAAGTCCAGGCGCTGGTTTAAGTTCAGTTCAGTCCAGTTCAGTCGATCACTCTTGTCTGACTCTTTGTGACACCATGAATTGCAGCACGCCAGGCCTCCCTGTCCATCACCAACTCCTGGAGTTCACTCAGACTCATGATTCAATAATTTATTATTAGGATTAAACCTAGAAATACATTTCAATATTTGCTTTAAATAAAGTCAGATATGCTGTTTATCAGGATCCATTAACTTAGGCTCTGCACTTTGTCAATTTTCCAGAAATTGTAATAAATTTGTATTGACCCAATTCAAATTTGCTATAGAATGTTTCTGAGGGCACAAGACATAGTATTATTAGGTTGGTACAAAAGTAATTGCAGTTTCAGACCATGAATTTTAAATCATTATAATTAGGCTCAAACACATCTTTATTGATCAAAATAGGAACCATTATAATCAACGTATTTTTGCCAACGAGAAATAAGTTTATTTCTGTAATGTAAAACTCCGTGCTTTGGGATTTGACACCCTCTTGGAAAGGATTTTCTGAATCCTGTGGGTTGTGGAAGAATTTTCCATGCAAAAAGTTGTCAAGTTACTTGAAGTAGTGTTAGTTGATTGGTGAGAGGTTAGGAGAATATGGCAGATAAGGCAAAACTTCATGGCCCAACTTGCCCAACTTTTGAAGCACTGGTGGAACAATATGTGGTCAGGCATTGTCATAGAGAAGAGCTGGGCCCTTTCTGTTGGCCAATGCTGGCTGTAGGCATTGTGATTTTTTTGTGCATCTCATCAATTTGCTGAGCATACTTCTCAGATGTAATGGCTTCACCGGGATTCAGAAAGCTGTAGCGGGTCAGACCTGCTGCAGACCACCAAACAGTGAGCACAACCTTTTATTGGTGGAGAGTGCATGCTCTCTCTGTTGTCTCTTCTCAAATGGACACTAATCCTGTCAAATCAGTTCCCTACCCTTAAGACTTAATTTAACTTTTAATTACTTCTTTATTCTAAATACAGCCGAGTTGGGGGTTGGGGCTTCAACATAGGAATTTGAGAGAGATACAAAGATTCAGTCCTTAACAGGTAGCTATTTCTTAATAAATACCTTCATTTAAGTTATTTTCCAGGTTAAGTAGTCCTCTTCATTCCCTTTTAAAAGGAATATATACTTAAACGGCCAGACAAATGCTTGTGACTAGAAGGCCACTCACTAGTATGCCCCAAAATCATATTCCCACATTTTGAATGGTCAATTGTGTTGATTCCAAACCTGTTCATGCCCCACTGAACTTGTAATTGTATAATTTAATGTCATACAACATGGCACACAGAGCGCGGGCGGCTGCAATGGTGCACAGAGCGCGGCAGAGAGGAGCTACCCCATGTCCGAGGTCAGGGGCAGAAGCCGGGAGGAGCAACCCCACATCCAAGGCGGGTAGCTGCGTGGGCGCCGGAGGGCCTAGAGGAGCTATTCCACATTCAAGGTCAGGAGGGGCAGCGGTGAGGAGATACTCCTCGTCCAAGGTAAGAAGCAGTGGTTGCGCTTTGCTGGAGCAGCGGTGAAGAGATACCCCACGTTCAAGGCAAGAGACCCCAAGTAAGATGGTAGGTGTTGCAAGAGGGCATCAGAGGGCAGACACACTGAAACCATACTCACAAAAAACTAGTCAATCTAATCACAGTAGGACCACAGCCTTCTCTAACTCAATGAAACTAAGCCATGCCCGTGGGGCAACCCAATATGGGCGGGCATGGTGGACAGGTCTGACACAGTGTGGTCCACTGGAGAAGGGAATGGCAAACCACTTCAGTATTCTTGCCTTGAGAACCCCATGAACAGTATGAAAAGGCAAAATGATAGGATACTGAAAGAGGAACTCCCCAGGTCAGTAGGTGCCCAATATGCTACTGGAGATCAGTGGAGAAATAACTCCAAAGAAAGAAGGGATGGAGCCAAAGCAAAAACAATACCCAGCTGTGGATGTGACTGGTGATAGAAGCAAGGTCAGGTTCTGTAAAAGAGCAATATAGCATAGGAACATGGAATGTTAGGTCCACGAATCAAGGTAAATTGGAAGTGGTCAAACAGGAGATGGCAAGAGTGAATGTTGACATTCTAGGAATCAGCGAACTAAAATGGACTGGAATGGGTGAATTTAACTCAGATGACCATTATATCTACTACTGTGGGCAGGAATCCCTTAGAAGAAATGGAGTAGCCATCATGGTCAACAAAAGAGTCCAAAATGCAGTACTTGGATGCAATCTCAAAAATGACAGAATGATCTCTGTTCGTTTCCAAGGCAAACCATTCAATATCACAATAATCCAAGACTATGCCCCAACCAGTAATGCTGAAGAAGCTGAACTTGAACAGTTCTATGAAGACCTACAAGATCTTTTAGAACTAACACCCAAAAAAATATGTCCTTTTCATTATAGGGGACTGGAATACAAAAGTAGGACGTCAAGAAACACCTGGAGTAACAGGCAAATTTGGCCTTGGAATACGGAATGAAGCAGGGCAAAGACTAATAGAGGTTTGCCAAGAAAATGCACTGGTCATAGCAAACACCCTCTTCCAACAACACAAGAGAAGACTCTACACATGGACATCACCAGATGGTCAACACCGAAATCAGACTGATTATATTCTTTGCAGCCAAAAATGGAGAAGCTCTATACAGTCAACAAAAACAAGACCGGGAGCTGACTGTGGCTCAGATTATGAACTCCTTATTGCCAAATTCAGACTGAAATTGAAGAAAGTAGGGAAAACCACGGAGAAGGCAATGGCACCTCACTCCAGTACTCTTGCTTGGAAAATCCTATGGGCGGAGGAGCCGGGTAGGCTGCAGTCCATGGGGTCGCTAAGAGTTGGACATGACTGAGCAACTTCCCTTTCACTTTTCACTTTCATGCATTGGAGAAGGAAACGGAAACCTACTCCAGTGTTCTTGCCTGGAGAATCCCAGGGACGGGGGAGCCTGGTGGGCTGGCGTCTATGGAGTCACACAGAGTCGGACACGACTGAAGCAACTTAGCAGCAGCAGCAACAGGGAAAACCACTAGACCATTCAGGTATGACCTAAATCAAATCCCTTAGGATTATACAGTGGAAGTGAGAAATAGATTTAAGGGACTAGATCTGATAGAGTGCCTGATGAACTATGAATGGAGGTTCATGACATTGTACAGGAGACAGGGAGCAAGACCATCCACTTGGAAAAGAAATGCAAAAAAACCAAAATGGCTGTCTGAGGAGGCCTTACAAACAGCTGTGAAAATAAGAGAAGTGAAAAGGAAAGATATAAGCATCTGAATGCAGAGTTCCAAAGAATAGCAAGAAGAGATAAGAAAGCCTTCCTCAGCGATCAATGCAAAGAAATATAGGAAAACAACAGAATGGGAAAGACTAGAGATCTCTTCAAGAAAATTACAGATACCAAGGGAACATTTCATGCAAAGATGGGCTCGATAAAGGACAGAAATAGTATGGACCTAACAGAAGCAGAAGATATTAAGAAGAGGTGGCAAGAATACACAGGAGATTGTACAAAAAAGATCTTCATGACCAAGTTAATCATGATGGTGTGATCACTGACCTAGAGCCAGACATTCTGGAATGTGAAGTCAAGTGGGCCTTAGAAAGCATCACTATGAACAAAGCTAGTGGAGGTGATGGAATTCCAGTTGAGCTATTTCAAATCCTGAAAGATGATGCTGTGAAAGCACTGCACTCAATATGCCAGCAAATTTGGAAAACTCAGCAGTGGCCACAGGACTGGAAAAGGTCAGTTTTCATTCCAATCCCAAAGAAAGGCAATGCCAAAGAATGCTCAAACTACCACACAATTGCACTCATCTCACACGCTAGTAAAGTAATGCTCAAAATTCTCCAAGCCAGGCTTCAGCAATACATGAACCATGAACTTCCAGATGTTCAAGCTGGTTTTAGAAAAGGCAGAGGAACCAGAGATCAAATTGCCAACATCTGCTGGATCATCGAAAAAGTAAGAGAGTTCCAGAAAAATATCTATTTCTGCTTTATTGACTATGCCAAAGCCTTTGACTGTGTGGGTCACAAGAAACTGTGGAAAATTCTGAAAGAGATGGGAATACCAGATCACCTGATCTGCCTCTTGAGAAACTTATATGCAGGTCAGGAAGCAACAGAACTGGACATGGAACAACAGACTGGTTCCAAATAGGAAAAGGAGTACGTCAAGGCTGTATATTGTCACCTTGCTTATTTAACTTATATGCAGACTACATCTGAGAAACGCTGGGCTGGAAGAAGTACAAGCTGGGATCAAGATTGCCAGGAGAAATATCAATAACCTCAGATATGCAGATGACACCACCCTTATGGCAGAAAGGGAGGAGGAACTAAAAAGCCTGTTGATGAAAGTGAAAGAGGAGTGTGAAAAAGTTGGCTTAAAGCTCAACATTCAGAAAACGAAGATCATGGCATCCGGTCCCATCACTTCATGGGTAATAGATGGGGAAACAGTGGAAACAGTGTCAGACTTTATTTTGGGAGGCTCCAAAATCACTGCAGATGGTGATTGCAGCCATGAAATTAAAAGACACTTACTCCTTGGAAGAAAAGTTATGACCAACCTAGATAGCATATTGAAAAGCAAAGATATTACTTTGCCAACTAAGGTCTGTCTAGTCAAGGCTATGGTTTTTTCTGTGGTCATGTATGGATGTGAGAGTTGGACTGTGAAGAAGGCTGAGCACCGAAGCATTGATGCTTTTGAACTGTGGTGTTGGAGAAGACTCTTGAGAGTCCCTTGGATTGCAAGGAGATCCAAGCAGTCCATTCTGAAGGAGATCAGCCCTGGGATTTCTTTGGAGGGAATGATGCTGAAGTGGAAACTTCAGTACTTTGGCCACCTCATGTGAAGAGTTGACTCATTGGAAAAGACTCTGATGCTGGGAGGGACTGGGGGCAGGAGGAGAAGAGGACACAGAGGATGAGATGGCTGGATGGCATCACTGACTCGATGGATGTGAGTCTGAGTGAACTCTGGGAGTTGGTGATGGACAGGGAGGCCTGGCATGCTGTGATTCATGGGGTCGCAAAGAGTCGAACACGACTGAGCGACTGAACTACTGAACTAAATGTCATACAAACTGGTGGCTCAGTGATAAAGCATCTGCCTGCACTGCAGGAGACAAGGGTGACACAGGTTCAGTCCCTGGGTTGGAAAGATCTCCTGGAGGAGGGCATGGCAATTCACTCCAGTATTCTTACCTAGAGAATCCCTTGGACAGAAAAGCCTGGCGGGCTGCAGTTCATAGGGTTGCAAAGAGTTGGACATGACTGAAGTGACTTAGCATGCACAGCAATGCAAACTAATAGATATGAACAAAAAGAAAAAAAGCCATTGTTTCTATGAAAATGAAATTGGCAATTCTTGGTTACATCCTTTTCATAAGTTTAATAATAGTTGACAAGACCACCGTAAGATATCTCATGCATGCATGTTCAGTCTCTTCAGCTGTGTTCAACTCTTTGAACACCATGGACTGTAGCCCTCCAAGCTCCTCTGTCCATGGCATTCTCCGGGCAAGAATACTGAAGAGGGTTGCCATGCCCTTCTCCAGGGGGTCTTCCCCACCCATGGATTGAACCCAGGTCTCCTGTATCTTCTGCTTTGCAGGCGGATTCTTCACCACTGAGCCACCAGAAAAGCCCCCTGTAAGAGATTAGCAAACAGTAAGCGAAAATCTAGGATCTGCACCAAGATTGTTTCATAAATGTCTTTAGTTCTCTTTCTACTTTAAAGAAACTGAAACTGGATATCATAGCAAATGTGTTACACGTATATTTTATGGAAAGATCTGGTTGTGCATCTTCCAAGTCAGCAAATTCAAAGCATGGACAGTATTAAGCATGTTCACATCCTATGCACTTACACATTTCACTGTAAAATGTTAATGCATGTTTTTGAAAAAATAGTTTTAACTGCCTTTATTAACTATCTGCTTTTCCCAATCACATCAAAAAAAAAAAAAAATTCTATTGCTAACCAGGGCTACATTGGGGTCATAATTAGTACCCTATTGATTGACACAAAATCTAAGCTGCAGATAAAATTCCAGTCTTCAACATTGTCTCTCTTGTTTGTTTAACTCAGCAGCCAGCCACCCACATGTATAGAGGAGCTTTGTGCAGGCACCAATTATCAAAAGGCTGTGCTTTCATCCACACCATTAATTTTTGAAGTCAGAGGACAATGTGAGTGCATTGGCAAACACTACTACACAGACCCCTGGGACACACAATCCTAGGAAAGGTCATCTCCTCAAGGACTGAATAGACCTTCATTTCTTAACCTAGTCACCTGCAGTGTGTATTGATTATAGTATGGGTGGGGCTTCCCTGATGGCTCAGATGGTCAAGAATCTGCCTGTGATGCAGAAACCTGGGTTTGATTCCTGGGTGAGGAAGATCCCCCAGAGAAGGAAATGGCAACCCACTCCAGTATTCTTGTGAGGAAAATCCTATGGACAGAGGACCCTGGCCGGCTACAGTCCATGGGGTCAGACACGACTGAGTGACTAATGTTTTACACTTTCATGTGGGAGCTGGTTCCTTGATCAGGGACCAACCAGCACCCACTGTGTTGAAAATGTGGAGACTTAACCACTGGACCACCAAGGGATTCCCCACATTTTTCATTAGATTCTTTCCTTTGTCCTGACTGCACTGCAGTGGAAGAAATAGCAATTAAGTCATGTTTTTGTTTCCAAATATCAGAACACCACACCCAAAAGGAGCCCACTTATTTACTCACTTATTTTGAGTAAATAAGCCCACTTATTTACATAGAAGATTTTCCTCTGCTTCTACCAGATCCGATCTTACTTCATCTCCTCCACCAGGCACACATATTCAGAAAGTTCTCAGGGAAGTCAGCTTTGCCAGACCCTGCTTGTGACCGTCCATTTGTCTGTTGCCTGCTGCTCTCTATTTGGAGACTACGTTAAACAGCTGCTGTACGTTTAACTACGTTTAACTACGTTAAACAGTTGGCAACTGCATCTCCTCCAATGTTCCCCTTCCTGCTTAATCCACACAGGGCAGAGGTTGTGGCAAGGGGGAGAGAGGCACTTCAGCTACAAATCTTACCGCCCCCGCTGCTATCTAGTATGACTTTGCTGACTGCAGTGTTTCCAGACTCTTTTGTATTACCAGCATCACAATGACAAATTCATTCAATTGACTAGAATGACTCTTTGAACTCTAACCAGAATGGACATGTTATATGTAACAAGGAGTGCTATGAATTATGTTCATTAAGGTTATTCTCTGTGACCGGTTCCTTGGGATTGTCTAAATGAAAAGGACTTGGGCTTACAACAGCCATAATTAGGAGGGAAAGGTAGTGCTGAGAACTTTCTAAATTGGTGTAAAAAACAGTGGTAGAATAAAAGACTCAAAGAGCTGGGAGGAACATTGGAATTCATCTAGTCTAAACACTCATTTTACAGATTAAGTAATAGCCAACATGTTTCTCGTCAGGAATATCATTGGTGTTTGGGCGGGACAATACTTTTGCTCTGAGGGACCATCCCACACATTGCAGGATGTTTGGCATCCCTGGCACCTGCTCACTGAATGCCAGGAGGTGCCAGTCATTATGACAACCACTATTCCCCCACCAGCTTCCCAGTGGGCGCTCCCTAAAGGAGTGGTACCCTCCCTGTTGAAAACCTTTGAGCCACATGGGTCAGAGACAACCAGGAAACCCATGCTAACACAACTGACTCATTGACACCCCCTCTGAAACTTTAACGTGTGCGGAAATCAGTGAGGGATCTTATTTAAAACGTAGACTCTGACTAGAGAGATCTAACCAGCTTCTAGGTGATGCTGAGACTGTTAGTTTGCAGACTCCACTTTGAGTAACAAAAGAGTCCAGGGATCTAAATGACAGGATTCTGAAGTCTCTAGATGTCCTTACCAGGTCCTTACCCAACCAGAGCTGCGGAATTCCGCAAATGGTACCTGCCCTCTGTACAAACTTCTCAGGAGAACAGCTCTAGCTTTGTCTTAGGAACTCTGCCTTAGTCTGAGCCTTCTCATAGGTGATCTGATGGCAGTCTCTGCCTTTATCTCTGTGCACAGCAGGCTTAAGGTTATTATTTTGTTTCCAGAGCCTGACTTTATGAAAGGTCCCCTCTTGGAGTCTCATTTCTTCTCCCGTCCAGCTGCAGCTCCAGGAAACCCAACTGAGACCAAAACCAGGGACCTGCTTCCTAGGTAAGCTGGTGGAGGCAGGTAGGTTCTGGGAGAGCCAATAGCTGTCATTTGTCTCAATGACAGAGCCGAATAGACACTGGGTTTCCTGCTTCCTGCTCAGAGATCCTCTCCAGGGACCCATGTTCTCATCCCTACTGGTCCTACCATCAAGTGAAACTCTGTGTCACTCAGTACATCTGTTTAATTCACCAGGGAACTGCCACCCACTCTGCTTTAGCAAGAAGTCCATAGGGGCCAGCTTCCTGGTTGAAGTGCAACACTGAGAATCTTACAATGTAGAACAAATGGCCTAATGAGAAGTGAGTTACCACAGGCATTGTTGATGTTTTTTTTTTTCCCCCCGCCTCCCTATTCCTGGCATTTGGAAGCAGTTGCTTGGAAGATTTTGAGTTGGGTTCATCTCCACTGGTGATAAAACAATTGAGATACAAGGAAGTTCAATCACTACTCACAGAATATCATCTCTATATCCTCCATGACCTTTTCTGGTTCCTTCTGTTCCTTTTCAGCCAAAGAAACAGGCCAGAAGGCCATCCATGTGGGTGGGTAGATATTTTATGGGGAGCCCCTGGTGGCTCAGACAATAAGAGTCTGCCTGCAGTACGGGAGACCTGGGTTTGATCCCTGGGTCAGGAAGATCCCCTGGAGAAGGAAATGGCAACCCACTCTAGTATTCTTGCCTGGAAAATCCCATGGACAGAGGAGCCTAGCAGGCTACAATCCATGGGGTAGCAAAGAGTCAGACACAACTGAACGACTTCAATCTTTCAATGATCTCTGAAACTCTATAATGTTTGTCTTAACGTGGGTTCCCCTGAAACCAGAGTCTGAGACAAATATTTGAGTGATGGCAGATTATTTGAGAATGGAGATTCCATGAAGAAGCATGGTAGACAGAGGAAGTCAAACCGAGAGGGAGGGGAAGATAAATAAGGATAATTGTCAAGTTGGCCCCTTGACAGGTGATGGTGCTGGATTCTTCCTGGATCCTATGAAATGACCTGAGAACTGACTAGAGCAGCAGTCCCCAGCCTTTTTGATACCAAGGATCAGTTTCGTGAAAGAGTTTTTCCACAGATGTGGGTGAAGGGTGGTTTGGGGATGATTCAAGTGCATTGCATTTATTATGCACTTTCAGTTCAGGTCAGTTCAGTCACTCAGTCGTGTCTGACTCTTTGCGACCCCATGAATCACAGCACACCAGGCCTCCCTGTCTCAAACTCATGTCCATCGAGTTGGTGATGCCATCCAGCCATCTCATCCTCTGTCGTCCCCTTCTCCTCCTGCCCCCAATCCCTCCCAGCATCAGAGTCTTTTCCAATGAGTCAGCTCTTCGCATGAGGTGGCCAAAGTATTGGAGTTTCAGCTTTAGCATCATTCCTTCCAAAGAACACCCAGGACTGATCTCCTTTAGGATGGACTGGTTGGATCTCCTTGCAGTCCAAGGAACTCTCAAGAGTCTTATCCAACACCACAGTTCAAAAGCATCAATGCTTCAGTTCTCAGCCTTCTTCACAGTCCAACTCTCACATCCATACATGACCACTGGAAAAACCATAGCTTGACTAGACGAACCTTTGTTGGCAAAGTAATGTCTCTGCTTTTGAATATGCTATCTAGGTTGGTCATAACTTTCCTTCTAGGGAGTAAGCGTCTTTTAATTTCATGGCTGCAATCACCATCTGTAGTGATTTTGGAGCCCCCAAAAATAAAGTCTGACAGTATTTCCACTGTTTCCCCATCTATTTCCTATGAAGTGATGGGACCAGATGCCATGATCTTCGTTTTCTGAATGTTGAGCTTTAAGCCAACTTTTTCACTCTCCACTTTCACCTTCATCAAGAGGTTCTTTAGTTCCTCTTCACTTTCTGCCATAATGGTGGTGTAATCTGCATACCTGAGATTATTGATGTTTCTCCTGGCAATCTTGATTCCAGCTTGTGCTTCTTCCAGTCCAGCGTTTCTCATGATGTACTCTGCATATAAGTTAAATAAGCAAGGTGACAATATACAGCCTTGACGTACTCCTTTTCCTATTTGGAACCAGTCTGTTGTTCCATGTCCATGTTCTAACTGTTGCTTCCTGATCTGCATACAGGTTTCTCAAGAGGCAGATCAGGTGGTCTGGTATTCCCATCTCTTTCAGAATTTTCCACAGTTTCTTGTGATCTACACAGTCAAAGGCTTTGGCATAGTCAATAAAGCAGAAATAGATGTTTTTCTGGAACTCTCTTGCTTTTTTGATGATCCAGCAGATGTTGACAATTTGATTTCTGGTTCCTCTGTCTTTTCTAAAATCAGCTTGAACATCTGGAAATTCACGGTTCACATATTGCTGAAGCCTGGCTTGGAGAATTTGGAGCATTACTTTACTAGCGTGTGAGATGAGTGCAATTGTGTGGTAGTTTGAGCATTCTTTGGCATTGCCTTTCTTTGGGATTGGAATGAATACTGCCCTTTTCCAGTCCTGTGGCCACTGCTGAGTTTTCCAAATTTGCTGACATATTGAGTGCAGCACTTTCACAGCATCATCTTTCAGGATTTGAAATAGCTCAACTGGAATTCCATCACCTCCACTAGCTTTGTTCATAGTGATGCTTTCTAAGGCCCACTTGACTTCACATTCCAGAATGTCTGGCTCTAGGTGAGTGATCACACTATCGTGATTATTGTAATGCCGCCTCTGATATGACAGGAGGAACCAGTCCACAGCTGGGAGGTTGGGGATCCCTGAACTAGAGGACAAAAGGAAGAAGGCTTAACAATTACCTCTCACTCCAAGGGTGGGCCTATGGGGGCTGACTCCCTGAGCTTTTGCATTGTGCAGCTGTGAGTGCCCAGTGAGTTCCTGAAGGAACCCTAGGGCAGAAGGTGAGGTTGAGTGAAATGTTAAGGGTTGCCTTAAGAGGCAGTAATCCTAGAGACAATAGAGGATACTGGAAACAGCTCTAGGAATCCTGGGAGATGGAGACAACAACCCCCACCCCGACCCCCACCCCCGAAGTGTCTTTGGCAGGCCAAGCACCGGCTCTTGTCTTTGTATGGCAGCTGTACTTTCTGAAAGTCATATTTCCAACCTGAATTCTATAGCCTTGCATTGTCATAGCAAGGACCCCAGTGGGAGTCTAGAAACTTTGTTCTTTGGAATTACAGACTCAGTTTAGAGCATTTCCCAAGGGTTGATTTCTCACTGTGAATTTGGGAAGACTGGCCATAAAAACAGCTTTGGAAAAATGGATGTGCATGTGTGTGCGTGCTAAGTCACTTCAGTTATGTCTGACTCTTTGTAACCCTCTGGACCATATCCTGCCAGGCTCCTCTGTCCATGGGATTCTCCAGGCAAGAATACTAGAGTGGGTTGCCATGCCCTTCTCTGGAAAACTGGATATGTACATGCAAAAGAACTACTTATAACATATACAAAACTTAAGTCAAACCTCCTCAAAGACCTAAGCATAAGAGCTAAAACTGTAAAACTCTTTCAAGACAATAAAGGGGGAAAACGTCCTGACAGTGAGTTTGGCAATTATTTCTTGGACACAACACCAAAAACAGGCAAAAAAAAAAGTAAAATAGGTAAATTGGATGACATCAAAATTAAAAATTTATATGCACCAAAGGACCCTCAACATGGAATGGAAGAAAATATTTATAAATCTTATATCTGGTAAGGAGTTGACATCTAGAATATGCAAAGAACTCCTACAGCTCAACAACAAAGAAACCAACTACTCAATTTAAAAATGGGCAGAGGACTTGGATAGAATCTCAACAGAAGCCACAAACAAGAAAAGCACGTAGAAGGATGCTCACCATAATTTTTAGGGAAATGCAAATCAAAACCAGAACGAGAGGCCACCTCATACCCCTTAGGGTGGCTACTGTATTAGCTTGTTATGGCTGCCATGAGAGAATACCACAGGCTGGGCGCTGTAATAGTAGAGCTTTGTTTTCTCACATTTCTGGAGGCTGGAAGTCCCGAGGTGTTGGCAGCTTTGGATTCTTGCAGGGCCTCTCTCTGTGGCTTGCAGATGGCAGCCTTTTCGCTGTGTCCTCACCCGGCCTTTCCCCTGTGTGTGCGCATTCTTGGTTTCTCTCTGGATGACCAAATCCCCTTTTCCTTTTTTTTTTTTTTCCCAAATCCCCTTTTCTTATGAGGACACTAGTCAGATGGGTTTGAGGCTCACCTTAATGGCTTCATTTTCATTTAATTACCTCTTAAGGCCCTATCTCAAAATATGATTACATTTAGATATGGGACTTCAACATACTAAATTTGAGGGGGCATAGTTCAGTCCACAACAGCAACTATGAGAAAAGAGAGAAAATAACAAGTGTTGGCAAGGACATGGACACATTGGAACCCTTGTGAATTGTTGGTAGGAATGTAAAGTCATACAGCTGCTGCGGAAAGCAGTAGAGTGGTCTTTATTTTTTTTTTTTTAATTTTAATTTATTTATTTTAATTAGAGGCTAATTACAATATTGTATTGGTTTTGCCATACATCAACATGAATCCACCATGAGTGTACACATGTTCCCAATCCTGAACCCCCCTACCACCTCCCTCCCCATACCATCCCTCTGGGTCATCCCAGTGCACCAGCCCCAAGCATCCTGTATCCTGCATCGAACCTGGACTGGCGATTCGTTTCTTATATGATTTTATACATGTTTCAGTGCCATTCTCCCAAATCATCCCCCACCCTCTCTCCCACAGAGTCCAAAAGACTGTTCTATACATCTGTGTCTCTTTTGCTGTCTCGCATACAGGGTTATTGTTACCATCTTTCTAAATTCCATATATATGCATTACTATACTGTATTGGTGTTTTTCTTTCTGGCTTACTTCACTCTGTATAATAGGCTCCAGTTTCATCCACCTCATTAGAACTGATTCAAATGTATTCTTTTTAATGGCTCAGTAATACTCCATTGTGTATATGTACCACAGCTTGCTTATCCATTCATCTGCTGATGGACATCTAAGTTGCTTCCATGTCCTGGCTATTATAAACAGTGCTACGATGAACATTGGGGTACACGTGTCTCTTTCAATTCTGGTTTCCTCAGTGTGTATGCCCAGCAGTGGGAGTGCTGGGTCATAAGGCAGTTCTATTTCCAGTTTTTTCAGGAATCTCCACACTGTTCTCCATAGTGGCTGTACTAGTTTGCATTCCCACCAACAGTGTAAGAGGGTTCCCTTTTCTCCACACCCTCTCCAGCATTTATTGCTTGTAGACTTTTGGATCGCAGCCATTCTGACTGGCGTGAAATGGTAGAGTGGTCTTTAAAAAATTAAAAATAGGTTTTTTCACCTCCCCGCCTAGGGGCCGGATGGGGTCTCCACAGGCTGGGTTTGATTCCCATTGTTGTCAGACTCTCCCGTTCAGCCATAGGGCTGGGTGGCCCTAGGGTGAGCTTGCCCAGGGACCAGACTCGCTCCATTACCAGCCTTCAGGAAGCTGCGTGGATTCCTAGTCTCCTAGCAATGAGGGCCCAGCCTCCGCGTCCTGAGCCAGCTGCATAGCTGTCCAAGCAGTTGGGGTGCTATCCAGAATCCCCAAGCTGGACCCAAACGGGAGCCGAAGAAAAATAAATAAATAAATAAAAATACATTAACTGAAAATTAAAACTAAAATTTTCTTATGATCCAGCCATTCCAGTTTTGCGTATGTACCGCAAAGAACTGAAAGCAGGGTCTTGAAGAGATTTTTGTACACACATTCATAGCAGCATTATTTCCAATAACTAAAAGGGAGACATAACCCAAGTGTCCATCGAGGGGTGAGTGGATAAACAAAATGTTGTATATGCATCCAAACGAGTATTATTTAACCATAAAGAGGAAAGAAACGCTGACACATACTACAACATGGATGAATCTTGAGGACATTATGCTAAGTAAGCCAGTCACAAAAGGACAAACACTTATGATTCTACTTAAATGACACAGTCAATTTCATAGAGACAGAAAGTAGAATGGTGGATGCCAGGAGTGGGGTTGGATGTAAGGGCAGGTGGATGAATGGAGAATTGTTGATTAATGGGTGTAGAGTTTTACTTCGGCAAGTTGACAGACTCTGGAGGTTAGTTGCACAGTAATATGAATATCCTTAACACCACTGAGCAGCATACTTAAAAATGCTTGCGTGTGTACATGTGTGCTCAGTCGCTTCAGTCGTGTCTGACCCTTTGCAATCCTATGGACTGTAACCTGCCAGGCTCCTCTATCTATGGAATTCTCCAGGCAAGAATATTGGAGTGGGTTGCCATGCTGTCCTCCAGGGGATCTTCCAGACCCAAGGATTGAACCCATGTCTCCTGTGGCTCTTGCATTGCAGGCAGATTCTTTACTGCTGAGCTACTGGGGAAGCTCTAAAAATGCTTAAGGTGGTAATGTTATTTTATATATATTTTTCTGAAATTGAAAGTAGATAGAACAAAATAAACAAAAATAGCCGTGGAGGTAATAGAGGAGGAAAGTCATCGAAAATGGGTGGGGAGGGACTTCCCTGGTCCAGTGGTTAATAATCCATTTTCCAATGCAGCGGGGGGGGCAGGTTCAATCCCTGGTTGGGGAACTAAGATCCCACATGACATGGGCCAACTAAACCTGTGTGTTACAACTCCTGGGTCCATGCCACAACTAGAGAGAAGCCTGTTTGCCCCAACAAAGAGGCCACGCAACACAATGAAAGAGCCCAGGTGCTGCAACAGAAATCCTGCAGGCTGCAACTGAAAACCCAACAAATAAATAGAAATAGTTTTTAAAACATTTTAAAAAGAAAAAAAGTGGGTGTGGAGTTGGATAAATGCATGAACTGAGCATGAGCAAGTGGAAACTTTCAAGCCCCAATAAAAATGTTTCATTACTAAATGGGGATGATTTAAACTACTGAATTTTGCTGATACACAATAGCTGTTACGAAATCTGCTGCAAAAGCAGGAGCAAACCCTGTAAATCTTGATCTCTTCCCCAGCCTTTGCTCATGAAGCTGCTCTGCACTGGTGCTTAAAATCAGACCATACACCACAGGGCAGTGAAAAGAAATGTCCCTAGGGGATCAGGGGCCCTCCTGGCTACTGCTACACATCTATAGGGTTCTTTCTGGGCACTGCTGGTGCAGGAGGCTAATGTGCTTTGCCAGCTGTACTTAAATTAGTAATGAGGACAGCATGAAGATGTCAGCTTGCAAGCCATTCAAGCAAATTGAAAAGTCTGAAAAGGTGGTTACACTGGTGGTAGTTGTTAATGCACTAAGTCGTAAGTCTAACACTAACATTATGCTACCTAACATGCAACCAGCTTTGACAGCCACCAGAAACCCAGAGCCACTGCTTGTGTAAAGCAGCAGGGCCATGGGGAAGACAAAACCCTTCAATTTTTTTTTTTTTTTTTTAACATTTTGAACAGACTGATTTTCCATTTGGGTTTTGCCGATGTCTCTGCTATTTGCTCATAAGATTTTACAGACACTCTGTAATCTTCTCCAAAAATGTAAATAAAATAGTATGTAATTCACTTTAATTACATGTTTTTAACTGTTAAAATAACCAATTTTTATAAATAGATATAAGAAGCAATTTTTTGACTGCTACAATTATTTTATAATAAACACAAAAAATGTTAGCATTTGTGAAGAGTCTAAAAGAGATGACAAAGCTCCGAATGAAGGGAAGAGAAAATCATTTAAGACTTGAGTTCCTACTACACTCAATTTGTGGTTATGATTTTTTGGTTTTACTTAAAACAGTATTCTTATTGTTTTAAAAGTTCTTTATGACCTTCGTGTCAGGAAGGATTAGTCCCATTTAGCAGGATAAATTTTTAAATTAATTTTTATTGCAGTATAGCTGCTATACAATTTTTAGTTTCTACTGTACAGCAAAGTGAATCAGCTATACATATTCATATATCCCCTATTTTTTGGATTTCATTCCCAGTTAGGTAACCACAGAGCACTGAGTGGAGTTCCCTGAGGTATACAGTAGGTTCTTATCAGTTTATACATATAAACTATATATTTATAAATAGATAGAGTTTATCTATTTTATACATAGTATCAATAGTGTATATACATGTCAATCCCAGTTTCCCAATTCATCCTCCCCCCAGCAGGATAAAATTTTTATATTAAATGTAAAACCCAGTTTTGAGCATTGGTTTTTAAGGGAGACAAATATACCTGAGTACATCATGAGAAATGCTGGGCTGGAGGAAGCACAAGCTGGATTCAAGATTGCCGAGAGAAATATCAATAACCTCAGATATGCAGATGATACCACCCTTATGGCAGAAAGTGAAGAAGAACTAAAGAGCCTCTTGATGAAAGTGAAAGACGAGAGTGAAAAAGTTGGCTTAAAGCTCAATGTTCAGAAAACGAAGATCATGGCATCTGGTCCCATCACTTCATGGGAAATAGATGGGGAAACAGTGGCTGACTGTATATTTCTGGGCTCCAAAATCACTGCAGATGGTGACTGCAGCCATGAAATTAAAAGACGCTTACTCCTTGGAGGGAAAGTTATGACCAACCTAGATAGCATATTCAAAAGCAGAGACATTACTTTGCCAACAAAGGTCCGTCTAGTCAAGGCTATGGTTTTTCCAGTGGTCATGTATGGATGTGAGAGTTGGACTGTGAAGAAAGCTGAACGCCGAAGAATTGATGCTTTTGATGATTTTGAACTGTGGTGTTGGAGAAGACTCTTGCGAGTCCCTTGGATTGCAAGGAGATCCAACCAGTCCATCCTAAAGGAGATCAGTCCTGGGTGTTCATTGGAAGGACTGATGCTGAAGCTGAAACTCCAATACTTTGGCCACCTGATGGGAAGAGCTGACTCATTGGAAAAGACCCTGATGCTGGGAGGGATTGCGGGCAGGAGGAGAAGGGGATGACAGAGGATGAGATGGCTGGATGGCATCACTGACTCAATGGACATGAATTTGGGTGGACTCTGGGAGTTGGTGATTGACATGGAGGCCTGGCGTGCTGCGGTTCATGGGGTCGCAAAGAGTCGGACATGACTGAGCGACTGAGCTGAACTGAACTGATGTACAGATAACAGTAACTACAGTGGAAGGGTCTAGAATCATTTTATGTGCTAAATGATTAATAAGCCTAACAATACTAACAGAGGAAATTTGAGAGACAAATGTTCATGTTAAAGTACTTGAAGAGTGATTGGTTAAAAGATAAATTCTGTTTGTATGACACCAATGGTAGAAATATGGCTACTGGATAGAAATTAGACCAGAGAAATATTTTGGCTATTATAAAGGTTAAAATTCCTATTGCTAGTAGGAATTTTTAAGTCACATACTAAGATACACAAAATGTAATTTTGTTTTTTTTTTGTCAGATTTTATCTCAAGTCTCCAAGTGCAGGGAAAATGTCATTTCAAGGAAAATCAGATCAGTTCAAAATCCTCAAATAGAGAGCATTTTTCTCGCTACAGACACACCAAGCGTGCACCAGGGCACAGGCATTAGTTAGGAATTCACAAGTGGACCATTCTCAAGCCACAGATGACAGGTCTTGAGAGGGACAGGCAGTGGTGGTTTCAGGTAGGTATGGTCCAGGGACACTTTAAGTCTTATACTCTTTCTATTTCTCTCCCTCTCTCTCCCCTCAGTTCACAGAATCTTTATGGATTCAGGGAATGGGAGGAGGCAGAATAGAAAGGAATTGGGTTACTTATTCATCCAAATCCTTCTCGAAGAACTGGACATTTTGAAGTCTTGTTTTGTTTGAAGTCACCCATTTGAGGCGATGGAAGCTTCAGACTGTTCTTCCAGTGGCCCCAGTGGATGAGATTCTTGGGGTGAGAGGTATGAGGAAGGAACCCACCATAAATAGCAATAAAGTTTTCCCTGACCACCATGGATTGGATGCTCAGTGTTGCCAAATATTGTTCTAGGCGCTCACATTTTACCCCTACTTAGCCCTGTGAGATAAACAGATTTATAGCATAACAACACTATCAAAATATTATCAAAACAAAGCCAAACATCATTACTAACATCACTAACATACAGCCCATATGAAAATGTCCCCTACTACCCCAAAGGTAATTTGATAACATTTTATAAAAGTCCAACATCTAGTTAAATTTCCAAATGACATCTGGTGATTCAATTTTTTTAGCTTATGCTGATGATAATCTCTGAATACATTATTATATTAAGGGTTGCAAAATGCTGATTTTAATATGGTAATTTGTCCTGTGCTTATTTGAAATAAAAGGAATCCAAATTGGAAAAGAAGTCAAACTCTCACTGTTTGCAGATGACATGATCCTCTACATAGAAAACCCTAAAGATTCCACTAGAAAATTACTAGAACTAATCAATGACTATAGTAAAGTTGCAGGATATAAAATCAACACACAGAAATCCCTTGCATTCCTATACACTAATAATGAGAAAACAGAAAGAGAAATTAAGAAAACAATTCCATTCACCATTGCAACGGAAAGAATAAAATACTTAGGAATATATCTACCTAAAGAAACTAAAGACCTATATATAGAAAACTATAAAACACTGGTGAAAGAAATCAAAGAGGACACTAATAGATGGAGAAATATACCATGTTCATGGATTGGAAGAATCAATATAGTGAAAATGAATATACTACCCAAAGCAATGTATAGATTCAATGCAATCCCTATCAAGCTACCAACAGTATTCTTCACAGAGCTAGAACAAATAATTTCACAATTTGTATGGAAATACAAAAAACCTCAAATAGCCAAAGCAATCTTGAGAAAGAAGAATGGAACTGGAGGAATCAACCTACCTGACTTCAGGCTCTACTACAAAGCCACAGTTATCAAGACAGTATGGTACTGGCACAAAGACAGAAATATAGATCAATGGAACAAAATAGAAAGCCTAGAGATAAATCCACGCACATATGGACACCTTATCTTTGACAAAGGAGGCAAGAATATACAATGGATTAAAGACAATCTCTTTAACAAGTGGTGCTGGGAAATCTGGTCAAACACTTGTAAAAGAATGAAACTAGAACACTTTCTAACACCATACACAAAAATAAACTCAAAATGGATTAAAGATCTCAACATAAGACCAGAAACTATAAAACTCCTAGAGGAGAACATAGGCAAAACACTCTCTGACATACATCACAGCAGGATCCTCTATGACCCACCTCCCAGAATATTGGAAATAAAAGCAAAAATAAACAAATGGGACCTAATTAAGCTTAAAAGCTTCTGCACATCAAAGGAAACTATTAGCAAGGTGAAAAGGCAACCTTCAGAATGGGAGAAAATAATAACAAATGAAGCAACTGACAAACAACTAATCTCAAAAATATACAAGCAACTCCTACAGCTCAACTCCAGAAAAATAAATGACCCAATCAAAAAATGGGCCAAAGAACTAAACAGACATTTCTCCAAAGAAGACATACAGATGGCTAACAAACACATGAAAAGATGCTCAACATCACTCATTATCAGAGAAATGCAAATCAAAACCACAATGAGGTACCATTTCATGCCAATCAGAATGGCTGTGATCCAAGTCTACAAATAATAAATGCTGGAGAGGGTGTGGAGAAAAGGGAACCCTCTTACACTGTTGGTGGGAATGCAAACTAGTACAGCCACTATGGAGAACAGTGTGGAGATTCCTTAAAAAACTGGAAATAGAACTGCCTTATGATCCAGCAATCCCACTGCTGGGCATACACACTGAGGAAACCAGAAGGGAAAGAGGCACGTGTACCCCAATGTTCATCGTAGCACTGTTTATAATAGCCAGGACATGGAAGCAACCTAGATATCCATCAGCAGATGAATGGATAAGCAAGCTGTGGTACATACACACAATGGAGTATTACTCAGCCATTAAAAAGAAAACATTTGCATCAGTTCTAATGAGGTGGATGAAACTGGAGCCTATTATACAGAGTGAAGTAAGCCAGAAAGAAAAACACCAATACAGTATAATAACGCATATATATGGAATTTAGAAAGATGGTAACAATAACCCTGTGTATGAGACAGCAAAAGAGACACTGATGTATAGAACAGTCTTATGGACTCTATGCGAGAGGGAGAGGGTGGGAAGATTTGGGAGAATGGCATTGAAACATGTAAAATATCATGTATGAAACGAGATGCCAGTCCAGGTTCGATGCACGATATTGGATGCTTGGGGCTAGTGCACTGGGACGACCCAGAGGGATGGTATGGGGAGGGAGGAGGGAGGAGGGTTCAGGATGGGGAACACATGTATACCTGTGGCGGATTCATTTTGATATTGGCAAAACTAGTACAATTATGTAAAGTTTAAAAATAAAATAAAATTTAAAAAAAAAAGAAAAAAAAATTATCTTCATATTTATTTTAACCTGTAGTGAAAGTAGTGAAACTGTTAGTCGCTTTGTTTTGTCTCTTTTTGACCCCTTGCCTGCCAGGCTCCTCTGCCCATGGAATTATCCAGGCAAGAATCCTGGAGTGGGTAGCCATTCCCTTCTCCAGGAGATTGTCCCGACCCAGGCATCGAACCCCAGTCTCCCATATTGCAGGCAGATTCTTTACTGTCTGAGCCACTCAGGAAGTCCCTTTAAGCTATAGAAACATGGCAAAAGGGATTTCTCTGGTGGTCCAGTGGTGAAGACTCCATGCTTCCACTGCAGGGGGCATGAGTTTGATTCCTTGGTCGAGGAACAACTTGGCAAAAAAAAAAAAAAAAGAAAAGACATAAATAAATTTGTAAAACAAAGCAAAAACACCCCTTCTTTCAAAAAGAAACATAGCAAAATCTGTTTTACTTTTTTAATGTTTTTTCCCTCCAGTTTTATTTAGATATAATTGGCATATATCATTGTATAGTTTACGGCATGATTGGACTGACATATGTCATGAAATGATTATAATAGGTTAAGTGAACACCCATCATCTCATTTAGATTCAGCAGAAAAGAAATAGAAAAAAAATTTTTCCTGTGATGAGAGCTCTTAGAATTTACCCTCTTAACTTTCAGTGAAGCAGTATTAAATCATCTTTATCATGTTATCCATCATATCGCTAGTACTTAAAACTGGAAGTCTGTACCTTTTGACCAAATCTGATCTCTTTCGATGAGTTTGTTTTTGAAGTATAACTGACCTATATCAGATAAGTGCTTCTATTGTATCGGTTTACAAGGTTAATATCTCTGATATCACAGCTTTGAAGAAACACAGCTGAGATCTGAAACTATAGCTGCCTCATCCAAAGCTTGTAAGTTAATATTTTTGGTTTTATGCACCACCACTGCTGTATGTACTAAGAATAAATCAGGGTCAAACCATTATGCTCCCTTAGAATAGACTGTGTCAAAGAATTGAACTTTCTTGATCACCAGAGACATTTAGGGAAGAATAGAAGTCCTTTGGGCTAAGACATTTTCTATTGGGCAGTAATCTGTAGCATTCACTTCAAATTAATAAAACATTAAATTTGGAAGGAAATGATCATTTAATCCAACTACACAAGAATGAGAAGCATAATTTTCCCTTCTAATTCCATAAAATGCTTATTAGATTTTGAGTGCCTAGTAATCTTTATGAAATTGCACTACTGCTAAAACTGCAGCAACTGGGCATGGTTATACTGTGGCTGAGCACAAAGCCAACCAAAAAGACACCTTTACAAATAAACAGCTCCACGATCTGAACAGTGTTGGCTGAATTTTAGAATTGCTTGATCTGCTGCAGGGTAATAATTCAATCTCATAAAAAGGAGAATTTTTCAGAGTATATGAGCCATGGAGATTGGGCATAAGCAAACCATGGCTGAACTCCCTACTGGTTGTGACAGGCCCAGCCTGACTCTCTTTGGGGCTGTTCCATGAGAGACTTGCTTCAAATGCACAGTAATCGTAAATAGCCATACCTTCTGCTGAGCCAGAGGAGAAATTCTGCTCCACCCTCCTATACCCAGAAGTGAGTAACAGCTAAAAGTTATTGCATTCACTATACGTGTTGCATAATAAGGCAGAAATGCACCTGGAGATGGCTTACACCGCTAAGTGTTCTGTTACCATTATTCGCACATGGAACACTAATTGATTTGAGAAACTGACAAATACTATTGAAGATTCAGTTCAGTTCAGTTCAGTTCGGTTGCTCAGTCACGTCCAGCTCTTTGCGACCCCATGAATTGCAGCACCCCAGGCCTCCCTGTCCATCACCAACTCCCGGAGTTTACTCAAACTCATGTCCATCGAGTTGGTGATGCCGTCCAGCCATCTCATCCTCTGTCGTCCCCTTCTCCTCCTGCCCCCAATCCCTCCCAGCATCAGAGTCTTTTCAAACGAGTCAGATCTTCGCATGAGGTGGCCAAAGTATTGGAGTTTCAGCTTTGACATCAGTCCTTCCAATGAACACCCGGGACTGATCTCCTTTAGGATGGACTGGTTGGATCTCCTTGAAGTCCAAGGGACTCTCATGAGTCTTCTCCAGCACCACACTTCAAAAGCATCAATTCTTCGGTGCTCAGCTTTCTTTATAGTCCAACTCTCACA
Organism: Bos taurus; assembly: GCF_002263795.3. Classification (NCBI taxonomy): domain Eukaryota; kingdom Metazoa; phylum Chordata; class Mammalia; order Artiodactyla; family Bovidae; genus Bos; species Bos taurus. The sequence goes on along the minus strand of NC_037336.1, from coordinate 23,389,068 downwards.
TCCATATATGACCACAGGAAAAACCATAACCTTGACTAGACAGACCTTTGTTGGCAAAGTAATGTCTCTGCTTTTGAATATGCTCTCTAGGTGGGTCATAACTTTCCTTCCAAGGAGTAAGCATCTTTTAATTTCATTTAATTTTCACTGCAATCACCATCTGCAGTGATTTTGGAACCCCAAAAAATAAAGTCTGACACTGTTTCCACTGTTTCCCCATCTATTTCCCATGAAGTGATGGGACCAGATGCCATGATCTTAGTTTTCTGAATGTTGGGCTTTAAGCCAACTTTTTCACTCTCCTCTTTCACTTTCATCAAGAGGCTTTTTAGTTCCTCTTCACTTTCTGCCATAAGGGTGGTGTCATCTGCATATCTGAGGTTATTGATATCTCTCCCGGCAATCTTAATTCCAGCTTGTGCTTCTTCCAGTCCAGTGTTTCTCATGATGTACTCTGCATATAAGTTAAATAAGCAGGGTGACAATATACAGCCTTGACATACTCCTTTTCCTATTTGGAACCAGTCTGTTGTTCCATGTCCAGTTCTAACTGTTGCTTCCTGACCTGCATATAGGTTTCTCAAGAGGCATGTCAGGTGGTCTGGTATTCCCATCTCTTTCAGAATTTTCCACAGTTTCTTGTGATCCACACAGTTAAAGGCTTTGGCATAGTCAATAAAGCAGAAATCCATGTTTTTCTGGAAGTCTTTTGCTTTTTTGATGATCCAGCGGATGTTGGCAATTTGATCTCTGGTTCCTCTGCCTTTTCTAAAACCAGCTTGAACATCTGGAAGTTCACGGTTCACGTATTGCTGAAGCCTGGCTTGGAGAATTTTAAGCATTATTTTACTAGCTGTTTGGGTTAAATTACAGTAGTTGGGTTTCCCTGGTAGCTCAGTGGTAAAGAATCCACCTGCAATGCAGGAGATTCAGGTTCGATCCCTGGGTTTAAGACCCCCTGGAAAAGGTAATGGCAACCCACTCCAGTATTCTTGACTAGAGAATCCCATGGACAGAGGAGCACAAAATGTATCTCAAGGTAAAATACCTAGGTGAGGGCAGAGTCTATTTGCTTCCTTACAATAAAAGGCGCAACCCAAATACACAGATAGTAGAATAGTATCATCATTAGTAGTAGATACCAATAGTAGTAGATAGTGTCATCATTTGCTTTCTGAATAAACTCCTTTCTCAGCATCATAGTCCACCACTACAGATTAAATTCCTGTCTCAGAATTTAGTGATAATAGACATCTCAACTTCATTGAGTCTGACTCTTGCTTTTCAAAAAAAGCATAAGTCTGGAAAATTACATATGAAAAATTAAACAATTTCACTTTATTCTTTATGGCCTCTTCTTGACTAGGCCTCAGACTTTGCCCCTAAGAACTGTACTTTTTAGCACAAATTGTTTTATCCATACTTCACACTAAAAGACTTGAACAAACACTAATATAGTTTCTATTAGCTCAAGGCTGTGTTTCTAGGATGACAATCCCAGCTCCCTTAAAATGCCAGGCCTGGGAAAACTCAATACTGCCTAAAGAATTTATTGTTTGTTCTAGCAAAAATTTGACTACAGGCCCCTGACCTCACTTTTCTTAAGAGTATTGACTTTAGGAAACGTGCCATTGTTAATCTTTTCTCTGTCTCTTTGAGATCATATTTTCTGTAACTCAGGAATGTCTTAAGAATCTGGGAGTCAACCCTTTAAAATGCAATCAAGGCCAGGGCACTTGTCTCCTAGTCCTTTTGGGAGAATAGGGGCCTACCTTCCATAGGTGCCAGTTGGCAGACACAGATGGCCTAATCTCAATGACCAAACCACCTTAATGTCCTTTAGTAATGCTCCTTTAGCACATCCAGCACTTTTTAAATTTATTTTTAAATTGATGTATATTTGCTTTTCAATGTTATGTTCAGTTCAGTTCAGTCATGTCCAACTCCTTGCGACCCCATGGACCACAGCACACTAGGCCTCCCTGTCCATCACCAACTCCTGGAGTTTACTCAAACTCATGTCCATTGAGTCGGTGATGCCATCCATCTCATCCTCTGTCACCCCCTTCTCCTCTCGCCCTCAATCTTTCCCAGAATCAGGGTCTTTTCAAATAAGTCAGCTCTTTGCATCAGGTGGCCAAAGTTTTGGAGTTTCAGCTTCAACAACAGTCCTTCCAATGAACATTCAGGACTGATTTCCTTTAGGATGGACTGGTTGGATCTCCTTGCAGTCCAAGGGACTCTCAAGAGTCTTCTTCAACAGCACAGTTCAAAATCATCAATTCTTCGGCGCTCAGCCTTCTTCACAGTCCAACTCTCACATCCATACATGACTATTGGACTAATGTTATGTTAGTTTCTGCTATACGATAAAGTGAATCAGCTATATGTATACATATATCCACTATGGATAAATGTATACAACCATATGGAGATACAACCACAATGGAGAACAGTATGGAAGTTACTGTTAAAAAACTAAAAATAGAACTACCATATGACTCAGCAATTTGACTAGTGGGGCTATACCCAGAGAAAATCAAAATTCAAAAAGACACAGGTACCCCAATGTTCATTGCAGCACTATTTACAATAGCCAGGACATGGGAGCAACCTAAATGTCTGTCAATATATGAATGAATAAAGAAAATATGGTACATATATACAATATAATATTACTCAGCCATGAAAAGGAACAAAATTGGGTCATTTGTAGAGACATGGATGTATCTAGAGGTCGTCATATAGAGTGAAGTAAGTCAGAAAGAGAAAAACAAATATCATATATTAATGCATATATGTGGAATCTAGAAAAATGGTACAGATGATCATTTTGCAGGGCAAGAATAGAAACACAGACATCCAGCATTTAAAAAGCCTCCTGCCTTTTGTTTTGCCAAGTTTAGTTCAGTTCTACAGTGAAGTCTCTTTCCTCTACTGCAGTAGCTTAGGTAAAACCTGTCTTGCTACTTTTAACCAGAGTCTGGTGAGTAATTTCTCTTTAACATCATGAACTGGCCCTTTATTCTGTGTGGCTTATCAGACTCTGTATTAGTGTGGACGAATTCTCACAGATTGTATAATTCATCTCAGCAGCATTTCAGGCTCCTGAAGGTGATGCTATTCCTCAGGAATGGTTATTAACACCGTCTTCACTGGGATGGGAGCTGGACTGGGGAGAAACTAGTGATGGATCTCCATCTAAAAAAGGGAAAATGATTGAGCTACACACTGAAGCAATGCCCAGGCACCTGTCTCCAACTGTCTCTTGAAAGTCTAAACTCAAGTCACTCTGAATGCCTTGTGTTATGTCACTTGGGTCTTGAAGTTCTGAGTAATTGTAGAGACTCTGAGTTCTGCAAAATAGTGGATATGTTGTTTAGGGCTCAGGAGAGAGATCTGGGCTTGGACACACAGAGTTGAAGCAATAAATTTTCAGATATAAATTGAGTAGGTAAGACTACTCAACAAGAATAAGTTGACTGAGGGACTTCCCTCATTGCCCAGTGGTTAAGATTCCTCCTTCCAATGCAGGAGGCACAGGTTTGATCCCTGGTTGGAAATCTAAGGGCCCACATGCTGCAGGGCATGGCAATTCTTTTTTTAAAGACTGAATTGGCTGAGAGGAGGGCCAAAGATGATACTCCTAGGAAATGTGAATCCTTTCAGAAAAGGTGAAGGAGTGTGTGTTTCCCAACTTTAAACATATAGGAAAACTCAGAAAATAGAATTTGTATGGAACATTGCATACTGCAGGTAAGCTGTGAGAGACATATAGGGGTGTCTATATGGATGTGGTAAAATTTTTCATTACTTTATGTATTGGTTTTCCTAGAGCTTCTATAACAAAGTACCACAAACTGTGGCTTAAAAGAACAGAAATTTATTGTCTCACAATTCTGGAGGCTATAAATCCAAAATCAACGGTGTCAGCAGAGCCATGGTACTTTTGAAATCTATGAAGGAAATCTTTCCTTGTCTCTGGTGGTGGTTTGCCAGCAATCTTTGGCTCTTGGGTTTGTTGCTGTTTTGTGTGTGTGTGTGTCTTGAAACTGCATAACTTGGATATCTGATAATATCCTTCCTATGTATCTCTCTGTTTTCATATGCCCATTGTTTTCTTAAGGTACCATGCACCGTGTGCTCTGTGCTGAGTCGTGTCTGCCTCTTTGTGACCACATGGACTATAACCTGCCAGGCTCTCTGTCCATGGGATTTTTCGGACAGGAATACTGGAGTGGGTTGCCATTTCCTCATCCAGGGTATTTTCCCAAACTGGCGACTGAACCTGCATCTCCTGTATCTCCAGCATTGCAGGTGGATTCTTTACATATTGAGCCACCGGGGAAGTTTGTTTTGTAAGGACACCAGTCATATTCAATTAGGGCTTCAGCCTGCTCCAGTAAGACCTCATCTTAACTAATTATATCTGCAATGGTTCTTTTTCCAAATGATGTCATATTCTGAGGAACTGGTGGTTATAACTTCAACATATGTTTTTATGGGGAAAACATAATTCAACCCATAATAACTTCTTTTTATGGCACAACTATAATAAAATAAAAGTAGTAAGAATGCTAAATATTGAATTTATAAAATACTTAAGCTGACTTTTTAATATCAAATTTTGTTTGAAATGGATTTCTTTCTAATTATATGTGATCTCTTCCATTTCCTTTTTCCTCTTGCAAATCCCTTTGAATGAAGCCACGGGCAGCAGAATATACAGCATGGTTTAGATACACAGCATAGCAGGGCCTGGATAATGAGATGATTTTCCCCACATCTTGGGGAAAAGATGATATATATCTCTTAATGAGCACTATGTTAAAAATATAAACTCACAACATTCTCCAGGAGTTAGAGCCCAAGAGACGCCACTGGCGAGCTATCATCCATTGGAGACAGCCTCTAGGGAGAGGTAGGGAATTTCTCCGAGGCCAGGAGGGGCTGCAGCAGCCCCCACCTTTGCTGGAAACTTCAGGAAGTGAGGAGCAGCAACGAAGGAACAGAGCAGATGGCGGCAGCGTTTGGGAGGTCTTCAGCATCTCCGTCACAAATATCCAGGAGGATCCAGTTGGCAGCCTTGCCCGTGGGGCCAGAGAGGTGGAAGAGGGACTTCCCTGGTGGTTCAGGGACTTCACACTCCCAGTGCAGCGGGCTGGTGTTTGATCCCTGGTTGGGAAGCTAGATCCCACATGCCGTAAGTAAGACCTGGTGAGGCGAAATAATTAATTCAAAAAAGAAGAAGAAGGGCAGAGAGATGGAAGAAGGCTTTTCCTTCATGGGGACACAAAGTTTGCTTGAAGGGAAAGAGGAAGAGGAGATGAGGAATGCGGGAGGGCACAGGTGGCTCTCAGAATCTGCCACCTTGTCGACCTCAGCTGGATCAGAGCCAGGGCAACACAGGCAGGTTAAAACCAGTTTTAATGACAGGTTAAACCTGTCAGCAGGAGGATGCGGAGCCCAACCACTGACAGGTTTTGGACACTTATTCTGTTGCAAAGCCTTTCTTTACCAACTTGGCATCTCAGGGAATTTCTGAACTGGAGTAGGCTCAGTTGGAGGTGCTTTTACTGCTGCTCCAGGCCAGGGCCCTGCTGCTCTTGGAGTCCATGGTCCTCCTGTGCCGTACAGTTCTGGGGGAGCAGGACACTGTGGGCCCTATGGCTTGTGGCACTTTGGCTTGAGAATCAAAATTGGTGAAAAGGTAGACGGAGGTGTTGCTGGACTTCCGGTCTCTTAGCTGGTACGTGGTAGGATCCAGGTTCGAAATATCCACTTGCCATTTAGTTTTAAAACAGACAAGGTGTTTTTGCTCAGGGAATTTGATCCTCATATTCTTGATTGTTATAAACAATAAGAAATGTTTCACTCAAATGTTGCTGTTGGTCAGTCGCCAAGTCATGTCTGACCCTTTATGACCCCATGGACTGCAGCACGCCAGGCCTCCTTGTCCCTCACCATCTCCTGGAGTTTGCCCAAGTTCATGTTCATTGAATTGGTAAGATGGAAGGAGCCTTTCTTTTCACTTAGATAGGTAATAAAAAATTTGTATAACCACTCAAATGTTTATGAAGGTTAAAATTATACATAAAGAATCTATCAACCCTTCCTTTTTAAAAAATTTGATGACAAATGTAACAGTAAATTGCAGAGGTGAAAATGGATTTTGAATCCAATTGAATTTTCTTTTTTGAAATATAAATATAATGTTGATTTACAATGTTTTAGTTTTACATGTAGGACAAAGTGATTCATTTTCACATATACATATATCTATTTTTTTCAGATTCTTTTCTCTTTTAGGTTGTTATAAAGTATTGAGTATAGTTCCCTGTGCTATAGGTTGCTGTTAAGTCGCTTCAGTCATGTCCGACTCTGCGTGACCCCATAGACGTCAGCCCACCAGGCTCTCCTGCCCCTGGGATTCTCCAGGCAAGAACACTGGAGTGGGTTGCCATTTCCTTCTCCAATGCATGAAAGTGAAAAAGTGAAAGTGAAGTCGTTCAGTCGTGTCCGACTCTTAGTGACCCCATGGACTGCAGCCCACCAGGCTCCTCCATCCATGGGATTTTCCAGGCAAGAGTACTGGAGTGGGGTGCCATTGCCTTCTCTGTCCTATAGGTACTTGTTGTTTATTTTATATGCAATAGTACATATATATATTAATCCCAAATTCCTATTATCCCTTCTCCCAGCCTTCCTCTTTGCTAACTATAAATTTGTTTTCTATGTCTGTGAGTTTGTTTCCGTTTTGTAAATAAGTTCATTTGTATCATCTTTTTAGATTCCCCATATAAGAGCTGTCACATGATATTTGTCTTTCTCTGTCTGACTTACTTCACTTAGTCTGAAAAACTCTAGGTCTATCCATGTTGCTGAAAATGGCATTATTTCATTCTATTTCATGGCTGAGTAATATGCCATTGTAAATATATAGCACATCTTCATTCATCTCTTGGTGGATATTTAGGTTTCTCCCATGTCTTGGCTATTGCAAGTAGTGCTATAATGAACATTGGGGTGCATGCATCTTTCTGAATGATGACTTTTCTCTGGAGGGGGATTTCCAATCAAAGTTTTCTCTTGATAAGCACGTCTGTCTTATTAGGATGGTCATCCTGCAGCTACCTTGGAGACTACTCAAAGTAGAGTTGGCACTAATATACTTGGAGAGCGAATTTGGCCCTCTGAATCCTGCTCCCATAGGAAGGAATTCCTTCCTGGCTTCCTCACCACCACCAGCTGTCTCTGGAGCTATGCACTCACCTCTTTGGGCTGATAAAATTGATGTGCAACTTGGCTTTGGAAGTCAGTTCCATATGCTGCTGAGGAGAGAAACATACTTTAGGACCCACTCTTCTTATGTGGCCCTTAAAGAAATGGCAACCCACTCCAGTATTCTTGCTTGGAAAATGCCACGAACAGATGAGCCTGGAGGGCTACAGACCATGAGGTCTGTAACTCACGGACTGGCAACCCATGGCTTGGCATCAAATCACACAATAAATGTGCTTGTAATGACAGCCATCAGCCAGGAGGTTCTGTACTTCCAAGCACACTCAGGGTAAAGCAATCAATATCTCTCTGCCTCCTGCCTGTTGGGAAGCTCTGAGGTAGAGGTTACATCCTTAAAAGAGCAACTTGTTAAGCAAGAAAGAAACAAAAAAGTGTAGAGTCCCAGAAACCAAGGAGGGTGTGGCCCACAAAGTCAAGTGCAGAGGATACTCTTGGAAGATAAGGCCTAAAAGGTTCCCACAAACAGGTTGTGAGAGACCTTGGAGGGAGTGGTTTCAGTCAGTGGTAGGAGCCCAGGCACAAACTACCACATGTTACAGAGAAGGCAATGAGAAGTAGGGGCAGTAGAGGCAGCCGACATCTCTTCCCTAAGCTCTGCCACTTGGTGTCTCTAAACTTCCTAATTTGCTTTGTTTTGTTTTTGTAGAATATTAAAATTCACCCCACAGGATTGTTGAGAGGATTGAAAGAATTAACATGAAAAGTTTCTGAAAATTATAAAGCATCAGAAATGTAGAAATATATATATATATAATCAGGTATCTGTGTGTGTGTGTGTGTGTGTGTGTGTATGGGCGCACACACGCACGTGCATGCTCAGTCGTGTCTGACTCTTTGCAACACCATGGACTCTAGCCCACCAGATTCTTCTGTCCATGGGATTTTCCAGGAAAGAATATTGGAGTGGGTTGCCATTTCCTACTGCAAGGGTCTTCCCAATCCAGGGATCGAACCCATGTCTCTTGCGTCTCCTGCATTGGAAGGCGGATTCTTTACCACTGAACCACCTGGATGTCCATCAGGTATCTTTAGGTCTAATGATTCCTCTCTGTGTGATTCCTCTATTCCTCTATTCCTGGGCCCTCAGGTGGTAAGTGGAAGGAAATGCCCTGAGGGGTCTCAAAGAAAGGAAACAAAGTCCCTTCAAAGAGCCTTCTCTCTACAAACTATTGGATTTACTCTTCTGAGAGACAAGTGTTTTTGTGTTAATAGTGATTCAGCTTTGGCAAAATGCTGAGAAGCAGCCCACAGACATGATGATTAATTCCCTGAAATTTGCAGAGAATATAAAATAGAGGAAGGACTGGGAGTCTAGATTTGGGCTAGAAGTGGCCTTGACTGAGCCTGCAAATCCTAATGGAAACAAATCACTGGAATGACCCACCAGTGAACCCAACTCCACCTTTCCAAGCCTAGGTGGGGTGTACTTTGATGTTCAGCTTGAAGAAGAACATGTTCCAGAAGAAAGTGTTCGTGGATCAAAAAGCTTGGCTTCCTTTCCCATCAGGTTTATATGATCGATTAGTTTGACTGGGTAACAGGTCTGTGAGGTCTGTGTACCATTGAAGTGGTATCAGGCCTAGCTATACATAATTGCAATTTTGAATCCTTCAATCCTGGAATTGTATTTACCTTTGCAATCAAACTATTTCACTTTGCACACATAACTGTCTGATTACTTATGTAGACCATTCAACAGGTGGTTGGCCTTAGGGGAAAAAAAAAAAAAACAACTCAAAAGTATTTTTGGTATAAACTGAGACAGTAGTTTGAAGGACTATTTTCACTTTCTGAAAACTTTCTTCAAAGCAAAAATTGTACCAGTTAAATAGGCAAAGATTTAATTTTATTTTATTCAAGGCTATTGCAATGAAAGATTTTATTCAAGGTTATTGCATTAGGGGAGAACTAACTCTGAATGTCTGAACTGACTCTGAACTCAACTTTTCTGGAGACTAGGTAGGTTTTTTAAAGGTTGCGGAAGCTGGAGAACGTTTGAAGAAGTCATAGGTCATCTGTGGCTTCAACCAAATTAAAAAAAAAAAAAAACTCCTCCTACTTTTATGACATAAGGTAGTTTTGCAACTTGGAGGAAGGTGCCCACTGAAGTTAGGCTCTTCCCTCCAAGGGAACTGGGAGATAGAGGTGCCATCTCCTTTGAGGATTACATTTTTTAAAATTTTTATTTATTTTAATTGGAGACTAATTACTTTACAATATTGTGGTGGTTTTTCCCATACATTGACATGAATCAGCCATGGGTGTAAATGTGTCCCCCTCCACCTGTCCCAAACCCCCCTTCCTCCTCCCTCCCCATCCCATCCCTCTGGGTTGTCACAGTGAACCTGCTTTGAGGATTACATTTTAAAGAGATAGCTCCCAGGTCATAGGGAAAGATATTCTTGGGTTGTAAAACGTGCAAGAGGCTTTTAAAGGGCATCTCAAAGGGGCAGAGAAATAATTCACAAGTTTTCTTGGCTTCCCTGGTGGCTTAGTCAGTAAAGAAGCCACCTACAATGAGGGAGACTGCCTGCAGTGCAAGAGACCTGAGTTCAATCCCTGGGTCAGGAAGCTCCCTTAGAGGAGGAAATGGCTACCCACTCCAGTACTCTTGCCTGGAGAATTCCATGGACAGAGGAGAATGGTGGACTACAGCCAAAGGGGTCACATGAGTTGGACATGACTTGATTAAACTATGAACTAAAAGCAATGATCTAAGAAAAAGGTCAGAGGAAGAAGCCTGCTTAAAGTTCAGTCAGGCTGAAGTTAAGGCCACCATAGGCACTGGTCACATGATAAAAGACCATTTGATATTGAAATAATTTTTCCTCAATCTAATTATTAATTTTTCTATCAAATCCACTTTTGTTTTATCCAATGAAATTGTCATCTCTTCTAATTTTTGCGAATCTACAGTTAGCACTTTCCAATAAAACAGTCTACAATGATGGGAGTATTATCTGCATTGTCCAACTCGGTAGACATGAGCCATGCGAGGCTATTGAGCTCTTGAAATGTGGCCAGTGTGATTGTGGAATTTTTATTTATTTTTTATTTTTTTGGAATTTTTAATTTTAATAGATTTAAATTTAAATAATCAGACCTGGCTAGTGGCTGCCATATTGGAAAATGTAGCCTCCAAATCTCTCACCATCATTTTACTGGCAGAAAAAAATACAATCAATGTAACATCCATGACTGTATCATTCTTCAAGGGAGAGTTATCAATGGGGTTTAGGTGTACTTACACTCACTTTGCAGGATGTTGCTAAGCTGAGCCAGATCCTGTGTGTGAAAGTACCTAGCAAAATGCTTATTGCAAAATAGGTATCCAACAATGTGAGTTTCCTTTTCAGTCTCCTTCAGGGGGTAAGTAATGAATCATAGCAGGGTCTTCACACCATTTGGAACATAACAACAGAGCCTTGGTTGTGTGTTACTGGAGCAGATGTGTTAATGTTCCTCATTGTTACAAGGCACAGTTGCTCTTGCTGTTTTGTGATCTACAGGAAGTTAGTTAATCTTGGAAACAATCACCTTCCTTGTATTGCCTCCAATAAAAATGCCAAATTTTCGAATTAGAAATTGCAAGCATTTGAGTTACTCTCAAGACATTTAATACTAATTATCTCTTATTGCATGATGTCATTGATGTACTCTTTTCTTAGAAGAACTCCAACAAACAAAAGCTGTAAAAAGACTGTATCAGAACATCCATCCTCTGAAGATTCCTCTGGAGTAAGAAAATGATTTTATATATTATATGTTTGTAAAAGAACTTACCTCTTTATGGAGAGTTAGTTATATCATTTAAAATGCGGGATACACAGAGGAGGAAAGGAGGAACATTTATAAAGGGGAAAGCGAATGATTTTGGTAAATCTTGGTGTTCTGCAGTTAGCCTTAGTCTGAAGTGAAGAGGCTCTAGCCCCTGTCATTAGGAACGCATAGTATTAGGTTGTGGTCACACAGCTGGTTTCTCCCACATACTATGTTCTTGCCTATGTTAGACCGGGCTTTTTCTCTATTGTTAACTACTATCATGTAAATTTTCACTTGTTTTTCCATAGTTCCATCTCAGCTTTCTCTTGGGAACTGTACAGTGATCAGTGGCCCCTAGAGATAAGTTCACTGGGGTATTTATATGAAAAGTAATTATTTTGAATAACCTACGCTTTCTCTTCTGATTCAAGAGTTTGGAGTGTTGTATTCAACAAAAAGTAGAATAGCAGAACCCCTGCTCTTAGATGCCATCACACTGACACTCATGAATAAATGAATTATAGCAGTTTATTTCATAACTGGTTTGAATATGGAGGTGTCATATAATGCCTTTTTATTCTGAATCTTATGCCAAGTAGGTGTGACCCATTTCTCATTAGCTAAAAAGATGTCCTTTTAAGCAAAAATTTTCTTGCTGCTGCTGCTGCTGCTAAGTCGCTTCAGTCGTGTCCAACTCTGTGCAACCCCATAGACGGCAGCCCACCAGGCTCCTCTGCCCCTGGGATTCTCCAGGCAAGAATACTGGAGTGGGTTGTCACTTCCTTCTCCAATGCATGCATGCATACTAAGTCGTTTCGGCCGTGTTTGACTCTGTGCAACCCAATAGACGGGAGCCCACCAGGCTCCTCCGCACAGGACTCTCTAGGCAAGAATACTGGAGTGGGTTGTCATTTCCTTCTCCACTAAACAGGCTAATATTCTACAAATACAATATAATTTGCTTTCACTCAATTTTTATATCAATTAAGAAGCACACTCATTTCATGTGAATAGCTGCTGAACTCAGTATAGACTTTTAAGAATATTAATTTAAAACTATTTTTTCAATAAAGAACTGGAAATATCCTTATTTACAAGCTAAACCACGAAAGATTAGCAAAAAATTGGGAAGTAGGGAAGTGCTTAAGATTTCTGAAAAAATCATTTACAAAGTTAGTCCCTTGTAATCTTTCTAGAAGCCATGATCTATAGTTTTATCTTTACATTATAACTAATTTCTTTGCAGAATGTCTTTTGTCTACAAATCCAAATGTAACTTCTTTCAAACACCTGGGGTAAACATTTCTGATTTATGGAAATTTTTTTCATTTCTTTGGCCACATGGCATGTGAGATCTTAATTTCCTGACCAGTGATTGAACCCATGTCCTCGCAATGAAAGTGTGAAGTCTTACGCACTGTACCACCGGGAAAGTTCCTGATTAATAAAATTTTCATCATTGACCCTTTAAAAACTTCAGTACTTGAATTAAAAAAAAAAAACATGATTCTGATTATATTCAAGGTATAAGGTAACAGTATTAATCCTATTAATGCTAATACTGTAATGGGTACACTAATTCTTTCCAAGAATGACTCCTGGGACACTGCCAAAGTCTGTTTCCTTTTTCCACTGTTCGACTTCTTTTCAGTTTTATGTAAGCTTTGCTTAGACATTCACCCTGAGATCACAATACAATTTTCTTACTTCATTGAAAACTTTCTATCTTACAGTTTCAAAGTTTTGGTTTTTTTTTTTTTTTTTCACTTGTGGACTACAGGAACTACCATTTGAAACACAAATATATTTCTGTGTTCACTTTCCATACCACCCAGCTAGGATTAGAGGATAATGTCTTGGGAGTTGTGTAAATTCACCTTCTTGGGTTCCGAGTAACACTTTCAGAAGAGGTTTGCTTTCTTCTTCACTTCCAAAATGAAGAAAGCCTGTTGCAGAATTTGTTCCCATCATGAATGGGCTCCTTCCATCATGGAATCACAGACTCTTACAGTTAGACCTAGTCCAACATTCCACCCAAATTAAAAAAAAAAAAATACCATGATTTAGTATAACTTGGCACTCTGATAGATGGTCATCTACTCTTGGCTTGAAACCCACCCATGATGGGAAATTCATCATAAAAAACCTTGTTCTGTTTATGGCATAGTGTAAAGCCCACTGATTTTGGGAACTGACAGACTAGTTTACAACTCCCCTTCTAGCAACCTGAGGTGGGGCAAAGTTATTTACCTTCTCTGAGCCTCGTCTTCTTTGCCTATTTCTGGCATGTGCTGGTGGTGATTTAGTCGCTAACTCGTGTCCAACTCTTGAGACCCCATGGACTGTAGCCTGCCCGTCTCCTCTGTCCATGGGCTTTCCCAGGCAAGAATATTGGAGTGGGTTGCCATTTCCTTCTCCAGAGGATCTTCCTGACCCAGGGATTGAACCCGGGTCTCTTGCATTGCAGGCAGATTCTTTACTGACTGAGCCACTAGGAAAGCCCATTTCTGGCATATAAGTGATCAAAAAAACAGCTAATGACAAACTATATGAGGCTAAAACTGGTTAATGTATAATTAACGTATACTTGAACTAGTTAAGTATACTGGTGTATACTTCAAATATTTATACCATAATATGCTACGGTTGTATACTTCAAAAACTAAACAAAATAATTTAGAATTAAAACTTCGAAACTTGGCATAAAACGAATGCTCAGAGGACCAGCAATGCTTTTCTGAGTGTGGGAAAGCATTTGCCTTTGAGAAAAATTTAGGATAAAAATTTCTTTTGCTGGGCGTGGGCAGAGAATTTGTCCTTATTCAGAGAGAAATTGTTACATGATACTATTGTTTTGATACAGTGTGCACATAGAATACATTGACCTTGTGAAGTTTCAGTTTGATTTGAATTTTTATCTAGCCTTTTATTTCCCTAAAGACATGACACTTGAATCTGATTCTTTTTTTTTTTTGTAAAATTTAATATTGCTCTTTTCCCGAAAACTTGCTAGTGAAGTAGACATGATCAGGTATCATCACCTTAATGACATGGTCCTCTTTTCCCCATGTCCCAGGTCACTTGCTGATCTTGGGGCAAGAGCTGATGGGACATGATGGGTGGAGCTATGCCATTGGCTCAGATCAGGAAAGGGGGAGAGGACTGAGATGAAGAACATTCTTTGGTTGATAAAACATTCTTTGCTTGATAAAACACAGCACTGTGTTTCTAACCAGTTTCCTTAGAAAGAATGCATATGGTCTTGATAAAGACATTTCTTATGTAATAATAGATCTCATATTAATGACATTCTTTGATTTTGACTGAAACCGGTGAGAGGAAAAATTGTACTCTGCATCTTACTACTTAAAATAGAGGTAGAGACAGTCTCAGGGCATGTGCAATCCCTCTATGGTTAGACTATCTCTCTCCAAGTGCAGGTCAAGAAACATTTCTTGAACTACTATGCCCCAAATGCTGGGAATTCAAGGATTAATGAAATGTGTGTCTTGCTCTCAAAGAGCTCATGATCAAGCAAGAAAGAGAGACACTTAAACAGATTAAACTTGAAGGTAAGCACAATAAAGTTATGCCCAGGTAACTGTATGATCAGAGTTCAGTTCAGTTCAGTCGCTCAGTCGTGTCTGACTCTTTGCGACCCCATGAATTGCAGCACGCCAGGCCTCCCCATCCATCACCAACTCCCGAAGTTCACTCAGACTCACGTCCATCGAGTCAGTGATGCCATCCAGCCATCTCATCCTCTGTCGTCTGCTGGGAGCCGGTGAGACATTCCACTCGTGACAAAGGTCATGAGGAAGGAGGCTCGGCATACGCAAAGGCGGGATCGAGCCTCAGGAGTCCCCCTGGATATTCTCGAGTATCTGCCCCCAAAAAACCAGAGTCTGCCTACTTTATTGCTTTGTGCTCTCACCTCTGACTTTACTGGGGGCTGTCCCCCACCACCATCTTGCTCTCTCTGTCAAAGAGTTAACTTACAGCTCCAATTAATAAAGTTCCTGGGCAATTAGGAGTGTTTAAATCCAAACCCCTCAGATGTCTCTCTAACTAGCCTGACAAGTTTACCCGGACTCCTACAGCTATGCATACGATTGTTTACAGTCTCCCAGCCTCGAGAGGCACGGGAAGCTTAAGATATTCAAATAGCTTAGAACCTCTCAGAGAGTTAGAAACTGTCAGAATAAACTAGTAAAGGATTTCATTGATGAGCCAATGATTGTTGCCAAGTTTTCACATCCCCTGAATTGTATCCTTGAATGTATATTAATTAATATAGTTGGTATGTAGAAAAAATAACTAGTGGCCTTGGTGTTAGTAACTTTAGACCATTAAGGTAATAAAGTCTTTCCTTTGTTGTAAACCCATTACACATCCACCCTATAGGAATGCAATTTTATCTTCGGAAGATGGCGCCAAACCTTAAAATAATTACTCTTAGAGAAAATAAGTCTTTGTTGATAAGTCCTTGTCAAGAGTCATAAAATGTTAATAGGCCTTCTGGCCAGAAGATGATGTACATTACCTAAACCATTTGTATACGATAAATTTGCAAGAAAGAAACCCTGGTTTTTGATAAGGATCAAAAACTGCTGACTTTGCATCCCCTATTATCCTCTATGTGTAACTTAGGGTATATAAACCCCTGTTAAAAATAAAGCTACGGGCCTTGCTCACCAACGCTTGGTCTCCCCATGTCATTCTTCCCTTTAACTTCTGGCTGAAGTCTCCATCTGAAGCGCGGATATCCTCTGCGACCATTTATTTGCCTGGGCTTCTAAGACCCACTCGAGAAGGTGTCTAAGGTGGGGCACCTTCCGCTATTCGAGAGGGCGCCTGTGGCCTCCGTGGTCAGAGCTAACCTGGTGTCACGGGTTATATTGATTTTCCGCGTAAACCAAGCTACTCAGCCTCTTTTCTCCACTGAATTTTCCTACTGAGCTATCCTCATTCTATTACTCTTTATATCTCTAATTACCATTTGAATAGGTCGCCGTCGCCGTCTCCCCTTCGAATACCCTGGATCAGCCGGGGCTGGACCTCGGCAGTCGTCCCCTTCTCCTCCTGCCCACAATCCCTCCCAGCATTAGAGTCTTTTCCAATGAGTCAACTCTTCGCATGAGGTGGCCAAAGTTAAGGGGGACCACTAATCCAGCCTGGAGGGATTCCTAGAAAAAGTGATCCCTCTAAGCCTAGAATATAAACTTCTCAGAGCAACAGGCTCATCTCTGCATCTCCAGCATCTAGCCCAATACCTGGCCCATAGCAAGTGCTACATAAATATTCACTGTATTCACTGGACTGAACTGAGGGTATTTTGCTGATGTAAAAAGTTTTATGAAAGATCAGTAGGGCTAATGTACAGTGAACTGTATATTCCCATTACAGCTTGAAATAATTCAGGAATAACCTGTTTATTTTCTCTGCAATGCAATATTGTACACATTACTGTTTACTTTCTTCCACCCACACTCTCAAGAATGTGAGGATGGGACTTGTATGAATATTTCCATTGCCTAGAACTGGCTGGGATTTAGTGATACTCAATAAATATTTGCTGAGTGAATATAGAACTCAAAATTAGTTACATTGATGAAACAGTTTAAAAGGAAATTCAATAAATTTTAATTACTTTTTGTTGTTGTTGTTTATATGAAGCAAATTCATGAGACTCTATGTGAGAATTCAGTGCCTAAATTCCTGTTGCCTAGGGCAATGGTTCTTGTTCTTTTGGGAAGTTCATGAATGCTATTAACTCCTTCTATAGGAAATGCATATACACATCAAGTTTTGACAACTATAAATATACAGAAATATCTGGTTGAGAACTCTTGACCTAGTGAGAAGGGGAAGTTTTTAAAAAGAATTGACTAGACTAGTCTTGTGGTCTTATTTTTTGAAAATGATTTTAATGTCTACTTAACACTGCCCTTTTCCTTAGTTTATTTACAATATGGGAGTTATGAATGACATTTGTGTCAAACAAGCTATATTCCATGACATTATCTGGCTCAATACTGAAACATATTTTGGAAAAATATATTATTCATTTCATTTTTTTCTCCTTTTGACTCCTTTTAATTTTGGTTAGTCAAAAAGAGTTTTGGATATATCAAATATTCTGATACATCATTCATAAGTGAACACCAGACGATTGTTTTAAAATATGTATAAGAAATTGCTCCCTTCCCTCATTAAAATTTTTAAAAATACAAAATAGACCACATTTTATTAAAATTAAAACCAGTAACCCTTGGAAATAGTTATCCAAAAGCATTGAGATCTGGAAAATCTCTGGAATTATAAAGAATTTCCCATGTCAGGTGTGGTAGGTAGTCTCTAACATGGCTCCCAAAGACTGCTGCTGCTGCTGCTGCTGCGTCACTTCAGTCGTGTCCGACTCTGTGTGACCCCATAGATGGCAGCCCACCAGGCTCCCCCGCCCCTGGGATTCTCCAGGCAAGAACATTGGAGTGGGCTGCCATTTCCTTCTGCAATGCATGAAAGTGAAAAGTGAAAGTGAAGGTGCTCAGTCATGTCCGACCCTCAGCGACCCCATGGACTGCAGCCTTCCAGGCTCCTCCATCCATGGAATTTTCCAGGCAAGAGTACTGGAGTGCGGTGCCATTGCCTTCTCCGCCAAAGACTGCTACCTCCTGGTATTCACGCATTCTGTACAATCTCCTCTTCTTGACTGTAGATCAAACCTAGAGACTTGCTTCTAAAGAATAGGGCAAAAGTTATGGATGTCACTTCTGAAATTTGGAAGGCCATGCCCTATTCTCTCTCTCTGGTTCTTCTTGTTTGTTCTGAAAGAGCAAGTTGCCATGGTTGCTGTGCCCACGGGGAGTCCCATGTAGCCAGTAAGGCCAAGTAGAAACTGAATCCTGCCAATGTCCACATCAGTGAGCTTGGAGTCTGATCCTCCCTGGTGGAGTTTTGAGACAAACGCTGTCGCCTTGAAGCAGTCTTGAGAGAGACCCTGAACTAGGGTATCAAGCTAAACTGCCTCCAGATTCCTCTCCCACAAAGACTGTGAGATAAAAATGTTATTTTAGATCACTGAATTTTGCGGTAACTTCTTACACATTAACAGACAGCAAATACTCAAGAACTACTTATCTACTTCCAGGAAGACACTAGTGTTGTAATTAAAATGTTAAAATGACCTTTAGGGTAAATGCCAATGAATCAGTAGTATTTCATAATAAGGGTGGCATACTACCTGCAGAACTATCCTTTCTAAAATCTCAGTTGACTCATTTTAAAAAAATTATCTAATTTCACATTTCTTCAACAACATTTTATCCCCCTCTATGCTTTTATTCTTAGAATTTAACTTCTGTTTCACTTTAATAAGTTGAATAGGTAGAAATGTTTTCTCCCCTACGCACAACCACATTTGTTCTCTATGTCTGTGACTGTTTGTTTCACAGATAAATTCATTTATGTCATATTTTACATTCCATGCAAAACTGATATCAAATTATATTTATCTTTCTCTGACTTGTTTCACTTAGTATGATAATCTCTAGTTCTATTCATGTTGCTGCAAGTGGCATTATTTTCACCCTTCTTAGATGGCTAAGTAACAGTCCATTGTTCATATGCACCACATCTTCTTTATCTATTTTTCTGTTGATGGACATTTAGGTTGTTTCCATGTCTTACTATTGTAAATATTGCTGTGAACATAGGGATGCATGTATCTTTTCAAATTATGGTTTTCTCTGATATATACCTTACAGTGGTATTGCTGGATCATATGGCAATTCTTTTTTTTTTTTTGCAATTTATTTTTTTATTGAAAGATAATTGCTTTACAGAATTTTGTTGTTTTCTGTCAAACCTCAACTGGAATCAGCCATAGGTATACATATATCCCCTTCCTGTTGAACCTCCTTCCCCATCCCACCCCTCTAGGTTGATACAGAGCCCCTGTTAAGTTTCCTGAGCCATACAGCAAATTCCCGTTGGCTATCTATTTTCATATAGTAATGTAAGTTTCCATGTCACTTTTCCATACATGTCACCCTCTCCTCCCCTCTCCCCATGTCCATAAGTCTATTCTCTATGTCTGTTTCTCTACTGCTGCCCTGTAAATAATTTTTCAGTACCATTTTTCTAGATTCTGTATATGTGCATTAGAATACAATATTTATCTTTCACTTTCTGACTTACTTCACTATGTAAAATAGGTTCTGGGTTCATCCACTTCATCAGAACCGACTCAAATGCATTCCTTTTTATGGCTGAGTAATATTCCCCTGTGTATATGTACCAAAACTTCTTTATCCATTCATCTGTTGATGGACATCTAGGTTGCTTCCATGTTCTAGCTATTGTAAATAGTGCTGCTATGAACAATGGGTTATGTGTGTCTCTAAATTTTGGTTTCCTCAGGGTATATGTCTAGGAGTAGGATTGCTGGGTCATATGGTGGTTTTATTCCTAGTTTTTTAAGGAATCTCCATACCGTCTTCCATAGTGGCTGTATCCATTTACATTCTCACCAACAGTGCAAGAGTGCTCCCTTTTCTCCACACCCTCTCCAGCATTTATTTTTTGTAGACTTTTTGATGATGGCCATTCTGACCGGTGTGAGGTGATATCTCATTGTAGCTTTGATTTGCATTCCTCTAACACTGAGCAATGCTGAGCATCTTTTCTTGTGTTTATTAGTGATCTGTACATCTTCTTTGGAGAAATGTCTATTTAGGTCTTTTTCCCACTTCTGTATTGGATTGTTTGTTTTTTCCGGTATTGAGTTGTATGAGCTGCTTGTATATTTTGGAAATTAATCCTTTGTCAATTGTTTCATTTCCTATTATTTTCTCCCATTCTGAAGGTTGTCTTTTCACTTTGCTTATAGTTTCCTTTGCTGTGCAAAAGCTTTTAAGTTTAATCAGGTCCCAATTGTTTACTTTTGTTTTTATTTGTTACTCTAGGAAGTGGGTCATAGAGGATCTTGCTTTGATTTATGTCATCGAGGCTTCTGCCTATGTTTTCTGCTAAGAGTTTTATAGTTTCTGGTCTTACATTTAGGTCTTTAGTCCATTTTGAGTTCATCTTTGTGTGTGGTGTTAGGAAGTGTTCTAATTTCATTCTTTTACATGTAGCTGTCCAGTTTTCCCAGCACCATTTATTCAAGAGGCTGTCTTTGCCCCATTGTATCTTCTTGCCTCCTTTGTCAAATATAAGGTACCCATAGGTGAATGCGTTGATTTCTGGGCTTTCTATCTTGTTCCATTGGTCTATGTTTCTGTTTTTGCACCAGTACCACACTGTCTTGATGACTGTAGCTTTGTATTATATTCTGAAGTCAGGAAGGTTGATTCCTCCAGCTCCATTCTTCTTTCTCAAGACTGCTTTGGTTATTCAGGGTCTTTTGTGTTTCCATATGAATTGTGAAATTTTTTATTTTAGTTCTGTGAAAAATGCCATTGGAAAATGATAGGGATTGGGTTGAATATGTAGATTGCATTTGGTAGTATATTGATTTTCACAATATTGATTCTTCCTACTCAGGAACATGGAATATCTCTCCATTCATGTCATCTTTGATTTTTTTCATCAGTCTCTTATAATTTTCTGTGTATAGTTCTTTTGTCTCTTTAGGTAAGTTTATTCCCAGATATTTAACTCTTTTTGTTGCAGTGGTGAATGGGATTGATTCCTTAATTTCTCTTTCTGATTTTTCATTGTTAGTATATAGAAATGCAACTGCTTTCTGTGTATTTATTTTGTATCCTGCAACTTTGCTAAATTCACCGATTAGCTCTAGTAATTTTCTGATACTGTCTTTAGGGTTTTCTGTGTAGAGTATCATGTCATCTGCAAACAGTGAGAGCTTTACTACTTCTTTTCTGATCTGGATTCCTTTTATTTCTTTTTCTTCTTTGATTCCTGTAGCTAGGACTTCTGGAACTTTGTTGAATAATTGTGGGGAAAGTGGACACCCTTGTCTTGTTCCTGATCTTAGGGGGAATGCTTTCAGTTTTTCACCACTGAGAATAATGTTTGCTGTAGGCTTATCATATATGGCCTTTACTATGTTGAGGTAGGTTCCTTCTATGCCCATTTTTTGAAGCATTTTAATCATACATGGGTGCTGAATTTTGTCAAAAGCTTTTTCTTCATCTATTGAGATGATCATATGGTTTTTAACTTTGAATTTGTAAATATGGTGTATCACATTGATTGATTTACATATATTGAAGAATCCTTGCATCCCTGGAAGAAACCCAAGTTGATCATGGTGTATGAGCTTTTTGTTGTGTTGCTGAATTCTGTTTGCTAAAATTTTGTTGAGGATTTTTGCATCTATGTTCATCAGTGATATTGGCCTATAGTTTTCTTTTTTTGTGTTGTCTTTGTCTGGTTTTGGTATCAGGGTGACAGTGGCCTTGTAGAATGAGTTTGGAAGTGTTCCTTCCTCTGCCATCTTTTGAAAGAGTTTTAGAAGGATAGGCATTAGCTCTTCTCTGAATGTTTGATAGAATTCTCCTGTGAAGGCATCTGGTCCTGGGCTTTTGTTTTTTGTGAGATTTTTGATCACAGCTTCAATTTTAGGGCTTGTAATTGGGTTGCTCATAATTTCTGTTTCTTCCTGGTTCAGTCTTAGAAGATTGAACTTTTCTAAGAATCTGTCCATTTCTTCCAGGCTATCCATTTTCTTGCCATATAGTTATTCATAATATTCTCTTATAATCCTTTGTATTTCTGCATTGTCTGTTGTAACCTCTCCTTTTTCATTTCTAATTTTGTTGATTTTATTCTTCTTTTTTTTTCTTAAGAAGTCTGGCTAAAGGTACTTCAATTTTGTTTATCCTCTCAAAGAACCGGCTTTTCTTTTTATTAATCTTTACTATTGTTTCTTTCATTTCTTTTTCATTTATTTCCATTTGGATCTTTATGATTTCTTTCCTTCTACTAATTTTGTGTTTTCTTTTTTGTTTGTTTGTTTGTTTTTCTTTTTCCAGTTGTTTTAGGTGTAAAGTTAGGCTGTCTATATGATGTTTTTCTTATTTCTTGAGGTAGGATTGTATTGCTATAAACTTCCTTCTTAGGACTGCTTTTGCTGCATCCCATAGGTTTTGAGTTGTCATGTTTTCATTGTCATTTTTTTTCTAGAAATTTTTAAATTTTCCTTTGGTTTTCTTCAGTAACTTGTTGGATATTTAGAAATGTGTTGTTTAATTTCCACGTGTTTCTGTTTCTTACAACTTTTTTCTTGTAATTGATATCTAGTCTCATAGCATTGTGATCAGAGAAGATGCTTGATTTGATTTCAATTTTCTTAAATTTACTGAGGTTTGATTTGTGACCCAAGATGTGGTCTATCCTAGAGAATGTCCCATGTGCACTTGAGAAGAAAGTGTATTCTGCATTTGGATGGAATGTCCTGAAGATATCAATGCAATCCATCTCATCTAATGTATCATTTAAGTCTTGAGTTT
Source organism: Bos taurus (assembly GCF_002263795.3). NCBI lineage: Eukaryota > Metazoa > Chordata > Mammalia > Artiodactyla > Bovidae > Bos > Bos taurus. The sequence continues at coordinate 23,366,527 of NC_037336.1, read as the reverse complement.
CCTTATTAATTTTCTGTTTTGATGATCTGTCCATTGGCGTGAGTGGGGTATTAAAGTCTCCTATTATTGTGTTACTGTCAATTTCTCCTTTTATGTCTGTTAGTGTTTGTTTTATGTATTGAGGTGTTCCTATATTGGATGCATCGATATTTACAATTGCTATGTCTTCCTCTTGGATAGATCCCTTGATCATTATTTAATATCCTTCCTTATCTCTTGAAATCTTCTTTATTTTAAGGTCTGTTTTGTCTGATATGAGTATTGCTACTCCAGCTTTCTTTTGCTTCCCATTTGCATGGAATATATTTTTCCATCTTCTCTTTTTCAGTCTATATGTGTCTTGAGGTCTGAAGTGGGTTTCTTGTAGACAGCATATATATGGGTTTTGTTTTTGTATCCATTAAGCTACCCTATATCTTTTGGCTGGAGCATTTTGTCCATTTACATTTAAAGGAATTATTGATATATATGTTCCTATTGCCATTTTCTTAATTGTTTGGGGTAGACCTATTTTATTCTCTTGTATTTCTTGACTATATAAGTCCATTTAACATTTGTTGTAAAGGTGGTTTTGTGGTATTGAATTCTCTTAACTTTTGCTTGTCTGAAAAGCTTTTTTATTTCTCCATCAATTTTGAATGAGATCCTTGCTGGGTATAGTAACCTTGGTTGTAGATTTTTCCCTTTCAGTACTTTAAATATATCTTTCCATTCCTTTCTGGCCTGCAGAGTTTTTGGTGAAAAATGAGCTGTTAAGCGTATGGGGTTTCCTTGTATGTTACTTGTTGCTTCTCACTTGCTGCTTATAATATTCTTTCTTTGTGTTTAGTCTATATTAGTTTGATTAGTATGTGTCTTGGCATGTTTCTCCTTGGGTTTATCCTGTACGGGACTCTTTGTGCCTCTTGGACTTGATTGACTATTTCCTTTTCCATGTTGGGGAAATTTTCCACTGTAATCTCTTCAAAAATTTTCTCCTACCCTTTCTTTTCCTCTTCTTCTTCTGGGACCCCTATAATTCAAATGTTGGTGCAGTTGATATTGTCCCAGAGGTCTCTGAGACTATCCTCAGTTCTTTTCATTCTTTTTACTTATTCTGCTCTTCAGAAGTTATTTCCACCATTTTATCTTCCAGCTTATTGATCTGTTCTTCTGCTTCAAATATTCTGCTACTGATTCTTTCTAAAGTATTTTTAATTTCAGTAATTCTGTTCTCTGCATGTTTATTCTTTAATTCTTCTAGATCTTTGTTAAATGATTTTTGCATTTTCCCCATTTCTTTTTCAAGGTTTTTGATCATCTTTACTATCATTATCCTGAATTATTTTTCAGGTAGTTTGCCTATTTCCTCTTCATTTATTTGGACTTCTTCTCACTTGTTTCTTCGTTTGTATAGTATTTCTCTGCTTTTTCATTATTATTTTTTTATCTTATTGTGTTTGAGGTCTCCTTTTCCCAGGCTTCAAGGTTGAATTCTTTCTTCCTTTTGGTTTCTGCCCTCCTAAGCTTGGTCCAGTGGTTTGTGTGAGCTTTGTATAGCGTGAGATTTGTGTTGAGTTTTTGTTTGTTTATCCTCTGGTGGGCAAGGCTGAGTGAGGTGGTAATCCTGTCTGCTGATGATTGGGTTAGTATTTTTGTTTTGTTTGTTGTTTGGATGAGGTGTCTTGCACAGGGTGCTACTGTGGTTGGGTGATGGCTGAGTCTTGTGTTCCAGTGGTTTCCTTTGTGTGAGTTCTCCCTATTTGATACCCTCTAGGAGAAGGCAATGGCACCGCACTCCAGTACTTTTACCTGGAAAATCCTATGGATGGAGGAGCCTGGTAGGCTGCAGTCTATGGGATTGCAAAGAGTCAGACATGACTTAGCGACTTCACTTTCACTTTTCACTTTCATGCATTGGAGAAGGAAATGGCAACCCACTCCAGTGTTCTTGCCTGGAGAATCCCAGGGACAGGGGAAGCTGGTGGGTTGCCGTCTCTGGGGTCGCACAGGGTTGGACATGACTGAAGTGACTTAGCATAGTTGATTTACAATGTTGTGTTAGTTTCAGATGTACAGCAAAGTGATTCAGTTATACATATTACCATATCTAGTCTTTTTCAGATTCGTTTCCTATATAGGTTATTACAGAATATTGGGTATAGTTCTCTGTGCATATAGCAGGTCCTTGTTGATTATCTATTTTATATATAGTAGTGTGTATATATTAGGAGGTTGGGATGAGCATAGAATAAATCCCCAACCTCCTAATATATCCACCAACTTGCACCTTTCCCCTTTAAGCCTGATTATTTTCAAAACCTCAGAATGACTTCATAACTCTCCTACTGAATCTATGCAAAATTTTTTCCTCCTGCCCAAAGATTCCCAATGTCCCTATAGAAACTAGGCCATGTCTTTAGGAAAGTGATTTGGTCTTGCTATTTCCACTACAGTGAAATTTATTTTAGTACTCCACATTTCCACCCTGGCCTACGTGCTTTCTCCCAAGCCTCTTCATCTGTCATGAATGAATCTCTTGTATAACTCTCTTGAGTACAACCTTTCATGCACATTTTCTCCCTCTCCCATAACCCAGGAGGTCTGGAGCTCTGCCATGGTATTAGAGCTTCAGCTTAGGACTAGACTTGAAATGCCAGGTTTCTGGTGCCATTAGAGATTGATGCTGCTACTGCTAAGTCACTTCAGTCGTGTCTGACTCTGTGCGACCCCATAGACGGCAGCACACCAGGCTCCTCCGTCCCTGAGATTCTCCAGGCAAGAACACTGGAGTGGGTTGCCCTTTCCTTTTCCAATGCATGAAAGTGAAAAGTGAAAGTGAAGTCGCTCAGTTGTGTCCGACCCTCAGCGACCCCATGGACTGCAGCCTTCCAGACCCCTCCATCCATGGGATTTTCCAGGCAAGAGTACTGGAGTGGGGTGCCACTGCCTTCTAGAGATTGATAGTTGGTGCCTAATGCTGGCTTAGTTATATTTCTGCCAGATCACTAGATGCTAACCACTAGATACAGCCCATGGGCTCCAAATTAACAAGGTCAATGTATTTTGAGTTGATCTCCAAAAACACAGACTATTCTTTTAAACTTCAAGTTGGATAAAGCAAAAAAAAAATTAGAGTAGCTTTTATTTGTGTGATTTTTTATTCATTATTTTCTAACATCTGTTTGAGCTACAAAGGCAAATAATTTAACACACTGTCAAGGATGAATGGCAATTTTAAAGCAATTACTAGCTGTTCATTAAAAGGAGAAATTGAAGTAGTTTTTTGAATCCTTTTTTTGTGTTTGAAAAACTTTACTTGAAAATAAATCATATTTGATATGTATTTTCTCTAACTGTAGCATCAAGTTTTTCAAAATATGAAGCAGATGTGCGTGTGTGTGCATGCTAAGTCGCTTTCAGTCGTGTCCAACTCTGTTACTGAGAAGGAAAAAGTCACATAATATTGTCATTTATAGAACCTCATGTTATATTTGAAATCAATTATTTGTTCACTTAATTCTGTGCTAATCTATTATTTAGGTGAGTCAGGGTTAACTGGTAAATTCAATATATAGTGTTATAAAAAATGGTTACCTTTCTACACAGCTTTTTAACTTTAAATTTGAATCCTTATTTTTTTTGGCTTGTTTTTAGTCCAGCTTTTTCAAAGTTAGACAAGTAGGGTGGATCCACACAGGTGTTTGGCAGAGGAGGGTATTATGAAATTTATCCTCCTTGTCTCAGAGTCGCATTATGTGGCTGGCTTTAGTGCCTCCTGGCAAGCAGAGATTTCAGGTATCCATACTGTAATGTGGTATAATGCCAAACTGTTGTCTCAATTTACCTTTGGAACAAAGAAGAAAATTGAGATTCCTAAAATTGTACAGTATATTGTTTTAATTATAGATACCCACTGGGTATGTTCCAAAGTTTAAAGTTTTGTTTTTTTCTGAATGTAAAAGTAATATGTACTCTTTATACAAACTTCATACATTACAGAACCATAAACTAAAACAAATCATCAACAATTTGGGAGCAGAGTTTTCCAAGTTAAAAAAAAAAAACTCTATCCATTTAGTATTCAGTATTACTTTTTGTGTTTTAAAGGTAGACCCTGGCCTTAGTAGGCTGAATTTCAACTCTTTAAAGTCAGGGTTTAAGTCTTTGTTGAATTTGTTACAATACTGCTTCTGCTTCATGTTTTGGTTTTTTAACTCTGAGTCATGTGGGATCTTAGCTCTCCAACCAGGGTTTGAACCTGCCACCCTGCATTGGAAGGTGAAGTCCATCCACTGGGCCACCAGGGACATCCCCAGTATTACTTTTAATATGATATTCTTACTACAGTTAAACCAATACATGGTTCCTAACAGACCCCAATATCTTTGGTTTCTAATAAATAATTCTTTCACTGCTGCTTGTTAACAGTCTATGAAATGAGCCTCATTTAGTAACCTCCTAACTACTTAAGATAATTAAAGTATTGTAGAATATTGTATGGAGAAGGAAATGGCAACCCATTCCAGTACTCTTGCCTGGAAAATCCCATGGACGGAGGAGCCTGGAAGGCTACAGTCCATGGGGTCGCAAAAAGTCGGACGCAACTGAGCGGCTTCACTTTCACTTCTCACTTTCATGCACTGGAGAAGGAAATGGCAACCCACTCCAGTGTTCTTGCCTGGAGAATCCCAGGGACGGGAGCCTGGTGGGCTGCCGTCTATGGGGTTGCACAGAGTCGGACACGACTGAAGCGACTTAGCAGCAGCAGCAGAATAGTGTATTATAGCTAATTTAATATTCTGGCACTAATGTGTATATTTTCTATAAACCGTCATTTTTCAAAATATTAAAAGAAAATATACCACATTAAATCACATTGAAAACAATTTTAGAAAGCATTTTGAAATCTTGTATTCACGATAATGATCGGTGACTCCAACATCTGATATACTGAAGATAGAGTAAGGGTTGGGGTCTGTATCTAAACTGAAGTATGGCTTAGCCTCTAGTTTACTTTTCTGGAATAAATTTTTCTCAACTTGTTTCCTTATGCACATTTTCAATCAGTGTCAATAACTTGTATGTATCAAGTTATGTACCACCCACTGCATATTTTAGATGATCTAGTACCCTAAAAAAAGTGATGGGAACCAGGAGTCTAATGGATTTCTTCACGCTCCTATGTGGCAGGTTGTATTTCCCAAATGGTTGCAGCAAATCTCCTGTCTACATGCTCTTCTTCCAGTGTGGCTTTGGCACTTTTCCCATTGAGATAGGTTTCTGTGACTACATCAAGAGAGTCTGGAGAAGGGACAAGGGTAAATAATCAAAAGGAAGAGCTTTTTTTTTCTACTCTGGAATACTTGTGCTGGAAGTCTTCAATCTCCAAATAAGCAGTTTGACTGCCCTGAGGCTGCCATGCCGTGAGGACCCAAATTAACCCAGAATGAGAGTCCCCGTGGAGAGAGCCTGAGAGTACTTGAACAGAGAAAGACAAAGAGAAGTGTCTGGACAGCTGTCAACTACTCTAACCTACCCTCTTTTCACTGGAAGCAATGATATAGATTTATTCTTGACAATGATGGGAGGTAGTTTTTATCTAGGTTGAGTAAAGCAAATGTAAGGAAGTAGTAAAATATTAATTCAATGAAAATGAATAGCAAAAATATTGAGCTGGGTCTTTTTCATAATATATATAAATTTACGTTTTAAATAATACAGTAAATATGTGTGTGTGCTCAGTCTTGTCCAACTCTTTGTGACCCCATGGACTGTAGCCCACCAGGCTCCTCTGTCCATGGAACTTCCCAGGCAAGAATACTGGAGTGGGTTGCCATTTCCTACTCCAGGAAGGTCTTTCCACCCCAGGGATTAAGCCCATGTCTCCTGCATCTCCTACATTAGTAGGTGGATTCTTTACCACTTGAGTCACCTGTGTGTGTGTTAGTCACTCAATCATGTCTGACTCTTTGTGACCCCATGGACTGTAGCCCTCCAGGCTCATCTGTCCATAGAATTCTCTAGGCAAGAATATTGGAGTGGGTTGCCATTTCTTTATCCAGGGGATTTTCCCGACCCAGGGATTGAACCCACATCTCTTGCATTGCAGGCAGACTCTTTACCAACTGAGCCACCAGGGAAGCCAAACAATACAATATATGCTATTAATGCACGGAAATTTTATTGACAGTATATATAATTTTACAAGGTGCTAAAACATTATACAATGGTACAATCCAAATGAGTATTCATCAGAGAACAGTCTCAATCAAATTTATGCCATTCTGTAGGAATATAGTAAGCAAATTTTTCAAGAACAGTTTGAAAACCAAGGATTATTTTAAATGTTGAATTTTCTATGTCCAATTCTGGTGGCTCATTAATTATTTCTAGATAAATCTTTTGCCAAAGAGGAAAGGATCTATGCCCTTTATGCTGAAGACTTAAAGAAGATAGTCAAATAAATATTCATGACAGAAAAGTGTGTATGAATAAATAGATCATGAAATATGTTAGAAAAGTTGTTTATGTGGAGTTCTGGAACAAAGAAGTGATAGGTGTCACAGAAAAGACCAAAAGATGTAAAATCACCATTGTTATGGAGTTGACATGTGAGCATTCATATAAGTGAATTGCATATTATATTTAAATATAAAAAGTTCTGTGGAGAAAAGTAAGGAGGACCTATAGAGAGTAAGGAAGATGTGTAAAGGAAGAATAGTAATTGCTGTATTCCATGGCATGGTTAGTGAAGGCCTCAGATGACAAATGACACTTGAGCAAAGACTTGAAGGGACTGAGGAAACCATGTAGATATGTAGGGGACAAGTGCTCCAGAGGAGGACTAGCAAGAGCAAAGGCCACGAGGCAGGGATGTGTGTATTCTGTTTGGGGAAAAGTAAGACAGTCATAGTCAGTTAGAACAACAGGAAAGAGGAGTGGGGAGATAAATGTAATAAAGCCACAGAGATAAAGGGACTGAAACAGTTTCTATGGGGCCTTATGGGTCAGCTAATGACTTTGGCTTCTACTAGGAGTGAGGTGGTTGCCGTTGGAGAATTTTGAGCAAGAGGATTTAAATTTAGAACTAGCCTTTATTTTTAATTTTAGGATAGAAAATCTGAACTATATTTCGCATTTGGGAATATTCCTGTGGAGTTTTTAAGGCCCAGGTTGTAGGAATGCCCTTTATGTATGTAGTGAGATAGAACAATTATTATTTCAAACCAGATGTGCTAGAGTTGATTCTGCCTTTTAAAGCAAATGATATAGTTCATATCTACTGAGAAACAAATGTTTATATTATTATTGTATTTCCCCAGGGTAGATAGAAAGATAACTCTACTCGTGGAATATTAAATTGGAACTTGTCAGACATTTTATTCAGAAATATTTTATTTTTAAAAAACTTTAGGAAGACTCTTTTATTCTTTGTATAATATTTCCAACATTATGTGTTAATGGGCTTTTAAGGGGAGAAGGAAATGGCAATCCACTCCAGTATTCTTGCCTGGACAGAGGAGCTGGCAGGCTACAACCCAAAGGGTAGCAAAGAGTTGGACATGACTGGGTGTCTAAGTGTGAATGCACGGGCTTTTAAAACTAGCATGGAAGCATTTGTTGTATTATGGCTATGAAAAATGCAATATGATTTCTAAATCATTGACTTACACTTGAACTTTAGGAACATAATTCAATACCAATTTGGAAACTGCCTATACAAATAAGTAATGTTTTTTTGTTTTGTTTTTTATGTGAACCATTTTTAAAGTCTCCATTGAATTTGTTACAGTATTGCTTCTGTTTGATGTTTTGGTTTTTTTGGCTGCAAGGCAAGTGGGATCTTCGCTCCCTGACCAGGGACTGAAACTATAACCCCGGCCCTGAAAGATGAAGTCCCAATCCTGGACTACCTGGTAAGTCCCAGGTAGGAAATGTTAATGGTTAACCTTCAGTAGACCAAGTAGTCTTAGATTTTTCAAGTATGGAAAAGAAGATTTTAATTCAAATATAAAACTCAATTTAGTTTTTAAAAAGTTCAAGTATGTTTGCAGCAACTTGGGTATATGCATCTATCATTTCAACTGTAAATTTTATAAAATTTAAGTAGAGAACAAGTACTTCTGATAAGAATTTGGTGTCAGAATTGAGATGTGCTTTATGTATAAAATACACATTAGATTTCAAAGACAGTACAAAAGAAAAATGTAAAACATGTCATTAATTTTACATTGATAACAAATTGACATACTCATATTTTGGATATAGTATTAGGTTAAATAAAATATATGATGAAAATAAAATTCAACTTTTTTTTTTTTACTTTTAAAAAACTTGGCTACTTGGAAATCTTTAAACTATATATACAGCTCACATTACTTTTGGATAGCGCTGCTCTAGACCATTGGTTCTCAAAATGTGGTCCCTTAGCTACCATCAATATCATCACCTGGGATCTTGTTAGAAATGCAAATTTTGGAGCTCTACCTCCCACTTTATGAATCAAAGACTCTGGGGGTGGGGCCCTGCTTTAAGGAGCCTTGCAACTGATTCTGATGCAAGCAAAAGTGTGATAAACATTCTTCTAAACCAGGGGTCTGGAATTCTAATTTGGCTGCAAATTAGGATCACCTGGGGACCTTGGGGCACAGAATCCTGGTGCTAAAGTTACCACCCAGACCAATGAAATTAACAACTCTGGGTCCAGTCAAGAGTGTTTTTAAATCTCCCCAGGGGATTCCAATATGGGAAAAAGATTGAAAACCACTGGCCTAGATCCTTGATTTTTAACCTGGGGCTGCAGGAGGCCCGACCATGCTTTCTTTCCAGCCTTAGGTGTGTCTGCTTGGTTCTTCACCCTGCTCACCCCAGAAAGCCCACTGCTGTGATTTTCCTGCATGGATGGGGAGATACAGGGTGGGGGTGGGCAAGAAGCCTTTGCCGGTATCAGAAGTTCACATATCAAATACACCTACCTGCATGTGTCTGTTAATCTGTTACATTAAATGTGAACATGGCTGTGCCTTCTTGGTTTGATATTATTGGGCTTGATTCAACAGGAGGATAAACTTGGAATTAAACAGGCAGCAGAAATTGTAAAAGCTTTGATAGAGCAAGAGGTGAAGAAGAGTATTCCTTCATTCCTTTTAAGATTATTGTTTTGGGTGGGCCTTTTTCAGGTAGGAGCTTTTATTTTTTTTATTTTTTTTTATTTTTAAACTTTACATAATTGTATTAGTTTTGCCAAATATCGAAATGAATCCGCCACAGGTATACATGTGTTCCGCATCCTGAACCCTCCTCCTCCCACCCCATACCATCCCTCTGGGTCGTCCCAGTGCACTAGCCCCAAGCATCCAGTATCAGGTAGGAGCTTTATCTTTGTCCACCACTGTTAGCACTCAGCAGAAACTGGCAGGTATCACTGCGTTCAGTTGCTGACTTCCAACAAGGGTCCTAACAGTGGTGCTAATAGAGACGTTTCTGTCTTCAGGGTCATGGAGATTACTACCTTTAAGTTGCTCTAATGGTCAGTTCTCTTACTGTAGAAAAGTTAAAAACATTGGTAAACCCAGCCAATGTAACCTGAAAAACCCAGTTCATGTCACCAAGAAATGATGGCTATCAAGCAACTCTTTGATAAACTCCCACTTCCAGTTGATTGACATCATGAAGAAGCATTGTGAAGAAGTATTCAGCATCATTGTAGTAGAGTATATACCTTTTCCAGTGCCTCATCTTGAAACTTCTGACGTTTGCAGTGTTAAAATGTTTTACAGATACATACATACCAGTGACACAGACTAAATAATGTCTTCTTTTGAGAGATTTATGATCTTCTAAGTTTCTGTACATGTATAATATGATCCAAAGCATACTAGTATTGAAATAGGTGAAACAGCTAGCTTCTTTTTCCCAAATGTAATTCAGCCAAATACTGCAAGCACATTTTTATTACATCATTTGAAAATTATTAGTGTGCTTAATGAAAACTTTTCCAGGTATAAATGAACAGTTAAGCTATAAATGATGTATGCATGTTCTGACTCAGTCTATGGATTTACCCCAAAATTATGAAGTCGGCATGCAGCATTTGTATTTTTATATATGTTTTCATATATATTTAATGATTGTAATATATAATAAGAATGAAGTGGTATTATATTATTCCTAACAGTAGAGATAATGCTTTTTAGGGGTTAATAAAGAGGGATATTACTTTCTTCAAAAAATTTGTCTTCTATGGAGCTCTAGACATTCTGTAGGGTCCCCCTAGAGCAGGGTTTCCCAATCTCCAGGATCTAATGCCTGAGCTGATGTAGTAACAGAAATAAAGTATACAATATATGTAATGTGCATGAATCATCCTGAAGCCATCCCCCCATCCCAGTCTGTGAAAAAATGTCTTCCATGAAACTGGTCCCTGGTGCCAAAAAGGTTGGGGACTACTGCCTTAGAGGACTGGGCTTTTGCATAGACTTTTATTTTTGAATCGATTAAAATAAATGTACAAGGATTCCTTGGTGGCTCAGTTGATAAAGAATCTGCCTGCAAATCAGGAGACAGGGGTTTGATCCTTGGGTCAGCAAGATCTCCTGGAGAATGGAATGGCAACCCACTCCAGTATTCTTGCCTGGGAAATCCCATGGACAGAGGAGCCTGGAGGGCTACAGTCCATGGGGTCACAAGAGTCGAACATGACTTAGTGACTAAACCACCACCAAAATAAGCGTACATCTCTTTAAAACCTTCTAGTGAAATGACTCACGTACCCATTTTACCTATAACACTCAAATACCAATAACTAATAGCTTGGTTCATCAGGGGTTCCTTGGAGTCAGGTAAAGTCACCCCAAAATATGAGGACCAGGGGAATCTGCAAACAAATCTTATTCTATTAGTTTCTTCTCATGTATTTATCTTCCTACAGTTTGCTGCCCTTGGAAGCCTAAAACAGCTTTCCTTTGTTATGTCATTTCTCTACCAACTTCTTGTTCTTTGTTGAAGATGATGTATAGGCTGCAGTTCTAGGCTACTTGCTTTAGCCGCTCTTCATTTCAGTTTTCTCCTGGATAATGTGTGCTGTGTGTGTTAGTTGATAAACTCTTTTTCTTTTGTTAACATGTCATCTTCTTAGAGTCCCAGCTGATCACCTAGGATGGGTAGAGGTCAACTGTTGCCACCTCCATGTTAGCACTTATTCAAGTCCTGTTCTCACTGCAGTATGTAGGTAAAATGTCAACTCTCGCCATGGTTGCCAATTACACTGGGGCTGGCCACGTTTGAGTCAGCTGTCTGTTTTTTAAAAAATATTTATTTACTTGGCTGCGCCATATCTTAGTTGCAGCACATGGTGTCTTCAATCTTTGTTTTGGCATGTGAACTCTTAGTTGCAACATGTGGGATCTAGTTCTCTGACCAGGAATTGAACCTGGGCCTCCTTGTATTAGGAGTCTAAGCCACTGAACCACCAGGGAAGTCCCCCCCGCTGCCTACTTTTGATTCTGAACTTGTAGGGTCAGCCACAAAATTAGAACCCTAAAAGGTCAAAGTTTTTTGCTTCATACAGAAACAAATCAAGAGTCAGGCATGTTAAGATATTCAACTTAAAAAAAAAAAAAGGAACTGATTTTACATAACAGTAATGGAATTGGGGGCAGGAGGAGAAGGGGACGACAGAGGATGAGATGGCTGGATGGCATCACTGACTCGATGCACGTGAGTCTGAGTGAACTCTGGGAGTTGGTGATGGACAGGGAGGCCTGGCGTGCTGTGATTCATGGGGTCGCAAAGAGTCGGACACGACTGAGCAACTGAACTGAACTGAACTGAATGTGTTTTTGTGTGAAGAAATACAAAATCATTTACTTAATATCACATACCATCATAGAGCTACATCTTTTTTCTGTTAGATTATCTTTTATTCTCATGAAAGTTACATTTGAAATGTTACATGTCCTGTTAGGTATTTCCTGAATTTTCTCTATGTGAAACCTCAACAACATTAGGTAGGAATGCTGAAATCATATTTACATATGATTACAGTTCATTGTGCATCAAACTTGGGTAACAAAAAATCTGATTTTGTATTCTCACAGAGCATTAGAAACTACACTCTACTCCCTTGTTTGTGAATCACACCCATTCTTTGATCAACTGTGTGTAGAGTGACTGTAGTTTCTCACAAGGAAAATTCTAACAAGTTTTTTTCTGTTGTTTGGTGTTTTTTTTTTTACATGTTTTTTGCAATAAAACCTAACTTTACAACCTTTAAAAAGGATTGAAAAAGTTGGTGTCCTTCCTAGTTGACATTTAGGTGGAAAAATAGGTTCTCTCCAGTAGTTTTGGTACTGCACACGGATATACAAAATGGCTTCCCCAGCTAGGCCTCATCTCTAGAGGGGTGGAGGGTTGGAGCTCTTTTCAAGACAGAAATAAACGTAGTGGAAGAGAGATGTGAACTTTACCTGCACTGGCAGGCTCGTGTAATCCCTCTGTAATAATGGCTTGGGGGATAAGCCCACACACTCTTTGGGACTACTCTGTATTTATATCAGCTTTTCTATCTGTAAATATATCACAGAACTAGGACTAGACAGCTAATGTGTGTAAATTTATGTACTAAGAGCTGTGTTATAATAAGGTTCTGTTGTACTTACATTTTTATCTCTTTTTCAGTATCTTGTTTTGTTTCCAGGCCTGCCATTGAACTGTTTTTGTCTTCCATGAATTACTTGTAATGCGCCTGAGTTAATTCAAGAGAATGAGTTTTGTAAAGTATACCTTCTTCTCAGATGTTGCTGGGTTAATTACTTATGTATTATAGAACTCACAGTGAAAAGTCTTACTGAAATGCAAGGAATCAAAAGAATTCTGTGACACAAATATTCCCTATTAAAAAGCAACTGATTCTAGATAATTTAAAGGCCAGGACTAAGAAACTGCTGGATATACGTGTGGCAAAAAACACTACTGTAACAAATCCTTCTGGTAAGGAAAAGTAACAGAATTAGAAATAAAACTCTTTGGTGAATGTCTAGTTTATGGATATATAAAATCAAATGTGTTGCTGTGTTGTGCCAAGTTGCTTCAGTTGTGTCTGACTCTTTGCAACCCTATGGACCATAGCTTGCCAGGCTCCTCTGTCCATGGGATTCTCCAGGCAAGAATACTGAAGTGGGATATAAAATCAAATACTGAATCCCAAACACACCTTTTTATACAGTCATTAGGTAGGAACAGGGCAGAAAGCAGCCATCCTATTAACTGAAAAGGAAACTGGGTCCCGGAAAGCTTTTAGTGTGTGCCGTGTTGGACACCCCTTTTGCCTGTGATATGACTACTTCAACATTCATTGAAACTTAAAGTATAAATATCAATAACAGAATTCCAGCATTGGGAGGTCTTTTACTCTGACTTTCTCGGTTTACCAAAGAAGAAACTGAAGCCCTTAAAGATTGAGGGCTTTATTATCATCATTCAGAGAGGCAGGTTCTTAAACATCCTGGTCTCCAGAACTTTTAGGAACAACATTCACAGGAAAAACGTGACTGGTCATTGGGATCTAACATTTGCACCTTGTCTTTTAATGAAAGCATTAAAATAAAATTCCCAGGGATGGCACTCTCCTCTCTGGCCTTTCTCCCAGTTCTACCCGGGGCCGAGGCTTTCTGGGTCAAGGTTGGAAGCTTCCTCCGGCCCTGGCAGGCATCCAGAATTGTGAATAGGGAGTTTGGAAGCGTCTGATAGGAGACGCTTAGATGAATTAGATGAATTGAAGATGAAGTCTAATTGTCATCGGTCAGCTGAGGTCTTTTGCAAAGAGCCCCCCTGTCCCCGCCCCCTACCTCTGTGCCTGGGCAGCCGTCCTCCGCCCAAGGCTCTGGGTTTCCCATCCTTTCTCAACCTCCCCGCGGCTGCGGCTGCGGGGGACACCTCGGCCTGGGGTGATGGTACCCCCAGGGCGGGCGGGGAGCCTGACCTTGCCCCCTGCCCTTTAGGTGCTCCATTGGAAGCACGTCCCGCACGCAGGGATGGGCCGGGACGGTTGCGACTGTAAACCCATGGCGAGCGGGGGGACCCTGGGTGTGTGGAAGGGAGCGGCGCCACCCGGGCCTCGCTTTCCTCCTCCTCCTCGCTCGCCGCTCGCCAGATCGCCTACCATGACTCAGCGCTTCTCGCAGGCTGCCCGGCTGGGGACACCGGCTCCTCGCCGGCTCCTCCCGCCGCGTCCACCCCCTCTCGCCACCCACGCCCGCCCCCCGGCCGCCGGCCCTTTCTCCGCGCCGCCGCCGCTGCCGCCGCACTCCGCGCCAGCGTCCCGGCAGCATCCGCCGCCCGGCCCGCTCCCACTCGCCGCGCACGCTCGCCCCCAGCCATGGAGCCCCGGACCCCTCGCCGCCGCCACACCCCCCAGCGCGGCTACGCCGTCACCCGGAACCCCCACCTCAACAAGGTGAGCCCGCCTGCCCCTCCGCGGTCCCCGACTCCGTCCGGCTCACGGGCAACAGCACCCCGACCCTCCCCCGGCGGCGCCGCGGACGCCGCCTCGCCCCTCCGCCCGCGGCCCCCGGGACGCCCCCCGGGGCAGGCAGACCGGCGGGGCGACCCCCCACCGCACCCCACCCCACCCCGAGCCTCGGCGCTGGCCTAACGGAGGGGCCGCCGGGGGCTGGGGTGTGGGTACCCTGGAACGTGATGGGAGGCCGGGGGTTTGGCTCGGCGCCTCGGCATCTCGTTTGGGGAACGCAGGAGATGTACAGCTTGTTTTTAAATACTTCTCTGCTTCTCCAAAAGCAGAGCCAGGGCAGAGAAAGGAGTGGCAGCGAAGGGCGTGAACGGTTGTTGTCTGTGAGGGTAGCAGGTGGGCTGCCCGCTGGGGCCTCGGGGTGCCAATCCAAATAACGAGGTCCGCTCTGGGGTGCCGATCCCCGGAGGCTGCTGTGGGAGCGAGGTGGCCCTACTGGTCCAGCCTGGATGCAAACGTGCTCTGAGTGGCGGGTCACGTGAGCAACCTGAAAGTCAAGGCCTCTTGGTTTCTGGAGCGTGCCTGGTGGGTGGCTTCAGCCTCGGGCGCTGCGTGGCCTGGTGCACCACCCTGCCCTAGACTGTGGGGACAGCCAGATTTTTTTGAATCGGGCCTTCTGGAAATGAATTTTCTAAGCCCTCCCCTCCTTTTCATTAAAAGGGCGATTCAGTGCAAGAGACCCCTTTTCAGATCCGTTTCCTTTTTCTTCACAGGTTAAACGCCCAAGATCTCTCTCAAATGAAAAAACACCTCGGCGTGTATAAATTTGCTTATTGGCTATTTAGCATTCACCCTCTTTTTATAGTCAGGTTTGTCTGCAGATGGTTCCTTTTGTGTAAAGATGTGCTTTTTGACGTTTCCTTTGAATTTGGTATATGGAAAATGCCATCAGTCAGCACGGAAGCCTGTTGGTTCATTTTGGGATTCTCTTTACTAGACACTTTTTAACATCAAAAACTGGACTCAGCACCCCTCTCCCCGACTATGTTGCCTGGTAATTTGTATATTGTTATTAATGGCACGAAGACGTGTGGTTTCTTTGATTTAATAAGTTCTAGCTCCTGTGAGTTCTTTTTGATGTTTATGATGACAGGCAGTTTTACGTATCTATAATTATTTAGCATTTCTGGTCATAAAGCATTATGAAGTTTTAAATATTTCCCACTTATTTTTTCCTCAATGATTTTAATTGCTACCTTGATTTTTTTTCTTCCTTTTTATTCTAAAGGTTGGGGCCTATTTTAGGTAGGAAAAAAGGGAAATTTTGATGTGACAAAACAATTTATTGCTTGTGTACCTGCCTGCTATAATTCATGACCAAGTACTGGGTAGCCTCTTAACAAGAATCACATGAGTGGTATAACCTGTTTGAATTTCCTCAAGTCGCTGAGGAAGGTGCCTGTTTCAAGTGGGTTGATGGAATAGGCAATCCCAGAGCAAGAGTCATTACGCCATTACTGTTTACATCAAGAATTTATGATCTTGACATATTTTCAGTGCTCTTCATGAGTAAGGATTAATTTCTACTTAAGAATAATAGTATCACAGAGATCTTCCACCAAAGGCATTAAGGTGTAGGTGGCATTAATGTGTTAGAAACACCTTTTTTGAATTTGTAATTGAATTTTATTGCATAGTATCAATTTGGACTTAAAATTCAGGTGGCCGACTTTGGCGTGATTAATGGAATAAGTTTTACTCTTGTACAGTCCTAAGACTGTGTGGTCCTCGTGGAAATAACAGAGTATCTTCAGATGAACCATTGAAACTATAACTGTGGGATCTTCTTGAAGGACCCTACTTTGAAGACCTCTGAGCCTTTAAGTTTTCCTCTAGCCCAGGAATTTTTGTTGGTTTTTGCGGTAACTTTGGCTACAAAGAAACACTAGTAGATGTTCCTCCTGTAACACCCTACCTAGCCTGTCAGCTGGCTACACTAAGCCTCTCACACAGACCTTCATCACCTTACCTTTGGGTAACTGAGACAGTTTTTCTGGTTTTATTTTCATTATTATAGTCTGTCTTACATGTAGATGTGAAAGAAATATCTTCGTCAGTTAGCATGTTCTTCACGTTCTGCTTCTGTTATCCGAGTATTTGCTGTGTGGCATTATTTCCTATTATGTGATGTGTATTCTCAGTCGTGTCCAACTTTGGGTACCTTGGGCTGCAGCCCTCCAGGCTCCTCTGTCCATGGATTTTTCCAGGCCAGATTACTGGAGTGGACTGCCATTTCCTCCTCTAGGGGATCTTCCCAACCCAGGGATTGAACCCACATGTCTTCTGTCTCCTGTATTGGCAGGCAGAATTTTTTTTTTTACCATTGTGCCACCTGGGATGCCCCCTCTAATCTCTTTCCTATTATGTTGAGCATAAAATCAATCTGTCAATTAGGTTTACTGTCTTCTCCAAATTTATCTCATTAGTTCCTCAGTTTAGTTTTCCACTTAAAATATATTTGCTGAATCTCTTACTTAATACCTTTTGTCTGTGTGTAATTCCTACAATTAAAATATTTAGTTGATTTAGTTCTCTCTTTAGGGAAGAATCTCCTAAGGAGTCTTTATTATCATACTTAATACCTTTGTTTTTTATATAGTCTATTGTAGCATGTCATTTAGTATTTACTATAGTGTATTTTTTATTTGAGTTGGATTGTCATAGGGCAGGCATTGTAATCCTTAGTACAGAATTTTGCTCAATGTACATTAAATATTTAATGAATAAATGAACCATGTTTAAGAACTGTTTTTTGTCTTTCAAACAGAACTCAACTTTTAAAGCAGGTAGGTCTTAAAGTGGTAGTTTGAGCATTATTCTAAGACATTTACCCTTTTTAGTGTAATTTCTTGAAAGTAAACTCACATTGAAAGCTAAAGCTCAGTTGACTTCATATACCATTATATTGTATTGTGTAATGGCATATAGTCAGAAACGATGGAATTTGGTTTAAGCCTGGGCATGCCATGAAATTTTATTTATTTGCTGGATAACCTTTCAGAGGTGCTTAATCTTGGTACAAATTGAATTTAACAGTAAATGTGATCAGAATTAAAAAATAAAGAATTTAAGGGAAGTCCAGTGGTTAGGATTCTACCCTTTCACTGCTGAGAACTCAAGTTCAATTGCTGGTCAGGGAACTAAGAACACATAAGCTGTGCAACACATCCAATAAAGAAAGAAAGAAATGAAGAAGTTAAAAAAACCTTAGAGAAGTAGAATCTTTCTTCACTGGTAATAATCCTGTCTGGTTCTCACTGTTTGTATATTCACGTATGCATCACTGCAGGTAGGATTGCCTTGTAGGACGTGGAGAAGCATTTCTGCCTCACACATAGGAGATTCAGTATCTTTCTGTCCATAGCCCAAATTGCTTTTGAGGTGCTCATCTTTGTCTGAGTTATATGTCCTCTGATTTAACATTTAATGTTTATAATTTTCAAGGATATCCTCTGATTTCGATCAGTTGTATTTCAAATTTTTTCTCAGGAATTTTCAATAATAAAATAATGTTTCATAAATCACTCTTCAGAGTTAAAATTCTACATACAAAACTAATCACACGTATTTTTTTAATTTCCCAACTTATTATTTAGCTGTATTTCTTCGTGCAGTGGTAGAAAACACTAGTTGATAGGTGTGTTACAATTAAGTTGTTTACATGGCTTCTGTATCTTTAAGACGAAATGATAAATGTGACCTATAAGTAAATTAGATCCAGTCTAAGATAGTGATGGTGATTTATCTATGTCAGTTTTGGTGAGCCTGTTAACTTTTACATGTGAGAAATGAGCTTCTGGGCATGTGCTTTTGCAGATGTTTGTCTTGATATGCTAAGACACAGATGAATGTGTTGTAGGGAAAAAAGAGAGAAACAAGGCTGATGACTGTGAAGGAAAGGTACCTTAAACCTCTTCTTTTTCTTCAATGTAAACTGTACTGGAATGAATCATTCAGAAATTTTTCACCTAGTATAGGCTTCCCAGGAGGCTCAATAGTGAACAATCCATCTGCTAATGCAATGCAGGAGACATGAGTTCGATCCCTGTGTGAGGCCGATCCTCTGGAGGAAGAAATGGCAACCCACTCCAGTATTCTTACCTGGAAAATCCCATGGACAGAGAATTCTGGCAGGCTACAGTCCATAGGGTCCCAAAGAGTCAGACATGATAGCAACTGAGCACACAGTTCTCTCGAGTTGCCTCGACAGTATGAGAAACTGATATATTATTTAATGTGAAATCTTACGGATGTGAAGGCAATCATAAGATGTACAGCCATATGCCTCCATATTTGTCTGTTGGCCTTGGTAACACAGGATAGCACAAAACAAAAAAATGTTGTGTTCTAATGAATAGAAGGATGAATTCGATTCAAGAACTGGTGATGTGGAGTATGGGCTTTGCTGGTGGTTGAGACAGTAAAGAATCTGCCTACAGTGCAGGAGATATGGGTTCGATCCCTAGGTAAGGAAGATCCCCTGGAGAAGCGAGTGGCAACCCACTCCAAAATTTTTGCCTGGAGAATCCCCTGGACAGAGGAGCCTGTCAGACTACAGTCCATACGGTTGCAAAGAGCTGGATATGACTGACTGGAGTACAGAAAATGTTGAAGAGAGGAATAGCTTTGAGATTTTTCATTTTGTGTTCTGATGTCCTTCAAACTTTTGGACAAGTGTGGAAATATGAAATAATAGAATGAAGCCTCTAAAGCTTTGTGTCTAGAAGAAGTGAAGCCACCAATTCATTTCAGTGAGATTTTCTTAACTGGCTTCATTTATTTTCTTTGTAATATAGAGTGATGATATCATTTATTTCTTTTACATTTTAACATAGTTATTCAGAATCCACTATATGCTAGGTAATATTCTGGATACAGGGGATATTCAATGAATAAGATTCTTGCTTTAAATGTACTTACATTTCCATTGTAATATGATTTCTGTTTTACCTCTTTGCTCAGATATTAAAGAGTATATATTAGTTGTCCTTGAATTATATATTATAAACAGGTTTTTATTACAACTAATTATTGATACATTTTTATATGTAGAGTTAGAACTCAGAGCTAGAAAGATTATGAAGTACTTATGTTTTTAGTGTACTTTTTACTCCCTTCTCTCTTGAATTTTTGATTTAGCAAATTGAGCATGATTGTGTTACTTATTAAATTAATGAATTTTATAGTAAAAAAACCCCTATATTTAGCTCTGGGTGAAACATTTACATTTTAGTCTCAGATTCATGTAAATGCACTCGACTGACATCAGATGACCTTTGCAATCTTTCATAGATTTTCACAGAATGCCAGGTGGAGGTTAAAGAATGTCTCTGTGGAGAAAAAGAACAAGGAAAGCCTTTTGCTTCTCAGGACTGTGCTCCAAGTGTGTAAAGGCTTGGAAGTTTATGAGAGAAAGGTAGAGGTATGCCCTGCGGAGTTAAACTCTTTGGGGTGAGTGCAGTGCAATGCAAAAATAAAAGATTTAGAGTCCAGTGAAACCAGCCTTTAATATATTTGACTTTGGAAGTAATCAGGACTCGGACAAGACAAGTATTTGGACTGTTTTCCAATGGTTTTCAAAACTGACATGATCAAATAATGTTACAGACTCCAGGTGGCCTGATTTGGTCTATTTATTACATCATTATTTATTTTATGTTACTAAGCCAACTCAACAAACACATTGGCAGTGTATGGACCCAGAATTGATCAGCAGACATGTTGCAATTCAGCAGGACTAATTTGGGACTGTTGGTGCCCTAAATTGTTAAGAAATTGTTTTAGACATGCGGCCTAAATATACAGTGTGGTTTTTGTATACTTAAAGGGCTATTTAAGATATTTTATGGCTTATATACTAATTTTTACCCATCTAACTTAGTGTATGTAGTATAGTACATTTTAAAACAAAGGATTATTGTTGCTGTAAATGAATTTAGAGAATTTAAAACAATTTAAAGAATTTAGAGAATTTAAAACAAAGACCCTGAAGATATATCTAAGTTAGCCATCAACTAAACTGGTTTCAGATGCTTGAGGCCTTTGAAATTAAAGACAAGGGAGACACTGTGCCTTTAAGCTTCTGTAGTTTAACCAGGTAGTTTGGAAAGTCAAAATAGTAATTGATAATGTTCTCTAAAAACATGGGAATATAATTATCAGAGGTTCAATGTAAATAAACAAACTCTAGACCTAACAACTATTATATTTTTACTATTCAGGTAATGCTTAAGTACATTAGCAAGAGTACTTACATGTTCATAGAAACATGATTATGTGAGTTATATCATGATTACATTATGAGTAGCCCAGTAGTAGTTAAATTCTAGACTGTTTCATTAAGACCTGGAAACTGAAGGAGGTCTAAGGCTCCATTATAATATTCCAGTTGGGCCCCTAAAGCTTGTAATATATTAAAATACATTTAAAACATCTATTCAGAGCCCTCTAAAATACTTTCAAACTTCTTTGATTGTAACACTATATATGTGTAAGTATATTGTTATGGGCTGAATTGTGTCCTTCCTAAAATTACATGTTGAAGCTTTAACTTCCCGTTTATCTGAATTTAAGCATATTTGGAGATAAAATCTTTGAAGAGATAATTAAGGTAAAATCAGATCTTTAGGATGGACCCTAATCCAATATGACTGGTGTCCTTAAAAGAAGAGACTAGGACTCAGTGGGAGAAGATATGCATCTACAAGTCAGGGAGAGAAGCCTTGAAATGTAAGCAGCCCTACCAACTGAAATCTTGGTCTTGGACTTTGAGCCTCTAGAATTGTGAGAAAATGAATTTCTGTTGTTTTAGCCACCCTTTGTGGTCTGTTGCAGCCGGCGCGCTTCTCAATGAAACTAGGCCTTGCCATGTGGGGCCACCCAAGATGGGAGGGTCATGGTGGAGAGGTCTGATAGAATGTGGTCCACTGGAGAAGGGAATGGCAAACCACTTCAGTATTCTTGCCTTGAGAACCCCATGAACAGTATGAAAAGGCAAAATGATAGGATACTGAAAGAGGAACTCCCCAGGTCAGTAGGTGCCCAATTGCTACTGGAGATCAGTGGAGAAATAACTCCAGGAGGAATGAAGGGATGGAGCCAAAGCAAAAACAATACCCAGTTGTGGATGTAGCCAGTGATAGAAGCAAGGTCCGATACTGTAAAGAGCAATATTGCATAGGAACCTGGAATGTTAGGTCCATGAATCAAGGTAAATTGGAGGTGGTCAGACAGAAGATGGCAAGAGTGAACGTCGATATTCTAGAAATCGGCGAACTAAAATGGACTGGAATGGGTGAATTTAACTCAGATGACCATTATATGTACTACTGTGGACAGGAATTCCTTGGAAGAAATGGAGTAGCCATCATGGTCAACAAGAGAGTCGGAAATGCAGTACTTGGAAGCAATCTCAAAAATGACAGAATGATCTCTGTTTGTTTCCAAGGCAAACAATTCAATATCACAATAATCCAAGCCTATGCCCCAACCAGTTTAACACTGAAGAAGCTGAAGTTGAACAGTTCCTACAAGACCTGTTAGAACTAACACCCAAATAAGATGTCCTTTTCATTATAGGGGACTGGAATGCAAAAGTAGGAAGTCAAGAAACACCTGGAGTAACAGGCAAATTTGGCCTTGGAGTATGGAATGAAGCAGGGCAAAGACTAATAGAGGTTTGCCAAGAAAATGCACTGGTCATAGCAAACACCCTCTTGCAACAACACAAGAGAAGACTCTACACATGGACATCACCAGATGGTCAACACCGAAATCAGATTGATTATATTCTTTGCAGCCAAAGATGGAGAAGCTATATACAGTCAGCAAAAACAAGACCAGGAGCTGACTGTGGCTCAGATCATGAACTCCTTATTGCCAAATTCAGACATAAATTGAAGAAAGTAGGGAAAACCACTAGACCATTCAGATATGACCTAAATCAAATCACTTATGATTATCCAGTAGAAGTGAGAAATAGATTTCAGGGACAAGATCTGATAGACAGAGTGCCTGATGAATTATGGACAGAGGTTCGTGACATTGTACAGGAGACAGGGATCAAGACCATCCCCATGGAAAAGAAATGCAAAAAAGCAAAATGGCTGGGGAGGCTTTACAAATAGCTATGAAAAGAAGAGAAGCCAGAAGCAAAGGAGTAAAGGAAAGATAAAAGCATCTGAATGCAGAGTTCCAAAGAATAGCAAGAAGAGATAAGAAAGCCTTCCTCAGCGATCAATGCAAAGAAATAGAGGAAAACAACAGAATGGGAAAGACTAGAGATCTCTTCAAAAAAATTAGAGATACCAAGGGGACATTTCATGCAAAGATGGGCTTGATAAAGGAGAAATGGTATGGACCTAACAGAAGCAGAAGATATTAAGAAGAGGTGGCAAGAATACACAGAAGAACTGTACAAAAAAGATCTTCATGACCCAGATAATCATGATGGTGTGATCACTCACCTAGAGCCAGACATCCTGGAATGTGAAGTCAAATGGGCCTTAGAAAGCATCACTACGAACAAAGCTAGTGGAGGTGATGGAATTCCAGTTGAGCTATTTCAAAACCTGAAAGATGATGCTGTGAAAGCACTGCACTCAGTATGCCAGCACATTTGGAAAACTCAGCAGTGGCCACAGGACTGGAAAAGGTCAGTTTTCATTCCAATCCCAAAGAAAGGCAATCCCAAAGAATGCTGAAACTACCGCACAATTGCACTCATTTCACACGCTAGTAAAATAACGCTCAAAATTCTCCAAGCCAGGCTTCAGCAATATGTGAACCGGGAACTTCCAGATGTTCAAGCTGGTTTTAGAAAAGGCAGAGGAACCAGAGATCAAATTGCCCATATCCACTGGATCATCAAAAAAGAGAGTTCCAGAAAAGCATCTATTTCTGCTTTATTGACTATGCCAAAGCCTTTGACTGTGTGGGTCACAATAAACTCGGGAAAATTCTGAAAGAGATGGAAATACCAGACTACCTGACATGCCTCTTGAGAAACCTATATGCAGGTCAGGAAGCAACAATTAGCACTGGACATGGAACAACAGACTGGTTCCAAATAGGAAAAGGAGTACGTCAAGGCTGTATATTGTCACCCTGCTTATTGAACTTATATGCAGAGTACATCATGAGAAACGGCTGGAGCAAGCACAAGCTGCAATCAAGATTGCCGGGAGAAATATCAATAACCTCAGATATGCAGATGATACCACCCTCATGGCAGAAAGTGAAGAGGAATTAAAAAGCCTCTTGAAAGTGAAAGAGAGGGAAAAAGTTGGCTTAAAGTTCAACATTCAGAAAACTAAGATCATGGCATCCGGTCCCATCACTTCATGGGAAATAGATGGGGAAAGGGGAAACAGTAGAAACAGTGTCAGACTTTATTGTTTTGGGCTCCAGAATCACTGCAGATGGTGATTGCAACCATGAAATTAAAAGACGCTTACCCCTTGGAAGGAAAATTGGAAGAATCAATATAGTGAAAATGAGTATACTACCCAAAGCAATTTATAGATTCAATGCAATCCCTATCAAGCTACCAACAAATAATTTCACAATTTGTATGGAAATACAAAAAACCTCGAATAGCCAAAGCGATCTTGAGAAAGAAGAATGGAACTGGAGGAATCAACCTACCTGACTTCAGGCTCTACTACAAAGCCACAGTCATCAAGACAGTATGGTACTGGCACAAAGACAGAAATATAGATCAATGGAACAAAACAGAAAGCCCAGAGATAAATCCACGCACATATGGACACCTTATCTTTGACAAAGGAGGCAAGAATATACAATGGATTAAAGACAATCTCTTTAACAAGTGGTGCTGGGAAATCTGGTCAACCACTTGTAAAAGAATGAAACTAGAACACTTTCTAACACCATACACAAAAATAAACTCAAAATGGATTAAAGATCTAAACGTAAGACCAGAAACTATAAAACTCCTAGAGGAGAACATAGGCAAAACCCTCTCTGACATACATCACAGCAGGATCCTCTATGACCCACCTCCCAGAATATTGGAAATAAAAGCAATAATAAACAAATGGGACCTAGTTAACCTTAAAAGCTTCTGCACATCAAAGGAAACCATTAGCAAGGTGAAAAGGCAGCCTTCAGAATGGGAGAAAATAATAGCAAATGAAGCAACTGACAAACAACTAATCTCAAAAATATACAAGCAACTCCTATAGCTCAACTCCAGAAAAATAAATGACCCAATCAAAAAATGGGCCAAAGAACTAAATAGACATTTCTCCAAAGAAGACATACAGATGGCTAACAAACACATGAAAAGATGCTCAACATCACTCATTATCAGAGAAATGCAAATCAAAACCACTATGAGGTACCATTTCACACCAGTCAGAATGGCTGCGATCCAAAAGTCTACAAATAATAAATGCTGGAGAGGGTGTGGAGAAAAGGGAACCCTCTTACACTGTTGGTGGGAATGCAAACTAGTACAGCCACTATGGAGAACAGTGTGGAGATTCCTTAAAAAACTGGAAATAGAACTGCCTTATGATCCAGCAATCCCACTGCTAGGCATACACACTGAGGAAACCAGAAGGGAAAGAGACACGTGTACCCCAATGTTCATCGCAGCACTGTTTATAATAGCCAGGACATGGAAGCAACCTTATGCACCACATAAGAAAGCTGTGGTACATATACACAATGGAGTATTACTCAGCCATTAAAAAGAATACATTTGAATCAGTTCTAATGAGGTGGATGAAACTGGAGCCTATTATACAGAGTGAAGTAAGCCAGAAGGAAAAACATCAATACAGTATACTAACACATATATATGGAATTTAGAAAGATGGTAACAATAACCCTGTGTACGAGACAGCAAAAGAGACACTGATGCATAGAACAGTCTTATGGACTCTGTGGGAGAGGGAGAGGGTGGGAAGATTTGGGAGAATGACATTTAAACATGTAAAATATCATGTAAGAAACGAGTTGCCAGTCCAGGTTCGATGCACGATACTGGATGCTTGGGGCTAGTGCACTGGGACGACCCAGAGGGATGGTATGGGGAGGGAGGAGGGAGGAGGGTTCAGGATGGGGAACACATGTATACCTGTGATGGATTCATTTTGATATTTGGCAAAACTAATACAATTGTGTAAAGTTTAAAAATAAAATTAAAAAAAAAACCCTAAGATTTGTCAACATTGAGAAAGAGATGTGCTAAAAAAAAAAAAAAAAGAAAGTTACAACCAATCTAGATAGCATATTAAAAAGCAGAGAGATTACTTTGCTAACAAAGGTTCTGTCCAGTCAAGGCTATGGTTTTTCCTGTGGTTATGTATGGATGTGAGAGTTGGACTGTGAAGAAACCTGAGCACTGAAGAATTGATGCTTTTGAACTGTGGTGTTGGAGAAGACTCTTGAGAGTCCCTTGGACTGCAAGGAGATCCAACCAGTCCATTCTAAAGGAGATCAGTCCTGGTGTTCATTGGAATGACTGATGCTAAAGCTGGAACTCCAATACTTTGGCCACCTCATGCGAAGAGTTGACTCATTGGAAAAGACCCTGATGCTGGGAGGGATTGGGGGCAGGAGAAAAAGGGGACAACAGAGGATGAAATGGCTGGATGGCATCACTGACTTGATGGACGTGAGTTTGAGTGAACTCCGGGAGTTGGTGATGGACAGGGAGGCCTGGCGTGCTGTGATTCATGGGGTCGCAAAGAGCTGGACACGACTGAGCGACTGAACTGAACTCTGGTACTTTGTTATTGCAGCTTTAGCAAACTAATATATTTAGGTAATTGAAACAAAATTTCATAATACACTACTTTCCCTTGCAGTGTACTTTGCCTTGCTACTCTAGTAGTATCCCATTTTAATTAAAAAAAATATATATTAGTTGTGATTCACTCGTGAATCACAATCCATTTAATCCATTAAAAATCCAAGCTTAAAAAATTCTGCCCTTTGGTTAAGTAGTGCTTTCATGTAGCTGGGAAGATTATTATAGAGTGAGTTTATCATCTGTCTTAATGTTGCATCTGAAGTTCAGCTTTGACTTGGCAGTACTACACTAGCCTCCTTTTGTTTTCCATCTACCTATCCAAATTGAACTGTGGTGTTGGAGAAGACTGTTGAGAGTCCCTTGGACTGCAAGGAGATCCAACCAGTCCATAAGGAGATCAGCCCTGGGTGTTCTTTGGAAGGAATGATGCTAAAGCTGAAACTCCAGTACTTTGGCCACCTCATGCGAAGAGTTGACTCATTGGAAAAGACTCTGATGCTGGGAGGGATTGGGGGCAGGAGGAGAAGGGGACAACAGAGGATGAGATGGCTGGATGGCATCACCGACTCGATGGATGCGAATTTGAGTGAACTCCGCGAGTTGGTGATGGACAGGGAGGCCTGGCGTGCTGCGATTCATAGGGTCTCAAAGAGTTGGACACGACTGAGCAACTGAACTGAACTGATCCAAATTGAGGTATCTCTTTAAACAATAATCTGGAAACTATGAGATTGTTATTGTTGTTACTAATAGTGGCAGGTCTGGTTAGTCAGCAAAACAATAAGATCTTATGTACCAAGAGCCAAAAGAAATTGAAACTTAGTGTTTTTATGGGCCTTTAAATATTTTGCTTATTCAAAATTTTGCTTATATTTAATTTTTATGTATGTTAAGTATAACATAATGACAGAATTAAGAGAAGATTGGTCATTATCAATAAATATGAATGAAGATTAACTCACCTGCTAATAAAATTATTTTTGGGTTGTTTCACAAAGTACAAGCAGACCATGTTGCATATTGAAAAAGAAATGTTACAGAAAGACTAGAAATAAAGATATGAGAAAATGAAAACAGCAAGAAACAGGATTGTCCTGACATGAGACAATGTGAAGTTCATGCCAAAAAGCATTAAATGAGACAAAATACACTTTATAATGTTGAAAGGTATGATCCTGAGTGAAGTTTTAAATGTAATGAATGTCTGTGCACCAAGTAATGGAGCAGCTACCTTTATGAAAAAAGACGCTGTAGGACATGCAAAGAGAAACATCAAAAACACGAACACTAGAAGACTTCACCAAATCTCTCTCAGTGCAGTACACGTCACGGGAAAAAAGTTGTCTTCATAGAGCAATTTTTTCCTCAAATTTTCCAGGAAATTTATGTTTTTCCATGTCATGGGAAAATTCAGTTGAGGAATTGGGAAAATGAGAAAGCTTAGTAAATAACATAGAGATATTAGAGTTACTACTGGTTTGAGAGACCCATTGACATAAGTCAAAAGGAAGAGCTGGAAATGGTACTTGTAGAGTCAGATGTTAAGGCTTACATTCCCTAGGATCTTCACAGCAGTAATGATTTAATCTGTTAGTTTTGCTTGTAGCCAAATTCTGACAACATCTGTCTTTTAATTTCTCTGTTTAGACCATTTACATTTAATGTGATTATTAATGTGGGCCTCCTAGGGGGCTCAGTGGTCAACTCTCCGTCTGCACTGCAGGAGTTGTAGGTTACACGGGTTGGAATTCTGGGACAGGAAGATCCCCTGGAGAAGGAAATGGCAACCCACTCCAGTATTCTGTCCTTGGAAAGCCCATGGATAGAGAAACCTGGCAGGCTAGTCTGTGGATTCAAACACAACTTAGCGACTGAACAGTAACGATTATTAATATGCTTGAATTTCTGTCCAGCATTTTATTATTAGGTGTCTGTCCTCTCTGCTTTTCATTCTTCTGTTTCTGTTTCTCCTTTCCTGCCTTCTTGTGTATTATTTGAATGTTTTTATTATTCCCTTTTAATCTCTCTGTTTTTGACAGTATCTCTTTGTGTAGACTTTATTAGTTGCTATGGAAATTATGATATACATATGTTTTAATAATTACTTAAAATGAACATTTTACCACTTAAATTGAAATGTAGAAATCTTACCATCATATAGGTCTCACTGCTTTCCTCTTTATGTTACCATTGTTATATGTATTATATCCACTTACATCTGCATGTATGTATTATATAATGAGATTATTATGTATTACAAATGGAGATATAATTGACATGCTGGCTTAAAACTCAGCATTCAAAAACTAAGATCATGACATCCAGTCCCATCACTTCATGGAAAATAGATGGGGAAACATGGAAACAGTAGCAGAGTTTATTTTCTTGAGCTCCAAAATCACTGTGGACAGTGTTTGCAGTCATGAACTTAAAAGATGCCTGCTCCTTGGATGAAAGCTATGACAAACCTAGACAGCATATTAAAAAGAAGAGACATCACTTTGCTAACGAAGGTCCACATAGTCAAAGTTCTGGTTTTTCCAGTAGTCATGTATGGATAGGAGAGTTGGACCTAGAGAAGGCGAAGTGTCGAAGAACCGATGCTTTCAAACTGTGGTGCTAGAGAAGACTCCTGAGAGTCCCTGGGACAGCAAGGAAAGCAAACCAGTCCCTCCTAAAGGAAATCAACCCTAAATATTCACTGGAAGGACTGATGCTGAAACTGAAGCTCCAGTACTTCGGCCACCTGATGTGAAGAGCCAACTCATTGGAAAAGACCCTGGTGCTAGAAAAGATTGAAGGTAGGAGAAGAAGGGAGCAACAGAGGATGAAATGGTTGGACTGCATCATCAACACAATGGACATGAGTTGAGCAAGCTCGGGGAGATGGTGAAGGACAGAGAAGCCTGGTGTGCTGCAGTCCAGGGGGTCACAAAGAGTCAGACATGACTGAGCAACTGAACAACAACAATAATTGATACGAGATGTTATACTAGCTTCAGATATACAGTGTAGTGATTCAATTTTGTATATATTGTGAAATGATTACCACAATAAGTCTAGTTAACATCCATCATTGTACAAGGTTGCAGAAATTTTTTTTCTTGTGATAACACCTTTTCAGGTGTACTCTCTAAGCCACCTAACTTGCAATAGGATTTTATTGACCGTAGTCACCTTGCTGTACATTTCATCCCCTGGACTTATTTTATAACTGGAAGTTTGTACCTTTTCATCACCATCACCTGTTTTGCCCATTTCTTATTCCCCACCTCTGGCAACCACCAATCTTTTTTCTGTATCTGTGAGCTCATTTTTGTCATTTTTGAAAAAATTCCACGTATAAGTGAGATCAAACAGTATTTGTCTTTCCCTGTCTGACTTCACTTTAGCATAACGCTCTCAGGGTCCATCCAGCTTATTGCAAATGGCAAGATTTCTTTTTTTTATGGCTGAATAATATCCCATTGTATATATGTACACCACACTTTCTTTATCCATTCATCCATTGATGGACACTTAGTTTGTGTCCCTGACTTGACTGTTGTAAATAATGCCTCAGTGAACATGGGGTGCACGTATCGTTTTGAGTTAGTGCTTTGTGTTCTACAGATAAACACCAAGACGTGGAATTTCTGCATATGGTAGCTGTATTTTTAATTTGGGGAAGAACTTCCATACTCTTTTCCATAGTGGCTGCCCCAGTTTCACTTGTACCAACCATACATGAGGGTTCTCTTTTTCCCACATCCTTGTCAACACATGTTATTTCTTGTCTTTTTGCTAATAGTGATTTTAACAGGTATGAGATGATATCTCATTGAGGTTTGGATTTGCATTTCCCTGGTGATTGGTGATATTGAAGACTTTTTAATGTACCTGTTGGCCATCTATATGTCTTCTGTAGAAAATGTCTATTCAGATCTTTGGCCCATTTTTAAAAAGAATTCTTTGTTTTTTAGCTATTGTCTGGGAAGTATTTTTGATGTAATAATGTAATGTTTATAATTTTTTAACTGTTATACTCATTTTAAAGAATTTAAAAAGGAAAGGACAGTCCATTATAGTTACCCAAATATTTACCATTTCTCTTACTCTTCTTTCATTCCGATGTTTCAGATTTTTCTTAGGTATCATTTCCCTTCGAGCTAAAGAATTGCCTTTAGCATTTCTTTAAGAGCATTTTGCTGGAAACAAGTTGTCTGTTTTTTCCTTCATCTGAGATGCCTTTAATTCATTTTCATTTCTGAAAGATGTTTTCACCAGTTATAGAATTGTGGGTTGACAGTTGCTTTCCTTAAACCCTTTAAAAATGCTGTTTCTCTTTGTTTTGGCATCTCTTCCATCTGATGAGAAATCTGCAATCATTTGAAATATTGTGTGTACGTAATGTGTTGTTTTTCTCAGAGTCCTTTAAAGATGTTTTCTTTGTTTTTAGTTTTCAGCATCTTAAAATTTTTTTTGGATTTGGCTTTCTATATCTTCTTGGCATTTGCTGAGCTTATTGAATTTATTAGTTTATTCCTTCTACCAAAATTGGTAATTTTTTAGCCATTATTTCTCCAGATTTCTTTTTTCATTTTCCTCTTTTGAATTCTATTGAAATAATGTTAGGCCTTTCGGTATTGTTCCACAGGTCCCTGACGCTCTTAACTATTTTTTAGTCTTTTTTTATTTCTTTTCAGATGGTTAATTTCTAAAATTATCTATCTTTTAACTGACTGTTTGCTCTTATATCTCTGTTCTATTCTTGAGCCCATCTGTTAAATATTTTATTTCAGTTATTGTATTTTTCAGTTCTAAAATTTCCATTTGGTTCTTTACAGCTTTTATTTCTTGGCCAAGACTTTTTATCTTTACTTTTCTTTCAAAGTTTTGCCCTTATAGATTGCAGCATAGACAATAACTGATTCTAAGTCTTCATCTAATAACTCCATTATATGTGTCATCATGGGATTGGTGTTTGTTGATTATTTTTTACTTTGAGAGTTAACATTTTTTGTTTCTTTGTATGCTGAGTAATTTTTCCATCTATTTTGGATATTTGAGTATTAGAAGATTCTAGGTTTTGGTTAAATCCTCGGATGAATAATGTTCTTTTTAGTTTTTTAGAGCCACTTAACCTGATTGAAAGTGAAAGGGTTAGTCACTTGGTCGTGTCTGACTCTCTGGGACCACATGGACTGTAGCCTGCCAGGTTCCTCTGTCCATGGAATTCTCCAGGCAGTAATATTGGAGTGGGTTGCCATGCCCTCGTCCAGGGAATCTTCCTGACCCAGGGACCAAACTCATGTCTCTTACATCTCCTGCATTGGCAGGCAGGTTCTTTACCACTAGTGCCACCAGTTTGAAAATTTGACCCACCTTCTGTGGATTGTGGTTCCAGGATCAATTATATTTTCAAAACCTACTTTGTAGTGTCTTTTGGATCTGTTCATCATGTGTACCACCCAGTAGCCAGTGTGGGATCTACGCAGTGGTTTACTCTATGGTTTTCATATCCTTTGTTATGCTGTTTAAAATCAGGTCTATACATGATTCAAGAATCAAGATTGCTGGGAGAAATATCAATAACCTCAGATATGCAGATGATACCACCCTTATGGCAGAAAGTGAAGAGGAACTAAAAAGCCTCTTGATGAAAGTGAAAGAGGAGAGTGAAAAAGTTGGCTTAAAGCTCAACATTCAGAAAACGAAGATCATGGCATCTGGTCCTATCACTTCATGGGAAATAGATGGGGAAACAGTGGAAACAGTGTCAGACTTTATTTTTGGGGGCTCCAAAATCACTGCAGATGGTGACTGCAGCCATGAAATTAAAAGACGCTTACTCCTCAGAAGAAAAGTTATTACCAACCTAGATAGCATATTCAAAAGCAGAGACATTACTTTGCCAACAAAGGTCCATCTAGTCAAGGCTACGGTTTTTCCTGTGGTCATGTATGGATGTGAGAGTTGGACTGTGAAGAAGGCTTAGCATCGAAGAATTGATGCTTTTGAACTGTGGTGTTGGAGAAGACTCTTGAGAGTCCCTTGGACTGCAAGGAGATCCAGCCAGTCCATTCTGAAGGAGATCAGCCCTGGGTGTTCTTTGGAAGGAATGATGCTAAAGCTGAAACTCCAGTACGTTGGCTACCTCATCCGAAGAGTTGACTCATTGGAAAAGGCTCTGATGCTGGGAGGGATTTGGGGCAGGAGGAAAAGGGGACGACAAGAGGCTGAGATGGCTGGATGGCATCACCGACTCAATGGACGTGGGTTTGAGTGAACTCCGGGAGATGGTGATAGACAGGGAGGCCTGGCATGCTGCGATTCATGGGGTCGCAAAGAGTTGGACACGACTGAGCAACTGAACTGAACTGATACATGAATAGCCCAGAGGTGAGTCCCAGAGTTCATAAACAACTTTATGAGATTGCTTTTTTGAGTTCTCTTTCCCCTGTGATCTTTCTTATATTTCCTCTCTTCTTGGGGTCCACACTTTCCAGCCCACTTGCCAGAAAACTGGGCCTCTAGTTTCCCCGCTGCTGTGTACTTCCTCCAAATGCATTTGGATAGGGGGCCAAAAGAGAAAAAATGCAAACCAGACATTTGACCCATGATCTTGGGACCATCACTCTTTTGGTGGAAAAGGAGGATTTCCATCCCTCAGAAATTTAGTTATCTGCAGTGATCATCCTTCTAACATCAACTACAGAATTGTTTGGGGGTTGGGACTGGAGAGAATGGAAAAAAAATAGTAGTGAATTTACCTGCTCTGTGATCTTTAAAAGCATACCGATTTCTGGTTTTTTGACTAGAAAGAGAAATCTTCTCTGAGTACTCTTTTTGTATGCACTCAGTTGTACATCCAGCTTTTCTGCTGCTTTTTGAGAGGCCAGTTGATGAGAGAGGGGGATTTAAAAAAAAGGCCAGGTCATACTGAAGGGCAGAAGTCTAGGGAACCTCAGTGATGGTTTGGTGATACTTTGGATTCTGGTCTTTTCCCCAGGTCTTCTGCTACCATTTATTTTTCAGAATCTTCAGATGATTTCTCAATGCATTCTGTGCAAGGTCTATAGTTGGATTCAGTGGGAGAGACAAGGAAAAGTATGCTTACACCATCTCTCATAGGACCAGAACCATCAGATAGTTTTTTTTAAAGATGTGAATGTGTGAAACTAAGTCTAACTTGATGTTTAAGTTTCAGGGGGAAAACATCAAGAGATGAGCTCTCAAACATGTATTCACATTTTTGCCCATTTTCCTGAAAACTTATTTGCTACAAGCAGATAAATATTAGTAGTAAAGGTTATTCTGTGGAAAATCATCTATTTCTATGTAGAGTTCTATGGAAAATTTTCTGTATTCTAAAGATTTTGAAACATAGTTGTTTTTTTTTTTTAACATCTGTATAGTACTTCACTTCTCTTATTCATGTTGCGATGGCAAAAATACTGCAGAAATTACAAGATTCAAAGTTCCTTGGTGGAAGTGTGTTATGCTGGTTTTGTTATAGCTTCAGCTTTCAACATAGTTGCTCAGAGGACCTGGAATATAGGTAAGTGTTCTATAAAAAATAGTTTATTAAAGAGATAAATGAAAGATTATTCTTGAAGTCATTCTGATAGCTCTGTTCTACCTTTCATATGTGGACTTAAGCTCTCCATAGATCACACACCACTTTGGAGGATGTTCATACTATTAGGTATGTGGCAGAGAATCTCTTTCCTTTAATAGGTGTAAGAATGACCCATGTATCATTTAGAATTAGACTTGGCTACATATAACAGGCTTCCCTGGTGTCTCAGATGTAAACTATCTGCCTGCAATGCAGGATACCTGGGTTCCATCCCTGGGTCGGGAAGATACCCTGGAGAAGGGAATGGTAACCTACTCCAATATTCTTATCTGGAGAATCCCATGGACAGAGGAGCCTGGTGGGCTACAGTTAATGGGTCACAAAAGATTCCAACATAACTTAGTGACTAACACCACACACACATAAAACAAACAGTTCAGTTCAGTTCAGTCACTCAGTCGTGTCCGACTCTTTGCGACCCCATGAATCACAGCATGCTAGGCCTCCCTGTCCATCACCAACTCCCGGTGTTCACTCAAACTCATGTCCATTGAGTCAGCGATGCCATCCAGCCATCTAATCCTCTGTCATCCCCTTTTCCTTCTGCCCCCAATCCCTCCCAGCATCAGAGTCTTTTCCAGTGAGTCAACTCTTCGCATGAGGTGGCCAAAGTATTGGAGTTTCAGCTTTAGCATCATTCCTTCCAAAGAACACCCAGGACTTATCTCCTTTAGAATGGACTGGTTGGATCTCCTTGCAGTCCAAGGGACTCTCAAGAGTCTTCTCCAACACCACTGTTCAAAAGCATCAATTCTTCAGCGCTCAGCTTTCTTCACAGTCCAACTCTCACATCCATACATGACCACTGGAAAAACCATAGCCTTGACTAGATGGACCTTTGTTGGCAAAGTAATGTCTCTGCTTTTGAATATGCTATCTAGGTTGGTCATAACTTTCCTTCCAAGGAGTAAGCGTCTTTTAATTTCATGGCTGCAGTCACCATCTGCAGTGATTTTGGAGCCCCCCAAAATAAAATCTGCCACTGTTTCCCCATCTATTTCCCATGAAGTGATGGGACCAGATGCCAAAACCCAACAAAACAGCAGTGACTCAATTAAGATCTAGCTCATTTCTCTTTCATACCTGAAGGAAATTAGAGTTGGTCTGGGAATCTTTGGTGGGTCCACAGAGTCATCAGGAATGTTGCAGCTCTGCTGACTTCAGGAGCACTTCGTGGTCCTAATGACTATGGTTTATAGACATTATATGCTGTTTCCAAGCTGGCTGCAGGACAGGAACACAAGAAATTCACTTTCTGGTGGAGTCAGCTCCCTCAGAGGAGCCCTCCCACAACCCACACAACACTTCTGCTTCCATATCATTGTTCAGGACTTTGTCACATGACCACATCGCTCTCCAGGGTGGTCTTTTTCTGATGCATGGCCACCCTACATAATATTAGGATTTTCTTGCAGGGGAGGAAGGGAAGAACAGATGTTACAGTAGGCAGCTAGCCGTCTGTACTGTAGCCAGAGCTGCCAGAAACAATAGGATAGAGATTGAACCAGTGTAAATAAGAGAGATGATCATCATATTCTTAGAAAATGAGATAAATGGTTCTTAATATGCTTCAAGATCCTTGCAGATTCACTGAAGAAAAACAAAAATACAAAAATGTGACGTTTGTTTCCTTCCCGTTTCTGTGCCCCAAGCAAGTTGGTTTCCCTTTCTGGAGGCAACTACTGTGTCCATTGACCAGGGTTTCCATTATGTATTAGAAATATTGTACACAGTGTGACTGTAAATGTTGTATGAAATTAATTTTATATATTAAAATACATTGACATGGGGCATGAATCCCTTGGCGTGATGAAGACGAGATGGTGTTATAAAGAGAAAGGATGTAGTTGAGAACATGTGTGTGAATCAGATGGATACATGAAAAAACAGCTGAGAGTCATGGTCCCAGGCTCATGACCCTTCTGTCAGCTGTCTGGTGCCCTGAAACTGGTTCTGAAGCTTTGTTTTCTCTTTCTTCGCTGAGCTAGCTTGAATACGGGGATTCCTTAGAGTCGGAGTCACAGATACTGTGGGGCGAGTGCTTCTGATTGCCTTAAGCATTTTCATGAAAGGGCATAACATCAGGATGAAAAAAAAGCAACCCTGGTTTAAGGTTTAAAACCTTACCTGGTCAATGAGGACTTGCCTCTTTTATCATTCTTCTCATAGCTGCTGTTTGCTTCCCTCTGCTTTCTCCAAGAAGCCACTCGTTTCTGCCTCAGGGTTTGTGCCTTCGTTTCTGGCAGTGCCACCCCCAGAGTTTTTAACCCTCTCAATGAAGTTGGATCTTAAGTTTTCCCTTTTCTTTCTAAAGTTCATGAAGCTTTGAACTGCATTACATATGTTAATATATTAATATGAGCAGTCATATGAACAGTCACTGTTCCAGTGGTTTAGTGCCTGCAGTCACTGTAAGCATCCACTCAACATAAGTTTGTTGAAAAATATTTGGTGAGTATGATGATTAATTTTGTGTCAACTTGACTGGGCCACTGGGTGACTAGGCTTAGTCAAATATTATTTTGGGTGTGTCTGGATGAGATTAACATTTGAACTGGTAGACTGAGTAAACAAGACTTCCCTCCATAAGTAGGGAACTCCTCTTCTTTGACTGCCAGTAAGCTGGCTTCCCTGGTAACGCAGATGGTAAAGCGTCTGCCTGCAAAGCTGGAGACCCAGGTTTGATCTCTGGATCAGGAAGAGCCCCTGGAGAAGGAAATAACAACCTACTCCGGTACTGTTGCCTAGAAAATCCCATGGACAGGAGCCTGATAGGCTACAGTCTATGGGGTTGCAAAGAGTCGGACACAACTGAGCGACTACTTTACAGGCTGGGACATCAGGTTTTTTTCCCCTACTTTTGGACTTGAGCTGAATCCTTGGCTCTTCCTGGGTCTTACACCCAGTGGCCTTCTCCCTAGAACTATACTATCAGCACTCCTGGTTTCTCCAGCCTTTGGACTTGGACTCAACCTATACTGTTGGGTCTCTGAGCCTCCAGCCTACCAACTTCAGTCTAGGGGACTTGTCAGCTTCCATAATTGCATGAGCCAATTCCTTATGGTAAATTGGTTCATATGTATGATGTATAAACATACCCTACTGGCTCAGTTTCTTTAGAGAACCTGGATCAATACAGTGGGCTTTACAATCTTCCGTAAGGTAACTCTAAGAGGAGACAAAACATTTCTGAAAATCTCCACTGTGGATCTGAAGTAAGAAAGCCATCTTGTGGTGTTTCTGGGAATATCATGTGAAGTATATATATCCTTAGGGAACTGAGGCATAATTCTTTGCAACAGTTCTTAACATATTTTTTGCCAAAGTGCCCTTTGGAATTTTGGTGAAGTCTGTGTGACTCCTTAAATCAAAGGTTTAAATAAATAATTTCTTAAATAATACTGTTACATAAGAAACCAATTATAATAAAATGTAGCTATCAGAACACGGAAAAACAAATGTGGGATATTGTAAGATATATTCCTCTTTATTAAAGACTTAAATAGCAAGACAGTATATTTAAATATGGACAATTTAAAGCAAAATTTAGGGACTTTCCTCGTGGTCCAGTGGTTAAGAATCTGCCTTGTAATACAGAGGATGTGGATTTGATTCCTGGTCAGGAAACTAGGATCCCACATGCCGAGGAACAACAAGCTGACCCGCTGCAATTACTGAGTCTGTGCGCTGCACCTAGGGAGTCCATGTGCTGCCATGTAAGAGCCTGAATGCCGCAACTAATGCCTGAGGCACACAATTTTTTTTTAATTTATTTTTTAAAAAGATTGTTGAAGGTCATCAACATGACTAGACTACATGTCTGTTCATGTTCTAAAACAACCATATTTTGGTCCTAAAACTATTGTAATTTCAAAATAATGGTAAATGATATTTCAAGATATATGCCACAGATTTAATGTGATATGAAAATATTTGTTATTTCTATTTATGACAGAGTCACAGGAGCTACTAATATTTCCTTTGTTTCCTTCCTTCTTTTATAATGGAGGGAAATACTTAGTTTCATAGAATTAGTGAGGAAAGATGTCTGTGCTTAAAGACTCCTGACTTACACCTCCTCATTTCTTGGGGATCTGTGATTATCAGATATATGGACCTTAGGTTCACAACCTTTGGTAGGGAACTAAATTGGATCTTCACAAAAAGTACAGACAGGGTGTCTAAAAAACTGATTCTTAAATTCAGGAGCTTTCTGACAGTACCAAGACCATGAAGAATAAAAGTCAATATTTACTTAGGTCTTGTGTATTCCTTAGAAGGAAAGTTATGACCAACCTAGACAGCATATTAAAAAGCAGAGATGTTACTTTGCCAACAAAGGTCCATCTAGTCAAGGCTATGGTTTTTCCAGTGGTCATGTATGGATGTGAGAGTTGGACTGTAAAGAAAGCTGAGTGCCAAAGAATTGATGCTTTTGAACTGTGGTGTTGGAGAAGACTCTTGAGAGTCCCTTGGACTGCAAGGAAGTCCAGCCAGTCCATCCTAAAGGAGATCAGTCCTGGGTGTTCATTGGAAGGAATGATGTTGAAGCTGAAACTCCAGTACTTTGGCCACTTGATGCAAAGAGCTGACTCATTGGAAAAGACCCTAATGCTGGGAAAGATTGAGGGCAGGAGGAGAAGGGGACGACAGAGGATGAGATGGTTGGATGGCATCATTGACTCAATGGACATGGGTTTGGGTGGCCTCCAGGAGTTGGTGATGGACAGGGAGGCCTGGCGTGCTGTGGTTCATATGGTCACAAAGAGTCGGATGCGACTGAACTGAACTGAACTGTGTATTCATGATTTTGTTTTAAAAGTAACACAAGCATTTTTATAATACTTTATAATTTACATAAGATGTAGAAATATCTGGTCTCACTTTATCCTTTCAACAACAAAGTGAGACACACATAACATACACACAGACTGTGTATTCCATATGTTTGATTACTTCTGTTTAGTAGATGCAAAAGTTGAAGAGAGTCTCCGTTTAACCCCAAACACTTTAAGTACCTACTCAAAACCACAGTGTCAAATAATATCTACTTGTGAATTAGTGTGTGTGTGCTCAGTTGTGTCCAACTGTTTGCTATCCCATGGATTATACCCCACCAGGCTCCTCTGTCCATGGGATTTCCCAGGCAAGAATACTGAAGTGGGTTCGTCAGGAGATCTTCCCGACCCAGGGATCGAACCTGCATCTCCTGTATTGGCAGACAGATTCTTTACTGCTGCGCCACCAGGGAAGCCCACTTGTGAATCAGATTTGGGTCTCAATGCAAATAGATTTATGTTGCCATGAATTCTTATTTGCTGGTGAATTATGCATGTAAGTTTAAAGTGTATGAATCAATGGAACCTGTAATATACCCAGAACGTACTAGACAGCTGCCTCCCACAAAGACTTGTCCAAAATGTCACTAGTACTGAGGTTGAGAAGCCCTTGTTTAGATGAAAGTACTTAAAGAAAATCCCCACAAGCTCTGGCACTTAAGGATGGTAGGTGGAAATGTCGTTTTGTCCAACCAAGTTGATCTTAAATGCCTGGTCAAAGTCAATTTAAAAAGCTGTCACAAGGGGATTAATTTAATTGAATAATCTAATGTATGTGTGGAAAGTTCAGTTGTTACCTGAGAGATTTCAAACCATCGGCTCTTTGTATTACTGTATATATTAAATATTTTTTTAATTTGAATGGGGTGCATTGGTTGTTCAAAATAGAACTACATAGAACTGAACTACGTGAAACTGACAAGTTGTTTCAGATCCATATATTTATTATCCATTTGTTTATCTGAAATTGATTGAGGCACTCCTCCATCCTGACTTTGAATTAGGTGCTGTCGTACAAATATGAGTAGCATAGTGCCTGTCTTTCAGAAGCACCTAGATCTCTGGGTAAAATGGCTGTTAAACAGAAATAATGAAGAATAGGAAGTTCATGATAGAACTTCATGATGATGTGAGAGAACACTGGAGGACATCTCTCTAACCCAGAGAGAAAGAGGAAAGCTTTCTTCAAGGGGATTCACCATTTAACTATAGGCAAGGGGCATTTATGCATGCATGTGTAATTTAACTGGTAGCTAAATGTGTTGAATTGCTGTCTAATTTTCATACTCTGTAGATTCCTTCTTTTAAAAATTGGCGTATAGTTGCTTTACAGTGTTGTGTTCATTTCTGCTGTACAGCTAAGTGAATCAGCTATATGTATACATATATTCCCTCTTTTTTGGATTTCCTTCCCATTTACCCTATAGGTCACCACTCTATAGATTGTTCTGCTTCCTCAAAGAGTTAAGAAATCAAATTAAGTCACCATAGACAATTATTTTGTAATCCTGATCTTTTGGTTCACTTTCTGAGCAATTACTTTACATATTATCATAGGCATACTTAGAGGGTTGTCTGAAACATACACACACACACACGCGCATATATTTGTTGTTGTTGTCCAGTCACTAAGTCATACCTGACTCTTTGTGAACCCATGAACTGCAGCACGCGAGGCTTCCCTGTCTTTCACTGTCTCCCTGAGTTTGCTGAAACTCATGTCCATTGAGTCAGTGATGCCATCCAACCATCTCATCCTCTGTCACCCCCCTCTCCTCCTTCCTGCAATCTTTCCCAGCTTCAGGGTCTTCCAGTGAATCGGCTCTTGGCATCAGGTGGTCAAAGTATTGGAGCTTCAGCATCAGTCCTTTCAGTGAAGTGCAGATGTCCATGTGATCACTAGAGACTCTTCTGGCGATAGGTCCTGCATTTGGTTTGGATTATTCATACACATTTTGAACCAGGATCTTAGACTTAGTTTTATCCTTTGTGTATGTTGGTAGTTTCAATAGTTTACTAAGAATTGCCAGTCTGCTTATGTAACAGGAACTTTTTGCCACTATGAAAAATGTGAAATTTACCTTAAAACTTCTTTGAGAACAACAGCACTCCATCCTGCTGAAAGGATTTTGAAACTTTATTAATGTTAGTGTTGATATTGATGGTTAACAACTTCTCAGCCTTTATAAGGAATATATAAAATTCTGACTTTTAAGTAAGAAATACTTAAGCTAATTAAACCTCTCATCTATATTTTCAAAATCCATTTGCTGTCTTAATAGAGGTGTTCTTTCTTTTTTAAAATTAAGCAAACATCACTTAAACTACAATATGGTTTACTTGCTCATATCCTGTAATGCCTAGATGAAATAAGTTGGGGGTGTTGTATGATTGATATTTTCTTTTAAGTTTTAGAGTATCTCAGGTCAAGTATATTTTAAGTATAATTTTATAATCATTACTTATATAAGTTTGAAAATGAAAGCTTTAGTCGCTCAGTCGTAGCGGACTCTTTGTGACCCCATGGACTGTAGCCCATCAGTTTCCACTGTCCATGGGATTCTCCAGGCAAGAATACTGGAGTGGGTTGCCATTCCCTTCTGTAGGGGATCTTCCTGACTCAGGGATTCAACCCCGGTCTCCTGCATTGCAGGCAGATTCTTACCTTCTGAGCCACCAGGGAAGCCTGAATTACTCTATACTCAGTTCAGTTCAGTCGCTCAGTTGTGTCTGACTCTTTGCAACCCCATGGACTGCAGCACACCAGGCCTCCCTGCCCATCACCAACTCCCGGAGTTTACTCAAACTCATGTCCTTTGAGTCAGTGTTGCCATCGAAACATCTTTGTCATCTGTCATCCCCTTCTCCTCCAGCCTTCAATATTTCCCAGCATCAGGGTCTTTTGCAATGAGTTGGTTCTTCCCATCAGGTGGCCAAAGTATTGGAGTTTCAACTTCAGCATCAGTCCTTCCAATGAGTATTCAGGACTGATTTCTTTTAGGATGGACTGGTTGGATTTCCTTGCAGTCCAAGGGACTCTCAAGAGTCTTCTCCAACACCACAGTTCAAAAGCATCAATTCTTTGATGCTCAGCTTTCTTTATAGTCCAATGCTCACATCCATACATAACTGCTGGAAAAACCATAGCTTTGACTAGATGGACCTTTGTTGGTAAAGTAATGTCTCTGCTTTTTAATATGCCGTCTAGGTTGGTCATAACTTTTCTTCCAAGGAGCAAGTGTGTTTTAATTTCATGGCTGCAGCCACTGTCTGCAGTGATTTTGAAGCCCAAAAAAATAAAGTCTGTCACTGTTTCCCCATCTATTTCCCATGAAGTGATGGGACCGGATGCCATGATCTTCGTTTTCTGAATGTTGAGCTTTAAGCCAACTTTTTCACTCTCCTCTTTCACTTTCATCAACAGGTTTTTTTAGTTTCCCTTCACTTTCTGCCATCAGGGTGGTGTCATCTGCATATCTGAGGTTATTGATATTTCTCCCGGCAATCTTGATTCCAGCTTGTGCTTCATCCAGCCTTAATATGATTATGGCTGCAAACATTAAAGTTAATGAATTCTGTTGTCATAATGAATTCTCACATGTGTATAGATTGTCTTCAAGAAATTTGTGATTTAGACAGTGTTTGCCTTTTTGCCATCCAGCTTGATTATTTTTAGTCATTATCTAGAAAAAAGAAGACAAACTACTGAAGTTCACTGGAAACAATAAAGATTGTTATCATGGAATGTAGATCTTATTTGTTCTGTTCTTGTGGTAATAGTTTCTAATACATTACTCAGGACAAAGTTTCTTTCTCAGTTATGTTTGCTCTGTGCAAACATGGTTTCCAATATGTCTTTTGTTATGCCAGGAATTTTGTTTTCATTTCTGCTTGGTAGTCTCAGTTTTCTCAAGAAGATATACATAAATTAATTATTAGTGTCCAGAAGAATAGTTGTGCTGTTTGCTGCCCTCAGAAGTGAAACCACATACCATTCTGATGTCTAGGGATTTAGTCCAAAAGGTTTTTTTAAGAAGTAAGGCAAGTAATAGAAAAGAAGAAAACCAGGCTTGAATGTCGAGTGTTAGAGAATGCTTTTAGGGAATTAGAATTATAAATGGTCTGGAAACCTAATATATGTATAGCTAAGCTTTTGAACTACACGAAAAAGACTCAATAGAAGTCATTTGAAAGTTAGAACCTGCATCTGTACCTTGGACACACTGTCCTTTCTTGGCCCTGCAGGAGAACCCTAAGCTTAAAATTCTTTGAAGCAGATATGTTATCTCATTTTTCTAATAAGAATATATTAAAGGTAGTGTGTCACTGTCAGGTTTTAGGCATGACTGATCTGTGTATCAGTTTCTCCAAAATATATCTCTATTAATATGTCTCTGTTATAGTTTGAAACAATGAAATAGAGAGCAGGGATTATTACATTGTCCAATATTCAACTTACTGTTTTTCTGAATACTTTCTGGGGAGCTCCTGTTCGGTAGGAATCACACCGATGTGTCATTCTTAAAACTGCCGTATATATTTAAAAAATTTTTCAGGGATTTTAAGATTTAAGTTTACATATTCATTGTTTTTTCTGTTTAATGTATTTGGCTACGTTGAGTGTTGTGGCGTGTGGAATCTTCTTGCATCATACAGCATCTTTCATTGCAGAGCATGAACTCTGTAGTTGTGGTGCGGGCTCAGCAGTTGCTGTATGTGGGCTTAGTTGCCCCACAGCATCATGGAATCTTAGTTCTTTGACCAGGGATTGAACTCACGTCCCTGCATTGGAAGGCGGATTCTTACCCACTGGACCACCAGGGAAGTACCAATATTCATTGATTTAAAAAAATAATTCATAAAGAGTAGTGGTAGCTCAGCTGGTAAAGATCACCT
Source organism: Bos taurus (assembly GCF_002263795.3). Classification (NCBI taxonomy): domain Eukaryota; kingdom Metazoa; phylum Chordata; class Mammalia; order Artiodactyla; family Bovidae; genus Bos; species Bos taurus. The sequence goes on along the minus strand of NC_037336.1, from coordinate 23,322,881 downwards.
GCAATGCAGGAGACCCTGGTTCAATTCCTGGGTGGGAATGATTGCCCTCAAAATGGGATAGGCTATCCATTCCAGTATTCATGGGCTTCCCTGGTGGCTCAGACGGTAAAAAATCTGTCTGCCATGCGGAAGACCTGAGTTCGATCCCTGGGTTGGGAAGATCCCCTGTTGAAGGGCACAGCAACCCACTCCAGTATTCTTGCCTGGAGAATCCTCATGGACAGAGGAGCCTGGTGGGCTACAGTGCATGGGGTCGCGAAGAGTCTGACGTGACCAAGCGACTGAGCACGGTGCATAGCAGTACGATGTGAGCCCAGTCATAGCACTTGAACTTAGCCCAGTGTTCCAGATTCCCAAGTCGTAGTGTTTTTTTTTGTTGTTGTTTTCTTCTTTTTAAATTAAATTAAATTAATTTTTTTTAACTTTACAATATTGTATTGGTTTTGCCATATATCAACATGCATCCACCACGGGTATACACGTGTTCCCCATCCTGAACCCTCCTTCCTCCTCCCTCCCCGTACCATCCCTCTGGGTCGTCCCAGTGCACCAGCCCCAAGCATCCAGGAGAATGGCATTGAAACATGTATAATATCATATATGAAACGAGTCGCCAGTCCAGGTTCGATGTTTTTGTTTTCTTAAGAGTTGAATTGGCACTTCAGTGTATCTTGGAAAATTTGGCTAATAGTGTATGGAAGTTTGTAGTTATTAAACATCAAAGAATATCAGGAGATACCCAGATGGCATTTTTGTTTACATGGCATAAGGTATGCCAGAACTGTTAGACTGAGGAATTGTTTCAGACCAGACATTGGAAAATTCATGTAAAAAGACTGGCTAATTTCACCAATACATAAGTTAGTGCCTTGTAAAGCGAAAGAACAAGACTATGTCAGTGCTTCTAATAATGCGCCTTATTCTCAGAATATTAGTATTTTGATTACTATTTTTGCAGGCAGATTTTCAAGGGCATAACATTCAGAAGTTTGCTGCTGCTTCAGATACATTTATATGTTTTTGAGACTTTAATTTCAGCCCAGCATTTTTTTCCCCTATTTTTAACTTACAAGTTTTATTTCAAGCTAAAGAAAAGTCTGTTGAGGCTTCTTTTACAAATACATTACTGTATATAATTTTGCTTCAACTTTAGGAGTTATTTCCTGACATTTTACTTTGTATCTTTATTAAAAGTTGTATCTTTAGCAGGTGAACTATGTCTTCTATTCTGTGTAGATTCCTTTTTCTCAAAAACATCCCTTTCTGGTTACTTTAAATTTAAAATATAATTTTACCAAGCTTATATTATACAGAGTGAAGTAAGCCAGAAAGAAAAACACCAATACAGTATATTAACGCATATATATGGAATTCAGAAAGATGGTAATGATAACCCTGTATGCGAGACAGCAAAAGAGACACAGATGTATAGAACAGTCTTTTGGACTCTGTGGGAGAGGGCGAGGGTGGGATGATTTGGGAGAATGGCATTGAAACATGTATAATATCATATGTGAAACGAATCACCAGACCGGGTTTGATGCATGATACAGGATGCTCGGGGCTGGTGCACTGGGATGACCCAGAGGGATGGTACAGGGAGGGAGCTGGGAGGGGGTTCAGGATGGGGAAAACGTGTACACCGTGGTGGATGCATGTTGATGTATGGCAAGCCCATACAATATTGTAAAGTAATTAGCCTCCAATTAAAATAAATAAATTTATATTAAAAAAAGGACAAAAAAATAATTTTACCAGGCTAATCAGTATCCTGAGCAGCCGTTTTAATGCTTTCAAATTTTGAATGTAAGTCTGTAAAATTTTTAAAACTTTCTGTTTTGTTTATGTAGCACATTGTGCACGTGTGCTCAGTTGCTTCAGTCGTGTCTGACTCTTTGCGACCCTGTGGACTCTGGCCCGCCAGGCTCCTCTGTCCATGGGATTCTCCAAGCAAGAACACTGGAGTGGGTTGCCATGCCCTCCTCCAGGGGATCTTCCTGACCCAGGGATCCATGTAGCACATTACTGAGGTCTAATTAGATCGGTTAGTATTCTGAGCACTAGGGATAAAGTAATGGGAAAAAAAGATAAAATTCCCTGACCTCATGGAGTTTGCATCCTTGTGGAAACACAAAGCACAAATAAAAAAGAAATTGGCATGGAAAGGTTCCAGCAATGCCATGGGGTCCCCTGGTATGGACTGGGATCCAGGCAGAGGACAGAGAGGATGGCTGGTCTGCTGTGCTGCAGGCAGCCAGGAGCAGGGGCACTAGACTGGATAGGCAGTGGTGGGGGGCGGGGTGGGGGGGGGTGTCCTCTCAGCGGGGGACCATCCTCCTACTGTCCACGTGCATTAGACTCTGAAGGATCCATGACCAGCCATGTAACACTGGGGGCTTTTGCACTGAAGGGAATGGCTGCTAGTGGAGCAAAACACCGTGGAAATGGGCACCAGCTGTGTGGATAGCACGTGGAGCAAAGCCAGGCGTGGTCATGGTAGGGCCAGACCCAGAGTGGGCTCAATCTGATCAAACAAGCCTCTTGGGCTTCAGTATCTGGAGCAAGAGACCTTTCCAGGGAGACTCCTCATCCCAATGCTTCCAGGTTCATGACTCCTGGGGTTTCTCTGCTTTACTTGCCTCATACTATAACCCGGCCTGTCTCTTAGGTCCATTCTGCATTTTTGTATCCATTCATCAGTTCTATTTGGTTTGCTTGTTTTTGAGCCTCATAGTTTGTAATACTGCTGTTTTGTACAGTCAGTGTTCATGTAAACTGATCATGTAGATATAATAGTAAGGCTCCAGTGGGCTTACTGGGTGAGACTGGAAAGGCTTTAGAGAGGAGGTGGCATTCGAGGTACGGCTTGGAAGGAGAGAAGCAGGGAAGACTTTCTTGTCCATGGTATCCTGGAAGGATAAAGGAGTGCGGTGTGTCCAGGCAGTAGGGAGAAATTTTGTATAACTAGAAGTGTATAAAAGAAGGAGATAGTTTGGGAGAGGAGTGTTGGAAAAGTTGCCTTGAAATCATAGATACAGTGTCTCCAACCTCTTTTGTATGTATTGGTTTGGCCAAAGAGTTGGCTCAGCTTTTTGTGTGCGATGTGACAGAAAAACCCAAACAAACGTTTTTCGCCAGCCCAATAGAAACACAGTATGTCATAGGCGACCTCCTCATGTTCCTCATTTTAAAATCTCTTAAAATAACTGCTATTCATTTTTCCATTTAATGATTCCAGTACTGACAATTACATCTTCTTTCACTTGCATGTCTTCAGATAATCTCCTCCTATGCATCACCTGATTTTATCCTAACAATATCTAAGCGACACGAATCTGAAAATGCTATCCTAATATTGAAAAGTGAGGAAACTGAGGTGTGGAGAGACCCCATGATTTTCTCACAGTCACATGGCTGTGCTTGAATGGATGCCAGATCTGATTTTCAATTCCATATACTTACTGATCTCACTGGTGTGTAGATAAGCATTTTGTCCTTTTCCCCCTCAAATTATTGCATTTTTCTTTTCTCTATAGGACTTGGCTTTTACCCTGGAAGAGAGGCAGCAACTGAACATTCATGGCCTGTTGCCACCCTCCTTCATCAGTCAGGATGTCCAGGTCCTTCGAGTACTTAAGAATTTTGAGCGTCTGAACTCTGATTTTGACAGGTAACATGTTCCCGAAGGTGATTTTTTTATGTTTCTCTGAGGCAGCTGTCTAGTTTATGTCTTATTAGATGAGCAAGTTTAAATATTTAGTGCTTTAGAAAGAGTAGTCAGCTTTGAGGAAGATTTGCCTGTAAATACAGTAATGTTTGTAAAAGAATTTATCCTGTGTAGGAACATCTGAAGAAGATAAAATTTTCTTTTCTAAACTGTATCCACAGAGAAATGACTTTTTTCTCCTGTGACAGAGTTGTTGCTCTCAAGGTCAGTTACGGGGAGATGCCATTCCAGACTAGGTGAAAGTGGCTTTGAGTCAGACCTCAAGTACATTTTAGGTGAAAGTGCACTGTTCAGGTTTCCAAGTGTGGCTCCAACACTGTTCAGAGTTTAGGTCACTTACTTTGTCTGCAATCCAGTTTCCATGTTTATACAAGGGTAAAGGTAACATTGTTCCCCACCTTTGGAATTAGCCAGCTGAAGCTGAAATCCCAGCTGTATCTCACGAGCATTGGATCGCTGAGTAAACCGTTACAACCACTGCCATGACCACTGCATGTGTCTCACTGTTTTCTTTGGACTCTTTTTGTATTAAAATGTTGCATGCGTGCATGCTAAGTGGTTTCAGCTGTGTCTGATTCTGTAACACTGTGGACTGTATATCACCAGCCTCCTCTGTCCATGGGATTCTTCAGGCAAGAATAGTGGAATGGATTGCCATTTCTCCTCCAGGGGATTTTCCCGACCCAGGGATAGAACCTGCGTCTCCTATGGCTCCTGCATTGCAGGTGGATTCATTACCACTTGAGCCACTAGGAAAGCCCCTTAAGGTGTTAAACCCACCTAAACCTCAGTTTTTCCATCTCTGGGTTGAAGAGAATAATAGTTACTTGAAAATGTTATTGTGAAGGTTAGAAGAGAGAGCTAACCCAGTATCTAGTAAGTCTTCATAATAGGGTTCTCCAGAGATACAGAACCAACAGGATGTATATGTGTGATTATATACATAATGAGAGGGGGAGGGGTTTATTGATTGATTACTTGATTTTGATTGTTAAGAATGAGCTCAAGTGGAGGCTTGGTCAGTCCTAAATCTGCAGGTAGACTGGCCAGCTGGAGCCCTGGGGAAGAATCTGATTCAAGTTCAAAGGCTTAAACTATTTTTTTGTTGAGGAGTTAGAGGGAAGGTCAGTCTTTGTTCCATTAAGGTTTTTAAATGATTGGATGAGGCCCACCAACATTATGGAGGGTACTCTGCTTTATTCATAATACACCGATTTAGATGTGAGTCTCATCCAAAAACTACCTTCACAGAAAAGTCCAAAATAGTGGACCAGATATCTGGATACTGTGTCCCAGCCATGTTGACACATAAAATTAACCTCTCCTTTTCAACTTGGAAGCCATGACTTTCTCCTTAAACTAAACTTAATCTCTGCATAAAGACAATAAAAAGGTCATACTTGAGCCTAACATGATAGAACTAGCCCAGGAAAAACTGAAAACATGCTAACACTTTAACCTAAAAGAGAATGTAAAATCCTAAGGATATATTTACTTTTCTCCTTGATATCTTTTAACTTTAATACTATGATGTAAAGTTAACAATACATTTGACCCTTGAATCACACAGATTTGAATTATATGGGTCCGCCTATATGTGGATTTTTCTCAATAAATGCATCCTACAGTACTTACACAATCCATAGTTGATTGAATCTCTGAATGGGAACTACACTTGTAGAGGGCCAACTGTAAGGTATACCTGGATTTTTTGACTGTGTTAGGGTTGGCACCCTTAACCACCACATTGTTCAAAGCGTTCAGCTCAGTTCAGTCGCTCAGTCGTGTCTGTTCAGTTCAGTTTAGGTGCTCAGTCGTGTCCGACTCTTTGCGACCCCATGAACTGCAGCACGCCAGGCCTCCCTGTCCATCACCAACTCCTGGAGTTCACCCAAACCCATGTCCATTGAGTCGGTGATGCCATACAACCATCTCATCCTCTGTCGTCCCCTTCTCCTCCTGCCCTCAATCTTTCCCAGCATCAGGGTCCTTTCAAATGAGCCAGCTCTCCGCATCAGGTGGCCAAAGTATTGGGGTTTCAGCTTCAACATCAGTCCCTCCAGGACTGATCTCCTTTAGCATAGACTGGTTGGATCTCCTTGCAGTCCAAGGAACTCTCAAGAGTCTTCTCCAACACCCAGTTCAAAAGCATCAATTTTTCAGTGCTCAGCTTTCTTTATAGTCCAACTCTCACGTCCATACATGACTACTGGAAAAACCATAGCCTTGACTAGACGGACTTTTGTTGGCAAACTGTATTCAGGTACTATGATATACAGTCAGTGCATCTTATGTAACATGATAAAGGGATAAAAGGGAAAAATTATATTTGTTTATGTATCTTTGCATATGTATTATACATATTTATATATGCACAGATATATATGTATTTATGTACACACAAATGTATTCATAACATAGTAAGGAAGAAATACTCATAATAATTGCACTCCTCATTTCTATAGCTGGTCGTATTATCACAGCTGATATTTATAACTGTCTTCTTCCCCTACCCATTTCACATTTCCCTTGCTTTCAGCAAGTACTTCAGCCAGTCTTGATTCTTCCCCTGGTAGCCAAATTTTTAATTCTGAAGGGTCTGGCTCATTAGTAGTCCTATCGGAATTCGGTATTGTAGTTTTCCATTGACTTTAATTGTGGGGAGCCCCTAAGGGATCTCTTGTATTCCAGACATCCTTTTCCTTACCTCCATTATTGAGTGGTAGTCCAGTTTCCCTTTGGAGTCAGGATCGGTCACCCCCACCAGCACAGTAACTTACTTCTTTGCCTGTTGATTCAGAGGCATGTGGTACCCAGAGTGGTCAGTGGCGGTCTTAACTTCCAGTTCATTGGAATCATTGTCTCCCAGTAAGACATTCTTCCCTTTGGAATGAACACTTTGGGGCCAGCGGAGCATAAGATCTCAGGGACAGGAAGCAGGAATTGATAGTGGATCACTTGGGGGCTTCCCAGGTGGCTCAGTAGTAAAGAATCTGCCTGCCAGGCTGGAGTTGTAGGTTTGATCTCTGGGTCAGGAAGATCTCCTGGAGGAAGGAATGTGGCTGTCGCCCCCTCCAGTCCATGGGGTTGCAAAGAGTCAGACACGACTGAAATGACTAAGCACACACGCATAGTTGGGAATGACAGCGATGGTGCCACTTCTGTTTCGACCCCCCTTGATTCTGGGACCTGTGAATGCTGGCTGTGGGAGAAATAGAACCATATATTGGGCTCTGATTCAGAGCAGGTATAGCCTCCCAGAGAACCTTGCCCAGCTTTGCGACATGTTGCCCCCTAGCTGGTACTGTAACTGAATCTTCAGAAGGCCATTCCAGCATTCTGTTAAGCCAGCTGCTTTAGGATGTTGGGCAACATGTAAGATCAGTGGGTTCGATTAGCAGGACCCATTGCCTCACTTCATTTTCCCTGACGTGAGTTCCTTGGTCAGAAGCCATGCTGGGTAGAGTACCATGATGTTGAATGAGGCATCTTGTAAGTCCCTGGAGGGTAGTGTTGACAGGAACATTGTATGCAGGGAAGGCAAGTCTTCATACAGAGTGAAGGTCTATTCCAGTAAGAGCCAATGCTGTTCCTTCCATGGTAGAACTTGTCCAATGTAATCAACTTGCCACCAGGGAGTTTGCGGATGACCACATGGGACAGTGCGTATCAGGGGCTCAGTGTCAGTCTCTGCTGCTGGCAGTTTGGGCCCTCAGCAGTGTCTGTGGCCAGGTCGGCCTTGAGGGTGGAAGTTCATGTTGCTGAGCTCATGGGTACCCTTTATCCCTGCCATGACCACTTCTTTTATGAGCCTGAAGGTGGTAATGGGCTTCCCAGGTGGCACAGTGGTAAAGAATCGGTCTGCCAAGCAGAAGATGTGGGTTTGGTCCCTGGGGTCAGGAAGATCTCCTGGAGGAGGAAATGGCAACCCACTCCAGTATTCTTGGCCTGGAGAATTCCACTGACAGAGGAGTCCGTTGGGCTATAGTCCATGTGGTCGCAGTCAGACATGACTGAAGAGCACCCCTCCACACACACACAGGTGGTAATGGGTCAGCTGAGGAAAGGCTGACTCAGTTATTCATCCATGTGTATTTGCTTCTTAAACTTTACCATCCCTTCCATGTGTTTCTAAAGTCCTTCCTTTATTCTCTTTCATTTTTACTTTACATTCTTTTCCTGGGCCATTGTATCACTTGCCTCCTCAGAGCTAGTGACTTCGTAGTTTTATTGCAGAATGTCCCTCAAATACTGAGCATCAACTTAGTGTCAGGTGCTCTTTTCAATACTGGGATTAGAGGCAATGATCTCTGCCCTCATGAAACTTAGGTAAATTATTTTTGAAAAGTAGTAAATGGTAAAATAATGAATGAATTATTTAATATGCTAGAAAGTGACAAATGCTTATGAAAAAAAGAGAAGATGGAGTGTGGTAAGAGGGACTGAGAATGCGAGGGGGTGGGTAGGGTCACTTTTCATTGTTTAGTTCCATGGTCAGGATGGACTTCAGTGAGAAGGTGGGTTATGAGTGAGTAATGAAAGGCAGTGAGACAGTTAGCCATGAGGAGACTGAGGAGCAGTGTTCTTTTAGCTGGCACATTCAGGGACCAACAGGGAGACGTGTGTCTGGAGCAGGATGAGTGAGTAGGAGAACAGTAGGTCAGGAGAAGAAGTTAGGTCATGGAGGATAGATTGTTAAAGATGGATTATGGAGGCCATAGTTGTAAGGCTTTTGCTGTTTCTCTGAGTGAAAGAGGGGCTCATTCAAGGTTTTGAACAGAAGGTCAGCATGATCTGAGCTATATTTCTAGAAAACTTTGCAATGTTGAGAATAGAATATAAGAGTATTTAGGAGACTTACAGGCAAAAGATGATGGTGATTTAGATCCTGGATGGTAGCAATGAAGGTGTGTAGATTTAGATAGATCTTGAAGCAAAATCACTGCAGATGGTGACTGCAGCCATGAAATTAAAAGACGCTTACTCCTTGGAAGAAAAGTTTTGACCAAACTAGACAGCATATTAAGAATTCTGCAGAGACATTACTTTGCTGACAAAAGCCCGTCTAGTCAAGGCTATGGTTTTTCCAGTAGTCATGTATGGATGTGAGAGTTGGACTATAAAGAAAGCTGAGTGCCGAAGAGTTGATGCTTTTGAACTGTGGTGTTGGAGAAGATGCTTGAGAGTCCCTTGGACTGCAAGGAGATCCATCCAGTCCATCCTGAAGGAAATCAGTCCTGAATATTCATTGGAAGAACTAATGTTGAAGCTGAAACTCCAAAACTTTGGCCACCTGATGCAAACAGCTGACTCATTTGAAAAGACCCTGATTCTGGGAAAGATTGAAGGTGGGAAGAGAAGGGGACAGCAGAGGATGAGATGGTTGGATGGCATCACCGACTCAATGGGCATGAGTTTGAGTAAACTCCAGGAGTTTTGATGGACAGGGAGGCCTGGCGTGCTGCAGTCCATGGGGTCACAAAGAGTCAGACACGACTGAGTGACTGAACTGAACTGAACTGAAGCAAAGCTAGTTGTAAAGAATATGTCTGCCCGTGCAGGAGATATAAAAGAGGTTCGATCTGTGGGTTGGGAAGATCCCATGGAGGAGGGCATGGCAACCCACTCCAGTATTCTTGCCTGGAGAATCCCAGGGACAGGATCCTGGAGGGCCACAGTCCATGGGGTCACAAAGAGTTGGACATGACTGAAGCAACTTAGCACTGAAGCAAAGCCAGCATAACCTCGTAATGTAATAGAGATAAGTGTTAGAAAGCCTCTAGAGCCCAGGAGAAAACAGCAAAGAAAGAAAAAAAGGAATGATCAGTGAAAAGGGAAAATCAAGAGAATCTGGTGACCTGGAATTCAGGTAAAGAGAGTGTATGGAGCTGTAGGGAAAACCACTTGTGTCAAGTGTCCTAAAAAGTGTTGACTTAGCGATGATGATTTCCACATGGCTAGATCAGTGTTAGCATCATCTTTTAAAAGTCATCATTTTCTTCCCAGTTGTTAGTGTTGGGAGTTGAAATAACATCTATTTGCCACGGATTAGAATCCTTGTGTCTCTGACTCCAAATTCTATGCATTTTCAACTATTTCAGAGAATGAGAATCAATCCAAAAAGGCTGGTAGGACTATTAAGGACAGTTTTGCAAGATTATTCCAAGTTGTACCAAACAGTTTAAGTTTTACTGTATAAACCACTGAAGATTACAAGTAATATGATAAGGTTGATATTTTAAAAGATAATTCTGGTTCAGAAATGCCTCTAGAAAGAAAAAGACCTCTTGATCTAAATAATTAGAAAAGCCCCTTAAACTTTCTTACCTTAGTAATTTTTAGGGTCATTGTTAACATTCCGTAGTTATTTTCTGCTTGTCATTTTTCTTGGCTCTTCAGTACTGCAAATTAAATGATGAAGTCTTTGTATTTAGTTAGTTAAGTTACTGTTTAAACTTTATCTATAGTGGTATTTTTCATTTGTCTTTCATTTTAAAATAGGGATACCTGGAGAAGGAAATGGCAACCCACTCCAATATTCTTGCCTGGAGAATCCTATAGACAGAGAAGGCTGGTGGACTATGCTTCATGGGGTCACAAGGAGTTGGACAAGACTAAGTGACTAACACTAACAAATAACCCATAGGTGAAAGAAGAAACCAGAAAGAAAAAGTTTAACTGAAGGAATTGAAAATACAAAATTTAAAAATTCGTGTAATGAAGCTAAGGCAGTGCTTTGACTGAGATTTATAGAATTAAATGCTTATGTTAATAAAATAGGTATCAAATCAATGATCTACGCTTCTATTTTAAGAAACTAGACAAACAAAAACAAATCCAAAGTGAACAGTAAAAAGGAAGTGCCAAAGATTGGAGTTGAAATCAAATAAATAGAAAGCAGAAAATTTAATAGAGAAAAATCACTGAAACCTAAATATATTTTCCAGGAGATTAAAATTCTTTTGTGGACTCCCTTGCTCATAAAATAAAGTCTAAACTCTTTAACTGGAAAAAAAAAATAGGGATAAAGTCATTTAAATATTAAATAAAACTGTGCTGTTTCAGCCCTGATTTTAGTGTTTGAATGACACCAGCTCAGGTTATTGTTCTTTATTTTTTTAGATGATTAGGAATATTTCTTTATTTTTTTAAACTGCAACCTGATCCAATTTTTATTTTATTATTATTTTGGCTACACTGGGTCTTTGCTGTGGGGCTAGGGCTCTTCATTGTTGCGCACAGACTTTCTCTACTTGTGGTATGCAGGCTTCTCTAGTGAAGCACGTACTCTAAAGCATGAGGACTCTCTAGTTGCAGCGTGTGAGCTTAGTTGGCCCATGGCATGTGGGATCTTAGTTCCCTGACCAGGGATCAAACCCATGTCCTCTGCATTGGAAGATGGGTTCTTAACTACTAGACCACCAGGGAAGTCCCAGGAATATTTCTAAAGTCTTTTTTGATCAGATGTTTTCTATGTGACCTAAAAATTACTGTATGTGTTCAGTAGCTGAGTCGTGTCCAATTCTTTGCTACCCCATGGACTGCAGCACACCAGGCTTCCCTGTCCTTCACCATCTCCCGGAGTTTGCTCAAATTCTTATCCATTGAGTCGGTGATGCTGTTTAACCATCTCATCCTCAGCCGCCCCCTTCTCCTTTTGTGTTCAGTTTTTCCCAGCATCAGGGTCTTTTCCAATTAGTTGGCTCTTTGCATGAGGTACTCGAAGTTTTGGAGCTTCAGCATCAGTCCTTCCAGTGAATATTCAGGGTTGATTTCCTTTAGCATTGACTGGTTTGATCTCCTTGCAGTCCAGGAGACTCTAGAGTCTTCCTCAGCATCAGTTCTTCAGCACTCAGCCTTCTTTATGGTCCAACTCTCACATCTGTACACGACTACTGGAAAAATCATAGCTTTGCCTATGTGGACCTTTGTTGGCAAAGTGATGTCTTTGCTTTTTAATACTTTGTCCAGGTTTGCCATAGCTTTCCTTCCAAAGGGCAAACATCTTTTAATTTCATGGCCACAGTCATCACCCACAGTGATTTTGGAGCCTAAGAAAATAAAATCTGTCACTGCTTCCACTTTTTCCCCTTCTGTTTGCCATGAAGTCATGGGACCAGATGCCATGATCTTCGTTTTTTGAATGTTGAGTTTTAAGCCAGCATTTTCACTCTCTTCTTTCACCCTCATCAAGAGGCTCTTTAGTGTCTCATTTTCTGCAATTAGAGTGGCATTATCTGCATATCTGAGGTTGTTATTTCTCCTGCAGATTTTGATTATAGCTTGTAATTAATCCAGCCCAGCATTTCACATGATGTACTCTGCATATAAGTTAAATAAGTAGGGTGACAATTTACAGCTTTGTTGTACTCCTTTCCAGTTTTGAACCAGTGTATATGTTGTTGCAAACATTTAGTTTTATAAACAGCTATTTTATGACTGTGTTGGAATGTAGATCTAATTATGTCCCATTTCCACAGGTATCTTCTCTTAATGGATCTTCAAGATAGAAACGAAAAGCTCTTCTATAAAGTGCTGATGTCTGACATTGAGAAATTCATGCCTATCGTTTATACTCCCACTGTGGGTCTAGCTTGCCAACAATATAGTTTAGCATTTCGGAAGCCAAGGTATGTAAAGTTTTATTTTACAGTTTGTGTCTTCATTTATTTTTTGTCAAGTTTTTGCTACAATTAAAAAAATTATGTAATGAGATAGAAGTTCAGAAAAATCTACAACTTCATTTGGGCCCCTGGTGGCTCAGACGGTAAAGAATCTGCCTGCAATGCGGGAGACCTGGGTTCGATCCCTGAGTTGAGACGATCCCATGGAGGAGAGCATGGCAACCAGTTACAGCATCCTTTCGTGGAGAATCCCCGTGGATAGAGGAACGTGGTGGGCTAAAGAACATTAAATATAAATGTATATATGACATTTTAAAATACAGTGTTTCATTCCTAGATTTAAGATCATGGGGAAGTTATTTTTTATAAACCAATTTGTATTTCCTTTTACAGATACTAAATGAACATTTTTTGGGTAAAAAAGGTAGTTGATCATAACTAAGTTTGTCTTTGAGATAGTAATTGCCTCTATTATGTGTACATTTTGTAACTTAAAGATTTTAGATTTTCCTGAAAATAAGGAGTATTGTTATTTAGTCGCTAAATTGTGTGCGACTTCTGTGATGCAGTGGACTGTAGCTCATCAGGCTCCTCTATCCATGGGATTTGTGGGTTGCCATTTCCTTCTCCAGCAGATCTTCCTGACCAAGGGATTGAACCCAAGTCTCCTGAATTGGCAGGCGGGTTCTTTACCACTGACCCACCATAGAAGCCCAAGGAGTATATTATTTCCTAAATTCAGAGTTGGCATTAAACAGGCCCTTTTGTTGATTTCCTTTAAGTGAAATTGTAACCATCTTTAAAGATATGTAAAATATAAAATGTAGTTTTTTAAAACCATGGCTTTATCACATTACTTTAAATACTTTTGCAGCAAGGAACAATTGAAATAAATATTAATGCTTTTAACAGCAGCAACAACAAAAGCTCAAGTTGAATATTTATGTGCTGCTTATAGTTCTGAATTTAAAATAAGAAGAAATGTTTATAAGTTTCTATCACAAATATAAAAGCCTACTGTAAGTTCTGTCATTGAAAGGAATGTTTCAGAGGTAAGATCTGAAAGTTAGTAGATTTCACAAAGGTGTATTGATGTAGTGGTAATATTTTGCACATTTGTGCCAATTGCCTTTTTTATAAAGAAAATAATTAGCCACATTATCCCTTATATAAAGAGAATAATCAATTGTAGATGGTCTGTTTAATTTCCTTAATAGCACATATCTGTATTGCATTTATATAATGGCTATGTTAACAGAGAATTTTTTTTTCATAGAAAAACAAGAGTTAGAATTTAGCTGGTAACTGTATTATGATGAATAATTCTTTTTTGAGTATATAAATATTTTATTTTTAAATTAAGCAATGCTGCTGCTGCTGCTGCTAAGTCGCTTCAGTCGTGTCTGACTCTGTGCGACCCCATAGACGGCAGCCCATCAGGCTCCACCATCCCTGGGATTCTCCAGGCAAGAATACTGGAGCAGGTTGCCATTTCCTTCTCCAATGCATGAAAGTGAAAAGTGAAAGTGAAGTCGCTCAGTAGTGTCCGACTCTTAGCGACCCCATGGACTGCAGCCTACCAGGCTCCATCCATGGGATTTTCCAGGCAAGAGTACTGGGTGGGGTGCCATTGCCTTCTCCAAATTAAGCAATACATGTTCATTATTGAAAAATGAGAAAATACAAATATACAAAAGAAGTATTTTAAGAATACCTAGTTTCATGATAACAAAAAAACTCGATGCAATACTGTTTTCCTTATAGAAAGGATCATCTATATAAACTGTTGTTTACCTATCAGGTTATAGGTAGGTAAGTAGATAGATAGATAAATAGGAGGGGAGAGGGAGAGGCAGAGATGGGGTGAGATGTAGCACAGCATTTGTATCAAAATGCTCACACGTATTAATTTTAGGTGACGTATTCATGGTATTCTATCAGATTTTATGCAGTATTTCAAATTATTTTTTAATTTTTTTATTGAACAATAATTGCTTTACAGAATTTTTTTTTTTTTCTGTCAAGCCTCAACCTGAATCAGCCATAGGTATACATATATCCCCTCCCTTTTGAACCTCCCCCGGTCTCCCTCCCCACCCCACCCCTATAGGTTGATACAGAGCCTCTGTTTGAGTTTCTTAGCCATATTTCTTAGCCAAGTTCCCATTGGCTATCTTGCATATGGTAATGTAAGTTTCCATGTTACTCTTCCCATGTGTCTCACCCTCTCCTCCCCTCTCCCCATGTCCATAAGTCTATTCTCTATGTCTGCTTGTCCATTGCTGCCCTATAAGTAAATTCTTGAAGACCATTTTTATAGATTCTGTATATATGGATTAGAATACAATGTTTATCTTTCTCTTTCTGACTTATTTCACTCTGTATAATAGGTTCTAGGGTCATCCACCTCATCAGAACTGACTCAAATGCATTTCTTTTTATGGCTGAGTAATATTCCTTCATGTATATGTACCACAACTTCTTTATCCATTCATTTGTTGATGGATATCTAGGTTGCTTCCATGTTCTAGCTATTGTAAATCGTGCTGCAACGAACAATGGGATACATGTGTCTTTTTCAATTTTGGTTTCCTCAGGGTAGATGCCTAAGGAGTGGGATTGCTGGGTCATATGGTAGTTTTATTCCTAGTTTTTAAAGGAATCTTCATACTGTCTTCCATAGTGGCTGTATCAATTTACATTCCCACCAGCAGTGTTAGAGTGTTCCCTTTTCTCCACACCCTGTCCAGCATTTATTGTTTGTAGACTTTTTGATGATCACCGTTCTGATTGGTGTGAGGTGATATCTCATTGTAGTTTTGATTTGCATTTCTCTAATAATGAGAGATGTTGAGCATCTTTTCATGTGTTTGTTAGCCATCTGTATGTCTTCTTTGGAGAAACGTCTGTTTAGGTATTTTTCCCACTTTAGTATTGGGTTGTTTGTTTTCCTGATATTGAGTTGTGTGAGCTGCCTATATATTTTGGAAATTAATCCTTTGTCAGTTGTTTCATTTGCTATTAGTTTCTCCCATTCTGAGGGTTGTCTTTCCACCTTGCTTATAGTTTCCTTTGCTGTGCAAAAGCTTTTAAGTTTAATCAGGTCCCACTTGTTTACTTTTGGTTATATTTCCATTACTCTAGTAGGTGGGTCATCAGAGAAGGCAATGGCAACTCACTCCAGTACTCTTGCATGGAAAATCCCATGGATGGAGGAGCCTGGTGGGCTGCAGTCCATGGGGTCGCTAAGAGTCAGACACGACTGACCGACTTCACTTTCACTTTTCACTTTTATGTATTGGAGAAGGAAATAGCAACCCACTCCAGTGTTCTTGCCTTGAGAATCCCAGGGATGGGGGAGCCTGGTTTGCTGTCATCTATGGGATCGCACAGAGTCGGACATGACTGAAGTGACTTAGCAGCAGCAGCAGCAGCAGGAGGTGGGTCGTAGAGGATCTTGCTTTGATTTATGTCATCGAGTGTTCTATGTTTTCCTCTAAGAGTTTTATAGTTTCTGGTCTTACATTTAGGTCTTTGATCCATTTTGAGTTTATCTTTGTGTATGGTGTTAGGAAATGCCCTAATTTCATTCTTTTACATGTAGCTGTCCAGTTTCCCTAGCACCTTTATTGAAGAGGCTGTCTTTGCCCCATTGTATCTTCTTGCTTCGTTTGTCAAATATAAGGTACCCATAGGTGCATGTGTTGATTTCTGGGCTTTCTATGTTGTTCCATTGGTCTATGTTTCTGTTTTTGTGCCAATACCATACTGTCTTGATGACTGCAGCTTTGTAGTATATTCTGAAGTCAGGCAGATTGATTCCTCCAACACCATTCTTCTTTCTCAAGATTGCTTTGGCTATTTGGGGTCATTTGTGCTTCCAGAGTTGACTCATTGGAAAAGACTCTGATGCTGGGAGGGATTGGGGGCAGGAGGAGAAGGGGACGACAGAGGATGAGATTGCTGGATGGCATCACTGACTCGATGGACGTGAGTCTCAGTGCACTCCGGGAGTTGGTGATGGACAGGGAGGCCTGGTGTGCTGTGATTCATGGGGTCGCAAAGAGTCGGACATGACTGAGCGACTGAACTGAACTGAACTGTGCTTCCATATGAATTGTGAAATTCTTTGTTCTAGTTCTGTGAAAAATGTCATTGGTAATTTGATAGGGATCGGGTTAAATCTGTAGATTGCTGATTCTTCCTACCCAGGAACATGGAATATCTCTCCATCTGTTTATGTCATCTTTGATTTCTTTCATTCAGTTCAGTCGCTCAGTCATGTCTGACTCTTTGCAACCCCATGAACTGCAGCATGCCAGGCCTCACTGTCCATCACCAACTCCCGGAGTCCACCCAAACCCATGTCCATTGAGTTGATGATGCCATCTAACCATCTCATCCTCTGTCGTCTCCTTCTCCTCCTGCCCTCAATCTTTCCCAGCATCAGAGTCTTTTCCAATGAGTCAGCTCTTTGGATCAGGTGGTCAAAATATTGGAGTTTCAGCCTCAACATCAGTCCTTCCAGTGAACACCCAGGACTGATCTCCTTTAAGATGGACTGGTTGGATTTCCTTACAGTCCAAGGGACTCTCAAGAGTCTTCTCCAACACCACAGTTCAAAAGCATTAATTCTTCGGCACTCAGCTTTCTTTATAGTCCAACTCTCACCTCCATACATGACCACTAGAAAAACCATAGCCTTGACTAGATGAACCCTTGTTGGCAAAGTAATGTCCCTGCTTTAATATGCTGTCTAGGTTGATTGTAGCTTTCCTTCCAAGGAGCAAGCATCTTTTTATTTCATTGCTGCAGTCACCATCTGCAGTGATTTTGGAGCCCAGAAAAATAAAGTCAACCGCTGTTTCCCCATCTATTTCCCATGAAGTGATGGGACCGGATGCCATGATTTTAGTTTTCTGAATGTTGAGCTTTAAGCCAACTTTTTCACTCTCCTCTTTCACTTTCATCAAGAGGCTCTTTAGTTCTTTTTCACTTTCTGCCATAAGGGTGGTGTCATCTGCATATCTGAGGTTATTGATATTTCTCCCGGAAATCTTGATTCCAGCTTGTGCTTCATCAAGCCCAGTGTTTCTCATGATGTACTCTGCATCTAAGTTAAATAAGCAGGGTGACAATATACATCCTTGATGTACTCCTTTTCCTATTTGGAACCAGTCCGTTGTTCTTTTATTAGTGTCTTATAATTTTCTGTGTACAGTTCTTTTGTCTCTTTAGGTAAGTTTATTCCTAGATATTTAATTCTTGTTGCAGTGGTGAATGGGATTGATTCCTTAATTTCTTCTTTTGAGTTTTGATTGTTAGTATAGAGAAATACAAGTGATTTCTGTGTATTGATGTATCCTGCAACTTTGCTAAATTCACTGATTAGCTCTAGTAATTTTCTGATACTGTCTTTAGGGTTTTCTATGTAGCGTATCATGTCATCTGCAAACAGTGAGAGCTTTGCTGCTGCTTTTCCGATCTGGTTTCCTTTTATTTCTTTTTCTTCTCTGATTGCTGCTGCTAGGACTTCCAGAACTATGTTGAGACACCCTTTTCTTGTTCCTGATCTTAGGGGGAATGCTTTGTGTTTTTCACCATTGAGAATAATGTTTGCTGTATGCTTAAAATGTATGACTTCCCTGGTGGCTCAAACGGTAACGTGTCCGCTTGCAATGCAGGAGACCCAGGTTCGATCCCTGGTTTGGGAAGATCCCCTGGAGAAGGAAATGGCAACCCACTGCAGTACTCTTGCCTTCAAAATCCCATGGACAGAGGAGCCTGGTAGGCTACAGTCCATGGGGTCCCAAAGAGTCAGACATGACTGAGCAACTTCATTTTATTTTCTATCGTATGTGGCCTTTACTATGTTGAGGTAGGTTCCTTCTATGCCCATTTTTTCAAGAGTTTTAATCATACATGGGTGCTGAATTTTGTCAAAGGCTTTTTCTGCGTCTGCTGAGATCACATGGTTTTTAACTTTTAATTTGTTAATATGGTGTATCACATTGATTGATTTGCATATAGTGAAGCATCCTTGCATCCCTTGAATAAACCCAACTTGACATTGGTGTATGAGCTTTTTGATGTGTTGCTGAATTCTGTTTGTTAAAGTTTTGTTGAGGATTTTTGCATCTGTGTTCATCAGTGATACTGGCCTGTAGTTTTCTTTTTGTGTGTTGTCTTTGCTTTTGGTATCAGGGTGACGGTGGCCTCATAGAATGAGTTTAGAAGTGTTCCTTCCTCTGCCATTTTTTGAAAGAGTTTTAGAAGGCTAGGCATTAGCTCTTCTCTGAATGTTAGATAGAATTCTCCTGTAAAGGCATCTGGTCCTGGGCTTTTGTTTTTTTGGCAGATTTTGGTCAGAGCTTCAGTTTCAGTGCTTTTAATTGGGTTGTTCATAATTTCTGTTTCTTCCTGGTTCTGTCTTGGAAGATTGAACTTTTCTAAGAGTCTGTCTGTTTCTTCTTCCAGGTTCTCCATATATTTGTTCATGATAGTCTCTTATAATCCTTTGTATTTCTGCATTGTCTGTTGTAACCTCTCCTTTTTCATTTCTAATTTTGTTGATTTGATTCTTCTTTTTTTCTTAATAAGTCTCGCTAAAGGTTTGTCGATTTTGTTTATCTTCTCAAAGAACCAACTTTTAGTTTTATTAATCTTTACTATTGTTTCTTTCATTTCTTTTTCATTTATTTCTGGTCAGATCTTTATGATTTCTTTCCTTCTACTAATTTTGGGGGTTTTTGGTTCTTTTTTTTCCATTTGGTTTAGGTGTAAAGTTAAGTTGTCTATTCAATGGTTTTCTTGTTTCTTGAGGTGGGATTGTATTGTTATAAACTTCCCTCTTAGGACTGCTTGCTGCATCCCATGGGTTTTGAGTTGTCATGTTTTCATTGTCATTTGTTTCTAGAAATTTTTTGATTGCCCTTTTGACTTCTTCAGTAACCTGTTGGTTATTGAGAAACATATTGTTTAATCTCCATGTATTCGTGTTTCCTACAGTTTTTTCTTGTAATTGATATCTAGTCTCATAGCATTGTGGTTGGAGAAGATGCTTGATACAATTTAACTTTGTTACATTTACTGAGATTTGATTTTTGACCCAAAATGTGGTCTATTCTGGAGAATGTTCCATTTAAACTTGAGAAGAAGGTGTATTCTTCTGCATTGGAGTGGAATGTCCTGAAGATAACAATGAGATGCATCTCATCTAATATATCACTTAAGACTTGTGTTTCCTTATTAGTTTTCTGTTTTGATGATCTGTCCATTGGTGTGAGTGGGGTGTTAAACGTCTCCTACTATTATTGTGCTACTGTCAGTTTTTGCTTTTGTCTGGTAATGTTTGTCTTATGTATTGAGGTGCTTCTATGTTGGGTGCATTGATATTTACAATTATTATGTCTTCCTCTTGGATTGATCCCTTGATCATTATGTAGTGTCCTTCCTATCTCTTGTAATCTTCTTTATTTTAAGGTTTATTTTGTCTAATATGAGTATTGTTACTCCAGCTTTCTTTTGCTTCCTATTTGCATGGAATATATTTTTCCATCCTCTAATTTGCAGGCTATATGTGTCTTGAGGTCTGAAGTCGGTTTCTTGTAGACGTCATATATGTGGGTCTTGTTTTTGTATCCATTCAGCCAGTCTGTGTCTTTTTGTTGGAACATTTAATCCATTTACATTTAAAGTAATACGTATTCTGATTGCCATTTTCTTAATTGTTTGGGGTTGATTTTGTAGATCTTTTTTCTTCTCTTGTATTTCTTGAGTATATAAGTCCCTTTAACATTTGTTGTAAAGCTGATTTGGTGGTACTGAATTCTCTTAACTTTTGCTTGTCTGAAAAACTTTATTTCTCCATAAATTTTCAATGAGATCCTTCCTGGGTACAGTCACCTTGGTTGTAAATGTTTCCCTTTCAGTACTTTAAATATATCCTGCCATTCCCTTCTGGCCTGCAGAGTTTCTGCTGGGAGATCAGGGTTTACATGTATGGGGTTTCCCTTGTATGTTACTTGTTGCTTTTCCCTTGCTGCATTTAATATTCTTTCTTTGTGTTTAGTCTTTATTAGTTGATTAGTATGTGTCTTGGCATGTTTATCCTGTATGGAACTCTTTGCACCTCTTGGACTTTATTGGCTGTTTCCTTTTCCATGTTGGGTAAGTTTTCAACTATACTCTCTTCAAAAATTTTCTTATATCCTTTCTTTCTCTCTTCTTCTTCTGGGACCCCTAATATTTGAATGTTGATGTGTTTGATATTGTCCCAGAAGTCTCTTAGACTATCCTCAGTTCTTTTCATTCTTTTTACTTTATTCTGCTCTTCAGAAGTTATTTCCACCACTTTATCTTCCAGCTCACTGTTTCGTTCTTCTGCTTCAGTTATTCTGCTGTTGATTCCTTCTTAGAGTATTTTTAATTTCAGTAATTGTGTTGTTTGTCTCTGTATGTTTATTCTTTAATTCTTCTAGGTCTTTGTTAATTGATTCTTAACATTTTCTGTGTTCAAGGTTTTTGATCATCTTTATTATCATTATACGGAATTATTTTTCAGATAGTTTGCCTATCTCCTTTTCATTTATTTGGACTTCTGTATTTCTAGTTTGTTCCTTCATTTGTGTAGTATTTCTCTGCCTTTTCATAATTTTTTTTTTAACTTAGTGTGTCTGAGGTCTCCTTTTCCCAGCCTTCAAGGTTGAATTCTTTCTTCCTTTTGGTTTCTCCCCTCCTAAGGTTTGTCCAGTGGTTTGTGTAAGCTTCATATAGGGTGAGATTTATGCTGAGTTTTTATTTGTTTGCTTGTTTTTCCTCTAATGGACAAGACTGAGTGAGGTGGTAATCGTGTCTGCTGGTGACTGGGTTTGTATTTTTGTTTTGTTTGTCGTTTAGATGAGGTGTCCTGCACAGGGTGCTACTGGTGGTTGGGTGATGCTGGCTCTTGTATTCAAGTGGTTTCCCGTGTGTTAGTTCTCACTAGTCGATACTCCCTAGCATTAGTTCTCTGGTAGTGTAGGGTCTTGGAGTCAGTGCTCCCTCTTCAAAGGCTCAGGGCTTGATCTCGAGTTTTGTGTGGTTCTGTATGTTCTTTTCCCCTGGTCAGGTACTCTTGTCTGCTCTCAGCTGGTGTTCTGTATGCACTTCTGTGTCTGAAGGTGTATTCCTGATGTATCTGTGGAGAGAGAGGTACCCCATGTCCATCTACTCCTCTGCAATCTTGTTCTCCTTTTTTTTTTTTTTCCCATTTGTGCTTTCTAGTTTCACTGGCTCATAAGGTGGCTGGGCCCAGAGGCCTCCCAGCTGGTGCTTCAGATCCAAGTCTGTATTGCAAAATCAGTATTTGAAATTTAAAAGAACACTTTACTAACAGAAAGTAAACTTCCCACAATTATTTGTAAATGATCACTTTATGGCAGTTTTCTGTCATGTGGATCTTTAATGTGTATATTTTGTTAAATTTTTGATGATTTTTGAAGATATTTTTATTGAGATAATATTTGAAATGTTTCAGGTAAATAATGGAACAGTTGATTTGACATTTAGATACATTATAAAATGATCACCATAGTAAGTTGTCTAGTTACTGTCTGTCCTTACACAAAGTTATTACAGTGTTATTGACTATATTCCTTATGCTGTATATTGTATCCCTGTAACTTAACTGAAAGTTTGTAGCTCTTAATCTTCTTCACCTTTTTTGTCCAATTCCCCACCCTGCCCACCTGTGATAACCATCTGTTTGTTCTTTGTATGTATGAGTCTGTTTTCTTTCTGTTTATTTTGTTTTTTAGATTCAACGTATTAGTGACATCATATGGTATATGTGGTATTTGTCTTTCTCTTATTTCACTTAACTGATACCCTGGATCCTCCCAGTTGTTCCAAATAGCAAGATTTAATCCTTTTTATGAGTATTGTGTATGTGTGTGTGTGTGTGTGTATATATATATATATATATGACCATAGTGTGGTGTCAGTCACTCAGTCATGTCTGACTCTTGGCAACCCCATGGACTGTAGCCCACCAGGATCCTCTGTCCGTGGGATTTCCCAGGCAAGAATACTGGAGTGGGTTGCCATTCCCTTCTCCAGGGGATCTTCCCAACACAGGGATCGAAATCTGGGTCTTCCACAATGCAGGCAAATTCTTTCCCATCTGAGCCACAGGGGAAGTCCATATGTGACCATATATATAGTAAATATATATATATGTCTATATCACATCTTTTTTATCTATTCATCTATCATTAGACACTTAGTTTATTTCTATATCTTGGCTGCTGTAAATACTTCTGCAATGTACATTTTCTTCAAGTATATACCCAAAAGTGAAATAGCTGGATCATGTAGTAGTTCAATTTTTAATTTTTTTAAGGAGCCTCCATAATATTTTCTGTAGTGGCTGCAGCAATGTGCAGTCTTACCAATGTTCCATTTTCTCCACATTCTCACCAACACTTGTTAATTTGTTGTCTTTTTGCTGATAGCCATTCTGACAGGTGTTAGGTGGTATCTCATTGGTGGTTTTTATTTGCGTTTCCCTGATGATTAGTGATGTTAATAATCTTAATTTATTTTAGATGTTAATCCCTTATTGGGCATATATTTGCTATATCTTGGGTGAGTTTTGCTTTGTCTACCTCCTAGGTCACTGGTTTGTTCTTCTGTACCATCTAATCAACTGCTAAATCTGATTTGTACCATCTAATTCAGTCCTTCTAGTGTGTTTTTCTTTCAGTTATTCTTCAACTCTGATTGGTTCATTGTTAACATTTTTTAACTCTTTGTTGAAATTTTCACTGTTTTCGTCCATTTTTCCTCCCAATTTTGGTGATCATCTTTATGATCATTACCTCGAATTCTTTTTTAAGTGTATTATTTATCTGTTTCATTTAGTTCACTTTCTGAGATTTTGTCTTTGTTCTTTCAGTTGGGACATAGTCCTCTGTCTTCTCATTTTATCTAATTCTCTTTTTGTATCTGTGTAGTACTTAATCTGTTATGTCTCCTAGTCTTGGAAAAGAGGTCTTATGTAGGAGACATTCCATGAGTCCTAGCAATGCACTCCTCTCTGGTCATTAGAGCTGTGTGCACTGGGAGTGCTTCCTATGTGGGCTGCATGTGCCATTAGTTGGGGTGGAGCTGACTCCCCTCTGCCCAGCCCTGTGTGGTTACTGTGGGTACAGCCCAGGGTGGAACAGGCCCCAGAGTTAATGGGCTGGAGAGAGGATTCAAAGATGGTGCTTGCCAGCATCTGTATCAGCATGGTGCAATGAGAGACCCAACCCCAGGGGTGTCCCAGCTGCCTCCTGTCTCTCTGGAATGCTTTCCAAGATCAACAGGTGGGTCTTACACAGGCACCTCTCAAATTACTACCACTGCGCTAGGACTCAGCTTGTGAGATTTTCTTCTCACCCTTTAAGGGGGAGTCTCTGGCTCCTGTATCTCTCCTGCTCTCCCAGATGTAAGCTCCACTGGTTTTCAAAGCCACATGTTCTAGGGACTCATCTTCTGGTACAGGATCCCTAGGCTGGGGAGCCCACAGTGGGCTCAGACCCTTTGTTCCTCGGGGAGGACCACTGTGATGGTGATAGTCTTCCTGTTTTTGGGTCGCTAGCAGGGTCGGTCATGTGGGTCCTGAGTAAGCTGTGTCTTTACTTCTTCTATGTATCCATTTCATTGTGGCTTCTCTCTCTATGTATTTTAGTTCAGTTCAGTCACTCAGTCGTGTCCAACTCTTTGTGACCCCATGGACTGCAGAACACCAGGCTTCCCTGTCCATCACTAACTCCCAGAGCTTACTCAGACTTATGTCCATCGAGTCAGTGATGCCATCCAACCATCTCATCCTCTGTCATCCCCTTCTCCTCCTGCCTTCAGTCTTTCCTAGGTTCAGGGTCTTTTCCAATGAGTCAGTTCTTCACATCAGGTGGCCAAAGTATTGGAGTTTCAGCTTCAGCATCAGTCCTTCCAATAAATATTCAGGACTGATCTCCTTTAGGATTGGACTGGTTGGATCTCCTTGCAGTCCAGGGACTCTCAAGAGTCTTCTCCAACACCACAGTTCAAAAGCATCAATACTTTGGTGCTCAGCTTTATGGTCCAACTCTCACATCCATATGTGACTACTGGATAAAACCATAGCTTTGGCTAGATGGACTTTTTTTGGCAAAGTAACATCTCTGCTTTTTAATATGCTGTCTAGGTTGATCATAGCTTTTCTTCCAGGGAGCAAGCATCTTTTAATTTCATGACTGCAGTCACCATTTGCAGTGATTTTGGAACCCCCCAAAATAAAGTTTCTCACTGTTTCCATTGTTTCCCCATCTATTTGCCATGAAGTGATGGGATCAGATGCCATGATCTTAGTTTTTTGAATGTTGAGTTTCAAGCCAACTTTTTCACTCTTCTCTTTCACTTTCATCAAGAGGCTCTTTCGTTCCTCTTTGCTTTCTGCCATAAGAGTGGTGTCATCTGCATACTGGAGGTTATTGATATTTCTCCTGGCAATCTTGATTCCAGCTTGTGCTTCATCTAGCCTGGCATTTCATATGATGTGTTACGAAATGTTATATATCTTTAGTTGTGAAAAAACTTTTCTGCTAGTCTTTTGTTGTTATTGTTCAGTTGCTAAGTCACGTCCAACTCTTTGCGACCCCATGGACTGCAGCCCGCGAGGCCTTCCTGTCCATCACCAGCTCCCATAGTTTACTCAAACTCATGTCCATTGAGTTGGTGATGCCATCTAACCATCTCATCCTCTGTCACCTCCTTCTCCTCCTGTCCTCAGTCTTTCCCAGCATCAGGGTCTTGTCCAATGAGTAGGCTTTTCATATCAGATAGCCAAAGTATTGGAGCTTCAGCTTTAGCATCAGTCCTTCCAGTGAATATTCATGGTTGATTTCCTTTAGGATTGACTGGTTTGATCTCTTTGCCATCCAAGGGACTCTTAAGAGTCTTCTCTAGCACCACAATTCGAAAGAATCATTTCTTTGGTGCTTAGCCTTCTTTATAGTCCAGTTCTCACATCTGTACATGACTACTGGAAAAGCCATAGCTTTGACTATACGGACCTTTGTTGGCAAAATAATGCCTCCGGTTTTTAATATGCTGTGTAGGTTTGTCATAGTTTTTCTTCCATGGAGCAAGTATCGTTAATTTTTTATTTGTAAAACGTATATATTTTATTGAAGTATAGTTGACTTACAGTGTTGCAGGTGCACAGCAAGGTGATTCAGTTATACAAATACACATATATTATTTTTGAAATTATTTTCCAGCTTAGATTATTACAAGATATTGACTATAGTTCACTGTTCTATACAGTTAACCTTTGTTGCTTGTTGCATATCTATTTTTTTTATTGGAAATCTTGTATTCTACTTATACGAAGTCAAACAAGTAGAATCAAAATGTCATAATGTTTTTAGTTAGGCAAAAATTCATTTTCTTAAATATATGTATTATATGTATATATATACACACAAAAGCTTTTCTACTACACTTGATAAAGGCTTGGGAAAGAACATCAAAAAAAGAGGAGATAGAGAAATTGGAGAATATAGACTAAATGAAATGGAAGCACTGAATATTAAATAGAAAAAGTGAAACAAATCAGGTAAAAGTAAAATCAGCATATAGTTCAGTTGTTTTTAAACATGACTACTCATTATAAACGTATCTGGAACTCTGGAGAAAAAAAGCCATACCTGAGCATTTGTATTTTTCAAAAAACTTCAAGATAATTCTGATATGCATCTGGATTTTAAAAAGTGGTAACAGGTTTTTCTATTAGATCTTAGTTTTGGTGATTTAGAGTTCTATTATTTTTCTGTTGACCAATCATAATACAGTGGTATTAAGTGAGTAATAGTTACATAATCACAATAGTGAAAGATGTTTATCAGTTTTCACAATCAATAGCCAGATAGAAAATAAAAGATAATTACAGTTGCAAGCCATAATGGGAACATGGATTAACTTAACAATATAAAATAACTACATACAATTTGAGGGGGTCAAGCAGAGTGATGTGGTAAGTGGAATTGCATACAAGGACCTGTTTTCATCCACCTAGGCAGTCTCTGTCTTTTAGTTGGTGCATTTAATCCATTTACATTTAAGGTAGTTATTGATATGTATGATCCTATTACCATTTTCTTGTTTTGGGTTTATTTTCTGTAGGTCTTTTCCTTGTCTTGTGTTTCCTGCATAACGAAGTTCCTTTAGCATTTGTTGTAAGGCTGGTTTGGTGGTGCTAAATTCTCTTTAACTTTTGCTTGTCTGAAAGCTTTTGATTTCTCCCATCAAATCTGAAGGAGAGTCTTGCTGGGTGGAGTATTCTTGGTTGTAGATTATTCCGTTTCATCACTTTAAATATATCATGCCATTTCTTTCTGGCTTATGGAGTTTCTCTTGAGAAATCACCTGATAGCCAGATGGGAGTACCCTTGCATGATACTTGTTTTTCCCTTGTTGCTTTTAATATTTTATCTCTGTCTTTAATTTTTCTCAGTTTGATTACTATGTGTCTTGGAGTATTCCTCCTTGGGTTTCTCCTTCCTGGGACTCTCTGTGCTTTCTGGACTTGGTTGACTATTTCTTTCCCATGTTCAGGAGGTTTTCCGCTATTATCTCTAAAAAGTGTTTTCTCAGTCTTTTCTCTCTCTCTGTTCCTTCTGCAAATGTTGGTGCATTCAGTGTTGTCCCAGAGATCTCTTAGGCTGTCTTTATTTCTTTTCTTTCTTTTTTCTGTATTCTGTTCTGCAGCAGTGATTTCCACCATTCTGTCCTCCAGGTCATTTATCCATTCTTCTGCTCAGTTATTCTGCTATTGATTCCTTCTAGTGCATTATTTGCCTCTGTTTGTTCTTTAGTTCTTTGGTAAACATTTCTTGTGTCTTCTCAGTCTTTGTCTCAGTTCTTTTCCCGAGATCCTGGATCATCTTCACTCTTACTATTCTGAATTCTTTTTCTGGAAACTTGCCTATCTCCACTTAATTTAGTTGTTTTTCTGGGGTTTTATCTTGTCTATTCACCTGCAACATAACTTTCTGCTTTTTCACCATGATTAACTTCCTGTAATATGTTTTTGTTTTAGCCACTGTGAGACTGTGGTTCTTGCTTCTTCAGTCTGCCCTCTGATGGCTGAGGCTAAGAGGCTTGTGTAAGCTTCTTGAGAGGGACTGGCGATGGGAGAAACTGGGTCTTGCCCTGGTGGGCAGGGCCTACTCAGTAAAGCTTTAATCCAGTTATCTGCCGATGAGTGGGCTTGCATTCCCTCCCTGGTAGTTTTGCCTGAGGTGACCCAGCCCTGTCGTCTATGGGCTCTATAGCAGGGTTACTGTCAGAGACTTTACACCAAAGGGGACCTTCCAGTGCCCCCGGCCCTCTGGGGAGCCCCGCCGACCCACACCTCCACAGGAGGCCCTCCAACACTAGCAGGTAGTTTTGGTTCAGTCTCCTCTGGGGTCACTGCTCCTCTCCTCTGGGTCTTAGTGTGCACAACATTTTGTTTGTGCCCTCCAAGACTGGAGTCTGTTTCCCCCAGACCTCTAGAAGTCCTATAATTAAATCCTGCTGGCCCTCAAGGCCAGATTCCCTGGGGATTCCCAGGGTCTTTGTTGGGTACCTAGGCTGGGAAGCCTCACGTGGGGTTCAGAACCTTCACACCAGTGTGAGAACTTCTTTGGTATTATTGTTCTCCAGTCTGTGAGTCACCCACCTGCAGGTACAGGATTTGATTTTATCATGTTGCACTGCTCCTACCATCTCACTGTGGCTCCTTTGTCTTTGGACGTGGGATATCTCTTTTTGATAGGTTCCAGCAAATCCTGGGGACAGGGGGGCCTGGTAGGCTGCTGTCTATGGGGTCGCACAGAGTTGGACACGACTGAAGCAACTTAGCAGCAGCAGCAGCAGCAGCAGCAGCAGCATCCTCTATCGATGGTTGCTCAGCATAGTTGCAATTTTGGTGTTCTTGCAGGAGGAGATGAGCACAAGTCCTTCTATTCCACTATCTTGAACGGGAAGCCTTGTAAGTGTTTTTTAATTTTATGGCTGTTGTCAACATGCATAGTGATTTTGGAGCCCAAGGAAATAAAGTCTGTCACTGTTTTTGTTTTTCCCATCTATTTGCCATGAAGTGATGGGACCAGATGATCTTAGTTTTTTGAATGTTGAGTTTTAAGCCAGCTTTTTCACTCTCCTCTTTCACTTTCATCAAGAGGCTCTTTAGTTCCTCTTCACTTTCTGCCATAAGGGTGGTATCATCTGCATATCTGAAGTTGTTGATATTTCTCCTAGCAATCTTGATTCCAGCTTGTGAGTCATTCAGCCTGGCATTGGGCATGATGTACTCTACATATAAGTTAAATAAGCTGGGTGACAGTATACAGCCTTGACATACTCCTTTCCCAATTTTGAACCAGTCTGTTATTTCCTGTCCAGTTCTAACTGTTGCTTCTTGACCTGCATATGGGTTTGCTTGCAATGCAGGAGACGTAGGTTCGATCCCTGGGTTGGGAAGATCCCCTGGAGGAGGGCATGACAACCCACTCTAGTATTCTTGCCTGGAGAATCCCCATGGACAGAAGAGCCTGGTGTACTACAGCCCATGGGGCGCAAAGAGTAGGGCACGACTGAGCGACTAAGCGCAGGTTTCTCAGGAGGCAGGTACAGTGGTCTGATATTCCCATCTCTTTCTTAATTTTGTCCTGTTTTTTGTGATTGACACAGTCAAAGTCTTTAGTGTAGTTAATGAAGCAGACGTAGATGTTTTTCTGGAATTCCCTTGCTTTTTCTATGATCCAGCAGATGTTGGCAATTTGATCTCTGGTTCCTCTGACTTTTCTAAATCCAACTTGTACATCTGGTACTTCTCAGTTCACATATTGTTGAAGCCTATCTTGAAAGATTTTGAGCATTACCTTGCTAGCATGTGAAATGAGTGCAGTTTTAAGGTAGTTTGAACTTTCTTTGGCACTGCTGTTCTTTGGGATTGGAATCTTTAGTCTTTAGATTGTCTTGGTGATGCTAGTGGTAAAGAACCTGCCTGCCAGTGCAGGAGAGGTAAGAGACATGAGTTGGTCCTTGGGTTGGGAATATCCCCCAGAGAATGGCATGGCAACCCACTCCAGTAGTCTTGCCTGGAGAATCCCATGGACAGAGACCTGGAGAGCTACAGTCCATGGGGTTGCACAGAGTCAAACAGTACTGAAGCAACTTTAGCATGCACGCATGCACATAGAGAGTTGCTCTTTAAGCAGTTGTGCTTTGGTGTGCTCATGGAGGAGGTGAGTTTAGGGCCATCCTAGTCTGCCATCTTGATCCCACACCCCACCAATTCTGTAATAGAATAATTCTCATGTCTTCTTTTATGATTATGAGAAAAGCAACCTGGTTGGAAATGTGTTACATGGCGTGTATTTAAATATTATATTAGGAAGGAAGTTGTGATTGTGTTTGAATAGTGATGGATCTTTCAGGTGTCATTTAACATCTGTATTATTTTTTAATTAATTTTTATTGGAGTATAGTTGCTTCACAATGTGGACTATTTTTTTTAAGTCAAAATTGACAAATGTCTTTTTATCTTTTCCTATTGCAACAGTAGGTATTCTAAGACATTTAGAAACTAAACAGAAGGATTATACTCCTCATTATATTTAGTTCGTGAGTTTGATGGTAGCAGTTAGGAACATAATTAGTGAAAGTTCAGCATTAATAGTACAAGTACTGAGCTTAATACAGTTGCAAACAGGTGTATCTTTTGATCTTATACTTTTTAATAAATCTTAATGACACAATACTTTCTTGTGGCCAGATTTTTATTTTTCATTTTGAATATGGCACTAAAATCTGGCTGGGCATCCAAAAATAAATTCTTATATGAATAACTGTACTTCTAACATTTTTCCTTGAGGTATGATGCTGGAATATTCATTTATTGGTAGTGTATGGAATTTCTTTTCTCTTTGGCATGGATATATTGTGTGGATTTTTCAAGGTGTTATGGATAATGATTTTTTAAGGCTGTTGTTGACTTTGTTTAGATTATCTTGTTCCCATAATATTCAGTTCTTGCAGAATTTTCAGTATTTGGTAATGCAGTCTGTTTATGTCAGTATACTTAATTGTGGCTAATTTGTAGATAGAGGTGTCATTTTTGGAAGCTAAAGACAATTCTTTTTTATATTTTTGCAGAATGCTGATCCCACTATATTACTTAACTTACTTGTATTCTGTGAAACTGTTTTAAAATAAAAGTTTTGTGCAAATTGATAATGCAGGTATATGTAAAGTACAGCTAAAGTAGTTTTGCGTAATTTCTTTGGAAATATTTCCACCTGGTATATTTTACCTGCATTTTCCAAGAATCATCTCCCTTTCCTATAAGTTCTTATTAGCTGCATATCACTTTACCATGCCTTTGGCAGTTAATCATGTTCCTATTTTTTGATATTTTGAATGTTGTATCAAGGTACTTGGTCTCTTTCTTTTTTAACTTTATTCATTTCAGTTTTTCAATTAAGGTAAAATTGACATATACTGTTAGTCCCAGGTATATAATGTAATGATTCAGTATTTGTATATATTATGAAATTATCAACACAGTAAGTCTAGTTAACATCTATCACCATACATAGTTACAAAAAAACTGTTTTCTTGTGATGAGAACTATTAAGATACACTCTGTTAGCAGCATTCAAATATGTAAAGCAGTATTATTAAGTATAGTTGCTATGTGTGTATTACATCCCCAGGCCTTAACTGATTTTGTAACTGGAAGTTTGTAACTTTGGACCTTTACCCACTTCTCCTCATCCCCCACAACCCATTTCTGGTGATCCATAGTCTCTTCCATTTACAAGCTCAGTATTTTTTCCCTTTTGGTTTCTTTTGTTGTCATTTTACTCTTCGGTTCAGTCGCTCAGTTGTGTCCAACTCTTTGCGACCCCATGAACTGCAGCACACCAGGCCTCTCAGTCCATCACCAACTCCCAGAGTCCACCCAAACCCACGTCCATTGAGTCGGTGGTGCCATCCAACCAATCTCATCCTCTGTTGTCCCCTTCTCCTCCAGCCCTCAATCTTTCCCAGCATCAGGGTCTTTTCAGATGAGTCAGCCCTTCGCATCAGGTGGCCAAAGTACTGGAGTTTCAGCTTTAGCATCATTCCTTCCAGTGAACACCCAGGGCTGATCTCCTTCAGAATGGACTGGTTGGATCTCCTTGCAGTCCAAGGGACTCTCAAGAGTCTTCTCCAAACCACAGTTCAAAAGCATCAATTCTTTGGTGCTCAGCTTTCCTTATAGTCCAACTCTCATATCCATACGTGACTACTGGAAAAACCATAGTCTTGACTAGATAGACCTTTGTTGACAAAATAATGTCTCTGCTTTTGAATATGTTATCTAGGTTAGTCATAACTTTCCTTCCAAGGAGTAAGCATTTTTTAATTTCATGGCTGCAGTCACCATCTGCAGTGATTTTGGAGCCCAAAAAAATAAAGTCAGCTACTGTTTCACTATCTGTTTGCCTCTTCATTTAGTTTCAACTAGATTGTAAGCATCTAGAGAGAAGGGATAATATTTTATAAATTATTACTCTATTTCCCATGCTATTTAAACTTAGTGTCTGGTTTGTCTTGAATATGTTGTTTTTTACCTCATAGAAATAGTAACTTAATATTACTCCATTCATCTAATCACAAAGAAAAACAAAGTTTTGATTATTTATTTCTCCTACTGTTTTAAGCATACTGTTCTAACAGGCAAATTCTCATAAATAATAGATCTGAAATAAATTAGCTTCATTCCAAGGAATCAGGCTGTGAGGAATAATATTTTGATTAAATAGAGACCATACAACCTTAAAGGGGTTTCCCCCATAGCTCAGTCAGTAAAGAATCCACTTGCAATGCAGGAGACCTGGGTTTAATTCCTGGGTCAGGAAGATCCCCTGGAGAAGGAAATGGTAACCCACTCCAGTATTCTTGCCTGGAAGGTCCCATGGACAGAGGAACCTGGAGGGCTACATGAAGTCGCAAGAGTCAGACAAGACTTAGAAACTAAAGCACCATACAACTTTAAGCACCTACTATATGCCTTTCAACTACTCATCTTTGTACTGAACATCACTGATATGATTTTGGAAAAAAAAATGGGCTAATACAACAGTTTGTTGGTGACAGGTTTTTTAAAAAAACATTTCCATAGTCTGATCCAACTAGTATCATTAATTGGTTGGCCAAAAATGAGGTGAAAAAGCATTCAGTGCTCAAATTAACCAGAGGAAAGTGGAATTAACTAAAATTAAACAGGACCCTTTAGATTTCTCAGACTAATATATGTTTTGCAAGTTTTTTGAATGAGGGAAATTAGGTTTAATCTGGATAATATATTTAGCATAATCTTGACACAAAGTAGTTTTTCCCAAGTGGTGGTGATTACAACTGGTATTACTGTAACTCCTGGATTTCTTGATGACTAAATGGATGATGGTAACATTCACTGAGTTTTGAAATAACCAAATATGTTTGTAAGGGAAGTAGAAAGTTCTTTTGGGGACATGTTGAATGTTTTTTTTTTCCTGGACATTTTATTTTTTACTGAAGTATATAAGTGTATATATATATTATATATATTTCACATTCTTTTCCATTATGATTTCTTACAGGTTATTGATTATAGTTCCCTGTACTGTAAGTAGGGCCTTGCTGTTTATTTTATATATAGTAGTTTGTATCTGCTAATCCCAAACTCTTAATTTATTCCTTATTTGCTTTGATAACCATAAATTTGTTTTCTAGATCCATGAGTCTGTTTCTGTTTTATAAGTAACTTCATTTATATCATTTTTTTAGATTCCACATATAAGTGACATGATGTTTATCTCTCTGTTTCTGAGCTAACTTCACTTAGTATGATAATCTCTTAAATACACCCATATTGCTGCAAATGACATTATTTCATTCTTTTCTACGGTCGAGTAGTATTCCATTGTATATATTTACCACACCATTTTTATCCATTCATCTGTCAATGGACACAGGTTGCTGCTATGTCTTGACGATTGTCAGTCGTGCTCCTGTGAACATAGGGGTGCATATATCTTTTGAATTACAGTTTTGTCTCATACATGCCCAGGGGTGGGACTGCTGGATCATATGGCAACTCTGTTTTCTGTTTCTTTCTTTTTTTTTTTTTTTATGTTGTTTTTTTTTTTTCTCTCCTTTTTTTTTTTAATTTTATTTTTAAACTTTACATAATTGTATTAGTTTTGCCAAATATCAAAATGAATCCGCCACAGGTATACATGTGTTCCCCATCCTGAACCCTCCTCCCTCCTCCCTCCCCATACCATCCCTCTGGGTCGTCCCAGTGCACTAGCCCCAAGCATCCAGTATCGTGCATGGAACCTGGACTGGCAACTCGTTTCTTACATGATATACATGTTTCAATGCCATTCTCCCAAATCTTCCCACCCTCTCCCTCTCCCACAGAGTCCATAAGACTGTTCTATACATCAGTGTCTCTTTTGCTGTCTCGTACACCGGGTTATTGTTACCATCTTTCTAAATTCCATATATATGCGTTAGTATACTGTATTGGTGTTTTTCCTTCTGGCTTACTTCACTCTGTATAATAGGCTCCAGTTTCATCCACCTCATTAGAACTGATTCAAATGTATTCTTTTTAATGGCTGAGTAACACTCCATTGTGTATATGTACCACAGCTTTCTGTTTCTGTTTTAAGGAACCTCCATACTGTTTGCATAGTGACTGCACCAGTTTGCATTCCAACCAACAGTATAGGAGGATTCTATAGGAGTGTGTTTTCTCCACACTCACTGCAGCATTTATTATTTGTAGACCCTTTAATTCTGACTGGCATAAGGTGGTGATCTCCCTTTGTGGTGGCCCAAAAGTTCATTCAGGTTTCTCAGCAAGAGGTTACAAAAAATCCAAATGAATTTTTGGGCCAACACAGAGTTTTGATTTCCATTTCTCTAATGAAGTTGAGCATCTTTTCATGTGCCTCTTGGACATCTGGGAGAAGGCAGTGGCGACCCACTCCAGTACTCTTGCCTGGAAAATCCCATGGACGGAGGAGCCTGGTGGGCTGCAGTCCATGGGATCTCTAAGAGTCGGACAGGACTGAGCGATTTCATTTTCACTTTTCACTTTCATGCATTGGAGAAGGAAATGGCAACCCACTCCAGTATTCTTGCCTGCAGAATCCATCTGTCAAGACATGCTGAGTTTTAAATGTCTTTGGGACTTCCAAATTGAGGGGGGTGTCTAAAAGGCAATTAAATGTATAGACCTGGAACTTAATACATAATGTACATGCTGCTGCTGCTGCTAAGTTGCTTCAGTTGTGTCCGACTCTGTGCGACCCCATAAACAGAAGCCCATCAGGCTTCCCCGTCCCTGGGATTCTCCAGGCAAGAATACTGGAGTAGGTTGCCACTTCCTTCTCCAGTGCATGAAAGTGGAAAGTGAAAAGTGAAAGTGAAGTCACTCAGTTGTGCCCTACTCTTAGCGACCCCATGGACTGCAGCCTACCAGGCTCCTCGGCCCATGGGATTTTCCAGGCAAGAGTACTGGAGTGGGGCACACATTAGATACACTACATAAATGGTACATATTTTGATTTTGACAATGATGAAGATGATTTAAAAGAATAATTGTCAAAGAGAATCAATAAGATATGGGTTTTTTGCTTTCCTTTTTTCCCAGAAAATTATTGGAGAAGTGCATAGAAGGAAATACTAAGACAAACCAAAACAAAATATTAAGATAGTTTTTCTGTATGTATTGTTTATTTGTAAATATATTTCCTTTTGGAGAAGGAAATAGCAACCCACTCCAGTATTCTTGCCTGGAGAATCCCACGGACAGAGGAGCTTTGCAGGCTGTGGTCCATGGGGTCGCAATTGTCAGGCACAACTTAGCAACTAAATCACATACTTCTTTGGAATTCCAAAAAGGTCTTGAAGTATATTATTGTTATTTGAATTGAACTAAACTTTCTTTATTACCTTATGTGTAATTTCATATGAGGATG
This sequence comes from Bos taurus, assembly GCF_002263795.3. Taxonomy (NCBI): domain Eukaryota; kingdom Metazoa; phylum Chordata; class Mammalia; order Artiodactyla; family Bovidae; genus Bos; species Bos taurus. The sequence continues at coordinate 23,287,452 of NC_037336.1, read as the reverse complement.
TCTACCTAGTAGTACAGAAATGGTCATAAACATGACTATGATTCGATCATGGTTATCACAATGGAAACAAAGTTTCTGCAGGTATGCCACGAGGTCAGCAAATTCTGTAATGTTTTTGGGTGAGGGTGTTGGTGAATTGATATTTGTTTTGTGAAATAGCAGTAAGAAAAAATGCTTAAAAGGAATAAATGTAAAAAGAAACCTTCCCAAAGCCAATACTCCTTTAACCCAAGGATATTCTCATAGGCTACAGATTTAATAATTAGAATAGCTGTCAAGTGTATAGTTTATAGAATGGACACTTTCATAGTGTATTCTGTTTTATAAATTTTCTCATTTTAAATCTACCTAGTTTTCCTAACATCTTTTTTTTTATTATGTACTGTACAGTTTTGTGATAGCAGTTTATTAAGCTATTAGTGTTTTAATTAACTCAGTAATGAATTATAAATAAGGAGAATTTAAATTGCTTATGGAAAGTATGATTTCACAGCCAATTTTAATAGCTTATGAGTTATATGTTTAACCCCTAAGGCTGTGGTGCTTTGAATAGTTTTATTTTTTGTGATCTGATTGTTTGTGGTCCATTGTGATGTAAACTGCCAAGTGATCCAGTGCCCAGAGGTTAATAGACACCTCTTGATTTCCTAGGTCATCTTACTTCCAGAGCTAAGGAGTTTCTGGGAAGGAATCAGAGGAGGTCCTTAATCTCTTAAGTAGTCCTGGATATAGAGTGGCCCAGGTGGACCAGAACTATTCTCAACTGAGACTAGCTTCTTTCTGTTAAGCCACTTTAGCATCTTTGGAAATACTTAAGAGTTTTGACATTCAGGGAATATTTTTGGCTTATAGCTCTGGTTCAGTTTGTAATTTTTACTTTTTATTGTATTGGAAGCTTCTATTTCTATAGTTTTGTTGTTTTAGAGTCTCTAGAAATTGAAATGGTTGGTGTTTAAGAGAACTAATTTTTAATGCTTTTAGAAAAGTGAGCATTTAAATATTAGATATTGTTAAACTTTTTTACCCCTACCCATACCTCCTATGGTAATATACCTTTGTTTTGGTTTATACTTATTCCAAAATATTCTTTTGTTCATTTATTTCTTTTCTCATGACATAGGCTGAATATTTGCATCTTTTGTTTCTACAGCACTACATCATGAAATTTTTTTTCCAAAAGGATGAAACAAATTATTGGAATATTTGGGCTAGTTCAAGTCTCTTAAGTACTCTCTTGATTACTGTTAACTCAGTGATTTTTTAGAGATAATTATTTGCAAAAAGTTGATTTTCATTTATTGAGATTTAGAGGATATACTAATTAATTCAAATTGACTATTTTTTCTGAGCAGACTGTCATATTTATGAAAGTGTATGAATATATGTGATTTGTGTTAATAGGAGTGAGGTAGAGTAGCCTGTTATCTTAAGTACTAGAAATTCAGTGTGTGCCCACAAGTAGCTTAAAATACCAAACTATCTTCTTTCCTAAGTAATTCCTTAATTATGAAAAATCTGGAGAATGGAAAAAATGTAGTCATGATTCAGACATTATTTTTTCACATCAGTATATAAGTATTATCTAAATGTATGCATAGACATACAACTCTTTTGCAAAGCAGTGAAAGTTATCTTGTACTGTAAAAGACCCTTAAAAAGTGTAATGTAACAGTTCATTGAATCTCCATATTCAGCTGGAGACTTTATGTGTGGAAAACTTGAATGGAAATTTAAGTTTAGGATCCAAAAATAACTTTGCTACAATCTGTGTGGTACACCCAGGTGTTTCGATTTAAGTTTACACATAACATATGGAAAATTAAGAAAAATTACCAAGTTTTATCTCAAGTAGTATTTGTGAAAATGTATTAATTTGGATGGTGTTGGGTGTTTTTAAGAAGGATTACATGTGCCAGTCTTTATTATTAAAAATAAAGAACTTTTTAAAAAGAGAGGTAGTAAGTTATCCTTCCCAGATCACATCTGGAATAATGTGTTTAGTTCTGGATTTCATATTTTTGAAAGGACTTAGGCAAACAGATATATACAGAGAAGAGTGACCAAAGCAGTGAGTTATTGAAAACTAGATAATGAGAAAGAGTTGGGGGGAATAGAAATGTGGAGCCTTAAAGACAAGACTTGAACAGGACATAGTTAGGTCTTAAGTTATTTGGAAGATTTTCATGTGAGAAAAAGAATACACTTACGTGGAATAGCCTCAAAATGTAGAACTGGAACATGTCACAACTAATTCACACATCTTTCAAATAGCCCTATCATTTCAAATGTATAGAAATTATACATTTCTAATTCAGAAAGTTTTTGGTAGTAACTTTAAATCACAATTTTAGGGCATATTAAAATTAGTAGATTTTCAAATAAGAAAGATTTTAAACAGGTTTAAAGTGATTTGATGACACAGCTCATCAAAATTCCTATTCTTTCCTCTCAAAATACACATAAGCACATGTCAGTTTATACAGCTGTATCCTAGTTATAAGGTGGTTCATTTTCAAAATTTCTCCAATTTGAATGGATAAATGTTTAATGTTGACATTTTCTTATCTGGAGTAATTATGTTCTCATCTGATTTTTAATTTTTTTGTAGTTTTTTTCAGACTATTGGTTTTTCTGTATATGCTTTGAAACTGTTGTTTATTTTTATACATTTTATTTAACTTACTTACTTAATTTAACTTAGTTAACTAATTTTAGCTAGTAGAGGAATTATTAGGAAGAATTTTCCAGGAGGTAATGTTTTGCCCCTCCCCTCAACCCCTCCCCACCAACCTCCATTCAGTAATTGAGTAGAAATAGCCAGCCTAGATGTTTGCTTTTATTCTTTCCAAAATTTCCTACATGCTTCTTAGGTATGCTTCTGAAAATGTGAAGGTCTATTTTCATGACAAAATAATCTGTATTTAGTATTGTCTAAGAATTCTTTTATATACCTTTAAAAAATATTGGATATTTTATACCTAGGTAATTTTATAGTCTAAATTTCAACTCTCCGAAGTAAAGTCATAATTGAAGTTGTCAATTTCAGTGCCTTACTACATATTTTATGATATTTTATATTCATTGTAGTAAAATTTATATAATATTTGATAGAATTGCACATTACATAATACTTAAAATAAATCATGAAAGTTACTGAATTTCATTTCTAAGCAAAGAAAATTTTCATTTATCAATATAAATTCTAGTCTTACATTGATTGGTGACTGAATGAATGACATTTATAATAATTTGGAGGGTGTCATATTTTATACATTTTACAGAATTACTGCTGCTTTGTGAAATAAGACATTTTCACTATGAAATGAGGTAATATATTTTAAAAGCTGAAAATGTGTAAGTATGTTATTTCCCTAATGGAAGAAGTTAATTTTCACTAACTGTGTGCCAAATAAATGCCATTTGTTTGATAAATTGAGTGTTACCTTAGGATTCTTTCCAGTGTTTTCTACCATGGAAAGTACTTTGGATTTTAACTATCAGAACAGCATCTATTAATTTTAGCTTAATTAATTGGAATGCTCATATCAGTTTTAAAATGAATGAAGAGGCTGCTGCTGCTGCTGCTAAGTCGCTTCAGTCGTGTCCGACTCTGTGCAACCCCATAGATGGCAGCCCACCAGGCTTCCCTGTCCCTGGGATTCTCGAATAAAGAGGAGCTTATCTCAAATTGATTTTATGACCATTTACAGTTCACATTTACTTGGAAATAGTTGGTGAGTGAAGTTTGTGGAATATGTGGAGATGGAGTCATTAACGTTTGGTAGCTGGTAGTTATAAATAGTTTAAAACAGTCATTCCAAGAAGTTCAGTACCAAGTTGTAAGTACCAGAGTTGGGGCTTGAACTCATTTTTCTTCCTTGTTGTTCTCTGTAATAGAGTTCTGCAGAAAAAGAGAATCAGTAATATGTATGTATCAGTTCAGTTCAGTTCAGTTGCTCAGTTGTGTCTGACTCTGTGACCTGATGGACTGCAGCACACCAGACTTCCGTGTCCATCACCAACTCCTGGAGCTTGCTCAAACTGACATCCATCAAGTTGGTGATGTGATCCAACCATCTCATCTGTCATCCCCTTCTCCTCCTGCCTTCAGTCTTTCCCAGCATCAGGGTCATTTACAGTGAGACAGTTCTTCCCATCAGGTGGCCCAACTTTTAGAGTTTCAGCTTCAGCATCAGGCCTTCCAGTGAATATTCAGGACTGATTTCCTTTAGGATTGACTGGTTGGATCTCCTTGCAGTCCAAGAGACTCTCAAGAGTCTTCTTCAATACTACAGTTCAAAAGCATCAATTTTTTGCTGCTCAGCTTTCTTTATGGTCCAACTCTCACATCCATACATGACTACTGGAAAAACCATAACTTTGACTAGATAGACCTTTGTTGGCAAAGTAAAGTCTCTGCTTTTTAATATGCTCTCTAGGTTGGTTTTTCTTCAAAGGAGCAGGCATCTTAATTTCATAGCTGCAGTCACCATCAGCAGTGATTTTGGAGCCCCCCAAAATAAAGTTTCTCACTGTTTCCATTGTTTCCCCATCTATTTGCCAAGAAGTGATGGGACCAGATACCATGATCTTAGTTTTCTGAATGTTGAGTTTTAAGCCAACCTTTTCACTCTCCTCTTTCACTTTCATCAAGAGGTTTTTTCGTTCTTCTTCTCTTTCTGCCATAAAATTGGTGTCATCTGCATACCTGAGGTTATTGATATTTCTCCTGGCAATTTTATTCCAGCTTGTGCTTCATCCAGCCCGGCATTTCTCATGATGTACTCTGCATATAAGTTAAATAAGCAGGGTGACAATATACAGCCTTGATGTACTCCTTTCCCCTTTTGGAACCAGTCTGTTGATCCATGTCTGGTTCTAACTGTTGCTTCTTGGCCTGCATACAGATTTCCCAGGAGGCAGGTCAGGGGGTCTGGTATTCCTTTCCTGAAGAATTTTCCATAGTTTGTTGTGATTCACACAGTCAAAGGCTTTGGCGTCATCAATAAAGCTGGAGTAGATGTTTTTCTGGCACTCTCTTGCTTTTTCAATGATCCAACGGATGTTGGAAATTTGATCTTTATGTATATGTATATGTGGTTGTGTGTATGGAGAGAGATTTATTTTAAGGGATTGGTTCACGTAGTTGTGGAAGCTGGCAAGTCCAAAATATTCAAGGTAGGCCTCCAGGCTGGAGGACCAGGGAAGAGTGGATGTTGCAATTGACTCCAAAAAATCCTTTACTAGCAGAATTCCCTTTCCCTTGGGGAAGGTCATATAAGTCTTTTGTAAGGTCTTCAAATGATTGGACGAGGCCTGTCGACATTATGGAAGGAAAACTGCTTTATTCAAAGTCTGCTGATTTAAATGTTAATCTCATCTAAAAATTAGCTTTCCAGAAACATCTAGACTAATGTTTGACCGAATTATCTGGGTACCATGCCTAGCCAAGTTGATACATAATATTAACTGTCACATCCTAGACTAATGTTGAGTCTTCTTTTTACATTGATTGTATATTCTATCTTCAATCTGAGTTGTTCAAAGAAGCTATACTCTTTAACATGTAGCTTCTTGGGCTTTTCCTCATTGACTAATATGTGTTCTGATTTTCAGAAGTTAAATTAATATATTGTGTTGCTAAGATTTTCCCCCAGATATGGAGTGTTTACATGTAAAAAATTTCATGTATTTCTTTCTAGAAGACTTAATTCTAATAGATATTCCATAGGAATATTGTTCAAATATGGTTTCACCTTAAGAAATTTCTAACACTAATTGATCTATTGATAAATAATTTATCATTTAAATCTAGTTTTAGACATTGTCAAATAACACTGTTGATCACTCAGTGCTTCTGGAAGGGCCTTGCTTTGTTTTCTTTCCAACTCTGCCACTTCTTCAAAACCTTTTTGCTGATTCTCTATGTTCACGATTTCTTCTCTCCTTCCTTTCTTCAACAGAAATATATTGTGTCCACTGCATTCCAGGCACTTTACTAACTGGACATGGGTAAATAAAAGACACATTTCCTGCCTTTGTGGAATTTACAAGTGAAGGCATACCTTGGATATATTACAGTTTTACAGTTTACCACAGTAAAGCGAATATTGCAATAAATGAGTCACACAAATATTTTTGGTTCTCCAGTGCACATGAAAGCTATGTTTATACTGTACTGTAGTCTGTTAAGTTGTGCAATATTATGTCTAAAAAACCAATGTACATGCCTTAATTTAAAAATACTTTATTGCTAAAAATTCTAACCATCATCTGAGCCTTCAGTCAGTTGCAGTCTTTTTGCAAGAGTAACATCAAAGATCAGTGACAACAGAGCACTGAAACAAAAATGAAAAGGTTTGAGATACTAGGAGAATTACCAGTGTATGACCCAGAGATACGAAGTGAGCAGATACTGTTGAAACAATGGTGCTGATAGACTTGCTCAACAAAAAGTTAGCACAAACCTTCAATTTGGTTTTTTTTTTTTTAAAGCATGTGAAGCACAATAAAATGAACATTATATGCCTATAATATTCAGGTGAACAAAGAAAGACGTGAGTACAGCTTGGGTTATGAAGGGAAATGAACAGAGGACAGTGATGAAGAATAACGAGGGGATTTTTTTTCATGGTATAGCCAGGGATGTGCCTCTGAGGAGATGACATTTAAGCTGACACCTGAGGGATGAAGAGTTAGCTTATGAAAACCAGGAAAAAATTTTTTTGAGGCGAAGGAAATAACATGCTCAAAAGGTGTGGAAGTGAGAAGGGTAGCATGAGACAAGGTTTGAGATAGTCAGGAGTCACATGATAATGTTTCATTGTTATTTTTAATCCACTTGTGGAGCCACCGAGGTATTTGAAGCAGAGAATTAACAGCCTCCATTAAAGGTTTAAAAGATTATTCTGCCTCTTAACTGTGGTTGAAGATTGGAACTGTAGGGCTAGAATGGAAATGGGAGGACTCATTGATGTTGGCTCCCCTCCATCGATCCAGACCACTTTGAGTGGACTTGATCCCCTTAGGCTATGGAGTGAGGAAACTAAGCAAGGCTATTTTGTAAGCTAACTCAGTTGCCAGTCGCAGTAACCCATTCACATGGGAGTAACTCCACAGTCTCTCGGGCATGCAGTGATGGCTCTGGGTGAGGTGACTCAGATATATGACACCCTAGTGTGTTCACACTGACCCTAAAAGCATTAGCAGAGATAAGATCTGCTGTACATAAGAATTTCTCAAGCTTGCAGATTTAGTACAGATTTTATTTATAACCCAAGTCAGTTCTCCTATGGTCTTATCCTATGTTCATTGTACAAATCCATCCGGAACCAACACTTTCTTCCCCCTAAAGGAAGAGCCAACTGGGCCATGTTTTACACTGCCACTACATCCTATTCATTTCCTTTCTGTGCACGTATTTTTTAAATTAAAATATTATTAATGCGGGATTGGAGCTCCATAACTCTGCCTGCATGGCTCAGTCTCAGCTGGATCTCCTGCCCCGCAGAGTTGAACTCCAGCTGTGTTCTTGGCTCATCTCACCCTTGTGGTTGCGAGAATGTAAACACTCTGCCTGATCCTCCTTATCTCATATATTCCTCTCCATTTCCCCTAGGAATCCATTGGCTTAACATTTTATTTCCATGAACTAAACTGAATCCATTTCTGCTCTTCAGTGTACTTCCTTCTTAGTCTACATAGCTAAGTTCAGTGGTCCTCCCCCTCCACTAAAATGTCAGTGCACCCCACTATTTTCATCTAGGTCCTGTTTTCTGTCTCTTCTGTTACTCCCCAGCATACCATTCCAGTCCTCCAAGCTTCATTTCTGTTTGTTTTTTAATTTCTCTGGCTAAGCCAGGTCTTAGTTGTGGCTTGACCAGGGATTGAACCCTGCTCCCCTGCATTGAGAGCATGGAGCCTTAACCACTGGACCTCCAGGGAAGTCCCGCCCCCAGGTTTCTTAACTTTGGAAAGTGCAACACCATCCACTTAGTCACCTCGACCAGACACCTCGGAGATTTTCAGGATTTTAACTCCCTTTTCTTTCCCATTGTGTACCTTGTCGATTTTCCCTCTTAATTATCTGTTGGCTCTCTCTTCTCCCACTGACATTCAATCCCACTGCCACTCTTTTAAATTAGGCCCTTCCCATTTCAAAAGAGAGTAAGGTTTCAAAAGGGGATGCCTAATCATGTCACTTTTGTGACTAAAATCATCCAATGACTCTTCATTTCCCCCATCATAAAAGTCCAGACTTCTTGGCATGGCCTTCATGAACTTCTGTAATCTGGTGGCACTGGCTCCCTCTCTGTCCTCGTGATTACCCCTTCTCTCCTCTTCACGTCCTCCTCGCCATCCCAACCGAGGGTCCCCACACCCCCTCGGTGCTTTCACAGGCTGTATCACACTGACATATACCAACTGACTTTCTTTTCTGTTTTCCTCTAGGGTAGCAACTCTGTATCCTTCACCTCTTACCCCAGAACCTAGTAGAACTTGCAGTCTTTGTTGAGTGGATAATGGGCAATAGGGCCTGAATAAAAATTGCCAGCCTATTATGTGCCTTGCACCCAAAGAGGCTTGGTATGAATCTCTTTATTGCTGCTTATTAACTGTGTGGCTTCCTGGGCCTGTAACATAAATTCCCTGACCTTTAATTTCCTCTTCTGTAAAATGAACATTGTTATTATATTTAAGTAAGATATTTTATTATTTATTGGCCACACTGCACAACATGCAATTGAACCTTAGCTCCCTACAGTGAAAGTGTGGATTCTTAATCACTAGACTGCCAGGAAAGTCCCAAGATGATCTTTCCTAAACCTTTTGACAGATGTACAGCAGAAATTAATAATTAGTTTATCTCAAGTTCAATATAGTTATGTTTCTCAAATATGAATTTCTTAACTTATGAAGTGGAAATTTCGTTTTCTAAGTATTGTAATTTAGTTTAAGGATGGTAGTCACAACTACCACATAATTAGTTAAGATGTTTTAACATGTACTTAGTAAAATATAAGGAAGGGAAAAAATGAGTTTCACGTGAATCATCAAGTCAAACTGTATTCTCAGAATTAGAATATTTCTCAAAATACTATGTACAAATATAAATTATGTATTATAAATATAACTAATGAAGATACTTCTAGCAAATCAAGACCTGCAAAAAGCTACTGAAAACATGTGTTTATAAGTATTCATCAAACACAGTGGAAGTTTATATATTATTCTGCTTCATGACCAGTATATTTGGTACACATAACTCTGAAAACAGATGGAAAATGTTAAGTAATAATTTAAACTCTGTTAAGTTTCTCAAGGAAACACTCACCCAGAAGTATCCAGTGGTAGCAAGGAGTTCTCTTTCTTTCACATGAGAGGATGAGCTCATTAATTTTTCCAGTAAGACAAATGGGATACTGAGATTGCATACTCCTTTTTTCAAAGTTTATTTTTATACCAAATTTAGCTTTTAATTTATTATCTTGTAGTTATAAGACATTCCTAACATGTGACTTAAAGTCTTGGAGATGATAATGTGGTTTTTTCCTTTATACCCTTCATTATTTCTCATGTAACAGGGTAGAGCACAGAGTTCATCAATAATGTGAAAAGTTGTACTAATGAAATACACTTTATTAGTGATATAAATAAAGAAGTAATTGGAGCACTGTGTATATTAAAGTTTATAACACTAACATGAGTAATCCCAAAGGATTTAATATATAGGTATGGAACTGCCTTCTTCTTGCTTTTACTTAGAAAGAGATGCATGCCCCACCTCCAATAAAAAATGTGAAGCAATCTCAGAGGACAATCGTCATTCTTTACCCAGAGAAAACCACAAATGCGTATAATGGCAAGAATTCCTTGTGGTTGGAAAAACAGATGAATAAGTTGCACAAAGGCTCATTTATGTATTAAGCTAGCTGAGTCAGCATAAGAAAACTTTCACATATGAAGGTTTTCTATCATGCAAGTGTCTGCTAACTGCTACCTTGACTTTGTATAAAACGTTCCCTCCCCTCATACACCCCCCCCAATTAATAGATGAGTATTGAGTAGAGAATATACCTCCCAGTTTGATACTTTAACAATATGCAAAGTATGCTCCATGAAATTTAGTTTTGATTTATTCAACTTGGTTTGCAGGCATTCATAATTTAACATTATATACTATTTTTATTAGGGTCCATATGAGAAAGAAATACCAAATAGAGAAGATTCTTCTATATCTTGCATTAAAACTTCTGTTGGAAACAGTGTCCTTTATATAAGACTCATTTGATAGATTTATCTCAGATTTGAAGAAGTACCTTTTATTTTGTTCCCAGTTACACTGATATGCTTCCTTATATTAGATTTAAAGACTAATTCCATGTTCACTCTTGGACTTTGACTATATTTAGCACTCAATTGCAGTGGTTCTCTTTAGATCATCTTCTTTTTCTCATCTCCCCTTCTCCCTAAAAACTGTATTTTCTTTGATGAGTATGTCTTGCAAACCCTGAGTTTAGATGGTCATTAACCCTGCAGTTCTTTCCAGGCTAACTGGAAAGCCTATGTCCTCTTAAAAAGTATAGCATCTTATTAGAATTTTTCACTTTCTACCTTCTCCAAGGTAGGTGGCTTCCTGCACCCCAGGAAAAACAGAGTAAAGTCTGCCAATCTTCTAGATTCCTGTGTTTACTGTCATTTTCCTATGATTTGAATGATTTCATCCATGAATGTAAAACTTGTATTGGTTACTGTCCTAAACCTTTATTAATATAATGAAAACATTTATCAGTTTATCAATTCTAGCTTTACTTTAGTTTTAAAGGAAAAAAGCCCCCCAAACAGAAGCTAAAACCATCATTTCAGTCTTTGTTTTGTTCTAATATTTTCTGTGCACCAATCCCTTTGTTTTCCCACTTGTGAACATGTTGTTATTCAGTTGCTCAGTTGTGTCTGACTCTTTGAAACCCCATGGACTGCAGCATGCCAGGCTTCCCTGTCTTCCTTTGCCATCTCCACAGAGCTTGCTCAAACTCATGTCCATTGAGTCACTGAGGCCATCCAACCATCTCATCTTCTGTCGTTCCCTTCTCCTCCTGCCTTCAGTCTTTCCCAGCATTAAGGTCTTTTCTAATGAGTCGGGTCTTCACATCAAGTGGCTAAAGTATTGGAGCTTCAGCTTCAGCATCAGTCCTTCCAATGAATATTCAGGGTTGATTTCCTTTAGGATTGACTGGTTTGATCGCCTTGCAGCCCAAGGGACTCTCAAAAATCTTCTCCAACACCACAGTTCAAAAGCATAAATTCTTCAGCACTCAGCCTTCTTTATGGTCTAACTTTCACATCCATACATGACTACTGGAAAAATCATACCTTTGTTGGCAAAGTAACATCTCTGCTTTTTAATATGCTGTCTAGATTGTCATAACTTTTCTTCCAAGGAGCAAGTGTATTTTCATTTCATGGGAGCAGTCACCATCTGCAGTGACCATCATATGTGAACATGTGACATAGTTAATTAGCAAGATCTCAGGGGATCCTGATGGCTGAGATCCTTAAGATGTCATACGTTTTCTTTCAAGTGATTCTTCATCAACCTGTTGCTTTTTCCTTTTCAAGTAATTTGTTAATTAAATATTTAGGGGCTTAAAAGATTATATTCTTTTGATTGCCAGTATACTGCCAAACATTAGGATACATGTGTACTCCGTCACTTCAGTTGTGTTTGACTCTTTGCGACTCTGTGGACTGTAACTCACCAGGCTCCTCTATCCATGGGATTCTCCAGGCAAGAATACTGGAGTGGATTGCCATGCCCTCCTCCAGGGGATCTTCCCAACCCAGAAATCAAACCTGAATCTCCTAAGTCTCTTGCATTGAGAAGTGGATTCTTTACCACTGTACCACCTCAGAAGCCCAGACATTAGGATAAGTTTAAATATTTCCAATAACCATATTCTCAAGTCTACAATAAAAGATTGAGAGTAACTGTGATAATTTCATTTGTTCCTAATGATGTTTTTTTCCCCTTTCTGAAGTGACATTCTTGATAGAAATTTTTTTTCTATTACTTCATGTCATATTACAATTATGCCAATATATAACTCCACCACTGAGAGAATTCTTTGGCTATTCACAATGTATGGGAAGCATAAATCCTTAATTTAATAAGAACAGCCTAGAAATAGTAAAAAATAATTTTCAAAATTCATGTTTCATCTGAAATATAGTGAAAAGTGTATTCCTTGAATTCTAAAATCATTGCCAATCCCTTATTGAAGTACATGTATCTTTGTATGTCATTCACCTGATTTAAGAGTTTTGCTCAATTCTGTGGCCAGTCACAATCAGGAATAAATGTTAAATATAACATGGAACTTTGGCACATGTGGGAAACTAAGATAGCACATCTATCATCATCAGTGAAAGCTCAAGATTATGTTTATTACTGTACATCTGTGATCACCATGCCATTTTGCTTGTTAACTCTTTAAGAGAATTTTGAAAGACTGTGCACCTCTTGCTCTTCTTAACTTGATATATAAAAACTTTCATCATAAGTTTGAACAGTTGCAAGAAATGTAGTGCCTATATTAAATTCTGGTACTGGACTTTTAGAAACAATTTGATAATACAGATAAATAATAAAAGTCATTAATTTTCTAGGCATAATGTTCAAACTTTCTGCATATTTAATGATAGATAAAAATACATATTGCTAAAAACAAATTGGTCATGGGTAATAATTTTACCTTATAGACAAAGCTGTAGAAAAATACAAAATGTTATGTAAAATAAAATAATGTGGTTAACTGTTATAGGAATAATATTTTATATACTTAATAAAATTATAATGTGTAATTAAATGTTAGACCTTTATTTTGAACAGAATCATATTAAAATTTTTAATCTGTAGGTTTTATCCATTATATCAATAAGTACTTAATAGTTTTGGAAAAATCACAGGTGGGGCACCTAACTAGACAGAACTGAAGTTAGGCACAACTCCTCAAAAGAAGTAGCTTGAGAACCCTACATTTAATTTTACCCCTTAATTTCCCCAAAGTCTTATTGATATTGAAGGGTTGTTGCTGAACCACGAAAGATGCCAGGATTCTTAGCCTCCGGAGGAGAAGAATTCAGTCTGGGGCCAGAGATGAGGCTTGATCACTCAGAGCTTTTATGTAATAAAGTTTTATTAAAGTATAAAAGGGATAGAGAAAGCTTCTGACATAGACATCAGAAGGGGGCAGAAAGAATACCACCTCACTAGTGTTAGCAATGGAGTTATATACCTTTTAATTAGTTATTACAGTGAATCAAAAGAATGTCTGGAGGTTGTAAAGACCTTACTAGATTCACTCCCATCATGTACATTTTAAGATTACAGGATTAGCCAGAAGGTTTTGTCTAGAAACTGTTCTCAAGCAGGATACATCATTGTTATATAATCCTAAGGAATGTAGAGGGAAAAAACATTTGTCCTTTCCTCCTCCTTGAGAATTCCAGACCCTTCTCTCCTTGGGGACCCCCGGACTTCTTATCAACCTGTCTAGGAATTGACTCTCTCAATATGAAAATGTTACAGCTTATGCTGTTTGAAAGCGTATTTCTCACTTTCAGTTCAGTTCCATTCAGTCGCTCAGTTGTGTCCAACTCTTCGCGACCCGTGGACTGCAGCATGCCTGTCTTCCCTGTCCATCACCAACTCCTTACTTACTCAAACTCATGTGCATCAAGTTAGTGATGCCATCCAACCATCTCATCATCTGTCATCCCCTTCTCTTCCTGCCTTCAGTCTTTCCCAGGATCAGGGTCTTTTCCAGTGAGTCAGTTCTTCGCATCAGGTGGCCAAAGTATTGGAGTTTCAGCTTCAACATCAGTCCTTCCAATGAATATTCAGGACTTGATTTCCTTTAGGATTGACTGGTTGGATCTCCTTGCTGTCCAAGGGACTCTCAAGAGTCTTTTTCAACACCACAGTTCAAAAGCATCAGTTCTTTGGTGCTCAGCTTTCTTTATGGTCCAACTCTCACATCCATACATGACTACTGGAAAAACCATACCTTTGACTAGACGGGCCTTTTTTGGCAAAGTAATGTCTCTGCTTTTTAATAAGCTGTCTAGGTTGGTCAAAGCTTTTCTTCCAAGGAACAAGCGTCTTTTAATTTCATGGCTGCAGTCACCATCTGCGGTGATTTTGGAGCTCCCCCAAAATAAAGTCTGTCATTTTTTCCATTGATTCCCCATCTATTTGCCATGAAGTGATGGAACTGGTTGCCACGATCTTTGTCTTCTGAATGTGGAGTTTTAAGCCAATTTTTTCATGCTCCTCTTTCACTTTCTTAAAGAGGCTCTTTAGTTTTTCTTCACTTTCTGCCATAAGGGTGATGTCATCTGCGTATCTGAGGTTATTGATATTTCTCCCAGCAATCTTGATTCCAGCTTGTGCTTCATCCAGCCTGGCATTTCGCATGATGTACTCTGCATATAAGTTAAATAAGCAGGGTGACAATATACAGCCTTGACATACTCCTTCCCCAACTTGGAACCAGTCTGTTGTTTCAAGTCCAGTTCTAACTGTTGTTTCTTGATCTGCATACAGATTTCTCAGGAGGCAGGTCAGGTGGTCTGGTATTCCAATCTCTTGAAGAATTTTCCACAGTTTGTTGTGATCCACACAATCAATGGCTTTGGTGTAGTCAATAAAGCAGAACTAGATGTTTTTCTGGAACTCTCTTGCTTTTTCGATGATCCAACGGATGTTGGCAATTTGATCTCTGGTTCCTCTGCCTTTTCTAAATCCAGCTTGATTATCTAGAAGTTCACGGTCACGTACTTTTGAAGCCTGGCTTGGAGAATTTTGAGCATTACTTTACTAGCATGTGAGATGAGTGCAATTGTGCGGTAGTTTGAGCATTCTTTGGCACTGCCTTTCTTTGGGATTGGAATGAAAACTGACCTTTTCTAGTCCTGTGGCCACTGCTGAGTTTTCCAAATTTGCTGGCATATTGAGTGCAGCACTTTCACGACATCATCTTTTAGGATTTGAAATAGCTCAACTGGAATTCCATCACTTCTGCTAGCTTTGTTCTCAGTGATACTTCCTAAGGCCCACTTGACTTTGCATTCCAGGATGTCTGACTCTAGGTGAGTGATCACACCATCATGGTTATCTGGGTCATGAAGATCTTTTTTGTACAGTTCTTCTGTGTATACGTGCCACCTCTTCTTAATATCTTCTGCTTCTGTTAAGTGCATATCATTTCTGTCTTTTATTGTGCCCATCTTTGCATGAAATGTTCCCTTGGTATCTCTGATTTTCTTGAAGAGATCTCTAGTCTTTCCCATTCTTTTGTTTTCCTCTATTTCTTTGCATTGATCGCTGAGGAAGGCTTTCTTATCTCTCCTTGATATTCTTTGGAACTTTGCATTCGTATGAGTATATCTTTCCTTTTCTCCTTTGCCTTTCGCTTCTCTTCTTTTCATAGCTATTTATAAGGCCTCCTCAGACAACCATTTTGCCTTTTTGCATTTCTTTTTTCTTGGGGATGGTCTTGATCACTGCCTCCTGTACAACATCACGAATTTTGTCCATAGTTCTTCAGGCACTCTGTCTATCAGATCTAATCCCTTAAATCTATTTCTCACTTCAACTGTATAATTTTAAGGGATTTGATTTAGGTCATACTTGAATGATCTAGTGGTTTTCCCTACTTTCTTCAATTTAAGTCTGAATTTTGCAATAAGGAGTTCATGATCTGAGCCATAGTCAACTCCTGGTCTTGTTTTTTCTGACTGTATAGAGCTTCTCCGCCTTTGGCTGCAAAGAATATAATCAGTCTGATTTCTGAGTTGTCCCCCTGGTGATGTCCATGTGTAGAGTCTTCTCTTATGTTGTTGGAAGAGGGTGTTTACTATGACCAGTGTGTTTTCTTTCAAAACTCTGTTAGCCTTTGCCCTGCTTCATTTTGTACTCCAAGGCCAAATTTGCTTGTTACTCCAGGTATCTCTTGACTTCGTACTTGTGCATTCCAGTCCCCTATAAGGAAAAAGACATCTTTTTTGGGTGTTAGTTCTAGAAAGCCTTGTAGTTCTTCATAGAACCGTTGAACTTCAGCTTCTTCAGCATTACTGGTTGGGGCATAGACTTGGATTACTGTGACATTGAATGGTTTTTCTTGGTATTGAACAGAGATCTTTCTGTCGTTTTTGAGTTTGCACCCAAGAACTGCGTTTTGGACTCTTTTGTTGACTGTGAGGGCTACTTCATTTCTCCTAAGGCATTCTTGCCCACAGTAGTAGATATAATGTTCATCTGAGTTAAATTTGCCCACTCTAGTCCATTTTAGTCCATTTCTCACTTATACTTGACTTAAAGGCAATGTGACAGATTTCCAGTAATAGAATGAATTTGAATTTTTAGAGGGGGGTGGTCTAAATGTGAGGGGAAATGGCCGTTATTTGGTTTATGAAGTAGGATTGGAGGATCAGTTTCTTACCTCCAGCAGTGGCAACCTCCCCTGGAAAATTCTTTGGAAAAGTTGAAGCCAAATCTGGCCTCTGTACTCTGACAGCAAGTTAAATCTCAGAGACAAGAGTTTTGAGTGAAGTAGGAAAGACCTGCTATATTACTTTGTGGGGGGGCCACAGTGGTCTAATGCCTTCAAAACTGTGTTTTCCAAACTGGAGGGGTTAGTGAGGAGTTTTATGGTGATAGGTCAGAGAGGGTGTGACCAGCTCATGGACAATCTTCTGATTAGTTGTTGGTGAGGTAAGTGGGAGTAAACATCATCAGTCTTCTGGTTCCAGCCATCTGTGTGCTTATGGGCACCATACTGTTGTTAACTGTTAACTTCTCCCTTCTAGTGGGGGTTTCAGTATCTGTAAATCAGCTCAAAGATGTTGTGTGTATCCCTTGATGAGGAACCAGGACCCTGCCCTGAGGCTGCGCTGTTCTTTCTTGACTGTTCCTCCCTTGTCTCACATCTACTCCCTTCCCTAATTAGCAATTGCTTGCATCTGCGTGTTGGAACCCAGGGAAGGTCACAGAGGCTGAATGAAGCATATTCCTGTAATAAAAGAAGTGGGGGGACACAGAAAGGCTTTATACACAGGAGCCCCACAGGGTCTTGTGTGGTATCAAAGTGACCTCACATCAAAGACAGTTGCTTGAACTTTATTTGGCAGTACACCAAGTCTGCCTATGTGGCTTATATTTTTCTATTGATAAGGTTTCTTTCTCTGAAAAGGGAGGAGGGAAGACTACCTAGGGACAATACCTGTACATAGCCATTTTTTTTAGCTTAATAAAGTTCTGTTCTTATGATTTGCTGCACATGCATATGAATCTGTTTTCTTCAGTGTGAGAAAAGGAAGTGGGACTAACTGGGTGAATAGTTTGATCACTAGTTTTAGGTTTATGCAAACTCCTCTGCAAGAATACAGACTTCCAAAGGAAAGACTTCTGGATAAAGGCCCAGAGTGTAGGCTGTGGGATTTACTTTATTAGCCATTTGAAAGGAACCTGAAAGCAGAGCTTCATCTAAGAAGCTCTTGCTATCCAAAATGCTGTTTATCAGAGAAAAGAGAGTGAAGGAATTAGGATAAACTTTAGTTGGTTTATAGCAACAACAGCATGCTTAATGAAAGTTGTTACATTCATGTCGAGATTCCTTTAAGATTTTGGACATAGGATCATGAGCCTGAGTGGGTAAATTTCATGTAAATATTAGGACAAATCTTAATGGTCTGAGGAAAGTGTTATATGTGGGAAAGTAATTGAATTCTTCTTTATCCTTGTTTTCATCACTGTTTCGTGTCCTTAGTGCCTTTGACTTCTTGCAGGGAAAGAAGTGGTGTTATTCTTGGGCACTTCCATCATTAAGTGTCTCTAGGGCACTTCCATCATTAAGTGTCTCTATTATTTCCGCTCTTGAATGCCATTGCATAGTCAGTTTATATTGGCCTTCGATGTAACTCTCATTCCATAGACATCAAGTAACCGAGGGATTTTTGTCCTTCCATTGCCAATAAAATGTTTGATAGGATATATGCATTTTCCCATAACAGTGAGAACAAAAGTGCTTCCCCCCACTTCCCTTCATTGCTGTTATTTGTAGTTTTGGAAGGAAACCTGAGATATCAGCTTAGATGTGAGACTAAGCAATTATTCTATTTAATAGAATTTGCTAATTCAAACAGAATGAATCAGATGGATACTTGGCAAGCAATTGGTACTAATGCAATTGTTTTTTGTGTATGGGAATCTACCATTCTATAACCGTTTCTCCATGTTTATCTATTCTCAGTTTAGTCTTCTGCTTCTTATCTCTGGGTATGTTTTTATTTTCCTCATTTTATGTCATTATTTAAATATGTAATTTTGGAAGGAAACCTGAGATACCAGCTTAGATATCAGCTTAGATTTAAATAATTTTAGATTATCCTGTGAGATATGTTTGATGTCTTTGCTCCTGCTTTCTTAGTAAAGGGGAGTTTAGAAGAAGCAAATATCATGTAAGGAAATGAACACAAGGTGGGTAAGGTTGCCTTTTTCTGTGCAAAGTTAAATTGTCAACTTTTTTGTACCTTTTCTTTTCACCATCTAATATCTGGGAATAATGATAGTACAGACTGAGAAAGACCTGGATTTGTCAGCAGCTTTGTTTCCTTAATTTTTAATATCACAGAAAACCTTAAACACATATTCTATGATTTTCTTAAGCCTAACCATTTTGTTGGGTCAGCCAACTTGAACAAACTTCTTGGCTGACTCAATAATATTTAATAGCTTTTACAGATGCAAACCTTAATCACTTGTCTTTTATCTAAGTTTTTATTCTTGATTGAAATTTTAAAAATAAATAATCTTATCCTCTTTGTAAGTATCCTATTAAAAACTTAAATATTTTTAAAGATATTTAAATACTGTTATCTTTTTCTCTTGATGTCTTCTCCACTACATCCTTTTAAAACTTTTCCAGTAGAGGTTTCCTTTTAAAACATTGAGTCATCTTTGCTGTCCTTTTAAGATTCCTTAAAAATCTATGATCACTTTAAATCTTATTAATTGACTGAAAATATGTAGGAATTTTGATATAATGACTGACAGGTTTTGATCTGAGAAAGAGCACACTCCTTCCTCTCAAATTATTGTAAAAAAAATTGTTTGCTATGGCTTTCACTTCTGGAGGTACTAGATATTCTTGCTGTTTCCTTATTTGACATTTTGCAATAAATGAGAATGTCCTTTCCCAGGGTGTTAAGAATTGAACTCTCTTTTTCATTGACTGAGCATTCAGCATAGGATATGTTTGTCTTGTTCCTGTAAGTGATAGATAATTATATATAAGGCCAAAGTTTGTGTATTTCCATAATAATAGAGAATAGATAACTTATTTTTATGAAATGACTAAACCAGCATCCTGTATGGGAATTGCACCAGCCATATGAAGAGAGCTGCTGGTTCAGATTAGTTGACATGGCCAGTGTAGAAGAACCTGTCATATTCTTTAAAATATTTTTATTTACGATACATTTGTAATGATCACAATATTATTGGTTTGTGCCAATACCGATGCATTGTTTGTTCAATACTGATGCATTGAACAAAAGGAAAAGTAGTCCATTGTTACACTTGATGAAACATTCTTAAAAATGATCAATTGTGCGTTGAACCTGGACTGGCATCTTGTTTCATACATGATATTTTACATGTTTGATGGATTCATTTTGATGTTTGGCAAAACTAATACAATTACGTAAAGTTTAAAAATAAAATAAAATTAAAAAATGATCAACTGTGGTAAAAATACATCCTTGTAACATTAATAATAATCAACATTTTTCACCTTAGGAAATAGAAGGGTCATTTTTCTACCAGTCATTCAAAATGGAAGATGTTATTTCCAGCTTAGGAACGAAAATATTATGTTTATATGATGGCAGACTTAGCATTTATATAAAAGGGGAAAATGAGGTCATTGACTTGTCAGAAAAACTTAAGGACTTGCTTAAAAAAAAAAAAATCTCACCAGCCAAAATTCTCTAAATAAAGGATATTTTTTAAAGCATGATGCAAACATATTTCAGTTCATTTCAACAGATACTCAGAGAGCCTACGAATTTGCCTGTGTTTGACATGATTTGGTGTCAGGCTTAGAAGTGAAAGTTCCAATGACATGTTCTCTATGGTCTCCCAACACTCTGATAGGTCTGTGACTGCCCACTTGTCATCCCTCATTTTTCTTTATGTAATGACCCACATGACCTGATTCTTAACTATGTGCCTGAAAGTTCCAGGAAAACGGGACAAAATTGACAGCAGAAAATTCTATAAAGCGTATCTTATTTTTTTTATGGGGACCATTTTAAAAGTCTTTATTGAATTTGTTACAGTATTGTTTCTGTTTTATGCTTCTGTTTTGTTATTTTGGCCACAAGAGATGTGGGAATTTAGCTCCCTTCAGTTCATTTCAGTTCAGTTCAGTCACTCAGTCGTGTCTGACTCTTTGCGACTCCATGAATCGCAGCATGCCAGGCCTCCCTGTCCATCACCAACTCCCAGAATTCACTCAAACTCACGTCCATCGAGTCGGTGATGCCATCTAGCCATCTCATCCTCTGTCATCCCCTTCTCCTGCTGCCCCCAATCCCTCCCAGCATCAGAGTCTTTTCCAATGAGTCAGCTCTTCGCATGAGGTGGCCAAAGTACTGGAGTTTCAGCTTTAGTATCATTCCTTCCAAAGAAATCCCAGGGCTGATCTTCTTTAGAATGTACTGGTTGGATCTCCTTGCAGTCCAAGGGACTCTTAAGAGTCTTCTCCAACACCACAGTTCAAAAGCATCAAGTCTTTGGCTCTCAGCCTTCTTCACAGTCCAACTCTCACATCCATACATGGCCACAGGAAAAACCATAGTCTTGACTAGACAGACCTTTGTTGGCAAGGTAATGTCTCTGCTTTTGAATATGCTATCTAGGTTGGTCATAACTTTCCTTCCAAGGAGTAAGCCTCTTTTAATTTCATGGCTGCAGTCACCATCTGCAGTGATTTTGGAGCCCCCAAAAATAAAGTCTGACACTGTTTTCACTGTTTCCGCATCTATTTACCATGAAGTGATGGGACCAGATGCCATGATTTTAGTTCTCTGAATGTTGAGCTTTAAGCACTTTTTCACTCTCCTCTTTCACTTTCCCTTACCAGGGATCAAACCCACACTCTGTGCTTTGGAAGGTGAAGTCTTAACCACTGAACCGCCAGGGAAGGCCCTATAAAATATATGTGTATGTTTTTTTAAGGTCTATTCTCTGTGAAAGGAGACTTTCTTCATTCACACTTCTTGTAGTTGGAAAATTCTGTTGAAATCTCAGGATTGGAAAAACAATATCCTAGACACAGAGAATAGTGAGACACAGCTTACTGTCATTCTAGAGCAAATCTTCATTCTTCTTTGTGAGTTACTGAAACTAGAAAATTTAATTGCCTGACCTAGAGTTTTGTAGCTATGACTAAAACTTCTCTTCCTGTCCAATACTGTTCTAGAATATGGAGCCCAAAAGGTATGATATGGTTTACTCATTATATGATTATATACTTCAGTTCCATAAACTGGTGTCCTAAACTGTGAGATCAACATATGTAACTTTATTGTATTTTCATTCATTACAGTATAATATTTAAGTAACTCCTTTGAAATCAGAGGACTAACTACAAGAAAAATGGAAAATGTATAGAGGCTAGAAAAGTAATAGAATTAATAATTAAATATTATTAATGCAAAGGTCATGGAAAGAGAGAACCAAACTTATTAATATGCTTGAACAAATTATTAAAACATGGTTTTTATGCTATAGTTCAACTACTTTAAAGATTTGTTTCCTGGCAAAGAGAGAGTTAAGCCAAGATGAATGTCACAAAAAGTAACGTTAGTTCCCAGTTCAGTTCAGTCCAGTCGCTCAGTTGTGTCCGACTCTTTGCGACCCCATGGACTGCAGCACACCAGGCTTCCCTGTCCATCAGCAACTCCTGGAGTTTACTCAAACCCATGCCCATCGAGTCAGTGATGCCATCCAACCATCTCATCCTCTGTTGTCCCCTTCTCCTCCCACCTTCAATCTTTCCTAGCATCAGAGTCTTTTCCAGTGAGTCAGTTGTTCACATCAGGCGGCCAAAGAATTGGAGCTTCAGCTTCAGCATCAGTCCTTCCAGTGAATATTCAGGGCTGATAATTCTTATCTTTGTACTGTCCCATCCACTCTATTTCTCCCTCTCATAAGTCTCAGACCTTCTTGTTAGGCAGTTGATTTACTTCCTCAATCGTCAACTCCCCTACCTTCATCATTAGCCCATGGCTTTTCTCTTTCATCATGACATATGTTGAGCTATTTTTGTTTAGATTGGCCCCAGACCTCTTTCCTGTGAATAAGAAACCCTGATTGCACATGACCTGATCACCTGGGCTCTACCTCATCTCCTTTCTTGCTGGTCAGCTGGCTGTAGATGCAAATGGTGTATAATACAGGTTAGCCCTTTATATTAGTGTTTAGAAGGAGTTTACATCTCACAGTAATGTGGAAGGGGACTGCTCTAATTGTCACAAAATCAGGGTCTTTGTCCTGCTTCTACCACTAAGTAGCTGTCCAAGCCTGAAAAAAATCATTCTTCTTCTGCTCAAAAAGAAATGTATTTATTTTTTCACTTAACTTTTCTCTTAAAGATGTGAAATAAAATCATTTCTTGAAAAAAGTCAAAATGTAGGAAAATTGCAAAGACTAATTACCCGTACCCACCATTTGATTTACAGTATGGTACTGGCACAAAGACAGAAATATAGATCAATGGAACAAAATAGAAAACCCAGAGATAAATCCATGCACCTATGGACACCTTATCTTTGACAAAGGAGGCAAGAATATACAATGGGGAAAAGACAATTTCTTTAACAAGTGGTGCTGGGAAAACTGGTCAACCACTTGTAAAACAATGAAACTAGAACCTTTGTAACACCATACACAAAAATAAACTCAAAATGGATTAAAGATCTAAACGTAAGACCAGAAACTATGAAACTCCTAGAGGAGAACATAGGCAAAACACTGTCCGACGTACATCACAGCAGGATCCTCTATGACTCACCTCCCAGAATATTGGAAATAAAAGCAAAAATAAACAAATGGGACCTAATTAAACTTAAAAGCTTCTGCACAACAAAGGAAGCTATAAGCAAGGTGAAAAGACAGCCTTCAGAATGGGAGAAAATAATAGCAAATGAAGCAACTGACAAACAACTAATCTCAAAAATATACAAGCAACTCCTGCAGCTCAATTCCAGAAAAATAAATGACCCAATCAAAAAATGGGCCAAAGAACTAAATAGACATTTCTCCAAAGAAGACATACAGATGGCTAACAAACACATGAAAAGATGCACAACACCACTCATTATCAGAGAAATGCAAATCAAAACCACAATGAGGTACCATCTCACGCCAGTCAGAATGGCTGCTAACCAAAAGTCTACAAGCAATAAATGCTGGGGAGGGTGTGGAGAAAAGGGAACCCTCTTACACTGTTGGTGAGAATGCAAACTAGTACAGCCACTATGGAGAACAGTGTGAAGATTCCTGAGAAAACTGGAAATAGAACTGCCTTATGACCCAGCACTCCCACTGCTGGGCATACACACTGAGGAAACCAGAAGGGAAAGAGACACGTGTACCCCAATGTTCATTGCAGCACTGTTTATAATAGCCAGGACATGGAAGCAACCTTATGCACCACATAAGAAAGCTGTGGTACATATACACAATGGAGTATTACTCAGCCATTAAAAAGAATACATTTGAATCAGTTCTAATGAGGTGGATGAAACTGGAGCCTATTATACAGAGTGAAGTAAGCCAGAAAGAAAAACACCAATACAGTATACTAATGCATATATATGGCATTTAGAAACATGGTAACAATAACCCTGTGTACGAGACAGCAAAAGAGACATAGATGTATAGAACAGTCTTTTGGACTCTGTGGGAGAGGGAGAGGGTGGGATGATTTGGGAGAATGGCATTGAAACATGTATAATATCATATAAGAAACGAATCTCCAGTCCAGGTTCGATGCAGGATACAGGATGCTTTGGGGCTGGTGCACTGGGATGACCCAGAGGAATGGTATGGGGAGGGAGGTGGGAGAGGGGTTCAGGATGGGGAACACGTGTACACCCGTGGTGGATTCATGTTGACGTATGGCAAAACCAATAGAATATTGTAAAGTAATTAGTCTCCAATTAAATAAATAAATTTAAATTAAAAAAAAATTAAGGATAATATTGAAGTCCCCTTTGGCCTTCAGCCCACTCCCATTACCCTCACCCCTTCCTCAAGGCAGTTGTTGACCTGAAATAAAATTTCTTGAAATATCCATCATATAGCATTAGATGAGATGAAAAGTAAGTTATAATGAGGTAGTTGTTGTTATTTCTAAAGTAAGCTGCAAAAAAGTGAATTCTTTATTCCTCAAATGTATGGTCCATTTTTCTGCCCAAATATTCCTGTTTTCTCACTTAGTATCTTAGAATATTAGTACACTGTATCTGCGTTTTTTCAGAGAATACTGCCAGTGCTTCATTTTGGAATTCTAAAAATCTAGTTATAATAGCTATCAAGGTACTGCCATTTGGAAGAATATTACCTATTTTAGTTGTCACTTTTGATTTCTGGAAACTACAGCCATCTCTGCTAAATAATGCTGTGCATTGATGATTGGGTCCCAGAGTGACAACAGAGCTGTTCAGCTGTGTGGATAGTCCTCTTGTATTTTCCCTGGCATCAAGCGCTGTATCATGTCTTTCATAAAATAAATATGAATCAATGCTAAATATGGAATGAGCATCTGAATTTTACTTTTTAGTATACATACTGTTTGTTTCAGGGTTGTATTGCTGTGTCACAAATTACTACAAACTTAGCTGATTAAGACAACATCCATTTATTAGCTAACAGTCCTGAAGGTCAGATTTCTGGCATGGTGTGGTTGGGTCTATGTTTAGGGTATCAGAAAGCCTAAATCGTGGGACTAATCTGCTCCCAAGGTGACTCTTGTTGGCAGAGTTCAGTTCCTTGCGATTGTAGAACTGAGGTCCCCGTTTCCATGTTGGCTGTCAGATGGAGACTGCTCTCAGCTGCTGGATGTAACTGTTATTCCTTGCCACTTGGTGTCCTCTAGATTCGCAGTAGTGTTTGGAGTCCTTCTCACTCCTTGAGCCTCTGACTTCCCCTTCTTTGAGCTGCTGGAGAAATTCTCTAAATAAATCTTAAGAGTATGGACCCACCCAGATAATCTTCCTATCTGCAGGCCAGCCGAACTTTCCAGTGTCATTCACCTAGAGTACAGTCCGTGCACAGTCCTAGGGCTGATTCAGGATGTGAACATCAGAGAGGTGGGAAATCTTGGGACCATCTGTCCCAAGATGATAGAAATCTGTCTACCACATTAATTTTCACTCCTCAGGAGGACTGAGACTAAAAATAGAGCTTTAAATATCGTCTGCAGTAAGCAAAATGAATTCACAAGATTATCACTGCAGAGCAATATCAAGTAGTTACGCAATGAAAAATGTCATGCCTGTTAGCAGTGATAGGATATTATATATAAAACAAACACCTCAAAACTCTTACTTTTGGAAGTTGATGACCAGAGGAAGTTGGAAATCTACCTTTCTCTTCTAACCTCAATTAAAAATTTTTTACTTTAATCATAAATTGCTTTTAAGTCAGAAGGCCCCTGACTTTCCGCTGGGTCCTTCCTAACCTATAGACTGTCTCATCCTAGTTTTATTTCTAAGTTAAACCAGAATGAAACCCAGGGTGATTAAACTACTTTATTTACCTGATGTGATCTTATAATAATCTGTGATTCTTTCTCGGACGTAGTAATTCTTGGAGCTGTCAGTTGGTTCTCTCATTATTTCTGAAGTCTTTTGCCATCATTAAAACCTTTTGCCCCCAGGTTAACGCTAAGAATTCAAATGGCAGATCTGTTAGGAGCAAGTACTCCAAATCCTAGAACTGGGCATTGGCTCTGGTACTGTGCTTTTCCAGGGACTTTCCCCATAATTTGTGGTTCCTTTTGTCTGTTCCTTGGCCTTGTCATTTTCAGAAGACCCCCAAAATTATATACGTCGACCACATAGCACCTGAGTGTTCTCTGGCCCAGGTTTTTTGCTGTAATGTTTTCCCCAACATTGGGTTAGCTAGTGCCAAATCATGTCTAAACTACCTTTCCCTTTTCTCCTTTCATGCTATAGCTCCTTGTTTCCTTCTTCCTTTTTTTTTTTCTCCTATGAGCAATGCAGAATTCCTGACTTAAGAGTTTATAATCTAATAGGACAAACATATAGGAAAGTGAAAAATTATATGACAATATGATAAGTATTATGTTACAGAAAAGCAGCAAGGGCCTGTGGGATTTGAGACATTCCAGCTCAGCCCGAATGTTGGTCAGGAAATATTTCCAAGAGGAGGTAACACTTGCATGGTCTGTGATAAGCAATTAGGAGCTGGCCTAGTTGGGAAGAGGAGCTGGGGGCATTGGAGGGAGGCCTAAATGAATCCTTTAAAGATGATCCAGAGTTGGAAACGAGATCATCCTCAAGCTGAACTAGTTGAGCAAATGCCAAGAGGAAAGGATGGGACCAAAAACGGGAGATAAAGCTAACTGATCAGATATTCTGCAGAAGCTGAAGCAAATTGAGCCTTGAAAATGAGTCCAAGGACGGGAACAAAGCTGGGTCCCAAGACCTTCACCGGGCATGAAAGTGAGAAAGAAAACTGTTTCTAGCCTGAAGAGTGCCAGCATTTAAGGGCTAAAGAAGCAGAAATAGGAGATGGTGAAGGAGACCGGGAAGTGGTCCGAGAGTGACAGCGTGAGAGCAAACTGCGCTTGAAGATGGAGATACTGGGGCCTTATTCATGGATGAATAGTGAATAATGGGAGGAGGTTTCTAGGTGGAGAGCTTACAGCTGAAAGTCTCTATTTTGTCTTCCAAGTGAAAAATGATGTCTGAGTCTGATGAGAGTGTAGAGCCGTGGGGATAAGGGATGGGGAACAACGAAGTAGCCCTTGTGGTCAATCTCAGAGAAATCAATAGGAGGTCCTTGCGGGTGTCATGCTGAATTGTGAGGACCTGGCTGACGATGGGGAGGCTGTGAGGTTTTAATGGATCTAACACGCTTGGTTGAGCTCCTGTCTCAAAGAGCGCTCTGCGGCAGGGCTTGAGGGAAAGAGGAGGCAGATGGATTGATTTAGATTTGGTGGTTTTCTGCAAGGGTGTGACGGAAAGAGCAAAAAGGCTAGGGAGTTAAGAATGGTTGGCAGAACAGATAAAATCTAGCTGAGTAAAGAAGGACTTTCAATCAGCGTAGACTGCTAATTTAGAGGGAAAAAATAAAAGTAGGGACCAAAAGACAAAAGATATTAATGAAATCAAAGGGTAGTTATACCAGAAGAGGTGATATTTGGAGAAGTATGACATGGATTATTAGATCCTCATATCACAGGCTCTGCTATCATTTCCGATAGATTCAAAGAACTAGACCAGGCTTCCCTGGTAGCTCAGTGGTAAAGAGTCTGCCTGCCAGTTCAGGAGACACAGGCTCGATCCCTGGTCCGGGAGGATTCCACATGCCGTGGAGCAGTTTGTCCCATGCCTCACAAATACTGAACCTGTGCTCTAGAGCCCAAGAACCACAACTGCGAACTCAGGTGCTGCAACTACTAAAGCCCTTGTGCCCGAGAGCCCAGATTCTGCAACAAGAGAAGCTGCCATAGTGAGAAGCCCGCACACTGCAAGTAGAGAGTAGCCTCCATTTGCCGCAACTGGTGAAAAGCCCACACAGCAACAAAGACCCAGTACAGCCAAAAATAAATACATAAAGAGTAAAATTTAAAAATAATAAATAAACTGAAAAGAAAAAGAACTGGACCAAACCAAAAAGAAAAAAATTAAAATACAGGAGCATGATTGATGAGGGAAGACTTTGTATACTTAAATGTATGAAATCTGACAGAAAAATCAACTTGTTTTACTATAAATACATGAAAAACAATGACAAAAATGAAAGATAAGAAATTAAGAAACTAATTTCTGCAATTACAATAAGCAAAGGGATAAAAGAGCTTCCCTGGTGGCTCAGATGGTAAAGAATCTGCCTGCAACTCAGGAGACCTGGTTTCAATCCCTGGGTTGGGAAGATCCCCTTGAGGAAGACATAGCAACCCACTCCAGGATTCTTGTCTGGAGAATCCTGTGGACAGGGGGGCCTGGTAGGCTACAGTCCATGGAGTCACAAAGAGCCGGACACGACTGAAGCAACTGAGCATGCACACATGCACACAAAGGAATAAAAATCCTTCATCTGTAAAGATGGGATCTAGGTTGGTATTTCCCCAGCAGCTGTGGGTAATTGTAGCTTCTTTTTGCACATCCATCACCAGTTTTTTCTGCTCCTCAACAATTTGAGCAGCAGTCAGGCTGTATCCTCTCTCTGCTTCATGCTCCTCCTGTCTCTGATTAAAAGGCCTGGGGGGCCCAGCAAAGGGTTTTGGAGCCTGGGTGGGGTGGAGGGCAGCCTGGCTCAGGTGTGAGCCAAGCAGGTGGAAGGGAGGATCCAGTAAGAGAATGGTCCAGCACCAGGTGTCAGAGCCCCAGGGGGGCCATCTGTGGGGGAGGGCTGCCCACTTCAGAGACTGGCGCCTTGGCGAAGGAAATGGGGCGTGTACGCAGGGAGGGGACAGGATTGATTTCATACAAGAAGGCTGATCAAGTAAGGAAATGTATGAAGCATTATGGGAGTGTGGTTTCTTACTCTAGGAGAAGATTGTCACAAATGGGAAAACCGGGGGGAGAACACGAGGATGAATCCTGTGGTGGTGTTGGAATTGCAGGTATTAGTGTGAATTTATGGTTTGCCATGTATAGACAGATGAATGTATAGTTATAGAAATATATATATGTGTGTGTGTATCTGTATGTGTGCATGCTTGCGTGCTAGGTTGCTTTAGTCATGGCTGACTCTCTGTGACCCTGTGGACTGTAGCCCGCCATTCTTGTCCATGGGATTCTCCAGGCAAGAACACTGGAGTGGGTTGTCATACCCTCTTCCAGGAGATCTTCCCCAAGCAGGGATCGAACCTGTTTCTCTTACATATCCTGCATTGGCAGGCGGGTTCTTTGCCATTAGTGTCACCTGGGAAGGATGTAAGAAGTATGTATGTACACACACATATTCTCTAATTCTGTCTATTGAGTTGGCTTGGCAGCAGCAACACCCCAGTAACAAGGAGTACACTCAGCACTCTGATCTAAATGCTGTTCTCTGCCAGAAAAGGAATCAGAACTCCTTAGAAAAATTGCTGTTTCCAGGGCTGGGCCAGGATAAGCAAACGATGAGCTTGGAACATCCTGTCCCACAAAATCAGGAAGTGCTCAAAGGATGATGGCGATGTGTCGAAAGGACATAGAAACCAGCTTGAAGAGGCTCCCACTGGCCAATTCTGGGACATTTTAAGCATTAAATAAATAATGTTTGCAACAGATTAAACAGAACCTATTTAATGAAATGATAAACACAAGTCCACAGTGATATGAATAAATTTAAAGTTGAATGGAGGAACAGGGTTTTTTCAGTTTTGAAGAATCTTCCCATAAAATAATTGTTCATTACAAAGAGAAAAAAGATCACATTAATCAAATGATCAAAGGGAACATTGTCAGTAATGGGACAAAGCAGGAATGGCGCCACCTGAAAGGACGCAAGGAGAAGCAGCTAGAATCACTTGTGGGGTATTCTTGACCAAGATGGATAGTCTGAATGGGATCACGAGGAAACACCAGTCACATCTACATCGAGTCAAACCTACCAGTCAAACCTACCAACTTACATCATAGAACAGTTTACAAAAACACCTGTAACTTCAAAAGCATTAAGGTCATGGGAAGTCAAGGAAAGACTGAGGAAATGTTTCAGACTGAAGAGGACCAAGGAACATGACAGCTAAAAACAGTGGACTCTTTTGTTATGAAGGAGGTATAGGGAAATGTGAATGATGTCTGAAGATTTCATGATAGCAGTGTATCAATATTAATTTTCTGGTTGTAGTTATAATTATGTAGCAGAACATTTTGGAGAAGGAAATGGCAACCCACTCCAGTATTCTTGCCTAGAGAATCCTGTGGACAGAGGAGCCTGGTGGGCTGCTGTCCACGGGGTCTCACAGAGTAGGATGCGACTGAAGCGACTCAGCATGCATGCATGCATTGGAGAAGGAATTGGCAACCTACTCCAGTGTTCTTGCCTGGAGAATCCCAGGGAAGGAGGAGCTTGGCAGGCTGCCATCTGTGGGGTCGCACAGAGCTGGACACGACTGAAGTGACTTAGCAGCAGCAGCACAATATTTTTGTTTGTAATGCACTCAATTATTTGGTAATGATGAGGGATCGTGTTGGCTACTTAGCTTGCAGATACTTCAGGAAAAAACAATTTTTGTCATATATTTAGAAGACTTCTTTTAAGCATTTTCTGAAGTAGAGAATAATATTAAAATAGTTTTCATCTGCTAATCCCAAACTCCCAATCTTTCCCTCCCCCAACCCATCCCTCTTGACAACCGCAAGTCTGTTCTCTATGTCTGTGACTCTGTTTCTGTTTGGGTCATATTTTAGGTTCCACATGTAAGTGATATCGTATAGTACTTGTCTTTCTCTCTCTGACTTACTTTTGTTTAGTATGATAATCTCTGGGTCCCTCCATTGGATGGTGCAAATGGCATTATTTCATTCTTTTTTAAGGCTGAGTAATACTTCACTGTGTATGTGTGTATTGTGTGTGTATGCTCAGTTGTGTTTGACTTTCTGCAACCCCTTGGACTATAGCCCACCAGGCTCCTCTGTCGATGGGATTTTCCAGGCAAGAATATGGGAGTGGATTGCCATTTCCTCCTCTAGGGGATCTTCCCAATACAGGGACTGAACCCATGTCTTTCATGTCTCCTGCATTGGCAGGTGGATTTTTACCACTGCAGTACCTGGGAAGTCCGTGTGTGTGTGTGTGTGTGTGTGTGTGTGTGTGTGTGTGTGAATGGACATTTAGGTTTTTTCCATATCTTGGCTATTGTGACTAGTGCTGTTGCTGTCGTATCTTTTCAAATTATAGTTTTGTTTTGATATATGCCCAGGAGTTGAATTGCTGGACCGTGTGATATTTTTATTTTTAGCTTTCTGAGGAACCACTATACTGTTTTCCATAGTGACTGCACCAATTTATATTCCCATCAACAGTATAGGAGGGTTCCCTTTTCTCCATGCCCTCTCCCACATTTGTTATTTGTAGACTTTATAATGATGGCCGTTCTGACCTGTGTGAGTTGGTACCTCATTGTAGTTTTAATTTGCATTTCTCTAATGATTAATGATGATGAGCATCTTTTCATGTGCCTATATTTTCTTGTTCCAAGCTTTCTTAACATTGTCCTCCCTTGACTTCCTGTGGCTTCAGAAACACTGGTTGTCTTAGATTTTTTTCGCAAGGACTCTTCTTAGTCATCCTAATCTTCTAGGAAAAATATAATTTATAATATTTCCTCTTTGACCGTCTCTTCTTTCTCTTCTATTCCTTTCAACTCCAGGCATATGATTCTTAACTCTGCATCTTTATCCTAGGTCTCTCTGGATAGGAAACTTCATTTTACCTGAATTAGCTGGTAAAGAATCTGCTTGTAATGCAGGAGACCCTGGTTCAATTCCTGGGTCAGGAAGATCCCCTGGAGAAGGGATAGGCTACCCACTCCAGTATAATGGGGCTCCCCTGGTGACTCAGATGATAAAGAATCTGCCTGCAATGTGGGAGACCTGCGTTCAGTCCCTGGGTTGGGAAGATCCCCTAGAGAAGGCCATGGCAACCCCCTCCAGTATTCTTGGCTGGAGAATCCCCATGGACAGAGGAGCCTGACTGGCTTCAGTTCATAGGGTTGCAAAAAGTTGGGCATGACTAAGCACAGCACAACACAGCTTTTGTGGGCATATTTTTTTTCTCATTAGCCTAGACCCGCTGGAGTAACTCAGCTTTCAGTTAGCTACTGGGGCTCACTAATGCAAATTCAAATTTTATGAAAATTACAGAGTCTAAATTTCTTCAGCTTCTGTAGGAGAGCATTATTACTGAAAACTGTAGAATGATTGCTTCCTCCTCTGGGTCAGGAGCAGTCATGAATTAATTGCCATAAGAAAATATATAAGTCTGGTTACCACAGAAAGTTGCATGTTAGAAAATGAACTCTATTTTGATATGAAATTAATTTCATTAGAGAGGTTATGTGAGACAACATGAAGTAAGAATCTTATCTGACAGATCTGTTTTAGAGTGGAATATATACAGTATCAGAGGTTATGAGAAAAGTTTGAAGTGCGTATCTGAGAAAATGATCCACATTTTTAAATTGTCTCAGTTCTAACATGAATTAGACACAATAGTATGAATATTTTAATTGGCATGGGTTAATATGCTTTGACTCAAGATTAAGTATTTTAAACAAATTGATGAATTAATAACCTACAAACTTGGACCAAGAAAATATGTTTATTGTAATCCCATTCATTTAAAAATATCATTGATAGATAATTTTCTTATCTGAACTTTTCATTTTATGAATGTATATATTTATGTATGTTGAGATTAATGTTTCATGTCCAGTTTTTATACCAGGAAGCATGAGTCTTTGCTGATACACTTTTGGATCTCTTATTACATTTCTCATCAAGGAGACATTCCAGAAGTTTTACAAATTATTCTATCAAAGTGCTAGACTTTGATGGGATATTACAGATTCTTCATTTTTTGAGCTTTCTCCAAAAGTAAGCACTTTTGCATAAATGAATCTCCTAAGTGCAAGAGATTAGAAGTGTCCAGATGGCTCTCACTGAAGTTGTGCTCATACGTTTGTACAATAAACTTGGACATTTAACTGATGCAAATTTTAATATATTCGTTGTCCTTCTCGTTTAAAACAAAGATGCTGTTTCCTGAGATCAGTGTTACTTGGAAAACCTTGGCTATCTAACAAGTTCCCAAGAAACATTATTTAATGTACATTGCCAAGAACATCTTAGATAATTCAACAGCATTGCCGTCTTTAAAAAGTCCAAATATATTTCCTATAAATGTGACATTTATTGAGACCTTGTTGGTTGCATATTTGGATATGACAGGGTTCCAAAAGAAATACATAATTTATAATGAGCATATAATCATTCTGGAGAAGGAAAATAACTTCATATGAAACAGCAAAAAATAAGCAGGAAAGGATGTAATTTAGTGCCAACTTGGTAAATTAATATTTTTGTTGAATCAGACGGTCATCAGTCATCTGCCTGTGGTACTTACTATTATAATATAATTTTGGATTACTTAAGTCAGTATAAGTCTGGATTTGCTTCATGTTTTCTGAACTTAAAAACTGTTTTTTTTTTTTTTTACTTTGGAAGGTTTATTATTTTCAGCACTTTGAAGTCAGCACATATTGTTGGACACGTACTATGTGCCAACACACTTACAGACATTGGGCTTTATAAGTATGAGCAAAACAGAGTCTCTGTACTTAAGGAACTTGCTGCTTTGTGTGTATATGTGTCCTGGAGGGTAGAGGGGCGTGGCCAGTGGCGGGGAGGAGACAGATGGCCAACATGTAAGAAAATAGGTAAGGGAACTTCAGAAACAAAAGTATTATGACAATGGTAAAAATATTCGAGTGGAGGTGCTTGGACTGCTGTTGTCGGAAAAGTCTTGTCTGAGGAATTCAAGTTTGAGTTGAGGCCTGAGTGATGAGAGGGCTTAGGCACCTAATTAGATTTACAGTTTGAAGCCCCAGGGAGTGGTCTCGGTGGAGGACAGACATCTGAAAATCTTCACTGTGGACACAACACTGAAAGCCAGGCCAGTCACAGTTGGGATATAGGGTGAGAGTTGAGAGCTGATCTTTGTCTTTATCATATGTCTGTCAGCAGTGTCTTTGGGAAAGCTATTTTTGTGGAGAAGTGAGGAGGAAAGCCTAATTAACAGTGAAAAGAGACTGGGAGGTAAGGATATGAAGGCGCTAAGAATATACACGTCTCTATGGGGTTTTGCTCTGAAGGAGACAGAGTGGAAGGACGGTGGCCTTAAACAGTGGTTAAGATTGTGTGTTTGTTGTGTGTGCTTCTCTGCATTTGAGTCGGATTTAACGATACTACAGCAAAACTTATAAGTTATTGTTGCCAAAATCTTGACCCCCCTGTCCACCGGTGCTGAATGAAAATGCCGAAACAGAGTTTGGAGGAAATAGAAAAATGGCTTTATCTTTTCTTGGCAAAGTGGAATGCACAGCAGACTAGCACCTCAAGTACTGTGCTCCCCATTCCTGAGAATAGAGAGAGGTTATATCCCGGGGCTTGTAGTCTGTGGGTAGGTGATAAGGCTCAAAGCAATGAAGATCTTGTATTTTGTTTTTCCTTTTGCGAGGTTTCAAAATGGCCACAGCTGAAATCATGCAGCTCAGCAACTGGGTCTGGCGTCCCTGAAGTTATCAGCCCGTGACCTTCTTTCTGAAATGCTATCAGAATGGTACAACAGAGTGAAAGGGGAGAAGAATGCCAGGTGCAGAGTGTAATCTATATGGAGTCAGAGAGTAATTATTAATAGCTTTGTGAAGGACAAGTCTAGCTACAAGTGTTTGTTAGTAGTAACAGCTAAAGAATAACCAAGATTGTTTAACTCTTGCAGGCCTGTTTGACTGGTATGTGCCAAAGACTGTTCACTCATTTATGTTTTTGTGGCAATATTAAGACATCTGCACATTTTTTACTTTAATTTTTAAAGTTCCTTGTTAAGCTTTCATAGGAATTGGGAGGCCATAGGAGAGCACTGTTAAAGACTGAGAGTTAAAACTGAGCGTGAAGAACAGAGTTACAAACAACGGAGACCACAAAGCAAAGAATCAAGTGAAACTGAGCTCTGGCAGCAGGAGTTTGCAGCAAAGGGTTTATTGCAGGAAGCCAAACAAAGGAACGAGGATAGGCTTGGTCTTTGAGTTGGGTGTTTTTAAAGGGGAAGAACAGAGGCTGGGGTCATCATCTTACATTTAACTACATTCCTTAATCATGGTTTCGAGTGTCAGGATGCTTCTGGTTTGGATTCTCTGGCCAGGTGGTCTGTGGCTTGGGGGTCTGTTAGCTCATCTTGCCTTAGAGAAACAGTCCAAGGTTGTGTGTTAATAATGTTTATCTATAATATCAATGATGTTATTTTTAATACATCAGCGATGATATCAACAACAGCAATTTTAGTGCCTTAACAATGTTAACAACAGTAATTTTAGCATCTGACTCGAATTGATTGAGGATTGAGGGGACAAGAAAGAATAAAGTTTTGGATAGAGGGATTAATCATAAACTCGGTTTGGGGGAGCCTCAGTATGAGGGTTTCACAGGTAATTTTCACATTAAAGGACTGCTCAGCGTGTGTTTGTCACTTCAGCCCACTCCTATAGGTGGTCCTGTCTTCACATTGTGAATATGTAATAATGGAATATGCAGTGAAAATGCCTGTGTACATATGCTTCATGCTGTTTTTCAAAGTGCTTTTACATGTATTATCTTATTTAATGAAGACTATAAATTAATCTATGGGAGAAATGATAATGCTATTTAAACTATGTATAAAAATTGGGAATGCTAAATTAAAAATACTTAAGAATATGTGTTATAAGGATTAACCTGCCTTTATTGTAGATGTCAATATATTATTTAATATGATAACTAATAATATTGCAAGTAATGCTGCTACTGCTGCTAAGTCGATTCAGTCGTGTCCGACTCTGTGCGACCCCATAGACGGCAGCCCACCAGGCCCCGCAGTCCCTGGGATTCTCCAGGCAAGAACACTGGAGTGGGTCGCCATTTCCTCTTCCAACGCTTGAAAGTGAAAAGTGAAAGCGAAGTCACTCAGTCGTGTCCGACTCTTAGCGACCCCATGGACTGCAGCCTACCAGGCTCCTCCGTCCATGGGATTTTCCAGGCAAGAGTACTGGAGTGGGGTGCCACTGCAAGTAATAACCTTACTTATAAGATTCCTGTCCCTTATTTGTTTAAGGAAATAATTTTGGTAAACATTATTGATAAAGATGGAAATATGTTTAATGGCTTTGATAAAAATTATAGGTAAAAGTGGAGATACAGTAAATGGATTTTAAAATAAAAAAAAAATGTTCCTGAGAGTTTGACAAGTCTGAAGTAAATTAAAATTACTCTCTTGTTCTTTCCTGTCAGAGGTCTCTTTATTAGTATCCATGATCGAGGACATATTTCTTCTGTTCTTAATGCATGGCCAGAAGATGTCATCAAGGTAAGTTAGTTACCACTTTTTTTCCATTGTGGTACATTTGTTCTTTTTCCTGTCCCATAACATACTGACCCTTTTCACAATACTAGGTAGCGGTAGCATTCTCTAGCTTTTCAACTTATATCCGATTGATTTTTGCATAGTGGATTAATTTTATCCTGATACCATTTAGATTCTAAGTTTCCCCTTTATTTCTGTCAGGTTTTTTTTAGTATTTATTTATTTATTGTAAAGTGATGGTAAGTGTTGAAAAAATGTTGAAGTAGTATCTGAATTTCTTTAAGCAAATTCCTATTTCTTCTGTAATTATTCATCTACTTAGAAGAATCAATGTGGGCAAAAAAACATCTGTTAATTCGTTTCCTTTATCATGGTAACCTCAAGTATCTCATGGGACTTCCTCTGGGAGGGAGGAAGCTAATGAAAACAGAATAATGTTGTATCTGACATTTGGTAGCTTTCTAAGTGAGACACTTTACTTGGATTAACTCATGTATTTAGTATCATGGTAATTCCATGAGGAAAGGAAGGCCCAGGTGGATTACACAGTAGTATGTGGTGGTGGTGGGAACTGAATGATGGTGTCTCAAGGTGCCTCCTCCAAAACAGCCTAACATATTGACCCTTTGTAATGAGACGTGGAAGATTTGACAAAGATCAGCTTTATGGAATATGCAGAATAATTTTCACCCTCCTCTTCAATGTATTTACTTTTAAGGCAGTTCTTTAAGAGCTGTGTAAGATTGTCAGGAAAAATATCAATAACCTCAGATATGCAGATGACACCACCCTTACGGCAGAAAGTGAAGAGGAACTAAAAAGCCTCTTGATGAAAGTGAAAGAGGAGAGTTAAAAAAGTTGGCTTAAAGCTCAATATTCAGAAAACGAAGATCATGGCATCTGGTCCCATTACTTCATGGCAAATAGATAGGGAAACAGTGGAACAGTGTCCGACTTGATTTTTCTGGGCTCCAAAATCACCACAGATGGTGACTGCAGCCATGAAATTAAAAGACAGTTACTCCTTGGAAGGAAAGTTATGACCAACCTAGATAGCGTATTAAAAAGGAGAGACATTACTTTGCCAACAAAGGTCCATCTAGTCAAGGCTATGGTTTTTCTAGTGGTCATGTATGGATGTAAGAGTTGGACTGTGAAGAAAGCTGAGTGCCGAAAAGTTGATGCTTTTGAGCTTTGGTGTTGGAGAAGACTCTTGAGAGTCCCTTGGACTGCAATGAGATACAACCAGTCCATTCTAAAGGAGATCAGCCCTGGGTGTTCTTTGGAAGGAATGATGCTAAAGCTGAAACTCCAGTACTTTGGCCACCTCATGTGAAGAGTTGACTCATTGGAAAAGACTCTGATGCTCCGAGGGATCGAGGGCGGGAGGAGAAGGGGACGACAGAGGATGAGATGGCTGGATGGCATCACTGACTCAATGGACATGAGTTTGAGTGAACTCCGGAAGTTGGTGATGGACAGGGAGGCCTGGCGTGCTGCGATTCATGGGGTTGCAAAGAGTTGGACGTGACTGAGTGACTGAACTGAACTGAACTGAATATAGGTGAATAGAAAACTAAATGGAAAGATCACAAAAATTTTTGTTTACGCATTATTGTGTGGTAGAAAAAGCAAACACTCAGGTCTTGGTTCTTTGACATTAACCAGATAAATCACCTGAGGCAAATTATTTCAGTTCTCTGATCGTCAGAGGGATAGAAGAGGGACAGAAAATAAGAGGGATAGACTGAATATACTCCAAATCCCCCCTTACTTCCAAAATGCTCTGATTCTGTACATTAGTCCTTATGATAATAATAGTATTAATACCTACAGTTTTTTTGAGAATTTGTAATGTATCGGGTACTGTGATAAGTTCTTGTATATCATGATTTCATTGTATTGAATCATCAGTTCAGTTCAGTCTCTTGGTCATGTCTGACTCTTTGCAACCCCATGGACTGCAGCATGCCAGGCCTCCCTGTCCATCACCAACTCCCAGAGTTTACTCAAACCCATGTCCATTGTGTCGGTGATGCCATCCAACCATCTCATCCTCTGTCATCCCCTTCTTCTCCCACCTTGAATCTTTCCTAACATCAGGGGCTTTTCAAATGAGTCAGTTCTTCCATCAGGTGGCCAAAGTATTGGAGTTTTAGCTTTAACATCAGTCCTTCCAGTGAACACCCAGGACTGATCTCCTTTAGGATGGACTGGTTGGATCTCCTTGCAGTCCAAGGGACTCTCAAGAGTCTTCTCCAACACCACAGTTCAAAACCATCAATTCTTTGGCACTCAGCTTTCTTTACAGTCCAACTCTCACATCCATACATGACCACTGGAAAAACCATAGCCTTGACTAGATGGACCTTTGTTGGCAAAGTAATGTCTCTGCTTTTTAATATGCTGTCTAGGTTGGTCATAACTTTCCTTCCAAGGAGTAAGCATCTTAATTTCATGGCCTTCCATCACCAGTCACATCC
The DNA here is from genome assembly GCF_002263795.3 of Bos taurus. Classification (NCBI taxonomy): domain Eukaryota; kingdom Metazoa; phylum Chordata; class Mammalia; order Artiodactyla; family Bovidae; genus Bos; species Bos taurus. The sequence continues at coordinate 23,248,539 of NC_037336.1, read as the reverse complement.
ACAACTGGGTGGTGGTTTTGCTTTGGCTCCATCTCTTCCTTGTTTCTGGAGTTATTTCTCCACTGATCTCCAGTAGCATATTGGGCACCTACCGACCTGGGGAGTTCATCTTTCAGTGTTCTGTATTCTTGCCTTTCATACTGTTCATGGGTTTCTCAAGTAAGAATACTGAAGTGGTTTGCCATTCCCGTCTTCAGTATTGAATCATAGATTTATTCAATTGACTAATGCTTGTTGATCGTTTTCTGTGTGCCAAGTGTTATGCTAGGTATTGGTGTACGGTGGTGAGCAAACACAGTTGGTTCCTAATTTCATGCATCTACTCTGAAAAGTACCTTTTTTTAATCCCCATTTTTACCTATAAGAAACAGAAGCTTTAATTCATCAGTTTATCCAAAGTCAAATAACTGACATTTTATTCTAGGCTCAATGGATATGATGAGTTGTAGTAGTTTGTAGAAAATCTAATAAATTTTGTCTCACAAAATTGGTTTTGCTTAAATTTATATAATGGCCATGAATTACAGAATAAAGATGATAGATCCATTAATTTCAATAAAGACAACAAATTACTTAGAATTAAAATCTCCACATGATTAAAATGCATGCTTTTTAGATATAAAAATAAACTAAAGTTAGAAATAAACGAAAATAAACTTAGATTAGAAATAAGCTAAAATAAAAAATAATTGTCTAGTAATACTCTACTGTCAGTTAAGAGTAGCAATAGACGGTGCTTGGTAGAACAGTATCCGGTGTAATAAGAGTTGAAGAGGATGAATCAGCATTGTTGTGAAATTAGGAGGATACATAAACTAAAGATCAGAGCACTGGGGACTCCTCAGTAATTATGTGCTATTTAATCATGGGCTCTCCTCTAATGGTACTCAAAATGGATGTGATTAGTTTCCAAGCTGTCATGAGTGTCACTTTATTTCCCAGTTTGAGCTTTTTATTTATGTGTACTCTGCCCATGTACTCCTCCTGACTGAAGACTGAGTTCTTTAAGTTGTTTGAATCATTCTGAAGGAGATCAACCCTGGGGTTTCTTTGGAAGGAATGATGCTAAAGCTGAAACTCCAGTACTTTGGCCACCTCATGCGAAGAGTTGACTCATTGGAAAAGACTCTGATGCTGGGAGGGATTTGGGGCAGGAGAAGAAGGGGATGACAGAGGATGAGATGACTGAATGGCATCACTGACTCGATGGACGTGAGTCTGAGTGAACTCCGGGAGTTGGTGATGGACAGTGAGGCCTGGCGTGCTGCGATTCATGGGGTCGCAAAGAGTCGGACGTGACTGAGCGACTGATCTGATCTGATCTGTCTTTTTATTTTTAAACAATCAAATTAATCATCTGTATATATTTTAGAACTACATTTAAAATACATGTTTCCAATTTATTCTCCCCACTCTTCTACGCTTAATGATTATACAAAATCGTTTCCATCATTTATGATCATATAAAATGATTATACAAAATCATTTCCATCATTTATGATCATATAAAATCATGTCCATCATTTATGTTTTCTGACAGCTTAGTATTTCATTGCATAAATAACTTCAGAAATAGAGAGTAGGAACTATGGCCCAGGATTTGCAAACATCTATTAATATATTTTTCTTTTTATTCAAGGCTATTGTGGTGACTGATGGAGAACGTATTCTTGGCTTGGGAGACCTTGGCTGTAATGGGATGGGCATCCCCGTGGGTAAACTGGCTCTGTATACAGCTTGTGGAGGGATGAACCCTCAACAGTGTTTGCCTGTCATGCTGGATGTGGGAACGGAAAATGAGGTAAACGCTTTAAGTCTGTAACAGCTATACACCTTAAAAAGTAGTACCATTCCTGCATTTTGAGATTATTTTAGGAACCTCATGAAATTCATATTTTTTCTTTGATTCTTTCTCTCTCCTCAAACCTATCCCTCAACTCTTATAAGAAAAATTATTCATTCTCTTTTCCGTTTCTTTTCTTCTTTTCTATAATATGAATAATCTTTTACCAGCTTCTTTAGTGTTTTATTATCCTTTAGTAAGCACTCAGCCCATTATTCTGTAGAGTGTATGATTTACTTTAGGGTATCATAGTTACTTTTAAAAAATTACTGTTTTTTATACTAGACAGAAATTTATTAAGTATAGTCAGTCTGATATCTTGTTCTAAAAGTCTGCAGTAGATTATTTGGAGTTTAGCATTTCTCTTTACTGCATCGATAGACTCTTAGAGTTATATATTAAAGTGAAGTCGCTTAGTCGTGTCCGACTCTTCCTGACCCCATGGACTCTAGCCTACCAGGCTCCTCCGTCTATGGGATTTTCCAGGCAAGAGTACTGCAGTGGTTACCGTCTGAGTCACGGTAAAGCATCTGCCTACAATGCAGGAGACCCAGGTTCAGTCCCTGGGTCGGCAAGATCTCCTGGAGAAGGGAATGGCAACCCACTCCAGTATTCTTGCTGCCCCCCCACCAAAAGTTATATATTAAGTAGTACATAATTTTGCTCATCTGTAATTGGTAATACTTGGATCAATTGTGGGTGATAGATGAGCTTGCCAGGTGGCATTAGTGGTAAAGAACCCACCTGCCAGGTGCAGGAGTCATAAGAGACGTGGGATCAATCCCAGGGTCAGGAAGAGCCCCTGAACGAGGGCATGGCAACCTACTCCAGTATTCTTCCCTGGAGAGTCCCATGGACAGAGGAGTCTAGCGGGCTATGATCCATAGGGTCACAAAGAGTCAGACACGACTGAAATGACTGAGCACACACACATGGGTGATAGATACTAGAAATTAAAGGTAGAATTTTCTGAAATAGAGATGAAAAATAATGGTCAATTAAGATAGACTTTTAAAAAGTTGCATGTGAATATCAAACCTAGGCCTAGAATGTCATCATCAAATGAGATATTTATCATGTTAAGGTGTGTTCTCTCTGTACCCACTGTGTTGACAGTTTTTATCATTAATGGATGTTGAATTTTGTTAAAAAGGCTTTTTGTCATCTGTCGAGATGATTATATGATTTTTCTATTGTTTAATTGGTTAATGTGTCTCACATTGATGTGTTGCATCACATTAATTTGCTGATATTGAACCATACTTGCATTCTTGGGATAAATCCCACTTGATTATGGTGTTTGATTCTTTTGATGTATTATTGAATTTGTTTTGCTAATATTTAGTTTAGGATTTTTATTTCTATGTTCATCAGTGACATTAGCTATTAATTTCCTTTTTTGTGTGGAACATCCTTCTCTTATTATTTATATCAAGGTGATAGTGGCCTTTAGAATAAGCTTGGAAGGATTCCTTTCTCTTCTAGTTTTTGAAATAGTTTGAGATGGATAGGTGTTAACTCTTCTTTAAATGTCTTATAGAGTTTTCCCTGTGAAGCTGCATGGTTCTGTACTTTCATTTGTTGAGATTTATTATTATTATCACTGATTGAATTTCATTTCTTATAATAAGTTCGTATTTTGTATTTTTTCCTGATTCAGTTTTTGGGAGATGTAAATTTCTAAGAATTTATTCATTTCTAGTAGGCTGTCCATTTTATTGGCATATGATTGTTCATAGTAATCTTTTATGACCCTTTGTGTTTATGTGGTGTTTCTTTTTTAACTTTTCATCTTTTATTTCTGGTTTTATATATTTGGGCCCTTTCTCTTTTTTCCTTGATAAATCTCACTATAGGTTTATTAATTTTGTTTATCTTTACAAAGGACCAGCTCTTAGTTTCATTGATGTTGTCTGTTTTTTTTAGTCTCTATTTCACTTATTTTTGCTCTGATCTTTATGATTTTTTTTCCTTCTTTGGGTTTTGTTTTGTCTTTTTTTTGTAGTTCTTGAGGTGTAAGTTTAGATGGTTTTAGATTTTTCTTGTTTCCTGTGGTAGACATATATTGCTATCAACTTTCTTAGAAATGCTTTTGCCGAGTACCTTAGGGTTTTGTTTTTATTTTTGTTTTAATTGATGTATAGTTGATTTACTATATATTATGTAAGTTTCAAGTGTACAGCATTCTAATTCACGATTTCAAAATCTTTAAAGGTTATATTCCATTTATAGTTATTATTATATAAAATATTGGCTATATTCCCTGTGATATACAATATATCCTTGTAACTTATTTATTTTATACATAATAGTTTTGACCTCTTAATCTCCTATCCCTCTATTGTCCTTTACACCATCTCTCTCCTGTACTGATAATCACTAGTTTGTTCTCTGTACCTGTGTGTGTTTCTTTTACATTATGTTCACTAGTTTATTTTGAGATTCCACATATAAATGATATCTTACAGTATTTGTCTTTCTTCGTCAAACTTATTTCACTTTCACTTTAGGATAATACCCTGCAGGTCCATCCATGTTGTTACAAAAAGCAAAAGGTCATTCTTTTTTATGGCTGAGTAGTATTCCTGTGTGTGTGTGTGTGTGCGTGCACGCGCGCATGCGCCACATCTTCTTTATCCATTCATTTCTTGTGGATACTTAGGTAGCTTCCATGGCACCCCACTCCAGTACTCTTGCCTGGAAAATCCCATGGATGGAGGAGCCTGGTAGGCTGCAGTCCATGGGGTCACTAGGAGTTGGACATGACTGAGCGACTTCACTTTCATGCGTTGGAGAAGGAAATGGCAACCCACTCCAGGGTTCTTGCCTGGAGAATCCCAGGTACGGGAGAGCCTGGTGGGCTGTCGTCTATGGGGTCACACAGAGTCGGACACGACTGAAGTGACTTAACAGGTAGCTTCCAAACCTTGGCAGTTGTAAATAATACTATGAACATTGAGGTGCATGTATCTTTTCAGCTAAGTGTTTTCGTTTTCTTTGAGTATATAAAGAGAAAGTGAAAGTGAAGTTGCTCAGTCATGTCTGACTCTTCGAGACCCCCGTGGACTGTAGCCCACCAGGCTCCTCCGTCCATGGGATTCTCCAGGCAAGAATACTGGAGTGGGTTGCCATTTCCTTCTCCAAGGGATCTCCCCAACCCAGGGATCAAACCCAGGTCTCCTGCATTGCAGGCAGATGCTTTAACCGCTGAGCTACCAGGGAAGCCCTTCTTGGGTATATAACCAGAGTGTAATTGTGTGGCCATATGGTAGTTCTGTTTTTAGTATTTTGAGAAACCTTCATACTATTTTCCATAGGGGCTACACCAATTTACTTTCCCACCAGTGATGTATGAGGGCTCCCTTTTCTGCACATCCTGCCAACATTTGTAATTTGTGGTCTTTTTGATGATAGCCATTCTGAGAGGTGTGAGGTGATATTGCATTGTGGCTTTGATTTGCATTTCTCTGATGATTAGTGAGGTTAAATATCTTTTCATGTGTCTGTTGGCCATCTGTATGTCTTCTTTGGAAAAATGTCTATTCAGTTCTGTCCATTTTTTAATCAGGTTATTTTTTAATATAAGCTGCCTCTATGTTTTGAATATTAACCCCTTATTGATATCATTTGCAAATGTTTTCTCCCATTCAGCAGGTCTTCTTTTTGCTTTGTTGACTCTATTCTTTCCTGAGCAAAAGCTGAGTTTAATTAGATCTGATTTGTTTATCTTTGCTTTTGTTTCTTTTGCTTTTTGGAGACATACTCAAAAGCATTGTTATGATTTATGTCAGAGTGTTCCAGCTATGTTTTCTTCTGGGAGTTTTATAGTTTCTGGTCTTACATTTAGGTCCTGAATCCATTTTGATTTTACTTTTGTGTGTGATGTTAGAGAATGTTCTAATGTCATTCTTTTACATGTAGCTGTTCAATTTTCCCAGCACCACTTATTGAATAGATTGTCTTTTTTCCATTTCATATTCTTGCCTCCTTTTTCATAGATTAATTGAATATAAGTGTGTGGGGTTTATTTCTGAGCTCTCTGTTCTATTCAGTTGATTTATGCATCTGTTTTTGTGCCAGTATCATGCTGTTCTGATTATTATAGTTTTTAATATGGTCTGAAAACAAAGGTCTGTCTAGTCAAGGCTATGGTTTTTCCACTGGTCATGTATGGATGTGAGAGTTGGACTGTGAAGAAATCTGAGCGCCAAAGAATTGATGCTTTTGAACTGTGGTGTTGGAGAAGACTCTTGAGAGTCCCTTGGACTGCAAGGAGGTCCAACCAGTCCATTCTAAAGGAGATCAGTCCTGGGTGTTCTTTGGAAGGACTGATGCTAAAGCTGAAACTCCAATACTTTGGCCGCCTGATGCGAAGAGCTGACTGATTGGAAAAGACCCTGATGCTGGGAGGGATTAGGGGCAGGAGGAGAAGGGGACGACAGAGGATGAGATGGCTGGATGGCAACATCGACTCAATGGACATGAGTTTGGGTGAACTCCGGGAGTTGGTGATGGACAGGGAGGCTTAGCATGCTGCGACTCATGGGGTTGCAAAGAGTTGGACACGACGGAGCGACTGAACTGAACTGAACTGAAGTCAGGGATCCTGATTCCTCTAGCTCTATTCTTTCTCAACGTTGTTTTGGCTGTTGGAGTTCTTTTGTGTTTCCATAGAAAATTTTAAATTATTTGTTCTAGGTCTGTGAAAAATGTCCATGGTATTTAGATAGAGATTGCACTGAATCTATTCAGTGCCTTGGATAGAATAAGCACAGAATGTTGTCATTTTAACATTAATTTTTCTAATCCATGAACATTATTATATATTTCCATCAGTTTATGTCATCTACAATTTCTTTCATTAATATCTTACAGCTTTCTGTCCTTTACCTCCTTAGATAGGTTTATTCCTAGGTGTTTTATTATTTTTGATGTGATGGTAAATGTGATTGTTTCCTTAATTTCTTTTTCTGATCTTTTGTTGTTAGTATATAAGAATCCAAGAGATTTCTCTGTGTTAATTCTGTGTCCTGCAACTTTGCTGAATTCTTTGGTGAGCTCTAGGAGTTTTCTGACAGCACTTTTAGAATTTGCTGGAGTTGGTGATGGACAGGGAGGCCTGGCATGCTGCAATTCATGGGGTCGCAAAGAGTCGGACACGACTGAGTGACTGATCTGATCTGATCTGATGTATGTGCTAAGTTGCTCAGTGTGTCCAACTCTTTGTGACCCCATGAACTGTATAGCCTGCCAGGCTCCTCTGTCCATGGTATTCTTCAGGTAAGAATACTGGAATGGGTTGCCATTCCTTTCTCCAAGGGATCTTCCCAACCCAGGGATCGAACTTGTGCCTCTTATATCTCCTGCATTGGCAGTCAGGTTTTTTACCACTAGAGCCACCTAGGAAATCTCATTGCTATGCATATTATCATTTAATCTACAAACAGTGACAGTTCTATTTTCTTTCCAATTTGAATTCCTTTTATTTCTTGTATAATTGCCATGGCTAGGACTTGTAAAACTGTGTTGAAAAAAAGTGGTGAGCGTGGATATCCTTCTCTTGTTCCTGGTCTTAGAGGGAATGTTTTCTGCTTTTCACCATTGAGAATGATGTTGGCTATGAGTTTGTCACATATGGCCTTTATTATATTGAGGTAAGCTCCCTGTATGGCCACTTTCTGGAGAATTTTTATCATAAATGAGTATTCAATTCTGTCAAAAGCTTTTTCTGCATCTGTTGACATTATTATATGGTTTTTATTCTGCAGTTTGGTAATGTGGTGTATCACACTGACTGATCTGCAGAAATTGAATCTTTGCATTCCTGGGATAAATCCCACTTGATTATGGTGTATGATCCTTCTAATGTGTTGTTGGATTCAGATTGCTAGTATTTTGTTGAGGAGTTTCGGGTCTGTGTTCATCAGTGATATTGGCCTGTAATTACTTTTTTGTGTGTGTGATATCTTTGTCTGATTTTGGTGTCAAATGGAAGCTGGCCTTGTAGGAGTTCGGAAGTGTTCCTTCCTCTGCGGTTTTTTTGGTATGGTTTGTAGAGAAATGGTATAAACCTTTTCTGAATGTTTGGTAGAACTTAACTTTTGAAGCCGTCTGGTCCTAGACTTTTGTTTGTTGGGAGTTTTTAAAATTACTCATTCAATTTCATTACTGGTATTAAGTCTGTTCACATTTTCTGTTTCCTGCAAATTCAGTCTTGGGATAGTGTACCTTTCTAGAAATTTATTCATTTCTTCTCAGTTGTCCATTTTATTTGTTTATTGTAGTCTGTTGTATTTCTGTGGTGTCTCTCGTAACTTCTTTTTCATTTCTGACCTTATTGACTTGGGCCTTCTGGATTTCTTCTCTTGATGAGTCTGGCTAAAGGTTTATCAATTTTGTTTACTTTTTCAGAAACCCAGCTCTTAATTTCGTACATCTTTTTTTAAAGTTTCTGTTTTATTTATTTCTGCTCTGACCTATATGGTTTCTTTCCTTCTACTAACTTTCGGATGTTTTGTCCTTTTTCTAGCTCCTTTGGGTATAAGATTAGGTTGTTTGAGAGTTGTCTTAGTTCCTGAGGGAAGCTAGTATCAGTATAAACGTCCATCTAAGAACTGTTTTTGCTGCATCCCATAGATTTTGGATCATTTTGTTTTTATTTTCATTTATCTCCAGGCATTTTTTGATGTCTTCTTTGATTTCTTCAGTGATTCATTAGTTGTTTAGTAGCATGTATTTTAGCCTCCACGTGTTTGCTTTTTTTGCATTTTTTCTTGTAGTTGATTTCTGGTCTCATAGCATTGTGGTTAGAAAATATACCTGATATGATTTCAGTTTTCTTAAACTTACTGTGGCTTGTTTTGTGGTCTAGCATGTGATCTGTTCTGAGAATGTTCCATGTGCACTTGAAAAGAAATGTGCATTATGCTGGTTTTGGATGGAATGTTTCATAAATCTATTAAGTACATCTGGTCTAATGTGTTGTTTAAGGGCGATGTTTCCTTATTGCTTTTCTGTGTAGATGATCTGTCTATTGGTGTAAGTGGGATGTTAAAGTGCCGTACTATTATTACTGTTGCTTTCTCCCTTTATGTTGTTAATACTTGTTTTATGTATTTAAGTACCACATGTTGTTGTTCAGTTGCTATGTCATATCCAACTTTTTGCAACCTCATGGACTGCAGCATGCCAGGCTTCCCTGTTCTTCACTATCTCCTAGTTCAGTTCAGTTCAGTCGCTCAGTCATGTCTGACTCTTTGCGACCCCATGAATTGCAGCACACCAGGCCTCCCTGTCCTTCACTACCTCCCGGAGTTCACCCAAACCCACATCCATTGAGTCAGTGATGCCATCCAGCCATCTCATCCTCTGTCGTCCCCTTCTCCTCCTGCCCCCAATCCCTCCCAGCATCAGAGTCTTTTCCAGTGAGTCAACTCTTCGCATGAGGTGGCCAAAGTACTGGAGTTTCAGCTTTAGCATCAGTCCTTCCAAAGAACACCCAGGACTGATCTCCTTCAGAATGGACTGGTTGGATCTCCTTGCAGTCCAAGGGACTCTCAAGAGTCTTCTCCAACACCACAGTTCAAAAGCATCAATTCTTCGGTGCTCAGCTTTCTTCACAGTCCAACTCTCACATCTCCTAGAGTTTGGTCAAATTCATGTACTTGGTCAGTGATGCTATCTAGCCATCTCATCCACTGCCACCCCCTTCTCCTTTTGCCTTCAATTTTTCCTAGCATCAGGATCTTTTCCAATGAGTTGGCTCTTTGCATCAGGTGGCCGAAGTTGTTGTTAGTGCTTCAGCTTTAGCGTCAGTCCTTCCAATGAATATTCAGGATTTATTTCCTTTAGGATTGTCAGGTTTGATCTCCTTGCAAGTCCAGGGGACTCTCAAGAGTCTTCTTTAGCGCCACAATTCGAAAGCATCAATTTTTTGGCACTCAGTCTCCTTTATTGTTCAACTCTCACCTCCGTACATGACTACTGGAAAAATGATAGCTTTGAGTATATGGACGGTTGTTAGCAAATTGGTGTCTCTGCTTTTTAATATGCTGTCTAGGTTTGTCATAGCTTTTCTTCCAAGGAAGAAGCATCTTTTAATTTCATGGCTGCAGTCACTGTCTACAGTGATTTTGGAGCCCAAGAAAAGAAAATCTGTCACTACTGCTACTTATCTTTCTTCTATTTGCCATGAAGTAATGGGACAGGATGCCATGATCTTAGGTTTTTCATGTTGTTTCAAGTCAGCTTTTACACGCCCCTCTTTCACCCACACCGAAGAGGCTCTTTAGTTCCTCTTCAGTTTCTGCCATTAGAGTTGTATCATCCACATGTCTGTGCTTGTTGGTTTTTCTCCTGGCCATCTTGATTCCAACTTGTGATTCCTCCAGTCCAGCATTTTGCATAATGTACTCTGCATATAAGTTAAATAAGCAGGTGACAATATACAATCTTATTGTACTCCCTTCCCAATTTTGAACCAGTCTGTTATTCCAAGTCTGGTTCTAACTGTTGCCTCTTGACCCTGATGCAGGTTTCTTAGGAAGCAGATAAGGCAGTCTGTTATTCCCATCTCTTTAAGAGTTTTCCACAGTTGGTGGTGATCCACACAGTCAAAGGCTTTATTGTAGTCTTTTATTGTAGGCTTTATTGTGAAGCAGAAGGAGATGTTTTTCTGGAATTCCTTTGCTTTCTCTATGATCCAACAGGTGTTGGCACTTTTATATGGTTATGTAGGAGATGTCCTAGGGGACCCAGCAGCAGTCTTCTCTCTGGTTGCCAGAGCTGTATGTTGTAAGGGTATGCCCTGTGTGGGCTGGGTGCATCCTTCTGTTTGACAGGGTCAGCTCCTGTGGGCCCGCTGGTAGTCAGGGCTGGTTCCTGCGCTGGTTGAGTGTGAGGCTGTGCCTCATGAGGTGGCTCTAGGCCTACTGGACAGGAGAGTAGGCGTCCTGTGCATTTGGCTACATGACGCAGGGTTGCACCAGCGTGCTGCCAGCCTACTGGTGGGTGAGGCCGGGTCTCTGCATTGCTGGCTGTGCAGCTGGGAAGCTTGTGGCTAATGCTGGCCTGCCGGAGTATGGGGCTTTGACCTTGGTGTTAATAAACTAGTGGGAAGAGACCAAAATGGAGCTTTGCCAGAGCCAGTGTTAACATAGTAGAATGAGCTCTCCCAAGTGGCTGTTGCCAGCACTTCTTTTCTTGAGGGCAGTTCCAGTTGCTTCTTGCATATTTAAGTGGCTCTCTAAGATTAACAAGTGTGTTGGACCTAGCCCCCCTTTCAAACTACTGCCTCTGGACAGGAAATTGGCGTGTGTGAGAACTTTGTTTATACTTTTTAAGAGCCAAGTCCGTTTCCTACTGCCCTCCAGCTCTCCCAGATAGAAGACCTACTGGTTTTCAAAGCCTGATATTCTGGGGACTCATCTTTGCAGTACAGAACTCCTGGGCTCAGACCCCTTGCTCCTTGGGAAGAAACTCTGAATGTGATATTCCTCCTATTTTTGGCGGTATGGGTCCTGACTATCTTGTCTCTGCCCCTCATCTGTCTCATTGTGCTTCTTCCTGTCTTTTTCTTTGTAGAAAATCTCTTCTGTAAAACTTCAGGTATTTCTTATAGATACTTGTTCTGTAAAGAGTTGTCATTTTGGTGTGTCTGTGGGGGTGAGTTTAGGGTCTTCTTATTCCCCTGTCTTGGACACATATTGACACTCTATTCTCTTTATCCTTGCACTACTACTTGACTGAGAAGACAAAAAATTTACTTCACTAAAATATGGTTGAGTTGATGGGTTTGTGGAAAATGTAGTTTTTATGTTGCCATTCTTTGTTCCACTTTCACATGTGGAAAAACCACTTGTAGTCAAAATATCTGCAATAGCAGTTTTTAATCTCATCTGTTTTGTGGATCTCTGTTCAGTTTTATACTTCATAATAGAAATACAGAATTAATTCATCACAACATTTAGGGTTTTTTTCCAGAATCTAGAAAATTTCTTGAGGATTAGATCCCTTTTTAATAAATTATCTTATAAATGTTTTCTTCTTTTATCAAAAATACCTATATTGAGTAGTAATGAAAGTGGAAAAGGAGTTAACAGCTGATTGGTAAGTCAGTCCTCATTTTCTGACTTCTTAAATCTCTGCAGCTCACAACTTGAAGTTTACAGAAGCACTTGACTAAAATATACTCTTATTTTTTAAGTTAATAATGCAAAGCATTTATTTAGGTAGGATGATTGTGTTTTCACCTTATCTTTAATCTGTTATTTCGTAGTCCATGTTTTCTTTAATTTACTTGTAAAGCAATTGCTATATAAAGTTTATCCTTTACCTGAAGTAAATTGTTTTTATCTTTAAGAGAATGGGCTTACCTTGTGGCTCAGCTGGTCAAGAATCTGCCTGCAATGCAGGAGACCTGCGTTCAATCCCTGGGTTGAGAAGATCTCCTGGAGAAGGGAAAGACTACCCACTCCAGTATTCTAGCTTGGAGAATTCCATGGACTGTATAGTCCATGGGGTCACAAAGTCAGACACGACTGAGCGACTCTCACTTCACTTTATGAGGATCCCATACTTTATTTCTTTTTTTCCCTGTTGTTGTCAAATCTTTTCATAGCGGCTTCCCTGGTGGATCAGATGGTAAAGAATCCTCCTGCAGTGCAGGAGACCTGGGTTCAATTCCTGGGTTGGGAAGATCCCCTGGAGAAGGGAAGGCTCTCCACTCCAGCATGGTGGCCTAGAGAATTTCACGGACAGAGGCACCTGGCAGGCTACAAGTCCATGAGTTCACAAAGAGTCAAACATGACTGAGTGACTTAAAAAAAAAAAAAAATATATATATATATACACACACACACACACATATATATGTGTGTGTGTGTGTATAAAACTTTATGTTTTACCTGACGTAAATTGTTTTTATCTTTTAAGAGGAGCCATACTTTTTTCCCCTGTTGTTGACAAATCTTTTCATGGAAGTTATGTTTATCATTTGTCTTTTAAGTAAGTGACCAATATCAAAGCTTGATATTTTACTAAAAATGTGAGTAAATGTGCCTTGTGGACCCTCCACGCTCTTCCATGTGTTGTTAGGCCTTAAACACTGCTACAGCTGTCACATGGGGTGTGCTTGCTAGGGCTGCTATAACAGTACCATAAACTGGGTGGCTTAACCAATAGAAGTTATTTCTCATAGTTCTAAAGGCTAGAGATCCATGATCAGGGTATCAGCAGTCAGTTTCTTCTAAGGTCTCTCTCTTGGCTCGTCTTCCTTCAGTATCTATACATGGTTATTTCCTCTGTGTATCTGTGTCTTAATTTTTTTTCTTAGAAGAGCACCAGTCATGTTGGATTATGGCCCACCCTAGTGACATCATTTAACTTAATTATCTTTTTAAAGACTCTGTCTACAAATACAGTCATATTCTGAGACACTGGGATTTAGACTTGAACTTCTGAATTTGGGGGAGGTTGCAAACCCAGTTGAGCCTGTAACACATGATCAGTTCTCAAGAGGCCCTGGAGAATTCATACTCCTATTCAGTATGTATAGGAGATTATTGTCTCTACATAGTCAGTCTCTGTTTATTAAACCATTGCTCCAGGTCTCAGCTTTTCTGATCTGGTTTTATATTCAGTCTGGCCTTCAGATCATGTGTACAGTGTATTGAGATCTAGAATCATCTAGATCTTGTGATGGAACTTGAAGTCACAAAGTTGAAGTCTCTTCCACTGAGGAGGTTCCTACTTGTGTTCTGGAAAGAGCCCTTTATGTTTGGCATGAAGCAGCTTGTTGGAGAGAAACTGAACAAAATAAAAACCTTATAGATTTTCTGTTATATGTACTTGCCACATATTTTTCAGCTCATGTACAGAAGTCAGTGTTGACATTAGATTGTGACCGGTATTAGGTTTCTGTTGCTATCATGACAAATTATTACAAACAGTGGCTTAAAATGGCACAAATATATGACCTTATAATGCTAGAAAGCACAAGTCTCAAAAGGCTAAAATCATTAAAGACGTCAGCAGGGCTGAGTTCCACACCCTTGTCTTTTCCAACATCTAGAGGCTGCATCTGTTCCTTGGTTCGTGGTCCCCTTAATCTGTTTTCAAAACTAGCAATGTAGTGTCGCTCTGATTCTGCTTCTGTCATCACATTTCTTTCTCTGACTACAGCCAGAAAGGTTTTTTCACTTTTAAGGATTCACCCTTCATCACATCTACAGTTTCTTATGCCACATAAGGTAGCAAGTTTACAGGTTTGTGGGGAGAAGCATTTCATTACTCTGTCTATCACATGGTCCCAGCTAGATTGTCAGCACTTTTCTCTCAAGCCTCCTCACTTTTTATCTTTGCTTTTCATATTATGCTTGCCACTTCAGACAAGTGAGCCTGCATTTGAATGATTCCTAATCATTATAGTAAAGTCAGAGAAGAGAAGATAATCCTCACTGCCTAACTTGGTTTGTATTGTCACATGGTTACTTTTTCACTGTCTCCTCTTAGCTCACCCTCTCTAAATTAGTGCGACAATGGATTATATCAAGGATTTATTCATCTGTTTTCTGAAGCACAGCACCGATGCCTTGGGAAAGAGAATGGAGATTTCAGTTTGGTTTTGTATGTACTATAAGTCTCAGGAATTCCTTGAAGTTTGGGATATATCTTAGAAATGCCTGTTACATAAACTAAAATAGAAAAAAATTTACCTGAGACGGGAACTTTTAGGGAAGTAGAATACTTTTATTTTAGCTTAATAATTTATGTGGTTCTCAGTGTACGTCTCTTGAATGTTCAGTTCAGAATTAATGAGGGGATGTGTTAAGAATGCAAAATCCCAGGCTCTGATCCAGACTTACTGAATCACAGTCAAATTTTAGTCATTTTTATTTCCACAGCTTTTTAACATTTCATGCCAGCTCATATGCATGCTGACACTTTAAGTATTGCTTTAGACTCTTGGTGACCATTAGCAATTAGATTGCTTAATCATATTGATGGCATGAACCAACAAAACAACAAAAATTTTACATAATTTCTTTGCAGAATTTGGTCTTTTATTTAAAAGAATGAGTAAATAGCAGCATAGAGTATGATTATCTATATATTATAAATATAATTTAAACAAATGCTGAAAAGGAAAATATTCATAACATTTATGGCAGATAAAGATTTAAAATGTTCTTAGTATTCAAAGAAAACATTTAAGTTAATAAGAAAATGCTAAATGTGAAATATACAAATTGCCTAAGAAAACATGGTTACAGGTAATTTTAAAATGAAGACATGAATGGTCAGTAAACTTATGAAAAATGTTTAATGATATTCAGTTCAATTCAGTCACTCAGTCGTATCCGACTCTTTGCAGCCCCATGAACTGCAGCACACCAGGCCTCCCTGTCCATCACCAACTGCTGGAATCTACCCAAACCCATGTCCATTGAGTTGGTGATGCCATCCAACCATCTCATTCTCTGTCGTCCCCTTCTTCTCCTGCCCTCAATCTTTCCCAGCATCAGGGTCTTTCAAATGAGTAAGCTCTTCGCATGAGGTGGCCAAAGTATTGGAGTTTCAGCTTCAATATCAGTCCTTCCACCCAGGACTGATCTCCTTTAGGATTGACTGGTTTGATCTCCTTGCAGTCCAAGGGACTCTCAAGAGTCTTCTCCAACACCACAGTTCAAAAGCATCAACTCTTCAGCACTCAGCTTTCTTTATTAGAAAAGAAATATAAGTGCATGCTACTTTAACATTACAAAAATATATTTATATATTATGTATTTTACATTTATATTTCATATATGTACACACATATATATATGTGGAAAGATAAAAATCTTCCTTTGGCTGCCACAAAAGGAACATATTTATTACTATATATGTCAGTGGGGTATGGGGATTGTAAATTTGTTCATCCTTTCTAGAAAGGTAGAGTTCCAAGTTTTAAAAATAATCATCTAGTGAGTGATGTGAAGACTTTTTACAATATATTCTTATGTGAAAAAGGGTTATAAAACAGTCTATGATATTGTTCCCAACTTGGACAGATAATATTGTACATGCATAGATGCAGAGAGAGGGGCCTGGAAGAATATGCATCAAGGTGCTAGTGGTGGGTAGTTCTGAACGGGTAGAGCTTATTGGTTTTCTTTGGTTTTGATTTTACATTTTGTTGCTCTCAAGTTTTCTAATAGGAAGTATTATTTTTTTGTAATGATTTTTTTAAAGCCTTAAAATCTTAAGAAAATATTTTGTAATTCTCAAAAATTTTAGATGAGAAAGGTAGAAATGTGAGAGATATGAACAAGGTTAACAGTGATTACTAGTTAAATCAAAATTTCCAAGGTTTCAGAATTGAGGCAGTGCTAAGAAGTAAAATAATTAACTTTACCAATATATGCACTGCTTATCTCCTCTTCGGAGAAGGCAAGGGCACCCCACTCCAGTACTCTTGCTTGGAAAATCCCATGGACGGAGGAGCCTGTTAGGCTGCAGTCCATGGGGTCGCTAAGAGTCGGACACAACTGAGTGACTTCACTTTCACTTTTCACTTTCATGCATTGGAGAAGGAAATGGCAACCCACTCCAGTGTTCTTGCCTGGAGAATCCCAGGGACGGGGGAGCCTGGTGGGCTGCTGTCTCTGGGGTCGCACAGAGTCGGACACGACTGAAATGACTTAGCATAGCATATCTCCTCTTTGGGACTCTTCTTGTGTTTCCATATGCTTTGTTCTTTACTCTCCCTAATGTTTCCTTTTCACATGCTTCTAAGTCTCTGTAAGTCTTCAGTGACAACAAATGCATTGCATGTGACATGTCTTGTTAAAGAAGGTCTATCTTTTTTTTTTAAGTGTTTGCTTAATACCAAGTCTTTCATTTATTTTCCAACAAACATCTATTAAGTGTTTACTCTTGGCTTCGAGAAACTTTTAATCCAACAAATTAATGTCACCTCTGTGCCAGGCTACGTGGTCTGTGGAGCCATTATTAAAATGGGATAATCTTGTTAAATTGCTTTTTGTAGATGTTATTTTTTTGTCAGCCAACTTTCCAAGAATGCACTCATTATAGAAGCCTTAATTATCATGAATTTTTTAAAAAATAGTAATTTTTGATAGAGACATTATGGCTAGAAGAAGTTTTTAACTTCTGATTTAATTCAAAAGCTATCTTGTTCATAGATCTTCATAATTGACACTTCACTGTAGCCAGACTTCTTTATGATATACTTTAATTATTAGCATGGGAAAGAATGAGAGAACAAAGCAGGGGAAACGTGTGACATCTTTTCTCAATTGTGTTCTTTTTCTGATTCACGTTTTAGAAGTCCAAATATATCCCAGACATGGAGAAAGTATTTTAATTCTGGCAGCCGTTAATCGCTCATTGGCACTTCAACATCAGCTGTTCAGAAGACTGCCAGTAGATTGTTTAAAGTTTTTAGACTTCAAGGAACAGCTGGGCTTTACAAGAGCACTCAGTTTCAGATTCTGCATTTCATGTGAAATACTTTTTTATGATTTGATATGTTAACTTCCAGCTTGCCAGAAAGCCTTAACTCATTGTTGGGCACTACATTATAAGTGGGATGACCAACAAAATGTATTGGCCAGACCAAGGCAGTTTCACAGTGAGAGAGAATGCTATTAGTAATTATTCTAAGACACCAGATGTGAACTGGGCTATAATTCCTGTTGGCTTTAAGCAAATTCCAACTCAAGTAATTCACATGGTTTAACCTTCTTAATAACGTAAGTATACCTACAAAATCATATTGTTTATAACAAACCTATCTAATCATAGTGACTTAAAATAATTACTATTAACAATCATGATTCCCTGAGATGGCTAGGGAGGCTGGAATGCTTGGGACATATAGCTTCTCATCCTTCTTATAGATTCTAATCCTTCACATATTGTTCACACTCTGCAGGTAAAATATGCTTGTATCCATCCTAGGTTTCCAAAAATGACATCCCAGTAGCAACAGCAGGCCCAAAGTTCAGGATCCCATCATCTAAATCAGGTCTAGATGTGGGTGAATATTCTTGTGTTTTGCTCTGTGGTGTGCGACTGGTCTTATCTGCTCCCACATACCAGACATACAGTGGATGGCAGGGGCAGAACCTCCACAATAAACACTCCCGTCCAGAATGGCGGGGCTAAGAATCACGTAACACTAAGTGTTCTGAATTTGCACTGGACGTGTTGCCAGGCCACCTACTTGAGGGACAGGGAATGTTCTTTGAATCGGGCCCAGTTTCATTTCCTCAGAATGTGATTCTGTAGTTCATTGTTCTCCTAGGCTTTTGGCTCTGCTGGCTGGGTTCTTGGTTATATCCTCTTAGATCAGTCTTCCTTTTCCATACGAAATAGCTGTGTTGCATCCTGAATAACTTTCTCAGCAAGCTTCTTGCCTATGGATAGTTGAGGACCCAGTGAAGTATTTTCATTTCGAAGTATCCCTGTGTCAATTAATCCAAGTAGTGCAGTACCCTTACTTTTTTTTTTTTTTTTAGCTTTCTATGTATTAGATTATAGTCTCCTCCATTAGATAAAGCTCTACTCACAGTTCTTTTCAAAACAGACCTTCTCTGTTTATTGGCTGACATAGCAGAGTGCTGTGGACCAGCCCCACTGAACTAGACAAAAATCTTTTAGGAACCTAAGTCTCTTAGGTTCCACTTTAAATCATTCAGAGGTTCTCAAAAGACGTGTTACAGTCGCACACTTAATTTGATCTTTGGCTGCTGGCCTTATTTTACTTTAGAAATCTTTTACACACAAGTTTTGTGCCCTCTATATTCTGTTTAAATTTTTCTCAGAGACTGAACATTTCCTTCTATAGTTCTTATCCATTTTAGCCTTAGCATACAGCTAATTTACACATTCAACATTATTCCTGAAAATCTTTTTAGTCAGATTTATAAGCTCATTAAGTGCATTTTCCTCTTTTCTAGATTACTGAAGGTGATAGTTTAGTACATGGTTTCTTTTTTTATCACACAGATTACCATTTTTTTCCCAAAAAAGTTTGTCTTTGTAATTTCTTTTAGCAATATTTTGTGGTTTCTGGTATATAGGCCTTACACATATTTTGTTGAATATGTCCCTATGAATTTCGTGTTCTGGAGTGCTATTGTAAGTGGAGTCATGTATTTTATTTCAACTATTCATTGCTGCTGCTGCTAAGTCTCGTCAGTCATGTCTGACTCTGTGCGACCCCATAGACGGCAGCCCACCAGGCTCTCCCATCCCTGGGATTCTCCAGGCAAGAACACTGGAGTGGGTTGCCATTTCCTTCTCCAGTGCATGAAAGTGAAAAGTGAAAGTGAAGTCGCTCAGTCATGTCTGACTCTTAGCGACCCCATGGACTGCAGCCCACCAGGCTCCCCCGTCCTTGGGATTTTCCAGGCAAGAGTACTGGAGTGGGGTGCCATTGCCTTCTCCGATTCATTGCTAGTATATAGATATACATTTGCTTTATATAAATTGGCCTTATATTCTACATTCATGTTAAATTCACATATTTTTTTCTAGTGGATTTCTTGCATAGATTCTTTAGTATTTCCATGTATATGATCCTTTGTGTACAAATAAAAACAGTTTGTTTCTTCCTTTCCAACCTTTATTCCTATTTTTTCTTTTTCTTGTGTAACTGTAATGGCTAGGATCTCTAGTATATATAGCATTTGATAGAAATAATGAGAGTAGAAATATCTTTGTCTTGTTTCTAGTCTTAGGGGTTGTTCATTGTGGGTTTTGCACAGATGCTTTTTACTAGGTTGGGGAAAGAAAAGAAAATTTTAGTTGCTCAGTCATGTCCAGCTCTTTTCAATCCCCTGTACTATAGCCCTCCAGGTTCCTCTGTCTCTGGGATTCTCCAGGCAAGAATACTGGAGTGGGTTGCCATTCCCTTTCCTAGGGGATCTTCCTGACCCAGGGTTCGAACCCAGATCTCCCACATTGTAGGCAGATATTTACCATCTGAGCTACCTGGCAAGCCCAGGTAGAGGAAGTTCCTTTCTTTCTTTTTTTTTTTTTTTAACTTTATTTTATTTTACTTTATAATATTGTATTGGTTTTTGCCATATATCAAAATGAATCTGCCACAGGTATACATGTGTTCCCCATCCTGAACCCTCCTCCCTTCTCCCTCCCCATACCATCCCTCTGGGTCGTCCCAGTGCACCAGCCCCAAGCATCCAGTATCGTGCATCGAACCTGGACTGGCTTTCTATTCGTAGTTTACTGAGAGCTTTTGTTATAAATGTGTGCATATTACTGTATATAAATTATACCTCAATTAATAACTGATTTAATAAAATTACCCATTCTAAAGCATGAACAGCGTAGTGTTGTCTGATACATATTAGTTTTGGAAAAACTTAAACTGTGTAAAGTTTTAAAAGTTTAAGAAAAGTCTTATTTAAGACTAAAAGGTTTTTAACATCAGTCAACAATCTTATTAAAGATATACTCAAAATGTTTAAGATTTTTCTTTCAAAAGCAAAAAATAGATCTAAGAAAGGAATTGCTGTGTTTCCATTTACTAAGCTAATATGATACTTCAAAACTTCATTATTTTTCTGGGTGGTAAACTTTGCCTGTAAAATCTAAATTTGGCACAGCTGAGAGATTGTAATACCTTTTCTTTTCTCAAGAATAAGACCTAAGAATAACAATGAAAACATAAGAATGCTTTTAATGTTTAGTAATTATATTTTGTGTTCTTATTAACATTGTAGATATATATAATACTAAATAATAACTCTATAGGTTAATTCTGAAACAAAATAGCTAGATTTTATTTAAATTTCTACTCTTATACATATGAGAAAACTGAGGCTCACTCAGAAAAAGTAATGATTTGCCTTTCGTTGTTTCTATATTTATGGTAATTTTTTTAAAAAATAGGAGTTACTTAAAGATCCATTGTACATTGGACTACGGCAGAGAAGAGTAAGAGGTCCTGAATATGATGATTTTTTGGATGAATTCATGGAGGCAGTTTCTCTCAAGTATGTATAATCTTTATTTTGTCTATATTTAAGTTGGATTTCAAAAACTTAAAGATAATCTAACATAATAAACTATAAAAATGTTCAAGTTTGGTATAATATGTTTAATAATTATAAGTGATTTGAGTGAAATATATATATGTATATCCTCATAAATATTGCTGACCAAATGATAATGTCATGTGTCTATCCCCCCAAAAGTTGTCTGTGTTTCTATCCCTGAAGATACTTTTTTCTTACAAGAAACTTCAGCTTCTATGGTTTGGGATTCATAATTATGGTGAATGAGGCAGTGGCCAGTGACTAAATTACCTAAGTAAGCCTTTTCATGATTATTGGCAGTCTGCATTTTGTTTCTGGCTGCTGATAAAATCTGGTCTTCCATCATCTTCCTGGGTGAATCTAACTCTTTTGTGGTAGGAGAGGCAGAGAAGTGAGCACGAATAAGTACGATCCGCAGGGTCCAGAATGAAGCAACGTCCACAAATCTCTGATTAAGTCTACTGTATTTGATTAAGATGCAGTACAATATTTCACTGAATACTTCATTTAATTGTGGACCAAGGGCTGCTATAAAATTTTCTATTTTTTTCCTTCAAAGTAGAGACTTCTGACATAATTTAGTAACATACTCTGAGAGAATTTTTTCACACTAACAGTCGTCCCATTTGTCTCTGTATAGCCACAGAAACCATGTACTATTTAAAAACATATATGTTGCTTTGGTTTTTCATAGAAATGAACTCATCACTGGCATCAACTGTAACTATAGACATACTTCTGGTTTCTTTTTATTATAAGGTTTAATTTGAAGAAGTTGAATTCAATAGCAGAAAGTGCTCTCATCAGCTTGGAAAATATATAGAATATTTTGAATGTCTTGTTACCCAAGGTTTTAGTGAGAAGTACATTTACCAGTTAGTATGGACTACTTTTTTAAAACCCGTGTCTGATTTATTTCTTATTGTTATTTAACTTATTTAATTAAATTGTACTTATAGACATAGTTGAGCAACTCTAAAATTCAAGAGTTCATGGTACAGTTAATTACCAGAAGTTTTTCATATTTAACTTTAAATTTCTTACCCTTTAAAATTTATATAAGATTGTGCAATTATGTGTAACTTTGTAGGTAGCAATATTAGTCAAGAGATTGTATAGAGAATACTACAAGGTGGCATAAAAGAAAAAGAAATTCTCAGCATATTTGTTTTTATTTGTCTGTTTGTGTAAACAAAATTTATCTTTATATGGGTGACTTCGGTATATTTACCAAGAAACTGAGTCATGAATATAGCATATATGGCCTATGTACTTAAATATTGTTGAAATAAAAAGAGAAATGTATGGCCTATATACTTATGCTGTTGAAATAAAAGAGAAATAATTCCACAGAAACAAAAAGAGAAATAATTCCATAAACAGTAAAAAGCTTTCTGGATGAAAAGCTAATTTTGAATGAGCTTTGTCAATCTAGAATCAGAAAAACTGTGTGTGTGTGTGTTTAATGTTGAATTGAGAAGTTACCTAAGATCTATAATAGGAAATGGGGATTGACAAAAGTCAACAATAATTTAAAATGCAGAGACCACCTATAAATCAGGAATTACACTTCTGGGTTCTTCCCAGAGAAAAACCCCACAGACTTTTCAAAGATACTTTCTAGCATAACTACTTTGGGAAGAGTTTTCTAGAAATGAAACCTACTACCGCTACCAAATTAAATTGGGACGTAATCCTGAAGAGAAACCCAAAATTATTTAAAAAGGAAATGTAGCTTACATTCAAGGTGGCAAATGTCTGTTAGGAGTTGGCTTAGCCAGGAATCGGATTCTAGATGGAGTTATTAAGGAGTGCAATTGGAATCTACCCTTTTGTAAGGGAAAGTACAGGAAAAGAAGTGGATGAAGGAGAAGTTGAACTACAGTGTCGACTTGCCAACAGCCCTTGGGACCACACTTTCATGCTGTCTATTTAGACCCCTAGGAAAAACTCATTTCCATTCCCCACTCCCCAACCAATATTATGTTGGTTTTCTAATTTACCTCTTGTGAGGATTGAGTTGGGGCAGTTGTAATTTCTTCCTTTTGGCTTTCTCCACAATTATATTTCTTAGCTCATGGGCCAGAGACTTGTTACGGGTGTTGTAGCAGTCACCAAGTAGGTATCTGTCCTGGTTCTGTATTTGAGGACTGAGGAAATCACCGCCATGTGGGTCTGTGGTCCCAGGGCCCATTACGAGCTAGACCTTGGCCAGGGCTCCATTTATGCTTGGGCTCTAAATCCTTCTAACAGGGATGACAGCATACTGATGCTTCAGGTCTGTGCCCTCAGAATGTCTGAGTAGTCTGTCTCCTTGGCGCACAGTTGCTGGGTTTAAAGGACTGTAGGTCCCTTTGGGGGAAGGTTGGGGGAATTACTACCTTGTATTCTTGTTATAATGTTACATGGTCCTTCCCTCTGGAGACTAGACGACTTCTTCAATCAGTGAGTTCTGGGTCCAAAAGTTAGCTAAGATTTGGAAACTGAGTCAGTGATTGAGACATTATTGGGGCAGCTACTCTCCACTTTGTGGCCATTCATCTTTGATTTATTTTGAATGTACATGTTGAATAGTCGCCTTGTTGGGATGCCATATTTTATTAATTATGTCAATAACTCTCTGTGGGTCAAACACACCCCATACACCAGCCTTGCCACTCTCAGGATAATCGTGCCCACCTGGCTTCTGGTGGCTTCTGATCTTCACCTGCTTCTGTTATCCCTGTTGCTGTTGATGAGCCTAATTCTCTTACATACCTTCCCTCTGTCACTTCTGGTCTTCAGAAGAGAGCCACCACTCGGAACCTAGTAAAGTAGATGTCATCTCACTAGTACCTTCCTTGCAACTTAGGTTAGTGGTTTGTTTTCTGGGCCTTCCTGTGGAATATCTCCATCTGATGGGGTTCTGGCCCTATGCAGCATGTGCACCCCAGAATATACTCTCTGAACCTGTGCGCCCCTCTTCTGACCACTGCCATAGAGTTTCTGGCATTTCATATTTAACATGAGCTATTACTTCATCCTTGTTTTTAGGTACCATCCTAGTAGCCAGTTCACACATTTCCTGAGATTCTTGCTGGTTTTAAGTCTTGCCTCTTAGGACGGCGCCCTCACATGGATGGTGGTGGTAGTGCTGGTTTAGTACCTAAGTCATGTCTGACTCGTGACTCGATGGACTGGGCCTGCTGGGCTCCTCTGTCCATGGAGTTCTCCAGGCAAGAATACTGGAGTGGGTTGCCATTTCCTTCTCCAGGGGATCTTCCCTACCCAGGGATCAAACATGGGTCTCCTGCATTGCAGGCAGATTCTTTTACCAACTGCCTGAGCTACAAGGGAAACCCATCCTCACATGGATAAACTCTCCCTTGTCTAATCTTAAATTCCAGCCCCTTTGATCAAACACCTTCAGTATTTAATCTTACATGTACTCTCCTTGCTAATGTAAACTTGCTAGATCTTTCAGTTCCTTCCTCAAATAGTGTCTTTCTTTTTCAGGCCTCATCACCCTATGTGGGTTATATTGTGATATAACCCTAGTTACATAGGCCCGAGTGTCTGGAGAGGAGGTGGGGGTGAACAGATCGGGGGTTAGGGATAGATAGGTTGTCTTATTGGGGAGAAGCCTCTACCTACATCCTCCCCAAGAAAGAAGGGGCAGGGCTACTTATATTGGTTCAGAAAGTTCTGGGGAATTTGAGAGTTCAAGATTTTGGGGAGGTATCGAGTAAGACATCTTGTGCCACGTGGGAGGAACCTGGTCTTTTCCAGTCAGGATGTTGACTTAGCACATCTCCCGTGCCTGCAGGTTTGGGAGTTTTTGACTGCTCTGACACTTAATCCCAGCTCCTGGTCATTAGCTTTCTCTGCCCGAAAGGCCTGATAAACATTTTCATACCTACCAGAGAGTTCCTCTGGCTTTCAGGTTGGTGGTTACTTGCTTTTAGCTTTTTTATTTCTTTCAAATTTCCAAAGGCGTTCTTTTTCTTTTTAAAAATATTTTGGAGTGTAGTTGATTTACAATGTTGTATTAGTTTCTGGTATATAGCAAAGTAAATCAGTTATACATGTATTGCCCTTAGCTTTTTATTGTCTTTGCCCATTGTCCTTAAAGTTATTATTTCTCTTCTGTTTCTCAAATATCATTCCAGCTACACTGTTCCCTTCTGCTGACCTATCAGCCCAACCTATCCCTGGCGAGAGCTTTAACTGTTGGACAGCCACCTTGTGCCAGGGCTTCTCTGTGTTCCCCTGGGGTTAGGGTCCTCACTGCCAGACAGACAACTAGGGATCCAGCTCCGCAGCCCCATCCTGTCACCTGCTTTCTCGGACCACTCCTGGTACCATCAGTCACAGATTAGGATATCTGGGACATATTCGGAAGCACACTTTGGTCTTCAAGAGGTTTGTAAAGTGCCCTAGAGGTCAACTCCCATGTAAGGGGTGCAGAGGGAGAAGAAATGGGCACAGGGACAGAACTGAGCTGGGGTGCAGCACAAGACACCTTCCTCCGGCCCCATGGAGAACTCTGGAACCACAGTGGCTTTTCAGAGTTGTCCTCCATCGCCTGAGATGGCCCAGCCTTCCTGTTTGTGCATCATTTAGTCGTTGGATGTGGGTCCCCCTGAGAAGGAGCATGACCTATGGTTTAGAGCTCCCTGTAGCTGAGACAGTCCCTGGGACAACAGTGGGGAATCTGAGAGCCATGTCACAGTAATGTTTAGATAAAGATAAAAGCTGAGCAGAAAAAAGTATTGAGGTTTGTAATAAAGGCACGTGCTAGAGTCTTAGGAGGGACCGTATTTCTGATATCCTAAGTCATGTGACAGACAAATGCTAGCCTCTGCATAGTATTCTTGTTTTGGAAACATTGACCGTTAGAGCAAACATTGAGTTGCTTCAGGAAACCATGTGCTAAAAGAAGCTCGATTTCTCCAGTAAAAATGTCA
This sequence comes from Bos taurus, assembly GCF_002263795.3. Classification (NCBI taxonomy): domain Eukaryota; kingdom Metazoa; phylum Chordata; class Mammalia; order Artiodactyla; family Bovidae; genus Bos; species Bos taurus. The sequence goes on along the minus strand of NC_037336.1, from coordinate 23,222,683 downwards.
CGTCAAACTGTTTCTTCTTTTTCACTGTTTTGACCCATTTGTTCATTTATTGAAAGCCAGGCACTGTGTTTGGTGCTGGGAATATGGAACTGAATCAGACAAAAATAATCTTTGACTGTCACGTAGCTTCTTTACTAGAGGAGTCAGATAATACACAAGCAAATAAGGAAAGGAAACAATGCAATTTATGGTAATTACAATGGAAGAAACAGGAAATTGTACTGAGAATAATAGGAAATGACTTAATTTATATGTCAGGTAAGTTACTAGATACATTCTATAAAGTCAGTTGTCAGTCATGATACTTTTTTAGGCATGCTACTTTTGTTGCAAGTTGATAAGAGCTCTTTGACTATAGTTAGGTAAATTCATAAACAGTGGAAAACTGAATCTAGAAAATATTGATTGATTAGAACAGATACTAAGGAGCATCTCCTGTGGAGTAATACCACAGGTCCATTTCCCTAACTTGCCTTTTCAGTGATTTTATCAGTTGGTCCAATTACATATTTGCGAATATCGATTAAGAAAATAATCCTGAGTAGAAAATAGTTTCTATATCCACATATGTTCACTGAGCATTTTTATCCCATGGTTTTCTTCCCTCTGTGTCCTGAGTAGCACACCCTCCTTGCTTTCTTCCTACCTCACTGGTTGCTCCTTCACACCTCTCTTGGCTTCTTTCTTCCCGTCCCCTTGACCTCTGTCCCTTGTGGTACTCCAGGGCTTGGTGCTTTCCTAGGTCCTGTTTATCTTCACTTCCCTTGATGACCTCCTCTGGTTCTTCTTCTTGTATCTGTAACTCCCAAATCTATGTTTTGAGTCTGTATCTCTTGGAACTCGAGAATCATAGTCAGCCTCCTCCTTGACTTAGATCTGTAATAGGCAAGAGCATATGGAGAAGTCCAGAATTGGACTCCTGACCTCCCACCTCGCTGACCCCTGCTTCTGTTGTAGGATTTCCTATTTCAGTAAATGACAGCCCCATTTGTCCTGTTCCTGAGGTGAAACTCATTGGCATTATCACTCCGTACCCATCAGATCAGATCAGATCAGATCAGTCGCTCAGTCGTGTCTGACTCTTTGCGACCCCATGAATCGCAGCAGCCAGGCCTCCCTGTCCATCACCAACTCCCGGAGTTCACTCAGACTCACGTCCATCGAGTCAGTGATGCCATCCAGACATCTCATCCTCTGTCGTCCCCTTCTCCTCCTGCCCCCAATCCCTCCCAGCATCAGAGTCTTTTCCAATGAGTCAACTCTTCGCATGAGGTGGCCAAAGTACTGGAGTTTCAGCTTTAGCATCATTCCTTCCAAAGAAATCCCAGGGCTGATCTCCTTAAGAATAGACTGGTTGGATCTCCTTGCAGTCCAAGGGACTCTCAAGAGTCTTCTCCAACACCACAGTTCAAAAGCATCAATTCTTCGGCGCACAAAACTCGTTAGCTCTAACTTGAGAGTATATCCAGGATCTAGGCCCTTCTCATTGCCTCTGTTATTACTTCCCGTATCTTCTCCCTGATTATTGTCAGTCTCCTGACTAGTTTGACTGCTTCCTCCCTTGTGTGCCCCCTTAGTCTGTCCCTAGCACCGAGGCTAAAATGATTGTAAGTTAGGTAATTTCTCTGCTCAAAATCCTCAAGGGCTTATCATTTCATGCAGAATTAAAATGAAGTCAAAGTGTTGAAAGCACTAGTCAGTCAGTCATGTCTGATTCTCTGTGACTCCATGGATTGTAGCCCGCCTCTGTTTGTGGGATTTCCCAGGCAAGAATACTGGAGTGGGTTGCCATTCCCTTCTCCAGAGGACCAAACCCGGGTCTCCTGCATTGAAGACAGATGCTTTACCTTCCAAGCCAAGTGGGAAGCCCTGCAGAGAATAAAAGTAAGTCCTTGCAATAGCAGAAAAAGACCCCGGACCAACTGACTGCTTGTTTGCTATTTTTCTGAGTAAACCCAGGCATGCTGATGCCTCAGGGCTTGCCATTTTTTCTTCTTGAAATCATTCCCATCCTTACCTTACCCAGTTTTCCACATTGCTAGCTCTCTTGCCTCCTTTAAAGAGATACTTAAAATCCTGCTCCCTCCCCCGCTTGCCCAAGGGATTTTCTTGGCAGTACAGTGGTAAGAACTTGGGCGCTTTCACTGCTAGGGCCCAGGTTCCATCCCTGATTGGCGTGGGGGAGAAAAAGAGAGAAATAATAATATAAAATAAAATATAATTTCCTCAACTATTTCTTTCTCAGAGAGGCCTTCCATGACCAACTTCTTTGTAATTATACCTCTAATTCATTTTTTTTCTTCCCTGCATTTATCAGTATCTCATGTATTTATATTTAATTATGTATGTTCTGCCTACTTCCCTATGCTGTAAGTTTCACGAGAGCAGGAGTTTTCTCTTTCTTTCACTGCCATATCCCTGGTCTTTAAGATATTATCTGCTGCTGCTGCTAAGTCGCTTCAGCCGTGTCCGACTCTGTGCAACCCCAGAGACAGCAGCCCACCAGGCTCCCCCATCCTTGGGATTCTCCAGGCAAGAACACTGGAGTGGGTTGCCATTTCCTTCTCCAATGCATGAAAGTGAAAAGTGAAAGTGAAGTCGCTCAGTCGTGTCCGACTCTTAGCGACCCCATGGACTGCAGCCTACCAGGCTCCTCCGTCCATGGGATTTTCTAGGCAAAAGTACTGGAGTGGGGTGCCATTGCCTTCTCCAAAGATATTATCTAGCATGTGATAAGTACTCAGTAAATATTTGTCAGGTGAATGATTGAATTTGATTTATTTTGTTTATGTAGCTTAAAATGATAGATACAAATGGAAGAACTCTGATATTTTAAATAAGTCACATAAATATTTTCATGTGATTTAATTTCAGGAAATATTAAACCTCTTATAATCCTTACATACTGCCAAGTACATACTAAAAATACTACTTGTAGGTTACTCCTTAAATATTTGTTTCTATTTTGTGGTTGTACTTCTTAAAGTAGCTTTTGTTTTCCAAAATCAATTGCATCTGAAAATTAATAAGAACAGTAGTGACAGCTTCAGCTCTATTGTCTAAAATCCTTTGGAATTTCTTTCATAGTTATTAACTAAATGAGAAAACAAAAAAAGAAAAACAGTACCTCAAGAGAGCTTTAAAAAGCTAGTATTAAATTTTTTTTAATTTAATTTAATTTTTATTTATTTTTATTTTTATTTATTTTTTAAATTTTATTTTATTTTTAAACTTTACATAATTGTATTAGTTTTGCCAAATATCAAAATGAATCCGCCACAGGTGTACCTGTGTTCCCCCATCCTGAACCCTCCTCCCTCCTCCCTCCCCATACCATCCCTCTGGGTCGTCCCAGTGCACTAGGCCCAAGCATCCAGTATCGTGCATCGAACCTGGACTGGCAGCTCGTTTCTTACATGATATTTTACATGTTTCAATGTCATTCTCCCAAATCTTCCCACCCTCTCCCTCTCCCACAGAGTTCATAAGACTGTTCTATACATCAGTGTCTCTTTTGCTGTCTCGTAAACTGGGTTATTGTTACCATCTTTCTAAATTCCATATATATGTGTTAGTATACTGTATTGGTGTTTTTCCTTCTGGCTTACTTCACTCTGTATAATAGGCTCCAGTATGGATAAGAAAGCTGTGGTACATAAATTTTTTTAATGAAAGTAATAGAAGCTATTCATCTGTGACTTAATCTTTTTTCCTTTTTCTTTTTAAATGATTAAAATAAAAAATCACTTGGAAGTACTAGGAATGGCAGCAGAGATGATTATTATATTTAGACCTCAACCTTGGCTGCCATCACAGATTTTATTTCGCTCTGTCACTTAACACCTAAGGGAAGTAATCTTAATCTGAAGCCATACCATCTGCCACTTCTGCAGGGTGTGATAATGGTGTTTTCATAAAAGGATGTTTTCTCTACTGATTTGACACTGAACCAGAGCCTTGACCGTTTGCCTGAGACACACCAGACTATTCAGAGAGGTTATTAATTTGGTCAGAGTTCTCAAAATTAGATTTCAAAGGAATAAGCCATATAGCCCCTGATTATCGTGGCCAGATTTACTAAATATATTTTTATAATTATTATAATACTTTCTCTTTCTAAAGATGTCATCAGATATACAAGTTAATGTGCTCTTCATCATTACTCAGGGCTGCAGTTCAACACTTTCTCCACCGTTCTACACTGAATCTTTGGTTGCGCCTTACAGAAGGGGCCTCGTTACTTCCCTGTTATCATTCTTTCTCCTGTTTCTGCTGCGGTTAATTTCATGGCTGACTTTCTGTGCTGCCTTCTTCCACCTGTTCCAATCATTGCCTTTTATTCCTGATCCTTTTTTTAGCTGAATGGGTATATTTATAGCTTAGATGATTTTATCTATAAATCTTTGAGGCCCTTTGGATTCCACCTGTCACTTTGATCAGCATAAGTTCCTTAGGTTTTCCTAAGAAATTTAATAAAAACATATGACTGTATGGGACACCACCTGCTAGTCTTCCTTGCGGTCCAAAGGTGAGGTAAACCATTTGAAAAAAAAATCAGTGGAAAGAATGTCTGTCAATATGAGAAAAATCAGCAACCATGTAACTAAGGAACATGACTCAAATCAAATTTATGACTCAGATGTTTTTTTCCATTTTTCCATCCAAAGAAAAATCAGATTCACACTTTAACTATAGCCGTATTTTTCTTGAAATGCCAGGTATTTCTGTTTATAACTTTCTCTCCACTTTTTTTTCAAGTACATGAAAAAGATAGGTCATGTAAGTATTAGCAATCTATAGGTGTGCTTTATGTATACATATGTGTAAATATATATACACAGTTTTATTCCCTTGAAGATTTAAGATGGATGTGTATTGGGTTGGCCAAAGAATTCGTTTGGATATTTCCATAAGATCGCACAAAAACCCGAACAAACTTTTTGGCCAGTCCAATACTTCAGTATTTTAATGCTAGTTTTGCATCTTGGCCCATATTCCAGTCCAGTCTTGGAGGAGCCAGTTTGACTTGGAGGAACAAATCAAATTTATTATCTCTTTCTGAATATAGTTTACAACTCTTTTCTTGCAGATGCTTTTCTTTTCTAATTTTATTCTAAACATTAATTCTGATTGCATTAATTCTAGCATTCCTTTAATATGGATGCATATTTTTTACACTGGTTTTATTCTGTGTGAGTATTACATATGTTACTTTATTGTGCCCTGTTTTCCTTACTTGAATATGAGTTCTGTCAAAAAAAACTTTGTTATCAAGGGATCGTTTTTTTCTCACTGTCCCACATTATACTGTACCATGTGAAAGTGAAAGTCATTCAGTCATGTCCTACTCTGCGATCCCATGGACTATACAGTCCATGGAATTCTCCAGGACAGAATACTGGAGTGGGTAACCTTTCCCTTCTCTAGGGGATCTTCCTAACCCAGGTTTCCCTCACTGCAGGCAGGTTCTTTACCAGCTGAGCCACAAGGGCAGCCCAAGAATACTGGGGTATGGGTAGTCTATCCCTTCTCCAATGAATCTTCCCAACCCAGGAATCGAACCAGGGTCTCCTGCATTGCAGGCCAGTTCTTTACCAACTGAGCTGTCAGAGAAGCCCTACTGTGCCACTAGTGAGTATAAAGTAACCCTGTTGAAAGCATTACTTAAATGTTGAAGCCATCAAAACTACTGTGACACATATCTGAAGGAAAGGTGATTTTCTAACATAAACTAGAGAATCATACAGTTTTATGAATAAAGTGGCTCTGCTATTAGTAAACTAAAGGTTTGAATTTTAATTACAGAGAGACGTTTATGTTTTAGAGTTTACATTTTCTCTAAAGAAGAAAAGTGTTTTAGTAAATTCCCGTTGTATCCATTATTGCCTGTCTTTTTCTCTTTGAATCAACAAGCATTGAGATCTATGTAGAGGAATCCGTTGATCTTTTATCTGAGTTTATGAAAGCTGTATCATTTTATTTATTAAAGATAATCATTGTGGTTTGACAGTTTGTATACCATGCTTCCTCTCTTTCTTCTGACTTTCATTTAGCTAACTGAACCCTAACTTCTTTTATTTATTTATTATTTTTGGCTGTGGTGGATCTTCATTGCTGCGTGGGCTTTTCTCTACTTACGGTGAGTGGCTTCTCACTGTGGTAGCCTCTCTTGTGTGCGGGCCCTAGGGGCACGTCAGTTCAGTTCAGTCGCTCAGTTGTGTCTCACTCTTTGCGACCCCATGAATCGCAGCACTCCAGGCCTCCCTGTCCATCACCAACTCCCAGAGTTCACTCAGACTCATGTCCATTGAGTCAGTGATGCCATCCAGCCATCTCATCCTCTGTTGTCCCCTTCTCCTCCCACCCCCAATCCCTCCGAGCATCAGAGTCTTTTCCAATGAGTCAACTCTTCGCATGAGGTGACCAAAGTATTGGAGTTTCAGCTTCAGCATCAGTCCTTCCAATGAACACCCAGGACTGATCTCCTTTAGAATGGACTGATTGGATCTCCTTGCAGTCCAAGGGACTCTCAAGAGTCTTCTCCAACACCACAGTTCAAAAGCATCAATTCTTCAGTGCTCAGCTTTCTTCACAGACCAACTCTCACATCCATACATGACCACTGGAAAAACCATAGCTTGACTAGACGGACCTTTGTTGGCAAAGTAATGTCTCTGCTTTTTAATAAGCTATCTAGGTTGGTCATAACTTTCCTTCCAAGGAGTAAGCGTCTTTTAATTTTATGGCTGCAATCACTATCTGCAGTGATTTTGGAGCCCCCCCAAATAAAGTCTGACACTGTTTCCACTGTTTCCCCATCTATTTCTCATGAAGTGATGGGCACATGGGCTTCGGTAGTTGAAACACAGGGGCTCAGTAGTTGTGTCTCCTGGGCTCTAGAGCACAGGCTCAGTTGCTCTGCAGGATGTAGAATCCTCCCAACCCAGGGATCGAACCCATGTCTCCTGTATTGGCAGGCGGATCCTTTACCACTGAGCCACTGTGGAAGTACAGCCCAGTTCCTTAAAATTTTTCTTTCTTGTTGTTGTCCATCTATATTACCATATGTGTTAAGTTAGAAAAATTTGGATATATCTGCTAGTTGCTGATACTAAAAAAGAATAATCACTGTAGATTTCCTTAGTCGTACTCATCGATTAACCTAAAAACAAAAACCAAAAAACCACTACAAGTAACAATGCTTTGTGGGTCACAATAAGGTTATCTTCATCTTTTCCTGCCTCCTTTTGTGTGTAATCTTTTCCTGCCCTCCTTAGTTTACATGTCTTTATAAACAGAGCAGATACGCACCTATGAAAGTAGTTTAGTTTTTACTTTCAAAGACTAACCTTAATCTATATGGCTGGGTTTGATGGCGAAATAGTGTTACCGTACTTGAATGAGATAGAATTTTACTATTGGAAATTAAAGATGTTGAAAGGAAAAGGGGAATTAAGCAAAGTCAGAAAGGTGGTGGGGGTAAGGTCAAAATTAAAAGGGACTCTCTTGTTCTTTAGAAAGTTTGGAATCTAATTTGCAATTAATGTTGTATCTTGACTTAACATTATTGCTGATGGGCAGCATGTCTCAGTTAGTAAAAGTCAGAGCCCCTGTGTTGGCCCATCCTGATCTCCTGTGCAGAGGTCACTCTGTCTGCCCTGCGTGCCCTGGCATTGGACTCTCAGGGCATGTTCCCACCTCAGAACATTTGCGCTTTCTTGTACTTCTTTCTAAAATATCCTCCACACTCCCCCACCTGCCCCCTTCCCTCCCTGAAATCTACTTGATTAACTTGGTTTTTTAGTCTTTATTGAAATCTTACCTTCTCCTAAGCCTTATCCTTATTGCCCCATCCGGATAATAACTGAAATCAGCCCAACCTTCTTGCCACCCCTGGCTCTCCTGATACAATTGTTTGGCGTGACTTTTTCCTTATAAGATAACTTTCTTTTTTCACATTTTTTTTTGAGGTGGACCATTTTTAAAGTCTTTATGTCTTTATTGATTTTGTTGCATTACTTCTTTGGTTTTGGTTTACTGCATTATGTTTTTGTTTTTGGCCACAAGGTATGTGGGATCATAGCTTCCTGACTATAGATCACAGCTGCACCCCCTGCATCAGAAGGCAAAGTCTTAACCCCTGGACTAGGGGAAGTCCCTTATGGTATAACTTTATATTATTTGTATAGATTACATCATTGTATATAGTTTATTTATTTATTACATTTATTGCTTACTGTGTGTCTCACCCACTGGAACGTATGTTCCCCAACAGTGATCTAGTTTGTTCATTTTATGAGCAAGTTCTTATGTTAATGCCTGATACAGAAGAGATATATATTAAACACTTGTTAAACTGAATTGAACTATACTCAGAGGGAGACCACACAGAGAATATGAGTGAATTGGTACAAATGTTTCACTATTACTAGGAAATTAAATTTTAAACATGCCTTCTTTTTGATGAGTTACTTGCATCATTTTCATTGGAAAGAGAACCATAAAGATGTGAGTGGTGAATACCTGATTTTCTCAGATCTCAATAGACTATTTCTTGAGGGACTAAAAATAAGTACTGAAGTTGGTATGTTATATAAAATAATGACTATACATTTGATGCAAGCTGGTAGTAGATCTTTTTGAGCTGATAGATTTCCAAGTTCTATTATTTAAAGCTGTAACAAAATTTGTGTAAAATTTGTCATAATCAAGACATAAGAATAAAGTAATTATTCATATTACCAAGATGATTACATTCTGGCTAATTCAATTTTCCATCACTTGACTGTTATTTTTGTTTTACAAATTATAAAGCAAGCCAGAATTAACACAACATGCCACAATTTTGACTTAACCATGATGTAGTGGTTAATTCTTTAGACTGTTTTTCTTTGTGGTGTCCACAGATGGTGACCCATTTTTTTTTTCACATCTTTAGTCAGAACAATTCCACATCCTACAGTGTATGTGTAAAGACTGCCACATTTGCAAATAGGAAGAAGAATGAACAGCTGTTAAATGTATTGTTAGCCAGTATGGTGAGATTGGAATTATAGAAATTCTAATATAAAAAAAGGCTCAGTCATTTTGAGGCTAGGTTGGAGTGGCGTCGCCTGGGATAGGTTCAAAGTTCATTTCTTCGGAGTCCTCCTAGAGTGACATTTCTTATTTCAGTGAGTTCACTGTAGTTTGGGATCTGACTTTAAGCTCAGGAAGTTTAGAAAGCTGACTGCAAAGCCCGTATCTCAGGACCATGTGATAAGTAAAACCTGGGCTTTAAAAAGTACATGGCCAGATTCAATTAGGTATATAGATTTCTCTCTTCAGTGAGAGGGTGGATTATAATTAAACATTCTCAAAAGTGTTCCAATTTTAGGAGTTTATTAAAGTATTGTAGAAGCTGTATTTTGTTTCAACATTCAGGGCTGGATCTGTTTCATAAAACATGGTGATTCAAGAATATCTGTGATCATTATGAGTCAGTTGAAAATGTTGGTCACATCATCTAATTATACTTGACCCAGAGGAATAAACTCACTCAGTGTTTTAAACTACTTTGTTCTGCATAAACTTTAACTTTTCCTTGCTGCCCAACGTTTATTTTAGCAGGAGCTCAAAAGACAGTTGGCAAAGGGAACAATTCAAGAGAAAAAATTTCACAAAAGATTTTTTATTTGCCTTACATTACTTTCCCTGTGCTACATATTAATTGTATAATCAGCTTCAAAGCAAGTTCATGATAAAAATTACTTCCACAATTAAAAAATGATACAAAGATACTGAAAGTTGTTGAATTATCTGTGCAAAGATTAAAAATGAGATTTGGGCTTGCATAAGCTATTTATGATAATCACGTAGACCAGTTCTTTGGTTTCTCTGTGTGTTTTTAAAACATCTATATCAGTACCATTTGATTATATCCTGAAATAGAGACAAATAATTTCTTCTTGAGTATTTGGTTATATCTTATCTGATTATATTCTAAAGCAGAGACCAGTAATTTCCTCTTCTTGAGTATTTTCTTTGACCCCTCAAAGTTTTCTTGTGCATATATCTCATGAACAAGTTCATTATTAAATCCATCTGACTTTCCTACTGTTATGTCCTTGATCCATGCCTGACTCCATGTCTATCATCATAGCCCTTCTTCTTAGACCCTGACCACTTTTATTCTTTATCACCATACAAAACCCTTCAGTAACTTTTGCAGCATAGTAATAAGTCTTCATACACTTACCTTCACCCCTTTTAAACTCTTTTTACCTTCCACACATAAACCCCTTTCTGATCTGTTCCTTGCACTTGATCTTTCTGTCTTGCCACCTTCTACCCTCCATGTATCCTTTGTACAACTCATGAAGATCTAGTTTTAGTTGCCTGTTCATGTACTTGTCTATCACACTTTTGTATGTATTGCTCCTTCTTGCCTCACTGTTTTTGATTGTTTAATCATTCCTTGTCTTTTATAAACCAGTTGCAATCTGTAGACTATCCTTGTAATAGAAGATAGAGGCTTCTAATAGGTAATAGAGGCTTCTCTGGTAGAGCTAGTGGTAAAGAACCTGCCTGCCAGTGCAGGAGACATAAGAGATGTGGGTTCGAACCCTGGGTTGGGAAGATCCCCTGGAGGAGGGCCTGGCACCCCACTCCAGCTTTGGTGCCTGGAGAATCCCATGGACAGAGGAGCCTGGCAGGCTACGGTCCATAGGGTCACAAAGTGTCGGACACAACTGAAATGACTTAGCACGTGGCACACACTTATGGTTCCTTAGCATGGATACACCCTAATAGTATGCATCACACTGAGTTGAAATTACATTTATTCATCTGAGTTAGCACTAAGTCTTGGAAATACTAGAAGTCAAGGACTGGGTCTTTTTTTTCTTTTCCTTTATAATACCTGTCATAATACAGAGTAGGTGCTCGAAAAATGGTTGTTGAATGAGGACTGAGGTGAAATTGTACAGTTCTGGAATGTTGGAGATGTAAGTATCTGAAGACTGTATAACTTTAAGGGAAAGTATTGGATGATTACTTGAAATTAGAACTGAATTGCATAAAGAAATAGTGTTTCCACTCTCTGTGGCTTTATAGTATAAAACTAACAACTCTTTATAGATGAACAAATCATCCACAGAGTCATTGTATTCATGTTTCTGGATAGACTTTAGTATTTTATATGCATTACAAGGGTAAAAGGACTTTTTGCATAGGAAGTAAAAGTTTGTTGTCATTCAGTTGCCCAGTTGTGTCCAACTCTTTGCAACCCCATGGACTGCAGCACACCACGCCTCCCTGTCCCTCACCATCTCCCAAAGTTTGCCCAAGTTCACGTTCATTGCATCGGTGATGCCATCCAGCCATCTCATCCTCTGACACCCTCTTCTCTTTCTGCCCTCAGTCTTTCCCAGCATCAGGGACTTTCCCAGTGAGTCAGCTGTTTGCATCTGGACCTTCAGCTTCAGCATCAATCCTGCCAATGAGTATTCAGGGTTGCTTTTCCTTAAGGTTGACTGGTTTGATCTTTTTGCTGTCCAAGGGGCTCTCAGGAGTCTTCTCCAGCACCACAGTTTGAAAACATCAATTCTTTGGCATTCTGCCTTCTTTACGGTCCAGCTCTCACAACCATACTTGACCACTGGGAAGACCATAGCCTTGACTATACGGACATTTGTCAGCAGAGTAATATCTCTGCCTTTCAACACGCTGCCTAGGTTTATCATAGCTTTCCTGCCAGGAAGCAATCTTCTGATTTCATGGCTGCAGTCACCATCCAGTGATTTTAGAGCCCAAGAAGAGGAAATCTGTCACTACTTCCACCTTTTCCCTGTCTATTCGCCATGAAATAATGGGGCCGGATGCCATGATCTTAGTTTTTAAAATATTTAGTTTTAAGCCAGCTCTCACTCTTCTCCTTCACCCTCATCATGAGGCCCTTTAGTTCCTCTTTGCTTTCTGCCATTAAAGTGGTATCATCCCCATATCTGAGGTGGTTATTTCTCCTGCCTATCTTGATTCCAGCTTGTAACTCATCCAGTCCAGCATTTCGCATGATGTGCTCAGCATATAGGTTAAATAAACAGCAGACAGCCCTTTCGTACTCCTGTCTCAATCCTAAACCAATTAGTTGTTCCATACAGGGTTCTAACTGTTGCTTCTTGATCCACCACATACAGGTTTCTCGGGAGACAGGTAAGATGGTCTGATAGTCCCATCTTTTTAAGAATTTTCTGCAGTTTGTTATGGTCCACACAGTCAAAAGCTTTGGTGTCATTGATGAAACAGAAGTAGATGTTTTTCTGGAATTCCTTTGCTTTCTCTATGATCCAGCAAATGTTGGCAATTTGATCTCTGGTCTGTCTGCCTTTCTAAACCCAGCTTGGACACCTGGAAGTTCTTGATTTGTGAAATGCTGAAGCCTAGCATGCAAGATTTTAAACATGACCTTACTAGCAAGGGAGATGAGTCTAATTGTCTGATGTCTTTAGTACTACTCTTCTTGGGAATTGGGATGAGGGCTGACCTCCAGTCCTGTGGCCACTGCTGGATCTTCCAGATTTGCTGACATATTGCATATAACACTTTGATAGCAGAGTAGTAGAAGTTTAACCTTATGTATGTCCCGTATTTATTATGAGTTTGTTTACCTAAAAGCACTGATGTTGTTTTCTGATTACAAACAGTTAAGGATATAAACAACTAATAATTCTAACCTTTTTTAGCTTTACTAACTGAACTCAGGCTTCCCAGATGGCTCAACAGGTAAAGAATCCACCTGCAATGCAGGAAACACAGGAGACACACACAGGATTTGATTCCTGAGTCGGGAAGATCCCCTGGAGAAAGAAATGGCAACCCACTCCAGTATTCTTGCCTGAAATATCCCATGGACAGAGGAACCTGGCAGGCTGCAGTCCATAGGGTCACAAAGAGTTGGACTGACTGAGCAGCTAAGCACCTGGTAGCAACCTGAAAGCACTGATGTTGTTTTCTGGTTACAAATAGTTAAGGATATAAACAACTAATAATTTGAACCTTTTTTAGTTTAACTAAACTCTGGATTATGCTAATGGATTACTCCACATCTATAGTCTCTGCCCAGTAGAGTTTCAACTGTTGAAAATCATGTGTGCACAAAGGCAGTAAGTAAAGAGATGCTATAAGTTAATGCAACAGAATAATTAAAATATTTAATTCATTTTAATGGTATTTGTGATAAAAACTGATGCCAGATTTGTATGGTAGCTATGAAAGTGAAGTGAAAGTTAGTCTCTCAATTGTGTCCAGCTCTTTGCGACCCCATGGACTCTAGCTTCTCTGTCCATAGAATTCTCCAGGAAAGAATACTGGACTGGGTTGCCCTTTTCTTCTCCAGGGGATCTTCCCAACCCAGGGATCAAACCTGGGTCTCCCTCATTGCAGGCATCTTCTTTACCAATTGAGCCACCAGGGTAGCCCCTGTGGTAGCTATGGCCTTTGTTTATTTATTTATTTTTTTAATTTCTTTGAAAGATTTCACACTGACTCCAGATTTTCTACGACAGGTCTTTATTTTTTTGTCCGTACTCTTGCAGGATCATAATTCCCTGACCAGGGATTGAACCTGGACCCTGGCGCTGAGTCCCAACCACTGGACCTCCAGGGGGTTCCCTAGAGATGGTCTTTGGAAATACCTAGAATGAGGGCAAGTGCAGTGAAAGGAGTGACTCGATAGCAGACCCAGTACGATAGTCCCTTCCTCTCTCTTGTCTTAGTCCCCGCTCACATATATATATGGTTGATTTTCTAAGTGAAATTCATTTCTGTTCTGTTTATTTTAGGAAACGTTTCTTGCTCAGGTCAAAAGGCTAGGTACTAAATCTTCACTTTCAGCAAAACATACCTAAATAAAATTTTGCCCATAAGGAGTTGTTAGTGCTTGAATCTCTTCATACGAAGTGTCTGGAGTGGTCAACGTCATAGGACCAGAAAGCGGAAACATGGGTGGGGAAGGAGAGGAGGAATTAGAGTTTAAAGGGTCTGAGCTTTGCAAGACTACAAAGTTTCCAGAGATCTGTTGCCCAGCACTGGAAATATACTTAAATTATTGAACTGGACCCTTAAAAATGGCTAGGATAGTAAATTTAATGTTAGATGTCTTTTTTTTGCCACAGTAAAAAGGAGAAATTATTAGTAAAGTTTTTATAGATGAAAAACTTTAGTGAAAAAGCTTTTTAAAGATTTGCAAAATATCATTTAGTGTTAGAGACTAAAATCTTTCTTATTGTTATGATTACATGAAATATTCAGCCCATGAAAGTGTTTGCAATAGTAAACCTCAATAATATTGTAATTGAATATAGTAACCTTCACTTTTAAATGCAGTTTGATGTTGATTCATTTTATACTCCTTTTACTGACAGGATACTGGCATTGTAACCCAAAGTGATCTGATATATTTCACAAGAGCTACTTTTATAAACAGAACACCTTGAGGCTAAAAGGAAAATTTTAATATAAATATGCATTTTTCTATATATTTTATGCTTTGTGAATTTCCATGGAGTAGTTATGCTGCCCTGTTTATTACTTGTTTGTAATTTTTCCTAAATGGTATAAAATACAAAAGTATTTGCTTTTAATATACCTTTTACATACTACTGAACCCTCAAAATATTAAGTATTGAAAGGCACATTTTCTTCTAACTTAGAAATTATCAGAAGGTGACTTCATTTGAATGCAGTTTTTTCCCCTTGTTCCCTTGATATTTAAAATTATCTATTTAAATACAAGAATGAATGCTTTATACATTCAAATAGTATCATGGATTTGAATCTTCAAAAGTTCAGGAATGACTTTTACTACTGAGAGAGAAAACAGATTAAAAATTAAGGAAGCATTGGGATGTCCCTGATGGTCCAATGGTTAAGACTCCATACTCCCAATGCATGGGTTTGATGCCTGGTCAGGGAACTAAGATCCCACATACCACACAGTGTGGCAAAAAGGAAAAAAAAAAAAATTGTAATTCCTTCTTATTTTGGATATGACACATTAAAAAAAATGACCAGATGTCTTCCATCATTAATAATAACAGTAACAACTACAATGACAGCTAATATAATTTTAGGATACGCACCAGCCTCTGTTCTCAGAGCTTTTACTTTCTTTTCATCCTCAAAACAAGCCTGTATCATCCTTACAATTATTTGACCCCATTTTTCAAATAAGAAAACGGAGGCACAGAGAAATTAAGTAAATTTCTGTAGCTATCCAACTGAAAAGTAACAGGTCAGAGATTCAAATCCAGACGGTCTGGCTCCAGAGCCCATGCTCTTAATCAATGTGCTACATTCCTCTCTGATTTGAAGGAATGTTATCCAAATATGACAAGTACAGATAACATAGCCTCTATTGTCCATTCTGAGTTCAGATGTCTTATAAATGCAACTTTTGGTATAATGATGAAAATAATAGGGATCACAGTAACTCTAAGCTCTAGACTGAATTTTAAACATACAGCCACAAAGATAAGCAGTGCCCTAACAAATTTTAGCAGTTATGGAAGATTAAGTGAACTTAATCTTTGTTTGAAACTATGCATTTTCCGCTTTCCCTAAACATTATAACTTCCTTAAACAAAACAGTTTGATGATATCTTGTGGTATCTGAATGATAAATGGATAGGAAATTCGTGTGAATTCAATAGAATTTTTCTTCCATGGGAATTCCAGATCTTGCTGTTTCATGTGTTTCACGTACACTCCTACCTCAGTTCTTTGCCCCTGTAGGCTTTCTCTCTTCCTCTCCATCCCCTCCTTTTAGTCTTTATTCACCTGTCATCTTCTTAATGAAGTGTGCTCTGCATTATTCTATTATAAATTGCACCCCCTCACACTGGCTGGCTTTCTCTGTATCCTTCCTCTGCTTTATTTTATTATAGAGCTGCTTATTACCTTATGACATGTTATATAATTTACTTATTTATTATCTGTCTCCCTTAAACGGGTAAGGACTTTTGTCTCTTTGGTTCACTGTTTTATCGCCAGAGCCTGGCTCCTAGGAAACACTCAGTAAATGTTTATTGAATGCATTCAACCTCTCTGTGGTTTCTTAATAGTAGTTCAGATTAAGATTTAGCTGGTAGTTAACAGAATGAAGGGCTTCCCTGGTGGCTCAAGGGTAAAAAAAAATCTGCCTGCAATGCAGGAGACCCAGGTTCGATCCCTAGGTCAGGAAGATTCCCTGGAGAAGGGCATGGCCACCCACTCCAGTATTCTTGCCTGGAGAATCCCATGGACAGAGGCGCCTGGCGGGCTGTATAGTCCATGGGGTCGGACACAGCTGAGCGACTAACACTTTCACTTTAAAAGAATGAAATCTTTCATGCTTTTTGTTGCAGGTGAAAGAACAAAACGGAGGAAATTTATCCACTTGGGTTCTGAACAGTCTCTAACATATAAGATGTTTTCAGTAACAGTTAAATACATATTTTACTTTGGTGGTTCAGGTTGTTGTATTAGTCAGTTTTATAATACAATGTACTCCTATTCCTATTTTTCATTCTTAGTATTCTGATGTTAATAAAAGACAAAATAAGCAACTATATCCCATAATTACGCATATTAAATTATAAACACATAGTTGATTTCTTCTGAAATTATATTCTGCCTTATAAGATTTAATCCAGCTAAAGCACTGGAAGTCATCACAGTCTTTTGCCTTTTGTTCCTAAATTTAATACTAATTTAGGTTGACTTATATGGGGCTTCCACATGGCACAGTGGTAAAGAATCCACCTGCTAGTGCAGAAGACTCGAGAGACTTGGATTCGATCCTTGGGTCTGAAAGATTCCCTGGAGTAGGAACTGAGAACCCACTCCAGTACTCTTGCCTAGAAAATTCCATGGACAGGGGAGCCTGGTGGGCTACAGTCCATGGGGTCACAGAGAGTCAGACACAGCTGAGCAACTGAGCACACCTATGTGTCACCTTATTTAAAAATTCTTGCATTATTTTTGTAAAAACTGAAAAAGAATGGAAGTCATTTTTTATTTTTCTTTAGAATCACTTCATACCCCTACTATGCATTGATTGCCATGAAAAGTTGATTTGTAGCTGTGTGTTATTATTCAGCGAGCTGGTAAATCATTGATGTCTGGAATTTTACATGGTGGAATGCCAGCCTAGAAAGGTAGAGAATTTTCCCAGACATCTTTCATATGGAAAGATAGCCATTTAAATCTGGTTGGTTTTAGCAACGTGATACTGCATGTAGGCAGAAGCAAGCCAAATGGGACTTTATGTGAACTTCAGTGTAGGTTCAGTGTCAAACCAATATTTTTACAGTTGTGTAAGTTAAACATTTTTTTTAGGTAAGCAATACTGATATATTGAAAACTGAATAAATGATAAGTGAGGGTAAAAGAACAAAAACAAAAATCAAATATTGTTGACTGGTCTACCATGAGAGGGGCTTGCCTTGTGGCTCAGCTGGTAAAGAATCCACCTGAAATGCAGGTAGACCTGAGTTCGATCCCTGGGTTGGGAAGATCCTCTGGAGAAGGGAAAGGCTACCCAATCCAGTATTCTGGCCTGGAGAATTCCATAGACTACTGCATAGTCCATGGGGTTGCAAAGAGTTGGACACGACTGAGCGACTTTCACTTTCATACACTGAGAGAAATTAGCTCAGTCTTCTGCAACTATACTTCATCATATTAATGATTGCTATAAACTTAGTCAAATAAAATATTTATGGTACCTTGAATTATCTGTTCATTCAGTAAGCACATCAAGCACATATATGTTCCAGGCATTCATTTTGCTAACTTCTATTAAAGAATTCAGTCTAGTTTGGATAGAGAAATAAATCAACAGACATTTTCAGTTAGCCCTGTAGTAGAAATGAGTTGAGTACTGTAAGAGACTATACTATAGGAAATAGTGTACCTAATAAGTAATGTGGGGAAGATGAGTTGTCAGAGAGGACCTATCTCACTTGTCTCTTCTGGCTTTTATAGAAAGGGTAGTTTAGTATTCACTGTTCTTTTTTTTTCAAGTGCCAAACCATATGAAATTAAAATCAGGGGCAGATTTGCTTACTGGGTTCCTTTTGATTCGCCATCATCCCTTGATATTTTGAAATGTTATATTAAATTTCCATGAAATTGGCTTTAATCATGGAATAAGGCTGCCTAAATCTGCATATGTATCTGGAAAGGTTTCAAAGTATTTTTTCACAAGTGAGTGTTTTGCATTTAAAGACTTAGACACCTGGCCTCAACACCTTTTAATGTGCCAGATGTAAGATCTTTCCCAGGCATACTCTTAAATACTTCTGCAAAGTTAGATTTCAGAAATGCGTACCAGTATAGGAGATTTCATTTTATTTGTGAAATGGTTGTTAAAGCAGGTTGACAAATAATATTTAAAAATATTATTTCTCAGCAAGTATCAAATATTCTTCCTTTTAACATCAGTTCATTTATTCATTCAATAAGTAATGTGTATTTGCTATATGCCAGGTGGTGTTCTAGGTACTGGATATATATTTTGATTACTAGCAGTATTAGACTCACCTGCCCAGAGTTGTTGTATCAACTAATACCTACTTACATGTTCATGGTGAGGCAAGAGTTATAAAAATTTCTGTCACACTTTCAGGTCTTTAGCCAGTGTGATTATTGGATCAATTCTTTCACTGTTGTGGGTAGCCTTTTCTGTCTCTTTGTTGAACTTGCCATCATCTTGCCAAAACATGAGTATCTAAAAGATAGAGTAGTTTGAAGAACCAAAACTTGAACTACATAGAGCTCTAGTAGACACATCCAACATACTACAAGTAAAGGAAGACCAAAGTTAATTAGTATACCAACAAACTAGTACTGACATAAACATTCATTTTTCTCTCCTCTACTAGTGTATAAATTATACTTCTTTGAAAAAATTTAGTGGTTCCCCCAGAATTTGTGTTACACATTTGAAGCTAATACTAGACCCCTTTCAAGAACCTGTATCGCATCATGGGTAGTGTAGGTAGCTTATAACAGAGTATTCCCAGTTCTCCAGCCAACCCTTATTTCATTACTGTCTTTCATTTCACTTACCCATAAGCTATAATTATGTAATACATTCCTCCCATTGTTTTGAAAAAGCTGTTATCTATCAAATCAGTTAAGACAAAGAAACAAGGTTTTCTTTTATTTCCACTTATTTCTTCTCTGACGCTCTTTATGTCAGAGATATGTGTAGATCTGATTTTCATTATGTAGATCTGAGTTCCTGACCTACATCATTTTCCGTCTCTCTGAAGAACTTCATTTAACATTTCTTGGAAGGCAGGTCTACTGGTGATAAATTCCTTCAAGTTTTGTCTGAGAAAGCCTTTATTTCTCCTTCTCTCCTGAAGGATAATTTTTCTGGATACAGGTTTCTAGGTTGGTGTGTTTTTTTTTCTTTCAACATTTTGAATGTTTCATCCTGCTTTATTCTTGCGTAGTTTCTGGAGAGAAATCTGATGTAATCCTTAACTTTCTTTGTCTGTAGGTAAGGTATTCCCTTCCCCCTGACCCATGTATTAAATACTTTACAATACTTCAAAACCTCTTTCAAAGTTTTCTTTTTGTTATTGATTTTCTTCAGTTTGAATATTACATACTTAAGTATAGTTTTTTGTTTGAGGGTTTTTTGGGGGATATTTATCCTGTTTGGGGTTCACTGAATTTCCTGGATCTGTGGTTTGGTATCTGTCATTAATTTTGTAAAATTTTTAGCTGTTATTAATTTAAATATTTCCTCTCTTCCATTCTTTTTTCTCCTTCTGGTATATCCATTATGTGCATGTTACACCTTTTTTAATTGTCCCACACTTCTTGACTATTCTTTTCTTTTTCTCTGTTTACATTTCAGTGTTGGAAGTTTCTATTGACACTTTTCCATGCTCATGAATTCTTTCCTCCTCTGTATCTCATTTACTGATGAACCTATCAAATGCAGTCTTCATTTTTATTACTATGATTTTGATTCTGAGCATTTCTTTTTGACTCTTTCTTAGAGTTTCCATCTTTCTGCATATGTTCTTGCATGTTGTTTGCATTTTCTATTAGACTCCTTAGCATATTAACTGTGGTTATTTTAGGTTTCTAGTCTGATTATTCCAAAATCTCTACCATATCGGAATCTTATTCTGATCCTTGCTTTACATTTTTACTTTTATCATGCCTTGTAATTTTTTGCTGAAAACTGAATATGATACTTGGACTCCAGTTAGAGGGTTGTTCCTGGCCTTCTGTTCCTGGTAAACCGGGATTCTCTATGTTTGCTGGGTCGTCTCTAGTTTTCAGAGCAGCAGCATTGGTCTAAGAAAGGAATTATTAATTTTGAGTTTGTTTAGCTTTTTTTTCTTGTAATGACCACCATCTTTCAGGCTGTTTGCATGTCAGACTGGAAATCTTGACCCCTGGATTCAGAAGTCTGGGATGCAGATGACAGGAGGTTCAGGAGGAAGAGGATGCTTTCAAGCACATGGAGTTAAAATTCTAAATCTTATGTTTGTTTTCAATTTTAGTTTGTTAGTCCAGACAATGACCTTGCCTTTTCATGTCCTATGTGAATCCTTTCCCCTCGTATTACCTTAAATTTCATAGTTTTCTAACTGTTCTGCCATAGACCAGCCAAGCCTTTGATCTTCCATGACCCAGAGCTAACATACTGTGGTGGGCACGTGACCATTGGTTTTCAGATGTGTTTTCTGCTAAAGAAGAATTATTAGTTGATCTGATTAAAGTGTGAGAGTTGGGCCTGTTGGAAGATTTATACTCAGATCCCAAAAGACACTGGATTTCTCCCATTATTGAAAAAATTGTAGCAGTTAAAAGTGGTAGGCATTACACATCTTGGCTCTTACAGTGAGTAAATTTAAGAATATAAATATTCTGTTTACAAAAGACAATGTAAATGGGCAGACTTATTGTAATTATTTAGTTCACAAAATCAATTAAAAGTTATATTAGAGAGAATATTTATTGCTATGTTTTCCTTTAAAGGAATTCATCTTCTCAAGTATTTTTTTTGAGGTGGGATTCAGTTCATTTAAAAACAGATGATTCTGTGTCCTAAGACTTGATGCACTAGAATTCATTCTAAAAATCTTTATTTTCTTAACTGTTTGTTGTGGAGCTAAAGAATTGTTAACATATAAATTAGTTGTTTTTAGAATTAGTCTCTTTCCTGTGGTAGTTTGTTAATAGATCTCTATTAAAAAGCAGAACTTTTTGCAGTTAATAGATTCATAAAAACATACTTTGCATCCGTCTTTCTTTTAGTTTAACTGTGGACATGAACACTTAACAGTATCGCAAGAGAAATCAAAATGGAAATTGAAAAAGTCAGATAGTGGAACTTCCCAAGTGGTCCAGTGGTTAAGACTTCGCCTTCCAATGCAGGGGGTGTGGATTCAATCCCTGGTCAGGGAGCTAAGCTCCCATGTGACTTGGGGCCCAAGACCAAAAGAGAAAACAGAAGCAGTATTGTAACATATTTAATAAAGGCTGTAAAAGTGGCCTACATCCAAAAATTTTTTTAAAAGTCAGGTAGTAGGCGTAAACTAACTTTATGTTCTCCTTCTCCATGTTTCGGTGTTAGCAGAGGATTGGGAAACCAGTATTGGATTATTATTAGCACAGCTGAGGAAAGGAGACAGATGCTGGAAATGTAGCAGTGAGGCTCGGGATGAAAGTTTCAGCAAAGAGGGGTTAATAGGGCGAAACACAAGTGAATCAAGTAAGGTAAGGGTTAACTTTTTTCTCTTGAAAATGTCCCCTTTTTTTCATTGTAAAATAAGATACTTGATGTGAAGGGGTTAAGAGGCACTTAACCAAATAAGGTCACTGGGCACACATGGGAGTCCAGTTAGAAAGCCTTGGCAGAAGAAGATGTAACTGAAGCAGCAGAGACAGGATCGTATCACTTTCATTCCATAACAGAGAACATGAAATGGATTCTTGTCAGGAGACATAAAATCTTCTTCCAAAAATCGTAGTGACTTTACCTGATTTGGCACTGTAAAATCAATCATCTGAGTATTTTAGGATAATTGAGTAGAAGGCAAAATCAAGCTCTATTTTTGTTTTAACCTCTATCTTTTTTGAGGAAAAAATGCCTCATCATAGAAGGAAAACTGTTTTGCAATCATAGAATGAGGATTTTGAATGTAGAATAACACAACTTTGGGGATTTTTGTTGAAAACATGAGTTTTGACTTCAGATGGTTGATCTTTTTTTTTTTTTTTATTGGCTTCTAAAGCAGTTTGTTAAAAATTGATAGTGGTGGAAAACTTGAAGAGCAATCTTTAAACCAAGGTTCTCGTGAATCCAAGCTAGGGAAAACAAAAAAGTATATATTTAGTCATTGTTTATATTTAAATGTGGTTTTTCAAAAGATTAGCTCATTACAAACATTAAAACTTTCTTATTTTATATCTTCTTAAACGAGATCATTTGAAACTCATTTTAGAAACAAATATTGGGGCTTTGTACCTTTTGCCTCTATTTCAAGGGGCTATTGGTTGCTTTTATAGAATTTTTTTTGCTTACAAACAGCACCACTCTGAATCTGTATTCTCTTTTCTTGAAAAATTTCTTTCCTCTTAATTTGGGATTTGAAAAATACAAACCTTACTCTTTTCACCGGATACCACAGAATCCACAAAATGTTATTGTTATCAGTTTATGGGAAAGCAAAGTGACTAATCCAGCTCATATGAGCAAAAAGAGCAAGGGCTTCTCTACTCCACATATGTTTATGATTTAAGCATCCAACTTTCATAAAACCAGTTGCAGCCTCCGTGTGACTCAGTTGTAGCCACAGGAGGTTGTAACTTCAAGTAAAAAAATCAACTTCATAAGCAGAATATAGGCAGTAAGCACGACATTTAAAAACATAGACATCATTAAACCAACTCTTCAGATAGAGTAACAGGATCCTAGAGATATGAATATGAAGTATTTTTCTTGTATATATTCTCCTTTTTCCACTGAACTGCTGTATAGCAATTCTCTTATGATTTGCTAGAGTCAGCCTTAGGAAGAGAGAAATTGGTACATTTATAAAACTGTCTATAAAATTGTCAGTAGTGATTACTTTGGCAGAGGAAACTGTAATAGTTAAGTGAGATTTGTCCTGTGTAAAGATCAAGCTTTTTTAAAATGTGAGTGGATTTTAGGGAGAAGAGGGATTTTGATCATTTAGCTATAAATCTGGAATCTGGTCTGTGCTGGAATTTAGCTAACAAGTACAAAAAGAAATGGTTTAGAAGATAAGTTATAGTATGCAAAAGTGGATATAGCTTGGTTAAGAGTATATTTTAATAGTATATATGGCTTGGAACAGGCTTCCCTGGTGGCTCAGTGGTAAAGAATCTGCTGGCAATACAGGAGACCTGGGATCAGTCTCTGGGTTGGGAAGATCCCCTGGAGGAAGGCATGACAACCCACTCTAGTACTCTTGCGTAGAGAATCCCATGCACAGAGGAGCCTGGCAGGTGGCAGTCCATAGGGTTGCACAGATTCAAACAAGACTGAGGCAACTAAGCAGCAGCAGCAGCATGCCTTGGAAAACTCAATAGAATTTATTACACAGATCAATTAATGTATGGTAATAGCACTCATTTTACTGACAAAATAGTACATATCTTTTTCTACCACTTGCTCCAGCACTGTTTTTAAATATTTTTTAAAAATATTATTATTGTAATGATGTATTTATTTTTGGCTGCGCCGGGTCTCCATTGCTGCCCAGGCTTTTCTCTAGTCTCAGCACGCAGGGGCTACTCTCTGGTTGTCGTGCGCAGGCTCCTCATTGCAGTGGTTTCTCTTGCTGCAGAGCACGGTCTCTAGGGCATGCAGATTTCAGTAGTTGCAGTGCATGGGCTCAGTAGTTGCAGTTCCTGGGCTCTAGAGCGCAGACTCAATAGTCTGCTCCATGGGCTTAGTTACTCCACAGCATGTGGGATCTTCCCAGACCAGGGAGCGAACCCATGTCTCCTGCATTGACAGGCAGATTCTTTACCCCTGAGCCATTAGGGAAGCCTGACACTATTTTCTGATGCATTATCTTGTTTTTTTGTTCCGTTGGATGGAGAAAGTATGAGACATATGGTCTTTTTGCACGAATGCATTACAGAGGTCTGTAGGTATGGACTTCTAGGTATATATTTTATCCAGGGTTTTGGAACAATATAGAGGTTATTTTTCTTGCTATGGAGAAATACAGAGTTTTGGAATGAGACAGAAAAACATATTTCAAAAAGTTAATGGAGACTTTTACTTTTCCAAGCATCTACTTATTCCAGAAGTTTACATTTGGCCAAACTCCTAGTTTTAAAACCAAAGATAGGGATTAGAATCTCATTACAATCAGTATTTGACTGGGTCATTCTTAAAGACTTAATGTTCCTCCAAATTCTCATTCATCTGGTCACCAAGGACAAGAATGCAGGAAGAATACCTTAGTTATTGCACTTCTTTCCTGATCTTTCTTCATAGATAGGTTTCATTCTGGCCTTTAATTATTGTGAATTTCAGACAAGTATTGATGAAAAAAGGGGGAATTGGTGTGTATATCTGGAAAAATAATTTTAGGGGGAGAAGCTAATTTTAAAAAAGAATATCAGCTATGCTTTGACTTCTGCATTATTTTGGAAATAATTTATATTGTTTGACTTATCCTTAATATTTCCCCTCTACTAAACTAATACAACAGTCTCAAGCTTTTGAACTATGAAATCCAAATATATGATAGTCTTTATGAGAGAGAAGACAGTTTACTGAAAGCTTCCCAAGAATGTTTCTCAAGTTTTATAGTTTGTTTTCTTTAATGTTAGTTGTTTGTGTATTTTATTATAAGCAAAAAAAAAAAAATCAAAACACAAATGGTAGAGGAACAAGTTTTAGAGTGTAGATTAGTCATTGACAAAGAGAATTAGACTGGAGGTATTTATCATCACTGAATATTTTATTTGAGATGACCCTACCTTTACCCCGCAGCTTCCCTGGTAGGTCAGACAGTAAAGAATCTACCTGCAAGGCAGGAGACCTGGGCTTAGTCCCTGGGTTGGGCGCCTCCCCTGAAGAAGAAAATGTCAATCCACTCCAGTACTCTTGCCTGGGAAATCCCACGGGCAGAGGAGCCTGGTGGGCTACAGTCCTTGGGGTCGCAAAGAGTCGGACACGACTGAGCAACTAACACACCCACATGTGGTGTACCTGCAGTACCTTTACCTGTGTGCTGGAGTGACACTTCTATAAATATATCCATGTATCTAAGGAAAGGACCGATAAATGTTCCCAGATCATTGTTTACTCAGTCATGGTTTCTTATATTCCCAGGCCTAATCACTGCTCTTGTAATAGATAGGAAAATCACAATGGGTGAATAAAATTAGTGAGTGCTTATTATGTGTTATCAATTGTTCCAGTGGCTTATATTAGTTCAATCACACCTATAAAGTGGGTACTATTATTATTCCCATTTTAGCCATGGGGACACTGAGGTGTTCAGTTCAGTTCAGTCGCTCAGTCGTGTCCAACTCTTTGCGACCCCATGAATTGCAGCACGTCAGGCCTCCCTGTCCATCACCAACTCCCAGAGCTCACTCAGACTCACGTCCATTGAGTCAGTGATGCCGTCCAGCCATCTCATCCTCTGTTGTCCCCTTCTCCTCCTGCCCCCAATCCCTCCCAGCATCAGAATCTTTTCCAATGAGTCAACTCTTGGCATGAGGTGGCCAAAGTACTGGAGTTTCAGCTTCAGCATCATTCCTTCCAAAGAAATCCCAGGGCTGATCTCCTTCAGAATGGACTGGTTGGATCTCCTTGCAGTCCAAGGGACTCTCAAGAGTCTTCTCCAACACCACAGTTCAAAAGCATCAATTCTTCAGCGCTCAGCCTTCTTCACAGTCTAACTCTCACATCCATACATGACCACAGGAAAAACCATAGTCTTGACTAGACGGACCTTTGTTGGCAAAGTAATGTCTCTGCTTTTGAATATGCTATCTAGGTTGGTCATAACTTTTCTTCCAAGGAGCAAGCGTCTTTTAATTTCATGGCTGCAGTCACCATCTGCAGTGATTTTGGAGCCCCCAAAAATAAACTGAGGTGTAGGGAAATTAAATAATGCCCAGTGTCAAGAGGTAATAAGAAGTAGAACTGGGATATTAACTCAAGCAGTTTAATTCAGTAGAGGCTTGGGCTCTAATCTGCTCCATCAAGATACCAACTTGAGTTGTTCATGAAGCAGTTCCTGAGATGGAGTTGAGGTATGAGGAGTATCCTGGGGTTAATGCCTGTGAAACTGGGAGGGAGAAAAATTGGGCAGGGAAAGCCTTCAGACCGGAGCACATCTGGAAACAGAACTGGGCAGAGAGCACCATGGACTGTAATATATATCTGCCAAAGTCTCAGCCAACTCCTCAGGAGCTGTAGAGCAGAGAGTGCTTGTTAGGTGAGTTCCACATTGAGTGGGAATGGCCAGCCCCCAGTACCGCTGCTGTGCTCAGACACTGACAGGGGGCTCCCCGGGAAGAGCATGGCCTTGGATGGAATGCTGCAACCCATCTTCCAGCACTGTGGCCAGAGGCAGTTACCTAACTCTACCCCTAGGCAAGTTTTGTTCTGGAGGGGTTGTCCAAGCAGCACGTTTCTGTGGCTGCCTAACATCATCCTACCATCTTATAGATACAAATACCATTTCACATCCATCAGATGGGCAACAGTGATTGAATCTGACAATGCCAAATGATTGGGAGGCCGTGGATGAATATGTCCGCTGCTTACAGGAGTGTAAATTCATAAAACACTTTGGCAATATGGTTAAGATTATCGTGATCTACTGCACAGCTCTTGTACCCCAGAGAAGCTCCTTGGTAAGGAGACATGTACAGAAATTTTCACAGCAGCATTATTTGTAGTAGTAAAAAATTAGAAGCAGTCCAAATGTCCATCAGTAAGAGAACTGATCATTTGTGCTGTGTGTGTGTGTGTGTATGTGTGTGTGTGTGTATATTTGGGCTTCCTTAGTAGCTCAGGCGGTAAAGAATCTCCTGCAATGCAGGAGACCAGGGTTTGATCCCTGGGTCAAAAAGATCCCCCGGAGAAGGGAACGGCAACTCACTCCAGTATTCTTGCCTGGAGAATTCCATGGACAAAGGAGGTTGGCGGTCTACAGTCTATGGGGTGGCAGCGTCAGACACGACTGAGCAACTAACACACACACACAGAGAAATTGCAGTATCACATAGTACATAGAAATATTATGAAATATTACTTCATGTGTCCACATGAATATCAGAGAACTGAGGAACAAATTCCCAAAGGAGACTTTTTAACTCAGCCTGAGTTCTTAATAATGGCACCCTAGTGTCACTTCAGAAGAATCAGATATTGTTCAGTATCCATCAGGTTCATATACAGTTATTCATGAATACCAAGCTTAAAAGCAGTGCCGTGTTTGCTTTTGAGTCGTGTCCTACTCTTTGCGACCCTGTGGACTGTAGCCCACCAGGCTCCTCTGTCCATGGGATTTTCCAGGCAAGAATACTGGAATGGGTTGCCATTTCCTTCGCCAGGGGATCTTCCCGACCCAGGGATTGAACCCAGGTCTCCTGCATTGCAGGCAGACGCTTTAACCTCTGAGCCACCAGGGAAGCCTAGTAAAAGGATAGCTTGCGTGAGGGTGATAAACATCAAGTTTAAGTGAGTGGTTGCCTGAGGTAAGTAGGATCAAGGAGGGGCATAGGGAGTTTCAAGTCATGTGTGACTTTTTTTGTGGTCTGATATATAATAAGTATGGCATAGTGTTAATATTTCACAAAATTGTTTACGGGAACATGTAGATGTTAGTGAATTTTCTCTAATGCTTTTCTCTGTGGTTAAAATATTTTGTTAATAGATTTGTGGATATTTAGTAGTGAAACAGTAGGTGTGCATCTAAAATCTACTTTCACATGCAAGGTGTCCTGTCCACAGATCCAGATAAAGTCCTCCATTCAAGGAAGACCAGTGCCATTCCACTGAAATCCTTTGTTAAAAAGTTTTATGGCATACAAACATAAATCTATTTTTTAAAAAGATGTTAACCTCACAGAAGTTAATGAAATCATTCAAAATTCTATGGAAATATAAAGGACTTAGACTTGTTAAAAGAATTAAAAAAAAATAAAGTTGTAGAATTTATACTCCTTCATTCTAAGACTATGACTGTGTAGTACACCAAGATAGCCTGATATTATAAGGCAATAGAACAGAATAAATCAAAGAATAAAAAAAAATCCATGGAGACCCATGTGAAGATGGTTAATTAATTCTTGATGACGTATCAGTGTAATGCAGGGAGATTAGGATAGTACTTTCAAGAAATAGTCTTGGAACGACTAGATATTCATAAGGAAAAGCAAGAGTCTCAAGTCTTAATCTCTTACCCCACAAAAATGAACTCAGAGTGGTTGTAGACTTAAACATGAGGCTAAAACTATAAAACAGTTAAAAATACAGAAGAAAATCTTTGTGCCTTTGGGTTTGACAAAATTTCTTAGAGAAATCACAAGTCATAAAAAAAAGTTTTTACATTGAACTTAAAATTATTAATAAAAGCAAAGCTCTTCAAAAGATACTGTTTGGGAAATGACAAGGCAAGCCACAAACTAGGGAAAAGATTTATAATATATACATCTGATGAATGTCTAGCATCCGGAATATATTTAAAGACTACAACAACAACTTGTACAGCTCAAGATAAAGAACTTGATTTCTTAAAAGAGGCTGACAATTTGAAGCAAGACTTCACAATGATAATTAAGCACTTGTAAGCTCATAAGTTATCAGGGAAATGCAAATGTAAATCAAATGAGAGGCCATTACATACCTATTAGATGTCCAGAGTTTAAAAGACTGATGCTCGATACTGGATGCTTGGGGCTGGTGCACTGGGACGACCCTTAGGGATGGTATGGGGAGGGAGGAGGGTTCAGGATGGGGAACACATGTATGCCTGTGGCAGATTCATTTCGATATATGGCAGAACCAATACACTATTGTGAAGTTAAAAAAAAAAAAAAGACTGATTCTGGCAAGTGCTGGTGAGCATTTCCAACAACTGGCACTCTTATACATTGCTGGTGGGAGTCTAAAGTGGCAGAACCAGTTGGGAAAACTGTTTAGCATTTATATTTTTTATATACCTACTATACTACCAAGGTTTTTCTGTCATGTATGGATGTGAGAATTGGACCATAAAGAAGGCTGAGTGCTGAATAAACTGATACTTTCAAATAGTGGTGCTGGACAAGACTCTTGAGAGTCCCTTGGACAGTAAGGAGATCAAACTAGTCAATCCTAAAGGAAATCACTGTGTGGATCACAACAAACTGTGGAAAATTCTTCAAGAGATGGGAATACTAGACCACTTGACCTGCCTCTTGAAAAATCTGTATGCAGGTCAGGAAGCAAAAGTTAGAACTGGACAGGGAACAACAGAATGGTTCCAAATAGGGAAAGGAGTACGTCAAGGCTGTATATTGTCTCCCTGCTTATTTAACTTATATGCAGAGTACATCATGAGAAACGCTGGGCTGGAATCAAGATTGCCGGGAGAAATATCAGTAATCTCAGATATGCAGAGGACACCACCCTTATGGCAGAAAGTGAAGAACTTAAGAGCCTCTTGATGAAAGTGAAAGAGGAGAGTGAAAAAGTTGGCTTAAAACTCAACGTTCAGAAAACGAAGATAATGACATCCAGTCCCATCACTTCATGGCAAATAGATGAGAAAACAGTGGAAACAGTGATAAACTTTATTTTTTTAGGGTCCAAAATCACTGCAGATGGTTACTGCAGTCATGAAATTAAAAGATGCTTGCTCCTTGGAAGAAAAGCTATGACCAACCTAGGCAGCAATGAAAAAGCAGAGACATTACTTTGCTAACAAAGGTCCATCTAGTCAAAGCTATGGTTTTTCCAGTAGTCACATATGGATGTGAGTTGGACTATAAAGAAAGCTGAGTGCTGAAGAATTGATGCTTTTGAACTGTGGTGTTGGAGAAGACTCTTAAGCGTCCCTTGGGTAGCAAAGAGACCTAATCAGTCAATCCTACAGGAAATCAGACCTGAATATTCACTGGAAGGACGGATGCTGGATCTGAAACTCCAATACTCTGGCCACCTGATGCGAAGAACTGACTCATTGGAAAAGACCCTGATGCTGGGAAAGATTGAAGGCAGAAGTGGACGACGGAGGGTGAGATGGTTGGATGGCATCACCAACTCAATGGGCATGAGTCTGAGTAAGCTCCAGGAGTTGGTGATGGACAGGGAGGCCTGGCATGCTGCAGTCCATGGGGTTGCAAAAAGTCAGACCTAACTGAGTGGCTGAACTGAACTGAAAGGAAATCAACCTTGAATATTCATTGGAAGGACTGATGCTGAAGCCGAAGCTCCAGTACTTTGTGCACTCATGTTGAAGAGCCTGCTTCTGTTTCTGGGAAAGATTAAGGGCAAGAGGAGAATGGGGCAGCAGAGGATGAGATGGGTGGGTGGCATCACCAACTCAATGGGCATGAATTTGAGCAAACTCAGGGAGATAGTGAAGGACAGGGAAGCCTGGCATGCTGCAGTTTGTGGAGTCACAAAGTCACGACTTAGTGACAAAACAGCAACAACAGTACTGCCAAGGAATTCCATTCCCTGGTATTGGTTTGGCCAAAAAGTTAATTGGTGTTTTTCCGTAACATCTTATGGGAAAACCCAAATGAACTTTTCGGTCATCCCAGTATTTTCAAAAGAGAAAATGAAACCTTTCAAATTTTCATGGCACCTTTATTTGTAAGATCCCCAAACTGTGATCAACCAGATGTCCAGATGTCATAATATATCCAGATTGTGGTATAGCCATAGAATGGGAAAGTATTAAGCAATAAAAAGAAACTATCAATTCATGCAATAACATGGATGAATCTCCAAAAACCAAGCTAAACAATAGAAGCTAAATACAAAAGATTTCTTGACTATTCTTCCATTTATATGAAATCTGGAAAAGACAAAACTTATCTTTAGCAATGGAAAGTAGATCAGTGGTTGTGTGAGAACATTGTTGGGCTGAGGGTTGCTTAGAATGGGCTACATGAGTGCTTTGGGGGATGTTGTCGAATATTCTGTATCTTACTTGTAGAGATAGTTCAATGGGTATGAAGTGAAATGAAGTGAGTGAAAGTTGCTCAGTCAAGTCCGACTCTTTGCAACCCCATGGACTGTATAGTCCCTGGAATTCTCTAGGCCAGAATACTGAAGTGGGTAGCCTTTCTCTTCTCCAGGGGATCTTCCCAACCCAGGGACTGAACCCAGGTCTCCTGCATTGCAGGCAGATTCTTTACCAGCTGAGCCACAAGGGAAGCCCAAGGATGCTGGAGTGGGTAGCCTATCCCTTCTCCAGCAGGTCTTCCTGATCCAGGAATCGAACCGGGTGTCCTACATTGCAGGCGGATTCTTTACCAACTAAGCTATACATTTGTCAAAACTAATCAAATTGGACACCTAAAATGGTTGTTTATTATCCTGTGTTATTAGAGTTGATTTTAAAGGCAGCAAGACATAGAAAAATCTTAACCTGACAAAAATGCTGTTATAGTTTCATATCATTTATTGAGGTGACTTTGTGGATTTTGTTATTATTTCATTATTTAGTTTTTTCAGTCACTTTCTGTATTTTTCTCCTGTCTAAAGAAAAATCTCCTTTTGGCAGTTGCATTGTGTAGTAGAAAACCTAATGGAGTCTGAAAAACAAAAAAGAGGAATCATCATTTGAATTGACCAGTTAAGACTGAATGAGGAGGATGTTGAACCTATTAATTTATTATAAAAGGTTATCAGATATCTTGTATCTGTGTTCCTATTCTTCAAATAGTCTCCAGTGAATTATCAATGGTGAAGTGGATCACATATATACAATATTTATGTATGTACATAAATATATAAAACAAAGCTATGAGAAATCAAGTCAGTATTTCTCTTGGTTTTCATGTGCATGCTTAGCAGCTGCTCAGTCATGTCTGGCTCTTTAGGACCCTATGGATGGTAGCTTGCCAGGCTCCTCTGTTCATGGAATTCTCCAGGCAAGAATACCAGAGTGGATTGCCATTTCCTCCTCCAGGGGATCTTTCCAACTCAGGGATCAAACCTGCATCTCCTGTGCTGGCAGGTGGATTCGTAACCACTGAGCCACCTGGGAAGCGCTCTCTAGATTTTCATTAGTCTATTGTTGCTTAGAAGTAAGAATGGGATTCTGTTATTCTTTTTTTTTTAATTTTATTTTATTTTTAAACTTTACAATATTGTATTAGTTTTGCCCAACATCGAAATGAATCCGCCACAGGTATACTGGTGCTCCCCATCCTGAACCCTCCTCCCTCCTCCCTCCCCATACCCTCCCTCTGGGCCATCCCAGTGCACCAGCCCCAAGCATCCAGCATCGTGTATCGAACCTGGACTGGCGACTCGTCTCATACATGATATTACACATGTTTCAATGCCATTCTCCCAAATCTCCCCACCCTCTCCCTCTCCGACAGAGTCCACAAGACTGATCTATACATCAGTGTCTCTTTTGCTGTCTCGTACACAGGGTTATTGTTACCATCTTTCTAAATTCCATATATATGCGTTAGTATACTGTATTGGTGTTTTTCTTTCTGGCTTACTTCACTCTGTATAATAGGTTCCAGTTTCATCCACCTCATTAGAACTGATTCAAATGTATTCTTTTTAATGGCTGAGTAATACTCCATTGTGTATATGTACCACAGCTTGCTTATCCATTCATCTGCTGATGGACATCTAGGTTGCTTCCATGTCCTGGCTATTATAAACAGTGCTGAGATGAACATTGGGGTACACGTGTCTCTTTCCCTTCTGGTTTCCTCAGTGTGTATGCCCAGCAGTGGGAGTGCTGGATCATAAGGCAGTTCTATTTCCAGTTTTTTAAGGAATCTCCACACTGTTCTCCATAGTGGCTGTACTAGTTTGCATTCCCACCAACAGTGTAAGAGGGTTCCCTTTTCTCCACACCCTCTCCAGCATTTATTGCTTGTAGACCTTTGGATCACAGCCATTCTGACTGGCGTGAAATGGTACCTCATAGTGGTTTTGATTTGCATTTCTCTGATAATGAGTGATGTTGAGCATCATTTCATGTGTTTGTTAGCCATCTGTATGTCTTCTTTGGAGAAATGTCTATTTAGTTCTTTGGCCCATTTTTTGATTGGGTCATTTATTTTTCTGGAGTTGAGCTGTAGGAGTTGCTTGTATATTTTTGAGATTAGTTGTTTGTCGGTTGCTTCATTTGCTATTATTTTCTCCCATTCTGAAGGCTGCCTTTTCACCTTGCTAATAGTTTCCTTAGATGTGCAGAAGCTTTTAAGTTTAATTAGGTCCCATTTGTTTATTTTTGCTTTTATTTCCAATATTCTGGGAGGTGGGTCATAGAGGATCCTGCTGTGATGTGTGTCGGAGAGTGTTTTGCCTATGTTCTCCTCTAGGAGTTTTATAGTTTCTGGTCTTACGTTGAGAACTTTAATCCATTTTGAGTTTATTTTTGTGTATGGTGTTAGAAGTGTTCTAGTTTCATTCTTTTGCAAGTGGTTGACCAGTTTTCCCAGCACCACTTGTTGAAGAGATTGTCTTTAATCCGTTGTATATTCTTGCCTCCTTTGTCAAAGATAAGGTGTCCATATGTGCATGGATTTATCTCTGGGCTTTCTATTTTGTTCCATTGTTCAATATTTCTGTCTTTGTGCCAGTACCATACTGTCTTGATAACTGTGGCTTTGTAGTAGAGCCTGAAGTCAGGTAGGTTGATTCCTCCAGTTCCATTCTTCTTTCTCAAGATAGCTTTGGCTATTCGAGGTTTTTTGTATTTCCATACAAATTGTGAAATTATTTGTTCTAGCTCTGTGAAGAATACCGTTGGTAGCTTGATAGGGATTGCATTGAATCTATAAATTGCTTTGGGTAGTATACTCATTTTCACTATATTGATTCTTCCAATCCATGAACATGGTATATTTCTCCATCTATTAGTGTCCTCTTTGATTTCTTTCACCAGTGTTTTATAGTTTTCTATATATAGGTCTTTAGTTTCTTTAGGTAGATATATTCCTAAGTATTTTATTCTTTCCGTTGCAATGGTGAATGGAATTGTTTTCTTAATTTCTCTTTCTGTTTTCTCATTATTAGTGTATAGGAATGCAAGGGATTTCTGTGTGTTGATTTTATATCCTGCAACTTTACTATAATCATTGATTAGTTCTAGTAATTTTCTGGTGGAGTCTTTAGGGTTTTCTATGTAGAGGATCATGTCATCTGCAAATAGTGAGAGTTTTACTTCTTCTTTTCCAATTTGGATTCCTTTTATTTCTTTTTCTGCTCTGATTGCTGTGGCCAAAACTTCCAAAACTATGTTGAATAGTAATGGTGAAAGTGGGCACTCTTGTCTTGTTCCTAACTTTAGAGGGAATGCTTTCAATTTTTCACCATTGAGGATACTGTTTGCTGTGGGTTTGTCATATGTAGGTTTTATTATGTTAGGGTATGTTCCTTCTATTCCTGCTTTCTGGAGAGTTCTTATCATAAATGGATGTTGAATTTTGTCAAAGGCTTTCTCTGCATCTATTGAGATAATCATATAGTTTTTATTTTTCAATTTGTTAATGTGGTGTATAACATTGATTGATTTGCGGATATTGAAGAATCCTTGCATCCCTGGGATAAAGCCCACTTGGTCATGGTGTATGATCTTTTTAATGTGTTGTTGGATTCTGATTGCTAGAATTTTGTTAAGGATTTTTGCATCTATGTTCATCAGTGATATTGGCCTGTAGTTTTCTTTTTTTGTGGGATCTTTGTCAGGTTTTGGTATTAGGGTGATGGTGGCCTCATAGAATGAGTTTGGAAGTTGACCTTCCTCTGCAATTTTCTGGAAGAGTTTGAGCAGGATAGGTGTTAGCTCGTCTCTAAAGTTTTGGTAGAATTCAGCTGTGAAGCCGTCTGGACCTGGGCTTTTGTTTGCTGGAAGATTTTTGATTGCAGTTTCAATTTCCGTGCTTGTGATGGGTCTGTTAAGATTTTCTATTTCTTCCTGGTCGAGTTTTGGAAAGTTGTACTTTTCTAAGAATTTGTCCATTTCTTCCTCATTGTCCATTTTATTGGCATATAATTGTTGATAGTAGTCTCTTATGATCCTTTGTATTTCTGTGTTGTCTGTTGTGATCTCTCTATTTTCATTTCTAATTTTAATCATTTGATTTTTCTCCCCTTGTTTCTTAATGAGTCTGGCTAATGGTTTGTCAATTTTATTTATCCTTTCAAAGAACCAGCTTTTGGCTTTGTTGATTTTTGCTATGGTCTCTTTTGTTTCTTTTGCATTTATTTCTGCCCTAATTTTTCAGATTTCTTCCCTTCTACTAACCCTGGGGTTCTTCATTTCTTCCTTTTCTAGTTGCTTTAGGTGTAGGGTTAGGTTATTTATTTGACTTTTTTCTTGTTTCTTGAGGTATGCCTGTATTGCTATGAACTTTCCCCTTAGGACTGCTTTTAAAGTGTCCCATAGGTGTTGGGTTGTTGTGTTTTCATTTTCATTAGTTTCTATGCAAATTTTGATTTCTTTTTTGATTTCTTCTGTGATTTGTTGGTTATTCAGCAGCGTGTTGTTCAGCCTCCATATGTTGGAATTTTTAATAGTTTTTCTCCTGTAATTGAGATCTAATCTTACTGCATTATGGTCAGAAAAGATGCTTGGAATGATTTCTATTTTTTTGAATTTACCAAGGCTAGATTTATGGCCCAGGATGTGATCTATCCTGGAGAAGGTTCCATGTGCGCTTGAGAAAAAGGTGAAATTCATTGTTTTGGGATGAAATGTCCTATAGATATCAATTAGGTCTAACTGGTCTATTGTTATCGTTTAACGTTTGTGTTTCCTTGTTAATTTTCTGTTTAGTTGATCTATCCATAGGTGTGAGTGGGGTATTAAAGTCTCCCACTATTATTGTTATTGTTAATTTCTCCTTTCATACTTGTTAGCATTTGTCTTACATATTGCGGTGCTCCCGTGTTGGGTGCATATATATTTATAATTGTTATATCTTCTTCTTGGATTGATCCTTTGATCATTATGTAGTGACCATCTTTGTCTCTTTTCACAGCCTTTGTTTTAAAGTCTATTTTATCTGATATGAGTATTGCTACTCCTGCTTTCTTTTGGTCCCTATTTGCATGGAAAATCTTTTTCCAGCCCTTCACTTTCAGTCTGTATGTGTCCCCTGTTTTGAGGTGGGTCTTTTGTAGACAACATATGTAGGGGTCTTGTTTTTGTATCCATTCAGCCAGTCTTTGTCTTTTGGTTGGGGCATTCAACCCATTTACGTTTAAGGTAATTATTGATAAGTATGATCCCGTTGCCATTTACTTTATTGTTTTGGGTTCGATTTTATACACCATTTTTGTGTTTCCTGTCTAGAGAATATCCTTTAGTATTTGTTGGAGAGCTGGTTTGATGGTGCTGAATTCTCTCAGCTTTTGCTTGTCTGAAAAGCTTTTGATTTCTCCCTCATATTTGAATGAGATCCTTGCTGGGTACAATAATCTGGGCTGTAGGTTATTTTTTTTCATCACTTTAAGTATGTCTTGCCATTCCCTCCTGGCTTGAAGAGTTTCTATTGAAAGATCAGCTGTTATCCTTATGGGAATTCCCTTGTGTGTTATTTGTTGTTTTTCCCTTGCTGCTCTTAATATTTGTTCTTTGTGTTTGATCTTTGTTAATTTGATTAATATGTGTCTTGGGGTATTTCGCCTTGGATTTATCCTGTTTGGGACTCTCTGGGTTTCTTGGACTTGGGTGATTATTTCCTTCCCCATTCTTACACGTGTGAATTCTAACTACCTTTTTTCAGAAGTTACTTATGTTTCTTGCACATCTCTGAAAAATGGGTGTATCAAAATGCTTCTGGACAATGCAAAATTTAGACATCTTGCCAGGTATATCTACCTCATCAGTAATAATAGTTTTATTCAGAAATCTCTCATCAGAGAGGCTACCTCTGTTTTCCATTTGGACTGCATGGAGAGCAAAATTATCAGATTTTTATTTCCTTACCTTTCACTAATCAGGTTTGTAACAGAGTCAGATTTTTCAAAACTTGAATACTTTGGATACTGGTATGTGTTGTTAATGACCTCTGTTGAGTATATTTTTTCAATTCTTTTTATTAATTTAGGATTGTAAAATGAGTTCTCAGAAAGGTAGTGGAAACACAGATTTTGGCCCCAAAGACTCTTGTAAGTAAAGAGGCAGAATAGGTAGTTAGATTCTAAGCCCATTGGATTATTAGCTTCCTCTTAAGTGTTGTTTTTCAGGAAGTACTGTTTTAGGCATAGAAATAGTTGTCTTGGCTCATATTTCTCAGTGATGCCAGAATAAAATTATTAGTTTACATATGACAAGTTGTCATACTTCCGCACACACTTGTCCAAAATCAGGTTTTGGAAACATGTCAGTATTGCAGAGAAAGAGTTGCATTCTTGAAGACTTAGACTGAAATATATGTATACTTGTTAGTTCAAAAGGGTTTCCCTAGTGGCTCAGACAGTAAAGAACCTGCCTGCCAATGCAGAAGACATAAGAGACGTGGGTTTGTTCCCTGGATTGGAAGATTCCCCTGGAGAAGGGAACGGCAACACACTCCAGTATTCTTGCCTGGGGACTCCCATGGACAGAGGAGCCTGGTGGGCTACAGTCCATGGGGTTGCAAAGAGTCTGACACGACTGAGGGACTAAGCACACTGTTACTTCAAAAAAAGCATCAGAGTCATTTCAAAATGATTTAATGCAAAAGGAAGTCAAAACAATTCTTTGAACTGTGTCAGATTTTGTCCCCAAGGATTGTTCAGAATTAAGTAAGGACTCTGCAATAGGATTCTGATTGTAGTATGTTAGATTTTAGATCACTTAAACTAATAATTGAGCTATTTTAAGGTGGGGGGGAGTCATTGACATGCAGGTAAATGTACCCACACAGGTGCCAGTAGACACAGCCTTAAGTTTAGGCTTAAGACCTTCAGGATCGCTGGAACACGTGATGATTTAGTTCGTGAAGTCCCTAGTATGTGGGAAGAAAAGAGCTTATTAAGAAAGCAGGGACACAGTAAGTAAGTAAGTAAGTAAGACACAGCCTTAAGTTTAGGCTTAAGTAAGTAAGTAAGTAAGTAAGCCTTAAGTTTAGGCGTAAGTAAGTAAGTAAGACACAGCCTTAAGTTTAGGCTTAAGACCTTCAGGATCGCTGGAACACGTGATGATTTAGTTTGTGAAGTCCCTAGTATATGGGAAGAAAAGAGCTTATTAAGAAAGCAGGGAATATGATATTTTTGGCATTCTTATTAGTATTAGACAATAATACTCCCATAAGAAATACTATTAATATGGAAATATAAATAGATATAACTTCAGGGCACATTATTGGTAGATGGGTTCTAGTTATGGAAAATGGCTAGTGTTCAAACTTGGATGTTAGTCCAGATGACGGCCAGAGAGGCCAGGTTTGTCATTTTCATTGGATTTGTGCCTTCAGCTAGTTCCAAACGTATAGTTCTCAGATTTTTATTGAATAATATGCATAGATTCCTCTTATACAGTGGCATAAGAATGGATATAATTTTTCCAAGTTTGTAAGTAGTGGTATATGCAAAGCCCTTTTTCATTTTAAAATTGATTTTGAGGTTTCCCTATAAAATAGTGTGATTGATTCTTTTTAAAACAAAGTTAAAATGCTAATGAGTGTTATCTCTTCTCAGGTAATACCCTAGAAATCTGTACAATGATTACTGCCGATATTTGTAGTACTTTTTGGAATGCTGCTCTGAATATTATGTTTAGAACTTTTAGTAATTCTTTTAAATTTCACAATGATGGGATTTAAAGAAAAATCCTTTGAGGCTGATAGTGATTCTTAAGAACAGTCAGAGTGAGAATATTGGTCCAAGTCAGTATTTAGATCTAGTTCTTGTTCACAACTATTTCTTCAGATTCTTTTTATTGTTAGTTAACAAAGAAGGAATAAAATTACCTAAAATACAGAATGATAAGAGTGGTGGTGGTCTAGTCACTAAGTCGTGTCCGACTCTTGTGACCCCATGGACTGTAGCTTGCCAGACTTCTCTGACCATGGGATTCTCCAGGCAAGAATAGTGGAGTGGGTTACCATTTACTTATCCAAATGATAACAGTAATATAACTGATTTTAAAGTCACTTTGAAAATAGTTGAACAGTTTGCAGCATCATTGGATATATGGTATGAAAGTGGACACTCTGAGGCTAATGTTCATATTTACTTGAATATATAAATTTTTACAAGTATCTGTGAAAATATAAATATTCTGTGTTTTTATAATCTAAAATAAGATATTTTCCTACATCAAAAAAGTCTGGTATCATAAGTGGCTGCTGTACTTGGGCCTTCTGGGTTTTCTCTAAGCGATACTCACTAGTGCCTGCTCCTGTCATCCTGGGTTTTATTTAATAACCTTCCTGGGCATTCCTTGTTAAATGGTCTCCAAGGACCTTTCTAGCTTGAAAATTTTATGGCTCTGATAATCTTCAGCAAAATCACATACAGTTCTCTTTGCTGCTCAAAGCTTGATTGCTAGTGTTTTGCGGAAGTTCTTGGCTTTTAGAAATAAACAGTTTGATCTAGACTAAATTGGGAAGGAAGCACAGACAGATTTATTGATTCAAACTGCAAAATGACATGATTGAGGTTGGATATAAGGTATTTACTGGAACATGCATAGAGACCTTTAAATCTCTATGGTAAGTTTGTCGACAGAGTTTATAGAAGCATTTTCCAAATTTCTGCATATTTTATATGAAGGCATTCTGGGCGTGGAAATTCATGCATACTAGGAAGGAAGGATCAAAACGCAGTGATACATTGAAGCAGAGATCTGTCCATTAGAGTCAGAGCTGCCCTGAGGATTTAAGCCTGTACCGGCGCTGCTCAACTCATAGACACCAGGATGCAACTTTCACCCAGCCATAAACCCACCTCCTCGCACTCCACCTCTGCAGTCCATCATGTGGGCTCTGAGCATTGTTGTTCAATCGCCAAGTCATGTCCAACTCTTTGTGACCCCATGGACTGTAGCGTGCCAGGTTTCTTTGTCCTTCACTATCTCCCCGAGTTTGCTCAAATTCATGTCCATTGAGTCAGTGATGCTATCTAATCATCTCATCCTCTGCTGCTTCAGTCTCCTTTTGCCTTCAGTCCTTCCCAGCATCAGGGTCTTTTCCAGTGAGTCAGCTCTTTGCATCAGGTGGCCAAAGTATTGGAGCATCAGCTTCAGCATTGGTCTTTCCAATCAATATTCAAGACTGATTTCCTTTAGGATTGACTGGTTGGATCTCCTTGCAGTCCAAGGAACTCTCAAGAGTCTTCTCCAGCACCACAGTTCAAAGCATCAATTCTTCGGCGCTCAGCTTTCTTTATAGTCCAACTCTCACATCCATACCTGACTACTGGAAAAACCATAGCTTTGACTATATGGAGCTTTGTGGGCAAAGCAATGTCTCTGGTTTAATTCACTGACTAGGTTGGTCACAGCTTTCCTTCCAAGGAGCAAGCATCTTTTAATTTCATGGCTGCAGTCACCGTCCGCAGTGATTTTGGAGCCCACGAAGATAAAATCTGTCGTTTCCATTTTTTCCTTTTCTATTTGCCATAAAGTGATGGGACCAGATAGCATGATCTTAGCTTTTTGAATGGTGAATTTTAAGCCAGTTTTTTCACTCTCCTCTCTCACCCTCATCAAGAGGCTCTTTAGTTCCTCTTCACTTTCTGCTTCACATTAGTCTCCCATTTTAATGTAAAAATAGCATGTCATGTTTCTATTCCCATGTACCCTTTCACATACTTCATGCTTTTTCATATTTCAGGTTTTGTGTTTCCTTTCCCCTAAACCAAACTCCCAACATTCCCTTTCCTCTCAAAACTTTCCACTCTGCCTTTGGAAATCTGTTCCTTAATAAGGCTCCCTGACTTACTCACTGGATGGTCCTTTGCCTTCCTGCTTTCCTGAATTATGACTTTTATTTAAGACCTCCACTTTTCTTGAACTGCTTTCTTTCTTTCAAATATATATATATACATATATTATAAATTCCTCTAATCTATAAATATATTACATATATATTTAATTTAGCTGTGCCAGCTCTTAGTTGTGGCATGTGGGATCTAGTTCTCTGAATGGGGATCAAACTCAGGCCCCCTCTGTTGGGAATGTGGAGTCTTAGCCAGTCAACCAGCAGGGAAATCCCTGCAGTGCTTTCAGATAGTCAGGCTTGTTGGTCCACACAGTGTTTTAGGGTTGGGAGGTGAGATCAGCACCTTCTCCCGTCTGTGCCTTTTAGACTATGCTTCCTTCATCCTTATGTAAGCCCTCCCCCGACATCTTTGATGTTTCTGTCAATTATCTTCTCCCAGTTTCTTAACTAACCTCTAATTCTTAATCATTTTCAAAGCCTTTCTTTCCACTGACTTTCATTTCCATGTGGATAGTGTGTTTGGGAGGCGTTCTTGTTCTTAGGATCTCATTTCTGATGGCCTTTATCCCACACTACTTTAGACTCCCACTCGTGGCTGCATCATGGGCCTTATCTTCACAGGCAGCTGCTCAAACTCTGGCATACTGAAGTCACACACCTTAATTTTTCACAGCTTCCTCTTCTTGCATATCTCTGAGGTTGCTCTAAAGCAGTGTTTGCAAAGCAGAACTCATTATCTTCCCTACTAACCCTGCTTCTTCTCCTGAGATTTTTTTTTTTAATATACTCCATCGTCTGCCATGTGGCCCAAATTAGAAACTTGGAATTCATCCTAGATTTCTTTTTTCCTTTTTTTTTTTTAAAGAAAAAAGAAATCTCATCTACTACTCATCATCCCCTCTTCACTTAACATAGTCCCTTCTGTCTCCTGAATGTTTTTCAAATCCACCTACTTCTCCCCATCCCCACTCTCATTCCAGATGCAGGCTTGGTATTTAGTGGCAGCCTGTTAAGAAAGCTTCCTACATCTGGTCCTGCTTCTCTCTATGCCATTCTTCATCCTGATCATACAGGATGTCTGTATGATCTACTCTAGGTAGTCTAAAATGCAAATTGATCATGTCACACTCCTGTTTAATGTCCTATTTATAGGATCAGGTATGCGAACCCCTTAATATCGGTTAGAGGACCTGCATAATCTTGCTCTACTTACCTCTATAGCCTTAATTCTTATCTTTTTTCCATCAAGCCTTGTGATTTAATCATAATTTATTTCAGGTCTTGAAATATGCAATTTATTTATTTCATCTTGAGTCTTTGAGCATGTTCCCTGTTCCTCATAAATTCTTCTTCCTCTTAACTTGATAAACTCCTACTCATCCTTCAGGCTTTAGCTTCTTCTAGAAAGCCTTTGCTCATCCTCTTAATTCTTGGTAGGTGAACCTGCTCTGTTTTGGAATGCTGAATTTCCTCTGTTACAGTGCTTACCAGACTGCATTATATTCTCCTACTTACTGTATCCACCATAAGACTACAAACTCTGTGAGGTCAGAAATGTATCAACCGCACCTGGAACAAATCCTCATCCCTAGTAGGTGCTTCCCTGAGGGAGGGCATGGCAGCCCACTCCAGTATTCCTGCTGGAGAATCCCATGGACAGAGGAGCCTGGAGGGCTACAGTCCATGGGGTCACAAAGATTTGGACATGACTAAGCACAAGCATCAGAGAAGGCAATGGCACCCCACTCCAGTACTCTTGCCTGGAGAATCCCATGGACAGAGAAGCCTGGAGGGCTACAGTCCATGGGGTCACAAAGATTTGGACATGACTAAGCACACGCATCGGAGAAGGCAGTGGCACCCCACTCCAGTACTCTTGCCTGGAAAATCCCATGGATGGAAGAGCCTGGAAGGCTGCAGTCCATGGGGTTGCAAAGAGTCGCACATGACTGAGCGACTTCACTTTCACTTTTCACTTTCATGCATTGGAGAAGGAAATGGCAACCCACTCCAGTGTTCTTGCCTGGAAAATCCCAGGGACGGGGGAGCCTGATGGGCTGCCGTCTATGGGGTCGCACAGAGTTGGACACGACTGAAGCGACTTAGCAGCAGCAGCAGCAGCAGCAAGCACAAGCATTAGTAGGTGCTCAGTATATTATTTGGTAAATGAATAAAGAAAGAAAGAAAGAAAGGATAAGGTTTCTTTTTGAGAATAAGGGGATATAAGTTTAGATGAGATCACATTACAGAGGACCTGCTTTAAAATAGGATAAACATATTTTTTTATTTTCTTACTGTGTAAACTGGTTTCAGTCGGGCAGTATACGAAAGCAAGGAGACTAACCAGTAGATGGTAGTACTATGGCAGTGATGTGGTCCAAAGAACCTGGACTTGAATTGAGGCACTTAGACTAGAAAGCGTAACAATTACTACGAAAAGTGTATCCGAAGAAGGTGTAACAGAGCTTGACCACTAGAGTATAAGGCAGAAGGCAAAACAGAAATTGATTATAATATTTTAATATTGGTGGAAATAGGATCCGTTTTGTAAGGAAAAAAGTTTAGAGTTTTTCGAAGTTTAATACTTTTATATTAAATTAGAATTGTTAGAGAAAAGATTTCATTGATTTTGGAGGCAAGATGTAATTCTGAAATGTTTTTGAGTAAAATATACTAAATATAAATTTTAGCTATAAATGCAGTTTCAGAATTTGTTGATATTTAAGGAACTTAAATTTTAACAAATCCTGCTATTTTTTTGAGAAGTAGATGACAACCGAAGAAAATAATGCTATTTTGTTGATGATATATTGTTTGTCCTTAATGTTATAAAATTGTTAATTTTTTGATACTGTAAAGCTTCTGATACTATAAATAACAGTAAGAATTGTTGACAACATATTAATATATTATCAAATATGCATTTATTCCTCGTTATAAAAAGGTTTATAATATAACATTTTTCCATGCCTCTCTTACTATCATTTTGGCAATATGGAGTTTTTTTATAGGATTAGTGACAGAAATTATCAATTTAGAAGTTATTCATCTGAAGATGATTACTGAATCCCCATGCATGGGTGAACTTAATAAGGAAATGATTATAGGAGGAAAGAAATGTTTATAATTTACAGTGTCAAAGAGAATAATTAAGTGTCAGGAAATGTAAGAATAATAGGAAAAATGAAAGATATTATCTAAATGTTAGGAAATAATACAGAAACAAAGTAGTAGGAATTGGAGCCATATTACAGTAGGTTAACAAAGGAGTAAACACATTTTCTTAATTCTTACTGACAAGGAAAAACTAAACTTGAATGGTTCTTACCAAGGAGAAATTTCAGTCAACTTCATATGACTTACCCTAGCATTCAAGACTATATATAATCTGAAATTCAGTGGCCATTATTGATCTTAAGTTCCTCAAATATTGTCCTTAAGCACAAACTCTGAGACCTCTGTGGTTTTGTTTCCCACCTCAGTCTTTCTCATTGGAATCCTACCTAAGAGCTTAGTTTAAACCTCAACTTGATTCATGTTGTCTTCCCTAAATACCATAGTGATCGCTTTGTGTGCCACTGATGTTGCTTTTAATTTGAACCCTCTTTAAATTGCTTGTATCTTTTGTCTTCCTGATAAGACTGTAAGCATTTTAAGGACAAGATCCATGTTTCCTGTTTGCAGCTCAAGTTGCTCAGTTACATTATTGAAAATGAGTAATTTGTCTTTAAGGTACCCATCAGAGCTAAAATGCTCTGGATCTTAAATGCTGCATAATTCGACATACATAATTGTTCATTGTTGTTCAG
This sequence comes from Bos taurus, assembly GCF_002263795.3. NCBI lineage: Eukaryota > Metazoa > Chordata > Mammalia > Artiodactyla > Bovidae > Bos > Bos taurus. The sequence continues at coordinate 23,177,753 of NC_037336.1, read as the reverse complement.
TCGCCACGTTGTGTCTGACTCTTTGCTTCCCTATGAACTTCAGCACGCCAGGCTCCCCAGTCCTTCACTCTCTCCTCAAACTCATGTCCATTGTGTTGGTGATGCCATCCAACCATCTTATCCTCTCTTGCCCCCTTCTCTACCTGCCCGTGATCTTTCCCAGTATCAAGGTCTTTTTGAATGAGTCAGCTCTTTGTATCCATTAATAAATCCTAAAAAAATTTATTAAGTCAAAATATGCTTGGTTGGCCTAGTTAAACAGTGACTTCTTGATACTTTGTAATCAAAGAAAGACTAATGTTTTCACCAACATCTGCCCATACACTTTTTAATACAAAAATAACCTACTATACTGAATGCATACAAATGCATTATGTTAAAATTTTATGATAAAATTATAACTCCCTTATTTTTTCAGTACAGTCCCTTTCTTTCTAAAGAAAGCACTTCTTTGATGTTGACATTGGTGCTCTGTAGAAGCCAGTATATAAAGTAGTTAAAACCATTGGCCCTGTGGTTCAGCCCATACTCTACTAGTTATTAGCAGCATGAACTCAACCATGGCCCTAAATCCCTCTGAGCTCAGTGTCTTCATATGTAAAATGGATAATAACTGCCTTCCCCATTGAGTTGCCAAGAGAGTTAAATGAGATAATTCCCATGAAGTGTGGAGAACTATGTCTGGCACTTAGTAAGTACTGTCAAGTGTAAGAAGGGTTTTGTCTAATTTAACAATGCCACAAGAGAAAGTCCTCTGCAGTTTTTACATATTAATTTTATGGGTGGTATTTTTGTTAACTTCTAAAACTATATACCCACTGTTTTATGTGATATTTTGATCATGAAATAGTAGGTTCTTTTCATAGTCATGTAGAATCCAGTTGGCTAACACCCTTGTGTTCCACTGCTTATAATTTCATAGAGAAAAGGCTGGTTCAATCTGGAACAAAATATCCCTTCCATGGCTTTCTTTCATTATATGATGCAAGACGCTTGTATCACAAAATGAATTCAGGATGCCTCTCTCTAAATCTTTAGGACTCAAATCAGAGTTAACTACCAGGTAGAGAAGATTCATGAAATGAAAACTGATAGGCAGTATTCTCCAAGGAACGATGCTAAAATACCCTTTTGTAAATGAGGTCTCTTGTGTACGCCTTTACTACCTATGCCTATTCCCAAATTTCACTTAGAAAACATTATAAATTTATAGCCTGACCACATTGTGTCCTAAACACTGAAGGCAAATCATATTGTGGGGATTTCATTTTAACCACAGAGAAGCTGGAAACAGCCCCAAACCATGGGACCAAGTAAGTAGTAGGTCCGGGAATAGAACTGAGAAGGCTCTGATTCCTCCTCACATCCTGTAACCGCAAGGCTCTGGGGCTTTGGAACGTAATAACAGAGCATCTGGTGCTGCCGGACCACAGTACATGACACAGCAGGAGCGAAGCATAGGAGAACACTGTCTGAAAACATGCAGCCTTTACTTCGTGAAGAAGGGCTGCCTAGGAACCAGGGGAGGAACAATGGGAAGGAGCCATGATGAGCACCAGGCGATGCTTGACTGATATTTATGTTTGGGGTGATCAGTTGCTGCCACAAAGTTTGCTTCTCTGCTAAGGTTTTTTTTTTTTTTTTTAAGGGTAATGATTTGTAACCATGGAGACGCTTTTACCCATTCTTAACATTTTAGTAATTTTTAATCAGGATAGCTAAACAGTTTCCTAGAATGGCATTATATAGCATTATAGTATCGGAATTTGGTACTTTAAACTTCTTTTTCTAAAAATAATTTTATTTATTTATTTTTGACTGTGCTGGGTCTTCTTTGCTTCGAGGGCTTCTCTCTAGCTGTGGCAGGTGGGGGCGACTCTGTAGTTGCAGTGCACAGGCTTCCGGTTGTGGTGGCTTCTCTTGTTGCAGTGGGGCACAGGCCCTAGCGCGTGTGGGCTTCAGTAGCTGCGGCTCCCAGGATCTAGATGACAAGCTCCATCTTCGTGGTGCATGGGTTTAGCTGCTCCATGGCACGTGGGATCCTCCCAGATCAGAGATCGAATTTATGTCTCCTGCATTGGCAGATGGATTCTTTACCAGTGAGCCACCAGGGAAGCCCTGAGACTGCCTCCGAATTATAGGCCTAATATTAACAAGAAATGAAAAATGAGGGACCCTGCCTCAAGGCCGCACTATTGTTTATTGGCTTTTCCTCTTGTGTCTCTGCATCCCCTCCCTTCCCTGATTAGCAGCTGTTTCTTATGTGCCCTTAGGAACTCAGGGAAGTTCATGGAGGTTGAAGGCTATTCTTCACAATTAAGAAACAGGAGACAGAAAGACTTCTGTGTCTAGGAATCCCACAGATCCTCCTTGGTTTCACTAGGGGGACAGTCAGTGCAAAGCTGAAGTGACTTTCTTCAGCATACAGAAGTGAAAGTAGGAAGAATGAACTTGAAGGAAAGAAAGGACCAAATGAAGAACAGATTGTGTACTGGAGAAGGAGTTCGTGGAAGACTGGGAAGACAGGACTAGGGGCAGAGTGGAGAGTATTGGAAATTTTATTCATATAAATAATCTGGCTGTAGAACTTTTAGACCATTAACTTCTTATTAATTCATATCCTATTAGTCTTTTTGCTCATATGGGAATTTTCTAATACTGCATGGTTGGGCTGAAATATTACTTCTTTTAAAGACTTAAAGGACTACTGTAAAAAGTCTTCTGATCAAATAACTAATATTTCCAAAATGACTTTGATAGAAAGACAAAAGAATAAGGAATAGAATTTTAAAATGCTGATGGAAAAAATAGTTTTGTAGAAATTTATCTTCCTAGGTAACTGTAGAAAATAAGTAGTTTCAAAGGAAGGGCAAATAAATATGAAGAAAAATTATGAGTAATTGTGACTTACATAATTTAACGTGATTTAAATTCCTGTTTGTATTTGGAAATTTATCCAAAAGAGAAACATGTGTTTACATCTTATAAGACTAAATGAGTTATTTGAAAATTCTTGGTTTGACTAGACTAACCTTTTTACTTCTATTAACAGAAACTTTTGATACTGAAAACTTCTATAGCCTACTTAGTGCCAGTTCTTTTAAAAAAAGTAATATGAATTTGATTTAGTTTCTTGTGAAATAGTAGAGAAATTCTAAAATGAGTCATGTCTATTTAAATAATAGAAAGATTATGCTTTTTTTGAACTAGTATGAAAAATGCTAAACTCTAAAACTTCTGGAATTTGGGCAAATAAAGGGAAAACCTACTCTGATGCAATATTCTTGCCTGGAAAAGTCCATGTCCAGAGGAGTCTGGTGGGCTACAGTGCTTGAGGTCACAAGGAGTCAGACTCGACTAAGTGAGCACAATTGTATGACTGAGCACTGCTCTCATGCAGCATTCAAAACAACTGATATTCACAGTATTCAGCAGTGCAGATTACTAAGCAATAAGTTATTCCTATTGTATGAAGTAAATTTTTGCTTACATTTTATATTCGCTTGATCTTTTCTCTACTGAAATAGTACTATCGGATAGAGTTTTAAGTCTGCTAAGAACTTTTAATCTAGTTAATGAGACGTCTACACACTAGCAGTTTTAGACCCAATGTAATTGATATAGAAAATATTTGCCAATTCAAGAGTAATGGTGATTTGCAATGGCAGTGCCTTAATAAAGACATAGGGGGAACTCAGTGCTCTGTGGTGACGTAAATGGGAAGGAAATCCAAAAAAGAGGGCATGTGTTAATATACATACATGCAGCTGATTGACTTTGCTACACAACAGAAACTAAGACAACGTTGTGAAGCAACCCTACTCCAATAAAACTTAAAGGAGAAAAATAAAGATGTGGGAAGGAGGACATGGCATGTTTGAGAGTGGAGGAAAGCGGTGCAGTGGGGACGGGACTTACCCTGGAATACAGGGAGAGAGAGAGCAATTTAAAAGATAATATTTGATGATAGGCCCTTGAGTTTAAGGAATTTGGGTGTCATCATCAAAGCAATCCACTCTGAATTTTGAGCACAGAAGTAGCTGGAGGAAGTTGCTATTTATAAAAATCTGGCAGCTCTGTATCACATGCTTGAGGGGAGCAGAGAGACCAATAGACTTTTTGCAGCCCTAGCAGGAGCGAGACTAATTTCTTTGGCTACAATAATTTTAAATAGTAAAAATGATGTGTGTTAAGTTGCTTCAGTTGTGTCTGACTCTATACAACTCTGTGGACTATAGCCCACCAGTCTCCTTTGCCCTGGGATTCTTCAGGCAAGAATACTGGAGTGGATTGCCATGCCCTCCCTCCAGGGGATAGAACCAGCATGTCTTATGTCTCCTGCACTGGCAGGTGGGTTCTTTACCACTAGTGCCACCTGGGAAGCCCCAGAAATGATAGGAAATAGTAATTAAATGAATACAATGTATTAAAAAATAAAAGATAGTAAGACAGTAGCTTTAATCTTTGGGTCTCTGAGACAGGGAAATACATGTTTTCATTAAAAAAAAATTGCTGAGGTTGCGAGTCAAGAGACTACTTGGCTTTGGAAATGTTCCATGAAGATGATTGAGTTTCAGTAAGCGATCTGGGTTAGACATACAGAATAGATGATTTATAAGAAGGTGTTTGTTTAAGTCTTGAGGAGACAGACTTCACCATGAAGAGGTAGGACCATAACAAACACTGAAAAACCAGACCTGTGCTTAGCATCTTTGTATTAACAGTTGGTTTGCAATGAAACATAGCCCCTATTCAGTCTTTTGCACTATTCAGTCTTCGCACTAGTTTATTTTCTGATTAAATTTTATAAAACTTTTCTGTTGTATGTCTCCTTAGTTTTAGAACTTGGCATTATTCAAAGATACATACTTAAAGGTATATGTAATGACCTACAGTGTAACAGAAAAGAATCAATCATAAACTTAAAGCTTACTTTAAACATCAGACTCGTCCATATTGTCAGGCAGAGCTGAATGCAAATCTCCCCTCCCCAGCTTACCAGGAACTCAAGGCTTTCCTTATCTAGAAGACTGTACCTTGAGCTTAAATGAAAAGGTATTTGTAAGTTACATTCATCCAACAAATATTTGCTGAGTACTTAATAGATTCTTTGGGAATATCATGAGTTTAATTTTGAAATTTTCAATTTGAGGTTTGTTCAAGTGAAATTATCCAGCTGATCATGAGATTTATAAGTTTGAAATTCACAGGATTAGACTAGAAACATACATTTGGGAGTCACTGTACATAGTGATTAAAACTATGAGTAGGATCGTATCTGTTGGGACACACACACACACACACACCCATGCTATAAACCAACGACAGAGTCATGGGAAACACCAGTGTTTGCATGCTAAGAATTCCCTAAGGGAGAAAGAAGAAATGATCAGTACTTTGGGGGAAGGCAGAGAAGGCAATGGCAACCCACTCCAGTACTCTTGCCTGGAAAATCCCATGGACGGAAGAGCCTGGTAGGCTGCAGTCCATACGGTTGCTAAGAGTCAGGCACTACTGAGTGACTTCACTTTCACTTTCCACTTTCATGCATTGGAGAAGGAAATGGCAACCCACTCCAGTGTTCTTGCCTGGAGAATCCCATGGACGGAGAAGCCTGGTGGGCTGCAGTCCTTGGGGTCGCACAGAGTCGGACACGACTGAAGCGACGCAGCAAAGCAAAGCAAAGAGAAAGGCATGATATCACAGAAGCCTAGGGAACAGAGTTTCAAGCAAAAAGAAACAGAATTAGCAGAAGTGCAGCAAAGAGCTCTAGTCAATTAAGGTTTGAAAACAATGTTCCTTGGATTTTTATTTCAGAAGTACTGTAATTTTAGAGCACACAATTTTAGTAGAGTTGTGAGGGCAGAAGGTAAATGACAGAGGATGGAGAACAATGTCAACTATAAACTGTTATTTCATGTACATTAAAAGGAAAGGATAGGAAAAACTTGGGGTCAAGACTTCTCATTTCTACCTCTAATGAGAAGCTCAAAATCAGCTGTTGATAAAGAGGAAGGAACTTGTCCAGAAGAATGTTGTTGTTGTTCAGTTGCCAAGTTGTGTCTGACTCTTTGTGACCCCATGGACTGCAGCACGCCAGGCTTCCCTGACCCTTACTGTCTCCCAGAGTTTGCCCAAGTTCATGTCCATTGAATTGGTGATGCCATCCAACCATCTCATCCTCTGTCGCCCCCTTCTCCTTTTGCCATCAATCTTTGCCAGCATCAGGATCTTTTCCAGTAAGTCAGCTATTCGATCAGGTGGCCAAAGTGTTGGAGCTTCAGCTTCAGCATCAGTCCCTCCAATGAATATTCCTTTAGGATTGACTGATTTGATCTCCTTACAGTCCAAGGGACTCTCAAGAGCCTTCTCCAGCACCACAGTTCGAAAGCTTCAGTTCTGCAACACTCTGTCTTCTTTATGGTTCAGCTCTCACAACTGTACATGACTGTTGGAAAAACCAAAGCCTTGGCTATATGGACTTTGGTGGCAAAGCGATGTCTTTGCTTTTTAACATACTGTCTAAGTTTGTCATAGCTTTCCTGCCAAAAAGCAATCGTCTTCTGATTTCATGGCTGCAGTCACCATCCGTAGTGATATTAGAACCAAGAAGAGGAAGTGTGTCACTGCTTCCACCCTTTCCCCTTCTGTTTGCCATGAAATAATGGGACTGGATGCCATGATCTTTGTTTTTTAAATATTGAGTTTTAAGCCAGCTTTTTCACTCTTCTCCTTCACCTTCATCAAGGGGTTCTTTCTTTGGTTTCTCTTCAGTTTTTGCCATTAGAGTGGTATCACCTGCCTATCGGAGGTCCAGAAGAATGCATTGTAATAGCTAGGAGAAAGGGAACTAATTAAGAAAGAAGGGATGAAAATGTGGGCACTGGTGATGAGTTACCTTGAGCAGGAAGAGGAACACCTTGTTGACTGATGCCTGAAGGGTAGTGCTGAAGACAGAGACGTGGGGTGCAGTGGGGGGAGAATAGTTGAGGGAGGTAGTGTGTTATGCCCTCATTATGCCTGGAAGTAGGAGAAAGTAAAGAGGTCAGGATTTTAAAGGACTGGCAAAGATTAGGAATAGTCTTTGGGTACAGTGGAAGTGGAAGCTGACCAAGGACAAATAAAAGGAATCACACAAATAGAATGGCAGTGAGAGTCTAGCCGAGATTGGAGAGTACGTATCTCTAAATCACCTAGCAAGGAGGTTCCTGCCTACAAGGCTTTCCCTGGCAGTTCTCAGATACATACGATATCAATGGTGGTAATTTCCCTTGCCATAGATGGCTAGGCTATGGATGGTCGTTAAAAGGTTCAAACAGGTTAATTTCAGAAATAAAAACCCCAGAACCCTAGGCTAGAATTTTTATGGTTTCCAACATAAAATTCTAACTTTGTCTTTCGCTACACCCTTACATGTACCAAATATGACATTTTAGCCAAATAAGGCTTCTTGCTGTTTTTTTTAAAGATTTTTTTTTGTTTCCTAAATTTCACTTCAGTTACTTTGCTTCTGCTATTTACTCAGCTTATGAAACCCTACATCTCTTTTGAAATCATGAGGTGATTAAAACTCAATTTGTTACCTGGTTTGTAAGCCCAGTAAGGGATGTTGCCTGTCTTCTCAGCATCTGTTATACCACTTCTATATTACTTTTCATGTACTTCCATATATTTCAGAGTATCTTAGTTTCTACTAACTTTTAAATTTCTGAACTGCAGGTACCATATTTTTGTCATCTTTGTAGCTTGTCACAGTGCCAGTGAAATGCTTTTTCTGTAGTAAGCATGTAGTAAATATTTACTGAACTTACATTGTATTTCACGTTTGTACTAAGTAGCAAGATGGGACCTTTAAAAGAAGATAATGTTTTGCCTTTTCTGTAGGCTAGTGAACTGAAGTGAACTGATAGGCTAGTTTTAAAGGTTTATTTTTAAATGTTTTTTCATTAACTTCTTCTAATGTGAATGTTTTGTCCCACAGGTATGGCATGAACTGCCTTATTCAGTTTGAAGATTTTGCCAATATAAATGCATTTCGGCTCCTGAGAAAGTATCAAAACCAGTATTGCACATTCAATGATGATATCCAAGGTAATCAGATTTTCACTGCATATGGATCAAAAACAATGTGCCTTGATATTAGTTCATAATTTTATAAGGATTCAGATTTAATAAGAAATGTGCACTAGACACCTATGAAATGCCAGGAATTGTGTTTGATGATGTCACACATTGTTTCTCATTGAATTCTACATATTTGAGACTCTGACTTTAGAAAGTACTGTATTCTGCATGAGCTGGAGAAAGAGCGCCCTAGAATCTGATAAAACCCCCAGGGATTATGGCTGAACAAAGAATGAAATGTATGAAAATATATTATTCATTGTGTAAAATGAAGAGTGTATACACTTCTCTCTTCAACCTTCATCTCAATCAGCCACAGTTTCTAAGCATCGCCACAACAGAAGCTGCCTTTGTATACAGCGTGTGCCAGATTCTGCTGTTTGTCTTTGATTGATTATAGATTCTTGGCTACCTGCTTTTGTCTGAGTTGTTTTATTTTTCTCTAAGCTTTGTTTTGCTCCTTTCTCTAGGTCCACCTCCCCCAAAGTACTTCCCCAAATCCAAAACCTCCCAGTGAGAATCTTACTCTTCCTGTTTCATGAAGGGCAGGTAGAATAAAAGCACAGGCAGAGAGTCAAAGGAGAAACACCTGATGAGTTCTGACAACTTAAAAGATCACACATAGACTTCCATTTCACTAATCACAATGAACATTTTTCCGTATTGACCTTACTTGGATTCTCAGCAGCTTTTAACATTGTGGACCCCACTCTCTTCCTTGACATATTCTCTTCTGTTAACTTCCGTGTCACAGACCCCCGCTGACTTTCTTCCTACCTTTCTGAATTTTTGCTTCCCCCCGCCCCCCAAGTTTCATCCCTTACTGACTAGCTATTAGATGACAGAACACTTCAGCATGCAGTGCCAGGCCCTTTTCTCTTTGTTCTGTGTTATATGTTGGGTGTATACTCCAGGGTCACACACTGCATTAGCATATTTATATCTCTAGCCCAGACTTCTTTGAGTTCTAGGTCCATATACCCATTGGGTTATTTTAAACTTTCGCTAGGAGTCGGGCACGACTGAGCGATTTCATTTTCACTTTTCACTTTCATCCATTGGAGAAGGAAAGGGCAACCCATTCCAGTACTCTTGCCTGGAGAATCCCAGGGACGGGGGAGCCTGGTGGGCTGCTGTCTATGGGGTCGCACAGAGTCAGACATGACTGAAGCGACTTAGCAGCAGCAGCAGCAGCAGCAGCAGGGATATCTCAAAGTTATCTCCTACTCAGCCTCCCCACCATCAAACTCTTATTTCCCCACCAAACTTGACCTTCTCTGTGTATTCTCTGTCTCCATGAATTCCTGATGTCTCTCTCTTCTTCACCTCTCTCTGCCAAATATAGCCCATTACTCATCCTCCTGACTTTTAGCACTAAGTTGTATAGAGAAGGAAGTGAAGATGTAAGGACAGGTAGATAGGGCAAAAGGGTCTAGATTCCCTATCTTTAATAAAGTTAAAGACTAGGTATAAGGGGGATAATTGAATAAAGAACTAAAAAGGTAGAAGGTTACAGACCATGTTGAGTGAGTTATTCTAATATAGGTCTTCCAAGAAGAATTAGTTCTGAGTGATGGTAAGAACCAAGATACAACTTATGATGGGAGGAAGACAGGCAAAGGGGAGTAAGATGAATGTCATTGAAATTGATGGGATCCAAGAAAAGTTTAAATGTAAAAGGAGGATAATATTTCTCTCATAGAGTTTTTATTGTGGACAAAATAGTTATTTGTGAAAATACCCTATCAACTGAAATATACTGTATAAATATAATTTTTAAAATTTGCTATGCTTAAGTTCTTTAGTATAACATAGCTATGTAAATATAATGTCTCTTTACATTTTGAACCATACCAACGTAATTGGTCTAATCTTTCTTTTCCTAACATCCTTTGTGATGCCAATTATATAATTTATCATCATTTTTATGACAAAGATGCTTATGTTATTTCAGTTTTCTTCTTTTTGTATTCATTTTTTGAGTGTTTATGAGAAGTGAATGTGTAGAGGATTTCAGAGAGGAAATGATAGCAGTCTAATGTGCTACCGCTCTAATCTGAAAATGCAGTGTATACTGATAGAATGCCTTTGATGCTATAGACAAAGGCTTTGTAGACCAGTGTCTCTAAGTCACTTACCTGTTCATTTCCTTGTTGCCTCTAAAGTAGCCACCAGTTAAACTGTTAAACAAACCTATCCTGTCCTTTCTTTAACATTCTCTTTCAATTTTGGAGTCTCACAGAAATGTCTGTGTAGAAGTTAAAAACCAGGATTGTATAATCTTGAATCATTTTGCAGAATTAATAGGTATCAGAGTTCGGGTTAAGGAAAAGAACGTGAAATCCAAGTCATCAAACAAAATGAGCAATTAAGAATTAGGTTCAGCATTTCTGTCAACTGTCGTCAAGAATTTAGGAGTCAAGCCTTGGGCTGCCTCAGAATTAAAGTCAGGAGCATAGGAAATAAGAGACAGATGCCAAGCCAAGACCAAGAGCACTACATGTGGAGTTGCCCTGAGAATTCACTGCAGAATATTCCCCACATTAAATGACTAGTTTTTCACCCCAGCTAATCCGTCTTCAAATATAATCTGCACACACATAGTCTACATTATCTCTGTATAGGTGTTTTCGTGTCCTGCAGCCTTAGCCAACAGAAAGTTAGGTTTGAGAAAATGGGACTAATCTCTGACTCGAGAAAACTTCTGGCAAGTTACTGAGGTTCTGCCTAGCCATGACCAAACTATTTTGTGCTTTCTTCTTCATCCCGAAATAGTGTCCTTAGTGACACATCTTCGCCATATGTTTCTATTTTACCTTTTTAACCTTATGTTTTTACCGTTTTGCCCACAAATGTAATACTTTCCTCACTGTGGGCATAGAAATTGCATTCTAGTGCCAATGAAAATAGTTATGTAACTATTACAGCCTTACCATGTAAATAAATGCTTTTAACTATACCCTTGGGGGGACTTTTTTCTTAACAGATGTGTTATTGAAATGTATTAGCTTTTTATGAAAAGTATTTGATTTTTAAAAAATACTTAAATTCTAGTATATTAATGATCTAAGATAATGTTAAATGATAAAGATTTTGGTTCAACTGTTATTTAGACCTTCATGCATTAGAGTTGTAAATTATTGCCAACTAGAAAAAATGTACAAATTAAATCTATTAAGGAATGGATATTTAATAATACAATATGGAAACCATCATATTTCAGCAAATTCAGATCAAAAGAACGAAGTTTCATCCTCTGGTCATTTAAAATCATCTACAAAAAAGAGATTTTTCTTCCCATAATACCCTCTCTGGAATGTCTATGTTCTGACTTGACATTTCTAAGTATTTTGCATAGTAATTTTTGCCATGATAAACTAGTGATGACTAGTGATAAACTAGTTAGGATAAACTAGTTAGGATTTTTTTTAAATAAGGTAATCTTGTACCAAATACTTTGATCATTGTAAAGATCAAAGATAGACGTGGTAGAACATTTTGCGAAAGAAGGAATACCATTGGCCTGAAAACATGTTTTAAAGTTTAACCACACTAGGTTTTAAAAAGCATATTAGACGGCAAATGAGATACTCATTTTCTCTGTCAAGGTGACAAAGATTTTTCTTGTAATCCCAACTGTTAATGATGCTTTAAACAATGAACATTCTTTTACATCGATAGTGAGAATAAAAATTGGTACAACTCTTGAGGAGTCAATATATGTCAAAACCTTAGTCATAGGCAGATCTTTGATCCAAGATTTCTATTTTTAGAAATTTATCCTCAGTAAATGAAGGTGTATGAAACAAATGTACAAAGATTTTTAGTTTGCTGCTACTGCTGCTAAGTCACTTCAGCCGTGTCCGACTCTGTGCGACCCCATAGACGGCAGCCCACCAGGCTCCCCTGTCCCTGGGATTCTCCAGGCAAGAACACTGGAGTGGGTTGCCATTTCCTTCTCCAATGCCTGAAAGTGAAAAGTGAAAGTGAAGTCGCTCAGTCATGTCCGACTCTTCGCGACTCCATGGACTGCAGCTCCCCAGGCTCCTCTGTCCATGGGATTTTCCAGGCAAGAGTACTGGAGTGGGGTGCCATTGCCTTCTCCGATTTTTTTTTTAGTTTATATATTTGTTTATTTTAAAAATTGAGATATGGTTGACATGTAACATTGTATTAGTTTTAGATATACAATATAATGGTGTGATGTGTGTATTTATTGCTAAATGATCACCGCATTAAGTTAACTTAACATCCATCACCACATATAATTACAAATTCTGTCTTGTGATCAGAACTTTTAAAATCTACTCTTGTGCCAACTTTCAATGTACAGTGTTATTAACTTGGTCATTATGAGGTGTTACATCCCCAGAACTTATTTGTCTTATAACTGGAGGTTTGTGCCTTTTTGACTTCCTTCACACATTTTTGCACAACCCCCACCAATCTGTTCTCATATCTATGAGTTTGGTTTTTGTTTTAGATTCCACACATAAATGAGATTATACAGTGTAAGTCTTTCTCTGTTTGACTTATTTCACTTAGTATAATGCCCTCAAGGTCTATCCTTATTGACACAAATGATAAGAGTTTCTTTCTTTTTTTTAGTGTTCAATAATATATATGTATCTACTTCAAATTTTCTTTACCAGTTCATTTGTCAGTGGACACTTGGGTTGTTTCCATGTTTTGGCAGTTGTAAATAATGCTGCCATGAACGTATATGAGCCTCCCAGGTGGCACTAGGGGTAAAGAACTCGCCTACCAATGCAGGGGACATAAGAGACCGGGGCTTGATCCCTGGGCTGGGAAGATCCCCTGGAGGAGGGCATGGCAACCCACCCCAGTATCTTTTGCCTGGAGCATCCCACCGACAGAGGAGCCTGGTAAGCTACAGTCCATAGGGTCACAAAGAGTCAGGCACGACTGCAGTGACGTAGCACAAACATAGAAGGGCATATATTTTTCAAGACAGTGATTTCATTTCCTGTAGCTAAACACTCAGGAGTGGAATTACTGGGTCATATGGTAATAATTCTAGTTTTAATTTTATGAGGAACCTCCATACTGTTTTCCACAGTGACTGCAACAGTTTTCATTCCCACCAACGGTACACCAGCATTCTCTTTTCCCCACATCCCTGCCAACACTTGTTATTTTTTTTTCTTTTTTTGAATACCAGAAATTAAGTTTATTCAGGAATAGAAGAGGAATTGCAATTTGGGAAACACATGCTGTAGCAAGCTACAGGCAGTTCCCTTGTCTATTTGATAACAGCCATTCAATCAGGTATGATGTGATAGCTTATTTTGGTTTTGAATGGCATTTCCCTGATGGTTAGTGATGTTGAGCACTATTTCATGTACCTACTAGCCATTTGTATGTCTGCTTTGGAAAAATGTCTATTTAGGTAAAGATATTTGTTGCACTGTTGTATTTATGGTGAAAATCATAAACCTTTTAAATATCAAAAAAATACAGATTTGGTTAAATAATCATCACATGTTCATACTATGCAATATTTTAACTATGCAAAATAATATTTTAAAATATATTATTGATGTGGTAAGATACTCACAAAATATTTTGTGATAAAAAGTATATTAAAATAATAAGCATGGCATGAAATATTTTTTATAAATTAAATTTTTCTTGAATTTCCATATATCAGGTATAGAAGAAATTTGTGAGACTGTACATCAGAATGTTGAAAGTTATCATACCTAGACAATGGGATTATAGGTGACTTATTTATTATTAAGGTTAGCCAAAAAGTTCTTTTGGATTTTTCTGTAAGATATTATGGAAAAACCTGAGCAAATGTTTTGGTAACCCAATATTATTTATTATCTGTGCCATTATCAACTTTCTGCCAGTATTCTTTGAGTTAAGTAGGAAGAGTAAACATCCATTGAATCTTCTTTTCCATATGGTACCCCTGTGCTCTTTTCCCTGGTAGCTTGCAGTAATGACTGGTGTCTTACAGTCTGGGCACTCTCTAGAGATTAAACCTCTAGTTGCTTTCTAAACTTCCAGTGTGTTGGGGGAGCCATTAGGAGAGGAAAATAGATCTGAGTTCAAGCTACGTCTTAACAAATTTTGGGGCAGCTTCCTGTGTGTAGTCTTTCTTTTTCTCCCCACTTCCAGAGGTACTTGGTGCCTCCTACACCCAGGCCTTTTTAGAGTTTTGCAGTTTGCTTCTTAGCAGCCCTCACGACAGGCCAAGAATTCACCTTTCTCTACTAATTCAGTTACCATTTGCCCTTTGGGCTTCTGGCTTCTGAAATTGTCTTTGTGTTCTCTTCTGCTAGCCTCTCATTTTTAAAGGTCTTTTTTCTGTTATTTTAGTAGAGCTTGTTGATGGGAAGGAAAGTTAAAGTATGTGTTCAGTCTCTGATTTTGCACTGTTAGCCCTGCCTCCCTGTCTCTGCACTTGCTTTTCCTGCATAGTGTATCCTCCTGCCCAGGGTCCTGTACCTCTCACAGTCATCCTTCACTTCTGTGCTCAGGTGGTGAAAGAAAGTGAAAGTGAAAGTGAAGTCGCTCAATCGTGTCTGACTCTCTGCGACCCCATGGACTGTAGCCTACCAGGCTCCTCCCTCCATGGGATTCTCCAGGCAAGAGTACTGGAGTGGGTTGCCCTTTCCTTCTCCAGGGGCTTTTCCTGACCCAGGGATCGAACCCTGGTCTCCCGCATTCCAGGCAGACGCTTTACCTCTGATATCGCTGCCTGTAAAGTCGTATCCGACTCTCTGCGACCCCATGGACTAGCCTACCAGGCTCCTCTGTCCATGGGATTTCCCAGGCAAGAATACTGGAGTGGGTTGCCATTTCCTTCTCCAGGGACTCTTTCCCACCCAGGGACTGAACCCAGGTCTCCAGCATTGCAGGCAGATGCTTTACTGTCTGAGCCACCAGGGAAGCCCACTAAACATCCCTGCTTAAAGTAACTCACCCATCCTCCTCCACCTTCTAGTTCTCATACTTCACCTGATCTATGTGTTTAGTAAAGCACATGAGCATTATAAGTATTTGATTACAAACCCACTCCAGTGTTCTTGCCTGGAGAATCCCAGGGACGGGGGAGCCTGGTGGGCTGCCATCTGTGGGGTCACACAGACTGAACACAACACGACTGAAGTGACCTAGCAGCAGCAATCCTTCTCTGGACTTCCCTGGTGGCTCAGTGGTAAAGAATCCACCTGCCAATGCAGGAGATGTAGGTTTAATCCCTGGGTTGGGAAGACCCCCCTGGGGAAGGAAGTGGCAACCCACTCCAGTAACCTTGCCTGGGAAAATCCTATGGACAGAGGAACCTGGCAGGCTACAGTCTATGCGGTCACAAAAAGAGTCAGATATAACTTAGCGACTAAATGAAAACAACAACAAAGTCTTCTCTACTAGTTTTATATAGTAATTCTAATCAAATTAACAAACAAATTGCATGAATAGAAGTAATTCTTCCTTTCATAAAAGTTAAGACTGATGTTTAATAACCACAGCAGAAGGACAGCATAACTGGTGATTTCTTTTCACGTTAAAGTTGTATACAAATATGAATAGAAGTTTTTATACTTTTAAGGTTGACTCTCTTTAGTATCTTGCTAACAATGTTAAATATTACATACTCTTTAAAAGTGATAGTACAAAAGATAAACTTTAACCTGTCTTTGATTTACTAAAAGTTTATTTTTCAAGCTCAAAGCAAAAATTATTTTGAACAATTTATTGTGGAGGCTCACATGTTTGTATAACATCAATTTACCACATTTACTCCCTTGATTGCAGTGAAGTTTAAATCAAAATAGCACTAGGAGGTAGGACCAGGTTATGTATAAGAATCATGTTCAAGTTCACCTTTTGGGAGTACTAAAAATATCTTTCTAGTTTTGTTAATTTTGTAAAGAGAAGCTTAAATGTTTCATTATGTCCTCAGGAAATATTATAGATATACTTGTAAAAATATAAGGCTCTGATATCCAGTATAGATAGAGACTTATTTTGCCTTATTTGGGGTAATATAGTTGAACTTAAAACACTTTGATCCTTACTACAGAATGATGTAGCATGACCATATAAAAATAAGTCACGCATTCTAGCTAGTATCTTTTGGAATACTTTATTCTATCTATCCTCAAATGCCCAGTTCTATTTAAAAATCAAAGTAAGAATACAAATACATTGATTGCTGATGTTACATGAACTTTGAGTGTTCAGTTGGTTAAAACTTGGGGTGGTGGCAAAATTTGTAGAACCCCCTCAAGTTTTATAATGTCAGCGATGGAAGGGAGCTTAGAGTCCCTCAAATTCAAACTTCTGGCCAATGTAGCTGCTAAGCTGCTAAGTCACTTCAGTTGTGTCCAACTCTGTGTGACCCCATAGACGGCATCCCACCAGGCTCCCCCGTCCCTGGGATTCTCCAGGCAAGAACACTGGAGTGGGTTGCCATTTCCATAGCATAAAATGCTATTTGTAAGTGTTCATCTAGTGACTGGAGAGTTATACCTCTTTCATTAAAATTTTCTTTTCACCTGTTTAACAACTCTAGTGAATCTATCTCTTTTTTAAAATTAAAAAAAAAATTTTTGTGCCACATGGCATGCAGTATCTTAGTTCCCCATCAGGGGTAGAACCTGCACCCCCTGCAGTGGAAGCACAGAGTCCTAACCGCTGGAGCCACTGACCGCCAGGGAAGTCCCAAATCTACCTTGATGTGTGAGACAAATATCATTCTTAATCCTGCCATGGTATCTTTCCTACATAGATCAGTATTTTACTCAGGCTTTCATTCTAAATAACATATAGAAGAGTGGCTTTTATGTAATGTGTGACTTTCACAATTCATAATTTGTTGCATGGTAGCTCAAAATTGCAAGCCTTTAATTTTTGTGTTCCTAAATGAAAAACATGCAAGAGACACACAGGTCTTCAGCAATTATCATTTATTGTGATCTTATTTGTAACTACCAAATTCTGTAAGAAAGAAACAACCAAAAGATTGAAAAGAACATATCTACTGATGGTGAAATGTTGAATGCCAATTTGGTAGCTGGCATACATAACACTTCATCACTATGTCATTCATCAAATCTATTCTAATCTGATTTTCATTGTTGTTGTTTTAACCAAATGAGGGAGTTTAAAGTTTCACTGGGCTTTACTACCCTTCTGAGTGATCTAGGAATCATAGGTAGAGTGTTACTTTAGAGGAGTAAATTGTAGATACTACTTTCTGTAGTACTGCAGAAAGCTGCCAAGTTTTATTTCAGATGTGAACCATAAAGAAGCTGAGCCATGTAATTATGTTCAAAGCAAAAGAAACACTCTGTGATCTATGAAAGTTTAAATGGCAAAGTAATAAAAGTAGAGCTGGTGAAGTTTCTACTACTATGAGGCATGATGAGAAACGGTCAGTTTTTATACTAAGTAAATTTTGTGTTAATTTTGTCTAGTATCTTTGAGATTCACCAATGATTTATCATAAATAGGAGTCTGATCAAAGACTGTGCTGACCTCAGATTTTCATTGCTATTAAGTGTTAGTTTTTCCAGTTGAAAATCAAAACATTTAAATTTTCTAATGGCATCTAGTTCTTTTTATCTCATACATTGAATGGTTTTATAGCTAAGGACACTGATGGACACAATGATTTTTCTAAATTCGTTCAACTAGTAAACAGGTTGAGCTGAAAATCTACCGGAGAATCCAAACCTCGTGTTCTTTTTAATTAATTAATGTACTTATTTATTTTTAAGTTGAAGTATAGTTTACAGCATTGTGTTAACTGCTGCTGTACAGCAAAGTGATTCAGTTATATGTATACTGATGTATATATATTCTCTTTTTAAATGTTCTTTTTCATTATAGCTTATCATAGGATACTGAATTTAATTCTCTGTGCTATACTGTAGGACCTTGTCTACCCATTCTGTATATAAAGATGACAGCTGCTAAGCCTACCCTCCCACTCCACCCCTCCCCTAACTTTCTCCCCCTCGGCAGCCACCAGTCTGTTCTCTGTGTCTGTGAGTCCATTGCTGTTTCATTGATAGGTTCATTTGTGTTATATTTTAGATTTCCACATATAAGTGATGTCATATGGGATTTGTCTTTCTCTTTCTGACTTACTTCACTTAGTATGATCATCTCTAGTTGCATCCATGTTGCTGCAGATGGCGTTATCTTGTTCTTTCTAATGTCTGAGTAGCATTCTATTATACATGCACGCGTGTGCACACGTGCACACACACACACACTGTATCTTCTGTATCCATTCATTTGTCGATGAACATTTAGGTTGCTTCCATGTTTTGGCTGTTGTCAGTAGTGATGCTAGGAGCATAGAAATGCATGTATCTTTTTGAATTATAGTTTTATCTGGATATATGCCCAGGAGTGGGATCGCTGGATCATGTGGTAATTCTGTTTTTAGTTTTCTGACAAGCCTCCATTCTGTTTTCTACAGTTGCAACTCCAACTTAACTTTCCTACCAACAGTGTAGGGGGGTTCCCTTTTTTCCACATCCTCTCCAGCATTTCAAACCCCAGGTTCTTAGTCATCACATCACCGAATTCAGTCATAAAACCTTTTTTGGAAAGTGTTCAACCGTAGTAAGTTGCTGTCTTAAAAGACTGATGTCAGTAGCTTGAGGATTTCACATCAGATGCAAGCATGGGTTCAGACAACTGCAGATTCCCTTTCTGAGTCAGTTAACCTGTTGTGTGATGATTTCAAGAAGTGAATATCGATTTGAGGCTTGGGATTCGGGGTACTACAGCACCCGTGTGAGGATCGCTCAAGCTGTCTCTTACTTGTTGCAGGAACAGCATCTGTTGCAGTTGCCGGCATCCTTGCAGCCCTTCGAATAACCAAGAACAAGCTGTCTGATCAAACAGTTCTATTCCAAGGAGCTGGAGAGGTACCTCCCTTATGGAGTGCTTATGTTCTCCTAAACTAGTGAATATAGCATTCATTCTAGTAACTCATGAATTTTAAGTCTGAAGTAGTTCATGAAATTTTTAGTTTATTGAAATTACAGGTTTTATTGAAAGATTCTTTAAGTTTTGAGGCTTATTAATTTTTTACAGGAGACTTTAGAGGCAGAGAGGTATTTTTTGCAGCTATCAATTTGTAAAATTGTCAGATGTTTCCATGGGTTTTTGTTAGGCATATTTAAGGTGCCATGCATGAACCAAAAATGTTTCCAATGCATGATTAATTATGTATAGAAACCTTTAAGCTGTTACAGCCGGTGCTAACTTTTAGTATCCTCCTGTGTCACATACCAAAATTTTCCTAATTTGACTCACAATTCAGTATGCACATATATAACTATATACAGGATTTTTTAGAAGAAATATTTTGAATCGGAGATTCATCATGCAGTATAACAATTCACATGCGAAAGAACTAAAACATTTTAAATTGTTGGAAGGAGATGGCAGCAATACAAAATAATGCTATATCCATTTAAGAAGCCTTAGATTTTATAATTTAATATGACTATGAATAAATGTATTCCACTGGTAGAAACTATGTATACTATGTTGGGTTTGATTTTACTTGTTCTTAAAGCAAAATCTGTGAAGCTAAAATTTGCATGCCAAGTTATAAACGTGAACGTATTCAGAGTGTAAATCTCAAATTTATTTTCACATCAAAATGAAAGCCAAGGTTAAATTATAGCTCATTAAGGTTTGAGGTTATTTTTTTAAATTTTCGTGAATGTTACATGCTGTACTTAATTTTAGTAAACGTCTTTAAATTTCTGAAGGGTTTTTGTTGAATGCCGCAGGCTAGTTCTTGATACTCAGCAGGAAAGAGGTATTCATGGTTGGATGATCCAAAACTGGCCCTTCTTTGTCCCTGAAAAGGTTTTGGAAATTTCACAGATCATCACCAAATTTATCATATACCAAAGGAGTTGATTCCTTTAATCTTATAAGAAGTCTCACAGTACTTTCTTTGTCCAAATTAGAGAGTAAATAATGCTTGAGAACACACATCTTATGTGTTCTGTTTTGTTGCCTAATTGGTGAAGTTCCCATCCAAATCACCCAGCTTCATTCTTCAAATTCAATTAGCAGAACAATAAGCAATACAGTCCGATAAGCCAGAGTGAGCAGTTCATTATTTTAAATTCAGTATTTTCTTATCAGAGGAAATCTTAATTGTATGAACAGAATTAAAGATACGGAAAACCAAGGATATAACTGGTTTATCTGTGGCTAAATATCAAGCCACATAATAGTGATTCTGTTGTAATAAGAGTAAATAATTGTCATTTAGCATAGTAAACTCTGGGAGTTGGTGATGGACAGGGAGGCCTGGCGTGCTGCAGTCCATGGGGTCACAAAGAGATGGACACTACTGAGCGGCTGAACTGAACTGAACTGAAATGTGACAAAAATACTTTGCTCTCCAAGGTTAAATTACAGCTCATTAAGATCTGGGTTCTTTTTTATTTCTGTGAATTGTTACATGCTGTACTTAACTTTAGTAAAGTTTAAATTGAAGTTTAAAGGAGCTTTGAATGAATATAGCTCTTTGGATTGGTAGAAAAAGCCATTTTGTACTTGTTTATTAACAGTGATGAAATGAGGTAAAATGTAACTCTTGATAAGGGATTATGTAGAACCACTTGAAACATTTTTGTTTTTCAGGCTGCCTTAGGGATTGCACACCTGATTGTCATGGCCATGGAGAAAGAAGGTTTATCAAAGGAGCAAGCCATAGAGAAGATATGGTTGGTTGACTCGAAAGGATTAATAGTTAAGGTAAGAGTTCATCATTTTTAACCAGGTACAGTATTTTAATCAATATGCCATTCTAGATGCCCATCTCTAAGACAACTACTATTTCCACCTACCCCATCCCCAACCCTGTGTTAAAAGAGTGTCTAGGGAAGCCTGGCTTGCTTCCTGACTCAAGGGTTAAACCCAGGTCTTCTGCATTGCATGTGGATTCTTTACCATCTGAGCCATCATGAAAGCCCACAGTGATAGGTTATACTTACCTAAATAAAGGATACTGTGACATGAATTGGGTAGTAGCCTCATAGGTGTAATATACAGGCTTGAAGTTATTTTTATGGCATAGTCGGTAAAGAATCTTCCTGCAATTCAGGAGACCCGGGTTCAATTCCGAGGTCGGGAAGATCCCCTAGAGAAGGAAACGGCAACCCACTCCAGTATTCTTGCCTGGAAAATCCATGGACAGAGGAGCCTGGTGAGCCACAGTCCATGGGGTTGCAAGAGTCGGACATGACTTAGCGACTAAACCACCACCACCAACGTTATTTTCAAAGAACTATAAATAGCATTAAAAGATTCATTATTTAATATTAGGTGAAAATAGGAAAATGTCATATTACATACAACTATTTTGCTTTAAAATTTGAGTTGCATATAAAAATCATAGAAACGGATCGAATACATATGACTTTAAAACCGATTTTAGCGCTTTTCTAAATATTCCAAATTCTCCTGAGTACTTATTTTTCTTTAAAACTAGAAGAATGTTCATTTTTAAAAAGATTTAGAGAAATTTTGTTTTAAATGAAACAAAAATATGGTTCATAACTTTTTGTAGCAAATGAGTATCTATAAAGCTGTGAAATAAGACTGAAAGTACCTTTACAACATCTCTTGAGGACCAAATAATAGTCATTTTATTAACAATAAATGACAGTGTAACTGTTTATAGTATACAGGAAGTAGTTTTACATTTCTTGGCTTAAAAATTGCTATTGCTTTAAAAAAAATCAGCATAATTGTAAGAAACTGGACACTGTGGCCATATGACATGTCCTGTCACGAAATAAGAACGTTTGCTGAGTGAAGTCATCTGCGGCTCGGGCTTTGTGCTTATTGTGGGGACACTGTAAGGCTCTTAATCTCAGGAGGCTCCCAGCCTCATGGGAAAGACTCAAACAAGCCAACAGTTACAACTCCACAGGACAGTATAGAAATACGTGCTTGTGCCAGGGGTGCACAGGAGATGGTGCTCCCGCCACACCAGAGAGAGTCACGGGGAGGCTGAGGATGGTTCCGAAGCAAGGTGTCTCTCCAGCTAAGTTTGAAAAGAAGAGTTAGGAATTGATCTAGAGTCTCCATGGACATCTTCAACCTCTTACATGCAAAACTGAAACAAGGGAAGTTGAATGGCAGATTCACTCTGAGATCCTGACTGAAGTTACGAATCATGTCTTCCACCTCTCTGATATCTTCAGAGCCCTGCTAGTGTCGAGTTACTGGCAGTAAGTGTATTATTAATAAATGAACTAATGACTGAGTGCCTTCCGGACAGAATAAGAGCATTTGCAAAAGAAATTATTTTGAGAAAAATATCTAGGACTAAGACTGAAAGGAATAGAGTGACAGGTGATGAAGGCTCTTCTAAATGCTGAACTTGAGCAGTTTTCAGGCTCTTGTCACTCTGATGGCATCGCGGAGGATGGACTGAAACGAGGTGAGGCTGAGGAAAGGAAATTAGGTACAAAACCGTTGCATTAATACAGATCAAAGGTAATTGGGGCCTGAAATAAAGCAATGAGTGAAAGATGTTTGATTCGGTAGGTATGTAGGAAATAGGATCGGCATACTTAGTAACCAGTTAAATGCAGAGGGAGGGTTAGAGTAGAGAAAGGAGTCTAGCAGGATGCCTTGGGTGTCTGTGTAAGTGATGTGGCCATTGCTGTTTGTTTGTTTAAAAGGAATAAAGAACAGGCCCGTTTAAGGGAAAGATAATGAGATTGGTTTTGGACATAGCAAGGTAAAGGTGTCTGTGGAGACCTCAGATAGAGATGTCCCCTTGGCAGTTGAAGAGACAAGACTGATGCTCAGAAAAAGGATTTGGACTCCCAGAGATGGAGATCTGGGGATAATCCACATATATATAGTGGGAGCCACGGGGAAAGCTGTACACACTGTGCTGTACTTCGGGGTGCAATACATTCAAGAATCAAAAAGGTGAAAGCCAATGACTGTGATTTCTAATGACATTTTAATGAGAAATCTTCATAAAAATACATAAATTTTAGCATCTCAAGTAATTTTAACATAGACTTACTGAACTGAGACTCCACATTCCATGGATTACAATACTTAGAATAACGGATTATAGCATGACTAGTATTTGGAATAACTGTGAAGTTGTTGCCTAGACCTAATTCGTCACTCTTATTTCATGTTTTTTACTTGCCAAAGTAAAGAACTGCATATATTCTCCTTGCCAAGATAAATAAAGTTATGTTTAAAAAGATTGTTATATGTTTAATAGTTTTGCAGTATTTAATATGAGAAACATATGAAGCTTCAATTCACCACTGTTTTTTCTTTCATGTTCTTAAACAGTCAAATTACTACGTTGATTTTTGTGGCGAAACTAGTAAATCTTAGAATAATTACTAAATTAGTATAATCTAGCTCTCAATTTTATATGATCTTTCTGTGCTTGTTATCCTTTATCCTTAGCATTTTTACAACCCCTCTTGAGAGCCAATTATAATCATTTCATTAATTTCATTAACTTACAATGCAATTGTTTATAATATATAAAAATTATCTTAATGTGTTAAATAAAAATTTGTATAAGTCAAACTCCTTCAGTTTTTAAAGACATAAAACCAAGAACTAAAAAGTATCACTATGAAGTTAGTGCATTTATGGAGTTTATCATCTCATCATCAGACTAGACAATGATTATTCTAACATGTTTTCTGCTTTCATTTTCAGCATGACATCTATGGTATTTTCTGTCATTTATTTCACATCCATATATGTTCAATAATATCAGTGTTTTAAATAATTCATCAATATCAGTAAGGTTGATTGAAATGAATTATTTGGTCACTGATAATACTCAGATAGTTTTAGTATCTTATAGCAAGAAACAGATGACATATCTATTTAGCCAACTAATATTAGTATATTTTAATATTAACCAATATTTTCGTTAAAGTAAATCATTCCAAAATAAAATTAGACGGAGAATAAATACAGTAAAGAAAGGATAAAAGAGGAGCATTGCCAGCATGACTAGGATTTGCATTTCACAGTGATAATTTGGACCATTTTTTAGAGAGGACAAGAAATCACAAAACCTTTTTAGGGAGGACAAGAAATCACAAAACCTTTTTAGGGAGGACAAGAAATCACAAAACAAACCAATCCAGACTTAATCTCTCCCTTAAATAAATACATTTGACTTTCACTAATGAGCCAAATTAGTGCTAAGGCAGAAATCTCAAAAATAAAAAGTGGAGTGTTAATAGATATCATGAAGGATAAACTTCATCTAACCCAGAATAGGACTATAGTATTTTGTTTTTATTTTAATTTTCTTTTGCTCTAGTTTACATAACTCTGTTTTCAATTTTTAAAACAATTTTTTCTTTATAGTTATTTCTTTTAGTTCAGTGTTTGGTTCCAATAAGGCAGAGATAGTGAATAAAAGTACTTTATATGCTACAAGGGTAGTTTTGACAATATAGTTATTTCCTCCCTGAGAGTTTAATTTTTAGGTCTAGAACTTGAAACTCCATGCTGTTTAGAAAAGTTCTCCTTTTCCTTGTGATCTTATCAGAATTTTAGCCCGTAATACTTTCACCACCTTGAATGATGGCTCATATATTTCATACATTGTGGTTTAAAAAAATCTAACTCCTAAGAAATGTTGAAGCTTGGTGAAAAAGATCCAGCTTGCTTTTCTCCCTCCCTCTTTTCCATGTCTTCTAGAGTATGATCGATGTATATGTATATATTAAACAGAGCAGAGGGAGAAGATTATATGCATGAGTCTTTCAGACAGTCAGAAAATTATGGATTTTTAACAATTATTGATTTTTAACAATGCACAGTTAAATATTTTTAAATTACTCAATTAAATATTGATGGAGTTACCCACTTAGTATCTTCAGTTATGGCCACTCTGCACCCCTTTTTTATGCTCTAACATGGAGTGCTTTTGTCACACCATTCATCTTCTTTTAATCTGTTCTGAGATGATGAAACCCAGCTCTGCGCTCTTTAGCAAATGCACACACTTACACTGCAACTGAAATATTACTGATAGTGTGCTAGGAAGGTTCTGTCTTCAGATAAAGAGGGGGCCAGATTCAACTCTGAAAAACTAATGACAGCAGTATCAGGCCAGTAAAATGGGGCAGGTTGTCTAAGCAGGCATGCATTCAAGAGTTCTAGTGCCTGGAGAATCCCAGGCACCGGGGAGCCTGGTGAGCTGCCGTCTATGGGGTCACACAGAGGTGGACACGACTGAAGTGACTTAGCAGCAGCAGCAGCAGCAACAGCAGCAGTAGCAGTATCTGTGCTTAGTAAGGAATACATATTTACCAGTGGCAGTGTACAATTGCCTTTTTATACCTCCTGGGAAATGAAATGCTAACTCCGAATCTTGACAGTGTTTGCTGCCTGCCTCCCCCAGGTCCCACCAGCACATAGGTGCTTTTGAAAAAGATAGATAGTTGTTCAGTCTGGTTATATCTTTTCTACTAAGAATCAGCACAAAACAAGGAGGGTGGGCGGAGACCGAAGAGATAATAATATTTGAAGGAAATTCCTAGATATTCATAGTACATTTGGTATAAGTAGAAACTCCTAAAAAAAGAGAAACACCATAGAATTTGAGGTTCAGTTCAGTCACTCAGTTGTGTCTGACTCTTTGCGACCCCATGAATCGCAGCACACCAGGCCTCCCTGTCCATCACCGACTCCCGGAGTTTACCCAAACTCATATCCATCGAGTTGGTGATGCCATCCAGCCATCTCATCCTCTGTCGTCCCCTTCTCCTCCTGCCCCCAATCCCTCCCAGCATCAGGGTCTTTTCCAATGAGTCAGCTCTTCGCATGAGGTGGCCAAAGTATTGGAGTTTCAGCTTCAGCATCAGTCCTTCCAGTGAACACCCAGGGTACTTGAGAGAAAAAGTGGCAAATGCAGACAAAAAGCATTTCAGCAAGGGTTCCTGAAAAGGAAGACTGAACAGAAAAAAAAAAATCTATATCTACCTCCAGCTGAAGTATTTGGTGTAAAGAAGGTGTATTCCAAATTGCATTTTGAAAAGAAGAGAAAAGTGAGCCATTGGTATAGAAAACAGGAGTCCAAAGGTAAAGACATTTGCCTGAATATTACAGATTCAGAGAAGGTCCCATTCCAGTAGTTTTTTAATCTAAACCAGATCAGCACATCAGCTTTGAAAATTGTATAGAAAATACTTGGGAGACCTTTATTTTTGTCTTTTGATTTTTCTGTTCTTGGCAAGTTGAGCCCTTTGGTGATGCTGGTATGCATGATTCCTGGCCTTCTTTCAGTGTTCCCTCTGCATTCCTAAGTCCCCACTAAGAATTACGTCTTTGGGGGTGAGGCTGTAGGTAATTTATGTTTCTTGCTAGACAGATGTCTTCTGGCCAAGTTCTGGCTTTAGTGGCCTGGAGCTGCCAGTGCTGTTACAATGATTAATAAAGTAAGATGTTCACGATAAGCGCATAAGCATACATCTTTTCCTATGATTTTTATCAGTCTTCTTCATGATTTGTTTCTCATTCCAGGAAACTTAGGGGGTTTTAAGCCTTATTAAATACTTTTCATGGTATCTCATGAAATAGCCAAAAGAGCAGTACTAGAAATCTGTGCTTTTACGTTATTTTGTAGCATTCTTTCATTAGAACTCATCATTTTCTACTTTTTTGAAAACAGATCACATATTAATATCTTTAAAAAAATGCTTCTGGTAGACATCTGATAAACCCTTTAGTGCAGTGATGCTCAAAACTGGCTAATGACTCAAATCATCTGAGAAGTTTGAAAAAAAAATACAGATGCCAGGGCCTCATCCTGGACTTGAATGAAAATATCTGGCAGCAGGGCTCAGGAATCTAATTTTTCTCCAGTGTGTCTGGTACTCAGTTGGCTTTGTAAAGCCCAAATCAGGTCCGTTTTCATTACACTGTCATCATCACCTAACCGAACCATTTTCTAGATGGAGAAACCAGCATCCGTCAAAGTACCAAAGGCCTCGCCCAAGGTCGTGAGTGAACGGAAGGGCCTGAGGAGGACCCCACTACCCTGAGCCCGAGTCCCATGTTCTGTCTCCAGCACTTGTAGATGGCATTTTCTGGGGAGGTTTTCTTTATTTTTTTGTATATTATTAAAGCTTTCAGAAGTAACATAAATGTGTTTGTTCTTAGCTGTTAGAATGGACTCTGATACTAGTATTTATTCATGTCCCTAAGCCAAAAATTTATCACAATTTATATCAGTTTATTTTGACCATAATTAATAGCTGTGAGAACAATGTTGTAGAATACATTTAAAGCATTTTTAATTTGCTGTTTGGGATAATCTGGGACAGTATGCTGCGGAAAATATTTTGAATTACTGAACTAAAAAATGGGGATTATGTCTCTCACTCACAATATCTTTTAAATTCATTTCATATTATGGATTTGTAGGTCCACATTCAATATAAGCAGACAAGACCCTCTTCTTTTATTTATAGCTTACTTGTAGCAGTGGTACCATTCATATTATACGAGGTTGAATTTACTTATTGCAGCTGCCCATAATATCATTTCTAAGACTTTTACTCTCATGCTGCTTTTATTTTCTCATGTAGAAGGCTACTTCTTGGCTTGGTAATATAATGAAAATGAATTGTTGTTCAGTTGCTCAGTCGTGTCTGACTCTCTTCAGCTCCGTGGTCTGTAGCACGCCAGGCTTGCCTGTCCTTCACCATTTCCCAGAGCTTGCTCACACTCATGTCCATTGAGTTGGTGATGCCATCCAACCATCTCATCCTGTGTCGTCCCCTTCTCCTCCTGCCTTCAATCTTTCCCAGCTTCAGGAGCTTTTCCAATGAGTCGGCTCTTCACATCAGGTGGCCAAAGTATTGGAGCTTCAGCATCAGTCCTTCCAATGAATGTTCAGGATTGATTTCCCTTAAGATTGATTGGTTTGATTTCCCTGCAGTCCAAGGGGCTCTCAAAAGTCTTCTCCAACACCACGTTCAGAAGTGTCAATTCTTTGGCACTCAGCTTTTTTTATGAAAATGAATCGGTGTTCATTTTTAATGTGATCATATGCAAATTTATTTAAAGCTGTATACCAGAAGCAGTTTGGATATGTTCTCATCGGCATGTTGTTTGTCAGCAGCTAAATGGTCAAGAATGGGTTGTTTCCTGACTCAGAAGCTTCAGTAAGCACTCTGTGTGGCCTCCTCGTTCTTATGTTTCTCTCTGCGGGCCATGGTGTTTTACCATGGATTGTGTGGAATCTTCCTGTTTTGTGAGTGCAAGCATTTTTTAGAATAAACAAATCAGGGATGCAGTCTCCTCTAAGAACTATTTTTAGTACTTCCTATTCTGTTAATAATCCTGAACATCTTATACATGTCCTTTTCCTCACAATCCTTTTGGTGGGGCTTCTTTTTTCTATTCCAAAGTAAATCACAGAAAAAGATTAATTATCACATTTTACTGTTATTAAAGAAGAAAAGGTGATACTCGAATGCAGTAATATAACATGGAAGGAAAGCTCTAGGACGTATGGTAGTTTCTTTGACCGTAGTCCGCGTTGGTTATTCCTTTGTTGGAATGTATTTGCTTAATACTTAAACCGGTCAGGTGGAAACCGGAAGGCCAAGAGGCAAAACCCTGAGGTTCATTCAGTCTTCTCTAAGGGATACACTTATTATCAGCAGCCCTCAAGATTACATAACACCAGGTCGAGATGACTATGGTTGTTTTGGAGTAGGTGAATAGTTATCCTGAGATTTTTTTTTCTCTGTTAATGAACCTAACAGAGGCTCTGACAGTAGGTATCCTGAAAAGTAAATCTCTAAACCTTTGAAGAAGTAAGCACCAAACTGAAGTTTGATTTATACTAACTAGCTGCTGCTGCTGCTGCTGCTAAGTCCCTTCAGTTGTGTCTGACTCTGTGCGACCCCACAGACGGCAGCCAACCAGGTTCCCCCGTCCCTGGGATTCTCCAGGCAAGAGCACTGGAGTGGATTGCCATTTCCTTCTCCAATGCGTGAAAATGAAAAGTGAAAGTGAAGTCGCTCAGTCATGCCCGACTCAGCGATCCCATGGACTGCAGCCTACCAGGCTCCTCCGTCCATGGCAGTGGACGGAGGAGCCTGGTAGGCTGCAGACCACTAGCTAAACTAACACAATACAATGTTGTGTTAGTTTCTGGTGTATAGCAAAGTGATTCAGTTATACATGTACACATATCTATTCTTTCTCAGATTCTTTTCCTATGTAGGTTGATAATAGCCTTTTAAAGCAAGAATATTGAACCAGGAGTAACAATTTGCATACAGTCTGACATATACCATTTGTAAAGTGTTTTCTCCAGAACTGGACTGTGTTGTATTATTGGAAAGACTGAGTTTTAGCACCTGCCTCAAGCAAGCTGCATACTGTCCTGCAGCCTCTGTTTCTTCATGCAAAAACCTAATTATATTTGCCCTACTTCTCAAATTGTTGAGGGGATCAAATGAAATATATGAAGATAACTTATAAGCTATACAGTACCATATAAAGTTAGGTACTGATTTATTATGTAGTCAAAATCTTCAAAATTTATAGGTAGAGTATTATTATAATTTAAAAGTCAAGTTTAGTAAGTGTGTGTGTGCCAGGTCACTTCAGTAGTGTCAGACTCTTTGCAACCCTATGGACTGTAGCCTGCTAGGCTCTAATGTCCATGGGATTCTCCAGGCAAGAATACTGGAGTGGATTGCCATGCCCTCTTCTGAGGGATATTCCCAACCCAGGTATTGAACCCATGTCTCTTAGGTCTCCTGCATTGGCAGATGGGTTCTTTACCACTAGCACCACCTATTGTTTTTACAATTTAAAAGTCAAGTTTTAATAAGTAGCACACTTAATTTAACTATTTCTTCCTGTGAACAAAAAACTATTTCATCACTCATTCTTTGATGAAAGCTTTCCTGGTGGCTCAGACAGTAAAGAATCTGCCTACAATGCAGGAGACCAGGGTTCAGTCCCTGGGTTGGGAAGATCCCCAGGAGAAGGGAACAGCTACCCGCTCCAGTATTCTTGCCTGGAGAATTTCAAGGACAGAGGAGCCTGGTGGGCTACAGTCCACAGAGTCACAAAGAGTCTGACATGATGAATGACTAACTCACTGAAGTAAGGAAAATGAATAATAGGTAAATGAAGAGAATTCTAATTTGAGCAGATATTATCCCTGGTCATAGAAGTGTAGATGAGAATTTCATCTTCAGATCTACTAATTATGTGGAAAGATAAAATACTGAAAGAGCAGGGGGAAAATGAAGGAAGCAGATTTTTAGATAACATTCCCTACCCCCATCCTAAGTTCCTTTTTATAGCTGGGATATTATAATTTGATGTTTCTTAGATAATACATGGTGCAACTATGATCAAAACATTACAAAATAAAAGCACACGAAGCTAGTGCTTATTCAGAACATCACAGTATTACATAAACATGGCATCAAGTTCCATTCTTAGTGAGTGGTCCGTAAAGGATTTGTGCAACCACTAAAGGCCGCTCTGCACTCTAAGACACTGCTTCGTCAACACAAATCATATCTAAGAAACAGTATCTTTATTTAAATAATATTTTGCATTGCCATTTGTTAACGCTTATTTCTCGTAAGGGTCTGTAGAGTTAGGATTTTAAATATTAAATAATAGTTAAATAAGGGAAAGGCTTTATTTTGTTCACTGTTACACCCTTATTGCTTGGAGCATTGTCTGAAATATAAACCTTTGTGACAAGAGTCAATGAAATAATTCTCTGATAATTGGAGAGGAGACTTTAAGAATAGCTGGAAGACATACTACATAAACCTATTCAGTATAAATTCTGCTAATATGTGTAATACTCTGAAACTTCCTTGACTCTCATACACTTGGCAGATTTATCATTTCTTCTTATTTGCCCTATGTAGGGACGTGCTGCCTTAACACAAGAGAAAGAGGAATTTGCCCATGAACATAAAGAAATGAAGAACCTTGAAGCCATCGTTCAAGATATAAAACCAACTGCCCTCATTGGTGAGCTTTGGCTTCTTCCCTCTCCTGTAAACCCTGTCCCCGCCCCACGTGGGCCTGATTTGTTTCCTTACGGTTAATTTTTTTAAATTACTTATTGATTTATCTTATTTTTGGCTGCACTGGGTCTTTGTTGCTGCACGAGGGCTGTCTCTGGTAGTGGTTGCTCCTCCTGTTGCAGTGCGTGGGCTTCTCACCGACGTAGCTTTGCTTGCTGTGGAGCCAGGGCTGTGGGCCACGTGGTCCTTCAGTAGCTGCGGTCCACGGGCTTAGCTGCCGCATCGCGTGTGGACTCCTCCCAGACCCGGGATCGAACCCGTGACCCTGCACTGGCAGGCGGGATTCCTGTCCACTGTACCACCAGCGAAGTGCTCTTGCTGATAATTTTTGAGACATTCTTTAGCTTTTTGAAATTCTGGTCTTGGAATTACACAAAGTTACCTATTCCCTGAAGCAGCAGTGCCCCCTAGACGCCTAGATTTGTAAATTCAGTGCCGCCTTGTTACCGATGATGCCAGCTGAGGGGGGTGGTTCCCTTTGCTAACTCTGTCAACCTGTCAATACCTGGCACATCCAGCACTTTGCCAGGCCAGTTATTCCAAACAGACAGTGGCTCTCGGATGGGGGCGATTTTGCCCAGTTAAGAAACATTTGGCAACGTCTGGAGACATTTTTGTTGTCACAGCTGGAGGGAGATTGTCATTGGGTGGAGACCAAGGGACACTGTTCCACCTCCTCCACCGCCCAGGAAAGCACCCCTGCCCCCAACAAGGAATTGTCCAGCCCATTGCTCATGGGGCCAAGGTTAAGAAAGACTGAAAACAGGGACTGTAATTTCACGTCTTTATATCTTCCCCATAGCAGACAACATGGTAGTTTCCATACTGCACGCGCACAGAAAGATGTTCAGTGTGGACGAATTTGTTGTGGTTGGAAAAATATCTCAAAGTTTTGAAGCTTTATATCCTTTATTTTGTGTGTGTGTAATGCCAGCCCTTACTTGGTCTTCCATTCCATTTGCAACAGATGACGATTTTGAGAATAAGGATGAGAACCCTAATAAAAACAAGTGTTTACTCCATGACAGCAACCATAGTAAACCTTCATTGTTTTTTTATAAAATGTGTTCTATCAGGAATCTTACTGTTTAAAATTTTCATGATGCTAACTGCTTTGTCTGTTCAAATTCCTTCAATGAGTCATACTCCAGTTCTGTCATTGAATGGGATGATTGACTTAAGTGTTAGCACTGGATAATAAAACATGATTACTTGGTAGCCTCAGACACTGAAATAAACTTCTAGAATTGTTTATAGAGAGATAATATATATTAGATACATTTATTTTCCAATAAAAATGCCTATTATCAGAATTCCTAGTGATTGGTCATTAAATCTACTCATGAGCCGAATATTAAAACTCTTGTTTTTTTTTTTTTTTTTTTTGTTAGATACTATAACCTTAAAGGCTATTGGCATTAACAGACACCTCTTTTTGTCATTTTCATACAAATATTCTGTATTGCTTAGGGTATATTACAAAATGACCTGACGTGTCTCATTGTTTGGTGGGGCTGGGGGTGGGGGGGGGCATTGGATTAAATAACCAATGATGGCCCTGTTCACTGGTTTCTTGTTTCTCTGTTAGGAGTTGCTGCGATTGGTGGTGCGTTCTCAGAACAAATTATCAAAGACATGGCAGCCTTCAATGAACGGCCTATTATTTTTGCCTTGAGTAATCCAACTAGTAAAGCAGAATGTACTGCAGAGCAGTGCTATAAACTGACCAAGGTAAAGGAAAAAAAAAACATAACTGATATTTTAATAGTCAAATTGTAATTCTTTGTAGGGAAGCCCAGGGTATCTAAGGTGTCTGCCAGTTAACCTTTAAACATTTTACAACCAAGAGTGAAGGCGAAGTAAACAGAAGGATAAGAACCATATCCTTTTTTAGAGTGTCATATAAATCCTGTTCTTCAATAAAACAGAATAAACTTTGTAATGTTTTATTGACAATTTTCCTTAAGTGCTTTGGAAGTATCTAAGATCTAAACATAAAAGTTAAAGAGGAAAAAGCTTGATCCTAGATGCTTATTAAAATAACTTTTAACTAGCTATTCCTAAACACAAGCATACAGTATAAAACCACAGCCTTATTTTTACTTTGCTGACTGCTCCTGGGTTTGGATTTTGATGCTGTGGATGGAGCATTTGGGCAGTTATTTTGACATCCAGCCAGGTTGGTATAGGCATCCTTAAAGCTTCAATACATAACTATTTCCAAAACATGTTTATGCTTTTCAAGGGCATTTCTTAGACTGTGATGCTTTATTTGTTGAGGGTTTCCTATCCCTGTTTTCAAGGACTGAGCAGTTTCATCTGTATCGCTTCCCAGATCACACAGATGCCCCCTCGCTTTGACTGGCAGTCTGGAGTCTAGCCCCTGACAGGCCCTGAGTTCATGCTGTCTTAAAACTTGTAAATACGAGGTTCCTCAAAAACATGAGAAAATATTGGGTTGGTCAAAAAGTTTGTTTGAGTTTTCCATATGAACTTTTTGGCCAACCCAATATTAAGACTAGGGGGAAAAAATATAAAGACAGTTTTTTACAATTATTGATAATTTATTCTTATTTGCTAATCCCTCTTGTGCTAGTGAATTTTTTTTCCTATGGGACTTTCCAGATAATTATTTACAATGTATAAAATTTGTCCCAATGATTACATGGAAGTGTGTTGACCCCTAAACTCTAATCTACAATGTCAGCCTTTCTAAGATTCAAACTCCAACCCATCACTTTTGTCTTCAGAAGCCTCTAGGCTAGGGATGGTTGATGGCCCTGTGTGTTGGACCACAGCCAACAACGGGTGGTGGTCATGGGGTCTCCTGTAGTTTGTACGCTTCTCCTTGGAGGAGAGAGGAAGATAGAGAAAAATAAGCACCCACTTCAGAACTTACCACCAACATCATGAGAGCCTGCTCATTCACACTTACTAGGGAGTCAATGAAAAATCAGACCTCTTTCTAAGTACTAAATACTTGCACTATTCTCTTAGGATCCATCTGTTTGAAGACACCCTGCCTCTTTTCACGGTTGCGTGTCTGTCTTGCAGGGTCGCGCCATTTTTGCCAGCGGCAGTCCTTTTGATCCCGTTACCCTTCCGAGTGGAAAGACTCTTTATCCTGGCCAAGGCAACAATTCCTACGTGTTCCCTGGAGTTGCTCTTGGTGTTGTGGCGTGTGGACTGAGGCATATCACGGATAAGATTTTTCTCACCACTGCTGAGGTATTGTAAAATACTGTCTGTCTGTCAAGGCTGTGACAGATCAGCTCGTTGTAGGCCATCTGCATCTCAGCTCACTCCCTAGAAGGTGTAAAGTCCGAGGATCAAATCTTTCCCCCAGGGGAGTAAGGGGTGGGTTGTAAGTTCACAGTGAGTCACTAGTAAGCATTGTTCTTCTGTAGCCAGCAGAAAGACTGTGTTCTGATCCCTTAAAAGGGACCTTTTTTAAATTGATGTACAATATTATATAAATTACAGGTGTACAACATAATGATCCATCATTTCCCACGGTTGTACTCCATCTGTGCCTATTATAAAACACTGGCTGTATTCCCGTGCTGCACAATATGCCTTGTAGTTTGTTTTATACACAGTAGTTTGTGCCTCTTAACCCCACCTCTTATTTGCCACTCCTCCTTCCCTCTCCCCACCGGTAACCGCTAGTTTGTTGTCTGTGTCCATGAGTCTGCTGCTGCTTGGTCATATTCACTATTTTGTTGCATTTTTTAGGTTCCACATATAAGTGACATCATACAACATTTATCTTTCTTTGCCTGACTTATTTCACATAGCATAATGTCCTTCAAGTCTATCTCTGTTGCTGCAGATGGCAAATTTTCACTTTTTTATGGCTGAGTAGTGTTCCATTATATGTATATACCACATCTTCTTTAGCCATTCATCTTGATGATGCTTATGTTACATCCATATCATGGCAGTTGTAAATAATGCTGCTCTGAACATAGGGACACGTGTATTTTTTTTCAAATTATAGTTTTGTCTAGATATATACATCCATACACTCTGAAGTGGAATTTCTGGGTCATATGGTAGTTCTAATTTTAGTTTGAGAAACTTCCATACTATTTCCACAGTGGCTGTACCAGTTTGCATTCTCATTAACAGAGTTCAAGAGAAGGAACTTTAAAAAAAAAAATCTGAAAATTTTGATCAAGTTCTGTGACAATAATGAGAACATTAAAATTTTTGTTTCCAAATCATGAAATAAGATTTCTCATGATTTCATGGGAATCTTCTATGGAGAAGATTTCTATGGAGAACCTTCCTAAATGATGACATTCTCATGATTTGAAATAAAAGTCTGATTTGGTATAGTGAAGAAATGTTTATCATTCAGGGTTCAGTGCAGAATACAGCAACCACTATAGTATTTCAGCTAAGAAGAAATTAAAACAGAGAGTTTGGTCTTTGTAAAGTCATTAAAAGGACAGAAGCAGGCTCTTCCGTGGGCCTCCAGAAAAGATTCACAGAACACACAGCAGACCCAGTAAGGACGCTGCATTACACTACTGTTTGGCACTCTGAAGGATCTGAAATTTCACCTTTGCTATTTAGTTGCTAAGTCATGTCTGACTCTTTTGCAGCCCCATGGACTGTAGCCTGCCAGGCTCCTCTGTGCATGGGATTTCCCAGGCAAGAATATTGGAGTGGGTTGCCGTTTCCTTCTCCAAGGGATCTTCCTGACTCAGGGATCAAACCTGCGTCTCCTGCATTGGCTGGTTGATTCTTTACCACTGAGCTACCAGGGAAGCCAAAAATTCAACCTGACTTGCAGGCTAGCAAGTCAGCCTGCCTCAGATTCACAGATGCTGGCAAAGGACACAGAACTCCTAGGTCAGATAGAGGAATTTATTACTCCTAGCACAAGAGCTAATGGGAACCTCAGGCTCCCATCAGTTTCCCTTCCCTCCCAAGCTTCAGGAGGATGACACAGTGGTTGGACCTTCATTTGTGAAATCATGAGCTTGTGATCATCAGAGTGTTCATCTGGTTGATACTTTTGAGGTGGATGCAATTCATGGGGAGAAATTTAAATGAGTTTCTTCTCTTAAAATTAACCCACTGCACAACGTGCTAACTGACCCGAACCACATCCAGACTGATTAACATTCACGTGATTTCATCACATATACAGGCTTTTCTCCCCACCGTGAAAGATGTGTATGTTACTGGCGTGATCTCAAGGAGCACAACCCCAGGGTTTCGCACTTGTCATTCCGTGAGAACATCTGTCTGTCAGCCCTCCTGCTCGGTCTCTTGTCCTCACTGCACGATGGCTAGGGTTTCAGAGCTTCTTTGACTCAAAAAGTCGTGTTAAACGTAAGTAGATGCCTACCTACTGAGAGCTTTCAAAGTTGTTCTTACATTAAGGAAAATGTAGTCATTGTCTTTTATAGCAGCCACATCAGAAGAAGAAAGATGATCTTTTTCGGCTGCCAGTGATTTCTTTCCTAAATAACTCCAGCACCCTCTAGTGACAGATTTCTAGCTGATGATCTCTCGGGCCGAATCTTTTGGCCTTTTCATCACTTTCTTCTTAGGCATCACATAATATTTCTGTTTCTTATGCCACATCAGTGGTTTCTTTGTGTCCCTTTCAAGTCCCTTTAAAAAATTTTCATTAGCGTACAGTTGCTTTACAGTGTTGTATTAGTTTCTGCTGTACAGCAAAGTGAATCAGCCACATGCATACATGGATCCTCTCTTTTGTGGATTTCTATCCCTTTCAGGTCACCACAGAGCATTCCCTGTGCCCTCTAGTTGTTACCTATTGACTAAGCTTCTTCCCAAAATTCGTTGTCTTTTGTTCTCATTTTTCTCTTTTAATTTCTGCTTTCAGAGATCTCACTCTTTCTCTCGTTTCCATTGTCGTCATTCTGAAAGGGACCAAATATGTGTATCTCTGTTCTTATCTTTTACCACATCTCCTGTGACCCAATGGGTATTTCCACCAAAATGCCCTGCTGTTTCTTTAAATAAAGATGTGAAAAAAACATCTTTCGTCTTCCCTCACCCTCAATATCCGCATTTCTCTTTGTGACACCCACTTTGTAAGCAGGCTCCAAAGCTTGGAAGACTGCCCTTCTTTTCATCCTCCCTAATCCCAAAGCCTTGAAATATACCACGCCTAGGAACAGCCATGGGACTGCCCTGTGTATCGCCTTGACCTGAAATGATTCCTTCTCCACTGGTCTAAGCCTATCTTCAGATCATGGCTTAAGTCCTGCCTTATCCTTGGCTCTTTCTGTGACTGCTCTGAATTATTTTTATCTTTCTCCTTAGCCATGACTATTTTTAGCAAACTCTTTGATATTTCATTTGATTCCTCATTGTATTATGCTTTCAAGTGTTTCACATATCAAACAGTCAAGTCTTGCCTTATAACTAAGTCATATGTGATATTCTGTAAAAACAGAAGGTCTCCCATATACATCTTTCAGAAGACCAGTAGCACCTAACACCATGCTAAAACACATAGCAGAAACTTACTAAATACTTATTCAATTAAATAAAACTAGTCACTGGTATTTATCAGTGAGAATACAATACTACAGACACGCCTCTTGTTCAGTGGCTAAGTCTTCTCTGACTCTCTGGGACCCCTTGGACTACAGCACACCAGGCTTCCCTGTCCTTCACTATCTCCCAAAGCTTACTCAAACTCATGTCCATTGAGTTGATGATGCCATCCAACCATCTCATCCTCTGCCGTCTCCTTCTCTTCCCGCCTTCAATCTTTCCCAGCATCAGGGTCTTTTCCAGTGAGTTGGTTCTTCGCATCAGGTGGCCAAAGAATTGGAGCTTCAGCTTCAGCATCAGTCCTTCCAATGAATATTCAGGGTTGATTTCCTTTAGGATTGACTGTTTTGATTCACTTGCTGTCAAAGGGATTCTCAAGAGTCTTCTCCAGCACCATGATTCAAAATGATCAGTTCTTTGGTGCTCAGCCTTCCTTGTGGTCCAACCCTCACGTCCGTAAATGACTACTGGAAAAACTATAGCTTTGACTAAATGGCTCTTTGTCTGTAAAGTCTCTGCTTTTGAATGCACTGTCTAGGTTTGTCACAGATTTTCTTCCAAGGAGCAAGTGTCTTTTAATTTCATGGCTGTAGTCACTGCCTGCAGTGATTTTGGAACCCAGGAAAATAAAGTCTGTCACTGTTTCAGTTTTTTCGCCATGAAGTGATGGGAGCAGATGCCATGACCTTGTCTTTCTGAATGTTGAGTTTTAAGCCAGCTCTTTCACTGTCCTCTTTCACTCTTATCGAGATGCTTTTTAGTTCTTCTTCGCTTTCTGCCATTAGAGTGGTATCATCTGCATATGTGAGGTTGTTGATATTTCTCCCACAATCTTGATTCCAGCTTGTGATTCATCCAGCCTGGCATTTCTCATGATGCACTCTGCATATAAGTCAAATAAGCAGGGTGACAATATACAGCCTTGACATACTCCTTTCCCAGTTTTGAACCTGTCTCTTGTTCCATGTCCGGTTCTAACTGTTGCTTCTTGACCTGCATATAGGTTTCTCAGGAGGCAGGTCAGGTAGTCTGGTGTTCTCATCTCTTTAAGAATTTTCTGCAGCCTCTAGAATGCACAAAAAGAAGAATGCTCTTGTCTCTATTTTGTAGTTAACAAAAGTAGCATGTAAGAGATCTCGGTGAATGTTTTGTTTGGCCACCACATATCTAGTAACTGTTAGGATTATTGTCAAAATGCTAGTTGGCTCTCTTATGGAACTAGAAATCCCACGGATTGGCACCAATCCCAAAGACTATTGCTGCAGATTTTTATATCACAAAGAGATTTTTGGCTTTCTTGGTCCTCTGGACAGTCTCTTGGACTTAGAGTGTTCAGGGTCAGCAATACAGACTCCCAAGTAGTCTGTACAGCAGCCTGAAACAGTCTCCTGTCTCCGGTTCACATCTGGGAGGCAGACTTGGTCCTCCTGCCCTCACACCCCTCCTCCTAAATCACCTTCCCCACCCTCTCTAATGTCTGCCCAGATGACTGTAGAGGGGATCCCCCTGACAACAGCACCTGGAGGAGACGGTGATTCATGTAAGTCACTGGATAACTGAAAACCCAGCTAATTTTAATATTCATATAGTGCACCCCACTCCAGTACTCTTGCCTGGGAAATCCCATGGACGGAGGAGCCTGGTGGGCTGCAGTCCATGGGGTCGCTAGGAGTTGGACACGACTAAGCGACTTCACTTTCACTTTTCACTTTCATGCATTGGAGAAGGAAATGGCAACCCACTCCAGTACTCTTGCCTGGAAAATCCCAGGGACGGGGGATCTTGGTGGGCTGCCATCTATGGGGTCGCACAGAGTCGGACACGACTGAAGCGACTTAGCAGCAGCAGCAGCAATGCTATCTAATGTATAAGCCAAATTCAAATTTTGTCAGTTATTTATAAAAGACCTTTATAACTTGCAGAGTGCTCTTTTCATATGCAGGAACATCTCAGCCTCTCTGTCTTTTCTGGCAATGGCATTTTGAAGAGCACAGGCTAGTTGTTTTTCGCAGTGTTCCTCATGATTTAATTCAAGTTATGTGGTTATAGGGTTTGGTTTAGTTGGCCCAATAATCATATCCTTCTCGGTACATCACATCAAGAAGCTCATGATGTCACTTTGTCTCATCTGTAAGCTATTTCATTGAGGTATGATTGACAAAAAGCCACAAATCTTTCAACTTGAGTTTAGAGATAAATATACACCTTTGAAGCCATCACCACAATCCATACCATAAACAAATATATTACCTCCAGAAGTTTTTCCCACCCTCTTTATTATGTGTGTGTGTGTGTGTGTCTGTGTGATAAGAACATTTAACGTAAAATATCTACCCTTGTAGCACATTTTTATGTCTACACTGTTTCCTTTAGAAACAGGGAGTGTGTGGGGACAGCCCACGCTGAAGCTGATTAGATGGTTCACATGATCCAAAATCTGTGTAACATTAATATCCTGCTCTGCAGTGTGACTCAGATATAGCTGTCTCAGTCTCCTGTCTGCCTCCCATATAAGAGTACGTGAGCTGGGAGTCAGGCATGACCGACCTCTCCCCGCTCTGCTTCCAGGCCCTTTCCTGTCACTTCTCTCATTGTCCTCTGAATTGCTTACTCCTCTGCCCCCGGTGCTCTAGTGCATCGGGTCAGAAAGCTGCCAGCATTTCACGGTGCAGTAGAAGAGGAACTGAGTTAAGAGGAAACCCAGATGCTTATCACCATCTTTTTCGCTAATTATCTTCTCCCCCCAGTCTCCAAAACACTCGCATACACACACCAGTCTCTAAGCCTCTCTGAGCTCCATTTTCCATTGAGAGAGGGAGAGACGCAAGTGCTCATGACATTCATGTGATCTGCTTTTATCTATAACGATATTCACCATTTTCCTCACAACTACCACGTTGTATGATATGAAGTATTTTTTTTTGTCTTTATTTTTTTTTTAAGGTCATAGCTCAGCAAGTATCAGATAAACACTTGGAGGAGGGCCGGCTTTATCCTCCTTTGGACACCATTAGAGATGTTTCTCTGAAAATTGCAGAAAAGGTAAAACCACTGTGGTTCAAGTCTCATTGTTTTTCCTTCCTTCTATGGCTAAGTGTGCATATTTAGACAGTGAAACGGTAGTAAAAATGTACTTCCTTGAGACGTCTGTGTCCACTTCTTATGTCAGAAGTCAGAGAAATGAGGCATGGTGCCCTGACAGAGCGTAGAAAGTGTATTTGATCCTTCGGCATGGGTTGAATCTTTGATTCCCCTACCCTTCTTTTTCTCTCCCAGAATTGAAGTAATTCATCAGGCTTTCATTTCAGCTAAGCTTCCCCAACTTCACCCTTTATTGTTTGGTATTTTTCATATAACACTGTGATAGTCACCACAATATTGCAAGTATGATAGAGTGACGTTTAGGCCTTTAACCACCCAAGTCTCTGTGATATGCGACATCTTAAAAATCACAGTTGATTAAATTGGGCAGGAAGCAAAACAGTGAGAACAGAGAACTCAAAGCTGTTGAGGTGGCAGATGAACTCTTCAAGGAGATAGTCAAGAAGAACCATAATTTTCTGTAACTAAGATGAGAGAGAAATGGACTTTTTTGTAGGGTGGTTGTATTCATCTGCTAGGGCTGCCATAGTAAACTGCCACCAGCTGGGTGACTTACACAACAGAAATTAACTTTCTCACAGATCTGGAGGCCGGAAATCTAAGATGAAAGGGGTTGGCAGGTCCAGTTTCTTTGGAGGCCTCTCCTTGGTTTGTTGATGACCACCTTCTCACTGGGTCCTCTTGTGGCCTTTCTTCTGTGTGTGCCTATCCTTGGGGGCTCTCTGTGTGTCCGTATTTTCCGTTTTTACAAGAACTCCAGTCAGCTTGGGTTAGGGCTCACCCAAACGGTCTCATTTTAACTTAATTATCTCTCCAAAGACCTTGTCTCCAAATGCAGTCCCACTCTGAGTTACTGGAGGTTAAGGCATCACATTTTGGGGTAGCATAGTTCAGCCCACAGGAGTAGTCACATGTTGAAACTGGAATTTCTCAACCTCAGGCCTGTGCACATGACTCTCTGTGCACTGGGTAACTCTTTGTTGTGGGGGCTACTCAGGGATTATAGATGGTTTAGCGGCATCCCTGGTCCTTATTCACCAGACGCCAGTAGCCTCTGCAACAGATGTGACAGCTGAAGATGTCTCCAGACATTGCCAAATGTCCACTTGGAGGCAGAATTGCTCCTGGCTGAAAGTAAAAATTTATTAACAAATTTATCAAAACAGTCCCGCTTAGGATTCATACGTCATTATTTATCTTGTTGATTGAAAGTAAGTGCTTCAAAAACCAAGTAATCAAAACAAACAAACAAACAAAAAAAACCTTTAAATAATTCTGCTTGGTTATCTGTTCATGGAAGAGTATCCTCATGGTTTGTCCCAATTTGTCTCTACTAGTTTTAAACCCCTAATAGTTTGGATTATTAGTGCATGGAACATCACATTGTCATGTTAAGTTCCTTTTGAAGATTTCAATGAAAAGGAGTAGCATATGATCAGAGGAGAAAGTAAGATGATGAAGGACAGTAGGAGAGTACAAAGGACTCCGACATTTCTCCAGGCAAGAAGACTGGAGTGGGTAGCTATTCCCTTGAAATGGTTGAATTTTGTTGTCAGTGAATTGTAACTCAAGAATATCTGTTAAAACATAGTA
The DNA here is from genome assembly GCF_002263795.3 of Bos taurus. NCBI lineage: Eukaryota > Metazoa > Chordata > Mammalia > Artiodactyla > Bovidae > Bos > Bos taurus. Next base: position 23,135,265 of record NC_037336.1, on the reverse strand, counting down.
ATACCATCTCATAGGCACTCTGGAAAGTGGAAAATACCTGATATTCTACTTTTCTAATGCAAGTATTGTCATCCTTTATTTTGGTGTGTTTGGTTGCAGTCTTTTTTCATTGGGTTGCTTTCTTTTCTAACATCATTATAATAAGGTATAAGCATGTATTCACATACTTTGATTCCTATTTTTTATAAGCGTTTATCCATAATATAGCACAGTCTTTATAACTTTAATTTTTCAGAAATGCATAATTTTACATTGAGAAGAGATAATCATTCTAATATTCTTCAAAATCACACTTATTCAAATAAGTCTGTCATACAAACAGCTCTTTAAGAATTGCATTCTTAAAAAACTGGAGTGAATTAAAGAGCACATGGGGAGTGATTAATTTTGACAGTGGAATCCGTTTTTCTCAACACAGGGGAGGAGAAAATGTCAAGACATGGAGGAGATAGTTTGAGATGATGAGAAATTGAGAGTTTTCTCTGATTAGTTGGAATTTCCTCAGCAAAGTGAGGAGAATCAAATTGATACATGATGGGAAGGCAAGGTTTGAAATTGACTTGAGAGGAAGTGTTTTGTGTGTTTGTTTTTGAGTTTTAAAGAATAAAAGCATCATGTGTAACCATGTGGGACCAAGTAAAGTTAGGAAAAGTGTGACATGTCAGGCGACAACTATGAAAGGAGAAAGTGCTGAGGATCACCCTGGCCGGGGACTAGAATGGGGACTGTGACAGAAAGGCATGGAGACGAGGTTCTGTGACACCAGTCAGGCAGGGGGCGCGGAGACTGCCCCCGGAGCCCCACAGATTAGGGTGAGCGTCGCCTTAACTGTGGGATGAATAAAGAGATTCTGTAGGAGGCTCAAAATCGAGATTGCTCAAAGTGCAGGATATCTGAGTTCAAACTCTGTTTAAGGTATTGAGTTCAAGTTAACTATCAGGTCATTTCAAGGCTTTTAAGACTGACTCATCTGAGAAATTCTGGTAGGCTCACCCATGAGTAAATCTCTGGCAGCCACACTTTCCTTTGTTGCTGACATCATAGTCTCCTCTTGTTACATGATTGCCTTTTCACTTTATATCTTTGTGATCATGTGTTCTTATTATAATACATTGAAGTTTTTGGGAATAGGCAAGATGTAAATTATTTTAATCTTTTGAAATGGATATAAAATTTATTTTTTTATGGAGGTATAGTTGATTTACACTGTTGTATTAATTTCTGCTGTACAGCAAAGCAATGCAGTTTTATATATACACACACACATACACACACTTTCTTTTTTATATTCTTTTCTGTTATGGTTATCATATTCAATATAATTCCCTGTGCTCTGCAGTAGGACCTTGCTGTTTTTCTATCCTGTGTATACTGATAATACCTGACACCTGCTAACCTCAATCCCCTACTTCAGTCCTCCCCTTGGCGACCACAAGTCTGTTCTTTGTGCCCATGAGTCTGTTTCTCTTTCATAGATAGCTTCATTTATGTCAGGTTTTAGATTCTACATATAATTGGTATCATATGGCATATGTCTTTTTCTGACTTATTTCATGTAGTATGATAATCTCTAGTTGCATCCATGTTGTGGCAAATGGCATTATTTTGTCCTTTTTTTAATAGCTGGTTAGTATTCCATTGTGTTTATTTACTGTGTCTTTATCCATTCATCTGTTAATGAAATCAGATGAAAAGTTTCTGATGTGCTCATCATCACCTCTATTCATTAAAATAATTAATATTCTTTTATTTCTAGATTGTGAAAGATGCATACCAAGAAAAGACAGCCACAGTTTATCCTGAACCCCCAAACAAGGAAGCATTTGTCCGCTCTCAGATGTATAGCACTGACTATGACCAGATTCTACCTGATTGTTATCCTTGGCCTAAAGAGGCCCAGAAAATACAGACCAAACTTGACTAGTAGCATAATAGCTGACATTTCTAACTCCATTAATGAGGTCTTGAAGTCTTTCATGATTTTCAAAGATTGAAATCTTTTATAACGATTCATAATATGCTAGATTACAATAATTTTACTTTAACAACCTAAAAATTTACAGAAGAATATTAATATACTTTAGTGTGATTATCTCATTGAACAATTTGCTTCATTTACTTTCTGGTTATTTATGGTTTTCATCTTAATTATCTTTAAAAGCTATTGTAACTACCACTGAGAAACCCATCATTTTTATATAGGGAACTAAGGGGGAGTCCAAAATTAGTAATAAATTGATATGATCAGTATTAAAATCCATAATTCTTTTGTTGCTCACTTTATTAAAAATCGACTTAAAAGATTAAAATCAATTTAGGCATGGACGAACTTTCGCTAAAAACAGAAACAACACTTTGTTGCCTAGAGAAAAATAACTCCTCAGGTATTTTTATGCCAATCCTGGATTATATGTGCTCTTTTGATGCAACAGAATTCTAACATTTCTAAGAAAGATCATTGCTGTTTACAATGCCTCGTGCAGCCTTAGATTTTAATACTCTTTCGACATTATTCCGTCTCCTTAACACCGTGGTCCTCCATCAGAAATCCCTTCGTAAAAGCACCTTTCTTTCTCCCCGACCAATGCCCCGTCCTTCAGCCCTGCACGTTGCTGCTGGGCCCTCGCAGACCATGGCCCTGTCCTGAGGTTGGTGGCTTCAGCTGAGCACAGCCTGAGAAGTGGGCAGAGCAGAGAGAGTGGGGGCCATCTTGAGAAAGGGCTGCCTGTGGGGTCAACGTCTTCAGACACACATCTCCAGAGTCAAGGCAAGCGGGGTTCCCAACTGAGTAACCTGCCCAAGCGTCCCCTTGAGTAGCTCAGGTAATTAAGAGCTCGTTGTGTTACAGCAAACTCACCTTCCTCTGAGTTTGAAGAAAATTTTGTCACCTCTTCCCTAATATCAGAAACCTTCTTTACATCAGATATTAAAATATTCTAATGACTATCAGTAGTTACAGTCCAGAAATGAACGTTAATTTCAGGTTTTACTTTAGAAATTAATAAACCAGTGCAGACAAGTTAAAATTCTTAAGCTCAGGTACAATAACATTTACTATTTATTTACAGAATTATATGGAGACTTCTTGTTTTTGAAGTAAGGCTTTCAAGGAGTATAAGAAAATGTTCGGATAAACTGTAGTAATAAATGATTTCACTGAAAGTTACACAAATTGTTGTAGTAGAAGGGGTAGGGGTATTTCTGAAGGTAACGGTTAGTCAAGAATTGCCTCAATATAGTTATTTTGAAAAGATCTGGAATGCCTTTTCTAGTTTTCATCATTTCTTGTCTAGTTTTCATGTTGTCTTGTAGCTCTAACTAAATGTATTTACCTATGCAAATGATTTATTAAAGCACTAGAAAAAGCAAATGAATAAAATGAGGAAGTAATTGTCTTTTTCTCAAAATATTGTTACGCTTAAAAATGACAGTGCTGGGTTTTGGCAGTCATATGATTGAGAATTTTGAATTTTAAAAATATTCTAAGCTGATTTCACTTTGAACTTCATTCATTTAATACATGTGTGGTCATTTAGTACATGTTTGCTGTATACTGTTAACAGTGAGCTACTTCGTTATCCTCAGAGAAAGATAATGAAGCAAACATTGGATGATCAGGTACCATGTAGTCTGCATCCTTTATCTTATTTAATGAAGTCCTCACCATTCCCATATGAAGTAGATACTTTAACGTGCCATGTCCGCAGAGCTCATAAGTGAAGGAGGGGAACTCTGCATCCGTGTTTACCTTTCTCCATCGTCTGTTTTGCATCTGCCAGAGTACAGTCAGAACAGTACTGTCTGATAAAAAAAAAGAAAGTGGGACACATGAGTAATTTCTGTGGTCCTATAAGAAGAAATGAAATGAAGTCACTCAGTCGTGTCTGACTCTTTGCGACCCCATGGACTGTAGCCTACTAGGCTTCTCCATTCATGGGATTTTCCAGGCAAGAGTACCGGACTGGGTTGCCATTTCCTTCTCCAATAAAAAGAAGAAACAGGTAGAATTCATGTTCATGTATTTTATTGGAACCAATATATCCAGAATATTATGAAAAGAATTGAGATATTGTTATACATTTTTACATTTCTTTTTTATTTCTATCATTTATTTATTGTGCTGAGTTGATTGCAGGACTCAGAATCTTCGATCTTCATTGAGGGATGCAAGGTCTTTTCGTTGTGGGTGGGGTGGTTTTAGTTGCAGCATGTGGGATCTAGCTCCCTGACCAGGGATGGAACCCGGACCACCTGCATTGGAAGCGCGGTCTTAGCCACTGGACCACCAGGGAAGTCCCCCTATTTTTGCATTATTTTGTTCACACTAAGCCTCCAACATCCAGGTATATACATCAGAGTCATGAGAAACATATAGAACAGTGTAATAGAACAGCTCACAGACGGACGCCCTGAATAGTTACAAAAGTAGCACAAAAATCAGTACATAAAGAATGGTGTTCAGTAACCGGATTGGGACAGCCGACCTACTACATGGAGAAAATGGAAACTGGAGCCCTGCCTCACCCTATGTAAAAAGGAAGACTTCAGATGGATGAAAGACCTAAATACAAATGGTAAAAAATGTAAGTTAATAAAAATTGATGTAGCAATGTATCTTTGGTACCCTTCCCCCACTCCCATGCCACCTCCTGCCGGCCAAACACAAACATGAAGTGAAAAATGGATGGATTGCCTTATCTAAGGATAGGAAGGTTTTGCCTGGTAAGTGGGTGCTGCCATTTAACAGTATAAAGTGAAGAAATCGAGGACTGTGGAATAGGTTGATTGCTTTTACAGAGATGGACTCATAAACAGATAATTTAGGCTCAGGGGCTTAAATTCTCAGTTCTAGTCACTGTATCAGATCAGATCAGTCACTCAGTTGTGTCCGACTCTTTGCGACCCCATGAATTGCAGCACACCAGGCCTCCCTGTCTATCACCAACTCCTGGAGTTCACTCAGACTCACGTCCATCGAGTCAGTCATGCCATCCAGCCATCTCATCCTCTGTCGTCCCCTTCTCCTCTTGCCCCCAATCCCTCCCAGCATCAGAGTCTTTTCCAATGAGTCAACTCTTCTCATGAGGTGGCCAAAGTACTGGAGTTTCAGCTGTAGCATCATTCCTTCCAAAGAAATCCCAGGGCTGATCTCCTTCAGAATGGACTGGTTGGATCTCCTTGCAGTCCAAGGGACTCTCAAGAGTCTTCTCCAACACCACAGTTCAAAAGCATCAATTCTTCGGTGCTCAGCCTTCTTCACAGTCCAACTCTCACATCCATACATGACCACTGGAAAAACCATAGCCTTGACTAGACAAACCTTTGTTGGCAAGATAATGTCTCTGTTTTGAATATGCTATCTATGTTGGTCATAACTTTCCTTCCAAGGAGTAAGCGTTTTTTAATTTCATGGCTGCCGTCACCATCTGTAGTGATTTTGGAGCCCAGAAAAACAAAGTCTGGCACTGTTTCCACTGTTTCCCCATCTATTTCCCATGAAGTGATGGGACCAGATGCCATAATCTTCGTCTTCTGAATGTTGAGCTTTAAGCCAACTTTTTCGCTCTCCACTTTCACTTTCATCAAGAGGCTTTTGAGTTCCTCTTCACTTTCTGCCATAAGGGTGGTGTCACCTGCATATCTGAGGTTATTGATATTTCTTCCAGCAATCTTGACTCCAGCTTGTGCTTCTTCCAGTCCAGCGTTTCTCATGATGTACTCTGCATATAAGTTAAATAAGCAGGGTGACAATATACAGCCTTGACGAACTCCTTTTCCTATTTGGAACCAGTCTGTTGTTCCATGTCCAGTTCTAACTGTTGCTTCCTGACCTGTATAAACTCTAGGGAAAAAAAATGCCTTTTTTTCTAATTAACTTATTTTTTATTGAAGGATAATTGCTTTACAGAATTTTGCTGTTTTCTGTCAAACCTCAACATGAATCAGCCATAGGTATACATATATCCCCTCCCTTTTGAAACTCCTTCCCATCTCCTTGCCCATCCCATCCCTCTAGGTTGATACAGTGCCCCTGTTACTTGCTATAAGACTGAAACAACAGAAACCCAAAATCATAGGTCATCCTGCTGGTTGCCAAATTTTAAGAGGAGTTGCATTCACAACCTCACCAGGACTCTTATGTGAAACTAAAGAGTATTGACCAGGACACAGGAGGATGTTGATTTGGACTGGGGATCTCTGGGTAGGGGATTTGGAGGACTTGTAATACTCTAAACCAGGCTTGAGTTCTGACCATCCTGTGTCCCAGGAGACCCCTCACTCCCAGGCAAACCAGGACAGTTGGCAAGTCCTTCCTTGCTCATCAGCATGGGAGCTCTTCTGCCTACAGAGGTTGTAAATGCCTTGTGTGAAGAGCCCGTAACAACCTCACTCCATCCCCTCTTCCTCCTCCCGGGTGATGTCTCATATCTCCATAGGCATCATTTAGAGACCAGCATGGAGAGGAGCTGTGGTGGATACAATTAGAAAGGCAAACCCAGGAGGAGAAGACTCACAACAAAAAAAGTCTAGACTTTGCTCATTTATATTGCCAAAATCTCAGGAATTCTGAAAATGTTCTGAGGATGGAACAGTGTTATTTGGGATTGGGCCGACTTCATGGAGGGCTTCCCAGGTGGCTCAGTGGTAAAGAACCAGCCTGCCAATGCAGGAGCCACAGGAGACGTGGGTTCGATCACTAGGTCAGGAAGATCCCATGGAGGAGGAAATGGCAACCCCCAGTATTCTTGCCTGGAGAATCCCATGGACAAAGGAGCCTGGCTGGCTACAGTCCATAGGGTCATAAAGAGTTGGACACAACTGAGTGACAACACACACGCACACAGACTTGATAAATGGGGTGCACCGACTGCAGATCCTGCATTTAATGTGCTGCCTTGAGCAGCTGAAAATGCCTCTGCTTGTTGGTTTAGTTGACTGAAATGTAGACTTGACAATGATGCACACTAAATGAAATTGAGAACATGAATATTCCTTGAAATAATATAAAGGGATTCAAAGTTTACAAAGATAGGATTATATGAGTAGATTTGCAGTGGGCAAATCTGACAATTTCAATCCTAATGATCCCCTAAGTCTCCCAAGAAGACCTATTGGTGACCCTCCTTTCACTAAAGTCGAGATATAGACTGATGAAGGGATTAGTAGCGTCAATGAAAAGCATTTTAAAAAATCAAGGTATATTTAATATGTAACATATTAGTTTCAGGTTTACAAGGTAATGTGATATTTATATATTGCAAGATGGTCACCACAATAAATCACCATAGCTAGTTACAAACTTTTTTTCTTGTGATAAGAACTTTTAAAATTGTATTCAGTTCAGTTCAGTCACTCAGTCGTTTCCAACTCTTTGCCACCCCATGAATCGCAGCACACCAGGCCTCCCTGTCCATCACCAACTCCCAGAGTTCACCCAGACTCACGTCCATCGAGTCAGTGATGCCACCCAGCCATCTCATCCTCTGTCATCCCCTTCTCCTCCTGCCCCCAATCCCTCCCAGCATCAGAGTCTTTTCCAATGAGTCAACTCTTCACATGAGGTGGCCAAAGTAGTGGAGTTTCAGCTTTAGCATCATTCCTTCCAAAGAAATCCCAGGGCTGATCTCCTTCAGAATGGACTGGTTGGATCTCCTTGCAGTCCAAGGGACTCTCAAGAGTCTTCTCCAACACCACAGTTCAAAGGCATCAATTCTTCGGCGCTCAGCCTTCATCTTTCAAATATACAATATTATTAACTACAGTCATTATGTGCTATGCTAAGTAGCTTCAGTCATGTCCAACTCTTTGCTACCTCATGGACTGTAGTGTGTCAGGCTCCTAAGTCCATGGGATTTTCCAGACAAGAATATTGGAGTGGGTTGCCATACCCTCCTCCAGGGAGTCTTCCTGACTCAGGGATCGAACCCACATCTCTTAAATCTTCTGCATTGGCAGCTGGGTTCTTTACCAACAATGCTATTAAATCCCCATGACTTACGACTGATCATTCATACTTTTTGACCCCTTCACCCATTTTGCCCACTCCTCCATCCCCTGTATCTGGCAATGACCAACCTGTTCTGTGTATTTGTGAGCTTGTCTTTTTTTTTTGGATTCCATATATAAGTGAGATTACAGGATATTTGTCTTTTTCTAACTGACTTATATCACTTAGTATAATGCCCCTGAAGTCCATCCTGTTGTTGCAAATGGTCAGATTTTGTTTTTTTTAATGGGGTGTGTGTGTTTTCTTTACCCATTGCATACTTACATGTCTTGGTTGTAGTGCATATTACTGCAGTAGGGCAGCAAACTAGTTTTTATTTTCCTCAAATACTGAGAAATGGGATTGCTGGATCTTTGGTGGTTCTATTTTTAATGACTTTAGGAACCCGTGTACTTTTTCCATAGTGATTGTACCTACCAGTTTACATTTCCCCCTAGCAGTGCACAAAGGTTCCCTTTTCTGCACGTTCTTACCAACATGTTTTATTTCTTGTCTTTTTGATTATAGCTGTTCTAATGTGTTATCTCATTGTGGTTTTGGTTTGCGTTTCCCTGATGATTGGTGATGCTGAACATCTTTTCATGTACTTGTTAGCCATCTGTATATCTTCTTTGGAAAACTGTATTCAAATCTTCTGCCCATTTTGAAATCAGATTTTACTTATGAGTTGAGTTCTTTATATGTTTTGAATATTAGCCCCTTTTCAGATATGTACTTTGCAAATATTTTCTCTCAGTAGGTTGCCTTTACATTTTGTTGATGGCTTTCTTTGCTGTTAAGACCTTTTTAGTTTGATATAGTCCCACTTCATCATTTTTACTTTTGTTGACTATGCTTTTGGTGCCAAACACAAATATCATTGCCAAAATTGATGTTAAAGAGCTTAGCACCTGTTTTCTTCTAGTTTATGGACTTTAGGTCTTTCATTCAAGTCTTTAATCCATTTTGAGTTAATTTTTGTGTATAGTGTAAGATAGTGGTCTAGTATTTTTTCTTTTGCATGTGACTGTCCAGTTTTCCTAATAGCATCTGTTGGGAAGACTATCCTTTTGCCATTGTATATTCTTAGCTTCTTTGTCATAAATGATCATATATGTGTGGATTTCTTGGCTCTCTTAATCTGTTCCACTGATCTATGTGTGTGTTTTTATGCCAATACCACACTGTTTGTTTATTCATCTATTTAGTTGTTTGTCTGCATCAGATCTTAGTTGCATCACACAGGATGTTCATTGCATCATGCAGGATATTTTGTTGCAGCATATGGACTCTCTACTTGTAGCCTGCGAGCTTCAGTAGTTGTGGTATGTGGGTTCTCTGGTTGTGGTATTCAGGCTCCAGAGCACGTGGGCTTCGGTAGTTGTGGCGTGTAGGCTGTCTACTTGTGGCACACGGGTTCAGTAGGTGTGGTGCACAGACTTAGTTGCTCTGAGGTATGTGGGATTGTAGTTTCCTATTAAAGGATCAAACCTGCATCCCCTGCATTGCAGTGTGGATTCTTAGCTACTGGACCACCAGGGAATTCCCCATACTGTTTTGATTACTGTAGCTTTGTAGTATACTTTGAAATCAGGGAGTGTGATGTCTCCAGTTTTGTTCTCTCAAGAGTGCTTTGGTTATTCAGAGTCTTTTATCATGCTCTACAGATTTGAGGATTGTTTTTTCTATATCTCTGAAAAATGTTATTGTAATTTTGATAGGAATTGAATCTGTAGATTGCTTTGAGTAGTATGGACATTTTAATAATATTATTTTTCCTAATGAGCATATAATATCTTCACACTTATTTGTGTCATCTTCAGTTTCTTTCATCAGTGTCTTATAGTTTTCAGTGTACAGGTCTTTACCTCATTGGTTAAATTTATAGCTAGGTATTTTATTCTTTTTGGTACAATTATATGTGGGATTGTTTTCTTGATTCTTCTGATAATTCATTATTAGTGTATAGAAATACAACAGAATTTGTGTACTGATTTTGTACCCTGAAACTTTATTTCTTTATTCTAAAATTATTTTGTAGGGTCTCTAGGATTTTGTATATTTAATATCATGTCATCTGCATTTCAGAGAAGGTGATGGCACCCCACTTCAGTACTCTTGCCTGGAAAATCCCATGGACGGAGGAGCCTGGTGGGCTGCAGTCCATGGAGTCGCGAAGAGTCAGACACGACTGAGCAACTTCACTTTCACTTTTCACTTTCATGCATTGGAGAAGGAAATGGCAACCCACTCCAGTGTTCTTGCCTGGAGAATCCCAGGGACGGGGGAGCCTGGTGGGCTGCTGTCTCTGGGGTTGCACAGAGTCGGACAAGACTGAAGTGACTTAGCAGCAACAGCAGCATCTGCATAGAGACAGTTTTACTTTTTACTTTCCAATTTGGATGTCTTTTATTTCTTTTCTTGACTAATTGCTCTAGCTAGGACTTCCAATGCTTTGTTGAACAAAAATGACAAGAGTGGGCGTCCTTGTCTTGTTACTGATCTTAGAGGAAAAGCTTTCAGATTTTCCCCATTGAGTATAAATGATGTTAGCTATGGGCTTGTCATATATGCCTTTATGATGTTGAGATATGTTTCCCTGATACCCACTTTGTTGAGAGTTTTTAATAGATATTAAATTTTGTCAAATGCCTTTCCCGCATCTATTTGAAATGATCATTTGATTTTATATCCTTCATTTGGTAATATGACTGTATCACATTGATTGACATTCTGATGTTGAACCATCCTTGCATCCCTGGAATAAATCCTGCTTGATCATTGTATATGATCCTTTTAATGCTTTGTTGAATCTAATTTGCTAATATTTTATTGGGGACATTAAAAGCATTTTAATGACTCTTCTCTATAAGCTGGGAATTGCTATAGTTAAAAGGAGCTCTTTATTTCAATAGAGACATCAGAATCTTGGGGCTACTAGATGCTTAAAAGCAGCACTTTGCAGCAAATAACAACTGGAGACAAAGGGTACTAACCAGGACAGTGTAATAAGTATAGTTGGGCCTACAGAAATCTTTGGCGGTCGCCAGTAAATCACAGGCTCCCAGAGCCAGAAATGATGCTGAAAAAATTGAACAACTAGGACAGCACAGGTCTTGATCTAGAAAAATGGGTGCTGGTGTATACAACTGATACAGCTGCAGTAATGCATATCAACTGAACAGCAAGTTGCATGCTAAGTTGCCTTAGTCGTGCCCGATAGTCGTGCCCAACTCTTTGGCGACCCTATGGACTTAGCCCTCCAGGCTCCTCTGTCCATGGGATTTTCCAGGCAAGAATACTAGAGTGGGTTGTCATGCCCTCCTCCAGAGGATCTTTCCAACCCAGGGATTGAACCCACATCTCCTGCACTGGCAGGCAGGTTCTTTACTACTAGTGTCACCTGTGAAGCCCAGTTGAATATTAAATTGGCTTTGGCCAAAAAATGGGGGCAGCCCACATAAGCGGTATGTATAACAACAACAGCAGAAAAGCGGGATCAGAGCCACCAAGATAGTGTCAAGGCCCTCACTAAACTTACATGCACAGACATGAATGAAAGACCTCTACGGTGAAGAACTCTGTAATCTCATAAATATGTTTCCAAAATCTACCTTTGAGGCTCCATTTACTAGGATTTTCTGCATTGCAGAAAGATAGATGTGCTTAGTCACTTTAGTCATGTCCAACTCGTTGCCACCCCATGAACTGTAGCTCACCAGGCTCCCCGCTCTATGGGATTTTTGCAGCAAGAATACTGGAGGGGGTTGCCATTTCCTTCTCCAGGAGATCTTCCCAATCCAGGGATCAAACCTATGTCTCCTCCATCTCCTACACTGCAGGTGGATTCTTTAGTGCCGAGCCACCAGGGAAACCCTAACCACTAGGCATTTTGGAAATCATCTGGCAACAGCTCTGAAGCCAGGATGGTCTATGAGATAAAGCATATGCTATATGAATGAATCCATTGTCTAGTTATTTTCACAGTGAAGAGTTAGAATTGATTTCTTCATCATCTAAGGCAACAACCCCACACTGGATCCATGATGCATCAGTTCACTTCAGTTGCTCAGTCGTGTCTGACTCTTTATGATCCCATGAACTGCAGCATGCCAGGCCTCTCTGTCCATCACCAACTCTGAGTTTACTCAAACTCATGTCCATTGAGTCAGTGATGCCATGCAGCCATCTCATCCTCTGTCCTCCCCTTCTCCTCCTGCCTTCAATCTTTCCATGATGCATAGAATAAGAGTTATTCTGGCTGGAGTACCAAATGATTCACCAAGATAAATCCTACTATCAAAAGCTTTAAAAGAAACATAGGTGTGATTCTTATCATGTCCAGACTTAAATGATCTTTGGCATGTGTAAGAGACAGATAGGGCTTTAAGAATGACAGCATTATGCTCATTAATCAGATTGTAATTCTAACTGTAGCAGTTGTCAAACAGGTTATCTTTCTTGGAGCAAATCAGTAGGTAGATATTTTGGCCAGCACATTTTTTGTTTTGTCTTTATTCCAGTAAGGAGAGGACACCTGTAGCAGCAGTTTTTGATAACCAACATTAAAGATTGTCGGAGAAGGCAATGGCACCCCACTCCAGTACTCTTGCCTGGAAAATCCCATGGACGGAGGACCCTGGTGGGCCGCAGTCCATGGGGTCGCTAAGAGTCGGACACGACTGAGCGACTTCACTTTCACTTTTCACTTTCATGCATTGGAGAAGGAAATGGCAACCCACTCCAGTGTTCTTGCCTGGAGAATCCCAGGGATGGTGGAGCCTGGTGGGCTACTGTCTATGGGGTCGCACAGAGTCGAACACAACTGAAGTGACTTATCAGCAACAGCAGCAGTGTTCCATTAACTTTCTGTGTGCCATTATATAATTCTTGATACTAGACCTTGATCATCTCATTATACAGGGCATCATGCTGGACTAACACATTGATGATATGTGCTCATAAGACCTAGAGCACAGGTGTCATCGCTTCTCTGGATACCTGCTACGATACATCAGGCTGGACAGTAGAAGATAAATCCCATGAAAGCACAAGAGCCTGCCACCTCAGCCAGCTTTGTGCTGGTCCAGTTTCCTGGTGTGTTGGAATATTCCGGCCATAGTGAAGAGAAAATCTTGTGCTCTATTTCACCTACAACTAAGGCGGACCCTCGGTGTTTGGTGGCTTTCTTTGAATTTTATGTGCAGTGCTCCAGCCCATTTATGGGTTGATCCAAATGCTTCTAGATTTGACTGGGCTCAGGAAAAAAAGACCTCTCCAGCTGATTCAGGTTGCAGGGAAACATGGTTCTACCATGTGGACCCTATGAGGGAGATCCAGTGGGCTGAGAATTTTGAGTAAATTAGGATTTTATATAAAGTCAGGATTTTTGAGCAAACCACATTCCCTTCAGAAAATACCTATTCTTTCAACTTAGTACTGGGCCCACTTGAAGTGAAAGAAAATTGTCCTGCTCAAGAGTGTTATATGAAGGCCTCAGGTAGGCTCCTGCAAAGCCTTCTCAAGTTCTCAGAAGGATAGCTTGTAAGCAGTCAAACAGAAACTCAAGTTCACAGGCAACATATTTCTGCTTTAATATAGCAATGTTTTTGAAGTCCTTGTGTTATGATGTGTCAGCTCATCAGACCCACTCTTCAATCCATTATGCGAGTATCCTCTGTCCTTAGCCTAACAAAATAGACCAGCAAGGAATGAAAAGCAGAGAACAAACTTGAAGAAAAACTGATTTAATTTAGTAAGCTTTAAAAAGACACAAGCATGTATAACGAGCATTCTTTCCAAATAAACATTTTAAACATATATGTATACAGTATCAGGATTCCTGAATTACAAGCAACAGAGGCTGATTCTGACTCCAGAAAAAAAGGGGGCAGATGTTAGGTGTTAATAGCTCACAGGTGGTTTTGGTCAACTGAGCATTCCATAGGCCAGGAAGGAGGATGGCATTAGGGATTCTAGCAGCAAGAGTTCAAAACCATCTCTCCAGGAGACTGCCAGCTGGATTCCAGTCACTTCCCCAGGGAAGGGGAGTTTCCTTAGTGTAAGAGTGTGTGTGTGTGTGTAAAGAGGTACCCGCTCCTATGAGGCTGGGCATACAAACCAGCAGTGTATCTACTCTAGAATACCTACAAAGCTGAGTTTTGAATTATCATTACATAAAACATATATATTTCTATAAAATCTACCTTTCTATTATTAGTGCTTCTGCGACAGTTGGATGGCATCACCGATGAAATGGACATGAACTTGGGCAAACTCCGGGGGATGGTAAGGGACAGGGAATCCTGGCATGCTGCAGTCCATGGGGTTGTGAAGAGTTGGACATGACTCGGTGACTGAACAGTATTAGTGCTTCTGATAGGGGGAAAAAAAAAAACAACAACATTGGTACATGCTTCTATTTGACATGTCAAAGTAGGTCCTGAAAAACGATCATCAGAAATAGCTCCAGGAGCAGTAAAGTGTTCAAAAACCAGACTTTATTCCCTTCATTTGAATTATGTATGATTTTTTTTTCATATTCTTTAAACTTACCTTTCTGTGACTACTTTAGCTCATTTAATCACAGAAAACACTGAGTGGCTTAGGCACATATTAGATGAATGGCACCTATTACTGTCTCAGTTCAAAGGGGAAAAAGTTAACAATTAACATCTGTTTAGGGCCTGAACCCTGTGAACGCTGATTATGCTTCTTGATGGCTCTGGGGAGACGACATGGGAAGCCGACTCCTATGCTGTGTTGTTCTCAGTCCTGGTAAAGACTGAGGAATGAGTCTTTGGCAATGTCAGTCCTACTTCTTCCCTTCGTACACAGGGAAAATGAGTCCCAGCCATGTGCAAAGCCACGATTAAAACACGAACGGGCAAGCTGGATGAGCAGCAAGGCAGGCCCACGACAAGAGTCTTGGTGTGAGCGTCCGAGTTGCGCCCTGAAAGGAAACTGATGAGCTGAGTAGAGCTCAGGCAGGACAGAGTGGACCCCATTCCCAGGCCTCATGGTCAGGAGACTCAGCTTAGTGCAGGGTCTGCTATCTGTCACGTCCTGGCCCTGCCCGAGGACACGTGTCTGCATCCTGGACACAGAGGAAAACCAGACACTGGAATGGACTGTTTCACCAAAGATTCTATACGCGCCGCCAGCACACGCAGCAATTTTGGCATCTAACAGCATCCCGAATGGGGAGTGAGGCATTCCATCCATGTCACTGAATCTCAGCCCCCAACTCTGGGGACTGAGGGGTATCCTTACAGAGGACACATCCTTAGGGGACCAGGGTATATCAGTGGAGTGCCTGTGACCCAGCAGGAGAATGGAATGCTCCCTGGGAAAGGGCAGTAGTAAAGAGAGACCAAGACCAGGAAACCAGAGAAAGCTGAGTAGAGATAGCTCAGGAATGTCCTTCACCGCAGGTGAGACTCCTAGAAATTCCTGGCCAGGGGTAGATGCCTTGTAATAAAAAGGTTCGGTAAGAGCTGCGTAAACAGGGGCTATTATCATTAAAATACATTCATTTTAACGAAGGCTGGTGAAGACTGTGGAGCTTGAAATTTTCAGAAGACATGGTGGTGACGTCACTTTTGTCCTCTAGGAAGCAGACGGTGAAGGGCCATCCACAACAATGCCCTTGGCCCACAGGACGATGCAAACTGGCACAGGGAAGAAGACCCAAGTGCACAACCTGTGGGACCCGGTGTGGGCAAGAAACCATATTTGGTTCTGTGGAGAAGAACCCAACCAAGAATATTGGTGCATGATCCTTCGTATTATGACTCAGCCGATGCAAACAACACAGGGCACAGCGTCACCGCTGTTAGTTAGCATTTGGTTTTACTAAAAGGAAAAACCCCACATAGAAGAGTTTAAGTTAAAGAAACGTGTAAACACGTGTTCTTAGTTGCTATTTTCAACTTGACTGAGAAAAATGTGTGGCGTCCCCTGCCTGCTAGCGACAGGAAAAGGAGAAATGTTAATATTTATGAGTTCATAGCTGCAGTTTGACCACTGCCATTCAGCTGGGCTTTGAAAACTCCTTTTTAATCAAATTAGCTTCATTGGTTAGACTGACTGGTTTTTATTAGTTTACCGTGAAATAGTTTTCAATTAACATAAGAACACAGAGGTAACATCGCCATCACACTGTTATAAAGTTAAAAGGCTTATGTGTTTGTTTCAATACCAGGGTAAAATACTGGAGCTAGGTTTCCCCACCGATGATGCTAACCAGCTACTAGTCCTTTTATTTTGCTCTTATTAATAGAAATATAACTTAGTGAGCTTAAGTTATAGCTAATGTAGGCCTCTTCATAGAGGCCTCTTCATAGCTTCCTAGGAGTCAGAACTTTTGCTTTCAATACCAAATAATATCTGGAAAACATGCTCACTTTTGTGTTTTTTGAGAAATTCCAAGAACTGGCCCAGATTCATGTGATAGTCATTCCTCAAGCCGTAGTCACCGTGGGCCTCAAGGAGTAATTCTTCAAAAGAATGGAAAAGGCGCAGGTCTTGCCCATCTCCTTCTGTTTCCATACTCTCCGCATGCTTGCAGGAAATGTGCTTCCAGTTGGGGTACCTGATTGTGTGCCAGAATTCCTCACAGTGCTCTTTGAAGCCCTCCACACAGATTATCCCTGGCTTTCCTGTCATGCAAAATCCTGTCACGTCCAACCTTTTCCCGACCTCCAGGATCTTTTTCCGGAGGTCCTGCTGATATATATGGTGACTGTAGATCCACATCCGGAGGAAGGTGTTCTTGACTGGCTTTGCTTGTGTCGATGGTTCGTCCACGAGCTTTCTGTTCAGGAAGTAGGAGGCACTGTTGTCCTGTAACCACTGGATGGCCGCGCACACACAGAGCTCCCCTGGATCAAAAGTCCCGATGTAGGAAGTGAGGCCTTTGTTGAGAAGCAGCTGCTGCTGTCTGTCAAGTTCTGGAGACCGTGCAAACATCTGTAGTGCTACATAGGGGTAGCTGTGAGGCATGGTTACTTGCAAGTCAATTTTCACCTTAAAATGAAAAGCAAATAGATTTAAGTACCGTGAAATCACATAAGCTAGTTTATCAATGGCCACTGCATGATTCTGATCAAGGTATCAACAATAGTTACTGCTTCTGTTACGTGTGTCAGCTGTGTGCCAGACACTGCACAACTTTACAAACACAGTTTTGCACAAACTCCTTCCATTGATGCATTCCTTCCTTCCAATATTCATCAAACACCGAGCATGTGTCAGGTACCCTATGTTGAAAAAAATATTTCAAGGTATTTCTTCTTCACAAGAAGCTAGACATTAGTTCTGTCCTTCATGAAGTCTAGAGCCTAGTGAAGGGGGCAGACATTAAACAAACCATTACATGCAGCAAGTATTTCATTGCAAAGGTGAGAAGCATGGCCATGGAAGAGTAGAGGGATCCACTGAAATGTGTGACCAGAGGGGCTACACGAGGTCTGGGGAGCCAGGGAGTCTCCCCTGAAGGAATGATGACCCAAGGCTGAGTAAGTAAATAACAGGGGTTCTCAAATGCCTGGACCACTTGTTACATGGGCGATGCTAACACTGTTGGAGATAAACAGATCAGAAAATGAAGGTCAATTCATTTTCAGAATTTAGATTTTCCACCTGTATTTGCTTTCAGGGTCATGGTGCCACCAAAGAAACAGTCATTCACTCCTTAAAAACAGTGCTGCCAAAAAGACAACATTTAGATCTGGGGAAATCATAACGTATGTACAAGATAGTCCATACTACAGTAGCAGGACTGGTTAAACTGGACAAGTGACAGAATAATGGCACTGTAAAAACCAGGCATATTGGTTTAAATGGTAAGCAGATGTATGTAAAATTCAAGATCTTTATTGGAGACAACTAACATCCCATATTTTCCTTTCAAACAAGTAAAGGAAATATGCATCTGGAATATTCTCTATCTGCTTCTTGGAGAGGAAGCTCAGGCTCCACGTGTTTTCAATAAAATCCGGGAACCTGGCAACAAGGAAAACAACTCAGGGCACCTACCTTGGGCTCCTCGATCTGCAGGGTGATCACAAATTCGATTTTTGGTGGCAAGGCCTCCCTTATGCCGTCCAAGTATCTCTTTATGTTCGTCAGGGCATTGACATCTTCAAGTTTTACTTCTCCTTGGTTAGGAAACATAGAAAACAGCATTTCCATCTCCAGCAGCTGAAGCTGAAGGCATTCCTTCATTGAAGCCGACATGCTGACTCGAAATCAACCTGCCAGGAAAACTGGAAAGGCCCAGGGACACTAGGTTTGTCAACGTCGGCGGTGTCCAGGGAAATTCCCCGCAGTTCCCTTTCCGTGGTAGCGGCTCTGCAGGAGCGCTATTACGCACCGAGAGCTATGGGCACAAAGCCGGACACTTACACTCTTCCGCTTTATTTCCTGACCCCCAGATCTAGCATACACATCTCCCAAAATGTGTCGTTAAAATTCAGATTCTCTTTTCCCCCGCCGCCCCCGGTTCCGATCTGGGTCCAGGTATCTGGATTTTCAACAAGTGTTCGGAGTTATCCCGTTGCAGATGGCTGGCAAGCACCACCTGCGGACACTGCAAGCTTGAATTCTGGGAAGGGCGAGGGGCCCAGCTTCCAAATCCCACCAAGGTGTGCGGCTTGGGCGGCGGTGTCCGCAGCGACCAGAGAGGTCCGCAGTATCGGCGAGGCAAGGCTTAGGATCCCCGGGCTCCGGGGTCTTCTAGGCCCGCCGCGCTCCACGCCAGTTTCAGACCCTGCGGCCTCTGCGCCACGGACCCCTGCCCGGTGGGCCTTTCGCCTGTCGCAGGAGCCACCCCAGACCGGGACAGCAAATGTGAGTCCCGATGATTTGGATCCTCTTGGCTTGTGCCCCCAGGGGTTCCAGCTTAATGAGAGGGGTCGTCCAGGTAAATAAAACGACGTTTAATGCCAGCTGGCGGGGAGGGGAGGAGCGGCTCGAGAAAGATTCCCAGAATAAAACGTTTGGGAGATGAACCTCGAGAGTAGAGAAGGGGCATGCGGGGCGCCGAGTGGCGCTCACTGGGGCTGGGACCACCTTGTTAGAGGCCCCGTTTCGGGGCTGGTACCCTCTTCCCACTCAGGATCACTCGGAACCCCGGCTTCCCAGGAACGTGGGCCTGTCACCCTCTGAGACCCGAATTTGGAGTCAGGGGCTGCGTTTGTTTTTGGCCCGTCGCAGCGCTCTGAGGGCCTGTGACCCTCAGCCCCAACCCCCGGGCCACCGCGGGGGCCTCACCCTTCCTGGTCATTCAAAGGGAAACAGCCCCAAACCCTCTCGCAACCTCGCAACGCGGCTCCGCAGTTCCGCAGGCGCGAGCCGCGCGTGACGGGCGACGAGGCGGGGCGGGGCCAGCAGGCCGTCCCCCGTGCTGATTGGCTGAGGGGCGGGGCAACGAGCCGGAAGCCACGCAGAGCCACGTCTTCGGATTCTCAGCGCCGCAGTCTGTTCCCGGCGCTGCGGCGAGGAAGGTGGTCGGCGCGGTGGGGGTGAGGGGAGTGTCTTAGCGGAGGTGAGCGGGGCCCCGAGGCTTGGCGGCGAGAACGGGACGTTGCGGTGGGCGGGCGTTTGGCCACCCGAGAGGCTAGTGGGCCGGCTGGCGGACTGAACTGCGGGCCGCGAGGGACACGCCTACTCGTCCTCGGGCTGGGGAGCGGGCTGGAGGCTTGGGCCCGAGGGTCGAGCTGGGGAAAGGGGTCTCGTCCATCACCTCAGTGCGGGCCTCAAGGCTGGGTGCCAGGAAGCATGGGCAGATTCGGGGGCGAGGAGGAAGGGGAACTAACCAGGTGCTGAAGGTTGAATAGAGGGAAGGGGATCGTTCTTAGCTTTTTTGAGTGGTGACAGTTTGGACTTGACAATACTTTCGATAAAAAGCCTTTGCATACTCATCAAAAGTAGTTTTAGGACTTAAAACTCTTGAAATGACTGAAGCATTTTATCTTGACTTTTTTTTTTTTAAAGCCTTGTGGACGAAACAGATTTACGCCCTTATGAATAATTATGGTATATTGCCAACTGGTCAGTTTTTAATGAAATGTCTTCATGCTTGAAAAATAGATTTGATCACTCTGGGTCAAACTAAATTAGCTTCCTAAATGCCAGTTTTTTCCAGCTGAACAAAAACATTTAACTGTTCATTGAAGTAATGAAGGACAATAAAGAAAACAAGGAAGCCTAGTGGGCTACAGGCTGACCTTTGACTTTAAAATTAAACGTAAAAGGAAGATGTTGCTTGTTTCAGAGCTTAATTTAGAAGGGCATCAGGATCCTCCCTTATGAAAATACAAAAATCCACCCCATGGTGTATGTGGAGGTCTGGGCAGTCTTGGAGAGGAGGCTTTTCCCCTTTGCTTTTCCTTTGGGAATCAGTCTCTGTAGCCTGGGAGGAATAGCAGAACTTCACAGATTTCCCATATATTTTGCATATGCAGCTTAGATCCACCTGAGAATGTGACTTTAGGCCTCAGTCCATCAGCAGCTCCCCATGTAAAATTTAGGTTGGGTAAGCTAGACCCAGAATTAAGTTTTCCCATTTATAAAATGAAATGATCCCTGATCATGTAGGATTTTGTGAATCGTAAATGGTCATATGTGTGGATTTATTTCTAGGTGCTCTTGTTCTGTTCCATTGATCTGTCTTTTTTATACCAAGGCCATACTGTTTTGATTACTGTAGCTCTGTAGTGTACTTTGAAATCAGGGAGTGTGGTGCCTGTTCTTCTCAAGAGTGCTTTGATTATTCAGCATCTTTTGTTGTGCTGTGGAATCTTCATTTTACTTGGGAGTGGACTGTTTAAAAGTTTGCCTTGTGTCCAGGAATTGCTGGGGACAACCTGATTTCTGTCCTGAAGTGGACAAAACAGGTAATGCTAACCCACGAATCTTTCTACTGTTCTTCCCTCTCAAACATAGGCTTCTTTGGGGAGGATCAGAAGGAGGCAGATATATTAGTTTGGGATAACAGGTTTTGAAGCAAATGGTCCTTGGAAGATTTCTTATTATACCTGAAAAATATTCCTTGATTTTGCAGACATGGATTTAGATGCTGTTACAAAGCAGTCAGTGTTACATGCCAAGCCTGACGGGCTCATTCTTCAATATGGGACTGCTGGATTTCGAACGAAAGCAGAACACCTTGATCATGTCATGTTTCGAATGGGATTATTAGCTGTCCTGAGGTCAAAGCAGACAAAATCTACCATAGGAGTCATGGTAACAGCGTCACACAATCCTGAGGTAATGCATTTAGTGCTCCAATAAGACAAGCTTTTATTTCCAAGACCAAACCTTAGTTTCTGAGCACTTTGACCCCAATTCAAATTCTGATTCTAGTACTTCGCTTTTTCCTTGTTCTATGCCTTTGTTTTTGAACAAGCACTTTTCTTAACAAGTGGTCATTTAGCTCACAACTCTAACAGTTGTGGAGAGAGTGAAATGAGACAGTCATTTTTTGGATTGTGTCCATGTTGAGAAATAACACAATGTCCTTATAACTTAGTTGTATTGAGACAGCATCAGTAATAAAAAGTGTTGCCTCTGTTAATGTGGCAGAGACTTGAAGAGATTGGAGGCAAGCTGGGGGAGGGGAGATGACAAGTTTTTGAAAAGACTTAGCACACTTTGAAAATTTTCAGACAGGTCTTCTATAGCTAGGGAATAGTCTCCTGTTCTGAGTGAACAGCTGGACGTGTGACTTCAGGGATCCAGAAGTGAACATTGGACTTGATTGATCAGGCCCGATGAGTCTAGGGTTTATGACAATCGAGTTTTTTTAAAGTATTCCTCTGATGCACCTTAACTATCTTATTCTGTACTGGCCTATAACTCACTAAAACATTGTTTAAATCATATGCTTCTGTTCTGTTGCTAGGACACAAGACTTTTGCCTTTGTAGCTAAATCAGCAGGTTAGTGAGGGATCCTAACCTCTTCCTCTCACACCCGCCCCCACCGAAAAACAAGAGGATGTTGCTTATTCAGCTTCTAAATGTGGATTGTTATAAATGTGTTAACTGTTTAAATGTCTAAATCACCACACTTGCTTAATGATTTGTAGGCAGAACCCCACGTTTATTGTTAATCCCAGAAGCACTTCTTAAAACAATTTTGAGCTCTGGCCTTCCAGTGTGTTCTTTTGAGTGCAGCCACAGGGAGAAGGATCTCCAGGGACCCTGGTTCTGCTGCAGTTGTGCCTCATCAGTTAATTGATGGTGAATGCACAGGTGACAGCCTTTTAAAAGGCTAGGGGGGCACAGCAGCTGTTGGGTGTAAGAGTCAGATAGATGATGTTTTAACATCAGCACTGACACTTCCTAGCCGTATGAACATAAGCAGATTACTTGCTCTGAATCTCGGTTTTCTCAGAGATTGGGGTAACCATAGGAGGATTAGTTAGATTGATGACATGTGTCGTGAGGATTCACTGAGGTGAGGTATGTACAATACCTGCTCCAGCACCTGGCCTTCAGTCATGGTCACCAGTGAAACTGCCCAGCCGTCACTGTCTTTTGTTTGGGGAGAAACAGCTTGGGTTTGCTTCCTCACCCTCATGACTGCACAGATGACTTATTACTTTTTATTTTTATTTTTTTTTAGGAAGACAATGGTGTAAAATTGGTGGATCCTTTGGGTGAAATGTTGGCAGCATCCTGGGAGGAGCATGCTACCTGCTTGGCAAACGCTGAGGAACAACATTTGCCGAGAGTGCTGGTGGACATCAGTGAGAAGGCAGCCGTGGATCTGCACCAAGATGCCTTCGTGGTGATCGGTAGAGATACCAGGTGCACATCAGAGCCATGGGGAAAGCTGATTTTTGAATGCCACATAAATGGTTGTATCAGTTTTAGCACCCGAGACAAATGGAAAGAGTCAAGTGGAGTGGAACCACCCTGAGAGGTTCCTCCTGGTCTTTTCATTAGGACGTAGGAGTGAAGTCACTGCTACAGCTTGGGCTTGGTGTCCGAGCCCCAACTCTCAAGCTTACTGCACGAGTTGAGCAAGTCACTTAACCTTTTGGAGCCTACCTTTGCTCACCTGTAGTGTTGATGGTGAGCCTGCCTCATGCAGGACTTCCTGAGGATTGCATAGGGTAATATAGGCAATACACCTGTTTGCTGGCACAAGACAGGCACTTGCCAAATGTCTCCCATCCCTTTATTTCTGTAGGTTTGCGCCTTTCCCCTGTAGAGTAAGAACATGTGATTATTATTTAACTATGTTTAGAGATTATACCCTGTGTTATTGTTGGCTCACACATCATTTTCCTCTGCTAGAGTTCATTGGAAAGTGTTAACCATCTATATTATTTCTACATGTTTGTCACATTTAGCAGCTCTTGCCTTCTTTCACAGAGAAGTGTTACTTTAAAATGTTAGATTAAAAGTGTACTTTGAAACAGAAGCATTCTCTTTAGCATAAGATCTGATTCTAGCCAGAGATTTGTTCTAAAGTAAATTTCTACTCAGTCTCCAATGCCTTACCATTTTGCCCTTACCCATTAAGTGTTTTACCCTTAACGTGTTACCACGGATTGTCGATTTGGCTTTATGTTCTGAAGCAGATACCATCTCACGGTAAATCCATCCACATGTGTTTTCCTCTCACCTGTTTACTAGTTTAAATGATATAGAAAATCTTGTTCTGTAAAGCAGGTATGTATATTGATCTTTATTTTCAGATAGAAAAATAACTTACTCTGACTTTTTAACATGAAAACTAGATTCTGTATTCTTGGTGGTTTAACACCTTGCCTTGGCTTACGCACGCTCTGTGTGTATTTACCATTACTGTTTTCAAGCAGTAAATGTGGTTTTACCGTCAAACTTGAAAAAGTGCTCGAGTGTAGGAGTAATTAGTGTTACAGTTAGATTAGTGTTAAAGTTTATATCTATTTCCTAAATTCATTTAAAAGGCGAAGCTCTTTCCAAGAAGCATATTGAGAAAGGCTACTGGAAAATGCTTACACTTTACCCATATATTTCTTTTCATAGTTTTTGGGCTCTGCAGGTTTCATTTAGTTTGAATACAGTGGACTTATTATTCTGAAATTTGTAACCCAGAATTTCTGCGTTTGCTTTTAGAACTTGCAGCTCAGTTGGTCTTGGATTAGATGTAATATTTTCTTCCTTTTCTTTCCTAGGCCTAGCAGTGAGAGACTTTCACAGTCTGTAATAGATGGCGTGACAGTTTTAGGAGGTCAATTCTATGGTATGTACTTGTTCTGATTTGTAAATTAATCTTTAAAAAAAAATCTCAAAGTGAATACATAATTTAATTTAGAAAAGTTTGAAAATAAAATTAAAGTGAACTTATAGATATAAGCTACTAGCATTTTAAGTTAAAAGTTAAAAACATTTTTTTTCTGGTCATTCGTGTTATATTTTACCAGTAGGAGATTATCTGTAGGCAGTGCTGATCTTAAACAACTTCCTTTAGTGAGGCTGAACATACTGATACAAAAACCCTTGAAGTTACTTGAAAAACTCATTCTGGGGAGTTCTTATTACTATCAGGCAGGTATTCTCTAATAACTGATCACGTTTGGAGTCAGTGTGACAAATAATGATGAAAAATACCTTTGACAGACTTGTAATCATGATTTTTAAGTTTTGACAGATGATCTTTCCTATTTTACCAAGTGAAGAATTAAATGCAACGAAACAGGCTGGAATCCTCTTCTCACACTGGTTGTGCATCTTGTGAATGCAGTGATTCCACTAGGCTTGGAGGTGAATTTTCCTAGTGTCAGATCTCTCTCATTTAAAAGTATCTTCTCTTGATCCTCTCAACCTCCTGTGTGTTCCCTCAATTCCCAGTTAACCCGGCCTCTTCCAGACTCGCCTGGTTTGCTTCTCTATTTGCTCTTCTGATTATAAGTAGCCTGTTGGCAGTGAATCCCCGTCCTTGCCCCTCCAGGGAAATGTCTGTCCCAACACTCATCTGCTAGGAAGCAGAAATTCACCTGGGGCCTGGGCCTCCCCAGGGACTGTTTGGTTAAGCTGCCGGACCCTGTACCTGCACAAGTGCTTGTCTAGAGAGAGGACTTGTAGCTTTTGTCAGATACTCAAAGGGATCTGTGACCTAAGAATAACTCTCAGAACTTACATTTTAATTTTTGTATTTCAGTTGATCTCTTGGCAGCTATCCACGCTGTGAACTCTCCCTTTTTTTCCCCTACTTCCTTGACTTTGTTACTCCATGTTGTCCTGTTTGCAGGATCCTCTTCTGTCTCTCCTAATATGGGCTTTGCTCACTTCTTGCTTTCATTCTGCCTCATTTCTGAATGAGCATCCTTGCTGCCATAGCTCCAGCTGCAAATATTGTTTTATTCATTCATTCATTAGTTCATTGGACAGTTTTGACTACCTGCTACGTAGAACCCTCCAGGAGTCTGTTTCATGGCATAGCTCAGCCTATAGTAAGAAACCCATTTTGGATCATGACATGGGTCTAATGTGCTTGTGTGAATAACTGAAACAGAATTTTCAGAGAACAGTATTTACCATCCTCCATGACATGTGTTCATCTGTTTCATTAAAATAATGGAGAAATGCTGACCGGATCTCACTAAGTAGATTCCATGACCTGTTGTCAGGGTTTTTTTTTTTTTTTAAATAATTTAAAAAAGAAATTCTTTTCAGCTACACCGGGTCTTCGTTGCTGCATGCGGGCTTTCTCTAGTTGCAGCGAGCGGGGGCTGCTCTCTAGCTGCGACATGCGGGCTTCTCACTGCGGCGCCTTCTCCTGTTGCTGAGCATAGGCTCAAGGCCCTCAGGCTTCGGTAGTCGCGGCTCTCGGGCTCAGTTGCCCCGTGGCATGTGGACTCCTCCTTGACCATCCCCTGCGTTGGCAGGTGGGCTCCCAACCACCCACCACCAGGGATGTCCAGCAGGTGGATTTTAAAGCACTGGTCTGAGTCATGTTTCCACGTAGGTGGCTGCCCACTCCCCCAGGTTCCCCCTGTCCCAAATCGTGTTCTTTCTGCCATCCACAGAATGAATGGTTGACCTTTCCAGCTCTGTCATTCTAACTCTAGAACCATCACTCTTCTAGTGTTTGAACCTAGGAAAATTTGAGAATGATTTAAAAACAAACAAACATCTTTTGTTCATTGCTCTCTTCCACTTAGTGTATTTCAGGAAATCAAAGGTGGTTGATGTGGCTGCAAGCTCAGGGAGACTGGGAGAAGCTACTAGAAGATAAGGTTAGGGAGGTGAGTAGGGGCCGGGTCGTTCTAAGCCTTACAGGTCGTGAGGAGAATTGGGGTTTTACTTTCAGTATAGTGGGAGTCCACTGAAGGAGTTTATGCCAGCGAATGGGATCACATTTTCACTTTAAGCCAGTCCCTCTGGCTGTGGTTTAGAGGAGGGAGTCGGTCATCAGAAAGGAAGAGAAACCAGCTAGGAGACTATGTAGTAAATTCATGCAAGACTTGCTAGTGAGAAAAATGGGAAAAGGTGAAATTAGTAATGAATTTAAAGGATTTCTGTGATTCATGGTGAGGTTAGAGGTGTGAAGAATGGCTGCTAGGTTTCTGGGTTGATCTGTTGAATGGATGGTGACGTTTTTATTGAGTCACTGTCATTTAGTAAATGTTTATTTTGTAATTTTGATTCTGGTCACAAAATCCACTTGTTTCAGCCTTCAGTGTGTGTCTCTGGACTTTTGTTTGTCTCTCCTTATGCACTGCCGCTGAGCTGGTCTGAGCTTTTACCCACTTTTTTTCTTAAAGCTCTTCCACCTTCTCCCATCTAATCCTTATACCAGAGCCAAATATCTGTTTCACAGCTGCAGTGCTCAAGAACCCAAAGTGATCGTTTGCCTTCTGCCCAGACTCTTGTGCTTGGCTTTGAAGACCATTGACAAGTTTTGTCACACTGTATTTATTGGATCCTGGTCCACTTTTGCTGTTTCTCTTGCTTCTTACTCGTAGTCCCTTTCTTGTGTGTTTAGCTATTTTTGACTATAAGCTGTTTGTTTTCTGGGAGAATTATCTGTGGGACATTTTTGAGGTTTACCATGAAGGTGTATCGCCCTGGCAGGGTTTAGTGTTTGCATCTGCTCGGGGTACTACCCGGCTGGCGGGTGATAAGGTTCTTTGATGACAGCATTCTTCTGGATCCCTGTGGTTATGTGCCTCTGAGCTGGGGGTCCCTGGAGGCCTGTACTTGTGATGACAGCTCTTCAGGAATAGACTTTCCCCTCTGCCCTGTTTGGTGCCAAGTCAGCTTTCTGGGGAGTAGGCCCTGGGGGCTTACTCACTTCTGACTCTGTCTTGCCCTGAAGAATTGTTGTTTAGTTGCCAAGTTGTGTCCAACTCTTTTGCAACCCCATAGACTGTAGGCCGCCAGGCTCCTCTGTCCTTTGGGTCTTCCAAGCAAGAATTCTGGAGTGGGCTCCCGTTTCCTCCTCCAGGGATCAAACCTGCGTCTCCCGCATTCTAGGCAGACGCTTTACCGTCTGAGCTACCATTTGTATATAGTAGTGTGTATATGTTAATCCCAACCTCTTAATTTATCCCTCCCCTCCATGTTTCCCCTTTGGTACAATAAGATTGTTTTTGAAGTCAGAGAGTCTATTTCTGTTTTGTAAATAAGTTCATTTGTTTCATTTTTTGAAAATTAGATTCCACATATGAGTGACATCATATGATACTTGTCTTTGGCTTACTCCTAGTATGATAATCTCTAGGGCCATCCATGTTGCTGTAAACAGCATCATTCAGCCTTCTTTACGGCTGAGTAATAACCCATTGTAATATGTACTGCATCTTCTTTAGGCATTCCTCTGTCAGTGGACATCTAGTTTGCTTCGTGTCTTGGCTGTTGTAAATATTGTAAATAGTGCTGCAGTGAACCTTGGGGTGTGTAATGTGAATTCTGGTTTGAAGAACAGGCCTTTGGGGCTTCAGGCACTTGAAAGCCTGTTCTGCTGGGTTGCATGTCTTAGATCAGCATGGACCTTCTACACAGAGAACCATTGCTCAACTCCTAGTTTAGAGAAGTGCCCTCAGAGCAAAACGGGCTTCTCTTATCTTGCATCCTGGAATTCTCACTTAACTCTGGCCTAATTGGTACTGCAGTTCTTTTTGAAAAGAGATAAAAGTCTTTTATCTTTCATTTTCGGTTGTTTTTAAAAGGAAGGTTCATCTGAATTACATAGTTTATAATGTTATGAAAATAGAACTCAGTTATTACTTTTGTACATTGCCAGCGATCTGTACCAAATGACTGGTTCAGCTGTCATTAGTAGTTCATATTTCTTTTAGAACTGAGTATGTGTCCAGCGTGTGCCTCTTCCACCACCAAACAGTTCATTCTGACTCCATCCACCTGGCAGCCACATCTTACGTGTGCAGGGCTCAGTGCCTCAAACCTTGCCCCTCCCCGCCTTCAGATGCTGCCACCTGGGCTCCTGACCACCCTTTCCTTGGGCCGATTAATTTGTTCAGATAGGCACATAGAACT
The DNA here is from genome assembly GCF_002263795.3 of Bos taurus. Taxonomy (NCBI): domain Eukaryota; kingdom Metazoa; phylum Chordata; class Mammalia; order Artiodactyla; family Bovidae; genus Bos; species Bos taurus. The sequence goes on along the minus strand of NC_037336.1, from coordinate 23,106,778 downwards.
CAGGGAAGCATTTTACTTCCTAGAGTACCAGTTTATTATAAGGAGTGTAACCCAGGAATGGCCAGATGGTAGAGATTTATGTGGGGAGGGGCGTGGAGCGTCAGTGCTCCCTGGGCACCCCAGTCTCCACTGGCTCCCCATCCTGGAACCCCATCCTTCAGGGTTTTTATGGAGGCCTCCTTACATGGGCATGGCTGCTTAGATCTTTGGTGTTTGAACTCAATCTCTTGTCCCTCCTTTCTTCCCTCCCTGGAGCTTGGGAGGAGGTTGGAGGAGGGCAGGGAGGACTATAAATTTCAGTTCTTTAATCCTGTGGTTGGTTCCCAGGCAACCAGCTGCCACCCCTAAAGTTTCTAAGGGCCTTCTGAAAGTTACCTCATTAGCATAACAAAAGATGCCTTTCTGTGGATGCTCTGCCGGAAATGGAGACAGATCAAATGAATGATTCTTAGTATAAATCACAGTATCACAGCATGACCTGTAGTTTTAATGACTTCAGTGGATGTTTATGCATATTTCTGGGTGGTTTAAAACTTAGCGTTTCTTGTATTTTCTGAGATGTCTTTTTTTAAAGAGGATTTATGACCCTGAAATTGACACAGTATGAGTCTTCCAACTTTGTTAAGAACTATGTGAAATGGCTTTTTGCGTTTCTGTGACAGATTATGGCTTGCTGACGACGCCCCAGCTGCACTACATGGTCTTCTGTCGAAACAGCAACGGCCAGTATGGAAAGGCAACCGTCGAGGGTTACTATCAGAAACTGTCCTCGGCCTTTGTGGAACTTACCAAACAGGTCAGAATCTCTCCAGTGTGGTTAGGGTTTGAGCAGTTGCCTAAAAGAACATCAGTTGAACAGTTTATTTAAACATTTGTCACTTTTTTCCCCCCAAATTTGGCCTGTCTCCTTTTTCTTTCCAGGGCTCTGCAAGGTCTGGCCCTTGTACCCAGCTAACTCTGTGTTGGCATTTATTTGGCAAGGCACATAGTATGTTCTTGTTACCAACCAGGGTTCTTGGCCTCCTTAATCAGTAGAAATTGGTAAGAGGCCAGACAAATTCAGGCAGGGCTTTTTTGGGGCCTGTGCTGCAGCAGAAGGGAGCAAAACCCATAGATTCACTTGCTTGCTGAGGGGAGGCCAAGGTGGTTCCTTACACTGGAGGGAAGAGGCATGTCCAGGGTTCTGGCGAGAGGAGGGCTTAGGTGGTTTGTCCACCCCTTAGCTGGTATTGCCTGCAGGGGCATGCACAGTGCCTGCTTTTGCTCCCAGCTCTTCAAAAGTAGCAGTTGAGTCTTTTTGGATGGTTTTCGTATCTTGTTGTCCATAATTTGCCCCAACTGCATGCATGCAGTTATTTTCAGTCCCTCTTCTCTTTGTATTTTGTTGCTGGAGGAGACTTTGTCCAGGTGCAAGCGCTGCAGCAAAGGGTCTCAAGTGCCAGCCTGTCTCATTTTGAGCTCACTGGGGGAGAAGCGTGACGAACTTGCAGTTTTCATAAGTGTTCATGCAGATGAATTTGCTCTTAGAGTTACTGTAGGTGCTGTTGGCGTCATACTGGAAGCATCTACTGTTAAGAAAATCTGTCTTCAAGGTGTATTAGCTTCCTAAACCTGAACAAAGATTTGAGGGGTATAATTCACTTGATCAGCCAATATTGAGCATATGTTATTGTCAGGAATTGTTGACCAAAACCAAGTCCTTGCTCTCATAGAACTTATATTTTGGGCTGAGGGTGGGTAGGAGAGGAGATTGCCAGGAAAAAACCCACTTGCCCGGTGGTGGCATACACTATGAAGAGAATGACAGATATTATTGCTGCTCATTCATCTGTATACTCGTGCCCACATTTGAGTGACTGCTATGGAATACAGACTAATAAGGGACCCTGCTAAATTATAATAAAGCTTCATTTCTGTAATTTATTTGGTCTGTAAAACTTTTCCAATTTCTGTGACCAAAAAATGGTGTTTTAAAATCTTACTTGGGTGTTCTACAGTTTTCATATGAACATGTGTACCCTTCTGTTTCCTGGCTTAAAATAGACATATTAACTGAAATAATGGAAGCTGTTTACATATGCATACCTGTGGTTTATGCTTCACTTTGGTATCTTGAAATTGTTCTTCCATTTCTTTTCCTTTTCAGGCCTTCTGCCGTGGAGATGACCACAGAACACTTAAGGTTGACTGTGCAAACGGCATAGGGGCCCTGAAGCTGGCAGAAATGAAACACTACTTCTCCCCGGGGCTGTCAGTTCAGCTGTTCAACGATGGGACCAAAGGGAAACTCAATCATTTATGTGGGGCCGACTTTGTGAAAAGTCATCAGAAACCTCCACAGGGTATGCAAAAAATGTGTTTTTAGAGCTCTGTCTGAAACCAGTCACTCAAACGGAGGTGGCAAAGAGAGAGTTGTGCAGCTGTCCTGGCCCCGCTGCTCTTAGACATCTGGGCCTCGTCCGCTTGCCGTTGCCATGCAGTGACACGCAGAACACGGCTGCTCTCGGCCCTGAGAGTCTTGTGACTCTCCACAGGGGGTGGGAAATCTGGTGGAAAAAGCAAAATCAGGACGTGGGATTTTAGAGCAGTGATTCTTAAGCTTTAGCAGACATAAGAATCACCTGGAAGGCTGGTGAGCACGTAGATTTCCTGGGCTCTACCCCAGGGGGTCAGATTCTGTAGGTCTCGGGTGGTTTGTCCATCTGCTGCTGTCCGTCTGTTGTGGTAAAGGAACAGTCATGTTATCTAAAATCTGATGTGACCGTTGCTCAGGTTCAGTAAACTATGCAAGTTACACAAGACATTAACTCACTGGTTGTAATATTTTGCTCTGAAATACCAGTGTTTCTTGTTACTGATATAAACAAATGAAAATCACTTTTTTTCAGGATTAAAGTATATACCGTATCTGCTGCTGATTATTTTGTATATAAGGATCGGCATTGTATGTAGTACAAGGGAAATTGAATTCAGTTTAATACCTATAGCTTTCAAAGCACTATGTGGGAATCTGTGTTGCCAAACCACTGGCTTGTAGAAAGGAATTTTATTTTAGTATCATATAGGGTTTCAGCTTAGATAGATTTTAAGTGCTCTTTTTTCACTTAGCTGTGAAAGAATTTACTGTGTAAAAATACTAGTAAACCTGTTTAACTATTTAAAGGTTAAGATACTGGTTTTATTTGGAAGGGTGTTTATGTTTTATTTCCATTTAAATGAATTCTCTTCCCTTGATTTTGAAACAGTTGTCTCCATTCATGTTCAAAAACAAAATATGCTTATGTAGAGCCTCAGACAGGAGGAATGATCAGGATTTTCCTCATTGACAAAATACTCCAGTTACTTATATTTGATTATACCCTCTGCTTGGTCAGTAAGGATAGAAATGGTTCTTTATCTGTAGGTGTTTAATATTGCTGAAGTCCTGGAAGGATAATTTTAAACACCTCTTGAAAAGTCATAGTGGGCATGCTTCTGTATAACACAGAGGGTCACTTATAATCAATACTTAATGGAAAAAAAAAATTTCCCTCTGTAACTAGTGTGAGAGAAAAACCTAAAACTTTTAACTTACATTAAATTTTATCCCCCTTTCTTAGACTGAAATGTGTTTTGATTTATTCTGTGTGCTAGGAATTGAAATGAGGGCCAATGAAAGATGCTGCTCCTTCGATGGAGATGCAGACAGGATCGTTTACTACTACCATGATGCAGACGGTCAGTTTCATCTCATAGACGGAGACAAGATAGCCACCCTCATTAGCAGTTTCCTCAAAGAGCTCCTGTTGGAGGTACGGTGTTGGGGCTGACCACCCTTTCAAACAAGACTCACTGAGGAAATTGTTCCGTATCAGGCAGTTGCTTGAATGTCTCAGAGGCATGATTCGTGGGGAGTTCCTCACGTCTGTGGCCAGAAAATACAAAAAGAAATGGTCATTCCTGTCATTTCAGTGTTAGGGCTCTGGTTTTGGAACCCAGAGGGAGTAGTCTTTTCTCTTTTGGCAGAGAGCTTCATGATTTGGAGCTTTACAAAGTTCTGGTTTCTTCATAGCTGCCTTTTTTCTTTTTTGGCCTAACTGTGGGGCATGTGGTATCTTAGCTCCCCAACCAGGGATTGAACCCACACCCTCTGCAGTGGAATCGTGAAGTCTTAACGGCTGGACCACCAGGGAAGTCGGTAACTGATATTTTAACAAGAGGTTCACGAACATCATTTCCCAGAGCCTTGAGTTTATATAAAAAGTCTCCTCTGAGGGATTTATTTACTATGATTATGATAACCTTAGTGACGTGAGGTTTATTATATTATGCTCATTTGGAAATCTCAGATTACCTTTAAGTATAAAATGTAATGATAATTATAATATGGAAAAGGTATACTTTAAGAATTCAGTGTGTATTTTTATTAAAAACTGAAGAGATCAAGAAATGACAGGTTTCTCTAAAAAGGATTCTTTAGCAACCGAGATGTCCTTCATAGGTGAATAAACTTTGGTTCATCCAGACAAAGGAGTATTATTCAACGGTAAAAAAAAAAAAAAAAGGCTATCAAACCATGGAAAGACATGGAGGAAATGTGAATGCATATTTCTAAGGGAAATAAGTCAAACTGAAAGGGCTGTGTATATCACTATGGGTCCAACTATAGGATATTGTGCAAAAAAAAACGAAAACACAAAAACTATGGTGACAGAAGATCAGTGGTTTCAAGGGGGTGGGGAGAAATGAATGCTGAAGGATAAATAGATGGAGCACAGAGGATGTTTTAGGGCTCAAAATATTCTACATACTATAAGCATGGAAACGTGTTCTTATACATTTGTCCAAACCTGCAGAATATACAGCACTAAGAGTGAATCCTAATGTAATCTGTGGAGTAATATAAAGGAAAATCCGGTGATTAAAAAGAATTCCTTGCAGAATTGCTTTAAATAATACTCAAAAAAGTACTTAGGTTTTTTCCTGGCATACATGTAAATTTTCCGTGAGTTGTTTATTGCATAAAACTAAGTGATGGCCCAACTGGCCAATATGTTTTTCATCCTTTAGAACTCTGTTTATAGGTTTGCTTTTGTAGGGTCTTTGCCTTTGATGGCAAGGTAATTGTTCTTGTTTTTGTCTAGATTGGAGATGGTTTGAGTCTCGGTGTTGTACAAACTGCATATGCCAATGGAAGTTCAACACGGTACCTGGAAGAAGTTATGAAGGTATTGAACACTTTCCAGTTTTTGGTAGCTTCTTCATCATTACCTAAAGTGAGGTATTTCTGTGAGGAAAATAATGCCCTCATAAAAATGAATAGATTGAAATGCATGGAACTGAGCTGTTGTTTACCTAAGGGTAGAAAGTGAAAGTGTTAGTCGCTCAGTCGTGTCTGACTCTCTGCAACTCCATGGGCAGTAGCCTGCCAGGCTCCTGTGTCCATAGGATTCTTCACGCAAGAATACTGGAGTGAGTTGCCATTCCCTTCTGCAGGGCATCTTCCTGACCCAGGGATTGAACCCAGGTCTCCTGCATTGCAGGCAGATTCTTTACTGTCTGAACCACTAGAGAAACTGAACTTAAAGGTAACTAGAAATCAAACAAAATTAAAGAAAAAATTAAATTGTCCCTAATGCAGAAAAAGAGACTTTCCTTTCTCCCTTTTCCTAGAGTGTTTCTTTTAGCAAACTTATGTTTTCTCTGTCCTTTTGTAATGTCAGTCTTTTGAAAGGCAAAATAGGCCAGTTTTAGTTAAGGTTTTTCTATAAGGGCCTAGAGTACCTCTTTGAAACATAAACATCAAGGAAGGTAGCATCCCAACACTTAGCCTCCTGAGAGTTTGACCACCTTACCACTTAGAGTTGGGCACCCATCTGTTTGACAGAGAGATGTGAGAAATTGTATCATTCCTTTGAAGAAGGGCAATTAGCCAAGCCCAGTGGCCACAGCTTTCGGACAGACCCTCGTAGCTCAGATGGTAAAAGAATCTGCCTGCAATGCAGCAAACCCAGGTTCGATTCCTGGGATGGAAAGATCCCCTGGAGAAAGAAATGGCAACCCATTCTGGTATTCTTGCCCAGAAAATTCCATGGACAGAGGAACCTGGTGGGCTACAGTCCACAGGATCGCAAACAGTTGGACACAACTGAGTGATTAATATGCACGCACACGCATGACAAAAGGTATTGCAGTCTTCCTGAGAGGTAGACCTGTTTGGTAGATAGACTGCCATGGGGTTTTGTAGGGGGAGAGACTGGGCTCAACTCCTGATACAACAAGGAAAAGTGGAGATTTTATAGCCAAGGAATAGGATATGGGGGCAGGGAGCGGGTTGGTGAATGGAAAATTGCCAAGAGGAACCTCAGGGAGGGTTCTGGCTAAACCAGCCTAACAGGACTTCTGTTGATGGCAGGCCTGGGTGGTCAGATGGTACGGGGTAGGGACTTTGGGCTGATATGGAGGGTAGGGGATTCCAGCTAAAGTGATTGAGCGAAAGATTCTTTGTAAAACTGGGTCCTTGGAGACATGGCTGAGGACAGGACCTGTTCAGGCCCAAAAGAGCCTGACTCTCATGTGGTTGAGGAGAGCTCTTGGTCACGAGATATCTTGAGGTGAGTAAAAGGGTGGGATTGCTTTCTGTCTTTGCAGTCTCTTTCCAGGGGTCCCTAATCTTCAGGATCTAGTGCCGCGATCTGAGATGGAGTGGCTGTGATGTCAGTAATAGAAAATGCACAATAAGTGTAATGCACTTGAATCATCCCGAAACCATTTCCGGCCCCCAGGTCTGTGGAGAAATCGTCTTCCACAAAACTGGCCCCTGGTACCGAAAAGGTTGGGGGCCGCTGTCCTAGAGGATTGCCTGTGATGTGCATCACAGTCTGGCTTATTGCTTATTCAGTAACAGAACTTGTCTTACTCTTCTGTGGAGATGTTTTGTGGGTTGGTAGGAGATTTTGTTTCTAATCATTTCCCCAGCATCCACCAGGTGACTCTCCCTTGTACATCCCACCTGCTTTAAGAATCAGAGGCTGCAGGACCCAAATTGGGTCTGCAGAAAGTAATTCTTTCTCTCCCTGGCTAGGGTGATATTTTCCAACGTCAGTGTTATTCCTTGTCAGATTCCTGCATTTCACTAGTTTTTGTGGCCATGCCATTCTTTTTAAAGCAGGAATGGCAGTCAGGTTCCTTTCGGATCTGGATAGAAGTGAATGAGTCCAGCAGCTGGGCACAGACTTGGAGGTGTGGCCAGGCCAGCTGCTGTCACCTTTGGTCAGAGTCTTCAGGAGAAGCCAAAAATCTGAATTTTGGTGTGAATTTCTTACCTTTGAAGTCTTGGCAGCAGCTGATTCAGCATTTAAAAGAAATGGTTAGGCCACATGAAACATGTCTGCAGGTGACTAGCTGGTGTCCTGACTTAAATATATGGTTACGGTAAATATATGCCTTAAATATATTATATATATATATATATCAAGGGACTCCATCTGGGGCCCACTTGCCTGCCTTTCACAGAGATTCTTGGTGTTTGGGTTATTCTGTATTTTCTTAATTTGTGTCTCAAAAATGGCTTTTATAGTAAGATGCCCTGTTGAGGAAACTGAACATTGGTAACTTCCTTCTCAACACATTCTCTTGTAGATTTAATATTTTTAGCCCTAGCCATTCATGAGGTCTCCTAAACCCAATAAAATGCCAGGCCCGTCTGAGCTTGCTCTTTTGCAGTTTTGCTGCTGTCTTTCCTTAACCATTCTCTTGCAGATCCATCCGAGACTTGCTGCCCACTGTTAGTACTCCAGTCACTGATTTCTTACTAGGAGTAGCCATAGAAACCACCTAACCTAAGCCAGAGCTTAGCAAACAGTGGGCTCTGGGCCACATTGAACCTGCCGGCTGTTTCTAGTTTCATGGGAATACAGCCATGCTTTTGTTTTCATATGGTCTTGTGACTGCTTTCTCACTACAGAGACAGAATCAGGCAGTAGTGATGGAGACCACGTGGCCTACAAAGCCTGAAATATTAGTTATCTCTTTATAGTAAAAGCTGGAAGACCCTGATTTTAAGCCATTCTCCACACTGTAGCTAAACAGCTTTCTGAAACAATCAGATCAGGTCACTCCCCCAGTTGGAATCTTTCATTATAAGGGGCCCCTCAGCTCTCTCACGCTGCTTTACCCTGGAGTGTGTACTCCTGCTGTGCAGTCGCTCCCCCACAGGGACACTTAGGCTTTGTATTTTCATTGCTTAATCTCACTAGACTAAGTTCCCTTAGTCTAGGAGCTTTGTTCCCTACGATGGTAGGTGGTGGTGGTTCAGTTCCTAAGCCATGTCTGACTCTTTGCGACCCTGTGGACTGTAGCTCACCAGGCTTCCCTGTCCTTCACCATCTCCCAGAGTTTGCTTAAACTCATGTCCATTGACGTGGTGATACCATCCAACTATTTCACCCTCTGTCGCCCCCTTCTCTCCTGCCCTCAGTCTTTCCCAGCATCAGGGTCTTTTCCAGTCAGCCAACTCTTCTCATCAAGGGGCCAAAGTGCTGGACCTTCAGTTTCCGCATCAGTCCCTTCAGTGAATATTCAGAGTTGATTTCCTTTAAGATTGACTGGTTGGATCTCCTTGCTGTCCATGGGACTCTCAAGAGTCTTCTCTAGCACCACAGTTCGAAAGCATCAGTTCTTTGGTGCTCAGCCTTCTTTATGGTCCAACTCTCACATCTGTATGTAACTACTGGAAGAACCATAGCTTTGACTACACAGACTTTTTCTCAGCAAAGTGATGTCTCTGCTTTGGAATATGCTGTCTAGGTTTTTCATAGCTTTTCTTCTAAGGAGAGAATATCTTTTAATTTCATGGCTACAGTCACCGTCTGCAGTGATTTTGGAGCCCAAGAAAGGAAAATCTGTCAGTGTTTCCATTTTTCCCCCATCTGTTTGTCATGAAGTGATAAAATTGCATGCCATGATTTTTTTTTTTTCCCCAGACTTTTTATTGAAGGATAATTGCTTTACAGATTTTTGCTGTTTTCTGTCAAACCTCCACCCTGAATCAGCCATAGGTATACATATATCCCCTCCTTTGGAACCTCCCTCCCATCTCTCTCCCCATCCCACCCTGCTAGGTTGATACAGAGCCCCTGTTTGAGTTTCCTGAGCCATACAGCAAATTCTCGTTGGCTATCTACTTTACATATGGTAATATAAGTTTCCATGTTACTCTTTCCATACGTCTCACCCTCTCCTCCCCTCTCCCCGTGCCCGTAAGTCTATTCTCTATGTCTGTTTCTCCATTGCTGTCCTGTAAACAAATTCTTCAGGACCATTTTTCTAGATTCCATATGTATGCATTAGAATACAATATTTATCTTTCTCTTTCTGACTTACTTCACTTTGTATAATAGGTTCTAGGTTCACCCACCTCATTAGAAGTGACTCAAAGGTGTTCCTTTTTATGGCTGGATAATATTCCATCGTGTGTATGTACCACGACTACTTTATCCATTCATCCGTTGATGGACATCTAGGTTGCTTCCATGTTCTAACTATTGTAAACAGTGCTGCAATGAACAATGGGATACATGTGTCCTTTGCAATTTTGGTTCCCTCAGGGTATAGGCAGAGGTTTATAACAACAATAAAAAATGTGAGGGAAAAAAAAAAAAAAGCTCAAAAGCTTAATTAGATTTCATCATGCCAATAAAATGGACAACAGAGGCGGGGGGTGGCGGGGAAGGAAAGACAAAATCCAAAAGAAACTACAGAACAAGTCAAAGCATAAGAATACTAAATGTTTTTCTTGAGTCACTGCTGTCCTTTCCTTTGCTGGGAGTCACAGCCCACCTCACCTCCCTAGGATGCCCTCCAACACTATGCTGACCTCTGGAGCTTCTGTGGGGCAGCTCAGATTCTAATCTGGTCCTACTCCTCTGTGTTCTTGCCTCCAGTGTCCACAGCCCTCAGAACTAGTGCTTTTTCTTACGTGGGAGCTCTCAGTGTCCTTTTATATATTCCATGGACACGGAGTATGCCTAGTTGATCGTTTGGATTTAATCAGCAGCTTGTACAGCTGGTGGGAAGGTTTAGGGTCTTCTTCCTTAGACACACTGCCCCTGGGTTTCAGTTGTGGTTTTATTTCCACCTCTGCATGTTTGGGTCGTCCACTGGGATTTGCTTCTGAGGCTGTCCTGGAGGACTTGGGTTTGCCCCATGAGGGCCAGGTGTGTGTGGAGGTGGTACAGCTGCTTGGGTCACAGGGGTTCTGGCAGCACCAGGTACTCAGGAGAGTTGGCAGCTAGGGCAGCAGGAAATACAGTGCTCTAGAAGGGTATGGCAACCAGTATTGGCCAATATGCTCCAATATTGCCTGGAGAACCCCCCTCCCTGATAGAGAAGCTTGGCATACCACAGTCTACAGGGTCGCAAAGGATTGGGCACAACTGAAGCGACCCTGCACGCAAGACACAAAAGATTTATTTTGCCTGTTGCACTGTCCCAGTGTGAGTTGAGTGTGAAGGTGGTGCAACTGCTTGGCTGGCAGGAACCCTGGTGGTGTAAAATGTGCAGGGACATGGACTGCCTCCACTGCAGGAGTTACGGCCCTCAGTCTTTTTTCAAGCCTTTTGTAGCTGGCTATCAGAAGGCCTCTTTGGCCAGTCTTTCTCCGTAGCTCTGCCCGTTCAGGCACTTAGAGGGCTCTCTTGCCTGGGGTCCTTCTCTGTTGTTGGGCAAGTCAGGCACATAGAGGGTGGCCCCCCTGGCTGGGGTCCTACTCTGTAGTTCAGTGCATCAGGCATTTGACGGGCCAGCCTCTCTATTGCTCAGCTGCTGATGCTGACATGTCAGGGGAGAGAGGGCCCCCACGCGTGCCTCAGCAGTATCGCCTTGCTTCCATGGCTGCCTGGCTTTCCTCCACAGGCATTTCCCACCACAGTCTCCTCCCTCACATCCCCTCGATCCATCTCTCCGCAGTCCACAGCAGCGCTTGCCCTGAGATTGCTCCACAATCCCTAAACTCCAGCTGCCAGCCATTGTGCCTTCCAGGGGACCTGGGTCCCTGTCTGGGGTATGTATGGCTTTGGCAAGGACTGTCTGATTCTCATTCCATTTAGGCTGTGACAGATCAGCTATTTCACTCTCAGCCTTAATGTTTCTCCTCTGACTCAGACAGCTGCCCCACTGTGAGGATCAGACCCCTGCTTCAGTTCCCCCACCTGCCGAGGGCAGGTCCAGTCTTACTAACACTCCTGTTTTTCCCCCTAGTTCCTTCGTCCTACTGAGTTTTGCGTGGTTCTGTATATTCTTTTCCACTGGTCAGGTACTCCTGTCTGCTCTCAGCTGGTGTTCTGCGTGCACTTCCGTGTCTGAAGGTGTAGTCCTGATGTACCCGTGGAGAGATGTACTCTACGTCCACCTACTCCTCTGCCATCTTGTTCTCTCCCATGATCTTTTTTGAATGTTGAGTTTTAAGCCAGCTTTTCACTCCTCTTTCACCCTCATCAAGAGGCTCTTTAGTTTCTCTCTGCTTTCTGCCATTAGAATGGTATCATCTGTGTATCTGAGGTTGTTGATACTTCTCCCGGCAGTCTTGATTCCAGCTTGTGATTCTTCCAGCCCGGCATTTCGCTGGATACATACTCTGCATATAAATTATATAAGCAGAGGGACAATATACAGCCTTGATGTACTCCTTTCCTAATTTTGAACCAGTCTGTTGTTCCATATCTGGTTCACTGTTTTTTCTTGACCTGCATACAGGTTTCTCAGGAGGCAGGTAACGTGGTCTGATATTCCCATCTTTTTAAGAATTTTCTGCAGTTGATTGTGATCTACACAGAATTTTCTAAATTTGCTGGTATATTGAGTGCAGCACCTTAACAGTATCATCTTTTAGGATTTTAAATGGCTCAGCTGGAATTCCATTACCTCCACTAGCTCTGTTCCTATATTTCCTAAGGCCAACTTGACTTCCCACTCCAGGATGTCTGGCTCAAGGTGAGTGACCACACCATCGAGGCTGGAAGTACACAGTAAATATCTGCTGATTAACTGCTGCTGTTTTATAAATATGTGTGTTTCAGGTACCTGTCTACTGTACTAAAACTGGTGTTAAACATTTGCACCACAAAGCTCAAGAGTTTGACATTGGTGTTTATTTTGAAGCAAATGGGCACGGCACAGTAAGTTCTCATAAATGATGATCTGCCTTTAGCGTGCACTTTTTTTTTTTTTAAAGATGGAATTCTGTACCTAGTTAGTAATAGGTAATATTCCACTTTGTTGAAATGATTGGGATGGTGATAGAAATGATTTAGCTGATATTTTATGTTCTGTGAAACCGTGGCTCTCTTTTAGATTGTAATGATCTTCCTTTGAATGTGAAGAGAGAATACTAATTTGTTCCTATAATATATATATTTTCTTTGAAAATAAGTAGGTCTTAATTCCCCTGCAACTGGCAATTTATACATCATTTAAAAATTTTCTTCAAAAGTGTTAGGTTGAGGACTAACTTATAAGCAACTAGAACTGAGTTTAAAGTAATTTGCAATAGGCATATAAAATTTTTTATGACTCTTAGCAGAGGAAGAATCAAAGTTTGAGATATAATTTGCATATCCTGATACTCACCATTTTAACATATATTAATAAGTCTGTAGTATGTTCATAAGGTTCAGAAATTTTCTTTATTATGTTTTTTAATATCTAGCCTCGTTTCATAAATGGATTTGAGATGGTTAACAGAAAATGTTATCTAGGTCAGATAATTCTCATTAATTCAAAATTAGCTTGAATAGGCCATGACTATAAGAGGAAAAATAGTAAGTTACTAGAAAATGTAATTGAAATATAACTTCAGTGATCTTATGCAGGGTTGGTAAATGCTTTTGAACTAGTAAATATTTTAGTTTTCACAGGCCATAAGGTTTGTTGCATCTGCTCAGATCTCTAGTGAAGAGTGTAAATGAAGGGGAGTGGCCATGGTTCCAGAAAACAAGTGACCAGTGCAGCTTAAGTTACCAACAAACTTCGTTTCATGGAGTGGCCGAATGCGCTGTGCTGCTCCTTTTCGGTACTGGGCCTCTGAAGGCACTCAAGTCATGTGTGGGCAAGCAACTCAAAGTGGCGGGAATCCTGAGCAGCATGATGTATATTATATTAAATATCCATGGCACTGTTTGCCATAGTGTAATATGTATGACGAACCTCTTTTCTACTTTTGCTTAGCTTATGTCGTTAAAAATTAAGAAAACTGTACTAATGGCAATGAATTAGATTCTTCAAAGTAGAATGGATACAGGTCAGGCTTAAGGAAGCTGGTTGCCCAGAACTGGTTTAGCTGGCTGACAGTAACATCATACACCCACCATGTGCATTCATTCACCTTTGCCAGGGTGATTATTTTCTTGGTAATCTTCACATTTTGGTAACCAATTTTATAATCCTATAATACATTCTGAGTTCTGATTTGATCTTAATTTCATATATTCTACAGCTGCCATTTTTATCCCCTTGGTTTCTCCAGATTCACTGAGAGTTTCAAAAGTAGTTTAGTTGGGATGATGGTACTTACGACTGGGGCATGGTTAGTGTTTGGTGATTTTTTTGGTATGCTTTTATTGTAGGTACTGTTTAGTAAAGCTGCTGAAACAAAGATAAAACAACTAGCAAAAGAATCAGAAGATGAGAAAAGGAAAGCTGCCAAGATGCTTGAAAATATAATTGACTTGTTTAACCAGGTGAGAACTGTGGGGGGATGGTGGACTCTTGGTTGTGCTGTGCTTTGTCGACAGCTTGGTTGTCTCTGACTCTTTGTGACCTCGTGGACTGTAGCCCGTCAGGCTCCTGTCCATGGGGATTCTCCAGGCAAAGAGTACTGGAGTGGCTTGCCATGCCCTCCTCCAGGACTCTTGGTTACTTACACAGTCAGAAGGTAGACAGGGTCATGTACTGCATCAGACACTGAAGTGGAAAAGTTGTGGGAGCTTCCTTGCAGCTGTGTAGATTTATACAGAAGTGCAGTGACAGAACATTCATGTGCTTCAGATTTTCAAGTAATGATTAGTTTACAGCTGAGGTCAACAGATTCAGCTATGAAGTATATCTGTGAGGCTAAATATACACACACACACACACATATATGTTTTGAAACCAACCTTGTCAAGGGAATTCAGAAAAAAGTCTCTGATGAAGCACATCTGTGGGTCAGATGATTGGGACTGGAGTGGAGACTCTGGCAGTGGAAGAGCAAAGCGTAGGTCAGTGGAAAGCGGTAGAACTTATATATGAGAGTCTTGCACATATTGGGCAGTTCATATACCTCAGTGTGTAATCCTTGCATAACAGGAAGCGTCGTCGGCATAACTCCCGTTTTATAAATGAAGAAACAGACTTAAAGAGTTACTCAGTGGCAGAGTATGGCAGAGTATCCAACTTTAGGTGTGTTTTACCACCAAAAGCTCCACTTTACCATGCGTGAGGCCTTCCACCATCATGGCATAATATCTCAGAAGGGATCTAGTAATAAATAAAATGTTGATTCAGAATGTTAATGTTGGAACCTTCAGAGTTATCCAGCCTAACCTCACTTTACCTATGAGCAAGGAGATTAAAGGCAGGCTGGTATTAGTATTCTCTATAGTCCTTTTACTGTTGCCTTCCATACAGGTCTGTCCCTCGCGTAGTTCATTTATCCACCCCAGTCAGTCATGCAGCATGGGGGGAGGAGGCAGCCAGGACATTGTTTTCTGACAGAAGACATTCGTATCAACGCCATGCTTGTGTTCTCGCATTTTGCAGACAATTGGTGATGCTATTTCTGACATGCTGGTGATTGAGGCCATCTTGGCTCTGAAGGGCCTGACCGTGCAGCAGTGGGACGCTCTCTATACAGACCTTCCAAACAGACAGCTCAAAGTTAAGGTGTGAGCCAGATCACTCCCTTTCTAAAAATTAACTAAAATAAGTTCATTCTACACGTATGTATTGTATAGAAAAGATTGCATTTTCTCACATCTTTAAAAACTACAGAATCTCTCTTAACCATTCTACTGTTATTTAGAAGTATTTGGTTTCCAACTTTATTATAAATATGTATCACTTTAAAAGATTTTATTATTTAAATTTTAAAGATGTGAGGAGAGAACAAAATAATGAACCCCCTTTACACTAGCTTCAACTAGTATCTTCCACATCCCCAATATTATTTTGAAGCAAGCCCTGGGTAGCTTGTTGGTTCAAGTGTAGATGTCTCCTTCCTCTGCATTATTCTTGGTTCACATAGTACTTCCGGAGGCTAGATGCTGAGAAGTAGAATCTGGGCTGCAAGGGCCAGAATTTTTAAAGGCATTTTAGATAAACTGCTGATTGTTTTCTATATGGATATATACCAGATTACACATTTACCAACAGACATTTTTGAGAGACAGATATTGAATCCAGAGTTCACAGAAATGACTGCTGATTGTTCAGTTTTTTTTTTTTTTTAAGGAGATTTTTATGATCCCCTTTTTAAAAAATACCTAAGATTATTTGATCAATGACTAAGCCATATAGTACTGGCCATTATTTCAGTAGTGACTATAAGACAGTCTGTGGTGATCTATCTCAGTACTGTACTTTGTGGTACAATCAGCTGAAATATAGGTCTGTTCCTGTTGACATGAAATAGCCATAATCTTTTAGTGGGAATTACGTTGAATGGGTTAAGCTTCTGAAAGGGAGTATGATATAGAAAAAAACATGAAATGCTTGTGCCTAGGTTGCAGACAGGCAAGTCATTAGCACCACAGATGCTGAAAGACAAGTAGTTAAACCTCCGGGACTCCAGGAGGCCATCAATGACCTGGTGAAGAAGTACAGGCTTTCTCGCGCTTTTGTCCGGCCCTCTGGTACAGAAGACATAGTCAGAGTCTACGCAGAAGCAGACTCGCAGGTAAGCTGAGACAGGAAGGAGGAATGTGCAGTGAGAATCTAAAGAGGTGGAGGAGGGTAGCAGGAAAGAAAACTATTTTAATGGTATTGGAATCTCTAATGTTCAAGATTTATGGAGCCTTTTTTCTTCAGTAGTAGTTACAAAGTTGACTAAAACTCCCCCAGATATTCTTCTTGTAATGTATTCTATATTTCCAAAAGGGTCGTATTTCTAACTGCTCTAAGAATACTACTTAGTGTACCAATACATACTTAGTTTGACACACAGTAATTAAGCTTATGCATCCTAAAGTGGAATATACTTTTTTCCTTCATTTAAAAACATCCTATTGCTTCATGAAAATGACTTACTTTGAGGTTCATTTCTAAACTCACTGATACTGCACCCATGCTGCCTGAAATTTGTCCTTGTGTCTAGGCTTTCAATTTGGTTTTCAAAAATTTTCCTTTAAATGACTGCCTCAGATAAACACTTAAGTCTCTGACCCTATCAAGAAAAGAGACGCACACAGCAAGGCTAAGTTACAGGGGGGTGACCAGAGCCTCAATAAAAGATCTTTTCAATTTATATAGTAGCTGATAGCTTTTTTGCAGAAATTCAGGCCATTATAGAATGTAGTAAATAAATATATCCCTGGTGCATGAGGAAAGGATAACTGGGGCCTCAACTGTTACTTCCTCTTTTGGTCAATTGTGGCTTTCTTGCCACTAACAACTTACTGCCTAAAGAGTCAGTAACTCTTCACACTATTACTGACTGGAGATGTATTATTATGTCCTTTCTTACTGAATTTATTCAGAGTTTTAACATGATAAATCAGATTATAAAATAAAGTTAGCTAGGAACTTACCTGATTTAGAAGAATGTGACTTGTTTTCCACTTATCTATTGTAATTTGTTACTGAAAGATGAAAAAAAGTTGTTCTCATTTGAATTATTTGTTAGTGAAACAAAATTGGAAAGCTTCCTCCCCAGGAGTTGCAAGTAACCTGGTAGCTGCTATGTCTTTTTCATCTAATATCCTTTTATGTCACTTGCAGGAAAACACAGACAGCCTTGCATATGAAGTGAGCTTGGCAGTATTTCAGCTGGCTGGAGGAATTGGAGAAAGACCTCAACGAGGTTTCTGAGGACAATTTTTATATTCTTTAGAAACCAGAACTTTTTAAAAAAACTTTTTTAAAAAAGTTCCTACAGAATAATATTACTGCCACTGTTGTGACAGGTTCATAATAATGTTTACAGTGTACCTTACTGGATTGTTTCTAGGTCTGATTATTTTTCTTAAACACTACCAGAATCATTCTTTAGAAATAGGTAAGCCTTATATTTGTTAAGTTTCATTTTTTAAGATAAAACTAAATTCACCTGTAATATTAATCACACTAATGTAAAATACTGGAGCTCAAGTATATGATTCAGTCATTAACTTTATAACATATGCAAGGAAAAATTCATGAAGGCTGCTAGAAAATTAAAGCTTATTTATTACCAACTCCTGTGATGTCTTTTCCATCGATGTTACCTCCCCACGATGTCATTTTGCAGTCCTGGTAGTCACCACTGGTGATACAACTGAGCAGGGTGGAGAAGACTTAATACAAATCCAACCAGTGTTTTTCATAGCAGAGTCTTCAAAGCAGGTCTTATATACTTACCTCTTGAGTTAACATCAGCGGGAACTCAGAAGGGTGACTGTGGAGGCTGTGGACCTCTACTCTGTACTGAGGTGGAGATGCCTGTGCTACATTGACTTACAAGGATGCATGGGCCAAGCCTCAGTTTTCTTTACTCCTCTTAGTGAAGGTAAGTGGGAGAAACTGGCTGTAAGACATTACCAAGCCTCTGACAGAGAAGTGACACCATTTTTATACTAGAATGTGGTTAATAAGTCAAAGCAGAAGAGTCTCCAACCCATCTAAATTAAACAAAGCCTGAAATGAATAGAAAAAATGTACAGTGTGTATTTGGCAGATTTAAGACAACTCAGGACAATAAAACAATGGACGATAGTGGACTATTTACGTATATATAGATCTCTCTTAGGCACCATAATCAACATGAGCCCACAGTTATTTAAACTTGATTCAGGCCACAGTCAGACATTTGTTCTTATTTACAAATATTTAAATTAAATACAACCTGAAACATGTTTTGTTACATACAAAAAAAAAAACCAAAAACTATACAACTCAGGAGCAAATGTTTTAAATAATTACGTTTAAACTAAATGGAACCACTTGTGGTGCTCAAGTTTTTACCACCCCTTCCAGAAAATCTTTTTCTACCATCTCTTCTATTTTTTGCCTAGCTTTGCTGGAAAATGGTTTGTGGTTTTCCAGCTTCAAGTCCTTGTTGGGGAAGGCGGTGGAGTAGAGGACGGGGCTCCCTGAGTGTCCTGCGCACCGGCTGGTGACTTTGCTGTTGAAGACCTGGCTGAGCACGTTGAAGAACGGCAGCAGCTGCTCCAGGCTGCGCACGGTGCAGGCGGTGAGCAGCAAGTGCCCCGGCTCCCAGCCCAGCGCTCTCCCTGAGTTGTCCTCCTCCGGAGTTTTCTGCAGAAAACAGAGAGGCAGCTGTTAGCAACAGAAGGCCTCAGTCTGTGAGAAAACTTAAACAGAGTTAAGAAATGAATACAAATGATGACATTAAGTCTCCATTCCAGACTTGCTAAAACACTTGCTTCTAACTGAGGCCTTCTGGTGCCAATTATTAACTGTACACTGTAGGAAGAGTTTCCATCTAGAATGCACAAGCAAGCTTAGTTATTAGCGGAATTGGTTTTGGATATGGACAAATACTAAAGTTCATCTTGTGCTTTGCATATACTCAAAAAGCTCCCAGATTTCTGGACTCCCACTAATGTATCCGAGGACTAGGTCATAAAATGACCACAGAAGAAGAGACAGAAGGTCTTATACATGTCACTGTTAATACATCAATCAATTACATTGTGGCCAGAAGGCTTAAACCTGCCACGGGACAGTAGCAGAGCCCAGTGAGTAATCACACCACACAGGGAGAGGAGAGGCCCGCCAAGGGGAGACCTGCTGTGTGCTTCTAGCTTGCACACCACATGGGGAAGGAAAGCTGGGCCTGGAGGCAAAGTTAGTCCAGGGTTGGTATCCTGCTCTGCCTTGTCCTTACTGTGGGCAAGATAAAACCTATAAAACGGGGCAGCAGAGAAGTAAAATGAGAATGTATGTGAAGACTGTCCACCAAGTACAAACAGTAATTTACAGACTTAAGCAGCTAATTTGAGAAGCCACCTAAATTATACAAATACAGTTGTAGACATTAGTCTATCTACACAATGTTCTGAGAGATCTGAAGATGTCTGAAGTGGGGCAGAATCATAGATAGGAAAACATACTGAGTAAAGATAATGAAAACAACAGGTAGAAAAAAAATATCAAGCAGGACTTAGGAAGCAGAATTATAGTCGGTCGTATTTGTTAACAAATGGGGTTTGCCTTCTAAGATGTTGCTGAGAAACTTTGATTGTTTACTTAGTATTTTAATATCACTAGTTTTCCTAGTGGAGAAGCAGATGCAAAATCCAGCTTATTTTCTTGTGTGCTTAAAATCCTGTTTGAATCTATTTTCCCTTCTTAGAAGTCTCTAGGAACAAATAAGAAAAGATCATTTTGTTCTTTATCTATGGCCAAATTAAAAAAAAAGCAGCAGCTATCAGTTTATTTCTTAGTACAAAATCACTTTCCTTTCCTCTCACCTAGTAATGCTGGCTTTAATGACAGTCCCGGGACTGGCAGCTACACCACTTTTACTGCCCTAAGTCCAAGTGTGATTCAATAGCCAGAGATGAACTGAGTCTGAAGGGAAACAAGTGATATGCTTGAACCATCTACACAGCCGATTTCCAAACCTTTTGATTATATTCCTGTCAAGAGGTACTTTTAATAGAAGGACTTTTTTACTAAAAAGCTCTTGATCAAGAAGAGTGCACTTGTTTTAGTGCTTCTGTTCTTAATCAGAACTAAATCACTGCCTCAGTAATAAAATTTAAAAAGTCAAACATGTTTCCATGTGAACGACTTCTTTCACTTCGACAGTCTACACTGGAAAGACTTCCTTTCTGTTTTACCTCTCTCGTACTGCTGAAATCCAGACCTGGGTTTGTGTCTCAAGATTTGGTCCAGATGTGGCAACTTTTGCTGCCATATCACAAGCATCAAAAAGCCACCCTCACCTGATGACTGGCCATCTCCAATCCCTCCAAAATCACTGTCTTAAAGTCCTCCTCCTTGTCCTGTGGAAGGAAAGATTAGAACTCATAGCCTTTGCTCAGTGAAAAGTGGACTTGGCCATGAAGACCTTGTTTTAAGGTGTTTTGGATGAGAAAATGCTTTCCAATAAAACATTTATTTTTATTTTGTGGGAGGAGTTCTATAAAAACTCATTACTATGAGATGCAGGGATGACAATGTACCTATAACCACACAGCTTCTGGATTTGTTGTCATGACTATTTTTTCAGACCCTGCAATATCAAAATGAAAGTACCCAAATGTGCTCCTAAACTCTGGATTCAACTTTCACCTTCATCTCTGTTCTGTTACTTATTAGTCCCTAAAGAAACAACTTGATTTTAAGTCAAGTTCTGCACTGTCCCCCATTCCATCTCTGTAGTCTGTGGAATGCGGTTTAAGAGCTGCTGCCTGAAAAGGGGACGCCAGAAGACTGGAAAATTTCTGAGCACTCAAAGCACGTATTACAAACTAGTACTCAAAATAACAACCCAGACTGTCCCCAAATTGTACAATTTCGTTTTGAAATTTTCTGAAGGCAAAGAAAAGACAAAACATTCATAACAAAGGCCTACTGATGAGAGTAAGAAACTCACTATTTTCTTGGGTAAAGATCTGTAATTTATTAGCCTGATGCATAGTGGAAGTTGTACATAAGATATGCTATATCTTACAAATGTTACCTGCTTATACTTAACAAAAATAAATTGAAAAGAATGCAATACCTTTGCCTTTTTCCGAAGAAGTTTTGCTAGTCGTACTACGTAAGGTTTAAATTCTCGTTGATGTATGCCCTGCCTTCTGACTTCCAAACCAGAATCATCTGAGACTTCTGGAATGAAGGCCCATCGGTACCTATGTATAGAAGAATGGTATCAGCATCAGTAGGATACACGCTGTGCCTCTAAGACAAGTCCACTTAAATACAGTAGACACATCGCGACTGCACCACTTACACAGATTCATGTTCAGCTGTGCCGCCCGCAGCCCTGTCACCTTGAGCTTGTTTCTTAACCTAAGCCTTCGTCAGTGAGTAAAGACACTGTCAACTACCCCACAGAGTTGAAGTGAGTAAATGAACATTTGTAATGAACACATGAAAACTGGAAAATACTCAACACCGTTTTTTTCATGAGCACAACCAAGTAACATGTTTCGTTCCTAGGTAAAAATCTCTATCACATACTTGGCCAGATGTTCCTACCTATTACATAGTAAGGTGGGCAAAGGACTGAAAGGATTTAAGAAAGATCTGAGTAGGACTTCTGAGTACACTTCCATTCTATTTTTGTGTTTAAAATTTCATCTTTAATAAGTAAAATTAGTATCTATGAAAACAATTCAAACAGTATAAAAGGTTGTACAAAAGAAAGGTAGTCTCCCCTCACCACAGGTTCCACCAGTACTGCCAGTTTATATCCATCCGGAGTTTATGCATAAAAAAGCATGAATTCACACAAGCAACCCCCATCTCTTTCAATACATAAAAATGACTGCTGTTTATTTTAATTACATATCTTGGAGAAAGATCATATAAAATGCCATCCTTTTTATAAGCTACATAGTCCTCTAGTGTTGGAAGGTACTGACTTAACCAGTTTCCTACACTGTCCAATTTTTTGCTATTACAAATACTGCCATAATGGATACCCTTATGAATTGCTGAATTTTGTGCATGTCTCTGAGAGGACAGTGGTTGGATAAATCATAGGATATAGCAGAATTATTGGCCTAAGGAAAATATGTATTCTGAATTTTGGTAAATATAAACCTCTTTGGAGAAAAATTAGACAATATCAATGTATACTTCCAACACTAGTAAGAATGTTTCTACTTAAGGGTAAAAGGAGATACACTTTTAGATCTTTACCATTCTGATAGTTACTAATAACTGTAATTTGAATTTCTCTTATGAGTAAGCCTGAGCATCTTTTTAAACATTTGAAAAAATCATGAGTAAAAAGATATTACTCTTTCAAAAATTATGAAATTCTCCATGTTATCTTTTACCACCTTATAGATTTTAAGGGAAAAAAAAAAGACATAGTAGTTAAAAAAAAAACCACATAGTTGATATTACATTTTTGATCCCTTTTCTGTATCTTGACAAGAGGGTAAGCTCGTTATGGTTCTCACCATGGAAGCTAAAAAGGAAAGGTGCGTGAAGACTATAGTTTTACTACCTCTGTGAACATAAGCTTCCTAGTTAATTTTGGACAGTTTCCTACAATTCTGCTTAGTATCCTTTTCTAAATTTCTTCAGGAGTAATATTTTACCAGACATCCAACCAATGAAATTCATTAAGAAGTGAATATATATGGTTTCAAATGGGGGGAAAAAGGAATGGGAATTGATGTAAAAAAAATTTCTAGTTCTTACCATTACATTTAATTAAAAGTAAGCTTGTGCAACAGCAGTTTTTAGAGAAAAAAGGTTCTGGTATCTTACTCTTTATCCTATTAATATTTCATTGCACCCTATTAATAGCCAATATTCTTGAATATATTGGATAGAATAATACAATTTATAAATGTATAATTTAATGTGGATAAATTCTCCAATTATCTTAGCCACGTATTAATGAAACAATCTTATAGTGCTTGCATATTACTTTAACAAATATGAAAAAAAGTGAAAGTGATAGCTGCTCAGTTGTGTCCGACTCTTTGCAACCCCATGGACTACAGCCCACCAGGCTCCTCTGTCCATGGAATTCTCCAGGCAAGGATACTGGAGTGGGTAGCCATTCCCTTTTCCAGGGGATCTTCCTGACCCAGGGATTGAACCTGGGTCTCCTGCATTGCAGGCAGTTTCTTTACTGGCTGAGCCGCCAGGGAAGCTCAAATATGAAAAACCATAATTAAATATTTTGAGCACTTATGAACAAGGCATTTCATGAGAATTTAGTTATATTAATTTCTCCCTCTTCCCCTCTGCCATCTCTAGTTCAGTTCACTATCATCTGAAAGAAAAGGTGGTAAAGAAGCTGCCTGCCAATGCAGGAAACACGGGTTCAGTCCCTGGGTTGGGAAGATCCCCTGGAGTAGGAAATGGCAACCCATTCCAGTATTCTCATCTAGAAAATCCCATGGACAGAGAAGCCTGGCCGGCTACAGTTCATGCGGTCATAAAAGAGTTGGATATGACTTAGCTACTACGCCGCCACCACCACCAGCTCCTGCACTGGGCCTGAAGCTGGTGAGTCAGGTGTCCCACTGCCTCACATCTGCTGGCTACTCAGTCTACTGACTGAATGGTCTCTTGGTCATAATAGATCCATGACAACCATTTCCAATACCTCCCAATAACAGTGTTGCCCCACCATCCTGCCAAAAATTATAAATACTTTGACTTACACAAAAAGTTCTATCTTAGATGTCACTGACCAAAGCAAATGCATTTCCAAAATGTCTACTTAATATCCTTATTTTACTTACATCTGAAATTGAGGAAGATTTTCGGAGGGCAACGCCAGAGCCAAATCCAAAAATTTGCAAGCAGAGAGATAGAGGTTTAACCACCGCTGGCTGTTGTATGAAGTAGAAAAGCCATTACCTCCTGTGTAGGTTGTCTCCAGACCAGCCACAGAGGGGCCTGAAGTCCTGTGGGCAGGGACAGTGCTGTCAGCAGTTGTACCCTCTGACAAGTAATTCCCAAAAAATCTCAAAATGCCAGCTAATATTTTTCATAATCAGTCTGGTAAATGTACCAGTAGTTGCTAAGCAAGGTCATGACTAAATTATACTGTTCTCAAATCAAAAATTCATTTCTGTTCACTTAAATATTAAGAATATAAAAATAGCAGAGAATAACTGTACTCAAGAAGGATAAAAATATAAGCTGTGAAACTAACAGACCTCCCTGCTACTCAGTGCCCTTCTGTAAAGATAGTGAGAGGGAAAATTCCTCTCATAATCCCCATGGTTATTAGTACAGGGGACACTTAGAAACCTAGCACTGAAGAGTAGCAAACAAATTCAAGACACAGTGTCAAAGGAACTTTTCAATTTGTAAACTGATTTGTACAAAAATTCCTAAATAAAAATAAATTCTGTTTAGTCATATATTAATAAACTGCTTCACTAAAAAGAAGAAAATTCTAGTACATTAAACTGAGATCCTTCTGGAAGATATGGACATCTGAATACCTTAGTTACAGGTTACCTGCCGTAATAGGTTTTGCTGCATGTTTCAGGGAAAAGAGATGACCTGCTAAAACCAACCTTGTTCACATAGCAATGTTGCTACATTACTGTGGTGACAGTTGTAGAAATAGCATTGCCTGAGACTGTATTTATGTCTAGAGGCCCACAGCCGCAAATTTGGATAGTTTAATTCAGTCTAAAAAACCTAAGGTATACATGAAACTGTACCATAGCCCAAAGAGATAAACTGGATAACAACAGACTAAATACATAAACTGTTCAGATGAAATAGTGTCTATTCCATCCTACTTGTAAAGTAACATTCTGGATGATTTAGGATACTAAACACTGACAATACTAAAATGAATTACATATTACCGTGAAATATCTTCATCAGCAGTGAGTTCCTGCTCCATCAGTAAAAATACCTGTACCTGAAGACCACGGAATAAGTGTCAAATGTTTATCCTTCCTTCAAGTTATCTTTAGGCTATATTTTCATCAATCCAAACACAAATTTTAGGATACAACTTTAGGATCATGAAATTACTTAGTTTCTAAAAATAAAACTGGATGTTTAGCACAGAGCTGTGCTACTCATCTGACAGAGGTGGGATGAAAGCATGCTCTTATTTGGTGATTATGAAACAAACCATAAAAAGACAAATGTTACAGCCATTTGTTTGTGAGGATAGTATAGGGCTGGGTTTTCAGAGTTAAGAGATTGTTTTCTCTTTACTTACTCATCTCTTCCCCCCGCCCCCCACCCCTCAAGTTGTTCAGATGAGGGTGATGGTTTGGTCTGAGAGGAGAAAGGGCTGGTATCTGGGACTTAAGAAGATTTATTGTTTGGGACTTTACAAAATCTTATCAGAGTGTCTCTGAAGCAGCTTATCTGGGTAAGTGCTGCATTTCAGAGTGATGCATGCCTTCAGGCCACCTAAATCCAGCTAACCCACCTCTAATCACCCTGGAGGTTCTACTATAGGCGGAACCAGGCCTGGTAACCATGACACAGTTAAAAGTTAGTGTAGAAGAGAATGAACTAAACCAGATCAGACGAAGTAATGATTCACAAGGAGCTAATAACCCTGAATATTGCATATTTCAAAGTTTAAACTATGGAGACATAATCTGACTTGTTTCACTATTTTCAGCTGTAAAATTTTTTGGTAACAGGCTTAACTAGAGTTCAATTCTCTTCCAAAATTAGTTTTTATCCAGTAAGCACGCTGATGCTTGTCACATTGTTTTATAATTCAGATTTACTACCTGAGTTAAAATTAACTCACAAGTTCTGTGATCATGGTAGGCCAGAGTGAGGTAAGATGTTGTGGAGACATTCTCAAAAGTAACACTCTGAAAAACAGGAACACTTGAGAGTGAAGAGTTGGCACCTGGGGCAGACGAAGACTCTCAACCAATCTCTCTGAAAACAAACAAACAAACAAAAAAATCCAATATATTTTCAATATCTAAATATTTAGAATCATTTCCATATAAACATTTCTATATAATCCAGTATTTCCAAAACTATTATGAAGAATCAACTTTTTAAAAAATTTGTAATCTGGTGCAGATACTTTCATTAATTTGATTAATCAAATTAATTTCATTAATTTGATTTTTACTAGAAAAATCAAATTAAAGATATATAAAATTCAGTGCCATGTTCTCATTTCTAGATTCAAGAGATTCTATCAAATTGCTGTAAAGGCTTAAAATGCTTACTCTACATTTCTGTACTTATCATGGATGGAATAACAGACTGATACTAGTCTATGGACCACACTTTGAGTAGCACCAATCTAGTCAATGTTAAAAACATCACAGGACAAGTAGTGTGTACGATGTACACTGGACATTAGGTATAAAGAGTCAGAAAAGAAGGAGTCCTTTATCTTCAGAGAGAGAGGAATAATCTCTGTAAAAAGATGACAATCTCATTCTCAACCCAGTCCCCACACCGCCTGCCGAGGCTGGTGGCTGCCCGCACACTGACTTGTGTGCAGCAAACAGTTCTTCCCGGGCAAGTTCACTCCTGCTACAGGGCCACTGGTGGCTCAGGGTGATGACTGCACCGATAGCCTCCAGGACGCAGGACCACCAAACCCAGGTGATGAAGGTGAGAAACCTTACACAACCCGCTGCTCTGTCCCCAGATTCTAGCTAAAATTTCCTGGTTATGTGTCTATTTCAGTCTCCTCCTTTAAAGATGTATAACCTCTCATCCACAATAAAAAACAAAAAACAAAAAAACCCACTAGTATGCCTGGCTGCAGCAAAACAGTCTTACACCTCATTCTCAAACATGACTTCCCAGGAAATTTGACCCAAATAATAAAATAGAGACCATGTTTAGGCAATCCTATGAACTCAGTGTTTGATTTCTTTTACATACGAGTGATAATTAATTTTTGTTGTTTCAATAGAATAAATTTCTAATTCTACAACATTCTCCATCCACCAACATTTGGTAAATATTTCACCCCAACTTACAACTTAGGGAAAGTATTTTCTAAGGAACAACAAAAACTCAACAGTTTGGAAAATAGAGAAAATAGTTTTCCACTGTTTACCTTGTATATCAGGAAGATATTTCTGATACTGGTCAATTTCACTACTAAAAATAGCAAATGCTAATCTTTTCAGAAGCATGGCTCTCTGCTCTAGTTCCACATCACGGTTTGCAAAGAGATTAAGTGAACTGCTTTGGGCCACAGCTACACGAGCTGAGGGGGATAAAAAAGCAAGAGAGGTTGTTACAGTCATTTAGCGATTTGAAAAAAGATGCTTGTGCTTTTCATTTTTAAGAATGTCTAGAAACCCTATGACATCCGAGAGACAGGCGCTTCTGGTGGAGGACTGGGGAGCTCTTCTCCGAGGCAGATGGGCTGGCACACAGAACCAGCGTCCACAAGTCAGAGACCAATTAGTAGGAAGTGCAATGTGGAGAGAGAAGAAAATTGAGGACTGACTATAGGTTTCAGAAAGTGAAATCACTAACAATGCCATTTTATAAAGCCATTATTTTATGCCATCTGCCTAAATCCTTCTCATTGTTTTAAAAACTTCTGGCCTGGCCCAGCCTAGCCTACCGAGCTCTCCCTCCTCGTCTTGTACTCACCCCCGTTCCCTCTTTGTAGCCATTCTGTCTTTGCTCTTTCGTGAACTCAGTAAGCTTGCTTCTATCCTGAGGACTTTATAATTTTTGTCCTTTATTCCTAGAATACTTTGTCCCTAGGCATGCTCATGGCTGTCTTTTTTTTTAGTTTCACCTCAAGTATGAGCTCCTGAGCTGTTATTTAAAATCTCTTGTAGCGCCCTATTTCCTTCACAACTTCTTACTTGCTCCCTGAAATAATTTTACTTATTGGATTAAGGTAAGCATAATGCCTGGTGCATTTTTGTCTTTTAATAAATAACTGTTAAAAAGATGAATCTCAACCTTAAAACAAACCTGTGGAGATTAGAGAATACACCGTCCCTTTTCCAGAGGGGAAACTGCAGCCTGGTTAAGAAGGGACATAAAATTCTAGGGATTCATTCAACTTCGCTGTTATTTAAGATCATTAGTTGGATAATTTTCAAACTTTAAGAAAACAAGACAACTTTTTTTTTCCCAAATGAAATACTATCGAGGAACCCCAATTTATAAACAAAATAGAGAAGGAGTGGGGTGGAAAGTGATTCTGACTTCTTGGCCCCTCTCTTTCTTCATTTAAAGGAGATAAACACAGCCCCAAGTATCTTCTTTTTCGCCCTGGCTCACAGCATGGGTCTCACTTCCCCTACCAAGGATGGAATCCAAACCCCCTGCAGTGGAAGCCTGGAGTCCTGCCCACGGGATGGATGGCCAGGGAATCCCCCAGAGCCCTAGGACTTAGAGTGACTTGTTTGATAGGTCTGTCCCTGTTGCCTGCTTTTCTCGGCCTTCCTGGCGGTCAGTCCTTCCTTCAGTGATTACTGAGTGCCAGGTTCCATGCCATGTGCTGGGCAAACAAGTTAGAGACAAATGTGACAAGGCCAAATAGTTTACTGATTATTTATCTACTATGCTATCTTCTTCAAGTTTCAACTTTATATTCCTGTAGGGTACTACGTATCACTATAACCTGACAAAGAGCTAATTCAGTAGTTTCTGGACAAGAGCAAAGCAAATAAGAATGGCTCATGTACAGGAAAGACACTTAGGTTGTCATCCATAGTACTCACTCATTAAATCTCTAAACGTTGTCTTATCATGTGTCATCAGATTGTCCATAATTGCTCTCCAACTGAAAGAAACCAGGATCATGATATGTAATTAACATTTTGTTGTTAGTATTTAAAAAGTGTTCTACTTTGCAGATAGCAGTTGATTTCAACAGATTCTGTGAGATGCATTAGCATGTTGAATAGAAGCAGGAGGACTTACTGGTTAACACAAGAGGCATCCATTTGAAAGAAACTGGGATCCATAAAGAGGTCAAAGGCTTCTTTTTTCCAAGCTCTCCGTGTGTACTGATACCCACTAAGACTGCTCAGCAGCTGGACACAGGCTCGATAACTGGGTGCATTATGTGCACTGGGAGGAAGGAAAACCACATTAACCTCTATCTTATAACTATTCATCATATTAAGTTACTCATAAGTATTCACATTTACCTAAAGCAATGATGGGAAATAGCACTTGTGTAAGAGAAACATTTTTATCACTATAATTTAAGGTAAAAATAAAGTCATTTTGTGATAATTTCATTTTTGGAATAAAGGAACACAACTTATTTTTAACAGAATACGAGTTAACTAACACATCTAGTTAAATAATAGTAGTACCTATGATTTCGGAGGTAGGGCACAACATAATGCATAATATTTACAAGTAAAGGAATGACTCGTTCTTTTTCATCACTGTAGAAAACCATATCCAAAAGATGAGCCAAAACCTAAAAAAAACATAAATGAAATGGAATGTATAATCTGAGAGCTGAAACTGACAGCATCTAGAGGTGGTTTTCAATCTGTAAGAACATCTAGAATACCTTAAAATTAGAAAAATCTAAAAGCAAATTCCTTAAATCCACTTTTACATGAATGGCTTCTGCAACTATTTGCATTTTTTTCCATTGTAACTAAAGAATATACATATGGGCAAATATTACTAGGAAGAAGAGAAAAAGAGAGGTTAAGAACCTTCCAATGTGATTAGGGAGTAAACACCAAATTTAAGACTGGAAACTCAGTACCTCTCTCCCTGACTGGGTTACCAGGGGATTTAGGAAAAATCCAACCTCATGAATTGAGATGCAACTCTGTCAACTAGCTATTTGCCTTAGTCATACTGTTCTAATCTTTGTAAGGTCCAGTAACCACATCTGTAAAGGGGAAACAAAAAGGAACTGCAGGTCTGTATAACAGGGTATAAAAAAAGAGCATGTCAGAGCATTTATATAAAAATGTTTGGTAAACTGTAAATACTTAATAGTGACCAGCATCGTTATATCACTTCTACCCTTCCCTACCAAATTGTGATACAAAAGCACTGTTCAATTTTAAACAGTACACTTTTAAAAAATAGCGCATGGGGGGAGCAATGTCTAAAGTTGCTAAAGTCACGTCTGACTCTTTGTGACACCGTGGACTACACAGTCCATGGAATTCTCCAGGCCAGAATTCTGGAGTGGGTAGCCTTTCCCTTCTCCAGCGGATCTTCCCAACTCAGGCATCGAACCCAGGTTTCCCACATTGCAGGTGGATTCTTTACGAGCTCAGCCACAAGGGAAGCCCAAGAATACTGGAGTGGGTAGTGTATCCCTTCTCCAGTGAATCTTCCAGATCCTGGAATCGAACCAGGGTCTCCTGCACTGCAGGTGTATTCTTTACCAACTGAGCTATCAGGGAAGCCCATACAAATGTTTGGTAAACTGTAAATACTTAATAGTGACCAGCATCGTTATACCACTTCCACCCTTCCCTACCAAACTGTGATACAAAAGCACTGTTCATTTTTAAACAGTACACTTGTAAAAAAAAAAAAAAAATAGTGCATGGCAGGGAGCAAGGTCTAAATTGCTGTCATTAATATTTAACAAACTACTAATCTGAATACAAAGTCTAAACTTTATTTTATACTGATTTCTTGAACTACAAAATAATATTTCAAATTAAAATCTCCTTTGTAAGAACTACTTACTAACTGTTTACTTGAAAGTTCATGTGAAAAAATCTGACAATATTTACCTCAGAAAGTAATGTCAATGCATGGACACTATATACAGAAGGAGTTATGTTTGAGGTTTCCATTGCAGGTGATAACATATCTAAATAAGAAAAAAGACAGGTAAAGATATAGTTAGGTTTTTTTCCCACTGAAAAAAACTACATGTTAAACACAAGAAAAGGGAGGATTTTACAGCAATTATAGTGCTGGCTGCAATAATTTCTTAATGAGTGGTGGTGGTGGTTCAGTTGCTAAGTTGTGTCTGTCTCTTGTGACCCCATGAAGCCAGCCAGGCTTCTCTGTCCGTGGGATTCTCCAGGCAAGAATACTGGAGTGGGTTGCCATTTCTTCCTCCAGGGGATCTTCCCGACCCAGGGATTGAACCTATGTCTCCTGCATCGCAGGCAGATTCTTTACAGCTGAGCCACCAAGGGACAGATGCCTACAAATACAAACTTCAGTGTAGGGGGATCAATACCTTCAACATCAGATTCTAAATTGGTTCCATCTACCATTATTTTGGGAGAAGGCTTAACTTCAAGATTTCGCCGCAGCCATGTTGTCTGTTCCAAAGAAGAACCAGCAATTGCACCAATTGCATCCACTATTTTATGAGTCACATCCTGAAGAAACAAGGAGAACCCATCATATCTCTGTGTGTACACAGGCACACACATGAAACTTCACAGATGATCTTATCTGACCTTCCCATTTTAGATTTGAGAGCACTGAGAAACAGAGTTTTGGCAACAGCACTCAATTCAGAATGACTTACCTGGAGGTCTCTTTGGTCTTTTTTATTTTCCAAACTAGGGTTTTTCATGATAAACTCATTCAGAACTCTTAAAGGGTCAAAGAAAAAAAACAAACAGGAAATATTAGTGTAAAGAAAATGATGTAACATAATTTTTCACAGCAAGTGGTTTATGGTCTCAATTTTAACTTTGTATGTGTAACGAATATGGGTATATGTGGACATTCTATGACTCAGGTGAAATGCATAAACCTATGCATGCAAACACCTGTGCAAGGATGTTCATCGCAGCATTATTTATAAAATCGGAATGTCCAGCAATAGAAGAGACAAACTGTGGTGTATTCATATGAAATACTAAACAGCAATGAAAATGAACAAATTATAGCTACATGAAATTACATGGATAATTTTTATTAAACATATGCTGTATGAAGTAGTAGACATAAAACAGAGTTGTTGTTCAAAAACAAGGCAACATTTATCTGTGGCACTATATGTCAGAATAGAGACTATCTTGAGGAGAAGGGAAAGGACAGTAATTAGGAGGGAACTTGAGGGGACATATGGTGTCTCATTTCTTAATTTAGGTTTGTGATTGTACAGTTGACATCTTTACTTTGTAATAACTTATAATTTGTATGTTTTCTGTGATTTATATATTAACAAAAAATTAAAAAACCCCACCAATCTAATATAAAAATGGTTTATGTGTATAATAGATAAAAAAGATTTCTTGAATGTAAGAAATCCATTTCCATTGTTTGCTAAAATTCTACTCAATATTTAACTTGATTTTATTAACTATATGCATAATTATTTCCAAACTAACACAT
The DNA here is from genome assembly GCF_002263795.3 of Bos taurus. Taxonomy (NCBI): domain Eukaryota; kingdom Metazoa; phylum Chordata; class Mammalia; order Artiodactyla; family Bovidae; genus Bos; species Bos taurus. Next base: position 23,074,663 of record NC_037336.1, on the reverse strand, counting down.
AAAGTGATATTGAAGAACAATCATATAAATTTCTATTTTATAATTAGGAATTTTTAGAGGATCAGTGGACTGGTTGGGAGAAAAAATAAACCACCCAATTTAAAAAAGGAGTTAGTTTTCTAGTATAAGTGAAAATGCCCAACTTTTAATTTAAATACTCAGAAGATACACACATTGAGAAGGAGGTATAACACTTCATTATCTGAGAAATGAGAAAGGAAGAAAAAACAGGTGATGAAATAGAAAAATCTTGCAGGGGAGAAGGTAGAAGTCTGACAGTTGGTTTTAATTTTTAATGAGATTAGCAGGATATTTGGTGATGATTCAAAGAGCTGTCCATATATTCCTTCTATGAGCCTTAGAACAATTTAGAGGTAGGTAAGGCAGGTATTATTACTCTTGACAGATGGGAAAATAGCCTTGGAAAAGTTTACTGATGTACCCCGGGTCCCAGAGATGAGAGTTAGAACTAGATATCCAAAGAGAAGAATCAGAAATCTTTATGGGAACACTGTTCTAATTTCCAGGGTTTACAGTTATCTCTCATCAATAAAAACTATCATACACACTAGTTATCTTTATCTTTGGTCCAGGAATTGCAGATGCTGAGTCCACTGCTCTTTCCACTACACCTTCAATGTCGTAAACCCCTTCAGATTTCTGGTTTAGAAGACAGCACGAGGGTCTAGGGATCATTCCTAGGGTTCGCAGTGTTACTCAGCTTCTACAGGCTGACCAGCTCTCCTCCAGCTCTCATCCTTGTTCTTCTACCTCCTCTCTGCTTCCTGGTGTAAGACTACATTCCTACATTTACCAAAATCTCGAGTCCATTTTACCAAAGAACCCTCTAACCCTAACCCTCCCTCTACTTCAAAATTTTCTAGACCACTGGTTGCCAAAGCAGAATCACTGGTTCCCTTCAGGACAACAGAGAAGCTAAGTCTGTATATAGAACCACCCAACTACACTTTTAAAAAACACCAGCAGAGCTACAGAGGCTGACTAAGGTTGAAGTTCTTTGCATGTGGTTGAGTTTACATCCCATTCAGTGGAACAGCACATTGAATGTCTGGAGTAATGCAAACAGGTTGGAGACAAGGGTATTCCCTTTGGGGAATTCCCCTCTTCTGTCTTAAGCAGTCCTTTTCAAATTCCAGGATGTAATGTAATCACTTGAGACCCTTGTTAAACTGCAGATTCTGATTCAGGTGGTCTGGGTTGGAGCTTGAGAGTCTACGTTTCCAACAAGCTCCCAGGCGACTCTATTGCTGCTGGTTGAAGGATCAACCTGAGTCACAAAGTTTTAGAGGAAATGCAGCCTTCTTTCCCACTCTTACCCCTGCCATTCCCCGGTCTCCATCCCCTCCCAGCTGTCTCTGGAATCTGGTGCTCCCAAGGAGGCCCCCGCTCCCTACAATCTCCTATGGAGCACTCTCCCCTTAAATAATAGTCATTATCAGCCAGGCAGTATTCTAGGAATTTAACAAACACTAACTCTAAATGATCCTTGTAACAACTTTATGAGGTAGGCACTATTATCATCTCCATTTTACAGATGGAAAGGTTATATAACCTGTGCAGGGCCTTCTAGCAAAGAAGTAAAGGAGTTGGGATTTGAATTCAGGCAGAGTCTTTGCTGTTCACTACTCAACATCGTCAGGTTTCCTTACCATTTCAAATCACATTTTCTTCTGCTACCTTGTCAGTTCTCTTTCTTTTCGTGATCAAACAAACTCAAAGACTACTTCACACTAACTTTTTTCACTCTAACCCTTGCCCTTAACATCTGTGCTTATTATCTCATCCAACTCTTTTCTCCTAAATTACCAATCCTCTTCGGATCATCAATAAATACACCCTCTTTTTATACATCATCTTCCCTAATCTCTCTAAAGGGGTTAACCATGCCTTAACTTCTCTTTGCTTCTAGAACCCTGAAAATACCTGTTTTTCTTCTACCTTTCTGATGTTTTTCTTTTCTATGTCCTTTCTTGGCCCCCTTTCCTTCTTTTCTTGTCCTGTTATTTCAATCCCATAATCCACAGCACACAAACTTGCTATCTCCCATTAGAAACGGTTCTATCTTCTTTCCCCTATGATCTATTCTACTACGAACTTGCTGGTCATATCCCTCCTCAAAACCTGCCATCACTCCCATCCCCTGCCCAAGACCAAATTTCTTAAAAAAAATGCGAATTCCTTTCCCATTCCAGCTCCCATCCCCATCTCATTCACCCACTGTCCCACTGCTATGCCTACACCACAGCCAAAGCAGACAAGGCACCTCGCCCAGTGTCCCCTCCCTGGTCCACAAAGGCTTTCCCCTCCTACCACCTCCACTCACTGAGCAAATATTTCCCGGGGACATATTATGAACCAAGAATAATGGAGAGTAAAAGATACTGTCCAGACATCATGGTGCTTGCAGTCAAGGGTAACTAGAATTTACCAAATAATCAGGCACATTAACAGAGATCAGGAAGCAACATGACAGAGAATGACTTTTCATGTTCAGGGTTCTGAACTCAGATGACTATGAAGCTCCCCTTCAGTCATCCTGCTCACCTCTGCCCCTTTCAATCCCACACTTTCTCATCGCTGAGTCACTACTGCTGCACCAGTTTCACATTAGCATGTTCACATTTTGCATATGTAGAAACACACAATGTTGCCTCCACAATCCCACTCCCCCCCAGAAGGTAGAGACACACCATCACCCAAAACATGTTATTCAGCAATCAGAGACAACGAACACTATACATTTGAAATCATATTTTTTAAGTGAAACTGCTTACCCAAGTATAAGAAACTGCCCTGGGGCTGGAAGGCTCAGTTGTATGGAATCTTTCAGAAGTATCAACAGTGATGCCCAGCTATCCACTAAATTGGGCACTGGAATTCTGCAAGATGAACACAGTTTCTATACACAGATAAAGCCAATATCAACTTTAATTTTCCCTATACTTTCCCAGTCTTTACCATATTTCCCTACTTTCTCTGAAAATTTTCTAAATTTGATAGACTGTGATACTGTTATAGAACATTTCTGAAAGCTTTTATTTTCTACTCTTCTTATATGTAAAAAGAAAACCAAGCATACATACTTAAAATATCCAGTGTAACTTATTACAGTAGAAATTTTGCCATAGAATTACCAGTTCTTAACCATACTGACTCTCAAAATGCAGCTCAATAAATTTGTTTAATTATTGACATCACAGTTACCTACTTCCTTCCCTATTCTCTCCACTTCTCTCTTATATTAGCTCTTTCTCCTTCACATATGAGTCTCTATCTCATCTAAGGGAGGGCTGTCAATCTATCCTGAATATCAGTCTCTCACCTCTAGAGAAATTAAGATTCTCTTTGTTTCTTCTTGACCTTAACCCTAACTCTTCTACCTAAACTTAGATTTTAGGCAGTCCCTATTCTAAATCACAACCAGTTTAACCTGACTTTATGTTAGTCATCAATCACAAACTGATGCCAAGTTTGATGATTAAAATGGAAAAAATTAAGGTTCTTGAGTAAGTTTATCAAAACTCAAATCAACGAAATTCTATTCAGATGTCAGCTAAATGCAAAACTGGAATGCCATAACAAGAAGATATTGTCATATCATTCCATTAAAAAAAAAAAAACAGATTAGACGACCTTGCGTTCTCACCTATATCAAAATAATGGATCAGTGGAAACTGGCATAGTTTCAAGAATAGGATGTAGTTTGTTTGTTTACTATTTTCTTACAATTCAGTGTTTTAATGTCCAGTGTACTTTAGTGTACTTAGGTCTTTATATCTGTAGGATCCACATGACTGGGTCATTAAGAGGCCAACTGCCTTTATTAATATTTCCACAATGTTTTTCTGTTTCCAGTATTAGTTCTTTTAGTTTTAGAAGGAAAAAAAAATAAGTAACTTCTTGAAAGAATTCAGGTGCCTTCTTCCTTGTTTCCTAATTTTTATGCATTGCTAAATAAAGTGAGGAGAGATCCACAGCAGTTATCTTACCTTTGAATATAAGCATAGAAAAACTGAAGCATGCAGACTTCCAAAGAAAGATGTTTCTATAAACAAAAGAAACCAATTTTATAGTGAAGAAAAATGCTGCTTTTTCTTTTCCATAGTTATAACTACTCTGTATTTTACCAGTTTTAAATTAAAAAAATTAAAAGCAAACAAAATCAAACACTAGGTTGTCATCCAAATCATGCAGCTCTCTTCCATGTAGCAGGCAAAACACAAAAGCTATTTAAAAAGCTGAAAATGGTTTAGAAAGAATCAAAAGATTCTCAATTCCGACACCCCCATATACAAAGCACACCCCAGTCATTATTTTTAAATGATCCATTGACTCTATAAGCATCAACACTATTTTAATCAGCCTATGCTTGGCCAGGCTATCAGAATTAGGTTGACTTTTTTTTTTTTTTTTTAAATAAAATGGAATTTAAATCTATTTTACCACAAGTTTCTGTTAAATTAGGATAGGTAGGTAGGTATGCTGCTAAGTCGCTTTAGTCGTGTCCGACTCTGTGTGACCCCATAGATGGCAGCCCACCAGGCTCCGCCGTCCCTGGGATTCTCCAGGCAAGAACACTGGAGTGGGTTGCCATTTCCTTCTCCAAGGCATGAAAGTGAAAAGTGAAAGTGAAGTCGCTCAGTTGTGTCCGACTCTTTGTGACCCCATGGACTGCAGCCCACCAGGCTCCTCTGCCCATGAGATTTTCCAGGCAAGAGTACTGGAGTGGGTTGCCATTGCCTTCTCCAGTAGGTAGGTATAGTTGGTTCCAAATCTGAACTAACTCCTAATAGCCTAAAATCTATTCTCTAAAGTTAGTGCTGAATGTAACATATAATAAAAAGAAGGCACCCGCCCTTAAAAATCAATAATAGACAAGAAAATAACACTGATGTCCACTTTCATTTACCCAATTTGATTTGTTATGTTTTGACACCAACTATTCCCTTCAAAATTTCCCCTTGTACCACATGAGGAAAAATCAAATATCTGATGAATTCAGAACTTCGTATATTGAGAACAGGGTTGGTGGCAGTTGAGGAGTACAGAACTTGCTCTTATTTGATTTTATATCCTTCACACTTAGCCCAATGTCTCTGGCATAAGTAGGTGCTCAAAATAAATACAATGAATTGAGCTTTCACAAGCAAATTTAAAATCCTATCACAAATGCCCCAGTGGTGATTACAGAACAGTAAGGAAATTGTTAAAAAGTTAGTAAGGACACTGGCTATTTTTGTACACAAGTAGTACACTCTTTAGGCAATAGAAAAAATAATGCAATATTTTCAGATATGTGCAATAATTCTTTCAAGGAAGTAATCAGGCCTATTTTGGCTTGGCCTAAAGTCTAATGTTAGCAGTTGGTAAATATTTTTTAAGAAAATTGAACCTCTTACTGTTCCTGAAATAAGGAATGGAAAAAGTAGACAAGTTCATAACTTTACTAACTTGTAGACTTTTAGGTCTGCCTAACTAGAGACAACGCATTGGGAGTGCAAAGACTCTGTCACTGACTTCTTGGTAGCACAGATTGTACATGGTCAAGAAATGACATCAACTAGAACTAAAGTTATAGCAAAATGTGAGGAGCTTACAAACTTAGACCCTCATTGCAAAGAGAGAGCAGCAAGAGGCTGTGAAAAAGGAAACAACCGAAGTGAACAGACCTTGGGCTCTGGCTTCTGTGCTTTTCCTCTACACGACCAGAAAAATCTCACCTAGGAATCTGGCCCCACACGTACTCACTGCCTTAGATGTACATATGGAGCGCTACGAGCAGTGAACTGCTCTTCACTGGCCACAGGGAGGATCATGCCAGCGGGTCACTGTAGATACTGGTAACTGTTTTTATTAGGGCAGAGTGAGAACACATGCTCTCATCTCTGCAATCTATTTACAAGGATGCATTGTACAAAAAATAACTTCCCTACCAGGGTCATCTCTGAAACACAACTGTAAACAAATCAAAGGGTAGCTCCGCTTACCTTGTCCTTGGCTATGGCTGGGGGCTGCTTTAAGACATCTTTCACAGTCTGTATAACAGTCTCTGCTCTCATGACACTGATAGACCGAACCAGTTCTACTAGTAAGAGCTGTTCTTCACTGGCTGCAGGAATAACCTGGAGAACACATCATTGTATTCACTTATGTACGGGTAAAGGTAAATCTTTTAAGAGAAATCACAGAATTAAGAGAATATTTTATGGCCTCTTTTAATATAAAGGCCCTTTCATGTCCCTTGATGACTTTAGGTAAATTTTATTTTTTATCAATATAATACATGTATATTGTTTCAAAAAGACAAACAGGACAAGGTATCTTTTAAGAAAAAATAGCAGTGTGCTTGCACTTATGCCCCAAAGTGACCAGGCTCAACTCTTGGCTCTTTCCTATCATTTCTGAGTAATATTCATGGTTGTTATTTTTCCTATTTCAGAATATTTTCTTCAATTTTACATATTATCTACTGACATCCTACTTTAGAAGACAAACTTTTGGTTCTATTACACTCTTCTCCCTATCCTTCCACCATAGTTACATCATAATTTCATTTAAATATACACCCAATATTCATATGTTTACTTATAGTTATGTTGTATATTACCAGTACACATGTCTTCTCTTGCACGACTTTTTGTTTTTCCTAAACTGTTTTTTTGTGTGCTAATTTTTAAAATAATCTTCATTTATTCATTCCAACTGAAAAATCTTAACAAGTCTACATTAATAAGATAATCTGCTTCAAAGAAATAATTGTTTTATTACAATATTTATTTCTATTTATTTGGCCATGCCAGGTCTTAGTTATGGCACGCAGGATCTTTAGTTGGTGGCATGCAAACTCGCAGGTGTGGTATGTGGGACCTAGCTTCCCAACCAGGGATCGAACCTAGGCCCCCTGCATTGAGAGCACGGAGTCTTAGCCACTGGACCGCATGGAAGCCCCAATATAATTGTTTTTACTTTAATAGTTTTTAAGGATCTTCATAAAGAAACACTGAATGTGATGAACTACGTATGCGTACTTTCATTCATTTCAGAGTGGTTTATGATGTGAAGAATTATTTACGCACATTTTATGTTTCCCCAAGTTTCACTAAAATCATGATGAAAAATATAAAAGATGTATGAATAATTACATATCAACCAGAAGATGTATGAAATGAATGAATATATATCAATGAAAAGTATTACAATGGCCTATTCACAATGTTTTATATGTAAATGTGTTTAAAAATATGATAGTATACACAAGAAAACATAGTTTTTCTTATGCAGTGTGACTTCAGTTGGATTTTTCTATCTTTACAAAAAAAATCTTGCTTGACTGTCACAATATATTTAATAGAAGTGTGTGCATATATACAAGTGCATTTGTGTCTACACACTGTTTTTGTTTGCTTGGCCTTCTCTACCATAAGTTTATCCCCAAAGAATCCAACAGCTGTAAATCTCCTCTAACTACATGCTCAAAACCATCAGATCAGATAACTAACCTACCTTTTCCCCTTCCTGCTTTTTCTTGAGATATCTCTGATAGATGTCTTTCTGTTCTACCCTGGTTTGGTACTCTCTAGGCTTGCTATATAGTATCATCTTGTTTTTTCTCCTGTGACCATCAGCCTTTCTTTTTTCCTGTGTTGGAACTCCTATTTCTTGGATCCCATGCTGCCTTCTTTCTTGTTTTATTCCTCCTCTGCTGGAAATACATCTTACAGTATTTGAGAAAGGGTGAATCAACTGCAATTTTTTTTGAGCCATTTCAAAGTCAAAACTCACCTGAGTGACACTTTGGCTGGGTAAAGTACTACAGATTGAAACTAACTTTCCAATCATAAGTTCTAGTGTTGCTAATGATAAGTCATATCATCATCCATTGAATATGACCAGTATTTTCTCTTTAGAAGGTTATCAGACCTCCTTTTCATCTCTGGTGATCTGACATTACTTGCTGATCTTTATGTAGACAGATCTCTTTTCACAGTGCCTATAAAAATTCATTTCCTTTACTTCTGGGGAATTTCCTTGTACTATTTCTTAGCTACTTTTCTCCCCTCGTTTTTTCTATTTCTTCTTTCTTCAAAAAGATACTGTACCTCCAGTATCATTTCCCTAATTTAAAAATCTCCTTTTCTCTGTTTTCCACAACTCTAAATTTACATTCTATATCTGATATTTATCTACTTTCACTTCTCTTATACTGATTTTGTTTTGCTTCTGCTAAAAAATTTTGACATTTAAGACAATTTAAAATTTTTGCAATAGTCCTTCTTATAATCTCTTATTTCATGGATGTAATATAATTTTACCTGGTGAACTTTACATTTTCTTCTGTTACCTGCATATTACTTTTGACTTTCTCTATCTACTTGTTTTGGTCTTTATCTAATTTTCAGAGGCTTTCTTCATGTGACTGGTATTCCTTGGCTCTCTATTTCCCAGGTAACTCAGCTGGTAAAGAATTTGCCTGCAATGCAGGAGACCCTGGTTTAATTCCTGGGTTAGGAAGATTCCCTGGAGAAGGGATAGGCTACCCACTCCAGTATTCTTGCCTGCAAAATTCCATGGACAGAGGAGTCTGGCAAGTTATAGTCCATGGGGTTGCAGAGCTGGACACAACTAAGCACAGCACAGCAATAATAATAACTATACGCAAATATATTTACAGCGTCCTTATTAAGTGCCACGTACTGGTAAGTGCCATATATATATGCATACCCTTCCTTCATCCCTCCCTTCTTTCCATCCACCCTTCTTCCCTCCCTCCGGTTCTGATTCTCACAGCCCCATAAAGCAGCAATGCTAACCTGAGGACGTTATATAGCTAGTGAGTGGAGAAGTCAATATTTGAACCCCAGGGACCTGGTTTCAAAGTGTGAGGTCTTAACAACTGTATTACTACTGCCTTTCAAAAAGAAATGAAAAGGTGACAGGAAGCCAAGCATTTAGGTGCAAGACTACTGGATAGGTGGCCCTTCCTGTGTAGTGCCAGCAGCCTAGTTTTGGAGTCCTTTTTTTGTTGTTGTTGTTGTTGTTTTTAGGAGACACAAAAATTTAAGTAGCTTAGGTCAGCCCATTTTCCTAGAGAGCAATCCTAAACTCCTACCTGAACAACATAATGGCTTCCTGCCATCTTGCTGGGGTGAGATTGATTCCATTTTTCAGAATGTAGACTTTTCCTGACTGCTGTTTGAAGCATGATGTCTAATTCCTACCTGTATGAACCTTGTACTTGGATGCAATCTCAAAAATGACAGAATGATCTCTTTTCGTTTCCAAGGCAAATCATTCAATATCATAGTAATCCAAGTCTATGCCCTGAGCATTAATGCTGAAGAAGCTGAAGTTGAACAGTTGTGTGAAGATCTACAAGACCTTCTGGAACTAACACCCCAAAATGATGTCCTTTTCATCATAGGGGACTAGAATGCAAAAGATGTCAAGAAATACCTGGAGTAACAGGCAAATTTGGCCTTGGAGTACAGAATGAAGCAGGGCAAAGGCTAACAGAGGTTTGTCAAGAGAACGCACTGGTCACAGCAAACACCCTCTTCCAACAACAAAAGAGAACACTCTACACATGGACATCACCAGATGGTCAACACCAAAATCAGATTGATTATATTATTTGCGGCCAAAGATGGAGAAGCTCTACACAGTCAGCAAAAACAAGACCAGGAGCTGACTATGGCTCAGAAGAACTCCTTATTGCCAAATTCAGACTTAAATTGAAGAAAGTAGGGAAAACCACCAGACCATTTAGGTATGACCTAAATCAAATCCCTTACGATTATACAGTGGAAGTGACAAATAGACTCAAGGGATTAAATCTGATAGAGGGCCTGAAGAAATATGGATGGAGGTTTGTGACATTGTATAGGAGGCAGTGATCAAGACCATCCTGAAGAAAACGAAATGCAAAAAGGCAAAATGGTTGTCTGACGAGGGCTTACAAGTAGCTGAGAGAAGAAGAGAAGTGAAAGGCAAAGGAGAAAAGGAAAGATATACCCATATGAATGCAGAGTTCCAACGAATAGCAAGGAGAGAGAAGAAAGCCGTCCTCAGTGATCAGTGCAAAGAAATAGAGGAAAACAATAGAATGGGAAAGACTAGAGATCTCTTCAAGAAAATTAGAGATACCAAGGGAACATTTCATGCAAAGATGGGCTCAATAAAGGACAGAAATGGTATGGACCTAACAGAAGCAGAAGACATTAAGAAGAGGTGGCAAGAATACACAAAAGAACTGTACAAAAAAGATCTTCATGACGCAGATAAACATGCTGGTGTGATCATTCACTTAGAGCCAGACATTCTGGAATGTGAAGTCAAGTGGGCCTTAGGAAACATCACTACGAACAAAGCTAGTGGAGGTGATGGAATTCCAGTTGAGCTATTTCAAATCCTACAAGCTGATGTTGTGAAAGTATTGCACTCAATATGCCAGCAAATTTGGAAAACTCAGCAGTTGGCCATAGGGCTGGAAAAGGTCAGTTTTCATTCCAATTCCAAAGAAAGGCAAAGCCAAAAAATGTTTAAACTACCACACAATTGCACTCATCTCACACGCTAGTAAAGTAATGCTCAAAATTCTCCAGCCCAGGCTTCAACAGTACATGAACCATGAATTTCCAGATGTTCAAGCTGGATTTAGAAAAGGCAGAGGAACCAGAGATCAAATTGCCAACATCTGCTGGATCATTGAAAAAGCAAGAGAGTTCCAGAAAAATATTTATTTCTTCTTTACTGACTATGCCAAAGCCTTTGACTGTGTGAATCACAACAAACTGTGGAAAATTCTTCATGGGAATATCAGACCACCTGACCTGCCTCCTGAGAAATCTGTATGCAGGTCAGGAAGCCACAGTAAGAACTGGACATGGAACAACAGACTGGTTCCAAATTGGGAAAGGAGTAGTATGTCGGCTGCATATTGTCACCTGGCTCATTTAATTTTTGCAGAGTACATTATGAAAAATGCTGGGCTGGATCAAGCACAAGCTGGAATCAAGATTGCCGGGAGAAATATCAATAACCTCAAATACTCAGAAGTCACCATCCTTATGGCAGAAAGTGAAGAAGAACTAAAGAGCCTCTTGATGAAAGTGAAAGAGAAGACTGAAAAAGTTGACTTAAAACTCAACATTCAGAAAACTAAGATCATGGTATCTGGTCCCATCACGTCATGGCAAATAGATGGGGAAACAGTGTCAGACTTTATTTTTTTGGGCTCCAAAATCACTGCAGATGGTAATTGCAGCCATGAAATTAAAAGACGCTTGATCCTTGGAAGAAAAGCTATGACCAACCTAAACAGAATATAAAAAAGTAGAGACATCACTTTGCCAACAAAGGTCCATCTAGTCAAAGCTATGGTTTTTCCAGTAGTCATGTATGGATGTGAGAGTTGGACTATAAAGAAAGCTGAGTGCCAATTAGAATTGATGCTTTTGAACTGTGGTGTTGCAGAAGACTCTTGAGAGTCCCTTGGACTGCAAGGAGATCCAACCAGTCCATCCTAAAGGAAATCAGTCCTGAAAATTCATTGGAAGGACTGATATTGAAGGTGAAACTCCAATTCTTTGGCCACCTGATGTGAAGAAATGACTCACTACAAAAGACCCTGATGCTAGGAAAGGTTGAAGGTGGGAGGAGAAGGGGACAACACAGAATGAGATGTTCGGATGGCATCACCGATTTGATGGATATGAATTTGAGTAAGCTCTGGGAGTTGGTGATGGGAGCCTGGCATGCTGCAGTCCATGGGGTCACAGAGTTGGACTGACTGAGCAAATGAACTGAACTGTGAACCTTGTGCCCTTGGATCAAGAGTCTCTTTTCAAAGTACTCTTCACAAAGTAAATTTGACTCCAGTATCCTGATGAGGTAGGGTAAGAGGAGTGGGTGGCTACTTGGGTTGGGAAAAGGGAACTATAAACTTTCAATCAGTCCTCCAGATTTCAGCCCCATCCTAACTCTTTGCCTTTAGAAGTACTTGATACTTCTACTTCCAGACTGTCTATAGATTTACATCAGTAATTGATCCTTTGCTTGCAGCAAATCAGTAGAGCAGAGAAAACTGATATTGATATCCAAGTCAGTTATAACTCAGACATGTTTTTCGTCATGCAAAACTTTTTGACACTTGTGGTCATATGACATTTACGGCCACGCTTATGTGGTTACCCCTCCCAAGTTTTTGTCATTGTAGGTTTTGTCATTTAAAATTGTTTCACTCTCATTTTTGGTAAGAGGGAAGATAAAAATGCATGTGTTCAATATGCCATGTTAAAGCACATGTACTTAACTAACTTTAAATAATCCAAGATCTCAATTCTGTCCAATGTAATATCTACTACTGAATCCTTACATGCAAAATGTCATATAAAAGGAATGTTTATTTTTTATTACTTGAAATGTGTCAGCATACATGTAATATGAAATCAGCACAAAAATAAGATTAGAAACCTTCAGCTAGACAAATCACATATCTTATAGGAATAAATTATTTAACAGCCTTAGTATTCTAGTGAGTCAGTATTTATATCCAATACAGAATAGTTTTTTGAGCTTTCAAACTCACAAAGCAACAAAATTTCCAAATATATAATCTAAAGACAATATATGAATTACATTTAAGCAGTCACATTGTAACGAAAAGCTAATCAAGATGAAAATTTCTCTCCATACTCTTGTTATGCACCTTAAATGACTATCATTTAAAAAACACTTTGTATCTGATTACCATTTCTATACAGCTACAGTGTTAATATCATATGAATTTCTTTTTTCACATAAAGTATCTTTTATACTTAAGAAATTTAGGCAATATATTATTATCTAAACTGGAAGACAAACTTACTTTTCTGCGATCCACCCCATCCCAGCCCCTAATCCCATTGCAACTAATGGAAAACTGAAACTCAGCATGTATTCACCATATGCTTACCAAGTGAAAAGATAAACACATACCTTGGTCCTGGTGGGGGCTTTGTTCTGTCTTCTCTCATTCCATACAAAGGCAATGGCAGCCATAAAGTGAACACCATGATTCATTGAAATAGGCCCCAATAATTCTAGGATTTGCTGCCTCAAGTTCTAAAAAAATTTGAGCAAATTACAAGTGCATTGAAATTTATGAAAGCATTAATAACTGGACTGCACTTTTAGTTTTTCTTGGAAGAATATATAGAACTTGTTTGTTTTACCACCTAAATCGTGATAGTGAAGTGAAGTGAAAGTTGCTTAGTCGTGTCCGACTCTTTGCCACCCCATGGACTATACAGTCCATGCAATTCTCCAGGCCAGAATACTGGAGTGGTTAGCCGTTCCCTTCTCCAGGGGATCTTCCCAAACCAGGGATCAAACCCAGGTCTCCCGCATTGCAGGTGGATTCTTTACCAGCTGAGCTACCAGGGAAGCCCAAGAATACTGGAGTGGTAGATAATGGTATCTGTGGTAAATAATGGTGGAGGAAAGTTTAATAATGTTAAGAGATGCAACTATAGTCATTTTAATTCAAAAGGAAAACAAATAACCTGTAACAGTTTAATCCAAATATTAAAATAAAACATCATTTTATTTAAATTTTCTATTGATTTCCAGCCTTCCTCCACAGTGCCAGGAATGCTCCCATGACTCCCAAGTCTAGGAAGTCAGATCTGGAGTAAGATTAGGTAATTGAGGGATATCAATTTGATGACTGGCCATAGCAAACATGCTTTTAAACAATCACATAATTTCCCTCTAAATATAAAGAAGAAACTTTGAGAAATATCTGAAAGTATAAGAAGAAAAAAAATTTTTGAATCAACCATTAACTTCATCATCCTGAGATAATCAGTATTAGCTCATGAATTTTCTTTATTCCTTCTTCTGCAGATTGTTTTTTAACATAATTAGAAGTACAATATTTGTTCAATTATGTAAAATTCCTGTTTTACTAAACTTTTAAGCACTTTACATCGACTAAGAATTCTTCAAAACCATGATTATTAGTGGCGACATAATGTAACACTGAGTAAATAATTTACTTAATCATTCCCTTATTGTTCAGGATCTCTTTTTTCTTGCCATTAAATAAGACTGTGGTGGTGGTAGCTTAGTCGCTAAGTCATGTCTGACTCTTGTGACCCCATGGAGTGTAGTCTGCCAGGCTTCTCTGTCCATGGGATTCTCCAGGCAAGAATACTGGAGTGGGTTGCCATTTCCTTCTCCAGGAGATCTTTCCAACCCAGGAATCGAACTTGGGTCTCCTGCATTGCATGTGGATTCTTTACTGACTGAGCTATGAGGGAAGCCCATAATATTTATTATAAATAAGGCTATAATAAATATTATACATATTTACATAATTTTGATTACTTTAGAATTCATTACTAAAGAAGATTACTAGGTCAAAAACTATGTAACTTAAAGATCTCTGTACATATTGCTAAACTATTTTCCAGGAGAGATTTGCATATTAAAATGTCAGCTTGAAATGTTCTAAAAAAGGAATAAAGTTATAACATGTGTGACTGAATCTCAAAAATATTATGTCACATGAAAAAAGTTAGACACAAAAGATCAAATAATATATAATTTCTTTTTTATAGGAATTGGTCTGAAAAAGCAAATCGATATACAGAGAAAACAGATTAAGGGTTGACGGTGGTTAGGGATGGGAACCAAGTGCCTGAAGATGGGCATGAAGAATCTTTTTGTGGTGATGGCTATGTTGAAACATTAGATTGTGGTGAGAGTACTATAGCCCTTCAAATTTACTAAAAAAAAACAATGTATTATATATGCTTAAAAAGTGTGATTTTTTAAATGTCGTTTCAAGAAAATACTTAAAATTACTTGGTAACTAATTCCACAATCCACAGAGTATCATAAATACTACTCAAATTATTCACAAATTTGGAACATAATCTCTAGCAGAGTTGTCAAACAGACTCTTGAGCTCCAAGGGTGAAGAGTGACTTATCTAACCTTTGTGGCTCCAAGGTTGATAGTGGTAACAGAGGCAGATGCAGCGATGGTCGTTTTTTCCGAGGAATCAGCCTGATGCAGCACGCTCCAAAGCAGTGTCACTGAGGACATGATCATGTGAAGGATCGAGAGGATCCCACTGCGGGCTTCACACAGGTGTTTGTGATCTACACTGACCAAAAGCTATCAAAGTCAGGGGAAAAAGAAACATGTTATTTACTGAGGTTTACAAATGGGGACTTATTAGGCCTCACAGTCTTTAAAAACCAGTCAAATATTCGTGCAGTCTCACCTGGTGATACTGTGTAGTAGGATCCAACAAACAGTAGTGGATAATGGCCGTGACCCCTTCCAAAAGGGTAAGAATCATATCTGGTGGGATAATTGACGCCATCCACAGGGGCCTGGAAGAAAATGTATCCATGTGAACACAAGGTCTGTGAACAAGACGTTTGTGTTTCATCAATAATAAATGTCCAGCATGCGCTAAGCACACAGTAAGGGCTCAATAAATATTATATAAATAAATAAATTAGGAGCTTTTATATCCTCATCTAATAAAATAAGTGTGACACATTAAATGTACTAAAGTTCTTTGGGGATAACAAATTCTAAACAAAATAAATAAATACAGCCAGCAAATCTCTGGCAACTATGTAATGGCAGGCATATCAGTATTAAAGGATACAGCCAGTTTTCTTATATCCAGTACCTGAACTCACACAGGAGATAAACCAGACACTAGTCTATTAAACACCTGGATAAATTTTGACAGATTAATTTTGAATATGGCCTGGGGATACATATAAAATTTGACACCAGACAATGAAAATTCAAAACAAGAAATAAAATCAGATGGGAAAAGAATTATTCATAATTGTAAATTAATTTTAGTGTGACATTAACTTGCACTTAGATCAACATGTCATATAAACCAAGGAAACCCTTTGCAAAGCTTTCTGCTACTTTTGCCAGCTCAGTCAAGAAGAGCATCAAAATTAATTTCAGCTCTATGGAGGAAAAAAGTCCTGTTAATCTACTCCTTCTGTTTTCCATTCTTGATTCTTTTATGGATATGATTCCTCAGTTTTCTTCTTTATGAAAACAACATACTACGTGTAACCTAACAATAACCTCTAATTTATTTACCCAAATTGCAACTGACTTTCTAGATGATGAAGTGGTCATACATGTAAAAAATGCCAATAATGACAAAATTAAAAAATCAATTATTACCTACTATCAGATAATCCTGTTTCATATTTGTACTGTTGAATTAAATTGTCTAAATTTCTGCAAAGCTGTAGTGTCACAGAGACAACCACTCTCTGGAGAACTTTTCCCATGTAAGGCAGAGTAGATGTGATTAAACCAATCCACTGTGGGTGCATCTTACAGGCACAGTGTTGATGCAAAGCTCGTATCACCGCACAGAGGAACATGCCTTGAGATGTGATCGGCTGGGCGTGCAAATACTGAAGAGAAGTCATGGGCTGATGGGGATTGATGTGCTCCAGATCAGACACCACAAAATCAAAACCTGTTTCGTTCTCTTCAGGGATAGTCATTACCCTGTGTTCGAGAACAATGAGCCTCTGAAGCACTTTGAGAAGTTGTGACTGGAGTGTGCTGCCACTGTCAAATTCATCTTCGGAGAAATTGATCAGGCTGTCCTCTGAGAAACCTTCTTCCACGGCAATCACGTTCTTACCTGCCATCTTTTCACTGTGCCATTTCTGTGCACTAAAGATAGATGACAGCAAACAGTGAAGAATCACTTTCTGAACTTTGCACTTAGATAACATATCGGAGATAAAACTAGGGAAACCTTTTGCTGAGCTTTCTATGACTTTTGCCAGCTCGGTGAAGAGGAGTGTCAAAATTTCGATGCTCATCATCTGCATGTTTCGATTGCCTATTAAATCTTGTGCTGTAACCTTGACATGAGTTGGGTAATGGCTACGCATATAATACAAACACAGAGAAATAAGGATTTCTATGTACATAGAACTCCGGAAGTTATGATTTGAGTCCACTGGAATGTGACTATAAAAATCTTTTCCCATAACAGAAATCCGGTGTCTGGCCAAAAGATTCTGAAGCAGAGACAACTGAGGCGTATATGCGTTATTTACACTAGTGGTTGAAATGGCATTTACAAAAGCAATAGGGTTAGTTTTCAAGATGGCCTTGATGGCAGAAAAAGCATACAGAGTCCTGGATGAATCGTACAACTGGAGATACAAAAGCACATGTTGGTAGAGAGGATGGATGTTGAAATTGGGAGATTTTCGTGATCCTGGAGAACCCATGTCACTCTCAATTTCAGAAATTTCTCCCTCGCCACAGCTGTACCAGTTCTCTAAATCCAGACCGTCGCTGAAGAAAACACTGGTCTGCTTGGGTTTTTCATTTGAAGCTTTCTTCTTGTCATCATCCTTTTTTCTGGCAAGTTTTACTTTAGGTTTTGCTCCTGGTTGTTTACCTGACTCCTTAACAATTGTTTCTTTCTCGGAGACTTTTTCTGATAATTTTTCTTTAAAGCTGAACTGAATGCTACTGTGACTTCTCTGTCGACATCTGGTTTCTGTAGAAGCAACAGAAGAGTCATGGGAAGTCTGTGTGGTTCCTGAAATACAGGGTGAGGAGCTGTTTCTGGAAATTCCATTTGGCATACACTCACAGCTTCCCTCTGCAGACACAGACAGAAACTGAGAACTGTCATTATTCAGCAAAGCACTCTGGCTCTGCTGAGCAGGCTGATCTTCGTTGCTAGTCACCTCCTCGCCTGGATCCACATCACTGTCCTTCGGGGGCAGCCCTTCAATTTCTGACTGAGATGTCACTGATGCAGATTCCGCTTCGAGGCCACTGACAACTTTACATATCAGGTCAAAGACCACCTGCTGAACATCATCATCTGGGGAGCCTGCGCTTGGCGCTTGGGAATCGTCTTGTGCTGTCATGCTCTCAGGATCGGCTTCATAACTCAAGTTGTCCCCAGCAGAGGACTGAGAACATCCCGAGTCAGACCTCTGAAGTATTTCTATCTGTTGGTCTGGCAGATCGAAATCAGACACAACCATAGGGATTGTCTCACTGCTGGTACTTAGGAGGGACAGTCTGTCACTTAATGGATTAACAGTAAGGCTGAAGTTCTCCATTTCGTCCATGGTAAGTGTCTTTTCACCATTTCCTTTCGATGCCATGAGTTGTACTTGGCTTACTGGCAAAGAAAGAGAGTAAAGAAAAACAATACAAAATACATTAAAATAATTGAAATGTAAACCAAACAAGATTTTTTAATCATTACTTTCATTACTTACTTATATTTTTCTATTAAAACGTTTATTAATGTGTTAGACCTTTTAAGGTAGAAAATTATGTAGATGACTATTAATTAGAATTTAATAAAGACAACTCAACATTAGAAGGGCTATTATTCAACTGAATTAAACAAAACAGCACATTTAACAGAGATAAAATATAAAACGTTGCCCTTATCCCCAAATACGACATTCTTTTAAAATAGTTCAGTATATAGTTAATATATAAATACATAATCTCCTTGATTTTAACAAACTTCAACAAGCATTTATAAATTATCTAGTTTAAGTAAGGCCCTAAATGAGGAGAAGAGCGTGAGAAAAGGAAAAAACATCACTCTTTACTCTGAGAAGTTTTAAAACGAGTAGGGGATCTCACAAATACCCATTTCTGTGCCTTTAGGGGAGCATTTCTTCAGAGAGGGTGAAGGCTTAGTTCCATGCAAGAAGTGCAAAATCAGAAGCTTCAAATTCAGGGAAAGCATCATGACACCACAGATGAGGTCTGAGAATGATCTCAGAGAGGTGAGAATTCAGCAGACAGGCAGGAAGTACTATAGGCAAAGTGTTAATGCAAAGAAGTGCTGGCGGTTAGCAGAGCAGAGCATGTTCTTAAGAGGATTCAGGGGAAGCTGTGGAAAGGAAACTAGAGAAAGGAACCATGGCTCTGTAGAAACACACTCAAGATGAAGCAGGAGCACAGTTCTGTTCTAACTTCACCACCTACCAGCTGTGAGACTGAGAAAGCCCCAGCCTCATCAGTAACATGACCTTTTCATTCCTGACCTTACAGGATTATTTTACAAGAGAGATAAATGAAGTTGATTCTTTTGTCCGTAAAGTACAATAATCTAAGGGGCCATTACTGGTGTATTATAGAGGGTATCATTTGACATCTGTGAATGTCTATTCATTTCTATTATTAGTAATAGTATTCTATTAATAGTAATAGCAAATACTTATCAAATATTAATCATAACAGTGAACATTTATCAAACATTTATATGCCAGTCACTGCACTAAGCATGTCACTAGCATGACCACACCCAACGCTCACCATGAAGTTTTGAGAGCTGGGTATAATCATCCTCATCTTACAGATGAGGGATATGACACCTGAAATTGAAATGTGCACTGAAAGCTTACTATAGATTCCCAGTGGAGTATCTATAGAACACTGCAGGACCAGGACTATAAAGTCTACAGGTTATTTGCTAATACTGAAGAATGTTTCTCACCAGAGCTATGCTAATGCCTCCCCTGAAACAGTCAGCTGATAACAGAGATCCAAGTCCTCTAAGATGGTCAGTGATGAGGTACAAACTGACACACGCAAGCAGCACTACTGCATGCAGAGGGGAAAAATCGGCCCATGGAGAAATTCTCATGTTTGGTTCTCTTGACAATCACTGTTGTGTGTTCGCCTCTCTCTTTATTTATTAATTTAATTCTAAATAAAGTTGTTCTACTTCCATGTGATATTCACCATTATTGCAGGAAAAGTTCTGCATGAAATGCTTGTCACTCTCTTCTCCAGGAAAACAGGGAGCCTTATTCCAGTAACGTTCTGCTTGCACTCGCTGCACTGAAACCCTCTGAGTTTTGGGATGCAGTAAGAGCAATAGCAGTGGTTCCAAAACTCTTGCGATATCATGTCTTTGCAGAACTTGGTTCAGCCAGGCTTGTCCCACAGAGCTGGTGGAACCATCAAGACTGTTAAGGCTATCTAGCATGATGAACAGTGACCTACAATAAACACCAATAATTAAAACAAAGAACAGAATACCTACTTTAGTTTTAATACTCTAATTTTTAAAAATTAACATTACTCTAAGTTGTATTTCTTACATTGAATTAACTATTTTAAAGTAATTATATTTCAGAATAACTTTTGACTACAGAGTTTTAATAACCTTAATCCCCAGTCTCAGTAGATACAATGAAAGAAAGAAAAAGAAAGTGAAGTCACTCAGTCATGTCCGACTCTTTGTGATCCCATGGACTGTAGCCTACCAGGGTCCTCTGTCCATGGGATTTTCCAGGCAAGAGTACTGGAGTGGGTTGCCATTTCCTTCTCCAGGGATCTTCCCAACCCAGGGATCGAACCCGGGTCTCCTGCATTGCAGGCAGATGCTTTTACCATCTGAGCCACAAGGGAAACCAAAAAGATATGAGAAAGGAGAAAATAGTCCTCTCTCTTTTCTCATACACTTGTATTTTTTGAAATTTCACAAGCATACATTATTTCTATAAGATAAATACTGTAAAAAACAGAAGAAAAAACTTGAGAATTAGTCTGTTTCAGCGCCATATTACTGTTTGTATCACTAAATCTAGCCCCTCTACAAGTCAACACTATTTCCATGTTGCTCTGTGCTCCTTTGCTCTCATTCTCTTTATTAGTTGAAGTCATGTGCTTAATTCAAGGAAAGACCTTTTGTGAAAGGTGTGGAGGTATGGTTTGGGATCAGAAAACCAAAGATAAATCTGGGCCATCTGCTTTATCTCATGTATGATGATCTTGGGCAAATCACTTAACTTCACTGTCATGATGAGAACAGGTGGTTACTGAATTAGAGGTGGTACTTGTGAAGTACCCAGTCCCAGGGCCCAGTTTACTAGAGGGGTTCGGTAGCAGACCATTAGAGAATGCTGATGCTGCTTTATACCAGCTGAGGTAACATCCAGCTATCTGATGCTAAATGGGGCTTCAAGCACAGTTGGATTTGGGGCCACCTTGATGAGACTTGCTGGTGAGCCTGCTATCTGATGTTGATGTATGTAAATCTACCTATAAATGGCATCTCCTTGGAAGTTACTGCAAATCTTATTTCTGGTATCTGAGGCATCTATGTAGTCCAAACAGCAAAACCACTCTCAGGCAGCTAACTGTAGATTTTTTGAATCTACAGAAGTGATCCACAGAAGTGTCAATATTTTAGTTCTAGATTCTAAGTCTGGTTCAGGCAAGATTGGGAATAATTGTTAGAGAAACACTTATACCTTCTACTGTTTATATGAAATTTCACTGAATGTAGACTCAAGAAGGCTGCACCTGTTTCTACATCCCTGACATTTAGAATGGTGTCTGGCATATAGGAGGAACTTGATGAGGTCACCCGATGAAACGAAGGGGCACTAGGTGCTCCAGAAATACAGAGGGAAAATCGGTTAGATAAATGAAAATGCCATGCCTTTTAATACAGCTTAGACTAAAAAAATAATTTATAAATTTCTTTATAAAATCTGCAAATTGCTCTCTCCTACTCCTGCCAAATTAGCCAGGGGATTCGAGAACAGAAACATTAAGATATCTTACTATAAAACCTGAATATAAGGGTCACACAATCTTGAGGGCATTAGCCCACTGTGGCCCCTTTTGCCTGGCAAAGCAATAAAAGTTACTCTTTTTCTACTTCACGTCCCCTCAAAAACACCTGAATATAAAATGTAACCAACCTGTCAAAAGACCGTGCAAAAGATGAGGACTTATTTATATGGAGGTCCCTTGTCAGATGCCAAAGAACTGCAAACTTTGCATGTGCTTCCATCCTTATTTTCTGAGGACAAATATGGGAGATGATTTTATTATCCATGAATATATTGAGTGATTTTTAGTAAAAAAAAAAAAAAAAAAGTTGCTATTTAAGACAGTATTATGTTCAGCGTTCACAGTACTCTAGTACATGCTGAAATAAGCTGTATTTTTTTTATGGAAACAGAAATGCACAAAATACTTAAATATATACAGAAATATTAAACCTAAAGGATCATCTCATGCTGCCATATAAGTTATTATTTAGTTTAGGTGATTAGTTTACTAGATTATTTTATAACAGGGGATGGAAAGAACTAATAATGTGCATGTTACTATAT
Source organism: Bos taurus (assembly GCF_002263795.3). Taxonomy (NCBI): domain Eukaryota; kingdom Metazoa; phylum Chordata; class Mammalia; order Artiodactyla; family Bovidae; genus Bos; species Bos taurus. Next base: position 23,052,461 of record NC_037336.1, on the reverse strand, counting down.
CTTGACTACAGGAAGCACTTTCCCCTTCATTTTAATATAAGTACACAGTAGTCAAAACTAATTTTATGGCGCTATAGAATTTGCTTTTGCTCCCAGAAATTATATATTAATTCCAAATGAACTTATCATCACTTATAAAGCTGGTTTACTAGATTAAAATTTTAAGGACTTAAAAAAACTATTTCTCCACAAAAACTATTACATCACTTTTGGGATTATCTGGGAAAGATTATGTGATAACAATGGATGAAATAATGTAAGAATAAATTATTTAGAATGATCAGTATTTGACATTCGATAATAATGCATTAGTAGAAATTATAGTATTATAAGAAATTGCATAGTCTTCTTCCAGCATTTGTAGAATCCATCAAGTAAAAAATTCCCCCAAATCAGACTGCAACTGTCTAAACTGTGACAGGTTAGAGGAATGCCTACTTTTCCTGTCAGCTTAATATGTGCTTTTCCAATGAAGCTTGCATTTGTACATCGACCAATAAAAACACATAAAAAAAAGTAATAACTGATACTTTAATTTTTTCATGGATATACAATATCCTTATTCAGAACTTAGAAATGTTATACAAGTAAACAGGGATATAATTTGTCGTAGATTTATACTTAAAATAAAACAAACTATTACATCAAAATACAAGGCTTTATTTAAAAACTTCTGAACAATTCTGAAAGAATGTATTGAAGGAGAACTAGAAAATTAACATTTCTCTTGGAATAAACTTTTCATTCTTCTCATTCACTCCATTTGCCACTTCCCTGCTGCCAAATGCTTCATTTACTCAATAGAAAGCCTTTTGGAATATAACCTATTCAAACTCACTAGCATTTAGAATTTTTTAAAATGAGGGCAATGCACTTCTAAAAGCTGTTCAATAAAATTTTCTATTAATATAAGAAAGCAGACACAGGAAGACCTCAAACTTCATTGGGTTACCCTGACCAGGTCAATCAGAATGATCATTACAGCTTCTTTTCAGGCCTGCTCATAACTCAGCCATCTTTAACTGACACTTATGAATCACACTTCATATACATAGGATAAAAAATCCTTATTTATTCTCTGTCCATGGAATTCTTCAGGCAAGAATACTGGAGTGGATAGCCATTCTCTTCTCCAGGGGATCTTCCTGACTGAGGGATTGAACCCAGGTCTCCTGCATTGCAGGCAGATTCTTTACCATCTGAGCGATCAGGGAAGCCCATAACCTCACATATTAGCATTCTGTAACTTACAAATGTTATTTCACACACATTAGTAAATGAATCCACCAGTTTCATAACGGAGACCACTGAATACATCTTTAAACGACCCAAGAACTCAGACCAGCAACAACTTGAATCATCACTCCCCACTCCTGATTCACAAAATAAACCCAGCATTTGATTTGGATTGCTTGATTTTTCAGATTACTGTCACTTTTTATAAAGAACTTTCCTCTAAGAAGAATAGAACACATTTATTTTAAAGACATGATAATCATTCTGAATGAAGTTATCTTATTCAGATACTAGATGCCACAATTTTCCTAGGGTTTCCTTAATTTGCCTTTCAGTATAACGGGAGCAGGGGGTAGGGTGGGCACAGGACCAGCAGAGAAGAATTTACCTTATCTTTATGGGTTAACTGCTGACTTATCACATCCTCACAGATGCTGGATGAAGGAACCAAGTTATGTAGTTGATAAAACAGTTCCACACTCTTCTGGTGGTGCTGAGGTGTCGCATCTCCCAGCTGGTTCCACAATGTTAAAGCTACATGCTATTTAAAAAAAGATGTAAAAGTCACAGTGTCATACAATTGTAAATGAGAACTTCTAAACATTTCCTATTAGGTACAAACAAGCCTCTGACTGCCGGACCTAGAAGGTCTTAATACTCATTATGTCGCTGAAATGAGATTTAAAAGTGTAGCTTTCCATCTGCTTACTTCTTGTCATCCAGGTTTTTTAGGATCTCTTACAACAGACCCTCCTTTAACTAAATTTACTTTAAGCACCAAATATGTTAGCACTTTTTACAGGGCCCAGATAAGACCCCATTTCACTATTCTAGTGACATTTAGTAAAGTGATGCTAGAATACACTATCTTTAAGAGGATGTAAACCCCACACTGAACGAAGTTTAATGTTTATGGTTGTATGTCACGAAGTGAAATACAATTCATAGTTCAAATATCCAAACTTCTTAAAACATAAAATAGGCTGTGTGTATTTCAGCGCTACATGTGTTAACACAGCACATGGTGATCTATGACAGTCATCAGGGTTCACTACCACCACATGATAGCCCAGCTTTAATCTAGCCGGACGGACTATCTGAGGGATACAATGACTTGAAGATTAAAATTTTTTATATATAAAGAATCTACCTGCTTAAGCAAAATATACTTGATGTTCTTTCTATGCCAAGGATATCATATGTGCTGCTGTGAAACAAATCAAAGGATATGCATGTATCACAGATGATCATCAGACAATTTAGGGTTGGAAAACTTTTTTCTGGATATTTTGGAGACCTAAAGTTGTACTCTATGAAAAGCAAAAGTGTTACAACCATTTCATCTGGAAATATATTTTTCAGTATAAATGAACTTTTCTTTTTACCCCAATACTCCTCTTATTCTTTTTTCCTCCTCACAAAACTGAGAACAGGATTGGCCAAGCAGTACTGATCAAATATGGTACATGGTATCTTTTCCTTACAGTATGATGTTAAGAGGTGTTCAATTAAGCCTGACTATCATCTTTGAAATCTCTGCTAAGCAAATCAGGTTGAGTGTCGTCTTAGTCATGCTTGTAGTTCTTAGAACTTACCTTGAAAAATTCAGTCTTCTCAGCTATGTATCTCAGATTGCCCGGTGTGAGAGGAGGTCTAATCACCACAGCTACTCGTCCCTGGTTTGGACTTAAGGGCTGGGCAGGCTCCACACTGTTGATGTTTTCCCCAGTGACCATGGCCACAGACTGAGTCAATCCCACCAGGTCCATCACTAGTGAAATGGCAACACTCTGCACACTGAAATCACTTGCTTGGCTGCAAGCATTCATCAGCGTCTGGAGCCACAGTGGAGGCTGCACGTGCTCCCAGTCTGAAAGAGAAGCCGGAAGCCAACACAGTCCATCACAGTGAACCTTTCACGCATATTCTGTCTTCCAAGTTAATTTCTAAAAACAAAGCACTTATATCTAAGAACTTTAGGCCTTGCTCTGTGAACAAAACCATGGTTTCTCATATACACTACAGCTTCAAGAAAATAAAGCAGCAACAGGAATTTCATAAATTTTTTAATATGTATTTTTCTTATGCCAAGTCACACAATCCATTTTCTGTCCTAAAAAAGTTTATTAATCAACAAATATTATGTAGCTCACTGCCCTCTGTGTGTGTTATACATAAATTTAAAGGAATGTAAATTTATATGATGCTAGTCATAATAAAGGAAATCAGCAGATCTGAATGTTACACTAATTTTCTCCAGAGAAAGGAGTTAATTTCCTCCTTAGCATCTGCTTGCTCGCCAACAAACTGTGAGATATCATGATCACAAAATTCTCCAACATATCAATCTCCTCAAAATGACAGTATTTTGTTTTAAAAAACTTACAAATTAAAGCAATGTGTTTAAAAATTAACTGGCTAAAAAAAGAAATCAAATCCCAGTTTTAATATCTGAGCATTCCTTAAGGGTGAGTGGGTGGGAAGCATGCTATAGAACATATTTTTAAATAAATAAAACAGAGACAACCTTACCAGTGTCTGATTTTTCAGAACGTAAGTCTGAGGTATGGTTCCCCTCGGCAATGTAAACTGGGAAGCTGGAGCACTCCAGGAAGAGCTGGCAGGCAGCGAGGAAGGCAGAGAGGTATTCTTTTGAGGTTTTCTGTTTACTTATATTTCTGTCTTTTACGTCCCCCTGGGAATCCCTGTCCCAGTTCAAAACCTCTCCCTGTTCTCCACTGAGATCCCCTTGATGCTCTGGAGCCAAAGCTTGAGAGAAGGCGTTGCTCTGGATGATGTAGAGGTTGATGAGTCTGGTGAGAAACTGCTGGACATACTCCAAGCAGCACTGCATTGCGGTTTTCTGGGCTGTCTTCCCACTTCGGGGTGCCGTCCCCTGAGCGATTATGGAAGGGGGCTGGATGATCGTTTCTTCAGACCCCACAGTGGAGGCCGTTTCTGTTTCAGAGGATGTGCTCCCAATCGGGATGGCAGCTGCCCCTTGCCCCTCACTCAGTTCTCTGTCAATGTCATCAGTTCGGTCTGCTTGATACTGTATGAACTCAGTGAACCCACTCTCTGATGAGCGACTACTGGGTGGATTTTCTCCATCTTCGAACACTTCGGTAGGATTTTCAAGAGAAACTGATGAGACCTGGTAGTCAGTAAAAAGTGCAGGAGGCTGAGTAGCTACATGTATATACTAGAAATTAAAATAGTCACATTTTGAAAGACGTCAGCTATGGATTAGACTTATTCACAACTTAACTCACATTTCACAGTCTAATCCATATATCTGGTTAACTCTTAAAACAGTTTCTATAACTGATTCATGTACCTATGATAACAGGAAATACTGACACAGTTCTAATTAATATATTAATATAAAGTCATTCAAGAAATATTTATTATTTGCTATATGCATAACTTAAGCTTAGGTTCTTGAGGACAAAATATGTATACATAAAACTCTCTGATCTATATCCTTGTTTCAAACTACTAACAGTTTATTCAATCTACTTCGTGAAATCACTTTCCTAATGTCTAAATAACGCATGGAAATGAGACATGCAACGTTAAAAAATTACATTTTAAGAACTAGAAATAAAATCTACTAGGTCTTCTATTCAGGACCATATGAAACTTGTCTGAAATATGTAAAAGTTCCATTTTAATGTTTGCCATTAATCTTACACTCTTTCAACAAAGAGTTATTGAACCCATACTATTTGCCACATTAGGTACTAGCAATAAAAGGAATTATTTATAATCTAGAAGAGATAATTAATTACAACACAAACAAAAAACGAACCAACTACTGAAGTAGAATAGAGCTAGAATAGAATAGATTAACTGTTCCTTGTCTATAAAGGTAGGATGGGTATAATCATCAAGCATATTTTCTGGTTTAGTAAGTAAACAAAAGCTGTATACATCATGAGATCCTTGGGCAACTGTACCAGAGCATAATTTGAACTTGAATAAGATGACTAAAAAGTGATCTTATGGATAATCCCTGAAGATACGCACTCTAAATGCTGCCACAAAGCTGGGCCTCACCCAGAGTTCTTTGCCTCAGTGAGTGACACAACTGCTCATCCAACCAGGAAGGCAGAGAGCTAAGGGCGCTTCTCGCTACCTTATCCACCACTTCTCCACTTTCCCTACACCCATCCCAGTACAGTGGTCAAGGGTGCTGGCCATTAGTTTGCTGCTGCTAAGTCACTTCAGTCGTGTCCAACTCTGTGCGACCCCATAGACGGCAGCCCACCAGGCTCCCCTGTCCCTGGGATTCTCCAGGCAAGAACACTGGAGGGGTTGCCATTTCCTTCTCCAGTGCATGAAAGTGAAAAGTGAAAGTGAAGTTGCTCAGTCATGTCCAACTCTTAGCGACCCCGTGGACTGCAGCCTACTAGGCTCCTCCATCCATGGGATTTTCCAGGCAAGAGTACTGGAGTGGGGTGCCATTGCCTTCTCCGTTAGTTTGCTAAGGCTCTGACATTTTCTCATTTGGCAAATTACTAAACCTCTCCAAACCCAGGTTACCTAATCTATGTAACAGAGATGGCAATATTTTGTACATTTAAGAATTACTATGAGGATTAAGTTAAGATAGTATATACAGTAGGGGGAAAAAGTGAAAGGGTTAGTCGCTCAGTCATGTCCAACTCTTTGCGACTCTATGTACAGTAGCCTGCCAGGCTCCTCTGTCCATGGAATTCTCCAGGCAAGGATGCTGGAGTGGGTAGCCATTCCCTTCTTCAGGAGATTTTATTGACCCAGGGAAGCCAGTTCTCCCACATTGCAGGCACGTTCTTTACCATCTGAGCCACCAGGGAGGCCCCTGTGTATACAGTACTTGCCACTTATTAAACAATAAATGTTAGCAGTCACTTGTTACCCTACCAGTCCATTACTACAGCTTATGGACTTTTCCTCCTCAACACATGGCTGATCCATCCATTTCTGTCTTCACTCCCCCATGGTGTTAGTACATGTTACTACCACCTCTCACCTGCACTACTGCAGGTCGCCCCACATCCATTTGTTTCTCAGATCCATACCCCAAACTGCAGTCAGAGTAACGTTTCTGATACACAAATCTGACTATGTCACTTGCCTTTTTCCCTTCAGTGTCTTTCCACTGCTGCTAAGAAAAAGAATAAAAGCCTTAGTACAGTGACAAGGCTCTGTAAGGCCTGGCCCCACCTGCGCCGACAGCGGCATCTCCCTCACGGTCCGTGGGGCGCTCCTTGCACCTGGGCGCCTGTGCAGATGCTCCCTGCTCTGTCTAGTGCTCTCTGCGTCCCACCTCACCTGCTCTGACTCCTCTAGAGCTGCACTCAGACAACCCTTCCTCAAGAAAGCTTTTCCTGGCCCCCGATCTAGGTCAGATCACCCCATTTCCCACATTCTGACCACTCTATACTTTCCTTCATACATTTATCACAGCTATAATTAAATGTGTAATGATTTCTTTAATGTGTGTCTCCCAAGTAGAAGGAAAGTGTTGGGAAGGGCAGAGTTCACCAAGGTATGCCTAGTCCACTGCTGGGTACACAGAGTGGGTGCTGAATGGAGGGAGGTTATTTTCTCTACTTCAAGGTTAAAAAAAAAAAACAAAAAACTGAGGCTCACGGAAGTTCAATACAAAACTTGCCCAAGATCACAGAAAATAAGCTTAATATTTAGCAGAAGAGCTCAGATTAGATGATTCCAAGTTCACACTCCCTTCATGGCAGCAGATTGCTGTCTCTATAACAGCATAAGAACTGTCACATTATAATGAGAAAGATTAAAAGTGGCCATTTGAACTGAACTTGTCCATTTTTCTCCTTTGAAAAATCTTATATTAATACATTAAAAAAAAAAACAAATCTTGTTTAAATGGTAAAACTGTCATTAGCTTATTATTACTTCTGTATTAATCTTTTTCATATGAAGATTATAGAGCAATGGGTGACATTATGTTAATAAAATTCATACTATAAATTCAGTTACACTTGCATACATTTATATTACTTAGTTGTATGGTCTATATTACATAACTATGGTTCAGATAGCTTTACAATAAAGTAACTTTCTTAAAATAGAAAAGATTGACATGTTTGGACATTTGGGTATAGAGATCCAGGGCACTGATTTTACAAAAATGTACTAAGTGCATGGAGACAAAATTAGATTTATAATTTTTAAAAGAATCATTCCATCAGTTACAGTGTCAAAAAAAAAAGAGATATAGAAAATACTCTCAGCTTTCAAATATGATCAATTTTAGACATCTCAGTGAAGATAATACCATCAAGTTTCAGTAAAAAAAAAAAAAAACACCCCAAAACAGAAAAACAACATAGATACTCTGGAAATAGGCAAGAAGATCAAAAGGTAGGGTGGGCTGGAAGCCTATCTAAGGTTAATCAACCACTATATTACAAAAGTATATTATTGAATTATTCTTCATTTAACGTGAATGGGTGTTCTTATTTACCTTACCTCTAACCACCAATAAAGTGCCTCCAGATGTTTTCTACATAATATGTGAATATGCTATTGAGAGAACACTACAGTCCCTCTCCAACTTTCAAAAATCTCATTCAAAAAAAAAAAAAAAAACCAAACCAGTTAACAGTTAACATCTATTTTAGTTTTATTCCTAAGAAGATACTGGAGGCATAAAGGAAAAACAGCACACAAAATGCACTGTCCAACAATGGAATTGATATGTACACCATATAAATAATAAGCATGTAGGAAAGGAAAATAAGACAGACTAGTTTTAGTTTATGTAGGATGATCCTGGGATATATTGAAATTGTTTGGTGGTAATGCTCATTTCATATGTGAAAAGCAATATATTTAGGAGGTACAAGAAAAAAGATTTAGGGTTAAGACTTGATGGAAAAGGCTGTATGAGATCATCCTGATAATATTTTGCCAGGCTGACAAAATTAAAAAGCAAAAAAGTAAGGGCAAATACACAAACACAGGATTTAATGCAACGAATCCTTAAATGCTTATATGCTAGAAATTTTTAAATTTTTGTTTTAACATAGTGCCTCTGTGCCTATATTCAATAAAAGTACATGATTCCATTACTGTTTTCACTAATATTCACTAGAAAAGAATTGTAATATTATAAACTTGAAAGCTTTTAAATTCTTGATTTTTCCATACTTGTTTAAATATGCTACTAGTGCCAAACATTAAAATTATAGTTGATCCTGAGCAATGTGGGGGTTAGAGGAACCGAGGTCCTACAAAGTCAAAAACCCACATGTAACTTTTGATACCTCCAAAACTTAACTACTAAAAGCTTACAGTTGACTGGAAGTCTTACCAATAACATAAATAGTTGATTAAAACACATTTTATATATCTATGTATATTTTATGCATTCATAACATACCTTTTTCTTAATTTTTGTGATATTTTTAGGCTATATTATTTATCTGAGAGTTTTTTCAAATTGTCACAAATTTTCAAAAAATTTTCCAATATATTTAGTGGGCAAAAAAATCTGCATATAAGTGGACCCACTCAGTTCAAACCTGTGTTGTTCAAGGGTCAACTATGTTACAATTCTATTCAACATCATAAAGTAAGCATTAAGAATCTGGAAGACTGAGGAGAGCAAAAAGATTCTGGATTTCAAGAAGAACATGTCAAAAATTTAGTGTGCATATGAAAAGGACCAATAAAGTTTGGATTATAAGCCTGCTGTTTAGTAGGATAGTTATTAGACACATGTGGCCTACTGAGCTGTTGAAATATGCTGATCTGACAGAGAAATTAAAATTTTTAATACAATCAATTTTAATTAAAATTTTACTTAATTTAGTTCCGAGAAAACATTAAGGTATGTTCAAGGCTATGGTTTTTCCTGTGGTCATGTATGGATGTGAGAGTTGGACTGTGAAGAAGGCTGAGCACCGAAGAATTGATGCTTTTGAACTGTGGTGTTGGAGAAGACTCTTGAGAGTCCCTTGGACTGCAAGGAGATCCAACCAGTCCATTCTAAAGGAGATCAGCCCTGGGATTTCTTTGGAAGGACTGAGGCTGAAGCTGAAACTCTAGTACTTTGGCCACCTCATGCGAAGAGTTGACTCATTGGAAAAGACTCTGATGCTGGGAGGGATTGGGGGCAGGAGGAGAAGGGGACGACAGAGGATGAGATGGCTGGATGGCATCACTGACTCGATGGACATGAGTCTGAGTGAACTCCGGGAGTTGGTGATGGACAGGGAGGCCTGGCGTGCTGTGATTCATGGGGTTGCAAAGAGTCGGACACAACTGAGAGACTGATCTGATCTGATCTGAGGACAACCTGGGTATGTGAGTTTAATTTTTCAAATGTAAATTTTACCAACTTAAGTACAGAGAAAGTACTTCTAATAAAAATTTAGTATTTGAATGTGCTATAAGTAGAAAATACACAGTAGAATTTTGAAGGAGGTACCAAAAAATGTAAAATGTCTAATATTTTTTATGTTACATCAATTTTATATTGATTACATGTTGGAATGACAATATATTTACTCTAATGGGATAAATATAATTAAAATTATTTTTACCTGTTTCTCTTTTTTTAATGTAGGTACCAGAAAATTTTAAATTATATATGTTGCTTGTATATAAATTATATATATTTCTCTTGCAAAGTGTGAATACAGTTATATTGCACTGGAGCCAAAAAAGCCTACAAAACAGTCTACTGCCAGAACACTGGGAACAAGGAAAGATTCACTAATATTTAAATGATTACATGCAGTGATTTTAGTTAGAAACTGTTCTGCCTTGAAGAAATATATTTGGTTTAGAATGAAAAATAATAGTGAAACATTACCTTTTTCTCTTCCCACTCCTTGACTGAGTTGTTCTGCCCACTTGGAAACTGCAACACACCTCCAGTGCTGGCAGATAACAGAGGAGGTTGAACCTTGCTAAGAATCTTTGAACAGAGCCTGAGCGAATCTGTGAGTTCGGTCAAGTGCAATGTCTGGAGATGGCTTGTCAGGGCGGATATCATTCTGAGCAGCAACTGGGGTAAGTGTTCTGTCTGGATTTCAATGTAAGTCTCCTGAAAATAAATGTGAAATGACAAAAGTTTACACAGTGTATAACCCCAGAGTTATGTTATTTGTTTTTAATCTATATATAGAAAAAGGAAATAATTTTATATGTATCATGCTCTTAATTAACACTGGTCATTTATTACTAATGACATAAAATTTCTATTCCAAAATTCTCAATTTAAGTACTTCAAAGCATGTATTATAAAAGAACCCCAGTTTTATCTCTTATAATACTGAAATTATAACATAAAAAAGTAAATAGAATCAGTTAAAAACAAAACAGGCTGAATGTCATACCTGACATAGCACCCTCATACTTCTAGTAGGCTTCAAAAGGAGAAAGCAAAGAATTGAGGAGAGAAAAGGGGAAAAGATTTCCAACAGTATTCATTTAATAGAATCATTAATGAATACAAAGGCAGCAATAGACTACTATATACTAAACATGTAAGACTTCAATAACATGCAATTACAAAATAAATTCCATTTATTATATAAGAATTATATATGTATTATAGATTATATAGGTCAGAGGACAAAACCTTTGAAAAATTTTATTTAAAAAGCTAGGTCAAAAGGGAAACTCAACTTAATTTTAAAAACGATACTTATTTGAAGATGAGGTCTATCTTCAACATGAAATATTTGAGCTGCATTATTACATTTCCCCAATATTTTTTTACCAAGGTGATCTTACCAAAGAAACTATATCCAACAAAAAATCCACCAGTAAGCAGAAATTGGTCAGCTGTAACTCAGATGACTCACTACTATCTCCAGGCCCAGTCTGAAGTCTGGCATGCAGTGTCCTCCTAAAAGGACAAAATTCACTTTATCAAGTATACTATCAAGTGATCTGAAAACATGTGACTACACTGTTGCCTTTTTAATGTGAGTCACATCAACACTGGGATGCACATAATTAAGTTCTTGTGATGAAGTATGTTCCCTTTCCCCTAGGACACTACTGCATCTCTACATGGAAAATTCCCAAAGCAAGATTCCTAGGCTGAACCTCTCCCTGTAACCCCCATCCTGAACTTCCAAGTATTCTGGATGGTTCTATTTGGGACTTATTTCTCATTTCCCCCACTATACATTTCCTCTCTTAGTTAAAATGCATTATTTGCTGCTTGATTTTCCAGCGTTTGTTCATACCAACTTGTCTTTCTGGACCGTCATCCTCCCCTAACCTCATCCTTTCACATCCAGAACACAGCCATTCTTCAAGGTTTGAGATCAAAAGTTACCTCCTCCAGGAAGACTCTTCTGATCCAAGCAGTAGAAATCATTCCTCCAACAAACATGCACATTAAATTGTGTTAATGCTAAATGATCATACACTGCCCTACACCCTGAAGACACAAAGAACATGATCCAGTCCCTAGCCAGCAAGAAATATAAGCAGACAGACAAATAATGTCAGTGTATGAGAAGCAGATTCTGATGCAGATTTGAGGGGGTAGGACCTCTTTATTGAACCTTTCCAGATGGGCGAGGGAGAAGAGTATTTTACAAGACAGCACAAGTGAAGGCTCAGCAGCAGCAGCACTGAAGGCTCAGTTAATGCTGTTCAGGGAACAGTCCAGGTTAATTAAGGTGCACTTAATGTTCTTCAGGGAGTACTCTAGGTCAAATAAAGAAGGGTGTGTGCATGCATGCGTGCAAGCATCTGTGTGTGTGTGGGGGGTGTGGGTGTGTGTGTGCATGTGAATGTAGAAAGTTGAGTTCAGTTCAGTCGCTCAGTCATGTCTGACTCTTTGTGACCCCATGAACCACAGCACACCAGGCCTCCCTGTCCATCTCCAACTCCCGGAGTCTACCCAAACTCATGCCCATTGAGTCGGTGATGTCATACAACCGTCTCATCCTCTGTCGGCCCCTTCTCCTCCTGCCCTCAATTTTTCCAGCATCAGGGTCTTTTTAAATGAGTCAGCCCTTTGCATCAGGTGGCCAAAGTATTGGAGATTCAGCTTCAACATCAGTCCTCCCAATGAGTAAACAGGACTGGCTGGATCTCCTTGCTATCCCAGGGACTCTCAAGAGTCTTCTCCAACACCACAGTTCAAAAGCATCAATTCTTTAGCGCTCAGCTTTCTTTATAGTCCAACTCTCACATCCATACATGACTACTGGAAAAACCATAGTCTTGACTAGACAGACCTTTGTTGGCAAAGTAATGTCTCTGCTTTTTAATATGCTGTCTAGGTTGGTCATAACTTTCCTTCCAAGGAGTAAGCATCTTTTAATTTCGTGGCTGCAGTCATCATCTGCAGCAATTCTGGAGCCCCCCCCAAAATAAAGTCTCTCACTGTTTCCATTGTTTCACCATCTATTTGCCATGAACTGATGAGACCGGATGCCATGATCTTAGTTTTCTGAATGTTGAGTTTTAAGCTAACTTTTTCACTCTCCTCTTTCACTTTTATCAAGAGGCTCTTTAGTTCTTCTTCACTTTTTGCCATAAGGGTGGTGGTCTCTGCATATCTGAGGTTATTGATATTTTCCCGACAATCTTGATTCCAGCTTGTGCTTCATCCAGTCCAGCATTTCACATGATGTACTCTGCATATAAGTTAAATAAGCAGGGTGACAATATACAGTCTTGATGTATTCTTTTCCTGATTTGGAATCAGTCTGTTGTTCCATGTCCAGTTCTAACTGTTGCTTCTTGATCTGCATACAGATTTCTCAGGAGGCAGGTTAGGTGGTCTGGTATTTCCAACTCTTTCAGAATTTTCCACAGTTTGTTGTGATCTACACAGTCAAAGGCTTTGGTGTAGTCAATAAAGCAGAACTAGATGTTTTTCTGGAACTCTCTTGCTTTTTCCATGATCCAGTGGATGCTGGCAATTTGATCTCTGGTTCCTCTGCCTTTTCTAACTCCAGCTTGAACATGTGGAAGTTCATGGTTCACGTACTGTTGAAGCCTGGCTTGGAGAATTTTGATGATCACTTTGCTAACAAGTGAGATGAGTCCAAGTGTGCAGTAGTTTGAGAATTCTTTGGCATTGCCTTTCTACATTCCTACCACATCATAATCTCTCTCTTAAGGTACCTGTAAGCCTTTAATACTAGGAATAAGCATGTGCATGTCTTACTGGCTGTTGCTATGAGCTCTTTGAAGACAGGGACTCTCTATATGTCTAGCAATAGCAGTTCAATGAGTAAGCATGCGACTTTCTAAATCATTGAATGGATTAATGCTTTATAGTTTTAAAAGACTTCTAAATCCAAGATCATAAATGCTTACTTGTTGACTATATGCCCTTGAGTCTTGAAGTTTAATTAATCTGGTTCTGACAGGGGTTTGGTCTAGAATCCAGATAAAAATTCTACTCAGAGTCACTAGTATTACTGGGTTTTCAGAGCATTTTTTAAGCTGTAAGTCCTAACGGGTGGATAACAATATAGGCTGCTTCTATGTTTTTAAAAACACAAAAGCGACCAAGGAATTTTTTGTTATTCAAAATGAGAAGCATTTTGGGAGAGTGTGCTGACCAGCCACAAATTTGCTATTTCCTCCACAATGAAAACCTAGATTACTATAGATTAGAAAGGGAAAATCTTTTTCATCTATTCTATTGACTCAATTTCTCATCTCTAAACTCCTTTTCAAAGCTAAGATTATATGATCAATGATTCTGTATTCAAGAATGACACAGCAGAGACAGATTATGGCCATTAAATAAATAATAATTGTTAGTAGTAGTACTAGACTGTATAAAATAATATTCTTTTCATTAAACTCAAAAACTCAAAAAACAAAGACTATTAGATTAAAATGAATAAAACAATTTAACATACCTACAACATTCTTCAAACCAACGTGCAACGTAATCCCACATATAATAAGGCTCAAAGGAATTAAAGAGAAGGTTGGCAGTTTTAATCAGTTCTGCAGTTTTCTTATTTTCCCTTAATTTACTAAAAAAAAAAAAAAATTGATAAATGTTAACATTTACATTTTCAAATTTAAATGTGACTGCAAAGTTATTAGGGGAGTACATGTTCCTAGAAAACTTGAAAATGACAATACTGCAACAAGTAATTTTTACCTACTGCCACTTTATCACTTTATGCGCAGTTATTTTTCCAAATTTGAGTTGTTATAACTTAAATGTGTGATTAAGCTCAGAAATCAGCTTTGCATAAGCGAAAAAGCTGTGCTTCCTGCAGAACAGGAAGTTCTTTCTGAACTATTCTGAGAGCCTGATTGTGAATCTGGCATTAAATTCCTTTGTTTTCCTTAGCACATGTAAACAGAACTGTGATCTGATTTTGACAGCCTTGATTCTGAAAGAATTTTGTCTGCTTTCCTGCACTATTCAGGATTTGTTTGAGAAAGGTTAAGTTTATTTTGCGAGTTTCAGTAACAAAAAGAACTAATACTGTGAATAGTCATTCTTACTGAAATTCCACCAGGAAAAAATAACTTTGCTATTTCAACTGGGAACCCTGTAGCCTATTAAATACTCACCTACCTACCATTTCCTTTCAACCTTAACAATTAAAACAATTGTTTTTATATATAGTGAGGTACTGTCGATTACAACAAGCACGTTATAGCACAAAGCTAATTAAATATTCTATGTGCTCAGGAGCGCAGACTGTAGCCCACCAGGCTCCTCTGTCCATGGAATTTTCCAGGCAAGAATACTGGAGTAGGTTACCATTTCCTATGCCAGGGGATCTTCCCAACAGAGATCAAATCCGTGTCCCCTACTGTTGCCTGTACTGGCAGGTGAGCCACCTGGGAAGCCCTAAATACTTTATAGGGCAAAATAAATTATCAGGCAGTGTACGAGTACAAGGTGGGCTTCCCTGGGGTGGCTCAGACAGTAAAGAGTCTGCCTGCAATGTAGGAAACCTGGGTTCAATCCCTGGGTCAGGAAGATCCCCTGGAGAAAGGAATGGCTACTCATGCCAGTATTGTTGTCTGGAGAATTCCATGGACAGAGGAGCCTGGTGGGCTACAGTCTATGGGGTCGCAAAGAATTGGGATACAACTGAGTGACTCATATACACACACACAGAGTATAAGGTTAGTCAATAATTACTTCTCAAACAAAAATTGGAGAGGATTTTACTTACTAGAAAGCAAAAAGTGTCTTAAAAGGCTTAATATATAAAAAGTATGTTTTAGGAAAGCCCAGGTTGTCTCCAAAGTCTCACCAAGGTGACACTACTAAAATGCAAAGCGGGAATTTTCTGGCAGTGCAGTGGTTAGGACTCTGCACTTTCAGTGCTGAGGACCTGAGTCCAATTGCTGTTCAGGGAACTAAGATCCCACAAGCCACACAGTGTGGCCAAATAAATCAAATCAAATGCAAAGTATGTAAAAGAAATCGCTCTCTTGAATCCTTTGTCATAATGATAGGTGAAACTGGGGGAAAAAGTATGCTCCTTAAAGTAGAAAAGAAATGAAAAAATAAGACTGTCAATATGTATCTACCATTGACTTAGAGAATAGGATATGTTAACATTATCTGACTTGTCCCAGCCATTAAAAAAAAAAAAAAAATATATGTATATATATACACACACACACACCCACACACACCCACCCAGGTGGCGCTACTGGTAAAGAAGCTGCTGGCCAAAGCAGGAGGCTTATGTAAGAGATGAGGGTTAAATCCCTGGGTCAGCAACATCCCCTGGAGGAGGGCATGGCAACTCACTCCAGTATTGTTGCCTGGAGAATCCCATGGACAGAGAAGCCTAGTGGGCTAGAGTCCACAGAGTTGCAAAAAGTCACAACTCAAGTGACTTAACCCACACACACACAGATAAACAATCTGAAAGAGGAAATAATCAGTTGAAAAAAGTCGGTAAAGAACACCTATTGCCCTTTGATTCATCTGAAATGACTGTTCAAGTGTTTTTCTGATCTATTCTTTGGTCTCCTGAGTATGCCAAGGTACCAAGAGGCACTCCTCCATGCAAACTACTAGTCCTGGTTACCAAACAAGGTACAGCTTTCGTTATTAACTGATATGTGGCAGCTAATCTCTTGTGAGTTTGATAGGTATGAATGAATTCCCTGGAATCTGTATCTTCACATTAACGGCTAAAATTTAGTTTTCTAAACTGGCGAGCTTGAGAGCCAACCCTGGAAGGTGGTGGCTACACAGCAGTCATTATCTGTTTGAAAGGTCAGTGCAGTTAATTATGAAAGTTCATATTTCTAAAACATAGTAAGACCTTAAATTTACTCGTTCATAACACAAATTTCATACAGCAATGTCTCCTTTTAAGTATTAGTAAATGAGGATCTTTGTGTCGTGCTTAATTTTTTGGTAATCTACCTGCTTAACTGAGCATGATCTTTGCTGAAGGGTGGTTCCATTTGAAGATCCAATTCTGCTTTGCACTGAGAATATAACGTTCTAAACACTTCAATTAGGACATCTTCTAGGATTACAGGTCCTAAAATTAATACACATATTAAAGATTATAATTAACATTATAAATCATGATTATCTACAAATTGACACAATTAAAGTATGCTTTAAAAGAAGTATTTTGAAAAAATAATGTTTTTTCCAGAAGTAAAACTAAACTTCACATCCTGAGAAGCTAACACAAAATAGTAAATAACTGAACAAATGTTTATTTAGAAATTACAGAATCAGGAAAATTGGTTTTGCCAGTTAAAAGCTCTTTCAGCTTGGACAATTTAAACTCCTTTGAATTTTAATTTCTTCATGTAGAATGAGGATAATAAGAATAAACTTATAGGACTATCAGTATTAAGGGTTAGGAAAAATTTTGTAAGATAGATAGCATAGTTTCCAGAATATAATGGGTATTCAATTAATGTAAATTATATTACTATTATTAATTAAAATAATAAAAAAATTTACAAGGCTAACCTTTATTGCTGTAAGAGATACCAATCTTAAAAAATTTTCTGAACTTCATCTATTATCACATTAATAGTTAAGATTAACTATCAAAGCCATTGGTACAACTCAAGTTATCTTTATACTTAAATTTTTTCATTTTTATTTTAAGAGTTGGTAGGACAACTTATGCTTATTTTCTAAAATGCCTATATATAATTTAATAAAATTACATCTTATTATTTCATTTTATTTTGCCCAGGCTTTTCTTAATTTCTGCACCAGCTGCCATAACTGCCTTCCCAATAGATCAAATATATAAGAAATATACAATGAAGAAAGGGAAAACACAAAAAAACAGGATGTGGGGAAGAAAGTTGAGGGATATGACTAAAATATTTTGCCTAAGTCCTTGAATTCTGGGAATTATAAGACAATCATGACAGATCATCAGTGTTTTGATTTCAGTAACTTAGCCAGGATTGAGGAGCTTAGATAGCATCTTTAAAGTGACCCTGCTATCTACGTAGTACAGGGTAGACGTATGATAACACATAAGTTGAATGTATAAGCTAAGTCGCTTCAGTCGTGTCCGACTCTGTGTGACCCCATAGACGGCAGCCCACCAGGCTCCCCCGTCCCTGGGATTCTCCAGGCAAGAACACTGGGGTGGGTTGCCATTTCCTTCTCCAATGCAGGCAAGTGAAAAAGTGAAAGTGAAGTCGCTCAGTCGTGTCCGACTCTTCACGACCCCATGGACTGCAGCCTACCAGGCTCCTCTGTCCATGGGAGTTTCCAGGCAAGAGTACTGGAGTGGGGTGCCATTGTCTTCTCCGAATTGAATGTATATCTGTATCTTAATGTTCTAGAGCAGTGGTCCCCAATCTTTTTGGCACCAGGGACTAGTTTTGTGGAAGACAATTTTTCCACAGATGGTTGGGGGGGAGGAGGGATGGTTTTGGGATGACTCGAGTGCGTTAAGTTTACTGTGTACTTTATTTCTATTATGATTACATCAGTTCCACCTCAGACCATCAGGCATTAGATTCTGGAGGCTGGGGACCTCTGTTTCAGAGCAAATTTTAGCAAGGAATTATTGAGAACCTGTATTTATAGGTCATCTCAAAATACGAAAATTTTTCTAAGTATTACTTTGTCTTATTTTTATTATGCAGCAATACAAAACAACCACATGTGATCTTATGCCTTAGGATAGCATATATTACCTAGCTCAGGTTTGTCCAGTAAACTGATTAAAATACGAAAAGGTTTTAAATCCTGCATTAGAGTACTCTCTTCTCCAAATACATTCACTTGTAAGATTCCCACCATTGCCTTCAAAAAAGAAAAAGTATATTAGTCATTTAAGTAAACAAATTTAAAGGGTTTTTTCTTAAAAAAAAAAAAAAAAATTTTTTTTTTTTTTTTTACATACAACCATATGTAAACAGAGATTTTTATCTCCTATTGTTTTTCTGAAGCTCTTTTGCCAAAGCTGGCTTTTTTTCCTTGGCTGGGGGGGAAATAATTATATTCATTTGTCTTGAAAGAAAGTGCTTTACATTGTCTCTAGAAAGAAGGTGAAAAATTAAAGAAAATTTAGAAAAATAAATTTATGAATTTGATTTCCTAAAAGATAAAATCACTTCTCTTGACAGTCAACATGCCCTAAATTCTGCCTGTTATCATGGTAGTATCGCTATTACACCATTATTTTCCCTTCGATAACTCAAAACTGTATTCTTATAACCTCACTCATTTCAAAATATTTCAGATACCATGTATTTCCTCAGTTTATTTGGAGATATCTTGAATAAACATAATTGAAGTAAAAAATAATATGAAATAAACCTATGGATCATTGTAACATTTCCATCATAATAGTAGTTGTACCACATTGAGATTCCTGTTTCGACCTAAATTTCCCTGGAATTTCAGAGTAAGTAACACAGGCGCTCACTTATTTTTGGAACAGTTCCAACTTTTACAGGGGCAGACAGGTAAGAGGCTGCAATTATGTTATAATGAAGTCAGGAAAACAAAGTAAATGAAAAAAAGATCTCAGGACTTACACAGAAGTAAGTCTAGCTTACCATAACTTACTCATTTTACTGTAGTCATTGGCTTGTTACAGTCATTCTTAGGAGGTCTGTGAGTCTTATCTCCACCCCTTCAACTGTAAATTAATTCATTGAAGGCAGGACTTTGACATACAGATTACTTATTGAGTAACTACAGTGGTCATAGAGTAACAAAAAAAAAAAAAAGAAAGCTCCATTACCTGAACCAACAAGTCTTTTGAAAAGGTAGTAAAATAGTAAGTGGCATGTTCTTCAGGATTACTGTGTCTTGTGCTTCTGGGTCCTATGATAGCACCGTTGTTATCAAAACCTCCATGGAAACAAAGTGTAAAATAAATTAAAACTGAATTCTTAAAACTGTTGTTCAGTAAATACCAAAACAACAAATATATCGGAAACAGCACCAAACACTTACCAATTAGTAGCCCAATCAATGTCAGCAAGAGAGATCATTTTAGATAGTTTAATAAAGGGAAACCAATTCAATACATAAGTGAGTATCATAGTATACTTTCAGAATTATCTTGTTTTTTTCGAACAGTGAAATAACTGAAGAATCAGAAAATTAAAAATGAGTTGTATTGTGTCTTCTCACTCTGGGCAGTAGAGTCGTAAAGACAGGCCAAACATTCACAAAAAGTACAGAAAAACAAAGTGTCCACAGTAACTTACTGCCTGAGTGGGAGAAGGTACCACGTGTGGGACAGTAGTATAAGTCCTGATTCAAGTTTTGGATATTACGTCATAATTGTGATTATGAATTTATTCTTCTTTGTCTACATACTTAATAGTATAACAGCTTCAATTTATAAGGAGAAAAAAAAAATCTTGGCAAAGGGAACATGATCCATAGATTGAAATAGCTTTTTCAACTAAGAAGCTTTTGAGATTTCTTCATATCATACGCTAATCACTGTTTTTTTTGTTTGTTTGTTTTACTGTTGTCTATTTAAGTAAATTTTAGTCTCTTCATTTAGGACATACATAAACTTGATAATACTTATGTATGGAAATGTTCCCTTCATCCTTTGCCCAGATAAGACCACACACATCAAACACCTACCGAGAAGCCAGGCATAAAGTCTTCGGTTCAGGGACATATCCCTCCTCAGGACTACGTGCAGCGCTGCCGACAAGATCCGGATCATATCTGGTCGAGTGGCCTGCAACAGTTGGGAATGTGGTTGTACTTAATCACATATAAAAACATATCACATTTTTTTCCTCTTTAAAAAAAATAATACCTCACAATATGTTCAGAACTTTAGGGCTTATGAGGTACTTTCATACAACATTATCTCATGAGATCTTCCGAACAGAGGAATTATTACTTATATTTTACAGATTAGGAAACAATAAGAAAAGGTGGGTAACAGTTATTTAGTTGCATAGCTAAAACTATAACTGAATTATTTTAACCTCCATTTTAAAGTTCTTAATCCTATCCAACAGTAGCAAAATCAGACAGAAAACCAAGAAAATGGAGCAGGAAGGGATAGACACAAGAGAAGACTATGTCTTCAGTGGTATCAACACTGACTACACACTCTTTAGAACTCCACTGTTTTCATCAATTCTAAGTTTTTCATTTCTTGTTCTTTCTAAAATTTTTGATCTGTAGTATTTCAAACATAGAGAAATACAGGAAACAATATAAATGACCCCTTTTTGAACCCATCACCCAGCTTTAACAAATTTTAATTTTTTTTCATCTTACTCCAGGTTTTTTAAAGAGAAATAGTATATTTTTTTTGCCTCTTTCCTAATAGCCATAATTGGATGTTTAAAATATGATTTACTAAAGGAGATCTGGTTTTAGCTAAAAGGGTTAAAGTTCAAAGAGAAAAAGAAAGCAGTTAATTAAATTGCTGTCAATTTTAAGAATATCACTAGATAGTCGCTTTAGAATTTTGGAATGTGAGCATTACAAGGTAAGGTAGAAATCTACTAGTCTCACAACCACTTTAGAATAAAGGACCAGAGCCCCTCACAGGGCCAAAGCACTTAAATGCCTGGTTAATGCCCCAGCTGCTTGAGGATGCACCTCTCCTTAATCAGACTACGCAACTTTTTACTACACCATGCTTTTTGACAGACATTAGTAGAAAGGGATTGACCCAGCTTACTTATTTTAAAGGAATCTTAGAGAAATAACTGACATGCTAAAGAACACAGATCAAGAGCTGTTAGAATACTGTTACTCATTGGAACACAGATATCTTCTATTAATCTAAGCAATTCTCAAACGGTGGTCCCCAGACTCCTGGAGATCTCTAAGACCCTTTCGGGAGGCTCACAAGGTAAAGAAAATATTTATAACACAATACCAAGTCGGTATTTGCCTTTTGTACGTGTTAACATTTGCTCTGTTCATGCAATAGTGGGTAAAACCGCTCGCATCTTAGCACAAACAGAAACAGCGCCAGCAGTGGCAGCCACTGTACTTTCAGTCACTGTATTTTTTACTGTCACGTATTTTCAGTAAAAATTAAAAAAGAAGAAAAGTCAGTTTCACTTAAGAATGCTGCTGATTAAACAAACATTTATTGCATTAAATGTTTGACTCAAATTCATGTTGTATTCTGCACTATTCCATGCAATGACAGGAGCACACATAAAGCGCTCCTTCTGTAAACTGAAGCATGATGGATGTCTCAGGGGAAAACCCTTCTGTGACTATGTGAACTGTGAGGTGAACTACCAGCTTCTGTCATTCTACTTTCACCTGAAAGAAGACTGACATGATCTACGATTCTTCAGGCTTGGACACTTGGCAGAAACTTTCTCAAAAATAAACAAAGTGAGCCTATCACTTCAAGGAAAACAATATTCATTGTTACAAATAATAAAATCTGAGCTTCCAAGAGAAAATTAGATTTTGGAAAATCTGTATTTGGATTGAAATTATACTGAAGTGAACTGACTTGAAAGCTTGCAATACCTAACAAACTTACTGATGAGATCAGTGGTCATGCTAGTAAACGTGATCATTTATTGCTGTGTTAGCACTTCGTGGTTTAGTCACTAAGTTGTGTCCAAATCTTGTAACCCCATGGACTGTAGCCCACCAGGCTCCTCTGTCCATAGGATTTTCCAAGCATGAATACTGGAGTGGGTTGCCATTTCCTTTTCCAAGGGATCTTCCCAATCCAGGGATCAAACCCGGGTCTCCTGCACTGCAGGCAGATCTTTTTACCAACTGAGCTACCAGGGAAGCCCAAGTGTGAGCACTTGAGAGACACAAAAAGTTCAATAAAACAACACTTTCCAAACAGCCAACTGTGATGTTACAAAAGCATATATGGTACAAGATACATTCAAAGTGTAAGACCAGTGGGTTTTAATCAAACAGACTATGAAAAGTTCACTGATATGGTTTTTGACTTCATATTACAACTAGTTTTTTTTAAAAAAACTATAGCTTCTCAAGTTTTGGAAAGCACCAAAGAAGAATATACTATTTTAACAAAAAAAGACTATTGAAGTACTCTCCTTTTCCAACTAGTATCTGTATGAGCTCTAACTTAATTCAGATACTTTAATCAAAAAAAAAAAAAAAAAAAAAACCACAACAGAGTGAATGTCAAAGTAGATACCAGCATTCTGCTTTCTGTTAGACCACACACTAAAGAGATTTACAAAACATAAGCAGTACTAATGTAATAATTTTTAATGTGTTAGAAGATACTTTAATACTATTTGTTATAATGTGATAATCTTGTTATTATTTTTAAGTGAATTTAAATTTTAATATTTATTTAATATTTAAATATTTTATATTTATCAGTTTTAATTTCTAATATGATAAACATAGATCTAACCTATAAAAGCAAAAGAATTTTTAGGGTTCTCAATATTTTTAAAGAGTGTAATGGGGCCATGAAACCAAAGAACTGCTAATCTATTTAATCTCAGATATATACATTATAGATATTGTCACAAGATCCTGAATGTCTTCCAATCTTATTTTGAGAGGAAAAACATCCTTGAGAAAGAAAGAAGTCACTTCTTGGTTATTACTGACATCACCACATATTTCTAACATGGATTTTGCTACAATCTCAATTAAAGGTGTAACTTCTAGAGATTCGGGTCATGCTAAGTCACTTCACTGTGACTGACTCTTCGCAACCTATGGACCTTAGCCCACCATGGCTTCTCTGTTCATGGAATTCTCCAGGCAAGAATGCTGGAGTGGGTAGCCTGCCCTCCTCCAGGAGATCTTCCTGACCCAGGGATTGAATCCGCCTCTTACATCTCTTGCACTAGCAAGCAGGTTCTTTACTGCTAGAGCCACCTGGGAACTTTCCGTAAAAAAAAGAAAAATAAAAAGAGTCTAGCAAACTTGGCAAGTGCTAACACTCCTAACAGCACTCTTTTTGGGATAAGGTAATGAAGGCTCTCTTCAACTACAAATACAACCGATACTGGTTATGAGTTTATTATAGGCAAGACATGGAAAGGAGGGAAGTGGGGAAGAAAGATTACTTTGTCATGATCCTTTGATCCTTTTTCTCAGGTAATCTAATAATATGGTATGGTAATGGGGGAGAGAGAATTGGGTCTGGGTAGAGTATGTACTTTTTAAGAAACATATTCAACATAGCTATTGTTTTCATAATGCAAATTGTACAGAAGGAAGCCAGAAGAAAATCTTCTTGGCTGGTAGGGATACAGAAGTGGTAGAGTAAGCAAGTTCTGAAGGAAGCTCTTGTTGGAAAAAGGTTGAGAAATACTAGTCCACTGAGATTACACGTTCTTCTCAAGTGAACTCTACCATGACTTAATTCTTTAGGTCTTGCTCAATCCTCTATCAGTATACCGAAGGACTAAGACTGCTGAATGTTTCAAAGGGAAGAAAGCAATGGGAATGCTTAAGAGTAAAAGTTAATGAGTTTTTTCAACAAAGGGCCAGATAATAAACATTTTAGGCTTTTGAGCCACATGTTTCTTTGTCATATTCTTCTTTGTTTTCTTTTATGAGCATTTTAAAAAGTAGAAAATCATTTTTACCTTGTGAGCGGTTTGCCCACCTCTACAGTGTAAGTTTAGATTATCCTGATATGTCCCAGCAGGCGTTTCAGTGAAAAGTCAGAGGCAGAACAAATGCCCCTGGCTTAAGGATGGCAAGTCTTAAAATAGAAACTAGGGGTAGTTTATGACTTACCCCTATAACATACTGTTACAGTATGTAGTAACATACTGTTCCTACTACTAGGAGCGGTAAAGGCAATAAAGTGTAAAATTCTTCAATTATTAACAACTCAATTTCAAACTGAATAAAGTAATAAGGAAAAATTTGAGCATGGCCAGTCGTAATGAAAACGCACTAGTTATCTATTAACAGCTCTTACAAAGCCCCAAATAATGGTCTTTTCTGCTAATGATGTTTGCGAAATAAACTTACTTTTCCAAGGTATAACTTCTTCATATTACATTTGTTAGGCATGTAGCAACACCATTCTGAATACTTACACATTGCTGTTCAAACTTGTTCATCAGAGTTTACAACTCAAAATAATTTAGATGACTTCCTTAAAAATCAGGATACTGATTCAATTAAGTTCCAGCTTCATTTATGATTTAAGTGAGCTGTTCTCATCTATTATGAAAGCACAGGTGACCCATGAACAATGAGGAGGTTAAGGGGAACTGACAGCTAATGGAAAAAATTCAAGGATAATTTTAGTTGGACCTCCGTATCTGCAGCTTCACATCCCTGATTCAAACAACCATGGATCCTGTGGTACTATAGTGCTTACTACTGGACAGAATTTGTGTATAAGTGGACTCGTGAAGTTCAAACACTTGTTCAAGGTTCAACTGTACTAGAGAATGTCGGAGCAACTAGATATTTAGCTTTCAAATTATAGCCAACTCTGCTAATGGTCTGACACACATCCCCACAATCACCAAACCAGGAAAAAATTACATTAAGACAACAAATAACAGCTGGGCAGAAGGTCTCAAGAGTGAGCTGTGGCTCACTCACAGCTAGCAATGAATATAGTACCTCTTGCTTTTGATAGGTTAGAACTTTTTTTTTAAGGTATGAAATAATCTATTTCACTTTCCATATTTTTACCCAAATCAATAAATCTTGTTTCCCCCCAAATTTCAGAAAGTCCATTCCTTAAAAAGGAAATATGTTTTCTATGTACTTGCTGGTTGATAAAACAAGAGAATCCAACTTAAATATAATTTTAAAAATAACAACAGATTAGGAATCTGAATTTCCAAAGAATGCCTTATATTGAAACTGGCATTAATGTTTTACCTGACTCATGTGGAACGGAAAACAGAAGAGTATGAGGTCCAGTGTGCTTCTCTGGACGAGCACACTTGAATCCTGCACCGAAGTACTTACTGCTTCTACCTAAAATAAGAGAGCCTTTAGTATTTATTGTGTATTACCTTGGGAAATAGTTACCATGAAAATGTGACAATGCTTCAGTTTTCCCTAAAAAATAAAAATATGTTTTCAAATTTATTTTGTAACCGCTAATTATACATACTGACATTGCTTTGGATAGGTAAACATATTATAATAGTTCAAAATTAAGAATAACTAAAAAGTACACAGCCAAAAGTTCTCTCCCATCTGTTTTTAATTACCCAATTTTCTTTGTGCAAGCAATCAAGACTAGTGAATATTTTCTTCAAATATAAGTAAATAACATGCATGCATATATCACAAACTCTGCCTTGTTTCATTTAACAGCACATTCTGAAATGCTTTCCTTAACACTACAAAGAGTTTCAGTTTTTATAGCTAGAGAAATATTTCCTTTCATAGATTAATCTTAATCTAACTAGGCTCCTAATGATAGACATTTATACTATTTATATCATTTACTATTATAATTTATGTTGCAATAGACATATAATGTACAAGCACACCCATAGGACAAATCTTTCAAAGCAGAATTGCCATACCTTGGAATATATGCTGTTACAATTTAAATAAAGTAATGTTTTCCCTTAAGGTTTTGCATATTTATATTCTCACCAGCAATGTGTGACAATTTGCTCTCTTGTGTTTACCTGCACATTTTTTGTTTTTGTGAATCTAATACATGAAAAAGGGTACCTTGATATAGTTTAAACTCTTGCTTCTCTTATTATAAATAATGTTGAGAATGTTTTTAATATCTTTGAATTATTTTTATTTCCTTAGGTTAAGATTCATTTCAAATCCATTGTTCTACTTGATTAACATTTACTTATTAATTTATGTAGCTTTTTGAATAATGAGGTTAGTCCTCTGTGAAGTACTGTAAATTATTTTCCAGTTATGACACTTATTTTTGAAAGAAAATTTAAACAATGATTTCTTTAACACTTCCATTAAGTTATTAAAAGGAAATGTAATATAATAATACATTGGAAGACAGTTTGGTAGTTTCTTATAAAAAATGTATTAGAAGAAAATATAGAAGTAAATCTGTTTGATCTTGGACACAATTTCTTAGATATATCTATCAGCAACAAATGACAAAAAAGAAAATGGGTAAATTGGATATGATCAAAATTAAAATTTCTGTGCTTTAAAGCATACTATCAGGAAGGTGAGAAGACAATTCACAGAATGTGAGATAATATTTTGAAATCATATGTATGATAAGAATTTAATATCCAAAATGTGCAAACTAAGCAAATCTAAATGAAGATCATGGCATCCGGTCCCATCACTTCATGGGAAATAGATGGGGAAACAGTGTCAGACTTTATTTTTTGGGGCTCCAAGATCACTGCAGATGGTGACCGCAGCCATGAAATTAAAAGACGCTTACTCCTTGGAAGGAAAGTTATGACCAACCTAGATAGCATATTCAAAAGCAGAGACATTACTTTGCCAACAAAGGTTCGTCCAGTCAAGGCTATGGTTTTTCCTGTGGTCATGTATGGATGTGAGAGTTGGACTGTGAAGAAGGCTAAGCACCAAAGAATTGATGCTTTTGAACTGTGGTGTTGGAGAAGACTCTTGAGAGTCCCTTGGACTGCAAGGAGATCCAACTAGTCCATTCAGAAGGAGATTAGCCCTGGGATTTCTTTGGAAAGAATGATGCTAAAGCTGAAACTCCAGTACTTTGGCCACCTCATGTGAAGAGTTGACTCATTGGAAAAGACTCTGATGCTGGGAGGGATTGGGGGCAGGAGGAGAAGGGGATGACAGAGGATGAGATGGCTGGATGGCATCACTGACTCGATGGACGTGAGTCTCAGTGAACTCCGGGAGTTGGTGATGGATAGGGAGGCCTGGTGTGCTGTGATTCATGGGGTCGCAAAGAGTCGGACACGACTGAGCGACTGATGTGATCTGATCTGACAGAAACAGAAAATAGATCAATGGTTGCTAGAGACAGGAGTGAAGAGAAATTGTGATGAGGTTAATGGGTATAGATGGAGTTTCTTTCTGGGGTGATTAAAATGTTCTCAAATTAGATAATGGTGATAGCTGTACAACTCTGTGAATACACTAAAAACCACTGAATTATACAATGCAAAAGGATAAATTTCACAGCACGCGAATTATACCTCAATGTTATTTTAAAAAGTTAAACATATTTACCATATGAGCCAAGAATTCCATTCCTAGGTATTTATTTTCTCAAGAAAAATGTCTGTTTAAAGATGTGGTACATATATATATAAAGAAACACTATCAGCCAGAAAAAAAGAATGAAATGATGACATCTGCAGTAACATGCACTGACCCAGAGATTATCATACAAAGTGAAGCAAGTCAAAGACCAATATCATATGACATCACTTATATGCAGAATCTTTTAAAACATGACACAAATGAACGTATTTACAAAATAGAAACAGATTCACAGACTTAGAAAACAATCTTATGGTTACCAAAGTGGGGAGGGATAAATTAGGAGGTTTCGATTAACGTATACACGCTATTATATTTAAAATAGATAACCAACAAGGACCTATTATATAGCACAGGGAACTCAATATTCTGTAATAACCTAAATGGGGAAAGAATTTGAAAAAGAATAGATACATGTATATGTATAACTGAATCACTTTGCTGCACATTTGAAAAGAACACAATATTGTAAATCAACTATCATGTGCTCAGACACTCAGTTGTGTCTTGACTTTTAAAGTTTAAAAAAAATAGTTCTGAGTAGGGGGAAAAAAAAAGAACATATATCTGTACAAATAACTGTATGTAAATGTTTATATTATTAGTTTTATTCTTAATGGCCCCAAACTGGAAACAATGCAAATGTTTGTTAATCACTGAATGAACAAACTGTGTACATTCATAAAATACTAGATAGCAATATAAGAGATTACTGATACATATTGACATATGCAAAACATGGATGACTCTCAAATGTGTTATACAAAATGAAAGACATCAGACAACGGCTAACACTGCATGATTCTACTTATGTAACATTCTGTGAAAAGCACAATCTAGAGGAAAAGAAAATAGAGCAGTGTTTCCAAGGGCCTGGGGGTGTAGGGGAATGGGAGAGACTGCAAATGGACACAGAAGAACTTTTGGGGGTGATGGAAATATTCTTTATCTTGATTTTATAGTATTGGTTGCTTGTCTGTATGTATTTGTCAAATTCATACAACTGTACACATAAGATGAGTTAATTTCAATGTATGCTAATTATACTTTAATATAACCAAAATATGTATAAAAATCTGCCAGTTCATAATTACATGGGGAGAAAGGAAAGGATGAGTAATCACAAAGTTTTATTTGAAACTTTTCAAAAGGACCATCTAGGGTTTTCTTGTTTTTCCATTCATTGTTCATTTTAAGAGTACACACTCTATAGGCATAAATGGTTTCCTTCTGTTCTTAATTTTTAAATTAAAAAGTATAAGCAAGCAATCGATGTGAATTTTTCCAACTATCTTTCACTGTCTGCTTTAGTAATACCTTCTTTTGCACAAATCCCATACAGAATCTGGCCTATTACTTGGTCTAAAATCTGTCTTTCCTATGAAGAAAGCTATGATCCAAGAGAAGGTTCACTTTAGAATAATAAAATGAATGTGGCTATGTAAACAATGATCTGATCAGTTAGCAACATGGTAATAAAGACCATTTATTTGCTTGACTGATAGATAATGAAGATAACATATAAATGACAATCCCTTTTCTATGAAAAAGAAAAAAACTTGAAATTTCTCAAATCAATAATGTGACTATTTTGGTCTTTAAGTTTCCTTGATGAAAAATATAAGACTCATGAAAACAAGAACATCATTTGTGGCACGATTCTCAGTATCTGGCTGTGAAGAAATATTAGTTAAATGAGCAAACACGTGTAGACCTACCATTAGCTCAATATCACTGCCAATTATATAAAGCTGATCTTCCATGGAAAGCTTCCGGTTCAAGTGGGCAAGAACATAGGTGATTCCAGGCAGACGCACAGCAGGACTGGTGAGAAGGCTACCCCAGAGGGCACTGTAGAAGGCTGACTGGTCCACTGCAGCAGCAACCTTTTCCAGTAAAGTGTTTGTTCTGAGGTACAAAATAAAGTGCTTTGAGAGGGGAAACATTTAGCTTCACACTGCATAAACCATTATACTCTCCCAGAATGTACAAAAGCATCCTTGCTGTAGTCGTATGTTCTGCCCTGGACACAAGTGGGGTGGATGGGAAGAACCAAACAGGTCAGAGTCAGAGGGCTGGGTATAAGTTCTGGTTCCATCACTGGCTTCCTGTGTAATTCAGGGAAATCACTTAGTCTTTCTTGAGTTCAGTTTCCTCAGCTGTAAAAAAGATAACAACAAAAA
The DNA here is from genome assembly GCF_002263795.3 of Bos taurus. Lineage (NCBI taxonomy): Eukaryota > Metazoa > Chordata > Mammalia > Artiodactyla > Bovidae > Bos > Bos taurus. Next base: position 23,022,440 of record NC_037336.1, on the reverse strand, counting down.
CACCTCCACAAGTCCCACCTACCTCAAGGAACTGTTAAACCCACACTTTAGTTAATAATAAGGAACCTCATAGGCTACAGTTCATGGGGTCGCAAATAGTCCGACACAACTGAGCTACTTCACTTTCACTTTTTTCATAGAAGAACATATCTTCTGTTGACTTTCTACAAAATTTTAAAGGCTATTTCCTTTTCTTGGAAATCATATTACGTAATTTACATCATGCGAAATGTCAGGCAGGATGAAGCACAAGCTGAAATCAAGATTGCTGGGAGAAACAATAACTTCAGATACGCAGAGGACACGACCCTTATGGGAGAAAACGAAGAGGAACTAAAGAGCCTCTTGGTGAAGGTGAAAGAGGAGACTGAAAAAGCTAGCTGAAAACTCAACATTCAAAAAACAAAGATCATGGCACCCGGTCCCATTACTTCATGACAAATAGATGGGGAAACAATAGAAACAGTGATAGACTTTATTTCTTGGGCTCCAAAATCACTGCAGATGGTGACTGCAGCCATGACATTAAAAGACGCTTGCTCCTTGGAAGAAAAGCTATGACCAACCTAGTCAGCATATTAAAAAGAGAGACATTCCTTTGCCGACAAAGGTTCATCTAGTCAAAGCTACGGTTTTTCCAGTAGTCACGTGTGGATGTGAAGTTGGACCATAAAGAAAGCTGAGCGCCCAAGAATTGATACTTTTGAACTGTGGTGTTGGAGATGACTCTTGAGAGTCCCTTGGACTGCAAGGAGATCAAATCAGACAATTCTAAAGGAAATCAGTCCTGAATATTCCTTGGAAGGATTGATGCTGAAGCTCCAATACTTTGGCCACCTGATATGGGGAACTGACTCTTTTGAAAAGACCCTGATGCTGGGAAAGGCAGGAGGAGAAGGGGATGACAGAGGATGAGATGGTTGGACGGCTTCACTGACTCAATAGACATGATTTTGAATAAGCTCTGGGAGTTGGTGATGGTCAGGGAAGCCTGGCGTGCTGCAGTCCATAGGGTTGCAGAGTCAGACATGACCGAGCAATTGAACTGAACTGACTGAATTTAAAACAACTTGAATGAATTATGCTATGACAAAATATAAGATGTATTATTCAAGATAAACAAAGTAATACACAAAAATTTAATACACTGTTGTATAACAGATTCAGAATCAAGAGAATCTGATGAAGTTCTACTGTTTACTTGCTATGTGATTTAATACTAACAGTGTAATCTCTTCTGGTCTCAACCTACTTATGCATTAAAAGAACATGTTTTCACGTCTTTTTGTATTGAATAACTGGCAAAACATAATGCTATGATCTGAATGTTTTTATCCCTTCAATATTTATATGTTAAAACCTTGATGCCCCGAAGTGACTGCTTTAGAAGATGGAGGCTTTGGGCACCCTCATGAATGAGATTAGTGTTCTCATGAAAGAAATTCCAACAGAGCTCCACAGCCCCCTCCAGAAGGTCAGGATACAGGTAAAAGGCGCTGGCTGTGAATCAGGCAGAAGGCACTCACCAGAACATGATCATGCTACCACTTTGATTCTGACAGCCAGAATCAAGAACGGTGAGAAATAAATTTCTGAATTTATTTCTGAATTCTTGCATTTCTGAATATTTTTGAATTTCTGAAAATAAATTTGCACTCAGTCTGTGGTATTTTTTTAAAAAAAGCCAAAGGGCTTTCAAGCTAAAAGGACTAAGACACATAACAAGATAAATCATACAGATATCATAGTCATAAAGATCATTATTCAATTTCCATGTTATATTTTAAAAAATTTTATTGTTATTTATTTGATGGCATGAGGGATGTTTTAATTGCAGTATGTGGGATCTAGTTCCTGGACCAGGGATCGAACCCAGGCTTCCTGCATTGGGAGCATAGCATCTTAGCCACTGGAACAACAGGAAAGTCCCCACGTTAAATTTTTAATTATAACTAGCAGAGTTATACGGAGAAGGCAATGGCACCCCACTCTGGTACTCTTGCCTGGAAAATCCCATGGATGGAGGAGCCTGGTAGGCTGTAGTCCATGGGGTCGCAGAGAGTCGGATACGACTGAGCGACTTCACTTTCACTTTTCACTTTCATGCTTTGGAGAAGGAAATGGCAACCCACTCCAGTGTTCTTGCCTGGAGAATCCCAGGGATGGGGGAGCCTGGTGGGCTTCCGTCTATGGGGTCGCACAGAGTCGGACACGACTGAAGCGACTTAGCAGCAGCAGCAGCAGTAGAGTTATAAAATCATATTAATTTTATGCTTCCCTTAAGAGAATAGAACAATTTAAAACAAAACTGATTCATAAATGAATAAAATAAGCTCACATCATGTTTCTAAAATTGTCCTGAAATGGAAATTAATTTTTTCTCAAAGTAGCTTTTTAAGAGTGACCTAATATTTTCAGGGTTAGATTCCTACATCATTATGGTAGCAGATGAACATACAAAAAATAGAGTAATTTTTTTAAATAAATTATATAAATATAAATCATTAGGACTACTCATAAAGAAAGTTTGGCATTTTCTATTTCTGACATCTTAGTTCATAATTTCCTTTTTGGTAAGAATATCAGTAACAGAGATATTAAAGATACTTAATGCTATCAAGCATTGTATACCACTATTAACTTCCAAAGAAATAATAATAAGCTTCAAACAGACCAACTCATTTTCTTTGAAGAGTTAAAATAGCAAGAGTACCGTGTCAATAGCTACTCAAAGAGTGCTGTACCTGGAGACAGGCTATTTTTAACAATTTAAAACTGGATGGCACACTGCCCAATCTTCCATTCTTTTTATTAATCTAAATGTCCTATCTACTGTATTATTATTTTAAATTATGAGTCACCATTTTTTAAGTGACTTACAAGTGCTGAAGTACTGGACTAAGTAATTTCAATATTACAGTAACACAATGAATGGTATGTTTTTTAATAGATGAGGAAACTGAATAAAGTTCAGAAATGTTGAAAAAATTTTTCTAAGCTCACACAGTATCTGCCGAACTAGGATTTGAACTCAGTCTAGCTATCTAAGTCTGTATTCTTATTACCAGCTATATTTTCAGTGTGATAACGCAGATTAGATACACTACAAAAAATTTTTTTTTGCTATAAAAATCTTCAGGTCAGGTACTAAAGTGTTTAGAATAATCAGTTTTTGTGATGTTAATATTAATGACTTAAGGATGCTTGCTGACAAATTCATGACTTTGATTACTTAGCTGCAGCAATAACAGTAGCATCTTACCTCTCATAGTACTCTGATCCTTCTTCTAAGCCAGGAAGAATACCAGTTAGCAATCCTTGTAGACCAGGCTTCAGTGTTTTACCCAAAGGCAGATAATATATCTCATACAAACTCAACAATGTTGGTTTCACTGACATGGCAGCATTTGCAAGGAGAGGAAAGAGTCCAGAACTGTTTTAAAAAATAAAAACAAAAGTGAGAGGCAAAATAACTACAAAATATTAATTCATATATACCAATATGTATGTATATATCTTCTTAAAATGAAATAGTAAGTTATACTGCTTAGCTTAAAATCATATCTATCCTGTATAGTGATGACTTCTATATCCATTAAACAAACCTAGGTCTCTCATCTGAGCTTCATACTCATAAACCCAAAGGTCACCTAGATGTTTCATAAGGCCTTCAAATTCCACAATTCGTAAACAGAATTCCCTCTCTTTCCCTTCCCCAAAACCTGATCCTTCCCCTGTAATTTCCATTTCAAAATATGGCAACAACAACAACAACAAAAAATACGGCAACAGAACCCATCTGTCTGACCAAAAACTGTACATCTCAGAGTGATCCTTGACCCTTAAAAAAATAAAAACCTTTAAACTGGAATCAGTCATCAAGTTTTCTCTCCAAGCCATTCTCCTAGATATTTTTTGTAAATATAATAAATTCTCTCCATTTCCACCAGATAGTTCCTTAGAAAAGACCACCAAGATATCTCAATCACATCTTACCAAACATCATATTTTAATCACTGAATTATCCAGTACTGCTTCAGTGTTGCTCAATAAAGCAACTGTTCTCAATAAAACCCTTCATTGGTTTCCTGCTGGTTACTGCCTAACTGCTTACTGTGGCTTTAACATCTTGCTACTACATACTTCTGTACAGCCCACGCATGCTCACCAATATCACTCCTGCACCCTCTGCTTCAGCTACACTGAACAATTCCTCTCAAGTTCACTTCAGAACTTTCCACACTCTCTTCAGCGCCCAGGCCTTCACACATGCTGTGCTGAAAGGTACAATCCCTGCTCCCTCACTTTCTCCTCATTGTCTGCATGACTCTTAGACTTTCAGGAATTGGCCTAAGCTATTTCCCTGAGAAGACTATCTCCTAATTAGACTAGGTTAGGCTCCTTATTAAATGTTCACATAGTACCCAATACTTACTTATTTCTAATAAGTAACTTTGTTTTATTAACAATAAGTAAATCCATTGCTGTGCTAATAATAAGTAATGCTACTCCTTGAAGCAAAAGGAACCATCAACAAAGTGAAAAGACAACCTACAGAATGGGAAAAAATATTTGCAAACCATATATCTGATAAGGGGTTAATATCCAAAACACGTAAAGAACTTGTACAACTCAATAGCAAATAATAATAATAACCTAAGTACAAAATGGGTAAAGGACCTGAATAGACATTTCTCCAAAGAACATATGTGGTCAGCAAGTACATGAAAGGATGCTTAACATCACCAGTCATCAGGGAAATACAAATTAAAACACCATGAGATCGCATCTCATGACTGTTGGAAGGACCATCATCAAAAAGACAAGAGGTAACAAATGCTGGTGAGGATGTAGAGACAAGGGAATCCTTGTGCACTGCTGGAGGGACTCCAAACTGGTACAGCCACTATGGAAAACAGTATGGAGGTTCCTCAAGAAAGTAAAAATTCCACTTCTGGGACTACATTCAAAGGAAACAAAAACACTAACTCAAAAAGCTATCTGAAACCCCATTTTCACAGCAGCATTATTTATAACAGCCAAGACATGGAAGCTTAAGTGTCCACTAATGGATGAACAGATAAAGAAGCTGTGAGATATATATATATATAATGGAATATTATTCAGGCATAAAATGAGGAACTCCTACCATTTACAACCTCTTGGATGGACCGTTAAGGTATTATACTGAGATAAGTCAGACAGAAAAAGACTAATACTGTATGATCTCACTTACAGGTAGAATCTTAACTAACAAAAAAAAAGACAAATATAAAACCCACACTCATAGAAAAAGAGTCCTCAAATTTGTGGTTATGAGAGGTAATGGTTAGGGACGAGGTGGGTGTGAGGAAGGTGGTTAAAAGGTACCAACTTCCAGTTATAAGATGATTGAGTACTATGGATGTAATGTAAAACATGACTAGAGTTAACATTGCTGCATGACACACAGGAAAGTTCTAAGAGTAAACCAAGAGTACTCTAAGGAGAAAAATTTTCCCCATTATTCTTTTCTTCCTTCTTTCTGTTGTATCTAAATGAGATGATGATGTTCGCTGAACCTATTGTAATCATTTCACAATATATGTAAATCAAACCAACTTGCTGTATACCTTAAAATTATACAGTGATGTATGTCAATTGTTTATCAGGAAAACTGGGGGAGAAAGACTAATTCTGATAGGTAGCTCTGTAATATCAGAAAGCAAGAGGCCTTTTGGCCTGGCTGGATGCCCGCTCTGCCTTATGCTTCAGATGTGTGATCAGTGGAACTGGCGTGTATAGGGCAATAATATATGGGCCCTGCTGCCTGCCATTATGTCCGCTGCCCAGAAGGCCACTGCTGCGGTGATCTTCCTTTGTGGACTGGGAGATACAGGGCACGGATGGGCAGAAGCCTTCACCGGGATCAGAAGTGTCCACACCAAATACATCTGCCCGCACGTGCTAGTTATGCCTGTAACATTACATATGAACATGGTCATGCCTTCTTGGTTTGACATTACTGGACTTTCACCCGATTCACTGGAGGATGAAACTGGAACTAAGCAGCAGCAGAAAATGTAAAACCTTTGACAGAGCAAGACATGAAGAATAGCATTCCACAAGAGATGAAGAACAGCAATCCTTCTAACAGAGTTATTTGGGGAGGATTAGGGAGGTGCTTTACCATGGTACATGGCTCTGACTACACAGCAGAAGCTGGCTGGTTGTCACTGCTCTGGGCTTCCTTTCCACAGGGCCCATATCAGTGGTTTGAGGAGAGACATTTCTATTCTTCAGTGCCATGGAGATCTGGACCCTTTAGTACCTCTAATGTCTGGTGCTCTTACTGCAGAAAAGCTAAAACCATTGGTAAATCCAGCCAATGTAACCTTCAAAACCTATGGAGGCTTGAGGCACAGTTCATGTCAACAGGAGATGATGGACACCAAACAGTTCGTCAGTCAACTCCTACCTCCCATTGACTAATGCCACTAAGAGGCCTTGTGTAGAAGTACATACCAGCATCGTCCATTAGAATACACACTCCTGTCTGTGCCCAACCTTGAAACCTCTAATGTCTGCAGTGTTAAAATGTTTTGCAAATACACACCAATGACACAGGCTAAATAAAGTCTCCTCATGGGAAATTAATGATCTTTGAAGTTTCTATATACATATTTGTATATGACATAGTCCAGGATACATTAGTATTAAACTAGCAGTATACACTACCTGATACACTGGTATTGAATACACTAGTATTAAAATAGAGAGAGAAGCAGCCAACTTCTTTCTCCCAAATGTAATTCAGCAAAATGATAAAATAACTGCAACCAGATTTTTTATTATATCACTTGAAAATTATTAGCATGCTTAATTAAAACTTGTTCAGATATAAATGAGCAGTTAAAATGTAAATAGTTTATGTGTGTGGGGACTTAACGACTACGGGCTTACACCCCAAACTGCCAAGTCACCATGCAGTATCTGTATTTTTATATATGTGTTCATATATACATAATGATTATAATGCATAATAAGAATGAGGTGTTATTACATTATTCCTAATAAAAGGGATAATGCTTCTAAGTGTCAATAAAGAGCAATATTGCTCTCTTCAATTAATGGCTCTTTTATTTTGGGGGAACAGCTTTTTCTTTGCTGAATATACTTTGTTTAATACTTTTTCTTTGTAGAAAAGAAATGTGTTCCTTCATTTTTATCCTTCACAACAGACCAAATATTTCCTCTTTGCCACAGACACCTGCTGTCAATATGTGCTATAATTTAATATTCTGGATCACATGCATGATGGCACTGAAAATATATTTCTACTGACAGAAAGAAACCGGACATCCTTTCAGAGTTTCTACACTACTTAAAGTGGATCTTTAGCTACAGTTTAGACCTGCAGAGTTACTAGAATCTTCGGTCCAGGTAATGAGAATAATTCTGTATTTTCTTGTAATTAAGTGAAAGAATAATTAGGTCATATTCTAGTATGTTCTCTGATATTAAAGGCTGATCTTAAAAATGGTAATTTCTAAGATGATTTGCTCTAAGGTGATTTTCCTCATAGCATAGAATTTACATATTTTGCACATAGGTTTGAAACCAACTACAGCAGGAAATGAACAATTCAAAAATTTTGCTTTACTCTTATTTGCCAATGGACTAATTTGAAATTTTCATGTAGTTAGATGATCTTTTAAAGTTAGCTTTTGTGCAAACATAAAAGTAGCAATTATTTGATTTTAAATAGATTTTTCACAGTATTGGTTAAAATTACTTGAAAACAAATTTCTGGGTAAATCTGTTTAGTCAGAACTCAATACAAATAGTGTAGTTCCCACACAGTTTAATATACAGCAAAAATGTATGCTTGATATTTCTGAACTGTTGTTAATTTTTCTGCTGAATTCCAACTGATTAGAACAATATTAGGACTGCATTGGCACAAATGGGTGCTACTTGATGATAGAAATGATTTGGTATGGACTATAGATGATGTTAATAATTAAGCCATATATTTATACCTGCATTTACAATTTTTAAACAATCACTAAATCATTTTACTTTACCTATAAGAATATAAACTGTTGCTGCACTGACACAAATCAGTGAAATCTAATTTACATCAAGAAATATTCCATTGAAACATTCATTGTAACGTGAGAAAATGTAAATCTTTTGCATGGTTTCTATCAATGTGAAATAAAATTGAATTCTGACTTAAAAAAAAAAGGCAAGAGACCATGACTCTATTTCACAGGAATCCAAGTCTATGCCCCAACCAGTAACGCTGAAGAAGCTAAAGTTGAACAGTTCTTTGAAGACCTACAAGACCTTTTAGAACTAACACCCAAAAAAGATGTCCTTTTCATTATAGGGGACTAGAATGCAAAAGTAGGAAGTCAAGAAACACCTGGAGTAACAGGCAAATTTGGCTTTGGAATATAGAATGAAGCAGGGCAAAGACTAAAGGAGTTTTGCCAAGAAAATGCACTGGTCATAACAAACACCTACACATGGACATCACCAGATGGTCAACACCGAAATGAGATTGATTATATTCTTTGCAGCCAAAGATGGAGAAGGTCTACACAGTCAATAAAAACAAGACCAGGAACTGACTGTGGCTCAGATCATGAACTCCTTATTGCCAAATTCAGACTGAAATCGAAGAAAGTAGGGAAAACCACTAGACCATTCAGGTATGACCTAAATCAAATCCCTTATGATTATACAGTGGAAGTGAGAAATAGATTTAAGGGACTAGATCTGATAGACAGAGTGCCTGATGAACTATGGAATGAGGTTCATGACACTGTACAGGAGACAGGGATCAAGACCATCCCCATGGAAAAGAAATGCAAAAAAGAAAAATGGCTGTCTGGGGAGGCCTTACAAATAGCTGTGAAAAGAACAGAAGCAAAAAGCAAAGGAGAAAAGGAAAGATACAAGCATCTGAATGCAGAGTTCCAAAGAATAGCAAGAAGAGATAAGAAAGCCTTCCTCAGCCGGTCAATGCAAAGAAATAGAGGAAAACAATAGAATGGGAAAGACAGAGATCTCTTCAAGAAAATTAGAGATACCAAGGGAACATTTCATGCAAAGATGGGCTCGATAAAGGACAGAAATGGTATGGACCTAACAGAAGCAGAAGATACTAAGAAGAGGTGGCAAGAATACACAGAAGAACTGTACAAAAAAGATTTTCATGACCCAGATAATCATGATGGTTTGATCACAGACCTAGAGCCAGACATCCTGGAATGTGAAGTCAAGTGGGCCTTAGAAAGCATCACTATGAACAAAGCTAGTGGAGGTGATGGAATTCCAGTTGAGCTATTTCAAATCCTGAAAGATGATGCTGTGAAAGTGCTGCACTCAATATGCCAGCAAATTTGGAAAACTCAGCAGTGGCCACGGGACTGGAAAAGGTCAGTTTTCATTCCAATCCCAAAGAAAGGCAATGCCAAAGAATGCTCAAACTACCACACAATTGCACTTATCTCACATGCTAGTAAAGTAATGCTCAAAAATCTCCAAGCCAGGCTTCAGCAATATGTGAACCATGAACTTCCTGATGTTCAAGCTGGTTTTAGAAAAGGCAGAGGAACCAGAGATCAAATTGCCAACATCCACTGGATCATCGAAAAAGCAAGAGCGTTCCAGAAAAACATCTATTTCTGCTTTATTGACTATGCCAAAGTCTTTGACTGTGTGGATCACAATAAACTATGGAAAATTCTGAAAGAGATGGAAATACCAGACCACCTGACCTGCCTCCTGAGAAATGTGTATGTAGGTCAAGAAGCAACAGTTAGAACTGGACATGGAACAACAGACTGGTTCCAAATAGGAAAAGGAGTACGTCAAGGCTGTATATTGTCACCCTGCTTATTTAACGTATATGCAGAGTATATCATGAGAAACGCTGGACTGGAAGAAACACAAGCTGGAATCAAGATTGCCAGGAGAAGTATCAAGAACCTAAGATATGCAGATGACACCACCCTTATGGCAGAAAGTGAAGAGGAACTCAAAAGCCTCTTGATGAAAGTGAAAGAGGAGAGTGAAAAAGTTGGCTGAAAGCTCAACATTCAGAAAACGAAGATCATGGCATCCGGTCTCATCACTTCATGGGAAATAGATGGGGAAACGGTGGAAACAGTGTCAGACTTTATTTTTTGGGGCTCCAAAATCACTGAAGATGGTGATTGCAGCCATGAAATTAAAAGACACTTACTCCTTGGAAGGAAAGTTATGACCAACCTAGGTAGCATATTCAAAAGCAGAGACATTACTTTGCCAACAAAGGTTCGTCTAGTCAAGGCTATGGTTTTTCCAGTAGTCATGTATGGATGTGAGAGTTGGACTGTGAAGAAGGCTGAGCGCTGAAGAATTGATGCTTTTGAATTGTGGTGTTGGAGAAGACTCCTGAGAGTCCCTTGGACTGCAAGGAAATCCAACCAGTCCATTCTGAAGGAGATCAGCCCTGGGATTTCTTTGGAAGGAATGATGTTAAAGCTGAAACTCCAGTACTTTGGCCACCTCACGTGAAGAGTTGACTCACTGGAAAAGACTCTGATGCTGGGAAGCATTGGGGGCAGGAGGAGAAGGGGACGACAGTGGATGAGATGGCTGGATGGCATCACTGACTCAATGGACGTGAGTCTGGGTGAACCCCAAGAGTTGGTGATGGACAGGGAGGCCTGGCGTGCTGCGATTCATGGGGTCGCAAAGAGTCGGACACGACTGAGCGACTGAACTGAACTGAAGACCTTAAAACCAAGTCCTGCCTTTACAAAGTGCTTAATAAATGAATTAAGAATCTGTCTTGCTCCTACTTTATACTGAAAACAGAGGTCATCTAGTGGGAACTCCCTCAACTTCCCACATTTCTGCCTTCAACTTTAGGTACAGTGTGACTTAAAACTACAGTAGTAGCCTTGCCTCAGGGTCCAATGTCTACCTTTCCCAGGGCCCTGTTTTATCCAACATACTTTTTCTTTCATATAATTTCTTTCTTCCTGCACTAACAACTGTGCTTAAATTTCTCCCAATGATTCTAAAAAGAGAACAAATGACAACAAAATTCTAAAACCTTTATCTTAATTACTTCCTGGCTTGAAGCTGTCTTCCTACTTCAACTTTTGGAGGAAAAAACAAACAAAAAAACCACTTCTGTCTATCACCTTCTGATACGTCTACCCGCTCTATTAAAACTGTTCTCAATATCATCACCATTCTCTACTAAAGGCCACATTTGTTGGTCTACTTTCAGTCCTGACTGTTTCATTTGTCTGCAGTATTTGATACTATTCACCACAACTTTCTCTTGAAACTCATTCCAGTTTTGGCTTCCAGGTGAGCTCTGTCTCCTGGTATATTTTCTCTCTCTGACTCTTGTTCCTTTCCACTGACTACTTTCGTCCACCTGCCCTTTAAATAATGTAACTCCTAAATATTCACGAGACTTCCCATGAATATTTCCAAGTGGTTCAGTGGTAAAGTATTGCCTGCTGATGCAGGAGATACAGGAGATGAAGATTTGATCCTGGGTTGGGAAGATCCCCTAGAGAAGTCAATGGCAACCCATTCCAGTATTCTTGCCTGGAGAATCCCATGGACAGAGAGAAGCCTGGCAGGCTACAGTCCATGGGTAACAAAGAGTTGGACAGGACACAGCAAATATTCACAGAATGGTCCTGTTCCTTTTCCCTACTTATTATTCACAAGATACTGGCTGATTTCAGTCATTCTCGGACACTTGAATGCTGTCAGCTCTAAAATCCCTCTCTAGGATTTGTATTAGCAAAAGTTTACTTTACACACCCACTTAATATTTGATGGGGCTCAAATTGCACATCTAGTGTTCTTAGTGACAGCTTAGTGTACTGTATCACATTAAAGAAAGAAACTTGAAGACACAATATGTTTTATCATGTAATAGGTTACAGAATTTTAAAAGTATTGGTATTTAATTATGCTAAAGAATAAACCTTTAGATTAAACTAAAAATTTAAAAATCCAACGTAATACAAATTCTAGTTTTTAAATTAGCTATACTCTAAAAAATACAGAATAACAATTTTACTCATAAGGTATGTGTATGTAAGACTGTCTGCCATATTTAGACATAGTATTCTACAATTAATTTATTCTTATATAACATACTGCTAATAAAATTAGATACACTGCAACTTTGTGAAATAGTTGTTTCTTAAGATAAACTTTCTGTTTAAAAAGGAGCAGACATGAGTTATATTGAAAAGTTTTGCCTTAAGGAAGGAATCTGTCAGTTATTACATGTAACACTGAGCAATTCTCAGTTTTTTTTAAAGTGCTCTTCAACATAGTAGTATTATCAGTATTAAAAAATACCTATTACTGACTTTCAAAAAATCCACAAGGAATTTAAAGAGAAGAAACATACACAGTAAAATAGATCAATGAAATCAAAAGTTTGTTTTTAAAAAGACTAAAAATATGATAAACTCATGACAACGCTGACCAAAATGTACAAAAGGCTATCTGTATCGCCGGTGTCAAGAATGAGACAGGAAAACTAAATATGCACATGTAAAAGAATGAAATAAGATCCCTATCTCATGCCACTCACAAAAGTTAACTCAAAATGGATTAAACACTTAAATATAAGGCCTGAAATTATAAAACAGAGGAGAATATATACATAAAAGTTCCTTGACATTGGTCTCGGCAGTGATATTCTGGGACAGGTAACCTAGAGCAAAGGCAGCAAAATCAAGAATAAACAAGTGGGACTGCATCAAACTAAAAGGAAAGAGAGGATAAGATACGGGGAAGCCAGAATGAAAAGTTCTAACATGTTTTAAATCATAGCTCCAAAAAAAGGAAGAGAGAATATATGGAGTAAAGGCAATTTAAAAAGACTTCAGAATTGATGAAAGGTATTGACTCAAACCCATTCACGGATCATAGTCTTGTCATGGTGAAGATGCTTGTGCAACTCAAAGAAGCTATGAGCCATGCCGTACAGGGCCCCCAGAGACAGATGGGTCATAATGAAGAGTTTTGACGAAATGTGGTCCACTGGGGGAGGGAATGGCAACCCATTCCAGTATTCTTGTCACGAGAACCCCATGAATCATATAAAAAGGCAAAAACATACGACACCGGAAGATGAGCCCCTCCAGGCTGGAAACTGTCCAACACGCTACTGGGGAAGAGTGGAAGGTAATAACCGATAGCTCCAGAAAGAAGATAGCGACTGGGCCAAAGCAGAAATGATGCTCAGTTGTGGATGTGTCTGGTAGTGAAAGTAAAGTCCGACACTGTAAAGAAAAATGGTGCATAGGAACCTGGAATGTAAGGTTCAAGAATCAAGGTAAACTGGACGAGGTCAGGCAGGAGATGGCAAAAGTGAACACAGACATCTTAGGAATCAGTGAACTAAAATGGACTGGAATGGGTGGATTTAATTCAGATGACCACTGCATCTACCACTGTGGGCAAGAACCCCTTAGAAGAAATGGAATAGCACTCATAATCAACAAAAGAGTCTGAAATGCAGTACTTGGGTGCAATCTCAAAAACAAAAGGAAGATCTTGGTTTGTTTCCAAGGCAAACCATTCTATGTCACAGTAATCCAAGTCTATGCCCCAACCACTGATGCCGAAGAAGCTGAAGTTGACAGATTCCATGAAAACCTACAAGACCTTCTAGAACTAACACCAAAAAAAGATTTCATTTTCATCACAGGGGATTGGAATGCAAAAGTAGGAAGAGAGATCCATAATAACAGGCCAGTTTGGCCTGATAGTCCAAAATGAAGCAGGGCAAAGGCTAACGGAGTTTTGTCAAAAGAGCATGCCGGACATAGCAAACACCCTTTTCCAACAATCCAAGAGACAACTTTATACATGGATACCACCAGATGGTCAGTATCAAAATCAGACAGATTATGTTCTTTGCAGCTGAAGATGGAGAAGCTCCCTACAGTCAGCAAAAACAAGACATGGAGCTGACTGTGGCTCATATCATGAGCTCCTTATTGGAAAATTCAAGCTTAAATGGAAGGAGGTAAGGAAAACCACTAGGCTATTCAGGTACAACCTAAATCAAATCCCTTATGATTATACAGTGGAGGTGACAAATAGATGTAAGGAATCAGATCTGGTAGACAGAGTGCCTGAAGAATGACCAACAGAGGTTCATAACATCATACAGGAGGCATTGACCAAAACCATGACCAAGAAAAAGAAATGCAAGAAGGCAAAGTGGTTGTCTGAGGAGGCTTTACAAATAACTGAGAAAAGAAGAGAAGTGAAAGGCAAGGGACAAAGGGAAAGATAAACTGAAGGTAGAGTTTCAGAGAATAGCGAGGAGAGATAAGAAAGCCTTCTTAAGTAAACAATGCAAAGAAATACAAGAAAACTATTAAATAGAATGGGAAAGACTAGAGATCTCTTCAAGAAAATTAGAGATACCAAGACAATATTTGATGCAAAGATGGACATGATAAAGGACAGAAACAGTAAGAACCTAACAGATGTAGAAGAGATTAAGAAGAGGTGGCAAGAATACACAGAACTGTACAAAAAAGTCTTAATGACATGAATGACCACAGTGGTGTGGTCCATCACCTAGAGCTGGATATCCTGGAGTGTAAAGTCAAATAGGCCTTAGGAAGCATCACTACAAACAGGTCTAGTGGAGGTGACGTAATTCCAGATGAGCTATTTAAAATCCTAAAAGATGATGTTAAAGTGCTGCACTCAATATGTTAGTAAATTTGGAAAATTCAGCAGTGGCCTTAGGACCAGAAACAGTCAGTTTTCATACAATTTCAAAGAAGGGAAATGCCAAAGAAAGTTCAAACTACCAGACAACTGCACTCATTTCATATGCTAGCTAGGTAAAGCTCAAAATCCTTCAAGCTCAGCCTCAGGAGTATGTAACCTGAGAACTTCCAGATGTACAAGCTAGGTTTGGAAAAGGCAGAGGAACCAGAGATCAAATTGTCAATATTCGCTGGATCACGAAGAAAGCAAGGAAATTCTAGAAAAACATCTACTTCTGCTTCGCTGACTACACTAAAGCCTTTGACTGTATCACAACAAACTGTGGAAAATTCTTAGAAATGGGAATACCAGACCACCTTACCTGTCTCCTGAGAAACCTGTAGGTCAAGAAGCAACAGTTAGAACCAGACATGGAATAGCTAAACAGTTTCAAATTGGGAAAGGAGTACGACAAGGCTGTAAATTGTCACCCTGCTTATTTAACTTATATGCTGAGTACATCATGCGAAATGCAAGGCTGGATGAATCACAAGCTAAAATCAATATTGCTGGGAGAAATCAACAACCTCAGACATTGCAGATGATATCATTCTAGTGGCAGAAAATGAAGAGGAACTAAAGAGCCTCTTGATGAGAGTGAAAGAGGAGAGTAAAAATGCTGGCTTGAAACAACATTAACAAAACTAAGATCATGGCAACCAGTCCCATCACTTCATGGGAAATAGAAGGAGAAAATGTGGAAGCAGTGACAGTTATTTTCCTGGGTTCCAAAATCACTGTGTGTGGTGATTGCAGCCATGAAATTAATAAACACCTGTTCCCTGCTGGCTCAGACAAAGAATCCACCTGCAATGTGGGAGACATGGGTTCAATCCATGGGTTGGGAAGATCCTCTGGAGGAGGGCATGGCAACCCACTCCAGTATTCTTGCCTGGAGAATCCCCATGGACAAAGGAGCCTGATGGGCTACAGTCCACGGGGTCGCAAAGAGTTGGACACGACTGAGCGACTAAGCACAGCACACAGTCCTTGAAATGAAAGCTATGACGAACCTACACATCATATTAAAAAGCAGAGACATCACTTTGCTGACAAAGTTCTGTACACTCAAAGCTATGGTTTTTCCAGTAGTCATGTATGGATATTTGAGAGCTGAAACATAAAGAAGGCTAAACGCTAAAGAATTGATGCTTTTGAATTGTGGTACTGAAGAAGACTCTTGAGAGTCCCTTGGATTTCAAGGAGTTCAAACCAGTCAATTCAACCTTCAGGGTTTGAACGAATATTTAATTCATTGGAAGGACTGATGTTGAAGCTGAAGTTCCAATACTTTGGCCATCTGATGGGATGAGTAGACTCACTGGAAAAGACCCTGATGCTGGCTGGGAAAGACTGAAGGCAAAGAAGAAGGGGTTGGCAGACGATGAGATAGTTAGATACCATCACTGACTCAATCTACATGAGTCTGAGCAAACTCCAGGAGACAGAGAATAGAGGAGCCTGTCACGTTACAGTCCATGGGGCTGCAGAACTGAATACAACTTAGGGACTGAACATACATAACACTGATTCACATATTTTAAAATCCCAATGAATCCCAACCAGGATAAATAAAAAGATGAAAGTGAAAGTGATAGTTGCTCACTTGTGTCCAACTCTTTGTGACCCTATGGGCTGTAGCCCACCAGGCTCCTCAGTCCATAGGATTCTCTAAGCAAGAATACGGGAGGGGGTTGCCATGCCCGCCTCCAGGGGACTTCCCAACCCAGGGATCTAACCTGGGTCTCCTGAATTGTTGGCAGATTCTTTACCATCTGAGTCACCAAGGAAGCCCATTTATCTCTAAATGTTGTGTTAGTCGCTCAGTCATGTCCGACTCTTTGCAACCCCATGGACTGTAGCCTGCCAGGCTCCTCTGTCCATGAGATTCTCCAGGTAGGAATACATCACAGTAAAACTGCAGAGTACTGGGAATTCCCTGGTGTTCCAGTGGTTAAGACTCTGTGCTTCCATTCCAGAGGATCCAGGTTTGATCCTGTCAGGGAACTAAGATCTCACAAGCTGCACAGTGAGCCATAATAAATAAATAAAACACAATGCTTTTAAATTTAAGTAAATTTTTCTAATGTACTTTTTTATCAAAATAATTACAACTGATATTGAAAACTTTCATCATTAAGGAGTTTTCAATTGTTTAGCTTTTACTGCAAAAAACATAAAAAAGTTTTAAAATACTTTATTTACACGCAAACACATAGTAAAATGATCTCACCTATATAAAAAGAGATCTTTGGCAAGTCGCTTAGGTCCAATGATTTTGAAGATAATTTCGTACGTTTCAAGTGCCTTCCGATGAACTCCACCCGGTAGTGCTGGATGCAGACACTGAGCTAGGCGCTTGCCTATGGTCAGCTTTTTGGGTACTACTTGGTATTTTGCATTATTTTGTAAAACCTTGAAGAAAACATCTTAATTCAGTTGAGAAAGAATACTGCATTTCATTTTACTTCCATTTTCTGGCATAGTATTATCAAAAATCCTTGATATAGGACTTCAAAGGAGAAAAAATTAGAGAGGATGTAAAAAAAACTTTTGTTTTTGTCAGTTACATCAGTAAAACTAGACTGAAAATTAAAACTGAGGATTTAAAAATATTTACTAATTTGTTAAAAAATCAATTTGTTACATGTAAACAGAAATAACATTTTTATGAAAAATAATAGTATTTTCCAAAATAAATTTGCTCAGAAGAAAGGTACTATTTTAGATTTTTGAAAATCTTTTAACAGCCTTCAACCTTTTTTTTTCTGATACACTGTTTGAAATATATTTAGAAAACTGAACCTCAACAAAAACATGTAGTTGGAAGAGGAACAACCACTGCTGTAGTATATCATTTTACAGCAAGAACACACATAAGATTATACTTGTCCATTTGCTTTTACTAATTTCCCAACTGGACCAAATACATATTGCTGTATTCAACCACCGCATTTCTTTAGAAAAGATGGTCAAGGTAGAATTTATAGAAGATGCACACTCATAAATACCACCCAAAGGAGATTAATTTATTTAAATAATAGAAGATTTATAAATGAAGTTCTTCAGAGTATTATGGCAAAATGCTGCTGCTGCTGCTGCTAAGTCGCTTCAGTCGTGTCCGACTCTGTGCAACCCCATAGACGGCAGCCCACCAGGCTTCCCCGGCCCTGGGGTTCTCTAGGCAAGAACACTGGAGTGGGTTGCCATTTCCTTCTCCAATGCATGAAAGTAAAAAGTGAAAGTGAAGTCGCTCAGTCGTATCTGACTCTTAGTGACCCCATGGACTGCAGCCTACCAGGCTCCTCCGTCCATGGATTTTCCAGGCAAGAGTACTTAATAAACATTCAGAATGTATATGGTACAATAGACGAGAACTGGAATTGAGATGAAACACAAAAGAAGTCCTTTATTTTAGAAAATAAAGAACTGAGGTTAAAATATATAAAATGATTGTTCTGCCAAAGGCAGTACAAAAGCAAAGCACTAGATCCTTCCAGTTCATAAAAAAAAAAAAGTAAATTTGAAGGGTCTGAGGTCTGCTTAGATACAACATTTTCAATGGTCTTCAATTCAGTCTTCAATTGGATGTAACCAATATAAATAAAACTAGACTTTAAAACGCAAAGCAAATCAAGGCCACAACATCAATAGGAATTCAACTACAAAAAAATATTTTTTTAAATTAGCTGCCTTTCATTTCTAAAACATTAAATTGAATTTTAGATGTAGGAGCAAAGAATCAATATTTACACATATTTGAAAGAAAAGTATAAATAATCATTACCAGAAGTTCCTCTGCAGAAGGAAAGTTAATGATCTATAACACAAAATGCTTCAATAAAGAAATTCTACTAATACCAAATAAAAACTTTTAATAAAGCAAAATACGGCACTATTTTCTAAAATCATTTGAGTTAAAAAACTTGTATAAATAAGGTGAAAATTTAGTATATTAATAAATGATAAAATTTTAAACTAAAACATATTTAGACTATCTGCAACAGATTTGTACATATATAACCCTTGCCTTGTATTACGATGACTTTAGTTAAGTTTCACTGGTGCATTGCATATCCTATGTTGTGGTATCTGGATACAGTGAAATCTGTTTTCATGATATGGATAACTATAAAAATTAATAGTACTTAATTAGGCAAATTAATTTCCAAAGTTTAATGAACTGCTTTTACACACAGTTCCTACTAGTAGTAGTGTCAGTCGCTCAGTCGTGTCAGACTCTTTTCGACCCCATGGACTGTAGCCTGCCAAGTTCCTCTGTCCATGGGATTCTCCAGGCAAGAATACTGGAGTGGGCTGCCATTTCCTCCTCCAAGGGATCTTCCAACCCAGGGATGGAACCCACATCTCTTACATCTCCTGCATTGGCAGGTGGGTTCTTTACCACTGGTGCCACCTGGGAAGCCCCAAACATACATTTTATAGCCAGGCAGTTCTGAATTATAGTCAGTGCCTTTTACAAAAGTGTAAAAAGCTTTTTACAAGCCTAAGTTCCTACTAAGTCTTCAGAAAAGAGCCCCTTCAAGATAAGTAAAAACGTAACTACCTTTAAACAAACTCATACTTTTAGATGCAATTTCTTGAAGATATTGTAAAAATTTTAAGAATTTATCAAATCTCAAATGATAAATTTTAGAAGTCAACATGTCAAAAAGAAGTTTGTGCATCTCATTTTAAGATAAATCCATGGCACACTGAAAATGGAAGTTTTTCTTTTTAAATTATCAGGGTAATTATCTATAGTAAGTATTAAAGTTGAAAACTATTGTCCTTGATATGTATTTTAGGATAAATTGTATGATAAACTGATGATGTTAAAATAGTTACAAGAAGTGCTCACTTTTCCTATCTGTTCCCCTGGTCCACTTAATATTTAGAAGCATTCATATTCAATACACGCTATTAAAAACAAACCTAAAGAAGCTCCAATATCAAAACTATGGGTATGAAGTGAGAAAATTTTGATGTAAGTTTAAAAAAAAAAGGGGGTCAAAATCCAAAGCTACGAGTTGAACAGTGATGCCGCTGTATTAACAGTGGATAAAAACCAGACATGTCAAGAAGGATCATCCAAGGCCTCGCCCCAAGGCCTAAGCAATTGCTTGCCACTTCTGTAAAAAGCACTGAGTGTAACTAAGAACTGCCTGGATATAACACATTTCTTTGATGCTTTATTCCATTTGGAAAGGACGCAGCAGTTACTGCTTTCCATGTGCAGCTCTTCATTTTGCTGCCAGGAACTCCAGAACCATATCTGATACTCAATTATAAAAACGTGTCAACCTTCATGGTTAGCATATTTGTTTCCTAATCTTGCATTTATACATAATAATAGATTAACTATATTTTTCAAGTACTGTTGTGGTTTTGGTCTCAAAAACAAAACAAAACAAAACAAAAAGCCTAACTACAAAGGCATGCAATTAATGAAGTAAAATAGCAGAATCAAAAGTAATTCAGCCTGGCACTCTGTGATGACCTAGAGGGGTAGGCAAGGGAGTGGGGAGGAGGGCTCAGGAAGGAGGAGTCATATATAATTATAACTGATTCTCATTGTTGTATGGCAGGAGCAACACAACATTATAAAGCAATTATCCTCCAATTAAAAAATAAAGAGGAAAATATTCTAGATTGGAGAATTTTAAAAAAGTAATTCTGAGGTTGTTTTTAAATTCTTTACTTCAAGATTTAGAGAAATCCAGAAAATACAGATGCAGATTTCTGATTTTTATCCCTTCTTATGAAATGAGCAAGACAGACATACCTTATTAAGTTTTCCAAGTGCTGATATCAAATCCGCCCACTCACTGGAGTATTCAAAATTCTTCAGTGCTTTGTCAACTGCAGCTACATAGTTCCTGTATTTGGAGTCACTCAATAACTCCAGCTCTTCTGTGTTCATCCTCCCACTGCGTCCTCCTAGAGACCAATTCCAAAGTCATGTAAAATCATTACCTACAAAAACAAAGTTTGCAAGAGGAACCAAAGTTACAAAGGAAAGTATTAAAATGGGTTCAGAGCTAATGGCTAACTATTTATTTATTTTTAAAATTTATTTTAATTGGAGGTTAATTACTCTACAATATTGTATTGGTTTTGCCATACATCAACATGAATCTGCCATGGGTGTACACGTGCTCCCTATCCTGAACCCCCCTCCTCCCTCCCTCCCCGTACCATCCCTCTGGGTCATTCCAGTGCACCAGCCGTGTATTCTGTATCCTGCATCAAACCTGGACTGGTGATTCGTTTCTTATATGACATTATACATGTTTCACTGCCATTCTCCCAAATCATCCCACCCTCTCCCTAATGGCTAACTTTAAAATGTGTTTTGAATTAGAAGTGATCAACATTCTAGGCAGCTAGCATTCAGGGTCATGGAAATATTCAAAGACAGCTTCAGAGATAACTACTCATGTGTTCCTTCCTAGGGACTGGAGAAATGGCTGTGAGCACTTAGGGCTTACGAAAAAGTAGGAAATATTCCTGCACTTAGTTCATATTAGAAATCATGTTATTTCTCTGTCATATTTGCCAATATAACACTTCTGATACACATACACCTCCTCTTTGTTTTGATCCTAAAATGTAATAAAACTGGTTAGATTAGAAACATCAGGGACTTTAAAAACAACAACAATAGGGAAAAAAAAAAAGAAATGAATGACTTGGAGATCATCTTATTTTATTAAGCAATAAAAGTATGGGCATATAGTATGAAAGAACATTAGCTTTTTGGAACTAATAAAACTTCTAATAAAACTGGGCTTCCCTGATGGCTCAGTGGTAAAGAATCTGCCTGCTAATGCAGGAGACACTGGTTTGATTCCTTATCCAGGAAGATTTGACATGCCTCAGAGCAATTAAGCCTGTGCACCACAACTACTGAAACTGTGCTCTAGAGCCTGGGAACCACAACTACTGAGCCTATGGTGCCCCAACTACTGAAGCCCACGTGTCCTAGAGCCCACGCTCCACAACAAGAGAAGCCACCATAACGAGAAGCCTGCGCTAGCCCTGCTTGCCGCAACTAGAGAAAAGCCGGCAAAGCAACGGAGACCCAGCGAACAAAAATTTCTAATAAGACTGACAAGCATAAGTGGTAGTTTAAAATATGTCCACAAATTCTTTGATATTACTTTAAAAAAGCAGTGCCTAATTCTCCAGTCCCTTGGGCTGGATTCTGGGCCTCAGTCCTAATGAAAATAATACGGCTGAAGTGACAATGTGTAATGGCCAAGACTAGGTCATAAAAGCACTTCAGCTTCGTCCCTGCTCTCTCTCTGTTAGGTCACAGGCTCCGGGGAAAGCCAGCTTCAACAGCACAAGGACACTTCAAGGAGCCCTTATGGAGATGTTCCTGCGGTAAGGAACTGAGGCTTTCTGCCAACAGCCTTGTAAGTGAGCCATCTCTTCAGAAGATCCTTCATCCCCAGGCAAGCCTTGATTTGACTGTAGTACCAACTGACATCTTGACTCATTTCACGAGAGACTGTGTGCCAGAACTACATAGCTAAGCCTCTCGAATTCATGATCTACAGAAATTCTGCTGCTTTAGGCCACTGAGTTAGGGAGTAATAGCTACACACCAGTAGAATAGATAACACAGAGTACTAACAAGGATTTAATTGAGGCTCAACTTTAAAATCAATGTGGGAGGACTTCCCTGGTGGTCCAGTGGTAAAGAATCTACCTTGCAACTCAGGGGACAATGGTTTGATCCCTGGTCGGGGAGGATCCCACATGACGAAGGGGACAACTAAGCCCGCGTGCTGTAACTACTGAGCCTGCACTCTAGAGCCTGTACTCTACAGCATGAGAAGCCACCACAGTGAGAAGCCTGCACAATGCAATGGGGACCCAACACAGCCAATTAATTAATTAATTGATTAAAAAAATCAATGTGGGGACTTCCCAGGTGGTCCAGTGGTTACAAGTTTGCCTTCCAATGCCTGGGGTGTGGGTTCTATCTCTGGTTGAGGAGCTGAGATCCCACATGCCTCAGGGCCAAAAAACAAAAACATAAAACAAGCAGTATTGTAACACATTCAATAAAGACTTTAAAAACAGTCAACATCAAAAAATCTTTCCCACACCTACATAGAAACCAATTCAAAATGAATCATCTAAATTTAATAGCTAGAACTATAAAACTCTGAGAAGAAAATACAAGAATAAATCCTCAGATTTATTCTAGGCCTTCTTAGGATTTCTCAGGAATACTACTAAAAGCAGAATAAGCAATACAACCACAAGAAAGGGAAAACAAATGAACTGGACTTCATCGAAATGAAAAACCTTTGTGCTTGGGCTTCCCTAGCGGTCCAGTGGTTAAAAGTCTGCCTGCCAGCGCAGTGGACACGGGTTCAAGCCCTGATCTGGGAAGATCCCAAATGTTGCGTGTGGGACAACTTACCCTGTGAGCCACAACTACTGAAGCCTGTGAGCCTAGAGCCCGTGCTCTGCAACAAGAGAAGCCCCTGCAGTGAGAAGCCCAAGAGCTACAACGAAGAGTAACTCCCGCTCCCCGCAACTAGAGAAAGCCTTCGCAGAGCAAAAAAGACCCAGAGCAGCTGTAGATAAAATAAACCAATGCATCTTAAAAAAAAAAAAAGAAATAAGTTTGTGCTTCAAAATATGTCATCAACAAAGTAAAAAGACAACTGACAGAATGGAAGAAAATATATCTCCCATATTTCTGATGAGACACTTGAATCATATAAATAAAGGACTCTTACGAGTCAATAATAAAAGGACAAATAATTTAAAATGGGTAAAGAATCTGAATAGTCATTTCTCCAAAGAAGATACATGAATGGTCAATAATTACATGAAGTGATAAACTCAACATCATTAACCATCAGGAAAATGCAAATCAGAACCATGAGATATTTCACCCACACTAGGATTGCTAAAATAAAAAAGACAGTAAGTACTGACAAAGGCATGGAGAAGCTGGTACCCTGGTACACAGCTGGTGGGAATGTAAATTGGTGCAGCTGCTTTGGAACGTAGTCCGGCCGTTCTCAAAAGGTTAAACATAGAATTACCATGCAACCCAACAATGCTACTCCTAGGTATGGTACACATACACAAGAGAAATGAAAACACGTTCACACAAAAATTTGTACATTAATGTTCAAAGAAGCATTATTCATAATAGCCAAGGAGAAACAAATCAAATGTCTGTCAACTGATGGACGAATAAATAAAAAACGGAATATTATTCTACTATAAAAAGGAATGAAGTGCTGATACATATGACAACATGGATGAACTTTGAAAACATTATGCTAACTGAAAAATATTCACAAAACACCACATATTTTATTTTATTTTTCTATTAAATGATAGTTGTAGTGGTAGAGAATTCTATTATTTTCTGTTAACCAAGCATGCTACAATGGTATTAAGTGAATAATAGTTACATAATCACAATAGTAAAAGATGTTTATCAATTTTCACAATCAACAGCCAGACAAAAAATAAAAGATAATTACAATTTCAAGCTATAACATGAAACATGATTAACCTAACAATATAAAATAATTACATACAATTTAGGGGGTTAAGTAGAGTGACGGGGTAAGTGGAATGCACACATGCACATGTTTTCATCTGCCCAATCAGTCTATGTCTTTTGGTTGGTGCATTTAATCCATTTACATTTGAGGTAACTATCAATATTAAGATCCTATTACCATTTTCTTAATTGTTTTGGGTTTATTTTCTGTATGTCTTTTTCTTATCTTGCGTTTCGTGCCAAGAGAAGTTCCTTTAGCATTTGTTGTATAAAATAAAAGAAGAAAGAAAAGAAAACCTACAGAATGGGAGAAAATATCTGCTAATGATGCAACAGAGAAGGGCTTAATTTCCAAAATATACAAACAGCTCAAACAACTCAACAACAACAAGAAGGAAACAACACATCAAAAAACAGGCAGAAGACCTAAATATGTCTCCAAACAACATGTCTCCAGAGAAGAAACACAAATGGCCAATAGGCACATGAAAAGATGCTCAACATCACTACTTCTTAGAGAAATGCAAATCAAAACTACAATGAGGTACCATCTCACACTGGTCAGCACAGCCATTATTAAAAACTCCACAAATAACAAACGGTGGAAAGAATGTGGAGAAAAGGGAACTATACTCAGAATCCTATGATAAATCCTATCAGAAAAGAATATAAAAAAGAAATTTATAGATGTGTGTAACTGAATCTCTTTATATACAGCATAAATTAATACTTTGTAAATCAACTACACTTCAATTAAAAAAACTATTTATAAGGATGGTTACACAGCTCTATGAATGAACTTAAAACCACTGAATCATATATTCTAAATAGATGAGTTGCATAATATGTGAATTGTATCTCAATAAAGATATATAGCTATATTTATATGTGTAAGATACATATCTATATATGTAAGATCTACATGTATATACATATATGTATACATATAAAAATGGGCTTTAGGGATTTGTGCATTACTTCAAATTACATGCAAAATGTATATCTTACATTTTATTGGAGAATGGTGCACTTACAGTGTCAAAAACAGTTTTTTTAAAGTAATCCTCAAACGGAGGAAATGGTAACCCACCACAGTATTCTTCCCTGGAAAATTCCACGGACAGAGGAGCCTGGCGGGCTGCAGTCCACAGGGTTGCGAAGGGTCTGATATGACTGAGCACGCACACAGGCAAAAAATGTTAAGAATCACTGCTCTAGAGAATATAACCTACATTAGTAAAATCTGTTTGCATTAAAAAAACTAAACTAAAAAAGCCCTATTAAATCAAAACTTTCCTATGTAAGGTTACTCCAAAACAAAGCAATACACACTTTACAATTCTGAAACTGGAGCCTATTATACAGAGTGAAGTAAGCCAGAAGGAAAAACATAAATACAGTATACTAACGCATATATGTGGAATTTAGAAAGATGGTAACAATAACCCAGTGTACGAGACAGCAAAAGAGACACTGATGTATAGAACAGTCTTATGGACTCTGTGGGAGAGGGAGAGGGTGGGAAGATTTGGGAGAATGACATTGAAACATGTAAAATATCATGTAAGAAACGAGCTGCCAGTCCAGGTTCGATGCACGATACTGGATGCTTGGGGCTAGTGCACTGGGACGACCCAGAGGGATGGTATGGGGAGGGAGGTGGGAGGAGGGTTCAGGATGGGGAACACATGTATACCTGTGGCGGATTCATTTTGATATTTGGCAAGACTAATACAATTATGTAAAGTTTAAAAATAAAATAAAATTTAAAAAAAAAAAAAAAAAAACCTAGACAGATCTTAAATCCCATCTTTGGAGAGACTACCACCTAAAAATAGAGTCACTTGACATATGAAATTATTCACTTCAGCACATTAACTGCCAACCAGTATGTCTGCATGCTTACTAGACAGAATATCCCTGATCTCAGGATACTTTCCCCATTGGGAGGGCTGGGAGTGGAGAATATAAAGTAAGGTAAATCCTTCAAGATAATTAATCTACTTTTCTCATTAAAACTGTGTTATCTTACCCCAGGGGCTTAAAATAAAGTTTATGAGGGAAAAAAGTCCATTTTATTGTTCTATCTTCATGCTCTGAACTCTCAAAAGCAGCAAACCCAAACATAAAGCAGTATTTTGAAGTACTACTCTGAGAAATCCAAGACGACTTTCAAATTTAAATAAGTAAATAAAACTTGATCTCAACTAACTTCCATTTCAAAATTGATTCTGTTTTATAGAAGAGTTGGATTTCCTCTACTACGGTAGAAGTCCTTGAGAACAAGAACTATGTTTTATACACAGCACATAATTTACAATCCAACTGAAGCTGGACTCATATACAGTGATTTAAGTGTAATGGTTAAGACTGGGAATAAATTAAAAATTCTGTGAGAGCTTTCTTCATTAATCTATGGTTTCTTTATTAAAACTAGACTTAACCACATCTATGAACAACCACAGAGCAGTGTATGCTTCAGATACAAAAGACTGACATAATAAAATATATAAAGCCATTCGGTTCAGTTCAGTCGCTCAGTCGTGTCCAACTCTTCAAGACCCCGTGAATCGCAACACGCCAGGCCTCCCTGTCCATCACCAACTCCCGGAGTTCACTAAGACTCACGTCCATTGAGTCAGTGATGCCATCCAGCCATCTCATCCCCTTCTCCTCCTGCCCCCAATCCCTCCCAGCATCAGAGTCTTTTCCAATGAGTCAACTCTTCTCATGAGGTGGCCAAAGTACTGGAGTTTCAGCTTTAGCATCATTCCTTCCAAAGAAATCCCAGGGCTGATCTCCTTCAGAGTGGACTGGTTGGATCTCCTTGCAGTCCAAGGGACTCTCAAGAGTCTTCTCCAACACCACAGTTCAAAAGCATCAATTCTTCGGCGCTCAGCCTTCTTCACAGTCCAACTCTCACATCCATACATGACCACAGGAAAAACCATAGCCTTGACTAGACGAACCTTTGTTGGCAAAGTAATGTCTCTGCTTTTGAATATGTTATCTAGGTTGGTCATAACTTTCCTTCCAAGGAGTAAGTGTCTTTTAATTTCATGGCTGCAGTCACCATCTGCAGTGATTTTGGAGCCCCCCAAAATAAAGTCTGACACTGTTTCCACGTCTGTTTCCCATGAAGTGATGGGACCAGATGCCATGATCTTCGTTTTCTGAATGTTGAGCTTTCAGCCAACTTTTTCACTCTCCTCTTTCACTTTCATCAAGAGGCTTTTGAGTTCCTCTTCACTTTCTGCCATAAGGGTGGTGTCATCTGCATATCTGAGGTTATTGATATTTCTCCCTGCAATCTTGATTCCAGCTTGTGCTTCTTCTAGTCCAGCGTTTCTCGTGATGTACTCTGCATATAAGTTAAGTAAGCAGGGTGACAATATACAGCCTTGACATACTTCTTTTCCTATTTGGAACCAGTCTGTTGTTCCATGTCCAGTTCTAACTGTTGCTTCCTGACCTGCATACAGATTTCTCAAGAGGCAGGTCAGGTGGTCTGGTATTCCCGTCTCTTTCAGAATCTTCCACAGTTTATTGTGATCCACACAGTCAAAGGCTTTGGCATAGTCAATAAAGCAGAAATAGATGTTTTTCTGGAACTCTTTTGCTTTTTCGATGTTCCAGCGGATGTTGGCAATTTGATCTCTGGTTCCTCTGCCTTTTCTAAAACCAGCTTGAACATTACGAAGTTCACAGTTCACGTATTGCTGAAGCCTGGCTTGGAGAATTGTGAGCATTACTTTACTAGCATTACTTTACTAGCATTTAAAGCCATAAACTTTGATAATATTAATACATGATTTATGGAATGAAGGTTAGAAAGAACACAAACTAAAATGTTTGTAAGTTTGCTTCTGAAAATTCAGGAAAGAAAGAACTGCAAAACCAATTAAATTTAAGGAAAAATCAACTTGACTGGATTTTCTGAAGGTGTATAAAAATAGTACAAAATCACTATAAATTCTAATCATTAAATCTAAGAAAGCATTCTTAGGAGATAGAATAAAGCAAATGCATAAATTTTACTGAAAAGAACATTTTTTTTCCTTAGTATTTCCAGTATAAGATATAACATATCAATTTGAAGGTACAAATATCAATATTTGTACCTGGGGGAAGAGTAACCTAAAAATCAATTTAACAGTAACTTCTGAGAATGAAATGAGTTATCTGTAACTGGGGTATTAGTGTAATTGTGAAGTAATGTTACTTCAATTGACATATCCTTCAGACATATATTTCTTATTTGGTATTAAAAACAAAACAAAAACTAACCAATAATGACCAGCTAAGTTCTTGTGTTACATGCTCACAGCTAAAAAAGTTGAGTCAGGTAAGCAAATTGGATTTTCTTTATTTATTTAGCTAAAAAGGTTCTAAATATTTTATTTTATTTTATTTTCCTTTTTTTTAAGTATTTTTTTTAAATTTTATTTTATTTTTAAACTTTACATAATTGTATTAGTTTTGCCAAATATCAAAATGAATCCATCACAGGTATACATGTGTTCCCCATCCTGAACCCTCCTCCCTCCTCCCTCCCCATACCATCCCTCTGGGTCTAAATATTTTAAATATGATTAAAAAGACTGCATATTGCACAGAACACATATAATACTAGATAAAACATCAAGAGCAAAAATCTTATGAAAATAGTTGAAAACTGAGACAGAACACTCTGTAGAAGTTTCATCAGCAGTGAACTATACTATTTTCTTTCATATGAAAAGGCGGTCAGACTTCGTTATACTTCCTCAATAATTTGAATGCAAATGAAATTATTCATTATGTATCAGCAGAGAGGTCAAGGGATGATGAACAACTTTTGAGCTTTCCATCAAATATACAATAAATGCAAATTCCAGTACTTGGGCACCCCCCCCTCTGCCATATTTTATTTTGAAGAAGCTTAGATGAGTAATTTTCAAACTATCTGTAGTAAAGAACCAGTTTCTCCTTCAACCCACAGCTGACTGATGCTTTTCTAAGATGTAAAATCATGTATATGATCAAACTGCTACAAATGTTTTCAAATGTTTACTTTTTTCTCTATGCTTATCTTATGTTTCCTTAACAAATAATTTATGAATGGCCCACAAATCACACTCTGAACACCACTGATTTAGGTTATAATACAAATGCAACATATTCCCATATTGCACTGAGGAAACTTTATATGCTGCCATTTCTCCAAAAGGGTTGTGGCATGTGGCAAAAAATACATTCAATAACAAAACAGTAATTTGTAGAAAATCCAGCCCATGGAAAGACAGGCAGGAGAGGGCAGGGACTCCAAGCACTGGGTTAAAGTCAATACATTTGGGAACCCAAATCCTAGTTCTAACACTTACTTAGCAGTATGAATTTGTGCCAGATGTCCCAAACTTGTTTTTTCCTCTGTAATAGGAGATAATATCTACCTCAGTCAGTGTCAAAATTTTAAAAAGAACATATTAAAGTTATCAGTTGAATGGTTCTATGAAGATGAACAGTTCTACGAAGACCTACAAGATCTTCTAGAACTAACACCAAAAAAGATGTCCTTTTCATTTTACAGGACTGGAATGCAAAAGTAGCAAGTTAAGAGATACCTGGAATAACAGGCAAATTTGGCCTTGGAGTACAAAATGAGGCAGGGCAAAGGCTAACAGAGTTTTGCAAAGAGAACACACTGGTCATAGCAAACATTCTCTTCCAACAACACAAGAGACAACTCTACATATGGACATTACCAGATGGTCAATACTGAAAGATGAAGATAGCAAAGCACTAAATAGTCAGGAAAAATACAACCGGGAGCTAACTGTGGCTCAGTTCGTGAACTCCTTATTGCCAAATTCAGACTTAAATTGAAGACTGTAGAGGAAACCACTAGGCCATTCAGGTATGACCTAAATCAAATCCCTTACAATTATTCAGTGGAAGTGACAAATAGATTCAAGGGATCAGATCTGATAGAGTGCCTGAAGAACTATGGATGGAGGTTCATAACACTGTACAGGAGGCGGTGATCAAAACCATCCCTAAGAAAAAGAAGTACAAAAAGGCAAAATGATTTTCTGGAGGCCTTACAAATAGCTGAGAAAAGAAGAGAAGTGAAAGGCAAAGAAGAAAAGGAAAGATATACCCATCTGAATGCAAAATTCCAGAGAATAGCAGAGAGAGATAAGAAAGCCTTCCTAAGTGAACAATGCAAAGAAATAGAAACAACAGAGTGGGGAAAACGAGAGATCTCTTCAAGAAAATAAGAGATACCAAGGGAATATTTCATGCACAGATGGGCACAATAAAGGACAGAACGGTATGGACCTAACAGAAGTGATGGAATTCCAGCTGTGTTATTTCAAATCCTAAAAGATAATGCTGTGAAAGTGCTGCACTCAGTTTGCCAGCAAATTTGGAAAACTCAGCAGTGGCCACAGGACTGCAAAAGGTCAGTTTTCATTCCAATCCCAAAGAAAGGCAATGCCAAAGAATATTCAAACTACTGCACAACTGTACTCATTTCACATGCTAGTAAAGTAATGCTCAACTCCAAGCTAGGCTTGAACTGTACATGAACCGAGAACTTCTAGATGTTCAAGCTGGAGTTAGAAAGAGCAGAGGAACTAGAGATCAAACTGTCAACATCCACTGGATCATAGAAAAAGCAAGCGGATTCCACAAAAACATCTACTTCTGCTGTGTGGATCATAACAAAATTGTGGAAAACTCTTAAAGAGATGGCAATACCAGACCACCTTACCTGCCTCCTGAGAACCCTGTATGCAGGTCAAGAAGCAACAGTTAAGAACCAGACATGGAACAACGGATTGGTTCCAAATTGGGAAAGGAGTACATAAAAGCTGAATATTGTCACCCTGCTTATTAAACTTATATGCAAAGTACATCATGCAAAATGCTGGGCTGGATGAAGCACAAGCTGGATAAAGATTGCAGGGAGAAATATCAGTAACTTTAGATAAGCAGATGACACCACCTTAATGGCAGGAAGTGAAAAGGAACTAAAAATAAAAAGCCTCTTGATGAAGGCGAAAGAGGAAAAGTGCAAAAGCTGGCTTAAAACTCAACATTCACAAAACTAAGATCATGGAACCTGGTCCCATCACTTCATGGCAAATAGATGGGGAAACAATGGAAACAGTGACGAGATTTTATTTTGGGGGGCTCCAAAGTCACTGCAGACTGTAACTGCAGCCATGAACTTAAAAGACGCTTGCTCCTTGGAAGAAAAGCTATGACCAACCTAGACAGCATATTAAAAAGCAGAGACATTACTTTGCCAACAAAGGTCCATCCAGTTAAAGCTAGACTGCGTGGAAGCACAGTGAAGAGGAGCTATCCCACGTCCGAGGTCAGGGGCAGAAGCCCTCAAGAGATACTCCACGTCCAACGTAAGAGAAACCCAAGTAAGATGGTAGGCACTGAGAGGGGGGCATCAGAGGGCAGACAGACTGAAACCACAATCACAGACAACTAGCCAATCTGATCACATGGACCACAGCCTTGTCTCACTCAGTGAAACTAAGCCATGCCGTGTGGGGCCAGCCAAGATGGGCAGGTCACGGTGGAGAGGTCTGACAGAATGTGGTCCACTGGAGAAAAGAATGGCAAACCACTTCAGTATTCTTGCCTTGAGAACCCCATGAACAGCATGAAAAAGCAGTAAGACAGGACACTGAAAGATGAACTCCCCAGGTCAGTAGGTGCCCAATAAGCTACTGGAGAGATTGAGGGCAGGAGGAGAAGGAGACAACAAAGGATGAGATGATTGGATGGCATCACTGACTCAATGGACATGGGTTTGGGTGAACTCTGGGAGTTGGTGATGGACACGGAGGCCTGGAGTGCTGTGGTTCATGAGGTTGCAAAGAGTTGGACACAACTAAGTGACTGAACTGAACTGAACTGAGTCAAAGCTACGGTTTTTCCAGTAGTCATGTATGGATATGAGAGTTGGACCATAAAGAAGGCTGAGCACCGCAGAACTGATGCTTTTGAACTGTGGTGTGGGAGAAGGATCTTGCAAGTCCCTTACACTGCA
This sequence comes from Bos taurus, assembly GCF_002263795.3. NCBI lineage: Eukaryota > Metazoa > Chordata > Mammalia > Artiodactyla > Bovidae > Bos > Bos taurus. Next base: position 22,990,020 of record NC_037336.1, on the reverse strand, counting down.
AACAGATCAAACCAGTCAATCCTAAAGGAAATCAATCCTGAATATTCATTGGAAGAACTGATGCTGAAGTTGAAGCTTCAATATTTTGGCCACCTGATGCAAAGAGCCGACTCATTAGAAAAGAGCCTGATGCTGGGAAATATTGAAGGCAGAAGGAGAAGGGGATGACAGAGGATAAGATGGTTGGATGGCATCACCGACGTGATGAACATGACTTTGAGCAGCCTCTGGGAGATGGTGAAGGACAGGGAAGCCTGGTGTGCTGCAGTCCATGGTATCTCAAAGAGTCAGACATGACTGAGTGACTGAATAACAACAACAACAAAAGTTATCAGAGTACCTGGCATAGAAAATGCTCTAAAAACAAAATTATTACCAATAAAAAACTAAACATAATACTAGGAAGCAAGTATGCTAATTATAAGGATTAATAAACTATAATTAAGCATCAGATATGGCTCTGAAATTACAGGTAGGAAAATGGGAAATTATTACCAATTATATCATGAATACATATTAAAACTATCATGGTCAAACATGCTTTGTTTTTTCTTTTTTTACTATTTTATTAAACTACACATATTTCTTACACCTATTAGATGAGTTGTGATGAATGCATACACCCATAAAACCATCATGACAATCAAGATTTCTTACCATAATTAAGATACAGAACATCTCCATCACTCTAAACAAGAAACTAAACATATCCATCACCTCTATCAAATAAGCTTTTGGTTTGAAATTTTAAAAAAAAAATCCATTTTATCTCAATAGATACAATAACAAACTAATATAACTAGGAAACTAGAAAATGTAAAAATAAACACAAGTAAAAACTGTAACTTGTTTTTTTCTTAAAGTGATACAGATAAGTCAAAATAGCATTTATAATCTCTCAGGTGCTGTTAACAAGCAGCTTTTCTGACCTGGTCTATAGTCTACTTGACAATTCAGCTGTAACTCTTTCAAACTTATATCTCAGATAAGTTGAGGCCAAAATGTCATAAAACATGTTTAGTATAGTGTTTTGTCACTCAAACATAAAAATGAAACAAAGTAGTTGTTTAAAAAATAAAGACGTTAAGTTTCTCTAGGCAAATTACACCCTTGAAAATGATCAGGTGGTAAGGTTTATGTTTTCACACTTCACAGTGTAAAAAGGTAAAATCTAAGGAATAAATAAAACATTTCAACAGAGCATCTGAATTTAAGAAAAGTTTTGCTTAAATGCTTATAAAAATGACTAGACATAATTTCAGAGTAACTGCACCAAGATACTTCAGTCAGCTGGTTTGCTTATTACTAGCTGAGCTTCCCCTTCCCTCCTTCGTTTGGCATGAAAGAGAAGAGCAGGCTGAAGTGAGCAAGAACAATTCAGTATTAACCAATTGTAAAGATGTACCTTTAGCCACCTGATGCGAAGAGCTGACTCATTTGAAAAGACCGTGATGCTGGGAAAGATTGAGGGCAGGAGGAGAAGGGGATGACAGAGGATGAGATGGCTGGATGGCATCACCGACTGAATGGACATGAGTCTGGGTAGGCTCCAGGAGTTAGTGGACAGGAAGGCCTGGCGTGCTGAAATTCAGGGGTCACAAAGAGTCGGACAAGACTGAATAGCTTAACTGAACTGAACCTGGGGACTAAGTGTGTTACCATATCCCAAGGATGTATATGAATATATCATTTAAAGCATCATGTAATGCATAATATCAACCACATAACTGTCTATTATGAAAGAAAAAACACCTAAAAATGTTATGAAGATAATCTTTCCAAACTTTTTTGAGGAAACAAAAAATTATCATTAGTAACTGTTACCATCTAACAGATGACTGTGGCAATTATTGACAAGTTTATTTCATTCTGATCAAAAGTTCCAAATTTCGACGTTGACAGTTTCAGCAAATGATCTTTTGCAAATCATTTATTTAATCAATTTATAAAGCCAGTTACTCCAGAAAATTGGTAAATGTCCCTGGAGGGCTAACAATATGGAAAGAAAAAAAGACCTACTAGGTATTTCACAAATAGGTTAAGATTACCCACTAGAGTCCTGATGCCCTGTACTTCTCCCACTCTAACCTGATCACAAAACTTCAAATAGCATATATTCTGAAACTCCAAACACATAATCAACAATCTCTGCAGTCCCTGCCACCTTCTGGTCTTAATTATATTCTAAGGAAAATACCTTCCAAGCAGCTCAGTCGCTCATTTGTGTCCGATTCTTACAACCCCATGAACCGCAGCACACCAGGCCTCCTTGTCCATCACCAACTCCCGGAGTCCACCCAAACCCATGTCCATTAGTCGGTGATGCCATCCAACCATCTCAACCTCTGCTGTCCCCTTCTCCTACAGCCCTCAATCTTTCCAAGCATCAGGATCTTTTCAAATGAGTCAACTCTTCACATGAGGTAGCCAAAATATTGGAGTTTCAGCTTCAGCATCAGTCCTTCCAATGAACACCCAGGACTGATCTCCTTTAGGATGGACTGATTGGATCTCCTTGCAGTCCAAGGGACTTTCAAGAGTCTTCTCCAACACCACAGTTCAAAAGCATCAATTCTTCTGTGCTCAGCTTTCTTCACAGCCCAACTCTCACATCCATACATGACCACAGGAAAAACCATAGCCTTGACTAGACAGACCTTTGTTGATGAAGTAATGTCTCTCCTTTTTCATACGCTGTCTAGGTTGGTCATAACATTCCTTCCAAGGAGTAAGCGTCTTTTAATTTCATGGCTGCAATCCCGTCTGCAGTGATTCTGGAATCCAGAAAAATAAAGTCAGCCACTGTTTCCCCCATCTATTTGCCATGAAGTGATGGGACTGGATGCCATGATCCTAGTTTTCTGAATGTTGAGCTTTAAGCCAACTTTTTCACTCTCCTCTTTCACCTTCATCAAGAGGCTCTTTAGTTCTTCTTCACTTTCTGCCATAAGGGTGGTGTCATCTGCATATCTGAGGTTATTGATATTTCTCCAGGCAATCTTGATTCCAGCTTGTGCTTCTTCTAGTCCAGTGTTTCTCATGATGTACTCTGCATATAAGTTAAGTAAGCAGGGTGACAATATACAGCCTTGACGTACTCCTTTTCCTATTTGGAACCAGTCTGTTGTTCCACATCCAGTTCTAACTGTTGCTTCCTGGCCTGTATACAGGTTTCTCAAGAAGCAAGTCAGGTGGTCTGGTATTCCCATCTCTTTCAGAACTTTCCACAGTTTATTGGGATGCACATAGTCAAAGGCTTTGGCATAGTCAATAAAGCAGAAATAGATGTTTTTCTGGAACTCTCTTGCTTTTTCGATGATCCATCGGATGCTGGCAATTTGATCTCTGGTTCCTCTGGCTTTTCTAAAACCAGCTTGAACATCTGGAAGTTCTTGGTTCACATACTGCTGAAGCCTGGCTTGGAGAATTTTCAGCATTACTTAACTAGCATATGAGATGAGTGCAATTGTGTGGTAGTTTGAGCATTCTTTGGCATTGCCTTTCTTTGGGATTGGAATGAAAACTGACCTTTTCCAGTCCTGTGGCCACTGCTGAGTTTTCCAAATTTGCTGGCATATTGAGTGCAGCACTTTCACAGCATCATCTTTCAGGATCTGAAATAGCTCAACTGGAATTCCATCACCTCCACTAGCTTTGTTTGTAGTGATGCTTCCTAAGGTCCACTTGACTTCACATTCCAGGATGTCTGGCTCTAGGTGAGTGATCACACCATTGTGATTATCTGGGTTGTGAAGATCTTTTTTGTACAGTTCTTCTGTGTATTCTTGCCACCTCTTCTTAATATCTTCTGCTTCTGTTAGGTTCCTACCATTTCTGTCCTTTATCGAGCCCATCTTCGCATGAAATGTTCCCTTGGTATCTCTAATTTTCTTGAAGGTATCTCTAGGCTTTCCCATTCTATTGTTTTCCTCTATTTTTTTGCATTGATCGCTGAGGAAGGCTTTCTTATCTCTCCTTGCTATTCTTTGGAACTCTGCATTCAGATGCTTCTATCTTTCCTTTTCTCCTTTGCTTTTTGCTTCCCTTCTTTCACAGCTATTTGTAAGGCCTCCTCAGACAGCCATTTTGCTTTTTTGCATTTCTTTTTCTTGGGGATGGTCTTGATTCTTATCTCCTGTACAATGTCATGAACCTCTGTCCATAGTTCATCAGGTACTCTGTCTATCAGATCTGATCTGAGCCACAGTCAGCTCCTGGTCTTGTTTTTGCTGACTGTATAGAGCTTCTCCAACTTTGGCTGCAATGAATATAATCAATCTAATTTCGGTGTTGACCATCTGGTGGTGATGTCCATGTGTAGAGTCTTCTCTTGTGTTGTTTGAAGAGAGTGTTTGCTATGACCAGTGCATTCTTTTGGTAAAACTCTATTAGCCTTTGCCCTGCTTCATTCTGTACCCCAAGGCCAAATTTTCCTGTTACTCCAGGTGTTTCTTGACTTCCTACTTTTGCATTCCAGTCCCCTATAATGAAAAGGACATCTTTTTTGGGTGTTAGTTCTAGAAGGTCTTGTAGGTCTTCATAGAACTATTCAACTTCAGCTTCTTCAGTGTTACTGGTCGGGGCATAGACTTGGATTACTGTGATATTGAATGGTTTGCCTTGGAAACGAACAGAGATCATTCTGTCTTTTTTGAGATCGCATCCAAGTACTGCATTTCAGACTCTTGTTGACTATGATGGCTACTCCATTTCTTCTAAGGGATTCATGCCCATAGTAGTAGATATAATGGTCATCTGAGTTAAATTCACCCATTCCAGTCTGTCTTAGTTCACTGATTCCTAGAATGTCGACGTTCACTCTTGCCATCTCTTCTTACCTCTTACCACTTTCAATCTGCCCTAATATTCCAGGTTCCTATGCAATGTTGCTCTTTACAGGATAGAACCCTGCTTCTTTCACCAGTCACATCCACAACTGGGTGTTATTTTTGCTTTGGCTCCATCCCTTCATTCTTTCTGGAGTTATTTCTCCACTGATCTCTAGTTGCATATAGGGCACCTAGCGACCTGGGGAGTTCATCTTTCCGTGTCCTATCTTTTTGCCTTTTCATACTGTTCATGGGGTTCTCAAGGCAAGAATACTGAAGTGGTTTGCCTTTCCCTTCCCCAGTGGACCACATTCTGTCAGACCTCTCCACCATGACCCGCCCGTCTTGGGTGGCCCCACACAGCATGGCTTAGTTTCAATGAGTTAGACAAGGCTGTGGTCCGTGTGATCAGATTGGCCTGTTGTCTGTGATTATGGTTTCCGTGTGTCTGCCCTCTGATGCCCTCTCAGTGCCTATCATCTTACTTGGGTTTCTCTTACCTTGGACTGAGGTATCTCTTCACGGCTGCTCCAGCAAAGCGCAGCTGCTGCTCCTTACCTTGGACGTGGGGTAGCTCCTCTTGGCTGCCACCCCTGTGCTTCACTAAATGGCAGGCATATTTTCATTCATTTAACCATATCTGATCTTTTGAAGTATAGGTGCTTCTTACTATTATTACTGTCCAATTAAGAGATAAACTTAGGCATAGAAATACACATGATACAGTTACCTGCCAGAGCCAGGGATTTACATGTACGCAATCTGGCTTTAGAGTTCTGACTCAGAACCACTACTCCTCACTCTCATGGAGACTGTTTTCCTTCTTATAGCCAAACCTAACTCAGGGCCATGGAGTGAAGTGTCTTTCTCATTCCCCCTGTTAACACTTACCTGGCAAAATCCCAATCCTGGTTGAGCTCAATTATGCCTGAACCCAAGCAACAGAACATCGCTGGAGAAAACTTACACAACCAAGCTGATCGACTGCACTTTAAATTGAGAAACACCAAACTCAAATGCTCTTCTAATCCATTACATTGCTTTCATAACCTTACTTGCTTGACAACTATTTCATACCTTCTCTTCTCAAAGCTCTAATGCCACCATTTCTCCATCATTGCTAAAGACTGAGCTTCAAAGTAAGAAAACAGAAGAAAAAGGAACGCTCTCATATTCCCTCCAACAAATCTCCAAACCTGTCTCCACTTAAACCCACACTCTCTACTCTCCCTCCTATCCTGGGAACAAGGGACCCTCTTTCTTTTGCTGTGTTCTGGATTCCACCTCCTCTACCTTCTCTACACTTGTCCCTAATTGCTTTATTGGCCTACTCTCCCCACTCAGTACCAGTGTCTCCTTCTCTCCAAGATCATTCTCCATCAGCTACAGACAAGCCCTGGAATCTCTCAGGGTGAAAAAGTAAAATCCTTAGCCTCCCCGTGACCCCTCACAGGCTCTCTGGCTACCAACTCATTTCTCTTTTCCCTATTATTACAAAACTTGTTGAAAAATTTCTCTGTGCTCACTACCTCATTTCCTTATCTTCTATTCAGTCATTGGCCCACTTAAAAAATGCCTGATGATGCATGACCACTCATATAAAGGTCACTTCTCTAGGCCTTCATCTTCATCAACTTTTCAGCAGTATTCAGTACCTTGTTCTTGGCCCTCAAGGTATGCTCTGACTTCTCTAGCCAATCTTTTTCAGTCTATGCTGGCTCCTTTGCTGTACTGAAATTTTATTTTACTATTATTTTTAAATGCTGAAATACCTTAAGGCTCAATCAAGAGCTCTCCTCTTTTCTCTCTCCTGAGTTATCTCCTCTGGCTCTATAGTTTCAAACAGCATTTAAATAGTATAGCCTAAATATATAACTGCCTCTTCTATATTTCCTCTTCTATTCTTCTAACCGGTTGTTGTCAACTCCAGCACATCACTGAATCCTACTTCTATTCTTGAGCTCTATAATCCAACATCCACAGAGAAGTCAGAGATCTTTTAAAATTGCATCATTGTAAGAACATCTAAACTCAAACACAGAACACAGCAACAAGTTTTGCACTGCAGAGGATCTTGTATTTGCTATTCTGCATACCTGGCAATTCTTAGGTCAACTCTTTGTGTGGCAAATTCTTTCCTATCTCCAAGTAATATCAAACCCTCAGAGAAGCCTTTCTCCATGGCCCACATGTGGCCTACAATTACTCCAGAATATCACATGGTTACCCTCCTAGCACTGATTACCATCTGGAATCGCCCTGCTTGCTAGTTTCCATCTACCCTCCCTCACTGGAATGCAAATGTCACAAGGCCAGGAACCCTACTGGCCTCGTTCACTGCTGTATCAGCAGTCTCATAAAAGTGGCTGATGCAGTAGGCCCTCAAATGCTTTGAATAAATATATTAATCAGTCAATGTGAACACAGTTCACAAACCATTTTTCTTCGTTTCCCTGAGAAAAGCTTTGTAGAAAAGAGCAGAATTACAGTTCTATTTATTTAACCAGTGTAACCAACATGCACCCTTCAAACAGACTATATTCATAACGACTATTACATGCTTTAAAAAGACTTAAGACTCCTCTAAGAATACTTATAAAAAAACATGCTATATCCCATTATATTTTAAAAATTAGTTCAGTTTAAGCATTTTTATTAGGCATAACTACTTAATGTGGAAGATGCCATTCTAGCCCTTGTGAAAGGAAATCCACTATGATAATCCTACCGGTCTAATCTTTAAAAATTAATTAGGTACCAATCTCTGATTGAAGAAAATTTTGACAGTCTTACTATACTTTATGCAGGCTTCCCAAATGGTGCTCAGTTCAGTTCAGTCATGTTGACTCTTTGTGGCCCCATGGACTGCAGCACGCCAGGATTCCCTGTCCAACTAGTGGTAAAGAAAACACCTGCCAACGCAGGAGACACAGAGACTCAGGTTCAATCCCTGGGTTGGGAAGTGCCTCTGGAGGAGGGCATGGCAACCCACTCCAGTATTCTTGCCTGAAGAATCCCATGGACCAAGGAGCTTGGTGGGCTAAAATCCATAGGGTCACAAAGAGTCGGACACAACTGAAGCAACTAAGCACGCACACATACTTTATGTGTATATTTAGTTATATTTTTACTTTTGCCTTCAGTAAAAATTATAAAAATTAAAACTTTAAGATATGAAAAATCCCAGCATCCCATCAAAGTGAAAATCGGCAAATTTGATTTAATTTTGCTTTTTTTAATAGACATATACAAAAGTATACATCTGTTAAAAACATCTTTGAATTCTATAAAAGTGGTATCTTAAGGTTCCTTGGAGCTTTAAATCCTGTGACTTTTGTGACACATAAGCAGTGTGAAGAAAAGTAACTTAGAAAATAGAAAACTGTGAGCACATATTACAACTTAAAATGATCCATTCATGAGCAGCTGGGATTCTGTCGTGAGCATCACACTGTACACAGCTGTAACAGTGATGAATAAACATATATCCTTGAGTTACAGATAACCATCCTGCCCCCGAAGCACATCTGGAAATAAACACTACCCACAGAGTATTCAAGTTGAAGATAATAATAGCAACGGACACTGACTTAGCAGATAATTACTGCTAATCTGTGGCAGGCACTTCACTAAGCTCTTTTCCATGAATTACCTCATGTAATCTTCACAGCCAATCCATGAGGCATGTATGTTCATGGAACCATGTACAAATGAACACTGGTGTCTGAGGTTCCACAGAGAGTAAAAGGAGCAAACAGGAAGAACTCTGGCAGGCTGAATCTTGGATCTGGTCCTTAATCACTATCTTTCTGAAATTTTCTTTTTAACCATTTAAAAAACTTTATATTTTTTTTTAAATTACGGGATAATTATTTTACAATATTGTGATTTCTGCCAATTTCTGTATGGTTTCTGCCATACATCAACAAGAACTGGCATTAGGTATACATATGTCCCCCCTCCCATTTCCCTCTCCTCTGAACTACTTTGTAATCACAGCTCTTAATTCTTCTGCCTGGCATATCCAACCTCTCTTTTTAAAAAGCCTGTTCAGGCTATCCAGCCTTTCTTGACTCTTTAACTCCCCCCATTTTTAGACATATTTTCTTTTCCTATTGCAGTTATTTCTTAAAAAAAAAAACTATAATAATGTAATATAATAATAGTACCTCTGTTATTCCTTCTAGATCTTGACTTAAGCACAGGGACTAAAGCTCAACTCTGAATACTCTAACCTAGCTCACTGCTTGATCCTGACAGTGTTTCAGTTCAGTTCAGTCTCTCAGTCGTGTCCGACTCTTTTCGACCCCATGAATTGCAGCACTCCACGCCTCCCTGTCCATCACCAACTCCCGGAGTTCACTGAGACTCATGTCCATCGAGTCAGTGATGCCATCCAGCCATCTCATCCTCTGTCGTCCCCCTCTCCTCCTGCCCCTAATCCGTCCCAGCATCAGAGTCTTTTCCAATGAGTCAACTCTTCGCATGAGGTGGCCAAAGTACTGGAGTTTCAGCTTTAGCATCATTCCTTCCAAAGAAATCCCGGGGCTGATGTCCTTCAGAATGGACTGGTTGGATCTCCTTGCAGTCCAAGGGACTCTCAAGAGTCTTCTCCAACACCACAGTTCAAAAGCATCAATTCTTTGGCGCTCAGCCTTCTTCACAGTCCAACTCTCACATCCATACATGATCACAAGAAAAACCATAGCCTTGACTAGATGAACCTTTGTTGGCAAAGTAATGTCTCTACTTTTGAATATGCTATCTAGGTTGGTCATAACTTTCCTTCCAAGGAGTAAGCGTCTTTTAATTTCATGGCTGCAGTCACCATCTACAGTAATTTTGGAGCCCAGAAAAATAAAGTCTGACACTGTTTCCACTGTTTCCCCATCTATTTCCCATGAAGTGGTGGGACCGGATGCCATGATCTTCGTTTTCTGAATGTTGAGCTTTAAGCCAACTTTTTCACTCTCCTCTTTCACTTTCATCAAGAGGCTTTTGAGTTCCTCTTCACTTTCTGCCATAAGGGTGGTGACTTCTGAGTATTTGAGGTTATTGATATTTCTCCCGGCAATCTTGATTCCAGCTTGTGTTTCTTCCAGCCCAGCTTTTCTCATGATGTACTCTGCATATAAGTTAAATAAGCAAGGTGACAATATATAGCCTTGACGTACTCCTTTTCCTATTTGGAACCAGTCTGTTGTTCCATGTCCAGTTCTAACTGTTGCTTCTTGACCTGCATACAAATTTCTCAGGAGGCAGGTCAGGTGGTCTGGTATTCCTGTCTCTTTCAGAATTTCCCACAGTTTATTGTGATCCACACAGTCAAAGGCTTTGGCATAGTCAATAAAGCAGAAATAGATGCTTTTCTGGAACTCTCTTGCTTTTTCCATGATCCAGCGGATGTTGGCAATTTGATCTCTGGTTCCTCTGCCTTTTCTAAAGGCTTGAACATCAGGAAGTTCACGGTTCACATATTGCTGAAGCCTGGCTTGGAGAATTTTGAGCATTACTTTACTAGCGTGTGAGATGAGTGCAATTGTGCGGTAGTTTGAGCATTCTTTGGCATTGCCTTTCTTTGGGATTGGAATGAAAACTGACTTCAATGAAACTAAGCCATGCCTGTGGGGCAACCCAAGATGGGCAGGTCATGGTGGAGAGATCTGACAGAATGTGGTCCATTGGAGAAGGGAATGGCAAACCACTTCAGTATTCTTGCCTTGAGAACCCCATGGACAGTATGACATTGTTTAGGTTAGATTAAACTACAAGGCTAAATGACTATAAATTCTGATATAAAAGGGTTTTGTCTTGGTTGTTACCTATAAAACAGTGATTCTAATTCATTAAATGACTACAATGGAAGAGGAACTATAATACAGTATATGTATGTACCTATATGTACTATATATACAGTGTATACAACAACTATACACGGTATGTACAATCTACTTGCCTGAGAAAACAATTTCAAAGAAGTAAAAATACACTCTCAATTGGGATTAAATCTTAGAGGTGCTACAGGTTTGAGTTTTGTGTCCAAAACCAGTATAGCTGTGGCTGTCCCCAAGTTAATGATACTAAGGGCTGATGGATTCTGCTGAATCAGAGGTATGTTCTATTTTATAAATTCTATTAATAAAGCACTGAAAGGATGCTTTACAAGACCCAGTAAAGACATTTATTTTGGTTTTCTTTTGGGAAAGGGAGATGTAAGTCCTTTAAGGGCTGTTAAGGAATTAACAGTTTAAGGGCTTTTAAGTAAGGGAACAAAATGCTAGTTCAAAATGCTAGAAAATAAGTATTTCAGAGAAATTCTCACATTTCCTTGAAACCTGTGGGCATCACTGACAATCCAATTATCTATCCTATTCTAGTTTAGTCATATATTTGTACTAAACATATCTACAAAAAAGAAATGGTTGTGTTGATAATTCAAAACTCAGAATCTCAAACAACCAAATTTTGCTTTGGGAACTTACTGTTTGCTTTTTAAAAAATATACCCTTTTAACATTTAGCATTTGCTAATATTAAAATCTGCTGGATTTCTCTATTGATGGGTATGGGAGAGAGGAAGAAACAGTAATTTTTTAGGTGGCAAGGGTAAGTCAGCCTAGAGTAAATATCAGAATAATACACTTGCCAAGGCAGAAAACAACATAAGAGATGCAAGTTTGATTCCTGAGTCGGGAAGATCCCCTTGTGGAGGGCATGGCAATCCACTCCAGTATTCTTGTCTGGAGAATCTCATGGATAGAGGAGGCTGGCAGGCTATAGTCCATAGGGTCACAAAGAGGCAGACAAGGCTGAAGCAACTTAGCATGCACACAAGAAAACATTGTTTCTTTTTTTATATATGAGAACAATAATGATAAAAATGAGTAGCTATTCACAGTGATTTAAAAGAAAGATGTGAAACAAGATGGACACTTCAATAATCTTTATAGTACAATTAAATCTATCAAAGTTAATCGATTATTTCAAATAAAATTTAATTTTTTAATTAATAATAAGAATGTTCTCAGCATTAAAAGTTAGTGAACAATATGCCAGTAATTAACTTTACAATTCAACTTTAAACTAGATTGGTTTCCATACAAATTAACATAAAAACACTAAACTGTACACACTAAACAAATTTTTCTATAATGTATTTAAACTTACATGAGTATCTGTAAACAAATATTATAGCTCATAAAAAAAGATATCATTTTTTTTCCCAACTGGAAAAAATCCTATGCAGTAAGGTTTATTTTCCTTTGTGAATTTTATTGAAACTGTTCCAAAAGTATAATCATGAAGAGTAAAACACACACTCATTAAGATGCAAATTTAATATATGCCTGGACTTCAAGGAGATCCAACTAGTCCATTCTAAAGGAGATCAGTCCTGGGTGTTCACTGGAAGGACTGATGCTAAAGCTGAAACTCCAATACTTTGGCCATTTCATGTGAAGAGCTGACTCATTGGAAAAGACTCTGATGCTGGGAGGGATTGGAGGCAGGAGGAGAAGGGGACGACAGAGGATGAGATGGCTGGATGGCATCACCAACTCGATGGACAAGAGTTTGGGTGAACTCCAGGAGTTGGTGATGGACAGGGAGGCCTGGCGTGCTGCGATTCATGGGGTCGCAAAGAGTCGGACATGACTGAGTGACTGAACCGAAGTGATGCATATAAAGGATAGGATCAAAATATTACACAGGCACGAAGGTGCCAACTATAATTTTACATACAGGGATTTACAAAAAAGCTCTTGTGTTACACACAAACATGCGTGTATCTGTGCACATCTGTTTGCTCAAAGCTATGAAAGAATGGTGCTAGATAGTAAGTAGCCTTGCAGGTATTAAATCCCTCAATCAGTAAAGGAAAGAGACTAGAATTAATCTGAAGGATATCAAGATACTTCACAGAGAAAACTGAGGTACTACCTACAGCAGATCTGCCTTGCCTCTACACCTCTTCCAATATTTATTCCCTTTTACGTTTTAAGGTTGAGGTAAAAACAGAAGAACAGTATTAATAACATATATGAAAGAACAAAAGCTTGCTGAGGTATTACTACTCTGCAAGAGAATTAACTCTAAATACTTTGGAAAATTCTGAAGCACTAAACAGAATCCAGAGTCAAGATAAGATATTGCTTTATCTTTATTTAGAGTCTCTTCACAAAAATTCCCCTTGTGGCTCAGCTGGTAAAGAATCCGCCTGTGATGTGGAAGAGCTGGGTTTGATCCCTGGATTGGGAAGATACCCTGGAGAAGGGAAAGGCTACCCACTCCAGTATTCTGGACTATATAGTCTATGGGGTCGCAAACAGTCGAACATGACTGAGCAACTTTCACTTTCATTTCACTTACAAAAACTAAGTATCCTCCAAAGCACTGATAAAATTATCAACCTCTATTATTATTACTAGACTCTCCTTACTTTCAGTTTCACTATGTTGAATTTTTTTAGGGTATCACTCCAATACAAGAACCCTGTCAAGCACTGCTATTATTATTCTCTGAACGTCTTTTTTTTTTTTTACTTTACTACTGAAGTAAAACGGCATCATCATCTTCCCATTCACACACGCTCAAGCTTTGGCTTTATTCCCTATCCTTACATTCAAATCTATCAACAAATTCAGCTTTTTTTTTTCTTCAGCTGAAGGGGACTGTGGTAGACAGTATCTTTCAGAATGACCTTTTAACCATGCATGGCTCCTGAATAGTTTTCACCTGGACTATTACAATAACTATTTTTCACCACCTTCAGCTTTCTAAGAGCCAATTATATCACCCAGCAAAACACGGTTTCAGTATATTACTCCCTACTGGAAGCTTAGAAAAATAAGTTTATAAACCATGAAAAGCACTTCAGTCCAGTGCTCACTCAGCATGCAGGAAGTACTCTTATCACTGCCACAATTGTGACATTCAATCACTTTGAAAGTAAATGCAAGCTCTTACTCATATGACTAAAGTCTTTTCATAAACTAGACCCATTCTTTCAATTTGGTAATTCATACTTCTATTCTAGGTAAGCAAAACATAATGACAAGGATTCTTTACTTGATCAAACTTTGGTCAGGGTTTGGAAGCTTCTCCTAGGGGCATCTGTGCCTGTTCTTGGAAAATGTAGTTTTTGACTGCTATGTCAGTTTAACCAGAATCTCTTTCATCCTCAATAACTGATCACCCTAAATATTGATCAAAATCCTCAACACCAACTGTTGGTCATCCCAGTCAGTCTGCCGCAAGAAGCCTGTTAGCTTGTGTGATTGGGAAGATAATGCTGCGGTTTTACTTCAGTAGTAAAGTAAAAAAAAAAAAAAAAAAAGACATTCAGAGAATAATAATAATAACAGTGTTTGGGTTCTTGTATTGGAGTGATATCCTAAAAAAATTCAACATAGTGAAACTGAAAGTAATCCCCTCTTACCCCTCATGTTTTCTCTTAAGAGCTGCTAAGTCACTTCAGTTGTGTCCAACTCTGTGTGACCCCATAGACGGCAGCCCACCAGGCTCCGCCGTCCCTGGGACTCTTCAGGCAAGAACACTGGAGTGGGTTGCCATTTCCTTCTCCAATGCATGAAAGTGAAAAGTGAAAGTGAAGTCGCTCAGTCGTGTCTGACTCTTTGCGATCCCATGGACTGCAGCCCACCGGGCTCCTCCATCCATGGGATTTTCCAAGCAAGAGTACTGGAGTGGGTTGCCATTGCCTTCTCCTCTCTTAAAAGAGGTTTTCCATTCTATGACCTCCAGCTACTTCTCAGCCACAAAGTCCCACGTGCCCACGCTGAGAGCTGAAGCCAATTTCTCTCCTTCACTGTAAAATCCCACTGCCTATGTGCTAAGTCACTACAGTCGTGTCCGACTCTTTGTGAGGGTATGGACTGTAGCCCGCCAGGCTCCCCTGTCCAAGGGATTTCCCAGGCAACAACACTGGAGCAGGTTGCCATTTCCTCCTCCAGGGGATCTGCCCGACCCAGGGACAGGACCCCTGTCTATGATGTCTCTGGCATTGCCAGGCAGGTTCTTTATCACTAGTGCCACTTGGGAAGCCCCAAATCTCACTGCAGTTGTCCCTATATCTATGATGATGACCCTGAATAAGGCTGGCCTTACCATTTTAACAATTATCATTGAATATTTTTTTTTTAACACTAGTCAACTGTTCAAGACTTGCTCCCTCCCACCTTGGTGGTTTTACAATATGGTATTTCTTCTCTGGATAGGTCGTATGCACCTTTTCATCACCTAAAATTTTTCTATCTAACTATATTCAAAATGCTATGATTCCATAATACCTTCTGATCTAACCCTTCTGACCTGGCTCATTCTTTAATCAGCATCATTTGTTGATATCTGGAAACATGGCTTATATTACAGTATAGTATTTAAAAATGCACCTATGCTACACTTCAAAAAGTTCAATGTCATTTTTTCAATTGTGGTAAAAATGCATAAAATTTATCATTTTAACAATTTTTAAGAGTACAGTTCAGTGTTGTTAAGAATATTTGAACTGTGCAATTTATCTCCAAAATTTTTCATCTTGCATAACTGCAACTATAGCAATTAAACAACTTTTCTCTCAAGATCATCTGACCAAGGTTTATTTCGAGGCTTTCTATTCTATTCCACTGGTTTCCAGTCTTCTTTATGCCAGTATCACACTGTTTTGATTACTCTAGCTTTGTAATATGTTACAAAGTCTTTTTAAAAAAACTCCTTCTGCCTGAAACACTGAATCACAACTTAACCTGGCTAGTATCTGCTCACTCTTCAGGCCTCAGATTTTACCCTCTTCGGAAAGTCTTCCCTGACCGTTACATTTCTCCAACATTCAAATACGCAATTCCTTCTTGTGGACTCCAACTACACACTGTATCTCCTCTATTATAGAACTTACTTTGTTTCACTGTAATTAAACTGTGACTCCCAGGGATGTTAATCCCTTTAATATGGTCTTTACATATCATTTTAGCTTTTCCATTGCCAGCTCTGAGCAATGCTTGACCTATAGTAAATAATGAATAAATATTAAAAACTGAATGACAGTAGAATATACTCAAGTGGTAAAAAGAGTAAGAGTAATTGATTTAGAAAATGTTCCCAAAATATATCAAGTAAAAAAATCAAAGTGCAGAATAGATGGTGTTTACAGAATGTGCTTGGTTGCTCAGTCATGTCTGACTCTTTGCGACCCCATGGACTATAGCCTGCTAGGTTCCTCTGTCAATGGGATTCTCCGGGCAAGAATACTGGAGTGGGTTGCCATTTCCTTCTTCAGGGGATCTTCCCAACCCAGGGATCAAACCTGGGTCTTTTATGTCTCCTGAATTGGCAGGCAGGTTCTAAACCACTCGAGTCACCTGGGAAGCACCCTGTTACAAATATACTTAACAGGAAATGCACTCCAGTCCTATTCTGTCATCACTCAAAAACTACCAAGATTTGGTCAGAAGAGAAAAACACATTATAGGCAGAATCTTTACTGCTTGAGCCACCAGGGAAACCTATTTTTATAGAATGCTTCAATTTACACACACACACACACACACACACACACCAAAGGGAAATATATATTCAAATAATCTGGATACATTTGACATAGCTTTGAAAGAACATATAAGAAAATAGTAAAGCTGATTATTTCCTGGAGGTCACACAGAAACTTGGGTGGATGGGGGCCAGGGAGAGGAAGACTTTTCACTGTATACTTTTTTAATACTTTTAAAATCATATGATTCATTCCCTCTTTGTGGCATTAAATAAGCTTAATTTTTTAAAAGGTACATGAATGAATAACATCCCAGAGGAACATCAAAGAGCAGCTATGTAGTATGTGGCATTTTTAAACCCCGCCCCCCTTCATTTCGTAAGAAATAAGAAAATCAAAACGAACAGACTGTATCTGCAGTGTTACATGTGAATCCAGGGTCATCCCATCATTACCAAAGAACCATGGAGACTAAGAATTTTGTTGATAAAGTACTTGATCTGTTTAGTCATCTTCAAGGAGCATTTTAAGTTAATTTTTGAGTGTTCATTCTAAAAGCACAAGCCATCTAAAAGTAAGCATGTACCACTTATCACTGAGCAACCCGTTCACACACTAGCTTTACAAGACGTGGTAGCCAGCTTCCAACATGGCCCCAATGATCTTCAAGCTCTTGTGTAGTCTCCTCCCACTGCTGGCCTGTATGAACAATAAATAGAACACTGCAGAAGTGAAAAATCAGGCCATAAAAGACACTGAGGCTTCTACCTTGATGTCTCTTGGATCACTTATTCTGGGGCGGGCTGACCTTTATGCCAAGAGGACATTCAAGCAGCCCTGTGGGGAGGCCACCGTGGGGAAGAACTGAGGCTTCCCTTCAACAAGCAAAAAGAGCTTCCCAGTATGTGGCTGAACCACTTTGGAAGGCCAATTAAAGCTTTAGATGACTGCAAACCTTTAAATGACTGGTTCTCAAGCCAGAACCTGAGACAAGTCATTCCCTTATCCCTCCTGAGATTTATACTGTTCTTTTAAATCACTACATTTTGCGATAATGTTATGTAGCAACAGAAAACTAAAGTTTATTCTCAAATTAATAAATTCCTTTTTAAAATCACAACCTCTATTAACTTAGGACATTTTAAAAAGTAGTTATTAGGTCACATAAAATAGGCAGCCTCAAATTATAGAATCAGGTAGGCTTGGAGAAGGAAATGGCAACCCACTCCAGTGTTCTTGCCTGGAGAATCCCAGGGACGGTGGAGCCTGGTGGGCTGCCGTCTATGGGGTTGCACAGTCAGACACGACTGAAGCGACTTAGCAGCAGCAGCAGGCTTGGAGAATAGTGTTTCGAAAACAGATTTCCAGTAAAATACCAGTTGCCATTTTAAAAAAATCATGTTGCTAGAACCCCTCATTCAGGCGAACTCTTGACTAAAAACTGGTGGTAAAACTTATGGAACTGTGGTTTACAATATGGAAGTTACTTAAATATTTATTTTTATTCCAAAAATACAGACATTTTAACTTTAAAGAAAGTACTATGTTTCATTTTTTTCCTCAGGAGAAAAATATGTCAGGAAACTTTAAAACTTTTTTAAGATTAAAAAAAATCTCTGTCAGGAGACACACTGTTAACATCATTAAATGACCTTACTACCCAAGGCAATCTATAGAGCCAATGCAATCCCTATCACAATACCAATGGCATTTTTTACAGAACTAAAGCCAATAATTTTAAAGTTTGTATGGAAACACAGAAGACCTTGAATAACCAAAACAGTCTTGGGAAAGAACTGAGCTAGAGGAATCATGCTCCCTGACTTTATACTATACTACAAAGATACAGTCATCAAAACAGTATGTTACTGGTAAAATAGACACATAGATCAATGGAACAGAAATGAGAGCCCAGAAATATACCTATGCATTTATAGTCAATTAATCTATAACAAAAGAAGCAATAACATACAATGGAGAAAAGACAATCTTTTCAAGAAGTGGTGCTTGGGAAACTGGACAGCTGTATGGAAAAGAAAAAAAATTAGAACATTCTCTTAACACCATATATAAAAATAAACTCAAAATGGGTTAAAGACCTAAATGTAAGACTAGAAACCATAAAACTCCTAGAGGAGAACCTAGGCAGGACATTCTTTGACATAAACTGTACAAATATTTTTTTGCAACTGTCTCCTAAAGCAAAAGAAGCAAAAGCAAAAATAAACAAATGGGACCTAATGAAACTGAAAAGCTTTTGCACAGCAAAGGAAACCATCCACAAAATGAAGACAAAGTATGGACTGGGAGAAATTATTTGTAAATGATATGCCTGATAAGGAGTTAATATTCAACACATATAAACAGCTCTTATGACATCAAGAAAAAACAACACAGTTAAAAAATGGGCAGAAGAACTGAATAGACATTTTTCCAAAAAGGAAATGCAGATGGTCGACAGGCACATGAAAAGATGTTCAACACTGCTAATCATCAGGGAAATGAAGATGAAAACCACAATGAGATTATCACTTCACTCCTGTAAAAATCACTTTCATCAAAAAGAACACAAATAATAAACACTGGTGAGGATATGTATAAAAAGGAACCCTTATTCACTGTTGGTGAGAATGTAAATTTGTGCAGCCATTATGGAAAATAGAATGGAGGGTTCTCAAGAAACTAAAAATAGGACTACCATATGACCCAGCAATGCCACTCCTGAGTATATATCCGTAAGAAACAAACCCACTAATTCAAAAAGATACATGTACCCCAATGTTCATAACAGCATTTACAATTGCCAAGATACGGAAGCAACCTAAGTATCATCAACAGGTGAATGGTTAAAGCAGAAAAGTGTTATTTGCTCAGTCATGTCTGACTGTTTGTGACCCCATGGACTGTAACCTGACAGATTCTTCTGTCTATGGAATTCACCAGGCAGGAATATTGAAGTGAGTAGCCATTACCTTCTTTAAGGGATCTTTCCCGTCTAGGAATTGAACCATATCTCCTGCATTATAGACAGACTTTCCACCACTTGAGTCACTAGGAAAGCCCTGGTTAAAGAAGATGTGGTATATATATACACAATGGAGTATTCCTCAGCCATAAAAAAAAATGAAATTTTGCCATATGCAGCAACATGGATGGATTTGGAGGGTGTTGGGCTAAGTGAAACAAGTCACAGAAAGACAATACTATATAGCACTTACATGTGGAATCTACAAAACACAACAAACTAATGAATACAGCAAAAAAGAAGTCAACTCACAGATAACAGAGAACTAATGGTTACCAGTGGGGAGAGGAGGAGGAGAGTGGCAATACAGGCAGGGACAGGAAATTTAAGAGGTATAAGCTGGTATGTATGGCATAATCAACAAGGAGTTATTGTACAATATGTAGAATATATTAAATATTTTAAAATAACTTTTAAAAATTGTGATTCACTACATCATGCACCTGTAACTTATGTAATATTGTACATCAACACTACTTCAATAAAAAAATAGAAATAAATACAAAAAAATTGAGACACATTGTAAGACACGATAAGCATGTATGAAAAGGCACCGGGTCAAGTGATAGCTCATCATCATGCTGAATATAAGCAAAAAGTCTAACTGCAGACTGGGGTGGCATTTGTGGTATAAAAACATACAAAATTCCATGGAATTCCCTGGCGGTTCAGTGATTAGGACTCTGTACTTCCACTGCAAGGGGCACGGTTTGATCGCTGCGGGGAACGAAGATGCTGCATGCTGTGCAGTGCAGCCAAAAAATGAATAAATAAAACGAAAAAAAACCAAAACTCCAGCCATCTGAAAAATATGATTGATGGCAATAACACATATCTTAAGAGTTTAAGGTAGCTTAGCTGATATTGGAGAAGGAAATGGCAACCCACTCCAGTATTCTTGCTTGGAGAATCCCAGGGACGGGGGAGCCTGGTGGGCTGCCGTCTCTGGGGTTGCACAGAGTCGAACACGACTGAAGCGACTTAGCAGCAGCAGCTGATATTTTACAGTACCTTTCATAATATAACAGCACAAACAAAACCAGCTGGAAATGTAAGTGTACAAGGGAGTTTACATGTATAATGGAGTTTATGTATATAATGCAAAGGACCAAGTCTGGTGTGCTTCTGTAGTTTTTCAGACTATAATCAGCTGTCACTTTTAAATGATGAGTTTATCTGCACTGCTTCTATTACACTGCTTAATTTTATAGTATAGACACAGAAAAGAAACTTCCTGCTGGGGTGAAGGCTCTTTTATGAAATAAAAATATTCATCCAAAGTGCTCTTATCTTATTTTCAAATTGACATTGTACCCCAGAACTTTGGATTAACAGTAATCTGACCCCTGACTGAGCACCAAGTTATTGCTCTGATAAACCTAGTATCACCAGTCAGGTAAATTAGTTTTTGGAAAACAGTAGTACCAAACTAAATAAGTCTATTCACCTGAATTCGTTGTTCATGAACACAAAATACTGGCAATTTAGACACTGAGTGCATCATACACATCTATGCCGGTAAATAACCTCAACTAGTTGAGACACACAGTGTATTCTATAGAACAAAAGTAGGGAATTCATTTTCTTGCCTCTTCATGTAAAACTCCATAAAAGAGGAGACTTTTTTAAAAAAGTGACTTAAGTGACACTGAATCAGGTGAGGAAGTCATTCTCCCTTCCTTCCTTTTTCAGCTCCTCTGACTACTTTAGGATGTCTCAGATACCTGTTTTTTTATTTATGGTGGTTACTTCAAGTTTCCTTTAAAAATCATGTTAATAATTCCACTGATAAATATGAAATAAGTATACAGAAAGTATTCACTAGAAGGAATGATGCTGAAGCTCCAATACTCTGGCCTCTTGATGCGAACAACTGACTCATTGGAAAAGACCCTGATGCTGGGAAAGACTGAAGGTGAAAGGAGAAGGGTGTGGCAGAGGATGAGATGGTTAGTAGCCATCAATGACTCAACAGACATGAATTTGAGCAAACTCCAGGAGATAGTGGAGGACAAAGAAGCCTGGTGTGCTGCCATCCATGGGGTCACAAAGAGTCAGAAAGACTTAACGACTGAACAACACAACAAATACAGGATGTATGCAGACATGGGTGAAAAGTTTGAAGATGATATAAGAATGATTTAAACAAGTTTGAGAAATACTGCACTTATCCATTTGGTCAACAAATAGAAGTGCTTACATGAGCATGCCATTGGTTTTGCCATCATGAAGGATAGGAAAAATGTTCAAAGAAATGTAAATCTGAAAGCCAGAAAGAAGGCAAAAAAGATTCACAAAGTGGCGCTTGAGCTAGAACTTAATAGTTATGATTTACACATGTAGAAACAGGGAGAAATTCAAAGAGAACAAAGACATAACAATACAGGCCTGAGTGGTGGGTAACATGTTCCAAATCTTGATTGTGGTGGTGGTTACACAAGTGTGTATGTAATGTACACATAAAACGAGTGCACATTATTACATGTAAATTTTTCCTTGGTAAGTGTGATACCGTATCTTTGACCTATGCAATGAACAATCATTGAGGCTTCAGGCTTGGATATCTTGGGGAAGGGGAGGTAAACACAATACAAGAAGGGAAATCCCAATTTGGAGAAGGGGATCAAAAGTACTCACTTGCATATAATACATTTTCAATAAAAGCTGTACACAAAAATAGCAGTCCATACTTCAACAGTACGTGAACCGAGAACTTGCAGATGTAAAGGCTGGATTTAGAAAAGGCAGAAGAACCAGAGATCAAATTGCCAACATCTGCTGGATCACAGAAAAAGCAAGAGAATTCCACAAAAACATCTGCTTCACTGACTACTAAAGCTTTTGACTGTGTGGATCACAACAAACTGTGGAAAATTCTTAAAGAGATAGGAATACCAGACCGCCTTACCAACCTCCTGAGAAATCTGTATGCAGGTCAAGAAGCAACAGTCAGAACCGGATATGGAACAACAGACTGGTTCCAAATTGGGAAAGAGTACATCAAGGCTGTATTTTGTCACCCTGCTTATTTAATTTACATGCAGAGTACATCATGTGAAATGCTGGGCTGGATGAATCACAAGCTGGATCAAGATTGTGGGGAGAAATATCAATAACCTGAGATAAGCAGATGACACCATCCTAATGGCAGAAAGTGAAAAGGAACTAAAAATAAAAAGCCTCTTGACGAAGGTAAAAGAGGAAAAGTGCAAAAGCTGGCTTAAAACTCAACATTCAAAATACTAAGATTAAGGCATCTGGTCCCATCACTTCATGGCAAACAGATGGGGGAAAAGTGGAAACAGTGACAGACTTTATTTTCTTGGTCTCTAAAATCACTGTGGACAGTGACTGCAGCCACGAAATTAAAAGATGCTTGCTCCTTGAAAGAATATCTATGACAAATCTAGATAATGCATTAAAAAGTGGAGACATCACTTTGCCAAAAAAGGCCTGCCTAGTCAAAGCTATGGTTTTTCCAGTAGTCATGTATGGATGTGAGAGTTGGACCAGAGAAGGCTGAATGCTGAAGAACTGATGCTTTCAAACTATGGTGCTAGAGAAGACTCTTGAGTCCCTTGGACTGCAAGGAGATTAAACCAGTCAATTGTAAAGGAAATCAGTCCTAAATATTCATTGGAAGGACTGATGCTGAAGCTGAAGTTCCAATACTTTGGCCACCTGATGCGAAGAGCTGATTCACTGGAAAAGATCCTGATGCTGGGAAAGATTGAGGGCAGGAAAAGAAGGGGGCAACAGAGGATGAGATGGTTGGATGGCATCACTGACTCAATGAACATGAGTTTGAGCAAAGTCTGGGACATACTGAAGGACAGGGAAGCCTGTTGTGCTACAATGCAGTCCTTCGGGTCACAAAGAGTCAGACTTGACCGAGCGAGTGAACAATGACTACTACTTCTACTTAAGAGTTTCTTCTCAGAAAGAGAGCTTACAAAAATTATGGCCTGCCTATTAAAAATAAATGCACTGTGCCTCATTCCCTCAAACAAAAGAGCACATTAACATATTAACAGTACTCACCCCTAACAAACCAACAAAGAATAGACAGAAGCAGCCACACTAGTTGTGTGCTACTGACACCGGACAGAATTTTGCAAAAGAGTTGGAGACTGTATTCAACACTTACATCTTGTTCCTACGCAATTTAGAAATAACTGCCTTAGACTTTACATTGTAACCTTTAACTTTTTCCAGAGATCTAGCTCTTAAAATTATTTAGTTATCAAGTACATCTCACGTGGTTTTTGTCACATTTCAGTTTTTAAGAATCCGTGACAAGTCTTTACTTGTCAAAACTTTATAATGCTACTCTTAATAAGATCAATAACTTGACCATAAAATCAAATTCCAAAATGAGGTAATTACAGTTATAGAGAAGCATCAAGAGGCCAGAAAAAAGAAGATGCCCTTCTGTCATAAATTAATGCATTAAAGTTCACAGTAACCCATGTGAATCCTTGTTACAGTACTAAGGCAAATAGAAGCCTTTTGGTCTAGCGAGTTGGCATTTGATCTTCATGCTCTAGCAAGCTTAAGCTGAAGGCCACAGAAGCATATAATGTAGGAAATTTTAGAGATGAAAGGGGAGTCTGCTCAACTACAGTAATTTTCAAATGGGTATTCTATGTAATTATACTCCAGGAGATGTTAACATGTTGGCCACGACAAAATTCGCTCTCTGGCCATGTACGTTTGAGAAATGCTTCGATAACCTTTCCCTGGAAGCTTCCACTCTGGAAGTTTATGTGTGTATTAGCACAGTAGGGCTAGAAGTCTTGTGGTTAAAAGCAAATGAAAAGTTAAGCCTGATCTAAACCAATATTCTTCCATACTGAGCTTGCCTGGTAAGAATAAGGTAAAGAATCTGCCTGCGATGCAGAAGAACCAGGTTTGATCCGTGGATTGGGAAGATCCTCTGGAGGAGAGCATGGCAACCCACTCCAGTATTCTTGCCTGGAGAATCCCTAAGGACAGAGGAGCCTGGCAGGCTACAGTCCAAGGGGTTGCAAAGATTTGGACACGACTGAGCAGCTAAGCACAGGACATGCCTGCTCCCATATTATTTGCTACAGAACTCTGTTTGGAGGTAGTAAGAGCATTAATGGATTCAGAAGAGTGTTCAGGGAAAATAGTTTGGAAAACTCTGATTCTATGAAATTCTCTTAGATGACAAAACTGAGGCCTAGATAGATAACACCCGGTCAGCAGAACAAAGGTCTTGAATGAAATCTCTCCTTTCCAGACCAGAGTTCTTTCACGTAGTTTAACTACTAAATAGGACTTCTTTGACTGCATATACTCAAACATTTAATTCTGTCTGCCTGCAATGCGGGAGACCCGGGTTTGATCCCTCTGTTGGGAAGATCCGTGGAGAAGGAAATGGCACCCCATTCCAGTACTCTTGCCTGGAAAATTCCATGGACTGAGGAGCCTGATAGGCTACAAGTCCATGGGGTCACAAAGAGTCGGACACCACTGAGCGACTTCACTTTCACTTTATATTTACATTTTGGTTACGCTATTACATTTCCAGGTTTGTATATTAAGTTAGATATTTTTACTTCTTACAGTCTAGTCTCTGGCTCCTAATAATCAGGGTCACCCGGAGATCTGCTATTGTCTACTAAATTCTGGGGAATGATTTAGTTCTGAGCAGCTGAAAGTAATCATTTTAAAAGAAAGCATTGGTACTACAACTGGTTTTAATTTACTCTAGTTCTAACTTCTGTCAGCGCAAGGAAATAGCCGTTGTTTATCAGGTGAAGAGTCAGCACATAAAACTGACGTGTAATCCACAGTAAAACACAAGACATAATAATGTCTACATCAAGTCAGCCAATACCATCAAAACTAAGGGATCTTTGTCCTTCTACAGTTCAGGGCTTACTTGTCAGGCAAAAACTTAAGTTTCCTATCTTTTTTGTATTTATTTTTAAAAATGTTTTGACTGCTTTAGTCTCCAGATTTTTCCCATCTTTCTTTCTCAAACCCTACAGAACTCTGTAAGTGTAGGAATAACCAAAACATAATGTATTTGACTTTAAAAGAGTAGTTGTGTGTTACTCCCCTTTCCTCCCCTGGGTAGGCGAGAATGAAGGAAAACTAACAAGTGACTATTGTTATGGTGCAACTTTAAAAGGCTTGAGAATCAAAGGTGATGCCTGTTAACAACTTCCTTATGACTAATGTGACTTCCTCTAATAAACTTCTACACTCCTTTCCAGCCCCCACCCCCCACCCTCTACATGGACAATTAACCAGGGCGGGCATTCTCGTCTCTTCAATCATGAACCCCTCCAAATGCAAGAGACAGTATGATGATGCCTCGATTCCAACAAAGAAGTGAGTCCGCGCGATCTGCTCACACAGGTGCGACCGCCGCCCCGACCCCGCGTACCGCGCGCCCCTGCGCAGGAGGCTCGGCCCGGCCACCCGACGCCCCGGCTCCGCCTCTGGCCCCCGGGGCCCCGGGCCGCCCTCGCGCGGCCGCCGCCGCCCGGCCCCGGCCCGCCAGTCCCGCCTTCATGGAAACCACGGGGCGGGCGGCCGGCGGGTTTCGCGGCTTCCAGGCGGGGTTCAGGCGGCAACACCCCCGAGGCTACCGCGGGCGGACCAACCGGGCGTCCCAGCGGCTCAGGAACTAGCCGGGCCGGGGAGGCCGCTCCGAGCCGGAGGCCGCGGCCTCGCAGCCGCGCTGGGGGAGGCGGGGCGGGGACGCTGTTACCTGCCGGGGGCTCGGCCGCTCCTGCCGGCGCCGCTCTCCTGGCAACCGCGGCAGCGACACGGAGGTCGGGAGCCGGACGGCCTAGTGACAGCTCCCAGTGTGCACCGCGCCCGCGCCCACGCCGGCGTCGACGTCCGTGGCCCTCCATCCCCGCCCCCGGTCCGTTCCTCGCCTCCCGGCGCTCGTTGTCGCCGCAGCGCCCTCAAGCGGACTATCGCGGAAGCGGCCCATCGTCACCAATGAACCGAGTAGACCTGTAGCCGGTGTTTTCCATTCGCCGGTGTCAGCCTCATCAGGATGGATGAAGAGATGGAAGGGATGCTAGGAGTTGAAAATAACTTTTAAATATTCTTCAAGCAACGATTTAAGTGTTTATTTAAATTGTTTAACTGATTCCTCAATATTTAATGTGAGGAACTCCAAACCTAGAGAGATTAAAAGACTTGGGAAGTTAGAAAACAAATAGTTGCTATCACATTAGGAGCTATTCTGATTGCAGAACTCGAGAATCACGTAGTTACAAGGAGAATTGCACCCTGGTGCCTAAAATGTAGGGTCAAATATGGTTTCTTTTGCAAATGTGACTATATATCAAATATAACAATTCTTAAAAATAATCAAACATAAATTGTGAAGAGAATGCTGCATTAAGAATGTTACATAGGAAATTCCCAGCTGGTACAGTGCCTAGAATTCTGCACTTTTGCTGCCGTGATCCAAGTTCAAGCCCTGGTCTGGGAACTAAGATCCTGCAAGAGGCCCAGTGCACAAAAAAAAAAAAAAAAAAGAAAAGAAAAAGAAAGAATGTTACATATTTCAATATATGTTAGTACTTAAGCACTTAATAGCCTTGAACATTAAAGGTGGAAGATAGGAGGAGCCAAAACAATGGAGAAAAATAATAAATTAATATAGCATATATATGTAAGGAAGAGAAAAGAGTTTTGTTTAAGCCAAATTGATGACCATAACCTCGGAGAGATAGATTCAAGAAGCACTTGAATTTTTCCACTGGACTACAAAATGGGGGTGGGTTATAAAGGCAGAAGGTCCCCAAATCATAAGATATTTGTCAATAATTAGGATTGGAGCTGACAAAGAAGGGTGCTTGTCATGTAAGGGTTGACTGAGGTCTGAAATGGTTACATAGTACAAGAGGAGAGCTTGAGACTATAAAGTTGCAACTGGCAGCTGCTGGCAGCAAGGCTCATTGGTGTCCTTGGATGTGATACAGTTCAGAAACTTTCTCAGTAATACAAGCACATGTCTGAAACCATGACCATGGTGGCCACGTGGCTCCCTTTGGAATATCTGAACCACAAATCCTCGATTTTTTAATGCATTTTTTACTTTAATGGTTGAAGTAGATGTATGATGCTTTTTTTTTTTTTGGCTATACTAGTTAGCACTTGGGATCTTAGTTCCCTGACCAGGGATTGAACCCATGCTCACTGCAGTGGAAGCATAGTCTTAATATCCCTGGATCACCAGGGAGATCCCCAGTGCATATTTAATAGGCCACAAATAGGCTGTTTGGGTTAGCCTAAAGTTCCAGTTAAATCATGTATAAGCCAGCATGTTTCTTAATATGTGAAATTTTCTTCCATCAAAACCATCATCTTTTGTCACCATGGAGATGAAATAGCAGTAAACTTCTTTTAACTGCGCTTTTACCTTCATCCATGATTTTGAATTATTCTGATGGATACAGGAATTTGTGAGGCAAAACAATAAACTTTAATAACTCTAAATATGGATTTTAGAAAAAAATGTCTTGAACTAGTATCTTTAGGAACATGACTTTATTATTTGCTTACAAAATATTCAAATTAACCTGTTCAGTGTAATAATTATGACTTCAAAATGATAAAATGGAAAATCAATAAACATATTAATACAATTTTCTACATACAAGTAATCATTGTTTCTGTTTTTTTTTTTTTTTTTTTAAGCCTCTTGTTTTAAAATAATCGTTATAATTCTACCTTGGCCTTACATTTTAATATTTTCCCATGATAAGTACTTACATTATACTGGATCCTTTACTGGGTCAAACGTTCCAAAATCATCTGCCAGTAGTGAGACAGGCCTCGGACCCGGGACCCTTTGCTGCAGTGCTGCAATGCTTGCTCCTGGACACACCTCTCCTCCAGCAACAAAATACAAACAAACTATATGGGACTAAAAGTAGCTGTGTGCATGTGCAGTTAGGGCAAATTCTGGACAAGAGATACAAAGAGACCAAAAAGTGGGAGACCACTCCCTCTTCCTGCAACAGGGGGCCCAATAAAGCCTTGCCTGGATTTCTTGTCTGGCTTCAGGTCAATTTCTATTCAGTAAGGATACCAAGGGGAGAAGGCAATGGCACCCCACTCCAGTACTTTGCCTGGAAAATCCTGTGGATGGAGGAGCCTGATGGGCTACAGTCCATGGGGTGGTTAGGAGTCGGACACGACTGAATGACTTCACTTTCACTTTTCACTTTCATGCATTGGAGAAGGAAATGGCAACCCACTCCAGTGTTCTTGCCCGGAGAATCCCAGGGACGGGGGAGCCTGGTGGGCTGCCGTCTCTGGGGTTGCACAGAGTCGGACACGACTGAAGCGACTTAGCAGCAGCAGCAAGGATGCCAAGAACCCTAGCCAGTAACAGTAACAATGAGATTACAGATTTCCCTGAGTCCGTTTTTACTTTTGCAAAAGTGAAGAGTAGAAATGTACATATAGAGTCATTCTCATCTTCCTCTTTTCAAAAGTTATAGGAATGCTTATGGAGAGAGTGTGGAGAGAAGAGAACTCTTGCATTCTTGGAGGGAATACAAATTGATACAATCACCATGGAGAACAATTAAAGTTCCTTAAAAAACTAAAAACTACCAAATGACCTAACAATCCCACTACTAGGCATATATCCTGAGAAAACCATGTATCCTAATGTTCACTGCTGCTGCTGCTAAGTCACTTCAGTCGTGTCCAACTCTGTGTAACCCCATAGACGGCAGCCCACCAGGCTCCCCTGTCCCTGGGATTCTCCAGGCAAGAACACTGGAGTGGGTTGCCATTTCCTTCTCCAATGCATGAAAGTGAAAAGTGAAAGTGAAGTCACTCAGTCGTGTCCAACCCTCAGCGACCCCATGGACTGAAGCCTTCCAGGCTCCTCCATCCATGGGATTTTCCAGGCAGGAGTACTGGAGTGGGTGCCATTGCCTTCTCCTGCATCACTATTTACAAAAGCCAGAACACAGAAGCAATCTAAAAGTCCATCTACAGATGAATGGATAAAGAAGATATAGTATACATATATGATGGAATATTGCTCAACCATAAAAAGGAACGAAAGTGGGTCATTTGTAGTGATGTGGATGAACCTAAAGTCTGTCATATAGCATGGAGTCAGAAAAATACTGTGTATTAACGCATACATATGAAATCTAGAAAAATAGTACTGATTAGACTATTTGTAGGGCAGGATAGAGAGGCAGACATAGAGAACAAACTTGTAGATATATGTGTGTGTGTGTGTGTGTGTATATATATATATATATATACATATAATGTAAGGGCTTCCCTGGTAGCTCAGCTGGTAAAGAATCCGCTTGTAATGCAGGAGATTCTGCTTCGATTCCTGCGTCAGGAAGATTCCCTGGAGAAGGGCTAGGCTACCTAACTCCAGTATTCTTGGGTTTCCCTGGTGGCTCAGATGGTGAAGAATCTGCCTGCAATGTGGGAGACCTGGGTTCAATGTCTGGGTTGGGAAGATCTCTGGAGGGGGGCATGGCAACCCACTCCAGTATTCTTGCCTGGAGAATCCCCATGGACAGAGGAGCCTGGTGGATTACAGTCGATGGTGTCACATTAGAGTCGGACAGGACTGAGCAACTAAGCACAGCACCGCATATATTATGTAAATACTACTCTCTCTCTCTCTATATATATGTATGTATGTATGTGGAGAAGGAAATGGCAGCCCACTCCAGTGTTCTTGCCTGGAGAATCCCAGGGACGGGGGAGCCTGGTGGGCTGCCGTCTCTGGGGTCGCACAGAGTCGGACACGACTGAAGCAACTTAGCAGCAGCAGCAGCATGTATGTATGTATGTATGTATGTATGTATGTATGTATATGGGGCTTCCTGGGTGGCTTAGTGGTAAAGAATCCTCCTGCAATACAGAAAATGCAGGAGACGCCACAGGTTTGATCCCTGGTTCAGGAAGATCCTCTGGAGGAAGGCATGGCAACCCACTCCAGTATTCTTGCCTGGAGAATCCCAGGGACAGAGGAACCTGGCAGGCTACAGTCCATAGGGTCACACAGAGTCGGACAAGCCTGAAGCCACGGAGCATGCATGCACACATGCATGTATATTTCGTGGGATTGCAAAGAGTCGGACAGAACTGAGCGACTAACACACACACACACATATATGCTATCTTGTTTTTGAAGATATACACTACCATGTGTAAAACAGATAGCTAGTGGGAAGCAGCTGTATAGCACAGGGAACTTGGCTTAGTTCTCTGTTATGACCTAGAGGGGTAGGACTGGGGGAGACTCAAGAGGGAAGAGATACATATATATAGATAGATAGATAGATACACTGACACACACATAGCTAATTCAGGTTGTTGTTCAGCAGAAACAAACACAACATTATAAAGCAATTATACTCTAATCAAAAAAATAAAACATCAGAAACAAAATAACACAGGTTATGGGAATGCTTAATCCTGTGCTTCATGATACTGGACTTAACCATACTCTCTCTTGTGCAGACAACAGAGAACTTCTCAAAGTTTTGCAACCCTTTCCATTCTGGAGCCTTCTGGTCTAAATTGGGAAGCGGCAGCTAAGTCAGTCCTGGCCATTTGTTGCCTCAAGACAGAGGAGAACTATCAAACACAGACCAGGATTTATAAAAACAAAACAAAAAACCAAAGAGACTATAGTTCATTAAAACAAAACCAAATTGAAGGTAAAGTGCATCTGGGGTGAGGAATTGGGCTCTAGACCCTGCTGGGGATAAATGCTTGCCTACCCCTCTCGTCCAGTCTCATCTCTCCCCAAGCTACCCAAAGCAGTGTTCTGCGGTCCGACCTTGAAGGTCATTTACAGGGAGCCTGGTGCATCAGGTCGCGCCCTTAAGAAGCGGAGTGGAAGAACAGTTTGGCTTCCCCGTTGCCACCTTTTCTCTGAGCTCTGACCCAAAGGCCGGCTTTGAAAGCGCTCACTCTCACTGATGGAATCCACGCGGCGGCGCGCTCTCCGCCCGGCAGGTGGCGCTGTGGGCTGGCGGGCACCCGAGCTCCAGGTCCTAGAGGCCCGCGCGGCCGCCACCGCGGCCGCGGTTCCTGCTCAAGCCGCACGTGCAGCCGCTTTCCGGCCCCGGTGGCCGGGTCTCCAGAGCTCTCGGCTGAGCGTCCGCATGGCGGCGGTTGCAGCGGAGGCGCGCGTGTTCCTGGAGGTGCGGAGACGGCTGCAGAGCGCGCTGCTGATTCTGGGGTAAGGCGGGCGGTGGAGTCTGGCCTCCCAGGCGCAGCCGTCCTCGCTTTAACGCCGCCCCGGCCGGCTCCGCCTCTCTCGGAAGGATAGGGTTTTGAATTTCTTTTTTCCAGTTGCTTAGAGCGAGCCTCTGGGTTCCTTAAAGTGGAGTACCCTCTCCACACATGCAAACCGCGCGCCCCGGTTGCCCACCCCGCCTCACCTTCTTCCCAGTTAGCATCACCCGGGGGCTTTCTAGAAATGCATGGTCTCAACCCCATAGCCGACCTGCTGAATCGGAACTTCACGATTCCCGGGATTCAGATGCACATTAAAGTTTGAGGATCCCTAATGTGCAACACTTTTGACAGTGCCCCATGCTTCCAACAAAACAGTGCAAAAAATACGTTGCCCCTTTGGGATCCTCGTTATCTGTTCTAATATGAGAATTTCCTATTTTGTAAATATACTCCTTTTGTTGTTGGTTTGGTTTCTGCACAAGCTGTTCTCTATGCAGAGGAACGCACGCACCCGTTCAATAAATGTGTCTTCCGTGAACAGCTAGCAAGGGTTTCAGGCTTCTTTTTGGAGCTGTTTCTTTCTTTCATATTCGTAGTTCCAAGAAGAAATCTGCAATAACTTGCTGTTCATTACACAGACATAAAACTTTCAGGAAAAGTGTTCTCCTGTTTGGTTTGGTGATGTATGGTACCTCGACTGTTCACTGTGACCACTGTTTCAAGTAGAGTGAGTTAGATGTTAAAATCCTGAGAAGTTGATTACACAGAACCACTCTGAAGGTAGACTTCACTCTGATGCTTAGCCTTCTCTTTCCCTGACACCAGCCAGGTACCCGGTGTAGTGGTTTTGCATTTGGCATGAGCACTGGTTTCAATCCTAGCTTTACTTCAC
This sequence comes from Bos taurus, assembly GCF_002263795.3. Taxonomy (NCBI): domain Eukaryota; kingdom Metazoa; phylum Chordata; class Mammalia; order Artiodactyla; family Bovidae; genus Bos; species Bos taurus. The sequence goes on along the minus strand of NC_037336.1, from coordinate 22,957,535 downwards.
CAGAGTAGAATCCTTTAATTTGATTTTTTTCAATTGTAAAATAGGGATTCTTTCTTTCTCTTTTTCTGCTGTGTCTTCCCTTTCTCAAATCATGAGTTCAAAGAAGTGCTTCATGTCCAATTCAAATTCACCTTGTAAAGTTATTCTGAGCCCAAAACCTTAGGCAAAAGGAAACAAGACAACATCCTTACTTCCCCTCATCAAAGGAACCCTTCATGCTTCCCCTGGATAACTCTTCCTTCTTTAAGCTAGTTAAGAAACCTAACGTTTCATTGTCCCTAGTGTTCTTTGGCTGTTGAGCTTTACCACCAGTCAATTGCTCCAACCCAAAAAGTAACTACTATTCTAATTTCATTCAGCAAAGATCAGTTTGCCATTTCTTGAATCATGCATAAATGGATTCATATAGTATGTACTTGTTTGTTTCTGGTTTCTTCTACTGTGTTTCTGAGATTCATGTTTCATCTATTAATATGTTATCACATGGCTCAATAGTCCGTTCATTTTTTTCCTGCCAAGTAGTTTTCCACTGTATGAATATATGACAATTCATTATTCATTCTTCTATTGATGGATATTTTGTGTGATTCTCAAGCCAGCTTATTATGAATAAAACTTGTACATTGTTGTATTTGTGCTGGGTCATACGGTATGTGCTCAGCCATGTCTGACTCTTTGCGGCCCCATTGACTGTAGCCCACCAGCCCCCTCTGCCCATGGAGCTTTCCAGGCAGAAATACTGGAGTGGGTTGCCACTTCCTACTCCAGGAGATCTTCCTGACCCAGGGATCAAATCCATATCTCTTGTGTCTCCTGCACTGGCAGGCAGATTCTTTATAACTAGTGCCATCTAGATGACTTTACTTAATGGGAAACTGCTGAAGGAAGTGTTCTCCAAAGCTGTTTATACCAGTTTATACTCTAGCCAGGGGGAAAAAAAAAAAAAAAGAATTCCAACACATTCACTTTCTAGTCCGCATTGAGTGTTGTCAGTTTTGGATTTTAGCTAATCTAGTGGATTAAAGTCGGAGAAGGCGATGGCACCCCACTCCAGTACTCTTGCCTGGAAAATCCCATGGATGGAGGAGTCTGGTGGGCTGCAGTCCATGGGGTCGCTAGGAGTTAGACACGACTGAGCGACTTCACTTTCACTTTTCACTTTCCTGCATTGGAGAAGGAAATGGCAGCCCACTCCAGTGTTCTTGCCTGGAGAATCCCAGGGACGCGGGAGCCTGGTGGGCTGCCGTCTCTGGGGTTGCACAGAGTTGGACACAACTGAATCGACTTAGCAGCAGCAGCAGCAGTGGATTAAAGTAGTATCTCATTGTCATTTTAATTTGTATTAATTAAATACAAGATTTATTAATTAAATACAAGATTAATAATGTTGGGCACCTTTTCATTTGCTTTTTGGTCATTCATATATGTTCTTTTGTCAAGTGTCTTCTAATATCCGGTTGTCTTATTGTTGAATTTTAAAGAGTTCTTTGTATAGTCTGGAAATAAGATCTTTTTTGTTTGTGCCTGTGAGTATGAGACTATTCTCTCCTTATCTGTAGCTTTTCTTTTAATTTTCTTAATAGTGCCTTTTAATGAACAGAAAGTCTTAAGCATAGTGAAGTCCAGTGTACTGCACCTTTTTTTCTTTAACAATTGGTGTTTTTTGTGTCTTAAGAAATCTTTGCCTACCTCCAAGTCGTAAGACTTTTTCCTATGTCTATTTTCTAGGAATTGCATTGTTTTACCATTTACATTTAGGTCTGTGATCATGTCAAATTACTTTTTGCATTTGGCATCAGGTAGGTGCCAAAGTTTTTTTTTTTAAGAATATCTCCATTTGTTCCATCACCGTTAATTAAATACCTGTCATTTCTTTCATTGAAATAACTCAGTATATTTGTCAGAAATCAGCTAACTACACTGTTTTCATGTTATGTCTTTTTTACCCTTTTACTCTCAACCTGTGTCTTTATATGTAAAATTTTAAAAGCTTGTACTAAGTGGAGTTTAAAAAAAAAAATCCATTCTGACAGTCTCTTTATTTTAATTGGAATTTTTAGTCTATTTACAGTTAGTGTAAATGATATTATTATTCTTTTCCTAATCCTAAAAGAAATACTTCTAGCATCTCATCATTAAGTGTGATAATTTTGACTTTTTGGAAAAAGTCTGTTTGGTACATTGCATAGTCCCTTTCTGCTGCTGCTGCTGCTGCTAAGTCGCTTCAGTCATGTCCGACTCTGTGCAACCCCAGAGACGGCAGCCCACCAGGCTCCCGAGTCCCTGGGATTCTCCAGGCAAGAACACTGGAGTGGGTTGCTATTTCCTTCTCCAATGCAGGAAAGTGAAAAGTGAAAGTGAAGTCGCTCAGTCGTGTCCAACTCCTAGCGACCCCATGGACTGTAGCCTACCAGGCTCCTCCGTCCATGGGATATTCCTAGTTTACTAAAGGTTTTCATCATGAATAGACATTGTGTTTTCTGTAATGATTTCTGCACGTATTGTGATGGTCCTATTTTTTTCCCTTTATTCTTTATATATGTGAATTGCATTAGGAAAATCTATTTATGTTAAACCATCTTATCATTCCTGGGATAAACCTTGGCCATTCATTAAATCCAAGATGTTTACAGAGTTCCTGTTCTAGGGCCCAAACTAAGATTCTAGGTGCTAGGTATACAGCTAGATGAAAATACAGCAAAGATGAAAGTATTTGCTCTCAATGAGCTTATAGTCTAATGGTGGCAAGAGGTGGGCCGAAAACACACAAATATAAACACACAAGGCTTTAGGAAAAGTAAAACAGGAAAAGGGATAGGGAAAAAAAATTCCAACCCTTTATTCCAAATGAAAAACTAACATTGGAACAATAAACTGAAAGGGGTGATGTTTGGAAATGTACGATACCTAGTGAAAGACTGTCACCCTCCGAGAGAACAGAAATAGGAAGGGGTGCTTGGTTCAGAGAGATGTGGATGGGCCGGTGGAGCACATAGTAAAGGCTATTACAGTGATGTGCTCTCCAGGAAATGGAAATAACCACCAGGAAATGACCTACTCCAGGAAAACCAATGACCTTCCTCCAGGAAAACCAACCAAACAAAAATCCTTTCTGATCTGCAGCATTTATTGATTCCTGAGGTGTAAATACTTTCACCGTAGATGATGTCAAACTACCAAAGTGAGGTCAGTTGGTTTGCATAATACCTGGAATTTTAACAACTGCCTCTAGCATATCACTGGGTCTTAGAGACCATTGAAAGGACCCTAGCTTGGACTCAGTGAGATGCGAAGTCATTAGGTAGGTTCAAGCAGTTTCTGAAAAAACACAAGAGAATAGTGACAAAAGCCTCACAGGTAAAAAGTGTGGGCAATTAGGGTCTCAAAAACTTTGTTTTGAAACAATCGTGAACTTGAGGGTAAGTTGCTGTCACTCTTGAATATTTTTTTTTACTCTGAATTTTCCTACAAATGAGAACATTCTCCTACACAACCAGCATGCAACTCTCAAAACTGGGAAATGTGTTACTGCTGTCTTACAGTCTGACCTTATTCTGGTGTTTCCAGTTGTCTACTTAATATCTGTAAAAGCGAAGGAATCCAGTTCAGAGTGATGCCCTGCATCCCCATGTTTTCTTCATCTCTTTCAGTCTAGAAGACGTCCTCGGTTTTCCTTGACTTTAATGATACAGCTTTGAAGATTCCAGCCCAATTATTTTGTAGAATATCCCTCCATTTGGTTTTGTCTTATGTTTCCTCAAGATTAGATTCAGGTTGTACATCTTTGGCAGGAATATCACAAAATTGATGCTGTGTTCTCATTGCATCCTGTGGCACATGATTTTGATTTATTCAATTAAAGTTCATGTTAACTTTGAGAACTTAAATAAGGTGGTATCTGCCAGGCTTCTTCACCATAAATTACCCTTTTTCTTTTCATTATCAATAAGTATTAATTGGAGAGCTGCTTTGAGAGTTTGGGAATGCCCTATTCCTCCTCATACTTTCATTTTATTCAGATTTATTTATTTATTATTATTTTTAGTTAAGGTACAGTCACTCAGTTATTTACACCCATCTCAGTATGGTGGTTGTGTTTCATTCAGTGGGTTACTTTTTTTTTTTCCTCAAATTACAACCAGATATGGCCAGGGAAGTCCCTTCAAGATGATGTCTGTTTCTTTGCTTGCGTTTTTTTTTTTTTTTTTTAGTCTTTGATTTCTTCTTTACTTAGTTTCGGAGAAGGCAATGGCACCCCACTCCAGTACTTTGCCTGGAAAATCCCACGGATGGAGGAGCCTAGTGGGCTGCAGTCCATGGGGTCACTAAGAGTCAGACACGACTGAGCAACTTCCCTTTCACTTTTCAGTTTCATGCACTGGAGAAGGAAATGGCAACCCACTCCAGTGTTCTTGCCTGGAGAATCCCAGGGACGGGGGAGCCTGGTGGGCTGCCGTCTATGGGGTCGCACAGAGTCGGACACGACTGAAGTGACTTAGCTTAGCTTACTTAGTTTCACAGTAAGATATTCCAGACTCAGGCTCATCTCATTCTTTTCTTGTCCCAATCCTGGATGTAGTTATTTTTTCCAAGGAACTCTGTTTTGTTTCTTTTTTTTTTTTTCCATTTGTTTTTAAGTAGAAAATGACCTTTAGAAACCAAGATCTGGGTATAGAGTGTGCTCATTACTATTGGAGTGTCACTTCTCCCAGACCCTCTACTAGACAGAACTAGTCTGTGTATGGCATATGTATTATGCTTATGTATTCATGTATAGTGTGTGTTTGTAAATATATCATAATACACCTATATTTATTAACTTTATTTATTACTTTGGTGCAAATGTAATTTTGGTTTTGAATTATGAATTTTATATCAAGTTGCTCAGTGGTGTCTGACTCTGTGACCCCACAAACTATACAGTCCATGGAATTCTCCAGGCCAGAATACTGGAGTGGGTAGCCTTTCCCTTCTCCAGGGGATCTTCTCAACCAAGGGATCAAAGCCAGGTCTCCTGCATTGCAGGTGGACTCTACCAACTGAGCCACCAGGGAAGCCCTAAGAATACTGGAGTGGGTAGCCTATCCCTTCTCCAGTGGATCTTCCCAACCCAGGAATCAAACCAGGTTCTCCTGCATTGCAGGTGAATTCTTTACCAGCTGAGATACCAGGGAAGCCCTAGGAACCATTACAATCAATGCATTTTTGCCAATGAGAAATAAGTTTGTTTATACCTATAGCATAAAAATCTGTGCTTGGGGATTGGACAAACTCTTGGAAAGCATTTTCTGCCTCCTGCTGGTTGTGGAAGCATTTTCCCTGCAAAAAATGTATTGGCAAGAGTTCATGGGAATATGGCAGATGAGGCAAAACTTCAAAGACCAATCTGTTCAACTTTGAAGCATTGATTGTGTGATGTGCAGTCAGGCCTTGTTGTGGAGAAGAATAGGGCCCTTTTTGCTGACCCCTCCCTTTTGCAGGCATCCATCAGTTTGCTAAGCATAGTTCTCAGATGTAATGGTTTTGCCAGAGTTCAGAAAGCTGTAGTGGATCGAATGGGCAGCAGATCACCAAACAGTGGTGACCACTACCTTTTTTTTAGTGCAAGTTTGGCTTTGGGAAGTAGTTTGTAGCTTCTTCTCTGTCCAGCCATTGAGCTAGTTATTACCAGTTGTATAAAATCCATTTTTTGTTGCATGTCACAGTCCGATGAAGAAATGGTTCATTGTTGTGTAGAATAAGAGAAGACAGCACTTCAAAACAATGATTTCTTTGATGTTCAGTCAGCTCATGAGGCACTCACTTACCAAGCTTTTTCACCTTTCCACTTTGCTTCAAATGCTGAATGACTGTAGAATGCTTGATGTCCAGTTGTTCAGCAACTTCTCCTGAGGTTGTAAGAGGATCAGTTTCGATGATGCTCTCAGTTGGTTGTTGTCAACTTCTGATGCCCAGCCACTGCGCTCCTCGTCTTCAAGGCTCATCTCCTTTGCAAAACTTCTTGAACCACCAGTGCGCCGCATGATCATGAGTAGTTCCTGGGCCATGTGTGGTGTTGGTGTTGCAAGTTGTTTCCACTGCTTTACAAACCATTTTGAATTCAAATAAGAAAATCACTGGAATTTGCTTTTTCTGTAGCATCATTTCCATAGTCTAAAATAAAATAAATAGCAAGTAATAAATCATTGGCAAAAAATTGGGAATGTGCATTAAAATGATATATAACATAATCACATTTATTTAGAATGTAATCCAATATCAAATAGCAAATTTCAGCACTTGCAAAAGTGCAGGTACTTTTGTGCTAACCTAAAATATGCATTGGAAATCATGATTTTGCCCAAGTGTTTCAGATTCTAGTCTACTACCACAGGATCCATTGTGGTTTTCTCCCTTGCCCTCTTTGTAGCTGTTCTCCCCCCGTGCGAATCCTGGCTTCCACTATCCTCATGCCGTGTATTAGTATACTCGGTAAGTTTCACTCTGTGTAGAGTTTTCCACTGGCATTCTTTCCTACTTCCCTTCCCTCCACTCTTTATTGACACCTACCTCATCTGCTTGGCTCTGTTATAGACTGAATGTTTTGGTTCCCTAAGAATTCAGGGAATGCTGAAGCCCTAAATCCCAATGCCAGGGTGTTAGGAGATGGGGCCTGTGGGAGATAATCAGTTTTCAATGAGGTCATGAGGGTGGAGCCACTATGATGGGATTCCTGTCCTTAGAGGAAGACACACCAGAGTTTCCTATGCCTGCCATATGAGGAGACAGAAGGCCAAGATGGAGGCCCTCTCCAAGAGCGGAGTCTGTCAGCTTCTTGATCTTGAACTTCCCAGACTCTGGAACCATAAGAAATCAATGTTGTTTAAGCCGTCCATTCTGTGGTGTGTTGTTATGGCCACCTGAGCAGACCAAGACGGGCCCAGAAACTCCATGGTGAGACGGGGCATCCTCGCTGGGCGGCCCTCCTGGCTGCCACTCTCCTCCCCCTGTGGGGTTTCTCACGTCTACCCCAGGCCACGGTGGTGCTCCTGCCCTTGGTCAGGTGCCTACCTTTCTCTGCCCTGTGTAACTGAGTCTTTCGGGAAGGGGCAGGGATAGGGGCAAGTGTGGTAAGCCAGGGATAGGGGGCCGGAGACCTGGGAACCTGGTGGTTTCCTTTGAGACACTTCCAATTGCCAACTGCACGGTTCAGCTTGAAAGTCACTGAAGTAACCAACTGGACAAATGGTGTCTGTAGAGCCGTGGTTGGCAAACATGGCCCATGAGCCAGATCTAATCTGTGGCCTGCTTTGGAACAGCCTGTGAGCTAAGAATAGATTTTATATTTTTTAAAGGGTTGTTAAGAAAAAGAAAAAGTAGACTGTGCCTCGGAGACCATATATGATCTATAAAACCTGAATATTCACCATCTGGCCTTTAATATAGAAAGTTTTCTGACATCTGCTTTAGAGGATTATTTCTTCAACATCATTTCTGAAGACTAGACTTTTGACTAAGTTTGATATTGTCTTCTCTGGAAAAGACTCAGGTTTTTTTTTTGTTTGTTTTGTTTTTTGTTTCTTAAATAATTTCTTGTTTAATTTCTTTTTAAAGTTTCTTGACCTTGCCAAGCACGGTGCGGGATCTGACTAGGGAACAGACCCTCGGCCGTGGCAGCAAAAGCTCAGAGTCCTAACCATTGGACTGCCAGGAAATTCCCAAGACTCTAGTTCTTGATTCTGTATTGCCAATTAAGTGCAGGTCCACATGCTTCAAAAAGGAACTAGCCATAAAATAATCTTACACCTTCCTAAGGCAAAATAGGAAGCCTGGCCAAGATTCACACATGAACACAGGGTGTGACCTCTCTACTTGGATGACGTTCAGGCAGGTGGCCCACCTTCTGCACTCCAGTGACACTGAGCAGATGGGCTGCTGCTGTGCTTTGCTGCTCTGGTCCAATGCTAAGCATGTTCCAGCTTCACAGGGGGATCATTTCTAGATGTCTTTATCCCCTTGTATACTTTTGGTGCTTGGTAGACAGCAGCTGTATTTTACTCTGTTACTACATCAAGTGATCTGTGTTTGTAGTGGGTTGGATCCTTTCTTGCCTGGTATTCGTACATCACTAGATTGTTCTCTTCATTCTTTTTTTATTCTTAAAATTGACAGAGTTTTTTTTTTTTTTTTCTCCTGTGCCTTTTGTTTTACGTACTCCTGGCCTCCTTATCGGAGAAGGCAATGGCACCCCACTCCAGTACTCTTGCCTGGAAAATCCCATGGTTGGAGGAGCCTGGTAGGCTGCAGTCCATGGGATTGCTAAGAGTCGGACACGACTAAGTGACTTCATTTTCACTTTTCACTTTCATGCATTGGAGAAGGAAATGGCAACCCACTCCAGTATTCTTGCCTGGAGAATCCCAGGGACGGGGGAGCCTGGTGGGCTGTCGTCTATGGGGTCACACAGAGTCGGACACGACTGAAGCGAATTAGCAGCAGCAGCAGCAGCAGGCCTCCTTATCAAAATCCTGTATATCAAATACCAATGCTTTACCCTAATTTACTATAAATAACATAAAACATCATTGAAATGCTGGTCTCAGAAACAATATGTCACTGACTCATCCGTTCATTATTTACATAACATTTATTTAGTGCTTAGGCCTGGGAGAGTCCCTGCCCTTCTCCACTGCTTCCATAGTCCCCTATGTTTATCATGAGTAAGTACAGCGTCATTTTAATGCTGTCTTGATCATTCCTATTTTTCTTGCCTGTCCCCTACTTGGGGTGGGGGCAGCGTACAGAGAGAATGCCCTGTTAGTCGTTGTCCTATTCCCAGTACCTAGCACATTGTAGAACCCAAAAAAGGGGTGTTGAGTAAGTGAATAAATGTCCAAACCACGCTAGGGTCAAGGGAAACAAAGGTGAATAAGCCACTGTCTTAGGCAACCTTGTTGAATTTTCTGGCCAGAAGTACTCTGATGAACTAGGGAGTGATGTCTGACCGACCAGCATTCCGCTGTGCTGGTTCACAGAAGCTGAAGACAGAAAGAGTGGTGAGACAGGAGAGGGGGTGTCCGGAAAGGAAGTGGCCTGCTGTGCAACAGAATGGCTGGAGGCGGCGAGGGGGCGGTGTTCAGGCTTCAGTACAGGGAGGAAGCCCAGGGTTAGAGGAGAGATTGGCACTCAGGATCATTAGCAAGGGAAAAAAGTGCATGCTTTAAATGCATGGTTAACATTAAAAAAAAAAGAATAGAAAAGAATGAAAAATGTGTCTGTGAACTTTAATGTTACATTGACAGAAGAAAGTACTCTGACCTCATTTAATAGATCCGTTTCTTTTATGACAGGTTCACTGCTGTTTTTTTATCCTGGGACAGTGACTAGACTCAGGGCCCTGATTGAAGAACAGAGGGCTCCTTGGCCATTTTAGTTTCTTTCATCGTCTGGTTTTCATCCATGTGAAATCATCTCTCGCCTGTTATTTCTAATTCCCAGGGATTCCAAGGAAGGAGGTCTGCCCATGGCTGTTTCGGTAACGCCGTCCTCGCTCCGGATGCAGAGCCCCGGCGGCTGCACGGAGCTCCGGCTGCCGGCAGGGGTCAGGCTCGCGCCGTCCACCTGCCGCGGGCTGCAGCACGTGCCCGGGGACGGGCTGCACCTGCGGCTACACGCGCGGGCCGAGAGCCGCCCCGGTGAGTAGCGCTGGCCTTTCTGTCTCTGCATTTGCTTTTTCATTATAAATCAAAGGTGATTTTTTTTTGGGGGGGGGGAGTTGAACTTTTCCCAAGTGAAGGGATCAGGCTCATCACCTGCAGGAAAGAGCTGAGGGTCCAAAAGATCTAAGTTTGTTTTTTTTGTTTGTTTTTTTGCCAACTCTGCTCATTATTAACTGCATGCAGTTGAACAGGTCAGTTTGTTTCTTTCAGCCTTTTTTAAGAGTCTTTTTTTTTTTCTTTTTCCTATGAGACTGTGTTTTTTAAGAGCAATTTCAGGTTCACAGCACAATGAAGCAAAAGGTACAGAGGTTTTCCTGTGTCCTCCCTGCTTTGTTTCTTTAACTGTAAAATAACCTGGCTCACAGAGTTGATAGGAAGATGAAATCAGAGGGCGAGTGTGCCAGACCTGGTTGATTTTAAAGCCTTGTATGAAGGCATTCATTCATCCAGCAAATATGAACTTTTGATCTAGGTGCTGGGGTATGCAAGTAGATAAGCTAGACGATCTCTGCCCTCATAGGGCTTACATTCTAATGGTGGAAACAAATATTGAACACACAAGTTACTTGGATACAGACTTAGGAGGAGGAGTGCCGTAGGAGGAGTAAAACAGAATAACAGTGTAGGGCATGACTAGGGGCAGATGAGAGTCAGGGAAGGTCACTCTGGGAGAGTGATATCTGACCAGAGAATGCAATGATGGGAAGAATCCCATACACGTAGAGACATTTCCAACTAGAGAGAGTAGGACATTGGGTTGGCCAAAGAGTTCTTTTGGATTTTTCCAGAAGATGTTAGGGGAAAACCCAAGCAAGGGTTTTGGCCAGCCCAGTAGAAAGATTCCGAATTGAAGTTTGATGCATATTGTTGTTGTGCCTGTTAGATTTCCAGTATTCTGTTATTGGCGTATGGATTCAGTAAGACCATAGAATCGTTTCTGAAAATAATTTAATGACCTTTTTGGTACATTTCCTCTCTTGCCATTTGAGTACTGTGCTTCAGAGGATTGAAAATGCTGTAAAAAGGGGAAGCGGAGGCTGTAATAAATGGCTGTGATGCTCATTCTCTGAGAAGGATTAAAGTTCTTAACAGCTGCATTTGGGATTTCTCTGTTGCCATGTGGATATGAAGCCTTTCATCTGAGCTGCAAGGAGCCCTGAGGCAGAGTCAGCAAGATGGTAACCAAGAGCTCTTGGGGAGATGTCAGGCATTCCTGGAGCCTCTGTCCTGGCGTTTGAAAAGAAAGAGAAGTAGAGGGAGTTTCACTTTTTTTTTTTGCTAGAGAGTGATTTTTGCTCAAGTCCTGGATGAGTGAAAAATCAGTCTGAGTTGAGCAGGGTTGGTTATAGGAAAGAAATGTCCTAGAGCTGAAGTGGCATAGGATAAATCTAAGAATGACTGTTGGAATAACCGTGGAAGGAGGGATGGGCCTTTGAGATGGGACACAGACTAACAGATGCTCTGAGAGTACCTGATGATGGGCAGGGGGAGGGTGGTTTCAGGAAAGAGGCCTTGGGAATCAGACTCCTGTGACATCCTTGCCTTTCTTTAGCGATGATGAACAGTAACCACTGCAGGAATCAGGGGTCACATCTGGAAACTGGGGACAAGCAGGCGTGAAAGCCACAGTGGAGTGTTTTCAAATCTGCTGGTTTTCTGGGACCATGATTTTAGGTCCCATACCAAGGAGGCATGGAAACCTTCCAGAGACAGAATTAGTTTGTTGCCTGTGCATATTCTGTAACAGTTATTAGACAAATAGCAAAACTTGAACTATTTTTTTTTTAATTTAAATAAGCAAACATTATTGTTTGGTTTTAACTGTCAGACGAAGTAAATTGACTGCTGTGTGTTGGTTTGCATATTGTTTGGATCTCCAGTTTCTCTACATTTTTAACATATATTTTGCTTAACCATCTGAAAAGGGAAAACATTCAAAGTCCTGTTCTGCAGTGCATTAAGGGGTATTCAAAATAGATTCCTCAGTGCTTAATTGCTTTAGTGCTTTCCACATAATAGGTGGTGAATAAACTTTGATGCTGGGAGGGATTGGGGGCAGGAGAAGGGGACGACAGAGGATAAGATGGCTGGATGGCATCACCGACTCGATGGACGTGAATTTGAGAGAACTCCGGGAGTTGGTGATGGACAGGGAGGCCTGGCGTGCTGCGATTCATGGGGTCGCAAAGAGTCGGACACAACTGAGCGACTGAACTGAACTGAACTGAACTGAAACCATTGCTCAATGAATAAATATCAGATAGGTACAAAATATCAGATAGGTGCATACTATTGTAAACGTAAATCAAAATCTGTGGTAGGAAGCAAACAGTTTTAGCATTCAATCTTATGTTTCGAAATTTTTGCAAAGTAAACTTTTCGACTATAAGAATACTCTTTTAAGGACTACAGTAGACATACTGTTACACGGTTCTGAACACATAGGTCAGACGTGACCCTTGACCCAGAACTGGCTGCAGTAAAATTTGATGGAGCATCAGCATTGGATTCATCCCCAGGCAGCAGTACTTCCCAGGATGCCCCTGTATCAGAAGGTTCTGACTTGATCCTGAGCCTGCATCCCGCTGGGCGAGCAGCAGAGGGCAGTGTGTCGTTGAAAATTTGTTTATCCATCCTGAAAGGAAAATCTGGGGTGTCTTATTTTCTGCTCAGAGTTAAAGAATACTGTTGGGTTCACTTTAGTGCTACAGGGCAGTCTTAGAAATTAAACAGAATTTTTAACTCTCAAGGCTTAAACTTTCTAGCATGGATGTTTTTTAAAAGATCTTAAGATACAAAGTAACAACAAAATTCAAATGGCTTGATTCTAATGGATATAACCTCATTTCTTCAGACTTTTTCTTTTAATCTAATTTTTTTTAAGTTATTTTTTATTTTATTGATTCTTGGCTGCACAGAGCCTTCGTTGCTGCATGCGGACTTTCTCTAGTCGCAGTGAGCTGGGTCTACTCTCTGTGTGTGGGCGTCTCACTGTGGTGTTGCAGAGCACGGGATCTAGGCACATGAGCGCAGTTGCCCCGTGGCATGTGGAATCTTCCCAGATCAGGGCTTGAACCTGTGTCCTCTGCGTTGGCAGGGGGATTCTTAACCATTGGACTACCAGGGACGCCTCAGACTTTTTTAACAGATATTTTTGTGGATTGGGTTTTTTGTTCTTTGGGGTTTTTTGGAAATGAAAGTTTCCTTTCTTTGTGAATGAAATAGCAGAAACTAAGGGAACATTCTGTCTTACATTGCTCTTTCATATACTGTGGGAAATAATTTGTTTTCCCACAGCTTTAATCAGAAATTGAGTTTTGCTCTTGTAAGATGAAACTGTTCTTAGGAGCTATTTCATTCCCAGAGACCTGCCCAATAAAGACCAATTTCAAGATTGATATTGTTTGTACAGACTGATACGATCCAGACCGGACATCAGCTTTGTTTAAATCGAATTAAATTTAAGAACTCTGTTTACCAGCAGTCTCAGTGATGAAAAACTGTCCCTAAGTCTAGCAGAAGAAAGCTAAGGAAGGAGAAGCTGTGTGTAGTTAGCTCGATGTGGAAGAAATAGCTCCTTCTCTCTCACCTTTAGTATTGGTATTTCTAGAATGAGGGAGATAACTCAGTGCTATGTTACATACATAATTTTTAGGGCAATACCTAGCTGTGAAACATGTAGCAGAATCTGGTGTTTTTTTAAAAACATTCCCAATATTTGCTTGGCGTTGAGTCATCAGATAATACTAATTAAGTGTGTACTTCTGGGTAGATCATAAACAGTGTTTATTGGTGATAATTTATTGCAGCTATTAAACTCTTTAAGTATGTCAATATATTTATCCCAAACCTCTTAAGACACGCTGTTTCCTTGATTTCCTCTAGAACTGATTTCAGTGTTTAATCAAAGCTCACAAGACCAAGAATGTTGCACGTTTTATTGCCAGTCCTGTGGTGAAGTCATCATAAGGGACAGGTAAGGAGCACGATTAGCACTGACTTATTCTGCGCCTGGCAGTGGCTGTTCTCTTTTCCCATCAGAATTTTTGAAGGAACTGCCAAGAGGGCAGTCTGTAGCCTTCAGATGAGAGCCAGCTCAATGTCACTTTTTGAACCAGAGCAGCCCCCAGACTCCAGCAATCACGGGGCAGCTAGGTCTCCTCCAGCTGACAAAGGGGGACAGCAGGCTGCTGGCTTTGAGGGAGGGAGGCTTGTCTTGGGTGCAGAAGTCGGTGCAGACCAGCCCCGCTCCTCTGAAATCAGACACGACAGCTATCACACGTTGTAGGCGTCATCCTGGTGAATGAGCTTTTCCACATGAAGTGCGTTTTCTAAATAACAGAAGCTTTTGCAGCACGATTTTTTTTTTTTTACTTGAGCTATTTTTATTAGTGCCTCTCTAAAATCTGTTTCCTATTTCCCTGCTTATTAAAACAGCGTATAGAGCACAAATTAACCTTTTCTTGCTGCTTAGGTTAATCTTGTAGCCTGTTCTCGTGGTGTGCAATGATTTCCCCATCGTGATGGGGAGGGCCCTTTGCTGTACTCTTTGCATTCCCACGTTGTCTCTTTTATTTTTCCATCTTCTCCTCCTTCTGTCAGCCTCCTTATTGCCTGGGCATGAACCGTTCTCCCTGAATTTTCTATTCACTCATAGGCTAGAAAGACGGAGCAACCCTTATTACTGTTAACAGTACTATAAAGGAAAAGTTCAGAGCTCTTTGTTAGTGTTTCCTTAGAAATTTAGATGGGAGTGGACGCCTGTCCATACCTGAGACCCGCTCTGGCATTCAGGGTCTTGGTGGAGGGAAGACACCAGTCCTCTCTATCCCTGTGTGCCGGGAGGTGGCCAGTCACTGGGACTGATACTCCTTTGTTCTCCATACCCCTCCACTTCTTCCACCTCTTAGTCAAGGCCACGGTCCTCTCACCAAAGAGCACTTCCCAAAGGCAGCTGGGTTCCCCATTCAGAGCCTCCCCAAGCCTCCCATTTCTTCCAGGATAGATTCCACTAGCCCTCAGCATACCACACGGGGTGCTGGAGGAGCTGAACTCTGTTTACTACCGCACCCTCCTGTTTCAGTCTCCTTCCCCCAGCCCCTTCCTCCCTCACCCGCAAAACCACACACCGTTATTTACACACGTTCTGTGCACAGCTCTGGTGATGGGCTTGCAGTCCCACAGTCTTTTCACAGGCAGCCCCACCGCAGTCCTTAGTGAAACGTACCTCCTCTCTGAGAACATGCCCATCTCCCTCTGAATAGCTTCTCTCTAGAGTCAGCATATTCATTAGACTGAATATTCATTGGAAGGACTGATGCTGAAGCTGAAACTCCAATACTTTGGCCACCTGATGCGAAGAACTGACTCTTTTGAAAAGACCCTGAAGCTGGGAAAGATTGAAGGCGGGAGGAGAAGGGGACGACAGAGGATGAGATGGTTGGATGGCATCACTGACTCAATGGACATGAGTTTGAGTAAACTCTGGGAGTTGGTGATGGACCGGGAGGCCTGGTGTGCTGCAGTCCATGGGGTCGCAGAGTTGGACAATACTGAGCGACTAAACTGAACTGAAACTCATCAGACTGAGCATCTCCTGCCGGGAGCCTCCCCTGAGCCCTAGGTTGGTCTGTGTACCCCTTGGAGGTTTATGTGTTGTCTTCCCAATTAAACTGTAGGCTTTGGGTGTGGGGACAGTCTTACTCACATATCTCCCCACTCCTATTGAGAGTGCAGTGTGGTGTAACAGAGACCAGGAAGCCAGACCATCTGGGTTTGTGCCCACCATTTACTAGCTGTGACCCTGGGGAAGTTACTTAACTACTCTGTGCATTCATATTTTCTTTTTTGGTATTATTATTACAAAAATCTAGATAACAATATAAGCTACCTCCTTAGGGTTTTGGGGAGGCTCGAGTGAGTTTAACTGGGAAGCTTTCAGGATGTGACAGCTACTGCTGTGATTCTTACCCTCACCACCGTCTTCATCGTCATCACCAGCGGCAGCAGGCTCAGTGCGTTCTCTGTAAATTCTTACCGGTTTGAATGAGATAAATGTTAGGGTGCTTATCCTGGCCTTCCATCAGTCTGTCTCACTTGCTCTCTGATTCCTGGGTAGATAAGATCGCGGAAGGTCATGCTCGTGTAAGTGCGGGGTCCTGAGCAGAGCACAGTCCGAGTGGTGATCGTGGGGAAGCCACGGCGTTGCTCTGAGTCTGCAGAGGAAGGAGACGTCCTCGCTCAGATTTTCCAAAGCTGAAGTGGCTGCAGAGCGTGCTGTCGGGGACAGGCCTGCTTGACCCAGGAAGGTTCAGAGGATTCCAGGTTGCCCTGGTATTTAGTTGGGAAAGTTTTCCTCCTCTCTGTCTTTTTCAGGCTTCGGTTTAACTGTCATTCACAGTCTCTGACACTTGCGTGCCTCTGCAACAGTGAGAGACCTGGGAGTTACAGAGGAGCTTCCCTGGTGGCTTAGAGGGTAAAGCATCTGCTTGCAATACAGGAGACCTGGGTTCGATCCCTGGATCGGGAAGATCCCCTAGAGAAGGAAATGGCAACCCACTCCGGTATTCTTGCCTGGAAAATCCCATGGACAGAGAAGCCTGGTAAGCTGTAGTCTGTGGGATCTCAAAGAGTCGGACACGACTGAGCAACTTCAAAAAAGTTCACCAGAGGATTAGAGTTTCCTGGTCTGCCTGTCTTAAAGAACTAAGTTTGTTCTTTGTCAGTTGATACTGCATCTTCTGCCTTGTGTCAGTCCCGTTTATGACCTTGAGACCGTGGAACTGGGAACAAGGGCTGAGAAGCTGACGCTGATGGACCATACTCACTGTCCCAATTCTGACCTTTGGAAGCTGTGGACTGAGAAGCAGAGGGGAGAACGGGACCTGGGTTTGAACTCCAGCTCTACCCTCAGAGGCTGGGGAACCTTGTCCACATCACCTCACCTCAACCGTGTAGTTGTAAGATGGCCTATTTTCCTAACTTGTGAAGAGCGTTTAGAAAGTGAAAGTGAAGTCACTCAGTCACGTCTGACTCTTTGACCCCATGGACTGTAGCCTGTCAGGCTCCTCCGTCCATGGGATTTTCCAGACAAGAGTGCTGGAGTGGATTGCCATTTCCTTCTCCAGGGATCTTCCCGACCCAGGAATCGAACCCGGGTCTCCTGCATTGCAGGCAGATGCTTTACCGTCTGAGCCACCAGGGAAGCCCTTGTGAAGAGCGTTTAAGGCTATAACATAAATTGGAGTGAATACTTGGCAAGCTCTTTTTAATTGTCTTTACAGACTCGTTCTACCCCCTTTTCCGTAATTGGCCTTATCAGCAAACCAGCACATTAACCCAGTACAGTGTTTCAAACCTTTTTGATTCAGGACTCCAAATTTTTTAGGCATGCCAGGGAAATGACCCCCTCTTTCCCCTTTTCTTTCTGAGAAGATCCACAATGGATGTAACTCGCCCTTGCTTAACAGAAAGGCTTCCCTGGACGCCTTCGTGTGTCACAGCTGTGGGTCTGACACGTGGAGGCCTCTTGGGTAATGTGGAGAGATCCTTAGTGGGCAACTGAAAGCTTTGCTTCCATCTCAGTCGTAGGCAGCCGGCCCTTTGATGGAAAACCACGCTTCCTCCTGTGTCTGCACAAGGACGTCAGGCCGACCGATTGCATTAAGCCCCGTGGTCTTCTCATTTCTCCCTCAGTTACCTGTTCTGTGCAGGTGGAAAGGACAGCTGTGCTTATTAAGTAGATAGTGAAGCTGAAGGTATTTCAAAGCAGGCTTGTAATCACAATCAACTCATTGTTGGCATCCTTTTCAGAAAGGCATCTTGGAATATGGTGGTTTATCTTGGCAAGAGCTCTCGTGTTGGGAGAAATGGAGCCAAGTTAAATATCTGCTTGCTGGCTAATCTTTCTATCTGGGAACAAGTCACTTTGATTCTCAGTTTCCTCATCTGAAACATTGGGAGGTTCAGTTAGATAGACAGGGGACAGTCCTGCCAGCATGAAAATTCTGTGATTAGTGAATCTCAAAAAATTGCACCTTGGCTTCTGTGAATTATGACTATTTGGCTAGTACAAAACTCATGCTTGTTCTTTTTTTTAATGTAAAAGATTCTCATCAAGCAAATTATAGGTGCAGAAGACTGTTTAACCTATTAAGACTCATTAATGGCTTTTAATACTTACTAGCACCAGGGTGCACAAAATCTGCTAATCACAGCCATCTTTTTTTCTTCATTCAGAATCACACATTCCTAGCTGTTTGTTTTGGTTATTTACAAACAAAGAATGTCTTGTTTCTTTACAGTGAAATTCTCCAATTTGTATTCTTATCAGTTCAGCAGAGTTGTTTTGTAAAAATGATCCGAACATACACAATTTTTGATTATGCTCTTGTTGAGAGTGAAAGTCCCTAATACCAGGCAAGAACAATAATAAAATTTACTTCATTGTGATTAGTCTCAGAACCAGCTAAATGATCACTGTGTTTGGAATTTGGTGTGTCTTTTAGAAATAAATGCATGTCAGACTTGAGTTATATTGGTTGGCTAAGCAGATGACTTTGAAACCTAAGCCTGCTTTTCAGTCATTTTTGAGGTCTCCTGAGGTCTCTGGAAAGGCCCTCCCTGTTCTATCTGCACCACCAGAGCTGGGTGGCAGCCCAGCAGCTCTGAGGGCATTGAAACTCTAGCAGGTAACAAGCAGAATAGACTTACTGCCACATAAGAGATGTCAGAATATGCACCTAGTTGATTGGTCACCTTGACAGACAAGCTATTATTGCAGTCTGAAAATAACTACTCCTATGAATAGTCACAATTCTATGAAGGAGAACAAAGAAGTGAAAAGAGAGTACAGGCACACACTGAATTGGTTCAGTTCAGTTCAGTTGTTCAGTCGTGTCCAACTCTTTGTGACCCCATGGACTGCAGCATGCCAGGCTTCCCTGTCCATCACCAACTCCTGGAGCTTACTCAATTCATGTCCATCGAGTCGGTGATGCCATCCAACCATCTCATCTTCTGTCCTTTTCTTCTCCTCCTGCCTTAATCTTTCCCAGCATCAGAGTCTTTTCCAGAGGCAGTTCTTTGCATCAGATGGCCGAAGTATTGGAGTTTCAGCTTCAGCATCAATCCTTCCAATGAATATTCAGGATTGATAATACATTAAATATGTACATAATGATAATAAAATGCAAAGCTAGTTTCGTAGTATTTGTAGGCCATCAGTTAAATAATGCCAGCTAAATTTATCTAAATTCCAGCAGCTATGTTTTGAGCTTTAGATACTTGATGGCTTCTTTAAAATTTTTATCGTCCACTTGCTTCTAATCCAATGTGAAAGGTCTGTATTATTACCATTGTTATTATCAGTGATTAATGGTCACTTTTAAAGCTAAGGCATTTCATTTTCTTCTTTATGTTTAAGTTTTAAATAAGCACCATCAGTCAGTAACATTTATTAAAATTGTGCATTTTAAGTTCTTTTCCCCAAAAGCTTTATGCTTAAGATGCATTAAAAATAACTAGCACATTTATTTTTATTTTTAATTGGAGGAAAATTGCTTTATAATGTTGCATTGATTTCTATCATACAACATTGTGAATGAGCCATAAGTATACATATGTTCCCTCCCTCTTGAACCTTCCTCCCACAGCTTACTGCCCCCTATCCCACCCCCCTAGGTCATCACAGAGCGCTGGGTTGTGCTTCCCGTGTTATACAGTAACTTCCCACTAGCTATCTGTTTTATATATGGTAATGTATATATTTAAATATAACTAGCACATTTTAGGAGAAGGCAATGGCACCCCACTCCAGTACTCTTGCCTGGAGAATCCCAGGGACGGGGGAGCCTGATAGGCTACCGTCTATGGGGTTGCACAGAGTCGGACACGACTGAATCGACTTCACTTTTAATTTTCACTTTCATGCATTAGAGAAGGAAATGGCAACCCACTCCAGTATTCTTGCCTAGAGAATCCCAGGGACGGGGGAACCTGGTGGGCTGCCGTCTATGGGGTCACACAGAGTCGGACACGACTGAAGTGACTTAGCAGCAGCAGCAGCACATTTTAATTACTTATAATTATGTGTTGCTGTTCATCCTAGAATCTTAAACTGAGAGAAAGTTTAAGAAATTATTTCACTCTTTTTCTGAGCTTCAGCAGATTTTTACCTAAAAACTACCTTGAAAAAAATACGATATCTATTTTCTTCAGAAAGTTCTCTTGGGAAGTAAATCCTATCAAAGTCTTAGGGTTTTCAGTAGATATACTTTCAGGAGAGCTGTGATTTAAATACATCTTTTGTTCTTAAAGGATTTATGTTTTTTCCAAACATCAGAAAATTTCCTTCTGCTGTAAAAACACTTTTGTCTTTGCCATGACTTGTGAATTGGGTGTTTTCTTGCTCGATGTCTTACATAGGTAGCTATGGGATTACGTAGAACTTTTATTCACTGTGATTCCAGGTCAAGTTTGAAATACCACATTTTGGGTGAATGTGTGTGAAGTCCCCCAGATCTCTGTAAATCTCGGTGCAGTTTCATTTCTGATGACGTATGAGGTCTTGACATCGCTGCCTTGAGCACTGCACTGAGGATCTTGTTTATTGGCACTATGTGCAGAATGGCTGGGGACAGAGAATCTTAGCGAGCTTGTCCAGATCTAGAAGCCTGTCCAGGCCCCCCTGTTATTCTAAGCGGGCACCTTTGTTTGTCTTCCTCCTCTTTGTTAAAATCTGACCTGTAGGGTGGGATGATTTGGGAGAATGGCATTGAAACAGGTATAATATCATATATGAAACAAATCGCCAGTCCAGGTTCGATGCAGGATACAGGATGCTTGGGGCTGGTGCACTGGGATGACCCAGAGGGATGGTACGGGGAGGGAGGTGGGAGGGGGGTTCAGGATGGGGAACATGTGTACACCTGTGGCGGATTCATATTGATGTATGGCAAAACCAATACAATATTGTAAAGTAATTAGCCTCCAATTAAAATAAATAAATTTATATATATAAAAAAATCTGACCTGTCACTTCCCCACCTTCAATTCTGTGATGCTCCCCAACTGTCTGGAGAACCAGGTCCGCAGCCCTTAGACTGTTGTGTCACACCCCATGTGGTCTGTACCATCCCACCTTCCCTGTCGCCTTTACTGACATGTGTGACCAGGAGAGGGAGTATATTCCAAGGGAAAGAGTTTGGTACCTGGAAAAAAGTGGAAGTGTTAGTCACAGTCATGTCCAACTCTGCGACCCCATGGACTGTAGCCCGCCAGGCTCCTCTGTCCTAGGGATTGGTGCCTGGAAGACCTGGGCTAAGATCCGGCCTTCATTTATCATCTTTGACTCTGCGAACTTGTACAGATTAGTTAACATGTCTGAGCCTCCCTTTCCTTCTTTGTAACAAGAAAATGGAGATTCTCATCTCAAGAAATTGTAATGGGCATCACATGCAATAAAGTGTGAGTAGTGCCTACCTGAGGTTTTCCTAAGTTCAGCTGACCTTGTGGACTCACAGCACTACCCGGCCAGACCGTGTTTCTTGCCTGCAGACAGGGCAGTTGTCTGCAGCAGTTCAAGCAAATGGCAAGTCACGTACCCTCTGGGGACCCTTGTCTCCCCGTATGACACGGTTCCAGGTATGAAGTATAAGATTTATATCAGCAGGGGCAGGGGCTATCCTGAGAAGAAGCCTCATACCCTAGGCAGGGATCTCAGGATTCAAAGGGATCTTATGACAATTCTTTTCCATTGTTTTTAATTTTTAAAACTTATTTATTTTTATTTGGCTGCGCTGGGTCTTAGTTGTGGCATGCAGGATCTAGTTTTCTGACCAGAAATTGAACCTGGACTCCCTGCATTGGGAACACAGAGTCTTAGCCACTGAACTCCCAGGGAAGTCGCACCTTATGACAGTTCTTCGGCATAGTTTCTAGGGTTCCCTACAAAGGCCTGCATTCAGAGAAGTCCAAAGCATGACATCCTCATTGGATATTTACAGATCATTCAGACTTGCTCCTGGTCCAGATGCAATATGCCAATCAATGATCATTTTTATTACAGTTGGTCTTGACTAGCAATATATTCAATGCCTACCATCTACCTGGTTTCCATGGTAGCAGGTCTAGGTGGTTAAACTAAAGGTCACATCCTCAAGCAAGGAAAAGGTTTGGTAATGCTCTCAATTTGAGTATGCTGCAGTAACTGCCTCACATGTTACAGTTATCAACGTATGCTGTTAATATGTTTGCACCAACCTCATAGTTCATTCCTTTGACAAGTGAGAGCTTACACGGTGAGTCAGCCACTGTGGCTGGTGCTAGGACTACAGTGGCAAGTTAAGCATATATGGCACCTCTGTTCATATCGTTTCCTATGCTTGTTATGTGCTTGCTTAGTTCCTTTCATTGTCTGGAGAACTCCTATTCATCCTTCAAAGGTCAGCTCACATTTTACTTCTTCTCTGAAGCCTGTGTATACTCAACTCCCCTAACACTTGGTACATATTTCCCTGAGTTTGTTGATTGGTTTTGCAAATGCACAGATCCCCTAAGGTAATATACACATTTTATGTGCAGGTGGGAATGTACATTTGAAGAAAGAGGTGAAAAAGGGGATCTGAGCCATCCCGTACCTTTCCCCCCTCAACTCCTGAGAATTTAGAACTAGGACTCTGTTATGAGCACCTGTTATATTCTGGTTCTGTTATTCCTTTCTAGATATATATTTGCTCCTGGAATGTGAATACCTTGACAATGGGGCTATATGTATTGCCGCTGATATTTTGTGTCAGCAGAATACCTGACTCCTAGTAGGCTTTTAGAAAGTATATGTTGAAAGAATTGCTTCTTAATCTCCTTAACAGACTCAGCACTTTGAATGATGCTAGTGCTGAAGTATTGCTTAATTTGAAAGGGAATGTTCTTGCTCCTCTTAAACTAAAATCGGCCTTTCTTGTTCCTATTTCTGTCTTCTGGAATTATAAATTAAATGTCTGCCCTCCTCCATGATATGATTGCCCTTTTATGAGACTCAGAATTGATTGGGAAAATCAAAGAAAAAGAATTCACACATGGGAATCATTTAAAAATGATGCATTTGCATCTTAAATATTTTCATTTAACACATGCAAATGTACTTTAACTTAACTAGTCTTTTATTATGAAACTAATATCATTATGTTGAATGTGAGTCTGCTGCTGTGGACTCTTTTAGCTTTTTTCACTTATGCTATCCTAAATTCATTATCCAGAGTTTCCAGTTTAGGTTCTTTAAAGTCGAATGAGAAGTTAAACACTGAAGCAGTCTGATTGCAGAATTCTAGGTTTTTACTCTCCCTCACCTCAGTTTTTTAGAGTTGTGTTTCCCACATTTCACCAGTGATGTTTTTTAATAACTGACTTTCCTTTACTCTGAAATGTGTAGTTTTTAGAGGAATAGCAACTCATATTCCCTTGGTGTATGTGTTTGATTAAATTATATAAGTAAAATAACGTGTATAAGTGGCATAAACAGGTCTGTGATCAAATACAGTTGATCCTTAGCGGATAAATGGTCCAGCTGATTGGAGCTGAAGTGAACAAGTATTCAGGGTGCTTTAAGCTTTCACAGTATTCAGAAGCATTAGGAAGACCAGGAGCATGTTTGTTTTCTCTTTTTTTCAGGATAAGTTATTTTGAAATGTCCTCATCATCTTGCCACATTTCTTCTCCCCTTAGACTCTTCCCAATTTAGAATAGAATAGAGGTAAACCAGGCAAAAGTCTCAGATGTCTATATTTGTACAAGAAAAATATAAAACAAAAATAGTAGCAAATATAAGGGGCTTCTTAATTGTAAGGATGTTCTAAGTGTAAAAATAATGCCGGAGTGGAGCTTTGTTTCTCTCCCCTTGCGTGGGGCCTAGACTTCATGACTCACTTCCAAACAACAGAGTGTGCAAAGGCAGAAGTAGGAGCTTTTCTAGTGGAGGAGCATAGCAGATGCCACCTTAACCCAGTGATGGAGGTTGACATCCCCAGGGATAAGTCGTATTGACAAAGGGTCCCCTGTGGTGTGCTGTGGTAAGAAGAGTGCTTTACCTCAGGGGCAGACTCCCCCCAAACCCGTAGCCCCAGTCTGATCTCGAGAAAATATCAGACAAACTCAAGTGAGGGGTATTCTGTAAAATACACAACCGGTATTGGTGCTAGTGGTGAAGAACCCACCGGCCAGTGCAGATAGAGGTAAGAGACACAGGTTCGATCTCTGGATTGGGAAGATTCCCTGGAGGAGGGCACGGCAACCCACTCCAGTGTTTTTGCCTGGAGAATCCCATGGACAGAGGAGCCTGGCAGCCTATAGTCCATAGGGTTGCACAGAGTTGGACATGACCGAAGTGACCTAGCAGGCATTACTCTTCAGAAATCTCAAGGCCCTGAAAATCAAGGAAGGACTGCCCCAGAGCAGAGGAGATGAGAGCAACATGATGTTTCAATACAATGTGTTGGAGACTTCCCTGGCAGTCCAGTGGTTAAAACTTTGCCTTCCAGTGCAGGGGCCACAGGTTTGATCCCTGGCCAGGGAACTAAGATCCCACATGTCGTGTGGCGTGGTCGAAAATTTTTTTTTAATTTTGTTTAAATAAATAAAAATAAACACAATGTGTTGTCATGAATCAGATTCTGAAACAGAAAAAGGGGACATTAGTAGAAAACCTGGGGAAATCCAGATAAAAATAGTAGTTTTGGCAAATCTTCCCTAGTTAAATAAGCTGTTAACATCAGGGAAAGCTGGATGAGGTATATATGAGAACTGTGTGCACTATCTTTGTAACTTTTTTGTAAATGTAAAATTATGCTAAAATAGAAAGTTTATTAAAAAGTAGTAATGAGAGAAATCACAGAAGAAAGGGTTGGGTGATTTGAAATTTAAGGCATGGTGACGAAATGAAAGTCAACATCCCTGAAACAATATTTGTCACAGATTTTAGACCAAGGACTTATATTCTTAATGCAGAATATACTTGTACAGCTTAATAAGAACATAGTAATACCTCACCGGAAAACAGCCATTGATCATAATTTACAGAAAAGATACAGTGGTGAATAAATATAAAAGCTGGTTCAATCTCACCAGTAATTAAAGAATTGCCAATTATAGCAGTTTTGAAAATATTTTTATTTTCACCCATTACATAGAAAAATGATAATATTCAGTTCTGGAAAAGGTAAGTGGAAGAATTATAGATTGGAATAGCCTTTCTGGAGAGCACTTTGTCCATAGGGGAATTGGATTTAAAAATATGTGTATCATTTGTGCTTATACTCTCCCACTTAAAAGATTTCTTTCCCAAGAAAATAGTCAGATGTGTATACAGATTTTCTAAAAAGACTGTTCATCATAATAATTGTTATGTTGTTAATAATGCAACACTCAAAACCCAAATATCTAACAGTGAGGGAATGACCTAAAAAGTTTTGGCATACCTGTGGAATAGAATAGAGTCATTAAGTAGTCTGATATAGTTTAAAAAAAAAAAAAGCAGCAATGCAAGCAGGATACAGTTTGTGTATTTCCTTTGCTCTCAGACGGTGTGCATATGTGTACAGCTGTCTCTCTTGAAAGGCTGGCAAGGAGATAAACAATCATGTAAAAAAGCAGTTACCTGTCCTTGAGTGGTAAGGAAAAGATGGATTTTATTTGCTTTATACCTCTCTGTATTTTCACAATTGTCTATATTGAGTATATATTACTGTTGTCATCAAGGGGAAAAATAACACTGCAAGCAATACGGTTAATGAGTTTCTTTCATCTTGTATGCTGATTTAATTTTGAGATCACAGTTCCATTTTGTTCTGTAAACCATGATCTTTCCTCTTTCCGCTAGGATGCTCCTGAGAGTGCTCCCCCTGCCAGGCGATAACTGGGGCGCTCTGGTTGACGAGTGGTGTTGTCATCCTGACCCCTTTGCTAATAAGCCACTTCATCCACGAGAGAATGACTGTTTCACCGGAGACTGTTTCTACCTGGTGAATTTAAAGAGTGATTTGTGGCAGCCAAGACCTGAAGGAGCTCCAGTGGAGACACACCATCTTTCTTCTGAGAACCATCTAAAATTGGTAAAATATCTTTTAAAATAAATGCTTATTTAGAGATGGGTTTAGAAACTGGTTTCTCCAGTCTTTTCTTCATTCAGGGCATGTGAAACAGGCAGTCCTAAAGGCCAAAATCTTTGATTTTTCAACTGCTTCTATCAAGCCCTGCTCTTTTGATATATAGAAAGGGCTTGTACAGGCCTTAAACCAAAATAGTCACAGGGGCTGGAGGAAGAAGGGAAAGAGGCTTCTTTGTGCGTAGATTTGGGAATGTTAGTGTTTTACAAACCAAAGTGCCCTATTTCCTTGCTTTTAGGACAATATTCCATAATCCATGTGCATTTTATCCTCAGAGTCTGATTTAAATGGAAATTGTTCTTTGGTTGTAGGATATCTACTGTCCTGTGAGGTCCAGGTATTTCCCTGTGTCTTTCTGTAGTCTAGACTTCTGCGGGTGTCGTACGAGCGAATGCCATCAAGCAACAGAGGAAGTGCAGGAGTGTGGAAAGTAAGCTCAGGCCATAGGCTCCATGTTGATGCCTGACAAGTGAGATCAGGTGCTCCTGCTCTCAAAGTTGCTGGAGGGAGAAGGCTGTTTCCTCTCACTGCAGAGAGCAAGTGGTTTACCTTATTTTAAAAGAAAATCAATGGCATTGACTCGGCCCTTGTGAGAAATCGTTCCCCGGATGGCAGGTCAATACAGATGTGATTTAAAATGTTAAGAAAATCATTGCCAGAGAACCTTCCTTTTAACATCTGATTATTGGTGGGAACCAAGGCATTGTGTGTTAAATTTCATTTAGAGCTCCTGTAAATTTTATAGTAAGAACTAGACCACTCTAGGATATATGCAGCAGTCCAGAAGATCTTAGTTTGTCAGCTAGTTTATAGAACTGTTTCATAATTCAAGAAGGCAATGGCACCCCACTCCAGTACTGTTGCCTGGAAAATCCCATGGACGGAGGAGCCTGGTAGGCTGCAGTCCATGGGGTCGGTAAGAGTCGGACACGACTGAGCGACTCCACTTTCACTTTTCACTTTCATGCATTGGAGAAGGACATGGCAACCCACTCCAGTGTTCTTGCCTGGAGAATCCCATGGACGGAGAAGCCTGGTAGGCTGCAGTCCATGGGGTCGCACAGAGTCGGACACGACTGAAGTGACTTAGCAGCAGTAGCAGCAGCATAATTCGAGGGAGATTAAGCAAGTTTGACAAATGTTGAGGTTATCAGTTTAAATTATGTAAGTGTCTCAACTTTCACCATAAAGACAAGTCCCTTTAACTTTAGGTTCCATTTAAAATCATAATACTTGACTCTCTCTCCCCTCTCTCACCCCAACTCTCTGTAAGTATCTTAAGCTTTCATAAAGTCATAACCGTTTGTATTTCCTTTGATCTCCACTGGTTTTTGGGCTTCCCTGGTGGCTCAGAGGTTAAAGCATCTGCATCCAATGTGGGAGACCTGGGTTCGATCCCTGGGTTGGGAAGATCCCCTGGAGAAGGAAATGGTAACCCACTCCAGTATTCTTGCCTGGAAAATCCCGTGGATGGAGAAGCCTGGTAGAAGCCTGGTAGGCTACAGTCCACGGGGTCGCAGAGAGTCGGACACGACTGAGCGACTTCACCTTCACCACTGCTTTTCAGTGTATGTATGTGTGTCTATTATACAATATATATTAGATGAAGTATATGTATTCTAATATATGCATATATTAGAATACATATATATATATATTAGAATACCTCCATAATTATAGTGCTTTAGCCATCTATAGTTTTCAAAGATACATGGTAAGCACTTAATGTAAATCTGTTATAGTTAATATGGTTGCGGTAAAATTATATTTTAATCTAAATATACAAATGCTTTACTCTTTTACGTATATTTACTTTCATTTTTATGATTAACTATACATTTTAAAAATATTTGGAAGATGTGAGTAGAAGAGAAATGGGGAAAGATTAAATCAACAAAACCATGAGTTTCCCTTTTTAGATGAACTCTGTATTCTATATGAAAACAAGCTCCTCACATTTGCATCTTTATCAGTTATGATGCCACTTACAAGAATTTCTCTTAATTGTGAACAGCCATCCTATGAGTTGTGTCATAGTCACATATTGTGTTTTTTAAGTAACAAGGAGATGATGGGAAATTACTGTCATGACAAGCTACTGTTGACAAGATTGTTTTCAAGTTAGCTTGGATGGAAGTTTCACTTTAATTGCATATTGCAGCAGTTGAAAGAATATGCCTGTGACCAAAATAGTAACATAAATTTGGAGGGACTTCTTACACAGTGCTCTCATGGCTCCTGTGGGAACAAGGCTTCTCTGTGCTGTTGAAAACCTATTTCTCATATCGCCCCGTCTAGCCATCTAGCAGGGTTTTGAAATGTCACATGGTGACACAGCATCCTAATGGTATCTCTTGGGAAACATTTTTTTGGTGAGACAGTATCAAGGGTCCTTAGAATGGAAGCCACACAAAGGAAAGTAAAAATGAGGACAGAAGGCTAATCCACCTCTCGTAGCAGCAGTGCCATCGTGCAGATATATTGATTTAATTAGTCCACAACAATGTCTGTCTTTGATGTTTGCTCTGTAGAGTTCCTACACTGCTAGGCTGCTGCTCTGCACAACTTGCTTGATTATTTCCATGAAGCATAGGTCAAGAAAAATGCACTGCAAAGCAGAGTTTCTCTTTCACAAAATTGAAAGCGTTATAATATGTTAATTTCAAAGATCAAGACTAGTTGAGCTTATCGGACATGAATGATGCATTCTGTGTGTTATCTGAGTATTTGGTAGAAGTAATTTTTTTATCTCTACTTGTAGGAGATTATAAAAACGTATTTTATGAGGAGCCCACGTGGAACAGGAATTTATTTTTAAAATAAATGCTACTGGGACTGGGAACAAGTGAACCTTTATTTTAAAAAAATGTATTTTAACTGTGGGAAAAAATTTTAAGAGATAACTCACCTCAGCATTAGGAATGTATATTTTAATTCTGTTTAAGGCATCCTCTGCAATGAATTACTCAAAGCATATCTCTTGAATTACAAAATTCATAAATGACCAAAAAAAGAGCATAAACAAATGTAAAGTTCAACTCTTACTCCTTTCCTTCAATACCCCTGTGTGTGTAGCATTTTTTTGTGTGCCTCTGTGAATATGGCAGTATACCTTTTCTTTTCAAAAGATATCTATTGAAGATTTCCCTATTCTTAGATCTATTATCTCTTGTGATATTTTTTATGCCTGCCAATGAAATGAAAATTTTGCATCTGATAAGCAGATTGATAAAGGTGGCATCTCAACTTTCAGTAAGATTCATAATATTGTTCTAGACTTAGAAAGTAGCCACACATATGACTTCATCCTATATTTTAAAGAACAAATGAAATTGAACATTGCTATTTTTGCCAGTAAGTATGACTAACAGTTTTACCTTTTTTTTTTTTTTCTTTTTTGGTTGTTTGTTTTGTTAAGTTCATGAGGATTTCTTTTTTCTTAAAATAATGTGTTGAACTTTATAAACATTTGCAAATGTAAAAAAATAGAATTATGAACTTCCATCAGTCATCTTGATTCATATAGAATGCTTCATCTACCCCTTTTATTTTTAGTTTTTTGCTCAAGTGCTTTAAAGCAAATTCTAAACATTATGTCAATTCACTCCTATATAGATTATTCTTTTTTGCATGACCACAGTGTCATTTTCACACCAGACAAAATACACAATTATTACTCAGTGACACAATAGCAGGCCTTTAGCATCTGATGGGCATACGATCCTATCACTTCATGGCAAATAAAAGGGGAAGAAGTGGAAACAGTGACAGATTTTATTTTCTTGGGCTCCAAGATCACTGAGGACAGTGAGTGCAACCATGAAATTAAAAAACACTTGCTCCTTGAAAGGAAAGCTATGACAAACCTATACAGTGCATTAAAAAGCAGAGACATCACTTTGCTGACAAAGGTCCATATAGTCAAAGCTTGGTTTTTCCAGTAGTCATGTATGGATGTGAGAGTTAGATCATAAAGAGGGCTGAGCACCAAAGAATTGATGTTTTCGAATTGTGGTGCTGGAGAAGACTCTTGAGAGTCCGTTGGACAGCACAGAGATCAAACTAGTCAATCCTAAAGAGAATCAACCCTGAATATTTATTGGAAGGACTGTTGCTGAAGCTGAAGGTCCAATATTTTGGTCACCTGATGTGAAGAGCCAGCTGATTAGAAAAGGCCCTGATGCTGGGGAAGATTGAAGGCAAGAGGAGAAGGGGACAGCAGAGGATAAGATGGTTAGGTAGCATAATCAACTCAGTGAACACGAACCTGAGCAAACTCGGGGAGATAGTGAAGGACAGGGAAGCCTGGCATGTTGCAGTCTTTGGGGTTGCAGAGTCGGACACAACTTAGCAGCTGAACAACAACAACCAGAATTCCCTGGTGGTCCAGTGGTTAAGAGTCCACCTGGCAATGCAGGGGACACGGGTTCAGTCCCTGGTCTAGGAAGATTTCAGAAGCTGTGAGGCGACTAAGCCTCTGCACCTAGAGCCTGTGCTCTACCAAGAGAAGCCACCACAATGAGAAGCCCACACACCTCAAGAAGAGAAGGCCCATGCGTAGCAATGAAGATTCAGCACAGCCAAAATAAATAAATAAAAATTTAAAACAAACTGTAAAAAAAACAGTACCTCATGCATTCAATTGTGTGAATTTTGATTCAAAAAACCTGACACTAGATGATACTTCTAACAGAATTGGTAAAATCTGTATAATGGAGGACAAAGGAGCCTGGCGTGGTGCCATCCATGGGGTGGCAAAGAATCAGACATGACTCAGCAACTGAGCAACAACACCTTTTGACCACCTTCACCCATTTTTGCCCATCCCTGCAACCTCTAATAGCCACAGATCTGTTCTCTGTGTTTAAAAGTTTAGTCTTTTGTTTTCTTAATAATTAGAAAGAATTATTCTAATAATTCTAGAATTATTCTAGAAAAACTGCCTGCTGTTTTAATCTGTATCCCTATTGATAAAGTTGGATTTTTTAAGTTTAACAATGTTCCAGGAATTTGTTCTAGCACACTGTCTCTGTCTTTTCAGGTATAGTACATATATTAAATGGAAAAATAGAATTATATGAGTGGGTTAAGTATTTTTAATTTCTCGTGGTGGTTATGAATTATAGATTACTTTTACATAAGTTGCCCTGGACTGGGAGTCAGAATAATATGAGTTCAAGTTCTCATTCTTCTGTTTTCTAAACATATGAGTTGGGGCAAGTCACCTACCTTTCTACCTTTGTTGCCTGCCTATTTTATTCTAAATCCCCTGGAGGAGGGCACGACAACCCACTCCAGTTTTCTTGCCTGGAGAATCCCTTGAACAGAGGAGCCTGGCAGGCTGGCAGGCTGTAGTTCACAGGGTCGCAGAGTCAGACACAACTGAAGTGACTTAGAACGCACCCATACGCATTCTAATCAAGAATATTGAGGTGCTTTTTAGAATTTTTAAGATGCTTCTTGTTCAAATTACTTGGCACATGTAGATTATAAGGAAGTGATTTGGTTTGGAATAATTGTTCTGTTCATTATTTTGTCTCTAGACTTGAAAAAGAAAGATCTCTGTGCATGTGGTTTATGCATACAAGCTAAGTGTATTCCCAGTATTTAGTAGATGGCAAAATAAAATGTAAAGTTCAATGTATACTCGAGAGATCATGTTAAAATTATATATTCCTTTTAAGAAAAGCTGAATGACATTTAAATGACATTTTTCTATTCTACAGAAACCAAAGGCAAATACCAAAGTAATTTGTAAGCGTTGCAAGGTAATGTTGGGAGAGACTGTGTCATCAGGTAAGAATTTCATAATACAAAAAAGCCCAAATGACTGCCTTCTTGTTATGTATAAAAAAAAAACAAAACAGGGGATTTTATGGGACATATATATGAAAGAGATGACTAATACATGTTATAGAATTGAGAATTGATGCTTTTAAAAATAGAAATCAACTAATATATCATCAATATGCCAAGAAGTTTGTGTATTTTGACCTTGATAAGTACATCGTAATGAGTCTTAAGTATTCAGAATTTGGGTCGTTTCAATATTGTATATCTTCTTTTAGATAAAAAGTAGTGTAAAGTTTGTTTCTCAAAGAAGGTGGAAGCTTTTTTTTTAAATACAACTCCTCAGTCAGAGGAATTGGTTACCAGGGATAATGGAGGAGATGCTTTTCTTGGTTGTTGTCTGCCTTAGGGCTGTGTTTTGAGGCTTGGGAATGGGGAGGGGGTGGGGGGGTACACAGAAGTTGTTGAAATGGAAGAAGACACATTCTGAGTTGTATCCTCTGTTCCTTGTTCTTTTTCCCAGTAGTGTTAATTATATTTTGTGTAAAATCTGTGTTATGCCACTATAAAGTTTAATAATGAAAATCCTGATAATTAAAATTCATCACTCTTTATAGATGTGGTTTAAAAATGTCTAGAGAGCTCCAGCACATGTTAGCTTCATGGGTGAAGAATAAGTGTTTTTAATATAATTAATTAGAAGATGTGATTTAAGTGAAACTGCCACCCTCAAGGGAAAGCAGATGGTGGCATTTTTTGTTTGTTTTTTAAGATCATCAGACTCTCATAAGTAGTCACTTGCTCAGAGTGAACAGAAAAGGAATCATGAGTAGCAGTATAGCGTGCCACCCTCAATGTCATTTTTGGAGAATGAAAGCAAGTCCCTTAGCAACAGTTTAGAAAATCTTAAGGCTTCCAGCTAAATAAGGTGAATTGACTTTTTTCATGCTTTTCTCTCCTCCCTGAAGCCCAGTTAAAAAGTCAGTTAAGGAATTTAAAAAAAAAAAAAAAAGGACATCCATGGAGGCAAAAGAGAAGTGGAGAGGAGACAACAGTGATGTGAACCGGAGGTATAAGCAGACGTCTTTGGAAGCTGTAAAGCTGAGAGCGGGGTGGGAACACACTTGGCTGTGTGGAGGAGGCTGCAGCCATGGTGTCTGCAGAAGACTGATCATCTTATCACGAGGGAGCCAGAACTCAGCTGTGGAATCCCAGAAATGGACAGAATTGAGAGATAGCAGTTATCACGGACAAGGGGCTGAAAGCAGGAAGTTTTAATTCAAAGTTTGTGTAGGAGCCGTTAGATTCCTGAGACTCTTTCTCTCTTTGCAACTTGCTTGTACATTAACGGTAGGAGATTGGAGCAGCCTTTCTTGGAATAATGGAAGTGGACTAACCAGAGAAAAGATCTGCAGACACTGATTCTTAGGGATCATTCAGCAACAACAACAAAAATGAGCTTATATTCAGCCATTCTACTGTCAACAAGCCTTATAACCACCCAAGAGCTTTCTCTTAGCATTTTATTACTTTACATTTAAATATGAACAGATTGCTGAGAATCAATAAATGTTAAAGACAGTCCAAAGCAAATAAATAATCAAGTGCACGGGGCAGGGGCATTGAAAAGAAACAAATTATGTATAAAACAGAAAAAAAAAAAAAATCTCTTAAAAAACCATAATAAATGTCCTTGGAGAAATGAAATAATACTGCCTCTACAATTCAGAGAATGTCACATTAAAGATGTAATAGCTTAAAAAAAAAAACTAACCAAAAGAAGATAAAATTAAGGAATTATTTCAGAAATCAGGATCAAAAGACAGAGATTGAAAATTGGAAAGGAAATTAAAAAGAAAAAAGATCATGTAAGTTTCCTAAGGATAGGAATATTGTCTATCTCATTTATCACAATGAGTTTAGCCCTTAGAACAATATTTGACATCTAGTGGGTACCCAGTAAATATTTGTTGAATGAGTGAATGAAATGAGCCTTTTAGGACATCCAGCACCTAGCTGAAAATTCTAGAAAGAGAATAGAAACAACAAGGTGTGGGAAATCCATCATAACAAATAAAATATAAATAATATATTTATAATATATTATATATATATAAAATATTATATATATAAAAAATAACAAAAATCCATCAAGAACAAAAATACTAAAAACACACTAAAAAGATATTTCCTAGAACGAGGACTTATGGGCCCCAGCTGAAAACTGAAAGTATACACTAACTGTCTTAAACAATTAATGAAGGATGATGAGGAAGCTGCTTAAAGCCACATCACAGAGTAATCTCTGAACACCAAGGACGAAGCTTCTAGAGAGCAAAAAGCAGGTAATGTACAAAGGATTAGGAATTAGAATGGCACTGAACTTCTTAACAGCAGCATTGAAAGCTAGAAGATGATGAAAAATGCCCTCATAATTTAGAAGGAAAAAGATTTTCAACCCAAAATTCAGCAGATAGTCAAGCGTGAAGATTATAAATACATTTTTGGAGCTATAGGGCCTAAAAACATGGACCTCAAAGTTATATTTTCCTTAGGGAATCTACCATAGGGTTATGCATCAGCAAAAGTAGGAACTGAACCTCAAAAGAAAAAATGTGGGATTTGGGGAGCAGATTATTCAACACAGGAGAATGAGTTAAGGAATCCCACTGGGAGGGGTGTACAGCAGGCCCAGAGAATAACAGTCTGGATTGAAGCAAGCACAGAGAAGATTGTAAAAGAAAGATTTTTTTCAGTTATACACCGAAACTGATAGTCATTGAATTGTTTGACCACATATAACAAATAATCTGGAGATAAGCCATTTTGTCATATGGGCAAAGTTAGCTAAACGTGTTTGGAAAACAAAACACATGAAAAAGCAAGCAGTTATGCACTGTGGGAAACAGAAGATTGAACAAAAAAGGAGCAATCCCGGGGTATGATTATGGTTACAATCATGTGAACACTGAATAGCAATTTAACCAAAAACCTTTATGATGTGATACCTAAGTATATTAGGAGGTCATTGTATGTGAGCGTGTGTCAGGGGGTAATGTAAGAAAACGTTACCCACATCTACTCTAAAAGTAAATTAGTGGATCCCCAGTGGAGCTCCCCAGGTGGCACAGTGGTAAAGAACCTGCCTGTCAGTGCAGGAGACGCAAGAGACTCGAGTTTGATCCCTGGGTCAGGAAGGTCCCCTGGAGTAAGAAATGATAACCTGCTCCAATATTCTTGCCTGGAAAATTCCACTGATGGAGGAGCCTGGCAGACTACAGTCCATGGGGTCCCAAAGAGTTGGACGTGACTGAGCGACTGAGCACACCCATAGTTTCAAAAATGGTGGCATAAAGAGAATGCATAGTTCCCCTCTGAAGGAATCAAGTACAGAACTGTACAAGTTCAGAAGAACAGCTATTAGAAAATAACCGAAATGAAGCAATGATTTGAGAAATGTTCCGTTATCAAAAACTGCTACTGCTTTGGGCTAAAATGGCAAATTTGTGGCTTTTTTGCTTGAGGTCATTGCCATATTTTCCCTAGCCCCTGAATTTGGGAAGGAGAAAAAACACAGCTTTATTATTTATAGGTGGTTAAACATTTGGTTCAGGGTAGGCAAAGGAGAAAGTAGAAATTTAAGAGGGGATATTTTGAAAGCAAGAATGTCCTGGAAGGGCTGAGCTAGCATAGCTCTGACTGATTGCTAAACTCTACATACATACAATAGATGTCAAGGAGTCCATTAGGAACTGAAAGCTTAGAGAGACGTGAACATTTATTGTGCCTTTGGTTCATTCCTTAGTCCATATACAATTTGGGTAGCAGAAGGTGGAAGCCTTAGTGGTTTGAAGTATTTGAGAAGAACCTTGCCCTAGATTTGCTGATAGCCAAACTATGTAGAGATAGCAAATACTCTCTAGGGAGTCAAGCTAAGCAAAAGACAACTGAGCATAGACACGGTGACTACATACTGTGGCAAGGCATATTTTGTGGTTTTTTAGTCCAAGCTTATTAATTGACCTATAAACCAACAACCCTTCAAAGGATAAAAGAAAATCCAGAATTACTACAGTTCGATGGACATGAATTTGGGTGAACTCCAGGAGCTGGTGATGGACAGGGAGGCCTGGCGTGCTGCAATTCATGGGGTCGCAAAGAGTCGGACACAACTGAGTGACTGAACTGACTGACTGATTACAATAATATCCTATTTCCTTTTAGAAATTATTAGCCATGCAAAGAAAGAGACAGGAGTGGTTCATACTCAAGGAAAAAGCAGGACTCAACGGATGCTGAAGAAGTACAAATATTAAATTAGCAGGCAAAGATGTCAAAATAACTAATTATAAATATGGCAAAGAATTAAAAAGACAAATTAATAGCAAATCTCAACAAATTAGAAACTTCAGAGAAACACCCAGTTGGTAATTACAGAGCTGAAAAGCACAGTAACTAAAGAAAAATTCACTGGATTAACTAAAACCTCGTATTTGAGATGATAGAAACAAACAAAAATTATTGAAGATAATGAAAGTGTTAGTCACTTAGCTGTGTCCAACTCTGCAAACCCATGAACTGTAGCCTGCGAGGCTCCTCTGTCCATGGAATTCTCCAGGCAAGAATACTGGAGTGGGTTGCCATTCCTTTCTCCAGCGGATCTTCCCGACCCAGGGATCGAACCCAGGTCTCCTGCACTGCAGGCAGACTCTTTACTATCTGAGCTACCAGGGAAGATAGGTGAATAGAAATTAATCAATCCAAAGAACAGGCAGGAAAAAAGTCTCAAAATGAAGAGAATATCAGACTTGTGGAACGATGTTAAGTGTTTTAGTAAATGTGTAAGTGGAGCTTTAGAAGGTGAGGAGAAAAAACATCAGGGAAAAAAATGGGTGAAATGTTGTGAAATTTGGTGAAATATTTTAACTTTTGGATCCAACAACTGCAGTGAATCTCAAGTAGGATAAACACAAAGAACATTTCACCCAGGCATATTGTAGTCAAACTGATAAAAGCAAGAGATGAAGAGAGAATCTTGAAATTCAAAATATTGGGGGAGAAAACAGTAACACCTCTCAATTAATAATTCTATATCCAGTAAAGCACTACCTCAAAACTGAAGGCAAAACAAGGACTTTTTTAATAAATAGGTGGAAATAATGCATTACTAGCAGACAATACTAAGGACAGTTCTTCAGGCTAAGTGAAAGATAAGCAGATGCTAATTGGAATCCACAGGAAGGAATGAAGAGCAAGATAAATGGAAAATATGTAGATTACCACAAAAGCACACTCAACAGAGGTTAGCATAAAATTAAAAACCATCTTTTCCTTGCATTTGCTAGTGCTCTAAAATTAGAATTTTGATATCGAAGACTACACAAAGTGAGAATCTAACAGGTGACTGCACAAAAATATGAGACCCTGAATGACTACATGGCACAGTGAAGGCAAATCACAAGTGAATACAAGCCTGTGAAATTACAGACAAATATCAATCCTTTGAGACTGTAGGAATTTCAGATCTTGAACGTGGTTAGTCTGCTTAGAACTAGACATAATGCCACGGGCCTGGGAAAATCAATTGCAAGTCATCTCTGGAGGAAAATACCTCATTGTGAAAACTTATATTATTCCCACAAAGAATTTCTCAAGTACAGTGTGTACCATACAACCAAACATAAATAGTCACATAAGTAAACTAGACTTCTATCAGTGAGAAATAACAAAAACAGCAAATAGAAACAGACACCTGTTACTAGAATTATCAGATATAAACTGTAAAATGACCGTGCTTACTGTTGCTGCTGCCAAGTTGCTTCAGTCGTGTCCGACTCTGTGCGACCCCATGGACTGCAGCCTACCAGGCTTCTCCGTCCCTGGGATTCTCCAGGCAAGAACACTGGAGTGGGTTGCCCTTTCTCCAATGCATGAAAGTGGAAAGTGAAAGTGAAGTCGCTCAGTCATGTCCGACTCTTAGCGACCCCATGGACTGCAGCCTACCAGGCTCCTCCATCCATGGGATTTTCTGGGCAACAGTACTGGAGTGGGGTGCCATTGCCTTCTCCCATGCTTACTGTATTTAACAGCATAAAAGACAGGTTTGAAATAATCAAAGGGTAAAGGCAACTAAAACAGTAAGCATATTTGGAGAAGATCTGCAACAGAATTTCTTAAAAATATAATTGAAATTTAAAACTCAGTGGGTAGCTTAACAGCAGATTAAGCACAGCATGGAGCAAGAATTAGTGAACAGAAGATAGATGAGAAGAAAAATCTGTAATTCAGCACAGAGAGACAAGAAGGTAAAAAATACAGGAGAAAGGGTAAGAGACATAAAACGCAGAGGAGATCTAATGCATGTTTGATCGTGCTTCTAGAAGAAAGAAATAGACTAGAGCATAGTATTTACAGAGAGAATTGCTGAGGATTTTGCAAAAGTGACGAAGAACTACAATTTGTAGTCTGAAGTCCAGTGAATTCTAAGTGTATGAGGCCCAAATGAGAGAAATACATAGAAGTATATAGCTAGATACGTCACAGTGATACTGAGGGAAAATTAAAAAAATGGAAAACGAAAAATTCTAAAGTAACAAAGGAAAAAGACATTACCTTCAAAGGGACAGCAGAAATAGAGATCTGAAGACAGGAGAATGATAGTGTGCACAAAGGTTAAAAACTGTTAACCTAGGATTTTATATCAGGAGAAAATGTCCAAATACGAAAGAATCAAGACAAGGATAAATATATTCTCTGTCAAGCAAAAACTAGGATAATTCAATTCTAGTGATTTGGTTTCTTATGAAAAGAAATTTTACCAGTATATTAAGCAAAAGAAATGACTCCAGAAAGAGGGTCTAAGTTCTTGAAGGATTGGTCAAGAAAGTGGCCAATATGTTGGTGACACTAAGTGAATGTTAATTTTGTAAATTAGTACTACCTTGTGGGATTAAAATTGTGGAATTAAACTATAGTTTCGACAACAACTGGGACAAAAGGATCACTTTAGAATGTTAAAAAGTTCAATTCTGCATCTAATAGCATGATTTTAAATAGTAAAGTGAAAAATTGAACTTCAAGGGGAAATACATAAAGTCATCATAATGATTCAAAAAAAATAATCCTGTTTTTTTTTTGCCTTTTTCTGTGTGTTGCCTTGAGCAGTTGTAAACGTTTACAGAAGATCTACAAGGAACAATTTTTCATCTTATTAAAACAATTAAAAATTTGTTGGCACACCACTTTTAATGACTATAAAATTCTGTTGCTGAAATATATAGATGTTTATTTAATTCAACCATCCTCAATTTTTAGAAATTTAATTTTGTAGTATTTTCTATTAATATTATTGTAAGCACCTTAATAGATAAACGTTTACAGATATCTGTGAGTATTTCTTTGAGATAAGGCATTTAATTATGGTGTTAAAAATGTATGCATATTTTTTTTTCACTTTGATTTTCTCAACCAATTCTCAGCCAAAATGTATATATATTTTTAATGCCTTCACCAAGTGGCTTTCCAAAAATCTGTTATTTGCAATCCTGACAGCAGGAGGAGAATAAGTGTAACTGTTTCTCCATATCATCATTGCTGCTACAATTTATTTTTCAAAAACATTTTTCTATTTGATACTAAAAATATTTCATTTTAATTTCCATTTCATTACTAGTGAGTGAACATTTTTCATGGATTTTTTAAAAAAATCAAAAATGGTTATGTTTATGTTCATTTCTGTTAAACATTTAGTTTAAATTTTTCTGTAAATGAAGTAATCTGATAACCAGATTTGGTAAAAATTGGATATTAATACACTCATTGAGATTCTGGGTATATATTAATGTAAGGTTCACAGCTTCTGTGCTTGGGCTTTAGAATACTACGATTAAAGAGGCTTTTTCAGTGACTCCTAGGACTGTGGCTACTCTACAGAAATGAGGAAACCAAAAGACTGAGTTTTAGATGAGTGGACTATGGTTGTGATGTGCCTAGTTTTTATAACAATGCATATTTGTGAACAGAGTCTTGCTGCACCAGACTCATCTAGGGCATGCTCTTCTGAAACAACACTGAGCTATCTGAAGTCTCAGGGCTGTCATTTATAGTTTCATCAATCTTTGTCTTCTGAAGCTAAGTCACTTTTAGAAAAGTTTTACTGAATATTCATTGTACCAGTATATCAGATATTTATTTTGAAATGTCATAATTTGAGACCAACATGCCCACAATAGAAATACTAATTGTGGAGCTTTTAAACATTCTTATTTTTTGTTTCTAGAAACCACTAAGTTTTATATGACGGAGATAATTATTCTGCCATCTGAAAGAAATTTTCCCATCATACCAAGGTACAAATAGCAAATTGTTTGTTCTGTAATTTCACATGTAAAGAAAGATGGAAACAATTGATTATTTAGGAATTCATTTTTATTTTTGTTTGCTTGGAAAGGAAAAATGAAAGCCTTTGGAAGGGCTTTTAGGTAGTACAATGAAAGCACAGATATGAAAGATTTGAAGATTTATTTATGGTTTGTTTACATAATGATATAAACAAGTGTGCTCTTATAAATCTAGTTCTGAAATTTTTTTGTGCCCTTTCTATGTGCTAGATAGCCAAGGTCTTATAATCATCCATAGGTTTTTGAGTAATTATTTCTGGTTTTAGTTTAACTTACTTGCAACGTGGGTTAGTTTTCAAATGACTTCTGTGTTTTTAAAAGGAATATTGCATATCCACTAAATTCATTAGTATTTCTTTTCTTTGAATCTTTTTAGTTTTGCAAACGAAAGTTAACTGTAGCGTGTCTTTCAGTTCATTTATTGATGTCTAAAAATTATGGCCCTCTGACTATAACCTTGAACTGCGTCTTCTTATAAATACTTTGATTATGCATCTCAGATCTGACGCTCTGAGGGGAAGCAAATCGAAAACATTGGACATAATACTGTCTAATGTTTGGAAGGAAATTTCTCATCTTCTTTTATAACCTAGTTATTCACTGTTTAATTTACCACAGCTTAAATGGAATATTGACTAATCTGACAGTGTATTTTTTTAATTTCATGGAGGAAATACTTAGGTTAGGCTTCCCTGGTGACTCAGATGGTAAAGAATCTGCCTGCAATGCAGGAGACCTGGGTTCAATCCCTGGGTCAGGAAGATCCCCTGGAGAAGGGAATGGCTACCCACTCCAGTATTCTTGCCTGGAGAATCCCATGGACAGAGTAGCCTGGCAGGCTACAGTCCATGGGGTCACAAAGAGTCGGACACAACTGAGCAAGTAATACTTCTTACTTTTCACGTAGATAGGTTGGGGTGGAAAATGTATTAATGATTGAAGAATAGGGTATAGAAAGACTGGCTCAAGAACTTCTCTGGCGGTTCAGTGATTAGGACTTCATGCTTCTACTTCAGGGAACATGGGTTTGATCCCTGTTTGGGGAACTAAGATCTCACAAAGACGGGTACAAATACCAAATACGTTAAAAATA
The DNA here is from genome assembly GCF_002263795.3 of Bos taurus. Lineage (NCBI taxonomy): Eukaryota > Metazoa > Chordata > Mammalia > Artiodactyla > Bovidae > Bos > Bos taurus. Next base: position 22,916,398 of record NC_037336.1, on the reverse strand, counting down.
GATTAAAATGAGCGCAGATTGTGAGGGAATGGGCAGCATACAGAAAAATCTGGCATGCAGCCACCTCTGCTTCTTCGGTACCCTGTGGGTATTTGGGGCTCTTCTTGTTAGTTATTATGAGAGGCTCATTATGAAAATTGGTTTCTGTTCAAACAGGTCTCAGTTTGTACAGAGCGTTCTCGCCCAGTGTGTGGTGGAACTCTCCTCTGCTAGAAGCACTTTTAGATTCACTATTCAAGGTCATGATGACAAAGTGTACATTCTGGTAAGAAGTGATTTTTGCCCAGTTTTTTGTAGCCTACTAGTTCAGGGGCTCAGAAGTTCTTTGGGTTTTGTTATTCTTAATTCTCAGGTCTAGAAAATAAGTGATCAAAATTTTTAAAATTTTAATGTCAGCTTAATTCACAAATCAAGTGCCTTTAATTGAATAACAAATGATTTACCTGCTACTGTGTAGAAATCCCATGCACAGAGGAGCCTGGTGGGCTGTAGTCATGGGTTCGCAAAAAGAGCTGGACGTGACTTAGCGACTAAACAACAACAGTAATGTGCTAGGTACTAGGAATTCACAGAGAAATAAAACCTAATTCCTGTTCTGGAGAAGCTCATGCCACAAAATAAAGTTTTTCTGCTTTCAGTTTTTAATGGCTTTGTCAGTGTAACACAATTCTCTTTTTCACTTTTTACCTCTTTATTTGATACTCTTATGCTTAAAATATGTTCTATTGATCTTGCTTTTATCATTTTGTGTGTGTGTGTGTGTGTGTGTGTGGTAAGAACACCTAACGTAATCTACCCTCTTTACAGATTTTTGTACTATAAAAATATTATTTTATATGTTATATTCCAGCGTTGTTAATTATAGGCACAATGTTGTACAGCAAGTCTCTGGAACTTACTCATCTTTCCCAGCCATAACCTTATATGCTTTGATTAGCCACTCCCTGTTTCTCCCTCCCTCCAGCACCTGGCAACCACCATTCTACTCTCCACCTCTATGAGTCCAGTCAGTTCAGTTCAGTCACTCAGTCATGTCCGACTCTTTGCGACCCCATGAATCGCAGCACGCCAGGCCTCCCTGTCCATCACCAACTCCCGGAGTTCACTCAGACTCATGTCCATCGAGTCAGTGATGCCATCCAGCCATCTCATCCTCTGTTGTCCCCTTCTCCTCCTGTCCCCAATCCCTTGCACCATCAGAGTTAGACTATTGTAAATTCTTCATGTAAATGGAATCATGAAGTATTATCCTGCTGTGTCTTATTTTATTTATCATAATGTCCTCAGGGTTCATTTGTATTGTCACATATTACAAGATTTCCTTCTTTTTAAATGCTACTATTCCACTGGGTGTGTATAGCGCATTTTCTTAATCCATACATCGTTGGTGGGCATTTACATTGCTTCTGCATCTTAGCTATTGTAAACAGTGCTGCAGTGAATATGGAAGTGCAGAGATGTCTTCAGGATCCTGATTTCAACACTTTGATGTTTGAGAAGTAGTGGCAAGTTTTGGAGAAGAGGCTTCACAGCTAGCAGAATCATCCCCTACATAAAACACAGGCGTCTAATACTAAACTGCAGAAAAGAGTTTAGGACATTATGTAAAAATCCAAGACTGCGGGCCCAAGTCTCTTGTCTGCCTCCACATCAGTTTTATTCAACCAGTAAACATATATTGAGCACTTCTTATTTGAAAGACATTGTCCTAGATGCTCAGGATAGAACAAAAATGCCTTCAAGGACCACACGCTAATACGGGAGCATGGTAGCTAAAAGGAGGGAGGGAATTGAAGTTGTTACTTCATACTGCTTTGTGACTGATGATCCATCACAGGGACTTCATGCTTCTCTAATTCCAGATAATTTTTATTCAAGGTTAAAATATTTTCTAAGTAAGGGTGACACTAAGTCATAGTCTGAAATCAGCTTTAATTTTCTTTTTTCCACCATTTTTTTTCCTTTGGCCCCACCTCGAGTCTTGCAGGATCTTAGTCCTCCAACCAGGGATCGTGCCCCTGCAGTGGAAGCAGAGAGTCCTAAGCACTGGACTGCCAGGGAATTCCCTCAATTTTCTTTTCATCTTTTCAAGTTGAAAATCAGGAAGAGGAATTTTTTTAAACTTACTACTAGTGTATATTTAAGTTAAAATTTTTTTCTTTCTTATAAAAGTAATACATTCTCGAAATACATTCTGACAACATGGAGAACATAAAAGAAGGGCTCCTTCCTTCCATTTTGTCCCCTCTTCTGCCCTGCTGTGTCATACCATCCAGAGGTAATCATTAACAGTCCATTTTCCCCCTGTTTATATGTAATACACCCACAAGTATTTGTAAAAATAACACAATGCTGTGATTAGCATCATTCTTCAACATGTGTACTTGACTCAACCATGTATCATGAGTCCTGTTTCTTGTTAGTGTAAATATGGACTCTTATTAATGATTAGAATTCCACTGTATGGCTGGTAAAGACAGTGCTTCAGGGAAAATCATCTTTGCATGTGTATTTTAGTCCGTTAGAAACAGATTTTTCTCATCACTCTTGGAACTTGTGTATTTTAAACTCTGATAATTATTGCCTCCAAAGAGTTGGACTAATTTATCTTTTACAAACCTCCTTTATCCTCTACAGACATTCTTGGTACCCCACCCAGGTCCCCTCTCCTTGGCTGGTCCCCCGTTTCCCAGGGATGAGAGTTGCCTGCTCATGGCTCACAGCTGCCCTAGTTCAGAGACTTGTCCCATCTGGACAGATGAAGCCTGGCCTGGGGAGTTTCTTGTCCTCTCTCACCCCCACCCCTGTCCTGCTCAGCCTACTGCCTGTGACTTGACCCTGGGCTACAAAACTTGCCATCTCCTGTCTCAAAATGGGACTGATTCTGTGGGTGGGATTCAGGTTCCAGGGCTCCCTGTGAGATTAGGTTGAGTCCACATCACTGGCCAACTCCTTCCCCTGCCTTCTTCTCTTTCCCTTCCACCCTTTCTCCTGAGAGTAAATCCTCAACTAATCAACTGAATCCAAATCCAGAAGCAGTCTCCCACAAGCAGTGTGTGGGAAGACCTGCTCCAAACCCTTCTTCTGAGCTCGATGTTGTCAGTCTTTTTGTATTTGCCAATCTGATAAGTGAAAAGGAGTGGCACAAAAATTTTGTATTTCCTTACTAGTTAGAGTGACATTTTAATATATTTATTACTTATTTCTTCTGTTTAATTATTTTCTTATTCCTCACCTATATCTCTCTTGGTCTGTTTTTCCCACTTGCTGATTGCTGCTGCTGCTAAGTCGCTTCAGTCATGTCCAACTCTGTGCGACCCCATAGACAGCAGCCCACTAGGCTTCCCCGTCCCTGGGATTCTCCAGGCAAGAACACTGGAGTAGATTGCCATTTCCTTCTCCAATGCATGAAAGTGAAAAGTGAAAGTGAAGTCACTCAGTCGTGTCCAACTCTTAGCGACTCCATGGACTGCATCCTACCAGGCTCCTCAGTCATTGCTAGGAGCTCTATAAATTGTGGATAATAACTTTGTGTTACATATTTTCTCCTAAGCAATTGTCTTTAGAAACTATGTTATCATCGGCTCTGTAAACATTGTACTTTTCAAGTCTTACCCTACTTCAAAGTTGCATACATGATTTTTCAATTTTTCTTTTTTTGGTGTTTTATAGTTTTATCTTCTTTTAAAATAGGTTTTTCTTTTTTTTTTTTTTTTTCTTTTTTGAGTGGTGGTATGAGATATGGATAGGATTTCCCTGGTGGCTCAGACAGTAAAGTGTCTGCCTACTATGCGGGAGACCCAGGTTCCATCCCTGGGTCAGGAAGGTCCTCTGGAGAAGGGAATAGCAACCCACTCCAGTACTCTTGCCTGGAGAATCCCATGGACAGAGGAGCCTGGTAGGCTACAGTCCAGGGGTCGAAAAGAGTTGGACACGACTAAGCGACTTCACTTACTCACTTACGAGATATGGATAGGGTGGAGATAATTCTTTTTTTTTTTTTTTTTAAATACGCTTATGCTTAGACTTTTCTCTTCATTTCTTTAGCTATGGCTTTTAAACTCAGACAGTTTGGTGATTGAATCTTTGGGACAGTACACAAATATCAAAAAATTCCCTGTGTTGGAAGATGTATTGAAGCCCGATTCCAATTCTGCCTGCAATGCAGTCAAGGTCCTCTACCAGCCATGCATCAAAAGCCGGAATGCAGAGTAAGTCATGCTTTCGTATGCTCCCTCCACTTTGTGTTTTCCTTTCTGCTGCCATGTTAGTATTAAGAAATTAAGGAATTCAATGGGACTGTGCCACTTCCCTACTGGATGCTGCTAGCAATCATACTGCTACATATTGTGCTCTCAAAATAGATTGGATCATTATAGATTATTTATGCTAATATGCAGAAAGCTTACTTTTACTGAAAATAATTGCCCCCCCCCCCCTTTTTTTTTGGTAATCTCAGCTGTCTGTGCATATGGCTGCAGTACTAAATCAGGCTTCGACAGCTATGAATATTTACTGATAAACGCTTTCCAGGCATTTGGGATACAGTCGTGAACAAAACGCAGTGCCGGTTTCCTAGGGTTGTCATTCTCATAGGGGGAAGGCAGACTGTAAACAAAACAGACAAAACATCAAAGACTGATAGAGCTCTTACTGTAAGTCAGGTGCTCATCTGAGGGCTCCTAGCTCATTCAAAGCCTAACAGTAATCCTGTGGGGTAGGTGCATGTATCAGTTCAGTCCAGTTGCTCAGTCACGTCCGACTCTTTGCAACCTAGTGGACTACAGCACGCCAGGCTTCCTTGTCCATCACTAACTCCTGGAGCTTGCTCAAACTCATGTCCATCAAGTCGGTGATGCCATCCAACCATCTCATCCCCTGTTGTCCCCTTCTCCTTCTGCCTTCAATCTTTCCCAGCATCAGGGTCTTTTCCAGTGAGTACACGTATCACCCTGTGTTAAAGACAAGGACACTGAGACACAGGCATTAAGTTACTCTAGTGAACTATAAAGCAAGTTAAGATAGTTGGGGAGAGGAGGTGTGGGTGTAGGAGGTTGGCATTTTATACTGAAAAGTCTTCCTCAGATAAAATGACATTTAAGTGGAAACCGTGAAGGCAGTGAGGGGAGTGAACCGTCTCTGAGGAAGAGCATTCCTGGCAGAGGGAACAGAAAATGTTCTTATTTGAACAGATTGGAAGCTTATACTTGTCCTGTACTCGCTGATGGGTTTGATCAAATTTGTACTAAGAACAGAAAGATCCCAGTCTTCTGGGAAGTAAGTAAGAAATTCTTAAAAATTATTGCTTGTCTTTTCTTTGAATTATACAAGCAGTACAAGTCATAAAATATTCAAACAGTAGAGACTTACATAAAGTAAAATATGAAGGTTCTCCATCATGTCCCTCTTTAGAAGAAAAAAGTATGTTCTGTATTTTTCCACTTTGTTTTTTCTTTTTTGCATCTTAACGTAATTTGAATGATACATGTGTATTTTTTCACACTTACAACAACAACAACACTGTGTCTTGGAGATTCTTTCCATGTCAATGCTTGGCACTTTATGAAATGAATGTACTGTAAGTATTTAACCATATTTCTGTTGATAATATTATGTTTTTGCTGCTTTAAGTAGTATTGCGCTGTGTGTGTTGTACATTTGTTTTGTGATTATGTATAGTTTTTATGAGTTATTTCTAAAAGTAGAATTACCAAGTCAAAGAGTATGACTTTTAAAATTTTGATGGTAATATCAAATTATTTTGCAAAAAGGCATTGCAAGCTTGTCCTCCTACATAAAGTTTCTATAAATATCCTTTTCTCTATACCCACACCCAAGCTGCCACATAGATTTTATTTTTGCCCATCTGATGCCAGTCTAAATGAAACAGACAGTTGACTATCCTTGTGTTTTATTGAGGCATGATCAGAGAATATGGCTTATGTATTTGATGCCTTGGGGACTTTGTTGAAGAATGTGTGTATGTGTGTATTTTTGTTGTTATTTAGAACTTCAGTTGTGTCCGACTCTTTTGCGACCCCATGGATTGTAGCGGGCTCCTCTGTCCATAAGATTTCCCAGGCAGGAATACTGGAGTGGGTTGCCATTTCCTTTTCCAGAGGATCTTCCTGACCCAGGGATGGAACCAGAGTTTCCTGCATTGCAAGCAGATTCTTTACCACTGAGCTAGCAGGGGAGCTGCACGCGTGTGTGGGCGCCCGTGTGTGTGTGTGTGTGTGTGTGTACCTTTATATGTTTAGGTTTATATAGTCAAGTTTATTACAACTTTTTAGTTCACCCTTTTTATTTATTTGAAATGTGGCTCTTTTGCGAAGGGCATGTTAAATCTCACTATGGTTATGGAAAAGTCGTTTTCTTCTGGTTTTGATGCCTTTTTCTGCATAACATGTTTTGAAGCTACGTAATTAGGTACGTAAAAGGTTTGTGCCGTAACAACTTGACTGATTGCATGTTTTATCAGTAAGATTTTTCTCTCCTTTCACTTGATACTCTTTTTCTTTAATTCTGGTTTGCCTGATGTTATTATCACTATATTTACTTCCTTTTTTAAAAAATTATTGATTTGTTATCTTGTTTTTCATTTGTTTCTTTTCAGCTGTCCAATGTTATCTTAGGTCTATATCTTGTAAACATATACCTGGTAAGCAGCATGTAGCTGGATATTTTAAAACTGCAGTGTGACAGTCTGTTTATTTTAATAGTGAACTTAATTCTTGTTTATTGTGATTACTGATGTAGTTGAACTTAGTCTGCTTTTACACTGGTGGCCTTCTCTGTGTCATTGCTTTCCTTTGATGATTTGAAAGTAAAAAATGTCTAAAAAAATTTCAAAAAAAATTTGAAAGTAAAAATGTTTTTTAGTGGTTAATGTTAAATTTTTATTACACATCCTTAAACTTGTTTTTAACATTGGTTATCAATACCTATATCTATTTAGTATCCATTCTCTTCACCAAAATAAGAAACTACTCTTAAAAAAAAATTTTTTTTGTATATTCTTTTCCATTAGGTTTATCACAGGGTATTGAATATAGTTCTCTGTGCTTTACAGTAGAACTTTGTTATCTGCTAATTACAAGCTCCCAGTTCTCCCCTCCCCGACTCTCTTTCTTAACAAGGCTTCACGTTCAGTCTCTCCCTCCTAAGATACTTTCTCTCCTTTGGTGAGATCATTTATGATTCTGAATTCTGATGATGGAGGTTGCTTCTCCTTTTTTTAAAATATTTTATCTATTTATTTGGCTGCGTCAGGTCTTCATCGTGGTGCTTAATTGCTCCATGCCATGTGGGATCCTAGTTCCTCAACCAGGGATGGAACCCATGTCCCCTGCAGGGCAAGGCAGACTCTTAAGCACTGGACCACCAGGGAAGTCCCATGGTTGTTTCTTCTTAAGGAAGTATCAAGCCAAAGCTCTACCCCATTTGCTTACTTCTCACTTGTACTCCTGCATAATGGCTATAAATGGCTTTATATTTTTATTGTATAAGTGTGTTACCATAAAGGAGAAGGCAGTGGCACCCCACTCCAGTACTCTTGCCTGGAAAATCCCATGGACGGAGGAGCTTGGTAGGCTGCAGTCCATGGGGTCGCTAAGAGTCGGACACGAAATGTGCAGGATTATTTGATGGTTTTAAAAATATTTACAAATAGCATTATATTGTATGTGTATTTTTGCAGTGTTTTTAAAGTCATGATTCTTTGTTCCAGTTGTTTGATTTGATAAGTCTAATACTTCTTTTAAACTTGGAATATAGTCAATCCTTGAATATCTGAAACTGGCTTATACCTCTTTTTGTCTCTTGGAAAACCTTAGGATTTTTCTCTTTATCTTTGGTTTCTAAGATTTCATTCAAAGGTCCAGATGTAAGTGTTTATTCAGAATTTTCTCTAATGTCATAAACTATTCCTGCCTTACAGATGCAGTGTTCCCTCAGTCTCTGTGAGAATAATAATTAAAGTCTTCTGTTTTTTTATTAACTCTTTTTCCTTGAATATTATTAACTTTTCTCTTTCTGAAAAGAGACCTTGTGTTTGGTAGGGGCTTCCCTGATAGCTCAGTTGGTAAAGAATCTGGAATTTAGAAAGATGGTAACAATAACCCTGTGTACGAGACAGCAAAAGAGACACTGATGTATAGATCAGTCTTATGGACTCTGTGGGAGAGGGAGAGGGTGGGGAGATGTGGGAGAATAGCACTGAAACATGTATAATATCATATATGAAACGAGTCGCCAGTCCAGGTTTGATGCACGATACTGGATGCTTTGGGGCTGGTGCACTGGGACGACCCAGAGGGAGGGTATGGGGAGGGAGGATGGAGGAGGGTTCAGGATGGGAAACACAGGTATACCTGTGGCAGATTCATTTCGATATTTGGCAAAACTAATAGAATATTGTAAAGTTTAAAAAAAAAAAAAAAAAAGAATCTGCCTGCAATGTGGGAGACCCCGGTTTGATTCCTGGGTCGGGAAGATCCACTGGAGAAGAGATAGGCTACCCACTCCAGTATTCTTGGGTTTCCCTTGTGGCTCAGCTGGTAAAGAATCCACCTGCAATGTGGGAGACCTGGGTTCGATCCCTGGATTGGGACAGTCCCCTGGAGAAGGGAAAGGCTATCCACTCCAGTATTCTGGCCTGGAGAATTCCATGGACTGTATATGTATAGTCCATGGGGTCGCAAACAGTCGGACACAACTGAGCGACTTTCGATTGTGTTTGGTACTACCTTTCATGGTGTTGCTTTTGCCAAATGTTTGATAATTTTACTGAAATTCCTGCACTAGGATGTAAACTCCAGGAGAGCCAGGACCTTGATTGTCTCACTCTTTACCCCATCTAGATGAGTGCTCGAAGAAGTGCTCCAAACATGCAGTCTATGTTTACATCTAATGCAACCCATGTGAAATGAATCACACGTGGTTTTCTGTTTGTCCTCGTATTTCATAATCACTCTTTTAGCTATTGATGACTGTCGGTTTTCATTACCTTAGCCTGCCTTTTTGGACTAGGGAACGAGAACTCAGGAGATCCTAGTCCGGATGTGCCCATTTTTGGATAACTTTTGACTATTATGAAGAAGGAAGTAGTTCAGATTTATGTTATGGTGGTACATCTTGACTTCATCGTGATGAAGACTTTTTGTACTGCCTTTCTTTGGGAGGGTTAAACAAGGACTCAGTGCACCTGTCTCATCATTTCATGTGTTCTAACTGGAAATGTAGTGACTATAGTCCATTGTATTCTGTTGTATTTATTAGTGGACTTAAAACTTCAATCTTGGGGATAAGTTGACATCCAATAAATGAGCTTATTACTTTAGTTTGCCTATTCTGTAGAAGTACATTTGTTGTGCTTTTCCTCTGGCTAGTTTGCCTCAATGCCAAAGGTGGGGAGGAAAGTTCACAGGTTGGTAAACATCCTGTGAATTATTTACTTTTATCTTTTAAGGACATTAGTATCTCTGTTGGGGCATGACTGAGTAAATTGTAGACTCCCTGGCATATTTTTGGCACTTGGGGTGGTATATTAACTATTTTAGTCAAATTGGCTAGAATTTTTTTCTAGTGGAAGTGTGGATTGCCAGATGGCAGTCTAAAAGAGGAAAATAGCAAATGTAACTATGGTTTTATTTCCTTGAGCACATATAAAAAAGTAGCATGTAATATTTTTAGAATGTTCTTTCTAGCAATAGACACACATGTCTCTTAACATTTTGAAGTCTATTTTTTTTTTTTTTTTAATCTCTTTACCCCTGCCCACTCTCAGCCAGAGTTATCTTACAACTCACACTCCTTAGTTTGCATGTCAAAGTTTAGATCTGAAATACTAACTTTTTAGCTTTGGACTCTTAAGTTCACTTCTGCAGTTTAATTTTGTTAATTCATTATTTCACCTGTTACCTCCTATTCTTTAGATTGGGGGTAATTTTTTCCCTCAAGGGACATTTGGTAATGTCTGGGGTTATTTTTGGTTGTCACAACTGGAAGGACTAATGGCATCTAGAAGTAGGTGGCAGTGGGGTTGCTCTTAAATGTTCTGGAGCCCTTAAAACAAAGAATTATTTGGTCCCAAAATTCCAGTTGTGCCAAAGTTGAGAAATACTGTTCTTGATGATTTCCTGAAACCAGGCTGTGTCTACCTTTCCACTCTGGGTGTCACAGCCAGAACTTTTCTTGAAATGGTATTTAGTCCAGTGAATACAAGAAATTTTACTGTGGCGTTATAATAGAGCCAGGCAAGAGAAGCCCTTAGCATGTGTTTGTTGCTGTTACTGTGGGCCGTTACCCTGCTGCACGTTTCTAGGTAACGGTTACCACGGGGACCGTTAGTGGTCTTGCTCAGCCATTGGTTGGTGCCACAGTGGGCCCCTCCCCAAAGTAAGCCACTGTCAGTGAGTGACCCTTAGTGGTCCTGCTCAGCTATTGGTTGGTGCCACAGTGGGCCCCTCCTCCAAGCGACCAACTGTCACTGATTGACCGTTAGTGGGGCTTTCAGCCAATGGCTGGTGGAATGGTGGTCCTCAGGTGGAAAGTGAGGTAAGAGGTGGATCCTGGCTTTCTCCACAGGGCCCTCTTGCTTACCCAGCCTCTGGCCAGTCAGTGAGCTGGCGTGTCCAGGGAACAGGCTGGGAGCTGTGTCTTGTAAGACTCCAGAGCCCTCACCAAAGCTGCCCCATTGGCCTTGGCCCCGCAGTGAACGTCTCCCCCGTCCCTGTCTCTGCAGCATAACGGCAATGGCCGTCTGCATGGAACACAGTCTTTCTCTTTCTCCCCATCCCCAGTTTGCGCAGCCTGAGGGCCAGTTGGGTTGGGCCAGGCCAGTTGGCCTGGCTCCCTCAGCGATGACAATGGGCGAGGTCTAGGGCCCTGGTTCTGAGGGAGCCGCCTGCCCCTGAGATCTGCGTCCCCTTAGCCAGGACTGGACCTCCGAGGGTGAAAGTTATTCCTTTGGTATACATTTACAGCAACATTGTTACCTGACTGTTGACCACAAGAACAAAGGACCTGACAAGTTTGCAACAACTAACCACACCCCTCCCTCACCTTTCCTCGAAAAGGGCTTTGCTGAAAGCTTTTGGGGAGTTTTAGATATTTTAAGGTAGAAGCCACCCGTCTCGTTGCATGGCCCTCAATAAACCTTTCAGTTTGCTCTAAACTGACGTTTTGATGTTGTTTGGCCTCACTGTGCGACTGGCCAGACTTACATTTCAGTAACATCATGAGTCCAAAATCTCTGTAATCCCACGTGTTTATTTTATTTTTCCACATGTTAACTTTGTTAGAATAAATAGGCTAAATGGTAAAATAGTGTAACTATTGTTATACTGATTTCTGTTTCTTTGGGGCAGACATGAAGAATAGATATATTTTTGTTAAACAGGAAGGATTTCACAGGTATCAGGTTCTTTGTTCTCATATTTGTAAGAGAATAGATCTTAGGGGAATGTAATCATTAAGAGAAAATAAAGACTTTTTAAAGCTAAGTTGAATTCTCTTTTGTATAAGTTATATGAGTCCTACTGTTGGTAGTGGTTCTTTCCACCTTTTCAAAAGATACAATATCTGACTTAGGCATCTGGAAAATTTGAACTGAGAACTGTTCTATTTTCTCCTGTTAATAGCATTTTCTTGCAAAAGATATTGAGGGTTGAAATGTTGATGTGTTATATTCACCCCTAATGTTAGAGTTTAGAGGTTAAATTTTACAGACTAAGATTTCTCTCTGTTGGCTAAATTGGTAAATATTGGTTCTAAATTAGAAGTGTTATTTTTACCTTAAGATAGTTATCATTATTGCTTTTCCTAATGAAGTAAAGACACATATAAATCACACCCATATGCATTTCATATACATAAAATAGTATTACTAGTTGTTTATATTCGTGAAATGTGTCTTTATTCACGTTTTCTCCTTTATTTCAGAAGGAAATTTGAAATTCTGCTTAATTTTTCTTTCTTGTGGTAAAAATCACATTAAATTTACCATCTTAATCCTTTTTAAGTGTACAGTTTAGAAATGTTAAGTGCAGTTGCCCTTTGAACAACATAGGGGTTAGGGACACCAACTGTGCAGTAAAAAATCCACTTGTAATTTATAATCAGGTGTCTGTGTTTGTGGAGAAGGCAATGGCACCCCACTCCAGTGTTCTTGCCTGGAGAATCCCAGGGACGGGGGAGCCTGGTGGGCTGTCATCTCTGGGGTCGCACAGAGTCGGACATGACTGAAGCGACTTAGCAGCAGTCTGTGTTTGAGGTTCCTCTGTATCTGCAGTCATGAATTCAACCAACCACGGATTGTATAGTACTGTAGTACTTAACTATTGGAAAAAATCTGCATATAGGAGGACCCACACAGTTCAAACTCTCATTGTTCAGGGGTCAGCTGTATATTCGCATCATTGTAAAACCCATCTCCAGGACTTTATTATCTTACAAATCTGAAACTATAATATTTTTCTGCTTCCCCTAGCCTGTGGTAATCACCATTCAATTTTCTGTTTTTATGGGTTTGCTTTAGTGTCCTAGGGCTGCCATAAGAGAATGCCACAGACTGTATGGTTTAAACAACAGAAATGGCTTTCCTTATAATTCTGGAGGCTAGACATCCAAGATCAAAGTGCCATTAGGATCAGTTTCTCTTCCTGGTTTCCAAGTGAATGGTCATCATCTTGCCTGTGTCCTCATATGTAGAGAGAGAAGGAGGGGGAGGGATGGATCTTGCATCACTTCCTTCTCTGATGAGGCCTCATTCTTTTGACCTCCTTTAATTTAAATACTTCCTTAAAGGCCCTATCTCCAGACACAGTCACATTGAGGGTTAGAGCTCTAACTTCATATTCAGCATACGAATTTTGGGGAAGCCACAGTTCAGTTGATCACATTGGCTACTTCAGATGCTTCATGTAAGTGGAATCATAATAGTATTTATCTTTTTGTAACTGGCTTAATTCACTTAGCGTTCCTCAAGCTTCATCCATGTTGTAGCATGTAACAAGATTGCTTTTCAAGGCTCAATACTATTCTGTTATATGCATAGACCACTTTTTGTTTATCCATCCATTCCTTAATGGACATTTGGGTTGCTTCCACCTCTTGGATATTATGAATAGTTCTGCTATGAACTTGGGTGTGTAAATAACTGAGACCCTGCTTTCAGTATTTTGGATGGATACCCAGAAATGAGATTGTTGGATCATATAGTAGTTCTGTTATAATTTTTTGAGGAACCTCTGTAGTATTTTCCATGGTGGTTGCAGCATTTTATGCTCCCACCAGCAGTGTACAAGGGTTCTGATGTCTCCATATCTTCATCAGTATTGTCAATCTTGTTATCTTTTTTTTTTTTTTTTTTTAATAGTAGCCTTTCTAGTGGATATGAGGTATTATTGTGGTTTTGATTTTCATGTCTCTGATGATTGGCCTTCTTTTTATATACTTGTTGGCCATTTGTATATCTTCTTTGGAGAAGTGTTCAGGTTCTTTGCCCATTTTTTAATCTTTTTTTTTTTTTTTGATATTTTGGTGTTGAATTGTAGAGTTCTTCATTTATTTTGATATTAACCCCTCTTCAGACATATGACCTGAAAATATTTTTTTTATTCTGTAGGTTGCCTTTTTACTCTGTTGATTGTATCTTTTGATGCACAAAAATTTTAAGTTTGATATAGTTCCATTTATCTAATTTTGCTTTCTTCGTCTGTGGTTTTGGTGTCGTATTTGACAAATCATTGCCAAATTCTCCTTAATTTTGAAGCTCTGTATCTAGTGTGATAGAGACTATCATTGCCTGAAATACTTTGGAGTTAAAATTAAGTGATTTTGTGTTTTAACTGAGTTTGTATTTTTTACTGATAAAAACATAGATATTAGTTGATGCTAATTTTCTGTTCAACAGAACATCCAAGTTTGTTACTTACTAATTGCGTAGCCTGCTAAAACACTACACATGAACTTATTTGGATAGTATGTGAATACAATGCTGGAATGAATAAATAAACGAGCAAGTGAATGAAGGAATTGATATGTGTCACCAGCCCCTTAAGAGCACTTTATCATACCATCTCAAGTGGACATCTTCTGCTTCCCCACATAGGAGTCATGTGATCATGTCAGCGCACCCCAGTTAGGGACACTGACTCTGCAGAGTAGGTGAAACCTACACTTCAGAAATGAATGTCAAGTCTTACCTTTTATAAGTAAGGAAACTGAGGAGCAGTAAGAGAAATGAGTACAATTAAGTTTGTTAGGCAGTGAGAAAGCCACAATTAAAGACACATTATGATTCCAAATTCAGTGCTTTGTCATTACATTCTATAGTCCATCACCATAACATTTTAGGAGATGCAAAAATGTCACTCTAAATGTGTACTCTTTCTCAAGAACTGTTTTGTCCCTTGGTAGTTTAGAATATGTCAGCATTTTGATTACTCCTCAAAATACACTGCTTTCCCTACTATACTCAGTGAATATTTATGCATGTTAATATATAACTTCGGTAGCAAAAACTTCTGATTTATAATGTGTTCATATCTGATCTTATAGGTCAAAATTTAAGGTTACAAATGTAACTTTTTCAGATGTCCCTTGCCTTACCTTCTTAGGACAGGAAATCAATTGAAAGAAAGTTAATCCAAAAATATAGAAAAATAATTAGGTACCTCCAGGAAATATAAATGCTTCTCTGGAAAGGACTTTTTACACATTTTATCTTACCATATCATCACTAAGACTTACCCATCTAGAGACCACTCTTCATTATAAAGCAAGTTAAACACCCACTTTTTTGATCTATAATTGGAAAAATTCCTCTTCTGAGTGGACAGTGTTTTGTAAGGTGGCCTAAATTCAGGCTTGTTTTATTTGGAATTTGTGTATTATCTATGAATTTATTTATAATCATTAAAGAAGATACAGGAATACAGGAAATAAGGTAATAATTTATAATAAAAATGAACTTTTTTTACCTGGAGATTCTAACCAACCAGGTTTCCTATGAAAAGTAGTTCATCTCTTGGGATTTCTTTCTTAGGGGAAAATCTGGTTTCCTTCTTCTGGTGTAAGAACATGAGCCAGGTATTGTTCTGACCTTTGGAGGTAAGCAGGAGGTATGGGGTGACTGGGACTGGATAAAGGAAGGAAGGGGAATGTGTATATGAAATTGTTTCTTCACTTTTCTGTATTTTCTAATCATGTGTTAGGTTTTTTTTTTTTTTTTTTTAATCAAATCTGAGATAGTTATCTTAAACTTTCACATCTGAAGGGTTTTGAGTTTTTCTTTTTCCTCTTTTTTATTACCTCCTACTCTGTGCTCCACAGTAAGAACATAGCGATTTCTGCCATAGAGGAACTTGCAGTAAAGTTAAGGCAACATGGTAAACGTATCCCCTGCCTCAAATTCTTAAAAAAAAAAAAAAGAAAACTGCATACATGTTGAGGGACAGGAAATAGTATTCACTAGCTGTATTAAAGAAAAATGGGGAAAAGTTAAGAAATGTTTTCCTCCACTCCACCCCTATCCCAGTAAAAGCTGAAAAGGGCTGGCTGGTGACTGTGGTGGGTCCTCGGGAGCTCAGTGGCTGCTGCTGCTGGGGGTCCTTTGCTCACAGAGGGGCTGGGGTGGAGGGGTGGTCATCTGCCCCCAGAGATGCTCCCATTTCCTTGCTTAGCCTGTTAGAGTCTCCTCAGAAGTTCTCATTTGAAGAAAAGATTCCACAGCTGGTACAAAAATGTTTGAGAACAGCTGTTCTTTGGGCTATGCATTTCTCCAGACCCTGCTTCACTAGATCATGCCTTAGAAAAGGGACCCTATTTTAATTGTTAGAATGGCCTTCCTTTTTGGGGACTGAAACCTACTTGCCAGAAACTCTCATCCAGAGCTACCAAAAATTAATCTGCTAATTTTTCAACATCACAACTGTTGTAATATTTTAGATCATCTGACCCTCATTCCTAGCTTTTCTCTCCTCCAAGCTAGACCTTCCCAGATGGAATGGTTTGAAGCTTTCCTTTCCTCGTGCAGTCTCTCTTTTCACTTGGTCCCCTTTCCTGTTACCGTCTTGATTGCCCCTAAGATGTTGCCACAGCATCTTATCAGATTTACATAGACTGGGTGAAATGGGGAAAAGCTAGAGCTGGGAGTTTATTCTCTGTGGCTGTTTTAGGTAATTTTAGGTACAAAGAGGAACTAGACAGGAAAGACTGACTTTCAAGAATCCATTTGGATTTGGACATTAAAAGTTTCCAATGCACGGTGTTGAAAATGGTCATTTATTCAAGAAATACTACTGTGTTGTGTACTGCGAGGGCAATATTGAGCTAAAAGAGATCTGATGCCTTGCATGATAGACTTATTAGAGTCTAGTGGAAAATGCAAAGGTGTAACCTGATCAGTGCTATGAAAAAGATAAATGGTACTCTGAGAGAAAACTATAGGGAGACCAGGTTCAGATTCCATGAAGAATTCCATGAAGAATTGATGCTTAACTGCTGTCTATGTGAAGATTCTCTGGGCAGTGGGGAAAAGTCCATGAAAAAGGACCTGTGATGGGAGAGAGCACAGTGAGTCCAGGAGATAGGAAGAAGGCAGAGGTGGCTCTGCTGGAGAGAGAAACAGGGACAGGTAGGGAGGAGGCAGACCAACCCAGGATCCTGAAGGGCATTGTATAGAGTTTTATCTTTGTGTTTATCCTAATATCAATAAGAATTTTATCCACAGAGAAAGTGGTTTTAAGTTACCCTTCCAAGAATTTTCTGACAACCATCTAGAGAATAGTTGGATATGATAGATCAGATAGAAAGCTATGGCAGAAACTCAAAAGAAATGATGATAGTGGGTGATAGTAGGTAAGATAGAGTTGAGTTAGTAATGTTGCAGCACCTGGTGATTGATTGAATGTGGGAGATGAAATTTACTGAGATAGATAACACTGGGAGAAGATTGTGACATTCAGTTTTACACATGTTGAATTTGAGGTACACTTGGTGTTGGAGAAGACTCTTGAGAGTCCCTTGGACTGCAAGGAGATCCAACCAGTCCATTCTAAAGGAGATCAGTCCTGGGTGTTCTTTGGAAGGAATGATGCTAAAGCTGAAACTCCAGTACTTTGGCCACCTGATGTGAAGAGTTGACTCATTGGAAAAGACTCTGATGCTGGGAGGGATTGGGGGCAGGAGGAGAAGGGGACGACAGAGGATGATATGGCTGGACGGCATCCCCGACTCGATGGACATGAGTTTGGGTGAACTCCGGGAGTTGGTGATGGACAGGGAGGCCTGGCGTGCTGCAATTCATGGGGTCGCAAAGAGTCGGACACGACTGAGCAACTGAACTGAACTGAACTGATTCATCATAGAGGAAACAGCACATAGAAAGTTAATATATAGACCTGGAGTTCAGATGAAAGGTTTGAGCTGGATTTGTAAATGGGTGAGTCACCTGCATATTGGTCATAATTGAAGCCAAGGGCATAGATGAGATTGTTTAGGAAGAGAAGATAGAAGGACTGAGCTATGAAAGACTACTGCATTTCTGGGCCAGATAAAGGAGAATGAGCCTGCAAAGGAGACAGAGGAGTGGCCAGAGAAGGAGAAAAGCTGAAAAGTGTTGTTTCATAGACGCTCATGGTGGAAAGTACTTTAAGAAGGTGAGAGTGGTCAGATGCGGTTCAGAGACCAGGTAAGATGTTGAATCGTAGATATACATCTGGGTTGGAATGTGTGAGCAGTGAGTGTGAGGTGATGAAACAAAGACTACACGTGAGCAACTATTTCAAGGAGTTGGCTTTGAAGGGAAGGAGGAATAAGGGGATAGGGAGCTGACTGAAAGCAGGCAGGTTGGGGTCAGGCCCTCTTGAGCCTGTTTAAAAGCCAATAGATAGGATCCTGTTGAGAAGAAGAAATTGACTAGATAAGAGAAAGACGTTATGCCTGCTATGCTAAAATTCTGACAAGATGGGGATGGTACCCCAGGCTCAGATGTAGCCTCCAGCCTTAGAGGCAGGAATGGTTCTCTTTCTGTGATAGGAAGGAAGATGAAAACTGTGGAGGGTGGAACAGATTTGCATATTGGGTTTTGGAAAAATGAGAGAGACTCTTCTGATGGCCTCTGTTTTATTTGTAACATAGGAGTGATGAGGAACGGGCATGAGGGAAAGAGGTGGGGTCACAGACAGTGGAAGTAGAAGGAGAATGTTGTCGTTTAGTCACTAAGTCATATCTGACTCTTTGTGACCCCTTGGACTGTTGCCCACCAGGCTCTTCTGTCCATAGGATTTCCCAGACAAGAATGCTGGAGTAGGTTGACATTTCCTTCTCCAATGGAGGAGAACGGAGAAGATTAAAAATGGTCCTTTGGAGCAGATGAGGGTTTGGTAGGCATTGTTCATTGCCCATTTGAGTTTTGGGACCATGAATTCCTGGTGATATGAATCTTCCCCTCTGTGTGACTTTCTTCAACTTATCATCTACTCGAGAGTAAATTCCAAAGACAGAGTTAGGTTCACCAGCATTAAAGTCTATGCTAAGAGTATTGTGTTATTAGCAAAATATTAATATGACGGACCACAGAATGTACATGACCTGTTTTAACAAAGATCAAGTGTTGGAAAGTGGCTGTAGCTTCCAATCATTCACTGAGACTTAGTTGTTGTAAAGAAGAAATTTACTTTTAATTATATATTTAAAGCTTCTAAAGTCTTATGTTAAAGACCACCAGATTATTGATGGGAAAAGAACTCTTAAAATATATTAAGGAAAACTGTATACTTTTAAATAGAGCTCTTGCATTATTTAAGTATATACTCTGAGTTAAATTGTCCTCAAGATTTTCCATAGGATTTTTGTAATCCTACTTTGTGAGGAAATGTATTGGCCTTGGGATGATAATAAGGAAAGAGGTATATATACCTCTTCACATCTGCCAAAGTTTTAGTTGACATTTATCATGTAAAGTGACAGCAGTGGTCCTGGTTGCTTCTGCTCTTATTCTAGGCATCTGGGGTGAAAAATGAACCTTGGATTCTAAAATCATCTGGAGTAGAGGGAAAATGTCAGTTTCAGGATCACTTGGGGCCTTTTTTTTTTTTTAAATCCTGATGGCTGCAGGAGCCCTCTGGGTGCTTGCACCTATGTTGAAAACCAAGATAAATTGCACATTCCATTGTCAGCCTCCCTGTTGTTAAGGCCTGCTGCTGCCGTGACATCCACCCTACAGCAAGTGCTTGTCTCAGGACCCAGGCAGGGTTTCAGGCCGTGGGTCTCGGGCAGTACTGCTGGTCATGGAATGCCTTCCCACCACTGCACCAGGTTAACTGCCAGAACCCTCCTCTAGCCATTTTCTGTCCTGTCCTCGCACCTTATAGATCATTAGTGATTCCCCAGGTCAATGACGGAGAAGGCAATGGCACCCCATTCCAGTACTCTTGCCTGGAAACTCCCATGGACAGAGGAGCCTGGTGGGCTGCAATCCATGGGGTCGCAAAGAGTTGGACACGACTGAGCGACTTCACTTTCACTTTTCACTTTCATGCATTGGAGAAGGAAATGGCAACCCACTCCAGTGTTCTTGCCTGGAGAATGCTAGGGACGGGGGAGCCTGGTGGGCTCCTGTCTATGGGGTCGCACAGAGTCGGGCACAACTGAAGCTACTTAGCAGCAGCAGCAGGTAAATGAGGAAGCCATCATCCTTGAGAAATAAATTTCAGCATCATAGGATAAAACTCACATGTCCTCCGCTACCATCTCCAATTCCAGCCCCCTGACCCGACAATGAGTCACCACTGTAACCAGGTTGCTGTGTATTTTGCCAGACTATCTAAACATAGACATGTATGTATGTATGCCCTAGAAATACATGTGGAAATATTTTGTCTTCTCTTTTTTCTTATCATATAATATCTTTCTGCAATTTATTTTTTCTCTCAACATTATATATTCTCAGTGCATGTAGATACATATCATTTTTTTAAACTGCAGTCTGATATTCCATCTTGCAGATATTTTATGATTTCTTAAGACATTTATAACAATTATTTAAAATCTTTCCCTGATACAGTTCTGTAGTGAAGACTGTATTCATGCATCTTTATGCACTTCTGTAAGGATTTCTTTCAAGTGAATAGAACTGCAGTTGCTGCTCCTGGAATATATTTATTTTACATTTTTAAAAATAAACTTTTTATTGGAGTAGCCTTAGATTTATATGAAAGTTGCAAAGATAGTACAGATGGTTCTTGTGTACATAGCTTTCACCCATTTTCAGTTTCCCCTGATGTTATCTTAGGTTTCCATGGCACCTCTGTCAAAACTAGGAAACCAACATTGGTACATTGCTGTTAACTAAACTTTAGGCTTTATTTGGATTTCACCAGGTCTTCCACTAACATCTTCTTTCTATTCCAGGATCCAGTCCATGATATCACATTGCATTGATTTGTTGCATTTCCTTTGCCTCCTCTGGTCTGTATCAGCTCTGCAGACTTTCCCTATCTTTCATGACCATGACTGTTTAAAGAAGTACTGCTTAAGCATTTTCTAGAATGTCTCTTAGTTTGGGTTGTCTGATTTTTTTTCTCTTGCTTAGATTGAGGTTATAGATTTTGAAAAGAATACAGTTGTATCACATCATATCAGGGGGTACATGGAATCCACAGGCATCACTGACAGTGTTCACTTTGGTTACCTGGCTAAGGTAAGGCTGCCCAGTCTTCCTCACTGTGAACTGACTGTTTTTCCTTTTCCATGTTCTTTTCTTTGGGATTGAGTCACTAAATCTAGCCCACACTGAAAGAGGAGGGGGGACGATAAGCTTCACCCCCAGGAAGGGTGTACTATCTACATATATTATTTGAAATTTTCACTTAAGGAAGATTTGCGGTTTTTTCTTCTGTTTATTTATTTAGTTATTTTTATCTGGTGGACTCATATATTTTTATTTCGTACCTTAGGTTATAAACCAACATTATGTTGTTTATTTATATTTTCATATTCATAGCAGTTTTATTTTTAATAGCCCTAAACTGGAAATAACTCAAATATCCATCAATAGATAAGTGAACAAACATACTGTAGTGCCATGCAGTGGAATACTACTGAGCATTTAAAAATGAATGACTTCCTAGTCTACACAACAACACGAATACTTCTTTTTCCTTGTGAATTATTTGTTTTTAACTGAATTAAAGTTGATTTATAATATTGTTAGTTTCAGGTGTACAACATAGTGATTCAGTATTTTTACATATTATACTCCATTTAAAGTTATTATTGGCTCTATTCCCTGTGTTATATAGTATGGTATTTATTTATTTGCTGTTTATTTATTTTGTTGCTGAGGTTGTTCCAGCTTTGGCCATTGGGAGTCCTTTTCAGCTGGCTCCTGTGTACTTTGACATGTCCTCAGACTTTTTAATTTTTGATCACTTTCTTACTTTCTGATACTGCAAAGTGCTGCAGACTCATCTCATATTTTCCCTGCTGCAACCCTTGGATTAGCTGTAAAAGAAGCCCTGGTTCTTTTTATTGAAAAATGGAATTGATCCTTACTGCTGGTATTTTACATTTTAATAGATAGTGCTCAGTTGTTCTCCCAGGGGCTATTCTTTTTGTCACTTTTACTTCTCATACCTGTTCCAATACTTTATAATATCAGGGTTATTCATTTTGGCCAATCTGATAGAATTGTATCTTTTTTAAGTGAGTGTTTCCCTGATTCTGTGGTTGAACATGTTTGTATATGTTTACTATCCATTTGAGTTTTTTCCATGAATAGCCTGTTCATCTTCCTTTGCCTGCCTAAGCTGATGTCTATGAGTCTGGGTGGTTTTGTGTGTGTCTTTGGTATTAGAAGTTCTTATAGATTGTGGATATTAATTATGTATCTGTTGAAAATATTTTTCCACCCTGTAACTTAATTTTAAACTTGATTTATGATGCCTTGTGAAACAGAAGTTTACATTTTGATCATATCTAAATTAAAATTATAATTGGAAGTCTTTCAGTATCACCCTTAAGGAGATCTTCTTTTGTGTAACACAGCCAATCATGCTTTTACTCAAATCATCTACTGAAACTGCTCATCTAAAGATCTCAAGTGGTCACCTGCTGAGCAAAAGTCATTTGCTTTATCTCAATCCTTAGCACTGAACAGTGTTCACCATTTCTTATTGGAAATGGTTGCCTTGGCATCCTCTTGTTTTCATTCTGACCTCTTTGACCTCTTCCCTATACTCCTTTGACCTCTTCTCATCTTCTCCTGCCACATCTGCTTTGTCTTATACTTTACTGACAGTGATCTCCCTAATGCCGTCTTCCCCTTTGCAAAGCTCATCTGCTCTCATGGTAGAAGCTAATTTCAGCTGAGTAAAACCTTTCATGTCTACATTCTCAGTCCTCCCTTTTACTTAAGTTCAGTGCTTACATCTCCTCTTGTCTAGACTGTCTCTGCCAGAGATCCCTCTGATCTCATATCTCAGATTGAATATGGCCAAGGTTAACTCGTTAGCACTAGCATTCCTGGGGAATCTATGCTCCCTCTTGTTTGTGCCTCTGTCAGTGGCCACATGACTTTCCTAGTCAGCCAGGCTCAAATCCTAAAGTTGGCCTTTGATTGTGTCCTGTTCCCCCAACACCTAACCACTTATAAAGTCACATCCATTCTACCTTCAAAACCTCCTTCATATCTATCCTTTCTTTTCTCTTTATAATTACTATCAACCTAATTCAAGACTGTCACTCTTCATGTGAAGTTTATAAATGTTTCTTCAACCTATTTAAACTCTCTATATCAGTCTATATTCTGCAGCCAGAGCTGGTCATGCCAATCACACCACTCCCTTGTTCTCTTTCACGTACCCAGTCTTCATCTCTTTGGATTAGTGTATGAGGTCTGCTACAGCCGACTCTTCTCTCAAACTAAATGGCTCAGATGGTAAAGTGTCTGTCTGCAATGCAAGAGACCTGGGTTCAATCCCTGGGTTGGGAAGATCCCCTGGAGAAGGAAACGGCAGCCCACTCCAGTACTCTTGCCTGGAAAATCCCATGGATGGAGAAGCCTGGTAGGCTACTGTCCACGGGGTCGCAAAGAGTCGGACACGACTGAGCGACTTCACTTTCACAGCCAACTCTAACCACCTCAGCCCTGTCTTCTCCTTGCCTGTCACATGTTCTGTGTTGTCCAGTTACAATGGAATTCTACAACTTCTCCAATATTTATTCATTTGTGCAGATCATATAAAGTTCAGTGTGTTTGTTGTTGTTTAGTCACTAAGTTGTATGTGGGCTCAGTCACTCAAGTTGGGTCTGACTCTCTTGTGACCCCATGGACTGTAGCCCACCAGGCTCCTCTGTCTTTGGGATTCTCCAGGCAAAAATAGTGGAGTGGGTTGCCATTTCCTTCTTCAGGATATCTTCCTGACCCAGGGATTGAACCTGTATTTCCTGCATTGGCAGGCAAATTCTTTACCAGTGAGCCACTTGGGAAGCCAAGTATGTTTGTTAAGATACGTAATTACCCATAGGACTCTAAACTTTCCATTTCAACCTATATACATATTATTTTTGTAATATTCCTATAAGAAAGGAATTTATATGGAAATTGATATCTTGTTTATAAGTATCATTGCATGGGTAAGGTCTTCATTAACAAACCTGTAAATATTTTTTCTCTTATTATCCATGGTTCATAAACTATTTTTACATCTTAGGAAATTATATAAAAAATACATAGAAACTTGTTCTAGGTCCTGTGAATTTGGGGATTTTTTAAAAAGTTTTATTTCCATAGCTTCTTTTTTTTCCCATCCTTTTTTCTCATTTTAGCTGCATACAATCATAATTCCTTGACGGGTGAAGTGGCTTAACCTTACTAATTTTATCACAGAGTTTGTTTCTAAATCAATAAGGCCAAGAGGGGAAGATTGGGAGGCGTAGCTGACATTTTATAGGCTATGTTGTTCCAGTTATCTCTGAAAAGGGTTTTGGACATAGTTAAGTTTTCTGAATAGAATTGCCTCTAAGTTCAAGTAAGATTTATATAGATACTGTACATTACATTCTGACTTTTCCTTGGGGTTAATATTTTTTGTGGTTTCTATGCATTAGGTACTCTTATTTTTTGCAAACTTGATATAAATCCCTTCCTATTTAAAGTGTTTAAGGATAAATATAGTTTTAATGATCTAATAATAATAATATTACCCTCACTGATTGAAATTTTATTATATGCCAGACTGGTCCTAAGCTTTTCAATACATTATATCATTGAATCTTCATATCATCTCTGTGTAGAAGTGCTATGCGTGCATGTTAAATCGCTTCAGTTGTGACCAACTCTTTATGACTCCGTGGACTGGAGCCCACCAGGCTCCTCTGTCCATGGAATTCTCCAGGCAAGAATACTGGAGTGGGTTGCCATTTCCTCCTCCAGGAGATCTTTCTTCCCAACCCAGGGATTGAACCCATGTCTCTTATGTCTCCTGCATTGGTAGGCAGGTTCTTTACCTCTAGCGCCACCTGGGAAGTCCTGAAGTACTATGGGTATCATTATTTATAGAAACCAAGGTTACTTGCCCAGTGAGGCACAGCCAAGATGTATTAGACTTAGGATTCAAAAACAGAGCTGTCTTGAAAACCTTTGACTGTGCCTGCCATGTATCCTTCTTATATCAATATTAACAGACCAGCATCTAAAAAAAAATAGTGGTGGAAATGGATTTATTTACTTAGCACTGCTTTTGAATTCTTTAAATTTATACCCTCAAGCCTTGTTTAAACCCATAAGTAAGAGTAACTAATTCACTCTTTTTATCTACCTAATAAAGCCTAAACCTGGCTACTGTCTTTAAACCTGATTTCAATACATACTCTTTTTTTCCCTCCTGGTTGCAAACAGCAGCTTTAATTGGCTGCCCCTGAGCCCATCCAGGTTTATTTCTGCATTACCATTGACTCACTAATGGCTTCAGACTGTCTTGGTGATTTGGGGGCTGACCTCCTTCCCCTTCTTTTCCATATTTGACTCACAGGCAGGACTTCTCAGCAGATACTTTGTTTTTCCAGTATTCTCCACAGTGAGCCCTCATTTAGGTCTCCTGCTACATTTCCTTACCCTGGCCTTTGAACCTAATTCCAATAGCTACTTGTATATTCACCTCACTCTTTTCTCATCAAGGTAACTGACTTATTAGGCACTGTAACACCTGTAGATCCACCTTGGTCTATCAGCTACTTTTTACCTCTTTGGTGAAACCATTCAGTCTGTGTTTAAAAACAACTGCAACAAAAGTAGAACTTTAGGATAGGAGATGGTTTAGAAATGCTTTGTTTTTATCAAAACTCTTACCTAAATAATGCTTTAGATGGTTATGGATGTATTCAGGTAATTAGTTAAACTTACATATAACCCTGCAATGTGTTCTTAAAAAGTAGTATGAACTAGAACAGAGTAAAGTAGTGATCAGTTCAGTCGCTCAGTCATGTCCGACCCTGCAACCCCATGGACTGCACTAATGGCTTCAGACTAATGGCCAGGCCTCCCTGTCCATCACCAACTCCCACCCACTCAAACTTATGTCCATCAAGTCAGTGATGCCACCCAACCATCTCATCCTCTGTCATCCCCTTCTCCTCCTGCCTTCAATCTTTCCCAGGATCAGGGTCTTTTCCAATGAGTCAGTTCTTTGAATCAGATGGCTAGAGTATTGGAGTTTCAGCTTCAGCATCAGTCCTTTCAATGAATATTCAGGACTGATTTCCTGTTCTAATTTAAAAAGCTGGGCCTGGGGCTTCCTGATGCAGTTGTAGACATGTATTTCTTTCTTCTTTTTAGATTTGTAGATATTGTAGATTTTACTTAAAATTTTTAGCCATGTGTCAAGTGCAGTAATACAAAACTCAAAAGATTCACTGATTCAAAATTGTGGTGCTGGGAGACAGACTAAGTTAATATTACTTGTTTAGATGGCTAAAGCTTTCTATTAACTTTTTTCCATATAAAAATTCTTTTAATGAAGCTATTTTTGGAATCATTTTGTCTTTTAGAAGCTTCTGCATACAAATGAAAGAATGAATTCTGTTGCCTCCAGAGTTTCTGAAATTCTCTGTTTTTCTGGGCATTTTTCAGTTTAATCTTATCTGGTATGAGACTTCAGCATTCTGAAGTAGGACAGCCTACTTCACAGGAGAGATTCCCCCACCTATAGTTGGGGATGCTTGTTAGGGTGTTTGATATTGAGATGGCCTGAAATATTTGGGGTACTCAGGAGTTGTAGGAGGAGGGCATTTGACATTTTACAATGCGAAAAATATGGGATTGGAGTCAGACATGAAATCTAGTCCCAGATTTTCCAGTGACTAGCTGCAGTGACAGGACAAGTGACAGTCTCCTCCATGGCCTTTGTTTCCTCATCTTTTGGGGTGGGCATACTTCAACATTCTGCAATGCCACGACTTTTGGACACACACAAATGTTTTAAAGAGTGTGATCTCAAACTCTTTATTGTGTGTCCTTTTTTAAATAAACTGAACACTTAGTTTTCCTTGCTTATGATTGCAGTGTGTAGCCTCAGATTCATTTCAATAGGCATTCACTTAGGTTTCCTGTGTGTAAAACTTTCTGCTTAGAGGCATAGAAAATAAACATATAAATAAGACAGAATTTTAACTTCTAGACAAATTTCATAGAAGATACACGTGTTATGTCCTATGATAGACAAACAAGGGGCTTTCTGATTGCTTCTAATTAAGGAAAATTTCATGGAGAAGGTAGCATCTGATCTGAAAATGAAGAAATAGAAAGATAATGGGAACAAGAGGTTGAAGAGGAAAAGAGGCTGATCAAAATTGGGAAATTACAGGATATATTTCTCAAAATATATTTCAAAAGATATTAATAGGTATTTTGGGGAGAGAAAATGATGCCAAAGTCCAATAATACTAACACTAAATGAGAGTGTTACTGTGCAGTAATTGTTGCCTATTATTACTACCCTAACCATTTTGTTATTAAACAAATTTGTTAATCAGTGACTCAGTGAAACTGTGTATATAGATAGTTTTAACTGCTATCCTGCTCAGCACCCTAATATTCTAAAGGTAAATATGAGTTACTAAGAGTAACTTAAAGTACTTACTATTTATGAATCTTACATGTTCCATGGGAACACTGGGTCCAAAGAATATATTTTTGAGACACTGTGTAAGAAGATCCTATGTATCAATGGAGCAAAATAAATATAGAAAGCAAGATTTCCTGATATAAACTGAACCAAAGTTTGAAAATAGGAGTTTAAGGAAGTAAGAGATTAAAACCGAAGAATGCATATATGCACACATGCCATTTTCTTGTCAGCCAGTTGGTGTCAGTGTGTGCCAAGGGTAGCTTGGTTACATCCAGCAAGGGGAAGAGATTGGAGGGCAGTCACAGGTCTGTAATTTCCAGCAATGCCTGTTTACCAAAGGGAGACAATTCATAAAAGAATTTATATCTGTTTACACTTTTAAAATGAATATATTTTAAACCACTTAAATAATGAGTTGTACTTTGCTAACACACACTTGCAAGAACCCTACCCCACTGTACACACAGAGAAGATGGAAGATTTATTTATTTGTTTGTTCATGAATTCATCAAATAGATAGTATGTCAGGTGATAGGTACACATTAGCAAATAAAAACTACAAAACTGTTGCTCCTGTAGAATATGCAGTCTAGGAGTGGAACTAACCTGTATCTAGCTTTGTGTGTTTTGAAGAATATCACTACTTACCTGGTGACTACATGGAAGAGACCCAGAAGGCTAAGTTAGTTCTTAGTAAAGGACTCAAATAGAAGTAATCTCAAGAATGGTTCACAAGACAGAATGTGTCCAACAGTACTTCTGTGCCCACTAGCCTCTTGAATTGGACTCTGCCCAGTGTGCTGGCTTCCCAGGATTATAGCTACAGGTAAACTAGCTTGTGTAGAATTAAAACCACTGGGTTCGTTATGCAAGTATACACACACGGCTAGTGTTATTCACTCTAGTGCCCATGGCCCACAGAGTGGACAGATAACCAGCTGGCCCCAAACTGTCATCCCACTTCCAGCTCTCACTTCCATTGGAAAACTGAGTTTCTCCCACTTTATCTTCCCTTCCCTAAAGAATGCAGGTGTTTTTACAGAGACAAACTACAGATCCCATTTCTTTACCTTGGAGACACGACCTATAAATGTCAGAGGGCTTATTTGACATCTTAGCATATTTATATAGACTCTCTGTGTTTGTACTGAAATCTATGGCAACAAAAGAAAATTTAATAAAATTTTTTAATTTACTTTTTTTTTTAGCATGAAGATCTTGACTTTTTTTTAATTGATGCACTTAAAACTTTTGCAGGTGACACTAATTAATGCTACTGTGACTTGTATATTTAATTCTCTGGAACCATAGTGATTGTGCCTGGTAGCTCTGTTTCCTGAGGCTGTGCGCTTGGCAGATTTATGGCTAATCAGAACTTTGGTTTTAAAAAAAAAAACAAACCTTAAGGGAAAATTCCAAAAGTTGGGAATTCAGGAAATACTCAGGGGAAGATAGTTTTTGTTCAGCCAGTTTAGCAGGTAAATGTTAATTGATTATGGATTGCTCTGCTTGTGTTCTCTTTATTTTTAATCTTTAAAATGATAACTTTTTATGAGTAGAATTTATCCTTTTTACTTTCTTACATAAGATCTTCCTCAGCAAAAATTTTGGGGGATGGCAGATTTACTTATAAGCACTGAGGGCATAGTTTAGAATCATCATCCATTCTTCACTATATACTTTAACTCACTGTGAAAGCTAAATAAAGGGTCTATTTAGATACTTGTAAAAATGGTTTGTTATCCAATTCACAAGATTGTTATGAAAAAACTACCTAATCCTTACCTAACTCAATATATTAATAAACCAGTGCCATGTATTCATTTAATAACCATGGTACTAGGAAAAATGAGTTATTGCTGGCAAGTTAAATATAAAACACCACCTTCTTGGTATCATTTGGATTACTTGATGGTGTGTGATGATTTTAAAATGTCTACCCGTTCTTTATCCCTCCTTTTAAGAGATGAAGCTTAATTTTCTTGTCTCTTGGATGTAAGCTGATCTTAGGAACTCATTTCTAATGAGGAGAACAAAATGGATGTGCCTGGGGACCTCCCTGGTGGTCCAGTGGTTGAGAATCTGCCTGCCAATGCAGAGGACTCAGGTTTGATCCCTGGTCCAGGAAGATCGCACGTGCTTCAGAGCAGCTAAGCCCCTGCACCACAACTACTGAGCCCACACGTCACAGTGCCCTAATGGCTGGAGCCTAGGCTTCACAAGAGAAGCCACCTCAATGAGAAACCTGCACACTGTGAGAAAAGAGTAGCCCCTGCTTGCCACAACTAGAGAAAGCCTGCGCTCCCCAAAAGACCCAGCTTAGCCAGAGTAAATAAGTAAATAAATAAAATAAGAGAGACCAAATTCCATTAAAAAAAAATCAAAAAAAACAAAGTGGGTGTACCCAAGAGTGGATTCTGAGAGTAGGTTATGAAAGGCACAGAGGATTCCTCCTTGCTGTGGGTCTCAAATAACTGTCTCTGGGGGAATCCAGATGCCAGCTGTCAGATGACTGTCTTCCCTGCTGGCATCTTGGCTACCAGCTCGTGAGAGATCCTGAATCAGAGCCACTCAGCTCAGCCCTTCCCAGATTCCTGTCGCACAGAAACCATCAGGTATTTGTTTTAGCTGCCAAGTTTTGGAGTGGTTATTATGCAGCAGCAGATGACTAACTGCAGGGATAAGACAGAAACCTGGAGTCCCAGGACATACTGCCCTCACCTCCAGCAAATTTCAGGGGCTGTGAATCCCATGAAATTGGATAAAAAAATTTGTGTGTATTATGCATGGGTATTTCTCTTGGCAAGTATTCAAAGCTTTCATCCATTTCTAAGAGGAGACTTTAATCTCTGATAGGCTCCAAGTCTGTTTTTATTCAGAGGAAATAGAGCAGTGGGACCCAGAGAAAGATAGAAAGGTTTCGTTGTGGGAAACATCTCTTACGTGTAAGTAATTGATGGGTATTTGCTGACGAAAGCTGGACTGAATCAGGCTTTAAAAAGTGAAAAGAACTTACACAGCCACGTGGGATGGTTCTCTTTCAAAATGTGCTTGGTTTTTAGATCAGGGTGGGCAGCTTCCAGCTAGCAGGACAAGTTCAGGATGCCCCCAACTCTCTTGCTTTTGTAAATAAAATTTTATTGATACACAGCCATGTACATTTGTATAAACATTGTCCGTGGCTTCTTTTGCCATATAAGTTGTGACATATCCCATAAGCCTAATAAATTTATGATCTGACCCTTTGCGATAAGGTTTACTGACTTTTACTTTTTAATGCTGTGATGAGACTGGCATTCCTGGCTTAAAAATAGTAACTAAGATGCATGTTTCCAACTGGTGAGTGAGTACACTCCTTGCCATGTAGCAGACTATGTTACAGATAAATAATCTATTAACAGTTATTCTCCAGGCCCCAGAGGAGTAATTACCATCCTGATGTAAGGAAGAAGTGGCTGTCCAGACAGCCTCCTGGAGAAATGAGGTGTGTAGAACAGAGGGCCAGGGTTAATGATGCTGGATCAGAGGTGAGTACCCCAGAGGCCTTGACTGCTCACAATGGCTCTTTCGCCCTGAGGGGTATAAATAGGAGAGCTTGCTGTAACTTGTTACCCATAAAGGAGCTCTTGTTTCCTCTGTATGTGTGTCAATAACTTGACATCTTTTTTTTTTCCCCCTCAAAGAATTTTCTTTCTTTTTTTTTTTTTTTATTTTCTCCCATTCTGAAGGCTGTCTTTTCACCTTGCTAATAGTTTCCTTTGATGTGCAGAAGCTTTTAAGTTTAATTAGGTCCCATTTGTTTATTTTTGCTTTTATTTCCAGTATTCTGGGAGGTGGGTCATAGAGGATCCTGCTGTGATGTATGTCAGAGAGTGTTTTGCCTATGTTCTCCTCTAGGAGTTTTATAGTTTCTGGTCTTACGTTGAGATCTTTAATCCATTTTGAGTTTATTTTTGTATATGGTGTTAGAAAGTGTTCTAGTTTCATTCTTTTACAAGTGGTTGACCAGATTTCCCAGCACCACTTGTTAAAGAGATTGTCTTTAATCCATTGTATATTCTTGCCTCCTTTGTCAAAGATAAGGTGTCCATATGTGCGTGGACTTATCTCTGGGCTTTCTATTTTGTTCCATTGATCTATTTTTCTGTCTTTGTGCCAGTACCATACTGTCTTGATAACTGTGGCTTTGTAATAGAGCCTGAAGTCAGGTAGGTTGATTCCTCCAGTTCCATTCTTCTTTCTCAAGATCACTTTGGCTTTGTAATAGAGCCTGAAGTCAGGTAGGTTGATTCCTCCAGTTCCATTCTTCTTTCTCAAGATCGCTTTGGCTATTCGAGGTTTTTTGTATTTCCATACAAATTGTGAAATTATTTGTTCTAGCTCTGTAAAGAATACTGTTGGTAGCTTGATAGGGATTGCATTGAATCTATAAATTGCTTTGGGTAGTATACTCATTTTCACTATATTGATTCTTCCAATCCATGAACATGGTATATTTCTCCATCTATTAGTGTCCTCTTTGATTTCTTTCACCAGTGTTTTATAGTTTTCTATATATAGGTCTTTAGTTTCTCTAGGTAGATATATTCCTAAGTATTTTATTCTTTTTGTTGCAGTGGTGAATGAAATTGTTTCCTTAATTTCTCTTTCTGTTTTCTCATTATTAGTGTATAGGAATGCAAGGGATTTCTGTGTGTTGATTTTATATCCTGCAACTTTACTATATTCATTGATTAGTTCTAGTAATTTTCTGGTGGAGTCTTTAGGGTTTTCTATGTAGAGGATCATGTCATCTGCAAATAGTGAGAGTTTTACTTCTTCTTTTCCAATTTGGATTCCTTTTATTTCTTTTTCTGCTCTGATTGCTGTGGCCAAAACTTCCAAAACTATGTTGAATAGTAATGGTGAAAGTGGGCACCCTTGTCTTGTTCCTGACTTTAGAGGAAATGCTTTCAATTTTTCACCATTGAGGATAATGTTTGCTGTGGGTTTGTCATATATAGCTTTTATTATGTTGAGGTATGTTCCTTCTATTCCTGCTTTCTGGAGAGTTTTTATCATAAATGGATGTTGAATTTTGTCAAAGGCTTTCTCTGCATCTATTGAGATAATCATATGGTTTTTGTTTTTCAATTTGTTAATGTGGTGTATTACATTGATTGATTTGCGGATATTGAAGAATCCTTGCATCCCTGGGATAAAGCCCACTTGGTCATGGTGTATGATCTTTTTAATGTGTTGTTGGATTCTGATTGCTAGAATTTTGTTTAGGATTTTTGCATCTATATTTATCAGTGATATTGGCCTGTAGTTTTCTTTTTTTGTGGGATCTTTGTCAGGTTTTGGTATTAGGGTGATGGTGGCCTCATAGAATGAGTTTGGAAGTTTACCTTCCTCTGCAATTTTCTGGAAGAGTTTGAGCAGGATGGGTGTTAGCTCTTCTCTAAATTTTTGGTAGAATTCAGCTGTGAAGCCATCTGGACCTGGGCTTTTGTTTGCTGGAAGATTTTTGATTACAGTTTCAATTTCCGTGCTTGTGATGGGTCTGTTAAGGTTTTCTATTTCTTCTTGGTTGAGTTTTGGAAAGTTGTACTTTTCTAAGAATTTGTCCATTTCTTCCTCGTTGTCCATTTTATTGGCATATAATTGTTGATAATAGTCTCTTATGGTCCTTTGTATTTCTGTGTTGTCTGTTGTGATCTCTCCATTTTCGTTTCTAATTTTATTGATTTGATTTTTCTCCCTTTGTTTCTTGATGAGTCTGGCTAATGGTTTATCAATTTTATTTATCCTTTCAAAGAACCAGCTTTTGGCTTTGTTGATTTTTGCTATGGTCTCTTTTGTTTCTTTTGCATTTATTTCTGCTCTAATTTTTAAGATTTCTTTCCTTCTACTAACCCTAGGGTTCTTCATTTCTTCCTTTTCTAGTTGCTTTAGGTGTAGAGTTAGGTTATTTATTTGACTTTTTTCTTGTTTCTTGAGGTGTGCCTGTATTGCTATGAACTTTCCCCTTAGGACTGCTTTTACTGTGTCCCACAGGTTTTGGGTTGTTGTGTTTTCATTTTCATTCGTTTCTATGCAAATTTTTATTTCTTTTTTGATTTCTTCTGTGATTTGTTGGTTATTCAGCAGGGTGTTGTTCATCCTCCATATGTTGGAATTTTTAATAGTTTTTCTCCTGTAATTGAGATCTAATCTTACTGCATTGTGGTCAGAAAAGATGCTTGGAATGATTTCTATTTTTTTGAATTTACCAAGGCTAGCTTTATGGCCCAGGATGTGATCTATCCTGGAGAAGGTTCCATGTGCGCTTGAGAAAAAGGTGAAATTCATTGTTTTGGGATGAAATGTCCTATAGATATCAACTATGTATGATGCGTTCTTTTGAAATAAGAGGCTTGAGGGCTAGATTCTAGTCAATTTCCATTTTAGTTCTGTTTTGTATAGTATTGTGAACTCATCACTAAGTTATTGATTGATTCTTCCATATAAAAGTGATATTCAGGATACTGGGTTTCATTCTGGAACTTAAGGTTAGATTCTGTTTCCTTGAAGTTAACCTTTTGGAAACAGCTGGTTTTACTTTGTACTTTTGGTTTCACTGTGCAAAATGTTTATTTTTTAACGTCTAAGACACTTCTCAAGCTTTAACAGTAATCCAGTTTGGGATAAGTCTCAAAAGGAAATGGTGCATAGTCCATGTCAGTGTCTTGTACCGTTTTGTCTTCTTATTTCTGCTGTTACTGCCCAGATACTCTACCTCCAGCTTCATACCTGCTATACTGTTACATGTGCTCACATCAACCTCATGTGAACACTGTCTAATGTCCTCAGCAGAGAAGACCAGTTACCAGATTCATGCATCTGTATTCAAGCCGACTGTTCAAAGATTCTGTCTATGTGGCTGGTTAGGTCAGTGAAAGAGTATTTGTTTTCTCACATATTTAGTGAGGGCTTCTCTGGTGGCTCAGCAGTAAAGAATCTGCGTGCAATTAAGAAGATGTGAGAGATGCAGTTTCAATCCCTGGATCAGGAAGATCCCCTGGAGGAGGAAATGCCAACCTGCTCCAGTGTTCTTGCCTGGAGAATCCCATGGACAGAGGAGCCTGGGATCACAAAGAGTCAGACACGACTATCTGACTAACTTTCACTTTCTTTCAGTTTTTAATAAACCTTATCGTTTGACATATTTGTTATAGATAGATAGGCTCTAGATCTACAACTAGATCTAGAATATACACTACTACTTCCTCTTGAAAAATTAGACTATAATAATATTTTAAAATAATTCTAACATGGCTTAGAAAACCTTTAATGGGCTTTAGCCAAAAAAAAAGTGAAGACAGACTCTTCTCACCTATAAATGGGTATATACCAAAAGTTTCTTTCTGAGGCAGTTCCTTAGAACTAGAAGGATATTTCTCATAGAACTTAGTTCTCATAGAACTAATATTATAAATATCAAATAGATTTCCAGTCAAGTCCACAAAAATCTATTAATCCATAATATAGTATAGTCTACAAACTGACAAGATATTAAGGGTCAGTACAGGCAAAAATAACATAATTTTTCTGGGAAAACTCTTTTTCTTCTCATGTATGAAGTATGTTGATTCACAATATATATTTCTTTCAAGTATACAGCACACTGATTCAGTATTTTTGTAGATTGTATTCTAAATTAGTATAAGATAATGGCTATAATTCCCTGTGCTGTACAATATATCCTTGTTGCTCATCTGTTTTATGCATAGTAGTTGTATCTGTTAGTCCCTGCCCCTAATTTGCTCCTTCCTCTACCTTCTGCCCTTCGGTAGGCACAAGTTTGTTTTCTATATCTGTGAGTCTGCTTCTGTTTTACATATATGTTCACTTGTATTATTTTTTAGATTGCACATGTAAGTGATGTCATACAGTATTTGTCTTTACTAAGCATAATATTCGCTAGGTCCATCCATGTTGCTGCAAATGGCAGAATTTCCTTCTCTTTTTATGGCTGAGTAATACTCTACTGCACACATAGACATACACACAAACACACATAGACATACACATATACCATATCCTGGGGCTTCCCTTGGTAGCTCAGTGGTAAAGAATCCACTTGCAGTGCAGGAGGCATAAGAGATGTGGGTTTGATCCCTGGATCAGGAAAATCTCCTGGATTGGGGCATGGCAACTCACTCCAGTATTCTTTCCTGGAGAATCCCATCGACAGAGGAGTCTGGCAGGCTATGGTCCATAGAATTGCAAAGAGTAGGACATGACTGAAGTGACTTAGCACGCATGCATGCATACAGCATCTTTATCCATTTAGCTGTTGAGGGGCTCTTGAGTTGCTTCCATGTCCTTGTTATTGTAAATAGTGCTGTTGTGAACATTGGGGTGTGTGTATCTTTTTGAATTAGTATTTTTGTTTTTTTTTTCCAGATATATACCCAGGAGTAGAATTGCTGGATCATATGGTAGTTCTATTTTTAGTTTCTTTGTGAAACCAACTATACTGTTTTCCATCGTGTTCACCAATAGTGTAGGAGGGTTCCCTTTTCTCTGCATCCTCTCCAACATTTGTTATTTGTAGAGTTTTTGATAATAGCCTTTCTGACAGGTGTGAGGTAATATCTCTTTGTTTTTTTGATTTGCATTTCTCTAATAATTAGCAATCTTGAGGCTCTTTTCATCTCTATGTCTTTTGGAGAAATGTCTTGGGTCTTCTGCCCATTTTTTGATTGGGTTGTTTGTTGTTTTGATATTTAATGATCAGGAAAATGCTTTCTTTTTGAATTCAGAACTCCAAAAGATGAGTGACTTTCCTACATCTTTAAGGACTGAGTCTCGTAAAACTCCTGGATCATTTAGTTGCCATATGCTTTAAATTCTGAAAACAAAAGCAGTAACATTTATATCATTTGTGACTTGAACTTTTCTCACTCATAAATTAAGTACTTGAAAGAGCAGAGTTTATCTACATATGAATGATTTCAGTGATAAAAGCCTACCTTTTATGCTTTTTTTCATATATTATCTTATTTGATATTCACAAGAAAGCTTTGATGCTTAAAGGCCAAATATTATTACCCCTATTTTATAGCTGGGAAGACTGAGGTTCAGAAGAGTAATGGAAACACTCAGGAATTGGAGGAACTGGAGCTGAGTCTTGGTTCTTTTGTGAGGTCATATGCATGTCATTTAAACTCTTGAACTTCAGCCTACTTGTCTGTAAAGTTCATGTAATGAAACCAATTTTGGAATGTTATTATGAAGATTGAATGAACTGATATACATGAAATATTTTGATAACATAAGATATATTATGCAGACTTTCATTCTGCTCTGAAGATGAAGATCATGGTGGCGATATTTTAATAAATGGTCACCAAGTTGAAAAACTAGAATGATAATGAGACTCATCTGTATGATATAAGGAAATGGGGAATGTTTAGCTTAGAGAAAAATCAGGAGAAAGGATTAGATATTTACTGAAGGGCTCTGGTTGTGAAGCATAGATTTCACTCAATTTAAAGAATTGGGGAGATATTCAAGCCAAGACCATACAGTCACGTTAGGAATATTGCAGGGGGGTTTAATTTTTCTCAGGTTTCTAATTTTGAGATTCTGTTGTTGAAATCGAACAAACGTTTAGAGTTAGGCTGAAATTCTTGATCTCTGATTCCAATGTCTGAGAAGTATCAGTACTAGTGAGGATAGTCCTATGATGGAATAAAAATGGCAAAAAATGATTTTTAAAAATTGGTTCAACAAATATTTATTAAGCACTTACCAGCCATTTCTGGTGTTTCATTGTTTGAACATATGAGATTCTGTTCTGTTTGCAATCATTCTCTCACCTTTTAAATATATCCCATGTCAGTCTTGATCATTCTAGGTCTTGGAAGGGAGGTGATAAAATGTTAACATTGCCCACTACTTATGTTCTTGTTATTCCAACTGATTTATTTTCCAGTTTGATAGGAACTTTCTTGCCTAGACTTTAATTCTCCAGGGTAAAGTCAGAATGTGTTGAAATGACCTCCTAAAGAAAAAGGGAAAATAGATCACCTCATACAAAATGTGTTTTTGCATCATAGGCTCTGAGGATAAAATATGTGGTTAGATGAGTACCGTACCAGAACCCTAATGCTATTTAAACACACGGATGAGTGCATTGTGTGTATTTTATGTATTTAAAATTGAGATTTTTGTTTGAACAGTGTCTTTCATTTGGTGTATTTCATGGTGATTTATCATAATAGACTGCTTTAAATCATCTGAAATAGCAAGACATATGAATTTCAACAATAACTTCCCCAAGGCTAGAGAAGTCAGCAGGAGCTCAAACCGCTAGGTAGACAGATTTTTTTTTTTTTTTTTTTCCCCTAAACTCATATGCAAGTGTAAAACTTTTATGAGGCTGCTTTAACGAGGCCCTTTGGGATTTAGGGTTATTTATCTAAGCTCTTATTAAAAATGAAAACTTTTCTATGTTTAGCCCTAGAAAGCAAAACTGATCCTAACAATACTGAAAGCTGGGAGAATGAATCCTGTTCTGCAGACTGATTCAAAAATAAAGTACAGAAACTTTGGGGCTAGTGTCTTCAGCACTGATATGATAGGAAGGGGATAATAACATCAGAACCAGTGTTTCAAGGTCTCCTTTAATTAAAAATTTAACTCTACTATGCTGGTAATTTAGGGTGTGCATAACTTACCTAAAGGGCTTTCAGCCCGAGAGTCCTGTTTCCCAGAGCACTCTGGTGCCTCATTGAAGTTGAGTTGCCCCAGGACAGTATTACCTGATACAAGGTCTGTGGGCACTTTTCACTTATGGCATCTGTACTTGTTAAAGTTTTTGACTTCTCTCTTCCCTGCTGAGAAGAGGGCCATGAAAAGGATAATGTTTGTAAGATTAATGTGCCCAAATCGCTCTGTACATAACCCAGCAGAAGAGCCGAAGCTGCCGCAGGAAAAATTTTGCAGTCTTAAAACGTGTTCAGCTTCTTTGTAGGTATGTGCTGGTTTGATGAGTCTGGGTCCTGCAGTGAATCTATTTTTAGACCCTGAGAGTTAAGATTTTAAATTATCTGTGATGTGGTACAATTATGGGGAGTAAGGACCTTGTGAGGGTAGAGAGCAAATGTTAACAAAATCAGGGACAAGATCTTTTGCAGCCTTTAAGAACTTAGCACAGTCAATTTAGCTTGGGTGTGTTCAGCCCAGCTTGCAGAAATTTTTTTTTTTTTTTCCAGAAATTTTTGAGGAGAAGGTGAGTGGATAAATGGATGAATGTGTGGATAAAAAGGTGAAGTTGAGAGATGGATCGACAGATAAAACTTATTGTTGATAATATGATTGTTGGTGGATAGGTTTCTGTGTTACAGGGTGAGTATAAAGAATTGAACAAACAGACACGTCTGAGTGAAATCATGGCAACAAATGCAGAGTTTTAAAGACAGATCAAAAATGAGAACTTCTTGCCAGTGAGCATTTGTGAATTGTTTTTTAAGGGTGTTAGCTCAACAATTAACCTTAAGAGTACTAATGTAAGTCATTGGAAGTAGTATTTCACTTAGTGGAATCTGGGAACTTCTGAGTTTCCACCTCTGATTCTGAGACAGTACAGAGAAGAAAGAATAAGGGTGTGAAGCACACAGATAATATTTCTAATGAGGGAAGCACCAAACTACCAGCTGGCAATTATGATGCAGAGCATAGAGGAGACAGAGGGCAAACACTGAGAGAGATGCTGATGGCAGGAATGTTGGCTGAAGGCCAGAGGTAGATACAGTACAAGCATAAAACTTTAAACAGGTTGGGAAAATGTCAAAATCAACTTCAGTTTAGAAACTTCTATTCTGGAAGAATCTCAAAGCAGTTGCAAATGGGAAGAAGACTCTATGTACACTTGGTTTTAACTCTTCAATTTGAGCAGCTGTTGTAACAGTTGAGTTGCTAGGCACTGTCAGGAATAGAATATTTTAATTTTGGAGAAATCCAACTGTTAAAACAGCTGTTTGGTCTGATTAGACTTAGGCTGGCTCTGCTTTGGTTACATGACCTAATGGGATCATAGCACCAGGCAGATTGGCTGTTAATATAATTTTATTGGAAGTAACTAAAAAACGAATGGATGGTGGGTTGAACACTGACTTTCCAAAGAAACTACATTCCCTTCTTTATTTTGGCAAAGTACAAAAGCAAATAATACAGACTTTTACCTTGTTCTGACTTCATGGGAATTACCTGAAATAATTTTGCCTTATGTTCCTTTCATGCAACCTTTTTTCCTGTGGCACTTAAAAGAAGTCTCCCTAGTTTTATTAACATCTCTTTATTGTCTCCTAATAATATATCTATTCAGGTCACCTCAAGTAGTATCACTTGTGTGTGTGTTTTTTTTGTTGTTGTTGTTATCTAAACAAAGTGCTATTAACAGCAACCACCAAATATGTCAGTTTGTAAAAATCACAATTTTTTATATCTAGAATAACTTGAGTGACGCTGACAATGATGAAAATCTTGGATTCGAAATTTACCATCTCGAGTACTTTTTTTCATGGAAAAGACCACTGATTCAGTTAGTTTCAGTACATTTTTAAAGATTTAAAGTACTTGTAAGATGATTTGCTTGATTTCTTGCATTAAAAACTATATCTTAATATAATGTTAACACCTATTGTAAACATTCAAAAATAGGTTTCATGTATTTTCAAAGTGAAAATAGCTTTAACTTTTTATAGGATCATCAAAATAGTCATTTTCATTGTAAACATTTAAAACAATACAGGAAAATACAGTTGAAGAAAGCAAGCAGAATTCTTAGAATTTCAGTCTGCATAGGAGACTGCTATTAACATTTTTGGCACTCCTCCTTGTGTATATCTCTTTATGTATATATACACAAAAAGATATGGTTAAAAGATTTTGTATACCTGTGGCGGATTCATTTTGATATTTGGCAAAACTAATACAATTATGTAAAGTTTAAAAATAAAATAAAATTGGAAGATTTAAAAAAAAAAAAAAAAAGATTTTGTTTTACAGAAATTAATTTTAACGATATGAATTTTTCTTTATTTTACTTCTGTGTGTGTGTGTGTGTATGTGTGTGTGTTTTAACTTGTGAAAACATTGTGACTATCTTTCCATATCAGTATAGATTAGCAGTCATCACTTAGGTCCTGATTTTGGAGGGTTTCATATTCTGAAGTAGTGACTTATTTTTGCTAGTTTCTAAAACTCAGTGTTATAAATATTAGAAAGCAGAATTGAAGATGATGCCTGGGATGTTAATAGGAGATGAACTTTGGTACCAAAGTATTCTTCCACTGAAAATACATGTTTCTTTCACTAACTAAAGCAAGTTTGTAGGTTTTGAATGTTTATATCAATAATGTAACCAAAAAACCCAACAATAAACAAATGGGACCTAATTAAACTTAAAAGCTTTTGCACATTAAAGGAAACCATAAACAAAATGAAAAGATGACCCACAAAATGAGAGAAAATATTTGCAAACAAAGTGATTGACAAGGGATTATGATATCTTTAAAATGTACAAGAGCTCATACAGCTCAATATCCAAAAAACAACCCAATCAAAAAATGGGCTGAAGATCTAAATAGCCACTTCTCCAGAGAAGACATAAGATGGTCAAAAAGCACATGAAAAGATGTTCAACATTGCTCATTATTCACTTCAGTTCAGTTACTCAGTCATGTCCAACTTTGCAACTCCATGGACTGCAGCACGCCAGGCTTCCCTATCCATTACAAACTCCCGGAGCCTACTCAAACTCATGTCCATTGAGTCAGTGATGCCATCCACCCATCTCATCCTCTGTCGTCCCCTTCTCCTCCTGACTTCAATCTTTCCCAGCATCAGGGTCTTTCCCAGTGTTCATTATTAGAGAAAGGTAAATCAAAACTACAAGGAAGTATCACCTCACACCAGTCAAAATGACCATCATCCAAATGTCTGCAAGCAATACATGCTGAGAATGGTGTGGAGAAGAGGGAGCCCTACTACACTGTTGGTGGGAATGTAAATTGGTACAGCAACTATGGAGAACACTATAGAGGTTCCTTAAAAAGCTAAAAATAGAACTACGTTATGACCCAGCCATCCTACTTCTGGGCATATATCCAGAGAAGACCTTACTTTGAAAGGATACATGCACCCCAGTGTTCATTGCAACACTGACATGGAAGCAATCTACATGTCCATTGACTGGAGATTGGATAGAGAAGATGTGATACCTATGTATTAATACAATGAAATATTATTCAGACATAAAAAATAATGAAATAATGCTATTTGCAGCAAAATGGATGGATTAGAGATTATCACACTAAGCGAAGTTCAGTTCATTTGAGTTGCTCAGTCGTGTCCGACTCTTTGCGATCCCATGAATCACAGGATGCCAGGCCTCACTGTCCATCACCAACTACCAGAGTTCACCCAAACTCATGTCCATCGAGTCAGTGGTGCCATCCAGCCATCTCATCCTCTGTCGTCCCCTTTTCCTCCTGCCCTCAATCCCTCCCAGCATCAGAGTCTTTTCCCATGAGTCAACTCTTTGCATGAGGTGGCCAAAGTAGTGGAGTTTCAGCTTTAGCATCATTCCCTCCAAAGATATCCCAGGGCTGATCTCCTTCAGAATGGACTGGTTGGCTCTCCTTGCAGTCCAAGGGACTCTCAAGAGTCTTCTCCAACACCACAGTTCAAAAGCATCAATTCTTCAGTGCTCAGCTTTCTTCAAAGTCCAACTCTCACATCCATACATGACCACTGGAAAAACCATAGCCTTGACTAGATGGACCTTTGTAGGCAAAGTAATGTCTCTGCTTTTCAATACGCTATCTAGGTTAGTCATAACTTTTCTTCCAAGGAGTAAGCGCCTTTTAATTTCATGGCTACAATCACCATCTGCAGTGATTTTGGAGCCAGAAAAATAAAGTCTGACACTGTTTCCCCATCTATTTCCCATGAAGTAATGGGACCAGATGCCATGATCTTCGTTTTCTGAATGTTGAGCTTTAAGCCAACTTTTTCACTCTCCACTTTCACTTTCATCAAGAGGCTTTTTAGTTCCTCTTCACTTTCTGCCATAAGGGTGGTGTCATCTGCATATCTGAGGTTATTGATATTTCTCCTGGCAATCTTGATTCCAGCTTGTGCTTCTTCCAGCCCAGCGTTTCTCATGATGTACTCTGCATAGAAATTAAATAAGCAGGGTAACAGTATACAGCCTTGACATACTCCTTTTCCTATTTGGAACCAGTCTGTTGTTCCATGTCCAGTTCTAACTGTTGTTTCCTGACCTGCATATAGGTTTCTCAAGAGGCAGGTCAGGTGGTCTGGTATTCCCATCTCTTTCAGAATTTTCCACAGTTTATTGTGATCCACACAGTCAAAGGCTTTGGCATAGTCAATAAAGCAGAAATAGATATTTTTCTGGAACTCTCTTGCTTTTTTGATGATCCATCGGATGTTGGCAATTTGATCTCTGGTTCCTCTGCCTTTTCTAAAACCAGCTTGAACATCTGGAAGTTCACAGTTCATGTATTGCTGAAGCCTGGCTTGGAGAATTTTGAGCATTACTTTACTAGCATGTGAGATGAGTGTAATTGTGCGGTAGTTTGAGCATTCTTTGGCATTGCCTTTCTTTGGGATTGGAATGATAACTGACCTTTTCCAGTCCTGTGACCACTGCTGAGTTTTCCAAATTTGCTGGCATATTGAGTGCAGCACTTTCGCAGCATCATCTTTCAGGATTTGAAATAGCTCAACTGGAATTCCGTCACCTCCACTAGCTTTGTTCGTAGTGATGCTTTCTAAGGCCCACTTCACTTCACATTCCAGGATGTCTGGCTCTAGGTGAGTGATCACACCATCGTGATTATCTTAGTCGTGAAGATCTTTTTTGTATAGTTCTTCTGTGTATTCTTGCCACCTCTTCTTAATATCTTCTGCTTCTGTCAGGTCCATACCATTTCTGTCCTTTATCGAGCCCATCTTTGCCTGAAATGTTCCCTTGGTATCACTAATTTTCTTGAAGAGATTTCTAGTCTTTCCCATTCTGTTGTTTTCCTCTCTTTCTTTGGATTGATCACTGAGGAAGGCTTTCTTATCTCTTCTTGCTTAGCGAGGTTAAGTCAGAAAAAGTCAGACACATCATATGATGTCACTTGTATGTGGAATATAAAAAGATGATAAGAATGAATTTATTTACAAAATAAAAACAGATTTACAGACTTTGAAAACAACATATGGTTACCAAAGGGGAAAGGTGTGGGATAGGGGGGATAAATATGAGTTTGAATTTAACATTAACACACTACAATTTGAAACAGATAATCAACAAGGACCTACTGTGTAGCACAGGGAATTCTACTCAATATTCTATAATAATCTAAGTAGGAAGAGAATCTGAAAAAGAATGAATATATGTATATGTATAACTGTACCACTTTGCTGTACACCTGAAATTAATACATTATAAATAAACTATGCTGCTGCTATTAAGTCGCTTCAGTCGTGTCTGACTCTGTGCGACCCCATGGACTGCAGCCTACCAGGCTTCTCCGTCCGTGGGATTCTCCAGGCAAGAACACTGG
Source organism: Bos taurus (assembly GCF_002263795.3). Lineage (NCBI taxonomy): Eukaryota > Metazoa > Chordata > Mammalia > Artiodactyla > Bovidae > Bos > Bos taurus. The sequence goes on along the minus strand of NC_037336.1, from coordinate 22,872,648 downwards.
AGTGGGTTGCCATTTCCTTCTCCAATGCATGAAAGTGGAAAGTGAAAGTGAAGTTGCTCAGTCATGTCTGACTCTTAGAGACCCCATGGACTTCAGCCTACCAGGCTCCTCCATCCATGGGATTTTCCGGGCAATAGTACTGGAGTGGGGTGCCATTGCCTTCTCCCAAAATAAACTATACCCCAATAGAAAATAAAAATTAAATTAAAAACTATAATAAAAAGTACTTTAGTTATAAATGAAATATTTTTGTTAATTTATTTTATTAATTTATTTTATTTTTAAACTTTACAGTATTGTATTGGTTTTGCCAAATATCGAAATGAATCAATATTTTTGTTATTTTAAAATGAATTAAATATAAGCTTTTTTGGTTTGACTGTCAAGAAACATTGTATTGCTATCTTTCTATTTTCTAGGTTTAAAAATGCAAGCTTCCCTCATTTTAACATTCACAAATAATTTCTCATTATAGTATAAATTTGTTCAGAGGATGGCAATATTTTTATAGTCACCATACATTTGTATTGCTATTAAAAATTTTTTTTCTAAATGGTTATACTCATTAAGATATGCTAACACAAATATTAGTGAAACTTTTGAAGTATTTTTATCAAAAATGGTAAATTAGAAATCAGACTTTAACCTAAAAAATGGTGATTCTTATTCTCGGATTCATGAATCTTAAAAACATGCTAAGTGAAAGAAGCCAGAAAAAAAAAAAGGCCATATATTGTATGATTTCATGAGTATGAAAGGAGGTCATTGGACTTGGGGAATTAGGTGGTCTGAGAAACACTCAAAATTCTGTGCAAAGTTCTCTTTGTATAAGTGAACACTGTTGTGGGGAGAGAGTCCATAGTTTTAATCATATTATGTAGATCTGTGACCTTTAAATGGTTTAGAAAGCACTACTTGAAAGCATTTTAAAAAATGAGTTTGCATTTTTTGTTCTCCTTTTATAAATATATAATAGTTCTTTGTATCACAATAGTTTAAGCCTTCTGCCTGTTAACTTTTAAAGATTTTTTTTGTTCCTTAACAATACCACTTTAAAAAATATAAATCTCTTATGGTTTATGAGTTTGGTATAATTTCTTAGATTTTTCTGGAAAGATTCTTTTTTATCAATTTGTTTTACGCCTATGCCATTAGTATATCTTGACTTTAATTTTGAGTATGACATAAGATTTTTAAATTAGTTTTCTTCCAGATATCCTTTTGTATACTTGACATTTTCTACGACAGAAAGTTTAAAAAAAAAAAAAACAACAGAAGGAAGAGCTGGCCTCTTTAGATGAACTTCTTCAAATTAAGACATCTTTAATGATATTACTTCTAATTAGGACATTTCTGCCAGGCATGTTTATAGAGTCAGTTCTCTTCTTCAGTGATAAGGATAATGCCAGTTGTGTGTTCTCAACAACTGGTATCTTGCAGTATTACAGGCATTTATAAAAAAGCAAAATCTCTTGACATGAATTAATACACTTAATTTTGAGATTGCTTTGTTGGTATCTTGTTTAAGCAGGACCATTTCTCCGCATATAAGAAGTCTGTATTCCTCTCTTGACAAGCTTGTAGGTCTTAGGAGCAAAGTTTGAAAGCCATAGCTTTTAGGAATTGTGTACCAAAATCTCTTCTCTCTGGAGCCCTTTTAATTAAAAGGAAATTGAAGAATTGTGTTGACATTTTTGACTTTTAAAAGCTCATTTTTTTCCTGTGATTTTCGAAGAAAACACTGTAATTTCAAAGAAATACTGTTCATTACTTAATGAACCTTATTTTGAAATTTATAAACAGTTGTTGGTATGTATATTTTTCAGGTTCTATTTTTAGAAATTAGTACTTTTAAAATATTTAAATATGGTGGAGTTTTATGCCAGCATATTTCGTTGTTTCAGAATTTTGTGTTCTTGATAATATATAAGAATTCAAATTATGTTTTAAATGGTAGTATTTTTTTTTAATGATTCTAGCACCAAGTTTTGATCATTTGCCTGATTTAATATCTTGAGTGCTTACATTAATGAGACTATCATTGTTATAGCTTTGAAATTGAACTTTAAGAATCTACAGATATAAACAATATTATATTTCAACTTCATTAATTGTCTATTTTTAAATCTTTTTTAGGACTGAAGTGTCCAAATCAACTACTAAAATATGAGAAACATGAGATTAAATATTTTCAAGTTGAGCTCTTTTATACCATACAGTATGTTGGATTCGTGATATAATTGTAATTTTTGGTAGAGGTATTCAGTTCAGTTCAGTCGCTCAGTCATGTCTGACCCTTTGCTCACCCCATGCATGAATCACAGCACGCCAGGCGTCCCTGTCCATCACCAACTCCCAGAGTTCACTCAAACTCATGTCCATTGAGTCGGTGATGCCATCCAGCCATCTTGTCCTCTGTTGTCCCCTTCTCCTCCTGCCCCCAATCCCTCCCAGCATCAGAGTCTTTTCCAATGAGTCAACTCTTCGCATGAGGTGGCCAAAGTCCTGGAGTTCCAGCTTCAGCATCAGTCCTTCCAATGAACACCCAGGACTGATCTCCTTTAGGATGGACTGGTTGGATCTCCTTGCAGTCCAAGGGACTCTCAAGAATCTTCTCCAACACCACAGTTCAAAAGCATCAATTCTTCGGCGCTCATCTTTCTTCACAGTCCAACTCTCACATCCATACATGACCACTGGAAATACCATAGCCTTGACTAGACGGACCTTTGTTGGCAAAGTAATATCTCTGCTTTTCAATATGCTATCTAGGTTGGTCATAACTTTCCTTCCAAAGAGTAAGGGTCTTTTAATTTCATGGCTGCAATCACCATCTGCAGTGATTTTGGAGCCCCAAAAAATAAAGTCAGACACTGTTTCCACTATATCATCTCTATTTTGTCATTTTTGCCTTTGTTACATTAAATGACCTATGTTTCCTAGAAGACTATATATCACCTTTCTATTTTCTCAGGTTCTTTTCTTAATATTGATTGGTGTCTGATTCAGTCTCAATTTCACCATTTTTATTAGAGGTGACTTTTTTCTCCCTTCTCATTGTCTCTTTAAAAATAGATAGGCCACCGTTTCTTCCCTAGGGAATTTTGGCAAGACGAAAGTTTGGAAATAAGGATGGTGTGTCCTCTGCTTGCATTTGATCTCTTAGACTAAGGTTACCTGGTTGACAGCTCTGGTCTCCTAGGAAAACTTGCCCTCTCCCAGTACTTTAAAAATCACAAGTTTAAATTGAAATAAGTTTCAGTTGATTTTTAGTTCATTATTCCATTTGAAGTATCTTGTTGATTTTATAGGTCTAACGTGATTGAGGTTTATGATATCTTTGTAGGAAATACCAGAAATAATTCTGGATTATTATAATCCTGTTGCTTAAATGTTGCTATCATTAATAGAATTTGTATTGATATTTGAGCTGAAGTATCATCTTTGGCTTAATCAATGTTAACACAAACAATGTTATGTGTTATTTAACCCTAAATAACACATAATGTGTTTGATAGTTGGTTTAAGATAAACTGAATTTTCTTCCTCTTTCCTTCTTGATCTCTTTTCTTCCTAAATTAAAAAAAAAAACAAAAACAAGTGAAAACATTAACTCAAGTTTTGGAGAAAAGTTACTTGTAGTTCTAACTTTCTAAAACAACTATTTTCATTTTTCATGTAGTACTTTCTCTCTTTATCCACGGATGTAATGTTTCATATGATTAAAGGAATACTTTATACAATTAAAATTATAAAGAAAATATGTAAATCTTAACATTAAAAAATAAGTCCTGGCCCAATAAAGTGTATAATGCAGAGTGGAGGGGAGAGGAGAAGGACAGGATGAATATTAGGAATTTGAGCCATATTAGTTCCAGCTGGATTGTCTGATTTAAAAAATAAGACTGTTCAAATTATTAAAAAATGACATGTTCTAAGATATCTAAAATTTATCCTGTTATATGCCTTTGGATTTCTCAGTTTTGTGTGTGTGTGTGTAGAATTTTTTTAAAAAATATCTAGTATGCTTTTGACTTGTTTAAGATATAATAAAAGAAGAATGAAATTTAGACAGAGAGAAACATGCTTGAGTTTCTTTTCCATCACTGACTGTGTGACCAGGACAACATTCTTCACCTTTCTGAGCTTCAGTAGGGATAAAAATTGTTAAATCACAGAATAATTTAAGAGTAGACTAAAAAGGTAAATTTTGGATTTACATACCACACAAATATTTGTAATTGTGTAGAAACATGAATAACTTTGAGGTTGGTACAAAAGTATTTGAGGTTTCTGACTGAATTTTAAATCATTATAACTTGGCTCAAACACATCTTTATTAATCAAAATAGGAACCATTACAGTCAACACATTTTTGCCAATGAGAAGTAAGTTTATTTCTGTAGCATAAAAATTCGTGCTTCAGGATTCAGCAAACTCTAGGAAAGCATTTCTTTTGCCTCCTGCTGGTTGTGGAAGCATTTTCTCTGCAAAAAGTTGTTGAGATGCTTGAAGGAAGTAGTAGTCAGTTGGCAAGAGGTCAGGTGAATATGGCAGATGAGGCAAAACTTCATAGCCCAATTCATTTAACCTTTGAAATGTTGATTGTGCGACCTGAGGTCAGGTATTGTCATGCAGAAGAATTGGGCCAGTTCTTGATCAATGACAGCTGCAGACATTGCAGTTTTTGGCGCATCTCATCGATCTGTTGACCATACTTTTCAGATGTAATGGTTTTGGCAGGATTCAGAAAGCTGTACTGGATCAGACAGGCTGCAGACCACCAGTGGCCATGACCTTTTTTTGTTGCAAATTTGGCTTCGGAAAGTGGTTTGGAGCTCCTTGGTCCAGTCACTGAGCTGCTCAACGCTGGTTGTTGTATAAATCCACTTTTCTTCGCATCTCACAATCCTATTGAGAAATGGTTCATTATTATTGCATAGGATAAGAGAAGACAATACTTAAAAACTTTTTTTTTTGATTTGCAGTCAGCTCATGAGGCACCCACTTATCAGGCTTTTTCACCTGGCCAGTTTGTTTCAAATGCTAAACGACCATAGAACAATCAACATTGAGTTTTTCGGCAACTTCTTGTGTATTTGTAAGAGGATCAGCTTCAATGATAGCTCTCAGTTGGTCATTGTCAACTTCCAATGACCGGCCACTATACTTCTTATCTTCAAGGCTCTCATCTCCTTTGCAAAACTTCTTGAACCACTGCTGCACTGTATTTTTCATTAGCAGTTCATGGGCCAAATGTATTGTTGATGTTGTGAGTTGTCTCTGCTGCTTTATGACCAATTTTGAACTGGATTAAAAAAAAATCACTTGTGTCTGCTTTTTGTCTAACACCATTTCTATAGTCTAAAATATAAAATTAACAATGGTAAACAATGCCATTAGCAAAAAAACATAAAGCAAGAAATGTTCATTAAAATGATATATAACATAGCCACATGTATTTAGGAATGTATTCCAATATCAAACAGCAAAATTCAACAATACAAAACCACAATGACTTTTTGTTGTTATTCAATAATTCAGTCATGTCCAAGTCTTCACAACACCACAGATTGGAACACGCCAGGCTTCCCTGTCCTTCAGCATCTCCCAGAGCTTACTCAAACTTGTGTCCATTGAGTCAGTGATGCCATCTAACCATCTCATCCTCTGTTGTCCCCTTCTCTTCCTGCCTTCAATCTTTCACAGCATCAGCCTCTTTTTTCTAATGAGTCAGCTCTTCCCATCAGGTGGCCAAAGTATTGGAGCTTCAGGTTCAGCATCAGTCCTTCCTATGAATATTCAGGATTGATTTCCTTTAGACCTGACTGGTTTAATCTCCTTGTAGTCCAAGGGACTCTCAAAAGTCTTCTCCAACACCACAGTTCAAAAGCATCAGTCCTTTCATGCTCAGCCTTCTTTATGGTCCAACTCTCATATCCATACATCATGGTTGTTGTTTAGTGGCTTAGTCGTGTCCAACTCTTTGCAGCCTCATGGACTGTAGCCTGCCAGGCTCCCCCATCCATGGGACTCTCCAGGTAAGAACACTGGAGTGGGTTACCATTACATCCATACATGACTGCTAGAAAAACCATAGCTTTGACTAGATGGACCTTTGTCAGCAAAGTAATATCTCTGCTTTTTAATATGCTGTCTATGTTTGTCATAGCTTTTCTTCCAAGGAGCAAGCCTCTTTTAATTTCATGGCTGCAGTCACCATCTGCAGTGATTTTGGAGCCCCCAAAATAAAGTCTCTCACTGTTTCCATTGTTTCCCCATCTATTTGCCATAAAGTGATGGGACTGGATGGCATGATCTTCGTTTCTTGAATGTTGAGTTTTAAGCCAGCTTTTTCATGCTCCTCTTTCACTTTCTTCAAGAGACTCTTTAGTTCCTCTTTGCTTTCTGCCATAAGGGTGATGTTTATCTGCATATCTGAGGTTATTGATATTTCTTCTGTCAGTCTTGATTCCAGCTTGTGCTTCATCCAGTCCAGCATTTTGCATGTTGTACTCTGCATATAATTTAAATAAGCAGGGTGACAGTATATAGCCTTGACATTCTCCTTTCCCAATTTGGAACCAGTCCGTTGTTCCATGATCGGTTATAACTGTTGCTTCTTGTCCTGCATACAGATTTCTCAAGAAGAAGGTAAGGTAATCTGGTATTCCCATCTCTTGAAGAAGTTTCCACAGTTTGTTATGATCCACACAATCAAAGGCTTTAGCATAGTCAATGAAACAGAAGTAGACGTTTTTCTGGAATTCTTTTGCTTTTTCTGTGTTCCAACAGATGTGGGCAATTTGATCTTTGGTTCTGTGTTTTGCATCAACCTAACAACATGTATAACTTACTGTCTTTTTCCACTATGATTATCATTTGTGAGATTGAATGTGTCCTTTTGTGTAAATTTTGATGACTGGATACATTGGATAGATTATGTGTAAACTCTAAGATCTCATGAGGAAACTTGGCTTGTCCAAGGTGACGTGCTGGTGGGTGACAAGACAGTACTAATGTATTTTATTTTCCATTTGAGTGTCCTCTTTGATGGATCACACCATAGCCATTTATCAGTATGTTGACACCTTAGAACAGCATTAATACATTTCTTTTTCCTGTACCACAGATCACATCAACATCATAATATAACTTGTTTCTGATTATAAAAAATAACACTTGGAAAATAAGAAAGAAGAAAATGTAAAACCCAGGTTATTATATTCCTCTCATGGAAATAACCACTTATATTTATTGTGTTACCTCTTGATTTCTTTTTTCTCACTGTAGAACTCTTTTCACTTACCATGGCATATGGCTGTTTTCCCTATGCCCATCTTACCACTTTTCTTTTCTTTTTTTTCCTTTTTTAAAAAAATTTAAATGTATTTATTTTAATTGGAGGCTAATTACTTTACAGTATTGTATTGGTTTTGCCATACATCAACATGAATCCACCACGGATGTACACTTTTCTTACATTTTAGAATATACGTATAATAAAGCAGCAGCTTAAGAACGATAAACTAACTTCCTACAGAAATGTGAAGATGCTTTCAACTGTATCTTTTACAACTAAAGAGTTCACATACAAAAAAACAGGCGTTGGTCCTACTCATGGTTTTCTTAGAGAGGATACAATGCTTATGGTGTCCTCAGTGTGACATCGTGGGGAGACAGCAGGCTCTGAAATCAGGCCTGCATGAGTGAATCCTGGTCCCATCACCCACTAGCTGTGTGATGTTGGACCATCACTTAAACTCTCTGACCTTTGGTTTCCTCAACTTTAATGGGTCTGCCTTTCAGGGCTGCTATAGGTTAGAGACAACAACCAACAAGAGAGTGCCTGGCCCTCTGAATGGGTAGGCACAGGTGAGACGGCACTCAGAAGCAATCTAAGGCTTAAAACCTGTCCAAATTAGGCATAAATATAGAGAGCACTTTCTCACCATAAGCTAACTCTGTTCTAAAACAATTTATTTGTGTGATTCACCATTTCCCTTTACTCCTGCAAATATAATTACTGGCAAAAGAGGAGTGGAAAATGATGAAAAGTGAAAGTGGCATGAAGATGATCTCTGATTGGCAGGAGCCTTAACTCTGAGCTACAGCAGCCCTGGTCCAAGTGGCAGTTTTCCCTTCATCTTGGGACATCCTTACAGGATGAGCCGGGTTAAGTTTTGCAGATTAGTCCCCAAGGGACATTCCTGCTCCAAGGCAGTTACTTGTTGAGGCAAGATCCAATTTAGAGAAAGCAAAGACCCTTTCAAGAAACTTAAAAAAAATTCAGGATAAAAATAGCTTTGCTGCTGCTGCTAAGTCGCTTCAGTCGTGTCCAACTCTGTGTGACCCCAGAGATGGCAGCCCACCAGGCTCCCCCGCCCCTAGGATTCTCCAGGCAAGAATACTGGAGTGGGTTGCCATTTCCTTCTCCAATGCATCAAAGTGAAAAGTGAAAGGTAAGTCACTCAGTCGTGTCCAACTCTCAGCGACCTCATGGACTGCAGCCCACCAGGCTTCTCTGTCCATGGGAGTTTCCAGGCAAGAGTACTGGAGTGGGGTGCCATTGCCTTCCCCTGTCTTCTCCTCTAGCCAGGTGCAAAGTGTCACCAGATCCTGCCTGATGAAAAACTGCTGAATTAAACAGAAATGTCATGGATTTACAAAAAGGAACTGAAATACTCACACTTGGCAAAAACCTGTTTATAGTACAGGAGTAGCTCTTTAATACTATGATTAAACAAGGTAATGGCTATTTTCTCCTATCTCCTGTGCGGATAGCAAGTTTCAAAAAGCTATCACCACAAGAACTGTAGAAAGCTAATCCTGGCTTAGAAACAGAAGTAACACAGCCCTGTGACAACAATGGACTAAGAACAGTCAAAATTTAGAAAATTATAAAAACATTGCTTTCTATAAAAATGATTCCCTTTTAAATATCTGTTTACTGTATATACTTTAAGGTCCCCACTATCACTACCCCTCAAAAAAAAAAAAAGGGTCAAAACCTCTAAACACTTTCTACCAAAGGACCCACTGGTTTATTCATTCAACTAACACAGATGGAAGGCTCATAATGTGTGAGGCACTAGGGTCTCAAAGAGCAGACAGATTTTCCCCTGCCCCAAGGACATTTCTGTCTCTCAAAGCGGGAGGCGGGCACATTACCAACCACAACACAACAATGAAAAGCAGGCGCCACTGCTTCCTTTCAACTCAAGAATAAAACGACCTATTGTGGGTGATGGGCCAGGGGGTATAGATTCTAAAAACTTAAGTTGTTTATTGAATATACAATAAAAGTGAAAAATTGCTATTGCTTTTAGCCAGCAAAAAGTCAATACCTAGGTGTGTCTGAGGAAAAACAACACTAATCTTTATTTCCACACTAGCTGCAGAATTAGAGAAATCCATAGGCCGTGGTTTCCATGTCTGATTTAGGATCAATCCAAGATGTAGACACATCCCAGATAAGAATACAAGGAGGGTGGTGGTGAAGTGTTGTAATAGGTACAAGTGTGGAGTGAAGCAAGTAGTTAATTCTCGTAAGGGAAAAAGGAGGATGTCCCCAAGGAAGTGATACCTAAGTGGATCTTGCAGGGTGAACAGAAGTTCACCAGGAAAGATAACAACCTTCCAGGTTCAGAAGACTGTTTGAGCAAGACACAGGATGTGTAGTATAAATCAGTTCAGGGAATGAAAAGGAACAGTGTGGTTTATGGAGCCTAAGGAGGGTGGAGGAGAGGTTGAGCTGCAAGCCACTGCATTAGTATGACATTGGGGTTTTACCAGAGACAGCAAGATTTTTATTTCCCGTGAAATATGGGAATGTTATATGATTAGTAAAAGTGGAAAGAATAACACAGCCATTAAACATAAAATCGTAATTTTTAAAACACAGAAAAGGCACTCAGCTTGCTGAAACAGCCATTTTTAGGAAAGTGGACAGTGTTGTATTCCAGTCCTGCTAGTAGACAGATGCTTCAGAGAAGAGTTAACTCCCCACCACACATCAACAATGCATCAGCCTAATAACCTGTGGACCATATAGCTAAACCATCTGCTGTGACTTGTCACATAAAGCGTTAACCCTGTATGCCCTCAACCACGGATGCTCTTTCAACTTCCAGAATTCACCATTGATTTCGTTAAAGGTGCCTTTACAGAGAGAGGTTTAGAGAAAGGCAAATACATATATATATATATATATATATATATATATATATGTATGTGATGTATGTGTGTGTGTGTATATAAAGAGAAATATATTTATTTAATATACACATACGTTTCTCTTTAAAAATTAAGACAGTGATAAGAGACACTTTGGTTAGGGGCTCAGGCAGGAAATACTTGAGTAAATAGAAGAGTTGATAAGAGTGAGACTCGCACTCTTGTTACTGTGTTGTTTTCTCCTAATGCTTTCCTGATTTTCCCTTTGCTTAAGCACTAGATGGGGGTCCCGGATTCAAGGACTATAGAGAACACCTTCTGATTCTGAAGTTAGGAAACCAGGATCCAGAGCCAGCCATAGTATTTTCTAAACATCTGCCTCATTTCAGACAAGTCTCTTTGCTTTTCTAGCCCTCAGCTCCCTCATGTTGCTGTGAGAGGAATTTCGAGTAGGTTCCACAGGGAGTAGCAAAGCTGCTCCATGGGCCTCTGTGGCAGATGAAGTGAGGCCTCCTGCCGACCTTTCCCCTTCCAACAGAGCAGCTTTGCTCTTGTTTGCATTACGAACAGGGCTTTTACAAGCTTTTTTAATAAAAGGATTCTGTCACGTTTTAAGTATTTGAAAAAAGCAGAACTAGATATTTCATAAGGCATATCCAGGTCAGAAACAATTTCTACATCTGGAGGATGGGATAACAATTGTTCCACGTCATAGCATCTGGGGGTTGAACAAGATACTGCATGTGAGACAGCACATAGAACAAAGGAAGCATTCAGTGTGTTATATTAGCACCCCCTGCATAGATCCCTCACAAATAAGACTGCATTTCATATGACTCTTCACCTTTGAGTATGAGATGTTGACCTGAAAAAAATTGCCTTATTCATTTGTTTTATATCAGAAGCACTAGAAGAATGCCTTGTTGATGTTCTCTGAATTTTTAGTATAACCGTTTTATTTCTGTTTCTTGTACATTGCTCTTTCTCTCCCACAGCAGAAAGTTTTCTCCTTATATCAGATTTTTGAAATACTTCTGGCTGAATGGAATGACGAAGTTGCACAAATCTGTGTGTTTCAGGCTCTCCAGCTTGTGGGAAAATGACCTCAGCGTACACTCCCTCACCCTGCCCTCTACAACCTGCCTGGAGCTGCTGTTGATACTGTCGAAGAGTAATGCCACACTGCCTCCATCCCTCCGCTGTATGAATTCTTTCCAGGTAAGGACTGGTTCCTTGAGGGTGTCATTTCTCAGTTTGACTTGTCATTGTGTTTTAAGGATCCTGACTTTCATAAGAACAGCCCATGGAAAGGTACATTTTCACATGATCATAAACATAATGCAAGTATTGCCTTCTCTGACTCATTCTAAGTAAATGGACAAATGGAACCTCAAAACTGATAAGGTAATTGTCAAGTAGTGGCCAAACCCATATCTCCCTAACCCCAGGATTGGTTCTCTTTATCTCCGTCTTTCCTGCCTCCAAGAGAAAAGGCAAGAACATTCAGCAAAGACACTTGTGAATGCTACTTCCCTTTTCCCAGCTTTGCCCTAGAACAAGGATTTTCAGCCATCATTAGTGTCATCTGCTTTTAGCTTGCAGTCACATTGCTGAATGGAGGATTAACAGTGATCATGTTCTACCCACTCTCTTTTCCTCTGTCCCAGTCCTTCCCTCCTCTGAGATTTATCTGTGCTCCTGGTATTGGATGTGGTCAAACAACATCACATGTAGACTGACCACTAGGAAGACCCCCTCCCTGGTAGTCAGCTAGTTGTCACCAAGGTGGCATATGAGAATTCAGATGTTGACTAGTCACTTCAGGTGTGACCCTGTAGCTACCAAATGTTATTGAGCTTATGTCTAACTCTCAGCAATGGAAAAATATTCCCAAGCCCTCTACTGCTGGTGAGCAGGCCACATGCATTGCTGAGAAATGAGTGAATCTGAGTGGTTGTTTCTACTTGTGAAGAGTTGCTGATGGCCTAAGATAACTTCCGAATCAGAGGATATTGTTTGGTGCATCTCTGTGTTAAAACAAGATGTGCGTTTTCCTGTGAATTACAGCTCAGGAATTTAGTTAAAAATAGTAATAACTGTTCCATAATAATTTGCAACTGTATTCTCCTGGAATTCTGTTACATTGATTGTCTTTGTGATTGTCTTCCTGATAACACATTTCAGACTTTGGCTGTGGCATACCTGTTTGTATTTATCATTACTCAACTGTTACTTCCAAGTTCTTGGATTCAAGGACTATAGAGAACAGATTCTGATTTTGTAGGAGAGGAAACTGAGATACAGAGAGATGGAGTCAGTTGGCCAGAGAACAGCCAGCATGTTAGAGACAGAGCTGGACTTGCCAGTCTTGTGCTGTGATAACCGAGTGGTCTCATCTACCTTGGAATGTCCACTATACCCCTTGAAGTGTTAGTCACTCGGTCGTGTTTGACTCTTTGTGACCCCATGGACTGTAGCCTGCCAGGCTCCTCTGTCCATGGGAATCTCTAGGCAAGAATACTGGAGTGGGTTGCCGTTCCCTTCTCCAGGGGATCTTCCTGACCCAGGGATCAAACTGGGGTTTCCTGCATTGCATGCAGATTCTTTACCGACTGAGCCACCAGGGAAGACCTAATTATGTACTAATTTATGTATAATTTATGTACACCCCTTTTATGTACTGATGTACTAATTTATAATTAATTAGTACTAATTTATAATTATTTATTTGTCTACTTCCCTGTGGGGTTTCCCAGGTGGTGCTAGTGGTAAAGAATCCGCCTGCCAATGCAGGAGACTTAAGAGATGTGGGTCCAATCCCTGGGTTGGGAAGATCCCCTGGAGAAGAAAATGGCAACCCACACCAATATTCTTGCATAGAGAATCCCATGGACAGAGGAGCCTGGTGGGGTACAGTCCATGGGGTCACAGAGTCAGACAAGACTGAAGCAACTTAGCACACGTGCACACATACTGCCCTGAACCAGAACTGATTTGAAATTCTATGTATCAATCCATATTTCTTCTAAGTTTTGCTCCTTGGATTGAACACTGAATAACATAGAAGTTTGCCCGCAAACTTTTATGGGAGATGCAAGGAACTTAATAGTGGTTATCTTTGGGGAGCGAGGCTGAAGACAATTATGTTTTATTTCACTCCCTCCTACACTGTTGGTTGTTTTTATATGACAGGTGAGTGGGGAGCAAAAGAGATGACTCGGACTTGAAGGATTTTATAGCCTACTGGGGAGATAGAACAGTCATCCATGGGTGATATAAATTGAGAGTCGTTTTATTACAAAGTATCCTCCACACAAGTCTTAAAGAGATTAAAGGTAAAAGAGTAATCTAAGCCAGGCATGGGGGATTTGAGAGGAGGCCCAATTGTATATCTTCTACAGGAGATGGAGGAAACCCAGCTCCCTTCGAGGATCTCACCTTGAGCACACATACACACACAGGCACAAAAGCCTGGCCCACCCTAGGTACCATCAGCATTTGCTCCTGGCACCTCTCATCACAGGAGCTCTCGCCGTCAGGATGTTAATTACTGACTGCCCCCTTGTTAGTGACTGATTTCAGTCCATTTGCCAAATATGATTGTCAGGAGCACACATGCTTTCCCAGTTTCAGTGGTATAGATAAGCTAGGCACAGGTTTGTGAACAGTGTCTGCTAAAGAGATGTTGTCCCTGCTGCTACCCCTGGAAAGACTCACCAGGAACACTGCAGGAATCAACTTCCCCATGCAGGTCTTCACTCCAAGATACAGGATCAGTGAAGAGGGTAGGATGTCTGTCAAGATTAGAAAGGGATGCTCTGCTTTTTCATCTTTGAAACACCTACCTCATCATTTATTACAATGGCAAGGAATGGGGCTGTTAATGTTGCCTGCACTGATCTTTTCAATTGGAAACTCACTTTAGTATACTTTTTTTTTTAAAGGCCTGTATTGGCAAGAGCTATAAAGTAGTAGGATGACACTTGTTAAAGATACCATCGTTACATTTTCAGTTCTCTAACTTTCTAGGCCGAGTAAGTTACTGTGAGCAATCCTGCTTTTTCTGTAAAAATGTTATTCATTCAGACTGCACTGCTGCCTGAGCTCTTATCACTAGCAAATCCCAGAAGGACTGACTATTAGTTAGAGCTAATAATGTATCTGAAATTCTAACTTCTTAAGTTCTTAAATTGCAGTGTAATTCCCAGCCTAACAGGGATATCATTGGGTAGTTTTGTTATAATTTTCACTTCAGCCCTGGTCCAGTATCTTAATATCCCTGGTATGATGATGAGCAAACAGAATGTAGAATTTGGTTGAGAATCACTGATGTATTGCTAAGCACATACTATAGTTGTATTGTTTGGGAACACATGCCCCAAGAAGAAGGATGGATTTACCATGTCACTACCTGCTTACAGTTGATTCCTATCACAATGAGAACAAAATTCAGGCTCCTTAATCTAGACCTCCATGGGCCGGCAACATCTGTCCCCAGTCTCATCTACTCACTCCCTCTCGCTCTGTTCCAGCTGCACTGCCTTATTTCCTCCTCCCTTTCCTGATCTGGTCCTGGCCTCTGAGTGTGCACTGGCTGTTCTCTGTGCTTGCAGGAGAACACTCTGGACAAGACCTTTGCAAGGCTGGGTCCTCTTGTTTTTCAGATCTCACTTCATCTGTCAGTCTCTCCCATCAGGAAGCTTCCATAAGCCTCTTTTCCTTCTCTGTCAGAGGGCAGACAGAATGAAAACCACAATCACAGAAAACTATCCAACTGATCACATGGACTGCAGCCTTGTCTAACTCAGTAAAACTATAAGCCATGCTGTGTAGGGCCACCCAAGATGGACGGTTCATGATGGAAAGTTCTCACAAAACGTGGTCCATTGGAGAAGGGAATGGCAAACCACTTCGGTATTCTTGCCTTGAGAACCCCGTGAACAGTAAGAAAAGGCAAAAAGATAAAACACTGAAAGATGACCTCCCCAGGTCAGTAGGTACCCAATATGCTACTAGAATTCAGTGGAGAAATAACTCCAGACAGAATGAAGAGACAGAGCCAAAGCAGAAACAGCAACCAGTTGTGGATGTGACTGGTGATGGAAGTAAAGTCCGATGCTGTAAAGAGCAATATGGCTTAGGAACCTGGAATATTAGGTCCATGAATCAAGGCACATTGGAAGTGGTCAAACAGGAGATGGCAAGAGTGAACATAGACATTTTAGGAATCAGTGAACTAAAATGGATTGGAATGGGTGAATTTAACTCAGATGACCATTATGTCTACTACTGTGGGCAAGAACCCCTTAGAAGAAATGGAGTAGCTATCATGGTCAATGAAAGAGTCCAAAATGCAGTCGTTGAGTGCAGTCTCAAACACGACAGAATGATCTCTGTTCGTTTCCAAGGCAAACCATTCAATATCACAATAATCCAAGTCTATGCCCCGACCAGTAATATTGAAGAAGCTGAAGTTGAACAGTTCTATGAAGACCTACAAGACCTTCTAGAACTAACACCCAAAAAAGATGTCCTTTTCATTATAGGGGACTGGAATGCAAAAGTGGGAAGTCAAGAGCTACTTGGAGTAACAGGCAACTTTGGCCTTGGAGTACAAAACAAAGCAGGGCAAGGTTAACAGAGTTTTGCCAAGAGAATGCACTGGTCATAGCAAACACCCTCTTCCAACAACACAAGAGAAGACTCTACACATGGACATCACCAGATGGTCAACACCGAAATCAGATTGATTACATTCTTTGCAGCCAGAGATGGAGAAACTCTATATAGTCAGCAAAAACAAGACCAGGAGCGGACTCAGATCATGTGTGGTTCAGATCATGAACACCTTGTTGCCAAATATTGGCAACAAGTCAGTTTAAGTCAAATATTGACTTAAATTGAAGAAAGTCAATTTAAATTGAAAGAATAAGTCAATTTAAGTCAAATATTGACTTAAATTGAAGAAAGTAAGGAAAACCACCAGATCATTCAGGTATGACCTAAATCAAATCCCTTACGATTATACAATAGAAATGACAAATAGATTCAAGAGATTAGATCTGATAGAGTGCTTGAAGAACTGTGGACAGAGGTTCATGGCATTGTACAGGAAGCAGTGATCAAGACCATCCCCAAGAAAAAGAAATGCAAAAAGGCAAAATGGTTGTCTGACTGATGAGGCCTTACAAATAGCTGAGAAAAGAAGAGAAGCTAAATGCAAAGGAGAAAAGGAAAGATATACCCATTTGAATGCAGAGTTCCAAAAAATAGCAAGGAGAGATAAGAAAGCCTTCCTCAGAGATCAATGCAAAGAAACAGAAGAAAACAAAAGAATGGGAAAGACTAGAGCTCTCGCCAAGAAAATTAGAGATACCAAGGGAACATTTCATGCAAAGATGGGCACAATAAAGGATAGAAATGGTATGGACCTAACAGAAGCAGAAGATATTAAGAAAACATGGCAAGAATACACAGAAGAACTATACAAAATAGATCTTCATGACCCATATAACCACAATGGTGTGATCACTCACCTAGAGCCACACATTCTGGAATGCGAAGTCCAGTGAGTCTTAGGAAATATCACTACGTGCAAAGCTGGTGGAGGTGATGAAATTCCAGTTGAGCTATTTCAAATCCTAAAAGATGATGCTGTGAAAGTGCTGCACTCAATATGCCAGCAAATTTGGAAAACTCAGCAGTGGTCACAGGACTGGAAAAGGTCAGTTTTCATTTCAGTCCCAAAGAAAGGCAATGCCAAAGAATGCTCAAACTTCCATACAGTTGCACTCATCTCACATGCTAGCAAAGTAATGCTCAGAGTTCTCCAAGCAAGGCTTCAACAGTACGTGAACCGCGAACTTCCAGAAGTTCAAACTGGATTTAGAAAAGGCAGAGGAACCAGAGATCAAATTGCCAACATCCATTGGATCATTGAAAAAGCAAGAGAGTTCCAGAAAGACATCTACTTCTGCTTTATTGACTATGCTAAAGCCTTTGACTGTATGGATCACAAGACACTGTGGAAAATTTTTCAAGAGATGGGAATATCAGACCACCTGACCTGCCTCCTGAGAAATCTATATGCAGGTGAACTGCATATGCAAGTAGAACTGTATATGCAAGTAGAACTGGACATGGAACAAACAACAGACTGGTTTAAAATCGGGAAAGGAATAAGTCAAGACTGCATTTTGTCACCCTACTTATTTAACTTATATGCAGTGTACATCATGCAAAATGCTGGGCTGGATGAAGCACAAGCTGGAATTGAGATTGCTGGGAGAAATATCAATAACCTCAGATTTGCAGGTGACACCACTCTTATGGCAGAAAGTGAAATAGAACTAAAGAGCCTCTTGATGAAAGTGAAAGAGGAGAGTGGAAAAAGTTGGCTTAAAATTCAACATTCAGAAAACAAAGAACGTGACATCTGGTCCCACCACTTCAGATAGATGAGGCAAATAGATGTGGAAACAGTGGCTGACTTTATTTTGGGGGGCTCCAAAATCACTGCAGATGGTGACTGCAGCCATGAAATCAAAAGATGTTAGCTCCTTGGAAGAAAAGCTATGATCCACCTAGACAGCATATTAAAAAGCAGAGACATTACTTTGTTGACAAAGGTTCATCTAGTCAATGCTATGCTTTTCCAGTAGTCATGTATGGATGTGAGAGTTGGACCATAAGGAAAGCTGAGCACAGAAGAATTTATGCTTTTGAACTGTGGTGTTGGAGAAGACTCTTGAGAGTCCCTTGGACTGCAAGGAAATCCAACCAGTCAACCCTAAAGGAAATCATTGGATATTCATTGGAAAGACTGATGGTGAAGCCTAAACTCCAATCCTTTGGCCAGCTGATGTGAAGAACTGACTCACTGGAAAAGACCCTGATGCTGGGAAAGATTGAAGGTGGGAGGAGAATGAGATGACGGAGGGTAAGATGGATGGCATCACTGCCTCAATGGACATGAGTTTGAGTGTTTTCCTCTACTAAAATATGTGTCGATGGGAACAGGGAGAATGTTTCGGCTCATCATTGCATCAACAGAACTTAGAAGTTTGCTTGCATGTAGGAATCATTCAATAAATATTGGTTGGCTTGCTAGAGATGGATAGATGGATTCACAAGTAAAATTCACAGTGGTGTAGCCATCTGACATTCTAGAAAATTCCAAAAGACTAAACTAGGAGAAAGCAGAGGTGTGGACAGGACACCCTCGGGGCAGAAGCAGCAGCTTTTCCCCTGCTGGGACAGGGTGGACTCCAGAGATAAGGTCCAAATTTGAGATAGGTCAACAAGATTGAGCACAGATGAGTATCTGAAATTACAGCCTAGAGCTCTGTACAAATGAGGAAGATGCGAAGAAGAGTTCGGCCCTTGGGAGGAGCACGCAGTATCTGAGATAAGCAGAGTAGGTGACCAGTGGACAGGTCCAGGCACCTCCTGGGCCCTGGAGACCACAAGAGGGGAAAAATTGGAGTGATACTTTGGTGCAGAAACTGAGGCTGAGGGGGCTGAAGCGACTGTGGAGCAGGTAGGTGGCAGCTGCTGCCACTGTAACTGCTGTCAGTTTGATTCCCTGCTGAGTGTTTCGGAGCTCTGCGGGGAGGTGACAGAATGCAGTTTCCACATTCATCTTGCAGAGCTGCAACTGGTTCCTTAACCTGAAGTCTTGCCATGGCAACTTAAAATTTGAACGAGGTCTCTGGAAGGTACCCAGGTTGGATCCAGGACTGAGAAGGGGACGTTGGGTTTAATGGTTCTGTGCCTCTTTTTTAGAATCTTGGGCTATTGTAGCTGGAAGGATCAACTAGTCCAAAGACCTTATTTTTATAAATAAAAAACAGGAAGGGGAAGTCGACATTGGAGACTGAAACTCTGATTCCTCTGCTAGACTTTTTGTGCTACAAGTGATTTTACCTAGTCTGTTTCCCTATCCCATGGGACACAAGTTGCTTAGGATATAAGTAAGTGTCTTAGAAAACAGATAGTTAATCATCAGATAGCTAATATTTATTCAGTGCTTTCTGTATTCTAGACCCTGTTCTCAGCGATCTGTACTTTTTAGCTCATTTCATTTTCATGAAAAACACCATGAGGAAGATGTATTATTATTCCCATTTTACAGGCACGAAAACTGAGCCAGAGAGATTAACTTTCCCATGCTTATACAGCTGGTGAGTGGAAGAACATATGGTTCAAAGCCTGGCTGTAGACACCCATACCTCCCATTCTTAACTGCCAGATAATGTTGCCTGTTAAAAGAAGTTTGGTTAAATAAAATTAGATTTTGTTTTTCTTAACTTCAAGGTTTTTCAGGGCCTTTTCATGTGTATAAGGGGCAATATGACCCTTCTAGCTGAAGAATGTAGAAAATATTTTTGAAATGTGATACCAGGAAGACTGTCCAGAGCATTTCATAGGATTAATGCTCTCAAAACACAAATGAGGAAACAGTGTCCTGCCCAATCTTGAAAGATTTGGATGACCATGACGCACACAGCACTCACATGTGCTTCAGAGACTTGTTTATCTCTGAAAGAAGTAGTGCTGCAGATTTAGCAATGGATTGTAATAAGGTGAATGTCTCTCCCTTTAGTTGACTAGGTGGCTCTCCTCCTGGTCAGGGCCACCTTGCTCAGAAAGACAGAAATAAGATGTTCCTTCAGCACCTGACAGGGCACACAGGACCAGTTCAGACCCCCTGCAGGCCCCTGGCTGAGCATTGCTTTGTGGGTCTGCAACCTGCTGCCCACTCTAGTCAGCATTGCTGGGTATTGACAGTAATGTGGCAAAGACTTCCCGTAATAGAGGGAGCCATCTAGCTGAAGCTTCCCAAGTAATTCAGTGGTAAAAGAACCTGCCTGCCAATGCAGGAGATATGGGTTCAGTCCTTGGGTTGGGAAGATCCCTTGGAAGAGGAAATGGCAACCCACTCCAGTATTCTTGCCTGAAAAGTCCCATGGAGGGAGGAGCCTGGCAGGCTACAGTCCATGGGGTCACAAAGAGTCAGACATGACTGAGAGACTGAGTGCACACATCTGGCTAAACTGTCTCTCTCCTAACTGATGGGTTGACTCACACTGAGAATTCCCAAGGGGAGTCTGTTGAAAGCTTATACCCAACTGAGATGGCAGGACTGTTCCATGGCCTTGAGTGCCAAGTTGGAGAAACCCCTTCTCTTCACTCTAGCACCTGACCTCTAACTCCAGCTCTACCCACTGCTCCAGACCATCTAATCTGTGTGAATGAGGTTTTGAAGGGTTTAGCTCTCCAGAATTGAGGCTTCTTTTTCTTCCTCAGATAAATTGCTGTATTCTACAATAATTTCAAGTATTTTCACAAACATTATCCTTTTTAAAATCCTCAAAACAACTCCGATATCAAGGAGGCAGAAGGTAAGCAGGATAGGCAAGATCATGACAGCATGTAAATGCAGGGCTGTGTTTCACACCTAGGTTTTCTGGTTCTGAAGCTATTATGTATTCCATCCCATGGCAGTTACATCAGAGAAAGTAGCAAATGGTCCCCTTTAATGGTCTGGGGTCTTCTACATCTTATTTTTACCATATGGCAGCAACAGTATCTTTTATTAATATCATCCTTTAGAGAACCACAGCCTTCAGCTATGGGAGTATTCTGAGCTGTATGGATCCTGGCAAATACGTTGAACTTCATGAAACTATAGTTTTATGTATATACTATGTGGTTGCATAAGACAATGAAATTATGTAGAAGAGAAGAAACAAAATAGCTTTTAATAGAGTGTGTCTGTTACCACTTGATAGGCTTGGTCAAGGGTGTTTCCTCAGCTCTTGATGGGTTTGAAATCATACACTCTCAATTGGGGAAAGGTGAAGCTAATGAAGCACCTTAACCAAGGGTCTCATAAACTATTCCAGAGCAGGAAATTCTTAGTTCATTATATTACTTGTATGTAGTTTGGTTTTAACTTTAAGAAACCCAATGATACTTAAATGTCACCCTTTCCATAATATAAAAACCATATACAGTTGACCCTTGAAAAATGTGGGATTGATCCACACAATTTCTCTTATACATAGTATATTTCAGTGGTAAATACCACAGCACTATGCAATCTGAGGTTGGTCAAATGCACTGATGGGAAGAGGAACTGTGGATACAGAGGGCCAGCTGTAAGTTATACACAAATTAACCCCCATATTCTTCAAGGGTTGACTTTATTCAACTTCTCAACTGTTCAGAAATTAATAATTTTACATTACCATCTGGCTACTTTTTCAGTACCTGTTTTAATATCTATATCAGAACAGAGGAGGAAAACAAAATAACACATAAAAATTTGGTTTAGTATGGAAGTTTGAAGTTGTGATTTAAACTTAGGAACTTTTTTTAGATATATGCAGTCTCCAAGGACTCCAACAAATGGGTAGGCAGAGGCCCTTGAACTTTACAGATGAGTTGCAACAAAGGGGCTACCAAGAAGAGAAAGAGAAGTTTCTGACTCTATACTGCTTTCTTCTTGTCTGCTTTAGACACTGCACGACATAAATGGCCTTGTCTGTCATATGCCATGTTCACATCTAGGTAAATTATAGCTATTAATATCCTTTAAGGTAATGTTTTATTAAATGATTATAAAAAAGATAATCACCTTGATGATTAAAAAAGAAATTGGAAAATGCCAAAAAATGTAAATGGAATTAAAATCACCGGGCATCAGCAGTACTGACAAGGTAATTCTTGTTAATGTCTCTCTCTATATATATATATCTTTATATACACAGAGAAAATATATTTTAGCATAAAGTTGGCCTCACTGGAGATGCTGGGACTCTGTTACTGGCAGTATTCTGCTTTTTCCTCTGTCATCACTGGCATGAAGACAGCCTTCCTGGTGACTGTCAAGGACTTTCGGGGGCTTTATAAACAACGGTCCTGTCATTAGGTAGGAATGGAGGGGAGGGAGGCTGGAAGCCACTCCAGATATCCAGAGGTTGCTGCAGATGGAGTCAGGAGGCAGGCAGACCCTCATCAAGACGGCAGCCACTTGCTGGATGAAAGTTCCTCTGGGGATCCTCGTGCACGTCCCAGAGATTCGAGAGGGTTCAGCTTGGCACCCTCAGGTCCCGAGGTGTGACCATCTTTCTTTCCTGCTGACATTTTTCTCCTCAGTGGGCAGAGATAATCCCGAGTTGAGTGTCACTTGTTATATTTAAAGAATCCAGGCTCAAAGGTAGTGATTACTGCTCTGGCTATTTTCAATCTGTCTCCTTAAAACGGTCTTCTGAGAAGTGCCTCAGCAATTTGGATGCAGAAAGGATGTTGCCTTATCCTTCCTTTCTGCCCCTCAGGGCCTGCTGTGGTTTGGGGAAATAAGCAGGAATCCTTAGATTGATACAGTTCTTTAATTTGAATGCTGCTTCCTCCATCTCCTCTCATACTGGCTGTTTGGCCACATTCTAGAGAAAACATGGAGGGGCCCAGCAGGAGCCTGGAGGCTTCCCTTGGGGTCAGCCAGCCCACGGGTCTTCCAGCTGCTATGATGAGTCTTTCAGGCAGCTGCTGCCTGCACCGGTATCTCCTGCCACACACCCTGCTCCTCAGAAATTTCTGTCCCTTCGAAAGAGTTGGATTTGTAGGCAAAGTGGGATAGTGTCTGGGCCTCCCATAGTCTAACCTCGTGACCTGTACTCCAAGAAGCTGCCACTTGGTAGGGGAGCCTGGTGGGGCCGGGTACCCTGACTTGGGCATTATTGACAGAAGTGTAACCCAGAAAGTCAGTCACTCTGTCTCTTGTTTGCAGTAACTACCCACCTCCCCTGTGACTTTGAAGGGAAAAATACATCCTGATGATAGAAAAATTTGATATGTTTTTCATTAGCAGAGCAATACTTGTTTGCAGTTTTAGCATAAAAATATAGAAATCTTCAAATTAAACCAGTTCAGTCCTTCAGGGCCTGGCTGGGGGATAAGACCTGGCAGGGCTTGGGAGCCTCTGATTGGAGGGCACTCACTGTCTTGGGCTGAGTCTCTCTGAAGTGGGCGTGGGGAGGCCTGGAGGGCAGATGGAGTTCAACTAATTCTCCGATGAAGGGATTATGAATGGTTTTGGTTCTAAAGAAGCTGCTTCCAGCTGAAGAAGCTGAAGTCGAATGCCTCTATGAAGACCTACATGACCTTCTAGAACTAACACCCCAAAAAGATGTCCTTTTCATTACAGGGGACTGGAATGTAAAAGTAGGAAGTCAAGAAATACCTGGAGTAACAGGCAAATTTGGCCTTGGAGTACAGAATGAAGCAGGGCAAAGGCTAACAGAGTTTTGCCAAGGGAACACACTGGTCATAGCAAACACCCTTTTCCAACAAGACAAGACTCTACACATGAACATCACCAGATGGTCAATACCAAAATCAGAATGATTATATTCTTTGCAGCTAAAGATAGGGAAGCTCTATACAGTCGGCAAAAACAAGACTGGGAACTGATTGTGGCTCAGATCATGAACTCCTTATTGCCAAATTCAGACTTAAATTGAAAAAAGTAGGGAAAACCACCAGACCATTCAGGGATGACCTAAATCAAATCCCTTACGATTATACAGTGGAAGTGAGAAATAGATTTAAGAGACTACATCTGATAGAGTGCCTGAAGAACTATGAATGGAGGTTCATGACATTGTACAGGAGGTGGTGATCAAGACCATCCCCAAGAAAAAGAAATGCAAAAAGGCAAAATGGTTGTCTGAGGAGGCCTTACAAATAGCTGAGAAAAGAAGAGAAGCTAAATGCAAAGGAGAAAAGGAAAGATATACCCATTTGAATGCATAGTTCCAAAAAATAGCAAGGAGAGATAAGAAAGCCTAAGAGATCAATGCAAAGAAATAGAGGAAAACAATAGAATGGGAAAGACTAGAGATCTCTTCAAGAAAATTAGAGATACCAAGGGAACATTTCATGCAAAGATGGGCTCAATAAAGGACAGAAATGGTATGGACCTAACAGAAGCAGAAGATATTAAGAATAGGTGGCAAGAATACACAGAAGAACTATAAACAGAAAAAATCTTCATGATGGTGTGATCACTCACCTAGAGTCAGACATTCTGGAATGTGAAGTCAAGTGAGCCTTAGGAAGCATCACTATGAACAAAGCTAGTGGAGGTGATGGAACTCCAGTTGAGCTATTTCAAATCCTAAAAGGTGATGCTGTGAAAGTGCTGCACTCAATATGCCAGCAAATTTGGAAAACTCAGCAGTGGCCACAGGACTGGAAAAGTTCCGTTTTCATTCCAATCCCAAAGAAAGGCAATGCCAAAGAATGCTCAGACTACCACACAATTGCACTCATTTCAAATGCTAGCAAAGTAATGCTCAAAATTCTCCAAGCCAGGCTTCAACAATATGTGAACTGTGAACTTCCAGATGTTCAAGCTGGATTTAGAAAAGGTAAAGGAACCAGAGATCAAATTGCCAACATCCATTGGATCATTGAAAAAGCAAGAGAGTTCCAGAGAAACATCTACTTCTGCTTTATTGACTACATCAAAGCCTTTGACTCTGTGGATCATAACAAACTGGAAAATTCTGAAAGAGATGGGAATACCAGACCACCTGACCTGCCTCCTGAGAAATCTGTATGCAGGTCAAGAAGGAACAGTTAGAACTGGACATGGAAAAACAGACTGGTTCCAAATCGGGAAAGGGGTACTTCAAGGCTGCATATTGTCACCCTGTTTATTTAACTTATATGCAGAGTACATCATGAGAAATGCTGTACTGGATGAAGCACATGCTAGAATCAAGATTGCCAGGAGAAATATCAATAACCTCAGATATGCAGATGACACCACCCTTATGGCAGAAAGCAAAGAAGTAGTAAAGAGCCTCTTGATGAAAGTGAAAGAGGAGAGTGAAAAACCTGGCTTAAAACTCAACATTCAGAAAACTAACATCGGGCATCTGGTCCCATCACTTCATGGCAAATACATGGGGAAACAATGGAAACAGTGACAGACTATTTTTTGGGGCTCCAAAATCACTGGATGGTGACTGCAGCCATTAAATTAAAGGATGCTAGCTCCTTGGAAGAAAAGCTATTATCAACCTAGACAGCATATTAAAAAGCAGAGACATTACTTTGCCAACAAAGGTCCATCTAGTCAAAGCCATGGTTTTTCCAATAGTCACGTATGGATGTGAGAGTTTGACTATAAAGAAAGCTGAGTGCCAAAGAACTGATGCTTTTGACCTGTGGTCTTGGAGAAGACTCTTGAGAGTCCCTTGGACATCAAGGAGATCCAACCAGTCCATACTAAAGGAAATCAACCCTGAATATTCATTAGAAGGACTGATGCTAAATCTCCAATACTTTGGCCACCTGATGTAAAGAACTGACTAATTTAAAAGACCCTGATGCTGGGAAAGATTGAAGGTGGGAGGAGAAGGGAACGAAAGAGGATGAGATGGTTGGATGGCATCACCGACTCAATGGCCATGTGTTTGAGTAGACTCCACGAGTTGGTGATGGACAAGGAAGCCTGGCATGCTGCAGTCCATGGGGTCGCAAAGAGTCAGACATGACTGAGTGACTGAACTGTACTGAAGTGAACTAGTTCTAAAATGTCAGCGTCCATAGGAAGCTTGCTCACAATTCAGATTTCTTAGTGAGAGCCTCAGAGATTCTGGTTCAGTAACTTGAAGGAGATCCCGGCATCTGCATTGTAACAAACATCCAAAATGTCTCTGAAAAAGGCTTTCAAGAACCAAGATGAGAAACACTTAAGTATAATGGAATATATTCCCACTGAAGTGAGAAATGTACAGGATGAAAACCTTTCTTTTTGATGAACACCTAGCTCAAATAGCTTATTTTACGCTTTCCTTCACTGTTTCTTTTTAATCTTCACATAACACAGCCCCTAACGAATGAAGTAAACTGAATCATAGTCATACAATTTGTAGTTTTCTGTTTTTCTATCTTTTTCTTCTGCCATGATAGTTCCCTTCTGCACTGAGATGCTTGGTAGAATCCAAGTGTCAGTTATCTCTGTGAGTTGTCCTTCTCCTCTGCCGTTTGTGAACCTAGAATCTTCCCTCGGTCTGGGCCATGTAACCCTGATAGCCTCTCCTGCTCATGGCAGCGCTGACTTCCTAGGACCCTGATGTTGGACACTCAGGGTCTAGTCTGAGATCTGCCACCACCTGGGTTTTGTGACCCTGACCTAGCCAGGTAACCTGGTTTCTGGGTTTTGGTTCTTTGTACTGTGAGGGTGTTGGGTTAAAAGACTAAGTTGCATTGAAAGTAGATGCACATAGAGTCATTTTGTCTGTTTCCTGCTGTTCCTAATGTATTCACCTAGACGGAACAATATAACTCATTGTTATATATATAAGTTATATATATACATATGTTGTTCCTTTAAGGGACTAGTT
This sequence comes from Bos taurus, assembly GCF_002263795.3. Taxonomy (NCBI): domain Eukaryota; kingdom Metazoa; phylum Chordata; class Mammalia; order Artiodactyla; family Bovidae; genus Bos; species Bos taurus. The sequence continues at coordinate 22,846,051 of NC_037336.1, read as the reverse complement.
CCAAATAGGAAAAGGAGTTCGTCAAGGCTGTATATTGTCACCCTGCTTATTTAACTTATATGCGGAGTACATCATGAGAAACGCTGGGCTGTATGAAGCACAAGCTGGAATCGAGATTGCCTGGAGAAATATCAATAACCTCAGATATGCAGATGATACCACCCTTATGGCAGAAAGTGAAGAGGAACTAAAAAGCTTCTTGATGAAGGTGAAAGAGGAGAGTGAAAAAGTTGGCTTAAAGCTCAACATTCAGAAAACGAAGATCATGGCATCTGGTCCCATCACTTCATGGCAAATAGTTGGGGAAACAGTGAAAACGGTGTCAGACTTTATTTTTCTGGGCTCCAAAATCACTGCGGATGGTGACTGCAGCCATGAAATTAAAAGACACTTATTCCTTGGAAGAAAAGTTATGACCAACCTAGATAGCATATTCAAAAGCAGAGACATTACTTTGCCAAAAAAGGTCCATCTAGTCAAGGCTATGGTTTTTCCAGTGGTCATGTATGGATATGAGAGTTGGACTGTGAAGAAAGCTGAGCGCCGAAGAATTGATGCTTTTGAATTATGGTGTTGGAGAAGGCTCTTGAGAGTCCTTGGACTACAAGGAGATCAAACCAGTCAATCGTAAAGGAAATCAATCCTGAAGGATTGATGTTGAAGCTGAAGCTCCAATCCTTTGGCTATCTGATGTGAAGAACTGACTCATTGTCAAAGATCCTGGTGCTGAGAAGACTGAAGTCAGGAGAAGGGGACGACAGAACTTGAGATGGTTGGATGGCATCACTGACTCGATGGACATGAGTTTGAGTGAACTCTGGGAATTGGTGATGGACAAGGAGGCCTGGCGTGCTGCGATTCATGGGGTAGCAAAGAGTCGGACATGACTGAGCAACTCAACTGAACTGAACTGAAAGGGACTAGGTTCTTATTTCTTTTGAACATATTGGAAATGTTTAACTGAAGGAAAGCACAAAGAAAACCACATAATGTAGTTTTTTTTTTTTTTTTTTCCTCCTCTCCAAGAGAATGGGGTCTCTTGTCACAGGACCTTCCTACCAACTACAAAGAAAGGTAAACAACAGGGTTAGGGTGCTGTCTGGCCCCCAGCTCTTACTGCCTGAGACACCCTGGCTTACCCCTTCATCTGAAGGTGGGCAAATGCAAAACACCGTCTGGTAGACTGAGTATCAGAGAAGAGAAAGAGAGAGAAGCCTGGGATATTCTCTGCACAGCCTTTGATTTCTCTGCTTCTCTCCTCTTTACCCTCCTTCAGGCTACTCCTCCTTTTGGTTTCAGCTTCTGTTTCTGACTCTGGATCCTGGTCCACACTGAAATGTCTGTGGCTTAGGAATTTTCCAGTGGTTTCGTCTTTGCATTATTTTACTTGTAAGTATGGTTACTCCAAGAAAATTTTCTGAAATGTGAGCTTCTCCCCTTGCCCAGAGCTATAAACAAAGGGTCTTAGTTCTTTGCCACCAAGCATGGCTGTGTTTAATCAGATGACTTCCTGGTCTTACTTCCTGAAGAGGAGGCTAAAGGTGTGTGTCAGGTTTTAGAAGCAGAGTGATATCGAGAGTGAAGTGAATATACTTGTTTCTTCCATGGAGGAAGCCACTGTGTTGTTTGAAGGAGCTTTTTAGGCTTTAGGAGAAAACAGAAGTGTGGGAGGGATGCCAGCCTTTAAGGAAACCATGAATCCGAAGGGAAAGTCTTCTGAGCCTCTGTTGAGAACCTACCTAGTAACCACTGGTTGCTCAGTAGAGAGAAAATTTAGAACAACAGGAGGTGTATGGGACCAGGCCGGAGGAACTGTGAGGAAAAACAATGAAGTGACTTTAGGATTCTTCTGGTTCTCGCTCTTGATGACCTTACCTATGATGTAATGAGGATAATTTCTGATACAGAGGTGGAAGATGGGTCTAAGTTCTCTTCTTGTGTGCTGTACCTGCAACCGGTGCAGAAGGCAACAAGTCACTTCCCTCTGAGATTCCAGGTTTCTCATCCCATCAGCTCAAAAATCCACTGATTCTAAGTGTCAGGAGTTGAAGGATTCACAGAACTGAGAGAGCTTGTGGATGAAGTTGCTCTAAAGAACACAGGCTAGTATCCAGCCCGAGACTGGCATCCCTCTTAGAGATCAGCACGTTGCTTCCTTCTAGTGACAAGTTGAGAATGACAGTCCCAGAGAAGTAATGACGCTGGGACAGCAGAGAGAGTCTTTCTGTAGTGTCAGCCTGGGCTTCACGCAGTGAGCATCAACAGTCAGTCTGTGATAATTTAAGGCAGTTTGATTAACGTGTAACATAAAAGAAGATGGCTGGTGTTTTGTCAGAAGCTGTAATAAGAGAACACAAAGTAAATTAAAGAATTAGCCAAGTAGTGTTTAAATGCTGGTGCCTTTTCTTGTCTCTTTAGAGCTGAATGAAATTCTTTATAAGCAACAACATTTGTCGATAGTCCCAATATTTCTGATGCTGCCCCTATTGGCCTTATTATCTCCTTCTCATTACCTTCAATTTGACAACCATTTGCAAACCGGTTGTCATAAACATTTCAGAGATTGTCCATCTGAACCATCAGCTGCTTTTCAACACTTCAGAGTCCCCCAAGTGTACTGATAATCTTAGCAGAAATCAGAGTATTGCAAACAGAAGACATGGTTCTCGGTATTTTATTTTAAATAAAGTAGTTAAACCAACTTGCATTACTGTGATTAATAATACAGTTGGATGCACATCTACCATCTTTGTGGAGGAAGTGTGGAGTGTGTGTTTTATGGTTGTCACGCTTGATCGTTTCTTTTTTTTTGTTTCTTGTTCTTTGTTGTCTTGAGAGTTTTCTCATCAGTTTCTAAAACATTTCCTTTGCTGGCCTGGAAGCAATAGCTTGCAGGTTTCCTCTTGTAGTGGTTGCTCTTAGAATTTTTAAACATATGAAGTGTTGTAGAGTAAAAGCAAAACTCTTCAGTATCTTTACCTTTTTCAAACAGGCAAGCACCTTATCGTATTCTAACTACTCATTTAGCACATTTCTTCCCCTTACCCCACATCTGCCCCATTGTTATTATCTACTGTTGCACTTAAAAACAAATAAGTTGTCAATTTTAATTATTTTAATATTCATTGCATATATACACCTTAGTAACATACTTTTTGTTTTTTCTTTCCCTGATATTCCATATCCTTTGGTATTCCTTTAACAGACCTTCTCTCTGAAATGTTTTCATTCTCTTCTTGAATGATGGTACAGAATTCTGTATACCTTTTCAGTTTGAAGGTCTATCACACGTTGCCTTCTGCCATCTCTCTCTGTTGATAAGACAGCCTTTGTAACATTATTGTCTGTTGCTCTGCGGATGGGGTCCATCTGTTTTCTCCTACTGGTCTGTAAGATTCTATCGTTATGCTTGATGTACTGTAACTTTAGAGTGGTGTCTTGGTGTGCATTTTTAAGAATGTATTCTACTCAGTATTCTGAGACTACTCCAAGTGAGGACTCCTGTCTTTAGTTCTGGAAAATCACTAGCCATTATATAAAATCTCTATGATCTCCCTCCCCCAGCCTATTTCCTTCTATTGACATCTTGTTAGACATATATTAGAGTCTTTCAGCGGAGAAGGCAATGGCACCCCACTCCAGTACTCTTCCCTGGAAAATCCCATGGATGGAGGAGCCTGGTGGGCTGCAGTCCATGGGGTCGCTAAGAGTCAGACACGACTGAGCGACTTCACTTTCACTTTTCACTTTCATGCATTGGAGAAGGAAATGGCAACCCACTCCAGTGTTCTTGCCTGGAGAATCCCAGGGACAGGGGAGCCTGTTGGGCTGTTGTCTATGGGGTCGCACAGAGTCGGACACGACTGAAGCAACTTAGCAGCAGCAGCAGAGTCTTTCAGTCTATTCTGCTTATCTCTTAAATGTTATTTCTTATGTGTGCATTCAGGATAAATTCCTTGCTACTAGGTTGTCCAGTTTATTCATTCTGGTGTCTTTCCCAACTAGAGTTTTAGTTCAGTTAATATTTTTTTTTATTTCCAGGGTATCAAGGTTTTTAAAACTGAGGTATAACCGAATATAACATTATGTTTCAGATATACAATATAGTGATTCAATATTTATATATACTGCAAAATGATCACCATAGTAAGTCTAGTTAGCATCCATCACCATACATGGTTAACAAATTTTTTTTTCTTGAGACAAAGACTTTTAAGGCCTACTCTCTGAGCAAGTCTCAAATATACAATACAGTTGTTAGCTATAGTAACCATGCTGTACCTTATATCCTTGTTGTTGTTTAGTTGCTGCGTTGTATCCAACTCTTTTGTGACCCCATGGACTGTAACCCACTACTTTGGCCCACCTCATCCAGCACTGAGTCCAGAATGGTAGAGCTCTCTGCTGATCCTGGGTGCACATCCACCCGCTGACCCAGTAGGCAGCCTGGCCTCTCGCCATTGCTGCAGAGGCAGAGTCCGTGTGAATCGTAACCACCAGCAGGTGACAGCAGCAGCTTTCTTGGGTCTCCTTTGGTGAACATTACTCCACCCTGGAGCCTGGCCTTGACTTCTGCCTCAAGACAGAAGGCCCCTCGCTTTGGCCCTGACTCCCCACTTTGTGCTTCTGGTCCAAGAAGATGCTTAGCTTGTTGAGTGTAGCTATGATTTGGAACTTTCTCTTATATTTTATCCATCACTGCCACATATTTGAAGAATTCAAGACAAGGACTTTCAATGTCATCTTTGGCTCTCTGTGATATAACCTTGGTGTTTTACATCCGTGGTAGGAGAATAGCAATTACCCTTCCTGTGTGAAAGCTCTTTGTAAATAATGAAAGCAAGGTGTGGCCATTTTATAATTAATGTAATTGGTATCACATTTTACCACTACTCTATTTCTGGAGTCCAATTTTCCTTTTCGTGGGTGAGCGGCATGGTGAGGAAATGAAGTACCTTAGGTCATAATAGAATTAAATATCCCCACTTTTTTAGTTTTCTACTAAATGTTGTCAGCAGTTCAGGTCACAAATTACACAGTGGTTTCTAGAGGCAAATGGATTGTGGCTTTGTTTTTACTTTTAGACTTGGGTGAAATGGAAAGGAAATTGTGTTTAATTACAGTAGAACTAGCTCAACCATTCGCTGGATTTTCCATTTTTTCTTAACTTTATTATTTCTTTTATAACCCAGTGATAGTATCTGAAACACAATTTGCAGTCATATTTAGGTGCTTTAAAAAATTTGTTTAAACTAATCTTGCCCTGGTATTTAAGAGTTTTTAAATTTCATCTCATCATGTAGAAGGCTTGGAGAGTCTCACTGTGAAGATGATGCTTTTTATCAGTTTTGTAAATTATTTTGTTTGTGTCTTTCCCTACCCTACAAAAAAAAAAAAAAAACACCTCAAAATTGTGCACTGTCGGGTATTGAGAACCTGCCAGAGAAGCCCCAGCCTGAGTTTGACCCTGGATACAAAACTTAAAGGTTTCCTTCTCTCCTGTTGCTATAGTCCTGGCAACAGTAAGCTAGAGCCCTGCTTTTCTACTGGTCTTTCTTTTTAATCTTGTCTCCCTCTCTTTCTCCATTCTCTGATCATCCGGAGTCTAAAAATGCTCCCTGCACATTTCCATATCGTAGAAAACAGTGACAGCCACGTAGTAATCAGCCTCCCAAAGTGAAAACAATAGGAAACAACTTCGAACCATGAAAATTCTACACAGAACCACACCTTTAGCATTAACATTAGCATTATTCTGGAGACAGAGAATGCTAGAACTGCAAAGTGACTGTGAGTAAATAGGAAAAAAAAAAAAAAAAAATCAACAGGTTCCAGTACTTAGTTTCTTATACTTCTGCCCCATCTCCACTCTGCCACAAAGCTTTTGATGAAGCAAAGCAGACTTAAAAATACTGCAGAGGAGATAGGGAAGACTAGCAAAGGTACCTAAGAGCTTTTTAGAATGGCCACTATAAAGATTAAATCCAGCCTAAATTTTATAATACTAGAAAAATGTACAAGAAATGTACAAACAGATCAGAGTATGGAATTTAGCGAAGGGATTTAAAGGGCCAGATGCAATACAGGTGCACCATTTAGAGGCAGACACAATATAAAGGGGGCAGGCATGATTTAAAAGAGACATCACTTAATGGAGCAGTGTTCTAAAAGTATAGCTTCTAAAAATAAATAAATAAATAAATAAAAGTATAGCTTCTGGAGGAGAAAAAGCAAAAACAAAAGTACTTTGTAAAAAGAGAATCACACCTCTTTCCTACCACTGAAACACTGACAGAAAACCCCACTAAAGCTCTGGGCCTTTCCTGGACTGACAGGAAAGGGCATCTTTTAAGATGGGAACCTTATAAAATTTTCCAGTATCATAAAAATGAACAAAAGGAAAGTCAGTAGAAGGAATTTTATAAAATCAGACAATGAAAAAATCCTAAGTATCATCTCAGGAAAATTATCCTCATAAAGCAAAACAAAAGTGTAAGTTCACACTCCAAACAGAATTAAGAATTCTCAAACAAGCATTTGTGAATATGAAAAGCCACTCTAAATCAAATGCAAAATGGACAAAACCCTGGATAAATAAAGAAGGAGTTCATTGAACTCGGGAAAGAAATGAAAGAAAAAGATAACATTACTTCAGAAATGAAAAATTAATTAAAAAGTGCCCAAGTGAAAGTACTGTAATGAAAATTTAATAAGAGGTTTGAAGAAAGATAGGAAAATAACCAAGAAAAGGGAAAATGACATAAAGAAGGATGTTAAAAAGTAGCTGAAGGGGAGGTAGATTTTTACTTCTACCCTCTTGGGTTTTTTTGGCTGTCTTTGAGAATTAAATGTGGATGGTAACTGCAGCCATGAAATTAAAAGATGCTTGCTCCTTGAAAGAAAAACTATGACAAACCTAGACAGCATGTTAAAAAGCAGAGACATGACTTTGCCAACAAAAGTCCATCTAGTCAAAGCTATGGTTTTTCAAGTAGTCATATCTACTTGATATGAGTTGTACTGGATACAACTCATATCTGTACTGTCCAACTCTACTGTACAACTCTACTGGATATGAGAGTTGTACCATAAAGAAGGCTGAGCACTGAAGAATTTATGCTTTTAACCTGTAGTGTTGGAGAAGACTCTTGAGAGTCCCTTGGATTGCAAGGAGACCAAACCAGTCAATCCTAGAGGAAATCAGTCCTGAATATTCGTTGAAAAGACTGATGCTGAAGCTGAAGCTCCAGTACTTTGGCTACTTGATGTGAAGAGCTGACTCATTAGAAAAGACCCTGATGCTGGGAAAAATAGAAGGCAGGAGGAGAAGGAGATGACAGAGGACGAGATGGCTGGATGGCATCACTGACTCGATGGACATGAGTTTGAGCAAGGTCTGGGAGATGGTGAAGGACAGGGAAGCCTGGCATGTTACTGTCCATGGGATCGCAAAGAGGCAGACACGACTGAGCGACTGAACAACAATAACAAAGACAGATTATCAGGGGAAAAGTATACAAATTTATATACATTTTACATGGCATAAGAGCCGTCATAAGGAATGAAGATCAAAGAAATGGCAAACTCACATGCTTTAATAGTAGGTTGAACAGAGAGAAGCATTTGTGGAAAAGTAACTAACGACTGAATATGTGGAAAAGCTAAAAGAAGGTAATTATTTTAACTGGGTCTGTTGGCATACAGTTCGTTCAGTCTCAACTTTCTTTGATGATATGTCCCAAAGTTGAATGCTGTAGAGTGATCCCATATGCCCCTAACTAGCTTCCCCCTGATATTAGCATCTTTTCTCTAACTCTCAAATTATCTGAAGATAAAAAAGTTTTAAAATAATGGGTGTCATACCAAAAAATGAAAATAAAGATATTCTAAAAAAAAAATAAAGATATTCTGTGCAAAGTGGGAGGCTAGACCAGGGCTTATCTTTTGAGCCCTAAGAGAGGGAATGTCTTGGTACCACCTCAGGAAGAGAGGTGTTAGAGGGCAGCCAGACTCCCATCTGAGGGTCCAGGCCAAGAAGTTGTAGGGATGCAATTCAGGAAGTCCTCACATACTGACATGGGCTTAGTTTCCAAAATAAATGAACAGTTCATACAACTCATAACAACAACAAAACCCAATCAAGAAAATGAGCAGAAGATCTAAATAGACATTTCCCCAAAGAAGACATACAGATAGCCAATAAGCACATGAAAAGATGATTGACTTCTCTACTTATTAGGGAAATGCAAATCAAGACAACAATGAGTTATTACCTCACACTGGTCAGAACTGGCATCATCAAAAAGTCTACAATTAAATGCTGGAGAGAGTGGAGAAAAGGGAAATTACACTATTGATGGAAATGTAAACTGGCGCAGTCACTACGGAAAACAGTTTGGAGATTCCTTAAAATTTTTTTTTAAATAGAGCTACTGTATGATCCTGCAATCCCACTCCTGGGCTTATATCTGGAGAAAAAGCTAATGAAAAGATACATGCAACTCAGTGTTCATAGCAGCACTATTTACAATAGCCAAGACATGGAAGCAACCTAAATGTCCATCAGCAGATGAATGGACAAAGAAGATGTGGTACATATGTATGATGCACCTATTACTAAATCATAAAAAGAGTGAGATAATGCCATTTGCAGCAACATTAAAGTGAAAGTGAAGTCGCTCAGTCATGTCCGACTCTTTGTGACCCCATGGACTAGCCTACCAGGCTCCTCCGTCCATGGGATTTTCCAAGCAAGAATACTGGAGTGGGTTGCCATTTCCTTCTCCAGGGGATCTTCCCGACCCAGAGACTGAACCCGGGTCTCCTGCATTATAGGTAGACGCTTTACCGCCTGAGCCACCAGAGAAGCAGCAACATGGATGGAGCTAAAAATTATCATAGAAGATGACTTCACTAAGTGAAGTAAGTCAGGGAACTATATTGAATATCTTTTAAAAAACTATAATGGAAGAAAATATGAAAAAGGATATATATACACACATACATATATATATGTAAAACTGAATCACTTGCTATGAACCAGAAATTAACATAACATTGTAAATTTACTATACATCTATGAAAAATAAAAAATAAATCACACTGATAGTAGGTTACTTTATTACTATGATATGTAAGATAATTTATAGATGGAAAGTTTTAATATATGCACAATAATTAATTGTTTTTAGTGTGGCCACCATTTATTTCAAAGGTTTGAAATTTCTTGATGGTATAAATTCACAGCTTGAGGGATTGGAGGATGGAGGGAAATGCTAAAGAAGTAAATGTTGGTTATCTTCATCTTAAAGATATCTATTCATTAACAGTAGGGTTCATAGTGTAGATGGTGGTGTTAAGGAACTGGAATCTTAAGAAAATCAGAAATCTTCTTTTTATAGTTACAGAAAGCCCTTTTATAGTCCTTTAATTATAAAAGAAGTTTAGCAAAAAATGGCATTTTCTCAAAAAGCATAAAAGTGATCCTTTCCTCCAAAAAGTCTTAATTCCATGATGCAGCAGACAATTCTAGTTAGTCAGAATTTATTCCATTAGATGGAATCAAGGCCCAGGATTATGCAGGACAAATATGACTATTAAACAGCCATGCCTAAGAACTAAGAAAGTCGTTAAGAAAGGGTTCATTGGCTTGTGGGCTAAATGGATATCTTACCTTTACCCAAAGAGAGATTTATTTCTTTGAGCTCTGATTTTTATCACAAACCCAAGCAAGAATCATACTTGACATAGTTTTATTATTTTGGTTGCCATATTGGTTTTTTGGAATCATGTTTGAAGTAATGCAGAAGAGTTGATTAAATAAGACGTTTGTAGTCATATATTTAAAGTTGGAATAGATTTAGTTACTTAAGCCTTTGTTATAATAGTGTTTCCACAAGAAAATCAAATTCACATTACATCACCTAACATACAACTTCCTCCACCTCAAGAACATAATTTACCATATGTAAAAATACTGCTGCTATTTGGATTCCCTTGGATATCTTTATCCAGCATTTGTCTGAGAGAAAAATTGCCTTATGCATAATCTGAAATAATTGAAATAATTGGAAGTATAATGAGAGCCAACATTTAGAAGCTCCCTTGTGCTTCTTTCTGCTCTGCAAAATAAAATTATCACTGAATGTGTTCATGTTTTAAAATTTAAGCAGACTTGGTAGATTAATCTTGTTTTCTAAATGTGCAGAGGTAGTTATATAAGGTGGTTGGTGTCCCTAAAACAGGTGTTAAAAAATCTTTTTAAGCTTCCCGATATATTTGCATATTTATTATGATGAAGTGGTAATTTGCATTATAGAGCTGATTACAGAAATCAGTATCTCATTGAGCTATATTTTTAAAAATTCATATTATTTCTTGTTTCTCTGCTTTTTACGATACATGTAACACCATTAATAATGTTTTTAGACATCCCTGAGAGATTTGTAGACTTGTTTTAGTTTTTATTGTTGATAGCTATTGGCTTAAAAAAGAAAGTCATTCCTGTGTGTGGCTCCCAGGATCCATTTTAGCATCTGGCCAAATGTTGCACTTTTTACATGGATTCCACTCCATTTCTACATTCATGTTTAGAAGTCACAGTGAAAATTAAATGAAAAGTCTGAGAAAGAGATTGGGTAAATACTTTGGCCACCTGATGGGAAGAGCTGACTCACTTGAAAAAACTGATGCTGGGAAAGATTGACAGCAAGCGGAGAAGGGGGCAGCAGAGGGTGAGATGGTTAGATAACATCACTGACTGAAGGGACATGAGTTTGAGCTAACTCAGGAAGATCGTGAAGGACAGGAAAGCCTGGTGTGCTGCAGTCCATGGGTTCACAAAGAGTCAGACACAGCGTAGCTACTGAACAACGAAAGCAAGCTGAGATTTCCTTCTTTAGGCTTCATAAAAGATTGGGAAAGTGTTCTGTCTTCTGACCTAGGGAACTAGGGAAGAAGGACCAATAATAAAGAAAGAACTTTCGTAAAAATTGCAAGGATGTTCAAAAGGTGCTGGGCAGGCAGAAAATATGACAGCGCTCCAGGGACATTTTTGTTAAAGTAGATTGAGTCATAAAGAAAATATATCCAGATTAAAAGAAAGGCGACTTTATTATTCTTTCTTCAAATCATATATTTTATTTTTTAAAGGAGGCTTTGTTTTCAGACATATCTGTGTCACTTAACCTTATCATTCAAATTTCTGTCCCCATGTGCATAGCAAATCTTGACTTTGGTAGGCCATAAACACAAAACCTAAGCAAATTAAATCTGGGGGGAGAAACTCATTTTCCTTATCCCCAACCTTGTGCTGACTTTTATCATGAGTGTCATCACTAGCTAACCCATTTCTCTACATGGAAAAATGGAAATTACTTTTCTCCTCCATGATGTGGGAACCTGCCAATTTTTCCTTTCTGATATAGGCTAGTCTCCTTTAGACATTGTTCTGATATTTCTGATATGTTTTTCTTTAGTCATCATTCTCTTATCTTACCAATAACCTGAAAATCATGTCCCTAAATTGGATCTCTTTGAAGAAAAAAAAAAAAGATGAGAACGTGAGCTCTGAGGCAGAGTGCCATGGTTCAACTGGAAGAAACAAGAATCCTTTAAAAAAAAAAAAAAGCATTTCTCTCTAATTTTAAAAGAAATATATAGTAACTATTGGATATTTAAAAACAAAAATACCTAAAAAGGAAAAATAAAACTTCCAGAATCGTATCCTTCAGTATTAGCATTTAGTGTATTTCCTTCTGAAGTTTTCTCTACGTGCATGGATGGGAGAGCTCATGGTGTGTGGCGGAAGCTCAAGAGAGAAGGTAGTTGGTTTTACAAAACTAGTATATTTTTCATAATGTTAAATCCTGCTTTCTTCTTTTGTGGATTTAAGTTTCTTGTATCATTTAATAGATGTAGATTATTAAAAGAGGAAAGACTAGAGATCTGTTCAAGACAATTAGAGATACCAAGGGAACATTTCATGCAAAGATGGGTTCAATAAAGGACAGAAATGGTATGGACCTAACAGAAGCAGAAGATATTAAGAAGAGGTAGCAAGAATACACAGAAGAACTGTACAAAAAAGATCTTAATGACCCAGATAACTACAATGGTGTGATCACTCACCAGGAGCCAGACATCCTGGAATGTGAAGTGAAGTGGGCCTTAGAAAGCATCACTATGAACAAAGCTAGTGGAGGTGATGGAATTCCAGTTGAGCTATTTCAAATCCTGACAGATGATGCTGTGAAAGTGCTGCACTCAATATGCCAGCAAATCTGGAAAACTCAGCAGTGGCAACAGGACTGGAAAAGGTCAGTTTTCACTCCAATCCCAAAGAAAGGCAATGCCAAAGAATGCTCAAACTACCCCACAATTGCACTCATCTCACACGCTAGTAAAGTAATGCTCAAAGTTCTCCAAGCCAGGCTTTAGCAATACATGAACCATGAACTTCCAGATGTTCAAGCTGGTTTTAGAAAAGGCAGGGGAACCAGAGATCAAATTGCCAACATCTGCTGGATCATGGAAAAAGCAAGAGAGTTCCAGAAAAACATCTATTTCTGCTTTATTGACTACACCAAAGCCTTTGACTATGTGGATCACAATAAACTGTGGAAAATTCTGAAAGAGATGGGAATACCAGACCACCTGACCTGCCTCTTGAGAAACCTATATGCAGGTCAGGAAGCAACAGTTAGAACTAGACATGGAACAACAGACTGGTTCCAAATAGGAAAAGGAGTACATCAAGGCTGTATATTGTCACCCTGCTTATTTAACTTATATGCAGAGTACCTCATGAGAAACGCTGGCCTGGAAGAAGCACAAGCTGGAATCAAGATTGCTGGGAGAAATATCAATAACCTCAGATATGCAGATGACACCACCCTTATGGCAGAAAGTGAAGAGGAACTAAAACTCTTGATGAAAGTGAAAGAGGAGAGTGAAAAAGTTGGCTTAAAGCTCAACATTCAGAAAATGAAGATCATGGCATCTGGTCCCATCACTTCATGGGAAATAGATGGGGAAACAGTGGAAATAATGTCAGACTTTATTTGGGGGGCTCCAAAATCACTGCAGTCACTGCAGATGGTGACTGCAGCCATGAAATTAAAAGACGCTTACTCCTTGAAAGGAAAGTTATGACCAACCTAGATAGCATATTAAAAAGCAGAAATATTACTTTGCCAAAAAAGGTCCATCTAGTCAAGGCTATGGTTTTCCTGTGATCATGTATGGATGTGAGAGTTGGACTGTGAAGAAAGCTGAGCACCGAAGAATTGATGCTTTTGAACTGTGGTGTTGGAGTAGACTCTTGAGAGTCTCTTGGACCGCAAGGAGATCCAACCAGTCCATCCTAAAGGAGATCAGTCCTGGGTGTTCTTTGGAAGGACTGATGCTAAAGCTGAAACTCCAATACTTTGGCCACCTAATGCGAAGAGTTGACTCATTGGAAAAGACTCTGATGCTGGGAGGGATTGGGGGCAGGAGGAAAAGGGGACGACAGAGGATGAGATGGCTGGATGGCATCACCGACTCAATGGACATGAGTTTGGGTGAACTCCGGGAGTTGGTCATGGACAGGGAGGCCTGGCGTGGTGCAGTTCATGGGGTCTCAAAGAGTCAGACACGACTGAGCAACTGAACTGAACTGATCATTTGATAACAACAATAGCTAATATTTATTGAGTGTTTACAATATGGTAGTCACTCCTGTAAGCACTTTATACATATTAACTCATTGAATATTTTCTAGAGTCCCTAATATAAGTACTGTCAATGTCTACCTTTGTCACATGAGGAAACAGAATCACAGAAAGATTTTAAGTCACCCAGGTTCACAAAGCTTGTAAATGAGAGGGGTGAGATTCAAACTCAGATCTCACTCTAGAGTCTGTCTGTGGCTTTTCACTTTAGCAGTTGATTTCTGTCACTTTAAAACATGATTTGTAATATCTATATGATATTCAATCATAAATAGTATTGATTTTTCTTCTTTTCCTTTAATGTTATATTTTTGTGAATAGTTTCTCTGGCCATTAGTGTGATTTTCAAACATAATATTTAGTGACTGCATAATGTTCATTTGTATGAATATTTGCATGAAGCCTGAGTCTGTTTCCAGTTTTTAATATGATAAAAACAGAGTTGTTCTCTGGGCCTGGGGTTAAAGCATCTTTGGGGTTATGGTCTCCCCACCATAGCCATGACAAAGGGCCTTGTCTGAGGAGTCTGTGCCAAGGGAACAAAAGATGCTCCACAGTTTACATAGACAAGAGATAATTGTGATAAACCGATTTCTGGAACATCAAGAGAAATTTGATCATTCTGAACCACCTCCAAAGGCAGGCAAAACAAACCTTTTATGGCCTGTGTCCTGGCTTCCCTACCATCCTGCAAAGAGGCAAATGGAACAAATGAGCAGGAAAATCAGAATATAGGCAAAGAAAATATCAGCGTTGCTTTCCCAGCAGAGTGCAGGCAGCTTTGTGACAAAGATAATTCATACAGAGGAGGGTCTTGGCGATGCCCGGCAGTGGAAGGGGCATGTCTTGATCTTTAAAAATGTGAAAAGCTGAAGCAGAAAGAGAAGACTCTTATTTGCCCAGATAAACGGAAAACAGGGATCAGGAGGCCTGGCACAAAGGAGTCCTGTTAAATTCTGGGCAGAACTTGGCCTGCTGTTTGATGGGGACTCCAGCTTACCATATTTACAGAAATAATTGAAAAGAATCTCTGAAGTTCTAAGAATAAAGCTCAGGTCCAGATCACACTGAAGTCTTGGACTGAAGACTCAGGAATTGGGTCTTTTTAAAATATGGCCAAAGGATATAATAAATCTCTGGTCCTCTTATAAACTCACTGCAGGGGCAGTCTCAATGCAAGTAAAGCACCACTCGTATTTTTGGGAAGGTGGTGTCCTTTAACCCTAGTGGTAACCTTATCAGGATGTCCACATTGTCTTCTTGAGGGCTAAGAAGGGAGGAGGTGCTGTACTTGTAGCCACTGTCACTGCCTCAAGCTTGCATTGTTGGTTCAGCTGTGTTCAACTCTTTGCGACCCTACGTACTATAGCCCACCAGGCTCCTCTGTCCATGGGATTCTCCAAGCAAGAATATTGAGGTGGGTTGCCATGCCCTTCTCCAGGGAATCTTCTTGACCCAGGGGTTTAACCCATGCCTCATGTCTCCTGCATTGGCAGGAGGGTTCTTTGAGATGGATCTGGCCCTCTTTGTGAACATAACCTCAGGCATAAGCCCACCAAGCCAGATGTCATTAGAGCCAAGAATGGGGAAACCATTCAAGTCAATAACATTGATGCTGACCGAACGATGGTAACTAACATTCTCTATTCTATGATATTCTCAATGCACATCTTCAATCCACAGTTCATCAGAAATGAACTGTGTTCATCAACCTTAGCAAGTGCCATATACATACCTTTGTTGAATGGTGAGGAGGACAAGTATGACTGGAATCTTACCAGTTCACACTGGTGGTATACCAAACTACTTGAGGCCAGCATTGAACTGGATTACCATGTCTGACGGATGTCTCTATTTGAATGTCATATAAGGCAGGTTACAGATTGTCAGCTAGTTACTGTTAGTAACAGTGGATAGTGTAGGTCTGTAGGGCCGTGTCACACCACAGCTGAATGGGACTCATTCTCAATGGGCTCATTTAATAATGACCAGTAAAGATGAGACCAGTGATAACCATTAAAGATAAGATTCCATATCTTAGGAAAAACATGACCAGGAGGCCAACAAGGACTCTGACAGAGTTCTTAGTTAGGTTCAGTCAAGAACAAGGTGAAGGTTTAATTTAAATACTATAAAATTTCTACAGCCTCACTTAAATCAGGCAGTTAAACTTCAAAATATTTTTGAATGGATGGAAATTTTTTAAAGGAAACAAGTGATGACATTTTTAAAACGTAGAATAAGATGAAATATGTATATCTTAGGTTTACTTTTCCAGTTTATGTGAAGATTCTGTGATTTTAAAAATAAAACTAGTATCCTTCTGGACAAGGAATTTTTTTTTTTTTTTTTTTAGCAGTTGGTCCTTTTTGTTTATATGTGTGTGTGTGTCTGTATGTATATATATATATATATATTTTTTTTTTCTTATTTTAATTTTGGCCACACCCAGTGATATATGGGACCTAGTTCCCATCCAGGGATCAAACCCAGGCCCTCTGTAGTAGAAGGCAGAGTCTTAACCACTGGACCGTTGAGGAAGTCCTTGGGCAAGGATTTTTTTTAAACATACTCTATAACCAGTAATTAATTGCTTACAAATTGCCTAGTCACTTTTCAGGTTATACAATAGAATTGAGAAGCAAAATACAGTGTTTAGAATTTGTGCTACTAGAGACTGAACAAACTAAAGTTACTCAGCAGTTTTCAGAAACAAATACAGCTTTTGGAAAAAAAATTAAAATTGTACTATAGGAATGTTCCTTATCTATAAGCCTTAGCTGAATATATAATCATTTTTGAAGTCAAGGGTTATGAATATTTTTAATGTTTTTTATTTTGCTACATTTTACCAAATTACTCTCCAGAAAGTTAATATCAATTTACTTTTCCACCAAAGTATGTTGTTTTATCAGTTAGTAGTTGAAAGCTCTTCAAGAGAAAGGCTGTACCTTTTTTGCTTTTATTACTGTGCATCTTGTCAGGTACAGTGTCTCACTTTATAATAGAAAGTCAGTAAATATTTTTGAATAAAGAAAGAAATGTGTTTAACAATGGCTGTTTTAAGACTTTTAAGTAGTTTTTTACCCCTCTGGCTTTTCTTTATATGCTGTATTGCATATGCATGTTTCTACTTAAGAAAGAAATTACCCTCTTTTCATTGCTTTACCTATTTTGAATTACCAGGTATGCAGGGAAGGTATAATTAACCTACAAAGAGTATTACAAAGCTTAATTTAAGGGGTTACAAAGAATCCGACATGACTAAGCAACTAGGCACAGTGTGGTACAGTACAACTATTGTTGTGTTGTTTGGTCGCTCAGCTGTGTCCTACTCTTTGCAACCCCATGGACTGCAGCACACCAGGCTTCCCTGTCCTTCACCATCTCCCAGAGCTTGCTCAAACTCATGTCCATCAAGTCAGTGATGCCATACAACCGTCTCATCCTCTGTCGTCCCCTTCTCCTCCCACCTTAAATCTTTCCCAGCATCAGGGTCTTATCTAATGAATCAGCTCTTTATATTAGGTGGCCAAAGTATTGGAATTTCAGCTTCAACATCAGTCCTTCCAATGAATATTCAGGATTGATTTCCTTTAGGATTGACTAGTTGGATCTCCTTTCAGTCCAAAGGACTCTAAAGAATCATCTCCAACAACACAATTCGAAAGCATTTCTTTGGTGCTCAGCCTTCTTTATAGTCCAACTCTCACATCCATACATGACTACTGGAAAAACCATAGCTTTGACTATATGGACCTTTGTCAGCAAAGTGATGTTTCTGCTTTTTAATACGTTGTCTAGGTTTGTCATAGCTTGTCTTCCAAAGAGCAAGTGTCTTTGAATTTCATGGCTGCAGTCAATATTTGGAGTGATTTTGGAGCCCAAGAAAAATAGTCTGTTGCTGTTTCCACTGTTTCCTCATCTGTATGCCATGAAATGATGGGACTGAATGCCTTGACCTTAGTTTTTTGAATGCTGAGTTTTAAGCCAGCTTTTTCACTCTCCTCTTTCACCTTCATCAAGAGGCTCTTTATTTCCTCTTCACTTTCTGCCATAAGGGTGGTGTCATCTGCATATCTGAGGTTATTGGTATTTTTCCCATCAGTCTTGATTCCAGCTTGTGGTTCATCCAGCCCTGCATTTCACATAATGTACTCTGCATATAAGTTAAATAAGTATGAACTGAAAGTCACTCAGTCATGTCTGACTCTTTGCAACCCCATGGACTGTATAGTCCTTGCAATTCTCTAGGCCAGAATACTGGAGTGGGTAGCCAAGGGATCCAGGGCATTATCCCACCCCAGGGATCGAACCCTGATCTGCACTGCAGACAGATTCTTTACCATCTGAGCAACCAGGGAAGCCCAAGTTAAAGAAACAGGGTGACAATAGACAACCTTGATGCACTTCTTTCCCAGTTTTGAACCATTCTATTGTTCCATGTTCAGTTCTAACTGTTTTCTTGACTTGCATACAGGTTTCTCAGGAGGCAGGTAAGGTAGTCTGGTATTGCCATCTCTAAGAATTTTCCACAGTTTGTTGTGATCCACATAGTCAGTGTCTTTAATGTAGTCAGTGAAGCAGAAGTAAATTTTTTTTTAAATTCTCTTGCTTTTTCTATGACCCACTGGATGTTAGCTGTTTGATTTCTGGCTCCTCTGCCTTTTCTAAGTCCAGCTTATACGCCTGGCAGTTCTTGGTTCATGTACCATTGAAGCTTAGCTTGGAGGATTTTGAGCATGACCTTGCTAGCTAGTACAACTATTATTTCTTCTTAATCACTAGTTAACCACTTCAGTGATGTCCCATCTTGTGTTTTGCCTTCTCCATTATATTTCTGATGTCAATTTTTATATTTTTTGTTTTCAGAAATACTGTTAGGTTCTTCAGATCTACCTGTAAGTTTTGAAAGTCTCATGTTCCCTGGGCATACATTTGATACTTGTTTTATTTCTTTATACATACTTATTATCTATTTGTCCATAATTAAAATCCCTTCCGCTCTGTGGATCTGATTCTATGCCTTGTTCCTGCTAAGCTGCTCACGTATAGGATAACTGTGCCGGCAAGCTCATGCTCTCCTTGAAACCTCATCTGTGGGAGTTCTTCGAGGCCTGGGTGGAAGGTATGATCCTGCAGAGAGGATTATTTGTGAGGCTCCATAAACATGGTGAATTCTAATTCCAAACGTGCACTAGTGTTGACCTGGGATTAGGAATTATCAGGGGTGCCTTTCCCCTGCTCCCCATGCCAGGCTCTGAGTCAAGACCAAGGCAGGCAAGCAGGCTCACCCACTGTCTGCTTCTAGAACATGGGTTTTTTGTTTCCCCAAGTTGTTCATTGCAAGGGAGAGGCAGGGATTCTGACCCAACCTCCTATTTTGCAGGGCCCCAGGCTTTTCCTCTGACTACCAAAATCCCACAAGCTAAAGCTCATACTCTAGACCTTCAAAATGGGAAGAGGCCTTAGGGAAACTCTTTCTTCAGCCCTGGCTTACTAGGAGGCACCGGATTCTTTTCCCGCCAGGGGATTCAGTTCTTCTTCTAACAGTTAAACTATGGGCTTTAATTTTTTTTTTTAATGTTTATTCAGCATATTTAGTCTTTTATACTGAGAGGACTTCTTCTGACATCAGGTCTACAGTATTGGAATTAGATCTTTTGTTTTCTTAAAAGAGAGATCTTTCTAAGGTCTTTCTGACCTACACTCATAGGTCAGTTTAATTTTCTAGGTCACAACCAAGAGCAGAGAAATATGTTAAAAGTAGCAGTAGATACCATTTTGAGTATGGAAGAATGCAGTGAGCTCTATGCCAAGTGTTATACAGGGGTGATTTTATTTAATCAACTATTACCATCACTATTCTGTGAGAGAAGTACTGTCATTCATGTGGCAAAGATGACACCTAAGCTTAGCAAGTTTCTTATGAATTGCCCAGGACCACAGAACTAATTGAAGGCAGGAGGAGAAGGGGATGACTGAGGATGAGATGGTGATGGCATCGCTGAGTCAATGCACATGAGTTTGAGCAAGCTTCGGGAATTGGTCATGGACAGGGGAGCTTGGCATGCTGCAGTCCGTGGGGTCACAAAGAGTTGGACACAACTGAGCGACTGAACTGAACAGGACTAATGGGCTTCCCCAGTGGCTCCGTGGTAAAGAATCCACCTGCAATGCAGAAGATTCAGAAACCCAGGTTTGATCCCTGGGTTAGGAAGATCCTCTGGAGGAGGAAATGGCAACCCATTCCAGTATTCTTGCCCAGAAAATCCCATGGACAGAGGAGTCTGGCGGGCTATAGACCATGGGGTCACAAATGAGTTGGACACGACTGAGCAACTAAACAACAACAAACATAACTAATAAGAAATTTATAATCTTGACCTTGGATCATCATGAAAAGGTTAAATTATGCCTGATGAAATCTTTTTAGACTTGGTACATTGCTATTTTTAAAGGCATCAAAATGTGTAATATATCTTAAATTTCCATTTAAATTGTGTTATTATAGATCAGCATGCTGTTACCCTATTAAAAAGATAAGCATATCAAAGGAGTAGTGAAGGCAATTTAACTTCCTTTCTTTACTACTTTGCCTCCTCAGAGAAAAATTACTCCTAGAATACTTCCCAAGGATTTTCTGAATATCAAATCCCAAAGCGCATTTATTAGCCTGGATGGGAAGGGAAACTTTGGTCACAGATTTTAGAGATTAATTGTGGATCCCTTTTGGTCCATAATTCATCCCAAAACACTTTTCTCCCACAACTTTAGCCAACTGTGTGGTATTTGGTTATAGTGTTAATATATAGTAGTTCTCTTTATGAAAATGTGTTTTTTTAATTTATATACTTTTTTTTCCCCAATTGAGCCTTAATGTTAGAAATCAGACTTGGAAAATGACTTTTCTTAGTAATTTCATATGGTGTTGTTTGAAGTCCTGTCTTCTCAGGTTGCTGCTGCTGCTGCTAAGTCACTTCAGTCGTGTCCGACTCTGTGCGACCCCCAAAGACGGCAGCCCACTAGGCTCTGCCGTCCCTGGGATTCTCCAGGCAAGAACACTGGAGTGGGTTGCCATTGCCTTCTCCATTGTGTGAAAGTGAAAAGTGAAAGTGAAGTCGCTCAGTCATGTCCGACTTGTAGAGACCCCATGGACTGCAGCCTACCAGGCTCCTCCATCCATGGGATTTTCTAGGCAAGAGTGCTGGAGTGGCTTGCCATTGCCTTCTCCGCTTCTCAGGTTAGTGAATGTTTATATTGAACCTTCTTGTGTGTGTGTGACATTGTTTCCTGTTTGGCAGTTTGGGGGTAGATGTTGAAATTGCCATGTCTGTGTTTTTCTCAAGCAAGTTTTCTCTCTCCTAGTCAGCCAGTTGTTTCTCCAAAGTAACCAGTCTTTATCAGTCCAGGAAAATGAAGAAAAAGGTTTCTGGGAAGACACTCTGTCCAAATCCAGAAAAATGGTTTCCCTAGGGTTTTGACTTCCTCTGTGCCAGGCTAGTCATTGAGATCCATGCTGCTGCCTCTGGGACCTCCACTGATGACCTTGACCTTGTAGTCATCTGCCCTCCCAGGTCAGGTTACTTTTATGGCCAGAAACTATAAAAAGAGCAGGAGTTGCCACCACTTTGGAACTTAACCCACCCCTCCCCTGACTTTCATCTCAGGAATTCTGTTTTTTCCTTGTGGGGCCGCCAACTTCCCTAGCCTTGGAAGCTCTTGCCTCAAGAGTAAGGAAGGCCAGGAGTTATGCTCATTAGGGTCTTTTCTGCACCTTCTATGCATGAGGTAAGGCCAGGACAGCAAAAGCCATCTTATAAGTTCTTTTATGAATGAATCCGTAGTAGCAAATAAAGACAGTGCACTGGTTTGTATCTCATTATACCGTAGTCCAGGAGATAGTGGAGGACAAAGGAGCCTGGCGTGCTGCAGTCCGTGGAGTTGCAGAGAGTAGGGCATGACTTAGCAACTGAATAACAATACCAAACCTTATGCTTCTGTGGTACTTTATCTAAGCTAAACTCGGAATCTGTTATGGAAAATGCTTTGGTATTCTTTTGAACTTTTTCATCAAGTAAACTCAGGTGTGTTTCTTAATGCCTGATAGCATCATTTTCTCATTTGTAAAGTGACTTTTAAAAACCTCATAATAGTTATGTCATGCATGTAAACAGCAAAAAAAGCTCAGATTTGTGAAGGGCTTGTGTGACAGTAAGCTTCAGTAGAGAAAAGATTTTGGCTTACCCTTTATTTCCCTGATAGAAGGGTAAATTTGTCTTGTCCCTTCAGAAACTAAATGATGACTCGAAGAGAGATATAAAACTGCAGCAAAAACTCAGTCATTACCTTAGTTTTCTTCCTGGCATTCACTGCTGTCTGTGCACTGGTCCCGCCTCCTCACTTTCTCCTCTTTTCCTTTTTCTTTCTTCCCGTTAGAGCCTCTGTGATCTCTCGAGAGAAGGTGGACATTCATTTTCTTTATAAGAATGTATTCCTTTCAATGCTAGGAAAAAGCATTAGAAAAAAAAATTCTCATTTTGTACTGTCATTTTGTTCCACGTCCTTTAGAAAAGGAGGAGAAAGCAAGATTTTTGAGGCAGAATCTTAGCTTTTCTCTTGGTCTCTAAGCGCCCCCTGTATCACTTCTCTACAGTCATCAGTGTTAGTTTTCAGGATCAGTGGGTAGAAACCAGATTTTAATAACTTCCGTGTCTGAGGTTGGCATGGAGGTGGGACAACTGAACATGCACAGGTGTTACCTGTAACTCCCCCAATTGGTTGTGGCATCCAGATATGAGCATACCTTCAGCTAACTTTCTCCAAGCAACAGATGGTACCTGTGTAAGTGCCCTTTCCATATGCTGGGGGTAGATCCCATTGTATTTGTTTTTCCTGTTTTAAAGTTATACTTGCAGTGTGTGCAGATGATATGTGTTTATAGTCATTTTCTTAAAACAGTACCATAAAATCTTTATCTGACTTGTATCTTCTTTTACTCGCCAACATCATTTTATCCACCCCAATACTTATATATCTCCCATTCAAGTCAGTGTTCCATACATGGGAGCTAAATAAAATACTAAGTAATTTACCAGTTATTAATATATTCTGAATGTGCCAGCACTCTATATGAGTTTATGGAAACAAAATGTATGCCCCATGGTCTTCTTTGTTGTCATCTTAAGGATGCTCTAGTAATATTCTTTAAGGTGTATTAATGTGAGGAGTAGAAAATTATTACATACTTAGATATTAGTAAACTTTCTACAGAAATGTCTGAATACTTTATGAACTTTGCTATATTTCATAATTAAATAAGACATCAAATACTAGATATTTAACGCGCAGAGTCTCGGAAATGATAGGTTCAGTAATCGATCCTTTTTTAAACGTGGACTCAGAAATCAGACAGGTGTGGTATGAAAGCTAAGCCCTTCTACATGCTGACTGTAAGACCCCTCTGAGCTTCTGTTTGTTCATCTGTATATTAATAGTATTAGTTACTTTATGAGAATTGTAATTATAAAGTCAAAGAGTATATGACAGGTGCTTAGAGAAAGATAAATGCTAAGTAAGTGGTTCTTTTCTTTTATCCCTGTGATTATTCCCTCTATTTCTAATTTTGATCATCAACTTCTATTACTCTTGGAGACCTGGTCCCTAGTCTCTGCTGTCTATATACTACTCTAGTTCAACAAGCTATGTTATAAACCTGATATTAGGATCTATAAAGGATCCCAAAAAAGACTAAAATTAACTCCTGTGCTTTTATCACTTCCTGCTCAGGCTGCCATTGCCTACTATGACTGTAACTGCTGAAGTGTAGTTCCAAAGTTTCCAATGAGATCATAAATTCCTTGAAAACGGGAACATCACCTTATATAATTCACAGTGTCCAGAACATTGCTGCATGTCGGCCCAACTATTCAAGGAGAGAATAGCTTTAAAAATTCTAATTCCAGGGGACAGACCATATGGACAAGTAGAAATGGTTAGACTTGTGGAGAACTGGAGAGAGAGAGAGTGAACCAGCTGATTGCTGAGTACCTCTTAAACCCTGGGCTCTGTCAGCCTTCATTACCACGTGAAGTCAGAAGGTAAAAGCAGAGAAGAGAGATAGCAAACTTCAAATATAAAAACATCTTTTGGGGTGATCATTTTTCAGTACAATACTTATTTTTGGAGTGATACATTTGCACTTGTGTCTGTGTGTATGTGTGTGAGCATGTGCACGCACTCAGTTGTGTCTGACTCTGCAGCCCCATGGACGTATCTCGCCAAGTACTTGTTTTTAAAATCATCTAATTGTACTTGAATTTCGTACAAACCCACTCAGGCCCAGACAGTGATCCTGATGTTTATAACTGAATCTGTAAGAGTGATTGCTTAGCAAAAATATTCCTGCTAGCTGCTGCTAAGGTTTTAGCTTTTTTTTATGTGATCTCTTATAATCTACTTTTGCCATATTATAGCTTTAGGTTAATGCAACAGAAACCACATTATTTAGGCTCGTATCTTAGGGGCACAGAGTTCTAATTTGGGGTGAAAATGACCAAATATATTGCTTTCTAAGCTTTATTGCATTTTGCTAGTTCTCATTTTTTTCTACATCTCAAGTTATCAAACATTACAAAAAGGTTAAATGTCTTATTTATAAATATATGCCCTCACATCTTTATTGCCTGAGAAAAATGGAGGGGAGAGTATTTTTGGGGTGATTTTTAAAGAAAAAAATGTGGGCAACCCCTGGGGGTTTCTGATACATCTGTAAGCAGCACCTAGACCTCTGGGACGAAGATGAGCCTGTGAGATGCCAGGCAAACAGAAAAGATAATTTCCATTATCCTCTCAGAATGAGAAAGAATGGGCTCGGGCTCTTTTTTCCATGGCCACTTCCAATGCCTGGTCCTTATTTTCTTGCCACCAGCAGGCAAACATGAAGATGTTGAGAAGGCACGATGTATCTGTCATTTTGATTGTTAAACATGAAAGTAATAGAATGGCAACAGAGACAGTCAGGCGCAAGAGGGCTCTTGGCAGAATGCTATAAATTATTATTATTATTATTTCAATGAACAGTTTCACACCTTTGTTGAGATTTTACAGGGTATATTCTAATGGTAGTTTCAGCCTCACTGCTCTCAGCAGCAGAAGCCTTTCCTTGGGCAAACTAAGCAGACCACAGATTTCAAAAGCAGGTAGAAAGTAAAGCCACACTGCCTGAAGCCAAGTTAGAGGGTGAAGTCCACTCTGCGGGCCAGCTCCTCGCGCACCCTCCTCGTCTGCCCTGGTGTTTCCGACCTGCAGCCCTACCTGCAGAGCGTGGAAACCCTGGGCTTGCCGTTCCTATCTCTGGCCCAGTCTACTGACTTAACTTTGTTTTGCTCACTGGCACCTTTGGGAGTATGTTAAAGTTTTGGATCCTATCCCTAGAAAAATGTCTATCCACTTAGAATTCTGTCTGCAATGTCAGGGCATAGACTGCTCCACCACCACCATGGAACACATAAAGTAAAGCCCACCAGTCCAGACCCATTTATTCAGACTGCATCTTTTTCATGGTACACGAAGACCATGGCAGGAGACAAATGGAGACAAAATATGATAACCTCAACCACCTAAACATACTACACCCAAATCATTTAAGATTCTTTTTGGAATGAAACTGTAAGAGACGTAAAGTCTGGTTGTAGGTCTGTAGCCATGAGCTGGGTTGCATTTAAGACTTCTCTGGGCCTCAATTTCTCTAAAAAGATGGGATTAGACTGAATGTTTTTTGAGATCTTTTCCAGCTCTACAATACTCTCCAGTATTCTACAATTCAGTGAGCCAAATTGAGGTGAACAATGAAATCAATAATCCTCTCTGCAGCCAAGCATCAGTTCCTTTTGTTAAGTTTGGATTATTAAGTCTCGTTTTTTTTAGTCCAGTTATCTGTGTCCTTCTTTTCCTCTTCCATCATCTCCATCCACAAGCAAAAAGAAAATTGATTTTTATTTTCTTCCTTTTGTTTGACTTGTTTAAAGTGGTCGGCTATTTCCCCGAGTTAAGCTATCTCTAAATAAGTTTGGGCTCGATAGAAGGAAATATCATTGTGACAGGGAAGGATCACTGACAGGGTGCTGATGTAGAGGCTCATTCATGGAGGTAATGAATAATTGGGGTACATAAGCGAAGGAAGTAGGCACACAACTCAGAGAAGAGGGGGGAGGCTAGGACCGAGGGATGCACTACGATTTTCAACCCAGGTCTCCTCTACCTCCTTGAAATTAGTCTTGCCATTCTCTTTCTGAGAAAAAAAAAAAGAATGCCTGATTTGGATCAGTCCTATCTCCCAGGCTGTAAACTCCAGTCATGATAATGATGCTGCTAAAATTAGAATTTATGGTGCATTGACTTGGCATCAGGCACGGTAAAAGAAACCCTGTCAATTGGATCTCATTCAGTCCTAAGAACCACTCTTTGGGAAATGCTAGTCCTGCTTTTCACAGGAGGAAACTGAGGCTCAGAGAGGCCAAGTGAAAGCCAAATGAGCCTCATACCACAGAGCAAGAATCCTGGGCTGTTTTTTTTTTCTCCCGATGTAGCCCAAGCCCACTGGGCTGCCAGTTAATAACTAGCAAACAGTTGTGGATTTTACAGAGTGCTGTAAAACCACATCTGCCTTAGTGAATCTGCCTGCAGGCAGGTTTATTATTACTGCACCGCCTCATTTTCTGCAAGTAAATACAATTTGTGAGATAATTTTTGAAGTGAGAGCCTCGCCTAGAATAGAGGATAATTATTGACGTGTTTTTCAGGATAAAAAGGATTGCTTTTTCTTTTTTTTTCTTTTGGTTTTCTTTTAATTCATCACCCTGCCTGACACATTGGAGGAACCCAGTGAATATAGGGAGCAGAGACTAAGTGGATGCATGCATGGAGGAAAAGCAGGTCATTCTCCAAAGTTTAAATGAGCTGATTTTGCAGTAGCGAAACCAGAAGGCAAAACTTTGGCATTCCACACCAGTATGGCTTTATTGTCTGTATTGCAGGAACAAAATATCACATAACTTTGCACATAACTCTCTAAAGCTCTTGATAGGTTTTTTTAATATTCCATTTCCTAAATCCCTTTGTGCAGTTACAAGTAAAGTATTGTACCACTTTCGCTGGAAAAAGGACTAATTTCACATTGTAATGATTGCACCTGCTCTGTGACAAAACCTTGATGTTTTTTTAAAAAGCCATTTTCCAACTTAATAGCTCAAGGAAGAAGATTGTCCCTAGGGGAACTGGGACATAACTTTACAATTTACTCATTGTACAACTGTCCTTCAGTGCTGAAATGGGAGAGAAATAAGGATGAATGTGGAAGGAAAAAGCATAGAATAACTGACTAAGCTCGAAGGTCATTAATGACACTGAGAGGGGTAAAAATGATAAAGCGGACACAGAAAATCGTATTCTGTGAAAAATGAAATAGGATTGCTCTGAGCTGAAAGAAAAGTAAGGTAGAAAAAAAGGACAGTGGAAAGCTTTTTAGTGTGTCGGGGGTGGGAGGAAAGGGAGGACGGACTGCACTAAATGAGGATCTCTGAACTGGAGCCAGGGGACGGGTCCTAGCCCTTACCAGAACTTCAGAGCACATCCCTTTAAAAGTAGGTAAAAAACTAGTGAATATAACAAAAACAAATGGACTCACAGATACAGGGAACAAACTAGTGGTTACCAGTGGAGAGAGGGAAGAGGGAGTGGCATTTAGAGGTAGGGGATTAAGCATGCATGCTCAGTCATGTCCATCTCTTTGCGACCCCATGGACTGTAGCCTGTCAGGCTCCTCTGTTCATGGGATTCTCTAGGCAAGAACACTGGAGTGGGTTGCCATTTTCTTCTCCAAGGGGATTAAGAGGTTCAAACTATTCCATATAAAATTAGCTACAAGGATATGTTATAAACCCAAGGAATATAGCTAGTATTTTATATTACCTGTAAATGGGGTATAACCTTTAAAAATTGTGAATCACTGTATTGTATACTACAGCTTACATTCTATTGTACATCACCTATACTTCAATTAAAAAAATAAAAGTAGGTCTGAAAGGACACAAATTAGGAGAGAAGCCTGGTGTCCTGGAAACAATTTGTCTGTTCCCTAGGAAGACAGTCCAGCATTAGTTGGTCTGAACACAAGTGCCTGATTGATGGTCAGGAGACATAGCATTAGCCAGAGAAAGTTGCAAGTATAGGATGTGGGTTGAACCTTTCTGAGGGATAACAGGATAAAGCTCTTGGGCAGGTGGATTTCAGCCCTCTGATCACACAATGAGATCACACAATGAGTGTGAATGTCACGGTTCCACTTCTCGCTCCTGTCCACCTCTTGTTTCTACCTTCTTCATCCTCATTGGGAAAAGCAGTCATTGTTTAGAAGGCAGTGATGCTAGGGAAAACAGACGTCACTCATGTTGTAAAGTCTGACTGGTTGAGTTTAAATACTAGTCTCACCAGAAATAAAATGTCCCACATGGGGGCCGTATGCTGAGTTTAAAAGGCTGCTGAGAGAAATGCAGTAACCTTTCCTCTTTGCCTCTGTACTGCCTAGCTCAGATTCCTGATCGGTGTGCTCGTTTATGATGGTCGTTTTTATTTTCATATCACTGGAAATAAAATCAAAACCCAGTGGCTGCCTGAAGTGCTTGAGCCCTGGTAATTCAGTGTAGCAGCAGTATTCTGGCAGTGGGCTTTTTGCTCTGTCCCCTAATACTGCATTTCCAAGCCTCATTCTGGTCCTGTTACCAAGGAGGGAGATGATTAGCAAGTACAGTGACCCAGAGATTGTCTTGCATCGAGCTGAGAAATGAAAAGACTGTGTCACAAAACCCATTCATGTCCACTCTGGTTTTTCTTTGCCAAATGTTCTTGCTGTGACCTACTTCTTCAGGTAAGAAAAATGATTTTGCCAGCCTTCTGTGACACGGCGATGGTTGAACTGTTCCCAAGTGCCTTGGTGTAGGTGGCCTTGTGAGGATAAGCATTAATTATTTTCAGACTGCTGATGCATCACCTCTGGTGTCTATATTTGTCTTCTAAGAATGCATCATCACTCTCTAATTATAGGTGATCTTGTGGGATTAGATCTTTTGAGTTAGACTAGGATGACACAAAATGTGCATGGAAAGCAAAGCCTGGAAAACTTGCTGAGCTGTGGTCACTGTGTTTTGTGTGTGTGTGTGTTTATTGGAGTATAGTTGATTTACAATATTATGTTAGTTTCTGCTGTAAGTAAAGTAAATCAGTTATACATATATCTGTTCTTCAGATTCTTTTCCCATGTAGGTTATAATGGAGTATTGAGAAGAGTTCCCTGTGCTCATGGTCATTGTTAAGACCCCAGACGATGCCTTGGTGTTCAGAATAACATTTGGATCATCTTCACATTGTCATTGTCACCACCCGCCTAAATTTCTGCATGTTAGATCACTTGATGATTGTGCATGTCTTTAAAGTGTGCATTTTTGTCATGAAAATGGTTATCACCCAATTCTTATTCTTGGACTCTTATATTACACCAACTAGTAACTTTTTTAAAAAATCAAAATAACCATGGAATCCCCAGGACCCCACTCTGTCATAGTTACCTCCTCACAGGGCTGTGAAGGGCAGTGAGGGTCTCTGCACCTCAGTCTCAACTTTGAGGCCTGTGAAGCAGTGCTGGGCAAAGCTGTAAGCAGTATAGTCTAAACCAAGTTCCTTTTCTGCCTGGGTGCTTTGCCCAGCAGGAGGGAAGTATTAGGAGTACTGGAGTTGAAAATATCAAAATTCCCAGTCTGTTTTTACCTCCATCCTATTAAACATTTTCTTTTTTTGATACCTGCATAGAAAACAACTAAGCCTGGGTTCTAGTTTTACTCGTTAATTTAATCATTTTTTCAATCCAGCTAACAAATATTTATGGAAAGCCTCCTGTGTGCAAGACCCCATGAAGGGATAGACAGAAATTTAGATAAGACATTACCATCCCACAAGCAAGTTTGCCTTTTGTGGGGGTGGATAAGAATGATTTTTTTTTACTGAGAAAACAAAAATGCCAAGTGTCAGCAGGAAGAGGCATGTTGCGGCAAGGGCTGTTGAACATTCCATGGGGCTGTTGTTGCATGCAAGGTTTGGGAAATAAAAATCACCAGTGCTTTGTCTTTCTACAAACCCACCCTACAAGGTAGCTCCCTGGAATCAGCAGTTCAAGTGTTGAATGGATGATGAACAATGTTGAAGATGGTGGCCAAAGTGTAACAATGCTTTTCTTGCCTACCACCTACCACATCTAAAACTGTGCCGTTTAAACAGTGAAGTTGGGAAGTGGGGGAAGGACTGCATCCAATTTCACTCCCCTACTGGGCCGCAGATGTGCCCACAGGAACCAGGGTGCAGTGTGAGGCTGTCAGATTTCCAAAAGAACTTAGCTAATGGTCTTCGTTGCTCAGAGAGCTTGCCTCCCAGAGAATCAACACTAAGGTTAGAGACAAGCATGGAATTTCGGGCTTCTGAGAGCCTGTGAGGGATGCGGGTTTTTGAGGGCCATTTTTCTAACTTGGAGAGTTCTCATTTGCCCCTCCCAAAAGTTGAAGCAGCTAGTTATTCCTGCACAAAGGGAGAGAAAACAGACATGCATGCTTGTGTTAAAAGTCAGCTAGTTCAAACCTCAGGGAGAAGTTCTTGGTTGGGGAGAAGGCCAGAATATTGAAGAGGCTCAGCAGCATCTCCTCCAGAGGTGTTTCTTTTTTTTTTTTTAATTAATTTTATTTTATTTTTAAACTTTACATAATTGTATTAGTTTTGCCAAATATCAAAATGAATCTGCCACAGGTATACATGTGTTCCCCATCCTGAACCCTCCTCCCTCCTCCCTCCCCATACCATCCCTCTGGGTCGTCCCAGTGCACCAGCCCCAAGCATCCAGTATCGTGCATCAAACCTGGACTGGCATCTCGTTTCATACATGATATTTTACATGTTTCAATGCCATTCTCCCAAATCTTCCCACCCTCTCCCTCTCCCACAGAGTCCATAAGACTGTTCTATACATCAGTGTCTCTTTTGCTGTCTCATACACAGGGTTCTTGTTACCATCTTTCTAAATTCCATATATATGCGTTAGTATACGGTATTGGTGTTTTTCCTTCTGGCTTACTTCACTCTGTATATTCTGTCTCTCGGATGGCTTAGGTGTATGGGTAATGGGAAAAGCTGACTCAGGGCTGCCTCCAGGCTTAGCATAAAATGTATTCTGGGTGCCACTGTAAGCATTAGGCAATGAAACTCACTGGCAGGAAGGCTAATAGTATACAGTTCAGATTCCCCCAAGGGAAAAATGTTTATGAAATTCAGCTTTAGTAACCTGAGTCATGAACTTGCTTTCTGCAAACATCAGAGTTAACAGCACCTGTACCATAAACTAGTTCATGCCATTGCATTTCTGGATCCATTTTTCTTTCCACTTAACAGCTTTTTACTTTGTACCAGAAATTCTGAGATGCAGAGAGAACCATGGAAATCAGCTGCCAGCTTGTTATTTGTGACCTATGAGACATAAGGAAGTCCTCACCCAGCTCCAAGCCCACCCCACCCCTTGGCTGCCTTGCATGAGACATTCTTGAGCTCAGAGTGATGGGCTGGAAAAAGCATGGTGTCCAGGGTGGATGATCAGATGCTTGGACTCCTGGGCCGGGCGGGCTCTCTGCCCCCACAGCTTCTTCACCCAGTCTGTCTGTGCACTGACTGCTTCGACATTTCCCCAAGGCCAAAATATAATTCATTCAAGAAGTTTTAAGTAGAGTAGCCCATGGCTTAAATTATACCAGTAGAAGAAGTGGGAGATGGAAGGGTATGTTTGAAGGGAGAATTGTAAAGATGACTTCTGATACCCCATCCATCTTTCCCCATTATTTTTTTGGACGTTTTTATGACAAGTTTTAATTTGTCTCTCCCTCCATTCAGTGAGACACAACAGCTAGATTGGACTGGAGTTGGTCATTTACCTTTCCCCAGGTCAGTTCTGCTCAAATACCCAGCAGGTTAGATTCTAGTTACAGGCTTCCCTGATGGCTCAGATGGTAAAGAATCTGCCTGCAGTGCGGGAGACTCAGGTTCAATCCCTGGGCTGGGAAGATGCTCGGGAGAAGGGAATGGTAACCCACTCCAGTATTCTTCCTGGAGAATTCCATGGACAGAAGAGCCTGGTGGGCTATTGTCCATGGGGATGGAAAGAATCAGACACGACTGAGTGACCAACACTTTTACGCTCACTAGATTCTAGTTAACTAGTTTTCCCTGAGTGCTCAGTTCATTTCAGTTGCTTAGTTGTGTCTAGCTCTTTGCAACCCCATGGACTGCAGCATGCCAGGCCTCCCTGTCCATCACCAACTCCCAGAATTTACTCAAACTCATGTCCATTGAGTTAGTGATGACATCCAACCATCTCATCCTCTGTCGTCCCCTTCTCCTCCTGCCTTCAAATTTCTCAGCATCAGGGTCTTTCCAATGAGTCAGCTCTTCACCTCAGGTGAGCAAAGTACTGGAACTTCAGCTTCAGGATCATCCTTCCAGTGAATGTTCAGGACTGATTTCCTTTAGGATTGACTGGTTTGATCTCCTTGCAATCCAAGGGACTCTCAAGAATCTTCTTCAACACCACAGTTCAAAAGCATCAATTCTTCGGCACTCAGCTTTCTTTATAGTCCAACTCTCATATCCATACATGACTACTGGAAAAACCATAGCTTTGACTAGACGGACCTTTGTTGGCAAAGTAATGTCTCTGCTTTTTAATATGCTGTCTAGATGGATCATAACTTTCCTTCCAAGGAGCAAGTGTCCTTTAATTTCATGGCTGCAGTCACCATCTGCAATGATTTTGGAGCCCCCCCAAAATAAAGTCTCTCACTGTTTCCATTGTTTCCACATCTATTTGCCAGGAAGTGATGGGACTGGATGCCATGATTTTAGTTTTTCAAATGTTGGGTTTTAAGCCAGCTTTTTCACTGGCTTTTCAGTTCCTCTTTGCTTTCTGCCATAAGGGTGATGTACTCTGCATATCTGAGGTTATTGATATTTCTCCTGGCAATCTTGATTCCAGCTTATGCTTCATCCAGCACAGCATTGTGCATGATGTACTCTGCATATTAGTTAAATAAGCATGGTGACAATATACAGCCTTAACGTACTCCTTTCCCAATTTAGAACTAGTCCGTTGTTCCACATCTGGTTCTGTTGCTTCTTGACCTGCATACAGGTTTCTTAATAGGCAGGTAAGGTGGTCAGGTATTCCCATCTCTTGAAGAATTTTCCACAGTTTGTTGTGATCCACACAGTCAAAGGCTTTGGCATAGTCAATAAAGCAGAAATAGATGTTTTTCTGGAACTCTCTTGCTTTTTCGATGATCCAGTGGATGTTGGCAATTTGATCTCTGGTTCCTCTGCCTTTTCTAAATCCAGCTTGAACATCTGGAAGTTCTCAGTTCATGTAATGTCGAAGACTAGCTTGGAGAATTTTGAGCATTACTTTGCTAGTGTGTGAGATGAGTACAGTTGTGCTATAATTTGAACATTCTTTGGCATTGGCTTTCTTTGGGATTGGAATGAAAACTGACCTTTTCCAGTCCTGTGGCCACTGCTGAGTTTTCCAAATTTGCTGGCATATTGAGTGCAGCACTTTAACAGCATCATCTTTTAGTACTTGAAATAGTTCAGCTGGAATTCGATCACCTCCACTAGCTTTGTTTATAGTAATGCTTCCTAAGGCCCACTTGACTTTGTGCTCCAGGATGTCTGGCTCTAGGTGAGTGATAACACCATCATGGTTATCTGGATCATGAAGATTTTTTGTACAGTTCTGTGTATTCTTGCCACCTCTTCTTAATATTTTCGGCTTCTGTTAGGTTCATACTGCTTCTGTCCTTTATTGTGCCTGTCGTTGCATGAAATGTTCCCTTGGTATCTCTAATTTTCTTGAAGAGATCTCTAGTCTTTCCCATTCTGTTATTTTCCTCTATTTCTTTGCATTGATCACTGAGGAAGGCTTGCTATTCTTTGGAGCTCTGCATTCAGATGGTTATATCTTTCCTTTTCTCCTTTGCCCTTAGCTTCCGTGAGTGCAGACCTTGTTAAGAATAGAGTGTTCTGGTGTTTTTCTGAATGGTTACTATTCCCCTCTCCTCTCTGGAGGTTCAAGGGGATTTTTCTCCCATTTTTACTGTGAGAACATGGGTGGAGCCTCAGGAGGTAAATCTCATAAACCTGTAGGAATCATTATGACTGGATCCTTCCACAGTCCTTAACTCTGAGACTTTTCCACACTCAGCCTCCAACTGTTCCTCAACTGTGGCACAGGTTTCCTACCCCAGCTCTGGTTCCCTCTAGTGAACCTCTCCTCCAGTAAGCCGTGACTCCCTGCATTGCCCTGTCTCTCCAGCCTCAGTTTGCCCTGTTTCCTCTTCTTGCTTATGGATAGAAGAAAAGTTGCTAATTTTTAATTCTGTTCACCTTTTTACTCGTTAGGGTGGAGTAGTGACTTCCAAGCACCTTACATGTACAACTGGAACTTCCCCCAAGATTTTAAAATGTCAGTCAACATTAACTGAGCATGATTTGGATATGAAATGTGTTTATTGAACAGTTTAACTCATAGAATTGAAATATGAAAAATTTCCCCCTGATCTTGCCCTTTAGTTATACTTTGGGGTAAGGAGAGAGATTATTGAGTTCTTTTTTGTTTCTTTTGGTAATAATGAACATTCAGTAAGATGTTCAAATTTTATAATCGTTGTTACGTTTGAGTTTTGACCACTGTGTGTACACTAGGTTTCTCAGCCTTGGCACTGTTGACATTTTGGAATAGGGAGCTGGCCTATTAATCCATGACCTCTTGTCACTAGATGCCAATACCATCCCCTTCTGGGGGATGACAATCAAAGTGTCTCCTGCCATTACCACATGTTCCCGGGGCACCAAAACTGCCCCTGGTTGAGAACCACTGATGTACAAACACCCATTTAACTACCACCCAAAAAGAAGATAGAAATCATTTCCATTCCTCCAAAAAGTTCCCTTCAGGCCTTTTCATTAATCCTCCCTCCCCTGAAACCACTGTCTCTCATTTCTATCATCACAGATTCATCTTGCCTATATTTGGACTTTGTAAATTAAATTATACAGTGTATACTATTTTTTGGGGGGGGTGTCTAGTCTCTTTCACTTAACATAATGTGTTTGCAATTATTCACATTATTGTGTTTATCAGTGGTTCACTCATTTCTTATTTTGGAATAGTGGTCCATTGTATGAATAAACCACGTTTTGTTAGTACATTCTGTTCTTGATGGACACTTGGGTTGTTTCTAGTTAGGGGCTGTTTTGATAAAGTTGCTATGGCTAGTCTGGAAAAGTCTCTTTGTGGACGTGTTTTCCTTTTTCTCAGTAAATATCTAGGAATGGAATTTCTGGGTTGTAGGGTAAATGTATCTTTAACTTTTAATAAATTGCCAGACACTGCTGCAAAGTGGTCATACCATTTTACACTCCCAGCAACTGTGTATGAGCATTGCTGTTCCATATTGTTACCCACGTGATCATCATGTGTTGCCTATTGGTGTTGCCAATTGTTGTTGTTTGCTTTTTTAAAAAAGTAGAGTATAGTTATTTATAATGTTGTGTTATTTTCAGGTGTACAGCAGAGTTAATCAATTATACATATACATATATCATCCACATTCTTTTTTTTTCTAGATTCTTTTCCATATAGGCTATTACAGAATATTGAGTAGAGTTCCCTGTGCTACACAGTAGATCCTTATTAATTATCTGTTTTATATATAGTAGTGTATATATGTCAATCTCAATCTCCTAATTTATCCCCCTTCCCTTTTCCCCTGATAACCATAAGTTTGTTTTCTACATCTGTGACTCCACTTCTGTTTTGTAGATAAGTTAATTTGTACCCTTTTTTTCTTAATATTCCACATAAAAGTAATATCATATGATATTTATCTAACTTATTTCACTCAGTATGACAATCTCTAGATCCATTCATGTTGCTGCAGATGGCATTTGTTCTTTTTTTTAATGTGTATGAATATATATATTTTAATGAATTGAGAATAAGTTGTATATATGATGATTCTTTACATCCAAGTACTTCAGTGTGTATTTCCTAATAATAGGTGTCTTCTCTTAAGTAACTATGATGTAGTTATCCACTTTATAAATCTAACATTGGTACAATATTTTATCCAATCTATTACCCGCATTCCAATTTGTCAGCCTATCTAACAGTATTTTTTTTTTTTTTTACTTTACAATATTGTATTGGTTTTGCCATACATCAACATGAATCCACCACGGGTGTACACGTGTTCCCAATCCTGAACCCCGCTGAGAAGTATTCCATTGTATATATATGTTACACATCTTCTTTATCTGTTCTTCTATTGATGGACATTTTTTAGGTTGCTTCCATGTCCTGGTTATTGTAAATAATGCTGCAGTGAATACTGGGGGGGCATGTATCTTTTCAAATGGTGGTTTTCTCCGGGTATATGCCCAGGAGTGGAATTGCTGGGTCATGTAGTTCCAGGTAGCATTAGTGGTAAAGAACCCATCTGCCAATGCTGGAGATGTAAGAGATGTGGGTTCGACCCCTGGGTCAGGGAGATCCCCTGGAGAAGGGTATGACAACCCACTCCAGTATTCTTACCTGGAGAAGCCCATGTAGAGGGGAACCTGGTGGGCTACAGTCCATAGGGTCACACAGAGTCAGACACGACTAAAGCGAGTTAGCATGCACACACACGGCAGTTCTGCTTTTAGTTTTCTAAGGCACCTCCAAACGGTTCTCCATAGTAGCCGCACCAATTTACATTTCCGCCAACATTTCCTACCCTCTCCAGCATATTTGTAGATTTTTTTATAATGGCCATTCTGACCAATGTGAGGTCATTGTAATTGTGGTTTACATTTCTCTAATAAGTAGTGATATTGAGCATCTTTTCATGTGCTTTTTGGCCATCTGTATGTCTTCTTTGGAAAAATGTCTATTTAGATCCCTTGCCCATATTTTTGATTGGGTTGTTCTTTTAATATTGAACTGCATGAGCTATTTGTATATTTTGGAGATTAATCCCTTGTCAGTTACTTCATTTGTAGATATTTTCTCCCATTCTGAAGTTGTCTTTATGTTTTATTTATGGTTCAGTTGTTTTCATTTTAGCTCTTCTGTTGGGCATTTCGTTAGGATTTTTATTTGCATCTCCCTGGTGACCAGTGATACTGAGCACCTTTTCATTTTTGGTTACTTAAATGCTTTTGTGAAGTAAGACTTTTTATGGTTTGATTTGGAGGAGTCCCTGTTACAACCAGACTCCACTCCTGATAATACGTTCAGGTTTTACAAGAACCTGCTGCTGCTCCTCAGTAGCTGGGAAAGGTTTTACATCTGAATAAGGTTGCTCTAAATTATCAAAATTACCATGAAACATGCCCTTCCATTTCTTGTTTTCTTCTCTTTTCCAAAGATACTGTGAAGTTATAGGGTATTTTCCTTTAGTGATGTCAGAAATACTCCTCCGAATTAGCCAAACAAGTAGACAAAACTACTTTTATTTTCTTTGGGATAGACTTCCAGTACCCACAACCTTTGCAACAACTGTCTCAACCTCATCCTTCCACAGCTGTGACAAACAAATTAATGCAGGGACCTGTCCCACGCAAGGCAGAGTCACCTCTATCATTCCATGCCCAAGGGGTTTCTTGGTGAGCCTTTTTCAGGAAGTATTTTTCTTTTACTTATACAGGAAAGTCTTTACCTAGTTTTGTTTTTTTTTTTTAAAGTAAGTTCTCTATCTAGAAAGATTCCTTTTTCCATTTAAGTTCTGGTAACAGAGCTTCGGAGAAGGCAATGGCACCCCACTCCAGTACTCTTGCCTGGAAAATCCCATGGACGGAGGAGCCTGGAAGGCTGCAGTCCGTGGGGTCGCTGAGGGTCAGACATGACTGAGCGACTTCACTTTCACTTTTCACTTTCATGCTTTGGACAAGGAAATGGCAACCCACTCCAGTGTTCTTGCCTGGAGAATTCCAGGGACGGGGGAGCCTGGTCTACGGGGTCTATGGGGTTGCACAGAGTCGGACACAACTGAAGCGACTTAGCAGCAGCAGCAGCAGCAACAGAGCTTAACTTTTTCCTTTTAGTTCAAATGGGAAAGGAAGGGACTCGTGAGACTTCTTTGGTTGGAGTTTCTCTCTCTGTTGCTAAGGATGTATTTTTCTAACCTGTTTACATTATGTAACCAGACAAAGGTTCATCTCTGAGTGGTTGAGGACCTGGTTTCTGAATAGGATCTGAGTGCACTTTGAAAATGGAATATGGTGATAACCAGAGTTGGGTAGCAGGTGTGTATGTGTACACATAAGGTAACATGTCCAAAGCACTTTAGAAGCAGTAAGACAATCTCTAGTTCTTATCTCCAAATTCCAGTCCTCACTGAAGGACCCACTTTCTGTGGGAGAATGTCCGGGATAAGACGAGTCTGAGTCCTGTCCTACCAGAAAGCAAACCAACCAACCAGCCCAACAAAGAAA
Source organism: Bos taurus (assembly GCF_002263795.3). Taxonomy (NCBI): domain Eukaryota; kingdom Metazoa; phylum Chordata; class Mammalia; order Artiodactyla; family Bovidae; genus Bos; species Bos taurus. Next base: position 22,807,724 of record NC_037336.1, on the reverse strand, counting down.
CAAAGAAAAGACAGTGTAAATGACTGGGATCACATCCTCAGGACTTAGCCTCCAAGTTGAAGAGGTTCTCGCTGACACAGATGGGACTATGTGAGCATTAATACAAATAATGACTATAGTAGATTAAATAGTATTGGATGAATTTTACATCCTTGAGTTTATAATCACACTAAAAACACAAAACACACTCTCCACATTCTAGTGTATGGAAAACCAAGAGGGTGAAAGATCTGATTTCTTCAAAACATAAAAATCAAAGGGAGAAAAAAGGAGAGAAGAGGAACTTATGATTTAAAAGAAAGTTAAAAAACATATGAAACCATTGTAACACTACTTAGACATGTTGGGATTCTAATTTGAACAAACAGCAGCTGTTAAAAAATTTTATGAGCTAGTTGGGGAAACTTGGTCCCCGAATGGGTATTTGACTATGTTAAGGAATTATTATTAATGCTCTGGATGTGATCATGGCATTGTGGTTTTATTTTTATACCAATCCTCCTCTTTTAGAGACACATACTGAGTTATATACAAAATATACATCTGTGATTTGCTTCAGCAGAGTTCTGTGGCAGAGCTTTGGATGAAATGAAATGACCATGAATTGGTAATTATTAGTTTCTGGATAACATCTGGAGATTTATCAAAATACTATTCTCTTTACTAGAGAATGTTGATATTTGAAATCTTTCATAAATTGAAAACAAACAAAAAACAGCTAAGGGCCCTGCAGATTGGTCACTGGCTGAAGTCTGAACAGTGAGAGGAGACCATGGGGGATGCTAGGACTTGTGTGAGGAGCCCTGTCTTTTTTCTTATTATTATTGAAGTAAAATTGACTTAAAGCACAAGTTTCAGGTGTACAACATCATGATTTAATAGTTTTGTACATTACAACAAGGAGCCCTATGTTGACAGGTTTTGTTCATAAGTTTGTCAGAATGAAAAGATAATAATCCACTGATCTGACCTGTCCTCAACATTTTTCTCTCCACATTTGTTCATTGGAATCATACTAATGTTACGAACCAAGCGTTCTTGAGAAAAGGAATGAGATCATGCACTCTTATCTCATACAGCATTCTTTGTCTCAAAACCCTTACTGAAGGACCCCCAACTGGGCCTACTTTCCTTTCCTGTTTGTTTCTCATACCTTAGAAAGATGACCTCAAAGAAATTTGGGGGAAATTTTAAATATATATATATATATATATATATATATATACACATACATATATATATATACTTTTTTTTTCCTCAAATAAAACTTTTTTACCCCTAAACCATTGGAAAATAGAGAACATTTTTCAAAAATGTTTATAGGCCTCATCTTTCTGAGAACACAGCAGACTCATTGGAATAGTTGTTTATGCTCACAGCCTTTTAGCAAGTTAGTTGCGTTAAAGACACCTAAAACAATAAAAAAGTTTCAAAATTTTCTCTACTTTCCACCAAAATATAGTGCATTTCTTTCTCATGGCTTTCCAGTCCTTATTCTCCTTAGGTCAAAATTTATGTTTCTGTGTCTTATCTCAGAACTTCCCTGAAATGACTCTTTCACATTTTGTTGTGAAGGACCGATAGGTATTTAATGTTAATCTTGCAGTTCATGAGGTTCAGACCCTACATAGGTAGGAGGAGCGAGGCTTTTGGCTGAATAAGCTTCTCTCCTCATCAGTGTGGAGGAGGAAGAGAGGGTCTTCCTGGGGCCAGTCACAGACAGTGTCTCATCCAGTCCTTGACCAGCCAGAGGAAGAGGGAAGCCCCAGACTACAGATGCAGCAACTCAGGCACGGACGCTCAGTAACCTGACTGTGTTGCCTTTGGAAGACACTTATGCTTCTTCTCCTAACTCAGGGAGCATTCCCAGGTGTAAATTGTGCCAGCTGTGACTTGACTGAAGCATGCAAGTTATTCATTCATTTTGTGACGCCATCTCATAGCACATGCATTTCTGTGGAAACCTGGCACCATGAACTCAGTGAACTCTGGAAACCAGCATTTTAAGGCAGTTAGCTGATTTTAAAGGTTTCTAATATTTCCTAACAAAATATAGTTAGAGACATTGGTCATCTCCCAGGTATTCAATAACCCAGAAGCCAGAAAGGACCAATCCACATTGTAATACACTAGTGATTGAGTGGTTATAGGTTGTATTTATGTCCATCCAGTCATTCCCACTGCTTTACAGACTGCTTTGATGAATTATCAGTCATGCTTCTTTATAGTTAATGCTGTGAGTTGGATATATTGGGGAAAAGCTTATTTATTGGTAACTTCAGCCAGATGGTTTCATGTATTAAAGACTCATGGCTTAGTCAATAATACTGGATTCAGAACTGAATTTCTATGGAATGAATCATGTCTCTAACCAAGGATGTGCTGGTTTGAACCCCATGGAGTTGGAGTTACACACCTTCCTTACATAATCCCTATCAGTGGCCTCTGGGCTCAATTATTTTTCTAGTAGCTGGTGATTTTCAACTAAGCCATCTACATTCTTCTGTTTGCAAACCCTATAGGCTTGCAGTTTTTTCTTCAGATGCAGCATCTGCAGTTTCATTCCCTGCCACTGGTAGATAGTATTGTCCTAGGGTAGTATAAGTGAGAGAAAGCCTTATGTAAGCCTTGGAAATTTCATATACACAATCAGCCATTTGTGCTTCTTCCTTTAAAAATAATTAAAGAAGCATGAATTTATTCATGAATAGCAGAGAAGATGCATTGGTAGCAATATTTAAAATACATAAAACATTTATGTATAGTTATAATAAGGCTTCACCTGTCTGCACTTTCCTCGTATCTACCTGATTTCTTCTGTCTCCTCATGGAGCTTAGATGGCAGGTGCAAAAGTTGACCACTTTGAACCCTGGAAACCCTTGATAAGTATGTGCCCTTTTCTGAGCTTATATCCTGAGCTGTTCTTAACTTGGAGACACTGCACCAACAACCCCTTTTTGCTTTCTGTGTGGTTTAAAGCAAAAAAAAAACCAAAAAACCAAAAACCCTCAAAACACTGTCTTCTTTGATGTGCTCCTTTCCACAAGCACGCACTTTTGTTTCTTTGTATAGTTGTAAAATCCTCATGCACCTCCTTTAAAATAAATAAATTACAGTTTTATGAGCCTCGTTTATTTCCAGCAACTCCAAATAATAGGCTTTGGAAATAAATGGTGTTTATTTTAAAATGAATATAGTAGCATGCTTTCCATTCTAAAGATTTGTGTATCTTCAATATCATATTTTCAAAGTAATGTCTAGGTAGTAAGTGGCTAAAGAAGATAACATCATCTGATCATAATTTGATCCCTTTCTTACTTGGCCTTAACTATTATTTGATTATTCCAAGTCATAATCTTTTCAACTGAACTGATTATGCCAGTGTAACTTATCCTGTTTGCTAAACTTTCAGACAAAAAATCCTTTCTGAGATTTCAGGCCGATTTCTCATTTAGCCTGTTGGCTCACTTTACTTGCCAGAGGTTTTCTTCTAATTGAAGAGTTATTTTCTCTTTATAAGTAAGGCTTTAATTTGCCCTTCTATCTTTTTCTTTCTCCTCCTTATGTCTAACCTAAAAGAAATAATCTACTTTCTTCTTAAAACATAAGACCGACTGCATCATTTCAAGTGCTACTAAGCGTGGCTTAAAAATTTGGAATATGATGGATTCTTTCTTCAACTAAAGTTACTATAGCAATTATCTCTCACCATAATTAGATGGAAGGGAGCTTTGACGATGAAATGAATACTAGGCTCAAAAAAAGGCCCGATTGCACACGCAGCCTTTTGACTAGCTTGTAGCAGTGAGCAGAAGTTACTCATCTTCTCTAGTAGGAACACCTTGGTTCCTCATTTATGATCTAGAGACAATTAAATTAGAAATTTAATTCAGGTGGATTTTATAAAGATTTAGTGAGATGATGCCTGGCACTTAATTTCTTCACTGCATGAAAAACATATTAACATTTACTAAAGGGCTTGTGCTTGTGTGTTAGTTGCTCAGTCACATCCGACTCTGCGACCCCACGGGCTGTAGCCTGCCAGGCTTCTCTGTCCATGGAATTCTCCAGGCAAGAGTACTGGAGTGGTTTGCCATTCCCTTCTCCAGGGGATCTTCCTGACCGAGGGATCGAACCTCGGTCTCCCACATTGTGGGCGGGTTCTTTACCGTCTGAGCCACCAGGGAAGCCCCAAAGGGCTTATACAAACGAAAAAATTAACCCCCCTGTTGGTAGATTAAAAAAAAAGGACATGAACTCATAATTAATCAGTTTACAAGAAAAACAATTATTAAGCATCTGGGGAAATGTTTAAACTCATAGCAGTTAAATAAAATTCAAAAAGCACTGAGATGTCCTTTCCTTTTACTAAATTAGCACTGCTACTGCTGCTACTGCTAAGTTACATCAGTCGTGTCTGACTCTGTGCGACCCACAGCCGGCAGCCCACCAGGCTCCTCTGTCCCTGGAATTCTCCAGGCAAGAATACTGGAGTGGGTTGCCATTTCCTTCTCCAAAATTAGCACTAATTTAAAAAAATAAAAAAAGTCAGATGCTGGTGGCATTACCAGTTGGTACAGCTCATTGAAAAAAATATGCATCAAATTATATTCATACCTTTCAATCTAATAATCCCATTTCTGGGACTCTATTCTGAGGAAATATTCTGAAGTGTTGAAAAAAACTTATAAACATGATAGTGATTATTTCATCATTACTTTTGATCTTGACAAACCTGGGAAAAACTTAAGTTTGTAAAAGATTAAGTTATGATAGACTTCTGCAGCTATTAAAAGAAAGATTCATTGAGCAGCACCTAAAAATGTTTATGATGTAAAAAATATGCACACTGATAATCAACATGAGGGAATTCACAGGTGACTCAGTGGTAAACCTGCCTGCCAGTGTAGGAGACACAGGTTCGATCCTTGGGTGGGGAAGATTCCCTGGAGGAGGAAATGGCAATGCAATCCAGTATTCTTGCCTGTAAAATCTCTTGGACAGAGGAGCCTGGTGGGCTACAGTCCATGAGATTGTGGAGTCACACACAACTAGCAACTGAGCATGCGTGCACAGCGCAATCACTATGAGAACAATTCATCTTAGAACCATGTGGGAATAGACCAAGTGATGTTAGGGTATTAGAGCATATTTTTTTCTTCTTTCCTGTTTCCCCAAATCTTTTGTAAGATACTATTACTATTAAGATTAAAATTAGAGTTTTAGTTTAATGTATTCACCCCCAAAAAATATTTGGCAAGTGCCTCTTATGTGTCCAGAAAATTTGGTATAGCAATTTGGGCTTTAAAAAAATGCCAGAATCTTTTTTCGTTATTTACTCCAGGGCAATACAAAAGCAAAGAAGTGTGCTTAGTGAACTCTTTACAGTAAGTACTTCACATACAACCTAAGATTAAGGTTCTATTGTGTGTAACCTAAGCATTTAATGCCAGACCGTCAGCCCAACCCATGTTAAACATAGCGGTGTTGAGTCTCACTGTGGCCATCTGCTTCAGGACTCATTCCAAAATTAACTCACTAGCTTACTCAGGTCATTCCACCAAGGAAAATGGGATCACAGTGATATATTAACCATAACATCAATGTGAACAAGACTTTGAATAATGCATCTCAGAGCAACACTCTAGGTAACTGAATTAGAATAAGCCAGACAAGGTCATTTGCAAAGTACTGTGGCATTATTTAAGCTGACATTTTTGGTGAAATAATTGCAGAGTCACTGAAAGCTGTAAGAAAGAGTGAAAGATGGCTTGTACACTTTCCCCAGTTTCCTCCAGTGGTAGCATTTTACAGAACTGTGGTACTGGGCATTGACAAGGTACAGTCCTCCCATCTGAGTCACATCTCCCTGGTTGTATTTGTACTTCTGTACGTCTGTGTGTGCAAATGTGTGAGATTCTGTGTAATTATATCCCTTGGTATGTTTGTGCATCCACTGAAGTCAAGATGCTGAGCAGTTCCATCGGCACCAAATCCTTCCCGTTGCTCCTTCATAGTCACACCCTTCCTCCACTCCCCACCATCCCCAACCCCTGGAAACCACTGCCTTGTCCTCTAGTTGTGAAATTTTGTCATTTCAAAAATGATACATAAATGAAACCATACAGTATGGAAAGCTCAACCCTTTGAGCTTGGCTCATAACTCCCTTGTGAATCTTCCAAGTTGTGGCATGTATCAATAGTTTGCTGCTTGTCAGTGCTGCCAAGTAAGTATTCATGGTGGATATACCATCATTAACCATGCATCTGGGCTGATTCCAGGTTTTGGCTATTAAAATAATGCTGCAATGAACATTCACATACAAGTGTTTATGTAAACATAAAGTTTTCATTTCTCTGGGATAAATGTCTGAGACTGGAACTGCTGGGTCATACAGTGATTACATGTTTAGTTTTTAAAGATGCTGCCAAACTGTTTTCTAGAATGCCTATACTGTTTTATAGACATACTCCAAGCAAAGTATGGGAGGCTTTTTCTTTTTTTCTTTCCCAAATTATTCTGAAGTCCTATTTGTGACAGTTTTCTGAACTAACCAAATAATTTTGCTAAAGATAGCCATGTTGAGTAGGTAGATTTAGAAAAGAGAACTTTATCAGGGCATGTCAGAAGCTCCTCCCTCCAACCCCCCTCCCCCCCAAAAAAATCACTTAATCTTCATAGATGAGCTTTACATAGTAGGTCAATTCGAAATATTTGACCCCTTTAGTCTTGCTCAGATGGTGAAGAATATGCCAGCGATGGGAGAAACATGGATTCGATCATTGCATCAGGAAGATACCCTAGAGAAGAAAATGGCAAGCCACTCCAGTATTGTTGCCTGGAGAATCCCATGGATAGAGGAACCTGGTGGGCTACAGTCCATGGCATGGTAAAGAGTCAGACACAACTGAGTGACTAACACTTGAACTTTTCAGTCTGTAGGCAGCTAGCAAAATAGACTCAACCCTCATTTCATAGCTGTTGGGCTCAATCTCCTATACCCATAACAGAATATTGGCCTGGACATAATTTGTTTCTCCCTTGTGTGACAATCTTTCTGTCTTCTATAAGGGAAAAAAATGTTTTTTAAAGGATTTCTGGATACCCTAGATCAGCATCTTCACTTTACACTGGCCAGAAATGAAGGCCCTGGACTAGGAGTTAGAAGACCTGTGTTTAAGTCCCTCCTCTAATAAGCTGTGTACTGTAAACACATCCCTTACCCTCTCTAAGTTTGCTCAGCTGAATAAGCTAGATGAATTCCCAGTGGAACCACCCGGAGGACCTGCAGGACCCAGTTGCTGGCCTGCCCCTGGAGGCTCTGGTTGAGCAGTTCTAGAATGGAACAGGAGAATCTGCCTGATATACAAGTTCCAGGAGATACCAGTGAGACTGGACCAGAGATGACACCCTGAGAACCCAGGCCAGATTATGCTAAAGTGCCTTCTGGCTCAACACCATCACCCATCCGCCTCCAAAGGACCCCTCAGGTTTGCTTTCCAGAATGAGTTATTCGTTTGACCCTTTTTTAAAGTGACCAGATATATAGTGGAGCATAATGCAGCCATTTAAACTGTCATAGAAGAATATTCACTGTCATGGGGAGTTACATACGATATCGTTAGGTTATAAACCTACAAAACAGCATATGCAGAAATGTCCAGTTACACACAGAAAAGACATCTAAAAAGATATATCTAAAACGTCACTAATAGTTATCTCTAAATCATAAAGTTGTAAAAATTTTATTTTCCTCTTTCTATCCATTTCTGTTTTCTAATTTTGTCTGTAACTCATATTTATTGATAATTTATGAGAACAAAGAATCCCCATGAGCAGAACAACTCCTGATTTCTCTAGGTTTTAATAATTATGGTTAAATACCAACCAGCACAAATAAGGCTCTTCAGGTATGAGATAAAATTGTCTAGGAGGCTTTAGAGAGGTAGCTACGACCTTCCTTAGCCTAAAAAGTATGGGCGATCACTTTGTGCTGTTCTTCTTACTCGACAGAATTCTGTACATGTGCACCTAAGTAGTCCTGCCCCAGGACCACTTGTTACAGCATCTCATTATTGCCTGGGTGATGTTTCCATAGAGCTTTCCACGGCTAACTAGTAGGATCAACAGCTATAGCCTCCCAAGCTAGTCCCTCCTTCATCCTTGACGATGGGTTGATGTGTTTAGACGAAGCTAGTTCTTCCTTTGGGACTAGGAGGGACTAGCTAGTATCTCTGTTAGAAAAATTAATATTTACTCCTAAAATAGGAATGTTAAATTATCCCTGACATAAATTTATATAGATGCCAGAAACCAGTTACCTTCTGTGGAAAGCTGTTTTGTTCCTCATGTGGCTTCGTGTCCCCTCCTGGAATTTCTAACTATACTGATGTCCCCAAAACATCGTTTTCTTCAACACCCACACTTCTCAAGGTTAAGATAGATTAGAATGAACATGACTTCCTTGAAATACTATTTATTAAAATGGTTTTGCTGTTAAAAATTTTAAGGATTAATATTATAGAAAAACGTTCCATATCTGAACTCTAGTAACTCCATTTCTGAATAAACGTGTTTGATTGGAGGCATGGTGTCGAAAGGGCAGTGCAGTGGTGATTTCAAAACACCACTTCTGTCCAGAGCTGCAGCAGACCACTGTTCCTTTCTGCCAAGTTCCCTCCTGTGCCTATCCCTTAAGAATGAGAAATTCAAAGGACTTTTTGATTTATGAGTGATAGTGTGTTTATTGGGGTAGCACTATTTACCATTTTACATTTAACACCCACCCATATTGGTATCTATCATAGATTTTTTTCCTTTTAACAAATGTGATTTGTGCTTGAGAAAATATATTTTTATGTATGACCTCAAGACTGTTGCCATCTACATGTCTGCCCCATGTGTTTGCTATCATGGGTGAAGCTGCTGGGTTTGCCTTATGTAACTGGGAGCTCCAGCAGCTGCATCCGGATGCTTGTTCACTGCAGTGCTGTTGTAAAATAGCACCATCCCACACCAGCAATGCTTCCACAACCCCCTTACTGTGAAAGAGGTGATGGGAAGGTTACATCTAGACATTTCTCGCTTTGTTGAAAAACAGGCTCAAGACCCAGGAATTGCTGCATTTGTCCATATGTCAAGCCTCATAGGGAAGGAAAGGGCCTCTCTTTATCTCACTCACATCTCTGTCTTCTGGTACTTCACACACTGCCCTTGACTAGAAAACATAGCTGTGCTTTGCTTTACTGGTTCTGGTAGGTGAAAAACACAAGCTTTTGATTGATCTGTAAATTTTCCTACTGTGTTGTTCTTGTTGTTGTTCAGTTGCCAAGTCATGTCCAATTTTTGTGAATTGTGTGACTGCAGTACCCAAGGCTTCCCTGTCCTTCACAGTCTCCTGGAGTTTGCTCAAATTCATGTTTGTTGAGTCGGTATGCTATCTAACCATCTCATCCTTTGTCGCCCTGTTCTCCTCCTGTCCTCAGTCTTTCCCAGCATAAGGGTCTTTTCCAGTGAGTTGGCTCTTCGCATCAGGTAGACAAAGTATTGGAACTTCAGCTTTAGCATCAGTCCTTCCAAAGAATATTCAGGGTTTAGGATTGACAATTTGATCTCCCTGAAGTTCAAGGGACTCTCAAGAGTCTTTTCCTGCACTACAGTTCAAAAGCATCAGCTCTTTAGTGCTCAGCCTTCTTTCTGATTCAGCTCTCACATCCATACATGACTACTGGAAAAATCATATCTTTGACTATACGGACCTTGTCAGCAAAGTGATGTCTTTGCTTTTTAATGTGCTGTCTAAGTTTGTTATAGCTTTCCTTTCAAGGAGCAAGCATCTTTTCATTTTATGACTGCAGGCACTGTCCACAGTGATTTGAAGCCCAAGAAAATAAAATCTGTCACTACTTCAACTTTTCCCCCTTCTGTTTGCCATGAAGTGATGGGACCAGATGCCATGATCTTAGTTTTTTGAATGTTGAATTCTAAGCCAGACTTTTCACTTTCCTCTTTCACCCTCATCAAGAGGCTCTTTAGTTCCTCTTCACTTTCTGCCACAAGAGTGGTATCATCTGCATATCTGAGGTTATTTATATTTCTCCAGGAAATCCTAATTCCAGCTTGTGCATTTCACATGATATACTCTGCATATAAGTTAAATAAACAGGGTGGTGATACACAACCTTGTCATACTCCTTTCCCAATTTGGAACCAGTCAGCTATTCCTTGTCCAGTTGTAACTATTGCTTAATTGACCCACATACAGGTTTCTCAGGAGGCAGGTAAGATGGTCTCGTATTCTCATCTCTTTAAGAATTTTTCAGTTTGTTGTGATCCACACAGTCAAAGGCTTTAGTGTAGTCAGTGAAAAGTAGGTGTTTTTCTGGAATTCTCTTGCTTTTTCTGTGATCCAACAGATGACGGCAATGTGATCTCTGGTTCTTCTACCCTTTCTAAACCCAGCTGGTACATCTGGGAGTTCTTCATTCATGTACTATTGAAGCCTAGCTTGAAGGATTTTGAGCATTACCATGCTAGCGTGTGAAATGAGTGCAATTGTGTGGTAGTTTGAGCATTCTTTGGCATTGCCCTTCTTTGGGATTGGAATGAAAATCGACCTTTTCCAGTCCTATGGCCGCTGCTGAGTTTTCCAAATTTACTAGCATATTGAGTGCAGCACTTTAACAGCATCATCTCTTAGGATTTGAAATAGCTCTGCTGAAATTCCATCACTTCCACTAGCTTAGTTCATAGTGATGCTTCCTAAGGCCCACTTGAATTCACACTCCAGGATGTCTGGCTCTAGGTGAGTGATCACACCATTGTGGTTATCCTGGTCATTAAGAGCTTGTTTGTATAGTTCTTCTGTGTATTCTTGCCACTCTTCTTACTTTTTTCTGCTTCTGTTAGATCCTTACCATTTCTGTCCTTTATTGTGTCCATTCTTACATGAAAGTTGCCCTTGATATCTCTAATTTTCTTGAAGAGATCTTTGTTCTTTCTCATTCTTTTGTTTTCCTAGTGTACCATGGCCTAAATAAAATACAAGGTAGAGGTTTAAATGACATTAAAGACACTGATTTTACTTGCTTTTTTCCTACTTTCTAAAGGCTCTTACAGAATTTGAGTTGGAAGGCTTCACTGATGTTTGCTTGGTCTAGTATTCCTGTCTACATTCAATGTACACATACTTATTGTCCTTTTAGAGGGATAGGATCGTCTTCCTTATTGTATTGCTTCTCACATCTTTGGTCCTTTATTCCATCCTTCCTATTAGCTAGTAGTTCATTTAGCAAAGCCAGCTTCTTTTAATGGGAAAAAAGGTATATCCCACTGTGTGCCATGCCAGGCTTTATTACCACACAAGTTTTCCTAATTAGAATAATAACTACCTCTAATAATAACTAATTAGAATAATAACTTCTTGAGAAATCTTACTTCCTTTCATAACCCAAGAATGGTCTTTTTTGTGTCCTCAGGTGTTAGGAGTCCATCCTAGACTTATCCCAACCTACTAGAATCATCTCATTACTCGACTGTCTCCCCCACTCACATATTAGTGCCACGAGGGAATGCCTTCTCAGTGTGTTCTCTGACTGTCCAGTCAGACAGACGTATAGATGGTATTTAATCATTTAATCATTTACTAAACTGAGTGAATGAAGCCAGCTTGCCAGCCCAGTAGAGGAAAATCTCATATTATTTATTCAGTGCCAAGAGTGGAGTCCACATGTCATCAACACAGGCCTGATTGATGCTAAATTAGCAAGTTAGGAAGCATTTTGTACCCTGTTGTCATTTAAGACTCAAAATAATGTGATTGAAAAAGTAATTTTCTTTCATTATTTTTATATTTACATTTACATTGTATATTTTATTTTGTAAATGAAGCTTGAGCCTAGAAACTGGATTTTATAATATTAATATAAAATTTGTTTCCATGTCATAACATTTATTTCAGAACATAACTTTGAACATGAACCATACCTAAACAAAAAATATATTTAAGGCATAGTTTTTTATATTTACTTATGAAGTCTACAGTACCCTTTAAAAGGAATGTTTGTGTGTGGCTGTGCTACTTATTCTGAAGAGTCTTTTCTAAAGCTCAATTTTACTATGAAACTCACATTTTTCAGTATTTTACAGTTTTATCTGTCTTGTATTGTGCACCTCAAAGCATTTATGTAGCATTTTTTAAAATGTTAATTTTATCTTGTGCAGGCTGCCTTGACAGCATGTCTTTCTATTGATTGAAATTCCAACTCTATGCTGAGGAATAGAATTCATAGTATAATTTTGTTAACTAAGACAAAAAGAGCATTCAAAAGTGTTTAGCATATTTACGCAATTGTACCGAAGCATTATAAACTGAACATTTGGTCAACTATTACTGCAGCCTGGCCCTGCTTATGGTGGCTTAAGATTGTTTTTAGATGGTGACTCAAAGCAGAGACAGTATTTTTAGACAGTTTCACTCTCCCTCCCCTTTTCCATTCCCCAGTGTCCACTTTCAGGAGGAGAGAACAAAGAGGGTGAAACCTTACAGCAAACTCCAAAGAGCCCTATCTCCCTTGTTTCTAATAATTATTTATACTTTTGTAACTAGATCCTCCAGAAATGCAACAATGGAGCCTGAAGCTGTAGCTGTACTCATAGACTCTGCAAAGCTTTAAAACTTTTTACTTTGGGGAATAAAACTAAAAAGATGAAATACGGAGATTTTTCTCAGTGTAATGGAACAAAATAAAATTATCCTCTCTTAAAATAAATGGCAGGTAGGGAAAGCAATTTTTCCTGTCACGGATAAAAGCTAGGGAAAACAAAATCTGCATTTGAAATATGTTATCTCAAAATGTTTTAAATAAAAAGAAGCTAAACTACATTGTACAGTACCTGTTCCCAAGGATGATTGCAGTTTCTTGTTATTAAGTCCTGAGAAACACAGAGTGTCCTTGGCAGGCGGCACTATAAAAACAAACAAGAAAAAAAAAGACGTAGGTCAAATTAAATTTTTTTTCTCTTTTGACTGAGGGGCTGCATTTTGCATTATTTGTTTTAATGAGCGCAGCCTCTTATGTAGTTTTCTCCATCTTGCACCCATGTTCCCAAGCATGCAAAAGAAAGTAACTCTTTGATATATGAGACAATATGAAGATTAAAAGTCCCCCAACCTGTGCAATTTTACCTTGATCATCTATCTGTAAACTTACAAGGGGGAAAGCATGGATTAGAAATAAAAATTTCTTCCTAAACCCATCACTGCTGCTGCTGCTGCTATGCTAAGTCACGTCAGTCATGTCCAACTGCGCGACCCCATAGGTCGCGACCCCACCAGGCTCCTGTCCCTGGGATTCTCCAGGCAACAATACTGGAGTGGGTTGCCATTTTCTTCTCCAGTGCATGAAACTGAAAAGTGAAAGGGAAGTTGCCCAGTCGTGTCCGACTCTTAGCGACCCCATGGACTGTAGCCTACCAGGCTCCTCCATCCATGGGGTTTCCCAGGCAAGAGTACTGGAGTGGGTTGCCATTGTATCCTGAGCAAGTCACTTAGGTTTTCTGAGTTTCCGTTTCTTCACTTTTAAAAGTTTCAGATGCCTGCTTTACCTAAATCATAAAACTGCTGAGGATGAAAAGAATCAAAATAGGAAAGTGTTTTACAAGTTTCTGGTAGGTCCTGTTATAGAGTTTAATGAGCTTGTTGAAGGTCACAGAGACATCTAACTGAACTTCTTGTTGAAGGTCACGGAGAGATTTAAGTCTAAACTTCAGCATTTTTCAGCACTGGCACTGTTAATGCTTTCAGGCTGATTGTTCTTTCTTATGGGGAGCTGTCCTGCGCATTATCGGAATATCCCTCCCTCTCTACCCACTAGATGCCTTTAGCATCCCCCAAATTGTGCCAGCCAAAAATATCTCCAGGGACTTCCCTCGTGGTCCAGCAGCTGGGACTCCGTGTTTCCACTGCAAGGTGCACGGGTTCTGTCTCCGGTCCCAGAACTAAGATTCTGCATGCCATGACAAAAAAAAAGAAATCCTCAGACACTACCACATGTACCCTGGTGGGCAAAATTGTCCCAAGTAGAGGACCACTGATCTGTGTGGTTCTAGGGCAAAAGTTCTTAACCATTTTTATGACAACATTTGTCACCATCAGTTATTCTAAGTAGTTCTGGTTGGAATACTCCATGACATAGCAGCTTTCAGAATTCAAAAAGGGATAACTGGTTTTCATCTGTCATCTTTGTGTCTCTGAGTATCAGCAGTGGCATTGGTTTCTTGAGAAGGTCCCTGTGAACTGCTGTTGAAGAAGCAGTCTCCCAACAGAGATACTGACAACAGTGAGCCAGAAGTCAGACTCAGTAACCCCTGAAACCTCTTCCTGGGATTCTGTCATCATCCCCTAAGGGGCCCAGCTGGTCTCTCTTCAGCAGCCCCTTCTCATCTGAATATTCATGGGCTTCTAATATCTGTTACCAGCTGAGAGGCCAGGGAGAGAAACACAAGTGTTTTCATAACTATTATCACAGACTCTTGACTCTAAGCCCTTGAGGTTTGCACCAGTTGTCCAAGTTTACATGTTCCATAAGAAGAGGTGAGCTCATGTCCTTCTACTCTGCTATCTGTCTCCTCCCCACCCCATGTTTATATTTTGTTTAGGAATCTTAACCTCTCTTCTTTGCCTGCTCCTTCAACTTTGTTCTCACTGCAGAACTTGATAGAGAAACTCAGCTGGAAGTTGATACGGAAACGCAGCAGGGGCTTTTCTCACCAGCATCGTATGAAGAGTAACATCCTTCTGAATCACTTGACAAAAAGCAGATGCCTTCTGCCCTTGCACGACTCTTTCCTTTTCCTTTCCCCTTTACAGGGCTCATTAAATACACGCCTCCTTCAACTGCGTTTGGGGACTTAAGTACCAGCTGTCCAAGAGTGGAATATTTTCGCTTCTGTTGCTCACTCTTTCCCCCAAAAAATGGCCCAGGACAAACTTCCACATCTTTATCTCTGACTGCATGCTGCTCTCTTCCAGATGCTGGCACTCTCCGCAATTTATTATCACCCCTGAACTAGAACTTTCAGAGCATTTATGGTTGACTTTATTATGTTTGTTTCATAATTATCCAAAACTATTGAGAAATTTGATGCATTTGATCTGGGCCTTATTAAATACTCTGAAATGATTTTGTATCTATATGAATTAAATTTTTTGAAACAACTAAATTTTAAGGTAACTTGCGCTGACAAGCCCACGTATATAGTCAAGTGTGGTTAAAAGCATTGGCATAACCGGAAGAGATATTAGTGTAATTAACAATCATGACAAGAACCTGGAATTGCCCAGGAGTCTTCAGGATTTGGAACTCTGTTCACAGAACATCCAAAGCAGCTGTTTGAACCATTGGGAACGAGAACTGGATTACTTCATGGCAGTACAATGTTAGTGTCAATTTAAACTTAATTTTTTTTCCCTTTAAAGTGCATGTGAATTATTTTAATTACTGTATGGTTTATTTATGGAAGGACTAATTGGCTCCCTCAGTAAAATAGCAGCGTCTGGCCCAACCAGGAGTCATTTTCTTTGTAGACCAGTGAGCATCCTTACTGACCAGACCTACCTGATCCAGGTTTGATGTGTACTCAGCCATTTCATCACATTATATAAGGAAAGCACTGTGGGTTTTTCTTCCTTTTCCAGGTGGCCTTTTTGAAGATGTAGCCAAGGGAGTCGACACATTCCTCTCCTCAGCACGGGTGCACTGGCAGCCAGCAGTCAGCCCAGTGGGCAGCAGTTACAGAGACAAAACTCGGCTACAGAAAGAGAACAGGGCATTGCAGTTCTGAGTTTACTTGCTCGCATCTGTTCTCTAAGAGAAGAGTTAACTTTAAATCTTTGAAACACCGAGGCTGTGAAGAAAGTCATAGTAGCAGGTTGAGAGATAAGTATAGAATTTTCATCTCTGTTTCCCGCCGAGAGGAACATTCAGATGTGTGCTGTGTCAGCACCACCTGGAGAGAGAGAGCTGGCGAAGACCCATCTGTCCTGTGTGGAGGCAGCGAGGGGCTTCACTGGTGGAATTGAATGTTAGGTGCTGTAAATCTTAGGACATAAACTTGCAGAGAACTTCTCAGATTTGTTTAAAAAAAATTGTTTAAGAAAATATGAAACTCTGTATACCTTATTCAGAGGGGATGCTCAGTAAATAAATGTCTGTTGAATGCCTGATTGTCAAATTAAAGGGTTTCCCATTTATGCAAAACTGCTTGTGTTCCTTTTCTTCTTTATTCCCTTTACCATTACCAAGTACGCTGCAGATCAAGAAATATACCTCACTGGCATCCTGTTACAGAGTTGTCTGAGTCCTTGTGTGCTGGAGCATGTGGTAAGGGAACCGCTGAGAATGACAGAGCTGGAGGGGGTCCTACAGGGCACAGGACCACCCCTCATCTTAGGGAGAAGGTTTGAGACTTGCCAGTCATCTCACAGAAGGAGCCACCTCAGGGCTGGAGGCAGGCAGATCCTTCCTGCTCACTCCTTATTCAGGAGGACAGTCTCTGGATCTGCAGCTGTACCTGCTTCTCACCAAGCCTGTTTGCTACCAAACTCACGTTAGGCTGCTCGCTGCTTGAAAGTCAACACTCCAGAGACAAGCGTTGATTGGAACAGAAAGCCTGCTTTATTCATGAGGTTGGCAGCCTGAGGAGGTGGTGGACTCATGTCCAAAAACTAACTCCAAAGATGCCACTCGACCATTGAAGTTTTTAAAAGAAGAATCATTTGGGGAGGAGATCAGAGTCTTTTTATCTTCCCACACATGCAGACTTTCTTCTGACTGGCTGTTGGTGAGGTCACAAGTCTGTGCTCCAAGAATCCTGTGCTCTCCCTGGGGTTCCCATCCCCCACCAGGATGGGGCCTTTAGTTTCTGTGTGCATGCGTGCATGCTTAGTCACTCAATCATGTCCAACTCTGTGTGACCCTATGAACTGTAGCCTGCCAGGCTCCTCTGTCCTTGGGATTCTCTAGGCAAGAATACTGGTATGGGTTGGCAGTGCCCTTCTCCAGGAGATCGACCCAGGCATCGAACCCACGTCTCTTATGTCTCCTGCATTGGCAGATGGGTTCTTCACCACTAATTCCACCTGGGAAGCCCTTTGTTCCTGCAGAAGAACTCAAGCATATTGTTATGTATGTCCCTTCAGAAGGAACTAGGATCCTGCCTTAATCACTGCACTGTATTTTTTTGATGGGTCCTCCTTAGTTTCTGCATTCCTTCCCTTCTCTGATGAGAAATTGAATCTGCCCTTTGGAGTTCAGGGAAGGTCAAGGAGGCTGAATGACGCCTATACCCTACGAACAAGAAACTGGAGACAAGGAAAGAAGTTGTATCCAGGAAGGCCCCACAGAGCCCTCCTCTGATTCATACTGGCACTAATTCTACCCTGTGGACTATCTAATACCTTTTTACTTAAACATTTTCCTGTCTCCTAATTTCCTAACACCCTTAACATAGGGGTCACTGGCACTGTAATTTAGTGAACCTTTCATAATTTCTTCTTCCTTATAGTTTAACCAAAACAGGGGTCCTACTAGCAGAGCAGTGGTGTAGCACTCTTAATTCTGCAACTGGTGGACATAGGAATAAAAACCCTGGTTTTGATCCTGCAGAGTCATTTTATTAAGCACAGTTTGAAGCACTGTAGTTCTTAGTGTTTTTTCCAAGACTCACAGTCATAAAGGAAAATTGGTTTGACTTCACTTACACTACTAAGCTGCCACACACCTCAGTGACTTTTAATGCTTTAGATTTCTACCTGTCGATATAGAACAGCATTTCTCAACCTTAGTACTATTTACATTTGAAGCTGGTTAAGTTTTTGTTGTGGAAGACTGTCCTCTTCTGTAGGGAGGAGAAACTTTTTTTTCTATACACTTCTAAGTTCAGTGGTTGGGGCTTGCAAATCAAGCTGAGAAAAGACAGATTAATGATAAAGATAAACCAGTTTAATTATGTACATCTGAACAGAAGTTTCACAAAGAAATGAGACTTTAGGAAGTGACCAGATGATTGAGATTTATATACCATCTTAGACAAAGAGAAGGGAGTTTAAGGCTACTGGGCAGGGGCCATTAAGTTCTAGGAAGGTGAGGGGAGGAAATACATCAGAAACAAGGGTTGTCTTGCGCAGATAATGACAATAAGAGTTGTCTCCAGCTGTGGCTCTTTTCCTAGTTCAGAGACACCTTTACAAATGGAAATTTCCTTTTATGAATCTAAGTTTCCTTTACAAATGGGGAAATTTATATTTTTACTCAGTTAAGGATAGAATAAAAAGCTTTTCTTGCTTCTGCCGGTTCTCAGTTGTCTTTAGCTCAAAATAATCCTTATGCCATAGTGGGATATTTGGGGTAACATATTCTGGTGCCCTTCAGTGGATTGGAGAATGTTTAGCAGCATTCTTGGCCTCCACATGTCAGTTGCCGCCTCCCCTAGCTGTGACAACAAAAAATGTCTGCAGACATTACCTTAGTGGCTGAAAAAAAATGTGAAAGTGAAGTCACTCAGTCATGTCTTGACTCTTTGCGACCCCATGGACTGTATACCAGGCTCCTCCGTCCATGGGATTCTCCAGGCAAAAATACTGGGTTGCCATTTCCTTCTCCAGGAGATATTCCCGACCCAGGGATTAAATTTAGTGGCTGAAGTTGACCTCAATTTAGAGCCACTGCTCTTAAGGCTGTGTCATGAGAATGAGATTTGGTGGTTGCCTACAGTGGTGCATCATCAGTGAAACAGTCATTACAAAACCTGAGTCTTTTTCTGGCACATAACTTGGTTTTAGTATACTTTGGTTTATGCAGATAAACGCTGCTGCTGAATACCTATGTGTGACTATTTCTTAAGAGTTCAGTTTATTTTTATCTAATTGTTGGAGATTGGAATAAATTTGATGAAGCAATGGAATAAATTAGATGTGCCTAAAGTAGAATTCCCTTGAGATAGTTTTTCTTCCTCTGGAAATGAAAGGAACTCTTCCCATACTGATATGTGTTTACAGTTTAGATGGTAAAGGTGATCATGATTTCAAAGATAACTTTGAGAAACATCCCCCATAGAGTGTAAGCCTTCTCTCAGAAGGCGAGAAAGAGAGCATTGAAATAAGGCATGGCTAGTTTCTATAGGCTGGATAATTTCATAGGCTAGTGAATGGGGAGATTTTTGCAATTATTTTGGGGAAGGGGCGGAGATTTCCGGAAATGGCAGAAATGGAGCCACCACCCATTGTGGGGCCTTGTACTGTCAGCCTCAAGCTTCCCTGGTGGCTGATCCTTTTCTTCAGTGGTAAAGAATTTGCCTGCAATGCAAGATATGTGGGTTTGATCCCTGTGTTGGGAAGTTCCCCTGGAGAGGAAAATGGCAACCCTCTCCAGTATTCTTGCCTGGGGAAATTCCATTGTCAGAGGAGCCTGGCGGGCTACAGTCCTTGAGCTCTCAAAAAGTTGGACACAATTAATGACTAAGCAATAACAATAACCATGGTCAGCCTCAAAACTGTCGTGGCACTGGTAAGTGTGTTGTTTAGCATATGCTAATATATTATAATGAGCATATTAATGAGGCTCCGGGTCTACTAGAAATCAAATCTGCCATCTTGGACCTAGTTGGTTCTAACCAGTTTTTGTCATGTTCTGTAGCCATGTCATTCGTCTAAAGGTTGTGACCTGCTCCCTTCCCTCCTGTTTTGGAGTGGCTTTGAAAGGCAGGAGCAAGATGAGGGGACACACACACACAGGGAAGATTTCTGTCCACACACTACACTTACACGGGTGAAGTTACATCTATCATGTCACCTGCAATCTTGAGATGGTGAAGTTCTCAACTGAAGCTCAGTCAGTCTCCATTGGTTCTCCCAACAGAGGGAAAGTTCAGCACAACTGTGCCAGTGTCCAGAGTGAGCTATTCTCGTCCAGTCACTGGGTAGGTCCAAGAATGACATGTCTAAACCTGGGAGAGTGTTTCGGGGGGCCACAGAGGGTGAGGAAAGAAGGGAAGTGGGACCTTTTCTGCCTTTCTTTTATACAGGGAAAATTGGATGTCGGTGTGTGAGAGAGAAAGAGAAATATCCAGCATTAGAGACCTGTTTTAGTAAACCACATTAAGAAGACTAAGAGACTTGAAACACGCTGTACAGCTGTAATGTTTGCCCTTGCAATTCATTCCACATTAGCCTCCTCTGTCTTGTGAATACAACTCCAGACCTTATTCCATGGTATTCCTAGATAATGGTACAGAGAATTTTGAGACACTATTTAGAGGCTACCAAGGACCAGAAGCATAGTGAAATATCAATTCCCAGCCCATCTTTTATACCTCTAAAAACTTAAACCTAAGTTGTGAATGAAGATCAAAAAGCATTGCTCACCTACTAAGGTTAAGTGGTAACACACTGCACTCACACCCGGAGAGGAATTCAGGGTGAAAAACAAAATGAGGTACTCTGAGCTTTGGACGAGCAGACCCCTTAGAAACTTAGATGTATATCTCAGGAAGGAATTTTTTTCTTTTTTTTTTTTTTTTTGGCTGTGCAACGTGTGGGATCTTAGTTCACCAACCAGGGGTCAAACCTGTGTCCCCTGCATTGGAAGCATGGAGTCTTAGCCACTGGGCCACTTGGGAAGTCCCAGGAAGAACTTTAACAAGTTCTTTCCATACAAGCTTTCATCTTTCCATACATAGGAAAGCACTAAATCATGAACAAGCTTTCATCTTTCCATACATAGGAAAGCACTAAATCATGAACTCAAGATACCTATTCTTTGCAATTAGCAGTAATCTTTTACTAAGATGTGTGCTTGACTACGTGTATTCCCTCACCAAAAGTCACATATAAACAGGACTCTCCCCTACCTCTCTGAAGCAGTTTCCTCAGAAGTAACTGGGTGGCTGTCCTCTGGATTATAGTCCTCAATAAGACCCTGAGTAAAACTTCAGCAAACAACCCTTATGTTGTGTGTTTTTCTTTAAGTCGACAAAGTGGTTATCTGTTAAATCACATATAACTTAAATAAGTGGCTTTGTGAACCTATTCTCACCTAGTGTAATTACAGTACATATACCCTGTTGAACATTTCTATTGGCCACCCATTTTGCAAACCAGTTTCTGAACTTTGTTCATTTAACGTGCATTTATCCAACGCCTTCTATTGATACATGCAGAGCACAGTTATGGATACAACAGAATCAATAAAACAAAGTCTCTGCTCTCATAGAGCTCTCATGGGGGAGCTGACCAAAAAAAGTACTGCTGCTGCTGAGTCTCTTCAGTCGTGTCCAACTCTGTGCGACCCCATAGATGGCAGCCCACCAGGCTCCCCCATCCCTGGGATTCTCCAGGCAAGAATACTGGAGTGGGTTGTCATTTTCTTCTCCAATGCATGAAAGTGAAAAGTGAAAGTGAAGTCACTCACTTGTGTCTGACTCCCAGTGACCCCATGGACTGCAGCCTACCAGGCTTCTGTGTCCATGGAATTTTCCAGACAAGAGTACTGGAGTGGGTTCCCATTGCCTTCTCCGAAAAAAGTACTATATGTTACTATAAAATACTATGTTATGTTATGTTATGGCACTTCCCAGGTGGTGCTAGTGGTAAAGAACCCACCTGCCAATGCAGGAGATGTAAGAGACTCAGGTTTGATCCCTGGGTCAGGAAGATCCGCTGGAGAAGGAAATGGCAACCCATTCCAGTATTCTTGCCTGGGAAATCCCATGGATAGAGGAGCCTGGGGGGCCACAGTCCATAGGGTCACAGATGCAGACATGACTGAAGTGACTTAGCACGTATGCACGTTATATTCTACAGCAGTATAATTTTTAAAAATAAGTACAATGAGAAAAAACTGGATAAAGGGAGAGTGAAGGGAGGTGCAAGCTGAGCCTAAAATGTACAAAAGGTTTCCACTCTATTAGGACTGACTGTGGAGATACATTGTTAAATGCCAGCAGATGAAGTAGAAACCACAACCATATATCTGTTGCCAAAAGTGGCTTGGCTAAACAAGGATACACCTGGATATTAGTAGAGCTTGTTTGATTCCATTGATTATAGAAGAACTGACTAGAACCCAGATATAATTGGGTTTATAGTAACCACTTTGGTAATTAAACCCATCAGTAAGCCCTTGTAGTAAAAAGTGCTGACAAGGTTAAATGGTTTTGCCTGATAGATAAAGCCAGGCTAATTGGTGACCCTGGAACATTTGTTTTTGTTCTTAGTGTATAACAAAGATTAATTGGGTTCATATTTTGTTGGAATTCAGGATGTGGGAATGAGTGGTACATCTTATTCTGCAGTTAGAAAAGTGTTAACATTTATCTTACAAATCAGAGGAAGGGTTACCACTAATTGCTTATCTAAACCATTATCAGTTCAGTTCAGTCGCTCAGTCATGTCCGACTCTTTGCGACCCCATCAATTGCAGCACGCCAGGCCTCCCTGTCTATTACCAACTCCCGGAGTTCACTCAAACTCATGTCCATCGAGTCAGTGATGCCATCCAGCCATCTCATCCTCTGTCGTCCCCTTCTCCTCCTGCCCCAGATCCCTCCCAGCATCAGAGTCTTTTCCAATGAGTCAATTCTTTGCATGAGGTGGCCAAAGTATTGGAGTTTCAGCTTCAGCATCAGTCCTTCCAATGAACACCCAGGACTGATTTCCTTTAGGACGGACTGGTTGGATCTCCTTGAAGTCCAAGAGACTCTTAAGAG
This sequence comes from Bos taurus, assembly GCF_002263795.3. Classification (NCBI taxonomy): domain Eukaryota; kingdom Metazoa; phylum Chordata; class Mammalia; order Artiodactyla; family Bovidae; genus Bos; species Bos taurus. Next base: position 22,784,958 of record NC_037336.1, on the reverse strand, counting down.
TCTTCTCCAGCACCACAGTTCAAAAGCATCAATTCTTCGGTGCTCAGCTTTCTTTATGGTCCAAATTTCACATCCATACATGACCACTGGAAAAACCATAGCCTTGACTAGATGGACCTTTGTTGGCAAAGTAATGTCTCTGCTTTTGAATATGCTATCTAGGTTGGTCATAACTTTCCTTCAAAGGAGTAAGCAATCTTTTAATTTCATGGCTGCAGTCACCATCTGCAGTGATTTTGGAGCCCCCAAAAATAAAGTCTGAAACTGTTTCCACTGTTTCCCCATCTACTTCCCATGAAGTGATGGGACCAGATGCCATGATCTTCGTTTTCTGAATGTTGAGCTTTAAGCCAACTTTTTTTACTCTCCTCTTTCACCTTTATCAAGAGGCTTTTTAGTTCCTCTTCACTTTCTGCCATTAAGAGTGGTGTCATCTGCATATCTGAAGTTATTGATGTTTCTCCCGGCAATCTTGATTCCAGCTTGTGCTTCATCCAGCCCAGCTTTTCTCATGATGTACTCTGCATAGAAGTTAAATAAGCAGGGTGACAATATACAGTCTTGACGTACTCCTTTTCCTGTTTGGAACCAGTCTGTTGTTCCATATCCAGCATGGACATGGAACTGTCGATTCCTGACCTGCATATAGGTTTCTCAAGAGGCAGGTCAGGTGATCTGGTATTCCCATCTCTTTCAGAATTTTCTACAGTTTATTGTGATCCACACAGTCAAAGCCTTTGGCATAGTCAATAAAGCAGAAATAGATGTTTTTCTGGAACTCTTTTGCTTTTTTCTAAACCATTATATGCATTCTTAAATATAATCTTAATACTCAACAACAGTCAGTGTGACTTTATATAAAAATTTCTCTTTGATTGCCTCTTGAGATACTTCAAGCTTTTATCTGTTGACTGGAGCTCACCATTCCTTAATCTGAGAGAAAAAGTTGTGGGGACTTAGATGGAAGTAAGTTATTTTAAGAGATAATTTCTCTAGTTTTAAGAAGAATGACAAGAGAAACACTTGATCAATACATGTTTAAAAGCATCCAAACTATACTATTTTCTTTATTTAAAAAATGAGTCCATTTTTATTGGGAAATAGACAAAACGAATCTGTTCTCAATCCTGTTACAGATAAATTAAGAAACCCATTTTCAAGGCTTCACATTTATTCTAGGGTCCTTGGACTATAAGGTACAATTAGAGTGCAGGATTTGGGTCCCCTTTCTGCCTTGTGAGGTAATCTGTGACCTTCCACAGCCTTTCTTTAATATTTTTATTTGATCTCTTAACATTTCATAGATTAAAACTTTTTCCTGCTATTTTATTACTTGTTTTGGACGCCAAAAAAAAAAAAAAAAAGATGAGAAGACTCTTTATGGCCAAAATTTGTTTATATACACTCTATCAGTATTTTGGATGCAGATTTCAATACATCTACTAAAAAGACCCAAATCGGGAATACCATAAATGAGTAACCTAATTGAAAACCATTGCAAGAGTAAACTACCTATTGCAGTTTCTGGCTGAACCTTTTCTAAAGGTTTTTCAAGAAAAGCATGACTTGTTACCCTTTGCCCAGAACCCTCCCAGGAGGGTTCAAGAGGCCATGTCAGGCTTTCTGCAGACTTAAGTGGGGAAAGGAATTATAGAAACAAAGCGTTCTGTAAGTGCTGATATAATAATGGAATCTCTATTTCTCCATTGAGTCTTAGGAAACCAGTGTTTGGAAACAGGACATAGATCTCTGACCTATATTTCCCTTTACACTTCCCACCACCACCACCCTCTCATTTCTCCCTAAGGAGTACCATTTCCAGGAAAATGAGCCAAAAGCACCTGCCTTGGTTACTCTTACGTATACTCCCTTCCAGAATCAAGACTTAGGGTTGGAAACTGGTGTGGCCTCTTCGCATGAAGCTTTCTCTTCATAGGATGGTGACAGTACAAAATCAGTCACCACTCGTTTTATGTTCCAAATAAAGCCCGTATTGGGCTTCCCCAGTAGCTCAGAGGTAAAGATTTCCATAAAGCCCATTTGGGCTTCCCTGGTGGCTCAGCAGTAAAGAGTCACCTACAATACAGGAGACGCAGGGTCGATCCCTGGGTTGGGAAGATCCCCTGGAGGAGGGCATGGCAACCCACTCCAGTATTCTTGGCTAGAAAATCCCATAGACAAGAGGAGCTTGGTAGGCTACAGTCCATAGGGTAGCAAAGAGTCAGACATGACTGAAGCGACTTAGCAGGCACACATACACAGTAGTACAATATGTATGTATGTATGAGTACATATTGGGCTCAGAAGGTATACCATCCACTTCAGCTTTTGGAAAAAAGTTACTCATTTGCAGCTCCTCCCCGACCCCTACAAATATTCTGAATAATAAACTTGACAAAGGGCACTATAAATCCTCTCACTTGTTCATATGATTACAAAGTTTAGTGCAAATGTTAAGAGAGATTTCTTGAAATAATGTACCTAAAGTAACAAAGGGATTGAATTAAATTTCCACATTCTAATTCAATTAAATCTGAGAAGCAATGTCAAGATAAAAGAAAAACTGGCCAAGGTTCTTTCTCATCTAGCATAGCAGGGTATGCTGTTTTATTTTAACAAAAATAAGTTGAAATATATTTCTAAATTTTTGTAAAGAAATCACAAGCAAATTGAAAATGTATGTGTTAGAAATCACTAGAGGAAAAAAAGAGACTTGATCAATAAAACATTCCCTATGTATCTTTTCAACCCTGTGATAATTGTTCAAGGCAATTTTAGAAAACACTTGTATTTATGTGTTCTTTTGCTTTGTTCTGTCAAACCAAGGATTTCTTCTCCATAAGGTCTGCTGCCTGAGGCACATTTGATGATTATATTTCTTTCACAATCAACAGAGTCTCTTTGAGTGCATACTGTCCTGAGACCTTATTTTGAAAGGATTAACATTTAGAATGGGAGGAGAGAAAAAGCACCTGAGAAGAGAGCCTCACAAACCGGTAAGTGATGATACCGAATCTCTGGTATAGACCACAGTGGCTGTAGGAGTCCAGAGAGGCCCCTCCCAACGCACATGGCTAAAGGAGATGTGCTTGTTGGATGAGGCAGGCTTTGATGGGGGCGTAAGTGATCATTAACAGCTGTAATCACAGGAAGATGAAGACACTCAAGAAGAAGAGCATTTCAGGGTGGTAAGAATATTTGGCTAGATTGGAGGAGTTGAGATGGGGGAGTAAATGATAAGACAGAAAAAGAGTTCTTGTTAGATTATATTAGTAGAAAGCACTGAATGCCATCAGGAAACCAGAGAATCTTCCCTCTGACTTTTCAGGACTGAGCACAGCATGATTAAGGCACACATTTTTCTTTTGTGCCTCTGAAGGCCTTTTGAGCCCTGGGGTTCAGCGGCAGTGTTTAATAGTGAAAGCGCACTAGAGTCTTGACTGCCTGGTTGAAATGTCCCCTGTGAAATCATGCTGCTGCTGCTGCTGCTGCTAAGTCGCTTCAGTCGTGTCCGACTCTGTGCGACCCCATAGACAGCAGCCCACCAGGCTCCCCCGTCCCTGGGATTCTCCAGGCAAGAATTCTGGGGTGGATTGCCATTTCCTCCTCCAATGCATGAAAGTGAAAAGTGAAAGTGAAGTCGCTCAGTCGTGTCCGACTCTTAGCGACCCCATGGACTGCAGCCCACCAGGCTCCTCGGTCCATGGGATTTTCCAGGCAAGAGTACTGGAGTGGGGTGCCATTGCCTTCTCCAGTGAAATCATGAGCAAATTACTAACTTCATCTTTAGTTTTTATTTGTTTTGTTTCGAATTTGGAGTATAGTTGATTTACAATGTTGTGTTAGTTTCAGGTGTACAAGAAAGTGAATCAGTTATACATATACATATATCCACTCTTTTTTAGGTTCTTTTCCCATATAAGCCATTATGGAGTATTGAGTAGAGTTACTTGTACTATACAGTAGGTCCTTGATTATCTATTTTATATATAGTAGTATGTATGTGTCAACCCCAATTCCAGTTTATCCTTCCCCTTGTTCCACTTGGTAACCATAAGTTTGTTTTCTTCATCTGTAACTCTATTTCTGTTTGGTAGGTTAAGTTCGTTTGTAGCCTTTGAAGATTCAGCATATAACCAATATCATATGATATTTTTCTTTCTCTGTCTGACTTTCTTCACTTAGTATGACACTCTAGGTACATCCATGTTGCTGCAGATGACATTATTGTGTTCTTTTTATGGCTGAGTATTCTTCTGTTTTATATATGTATCACATCCTGTTTATCCATCCCCCTGTTGATGGACATTCAGATTGCTTCCGTGTCCTGGCTATTGTAAATGGTGCTGCAGTGAACATTGGTGTGTGTATTTCTTTTTAATTTTGGTTTTCTCCAAATATATGCCCAGGAATGGGATTGCTGGATCATTTAGTAGTTCTATTTTTAGTTTTTTAAGGAACCACCACGATGTTTTCTGTAGTGGCTTCACCAATTTACATTCCCACCAACAGTGTAGGAGGGTTCCCATTTCCCCACATCTTTTCCAGCATTATTGTTTGTAGACTTTTTGATGATGGCCATTCTGACTGGTATGACGTGATATTGTAGTTTTGATTTGCATTTCTCTAAAAAATTAGCTATGTTGAACATCTTTTCATGTGATTTTTTGACCATCTTTAGCCTCATATTCTTTTTTTTTTTTTCTGTGCCACATGGAAAATCTTAGATCCCCTACCAGAGATGGCACCCTTGCTGCCTGCATTGGGAGCTTGGAGTCTTAACCACTGGACTGCCAGGGAAGTCCCTGTAATCTCACCTTTAAAATGAGGTACAAAAATTAGTATCTATGTCAGGAATTTTTGAGTATTACATGGGTTAACACATTCATAGTGTTTAGAATATTGCCTTGTGAACCATACATTTTAGCTATAATTATTATTCCATGAGTTAGCTATTCTTTGCCATTCCTCCTTCCCATTGCCTATGAAATTTATTTTCTGAAATTTTAAACAGGAGAATGATATGATGAAGGTGATACATTAGGAAAATTAATCTGGTAGCAAAGCACCCGGTAGATTGAGAAGAAAAGGATGATCTATTGTTACAAAACAAGAAGTGGCTTTCCAATTCCCAAAAAACTGTCAAAGGACATCTTCACCATAAAAATTTTGTCAGTGCTTTTTCCTTTTCTACTGTTAATTATTTTTGAAGGCCATTAAAAGTACAGTAGGATACATACTTTTCCATATGCAGTCAGCTCTGATCTACCACGGTGCAGGATAACCTATTCTCAGCACTTTCACATAGACCTTTTACAATGAGTTCTTTTTCAGTATTCTCTTATGAGCAGAAAAACTTTCAATAATCTTTGAGAGGAAAGGAAGCCAACCCAGAAGTTTCTAACCAGTTCAATGTGCCTTTTATATAATTTCCAGAAGTACCAGGAGTTCTTTTTTGCTGCTCAGTGTCACTGGTTCTCAGGAGAACAAGGTGAAGTCTTCATGGTGAGCAAGCCATTCCGTTATATTCTTAATTCTCTTGGGTATTTTTCTCCCTCCCTTATGTTCAGCATCAAGCTATAGGGCTCCAGCAGTGTAAAATACTTAATCAGAAGTTAAGATGGGAAAGAAGTTGTTGAATATGTTACTAAATTTCAGATAAGTGAGCCCTTTTCTTCTTAGAAAATAATTCAACATACTGTTGAAATGAAGTAAGACCTAATATTTGAGTAATGTAACCCTGGTGGCTCAGATGATAAAGAATCTGCCTGCAATGCAGGAGACCTGGGTTTATTTCCTGGGTCAGGAAGATCCTCTGGAGAAGGGAATGGCTATCCACTCCAGTTTTCTTGCCTGGAGAGTTCTATGGATGGAGCCTGGTGGGCTACAGTCCATGGGGTTGCAAAGAGTTGGATATGACTGAGTGATGAACCACACACTTTCATATTTGTATAGTCTACTGTATCAACATCAGCATAGGGAAGTAGACAAATGGGGTCAGATGAGTAGGAGTAAACCATAATTCTCTGGTTCTTATCCTCACCTGCTACTGAAAATTCTGCAGCTCCCGGCAGAATTCTTTCTAAGGGGTGTTCATATGTATCCCCTACAGTCTGTCACCTTCCCTGTGGCATCTGCATTTTCATTTTGTTTTATCCAGCATCAGTTGGATAATCTCCATTGCCAAGGTATCCATGGTGGAGCTCTTGTGTGTGAGTATAGAGTCTCTTCCTCCTGGATGTCCCCCACTGCAACAAAAGGGTGCAGTTGTCTTGGAAACTTGGATAAGCCATTCTCCTACAGAAAGAGGAAAACGTTGAATCTCTCTATTTTGTGTTTCATTTTGTGACATAAATCCCAAAGCAGTGTTTCCCTGAACCCCAGTGTCTATAGTTTGTACTTAGTGAAAATTGATTATCAATTTTAAACATTTAAAGTCCCCATGCCATGGCTAGACTTAATCAAAATTTGAGTACCACACACTAAAATGCCACTTTTGAGCCAAGCCCATGTGCAGAATTTCGTTTTTGAATTGAATTTCTTCCAGGAAGTTTCTTGTCCCATGTGATGGTACTGTTTGAAGCTGGGACTCCAATAGAGTTACATATTTTTGAGTATTCTACCCTTGCTAAGTCACTTCAGTCGTGTCCGACTCTGTGCGACCCATAGACGGCAGCCCACCAGGCTCCCCCGTCCCTGGGATTCTCCAGGCAAGAACACTGGAGTGGGTTGCCATTTCCTTCTCCAATGCATGAAAGTGAAAGTGAAGTCGCTCAGTCGTGTCTGACTCTCAGAGACCCCATGGACTATAGCCTACCTCTCTCCTCTGTCCATGGAATTTCCAGGCAAGAGTACTGGAGTGGGTTGCCACTTAGCATAGCATACCCTTACTAAAGTGTTATACGCATTAACCAATTTTTTTCTTTCTAGTTTAAGTTTCAAGCAGTTATATAGAATTACTAATTTTGTGGCTATGGCTATGGTGAAAATTTATTGAATTCAGCTGATTTTTGCAGTTATATTCTATCCTAGAAAAGCTGTCTTCAAGCTGTATGATATCACTTATATGTGAAATGTAAAAATGTCAAACCTGTAAAACACAGAGAGTTAAATGGTGGTTACTAGGGACTGGGCACTGGGATAATAGGATTGTTGTTGTTTAAGGGTGCAAACTTATAAACAAGTAGTAAATAAGCCATAGAGATCTAATGCACAGTATAATGAATATAGATAATAATATTGTACTAATTGTGTAAGGTGATACTACTTCATTGGCAATATTAGATATAAATGTATCAAAGTAACACATTGCACACCTTCATCATATATAATGTTACACAGATTTATTAATATACTTTTTTAAATTAAAAGAGTATGAAAATTTAAAAAGAAGAGCCATCTTCTTTGTATCTTAGGTCATTTGATTTTATTTTCAGAGAAAATTGCTGTGAAGCAAAAATTTCATGTAGAGCTTCCAACCAAATGTCAAAATCAATTTATAATGATTTTTCTGTTTCATTTTGTATAATAAAGTTAAACTGGAGTTCGAAGCGTTTGAAGGCTACAAGTCCCTTGAGGGCAGGCCAGGTGTTTCATCAATCTCCTTAACCCTGTGCTCAGCATGGTATCTCATACAGAGAGGGCATTTATTAAGTGTTGTCATCATTAATTACGCTCTTGAGGACATTAATATGGAAAACTAGTAAACTTGAATCAATTGGGCACAATCCTGTAATTTGAGTCAATCCATTTTTACAAAATGTGCATCTCTGTTGAAAGCTCCTACATCCTTCAGGGCTGTTTTCAATATCAGTTTCTCTTAGAAACATTTTCCTTACCAGCTCAAAAATATTTCTCTTTTGAAAATATATTTTTCAGAAGTACAATGATTAAATCTTTGGTTCTATCAGAAATGCATTTGAAGACATTAACCCATGGCTGTGAAATGCAGATGAAAATCCAATCTTGATTGAATCATATGCTCTTAGATGACTATAATGACCAGGTTTGCAAATCCATTCTATGTCCTGACTCTTTCCTGACCTGGTTTGGAAACTTTGTGTAAAGTGGCGCTTTATCTCTTATTAATTCCAAAGATGACAGACACAGGATTTCATTGTCTAGTTAGTGGAAGCTGCGTTCTCTGATTAGCTGCCTTGCCCTTTTTGAAGCTTTGATTTATTGGGGCAGAGCAAGCACTGGCTTTTGTGTGTACTGAAAGGAAACTAGGGTAAGGAATAATTTATGGTTCTCTCTTTGCAGCTGGAAAAAAAATAAAGGTTATTTTCATTATATCGCTATAGGAACTGTTCGAAAACAAAAGAAAGATACTGTAAAAAGTAGAAACCCAAAGAATGACATTGAGCCACTGTTTCAGTTGACTTAAAAATTTTGTTAAAATCATATTTGGAAGCAGATTGGCTCTTCTGAACGCTTATCTTAATTTTACAGAGAATAGTCTCTTCCAGTTTGGCATGAGGGCTGTGCAGAGCAGCATTTCTGAAGCTCCCGGGCAAGTTATATTTGCCAAAACAAAGCGTGGGCGGAAGGTAGCAGGAAAGAACTGGCTGGTAGCACTTTCTACCTGGGAAAATGCTGCCAAAGAGGAATCCGCAACAGAAGTGCCGAGGAAAAAGCACTCGACTCTCCACAAAGATTGAAGCATAGCAAACATTAGACAACACCAAACTTGTTTGGGCTTCCCAAGATTTCATTTTTGTTCTTTTTATGCTCAATAAAGCCTGTGTTTGGTGAGATGCTCGCTATATAATCCTTCTAGTAACACATATTAGGAAAGCCTCACAGAGTCAGAGTATTTTCTGTAAGAGAACAAAGTCTGCATTGCCTCTTGTGAGCCAGCCAAGACTCTTTAATCGTCACAGTGAGTGTGCAAACTCTTCCAGTCGAGTTTATTCCAAATTCCAACCCCAGCTCTTACAGTCAAGGAGAAATAAGATTTCAAAATCTTGAGTAGGAAGCAAAGTGAACAGGTAGAGTGACGTCTGTTGGTGGATGGATTAGGGTCAGGTAGAAGAACATTCTAAGCAGAGAACAGCAGCAGGGACCAATGACCAGAAGTAAGAGAGTTGAGGTGTGTTTGTGGAATGATAAGCCATCTGGTTCAATAACAGGTAACATTTTTAGGCATTTACAATATGCCGGGTAATCACTCATTTATTTGTCAAATGGTTTTACTGAAGATACTTTTTTTTTAGCACCATTTTGTAGATGAGGAAGCTAAGACTTGGAGAAATCCACTGACTCACCCAATGTCATACAACCAGAGAAAGGCAGAACTAGGATTGGACTCTAACTCAATCATATCCAGAGCATGAGTTCTTATCCGTGGTGCTACGTTCAGTAACCATGGTAACCTTTCAGTCCTGACAGAGGAGAGGTTCTTGGAGGAGGAGAGGGTGGTAGAGAAGTGACAGATAATCTGGAAAATTTTGAGCACTCCAGCCCTTTCTTCTAATTGCTTGCTGGACATCTCCATGTGCATATAGTACCTGTCTTTCAAATCCAGTTGGTCTGAAAACCAAGCTCATTATTGCCTCCATCTTCCTGGGCAACCCTCTCCTGGTAATTGGTATCCAGGCTACAGTGTTGTCACCTTACTCAGGTGTTCAGGCGGAGTCCTCCCTCACCATCCTCCTCCTCTGTCTTTACCCTCTTCTTCCAGCCCAGCTGCTGCTGCTCTGTGTCCCAGCCTCACCTGGGTGCCTCACCTGGAAGTCTCATCTGGGCTGGTATAACCACCTACGAGCAGAAGTGTCTTTCTCTCTACCTGTGCATCCAGCAGAGGTCAGCTAGAATGTTTTCCAAAACCAGGACTCTGATCATATCACTCTCCTCAAATTACTGACTCAGTGCATATGAATTTGAGCAAACTGGGAGACAGTGAAGGACAGGAAAGCCTGTTGTGCTACAGTTCATGGGGTCACAAAGAATTGGACACAACTTGGTGACTGAACAGCAAAACTTCATGACTTTCTGCAGAATTGCCTCACAGTCCTGTCAGGACTTCTCAGCCTGGCTTTCAAGGTCCTCCGTGATCGGGTACCAACCTACCTTTCCAGCCTCACCTTGTCCCCATCGCTTCACTGATGTGAAATTTCTGAGACCATGGGCAAGACTTTCCTATGGCCAGCCTTACACTTTCTAGCTTCCACTTTGTCCCTGTTGATTCAGTGCCTGAAACACCCTCTCCCACTTCTCAAAACCTTTCCTCTTCTCCCAGGTCAAATGAGTTCTCCCCACAGAAGCTCTCCCACAGCATTTTGCTTGTACCTCACCCTTCAGATTCTTCCATTCCCTGCACAATGTCACAGTCTTTTAAGTTTAAAACATTCTCTCCATTTAGATGACAAGCCCTTTTTGATGAAGGACCCTCATCAACTGATCATCACTCATCCATGTGATTCTACTGCTTAGAAGTAAGCTCACTGAAGTGAATTATGCTGAAATGAAGACATGTTCAATTGGTCCTAAGCAGAGGCTACCTTGGAAAATAGACTTAATGGGTTCCTTTTTTCTTCTCTGAACCAGAGGATCATCCTTGGTTATAGACCATGCCTTAAAGGAACAAGTGATTATGAAGCTATATAGAAACACTTCCAAAGTGTTTCCTCACACAGAGTCCAAACCAAACTAATTTGTGGAATGAAGAAAGAAGAGTTTAGAGAATTCTTTACCTTGGCATATTCTTAATGTGGAATGTCTTTTCAAAAAAAACGGGATCCCAACATTCCCCATTTGTGTGCATGTATGTGTGTGTGCAATGGCACCCCACTCCAGTACTCTTGCCTGGAAAATCCCATGGATGGAGGAGCCTGGTGGGCTGCAGTCCATGGGGTCGCTGAGAGTCAGACATGACTAAGCGACTTCACTTTCACTTTTCACTTTCATGCATTGGAGAAGGAAATGGTGGCCCACTCCAGTGTTCTTGCCTGGAGAATCCCAGGGACGGGGGAGCCTGGTGGGCTGCCGTCTATGGGGTCACACAGAGTCGGACACGACTGAAGTGACTTAGCAGCAGCAGCAGCAGTATGTGTGTGTGTGTGTGTATGTATAGAAGTGGCCTGGGGAGTATTTGACAGGCAGACCAAGACACCACACAGAAATGAAATCTGTAGATATGATAACCTACATATATATATATATAATTTTAAATAACCATAACGTACTAACTTCAATACAGTGAAGAAATGAAAGAAGTAATTTATCATAATAATAACCTCCATTTCATCAGGCAAATACTCAGTTTAGGACCACCCTGAGGGCCTGGTGGAGAAGGCAATGGCACCCCACTCCAGTACTCTTGCCTGGAAAATCCCATGGGTGGAGGAGCCTGGTGGGCTGCAGTCCATGGGGTTGCTAGGAGTCAGACACGACTGAGCGACTTCACTTTCACTTTTCACTTTCATGCATTGGAGAAGGAAATGGCAACCCACTCCAGTGTTCTTGCCTGGAGAATCCCAGGGACAGGGGAGCCTGGTGGGCTGCCGTCTCTGGGGTCGCACAGAGTCAGACACGACTGAAGCGACTTAGCAGCAGCAGCAGCAGAGGGCCTGGTGAAGCCATCTGTGCTTGCACCATGGCATTCCAATTCTGCAGGTGGGTGGGTGGGTTGTCTCAGGGACTCAAACACATGAGCAGCATTGCTGGGAAAGTGCCAGGCAAGACAGCGTGCAGTCTTCTCTCAATTACATAGCAGTTGTATATCTGGAAAATTCCACATGTATTAAAATCATGCAAAACGTATGTTGTTTTCATGTATAAAATAGAGTTTGCATCTAGGCTCAGTTAATTATGAACAGGTGTTTCACCTAAATGAATGTCTGGTAAAACATCCAAAAATTGCATATAGGATATGGAACAATTCTTCTCTGAGCAGTTCTGTGCCATGGCTTGTGGGACATTTAAAATCCCAGACTCTACCTAAATGTCAGTACTCTCAAAAGTTACGACAACAAAAAATCACCCACTCCATTTCCAAAATGGCCTCTCATAGGCAACATCACCCCCAATGAGAACCCCTGACCTATGTCACTGGATTTGTGAGGAAGTAGGTTCAAGGAAATGAATGAATCACCAAAGTTGTCTTTCTAGAAAGTAGTCAAATCAATTATACCACATCTCTTGAGTCCTAAGCTAGTACTCGTTTGATAATCAGGTATATTTATAAATATATAGCTATATATACATATGTTACATTTATTCATATTTATACATTCTCACATATAACGACATTTCTTTCATTCAAAAATCATGTAGTCAGCATTTGACTGATTCATAAAAGCCTGTTCCAACATTTTGATTAAAGTTAATTCAGTCATGTTATTTAACTCAAGTCAACAGTTTTATATGAAAATATGGACTAAAGGTAGGTAAATGCATTTGTCATCATTTCAGACTTTTTCATTTCCAGTCATATGGCTGGCTAGGTAATGTGACTACCTTTCTATTGAAAGCAACAACTTTCCACTGAAAACAATTGCAGAGTTAGGGAATTTCCCAAGACCACCCTTACTTCTAACACCAGTTGGAAATCTGGGGCTTCCAAGATATGCACAGGTTTGATAATTTGCTAGAAGAACTCACCGAACTCAATGGAAGCTATTATAGTTATGGTTATGGTTTATGACAGCAAAAATACTCAGATTAGAATCCACCATGAGAAGAGACATAAGGTCAGAGTCCAGGGAGGAAGCTTGTGTGAAGCTTGAAGCTCTACCAGTTGAGTAGAAGCATGTGAAGCTTCCCTTGCTCTACCAGTTGAGTCACATGTAGGGCTAACTTCTCCCAGACCAATGTATAACCATATGCACATGGAGTATTGCCAAGCAAGGAAGCTCACCCAAGCCTTGGTGTCCAGAATTTCTACAAGAGCTTGGTTACTTAAACATGGCAGACAGTCTGTTGGTTGATACCCAGGGACTTGCATCCCCTACCATGGACTGTTGGTGTGACCCAAGGCGCTTAGAAAACCAAGACACACTTGTATCAGGCAGAACATTCCAAGAGTTTAGAGATTACCTCCCAGGAGCCAAGACCAAAAGTCAGACCCTCTTTGAGTAAGGTTAATTCTTTGCTATACAACTATAGGAAAATACTAGAGAAAAAAGTATTATAAAATATAAGAGCCCTCTTTTTAAGACCATCAAAGACCTAACAAGGTAACAGAAATAAATGGACAAAATTAAGTGAAGGTGGGGTGCAGAGAGGCAGAAAAATTCCTGAAGCCACCCCTGCTTTAAGGAAAATTGCTAGTCCTGATGGGCTGATCCAGCTGATCTAAGATATATGGGGAACAAGACCAAGCCCACTATGGGAAATATAATAGCAGACCCTTCACTCATCAGGCTGGGACCTCAAAGGGAAAGGGTAAACCACAAATATTCAATTCATATCCTCCTCCAAGTGAACACAAGGATATTTATCTTGACATCAAGCAGTGATGGAAAGAGGGAAACACAAGACATAATGGCAAATTGATCTGAACACAGATTTGCAGCCCAAACTCCCATATTTGAAGTCTAATAAAATGCAGGCTGTGAATTTTGTTTATATTGACCTTAAAACTGGTGGTCCTTCCAACCACTTGGCAGAAGGAAGTTCCATTGCTCTTCAGAGGACTGCACCTTCATCCTAGGCCTCAAAGAATTCTCACAAACAATTTTCTGAAGGAAATGAGCATCTTAGAGTAAAAGATATCTAAGCAGATAAGGAGGTCAGACACAAGAGGAAGAACCCACCGAGTAAAAAACAAACCCCACAAATATTTCAGATATTGGAAGGATGAGAGAAATGACTAAGCAACTCTGTTTCCTGTTTAAAGAAAACAAAACCCTAATTACTACCAAAGATATTAGGAGAGCTTAGAAAAATGAACCTACATCTTAAGACTATTCCAAGATTTGAGCCTTTTCACACAATACATACACACACACAATAAATAAAAATCATTGATCTTCTGGAAATGTTCACAGACCTGTGGGTGAGCTAAGTTGGCTCTAGTCAAAAGTACATTCTCTTAACCTTTGATGTTTCAAACAAAGAAAGGTGGAAATTTTATGATTTATATCACTCAGTGCTATTTACAAAAGAAGTGTAAATACAGCTATTCCTCAAACTGCCTCACTTTAAAACAATTGGGGTCTACCATTTACTAGTTCTTGGGCATTGGGAAAGTTATTTACTACTTTCAAGTCTAGGTTTTCTGTGAAATGAGGACAATGATAGCAAGGACTCAGGTTTTAGTAAAACAAGGAAAAGAATAATGTTGATTCATAGCAGTATCATGCGGGGTGAATGAGAAAATCCATGTAAAGTACTTAGCACACCCGGCATAGAATGATCGATCAACACGTGCAGGCTTCTTTTTGAAAAAGGAAGATGCAGTGTCTAAGTTATGGGCCAACTATTCACTTGACAAGTATACATATGGCATCCTTTTTTATTGGAGTCTGGTTGATTTACAACGGCGTCCTCGTTTCAGGCATACAGCACAGTGATTCACTTATACATATGCATATACATCTCTTTCCGATTCTTTCCTACGTTGTTACAAGCTACTGAGTATAGTTCCCTGTGATGGCATTCCTTTAAATAGTGGTATACCTAAGACACATGGACGAAAATATTTCCTGAAAATATGGTCCTGAATAGACATGTGTGCCGCAAAAACTGGGAGGAGAGCCAGCAGGGGGCATGTTTACAATTTTTTATGTCGTCGGGCCATTCTATTCATCGAGTTCCATTTCCTCCTCACATCTCACTTTCCCTGTCTCTTTGCTTCCATGTCTCTCTACTCAGTGAGCCAGGAAAACAGCTGGACACATCCTCAGCAGAAGTGACACTTCAGACACATGAAAACTATTTTATTACCTTTTCTCTGTTGTGTTGAGTAAGTCAACTCATTTAAACTCTCCACTTGGTCAGTTATCCAGAGCTGTAATCATCACTAGTTGAGAACTTTTATGCATATGTGATACTGCACTTACGTGTGGAGCCCAAGGAAAATGTATCAAGTGATAGTCTGACTAGTGCTGACTCATTTAGAAAATGAGTTTCCTGAGTCATTCAGATGATGAATTTCCTGCTCCTGCTTATGTTTTCTAGTCCAGTCTTATTCCTGCTTTTAGTCTTTCAGGGGTTGGCGACTGAAAGAATTTGGACTGCCGGCTAAGTCCATCCAGTACCTGTTTTTATAAATAAAGTTTTATTGGAACACAGCCACATGCATCATTTAAGTATTGTCTGTGACTGCTTTCTTGCTACATCCGTAGAGTTGAGATCTTGGGACAAAGACCTTATGGTCCACAAAATTCTAAGCTATTTAATATCTGGCCCTTTGTGGGGAAAGTTTGCTGACCCCCTGCTTTAAAAAAAAATTTTTTTTGGCCATGCCCCACGGCATGTGGTACCTTCCTTCCCCAACCAGGAATGGGATTCACAGCCTCTGGATTGGAAGGTGGAGTCTCCCCCGCTGGACCGCCAGGGAAGTCCCTGATTCCTCCGCTTTAAAATGTTACAGTGCTGCTGATGCATGTTTACCTGGATGCTTTCCCGATCCTCACCTCTCGCTACCTCTCTCTTGTTTGCTGTGTTCAGACCACACTGATCTTGTCTCAGTTCCTAGACCTTTACTGCCCAGGTAGTAACCACAGGATGTTCACTTGGGCTGGAACGGTCCTCTGTCTGGAATAGCCTCCTCCCTGCAGCTGTTTCTCATCATTTATGTTCCAGCTCATGAATGTCACCTCCTCAGAGAAGCTTCTCTGGCCATTCTACCTAAATAATCCCTCTTCTCTCAAGCCAAGGTGTTCTTTTTCACATTCCTCTGCTCCTTTTCCTTCAAAGCACATATAACAATTAGAAATTCAGGTTTTATTTGTTTGCTTACTTGTTTAAGGGCTCTCTCCCTCTCTCTTGTCTCTCTCTGAGCTCCATCAGTGAGAAACAGGGTCTGTTTTACCCAGCGCTATATCCCAGAACCTGGCAGATAGTAGGTGTTCAATAATTAATTACTGAATAAGTGGCAAACTTGCTTATGTACTGACCTTTCTTTTATTTTGCAATCTGTATTTTCTTTTTCAGTGTAGTACCTTGCTTGGATAGTGTTGCTATATTTTCTCTCCTTTACTCCAAATTACCAAGGTCGTGCTGTATTTTTTTTTCTCCTTTGGAGTAATTCTCACTTAACTTGATGCCACCTGCAAACTTAATGATTGCTATTTGGTTATTCATGTGCTTTGGAGCCCAATGAATATAGGCTGTACTGATGACTCTTGTCTTTGGGTCATTTCGGGAATAGGAACAGTGAGTCTTCACAGAGAAAGTATCAACTCATTCCTGAATGAGATGCTGGAAATAGTATATTTGAATATTGATGAATACCTTGCCAATTGCATAATGTTTGTTTCTGCAGTATTTGTATTTTTATGCCAGTGTGCATTTTGATTTCTAGAAAAGCCTTCCCATCAGCCAAAATTGATTACACTTATAAAGCATTCTCTAATTATAAAAATTTTCCTTTAAAAACTATCTGCAATAAATGTCTCTTCAGAGTAAAATGAGATGTAGCAGAGTAAATGAAAATCCTGGTGCAATGTACCAATTATGGCTCTGATTAAACTGTGTTTCTGTTTTGCAGTGATGGCTTTATAGAAATGAAAGCTTTGCTATTGCCAATTCCACTGCACACATCCCCTCACCAACCACTCCATCAGGCCAGCCTGAGGATAAAATCCAGCAGCTCCTTAACAATCCAAGAACAGGATCCAGAGGGGGAGAGAACTTAGAGCCTGTAGGTACAGCCAATATTTTCAGAGTGCAGAGTGTGGTTCTCAGTGCAACAGCTTCAGCATCACTGAGAACTTGTTACAAGTGCAAATAGGTGGGCCTAGTGAATCTGGAACTGGGTGGGTATGGGGATGGCAGTCAGCAATATGTATTTTAACAAGCTCTCTGGAAGAATCTGAAACAGGTCAACTACTGAGGAAAGCAGAAAAAAATTACCCCCGAGTAAACCCGGGGTGTGTTAGTGCTAGTCACTCAGTTGTGTCTGCCTCTTTGCAACCCCATGGGGGTGTTGCCCGCTAGACTCCTCTGTCCGTGGGATTCTCCAGGCAAGAATACTGGAGAGGGTTGCCATTCCCTTCTCCAGGGGATCTTCTCCAGATTCCCTTCCAATCTCCAGGGATTGGACCCACATTGCGGGTCCCCACATTGCAGCCAGATTCTTTACTGTCTGAGCCACCAGGGAGGCTGAAGACACCCAGCTTGTATTTAGGTAGGAAGCTTGTTTTAACTCACTTAGGTGAAGAGCAGAGCTCCCCCAGCTGAACACCAAAGATGAGGCTTTCCAGTTGGATCCATCCCATTGCTTCTGGGATGAGTCTCAAAAAGTCAGTGAGCTTCTCCTCTGTTTTAGAGAGACTGTCTGCAGACAGGTTTCACAGTCACTTCTTGTGACTCAGATGTGAGCAGTAATCAGGTAAGGGGTAAATAAATGAGACTTTTATTCTCTACAGTGTGCATTACTTACTTACTAACTAGACCTATGACCATTTCCTGCCTTTTTTTCCCCCATTAAAATTGACATTGGCTTCCTCTCATAAGATTAGCTTTGTCTACCTTGATTTCTTTACCTTCACAGTGCTGAAATGGAAGAGAGATTTTGAAATTAGAAACAGAATCACCTAGAGTCTCATTAAAACATTAAGACAATGATTGCTGACCTCCCCCCGGCCCCCCAACCACCACCATCTTTCTAATTCAGTAAGTCTGGGGTGGGGCCCAGAATTTGCATTTGTAACAAGTTCCCAGGTGATGCTGATATTGTTGGCCTGGGGACCACATTGTGACAACCACTGATCTGGATGAACAAAAAAATAAGTTTAATTCATCAAACAGTATGTGAGTGTTTAAAGCAGATATGTTTCCTAGTTATTCCTCCAAAGTTAATCCAAGAAGGAGGATTTTTTTAGTTTATTTTTCCAGCTTGCACTAGTCAGTATGGGAGTATGCTAAGCACCCTGCACCAGACAGAGAAAGTGAGCCGTACCTACACATCTCTTTCCAGCTCTGTGTTCAGTGTCCTCATCTCGGTGGCTTGAAATTATCCATGGTAGCAGGATTTATGCCTTGGAAATCAGATGAACACTACAAATCAGGGTTCCTCTCCCAAGCTCTACTCCCGAAGTTGATTGTTAAATATTTACCAGGACACCCCTGGGAAGAACCATAAATAATGAGCATACCGGCGTAATAAGATCTGACATTAGTTTTGCAGGGGTGTAGATCTAAATGGGAGGGGAGTTGGGGAAGGAAATCAGTAAATATTTGTATCTTGCAAGGAAATGTGAAAGGAAACAGTGAGGTTAAAAGGGTATTCAGCAGCGTTGGGGATTTCCCTGGTGGTCCAGCGGTTCAGACTTCACGCTTCTGCTGCGGGGGGGTGTGGGTTCAGTCCTTGATCGGAAAACTAAGATCCCGCTTGTCGCAGAGCACACCTCCCGCCAAAAAGTTATTCAGTCGCTTTTAAGGAAAGTTGAAAAGGTAGTGAGGTGATAGTATTAGAATTTGCATGGTAGGCTTTGGAAACATAACCCCTGGGACAGAATCTGGCTCTCTCATTTATTGGATGTGTGATCTTGGGAACGGCACACTTAACATTTACAAAGTTTAATCTCCCCATTGGTTAAGTAGAAATAATGTGTTGCTATGAGATTCACATGAGAGAAGTAGTTTTAAACCTACCACAATGCCAAACACAGAGTGAATTATTACTTTCCCTCTGGAAATGTTCATTATTATTTCTGTTATTGTTGTTATTAAGCCCAGAGGTAGTCACAATTCTGTAAATAAATATTTACTAAAAGGAACACCTTTTAGTGCATGAACCCAACACTTTGCCACACACCATTAATAAGTTGTTTTAAACTCAAGGAGTTTACACTTTTAGGGTGCCATCACATTTTCTAATCAGACTGAAAAAAAAAAAAAAGAACTGAAAGGTATTTATTTAGGTGAGCATACTAACACTTGAAGTATAAATATTTACAAAAAAGGAAGTAGACCAAAAGGATTCCTAGAATCACAAACTAAAAAGAACTTTGGTTTTAAAATGTAATGTGAAATGGTTGCTCTTTCTGATCGTGATTTAGGATAGCTGAAATAATTTCTGAGACCTAAAACACTTTGCAAAGAATACACAGAGAATAAAAAACTCTCTTGTTTAAACAAGAGAAAGTGTTAGTGTATAATTTTAGATGATTAAAGACAAGGACTGGGCTTCCTTGGTGGTCCACTGGTTAAGAATCTGCCTTGCAGTGCAGGGAATACCAGTTCAATCCCTGGTCTGGAAAGATCCCACATGCCCCTGGGTGTGCGTGTGTGTGTGCTAAGTCGCTTCAGTCATGTCTGACTCTTTGTGACTCTATGGACTATAGCCTGCCAGGCTCCTCTGTCCTTGGAATTCTTCAGGCAAGAATATTAGAGTGGGTTGCCATGCCCTCCTCCAAGGGACCTTCCTGACCCAAGGATCAAAAACCCAGGTCTCCTGAGGCTCCTACATTGCAGACAGATTCAGTACCACTGAGCCACCAGGGAAGCCCATAGGTTTGTCATATATGGCTCTTATTATGGTGATGTATTGCCCCTTTATACTGCTTGAGAGTTTTTAATTATAAATGGACATTGGATTTTGTTGGAAGCTTTTCCTGCATCTGTTGAGAAGAATATATAATTTTCATTCTTTAATTTGTTAATGTGGTATATAGTATTTATTGATTTGTGTATATTGAACCATCCTTGCATCCCTGGGATAAATCCCAGTTGATCATGGTGTATGATCCCTTTAATGTATTGTTGAATTTGCTAATGTATTGAAGGGTTTGCTAATATTTTGTTGAGAATTTTTTCATTTATGTTCATCAGTGATATTGGCCTGTGATTTTGTGTGTGTGTGTGATGTCTTTGTCTGGTTTTGGTATCAGGGTGATGCTGACCTTGTAGAATGAGCTTGGAAGCATTCCTTCCTCTTCAATTTTTTGAATAGTTTGAGAAAGTTGGTGTTAACTGTTCTTTAAATATTTGGTCAGATTCACCTGTGAAGCTGTCTAGTCCTGGACTTTTGTTTTGGGGGAATTTTAAAAATTATTGATGCAATATCATTACTGGTTATAGGTCTGCTCATATTTTCTGTTTCTTCTGGATTCATTCTTGGGAAGGAATATTTCCAGGAATTTATTCATTTATTCTAGGTTGTCAATTCATTGGTATGTAACTGTTTACAGAAATTTCTTAGGATTCTTTATATTTCTGGGGTGTTGGTACAAGCTTCTCCTTTTTCATTTCTGTTTTATTTATTTGAGCTCTCTCTCTTTTTGATGAGTCTGGCTAAAGGTTTATCAATTTTATTTACCTTTTCAGTGAACTGGATCCTAGTTTACTAATCTTTTCTATTTTTTTAATCTGCATTTTATTTGTGAAAGTGAAAGTAAAGTGGCTCAGTCGTTTCTGACTCTGCGACCCCATGGACTCCTCTCTACCAGGCTCCTCTGTCCATGGGATTTTCCAGACAATAGTACTGGACTGGATTGCCATTTCCTTCTCCAGGGGATCTTCCCAAACCAGGGATTGAACCTGGGTCTCCTACATTGTAGACAGACACTTTATCCTCTGAGCCACCAGGGAAGTCCTATCTTATTTGTATCTGTCCTTTATTTCTCTCCTTCTACTAACTTTGGGTTTTTCTGGTTCTTCTTTTTCTAGTTCCTAAGGTAGGCTTGTATCACTATAAACTTCCCTCTTAGAATTACTTTTACTGTGTCCTGACTGTGAAGAAGGCTGAGCGCCGAAGAATTGATGCTTTTAAACTGTGGTGTTGGAGAAGACTCTTGAGAGTCCATTGGACTGCAAGGAGATCCAACCAGTCCATTCTGAAGGAGATCAGCCCTGGGATTTCTTTAGAAGGAATGATGCTAAAGCTGAAACTCCAGTACTTTGGCCACCTCATGCGAAGAGTTGACTCATTGGAAAAGATTCTGATGCTGGGAGGGCTTGGGGGCAAGAGGAGAAGGGGACGACAGAGGATGAGATGGCTGGATGGCATCACCGACTCGATGGAGGTGAGTCTGAGTGAACTCTGGGAGTTGCTGATGGACAGGGAGGCCTGGCGTGCTGCGATTCATGGGGTCGCACGGAGTCGGACACAACTGAGAGACTGATCTGATCTGATCTGATCTGATAGATTTTTAGATCATAGATCATTTTCATTTGTCTTCAGGTATTTTTTTTCTCTTTGATTACTTTATTGATCCATTGGTTGTTTCGTATCATATCTTTAGCTTCCATGTATTTATTGTTTTTTTTTCTTTTCTAGTTAATTTTTTAGAGTTGATTTCTTGCCGCATACTTTTGTGGTTTGAAAAATTGTGTGATATAATTTCAGTCTTCTTAAATGTATTAAGAGACATTTTGTGGCCTAACATGTGATCTGTCCTGGAGAATGTTGCATGTGCACTTGAAAATAATGTTTGTTCTGCGGCTTTTGGATAGGCGTCCTTTATCAATTAACTTAATCTGGCCTAATGTGTCATTTAAGGCCAGTTTTTCCTATTGATTTCAATCTGAATGATCTATGCATTGATGTAAATGAGGTGTCAAAGTTCCCTACTCTTATGTGTTATTGTCAATTTCTCCCTTTATGTTTGTTAATATCTGTTTCATATATTTACGTGCTCCTATTTGGGGTATATACATATTCACAATTTTTATATATTCTTATTGTATTTATCCCTTAATCATTATATAATGTCCTTCTTTGTCATTTATTACAGTCTTTTTTTCAAAGTTTTCTTTGTCTGATAAAAGTATTGCTATCCCAGCTTTCTTTTCATTTCTACTTACATGGAATATCTTTTCCCATCCCCTTACTTTCTGTGAGTGATTTTATAGATTTGAATTGTGTCTCTTGTGATTTTGTTTTTGCATCCATTCAGCCTCTCTGTGCCTTTTTATTGAAGCATTAATCTATTTACATTGAAAATAATTACCAATAGGTGTGTACTAACTGCCATTTTGTTCATTATTTTGGAACTGTTTTTGTAGTTCTCTTTTGTTCCTGTCTTCTTCTGTTGCTCTCTTCCCTTAAGATGACTATTTCTACTTATGTTTGGATCCGTTTCTCTCTCTCTCTCGTTTTTTGGTTTGTATCTAGCATGGATTTTTGGTTGTGGTTACCAAGAGGTTCTCAATACAGCAGCTTACATATATGTATGTGGTTATTTTAAGTTAATGATCTTTTAAGTTTGAATGCATTCAAACAACCCTGCATTCTCTCTCCCATATTTAATGTTTTTGATATTATCTTTTCAATCTTTTGGGTCTTTTTGGTTTTCATTTGTTTGTCCCAGAGGTCTCTTAAACTGTGTGTGTTTTTTTTTTTCAAATCCAAAATGGTGCTTGCCAGTGTCTGTGTCCTCCTAGCAAAATGAGCTCCTCCAAATGCTTGCCACTAGTGTCTAAACCCCAGGAAGAGTTCCACCACTCTGGGAGGTGTTCTAAGAGCAGCAACTGGGGCTGATCAGGCTTCTTTCAAATTGCTGACTCTTTTTGGAACATGAACCATGTGAGATTTTACCTGTGCTTTTAAGAGTGGAGTCTGTCTACTACAGCCCTCCTGCTCTCCCATAGGCAAGCTCAGTTCAGTTGTGTCCATCTCTTTGCGACTCCATGGACTGCAGCACACGAGTTTCCCTGTCCATCATCAGCTCCCGGAGTCCACCCAAATCCGTGTCCACTGAGGCGGTGGTGCCATCCAACCATCTCATCCTCTGTCATCCCCTTCTCCTCCTGCCTTCAATCTTTTCCAACATCAGGGTCTTTCCCAATGAGTCAGTGCTTCACATCAGTTCAGTTCTGTTCATTTCAGTTGCTAAGTCACGTCCGACTCTTTGCAACCCCATGAATCACAGCACGCCAGGCCTCCCTGTCCATCACCAACTCCTGGAGTTCACTCAAACTCATGTCCATCGAGTTGGTGATGCCATCCAGCCATCTCATCCTCCATTGTCCCCTTCTTCTCCTGCCCCCAATCCCTCCCAGCATCAGAATCTTCACATCAGGTAGCCAAATTATTGGAGTTTCAGTTTCAGTATCAGTCTTTCCAGTGAACATTCAGGACTGATTTCCTTTAGGATAGAATGGTTTGATCTCCTTTCAGTCCAAGGAACTCACAGTAGTCTTCTCCAACACCACAGTTCAAAAGCATCAATTCTTTGGCACTGAGCTTTCTTTATAGTCCAACTCTCACATCCATACATGACTACTGGAAAAGCCATAGCTTTGACTAGATGGACCTTTGTGGTAAAGTAATGTCTCTGCTTTTTAATATGCTGTCTAGGTTGATCATAGCTTTTCTTTCAAGGAGGAAGCATCTTTTAGTTTCATGGCTACACTCACCATCTGCAGTGATTTTGGAGCCTCCCAAAATAAAGTCTCTCACTGTTTCCATTGTTTCCCCATGTATTTGCCATGAAGTGATGGGACCAGATGCCATGATCTTAGTTTTCTGAATGTTGAGCTTTAAGTCAAGTTTTTCACTCCCTCTTTCACTTTCATCAAGAGGCTCTTTAGTTCTTCTTCGCTTTCTGCCATAGGAGTGGTGTCATCTGCAAATCTGAGGTTATTGGTATTTCTCCTGGCAATCTTGATTCCAGCTTGTGCTTCATCCAGTCCAGCATTTCTCATGATGGACTCTGCGTATAAGTTAAATAAGCAGGGTGACAATATACAGCCTTGATATACTCCTTTCCTGATTTGGAACCAGTCTGTTGTTCCATGTCCAGTTCTAACTGTTGCTTCTTGACCTGCATACAGATTTCTCAGGAGGCAGGTCAGGTGGTCTCATATTCCCATCTCTTTCAGAATTTTCCAGTTCATTGTGATCCACACAGTCAAAGGCTTTGGCGTAGTCAATAAAGCAAAAGTAGATGTTTTTCTGGAACTCTCTTGCTTTTTCAATGATCCAACGGATGTTGGCAGTTTGATCTCTGCTTCCTCTGCCTTTTCTAAATCTAGCTTGATCATCTGGAAGTTCATGGTTCATGTATTGTTGAAGCCTGGCTTGGAGAATTTTGAGCATTACTTTGCTAGCGTGTGAGGTGAGTGCAATTATGCAGTAGTTTGAACATTTTTTGGCATTGCCTTTCTTTGGAATTGGAATGAAAACTGACCTTTTCCAGTCCTATGGCCACTGCTCAGTTTTCCAGATTTGCTGATGTATTGAGTGCAACACTTTCACAGCATAATCTTTTAGGATTTGAAATAGCTCAACTGGAATTCCATCACCTCCACTAGCTTTGGTCATAGTGATGCTTCCTAAGGCCCATTTGACTTCACATTCCAGGATGTCTGGCTCTAGGTAAGTGAGCACACCATCATGGTTATCTGGGTTATGAAGATGTTTTTTGTATAGTTCTTCTGTGTATTCTTGCCACCTTTTCTTAATATCTTCTACTTCTGTTAAGTCTGTACCATTTCTGTCCTTTATTGAGCCCTTCTTTGCATGAAATGTTCCCTTGTTATCTCTAATTTTCTGGACGAGATTTCTAGTCTCTCCCATTCTATTGTTTTCCTCTGTTTCTTTGCATTGATCTGAGGAAGGCTTTCTTATCTCTTCTTGCTATTCTTTGGAACTCTGCATTCAGATGGGTATATCTTTCCTTTTCTCCTTTGCCTTTAGTTTCTCTTCTTTTCTCAGCTATTTGTAAGACCTTGTCAGACAACCATTTTGCCTTTTTGCATTTCTTTTTCTTGGGGATTGTCTTGATCCCTGTCTCCTGTACAGTGTCACAAACCTCCATCCATAGTTCATCAGGCACTCTATCTATCAGATCTAGTCCCTTAAATCTATTTCTCACTTCCACTGTATAATCATAAGGGATTTGATTTAGGTCATTCCTGAATGGTCTCGTGGTTTTCCCTACTTTCTCCAATTTAAGTATGAATTTGGCAATAAGGAGTTCATGATCTGAGCCACAGTCAGCTCCCGGTCTTGTTTTTGCTGATTGTATAGAGCTTCTCCATCTTTGGCTTCAAAGAATATAATCAATCTGATTTTGGTATTGACCATCTGGTGATGTCCATGTGTAGAGTCTTCTTTTGTGTTGTTGGAAGAGGGTGTTTGCTATGACCAGTGCATTTTCTTGGCAAAACTCTGTTAGCCTTTGACCTGCTTCATTGTCAATGTTAGATTTCTAGGTGCTCATCTTCCCAGTTCAGGACCTCCAGAGTGGGGATCCTGGTGTGGGGCTCAAAACCCTTAGTCCTTGGGGAGAGCCTCTGCCTGGTGATTATATTCCCATTTATATTCATCCCTGCCGTGGCCTTGACTATCCCATGTCTCTGTGCCTTTTCCTCATTTTGCTGCAATTCCTTCTTTTATCTTTCATTGTGAAAAATCTTTTCTGCTAGACTTCTTCTAACTTTACTTTCTGTTTGTTTTGCCAAACTTTTCTGCTCGTCTTCTGGTTGTTCTCATTAATAGTTGGTCTGTAGATAGTTGTAATTTTGGTGTGTTTACGGAGGAAGTGAGCTCATGGTTTCCCTGCTCTGTCATTAACCCTATTGTACATTTTTAGAGCTTAAGTATATGCATTAGCTTTATATATTTACTATTGAGTGGGGTTCTGATGTCAATATCATGTTCTTTTTTCATTAAATATTGGATGTTTATCCTTATCTAGGTGTCCAAGAAGGATCTCTGTTTTGAATTACTCCTCTCCTTTTGTTACCCAAATCACGTTATGTCGTCTACTTGTCTCCCGTGAATCTAAACCAAGAATGTAGCTTTGTGTTAAAATTATCTGGATTCTGTCACATGTATACTGTGTGATTTTTGGCAATTCACTTAACCTCTCTGATCGTTAGTTTCTTCTGTGAGATTGTCAATAATAATTCAATTTCATATGATTGGTGTGAAAATTAATTAAATAATGCATGTGAAATATTTTGCATTTTGCCCAACACATTTGATAAACATTCAAAAAACAGTGTTGAGGTTTGGTTTTTCTTTTCTTTCAGAGTTCTTATTATTAATTGCAAATTGCCTCTGGTCAATGTATATGCAAATGATAACTGTTCACTTTAAGTGTTGTCTTTAGAGATTTTTCTTTCACTGCACTATGCAAAATGCCTGCCTTACTGGAAAACTATAACATGAAAAATTGCCTCTTGCTGTTATTAGACCCTGTTGTACTTCTTTCTCACCTGAATGTTTCTTAGCTGGGTACTAAGGACAGTGCTGGGCCCCCCATTTTGACGGCTGGGGTTTTTTCTTGCTGAGGGATTTTTCGTTTGGGGGCCTTTAAATAAAAATGTATGTCCATACATAGGTTCTGAGACTTCCTGGATCACAGCCTTAAATATCCCTGCTGTGTTCCATAAGCAGTTGAGGGAAGAACAATCTGAAGTCTTTGAAAATTAAAATGTATATTACCAGCTATAGAAGCACTTCTAAAGATTGTGGGTGGGGTGGATGGAGGTGATGAAATTTAAGTCAAAATAGTAAAAATTAAAATAGAAGTTAGAAGTTTGGTTAGAGTCCAGGAGAGGAGAAGAAAGAGAAGTTCCGGCAACAATAAAGACTCTATCTGCACTGTGTAAGGGGCAGAGAAAGGAGGGCAGAGATTTAATAGGAGAAAGAGGGAAAATGAAGATGGTGGCAAGAGTGATTTCAAGGGAAAGAAGCATAGAGTGTATGGCTCACACCATTAGGTGGATCTGAGAAGAACTGAGCAATGAGCTGCAGCTGTCAGGCAGCTTAACTGAGTTGCAGATAGGGTGGGTGCTTGTGAGGGGGATATAAAAGCTATGCATGTATGTATAGCTCTTTGTCTTCCCTCCCCGAACCCTGACCTCCTACTATTCCGGAGAGCATTCTTTGTGTTGAGAAGGTTGGAGATTATACTAGCAGGCAGATAAAAGGGGACAGAGGTGTGTCGAGGTGAGGGTAGAGGGGTAGGATAGTGGGAGGGTGGAGCTAGGTAGGGGGGAACAAGGGGAAAGAAAAACAAAAAAAATTTAAATTAGCACCTGAAATCTGAAGTAGTGTTTTGCAAGAAGATACTTTCAAGCTGGTTTTAGAAAGGCAGAGGAACCAGAGATCAAATTGCCAACATCCGCTGGATCATAGAAAAAGGAAGAGAGTTCCAGAAAAACATCTATTTCTGCTTTATTGACTATGCCAAAGCCTTTGACTGTGTGGATCACAACAAACTGTGGAAAATTCTGAAAGAGATGGGAATACCAGACCACCTCATCTGCCTCTTGAGAAACCTGTATGCAGCTCAGGAAGCAACAGTTAGAACTGGACATGAAACAACAGACTGGTTCCAAATAGGAAAAGGAGTACGTCAAGGCTGTATATTGTCACCCTGTTTATTTAACTTATATGCAGAGTACATCATGAGAAACGCTGGACTGGAAGAAACACAAGCTGGAATCAAGATTGCCAGGAGAAATATCAATAACCTCAGATATGCAGATGACACCACTCTTATGGCAGAAAGTGAAGAGGAACTCAAAAGCCTCTTGATGAAAGTGAAAGAGGAAAGTGAAAAAGTTGGCTTAAAGCTCAACGTTCAGAAAACTAAGATCATGGCACCTGGTCCCATCACTTCATGGGAAATAGATGGGGAAACAGTGGAAACAGTGTCAGACTTTATTTTTTTGGGCTCCAAAATCACTGCAGATGGTGATTGCAGCCATGAAATTAAAAGACCCTTCCTCCTTGGAAAGAAAGTTATGACCAACCTAGATAGCATATTCAAAAGCAGAGACATTACTTTGCCAACAAAGATCCGTCTAGTCAAGGCTATGGTTTTTCCTGTGGTCATATATGGATGTGAGAGTTGGACTGTCAAGGAAGCTGAGCACCGAAGAATTGATGGTTTTGAACTGTGGTGTTGGAGAAGACTCTTGAGAGTCCCTTGGACTGCAAGGAGATCCAACCAGTCCATTCTAAAGGAAATCAGTCCTGGGTGTTCATTGGAAGGACTGATGCTAAAGTTGAAACTCCAATACTTTGGCCACCTCATGCGAAGAGTTGACTTAGTGGAAAAGACTCTGATGCTGGGAGGGATTGGGGGCAGGAGGAGAAGGGGACGACAGAGGATGAGATGGCTGGATGGCATCACCAACTCGATGGACATGAGTTTGGGTGAACTCCGGGAGTTTGTGATGGACAGGGAGGCCTGGCGTGCTGCAATTCATGGGGTCGCAAAGAATCGGACATGACTGAGTGACTGAACTGAACCTAACACCCTTAAAAGCCAGACATTTTAAGACAAAGGCAATTTCTAATTCTTAATGGATCAAGGCTTAGTGAACTTACCCACAGAGGTGCATTCGACAGAAGTCCCTGCAGACAGGAAGAAGGGCCTGAAGTGGAGCTCCTTTGAAAAACGCTAGATACTTGTGTGACCTGGCAGGGACAGAAAAATTCCTGCTTGCTCCCGAGAAGGGAGAGAAGGGTGTGGGATATAGCCAGGTGGCACCTCTTGGATAGGAGAAATCATCTGCCTGACAGTTCTGGGGGGACAGTCCGGCCAGGAAATGGATGGGCACTGTAAATAGCCCTCCAAGGTTGCACAGGCTGATGGGGGCCGGGGTGGAGCTGACTCAGCGGCAGAGCCCCTGCCCTTGGTGGCATCCTAAGTGGCATGCAGAATAACAGTGAGATGGCAAAGATGGCAGAGAAAGACTCTCTGTCATGGTATTTTCTTAAAGATGAGAGATGATGTTAGGACTGATGGATATTGGTTTTACTAAATCAGTTTTCCAGATTTTTATTGAAATTGTGCTTCAAAGGTAAATAGCTAAAAATACAGAGGACAGGATACATGAGATTTAGCCTGTGCAGCAGGAAAAAGGAGTTAAGAGAAAGTTCAGGGTACATCCTAAGAGTGAGGCTCACAGTTTATTTATAAGCTGCAGATCAAGAAGAGGCATAGACTATTCAAAAGGAGAGAGGTATTTTTCTTCGTAACCAGGCAAATTTGTGATCTGCCAGATCAGATGTATGAATGTCATCAATACCTGCCGCACCTCCCAGCCCCACCAAGCAGTACCCCTGGGATGAGCTAGTTGCTGGGGAAAACTGTAAGTGACTAGGGGAGAGCTGCTGAGCAAGGCCACTCATGAAACATATATGTGGACACTTCTGTAAAAGCACTTCCCAGATGGCCCAGTGGTAAAAAATCTGCCTGCCAATGCATGAGACACAGGAGATCACTGGGTGGGGAATATCTCCTGGAGGAGGAAATTAGCAACTCACTCCAGTATTCATGCCTGGAGAATCCCATGGACACAGGAACCTGGAGGGCTTCAGTCCAGGAGGTCGCAAAGAGTCAGTCACAACTGAGCACCCACGCCCTTTTCCCTTCTGTGAAAATGTTGACCCTGGATCAGAAGGTGACTAGAGGAAGAAGAAAAGGGGAAAGCAATTTGAAGGTAGAATAAGTCATAGCTTATGCAAACATCGTCACTGATAAAAGCCAGAGAAGGGTTGACTTAATAACCTTCCTACTCTGTCAACAGTTTTATTTGCTGACAAAAAAACGGGCATCAGTGAAGGAGAGATTTATTCCTACCCTGAGTCTAATAGGACTCTCCTTTCAGGGGCACATGGGCTCTGGGTCTTTGATGAATCCATCTGCTAGAACTGCCAGCAAAGGAAAAAAAGGAGATACAGCACAGCAACTACAGGACTACCGCAGCAGCCTCCTCTGTGAATCACTTGACCCCCTGGGCAGAGATGGGCACCTTGCTGCTTCCAGTCACTGCAGGGCTATTGGCTTTCAATAATCATTAGCCATTTCCTGTTCACTGGATTGCATACAAAACAGATTCAGCAAAGGGTTAGCTGCCTACCCACTCTAGGACTCTCGGGAGTTAACACTCATCTGGGCAGTAACTTTCCATAAGGGCAGCTGGAGGACTTTTTTTTTTTGGCTAAGTAAATTGTGTGGCTCACGTTTGTAAGGGGGATGGGGTTTGGTGGATACCCAAGTGTGACAGGTGTTTATTTTGTATTAAGCTAGGATAATTTGTTATATGAAATGGCCCTGGAATATAAAAATGGCCTCAATTCAACTTTTGAACCAAATATTTGCACTTTGAAGTAATTAGCAGCTAGGACAATAACATCTGGGACATTTGTAGCATATTTTAAGGAAATTTATAGTCATGGGCTCAATGACATTTATTGAACTCTGTTAGCCCAGTTTCAAACAACTGCCCACTCTCACTCTGCTGATTGAAAAACAGTTAGAAAGAGGGCAAATGACCTGCTCTGGATGAGTGGCTTAATGGCAATGAGGATTAGAACTCAGAGACGCTGATCAGGTTCCAGGGATGCGACCTTTGAGGCATAGCAGAGGTTACATTGCCAATGCCAGCCCCTGTTTGCCATGAGTGATACCTGGAGAAATCTGTGGACTTCAAGGACATGATGTTGCTTCCATTAATAATACTTACCAGGTTCTTTATTCAGGGGTTATGGATTATTCACAGGTCATCATTGTGAGTGAAGCCATTGCACTGATCATATGGTAGTGATTAATATTACATTAATACCTAGGATAATAGAATAAATACATTTTGGCCAGAAAGGTTGTCCAAACTGAATGGATGGTGCATGCAGCTTCTAGAAAGCAGCAGATTTGCCAGTCTTCTCCTCTAGGTCTTGCAGTGAATATGTTAGGGAAGCCTGAGGACACAGATAGGGAAGAGCATAAAATAGAGCTGCCTGTCAAAGAGAACCGAGTTCTCATTTGGAACAGGAATAACTGACTCTATTATGAGCTGGAGGACTTGAGAAAGAAGCTTGCAAGGTGATAATCTCATAATCCAATGCATTACTGTGCATGAGTCCTGTCACAGACCTTTACTCTCTTCTCTTCTCCACCTATGGAGAAAATCTGCATGCATTAGCAACTCAGTGTAACTTCATCTTACTGCAACACATAAAGATATTTATTGGCGAAACACCTCACTGGGGTGTTTTCTTAGAAAAATGAAGGCCATCTGTGCAGGCGTCTCCGGGTAGCACTTCTTTCTTGTCTTCTGTTCTGCAGAATTGCACCACTTTGTACTTGCTCACTTTCGGCACAGAAGCAATTTTGTAAATGGTGCACTCAAATGCTCTGATGAAGTTATAACTGATACAGGCACTGAGACGAAGACGCTGCACTGAAAAATGGGGCACGTCAAAGGAAACTGATTCGTAATCATAAAATGTGGATGAGGAGGCAGAAGTGGTGAGTGTACTGCGGGCTGTCAGTTACCCACTTCCAGGTTTGTCCACAGCCCGAGGGAACCCTATCTTGTCAGAAGTGCTTGCGGATGCTAATCTGTCTACACTTGTTCAATGTCAAACTGTATCAGAGGGTTCAGTCTCCTTTTGGACTTCAGCAGTCACCTCCTAGCTCTGTTAGATCTCCTTTGGTCAAATGAGCTTTAAAGCTGTCAGGCTCTTCTGTCTCTTTCCCCATGGAACGGGAAATGTGGGCATGTGCTGTTTACCGCTTTTAGCTGTGACCTGATAGATCTTTGATATGAAATTCCAGTCACCTCCCGGAAAACACACAATCCCCCACACGCCATCTTTCCATGCCCCTCTGTCTAACAACCTTTCCTGCCTGGGTCAGTGATTTTCCTTCTGGTCGTGGGGTACAATTGCTTTACCTTTTCCTATTGTATATTTTTCTTATAAGTGCTACTCTTCTCCCTGGGTACTTTTTCCTCTTTACCTCCATGCATATCCCTTTCTCTTTTTCTCAGCAAATCAAATCCTTCTCTAAGATGAATCATCTCACAGACCTTTCAATTTCTTACTATCTGAGACTTTCTTTTTAGATGTTATTTTATATGAAATAACCTACAAATCCTACCATGACAAAATACTGAATGAACAATTTTTTTTAAACCTCTCCTATAAATGCATAGATGAGTTCACAAGATGTAATCTTTAGCGAGCAAGTGAATTAAAAAGCCCTATCTGACACTGTGTGTGTGTGTGTGTGTGTGTGTGTGTGTGTGTGTGTGTGAAGGAAGGGTGGTTTCCAGAAGTCATGATAACCTGGAAATTTAGATGATAGCACCATGGGGGGACCAACGACAAGTTTTGGGCCCTATATGAGGTAGCAATTGGTACTGAAACCTTTATGGTGGGACTCTTGAAGGCAGCACCCTCCATAAAAGAGTGACTAAAAAAATCAATCTACTCACCCTCACAAGGAGTCTTCTAAAACTAAGCATGTTTGCTGCAGGTCAGTCTCTTATGAATAATTTTATAGTCGTTGCCTTGTTGTCTCATAGATTTATGGTTCAGATGTATACTGCATTGCATGATTTATGAACCCACAAGTTGAAAACCAACAGGTCAGTGAAACCCAGGAACTCATGAACACCTGGGAAAAATCAACACTCAACCCAGGTCACAGAAGTTTCCCACAAAAATGGACACTCTAAAGATGAGCTCATGATTGAAGAGTATAAAACATTTAAGGAAATAATTCACCCTGAACTAGAATTGGCAAATTGGCAAATAATTCACCCTGAACTAGAATTGGCAAAGATAATAAACAATCATCAGGATCATAACCTGAAGAAATTCAGATTATGAAATTAGATTACATATATTCAGATTATGAAATTCAGATTATGAAGATAGATTACATCCATCTATTAGACTTTTAAAAGGTGAATAAAAATGACTAAAAGAAAAAATATAGAAGAACAAGATACGGATAGTATCAAAGAGACAGAACCTCTAGAAATTTACATGTCATCATTTAAATAAAAATACAGTGAATATATTAAACCAAATATTAGATACAGCTGAAAAGTGAATTAATGAACTGAAAAAATATATCTGAAGAAAACTACTTATAATGCAACTCAATTAAAATTATGGATAATGTGCCCTTATATGTGGAATCTAAAATAGGACACAAATGAACCTATCTATGAAACAGAAACAAAATCAGAGACATAGAGAATAGATTGGTGTTGCAAAGAGGGAAGTGGGGTGAGAGAGGGTAGGAGTGGGAGTTTGGA
Source organism: Bos taurus (assembly GCF_002263795.3). Lineage (NCBI taxonomy): Eukaryota > Metazoa > Chordata > Mammalia > Artiodactyla > Bovidae > Bos > Bos taurus. The sequence goes on along the minus strand of NC_037336.1, from coordinate 22,751,826 downwards.
ATTAGCAGATGCGAATTGGTATCTGTAGATAATGAATAAACAACAAGGTCCTTCTGTATAGCACAGGGAACTATATTCAATATCCTGTGATAACCCATAATAGCAAAGAATATGAAAACAAATGTATATTTATCCATTTGGAATCTGTCCACAATGTGGGAGACCTGAGTTCAATCCCTGGGTTGAGAAGATCTCCTGGAGAAGGGAATGGCAACCCACTCCAGTATTCTTGCCTGGAGAAGTCCATGGACAGAGGAGCCTGGAGGGCTACAGTCTATGGGGTCTCAAAGAGTCAGACACGACTGAGCGACTAACACACACACATACACATATACACACATACACACATACACATACACATATATACACACACACACACACAAGTCACTTTGCTGTGCAGAAGTAGTTAACACAACATTTTAATTCAACTGTATTTCCATAAAAAATAAATATATAAGAATTACGGATGATACGAACTAGCAATAAACATAAAGAATAGACTGAGATGCTTTAACATATATGTCTAATACAAGTTCCAAATGGAAGAAATAGAGTAGAATTCTCCTTAAAAGAAATGATTACATACATTTCTTCTTTGCTGTAACTACATATCACATACATATCACTACATATCATAACTACCGATCCGTTTAGCCATCTATTCATCCATCTACCTTTTCATTAATCCTTCCTTTCTATATATTCACTCAATAAACATTTATTCAGGTATATACTTGCCTTTTATGTTGTGTTATGTGCTTTGTGCACAGAAATAAAAATCTAATCCCATACTTACACTTCCAAAAATTGCTTAATGTTGTGTAATCATCCTTAGAATGATCAGAAACTCTCAAAGGGAGGAAACTAAAGTTTAATTAGGATCTCAGTCAGGTTACCACTCAAATGCTACATTATAGTACAAGTACAAAAGAGTAAAATTATCCGGAGGGAAAATGAAAAGAGAGAAGGACATTTGTGTAGGTATATAAACGTGTGCATAAACACAGCAAGAAGAAAATATCCAAGTGCCATGAGCCATGGATGATGTTGCCTTCAGCAAGTACCTCCGAATGTTGGGTTTCTTACTGAAACCTTCATTCCTGAGGAATCTGAGTTCTTGATGTCCAATCTGTCTTGTAAGACTCTTCCACTAATTTTTATTCTTGACTTAATAGAGGCACCTTAGGATCAGCTGAGTTCTAGCCACACTCCTTCATGCCCCCATTTTGTAGCAGGATCAAACATCTTTTTTTTTTTTTGCTGTTTTATCTAGTGTCTTCAATAGGACTAAATGAACACATGAATGTTGCCACCTGTCTTATGTGGGATTATTGTTAAATCCTTTGAGAAAATAATTCTCCTTTGGATATTTAAAACTCCAAGTCAACAGAGTAAAAAATCATGGAAACTGGGAGTAAATATTTTGTAAGTCTTTGGGTATAATTGTAAGAGATGCCAATCTCATCCATATCTGGATGCTGGGACTCATGTCATCTAGCCAGTCCTCTTCAGAGCATTTACCATATCCTATAGGACAGCATTTCAAGCTTGAAAACTGTTATGTACAAGTTGACATGATGACTGAGTATTTAATAAGCAATTCCAGCTACATCTGGGTGATGGGGAAACAGATATGATTAGTGAATTTTTAAATGCATTGGTTTATTTCTATTTATAATAAAAGGACTTTCTTGGCTAGAAGCAATGTTGTGTGGCATTCCATGAGAATGAAAAAGCCATCTAGTGAGTCCATGGCTGGTGTTACTTGAAAAAGACGCTCCAATATCGAAGTAATATCCAAGTTCAGAATAAGTATTTGTTCCAGGGGATGTAGCAGGATTCAGCATAATCAGTCTTCCACAAGATAACTTCATGATTCAATTAAGTATTCTACCATATTGAAAGGTGTGGGCTGTTTTTAGCAGATTTGGTGGGACAATAGCCAGAAAACCATAGTGAGAATAGGTCCTACTTGATGAGTCTGTGTATTACCTCTGTCCCTGCCAATGTGGATGACTGTGCAGAACCCCAGTGAACAAGGATAGCAAACTGGATAAAAGGCTAACATACCACAGGGTAGTTGAGCTCCACCTAATTACCAAGGCTCTTCTATGCAGTAAAGGCATTATAATCAGCATCAGTATGAGATACAGATACTCTCTTTGTCATCAATCCTCTGATCCTGTCTCTTCTAAGAACTTGACAACCCACCAAGTCAAACCAATCAGGATCTTTTGGGCAACATGGACAAAAAAATGTACTTGGAGCTCTGCCGGCTGGAAATATTTCTTTCCTTTACTTCCTTTCTCTTCAGGGCCACCCCAGAGTGGGCTCTAATATCCTGGTGGTGGACCTCTGCCACAGATCTCTCTTCCATATCACCCAGTCGTAGGAAACTTTCCATGAAGCAATATGAGCCCATGAAGTGAGCTGAGGGAGAGACACCCGCTTGGGAGGTGTAGCCCTGCTAGAAAAGTGGGCAGTGTCCTTTTTCAGTTTTTCCCTTGAGGATCATCCTAAGGCTGGTCTCTAAATACACCAGCTTCTCCTTGATTGTGTAGTACACTGCTTACACTTGTAGAGCTAGCTCTATCTGAAAACTCCAAGTTTATGACAGTCAACTTAGGAAAGAACCTTTGTATGCTATTACAAGTTAATCGCTAAAGGGATGTTGCCTATAAGCTTAAATTATATTTAATGGCCCATTTCTAGGTATCCTGCCTCCCAGGGAATGAACATTAAGCTAAAGTACCTTTGTTTAGCTCACGGAAAACATCTTGACCAGGCCCATCTGTAGGCCCAAAGACTGTAGGAAGGAGGAAATTAGCACATCCTTTCTTGAGTCTGACCGGAACCAGGAAATGTTTGACTTTAACCTTCCCCCTTTAAGTATAAAAGAAGCCTAAATTCTAACTCAGGCAAGATGTTTCTTTGGGTCATGAGTCCACCATCTTTTCAGTCTGCTGGCTTTCTGATTAAAGTTGCTATTCCTTGCCCCAACAGCTCATATCTTGATTTATTGCCCTGCTGTTCAGTGAGCAGTACGCATTTGGACTCAGTAACAAACTGAGGTTGCTGATCAGCAGATGTGCTATGTTAAGCAGGACTCAGTGACAGGCAAAGAATCGTTTTCCAAAAAAGTAGCTGCACACTTAAGAGGACATGGCTTTCTTCAAAATTCTTGGGAGCCTTCACTGTGACTCTTCTGCTGGGATTTTGACACAAGCTTAATACATTATCTTAATCTGCACAGGGTATTTAAACTGCCATAACATTGAATTGGATGAGGCACAGGGACCAAAGGACAGAGCTTTTACAGTATAGCTGGGACAAGACAAAAACTCTTCTCTTGCTCTAGGCCTTATTCAAATTAAGTAGAGTTTCAGGTCATCATATAAACTTGTTACTTTGTAAATATAGTATATATAGCTTCCCAAATACAAAAATCCCACCAAAAGTTGTATGTACATGAAACTGCAACTTATTTGGGGGATATATAAGAGGAAATCCTGTCTTGTACCAGGTTGCCTATCTGTCAAAAACTTTACTAAACTATCAGATCCTTCTAATTTTGTGACACCTACCTCCCATCTATGGAACCTATGTCTAACTTGGGCCTCCAGGCAACTTGCTATTTCATGCTCTTCAGGTTGTATTATTGTTATCATCAAAATGGTGGACCAGTGAGATGTTACAGAATAGGAAAAAGTCAAGATCCTTGAGTACTAAATTGTGGCACAGAGCTGGAAAGTTGAGATATCCTAGGGCAGATAACAAAGACATACTACTGTCTATTCCAGGGGATTCTAATGGTTTCTGGTATTTTTTTCTGCTTATAGAGATTTTAAAAAATTACTGGATCAGTAGCCGGTTACCAGGTACCATTGGCTATATTAATTTAGTCCATTAAAAAGATTATATCTGGAACAGCAGCATTTGTTGACATCTTCAACTAACTCACGTTATGAAAATTCACTTTTACTTTCTAGAATAAAATGTATTTTGCATAGCTAAACTAGAGAATTAATTGGGCATGTTAGAATTACACTCTGCATTTTCTAGCCTTCAATGGTAGCAATAATCTCTATGCTCCTAGGGGTATAGTATGGCTTTTGACTTACTATTCTGTACAAAAAGAGAGATACACAGGCTCCAGGTGGACTTATTTTTCTCTAGCTCTTACTGTATGAATTGGAAGTCTACTGTGATTATTTTTCCAGCTTCTGAAAGGTATGCAGACATTATGTTCAGGACCTGGGGAAATAACCATTGTAATGGGCTCTGGGTCACACATACCCAACTGTGAGAGAGTCTTGGGTGAAAATTTTCTTCATAACTTATAGTTCTCAAAGTATAATGCATTGAATATTTATGTCTGTGTATATTATAGAGGGGATTTTCTCACTGGGGAAAAAGCCTAGATACTTCATGAGATATAATTATTGGTATTTGGGGACTTGAAAGAGTTCAAGGAAATCTCAAAAGATGTAGGGTAAAAAAAAAAAAAAAAAACCTGCCAAAATAGGAAAAATTGTGAGGAGTCAGCAAATAGCAAACACACGTGAAAGCAGGATGAAAGTAAGGATTTCTCCAACGTCAGGAATTGAACTATCACCACTTCCAAATAACTGCATTGGCCTGGAGTAAGCTGGGGATGGGAATTCCCTAAACCTAAGTGTCTAGATTAAGCCTGGGAGGCTTGAAGGTGGCCTAAGTGGTCACAGGTTGGTAGCCTATTCTGGATCAAGGCTGAAGGAAAGCAAATCCTTGGTAAAATACCTTCATTTTAGACTCTGGTTTTCCACTCATTGTTGTTGCTTAGATTTTTGTGACGCCATGGACTGAAGCCCACTAGGCTCCTCTGTCCATGGGATTTCCCAGTCAAGAATACTGGAGTGGGTTGCCATTTCCTTTTCCAGGGGATCTTCCTGACTAGGGATTGAACCCTCGTCCCCTTCTTCAACAGGCAGATTCTTTACCGCTGAATCAGCAGGGGAACCCTTCCACTCAATAAGATCAATCAAATATAACCCTACAGTCAAAGATTTGCCAAAATGCAAAGGAACAAGCTACATGAGTGAGACAGCCTAGATAATCTATGATGTATTAGACCCTGAAGACTTTTGACATGGGAACAATAAAATAGACTTCTGTTAAGATGTGGAGCATAAAATGATATTCTATAAAATTAAAAAAACATAGAAGATGGAATAACCTAAATGCGCAAGCTCCAAGGCACTGTTTGACATGTCTGGGCAGGGTGGTGGGGATGAATTGGGAGATTGGAATTGACATATACTCACTTCTATATAGAATAGATAACTAACCAGAACTAGTGTATTTCACAGGGAACTCTACTCAATACTCTGTGGTGACATAGAGGTGATATTATGTATACGTATAGCTGATTCACTTTGCTTTACACCAGAAACTAACAACATTGTAAAGCAACTGAACTCCAATAAAATGCATTCATACATATATCATTCTTTTGTTCTATAAATCAAAAAATAAAATGTCTGGGCACATATACAAGATTATGAAATACAATTTTTGGAAATGAAAAGTGTAATTGTTGAAAAATGAACAGATGGGTTAAAGAACAGATTTAACATAAGGTAAGAGAAATAGTTACCTGGGAGGCAAACCTGAGGGAATTAGCTAGAATGCAACACAGAGAAGTAATGAGGTGTAAAATCTGAAAGAAATGTTAAGAGATGTGGAGGTTAGGAAGAGAAGGTGTAACATCATGTTACTTGAAGTGTAATATATGGAACAATAGCAATAGTTTTCCACTCGGAAAACTCAGTAGTGGCCACAGGATTGGACAAAGTCAGTTTTCATTCCAATCCCAAAGAAAAGCAATGCCAAGGAATGTTCAAATTACTGTACAATTGCACTCATTTCACATGAGAGCAAGATTATGCTCCAATTCTTTCAAGCTAGGCTTCAGCTGTACATGAACTGAAAACTTTAAGATGTACAAGCTGGAAATGCAGAGGAAGCAGAGATCAAATTGCCAACATACACTGGATGATAGAAAAAGCAAGGGAATTAAAAAAAAACATGGACTTCTGCTTCATTGACTACACTAAAGCCTTTGTCTGTGTGGATCACAACAAACTGTAATATTCTTAATGAGTTGGGAATACCAGACCACCTGATCTGCCTCCTAAGAAAGCTGTATGCAGGACAAGAAGCAACAGTTAGAATTGGACATGGAACAAGAGGCTGATTCAAAATTGGGAAAGGAGTATGTCAAGGCTGTATATTGCCACCCTGCTTATTTAACTTATATGCAGAGTACATCATGCAAATTGCCAGGCTGGATGAATCCACAACTTGAGATATGCAGATGATACCACTTTAATGGCAGAAAGTGAAGAGGAAATAGAGAGCTCTTGATGAAGGTGAAAGAGGAGAGTGAAAAAGTTGGCTTAAAATTCAACATTCAGAAAACTAAGATCATAGCATCTGGTCCCATCACTTCATGGCAAATAAATGGGGAAAATGTTGAGACAGTGTCAGATTTCATTTTCTTGAGCTCCAAAATCACTACAGATGGTGACTGCAGCCATGACATTGAAAAAATGCTTGCTCCTTGGAAGAATAGTTATGACAAACCTAGACAGTTTATGAAAAAGCAGAGAAAGGTCCGTATAGTCAAAGCTATGATTTTTCCAGAAGTCATGTATGGATGTGAGAGTTCGACCATAAAGAAGGCTGAGTGCTGAAGAATTGATGCTCTTGACTGTGGTGTTGGAGAAGACTTTCAAGACTCCCTTGGACAGCAAGGAGATCGAACCAGTCGATCCTAAAGGAAATCAGTCCTGAATATTCATTGGAAGGACTGATGCTGAAGCTGAAACTCCAATACTTTGGCCACTTGATGCAAAGAGCCAACTCACTGGAAAAGACGCTGATGCTGGGAAAGATTGAGGGCAAGAGGAGAAGGGGATGACAGAGGATGAGATGGCTGGATGGCATCACCAACTCAATGGACGTGAAGTTGAGCAAACTCAGGGAGACACTGAAGGACAGGGAGATTGGCATGCTGCTGTTCATGAGATGGCAAAGAGTAGAACACAGCTCAGTGACTGAACAACAACAACCACCACTTAGAAGATTGTCAGGAATTCAGACTCAGCATCCCTAATGAATTCTTGAATTTGAATGTGCATTAGTTAATAAACTCCCCAGGTGGTTCATATGTGCCCAGAGGTTTGAGAAACTGTGTGAACAAATGCATGGTTTGAATCTCAGACAGAGACTATAAACAGAATGGAGAAGCAATGTTCTGATAGATAGTGAATTGATGGATGACATGAATTTACTTACACCAAGAAGTTTAAATCAGAGGAAATTTACACCTCGAAAGATTGTAATCAAACTAGAACACCAAAACCCAAAAATAAATCCTAGAGAGAAAAGACAGTTAGAAATTTGATGTCTATAGTGACTTCAATAGCAACAATAGAAGTATAAAAATGTGGAATGATATCTTCAAAGTGCTGGGCGGTGGGGGTGGGGTGGGGTGGAGGGGGGAAGATATCTTTCTTGTATCCACCAAAACTAGCTTTTAAGAATAAAGGCAAAATAAAGACATTGTCAGATAACCAAAAACAAAGAGAATTTATCAACAGATCTATACTTAGGAACTTTTGAGGGAAGCATTGAAGGAAGAAGAAAGATTATTCCAGAAGGGACGCAAGGAGTAGTGAGCAAAGAAACTGATAAACTTGTAAATAAGTCTAAACAAACATGATCTGTATAAAATTGTATCTAATTTGTTAGAATTAAAGAAAGAACAGAATTAAAATACTTGACAACTAATATTATGAAATTGGGTGGAGTAGTTAAAGTATTTTTAAATCTTTGTGTCATCTGGGTTAAGTTCAATATGTTAACCATGCACTGCACTGTGCTAGGTATTCACTATGATGTTCCAAGGAAAACCCCTAGAAGAATAGAAATGAATGGTATACATTTTCAAAAGAAAGTGCAATCACCTGAAGAGTGCATAACTTCCAGTTTTACTTTAAAATAAAATTGTTTACATTGATTTTAAATGTATCTAGTATGGAATCAAAGTAAGATAGCATTTGAGAGACATCACCACTTGTTTAAAAGATATAAGAATAAGATTTTCATTAATAGCCGGAAATTTTATATTGTTCTAGTTTTCATTTTAGGCTAGGTTTGCATTTCCTCTTTCTGAGATATATATATATTTTACTGAAGTATAGTTGATTTACAATGTTGTATTCATTTGTTCTGTAAAGTGATTCAGTTATACATGCATATGTATGTATATATATATTCTTTTTTACATTCTTTTCCATTATGGTTTGTCATAAGATATTGAATATAGTTCCCTGTGCTATAGAGTAGGACCTTGTTGTTTATCCACACTATATAATACTTTGCCTCTGCTAATCCCAAGCTCCCATTCCTTCTCTTCCCTACCCCACCCCCTTGGCAAGCACAAGTCTATATCTGTACATTTCTCTCTTCCTTCAAAATTTATAGTAATATATAGCCGACCCTCTGTATCTGCCATTTTCTGCATCCTCAGATTCAACCAACCGTGGATCAAAAGTGGTTTTAGTCTGTGGATGTGAAACCCGCAGATATGGAGAGCTGGCTGTATTCATTGTACTTCAAGGGACTTGAGCAACTGTGGATATTGGTATCCACAGAGACACCTAGAACAAGTCACCCTCAGATACTGAGGGACAATGGTATTTCCTGGTGGGAGGGTTTTAACTGGTCTATCACAACTCTTCCCATAATTAAAAGTGCTTCACTCAATATGTCAGCAAATTTGGAAAACTCAGCAGTGGCCACAGTTCTGGAAAAGGTCAGTTTTCATTCCAATCCCAAAGAAAGGCAATGCCAACGAATGCTCAAACTACTGCACAATTGTGTTTATTTAACATACTAACAAGGTACTGTTCAAAATCCTTCAAGCTAGGCTTCAGGAGTATGTGAACTAATAACTTTCAGATGTACAAACTAGGTTTAGAAAAGGCAGAACTAGAGATCAAATTGCCAACATTTGTTGGATAATCGAGAAAGCAAAGAAATTCCAGTAAAACATCTATGTCTGCTTCATTGACTATGCTAAAGCCTTTGACTGTGGAAAATTCTTAAAGAGATGGGAATACCAGATCACCTTACCTGTTTCCTGAGAAACATGCATGCAGGACAGGAAGCAACAGTTAGAACCGGACATGGAACAACAGACTGGTTCAAAATTGGGAATGATGTACATGAAGGCTGTATATTGTCACCCTGCTTATTTAACTTCTATGCAGTGTACATCATGTGGGATGCAGGGTAGAATGAATCACAAGCTGGAATCAAGGTTGTCAGGAGAAATATCAACAACTTCAGCTAATGCAGACGATACCACTCTAATGCCAAAAAGTGAAGAGACCCTAAAGAGCCTCTGATGAGAGTGAAAGAGAAAAGTGAAAAAGACAGCTTGAAATTTAACATTAAAAAACTAAGATCATGGCATATGACCCCATCACTTAATGGCAAGTAGAAGGGGAATATGTGGGAGCAGTGACAGATTTTATTTTCTTGGGCTCCAAAATCACTGCAGATAGTGACTGCAGCCATGAAATTAAAAGACACTTGCTTTTTGGAAGGGAAAGCTATGACAAACTTAGCATATTAGAAAACAGAGACATCACTTTGCTGACAAAGGTCCATATAGTCAAAGGTATGTGTGGATGTGAGAGTTGGAATGAATAAGCACCAAAGAATTGATACTTTCAAACTGTGGTGGTGCAGAAGAGCCTTGAAAGTCCTTTGGGCTGCAAGGAGATCAAATCAGTCAATCCTAAAGAAAATCAACCCTGAATATTCATTGGAAGGACTAATGTTTGAAGCTGAAGCCCCAATACTTTGGCTACCTGATACAAAGAACAGATTCGTTGGAAAAGACCCTGATCCTGGGAAAGATTGAAGGCAAAAAGAGAAAGGGGTGGCAGAGGATAAGGTGGGTAGATAGCATCACCAACTCAAGGACATGAATTTGAACAAACTCTGAAAGATAGTGGAGGACAGAAGAGCCTGGAGTCCTACAGTCAATGGTGGGGAGGGGGTCACAGAGTCACATGACTTAGCCACTGAACAACAACAACAGTTTTTATTTCCTATGCCACTTTATTTTACTAAAATTTAAAATCTCATTTCCATTACACTTATTAGTGCACAGTTGATCAAAACAAGACATGTATTCCATCAGTTCAGTTCAGTCGCTCAGTAGTTTCCAACTCTTTTCGACCCCATGAATCACAGCACGCCAGGCCTCCCTATCTATCACCAACTCGTAGAGTTTACCCAAACTCATGTGCATCGAGTCGGCGATGCCATCCAGCCATCTCATCCTCTGTCGTCCCCTTCTCCTCCTGCCCCCAATCCCTCCCAGCATCAGAGTCTTTTCCAATGAGTCAACTCTTCACATGAGGTGGCCAAAGTATTGGAGTTTCAGCCTCAGGATCAGTCCTTCCAATGAACACCCAGGACTGATCTCCTTTAGGATGGACTGGTTGAATCTCCTTGTAGTCCAAGGGACTCTCAAGAGTCTTCTCCAACACCACAGTTCAAAAGCATCAATTCTTCGGTGCTCAGCTGTCTTCACAGTCCAACTCTCACATCCATACATGACTACTGGAAAAACCATAGCCTTGACTAGATGGACCTTTGTTGACAAAGTAATATCTCTGCTTTTTAATATGCTATCTAGGTTGGTTGTAACTTTCCTTCCAAGGAGTAACCATCTTTTAATTTCATGGCTGCAATCACCATCTGCAGTGATTTTGGAGCCCAAAAAAATAGCAAGAGAACTCCAGAAAAATATCTATTTCTGCTTTATTGACTATGCCAAAGCCTTTGATTGTGTGGATCACAATAAATTGTGGAGAATTCTGAAAGAGATGGGAATACCAGACCACCTGACCTGCCTCTTGAGAAACCTATATGCAGGTCAGGAAGCAACAGTTAGAACTGGACATGGAACAATAGACCGGTTCCAGATAGGAAAAGGAGTACGCCAAGGCTGTATGTTGTCACCCTGCTTATTTAACTTCTATGCAGAATACATCATGAGAAACACTGGGCTGGAAGAAGCACCAGCTGGAATCAAGATTGCCAGGAGAAATATCAATAACCTCAGATATGCAGATGACACCACCCTTATGGCAGAAAGTGAAGAGGAACTAAAGAGTCTCTTGATGAAAGTGAAAGAGGAGAGTGAAAAAGTTGTATTAAAGCTCAATATTCAGAAAACTAAGATCATGGCATCTGGCCCCATCACTTCATGGGAAATAGATGGGCAAACAGTGGAAGCAGTGTCATATTGACCAATATAGTTAAACACACAAAGTAAAATTTTGTTGCTAATGCACCCTTTATTGGGACAGTACTGCTCAGTTTCAATGAATTTATGTATCCAAGAGTTGCTGGAAAGACACAAGATTCAGCAGTTATTGTATTCCTGTTTTGTGTTTTTTAAGATACAAATCCTGTGACTTCCCCGGTGGTCCAGGGGTTATGACTCCATGCTTCCTCTGCAAACGATCCCAGGTCAATCCCTGTTTGAGGAACTTAAGATCCAAAGGAGCCAAAAAACAAAATTTCTACTTTCCTTTCCTTCCCTTGTTGAATGTTTGTAAATTATCTGTGAGGAATAAAATTAAATGGTTATGCTTTTGAGGTGCCAGACTATAGGAACACCAGTGACAGTTGCAAGTCCAAGACACTCCAAGTGAAAGAGGGATTTTACATGGCTGAGAAATCTCCTGCCCAGCAGTGCTTGCTTTTCCAAGCATCTCTAGTGTATTCTGCAATGGCTCAGGGGGTATAGAATCCAACTGCAATGCAGGAGAGACAGGATTTGCGGGTTTGATCTCTGGGTTGGGGAGATCCCCTGGAGGAGGAAATGGCAACCCACTCCAGTGTTCTTGCCTGGAGAGTTCCAGGGACAGAGGAGCCTGGCATGCTACAGTCAATGGTGTCGCGAAGAGTCGGACACGACTGAGCAACTAAGCACGCACCAGTGTATTCCAAGCATAATACATTCCTTACTACACCCCACTCTTGAAGAATGCACTGACTTCCTCCGCTTCTGTGAATGAATTTTATCAGTCCTTGTATTAGTTTTCTATTGCTGCATAACAAATTACTACAAATCTAAAAGCTTAAAACAACATTCACTCTTGAGTGCACAGTTCTGTAGATCAGAAGTCTGGGTGGGTTCAACTACATTCTATGTAAAGATCTCAGAAGGCTGAAATCAGGATCATAGCTAGGCTGGGCTGGACTCTTATCTGGAGTCTCTGGGAAATAATCTACTTCCAGACTCACTCATATTGTTGGCAGAATCTAGCTCCTTGAGGCTGTGAATCAGAAGTTCCCTGTTTCCATGCTGGTTGTCAGTAAGAGGTGGGTCTTTGCTCCCAAAGGCTATTTGCATTCCTTTTCATGAGGCCATTTCATCTTTAATTCAGCAATGGCACACTGAGTTCTTCCCATTCTCTAAATTTCTCTGACTTCTCTTGTGCTTTTGGTTGGAGACATGATTTTAAGAGCTCGTGATTAGTTCGGGCATGCCTTGATCATCTTCCTTTCTTAAGATTAACTACGCCAGCATTTATTGCTTGTAGACTTTTGGATCGCAGCCATTCTGACTGGCGTGAAATGGTACCTCATTGTGGTTTTGAGAAAAGGGAACCTTCTTACACTGTTGGTGGGAATGCAAACTAGTACAGCCACTATGGAGAACAGTGTGGAGATTCCTTAAAAAACTGGAAATAGAACTGCCATACAATCCAGCAATCCCACTGCTGGGCATACACACCGAGGAAATCAGACTTGAAAGAGACATGTGTACCCAAATGTTCATCGCAGCACTGTTTACAATAGCTAGGACATGGAAGCAATCTAGATGTCCATCAGCAGATGAATGGATAAGAAAGTTGTGGTACATATACACAATGGAGTATTACTCAGCCATTAAAAAGAATACATTTGAATCAGTTCTAATGAGGTGGATGAAACTGGAGCCTATTACACAGAGTGAAGTAAGCCAGAAAGAAAAATACCAATACAGTATGCTGCTGCTGCTGCTGCTAAGTTGCTTCAGTCGTGTCTGACTCTGTGCAACCCCATAGACGGCAGCCCGCCAGGCCCTGCTGTCCCTGGGATTCTCCAAGCAAGAACACTGGAGTGGGTTGCCATTTCCTCCTCCAATGCATGAAAATGAAAAGGGAAAGTGAAGGCGCGCAGTCGTGTCTCTTAGTGACCCTATACTAACGCATATATATGGAATTTAGAAAGATGGTAACAACAACCCTGTATGTGAGACAGCAAAAGAGACACAGATGTATAGAACAGTCTTTTGGACTCTGTGGGAGAGGGAGGGGGGGATGATTTGGGAGAATGGCATTGAAACATGTATAATATCATATAAGAAACGAATCACCAGTCCAGGTTCGATACAGGATACAGGAAGCTTGGGGCTGGTGCACTGGGATGACCCAGAGGGATGGTATGGGGAGGGAGGTGGGAAGGGGGTTCAGGATGGGGAACACATGTACACCCATGGCGGATGCATGTTGATGTATGGCAAAACCAATACAATATTGTAAAGTAAAAAAAAATAATAATAAATAAATAAGAAAAAAAGATCAACTACGCCAAAGAGTTGGACCATAAAGAAGGCTGAGCACTGAAGAATTGATGCTTTTGAACTGTGGTGTTGGAGAAGACTCTTGAGAATCCCTTGGACTGCAAGATCAACCCAGTCCGTCATAAAGGAAATCAATCCTGAATATTCTTTGGAAGGACTGATGCTGAAGCTGAAGCTCCAATACTTTGGCAACATGATGTGAAGAGTTGACTCATTTGAAAAGACCCTGGTGTTGGGAAAGATTGAGGGCAGGAGGAGAAGGGGAAGATAGAGGATGGGATGGTCAGATGGCATCACTGACTCAATGAGCATGAGTTTGAGCAAGCTCTGGGAGATGGTGAAGGATGGGGGACTGATGTGCTGCAGTCCATGGAGTCACAGAGAGTCAGACATGACTGAGCTACTGACAACAACAGCAATGCCAAAGGATATAACATAATCACAGAAATGAAGCATCATCATATCAATAGGTTCTGGAGATTAGAGCAGAAAAGTTCTGCCTACCATAGCCTCCCTTCTTGCTTCCTCCCCAATTTCACACTCTTTGCAAGTGTAAAATACATCCATCTGTGAGAGCCCACCTATTAAAAAAACCACACCAAACCTCATACTAAATGGTGAAAGTCTGGAGGCTTTCTCCATAAAATCAGAAACAAAATAGGCATGTCTGTGCTTACCACTTCTACTGAACATTGTCCTGGGGTCTAGAGATGACAAGAAAAAGAAGTAAAAGATAATCCTTGAAAAGAAAGAAGGAAAGCTATCTTTATTTGAAGATAATATGATTTTTTTGTATGTAGACTTTTTTCCTAAGGAATCCTAAAACTGTTAGAAATTATAAATGAGTTCAGGAAGGTTGCAGGATACAAGTTCAATATAGAAAATTTAGTTGTATTTTTATACTCTAGCAAGAAACAATTCAAACATAAAGTTAAAACAATTCCATTTACAATAGCGTCAAAAAGAATAAATTACCTAGGAATAAATTTAACATAAAGGGTGTAAAACTTGTACTCTGAAAATTATAAAACATTGTTGGAGGAGATTTAAGAAACTTAACAAACTGAGAGATATTCCATGTTCGTGAATTTGAATATGCAATGTTAAAATGGCAATACTCTTAAAACTGACCTACAGATTCAAAGCAATCTCTGTCAAAATCCCAGCCAGATTTTTTTTTTTTTTTTTTACAGAAATTGACAAGTTGGGGATTTCCTGATAGTCCAGTGATTAGGACTTTGCCCTCTCACTGTTGAGGGCCTGGGTTTAATCCCTGGAGCTAAGATTTGACATGGTTCATCCAGAAAAAAAGAAAGGAAGAAAGAAATTGACAAGTTGATCCTAAACTTCATATGAAAGTGCAAAGGACCCAGAATAGACAAAATAATCTTGAAAAAGAAGAAAAATGGAGAACCCATACTCTCTCATTTCAAAACTTGCCACACAGCTGTGTGACACTGGCATAA
The DNA here is from genome assembly GCF_002263795.3 of Bos taurus. Lineage (NCBI taxonomy): Eukaryota > Metazoa > Chordata > Mammalia > Artiodactyla > Bovidae > Bos > Bos taurus. The sequence continues at coordinate 22,736,658 of NC_037336.1, read as the reverse complement.
AGATAGACATGTAATGGAATATGGTATATAGTTGAAAGTCCAGAGACAAATCTTTACCTTAATTGTCAATAGGTTTTCAATAAAGGTACAAAGACAATTCAAAATTGGGAAAGAATAGTATTTTCAATAAATGGTGTGGACACCTAGATATCCACATGCAAAAGAATGAAGCTAGGGTATTACTTCATGCACAAAAATGAACTCAAAAGAGATCATAGACCCAAATATGAGAGGTATAAAATTCTAAGGAGATAACACAGAAGTAAGTCTTCATGACTTAGGTAGCCATGTGGTTTCTTAGATATAAGACCAAAAGTGTAAGCAACAAAAGAAAAAATCAGGTACATTAGAATGACATGTAAAAAAATGAAATGAAAAAAAAAACTTTGTATTTCAAAGGACATGAAGAACTTGAAAATACAACCCAGAGAATGGGAGAAAATATTTGTGAAATATATATCTGATAAGAGGCTTATATTCAGAATATATAATAAACTCCTACAACTCAACCATAAAAAGTCAAATAACCCAATGAAAAAATTTGAAGACATTTTCTTAAGACTTATTTTTGTTGTTTTAGTCACGAAGTTGTGTCCGACTCTTTTGTGACCCTGTGGACTGTAGCCCATCCAGGCTTTTGTGTCCATGGATTTTCCATGTAAGAATGCTAGAGTGTATTGCCGTTTCACTCTCCAGGGGAGCTTCCTAACCCAGAGATTGAACCTGCACCTCCTGCATTGGCAGGTGGATTCTTTCCCAGCGAGCCACCAGGGAAGCCGCTCTCTGAAAACTACATACAAACAATATATACAAGTGGTTAATAAAGCATGTGCAATTAGGCATTAGGAAAATATTAGTCAAAACCATGACCTAAAACTTCATACCCACCAAAGTGACTTTAATTAAAAAGATGGGTAATAACAAGTGTTGATGAGGATGTGAGAGTAGGCAACTGTGTAGAGACAGAAAGTAGGTTAAGGGTTGTCTGTGGCTACGGTGGGGAAATACAAGTGACTGCTGATGGGTATGGGGTTTGGGGGGAGAGGATGAAAACATTTTGTAATTAGGTGATGGTGATAATTGCATAGTCTGAATATACTAAAAATCACTGAGGTAGTATACTTTTTCATTTTCATTTTATTTTTGGCTGTGCTGCATCTTTGTTGCTGCATGAGCTTTCTCTCTAGTTGTGGCGAGCAGGGGCTACTCTCCACTTGCAGCGCTCAGGCTTCTTATTGTGATTGCTTCTCTTGTGCTGTACTTGGGCTTCAGTATTGTGGCTCCCAGGCTCTAGAGCACGGGCTCAAAAGTTGTGGCGCATGGGCTTAGTTGCTCTGAGGTATTTGAGATCCTCCTGAACCAGGGATCAAATCCATCTCCTGCACTGAAAGGTGGATTCTTTACCACTGAGCTACAAGGGAAGCCCAAGGTAGTATCCTGAGTGTGCATGCTCAATCGTGTCTGACTCTGTGTGACCCCATGGACTGTAGCCCGCCAGGATCCTCTGTCCGTGGAATTTTCCAGGCAAGAATACTGGAGTGGGTTGCTATTTCCTTCTCCAGTATGATAGTATACTTTGATGAAAAGTGTGAGCTTTATGGAATGTGAATTATATCTCAACAAGTTGTTATTAAGATAAAAAAAAAATTTAACCTGGTATCAAGGTGTGAGTGACTGGGGTGGATGAGGGAAGTAGAATAACAGGTTAAAAGATTATTGATTTCAGTGTTAGTGCAAGATCAAACCAGTCAATTCTAAAGTATATCAACCCTGAATATTCATTGCAAAGACTGATGCTGATGCTGAAGCTCCAGTACTTTGGCCACCTGATGCGAAGAGCTGACTTCTTGGAAAAGACCCTGAAGCTGGAAAGGATTGAAAGCAAAAGGAGAAAAGGACATCAGAGGATGAGATGGGTAGATAGCATCAGTGGTCATGAATTTGAGCAAATTCTGGGAGATGGTGAGGGACAGAAGGCCCGGCATGCTGCAGTCCTTGGGCTCGCAGCTAAACTACAACAGACTGTTGATTTCAGTGTTTGTGATGGCGATAGGGAGAAAAATGCAAGAACCATAACCAAAGGGAGACTTAAAGGATGTAGCAATTCCAAGGACAAAAGTAAGAAAGCAGAGAAAAAGCTTTGTTCCTGAGTAACTCAGAAAATGGTTTGACCATGAAGAAGCAAGGAACAAGAGATAGGGGCAAACTGATGCTGAGTTTGGAGTGAGGAGTGGAATGTGAAAGAGTAAAAGAAAGATGGTCAAAAGTTGTTGCGGGACTTCCCTGGTGGCCCAGTGGATAAGACTCTGTGCTCCCAATGTAGGGGGCCCCAGTTCGATTCCTGATCAGGGAACAAGATTTCACATGCCACAAATCAGAGTTTGCATGCCACATGTGACAGATCCCACAGGCTGCGACTAAGATCCACACACCCAAATACATAAATAAGTAGTTTTTCAAAAAGCCACTGAGTGCCCTTCCTTAAATCAACAGCCAACATTTATTTAAAACTCACTACATGCCAGGTACTATTTTAAGCACTTGACACATATTAATTCAATTGAAACCTTGCAGCAACTGGAGGTAGGGACTACAAATATCTCTATTTTACAGATGAAGACACTGAAGCACTGGCAAGTTAAATAATTGCTCGAAGTAGAATCTGAATGTATGCTCTGAACTTCTACACTTCTATACAGCCTTTCTAGAGTTTAACAGTAACCATTTTACAAGTAACATTCATCCCTCAATTCACAATTATTCTTCACTGACCTATCGCCTACAGACAACAAACAAATCATCATAGAGAATTTTAGTCTTAATTTATGTAATTTGGTTTTGAAATCTACCTGGAAATGAAGCAAGCCACCTTGATGGCAAAACGAACTTGCTGCCACTGGAGTTTGGCGCTTGAGGCAGATGTGAAGGGCAAGTTTAGAGGGATTCCTTTACCAGCCCTTTACCAGATCCACATCAACTCATATCCCCTCTGAGACACTGCCATCCCCTGTGAGAGAAATTCTGCTCTATTGGTCTCCCTCTGGCTCCTGTAACATATGTAGAGGATTGTCTGTCTGGAAAGCTTGAGATTTTACTTCTAGGCATTATTAGTTTTGCAGCTATCTTTCTGCCACAATTCCTAAAATGTAATTTGCAGAAGTAATTGTTTCTTTACAAATGAGGGCTCACAGTATTCCCTTGATATTTAAAATAGCTTACCCCTATCACTCACTATGAGATAATTATGTTTCCTTTATTTCATTTTTCAAAAGGAAGCTACACTCTCTGGGGTGTATTTCTTTGAATGAGGGGTCTGGGGAAAGGAGTCATACACAACCTGCTGACCCAGGCAGGGGTGCATAAGAGAGTGCCTCCTTACCTGGAGATAAGGAGCCCTCATAGCCTGTGCTCAGCCCTCCTGCCTCGTTTGCGAAGCTTTTCCTGTTCTGGGTTTGATGTGTAATTCTTTGTTCTGCTTCAAGAATGTGCATATGGCACCATGACAACCCCACTGCTGTGTTTGTTCCTGGCAGGAAGGGAAGACGATCCTTTGCCTGCATCACAGGAGGGGTGCCTGCAGACCTATGTCTGCTGTGAGACCAGATGCACTGGCCATGGGGGACCAGTGCTCACTGTTGAGGATGATCTTGTTCTGTCTCTTTCCTGTGTGAGTGAAGTGTTGTTCTGTCCAGTGCCCATGAGGGTCTCGTCTTTCTTAGCAACCCTAATACCTGCAAACCATGCAGTGGCTTGACATCCTGGGCCACTGCTTCTGGTAATGGGAGCCTCAATGCAGGAAGACTCCCTTCCTGGAGGGGGTAACAAGTGTCACTTGCTTAACAATGGCCAATACCCTACTAAAGAAGCAAGGAGACCAAATGTTAAATTTGGTCTATTAGGCTAATATCAAGCCTTCAAAGTATTGTTTTAAAATACAGATAGCCAAAAGAAAAGCCATTTGTCATCCCATCATTAAAGCACAATCACTGATAAAGTTTAGGGGCTTATCTTTCCAGTTCTTTTCTTCCTCTGTAAATATACACTTTAAAAGTATTAGGTTTACAGACAAGCTGTCAGGAGAGTACAGTATAGAGGTTTCCACATACCCAGTTTCTCTATTATTAACATCTTGTATTAGTATTTGTTAAAATTAATAGAATAGTATTAATATAGTCAACTAAGCTATGTACTTTATTCAGAGTTCCATAGTTTTTACCCAGGATCCCGTCTCTATTTCAGGATCTCATCTAGGACACCACATTATATTAGTCATCCTTTCTCCTTAGGTCTTTCTTGGCTACCACAGTTTCTCACACTTCGCTTGTTTTTAATGACCTTTACAGTTCGAATCAGGGGTACTGATCAGGTATTTTGTAGAATGTCCCTTAGCTGGAACTCCTATGATGTTTTCTCACGATTAGATTGGAATCATGAGTTGTTGAAAGGAAGACCATTCTGATTCCATCAAATCAAGGGTACAAACTATACACATGACTTTTCACTGTTGAAGTTGACCTTGATCACCTGGATTAAGTGGTGGTTGTCAAGTTTCTCTACTGCAAAGTGACTGTTCTCTCCCCATCCCCATTCTGTCCTCTTTGGAAGGCAGTCACTATGTAACCCAAACTAATGGAGTGAGAAGATGTACTCTATTTCCTTGAGGGTTGAGTGTCAGTATGGATTATTTGGGATTCTTCTGCATGGGAGATTTTTTCCTCTTATCTATCTTTATTTGTTTATCAATGTGAACCTATGAATATACTTTGAATATATATGAATATACTTTTATATACTTTGGGTTGAAATTCAATATGGCTTTATTTTCTTGCTTAATTTTCTCCAGCTTTAGCTTTGGGAGCTCTTTTAGTTGGCTCTTGTGTCCTTGCCTTTTGACATAGCCTCCCTAATTATAAGTGTGTTTGTTTATTTGTTTGAGTACTTCCTTACTTTCTGGTTCTGTAAGATGGTGTAGGCTCACCTTCAGGGTTCGATCCCTGGGTTGGGAAGATCCCTGTAGAAGAGAAAGACTACTCACTCCAGTATTCTGGCCTAGAGAATTCCATGGACTGTATAGTCGATGGGGTCGCAGAGTGCACTAGACACTACTGAGCCACTTTCACTTTCAGTTCCACTTCACCTTCATGGCCTTGGTCCTAGTCAGTCATTTCTCCAAGGAACCCTGGTCCTTTTATTAGAGAAATGGTATTAGAAAGTAAGATCTGGGTGTTAGGTGTGCTTATCATTACTGGGGTGTCATTGCTTTCAGGCCCTTTCAGCTGACAGAGCAAGCGCATAATGGTTCAATTTTAGCACATGTATAGCATAATTAGAATTGTTAACTGGTACTCATATGGGAGGGAGAAGGCAGTGGCACCCCACTCCAGTACTCTTGCCTGGAAAATCCCATGGACGGAGGAGCCTGGTAGGCTGCAGTCCATGGGGTCGCTAAGAGTTGGACATGATTGAGCGACTTCACTTTCACTTTTCACTTTCATGCCTTGGAGAAGGAAATGGCAACCCACTCCAGTGTTCTTGCCTGGAGAATCCCAGGGACAGGGGAGCCTGGTGGGCTGCCGTCTGTGGGGTCGCACAGAGTCAGACATGACTGAATCGACTTAGCAGCAGCAGCAGCAGCAGCAGCAGCAGCAGCATATGGGAACCAATTTTGCTAACTATACCACAGTATTTCTATGCAGTTTCTTTTGCTTTTACTCTTATTGTTTCACTCATTTCTAAAGTTACTTAGCCAACACCTCTCCCCCTATTTCTTTCAGTGAAGTTGTTTCAAACGTTTATAATACAATTGGATTCTTTTATCACATTCTGCATTCCATGCTAGAATCAATCTCCTAAGTGATTTTTTTTTAATTGCATCAGTTGAGTTTTATTCTTTGTGCTGTAAAGTTCACTGAGTTTTGACAGGAGTAGGGGCTTCCTAAATTGCACTGGGAAGTGGTAAAGAATCCACTTGCCAATGCAGTAGACCTAAGAAACTCAGGTGTGATTCCTGAATAGGGAAGACCCCTAGGTTGGGAAGAATGGTAACCCACTCCAATATTCTTGCCTATAAAATTCCATGGACAGAGGAGCCTGGTGGGCTACAGTCCATGGGGTCGCAAAGGGTTGGACACGACTGAGCAACTGAGTGCACACACACACGCGTGTGCACACACACACATTATATATCCACCATTACAATTTAGTATAGAATAGTTTTACTGCTCTAACCCACCCGCCTCAAATCTCTGCCAATAATTGGTCTTTTGTTTTGCCTTTTTCAGAATGTCATAATTGAAATCATATAGTATGTAGCCTGTTCAGACTGACTTTTTTCCCTTAACAAAGTGCAGGGAATTCCCTGGTGGTCCATGGTTAAGACTCCATGCTTTCATTGCTGAGGGCATGTGTTCTATCCCTGGTTGGGGAGCTAAGATCCTGGAAGCCATGTGGTGCAACAAGAAAAGTGCATTTAAAATACGTTCACATATGTTTTATGGCTTGATAGCTCATTTCTTTTTATCACGAAATAGTATTTCACATTTTTGTCACTGAAGAAGTATTGTTGTTTATCCATTTATCTACTGAAGGACAAGTTGATTGCTTTTGATTTTCCCTTCAAAGCTGATGTAAATCTTTACATAAAGGTTTTTGTGTGGATATAAGTTTTTGGATTTTTTGAATGTGCACCAAGGCTCAGGTGGCACTAGTGGTAAAGAATCCGCCTGACAATGCAGGAGATGCAAGAGTCGCAGGTTCGATCCCTAGGTTGGGAAGATCCCCTGGAGTAGGAAATGGAAACCCACTCCAGTGTTCTTGCTTGGAAAATCCCATGGGCAGAGGAGCCTGGCAGGCTACAGCATGAGGTCACAGAGTTGGACATGACTGAGCAACTGGACATATTAGGAATGCAATTGTTAGGCTTGAAAGAAACTGCCTAACTCTCCCAAATTGCTATACCATTTTGCATTCTCACCAGGAATTAATGAGAGTTCTTGCTGTTCCACATCTTAAACAGCAATTGGGATGGTTAGTTTTTTTAATTTTAGCCATTATAACATCTGGGAGGAATATCTCATTTTTGTTTTAATTTCTACAGCTGTTGAGCATCTTTACATGTGCTTATTTGACACTTGTATACCTTCTTTGATGAGGTGTCTGTTCAGACTTTTTGCTCATTTTTTATTGGGTTGTTTGTTTTCTTATTGTTGAGTTTTAAGAGATCTTTGCATATTTTGGGTGTAAGTCCTTTATAATATATGTGAAAATATTATATAGATATTTTCTTCCTCTCTGTGACTTTTATTTTGATTTTCTTAACAGTGCGTTTGACAGAGCAGAGTTTTAAAATTTTAATAAAGTCAAACTTTTTTTTATGAATGATGATTTTTGTCATTTTATCTAAAAAGTCATAACCAAATCCAGGGCCACATAGATTTTTCTCTTTAGTCTTTTTTTATTCCTATTTATTTTTATCACATGAGATTGTAATCTATACAGTACTATAATTGCTTTTTATACTTATCAATATATGTTAATTATTGTGAATATGTGTGAATATTGTGAATATATGGGAATAATTTTTCATGTTGTTAGGTATTCTTCTGAGGCATTTGGCATTGACCTCCCAGTATTATCTTATATAGAAGTACCAGTAAGCCTTAAATCAACCTTCTAATGTTGAATAAGATTGCTGTTGTTGTTCTGTCACCCAGTCGTGTCCATCTTTTTGCAACTCCATGGACTGCAGCACACCAGGCGTCCTTGTCCCTCATCATCTCTCAGAGTTTGCCCAAGTTCATGTTCATTGTGCCAGCCACCTCATCCTCTGATGCCCTCTTCTCCTTCTGCCCTCAATCTTTCCCAGCATCAGGGGCTTTTCCAATGAGTCAGCTGTTCACATCCGATGACAAAAATACTGGAGCTTCAGCTTAAGCATTAATCCTTCCAGTGAATATTTAGGGTTGATCACCCTTAAGATTTACTGGTTTGATCTCTTTGCTGTCCAAGGGACTTTCAGGAGTTTTCTACAGCACCACAGTTCGAAGCCATCAGTTCTTTGGTGAAGATATTCTTAGGTTTATAGAATCGTTTTAATATACACATTTCTAAAAAGTTGTTTCAGGTTTAAATTTGTTAGACTAAATAAGGAATTTTAGTCTCTGGATTGAAGAAAAAATCTATATTCTTTTTCTTCTCTCTATAATTATGTAGTGCATCTATGCTATGTGTGAGGTTCATTAGTAGTTCACACCATTAGACTTTGGAGATGCTTCAGTGAACTGGAGTCCCTGCACTTCAGGAGGCTAGTGGAAGAGTCAAAACAAAAGAGAGCTAATATGATTTCTGATAGTAATAATTATAGCAAAGGATAATATAAAAGAGAGTAAAGGAGTAATGACAGACCATGGGTACTGGGACCCAAGACAAGGAGGAGAATGAACACATTAAAAACTAATACATTGGAAGAGGGTGATGTTAGGGGAAAAAAAAATCTTGCTGAGGTTTCTGAATTGCTATAGTGGCATTAAAGGAAGAGGGACTGGAGGTTAGAGAAAATATAGAGTTTGAATTCAAAGGAGAAGCAGTTCTGAGAGATGGTGATGTCCTCAATGCGATGTGGGAAGGAATAAATGGAATGACAAAGGCTATGATCAATGGAACGCTGAGGAACCAGGAGTCTAGGGCCCAGGAGGGTGATCCATATGAAGACGCACTGGCTGCTGGCTGTACTTGGAGAGCTGAGGAGTAACGTGAGCCATACACTCTGCAGAATAGAGTGGAGTGAATGGAGATGAGAGCTGACAGAGATGAGGACGGGCCACAGTGATACAGCCAAATGGCAAGGTTCTAAACTAAGCAGGCCTTACTATTAAGTAGGATAAAATAATGATCTGGAAGTGGAATGCATGATTTAAGAAAATGCTAACCCTACTTCAAGACCCTTGGGTATAAAGTTAGTTAGAGAGTGAGCTAGAATGATCTCCTGAAGGCTGATAATCTTTGGGAACAGCAATCTTAGTGGGGATAGGTTTTAAGACAGGGCAAAGGGATAGAAGATGCTTTTTGTGAATAGTTAACAGATGGAAGGGAGCTTGTTTTAGTGAAAAATTGGGGCAGGGAGAGGAAGCACAGAGAAATATTGAGACATGAATGGAGAACATAGAAAGTAAGATTTGCTTCTGTTTGGGGCTAGGTCCAAGGAAAACAACAGGCCTCAAGGTTTTAACAGAACCCTTGGTGTCAGTTGGAGGCAGTTGGAGGCTCAAGGTGAAGCTCATCATTGATACCTCATTGTGGCAGAGCTCATGTCAGGTCAAGTGGAGGTCATTGTTGGCAGAAGCTGTAAACAAAGCTGTACTGCTAAAATAAATGGCATAAACTAAACTGTAGGCAGTTGGTGATATTTGAAGGAGAACAAAACATTTTAGGCACTCTCAAGCCCTTCAGAAATACCCATTTATCCTCAAATAATTGATTCATTGCAAGTCACTCAGATTTTATTCAAAATAATTCCTTTAAGAAACTTTGTGTAATTATAATTCCTTCCCTACTTCCTGATAGTGTATACCCGAAAACAAGGAAACTATATTTATTTAAATATGTTTGTTGTGGAATGAATGTCTGTGTTCCCCTCAATTTCACATGTTGAAATACTATCCCCCTAGTTAGGGAATTGGGGATTGACATGTACCCACTGCTATATTTAAAACTGATTGAAAAAAAATAGGATAACCAAGAAAAACCTACAGGGAACTCTGCCCAATGTTAAGTGGCAGCCTGGATGGGAGGTGAATTGGGGAGAAAATGGATACATATATACATATAGCTGAGTTTCTTTGCTGTCCACCAGAAACTATCTCAACATTGTTAATTGACTATATTTTTCAATACATAGTAAAAAGTTTAATAAAATGTTTAAAAAGAAAGTTACCATATTTAAAATAGAATTTACAATCTTATCCCTCTTTAAAAAAAAAAAGCAATCTTATCCTCCAATGTGATGATATAAGGAAGGGGGCCTTTGGGAGGTGATAAGGTTGTGAGAGTAGAACGCTCATGGATGAGATTAGTGCCCTTCTTAAAGGGACTCCACAGAATTCCCTCACTTCTTCCATCGTATGAGGACACAGTGAGAAGATGACTGTCAGTGAGCCAAAAAGTGGGCTCTTACTGAACACCAGATACGCAGATGGCTTGACTTCAGATTGGGCAGCCATTTCTCCAGTGAGAAACAGAAGTTGTTGTTTAAACCATCCCGTCTATGATGCTTTTGTTATGGCAGCCTGAATGGACTAAGATCATGCTTAGTAACTTCAAAATTACCCTGACTACCCTCTCCTCATATCGTTACCTGCTGCTCCCCTCCCCTAATGGCTGTTTTCCTTGGCCTTGGCGCAAAAACAAAAAACAAAAAACAAAAAACCTCTTTTTAAAAAAAAAGATTTACTTATTTACTTAATTTTTGGCTGCCATCAGTCTTGGTTGCTGCACTAGTTCTCTCTAGAAAGCATGGGCTCTAGGTGTGCGGGCTTCAGTAGTTGTGTTTCATGGGCTCTAGCACAGGTGTTGTGGTGCACGGGCTTACTTGCCCCATGGCATGTGGGATCCTCCCAGATCAGGGATTAAACTTGTGTCCCTAAGTTGGCAGGTGGACTCTTTACCACCAGACCACCAGGGAAGCGCAAGGAGCAACTCATCTTCTGTGTTCTCCGGTCATGTCCCAGTATTTCTCTGTGCTTTCTCTCCCCTTCTCCAATGTGTCTGGCAATTTAGGCTGGAGGAGGACTCTGGGGCCTGAAGAAAAGCAGAGTTGGCTAACTCACTTCCACAGGGAAAGGAGTATCAGTGCCCAAGGGAAGGGTATTCATCCTTTTCCCAAAACTGGAAATGGGAAGTTACTTTTTTTAACCCATATAAGCTTTTTTAACTATAGAAGTCCTCTTCGTCCTATAGGAATGGCAGTTATTAAGCCATTTCCCAGTGCCTGAAACATTATTGTTTAGGTTCACTAAATGCTACTCCAGTGTTAGAGAAGTAATAACTTCCAAATGGATTTGCCCCATGATGTGGAAATAGTTTTGGACTTGAAAGAAGTTGAATCTAAATGTATTGTTGTTGCTAATAAAGTTGCTATGTGAGAAAAAGTTACATCGAAGATTTGTGTTTTGTGGAGCTGTTTGTCTTAAAAGAGAGTATAGCAGTAAATACAGTTTGGATATGTGTAATAATAGATAAAATAATTATTTAAAATATTATAAAGTTATATGTTTAAAATAATAAATAATTATTAAATGTGTGACTACAACATAATTAAAATCATTAAGGAATTCCTGTTATATTTAGCACAATAATATTTTATAAAAAAAATTTTAGGAGCAACATATTATTGCCAAAGTATTAAGATATCATTTAGCAATTATTTGCCATTTTTTTAAGTCAATCAATTATATTTAAATTATTTGTCAAGAATTTGGTCTAAGTGTTGTAAATGCATTATTGCTTCCAGTTAGAATTTTCAGCTCAAAAGCTGATGGTCTTTTCAGTAATAGAAACCTTGAGAGAGTCTGGCCATTGCCTTGGCTAAGAGAAAGAAGCCTTTATAAACAAAGACAGTAGCTTCACATGTGAATGAGGACTTGAGATCTAGGAAGAAAAGTTCAGGTTCAAGTGGCCAGGAGAGAAAATCTTCAGGTTCCACAAGGTTAGTAAAAAAATTATTGTTGTTTAGAAAAAGGTGAATTGTTAAGGTAGACACCCTGTGCTAACAGGAGAAAGGAGAAATTGAAATGTGAATATGCTAAAGCTTACAGGTGCAGTTGGCTTCACTGATACTGTCTTTTGATCTGAAAGATGAAAGTACATTTGTGTGGGTGGGAATGCCCCAGGGTGAAAAAAACAAAAACAGTGAACCTGTGGTTGTGTGGTATGAGGTCCAATATGCCCAAAGAACATTCTACAAAGTGACTCAGGTTCTTGACGCTGTTGGTCAAGGAAGTAGTCAGCTTATCCAAGCATCTCAGTATAGCACTTTTGTTAAGAATAACGGAACCTGTACACAGAAATGAAAATTAGATACATATAAAGAGTCGTAAATGGTCTGGAACTGAGACTTGTCTGAATGCAATGTGTGAAATGTGTAATTCCCTCAAGTGATTGTTTGCACCCAGTAATATATATAGGGACCAAAGAATCTGAAAACAACAATAACAGTAACCTCTTTTGAACTGTTTAGGTCTTCCCTGGTGGCTCAGATGGTAATGCAGGAGACCCAGATTCGATCCCTGGGTAGAGAAGATCCCCCGGAGAAGGGAATGGCTACCCACTCTAGTATTCTTGCCTGGAGAATTCCATGGACAGCCTGGGAGGCTACAGCCCATGGGGTCGCAAAGAGTCGAACAGGACTGAGTCACTAACACTTTCACTTTCTTTTTTTTTTTCACTCTTGGAACTGTGATTTCCAGGGAAGTTCAGAAATTTAGATATATCTTATGGGTAATGGGGATGGAAGACAATGGAATTCAGGTTTCATGAAGCAGCACTGAAGATGCTTAGGGTATGATGAAGTCGTGATTTCGTGATTGCAGGCATAATACAGAGGATGTTACACACACTTGAATCTGTCCCTCTGCAGCCAGTAAGAGGGCTCCTTGGAGGAAGCATTTGTGTTCTCAGCTCAAAAGAGTCTATGGAACTCCCAGGACACCAGATGAGAGAGCTTTAAGAATCTGTACTTAGCATGGCAGAAGCCCACGTGGCATACTTAGGCCAGAAAGGGTGACAGTTCTGAACCACAGAAGCCAGCAGAGATGAAGATTGCAATCAGGTGAGGTTATTGGTTCTCTGATTGCTAATCACAGATCATATGATTGTCTAGTAACCACAGGAATGGCTTTGTGATGTGTGTGGTAGATGTCGCTATCTCTGATCCTTGTGCTCTCCAGCTATGTTCTTCCTCTCAGATCATCATTCTGTACACTATAGAATTGAGGCTGGGAGTTAGGTGAAATAGCAAAGGGTGTCAACCTCCTTCCTTTGGAAGAACAACTTGCAAATTGCAATGGAAGTTGAAAATGGATTCACCCCTTGTATAGGCCAATGAAACTTCCCATGTGACACCAATAGCTTCCTACTTGCAGTGCCTCAGGAATAATTTAGGAGCATTTCTATATAACCATTTCATGCCTGATATCATGTGGAATATTGCTTGCTCCAAATTGTGTCTCTTCCAACTAGGATATCTTTGGTCACAGAGCCTGAATTCCCTGGGGACCTGAGACAGTTTTGAGGATTGGCTCTACCCTGCTGACCATCCTGTAGTATTTACACAGATTTAATCTTTCAGTACATCCAGAGAATTATTAGTTCCCAGGGATGCTATAATGTGGTCCCTATAATTTTGTAAATCACTCGGTTAAACGATGTTAAGCAGGTTCCCTTCCTGCAAGACTTCTGAGTCTTAGTACACTAATATCAGTTGGAACAGGAAATGATATGGTATTCAGAATATATTTGAATATTTCTCATGGAATGTTCATTAACATTCCTTTCTCACAGAATTCTTATTAATAGTTTGTGGGACAATTCTGTTTCAAGGAGTACAGTTTGAAAAATACTGTTTTATAGAAATTTAAAAAAACCTTAGTATGACCTTTTGAATTAAAAAAAAAAAAAGTCCTATCAATCCCTGGCAGAGCTGAGCTATTATTTCTAGGTGAAATTCCAACTTCATTAACACAATTATATTAGGCAAATTACCTCTCTGAGCCTGTGGGGACAATCTGTCACCTCCTGTTTTAAAATTCCAAATGATTCCCTTGGGAATTAACATCTAGTCCACTGTAAGAAAAACAAATTCTTCTCCATGGAAGAACTCCAACTGCTTTATTATATATTCATGGTTACATATTTTTCCTACTTTAATGAGTTTTGTTTATGAAAAAAATCACTAACTGAATTGAAAAACGACATTGCCTAGGTCTCACTGTTAAGTTTTAGAAATGTATTTTATTATAATTTGGTATAGTAGAACAGTCATTTTCCAGGAGGATAATTGTCTGAATCAGACCTTTATTCTAGTCAAATATAGGAGCAAGCAACCAAGAACTAATGTCCCCGTGGCTTGTAACTGTATGATTTACCTTCTCAGACGGTGGCTAGAAATGTGAACTTTCTGGTGCTTTAACGTTCACTAGGATAGGGAGATAGCTGGGCTTGTGGGTCTCTCTAAGGAAAATAGAATCGTATGACCTCCAGGTATTTGTGATTGCGAACAGTTGTTTCCAAAGCTGTGGATAATGTAATGTGTGATATAAAGAAGGGCAAAAAATGAGCGTGTGTTTTTTGACTGGAAGGTTGAGAGCAAGCCGTTTCGATGTGTACTTTTTGACTTGATGTTTGTGACCCCAAACTAGGGGTCTTCAAACCTGTTACCTTTAGCTGTCTAACAAATGATTACTTCATTGACCAAAGCAATCTAGCAACAACAATTTTTTTTTAATCAGGATCTCTTTTAAAATGCCACACTAAATATATGCTATTCAATCTAAATATTTTCAAAAGACTTTTTAAAGCAACAAACTCTTTGCTTTTATGAAATGATACTAGGTAGTTGGATATTGTGTTAGTTAATATGAGCTAGGTTTGCTGTGTTAACAAACAACTCCAAAATCCAATGACCTACACCCGAAAGATTTATTTTTCATCCACACCACATTAACATCATGGGTAACCTACAACTCTCTCTCCATCATCTTTGGGATCAGGCTGGTGCAATAGGGTCAATCTGGAGTATTGCCAGTTTTATTATGGAGGGAAAGGAGACAGTAACTCATGTGTTGGCTCTTAAAGCTTCTGTCCAGAAGTGACATTTATCACTTTGAATATTTTAACAGCCAAGAACAAATCACAAGATCAAGCCTTCCATCAATGGGATAGAAAAATATCATCCTTTCCCAGATAGGAGCAGTGAATACTTTTGAATAAGAATGCATTCCACCATGGAGCCCCTGGGGTTGTTTTAGAAGGACATGGGTTATAGAGCATGAAAGACTCAAGAACTCATTGCTATCATGGAAGCCATCTGGGTGCAACTCCAGTCTAGAGCCTCTTGAGTTGGGCAGTTCAGGCCTTTGCTTCTCCTACATGCACCATTCCTGTCATGCTCCAGAGTGCCCTTGCTCCCCAAGGCAGGCTTAGAAGTATTCTGGTTGGGTCCGGACAAATGGTACAACATCATCTTTGCTTTAGAGGTTTTCTGGGCCACCAGGACAACTGTGTAGCCTGGGATGGACTGAAGGCTGGCTTTCAAGGGCCAGAAACATCCAGGTGTCAGTGCCACCTTCTTGTCATCATGGTACCAACCTTTTGCCATGGATACTCCCTGACCCATATCTATGCTCATAAAATCCTGGGTGTGTGTAGTGATAAAGACCTAAAATCTACACAGCTCTTTCTAAAGAGCCAAAGGAGCCCTTCATAAGAACAGGCCTCAAAAACTTTGTGGACATCCCAGAATTTCTGAGCTCAGGGTGGGGCAGGGAGGAAGAGGTAGGCTGAGTGAAGATGACTTTATTTCATCCAGAACCATGGTTTTATCCAGAGTGACTCCATTTTTACCTGTTTCCATAATCGAGAACTCTCACAAGATTGAGTTTGAAACCACAGCTAGGAGAGGTTGAAGTCAAATGCCTGAATCAGTTAAGGAGAAGATTAAATTTAAGGAATTTTCCATTTATAGAGATCTACAGAGCCTCTTTCATTACAAGAAGATTTTATACATTTCATTTATATATTCAGCCTTTCCGTTTAAACCCATTTTCTTTATGCCTATCATTCACAGTCATCCGGAACAGAAAAGCAGCACTTTATGTGTGTCAAAAAACCTTTCTGTTCCTCTTCTGAAAGCACTTCTTTGGGGACTTTTAAGTTTTGTTGCTGTTCAGTCGCTAAATTGGTGCCCAACTCTTTGTGGCCCTGTGGACTACAGCTCACCAGGCTCCTCTGTCCTCCATAGTCTCCTGGATTTGCTCAGATTCATGTTCATTGAGACAGATGCTATCTAACCATCTCATCCTGTGCTGCCCCCTTCTCTAAAAGTTAATATATAAATTTTAAAGTTTATATTTATATAAAATATATAAACAAATATTTTAATATAGAGATTTATTTTTATTTATTTTGAAGCAGTCACAGACTTACAGAACATCTACAGGACAATTTCAAAGAATTGTTTTTGACCCATTTGAGAGTAAGCATCCTGTTACTTGAGTTAATTTTTTACAAACAAGGACATTTTCCTACATAAGCACAATACAACCATGGTTATTAGTTTGCTAGGGTTGACATGACAAAATATCCCAGACTGGGTGGCTTAAACAACAGCAGCTTATTTTGCTGTCAGTTCTGGAGGCTAAAAGTCCATGATCAAGGTGTTGGCAGGTTTGGTTTCTTCTAGGTCTCATTTTCGGAGAAGGCAATGGCACCCCACTCCAGTACTCTTGCCTGGAAAATCCCATGGATGGAGGAGCCTGGTAGGCTGCAGTCCATGGGGTCTCGAAGAGTCGGACACGACTGAGCGACTTCACTTTCACTTTTCATTTTCCTGCATTGGAGAGGGAAATGGCAAGCCACTCCAGTGTTCTTGCCTGGAGAATCCCAGGGACAAGGGAGCCTGGTGGGCTGCTGTCTATGGGGTCGCACAGAGTCGGATACGACTGAAGCAACTTAGCAGCAGCAGCAGCATCAGGTCTCATTTTTTGGCCGGCAGGTGGTCTTCATCTCTGTATGTCTTCACATGGCCTTTCCTCTGTGCATGCACATTGCTGGTGTCTCTCCGAAGGTCCTAATCTCATCTTCTTAATAAGCACACCAGTCAAATTGGAACACCAGGAAAGTCCCATCCCAACAACCTCATTTTCACTTAATCACCTTTTAAAGGTCCTATTTCCAAATATAGTCACTCTCATAGGTACTGGGAGTTAGAGCTTCAACATTGAATCTGAGAAGGTTTGAATTTGAGAAGGGACATAATTCAGCTCATTACAACCACCAGAGTCTGGAAATTAACAGGAATAAAGTACTATCTAATCTTCAGACTCCAGTTGCCAAATGCCCTAATAATGTCCTTTATAACAAAAGAATCCAGCTCAGAATCATGGGCTGCATTTAGTAATCAGGTCTCTTTAGTCTCATTCCATCTAGACCACTTTCTTGGTTTTTCCTTGACTCTCATGGCCTTGATACTTTTGAAGTTATAGGTCAGTATTTTTGTAGAATATCCATAAGTTTGTTTTGTCTCATATATCTTCATGATTTAATTCAGATTAAATCTTAGCAGGAGCATCACAGAAGTGATGCTTGCTTCTTCTCATTGCATTCTAAGAGGTGGTACCAACCCTGATTTGTCCCATCACTGATGATGTTAACTTTCCCTTGATTTAGGTGATGTCTGCAAGGCTTCCCAAGCTTATTTTTTTTCTTTCATGTGTGTGGGGATGTGCCCTGAGACTATGTAAATGCCAGTTCCTCATCAGATGTTCAGTTTATTTGTTTATAACTGTATTGTCTCAGGTTTTCCTAGTTCAGTGAGTTAAAATCTAGTAGCACTATTATTTATTTTGATGATCTAATTGTCTCCACTTTGGCCAGTGGGAGCCCCTTCAAGATAATTTCTCTGTCCTCTAAAAATATCTCATTTATTCTGTGAGCATTTTCTGGCATAAGTTGTTCTAGGCTCATCTTAACATTTAGCCTGTTTCAGCCCTGGAACAGGAACCCTGGTTCCTTTCATTGAGTAATTGTATTTAGATGTGTTTTAACAACAATATGCCTAAATCCATCTGTTTGAATAGTATTCTATTGTAACAATAGGATATTGTTAATAGTATTGACAATAAATATTATTGCCTCTTCATTCTTGACTTCTACAGAAACGTGTGATCTGAAGAGGTTACCACTAATCTTTTCTGTGTCTTGGCATTTTGGCTAAGATCAAGTGTAGTATCTGTTCTCATCAGCTTAAGTCTGGTATGTCCTCTATCCAGGCTTCCCAGGTGGCA
This sequence comes from Bos taurus, assembly GCF_002263795.3. Taxonomy (NCBI): domain Eukaryota; kingdom Metazoa; phylum Chordata; class Mammalia; order Artiodactyla; family Bovidae; genus Bos; species Bos taurus. The sequence goes on along the minus strand of NC_037336.1, from coordinate 22,718,602 downwards.
ATAGTGGTAAAGAACCCATCTGCCAGTGCAGGAGGCATAAGACACACAGGTTCAGTCCTGTGGAGGGCATGGCAGCCCATTCCAGGTTCTTGCCTGGAGGATCCCATGGACCAGAGCCTGGAAGGGTCTATAGCGTCGCAAAGAATCGGACACAACTGAAGTGACTTAGCACATGTCCTCTATCCAGGGCTTCCCAGGTGGCTCAGTGGTAAAGAATCCACCTGCAGTGCAGGCGACCCGGGTTTGATCTCTGTGTTGGGAAGATTCCCCTGGAGGAGGAAATGGCAACGCACTCCAGTATTCTTGCCTGGGAAATCCCATGGATAGAGGAGTCTGGCGGGCTGCAGTCCTTGGGGTCACAAAAGAGTTGGACATTCTTGAGCAACTGAGCACACACACATATAGGGGAATATACAGATGTAGTAATGTGTATAAAGGAAAGAACACAACCAGATATCTATATATAAATTAGCATAGATGAGTCCTAGTTCTGGAATTTACTTCTGGGAAAGAAATGAATCTCATTTATTTCCAACAGAAAATTAGATAAGAAATCCAATTATTTTCCCAAATCCCACTTTCATTCTTCAAATCAGTCCATTAGAGAGGTCACATTGTTCCTTTCAGAATCCACAGCTTGAATTTCATAGCAGAGCCAATATATGGCCACTCCTAAAACTAAAGTATGAAATGTCATCTATTTGGAATGTGATTTTAAAACATTGGCCTTAGGGGCCTCTTCCCACACAAGGACAATCGCATCTAAGTTAAAAACACTTGACCTGAAGGGGTGCTTCCTTTTGTTTATTTTTCACTTCTTACTGAGAAAATAGTTCTGATTTTCTTGAATTCTCTTTGAGGCAGTTGGAAAAATAACATGATTATTTCTATTCTTGGTTTCAAAACTGTTCTTTTTCTCTTTCCTTCATTATGCTTCTCACTTCCTTTTGTCCTTCTCCTTCCTTGCCTGGCTCAGCTTTTTCAGTTCACATCCTCTCTGGATACAGTCAGAGTCATCAGTGGTGGAAAAATGTGACTGCCAGGAAGTCTCCATTCATTTTTAAAAGTAAATAGCTTGACAGCCTTTTAATTTACACCCTTGTCAGAGATGGCATGGAACATTTTAGCTTTGTTACTGATTACTGACATTTAACTCCATCGAACAGTGTGGAAGATGAAATCCAAAACTTCATATTGGTAAAGAGACATATTAATTTCTTTACAATATGTGTCTTTTAAAATTCTTCTTTCAGAATGAATTCTGTGGCCATAAAAATTATATGTTAACATTAAGTAGACCATAATTTTCCAAAAAATGAAGTATTCTTGTTTCTTAAACTCGCAAATAAATGATGCTTACTCCAAGAAATGTCATAAGTAATTTGCAAAAGAACATATAAAATGTAAGGTGTATTAAAATCCATATTGAATACAATTTAGTTTTCCCTGATAATTTAGGTTTGTTGTAATCAACAAATACTTAAAAAGGAAAGCAAATATTGTGGGCAATAATTGAGGTATGTAAATCTTTTTTCTTCCATTAAGATGATAACAGCCTTCTAAAAAGAAAAAGTCTTTCTTTTAGAAGCTGTGACCATGGCTTTCTAGGAATAGAATTTTTTGAGAACTCTAAAAACATGTTTCTTCCATGCCAAAAAAAAAAAAAAAACTACTTTTGGACAATGGGCTTGTTAGCAAAAACCTAGCAGGTATATTATCTATAAGTTCAATCTTCAACTTCTGGTGTTTGTGAACAGGTCTCTCATACTATGATGAATGAAGTCATAGACACTGCTTAAAAATGGGCAGATTTTAGAATAATTTCATTTTTGCAATTTTGGTTTCTGTGACTCAGGAATCATATTTCTCTCATATGGTGCTTGATAAATTTCAGTGTATACACTGTAGTTCATATCCAGCCTTAGCCTGGTTCTTTTAAATTGTCTAGGGACTTGTCTAAAAGAATGTTTAGAATATACTCTGTGACGCATAAACCATTTAATTTAAAGGTCAATGGAAATGTAAAAATCCAAATACACATTAGAAAGTATAATCAAATAGCAAGTCAGAATTCATTTCCTCTTATTTTTCATCCTCATTTCTTTTGAAACATAAATCAGTTCTTTAGGCTAACAAGCATTTACAAACTAACATATATTTGATGTTAGCAGTTATGCCAACATATTATCATGCATTTAGATTCTTTTAAAATTTTTACAAAGGAAGATTTTTCATCTTCATCCCTTCGGGCTATTGTAACAGAATCCCATAGACTGGCACCTAAACAACAGAAACTTATTTCTCACAGTTCTAGAAGCTGGGAAGTCTAAGATCAAAGCATTGGTAAATTTGGTGTCTGGTGAGGACTCACTTCCTGTTTCATAGATGGCCATCTTCTTACTGTGTCTTCAGATAAAAGAAGGGGCAAGGGAATTCTCTAGAGTCTCACTTATTTATAAGGGCACTAACCCTGCTCCTGAGGGCTTCACTCTCATGACCTCATTACCTCTCTAAGGCCCAACCTTCAAATATTACCATCACACTGAGGATTGGATTTTAACATATGTACTTTTTGGGGGGATACAGACATTCAGAAGTCATATTCTTTCTGATAAAGAACATTTAATATAGTCACCTGTTCACAGAAGGCTGAATAATAACTATAGCTCAATTATGACTCCTGTTTATTGAGCATGCGTGCTAAGTTGCTTCAGTTGTATCCTCCTCTTTGAGACCCTATGGACTATATAGCCTGCCAGGCTCCTCTGTTCATGGGCTTCTCCAGGCAGGAATACTGGAGTGGGTTGTTATACCCTCCTCCAGGGGATCTTCCCAGTCCAGGGATTGAAACTGTGTCTCTTTATTTCTCCTGCACTGGCAGGCGGGTTCTTTACCACTAGTGCCACCTGGGAAGCATTATTGGCTTTTTCATATATCTCTCATTTAATTCTTATGGCAGGTCTACAAGGTAAATAATATTATGTCTGTTTTATAGGTGAGGAAACTGAGGCTCACTGGGCCTTAAGTAGCTTTCCCATTATCTCACAGAAAATGATGAGATGATGGAGAAACCCAAGTCTTACTAATTAAAAAATGCATAAGAATGCTTTTCTTTACATCAACAGTCTCTGAACGAGCCTGCCAATGCAATTTGACGTATTTTCTGTCTTAGACCTGCTCTCACTACCCATGTACTGAAACATGAACCCTGATTCTGAGGCTCATACTTTCACTTTTCTATATACTCAGTAAAAATTATTCAGAATTATGTAGCGTTACTTTCATTGAACATTATAGGCCCCAATAAATATTTATTGAGTGCAGAATTGATTCTAGAGCAATACTATTTTCATGTTTTTAAAGGAATGGCGCCCCGCTCCAGTACTCTTGCCTGGAAAATCCCATGGATGGAGGAGCCTGGTGGGCTGAAGTCCATGAGGTCGCTAAGAGTTGGACACGACTGAGCAACTTCACTTTGACTTTTCACATTCATGCATTGGAGGAGGAAATGGCAACCCACTCCAGTGTTCTTGCCTGGAGAATCCCAGGGACGGGGGAGCCTGGTGGGCTGCCGTCTATAGGGTCACACAGAGTTGGACACAACTGAAGCGACTTAGCAGCAGCAGCAGCAACACCTTGGTAAGCACTGACCTGTAGCGCAGTGTGTGCTGATAGAATCTCTGGACAGCTATAATTTCCACATGTCCACAGCAATGTCTCAAAAGGTAAGACATTTATTCCTGAAATAACCACTCCTCCCAGCGAAGTAGCTTTTAAGCCATACTGGCATTTTACAAATACAGTCTCTTTCAGCCAATCATTTCTTGGGGTGTGCAAGGATCTGAATGCTGATTATGTTTGTTTAAACCACTCTATATTTTTATACCTGAAAAGGAAACTCAGTGACAGTCGCTAAAGTCATCTCAGCTTCTTTTTGAAAGGCATCTCTTCAAGGTCAAGAATTAAGAAGCTGTTTGTTCCTTTGGATATTGTTATGAGAACTTGAAGATAAATAAGCTGTGTACTGTGCAGAGATTCAAAGCAGCAGCTACATACTACATGTTCCAATGAGTCTTCTTTCTGTGATATGCTGTGGAAATTATATTTCTCTTAAAATTAGATTTCTAATAAAATGCCAATCTAATTTTTAACTAGAATTACCCCACCACACAAATCAAATTGAGACATTGAATAATACGTTTTTATTCCCCACATTGGAATGTCTTCCATTATTTTTCATAAAGTTTTCTCATTTTCTTGCCAATAGATGAGCTTGTTGAACAAAGTAATTCTTTAGCATTGTGAGACATGTGCTTTAATTGGAAAATAAAAATAAGATATATGTTATGAAAATATGACTTCCTTTATCTTAAGGACTCATCACAGGAGCTTTTACTTCCTGAAAGACTGTAAGTGGTTGAGGATGAAGCGTGCTCTCTTGACACCTTGGAACCCAGAAAATTGCTCTCTCCCTCTCAGTTTGTATTTCTGTCCTCTGCAAGAGGTACTCCCAAAGGCTGGCAGGGCAAATTTGAAATAGGACTAACACGCTCCATTTCGAGTGGTGACCAAGGATCCTCGAGTGTAAAAGCAGACTTCGAGAGCCCATTTCATCTTGTAACAAGACTCTTCAGCTCATCCTGCGGGAATCTGGGTTGCCTTCAGAAACTCAGCTCATTACCTGGGAATGTGAAAGGTCTTGATTGACCTGTCCTGCTTCGATAGCTAATGGAACTGTCAACTCTCCTGTCACTCGGCCATCACCAGTCCTCAGATATAATAAAGGCCTTGAAGGTAATACAGGAAGTGAAGCATCCCCAAGGTCTCACTGTCTTAAAAGGGAAGCTGCTTGTTGAACTAAATACTCTCCTTCAAATGTCTGAATTCACGGCAAAGGAGAGTGAACATGAAACAGTGTTGGTTTTTTTCATCCGTGTAATTTTCTTTTCCATCTTGGTGTGTGCCTATCACTTCAATCTATGAAGTCCCAAGTGTAACAATGTAAAGTTGAACCTGGCAAGGACAGAAAAGCTAGCTCAGAGAAGGCCATGATTTGTGTGTGTGTGTTGAATGATGTGCATGGTTAACAAGGATTAGTTGTAAGGGTGCTTTGTTTAAAGGAAAGCTAAAACCTAGGTTTCAGTCAATTAATATTCAATTCAATTCAATTTATTGAACCAGTAGTCAGCATATACTGAGCTTCGAATCTTGACTGGCATTGTTCTCCCTGCTGAGGTTAGAGACAGAAGATGCTCTGAGAGGGATTGTTTATGCTCACAAAACATCCATGTTCTCATTTACATTCCCCAGAATTTCTTGCTACTGTTTGGACCATGTGACTAAGTTCTGACCAATAAGATAAAAGCAGAGATGACATAAACTATTTCTAGACTTGACCCCTCAACATACATCACATGACTCTCCAGGTCTCTCTTCTTTGCCATGTGACCTTGGAGGCCACATGTACCAGAGGGCATAGTTCTAGCTTTAGCTTTTAGGCATATGAATCATTTCACATTAATTATTTGTACATGGTAAAGTTTGTGATTCATTTTTTCTTCCATGTTGACATGGAACTGTTTCAGCACTATTTGTTGAGATAACTAAATTTTCTTGAGTTTTCATAGTCAAGAATTTGAAGGATTTTAACTTATTCAATGATTGAGACAGATAATTCTCTCAGACACTTCTTGGACAACTTGAATTCTCATAGCAATTCTAAGTAGATTTTACTTTGGAAAGTAGATTTTATTAAGACTGCTTCTGCTGCTGCTGTTAAGTCACTTCAGTCAGGTCTGACTCTGTGTGACCCCATAGATGGCAGCCCACCAGGCTCCCCCGTCTCTGGGATTCTCCAGGCAAGAACACTGGAGTGGGTTGCCATTTCCTTCTCCAATGCATGAAAGTGAAAAGTGAAAGTGAAGTCGCTCAGTCGTGTCCGACTCCTAGTGACCCCATGGACTGCAGCCTACCAGGCTCCTCTGTCCATGGAATTTTCCAGGCAAGAGTACTGGAGTGGGGTGCCATTGCCTTCTCCTTTATTAAGACTATGAGTGAAATAATAAAATTATAGGGAAATAATATTTTATCACCCATAAATTGAAACAGGAATCTATGTTAATATTTATTAAACTGTGTCAACCTACCTTTGGATATGTGTAGGGGGCCACTTTCTGTGATTCTGGCTTCTCTTCTGCCTAATTCTTCTTCTTCTTCTTCTTTTTTTTTATTAATTAATTTATTTTAGTCAGAGGCTAATTACTTTACAATATTGTAGTGCTTTTTGCCATACATTGACATGAGTCAGCCCTGGTTGTACATGTGTCCCCCATCCTGAACCCCCCTCCTCCTCTAATTCTTATTAAAACCTAAGTTTTAATGTGACTTTCTAACATTTGAGATTTCTAACGTGAGATTTAATGTTTTTTTTTTTTTTTGACAATGCAGAAGTTCTGAGTTAAATTTTCAATTTATTTCACATAATTGTTCATGCTATACTTTTTTATTTGATCAGATTTTAAAAAACCTCATAACAACTTGTTATACTGTTTTGGTAAAATGCCTCAAATCCTCCTTTAAAATGATAAAGTATAAAGAAACAAACATTTTCAATACCTACTCTTGTTGCAGGCACTGTGTTAGGTACTAGAGACCTAAGTTAAAACTTGGTTTGTAGAATGTAAGAAAGAACATTGAAGTCTAATGAAAATTAGTAAAATGTCCCTACCCCCTAAATATATGTCAGTTCAAAGAGATTTCTGCAACCATAAATTTTTTCATAGATCTAGAAGTAGGAAAGGATTAATAGGGGTATTTAATACAGCTTTTTCAAAATGTGTTCCATGGAACAGTGTTGCAGAAGATAGTAGTAGTTTCACGAAATAAATGAACGTTTCTTGCGGTGACAGAATCATGGTGCAAAATCAATGGTGAAGAAACTGCTGGTGGCTTAGTATGATCGAGGGAGCAGTACATGTGAAGTAGGATGTCTGTTTTGAAGAAAACCTTTTGTGGATTTGTTTGAGTTGTAGCTGAACTAGCTCTGTCGTTCCTCAAACACCAGGAAATGTTTCTTTTTCACTTGAGAAAATGACTACAGATAATTGGTATTGATACATGAATATTTAGCTGACATTTAAAGAAAAATGAATTAATTGGTCCTATCACTTCAAAGAAAACAGCTGACATCATTTGTTGTCAATGATAATTTTTTTTTAATTTTACTGAAATATGGTTGACTGACAATATTGTGTTAATTTCCAAAGTGATTTAGTTATATATATATATATATATAAACTGATATATATATATGTATATGTATAATCTTTTTCATAGTCTTTTCCATTATGGTTTAGCACAGGATATTGAATAGAGTTTCTTGTTTTATACAGTAGGAACTTGTTTATCATCCTATGTATAAGAGTTTGCAATGCGAATCCCAAACTCAATCCTTCCCTCCCGCACCCCCTTCTCTCTTGGCAAATACAAGTCTTTTCTCTATGTTTGTGAGTCTGTTTCTGTTTTGTAGACATGTTCGTTTGTGCCATATTTTAGATAACACATATAAGTGATGTCATATGGTATTTGACTTACTGTTTCGACTTATCAAATGAAAATTTGTATTTTGGAAAACTTTTATCTGCCACCACGAGCTTAATACCTTTCCAATACATAAACACTTTTCTGATGAGATTCATGGTGATATTAATTGATGTGTTTTTGATGTTACATAATGAAATCTGCCAGCATTTAGAAGACTGCCATAACTCAGTGAATCAATATGCTCTAAATGTTGCAGAATCACACGTGGGTAAAAGATCCATTCAAAGAGTAAGCTAGACCAATAGATTTTAATGTAACACAGAACGAAAGTTTATGGTCGAGTTTTCTGGTTCAATATTGCAGTTAATCTTTTAGAAGTGACCACTTGTTGAATTTTGGTGTGGTGTCAAAGAGATCCTCAATTATCTCAATGCTAAAATATTTTCTCCTGTCCAGATCCTAGATCTTAAGATGCTAGATTTTCTTTGTATGACTTTAACAAATACAACATAACACAATTAACTGAATGCTGAAGCAGATATAAATATCCAGGAATACAAACCCAAAAGAGATTTTGTAAAATGTTGAAAAAAAATTGATACTCTGTTAAATATTTTTCATTTTAGAAAATGTATTTAGTCTTAAAAATATATTATTTATGTGACATGTATCGGGTATACCATTGTTATTATAAATGAATTACTGAGGATAGAAAATTTATCAGTTTTAGTTTCTAAAAGAGTGAATATCAATAGAAATAACATAAACAAAAGCAATTTGTGTCCTCAATAATTTTTAGAGAAGGAAAGGGATCCTGGGACAAAAACATTTGGGAACTACCAGACTAAAAGAAGTCCACATTTAAGTCCTTTCCTTTATGCATGTTCTGTGAAAATTGAAACCAGATTTGTATTTCTATGATATTAAAAAAATAGCCATAAAAGTCTTTGATAGTATCATAAACGTGAGAAATATGTCTTTTTCTGGTTATTTGTAGGAACAAACTTTATGGAGAATGAAAATACTGAAATGTTAAACTTGTTCTATTTTACTAAAACTACACAAATACACTATTTGTGTATCAAGTAAGAATTGTCCAAAAAGCTTAATAATATTAATATTAAAATAATGTTACTATACAGGTAAAAGTTGAGACTTAAAAAAAATAGCAGCATAAATAGAAATTCAATAGTGAGGAATACATTCGGTATACTTTCCCAAAGGCTTTTTTTTTTCATAGAATTATGACACTTGACAAATGACTGCAGGGAAAATGTGCCAAATGAGTTCCCCTGTTGTTTACAGCTTGTCACAGGCAGATGCAATACAAAGAAAAGATGAATGCATCATCTTTCCATTCCAGAATGTCTCTACTCATAAAAGGGAGCTGTTCTCTTCCCAATGATAGGCTTAGATCACTATAACAGATCAATGATGTTGTGGTTGCTTGGGAAGTTTAGGGAAACAGAACAAAAGAAATGGTGTCCCACTCATGGAATTCCTTACAAAGTCACCCCACACTAGCCAAGGCTGAAGAAGCTCTGTTTATATTTTCTACAGAAGTCACTTTTCTAGTATTCAAATTGCCTTTTTGGTTACATACTGATACCTACGGGAGCTTTACTGCTCCAAGAATGAGTCATAGACCAGCAGCCTTCACATCTCCTAAAACTTTTTATAAATATAGGTTTTGGGGCCCCATCTTAGACATCCTGAATCGGAATCTGCATTTTAAACAAGATGTCCAGGGGATGTGTATGTTTATTCATGTTAGAGAATCACTAATGTACATCAGATGATCTCAACCATGACTGCACTTTGAAATCATCTAGGGAATTTTTTAAAATCCTGATGTTTGGGCTACACTGTGGAGCAATCAACCCACTCCAGTATTCTTGCTTAGGAAATCCCATGGACAGAGGAGTCTGGTGGGTTACAGTCCATGGGGTCTCAAGAGTCAGACATGGCTTAGCAACTAAATGACCACCAGGGGTTGGTTAAGGAGGAGCAGAAGAAATTAGGTCAAAATCTCTTAGAGTAGGACACTCCATTCAAGAATAGGCCTTCTTCACTTCATTAGAGATGAACATTTGGATTTATTAGGGAAGTCCGTGGCAAAACATAATTCTTTCATTGGCAACTTTTAAAAAATACTTTTAATTGAAGTAAATCGGTATTTTAAAACATTGCATTTTCTTAATTTGATGAGTTTGGATATAGGTATATACCTACATTGTGGAAGATTCTTAAAGAGATGGTAATACTAGACCACCTTAGCTGCTGCTTGAGAAATCTGTATGCAGGTCAAAAACCAACAGTTAGAATCAGACATGAAACAACAGACTGGTACCAAATTGGGAAAGGGGAGTACATCATGGCTATATATTGTCACCCTGCTTATTTAACTTATATGCAGAGTTCATCATGTGAAATGCCATGCTGGATGAAGCACAAGCTGGAATCAAGATTGCCGGGAAAAATATCAATAACCTCAGGTATGCAGATGACACCCCCCTTACGGCAGAAAGCAAAGAACTAAAGAGCCTCTTGATGAAAGTGGAAGAGGAGAGTGAAAATTTTGGCTTAAAACTCAACATTCAGAAAACTAAGAACATGGCATCCAGTCCCATCACTTCATGGCAAACAGATGCAGAAACAGTGGAAAAAGTGACAGACGTTATTTTCTTGGGCTCCAAAATCACTTCAGATGGTGACTGCAGCCATGAAATTAAGACACTTGCTCCTTGGAAGAGAAACTATGACCAACCTAGACAGCATATTAAAAAGCAGAGACATTACTTTGCCAACAAAGGTCCATCTAGTCAAAGCTATGGTTTTTCCAGTAGTCATGTATAGATGTGAGAGTTAGACCATAAAGAAAGCTGAGCACTAAAGAATTGATGCTTTTGAACTGCAGTGTTGGAGAAGACTCTTGAGAGTCCCTTAGACTTCAAGGAGATCAAATCAGCCAATCCTAAAGGAAATCAATCCTGAATATTCATTGGAAGGACTGATGCTGAAACTCTAATACTTTGGCCACCTGATGCAAAGAACTGACTCACTGGAAAAGGCCCTGATGCTGGGAAAGATTGAAGGCAGGAGGAAAAGGGGATGACAGAGGATGAGAGGGTTGGATGGCATGACCGACTTGATGGACATGAGTTTGAGCAAGCTCCAGGAGTTGGGGATAGATAGGGAAGCCTGCTATGCTGCAGTTCATGGAGTTACAAAGAGTTGGACATGACTGAGTGACTGAACTGAATTGATGCACCCATAAAACTATCAGTACAATCAAAGTAACAGACATATCCATTACTTCCAAAGTTTTCGTGTGTCTTTTATGTGTGTGGTATGAACATGAGATAACCCTCATAATGAATTCTGAGTACACAACACAATACCGTTGACTCTGGGTACTGTATCACAGGAATTTATGTTGCATAACTGAAACTTCATGCCACTGGACAGCTCCCCATTTCCCCCTACTCCAGCCCCTGGAAACCAGCTTATCCTCTGCTTCTATTATTTTGACTATTTTCAATACCTCATTTAAGTGGAATCATGCAGTAATTGTCCTTCTGTGATTAGGTTGTTTCACTTGGCAATATACTGTCAAAAATATAGAAATGGAAAAGCTAAAGCCACTAAATCCATAAAAAGTATTTAGTAAGAGTTCATTGTATATATGAGAACAGTTTACAAACTGGGAACTTTCAAAGTTCAGGGGCATGACGTTACAGGATGGTTTATAAAGTGAAAATGAGAAAGTTGTTTAACCTTACAATGATTAGTTATTACAATGGGGATTTCCAGACAACAGGGGATTGGTTGAAAATGATTATCTTTTCACTTTTTAGGAAGTGACTTAAATTTGTTTTATGATTTTTAGGAGCATTTTCAAGAAGTAGCCCAAGTTAAGTTTCATTTGTTTTGCACAATAAGCCAAATTAAGTTTGACTTATGTGGTTTAAATGGTTTTGTCTGCTCAGGGAATTTTCCATCCTGGCTTCCATTTTATATTTAATTTTAACAATGTCCTCTATGCTCATCTATGTTATTACATATGGCTGGATTTCCTTCTTTTTAAAGCCTAGGGAATATTTCGTTGTCTGTATACACATTTAAAAAAATCTCTTCACCTGTTAATTTGGACATTTGGATGGTTTCCATAGCTTGGCTATTATGAATAATGCCACAGTGAGCATGGGACTGCAGGTATCTCTTTGAGATCTTGATTTCAATCCTCTTGGATATATACCCAGAAGAGAGATTGCTCCATCATATGGTAGGTCTAGTTTTAATATTTTGAGGAACCTTCATACTATTTTCCATAGCAGGAACACTATTCTACATTCCCACCAGCAGTGCACAAGGGTTTCAATTTCCACAGTCTTACCTATAGGATATTGTTATTGCTTATACCTATAGTATATTGTTATTGCTTATCTTTTTTATAATACCCATCTTAACTGGTATGAGGTGATATTTCATTGTGATTTTCACTTTCATTTTCTGATGATTAGTGATGTTGAACACCTTTTCATTTACTGGTTGGCCATTTGTATGTCTTCTTTGAAGAAATGTCTGTTCAGGTCCTCTACCCATTTTTTAATTGAGATTTATTTCTTTTTCTTGGTTGCTGTTGACTTGCAGGAGTTTCTTGTATATTTTAGATATTAACCCAGTATCAGATATGTGGTTTGTAAATATCTTCTCCCATTCTTTAGGCTGACTTCTCACTTTGTTTCTTTTTTCATGCAGAAGCTTTTTAGTTTGATATAGTTTCACTTTTATGTTTTTGTTGTCTGCATCCAACCCAAGAAATCATTGCCAAGATCAATGTCACAATGTTTCTCTCTCTGTTTTCTTTTAGGAGTCTTATAGTTTCAGGTCTTATATTTAAGTCTTATCCACTTTGAGTTGACTTTTTTGTTTGGTGTAAGATAAGGATCAAATTTCATTCTTTTGCATTCAGATATTCAGTTTTCCCAACACCATTTGTTGAAGGGACTAGTCTTTCCTTCCTTGTGTATTTTTGGCTCTTATCAAATCAGTTGGCTTTTTACATCTGAATTTATTTGTAGGCTTTATATTCTGCTCCCTTGGTCTATATGTCTGTTTTTATGCTATAGTGTTTAAGTACTGTAGCCTTTTCATTTAAAATCAGGAAGTGTGAGGCCTATACGAGGCTTCCAGCTTTGTTCTTCTTTCTTAAGATCTCTTTAGCTACTCTGAGACATTTGTGGTTCCTAATGAGTTTTAGAATTATTAAAAATTTTTGTAAAAAAGTGCTTTTGACTTCTTGATGGGAATAGCATCGAATCTGTAGATTGCTTGGGTAGAATGGACGTTTTAATAATATTAATTCTTCCAACCCATGAAGACAGATATTTTTCCACTGATTTGTGTCTTTTTCGATTTATTTCATCCATGTTTTACAACTTTCAGTGTATAAGTCTTTCACATCTTTGGTTGAGTTTATTTCTAAGTATTTTATTATGTGGTTGTAAATGGAATTGTTTTCTTAATTTCCTTTTCAGATAGTCTGTTATTAGTGTAGAGAAAAACAACTGATTTTTAAAAATTTATTTTTTAATTGAAAGATAATTGCTTTACAGAATTGTGAACAACTGATTTTTGTATGTTGATTTTGTGTCTGGCAACTTTACTGAATTCACAACTTTTTGTGTATACAAACATTACAGTTTTCTGTGTATAAAATCATATCATCTGTGAACAGAGTTAATTTTATTTCTTCCCTTCCACTTTGAATGTCTTCTATTTATTTTTTGTGTCTAAATGCTTTGGCTAAGATTATGTTGAACAGAAGTGGCAAGTGTGGGCATCCTTGACTTCTTCCTCATCTTAGATAAACAGCTCTCAGGTTTTCGCTATTGAGTGTGTTGTTAACTGTGGGCTCAGTCATATATATCCTGTATCATGTTGAGGTATATTCTTCCTGTACCTAATTTGTTGAGAATTTTGATCATGAATGGAAATTGAATTATATAATGCTCTTTCTGCATCTGTTAAACTGATCATATGATTTCTATTTTTCATTCTGTTAATGTGGTATATCAGATTGATTTGCATATTTTGAAACATCTTTGCATCCTAAGCATAAGTTCCACTTGATCATGATGTATGATCCTTTTAATATATTGCTGAATTTAGTTTACTAGTATTCAGAATATTGCATGTATGTTCATTAGGGATATTAGCCTCTAATTTTCTTTTCTTGTAGTGTCTTTTTCTGACTTTGGTATCTGGATAATGCTCATAAAATGACTTTGGTTTCTGGATAATGCTCATAAAATGAGTTTGGGAGTGTTCCCTCCTCTTCAGGTTTTTGGAAGAGTTTGAGAAGGACTGGTGTTAGTTCTTCTTTAAATGTTTAGTAGAATTCAGGTATGAAACCATTTGGTCCTGAGGTTTTCTTTTCTGGGAGGGTTTCGTTATTAATGCAATCTCCTTACTAGTAATTGGTCTATTCAGATTTTCTATTTCTTCATAATTCAGTTTTGGTAGGTTGTTTGCTTCTAAGAATTTATCCAGTTCTTTTAGGTTCTTTAGTTTGTTGGCATAGAATTATTCATACTAGTTTTTTTTTTTTTTTTTTAATGATTCTTTGTGTATCTCTGGCATAAGTTATAATGTCTGCTTATTCATGTTTGATTTTATTTGTGTCTTCTTTTTAGTCTAGCTAAGGGGTTATCAACTTTGTTTTTTAAACTAGCTCTTAGTTTTACTGATTTTTTTTCTATTGTTTTTCTAGTCTGTATTGATTTTTCCCCTATTGTTTTTCTAGTCTGTGATTATTTCTACTTTAATCTTTCTTATTTCTTTCCTTTTGCCAACTTTGGTCTTAGTTTATTCCTCTTTTTCTAGTTTCTTGTGGTGTAACGTTAGATTGTCTATTTGAGATATTTCTTCTTTTTTAATGTAGATGTTTATTTTTAAAAACCTCCCTCTTAGGACTGCTTTTGATACGTCCCATACATCTTGGAATGTTGTCTATTTGTTTCCATTTGTCTCAAGACAGTGTCTGATTTCCATTTTGACTTCTCTTTTGATCCATTGTTTTGTCAGGAGCGTGTTGTTTAATTTCTACTTATTTGTGAATTCTACTGTGATCCTCCTGTTATTGATTTCTAATTTAATATCACTGTGATCAGATAAAATATTTGGTATGATTTCAGTGTTCTTAAATTGTTAAGTGTCCTGATATGTAATCTATCCTCAATACTGTTTTATACGTGCTTGAGAGGAATATATATTCTGCTGCTGTTGGGTGCAATGTTCTGTCTGTGTCTGTTAGCTTCATTTGGTCTATAGTATTTTTCAAAACTGCTGTTTCTTTATAAACACTTCTACCCGGGGTTATGAAGTCTGCTACAATTATTGCATCACCATTTCCCCTTCAGTTCTGTCAATGTTCACTTTATATATTCAGATGCTCTGATGGTGGGTATATATATAACTGTTAATTTTCCTGGTAAATTAATCCTTTTACCATTATATTATATCCTTCTTCTTCTCATGACCATTTTTAACTTAAAATGTATTTTGTCTGAAGTAAATAACCACTCATGTTTTTGTTTAGTATTTGTAATGGAATGTCTTTTTCCATTCCTTTATTTTTAGCCTGTGTGTGTCCTTAACTCTAAAGTGAGTCTGCTGTAGAAAGCATATAGTTGAGCATTGTATTTTATCCATTCAGCTACTCAGTGTCTTCTGACTGGGGGATTAATTCATTTAGTTTAAAGTAAATATTGATAGGGAAGGGCTTCTTTTGCCATTTTCTGTCTAGTAGTTCTTTTGTTTCTCTTTTCCTCTCTTACTATCTTCCTTTGTGTTTCATTGATATTTTGTACTGATATTCTTTTATTACTTTTTTCTATCTTTATGTATTTTCTGTAGGTATTTTCTGTGTGGTTACTGTGAGAATTATACAAGACATCTTATAATTTTAACAGTCTGTTTTAAGCTGATATAAATGTAGCCTCAATCACATACAAAATCTCTACATTTTTATTCCACCCTACACATACACCCTTTATGTTATTAGTGTCACAATTTACACTTTTCGTATTGTGCCTCCATTAACATGAAGAAAAATGAAAAATTTTCAGAGTTAAAAGTTTGGGCTTTGGTATATAAAGATTTAGTTGTGTGGTGAATCTGCCTGCAATGTGGGAGACCTGGGTTTGGTCCCTCGGTTGGGAAGATCCCCTTGAGAAGGGAACAGCTACCCACTCCAGTATTCTGGCCTGGAGAATTCCATGGACTATATAGTCCATGGGGTTGCAAAGAGTCAGACATGACTGAGTGACTTTCACTAGAACTCTTTGGTTGCAAATAACAGATGTTGAAACTGAGTGGGGACCCATGGGATTCTCTGGCACAGAGGCTTTTCTGTCCCTCCATTTCTTATAGGTAAGACTCCAGCCTCTGTGACCTTCCCTGAGTTTGAAAGGGTGGATTCCAACAGTTGCTAATCAAGGGAGGAGCAGCCAAGAAACTACTTGAGGAAAGACTGAAGGACTGGTTCAAAATTTGCAAAGGAGTTTGTCAAAGCTGTATGTTGTCACGGTGCTTATTTAAATTATTTATAGAGTATATCATGCAAAATGCCAGGCTGGATGAAGCACAAACTAGAATCACGATTGCCAGGAGAAATATTAATAAACTCAGATATGCAGATGACACCACCTCAATGGCAGAAAGTGAAGAGGTTCTACAAAGCCTGTTGATGAAGGTGAAAGAGGAGAGTGAAAAAGTTGACTTAAAATTCAATATTCAAAAGACGAAGATCATGGCATCTGGTCCCATCACTTCATGGAAAATAGATGGGGAAACAATGGAAACAGTGACAGACTTCATTTTCTTGGGCTCCAAAATCACTGCAGATGGTGACTGCAGCCATGAAATTGAAAGACACTTGCTTCTTGGAAGAAAAGCTATGACCGACCTAGATAGCATATTCAAAAGCAGAGACATCATTTTGCCAACAAAGGTCTATCTAGTCAAAGCTATAGTTTTTCCAGTAGTCATGTACAGATGTGAAAGTTGGACCCTAGAGAAGGCTGAGCACTGAAGAATTGATGCTTTTTGAACTGTGGTACTGGAGAAGACTCTTGAGAGTCCCCTGGAAAATGAGTAGATTAAATCAGTCAATCTTAAAGGAAATAAACTCTGAATCCTCTGAA
The DNA here is from genome assembly GCF_002263795.3 of Bos taurus. Classification (NCBI taxonomy): domain Eukaryota; kingdom Metazoa; phylum Chordata; class Mammalia; order Artiodactyla; family Bovidae; genus Bos; species Bos taurus. The sequence continues at coordinate 22,701,851 of NC_037336.1, read as the reverse complement.
GGACTGATGCTGAAGCTGATACTTTGGCTACCTGATTTGAATAGCTGATTCATTGGAAAAGACCCTGATGCTAGGAAAGATTGAAGGCAGAAGGAGAAGAGGATGACAGAGGATGAGGTGGTTGGATGGCATCACCAACTCAATGGCCATGATCTTGGGTGAACTCCAGGAGATTGTGAGGGACAGGGAAGCCTGACATGCTGCAAAGAGTTGAAGATCACATGGGGTTGGGGTTCAAAGAGTTGGATATGACTTGGCAATTGAACAATAACAACCCTCTAGATTTATTGAGTGGCTCACATGTGATAATATATGTCAAGTTCTTAGAGTAGTGCCTGGTTTATAATCTAAACTCAATAAATGTTAGCTATTATTATTGATAATGAAACCCATGCAGGAGACTTGGCAACATTATTACAGTATCAAGAGTTGGAGAGAAGGTTGAGTTGCCAGCTCCTCTCCAGGTCTACCCTTCAGCCTGGAAGCATGGTAACACTGCTGCTGCTGCTGCTAAGTCGCTTCAGTCGTGTCCGACTCTGTGCGATCCCACAGACGGCAGCCCACCAGGCTCCGCCATCCCTGGTCCTGTTATTAAATTAGGACTCATCTCTTCTTATACAGTGCTTTGGCTGGGACTTGGGAGTGGGGAATGAAGCAAAAGCTACAGGGGCTCATAAAAAAGCAAAGATAAAAAGAACTAAACAACTTAAAGTTCACACACACAAAAATGGGATTCAAAGAGTTATGTCTTCTTATAAAGAAATATTTTCTTTTGGAGTTCATTGTCTCCATGAGTCCCATAATCACTTTTGGAGTGCAGTATACAATAAGAATCACATGGACCAAAGAAGGAGAATGCTGGGAGGATGTTCTTTATAGGAGAGTGTATTTTTAATTGAAAACATTAGCATATGCTTATTCTCTATGAAAGCCCATTGCAGAGTCCGGGTTACCACTAATTGATTTTAATCTCAGATCTCAGTAGGAACCCACAGATGTTAACTGCTCACTGATGCACTAAAGCTTCCTAAGTTTCTCACAAAGGTTCAGAGTAATTGTAAAATATTTTCTTGAGATCCATGGATTAGTGAAGTCATTATTTGGGGAGGTGCTGTGAGGCTTGAGCTAATGCTGTAATAAAACATCTCTTTGATGAAGACATCATAGAGAAGAGACTCGTGGACAAGGAGGCTGGGGGAAAGAGAGGGCGGGACAAATGGAGAGAGTAGCATGGAAATATACATGACTACACGTAAAGCAGATAGCCAGTGGGGATTTGCTCTATCAGGGAGCTCAGACCGGGGCTCTGCGAAACCTAAAGGGATGGGATGGGGTGGGAGGCAGGAAGGAGGTTCAGGAGGGAGGGGACATATGTATACCTATGGTTGATTCATGTTGATATATGGCAGAAACCAGCACAATATTGTAAAGCAATTATCTTTCAATTAAAAATAAATAAATTTTTTAAAAAGTCTCTGGGAAAAGAAAACATCTTGGTGGGTTTATGAGTTGTAGGGTAAGTTTTCAGCTGGCAAGTACAGCTAATGTTCATATAGACCCAGCAGAAGAAAGGATTCCAAATTTGTAGAATTTGAAGCTTATAAAATTTGGGAAGGTCCTCTTTAGGAAACTGATCTTAATGAACTACAGTTAGAATAATTGTACTTTTGCAAATTTTACAAAATCATATCACCATGTGAGATTCTATGACAGGGGTCACCCAGGGCTCTTGAAGTGACACATGCTTATCTAGGGCACTGAAGTTTAAGCTTCACTGAGTTGGGGATAAATCCACCTCTATTCGGTAGTGAGATTAAATGTCATATTTTTTATCTAGACAACATGGTCTGGAATTAGTGTCCTGCAGCCTATTTTTACTTACACTTTTGGCTCAGAGTGGTCTCAGCAATTTACTTGCTCACTTGCAATCCTTAGTGTCTTGGTTTGTTCTGAAAAACATGGATATAAATGTTTTTCTTCTGTCAGTGTTGTTGCAGCAATGACTATTTTTTAAAGATATTTAATATCTTTCCTTGGGAAGAAAATTGTACCAATAAACCATATTACTACATTTTTCATCCTAAATTAATCTTTTCAGTGACCTCAGACTCCGTAGAGCGGAGGCTCAAATTGGAAATCCTTTTTTTGTATCTTAAATATCCATCACTATAACAATGGAAGAGGGACAGGCCTTGTTTTGAAAACCCACAGCTTGCCCAGAAAACCTATTTGATAAAAATTGTAAATCGTTACAGAGACAGAAGTGTTATCAAATACCAGGTTAATAAAAACAAAAGATAAAAACTCTAGTTTTCAATCAAGCATTTGTAGGATTACTCCATCACAAATTGAATAAAATATCATTGCAAAAGTGTCTTGGTTAAAGCAAACCTGAAACATAGTGAAGCAAATAGAGACACTGGGCTTATTCAGACCAAGTATTAATTCTGAAGACAATGGCAACAGAAGCAAATGATATTAAGAAACAGAAGATATTAAGAAGAGGTGGCAAGAATACACAGAAGAACTATACAAAAAAAGATCTTCATGACCCAGATAACCATGATGGTGTGCTCACTTACCTAGAGCCAGACATCCTGGAGCACGAAGTCAAGTGGGTCTTAGGAAGCATCACTATGAACAAAGCTAGTGGAACTGATGGAATTCCAGTGGAGCTATTTCAAATCCTAAAAGATGATGCTTTATAAGTGCTGCACTCAATATGCCAGCAAATTTGGAAAACTCAGCAGCGGCCACAGGGCTGGAAAAGATCAATTTTCATTCCAATCCCAAAGAAAGGCAATGCCAAAGAATGCTCAAAGTACCACACAAGTGCACTCATCTCACATACTAGCAAAGTAATGCTCCAAATTCTCCAAGCCAGGCTTCAACAGTACATAATCCATGAACTTCCAGATGTTCAAGCTGGATTTAGAAAAGGCAGAGGAACCAGAGATCGAATTGTCAACATCTGCTGGATCATCAAAAAAGCAAAAGAATTCCAGAAAAACATCTATTTCTGCTTTATTGAATATGCCAAAGCCTTTGACTGTGTGGATCACAACAAACTGTGGAAAATTCTTCAAGAGATGGGAATACCAGACCACCTGACCTGCCTCCTGAGAAATCTGTATGCAGGTCAAGAACCAACAGTTAGAACTGGACATGGAACAATAGACTGATTCCAAATCAGGAAAGGAGTACATCAAGGCTATATATTGTTACCCTGCTTATTTAACTTATATGTAGAGTACATCATGAGAAATGCTGGGCTGGAAGAAGCACAAGCTGGAATCAAGATGGCTGGGAGAAATATCAATAACCTCAGATATTGCAGATGACACCATCCTTATGGCAGAAAGTGAAGAAGAACTAACGAGCCTCTTGATGAAAGTGAAAGAGGAGAGTGAAAAAGCTGGCTTAAAATTCAACATTCGGAAAACTAAGATCATGGCTTCTGGTCCCATCACTTCATGGAAAATAGGTGGGGAAACAGTGGAAACAGTGACAGACTTATTTTTTTTTTTGGCTCCAAAATAATTTCAGATGGTGAGTGCAGCCATGAAATTGAAAGACGCTTGCTCCTTGGAAGAAAAGCTGTGACCAGCCCAGACAGCATGTTCAAAAGCAGAGACATTAGTTTGCCAACAAAGGTCCATCTAGTCAAAGCTATGGTTTTTCCAGTAGTCATGTATGAATGTGAGAGTTGGACTATAAAGAAAGCTGAGCACTGAAGAACTGATGCTTTTGATCTGTGGTGTCAGAGAAGACTCTTGAGAGTCCCTTAAACAGCAAAGAGATCCAACCAGTCCATCCTAAAGGAAATCAGTCCTGAATATTCATTAGAAGGACTGATGTTGAAGCTGAAACTCCAATACTTTGGCCACCTGATGTGAAGAACGGACTTATTTGGAAAGACCCTGATGCTGGGAAAGATTGAAGGCAGGAGAAGAAGGGGATGACAGAGGATGAGATGGTTAGATGGCATCACCGACTCAATGGACATGAGTTTAAGTAAACTCTGGGAGTTGGTGATGGACAAGGAGGCCTGGCATGCTGCAGTCCATGGGGTTGCAAAGAGTCAAGACACGACTGAGCAATTGAACTGAACTGACTAAGTGTTCTGTTTTATATAGGTACCACATCTTCTTTATCCATTCGTCCATCAATGGACATTTAGGTTATTCAGTGTCTTGACTATTGTGAAATAGTGCTGCTATGAACATAGGGGTCCATGTATCTTTTTGCCCTTCCAGATATAGGCCTAGGAGTGGGATTTCTGTGTCAGATGGTAGCTCTATATGCCTAGGAGTGGGATTTCTGTGTCAGATGGTAGCTCTATTTTTAGTTTTTTGAGGAACCACCATACTGTTTTCCACAGTGGCTGTATCAACTTGTATCCCCACCAACAATGTTGGAGGGTTCCCTTTTTTCCATACTCTCCTGATTGAATAACACCCTAGTATTAAGAAGTGCCTGAAAACTTGGCACTTGTTAAGAACTGTATGAAAACCTCTCACACTATTTGAAATGGAACTATTGACTTCCTCTGTGTCCCCCAATATATTTGTCTTTTAAAAAAGAAAAAAACTAACTTGGTTTTCCCTTTCCGCCACAGCTATGGCACCTTGGGTGGGCTTTGCCAGAAATTACACCCTGAGGCAACAATTTGAGTGGAAGGGAGGGTAAGCATGGCAGGGAGTGAAGTGGGGAAAGGAAGCCAACACAGGGTGTATTAGAGGGTAACTTGTTTCTAGGGAAAGGTGTAAAGCATACCTTAGGGTTGTGTCATCGGAGGGTGAGGAGCTGTTTAATCTAATTTCCTGGGTCACTGACCGAGAGCTTGTCCAGAAGCATTATCTCCCCAAACCTGCCTCTTACCCATGCATAAGCTCCGCGTGCTCCTGTGGCCAGAGAAAAGAGCCAGGCAGGTAGAGACACAGATGTTCTCTGCAGGATGCTACAGGCCTCTGTGGGAACCCTGATGGTGAAGACTGCCAACAGCCTCTGCCATACTTGGCAAATCACAGTTTCAGTGCTGGAAGGAAGCTTTGAGTTCACCGTACAGAATCCAGTTTCTTTCATTGCAAAATGAGGATTGTCTACTAAATTCTAGTCATTTTCAGCTCTGATTTTTTTATTCTTTCATTAGCTGTAGATCTTTCTTTACAGTTCTGGAGAAAGTAGGATCACTGTACAAAATCATGTTCTGAACATGCCTGGTAAAGTATATTTGCTAGAAGCATGAGAGGCTTACAAATACTTTGGAAATACAGAAATCCAGGTCTTTTCATTCTATACCGGTATTAGCATGGGGGCTTTTCATATGAGTGTCAAAGGTGTGATGTGAAATAAGGGTGCCTGAATGAAAATGACTGCTGTTTTGAGGTAGTATAAAAGGAAATCTATAGTGAATCAAATTAAATAGAGAACTTAGCATTTAACTTGAACTTGATTTTAAAAGTAGTCTCAACTCAGGTAATTACTGAGGTTAAACAAAAAGTTAAAGGGTAGGTATTTGAAAATAGCAAGAGAATGATTTTTCTCTATTTATCTCTGAGTTCTTCTTTCTTAAAAAAGAACCAGGGAAAATCAGCAGACAGTAGGCTTTCCCTCAGTGGCCATGCTTAACTTTCAGCTTGCCTGTATTTGGTGCCTGCTTGATTTAGCAGGGCAGGAGCAAGGATGCGTGCTCAGCTTTGAGCTGCACCAGCCAGAGATACAGGCAGAAATCCCTCCCTGGCACTTGGGAAACTGCCCTGCCAGAGCCAGAAATATCCGTCAACAGTTAGCAAGGCAGGTGGTCCGGTGCTGGAAAGGGGCTACAGCAGCTTCTGCCCATCCCGTGAAGTCCAGCACCTTGTTCCCAGAGGCCCTCTGAGGGTTAAGCTCTAAGCCCCATCTGTAAATAGGCCTTGAATCACCACACAGCAGGCATCCATCCAGCCAGCCTCTGGGTGCCTGGTGTTTTCAGGGAGCAGGATTACTCTGGGTCCACCAGACTGACAGCAACCTGGTACAGCTGCACAGATGCGACTAGTTTTGCTGATATATTTTAGATACCTTTAAGAACTAGATGGGGAAAGGTCTTTCCTATGAATCAATTGCCAGAGAATGAAAGGGGATCCTTACACTTTAATTCCTCTATGAATCATCTGGTGAATTGTTAAAATGCAAAGTCATGGACCCTTAATAGTACCTGGGTGGGGCCCATGAATCTGCATTTTAAATTTCCCTTGGTCAATTTTGAGGCAGGTGGTCTATGGATTGCAGCTTGAGGAAATACCTTGCCCTGTGGATCCATTTGGTTTTAATGAAGGGGGTGGGGTGGGAAGGTAAATGAGGCGGAATGTCCCTTCTCACCTTGCAGTAGAGAATAACAGCTGAAAAGAAACAAGTCTTGGATTTATTTTGGTTGGTTTTGGGGAAAGCACACTCAATATTTAACTATTTGAATTTACATCTCCTAGCCCCTTTCAAATGTAAAAAAAAAAAAAAAAAATCTGGGGAGACCTTTTTGAAAGATTTGTGACTGGCTTAGGCTTTTGGAAGCCCAAGGTTAAGAGTTCATGGTTTATGTGAAAGTATGGTTCCATGCAAGCCATTCCCTTAAACTGTGAGACTATGGATAGATAACGTTGCCTACTGGTTGGCTTTACTGAAGAGCAAATGGAATACTGTGGTTGTTAGACGCTAGACTATTTGTTGCTTGACATTAGGGACTGTGGTTAGTTGTCTTTACGTCTCATGTCTAGCATACTGCCAGCTTATACTCGATTGTAATTAACTAACTCAAACTCAAGTTCAGTTCATTATTGGAATAAATTAAGTACATTTTGCAAGCCCTGATGATTACACTGAGGATATTGAAAGAGTAATTTACCAGATGAGAGAGTAAGGCAAATGCAGCAAATATCTAGCATGTAAGTTGCCATTTTCTATTCTTGATTTCTTAGCAAGATATTGCTAATGAATTAAAGCACTTTTTCTTATTGGGCCAGGCTGTTGTCTCTTGATAACTTTAAACACAGTTCACCAGGAGGCAGTCAATTGACAGCTCCCAGTCAATTAGGATGGAAGTGGGGAGTGGGGAAAGGTTAAGGGGGAAAGAAGTAAGCTTTTTTTTCCTTTCAACAATTCAATACTAAGGCGTAAATAAATTAATAATTTTCACTTCCAAGAAGATAAAAATTCCCTAAAGATTACAAACAAATTTCAGCTCCCATACACACATGTCTCTAGCCCTGTTGTAGGACTTGCTGCTGCTGCTGCTGCTGCTGCTAAGTCGCTTCAGTCGTGTCCGACTCTGTGCGACCCCATAGACAGCAGCCCACCAGGCTCCCCTGTCCCTGGGATTCTCCAGGCAAGAACACTGGAGTGGGTTGCCATTTCCTTCTCCAATGCATGAAAGTGAAAAGTAAAAGTGAAGTCGCTCAGTCGTGTCTGACTCTAGCGACCCCATGGACTGCAGCCCACCAGGCTCCTCCATCTATGGGATTTTCCAGGCAAGAGTACCAGAGTGGGGTGCCATGGATTATAAATAAGAATCTTAAAAACCAATTAATGGTTTTTGTTCCGGGCAAGTGCAAGAAGAGTGACAGCACTCTGCTCGTCATTTTCCAGCCCTTCTCAGCAATACTTTCAGCCCATGGGCTGCTCTGAGCACAAATAGAGGAATGGAGATACTAGAGTCGGGGAAGGAAAGACAGTCGCAGAGTAGAACCAGAGGAAGTCGTTCAGAGGAGACGTCGTATGTGAAAGAAATAAAGAAGGTCTATGCAGGGCCAGCATGAGAGACTGTCACCAGCAGGGACCTCAGATGCCACTGGGTAGCCTCAGTGCTCCAGGCTGCCTGTTCCTGCGTTGAACTGTCATGGATCTAAATTTCCATTCTGCATAGCAGCTGCCACATTCAGAGTTATACTGTAAATCTAGGAGTCAAATAGCAATAGAATTGGAGGAGAAAGGAGAACCAGGGCTACGGGATGGATAGGAACTCAGGAGAAATAGTCTGAAGTGCATCAACCCTCTGCTCCTCTCTGCCTGGACATCTCCATCACAATGGTTATTGAACAGGTCTTATACAGAGATGAAGACCTGTTCTCTACCTTCAGGAGGGTCCCAATCTGGTAGTAATAAAAGATCTGTCAACAACAGCACCCATTAAAAAGGTGAGAAGCATCATGATATATGTCTGAGCAAAGAGCTATTACTTCTGCCTAAGGGGATTGGGGAATTTCAGCTGTGGAAAATATTTAATAATACTCCACCTTAGGAGATATTTATTTTGATAGATTGTTAGGAAGATAAATAACTTGCTGTTGAAAGAGAGATTCTATCCTCGTATAGAATTGCAAAATAGATGCAGCCTATCCCAGTGTATTGATGGATTTATTAGGAAGAGCCTGTAACACTTGAGCATGTCTTTCCTCTTAAAAATGTATGATACATGTGCATTAAATTTAATGAAGCAAGCCAAGAGACATGAATAAGTGTGCTGGTCAGTAAAAGACAAATTACTCTTTTTCTCCAAAAGGTAATCTAATGTTTGCTGATTTGAATTGAATTTCTTTTAAAAAAAGAAAAAGAAAAAGGCTTGTGACTCAAGATGACCCTAGAATGCTTGTGTTTAATATCAGTACTCTATTGATTCCTAAAGGCAAGAACTCCATAATAATCTAAAGTATGTGAAGCTATTTAATCAGTTTAAAGTTGATGGGTATTAATTTTTGCTGGTCTAATTGTTTACTGGAGCATCCTCTGGAGTCCAAGCACAGATGAAGGGAATCCATTCTTCCGTAAGAATGTGCTTATATTGCACACCTATTGCCCATCGTGGATTTTCATTAACTGGGCTTTCCAGTGGGCGGTTCTGTTTTATGTGCCCAGTGGTTGCTCTATCGATCTTCTCAGGGGGCTGGCAGGTGTTTCACAGCTTAGGATTGCCTGAAACATTTGGAAGGAATGTTTCATTTTAGAATTGTTGCCTAGATCCATTCTGTTACCTGCTATGAAGTCAGACTATCAGTCCCCAAGGAGCTTACACTAATTAAAGGGCAAGGTTCAAGAGAACATGCTTCTTGTTTCACCAAAAACCTTTTATATGAAATAATGGCCCAGAGTATAGGGACAAACAGTCCAATAGAGACTCTGTGTAATTTCAGCTTATGTGGTGAGAAGTTGAAATAGCCTTTTGGGAAGATAAACTTTAAAATGCGGTGACTGAACTAGGTTCCATAAATATGACACTAAAAAAATGTTGAAATAAGAGTTTGGTCAAAACCCATTACAGATTTAATTTAGAGTGAAACGTATATAAGAAATCGTGTGAGTTGGCAATATATACATTACAAGAAGGTCAAAAAGCATTCAAATCTAAGAAATTCAGATCATTCAGGGACTGAAAAAACAGATTTGAATCTATCAAGCAATTTGGGAGTCAACACCGGGTGATATTTTTCTTAACCCTTCTGATAAAAAAGAAAAATTTCCTTCTGGGATTATGCTGTCAGACGTGATTAGTTTTCTCTCTTTTTATATGATTGCTTACTATTTATCAATCTTTGTGCTTTTAAACTCTTCTCCAAAATATGAGCAAATGTAACATACATTCCTCTTCAGAAACAAAGTAAAGTAAGCCCCTATTCTCTTTCTTTTTTCCTCTTTCTTGAATTTTTCTTACTTTTAAAAAATTGAAGTATAATTTCAATATTATATTAAATTTAGGTGTTCAGTATAGTGATTTGATATTTTTATCCACTACACAGTGATCACCATGATAAGTCCAGTTACCATTTGTCATGATACAAAGCTATTACAATATTATTGACTATACTCCCTATGCTGTATATTATATACTTGTGACTTAATTTATAACTAGAAATTTGTAACTTTTAATATCTCTAACCTCTTTCACTCATTCTCCCATTCCTGCAACCACTCCCTTGGCAAACACCAGTTTGTTCTCTGAATTTGTTTCTGTCTTGTTTGTTCATTTGGTTTATTTTGTAGAGTCCACACACAAGTGAAATCACATGGTATTTGTCTTTCTATTTCTGACTTAGTTCACTTAGAATAATATCTGAGTGAAAGTCACTAAATCGTGTCTGACTCTTTGTGACACCATGGACTATATAGTCCATGGAATTCTCCAGGCCAAATGCTGGAGTAGGTAGCTGTTCCCTTCTCCAAGGGATCTTTCCAATCCAGGGATTGAACCCAGGTCTCCCACATTGTAAGTGGATTCTTCATCAGCTGGGCCACCAGGGAAGCCCAAGAATATTGGAGTGGGTAGCCTATCCCTGCTCCAGTGGATCTTCTTGACCCAGGAATTGAACTGGTTCTCCTGCATTGCAGGTGGATTCTTTACCAGCTGAGCTACCAGAGAAGCCCAATCCATATTGTCACCAATAGCTAGATTTCATTATTTTTTTTTATGACTAAGTAATATTCTTGTATGTATATATATGATATGCATCACATCTTCTTCATACATTTATCTATCAATGGACACTTAGGTTGCTTCCATATCTTGGCTATTATAAACAATGGTGCAATGAACATGGGGGTGTATATATCTTTTAAAATTAGTATTTTTGTTTTCTTTAAGTACCCAGAAGTAGAACTGCTGGTTCCTATGGCAGTTCTGTTTTCATAAGGAGCCTTCATACTGCACCAATTTGCATTCCCACCAACAGTGCATGAGGGTTCCCTTTTCTCCACATCTTCACCAACATTTGTTATTTGTGTTCTTTTTGATGTTAGCCATATTGACAAATATGAGGTGATATCTCCTTGTGGTCGTGATCTGCATTTCCCTGATGATTAGCAATATTGAGCATCTTTCATGTGCTTGTTGGTCATTTGTATGTCTTCTCTGGAAAAAGTGTCTATTCAGGTATTCTGCCGATTTCTTTGATCAGATTGTTTGTTTTTGATGTTGTGTTCCATGAGTTCTTTATATATTTTGGATATTAACCCCTTATCCTATATATCATTTGCAAATATCTTCTCCCATTCAGTAGGCTGCCTTTTCATTTTGTTGATAGTTTCCTTTGTAATGCAAAAACATTTTAGTTTGATGTAGTCCCATTTGTTTATTTCTGTTTTCCTTGTCTAAAAGGAAACAGATCGAATATATATATATATATATATATATATATATATATATATATATATTGCTAAGACCAATGTCAGGGAGAAAACTGCCTCTGTTTTCTTCTAGGAATTTTGTCGTTTCAGGTTTTACGCATAAGGTTGTATGTCTTGACTGCACCACATCTGCTCCTCCTACCTCTCTTGTGTTTCCTTTTCTGTATCTTTTCTGCTAGTCTTCAGGTTGTTATCATAGATAGTAGATCTGTACATGGTTGTTATTTTGATGTGCCCATGGGAGGAGGTGAGATCAAGGTCTTTCTACTCTGCCATCTTGACCACACCTCCCTCTTCCTTGAGTTTCTAAATGGACAGGTTTTTCTTTTTCATTCGGGATGAATCAGCCTACACTATTCAGTTATTGTGTCAGAGGTAGAAGGATCGTCAAACAAAACCCTATATGAGTTAGTCTGCAATAAAATCCCATCTCTGTAATAGTGAAATAGTTTATTTTTATAACGGGCTTGGAATTTGGGGCATTAGGACTTCTGGTGCTTATATTGCAATAATAGTCATATTGGGTAAAGTTGATTGCATAATGCAAATATTATATGCATTTAGACATGTAAATTTAGACAAGTTAGTAATATTATGATTAAAAAAATTCACCTCTGGCTTAATCATTTTTTTGAAGAGATTTCAAAGTCGAAAACCACAGGCCAAATCCAACCTATAGATTAAAAAAAAAAATATTTTTTGAAAGTTCAAAAGACATCTTTTGGTTGTAGAGTGAAAGGCAAGCCTCTCTTCTGCCACTGTCCTCCTGCTGAGAGACTAAAAAATGTCTTTTGTATCCTTCCATATAGTTTTTATGTACATGTTATAAACTCACATGTACATCCATTTCCCAATGAAATTTATACGCCCTGTTCTACACCACTTTTTCCTTCCTTCTTTTTCTTTCTTACCATCATATCTTGGAATTCATCCCACTTTAGCACATTTATTTCAGCACATTATTATTCTTTCTGATTCTACCGTATGGATGTATCAAAATTTATTTAACCATTTCCATGTTGCTGTTCATTTTGCTTATTTCCAAATGTTTGCTATGTTTATGTAACTAGGATTTCCTTGAACAAATCCATAGATATGTGAGTATATATTATCTGTAGGATATTATCTGTAGGATACATTTCTAGAAGTGGAATTGCTGAGTTAAAGGGTAAGGACATTTGTAATTACAAAGATTGTTGTGTGAATTTGGCCTCCCAGCAGAAATGCATGAGAACTCCTGTTCCCTTACCATAGCCAACCCAGTGTGTTATTATCTCTCTGATCTATGCCAATATAAGTTAAAAAAGAATCTCAGTGTTGTTTTATTTAACATTTTTTTTATATCAAGAGTAAGATTTAGTGTCTTTTCATATGTTCAAGAGCCTTTTTTTTTTTTTCCACTTCTGCAAACTCCTCAGAGCTTTTTAAAATTTATCTGTCGGTCTTTTACTTACCATTGTAGAAGGTCCTTTCATTTTAGCAATCTTAGCCATTTGGAATATGTGTGTGTTTTGTTTTGTTTTTACTATTTTTTTTTCTTTTTTTCTTTGTGTTTTGGCTTTACCACGTGGAAACTTGTGTTTTGTATATTTTAAATTATCAGTTTATCAGTCTTGTGAATTTTCTGGTGGTCCAGTGGTTAGGATTTTGTACTTCTAACACAGGGGGCATGAGTCCAGTTCCTGGTTGGGAAGCTAAGATCCCACATGCTGCACCAAGTGCCCCCTACCCCCCAAAATGTGTCAGTCTTTCCTTTTATGACTTCTGGATTTTGCATCAAACTTAGAAAATTATATTTCATATGAAATCCCCCCATGGCATTTCACAAGGTATTTTTATGTTTAATTTTTTACTTTTAACATCTTAATCTATCTAGAAATGACCCTGCTTCAAGGTGTGGATATTTTTCCCATAGGGCTACCCGTTTTCCTCAGCACTGTTTCCCTTTCTCATTTATTAGAATGTCACCCTCTTAACATCCTAAATCACCTAATGAATTTAGGTTTATATCTCAGCTAATTGTTCTGTCTGTTCATATATCAGAGTACTGTTTTAATTAATGAGATTCTATAATTTTATAAAAATCTAGTGATTATCGTTCCTACTTACTCCTTTCATTTTCAGAGTTTTTTCATCTTCTCTATCTTTTTTTAATGCAAATTTCAGAATCCACTTGCTTATTTAAGATATCAACTGGCATTCTCACTGAGATATAATTAAATATTTAATTAAGTTAGGTAGTGTCGACCTTCTTACAGTATTGAATCATCCTAACAGTTTCATTTGTTCATACCTTCTTTTGTATTATTCAGTAGCCTTTTAAACTTTTCTTCATAATGTCTTGTCCATTTCTTGTTAATTTTATTCCTTGGTGATATGATATATAAAGTCATTTTTTCTATTATATCTTCTGTTATTTTAACATATATAAATTAGTGATTACTACTGTATTAATTTTTTTAACCCTGCTCTTTTACTGAATTCTCTTACTGTTTGCAGTTAATTAGCTTGGCTGTTCCAGATATATAGTCATATCATATAATCTGCAAAAAAAAAAAATCACTTCCTGTTTTCTGATATTTTATACCTCTAACTCTTCTTGGCAAATTATCTTGGCCAGTAGCAGTACTAAAATGTTAAATAACACAAATGGTGGCAGGCATTACTTCTTCTTCATGCCTTTTGTGAATATGCCTCTAATATTTCACTATTAAGCATGTGGTTGGCTTTGGAGCCACATTAAGAAGGTTATCTGTCTTATTCTATTTTACTGAATGTTGTTCTTTCAAGAATGATTATTAAATTCTTTTCATATAATTTCATAATAAATCTCATATGGTTATGTTATATTTTTCTGGTAATATGCTGCCAGGTTTTGTTTGCAAATATTTTGTTTAGGACTTTTGTACTAATATTTATAAATGAGATTTGTCTCTGTTGTTCATTTTTATGCTCTTTCATCAGTGTAGTTATCAATGTTAAGCTTGCTTCACAGCAATAATTTAAATGTCTGTCAATACCTATAATTTGAGCAGTTTAAGTCATTGGGATTTGTTGGAATTATCTTGTGAATAAACTGGACTTCGTGCTTTTGTTGTTGTTTGAAGCTCTTTGACACTTTAGATTTTTTTTTCTTTCTTTTGTGGTCTGATTCTGTAAATGGCCTTTCCTAGAAAGTTATCTATTTCATAAAAGTTTTAAAATTTATTTTCATAGAATTTGCCAAATTCTATGCAAATTAGTCTCTTGTGATTCTTTACTTTCTTATGTTTCCATCTCCAGTTTATCATCTTTTTTGTATATGCAGTTTTTCTTTTGTGGTTTTCTTGATATGTTTAATTATTCACTCTTCCTCTTTCCTTGATAAAAAGTTTTTGAATTTATTTAGAAACTCTATCATGCATATGTTTCTAAATTACTAATTGCTATTATATTGTCTTTATTAATTCCCCTTTATATGCTTTCCTTTTGTTAATTTTTCTAATCTGTATATGACTTTTAAAGTTAGATGCTTGTGTCATTAGTCTTTATTCCTTATTATTCAAATAGGCATTTAAGGCTATGAATTTATTTTCCGCAATGTGCTGACTGTATCTCATTTATCTTGATATGTTACATTACCATAACTATTATTTTCTAGACATTTGGAAATTTTGCATTTTAGTTCCAATTTTACTCAGTTTTAGTTCCAATTTTACTCAAGCATTGTTTAAGACAGAGTTTTAATATCTCTGGATAGAATTTTCATTTTAATGGCATCATGATTTCTACTTTTTGGATCTGCAAGTTTATTTGGGGGAGAAGGCTGAGTGCCGAAGAATTGATGCTTTTGAACTGTGGTGTTGGAGAAGACTCTTGAGAGTCCCTTGAACTGCAAGGAGATCCAACCAGTCCATTCTGAAGGAGATCAGCCCTGGGATTTCTTTGGAAGGAATGATGCTAAAGCTGAAACTCCAATACTTTGGCCACCTCATGCAGAGTTGATTCATTGGAAAAGACTCTGACGCTGGGAGGGACTGGGGGCGGGAGGAGAAGGGGACGACAGAGGATGAGATGGCTGGATGGCATCATTGACTTGATGGACGTGAGTCTGAGTGAACTCTGGGAGTTGGTGATGGACAGGGAGGCCTGGCGTGCTGCGATTCATGGGGTCTCAGAGTCGGACACAACTGAGCAACTGATCTGAACTGAATATGTTATTAATATGTAAAGTAACGCTCAAAATTCTCCAAGCCAGGCTTCAGGAATACATGAACCGTGATCTTCCAGATGTTCAAGGTGGTTTTAGAAAAGGCAGAGGAATCAGAGACCAAACTGCCAACATCTGCTGGATCATCAAAAAAGCAAGACAGTTCCAGAAAAACATCTATTTCTGCTTTATTGACTATGCCAAAGCCTTTGACTATGTGGATCACAATAAACTGTGGAAAATTCTGAAAGAGATGGGAATACCAGACCACCTGACCTGCCTCTTGAGAAACCTACACGCAGGTCAGGAAGCAACAGTTAGAACTGGACATGGAACAACAGACTGGTTTCAAATTGGAAAAGGAGTATGTCAAGGCTGTATATTGTCACCCTGCTTATTTAACTTATATGCAGAGTACATCATGAGAAACTCTGGGCTGGAAGAAGCACAAGCTGGAATCAAGATTGCTGGGAGAAATATCAATAACCTCAGATATGCAGATGACACCATCCTTATGGCAGAAAGTGAAGAGGAACTAAAGAGCCTCTTGATGAAAGTGAAAGAGGAGAGTGAAAAAGTTGACTTAAAGCTCAACATTCAGAAAACAAAGATCATGGCATCCGGTCCCATCACTTCATGGGAAATAGATGGGGAAACAGTGGAAACAGTGGCTGACTTTATTTTTTGGGCTCCAAAATCACTGCAAATGGCGATTGCAGCCATGAAATTAAAAGACACTGCTTGGAAGGAAAGTGAGGACCAACCTAGATAGCATATTCAAAAGCAGAGACATTACTTTGTCAACAAAGGTCTGTCTAGTCAAGGCTATGGTTTTTCCAGTAGTCATGTATGAACGTGAGAGTTGGACTATAAAGAAAGCTGAGCGCTGAAGAATTGATGCTTTTGAACTGTGGTGTTGGAGAAAACTCTTGAGAGTCTCTTGGACTGCAAGAAGATACAACCAGTCCATCCTAAAGGAGACCAGTCCTGGGTATTTATTGGAAGGACCGATGTTGAAGCTGAAAGTCCAATACTTTGGCCATCCTGTGCTAAGCACCGACTCATTTGAAAAGACCCTGATGCTGGGAAAGATTGAGGGCAGGAGGAGAAGGGGACAACAGTGGATGAGATGGTTGGATGACACCACTGACTTGATGGACATGGGTTTGGGTGAACTCCGGGAGTTGGTGATGGACAGGAAGGCCTGGTGTGCTGCAGGTCTTGGGGTTGCAAAGAGTCAGACATGACTGAGTGACTGACCTGAACTGAACTGATGTTTATATGAAATGAAAGTATTGTCTCTATTTTCAGGTTGCACAGTTTTTATTTATCAATCAGATCTCTGATATTAATTTTTATTTTATTCTACTATAACTTTGCTTATGTTTCCTCTGCACAATTTATTAATGGACTGAGAAAAGTAATGTATTTCTAGGTATTTCTTTGAATCTCCTATAATTTCTGCTCTAGTTACAATATTGGTGTGTTATTTGGTGCAGAAATATTCTAGCACTTGTATCTTCAATGTAATTTTTTTATTTTGTCATAATAAATTGATTTCTTTGTCTTGTTTAATGCTTTTTGCTCTGTAGTCCATGCTGCCTGTTGTGAAAACTTTAAGTCCCACTTTTTTTGTATTCGCTTTTGCTTTTATAATACTACCTATCTCTTTGTTTTCACTTTCTGACTCACCTTAGTTTAGATTTCATATATATATGTATCATATGTATAAGATCAAACATAACTTTCTTATAAATGTATTTAAATTGTGTGGACCATTTAGATATATTGAAAAGAACTTATTTTGATCTTGATTCTGCTGTATTCATTCACATAATATTTTCAGTATTAAAGAATCCTTTACTTTGTGGTCTTTTTCATTGTTTGCTGTGTTTAGTTTTTCTGATATTAAGAAGTTTGCATGTTTGTTCTAATTGTCTTTTCATTATTTTTTTATTATGCTTTTATATAGTATCTTTAGTTCCTCCTTGTTTTTACACTGTACTTATTAGTTTCCTAGTATATGCAATACTGAAATTAGCATGTTCTCTTTTCCTTCTCCTGCTTCTCTTTTACTTTATCAATTTATTTCAATCAATAAGATTAGTTGTTTTAATGTTTCCCTTCCCAAGTATGTTGAAACATATCATTTGACTTTATTGCCTTCTAGATCCTTTCATTTTCAGGTATGAAAGGTGAGGTAATCAAAAAACTTATCATCTTCCTTCACAATTCTGTCCAAATTTTTCTTACTGTTACCATGTTGAAATATTTTTTCTTTGGTTTACAATGAAACACATTCAGTGTTCACCATCATTTCTCTTGCTCTATTTTTCCTAGCTATATTTTGATTGGATAAAACTTGTTATCCAGTCGTTTCTCAAAGAGGGATCATGGCACTATTTCCTACATTTTTCCATAGTTTTAAGTGGTTTGACTGAAACTTTTATAAAACTTGAAGAATAGCTTGACTGATATAAATTCCTGAGCTCAAAATTCTTTCTTTGAATGTATTAGGTATTGATTTACTTGTTTTGGGCAGTGGAGCCTATGGAGAAATCTGAGATCAGCCTTATTTTTTCATCTCATCATATACTCCTGTTTTGTTTTTGGCCTGGCTTCCTCCCAGATTTTTGGCTTGTTTTTGAACTTTAAGAACTTTTGTAGGATGTCTCAATTTTGATCATTCTGGATTATTCCTGGGTCAGTGTGTACTCTTTAAAGGAAAAACTCATGAGATTAGACATGTCATATTTGGTATAAAACATATTTAAAATGTAAGTTGCATTATACAAATGTATAATAAATGCTCACATTTTCCATTAGCACCGAAATTCTCATTCAGTTATTTTGCACTTGTTAATGTCTGTTCCAATAATGGATAAATATTCATAAGTCTAGTCTGTCCAATTCAACAAGTATTTGAATGCCATTTATTATGATAATAGGTGAAATGAGTCATTTGAGATCTTTCTCTGCTTTGTTTTGCCTCATCCTCAAAACAACCCTATGTGCAAATTCTGCTATTTTCCCTATTTTGCAGAGGAGGACATTGAAGCTTAGAGGTGACAGGCAATCCACCTACAATAAAAAAAGGCAGAACCAGGGTTTAAATCTAAGCCATCTGACTTTATAGTCAAAGCTCATAATCACCAGATCAGTCAATTACCTAGCTATTTAGATGCCTCACTTAATACTGAGGTATTATTTGATCTGTCATTGTATCCCACTTATGCAAACTATGAGCTTGAAGTTTTTTGAGCTTTAGATCCTTCAATTAGTCAGTTCTCAACCAGAAGTAATTTTACTTTCCAGGTTACATACAGTAATGTCCAAAATGTTTTTGGTCATTTAAAGTGGGAGAAGGGGTAGTGCTATTGTCTGGGTAAAGGCCAGGGATGCTGTTGAATATTCCACAATGCGTAGGACATGCATTCATAACAATGAATTATCCAGCCCCAAATGTCAATAGTGCTGCTGCTGAGAAAATCTGAGTTAGATGGTAATGTTCCTGAGGTAATTTTCTTTTCTTTTACTTGTATCACTCCATAGTGCATTTAATATAAGATGCATAGAAACTTGACTGTTATTTTTAACAAAAATTATATTTAGGAATATTTTTTAAAGTTCTAGTACTCTTCAGAAATTCATTACTTTGGTGATAAGGACAAGCAATCAGTTGCACCTTAATGGAAATTAGAATAAGTTTTTCGAAAGTTGCTTTTTTCTTTCCCTGATGTAATTTTATATCAATAAATACTTCAGTAATAGTTGTTTCATCATTGAATTAAAGGGAGGCTGTTCATTAAGAAACTTCATGCCCATTACTGATGAAGAGCTCTAAATTAATTATTTCCTGATTGCATGGTACAGTATTTATGAAAATTAGTAAAAATTGTTCATTTTTCTTTGGGGGTGGAGAAAAGGATCATTAAAATAATGAAATTGGACAGAATTGACAGAGTTTCTATTTAAAAGACCGTTTTATTAATTAGTCTTTCTCTCCCTTCAGGGGATGACATCAACACTGATTAAAATCTGCTGAAGATAACTTTCCTTATGAAAAACATGCCTTTTAATTTTATCTTACACTTTAGCGCAAATAGAACAATCATACCCCGTAGTTATAATAAAGTGTGGCCCCCCTCAAAGACAAGGGTGTGCTCAGTCGTGTCCAATTCTTTGTCACGCCATGGACTGTGGCCTACCAGGCTCCTCTGTCCAGGGAATTTTACAGGCAAGAATACTGGAGTGGGTTGCCATTTCCTTCACCAGGGGATCTTCCTGACCCACGGAGCAAGCTTGGGCCCACTGCATTGGCAGACAGATTCTTTATCACTAGCGCCACCTGGGAAGCCCAAAGACAAGTGCTGCTGCCAAAATGATAATTTAAGGATTACTGACTATGTCCTTTTCTTTCTTCCTTTTCAAATTCCTGTAAGTCATATATATGCAAAGCAAGAACTTGTAGTAAGTGCCTCTGGAGAAGGGTGTGGATGTATGTCACAGTACTCTAAGCCCAATATATTTTTTGCTCATATTCTTTTTGATTATGGTTTATTAAAAAATATTGAAATAATTCTCTGTTCTACACAGTAGGACCTTGTTTATCTATTCTGTATCAAATAGTTTGCATCTGCTAAGCCCAAACTCTCAATTCATCCTTCCCTGACCACCCCTACTGCCTTGGCAACCACAAGTCTGTTTCTGTTTCGTAGATAAGCTCACTTGTGTCCTATTTCAGCTTCCAGATATAGGTGATATCATGTAGTATTTTGACTTTCTCTTTCTGACTTACATCACTTAGTATGAACCTCTAGGTCCATCTACGTTGCTGCAAATGACATCATTTCATTATGTTTTATGGTTAAGTAGTATTCCATTATCAGAGAAGGCAATGGCACCCCACTCCAGTACTCTTGCCTGGAAAATCCCATGGACGGAGGAGCCTGGTGGGCTGCAGTCCATGGGGTCTCTAAGAGTTGGACACGACTGAGCGACTTCACTTTCACTTTTCACTTTCAGGCATTGGAAAAAGAAATGGCAACCCACTCCAGTGTTCTTGCCTGGAGAATCCAGGGACGGGGGAGCCCGGTGGTCTGCTGTCCATGGATGGGGTCGCACAGAGTTGGACACGACTGAAGTGACTTAGCAGCAGCAGCAGCAGTATTCCATTATATATATGTATGTGTGTGTGTGTATTATATATAAAATATATTTTCTTTATCCATTCATCTGTCGATGGATATTTAGGTTGTTTCCATGGTTTGGCTTGGCTATTGTAGCAATGATGAGCATGTTTGCCTGTGTCTATTGACCTAGACAGCATATTCAAAAGCAGAGACATTACTTTGCCAACAAAGGTCTGTCTAGTCAAGGCTATGGTTTTTCCTGTGGTCATGTATGGATGTGAGAGTTGGACTGTGAAGAAGGCTGAACGCTGAAGAATTGATGCTTTTGAACTGTGGTGTTGGAGAAGACTCTTGAGAGTCCGTTGGACTGCAAGGAGATCCAACCAGTCCATTCTGAAGGAGAACAGCCCTGGAATTTCTTTGGAAGGAATGATGCTAAAGCTGAAACTCCAGTACTTTGGCCACCTCATGCAAAGAGTTGACTCATTGGAAAAGACTCTGATGCTGGGAGGGATTGGGGGCAGGAGGAGAAGGGGGCGACAGAGGATGAGGTGGCTGGATGGCATCACTGACTCGATGGACATGAGTCTGAGTGAACTCCGGGAGTTGGTGATGGACAGGGAGGCCTGGTGTGCTGCGATTCATGGGCTTGCAAAGAGTCGGACACGACAGAGCAACTGAACTGAACTGAACTGATTGACCATTTGTTTGTCTTATTTGTGCTTCACAGATGGTCCAGTGGTAAAGAATCCACCTGCGAATGCAGGAGAAGTAGGTTCAGTCCCTCGGTCAGGGACAGAGGACAGAGGAACCTGGAGGGCGACAGCTCATGTGTTTTCAGTCGCTCAGTCATGTCCAACTCTTTGCAACCCCATGAACTGTAGCCAGCCAGGCTCTCCTGTCCAGGGAATTTTCCAGGCAAGAACACTGGAGTGGGTTGCCATTTCCTACTCCAGGGGATCTTCCTGACCCAGGGATCAAACCTGAGTCTCTTTCATCTCCTGCATTGGCAGGCAGATTCTTTGCCACTGTGCCACCTGGGAAGCCCATAGATGGACAGAGGAGCCTGGTGGGCTACAGTCCATGGGGTCAATTAATTGACTGAGCATGCATGCACACATATCTTCTTTGGAGAAATGTCTATTTAAGTCTAACTCCCTTTTTGATTGGTTGTTTGTTTTTTGTTACAAATTGTATGAGCTCTTTGTTTATTTTGTAAATTAAGCCCTTGTCAGTAGCAAATATTTGCAAATAGTTTCTCCCAACCTGTAGGCTGTCATTTTGTTTTGTTTATGGTTTCTTTTGCTGTGCAAAATTTTGTAAGTTTAAGTCCCATTTGTTTATTTTTGCTTTTATATCTATTGCCTTGGGAGACTGACCTAAGAAAACATTGGTAAGGGTTGTGTCAGAGAATGGTTTGCCTATGTTCTCTTCTAGGAGTCTTTTGTTTTCTTAGGATTTATTTATTTATTTTTGGCTGTGCTAGGTCTTCTTTGCTATGCACCAGCTTTCTCCAGCTGCGGTGAATAGGGGATACCCTTCATTGTAATGCTCAGGCTTCTCATTGCAGTGGTTTCTCTTACTACAGAGCACAGGCTCTAGGCATGCGAGTTTAAGCAGTTGTGGCTTGCAGACTTAGTTGCTCTGTGACATGTTTAATCTTCCTGGATTAAAGAGATCAAACCCATGTCCCCTACATTGGCAGGTGAGTTCTTAACCACCAGCCAGCAGGGAAGCCCTCTTCTAGGAGTTTTACAGTGTCATGTCTTATATTTAAGTCTTTAAGTGATTTTGAGTTTATTTTTGTGTATGATGTGAGGATGTGTTCAACTTCACTGATTTATATGCAGGCGGAGTATTTTTTAAAAACGAGGGCTTCCCTGGTGGCTCAGTGGTAAAGAATCCACCTGGCAATGCAACTGAACTTGAGTGCCACAACTACTGAGCCTGTGCTCTAGAGCCCGGGAGCTGCAGCAACTGCTGAGTCCACGTGCTGTGGCTACTGAAGCCTGCACATTCTAGAGCCAGCACTCTGCAAGGAGGGAAGGCACCGCAATGAGAAGCTCACACACCACAGCTAGACAGTAGCCCTGGCTCGACACAACTACAGAAAAGCCTGGGCAGCAATAAAGACCCAGCACAGTCAAAAATACATAAATAAATAAAATCATAAATAGTGGATTAGCAGTACACCCAACTAGGAAGTTTATTTGGCACTATGGACAGGGGAACCTGGTAGGCTGCACTCCATGGGGTCGCTAGGAGTCGGACACGACTGAGCGACTTCTCTTTCACTTTTCACTTTCATGCATTGGAGAAGGAAATGGCAACCCACTCCAGTGTTCTTGCCTGGAGAGTCCCAGGGACGGGGCTGCCTGGTGGGCTGCCGTCTCTGGGGCCACACAGAGTAGGACACGACTGAAGCGACTTGGTAGCAGCAGCAGTGTTTTTAAAATGAAAGTCGCTCAGTCATGTCGGACTTTTTGCGACCAGATGGACTGTATAGTTTCTCCAGGCCAGAATACTGGGGTGGGTAGTCATTCCCTTCTCCAGGTGATCTTCCCGACTCAAGGATCGAACCCAGGTACCCCGCACTGCAGGCGGATTCTTTACCAGCTGAGTCACCAGGGAAGCCCAAGAATACTGGAGTGGGCAGCCTATCCCTTCTCCAGGGGATCTTCCTGACCCAGAAATCGACCCGGAGTCCCCTGCGTTGCAGGCGGATTATTTACCAGATGAGCTACCAAGGAATCTACTAGTGTTCAAAACTATTTGCAATTCCCCTATAATACAATACCAGCAGGTACCAGTCAAATATTTGGAAAGTTTTAAAAACATTTTCGGGCAATGATTCCTGTTGTAGGTTTTCATGAGCTTACAGAAAAAAAATTTAATTGGTGATATATCTTTCTTATCTTAATGAGCTCTCCTAGTATTGGAAAGAAACTGATTTAGGAAAGATAATTGTGCATTTGAGAACAAATAAGGAGCATAACTAAGGTATTTATCAGTATGAATTCCTCCGAGGACAGGTAAATGCTTTTCACAACAAGTTCTCCAGCTAAAAGTTCCCATCAGCAGCTGTTCGGTTGTTAATTGTCTTTCTTCAAAAAGTAGTCCCAGAAAGGTTTCATGGCGCCGGCGTTCTTTCTGTGTGTCTCCTCCATCCACATTCAAAGGCATCCTTAGAACACCTGGAGGACAGTATGACAGATAGCACAGTCCTTCTGGTACCTGCTCTTCCATGTGTCTCTCTGTGTCTTCTTAATTAGGATGCAAAGTAAAAGTGACAGAGCTGTTGCTAGTGAACAGGCAGCAGCTGGCACCTCCATGCGAGGGGGCAGGCTTAGCGATCACGGATAGAGACTCATAATTCATCCACCCTGACAAACAGGAACACCTTAAAAATGGAATGTTACAAGGTTCTTTGCCAGTCACACAGAACTCCCTTGCTATATTTTGCAGTTTCGTGTGATGAGAAGAAACGGGGTGACTCGGGTTCCACCAGATCTCTAACTTCTGAAGCACTCAGGGTGGAGTTAAAGGGAGCCTAGTTTCCTCAGGAGACAGCACGGCAAATTGAGACATTTCTTTGGAGAAGATAACTTGAATATAATGGAATAAAATGTCTTAATGTAGAAGTTCAGTGTAGACATTCTTGATGATGGAGTTAATTGCACATTTTAAGTAATTAGAATTGTTAAACATGTGAAGGGCAGAAAAATTGACTAGATACTTGAGTTATGGTGCCAAAATGCTGTTGGTAAATTTTATAATCAGATCATGAAAAAGTCTGCAGATTAGAAACTTACATCTTCCCTTTTATTTGTAAGAAGACTGTAGTAGAGAAAGAAAATGGGACTTTTGTGCTATATTCATGGAACTCTTAATATGTACAACCAAAACGTGAAAAATCAATGTTGTCAACTGGTGAAAATTAATCAAATTGTGTACTTTTCTGTGTATATATAATTTAATAAAACCTTTGAAAAATTCACTTAGCTGTTTCATTCTTACAATACCCACTGAGCAGAGTGACTTTTGCTTCCTTTTAATTCACCAAATTGTTTATTAAAATGATTTGTTTACTACTGAGGTGTGCTGTTTATACTGGATAGCACACAGCTCTGAAATCCCGCTGTTCTGCCACTTACTATTAGCTATATGCAGGTTTGGGCAAGACCAGTTCCCCAGTGGCTCAATGGGTAAAGAGACTCTCTGCAATGCAGGAGATGCAGCAGACATGGGTTCAATCCTTGTGTCAGAAAGATCCCCTCTAGGAGGAAAATGGCAACCCACTACAGTATTCTTGCCTGGAGAATCCCATGGACAGAGGAGCCTGGTGGGCTACAATCCAAAGGGTCATAAAGAGTGGGACATGACTGAGTGACTAAACACAGCACAATAATCTTTCTAAAGTTGACTTTCTCCATTTGTACAATGGGGCTAATAACGTTTGTTTTGTAGGATTGTCTGAGCATTAGAGATCCCAAGCTCTCAGCCTTGCATCTGGCAGGTGGTAAACCCACCATAATTGGTAGCCAGTAGGATGATTATGGTGATGATTGATGGTGATGATAATGTAGCCTGTAGTCCTGTAGGAAATAGAAACAAAACAAGTTTAATATAGCAGAAAAACACTTTCATGCAGTTGTTCAGAAAATATATATTGAATACTTACCTCCTGTAAATCCTTGTGGTAGTAATTTCAGAAGTAGATAATCAGAACTAGTTTATTCTGGCTGGGTGAGATCTTGTCCCAGACCTGGTATCTGATGTTCTCAGGCTGTATTCTAGGTATTGGCTCAGTTTCTTAACTCTGTAACACTAAGAGGGACTGTTCTCTGTCTTGAGCTTATGGATAAGCCTTTGTCAGAGTCTCTCCCAGGCCAGAAAGAGAGCCCTGGAATCATGGCTCCAGTGACCCTCAGATTTCAGATACTCCCTGCTGCCTGGGCTCAGCTATTGATCCCCCATCCCCCTCCCACCCTCAGTTGATGGGACTGTGTTCAATATCAGGTCTTCCAAAGCGTACCCATCCCTCAGGCTCCTTTAAACACATCCATTAGACTGTAGGTTGTTTCCCAGTTCTAATCTACTCCATTACTCCAGCCTCCATTTCTGCCCCAATTAAAAATACTCCCTCTTTCTTATGTGCCCTTGAGCCTCTTAGGAATTTTGTGCTCACCTCTCAAGGCCCAGAACAAACATTGCACTCTGATGAGATCCCGTCTCACCATTCCAGGCCAAGATTTTCTTTCTTTCTTTTTTCATGCTCAGAATAATGTTCATACTTAGTTCAAACCAAATTCTGTTTCAAACTTCTATCTTTGTGCTGTGTCACATTGAGGGCAAGGGAGAAAATGCTTCCTCTACTAACTTTCCTTCATCCCAGGAGTACACGACAAATTTCTTGCCCATCTTCTACACCGGACCTGTGAGTCTGTTGGGCCCAGCCAGTGTTTACACCGTGACTTCCTTTGTGCTCTTCTATTTAAAGTTGTTCCAGTGGTATTCCCATGATATCTGTACTTTCATATCTCTATCTCAAGTGTTTTATGACAGGGGGACTGAACCCTAATACAGGAAAATGAACAGGCTGTGTAAAGAGACTGGATTGGGAGTCACAAGAAATCTAGTCCTAGTTCTTCATGTGTGACTTAGGTAAGTCTTTAATCTCTTGGCACCTCGATTTCCCATCTATTTCTTGGTGTCTAGAGATAAAACAGATTAAAGTCTGGTACGATGGTCAGAACATAGTAGCTCCTTAATAGGTAGTAGAGGTTGTATTTACCAATGTTGTGATTATAATTACTGTGCCTCTGATTCTTTGCTTTTCCACTAAACACATAGTTGCAACCTTGGTATTTTCTTTTCTAAATCTTATTAGACCTCTCACCCTCTCTCCATTCCCAAAGCTCTGCTGCTGCTGCTAAGTCGCTTCAGTCGTGTCCGACTCTGTGCGACCCCATAGACGTCAGCCCACCAGGCTCCCCCGTCCCTGGGATTCTCCAGGCAAGAACATTGGAGTGGGTTGCCATTTCCTTCTCCAATGTATGAAAGTGAAAAGTGAAAGTGAAGACGCTCAGTCGTGTCCGACCCTTAGCGACCCCATGGACTGCAGCCTATCTCCTCTGTCCATGGAATTTTCCAGGCAAGAGTACTGGAGTGGGGTGCCACTGCCTTCTCTGGTTATGAAAGTTATTTACCCCAAATTTTTCAAAGACAAGTTAGTATTTTCAAAGGAGACCATTATTCAATGAGAGGGGGTTAACGTTTTCTTTTTTAACTTTAGGAAAACCATGATCTTACATATTGATACAATTTATAGGATTTGAACCTTGAATTTCTTTCCTTCGTTTCATTCCTGAAATAGGCATGGGCTCTGGGCTGATAGAATTCTCTATACCTCTCAGAACCTATGTGTTTTTCTCCCTTGGCATGGCCACAGCGTCATCATCTCCTCCGATGCAGAGCTGGGCTTCAGTGGATTCCTCTCTTGGGCCCAGTGAGCTGGTATTGACCTCCTGGATGAAGGCTGTTCCAACCAGGACAGCCCCCACGTCACTAGCAGTGATGGGCTAGGATAGTGAGCACCAGCTTGTCGGAACTCATCCACTCCACTTTCCTATTCCACAAAGTCCACACTTTGTAGGGGCCATCCCACTCTTTCTTACCTCTAATCTGAGTGATGTCTCTGGTTAGACAATTTGCTAAGCAGAAGTGATAGCCAGGTCCCCATCCCAAGAAATAATCATACTCTTCCCAATCAGAGCCCAATCAGGCTCTGTCCCAATGCCATCACCTGCCCATGAAATCTCTAATGGACTGTACCTGGGAAATTGATCTTAAATAATTCTGGTTCTCATAAGCTATACCGATAACTCTGAGGAATCCTTTTCCTTCTCAGTTCAAAAAACTGACACTGCTGTTCAATTTTTACTTGATCCTAGTGTCTGCTGGCAATTTACGGATACTTCTTAGTAACAGGTTGTTGTCATTGTTGTTCGGTTGCTCAGCTGTGTCTGACTTTTTGCGACCCCATGGACTGCAGCACGCCAGGCTTCCCTGTCCTTCACTGTCTCTTGGAGTTTGCTCAAACTCATGTCCACTGAATCAGTGATGCCATCCAACCGTCTCATCTTCTGCTGCCCTCTTCTCCTTCTGCCCTCAATCTTTCCTAGCATCAGGGTCTTTTCCAATGAGCCAGTTCTTTGCATAAGGGGGCCAAAGTATTGGAGCTTCACCTTCAGCTTCAGTCCTTCCAATGAATATTTAGGGTTAAGAAGAGCTTTACCTCACTCAGTCTCAGTCCTTTTTTCTCTTTCTCAGCTTGAGCCAGAACCCTTGTTCCTATAACCTGCCAAGCTTTGTCCTACTCTGGCTCCTGCAGGTACTGTGGGTCTTAGCTGTGGATCTTCAGCAACAATTACTGAGCAGCAAATGTATTTCTCCAAAAAGAAAATAGTTTGCAAAATTCAGCCATGACACAGTCCCTGGGGTAGTAGATTCCCACAACGAAGATACTCTTGAAGGTCTCTGTTCAGAATGATTCAGGTGTCCAGGGATTGGTCAGGGCTCCCAAACATGGCTTCTATTCATTTCGTTTTCAATTCTTAAAAAAAAAAAAAAAAAATTGCTCTAGAAGTCCCTCATCCTCACCACTTTGGAAAACAAGTATGAATTGTGCTAATGTCTCCCTTCACTTGAAACAATGATCGTTTAATTCAGTTTTAATGTCACTTGCTCCTTTGAATGATTTGCCACTTCTCCCTTGAGTCAGGACCCGCAGCGTCTCAGCTTCCAGAATCCAGGTAAGGCTGGGCTGAGTGATCTTAGTCTCAAGCTCTGCCTCCTTCGCCATGTGCTTTGTCCTACATATCCTTTCTCTCTGACATCTGCATTACCTTTTTGGCCTGTTTTCTTTTTTATTTAAATTAGTTTGTTTATTTGGCTTGCACTGGGTTTTAGTTGCGGCACGTGGGATCTTTGGAGCATCTAGAATCTTTAGTTTTGGCATGCAAACTCTTGGCTGTGGCATGTGGGACCTAGTTCCCTGACCAGGGATCAAACCCAGGCCCCTGCATTGGGAGGGTGGAGTCTTAGCCACTGGACCGCCAGGGAAGTCTCGGCCTATTTTCTTTATTCCTACAGGAGCTAAGCAAACCTGTTCTTCATTTCCCACACTCTTTCATTTTCTCATTTCTTCTGGTTGTGGGAGAGTTTGCCTCTTGTCTAATCCCCTCTGCCAGGTCTGTAGACCTCACTTCTCTCAACCGTGGCTTGAAGCTGACCTGTTTCAGGAAGAGAAGAGAATGGCCACAGCTAACAGTCTGGTAGTGATGGATGTGCAGTTCACAAAGCACTTCTAAGAAGTTATCAAACGAACGTCACCTAGAATCACCTCACTCTTCTCGCTAGTGATTCCCCAGAAGTTAAACTTCAGCCCTGTTGTTGCTTGAATGTAGAGATATTATCTTCTGGGTTCTCTGCTATTTCTTTCTGTGTGTAAACTCTTCCCACAGAAATGGTTAAGTTTCGAGACAGCAGTAATTGTTTCGTTTCTTTTGGAAAAGCTGCCATTTTCCACTTAATTAGCATCCTTTTTAAATGGGGGTGGGGAAGGGAGGTCAAAACAGGCAGTGAATAGGTAGTGACTGACGGTGGAAGGTGTGACACTGATGCCTGTGTGCCTCGCTCGGTCAGGAGGAAGAGACGAATCTGCTTCAGGAGGAAGAGATGAGCCCGCCTCAGTGACGGGCGCCCCGAGCCCCCTGACCCGCCCTGCCCCCCCACCCTCAGCCTCAGTTCTACCCACCCCGGGCTGAAGCCATGCCTTGTGCAGCCACATTGCAGCCTGAGGGGAAAGGGAAAATCAGTCACACTGATCCTGTCTTTGTTAAAATTTTGTTATTATTTTGTTTATTGTAGACTTTTTGTGTTAATTATGGTTTTTAAAAACGCGACATCAAAGTATTATCTATTTTGATTATTGCATGTTTTGGTAACTCGCCTGCCTCACCCTCATCCTAGTCTTATGCTGAAGCCCCACCATCACACATGGGAGACTTTCGCTTGCGAGTTACGTGTCTACTAAAAGGACTCTGACTCCTTGGAAAAAGAGCTATGACAAACTTAGACAGCATATTACAAAGTAGAGACATCACTTTGCCGACAAAGGTCCATGTAGTCAAAGCTGTGATTTTTCCAGTAGTCATGTGCAGATGTAAAAGTCAGACTATAAAGAAAGCTGAGTGCCAAAGAATTGATGCTTTTGAAT
Source organism: Bos taurus (assembly GCF_002263795.3). Taxonomy (NCBI): domain Eukaryota; kingdom Metazoa; phylum Chordata; class Mammalia; order Artiodactyla; family Bovidae; genus Bos; species Bos taurus. The sequence continues at coordinate 22,672,099 of NC_037336.1, read as the reverse complement.
TGTGGTGCTAGAGAAGACTCTTGAGAGTCCCTTGGACAGCAAGGAGATCAAACCAGTCAATCCTAAAGGAAATCAACCCTGAATATCCATTGAAAGGACTGATGCTGAAGCTGAAGCTCCAATCCTTTGGTCACCTGATACAAAGAGCTGACTCACTGGGAAAGACCCTGACTGGGAAAGAATGAGGGGAGAAAGAGAAGAGGGTGACAGAGAATGAGATGTTTGGATGGTGTCACTGACTCATTGGACATAAGTTTGAGCAAACTCAGAGAGATAGTGAAGGACAGAGGAGCCTGGCATGCTGCAGTCCAGGGGGTTGCAAAGAGTTGAACATGACTTAGCAACTGAACAACAACAACAGAAAGGATAAAGTAGAGATGCACAGACTTGGAGCAATAGCTCTGGACCCTCAGGAAACACCACACTCACTTTTACCTGGAGGGAAAACACAGATTGCTGGGCCTGTCCCCTGAGTCAGCAGCATCTGCATTTCTAACGTCCCAGGGGAAGCTGCTACAGCTGTTGTGGGGACCACATCTTACGAATCACTGATGTGAGATTGCTCAGCCTGGGAGAGGTGAGCATTCAAGGTTGGTTCCCTTTAGTCTTTTAATTAGTTTTTTGCTTTTTCAAGTTTTTGACCGAACCCTGTAGCATGCGGGACCCTAGTTCTCGACCAGGGATTGAACCCACTCCCCCTGCACTGGAGAGCACAGCCTTAACAACTGGACTCCCAGGCAAGTCCCTCTTCTTTCTCTCTTCTTTTTTTCCTTTTCTTTCCTTGTGTATATGTGAAAATGAAGCAGTAATAACATAGTAATGAACCCAACACATCTAACCTTAAGTAAGAGTTTTTTAGTTTTCTATGAAGACTTTTTTTAAAGAAAAAATTATAATAATTTTCTGAAAGAACATTATAATATGTTTTTAAAGTGTAGATTCTGCTATGTTTGGCTCAGTGGTAAAGAATCTGCTTGATAATGCAGAAGCTGCAGGAGACTCAGGTTCAATCCCTGGAATGGGAAGATCTCCTGGAGGAAGAAATAGCAACCCACTCCAGTATTCCTTTTGAGATAATCCCATGGACAGAGGAACCTGGCAGGCTACAGTCCATGGGGTTGCAAAGAGCCAGACATGACTGACAGCCCACTCACTACTGTGTTTACACAAATTAACAAACTTTGTTTTTAGAGTAGTTTTAGATTTATAGGAAATGAGCAGAAAGTACAGAATTCCCATATAATACTCTCCACACTGCCCAAATAGTTTCTCCTAATAACATCTTGCTTTAGTATGGTACATTTGTTACAATTGAGGATTCAGTATTAATATTGATACATTATTATTGACTAAAATCCATAGTTTACATACAGAGTCCCTTCTTGTACATTCAGTAGGGCTTTTTTTTTTTTTTTAACATTTATTTCTTTGGCTGTTCAGTTCAGTTCAGTCACTCAGTCGTGTCCCACTCTTTGCGACCCCATGAATCATAGCACGCCAGGCCTCCCTGTCCATCACCAACTCCTGGAGTTTACCCAAACTCAAATCCATTGAGTCGGTGATGCCATCCAGCCATCTCATCCTCTGTCCTCCCCGTCTCCTCCTGCCCCCAATCCCTCCCAGCATCAGAGTCTTTTCCAATGAGTCAACTCTTCTCATGAGGTGGCCAAAGTACTGGAGTTTCAGCTTTAGCATCATTCCTTCCAAAGAAATCCCAGGGCTGATCTCCTTCACAATGGACTGGTTGGATCTCCTTGCAGTCCAACGGACTCTCAAGAGTCTTCTCCAACACCACAGTTCAAAAGCATCAATTCTTTGGTACTCAGCTTTCTTCACAGTCCAACTCTCATATTTGGCATGCAGGATATTTAGTTGTGGCATGTGAACTCTTAGTTGCAGCAAATGGGATCTAGTTCCATGACCAGGAATAGAATCTGGGCCTCCTGCATTGCGAGCACAGAGTCTTAGCCACTGGATCACCAGGGAAGTCCTCAGTTCAGTTCAGTTGCTCAGTCGTGTCCGACTCTCTGTGACCCCGTGGACTGCAGCACGCCAGGCCTCCCTGTCCATCACCAACTCCTGGAGTTTACCCAAACTCACATCCATTGAGTCGGTGATGCCATCCAACCATCTCATCTTCTGTCATCCCCTTCTCCTCCTGCCCTCAATCTTTCCCAGCATCAGGGTCTTTTCAAATGAGTCAGCTCTTCGCATCAGGTGGCCAAAGTATTGGAGTTTCAGCTACAACATCAGTCCTTCCAATGAACACCTAGGACTGATCTCCTTTAAAATGGACTAGTTGGATCTCCTTGCAGTCCAAGGGACTCTCAAGAGTCTTCTCCAACACCACAGTTCAAAAGCATCAATTCTTCGGCGCTCAACCTTCTTCACAGTCCAACTCTCACATCCATACATGACGACTGGAAAAACCATAACCTTGACTAGACAGACCTTTGTTGACAAAGTTATGTCTCTGCTTTTGAATATGCTGTCTAGGTTGGTCATAACTTTCTTTTCAAGGAGTAAGCGTCTTTTAATTTCATGGCTGCAATCACCATCTGCAGTGATTTTGGAGCCCCCAAAAATAAAGTCAGCCACTGTTTCCACTTTTTCCCCATCTATTTCCCATGAAGTGATGGGACCAGATGCCATGATCTTTGTTTTCTGAATGTTGAGCTTTAAGCCAACTTTTTCACTCTCCTCTTTCACTTTTGTCAAGAGGCTCTTTAGTTTTTCTTCACTTTCTGCCATAAGGGTGGTATCATCTGCATATCTGAGGTTATTGATATTTCTCCTGGCAATCTTGAAGTCCCCAGGAGGTTTTGACAAATGTATAAAGCCCCGCAACCACCATTACAGACAGTATCATACAGAATACAGTTGACCCTTGAACAACCCTGGGATTAGGGGCACGATCCCTTGTGCAGTTGAAAATCTACAAGTTAGCTCTCTGTATATGCAGTTCCCCTGTATTTGCAGTTCCACATGTCAAAGATTCAACCAACCTCTGATCCTGCAGTACTGTAGTATTTATTATGGGGAAAAATCTACATATAAATGGACTTGTGCAGTTCAAGCTCATGTTGGTCAAGGGTCAACTGTAGTTTTAATGTCTTAAAAATCCCTTGTGTTCTATCTATTCATCCTTCCCTCCCTCTCTCCTCCTGAACCTTTAGCAATCACTAATCCCTTTACTGTATCCATAGTTTTGCCTTTTCAGAATGTCATGGAGTTGGAGTCGTACATTTTGTACCCTTTGCAGATTGGCTTCTTTCACTTACAATATGTACTGCAGGTTCCTACATGTCTTTTTGTGTCTTGATAGCTCTTTTTTTTAATTGCTGAAAATACTTTATTGCACTGATAGACCTCAGTTTGTTTATCTATTTGCCCACTGAATAACATCTTGGGTGCTCCCAAGCTCTGGAAGTTTTGAAAGAGCTGCTTTCCCTCGAATAGCCAAAGCGATCTTGAGAAAGAAGAATGGAACTGGAGGAATCAACCTACCTGACTTCAGGCTCTACTACAAAGCCACAGTTATCAAGACAGTATGGTACTGGCACAAAGACAGAAATATAGATCAATGGAACAAAATAGAAAGCCCAGAGATAAATCCACGCACATATGGACACCTTATCTTTGACAAAGGAGGCAAGAATATACAATGGATTAAAGACAATCTCTTTAACAAGTGGTGCTGGGAAATCTGGTCAACCACTTGCCAAAGAATGAAACTAGAACACTTTCTAACACCATACACAAAAATAAACTCAAAATGGATTAAAGATCTAAACATAAGACCAGAAACTATAAAACTCCTAGAGGAGAACATAGGCAAAACACTCTCTGACATACATCACAGCAGGATCCTGTATGACCCACCTCCCAGAATATTGGAAATAAAAGCAAAAATAAACAAATGGGACCTAATTAACCTTAAAAGCTTCTGCACATCAAAGGAAACTATCAGCAAGGTGAAAAGACAGCCTTCAGAATGGGAGAAAATAATAGCAAATGAAGCAACTGACAAACAACTAATCTCAAAAATATACAAGCAACTCCTCCAGCTCAACTCCAGAAAAATAAATGACCCAATCAAAAAATGGGCCAAAGAACTAAATAGACATTTCTCCAAAGAAGACATACAGATGGCTAACAAACACATAAAAAGATGCTCAACATCACTCATTATCAGAGAAATGCAAATCAAGACCACTGTGAGGTACCATTTCACACCAGTCAGAATGGCTGCGATCCAAAAGTCTACAAATAATAAATGTTGGAGAGGGTGTGGAGGAAAGGGAACCCTCTTACACTGTTGGTGGGAATGCAAACTAGTACAGCCACTATGGAGAACAGTGTGGAGGTTCCTTAAAAAACTGGGAATAGAACTGCCTTATGATCCAGCAATCCCACTGCTGGGCATACACACTGAGGAAACCAGAAGGGAAAGAGACATGTGTACCCCAATGTTCATCGAAGCACTGTTTATAATAACCAGGACATGGAAGCAACCTAGATGTCCATCAGCAGATGAATGGATAAGCAAGCTGTGGTACATATATACAATGGAGTATTACTCAGCCATTAAAAAGAATACATTTGAATCAGTTCTAATGAGGTGGATGAAACTGGAGCCTATTATACAGAGTGAAGTAAGCCAGAAGGAAAAACACCAATACAGTATACTAACGCATATATATGGAATTTAGAAAGATGATAACAATAACCCTGTGTACGAGACAGCAAAAGTGACGCTGATGTATGGAACAGTCTTATGGACTCTGTGGGAGAGGGAGAGGGTGGGAAGATTTGGGAGAATGGCATTGAAACGTGTAAAATACCATGTATGAAACGAGATGCCAGTCCAGGTTCAATGCACGATACTGGATGCTTGGGGCTAGTGCACTGGGACGACCCAGAGGGATGGTATGGGGAGGGAGGAGGGAGGAGGGTTCAGGATGGGGAGCACATGTATACCTGTGATAGATTCATTTTGATATTTGGCAAAACTAATACAATTATGTAAAGTTTAAAAATAAAATAAAATTTAAAAAAAAAAAAGAAAGTGAAAAAAAAAAAGAAAGAGCTGCTTTAAACACTCATGCATAGATTTTATATCAACCTAAGTTTTCAATTCATTTGGGTAAATACCAAGGAATTGCGATGACATTTTAAAGTTTTATTTACTTATTTAACTGTGCCAGGCCTTAGTTGCGGCACTCGGGATTTTTGATCTTTGTTGTGGCATGTAAGATCTTTAGTTGCCACATTCAGGATCTTTTAGCTTCCTGGGTGGTGCTATGGTAAAGAACTGACCTGCCAATGCAGAAGATCTAAGAGACGTGGGTTTGAACCCTGGATCAAGAAGATCCCCTGGAGAAGGACATGGCAACCCACTCCAGTATTCTTTCCTGGAGAATCCCATGGACAGAGGAGCCTGGTGGGCTACAGTCCATAGAGTTGCAGAGAGTCAGACATGACTTAAGTAACTTCGCAGGCACGGAATCTTAGTTGTGGCATATGGGATCTAATTCCCTGACCAGGGATCAACCTGGCCCCCCTGCACTGTGAGTCTTAGCCACTGGACAATGAGGGAAGACACTGAAACAATTTTTAAAACCTCCCATCACTGTGTTTCCCATAGGGAAATGGTGGCATGGAATACAGTCCTCAAACTGAATACTACTGTTACAGGGACAACTGCCCACTACTTTTTATGGAGTAATTTAGTTTATTCATATGAAGTGCTCAGAGAAGTGCCTGGCAAAGATAATCATTCAGTAGAGGTTGTTGGTATCATTATTATCATCATCTTCATAACTGTTTCTAGGTTCCAGACCCCATGTGAAGAGTTTCATATACTTTGTCGTTTCAAAGAACCAGGCAAGTTTGGACTCCTTTTTCCTGCTTTACATGCAGATAGCTAAAGCTTTGTAACATGTCCATTGTCACACAAGTAGAGTGGCAGAAACAAGATGTAAAATGAGGCCTTTCTGAAGCTTTAAAAACAATTCCATTGCAAGGGGAAGGAGTTCATTAAGAAATATTAGAAAGAAAGGAAAATACTGATAATTAAATGTTGGGGTTTTTTAAAAGGCATTATTTAAAAAAAACAAACCCAAAAGATTAATTTTATCAACACTTGTAAAAAAAATTATGTTATAATTACATGGTATAATCATGGGTCTAAATATTGTAAATAGTTAATTATGCATATTTGTACAGGTTACAAAATGAGTTGTAATTATTCCCACGATGTACATAAGTGATAAGTGACTAAATGCTGCTTGAGAAACATAATGGAATAATTTTTCAAGTTCAGTATCCTTATTGAAGCAAGGGAATTCCATGTTAATTCTTTTAAAAAATTTTTTATTTGTTTTAATTGGAGGCTAATTACTTTACAATATTGTAGTGGTTTTGCCATACATTGACATGAATCAGCCATGGGCATACATCTGTTCTCCATCCTGAACCCCCCTCCCACCTCCCTCCCCATCCCATCCCACAGGGTCATCCCAGTGCACCAGCCCTGAGCACCATGCCTCATACATCGAACCTGGACTAGCGATCTATTTCACATGTGGTAATATACATGTTTCAATGCTATTCTCTCAAATCATCCCACCCTCATCTTCTCCCACAGAGTCCAAAAGATTGTTCTATACATCTGTGTCTCTTTTTCCATGTTACTTCTTATTCTACTTGGGTAGAATAGAATAAATTCTATTTATTTATATAGATAAATATAACTTACATTATGTGGATATAAATCTATTATATCTATATATTATATAGATGTAATATTTATATAGAATAAACTTCTGCCACACCCAAAGACTAGCATTTTAATTATAGCCGCACCTTTCTAAAAGATGTTGCCTGTCTCTACCACTTTGTGAAATTAATACATTTCTTTACTATTTTTCTCTTACAGTTCAGGGAAGTCCATCTTCTGAACAATGCAGTAGCTAAATATGGGTTCTAAAATAGAAGAGTGTGGTTTAATATACTGTGTTACCCTTTATTACCTGGAAAATCCCATGGACGGAGGAGCCTGGTGGGCTGCAGTCCATGGGGTCCCTAAGAGTTGGACATGACTGAGCGACTTGACTTTCACTTTTCACTTCCATGCATTGGAGAAGGCAATGGCAACCCACTCCAGTGTTCTTGCCTGGAGAATCTCAGGGACGGGGTAGCCTGGTGGGCTGCCGTCTATGGGGTTGCACAGAATCGGACACGACTGAAGCGACTTAGCAGCAGCAGCTGTGTCTTCACATGAGACATATTACTTATAGGCCTTTTTCTTGTGTACGGTGCTGATAAAATGGTATCTGACTAATGAGCTGTCATGAAGCTAATATAACAATATATAAATAAACACACACACACACACACACTTAGGATGTGTCTGGTCTGGAACATAAAGAGGAATCGGTACACGTTGCAACTATAATCAGGGCTAGAATCTCATAGATGCTTTGAAAATACTGAGTCAAAGACTCAGTAATTTGGGGAAGTGAGCATGAATGTATATGGAAACAAGAAATATTTCATATCAAAACTGTCCACTAAGTAATTTATTTTTTAGATTCATTAAATACTTCTTAGTCAAATGTTTATTTCCAGAAATTTTGTACTGTTCTGGGAAGACCAAAAACAGTAAGACAGATCCCTTGCCCTCATGGAACTCACTTTCCAGAAGGGGAAGAGAGACATGTAAACACAGAAACTAATAAGTGGTACACTGAGGACTGTAAAAAGGTAGAGTAAGTCCTCTGCCTATGAGCCTTCAAGTTGTGAACTTTCAAAGATGCGAACATGCATGTCAGCCCCTGGGTGCCAGCTGTTGTATGTACTATTGCACTTTTCAAGGTACTATTCAGAAAACGAAGATCATGGCATCCGGTCCCATCACTTCATGGGAAATAAATGGGGAAACAGTGGAAACAGTGTCAGACTTTACTTTTCTGGGCTCCAAAATCACTGCAGATGGTGATTGCAGCCATGAAATTAAAAGACGCTTACTCCTTGGAAGACAGTTATGACCAACCTAGATAGCATATTCAAAAGCAGAGACATTACTTTGCCAACAAAGGTCCATCTAGTCAAGGCTACGGTTTTTCCAGTGGTTATGTATGGATGTGAGAGTTGGACTGTGAAGAAGGCTGAACGCTGAAGAATTGATGCTTTTGAACTGTGGTGTTGGAGAAGACTCTTGAGAGTCCGTTGGACTGCAAGGAGATCCAACCAGTCCATTGTGAAGGAGATCAGCCCTGGGATTTCTTTGGAAGGAATGATGCTAAAGCTGAAATTCCAGTACTTTGGCCACCTCATGAGAAGAGTTGACTCATTGGAAAAGACTCTGATGCTGGGAGGGATTGGGGGCAGGAGGAGAAGGGGACGACAGAGGATGAGATGGCTGGATGGCATCACTGACTCGATGGACATGAGTCTGAGTGAACTCCGGGAGTTGGTGATGGACAGGGAGGCCTGGCGTGCTGCGATTCATGGGGTTGCAAAGAGTCAGACACGACTGAGCAACTGAACTGAACTGAACTGATACTATAAGATTAAAAATGTTTTCTTTATTTTTGTGTGTGTGTTCATTTTTCATGTATGTATTATTTATATGAAAAGTATTATAAACCTACCACAATACAGTACTATACAGCCGATTGTGTTAATTAGGTATACTGGTTTTGAACTGTGGTGTTGGAGAAGACTCTTGAGAGTCCCTTGGACTGCAAGGAGATCCAACCAGTCCGTCCTAAAGGAGATCAGTCCTGGGTGTTCATTGGAAGGACTGATGTTGAAGCTGAAACTCCAATACTTTGACCACCTGATATGAAGAGTTGACTCATTTGAAAAGACCCTGATGCTGGGAAAGATTGAGGGCAGGAGGAGAAGGGGATAACAAAGGATGAGATGGCTGGATGGCATCACCGATTCGATGGACGTGAGTTTGGGTAAACTCCAGGAGTTGGTGATGGACAGGGAGGCCTGGAGTGCTGCAGTTCATGGGGTTGCAAAGAGTCTGACATGACTGAGACTGAACTGAGGGTAACCTTGTTGGACTTCCAAAGGCAAAAAGAGAAAAGGGCAGCAGAGGATGAGATGGTTAGATAGCATCACCGACTCAATGGACACGAATCTGAGTAAACGCTGGGGTGTAGTGAAGGACAAGGAAGTCTGGCATGCTGCAGTCCATGGGGTCACAGAGAGTCAGACACAACTTAGCAAATGAACAACAACAAACAATTGGACTTACAAATGTGCTCTCAGAATGGAACTCATCCGTAAGTAAGGGACTTACTGTACAAACACTGAGTTACTAGATATTTTTGGTGTCCAGAGGCAGGGAACTATATAGGAGAAATTAACCTGCTCAGAGTCACCTGGTAGAAATCTATTTGCTGCTGCCTTCACATCAGGGCAAAATGAAGCCTTAAGGAGATAGAGTCATTATTCCTGGTTACCTCCAGGTCCTGGACATGGTACAATTCTAATTTCAGTTGTCGATATCACTGGCCAGAAAAAAGCATAGTAAACAACTATGCTTTTTGTCTCCAAGGCCACATTTCAAACCTTCATTAACCAGAAGAGCCACACAACTCCTAGTTACACTGAAAATTAATCAAAGAATTTGATATGGAAATGAGAAGATGAGAACTACAGGCTAATGTGAGAGCAACTCAGGGCTCTCAAGAGGCTGGTGCTATCCTTGTACAAACACTGAGCTGCCTCCGTGAATTTCCTTTGAGCTGTTTTCCTGTGTAACACATCTTTGGGACCCTTGGGTCCTAGCAAAGTCTAGTCACACAGACTCTTGTCAAAAGTTTGTTGAATCTAAGTGAATTGAATGATTAGAGTTTAAAGACTTGCCAAATACTGAGTTGGCCCACAAAAATCCTTATCTTAATTGAAACATGAGGCTTATGCTACAGAAGTGTCAATGCCCAAGAAATTCACTATTCTTAAAGGGCTCTAAACGAATGCTCCAGAACGCACTGCTGGCTAAATAATAACATTCTTCTTTTTTGATAGAATCATGCTAGCAACTTTCTATCCATTGGAAGGATATTTTAATTTTTTTCTTTCAGAAGCAATGAATAGCATATTGCTCAATTGTCCACTTTTCTTGATGGAGTTCTGCTTATTTGAACCATGAATTTGTGTTATTTTTGATGTTTAAATTATAAAATAAGGAAGTGCATAATGAAACTATTTTCCCTCCTCCACCTACTGCTCCCTAGTCTGACCTCTTGGTGTACATCTTTCCAGGCTTTTTATGCATAAACTCACATCTAAACGTATGCTTTTGTATTTAAATGATATTTTAACACAAAACTGATCATATTACATATTTACTCTCTGCAACTGAGAGGCCTTTTGCTTAGGACTCAGTCTTTGTATACAACTCCTAATGTAACTATATACTTCTTTCATTATTTAATTTTTAAATTATTATTATTTTATTTTGCCTGCATGGGCTCTTCACTGTGGTACATGGGCTTTCTCTAGTTGTGGTGCATGGGCTTAGTTGCCCCACAGCGTGTGGGATCTTACTTCCTCAGTCAGGTATTGAACCCATGTCCTGTGCATTGAAAGGTGGATTCTTAATCACTGGACCATCAGAGAAGCCCCTATACATATATTTCTAAGTTTATCTTCCCTACCAGACTGTCAGTCCCTTAAGAACTGTTACTCTCCAATGTACACTCACATGGTACTTAGCACAATTCTAGGCCCATCAGAGTCCCTTGACTAATATTGATTAAGTGAATGAAAAACATTGTCACTGTCATCACATTATGGACATCCTTTTATGAGTGCCTTGAACTCCCCTCTGTCCTTCTGACATCCTCCAGGATCCCGTTGCACAGACACGTTACTGCCTATTGGAGAAGATACTTTCAATTCTCTGTGGTGAGCACCCATCTTCATCTCTTCTCAGTTTAAACTAGGGCTTCCCTGGTGGCTCAGAGGTTAAAGTGTCTTCCTGCAATGCGAGAGACTGGGGTTCGATCCCTGGGTCGGGAAGATCCCCTGGAGAAGGAAATGGCAACCCATTCTAGTATTCTTGCCTGGAGAATCCCATGGATGGAGGAGCCTGGTGGGCTACAGTCCATGGAGTCTCAAAGAGTCGGACACGATTGAGCGACTTCATTCACTTCACTTCACTTTATAAAAGTTAAAATTTTATTTAGGCATGTCGTGGTCCATTCAGACTACTGTAACAACCAGTGTAGTTTATAAAAAACAAATTAATTTTTCACAGTTCTGGAGGCTGGAAGTCCAAGGCCAGGTTGAGATTATGGTCTGGTGAGGGCCCTTTTTGGGTTGCAGGCTTCTCACTGTGTCCTCATGTGGCTGAAGGGCTAGGGAGCTCTGTGGGATCTCTTTTGTAAGAGCACTAATCCCATTCGTGAGGGCTCCACCCTCATGACATATTCACCTTCTGAAGACCTCACTTCCCAATAATAATAAATAAACCCCTACCTTTGAGAGTTAGGATTTCAACACATGAATTTTGGAGGGGATACAAACATTCAGACCATAGCAACATAGTAAAAACATTCAAAGCTTATGCTTTGAATTTAATTCTCTTTCTCAAAGAGAATACTAGTGCTACTTTTGACTACTTTTGTTTTATATTTATTGTTTTATATATTTATTTTATATTTATTATTTTTATATATTTATTTTTTATATTTTATACTTTTGTTTATATCTTTTGGTTCATCCTTTATAATTTAAATAAGGTATTATGGTTCATAGCTCATAATTCACAATTTGGATGGCACCTTTTAATTCTCAACTATGGAATATGAGGAAGTTATTATATATGTACCTCAACCACAATCCCCTCAATTTTCTGCTTTCAAAAAGTTTTATTCTTATTTTTTATGATGAACATATACATTTACAATATGATCGATAGCTAGAAATCAACATTCCCTGATTTATCTTTAGATTGACCTAAAATTTGAAACTCAAATAAAAATAGCATTTACAATATTAAAATATGCTTTATTGCCAAGTTTTCTTTTTGCTCTAGAAAAACAAAATCTGTGTCTCTGAACTCTTAACTACTGGAAAAAGAATACCCAAATTGACCCTCCAAAAAATGGATTTGAATCTTCAGTTTTATTTTCATTGTTTAGGAAATACTCAGTTGCCATGATTTCTTGGATCTCATGTCATATTCTTTCTTGTATCCCTTTCTTGTTTTGCTAAAGTTTTCCTATTTATTTACTTTTGGCTGCGCCGGTCTTTGTTGCTTTATGAGGGTTTTCTCTAGTTGTGTTGAGTGGAGGCTACTCTTCCCTGCAGTGCAACAAGCTTCTCACTGCAGTGGCTCCTCTCGTCATGGAGCACAGTCTCTAGGCACATGGACTTCAGTAGTTGTGGCACACAGGCTTCACTGCTCTTTGGCAGGTGGAATCTTCCCAAACCAGGGATCCAACCCACGTCCTCTCCATTGGCAGGTAGATTCTTACCCACTTTGCCACCAAGGGGGTCCTGAAGTTTTCATATGAGATATCTGAATGTAAACTTTCTGAACCTGTATACAGTTGAAAACTTTTTATTCTCATCAAATTTGATAACTCATATAGGTATAAAATTCCAGGTTGAAAATTATTTTTTTCTTGACCTTTGGAGTTGTTGCAACTTGGTACTCTAGTAACCAGTGTTGCCAGTTTATTTCTCATTTCTTTGTAGGTAGGTGTGCATCTTAAAAAAAATTTTTTTTATTAAAGTAGTTCATGATTTCCTCCAAATTATTGCTGTTGATTGAGAGTCAAGTAGCTCTAAAAATCTTACTAAGTAACATGTTTTACTGCCACTTCTTGTTTTTTGTTTGGGGAATTATCTATTAACTTTTTATCATGGAAATTGAAGATCAATCATTCTTTCATTAATTCTACATGCAGTCTTCCATTCCTCTTGTCTTTCTGATGAACTTAAGCACAATTTTGTTTCAATCAATTCTATATTTTTATGATTATGCCCATGTTAACTTTATTTTAAAATATTGCACATCTTTTTGCTCTCACTGGACTTATTCATTCCTTTTTCATTTTAGTTTTAAAAATACATTTATCCTTAATTTAAGCTCAAACTTTTTGCAAATTATTTAAATATCCTTTATACATAGATTTGTGTGCATGTGGTATACTATCAATTTTGTCTCTTCAGAGAATTCTTTACTGGAAATTTCTGAACTTCTCTAATTTGGACCTATGTCTTCCCAGGCTTGTTGCCTAGCTGGTTCTCCTCTCACCATCACTTTGGGAATTTCCTCACCTCACTTAGGTTCAGTTTCCTGTTCCAGGATCTCACTGACTTGTTTCACATATTCATTCTGGAGGAATACCTCCTCCAGTAGCTTCCTGAGAAACAGTACATCATGCATTGAATACACATTTTGACATGTTACATTTCTGAAAACATCTTCATTCTGTCCTCATACTTAATTGAGTATTAGCTAGATTAGAAATTAATCCTGTGTTGGAATCCATTTCTTGCAGACTTTTTGAAGGCATTTCTTTATTCTCTTTAAGTTTCCACTTTGCCTTTGAGAAAGCTGATGCAATTTTGATTACTATTATTATTATTACTTTGTACACAACCATTTCTACCCTCTGAAAGTTTTTAGAATCATCTTTGTTCCCAGTGTTTTGACATTTATCCATCATATATGTGATTTTTAATATATGCCTTTTTGCTCTGGAACTCCTTATTAAAGCATCCTAATCTTATTCTATGGATGTAACATTTTGTTATTTCTGCAAAAATATTCATGACAGTATTTTTTTAAAGTTTTCTTTAAAACAGACTGTTTCTCCCAACTTTATTCATTCTGGATGTAGCTTTGCTCTTTCCTATTAGGCTTTCCTCAGATGTATATTGATCCCTGGTTCTATGTTCTTTTAAGAATGGGGCATTTTAGTGATATTGATCAGACAGTTCAATTCCTAGGTCTGTTCTTTGGGGCTGTTCTAATTTCCCAGAGGATCTCCTAGTTTTTTGTCTGAGGATTAAAACATTACTGAAAACATTCTGAGATACGTTTGGGAACAGGGCAAGTAGTCTCAAGATTCTGCATGCACCTCGAATTTCACTCATTCCTCTGTTTTTCATAGAGTAACCCATCCCTCAGCTGAATCTTGTTCCTCTCAATAAAGAGACTGTTTTAGCCTCAGGTATGCTAAGTCATAGGAAATAGATGGGGAAACAGTGGAAATAGTGTCAGACTTTATTTTTCTGGGCTCCAAAATCACTACAGATGGAGACTGCAGCCATGAAATTCAAAGACGCTTACTCCTTGGAAGGAAAGTTATGACCAACCTAGATAGCATATTCAAAAGTAGAGACATTACTTTGCCAACAAAGGTTCGTCTAGTCAAGGCTATGGTTTTTCCTGTGGTCGTGTATGGATGTGAGAGTTGGACTGTGAAGAAGGCTGAGTGCCAAAGAATTGATGGTTTTGAACTGTGGTGTTGGAGAAGACTCTTGAGAGTCCCTTGGACTGCACGGAGATCCAACCAGTCCATTCTGAAGGAGAACAGCCCTGGGATTTCTTTGGCAGGAATGATGCTAAAGCTGAAACTTCAGTACTTTGGCCACCTCACGCGAAGAGCTGACTCATTGGAAAAGACTCTGATGCTGGTAGGGATTGGGGGCAGGAGGAGAAGGGGACGACAGAGGATGAGATGGCTGGATGGCATCACTGACTCGATGGACGTGAGTCTGAGTGAACTCTGGGAGTTGGTGATGGACAGGGAGGCCTGGCGTGCTGCAATTCATGGGATCGAAAAGAGTTGGACAGACTGAGTGACTGAACTGAACTGAACTGAAAGCAAATTCAGCAGGTAGGAAACCTAACACTATTTTGGGGCAGATGGTGGTGAAAGTCAAAGTGAATAAAGAAATAAAGAAACTTTTTGGCAAAGTGATGCCTCTGCTTCTTAATGCACTGTCTAGGTTTGTCATCAGAGAAGGCAATGGCACCCCACTCTAGTACTCTTGCCTGAAAATCCCATGGACAGAGGAGCCTGGTAGGCTGCAGTCCATGGAGTTGCTAAGAGTTGGGCACGACTGAGCGACTTCACTTTCACTCTTCACTTTCATGCATTGGAGAAGGAAATGGCAACCCACTCCAGTATTCTTGCCTGGAGAATCCCAGGGACAGAGGAGCCTGGTGGCTGCCGTCTATGGGGTCGCACAGAGTCAGACTTAGCTGAAGCGACTTAGCAGCAGCAGCAGGAGGTTTGTCATAACTTTTCTCCAAAGGAGCAACAATTTCAATTTCATGGTTGTAGTCTCAATCTGCAATGATTTTGGAGCCTAAGAAAATAAAGGCTGCTACTGTTTCCATTGTTTCCCCATCTATGTGCCATGAAGTGATGGGACTGGAGCCATGATCTTCATTTTTTGAATGTTGAGTTTTATGTCAGTTTTTTCACTCTCCTCTGTCACCTTCATCAAGAGCCTCTTTAGATACTCTTCATTTTCTGCCATAAGAGTGGTGTCATCTGCATATCTGAAGTTATTGATATTTCTCCTGGCAATCCTCATTCCAGCTTGCAATCCATCCAGCCTGGCATTCCCTGTCCATAACCAATGCCCGGAGCTTTCTCAAATTTGTGTCCATTGAGTTGGTGATGCCATCCAACCGTCTCATGCTCTGTTGTCCCCTTCTCCTCCTGACTTCAGTCTTCTGGGCACCAGGGTCTTTGACAGTGAGTCAGTTCTTCACATCAGATAGCCAAAGGATTGGAGCTTCGGCTTCAACATCAGTCCTTCAGGATTGATTTTCTTTAGGATTGACTGGTTTGATCTGTTTGCAGTCCAAGGGACTCTCAAGAGTCTTCTCCAACACCACAGTTCAATAGCATCAGTTCTTCAGCACTCAGTTTTCTTTATGGTCCAACTCTCACATCCATACATGACTACTGGGAAAACCATTGCTTTGACTATATCAACCTTTGTTGGCAAAGTAATGTCTCTGCTTTTTAATATGCTGTCTAGATTGGTCATAGTTTTTCTTCCAAGGAGCAAGCATCTTTTAATTTCATGGCTGCAGTTACCATCTGCAGTGATTTTGGAGTCCAAGAAAATAAAGTCTGTCACTATTTCCAATGTTTCCCCATCTATTTGCCATGATGTGATAGGACTGGATGCCATGATCTTTGTTTTTTGAATGTTGAGTTTTAAGTCAACTTTTTCACCCTCCTCTTTCACTTTCATCAAGAGGCTTTTTAGTTCTTCTTCATTTTTTGCCATATAAGGCTGGTGTTATTTGCATATCTGAGGTCACTGATATTTCTCTCAGCAATCTTGATTCCAGCTTGTGCCTCTTCCAGCCTGGCATTTCTCATGATGTACTCTGCATATAAGTTAAATAAGCACGGTGACAATACACAGCCTTGATGTTTTCCTTTTCCAATTTGGAACCAGTCCATTGTTCCATGTCTGGTTCTAACTATTGCTTCTTGACCTGCATACAGATTTCTCAAGAGGCAGGTAAAGTGGTCTGGTATTCCCACCTCTTCAGGAATGTTCCACATTTTGTTGTGATCCACACAGTTAAAGCCTTTGGCGTAGTCAAAGAAGCAGAAATAGATGTTTTGCTGGAACTCCTTTGCTTTTTCTATGATCCAACGGATGTTGGCAATTTGATGTCTGGTTCCTCTACCTTTTCTAAATCCAGCTGGAACATCTGGGAGTTCTCAGTTCACATACTGTTAAGGCCTCGCTTGGAAAATTTTGAGCACTACTAGTGTGTGAGATAGTGCAACTGTGTGGTAGTTTGGACCTTCTTTGGCATTGCCTTTCTTTGGGGTTGGAATGAAAACTGACTGTTTCCAGTCTTGTGGCCATTGCTGAGTTTTCCAAATTTGCTAGTGTGTTGAGTGCAGCACTTTCACAGCATCATCTTTCAGGATTTGAAATAGCTAAGCTGGAATCCCATGACCTCTTTTACCTTTATTCATAGTGATGCTTCCTAAGGCCCACTTGACTTTGTACTCCAGGATGTCTGGCTCTAGGTGAGTGATCACACCATAGTCTTTATCTGGGTCATTAAGAATTTTTTTGGTAAAGCTCTGCTGTGTATTCTTGCCACCTTTTCTTTTTTTTTTTTTTTTTAAATTTTATTTTATTTTTAAACTTTACATAATTGTATTAGTTTTGACAAATATCAAAATGAATCCACCACAGGTATACATGTGTTCCCCATCCTGAACCCTCCTCCCTCCTCCCTCCCCATACCATCCCTCTGGGTCGTCCCAGTGCACCAGCCCCAAGCATCCAGTATCGTGGATCGAACCTGGACTGGCAACTCGTTTCTTACATGATATTTTACATGTTACAATGTCATTCTCCCAAATCTTCCCACCCTCTCCCTCTCCCACAAAGTCCATAAGACTGTTCTATACATCAGTGTCTCTTTTGCTGTCTCATACACAGGGTTATTGTTACCATCTTTCTAAATTCCATATATATGCGTTAGAATACTGTATTTATGTTTTTCCTTCTGGCTTACTTCACTCTGTATAATAGGCTCCAGTTTCATCCACCTCATTAGAACTGATTCAAATGTATTCTTTTTAATGGCTGAGTAATACTCCATTGTGTATATGTACCACAGCTTGCTTATCCATTCATCTGCTGATGGACATCTAGGTTGCTTCCATGTCTTGGCTATTATAAACAGTGCTGCGATAAACATTGGGGTACACGTGTCTCTTTCCCTTCTGGTTTCCTCAGTGTGTATGTCCAGCAGTGGGGTTGCTGGATCATAAGGCAGTTCTATTTCCAGTTTTTTAAGGAATCTCCACACTGTTCTCCATAGTGGCTGTACTAGTTTGCATTCCCACCAACAGTGTAAGAGGGTTCCCTTTTCTCCACACCCTCTCCAGCATTTATTATTTGTAGACTTTTGGATCGCAGCCATTCTGACTGGTGTGAAATGGTACCTCATAGTGGTTTTGATTTGCATTTCTCTGATAATGAGTGATGTTGAGCATCTTTTCATGTGTTTGTTAGCCATCTGTATGTCTTTTTTGGAGAAATGTCTATTTAGTTCTTTGGCCCATTTTTTGATTGGGTCGTTTATTTTTCTGGAGTTGAGCTGTAGGAGTTGCTTGTATATTTTTGAGATTAGTTGTTTGTCAGTTGCTTCATTTGCTATTATTTTCTCCCATTCTGAAGGCTGTCTTTTCACCTTGCTAATAGTTTCCTTTGATGTGCAGAAGCTTTTAAGGTTAATTAGGTCCCATTTGTTTATTTTTGTTTTTATTTCCAATATTCTGGGAGGTGGGTCATAGAGGATCCTGCTGTGATGTATGTCGGAGAGTGTTTTGCCTATGTTCTCCTCTAGGAGTTTTATAGTTTCTGGTCTTACGTTTAGATCTTTAATCCATTTTGAGTTTATTTTTGTGTATGGTGTTAGAAAGTGGTCCAGTTTCATTCTTTTACAAGTGGTTGACCAGATTTCCCAGCACCACTTGTTAAAGAGATTGTCTTTAATCCATTGTATATTCTTGCCTCCTTTGTCGAAGATAAGGTGTCCATATGTGCGTGGATTTATCTCTGGGCTTTCTATTTTATTCCATTGATCAATATTTCTGTCTTTGTGCCAGTACCATACTGTCTTGATAACTGTGGCTTTGTAGTAGAGCCTGAAGTCAGGTAGGTTGATTCCTCCAGTTCCATTCTTCTTTCTCAAGATCGCTTTGGCTATTCGAGGTTTTTTGTATTTCCATACAAATTGTGAAATTATTTGTTCTAGCTCTGTGAAGAATACTGTTGGTAGCTTGATAGGGATTGCGTTGAATCTATAAATTGCTTTGGGTAGTATACTCATTTTCACTATATTGATTCTTCTGAATATAATATCTTCTGAATGGATTTAGTGCTCTCTAGATATGAGGAGATGCAAGGATTGAGATCATAAAATCTGTTCCCGAAAACATTCAACTATCTGAAGACCTGTGCCACCAGATTCCCTGGTGAAGAGAGTGCCTCACTCCACCCTGAATTCCCTCAGAGGTTGTTGAAGGTCAGCACCATGGGGTTCAAGCTCCATAGAGACAGATGGCAGATACCTTTGTTGTTCAGTCATTGGCAATGTTCTTCTCAAGGGCCAATTTGTAGTTGACAATCTTTTAGGATTTGAAGTAGCTCAGCTGGGGTTCTGTCACCTCCACTAGCTTTGTTCCTAATGATGCTTCCTAAGGCCCATTTGACTTTGTACTCCAGGATGTCTGGCTCTAGGTGAGTGATCACATCATCATGGTTATCTGGGTCATGAAGATCTTTTTTGTATAGTTCTTCTGTGTATTCTTGTCACCTCTTCTTAATATCTCCTGTTTCTGTAAGGTCCATACCATTTCTGTTCTTTATTGTGCCCATCTTTGGATGCAATGTCCCTTGGTATCTCTATTTTTCTTGAAGAGACCTTTAGTCTTTCCCCTTCTATTGATTTCCTCTATTTCTTTGCACTGTTCACTTAGGAGGACTAAGTGAATGCGAATCAGACAGTGTCAGCCAAGGAGACTTAATGAAGCCCATTTCCTACAAGGTGTGCAGGCAGTGGGTGGGGATGGGTGGGTGACTGGGGGTCAGTGGGGGACTGGGCAGACACAGGAAGGATTTGTCCCCAGGAGCCCCACAGAGTATCTTCTCGGCTTCATCATTTGACACACCTTGAAGTTTTTACTGAGCACTACTTTTAGATGTTGTTTTCCCTACTTTTTCTTCTTTGTTTGTTTGGCCATATTTGCTTTCTTTCCTGCTGTTTCCTTCAGCCTTTCTATTCTTCTGTTTGATTCCTTTCTTGCTAACACTGTTATAGGTCCATTTAAAAAACAACCAACTTTTCTTCCTTTGCAATAAGACACAAGAGGAGGAAAGGTAGTCTGGTGTGTGTCTTTCATCTTGAATCCAAGTGCTATTCTGTGAATTGCCACACTTTTCAGCAAATGTCGGAGTGTTATTTGTGGCCATTGGCAACAACACAGCATTTTATCCCTGCCTATGGCACTGAATCACAGCTTTGTTATTTTGGGGGGGGGGGTTCATTTATTTGTTTTAATTTGCTCACATTTCTGTGACTCACAGTTTCTTTTTTCTGTGGCTAATCACACAACAGAGTGGATATTTATGAAACTCAGCCACACATTCAGACCAGAATATTGGCACTTCCCAAACTTCTGCCATAAGGGTGAGCAGCGGGTTCTGTTTCCAAGCTAGGCTGCTCGGTGTCTCACAACGCTGCACATCCTGTTTCTCTCCAGTTCATAACTAGGAAAACATGATTCTTTCAGGAAATTTTTCTTGTGTCTCTCCAAGAGCAAATACAAAGTCTAGGATTAAATAAATCTCTTTAGTTCAAGCTAAGATGGAAAAGAGCAAAAAGAGAGAGAGTGTAAAAAATTCAGACTGATCTCATTTATTAGATTAGAGCCACTCACTGATTTGAAAAGGCCCATTTTAGAAGAGAGTGAAGCAAGCTCTATTAATGGATAGCATTCTGTGTAGTAAATACTGCAGCCTGTGTATTATTAACGCTTGCCTTTTATAAATAGAGTTTGCATAGAAGTGAACTTATGACTGAAAATAGTTGTGTAGTCACTTTTACTCAATAGTTAAAAGGGTTTGGCTATTATGTGTCAAGCTGGGGAAGATTTGGGGGGCTACAGAGGATTTGTGCAAATATATTCTGTCTGCTTCCAACCAAGTAAAGAGGGTATTTCTCTTGCCTGAAATGTCATAATCTTAGATTAATCAATGTGGAGCACATTTCTATAAGTAAAGATAGTCAATCTGAAGAGAAATATAAATAGCTTCTGGAAAGCTATTATCCAGATTCTTAAAACTATAGTTTCAGCTCTAACTTTTTTTACAAAAGACATTGATTTCACATCTGTAATTATGAAGGTGTATAAATAGCCCCCAAATTAAAGCATAGTACTTTCTTTATTCCTTCCACTTGGGAGATTGAAGTAAACTTAACCCCAGGGCAAGGCCTCATCTATAATACACTCATGTCACTGTGCCTGCTTGGCTCAATATAGATCCAAAAGAATTGAATCTGTCTTTATAGTCTTCTGGAAGATGTCTGCAGCTAGGTGCTAACCACTAGATGAATTTAAACCTACAGAATATTGAATCTGGCAGTTTTGCTCTCTCTTTTTTTTAAATTGAAGTATAGTTAATTTACAAACTTGTGCTAATTTCTGCTATACAGCAAAATGATTCAGCTATACATAAATACATTATTTTTTCATATTCTTTTCCATTATGCTTTATCATAGGGTACTGAATATGGTTGCCTGTGCTATACAGTAGGACCTTATTTTTTTTTTATCCATTCTATATGTAATAGTTAGTATCTGCTAATCTTAAACTCCCAATTCATCCCTCCCCCAGAGTTGTGAAAACCACAACTGCGTTCTCTATGTCTGAGAGTCTGTTTCTGTTTCATAGACAAGTTTGTTTCTGTCATAGTTTTGACTCCACATATAAGTGATATCATATATTCATCTTTCTCTGTGTTATTTACTTGACTCAATATGATAATCTCTTGTTCCACCCATGTCGCTGCAAATGGCATTATTTCACTCCTTCTTTATCCATTCATCTGTCAGTGGTCATTTAGGGTGCTTCCAGTAGTCATGTATGGATGTGAGAGTTGGACTATAAAGAAAGCTGAGTGCTAAAGAATTGATACTTTTGAACTGTGGTGTTGGAGAAGACTCTTGAGAGTCCTTTGGACTGCAAGGAAATCCAACCAGTCAATCCTAAAGGAGATAAGTCCTGAATATTCATTGGAAGGACTGATGCTGAAGCTGAAACTCAAATACTTTGGCCACCTGATGCAAAGAACTGACTCATTTGAAAAGACCCTGATGCTGGGAAAGATTGAGGGCAGGAGGAGAAGGGGATGACAGAGGATGAGATGGCTGGATGGCATCACTGACTCAATGGACATGACTTTGAGTAAACTCTGGGAGTTGGTGATGGACAGGGAGGCCTGGCATGCTGCAGTCATGGGGGTCACAGAATCAGACACAACTGAGCAACTGAACTGATGTTGTGGCTCTTCTGAATAGCACTGCTATGAACATAGTGGATGCCTATATCTTTTCAAAGATAAGATTCCTATGTCTTTTATAGTTCCCCCCCCTCAGGAGTGGGATTACTGGATCATATGAAAACTCTGTTTTTAGGTTTTTTTTTCTTTGAGGAACCTCACACTGATTGCTGGGAGAAATATCAATAACCTCAGATATGCAGATGACACCACCCTATGGAAGAAAGTGAAGAGGAACTCAAAAGCCTCTTGATGAAAGTGAAAGAGGAGAGTGAAAAAGTTGGCTTAAAGCTCAACATTCAGAAAACAAAGATCATGGCATCCGGTCCCATCACTTCATGGGAAATAGATGGGGAAACAGTGGAAACAGTGTCAGACTTTACTTTTTGGGCTCCAAAATCACTGAAGATGGTGATTGCAGCCATGAAATTAAAAGATGCTTACTCCTTGGAAGGAAAGTTATGACCAACCTAGATAGCATATTCAAAAGCAGAGATATTACTTTGCCAACAAAGGTTCGTCTAGTCAAGGCTATGGTTTTTCCTGTGGTCATGTATGGATGTGAGAGTTGGACTATGAAGAAGGCTGAGTGCCGAAGAATTGATGGTTTTGAACTGTGGTGTTGGAGAAGACTCTTGAGAGTCCGTTGGACTGCAAGGAGATCCAACCAGTCCATTCTGAAGGAGATCAGCCCTGGGATTTCTTTGGAAGGACTAATGCTAAAGCTGAAACTTCAGTACTTTGGCCACCTCATGCAAAGAGTTGACTCATTGGAAAAGACTCTGATGCTGGGAGGGATTGGGGGCAGGAGGAGAAGGGGACGACAGGATGAGATGGCTGGATGGCATCACCAACTCGATGGACATGAGTCTGAGTGAACTCTGGGAGTTGGTGATGGACAGGGAGGCCTGGTGTGCTGCGATTCATGGGGTCTCAAAGAGTCGGACACGACTGAGCGACTGAACTGGACTGAACACTGTTTTCCATAGTGAGAGTACCAACTTACATTCCCATCCACTTTTTCTCTCCTGTGCTCAAATCAGAAATACCCTATGTGACCTCCATTTATGTCACTCACCACCAAACCAATACTAAGGATGGGCTACCAAGTCAGGTTAAAATAAATCCCACCTTGAGCCTTTTTAAATTAACTGACCCAAGACAGTATTAAAGATCACAAGAATTTGAAATAAAATAAGGGGGCAGATCTCTGTTTGGTTGTGACTTCTCAATAGACAGTGGTCCTATTGGTTTTTAATGTCCTGATTTTCCCAGGATTTTATGTATTTTCATCTGGCTGATGAAAGAACAAGATCACAGTCATGAGTACTGTGGCAGAATATTCCTGGCAGCTCTCCTACCATAGAATGGAAAGGCTTGTTTGTCTCTTTAAGAACACAAGTTTTCAAACAAACGTAGGGATTTCTGGGAGTTATCTGAGGGGATTTAGGGGAATATGGAGCAGGTTGGTCATTGGAGAGAAGACAAACTGGCTGGAGGCCAGACCCTATCTCGTCCCAAACTCACAAGCCTTCATCATCATGTACACCCAAATTTTACTGAGAGACTATGCTTCAACATAAGATTTCAGTTTAATAAAGCTTGTCTTCCTTAGTACAAAATAACTAAACCCCTTTATGTTTGGAAACTGGTGCTTTCAAAGAAAATGTGTGGTTCTTTGCTTTCTGAGAAT
This sequence comes from Bos taurus, assembly GCF_002263795.3. Taxonomy (NCBI): domain Eukaryota; kingdom Metazoa; phylum Chordata; class Mammalia; order Artiodactyla; family Bovidae; genus Bos; species Bos taurus. The sequence goes on along the minus strand of NC_037336.1, from coordinate 22,648,295 downwards.
GAAGTTATGTCTAAAAATTTTGAGATCTTCTAAAGGAAAGATCAGTCAGATGAACTGAAAACACCCATTCTCTGAATGTGACTCCAGGGATATGGGGTGGCATGAGGGCTGTGAGGAAATTGGAAGCCACGTGTCTTGCCTTCAAGAAGTGGACACGTCTGCCTTCAGATTCAATTCAGATTCAGATTCAACCATCAGTTACATTTACATGCATCTTGTTGTACATCTTGCTGTGAGTTTTTATGCATTGCATTTTATCCTTTCCTCATAGCACTTTAGAGGTATGTATTATTATCCTTATAATTGAGGAAACAAAGGCTCATGGAGGATAAATGTTTTGTGCAAAAATGCATAGCTCATAAGTAACAGAGCCAAGATTTAAACCTATCTCTTGATAGTTTTCTAGTTTAATATGATTTAGCTCTTAGACTTTAAAACTCTGAGGGTTTATATAGTCCATCCTATTTCCATATTATTTGCACTGTTTGTGATTAGAATTATATTATTGTCCTTCAGTAGGTGAATGGATAAACTGTGATACATTGAAATCCAAACAATGGAATATTATTTGATGCTAAAAAGAAATGAGCTATTAATTCATGAAAATACATGGAGGAAACTTAAATGGATATTACTAAGTGAAAAAATGGGCTTCCCTGGTGGCTCAGCTGGTAAAGAATCTGCCTGCAATGCGGGAGACCTGGGTTCAATCCCTGGATTTGGAAGATCCCCTGGAGAAGGGAACAGCTACCCACTCCAGAATTCTGGCCTGGAGAATTCCATGAACTATATAGTCTGTGGGATCACAAAGAGTTGGACATGACTGAGCAACTTAAAGTTGCTACTCAAAGGGTCCTACTCTTTGCGACCCCATAGACTATACAGTCCTTGGGATTCTCCAGGCCAGAATACCGGAGTGAAAGAAGCCAGTCTGAAATGGCTATGTACTGCATTGTTCCAAGGCAAAACCATGAAGACACTGAAAAGATCAGTTGTTGCCAGAAGTTGGAGGTGGGGAGTAGGCGGGATAAGGATCAATAGGCAGAGCACTAAGGCAGTGGAAATACTCTGTATGATGCCATGACGGTGGATATATATACATATACATACATGTGTTTGTCCAAACCCATAGAACATACAAGCCCTAGTGTGAACTATAGTGCAAATATAGACTTTGAGTGATTGTGACTTGTCAATGTAGGTTTATCCATTGTAAACAATCTACCACTCTCAGGGGGAATGTTGATCAGTGGGGAGGAAATAAAATTCTATGTACTTTGAGTAAGTCACTTATATAGTGATTCCACAAGGATGCCTTTGGATTTCCAAGGCCTTCCTTTCCTTACAGCAACAAGGCATTAAAACCTGGGCATTTCTGGGAAGTCAAAATATAAGGATACCCAGGTTTGAGAATTCAAGGGAATATTCTAGGGGATCCAAGAAACTACTTGTAACTCCTCTCCCTCAACTTCTTCATTTTAGGAGTTTTCAAATGGGTCCAGTATAAGTTAATGCATTTTAAAAGGGCTGATTTTAACCTGAAAGCAGTTGTCTATCTAGTTTGTAAGCAAGTTGTAATAAAAGATAATTTTTATTTATGAGTGTTTTGTTTAGCTTCTTGAACGTTTTCTGATTTCTCAATATGATTATATTTGATAATGTCTTTGTTTGTGTGTATTTTCTCAAGTGCTAAGATAATAACTAGCCAGACTGTATTCAGAAAAGTTATACATCAAATATGTTGTACCAAATGATGGTGCTTTCTCAGCACTATTCAGTATTATTGTGTGTTCTTGCATCTTTTAAAAAAAGTATTCTTATTTTGTATTCTTATTTTGAATTTATGAAACACTGAGCACAAGCTGGCTTGTGAAATATAAGAGGTACTGCAAACATTTCTTTGAAGAAATGAAAAGCCTGACTCAGCAATGGTGCAGCAGAGTTGGAATCACATGGAGGCTGAATTTATTTTCTCTCTCCTCTACCATTATTGAATAGTCTGTGCTTTGTTCTTGAATGTCCCTGAATGTCACTGCAGATTTTTTATCTCTAACCTACCTACAATTTTCTTAGACAAAAAGATTATAGTTTAATATACATACATACATATGTGTATGTTACATATGTACGTATTGTATAAAAATATGAATTGTTCAAATCGGACCATAGTTTCCTGGGCAGCATGTGATGGTGGGAATCATGTCAGTTCTTAGCTACCAGATCCAGAAAAATAAAGCCCAATATCATGGAATCATTATCTGTGTTACTAAGAAATACGTATCTTGGGTTGGTAAAAAGTGCCTTGGGTTTAAGGTTCTGTTTCTTATTAATTGAATGGCCTCGGGCAATTCCATCCTCCCTTTATGCCATAATTTCCTCTTATGTAAAATGGTAGTATTAGTCCATAACTTAGAGGGACCTAATACTGCGGCTAAATGAGTGCTTTCTCCATGCCAGTCCCAGTGGAAAAGGCTCTAATCTGTTAGAACATTTAATCTTCCCAACAGTTCTGCAAGGTAGTGTTCTTAGCTGACTTTCGTGGGTCTCAGAGAAGTTAGTCAGCTTTGTCCAATGGCACATGGCAGGGAGTCCTGACTGAGATTCAAACACAGACTCCTCTCTCTGGGCTCCCAAGCCCATGTGTCAGGGCAGCTGTGGAATTGCCTTAGAAACTGGAAAGGTTTTCATGGATAAGGTATTTTCTTTGGGGGAAGGAGGGTAAGGAAGGTGGAACAGGGGTGGACAGGACAGGAGATGAGAGAAGAGATCAAGGAGCAGGCAGACCTGAGCAGGGGCTCCCGTTTCTGAGTTCACGTTCTGCAAATGAGCCTGCCGGAGGACTAGGGGATGGACAGTCCGGGGGCTGGCTGCTGCTCACATATCAAGTGCCCACAGTGTCTTAGGACAGTTTCTCTCAGCACATTGTGTGCACCTCGGTAGGCAGTTAGCCCCTTTGGAAAGGATGCTAAACTCTAGGTGCCTGGATCCCACCCTGCTGGGCCCCAATCTGCCAGCTTTAAGCTGAGGGTGTCAACTGCTTCCTCTGAGAGTCCAGACAGGAAACAGGACCCATGGAAAAGGAAACATTCACAAAGGTCCTGCTCACATGGGAAAGTTATTCATCAGAGCCTGTGTATGAGGAGAGAGTGTTCACTGCTGCTTCCAGAAGGCCAGGCCTGGCCCAGTGTGGAATCTTCACACAGTGGATAATTTCCAAGGGCCTTTTCCCATGGATATTTGAAGTTCTAATGTATAGCTAGAAACTGGTCACCTGAGCAAAATATTCTAAAGATCCTTGCTGCTGCTACTGCTGCTGCTAAGTTGCTTCAGTCGTGTCCGACTCTGTGCGACCCCATAGACAGCAGCCCACTAGGCTTCCCCGTCCCTGGGATTCTCCAGGCAAGAACACTGGAGTGGGTTGCCATTTCCTTCTCCAATGCATGAAAGTGAAAAGTGAAAGTGAAGTCGCTCAGTCGTGTCCGACTCTAGCGACCCCATGGACTGCAGCCCACCAGGCTCCTCCATCCATGGGATTTTCCAGGCAAAAGTACTGGAGTGGGGTGCCATTGCCTTCTCCGAAAGATCCTTGAGGACTACTATATTAAAACTTTCCTATGATCTGCATTAATATTCTTAGTTTTCTTATACTTTATTGATTATAAATAAATAATCAATATTCTTGGAAGTTTTCTGATTTCTTAATATGATCATATTTGATAATGTCTTTGTGTGTATTTTCTCAAGTGCTAAGTTAATAGCTAGCTGGACGTATTCAGAAAAGTTCTTTTCTGGATACACCCAAGTGCTCCAAAAGGAAGTGACTTCTTGAAAAATAATTTCCATTTATAGAGGGGGAAGAGGAGGACTTTTGTCTCTTTCCATTGGAGGTCAGGGCTTGTCTCTTTCCATTGCAGGTCAGGGCTGCATGAATAACGAAGCCTTAACAAGCTGAGTGATCAGTCTCCAACAACTGGGTACTTTAGTGTTCCAAGAAAACTATACCTGAAACTGTGGCACTTTACAGAGACCAGGAAGTGTCCTATAAAAACAGTAACCAATCACTGATATTTACATAGTGTTATTGGGTTAATGTTTTCACAAGTCTCATGTAATTCTACCTTCAGCATTTAATATGATTTTTTAAAGGTAATAGCTAGCAAAGAAAGGCAATGCCAAAGAATGCTCAAACTACCGCACAATTCACTCATCTCACATGTTAGTAAAGTAATGCTCAAAATTCTCCAAGCCAGGCTTCAGCAATACGTGAACCATGAACTTCCTGATGTTCAAGCTGGTTTTAGAAAAGGCAGAGGAACCAGAGATCAAATTGCCAATATCCACTGGATCATGGAAAAAACAAGAGAGTTCCAGAAAAACATCTATTTCTGCTTTATTGACTATGCCAAAGCCTTTGACTGTGTGGATCACAATAAACTGTTGAAAAATTCTGAAAGAGATGGGAATACCAGACCACCTGACCTGCCTCTTGAGAAATCTGTATGCAGGTCAGGAAGCAACAGTTAGAACTGGACATGGAACAACACATTGGTTCCAGATAGGAAAAGGAGTACGTCAAGGCTGTATATTGTCACCTTGCTTATTTAACTTCTATGCAGAGTACATCATGAGAAACGCTGGACTGGAAGAAACACAAGCTGGAATCAAGATTGCCGGGAGAAATATCAATAACCTCAGATATGCAGATGACACCACCCTTATGGCAGAAAGTGAAGAGGAACTCAAAAGCCTCTTGATGAAAGTGAAAGTGGAGAGTGAAAAAGTTGGCTTAAAGCTCAACATTCAGGAAACAAAGATCATGGCATCCGGTCCCATCACTTCATGGGCAATAGATGGGGAAACAGTGGAAACAGTGTCAGACTTTACTTTTTGGGGCTCCAAAATCATTGCAGATGGTGGCCGCAGCCATGAACTTAAAAGATGCTTACTCCTTGGAAGGAAAGTGAGGACCAACCTAGATAGCATATTCAAAAGCAGAGACATTACTTTGCCAACAAAGGTCCGTCTAGTCAAGGCTATGGTTTTTCCTGTGGTCATGTATGGATGTGAGAGTTGGACTGTGAAGAAGGCTGAGCACCAAAGAATTGATGCTTTTGAACTGTGGTGCTGGAGAAGACTCTTGAGAGTCCGTTGGACTGCAAGGAGATCCAACCAGTCCATTCTGAAGGAGATCAGCCCTGGGATTTCTTTGGAAGGAATGAGGCTAAAGCTGAAACTCCAGTACTTTGGCCACCTCATGTGAAGAGTTGGCTCATTGAAAAGACTCTGATGCTGGGAGGGATTGGGGGCAAGAGGAGAAGGGGACGACAGAAGATGAGAAGGCTGGATGGCATCACTGACTTGATGGACGTGAGTCTGAGTGAACTCTGGGAGTTGGTGATGGACAGGGAGGCCTGGCGTGCCGCAATTCATTGGGGTCACAAAGAGTCGGACACGACTGAGTGACTGAACTGAACTGAGCATTCTTTGAGTCATATTATGCGTCAGGCAGTTATAAACCCAATAATCAATTATCTCATTCATCCCCAAGACAACGTTATGCTGCTTCCATTTCACAGATGAGAAACTGAGGCTCAAAGCTGTTCATGATTCCCCAGGTAAGACATCAGAACATGGCGACTTTCTAGCTCTTCACATCCACAGCAGGAGGCTCTGGTGGAATCATCACCCAAGAGACTAATGCACACTTCTGTACTAGGCTTGTCTTGGAGGATATTGCTCTTTAACCTGCACCACCCTATGTTCTGGAAACTGTCGGTTCTGTGGGGTGCCAGGTGTTGCAAGGAAAAAATGCTCTGTGGTCAAGTGAGTTTTTGCACTGTTGCATTACACAAGCTTTGTGGGCTTCCCAGGTGGTGCTAGTGGTAAAGAATACAGCTGCAATGCAGGGGATGAGGGTTCCATCCCTGGGTCTGGAAGAACCCCTGGAGAAGGGAGTGGCAATCCATTCTAGTATTCTTGCCTGGAGAATCCCAAGGACAGAGGAGTCTGGCGGGCTACAGTCCATGGGGTCACAAAGAGTCAGACATGACTGAAGTGACTTAGCATGCACATCAGCAAGCTTTTTACATTTTGAAAAAAAAAATACTTTCTAGGAGGCTTATTTCCCTAAACATAGTTTGGGTGGATGCTGATCTGGGTTATGCTCCCCAGGAAAGATGTTCCAGGGACTTCCCTGGGAGTCCAGTGGTTATGATCTCACTTCCAAAGCAAGGGGTGCAGCTTCAGTCCCTGGTTGTGGAGCTAAGACCCCCACAGGCCAAGGGGCCAAAAAACCCCAAAACATAAAACAGAAGCAAGATTGTAACAAATTCAATAAAGACTTAAGAAAAAAACAAAGGCTCTAAAGGCAGAGTTAGAAGGTGAGTCTCTTTGGTCTCTTAGGTTCTATAACCCATTCCTCTTTCTATCCTGAAAGATAGTTGGAAAAATCCTGAAATGAAAGCTGCTTCACATAGAAAAAGCAGATTAAAAAATATTGCTGCTCAGAGCCACCCCATGTATCTGTTGTCTTCCCCAGCTCCAACATCAGCTTCCATGTTCTGGGTCAGAGCACCACTCAGAGCTCACCTGACCTCCCCAAGGTGGTGCCATCCTGGGACAAGATGTGGGAAGGGGGAGATAACCCACAGATGGAGTCTGAAGGGGTTTCAGACTCCATCCCACCCCTGCCACCCTCCAGCACTGGGACTTGGGTAAGTTATTTACCCTCTGGGCTTCTATTTCAATATCTACAAAATAGAAATAGTAATACTTTCTTCATGTGGTGTTTGTGCAGATTAAGATTTATTTAGCAAGGCAGCTAGTATGAAGTCTGGCACAGAGCCCCGTGATCAATAAAGGTAGCAACCCTGGCAGGCTAGAACAAGAGCCTTCAAAATAAAAGCTGAACTGTGCTGTGGTCTTGGCCCTGGCATTTAAAAGGGGCTTAGTAAATATTTGCTTTGCTGGCTCCTTCTTGCGTGCAGTGTACATTGAGTGATATTCAGCAGTTTTTATATTAGCCACCAATCTCCATGTTGTCGCTTAGCCAAAAAAGTTAAAAACATAGTGTATTTTTCACAGACAGCAGTGGGTTTGTATAGGGCAGTCCTTAGGGGAATCCTTTTGTAGGTCCTTGTATGTGATTCTAAGTGGATTTAGGAGAAACATGAACTAGAACAACCATCCCCTCTAATTCCACAGCCTGGCACCACTTGTACGCACCTTGCATCTTCACTGCCAAACCACCTGTCAAGGTGAAATCTCACTCGCACATGGAGCTTCATCCCACTCAGCGGCTTTAGAGAAGGGGCCCAAGCCCTTCTCCTCAGGACACACCTTCCAGTCTCTGACAGCAGCTGTCATGTCCTCCCCATGACCTCTTTCCCGTGTGTGTGTGTGTGTGTGTGTGTGTGTGTGTGTGTGTGTTAGTTGCTCAGTCGCATCCAACTCTTTGTGACTCCATGGATTGTAACCCACCAGGCTCCTCAGTTCATGGAATTCTCCAAGCAAAAATTCTGGAGTGGGTACCCATTCCCTTCTCCAGGGGATCTTCCTGGCCCAGGGATTGAACCCTTGTCTCCCGCATTGCAGGCAGATTCTTTACTATCTGAGCCATCACAGGAAGCTCTCCTCCCCATGCGTAGATACAGATGACAAGAGAAAGACATCTGGATTGTTAGAATGAGCTTCTATTTACTCTACTGCCAGTACTTAGGTCTGTATCAGAGGGATTTTTCCAAAATACAGAGAAAAACTCCTGGCTCTACTGTATCCCAAAGCCTGCTGAATGAACCAAATTCCTTGGCAAGGCCCTCAGAGCAGTCACAGCCTATCTTTCAAGTTATTCTCTCTGGTCTCTCCTCCCCTATCAGCTCTAGTAGATCCACTCTCTCATCAGAGTAAATTCACTCTCTCTTTTCTCATATGATATCTGGTTTTATATCTTCGTGTCTTGTTCAAAGTATTTCTTTGGCATGAGTATTTGATTCCCCTGGTCTTTCATGCATGCTCCCTCCATTCTCAAGGCTCAGCTGAAATGTCACATCCTGCAACTTCTCTAGGCAGTTATTTACTTCTTGCTGTGCCTGCCCATGGCCTGTGAGTACATTACTGCAAATGTAGGACTTATGACACTCTGAATCAGTAATTCTGTTTATAATTGGTCTATCTCACCTGCAAGGTATGGGTCGGGATTTACTCATCCTTGTGCCCCCAAGCCCTTGGTGCAGTGTCTGAGGCAATTGGTAGATGCTTGATAAATGTCTGTCAAATAAATGAATGGAGCATAGAGGAGTGAAAGAATCTTTCTGCCTTGTGAATTGACCACCAGCCAGGGGCTCATTGGAGTTGGGAGAGGCTGGTAATTTGAGACTCTCCTGTTCTGAGTGGAGTCATTCATGTTGGAATAGTCGTGTCCCAGATCCAGCAATACCAGGAGAACCTGTGGATGAAAGTGAAATCGCCAGCTGAAACCGCACACCTCAGACTGAGACTTGCACCAAGTCATACCTCAGATTGGGGCCTGAAACAAGTTACACCTCAGATGGGATTGGAACCCAGCCCAAACTCAGATTGGAATTTGAGCCTGCAGGCTAAGACTCAACCTACTCTCTTTTAATTAAAATTACACACCCAGTCTCAGAACTTAACTGAAGATCAGATTCTTTATGTCTCAGCACAGAAGGGATTGAGCAGAGGCAAAGTAATAGGCAGGAAGTAGATTTATTGAGAGAGATACATACTCCACAGACAGAATTCAGTCCATCCCAAAAGGCAAGAGTGGTCCCCAAATATGAGGTGGTTAGTTTTTATGAGCTAGGTAATTTCATAGGCTGAGTGGGAGGATCGTTCCCAGTATTTTGGGAAGGGATGAAGTTCTCTAGGAATTGGCCCACCACCCACTTTTTTGGCCTTTTATTCTCATCCTCAGAACTGTCATTGCATCTGTGAGTGTCTCATTTAGCATATCCTAAGGCTTCAGCAATATGTGAACCGTGAACTTCCTGATGTTCAAGCTGGTTTTAGAAAAGGCAGAGGAACCAGAGATCAAATTGCCAACATCCACTAGATCATGGAAAAAGCAAGAGAGTTCCAGAAAAGCATCTATTTCTGCTTTATTGACTATGCCAAAGCCTTTGACTGTGTGGATCACAATAAACTGTGGAAAATTCTGAAAGAGATGGGAATACCAGATCACCTGATCTGCCTCTTGAGAAATTTGTATGCAGGTCAAGAAGCAACAGTTAGAACTGGACATGGAACAACAGACTGGTTCCAAATAGGAAAAGGAGTTTGTCAAGGCTGTATGTTATCACTCTGTTTATTTAACTTCTATGCAGAGTACATCATGAGAAACGCTGGACTGGAAGAAACACAAGCTGGAATCAAGATTGCTGGGAGATATATCAATAACCTCAGATATGCAGATAACACCACCCTTATGGCAGAAAGTGAAGAGGAACTCAAAAGCCTCTTGATGAAAGTGAAAGAGGAGAGTGAAAAAGTTGGCTTAAAGCTCAACATTCAGAAAATGAAGATCATGGCATCCGGTCCCATCACTTCATGGGAAATAGATGGGGAAACAGTGGAAACAGTGTCAGACTTTATTTTGGGGGGCTCCAGAATCACTACAGATGGTGACTGCAGCCATGAAATTAAAAGACACTTACTCCTTGGAAGGAAAGTTATGACCAACCTAGATAGCATATTCAAAAGCAGAGACATTACTTTGCCAACAAAGGTCCGTCTAGTCAAGGCTATGGTTTTTCCTGTGGTCATGTATGGATGTGAGAGTTGGACTATGAAGAAGGCTGAGTGCCGAAGAATTGATGGTTTTGAACTGTGGTGTTGGAGAAGACTCTTGAGAGTCCGTTGGACTGCAAGGAGATCCAACCAGTCCATTGTGAAGGAGATCAGCCCTGGGATTTCTTTGGAAGGAATGATGCTAAAGCTGAAACTCCAGTACTTTGGCCACTTCGTGCAAAGAGTTGACTCACTGGAGAAGACTCTGATGCTGGGAGGGATTGGGGGCAGGAGGAGAAGGAGATGACAGAGGATGAGATGGCTGGATGGCATCACTGACTCTATGGACGTGAGTCTCAGTGAACTCCGGGAGCTGATGATGGACAGGGAGGCCTGGTGTGCTGTGATTCATGGGGTGGCAAAGAGTCAGACACGACTGAGCTACTGATCTGATCTGATCTGATCTGAATATATTATAATGAGTGTACAGTGAGGCTCAAGGTCTACAGGAAGTTGAATCTTCCGCCATCTTGGACCTAGGAGGTTCCCACCAGTTTTTGTCATGTCCTCAATGGGTATATCATGTTTTTTAATGGTTATGCCCCACCCCCTTCCCTCCTGTCTCATTAGTATGAAATGAAAGGAGGGAATGATTGTGTCCTCTGCTCCTCACCTTGCTGGTAGGAGGAGGTAGAGGGCCCAGCTCTGTGACCTGAGGATGTGCGCAAGAGTGTTCACCTCAAGAGTCTGGAAACCTCTTGCCACTCAGATTTTGGGGCTCTCTTACCCAGTGTAGCTCATTCCTGTGAGTTTTCAAGGACTTGAAAAGTGAAGTGAGTCCCCCAAAATATGAACCAGTCAGAGCAGACAGTTCAGCTGAGGAAGGTGGAGGATTTACAGGGAGGCAAACCTCCTAGGTTGATGCAACCTTGGATCTATCTATATGTCTGTCCCGGTTTTTGGTCAGGAAGAACATCACTTTTCAGCAGGACCAGCTTCCTGTAGGGCTTCCCTGGTGGCTCAGCTGGTAAAAAATCTGCCTGCATTGCAGGAGACCTGGGTTCGATTCCTGGGTTGGGAAGATCCCCTGCAGGAGGGCATGGCAACCCAATCCATTATTCTGGCCTGGAGAATTCCATGGATTGTACAGTCCATGGGGTCGCAAAGAGTCAGACATGACTGAACAATTTTCACTTTATTTCACTTTAACTTCGTTTAAGTCTCCTCAGCTGAGTCTGCTAACTTCAGCAAGTTTCCTTGGTGGTGGAGGAGTCAGGGACCAGAAAACAGGTTCACAACCCAATTAAAGGATCATGGAATAAGCCGGCGCCAGCTGCTGGGGAACAAAGCAGGTTTGCAGGGACCTGAGGGCCCCGGAAGAAATCAGGACAAAGCCATTTCATTGCAAGTCTGTAAATAAACGTTTTCATTTGATGAATAGGCATGACTCCAAGGGGTCAAGCCCAGGGATTTGTTACCTTGGGGGTGGCTGTGGAATTTTCTTTCCTGGAGATTTTCACAGCAGGTTACATTTTTGTCTGTCTAGAGTCGTTCAGCTCTGAGCCATCCTGGGAGTGGGGCGGGAGTGGCAGCTTCCAGAGATTAGCCTCCCTTAATTATGGACGCTCCTCTAGAGAAGGGATGAGGGGAATTGTGCGTGATCTATAGGTTTATTTTTATCACCAGCAAGTATTCCTCTTGTTAGCCATAGAGGAACAACTTGTTCTCCATGGTGATTCAGAGATCTTGGGATTCAGTGTGTTAAATGAGCCCCTTAATCAGTATCCAGAATAGCATAAGAGTTCCGGAAGATGAACAGATAGATATAAACCCCAGAAGTTGAACTCATCCAGTAGGCTAAAAACAGCTTTTAAAAAGCCTGAATAAGTAAGGTTATAAACAGGTTGTTAGAATAAGTAACTGCACGTTTAATGTGAGAAGCAGCATGCTGTGGCAAATTCACTCTGGAGCCAGATTTTAAGTTCTCATCTTAACTCTCCCACTCACTAGCTGTGTGGCCTTGGGAAAGTTCCTTAACTTCTCTGTGCCTCAGTTTCCTTCTATGAAAAGAAGAAAATAGCAGTTCCTGCTTCATATGGACATCGTAAGTATTAAATGAGTTCATTCACGTAAAGCACTTAGTATAGTGCCTGCATATGAATAGTATGAATTAAAGTATGTTAACGGTTACTGTGTTTGCAAAAATATTCATATATACTATACCTCTAGTTGTTCTTGTTCTAGTTGTTTGAGCTATAACTGATATATGTAACATTGTATACACTTAAGGGATACAGCATAATGGTCTGACTTACATGTATGGTGAAGTGATTACTACAGTAAGTTTAGTTAACATCTATCATCTCCTAAAGCTATAATAAGGAAAAAGAAGACAAAAAAGAAAAAAAAAAAAAAAGATTTTCCCTTGTGATGGGAACTCTTAGGATTTACTCTCTTAACAACTTGCATATACATCACATAGCAGTGTTAGCGTCAGTCACCTTCAGGTACATTGCATCCCTAGTATTTATCTTTTAACTAGAAGTTTGTATCATTTGATACATTCTTCCTATTCCTACACCCTTCACCTGCTGCTTGTGATCACAAATCTGACCTCTTTTTCTATGAGTTTTGTTTTTAGATTCTACATATAAGAGATATCACGTAGTATTTGTCTTTTTCTGCCTAACATTTCATTTACCATGACGCCCTCAAGGTCCATCCAGTTCAGTCCAGTCACTCAGTCACGTCCAACTCTTTGTGACTCCATGGACTGCAGCGCGCCAGGCTTCCCTTTCCATCACCAACTCCCAGAGCTTGCTCAAACTCGTGTCTGTCAAGTTGGTGATGCCATCCACCATCTTATCCTCTGTCGTCCCCTTCTCCTCCTGCCTTCAATCTTTCCCAGCATCAGGGTCTTTTCTAGTGAGTCAGCTCTTCACATCACATGGCCAAAGGATTGGAGCTTCAGCTTCAGCATCAGTCCTTCCAATGAATATTCAGGACTGATTTCCTTTAGGATTGATTGGTTTGATCTCCTTGCAGTTCAAGGGACTTTCAAGAGTCTTCTACAACACTACAGTTAAAAGCATCACTTCTTTGGCACTCAGCTTTCTTTATGGTCCAGCTCTCACATCCATACGTGACTATTGGAAAAACCATAGATTTGACTATATGGACCTTTGTTAGCAAAGTAATGGCTCTGCTTTTTAATATGCTGTCTAGGTTGGTCATAGTTTTTCTTCCAAGGAGCAAGCATCTTTTAATTTCATGGCTGCAGTCACCATCGGCAGTGATTTTGGAGCCCAAGAAAAGTCTGTCACTGTTTGCATTGTTTCCCCATCTATTTGCTGTGAAGTGATGGGACTAGATGCCATGATCTTTATTTTTTGAATGTTGAGTTTTAAGCCAGCTTTTTCACTCTCCTCTTTCACTTTCATCAAGAGACTCTAATTCTTCTTTGCTTTCTGCCATAAGGGTAGTATCATCTGCATATCTGAGGTTATTGATATTTCTGTCTGCAATCTTAATTCCAGCTTGTGCCTCTTCCATCCCTGCAGTTCACATGATGTACTTTGCATATAAGTTAAATAAGCATGGTGACAATATACAGCCTTGACATACTTCTTTTCCAATTTGGAACCAGTCCACTGTTCCATGTTCTAATCCAGTTCTAATTGTTGCTTCTTGACCTGCATACAGATTTCTCAAGACGGAGGTAAAGTGGTCTGGAATCCCATCTTTTGAAGAATTTTCCACAGTTTGTGTTATCAACACAGCCAAAGGCTTTGGCATAATCAATGAAGCAGATGTTTTTCTGGAATTCTCTTGCTCTTTCTATGATTCAATGGATGTTGGCAATTTGACCTGTGGTTTCTCTGCCTTTTCTAAATCCAGCTTGAACATCTGGAAGTTCTCAGTTCACATACTGTGGAAGCCTTGTTTGGAGAATTTTGAGCATCACTTTGCTAACCTGTGACATGAATGCAATTGTGTGGTAGTTTGAACCTTCTTTGGGCTTCCCTTTCTTTGGGATTGGAATGAAAACTGACTGTTTCCAGTCCTGTGACCACTGCTGAGTTTTCCAAATTTGCTGGAATTTGAGTGCAGAATTCCGCTTCATTGAATGCAACACTTAAACAGCATCATCTTTCAGGATTTGAAATAGCTCAACTGGAATTCCATCACCTCCACTAGCTTATTAGTAGTGATGCTTCCTAAGGCCCACTTGACTTCACACTCCAGGATGTCTGGCTCTAGATGAGTGATCACACATCATGATTATCTGGGTCATTAAGATCTTTTTTGTATAGTTAGTTCTTCTGTGTATTCTTGCCACCTCTTCTTAATCTCTTCTGCTTTTCTAGTATCTCTTATGCTTCTCTAAGGTCCATGCCATTTCTGTCCTTTATTGTGTCCATATTTGCATGAAATGTTCCCTGGTATGTCTAATTTTCTTGAAGAGATCTCTAGTCTTTCCCTTTCCATTGTTTTCCTCTGTTCCTTTGCATTAATCACTTGGGAGGGTAAAGCGTCTGCCTGCAATGCAGGAGACCCGGCTTCAATCCCTGGGTCCAGGATATCCCCTGGAGAAGGAAATGGCAATCCACTCCAGCACTCTTGCTTGGAAAATCCCATGGATGGAGGAGCCTGATAGGCTATAGTCCATGGGGTCGCAAAGAGTTGGACATGACTGAGCGACTTCACTTTCACTTTCTTATCTCTCCTTGCTATTCTTTGGAACTCTGCATTCTGATGGATATATCTTTCCTTTTCTCCTTTATCTTTCACATCTCTTCTTTTCATAGCTATTTGTAAGGCTTCCACAGACGGCCATTTCGCCTTTTGGCAATTCTTTTTCTTGGGGATGGTTTTTGGTCACTGCCTCCTGTACAGTGTTACAAGCCTCTGTCCATTAGTTCTTCAGCAGTCTATCAGATCTAATCCCTGGAATCTATTTGTTGCTTCCACTGTATAATCATAAGGGATTTGATTTAGGTCACATCTAAATCAATGGTCTAGTTGTGTCCCCTATGTTCTTCAATTTAAGTATGAATTTTTCAATAAGGGGTTCATGATCTGAGCCACAGTCAACTCCCAGTCTTGTTTTGCCTTACTATGTAGAACTTCTCCATCTTTGGCTTCAGAATATAATCAGTCTGATTTCGGTATTGACCATCTGGTGATGTCCATGTGAAGAGTTTTCTCTTGTGTTGTTGGAAGAGGGTGTTTGCTATGACCAGTGCATTCTCTTGGCAAAACTCTGTTAGTCTTTGCTCTACTTCATTTTTTACTCCAGTGCCAAACTTGCCTGTTATTCCAGATATCTCTGTGGTTGCATATAGCAGAATTTCCTCTTTTTTTGCCTATATATACATGAAACAACAGACTGGTTCCAAATAGGAAAAGGAGTACATCAAGGCTGTATATTGTCACCCTGCTTATTTAACTTATATGCAGAGTACATCATGAGAAACTCTGGACTGGAAGAAACACAAGCTGGAATCAAGATTGCTGGGAGATATATCAATAACCTCAGATATGCAGATGACACCACCCTTATGGCAGAAAGTGAAGAGGAACTAAAAAGCCTCTTGATGAAAGTGAAAGTGGAGAGTGAAAAAGTTGGCTTAAAGCTCAACATTCAGAAAACAAAGATCATGGCATCCGGTCCCATCACTTCATGGGAAATAGATGGGGAAACAGTGGAGACAGTGTCAGACTTTATTTTGGGGGGCTCCAAAATCACTACAGATGGTGACTGCAGCCATGAAATTAAAAGACACTTACTCTTTGGAAGGAAAGTTATGACCAACCTAGATAGCATATTCAAAAGCAGAGACATTACTTTGCCAGCAAAGATCCGTCTAGTCAAGGCTATGATTTTTCCTGTGATCATGTATGGATGTGAGAGTTGGACTGTGAAGAAGGCTGAGCGCCGAAGGATTGATGCTTTTGAACTGTGGTGCTGGAGAAGACTCTTGAGAGTCCGTTGGACTGCAAGGAGATCCAACCAGTCCATTCTGAAGGAGATCAGCCCTGGGATTTCTTTGGAAGGAATGATGCTAAAGCTGAAACTCCAGTACTTTGGCCACCTCATGCAAAGAGTTGACTCATTGGAAAAGACTCTGATGCTGGGAGGGATTGGGGGCAGGAGGAGAAGGGGACGACAGAGGATGAAATGGATGGATGGCATCACTGACTCGATGGACGTGAGTCTGAGTGAACTCCGGGAGTTGGTGATGGACAGGTAGGCCTGGAGTGCTGCGTTTCATGGGGTCGCTAAGAGTCAGACACGACTGAGCGACTGATCTGATCTGATCTGATCTGATGAACTTGAGGGTTCAGATTTTTTTTCAAGTGTATTCTATTTGTTTCCTTTGGCTATATTCCCAGAGGTAGGATTTTTGGATTGGATGGTGCTCCTACTTTTTGTTTTTTGAGGTGACTGTATTCTGTTTTCCATAATGGCTGCACCAATTTGCATTTCCACCAATACGGCAGAAGGGTTCCCTTTCTCCACACCCTCACCTGCATCTGTTATCTCTCATCTTTTTCTTGATAGCCATTGTAATTGTTTTTGTGTGGCCAAATTTTATTTGACTGTTAAACGTATGGAAATGAATATCTTACAGATTCCCACCCTGAGTAAAAAAGTCCTAGCCATGACTAGGTGATTTGTCAAGTTAATATAATTAGCATAATCAGTAAGAATTTGTTCAGATACATCCAACTTCTTCAGATAGATTCTGAAGCTTTACATACCATTTCTTCCCTTTTTGCCTCACACAGCCTCAATTGTCTGTTCTATCTGGAATCCCTCACTCTCCTGACATGTTTCTCTGCTTATCTAACTCTCGGCTATCCCTTGTGCCATGCTTTCCTCAGTAGCTCAGTTGTGTCTGCCTCTCTGTGTCCCCATGGACTGTTGCCCATCAGGCTGCTCTGTCCTGGGATTTTACAGACAAGAAGCTGGAGTGGGTTGCCATCTCCATCTTCAGGGATCATCCTGACCCAGGAGTTGAACCTGCATCTCTTGAATCTCCTGCACTGGCAGGCAGATTCTTTACCACTATGTCACTTGAGACACCTCTCCTATCCTTCAAGAGCCTGTCAAATCCTGTTTCTTTGAACATGGATTTTTCTCCTTTTTTTGGACAGAGCAGCATGACTTGTTGGACCTTATTTCCCCAACCAAGGATGGAGCCCAGGCCCCGGCAGTGAAAGCATTGAGTCCACCAGGGAATTCCCTCCTCCTCCTTTATCTCTAATAATCTGCCACACACCTTTTAGGGTACTTATCTCTTTCTGTATTGTTTCATAACTTATTTGTGCTTTTTTTCTGATTTTTTCCCCTACTTTTGTAAATGTCTTATATTTTCCATATCCCCTAGCATAAAGCTTTCTGTATCATGAGTGCTTGAAACCATGTATAGAACTAAACTGAAATAAATCTTATAATATAATGTTTGCTGTGAAAAACTTCTGTTCTGGGGACATCCATGTTGAGTCCAACCACCTATGCTTCTGGTATTACTAGGTATCCCTAGGCATTACTAGGAATAGTGGTTGAACAAAATATTTATTCTCGTGTGAAAAGTGAATGTTCATGGAAGAGGGCAGAAAGCTTTGCACTGAGGCACAAATGTGATACTGTATCACATTCTGGTCAGTGTATTTTAACAGATACTCTCCAAGTAGGATATAGTAAAGGCTGGTGTCTTGGGGGAGTGAGGGGTTTATCTCTAAATGAAGAGGTGTGATAACCAAGGATGTACAGCCTGGGTCTTCAACCAGGTTCTCATTGCCTATTTGAAGAGTTGTCATGGTGATAATGAGGGAGTTAGACTCTGAAATGCTTCAGAGGACAAAACTAGGACCAGTGGGTGGAAATTACCAGGAGGCAGATTTCAGCCTGATATTAGAACATTCTAATAACTGTCACTCTTCATCAGTGGAAGGGGCTGCCTGAAACAGTGGTAAGCTCCCCATGTGGAGGTTTTTGAACACAGGCTGAATAAACCCCTGGCTGTGGGAGTGTTGCGGGGAGTGGAGGGGAGGGGTGGTGTTGACCTCCAAGACCCCTTCAGCTCCCAAGATTAATTGATTTTATGGAAATCTGTATTTGTGCAAAGGATGGTGGGTTAAATATCCTGCATTGCACTGCATTTTAGAGGCTGGCTGAGTTAGGAATGAAAAAAAAAAGTTAATGGCTTATTTCTTTGCTTTTCCCAAGGAAAGGGATATAAGCTTTCATTTAGGGATTTTATAAAATCTGTTCAGTTTGAATTTCTTGTCTCAAGGCTTAAGTGCAAGAAGGTGCTTGTCCAGCTTTCTATTTGGTAACAGGCTAAACTATATTGCCACGGATTCTTTCCTATGAATCTTGTTTTGAGTCCATTCTTATAGGCTGCCCTTGATGCCAGGACTGTATTTCTGTGGCTTGATAATTCCTGCAAAGATGCTTATGCTCTGATGTTGGGGGAGGGAAGAGGTATTTGTAATCTCATACTAACCTGAGTTTCCTGAGTGACTCAATATTTTCACACACTTTCTACACTCCTGTGAATAACGGCATTGCTGGCTTGCTCCCATGATGTTAATATATTCATGTGTATTCTGTTTAGGATGAAAATAAAAGTGTAGTGTGTTGGCTGAAGAGGTCCCTTCATTTCCTCCTCTGTCTCTCCCGGGCAGAACCAACTCTTTCCTGCCCTTGATAAAGACTACGCTTGCATTTTCCAAGTAATTAGCAAGGAATTCTTTCTGCGTTTTTTGGGGTGCTTGCAGTTTGTAGTCACACCATCTGATGCAGAGCTTGGGTTTATACCTCATATTGACTGTTTCCTTCTTAACAAGTCATTCATCCTGGAGACTTCTCTTAGCCTTTTTAACATGGTACCTCATTTTGGTGATGGAGTCTTCTGCCTTGTGAAACTCAGGCTGCTGGGAGACTGTACTATGGTCAGAAAAAAAGGGGAGAGCTTGGGGGACAGTGGGAGGAGAATGCTTCCTCTGGAATCACTGGCATACCTTTATAATGCCATTCTCTCTGATTGTCATTGCCATGAAAGGACAAGTGGTTCAATACGGCTGTTTGTGATACAGGTGATATTTGGACTTCAGTTATTCCAATGATCGCTTCCTTAAGGTCAATGCAACATACATGAGAGTTTTACAGCTCATAGCATCTGCCCATTGACACTATCCAGGTCACATTTATTCTGTTTATCCTATGAGCATTCGCCAAGAGAGACTGTCATCAATTGCTGGAGTCTGAATTATTGCTTGGGGTGGGGTGGGTGTAGGATTTTGAGGAAACAACAATGGTGTCAAGGTGTAGAGTCCCACTTGGAGTGTGGGTCTTCCTCTGGGTGTGATTCCCAGTGGGAGCTCCCGGTTGCCCAGCTCAGGAAACTTCCCTAAAAACACTTTACCCTGCAGGGTCAGGCTGCTGGGGTGGGTGGGGGGTGTGGTGGGGATGGAAGACCTCCCCCCACCCCTGTTGGTCTCTGGAGGATTCTTTCTCATACATGTTCTCTCTCTCCCTCCCTCTTTGTCCTCTGCCAGCCCTTTTTTTTTTTTTTCCTGTTCCTCCGTTTTGTGTGATGATTTGGAGAGATTCACAGACTTCTCCAGCAAGACACCATTTTGTCCCTCTCAGAAAGCTCCTTGCATTGGTCAGAGTTGCAATATGTATGGTTGTAATATACATACAAACCAATACATGTATATTAATAAATGTGTATTTATAGGGTTGGCCAAAAAGTTGGCGTTTTTCCATAAGATTGAATAAACCTGAATGAACTTTTTGGCCAACCCATTAATATTATGTGTATGTATGTTTATATTTATATAATGATTATATATCATGTGAATATATATATGTATGTGTGTGTGTATATATGCTTCCCTGGTGGCTCAGTGGTAAAGAATCTGCCTGCCAGTGAAAGAGACCCAGGGTGTCTTTGATTTCTGGGTCAGGAAGATCCCCTGGAGAAGGAAATGGCAACCCACTCCAGTATTCTTGTCTGGGAAATCCCATAGACAGAGGAGCCTGGTGAGCTACAGTCCATGGGGTTGCAGAGTCAGACATGACTTAGCGACTAAGAAACAACAACAATAACAACAACATATATATATGTTATATAAGATTTATTATAGGAATTGGGTTCTGCAATTACAGAGGTTGAGAAGGCCCAGGTCTGCGGACAGCCCTCTGGGGAACTAGGAACTCTGTGGTGTGATTCAGCATGTTACAAGGCCTGAAAACCAGGACTCCCTTCCTAGGTCTGAGGGCAGGAGGATATGGAGTTTAAACAAAGAGCTCTTTGTTCCATTCAGACCCTCAGTGGGTGGAATGATGTCCTCCTGCCTTGGAGAGCTGTCTCCTTTTCTCAGCCTACCATTTCAAATACTACTCATTGCTGGAAATACCCTCACAGACAAATCCAGAAATAATATTTTACCAGTTATCCAGGCATTCTTTAGCCTAGTGGAGTTGACATAAAATTAAACATCACACCATTCTTCCCCTCTAGGTTGAAATCATTCCTTCTTTGGATTCTTTCTTTGGGTTCCAGGGTTTCAGATCATAATTTTCTTTGGGCAGACTACTTCTTTGATGACTCCAGTACATTTTTATAGTTTGTTCATCTAATCTCCCCTTCTTATGTGGTCTTCAAGTGCTGTATCCTTAGCCTTTTTGTCCATATTTTTCTGGGCAATCTTTACTCACTATTTTAAAATATTTTTGTCTTTGGTTAAGATTTCTCTGATAAAAATCAAATTCCTAGAACTCTGCTAGACATCAGACCTTTGTTTCTGGTTGCTAGTCATATATACAACAGGTGAATTATATTTGGAAAATTTCAAAATAAATCTCTTCAATTTTCCATGAAAAACTATTTTACCCTAATTCAACTGGCCAGAACCAGTTTCTCAAAACCCACAAAGTTATTCTGACTTCTTCCCTAGACTCCTGTATTCTGAGCCTCAAACTTCTGTAAATTCTAGCATTGCTATGATCTGAATGTTTGTGTTCCCCCCAAATTCATATGTTGAAAACCTGATCCCAAGTGTGTAATACTATTAGGAGGTGGGGATTTGAAGAGGTGATTAGGTAATGAGGGTAAGACCCTCACCAAAGGGATCAGTGCCCTTATAACAGAAATCAAGAGGATGTAACACACAGCGTGGTGACTATAGTTTACAATACTGTATAGTAAATCTGAAAGCTGCTGAGTGAGTAAATCTTAAAAATTCTCATCACAAAAATTTTTTTTTGTAACTTTGAGGTGATGGATGCCAACTAAACTTATTGTGCTAATCATTTCACAATATATACATACCAAATTGTTACGTGGTATACCTTAAACTGGGCTTCCCTGGCAGCTCAGATGATAAAGAATCTGCCTGCAATGCAGGGGCCTGGGTTCAATCCCTGGGTCAGGAAGATCCCCTGAAGAAGGGAATGGCTACCCACTTCAGTACTCTTGCCTGAAGAATTCCATGGACAGAGGAGCACTAATACAATGTCACATGTCAATTAAATCTCAATAAAATTGGGAAAATGATTTTTTAATTAAAGTGTAACAGAAAAAAAATCTTCTGTTCAAATTAGTATTATGTAAACAATCAAGTTAATATTGCCTAAACACCATTAGGATAAATTAGACCTTTATGTGTTTTGAATAAATGTATTTATAAGAAAAGTTTAGTAAGCTGTTACATTTTTATAAAAAATTGAGCTTGTCCCAGTGTATAGCAACATAATTTTATAAACATCATTAATTTTTCACATTAACAATTGCTTTTGCAACTTATGTAATTGAGCAATGCTTCAAAAGCATTGAAACAACCAAAGGCAAAGGAATTTAGCAGAAAAATAAAGCAGTAAATTTATTAGCACAAGATGAATTCTTGTCTTCAAGAAAATTGCTATATATATATGGGATCAGTCTACTCTATAACATTCCTGGGAAATTTTTTGTCACTTTGAAATGCTTTTTCCTGTGCTTTCAATTTTTCTGGCAAGGAAAACACTGTTCAGAAACTCACTCACACCAAAGGAAAAATACATTTCTGATCTTTTTGTTTCCTGAGTCAAGAGGAGCTTATATGTTCCTCTTTGACTTTCTCTTTTCTTGAAGATTTATTTGTAGCCCCAACTTCCTCATATCTGAATCAGTTTTTCTAAGGCAGACCTTGTTTTCTTTTTTCCCCATTACATACATACAATACTTTTTAAATATATGAACTTCTTTCTTTCATCAATGTTATTGCTGTTATTCAGTCGCTAAGTCTTGTCCAACTCTGTGACCCCATGAACTGCAACACACCAGGCTCCCCTGTACTTCACCATCTCCCAGAGTTTGCTTATGTTCATTGAGTCAGTGATGCCATCCAACCATCTCGTCCTCTGTCACCACTTTCTCCTGCCCTCAATCTTTTCCAACAACAAGGTCTTTTCCAATGAGTTGACTCTTCACATCAGGTGGCCAAAGTATTGGAGCTTCAGCTTCAGCATCAGTCCTTCCAGTGAAATATTTCATCAGTATTTTGGTATATAAAAGCAAACTTTGATCACTAGCATTGTTATGACACTTCATTTATTTTTTCCCACTACATTTTTCCAGTAAGTTAAAAATTCAGACTGGTGGGCTCTGGCTTTATTCTGAAATAATTTAGTCCAATTATTGCTCATGATTCCTCTATTTTCTATTGTTTAACTAAGAAGGTTTGTGCTCAAGTATGGGCTCGGTTGCTCAATCGTGTCCGACTTTGCAACCCCATGGACTGTAGCCTGCCAGGCTCCTCTGTCCCATGGAATTTTCCAGGCAAGAATAGTGAAATGAGTTGCCATTTCCTCCTCCAAGGGATCTTCCTAGTCCAGGGATTGGATCTGCATCTCTTGCGTCTCCTGCATTAGCAGGGGGATTCTTTACCACTATCGCTACCTGGGAAGCCTGAGAAGGTTTGATTTGTACCATCTTTGGAACATGAAAAATGATATTTACAGGCTAGTTGTCCTGTTATATATCTTTAAAATGATTTTAATCTTCATTGTCTTTATGTGTTATTATTTAAAATTTTCTTTAAGTCTTTCTTTTATTTATCAACTTTAAACTATTTTATTTTTTTTGTTAAAGAAAATTTGATAAAGGTATAAACCATTTTCTCTTTAAAGTTGTAATCTAGTGCCATTTTGAAGTTAAGGAAAGGAAAGTTATTCTAAAATGTTTTGCAGAGAGAAGAGTATTTTCAAATAGATAAGCCAAATTAATTCCAGAATGCAAATCAGCCACTAGAAAAATTTAAACATTCAATATTGCTTTTTTAGAAATCTGAAAGCCTAATGTTAAAATGAGAAGTGGGGTCAGAAGTTCAAATCTTCTCTTAAAAAAATGGGGATATTTAACATTTTTTTTAAAATGAAAGGAACATCTAATGAGCCTTGTTTATAATATATACATAAAGAAATGCATCAAATTTTTGCAAAATCTAAGTCATGCAATCATTTTATATGCAAGAATGCTAATAGAGAAGATTGGCTACTTCTTCAAATTCAGTTAGCCTGACCCTTAAAAGCTTCAGGGCCCGCTCCTTCTCAGAAACTTGACTAAACCAAATTTTAAATGCCAGCTTGCACTCAGGAGAGAGCAACTGACCTTGTGGATATGCTTGTAATTTCTTTTCTAGTAGTTGTAGGCATAGCCAGATGTGCCTTTCTTCAGATCTTTAGAATATCTGTATCAGATCAGATTAGATCAGTCGCTCAGTCATGTACAACTCTTTGCGACCCCATGAATCGAAGCACGCCAGGCCTTCCTGTCCATCACCAACTCCCGGAGTTCACTCAGACTCATGTTCATCGAGTCAGTGATGCCATCCAGCCATCTCATCCTCTGTCGTCCCCTTCTCCTCTTGCCCTCAATCCCTCCCAGCATCAGAGTCTTTTCCAATGAGTCAACTCTTTGCATGAGGTGGCCAAAGTACTGGAGTTTCAGCTTTAGCATCATTCCTTCCAAAGAAATCCCAGGGCCGATCTCTTTCAGAATGGACTGGTTGGATCTCCTTGCAGTCCAATGGACTCTCAGGAGTCTTCTCCAACACCACAGTTTAAAAGCATCAATTCTTCGGTGCTCAGCCTTCTTCACAGTCCAACTCTCACATCCATACATGACCACAGGAAAAACCATAGCCTTGACTAGACGGACCTTTGTTGGCAAAGTAATGTCTCTGTTTTTGAATGTGCTATCTAGGTTGGTCATAACTTTCCTTCCAAGGAGTAAGCGTCTTCTAATTTCATGGCTGCAGTGATTTTGGAGTCATATATACATATATACAACATATAGTCATATATACAACAGGTGAATTATATTTGGAAAAATTTCAAAATAAACCTCTTCAATTTTCCATGAAAAACTATTTTACCCTTATTCAACTGGCCAGAATCAGTTTCTCAAAACCCCAAATTTTGGGTTATTCTGACTTCTTCCCTAGACTCCTGTATTCTGAGCCTCAAACTTCTGTAAATTCTATTGCAGTGATTTTGGAGCCCAGAAAAATAAAGTCTGACACTGTTTCCACTGTTTCCCCATCTATTTCCCATGAAGTGATGGGACCAGATGCCATGATCTTTGTTTTCTGAATGTTGAGCTTTAAGCCAACTTTTTCACTCTCCACTTTCACCTTCATCAAGAGGCTCTTTAGTTCCTCTTCACTTTCTTCCATAAGGGTGGTGTCATCTGCATATCTGAGGTTATTGATATTTCTCCTGGCAATCTTGATTCCAGCTTGTGTTTCTTCCAGTCCAGCGTTTCTCATGATGTACTCTGCATATAAGTTAAATAAACAGGGTGACAATATACAGCCTTGACGTACTCCTTTTCCTATTTGGAACCAGTCCAGGTACATTATTTTATACTGATATATTACTATAGGGAAACTTTTTATTATTAACTTAGGTATAGTTGATTTTCCTCCAGTATTGTGTTATTTCTTGTGTATAGCAAGTGATTCAGTTATACATCACTATACATATTCTTTTTCATATATATTCCATTATGGTTTATTACAGGATATTGAATATAGTTCCCTGTGCCATATAGTAGGACCTTGTTCTTTATCCGTTTTATATATAGTAGTTTGTATCTGCAAACTCCAAACTCCTAATTTATCCCTCCCCACCCCTTTTCCTCTTTGGTGACCACAAGTTTGTTTTATATGTCTGTGAATCTGTTCCTGTTTCATAAATAAGTTTGTGTCACATATAGATTCCACGTATAAGTGATATCATATGGTGTTTGTCTTTCTCTTTCTGACTTCACTTAGTGTGATAATTTTGGGGTCTGTCTGTGTTGCTGCAGATGGCATTTTTGCATTCTTTTTTATAGCTAAGTCATATTCCATTGTATATATACCACATCTTCTTTATCAATTCATCTGTCGATGGGTACTTAAGTTGCTTTCATGTCTTGGCTACTGTAAATCATGCAGTTATGATCACTGAGGTACATGTGTCTTTTTGAATTAGAGTTTTGTCCAGATATATGTCCAAGAGTGTGATTGCTGGTTCATTTGTGCATGCTAAGCCACTTTAGTAGTGTCCTACTCTTTGGGACCCTACAGACCGTATCCTGCCAGGCTTCTCTGTCCATGGAATTCTCCAGGCAAAAATACTGGAGTGGGTTGCCGTGCCCTCCTCCAGGGGCTCTTTCCAACCCAGGGATTGAACCGCCATCTCTTACATCTCCTGCACTGGCAGGCAGGTTTTCACCATTAGAGCCACCTGGGAAGCCCGCTGGATCGTATAGTAGCTCTGTTTTTGTTTTTTAAGGAACTTCCATGTTGTTCTCCACAGTGGCTGCACCAATTGACATTCCCACCATCAGTGCAGGAAAGTTTGTAGGCAAACATTGTGAGCTTTGGATTCACAAAAGAGATGAGACAATATGTAGTTTAGACAGGGGGGGAGTCATGATGGGGCCACAGCTGCTGCTGCTGCTGCTAAGTCGCTTCAGTCGTGTCCGACTCTGTGCGACCCCATAGACGGCAGCCCACCAGGCTCCCCCGTCCCTGGGGTTCTCCAGGCAAGAACACTGGAGTGGGTTGCCATTTTCTTCTCCAATGCATGAAAGGAAAAGTGAAAGTGAAGTTGCTCAGTCGTGTCCGACTCTTAGCGACCCCGTGGACTGCAGCCTACAAGGCTCCTCTGCCCATGGGATTTTCCAGGCAAGAGTACTGGAGTGGGGTGCCATTGCCTTCTCCTGGGGCCACAGAAAGCTAAGTAAAAAAGAAGGCAGTGATGTAGAAAAGTGTTGATAACACTGTTTTTAGAATTATTTTTACACAGACTCCTGATTTCTCCCCCAAACTTACTCCTTTCTTTCCATCCCCTCACTGATGGACTCTGCTTCACTAACATTTGATTCCTCAGGCCCAAAACTTTTCTGAGCCATCATTTAAAGCATTCTTTCTTTCATATCCCACATGCAATTCACCAGCAAATCCGGTCAGCGTTACATTCATATCACAGATTTGACCACTTCTCAACATGTTCACCTCCACCACCCTCATCACCAAAATCTTTTTCGCCAGGACTGTTAAATTGCCTCCTAAGTAGTATTCCCTATTTCTGCTCTTGTTCACTTATTGCTTTCTTGTGCCACGCAGCAGCCAGAATGATCATTTAAAAAGGTAAATCAGATTATTCCCCTCCCTTGTTCAAATCTAATACACCTTCCCATCACACTTGGTATGAGGCCCCACATCAGCGGTTCTAAAGCAAGTCTGCACATTAGAATCACCTGGGGAGTGTTGACAAATCACTGTTGATTGGGTACCACCATGAGTCAACAAGCTCAGACCTCTGGGGTCAGGACCTAGAATCTGTGAGGTGTTTTTGTTTGTTTATTTTTATTCATTTATGTGCTGTGCCAAGTCTTAGTTGTGGCACTCAGGATCTTCAATCTTCGTTGCAGTATGTGGTATTTTTTTTTTTTAAATCTCGGCATGAGGGATCTAGTTCCTGGACCAGGGATCAAACTACTCTGCATTGGGAGTCTGCAGGGTTAGCCATTTAGACCACCAGGGAAGTCCCTCTGTGCGATTTTAAAGCTCCCCAGGTGTTTCAGAGGTGAGGGGTTGCAAGTCTTCTCTGGCTACCTCGCCAACCCCATTGTCTGCCACCCTCCCCGCTGCATGCCCACTTTGACTTCCTTGTTGCTCCTCAAGCCTGCCAAGGATATCTAGGACTCAAAGCATTTGCAGCTGCTGCTGTTCCCTCAGCTGGCTACAATCATAACCTCACCCCATTCAGATCTCTTCTCAATAACACCTTCTCAAAGGGGTCTTTCCTGACCCTCATCTTGCTCTATACCATTGCCCTCTTTAGTTCTCTTAAAGGAAATTATATTACAACTACTTGTTTGTTGATTTTCTCCCCCTGCTGTCTCACTGCTAGATTGTAAAATCCAGGAGGCAAAGACTGTCTTGTTTGTTCACTGCTGTGTTTCAAGTTCATAGCACAGTTCATAAACCAGTTCCTAGACATTGTAGGGACTTAATAAATATGAATTATTGCAGCCATGAAATTAAAAGATGCTTACTCCTTGGTAGGAAAGTTATGACCAACCTAGATAGCATATTCAAAAGCAGAGACATTACTTTGCCAACAAAGGTCCATCTATTCAAGGCTATGGTTTTTCCAGTGATCATGTATGGATGTGAGGGCTGGACTGTGAAGAAAGCTGAGCGCCGAAGAATTGATGCTTTTGAACTGTGGTGTTGGAGAAGACTCTTGAGAGTCCCTTGGACTGCAAGGAGATCCAACCAGTTCATTTTAAAAGAAATCAGTCCTGGGTGTTCTTTGGAAGGAATAATGCTAAAGCTGAAACTCCAGTACTTTGGCCATCTCATGCGAAGAGTTGACTCATTGGAAAAGACTATTCTGGGAGGGATTGGGGGCAGGAGGAGAAGGAGATGACAGAGGATGAGATGGCTGGATGGCATCACTGACTCGATGGACGTGAGTCTGAGTGAACTCCGGGAGTTGGTGATGGACAGGGAGTCCTGGCATGCTGAGATTCATGGGGTCTCAAAGAGTCGGACACGACCGAGCGACTGAACTGAACTGAACTGATTGTTCTTTAAAAAAAATTTTTTTAAACTTATTTTAGTGTGCTTGGCCAATGGCCAAAAGGATGTCACTGCCCAGGATCTGTGGTTGGAAAATCTGGAGATTTGGCTTTTCCTCCTACTGGTTTTTTTTTTTTTTTTTCTTTTTTTTTCTGTAGCTCAGACTTTAAAAGCAAGTTGAAAATACATTCTTTAGAATATTTATCATTTGCTGTTTCTTTTTCTTTTTTTTTAAATTTTATTTTATTTTTAAACTTTACATAATTGTATTAGTTTTGCCAAATATCAAAATGAATCCATCACAGGTATACATGTGTTCCCCATCCTGAACCCTCCTCCCTCCTCCCTCCCCATACCATCCCTCTGGGTCGTCCCAGTGCACCAGCCCCAAGCATCCAGTATCGTGCATCGAACCTGGACTGGCATCTCGTCTCATACATGATATTTTACATGTTTCAATGCCATTCTCCCAAATCTTCCCACCCTCTCCCTCTCCCACAGAGTCCATAAGACTGTTCTATACATCAGTGTCTCTTTTGCTGTCTTGTACACAGGGTTATTGTTACCATCTTTCTAAATTCCATATATATGCGTTAGTATACTGTATTGGTGTTTTTCCTTCTGGCTTACTTCACTCTGTATAATAGGCTCCAGTTTCATCCACCTCATTAGAACTGATTCAAATGTATTCTTTTTAATGGCTGAGTAATACTCCATTGTGTATATGTACCACTGCTTTCTTATCCATTCATCTGCTGATGGACATCTAGGTTGCTTCCATGTCCTGGCTATTATAAACAGTGCTGCGATGAACATTGGGGTACACGTGTCTCTTTCCCTTCTGGTTTCCTCAGTGTGTATGTCCAGCAGTGGGATTGCTGGATCATAAGGCAGTTCTATTTCCAGTTTTCTAAGGAATCTCCACACTGTTCTCCATAGTGGCTGTACTAGTTTGCATTCCCACCAACAGTGTAAGAGGGTTCCCTTTTCTCCACACCCTCCCCAACATTTATTATTTGTAGACTTTTGGATCGCAGCCATTCTGACTGGTGTGAAATGGTACCTCATAGTGGTTTTGATTTGCATTTCTCTGACAATGAGTGATGTTGAGCATCTTTTCATGAGTTTGTTAGCCATCTGTATGTCTTCTTTGGAGAAATGTCTATTTAGTTCTTTGGCCCATTTTTTGATTGGGTCATTTATTTTTCTGGAGTTGAGCTGTAGGAGTTGCTTGTATATTTTTGAGATTAGTTGTTTGTCAGTTGCTTCATTTGCTATTATTTTCTCCCATTCTGAAGGCTATCTTTGGTTTGGTTTTGACTTTGAAATTTCCCTGCAGTTGTTTGGCCATGGAGCCTGCCAGTCAGCATAGACGGCACACTCTAGGGCCTGATGAATGGCCGGATGACCTGGTTCAGCAGGCTTTGGTTGGAAAATTCCAACAAATCTCAGGCTTGTTGGGGCGGGGCAGGGGCGGAGAGTCAGATTAGCCTGAAATCAGCCCAGTTGGGCAGGATCTATGAGGCCAGTAGTTGCTGCCGCCGCCTCTGCCATAGTTTTTCCAGAACTTATGCAGGAGTCGCCAGCCCCAGCGAGGCTGTAGGGAGGACCGGAGAGAAAAAACATGAAGCTTTAAATCTGCTCGTTGCCCAGTTATTTCAAGATTGTGTTCAAAATGCAGATGAGGTAAAATAGAAATTAGTTATATTTGTTTGTTCATATTGAGACATTATTGACATAACATTGTATTCTTTCACGTGTACAAAGTAATGATTTGGTATATGTAATATTGCAAAAGATCACCACAATAAGCCCAGTTAACCTGCATTACCACACATGGTTACACATTTTTTTTGTTTCTTGTGATGAAAACTTTCAGCAACTTTCAAATATGTGATACAGTACTATTAACTGTAATCACCAGATTGGTCGTTAAATCTCCGGGAGTTACATGTTTTCTCACTGGAAGTCTGTGCCTTCTTAAGACCCTCCTTCACCCATTTTGCACCCCTCTACCCCCTCAACCACAAATCTGTTCTCTGTATCTATGAGTTCTATTTTTTATTTTTTAAAGTTTCACATATGCATGAGGTATATGGTATTTGCTTTTTCTGACTTACTTCTCTTAACATAATGCCCTCAGGGTCCATCCATGTTGTCAAAAATAGCAAGATTTCCTCATTTTTTCTGGCTGAATAATATTCCATTTTGTGTATACATAACACACTTTATCAAGATTGACAGGAGAAATATCAATAACCTCAAATATGCAGATGACACAGAAAGTGAAGAGGAACTAAAAAGCCTCTTGATGAAAGTGAAAGAGGAGAGTGAAAAAGTTGGCTTAAAGCTCAACATTCAGAAAATGAAGATCATGGCTTCTGGTCCCATCACTTCATGGGAAATAGATGGGGAAACAGTAGAAACAGTGTCAGACTTTATTTTTTGGGGCTCCAAAATCACTGCAGATGGTGACTGCAGCCATGAAATTCAAAGACACTTACTCCTTGGAAGGAAAGTTATAGCCAACCTAGACAGCATATTGAAAAGCAGAGACATTACTTTGCCAACAAAGGTCCATCTAGTCAAGGCTATGGTTTTTCCAGTGGTCATGTATGGATGTGAGAGTTTGGATGGTGAAGAAAGCTGAGCGCCGAAGAACTGATGCTTTTGAACTGTGGTGTTGGAGAAGACTCTTGAGAGTCCCTTGGACTGCAAGGAGATCCAACTAGTCCATTTTAAAGGAGATCAGTCCTGGGTGTTCTTTGGAAGGAATGATGCTAAAGGTGGCCAGTACTTTGGCCACCTCATGCGAAGAGTTGACTCATTGGAAAAGACTCTGATGCTGGGAGGGATTGGGGGCAGGAGGTGAAGGAGACGACAGAGGATGAGATGGCTGGATGGTATCACCAACTTGATGGACATGAGTTTGGGTGAATTCCGGGAGTTGATGATGGACAGGGAGGCCTGGCGTGCTGCAATTCATGGGGTCACAAAGAGTTGGACACGACTGAGCAACTGAACCTAACTGAACACACTTTATCCATTTATCCATGGATGAACACTTAGCCCTATTGTGAATAATGCTGCAGTGAAAGTGAGGGTAAATATACCTTTTTAAATAACTTTGATTGGAGTATAGTTGCTTTACAATGTTGTGTTAATTTCTTCTGTACAGCAAAGCGAATCAGCTTTCCATATATACAACACCCCTTCTTTTTTGAATTTCGTTTCCAGGTCGGTCACCATAGAGCTTGAATGGAGTTCCCTGTGCTATACGGTAAGTTCTCATTAGTTATCTATTTTATATATAGTAGTGTATATATGTGGAGAAGGCACTGGCGACCCACTCCAGTACTCTTGCCTGGAAACTCCCATGGACGGAGGAACCTGGTAGGCTGCAGTCCATGGGATCGTTAAGAGTCAGACACAACTGAGCGACTTCACTTGCACTTCTCACTTTCATGCACTGGAGAAGGAAATGGCAACCCACTCCAGTGAACTTGCCTGGAGAATCCCAGGGACGGGGGAGCCTGGTGGGCTGCCGTCTATGGGGTCGCATAGAGTCGGACACGACTGACGTGACTTAGCAGCAGCAGCAGTGTATATATGTCAATCCCAGTCTCCCAATTCCTCCCACCACCACCCCTTTTTCCCTTTTGGTGTCCGTACACTTTTTTCTCTGCATCTATATATCTGTTCCTTCTTTGCAAAAAAAGTTTATACCGTTTTTCTAGATTCCACACATATGCATTAATATACCATATTTGTTTTTCTAACTTCACCCTGTATGACACTCTATAGGTCCATCCACGTCTCTACAAATGACCCAGTTTCATTCCTTTCTATGGCTGAGTAATATTCCATTATGTATTTAATATTCCACATGTACCACAACTTCTTTATCCATTTCTTTGTTGATGGACATTTAGGTTGTTTCTATATCCTGGCTATTGTAAATATTGCTGCAAGGAACACTGGGATGCATGTGTCTTTTGAATTATAATTTTCTTTGGTTATATTCCCAGTAATGGGATTATTGGGTCATATAGTAGTTCTGTTTTTAGTTTTTTAAGAAAATTCCATACTGTTCTCCATAGTGGTTGTATTAATTTACATTCCCAGCAGTAGTGCAAAAGGGTTTCCTTTTCTCCACACCCTCTCCGGCATCTATTGTTTGTAGACTTCTTGATGGTGGGCATTCTGACAGATGTGAGGTGATTTCTCTTTGTGGTCTTGATTTGCATTTCACTAATGATTAGTGATATTGAGCATCTTTTCATGTACTTGTTGGCCATGTGAATGCTTTCTTTTGAGAAATGTTTATTTAGATCATCTTCCCATTTTAAAAATTGGATTATTTGTCTTCTTGCTATTGAATTATATGAGTTCTTTATACATTTTGAATATCAGCCTCTTATCTGATACATAATTTGGAAATATTTTCTCCCACTTGGAAGGTTACCTTTTCATTTTGTTGATGACTCCCTTTACCGTGCGACCTTTTTGTTTGCTGTGGTCTTATTTGTTTATTTTTGCTTTTGTTGCCTTTGCTTTTAGTGTCAAATCCAAAAAAATCATTGCCAGGAAAGATGTCAAGGAATTTAAAGCCTGTTTCCTTGCAAGAGTTTTATGGTTTCAGGTCTTACGTACGAGTTTAATCCATTTTGAGTTAATTTTTATACATAGTGGTCTAGTAGCACGTGGCTCTCCAGTTCTTCCATAACAATTTATTGAAGAGATAGCCCTTTTCCCAGTACATTCTTGAGACTTCTGTTATAAATTAATTTACCATGTGTGTATGGGCTGATTTCTGGCTTTCTGTTCTATTCCATTAATCTATGTGTCTGTTTTTATGCCAGTATCATACTGTATTGATTACTATCAGATCAGATCAGATCAGTCGCTCAGTCATGTCTGACTCTTTGCGACCCCATGAATCGCAGCACGCCAGGCCTCCCTGTCCATCACCAACTCCCGGAGTTCACTCAGACTCACGTCCATTGAGTCAGTGATGCCATCCAGCCATCTCATCCTCTGTCATCCCCTTCTCCTCTTGCCCCCAATCCCTCCCAGCATCAGAGTCTTTTCCAATGAGTCAACTCTTTGCACGAGGTAGCCAAAGTACTGGAGTTTCGACTTTAGCATCATCCCTTCCAAAGAAATCCCAGGGCTGATCTCCTTCAGAATGGACTGGTTGGATCTCCTTGCAGTCCAACGGACTCTCAAGAGTCTTCTCCAACACCACAGTTCAAAAGCATCAATTCTTTGGTGCTCAGCCTTCTTCACAGTCCAACTCTCACATCCATACATGACCACAGGAAAAACCATAGCCTTGACTAGATGAAACTTTGTTGGCAAAGTAGTGTCTCTGCTTTTGAACATGCTACCTAGGTTGGTCATAACTTTCCTTCCAAGGAGTAAGTGTCTTTTAATTTCATGGCTGCAGTCACCATCTGCAGTGATTTTGGAGCCCAGAAAAATAAAGTCTGAGACTGTTTCCACTGTTTCCCCATCTATTTCCCATGAAGTGATGGGACCGGATGCCATGATCTTCGTTTTCTGAATGTTGAGCTTTAAGCCAACTTTTTCCCTCTCCTCTTTCACTTTCATCAAGAGGCTTTTGAGTTCCTCTTCACTTTCTGCCATAAGGGTGGTGTCATCTGCATATCTGAGGTTATTGATATTTCTCCTGGCAATCTTGATTCCAGCTTGTGTTTCTTCCAGTCCAGCGTTTCTCATGAGGTACTCTGCATGTAAGTTAAATAAACAGGGTGACAATATACAGCCTTGACGAACTCCTTTCCCTATTTGGAACCAGTCTGTTGTTCTGTGTCCAGTTCTAACTGTTGCTTCCTGACCTGCATACAAATTTCTCAAGAGGCAGATCAGGTGGTCTGGTATTCCCATCTCTTTCAGAATTTTTCAACAGTTTATTTTGATCCACACAGTCAAAGGCTTTGGCATAGTCAATAAAGCAGAAATAGATGTTTTTCTGGAACTCTCTTGCTTTTTCTATGATCCAGCGGATGTTGGCAATTTGATTACTATAGCTTTGTAATACATTTTAAAATCAGAAAATGTAATTTTTGCAGCTTTGTCATTCTTTCTCAAGATTACTTTGGCTATTTGAGTTCTTTTGTGATTTTATATGAATTGTAGGATTGTTTTATTTCTGTGGAAAAATACCTTTGGAATTTTGATAGAAATTGCATTGAATCTATAAATTTCTCTGATAATATGGATATTTAAATAATACTAATTATTCCAAGCCATGAGCATGGAATATCTTACAATTTATTTGTTTCTTCTTCAGTTCTTTTAATCAGTGTCTTATACTTTTCAGTGTATAGTCTTTTACCTCCTTGATTAAATTTATTTGTAGATACTCTATTCTTTTTGATGCAGTTGTAAATGGGGTTGTTTTCTTGATCTCTGAGATTTCATTATTAGTGTATTGACACACAGCTGATTTTTTAAAACTTTTAATTTTGCATTGGGCATAGCCAATTAACAAAGAGTGTTTTAATGGTTTCAGGTGAACAGTGAAGGGATTCAGCCATGGATTTACATGATACATGGATCCGTCCTCCCCCAAACTGTCCTCCCATCCAGGCAGCCACATAACACTGAGCAGACTGCCGTGAGCTAAACGATAGATCCTTGTTGGTGACACACAACTATTTTTTGTCTATTGATATTGTATCTGGCAACTTTGCCAAATTTGCTTACTTTCACAGTTTTTTGATGGAGTATTTTGAGCTTTCCATACGTAATATCATGCCATCTGCAAATGGAGACAGTTTTACTTTTTTCCTTTCTGATTCTAATGTGTTTTATTTCTTTTTCTTGACAAATTTATTTGGCTAGGACTTCCAATACTGTGTTGGGTAAAAGTGGTGAGAGTGGGCATCTTATCTTATTTCTGACCTTACAGAAGAAAAGCTTTTAGCTTTTCACTATTGAGTATAATGTTAGCTATGGACTTGCCTTTATTATGTTGAAGTAAGTTTCCTCTGTATTTACTTAATTGAGAAGTTTTTAACCATACATGGAATTGAATTCCATGTATGAATTTTGTCAAATGCTTTTTTTGTATCTATTCCATGTATGAATGGATGTATCTATTCCATGTATGAATTTTGTCAAATGCTTTTTCTGTATCTATTGAGATGATTATATAGTTTGCGTTCTTCAGTTTGTTCATGTGGTATATCACATTGATTTATCTGAGAATATTGATCCATCCTTTCATCCCTGAGGTAAATCAGACTTCACTATGGTGTATGAAACTGTTGGCCTTAAAAAGTCACAACCTAAAAGTTGAGAGTTTTATTTTATTTGGTGGGAATTTTTAGGACTTTAGGCCCAGGAGACAGCATCTCGAGTAACCCTAAGAGAACTGCTCTGAGGAGGCAGGGGAAGGAGTCAGGTTATATAGAAGTTTGTAACAAAGGGCAGATAGTTTGAACCTCAAAAGATTATTGTTAATTAAGGAAAACCAGATTTTGCAAATTAAGGGATTTAGTGCTTTTTATATATGGGAAGGTACAAGAGTCTGGGCTCACTGAAATCATTCCTTTCGTACGTATCTCAGCTATATGTGCCCAGTGTCCTGCATTTTTCATATCCCCTCCACGCTCTGTGGGAAGTGGCTGCAGCCTGATGGCTATGGTTAGCAGGTATTATTCTCTTTACTGGGTGCCCTCTGGGGCATTTACATTTGGATGGCCAGAAGCGGTGATGGCTGTGACATCCTTGCTTATGGATATGGCAGGAAATATGTCATTTCTCAATCCCTTTAATGTATCATTGAATTCAGTTTGCTAATATTTTGTTAAGGATTTTTACATCTGTGTTCATCAGTGATATTGGCCTGTAGTTTTCTCTTTTTTGTGATCTTTGGATGTGGCATCAGGGTAATGCTGGCCTTGTAGAATGACTTCACAAGTTTTCCTTCCTTTGCAATTTTTGGGAATAGTTTAAGATGAATAAGTATTAATTCTTGATTGTTTGATGATGAATGTTTGATAGAATTCACCTTTGAAGCCATCTGTACTAGGCTTTTGTCTGCAGGTTTCTGATGACTGACTGAATCTCCTTAATAGTAGTCAGTCTGTTCAGATTTTCTGTTTCTTCATGGTTCCGTCTTGGTAGTTTGCATGTTTCCAGAAATTTATCCATTCTTTCTAGGGTGCCTAACTTTTTTGGTGTGTAATTGCTCATAGTAGTTTCTTATGATCCTTTGTATTTCTATGGTACTGGTTGTAATGTTTCTTTTTTTATTTCTCTTTTGATTTATTTGCATCTTCTTTCTTTTGTCTTGGTAAGTCCAGATAAAGGTTTGTCTGTTTTATCTTTTAAAAAGAAGCTCTTAGTTTCATTGATCTTGTTATACTGTTTTTCAATCTCTATTTTATTGATTTCTGCTCTGACTTTTGTTATTTCCTTCCTTCTGCTAACTTTAGGCTTAGTTTGTTTTTCTTTTTCTGGTTGCTTGAGGTGTAAAGTTGTTGTTGTTGTTTTCTTCTTTTTTTTATTTCAGGTCTCTCCCCAGCTTAGGGAAGTTTTCAGCCATTAATTGTTTCAGCAAATTTTCTGCCCCTTTCTTTTGCTCCTCTTTGGATCACTGTAGTGCAATTATTGGTTTCCTTGGTATTGTCCTATAAGTCCTTTAAGCTATCTTCATGCTTTTTCTTTCTTCTTTTTGCTCCTCTAATTGGATGAATTCCATTGCCCTGTCTTAAAGTTTACTGATCCTTTTCTCATTTCAGCTTGTCTACTATTGAAACTCGCTATTGAAGTTTTCCGTTCAGTTATTGTAATCTTTAATTCTATGTGTCTGTTTGGTACTTTTAAATATTTTCTATCTCTTTTTTGAAATTCTTATTTTATTCATGCATTACTTTCCTGATCTCGGCAATTTTTGTGATCGTTATCTTAAGCTCCATCAGCTAAATCTTCATTAACTTTTTTTTTTTTGAAGTTTTGTCTTATTCTCTCATTTGGAATATATTCCTTTGTTTCTTCATTTTTCTTGATTCTCTGTGCTGGTTTCTAGCATTAGATAAAACAACCACTTCTCCCAGTTTTGAAGTAGTGGTATTATGTAGGAAATGAATCTTACTGTTCAACCCTGTCTGAGCTCTTGGTTCTCTCTCAAACCTTTGTGATCGCCAAGCAGGCTCTTGCTTTTGACAGCTCCCAGTAGTTAAGGGTGCTCCAAGACCTGTCAGTGCCCTGATTGGGAGAATCTCAGTCAACAAGTGGCTTCAGGCTGATTGGAAGATGGAACCTCAGGTTGCAGCTTTTAAAGTATGCAAATATATCTCTTTCAGGGGAAGACAGGGAGATGGATGTTTCTGTCTGCTTTCTCTGTGCTGAGCCCTGGGATGATAACCAGTTCAGAACTAGTCTTTTGTTCACTACCATCCTGTTGAACCCGTGAATGTAAGCCCCACTGGACATCAGAGCCAGGTATGAAGGGATATGTCCTCCAGCTACACACTAGAAAACATACCTTATCATAGTATTGTAAGGCACAAATTAGTGTGTGTTATGTATTGTATACCACATTTATTTGCAAAATTATTTCTGTGCTGTTTTAACATCCAAGTAAAGAGACAATTTGAATCTGATGAAAGTGGTCATTAGTAGACATAGAAAGAAAGGCAAGTTTTAAGAATGATCAGGAGTTAGCAGTAAAGAGATAATGCAAAAAACAAACTGATAAGAAATGAAGAGGGCTATCGTAAAGACTGGTGAGGGAAGTGAATACTTTTGGAGGACAGTGTTTTTGGTTTTGTGCTTTTGGCTGCACAGTGCACCTTTGGGATCTTTCCCGAGCAGGGATCAAGCCCCGGCCCCCTCAGTGAAAGCACCAAGTTCTAACCACTGGACTGCCAGGGAATTACCGTGGAGGGCAGTTTTTGTCTGATGAATCTAGAGGGTGGGTAAGACTTTTGTTCTCTCTCTATTTAATTTATCTGTGTCCTTGTCCTACTCCTATCTACCACTTTCCTGCATGCATCTATAGGCATGTAGCCCTAAACAGAGGATAGTGATAAATGAGGACAGTCATTCATTCCTTAAACAAGTAATTTGTATTTGACATCTGTTCTAATCCAGGCACTGGGTTATAATAAAAGATGAATGTTTTCACCAAGCAGAAACAGTTCTTTGTTCCAGGAATGGTAGAGTCTAGCAAGGGGACAGACAATAGGCCATAACAACAGTTTGTTGCTAAGATAAGAGTAAATAGGGGACTAGGGGAACCACAAGAGGAAACAGAGGAACCACTAGGGGAACTCTCCCAGAGTTAGGGCAGGGATGCTCAAGGAAAGCATCTCTGAGGTGATGTTTGAAGGAAGAAGAATTGGCCAAATCAAGGAGGAGGAAGAAGAAGGGAAAGGTGTACCAGGCAGAGAAAGCAACAAATCCAGCATCAGCAGAATGGTTTTGCAGAATGGCAAAGCTCACCATAGATTGAGTATGGACTGTAAAGGAACTTATTGGGAGATTTGCAGAATTTGGGGGTAGATTTGGCATGTTCCAAATGTATTGGTGTAAGTGGTGCCTAGAGACTGAAGAGCACCTAGGGATCCTTGATGAAATATTTCCTGGATATAGAAACCTGTCTGCCAAGAGGCACAGGTTAAGAGTCAAGGTTTCTCTGTTGATTGGTTTTCTGTGGTAAATCCCTCTCTCATCATTTTATATTATAACTTGGAAGGAACCTACTACAAGGAAAGACAAGAATTCTCGAAGACTTTGTCTGTGTATTGTGACAGATTGTAGAAACTCAAGAAAATGTTTCTATCTGTTCCAAATAGTTGGATTTGTTGCTTATGACTTCTACAAAACAAGAAATGAAGACTAGGCAGTGTGAAGCAATGGAAAGGTGGCTACATCTTGGCAGTCTTATTTTCAGAAGATTATCTGGTTTTCTTTATTGAGAACCAGGAAAAACAAGCTTCAAGGCAGGACAGTTGAATGTCCTGAGCACCTGTCCCTTGACCTGCGGACTTAAAGCGGGGATAAATACTGGCCAAGATGTAACAAGTAAGGATGTATTGTAGTGACTCACGTTTTGTCATTAATAATGTAAACTGAACAATTTTTTTTATTGTCTCAATATACAGAATTCAAGGAACAGGCTTAATTACCTTCTTTGATCACTTGAGCAATTATAAATCACTGATTAAATATTTGAGATATTTTTGTTATTTACAGAAGGCTGATAACTTTTAATTTGCATAATATCTCATAATAGTTCATTAAAAATGATGAACAATGTAGAAAGCAATATATCATTTAAATTACTTAAGAGGTAAAGCCATTTACCTCTCCCTAGACTTGTGTTTTATTAGAATAATTTTGATGGTAAAATAGCATCTTGTTTGTATGTGTGTATTTGTATGTTTTCCAAAGATAAGATGAGGGCCAGGAATACTATATCCCTTGGTGGCCAGTTCTCCTAGTGTGATGGGCTTTAGCTCCTGTCTGGCCTAGAATTCCAGCCCTACAACTGGAACTGTACAGCTTTGAACAGGTTATCCAAACTCTCTGAGCATCAGTTTGCTCACCTGTGATATAGGTATCTCAGTAATATTTTTATCAGAAGATTGCATTGAGATTAATTTAAAGATTGCAACATTAATTTAATGCATTCATGCTAAAACTAGGCACATATCAAAGGCTCAGTAAATGTTGGCAGTTACTAGCTTTTAGAATGGTGGAGCTAAATGTTTCAGTTGAGATTTTTATGAAAGTTATGGCTGTTTCCTCAGGCCCCAAAAAAAGCTTATACACAGGACATTTTGCATGTATTTTTAGGAGTCTCACCAACCCCTTGAGGTTCTTGCATAATTAAGAGCAGATGAGAGGGGCTGAGATTCTGTGTACAAGGGGAGGGTTTGGCTAGATAAGGACAAGCCTGGTTTTTATTTAAAATTAATTAATTTATTTTAATTAGAAGTTAATTACTTTAGAGTATTGTAGTGGTTTTTGCCATACATTGACATGAATTAGCAATGGATGTACCATGTGTCCCCCATCCTGATTCCCCCTCTACCTCCCTCCACATCCCATCACTCAGGGTTGTCCCAGTGCACCGGCTTTGAGTGCCCAGTTTCATGCATTGAACTTGGACTGGTGATCTATTATTTCACATATGCTAATATACATGTTTCAATGCTATTCTCTCAAATCATCTCACCCTCACCTTCTTCCACAGAGTCCAAAAGTCTGTTCTTTATACCTGTGTCTCTTTTGCTGTCTCACATATAGGATCTTCAATTCCATCTTTCTAAATTCTATATATATGCGTTAATATACTGTATTGGTGTTTTTCTTTCTGA
This sequence comes from Bos taurus, assembly GCF_002263795.3. Classification (NCBI taxonomy): domain Eukaryota; kingdom Metazoa; phylum Chordata; class Mammalia; order Artiodactyla; family Bovidae; genus Bos; species Bos taurus. Next base: position 22,608,051 of record NC_037336.1, on the reverse strand, counting down.
CTTACTTCACTGTATAATAGGCTCCAGTTTCATCCACCTCATTAGAACTGACTCAAATGCATTCTTTTTAATAGCTGAGTAATATTCCATTGTGTATATGTATCACAGCTTTTTTATCCATTCATCTGCCGATGGACATCAAGGTTGCTTCTGTGTCCTAGCTGTTGTAAACAGTGTTGTGATGAACATTGGGGTACACATGTCTCTTTCAATTCTGGTTTCCTCGGTGTGTATGCCCAACAGTCAGATTGCTGGGTCATGTGGCAGTTCTATTTCCAGTTTTTTAAGGAATCTCCACATTGTTCTCCATAGTGGCTGTACTAGTTTGCATTCCCACCAACAGTGTAAGAGGGTTCCCTTTTCTCTGCACCCTCTCCAGCATTCATTGTAGAGTTTTTGATAGCAGTCATTCCAACCGGCGACAAGCACGGTTGTTATATGAGGCTTCCCCGATGGAGCGGTAAAGAATCTGCCGGATTCAATGCAGGAGACATAAGAGACATGGATCAGGGAGATCCTCTGGAGGAGGAAATTGCAAGCCACCCCAGTATTCTTGCCTGGAGAATCCCATGGACGTAGGAGTCTGGCAGGCTACAGCCCACAGGGTTGCAGAGAGTCAGACACGACTGAAGCAATTTAGCACACATGCAATACGTGTTGTTGTTCAATCGCTAAGTCATGTCCGACTCTTTGCGACCCCATGAACTGCAGCACACCAGGCTTCCCTGTCCTTCACTATCTCCTGGAGTTTCCTCAAACTCATGTCCATTGAGTCAGTGATGCCATCCAACCATCTCATCCTCTGTCATCCCCTTCTCCTCTTGTCCTCAGTGTTTCTGAGCATCAGGGTCTTTTCCAATGAGTCAGCTTTTCCCATCACGTGGCCAAAGTATTGGAGCTTCAGCATCAGTCCTTCCAATAAATATTCAGGGTTGATTCCTTTAGGATTGACTGGTTGGATCTCCTTGCAGTCCAAGGGACTCTCAAGAGTCTTCTCCAACACCACAGTTCAAAAGCATCAGTTCTTCAGCGCTCAGCCTTCTTTATTGTCCAACTCTCACATCCATACGTGACTACTGGAAAAACCGTAGCTTTGCCTATACGGACTTTTGTCAACAAAATTATGTCTCTGCTTTTTAATATACTGTCTAGGTTTGTCATAGCTATTCTTCCAAGGAACAAGCGTCTTTTAATTTTGTAGCTACAGTCATCATCTGCACTGATTTTGAAACTGTACAAGAAAATGAAATCTGACACTGTTTCCACATTTTCCCCATCTATTTGCCATGAAGTGATAGGACCAGATGCCATGATCTTTGTTTTTTGAATGTTGAGTTTTAAGCCAGTTTTTTCACTCTCCTCTTTCACCTTCATCGAGAGGCTTTTTAGATCCTCTTCACTTTCTGCCATTAAAGTGGTATTATATGCATATCTCAAGTTGTTGATATTTCCCTCAGCAATCTTGATTCCAACTCATCCAGCCCAGCATTTTGCATGATGCACTCTGCATATAAGTTACATAAAGAGGGTGACAATACAGCCTTGACATACTCCTTTCCGAATTTTGAACCAGTCTGTTATTCCATGTCTAGTTCTCTTGCTTCTTATCCTGCATACAGGTTTCTCAGGAGGCAGGTAATGTGGTCTGGTATTCCCATCTCATTAAGCATATTACACAGTTTGTTGTGATCCACACAGTCAAAGGCTTTAGCGTAGTCAGTGAAACAGAAGTAGGAATTTTTTGGAATTCCCTTGCTTTTCCTATGATCCAGTGTATGCTGGTAATTCGATCTCTGGTTCCTCTGTCTTTCCTAAATCTAGCTTGAACATCTGGATGTTCTCAGTTTACATACTGGTGAACCCTAGCTTGAAGGATTTTGAGCATAATCTTGCTGGCATTAGAAATGAGTGCACTTGTACAGTAATCTGTACATTCTTTGCGTTGCCTGTCTTTGGGATTGGAATGAAAACTGACCTTTTCCAGTCCTGTGGTCACTGCCGAGTTTTCCAGATTTGCTGGCATATTGAGTGCAGTGCTTTCACAGCATCATCTTTTAGGATTGGAAATAACTAAGCTGGAATTCCATCACTTCCACTAGCTTTGTTTGTAGTAGTGCTTCCTAAGACCTACCTGGTATATATGAAAAGTTGGTAAATCTGATCTTGGGAAGATATGGAATTCTCTTCTGTTTACATCTATTTTCTCACTGAAGTAAGAGGCAAAGCCATTGGTTGAGACTGAAGAGGGCAGGAAATGTTTGAGGCCTAAGGAGAGAAAAGGGAGTAATTGGAAGAGTGAATTGCATAGGGAATATATTTCACGATTGCCAGGCAGCATTGCACCCACGTTAGGTTTGTTATCACAAATTCACAGTAAGATCAGATAACTGTTGAGCACAAATGCAGATTAGGAGACTCAAGGAGGGAGAGTTCCCTGGTGACCCAGGAGTTAGGACTGTAGGCTTTCACTGCTGAGGCCATGGGTTCAATCATTCCCTTTTTGGGAAACTAAGACCAGGGGGTAAAAAAGATCGATGGGAATAACCAGGTTTGGGTATTTCCAGATGAGGGAGTTGTGGTGTCTGATACTATTTCTCATGTGACTTACCATCGAAGTTACAGACTTCAATGGAGAATCCTGGGCCATGTGGTGGCATGTAGACCTTCTGTTACTGGGAAGTGATGGGAGCGCCCTCATGGGAGGGGCAGCGTGCCCTCCCTTGCCTCCACCTCCCCATCAGGACCTGGAAGAATCAGAATCTGTCTTCCATTGCCCTGGGAGTAGGAAGTCCCCTTCTGAGCTGGGCAGGGAAAGAATCTATTCTAGAATAGATGATCTTACCTCTTCCACCTATTACTGTATCAAGTAACTGTATTACTTATGCTAACTCCATCATGGTGTTGTTGAGTCACTAAGTCATGTCCAGCTCTTTTGCGACCCCATGGACAGTAGCCTGCCAGGCTCCTCTGTCCATGGAATTTTCCAGGCAAGGGTACGGGAGTGGGTTGCCATTTCCTTCTCCAAGGAATCTTCGCAACCAGGGATTGAACTCACATCTCCTGTATTTAGCAGGTGGATTCTTTACCACTGAGCTGTCAGGGAAGCCATTAATTCCATCTTAGAGTGTTCTGTTGGATTATCAAAGTGTCTGTGTTAATCAAGTTATCTAGGAAGTTAATAAGCCATTTTCCAAGGAAAAAGTACATAGTGCCTAAAAAGGCATGTTCATACTGAATTTCCATGACTTACAGGGGGTAAATATATGCCTTATTTCACTTACCTTAAAGGGTAGGAAAATAAAAACAGATGAAGTTAAGGGTGTAACTTTCCTTGCTCTTTTACCAAAGTGTACTCAGTCAATTTCTCTACCAGTTTGACTTCCACTTGTAGCATTTTATTTTCTCCATCGACTTGTTTCTGTTAAGGCCTTTAGAACAGGAGTTACAAGCAATTTCTTTACCCTTCCTGCTTGGATATGCACTGTGGTGAAACATGACCCAGGGAAGCCAGAGAACAGAACGGAAGCCAGCAGTTTCTGCCTCTCCTGCCTCCACAGGATCTTGGTTTTTCTTTCAAGATTGAGTTCCAGGATTCCTGCTCTTTCCCTTGCTCTTATGTACAGCCCTTTGTCTCTCAAGCAAAAGCTATTTTTCCAGCTGATGTGGAGGTCCACGGCACACCCTACTGAGGCAGGCAGTGAAGAGTGTGCTTGTCTCTGCTCATCAGTGGAAAGGCAGTGTGAGATGAGAGTGGGCAGACAGGCTTCCAAAGTCAGCTGGATCTGGGCTGGAGTACTGATGTATTGCAAATTACAATAGTTTTTCTTTTTTTGAAAAGAAGCTTTTTATTTTATTTTTTTAGAGGAACTTTTTTTTTTTTTTTCTTTTTTTACTTTACGATATTGTATTGGTTTGGACATACATTGACATGAATCTGCCACGGGTGTACATGTGTTCCCCATCCTGAACCCCCCTCCCACCTCCCTCCCCATACGATCTCTCTGGGTCATCTCAGTGCACCAGCCCCAAGTGTCCTGTATCATGCATTGAACCTGGACTGGTGATTCATTTCACATATCCTAATATACATGTTTCAATGCCATTCTCCCAAACCTACAATAGTTTTTCTAAATCTTATATCTAAAAAAAAAATCTTTTATATCTAATTCTTCCTCCTTCTTCTCTTCCTCTTCCTTTTTTTTTTTTTTTTTTGGCACTGGCCTGAGGCATGTGGGGTCTTAGTTCCCTAGTCAGGGATCAAACCTGTATACCCTGCATCGTAAGTGCAGAGTCTTAACCACTGGACCACCAGGGATGTCCCTTTCTTTTATTCTAAGGTGTTCTATCACCTATAACATAAGCAGAGAAATCAAACTGGCTTCAGCCATAAGGATTTGATGGACTTGTGAAACTGGAAATCTTAGGCAAAATGACTTCTGAGGACCCTCATTCCATGGCCCTTGCTCCCTATGTATTTCTTCAGCTCTTCATCCCTGAGTGGACTGACTTCATTCCCAGGCTGGCAGCAGTTCTGGGCCTTTCATCAGACAGAACAGTCTTTGAGGAATGTCCAGAATGTCTTCTAGAAGATTGAGCAGAGCTTTAGCAGAAGCCCCAGGAAGCCTGTCCATGGTCTCAATGGGTCAAAGGACAATTTTCCAACCTCTGGAAAGGAGGATTGGATTGCTTTTAGACAGCTAAGACTCACCCTAGGACCTGGGGATGGGGTCAGCCTTCTCCAAGGCTGTGTAGGGGAAGAAAAAATCCAGAGAAAGAAACTGAGGTTTGGTTAGGAGGCATGAAGGAAGGAATGGATACAGGGCAGCCATCCAATAATCCAGTCTACCAGGGCCTGATGTACTGCTCTTTCCCAGTGCTTATGCTTCCTGAACAAGCAAGCTCCCTTCTCTATTTGGTTCCAGGTTAAAACTGTCTGGCAACTGGGCCCCAGAGGTCTCATTTATGTCCTCCAGTAGCATTTTCCTGAAGTTGACTTTCTGGGCACACTGTCTATGCTAAAATCTTAGATACTCCATTTGTTACTCAGTCTTTTTTTTTTTTTTCCTACTGTTTATTCACTCATTTATTTATTTATTTGGCTGTACCGGTCTTTGTTGTGGCATGCAGAGTCTTGTTGTGGCATGTGGGATCTAGTTCCCTGACCAGGGATCACACCTGGGCCCCTTGCCTTGGAGCCTGCAGTCCCAGCCACTGAACACCAGGGAAGTCCCTGTCTCTCAGTTTTTCTTGGTTCTTGGTGCTTTCTTGTGGCCTGGCTTTTCTGAGCAGGATTTGTCTTCTTCTTTTTTTTTTTTTTAATAATTCATGAATCCTCTCCCTGGCACTCTAACCATCCAAGGCTTCTCAGCTCCCATTCAAGAGTCACCTTTCCTAGGAACTCATCCTCTGGTCTTGTTATTGACTTTGGCATCAACTTTTGAAAAGTCTAAAACCCAACCATGTTTGGTGATGCCCCATCAAATTATTTTCCAGTCCCATTTTAGTTTCATCGTCATCGCCCAGGAGCTTGAACTGAGTAGGGGAGATGGTGTGAGTGCAGAAGCAGATTGCTGCTGGAAGGAGCCACAGGTAGGGTTTTTTTAATGTGACCGGAATGGCTCCACTGGAGGGACGCCGTCCCAGCTAGAGCCTGGAAGCTGCGGCTCCACAGCTCCATGTACAACATGAAAAAAAAAAAAAGACCAGGCCTGCTCATTCTGTCTGAGGAAGTTGCTGCCACTGAGGAAAGGGAAAGCGTTGGGTCCCTGGAATCACATCCTCACCAGCAAATAATTGCAGAAAATTTTAAAGCATTTTCCCAATTTTGCAGAAATACAAATTAAAAACTGATTTACTGCAAGGTTGTTCTGCATTCCTGCTAACAACTGTGCATCAGTCCAGTTCAGTTCAGTTCAGTTGCTCAGTCGTGTCCGACTCTTTGCCACCCCATGAATTGTAGCACGCCAGGCCTCCCTGTCCATCACCAACTCCTGGAGTTCACTCAAACTCGCGTCCATCGAGTTGTTGATGCCATCCAGCCATCTCATCCTCTCTCGTCCCCTTTTCCTCCTGCCCCCAATCCCTCCCAGCATGAGTCTTTTCCAATGAGTCAGCTGTACATCACAATCTGTCCAACTCACTGCCTCCAGGAAGAAATATGTGCAATTGTGAATACAGAGGGTGAAACAGGCTCCTTTCCTATATTCTAATACTTTTTTTTTTTGTCCTTTGGGAACAAAAATGGTACTAACTTTGTGATTATAAATGCAAACTTTAGGATCTTTTACATTTGTCCATACACTTAGGAAAGGGTCAAGGACCAAGGAAAATTATTATCATGATATTAGCCAACTTTGAGAACATGCTGAGTGCCAGGTGTTATTTTGTTTTGTTTTGTTTTTTAATTGGAGTATAGTTGCTTTAAGATGTTGTGTTAGTTTCTGCTATACATCAGAGTGAATCAGTCATATGTCTACACATATCACCACCTCTTTGCATTTCCTTCCCATTTAGGTCACTACAGAGCACTGAGTAGAGTTCCCTGTGCTGTATAGCAGGTTCTCATTAGTCATATATTTTATACATAGTATCAATAGTGTATATATGCCAATCCCAATCTCCCAATACATCCCACTCCCCCTCCCCTCCACCACTGTGTCTGTATGTTTGTTTTCTACATCTGTGTCTCTATTTCTGCTTTGCAGATAGGTTCCTCTGTACCATTTTTCTAGATCCCACATATATGCATTAATAGATGGTATTTGTTTTTCACTTTTGACTTATTCCACCCGGTATGACACTCTCTAGGTCCATTCACATCTCTGCTAATGTATGTTGTTGTTGTTTACTCGCTAAGTCGTGTCTGACTCTTTTGAGACCCCATGGACTGTAGCCCACCAGTCTCCTCTGTCCATGGAAGTTTCAGCCCACTGCAGTGGGTTGCCATTTCCTCCTCCAGGGAATTTCGCCACCCAGGGATCAAACCTGCATTTTCTGCATTGGCAGGTGGATTTTTTACCACTGAGTCACCAGGGAAGCCCTGCAAATGTGTGTGCCAGATAGTAAATGTATTAACTTATTTAGTGGTCACAGACTGTCATGAGGGTAAGTGGTATTATTATTCATCTATGAATGCTAAGACTCAGATTAATAAATCCAAATTAGCCCATTTGGCAAACTGCAGAATTGCTTATCAGAAAGAGTCTCTAAAGTTCTTGTCCTTGACCTCTTGCACCCTGTGTGGATGTCTGCCCCCCACAACACATCCCTTGTGTGACAGCACATTGTGTTACTTCTACCTTTAAAACTATTCCTTTGTTATCTTTTGTGAGGGCTTCTTTTCTCTTCCCTATTCCTTTTTATGATTTCAGCATCCTTTCCCAGTGGAGGGAAGTTCACGCCAGTAAGGAGAGGTCTGACAAGGATGTTTGGGCCTGCGGGGATCCTGGGCCGAGTCAGAAAAGTGTATTAAACTAGACAAATTCAGTGAGTGATAAATAACTTCCAGAGGATCAGGATGATGCCAAGGGCTTAGAAGAGAGAGGTCCAGAATCTTAACAGGTAGAAAGTGACACACAGTGGCCTCAGTAAGCAGCCAGACACTGGGGGTGGGGCCACAGGCCTTCTGTTTCTTCCCTTGGCTTGTCTACCACTTGATTCTCTCTCTTTAATCAAAGTTAGAGTGACCAGAGCATCTATATGCCCTTTCCAGCAGGAGCCCTTTGACATACCTTCATTTTGGCTTTGTTGATCCTATGTCAGCTTTATTGTTTTAAAGGATTGTGGACCTTCCTGGATGAAATACAAAAAATAAGTCTTAGAGCAGAACATTTTTTGTAGTTTTTTTCATGCATCAAAGATTCATTGAATATTAACTATATTTCTGGTATTGCCTTAGGTTTGGGAAACTATTCAGAGTATAAAGACATTTTTAGCCCATCTATAATAGGGGCAAAAAAAATGGAAAAGGAAACTTTTTTTTTTTAACTTGGTTGCACTGGCTCTTAGGTGCTGCACTCGGGATCTTCTACTTTCATTCGTCATGTGGAATCTTAGTTATAGCAGGCAGGATCTTTAGTTACAGCATATGGGATCTAGTTCCCTGACTAGGGATCAAACCCAGTCCCCCTGCATTGGAGGCTCAGAGTCGTAGCCCCTGGACCACCAGGAAAGCCCCAAGAAAACATTTTAATCCTACAGATATATGTACATGTGTAAACTGTGGTTAACATCAGGTGGTAAGTTTGTCTTGACCTCCAGCCCAAACCAGGTGATAAAGTTTGTTTCAGTCTTTAATCCAGACCATTACTTTTCATGAGAAGATTTAGTTTTATTCAATTATCACTAGACTCAAAACTCTGTGGACTAGATTTGTGTCTTCACCTCTGTATTTCAGCACCCATCACGGAGCCTAAGATACAGCAGGAGCAGCAGGAAGCATTTATTAGAAAAGATCACTTCTCATAAACCAGTCTGTAATATTATTATGCCCTGTGTATGGATTTCTTTTGCCCTTTCTCCCAACTCGACTGTCAGCTCTTTCAAACTTTCTAAAGTCTTTGATTGCAAGAAGGATCCAGGAAATAAAGAGATTCTCAGGGAATTAAAAAAAAAAAAAACTTTCTGGAGGAGAGAGGTTTGACCCAGATGTTGATATAGGAGACTCTTGAGCACCTCTCCTCCCACGGACACTCTGACTGCCAGACATTTACAGCCACACACAGAGCAATTACATCTGAAAGAAATCCAGAAACTAACTAGTGACTCCTACACAATGGAAAAATGAAAAAATACCCACATCAAGACGAGTAGGAAAAGCTGGAACATGCTCTTGCCATAAACCACACCCTTGGTACAGCACCATAGCATGTGGGGGTTGCTCCCAGCTCTCAGCTTCTCCCTCATAATTGAAGTTTGGAGCCCACGCTTAGCGACCCAACCTTTAAGACTCCTGTCTGAGATACAGGCCCCCATAGCATTGAGCCCTGAAAGCCAAAGAGTCCTTGTGTCTACAGGACCAGCAAGACTGTAGCAGGCAGAGGAGCAGCTGTTTACAGGGCACAAGCACTCATTGTGTCTGTTTCCCAGGACTCCCCACACTGAGGGAGCAGGCAAGAGCAACCTTCTCCCAGTGTTTTCCTGAAAGGGGTCCATCTGTGTACTTTGAAAACTGCTGTCTGAGGATCAGACTTCTAATTTAGCCCATGTCTAGGGGCTCCCAGCAACCTTCCTTGGAGACCAGGGAAAGTGATGGTTTCTTCTCTACTATCTCACTATAGACTGCTTCGTGTGTCTTCAGTTTCTCACTGGAAAGAGCTTGTATGCATGCCTGTATGCCCAGCTTTTGCTCTGTTGCCCAAGGGATGAGTCCCTGGATTGCAGGTTCTGAGAGCAATTGGGCTTGCATTCATGGTTCCACAGCACTATAGCAATCAAAGAAGCAGCTACAAATAAGTGCAAGAGCATCCCTCCTTCATGACTATATACATAAGCCTAACACAGAGAGACGGAGAAGGCAATGGCACCCCACTCCAATACTCTTGCCTGGCAAATCCCATGGGCGGAGGAGCCTGGTAGGCTGCAATCCATGGGGTTGCTAAGAGTCAGACACAACTGAGCGACTTCATTTTCACTTTTCACTTGCATGGATTGGAGAAGGAAATGGCAACCCACTCCAGTGTTCTTGCCTGGAGAATCTCAGGGATGGGGGAGACTGGTGGGGTGTGTCTATGGGGTGACACAGAGTCGGCCACGACTAAAGCGACTTAGCAGCAGCAGCAACACAGAGAGAAGAGGTAAAAAAACCCATCTCCCAGCTTCTCCCTGGAACGGGCTTAACTGCACACTTTCTCAGCTGCTTCCTGAGGATACAGCATCCAGTCAACCTGTGTCTAGGCACTGAATGTGACCCCCACCGTTAAGATATTGTTGGGTTTTGGCGTACCCTCAACGACTGGAACCCACTAACAACAAAAGAGGTGACACAAAGTGAGAGACAAACAAGAGCCTGGGTGGGGCTGGAGGATAAAGGGCATTTCCTGTATGAAATCCCTCTGTTGAGGCTGGGAGAGGGGGCTGTTTTATCTAATGTGCAGAAGATGGATCATCAAGGAAAATGAAGAAACAGGTATATGTCCCAAACAAAAGAACAAAATAAATCTCCAGAAACAGATCTTAATGAAATGGAGATAAATGATTTAACTGATGGGAGTTCAAAATAATGGCTATGAGGATGCTCACTTAAGTCAGGGGAGCAATTCATAAATAAATTGAGAGTTTCAACAAAGATATAGAATATATAAAGTACCAGACAAAACACAGAACTGAAGAATGTAATAACTGAAAAATTCAATAGGGGAGCTCAACAGCAGAAGAGATGAAACAGAAGAAAGGATCAGAGATATCAAAGACAGGGTCATGGAATTCATCCAGTTAGAGGAACAAAAAGGAAAAAGAATGATGAACAGTGAGGACAGCTTGTGAGACTTATGGGACAGCGTCCAATGGACCACTGTGCATTACAGGGGTCCCAAAAGGGGAAGAGAAATATGGGCAGAAAGCTTATTCAGAGAAATAATGGCTGAAAACTTTCCTAGTACAGGGAAAGAAATGGACATCCAGTCCAGACCCAGGAAGCCCAGACAGTATCAAATAGGATATATCAAAAGAGACCCACAGCGAGACACATAATTAAAATACCAAGAATTAAAGACATAGTGAGAACTCTAGCAAGAGAAAAACAACCAGGAACTAACAACATTGGAAAGTAATTATCCTCCAATTAAAAATAAATTAAAAAAAACTTATAATAGCCAAGGTAATCTTGAGAAAGAAAACAAAGCTAGAGGCATCACATTTCCTGATTTCAAACTATATTACAGAGCTATAGTTATCACAAGAGTATAATACTGCAATAAAAACAAGCACATAGATCAATGGGACAGAATAGAGAGCCAAGAAATAAGCCCACACATATATGGCCAGTGAATTTACAATGAAGGAGCCACGAATATACAATGGGGAATCAACAGTCTCTTCAATAAATGATGTTAGGAAAACAACCAGATGCAAAAGAACGGAACTGGATCACTGCCATGCACACAAATAAACTCCAGATGGATTGGAAAACTTGAATGTGAAATTGGAAACCACAGATCACCTAGAAGAAAACATGAGTAAGCTCCTCAACATTGATTTTGGCAATGATTTTTTTTTTTTTTTTTGCATTTGATCCCAAAAGCAGAGGCAACAAAAATAAAAATAAACAACTGAGCCTACATCAAACTATAACGCTTTCACTCTGTAAAGGAAACCATCAACAAAATGAAACCCGTGGAATAGAAGAAAATAATCTGCAAAGTGTGTATCCAGTAAGGGGTTAATATCTAAAATATATACCAAGGAACTCATACGATTCAATAGCAACAATAAAAATTAAAAAATCCAAAAAACAAATGAAAAAAACCAACCCAGGCCTGAAACCCACAAACAAAAAACAAAAAACCCACATGCGCACACACACACAATTTAAAATGAGCAAAGGACCTGAAGAGACGTTTTTTCAAAGAAGACATGCAAATAGTCAATAGATACATAAAAGGTGTTCACCATTACTAATCAAGAGGGAAATGCAAATCAAATCTACAATGAGATATCACCCCACAACTGTTAGAATAGTTATTATTAAGGAAAAAAAAAAAAAAAAAACAAGAGAGACTTCTCTGGTGGTTCAGTGGTTGGGAATCCATGTTTCCAATGCAGGGGATGCAGGTTCAATTCCTGGTCAGAGAACTGAGTTCCCATGTACCGCACAGCCTAAAAATAAATAAAATTTGTTTTTTAAGAAGTTCTTAAAAAAAAGACAAGCAATAACAATTTTGGCAAGGATATGGAGAAAAGGGAAGCCTTGTATAATGTTGGTGGGAAATGTTTTCCACTATGGAAAATGGTACGATGTTCCTCAAGAAGTAAAAACAGATCCAGCCATCCCTTATGTGTATATATCCCCCAAACCCCATATTATTTTCTCTATAAGATATCTGTAGTCCCATGTTGATTGCAGCTTTAGTCACAATAGCCAAGATGTGGAAATAACCTAATTATCCACCAGTAGATGAATGGATCCAAAGATGTGATACACACATGCAAACACACAGAGAAGAATATTATTCAGGCTTCAGAAAAAAAAAAAAAAAAAAAGGAGATCCTGTCATTTTCAACAAAATGAGTGAACCTGGAGCACATTATGCTGAATGAAATAAGCCAGACAGAGAGAGACAAATCATGCATGGTATTACTTATATGTAGAATCTTAAGAGAAATCAAACTCATGGAAACAGAGTAGAAAAGTAGTTGCCACTGGATGGCAGTTGGGGGGAATAGGGAGAGGCAGGTAATAGGGTATAAACTCTTCAAGTTATGAGATATGTAAGGGCTGAGGATCTAATATATAAAATGTGACTGTAATTGATAACACAGTATTGTATGATCGACATTTACTAATAGACTAATACTTCTATGTTCTTATCAAGAAAGAAAGAGGGTGAATGTGGGAGGTGATGGGTGTATTAATTACCTGGATGGAAGGAATCCTTTCACAATGTGTGTGTGTGTGTCTATATAGTATAAGGTGATACTTATGTATCACCTTATGTACTTTAGATATCTTACAATTTTATTTTTCAATTATATCTCAGTAACGAGGGAAAAATCCATTCTGCTGCTTTTGCCTATGATTGGGGTTCGTGGGAAGGTGAAAACACAGGAGCGAATTCTGTGTGAAACTTTTGCCTGGAATAGAGGTGGCGCTAGTGGTAAAGAAACTGCCTGCTGATGCAGGAGATGTAAGAGATGTGGGTTCAATCCCTGGGTCCGGAAGGTCACCTGGAGGAGGGCATTGCAATGCACTCCAGTATTCTTGACTGGAGAATCCCATAGACAGAGGAGCCTGGAGAGCTACAGTCTGTAGGATCACACAAAGTTGAACATGACCCAAGTGACTTAGCAAACATGCACAAATCTGAATTAAACTTTCATCACTGCATGTAATAGGATGTTGTGTTTGTCTAATGAGCCCTTATATTTTCTTATTTTCCTATCATCTTCAGATATAGGAGATCTGAGGCAGGAGAATGGGTGAGAACAGAGGTTTCAGAGCCTGAGAGATGAGCGAATCATGACTGAGAACACTGCCTGGCATCTTCGCAGCTGCCGCATGTGAGAAAAGGGTGGAGGGGGAACCAAGAGGTGGGTAACGAACGCGGCCACGGGAGCTTCGCTCTTTGCTCCTGCGTGTTTCCATATTCGGGTGAAAACGCACAATGACGTAGCAGGCTGATCTGTTTTAGCACCAGAGATAAAATGCTCAGAAGAAAGGTTATCAGCTTGCCTAGTTATTAAAAATCCAGCAAGCCGTGGTTGAAAAGGTTTAGCTAAAGCTCGGACTCTTCGGGGGAAACAGCGATGAACTATATTTGCCTCAGGACCTTGTATGGGCTCCCCTTCATTGTCAGTGTGCTCACCCCACCAGTGTGACACCCGCTTGCTCCTCTGCCTTTTGCTTCACGGGCTTGTGGCCAGCCTCCATTCTCATGATTAAGCTATGGACAAAGAGTGTTGTCAGTTGGCACAAATGAACTTATCCAAGAAACAGAAGCAGACTCATATGCAAGAGAATAGAACTTGTGGTTGCCAAGGGGGACTGAGGGGCTGGGAGAGATGGGCTGGGAGTTTGGGATCAGCAGGTGCAAACGGATAAGGAACAGGTCCTACCATATGCACAGGGAGCTATTTGGTGTCCTGTAATAAACCATAATGGAAAAGCATATGACAAAGGGTATGTGTAGGTATAGCTGAGCCATTTTGTTGTATACCAGAAACTAATGCAACCTGTATACCAGAATTCCAATTCAACTCTACTCCAAGAAAAAAGCAACTAAGAAAAAAGAGTGTTGTCAGTTGGAAGCCTGGGAGTATATTTTCTTTCTCAGTCTGAATTCTGAATCATGTTCACAGGCAGTCCAACCCATAAAACCAGTGCAATTCTCATGCTTTCATTCTCTTCACCTTGTGGAGCCTCAGCTTCCTCATCTGTAAAATGGAGAAGCTTGATTTCAAAATTTCCTTCCAGCTCTGATATCCTATGGCATTTATGACCTGTCTCTGTTTAGGAGAGAAATGTGTGTGTGTGCTCAGTCGTGTCTGACTCTTTGTGACCCCATGGACTGTAACTGCCAGGCTCCTCTCTCCATAAAATTTCCAGGCAAGAATATTGGAGCAAGTTGCCATTTCATACTCCAGAGGATCTTCCCAACTGAGGGATCGAGCTTTGTACATCCTGCATTGGCAGGTGGGTTCTTTACCACTGGGCCACCAGGGAAGCCCTGAGATAACTAAAGGTGTTCATCAATGGGGTACCTGATTTTAAATAGCAAGTGAGTGAATTTCTGACAAAGCATGTGTGTGGGAAATTGTATTTTAGCCATGCCAAAAATGATTTTTAAAGGACATTTTTAGTGACTTGCTTTGGAAAGTTCTTTTCTTCAGCTTCACCTAATTTGATGTGTGCTTGACCTAAGAAAAAGAAACCCACTTATCTGTTGTTTTCTGTCTATAAAGTATATCCTTGTTTTACCGTGTGCTTGTTAAAAAAAAAAAAAAAGCATCAATAAAATCCTCTGTCTCCATGGTGTTGTGTGGAAATCATCTGAAGAAAGTTAAATATACAGCGCTTGCTTCTGGGAGAGTGTCTGATGTAGCAGTTGTACATATAAACAAAAGCACAGAAAACAAGTTCTTAAGTACAGTATTTTAATTGAGTTCAAGGAGCAATAAATATATCAAGTGATACACTGAGTGAATTTTTATTCAGTGAAAGAAGGCACCAGGTCCTATAGTAAATTAAAGAACACAGCCTGAAGGACTATGGGACTTATGAATTACAAGGGGAGAGGAAAATTCCTCATCACTTTGGGGAGAAGGCATGGGCCTCTGATGACGTCTGGATGACTTGAAGACAGCTGTGCGCTTAGCTCATTCTGATGAAGATCTGGTTTTCTTTCCCGTGGGAGGCGGAATAATGGCTCCCCAAGGAGGTTAATTTCTGATTCCAGGAATATATGACAATATGACCTTACATGGCAAAAGACACTTTTGGAGGTGTGATTATCCATAAAGACCTGGAAATGGGGAGGTGAGCCCAGTCTAATCACGTGAGTCCTTAAAATCAGAGACCCTTTCCAGAGACGTGATCACAGGAAAAGGGTCAGAAGGATGGGATGTTGCTGGCTTTGAAAATGGAAGAAGGGGCCGTGAGCCAAAGAGTGCTGGCAGCCTCTAGAAGCCAGAAGAGTCAACAAAACCAATTCTCCCCTAGAGCCTCCAGGAAGGAAAACAGCCCTGCTGACCCCTTGGTGTCAGTTGATGAGACCTGTCCTGGATGAATAACCTACAGCACGGTGAGGTAATAAAGATAAGCTGTTTTAAGCAACTGAATCTGTGGTAATCTGTTACAGAGCAATAGAGCACTAATGTACTTATTCAAATTCATATCCGTGTAAATAAAAACCCCGACATTTCAATGCCAAGTGATTTTTACATTGAAAAAAAGATTCTTTTAAAGAAAAAAAAATTAAGGTTTTATCTTCCAAATCCCATATGTTATGCTCTGCCACGGAAGTGTTTATATCTTAGGAGGCTGAAACCAGATCAGAATAAAAACTGGATGCATCCTTAATTTCTCTGACCACCTGCCTTGCCTTGTCTCATATGGGCTGACCGTTGTTTTTCTTGCCCTTCTTTGATGTACAGCCTAATCTGTCTTGGGGATAGTTGTTCTCTACCTTTCACCACTAATCTGCCCTAAAAGCCCTTCAGTTTATACCGTATTTGAAATATTTTTTTAAAAAAATCATTGGAATATAATTGCTTTATAATGTTGTGTTACTTTCTGCTGTACAGCAAAGTGAATCAGCCATATATATACATAGATCTCCTCTTTTTTGGATTTACTTCCCATTTAGGTCATCAAGTTATCTATTTTATACGTATGTGTGTTTAGTTGCTCAGTTGTGTCCTACTTTTTGGGACCCATGGAAAGTAGCCTGCCAGGCTCCTCTGTCCATGGAATTTCCAGGAAAGAATACTGGAGTGGGTTGCCATTTCTTACTCCAGGGCATCTTCAAGCACCAGGGATCAAACCTGGGTCTCTTGTGTCTCCTGCACTGGCAGACATACTCTTTACCATTAGCGCCGCTTATATTTTATACATCAGTTCAGTTCAGTTCAGTTCAGTCGCGTCCCACTCTTCGCGACCCCGTGAATCGCAGCACGCCAGGCCTCCCTGTCCATCACCAACTCCCAGAATTTACTCAAACTCACATCCATCAAGTCGGTGATGCCATCCAGCCATCTCATCCTCTGTCGTCCCTTCTCCTCCTGTCCCCAGTCCCTCCCAGCATCAGAGTCTTTTCCAGTGAGTCAACTCTTTGCATGAGGTGGCCAAAGTACTGGAGTTTCAGCTTCAGCATCATTGCCTCCAAAGAAATCCCAGGGCTGATCTCCTTCAGAATGGACTGGTTAGATATCCTTGCAGTCCAAAGGACTCTCAAGAGTCTTCTCCAACACCACAGTTCAAAAGCATCAATTCTTCTGCGCTCAGCCTTCTTCACAGTCCAACTCTCACATCCATACATGACCACAGGAAAAACCGTTGGCAAAGTAATGTCTCTGCTTTTCAATATGCTGTCTAGGTTGGTCATAACTTTTCTTCCAAGGAGTAAGTGTCTTTTAATTTCATGGCTGCAATCACCATCTGCAGTGATTTTGGAGCCTCCAAAAATAAAGTCTGACACTGTTTCCACTGTTTCCCCATCTATTTCCCATGAAGTGATGGGACCGGATGCCATGATCTTCATTTTCTGAATGTTGAGCTTTAAGCCAACTTTTTTACTCTCCACTTTCACTTTCATCAAGAGGCTCTTTAGTTCCTCTTCACTTTCTGCCATAAGGGTGGTGTCATCTGCATATCTGAGGTTATTGATATTTCTCCCGGCAATCTTGATTCCAGCTTGTGCTTCTTCCAGCCCAGCGTTTCTCATGATGTACTCTGCATAGAAGTTAAATAAGCAGGGTGACAATATACAGCCTGATGTACTCCTTTTCCTATTTGGAACCAGTCTGTTGTTCCATGTCCAGTTCTAACTGTTGCTTCCTGACCTGCCTACAGATTTCTCAACAGGCAGGTCAGGTGGTCTGGTATTCCCGTCTCTTTCAGAATTTTCCACAGTTTATTGTGATCCACACAGTCAAAGGCTTTGGCATAGTCAATAAAGCAGAAATAGATGTTTTTCTGGAACTCTCTTGCTTTTTCCATGATCCAGCAGATGTTGGCAATTTGATCTCTGGTTCCTCTGCCTTTTCTAAAACCAGATTGAACATCAGAAAGTTCACGGTTCACATATTGTTGAAGCCTGGCTTGGAGAATTTTGAGCATTACTTTACTAGCATGTGAGATGAGTGAATTGTGTGATAGTTTGAGCATTCTTTGGCATTGTCTTTCTTTGCGATTGGAATGAAAACTGACCTTTTCCAGTCCTGTGGCCGCTGCTGAGTTTCCCAAATTTGCTGGCATATTGAGTGCAGCACTTTCACAGCATCATCTTTCAGGATTTGAAATAGCTCAACTGGAATTCCATCACCTCCACTAGCTTTGTTCATAGTGATGCTTTCTAAGGCCCACTTGACTTCACATTCCAGGATGTCTGGCTCTAGGTGAGTGATCACACCATCGTGATTATCTGGGTCGTGAAGATCTTTTTTGTACAGTTCTTCTGTGTATCTTGCCACTTCTTCTTAATATCTTCTGCTTCTGTTAGGTCCATACCATTTCTGTCCTTTATTGAGCCCATCTTTGCATGAAATATTCCCTTGGTATCTCTGATTTTCTTTTTTTTTTTTTAATTTTATTTTTAAACTTCACATAATTGTATTAGTTTTGCCAAATATCAAAATGAATCCGCCACAGGTATACATGTGTTCCCCATCCTGAACCCTCCTCCCTCCTCCCTCCCCATACCGTCCCTCTGGGTCATCCCAGTGCACTAGCCCCAAGCGTCCAGTATCGTGCATTGAACCTGGACTGGCATCTCGTTTCTTACATGATATTTTACATGTTTCAATGTCATTCTCCCAAATCTTCCCACCCTCTCCCTCTCCCACAGAGTCCATACGACTGTTCTATACATCAGTGTCTCTTTTGCTGTCTTGTACACCAGGTTATTGTTACCATCTTTCTAAATTCCATATATATGCGTTAGTATACTGTATTGGTGTTTTTCCTTCTGGCTTACTTCACTGTGTATAATAGGCTCCAGTTTCATCCACCTCATTAGAACTGATTCAAATGTATTCTTTTTAATGGCTGAGTAATACTCCATTGTGTATATGTACCACAGCTTTCTTATCCATTCATCTGCTGATGGACATCTAGGTTGCTTCCATGTCCTGGCTATTATAAACAGTGCTGTGATGAACATTGGGGTACACGTGTCTCTTTCCCTTCTGGTTTCCTCAGTGTGTATGCCCAGCAGTGGGATTGCTGGATCATAAGGCAGTTCTATTCCCAGTTTTTTAAGGAATCTCAACACTGTTCTCCATAGTGGCTGTACTAGTTTGCATTCCCACCAACAATGTAAGAGGGTTCCCTTTTCTCCACACCCTCTCCAGCATTTATTATTTGTAGACTTTTGGATCGCAGCCATTCTGACTGGTGTGAAATGGTACCTCATAGTGGTTTTGATTTGCATTTCTCTGACAATGAGTGATGTTGAGCATCTTTTCATGTGTTTGTTAGCCATCTGTATGTCTTCTTTGGAGAAATGTCTGTTTAGTTCTTTGGCCCATTTTTTGACTGGGTCATTTATTTTTCTGGAGTTGAGCTGGAGGAGTTGCTTGTATATTTTTGAGATTAGTTGTTTGTCAGTTGCTTCATTTGCTATTATTTTCTCCCATTCTGAAGGCTGCCTTTTCACCTTGCTAATAGTTTCCTTTGATGTGCAGAAGCTTTTAAGGTTAATTAGGTCCCATTTGTTTATTTTTGCTTTTATTTCCAATATTCTGGGAGGTGGGTCATAGAGGATCCTGCTGTGATATATGTCAGAGAGTGTTTTGCCTATGTTCTCCTCTAGGAGTTTTATAGTTTCTGGTCTTACGTTGAGATCTTTAATCCATTTTGAATTTATTTTTGTGTATGGTGTTAGAAAGTGTTCTAGTCTCATTCTTTTACAAGTGGTTGACCAGATTTCCCAGCACCACTTGTTAACGAGATTGTCTTTAATCCATTGTATATTCTTGCCTCCTTTGTCAAAGATAAGATATGTGGGTGGATTTATCTCTGGGCTTTCTATTTTGTTCCATTGATCTATATTTCTGTCTTTGTGCCAGTACCATACTGTCTTGATAACTGTGGCTTTGTAGTAGAGCCTTAAGTCAGGTAGGTTGATTCCTCCAGTTCCATTCTTCTTTCTCAGGATAGCTTTGGCTATTTGAGGTTTTTTGTATTTCCATACAAATTGTGAAATTATTTGTTCTAGCTCTGTGAAGAATACCATTGGTAGCTTGATAGGGATTGCATTGAATCTATAGATTGCTTTGGGTAGTATACTCATTTTCACTATATTGATTCTTCCAATCCATGAACATGGTATATTTCTCCATCTATTAGTGTCCTCTTTGATTTCTTTCACCAGTGTTTTATAGTGTTATATATATATAGGTCTTTAGTTTCTTTAGGTAGATATATTCCTAAGTATTTTATTCTTTCCATTGCAATGGTGAATGGAGAGATCTCTAGTCTTCCCCATTCTGTTGTTTTCCTCTATTTCTTTGCATTGATCACTGAGGAAGGCTTTCTTATCTCTCCTTGCTATTCTTTGGAACTCTGCATTCAGATGCTTATATCTTTCCTTTTCTCCTTTGCTTTTCACTTCTCTTCTTTTCACAGCTATTTGTAAGGCCTCCTCAGACAGCCATTTTGCTTTTTTGCATTTCTTTTCCATGGGGATGGTCTTGATCCCTGTCTCTTGTACAATGTCATGAACTTCATTCCATAGCTCATCAGGCACTCTATCTATGAGATCTAGTCCCTTAAATCTATTTCTCACTTCCACTGTATAATCATAAGGGATTTGATTTAGGTCATACCTGAATGGTCTAGTGGTTTTCCCTACTTTCTTCAATTTAAGTCTGAATTTGGTAATAAGGAGTTCATGATCTGAGCCACAGTCAGCTCCCGGTTTTGTTTTTGCTGACTGTATAGAGCTTCTCCATCTTTGGCTGCAAAGAATATAATCAATCTGATTTCGGTGTTGACCATCTGGTGATGTCCATGTGTAGAGTCTTCTCTTGTGTTGTTGGAAGTGGGTGTTTGCTATGACCAGTGCATTTTCTTGGCAAAACTCTATTAGTCTTTGCCCTGCTCCATTCCGTATTCCAAGGCCAATTTGCCTGTTACTCCAGGTGTTTCTTGATTTCCTACTTTTGCATTCCAGTCCCTTATAATGAAAAGGACATCTTTTTTGGGTGTTAGTTCTAAAAGGTCTTGTACGTCTTCATAGAACTGTTCAACTTCAGCTTCTTCAGCATTACTAGTTGGGGCATAGACTTGGATTACTGTGATATTGAATGGTTTGCCTTGGAAACGAACAGAGATCATTCTGTCATTTTTGAGATTGCATCCAAGTACTGCAATTCGGACTCTTTTGTTGACCATGATGGCTACTCCATTTCCTCTGAGGGATTCCTGCCCTCAGTAGTAGATATAATGGTCATCTGAGTTAAATTCACCCATTCCAGTCCATTTCAGTTCGCTGATTCCTAGAATGTTGACATTCACTCTTGCCATCTCTTGTTTGACCACTTCCAATTTGCCTTGATTCATGGACCTGACATTCCAGGTTCCTATACAATATTGCTCTTTACAGCATCACACCTTGCTTCTATCACCAGTCACATCCACAGCTGGGTATTGTTTTTGCTTTGGCTCCATCCCTTCATTCTTTCTGGAGTTATTTCTCCACTGATCTCCAGTAGCAAATTGGGCCCCTACTGAACTGGGGAGTTCCTCTTTCAGTATCCTATCATTTTGCCTTTTCATACTGTTCATGGGGTTCTCAAGGCAAGAATACTGAAGTGGTTTGCCGTTCCCTTCTCCAGTGGACCACATTCTGTCAGATCTCTCCACTAAGTCCCACCCGTCTTGGTTTGCCCCACGGGCATGGCTTAGTTTCATTGAGTTAGACAAGGCTGTGGTCCTAGTGTGATTAGATTGACTAGTTTTCTATGAGTATAGTTTCAGTGCCCTCTGATGTCCTCTTACGATACCCACCATCTTACTTGGGTTTCTCTTACCTTGGGCGTGGGGTATCTCTTCACAGCTGCTCCAGCAAAGCGCAGCCGCTGCTCCTTACCTTGGACGAGGGGTAGTTTATATATGTCAATCCCAGTCTCTTAATTCATCCCATCCCCCTCCCCCCTTTTGGTGTCCATACTTTTGTTCTCTATGTCTGTGTCTCTCTTGCTGCTTTGCAAACAGGTTCATCTGTACCATTTTTCTAGATTCTACATATAAATGATTATCATATGTGTCTTTCTCTTTCTGACTTAGTTCCCTTTGTATGACAGTCTCTAGGTCATTCACATCTCTGCAGATGGCACAATTTCTTTCCTTTTTATGGCTGAGTAATTTTGAGAAGTATTTCAAGGTTTTTATAGAGAGTATGATATTCTAATATTTCCCTGGGAATTCCTTCTTTAATTTATAATGCTTATTATTTTAAAAATATTTTTTGAATGACTTTGATATGTTAGGTCTTTGTTTTTGCTCCTTTATCTTCAGATGCTCTTGGTCTTGTATACTGAGACACAATATACCTGTCTCATTTGAAAACACTTTTGTGTAATTGGATGTGCAAAGAACTCATTATTGTAGGGATTCCTAGTTATAGGGGCCAGGGGAGAGACAATTGTGGCTTGAACTAGAATTGCAGAAATAGAGGTGATCAAATTTGGCATGCATTGTGAAATTAAAGTCAGTAATATTTGCTGTGGATTGGATGGGGAGGGTGAGAGAAAGAGAAACATCAAGAATAATTCCAATAAAACAAGTGTTTTAGTCTGACTGTTTGACTAAACATTGACTCCAATATTCTTGGGCTTCCCTTGTGTCTCAGCTGGTAAAGAGTCCGCCTGCAATGCAGGAGACCTGGGTTCGATCCCTGGGTTGGGAAGATGCCCTGGAGAAGGAAAAGGCTACCCACTCCAGTATTCTGGCCTGGAGAATTCCATGGACTGTGTAGTTCATGGGGTCACAAAGAATTGGACACGACTGAGTGATGTTCACTTTCACCGATGCCATTTACTGAGCCAACAAATACTTGGGAAGGAACAAGTGTGAGGAGAGAATATGAGTTATCTCCGACACTTCCCTGGTGGGCCAGTGGCTAAGACTCCACACTCCCAATGCAGGGGCCCAGGTTTGATTCCTGGTCAGGGAACCAGATCCTGTATGCTGCAACTAAGAGTCAGCATGGCACAACTGAAGATCCCACATGCCACAATGAGGACTGGAGATACTGTGTGCCACAGCTAAGACTCAGAGCAGCCAAATAAATAAATAAGTATATTTTAAAAAACATTATTAAAAATGAAAGAGTTATCTTAGTTGAACTTGTTGTAGCATTTGACATATGTTCATACACCTTTATTAAAGCATTTTCTTCACGTGGTTATGGGAAACATCTTCTTTTGGCTTTTCCCTGCCTCGCCATTTATTCTGTTCTTTTTTTTTCCCTAGATCCTTCTCCTCTTTTCAATCCACAAAGATTGTAATCATGTAAGGCTAGTGCTCATTTTTTTTTTCTGCCCAGGTTGGCCTTCATCCAAGGATTTAAAAATTATCTGTGTGTGATTTCTAAATTTATGTCTCCAGTCCAAACATCTCCCTCTAACTTTGGAACCATGTAAATAATTTCTTCAACATCTTAGCTAGGGTATCTAATCAGTTCAGTTCGGTTCAGTTGCTCAGTCGTGTCCGACTCTTTGCCACCCCATGAACTGCAGCACGCCAGGCCTCCCTGTCCATCACCAACTCCTGAAGTTCACCCAAACTCACGTCCATCGAGTCAGTGATGCCATCCAGCCATCTCATCCTCTGTCGTCCCCTTCTCCTCCTGGCCCCAATCCCTCCCAGCATCAGACTCCTGACTCTGCTTTTTGAGCAAAGATTGATATTTCTGTATGAACTTCAGATATTCTCCATGAAGCCTTTCTGTCTCATGCAGATTATGTCCTGAGATTATACTGGGAGTCCTTCTAAATTTCTTAGACTTTTAGTGACATAATGTCACTGGGGCTTTTTCTCATCATTATTGGTCAGATTTGTTTCATCCAAGAAATGCTGTTGGAGAAATGCCTTGGTTTCTTATCTAGGGCTATCCTATAAGTAGTCTTCTGAAAGTGCACTCATGTTGAAGTAATATGATTGATGATAGATATATCATAGTAATACCTGCTGCTACTGCTAAGTTGCTTCAGTTGTGTCTGACCCTTAGTGACCCCATGGACTGCAGCCCACCAGGCTCCTCTGTCCATAGGATTTTCCAGGCAAGAGTACCAGAGTGGGGTGCCATTGCCTTCTCCGATAGTAATACCTAGACCAGGCTGATTTGGTGGGCAAAAATTTTTTTATTAATTTTTTAAATTGGAGTATAGTTGATTTACAGTGTTGTATTAATTTCTGTTGTACAGAAAAATGAGTTATACATCCACATATATCCACTCTTTTTTAGATTCTATTCCCATCTAGATTGCGTACTTCTCTGATGGCTCAGTGGTAAAGAATCCACCTGCAGTACAGGAGATGCAAGAGGCATGGGTTTGATCCCTGGGTTGGGAAGGTCCCCTGGAGGAGGAAATGGCAACAAGGTCTACTCTTCTTGCCTGAAAAATCCCATGGATTTTCTGTTTGTCCTCCAGACAGAGGAGACTGATGGGCTACAGTCCATGGGGTCACAAAGAGCTGTACACGACTGGGCATGCTGAGAGAGCCATATAGATCTTACAGAGTACTGAGTAGAGTTCCCTGTGATATACAGTAGATTTTATTAGCTATAGTAGTGTGTATATGTCAGTCTCAATCTACCAATTTATCTCTCCTCATCCCTTTTCCCCCTGGTAACCTCAAGTTTCTTTTCTACTTCTGTTACTCAGTTTCAGTTTTGTAAATAGGTTCATTTGTATCATTTCTTTAGATTCCACATACAAAAGATATCATAAAATATTTGTCTTTCGTCTGACTTATTTCACTCATATAACAATGCCCAGGTTCATCCATGTCACTGCAAATGGCATTATTTCATTTTTTTTATGTGGACAAAATTAAAATCTCTTCATTGTGACTACTGGAGTTGGTAACAAATATTTGATAATTTCAACAGATATCCAGGTTTGGATCCCCACTGGATTTTCTTTCTCATTTATTTACTTTAATATCAGATGAAATATGTTTAGCATATGAATGCCAGGAGGCAGGATAATTGTTGTGAAGTGTTTCTTTAATAATTTTATCATTTTTCTTAATTGTACAGAGAACATATTATTCATATTTAAATTTCACTAGGTGCCTCAGACAGTAAAGAATCCACCTGCAATGCAGGAGACCCAGGTTTGATCCCTGTCTTGGGAAGATCCCCTAGAGGAGGGCAAGGCAACCCACTCCAGTATTCTTGCCTGGAGAATCCCTATGGACAGAGGAGCCTGGTGGGCTATAGTCCGTGGGGTTGCAAACATGAGTAAGCAACTAAGCACAGCAGGTTTTTAAAATTAAAAAGTCTTTATTAAAGTATAGTTTTGATCCCTGGGTTGGGATGATCCCCTGGAGAAGGGAAAGGCTACCCACTCCAGTATTCTGGCCTGGAGAATTCCATGGACTATAGTCCATGGGGTGGCAAAGAGTTGGACACAACTGAGCAACTTTCACTTTATGTACAGTATTACATAAGTTACCAGTATACAATAGACTGATTCTTTAAAATACATTTTAAAGGTTATACCTCATTTATAGCTTTATAAAATGTCGGTTATGTTGCCCATATTGTCACTAGATTTTAAGCTCAAAAGTAGATTTCAAATATGATTCCCAGGAGGCACCTTGTTTGCCAATATGGTGAGAGAAAGAAGGGCATAGACTTTGGAGGTGAGATATTCCTGGATTCAAATTCCAGCTCTGCTCTGCCACTTACCAAGTGTAGGAACTTGGGTGAATTGCTTAATTTCTCTAAGCATCAGTTTCCTCATCTGTGCAAAGAAAATAGTAACCACTCTCACGGTGTGGATTAAATTGGCTGGTGTACATAACCGGCTAGCGCACTGTATGGCACGTGGTTGTTCCTTCCTTTTCACCCTCCCTTTTTTTCTGCACAAGTCCTTTTACACTGAGTTCATTAAAATTGCAGTGTGGACTTTCTTACTGAGATACTTGAAATAACATTTCTACTGCCTGCCATTCAGCGCTTTTCTTTTTAAGTAGTATCCCAGTCTTGTTGCCAATTAATAATTAATAAAATTGTTTTAGTATCTTGGTTAGCAGGGGGTCCCAGATTAAATGGACATTATTTCCTCCTTATGATTCTAGAGGGATGTGGTGGAGTTGATCAAAATAAAGAACCTCATAGGAAAGAATGCAGTCTACAAGAGGGGAGAAATGGAAGGAAAATATGGTTTAAGGCCCATGAATGAGGGCTTGACGGGGCCAAGAGTAAGCTGAATGTGGAGCTCTGTGCTCAGAGTGCGGTTTCAATTGTGTTTCCTTGAAGAATATTTTTACCAGATGGAAGGTTTTATACCTTAGAATTTGAATACTGTTACCCTTTGGTGTGTAACCTTGGGAACCAGAGACAATTTAACTCAGAAATCAAAATGAATAATATCCCTATAACATTATACTACTACTCTCCTCATATGCATATGGTGTTTTATAAGACTTCAAGATTTGTTTTTATCTAACAACTTGACAGGATCCTTATTAATATTTCTATTTAGGTTTGTAGGTCATGGCTAGTGTTCATCAACCAATTAATATGCATATATGATCTGAAAATTAGTTTCTAGCCATATTTATAAACTTGTGTTTTATTATTAACCAACATTTTCTAATTTTTTGTTAGACACTGTTGCTATGTCAAAATGACTTTTTTAAAAAATTAAAACTTAGTTGATTTACAATATTAGTATCAGATATACAACAAAGTGACTCAGTTTTCCATATATATATATATATATATATATATAGGATTATTTTCCATTCTAGGTTATTATAAGATATTGGATATAGTTCCCTGTGCTATACAGTAAACCCTTATTGCTTGTCTGTTTCATGTGTAGTAGTTTGTAGATTCCATATCCTAACTGATCCCTACCCTGCCTTCCTCTCCTCTTTTGTAATCGTAAGTTTGCTCCTTGTGTCTGAGTCTGTTTATATTTTGTATATAGATTCACTTGTATTAGTTTTTAGATTCCATGTATAAATGATGTCATGTATTGTTCTTTCTCTTCCTAACTTTACTTAATATGATAGTCTCTTAAGTCCATCCATGTTGCTGAAGATTGTAATATTTCTCTCCTTTTTAGGGCTGAATAATAGTCCATTGTACTTAAGGCACATCTTTTAAACCAATCACCTGCTGAAGGGCAGCTTGTTTGCATGTCTTGGCTGTTGTAAATAGTGCTGCTATAAACACTGGGGTGCATGTGTCTCTTCAAATCAGAGTTTTCATTTTTTCTGGATATATACCCAGGAGTGGGATTGCTACATCATTTGGTTGCTCTATTTTTGATTCAAAATGACTTTCTTGAGTCTGGAAAAGTTTGTGTTATTTCTATCTCCCAATGCTACTTTTTATCAAACATTCTTCTGATGTAATGTCTATTTCTTTCTAGGTATGAAATGATTTCTTTATTTCTTAACAATGAATTGTCATGGTTAACACATCCCACTGCTACAAATCTCCATTAGAAATATAGATCTTTCTCCCCTTTCTTTACATCAAATCACTGGATACATTCTCAGAAACTGAAAGGATAAATTAAGCTGTACAATTCATAATGAACAGAAGTACAATAGCATACATCAATTGTAGCCTAGAAAACAATGAAACTGATCAGATATATTCACAAAGTATGATTAAGCAACAAGTTCCCATATTTCTTTTTCCTGAGATAAGGAGTCATAGTGACCTCAGGAGGGGAGCCATGTTCTTGATATTGGCTGAAGTCAACATACGCCTTATTTTATACAAAGAAATAAAAGCAAAAGTTGCATGAGGTCCTGGGCAATCCTGGCCACCTTCTAGAACATACTTTAATATTGTGGCACGTAGGGTTGTCTTTTTCTCACTGAGGTGTCTTCCACGTAGCAGTGGCTCTCAACCCTTACATTTACCAGAGGAGTTTCTAAGAAATACTGATGCTCATGCTCAGTATTTATCAGAATTTAAATCAGAATCCAGAATTTAAATCAGAATTTTCCTCTAATATGCCACCGGGGTGAGGGTCACTAACGTAAGGCTTGGATCCAACATTCATTCATTTCTGAAGACCAGGTAAAATTGACTTATAGGGCAGCTGGTGGGCTTTTCTACATCTAGCCTGCTTGTTTGCCTGAAGAATTAAAAATTTTATGCAGAGATGGTTCTAAACACTTAGTAACGGGATCTCCTGAAATGCTAATTTTAACCCTTCCTAAGGAAGGTTGCTGCTAGTAACATAAATACAGTTCGTACTTTTTTTTTCCTTTTTTTACATTCTTGTTTACTTGTTTGTGATTCAGATGCACACCTTTGATCATTTACCCACACAATAAAAGATAACTGGCTAAAGGAAGCTCAAGCCCTCACTCGGCTAACAGCTGATGTGCATCCTGACAGTTTCTTCAAGCTGCTCTTGAGGTGGTTGTGTTCTGTCCTGGGAGGTTTTCAGCCAGAGCTGTTAATTAGGGCTCATTAGGAGAGTCAAAACGGATTGTCGGTTCTGTCTCCATCTTCAGTTTCTTGTATCTCCATTAGTTTTAATTTGTAGCCTTGGCTGCCAGGCCCTGAATCTAACTTTGATTGCCTTACTTTCTACTTAGACGTACCAATTTCACACCCTCTTCCTCCCCTCCACCCAAAAGTCTGCCAAGTGCCCTCGCATGCTCACCTGGCCCTGGCCATCACATGCATCCTACACCCTTGCCTCCCAAACCTACAACCATATTGTGCCCTTCTTGTTCCTGTTGCTCACTTGCCAGCATCTTCCTTATCTTCACCCTCATCTGTGCTGATGAGTCTGAGCTCTGTGTCTGTTCCCTCCCCTGACCTCTACCCACCTCTGCCTGGTGAATTTCTACCAAATTAGGTGAAAACAGGGTGAGTTTGCGTTTCCTAAAAGTAATTTAATCAAGCTTTGTTTTTGCCATTGCTACGAAGGCCTCTGATATCTATGCCTGCCTGTATTTTGATAAAGTAACCCATTGGCAGATAAATGGAAAATTCCCTAATGTATAATTAGAGTATCAGGTAAAATTACACATACTCATGGAACACTGGAGCAGCAGGGAGCAATCAGCATGCAAAATACAACCTGCAATTACAAATAATAATAATTACATACGAGAGTATTCAGTTTTGCGTGTCTTATAAAATACAGCAAGGAAAATAAATCTGAAGCTGAGGTCTCAGTCTGGAAGAAATCATGTTAACCTAAATAAAAGACTTTTAATAAAAAGGCCAGGTCAGTGAACACTTCTGCAGATAAATGATACTTTCTGCCCTTATAAGCCTCATTTTTGTTGACTGTAGGACTATATCAAAATCAGACTTGCAGATAAATTTGAGGAGCTGTGTTGTTTAGAGCTATGTCAGACATATTATTGAAAATTTCATCTGCAGTCTGGCTCCAAGAGAGAAAAAGGCATGACTTTGTAGATCAAATATTGTTTATCTGAATTCTGTAATATATATTTAGATAGGTGTAATTGGAATTAATAGCTCTCATGAAGCTTACAGGAACAAGGGTGTTTGATCATTTAAATTTCTGAGCAGTGAGAATCCACATGGCAAACACTATATGCACAATTATAAAATATATCCTTTTTATTTACAGTAATTCAGAATTTGGGTGTCTTTGACTCTATAAATAACTAATAGAATTGGAAATATGGATTAGGAAAGTTCAAGAATAATCTTCCCAAGGAAACCAATGGCCTAATGTGAACATTAAACTTTAGTGTTTAAAAGTTTTTAAAAAAGAACACCTCCTTTTTTTTTTTTTTAACAGAAGATTTTCTTACTTGAGCAATTCTAGACATGTTACAGGGCCTGGTAAACTAGTCAAAAACTAGGCCCCTTGTGGGTACTTGACATAATGTGAAAACAGTTTTGTTTTGTTTTTATCTGTCGGGATAAAAGGATAATAGAGCAGTTTCAGATTCTCAAAATGGATTCTCCTCCAGGTAACAGACAGAAACATTCTTCTTTATACAGCCGCCAATCACTCCAGAAGAGGTGGCTTGATTTTTGCTTTGTTGTGAAATTAAAGAAGGCTAATCAGAAGCACAAGCTGGAATCAAGATTGCTGGGAAACATATCAATAACCTCAGATATGCAGATGACACCACCCTTATGGCAGAAAGTGAAGAGGAACTAAAAAGCCTCTTGATGAAAGTGAAAGAGGAGAGTGAAAAAGTTGGCTTAAAGCTCAACATTCAGAAAACAAAGATCATGGCATCCGGTCCCATCACTTCATGGGAAATAGATGGGGAAACGGTGGAAACAGTGTCAGACTTTATCTTTTTGGGCTCCAATTTTGGAGCCCACTGCAGATGGTGATTGCAGCCATGAAATTAAAAGACGCTTACTCCTTGGAAAAAAAGTTATGACCAACCTAGGTAGCATATTGAAAAGCAGAGACATTACTTTGCCAACAAAGGTGCGTCTAGTCAAGGCTATGGTTTTTCCAGTGGTCACATATGGATGTGAGAGTTGGACTGTGAAGAACACTGAGTGCCGAAGAATTGATGCTTTTAAACTGTGGTGTTGGAGAAGACTCTTGAGAGTCCCTTGGACTGCAAGGACATCCAACCAGTGCATTCTAGAGGAGATCAGCCATGGGATTCCTTTGGAAGGAATGATGCTGAAGCTGAAACTCCAGTACTTTGGCCACCTCATGCCAAGAGTTGACTCATTGGAAAAGACTCTGATGCTGGGAGGGATTGGGGGCAGGAGGAGAAGAGGATGACAGAGGATGAGATGGCTGGATGGCATCACTGACTCGATGGACATGAGTCTGAGTGAACTCCGGGAGTTGGTGATGGATAGGGAGGCCTGGCGTGCTGCGATTCATGGGGTTGCAAAGAATCGGACACGGCCGAGCGACTGAACTGAACTGAACTGAATCCAAGCTAAAATGATAGAAGCCCTATGGCTTTTTTATTTTATTGCATCGTTAAGACATCAACCGTTGAGTGGAAAAAGATAATTCACATTTTATTAAGAAGTCTCTAATTCCTGGAATTCTTAAGCAAAATTCTATATCTTCCAGAAACTGTTTCCAACTGCATATAATTTATGCAGTTAAGTTGCTCTGATAATTTATGTAAGAAAACATAGGGACACAACTTTTTCTAAAGCTTCCAGGAAGATGGCAATCAAAACATTTAAAGGTACCAATAAGTGCTGGGTTGTGGTAGAAGTATTCTGGGGATTTCCATGTTGCTCTAGACCAGTGGTTCTCAAAGCATACTCCCTTTCCCACCAACTGCAGAAGTATCACCTGGCAGGGGTGGGGGGCAGGGGGAAGTGGGTTGTTCTCAGCCCCTACTCCAGGCTCCCTGAATCAAACTCTTCAGGTGGACCAACAATCTGGTTTTATTTACTTGCTTATTTGGCCGTGCCAGGTCTTATTTGGTACATGGAAGGAAGGATCTTCCATCTTTGTTGAGGCATGCCAACTCTTAGTTGCAGCATATGGGATCTAGTTCCCTGACTAGGGATCAAACCCTGGACCCCTGCTTTGGGACCAGGGAGTCTTAGCTGCTTGACCTCCAGGAAAGTCCTTATAATCTGTATTTTAACAAGTCCTCTTGCTGAGGACTTGTTTATTACAGTTCATTACACACTACAGTTCAAAAAATAGGTGGGTGTGCCTGTCAACTCATTCATTCATTCACCAGTGGTTATTGATACCAAATAGGTACCAGAGGATGTTCTAAATTTCTGTAAAGGAGTGGGAGGCAAGGAGAGTATAAAAAGGAAGGCTGGATCACCTTTGGAGATTTGTCAGGATAAAAACACCTGGACCCCACCTCACAACCAGTGAACCATCACCTTCCTTGTAGCAGCCATGCCTCCATCCAAGGAACAAGGGCAGGCAGAAAAGTGAAAGAAAGCTTTCCTAGCATCTGATGAAAGGATGAAATATGGATGGCTGCTAACCCTAAGGATTTCCCACTAGAGGCATCATTTGGTGGCAAGTCTGTTTACTACATTTGCAAGAAGGGACAGGAAGCAGACAGAGGCAACAGGGCTTCTAAGGAACGGGCGTATGTTTCCAGACATCACTCAGCTGAGAGTATATTTCCTACCGGAGATGTTTATAAAATGCTTCCCGTCACTGAGGCGCAAAGCACAGGGCTCTGGCAGAGCGTGTGTGGAATTTTCAAAGGGAAATTAGGTTCCTGCCAAATTGGACCATCATTTTTTTTTTCCCTGAACATTTCCCACCTCCTCCCATTTCCTAGGCTTTGATCCACCTCTTTCTGCCATCGGTAGTGCCACCACCTCATTTCTACTTGTCAGAAGTCCATAAATTCACTGAGCCACGGTTTTTAAAAAACCCTGTCAAAAATACTGGTCTAAGCCTGCTCTGACCCCCACCTTAATACACTGTCTTCTTCCTTCAATTTCACCACTGCATTTGGTACGTACCTTTGTACCTGGGTACACACAGCCTCTATGTAGAAATAGCAGTGGTTTCCCAGAAATGAATCTAATGAACTCATTAGCCACCAGTCACCTATAGAAAACACTTGATTTAACCACTTCAGGTTTCCTCCATCACTAATTAAATCGGGACTGAAATTCAGTCAGGGTTCATGACCCCTCTCAGGGTTGGTGTAGCTGCATAAGCGTTCTCCCTTCTCTCTCCCTGCAGCCAGGAAGGAGCTCGGGTGGCCGCGTGGCTGAAGGACAGGGGGACCTCATGGTGCGGGCAGGCAGGTAGGTGTGCCCGGTTGGCGTTCTGTGAACTGGCGTTCTCACTGTGCCTGCTCTGGAGGTGCCTGTGGCTGGCGTTGCCGGCCATCTGCTCTCTTTCGGCCATCTTCTCTCTCAGCTCTGCCCTCACCAGGGCCACTGATCCTGTGAGGCTCCTCGGTGACCCCACAGTCTCCTGGTCTGGCAGCCTTTGCTGGGGGTCCCGTTCCCATACCACACAGCATCGTCAGGTTCAGGGACTCCTCACATGCCCAGGAGAGGAGAGTGTTGTTTCTTCTCAGAGGCCTTCATGCTCCTCTGAAAGGACTTCAAAGGTCTTTTTTAATTGCTTCCACTTTGTGCTTGAGGGGGTTTCTCTCAGCCTCTTTCAGTTTAGACTCAAGTTGTTCCCAACTCTTCCCTGCTTCCCAGGACAGCCCAGCTCACGCAGTGAGGAGGTCTCCTCCAAGGGCTCCTGAAGGAAGCGAGGCTCAGGTCTCCTGCATTCTGGAATTCTCAACCTACCTGTTCCTGAATCCTCCCTCCCCACCCCAGGCTTTCAGTCCTTGGGTGCCCAGGACAGAAACATCTCGACTCTCTTCCGTTCCTAAATTTCCTCCTCGGGCCTCAGGCTGGGCTTTCCTTGAATCCCTGCCCTTTCCTGCCACCTCCCTCCTCTGTTGGAAGTTAAAACCCTACAGTCTAGTCCTCTGTGCTGGGCCAACGGTTATTTCAAAGCCCATCTTTGAGATTTCTGGGAAAATGCTTTTTCTTTCGTGTCTGGTTCTTGTAATTGAAAGCTGGCCATTTTTGCGTCTATTGTGAACCCTTGGGGGAAAAAAAAATCATAGCGGGGCTGTGCCTTTATTCTAGACAGATTCCCCCTATCCCCTGCAGCAATGTTCACCTCAGCTTCACTGTGTGAAGATCCCCAGGGTGGCACGTTTGAGTGGGAATGAGAGCGAGACAATTGAAAACAAACGGAAAGTATCTTTCCTGCCACGCCTCTTTTGATTTACAACATGCTGCCTTTATCATACTTACATATCTTCTTATTTTCACATCTCCCTTCGATTTACCCACTGACTGTCACCCAGATCATCAGTCTGAGGTAAAGAGGGGCCAAAGCCCTAGATTTCTTCAGCTTCTAATGGGGTATCATCAATGTCATTGCCCTCCTCCCTCCAGAAGTGTTTGCTGCATTGAGTTAATTCTCAGTATTTTATTTAAATTTCTGTAAAATAGCTATTTGTTTATTATTGAGAAAAATTTCTCCTTTGCCTCTCTCTTCTTTTCTTGGTTGCTTATTTAAAATCCCAAGTAGAAAATAAAATGCTCTCAGGAATTTAACCTCTGATTCCCTGAAACTTATGCTTCCATTATTTATAGTAATGATACCTGAAACCACCACCTGGATACTGCTTTAAAAAGGCACCGGCTGTCACTAGCTTTGCTTAATTAAAAGAGAGCTCAGATATGATTCCCACAGCTATTAACCACCTCCCTGAGTATGTGTGCACTCTCCCTCTCTCTCTCTGGCGTGAATGTGCATTTTGAAGGCAGGAAGTCTTTGAATCAGGAAGTCCTTAAGCACACTGGTGTCTGAGGACTAGGTCTGGGTGGTTATGATGATGAGGAAGGCTAGCTAGCTTGCTAAGTTTTATTCTCATGTGTCCCAACAAGAACCTTGAGTCTGGTCCCTGAAATCTGCAAGATTAGAAGAATATTAGCATTTTTTTCCCCCCTTGGAGTAGAACTCTGAAAACACAGGCTTTGGATTCGAACTGATAAACTCATGATACCAAAAGAAACATCTACCTGTCTATAGTGTTTATATAGATGGCACTACCCGCCTGCCTGTAGGATTTGGTGTCATTTCATAGATCAAGATTTGTACCTTCAGTTATTTCAACCATCAATATATGAAACCTGCATATCTCAGTCTCAGTTACAGCTGACTTGAGCAGAGAGGACATTTATCAAAAGGATCGTGGGTCATAGAACTGCTGCGAGTCTGGCTTGGGCTCTGTGGCCATGGGGCCCTGACAGCACAGCTGCAGAGTGTGAGGGGCCACACTTGGATTCCTGAGTGGACCCTGCTGGCCCAGAGCTCCACACACCGCCTCTGCGGCCAGGGAGCCTGATCTTGCCGCCACAACCACCGCTGCAGGAGTGACTTCCCCTCTCTCCATGATCCTGGCTCTGGCCATGGCTAGCTGGAGCAGGTGCACCTGATTTGGTGCAATGCCAGTGCCCTTGGCTCAGGAGAGTGAGACACTGACGGGCTGAGTCTGGATAATAGGAGAGAGCACAGCCTCTCAACAGGACTCACAAGGTGGGAAGTTTTTCAGATGAAGGAAGTGAGAGGGGGTCCTGATGAATGGCAGCCAAATGAGGAGAGATGTGATCCAGAATGCAGTTTGAAGCATGGTGGCAGCAAGGTATGAGTGAGAGTCTTTGTGTCAGATAGGCTTTTGCTTATCAGGAGAAGATGGCTGTGCTTCTGTTCTTTGACTATAGCATCGAAAATACTGTGAAACAGACAATTGGGCAAAGTTTGGTTCCTATCTCGCTTGCTAAATCCTGTTTTTATTTCCACATTATTTTCCTTTTTCTCCTTGGTGTTTCAAAAACAAAACTTTGGGTTCAAAGCCCCCATTCTTCTATGCAGGTATTAGCTTCTCTTGGCATAATCTCCTTAAAAACTTTGGATTTATGTGTTATCTCAGCTTCCCAGGTGACACTGGTGGTAAAGAACATGCCTGCCAGTGCAGGAGACGTCAGCAATGTGGGTTTGCTCCTTGGGTCAGGAAGATCCCCTGGAGGAGGGCATGACAACCCACTCTAGTATTCTCACCTGGAGAATCTCATGGACAGAGGAGCCTGGTGGGCTACAGTCCATATGTTGCTGAGTCCAAGCTCACTCTGCTCACCGCGCAACAGGACAATGAATCTGAGAGATGAGGTATTGAGGCAAGGAAAGAGGCTTTATTCAGAAAGCCGCTGACACAGAAGATGGCAGGCTAGCGCCTCAAAATGACCATCTTATTGGGGTCTGGATACCAGGTTCTTTTATAGATCAGAGAGAAAGAAGCAATGAGGAAATAAAGTCAAAAGGCAGAATAGAGGGGGAGAAGCACTGGGGAAGTCAAGAGAAAGGGTCTTCAGTCTTGTAAAACATCTCCGAGGGAATGGCCAGCCTTTGGAAGGAGCGTATTCCTCTCTTTAATTCACAGGGAGGCAGGGACAAGCTATCTCTCCAGGAGCTGAACAAAGGCACTTTAGTTTATAATCAAGCAGAGGGGCAGGAGATCAAACCAGTCCATCCTGAAGGGAATCAATCCTGAACATTCATTGGAAGGACTGATGCTGAAGCTCCAATACTTTGGCCACCTTGTGAGCAGAGCCGACTCATTAGAAAGGACCCTGTTGCTGGGAAAGATTGAAGGCAGGAGGAGAAAGGGACAACAGAGGACTAGACGGTTGGATGGCATCACCGACTCAATGGACATGAGTTTGAGCAAGCTCTGGGAGATGGTGAAGGAAAGGGAAGCCTGGTGTGCTGCAGCAGGGTCTCAAAGAGTCGGACATGCCTGAGCAACTGAAAAACAACAGAGGAGCAGGGTCCTCCAGGCAAGCCATTAAGTCTGATAATAATAACAAAAGCAATGAAAAATCACGTCAAAGAAACCATTTCCAACATGGAGTCAGAGTTGGCTTCCTCCTGCAACACATAGGGTTGCACAGAGTCATGAATGAAGCGACTTAGCATGCACACACGTGTGTTATCTTGGAGCCTCTCTCTTACCTAATGGAGATAATATTTAAAGTCCAAATTGTTAAAAGAACTGGCGGAGACAAAAAGAACTTTCCTTTCTTGATTTCTTGCCATAGCTTTTTTTTTTTTTTTTTTTATGTATTAGACATGTAATGAAGGAAATCATTTAGATGAAACCTCATGCTGAGAATATGAAGAAATATAAATATGGCAGGATTTTTCTAATTAGAAGAGAACAACTTTCTATCTTCTTTTTAAACAATAAGCAAGAATCTTTCCTATATTGACAAGACTACTCATGCTCTTAGTTATAAGATGGGAACTAAAAGTAAAAACGTCTTCTCTCAAAAGTCGCTACCAAACAAGAACAGTAATGGCAGCAGCAAAATTACATGGGTTTACCTTTACCTTTGATCCAGTCAGGAAATACCTGAAACTCCAAACTATAATATATGTAGATGGTTGAACATGCACACACCCATTTTCCCTTTAGCAAATAAGAGGCGGTCGGATCTAAGGTGGGGGTGGGTGTGGAGTTGGGCGAGGTTACCACTGAGAAGCTAGTTGATCCACCCTGCCAAATTCCAGGAATTCTTGGACATTGGAAGTGCCAGGTTGGGGAGAGTCAGAAGGCTGTAAACAGAAGGTCTGTTTATTTAAGGAACAGTTGGACTCCAACCCCTACCTTCATTCTGAGAAGTTATATGACTACTGCTCCTATATCCCAATAAGAGTTTGAGAGATCCATTTCTTGGAGAAATTTCAGATATGATGTTAGGAGTTGTAGGTCCCAAGCACAGAGGAGGGCTGTGATTTTGTTCTGGATGAAAGACAGTGGAAATATAAGTAACTGCACATCTAATAAGGAGGCTGCTACTGCCCTTTGATGGCCTAACCTGAGAGTACCAGCCATCAGATTCCTATCCCAAGGAGACAACTGAAAGAATTCTCTCCTAGGAAAGTCAGAAGTAAAGATGTTGGCGTCTCAATGAAAGAGCTGGATCCCCTCCTGATTGCCCTAACAATGAGGTTCACTAGCTGTCAAGGCTTGCCCATATAGCAGGGCTTCAATCAGCATTGTAATGCCTTGTTCTCAAATATGCACAAGTGATCAGGCATTTATTAATAGGAAAGCCTCAAATATGAAAAATCCCTCCCCGTCAAAAAAAAAAAAAATAGAGCTAACAGAGGCAGTGCAAGGAATTGAAGAAGAAAAAAGCCTACAATTTAACTCCAGTTAGTATTGTTAATGGAGAAGGCAATGGCACCCCACTCCAGTACTTTTGCCTAGAAAATCCCATGGACGGAGGAGCCTAGTAGGCTGCAGTCCATGGGGTCGCTAAGAGTCGGACGACTGAGCGACTTCACTTTCACTTTTCACTTTCATGCATTGGAGAAGGAAATGGCAACCCACTCCAGTGTTCTTGCCTGGGGAATCCCAGGGACGGGAAGCCTGGTGGGCTGCCGTCTATGGGGTCACACAGAGTCGGACACGACTGAAGCGACTTAGCAGCAGCAGCAGTATTGTTAATGAAATAAAAATGCAGAGCTATAAAACAAGTACTATCAGGGCAAAGCCCAGTTAGAAATTTAAAATGATACTTGAAATTAAAAATGCTCATCATAATTTGGAAGATAAGGAAAGTACCCAGGAAAAAATAATAAAGAAATGGACAGTAGGTTTTCATTAGTTATCTACTTTATGCATATACTATACTATGTGACTTTTACCACAATTAAAAAGCCAAGCTTGTGGAAAAAAATGAAAAGTGGACAATAAGGGAGAAAAGCTAAGACAGAGGCGTAGTATAGAAGGTCCAGTATTCTAATAATAGGAGTTTTATAAAAAGGAAACAAAGTGATAGGACATTTTCAAAGTAAAAATATGAGAAGTTCTCCTTGGATATGGGTCTTCAGATTAAAAGGGTACATCATATACCATGCAGAATGAGTGAAAAATATCGTCTTATTGAGCACATCATTTGGAAGTTTCAGAATAACAGGAATAGAGATAATTTTTAAAAATTTATTTTTAATTGGAGGATACTTGCTTTACAATGTTGTGTTGGTTTCTACCCTGCAACAACGTGAATCAGCCATAAGTATACATATGTTCCCCTACCTCTTGAACCTCTCTCCTCACCCCTCTCCCCCGCCACCTCTGGCCAGGTTGTCACAGAGTACCAGGTTGAACTCCCTGAGTTATATAGCAGCTTCCAAGGAATAATTTTAAAAGCTTCCAGAGAGGAAAAAACAGACATGTATAAAGGAGTCTGAATCAGAGTGGTACCCGCTCTCTCAACAATACTGCAAACTAGAAGGAAATCTTCAAAATTCTGGGAGAAATGATTTCCTCCATACTTGCATATTCGTGTCTGTTTTCTTTGCCAATGCCTTTTATTTTTAACTTTTCATTTTATATTGAAGTACAGCTCGTTAACAATGTTGTGATTGTTTCAGGTGGACAGCAAAGGGGCTCAGCAATACATGTACATATATTCATTCTCCCCCAGACTCCCCTCCCATCTAAGCTGCTGTGCCAATTCTGGACCCAATTATATTATCATTCTGGTGTGAGGATAGAATAAAGTTATTTCAGACACACAAGGGCTTCCCTGATGGTTCAGATGCTAAAGAATTCACCTGCAATGCAGGAGACCCAGGTTCGACCCCTGGGTCAGGAAGATCCCCTGGAGAAGGGATAGATTACCCACTCCAGTATTCTTGGGCTTACCTGGTGGCTCAGACAGTAAAGAATCTGCCTGCAATGCGGGAGACCTGGGTTCAACCTTTGGGTTGGGAAGATCTCCTGGAGAAGGGATAGGCTACCCACTCTAGTATTCTTGCCTGGAGAATCCCCGTGGACAGAGGAGCCTGGTGGGCTACCATCCATGGAGTCACAAAGAATCAGACTGAGTGATTAAGCACAGCACAGACATACAAAGCCACACACCAACAATTTACTACCCATGTAACTTTTCTCCTGACCAGCTACTGAAGGGCATGATCCAGTCAATGAAGAAGATTGAGAAAATATCCTGAAATGTGATCCAGGAGAGAAGCAAAGCAAATTCCCAGGGCTCTAGCTATAAATCCGGCCCAGAGAACGAACTGACTAGATTGAAATGGTGGGGCGGGGGTTTGGGGGTATGGAATAAAGAGTCCATGGGTGTGGTTCCTGGTTCATCTGCCAGGTTTGACTGTTTGAAAGATCCACAAGAAACATTTAGAGTTGTTGGAAGATATATGAACTTTTAGCCTAGTTTCAAATAAAAGCAAGAAAATGAAGAAGAGAAAGAGGAGGAGGCAGTAACTCCAGGGGAAAACAGAAAGCACTAGAGAAGAAATGTAATCATGGTGTATGTCATGGCTTAGCGGTGGATTATATTTATATACTTCTAGATTATTATGTTATAATAATGAAAACATGAAATAGGAATTTTAAAAGTGTGATATAACTATTAGGAAAGTGAGGAAGCAAGATGGGCATTTAAAGACAGCTAGAAACCCTACCAATCACAATAGGAAGTCAGTGTTTTGAATTAAGGGTGTCAGAGGATGAGATGGCTGGATGGCAACACTGATGCAATGGACATGAACTTGGGCAAACTTTGGGAGATGGTGAGGGATGGAGAGACCTGGTGTGCTACAGTCCATGGGGTCACAAAGAGTCAGACGTGACTGGGCGACTGAACAACAGCAGCAATAAGCACCATTACTTAGAAATAAGGAGGTAAGTGATAGAAGACTGCTGGAGGTAAAAGAGGTTTCCTGAGAAGGGAGATTAGAAGGGCAGTTGAGTGCACGGTGCTTTTTGTTTTGCTCTGTTTGATTTTATAAACCATGCATGTGCTTTGGTGATACCCTGATTTGACAAGGTGGTTTTTGAGTTTTCACTTGATGGAATCTTGAAAGTTGTGGTTGCTCTAAGAAAGTTAAAAACCAACACAATATAGTAAAGCAGTTGTCCTTCAATTAAAAATAAAAAATTTTTTTTAAAAAATGAGTAAAAACCAGGTTTGACCCTAGGAGCTTCCAAGAGGGAATGGATATAATTACAACCTGTAAATCAATCATTATAACCTGTATTATAACTTTATTTATGTTGACTGAATGACTTTATTCATTTTATGAATGAATGACCTTAGATACAAACTGTTCAGTAAAGTAGCCACTTAGCCATATGTGACCTTTAAATTTAAATTGATGAGGATTAAGTAAAATTAAAAATTGTCTTCATTTACACTAGTAACATTTAAGAACTCAGTTGCTACATGTGGCTAATGGCTATCATATTAGCGCAGATACAGAACGTCATCATAGTTCTGTTGGAGAGTGCTACCTTGGACCATCTGAATTTGCCCATGGATCCTGAATCATGGAGGGGCAAAGTCTAGCTGTATGTTTGTTTGCACATTTTTGAAGGAGAGTAGAGATTTTGAAGGGAGTAGAGATTGGTATTGATACTCCATGACATTGGAAGCAAGCCGCAAAGTGGTTACGTTTGAAAAAAAAGTATGAGGAGTTCCAGTTTTCAGAATACTTAATGTGGGGAGGAAGAAAATTGTTCTCTGATACTTGTGCTTAAAGACCAGGCCGCTTTTCTTTATGATACTGTGGCCCGGCTGAAGCCTGATTTTCATGAAAAATGAAAAAGAGACTTTTTTAGGATGAGCTCATCTTTTCTCTTGTTAGTGAATGTTGGAGGCATAGTTTAAGATGGGCTCAGTGAAACTAAAGAAGCAATCCCTTTGTTTCAATGTTTCTGAAAGACCAGATCAGTCTTAATCAGTGTCAGAATATCCTGGTGTCGTTAGGCGGTAGTGCTGGTGCCAGTGTAGATGGCATGTGTGCATTTGTTTATGTGTGTGTGTGTGTGCCTTGGGGGATGGGAGGTCAGAGCTATTAATAAAACTGATTACTGGGTCCCCTTTGAACCTAATGAATTGGAATCTCTGTCAGAACAAGAAATCTGTATTTTTTGAATTGAAGTTCAGTTGATTTACAATATTGCATTAGTTTCAAATGTACAACAAAGTCATTCTGTTATATATCTTTCAGATTATTTTCCATTATAGGTTGTTACAAGATACTGAATATAGTTCCCCATGCTATACAGTAAATTCTTGTTGCTTATATGTTTCATGTATAGTAGTTTGTATCTGTTAACCTCATACTCCTAATTTACCCCCGCCCCTTTCCCTTCTGTAACCATTAGTTTGTTTTTTGTTTGTAACTCTACTTCTGTTTTGCACATGAATCCATTTGTATTATTTTTTACATTCCACATATAAGTGATGTCATATAATATTTGTCTTTCCCTGATTTCACTTAATACGGTATTCTCTAGTGCCATCCATGTTGCAGCAAATGACATTATTTCATTCTTTTTAATGGCCAAGTAATATTCCATCGTGTGTGTGTGTGCGTGCGCTGAGTAATATTCCATTGTATGTGTGTATGTCATCTTTATCCATTCTCTGTTGATGGACACTTAGGTTGCTTCAGTGTCTTAGCTGTTATAAATAGTGCCACCATGAAGACTGGGGTGCATGTATCTTTTTCAATCTGTGTTTTCTCTGAATATATGTCCAGGAATGGGATTGTTGGATTATACAGTAACTCAATTTTGAGTTTTTTAAGGAATCCTCATATTCTTCTCCATAGCGGCTGCACCAATTTACATTCTCACCAGCAGTGTAGAAGATTCCTTTTTCTTCATATCCTCTCCAGCATTTATTAGTTACTGACTTTTTTATGATATGGCCATTCTGACTAGTGTAAGCTGATGCCTCATTGTGGTTTTGATTTTCAATAAATCTGTATTTTTAAACAAATTCCCCAGGCAAATCTTTATATGTTAAAGTTGACAACCTTTGCATAGTTAGGGATCTATGCTAGGTTCTCACTGAGAAGGTACTGAAAGTTGCTATCAGACTCAGTTGAATTGTAGTAAATACTTATATTTTACTTAAGCATAAAAACCTATCTTATACTTTATATATCTTGTGGCTTTTCTATTAAAAAAGTCTTCTGATAATTATCTACACGTTAAATATCAATGAGTTTCCCTGGTGGCTCAGTCTGTAAAGGATCCACCTGCAATGTGGGAGATCTAAGTTCAAGTATCAGTGGAAACCTAACTATAAAGTACTGTGTCCAGAGAAAATAGACTTAAGATTCTTCTTAAAAAAAAAAAAACAAAGACCTACCCTTTTAGATACTGTACAAAGTTTTGCCTTCAGGATAAAAATTAACATATAACTTTGGGACATACTGGCCTTTTATTCTGCTCCTACAACAAGTCATCTTCTTGGGCAAAACCTTGCCTGTTCTTAAAGTGTAGGGAGGAATGCTTTGTCTTAGAGAGTGCCTGAAGATTTGCATTTTATAGATGGGTAGGATGAAGGGGTCAGAGAAGGCAATGGCACCCCACTCCAGTACTCTTGCCTGGAAAATCCCATGGACGGAGGAGCCTAGCAGGCTGCAGTCCATGGGGTCACGAAGAGTCAGACACGACTGAAGTGACTTAGCAGCAGCAGCAGCAGCAGCAGCAGGATGAAGGGGTATCCGACAGTGATCTCTACATACACATAGGATAAAGCAGTCTAGTCCCTTGCCTTTTAGATTAAAGTTATTAAAACATACCTGGTGGACAGAGGGAAAGCAGATTATGGGAAAGGACAATAAAGACCCACAGACAAAGATCTTCATTAGAGAGAAGGCTGACTAATCCAGGCAGCACATTTGACACAAGCAATGTGATACTTGGACGTGTCTTTGAGGAAATGGGTTATAATTGAAGGACTAAAAGCTATCATACTTGAAGAATACCAAAAGCTAAGTAGGCAGTTTCAGTTTGGGTGGTTTGATTTGGGTATAACAACAGAAAAGAACATTTTCTTTCAGTTTTCAGAAAGCATTGATGAGTTTGCAGTTATTAGTCATGAGATCTATAAACACATATAGTGGGGAGTATAGCTGTGGGTGGTCCACTCAGGCCCCATCTATTTGGAAGAACAGTAGGTGGGATCCAGACCTGAAATTGTGATCTTCTGACAGGTGGTAATAAAGGGATTATGAGGAATACATTTCCTGGGCAGAATAAGGAAACCTGGGATCCTTAGGTATACAATGAACACACATTTAGTGCTCAACTGATGTTTGTTGAATTAATATAAGTACACTGATAGAAAGATGGATGATGCTTTAATGGGTAAGAACAAAGGATATGGCCATTATAAAACTTAGCTTTTAAGAGTCATTTCTGAGAGTGACTCAGCCAGGAGAATTGATGGTGTGTAATTTACGAAGTAATAGAAGGGATAAAGGAAGAATCTTCTAAAGCAAGGATTGGCAAAGTGTTTGTAAATATTTTGGGCTTTGCAGGTCATAGGTCTTCACTGCCACTACTTAATTCTACTGTTAGAGGGCAAAAGAGCCTAGACAATGTCTAAGTGAATGAGCATGGTGGGGTTCTAACAAACATTGGCATCACCGACTCAGTGGGCATGAGTTTGAGCAA
Source organism: Bos taurus (assembly GCF_002263795.3). Taxonomy (NCBI): domain Eukaryota; kingdom Metazoa; phylum Chordata; class Mammalia; order Artiodactyla; family Bovidae; genus Bos; species Bos taurus. The sequence goes on along the minus strand of NC_037336.1, from coordinate 22,564,466 downwards.
ATTCCAGGAGATAGTGAAGGATTGGGAAGCCTGGTGTGCTGCAGTCCATGGAGGTGCCAAGAGTCAGACATGACTTAGTCACTGAACAACAACAAATATTGGGTTGACCAAAAAGTTCTTTTGGGTTTTTTTTGTAACATCTTGGAAAAGCTCAAGCAAACTTTTTGGCCAACCCAGTACTTCTAGTTTTACAAGTGTTTTAAAACGTTAAAATCATTCATAGTCCATAGACAATATAAAAAGAGGTGGCAGTGTTTACCACCCTGTACTCTAAACTAGCAAAGACAGAGAGGCCAGGTTTTCTAGGAGTATAACACCAATCACAGGGCTTCTCCATCTGCCTGATCCCCTCTCACAGAGGCTACCAGGTAATGCAGAACGGAACTGCCAATTCCTCCCCAGGATAGCAAGAATGGAGTGATTAGGACTAGGTAGGGAAAAATCAGTATTATCAACAGTTTTTTGATCAAAAAGAAAAAAGCAGAAGAAAGTGTGCAGGCACTTTGCTAACTAATGCAGTTGCTAAAGCATAAAGCATTTGGCAGTCACATTTTTGGAAGATGCTAACTCTAAGGGTGGATTGATCCGCTCATATTTATTAAATGTGGAATTTGAGTTGAGCCAAATAAAAACTGAGAGAATAAAATGAATTGAAGGGTTGTATCTAGATGTTCATACTTCTTTAAATTTTGCTTCAAATTATTATTTCAACTTATGAAGAAACCACTGATTATAGCTATTTACTGAGAGTAAAGTATACAGGGTAGAGAGCCAAGAGGTGGAAATTTGAGTCCCAGCTCTAGCAGTCAGCTGAAAGTCATTGGCAAGTGATTTGAAATTTCCAGACCTCTAGTTTCCTCTTCTTTAGGATTCGGGGCTTGACTGTGTAATCTATAGAGTGACTTTTTGACCGAAAATTCTATGTACAAATGTGTTTAAAATGTTCAGTCTAAAGTACACAGAATGGCATGTCCCTTTTATATAAGAACTTTTGGGAAACTATGAATATACTGTATTAAAAGTTGGAAGACAAAAAACTAAAAGGCAGCAAGGGGTGGGAAGAAGCAGAGTGGAGATGATGGGGGAAGAAACTAGACTTATTGAAATTTAGTTTGTAAACTTGGTTTATATTTGGATTTGGAACCATATGGATATTCTACATAATTCTAAAAATATTACAAAAGCATTCTCAAAAATTGGAAGCAAATGAACCTGTTTATGCAGTTGGTGGCATAATAGAAACTAATTCATGTAACTGTAAAACTCTGTAGTTTGATCACATCCTATTAGGATATATCCTAAGGACAGAACTAAAGTTTAAAAAACATTTTAAATAAGCATATTGTTGGTAACTTTGGTATTTTTATCCCAAATCTTATATGTGTATATTGTATATATATTTTGCTGCTGCTGCTAAGTCGCTTCAGTCGTGTCCAACTCTTCGCGACCCCATGAACTGCTGCCTACCAGGCTCCTCTATCCATGGGATTTTGTGGTGGTGTTCAGAAATGAAGTTTTCAGTCTGGGAAAAAAAAGAATGCAGTTATCAGACTGGTGAGATTAAGTACAATGTATAGACCAGAATTGAACTGGAGAGACTAGTATAGAATCATGATGTATTCTATCTTTAAAATTTTATTTTTCCTATCTCTCTTACTGAAAAGGTTTAGAAACAACTATCCATCCAGTAACATGCTAAGCACCCATTGTCAAAGCAAGACTTGCCCTCCCAGCCCAGGGAGACCTTTGCGTTTAGGTTCATTGAGTCCCCAGATCCCCTGTGTGTGGAGGAATCTCAAAGTAGCAAGAATCTGGCTGGAGAGTCATCAAGAGGAAGATTGCATTTCAAGGGGAATTGAATCATTCGTGGCTGTGGAGTGACCCTTGGACGGGTGACTGATGGGAATCGTGGCCAGACTTGTGGGTGAAGGTTGTGAGAGCTGAAGTGGGGCTGTTTCTGAAGGAAAAATCCGAGAGTTTTGGCCCAACTGAGAAGGAAAAGATTGTGAGAATGCCAATCCCAAACATTGCCAATTCTTAACATGAGCCACAGAGAACAGAAGGCCAGGGGAGGCAAGACCAGACCAACCTCACCTTAGCAGCCTCTACAAACAGCTCATAGTCAAATACGTGGACAGGGGGCCAGGTCTCGCTCCCTGAGTGAGGCCACACGGTTACCGAGCTGTCTATACTCCTTTGCCCACATGCTCAGACACCGTTCTGGAGCAGAGGAGGAAAGGGCACTGAAAGACTTTATTTTACTGACTTACATAAGCCAAGTCTGAGTTCCTTATGCACACGTATTGAACTGCTGGATCAAGATTACTGAATGGGACCAAACAACTTGTTCCCTCCCTGCAGCTTAATGATGGATGACTCTAAAGAGCAAGATCAATTATAGATAAAATCATAGGCCCATTTTTTTAAAACAAATCTGAATTGTAAGATAAGTTTTCCAGCTCACTATACACTTTATTAATAGAGTCATTAATAATTTTCCTCTTTAAAAAAAAACATTTACCAGTTGGCTGTTGTTCCCTTAGATGGTATCTGCTTATCAGCTAACTGAAACACACAGACACACACATTTTGTGTAGATGGTTTCTCAGACCATATATAGTGATCATGCCATGTCAGGGAGGGGCCAAGTACCTGTCCTCGAGGGGTTGAAAAGTCAGATGGCTGCAAGGACAGGTGACATGGAATGACCAAAGCCCACTGGATGAGGCTCTGGCAGACCGCGGGGGCCCCACCTGGTCTGTGGGAAGGGTGCCCATGTTCAGTTCTGTGGTGGCCAGACTTTATGAGAAAGTTAGAAGCCGAAACTTGTAACTGAAACCTGTTTCTTTAATGTTGGCAACTAGATAAACCAAAAAATCCACTGTGAGGGCCTAACATAACATGTCTACAAGCTAGATTTAACTCAAGGGCCTGGGATCAGTAACTTTGGATTTAATCCAGTTAAAGGCACTTGGCACGTGGGAAACTGAGGCCCAGAGGGCCTGTGACTTGCCTAGCTCTTTAGTCACATTTTAACTACCTTAAAGTTTGTATTGTTTTCAAAACAAAATATTATATGTGAAATGGTTCAAAATTCAAAAGAGACGTGAGGTATAAAATTATTTAATGCCTAGATTAGCAACAAGTGTTTGAATTTTTTTTTCAGGGATATCCTATGAAACTCTATGCTCCTTTTTGTGGCTAAATTTTTGTTTTTAATAAAAATGTCTTATTAGCAGATGGGATGGAGAAGGCAATGGCACCCCACTCCAGTACTCTTGCCTGGAAAATCCCATGGATGGAGGAGCCTGGTGGGCTTCAGTCCATGGGGTCGTTAGGAGTCGGACACGACTGAAGCGACTTAGCAGCAGCAGCAGATGGGATCATTTTTCTGTGGTGATGGTGGTTTAGTCGCTAAGTTGTGTCCAACTCTTGTGACCCCATGGACTGTAGTTCACCAGGCTGCTCTGTCCATGGGATTTCCCAGGCAAGAATACTGGAGTGGGTTGCCATTTCCTCCTTCAGGGTATCTTTCTGACCCAAGGATCGAAACCCCAGTCTCCAGCATCTTCTTCACTGGCAGGTGGGTTCTTTACCACTGGGCCACCTGAGCCCCCAGGGAGGCCTGTTCATTTTTTGTAGAAAACCAAAAAGAATGTAAAAGCAATTTATTAGAAATAATAGGAGAATTGAACAAGATGGATGGGTATAAGATTATTGTATAAAAGCCAACTGTATACCAACTTTAAAAAGCCAACTTTTTACACCAGCAACAAATACCTAGAAAATATCTGGCAAGGGTAAGAAAATATCAAGTGCTCAGGAATTAATAAAAGATATACATGCTGCTGCTGCTAAGTCGCTTCAGTCGTGTCCGATTCTGTGCAACCCCATAGACAGCAGCCCACCAGGCTCCCCCGTCCCTGGGATTCTCCAGGGAAGAACACTGGAGTGGGTTGCCATTTCCTTCTCCAATGCATGAAAGTGAAAAGTGAAAGTGAAGTCACTCAGTTGTGTCCGACTCTTAGCGACCCCATGGACTGCAGCCCACCAGGCTCCTCCATCCATGGGATTTTCCAGGCAAGAGTACTGGAGTGGGGTGCCATCAAAGTCTATATGGAGAAGTATAAAACAGTGTATCTTTAATATATAATGAAAGTGATAAATGAGGCATTAAATGAAGACCTGAATGAAGAGATTAACTGTGTTCATACGTAAGGAGATTCATTATTGGAGATACCATGTCTTCTCCAGTTGGTGTATAAATTCAGTGCAATTCCAATCAAAACCTCAATGGATTCTTCTCATGAATCATTGAAAGCTGATTCTCTTACAGTATTTTCACGCAGGTTCATCTGTATTTTTGGTGATTTTGGTGAAGTATTCATGCCTTAAAGAATAAGGCACTATCTTTTGCTTTCTGTTTTTTCCTTACACATTTCTGATGTACATGTTTGTAATATCTGTTCATCTCAAATCTAGATTGAGCATCTGATTAAATAACAACGGCTCTGCAGCTATTATTTTGGACAAAGGGTCCTTTAATTTTGTCCGGTTTCATCCTCCACAAATTATCAACTTAAGGACACTGTAAAATAATTAAATTTGGGGAAGTTGCAGTCCCTTTTCCATGTTTCCTAGAAATCCTCTTGGTCTTATATGTAATCATCAGTCTTGACATCACAAGAAAATTCTGAGTAGGGTTCATTCTGCTTCTGTGGGGTGAATGTAACAATTCATTATTCAAATTACATTGATGCAGGTTTATTGCTCTTATTTGTTTTTCTTCACATTGTGTGTGAAAATGTGAATAGGAAGTATGGTTATGCATATTCAGAGGCATGTGAATCTCAGCTAAATTTTCCTGTCTAACTTGGGCTGGAGTAGTGAGTGGTTCCAGGAAATGGCTTCAGCTATAATGGTGGTGATGTTCCCACCCATATGGGACGAGGTGAGTGGGCTCGCAATCTGAGGGAGAAGGTGGGTGGAGAGTCCTAGCTGGATGGTGGGACTCAGATACCCAGTTATGTTGTATTTTAATATAAAAGCATGCAATTTAAAAACCAAGTATCTTGCTATGAAGTCTTCTTAAATCTTAAGCAATAATAAAGATCAAATATGTGAGGAAGCCATATTCTCACTGCTATCTTATCTATAAAAAATGTGTGACTTACAAGTCCATTAGTAAGAGGTGGACCTCATTTTTTAAACAGAAGTTACTTTTCAACTAAACTATGTTGACATATGTTAGTTTCAGGTGTACTACATAGTGATCTGACATTTTCAGACATTATGAAATGATCACAATGATAAGTCTAGTAACCATCTGTCCACATACACAGTTATTACAGCACTGCTGATCATAATTCTTATGCTGTCTATTAAATCCACTAAAAGTTACTTTTGTAAGTGTACAGAGCACAGATTGCCAAGTAATGTGAGCAGTGTGATCCTATAAAAAGCTTCCTTTAAATTTATGAGCATAAAGATGTGGAAGGATACCAAAAGTATCTGAGAGGAGGATGGAATTGCTGAGGAGTATGTTGGGGAGATACTTATTATTTGTATATGTCTTTATTATATTCTTTGTTAAAATGAATATTTTACTTATGTAAATAAGGTAATACATTTAAGATGAAGCATCCTTTTCTCCACATTTTTATTATAAACACTTTCAAACATATAACAAAGTTGAAAGAATTTCACAATAAATATCTGTATACCCACCATCAATCCACCTCATTTTTGACGCATTTCAGAATACAGTGATATCAGTACACTACCCTCCTGAGTAATTAAGCATGGATATCATTAATTAGAATTTTGCATTTGTTTACAGTTTTCTGCAGTGCCTGTTTGATTAGAGAAGTAATACATATTCATCAGAGAAAATTGAAAATTATACATAAAAATTTTATAATTCTATCAGTATCTATTTGTATGAGGTATTATACTTTGTACTTTGCGAGCACCATCTCATTTAATCCCTTCCCAAGCCTTAATAAGTAGCATGACCCCTATTTTGCAGATAAGGAATTTGTAAGCAAGTGGCTATAATTCTCACAGTGGTAGAATTAGAATATGCACCAAGCACGTCCCAGCCGCTCACCTGTCATTACATGTGGCCCTCCTGCCTTGATTCCATCCCACCTCACTCTGAGATAAACGCTGGTGACTCTTCCGGACCCTTTTCTAGATGTTTGTGTTTCCACAAAAGTATTTTTTTTTTTTTTTCACAAAAATAGCTTTACATTGTGTGTATTACTTTGGAACTAGCTTTTTTCCATCTTGGCAAACCTTTTTTCACATCTTATTAATGGCTATTGAACATTCTGCTGAGTGACGATACAGTATCTTATAACTGCTTTATTGCTGAATATGTTTCCAGTTTTTGTTATCAACTGTTGAGGGTATACATCTCCATACATACTATCAATAGTAATTATATCCTTAGGTTCACAAGTGAAATCAGGGGGTCAGATTGTGTGTAGTTTCCACTTTTTGGGGGTCAGATATGATGCATGTTTTTATTTGTGTTGTGCTATGTGACTTCAGTCATGTCCGACTCTTGCGACCCCATGGACTGTAGCCTGTCAGTCTCCTCTGTCCATGTGACTCTCCAGGCAAGAACACTGGGATGCATTGCCATTTCCTTCTCCAGGGGACAGTTAGCGACTAAACAACAACAAAACAGTTATAGGCCAGCATCAGATCGCCAGTGGCTCTATTTGAAGGGGCAGTTGATGTCGCATCTTCTTGGCCCACCATTGTGTGCTATCCTGAAACTGATGGTGTGTGTGTAGTTTCTACTCTGAAGACAAATTCCCAAATTTGTATTTCGGAAATTGCTTTTATCAAACTCCTCCTACCAGTAATATATATATATATATATATATATTATATATATATGTATGCATGTATGCCCAGCAGGTCTTCCCCATCCTAGCCAGGGCTGGCATGAAATACACAATTAAAATCTTTTCTAGTTAGATAAATAAAGCATTTATGCTTTGTTTGGCATTCTTTAGATTAATGAGGTGGGACCCATGTTCCCACACTTATTCATTGTTTAGTTTCTCCTTTCACATTCTGCTTGTTTGTGTTTGCACAGTTCAATTTTAAGTTAGTCTCTTGAATAAGAATTTAAAACCATTCAATGTGAAAGTCTACGTTAAGACTGAAATTTTATTTTTCACTCAGAGTTTACTTTCTGAGAAGCGTGGTAAAGGCAGCTACACTGGGAGTAGAAAGCAATAGCAGAAAGGTTTATGTTTTCCTCTTGGTGACAGATAAATCTCAGATTACTGTGAAGGAAGGAAGCATTTTAGGATTCATTTGTACAGAGCTTCTCAAGTGACTCAAGTGGCCATGGAGACCTGCCTACACCAACCACAAGGGCAGAGGTTTGGCTAATTGATGGTTGGCTTTGAAGCAGCCTGTGGCCCTGAGTGTCCTTCATGGGGGCAGAGGACATTCATTGCCTGGGAAAGGGGAGGAAGACTGAGTGTGGGCGAAGAAGCAGTCATGGAGTTGGAGAGCAGAGAAGAGAGGGCTAATAGTTTAGCTTCACCTTTTCTGATAAGTACACCTCATCTTTTCTGTCTGCCCTGCTTGATGGTGAGAAAAATCAAAGCTGTGCCCCACCGTGGGGCCCCAAGTCCTGTCTCCACACTAGTGGGGTGACCCAGTGGCTCCCACTATGTGTGAAGTGTCAGAGGACAGGGGAGCCTGACACAGTAAAGTACAGTTGGTCAGAATTCACTATGGTCTCAACAATGCTTCCCTGGCCTCAGTGGGCTTCCCTGGTGTCTCAGAAGGTAAAGAATCTGCTGGCATGCAGAAGACCCAGGTTCGATCCATTGCTCGGGAAGATCCACTGGAGAAGGGAATTGCTACCCACTCCAGTATTCTTGCCTAGAGAATCCCATGGACAGAGGATCCTGGTGGGCTACAGTCCATGGGATCACAAAGAGTCAGACACGACAGAGCAACTAACACACACTTTATTTGATGATGCTTATTCTCCATGGAAGTATGATAGTGAAACACAAGTTACAGGAGAAAAAGGATCTGAAGAAACAACTTCATGTTAATTCTGGTGTACCATGAGTGATGATATTTTTACTCCTTTCTCTTTTTCTTAATTTCCATAATGAGCACAGTTACATATATAAAGGAAATACTGGTAAATCAAATTTAAAAAACCTCCCCCCTAGTAAGACTCTCCTGCTGAATTAGGTTCAAGAAATAGGAAAGTTTTTCATCTCGATGCACAGAAGTTGCAGCCTGTGAGTATAGGTTCTTCTGTATTGGTAATTAAACTTTAAGAGAGAAGGAAGCAGGTTAGTAGCAGGAGTAATTTAAAGCCAGAACTGAGTATTCCAGATCCCCCCAGTCCTTGTGTGGATCATGTGACTGGCAGCCAGAGGAAGACCTGCTGAAATCTGTTAACATTTCGCCCCAATCCAAAGTGGCCCTTTGCTTATAGACTTGAATCCACATTCACTGAGATTAAATTATCTTGAATTCACTAAAAGGTTCTGGAAGGAGAGTTTACACAAAGGGAAACTTGCCTAATGAGACATCATTTCCCTTCATCACTGATCCCAGAAGGTGAAATTTTATTTATAAAATACAGAGTCACAGATATAGAAAACACATGTATATTTACTGAGGAGGGGGAGGGGAAGGGATAAATGGGGCAATCAGGATTGACAGATTGACATATACAAACTACTGTATATAAAATAGGTAACTAATAAGCACAGGGAAGTCAACTCAGCACTCTGTAATGGGAAAAGAATCTAAAGAGTGGACATATGTATATGTGTAACTGATTCACTTTGCTATACACTTGAAATTAACACAGCCTTGTAAATCAACCATGTATCAATTAAAAAAAGACAAGCCGGTCCCTCCAGTGAGCTGAGTAATATCTGAGGAGAAAGGGCCAGAGAGTAAAAGGGGCCTGAAGTGGGCATGGAAAAGTTCTTGAAAACTGAAAAAATGGTACCATTTTGTTGGCTTGATATTCTTGGCATGTTCATTAGTCTATAAAAAGGGCCTTGCCAATGTCATAAGTCGAGTTCTAAAAGCCTGAGGCTTTTAAACTTGAAGGAGTACAGCAAAGGACGGACCTCACACAAAATATATCACAAAAAGTGACAAAAGTTGATTAATTACTCATATTAAAACTAATTTGCGGTAATGGTATTAACATTCTGAAGCTAGCTATTTCCTTCAGTTTGCTGCTTGTCATTGGGAACCTCTCTTTCTTCTTTGTTCATTTCTTAAAGGAACCATCTTTCATTTTCCCACTTTTTTGTAACCTGTTTCCTTTAAAAAAAAAAAGAAATATAAGGACTATAAATATCTGAGATTCACTTATCTAACCAAGATTTCCTTCTTGACAGAGGTTCTTCAAGAACTCAGTTGCGAAAGTGAGTTACATGTTTGAATTGAAATCTGGAATTACTAAAGAAAAAATAATTTAAAATAGCAGGTTCCTTTCTTGGGCTGAATGTTCGAAACAAATCTTTTAAGCAGGACATGTTAAGGACATGACCTGATATCAATTTCTGTTTCCTTTCCTCCAAATTTTAATTAATTCTACTTAAGAAAAGTCTTCTTGAAGCTGTATGGGTTACCAGCAAGTGTTCTCCTTCCAAAAATTATCTTTCATATGCCTATAAATGATATAGATGCTCAAACTTAAAAAATAAAAAGTACTTATTCATAGTGTCTTATGGGGAATTAAAGATAGTGATTATTTTTACATCTTGGTGAAGGCATTTCTGTTCTCCCCTGGTGTGAGTGATGTAGTATGAAGCTACCTCCTCTTTTGTGCTCCAATTGCCTGGGACAGCAGTGTCCTCACATAAATAGCATTAGGAGCTCTGTATTGCACTATTTCTTTTTGAACCATTGGCCAAAACTTGCTGTCTTCCAATGAGCTGAATTTTCCAAATATGTTCATGGAACACAAGTCCCAAAGGAGGGACACTGTCCCACAAAAACAAAAAACAACACCAAAAAAAAAAAAAAAAATCTGTCTGCTCAGCTAATTTGGGAAGATAACGAGAGTGAACATTAAGTAAGCTTAATATTTTCTACTTAAACTTGAATGCCAGTGATTGTCCACGTCAAACTGGTGTTGGTTGATAAGAATGATTTGTCTTACCTTCAGCTTTTAAATGGAGAAGGCAATGGCACCCCACCCCAGTACTCTTGCCTGGAAAATCCCATGGATGGAGGAGCCTGGTAGGCTGCAGTCCATGGGGTCGGTAAGAGTCGGACACGACTGAGCGACTTCACTTTCATTTTTCACTTTCATGCATTGGAGAAGGAAATGGCAACCCACTCCGGTGTTCTTGCCTGGAGAATCCCAGGGACGGGGGAGCCTGGTGGGCTGCCATCTATGGGGTCGCACAGAGTCAGACACGACTGAAGCGACTTAGCAGCAGCAGCAGCAGCATTTAAATGGCTGCCATGCAGTGACTCCTGTGTAAGGTATTTGCCACCTGGTCCTAACCAACTCCTTCCTGCTGAAACAGTCTTCCTCACAGACCTGACCATTGTCACCTCCACAGATTCTGATAAGGCTAACAAAGCCAGATGGCTGTTAACAACCCTGTAGTAACTCTGGTTCACATCTGCTGGTGGGATAAAACCCTCTGAATTTTCAATTCTATCTGTGGTACAGCATTAGTCATGAGATCTTACTTTCTTTTCCAAGAAGCTTTTCAAGTGAATATTTCATGAACAGAGCAGCCTGGTCGAAGGATACAGTCTTTCAAGATAATCTGGAGTCGGATCACAGAGTCTGAATAGCTAAGTTTACTTGTAGACTTGCCATAAAATTTGAAATTGGACAGTTACTTAAACTTGCTGGGCCTCAATTTCTTCACCTGTAAAATGGGAATAATGATGGGACTTACTTTATAGGGTTGTTCTGAATGTTAAATAGAGCATAGTTACATCAGAACAGTTACTTAGACATACTTAGCAATAAATAAGTAGCAGTCATCATCAGAGCTTTCCAGATAGCTCAGTAGTGAAGAATCTGCCTGCCAATTCAGGAGACATGAGTTTGACCCCTGGGTCTGGAAGATCCCCTGGAGAAGGAAATGGGAAACCATTAGAGTTATCATCATCAGCATTATTGCATTCTCAGAAGCTGAGGTTGGGGTTTGCAGTCGCCTGATACTGCCTTTGAGGGTGTGTTTATAACTAGATCTTTCTTGTCCTTTTGGAAGGCATGATGCTTTCAATAGCCATATGACACCAAATCATATGAGTCTTGAGGATCTGTTGTGGAAATCATAGCACGTTGGAGTTGGAAAGGACTACAATAGCAATCAAGTCCCACTCTCATTTTATAGATGTACAGGTTCAGGTAAGGTGACTTTTCCAAAGCTCCCCCCCACCATTAGCTGCAGATGGAGTTGATAAGAGAACCTAGGACTCCACTCCAGGGGTGTAGGACAGTGATATTAGTTATCTTGTCTTCTGCTTGCATTTGTGGATTGTTTCATAACTGAGGTTAACCTTCCCGAAGCATAAAGAAGCACTATAAGAGGAGAGGAAGGGAAACATGGTGGAAAAGACATTTTAGAGCCAGAGAGCTCTGTGTTGCTATCCTGGTATGTGACTGTGTAGTGACCTTCTGTGACTTTCACTACCATTGTGTGTTTGGAGATACTAATATTTGCTTTTCAGCATTACTGAGAGGACTGAATGAGAAAATACATAAAACTACTCTGAATGTAGTAGCTTCTCAATAGATGGTAATTATCATTAAAATTTATTGTTAATGGAGTTTTAATAGATAAGTACCAGTGCCATTAACAGTTACCTGATAATAACAGAGTTGGAAAGGGATTGTGAGACCTACTTAATCTAATGCTTCTTGAACAGGATCATACACAGTGGAGGGTAAGTAGCCATGTGCAAAAGTGAATGAAATGGAATGTCATTTAGGAGTGTTGATTTTTTTTTTTTTTTTTTTTTGAGGAAATTTTCAGAGGTCAGTCATTGAAAAGATTTTAAAAATTACATGGATAGTCTATGGAATAACATTCAAAGTTAACAAACATTTCTTTTTTTTTCCCTTCCTTTATTTTATTTTTTTTAATCAATTTATTTATTTTTTGGAGGCTAATTACTTTACAATATTGTGCTTCTTTAAGAAGAAGCATGGAACTTGAAACAAATTTTAATTTTGCAGCAGACTGCTCTGAAATATACTATGAACCTCCCAGTGCAGATTCCAGAATGCTCACTTGGCATGGCTATTGGGGATAGTTGGATGGAAATGCTTGAGAATCATTAATTTAACCTGTCATCTTACTGCTGGGTGATAAATCTAATCATCTAAGGAAAGACAGACTGAGATGATATGTTCCTGGTGCTGCCAAGCTCCCCTTGCAAGTGGTGTGGTGGTGAAGCAATGACAGTCGGGTGAGGTTGGCTTTCAGAAGCCTTCCTGGGCTCCAGACCCACACATCTGCTTCCCTCACCTTTTATTCTCACTTCTAAAAGTCCAGTCCTCAGTTCTGGGATCTGTTTGAGGTGGCATTTATTCTTTGTGTCTGCCAATCATCGGTCTTTCCTTCTGCTGGTAACGACGACTGATTTTCTCTACCCTCCCTCCCTCAGCCTATGAGTCTTGGATGGCAGTACTCCTGACTGCTGGGGCCACATGACCCAAACCTGACCTGAATTTGTTCCTTTCTTTCCTGGTTCCTGTGGTGCTTTCTCCCCCTGAACTTGAGGCTGTGATGATGTCAGCCTCGAGTTCCCTGTTAGCGAGGAAGTGACATAAATTAAGTCCTTGGTTTTGCTTTCATCCAAAGTTGTGGGATTTGAGTTTTCTGTTGTTTGTGTCATTCTGTATTGGTATTTACCCTTGGCTTTTCCACCCTCGTTAGTTACCAGAACTATTTGCCCTTCTTTATCTTGAACATAAATTATGTATTCTTTTTTATGATTCAAAATTTTTATAGATTATATCCCATTTAAAAGTATTATAAAATCTTAGCTCTATTACCTGCGCTGTATAATATATCCTTGTAGCTTGCTTGTTTAAACTCAGTGGTTTGAACTTTTTAATCTCCTACTGCTATTTTGCCCTTTCCCCATTCCTTCTCCCTACTGGTAACCACCAGTTTGTTCTCTGCATCTCTGAGCGGTTGTATTTTGTTATAGGCGTTTTTTTTTGTTTGTTTGTTTGTTCTTTATTCTACATGTATTTATTTTATAATTTTATTTATTTATTTTTGACTGTGCTGGGTCTTCGTTGCTGTGAGGGCTTTTCTCTAGTTGTGGCAGGTGGGGGCTACTCTCTACTTGTGATGCGTGGACTTTTCATTGCAGCGGCTTCTCTTGTTGCAGAGCATGAGCTCTAAGGTGGCTGGGCACCAGTAGTTGCAGCTCTTGGTCTCCAGAGCGTAGGCTCAATAGTTCTGGTGCATGGATTTGGTTGCTCTGTGGTGCGTGGAATCTTCCTGGACCACAGATTGGACCTATGTCTCCTGCACTGGCAGGTGGAGTCTTTCCCACTGAGCATCAGGGAAGCCCTAGATGCCATATTTAAATGATAACATATAGTATTTGTCTTTCTTTGTATGATTTATTTCACTAAGCATAGCACTCTTCGGGTCCATCTGTGTTGTTGCAAATGACAGAATTTCATTCTTTTTTATGATTGAGTAGTGGGGTCGCACAGAGTCGGACATGACTGATGCGACTTAGCAGCAGCAGCAACAGCAGTATGCCATTGTGTGTATACCACATCTTCTTTATCCATCTGTTGGACACTTAAGTTGTTTGCATATCTTGGCTATTGTAAATAATGCTGCTGTGAACATTGGGGTACATGTAAAATCTTTTGAATTAGTGTTTTTGTTTGGATATATACTCAGGAGTGGAATTGCTGGATCATATGGTAGCTCTATTTTTAGTTTTTTTGAGGAACATCCATATTGTTTTCCATAGTGGCTGTACCAATTTACATTTCCACCAACAGTGTCCATGGGCCCTCTTTTCTCTCCATCCTTGCCAACATTTTTTATTTGTTATCTTTTTGATGATAGCCATTCTGACAGGTGTGAGGTGATACTTCACTATAATTTTGATTAGCATCTCTCTGATTTGTGATATTGAACATCTTTTCATGTGCCTGTTGCCATCTGTATGTGTCTTCTGACCATTTTTAAATCAGTTTTCTTTTATATTGTGATGTATGAACTGTTTATATACTTTGGATACTAATCCCTTATTGGTCATATTATTTTCAAATATTTTCCCCCATTTACTAGATTACCTTTTTGTCAATGGTTTCCTTTGCTGTGCAAAGGCTTTTATTTAAGTCCTATGTGTTTATTTTTGCTTTTGTTTCCTTTACCATAGACAGATCAATACATACAAACACACACACATATATATTCCTACAATTTATGTCAAGGAGTGCTCTGTGTGTGTTTTCCTCTTAAGAGTTTAGTAGTATCCAGTCTTAGATTTAAGTTTTTAATCCATTTTATTTTTGGGTATGGTGTTAGAGAATGTTCTAATTTCATTCTTTTACATGTACCTGTCCAGTTTATGCAGTATCACTTATTGAAAGGCCTATATTTTCCCCATTGTATATTCTTGTCTCCTTTGTCATAGATTAATTAACCATAAGTTTTTGGATTTATGTCTGGACTCTCTATTCTGTTGTCTTGATCTGTGTGTCTGTTTTTGTTCCAGTGCCATACTGTTTTGATGATTGTGGCTTTGTTGTGTAGTTTGAAGTCAGGGTGCATGATTCCTCCAGCTCTGTTCTTCTTCCCTAAGATTGTTTTGGATGGATATTGGGGTCTTTTCTGTTTCCATACAGATTTTAAAATTATTCTCATTCTGTGAAAAATACCTAAAACAGTTGAGCTTTGAGTTAACTCTTAAACAGGAATAAGGGTTTTCCAAGTGGACCTAAGCATGCAGTCCTTGAAACTGGAACAGTATGTTCCAAACACACATGGCTAGTTCAGGAGCTAGAAGCAGTCATAGTTGCAAAACACAGAATAACAAAATTCAAGTAACAGGTTCTGTTTCTCTTTATAATCACTATATTATCTTTGAGAATCTACTGTAGGCAGTTCTTGCTTTGCACAGTTCCCATGGAGACAAATATCAGTTACCACAACTTAGTTAAATTACACCAGCCCTTCAGTGATGGGGTTGAAACTTCAGTTACCAGTTTAGTATATTAACTATGATGAATTGCATGAAGTACGGACCTACACTGTGGGCTTTTGAGTCCACAAGTCACAGTATAAATAATAGGTACAGATCATGGTCAGTGACCAATCGTGATGCTTTTTTAAAACCCTTTGGTAATTCATCACTGTGAACGTCAGCCCATGCACAGACAGTGAAATGTGTGGTTGTGTTGTGTCCTTGTTGTCCAGTGATAATCCACATGACAGTTACAAAAACGGATAATCAAAGGGGAAATCGGCTGGCAAAGAAGAAAGTGCTACACAGAAATGAAAATAATACTGGATATGAAATCCAGATCTAACCTGAACAGAGATCATAGAAGAAATAGCTGACCACGCAAATGTTGACACTGCATCATTTGAGACTCTAGATACACAGCCAGAGAAACTCAGTGAAGGTGAATTTACTGACATTAATGAGGCAAGTGGCTGTGATGAAAAATATAAAGATGTCCCAGAGGAAGTGGCACCAGTAAAAACTCCACATTAAAGGAACTCTTGGAGATATTTCATGACACTGAAAAAGTAAAGGAAAAAATGTTGGAAGTTCATCCAAACTTAGGAAGGAGTATAACAGTTTGTCAAGGCATAGACAGAAATGCTCATTTCAGATCATCAGTGCTAGGACAAGAATTCAAGTGCCATTTAAAGTACTTTTGATACTTAAAAAAATTTCTTTATTGGAGTACACTTGCTTTCCAATGTTATATTAATTTCTGCTGTGCAGCAAAGTGAATTGGCTATAGGTATACACATGTCCCCTCTTTTTTGGATTTGTTTCCTATTTAGGTCACCACAGAGTAGTGTCCCCTGTGCTATAGAGTAGGTTCTTGCTGCTGCTGCTGCTAAGTCGCTTCAGTCGTGTCCGACTCTGTGCGACCCCATAGATGGCAGCCCACCAGGCTCCCCGTCCCTGGGATTCTCCAGGCAAGAATACTGGAGTGGGTTGCCATTTCCTTCTCCAGTGCATGAAAGTGAAAAGTCAAAGTGAAGTCGCTCAGTCGTGTCCGACTCTTAGCAACCCCGTGGACTGCAGCCTACCAGGCTCCTCTGTCCATGGGATTTTCCAGCCAAGAGTACTGGAGAGTAGGTTCTTATTAGTTATCTGTTTCATACACAGTGGTGTATATGTGTTAATCCCAATCTCCCAATCCATCCCACTCCTTTTCCTCTTTTGGTAATCATAAATTTGTTCTCTAATCCGTGACTGTATTTCTGCTTTACAAAGAAGTTCATCTATACCATTTTGATATTTTTTTAAACAAAGAAATAAAGCACCTTTAATTCATGCTGTTTACATTAGTTTAAATTGCAGCTTACTAAGTATTAATTGTATTATTCTTCATTCATAGCCCATAATAAGATCTTTTAAACATTCCAGTCAAAAAGTTTAAAAGTCACAGAAGAATCATACTTTTCCTCACTGATTATGAAGATTGTTTTGCATGGTTTCTGCTTGTGTGGTTGTTTTTCAGTCCCACAATATTGCTGCCAAAACTTGGCTTCTGTTCACCGGTGCTGAATAGAAACACAGAAGACAGAGTTTTGGGTGAAGTAGAATAGAGTAGGTTTTACTTCTTTGCCAGGCAAAGGGGGCCATAGCAGGCTAATGCCTTCAAAACTGTGTGATGCACTCAGTTCTTGATCAACGTGATCAACGCCAGTTCTTGGATTGGTTGGCATCAAGGCGAAGTTTCAGGCATCATCAGCCTTCTGGTCTCAGCTAGTCTAAGGTCTGTGTTCTTGTGGCCATCAGTTTTCATCTAGAGGGGTCTGCTTCCTGTAGAAAACAACTTAGGAATGTGTGTCAGGCCTTTTTCTTTCAGGTAACTTCCTAGTTAGGAAGTGATTCTGCTAGGTGGCAGAATTCTAGTCTAAATTGTTGCCAGTCCCCCAGCCCAATAGCTGTTCTTTGTTTCCACATCTTCACATTTCCCAATTATTAACTCTGGAACAAGCATTTTAGTTCAAAAGACAAGACCATGATGGCTTGTTCATGGTTTCGATACCATGCAAAGCAAGAACGGCTTGTATTTAAATGTGAGAAGGTGTAGTACCGGAGGAGCTGAGGATATAAACTGCTCCTGAAGTGAGCTTGAACAGTATTGAATCATTTCAAATTTACTTATGTGATAAACACATTTAGTGTATTGACTGTACAACTGGGGATTGTCTGAGTTAACTTCCATTCAACAAATGTTTATTAAAGGATAAACAATATAAATGTGCTAATTTGAAGCTCCCGTAGATAACACTGAAACTCAGCAGTAATCACAGCAATTGTTTAGAACTTAGAGTGAGAAAAGGTGTTTTTGTTTTATTCTGTTTTTTGTGGTGAGAGAAGTAGTTTGTCACTGACATTGCTTCAACTCACTGACTCATAGGGATATTAAAAAGTAGACTCAATTTTAGTTAGTTTTATTGTTTTACTTTCAGTAGATTTGCTTACCTTAGTGCCTGTGCCTGAATGGGCCATTCCTGCCACCCTGGTGTTGGCACATCACTGAAAATATCCTGAGAAGCACAATGGAGTGAAGCGTCATCAGAAGACAGTAAAAACTGAAAAGCATTTTGTAGAGGAACTGATGGAGAGGGCCTGAGCTAGGGTGGTCCCGATGGAAATTAGCTTAATTTAGGCTATTGGTCTTCATAATGTAGTTAAGTTTAATCCCCACCTGATATGACCACTGTCTCTTAAAATTTCCACCACAGCTCATTTCTATCAGACGCATTTTTTTGTAGTTGGCATTGCTGATTACTTTTGAACTTTCCTTGAACTTAACTGTGAACTTGGGAATTGCCCATCCATTTGTCCCTGAACTTCCAGCTTTTCCCATATCCAGTGATGTGTACATTAGTATGTGTACAGTAGCCATACCCCTAGTTTGGTTTGATTGTCTAAACTATCTAGCCTATTATACTTATCATCATTAGTGAAACGGATTCTAGAATCCCCTAATACACAACATCTTTTAAAATACCCTACCAGTTGAGCCTTGAACAATAGGGATTTGAACTTCATGAGTCCAGTACTCAGGTTTTTTTCAGTAGTAAATGCTACAGTACTATACAATCGACAGTTGACTGAATCTAAGAATGTTGAACCAGCAATATGGAGCACTGACTGTATGTTATTCGTGGATTTTTTGACTTCACAGAGGGTTGGTGCCCCTGACCTGGTGTGGATCAACTGTAATTTTTAAAGACAGGAACTTGCCCCAACCCACCTTGTCTTCCTGAAATGACTATACCTATTTTCGTTTTTAGGTCATCATTCTCCAATAACTGCTTATAGATTTGATTCTTCCGTCACATATATTTTAATTGTATATCTGAATGTCCCAGAAAAAGTTCAATAACAACAACAGCAATACAGAAGTCTCGAGTTATAATAATGTAGTTAAGCCAGAAGTCCAAACTCAGACTGCAGATGTACAAATCTCATTTTCATATACAGTAGAAACTCCTTGGGAAGCTTTAGCTATACCTATTACTTGGTTGCCAAAAAAATTTTTTTTATAAAAGAATATTTTCTAAAGTTTCACAAAAGAAATTTTACCTTTTGGGAGTAACAAAAACTGAGGTGGTGACATTTAGGGAATTAAACTGTAAAATGAGTTAAGTTTGGGGTATACTGAACTTTTGCATTAAGAGTTGTTTGAATGCAGAAACAGCTTAATGTCTTTCTGGAGTAAAATGAGTTTGGGATTTTTTTTGAAAAATGCTAATGCAACATATTATAAAAATTTCCCATATCGTTAGATGGAAGCAGCTAAAATAATGACAAGACTTCTGGGAAGGCCTACAGTGCTCTTGGAAGAATTGATCATGTTTTCCAGTGTGAACTTTGCTCTGGGTGCTGTAACTGCTAGAGGCAAAATGTGAAACTACTTTTATTGCAGAGAGGAGGAGGACTAATATTAATAAACACAAGAAAAGACCAAAGAAGACCTCTGAAATTCACAATAAATGTATCAATACAGTATGGAGTCTGAGGTGAGACTATGACAGTATGAGATAACTCCACAAAACTCTTATAAAAAATGTGGCTCACTGATTTTTGTTGAAATTAACCATTTCATCCAAGTCAAGCTATTCCCAGATTGGTGAAATGTGTTAGGAAATTACAAGTGGCACCATACTTTCAAAAGGGGTCTTAGAGATACCTCCAGTGTGTTCTGTGTCCCTCTGCTTCAGTTCAGTTCAGTCGCTCAGTCGTGTCCGACTCTTTGTGACCCCATGGACTGCAGCATGCCAGGCTTCCCTGTCCTTCACCATCTCCTGGAGCTTGCTCAAACTCATGTCCATTGAGTCGGTGATGCTATCCAACCATCTCATCCTCTGTTGTCCCCTTTCTTCTCCTGCCTTTAATCTTTCCCAGCATCAGGGTGTTTTCCAATGAATCAGTCTCTCTGCTTAGGTAGGCAATATTAATTTCTGCTGGGGACACTTTTACTGCCGAGTTTTTGTCATCTCATGGTCTTTATAATGAAGGGGTACTTGGAATCCCAGACATGCCTATAGAGAGGCTTTGAGAAGGAAACTGCTTGGGATGGAGTTAGTAAAATCAGATACAATAGATGGAATGGATTAAAGGCAGGAACTAGGGGATCATGTAGGGAAATTTAGAAAGATTTTTTAGAAAGGTTATTTTGTTTGTGGTATATTCTTGAAACATTTGACACACTATTGAAACTTATCCTGTTACTTAACATGGAGGATTTTGAGAATAAGCAGGTTCACTGGCTACAGAGGTATGGATAGCCAAGCACTGACTGAGCAGATAAAGCTAGTGCAATTCTCAGGCTGAGTGATTATGTGTTTATTACTAATCTTGTAGTCATCACCTTGGGAAGCATAGAAACATTACAAAAATAAAAATACCAAATGTGCCCTTTTCAGATATTAAAATCTGAATCTTTTACAAGGTGTGGTTCATTTTTGGTTTTTAAAAAAGTTATAAAATATTGTTTTTTGATGTGCCATAAATCTGTCAGGTTGGCTAAGTACAAAAACAGATTTATCTCTTTATCCTCAGTAGTGAAATCTCGGTTTTATGATTCCAGGTCAAGAAAATGATGTTCTGTATTACATTAATACTAAGTACTTCCAAACCATGATGTTTAATAATGATTTACCTTTTACAAAATATTTGCACAAATGTTATTTCAACTGGAGTCACCAAACAGAAGAAATGTAAGAGTTAAGCAAAATTTTTCTTGAAAATGCTGAAAGAAAATGATTCTTTTAAATGTTTCATTAATATATAATGTAATATAGAATTTACATCTCCTCGTCCTAAGTATGTTATTCTGTTATAGTTTTAGCCTTAAGGTAAGATGACATTTTAATGACACAGCAGCTTATTAATAAAACAATGAATCCTCCTCATAGGAAGTATTTTCATTAAAATAACCTTTTATTTTAATCCAGCTCAACTCAGCCATTATTGATTGTGTGTACACCGTGTGAAGGGTGCTGTGCTGGGTGCTGTGAGCCATATCAGGAGTAAACCTACTTCTTGCATTCAAGGAGCAATAAGTACGTAAATAGAAACCAGTCAAGAGTGGCATATCACTCTTCTTTGGGGAGTGAGGGGGAGGCAAGGCACAGATAGAAGAAACTATGATTCTAAGCTGAACTTGATGATGCTAGAGAAATGAAAGCAGTGAGCCATGGGAGTTCACAGGCAGAAGACAGAGCCCTGAGCTGGTAGGATTGAGAAAGCCTTCATGGACGTAGAGAGTATGATGTGAACTCTGAAGAAGAAATAATATTTGGAGAAGTGAAGTTTAAACACAATCATGGGCAGAAACAAAAGTCTTTGAGTTGAGGCTGTCTTAATAAGTTGAACTTTCTTTTCTTCCAAAGATGTCTATAAATCACCATATTGTCAGTGAATGACATATACACTCAGTCTATGATCTGGATTATCTCATCCAGTTTTTTTTAGGAAACTCTGGTCCAGAGAAATTAAGTGCCAGTCTACAAACCCTGGGGACTTGTTGAAGGAATCAGACTAGAGCCTGCCTCCTTATTTCCAGGCCATTGCTAAACTCAGTTTACTTATAAAACAAAACAATTACACAGATGTCTATAACTCTCAGGTTTTTGTTTGTTTTTTCATTACTTAGGATGTTAATGTAAAGAAAAAATTCGGGGTTTTTTTTGGGGGGTGATGGGAGGTGGGATTGAGTTTTTATTTTTTTTTCTTAGTCTGTATATTGGCTTGCTATTGCTGCCATAATAAAAATGCCATGGAATGGGTGACTTAAATAACAGAAGTTGATTTTTCTCACAGTTTTGCAGGCTAGAGGTCCAAGATCAAGTTGTTATCAGGGTTGATATGTCCTAGATCCTCTTTCCTTGGCTTACAGATGGCCATCTTCTTACTGTGTCTTCAGATGGTTTTTCTCTGTATGTTTGCATTCCTACTTTCTTCTTATAAAAGCGCCAGTCCTATGGTAGTGGTCATACTACATGACCTTGAAAGTGAAAAGTTTAGTTGCTCAGTCATGTCCGATTCTTTGTGACCCCATGGATTGTAGATTACCAGGCTCCTCTGTCCACAGGATTTTTCAGGGAAGAGTACTGGAATGAGTTGCCATTTCCTTCTCCAGAGGATCTTCCTGACCCAGGGATCGAACCCGGGTCTCTCACCTTGTAGGCAGACACTTTACCGTCTGAGCCACCAGGGAACTTCTTATTTAACCATAATTCCTTCTTTAAAGGCCTTATCTCCAAAAATGATTACATTCTGAGGTATTCGGGGTTGGAAATTCAACATATGAATTTGGGGGAGATGCATTTGAGCCCCTAACACTATGTCACAGTCTTGACTAAATGGAAGGAAACAATAATAGATGTCATTACTAGGTGGCAAGCATTTATCATATGTTTTCTCATTTAATCCCAACAATAAATAGTTATGCCCAATTAGCATAATTGTCATTGTCGTGATGAGGGAAAAGATTCTGTGAGAGGGTAAATGATATGGTTAGTACCACATATTTAGAAAATGGCAGAATCAAGACTCAAATATACTGTGTTAAGCTGTGGACCTACACTCCATTTTGCAGCAGAGCTCTAACAGCCTCTGATTGGGATTGAAGGCATGAGATTGCTTTAAAATTAAATTTAAATGTAAATTGCTTTAAAATCCCTTTAAAATTACATTTCCCTTTTCTCTAAGACAAAGTTTTGGGGACGTATATTTAGGATATATTTCCTCTAACATTTGGACTACAGGCTTTTTGGAAATATAAGAAGGGTAATTTCTTCCCTTAGAAATAGAGAACAAGGACTTCTCTAAGTCAGTGCTTCAGTGGCTGAGGATCTGCCTTCCAATGCAGGGGATTTGGGTTCAATCCCTGGTTGGGGAACTAAGATCTCACTTGCTTCCAGGCAACTAAGGCTGCGTGCCTTAGCTACTGAGCCCGTGAATTCTAGAGCCCACGGGCCTCAGCTAGAGAAGCCTCCATGTGCTGCATCTAGAGAAAGCCTTGTGCCTCAACAAAGACCCAGCACAGCCAAAAAAAAAAAAAGAAGAAAAAAGAACACAAAGTATGTGGTAATTAATGTACGGAGGAGATTTACCTTAACCTTTCCTGTTAGTTTATTCTCTCAAGAGGTCACTTGTATGCTGTTACCTGCAGCCTTGTTCATAGCTGTTTGAAGGGCTCTTAGGCGTGGGGTCATTACCCTTTCCAGGTGACCCCCATCATCGCTCCTTCACTGGTGACGCATGGAGTCATTGTGCCCGTGTAGAGGCAGGTAGAAGGTACCTTCTGGTCTTTTAAGGGGTGAGTTTTCCTGAAGGCTAAATGTTCAAAGGTTTGCCAAAGAGATGTCTGTGGAAAGTGCAATTTTTAGTTGCACTTTTTCAAAAAAGGAGAAAAGCAAAATGGAGACTTCCAGAATAAGGTTTCAAATGTACAGACAGGTGTCTGGATAAAAACAGGCAATTCTCTCAGCATATTGCTCTCATTTTATTTTTAATTACAGTGAGTTACAAGGTTAGTCCTGCTCTTTGGTTGCACTTTAATTATTCCCCCAATGTTGTCTTTCTGTGTTATGATCCCTTTAACAGGGAGGAGGAAATAGACGTTTAATTAACCAGATGTCACTCAATAAATCTTAAGTGTTATTCTCTGCATCAGAAAAGAAATTGCAAACCAGCGAAAAAGGACCTGGATTTTAAACTTATTAATTTGGCATACTTTAGGGTTTTTATAATGATGACATATTTGAAAGTAAAATCAAGAAAGTTTTTTAAAATGTAGGGTTTCTTATGGATCAGGTGAACAGTACTATAAATCATGTTCTTAATTTTTCTATATGTTCATGATTATTGGCTGTAGTATATTCTTAAAGTACTCTTTTCTTTAAAGCTGATTACAGAGGAGGGCTCAACAAGGACGGCAAGTTGGAAGGTGGCAGACACTTTACTAATCAATAGCCAATCCTTTTCTTTGAAAATAGAATCGTGATTTTTGTTCACCCTCCTCCTAGTAGCATTTCCTTCAAGAATGGCTGGGCTCTTCCCAACCAAGGAGGTAACTCGAGATTGCTCTAAGCCAATTATACTGGTGTCATTCACTTTCCAAGGTAATTGGCTTAAATGTGTGCATGTGACAAAGCTCTGATCAATGAAGGAAAACCTACCAAGGGCTTCTGAGAAGGAATTTTTTTCCCCCTCACTAATATACATGTAGTAATGTCACAATGCTATCGTACTTAATTTGCAAATTCCTGATATATGATAGGGAGCATTCCTTTTGTAGTATCCATTCAAGTCTTTACTGAATACCTGTATATTCAATGAATCTGGCTTGAGTTTTTAACATGAAATCACACACATTGTCTTCCTCACAAATGTTAATTTAGCATATATATGTGATGTTTCATTGTTTTCTGATACACAAGTTGCACTAGAATAAGAACTTACATTTAAAGGTCAAGAGATATATTCTAGAACCTTTTTCAGTTCAGTTCAGTTTAGTTGCTTAGTCATGTCCGACTCTTTGCGACCTCATGAATCACAACACGCCAGGCCTCCCTGTTCATCACCAACCCCCGGAGTTCACTCAAACTCAGGTCCATCAAGTCAGTGATGCCATCCAGCCATCTCATCCTCTGTCGTCCCCTTCTCCTCCTGCCCCCACTCCCTCCCAGCATCAGAGTCTTTTCCAATGAGTCAACTCTTCACATAATGTGGCCAAAGTACTGGAGTTTCAGCTTTAGCATCATGCCTTCCAAAGAACACCCAGGGCTGATCTCCTTTAGAATGGACTGGTTGGATCTCCTTGCAGTCCAAGGGACTCTCAAGAGTCTTCTCCAACACCACAGTTCAAAAGCATCAATTCTTCGGCGCTCAGCTTTCTTCACAGTCCAACTCTCACATCCATATATGACCACTGGAAAAACCATAGCCTTGACTAGATGGACCTTTGTTGGCAAAGTAATGTCTCTGCTTTTCAATATGCTATCTAGGTTGGTCATAACTTTCCTTCCAAGGAGTAAGCGTCTTTTAATTTCATGGCTGCAGTCACCATCTGCAGTGATTTTGGAGCCCCAAAAAATAAAATCTGACACTGTTTCCCCATCTATTTCCCATGAAGTGATGGGACCAGATGCCATGATCTTCGTTTTCTGGATGTTGAGCTTTAAGCGAACTTTTTCACTCTCCTCTTTCACTTTCATCAAGAGGCTTTTTAGTTCCTTTTTGAACCTTTATACTAATTTCCAAATCTGAGAGAAGATTATAAGCCTTAAAAAATTATCACCATTTAATAGTATGTAAGGGAGCATTTTAAAATATGCTTATTTGCCATATGTATATCTTTGGCAAAGTGTATGTTAAGGTTTTTGGTCTATTTTTTAAAATCTGTTTGTTTTGTTTTTATTGTTGCATTTTAAGGGTTCTTTGTGTATTTTGGATAAGAGGCTGTTATCAGATTGGCCTTTTACAAATATTTTCTCCCAGTTTGAGTCTTGTCTTTTCATTCTCTTGAAGTCCAACTTACAGATTCTCTCTTTCATGGATTGTGCTTTTGGTATTATATCAAAAATTCATTTCCATATTTAAGGTCATCTAGTGACTTAGCAGCAGCAGTAGCAGCAGATTTTCTCCTATGTTATCTTCTAAGAGTTTTATAGTTTTACGTTTTACGTTTAGAACCGTGATCCATTTTGTGTTAATTTTATGGGAGATGTAAAGTCTCTGGGCTTCCCTCATAGCTCAGTTGGTAAAGAATCTGCCTGCAATGCAGGAGACCCCGGTATGATTCCTGGGTCAGGAAGATCCGCTGGAGAAGGGATAGGCACCTACTCCAGTATTCTTGGGCTTCTCTCGTGGCTCAGCTGGTAAAGAACCACCTGCAATGCAGGATACCTGGGTTTGATCTCTAGTTAGGAGAAGGGAAAGGCTATCCACTCCAGTATTCTGGCCTAGAGATTTCCATGGACTGTATTGTCCATGGGGTCACAAAGAGTCTGACATGACTGAACGACTTTCACTTCACTTTTCAAAGTCTCTGTCTAGATTCATTTTTTTACATGTGGATGTTTGGTTGTTCCAGCACCATTTGTTGAAAAGACTGTCTTTGTTCCATTGTATTGCCTTTACTCCTTTGTCAAACATCAATTGACTTTATAATGAATCTGTTTCTCAGTTCTCTCTACTGTACCCATTGATCTACCTTATCTGTTCTGTTCCCAGTACCATAAAATCTTGATTACTGTAGCTTTACAGTAAGTGTTAGAGTCAGGTAGTTGGTTCTGCTGCTTTGTTCTCCTTCACTATTGTGTTAGCTTTTCCAGATCTTTTGCTTTTCCATGCAAACTTTAGAATCAGCTAATCAATATCTACAAAATACCTTGTTGGGATTTTGATTGGGGTTACATTGATCTAAGTCTGAATTGGTAGGAAATTACATTTTAACAATATTGTATTCCTATTCATGAACGTGGGATATTATTCCATTTACTTAGTCATTCATTGGAGTTATGTAGTATTTTTAATAGATTTTATACATATATTGTTACATTTATAGTGAAATATTTCATTTTGAAAGTTGTTAATATAAATGGCATTATGTTTTTAATTTCAAATTCCATTTGTTCATTTTTGGTATATTGTTGTTCAGATGTTCAGTTGTGTCCACCAGGCTTCCCTGTCCTTCACCTTCTCCCAGAGCTTGCTCAAACTTATGTCCATTGAGTCAGTGATGCTGTCCAACCATCTCATCCTGTCATCCCCTTCTCCTTCTGCCTTCAATCTTCCCCAGCATCAGGGTCTTTTCCAGTGAGTCAGCACTTTGCATCAGGTGGCCAAAGTATTGGAGCTTCAGCCTCAGCATCAGTCCCACCAATGAATATTCAGGATTGATTTCCTTTAGGATTGACTGGTTTGATCTCCTTGCAGTCCAAGGGACTCTCAAGAGTCTTCTCCAACACCACAGTTCAGTAGCATCAATTCTTTGGTGCTCAGCCTTCTTTATGGTATATAGGAAAGCAATTGACTTTTGTATATTAAACTCATATCCTGTTACCTTGCTAATTAATAATTCTAGAGTTTTTTGTTACTGATTCTTTCAGATTTTCTAAATCATGTCACCTGCACAGATGGTATTATTTCTTTCTAGTGCGTATACCTTGTATTTCCTTTTCTTGTCTTATCACATAGGTAGGACTTCCAGTATGATGTTGAAAGGAGTTGTGAGAGGGCTCCTCCTTGCCTTGTACCTGATTTTAGTGAGAATGCTTTGAGTTTCTTACTTTTAAACATGATGTTGGTCATAGGTTTTCTTGTAGGTATTCTTCATCAAGATGAAGATGTTACCCTCTAGTCATATTTTACTAAGAGGTTTTATGGCGAATGGTTGTTGGATTCTGTCATGTTTTTTGATTCTATTGATATAATCATATGATTTTTTTTTCTTTAGCTGGTTGATGTGATAGATTACATTAATTGATTTTCAAGCATTGAACAGATTACATTAATTGATTGTCAAGCATTGAATCAGCCTCACATAGTTGGGATAAATCCTACTTGGTCATGGTATAAAATTCTTTTCATACATTGCTGAATTCAGTTTGCTACTGTGTTCATGAAAGATATTGGTTTCTTATTTTCTTGTAATATCTTTGAGTAATGCTGACCTCATAGAATGTCTTAGGAAGTATTCCCTCTGTTTCTACCCTCCATTTTTATTTTTTACCTCACTGCACAGTATGTGGAATCTCCATTTCCTGACTTCCATGCCCCCTGCTCAGAAGTGCACAGTCTTAACCACTGGATTGCCAGGGAAGTCCCTATTTCTATCTTCTGAAATAGACTGCAAGTGTTGGTATAATATCTTTTTAAATGTTTAGTAGAATTCACTAGTGAACCCATCCAGATCTAGTGCTTCCTATTGTGAAAGTACTGTTTTTAATTACTGATTCAATTTATGTAATAAATAAAAGCCTATTCAGATTGTCAATTTTGGAAACTGTTGTTGAACTACTGAATTACCCATCCTAGAACTGACCTATATTCAGACTTCTAATAATGTGAGATGATATATGCCCCTATTTTATAAGTTTCTTTGATTTCCTCTACTTTGCAGAAGAAAGTAGTCTAGTTAATACAAGTTTTCCTCTACTTTGCGGAAGAAAGTAGTCTAGTTAATACAAGTTTCAACTTTTTTTCCCCCAGAAGCATCTGTAATTCCCACTGTGTTCCTGTTCAGTTCAGTTCAGTTGCTCAGTCATGTCTGACTCTTTGTGACCCCATGAACTGCAGCATGCCAGACCTCCCTATCCATCACCAACTGCTGAAGTCTACCCAAACTCATGTCCATTGAGTCGGTGATGCCATCCAACCATCTCATCCTCCGTCATCCCCTTCTCCTCCTGCCCTTAATCTTTCCCAGTGTCAGGGTCTTCTCAAATGAGTCAGCTCTTCACATCAGATGGCCAAAGTATTGGAGTTTCAGCTTCAGCATCAGTCCTTCCAATGACACCCAGGACTGATCTCCTTAAGGATGGACTGGTTGGATCTCCTTGCAGTCCAAGGGGCTCTCAAGAGTCTTCTCCAACACCACAGTTCAAAAGCATCAATTCTTCAGTGCTCAGCTTTCTTTATAGTCCAGCTCTCACATCCATACATGAATACTGGAAAAACCATAGCCTTGAATAGATGGACCTTTGTTGACAAAGTAATGTCTCTGCTTTTTAATATGCTGTCTAGGTTGATCATAACTTTCCTTCCAAGGAGTAAGCGTCTTTTAATTTCATGGCTACAGTCACCATCTGCAGTGATTTTGGAGCCCAAAAAAATAAAGTCAGCCACTGTTTCCCCATCTGTTTGCCATGAAGTGATGGGACCACCTAAAATTCTGTTTTCTGGCTTCTCAAATCATCCAGAGCCTGAAATCTCATATTCTATATAAAACCTTTCCAAAACTTCCTGCAAAGGGTCTCCTTCTCTGAATTTCCAGAATAGTGCTTCTCAAATTCAAATGCTTTTAGGATCCATGTGGGAATCTTGTAAACATGCAAATTTTGATTTGCATGTGGAGCCTAAGATTCTGAATTTCTGAAAAGCTCCCAGGGGTTACTAGTGCTGCTAATCCATATACAACATTTTGAGTAAAAGAGTTCTCATTTATAACATTCATTTGATACTAGATTACATGCAATCTTACAGGCAATGTAGCTTTAATGAGTTTATGTCTCACCTTTCCAATTAGATTTCAAACTTTTTGAAAGTGAGAGCTATGCCTCTTTTTTTATTCCATGACAGCACTCAACATAGTGCCTTATACAAAGTGTTAATCAAATGAAGGGATGAATAAATGAATGGAAAGGAGACAAAGTTAAATGTAACAGTTTTTTGATAAGAAGGAATTCAGTATCTCAAATAACTGCTGAATTCAGTGAGAGAGGAGATGACTCTGGGAGAAAAAATATAATTTCATGTGATCTCTTGCATTTTGCCTGAGGACAGGTTCCAGCCAGCTTTGGGGGGGACCTATAAACAACAAAAAAAGTATCTCATATAATCTTACTTATTAAAACATGTAGAGGGCCAAGTTCAGAGAAACTACAGCCACAGGAAAGTGAATAAGAAATCTTAGGTAGAAGAGAGCCAGAGAAGAGGAATCCAAAATTCTGTGCATAAACTCTGCCCAAGTTCCTGGCTGGTCTAAGACCATGTATATATGGGGTAGATTCCAAGTAGTTCAATTATGGTTAAAGGAATTGAACTGAGATTTGAGCTGCTTGCCATAGAAGAGAGAGTTTTCAGTTTGACTTCAACTAACAACAAAATCAGTACTCTTCAAAGGAACATAACAGAGTCCAGAATCTGTATAGTATATCGCTAGCAGTGTTCAAGATTTAATCCAAAAGTACTTTACATATGAAGAAACAATAAAAATTGATCCCTGTCCTGAGAAAAGGATTTTAAAGAAGCCAGTTAAACCGATGTTAAAGTATATAATGAATATGCTCATTCAGTGAATTCAGTTCAGTTCAGTCGCTCAGTCATGTCCAACTCTTTGCGACCTCATGGACTGCAGCACGCCAGGCTTCCCTGTCCATCACCAACTCCCAGAGCTTACTCAAACTCATGTCCATTGAGTTGGTGATGCCATGCAACCATCTCATCCTCTGTCATCCCCTTCTCCTTCCACCTTCAATCTTTCCCAGCATCAGGGTCTTTTCCAATGAGTCGGTTCTTCACATCAAGTAGCCAAAGTATTGGAGTTTCAGCTTTAGCATCTGTCCTTCCAATGAACATTCATGAATTGAATTAAAAGGTAGTAAATATTAGCAGGAAAATAGATATGATTAAAGAGAAGCAAATGGAAATCCTGGAACTGAAAAATGAATTATCTGAAGTTTTGAAATTTCAGTTAATAGGCTAAAAAGAAAAAAACAAGAGTCAGTCTTGGAAATAGGGCAGCTTCAGTTCCAGACCACTGCAGTTAAATGAATATTGCAATAAAGTGAATCACACAAATATTTTGGGTTCCTGGTACATATAAAAGTTATGCTGATGCTATGCTATATTTTTTTAAGTGATCAATAGCGTTATCTGTTTAAAAAAAAAAAGGCAATGTGCATATCTTAATTTGAAAACACTGGTTAAGAAAAATGCTAACCACTATCTGAGCTTTCAAATGAGTTGTAATCTTTTTGCTGGTGTGAGTTGTAATCTTTTTGCTGGTGTAGCGTCTTTCCTCAGTGTTGATCACTGCCGACTGATCATCAGGGTGGTGGTTGCTGATGGTTAGAGTGGCTGTGGCAATTTCTTAAAATAAGACAACAATGAAGTTTGTCACAGCGACAGACTCTTCCTATTATGAAATGTTTCTCTGTAGCATGCAGTGCTTTTGAGAGTATTTTATGCACAATAGAATTTCTTTCAGAATTGGAATCAGTCCTTTCAAACCCTGCTGCTGCTCTAACCAAGTTTGTATCATATTTTGAATCTTTTGTTGTCATTTCAGCAATCATCACAACATCTCACCAGGAGTAGATTCCAGCTCATGAAGCTACTTTCTTTGCTCATCCATAAGAAGCAATTCTTCATCCATTGAAGTTTTATCATGAGATTGTGACAACTCAGTCACATCTTCAGCCTCTACTTCTAATTCTAGTTCTCTTGCTCTTTCTACCACAGCTGCGATTACTTCCTCCACTGCAGTCTTGAACCCCTCAAAGTCATTAATGAGGGTCAGAATTAATTTCTTCCAAACTCCTGTTAATGTTAATATTTTGGCCACTTCTCATCTTCTTATGGCACCTAAAATGTTGAATTTGCTTTGCCCAAATACATCAGAGAAATCACTATTTATGGCAGCTGTCACCTTCGAAAATGCATTTCTTAAATAATACTTGAAAGTTAAAATGACTCTTTGGTCAGTGGATTATGGAATGGATATTGTTTTAGCAGGCAAGAAAACAACATGAATCTTACTGTACATCACCATCAGAGCTCTTGTTTGGCCAGGTACATTGGCAATAAATAGTCATTTTGAAAGGAATCTTTTTTCTGAGTAGTAGGTATCAACAGCGGGTTTGAAATATTCAGTAAACCACGTTGTAAACATATGTGTTGTCATCCAGGTTTTGTTCCATTTATGAAGCACAGGTGGAGTAGATTTAGCATAATTCTTAAGGACCTTGGGATTTTTTGAATGGTAAATGAACATTGGGTTCAACCTAAAGTTAGCTGCATTAACCCTTAAAAATAGTCAGACTGTGTTTTGAAGGTTTGAAGCCAAGCATTGACTTCTCCTCTCTAGCTATGAAAATCTGAGATGACATTTTCTTCCAATGTAAGACTATCTTGTCTACGTTGAAAAATCTGTCTAGGGTAGCCGTCTTTGTCAACTATTTTAGCTAGATTTTGTGGATAACTTGCTGAAGTTTTTGTGTGAGTGCTTGCTGTTTCACCTGGCACTTTTATGTTATGAAACCTTATGTTAGGCATCTCTTTAAACTCATGAAACAACCTCTGCTAGCTTTAAATATTTCTCCGACAGCTTCATCACCTTTGTCTGCCTTTATAGAACTGAAGAAAGTTAGTACCTTGCTCTAGATTAGGCTTTTTTTCTCTTTTTCTTTATATATATATATATATATATATATATATATATATATAAATTTATAGTTGGCTTACAATATTTCAGGTGTACAGCAAGGTGTTTTAGTTATACTTAAAGAATCTTCCATCAGTGCAGAAGACATGGGTTTGATTCCTGGGTCAGGAAGATACCCTGGAGAAAGAAATCCCAACCCACTCCAATATTCTTGCCTGGAGAATCCCATGGACAGAGGAGCCTGGCAGGTTACAGTCCATGGGGTCACATGAGTCGGACACAACTTAGTGACTAAACCACCACCACCACACACATACAGTATTTTTCATATTATTTTAGATTTTAGGTTATTACAAGATGTTGACTATAATTCCCTGTGTTATACAGTAAACCTTTGTTGCTTGTTGCATATCTATTTTTTTAATTAGAAATCTAGCATTCTGTTCCTACTAAGTCAAACAAATGGAGTCATACTGTCATAAGTTTTTTAGCTAGGCAAAAATTCATAAGTATTCTAAAATATGTATATATTATACACACTATATATGTATGTATGTATGCAAAGGCTTTTCTACTACGCTTGAGAGAGGCTTAAGTGATAGTGATGGTAGTGGTTTAGTTGCTAAGTCGTGTCCCACTCTCTGCGACCCCATGGACTGTAGCCCACCAGGCTCCTCTGTCCATGGGATTTTCAAGGCAAGAATGTTGGAGGTGGTTGCCATTTCCTTCTTCAGGATATATTCCCAACCAAGGGATTGAATCCTCATTTCCAAGATTGCAGGTGGATTCTTTATCACTGAGCCACCAGGTAAGCCCAAAGACTTGAGAAAGAACATTAAAAAAAAAAAAAGATGGAGAAAATGGAAAACAAATATATGGAGGGGAGCACTGATTATGAAATAGAAAAAGTGAAACAAAGTAGACAAAAGTAAAAGATCACCATATAGTCCAGTTGTTTTTAATCATGGTTGTTCATCAGAAACACAACTGAAACTTCGGAGGAAAAAAGCAATACCTGGGCATTTGTTTTTTTCAAAGAATTCCAAAATAATTCTGATGTGCATCTGGATTTTACAAAATGATTACAGGTTTTTCTATAAAATGGTAGTTTTGGTGATGTAGAATTCTGTTATTTTCTGTTGACCAATCATTATACAATGGTAGTAAACAAATAGTAGTTATATAATGACAGTAGTAGAAGATGTTTATCAGTTTTCACAATCAATACCTAGACAAAAAATAAAAGATAATTACAGTTGCAAGCCATAATGGAAACATGATTAACGAAACAGTATAAAATAATTATATACAATTTGGGGGATTAAGTAGAGTGATGTGATAAGTGGAAGTGCATACATATGTTTTCATCCACCCAGCCAGTCTATGTCCTTTGATTGGTGCATTTAATCCATTTATATTTAAGGTAGTTATCAATATGTATTATCCTATTGCCATTTTTAAAATTGTTTTGGGTTAATTTTGTGTAAGTCTTGTTCTTCTTTTGTGTTTCCTGCCTAGAGAAGTTTCTTTAGCATTTGTTGTAAAGCTGGTTTGATAGTGCTGAGTTCTCTTAACTTTTGCTTTTCTAGAACGCTTTTGATTTCTCCATTAAATCTAAATGAAAGTCTTGCTGAATATAGTATTCTCAGTTGTAGGTTCTTCCCTTTCATCACTTTAAATGTATAAAGATCTGGCTTATAGAGTTTCTGTTGAGAAATTAGCTGATAACCTTATGAGAGTTCCCTTGTATGTTATTTGTCATTTTCTTGTTGCTTTTAATATTTTACCTTTGTCTTTAATTCTTATCAGTTTGATTACTATGTATCTTGCTGTGTTTCTCCTTGAGTTATCCTACTTGGGATTCTCCATGCTTCCTGGACTTGGTTGACTATTCTTTTTTTTTTTTTTACCACGTTAGGGAAGTTTTCAGCAATTATCTCTTTAAACATTTTCTCTGGTCCTTTCTCTCTTCTCCTTCTGGGACCCCTACAATTTGAATGTTAGTGCATTTAATGTTGTTCCGAAGTCTCTTAAGCTGTCCTCATTTTTTTTTTTTCATTCTTTTTTTCTATATCCTGTTCCGAAGCAGTGATTTACACCATTCTTTCCTGTAGGTCACATCCATTCTTCTATCAATTATTCTGCTATGGATTCCTTCTAGTGTATTGTTTCATCTGTTTGTTCTTTAGTTCATCTAGGTCTTTGAGAAACATTTCTTGCATCTTCTCCATTCTTTTTTTGAGATCCTGGATCTTCACTATCATTATTCTGAATTATTTTTCTGGAAGGTTGCCTATCTCCACTTCACTTAGTTGTTTTTTTCTGGGGTTTTATGTTGTCCCTTCATCTGGAAAATAACCCTCTGCTTTTTCATCCTGATTAAATTTCTATAATGTGGTTTTTGTGCTAGCCACTATGGGATTGTGGTTCTTCTTGCTTCTTCTGTCTGCCCTCTGGTAGATGAGGCTAAGGGTCTTGTGTAAGGTTCCTGAAGGGGAGGGCCTAGGTGGGAAAAACTGATTCTTGCTCTGGTGGGCAGGGCCTTTATCAGTAAAGGTTTAATCCAATTACTTGCTGATGGGTGGGGTTGTGCTCCCTCCCTGTTAGTTGTTTGGCCTGAGATGACCCAGCCTTGGGGTCTGTGGGCTCTATTGTAGGGTTAATGGTGACCTCCAAAAGGACTTACAACAAGGGGTACCTTTCAGGATTGCTGGTGCCAGTGGCCCCATCCCTGTGACGAAGCCCTTCCAACCCTTACCTCCACAGGAAGCCCTCCAACACTAGCAGTTAGGTCTGGTTCAGTCTCCTATAGGATCACTGCGCCTTTCCCCCGGGTCTTGGTGCATGCAAGATTTTGTTTGTGCCCTCCAACAGTAGAATCTCTGTTTCTCCCAGTCCTGTGGAAGTCCTATAATCAAATCTTGCTGGCCTTCAAGGTCAGATTCCCTGGGGATTCCCAGTTCGTTTGTCAGATCCCCAGGCTGGGAAGCCTGACATGAGGCTCAGAACCATCACAATAGTGGGAGAACTTCCGCAGTTTGTGGGTTGCCCACCTGGTGGGTATGGGGTTTGATTTGATCATGATTGCGCCCCCTCCTGCCATCTCATTGCAGCGTCATCTTTGGCTTTGGGAGTATCTTTTTTTTGATAGGTTTCAGTGTCCTCTTGTCAATGGTCCTTCAACATCGAGTTGCAATTTTGATGCTCTCACAGGAGGAGATTAGCACACATCCTTCTACTCCATCATCTTGTGCTGGAAGCCTAGAATAGGCTTTGGCTTAAGGGACTGTTGTGGTTGGTTTGATTCTCTGTTCAATTCACTAAAGTTTCCTCCACATCAGCAATAAGGCTGTTTTACTTTCTTATCACTCATGTGTTCACTGGAGCAGCATTTCTCATTTCCTCCAAGAAGTTCACTATTTGGCTAACTTTTTGGTGCAGGAGAATTAGCTTTCTTTATATCTTAGCTTTCATTACACCTTCCTCATTAAGCTTAATCATTTCTCGCTTTTGATTTAAAGGGCGAGACATGTGATCTTCCCTTCACTTGAAAACTTAGCGGTCATTATAGAATTATTAATTGGCCTGATTTTCAGTATTGTGTCTCCGGGAATAGGGAGGCCCAAGGAGAGGGAGGGGAGACAAGGGAACTGTGGCACAGTCAGAATGCACACGTTTACTGAGTAAGTTCACCGTCTTACATGGGTGTAGTTTGTGATGCCCCAAAATAATTACAATAGTAATATCAAAGATCACACATCACAACAAATGTAATAATGATGAAAAAGTTTGAAATATTGTAAGAATTGCCAAAATTGACACAGAGACAGGAACTGAGCAATTGCTGTTGGAAAAATGGCACCAATAAATTAATTTACTCCATGCAGGGTTGCCACCAACCTTCATTTTGTTTTGTTTTGTTTTAAAAGCAGTATCTGCAAAAGTATAATAAAATGAAGTGCAATAAATTGAACCTCAGAAATGACAGCTGTGAGTAGACTTTCTGGGGGTCAATTACCACTTCAAGGACCTTAGGAATTCACTATTTTTCCGAGATAAGGACTTTGAAACTCAGGAAAATTCAAGAAGTTCCCAAAGTTCCTAATTCTGTCAAACAGCAGTTGAAAATCTTTAGTGAACTCAGAAGAGACATGCCAACCAGGAATTTCCCAGGTATCTGTTTGATGGCAGCTCTATTAGAGAAGGCCTAGAATGTACTGAATGACACCAACCCAGTTAGACTGATTAGAATCTGATCAGCTCTGAGAATGCAATTAAGCAATGCCACTGCTTTGTTAATATTATGTCACTCCCAGAATAACAGAAATATTTGATGTTGCTGAAAGAAAAGAGAAAACTTAAAAGGCGTTAAAAAGTAGGCACATCATCATTTGTCAACTACCACAGTAATAATATTTTCAGGCAAGAATCAAGAAAGAAACCCAAAACTAGTGAGTGTAAATTTGATGAGAAACAGGATATTTATGTTGTTTCAAAGTAGTCCCTAGAAGATCTTTATTAATTACAAAGAGAAAAATATATTTACACTGACAGGAACCCCTTCAACTAGGTGACCAAAGTGAATATCACTAATAATGAGGCATATTTATGTCATGTGCTTCTCATCACCATGTACTGAGAAGAACATAACCCTTCTCAAAAAAATGCATAACTTAAATCTAATCACGAGGAAACACCAGGCAAACTACATTCAGGACCAGTATACTTCTTGAATGCCAAGGTCCGGGAGGGCAAAGAATGACTGAACAACTATAAGCAGATAAAGATACGTGACAGCTTAATGTAATATATGATCCTGGATGGGAAAAAAAAATTTTTTTTTTCTTTTGCTATCAAGGACATTAGTAGAATAATTAGTGAAATTTGACTAAATTCTGTAGATTAATAATAGATTTGTGTGAATAAGATCTTGTTTTTAAAAAAAAATTTTTTTTAAATATTTGTTTTTGGTTGAGTGAGGTCTTAGTTGCGGCCATGCAGGATCTCTTGTGTTGTGTTGCAGGGGGTGGGCTCTTAGGTTGTGGTGCACAGACTTTAGTAGCTGCAGTGTATGGGTTTAGTTGCCCTGCAGCATGTGGATCTTAGTTCTTCAATCAGGGATCGAACCCACACCCCCTGCAATGGAAGGCAGATTCTTCACCATTGGACCATCAGGAGAATCCCAAGACCTTGCTTTTGATAACTGAACTATGTTTAAATAAATAATGCTCTTAATCTTTTTTAAAAAATTGATTTCTTTTTTAAGAATGATTTCAGATTCACAGAAAAACTGAACAGAAAGCACAAGGAAACAGAGTTCCCTTATACTTCCTGTCCCCACACATGTGTAACTTTCTCTTCTATAGACAATCCACACCACCATGGTCCATTTGTTACAATTAATGAATCTACATTTAAACTTTATTTCCCCCCAAAGTTGATGATGTACATTAGGATCTGTTCTTGGTGGTGTGTTATTTTTATTTTACCCATAGTTTTTCCTTTTCCAGAATGTCATATAGTTGGAATCATGCTGTATAGATTTGTGTGAGACTTAACTTGTTTTGTAAGAGACTGTCTTCAAAAGTGACCATTTTGCATTCCTACCAGAAATAAGAGAAGTTTTTGTTCCTCTACATCCTTATTTGGTATTGTCAGTGTTTTGGACTTTGGACATTGTGATAGGTGTGTAGCCCTTGCTTTAAAGAAACATACTTAATGTATTTGCACATAAAGAGGCATTGCAATATAATCTTATATCAGAAAAAAAATCTGTGTACATGCATTCACAAAGTAGTAAATATTAGTAGTGGTTCATCTTCTTTTGCCTAGCTTTACCTCCCCTCGCTTTTCCTAATCTTGAACTCCCTTTTTTCTGTTTTATATCCAAAATAACAGGAAGAAGGACTTATGGCCAGGGTTGGTGGGAGGAGGTGACAGAAACACATTTTGATTCCTTCTGGCTGTGATTGTAAATTCTAGAGCAATAGTTTTCAAACTTGGCTGCACAGGCTCATTCAAGGAGTTTTAAATAAATACTGATGCCTGCATCCATCCCTAGAGATTGTGGTTTAATGGATTGGGGTCTGGTCTGGGGATTTAAAAGCTCACCAGGTTGTTGCAATGTGCAGAAAAGTTTGAGTGCTACTACTCTAGAATGACCTTATGATTCACAAATGCAAAGAAAGAATTTTGACAAGGAAATTCAGACTTGGATTTATTAAACATTTAACTCATAGATCAAATAAACCTGTGAATGTAGATATCTCTTGTGTTTTTTCACAAAGCAAACTTTGTATATTCAGAGGAGGATGAAGCGATTGTTTTAAAAATATATTTTTAAGATTTACTTTTAATTGGAAGATAATTGCTTTACAATGTTGTGTAGGTTTCTGCCATACAACAGCGTGAATCAGCCATAAGTATACGTATATCCTGTCCCTCCTGAACCTTCCTCCCACCGTCCCCTATCCCTCTCCTCTAGGTCATCACAGAGCCCTGGGCTGGACTCCCTGTGTGATATAGCAACTTCTCACTGGCTGTCTATTTTACACTGGTTATGTATGTATTTCAATGCTGCTCTCTCAATTCATTCCAACCTCTTCTTACCCCACTGTGTCCACAAATCCGTTCTCTACATGTATGTTTCTATTCTTGCTGTGCAAATAGGTTCATCAGTACAATTTTTCTAGATCCCGTATATATGCGTTAATATACAACATTTTTTTTCTCTTACTGAACTTCACTGTGTACAGTAGGCTCTAGGTTCCTGCACCTGAGTTCAACTGACTCAAATTCATTCTTTTTTATGGCTGAGTAATGTCCCATTGTATATATGTACCACAGCATCTTTATCCATTCATCTGTTGATTGACATCTAGGTTGCTTCCATGTCCTGGTTATTGTAAATAGTGCTGCAGTGAATATTGAGGTAATATGTTTGTTTCAGTTATGATTTTCTCAGCATCTATGCCCATTTGTGGAATTGTTGGTATGGGTGTGTGTGTGTCTGTCTGTCTGTCTGTGTTAGTTAGTTGCTCAGTCACATCCAACTGTTTGTGACCCATGGACTATAGTTCACAGGCTTCTCTGTACATGGGATTTCCCAGGCAAGAATACTGGAGTAGGTTGCCATTTCCTCCTTCAGAGGCTCTTCCCTACCCAGAGGTGGAACCCAGGTCTCCCACATTGCAGGCAGATTCTTTATTGTCTGAGCCACCAGGGAAGCCCCTTGCTGGATCATAATAATAGTTTTATTTCTAGTTTTTTTTTTTTTTTTAAGGAAATTTCCTACTGTTCTTCTTAGTGGCTCTATCAATTTACAGTCTGCCAACACTACAAGAGGGTTCCTTTTCTCTACTTCCTCTCCAGCATTTACTATTTGTAGATTTTTTTTTTTTTTGATGGTGGCCACCTGACTGATACAAGGTGATACCTCATTGTGGGTTTGATTTGCATTTCTTTAATAATGAGTGATGTTGAGCATCTTTTCATGTGCTTGTTGACCATCTGAATATCTTCTTTGGACAGACGTGTGTTTAGGTTTCCACTCATTTTTGATTGGGTTGTTTGTTTTTCTGATATTGAGCTGCAAGAGCTGCTTGTATATTTTGGTGATTAATCCTTTGTCAGTTGCTTTGTTTGCAAATATTTTCTCTCATTCCGAGGGTTAAAGTGATTCTTAAACCTGGTATGATGATTAGAATCACTGGAGGAAACTCTTTAAACAACTATAAATGCTCTGACCCCGCTTCCTGCCTGAGCAAAAGCTTGTTTTTTTCTTTTAAAACAAAACAATGCCCAAGTAATTGTGGTGATCAATGAGGATTAAGTACATTTTTTTAAATTTTAGTGATCTTCTAGCCATTTCATTGACATCCAGAGTATACTTAGATTAATTTGTATTTACTGAGTATGTAGTTAGATACTGTGGAGTAGGGTTTCCTGTTCCAGGGAATCTCATGGATTCCCTTAGAGATCCAACCAGAAAGGCTTGGATTATCGATTTAAAGCTTATCGATTTAATCTTTAGGAAACACCTAAAGATTAAAATACAAATTCTTAGCTTGACTACCAGAGATGCAGATTTTGTAGCTCTGGGAGGGGCATAGGATCATTATTTTAATAATGTTATAGGTTGATTTTGAAGCAGATAAGGATCAGCTTTAGAAAATTATTTTTTAGGGGAACCATAGACCCACTTCAAAGGGTCTTCAAGTTTGCAGTTGTATGCGGTTTGCATATTTGTGTCTATGTACATTTGCAGGGGGCGGGGGTTAGGGATAGAGAGGCCTTACCAGTACATCAGATTCTCAAAAGGGCCAATTACCCACTATATAGACGGAAAATGTGAATAGGGACCAGTAAGGAGTTCACAATCTAGTAGGTAAGTAAAAGATGGCGTTTTGTTAAGCCATTATCTAAATGTAGTCATGGTAAGTATTAGGGAGGACAAAGTACATACCAGGGACCTGAAGGGAGAATAAACTTAATACAGTGATGACTGTGTGACAGGCATCATAGGGTGCTTTACATACATTACAGTATATCATTCTCACAATAACTCAATGTGCCAGGATTTATTATCCTCAATTTACAGGGAAGGTTAAGTAATTTGCATAAGGCCAGTTACTGAAGTCCGTTTCGCTCTATCACAGTGTTTCTTAAAATGTGGCCACAGGCTCCCAGGGTTCCCCAAGACTTTCAGGAGATTTGTGTGGTTAAAACTCTTTCAAAATAATGTCAAGTGTTCTTTGCCTCTTTCACTGTATTTCCATTTCAACCAGTTGATGGAACAAAAGCAGTAGTGGATAAAACCACTGCGCCTTAGTAGAACTCAAGACGGAGCTCCCAACCATGCCACAGGTCACTGTATTCCTCAACTGGACTGCCACACACTCACAGTAAAACAAAATGCTAGTTTTCAGACCATCCTTGAATAAGCAGTAAAAATGATTAATTGTATGAAGTCTTGATCCTTGGATACATGTGCTTTTCATATCCAACATGATGAAATGGGAGTTTCTATGGAATACTGAACTGCAGGGGTCATCTTGAGGAAAAGCAGTTGTTTTTGCTGTGAGCTGAGTCAGTTACTTTTCCTGTGGCACAGCAGTTTTACTAGAAGGGATGATTGACAGCTAAACTGATTATTCAGACATGGGTACTTGGCAGCCACTTTTTCAAAATGAATTAAGCAAGCTTATCGATTCAAAGAAAACAACTGACAGTATTTGTTGCCAATGATAAAACTTAAGCTTTCAAGTGAAAATTGGAATTTTGGAGAAGTTTATTTTCTACCATGAGCTTGACAGCTTATCAATAGTTTAAAGCTTTCATGATGAAATTGAAAGGGATATTACTGTGATTTTTAAAAATACCGTGTAATGAAATACAACATTTGGAAGATCTGTATAACTCAATGAATCAGTATTTTCCAAATAACCAATGCATGATGTTAAAAAAAAAAATCATCCATGAGTAAGAAGATTCGTTCAAAGTGCAAAATAGAACAATAATGTAAGAGTATGAAGAGTTTGTTAGTGTAGCTTCATATTCCACATCACAACTAACATTTAAGAAAGATGACTTGTAGAGTTTTGGTGTGGTATCAAAAAATGATATCCATAATATCTGCAAAGGCTGCCAAAGTACTGCTCCCTTTCCCAACTACATGTTACGTGAGGCTTTTTTTTTTCTTCAAATGTTTCCATCAAGATAATATATTATTGTAAGCAGATGTAAGAATCCAGCTGTCCATCTCCTATTAAACCAGACATTAAAGAGATTTGCAAAATGTAAAACAAGCCTAGTTTATTCACAATCTGAGGGGAAACAGTTTTATTTTTCATAAGTGTATTACTTATGCCAATATGTGATGAGTTTATTATCTTTAATGAATTAGCAAATTTTTTAGAAGTTATTTCAGTTCTAATTTCTAATGTGGTTAATATCGATAGATATAATTCATTTAAACAAAACCCCTTTGAGGTCTTCAATAGGTTTTAAGACTAAAATGGAATTCAGAGATTAAACCGATGGATCACTGAGCATTCACAGGAACTTCCTAGCATTTCATAGGGTCTTTAAGAACTGGCTGGGATTTTAGCAATTAAAGAATTGGGCTGATTGTGTGAGGAAATGTTCCAGGCAGAGAGATCCATGTGAGCTGAGGCCCAGATGTGTGGAAGTCTGGACAGTATTTAGGAAGCAATGGAAAATTCATTTCAATTGGATGAGTACCTGCCAAGTACATTTTGTGTGGTTGATTCATGCTGTGAACAGCGCTGGGGAATAAGACACATTCTTTACCTTTAGCTCACACTTTGTGTGGGTGGGAGCACTAGATTTTGAGGGGGAAGGCAGTCAATGATACATATGCCTTGACCTCAGCTTTATTTTCCTAGGTACTTTCTTTAAAAAAAAAATCTTATATTTGGTTAACTGTAATGCCTTTGGAGTTTATTATCCAGGCAGTCGTTAGCAGCTGCCTCACTTTTTTCTTTGTGGGCACTTTTTCCTTAGGCAGCCAGTTTTACACAGATGCGGGTGAAATTGTTCAGCTGATAAATGAGCAAGTTATGTTCATAAAAATGAATGGGAATCAAATATGTGAACTGGGGGAAAGATACACTTCAAAAAGTCAGTTTACACAATGTT
This sequence comes from Bos taurus, assembly GCF_002263795.3. NCBI lineage: Eukaryota > Metazoa > Chordata > Mammalia > Artiodactyla > Bovidae > Bos > Bos taurus. Next base: position 22,521,952 of record NC_037336.1, on the reverse strand, counting down.
TCCCATTACATTCTCATTGTAGAATTTCTATTTCAATTATGCTGAATGAATTATATTAGATACCCTGTCTCTAAGGTTGTGTGTGTGTGTCCTCAGTTGTGTCTGACTCTTCATGACCCCATGGACTGTAGCCCTCCTCTATCAATGGGATTTTCCAAGCAAGAATACTAGTGTGGGTTGTCACTTCCTCCTCCAGGGGATCCTCCTGACACAGGGATCAAACGTACGTCTTTTGCTTTGCAGGCAGATTCTTTACCTCTTGAGCCATCGGGTAAGCCCTTTTATGTAACATGTCAAAAGCTAATTCTACCTGTTCACTTATATGTTAGAAAATAGGAATTCTATCAGAATTTCATTACAAACCTAGTTGGATTAAACAGAATGACACCTGGCACATAGTAAATGTTAGGTATTTCTCTTCCCCTTACAAAAGATTTTGTCTCCCTGTTTGTACAGTTTTAACTTCAATGCAAGTGCTTTCTAACACTGCATCTATAAAGTTCTTGCATTTCTCAAAGGTTAGTGACATCAAATATGCTTCTAGTTGTGTTTCATGTCTTGGGCTGTCCAGAGCAATCATTTTGAAGTGGAGTTAAGCTCACCTCCTGTGATGTTCTTTTAGGATTTGAAATAGCTCAACTGGAATTCCATCAACTTCACTAGCTTTGTTTGTAGTGAGGCTTCCTAAGGCCCACTTGACTTCGCATTCCAGGATGTCTGGTTCTAGGTGAGTGATCACACCATCGTGATTATCTGGGTCATGAAGATCTTTTTTGTATAGTTCTTTGGTTGTGTTCTTGCCACCTCTTCTTAATATCTTCTTCTGTTAAGTCCATACCAATTCTGTCCTTTATTGTGCCATTTTTGCATGAAATGTTCCCTTGGTATCTCTGATTTTCTTATGGAGATCTCTAGTTTTTCCCACTCTTTTGTTTTCATCTATTTCTTTGCATTGATCACTGAAGAAGGCTTTCTTATCTCTCCTTACTATTCTTTGGAACTGTGCATTCAGATAGGTATATGTTTCCTTTTCCCCTTTGCTTTTCGCTTCTCTTTTTTTCATAGCTATTTGTCAGACCTCCTCAGACAGCCATTTTGCCTTTTTTGCATTTCTTTTTCTTGGGGATGGTCTTGATCTCTGCCTCCTGGACAGTGTCACGAACCTCCATTCATAGTTCCTCGGGCACTCTGTTTATCAGATCTAATGCCATGAATCTATTTGTCACTTCCACTGTATAATCATAGAGGATCTGATTTAAGTCATACCTGAATGGTCTAGTGGTTTTCCCTACTTTCTTCAATTTAAGTCTGTGGTGTTGGAGAAGATTCTTGAGAGTCCTTTGGACAGCAAGGAGATCCAACCAGTCCATCCTAAAGGAAATTAGTCCTGAATATTCATTGGAAGGACTGATGCTGAAGCTGAAACTCCAGTACTTTGGCCACCTCATGTGAAGAGTTGACTCATTTGAAAAGACCCTGATGCTGGGAAAGATTGAAGGCAGGAGGAGAAGGGGATGACAGAGGATGAGATGGTTAGATGGCATCACCGACTCAATGGATATGAGTGAGTAACCTCTGGGAGTTGGTGATGTACAGGGAAGCCTGGCGTGCTGCAGTCAATGGGGTCACAAGGAGTCAGACACAACTGAGCCATTGGACTGAACTGAGCCGAACCCATGATGTTTGGACAGAGAACAGTTTTCTGATACAGTTCAATGCCAAAGTCGCCACAATAAGAGAATATTATTAAGAGACTAATTGAAAAGCAGAGACATTAATTTGCCAACAAAGGTCCGTCTAGTCAAGGCTATGGCTTTTCCTGTGGTCATGTATGGATGTGAGAGTTGGACTGTGAAGAAAGCTGAACGCCAAAGAATTGATGCTTTTGAACTGTGGTGTTGGAGAAGACTCTTGAGAGTCCCTTGGACTGCAAGGAGATCCAACCAGTCCATTCTGAAGGAGATCAGCCCTGGGATTTCTTTGGAAGGCATGATGCTAAAGCTGAAACTCCAGTACTTTGGAGTACTTTCCACCTCATGTGAATAGTTGACTCATTGGAAAGGGAGGGGTTCGGGGCAGGAGGAAAGGGGACGACAGAGAATGAGATGGCTGGATGGCATCACTGACTCGATGGACGTGAGTCTCAGTGAATTCCGGGAGTTGTTGATGGACAGGGAGGCCTGGCGTGCTGCAATTCATGGGGTTGCAAAGAGTCGGACATGACTGAGCGACTGAAATGAACTGAACTGAAAGGAAAGGGAACAGATTGCTTGTAAAGCATGTGACTCTGAGATAACAAATGACATGTTATTCACTAAAAGAGCATTCCTAGTAAAAAAGCAAACAAACAAAACCATCACACAAACCCATGGATCAGGAGAGGAGATGAACATTTTCTCCTGGGATCCTTTTGCAAGTTGTACACAGTTTGTCAGTAAACCTCAGTTTCCTTAAATATTGTTTATCCTTGTACTAATAAACCACATTTACCAAGAAACCCCAGAACATGATAGCAAACACAAACCATATAGTTATTTCATTATCTACTTATTGGCTTCTGGATACAAATTGACCCTCTGTTGACCTGACTGTCTCAGCCTTTCTAATAGGCTCAGGAAGTGCCTGGAGCTATTGCTCAGAGAAGACAGTGACTCTGGTCATCCTTCATTGCTGTTGTTATTCTTAATAATCTTCCCTAACATCTTCCAAAGGAACACCTAATAAGTGCCTTAACTCTCCATCAGCATCAATGACATTATTATTGCAGGAACCTTTCACTGTTTCCTTGCCCTTCTGCTTCTGGTGGTTGTAGTAGATTCTCCGAGAGCCCTAAGGCAAGATTTCAGCACGTCAAGAAGCATTCCTTGGATTGAGCTTTTATGATTTGAGCATTTGCTTTTGAGGGAGTAGGTATAGGAAAACACATCTTCTTGGTTTTACTCGGTGATTATATTCATAGCCTTTCTTGCTATTAGTACTCCTTCCTTTGAGTGCCTATGTACTAGGACTGTGCCAGGAAATCTATTTATAGGATTCTTTCATTTACAACTCTTTGAGGAAAGTACTATGATTATTTTCATTGTTTGAAACATGAAGAAATTAAGACTGGGAGAGCTAAAAAACTGGCCTTAAACTACACAGATTTGGACCCAATTGAATTGGCCCCCAGCTTGGTGTTTTCGTGCTATGTCATGCTTCACTGCGTTGTGGGCGACAAGGACGATTGGGTCAACACTAAGGAGTCTGTGTCATTTGCCATCACTTCTTGTCCGGGACCACTCTCTAGCAAGACCTCTGTCCTCAGCTTTGTTTCTCATCCATTCACTGTTGAAACTGACAGCTGTGATTACAAATAAACCTACATGTATCTGTGTATCTGTACTCAGGGATTTGCCTCCAATTAAATAACAATTAAATGATGACATGCAAATGTCCAGAGTTTTCTAAGCATCCTTGTATGATTACTCTTTGAGGGAGGAGGTTCGTTTCTAGTTTTGTGAGGCGCATGACTCAGGCTCTGACATCTGACAGACCTCAGTTGTCATGGCTCTGCCCTTACTGACGATATAAAATGGGCAGATAATTAACTTCTTTGAGCCTTAATGATCTTACCTGAAAAAACAGGGCTGGCCACAGTGCTACCACACAGGGTTGTTGTGCGGATTCCATGAACTCTTGTGTTGAACCTTTGCATGTGTGCATGCTCAGTCATGTCCAACTCTTTGCGATTCCATGGACTGTAGCCTACCAGGCTCCTCTGTCCATGGGATTTCCCAGGCAAGAATATTGGAATGGGTTACCATTTCCGGTCCAGGGAATCCTCCTGACCCAGGGATCGAACCTGTATCTCCTGCATTGTCAGGTGGATTCTTTACCCCTTTGCCACCTGAGAAGCCCATTGAACATTTAGCACAGCATTATTTCAGAGTATGCACTCTGTGAGTGGTGGTGTTTTATTACCAGTTTTTCCTTTTGGCCGTCGTGTGTCAATCACCCTAGGTTTTGGAAAAGGTCTTTCATGCCTTCGTTCATTCGACCAGCATACCTGGTTGTAATCATGAACACCTAGTTACCCTCCTTAAAGAGTTTTTGGTTTAATGAGCAACTGAACACATCCACTTTATTACTGTTATTGAGAATTCAGCTTCAAACATCGATTGTGAACTCAGTGAGTGACATTTTGGTTTTGCACATTCATCCTGACAAGGTGTACAGCCTGGGCCCAAAGATGAAAGCCAAGATTATGTTTCATAAATAATGTTATCTTTGTTTGATTTTTGTGTTAACAGTCTCCTTTGTTAGGAAGGTGTTTCCCTTCAGTGGGTTGTGCTGCTCTAGACCCAGTCTGTGTGAGCAGTAAAGGGCTTCACTCACAGGTTCTGAGCACAGAACAGTGTTTGCATGACTCCTGTTCCCTTTCTACTCATTGGCCCCACTCTGTGCCCAAGCCTTCTCACAGAGATGATAGGTTTCCCAGTGAAATTTATTTTAGTATTTTATTTTTTGTGTTAAAACTTCCCTTTCTCATTCTCTGAAAGGCACTCTTGATTGCCTCTAGTTGTTGGTACCAGTGTTTCTGAGGACATGCACTTTTCAGTCACTATGGGAACAGGTCCAAGCCACTGAGAGTGTGTCTGGAACATCACAAGGAACAGAGCCAGCACCAGGCCTGGGTGCTGAGCCATTGTGTGGCCTGAAGAACTGGGAGCTTAGTTTTGACTTGAAGCTTTATGATTTGAACTAAAATGGTTTGGGGGGAAAAGGCACATGAATCAATCAGATCACATCAGATCAGTCACTCAGTCGTGTCCAACTCTTTGCGACCCCATAAATCACAGCACACCAGACCTCCCTGTCCATCACCAACTCCCGGAGTTCACTCAGACTCACATCCATCGAGTCAGCGATGCCATCCAGCCATCTCATCCTCTGTCATCCCCTTCTCCTCTTGCCCCCAATCCCTCCCAGCATCAGAGTCTTTTCCAATGAGTCAACTCTTCGCATGAGGTGGCCAAAGTACTGGAGTTTCAGCTTTAGCATCATTCCTTTCAAAGAAATTCCAGGGCTGATTTCCTTCAGAATGGACTGGTTGGATCTCCTTGCAGTCCAAGGGACTCTCAAGAGTCTTCTCCAACACCACAGTTCAAAAGCATCAATTCTTCAGCGCTCAGCCTTCTTCACAGTCCAACTCTCACATCCATACATGACGACAGGAAAAACCATAGCCTTGACTAGACGAACCTTTGTTGGCAAAGTAATGTCTCTGCTTTTGAATGTGCTATCTAGGTTGGTCATAACTTTCCTTCCAAGGAGTAAGCGTCTTTTAATTTCATGGCTGCAGTCACCATCTGCAGTGATTTTGGAGCCCAGAAAAATAAAGTCTGACACTGTTTCCACTGTTTCCCCATCTATTTGCCATGAAGTGATGGGGCTGGATGCCATGATCTTCGTTTTCTGAATGTTGAGCTTTAAGCGAACTTTTTCACTCTCCTCTTTCACTTTCATCAAGAGGCTTTTTAGTTCCTCTTCACTTTCTGCCATAAGGGTGGTGTCATCTGCATATCTGAGGTTATTGATATTTCTCCCTGCAATCTTGATTCCAGCTTGTGTTTCTTCCAGTCTAGCGTTTGTCATGATGTACTCTGCATGTAAGTTAAATAAACAGGGTGACAATATACAGCCTTGACGTACTTCTTTTCCTATTTGGAACCAGTCTGTCGTTCCATGTCCAGTTTTAACTGTTGCTTCCTGACCTGCATACAAATTTATCAAGAGGCAGATCAGGTGGTGTGGTATTTTAATGGCTGTTCAAAGAATGGGAGATGTGGGGTTGGGGAAGGAACGTGACATTTCAATGTGTTGTAAGGTCTCAAAGTACCACATTGAAGAGACACCAAAGAAAATGGAATATACAAAGTGTAAATATCAACTGTAAGATATATTAACATGTTAAAAGAATCTTGGGTAACTGAATCACTTTGCTGTACAGCTGAAATTAACACAACATTGTAACAACTATGCTTCAATTTTTTAAAAGAATAACCCCCCTCTACCTAAGTTAAAAGAATCTTTAATGAACAATGATTGGGGCTTACTAGTATAAACAATCTGCCTATTTATTTTTTTCTTAAATCCATTAAAGGGGCTGCAATGCTGGAGACCTGGTTTCAATCCCTGGGTTGGGAAGATCCCCCGGAGAAGGGAAAGGCTACCCACTCCAGTATTCAGAGTTCCATGAACTGTATAGTCTATGGGGTTGCAAAGAGTCAGACACAACTGAGCAACTTTCACAAATCTATTAAAAATACTGTTGAATAAATAATTCTCAGGTTGAATATACATAGAAAAGTCTGATAGCAAAAGAAAACCCCATAATAAGAACAATTAGTGTTGTGATATCTTTCTAATTCATCCAGTAACGTCTCTTGAAGGGTTGCATTCTCTGGAATCAGTTGCTCAAAAAAAAAGTGTAACGATATTATTTGGTTTTCCAGTCAGTAAAAATGGTGCATCAAGATCTGGAATGGTTTTCTCTTATTCTAGGAAACTGTAAGTCTTCTGATAAAATAACACCATTTTTAGACATTTATTTAGATTTGGAGGACATTGTGACAGTGAAAATAAAGAGCAGACAGATTCATTCAGAACATATAAAAATACCGTTGACACAGCACCATCCCAGCTACAACATCTATGCTGAAGCCCGTCTGGCAGTTTTATTTTTATGTTGCAATTACAGCGTGAGGGAAAATGGAAAGTTACCAGGATGTCTCCTTACCCAGACATTGGATGCACAGAAATGGACTCCTACATAGGTTGTAAATCAGGCAAGCGATTTGCTGTACTTTACCAAGACTTGATCTTAGAGTTTTACGGTCTCCTCAGCCATGGATTTTTGGTAATCATTCAGCTCCGTTACATCTGGGACCGTGGTGTGGCCCATAGGCAATGTGCTGTGTCTCTTTCCTTCACTCCTTTCTGCTGCATTCTAAATCACAGTGTCTCATGTATTTGTTTTCTCTCTTTAGTCTTGCAATCGACTAGCCTTTATCATGACGATGATGGTGGTGGTTTTAAGCGCCTTCCTTTAACAACTGCTGAGAAGCTAGATCTGAGATTCATAGAAGAGAACAGCATGTTTGCACTTTCTAGTATTTTAGAGGTTTAATTAAAAACCAGAGACTTATAAGCTCGGTTTGGTCTATTCTCTTTTGGTCTTTGGCAGAGAATCCTGAAAATCAAAGCATGCTAGCTATTTTTAATTCATAGTTTTTTGCTCATTTGAATTGTAGATTTAAGATCTTATCGAATGTTTGTTACATTTCTTTAAACTTGGAGATTTCACTTTCCTGAATTGTAAAGTGGAATCCCCCCAGCGATTTCTGCATACATACACACCTTATGATGCTAGCTCTTTTTTTTTCTCTCTCTCACATGGACACCTTTAAAATGTTTTGGTGAAAAGAAGTTGGATGTACAATATGGAGATTTACTTCACAGGCAGCCTTTTTGTGACTGTATCTGTTTTGCCAAAATGGGGAAAATTAGCTTTACAGTCAGGGCCACCACTCTCTGTGTAGGAGTGAGCTACTGGTGAAATCTAGCCTGTGATCCAGCCCCCCATGCCACTGGGGGAAGCAGGTCCTTTTCCCACTTGATCCATCCAGAGAGATAATTTTTTCCTAGTTCTTACAAATCACATGGCATGTGCTAGCATCAGCCCTGAAAAAGAGGCTTTTAAAGGCAATTTTACAAAGTTTTTAAAACCATAAAAATTACCCCTTATTTATCTTTTTTATTTTTTATTGAAGTATAGTTGATTTACAGTGTCATGTTACTTTCAAGTGTACAGTACAGTGAGTGATTCACACACGATTGTTATTTATACCATCATTGCCAAATAAAACAACCATGCTACAAAGTCTCTTAAGTTTCCAGGATCATCAAAATGTGTTTCTACTTCCAAGAATATACATATGTGTACACACAGAAACAAAGGGAATATGTTGGTGGCTCCATGAAAGTGAAAGTCACTCAGTCCTGTCTGACACTTTGTGACTCCATGGACTATACAGTCCATGTAATTCTCCAGGCCAGAATACTGGAGTAGGTAGCCTTTCCCTTCTGCAGGGGATCTTCCCAACCCAGGGATCGAACCCAGGTCTCCCACATTGCGGGTGGATTCTTTACCAGCTGAGCCACAAGGGAAGTCCCTGTGGCTCCATACTTAATGATTTATTTTACTTATATCCCAGAAGGTGATGGTAGTAACATTTCCATTATGTATTCAAACTGGAGAAAATTGATTATAGAAATCACTAGGTATCTATACCTATTCATTGAGTTTAGAAAATTATTTCTCTAGAAAACATTGCTAATGTCAGAATAACAGTAACTAAACTTATTTACCTGTAGTCCAGAGTCACAGTGTTTGCAATGTTAAATTTCATGGTCCATTTTTTGTGTTGATCAGAAAGACATAATGCCAGTAAACAAGTTGGCAGGGAATTCTGGAAATCAACTTGCAAGACTATGTCATAACTAGAATTACCATCAAATTTACCTTCCAAACCTGGACATTTTTGAGAATGAAAGGGAGTACTCTGTGGGGATAGCAGGTGTTAGCTGGCAGTATCCCAAGCAAGTTGGAATATATGAAGACCTAGGTTATAGATCACAGAGTAATCTGAATTAATAATTCAGTGACTCCATTGAGCTCAGGAATATTGTAGTGCTTCACAAATTAATGTCTTAACCATGCAATAAGTGCCTTATAGTGTGCAGATGCTTGCAGATTTGTGGTGTATACAAACACCGGTCATGGACATATTCTGGCTTCAAGGAGTTTACAGTCAAATATGAATAGACATGTCTGTACAGCCTGGTTTGGCTCCTTTAAGATGCTTCTTCTGGCCTGTTACGATGTGTGAGGCGCCATCAGAGAAACCCAGAATTCCCAGACCAAAGAGCTACATGCTCTGACGCTGTAGCCCGAGCCTCTCTCCTCACTGTGTTCTCTGAACTACCTTTGTTCTCATCTTCCATCCAGTCTCTTGCAGGTTTCTCCCAGTTGCTCATTTGGTCTTGCTTCCTGTCTTTGCCTCTGCCTTCCTTTCCCTGGCTTGCTCACCTCATCCTTCTCTCCTAGCCCTCCCTCCCCAAGCTCAACAGGAGTTGCCCTCCTCTGAATCTCTCCTCCAATTGTTCTGGAAAATGGCAGCTTACTGCACATTTTATGGATTTCTTTTTAGCCTTTTATAGCGTGGGTTAATTTTATTTGCATATGTGCATTGATTTGTTAGCGGGGGCAGGGGGAGGATTGTTTATTACTCAATTTTCTCTTCAATGATATAATGAAGTTTTTAAACCCCAGCTGCAACTCATTTTGAGTTTTATTATGTATTATCATTTTAGTTTAAAACTGCACCATGCATGTTGTGTTGTCTCCTACTTTAACTTATTTTTATGTTGTCTTTCCCTGGCAAAAGTCGTGGTTCTTTTTATTATACTCTGTCCAATAGAGCAGGAAAAGAATAATATAACAAACCAATTAAAAAGGAGATAAGTTATAAACTTCTCACCGAGATAATAATACTGTGCCTACTGAATAATATTCCTCAAATCTATTTCCATGAGACTCTTGGAATATTAGGTAATCATAATTTACTTCTGAGCGCAGAGCATTTGGAAGACAATGATCATCATTAAGGGAAAAAGAACTAATTGCGGAAAGTCCAATATGAAATCCAGTGATGACTGATTCTGTATTGCTCAAGGGAAGCAGACATTTAGCTATTATCTCTTTGGTCTGATCAATACAGTCAGTCAAAACTTGGTAATTTAGGCCCTAGATAAAGAGCCCTCAGAGGATCTCCAGAGGGCTCATTTATAAACCTGATTCAATTCTAAAAGTTTTGAAATTTCAAAAGAGAGAGAATTCATACTTAGGAAACAACAATCTATTCTTCTCTGTTTATCAAATGCCCCACAGTGTAAAACACTGGGGTTTTTGCAACAAATAAAATTGATCCCTTCCTTAACCTTAAGGTTTTCAGTGTGGTGGAAAAGACGCTGCATATGAAATGATGAGTGTAGTGAGTTTCTCATACAAAGATGCATCCTAGGCTGATTAACTTTTAGATTTAGGAGAAGTTTTAACCGTTTAGTTCAAGTGCCAAGTAAAATCACTCCTAAGGGGTGAGGGTGTTTCAGCAGGTGGAGCAAATATGGCTAGGAAGGCAGAGCACATAGGCAGTGAAAGAGGAAAGGTCATACTTGAGCACGACGTCCTAGGATCATGGATGGAACGTGTATTTTGACTACCCTTGAAGATCTGATCAGTTAGTGCTTCATTTGGCAAATAACAGGGCCACTGAAGTTTGTTGCTGTTTTTAGCAGAGAAATGACATTGGAACTGCAGAAGAAAATAAAGCTGGCAGTGGGGCTTCCCAGGTGGTGCTAGTGGTAAAGAACGTACTTGCCAATGCAGGAGACCTAAGAACCGTGGGGTCGATCCCTAGGTTGCAAAGATCTCCTGGAGGAGGGCATGGCAACCCACTCCAGCATTCTTGCCTGGAGAATCCCATGGACAGAAGGGCCTGGAGGACTACAGGGCATAGGGTTGCAAAGAGTTGGATGCCACTGAAGTAACTTAGCACACAAACAAGCACACAAAGCTGGCAGTCTTAATGAATGGGAGCAGGAGATGCGTTTGGAGACTTTTGCTGTTATGCAGGGAGAGACAGTGAGGTAGAAAGAGGATGGTGATTTGGGGCTGCAGAGGAAGGGCCTGAGGCAAGAGACACAGCAAACTATGGAAAGCAGTAAGGTGGCTCCTTAAAAAATTAAAACTAGAATTACCATATGATTCAGCAGTTCAGCTGGTGGGTATATACCCAAAAGAACTGATTTTGGATCAAATTCTGCCATAATAAAGATTTATTAAATGCTAACATTTATTAAACGTTAGTTAGAAAGCCAGCACAAAATAGCACATACAGCCATATTATCAGGCAACTAAACTTCATCCTAAACCAATGGCCAACCAACACAAAGCTATTCAACACTTAGTTGGGTGCTGTCCTTAAAGATGAACGCTTAGGCCTCAATGGATTTTATACCCTATTCATGCAAAGGAGTTGAGTGTCTCTAAAATATCTTAAACCAGTCCATACCTAGAATACCTTTAATTTAATCAACAAGAGTCCTTTCTAAAATGTTATTATGCTATTCACGAGGCCACTGTTGTTGTTTTTTAAGATTTATCTATGTTTTGGCTAGTGGGTCTTTGTTGCTGCACGTGGGCTTTCTCTAGTTGCAGCAAGCAGGGGCTTCTCTTCGTTGCAGTGTGCAGGTTTCTCATCGAGGTGGCTTCTTTTGTTGTGGAGCACAGGCTCTGGACGCGAAGGCTTTGGTAGCTGCAGCTCATGGGTTCAGTAGTTGCAGCACTACGGCTCTCGAGCTTGGACTCAGCATTTGTGGCACACGGGCCACGTGTGGGATCTTCCTGGAACAGGGATCAAACTGGTGTCTGCCGCACTGCAGGGCAGAATCTTAACCACTGGACCACCAGCGAAACCTGTGAGGCCACTGTTTTTATCAATGAAAACCAATTGCTGATACTGACTAAGCTAATTAGCAGTGTTGGTTATTGACTGAGATGTGGATGGCTTAAGTTGCAGCTTTCAGCAGCAGACTTTCTGACTAAAACACCAGCAGATCACCCTGGTCTTTGCATTCTTTTTTTGAAACCTAGGCTGAGCTTATACTGGGTACATGTGTATACATGTACATGTATCATATACATGTGATAGTCACATCATATGTGTATTTTAAAGTGCTTTAAATTATAGAATAATATTATGTTGAATTTTTAAATTAATGAGATCATTTTAGATCAACTGGTTGATTACAGATGCAAAGTATAATTTGAGAACTAATTTTAGTAACTTATTTCTAGATTAGACATCTTTTTCTCATAAATGTCAATGAACTGATGTACCCTGATGGCAGATGTGGAAACTGAGCTATAGCTTATTAGTTAAATGACTTTTTAAAATGTATAGGAAAAAGTGTAGAGAAAGAACCAAGGGGAGACTCCAGAGCTGCTGACTGTAAATGTGTATTTCACGTGGGGATCCCACAGAGTGAGCAAAGAAGGACGTTTGTGAGAGAGAATTAAGTGAGACACTAAATTAAGTCACGCCTGAAACCTTTCTCCTCACTCATAGGACGGGGGGAACTGAATTCTGTACTTAGGCAGATGTTTGCCTCTGTTCTTACCTTAGATGTGTTAGTCACTCAGTCATATCCGACTCTTTGCAACCCCACGGACTATAGCCCGCCAGGCTCCTCTGTCCCTGGGATTCTCCAGGCAAGAATACTGGAGTGGGTTGCCATTCCCTTCTCCAGTTCTTACCTTGGGGAAATGTAATTGCCTTCCTGGCCTTGGAGGCCAGGGTCCTCATCACGCTGCAGCTAGGAGATTTGGAGAGCGTGGCCTCCTGGTGTGCACGCTGAGCACCTGGAAACCGTACTTTCTGGTCACATGGTAACAGCCCCAAGGACAGTGGCTATGGTGACAGTCACCTGGCTGAGTGTAAGCCCAATGGTCTATCTGGGTTATTCCTTTCTAGCTTATCTAGAAAATCCTGCACCAACACTAAATCCCTGGTGTTTCAGATTCTATTCAGAAACAGTGGGCTAACACAACTCTAAACACATCCTCTTTTGAAGAGTCATTCCAAATTCTCTGCTTCTAAGGAGTCTAGGACCTCAGAGTAACCCTCCTGTATTCTTCTGGTTCTTCATCCTCTCATCACCCTACCCTAAATGTCCTGGCTGTTGGAGATGTGAAAACACCCGAGAAGGTATGGACAGGGTAGAGATTTCTTTAAATTATGTTTTCATGCAAATAGAAAGGTAATCCTAGCAGACCCAAATGTTTCCCTACCTCTATTTTAGGCTTTTGAGACCAGATAAAAGAATTGAGAGATTTATTGCCTCCACTGTTGGGCAGTTATCATCGGTACCCTAACCTGGGTAATTCTTTGGTTTCGATAATTACTTTTCATCCTTTAGACTGTACAAATATTCTGAAACTCAGTAACTCCATGATCAGGGAAATTAACTGTTTTCACCGAGGGATGCTTCTGAGATCTTGACTGACTCAAGAGAGTATTTCAGAAATTCATGTCAGTGATAGCGCTCTATTCCACTGTTTCTGCATTTTGTTCTGGGAAGTGATTTACTGATGGGATGCTACCTGGAGAAAATTGGATTAAGTCTCATCCTGTGTTTGAAGACTAAGCTATTTTTTATAAGCTCAACTTTGATATATAAAGTTCTGACTTCTTTATCTCTTAAAAAAATAATAAAAATGAAACACCATGCAGAAAGCATAGTAAAAAGTCACGAATCCTGTTTAAAATACCAGGAAATAAAGTATTATTTACCCAGTATATTTCGTAACCACTGGTTTCATGAAATTTATAAAGTTTGAGGATATGTAATTAAATTTTTGAAAAATGAAATTAATCTTAATGTTATATAAGGTATAAATCTCTTTGGCCCTAGAAAATATAATGAAAATGTGTTTTAGTTTTTAAACCACTTAACTTCGTAGTTGGGTGACTTCTTGGCTTCTAAGCAACCATTATCTATCTAGCACTGTAGTTGAGACTTTACACACATTATGCCATTTATTTATTGATTAAAAAAATTTTTTTTGCTTAATACTATCTTACTATAAGAATATATACATTTTTTGTTTTATCTATTAATTAATTAATGCTGGGCTGGAAGAAGCACAAGCTGGAATCAAGATTTCTGGGAGAAATATCAATCACCTCAGATATGCAGATGACACCACCCTTATACCAGAAAGCGAAGAAGAACTAAAGAGCTTCTTGATGAAAGTGAAAGAGGAGAATAAAAAAGTTGGCTTAAAGCTCAGCATTTAGAAAAGTAAGATCATGGCATCCAGTCCCATCACTTCATGGCAAATAGATGGGGAAACAGTGGAAACAGTGGCAGATTTTATTTTGGGGGGCTCCAAAATCACCGCATATGGTGATTGCAGTCATGAAATTAAAAGATGCTTACTCCTTGGAAGGAAAGTTATGATCAACCTAGACAGCATATTCAAAAGCAGAGACATTACTTTGCCAACAAAGGTCCGTCTAGAGTTCCAGTAGTCATGTATGTATGCGAGAGTTGGACTGTGAAGAAGGCTGAGCGCCAAAGAATTGATGCTTTTGAACTGTGGTGTTGGAGAAGACTCTTGAGAGTGCCTTGGACTGCAAGGAGACCCAACCAGTCCATCCTAAAGAAAATCAGTCCTGGGTGTTCATTGGAAGGACTGATGTTGAAGCTGAAACTCCAATACTTTGGCCACCTGATGCGAAGAGTGACTCATTTGAAAAAACCCTGATGCTGGGAAAGATTGAGGGCAGGAGGAGAAGGGGACAACAGAAGATGAGATGGTTGGATGGTATCACCAACTCAATAGACATGAGTCTGAGTAAACTCCGGGAGTTGGTGATGGACAGGGAGGCCTGGCGTGCTGCGGTTCATGGGGTTGCAAAGAGTCGGACGTGACTGAGTAACTGAACTGAACTGATTCATTAATTGGTGGACATCTGGGTTATTTCTACTTCTTAACAAGTATGAAGAGTGCTGCTATGAATATTTATATACTTATTTTTGAGTGGGCATATATTTTCATGGGGTCACAAAGAGTCAGACATGACTGAGCGACTGAGCACATATACACACACACACGTATTTTCATTTCTTTTTGTTGTATATCAAGGAGTGGGATTGCTGGGTTATATGGTAACTATTTTTACCCCTTTGAAGAACTGCAGACTTTTCCACAGTGTTTATACTATTTTACATTCTCACTAGCATTGGATGGAGCTTCCCATTTCTACATGTTCTTATAAACACTTGTTGCTGTCTGACTTCTATATTATAGTCATCTTAGTGGGTATCAAGTAATATCTTGCTCTGATTTTGATTTTCATTTCCTCAGTGTTTAATGTTGAGCATCTTTGCATGTGCTTGTTGGCCATTTGTATATCTTCTTTGTAGAAATGTGTATTCAAAACCTTTGCCCATTTTTAATTGGGTTTTTGTCTTTTTGATCTTCACATTATTCCATGTAATTCTGTTTTTGAGGTGAGGAAATGGAAGCTTAGAGAGGTTAAGACTTGATCTTAGGTCTGCCAGCTGGGACATAGTAAAGCAAGGATGCATAGATTGGCTACACAAACCTTGTTTTTTTCCAACTTTGCAGTATTTACTGGATTTCAGTTTCTTGTTTACCTGTGGCAGGGGATCCCCACAGACTCCCAGATGTTTGAAATCACCCCCTTTTGGCTAGGCCTTGGATACTCTCATTCTGGATAATTCTGTCAAAAGCAGATTATATTTGGTGGCCTGACTTATGCAGACTTGTGAAAAACACACATAGCTGATAAAAGAAAGAGCCTAGTTGTATCTTAAAGATGCTCAATATATGTTTCCTTCCTTCCTCCATTTCCCCCTTTTTTTCCAATGTTCTGTTTACAAGTAACACTGTTTCCCCCCACCTTCCAGAAATATTCTAATTTAGTTCAGGGCAGTATTTGTACTGATCCTCTATAAAGGCATGGGGACTAGGCAAATGACAGTCTTAAATGTGGAATGGCTTATCTGAGAATCAGGTAATAGGCAATGGCGTCCATGTGATTTATCATCATGTTAATTAGACTTTTGACTCCATCCATCTGCCGAAGAAAGTTAGACTTCCCTGAGTGGAGGACATACACTTGATCTGAGAATGAGAAGGGTAGATGAGTCATCTCTGCTATAAATCAATCTTGACAGGTAATGTCAGAAGCTCAGGGCCAATAAGTCAGTGTCACTTACTGAGCCCTAACCTGGCCACTGTGTAATTACTCCTGGGCTTTTCCCCTTGAGTGCACCACTGTCTTCCTATCTGACAAGGTATTAATTACTGGACCTGAAAGTTCAACGTGTCTGATTTCACTCAATCAGGCAAACTAATGTCAGTCTCCATGCACGTTCCAATTAGGCATGAGGAGTAAGGTGAGGGGAAATTAAGGAGGACTAACTTGATCTCCAAATCCCTCCAGGCAAACTTAAAAAATATATGCATTTGGATGTCAGAAAAATTTTAGGAGTTCATGCCATCCTGTGTTTTCATTGTAATTGTCATGGTTATTGTCATCACTAGGAAATCTACCATGTAGTAAGAAATGTGGTTTTAGCTGCATTCCTGGACCATCTTCAGTGAAATTTATGTCAGTTAAAAATAATTTGTGCAGGTTTTCCCTAACTTGCAAACTATATATTCTTGAAGAGCATGTGTAAATTTATATACCTGAAGGCTTGTCTTATAATCACTTCTCTGCCCCATCTCTAGGCCTTCCGCAAAGGCCTTGCTCTTTGTATCTGTGACACCCACGGTCACCTCTTTGGCAAGACAATTCTTCTTTCTGTATTTTTCCCTCTCTCCATTTTAAGCAAGTAGCCAGAACTCTTTTGCCTTCTTATCTTCAGGATGGTTTCTACTTCTGGACCAAAAGCCAAAGTTTCCTGCAAGATACACAACTTGTGGATTTTTGGAAAGCCAAAACCCACTGATTCGCAAGGTGTGTGGGAGGTCTACAGCTTAGAGAGGATTGGGTCTTTGAGAAGTTGCGAAAAAGGAGGGTAGAAGAGAGCTGGTGGGTTCTGCACAGAGGTCCCAGAAAGAGCAGGGACTTGCATTTTGCTTAGTTGCAGCGCCTGAGGTGTTGGTATTGCTCCAAGGGCAGGACTAGGGCTGAACTCTGCCGAGGGTCCCAGACCAGCGGCAGACTTTACTGTGCATGTGTTACTGCCGATCAGGGCTAACTGCGAACCGGTGACAACAGGGGCCTCCCGACGCTTTGGTCCCATGTAGATCCCTTTGCCTGACTCCATTGCTTACTCCTAGTGGCTTCAGACACTACTCTGTTTGCCACTTTGACGGGACTGACATCCTCACAACAGAGCTGATGACTGTTATGGAAAACGGAACTCTGCTTTCCTACAAGCTGTAAGAAAAGTTTTACCCTGGGCTCTTAAACTCTTGGTCAGACCCTGGGTCTAATGCATTTCTTAACTTCCTTGGCAAAGTTATTCAAACTTGCTCTGTCAAAATACAATTCTTGGGTCCCTGGGGGCTTGTGAAAAAGTGAATTCAGTCCTTTCATTAATTTTACTGACTATGCCCAGTCATTAATTACCTGTCTGAAACAGCCTGATTGGGAATAAGGTGGGAAAAGCTGGGCCTTGTCCTCTGTGAGCAGATGATTTTGGAAAGAGGGTCTGGAGAAGACAGGAAGGACCCCTGGTTGAAATCATCAGAACAGAGCAGCACTGAGTCAGCAAAGACACAGGCTTGAGTTAAGGAGGGGGTGGGCCTGCGTTCCAGGGAGCTTGCGTTACAGAGCCAGACAGGAATACATTGTCTGTTACCCACTTTTGTTGGCTTAGCTAGTGAATATACAGGATTGAAAAGAGAAATAATAGTCTTAAGGAACTTTTTTTAAATTAAACTTATTTTCTATTGGGGTATAAGTGATTAACAATATTGTGATAGTTTCAGGTGAACAGTGAAGTGACTCAGTCATACATATACATGTATCCTTTCTCCCCAAAATTCTCTCCCATCCAGGCTGCCATCTAGCATTGAGAAGGGTTCCCTGTGCTATACAGTAAGTCCTTATTGGTTATCCATTTTAAATAAAGCAGTGTGTACATGCCTATTCCTAACTCCCTAACTATCCCTGCCCCCATCCTTCTCTCCGCAACCATAAATTTGTGCTCTAAGTCTTGAGTCTCTATTTCGTAAGTAATTCTATTTGTATAATTCTTTTTAGATTCTGCATATAAGGGATGTCATATTGACTTTTGCAGTTCATCTACCGTGTGTGTGGTTGTGCATCCCCAGTCGTGGCTGACTCTTGGTGACCCCATGGACTGGAGTTCACAAGGCTCCTCTATCCATGGAATTTTCCAGGCAAGACTACTGGAATGGGTAGCCATTCCCTTCTCTAGGGTGTCTTCCCGACCCAGGGTTCAAACCTGAGTCTCCTGCAGCTCCTGCATTGTGGCAGATTCTTTGCCATGGTACCAACTGGGAAGCCCCCGTTGTGTGGTTGTAAATTCATTCAGTCCTGAATTAGTTCCTTCAACTTCACTGGCATCAGCATCTTTAAATTATAAAGGCCTAGAAGTTAGGTACCACATATGTTTGATTAGCTTTGTGAAATGCCTCCTACAGCTATTTATGCAGGAAATTATTAAATGTGCTAAGATAATGAGCTGATGCTTGAAAAGTGGAAAAGATCTCTGAGTCACTTAAAGGTCATATTTTATATGATGCTTTTTGGCGCCTTTTAGGATCTCTTTTTCGGAGAAGGCAATGAATGGCACCCCACTCCAGTACTCTTGCCTGGAAAATCCCATGGATGGAGGAGCCAGTAGGCTGCAGTCCATGGGGTTGCTAAGAGTCGGACATGACTGAGCGACTTCACTTTCACTTTTCACTTTCATGCATTGGAGAAGGAAATGGCAACCCACTCCAGTGTTCTTGCCTGGAGAATCCCAAGGACAGGGAAGCCTGGTGGGCTTCTGTCTATGGGGTCACACAGAGTCGGACACGACTGAAGCGACTTAGCAGCAGCAGCAGCAGGATCTCTTTTGAGTTGACAGGAAGTGGATTCCACAATGAATGGCTCAGCAGGTAAAGAATCCACCTGCAATGCAGGAGATATGGGTTCAATCCCTGAGTCAGGAATATCCTCTGGAGCAAGAAATGGCAACCCATTCCATTCTTCTTGCCTGAAAAATCCCGTGGATAGAAGAGCCTGGTGAGCTACAGTCCAACGGGTATTGAAGAGTCAGACATGATTGAGCAACTGAGCATACAACACACAAAATTAGGGGTGTCACTGGAGAACTGGTGTTTATTTCTGTGGTTGGGAGCATGTTTCCCAACTTGATACACTTGGACCTACATTGAACTACGGCCCCATGTTGATGGCCTTCTAGGGTTTCAGGGGTGCTTGATTCTAATTTCTCAGATCCCGGTCCTGTGGCGATCTTCTCTCAAAAGGCACAGGGCAGCTGACATTGAGATGCGAGCCTGGCCACATGAGGAGAAGCACATGCATGAGATGCATTGCGTTTGCTCAGGCCAAGGGTCCAAAACACCAAACCAAACCCCATAGCCGTGATAGCTCAAAGAAAGACTATAAATCATTAGAGTTATAAGGAACAAGAATCAGTAATAAAAGAAAACCCAAACTTCTCTCTGAATGGTCAGATTTTGGAATCTTCCTTGTCCTTGAAATGTAAAGGATTGTGATTGTGAATGTAGCCATGACAGGAAACCTAAGACACAATTGGACCACAGAGGAGACAAGGCTATTGTTGGCTGTGACAATGAAGGAAAAGGAATGGCGCTCACACGATGGTGAGAGCCTTGGAGTTAATGAGGCCAGTGGTCCAGGACTTCAAAAGAAAAATAGTTAACAAAAATTTAAAAAGCCTTGGGATGTTAGCCTGTAAGAGTTCCAGAGCAGTTATCACCAACTGTCATGTCCATGAGCCCTATTTCAATACCTGCTACAGCGTCAGGCTTGTTAGATACCACACACTGGAAGACATATGCATCCTTGGCAGATGCATATGGAGGTGACAGCTAGTAAAAGTCCCAAACAGGCTTATTGAACAATTCTGTGAAGACTTTGGAGAACAGCGTGGAGAAGAGAGATGGTTAGTACATAAAAGAATAAATCTGTGGAAGTTTCTGTCTCCTTTGATTAATTAGCTCAGGTTTGAATTGGAGGAGGATTCCCAAGGGCAGCGCTTGGAGGCATGGATATCCGGTGACTTCATTTTATAGCCCATGAGCTCTCTTGGAGACGGAGCCCTTTAGGCAGAGTTGGCCATCAAGGCATTCATTCCCAGCCCTCTGCTGTCCCCCCTGTCTCCTGCCTCCAGTTTTCCCCGAGGACTGTGTCTTCACCCATCAGCTGGAAGCAGGTGGCTCCTGCCTCTGTGTCTCTGGCCTCAGTCTCTCTTCTGAGTCTCTGTTGCACAGTTTTCATTACTGAGTGGATGTTCCCATTTGAAGACTTAGATGCCTTCCATGAAAAACTCTTTTCCCTTCCTAACTTGTCCTGTGTTTGAGGGATACCCTGTGTTGTAATTCTTGTATTGCCAGTAAGAAATCCTCAGGTCACTATTGACTTCTTCCTGTTTCCAACTTCTCCATAAGCAATCACTCGTCAGAGCTGTTGTTATCAACTTGCTCCCAATATCCTATCCTGCAATCTGAGCATTTTAGCCTCTTTTCCTGGCACACTTGGGTTGTTTCACCCAGGTTTCCACTGTATTTATTTATGGTTTCAGTCTTCCATGAGAATGATAATTTGTATTTTTGAGGACTTTCACAACCTGCTAACCCACTTGATCCTCATAATGATCCTTATAAGGGACAAGGAAAACCAAAACTCAGTGACTCATCAAGGTCACAGATAAGTAGTGGTAGACTAGGTCTCTTGGCTCCAAATCTACTGCTCTTTTTAATAGTGTCTTTTCATATCATTTCACTTAGGGTCTGGTCAGTGTTCCTTGACATCTCCTCCCCAACTCTCTGCCTCTGCAGCCAGGAGATGAACTGTGTACTAAAGTTGTAACTGTGTGTTGGGTGTCAGGGAATCCTCCAGGACCTGTCACTTTATTCATCTTTCTCTCTCTCATTTAATAGCTTTTATTTTTAAGAGAGTTTTAGATTCACAGTAAAATTAAGTAGAGGGTACACAGAATTTTCCCTTCATATACATTTGGACTCCCTAACCATCAACATCCTCCACCAAAGTGGTACCATAGCTACAGTCCATGAACCAACATTGAAACATCCTAATCACCTGAAGTCCATTGAACATTAGGGTTCATTCTTGGTGTTGTACATTCTGTAGGTCTCGACAAATGTATAGTGACCTGGATATACCACTGTAGTATCAAATAGGATAATGCACTGTCCTAAAGGTCCTTTGTGCTCAATGTATTTATTTTCACTTCCCTGATTATCCCTGGCAACTCCTGATCTTTTTACTGTCCGCATAGTTGTTGCCTCTTCTAGAATCTCATATAGTTAAGAGTCCTACAAGTATGTCGCCCTCTCAGATTGACTTCTTTCACTTGTTGTTTAGTCCCCGCCAGACTCTTTGGCAACCCCGTGGAGTATACAGCCTGCCAAGCTCCTCTGTTGATGGAATTTCCCAGGCAAGAATACTGGAGTGTGTTGCCATTTCCTTCTCCAGGGGATCTTAGTATTAAGCATTTAGGGTTCCTCCACGTTTCATCATGACTTGATACCTCATTTTATGTTTTTGTTTTTGTTTTCTTTTTCATGGCTGAACTATATACCACTGTATGGGGGTACCGCCGTTGATCCATTTACCTACTAAAGGATGTCTTGGTTGCTTCCACATTTTGAAAATTATATATAAAGGTGCTATAAACATCCATGTGCAGGTTTTTGTGTGTGGGTATATGTTTTCAACTCATTTGAGTGAATACCAAGGAGTGCAATTTTTGGATCATATTGGAAGAGTATGTTTAGTTTTGTAAGAAACTTCAAATTGTTCTCCAAAGTGGCTCTTCCATTTTGCATTCCCATCAGCAGTGAGTGAGAGAGTACCCGTTGCTCCATTTTCTTGTCAGCATTTGGTATGTGTTTTGAATTTTAACCATTCTAATAGACGTATCTCATTGTTGCTTTAATTTAAAATTACCTAATGATACATGATTTTGAGCATCTTTTCGTGTGCATATTTGTTATCTGTTGGTATGTTCATATGTTCTGCCTATTAAAAAATAAGGTTGCTAATTTTCTTATTGTTGAATTTTTAAAGTTTTTTGTACACATTGAATAACAGTCCTTTATCAGAAATGTCTTTGCAGCGGTATTTGCCCAGTCTGTCCCTTGTCTCCTTTCACAGAACAGTTTTACAGAAGTCCAGCTAAGTTTTACTATCTTTCATGGATCATGCCTTTGGTGCGTGCATGCTCAGTTGCTCCAGTCAGGTCCGACTCTTTGTGACCCTATGGACCATAGCCTGCCAGGCTTCTCTGTCCATGGGATTCTCCAGGCAAGAATACTGGAGTGGGCTACCATGCCCTCCCTCAGAGGATCTTCCCAACCCAGTGACTGAACCTGGGGCCTCCCGCATCTTCTGCATTGCAGGTGGATTCTTTACTGCTGAGCCACTAGGGAAGCCCATGCCTTTGGTATTATATCTAAAAAGTTACAAACTGAAGGTCATAAGGATTTTCTCCTATGTTATCTGCTAGAAGTTCTATAGTTTTACATTTTACATTTAGGTCTGCAATACATTTTGAATTAATTTTTCTTAAGGGTGTAAAGTTTGTGTCTAAAGATTAATTTTTCTTTTTGCACATGGAAGTCCAGTTGGTTCAGCATCATTTGTTGAAAAGACTTCTTTCTCCATTGAATTGCTTTTGATCCTTTGTCAAAGATCAATTGAGTATGTTTTGTAGGTTTTTTTCACCCCTGGGCTCTCTACTCTGTTCTACTGATTTTTCTATTTACCAATACTGTACTATGATGATTACTATAGGTTTACAGTAAGTTTTGATTTTAGGTAATGACAGTCCTCTGATTCTGTTCATCTTCAGTATTGTGTTGGCTATTCTAACTCTTTTGTTTCTTATAAACTTTAGAATCAGTTTGTTAACATCCACAAAATAACTCTCTGGGATTTTGATTAGGATTATATTGAATCTGTAGATAAAGTTGGGAGGAATTGACATCTTCACAATATTGAGTCTTTGTGTTCGTGAACATGGAATATTTTTCCATTTATTTATTTCTTCCTTCTTTCTTCAGAATTTTGTAGTTTTCCTTATATTGATCTCATACAAATTTTGTTACATTTATGCATAAGTATCCCTGGAGAAGGAAATGGCAACCCACTCCAGTTTTCTTGCCTGGAAAATTCTATGTACAGAGGAGCCTGGAGGGCTATAGACCATGGGGTCTCAAAGAGTAATACATGACTAAAGCAACTAAACAGCAGCAGCATTTTTATTTACTGTTAAACATTTTTCTTAAATTTATTTTGAGATTTTAAAATGTGTTGTATGATCTCTAACTGAGGATTTTTCAGCTGTCTTTTTGTTATTGATTTCTAGTTTAATTCCATTGCAGTCTAAGAACATACATACACTGTTTGATTTTTATTCTTTTAATTTGTTAAGATGTGTCTTATGGGTCAGAATGTGGTCTATCTTAGTGTTCCATGTGAGCTTGAGAAGAGTATATATCCTGGTGGTATTGGATGGTATATTCTATAGTTGTCAATTATATCTAGTCAGTTACATGCTATTGATTTAAACTATGTCCTTACTTATTTCCTGCCTGCTGTATTTGTCCGTTACTGATAGAAGGGTATTGACATCTCCACTACAATAGTGGTAATATTTCAGTTATTTCTCCTTGCAATTCTATCAGTTTTTGCCTTATTTCTGCTCATCTGTTTTGTTAAAGTATGCCTAATTTGCTTCTCAACATCCTTTTAACAGCATGACTCAGTCAAATATTCTGCTCATCTGTTTCACAGTTTCGCATAATATTCTGCTATCCTGTTGACACATGTGACTAAGACAAGTTCAGACCTGATGTGCTGACTCACCTTGATGTTCCCAGATCCTACCTGTTGGGAAGGGATAATTGGTTGTGTTACTTGAATTAATTCATCCTCATCACTGCATGCAGAGAAGGCAATGGCACCCCACTCCAGTACTCTTGCCTGGAAAATCCCATGGATGGAGGAGCCTGGTGGGCTGCAGTCCATGGGGTCACTAAGCGTCGGACATGACTGAGCGACTTCACTTTCACTTTTCACTTTCCTGCATTGGAGAAGGAAATGGCAACCCACTCCAGTGTTCTTGCCTGGAGAATCCCAGGGACGGGGGAGCCTGGTGGGCTGCCATCTATGGGGTCGCACAGAGTCAGACACAACTGAAGCGACTTAGCAGCAGTAGCAGCAGCATCACTGTATGGCAAGCTTTTGTAGGCATATTGTGTGACAGTGCATATTCATCTCAATCCATTCTTCTTTTTTTTTTTTTTTTTTTTTGTTTTGGCCACACCACGCAGCATGCAGGATCTTAATTCCCTGACCAGGGGTGAAGCTCGTGCCCCCTGCAGTGGAAGAACTAGTCCTAACCACTGGACCACCGGGGAATTCCCTTAATATGTTCTTCTAACATTATCAAAAGGGGCAGGTGTCCTGTTTATTGGTCCCTACCCAGTGCCAGTAGCACGGTTGACTTGTATTGCATGTTTGTCCAAGAGTCAAATGAGCACATTAGTGTATAGCTGGAGGAAGAGATCTTGTGGTCTAATGTTTGAGTTTAAAAATTTTCGCCTTTGGTCTTTATTTTTTCAAAAAGAAAAAAGAAAGGAAACAGTTCTTTGGAATCAAAATTCCTACTCACTCTAAAAAAGAGAATACGTCAGGACTTCCCTGGTGGTCCAGTGGTTAAGAATCCGCTTGCCAGTGCAGGGGACATGGGTTCAATCCTGGTCCAGGGAGATGCCACATGTCTCAGGGCAGCTAAATCTGTGCGTCAGAATTACTGAGCTCACACTCTAAAGCCCAGGAGCTGCAACTGCTGAAGCCCATGTGCCTAGAGCCTGTGCTCCACAATAAGGGAAGCCGTGGCAATGAGAAGCCCGTGCACCACAAGTAAACAGTAGCCCCTGCTCCCTGCGAATAGAGAAAGCCTGTGCACAGCCAAACATAAATAATAATTAAAAAAGAACATATCAGTATGTAGTTTGAAAATAATATTGTATTTAGAGTTATAAGATCTGGACATGAGTTGTCGCTCCATCATCTTGGACAGTTTATGTATCTTCTCTAATCTTTAAATAATACTTACCTAATGGAATCATTTAAGGAATACAGTGAGATAATGATGTTTTACAGATACTATTAAATATTTCCATTTAAATCTTCATTATGGGTGAGAGTATGATGACATCACATATTCGTTCACAGATAGCTTCTAAAAATACTCTCTGAGCATGTGTATACAAAAAAGAACAGCCTCTGGCACACAATTCACTTTTTCATTTTTGTTTAGAGAAGAGGTGAATCCTGATTTCACTGTTTTACTTGGCATACATAAAAAAGTTCCACGTTGTATTGCTGGTTTGTGCAGTTTGGGATTAATGCTTAATGTGTTTACAAAGATACATTTTTATTTCTGTAGCATGAGTTCACGCTATTGGGCTTACATCATCTGTCTAGTATAAGCTCACTTCAATTCTCAGCTACTGATGTGCTTCTAATTAATGAATGTGTAATGGAAGCACTGAAAAACCTCCCCTTTCATCATGAAGAAGTGAGGCCTGAAATTGTGTGTGCCTTTTTGTCTGTTTATTTAAGGTCTTTTGCCACATGGAGATTTTATTTCCCATAATGCCCTAGCTGAACTAATATTTTTTCCATAATAGAATTTCTGAAGTATCACTTACTCAGTGTATATGGGCCTTGTTAAAGTGTAACTAATTTCAAAGAGGTCCTCTTCTAGAACCTGAGACTCTTTTTAAATTTATTAAAAGTATTTTAAAAGCAAGTTCAACTAAGGCCTCAGAGGGGAGGACATTTATAGATTAGCAACTGAGTTGTTAATTCTTGTTTCTTCCCCACAGGAGCACCACTAATTAATGTTTTCCAATCAGGCCCTATCCTCCCTGAAAGCTCAGCCATGAACTAATCCTAATTATGCAGTCACGTGGACTAGTGGGATGGGAGTTAGTCATATCACTCTTGTCCCTGTCGTATCCTGTACTTGTAGCGAGCCCTCAATAGCTGTTCTGACCAATTCACACAACACAACTCTTGCCTCAACCCCTCCTCACCATCCCCAACCCAAGCCCACCTGGGTGGCTCTTGGTATTCTGCCAAGCTCTAGCCTTTTCCCTTTTCTGAAGGTAGAGCCCATCTCCCTGCACTTCCACTAGTCAGAGAATAGCTGTGTTTGAACAATCACTTAAATCCTTAACTATTACCAAGATCCCTCGCCATGTGCCCAACCATGTTGAATTTCCTTAGATAGCTCATCTCTCATTGCTTGACCCCTGGAACTCAATTATCCAGCCAGCCATTTTTTTCAGCTTTTT
Source organism: Bos taurus (assembly GCF_002263795.3). Lineage (NCBI taxonomy): Eukaryota > Metazoa > Chordata > Mammalia > Artiodactyla > Bovidae > Bos > Bos taurus. The sequence goes on along the minus strand of NC_037336.1, from coordinate 22,495,692 downwards.
TTCGGGCATCATGCTCTCTTTGGTGTCTGAGTATTTTCATGCGCATTTCCGTCTGTATGGAGCAGTTTTCTACTCCCTCCAATCAAATGCACACGATCCAAACTAACTCTACATGTCCTTCAGGTGATCCTTCCAAGACGATCCAGTTTGGGTTAGGTGTTTTTCCATGTATTTTGATCACACTTTGTGCTTTCCCTATTGTAGCATTATTACACTCAATTATAATTGCCTGCTTGCTTCTCTGTTTCCTCCATCTCCAGATTATGAGCAATTGTATCTATAATATTCCAGGTGGTTCAGTGGTAAAGAATCTGCCTGCCAGTGCAGGAGACTCGGGTTTGATTCCCTGGGTCAGGAAGATACTCTGGAGGAGGAAATGTTGCAATGCACTCCAATATTCTTGCCAGGGTAATCCCATGGACAGAAGAGCCTTGTAGGCTACAGTCCATGGGATCACAGTGAGACAGGGATGAGTGCCTGAACACACATGCACATCTGTAACACTCAGCTGAATTCCTGTGCTTAGTGAAGGGTCTGACATTTTATAAGCACTTAATTAAAAACTTGTTGTACCAAGTCTGAGTTGTACATGCTTCAGCTGCCTTGAAGAAACCACTCTGTAAACCATTTTTACTTCTCCATGACCCTGTCTTATCTAGGCCCTGAATCATAGCGAGGCCCTCTTGCCAGTTGGAAATAGTAGAATTTTGACATAGTCCCAAAGCTGTGCTGACCAGAGCTGGAGGAGGTATATGGGAATGTGAACCTTAGTTCATAGCATCTCTCCTGTATCCCGTGATTCCTTTGAAACTCTTCCCCTCCAACTCTTCTTCTAAGGAGCTATGCAGTCATATCTTTAGGCAAACTCAGACCTCTCTGAAAGCCACCATTTCCTCACTTCTCACCTGTGTCAGAAGTAGCAGTTTTCACTGATATTAGAACAAAAGAAAGGAGACTCTCTCCTCCTACCCCCAATGCCCTTAATATAATTTTTTTTCCAAGGCACGTGTGGGTCACATACTCACAAATGCTCTTGGGCTCACCACGTGGAGATATATATATATGTGTGTGTGTGTGTGTGTGTGTGTGTGTGTGTGTGTGTGTGTATGCATAGATGTGTTCCTGGCTCTGTTCAGTAAGGGTGGAAACCATCCTTTGTACATGTCTCATTGAAACAGATGTTTGGATGAGACTAAAATTATCAGTGTGCACTGAATCTCAGTCAGATTTTGTGATTTAGAAACTATCCAACTTTCCAGTCCTTAATTTGGCTCCTTCCAAAGAATCCAAGGCTTCCCTGGTGGCTCAGAGGGTAAAGAATCTGCCTGCAGTGCAGGAGAGGCATAAGAGATGTGGGTTCGATCCCTGGCATGGGAAGATCCCCTGGAGTAGGGGACCTTCCCAGGTAGCGCTAGTGGTAAAGAACCCACGTGCCAATGCAGAAGACTCAAGAGACTCAGGTTTGATCCCTGAGTCGGGAAGATTCCCTGGTTAAGGAAATGGCAACCCACTCCAATTTTCTTGCCTGTGGAAAATTCCATGGACAGGAGAAGCCTAGTGGGCTACAGTCTATGGGGTTGCAAAGAGTGAGACAGAACTGAGCACATGCAGACATAGATGTGAGAACCCAGCTTGTGTGGAGGCCCCAGACTTGTGGCCCAGAGACTGAGCTGAACTCTCAGTTTGGTTTTGCTTGTACAGCATTGACCTACACTGGTGTAAACTTTCCATGAGCTGTCACTTCTTCACAATCAGATAATATATGTTTAAAATTTTGGATTTCTAGCTTCTCTTGAAAAAAAAAAAAAAAACAAAAAACGAGAAGACCAGAGCCAGATTTTAGGGCACAGTCCTTTTAACTCCCAGTTGTTGCCACTATGCCCAGACCAGGCGATGTATTTATGGCACCTGCTGGTTCCTTGAGACCACTCAAGTTTATGATCCCAAGTCCAGAGATCCAAGAGAATCTAGTTTCTAATTTTCTCGAGTCAAATGGTATGTGATCTGGCTCTAAAAAATGCATGTAGGCTACTTCCCCTATATTGTACATGTGACAGACTATGGGCCAAGAGTACTTAGCTTCTCATAGAGAGACTTGATCGTGTATGAAGAAACACAAACTTGGAGGCATGCTTAAATATGGTGTCTATTTGGTGACATGTAGGAGCCGTAAAATGATTTTTTGCAAAACAATCATATCTTGATAGTGGAAAAATTAAGACTACATTATTACATATATGTGTGCTTAGCGCTTAGTTGTGTCCAACTGTGACCTCGTGGACTGTAGCCTGCCAGGCTCCTTTGTCCATGGGGATTCTCCAGGCCAGAATCTTGGAATGGGTTGCCATGCCCTCCTCCAGGGGATCTTCCCAACCTAGGGATCGAACCCAGGTCTCCCACATTGCAGGCAGATTCTTTACCGTCTGAGCCACCAGGGAAGCCCAAGAATACTGGAGTGAGTAACCTATTCCTTCTCCCAGGGATCTTCCTGTCCCAGAAATTGAACCAGGGTCTCCTGCATTACGGGCAGATTTTTTTACCAGATGAGCTACCAAATGTATCTATAATTCCAAAGGAAAAAATATAAATATGTGTACACACACACACACCCCCTCCCCCCAGGAAAGTCTTGAGGAAGGAAATGCATTGATGTATAAAGGTGATAATCTCTGGTCAGTGGGATTGTGGATAATTTGCTGTCATTGTTTTTTAATACACTCTGAATCTTCCAAAAATCTCTTGAGTATCTATTCCCTTTATAATAGTAATTTTTTAAAATAGAGGAAACAGAATTATCTGTCTCCAGCAATCTAAATGGACCATTTCTATAAAATTTATTATGGTCCTAGGGAGGATTTTAAGCCTGTGGGTCTCCCAAAGTACCCACTGTACAATTTTTTTTAACAACATTGAAGGGAACTTGAGCTCCATTAATGAGCGCCCTGGGGACAGCTGGGGGATGGCTGAAAGGAAATAAGTACTAATCATTCCCACTATTGGGTGTCTGCCCCATGACCCTCCCTACCCTATGTTCCTGGGCCTGTGTGAAACTAACAGTTGAAGGAAGTTATAGAACCCACATCATACACTGAAAGCATTAGGGACTGATGGGCTCACAGAGGCAGAAGGTTGAGAAGGGCAGAAATTGAGACTAAAGGGATAAGAATAGAAAGAATAAAATAAAAATAAAGGATTGATCTAGAGACTGTCATACAGAATGAAGTAAGTCAGAAAGAGAAAAACAAATATCAAATATCACATACTAATGCATATATACGGAGTCTGAAAAAAAATGGTATAAATGGTCTTATTTACAAAGCAGAAATAGGGACACAGAAGTAGAGAACGGATGTATGGATATCAAGGAGGAAAGTGGGGGTGGGATGAATTGGGAGGTTGGGGTTAACATATGTACACTCTTTTCTTTCCCCAAGGTTATTTTTTATAATTTTATTTATTTTTGGCTTTGCTGGGTCTTTGTTGCTGCACGGGCTTTTCTCTAGTTGCAGAGAGCAGGGGCTGCTCTCTACTTGTGGGTGTGGGCTTCTCACTGCAGTGGCCTTCTTGCGGAGCACGGGTTCCAGGGCACACGGGTTCAGTAGTTGTGGCTTGTGGGCTCAATAGGCGCAGCTCCCAGGCTCTAGAGCACAAACTCAATAGTTGTGGTGCATGGCTTAGCTGCTCCTCGATTTAGGGACTAAACCCATGTCTCCTGCATTGGCAGGCAGATTCTTTACCACTGAGCCACCAGGGAAGGCCCTAAACTCTTGATACCACGTATAAAATAGATAACCAAGGAGAACCTACTGGATAGCACAGGGAATTATACTTAGTGCTCTGTGGTGACCTAAAGGAGAGGGAAATCTAAAAGAGAGGGTTTATATGTATAGTTATAGCTGATTCACTTTGCAGTACAGCAGAAACTAATACAACATTGTAAAGCAACTATACTTCAATAAAAATTTTACAAAACAAAAGATAAAAGAATATTTTAAAAAGTGCACTATAAATGACTAAACAAAACAAAAACAAGTTAGGACCCCCAGAAGCTTAGAAATTAAAAGAGTTCAAAAAGGAGAGAGGCAAAAATATAAAAGGAAAAAAATGATAAAGGCTCAGGAATAAATGCAACCATGAAAAGAAATAAGATAAATGATATTGATGAAGCTTTTTAAATGAACAAAAAGAAAACTAAGAAAACTCAAAACAACTCAGGAAAAAACCCTAAAACTTTGAAAGGATAGTATAAAGGAGTACAGTACCACAAAACAATAAATAAGGAAACATTAAAACTATTTAGAAGAAGATAAAATGGTAAAATCCGGGATGCTTAAAAATTGGAAGTGTAAGACAATTGAGGAGAAACACATGTAATAGTTAGAATTGTGGTATCCAACTTTTATTGGAAGTTGATTGGATGCCAAGGACTTGATATTAATTCGCGTGGATCCTTTCACACTGTGAGGTCCATGCTGTTACCCTTCTGTTCCCCGGAAGCAAGGGGAAAGCAAGGCACACAGGTGAGAGGCTCCCCTGCAGGTACCTGTTGGGAAGGGATGGCTCTGGGGCTTGAACTCAGATCACCTGCCTCCAGACCCTGGCATTTTCCTGACCGTTTGGCCATACATACTGTGATCTAGTATAGATCGAATGGAAATCTTAAAGAAAAATACTGCTAAAATAAAACTCCCTCTGAAGTTGTATTTAAAATAAGATTCCAGTGAGAAGGAGAAGGAACACAGAGACCAAGAGAAGGGCGCTAGTAAAAGCTACTCTGCCGGATGTTCTGTCCTCCCTGAAGGAGAGCGTGAGGCCTTGCGCTGTCTACACAGGACATGCTCTCCCTTCACCTCCGGAGGTTTCTGTACCCAGCGCTCTAGCGACAGTGTGAGCTGTCCAAATACTTTGAGGGAGGCTAACACAGGACTGTCTTACTTATTTAAGGTGATAGAAGATTTGGGGATAGGTAGAAAAAGATAGGAAAATCTCACATCTTCTCTTTCCAGCTGAATCTTTTTTACAGAGGATTGAGATATTTGAACCTTAAGCCTGTACACCTTTTTTTTTTTTTTAATTACCTTGATTCCTGTTTTTATTTTCCAAAGCATCTTTAGTAGATAATTCCTATAAATGTAAAATAAAAACAACTTGGGGGGGGTGGAATTTGATGGTGATATCAAGCTTGTGTGCTCTTTTCAACAAAATTTTGGAAGTTAGATTTCACTGATTTCTGAAGCTTAATACCTCTCACACACAGTAGGTATAAACAAATAAATGGAAAAGTACTATTTGAAGCAATACAAACACTTAAATATGAGAAATATTAGTACAAAATCTTCAAAGTCTAGGTAAAATCTTGACGAAATCACATATCAGTCTGTTAAAGTTTCTTGCTGTTCACAGAAGTTTGACAGAATATTACAGGGAACATGGATTGATTTTTTTCTTATGTTTCAGCAGTTGCTGTTATACTAAAATGTCTGTTACTTTTATGACTGCCTTAAAGTTCAAAAAGATGCCACAAAATACCATTGCAGTTTACTTGGCCTTAAAATGTGAAAGTAATACAAGATCATGGAAAGGAGGGGAAAGAGTGCTGAGCACTGCAGTTAACTTTTCTTTAATGCTTCCTCTTCTCTGAAATTACAGTAATACTGAACTTGCTGGTTAAAGACGTTAGAATAAAGATCTCGCCTCATTTCTATGTAAAAACCAACTTAAAAAACAAACAAACAAGCAAATAGCAGAGGAAATAGCAGACTTGTCTTGGAAATTAGGGAGTACTCCAAGCTCTGATTTGACAAATACAAGGGGCTGAATGTAGTAAACACTGGACCAGAGTGTTTGGTGTGTGCAGTGGAGTCAGGGTGATGCCACCAGATGAACTTTGTTTCTCCAGATCCCAGGCAGAGAGTGCAAAGTGTAGAGTTCTCCAGAGTTGCAGCCCACAGAGCCTGAGGCATAAGGGTTGAGTGTTTTGTGGACTATGGAAGGTTCCCTGAAACCAGACTCCAATGATTAGAAATGTAGGAGGGGTTACATGCCTAGCTCAAGTCAGGACCCTGTCCAGGGTACCACATATCATTGTGTCTCCTTAGACTCTTTAGTTGGCCGTACCAGCTTCTCAGACTTTTTTAAGGTTTTTGATGGTTTTGGCAGATTTGAAGAGTTCTGGTCAGATATTTTGTAGAATGTCCCTCCGTTGAGATTTGTCTGATACATTTCACATGATTAGACTGGGTTTAGGGGTTTTACAGAGGAAGTGCCATTCTGATTATAATGTATCAAGGACACACACTATCATCACGGCTTGTTCCTATTGATATTAACCTTGATAACTTGGCTGAGGTAACATCTGTCAAATTTTTCCACTGAAATTATTCTCCTTCCCCTTTCCAAAATGTCCTCTTCAGAAGGACATCACTATGCACAGCCCACACTTAAGGAGTGGGGAGTTACACTGTCCTTCTTGGAGGGAGGAGCATTTATGTAGATTATATGGAATTCCTCTGTGCGGGAAATTTGTTCTCCTCCATTCATTATTCATTCACTCAATCAGTCCATCACTTATTTGCATCAATAGGACTCATGACTGTTTTATACTTTGGGTTATAATTCAGTACTACTTTACTTATTTTGTTGCTCAGATTTTCCACCATTGGGAGTTCTTCCACTTGGCTTCTGTGTCTTTTTGACATTCCTCTATTATTGTGTGTGTGAGGGGGTGGTGGGTAGGGGAATGGATGAGCAGTTCTTTGCTTTCTGGCACTGCAAAATACTGCAAACTCATTTTGTTTATTTCTTGTCTCAGTCCTGTAATCCGTCATTTCTCAAAAATGGTGAGAGAAAACAAGATTTAGCACTAGGTTGTTGTTATTGAGGTGTTATTGCTTCTGCTGCTGCTGCTGCTGCTGCTGTTGCTGCTAAGTCACTTCAGTCGTGTCCGACTCTGTGTGACCCCATAGGTGGCAGCCCACCAAGCTCCGCCGCCCCTGGGAATCTCCAGGCAAGAACACTGGAGTGGGTTGCCATTTCCTGCTCCAATGCATGAAAGTGAAAAGTCAAAGTGAAGTCACTCAGTTGTGTCTGACTCTTCGCGACCCCACGGACTGCAGCCTACCAGGCTCCTCCGTCCATGGGATTTTCCAGGCAAGAGTACTGGAGTGGGGTGCCATCGCCTTCTCCAAGGTTGTTGCTTCTAGGCCCTCTCAACTGAGAAAAATGCATGGGTGTGTACTAACCCATTCATACCTGTATCTAAAACTATATATATATAACTATATATTCATGCATATCTATATTAATCTAGACATGAGTTCGTACTGATGACTTTAATTTTAATCTCTTATGTCTTGAATCATTCTAGACTTCTCCCCTTGTTTATCTATAATCTCTTATTCCAACAGTGAAATACCTGAGTCCTACCATCTGCTTTTACTTAATTTACTTAATTTATTTACTTAATTGTTCAATTTTGGCTGACATTCTAGTGGTTTCAGAACTGGTCACCAGAACTCTCATGGGAAGCAGTTTTATCAGCTTTTGCCTTTAGTTTTACAGAAACCACTCATTTTCAAAGTTACTTAGCCAGCATATTTTCCCCTACTCCCTTCAATGAGGTTTTTCATAAATTTGTAATGTGGTTAGATTCTTTTGCACAGTCTAAGTTTCATCCAGGGATCCCACAACCTTCTAAAAGATTTTTTAAATTGTGTATTCTAAGGTCCACTCTTTGCACTGTAAAATTCTATGAGTTTTGACAAATGCATGAGGTCACATATCCACCATTACAATATTATACAGATTACTTCTACCACATTAAAAATCCCCTGTGCTTCATCTATTCAACCCTTCCTCAAGCCCTTGAATTCTTGATAACTGCTAATCTGTTTATAATTTGTATAATTATTGTCATATAAATGCAATCATTTAGTATAGAGCCTCTTCAGAATGGTTTCTTTGACTTAGCAATATGCACTTAAGACATTCTATGTCTTTGAATGGCTTGATAGCTCATTTTTTGTATCACTGAATAATATTCCACTGAATAATTGTACCACAATTTGTCCATTTACCTATTGAAGGATATCTTGGTTGCATCTAGTTTTTGGCAATTTGAATAAAGCTGCTATCATTCACATACAGGTTTACATGTAGACGTAAGTTCTCACATCAGTTGGCAATATGATTACCTAGGACACCTAGAAGTGTGATTGCCATACTGTATGGTAAGATGATATTTAGCCTTGTAAGAAACTGCTAAACTCTCCTCCAAAGTGCCTGTAATATTTTTGAATTCCCACCAGCAATGAATGAATGTTCATTGCCCCAATCCTCACCAGCTGTTAGTATTGTTGGTTTATTTATTTAAAAAAAATTTTAGCCATTCTCAGAGCTCTGTAGTGTATTTCATTTGTTTTCATTTCCATTTCCCTAATGACATGTGATGTTGAGCATCTTTTCCAGTGGTTATTTGCAATCTGTATATCTTCTTTGGTGAAATGTCTGAATCTTCAGCTCATTTTTCAATTGGACAGTGCTTTTATATATGTATGTATGTATATATATATATGTATATATATATCTTGAAGATTCCTTTATGGACCTCAGCTTGTTCTTTCTCTGCATTCTTTGAGTGAGGAGATTACAAACAGGCCTGGTAGTTTCATTCCAACACCAGTGGAGGCTTCCCTTGGCTCCCCTCGCCATTCAGCTGTGACTCAGAGGAATCTCCTTGGCTGTGAGAGGGCTTGTGACCTGCACATCTGCTCGTCATTTACCTACTGTGGATCTGCTGGGCTGGTGAAGAACTGGTTCCTGCTTCTTCTGCCTTATTCTGTGATATGTGGAGAGAAATTGCTCCTGTTAATTTGACTCCATCCCTGGCTTTGCTCCTGTCAAATCGGATGCATGGAAATCCTCCAGAATGTACCATTCCCATGGCTCTCACCATCTTGTTTGCTCCTCCTTCCTGCGGTCAATACATCCCAGGTGCCACCTATGTACCTGCTAATTTTTACTCCCAGCTGCAATGAGTCACTTGAAGTTTTAGTCTATAAAACAAATGAAAAAAGAGAAAGTTACTGATGCATGGGATAGAGGATGTGATATTGATTGCTTTTAGAACAAAGAAAACCTGCTTACAGGTATCCCAGTAAGAGTGTGATTGGCAGCTTCTGCAAATACCCTGCGTCTCCAAAGTCAGAAACACAATGAAAGAGAGAGAAAAAACCTTATGTAACCATAACAGTGCCCATTATTAGTCTCTTAAAATAACCCAGCACTTTACTAAGATTTTGTGTATAATGATATCTTATTATTATTTTAAAGGTCTTTTTTGAGGTGGACCATTTTTAAAGTCCTTATTGAATTTGTTGTAATATTGTTTTTGTTTTTTATGTTCTGGTTTTTTGGCCATGAGGCATGTGGGATCCTAGCTCCCCGACCAGGGATTGAACCCACTCTCCCTGCACTGGAATGTGAAGTCTTAACCAGTGGACCACCAGTAGTCCTGATATATTAAAGCAACTCTCTGGGATAGGAGTAACTGTCCTCAATTTACAGATTAGGGAATATAAGACTTAGGGAAATTAAAGATACTAATAAGTAGCAGAGCTGAAATTCATACTCAGGAAAGTCTGACTCCAGTACTACTTATCCTTCCAACCAGCATTTTCTTGCTTCTTATTGGACTTTCCTCTTCTAGATCAGGTCCATGCTTGTGCTTTACTCAGTGAGATTTCTCGGAATCTGGAAAATGGTGTTTGATATATTTCAGGCTCTGTGATAATTCTGTATGTTAATGATTAAAATATATGAATCAACTGAACTGCAAGCTGCTTACTAGCTGCCATCTTTCTCTCTCTACAGCTGACATTAGAAAAATAAAGCTATAAAAACAGGTTTAAATTTTTAAATTAAAATCCACATTTCTGTACTATAGAATACCTCACTGCTATGCTTTATTTCAATAGATGAAGGTATTTTGAGTATTTTCAATTGATACGGCAACTTTTACTTGAAAATTCTACTATCTCTAGGTCATTCATAGATCATAAAACCATTTTGATAAGCAGGAGAATTAATAAACGATGCTCATGCAATTTGAAATTTAAAATTTTGAGTTCTCTGATATGTTAAAGTCTTTCTCTGTTTGTTAAGAGGGAATAAAATCAAACTGTGATTTTTTCCAAGACAAGAATGAGGCTTAAATGTCTTGAGTCCTTTTAAGTGTCTCCTCTTCCATGTTATCTCCTAAGTCCATTACAGTAATTTTTTTTTTTAAGTCTATGTGCTTAAATATATCACTTGGACCTCTGGAAGTACAGTATTGACTTCAGCCAGTATAACTTTGTATGTTACTCCTGTGGTTATCATCCATGTATAGGACTTATCTTCTTGTACTGGGATCTTTGCAATTATCAAAACATACTGATATCTGTATATCATTTGACTTTTGTATATCAAAGCATATACAAGTGCAGTATTGTACTGCTCATTGTATTTATCTAGGGAGTTTTTTTTTCACTTTCTGAAGGGAAAACACAGGTCTAGTCTCACATCCCATGGAAAGTGTTTGTTCTTTGAAGTCAACTGGAATCACATCTGCTCCATTGATTAATCCTAACAAGTTACCCAACCTAACTAATCTTTAGTTTCTTATTCTCTGAGGGGAGTCTCAAAGGTTGCAATGAAATTAAATGACTTGAAGTATGCAAGTAAATGTTCTCATTTCCCTGTCCACAACTGGACCCCTGTCGAACTTTATGATTTCGTTTTCCAAACTACTGTCCATGCAGTACCTACCACTTTTCAAACAAGTTTTGTTTTTCCCTGGTTCTGTGCATTTTATTCTGTGTTCTCTCTGACTGGCATGTACTTTCAGAAGACATGGAGGGCCATCTTCTGAGAGCTCAGCCCATTCACAGCCTAAGTTAAGATCTTGGGCAGGACGGGCTGTAAAATAATATAACCCCACCTGAGCGGTATATTGTGGTAACTTGTAGGTATGCATGCCCACTAAAGCACAGACTTTTCTTAATCATACTGAATTTCTCCAGTATGCAAAATTGGGACTCCACATGCGTTTCTTTATAGCACTGTAGTTATTACCAGGTTATGAATGTATCCTAGCCCTGGGTTCCAGTCCTCTTGACTGGGATCTTGATGCTTCCTAATTCTTGAGAGGTTCTTCTCTAAAGGGCTCTCACAACCTCTGGTTGAAGTCTAAATCTGCAAAAATTAACCTGTGTACAGTATCACTCCTAACTTATCTTGATACTTTCACTTGAAAGAATCATACTACAGTTGACGCACAGGAGTGAAAACAAGGCTGATTTCTGCCATGCCTCTCTGGACTTTAAGATCTTGACTTCTGGCATCATCTTTTGGGAACAAACTTTACAACCAAGCCAATTTCTCCACCTATCCTGGTCCTTTCTAATTAGTCTCTTAGTCTGGGCACTGAGAATTGAGAATCCTATCTTGCTTGCTTCATTGCTTTGTTCAGAAGCAATAAACAATTAATCAATGAAGGCTAGCTCAAATGCTTCCTTTTCTGTAATGACCCCTACCCCACCACACATTGATATATGATCTGTGAGAAACTCCATTCAGCTTTGTTTGTTGAGCACATAGTATGTGCAAGGCAGTGAAAATCAAAACAAGAAACACAAATCTTTGTCCTCAAGGAGTTTTTGTTTACCTGACTTATTGCATTTTTAGATTGTTTTTGTTAGTTATTTGTAAATACTATTAATCCAAAAACAGGAGACTTTTAAATTATCTTGTCTAACCCTCTGTGTAGTGGGATGAATGATAGATCTCCAAAAGATGTGTCCACGTCCTAGCCCATAGAAGCTGACAGTAACCTTATTAAGGATCTCGCGATGAGATCATCCTGGACTACCTGGGTCAGTGAAAAGTGTCCCTGTAAGAGATGGAAAAGAAGACGCAGACAAAGAGCAGAAGCCTGTGTGAAGATGGCAGCAGAGATGACAGCAATGCAACCACAAGCCAAGGAACACCTGGAGCCACTAGCACTTCCTGGAAGAGGCAGGGAAGGGCTCTCTCCTGGACCTTCAGAAGAGTGCAGCCCTTCTGACACAATGATTTCAGACTTCTGGCCTCCAGAACTGCTTTGGAATAAGTGTCTGTGGTTTTAGGCTCCTCAAATTGGTGATAATTTGTTATGGCGGCCACAGACACTGAAATATCACCATACTCTGCAATTGACCAGGGCTAGTTAAGAGCTTTAGAACTCATCCATACTAATAAGATTATAGTCTCACTTCTGGTGCTATATGTAATTTAATATAAAAACCAGTTCTAAACTGAAAAGTGCAAATATGCATTCTGAAATTAGTAGTTTCCCTTCAGCTTTTCTGACTGAACAATTCAGATGAGTTCATAAAGTATGGTAGGTTCTTTTGGTTTTTCAACTGTAGGACAGAAATTAAATGCCATCCCATAGGGCTATTATAGGAATAAAACGCTACAGTGTGTGAAAATGCCTCATGTGGTGCCTATCCCTTTTTAAAATTTTTTATTTGTTTTTTATTTTATATTGGAGTATAATTGATTAAAATGCTGTTAGTTTCAGGTGTACAGCAAAGTGATTCAGTTATACATATACATGTATTTGGGCTTCCCTGATGGCTCAGATGATAAATAATCTGCCTGCTGATTTAAAGATGGCAAGGGAGTAGGTGGATGTAGAGTATATCTCTCTCCATGGATACATCAGGAATATACCTTCAGACACAGAAGTGCATGCAGAACACCAGCTGAGAGCGGACAGGAGTACCTGGCCAGTGGAAAAGAACATACAGAACCATGCAAAACTCGGTAGGACGAAGGAACTAGGGGGAAAAACAGGAGTGTTAGTAAGACTGGACCTACCCTTGACCAGTGGGGGAACTGAAGCAGGGGTCCGATCCCCACATCGGGGCAATTGTCTGAGTCAGAGGAGAAACATTTAAGGCTGAGAGTGAAACAGCTGATCTGTGGCAGCCTAAACGGAATGAGAATCAGACAGTCCTTGTTGCACCTATACATACCCTGGACAGGGACACAGGTCCCCTGGAAGGTGCAGAAGCTGGGAACTGGAGTTTAGGGATTCTGGAGTAATCCCAGGGTGAGGGCTGCTGTGGACTGCAGAGAGATGGATCAAGGGGATGTGAGGGAGGAGATTATGGTGGGAAATGCCTGTGGAGGAAAGCCAGGCAGCCACGAAGCAAGGTGATACTGCTGAGTCATGCTTGGGGGCTGGAGCCATCACCACAGCCTCTCTCTCTCCACACCTGAACAATAGAGAGGATGACCCATCAAATGCCTGATGCACTGAACTACAGAGTAGGACCCCACCCAGGGTGCCCTTTTAAGTGCCTGATTCGCCAATCTACAGAGTAGGATCCCAGCGGGTGGGGGTGGGGGGGCATCTATGTGCCTGACCTGCCAAACAACAGAGAAGGACTCCAGGTGAGGGAGCCCTCCAAGTGCCTGAAAAGGTGGAGCTACAGAGAAAGACTGGTCAAAGAGGCCTTCTGATCGCCAGCTGCAAGAGGTGCGGGAAAAGACTCTGAGAGGGCCATAACGCCTGCGGTGGAGGCAGTCCATGTACCTGCACACTTGGCACCACATGGGTCCCTGCAAGTCAAGCAGCTGCACCACCTTCATTCTCAACTGTCACTGGGGCAGAACTGCCACAGGCAAAAAAAAGTCTTGCGTCTATGCACACAGGGTCGCTTCAGTCGTGTGCAGCTCTTTGTGACCCTGTAGACTGTGGCCTGCCAGGCTTCTCTGTCAGGGGGGTTCTCCAGGCAAGAATACTGGAGCATATTGGCCATTACTGGTTGCCATACCCTTCTAGAGCACTGTATTTCCTGCTGCCCTAGCCACCAACACCCCCTGAGTACCTGGTGCTGCCGGAACCCCTGAGACCCAAGCAGTTGCACCACCTTCACACCTGGCCCTCATAGGGGCAAACCAAAATCCTCCAGGGCAACTTCAGAAGCTAAACCCCAGTGAATGACCCACATTTAGAGGTGGAAATAAAACCATAATTGAAACCCAGGGGCAGTGTGGCTAAGGAAGAAGACCCAAAACCTTCCCACCAGCTGTACAAGCTGCAGATTAAATCCAAATGATCAACTAGGTAGATTCTGTGTCTATGGAATATATAAAAGGACACTGAGAGCTCCCACAAAAGAAAACACACTAGTTCTGATAGCTATGGACATTGGAAGCAAGAACACACAGGAGTAGGACCAGATTAGAATCTGAGCTGCCTGCATACCAGGTCTAGAGATCAGCACAGTGTTGGAGGGCATCCTAGAGAAATGAGGTGGACTGTGACTCCCAGCGAGGGAAAGGACTCTGACAGCAGTGACTCAAGAAAAATATTTATTATTATTCGTATGTTTTGACTTGTTCTATGGATTCTTTTGAATTTTTTTCTTTTTTTTTTTCCCTCCCCACACCACTCCCCCCACCACCTCTGTTGTAGTTGTCAATTTTATTGGCACTATAAAATCTAATTAAGCTTTTGAGTTTTTTTTTTTTTTCTCAGTCACATTTTTTTAAATTGTTTTTATAAACCTCTGCCTCAACATTGGGCTTTTGCTGTTCTGTGGTTTTCCTTTTTTTTTTTTTCCTATCTTTTTTTAATTTTAATTTTTTAAACCTATTATTATTTTCCTACATTTATTCCTTTGTTTGCTTTTCCTACTGTTATTTTCCCCTTGCAGTTAATATTTAATGTATATAAATCTTCTTTATCTACATCTAACTTTGCACATCTGTTCTTTCCTTCTTTTCTTTCTTTCCTTTCATCTCAACATATGTTAGTTTTTTTTTTTTCGTTGCTTTATTCCCCAGCTGGCACCTTGCTTTAATTTTGTTTTCCAATTTGTGCTTTAGTTAGTTTTGTTCTTGACTGGTAAATATAATTTTTTATTTCCTTTGTTTGCCAGGTCAATCTACTCTATTTTAGTTGGACTGTTTTGACTTTGCTTATGGGTGTATATGTATACATGTATATTCTATTATTTTAATTATTATTTGCCTGATTTTATAACTGCCATTTGCCTGGGGTTCATCTTTGGTTTCTCACATTCACGTATTTGTTTTTATCTCACTTAATGCCATAACAAACCACTTGTGGAATCTTCGTTCCTGACCAGAGATCAAGCCCTGAGCTTTTGGAGTGAAAGCATTGACTCCAAGACCCTAGACTACCAGAGAACTAACCCTAGGGAGTATCAGATAGTGATAACTCCCACAAAGGAAACCACTTGAATATAAGACCCAGCATCACCCAACCACCAGTAGCACCCTATGGAGGAAGGCTCATCTAAACAACAAACAAAACAAAAATACAAACCCAATCATCAGCAGACAGGATTACCACCTCACTCAGCCTTGCCTATCAGAGGAAAAACAGACAAAAAACCCAGCACAAATCTCACCCTGTATGAAGCTTACACAAACCACTGGACCAATCTTAGGAGGGCAGAAACCAAAAGGAAGAAAGAATTCGACCTTGAAACTTGGGAAAAGGAGACCACAAACACAATAAGATAAAAAAAAAAGAAGAAGAAGAAGAAGAAGAAAAGGCAGAGAAATACTACACAAATGAAGGAACAAATGAGAAACACAGATGCCCAAATAAATGAAGAGGAAATAGGCAAACTACCTGAAAAAGAATTCAGAATAATGATAGTAAAGATGATCAAAAACCTTGAAAACAAAATGGAGAAAATGCAAGAATCAATTAACAAAGACCTAGAAGAATTAAAGTAAAAACAGGGAGAGACAAAGAATACAATTGCTGAAATTAAAAATACTCTGTAAGGAATCAATAACAATATCTGAAACAGAAAAATGAGCCAGTGAGCTGGAAGATAAAATGGTGGAAATAACTTATGAAGAGCAGAATAAAGTAAAAAGAATGAAAAGAACTGAGGATAGTCTCAGAGACCTCTGGGATAATATCAAATGCACCAACATTCAAATTATAGGGGTCCCAGAAGAAGAAGTGGAGAAGGAAATGGCAACCGTCTCCAGTATTCTTCCTGGAGAATCCCAGGGACACAGGACCCTGGTGGGCTGCTGTCTATGGGGTCGCACAGAGTTGGACATGACTGGAGTGACTTAGCAGCAGCAGCAGCAGCAGAAGAGAAATAGTAAGGGTATAAGAAAAATTTTGAAGAGATTATAGTTGAAAATTTCCTCAACATGGAAAAGGAAATAGTCAGTCAAATCCAAGAGGCTCAAAGAGTCCCATACAGGATAAACCCAAGGAGAAACATGCCAAGACACATACTAATCAAACTAACAAAGACTAAACACAAAGAAAGAATACTAAAAGCAGCAAGGGAAAAGCAACAAGTAGCATACAAGGGAAACCCTATATGTTTAACAGCTGATCTTTCAGCAGAAACTCTACAGGCCAGAAGGGAATGGCAGGATATATTTAAAATACTGAAAGAGAAAAATCTACAACCAAGATTACTGTGCCCAGCAAGGATCTCATTCAGAATTGATGGAGAAATAAAAAGCTTTTCAGACAAGCAAAAGTTAAGAGAATTCAGTACCACCAAGCCAGCTTTACAACAAATGTTAAAGGGACTTATATAGTCAAGAAATACAAGAGAAGAAAAAAGATCTACAAAATCAACCCCAAACAATTAAGAAATGGCAATAGGAACATATATATCAACAATTACTTTAAATGTAAATGGATTAAATGCTCCAACCAAAAGACACAGACTGGCTGAATGGATACAAAAGGAAGACCCACATGTATGCTGTCTACAAGAAACGCACTTCAGACCTAAAGACACATATAGATTGAGAGGATGGAAAAATATATTTCATGAAAATGGGAAGCAAATGAAAGCTGGAGTAGCAATCCTCATATCAGACAAAATAAACCTTGAAGATTACAAGAGATAAGGAGGGACACTACATAATGATCAATCCAAAGGAAGACATAACAATTGTAAATATCTATGCACCCAACATAGGAACACCTCAATGCATACGACAAACACTAACAGACATAAAAGGAGAAATTGACAGTAACACAATAATAGTAGGAGACTTTAACACCCCACTCACACCAATGGACAGATCATCAAAACAAAAAATTAATAAGGAAACACATCTTAAATGATGCACTAGATGAGATGGATTTCATTGATGTCTTCAGGACAGTCCATCCAAATGCAGAATATCTTCTTCTTAAGTGCACAAGAAACATTCTCCAGGATACCACATCTTGGGTCACAAGTCAAATCTCAGTAAATTTAAGAACATTGAAATAGTATCAAGCATCTTCTCTGACCACAATGCTATGAGACTAGATAACCATTACAAGGAAAAAGCTGTAAGAAACACAAACACATAGAGATTAAACAATACATTTCTAAATAACCCACTGGTTACTAGAGAAATCAAAAGGGAAATCAAAAAGTTTCTAGAAACAAATGACAATGAAAACACGACAACTCAAAACGTATGAGATGCAGCAAAAACGGTTCTAAGAGGGAAGTTTTTAGCAATATAATCCTGCCTCAGGAAATGAGGAAAACAATGAATAGACAACATAACTTTACACCTAAAACAACTGGAAAAAGAAGAACAAAAAAAAAACCAACATTAGTAGAAGGAAAGATATAATAAAGATACAAGCAGAAATAAATTAAAAAGAAATGAAAGAAAGAAAAGCAAAGATTAATAAAACTAAAAGCTGGTTCTTTGAGATGATAAATTGACAAACCTTTGGCCAGACTCATCAATAAAAAAAAGAAGAATCAAATCAACAAAATTAGAAATGAAGAAAAGGTTACAACAGACAATGCAGAAATATAAAGGATTATAAGAGACTATTATGAACAACTATATGGCAATAAAATAGATAACCTGGAAGAAATGGACAGATTCTTAAAAAAGTTTGATCTTCCAAGACTGAACCGGGAAGAAACAGAAATTATGAATAACCCAGTTACAAGCACTGAAATTGAAGCTGTGATCAAAAATCTCCCCAAAAACAAAAGCCCAGGACCAGATGGCTTCACAGGAGAATTCTATCAAACATTTAGAAAAGAGCTAATGCCTATCCTTCTAAAACTCTTTCAAAAAATTGCAGAGGAAGGAACACTTTCAAACTCATTCTACAAGGCCACCATCACCCTGATACCAAAATCAGACAAAGACAACACACAAAAAGAAAACTATAGGCCAATATCACTGATAAACATAGATGAAAAATCCTCAACAAAATTTTAGCAGAGTTCAGCAACAAATCAAAAAGCTCATACACTATGATCAAGTTGGGTTTATTCTAGGGATGCAGGGATTCTTCAATATACGCAAGTCAATCAATGTGATACACCATATTAACGAAAGATAAAAACCATAGGATCATCTCAATAGATGTAGAAAAAGCTTTTGCCAAAATTCAACACCCATTTATAATTAAAACTCTTCAGAAAAGGGGCATGGAAGGAACCTACCTCAACATAGTAAAGACCACATATGATAAGCTTACAGCAAACATTATTCTCAATGGTGAAAAACTGAAAACATTCCCCCTAAGATCAGGAACAATACAAGTGTGTCCACTTTCCCCACTATTATTCAACATAGTTCTGGAAGTCCTAGCTATGGCAATCAAAGAGGAAAAAGAAATAAAAGGAATCCAGATCAGAAAAGAAGTAAACCTCTCACTGTTTGCAGATAACATAATACTGTATATAGAAAACCCTAAAGATAGTATCAGAAAATTACTAGAGCTAACCAGTGAATTTACCAGAGGTGCAAGATACAAAATCAATACACAGAAATCACTTGCATTTCTATATACTAACAATGAAAATCCAGAAAGAGAAATTAAGGAATCAATCCCATTAACCATTACAACAAAAAGAATTAAATATCTAGGAATAAACTTACCTAAGGAGACAAAAGAACTGTACACAGAAAATTATAAGACACTAATGAAAAAAATCAAAGACGCCATAAACAGATGGAGAGATATTCCATGTTCCTGGGTAGGAAGAATCAATATTGTGAAAATGACCATATTACCAAATGCAATTTATAGATTCAATGGTAACCCTACCAAATTATCAATGGCATTTTTCACAGAATTAGAACAAAAATTTTCACAATTCATATGGAAACACAAAATACCCTTAATGGCCAAAGCAGTCTTGAGAAGGAAGAATGGAGCTGGAGGAATCAACCGTCCTGACTTCAGATTATACTACAAAGCTATTGTCATCAAGACAGTATGGTACTGGCACAAAAAAAGAAATATAGGCCAATAGAACAAGATAGAAAGCCCAGAAATAAACCATGCACCTATGGGTACCTTATTTTTGACAAAGGAGGCAAGAATATACAATGGGGCAAAGACAGCCTCTTCAGTAATGGTGCTGGGAAAACTGGACAGCTACATGTAAAACAATGAACAAAATTAGAACACTTCCTAACACCATACACAAAGATAAACTCAAAATGGGTTAAAGACCTAAATGTATGACCAGAAACTATAAAACTCTTAAAGGAAAACATAGGCAGAAGACTCGATCACATAAGTCAAAGCAAAATATACAAGCAGCTTATACAACTCAATACCAGAAAAACAAACAACCCAATCAAAAAGTAGGAAAAAGATCTAAACATACATTTCTCCAAAGACATATGATGGCTAACAAATACATAAAAAGATGCTCAACATCGCTCATTATTAGAGAAATGCACATACAATGAGATATCACCTCACACTGGTCAGAATGGCCATCATCAAAAAGTCTACAAACAATAAATGCTGAAGAGGGTGAGGATAAAAGGGAATGCTTTTGCACTGTTGGTGGGAATGTAAATTGACACAGCCACTATGGAAGACAGTATGGAGATTCCTTAAAAAACCAGGATTAAAACCACCATATGACCCAGCAATCCCACTCCTAGGCATATACCCTGAGGAAACCAAACTTGAAAAAGACACATGTATCCCATTGTTCATTGCAGCACTGTTTACAACAGCTAGAACATGGAAGCAACCTAGATGTACATCAACAGATGAATCAATAAAGAAGTTTTGGTACATATACACAATGGAATATTACTCAGCCACAAAAAGGAACACCTTTGAGTCCGTTCTAATGAGGTGGATGATCCTAGCACCTATTATACACAGTGAAGTGTGTCAGAAAGAGAAAGATAAACATCATATTCTAATATATATATACAGAATCTAGAAAAATGGTACTGAAGAATTTATTCACAGGGCAGCAGTGGAGAAACAGACATAGAAGATAAACTTTTGGACATGGAGAGAGGGGAGGAGAGGGTGAGATGTATGGAAAGAGTAGCATTGAAACTTACACTACCATGTGTAAAATAAATGGCTGATAGGAATTTGCTGTTTGGCTCAGGAAACTCAAACAGGGTCTCTATGTCAACCTGGAGGGGTGGGATGGGAAGGGAGATGGGTTCAGGAGGAAGGAGAATTCATGGATACCTATGGCTGATTCATGTTGAGGTTTGACAGAAAACAACAGAATTCTGTAAAGCAATTATCCTTCAATTAAAAAAAAGGAATCTACCTGTGATGCGGGAGACCCATGTTCAATCCCTGGGTTGGGAAGATTCCCTGGAGAAGGAAATGGCTTCCCACTCCAGTGTTCTTGCCTAGAGAATTCCATGGTCAGAGGGGTCTGGTGGGCTACAGTCCATGGGGTCGCAAAGAGTGGACATGACCAAGTGACTTAACACTTTCACTTTCTTTCTTTCTTTCTTTCTTTATTTTAATTTGAGGCTAATTACTTTACACTATTGTAGTGGTTTTTGCCATACATTGACATGAATCAGCCATGGGTGTACACTTTCACTTTCATACATATATCTATACTTTTTCAAATTATTTTCCCATTTAGGTTATTAGACAGTATTGTGTAGAGTTCCCTGTGCTATGCAGTAGGTCTTTGTTGATTATCTGTCTTAAGTATAGCAGTGTGTACACGTCAATCTCAAACTCCCAATCTATCCCCCATACCCTTCCCCCTAGTAACCAAAAGTTTATTCTCTAAGTCTGTGAGTCTGTTTCTTAAATAAATTCATTTGTATCATTTTGAGGGGCTTCCCAACTGGCTCACTGATAATGAATTCACCTGCCAGAGACACAAGTTCAGTCCTTCAGTTGGGAAGATCCCCTGGGGAAATAAATGGCAACTCGCTCCAGTATTCTTGCCTGGGAAATCTCATTGACAGAGGAGACTGGCAGGCTACCATCATCCATAGCGTCACAAAAACTCTGGACACAGCTTAGTGGCTAAACAACATTATTTTCTTAAGATTCTGCATATAAACATTATCATATGATATTTATGTTTCCCTGTCCTACTTACTTCACTTAGTATGATAATCTCCAGGTGCACACATGTTGCCTCAGATGGCATTATTTCATTCTTTTTAATGGCTGAGTAACATTTTATTGTATATATGCACCACATCTTCTTTATCCATTCAAAATTCAAAAGGATACATGCACCCCAATGTCACTGCTTTTTTTTTTTTTTTTTTAATTTTAGGGCTGATGATGGGTTGGTGGCAAGGGTATAATGAAGATTTGAGACTACTTTATTTCTTGGCTCTCTCTCTACTGACTAAGTGGTTCCAGGTCTGTGAAGTAGACAGGAGATGATTGTCCAGATAATTGAAATTAACATAGCTTGGCAGATCAGGGTTCAGATATCATTCTCCCACACAACTTGGTGAATTCTCACAGCACTTCATTTTTGTACCTTGTTTTTTCTATTCACCAGGCCAAGTCATTTGTGCCTTTCTCATTGGGATGTTCTAAAGGCACAAGGAAAACGCTGTTGAACATAACTCCCAAGAAACAAATTATAAAATAATTTTCCTTTACGGAATGAGAGAAAAGTAAGCAAGAACTTTCTCCTTGAGATTTTCTGGGATTGCAAGCAGCTGATTGAGTGGCTGTGAACCATGCATGAGCCTTAGTGTCTCTCCCAAATGAGAGTGAAAATTACATAATTTCTTTGGGAAATTTTTCACACTGTCAATTATATCTTACCTCCTGGAGAGACAGACTCCATTGACAATATGTAAAAGAAGCATCTTAAGTGCCACCGTGTTGTCTCCAGAGCTTTAGTCTCTCATAATACTTCCTCAAGACTATAAAAACATCCTCTAAAATTATTTTTCCTTTTTCTTTTAATTGAAAGAATTCTTTGACCTTTCTCAAACAGCTGCTCCCTAGAAAATTCCTTTCAGTTGAAAGCTATACTTCACCTTGGCCTCCCTAACGAGCTCATTTCTATGCAAACAGGTTTCCTCACATTCATTTGAAAATGGGGAGAATAATAGCTGGATTTGGGGAGAGTCATGAAACTATTTTCTGGGCTGAGTTCCAATTGAATTACATCAAACAGACCAGGACTGTGATCACTAACATATATTCACATGTCTGCCTCATCCCTTGGCATATGCTGTCCATTTTTTTATGTACTCCAGCAAATTCTTGGTGTTCATCTTCCTGTACTCTAAGTCAAGCATGGGTGTGGGTTCTCAGTAGACTTTAGCAGCTGGTGAGATGGCGTGGTACTTGTACATAGCCTGCTTTTGTTCTGATTGGTGCCCATGTCACATATTTGGAATATCACTCATGTAACAACCATACTTTAACGCTGATACATAGAATAAGTGGTTATAGAAGTACATAAAGTGTTTAGAAACTATTGCAATGTTTGGAAAGCATTTTATTTCCTATAATGTGGGGAGTCACATCTCAGGCATTGAAGGACTGGGAAAACTGATGGGCAGTATGATATCATATAACCAATTCAGTTTGTTTCTCCATCTGGTTTATTTTTTTTTAAATATCTATTTATTTGGCTGTGCCAGTCTTAGTTATGGCACAGAGAATCTTCCGTCTTCATTGAGGCACACAGAATCTTTAGTTGTGGCACATGGAATCTAGTTCCCTGACCAGGGACCTGGGCCCCCTGCATTGGGAGCATGGTGTCCTAGCCACTGGACCACCAGGGAAGTTCTTCCTTCTGGTTTAAAGGATAGCTGCTGGGAGGGCCAGTCTGTCATGAGCCCCGAGTGTCCCTGCACATTCTTGCTGGGTACACCAAGAATGCAAGGCCCTTTCTACTCTTTACTAGACCATTTATCAGACTTGTGGTTGCTACAAGCAGTCTTGAACTATCCGGTACTGTCTTCCCTAGAAGCAAGGCTAGATTTGCTTCTGCTTACTACAAAGTCAGTGAGTCCCCAAGCTCAGCGCTTCTGTCCTCTAAATGCAGCCCATTTTGTTTGCAGGCATCCATCGTGAGATACCAAATTAGAGATACCAAAGGAACATTTCATGCAAACACAGGCACAAAAAAGGACAGAAATGGTATGGACCTAACAGAAGCAGAAGATATTAAGAGGTGGGAAAATACATAGACAAACTATACAAAAAAGATCTTCATGACCCAGATAACCACAAGGGTGTGATCACCCACCTAGAGCCAGACATCTTGAAATGTGAAGTCAAGTGGGACTTAGGAAGCATCACTATGAACAAAGCTAGTGGAGGTGATGGAATTCAAGTTGAGCTCTTTCAAATCCTAAAAGATGATGCTGTGAAAGTGCAGCACTCAATATACCAGCAAATTTGGAAAACTCAGCAGTGGCCACAGGACTGGAAAAGGTCAGTTTTCATTCCAATCCCAAAGAAAGGCAATGCCAAAGAATGCTCAAACTACCACACAATTGCACTCATCTCACATGCTAGCAAAGTAATGCTTAAAAATTCTCCAAGCCAGGCTTCAGCAGTACATGAATGGTGAACTCCCAGATGTTCAAGCTGAATTTAGAAAAGGCAGAGGAAGCAGAGATCAAATTGCCAACAGCCATTGGATCACTGGATTATCTTGGGGAAAGTAAGAGAGTTCCAGAAAAACATCTACTTCTGCTTTATTGATTATGCTAAAGCATTTGACTGTGTGGATCACAAAAAACTGTGGAAAATTCTTCAAGAGATGGGAATACCAGACCACCTGATCTGCCTTCTGAGAAATCTGTATGCAGGTCAAGAAGCAACAGTTAGCACTGGACATGGAACAACAGACTGGTTCATAATCGAGAACGGAGTACAGCAAGGCTGTATATTGTCACCCTGCTTATTTAACTTATATGCAGAGTACACCATGCAAAATGCCAGACTGGATGGAGCACAAGCTGGACTCAAGATTTCTGGGAGAAATATCAATAACCTCAGATATGCAGATAACACCACCCTTATGGCAGAAAGAGAAGAAGACCTAAAGAGCCTCTTGATGAAAGTGAAAGAGGAGAGTGAAACATTGGTGTAAAACTCAACTTTCAGAAAACTAAGATCATGGCATCTGGTCTATCACTTCATGGCAAATAGATGGGGAAACAATAGAAACAGTGGCAGACTTTATTTTTTGGGCTCCAAAATCACTGCAGATGGTGACTGCAGCCATGAAATTAAAAGACACTTGCTCCTTGGAAGAAAAGTTATGACCAACCTAGACAGCTTATTAAAAAGCAGAGACATCACTTTGCCAACAAAGGTCTGTCTAGTCAAGGCTATGGTTTCTCCAGTAGTCATGTATGGATGTGAGTGTTGGGCTATAAAGAAAGCTGACCACAGAAGAATTGATGCTTTTGAACTGTGGTGTTGGAGAAGACTCTTGAGAGTCCCTTGGACTGCAAGGAGATCCAACCAGTCCATCCTAAAGGAAATCAGTCCTGAATATTCATTGGAAGGACTGATGCTGAAGCTGACACTCCAATACTTTGGCCACCTGATGTGAAGAACTGACTCCTTTGAAAAGACTCTAATGCTGGGAAAGATTGAAGGCAGGAGCAGAGGGGGACGACGGAGGATGAGATGGTTGGATGGCATCACCGACTCAATGGACATGAGTTTGAGTAAACTCTGGGAATTGGTGATGGACAGGGAGGCCTGGCGTGCTGCAGTCCATGGGGTCACAAAGAGTCGGACTAGAGTGAGTGACTGAACTGAACTGACCTGAACTGAAAGTCTCAAGACCCTACATAGTTCCTGACACTTTGGAAATATTTCTCTTTATACTCATAAATAGGTCCTAGAAGGGTTATATTATTTCAGATAATTAATGACCATGACGAATTTAGAATGTTGGTTTTTAGTTCTGAATCTACTACTGAATGATCTTGAGTATGTTTGTATTCCTCTGGGACTCTGTCTCGTTATCTGTAAAATGCAGGGGTGCAACTAGATGAGTGGTTTTTCAAGTGTGCTCTGGGGTACCCATGATCAGTCGTTTCAAGGGCCCTCTCATTAGCTGCTGGTGGAGGCTGCTGGATATAATTGGAGGCAAAGGTATTGTTGGTTGACTGGCCTGGTTGCCTGCCTTCATCAGGGATACTAGCTGTGCTGTGGTTACTGTTCCTGCTCAGCGCCCTCTCCCATTTCCCTCAGCTGTCACTTTCTCTGTAGTTATCTTTATATTTCCTAACTTTCTCATTTCCTACTTCTCAAGGGAAAAAAGTACAAACAATGAGAATGTTTTCACTTTCTATTTCTTGGCCCACAGGCTGCTTTCTGGTCATGATGAATGAACAAAGAGAAGACAGATTCTCCGCTCAAATTCCCTAACCCCCCTGCCATCCTATCAACCCTTCTAGGGCTTGACTCTTGGAAAGTCACAGGGTCCTGCTTCAGGGACTCTTGAGACTCTTTCACTCCAGTGCTATGAAATATGTAGCTAAATAAGAGGCAATAAAGCTGGCTCTTGCTAGGGTGACCAGCTGTCTGATTTGCCTGGGACTGGAAGGTATTCTTAGGACATGAGACTTTCATTTTTTAAACCAGAATAGTCTTGGGCAAACCAAGACAGGTTGGTTGTCCTACTAATTTTCTAGATTCAGACTTTATGGTATAAGCTTATGTAATGAGGTCCTCAAAGATCAGGGTGTTTGAAGCTCAAAAGTCAAGAAGTTGACTTCCCCCCTCCCTGGATTTTGATCTAACAACTATATTGCCAGGAAATAGATGTTCTTGCATAAATGGGAGAAGAAGAAAGATAAGAAAACAGTAGGGAATGTTGGCTAACATAAAAAAAATATTATTCTCTTTCAGCTTTAATAAATTATAGCCTAAAACGGTTTTATTATGATCTCTTTCTAATGAATTCCTAAGTAGTGGGGGTGAAAATGTTCATGAAAATATACTTAGAATAAAGGTCTAATATAGAAAAGAACAAAAGGAGAAAGAGAAGGGCCTGGGAAGAATATGTAATCACAAAGTAAAAAGCAACTGTGAGGAAATAAAATGAAACATGAAAAATAATGGTTATTTTTGGTTATTGATTTTTATTTTAATATTTATACTTCTTTGTATCTCATAGTGTCTATAATAGCCACATGCTTCCATGGTGACTCAGTGGTAAAGAATCCGCCTGTCAATGCAAGAGACATGAGCTTTGATCCCTGGGTCAGGAAGATCCTCTGGAGAGGGAAATGGCAACCCACTCCTATATTCTTGCCAACAAAACCCCAAAGACAGAGGAGCCTGGTGGCCTACAGTCTTTGTGGTTGCAGAGTTGGACATAACTGAGTGACTGAGCATGCACACATAATTACCATATATTATTTTTATAATTGGAAAGTGAAAGTGGTAATCACTGTCTGTGACCTCATGGCCTGTAGCCCACCCTCCTCTGTCCATGGGATTCTCCAGGCAAGAATACTGGAGTGGGTAGCCATTCCCTTCTCTTCCGACCCAGGGATTGATCCCAGGTCTCCCACATTGCAGGCAGATTCTTTACTATCTGAGCCACCAGGAAAGTCCTTATAATTGGAAAAATGTTATTAAGGAAAGCTTTTTAAAAAAGAAGAGGGGAGAGTCAAAAGGTCAAAGGATGAAAGACCTCTCTAAAAAAGTGTTAGGATTCCATGTTAGAATCCTGATCATGGGAATCTGTTGGTGTTTTTGAAGCAAGTAAATAACAGTCTGTTTGATCAGAGAGTTTTAGATGGGGTTTTTGGAACGATCTAGCTTATTTGTGGAGAGGTATCACTGTGGCCTGGGGTTTTTGGATTTAAACAGAGACCTTTGCTTTTAAATCCAGGAGTGGAGGCCCTCTGACAGGAGCTTGCCCAGAGCTTGCCAAATATCTTGATGAAAGTGAACACTTCTTTCTCCTACTCAAGCCAAGTGCCCTTTTCTTCATCAAAATCATTTAAAGGTCAGATTCAGAGCTTGTAACATTTGTTAACCTCCACTGTGTCTGAATTTCTAGAAATCTGAGAGGTTTCTGAATTGAGTAGCCTCCCCTCTAAAGACTTTTTATGAGTTTGATTTCAGGATTGGTTAGATTAATTTGCAGAGGCATACTACTTATAGTGTAAGGAGAATTATGTAACCATGGCATGGTTCCCTCTTCCTGAGACTTTTTTTTTTTGCTAGGTACATGTGTTTTGTTTGGGGATTTTCTGTGATTCTATCATCATTTACCAAAGAGAGAATTTCAATGAAAGGAATAGAGGAGCTCCATCAAGATGTGTTCATAGGCACATTAATTAACATGACTGTTAATGGGAAGGGAGCCATGGTCAGACTAAAGTGCTTCTTAATTCTCTTCTGTTCCATTTAGGCACAAGATTTAGGGGATTCAAGGTATTTGCTAAGGTAGCATACTCTTGGCAATGCTGTGAAACTGGGAATCACCAAGTTCTTCTGAGGGTGTCTCTAGCTTCTATCTCCGCTGTTTAAAGCACGCAACTGTATTGCATGGTTCTTTGCTATTCTGCCTTTTCAATAAGCACTGTGCAAAAGGAATTTCCCGTCTGCTACTTGCACATCGTGTTGTTGTCATCTTACTAAAACATAAAATGATTTAAGCTTCGCAGCTGTCATTGTTTTCCCTGGAGCAGCTGCCCAGCACTTCCAGGGACAATGCCAGGTGCACCAGGAGGCTATCTATGCAAATACTAGTTAAAAGTTGAGCAATAATCTGGTGCCTTTGATCATTACAGACAACCAGCTTAAACAACTTGGATGCAAATCGAATAAAGTTATTATCATTGGTCAGAGTAGTACAGCAAATTGCTTTAGCTCCTTCACCTGATTTATGTATTTTTTTGGATTTAGGCTAAGTGACTGACTTAATAACTATTAATAGATTCATAAGAGATGATATATGATGAACCTGAATTCTGATTTAGAAATTTACAATGGGAACCATTGTTCATGCTAGTAAAGTTTGTCTTGGTAGGAAGACCTATGTGTGAAACCGAATTCTATAATTAGAAGGTTTGCTTATGATAACATCCTGAGCGAGGACAGTCAGTCATTTTAACCAAAAGCGGTCTCAGCAGTGAGAATAAAACTGCCCAGCAATAGATCCAGGATTTGAACCTGGAAAACATGACCACAGGCCTCCATCAACAAATAGAGCACATTGTCTGGAACATTATTTTTTGTCAGCTTGAGTCTTGCTTCCAGAATTCTCTTTTATACACCTTCATTGACTTGACTCTTTACTAAATCTGCCTCCCAGATTTGCACATATTTATAAAATCCTAAATCATGTCTTCAAATGGCAAGCAATCCCATTCACTGGGATTTTTCCATGCTTCAGCTCTTAGGCATTGAGGCCGTTTGTGAGTGCTGGGGGCCTTTTGCATCAGGTCTGGACACTAAGAACTGATGGCATGAGGGTCTCAGGGTACAGTCAATAAAGATTGTAGAAGTTCAGTGGGTGAGAAGTCAATGTGGGCTAGGATATGGAGAATGGAAATATCACTTGGACCTTCAAAACTGGCATTCTCCATAGGAGGAGAGCTCTAGAGACTGTGACTAAATCTGCTTGCTGGTGTGAAAACTTTATGTCGCAGAGAAATACAAGGTTGAAAATGTATGTTGGGGCCAAATTCATAAATGTCAGGATAGTAAGTATGGGTGTTTTTTTAGAAGGTAGTGGGGATCCTTGAGTGCGTCCTCTGAGGAATGACGTAATCAATCCAGGGCTTGAAAAAAAAAATAAATCTGACATTTTATAGAAGGGAAGAATGGAGGACAGAAGCATGGAAACAAGTAGGAGACCATAATGGGAGTTGAGATGGAAAGGAAACTGGAGTGGCCCAAAGTAAGGCAATAGAGATGGTCTTGGTTTCCTACTGCCACTTTGACAAAGGAGCACAAACTTAGTGACTAAACCAGCAGAGATTATTTTCGTGCAGTTCTAGAGGTCAGGAATCTAAAATAAAGATGCTGGAGGGCTACATTCCTTCTGGAAGAATCAGAATTGTCTTTTCCAGTTTCAAGAGGCCATCTGCCCTCAGGGACTCACGGCCTCTTCCTCCATCTTCAAAGCGTCTCACTCCAACCTCTGCTTCCTTTGTCCCAACTCCTCCTCCTGCCTTAGTCTTCTTGTCTCCTCCTTGTAAGGCCCCTTGTGATTATATTGAGCCCACCTGGCTAATCCAGGTTCACCTCCCCATCTCAAGATCTTTACCTTGATCACATGTGCCAAGTCTTTTATACCATGTAACATAGTCACAGGTCTGGGGATTGACATATGAACATTTTTGCGGGGAGTCACATTATTCAGCCGACCACAGAGACACAAGAACATTCTAGTTTGGCAGCAGTTGTTGCACTATTTCCTTCTTACTGAATTCTGAAGGAGCATGATTATTTATATCCGATATATGCCTTGCTTTTTGCTTTTTTTTTGGTGGTGGTTTTTCCTACCCTTCATTGCCTAGAATATCATTCCCCTGTATCTGTGGTCTCAAATCTCAGCTGAGATGTTTCTGTCTTCCAGAATCCTTCTGCCATATGCTTCCCCTCCTGTTGACCCATAAATTGAGGAAGAATTCTATCCTTTATCTTACATCTGTATTTTCTATTGCTCCTGTTTTTTTTAGGGAAAAGCCTTTCATTTTGAAATCATTTCAGACTTTGCAACAAAGTTGCAAAAATAGTGCAAAGAATTTTATTCGCTCTTCATCCAACTTCCCCACATCATAACTTAAATAGCCAGAGCATAATGATGCTAGCACTGATATTAGCACTGATCCAATACCATTAACTAATCTACAGACTTTACTGAGATTCCAACAATTGTCCCACCAATGTCCTTTATCTGGTCTTCATCTGGAATGCTTCTTTAATCTTCTCCAGCCAGGCATAGCTTGCCAGTCTTTGTTTTTCATGACCTTGATGCCTTTGAAGACTTTGAGTAGTTATTTTATAGAATTTTTTTCTGCTTTTTTCTGATATTTTCTCCTGATTTGATTCAGGTTATGTATTTATGGCAAGAATATCACAAAAGTGATGTGCCCTTCTCAATGCATCATATCAAGAGGTAAATGAAGTCTCACTAGTGATGTTTACTCACGAGTTTAAAATGGTGTCTGCTAGGTTTCCTATTGCTCTTAACACATTTAGCCTTGTATTCTCTATATTTTTGTCATAGTGTTTTAGGACTGGAGAGGATCAAAGAAATGATTTGTCAATAATATTAAACGTTGTGTACTATCAGGAATTATACACTAAGGCCTATATACACTCATTCACTTATTCCTCATAATATGTCTGGAGACACTTTATCAACTCCAGTTTACCTTTTTGGAGAGGACATGCCTGCTTGACAACCAACTACTTGTGGAAAGAATATAACTTGCTCATTTTTTATGCCACTTAGAGCTTAGCACAGTTTTTTACACAAACTATGGGGCAGTAAATGTTTAAGGTGACTTAAATTGAAATTAAATGGAAGGCAGAGTGTTCAGATTATATGACTAACCATATACGTGAAAAAGGAGAAGGAATCACGGGTAATTATGAAGAACTGAATTTGGGGAAGAGGAATACATGAAGCTGATGATTTATTTTCAAAGAGGCAAAGCTAAGAAACAAGATGAAATTTCTGTTGTCCAGAGGGGTTAAGAGCACAGCCGTGGGGAGCACTCACGTTTAGGAAGTATGTGGCAGAAAAAAGTCAGTAAAATCTAAGGGGGTGAAATGTGAACGAGGTAGAAGTAAGATAGTATCTGGTTACAGCCAAGCTCAAGTCTAGAATGAAGAAAATTAAGTAGCATATGTTTGGGGCCATGGTTAAGTGCTGATGGATATTTTGGGGAAACTGTAAAAACATCTGTTAAACATTGTCATAAGTTTTTTTTTTTTTTTTAATTTAGCCAACACACAATTATCCATAGTAATGGAAGAGAAAAAATGGCAAGTTAAGTTAGAAGAATGGATAACTCCGGACATGCAGACTTGACTACAACACTTTGTATGTGATTTCTGAGGCAGCACATTTCCTTTTCAATGTTTGCTAAATTTACATGAAAAATAGCTTTTATTTCTTAATACAAAGCCTGTGTGGTAGAAGGGAAAGAAAAGCAGAATTTGAAAAGTGGTCACATATTTATACTTGTGAGCTTATTTTAAATGTAAGACTGCTTCACATTGTTCTAAATATTAAATCTTTTCTGACTGTATCTATCTTCAAATTTTACAATGAGAGAGATCAGATCGTTGGACCAGAATGCACACCAGATTTCTACTCTTTGCATCACCAGTAACTAACTTTGGCCACCTGATGTGAAGAACTGACTCATTGGAAAAGACCCTGATGCTGGGAAAGATTGAAGGCAGGAGGAGAAGGGGACACAGAGGATGAGATGGTTGGATGGCATCACCGACTCGATGGATGTGAGTTTGAGCAAGATGGATGTGAGTTTGAGCAAGCTCCAGGAATTGGTGATGGACAGGGAAGCCTGGCATGCTGCAGTCCATGGGGTCACAAAGAGCTGGACATCCCTGAGCAACTGAACGGTGTCATGCAGCAGGGAGAGTACTTCAGTCCTTTGGTGCCTCAGTCTCTCTCCTAAAAAGGCAAAGGTTGACAGGATAATCTCAATTATGTCCCCTTTGGAGTTAATATTCTAGATGCTTCTTTTTTGGGGATGCTAGCTGCATAACTGGTTTGCATCTCAGACAAATTGTATTTACTAAATCATGACATGTGTAACTGCTTCCTAAAAAGCAGATTTTTCTAGAGAAAAATAGAAGTAGGGAGATTCATTGCCAAAGCTGCATAACATGGTAATTGTGGAACAAACAGTTACAGGAACAGCTTTTTATTTTAAAACAAGCTTGGCATTTTCATTTGTTTGGAGCTTTCTCGGTGGTAATGAGGATGGCCCTTGCCAATTAGTTCTCACTCCCGGAGTCCCTGGATGAGCTGCTTCTATAAGAGAGAGATTGGTCTTAAGAACCCAAGGTAGCCGGGAAGAAAGATATTGATGCTGCAGCGCCTAGCAGTCTTTGAAAGAGGATGGATGGAGATGGGTAGCTAGAGAGGGGAAGACTCTGACGATAGAAGGAGAGAAAGAAATTAATTTGGATGGGAGCCCTGGAGACTGGACAGAGTTAAATAGTCTAACAGTGGGTGGTTTATTATGCAGCCAGAAGTAGTTTGCTTCTGAAAGAAGTATCCATTCTTTCTTCTGTTTGGAGTCTTTCTCTTTGCCTCTATCCCTCCTCAACTCTTTCTCCACCCCCACCTTCTCTTCTCAGCGTGTCCTTTCGTGATTAGGTTAATTTGTTTACCCAGAAAAGGGGAAGAATGAGAGTTTGCATACTGGTGAAAACAGGCTTCCTCGTTCAGAGCTGCAAACATTAAACTCTCCACTCTGCCCAGGGGAGGCTGTGAGCAACAAAAGACGATACCTCATTTTAAGATGAAAGGCAAGATTCTGAGATCTTCTAACATCCCAGCTAATCAAAATCCTGCTGAAGTGAAGGAAAGGGTGTGTGTGTGTGTGTGTGTGTGTTGACCCGCCACCCTGCTGGGTGGCCAGTCTCTGAAATGGACACATAAAGTAAGGCTCTGATGAGCTCTGGTGTGATGACTGATGCCAGGGTGATGGAGAGTAGGAGGAAGCACACAGGAGCCCTGCTGCAGCCAAGAGGTGTCTTAAAGTAGGGCAGACAGTCTGAGAAGAATATATTTTTCAAGTAGTACAATTTTGATACTGCAAAGATCATATTCCCAAGATATGGAATTTGAAAACCTCAGTTCTCCCTTAATATCTGTTCCCTATTAGTGTGTAGTCCTAAGCAAGCTACTTAACCTTTTTCAATCAAAGTTTCCTAAAATAAATGGACACACTCATTATTTCTCACTTTTTTTTTTTTTTTTTTGGAGACCGTGAAGTAGATCATCTTTGTACTAGTGCTGAGATCTGTGTCATCATATGACTTTGAGCATTCAGTTGCATCTGTACAATGGGAAGAGTGATACTTGGAGGGATTTCATGAGAATTTAATGAGATAAGAAAGCCAGGCCTAGCAAACTGCCCAATACTTTTCTTTTCTCTCCCCTTTCTTTGGATGCTGGTTATCTTGAATATTTGGGAAATAATAACTTAGTTTATATTATTACTTTTGTTATGAGCATAAAAGTATAATTAAGACTTTGAACTTGCTGGAAATCACAAGATGTGTTCCAAAGTAAACTGGGAAAGCATTTTATGTGATTTCCTGTATTTTAAATTATTAGTTGGCCATTGATATAGCTAACTCAGAGCTGATTCTATATTTGCAGCATAGGAAAAAAAGGATATGCATATAAGATCATATCAGCTGACATTATGATAAACTGGTACCCTGTAGGCATGGACCAGTTAGAATAGACACCCATCCTAGTGCTGGAGCGAGGCCTCTGAATCTCCCTACTGTGACAGCCTGGGCATTAACCTTTCAATTGCTGGGAGTTTGGGAAGGGGGCTGGGACAGGTTCTGGGGAAAATAGGAAGTCCTTGAAGGACCTTGGGAAAGTGACTTTATAACTACGAAGTTTTTGATATTTTAAAAGGTAGAAGGCTGAACCAATGCAAACAGTGTCCCTACTTATCTAGAACTCAACAACAATATCATGCAAACAAATTAAAATGTCCTTAAACCACCCATTTTCCACCCAAACACCAACTCTGAATCCCTTGTAATATTTATTGGCAAGTTTCTAAATGGGCTTTTATCACTGAACCTTACTCTCTTGGTGAGTCAACAGAATGGGGTCAAAACTGGGGCAACTCATTAGATGGGCTCCAAAACAGGCATAGAACAAGTGGCTTGTGCTACGGAATATGTACCTTACTCTTGACACTTTCCGACTAACTAGGGTTCAGTTTTCATAAGTAGTTCTGTGAAGTCTGAGCCTAACAATCATTCTACATTACAAGGATTTACTTAGTTAATTATGCTCAGGACCTAGGACCTTGATTGAAATCAGTACGTGACAGGAAGAAGAGAGATTATTTCAAGGGATGGTTTAAAAGAGGGCAGACGCGGTGGCACACTGCACTAAGACATTTGGAAATCCACAAGAGACTCTTCCTGAAGTTACTGGCTGCCTCGGAATCAGGAAGAAAGGGTTCCCAAGAAGGGCGAGGCATCAAGTCTGTCTCCCAGGTGGCTGACCCTATGCACACATACTTTGCTTTGGGCCTCTGAAGCCTCAGATGCTTATACAGGCAGCAGGATGAAAAGGAGACTGGTCACATACATGGCAGTTCTTGATGAACCCACAGCTGTTCTGGGCAGTGCTATCTGCAAACGCAGAAGAAATAATGGAATTGTATCACCAAGTGATACTTTCCCTTAGTTTCAAAGACAGTCATGAACTCACCTGTGGCCCATTAAATATGAGCAGGGACCTGAATTGGGGGGGATGTCACTTGAAAGGAAGGGCAGCTGAGAGACAAAGAAGGCAAAGCCACTAGAGTGGGGATCTTTTGGAAGATGGTCAGTGGTGGGTGATTCATCACCACCAGTTCCTGAACCACTTTGATGGCTTACTTGGAGGCAGGCTCTCATGCAGAAAGCTTGCTCAGCAAGAGAGAGCTGGGAGGATCACAGTTCAAGGCACAAAGTTTCCAGCTGAAGCCCTTAGTAAAGATAGATACTGGTTTCATTTTGCAGCCTCAGTAAGCTGTCATTAATAATAGTGTTTATATTTTTAACATTCTATTAAGCTATATTTTTTCTTTATCCAAAATTCCTGAAAAACAGAATATTCTGGTTAAGGGAGTCTTTTTTTAACAGAATATTCTGGTTAATGGAGTCTTTTTTTAGTTAAAAAAATTGCCTTTTGTACTATAAAGAAAGCAATACTTACATTGAGTAGAAATGTAGTAAAATATACTTAACAGTACAGTAGTTCTTTGATGATTTAAGAAGCCCTTAACAAACTCATATTATTACCTAAAGCTCATCCAGGACACCAAGTCCAGGTATCAAATGGTCTCAATCTGATGTCACCATAGGAATATACTTGAGGAATTGATTGAGTTAATTTTTAAATGGAATATTTTTTTTCCAATTTTCTCAAACCAAGAATGCAAAGACTGCATCAGTTCAGTTCAGTTGCTCAGTCATGTCTGACTCTTTGTGACCCCATGGACTGCAGCACACCAGGCCTCCCTGTCCATCACCAACTCCCAGAGCTTCCTCAAACTCATGTCCATTGAGTCAGTGATGCCATCCTGCCATCTCATCCTCTGTCGTCCCCTTCTCCTGCCACCTTCATTCTTTCCCAGCATCAGGGTCTTTTCCAATGTGTCAGTTCTTCGCTTCAGATGGCCAAAGTACTGGAGTTTCAGCTTCAGCATCAGTCCTTCCAATGAATATTCAGGACTTATTTCCTTTGGAGTGGACTGTTTGGATCTCCTTGTTGTCCAAGACCCTCAAGAGTCTTCTCCAACACCATAGTTCAAAAGCATCAATTCTTCGGTGCTCAGCTTTTTTTATAGTCCAACTCTCACATCCATACATGACTACTGGAAAAACCATAGCTTTGACTAGATGGACCTTTAGAAATAATCAAATTATATGTTTGTATGTACATGCATACCTTTACTGAGTTAGTTCAGTCGCTCAGTTGTGTCCGACTTTTTGCAACCCCATGGACTGCAGCATGCCAGGCCTACCTGTCCATCACCAACTCCCGGAGTTCACCCAAACTCATGTCCATCGACTAGGTGATGCCATCCAGCCATCTCATCCTCTGTCATCCCCTTTTCCCCCTGCTCCCAATCCCTCCCAGCATCAGAGTCTTTTCCAATGAATCAACTTTTCTCATGAGGTGGCCAAAGGACTGGAGTTTCAGCTTTAGCATCATTCCTTCCAAAGAACACCCAGAGCTGATCTCCTTCAGAATGGACTGGTTGGATCTCCTTGCAGTCCAAGGGACTCTCAAGAGTCTTCTCCAAACCACAGTTCAAAAGCATCAATTCTTCGGCGCTCAGCTTTCTTCACAGCCCATTCTCACATCCATACATGACCACTGGAAAAACCATAGCATTGACTAGACGAACTTTTGTTGACAAAGTGATGTCTCTGCTTTTGAATATGCTATCTTGGTTAGTCATAACTTCCTTCCAAAGAGTAAGCGTCTTTTAATTTCATGGCTGCAGTCACCATCTGCACTGATTTTGGAGCCCAGAAAAATAAAGTCTGACACTGTTTCCACTGTTTCCCCATCTATTTCCCATGAAGTGATGGGACCAGATGCCATGATCTTCGTTTTCTGAATGTTGAGCTTTAAGCCAACTTTTTCACTCTCCTCTTTCACTTTCACCAAGAGGCTTTTTAGTCCCTCTTCACTTTCTGCCATAATGGTGGTGTCATCTGCATATTGGAGATTATTGATATTTCTCCTGGCAATCTTGATTCCAGCTTGTGCTTCTTCCAGCCCAGCGTTTCTCATGATGTACTCTGCATATAAATTAAATAAGCAGGGTGATAATATAGAGCCTTGACGTACTCCTTCTCCTATTTGGAACCAGTCTGTTGTTCCATGTCCAGGTCTAACTGTTGCTTCCTGACCTGCATATAGGTTTCTCAAGAGGCAGGTCAGGTGGTCTGGTATTCCCATCTCTTTCAGAATTTTCCACAGTTTATTGTGATCTACACAGTCAAATGCTTTGGCATAGTTAATAAAGCAGAAATAGATGTTTTTCTGGAACTCTCTTGCTTTTTCCATGATCCAGCGGATATTGGCAATTTGATCTCTGGTTCCTCTGCCTTTCCTAAAACCAGCTTCAACATCTGGAAGTTCATGGTTCAGGTATTGCTGAAGCCTGGCTTGGAGAATTTTGAGCATTACTTTACTAGTGTGTGAGATGAGTGCAATTGTGTGGTAGTTTGAACATTCTTTGGCATTGCCTGTCTTTGGGATTGGAATGAAGACTGAGCTTTTCCAGTCCTGTGGCCACTGCTGAGTTTTCCAAATTTGCTGGCATATTGAGTGCAGCACTTTCACAGCATCATCTTTCAGGATTTGAAATAGCTCAACTGGAATTCCATCACTTCCACTAGCTTTGTTCATAGTGATGCTTTCTAAGGCCCACTTGACTTCACATTCCAGGATGTCTGGCTCTAGGTCAGTGATCACACCATTGTGATTATCTGGGTCATGAAGATTTTTTTTGTATAGTTCCTCTGTGAATTCTTGCCATCTCTTCTTAATATCTTCTGCTTCTGTTAGGTCCATACCATTTCTGTCCTTTATCGAACCCATCTTTGCATGAAATGTTCCCTTGGTATCTCTGATTTTCTTGACGAGATCTCTAGTCTTTCCCATTCTGTTGTTTTCCTCTATTTCTTTGCATTGATCGCCGAGGAAGGCTTTCTTATCTCTCCTTGCTATTCTTTGGAACTCTGCATTCAGATGCTTATATCTTTTTTTTTCTCCTTTGCTTTTTGCTTCTCTTCTTTTTACAGCTATTTGTAAGGCCTCCCCAGACAGCCATTTTGCTTTTTTGCATTTCTTTTCCACGGGGATGGTCTTGATCCCTGTCTCCTGTACAATGTCACAAACCTCTGTTCATACTTCATCAGGCACTCTATCCATCAGATCTAGGCCCTTAAATCTATTTCTTACTTCTACTGTATAATCATAAGGAATTTGATTTAGGTCATTCCTGAATGATCTAGTGGTTTTCCCTAGTTTCTTCAATTTAAGTCTGAATTTGGCAATAAGGAGTTCATGCTCTGAGCCACAGTCAGCTCCTGGTCTTGTTTTTGCTGACTGTATAGAGCTTCTCCGTCTTTGGCTGCAAAGAATATAATCAGTCTGATTTTGGTGTTGACCATCTGGTGATGTCCATGTGTAGAGTCTTCTCTTGTGTTTTTGGAAGAGGGTGTTTGCTATGACCAGTGCATTCTCTTGGCAAAACTCCTTTAGTCTTTGCCCTGCTTCATTCCATATTCCAAGGCCAAATTTGCCTGTTACCCCAGGTCTTTCTTGACTTCCTACTTTTGCATTCCAGTCCCCTATAATGAAAAGGACATCTTTTTTGGGTGTTCTAAAAGGTCTTGTAGGTCTTCATAAAACCGTTCAACTACAGCTTCTTCGGCATTACTAGTTGGGGCATAGACTTGGATTACTGTGATATTGAATGGTTTGCCTTGGAAACGAGCAGGGATCATTCTGTCATTTTTGAGATTGCATCCAAGTACTGCATTTCAAACTCTTTTGTTGACCACGATGGCTACTCCATTTTCTGAGGGATTCCTGCCCACAGTAGTAGATATAATGGTCATCTGAGTTAAATCCACCCATTCCAGTCCATTTTAGTTCGCTGATTCCTAGAATGTCGATGTTCACTCTTGCCGTCTCCTGTTTGACCACTTCCAATTTGCTTTGATTCATGGACCTAACATTCCAGGTTCCTCTGCAACATTGCTCTTTACAACATCGGACCTTGTTTCTATCACCAGTCACATCCACAGCTGGGTATTGTTTTTGCTTTGGCTCCATCCCTTCATTCTTTCTGGAGTTTCTCCACTGATCTCCAATAGCATATTGGGCACCTACCGACCTGGGGAGTTCCTCTTTTCGTATCTATCCTTTTGCCTTTTCATACTGTTCATGGGGTTTACATGCATATATAAATATCACTTCAATATTTGAAGTGATATCTATATCACTTTACATACATGGATATATATATATATATATCACTTCAATATTTGTGGTGAATAAAAAGTTAATGTTATCTTTTCCCATGTTTTCAATCATGAGCTTGTTTGACCTAAAAATGGCTTTGAACATGATTGAAGAGATCAGTGTTTTCTGATTTATTTTATTAGAGCAATTAAAAAACAGGAAAGAAGAATTTCTCAACAGAACTCAGCATAATAACTGACCCTGAAACTTCTAGAATAGATTTGCTTAGGAGTTATTTCCTTCCAAATAATTTTAATCAAGTTATTTTTTAATGGAAGCGTAGTTTGTATACAGTGAAATGCATGGATTTTTTAGTGTTAGAGTTCAGTGAATACTGATATATTTGTATGTCTCAGCAGCCATCAATTTGATCAAGACACAGAATATTTTTACCACCAGAGAAATATCCCTTCTGTGTATGTGATCTGAATCACGAATTGAGAAATGTTTTAGTAATGGTTGTGTATCTTGCTGCAGCCAAGTTCATCTGTTAGAGAGCAGATGCAGAGCTATTGTGGAGTGGGATTTACCAGGCCCTGATTTTTTTTTTTTCCTCCCCTTTTCTGGGAAAGAATGCCAGAGAAAGAGATGAGGGGAAGAGTTGAGAATATATGTAATGGAGTGATTAGTGATGTTTTATGGAATCCAAGATGAGACAAATGAGAATATAAAGGGAATAAGAGGATTTTAAAAATTGTGCCAGTGGACTTGAAATCCAAACATCTTTGGAGCTGGGATTCTAAAATACATGATCTGGAAAAATAGAAATTGGTAGGAAGAGGGTAGGCTGTGAAGATTTTGCAAGTGATTCAGTGAGTAAATGTTAATGAAAGTTTTTAAAACCTTAGGATTCAGTTGCTAAAGTGGAGAGGAAAAAATAAATTGTTGGAGAATAAGGAAGTCAGGCCAAGGTGTTGAGTGGATATTGACCTGAATATTGAAATCACTAAGAATAATGAAAAGTAATCGTGGTATGCAAGACAAGTGAGAGAGAGGGATCCAAAGGCTGATGGTGATCACAGCATCACCATCTGTACCACTGGAGTACGGGACCCCGGGGTACAGTCTAATGAGCTGTGATTCATAAATCTGTGGTTTTATGGAAGGAAGGAAAAATGTTTCTAGAAGCAGCCATGGGGAACAGAGACATCCGTTCTGTCTCCAGGCCTGTGTTTCCACGTGGGACATAAGTGGGAAAAGCAGCCATTTGGGGCTACAGAGGAGACAGCATTTTCAGGGAAAAGCTAAATTTAGTAGATGAAGAAGTTGGAATTAATACCTAGAAAAGAGTTGATGGCTCTGGAGAAGAGGTAGAAGAGTAAGTTTCAAAAACTGCAGTGCAAAAGTCTGGAAAGTCAAAGAAGATTTTGGATTAGGGAATGGGCAGCACTGTATAACGGAATTGGAGAAGGAAATGGCAACCCACTCCAGTACTCTTGCCTGGAAAATCCCTAGACGATCCTGGTGGGCTACATACAGTCCATGGGGTTGGAAAGAGCTGGACAAGACTGAGAAACTGAGCACACACACAAAGACACACACACAGCAGTTGGCTCCCTATTTTCTTCTCTCCCTCTTCCTCCCTTAGTGGGACAGTTCTGTTCTTGTACCTTAGACCTTTATCTTTCCACAGCTGACCTGCAAATTTAATTCTCAGCGCCCAACCCTTTTTTCTCTTCTCAGCAGCTCCTCTCTACCTGACACTCAAATGTATCAACTTAGGTGCTTTTTTTTCTTTTCCTCTTTGCAAGTTAAACATGGAAAAGACAAAAATAGAAGAGCTCATTAATCCCTGTAAGAAAAACATGTCAGGGTGAGACAATGAAGTTCCGTTAATCCGTTAAAAGGGCAAGCACAGTGTTGATTTTTAGCAAGTTGACCCAAGATCATCCTTTGTTAAATAGCTATAATGTAGGTCACAGTTTGGATCATGCAAATATTAGGAAATGCTTATTGGACTTATAAATTTCTTATTAATGAATGATAATATTAGTAATAAACTTAAACTAGACTTAGCTGCTTCATTTGGCAATATCATGCTAGTAAACTCTATGTTTAGATAAATAGGAACAAAAAGCAATGAAAACAACTTGCCAAAGGGCCCTTTTCCTACTTGATAAGCCAGTTTTCTTAATTTGTTTTCTATGCCTTTACTCACTTTCTCATTTACTACAACAGCTTCTGGTTCTGGAAGTAAACAAGGTTACACAGAAAATTGTAATTAAAATTTTCCTTAAGTTCAGTTACCAAAGAGTTGGGCTTAGAGGCAAAGCAAATGTTTAGTGGTATAACAAGTGGGAATCTTCTAAATTTATTCAGAAGAATGCAGTATATCTGACCTGGAAAATCTGAAATGAGAGAAAGTGTAGCTTTACTAAAGCATGTCTCACAGATGAGTAAATATAGTAGAGAATGCTTTCTCTTTTTAGTGATGTATGGAGTAATTTTTGAGATATTTGTTAATTTTTTCTCTGTAAATTTTTTTTTCTCCTGCTCAATTCTGAGAAAGTAGTAAAACCTTTGTACTACCTTGCCTCTAGGAAGGATTGTGTCACAGGGTGAAAGAAAAAATCGCTTATAAACTACAAAGCATGTCATAAAGATAAAAGAGCAACATGGAGACAGCTTGGGCAACGGGAATCTCAGTAATAACTGTAGTGGCTGTGAGAGTGGAGGGGCCTTCCCATCACTTTTGTGCTTGATAAGACTCCAGGACCTTTGCAGAGCACCGGGGAATTGTCTAAATACTTGAATTTAAATTTCCCATTATTTTGGCCTGATGGACCTTGTAAATGGAATTAATTTTTTGTTTGTTTGTTATTTCTATTATAATTATTATCATTTATCTTTACCTCAGGGTACCAAGTAGAACTACTCATAATCTTTGATTCATGATATACTACCATCATTGCTTATTCAAGGCTATCATTTATTTTACTTTATATATTCATTAAAAATATGAAATTATATGAACCCATTGCCCAATTTAAGAACTGGAATCTAATGTACATCTATGTGATCTTGCTTATTCCATTTTTTTGGTCTGCCATTGGAGTGGCCATTATTTTGAATTTTATGTTTATCCTTACCCTGCCTGTTGTTGCATGCCTGCTGCTGCTGCTGCTGCTAAGTCGCTTCAGTCACGTCCAACTCTGTGCGACCCCATAGACGGCAGCCCATCAAGCTCCGTCATCCCTGGGATTCTCCAGGCAAGAACACTGGAATGGGCTGCCATTTCCTTTTCCAACGCATGAAAGTGAAAAGTGAAAGTGAAGTTGCTCAGTCGTGTCCGACTCTTAGCGACCCCATGGACTGCAGCCTACCAGGCTCCTCCGTCCATGGGATTTTCCAGGCAAGAGTGCTGGAGTGGGGTGCCATTGCCCTCTCCGTATTACATGCCTATCTTACCCTAAATTTTTTTTTTTGTTTAGCTTTGCTTCCTTTTGATTTTTATAAAAAGAATATCATAATATATGTGTCTTCTAGGAGTTGCTTCTTCCACTCATCATTATCACAGTAAGATTCCTGGATGATTCACCTATGTGTTACATATGCTTCCCTCGTGAAGAAGTCGGTAAAGAGTCTGCCTGCAATGCAGGAGACCTGGGCTCAATCCCTGGGTTAGGAAGATCACCTGGAGGAGGGCATTCTCCAGTATTCTTGCCTGGAGAATCCCCATGGACAGAGGAGCCTGGTGGGCTGCAGTCCATGGGGTTGTAAAGAGTCGGACATGACTGAGCGACTAAGCACAGCATGTAGCACATGTGACACATGTAGCTTGGTTCTTTAATCTTCATTGATATTTGATATTTCTCTAATAATGTTGCAGTTTTTTGAAACTTCTATCATGAGCATCTGGGTTGTTTCCATATTTGTGCTATCATTAACAATACTGCTGATTATTTTCTGGTACACATTTGCTAAACTTCTCTTGGGCAAATACCTAGGAGTGGAATTGCTGGTGTATTGAGTATGCAAATATTCAACTGTATAAAATAATGGTAAATAGTTTTCCAAAGTGATTATTCCAAGTTATATCCTGTTAACAATGTATGAGAGCCTATTGCTCTACAATCTCTGAAATACTTGGTTTTTAGTTTTTGCCCATTGAATGAATGTAAATCCTGCCATTTTTTTTTATACTTCCTGATTAATTGAGCTTCACTTCATATGCTTTTTAGTGACACATGTTTTCTATTTTGTAAAATGCTTATTCAGATATTTTGCACAATTTCATTTCTTTTTGTATTTTTATTATTGATTCATAGGAGTTCTTAATTATAGATTATACCAAATTTTTAATCTTTTCTTTCCTATTAAGTGTTTTGTGATAGCTTAGGAAATAATTTTCTACCATAAGGAAATCACTTTCTACCATAGGAAGATGTTCATCTATGTGATCCTCTTAAAATTTTAAACTTTTTATTTCAATAAGACATCACCATTTGT
Source organism: Bos taurus (assembly GCF_002263795.3). Lineage (NCBI taxonomy): Eukaryota > Metazoa > Chordata > Mammalia > Artiodactyla > Bovidae > Bos > Bos taurus. Next base: position 22,452,172 of record NC_037336.1, on the reverse strand, counting down.
ATTCAGTATTGTATAGGATTTCTACCTAGTTCTGTAAGAGAAGGAATGAATTAAAAGTTGTAAGGAATGAATTGAAAGTCATAAGGATAAAAACACTATCACTTTCTGATAATGATTATCTACTTAAAATTCCCCTAAATTGAGTAAACAAGTTATAATGGGGAATTGAACAAGGCAGCTGAAGATAAGATCAATACAAATTTTATTATATTCTATTAACCAGAAACAAACAGAATAACAATTAACTATGAAAGATACTATTTTACAATGATTGAAAATATGAAGTATAATACTTAGAAATAAATCTAACACTAAATATACAAAACTTACATATAGAAAACTATAACATTTTTGAAGAATATTTAAAAAGATTAGTAGCAGAGAAGTATACCATGTTCATCATAGAAAGATGTAATAAAGACCTTAATTCTTCCTGCAAAGATCTATAGATTTAATGTTCAGATCAGTTACTCAGCCATGTCCAACTCTTTCTGACCCCATGAACTGCAGCACGCCAGGCCTCCCTGTCCAACACCATCTCCCAGAGTCCACCCAAACCCATGTCCATTGAGTTGGTGATGCCATCCAACTGTCTCATACTTTGTCATCCCCTTCTCCTCCTGCCTTCAATCTTTCCCAGCATCAGGGTCTTTTCAAATGAGTCAGCTCTTCATATCAGGTGGCGAAAGTATTGGAGTTTCAGCTTCAAAATCAGTCATACCAATGAACACGCAGGACTGATCTCCTTTAGGATGGGCTGGTTGGTTCTCCTTGCAGCCCAAGGGACTCTCAAGAGTTTTCTCCAACACCACAGTTCAAAAGCATGAATTCTTCAGCACTCAGCTTTCTTTATGGTCCAACTCTCACATCCATATATGACTACTGGAAAAACCATAGCCTTGACAAGATGGACCTTTGTTGACAAAGTAATTTAATGTCTCTGCTTTTTAATATGTTGTCTAGGTTGGTCATAACTTTCCTTCCAAGGAGCAAGCGTCTTTTAATTTCATGGCTGAAATCACCACCTGCAGTGATTTTGGAGCCCAGAAAAATAAAATCATCCACTGTTTCCCCATCTATTTGCTGTGAAGTGATGGGACCGGATGCTATGATCTTGGTTTTCTGAATGTTGAGCTTTAAGCCAACTTTTTCAGCCTCCTCTTTCACTTTCATCAAGAGGCTCTTTAGTTTTTCTTCACTTTCTGCCATAAGGGTGGTGTCATCTGCATATCTGAGGTTATTTATATTTCTGCCAGCAATCTTTTAATGTGACTATAGTCAAAATCCCCAAAGGATTCTTTGTATAACTCAGTAAAGGTCCAAACATAATCAAAATACTTCCTTAAAACAAAAACATGAAGGAGTTTCTCTCCCAGGTATACAGGCTTTTGGAGCTACTATAATTGAGATGTTTTTCACACAGGAGAGATAAATTGATGCATGAAATAGAATACATAATTCAACAAAAGATCCATGCATATATACAATTTGAATATTTGATAGAGGTGGCATGGAAAATCACTTGGGAGAAGAGTTATTATTCAATAGTTATGGCTGAAAAAGTTTGTTATCTACATGCAAAAGATATGAAAATTAATCTCTACACACATCATACATGAAACAACTCTCCATGGATTAAGAATTTAAATAGAAAAGGCAGAAATTTAAAACTTTCACTAGAATTAATTTGTTTTGGAGAAAGGGAACCATAACCCATTTCTGCATAGCTAAATTTGCAGTATCATATTCATTTCTAGTTTAAGTATTGAGCCCATACTTAATACAGAACACAGATTTTAGAGAATTCCTTCAATAGAAAATTAAATTTCTATTTCCTTTTCTAAAATGATGTCCACCTCTTATCCATTGCTCTTCCCTTTCCAATCCTGCTGATTATCAGAGGAGAAAATCCTAGACTAGATAGTCTATATCTCTTGCAAATTGTTTTTTAAATAAAGAGAGGTATATCTAGAGAAGATGAAGGAATGTTGGGACAGCATTGAAGAAAGAGGCAGCAAATACTAAAACTTTGGGTTCTGAATATATGCATTAAGAGTGTTCATGTGTGGCAGATACTGTTAGTTGACTTCTTCAACACCCATTCCAATTTCTTTTCACTTACCTTCTTCCGTTTTGAAAGCTCTAAAACAAAAAGCTAATTTTTTTTTTTTTTCAGACTCCATTATAACTAGAGGAGCCCATGGAACTCAGTTCTGGCCAGGGAGACATACATGTTGAAGTCCCTTGGTGCTGCCACTTCTGTTTTCTCCTGACTGTTGCCTGAAACATAGGTGCCAACCCAGAACTGCAGCTGCCATAATTAAGGATGATAGAGCAGAAAAGGAAGGGTCCTGCTCTTTTGATGGCATCCTTGAGGTTCCATACAAGCCCTAGACCTAGCTACCTACAACCTTTTCTTCCATAAGTGAAGGATCTCTGTTTCTACTAAGTCAACATTTACTGGACTTTCTGATACTCACTATACAGTGCATCCTATCATCACTACACAAGTAATCCTTACTATTTCACGTGTGTATCTGAATGCAGCAATTATCATTCATTCATATAAATGTATGCAACTCCAGTATACCTCTCCCGAATTTAACAATTCTGGTTGAGAAAGCTTAAATAGTAAAGACATAGAGGAATTGAATCGTATAGTTAACACATTTTATGTTATAGGTGTAAATAGGCTTTTATATCTTCAAGAAGGAAATAAATCATTTTTATACATTCTGGAACTTTCAAAAAACTGATCATGAATTTGACCACAAAAAATGTTAATTTTTTAAATGGCCTTGTTAGTTTTTTATTGGTCACATATTCTGATTGTAAATCTATCATATTTGAAATAAATGATAGATTAAACAGAAATTCTGATAACTTAAAGATATACCTCTACAAATATTATGTTGGATCAGTGAGAAAATGAAAAAAGGAATTACATGCTATCCAAGAAGCAAGAAAATAAGAATACTTCATCCCCAAAACTAGGAAACACAGCAAAAGCTGCACTCAGGAGAAAATCAATAGTTTACATGCCCTCAATATTGAAAAAACAATAGAAAATAAGGGAACTAAGAATTGATCTTAAGAAATTAGAAAAGTAATACCAAAGTAAACCAAAGGAAAATACAGGAAATTGTTAAAGATAGACTAGATTTAATTTAGTAAAAAACAAAACTATGCAGAAAAAGAAAAAAGTAAGTCTGAAAGATGGTTTTTAGAAAATAGCAATAAACCGGAAAAGCCTGATTATAAGTGAGAGAACAAAATACAAATGTTTAGGAATGTGAATATAGTACAAGTGTGGAAGAGATTAAGAATATAAAGATTGCACATCTATTTTGACAAATCTGGAGACCTAGAGCAGATGGATGATTTTCTAGCAAAAGATGAAATACCAAATTTGACCTGAAGAAGATGTAAGATCCTTGAAGAGACCAATTACCAAAGACAAGATTGAAAAGGTGAATAAAGATGTACCATTCAGACAGACACCAAGGCCAGATGGGTTCTCAGCCAAGTTTTATCTAACCTTTAAAGAAAAGTTTATTCCAGTTATTTTAACTATTTCAAGTTATAGAAGAAAGTAGAAGTCTTCTCAATTTATTTTCTAAATCTCACAAACTTAATGGCAAAATTTTATCAGTTACCAATATATTACCTAATATACACCAAAACCCATCTATTAAATAAAATATTGGCAACCAGAATATATCAAAAGAATAATATATTATTATTAAGAGGCCACTCAGAAATTCAAATATGATTCAGTATCAGTATAATCTATTATGATATCAATAAATCTAAGAAGAAAAAAAGCATGTGATTGTGTGTATGTATGTGTGCATGCTCAGTCATGTCCTGCTCTTTGCAATCCCATGACTGTAGCCTGCCAGGCTCCTCTGTCTATGGAATTCTCCAGGCAAGAATACTGGAGTAGGTTGCCATTTCCCCCTTCAAGGGATTGTCCTGACCCAGGGACTAAACCCACATCTCTTGTTTCTCCTGCAAATAGGTTCTAAAAGACATTTAATAAAAAACAACAGTTTTTCCTAATAACTCAAACTAGAAAGGAAACTACTTTAAAGTACTACTGAGTTTTACCACTTTCCTGTAGCACATCCCACTCTAAACTGCAAAACACTAAAACTTTCAATTAAATCAAGAAGAAAATAGCTAGCAGTTTTGTAGTGCTTACTATCTGTGAGGATGGTTTTAGGTACTTTACATATAATATTTTTCAAAATCATACATGAGAGATATTATTATAATCCCCATGTTAAAGATGGGAGAACTGAGGCATAGAGAGATTAAATAACTTGCCCAGGAACACAAAAACAGCAAATAGTGAACTTATGATTCAGAGTTAGACAGTTATGCTCTAGAGACCATGGTCTTAACACTGCGCTTTGTAGTCTCTAAATAAAGATTCTTGTTTTCATTATTACTATTCAACACATTTTGAAGTAGCAGCAACTGTAATACAACAAGAAAATGACAGAAACCTCAGTGTTGGAAGAGATATGTAGACATTTTATAGATTGTGTTCAGTGAAAAATCAAAAACCATAAAGTACTATTAATATTAATAAGGATATTTGATAAGATACCTGGACAAAAGAAAAAAAAATCTTTTCCTCATTCTTGCAATAAAGACCTAGAAATGGAAACGGGGGGAAGTATTTCACTTGCAACAGTCATACAGATGAACAGATACACATATACTTGAAGGACACTTAAAATCTGGCAAAAATTGGATAAGGAAACCCCATGATATACACAGAAAACTATGTATACACTATAACCATATTAAAAGACATACAAAGAAGTTTTAAACAAATGGAAAAAATATTTAACATCTCAATTCTCTGAAATTAATATGTAATGAAATTCCAGTAACAAAATTTCCTAGGCATTAGATAAAATCATCTTGAAATACAGATAAAAGAATAAATGCCTCAGAAATAGCCAGGAAAATATATGAAATGAAAAATGATGGGGAAATTTCCTTACCAGGCATTCGGCATACAATAATCAATGTAAGATCATGGCATCCGGTCCCATCACTTCATGGGAAATAGATGGGGAAACATGGAAACAGTGTCAGACTTTATTTTTGGGGGCTCCAAAATCACTGCAGATGGTGATTGCAGCCATGAAATTAAAAGATGCTTGCTCCTTGGAAGGAAAGTTATGACCAACCTAGACAGCATATTAAAAAGCAGAGACATTACTTTGTCAACAAAGATCTATCTAGTCAAGGCTATTGTTTTTCCAGTAGTCATGTATGGATGTGAGAGTCGGACTGTCAAGACAGCTGAGTGCCAAAAAATGGATGCTTTTGAACTGTGGTGTTGGAGAAGACTGAGAGTCCCTTGGACTGCAAGGAGATCCAACTAGTCCATCCTAAAGGAGATCAGTCCTGGGTGTTCATGGGAAGGACTGATGTTGAAGCTGAAACTCCAATATTTTGGCCACCTGATGCGAAGAGCTGACTCATTTGAAAAGACCCTGATGTTGGGAAAGATTGAAGGCAGGAGGAGAAGGGGACAACAGAGGATGAGATGGTTAGATGGCATAACCAAATCAATGGACATGAGTTTGGGTGAACTCCGGGAGTTGGTGATGGACAGGGAGGCCTGGTGTGCTGCAGTTCATGGGATCGCAGGGAGTCAGACAGGACTGAGCAACTGAACTGAATCAATGTAAATGTAGGGAGAAACAAATAATTTGAAATCTCAGGGTACAACAGAATTTAATATTTTGTGAGTAGGGATTCAATTCAGTGGGGAAAGGATGGATCATTCAATAAATGGTAGTGACCCTATTCAACGGGAGTGGAAAATACAGAGCTGTCTTTGATCAAGCAGTTTTTTTTTTTTTCCCAAGTGGTGGACCAAATAGCCAGGCCATTGGCAATAGCCCAAGCATTAGTAAAAATAGAACAAAGTTCATCAAAAGAGACGTTGCCTCAAGTTATGAGAATAGCCTTGAGTTCTATCTGCTAGTGGAGCAACTGTGTCCCTTTTGTGTTTGCATAGCAGCTGTTGAGGTTGAGAAGCTATGCAGCCCAGCAGACACTACTAGATTTCAGCCTAGCCAGGCCATTAGTGAATTGGGCCCAGGCACTTGAGTGAACCTCTGTGAACTGAGAATCCAGTGAGCCAGCAGTTTCCTTCAGGTGGTAGAATGGGGGGATAAAGTTTTCCTCAAAGAGACAGCTGTAATTTTTTTCATGTAAAACTGAGGTGTCACTCAGGTCATGATAGATACATTCTTGAATATTTCATTTCCATGTGATAATCACACTTAAAACTACAGGGGGCACCTTTGGGTGCTGACTGCCTCTCTTTACCGGAGGCTTCAATTGAGAAAGTCATCCATTCCAGAGACTGGTAGCTCAAAAGAGTTATTAGTGCCGTGGGACCACAGACATTGACAGCCTGCCACAGCTTCCTGGACTGCTTCCAATACCACTCGTTGATCTGGACCTCCCACTCACAGAATACTAATCTGTTAGTTAGCTGATATAAACACCAAGCAGAATGCCCAAGTGAGGTGCATACTGTTTCCAACACCAAATTAGATGCTGATCTTCTTTTTGGTTGCTTCCCACATTGCACTAGTGGTAAAGAACCGGCCTGCCAATGCAGGAGACATGAGATGTGGGTTTGATCCCTGAGTTGGGAAGATCCCCTGGAGGAGGACATGGCAACGTGCTCCAGTATTCTTGCCTGGAAAATTCCAGGGACAGAGGAGCCTGGTGGGCTACAGTCCATGGGGTCGCACAGAGTCTGACACAACTGAGCACACACTTCATTTTGGTGGTGTGTGGCCATCCTTGACTGCTGAAGGGATGACCAATGTGATTCCACCTACACAGTCCCAAGAAACTTTATTAAGAAAGCAGACTCTGAATGTCATCACATTTATCAGCTACCCTGCTGGCTAAAGTGTGATAACACTGCAGTTAGAATAACTAAAACTGCATCTTCTTATTTATTAACCGAAGTTATCACCTACATAGTAAAAACTTTGAACGTCAGAGCATAGAAGCATTTTTAATAACCCTGACTCACCAACTGGTGACAAATGGTAGGGAAATTTAGGTCCTTAGGAATAGTGCAACTGCATATTAGAGCCTTTGCTATATGAATGTGAATCAGTTTTGGTCGTAGGGTGCCAGTGTCCAAGACATCATACCACCTGCCATACTTTTGTACAACTGTTCAGTTGCTAAGTTGTGTCTGATTCTGTGACCCCATGAACTGCATCATGCCGTGCTTTACTATATCCCAAAATTTGCTCAAATTCATATTCATTGAGTTGGTGATACCACACAATCATCTCATCCTCTGTTGTCCCCTTCTCCTCCTGCTCTCAATCTTTCCCAGCATCAGGCTCTTATCCAATGAGTCAGCTCTTTACATCAGGTGGTCCAAGTATTGGAGCTTCAGCTTCAGCATCTGTCCTTCCAATGAATATTCAGGGTTGATTTCCTTTACAACTAACTGGTTTGATCTCCTTGCAGTCCAAGGGACTCTCAAGAGTCTTCTCCCGCACCACAATTGTGAAGCATCAATTCTTCAGTGCTCAACCTTCTTTATGGTCCAACCCGCTTATCCACACCTGACTATTGCAAAAACCATAGGTTTGACGATAGCTTTGACTAGATGGACATTTGTTGGCAAAGTGATGTCTCTGCTTTTTAATATGCTGTCTAGGTTTGTCATAGCTTGTCTTCCAAGTGTAAAGCATCTTTTAATTTTGTGACGAGTCACTGCCCACAATGATTTTGGAGCCCATGAAAATAAAATCTGTCACTGTTTCCATTTTTCCCCTTCTATTTGCCATGAAGTGATGGAACTGGATGCCATGATCTTAGAGTTTTGAATGTTGAGTTTTAAGCCAGCTTTTTCACTCTCCTCTTTCACTCTTATCAAGATGCTTCTTTAGTTCCTCTTAACTTTCTTCCATTAGAGCGATACCATCTGCATATCTGAGGTTGCTGCTAACTTCTCCAGGCAGTCTTGATTCCAGCTTGTGAGTCATCCAGCCCAGCACGTGATGGACTCTATATATAAGTTAAATAAGCAGGTGACAATATGCAGCCTTGATGTACTCCTTTCCCAATTTTGATCCAGTCCATTGTTGCATGTTGGGTTTTCTACAGCGATTTCAGTTAGAGTCACAACACCAGGGCTTTGGGAACAATTGGATTCAGTACATCTCAAGCTCTCATTAGCCTTTTTTTACTGCCCATAAAGTGCAATGTATTGAGATATTTCATCTCTTGCTACCCCTCCTACCTCTAAATCAAGGCTTCAAGGCTGTGGCTTCCCTTTTTTCTTCTGGGATACTATACTTTATCTGTTGGACCACCTAGGAGGGGCTGAGGAGATGATTTGAGGACCTATTTACAGGCCCCTTTATCACTTCTTTCTTAGGGCACTTCCCAGTTGGGAGACTTCCTTCTGGCATTTATGGATAGGAAAGTACATGCATGCATGAGTGCTTGCCAAGTCTCTTCAGTTGTGTCCAGCTCTTTGCAACCCTATGGACTGTATAGCCTGGCAGGCTCCTCTGTCCATGGAATTCTCCAGACAACCCAATACTGGAGTGGGTTGCCATGCCTTTCTCCAGGGGATATTCCCAACCCAGAGATTGAACCCACATCTCCTGGGGCTCCTGCATTTCAGGTGGATTCTTGACCACTGAGCCACCAAGTACATGCATATAACACATCAATTCTTACTGTATATTCAGAGGTAGAAGAAATAGCAGTAGTACACTGAATTGGCCCAAAGTTGCCCAGGTGTCACAAAGTCTTTTCTTCCCCACCGTGAATCACTTTTCCTCCCCAGATTGACTGACAAGGTGACACTGGCCTTGAGGACACTTTGATTTAGCAGCCACCAGCCATACTGTTTTTTGGCTAGTGCTGTGCAGTTTTTGTACCCTTTGGTGACTTGTTTAAAAAGAGCTCCACTTTAATCTGGATCAATTGCTACCCCATTGTATAATTACATCTCTTAAGTTTTTGCCCAGTTTTAACATAAGGACTAGGGGAGTTTTCCAAAGAAGAGGGGATAACACTAAGAAAAGATCTAGAATCCCTTGGTTAGTTTCTCATTCTCCATTGATTCACCTTCATCAGCATCGGAGACCCCACCTGGGCCATCAGAGCCTGAATAATAGTGATTCAGCTATGGTTTCCCCTAAGAGTTTGTCTCTTCCAGGAAAATCTCTCCAAGAGAGTTTAAGGTCCCACATAGCAGCCAAAGCTCACTGCAAAAACTCTGAAACCTTCTCTTATCATCTCTGAATGTATTTAAATATAGCTTAGTAGGTTATAGGAGAAGGAAATGGCAACCCACTCCAGTGTTCTTGCCTGGACAATCCCAGGGACGGGGGAGCCTGGTAGGCTACCGTCTATGGGGTCACACAGAGTCAGACATGACCGAAGTGACTTAGCATAGCATAGCATAGTAGGTTACAAGGGGGCCTCAGAAATAAGATGTCCCTACTGTGGCTATTCTTCCTTAACAATTATAGGGTATCCACCACCCTCATCTCCCAGATGACCCAGCCAGAAAACTAACAATCAGTCCGGTTTCTGCCCCACTGGTTGCAAATTTGCCTGCTTTCACTCCATATAGAGGCTCATCTCTGTAACTATTGGGATGGAAACTTTTGCATATCCATCATGAGTTGTAATACTGGTATTCACAATATAGAGGATTTAAGGTCAACATCCCAACTGGTTAAAAAAAAAAGAAAAAAAAAAAGCCCACCCTGTACAGAGTTAGCAACCACTGGCATCTTTCAGGCAACTGTCTTTGAACTGATTTCCTAGTATTCATCTACAACCACCACCTCACTTCTGTCTCATTTACAGGCAGTAAACCAGTGGACCATTCATTGCCTAGTTAACCAATCAATTCAGTCACATATTCACTATCACTACAAACAAAGCTAGTGGAGGTGATGGAATTCCAGTTGAGCTATTTCAAATCCTGAAAGATGATGCTGTGAAAGTGCTGCACTCAATATGCCAGCAAACTTGGAAAACTCAGCAGTGGCCACAGGACTGAAAAAGGTCAGTTTTCATTCTAATCCCAAAGACAGGCAATGCCAAAGAATGCTCAAACTACTGCACAATTGCACTCATCTCACACGCTAATAAAGTAATGCTCAAAATTCTCCAAGCCACGCTTCAGCAATATGTGAACCGTGAACTTCCAGATGTTGAAGCTGGTTTTAGAAAAGGCAGAGGAACCAGGGATCAAATTGCCAACATCCGCTGGATCATGGAAAAAGCAAGAGAGTTCCAGAAAAACATCTATTTCTGCTTTATTGACTATGCCAAAGCCTTTGACTGTGTGGATAACAATAAACTGTGGAAAATTCTGAAAGAGATGGGAATACCAGACCACCTGACCTGCCTGTTGAGAAATCTGTAGGCAGGTCAGGAAGCAACAGTTAGAACTGGAATGGAACAACAGACTGGTTCCAAATAGGAAAAGGGGTACATCAAGGCTGTATGTTGTCACCCTGCTTATTTAACTTATATGCAGAGTACATCTTGAGAAATGCTGGGCTGGAGGAATCACAAGCTGGAATCAAGATTGCCAGGAGAAATATCAATAATCTCAGATATGCAGATGACACCACCCTTATGGCAGAAAGTGAAGAGGAACTCAAAAGCCTCTTGATGAAAGTGAAAGTGGAGAGTGAAAAAGTTGGCTTAAAGCTCAACATTCAGAAAATGAAGATCATGGCATCTGGTCCCATCACTTCATGGGCAATAGATGGGGAAACAGTGGAAACAGTGTCAGACTTTATTTTTCTGGGCTCCAAAACCACTGCAGATGATGATTGCAGCCATGAAATTAAAAGACGCTTACTCCTTGGAAGGAAAGTTATGACCAACCTAGATAGCATATTAAAAAGCAGAGACATTACTTTGTCAACAAAGTTTCGTCTAGTCAAGGCTATGGTTTTTCCAGTAGTCATGTATGGATATGTGTGTTGGAGTATAAAGAAAGCTGAGGACAGAATTGATGCTTTTGAACTGTGGTGTTGGAGAAGACTCTTGAGAGTCCCTTGGACTGCAAGGAGATCCATCCATTCCATTCTGAAGGAGATCAGTCCTGGGTGTTCATTGGAAGGACTGATGTTGAAGCTGAAACTCCAATATTTTGGCCATCTGATGTGAAGAGCTGACTCATTTGAAAAGATCCTGATGTTGGGAAAGATTGAAGGCAGGAGGAGAAGGGGACAACAGAGGATGAGATCATTAGATGGCATCACTGACTCAATGGACATGAGTTTGAGTAAACTCTGGGAGTTGGTGATGGACAGGGAGGCCTGGTGTGCTGCAGTTCATGGGATCACAGGGAGTCGGACATGACCAAGTGACTGAACTGAACTGATTCACTATCAATATTGTGGACTTCCTTTAAATGCCTTTAATTGGCCCAAAAGGTCCTCTCTGTTTCTCTTGCACAAAGTCATGCCTCTGTCAGTATGCCATTCTCATCACAGAAGCTGGGAAGAATTGTGACCTTATTTTCATGCTCATATGTTAGCCTTCTAGAGTTTCATGGATGGTCTTAAAAGACATGAGACTCCTGGGTTAGAGATAAAGGACAGTTTAGCACATGCAGCGATAGTCATAGCCAGAGAATCGGCATTTTTAGCATTGATTTCTTGAGTCCCATTTACCTTATCTGATGCACAGAGCACCAGCTGACACCTCACAGGCAGTGAGCTGTGTTACAGGAGAGAAGTCTTGACCTCAGGGGACCTGAATCTTTTATAAGGGGCAGTAAGTATGCCTGAACTTTGCTCCAGAAGGAAAAACTATCTTTATCTTCTGAGACTGTACACCAACATGTCCCTTGCTCTGGAGGAGACATTCTTTCTCTCTTCCCAGGCTGTTTGCTCTATAAGCATACTTAAAAAGACAGTCTGGAACAAAACAGTCAGTCTGAAGGCATGCAGTAATGTGCGAGGTCCATGGAGAATAGTCTACCAACAATGAATTTATACTCTTTGCCAGAATAGAATAAAACTGAGGGAGACTAAAATGTTGCAGCATCTAACTCAAGGGAAACTTTAAGGAATCATAAATTAGACAATTGTGAAAACTATTAAAATCGACAGTCAATTGAAAATGTGAAAAATTTCAAATACATAACTGAATAAATTTTATGCATCTTGAAGAATTGCAGGCAATTTCATGGCAAAGAAGTTATGTGATATTGAATTTTTAAAGAAAAATACTAACAATGTAGTATTTGAAAAAATATACTCATTATTCTGTTTACATTTGTTGTAATAATCAGAAATATTCAATATAAAGATGTTTTAAAAATTTGTTTTTAAATATACATGTCATTTTTATTTTCAAAATAATTTTAATTCTGAAAACAACTTCTAAGTAGAACTATTTAGAAATCTGCCAATATAATTTAAAAAATGATTTATAGTCAATAAATAAATGCTTTCCAGACAATTTCAGTTAAAGAGCCCTCTTTGAATCAAAACTGGTGTTGATGACAAGTTATCTGTTCATCTGACAATGAATGAAAGTTACCTAATGAGAGGAAGAAATTCTGAGTGATTATAGGAGGCTAATGGGAAGTGAAGAAACTTCAAAAAGCTTCCATGAGAAATGTGAAAGTAATATCATATCATATATATACAGAGAAGTTCTGTTTAATTCATTTATATTTTCACTGATCATTCAGAGAATTATTGAACTTTTGAGATAGAAGGAAACTTAGAATTCATCTACTTTAATGTTCAATTTAATGTAATATCTTTTTAAACACCCTTTACAGATTTAAATCTTATTTAAAAGCCTTAATTATATTTTTAAATAATTTAGGGGAGAAAAGTAATATGTTGAAAAAGTAATATGTTGGACATACTTTATATAAAAGTATATTCATACTGCTACTACTCAATTGGAAGAATCAGCTGTATTCTCTCCTGGGGTTGATTTTCCTCCTTTTACTGTATAGGTTTATTTGAATCTTTTAATTAAATAGCTGCTTTAATTTGGGGACATTTTCTACATCTGCAGTATCAGCTATTTGACATCCTCTTCCTTTCTGTAATTGCATTAAATTTTAACACCACTTTTGGCTGCTGAGTAATTTAGTCATGAAAATTAGCAGGATGGGGATATAGCAAGGTGATTAAAACCTGAGCTTCTGGGGTCAGTTCAAACCAAGTTTGAACTCTAGTTACAGCACTTCCGAGTCATGTGACTTCAAATTATTTGACCTCTGTAAACCTCAACTGCCTTATCAGTAAAATGGGAATAACAGTGATAATACTTGGTGAATTGTGAGAGTTAAATGAGATAGTCTGTGTTAAAAAGCTTAGCAGGGTGTCCGGCACCTAGTTTGCCTGCATGTGTGCTCAGTTGCTTTAGTCGTGTCCAACTCTGTGCGATCCTATGGACTGTGCCCGCCGGGCTCCTCTGTCCAGGCGATTCTCCAGGCAAGAACACTGGAGTGGGTTGCCACGCCCTCCTCCAGAGGATCTTCCCAACCCAGGGATCAGACCCGAGTCTCTTACATCTCCTGCATTGACAACTGGGTTCTTTACCTCTAGCGCCACCTGGGAAAGTGAAAGTGAAGTCGCTCAGTCGTGTCCGACTCTTTGCGACCCCATGGACTGCAGCCCACCAGGCTCCTCTGTCCTTGGGATTTTCCAGGCAAGAATACTGGAGTGGATTGACATTTCCTTCTCCAGGGGATCTTCCCGACCCAGGGATCGAACCCGGGTCTCCCGCATTGTAGACAGACGCTTTACTGACCTGGGAAGCCCCTGACAACTAGTTTATTGACATTCAGTAGACATTTATGATGATGACGACGATGACAGTATTGACATAATATAAAAACCAGAATAAAATTGTTAGTGAAAAATTCAGTGTACTCTTAAAAAAAAAAAACAAAAAACAAAACAGGCTACGAGTATCAAAATCTAATTAAAACTTTTTACTAGGTATTAAGGGCTTCCCAGGTGGCAGAGTGGTAAGAAACTGCCTGCCAGTGCAAGAGATTCGGGTTTGATCCCTGGACTAAGATCCCCTGGAGGAGGAGATGAAAACTCACTCTAGTGTCTTGCCAGAGAAATCACATGGATAGAGGAGCCTGGCAGGCTACAGTCCATGGGATCTCAAAGAGTCAGACACGACTGAGTGTGCACGAATACTCAGTGGCACTAGATTATGCATTGCTTCACATTTCATGAGCTTATTTCAGAAGGAGTGCCTGGTGATATCTACCATTAGTTCATTTTCTCACCTGAGAGGCTCTGAAATGTGAGAGAAGGGAATGAATGATTTGAATGGGAAAGGGTAGTATGTGTAAGGATGTGCAGAATAAGTATATCCTTTGCTTACTGTGATTTTTGCAGCCTAATGACTTTTTCTGCAAGCAGTTTTGCAAAGCTAGGATAACTAATCTGAACCACAGCCTTATTAGTAAAGTCAATATTTTGGTCCTTGTTTTACAGATAGAGGAACTGAGCCAAGACACAGTTTATTTCAGGGTCCTGATTCCAAAGCCATAGGCTATTTAATCCTGGTGATATACAGAACAGCTGAAAACACACTGTATGTAGTAGTTGTATCTAAAATAGAATAACTCAAATATCATTTTCAGAATCTCCAAATCAAGGTCACACCTGTGTAATCGCATATTTCTAACATTATTATTTATGCTGGCAGTAGTTGAAGCGTGCAAGAAATGTATTTGTGAAAAGAAACTACCAGTTATATTGATAAAGCAGTCTCTGGAACGGAACCGGTGCTAGAGGGAGAAATAAGAAGGAAATAACTTAATACATTGAACACATTTTTACCTGATACATTTTAATATTGGACTGAAATTCATGGAAGAAAAAAAAAGTATGGCTGGTATTTCCCACTGACATGGTGGTGGTTCTGCATTTCCTCTTCGTTCTGCAGCCCCAGCTCATCTGGGTCTCTGTGACTGAGTCAAAGAAAGAGCCAGCCAGCAAGAGTGAATTCATCACAAAATATCCTAAACCTTGGACAGCAGAAAAGAACTATTTATTGCTTCTGTAAAGTAGGGGCGTGTTTAGGCACTTTAATTAGAAGCACATTTAGATGTAGGAAATAACTATATTTCCATTTTCTATTTTAGTCTTCAGTCTCTGGCTGAACTGTGTGATCAAGCAGCTCCTGGAAACCATTTGAAATTGGCATAGATGGATCTTCCTTGACTAAATTTAGCAGGAGAGTCAAAATTTTAGTAGTCTGTCTCACCCACTCTAAGTTAATTTACCAGTTAGCATTTGTGGCCGCTAACTGGCTGCTGTTTGTGTGTAAGTGTACTGATCTGCTTTCCAGAAGAAAAGAGTTGATGGTGGCGTGTAGTCAGTCCTGAAACTGTTGTGATTCCAGGATTAGACATTATTTTCCTCTTCCAGGGGAAGATAAGCAGGACATGTCCAGACGTGCCTTCTATAAAAGGCTGGCTCAGAAAAGCCCTCCATAGAACATATTCACTTTCACGATTGCTATTTCAGGTAAATTGCATCCCTAAGTACTTTACATAAAAATCTTCCAGTTGCTAAATTTGGTTGAAAAGTAATGTTTCATTTGGATGATAGATAAAGTGGTATCATCCTTGTGACATCTGATATAATTTTAAAAAATAGTCTACTGTGGATTTAGAGCCTCACAGCTAAAGAAAGAAAAACCTATCATACTTTGGGGCTAGTTTCATATGCTACTTCTGTGCTAAACAATAGCCATATCAACAAGCCTGGTTCTACCACCACCTGCAGTAAGAATTGGACATGTACATGGTCGGTACGTCTACTATGGCTGTTATTTATTACATTGGCGTCCATTCAGTGCACTGATCTTTTTTTTTCCCATTAAACAGATGATTTAATGACATGAGAACTACCTGAACCCCAGCTCCATTACCAGACTCCTGCACAGCCTGGATTTGACCTCCCCATCAGCATCCACCTTCCATAGTTGTGTTCACCACATCCTCTGCTGCAGCTCACAAGTGAATCTTGTCACATCTGCCTTTGCATGAGCCTGGAAAGGAGCTTTTTTCCTTCCTCTGAGAAAATTCCTTTGGTCAGATCTCTGGGCTGCATCCTCATAGCCCTTGTTTCCACCCTGGCTCCTTTTTATCTGTGTGTCATTATATCCTCTTTGGTAGGAGGATATAATGATATTTGATGAATTTCCTCACTGCCCCTGCCCATGACTATAATCTCTTTAAAAGCAGAAACTATCATAGTATACCCACCACTTATTTCAGTGTCTAACAGCTACAGAGAGGAAACTCAATAAGGATTTGTTGAATGAATGACTGAGTAAATGAATGTTAGGAGAACTTCCTCCAAATGAAGTAAATGGAATGTAGAGGAGCTGCCTATGTCTGAGGCAAGGATTAGTGGCCTCACTGAGATAATGTGAAACATAGAAGAAGATAAAACCTTGGAGACAAACTTTTCCAACCTTGCAATTTTTCTGGAGGGTTCACTCTGTTACCGAGTGGCCTGGTGCCCTGGAACAAGTTTACATCATTAATGTCAGATGTTGAAAACCCTGATATATAAAAGAACTGTTTCCACAGGAACTTCTCAGATAATGGAAGTTTTTTTTTTTTTTTTTTTCCAGGAGTGCTTGATAAACTTGACTACAAGCCTGAGTTAGAACTGAAAGGAGACCCAAGAGAAAAATTGCTGGAAATAGAGTTGGGTGTGAGAAGATGGTCACATCCCAGGTTATGTCCCTGGGACGGCTGCCAAGTGTGGGTTCTTGGCTTCACACAGGAGAGGATTCAAGAGTGAGCCACAGTAAAGTGAAGGAAGGTTTATTCAGAGAGGAAACACATTCTATACACAGAGTGTTGGCCATCTCAGAAGGCAAGAGAGGCACCAGGGTTTGGGGATTGTCAGTCTTTATAGGGGTGAGTAATTTCGTGAAAGTCACTCAGTCGTGTCCAAACCTTTGTGACCCCAAGAACTGTATAGTCCCTGGAATTCTCCAGGCCAGAATACTGGAGTGGGTACCCTTTCCCTTCTCCAGGGTATCTTCCCAACCCAGGGATTGAACCCAGGTCTCCTGCATTGTAGGCAGATTCTTTACCAGCTGAGCAACAGTTCAGTTCAGTCAGTTCAGTCGCTCAGTCGTGTCGGACTCTTTGCGACCCCATGAATTGCAGCACACCAGGCGTCCCTGTCCATCACCAACTCTCGGAGTTCATTCACACCTACATCCATCGAGTCGGTGATGCCATCCATCCATCTCATCCTCTGTTGTCCCCTTCTCCTCCTGCCCCCAATTCCTGCCATCAGTCTTTTCCAATGAGTCAACTCTTCTCATGAGGTGGCCAAAGTACTGGAGTTTCAGCTTTAGCATCATTCCTTCCAAAGAACACCCAGGGCTGATCTCCTTTAGAATGGATTGGTTGGATCTCCTTGCACAAGGGAAGCCCAATTTCATAGGCTTAGTGGGAGGAGTATTCCAGCTCTTATGGGGGAAGGATGGGATTTCCAGGAATTAGGCCACTGCCACTTTTTGACGTTTATGATGGGCCTGGGAACTGTCGAGGTGCCCGTGGGTGTGTCATTTAGGTTGTTGATTTGTTACAATGAGCATATATTGAGGCTCAAGATCCAGTGGAAGTCAACTAGTCTGCCATCGTGGACCTGGTTGTTTCTAATCAGTTTATGTCATGTCCTCGGGCTGTATCATTCTTTTAAAGGTTGTTCCTTGCCCCTTTCCTGTCTCAGAAGCACAGCCAAATAGAAATAACTTTGAAGCATCCATGAATGCATAAATGAGATTTGAATTCCAGAGTCACAGCTTCAGAGGATGCCTGTTCTAATAGACGGGGGCCTAGGTAGGCTTCCTGTTTCCTCCCTCTTCTCCATTTGTGTGATGACTGGAGTCTAGTATGAACAGACATCTTTGGTCCCAGACCTCTGCCAACCAAACAGAGGCAGCAGTGGTTGAATCCCATGCAGAAGACAGGTGAAGGTATTCAGCAGGAAGGTGACCTCTCTGGCAAAACCTGGATAGTTCTTGGTAGCTGTGTTTTTCAAGGTGTCATCCTAGGAGTTCTGGAATCAGATTCACATGTATGCTTTTTAAAAATTCAGATTTGTGCCTGCCCAGCCCCAACTAAATCAGTATTTTCTGTTGGTTGGGAGGGTGGGTGGGGGTGACTGGGAAGCTGTGTTAGTTTACTCAGACTGCAAAATACTTCAGACTGTGTGACTTGAACAGCAGAAATGGTATGTTCTAGTCATTCTGGGGTCTAGAAGTCCAAGGTGATGGTACTGGCAGGTTTGGTTTCTTTTGAGGCCTCTCTCCTTGACTTGTAGATGGCTGCACTCTTGCTAACTCTCCACAGGGTCCTCCCTCCATATTCCTGAGCCCCTCATGTCTCTCAGTGTGCCCTAATTTTTTCTGATAAGACTACACAGTCTGACTGAGTAGGACCACCATGTGGGGCCATCAGTTCAACTCAGTCACTCAGTCGTGTCCGATTCTTTGTAACCCCATGGACTGCAGCATGCCAGGCTTCCCTGTCCATCACCAACTCCCTGAGCTTGCTCAAACTCATGTCCATCAAGTCAGTGATGCCATCCAACCACCTCATCCTCTGTCATCCCCTTTTCCTCCGGCCTTCAATCTTTCCCAACATCAGGTTCTTTTCCAGTAAGTTAGCTCTTCCTATCAGGTGGCCAAAGTATTGGAGTTTCAGCTTCAGCATCAGTCCTTCCAATGAATATTCAGGACTGATTTCCTTTAGGATGGACTGGTTGGATCTCCTTGCAGTCCAGGGACTCTCAAGAGTCTTCTCCAACACCACAATTCTGAAGTATCAGTTCTTCAGCGCTCAGCATTCTTTATGGTCCAACTCTCGAATCCATACACGACTACAGGAAAAACCATAGCTTTGACTAGACAGACCTTTGTTGGCAAAGTAATGTCTCTGCTTTTTATTATGCTGTCTAGTTTGGTAATAGTGTGGGGCCTTATTTTAACTTAATCACCTCTTTAGAGGTCCTATCTCCAAATTCAGCCATATTCTGAGGTATTGGTGGTTATGGCTTCAACATATGAATCTTTCACACAATTCAGTACATAAAAGACCATTAAAAAAAAAAAACACTTCAGATGATTCAGAAGCATAAATTTAAAAAGCTGTGATTGTTCTTCTCTCCTTCTCTTACAGAAAACTGTAGGGCTGTAGCTAGTCCTTGGCAAGACCAATAGCTTTCTGTCTCTTGCTGCTTTAAACTCATCAGGCACATCTGTGAGCATCGTAACCATCAAGGCCGAGGAATGCTATGTACTTTTTAACCTAATGTGATGACTCTTTCCTTCTAAACTTAACTGTCCTCATTAGGAACTCTCAGAACATTAAAAACAATTTACCTCTTAGGCTAGGAAGTATGTATAAGCATAAGTTTTATTTTGCCAGGCTCAACAGACATTGTTTTATGAATTAACAACCTCTAATGGGAACATCAACCTCCATCCATTCGTTAACCCAGTCCATTGAGCTGCCATATGCTAAGCTTATATGCTAAGTCATATGCTAAGAGCCTGAATAACTTGTCATCAGCACAGCCTGGCAACCAGTTAGCCCAGGAGCCATGCACAGGACGCAGTGTGCCTGTCAAACTTTGCAATTACTGGAGATTTGTCTGTACCTATCTAATGTCATCTACCAAATTATATCATATTATGTCTTTTGCTAGTTGGTAGAAAGTGAAGAGGAACTAAAAAGCCTCTTGATGAAAATGAAAGAGGAGAGTGAAAAAGTTGGCTTAAAGCTCAAAATTCAGAAAACGAAGATCATGGCATCTGGTCACATCACTTCATGGCAAATAGATGGGGAAAGAGTGTCAGACTTTATTTTTCTGGGCTCCAAAATCACTGCAGATGGTGATTGCAGCCATGAAATTAAAAGATGCTTACTCCTTGGAAGGAAAGTTATGACCAACCTAGATAGCATATTGGAAAGCAGAGACATTACTTTGCCAACAAAGGTTCGTCTAGACAAGGCTATGGTTTTTCCTGTGGTCATGTATGGATGTGAGAGTTGGACTGTGAAGAAAGCTGAGCACCGAAGAATTGATGCTTTTGAACTGTGGTGTTGGAGAAGACTCTTGAGAGTCCCTTGGACTGCAAGGAGATCCAACCAGTCCATTCTAAAGGAGATGGGTCCTGGGTGTTCTTTGGAAGGAATGATGCTAAAGCTGAAACTCCAATACTTTGGCCACCTCATGCAAACAGTTGACTCATTGGAAAAGACTCTGATGCTGGGAGGGATTGGGGGCAGGAGGAGAAGGGGATGACAGAGGATGAGATGGCTGGATGGCATCACTGACTCGATGGACGTGAGTCTCAGTGAACTCCAGGAGTTGGTGATGGACAGGTAGGCCTGGCGTGCTGCAATGCATGGGGTCGCAAAGAGTCAGGCACAACTGAGCAACTGAACTGAACTGAAGTTTCTTAAGAGTGGAGGCAAGCATTAGACCTTATCCAGCTTTATTTCTCTAAAATAGTGCCAGGCATAAATATTTTTTGAATGAATGTGAATAATGAATTTACTTAAATGCCTTTAGGTCTGAGATTTGTCTGAAGAGGTAGAGGCAGACCTTTGCAGATGCTGCATTTTTATTTTATTTTATTTTACAAGTTGAAGGTTTATAGCAATCCTGCATCAAGCAAGTCTATTGGGGCCATTTCTCCAATAGCATTTGCTCACTTCATGTCTCTGTGTCACACTTTAGTAATTCTCACAATATCTCAAACTTCTTCTATATATAATCATATTTATTATGGTGATCAGTGATTTTGATGTTAATACTACAACTCACGCAAGGCTCAGATGATGGTTAGTTTTTTTTTTTTTTTTTGGCCAATAAAATATTTTTAAATTAAGGTAGGTACATTTTTTTTAGACATAACACTATTGAACACTGAATAGACTACAGTACAGTGTAAATGTAACTTGTCTATGCATTGGGAAACCAAAACATTTGTGCTTTATTGCAGTTGTCTGGAACTGAACCCACCACCTGTCTGAGGTCTGCCTGCCTGTACTTCCTTTATCCCTCATCAAACTTCACAAAATTAAACATATTTGTTATTTTAAATCTCTGCCTATGGAGGTGAAAGAAAACCTCAGTATTTCTCTGTATAATCTCAAGAACAACAATGCAAAAGAAATGAATAAAATTCAAATATATATCTTTTATAGAATAATTTAATAATATGCCAGTAATAAGATGAACAAAGGAGTAATTCTGTGATGGAAAGCACATTATGCTGGTATTGCACATTTACCTTGTTGGTCTGGGCTGAGCAGAAATAAAGTGGCCCTGGAATGAAATGAATCAGGTCTTTGAGGGAGAGGATACAAAACTCTCCCCCTCGTCCCCTCTGCCCCCTGCCCTACACACATACACAGCAGCAGCAGCATGATTTGTGTCTAAAGAGAGGACTGCTCCTAGAAAAGTTCCTTTAAAAAAAAAAAAAAGCATCTGTCACAAGTGCTATGGCTAAGATCTCTTACTGAGCATTTCCAGGGCATAAGCATGGTCTTTCCCTGAGCTGCCAAGAAGAACCAAGTCTTCATTTAGGACTCAGACTTTTTCTTGCTTTGTGAGAGTTTGTCATTTGATTCATTAGAGTAGGATGGAAGTGATAATTGGGTATTTTATTTGCATGAGGGAGAATCTTTAAAAAAGCATTTCATTATTCTTTCAAAACAACGCCTTTTGTTAAAACATTTCTAGCTTAAGACTAAAATGTGAGGTATTTACTGGAGAGAGAAAAATATTACCGAGAGCAGGCAGGTGAGAAGGTGGCAATAACTCAAAAGAAGAGACTTGTAAAAAGATGGTCTTAATATAGTGTGATATCCTAATTGGAACTCCCTTAATGAAGTGTTTTGATAATTCAGATAGAGTTGAACCTGAAAATAACTTACCTGCTTCTGTAGGAAAACAAATCTTTTCTTTATTAAGTAAGGAGGTAGCGTTAAGTGTAACAGTTCAAAAAGAATACATAAAAAAACCTATTTGAGGAATCCACCACTTTCAAGTACCTTAACATCACTAACCTACATAATACAGTGTAATGTTTCCTTCTTTTATTCTCCCCCCTCCTCATTATCAGTGGTGAGATTTTTTAGAAAAATAATGCCTCAGGTCTTGCCTTGAGAAGTGATGGATATTGGCAAAAACAAGGTCTGCTTTGTCTTTCAATAGTCACTATAAAAAATGAAGAATCTACATGTGTTCTCCCAGGATGGATCCAGGAATGACTTCCCATGGCTTTGATGGCCATGGGCAGTAGCTGGAAAAAGTTGAATTTCTCTGGGAAGATTGAGGGGAAAATACATTTTTGGGTGCCCATCCCTGGATAATGCTGAAGACAGGAACCCAGAGAAGACAATGAAGGGACATTGTGACTGTCTTTTGGATTTGGGAAGTTTGAAATGGGTTGCTTCTAAAATCATGTTCTTTCTAACTGTGGACTTACTGGTATGCCTTTCCAGGGAAGTGAGTCATTTTGGCAGAGTTGCATGTATTACACTGCTAATGGTGTTCTTTACTACATAATTCTCTTTACTCACAATATTCACAAATGATACTAATTCATTTCTATAAACATATTTTAGAAATCAGACTTCTAATTATTCTTTGCTGGCCTTCCTTCTAGTTAGCCCATCTCTGATCTCCTGTTGTCCAGCTGTGTCCGAACAGTTGAGTTCTTTAGTTTTCCACATCTTAACATGTTCTGGCTTGGCTGTTAGGTTGAGGTTAAGTTACTGCACAGCAGTGAGACCTTATTTTGCTTCCTTATAATATCCAAGAGCAGAATATAACATAGGAACATACGGACATTCTATAAAATTGCAGTGCTTGTTTGAACTTTAATTTTTTATTTATTTTTTTGACTGCACCACTCATGTGGGATCTCCCCAACAAGGGATCAAACCCATGCTCCCTGCAGTGGAAGCACAGATTCCTAACCACTGGACTCCCAGGGAAGTCCCTGGAATTTTAATAATGTGATTGCATAAATCAAGCAAGGTTTTCTGATCTCATCTCAGTATCTTCTTAGCTTTTCGTAAATCTCATAATTTAAAAGTTTTAAGAAGATGATGTTTATATTTGTTACCAATTTCTTAAAAAAAAAAAAAACGAAAAAGAAAACAACGCACCTTCCCTTTTCTGCCAGAAACCGAAGTGTTACAAATACTAACTCACTGAACCCTCCCACCACCATTACTCAGTAGACCCTTGTTCGAAAGTTAGTCATGGCTGAGCTCTAGGGCTGTTCATTTGATTAAATAGGTGACATATTTTGTGTCAGATACAACTACTCAACAGACTTTCAGCCAGTGTGGCTTCCTGTTACAGATCAGCCAGCCCCTCACAACCACCATCTGAGAACCTTTGTAATAATTACCACCTGCAGATCTTTTCCATTCATTACCTACAGTACAGCCTTCAAGAACGGTCGCTCACATTTTAGAGAAGAAATAGGAAGTTGTTTTTCCTTTCCCTTCTCCATACTTGGTGCTCCCAAAGGGCTAGCCCACCACTGATTATCAAGCTTCCTAATGGGGAAGCACAGCAGTGCCTCTGTTACATTCTTCCATCATCAGCCCCATGTCTGATGAATGTACTTGAATATGTACATCATTGCTCTCAAGAGGAATATAATGGGCCTGCTTAAAAATAACCACCCCTTCCCATGCTGTGCTCATTCATTCTCGGTAAGCATTCTACATTAGAAAAGCTATTTTGCTCTTGTGATTGTGTGAGAAAAGATTTGACCAACACTGAAGATTAAGTATTATCAAGAAAAAAATATAAATATTAGATTTTTTATTTCTTTTCTTATCCAGTTATTATCTAGATAGGCACTGAATTGAAATAATAGTAAGATTACTGGGCTGCTTATTGATAAATTAGACCTTTGTTAATCCCAATATTCTTTTTTTTGTTGTTTTGTTTATACTTTATTTTACTTTTTCTTCCATGAATATATATATATATATATATATTTTATAACTAGAATAAAGTTAAATTTTTGATAAGAATTTTTAAATTCTTATTTTTAATTATAGAATCATTGTTTTGCAATGTTGTATTAGTTTCTGCTGTACAGCAACATGAATCAGCTTTAAGTATACATATATCCCCTCCCTCTTGAATCACCCTCCTACTCCCTCCTGTTAATATTCTTAGGGTTTTTTGCTTGAGATAAATTTCTTGATAGATTCATGTCATGGAATCGCAAAATCTTGGAAGTAAGCTTATAAACCCTCTGATCCAATTCTTTCAATTCTAGCTTGAGAAAGACTTTTCTATTTTTTTTATTAAAAAAAATTAACAAAAGAGTAAAGATCTTAATATATTGCACTTCTTTTACTTTTCAAAATTAAAAAATAAATAAACTTACAATTTTAGAATATAGATTTACAAAAAGTTGCAAAGATGATAGAGAATCCCTATACATCCAAAAATAGTTTCCCCTGTTATTAACATCTTAAATTAGTATGGTACATTTAAGACAATTAATGAGCCTGATACATTATTCTTCATGGAAGTCAATATTTTATTCAGGTGTCCTTCAGTTCAGTTCAGTCGCTCAGTCGTGTCCGACTCTTTGCGACCCCATGAATTGCAGCAGGCCAGGCCTCCCTGTCCATCACCAACTCCCAGAATTCACTCAAACTCATGTCCATCGAGTCGGTGATGCCATCCAGCCATCTCATCCTTTGTCCTCAGTTTTTATCTAATGACTGCCCTTTTTCTGTACCAAGATCCCATGCAGAATGTGTTGTGTGCTGCTGTTTGCTCAGTCATGTGTGACACTTTGCAGCCCTGTGTACTGTTGGGTTCCTCTGTCCATGGGATTTCCCAGGCAAGAATACTGGAGTGGGTTGCCATTTCCTCCTCCAGGCATATTCTTGACCCAGGGATCAAACCCACATCTCCTACATTGGCAGGAGGATTCTTTACCACTAGCACCACCTTGGAACCCCCCATGCAGGATACCACATTACATTTAGTGATCAAATCTTCTAAGGCCCTTTTTTAACTGTGTTATTGTTTCAGACTTCCCTTGTTTTTGATGACCTTAATGGTTTTGGGGAATACTGGTCAACTGTTTTGTAGAACGGCCCTACAAATGGATCTGTCTGACGTTTTCTTTATGATTAGGCTGGTGTTACAAGCTTTGAGGAAGACATGGAAGTGAATTGCCATTTTCATCGCATTGTATGAAAAATGTGTGCTATCAACATGACTCAACACTGCTGATGTTAATGCTGACCACTGGGCTCAGGTAGTGTTTGTAAGGTTTCTCCCCTATAGTTACTCATTTTTCCCTTTCCATATTGCTCTCTTTATAAGGAAGTCACTATAAAGAAGGGATCAGGAGCTAGGCTGACCTTCTTTGAGGATGAAGTGTCTACATAGATTATTTGTAATTCTTCTGCGTGGGAGATTTGTCTCTTCTCCCCCATTTGTTATTAATTCAGTCACTTATTTATAATCATGTGGACTCATGAACATTTATTTCATACTTTGTAATATAATTAAGTGCTTTATTTTGTTATTTAAATTGTTTCAGCTTTGACCACTGGGAGCTCTTTTAGTTGACGCCTGTCTTCTTAACATAATCTCATCACTGCAGGTTTGGTCTTTCTTTTTTAAGGCTTTTTTGGTTGTTGTTGTTGTTTTTGTTTTGTTTTAACATTTTATAACTACAAGCACTATAAGATACCCCAGGCTTGTCCTGCATATTTCCCACCCCAGACCTGGAATCAGCCATTTCTCCATCTTGGTTTGTTTCACTGGAGAATACTATTAGAAACCAAGATCTGGGCACCAATTTTTCCTGTTGCTGCTGGAGTATTGTTGCATCCAGGCATTCTTGGCTAACAGAGCAAGGGAATATATATGTGTATACTAATTCATGTATATTCACATATCCATAGATATTTCTGTATGTCACTAACTGCATCTTTACCTTATATGTTAAACATAAGTTCAACTGATGTCTCCAACCTTAGTACATTGTAGACTCCTCTCATTTACCTATAACCTCACACTCCAACAGTGAGATACCTGGCTTCCAGCATCCGCTATCCATTTACTTAGTTATTCAGTTCCTTATACACTGATTTTAGAATTATTTTCCTGTATTTCTGGGGGAAACAGCTTTATCAACTGTAGAATAGTGCTCTGGTAAAATTTCTTCTGCCTTTACCCTTTTAATATTACACAAGTAAGTGACTTTTTCCCCTTCAGTGATTCCATATATTTCTCACGTGTGTGTGTGCATGCATGTTCAAGTCATGTCCAACTCTTTATGACCCCATGGACTGTAGCCTGCCAGGCTCCTCTGTCCATGGAATTTTCCAGGCAAGAATACTAGAGTGGGTTGTCATTTTATACTTGAGGGGATCTTCCTGACTTTGAGGTCAAACTCACATCTCCTGCACTGGCAGGCAGATTCTTAACCACTGAAGCACGTAGTTAGATTCTTTTACTCACAGTCTGCATTCCGTCCTGTGACCCTCTGACCTCTTAAATGATTTCTTTTAATTTGCATGTAATAAGGCGCACTCTTTGTAATAAAATTCTGTGGGTTTTCACAAATACAGGTGTCATTACAGTATCATACAGAATAGTTTCATTGCCCTAAAAAAGTCTCCTATGCTTCACCTATTTAATCCTTCACCAACCTATCCCTTCTTGAACCTCTGGAAGCCGGTGATCTGTTTACCGTCTCTGTAGTTCTGCCTCTTTCAGAAGGTCATAAATGGAATGGTAGAGACTGACCTTTTCAGACTGGCTTCACTTAGCAATATATACTTGATATTCATCCATGTCTTTGCATGGTTTGATAGCTCATAATTTTTTATTGCTGAATGGTATTCCACTATGTTGAGATAGCACAGTTTATTTACCTATTTACTCATTAAAGAACATTTTTGTTGCTTCCATTTTGGCAGGATTATAAATAAGGCTATTATAAAAATTCTTTTTTTTTTTTTATCCAGTCATCTGTTGTTGTTTATTTTATTTTATTTTTAAACTTTACAATATTGTATTCGTTTTGCCAAATATCAAAATGAATCTGCCACAGGTATACATGTGTTCCCCATCCTGAACCCTCCTCCCTCCTCCCTCCCCATACCATCCCTCTGGGTCGTCCCAGTGCACCCTCCCCAAGCATCAAGTATCGTGCATTGAACCTATACTGGCGACTCATTTCGTACATGATATTATACATGTTTCAATGCCATTCTCCCAAATCTTCCCACCCTCTCCCTCTCCCATAGAGTCCATAAGACTGATCTATATATCAGTGTCTCTTTTGCTGTCTTGCATACAGGGTTATCATTACCATCTTTCTAAATTCCATATATATGCGTTAGTATACTGTATTGGTGTTTTTCCTTCTGGCTTACTTCACTGTATATAATAGGCTCCAGTTTCATCCACCTCATTAGAACTAATTCAAATGTATTCTTTTTACTGGCTGAGTAATACTCCATTGTGTATATGTACCCAAGCTTTCTTATCCATTCATCTGCTGATGGACATCTAGGTTGCTTCCATGTCCTGGCTATTATAAACAGTGCTGTGATGAACATTGGGGTACACGTGTCTCTTTCCCTTCTGGTTTCCTCAGTGTGTATGCCCAGCAGTGGGATTGCTGGATCATAAGGCAGTTTTATTTCCAGTTTTTTAAGGAATCTCCACACTGTTCTCCATAGTGGCTGTACTAGTTTGCATTCCCACCAACAGTGTAAGAGGGTTCCCTTTTCTCCATACCATCTCCAGCATTTATTATTTGTAGACTTTTGGATCACAGCCATTCTGACTGGTGTGAAATGGTACCTCATAGTGGTTTTGATTTGTATTTCTCTGATAATGAGTGATGTTGAGCATCTTTTCGTGTGTTTGTTAGCCATCTGTATGTCTTCTTTGGAGAAATGTCTATTTAGTTCTTTGGCCCATTTTTTGATTGGGTCATTTATTTTTCTGGAGTTGAGCTGTAGGAGTTGCTTGTATATTTTTGAGATTAGTTGTTTGTCAGTTGTTTCATTTGCTATTATTTTCTCCCATTCTGAAGGCTGCCTTTTCACCTTGCTAATAGTTTCCTTTGATGTACAGAAGCTTTTAAGTTTAATTAGGTCCCATTTGTTTATTTTTGCTTTTATTTCCAGTATTCTGGGAGGTGGGTCATAAAGGATCCTGCTGTGATGTATGTCGAAGAGTGTTTTGCCTATGTTCTCCTCTAGGAGTTTTATAGTTTCTGGTCTTACGTTGAGATCTTTAATCCATTTTGAGTTTATTTTTGTGTATGGTGTTAGAAAGTGTTCTAGTTTCATTCTTTTACAAGTGGTTGACCAGTTTTCCCAGCACCACTTGTTAAAGAGATTGTCTTTAATCCATTGTATATTCTTGCCTCCTTTGTCAAAGATAAGGTGTCCATATGTGCGTGGATTTATCTCTGGGCTTTCTATTTTGTTCCATTGATCTATATTTCTGTCTTTGTGCCAGTACCATACTGTCTTGATAACTGTGGCTTTGTAGTAGAGCCTGAAGTCAGGTAGGTTGATTCCTCCAGTTCCATTCTTTTTTCTCAAGATCGCTTTGGCTATTCGAGGTTTTTTGTATTTCCATACAAATTGTGAAATTATTTGTTCTAGCTCTGTGAAGAATACCGTTGGTAGCTTGATAGGGATTGTATTGAATCTATAGATTGCTTTGGGTAGTATACTCATTTTCACTATATTGATTCTTCCAATCCATGAACATGGTATATTTCTCCATCTATTAGTGTCCTCTTTGATTTCTTTCACCAGTGTTTTATAGTTTTCTGTATATAGGTCTTTAGTTTCTTTAGGTAGATATATTCCTAAGTATTTTATTCTTTCTGTTGCAATGGTGAATGGAATGGTTTCCTTAATTTCTCTTTCTGTTTTCTCATTATTAGTGTATAGGAATGCAAGGGATTTCTGTGTGTTGATTTTATATCCTGCAACTTTACTATAATCATTGATTAGTTCTAGTAATTTTCTGGTGGAGTCTTTAGGGTTTTCTATGTAGAGGATCATGTCATCTGCAAATAGTGAGAGTTTTACTTCTTCTTTTCCAATTTGGATTCCTTTTATTTCTTTTTCTGCTCTGATTGCTGTGGCCAAAACTATGTTGAATAGTAATGGTGAAAGTGGGCACCCTTGTCTTGTTCCTGACTTTAGAGGAGATGCTTTCAATTTTTCACCATTGAGGATAATGTTTGCTGTGGGTTTGTCATATATAGCTTTTATTATGTTGAGGTATGTTCCTTCTATTCCTGCTTTCTGGAGAGTTCTTATCATAAATGGATGTTGAATTTTGTCATTGGCTTTCTCTGCATCTATTGAGATAATCATATGGTTTTTGCTTTTCAAATTGTTAATGTGGTGTATTACATTGATTGATTTGCGGATATTGAAGAATCCTTGCATCCCTGGGATAAAGCCCACTTGGTCATGGTGTATGATCTTTTTAATGTGTTGTTGGATTCTGATTGCTAGAATTTTGTTAAGGATTTTTGCATCTATGTTCATCAGTGATATTGGCCTGTAGTTTTCTTTTTTTGTGGGATCTTTGTCAGGTTTTGGTATTAAGGTGATGGTGGCCTCATAGAATGAGTTTGGAAGTTTACCTTCCTCTGCAATTTTCTGGAAGAGTTTGAGTAGGATAGGTGTTAGCTCTTCTCTAAAGTTTTGGTAGAATTCAGCTGTGAAGCCGTCTGGACCTGGGCTTTTGTTTGCTGGAAGATTTTTGATTACAGTTTCATTTTCCGTGCTTGTGATGGGCCTGTTAAGATTTTCTATTTCTTCCTGGTTCAGTTTTGGAAAGTTGTACTTTTCTAAGAATTTGTCCATTTCTTCCACATTGTCCATTTTATTGGCATATAATTGTTGATAGTAGTCTCTTATGATCCTTTGTATTTCTGTGTTGTCTGTTGTGATCTCTCCATTTTCATTTCTAATTTTATTGATTTGATTTTTCTCCCTTTGTTTCTTGATGAGTCTGGCTAATGGTTTGTCAATTTTATTTATCCTTTCAAAGAACCAGCTTTTGGCTTTGTTGATTTTTGCTATGGTCTCTTTTGTTTCTTTTGCATTTATTTCTGCTCTAATTTTTAAGATTTCTTTCCTTCTACTAACCCTGGGGTTCTTCATTTCTTCCTTTTCTAGTTGCTTTAGGTGTAGGGTTAGGTTCTTTATTTGACTTTTTTCTTGTTTCTTGAGGTGTGCCTGTATTGCTATGAACTTTCCCCTTAGGACTGCTTTTACCGTGTCCCACAGGTTTTGGGTTGTTGTGTTTTCATTTTCATTTGTTTCTATGCAAATTTTGATTTTTTTTTTTTAATTTCATCTGTGATTTGTTGGTTATTCAGCAGCGTGTTGTTCAGCCTCCATATGTTGGAATTTTTAATAGTTTTTCTCCTGTAATTGAGATCTACTCTTACTGCATTGTGGTCAGAAAAGATGCTTGGAATGATTTCTATTTTTTTTAATTTACCAAGGCTAGATTTATGGCCTAGGATGTGATCTATCCTGGAGAAGGTTCCATGTGCACTTGAGAAAAAGGTGAAATTCATTGTTTTGGGATGAAATGTCCTATAGATATCAATTAGGTCTAACTGGTCTATTGTATCGTTTAAAGTTTGTGTTTCCTTGTTAATTTTCTATTTAGTTGATCTATCCATAGGTGTGAGTGGGGTATTAAAGTCTCCCACTATTATTGTGTTATTTTTAATTTCTCCTTTCATACTTGTTAGCATTTGTCTTACATACTGTGGTGCTCCCGTGTTGGGTGCATATATATTTATAATTGTTATATCTTCTTCTTGGATTGATCCTTTGATCATTATGTAGTGACCATCTTTGTCTCCTTTCACAGCCTTTGTTTTACAGTCTATTTTATCTGATATGAGTATTGCTACTCCTGCTTTCTTTTGGTCCCTATTTGCATGGAAAATCTTTTTCCAGCCCTTCACTTTCAGTCTGTATGTGTCCCCTGTTTTGAGGTGGGTCTCTTGTAGACAACATATGTAGGGGTCTTGTTTTTGTATCCATTCAGCCAGTCTTTGTCTTTTGTTTGGGGCATTCAACCCATTTACGTTTAAGGTAATTACTAATAAGTATGACCCCGTTGCCATTTACTTTATTGTTTTGGGGTTCGAATTTATACACCATTTTTGTGTTTCCTGTCTAGAGAAGATCCTTTAGTATTTGTTGGAGAGCTGGTTTGGTGGTGCTGAATTCTCTCAGCTTTTGCTTGTCTGAAAAGCTTTTGATTTCTCCTTCATATTTGAATGAGATCCTTGCTGGGTACAATAATCTGGGCTGTAGGTTATTTTCTTTCATCATTTTAAGTATGTCTTGCCATTCCCTCCTGGCTTGAAGAGTTTCTATTGAAAGATCAGCTGTTATCCTTATGGGAATTCCCTTGTGTGTTATTTGTTGTTTTTCCCTTGCTGCTTTTAATATTTTTTCTTTGTTAATTTGATTAATATGTGTCTTGGGGTGTTTCACCTTGGGTTTATCCTGTTTGGGACTCTCTGGGTTTCTTGGACTTGGGTGATTATTTCCTTCCCCATTTTAGGGAAGTTTTCAACTATTATCTCCTCAAGTATTTTCTCATGGTCTTTCTTTTTGTCTTCTTCGTCTGGGACCCCTATGATTTGAATGTTGTAGCGTTTAATATTGTCCTGGAGGTCTCTGAGATTGTCCTCATTTCTTTTAATTCATTTTTCTTTTATCCTCTCTGATTCATTTATTTCTACCATTCTATC
Organism: Bos taurus; assembly: GCF_002263795.3. Lineage (NCBI taxonomy): Eukaryota > Metazoa > Chordata > Mammalia > Artiodactyla > Bovidae > Bos > Bos taurus. The sequence goes on along the minus strand of NC_037336.1, from coordinate 22,420,237 downwards.
TTCTAATTAGTGATATCTTCTGCCTCTGTTATTCTACTATTTGTTACCTCCAGAGTGTTTTTACTTTCATTTATTGCATTATTCATTATATATTGACTCTTTTTTTATTTCTTCTAGGTCCTTGTTAAACCTTTCTTGCACCTTCTCAATCCTTGTCTCCAGGCTATTTATCTGTGATTCCATTTTAATTTCAAGATTTTGGATCAATTTCACTATCATTATTTGGAATTCTTTATCAGGTAGATTCCCTATCTCTTCCTCTTTTGTTTGGTTTGGTGGGCATTTATCCTGTTCCTTTATCTGCTGGGTATTCCTCTGTCTCTTCATCTTGTTTAAATTGCTGAGTTTGGGGTGTCCTTTCTGTATTCTGGCAGTTTGTGGAGTTCTCTTTATTGTGGCGTTTCCTCGCTGTGTGTGGGTTTGTACAGGTGGCTTGTCAAGGTTTCCTGGTTAGGAAGCTTGTGTCGGTGTTCTGGTGGGTGGAGCTGTATTTCTTCTCTCTGGAGTGCAATGAAGTATTCAGTAATGAGTTATGAGATGTCCATGGTTTTGGGGTGACTTTGGGCAGCCTGTATCTTGGCGCTCAGGGCTGTGTTCCTTTGTTGCTGGAGAATTTGCTTGGTATGTCTTGCCCTGGAACTTATTGGCCCTTGTGTGGTGCTTGGTTTCAGTGTAGGTATGGAGGCATTTGATGAGCTCCTGTCAATTAATGTTCCTTGGAGTCAGGAGTTCCCTGGAGTCAGGGTTTGGACTTAAGCCTCCTTCTTCCAGTTATCAGTCTTATTTTTACAGTAGTTTCAAAACTTCTCCTTCTATATAGCACCATTGATAAAACATCTATGTTAAAGATGAAAAGTTTCTCTACCGTGAGGGTCACCCAGAGAGGTTCACAGCATTACATGGAGAAGAGAAGAGGGAGGAGGGAGTTAGAGGTGACCCGAATGAGATGAGGTGGAATCAATAGAGGAGAGAGTGGGCTAGCCAGTAATCACTTCCTTATGTGCACTCCACAACTGGACCACTCAGAGATGTTCATGGAGTTATACAGAGAAGAGAAGAAGGAGGAAGGAGACAGAGGTAGCCAGGAGGATAAAAGGGAGGAATGAAAAGGAGGGAGACAGATCCAGCCAGTAATCAGTTCCCTACATGTTCTCCACCATCTGGAACACACAGAAATTCACAGAGTTGGGTACAGTAGAGAGGGGTTGGGGAGGAGACACAGGTGACCTGGTGGAGAAAAAGCAGAGTCCAAAGAGAAAGAGAGCAGTCAAACCAGTAATCTTGCTCCCTAGTGAAAAATGGGTCCTGAAGATTGGGTTCTTAAAGGTACAGAATTGGTAACAAATACATAAAAGCAAAAATTAAAAATCTAGAGTAGAGTTTGGAATTTCAAAAATATGATGTTAAAGAAAAGAAGAATGAAAAGAAAGAGAGAAAAAAAATGAACAAACAAAACAAACAAGGTCACCAAAATTATAAAGAAAATATACGTACAAAATTGATAACTATTACCAAAAAGCAAAAGTTAAAATTCTAGAGTAGAGTTTGGAATTTCAAAAATACAATGTTAAAAAAAAAGAAAAAGAAAAAGAAAGAGAGAGAAAAAAAAACAAAAACAAAAACAAACAAAGTCGCAAAAATTATAAAGAAAATACAGGTACAAAATTGATAACAAATACCAAAAAGCATAAATTAAAAATCTAGAGTAGAGTTTGGAATTTCAGATATACAATGTTATATAAAAGAAGAAGAGAAAGAAACAGAGAAAAAAAAAGTCACAGAATTTATAAAAAAAACTATAGGTACAAAATTGATAACAAAAACCAAAAAGCTAAAATTAAAAATCTAGAGTAGAGTTTGGAATTTCAAAAATACAATGTTAAAGAAAATAAGAAGAAGAAAAAAAAAACAAGGTCAAAAAATTACAAAAAATGTGTATATGAAGTTTGCTTTAAAAAAAAAAGGGTCTATTTTTTGCAAAGTAATAGGTTATAAAAGTGAAAATTAAAGGAATAATAGAGGACTTAAAATTTTTTTTAAAAAATTAAAAGAAAAGAAAGAATGATCATAAAAATAGTAAAAATATATCGAGGACTTTCTCTGGTTTTGTTGTGAGTATTGTGGGTTCATTTCATTTTTGGCTAGTTCCTTGGTCCGACTTATATTTCTCAAGATCTATAGGCCCCTTCCTATGTAGTCGGTACTAACCACAGGGTTTTAATCTATTGCCTGTAGCTTCCAAGGTGGTTCCCTCTGTTATAGCTTCTTCTGTTTGCTGGTCTCTTCAGTGTCTGGTTTCTGCCCTGACACAAAGGGGACGGTGGAGGACACTTTTTTTTTTTTTTTTTAGGCTCACTTGTTCAGTCGCGCTGTGGGGAGGGAAGGATGGTGCAAACAAATAACACTGGTGTGTGCTCGCAGTGCCTCAGCCACACTGGGTCTGCCCCCCGTTCACGGCGCGTGTAGCCTCCCTGACCACGCTGCTCAGGCTCTAGGTTGCTCCGCCGGGAACCATCCATGGCCGGCCCTGGGCTGCCTGCACCTCCCAGGTCCAAGCCGCTCAGGTTCAGGCACTTGGGTAGTCCTCAGAGGTGCAGACTCGGTTGGGCCTGCGTTTTGTGCCCTTCCCAGGTCTGAGCAGCTCATGTGATGAGGTGTTTAGTGAGAGTGATTGCTGTGACTTACCGCCTCCCCAACCGGCGCACCTTCTCAGGCAGATGTTGACCGTCCAGACCCCAAGAAGTTTTAGTTAGCAAAGAAACCTGCTTACAGTTTTATAGATAATGTCTCTCTGGGGCTACAATTGCCCCCTTTCGGCTCTGGCTGCCTGTCACTGGAGAGGGATGGTCTGCAGCTGGCTATCTCTGTTCAGTCCTTTGTTCCGTGCGCGTGCCTGGCAGTGTCTTAGGTTAGGGCTGGCTTTTCGCATGGTAGATATCCCACAGTCTGGTTTGCTAGCCCAAATTATTTCGCTCAGATAGCGCTCAGGGTATTCAGGCCAGATCCTTACTCTAAGCGATGCAGCCCGCGCCGCGCCTCCCTGCCCAGCCCCCGCTTGCTAGTGGTGTGTGCAGGCGTCTGCACTGCTTCTCTGCTGGGGGAGTTACCGTAGGGCTCGCAATCTGCGGGTTTTAATTGTTTATTTATTTTTCCTCCCTGTTATGTTGCTCTCTGTGCTTCCAATGCTCGGCACAGATTCGGCAGTGAGAAGGTTTCCTGGTGTTTGGAAACTTCTCTCTCTTTAAGACTCCCTTCCCAGGACAGAACTCTGTCCCTCCCTCTTTTGTCTCTTTTTTTGTCTTTTATATTTTTTCCTACCTCCTTTCGAAGACTTGCGTTGCTTTTCTGGGTACCTGATGTCCTCTGCTGGCATTCAGAAGTTGTTTTGTGGAATTTACTTAGCATTTAAATGTTCTTTTGATGAGTTTGTGGGGGAGAAAGTGTTCTCCCCGTCCTGCTCCTCCGCCATCTTAGCTCCTCTCTCTGCAATAAAAATTCTTGTGTGGTCCACTGTGTGTTGGAGAGAAATGGGGTTAGGCGGTACTCTTCTCCATTCATTCCTTCAAGGACCCAGGTTGATAAAGTGTCTTCCATCTTCAGTGTGGAACTCTATAAAGTGTATTCTAGTTGTTGACATCCAAGTAGCAATGGTGGGGGAGAGAGAAAGTAGGAAATCATGCCATAGGTTTTGTGGGCAAGGCCTATATGATGTGATGTATACATCAATTTCTGATGTGGTGTGTACATCAATTTCTGTCCATATTCCTTTAGTTGGAACTCAGCTGAATGATCCTATTGATTGAAGGAGGCTGGACTGTGTGCCCAGGAGGAGAAGGAAATACGTTTAGTGAACACATGGCATTGTCTTTGCTTTAATGCCCCTATTTGATCACCAATATCTATTGACTCTTCCTCCTAAACTTGGGTCGCACTTACACACTCCCCCAAGGGTACACAGTCCAGAGTCCCAGCCAGCCGCTGCATCCACTGAAGGTCTAGGACCTCAGCTGGTGTGGTGGTCTGGGGTGACTTTTGACACTAAAGACACCAGACAGTGGTGGGGCAGGGGGAGGGTAGCCACGATAAACACTTATTCTGAAAAGGGGAAGAAGACGACATAGCAGTTACTGATGCAGAGCAATGATAGAATCCCATGGGGCTGGTGTTACGAAGTTTTTCTGTCGTGGCAATAGAAGAGGTCCCTCGTTATCCTGTGACTGAACTTTACTTTGCTCTTTGGGAGGAAGTCCATGGCCTCGATCCATTTCCTAAGGGATTCTCACTTTTTCTTTCTCTCCCTTATCCACATCTGAAAGGGGCTTTTGGTACCCTCCATTAGAAGTTATAGCACTCCCTGCATTTGGATTATTAAATGTCCAAGGATTATTTTAAGTCACAAAAAGTCAGAGATTTTATGTGTTTATGTTCATGGTTTCTTTGGTAATAAAATTCCCTTAGAAACTTAATCAGCTCCTGATCCATTATCTTTCAGTCATTCCACATTCCAGTAAGCTCATGACAAATTCTTTAGTTGGTATGATACCCAAATTTATATTATTTCTTGGCTTCCCCTTTATCCTTCCCCAAACCTATCTCCTGCACCTAAATGATGAATTTTTTGAAGCTATTAATCTCAAGAGGGAAGGTCATATTCTTAATTTGACTTTGTTGTGAGATGAAGTTTTAATGGTCCCTTTGGTTCAAAGACACTTTTATTCTTAAATTCTCAAATCTTAAAATTGGTTGTAGAGGCAGTTGACTTTTTCACCATTGACCAAATTTCTAGAAACCGTCCAATTCTCTCCTATGTACATCTTTTTCTTTTCTGCCATGCCAAACTCAGCCAAGGTCACCAGCACACACTAATCCATTCTTTTTTTCCAACCAGTTTCTCCAGAAAGGCCACTTCAGTGGGCACATGGTTTGTCTTCCACGTTACTATAAAATTTCCCCAAATGTTTTTCCTACAGTATAACATCAGTTTCCATCCCTCTGACATCTGATATTAGATAATATAGATTAATATATATATATACATTCCATATATATAATGCCATATATTTTAGGTTTGTGTTACAGTAGCACCCTGCAACAAGGTATTGATTTCTATCTTAGGATAATTGACACCTCTGTTGATTTTCAATAAGAATCCCGACATGAAAATCTCAATGACTTAAAGCATTGAAAGTACATTATTGTTCTCATCACATTCCATTGTGGTCTTCAGGGAGAGCTAGTCCACATAGCCATTTAGAGAACCAGAATGAAGGTTGCATCTCCACCTTCAACATGTGGCTCACAAGGTCATTTTAAGCACCAGCATCCAGAAAACCGATGGGAGGAGAGACTCTATTATTTCTGCCTTAATTCCCCTGGCCAGAACTTACTTGTGTGATCTCAACTGTAATTGCAAGGCAGGTAAGAAGTATAATCTATCTCTGAGAGTATATGAGCAAGAGAAAACAGAAATAGGCTTGGTTAACAGAGAATTGATTTTGTCACAATCTCATTGAGCTTCTGTCACCTCATTAATAAAATGGAACCATTGATAACTTACCTCATAGGGTATTGGGTGTGACTTCTATAATTTATATAAGCAACATTTGAGTTCCTGGTACATTTTCTCATATTTGAAAGATGGGAGTAATCCAACCTGCCCCCCTGCCTTCTATTTGTCTTCCTTCTTCCCACCCCCACCTTTCTTTATGAAAGTAACTTCAACCATGCCCTTCAAATTAACGGAGGTAGGACTAGTTCTATTACTGTTATCATATGATCGGTGGCATGAAAATATGTCCCACCTCCCACAGTAATGGAAATAAAAGCAAAAATAAACAAATGAGACCTAATTAAACTTAAAAGCTTTTGTGCAATGAAGGAAACTATAAGCAAGGTGAATGGGAGAAAATAACAGCAAATTAAGCAACTGGCAAAGAATTAATCTCAAAAATATACAAGCAGCTCATGCAGCTCAATTCCCAAAAAATAAATGACCCAATCAAAAAATGGGCCAAAGAACTAAACAGACATTCCTCCAAAGAAGACACAGAGATGGTTAACAACACGAAAAGATGCTCAACATCACTCATTTATCAGAGAAATGCAAATCAAAACCACAATGAGGTACCATCTCACGCTGGTCAGAATGACTGCTATCAAAAAGTCTACAAACAATAAATTCTGGAGAGGGTGTGGAGAAAAGGGAACCCTCTTATATTGTTGGTGGGAATGGAAACTAGTACAGGCACTATGGAGAACAGTGTGGAGATTCCTTAAAAAACTGGAAATAGAACTGTCATACAACCAGCAATCCCATTGTTGGGCATACATACCGAGGAAACCAGAATTGAAAGAGACACGTGCACCCCAATGTTCATCACAGCACTGTTTACAATAGCTAGGACATGGAAGCAACCTAGATGTCCCTTGGCAGACGAATGGATAAGAAAGCTGTGGTACATATGCACAATGGAATATTACTCAGTTATTAAAAAGAATGCATTCAAATTAGTTCTAATGAGGTGGATGAAACTAGAGCCTATTACATAGAGTGAAGTAAGTCAGAAAGAAAAACACTAATAAAGTATATATATACGGAATTTAGAAAGATGGTAGCGACAACCCTATATGCAAGACAGCAAAAAAGACACAGATGTAAAGAACAGACTTTTGGACTCTGTGGGAGAAGGCGAGAGTGGGATGATTTGAGAGAATAGCATTGAAACATGTATATTACCATATGTGAAATAGATGACCAGTCCAAGTTCAATGCAGGGCACTCAAAGCCAGTGCACTGGGGTAACCCAGAGGGATGGGATGGGGAGGGTGCTTCAGGATGGGGGGACACATGTACACCCACGGCTGATTCATGTCAATGTGTGGCAAAAACCACCACAATATTATAAAGTAATTAGCCTCCAATTAAAATAATTAATTAAAAAAATAGAAAGCAGCTAATTGTAACTCAAATATTCAGATTTGGTTTTGCTGCTCTCTTGGTGTCTGTCTCTCTTCCTTGAGCTACACTTAATCCAAAAATATTGTTAACTTCTATCAAATAGCTAGGCTTCACATGCTTACTTCAGCCTTTTGACATATGGACACTAGAGATGGTCTTGTTCTTAGATTTTTGTCCTCATCAAAAATGATTAGATTCCTGGAACACAAACTGTGTATAATTGAATTCACCAAGACGTTTATTAATTTATAAGCCAAACACCAAAGATAATGATCCTATCTAGATCATCCCTCCAAGTGAGTCAGGCAGCTCATGGTGATAGGCTGCAAGAAATAACTGTCTTTTCCCAGGATAGGTACCAACATGCCAAGCTCCTAAATCCAATACATCATGGTAATGCTTTTAAAAATACTGAATCCTGCATAATGAAGACACAGAGACACTGAGAAGTCTCAGCAATGCTTTACCCTAATTGTCACACAGCTGAAAGCCTGGGATCCCCCAACAGTTGGAAGCTGCTGCCATGGAAACCTTAATGTTCCATCATCTCAGAGATTAAAAATTGAGACTATTAATGGCCCTGACAATAGTTTGCATGTTTCATTAGTTTAAAAAAAAGCCATTATTCTAGGGTTCAAGGAAATTGGGTTTTTGAATGATGTTTTTTATTCTCTATTAAAATAGTCCAAGCATAATTTGGTTGGTATAATGGAAGAAAAAAAACAACTGAAGAGAAATTAGGACATTTCGGTAGATCAATTCTTCCTTTTCCCCTTGACCTTTCCCTGCTGACTGTTTGCTTAAATGAGCACGGTTGGGGATTGAAGGATGCACAGGAAATGAGGGAGAAGCCAGCTTCAGCCTCCTTTCTATTCCAGTGTAGATTCTTTATGACTCCCAGGCTCCTCTGTTTATGAAGCAGCATAATTAGTGGAGTGTTTGGAAAACTGAGGGCACAACCTATTTACTGAGTCATAAAATAAATTCACTGAGTCTCAACCAGCATTTATTAAAAGCAGACTGAAATAAAATAAAAGGGAAAATACTGAGAGGTGTTCCCCATTGTTGGGGTAGATACTATTTTTAAAAACTCCTTCTATTGGCTTACAATGTAAAGTTACTTCCTAGCACTTGTTCAGGTTCAGCCTGGTAGAATAGGAAGACTTTTAGCTCATCTCCTCCCATTGGCAAACACAATACCTACAGAAAAGCTATCTCTAAGAACAACCTGAAGACAAGCGGAACAGATTTTCCACAACTACAGAAATAAAGAAAGGACAATATCAAGACAAGTAGGAAGGACAGAGATGTAGTCTAGTCAGAAAACACACCCCTGGTGCGGTGACCCACAAGTGGGAGGGATCACAACTACAGGGGTCCCTTAGGGAGCAAGGGCTCTGAGCCCCATGTTGGGCTCCCAAGCTCCCAGGGGACCTGAAATAGGAAGATGAACCCCCATCCCATCTGACTTAGAGACCCAGCATGGAGTATGTCTGGGAAAGAGGGATGGCTGTGGGAAGCCAAAATTCTGCTCTTGAAGGGCTCATGCACAAACACACTTGCTCAGAGTCCCAGCACAGAGGCAGTGACTTGACTCAGTGTCCAGATCACATGAGAAGATTCACTGACTAATTTCAGGGTATGTGCCAGAGTGGCTGGGTCTGATGGAGCTTTCCCCAGGAATGCGAGTGCTGGCAGCCCCTATTTTTCTTTCACTCGTTTCACCTAGCTGGGCTAGCACTGGCAGGCACCTTTCTGTCACCCTCTAGCAACCTGGCTAACACCATGCCCACCACCCAGGCATTCCCCCTGAGTATCAGCCCCACCCAACCCACCTGGCCTGCTCCTCCAAAGCAGCTCTTGCCTACCCTAGCCAGCAGATGGCTCCAGCTGGCACCAGTGCCCCTCCAAAGCCACTCCCACTCCTGGCGACCAGCCCTGCACACCAACATACCCACCATAGCCACAGCTAGTCCTCTTAGCTGGGTTAGGACCAACTCTGCCAACCAGCACATCTGTAGCAATCTCCGCAGAACCACAACAAGAGGGCATGTGCAGCCCACACAAGGGACACCCCTAGAGCACCTGTCTCCAGAGACCAGAGGGGACTGCATGACTGGCCACTCACCCCCAGGGCACCATCTCCACAAGGCCATTTGAAATACCTTTCACATGAAAGGACAAGACAAGCCCCTTGATAAAGAACTCAACAGAAGGGAGACAAGCAATGTCCCAGATAAAAAGTCCAAAATACCAGGTATAAAAACACTCGCTGAACTCAGAGAAAGAACAGATGAACTCAGTGAGAATACCTACAGAAAGACAGAATATATTAAGAAGAACCAAACATTAACAGAAATGAAAAATACACTAAAGGAGCCAATAGTGGATTGGAGGATACAGTAGAACAGGTGAGCAATCTGAAAGACAGGGTAGTGGGAATCTCCTGATCAGGACAGCAAAACAAAGAATTTAAAAAAATGAGGATAGTTTAAGGGCCTGTCTAGGACAACATCAAGCCCACTAGCATTTGCACTACAAGCATTCCAGAAGAGAGACAGAAAGGGACAGAAAATCTATTTGAAGAAATAATGGTGGAAAACTTTCCTAACCTAGCAAAAGAAACAGACATCCAAGTCCAAGAAGCACAGAGAGTCCCAAACGAGATGAACCTGAAGAGAATCACACCAAACACACTATAACTAAAATAGATCCAAAGATAAAGAATCTTAAAAGCAGCAAGAGAAAAACAACTAGTTACATAAAGAGTGAAATTTACTTTGTCATGTCTGACTCTTTGCAACAGGATGGACTCTGTCCATGGAATTCTCCAGGCAAGAATACTGCAGTGGGTTGCCGTTTCCTCTCCAGGGAATCTTCCTGACCCAGGGATTGAACCCAGGTCTTCTGCGTTGCAGGAGGATTCTTTACCATCTGAGCCACCAGGGAAGCCCAGTTACATACAAGGGAACCCCCAGAAGACTATCAGCTGATTTTTCAGCAGAAACTTTACAGGTCAGAAGGGACTGGCAGGATATATTCAAAGTGCTGAGAGAAAAAAAAAAAAAAACAACCTTATTACCAAGAATACTCTACCTAGCAAAGTTATTCAGAGCTGAGTGAGAGAGAAAGAGTTTCCAGGACAAACAAAAGCTAAAGGAGTTCATCACTACTAAACTGTCTTACAAGAAATGATAAAGGGATTTCTTTAAACAGGAAAAAAATAAAACATAACTAGAAACAAGAATATTATGAGGGGAAAAAATCTCACTGGTAAAGGCAAACATATAGTAAAGGTAGTGAATAAACCAAAATGCTAGTATGAAGATTAAAAGACAAAATTAGTAAAGTCATCTGTATCTAAAATAGTTACGTGATACAAAAAAGATATAGAATATAATGTCAAAAACATAAAATGTGGGAGGATAGTAAAAACATAATGATTTTAAGATATACTTGAACTTAAGCACCATCAACTTAAATTGACATATATATATATACACACACACACACACACAGATATATATATATCACAAAAAATAGAAGAAACATAATGAAAGAAAGTCGTCAAACCACAGTGGAGAAGAAAAAAGAGAAGAAGAAAGAAACAGAGAATAACTCTAAAATCAGCCAGAGGGCTTCCCTGGTGGTCCGGTGGTTAAGAATCCACTTTGTAAGGCAGGGGACATGGCTTTGATTCCTGGTCCAGGGAGATCCCACATGCCTTGGGGCAACGAAGCCCTTGATCCACAGCTGCTGAGCCCGGGCTCCAGAGCCCATGCTCAGCAGCTGCCGAGCCTGCCTGCCACAACTGCTGAAGCCCGAGCGCCCTAGAGCCCGTGCTCCACAACGAGAAAAGCCACTGCAGTGAGAAGCCTGCTCACCACAACCAAGGGTAGCCCCTGCTTGCCACAACTAGAGAAAGCCCCTGCACAGCAACGAAGACCAGCACAGGCGAAAATAACCATAACCCACTACATAAATGCATGATTCTTTAAAGTCAAGGAGAGGCATAATAAGAAAAGGCATATAGATTGGAAAGAAGTAAAATGATTTAAAAAAAAAAAGGAAACGATAATAAAATGGCAATAAATTACTATCAGTACCTATTAATAATTACTTTAACATGTAGTGTGTGTATATACACACACACAACTAGGCCATAAAAAAGAATGAAATCTTGCCATTTGCGAAGACACGGGTGGACCTTGAGACTATCATACTGAGTGAAATAAGTCAGACAGAGAGAAAGAGCATATGATCACACTTGCATGTGGAATCTGAAAAAAAAAAGAAAGGAGCGGACAAAACAGAAACAGAGTCATAGATACCGAGAACGAACTGGTGATTGCCAGATGGGAGAGGGGTGCTGGACTGAGTGCGATAGGTGAAGGAGATTAAGAAGTACCGACTTCCAGTTATGAAACAGACAAGTCAGGGGGATGTAATGTACAGCACAGGGAATCGAGTCAATAATAGTGCAATATCTTTGTGTAGTGACAGATGGTAACTAGACTTATCGTGGTGATCATTCTGTAATGTATATAAATATAGAATCGCTATGTTGCGTACCTGAAACAAATATGTCAACTCCACTTCAAAAAAGAGAAAATGATAATGAAGTTACTTCCTATGGTGAAACATAACCCTAAATGTTTGAAAAACATGGTTACAGTGCATGTTTTTTTAAACTTTAGTTTTGGCTGTGCTGGGTCTTTATTACTACGCGCAGACGTTCTTCAGTTGCCGAGACTAGCGGCTACTTGCTGGTCGCGGTGTGTGGGCTTATCACCATGACGTTTTCTCTTATTGTGGAGCACAGCTAAAGGGGCACAGGTTCAGTGGCTGCGGCTCGCAGACTCTAGAGTGGGGGCTCAGTAGCTGTGGTGCACGGGCTTAGTTGCCCTGGGGAATGTGGGATCTTCCCAGACCAGGGATCGAGCCTGTGTCCCCTATGTTGGCGGGCAGATTCTTTAGCCCTGCACCATTTGGGAAGCCCTATAGTGCATGATTAAGAACTCAGGCTACTACATTCCAGCTGTAGCAGTCAGTCACTTAACCTCCCTATGGATCTGTGTGCTTATCTGTAACACAGGAATGATAACAGTAGGACCGTAAGATTGTTGTTAAGAGGAAATAATTAAACCATATAAAGCACTCAGAATATGCCTGGCACATGTGAAGTGACCCAATGAATCAGCTTTTGGAAATGCATCATCAATTACCTGGAAGAGTTACTTGGAGTGATCTTTAGATTACTGGCCATGTCTATCTTTTCATATTTATGTTTGTAAAATATGGCCAAATCTTGGCAGTTTAGAAAAGCATCATTACAAATCATCCTGTTAGACCACATGATACAGCACATACCTTATATACCTCTTCAGACCATTATGCAAGTTTTATTCCTGTCTCTTGAAACCAGAATCATAATGGCATTCTATGGCATCATGAAGTCCTCAGAGAAATATTTTTATAGACAAATGCAAATGGTAGGGCTCTTTATTTTTTCCCTAAGAAATAACGAAGTTTTTAGTGCAATTTCTTCTTAAAGGCTGCATCCTATCTGAATGGACCACTGGGGTACCATTTAGTAAATCAAAACAGTAATCCACCCAGTGGTGTCTGAAAGGTTAATGCAGGCTCTGGAAATGACTGACCTGCTCGAGGCCAGTCCTGAGAGAATAGAGTTCCAAGTCAGATGTGGGGCATTGCCCTGGGAAAACCAGTCAGAGGAGAGCAATGTGAGGTCACAGATACAGATATGCAGGGTCCACTGGTTTATGGCACTCTGGGGATCTGAATCTAGGGGTTGCCTTATTTCTTTAAAGTAAAATGTTAAAATGCTTCACAGTATAATATTTCAACTGACTAAAACTTTGCTCATTGGAACTCACTGGGGTCAGAGATGTTCTGAAGACTAAAATGTGATTGTTCCATGTGTTTAAAATTCTTTACCTTCACCCAATCCCCAGAACAGGGGAGAACTGACTCAAAAGCACAATTGCCTTATAACTTCCATAGGTGTTGCAGTTAATCCAGGGAACTGAGGGCCAGAGAATTTGAAAGAAGGAGGGGCTTCCCTGGTGGCTCAGAGGATAAAGCATCTGCCTGCAATGCAGGAGACCCGGGTTCAATCCCTGGGTTGGGAGGATCCCCTGGAGAAGGAAATGGCAACCCACTCCAGTATTCTTGCCTGGAGAATCCCATGGACAGAGGAGCCTGGCAGGCTACAGTCCACGGGGTCACAAAGAGTAGGACACGACTGAGCGACTTCATTTTAGGCAACTTCTATACTGAGCTTACCAGGTGGTGCTAGCGGTAAAGAACCCACCTGCCAATTCAGGAGACATAAGAGATGCAGGTTCAATCCCCGGGTTGGGAAGATCCCCTGGAAGAGGGCGTGACAACCCACTCTAGTATTCTTGCCTGAAGAATCCCATGGGCAGAGGAGCCTTGCAGGCTATAGTCCATAGGGTTGCAAAGAGTCATACATGACTGAAGTGACTTAGCATGCAGGCATGTATACTGAGCACCTGTTAGGTACCAGGTACCGTGCTGAATGCTTCATACACATGAATGGATTGAATTCCAATCATAGCTCTGTAATGTGGACATTATTACTCTTATTTTCCCAGATCAGGAAATTAGTGACTAATTAACCAAAGGTTCTAAAGCTGGTCACTATTCTAACACTTTCACTGTGAGGACTGATAACAGAGACCTTCAATTCACTGACTGTTGCCTTTTCCCTGTCCAGCACCCACCTACCTGTATCCTCACTTCTCTCCGAAGATTCTAGGCTACCTTTAAAAAAAAAAAAAATGACTCTTACAAATATTCCTGCTTTCCCTCCAACATATTCACCTGAGGAAATTCCAGCTTTGGTTAAACCCAACTTCCTGCCTGCTTTAAGGCTGTGTTTGAGCAGCTGTCCATCATCCCTTACATCCAGTTCTTATGTATCATCTCTATTGACCCTATCCAGGATACAAGCAGCGTTTGTCCCCTTCTCTGCTGTCACTGCCTCATGATCCTAAGCCTCCAGCATCTCTGCAGTGACTGTCATCTCCTTGCTTCCCCTCTTGTTCCCTACATTATTCCCTGAACAGCAACCAGAATAATCTTTTAAACTCTTTTCTGGTCATGTCCTCCCTGTACTTCGAGCCCTCCAGTATTGAATAAACCATGGATTACTGAATAAAACCCAAGGCGCCTGCATGGTTTTTGATCTGAGGTCAGGTCGCACCCTGCGTTGTTCACTCTGCCCTAGTTCCACTGGCCTTCTATTGTTCCCTGGACACTCAGAGCTTCAACCTGTCTCAGGACCTTTGCAATTCTTTCCTCTTCCTGACAGCTCTTTCCTCAGATCATTCCACACTGGCTCCCTCTTGTCGCTCAAGTCTCAGCTCAGGTCTCAGCTCCTCTGAGAAGCCTGCCCTAGAGACTCAGTTTCAGGGGCTTTTCACATGAGAAAGAAGTGAGAGCTGGTGGCTGAGTTGAGGCCAGATGAGGTTTTCTAGCTCCTTTTGCATGGTCTTCCCATCCCCTGGTGCTAGCTCTGAGCCTTTTTTTTTTTTTTTCTCCTGAAATGTAGTTAATTCGGACCAGATCTTTCAAGTCATCAGTTTGATCAGGAATTATAAAATTCCAGTAGCCCAAGGGCAGAATTTCCTTCTGCAACTTCTCTGCTGTGTCTGGTGCTGCTGATGATTCCCCAGAGGAAGATCAGCGCTCAGCCGGCTCCCACTCCAAAGACAGGCAGGCAGCTCTGTGGGCCAGCTGTACAAACACGTATAAATACTGTCCCTGGTGCTGTGTGCAGGGAAACTTCATGCCCCACTGATAAGTCTGCATTGTTTATATTCACAAAGTCAACTGTTGAGTCATAATGTCCAGTTACGCGCTTGATGTGTGTGTATACACAATTGAAGGTGAAGTCTACCTTTTACTGAAAGTCTGTTCTGTGCTGAGTGATTTTATATATATTATCCCTAAGGTTCAGAGAAATGGAAAGACATATTTATGTTCCCATCTGAGTGATGCCAGAGCCTGTGTCCTTTCTGGAACATCATGTTGCCTTTAAAATAATATATGAAATACTTGGAATGCACACTCACTAAAAATAATCTTTGTTTGCATAAGTTATTAATAATACACTGTAATATAAAATGATGTGTTGTATGACAGTTTCTGTCAATGTACATTTTGCATATGGAAAGTATGTAAGGATATACAATAAAATGTTTAAAGAGGTATAAATAAATACATATATAAATATGTATTTGATGATCTGCTCGTTAGGTATAATTTGTAAGTAAAACTTTCCACCCCTGTTCTATTACTTTTCTTTTTCAGCATTCCTGACGTAAACCACCCCCTGGGTTTCTTCAATTAATATGTAAACCTCACATACTGTGGCCCACTCTAAAGTATTGGGTGGTTGAGAAGAGAGGTAGCAGGTTTTATTTTTTTTAGGGAAATAAGAGTGGAGAGGTCATGTATAGATGTGAGAGTTGGACTGTGAAGAAGGCTGAGCACCGAAGAATTGATGCTTTTGAACTGTGGTGTTGGAGAAGACTCTTGAGAGTCCCTTGGACTGCAAGGAGATCCAACCAGTCCATTCTGAAGGAGATCAGCCCTGGGATTTCTTTGGAAGGAATGATGCTAAAGCTGAAACTCCAGTCCTTTGGCCACCTCATGCCAAGAGTTGACTCATTGGAAAAGACTCTGATGCTGGGAGGGATTGGGGGCAGGAGGAGAAGGGGATGACAGAGGATGAGATGGCTGGATGGCATCACCGACTCGATGGATGTGAGTCTGAGTGAACTCCGGGAGTTGGTGATGGACAGGGAGGCCTGGCGTGCTGCGATTCATGGGGTCGCAAAGAGTCGGACACGACTGAGTGACTGATCTGATCTGATCTGAAGAGTGGAGATTTCATGAGGGCTGCACCATAATGTCCCTCAAATAAATTTGTGTCCCCACCACAGCAATGGCCACCTGCCTCTACTTAGGTGCTTACTAACTCCTTTTCGGCTAATGTTCCTGTATCCTTGTCTATATCCTATTACATACAATGGCACCTGAACCATTGGATAGTATTCCTCATGGGAAAGTAACTAGCCCTATTAAGGGTTTGTTTTTTGTTTTTTGAACGTTGAAAGTTGTTTTTTTTTTGCAGTGATAAGAAAAATATAAATGTTGGTGGAACATAGTGTTGTAGAACAAATGATATTCGTACTAAATTAAGACATTTATAGACTAGGAATGTTCTTGGAGGTGGTTCAGTGTACACAATTAATAACCACGTTGTTCTATCAACTGAATGACAAGCTGTAGTTGTAAAAAATGAAATCATGTTATACGTGCTCAAACGAAACTACAAAAATTGCGTGACAAAGCTGATTTTGAATACAGGATACTGCTTCAGCATGATGATATAGACTTTCCCCTTTGGCTGCCTATCGCTAATCAGATTTGGGGAATCTCTGAACTTTAAAAAAAAAAAATTATTGCAGTATAGTTGCTTGACAATGTTGTGTTAGTTTCTGCTGTACAGCAAAGTGAATCAGCCATAGCCACACATATATCCCCTCTTTTTGGATTTGCTTCTCATTTAGGTCACCACAGAGCACTGAGGTCCCTGTGCTATTACAGTAGGCTCTCACTAGTTGTGTATTTTATGTATAGTATCAATAGTGCGTGTATGTCAATCCCACTCTCCCCATTCATTCCACCCCTCCCTTCCCCACTTGGTAACTGTAAGTTTGTCCTCTATATTTATGACTCTATTTCTGCTTTCCTATTAAGGATTAATGCTGTCTCTTAGTTTCACTAACTCAGATCTAAAAGTAGCCGCTTCAGATCTAATATCAGTTAACAATGTTGATGTGTCTTGTAGCTGTTAGACATCTGAATAAATGTTCTCCTTACGTTATTTCTCAGTGCCTTTTGAGTACAAAAAATTATTTAGAGCTGGCTAGGAAAAGTCCATGACTTTCTGTTTTTCTTTCCTAACTGCACTGCCTTGCCACCTGGTCATACTTTCCAAAGGCTGCTTTCTGTATCTTTTGGGTGATAATCATTACCCATTATCATCTTCTTGGCATGGCTTTTGTTCACTGGGGAAGCTATTCAGAAGCTTCCACACCCTCCTTGTTGACCCAGATAAGTACGAGAATACCCACATCTCTTCAGGGCTCAAGACCAAAACAGAGATCATGTGGCATTGATTAGTAGGACAGATAGAATGGCATTTTAAAATTCAATTCCAAATGTTAGACTCTTTTCACTTTAAAATATATTTTAAACCCTCTTTTAAAAAAATGGTCTGCAGAAACTTCTAGTAGACTCCATGGTAGTGTTTGTGCCAGGATAAACATGAAGCTTAACTCTTAAAAAAATCAACTATCAAAGCAACCAAAGATGGTCAGGAAAAGGAACGTTTCCATTTTTATCTTCCAACTTGAATTAAATTATCCTGATGACTCTCCAGTTCTAATTTAATAATAGAGTTGAGTGTGTTTTGTTTTCTGTGTTTTTTACCTATGGTCTCAGTTCCATACCTGCCCGTCTCTGCCCTGCTCTGTACTGCTGGGACTGGCTGTCTGCAAACTACATTTCCCAGGCTCCCTTGCTACATGGCTTCCCTAAAGGTTCTGCCAATGGGAGGCACTGGTGGGAGATCAGAAGGGAGCAAGAGAGAGACTTCTACCTTTGGCACCAACCTCATGGCTGGGAGTGCCAATTGTTGGTAGTGGTGGTTTTAATATTGGCAGCATTTCCATACAAACTGTACAATTTTTTGCTCTAATTCTGTGGAAGATGCCATTGGTTATTTGATAAGAATTGCACTGAATCTGTAGATTGTTTTGAGTAGTACAGTTATGTTTACAATATTGATTCTTCCAGTCCAAGAACATGGTATATCTCTCCATCTGTTTGTGTCATCTTTGATTTCTTTCATCAGTATCGTATAGTTTTCTGAGTACAGGTCGTTTGCCTCTTTAGATAGGTTTACTCCTAGATATTTTATTCTTTTTGTTGCAATGGTAAATGGGATTGTATCCTTAATTTCTCTTTCTGATGTTTTGTTGTTAGTCTGTAGGAATGCAAGAGGTGGTGGCATCAAGGCAGCAGGTGCAAGCTGGTGGGTGCCAGGAGCTTTGTGGTCTCCAGATAGCCCTCTTCTTCCTTTTCCCTCCTCTGATCCTGCCCATACCTTTGCAGTCAATTCCTTCTACTTGAAATATCTTATGTAGTTTTTGTTTTCCTGATGAGATTCTGACAAATATATTTATGAACAAACGTCTTCAACCTTGAAGTATCATTACACTGATTCTGAATTTTAAAGATTTAAAGGTCTTTTGTTTCTAATCATCATCTAATGGGACTTCCATTTAAACATTTGTAGTAGGAAATAATAACAAAAATAGTAAATGATAACAAAAATGGCTAACCTTTACTTATCATTTACTGTGTGATAAATGCTATTCTCAGCTCTTCACAGGACTTCCCTGTAGCTCAAACAGTAAAGAATCTGCCTGCAATGCAGGAGACCAAGGTTTGATCCCTGGGTTAGGAAGATCCTCTGGAGAAGGATATGGCAACCCATTCCAGCATTCTTGCCTGGAGATTTCCGTGGACAGAGAAGCCTTGGCAGGCTACAGTCCGTGCGGTCGCAAAGAGTCAGACACAACTGAGCGACCAGCACACAAATGCTGTTCTCAGCCCTTCACATCTTATTTAGTCTGCACAATAACTCCATGAGATACTTAGGACTATTTTTATCCCCTTTGCCACTGAGGAAAATGAGGCACAGAGAAGTCAAGTGGATTGTCAGTGTTCACCACCACCCCCTAAGGAGGCCCGGGTTTGATCCAGGGCCTCTTGAATCTGTAAGCTGAACTCTTGCATTTTACATGCTCAGTCATGTCCAACTCTTTGCAACCCCATGGAGCCCGCCAGGCTCCTCTGTCCATGGGATTTCCCAGGCAAGCATACTAGAGCAGGTTGCCATTTCCTACTCGAACTTGCATCTCCTGCATTTGTAAGTGGATTCGTTACCACTGAGCCACTGGGAAGCCCCAGTCTGAGATCTTATTCATTATGGAATATTGCTGCCAGCAGCTCTATATTCTACCCAAATGTACTGAACTGAGTATTGTAAAGCAGGAAGTCTTTGCCAACCGCAGTCTTTTATGAGAGGTTTCGCAGATGTGCTCCCTGAAGTCACTTTAGGAGTTGGGTAGTTCTAGAAGTAATGTGATGTCAACTCTAGTCACTTACAGATTGTAAGCTCCTTGAGGCCAGAAACAACTTCCTGCTTTGTTCATCCTGTATCCCCAGTACCTAGAATCCTTTCTTCTGCATTTGAAGCTCTATTAACATGTGTATATGATAAATTGTATACATAAGTTGTACATACAATTTACAGTAAATCAGTAAATATAAGCTTGCATGGACTTGGAGAGGGTTAATGTTCCACAGCCAGATAACTACTTCCACTTGGAAAGAGATTCAGGCAACAGATAGACAAAGAAAGTTTTGAGGGATTTAAAAAAATTTTTTTTCCCAGCCAAAATACATCAGAACCTATGCTCAGGGGAGTACATTTTCATAAAGGCAAAGATATGGCCTGAGAACAGTAGGGAAGAAAGGTGGGCCATTATGTCATGATTAAGGACCATACTTAATGATTTCTCATAAATGCAATATAGAGGTGTATAGACAAATTTAAGGAGAGGAAATAATACTAAAATATCATAGAAATATGACAGGTCCTTAGGGTAGAAGAGGCGATAAGAGCACACTTGAGCCCCATGTATTTTCTTGGAAGGAGTGTACAACGTCAAGAGCAAGCAGGTACAATGAAGGCTTGAGCCTTTGCATCTTAGGTTCAACAATATCATGAAAGAAGAAGTAAAGTACCTTTGGGGAGTGAGCTGCTGACATTACCTTGGGGGAGAGAGCAGTGGATGGAATAGACACAAGGCACTGAACATGACGTCCTGCTGAGACGGCCATCCAAGCTCAAGGATCAGGCTCCGTTCTGAGAACTTTGCTAACAAAGGGATGTGTGTAGGTCCTGAGTAAGGCAAGTTTGTGCAGTAGACTTCTGTGGGGGAAAAAAAAAGTAGAGGGAATGTTTAAGATTACATGAAGAACATGAATCCATCAAGATTGCAATTTGGCTTCATCAAATTGGAAGAAGCAGCATATCAAAGTTGGGTCAGTGGATCAGTCTACCCCAGATATAGGCAAAAGGGGTGCATCGTGTATAGGGAGGATAAAAACAACAATAAATCCAACTGAAAGTTGGACTGAAATTTATTATCACTTGTGAGCCTGCAAGTCTAAACACCCTCAGTAGAAAAACACACCTTTCCTGATAAAATCTTTTGTTGGTTTAAGATCGAAACAAGTACAGCAGTTACTGTTGTGCTTAAATAATATTTACATATGTATTATTTAAATAATACATATATATTGCATGATATATATGTATTATTTAAATATATATTCATATAAAGTATATTAAAGTAATCATAATTAAAATATATGTATACTTTAATAATATATATTACTTAATATGTATATATACATATTTTATATATATATATATATATATATTATTTAAAGTATGTTTATATGGTTGGGAAGATCCCCTGGAGAAGGAAATGGCAACCCACTCCAGTATTCTTGCCTGGATGGATAATCTCATAGACAGAGGAGCCTGGTGGGCTACAGTCCATAGGGTTGTAAAGAGTCAACCTGATTGAACACTCATGCATGTATATACATAATGTATACACACAGACGCACACACACTTTGAATTAGCTCCTTAGGAGCAGCGGCGGAGAGTGCCAGGCTGTGACGATGCAGGAAGAGCCCAGAGGAGCTACCACGCGTCCGAGGCCAAGGGCGGTGGCCGGGAGGAGCTTCCCCATGCCCCCACACTCCCACGCCCGAGGCCAGGGGCAGCAGCCGGGAAGACCAACCCCACATCCAAGGAGCGGTGGCTGCGGGCGCAGGAGGGCCTGGAGGAGCTATCCCACGTTGAAGGTCAGGAAGGGCAGCGGTGAGGAAATACCCCTCGTCCAAGGTGAGGAGCAGCAGCTGCGCTTTGCTGGAGCAGCCGTGAAGAGATACCCCACGCCCAAGGTAAGAGAAACCCAAGTAAGATGGTAGGTGTTGCAAGAGGGCATCAGAGGACAGACACACTGAAACCATACTCACAGAAAACTAGTCAATCTAATCACACTAGGACCACGGCCTTGTCTAACTCAATGAAACTAAGCCATGCCCGTGGGGCAACCCAAGATGGGCGGGTCATGGTTGAGAGATCTGACAGAATGTGGTCCACTGGAGAAGGGAATGGCAAACCACTTCAGTATTCTTGCCTTGAGAACCCCATAAACAGTATTAAAAGGCAAAATAATAGGATACTGAAAGAGGAACTCCCCAGGTCAGTAGGTGCCCAATATGCTACTGGAGATCAGTGGAGAAATAACTCCAGAAACAATGAAGGGATGGAGCCAAAGCAAAAACAGTACCCAGCTGTGGATGTGACTGGTGATAGAAGCAAGGTCCAATGCTGTAAAGAGCAATATTGCATAGGAACCTGGAATGTCAGGTCCATGAATCAAGGCAAATTGGAAGTGTCAAACAGGAGATGGCAAGAGTGAATGTTGACATTCTAGGAATCAGCAAACTAAAATGGACTGAAATGGGTGAATTTAACTCAGATGACCCTTATATCTACTACTGTGGGCAGGAATCCCTCAGAAGAAATGGAGTAGCCATCATGGTCAACAAAAGAGTCCGAAATGCAGTACTTGGATGCAATGTCAAAAACGACAGAATGATCTCTGTTCGTTTCCAAGGCAAACCATTCAATATCACAGTAATCTAAGTCTATGCCCCAACCAGTAACACTGAAGAAGATGAAGTGGAACGGTTCTGTGAAGACCTACAAGACCTTTTAGAACTAACACCCAAAAAAGATGTCCTTTTCATTATAGGGGACTGGAATGCAAAAGTAGGAAGTCAAGAAATACCCAGAGTAACAGGCAAATTTGGCCTTGGAATACGGAATGGAGCAGGGCAAAGACTAATAGAGTTTTGCCAAGAAAATGTACTGGTCATAGCAAACACCCTCTTCCAACAACACAAGAGAAGACTCTATACATGGACATCACCAGATGGTCAACACCGAAATCAGATTGATTATATTCTTTGCAGCCAAAGATGGAGAAGTTCTATATAGTCAGCAAAAACAAGACCAGGAGCTGACTGTGGCTCAGATCATGAACTCCTTATTGCCAAATTCAGATTGAAATTGAAGAAAGTAGGGGAAACCACTAGACCATTCAGATATGACCTAAATCAAATCCCTTATGATTACACAGTGGAAGTGAGAAATATATTTAAGGGCCTAGATCTGATAGATAGAGTGCCTGATGCACTATGGAATGAGGTTCGTGACATTGTACAGGAGACAGGGATCAAGACCATCCCCGTGGAAAAGAAATGCAAAAAAGCAAAATGGCTGTCTGGGGAGGCCTTACAAATAGCTGTGAAAAGAAGAGAAGTGTAAAGCAAAGGAGAAAAGGAAAGATATACACATCTGAATGCAGAGTTCCAAAGAATAGCAAGAAGAGATAAGAAAGCCTTCTTCAGTGATCAATGCAAAGAAATAGAGGAAAACAACAGAATGGGAAAGACTAGAGATCTCTTCAAGAAAATTAGAGATACCAAGGGAACATTTCATGCAAAGATGGGCTCAATAAAGGACAGAAATGGTATGGACCTAACAGAAGCAGAAGATATTAAGAAGAGGTGGCAAGAATACACAGAAGAACTATACAAAAAAGATCTTCACGACCCAGATAATCACGATGGTGTGATCACTCACCTAGGGCCAGACATCCTGGAGTGTGAAGTCAAGTGGGCCTTAGAAAGCATCACTATGAACAAAGCTAGTGGAGGTGATGGAATTGCAGTTGAGCTATTCCAAATCCTGGAAGATGATGCTGTGAAAGTGCTGCACTCAATATGCCAGCAAATTTGGAAAACTCAGCAGTGGCCACAGGACTGGAAAAGCTCAGTCTTCATTCCAATTCCAAAGAAAGGCAATGCCAAAGAATGCTCAAACTACCACACAATTGCACTTATCTCACACGCTAGTAAAGTAATGCTCAAAATTCTCCAAGCCAGGCTTCAGCAATATGTGAACCGTGAACTTCCTGATGTTCAAGCTGGTTTTAGAAAAGGCAGAGGAACCAGAGATCAAATTGCCAACATCCACTGGATCATGGAAAAAGCAAGAGAGTTCCAGGAAAACATCTATATCTGCTTTATTGACTATGCCAAAGCCTTTGACTGTGTGGATCACAATAAACTGTGGAAAACTCTTAAAGAGATGGGAATACCAGACCACCTGATCTGCCTCTTGAGAAATTTGTATGCAGGTCAGGAAGCAACAGTTAGCACTGGACATGGAACAACAGACTGGTTCCAAATAGGAAAAGGAGTACGTCAAGGCTGTGTATTGTCACCCTGCTTATTTAACTTATATGCAGAGTACATCATGAGAAATGCTGGACTGGACGAAGCACAAGCTGGAATCAAGATTGCCGGGAGAAATATCAATAACCTCAGATATGCAGATGACACCACCCTTATGGCAGAAAGTGAAGAGGAACTAAAAAGCCTCTTGATGAAAGTGAAAGTGGAGAGTGAAAAAGTTGGTTTAAAGCTCAACATTCAGAAAACGAAGATCATGGCATCCGGTGCCATCACTTCATGGGCAATAGATGGGGAAACAGTGTCAGACTTTATTTTTCTGGGCTCCAAAATCACTGCAGATGGTGACTGCAGCCATGAAATTAAAAGACGCTTACTCTTTGGGAGGAAAGTTATGACCAACCTAGATAGCATATTGAAAAGCAGAGACATTACTTTGCCAACAAAGTTTCATTTAGTCAAGGCTATGGTTTTTCCTGTGGTCATGTATGGATGTGAGAGTTGGACTGTGAAGAAGGCTGAGCGCCGAACAATTGATGCTTTTGAACTGTGGTGTTGGAGAAGACTCTTGAGAGTCCCTTGGAATGCAAGGAGATCCAACCAGTCCATTCTAAAGGAGGTCAGTTCTGGGTGTTCTTTGGAAGGAATGATGCTAAAGCTGAAACTCCAGTACTTTGGCCACCTCATGCAAACAGTTGACTCATTGGAAAAGACTCTGATGCTGGGAGGGATTGGGGCAGGAGGAGAAGGGGACGACAGAGGATGAGATGGCTGGATGGCATCACTGACTCGATGGACGTGAGTCTAGGTGAACTCCGGGAGTTGGTGATGGACAGGGAGGCCTGGCACAGTGGGATTCATGGGGTCGCAAAGAGTTGGACACGACTGAGCCACTGAACTGAACTGAAAATGGTATTCTTCAGTGAGTGTTGTATTCATTGGAGTTCAGCATACGGAATGCCAGATGTGAATTTGCCCCTGACCCAGATGAGCTGGCCACATGTAGTTCCAAACATTAATTTTAAATGATTCCGAATCACTGCAGCTCCCTCCTGCTGTACTTTGTATCTTTACATATTACTGTGTTTAAACTGTAGATGTTAAGTCATAGTTGTAAATACAATGAAAAAGAACTTGAGTCAGTTTAATTCTGCCATTTTATGTGACTGCTTGGAGTTTTTGTGCTTATAGTTTTAATAAACTTTCAGGAGCTAAAGCTCAAAAAAAAAAAAAAAAAAAAAAACCTTTGCTGTTAATGCCTCTTGACCGTGATAAACCAACATTGGTGTTTTTTCCTTTCTTTTCCAAAATGTATCTTGAGCATGTTGAGAAAGTTAAGCCATTAATTTTTCCCTTTCTAGTTTTTGAGATTTATTTATTTATTCATCTGTTCATTTCTGGTAGAATTATGTCTATTAAGGTCAATAAAGAAAAATTTTATAATCTGCTTTTCTTTTATGGACATTATTAGTTTCCTGTCATAGTTATTACTGAAAATAATTCTGTCATATAGAGGAAGACCATTCTTCTCTATTGGCTATACTAAATATGTCACTGATTGGATATATATGGATTGCTGTGAATGCATGTGTGGCAAATTTCTTCAAGTTATTATTGCAAATGGAATCCATGAGACTCTGGGTTAAGAGAAATGCTATCAATTATGTTCATCTAAGGCTTCCCTTATGGCTCAAACAGTAAAGAATACATCTGCAATGCAGGAGACCCGGGTTTGATCCCTGTGTTGGAAAGATCTCCTGGAGAAGGGAATGGCTACCCACTCCAGTATTCTTGTCTGGAGAATCCCATGGGTAGAGGAGTCTTCCAGACTACAGTCCATGAGGTCACAAAGAGTCAGATACAACTAAGCAACTAACACTTTCCTATTTGTTAACTGACTCCTTTAATAAGCAGGGAAGGAGAATAGGACTGATTTGTATCTTGGACCTTCCTCCATGTCTCATGAACTTCTTAATGATTTATCTGCTTACAACATTCTGGCGAATCCTTTTAGGTTTCCTATATGGTTTAGTATTTCATTCAAAGTGACTTTGTTCAGATGCATATGATGTATGCTAGTAGTATGGTCCTTTTCAGTTTTTAGAGCCAGTGAGTTAAGGGCTACCAGTGAAGATTTTCTTTGGTTGGACACTTTTAGTATTAGCTTTGTTAGAAGCTAATAATATATGTGTTAATCATCTACACTTTCCAATGCTAGAAAGATGTGCTGTGCTTAGTTGCTCAGTTGTGTCCAACTCTTTGTAACCCCATGGACTGTAGTCCATCAGGCTCCTTTGTCCATGGGGAATTCTCCAGGCAAGAATACTGGAGTGGGCTGCCATGCCCTCCTCCAAGGGAGCTTCCCAACCCAAGGATCAAACCCAGGTCTCCCACATTGCAGGCGGACTCTTTACCATCTGAGCCACCAGGGCTAGGAATATAATGCTGAAATAAAAAGGTTTCCTTTAGTCAAGTAAACATTGGCATAGTAACCGACAGACTCCATATTTACCTTCACTTCAAGATTTAAGTATCAGTATCAGTTCAGTTGCTCAGTCATGTCCAACTCTTGGTGATCTCATGGACTGTAGCATTCCAGGCTCCCTGTCCATCACCAACTTCCAGAGCTTGCTCAAACTCATGTCCATCAAGTCAGTGATGCCATACAACCATCTCATCCTCTACTGTCTTCCTCTCTCCCTGCCTTCAATCTTTCCCAGCATCAGGGTCTTTTCCAATGAGTCAGTTCTTCCCATTAGGTGCCCAAAGGTGGAGCTCCAGCTTCAGCATCCGTCCTTCCAATGAATATTCAGGACTGATTTCCTTTAGGATTGACTGGTTTGATCTCCTTGCAGTCCAATGGACTCTCAAGAGTCTTCTCCAACACCACAGTTCAAAAGCATCAAGATTTAAACTTCCATTACATAAGAGTGCTTTTATTTTATTGTGGAATAAAGCAAGGTTAATAAAAATGAATTTGCAACATACAGCTTTTTCAAGAAACTGGAAAAATATAAGCACATCATTATCTGATACCAGAATCAGAGTTTGGCAAATATGAGGGGAATAAAATTTAATATCAGAACCAGAGCTGCTAAGAATGTGAGCAGTTTCTGCTGGTCACTGGTCATGCTGCTGTCCTCCCTGTAGGCCAATGACATGGCATCACATTGGTAAGTGATTCCAGTCTGTAGTGACACAGGACTCAGAGCTATCACAGGAGCTCCTCTCAACATGAGGAAGTCAGCAGGATTTAGTTATCAGACTGATCTGGCCCACTCCCTCCTCTCTGGACACTGTTCGGGTGGGCACTGCCAAGACGTGACTCTGTGATTCTTGTTTTTCAAGCTTTCATGGCCAAACAGCCTCTCTTCTGAGTGATGCCATCTTTCTTTTAAAGTGACTATCCTATTGATTCTGGAATTTTCCCCCACTAAAGACTGTCTGAATCTGAGTCATTTTGTATTGATTGTATAATTTCACCCTCAGAGGACAATGCTATAATCATTATTTTCTGGCAACTTATTATTACATAACAGCTATAGAGATCAGAAGGAAGTTTACCAATCAACTGAGGGTTTTATCAATCTCTTTTCAGTGCATTCACTTCTGAATTTATAGATGAGCATGAGGAATTGGGATGGGTTCAGGGGAAAGCCATGAAGATGAATAATGTATTTGAGAATGCCTCATGATGAAAGATCAAAAGTACCGAGGGAGAGAAAGCTGAAGGTGAATTTAATAATAGTATCCAAAAATACTGAGCTACCAGGGAAGCCCCTATTAAACATAAGAGAACAAATTATTTTACAACATGGAGTTAGGCTTGACCAAAAGAAGAACTTCCTTATGGTGAGAAATGTGAACAATGCATTGGCTCCCACAAAAGAGTTGGAAATCTGCTCCACAGCGCTTGAAAAATGGATCTATTTCCCCTTATTATAGACTTTAATCCTTTCTGAAGGCAGAGAAATGGGCCACATAACTTTTCAATTTTTCTTCCAGATCTAAGATTCATGGATTAACTTGCACAGGAAGAGAATAATGAATCCTTCCATGGTTAACTGAACCAGGAACTTCAGGTTGTGATCAAGGTTAAATTTCAAGGAAATTCCTTTTTTGTGCACTGGTTTTAATTTCTTTTAGTATAAGAATTCTTTGAGATACTGATATAACCATCAACCATCACATAACCATAGGTGCACATACACCACACTTTTACACACAATTCTCAGGGAGTCATTGGCTCCCCATGACATATACAAGGAGCCCTTTAAGAGTCTAGGGAGTCAAGTTAAAAAGTCTCTTTCTAGAGTAAATTTATTGTTATCCCAGACATTGTCACTCCCATTTTTCTCTTTATAGAAAAATTTGTTCTGGAGTCTTCTCAATATCATATATTACCTTCACACCACAGGGAATGTATGGCTTGCCTACCTTTTTTATTTCTCATTGTCTTCTTTTTCTGATTCTCTCTTCTAAATTTTTCTCTTCCTCTGACTGTTTCACACCCTTTCTCAACTTTTGTTCCTTCCTCTTGGTCAAGCTTTATTAGTGGCCCCAGGACATAAGCTAACAATTTTAAAAGGTTGTCGATTAAACCCCAGAAGCGTGCCTGCTTGCTCAGTCATGTCCAACTCTGTGACCCCATAGACTGTAGCCCACCAGGCTCCTCTGTCCAGGGGATTCTCCAGGCAAGAATACTGGAGTGGGTTGCCATTTCCTCCTTCAGAGGATTCTTCTGACCCAGGGATTGAATCCACATCTCTTGCATCTCCTGAATTGGCAGGCAGATTCTTTACCACTGTGCCACCTGGATTAAAATTAACATACAAGTTAAACAAAGATTCCTTAATTGCACTTGCATTAGTTGCTCAAGGTCCAAATATCATTTATGCTTTATAGTTACTTATGAAGGGAGAGCTAAAGGTAAGTACAGACTGTAGAATGTGGAAATGATTGTTGTGCTCCTGAGTTTTCATTTAGAAAAATCTGGAAAGTCCCCTTTTATGACTGGGGACAGAGGCACTTAGGGAAAGCAAATTTCTCAAACCTCTTGGCATGATGGTAATCAATTTCCCCTGAAAAGGGTTTCAATGGAAACTAACTTATGGTGACCAAAGGGAGTGGGGAGGGACAAATTAGGAGTTTGGGATTAACATAAATACATTCAGTGCCGTTCAGTTCAGTTCACTCAGTCATGTCCAACTCTTTGCGACCCCATGAATTGCAGCACGCCAGGCCTCCCTGTCCATCACCAACTCCTGGAGTTCACCCAAACTCATGTCCATCGAGTTGGTGATGCCATCCAGCCATCTCATCCTCTGTCGTCCCCTTTTCCTCCTGCCCCCAATCCCTCCCAGCATCAGAGTCTTTTCCAATGAGTCAACTCTTCACATGAGGTGGCCAAAGTACTGGAGTTTCAGCTTTACCATCATTCCTTCCAAAGAACACCCAGGACTGATCTTCAGAATGGACTGGTTGGATCTCCTTGCAGTCCCAGGGACTCTCAAGAGTCTTCTCCAACACCACAGTACAAAAGCATCAATTCTTTGGTGCTCAGCCTTCTTCACAGTCCAACTCTCATATCCATACACGACCACTGGGAAAACCATAGCCTTGACTAGACGAACTTTTATTGGCAAAGTAATGTCTCTGCTTTTCAATATGCTATCTAGGTTGGTCATAACTTTCCTTCCAAGGAGTAAGAGTCTTTTAATTTCATGGTTGCAGTCACCATCTGCAGTGATTTTGGAGCCCCCCAAAAATAAAGTCTGGCACTGTTTCCACTGTTTCCCCATCTATATATACATTACTATACACAAAGTAGATAAACAACAAGGACCTACTGTACAGCACTGAAACTATATATCCTATAATAAACCTAAAATGAAAGAAAATCTGAAAAAGAATATATCACTTTGCTATATGCTTGAAATTAACACAACATTGTAAATCAACTATACTTCAGTTTAAAAAACAGGATTCTACCCTGCTTATTTAACTTATATGCAGAGTACATCATGAGAAATGCTGGACTGGAAGAAACACAAGCTGGAATCAAGATTGCCAGCAGAAATATCAATAACCTCAGATAAGCAGATGACACCACCCTTATGGCAGAAAGTGAAGAGGAACTCAAAAGCCTCTTGATGAAAGTGAAAGTGGAGAGCGAAAAAGTTGGCTTAAAGCTCAACATTCAGAAAACGAAGATAGTGGCATCCGGTCCCATCACTTCGTGGGCAATAGATGGGGAAACAGTGGAAACAGTGTCAGACTTTATTTTTCTGGGCTCCAAAATCACTGCAGATGGTGACTGCAGCCATGAAATTAAAAGACGCTTACTCCTTGGAAGAAAAGTTATGACCAACCTAGATAGCATATTGAAAAGCAGAGACATTACTTTGCCAACAAAGGTCCATCTAGTCAAGTCTATGGTTTTTCCTCTGGTCATGTATGGATGTGAGAGTTGGACTGTGAAGAAGGCTGAGCACCGAAGAACTGATGCTTTTGTACTGTGGTGTTGGAGAAGACTCTTGAAAGTCCCTTGGACTGCAAGGAGATCCAACCAGTCCATTCTGAAGGAGATCAGTGCTGGGTGTTCTTTGGAAGGAATGATGCTAAAGCTGAAACTCCAGTACTTTGGCCACCTCATGTGAAGAGTTGACTCATTGGAAAAGACTCTGATGCTGGGAGGGATTAGGGGCAGGAGGAGAAGGGGACGACAGAGGATGAGATGGCTGGATGGCATCACTGACTCAATGGGCGTGAGTTTGAGTGAAGTCCGGGAGTTGATGATGGACAGGGAGGCCTGGCGTGCTGCGATTCATGGGGTCGCAAAGAGTTGGACACAACTGAGCGACTGAACTGGACTGAGGAGAAATCAAGGGGAGATTAGAGTTGATCCTCATTATCCTCAGCACTTTTTTCAACCTTTCCCAATAATAAAATAATGTGAGGGATAAATGTGTCTCCTTATGTTACTTTGTAAAATTTCCACTTGTATGCAGCCCTTTCTCCTCTGCTGATTTCTCTTTGAGGATCTGTTGTAGAAGCCATTCCCTGGGAAAAACAGACTATGCACTTATTTAATCATCTTTCCTAATTTTGTAACATTCTGGTGTTTCCAGGCCAGATATGTTCTCAGTCCTGGGATTCAGTTTAAAGAAAATCTTGCCATAAAATAAACTCTCCAGAAGTCTGAATGTTCATGTATGAGATATAAAAGAGAAAATAAGACCAGGAGACATGTTTAGAAGATTTTCTCCTATTTTCAACTAAAAATCATCACCAAAAAAGTCAAAGATTTAAATTTGAAGTTCCCACCAAGGTTCTGTTTTAAACCATAAGAAACAAACAGAAAAAATGAACTATGCTTTTCTTCTAAGCAAAGAGTTTGATTTACACAGGAACCTTTCTCTGAATGTGTACTCAGGTAATTTAATCTTAAGGTAGCAAAGTCAACAGAACAGCATTTCTTATAGGCAGAATTCTACTTACTGAGATACTGTACTACATTTTAAAAATATTTTATGATCTTTTACAATTGGACTATACTTGGCATATAACATTATATTGGGTGGGCTTCCCAGGTGGCTCAGTGGTAAAGAATCCACCTGCCAATGCAGGAGGATTTGATCCCTGAGCCGGAATCAGGTTTGATCCCTGGATCAGGAAGATCCCCTGGAAGAGGAAATGATAACCCACTCCAGAATTCTTGTCTAAAATAATTACGGACAGAGGAGCCTGGCAGGGTACAGTTCATGGGGTCCCAAAGAGATATGAATGAGTGTCTGAGCAGGTGCGTGTGCGCGTGTGCACACACGCACGTACACACACACATACACATATTCTATTGGGTTGGAGAAAAAGTTCATTCAGATTTTTCATAACATCTTACAGAAAAACCCATCTTACAGAACAAACTTTATGGCCAACCTAATACTAGTTTCAGGTATATAGTAAAATGATTCAGTATTCATGTATATTGTGAAATGATCACCATAATAAGTCTAACATGCATCACCATATGGCCACACTGCATTTCTGTTAAAGGGAACATCAGGTCAACTGGGGCTTGAGCTATCCCACTTGTTAAGTATTTTCTCTGTATCCTCTGGTTATGGACAATACGAATTCCATCGCTAACTATACTCCACTTCTAGCACAGGCTCCCACTGAGGAGTCTGGTTTTACTGTGTGGTTCCCTTACTTCTGTGCAGAATCTTGAGGCACACATCTCTGTGAACTAAGTCTCCTGAGTTTTTCTTTTCCTTCCTATCAACTTTGCTGATTTCTTTATCCTCAGAAAAATTTTATCGTGTGATATTTAAATGCATAAACTACCTTACATCTGTTTTATACTATCATTGGAGAAGGAAATGGCAACCCAGTCCAGTGTTCTTGCCTGGAGAATCCCAGGGACGGGGGAGCCTGGTGGGCTGCCGCCTACGGGGTCTCACAGAGTCGGACACTACTGAAGCGACTTAGCAGCAGCAGCAGGAGCAGGGCATTAAGGATGACAATTTTCTAATGGTATAATCTTGAAACTTAAAATTCAAGAGAAAATCAACACCTTTGAAAAGTAGGGGAGTTGACAAGTTCTGTTTCAGGAAGAGCTTATCTGCTCTGATTCGAACTCAATTGGACCAACCTAAAGTTTCTGCCTACCTCTCCACAATTAAGATCACAGCAAAGACAAGCTCTAAAATAAAAAACATTTTGCCAAATCCAGATTTTTGTCACACCTACAGGTATGTGTGGCAGAAAATCATCTATAAGTCAGTTATCCAGGGTCGGCAACAAAATCCCATGTTTTCTCATTTCTCAGGATTTTCAGCTGAATGGTCTAAAAAATATGGAAGCAGTTTGACATATGCTAAATCTTAAATATTGCCCTACAGAAATGAGTGAAGTAAGTCAGAAAGAAAAACACCAATACAGTATACTAACGCATATATATGGAATTTAGAAAGATAGTAACGATGACCCTATATGCGAGACACAGATATAAAGAACAATCTTTTGGACTCTGGGAGAAGGCGAGGGTGGGATGATGTGAGAGAATGGCATTGAAACATGTATATTATCATATGTGAAACAGATCACTGGTCCAGGTTCGATGCATGAGACAGGGTGCTCAGGGCTGGTGCTCTGGGATGACCCTGAGGGACGGATGGGGAGGGGGGTTCAGGATGGGGAACACATGTACACCCATGCCTGATTCATGTCAGTGTATGGCAAAAACCACTACAATATTGTAAAGTAATTAGCCTTCAGTTAAAATAAATACATTAATTTTTTTTTTAATTGCAGAATTCTTTTTGGTAGCACTTAAGCATTCTCATTGCTGTTTGTGATTGAGCTCTCCAGGTTCTTAGAACCATTGCTCTTTTTTCTGGGAAGTCTGGACAATCTGGAGAAAACACAGTGGGATGGTTGAGAGAGGCCCACTACACAGCTGTGGGTTGAAAACCGCAGTAGAGGGCACCCCACAGTTTAGGAACGAGGAGCCTTATTTGTTGTAAAGGAAAAATTGGGAAGAAGGGATTTTTACTGAACAAGGTGTCCAGCTCTTCTAAGCATGGCACATTTTTCTGATGTCTACATTTGGCCGTTTATTTATGTGTCTTTCTTGAACTTAAATGGTTTTCAACTTTGAATTTCTCCTCTGTAATCTTCAAATTAAGGAAATGACTCTGGATATAGTCACTTGACGTTTCTTTGGTGGCTTTCATGGTTTCTAGAAAGTGACAGAGAAAGGGAGGTTGGGAGGTGAGGGTTGACACAAGCAGAGAAGCTGAGCCCCTTGCAGTCTGTACTTCTTCAGAATCCAGCATTTTAGGGATTCCTTAGACTACAGTTAAAGCAATTTTAAGTTTGCAGACAATTGTTGTTTAGTCACCCAGTCGTGTCTGACTCTTTGGGACCCCATGGACTGGAGCCCGCCAGGCTCCTCTGTCTAGGGGATAATGCTGGCAAGAATACTGGAGTGGGTTGCCATTCCCTTCTCCAGGAAATCTTCCTAACTCAGGGACTGAACCCTTAGCTCCTGCACTAGCAGGTCGACTATTTGTCCCTGAACCACCAGGGAAGCCCCAAATTTGTTATTATTCCCTTTGTAATTAGAAAGTATATATAGATAATGCATGTGTGCAGCTCAGTTGTGTCCAACTCTTTGCAACCCCATGGAATATAGCCCATCAGGCTCCTCTGTCCATGGAATTTCCCAGGCAAGAATACTGGAGTATGTTGCCATTCCCTTCTCCAGGGGACATTCTAACCCAGGAATCAAACCCGAGTCTTTCGTGTTTCCTGCATTGTCCGGCAAATTCTTTACCACTGCACCACTTGGGAAGCCCAAGGATATAGAAGGGAGACATTTTGAGACTGCAATGTCCTGCTGCACATCTTAGTTTGCCCTACTAAAATTAGCATCCAGCAATGCTTCTTGCCTACAACAGTTATTTCTGTACTATCTGTCAATTATTGTTAGCTATTTCCATTTCACTGATCCTTTCGTGTTTATTATTAAAATCTTACTGTGAAGAAGAGTGGTCCTTTCTCCCCCGTTTATTTATTTATTCAAGTATTTACTCATATCAATATGGACTAATAGATGTTTGCTTTATTCCATAGACTATAAACCATTACTATTATTACTATTTATTTTTCAGTAAATAATCAAGCTCCCTCAGGAAGGTGCCTCTGTGCTTTTAACATAGCCTCTACTTTTTAAAAAATGTACTTTCTTACTTTTTGGCACTTATAACATCCCTACCTTAGCTTTGAAATCAGTTTTCCCCCAAAGCCCTGATTTCTTTTGTTTGGGTGATGTTTAGAAACCAAGATCTAGATGTCATTACTTCTAGACCCGCCTGTATATCTTTAGCTATATATCTATATAAACTATTATAAACTAATTTTTTTATTCTTATCCAACACCATAGACAGCTTCCTCATTCTTATTTTAACTCCTATCTCTGTGAGAAATCAAGATTTACATTAACCATACATAAACTTTGTTTCAGGTGTACTAACCTACCTCTGTGAAAACCAAATTTAATAGAGGATGGTATTTGTGTCCTTTTTTTATTTTAACTATATATACATAATAAACTATAGTTTTCCAGAGTTACTTAGGCTAGTCATTTTCTTTACCAACTCCTTCACTGTAGTTATATTATTCATTGGTAATGCAATTACCCCTCTTTGAACTCCATTCTGGGCTCCTCTGATGTCCTGGTTGACTTTGTTTTTAGTTGTATTAAACCTCAAGGTTCTAAAAATTAGAAATATACATAAAGGTTATACTTTCCCCATTCTTTCCACTTAGACACTGTGGATAACCACCCCCATTCATGTTTCTGGTTTGTTCTTCCAATATTTCTTTATGTATACTTTCTTATTTCCCTGCATTTCTTATGGAAGATAACACCCTGTAGATTATCTTTTGTACTTTGCTTCTTGTACTTAGCGATGTATCCTAGAAGACATTCTATATCAGTTCATAGTGATTGTCCTTATTCTTCATATGGTTGCTTACTTCACTGTATGGAGATGCTGTAGTTTATTCAGACCCACTTATATATGGGTAAGTGGTGTTAGAGCTTTGTTGCATTTTGCCAAATTCCCCGTCCAGAAGATTGTTCCAGTTTGCATTCTTAGCCATGTTAGAGAATGCCTATTTCTTCATAGCCTGACCAATAGCATGTGTTGTCATACTTCCAGATTTTCTCCAATCTGATAGGTGAGAAATGGTAACTCAGATTTGCTTTAATTTGCATTTCTTTAACTATGAGTGAGTTTAAGCATCTTTATATATGTTTAAGGAAATGGCAACCCACTCCACTGTTCTTGCCTGGAGAATCCAGGGACGGGGGAGCCTGGTGGGCTGCCATCTCTGGGGTCGCACAGAGTTGGACACGACTGAAGCGACTTAGCAGCAGCAGCAGCAGTAAGGGCCACATATTTAAGGGCTATTTCTATATATTTCTGTGAATTTTCTATTCATATCTTTTCTGCCATTTTTCCTTTGGGTTTGGTCCTTTGTCCCTTAGTTTTTAAGAGCTCTTGTATATTTTAGCTTTTTCTTTGGGATATATATTGCAAATGTGTTCTCCTAGTTTGTTAGTTGCCTTTTAAGTTATGGTGTTTGCCATCCAGTTTTTTTTAATTTCAATTTTTATTAATAGAAACTATTTTGTTGCTTAAAAAAAAGAGTTGACCATCATCTAAGCCTTCAGCAAGTCACCATCATTTTGCTGGTGGCAAGTCTTGCCTCAGCGTTGATGGCTGCTGACTGATCATTGGGGTGGTGGTTGCTAAAGGCTGGGGCAGGGTTTTAAATAAGAAAGCAGTTAAGCTTGATGTGTCGATAGACTCTTCCTCTCACTTGAACACTTAGAGGTTCTTTTAGGGTTATTAATTGGCCTAGTTTCAATATTGCTGTGTCTCAGAACAGAGAAACCTGAGGAGAGTGAGAGATGGGAATCCCTGATCAGTGGAGCCCTGAGAACACAGAACGCACAGAGAATGTGCCGATTGGGTTCGTCACTTCATATGGCATGGTTCGTGGCACCTGAAAGCAATCACAATAATATCATCGAAGGCCACCGATCTCAGATCACCATAACAAATACTGAAAAATTTGAAATATGGTAAGATACCAAAATGTGGCACAGAGACATGAAGTGAGCAGATGCTGTTGGAAAGATGGCACTGAGAGACCAGCTCCGTGTGGAGTTGTCACAGACCCTTCAGTTTGTAAAACAAAAAACAATTAAAAAAAAAAAACAACTATCTGTGAAGTGCAGTAAGATATGCCTGTATTTTGTTTTATCACCTCTAAATTTTGAATCATAGTTTGAAAGCCTTTTTCAGCATTGAGGTTAAAGAAAAATTCGCTCATTTCCCCCCTAATACTCCTATGGTTTCATGTATTATGTTGAGATTCATGATCTATTTGAAGTTTATTCTGTGTCCCTAGTGAGGTGTGGATCTAATTTTATCTTTTGCTAAAGGGCTACCATTTTACTAAAATGTTGATCTTTACACCAGTAATTCCAGATCCACTCTTGTACTAAATTTCCTTATGCCTTTGGATCTGTTTTTATTCTTTTCCTTTGGTCTCTGTCTAATCATGTGCCACAATGTTTCAATCATAGAAACTTTACAATATAGTATGTTTTAGGCAGGGCTAGATCCCCCTCACAGTTTTTCAGTGTTTTCCTGGCTATCCTTGCACATTTATTTTCCATATGAACTTCAGCATCAACCTAACTCCATAAAAAAGCTGATTGGTATTTTATTGAGATTGTAAATGTATCAGTTAATGTTGAAGAGAGCTGACATCTTTATAATGTTGAGTCATTCTATTCAAGAACAGGGGAAACTGTGCAGTTGTTCAAATCGACTTTTGTGTGTCTCAGGAGAGTGCCATTAATGTTTTAATCCAAAGAAGAGATTGATAACAAAAGGTTTGGGGCCCAAGGAGTCTCAGGGCACCATCATCAAACAAGGCAGGCAGGATGGTGGTTGCCTCCCCGAGCACTTACCTACCAGATGGTAGACTCTGCGCTGGGTCCTGTGGATACAAAAGCGAAACACCTGGTCCCTGCCCAGGAAGCACTCACAGTCTAGTGAAGGAGACAGATTATTAAACTGACAGGAGCAATTACTCTTTTCTTCCCAAGGATAGCCCAGTCTTTTCACTGAGGAGGCGATCTAGAGTCAGTGTCTGTGAGCCATCAAAGAGGATGTTGACATCAGTTGTATGAAACCTAGCTGGACATTTGTTTCTTGAGGTTATGTATGCATTCAATCACTTTTGCCTGAAACTGTGTCTTGCTGCCAGAGAAGGCAATGGCAAGCCACTCCAGTACTCTTGCCTGGAAAATCCCATGTACGGAGGAGACTGGTGGGCTTAGCAGTAGCAGCAGCAGTGTCTTGCTGCTGCGTTGCTTCAGTCATGTCCAACTCTGTGCGACCCCATAGACGGCAGCCCACCAGGCTCCCCCATCCCTGGGATTCTCCAGGCAAGAACACTGGAGTGGGTTGCCATTTCCTTCTCCAATGCATGAAAGGGAAAAGTGAAAGTGAAGTCACTCAGTCTTGTCTGACTCTTAGCAACCCCATGGACTGCAGCCCACCAGGCTCCTCCACCCATGGGATTTTCCAGGCAAGAGTACTGGAGTGGGGTGCCATTGCCTTCTTAAAAGTCTATTTGTAAAGTGTTGGAGCCCTTTGTTTTCATGCCTGGGTATCAAGTGAGGTATTAAGTGAAATGTAATGAGTTGACTCCAGCAGCAGTTAGGGCACAGCAAGCTTCTCTTCTCAAATCATTTTACTTTCCCTTAGCCATTAATAATTTGCCCGTAAAGGAAGCAAATCCTCAAAGATTTTTCTACAAATTCTTGCAGTTTAACATGTGCCTAACACTTCTTTGGTGGGTAATGACAGTGTTGGACCTCATGTTTACATGTTTTAAACAAAAAATAGTTGCTGCCTAAATGGAGTTAATGACTCCTGCAAGCTTAATTCAATCTTATTTTGAGTTAAACAGTATCTTAAGTCAAGTGTGATCCTGTGGAAGTTAATTAACCCTTTCAGGATTATTGATGTTCCTAGTTGTTCAGTCACTCAGTCGTATCCAACTCTTTGCGCCCCCATGGACTGCAGCACGCCAGGCTTCCCTGTCCTTCACCATTTCCCAGAGCTTGCTCAAACTCATGTCCATCGAGTCAGTGATGCCATCCAACCATCTCTCCTCTGTCATCCCCTTCTCCTCCTGCCTTCAATCTTTCGCAGCATCAGAGCCTTTTCTAATGAGTATACTCTTCCCATCAGGTGGTCAAAGTATTGGAGCTTCAGCTCCAGCATCTATCCTTCCAATATTCTGGATTAATTTCCTTTAGGATTGACTGGTTTAATCTCCTTGTGGTCCAAGGGTCTCTCAAGAGTCTTCTCCAACACCAAAAAGAGACAATTGACCTTCTGAACTGCCCTCTGGCCAAATATCAAATTCCCCGTCTCACATTCTCTCTTTCAGTTCAGTTCAGTTCAGTCACTCAGTCATGTCCAACTCTTTGTGAGCCCAAAAATTGCAGCACGCCAGGCCTCCCTGTCCATCACCAACTCCTGGATTTCACTCAAACTCATGTCTGTCAAGTCGGTGATGCCATCCAGCCATCTCATCCTCTGTCATCCCCTTTTCCTCCTGCCCTCAATCCCTCCCAGCATCAGAGTCTTTTCCAATGAGTCAACTCTTCGCATGAGGTGGCCAAAGTACTGGAGTTTCAGCTTTACCATCATTCCTTCCAAAGAAATCCCAGGACTGATCTCCTTCAGAATGGACTGGTTGGATCTCCTTGCAGTCCAAGGGACTCTCAAGAGTCTTCTCCAACACCACAGTTCAAAAGCATCAATTCTTCGGCACTCAGCTTTCTTCACAGTCTAACTCTCACATCCATACATGACCACTGGAAAAAACATAGCTCTGACTAGACAGATCTTAGTCGGCAAAGTAATGTCTCTGCTTTTTAATATGCTGTCTAGGTTGGTCATAGCTTTTCTTCCAAGGAGTAAGCATCTTTTAATTTCATGGCTGCGGTCACCATCTGCAGTGATTTTGGAGCCCCCCAAAATAAAGTCTGTCGCTGTTTCCACTGTTTCCCCATCTATTTCCCATGAAGTGATGGGACCGGATGCCATGATCTTCGTTTTCTGAATGTTGAGCTTTAAGGCAACTTTTTCACTCTCCACTTTCA
Organism: Bos taurus; assembly: GCF_002263795.3. Lineage (NCBI taxonomy): Eukaryota > Metazoa > Chordata > Mammalia > Artiodactyla > Bovidae > Bos > Bos taurus. The sequence goes on along the minus strand of NC_037336.1, from coordinate 22,380,981 downwards.
CTTTCATCAAGAGGATTTTTAGTTCCTCTTCACTTTCTGCTATAAGAGTGGTGTCATCTGCATATCTGAGGTTATTGGTATTTCTCCTGGCAATCTTGATTCCAGCTTGTGCTTCTTCCAGCCCAGCATTTCTCATGATGTATTATGCATAGAAGTTAAATAAGCAGGGTGAAAAATAAATAAATAAATAAATAAGCAGGGTGACAATATACAGCCTTGACGAACTCCTTTTCCTATTTGGAACCAGTCTGTTGTTCCATGTCCAGTTCTAACTGTTGCTTCCTGACCTGCATATAGGTTTCTCAAGAGGCAGGTCAGGTGCTCTGGTATTCCCATCTCTTTTAGAATTTTCCACAGTTTATTGTGATCCACACAGTCAAAGGCTTTGGCATAGTCAATAAAGCAGAAACAGATGTTTTTCTGGAACTCTCTTGCTTTATAGATGATCTAGCGGATGTTGGCAATTTGATCTGTTGTTCCTCTGCCTTTTCTAAAACCAGCTTGAACATCTGGAAGTTCACGGTTCTTGTATTGCTGAAGCCTGGCTTGGAGAATTTTGAGCATTACTTTACTAGCGTGTGAGATGAGTGCAATTGTGCGGTAGTTTGAGCATTCTTTGACATTCCCTTTCTTTGCGATTGGAATGAAAACTGACCTTTTCCAGTCCTGTGGCCACTGCTTAGAACAGAATTTTAAGTTTCACAGTGGAGCTCTGATAATGATAGGACTCTGATGTGGATATATGCTGCTCACGGCAGAATTCAAGGTGGTGATGCTGATACCAGGACAAGGGACAGGGTGGGAGAAGGGAAGGAATCCCAATCCTTTCCATTCCTTCTCATCTCAGCTTGAAAGTAAAAGGAACACTTTCAATGCAGCTTTTCAAAAAGTGAAGACTGTTTCTTTAGGGAGCCTTAGAGTCCAGAAGGGAAAGTGATGAAACATAATCTTAGAAGCCTTTCAGAATGAGAATCATGCAGCTATTATTCAAACAAGCTGAAAATAACCTTACATGGAACTTGCTCAGGAGTAACTCCTAGAATTTAACCAGTGGGTTTTTTTTATTTTCCTGTTAATGTCTTCCCTCCTCTTTTCTGCACAGAACTGTAGTCATTCAGTTGCATCCATTCATTCCCCTAAAGACAGCTCAGTTTTTTGCACTGAGGAGGGGAACTAGAGTCAGCGTCCCTATCCTCCACACTCACCCCCTCTCCAACCCCTTTCTCCACTCTCACTCATATGTTTCCTCTTTCATTTTCATTCTAAAGTGGTGCTCCAGGAGGATTATATAGTCTCCAAGACTTTGTGATTCATCACCATCCTCAGTAATCTACAAAGCTACTTTTTTTTTTTTTCTGATTCTTATACCCTTTACCCAAGAGAATGTTATGTCCTAAAATCACTGGTCAGGTCAGTTAATGTCAGCAGGTTTCTTCCAGTCATCCTTCTATCAAACAAGAGTACTTATCTCAAAATAATAGCTAACATTTATAGAGTGACACAAGTTATAATCGGAAAATGTCAGAAACATAGGAAAGGGAGGCCAGAATGCCAAGGGGTCATTAAAGACTGACAAGCTAAGAAGTGTGAAATATGGAACGGAGTATGAGTTTTCCCACTTAGTTTCATTATAGTTATAGAAGAGGGAAACACATTTGCTCTTTTCCTCTTTCCTGTAGCCTTTTTTCATCTGAGTGTTTGACACAGGGCCAGTAGGAGATGCTACAGTAACTTCTCAAGAGTAACTGCTTCCCTTCCACTCCTGTCAGTGAAGATATAACACCCTCCACTATATATGAAGTTTCTAACAATAGGAGCTTCTCACCACTGTTTTTAATGTTCTTGGCTGACCTAGTGGTAATGTCTAGGTGTAACCCCAGGAAACCACATCCATCCATGCACTTCATAGCTGAATTTCTGCTTCTTAACAGCCTCTCCATATCTGGTTGTTTTCATCTCATTACGTATTAAGTTTTGGCAGAATAAGTTACAAAAAGGAGCATTTCCAGATTTACTTGCTATATCACTGCTCCTTTCCCTTCTGTAGTTTCAGTTTTATATTTTACAGCACGCAGAGGAAAGAAACGAATTATTTATAAACTGAGTAAATGAAATGTTTATGTTTTAGCTTGTGTCCTCCCCCTTAACCCCACTTCCCTGGAGATTCAGAATTTGTGTTTTATTATGTTTGGACTAAAAATAGAACTATGCAGTAGTTATAACTGTGTGGGATTTACTGGCTTGTGGTCTTCCTTGGATTTGATGGTTACTACACCTTGAGTCTTAGAGCAAGCTCACTGTGACTTAGTTATTGTAATTTAGGACCAGCCATGCTTCAAACTGACAGCCCTGCCCACAGACTCACACCAGTTCCTGCCCTGGGGTAGGTGGAGGGCAGAGAGCATCTGAAACGGACACCTTGTCACTAGGAAAAACCTGCTTCAAAAATTTTTCCCGACCCACTTTCTCTCCTACTGGGACTCCAGTTATATTTGACTATTTGATATCATCTCAGAGTTACAGATGTTCTGAATTTCAAAACATTCTTTTCTTTTTATTTCAGCTTCAGTCATTTTTATTGACTTGTTCAAAGTGCACTCATCCCTTTCTCTGCAGTATCCAATTTGCTATTTGCCCATCTAATAAATGTCAGCTTCTGATATCACAGTTTGAAGTTTTAAAATTTCCATTTGGTTACTTCATGTTGTTCCCATTTTTCATAGAAAATTCTATTTCCTTACTCATAATATGCATTTTCTTATAAATTCCTTGATAATGTATAATAATTATTCTGAATGACTTCGTTTTTTGCTTCTTGTGCTTTTTGGTTTCCTATTATGCACATGTTAACTTTTAAGAAATAAATGTTATTTTAAAAACCTTAAAAAAAAATAAAGTTCCTGTCTACTACTTTCAGCAGCAATCTCTGGGTCTATTTCTATGTCATCTAAATTTTCTCTTGGTTATCACATTCCTGCTTCCCCACATTTTTCACTGACAGTTGTATCTATATTTTTATTTTTATCATATATTGAGAAAAAGAGAGAGAGAGAAGCAGGGGACAGAGAGAGAGACACACAGAGAGTTCCAAACATTGTGAATAAAGGACATTGGAGGCTTTATGATCTTGCTGGTATTTGAACTGGGAGGGGTTACTTCATTTCCAGACATACTAGATTCACCTTGACCTTGTAGTCCAATCACAGTGAAAGCCCAGGACCCGTGTGGTTGCCCTTTGGTCACCAGCCCCTCTCCCACTGTTTCTTTGTCTATTGGGGGGAAGGCTGGGTGAATAGATTCCTGAAACTGAGACCCTCAATTAAATCCCCCAGTCAATCATAAGTCTTCCCCTTATCCCTGAGCAAGGTCTTTCCATCTCTGGCAGCTCACCTAAACCCTGGATTCAAGTATAGAAGTTGCTGTGTTCTCTGTTGACCTATGATGGGTTCATCTCTTTCTGGAAGGTAGTTTATCCAGTCGTCTTTCTGCCACCATTCTCCACTAGCCTCATAGAAAAGTATGGTTTTATTTTGTCTGGGGTTTTCTTGCAGTGTCTGTGAGAGCAAAAGTATTTTACATCTTCCTGCATCCTCACTGAAAAAAGCAGAAGTCTGAACTGCTTCTTTGGTTCAACAATTCTGTGCCCTGGCAAAGGCCCCAGGACATTGAGGAATGTTCATAAAGTCCCCAGAGAATCTCTGTGGCATCAATGGCTTTTTGTTACAAAGTAGAAAAAAGATGAATAATGAAATTTCCTGAGAAGATATGATTTGTATTTTCCAAATGAGATGACAAACGGAGGATCATTAAGGACTACCTCATCACAGGATCAGACACTATGAAGAAACCACGTGGCCACAATCACAGTATTTCAGAGCTGGTAGAACAGCTTGGTGGTATTCAGTCATCCAGTCGTGTCCAGCTCTTTGCGACCCCATGGGCTGCAGCATGCCAGGCCTCCCTGTCCCTCACCATCTCCCAAAGTTTGCCCAAGTTCATGTCCATTGCATCGGTGGTGCCATCCTCTGATATCCTTTTCTCCTTCTGCCCTCATTCTTTAGAACATCTTAGGTGGTCTGAAGTCCAAATTCCCTATTTTATGGGCATTGATACTCATTTGGGTTCATTTGATAGACTGAATTTCTTTTTCCTTTTCTAGTGCCTGGGGAAATCCTATGAGTAAACATCAGCATTGTTTTCATCAGACCTGTAATGAAGGCTGGTCTTTCCTTTCTTATTCCTTATAATCAAAAATACCAGAAAGTGGTTATCTTTTCCTAAGTTCTGAATTTGAAGTCTTAAAAAAAGGAAGAAGCTTCAAACTTAGACCTCACAGCATAGGGAAAAATCACACCATCTCTGCGTAAAGGAAAACAGGTGGTGGTGAGTGGTGTGGTCATCTTTTGACAGAAAATAACACCTCAACTTAGTGTTCTGAGGCAGAGCAGATCTGGAGGGCCATGGGCATTTTAGAATGCATAGGAATCCTAGATCAGTAGGATATCATAGAAAAATAGGCTAATGAAGAGTACACCTCAAACTCTTCAGTACTGACTCATAGGCTCAGGGACTAAATATCCATGCTTTGGACATGTAAAAACTAAAAGTAGAACTCGTGGTGGTTGAACTGTTCTTTTCACAGTCTAAAATTGATATCCCTAATGATTTGTGTTGAGATATGGTCCACTGCTTGTTTGGTTTTCTGTTTAAGCTGGGGCTTGTGACCTTGCTTTTCCATGTAGTGTTTCTTAAAAGTTCTGGGAAAAGGTGCTTGAGAGTCACCTTCACGCTTTAACAGGGGATCAATAGTTATTTCCTATGGGAACTTTAGAGTTCCAAAGAGCTTAAAAAATTGAACCAGAAATAGCCAAGGAAGGAAAGAAAAACAGTGACCCAGTGATAAATACCCTGTTAAGTAAGCTTACAATCCGAGAGAAAACAGGAAATTTGGGAGGCCTATACATCTTTAGGAAAGAAAAGAGGAAAGTTTGTGGTTGATACAAGAGCATGGTCTATGACTGGTTCCATAAATTGGGATACAGAGAAGCATTTGTTCTTCCAGAGAATAATTGATTCAATGGCCAATGGTCATAATTGGTCAATGTCTTGTCTGGAATTTATGGCAATGCCATAAACTAAATATACGTGAACATCTTTTCTCAGTCTTTCACAAGAAAAGGTGATTTTCATTATTGGAAGATTTTTTTTTTTTCACAAATAAGAGATTAAACTCTGTTGGCTTTATGGTAGCTCCCAATAGATATGTTTTGGTAAGAAGATTCAGAAATAATTGTGATTGTTACCTCCAGCCATCTCCAAGATTCTTAAGGACATTTTATGGTTTGCAAACAAAAGGTATTAAATGTAAAAATTTTGTCAGCAAATGATATTCTTTATGCAGTTTATATTTTGGTTCCTTTTGTTTGTTTTATTCATTTGTTACTTTTTTATTTAAATTTATTTATTTTAATTAGAGGCTAATTACTTTATAATATTGCATTGGTTTTGCCATACATCAACATGAATCCGCCACGGGTGTACACGTGTTCCCCATCCTGAACCCCCCACCCACCTCCCTCCCCATACCATCCCTCTGGGTCATCCCAGTGCACCAGCCCCAAGCATCCTGTATCCTGCATCAAACCTGGACTGGTGATTAGTTTCATATATGATATTATACATGTTTCAATGCCATTCTCCCAAATCATCCCACCCTCTACCTCTCCCACAGAGTCCAAAAGACTGTTCTATACATCTGTGTCTCTTTTGCTGTCTTGCATACAGGGTTATCGTTACCATCTTTCTAAATTCCATATATATGCGTTAGTATACTGTATTGGTGTTTTTCTTTCTGGCTTACTTCACTCTGTATAATAGGCTCCAGTTTCATCCACCTCATTAGAACTGATTCAAATGTATTCTTTTTAAAGGCTGAGTAATACTCCATTGTGTATGTGTACCACAGCTTTCTTATCCATTCATCTGCTGATGGACATCTAGGTTGCTTCCATGTCCTGGCTATTATAAACAGTGCTGTGATGAACATTGGGGTACACGTGTCTCTTTCAGTTCTGATTTCCTTGGTGTGTATGCCCAGCAGTGGGATTATAAGGCAGTTCTATTTCCAGTTTTTTAAGGAATCTCCACACTGTTCTCCATAGTGGCTGTACTAGTTTGCATTCCCACCAACAGTGTAAGAGGGTTCCCTTTTCTCTACACCCTCTCCAGCATTTATTGCTTTTTAATGTAAAGAATGTATTACCTTAGCTTTTCTCTGGTAGTGAGTGTTTCAGAGAGCACTGACCATAATACAGAAGTGGGAAAAAATAGAGAAGATTTATGAAAAATGGGAAGATTACAATGCTGAAGTTTGTGCTTTGGCAACTTGACATACAGAGGATGAAGGGAAGATAGCCCCCAGTTCCTCTTACCCCTGCCCACCAGTGCCCTCATTGACCAAACCCAGATAGAGACGATATGACACAGAGGTCTTTGAAATATAATCTACAAAGATCAGCACCCCACCCTCACCTCCCTGAAACAGAGCAGAGTGAGGAATGGGCAGGGAATGACGGAAGGAAACCAGACCCAGGATCAGCTCAGAGCCCTAAGGGGTCCTGTCGTGGAGGAGCAGGATGGCACCTGTAGGAATATCATGCAACGAGGCTTAGCCGGCAGCAGCCAAGAGCTCTTGCTATCCATCAATTCACATCCAATACTGAGGGGGATTTATTTTAAATGGGAAGATTGATTTATAAGCAAGGGTTTTCCTTGTAGCTAGGCCAACAGGATTTAAAAAAAAAAAAAAGATAACTGAAGATTAGTAGTCATCATTGTTTTGTAATATTTAGACTCCCCTCAAATTGTAAACACCATCAGCAACATAAATTGAGAAGGTGTGCATGAGTGCTAAGTCACTTCAGTCGTGACCCCATGGACTGTAGCCTGCCAGGCTCCTCTGTCCATGGGATTCTCCAGGCAAGAATACTGGAGTGGGTTGCCATGCCCTTCTCCAGGGGATCTTCCTGACGCAGGGGTTGAACTCACATCTCCTGTGGCTCCTGCATTGCATGCAGATTCTTTACTGCTGAGCCACTGAGGAAGCCCCAAATTGAGAATACTGCCGGGTAAAGTCCATAATTTATGGACTTAGACAAAAGCTTGGTTAATATTACATGGCAATTCACAAAAAGTAAAACGTCCCTAATCATCTACTCACCCTAAATTACAGCGATATCAGAGAAAGCAAAAACAAAGAATATATCAAAATATTATTTTAATTTACAATATTGTTTTCATCTGAACTGGGAACTAAGAAAACCTTTACTGGTATAATTTTTGTTGTTGTATGTCTACTGCATTTTAAACATATTTATTTTTATCAAAGTATAGTTGCTACACAGTACTATTTGTTACAGCTGTACAATATAGTAATTCACAATTTTTAAAGATTATACTCCATTTATAATTATTACAAAATGTTGGCTACATGTAAATTCTCCATGTTGTACAATATATCCTTGTATATGTGTGTGTAATATGAATGTGTAATATGTATATGAATATATGGTGAATACACAGTTCATATATGTATATGTGTGTGTAATATATATATATATATATATATATGCCACATCTTTTTTATTCATTCATCTGCTGATGTCCATTAGATCACTTCTGTATCTTAGCAATAGTTAAGTAATGTTGCTATGAACACTGGGATGCATGTATCTTTTAGAATTAGTGTTTTCATTTTTTTTCAGATATATACCCAAGAATGGAATAGTTTTGTCACATGGTAGTTCAATTTTTAGTTTTTCTGAGAAACTTCCATACTGTTTCCCACAGTTCATTTAGTTCAGTTCAGTAGCTCAGTCGTGTCCGACTCTTTGCGACCCCATGAATCGCAGCATGCCAGGCCTCCCTGTCCATCACCAACTCCTGGATTTCACTCGAACTTACTTCCATCAAGTCAGTGATGCCATCCAGCCATCTTATCCTCTGTTGTCCCCTTTTCCTCCTGCCCTCAATCCCTCCCAGCATCAGAGTCTTTTCCAATGAGTCAACTCTTCACATGAGGTGGCCAAAGAACTGGAGTTTCAGCTTTAGCATCATTCCTTCCAAAGAAATCCCAGGGCTGATCTCCTTCAGAATGGATTGGTTGGATCTCCTTGCAGTCCAAGGGACTCTCAAGAGTCTTCTCCAACAACACAGTTCAAAAGTATCAACTCTTTGGTTCTCAGCTTTCTTCACAGTCCAACTCTCACATCCATACATGACCACAGGAAAAACCATAGCCTTGACTAGACGGACCTTTGTTGGCAAAGTAATGTCTCTGCTTTTCAGTATGCTATCTAGGTTGGTCATAACTTTCCTTCCAAGGAGTAAGCGTCTTTTAATTTCATGGCTGCAGTCACCATCTGCAGTGATTTTGGAGCCCAGAAAAATAAAGTCTGACGCTGTTTCCACTGTTTCCCCATCTATTTGCCATTAAGTGATGTGACCAGATGCCATGATCTTCGTTTTCTGAATGTTGAGCTTTAAGCCAACCTTTTCACTCTCCTCTTTCACTTTCATCAAGAGGCTTTTGAGTTCCTCTTCACTTTCTGCCATAAGGGTGGTGTCATCTGCATATCTGAGGTTATTGGTATTTCTCCCGGCAATCTTGTTTCCCACAGTAGCTGCACCAATTTACATTCCCATCAGTAAAGGATTCCCTTTTCTCTGAATCGTCGCCAGCATTTATTATTTTAATTCTTTTGGATGATAGAGACTCTGACAGGTGTGAGGTGATAATCTTCTTACGGTTTTAATTTGCATTTTCCTGGTGATTAGCAATATTGAGCATCTTTTCATGTGCCTGTTGGCCATCTGTATTCCTCTTTGGAAAAATGTCTATTGAGTTCTTCTGCCCATTTTTTAAATTGGGTTGTTTGTTTTTCTGATGTTCAGTTTTATGAACTGTTTATATATGTTAGATATTAATCCCTTATCAATCATACCATTTGTAAATATTTTCTCCCATTCAGAAGTTTGTCTTTTCATTTTACTAATGTTTCCTTTGCTGTGCAAAAGCTTTTAAGTTTAATTAGGTCTCATTTGTTTATCTTTGCTTTTATTTCCTTTGCTTTAGGAAACAGGTCCAAAAATAATATTGCTACAATTTGTGTGTTCTGCCTGTATTTTTATCTAGGAGTTTTATAGTAGCTGGCCTCACATTTAGCTCTTTAATCTATTTTGAGTTTAATTTTGAATATGGTGTTAGAGGATTTTTAATGTTATCCTTTTACATGTAGCTGTTGTAGCTGTCTCGTTTTCCTGGCACCAGTTATTAAAGAGATTACCTTTCCTCCAATGTATATTCTTGCCTCCTTTGTTGTGGATTAATTGACCACAAGTCATGAGTTTGTTTCTGGGCTCTCCAACATGTTCCATTGATCTGTGTGTCTATTCCATACTGTTTTGAGGTGGCTTCCCATCTGTTGCAGTGGTAAAGAATGTGCCCACCAATGCAGGAGACCTAGGAGATGTGAGTTTGATCCCTGGTTCGAGAAGATGCCCTAGAGTAGGAGATGGCAACCCATTGCAATATTCTTGCCTGGAAAATTCCATGGACAGAGGAACCTGGCAGGCTACAGTCCCTGGCTTAAAAAAAGAGCTGGACATGATGTGCACACGAGGGCACACACACATTGCTTCGATGGCTGTGGCTTTGTAGTATAGCCCGACATCAAGGAGGGTGACTCCTCCAGCTTTGCTCCTCTTTCTCAAGATTAATTTGTCTGCTTGGGGTCTTTTGTGTATCCATAGAAAATTTAAAGTTATTTGTTCTAGTTCTGTGAAAAATGCTGTTGGTGTTTTGATAAGGATTACACTGAATCCGTACGTTGCCTTGGTTGTACCACCTTTTTGATAGCCAAATTGAAAAATGTGAGTGTGTGCGCCTGTGTAGACTTTTTCAAGTCATATTAAATTGAAAGGCTCTACTACAGGTGCACCTCCAGTAAAGGTCAGCCCATGATTCTACAGGTTCCTGAGTTACTAGGCTTCCAGATTTGAAAATCTTATTCTGTCTCTAAAGAAATAGATATTGATCTTTTAACAAATAATAAAACAATCTGTGACAGGAAAACTCCTTGTTTTCAAGGCCATGTGCTAAACAATTGTTCCCCTAAGAGATGCCCGAACCTCCTAAAGTAATTCATCTTGGCAGGTGGATCATCTGCTGTTACTATCTCAGCACCCTTGGCAGAAAGCAGCTTTTTGGAAGTCTCCCTGTTGAACCCTAAGAGTGGCAACTAAAGGATAATCTGGTTTTTCCTGTTAGAAGATTTGATTGAAAATATGTAATGTCTCCTGCATAAGATAAACAGTGTAACCTCATACCTGCTATATTTTAGTTTAGCTTTTTATACTTTACTGTATTCACTGGGATTCTCCAGAGAAAGAGAACCAATAAAGTATGTGTGTGTCTATGTCATATATTCATTCATTCATATATATATATATGAGATTTTAAAGAATTGGCTTATGCAGTTATGGATGGTAGCAACTCAGAAATCTGCAGGGTGGGCTGGCAGGGCCTGGGGACCCAGAGGAGAGCTTATGCTGCAGTTCAAATCTACCGTCTGCTGCAGAATTCCTTCTTGTTCAGGAAACATCAGTCTTTTCTTCTACTCAAGCCTTCAGCTGATTGGAAGAACTTTACCCGTTTTGTAAGAAGATCTGCTTTATTCAAAGTCTGTCAATTTAAATGTAAATCTCATCTAGAAACACCCTCACAAAAGGATCCGAAACAGCGTTTGGCCAAATATTTTGGCATCATAACCCAGCCAACTTGACACATAGAATTGACCCATTACTTTTAGTTTGTTATTTTATTTTAAGAACATGTCCCCAACACCCGCTTCACTCAATGTGAACATCATCTGCCCAAGGGCCGGACCCTCTACCACACACTCCTCACTGTATCCGCAGCACCCAGGTCCAGAGATGAATGAGTGACCTTGTGCTTCTAAAAGCCAACCTCTTTTGTTTCTCCCACTCCAGTGGCATTTTAGGCAGCATCTGACTTGACAAAAGCCTTCAGCGCCTCTTTGTCTAACCCCCACCACACACATATAACACCTCACCTAGAGGCCCTAGGAGCATATACTAAAAATAGATCACCCTAAATACATAAGGCATAAGTTAACTTCTAATCATGATATTGGCCAAATATTACCCTGTATTGTCACAGGAGGAGGGAACTGTGTTTGCTACAAGGGTTCTCTGCTTCCCTGAGCAAGCTTAAGCTTTTTAATACTTTTTTTCTTCTTGTCACTGTCCTTCACACACAGTCTCACATCCTCTGTCCTCTTTATTCTTTTTTTTGCAGAACTTTTCTCTGTGTTAGTATTTTCCCCAAGTGTGCAGGGAAATGGTGTTGATTCTAGGATTCCAACAGCTTTGTGTGAAGCGCGCTTGTCTTCAGTGAGGACTGTCCCTTGCTCTTTTGACCTCTTACCTTTCCTTTCACTTCTCCCCCAGGAGCAACTCGTTGCACTGTTCACACTCGTGGACTTCACATTCAGGCCTGTGGCAGTTGTGACGCTTGTGCAGTTTTGAAAATGAACACCAGGGTTGGTGCCCAGAACCTAACTGAAAGGAGGCAGTAGACCCAGAGGTCACTTAATGTGCCTTGTCGCTACTGCTCCCTTCCTTTTAGCTGGCATTTAGGTCAGTATTTACAGATGGAATCTGAATGTGCAGAATAGCTGATTTTGTTCTTGAACAAGAAATGGATGAAATCGTAAAGAAAAAATCATAACTGATGAACAATTTTTCAACATTTTTTGAGTCTAATGATTTTGGAAAATATGTCCATACTTCATTCTGTCTTGTATTTTCTTCCCCATGGAAATAGTGTAATGTGTAGGAAATTCAAATGGCAACAAGCCTGTAAATGCATATTTTTGAATGAAGGCTGTTTATCCAGTTTTCTTACTCTGTACAATAGAATCCTAACTAGACAAATAATGTATGACCTGCTTAGTTCAGGTTTTTATCCAAAATACTGATACTTTACCTTTTTTATAGTCAGAGATCTCTTTGAAAGTCTAAAAAATACTGTAGACTGCTTACCTTACCTAATTCACATGTAGATGTGAAACTTTGGAAAGATCTTTAGCCTTGATCCAGAGATCCTGGCATGTCTATCCCTGGGACTCTAGGTAAAAGCCTTTGGTCTGTGGCAAGCAATTTTGCTCACTCTGAACTTTTTACAGGATTAACTGGAATTGAACTGGAATTGCTCACTCATGTTATGTAAAGTACCGTAAATTTCACTCAATTGTTAACCTAACAGTGAACCTCAAATGAAAGCCAGGGACATTTGCTGTAAATGTCTCATTGCTTCTCACAGAGACGGGTTGAGACCAGGGATGATCTGTGCCTGGGAGCAGCCTGGGTTCCATGTCTCTCCAGCTGTGCCCTCCTTCAGGGCATTTGTTAGATCCACATTGGGATATATACATTTTCATCTTTAGGAACTAAGCTTGCCTCTCTACTTATGCACGTGTGCTCTTTTCTTTTTAAGTACAAACTCCCTCAACTGTATTGCTAAGGATTTCTTTCTCTTAAAAAAAAAAAAATGCCTGCTACCAGTAAATTCCCAAAGGACTTTTCTTTCTGTTTGCAGGAAGCTGCAGTTTACGTATGATCTCTCTCTGGATGGAGTTTATTCCATCACTCTTTGTTCTGTAGTCTTTGCTCTCCTTTGGAATTGGAAGAAGTTTTTAAACACCTTGGGATTGAAAGAGTGTCTTTGTAGGTGGGGTGTGAGCTAAAAGCAGATCCCTCACTGCAAATAGGGTAGAAATACGAAAGCCATAACATCTCCTGTCTCTCTGCCCTCTTACCTCCAGCTGAAGCATCTAAGGGTGTGCTCCCATAACCACATCACAATCAGTAGGCTGCAGCAGTTAAGCAGAGTGTAAGCAGAAAATAAACTTACTCTATCTCACAGTTATCCAACATTATCTCATACCTTTTAACAAGCTACTCTTAAACGTTTGCTTCAGGCCGAAGCCTTAAAGTGGAAGTTTTATGTTGTGAAACATTTTGAACCCTTAAACCAAGCAAATAAAATTCTAGAAGGCAAAAATTATTTCTAAGTCCTATAAGTTTAAAGGAAATTCATATGTTCGTTCATTCTTTAATCCATTCATTGTTACATGATATGAGTAAATATGAGGTAAGCTTTCTGCCTTCTCAGAAGCTATTAGATGGTAAAAGTAAAAATTTTAGATGAGAAGTCAACCATTTGCTTTGGATGGAATCTACAAAACAGACCTCCTGGAACAAACTGTTAATTTCAGGCTTCCAGTGATTGAAAAATCATCTCTCTGGAGCTGGCGGAAGCCGACTTCAGCACATCATTTATCAAGAGCCTATCTATGGGTTTTCTATTCTGTTTCATTGGTCTATTTATCTATTTCTAACTTAATTTATGGGCTTCCCTGTTGCCTTGGGTGGTAGAGAATCTGCCTTGGCTACCCACTCCAGTATCCTGGTCTGGAGAATCCCATGGACAGAGGAGCCTGGCGGGCTACAGTCCATAGGATCACAAAGAGTTCAACATGACTGAGCGACTAACACACACACACACACAACTTAACTGATAACATATGGATAATAAGTATTCAATAGGCTGAGTCTTCCCATTATATTCTTTTAGAGGGAGGGGTATTGGGTATTTGCCGGGTTTTGTTTTTCCCTAAAGAAGAGCTACAGAATCTATTGTTCAAGTTTCACCAAATCTCTGTTAGTTTCCAATCAACGGATGGAACTGATCCTCTGGAGGGTAAAAAGTCTGGAAGGAAAGAAGTAATCACTTTCCCGAAGAATAGCTTAAATCGCTGCATTGCTGTTCAGTGCCTCCTCTGACCTCCAGTACTGGCAGTAGAGTTTGGTACGATGTTTCTTGACACTTTCAAAGAGACAAGGAGGAGGAAAAGTGCTTTTGAGATTTGTTTATTACATCTTAAAGGTTATATTTCCATGGTGATTTCTAAAGTTGTAACTAGGGGGTGGAGGGAAGGAGTTAAGTTGTTCTGAATTGTGGGCTCATCTTTGTAAGTACTGTGTGAATAACAGTGGAAGATGGTTTCAAGTTGAAGTCATGGGTCCATGACTTTCACAAAGGTCGTTTCTCAGGTTACCTACATTTCTTCTTCTTTCTGTATACCTAAAACCATCATGCTGCTTAGAGTTAGAAACAGCGTCACCCCAACGAAACTGTAACCGTTTTCTTTGGATTTCTTATGTATAAATATACATAGAGATTTTCCTCAGTAAGCATGTGGAAGTAAATCTAAACTTTTCAGTGCATTCTGTTACCATAGTTTTGATCATTTAGGGGGAAAATGTCAATAAATTGGGAAAGTATAGTCCTTTGATCACTGAATTGTGTGTTTTAAATGGTGTATATCATTGGTTCAGTTTCTCTGGAGACTCCTGACTACTAGAACCAGAAACCATCAAAGTTACCTCATGCTTTCTAAGGACATATATACAGCTATGATGATGCATTTCCACTTTGTAAAGTATCTATTGTTGTGTTTTTGATGTCTACAGTATAATCCTGATTGGGTACCCATTGGCAGGGATCAGATGTAACTGCTGCAAAGACAACTAAGAAAAAAAAAATGTTAATTTTATACTTGTTGAAAAAGGAAAAGTTAATTTAAATTCTGCCCCCAAAGCTTAACACTTGGTAAAACTGGCACATACCTAGAGAAATTGGCAGTATACCTAGTCAATATATTTGGAGAGAAGTTTAGCAACAAATATCAAGATATATGAAAGTGTTTATATGTTTTGACTCAGTCATTCCACACCTAGGTATTCTCATTAAAATTTATCTAGAAAATTAGAAAACATTATGTACATATACATATTTTACATATACACCTAGGGACATTAATGTATGATCTATGGCTGTTGTTCAATCACTTAGTCATGTCCGACTCTTTGTGACCCCAGGGACTGCAGCACACTAGGCTTCCCTGTCCTTCATCATCTCCCAGAACTTGCTCAAACTCATGTCCATTGTGTCAGTGATGCCCTCCAACCATCTCATCCTCTGTCATCCCTCTTCTCCTCTGGCCTTCAATCTTTCCCAGCATCAGGGTCTTTTCCAGTGAGTCAGTTCTTTGCATCAGGTGGCCAGAGTATTGGAGCTTCAGCTTCAGCATCAGTCCTTCCAATGAATATTCCGGACAGATTTCCTTTAGGATGGACTGGTTGGATCTCCTTGCAGTCCAAGGGACTCTTAAGTGTCTTATCCAGCACCACATATCATTAGTTATAAAATGCATGCTTATATAGTTAGTTAGTTCTGAGATAAATTATGTCTTCCCAAAATTCATATGTTGAAATCCTAACCTCCAGTACCTCAGAATTAACTCTATTTGGAGGTAGTCTTTAAAGAGGTGATTAAGTTAAAATTAAGACTTTTGGGTGGTCCCTAATCCAATATGAGAGAGGTCCCTATAAGAGGAAATTTGGACACAGACAGGACACAGAGGAAAGACCATGTGAAGAAGAGATAGAAGATGCCCATCTGCATTCCAAAGAGAAACTGTAGAAGAAATCAACCCTGCCAGCACCCAGATCTTAGACTTCTAGCCTCTACAACTGCAAGAAGTTTAATCTTTGTTGCTTAAGTTACCCACTCTGTAGTACTTTGTTATGCCAGCCCTAGAAAACAAATATATGTCTAATTCCATGTTCATATACAAGACTAATTTGTTGTCATTGTTATTTAGTCACTAAGTCATGTCCAACTCTTTGCGACCCCATGGACTGTAGCCCATCAGGCTCCTGTGGTCATGGAATTTCCCAGGCAAGAATACTGGAGTGGGCTGCCATTTCCTTCTCCAGGGGATCTTCCTGACCCAGGGATTGAACCCACATTTCCTGCATTGCAGGCGGATTCTTTACCACTGAGCCATCAGGGAAGCCCATACAGACTAATTACAACACTTAAAAAGACCTAAATAACCAATAGTAGGAACATACTTAAATTTAAATTGATGAATTAATATGTTGGACTCTATACTATAGTCATTGAAATGAAAATTATGATCATTTTACTGAAAAAGATTACAATAGGATATAAGCAAACAATGGAATACTATTCAGCAGTCAAAAGAAATAAGAACTATATATATTAATGTGCAGAATTCTCTAAGACATAATGTTGAGTGACTTTTTCAAAAGCTGAATGTGATGTATAGCTCAATACCATTAATATAAATGTTAAAACACACTTTCAGTAAACAGTGTATTTTATTCATGGGTAGATACGCACATCAATAAAGGCTTCTATATTAGGAGGAAATGCTTTAAATGTACAAGCCTGAGTGTCTTGTACTTTAAAAGTACAAGGATCTGAAAGGAAGGGAACTAACCAAGAATCTAAACTTCATAAAGAGGGACCATGGATTAATTGATGAAGGTGATGTTCCCCAAGGCAGCCGAAGATGATTGATGATATCAATCCAACTCTGTGCATCTGAAATGCAGCTGGAAACAAACAGATGGTAGATGAAAGACCATAATGTGTCTCTTCTATAGTTTCACTTCTATTAATGTATTTACATGTATAAATAACAAATCAAGTAGCAGAAAAAATAGTTAAGTCATGGTGGTGAAGTTGAGGTTGCATTTTTGTTTTTTAAACTCTGTATTTTTCTTTTGATGAGAGTTTTTTGTTTGGTATTTTGTCCTATAAGTCAAATTTCTGGGGGAGAATAAAAGGATGAAAGACTGCCTTTAGTCCAGGATCTTCATTGTGGTACTCTGTTCTTTGCAGAGGAAAAAAACCTAGTCTGTTCCTGTCATCAGCAAAACAGAAAACAGACATAATTATCCAGAAATACAAGAAAAACTCTGCTGTTCCCTAAGTTATGTGGGCATTTGAAGCCGAGTTTGCCCCTGGAGATCTGGCTTCAGCTGAGTTTTGTGTTTCTCATTCTCTTTGTGTTTTCTTATTCTCAGATGTGCTCTCCCTCTTAACAAACACCTAAAATAAGCTTTGTGACTGCTAAGCTTTTCCTAGTACCCTGCTGTCAAATGCAGTAAAAAGAACAAAGGAAAACCTATGTGGTCTGACTACTCTGAGACTTTCCACAGTCATCCCAGTCACTTGAGGGGGAAGAGACATCCTACCTACAGAGGCAAGTCACCCTGTCCCAAGTTCACTGGGCAACGCCTGGAGCTGCCACTCAAGCAAAATGACAGGAGTTGCTCTCTATGGGGGGGAGGAGATCACTCCAGGTGGAGTGGAGTGGTTACTTCCTGTATTCTGTTTTTGAGATCATATCAGACTTCAAGCCTTTTCATCATCATCAGCTGTGATTTTTTTGTTGTTGTTGTTTTTCTCATCAAGGTGAAAAGCTTACATGCTAGGCAGCTGTTCTTAACTCCCACCCCACATTCTAATCACTTGAGGCTGTTTTAATACATACCCAGGTCTGCTTTGCCAACTCAGACTGAAAGACTCAGAATCCCTGGGAAGGGGAAGAGGGGGTCTTGGGCATTAGTCAGTCATATGTACAGCCAGGACCATGAACCACTGGATGAGAATCTTCATTAATCTGCTCTGGCTCTTCTGCAATAAATAGAGTCCATGGTTTAGGGTTCCTGTCAGCCGTCTAACTATAACAGATGTCTGGAGACTCTTATCTCTTTCTAATGAGACTAGCTTATCTGTCAGCTCTGACACTAAAAAAGAGGAGCATAGTGATGGGATTATTTCTGTTTTAGAATAAGACCTTATTCTTCTGTTGTTAATATGATTTAATATGGAAATGGTGAATCTTTCTTGCACAAAACACTCTTTGACTTTGTATTTCTAATTAAAAGTGAAAGAAAACAATGCCATTTTCTCCACATACATTTCTTATTTACAAACAAAGCAAATCAGGATATTTTTAAAAATTGGTTTCTTTAGATCCCTTTGAGAGATGTAAGAAAGTCAGTAATAGAGGTATAAACAATATTCCTTTCAGATTTTAACTTAGAAAGGATGTTAAGTTTTGATATCAATTGTATGCTTCTTCCCCAGTTGCATTAACTAATTAATTTAGAGAGTAGGGAAAAGAACCTAAGAACGGAGACCGATTACCCTTCTTTACTGGGTACAAACATGCAGTGTCTCCTATTTAAATACACACACACACACACACACACACACAAAACCTCTCATGGTTCCCATATCCTTCGCCAGCTGACATTCCCATGTCTGCATCCCTTTACAAGAGTAGTTTATAACTGCTAGTTTCCATCTTCATTTTCATTTCTCCACCCAGTCTTTCTTTAACTCTTTCAAACCAGAATTTTGTCCTCATATTCCACTGAATTGTCTTCTGTAAAGGTCACTAATGATGTTCCAGCTTCCAGGTACAATATCTTACTCAGCCCATATCTTACTCATCTCTTCAGAAGAATTTGACAAAGTTATTACTGCCTTTGTATGAAACCCTCCCTTCCTTTGGAGTCTTAGATGCTTTTTTGTCTTGGTTCCCAGCCTGTCTCCTGACTGTTCTTCCTCCTTTGCTCTGCTGGTTCGTCCTCACCTCCCTGATTCTTCTCATGGGATTTCCCCAGCATTCTCTCTTTCCTCCCAGCTCTCCCAACCACACCCTTACTCTGGAGCCTAGGAGACTCCATATATCCTAAGACTCCATGTGTATGTTAAAGTCTCCTTATTTACATTTCTGCCTTTCCTTTTCCCTCATTTCTCACCATCTCCTCTTATATGTTAGTAGGTAGCCCTAGTTCAATATGTCCAAGATGAACTTTTGGTTTTTCTCTCCTCCAAACAGTTTTTCCACAATCCTCCCCGTCTTAGTCGATTAGCAGCTCCATTCTACTAGTCACGTAGGTCAAAAATCTTGCCTTCCTCCTTGATTGCTTTCTTCCACATTTTATATCTGATTTGTTAGGGAGTCCTGGCAGATCCACATTTGAAATTTGTCCAGAAAGCTAGCATGCCACTGCTGGCACCCTATCCTCAGCGACCATCACCTCACACCTGGATTACCACGGTGACCCACCTACTGTTCTTTATGGGCTAGTCCTGGCCAACTCCTCTCCTCTGGTCCCCTGCCCTACACACAGCAGCTCGCAGACCCACACCTGAGCCATAACACTCTTTGGTTAAAACTCTTAACAGCCTGTCACATGACTCAGGATAAAAGCCAAATCCTTATACTGACCTCTAATGGGACCCCTATTAAACCTCTGGCCTCACCTCCTGGAACTCCCAGGAATGCTTACTGACTACAACAGACTAGCTTCTCATCTGTTCTCAAAATTCCCAGCATGTGTCCTCCTTTTCCAGAATGTTCTATTCCCACGAGGCAAATAACTGACATCCTTGCTTCCTTCTCTTAGCATGTGGCACCTCTTGAAAGAAGACCATCCTGACCATTCCTAAAATAGGAATCTCCTATTAGCAGTAGATGAATGGATAAAGAAGATGTGGTCTATGTAGACAATGGAATATTACTCAGCCATAAGAAAGAATGAAATAATGCCATTTCAGCAATATGGACAGACCTAGAGATTATCATACTAAGTGAAATAAGACAAAAACAATTATCATATGATAGCAGTTACATGTGGAGCCTAAAAAAAAATACAAATCAACATACTTTCAAAATAGAAACAGACTCATGAACAAAAGAAAACAAATTCATGGTTACCAAAGGGGAAATATGTAGGGGGTAAATTAGGAGTATGGGATTAACAGATACACACTACTGTATCTAAAATAAATAATAAGAACCTCAGAGAAGGCAATGGCACCCAACTCCAGTACTCTTGCCTGGAAAATCCCATGGATGGAGGAGCCTGGTAGGCTGCAGTCCATGGGGTCACTAGGAGTCGGACACGACTGAGCGACTTCACTTTCACTTTTCAGTTTCATGCATTGGAGAAGGAAATGGCAACCCACTCCAGTGTTCTTGCCTGTAGAGTCCCAGGGACGGGGGAGCCTGGTGGGCTGCCATCTATGGGGTCGCACAGAGTCGGACATGACTGAAGTGACTTAGCATAGCATAGCATAATAGAAAAACCTGAAGCTGATCTGAAACTAATGCAATATTGCAAATCAACTATAGTTAAATTAATTTTAATTTAATTAAATAGCAGTCTCCCTTCACTTCCCTCCCCTACCTTATTTCTGACTGCTTTGTGTTGCTTTCCCATACCATGTATTATCCTCTAACATTATACATCTTTCAGAATATAGTATCTGTTTCCCTTTCTATGATGTAAGACCCACAAAGGCTACTTTGTTCACTGCTGTGTCCAGGGCACCAAGAATAGTGCCTCGTAGATAGAAAGTGCTCAATAAATATTACTGTTTGAATTGTAACTCTGATTTCATTAATGTTTAGGAAATGCCTTTCCCATTCCAGATTCTCAATTTCTATCATTTCATCGCTTAATCTTTGTATTTTTAACTAAACTACACTAACAGATTCCCCTAAACTCTGCGTGAATATCTTGTCAGTAGGTAGAGTTCAGCACCATGTTTCATTGAATATATGACACTGTCAATTATAAAACACATAATTATTTTATGTGCGATTAAGAAGAATATTGCCAATTTTTTATAAAATTAAAAAAATTTTTTAAAATTTATTTGTACTGGCTCTTAGTTGAGCCTTGGCATCTTTGATCCTTGTTGGGGTATGTGGGATCATTTTTTTTTAGTTTCAGCACATGGGCTCTTTCTGTGTGGCATGCAAGCTCTTAGACGCAGTGTGTGTGGTCTAATTCCCTGACCAGGGGTCACACTGGGGTCCCTGCATTGGGAGTGCAGAGTCATAGCACTTAGTCTTATTGGACCAATGGAGTCCGATAGTGCCAGGTAAAGTACGGCATGCTATTTGAGATACAGGGGCGTGTGTGTGTGTTCTAAGAACGTGAGCCATGGTTAGTGGTATAAGGTAAGGAGGAGGATAGCCGTAGAGATTGAGTGTGAGTGCTCGATAGGCGGGAGCATGGGGTGAAATCTGATTTTATCTATACGAGTCTCTCTTGTTTTGTGCTTTGTTGTAGTGGTAGCTTTTTAACCTCATTTTGTGGTTTTATGTTTATCTTAAGGGATTAACAAAGGTGATAAAAATAGCATAAAACACAAAGATCAAGACAAATTTTCAAATTAATCCAACCAATTTATTAAAAAAAAAAAAGGCAAAGTCTGGGTTTTTTTGTTTTTTTTTTTTTTTCAAAAGAACCAATTCGATTTGCTTTCATTTCAAAAGCACTTAAAAACTTTCCCCAAAAGATATTTCTGGTGAATAAAATGGAAATTCAAGATGAAAAACTGCCAGGCCAGTTATCAGAGCATTTGATTTATTGCTGGGAGCCAGTTGACTTAAACTCTGTGTGTCTGCAAGTCATTGTATCATCAGTAGACCTTCTGTTGAAATTATTTGTACACAGATCCTGAATCACCTTACATGGCAGCTGGTCGTAAAGGATCCAGGGTTTAAGAAAGCATGCAATATTAGATTAGCCACAGTGTTTTACAGGGACATTATCGCTGGGAACAAACAAAGACACTGAAGGACAAAGAACAATTCCATCCTACTCGACACATTGAAATAAGAAGTGTTTTCAGTGTCTACAGAGAAAATGTCTTTTCTCATAAGACAGATCATTTGCTGTAGATTCTTTTAAGCTTGGCTCTCACCTCAAGCTAAGTATTGTTCAGGTTCATCTTCTACTCCTGAGAGCCCTATATTAAGTACACTGACAACTTGGAAGAAAGTAGAAAAGAAACTTTAAAGTTAAAAGTGTGTGCAAGCTTTCCTTCTCTCCACCCGCCCCTTTCCATCCTTGGTCAATTTCTTTGACTGTTAAGTCTCTACTGAATGGCTCAGTGGACTGAACTGTTCCAAGAAAAAGCTTTTTAAATACAAACAAGTGGGGACATTCCTGGTGGTCTAGCGATTAAAACTTTACCTCCCAATGCAGGGGGTGCAGGTTCGATTCCTGATTGAGTGGCTAAGATCCCACATGCCTTGAGGCCAAAAAACCCCAAAGCATTAAAAAAAAAAAAGCAATATTTTAACAGATTCAATAAAAGTCTTGAAAAGTGGTCCACGTCAAAAAATTAAAAAAAAAAAAAAAGAATAAGTGGAGAATAAAGTTCTACATGACGATGGGCTTAAGCTGCCTGGGAAGGGAGATTCAGGATCAGGGAGGACACTAAAGGTATGTAGACAGAGACATCAGGAAGATGAATTTGAACTTGATATAGCTGGTGGCTAAAAGATTGAAGTAGCTTGCCTGAGAAGCTGGAGACTTTCCATGCAAACTTTGGAGGAGCAGGGAGAGAGAGAGAGCTCAAGGCTCCTTTCAGCATCCCTGCTGTGATGTATGTGCTGCACACCCCCTTTGTGCTGTTTCTGCCCCTTGAAACCTCAGGAATGCCTGTAATTCTTTCAATGCTCTTTGGAGTTGGGCTTGTACCTTTTTTAGCGGGGATGTGATGGTATATTGAGATTGGGGCATAGGGTGAATGCAGAGCAGTGCAAAAAGCTCAGCTTTATTTAAAAATTACATTTACTTACCTTCCCAAGAGGCAGTAGGACAGCAGGCCCATCCTGAGAGGAGGAGGAAACTTGCAAAATGTGGTGAGGCTTATCTGATGCCCACCCCTCCCTGAACTCTGTCCCCACATGTCTGCCAAGGCTCCCTGGCCCCTGAGTTGCCCACTGGGTCATGTTCTCACATGTTCCATCCTGTCAATCAGAGGTCTCATGTCCTGAGCCCCATTCTATTAGAGACCTAGGAGGCGAGTGGCCAGTTAAAGGATGAGAGCCTGGTAGGAGGGTGCAGTGGTTAAGATCATGGGGTGTGAAGTCAGATGCCCAGGTTGGAGTTGGCCTCAGCCCAACTCAAACTCCAGCTCAACTCAAATGAATTTGAAAAAGTTGCTTAGTCTCCCTGAGATATTGTTTTCTTCAGGTAAAACAGAGTGAAAGCCGTGGTGACTGTAAAAGAATTAGTGTTTGCATATGTGTGCATGCTAAATTGCTTTAGTCATGGCCAACTCTCTGTGACCCCAAGGACTGTACCCCACCAGGCTCCTCTGTCCATGGGATTCTCCAGGCAAGAATACTGGGATGGGTTTCCATGCCCTCCTCCAGGGGATCTTCCCAACCCAGGGATCTAACCCTTGTCTCTTATGTCTCTTGCATTGGCAGGCAGGTTCTTTACCTGGGAATGTGTTTGCACAGTGGATGCTATTATTTCAGTCTCGCCAACTCCCCATCTTTCCTTCTGGCAATAGATTCTGTCCCTGGTCCAATGCCTTATCTCCCAGCTATGGTGAGGCCATCAGAGTCTATTCATAGGATGTGTTTCAGACTGAGCTCAGGAGAGGATCACTTTTTTGTGTTCTTGTCATGATGCAGACCTGCTGACAGCCGTGTCCTCTGCTCTGTAGAAAGGCCAGGCTGAACAAACTGAGATGATGACTTTTGTTTGGAATCATATGGCGGGTTAGGTTATTCAGATCATTTTTCACACTGAAAAGCAAATTCAAAAATTTTAGTATTATTTTTAGTTTTCTTAAAATCCCTTAGGAGCTGACAAGGTAGTAAAGTTACAACCTAGGAATGGAAATGAAGGGAAACTGTTTAAAGTCATAAAGGGTTTGCAAAAATGAGCTTCTATTTTTATTAAGCCAGCTCTATAGGGAGGCAGAAATCCCTAGGATCCATCCAAGTTGGGATGTTTAATAGGAGATTGGTCCTCATTGCACCAGGACCCCAAAAAGCTGTGCGGCTTCTCTCATAGCTCTGTCTGTAAAGAATCTGCCTGCAGTGCAGGAGACCTGGGTTGGGAAGGTCCCCTGGAGAAGAAAATGGCAACCCACTCCAGTATTCTTGCCTGGAGAATCCCATGGATAGAGAAGCCTGGCAGCTGCAGTCCATGGGGGCGCAGTAGTTGGACATGACTTAGCGACTAAACCACCACCACCAAAAAGCTGTAACTTAAGAGGAACAGTAACTTGAAGTCAACCTGACTCACCATCACCACCACCACCATGAGAGGCTGCAAAAGGAATGGCGAAGGACAGGAGGGGAAAACATCCCTGAGGGTTTACAACTACAAGCTGACTTTCCTGCAGATTTGCAGCCCAAAATCATGTCACTTGAATAACCCAAGAATGCACAAGCCCAGATTTAGTTTAGAGCAGTCCCGAGCTGATAAAGACACATGGCAAAAGCAAAAAAAAAAGCTCACTAAAGAACCATTTTATTGTAGGCTTTAAAAACTTTCAACAGATGATTTTCCAGAAAAAAAAAAAAATGTGTAGTTCACAGTAAAAAATAACAAAGCACACAAGAAAGTAAAGCAATATGAGTGAAACTAGCAAATAATAGAAACAAACTAGAAATGTCAGATGTTAAAATTAGTAGACAAAAATTATTTTTTAATATGTTGAACTCTTTTAAAGTCTGTATTTCTTTTTTTAATTGGTTAATTTATATATTTTTGGTTGTGCTGGGTCTTTGTTGTTGTGTGACAGCTTTCTCTAAGTGTGGTGAGTGAGGGCTTCTCTTGTGGAGAACAGGGTCTCAGTTCTCAGTGTGTATGGCTCTTGGGCTGGAGAGCCCGGGCTTGGCAGTTGTGACACACAAGCCTAGATGCTCTGCAGCATGTGGAATCCTCCCGACCAGGGATTGAACCCTTGTCTCCTGCATCAGTAGGCAGATTCTTAACCACTGGACCGCCAGGGAATTCCAAGAATTATTATTTTTTAATTAATTAGTTAATTTTTTACTTGACCACACAGGGTCTTAGTTGCAGCATGCAGGATCTTTAATTGCAGTGCATGGACTCAGTTGCAACAAGTGGGATCCAGTTCTCTGACTAGGGACTGGTCCCTGCCCTGCATTGGGAGCTCGGAGTCAGCCACTGGATGACCAGGAAAGTCCCAAGAATTTTTCTAAATGTATACCAAAATTAAATTAAAAACAGGACTGTGAACATTAGAAAGCAAATTTCAACAAATTTCAAAAGACTGAATTCATATAGCATGTTTTCTTAGACCACAATGCTATTGTTTGCAGTAAAAATGTAAAGGAAAGGAATATTGTTTCTACATGTTTGATTATGAAGAAATACATGTTTATAAATTGAATAGAAAAAAAATATGGGCATTAGAAAACATTTTTAACTGGATAATCTTGAAAACACTACATTTTAATACTTGCAGAATATATCAAAGGTCAAACTTAGAGGGAAATGTATAGTTTACAAACAATAGTATTTAAAAAAGGAATGGGTGAAAATTAACCAAACAACCATCCCAAGAAATTGGAAAAGAAATAGCAAAATAAAACCAAAGAAAGTAGAATGAAGAAAAAAGTGAATGTGAGAACAGAAATAAATAAAATATAAGACGAACATATAACAGAGAGGATTCAACAAAGCCACAAGATGGTTCTTACAAACCTTTGGAAAAATCTTATGAAGAAAATAGATTTCTGGGTCCAAAATGGAACGCAGAATCTACGTATTTTTTAAGAAATCCGTAGGAGAGTGTGATGTGCAGTCATGTTTGCACATCAAACATATCGAAATCACTGACCTAAAAGACATACTCATTTTTAGCAAGAAATACTTATTTAATAGAACAAATTTCAGACACTTTGTAAGGCCGTCATGGCCACGAGAAACTTTTTCACCATCTGTATTACCATTTGCAGTGAAATAATTCCCATAACTTAGTTGAACCTGGTTTGAAATTCTAATCCACTAGGAATTATTTTCTTTGGGTAAACGTTGCTCTTTTTACTTGTCCTTGCTCAGGTGCAGTTGTCCCTTAGGAGGTAAAGCAAAATCACTAACTGGTTTGTCATCTTTCCCTTACTAGATGCCTTCCTGCTGTGCTTAGAGGCAGCGAGAGAGGTGGCAAAGCAGAAAGGAGACTGAAAGAGGGGAGAATGACTTCAGCTCACTCTGGTCCCAATCATGTGCCTTGGTTTAAGCTCATATGTACCCGACACAAATAGTTTCTGGTCAATACAGATGTGTTCTGAAAGTGTGACAATGAGTGGGAAACCACAGTCTTTGGGTAGTTTTGAGCTCACCCAGTATCAGCCACAAAGCATGTGTTTCACATTATAATCTTAGTGATATCACTTATATGTGGAATCTAAAGTATGATACAAATGAACCTATTTGCAAAATAGAAATATACTCACAGACATAGAAAACAGACTTGTGGTTGTCACAGGGGAGGGGGCTGGAGAGGGGATGGGCTGGGAAGATGGGGTTAGCAGATAGAAGCTTTTATATATAGAATGAATAAATAGTAAGGTCCTACTGTATAGCGCAGAGAACTATAGTCAGTATTCTGTGATAAATCATAATGGAAAAGAATAAGAAAATTGTATATGTGTGTATAACCGAATCACTTTGCTGCATAGCAAAGATTAACACAACACTGTAAATAAGCTATCCTTCACTTTTAAAATTATTCTAATCTTAGTGAAATGATACATTGTTATATTTTCAAGGACCTTCAGGGTTACTGGTAATGCTTGAAGCTAAGACTGTTAAATCCTTGAGAGCCAAAGATGTACTCTGTTGTGAACTGGAATTCACCTGAGCAGTAGAAAAACTGATTACTCTCAGTGCTATAGTCTTGGGAGAGTAGCCCACGGTCCTGTATATCAATAGGTCTGTGCAGTATTTAGGTGTTAACAGGGTATAAGAACAAAGGGCACTAATTTGCAGTCTTGTCTTGGACTTGCAACACAGAAATGTTATTAATATTTTAGGGCACGTCTGTGTTTAATAAATGCAGAGAAAGGTGCTGAGTAGAATTTAAGACCTCTTCCTAGGTATGGCACTAATAGATCAGAATTTGACTTAAATTTATTTGCTTTTTTAAAAACTCTAGACCATAGAATCTCCATGAATTAGATGGGAGGGCGGGGGAAATATCTTCCTTCACACCCTCAAAGAGTTAAATTTTAGCTTCTCAATTCCCAAGTCACATTAAACAAAGACCTACTATATGACCCTGTGAACATAGCCCCCAAAGTTATGATTTATTTTCCAATGTTATAAAAAGTTATGGTTCAAATAGAAATTGTATTTGCAATTTAAAAAGATAAAGTATAGGTTATCATTGTCTCTTCTTCAGGATCCTTATTATCTCTCAACCTCTTGTTCAGATTATTCTTCTAGGAACTCACAGGCTTCCCTGGTGGCTCAGATGGTAAAGACTCTGTCTGCAATGCAGGAGACCTGGTTTCAATCCCTGGGTTGGGAAGATCCCTTGGAGGAGGGAATGGTTACCCACTCCAGTATTCTTGCCTTGAGAATTCCATGGACAGAGGAGCCTGGTAGGCTAGAGTTCGTGGCATCACAGAGAGTCAGACATGACTGAGCAACTAATGCACATACAAACACACAGTGACCCACAGTTTTGAAAGCGAATAGTTGGTATGACTGAATTATACTCCCAGATTTTATTAGTGGTTTTTAAAGAAGGTCTATAACTTGCTTAGATTATCCAGAGCTTGGGCTGTAAGATACCCTGTGAGGCTCCAGTCTTCTGTTCCCAAAAGTTGCAACATTCAAAAGCAGGTGAAGTTTGTCTTTAACATCATCTCTTTTCCTTAAAGTCTCCATCCCCCTCCTCATGGGCTCAGCTTCCAACATGCTGCCCTCCACCTGCTGAATATCTTCTGGCAACACTCCAATCTGAATTGCTGTACTCAAATAATTCTTGGGGTTATGGACCTCTTTTCATAGTCCCATTTCTAGCAGGACCCTGATCTCAACTATGATCTGATAAGCTAATTTGTGTGAAGTGTTGGCAACCAAAATGATGTAGGGGTTACCTCCTGGAGGCTGGCAGTTACTCAGTTTCTAGAGAAAGGAAGTTGGTCTCAACCTATTGAAAGTTTTATTTGGACCTTGAAAAAATAGCTTTAAATAACCAATTTTACCTTTAAGACATTCATGGATGTTGAATCTTCTGAGAACTGTGGCTAGAAATATTGTATGCCATGATCAACAGTGACTTTAAAAATCTAATGAAATTCAAATAAACCCTCTCAGTGATTTTTTTAAGAATCAAAAATGTGTAATGATTTGCTTTTCTTGTTTAAAATAAGCATTTGCAGGTTAGGAAATCTTAGTCCATAAAATTTTTTGTCCGGTATATAAAATTATCACAACTTTAGTCCTTACTAGGAATGTGAATATATATATAAATATGACAAAAACTATTTCCTAAGAAAGACTTGAAAATTAACATAAGTGAGTAAAATAGAAAGTCTTTGCAAGACTGCTCAAGTTAGTGACAGCAATGGGTTTATTTGCATACAAAATCACAGTTACCTGAGACTTTCCTGTTGGCAAAAACAACCTTTGATGGTTGAAGTCAGTATGTAAACAGTGACCATTCTCTCAATTCTAAATGAGGGTTAAAAATACCGAGTGTATTTAGTTAACATGTTTAGGTATTTTATTTTTTTAATTGGTAAGAAAAGGAATAAGAGTCCTTTCATTTCATGAATGAGAAAATGGAGCCACAGAAAGGCAAAGTGACTTTTCCGTGGTCACAGAGGAGGACAGTGGCACATTTCCAATATATTTGATCTGTCCCTTGCTCGACTACGCTTCATTTAACCAGCTAGAGCACCAAAAACTCTGGGGTTTACTCACATCGTTTTATTTCTTTTTCAAAAAAGGTGTGAAAGCCATCTCGGGGGTGTTAAGGTTGGGCAGTGAAGCCAGATGTGGGCAGATGGCAGACTGCATGGGAACAACCCTGACTCTTGCAAGGTCAGTAGAAGGCTGTGCGGGCATGCATTTGACATATATTTGAGTCTATAACCTCTCAAGATATGGTGGGAAAGAAGAGCCTTCCTACCTTCCCAGGACCACCCAGTATAAGTGAACATATTTATTTCTGTAGGTCCCTGAAAGACCTGAAAAGAAGTGATAGTGGATATCGACACTTGTACTCTATTTTCACTGTGACCCACGCACTTGCCCTTCCATCACAGGGGCAGATTCACATGTGCCCAAGGTGACATATATGGAGTGGTTCATTGTAATGTTGTTACAACAGGAGGCAGAAGAAACAAGCTTGTGGTCCATCAGTAGGGTTATGGACAGATTGTGGTTTATCCATTAATGGGAAACCTTAATGTGGTTAAAGTAAATGAATTAGATCTACAAGATTCATTAAATCTCATGAGCATAATGTGGAAGGAGATCAAAGGAAATGGAAGCTCTTGGTGTCTTTTGACACCACCAGTGGTGCCCCCGTCAACGGAAACAAATGCACAACCTTAAAGATGAGAGTTGTGTTTTATTAGGTGGACAAATCTGAGGACTTAGGCCCAGGATAACTGGGAAAACTGTTCCGAAGAGGAAGGAGGGAATGCAAGTTTTTGCAGCAATGCCAGACAGCTGGAACAGAAGTTTACTGTTCATAAAAGAAAACCAGATATCTCAAGCCAAGGAATTTAGCGTTTTTCTGTAAATAGGAAGATGCGAGGCAAGAGTCTGGGTTCACTGAAATCATTTCTTTGATGTGCACCTCAGCTGTAGGGGCCAGTATCCTGTTTTCTCATCCTGAATTTCCTCAAGCTGCACTGTTGGGACTGGCAGCCGTCTGATGATTCAGTGGTGGGTATTATGGCTCCATCCTAAGTTCCCTTAGGAACTTTTGCAAGAAAATCTCCATATTTGAAGTCTTTGATTTTATATTTTCTAGTTTATCTTTCTGTCTTGATCATCTATAACTGACTATTTAATAGAGTAATCAGTTTCTCTTTTCCACTATGTCTGCTGATAATAATGCCAACTCTGATCAATTCTATGTGCAAAATTCCCAAGAATACTGGACTACTTACTAAAATGTATTTAAGAATAAAAATTAAATGTAAACCCTTTATTAAGAAGGCACATTTGCCAGTTAGAATTTTAAGCTTTTAAATTAATTTTTAATGGGAAATCATGTAAATAACTCAAACATAAAAGGATACAGAAAAAGTCTGGCCTGCTCTTGTCTCCTGTCTCTTATCTACTCAGTTCTCATTGCTCCAACAGATAAAACTGTTATTATTTTCATATTATAATAGATTTTCAAGTCAATTAGAGAGATGAGATGGCTATGTGGTCCCAGTTAATTTATAGGGAAATTTATATAAACATATTTATGGAGAAGCTGGTACATGTAAAACAATGTGCCAGTCCAACATAAGACTCATTTTCTCCCACTGCAGAGCCTGTGATATAGTAAGAAAATCAACAAATTCAACTGTAATAAAAGATCCAATACAATCAGTTTGGGGTCCATCCCATTGTCAGAATCCATGACAGGTCACAAGTCTGCACTTGGTTCAGAAAACATGATCGCCATAACCATAACCATAAGAGATGTCCAAATAGAAGAACACAAAATCACATCTGATTTATTAAAGAGGAGATACATTTGCTATAGTGTGAAATGATGAGTAGGATGCTGGCATGGAAGGGAAAGGCATTACCGATGGAAGAAGCCACATTAGCAAGCATACGGAGGCTGGGAGAGCATGGGCACAACTGAACTCTAGGTACCTTGTTTTGGTTGAAGGGTAGTATATAGCTGACAGTTTGTTTATAGTTTGGGAAATAATGAGACAAGCCAGTAAAGTTTAATTTGAGACCATGTTACGGGAAATCCATAAATCCTGCGGTAGGCAGTTTGTGTTTAATGCCGTGTGTACAGGGAAGCTGTTGAAAGTTTTTGCACAGGCATGCTCATGGCTGGGCTCCAGAAAGAGTAATAATGTGGCAGGGTAAATTTGAACTGGAGAAACTGGTACATATAAAACAATATGCTAATCCAAGATGAGTAATGTTATAAAAAAAATGGTTCTCAAAAACATTGAGTTGGGACTGGATGAATATGTGTTGGGTTGACTGTAGTTGACACCTACTTTTTTATATATGTAATCATTAATAACATAGTATTTCAATCTCAAAAACATCCTAGTTTGGATAATGATGTATTCATCTGCTTCTCCCTAGTTGAGAGATTTTTACAGCATTCCAGGTACTTGAAATTCAGAACTGGACCTTCACACAAATATTTTTAAGACATAGGCATTAATCTTTATGATGCTTGGTAATAAGATATGTTGTTGTTTTTCAGTCACTGAGTCGTGTCTGATTCTTTTAGACCCTGTAACACACCAGGTCCTCTGTCCTCCCCTGTCTCCCAGAGTTTGCTCAAATTCTTGAGTCAGTGATGCTCTCTAACCATCTCATCCTTTGGTGCCCCCTTCTCCTTTTGCCTTCAGTCTTTCTCAGCATCCAGGCTTTTCCAATGAGTTGGCTCTTTGCATCAGGTGGCCAAAGTATTGGAGCTTCAGCTTCAGCCTCAGTCCTTCCAATGAATATTCAGGGTTGATTTCCTTTAGGATTGACTGGTTGGAACTCCTTGCTATCCAAGGGACTCTCAAGATACAAGGACAATAGAAAAGAGTCTTATCAAAAAATCAGTTTAGGGTTTTGAATCCATTAAGTAAGAGGGAGATTGGTAGCACCAAGAAACAAAATAGGGAAGTTAGGAGAAAGAGCAAGTTTACAGATAGTGTAAGAGACATTTTTTGGTGACCTACCCCAAACTTTCCCTCACCCACTTCTTTCTGGCTAGGAGAGACCTAAAATTGTTTAGTTATTCACCTTTTGCTGCATAACAATATTCTTAGGGAAAAGGAATCTAGATTAGCTCAGTTGGTAAAGAATCTGCCTGCAATACAGAAGACCCCAGTTCAATTCCTGGGTCAGGAAGAGCCCCTGAAGAATGGATAGGCTACGCCCTCCAGTATTCTTAGTCTTTCCTTGTGACTCAGCTGGAAAGAATCTGCCTGCAATGTGGGACACCTTGGTTCAATCCCTGGGTTGGGAAGATCCCCTGGAGAAGGGAAAGGCTACTCACTCTAGTATTCTGGCCTGGAGACTTCCATGAACTGTATAGTCCGTGGGGTCGCAAAGAGTTGGACATGACCGAGTGGTTTTCACTTTAAGCTAATCATAGTAATTCTTTAATCACTCCCAGTGATTGGTGTGGAAAGAGTATACACCCTAGTTCTGACCAGTGAGATGTGAGAGAAAGCCTAATGGGAGGGAACTTACATGAAAGTTCAAAGTAAAAAGTGAAAAAGAAGTCGCTCAGTCATGTCCGACTCTTTGCAACCCCACGGACTGTGTCCTACCACGCTCCTCCATCCGTGGGATTTTCCAGGCAAGGGTACTGGAGTGGGTTGCCATTTCCTTCTCCAGAGGATCTTCCTGACCCAGGGATCCAACCCGGGTCTCCTGCATTGTAGGCAGGCGCTTTACTGTCTGAGCCACCAGGGAAGTTATTAGTTCTTAAAAAAAAACATAAGAGAGAGATAGAATCTCTGTTCCTGCCTTCAGACATTGGTATGAAAACAAACAGTGCCTGAAGCTGCTTCTGTCATCTAGGATCAGAAGGGTGTGCCTAAAGATGTGCTGAGAAAGATGCAGTGATAAGATAGTGAGATGCAGGTGATACTACTGGGCCACTGAATTAATGTTTATGGAGCCTTCTTACCCCAGGACTTCTTGTTATATGAACTGGGGGATCCTCTTACTGTTAGAACATTTTCAATCATATCTTCTATTACGTGTAGCCCCCAAATTCTCCTGATTCAGAGGTAGGTACAGGGAAAGGTTAGGGAGGAAAGAAGTTTCGAGTTTGACTTCTGATTAAAGTCTGAAGCTGGAATAAGGACTTGATCATCTAAACTTCCATGGTGTTTATCTATCCTTCTCATCTCTTTTCCATTTCCAACCAGTACTATAGACATCAAAGTAGAGTCTCTCCCATGAGATTATAAACACTGCTAGATTATATTCAGTTTCAGATTCATGCTTTATTTTGCAATACAAAGACCAATTCTTATATAATGGAAGACCTTAATAAATATTTCTTCAGGTAATTAATGAATACCTTGAACAAAATTAAGTAAGGCACTTAGAGGATAGACTGTCCCAGGTGTCAAAAATGTGTTCTTTAGCAATATTACTGGGGTAGGCTATTAGTCAGAGATATTTGAGAGAAGGTTGTAGGTATATCTGCCATTTTATAGCATAAACTACATAGATAATCTTGGCATAGAAATTAATTGTTTTCTCAGGATGATTAATCAAAATGTGTAAAAGGCATTTTAATAACTAGACATACTTTTCTGGAGAAGTACAAGAAGCATAAGACTTCAGTTCAGTTCAGTTGAGTCGATCGGTCGTGTCCAACTCTTTGCGACCCCATGAATTGCAGCATGCCAGGCCTCCCTGTCCATCACCAAGCCCCGGAGTTCACCCAGACTCACATCCATCGAGTCAGTGATGCCATCCAGCCATCTCATCCTCTGACGTCCCCTTCTCCTCCTGCCCCCAATCCCTCCCAGCATCAGAGTCTTTTCCAATGAGTCAACTCTTCGCATAAGGTGGCCAAAGTACTGGAGTTTCAGCTTTAGCATCATTCCTTCCAAAGAAATCCCAGGGCTGATCTCCTTCAGAATAGACTGGTTGGATCTCCTTGCAGTCCAAGGGACTCTCAAGAGTCTTCTCCAACACCACAGTTCAAAAGCATCAATTCTTCGGCGTTCAGCCTTCTTCACAGTCCAACTCTCACATCCATACATGACCACAGGAAAAACCATAGCCTTGACTAGACGAACTTTTGTTGGCAAAGCAATGTCTCTGCTTTTGAATATGCTATCTAGGTTGGACATAACTTTCCTTCCAAGGAGTAAGCATCCTTTAATTTCATGGCTGCAGTCACCATCTGCACTGATTTTGGAGCCCAGAAAAATAAAGTCTGACACTGTTTCCACTGTTTCCCTATCTATTTCCCATGAAGTGATGGGACCGGGTCTCAATAAAATAGACACGAAGAACTTTAAAATCTGCTTCACTAGGAATGATGAGGATAAATAATCTAACATATGTTAAAGCACTGTGGGCTCTTTGGAAACTGCTATATGAATCAAATATAAATACTAATGATCCCTACTGGCAGTCTGCCAGCTCTTCAACAGAGTTACATTGATGCCTATGTTCCAAAAACATAATTTCAAAACAGAAAACTTTTATTCCAGAAAGTTAAAAAAAAAAAAAAAAAACATAGAATCACAAACAATGGTTATTTCTTTGTTATTGTTGTTGTTCAGTCACTAAGTGGTGTCCAACTCTTTGGGACCCCGTGAACTCCAGCACACCAAGCATCCCTGTCCTTCAGTACCTCCCAGAGTTTGCACAGACTCATGCTCATTGAGTCGGTGATGCCATCCAACAATCTCATCCTCTGTCACCTTCTTCTCCTGCCTTCACTCTTTCTCTGTATCAGGGTCTTTTCGAATGAGTCAGCTCTTCACATCAGGTGGCCAAAGTATTTGAGCTTCAGCATCAGTCCCTTCAATGAATTGTCAGGGTTGATTTCCTTTAGGATTGACTGCTTTGATCTCCTTGCAGTCCAAGGAACTCTGAAGAGTCTTCTCCAGCACCATAGTTTAAAAGCATCATTGTTTAGTGCTTAGCCTTCTTCATGGTCCAACTCTCACATCTCTACATGATTCCTTGAAAAACAATAGCTTTGACTTATGGACTTTATGACAAACTGATGTCTCTGCTTTTTAATACGGTACCTAGGTTTCTCATAGCTTGTCATCCAAGGAGCAAGCATCTTTTAATTTCATGGCTGCAGTTAATGTCCACAGTGATTTTTGAGCCCAAGAAAATAAAATCTGTCACTGTTTCCACTTTTTCCCAGTCTGTTTGCCATGAAGCAGTGGGACCAGATGCCAAGATCTTAGTTGTTTGAATGCTGAGTTTTAAGCCAGTTTTTTTACTCTTCTCTTTCACCCTCATCAAGAGGCTCTTTAATTTCTCTTCACTTTCTGCCATTAGAGTGGCATCATCTACATATCTGAGGTTGTTGAAATTCCTCCCAGCAATCTTGATTCCAGCTTATGAGTAATCCACCCTGGCATTTCTCATGATGTACTCTGCATAGAAGTTAAATAAGCATAATGACAATACATAGCCTTGACATACTCCTTTTCCAATTTTGAATCTGTCCATTGTTCCATGTCTGGTTCTAACAGTGGCTTCTTGACCTGCATACAGTATTCTCAGGAGACAGATAAACTGGTCCAGTATTCCCATCTCTTTAAGAATTTTCCACAGTTTGTTGTGATCTATATAGTCAAAGGCTTTAGTGTAGTCAATGAAACAGAAGTAGATATTTTTTCTGGAATTCCCTTGCTTTTTCTATAATCCAATGGATGTTGGAAATTTGATGTCTGGTTCCTCTGCCTTTTCTAAATCCAGCTTGAACATCTGGAAGTTCTCAGTTCATGTACTGTTGAAGCCATCCTTGAAGGATTTTGAGCTTTACTTTGCTGGCCTATGAAATGAGTACAATTGTATGATAGTTTGAATATTCTTTGGCATTACCTTTCTTTGGGATTGGAAGGAAAACTGATCTTTTCCAGTCCTGTGGCCAGTTTTCCAAATTTGCTTGCATATTGAGTGCAACACATTAACAGCATCATCTTTCAGGATTTAAAATAGCTCAGCTGGAATTCCTTCACCTCCACTAGCTTTGTTTGTAGTGATGCTTCCTAAGGCCCACTTGATTTCATGCTCCAGGATGTTTGGCTCTAGGTGAATGATCACAGCATCATGGTTATCTGGGTCATTAAGATCTTTTTTGTATAGTTCTTCTGTGTATTTTTGCCACCTCTTCTTAATATCTTCTGCTTCTCTTAGGTCCATACCATTTCTGTCCTTTATTGTGCCCAACTTTGCATGAAATGTTCCCTTGGTATCTAATTTTCTTGAAGAGATCTCTAGTCTTTCCCATTTTATTATTTTCCTCTATTTCTTTGCATTGATTACTGAGGAGGGCTTTCTTATCTCTCCTTGCTATTCTTTTTAACTCTCTAGCCCCAACAGAGATTGAGCCAGACCTGCCTTTGAGTGTTTAAGTGTTTTCTGCAGATGCACAGGTCAGCAGTAGCCTGCCACATAGACAGGGGCTCTGGCTGCAGCAGACCTGGGTCACGAAGCATTATTCACCATAGAGCTGCCGAGCAGACAACCCACAAACTGCAGACAAGTATACCAAAGGAATTCTCACACTGAATTTTCTGGAACTGAAAGTCCTAGGAACCACAACAGATTTCCCAACCTGGGGATCTGGCAAAGGGACTGAGAACCCCCAGGGAATTTAACCTGGGAAGCCAGTAGGATTTGATTACAGAACTTCCACAGGACTGCAGAAACAGACTCTTGGAAGGCACAAACAAAATCTTGTATGCACCAGGACCCAGGAGAAAGGAGCAGTGACCCCACAAGAGACTGAGCCAGACTTGCCTGTGAGTGTCCAGGAGTCTCTGGTGGAGGCATGGATTGACAGTTTGGCCTCCAGCCAAACGACAGGCAGGGAACACAGGTCCACCCATCAATAGAAAATTGGATTAAAGATTTACTGAGCATGGCCCCACCCATCAGAACCCAGTCCCCAGCCCCAATCAGTCTCTCCCACCATGAAGCTTCCATAAGCCTCTTATCCTTTTCCATCAGAGGGCAGGCAGAATGAAAACCACAATCACAGAAAACTAACCAAACTGATGACATGGACCACAGCCTCGTCTAACTCAATGAAACTATGAACCATGCCATGTTGGGCCACCGAAGATGGATGGGTCATGGTGGAGAGTTCTGACAAAACATGGAGAAGGGAATGCCAAACCACTTCAGTATTCTTGCCTTGAGAACCCCATGGACAGTATGAAAAGACAAAAGGATAGGATTCTGAAAGATGAACTCTCCAGGTCAGTAGGTGCCCAATATGCTACTGGAGAAATAACTCTAGAAACAATGAAGAGATGAAGCCAAAGTGAAAACAATGCCCAGTTGTGGATGTGACTGGTGATGGAAGTAAAGTCTGATGCTCTAAAGAACAATATTGCATAGGAACCTGGAATGTTAGGTCCATGACTCAAGGTAAATTGAAAGTGGTCAAACAGGAGATGGCAAGGGTGAGCGTCAACATTTTAGGTATCAGTGAACTGAAATGGACCAGAATGGGTGAATTTAATTCAGATGACCATTATATCTACTACTGTAGGCAGGATTCCCTTAGAAGAAGTAGAGTAGCCATCATAGTCAACAAAAGAGTCTGAAACACAGTACTTGGGTGCAGTCTCAAAAATGACAGAATGATCTCTGTCCGTTTCGAAGGCAAACCATTCAGTATCACAGTAAGTCAAATCTATGCTCCAACACTAATACTAAGAAGCTGAATTTGAATGGTTCTATGAAGATGACCTGTAAGAACTTCTAGAACTAACACCAAAAAAAAAAAAAAAAAAGTACTTTTCATCATAGGGGACTGGAATGCAAAAGTAGGAAGTCAAGAGATACCTGGAGTAACAGGCAAATTTGGCCTTGGAGTACAAAATGAAATAGGGCAAAAGCTAACAGAGTTTTGCCAAGAGCGCACCAGTCATAGCGAACACCCTCTTCCAACAACACAGGAGACAACTCTACACATGAACATCACCAGATGGTCAATACCGAAATCAGATTGATTATATTCTTTGCAGTCGGAGATGGAGAAGCTCTATACAGTCAGCAAAATCAAGACTGGGAGCTGACTGTGGCTCAGATAATGAACTCCTTATTGCCAAATGCAGACTTAAATTGAAGAAAGTAGGGAAAACCACTAGACCATTCAGGTATGACCTAAATCAAATCCCTTTTAATTTTACAGTGGAAGTGACAAATAGATTCAAGGGATTAGATCTGATAGAGTGCCTGAAGAACTATAGATGGAGGTTCGTGACATTGTACAGGAGGCAGGAGTCAAGACCATCCCTAAGAAAAAGAAATGCAAAAAGGCAAAATGGTTGTCTGAAGAAGCCTTACAAATAGCTGAGGAAAGAAGAGAAGTGAAAGGCAAAGGAGAAAAGGAAAGATATACCCATCTGAATGCAGAGGCCACATGGAGAAGTACAGAGGATGCCAGCTGATAGCCAGCATCAAAGCCTCATACATATGGGTGAAG
Source organism: Bos taurus (assembly GCF_002263795.3). Classification (NCBI taxonomy): domain Eukaryota; kingdom Metazoa; phylum Chordata; class Mammalia; order Artiodactyla; family Bovidae; genus Bos; species Bos taurus. Next base: position 22,342,784 of record NC_037336.1, on the reverse strand, counting down.
CTGTTTGGACCCTCTTGCCTAGCCCAGTCACCAACTAAATGCAGCCACATGGATAAATCCAGATGAGATTAACGGAAGAGGTATCCTGTGAATCCACAGAATTGTAAAAAAAAAAAGTCATTATTCTTTTAAGCCACAAAATTTGGAGTGGTTTAGTATGTAGTAATAGATAGCTGATACAGAGAGTATTCATTACATCCTGCTAGAGAAAAGGTCAGCCAAGGAGAGATGAAATACTGGTCATCCTTCAGATTTACCCCATGGTAATTGTGAACTATGATCACTACATGTATGTTTTATATGCGGTTAGATGAGATGGTATCAGAAGCTGGACATACCAAATCAAGGAATATTAAACTCCGGCTTGGCTTGTTTTAATGCAGTTTTTAATGCAATGTTTATTGTTATTAACAGTAATAATGCACCAATTAAAAGCTTTTAATGCATTCCAGACTAATACTAAATCAAATGAGATACCAAGATACCAGAGAAAAACCATGACTCTCCCAGGAAAAGAGAACATCTGGTTATATTAGCCATAATCCAAAAGGAAATTTTGATCATCAAAGAATCAGGGTTCTACCAGTGCTATGCAAAATTCAAACAGGAAGATCTTGAAACTCCTCAAAATCCTGCTGGTCCCAAACTGGGCACAAGGGAAAATGTTGTTTCTCATTGTTCCTGGACAATAACAGTTAAAATATGGCTCTATGAACTTTCATCTGCATGGTGAAAAAAATGTAAATTCTCTTAATAGTAAATATATTTAGGTTTGTCCTTCATGAGATGATTGGTTTTTGAAATCCATGATAATATCCTCTCCCACTGAACCCTTCAGAGCACTAGAGCATATGTGAGTTCAAAGTCTTCCTGCGCCCACACTGAGAACTGTTGAAGGCATTTTGATATACTCCTTATCACATTTATGAAATTGAAAACTTTTCTTATGCTTTCTTTCCTTGTCCTAGAATGTTGTACCAAAATGGAAAGTTAGAGACCCAAATTGATTTTTGAAAGGTAGAAGAGAAAGTGTCATGTCCTAAGGCTGTTTATAATTCCATTTTCTCTAAGTACATGAGCTTTCTATCTGTGCAGTAGCTGACTTTCAAAAAGACAGAAAGGTTTTGAAACTGCTTCTGCCTAGGAAAGAATGTTAAGAAACTGGTTTTCTCCAGTGTCCTGGCTAAGTACATGAACACGCAGTGACATGTGCACACAGACACACTTAGACACACCCACACATTTTTCAGATGAGTATTTGGAGGGTAGTTAGTAAGATCTTTTTCGCTTGAGGCTGCCATCAGATTTTGGAAATGTAACTGCTAATATGATCTGCGTCCTAAGTGTAGTGTTTCTGGCAAATGTAAGTCATCAGGAAGGCAAAGTGCAGCACCCTGCACATAATGGGATTGTGCAGATAAAAGCCCACTCTGCCTGCGATTCGGAGAAGGCAATGGCACCCCACTCTAGTACTCTTGCCTGGAAACTCCCATGGACGGAGGAGCCTGGTTGCAGTCCATGGGGTCGCCAAGAGCAGGACATGACTGAGCGACTTCACTTTCACTTTTCACTTTCATGCACTGGAGAAGGAAATGGAGGCCCACTCCAGTGTTCTTGCGTGGAGAATCCCAGGGATGAGGGAGCCTGGTGGGCTGCGGTCTATGGGGTCGCACAGAGTCAGACACGACTGAAGCGACTTAGTAGCAGCAGCAGCAGCATGCCTGCGATCATGAGAGCAAAGGGAGTGGGCATCCCCAGCTCAACCAACCACTCTCACCTCTGTGAAAGCCTCTATCATAGAAGTCTTTTATCCCCCCCAAAGCATTGTTTTTTAGACTTTTATTTTCTTGATTCTTTTTCTGAACTGAATGATGTGAAAGTTTCTTTGTAGTAATTAATTTGGTGAGTATCACAATGTATTCACATGTAGGACTGTGTAGAAATTTCTATTTGACATAAGTCTTGGCATTTGCAATTTGAACTTTTTCTTATACTTTTGTAAATCTAAGTATTCTTTAAATACACTTACATAAACACACACACACACACAGTCTCACATATACTCGGGGAAATAGTTCCTGAACATTAAAAACTACTGATATCACTGTTGAAATTCAAACTATTCAGTGTTTCAGAATCCTTCATATGATCAACTTAAATTCTTATACAGAGATAAAATTTGACTTAAATTAGACAAAGGAAAGGGGAAGATAAAGATGACAAAAGATAAGGCCTGGAATTCAAAACCCATGACTAGATTCAGTAGTTAAATTGGAAGAAGATCATCAAGTAGATAAAAATCCTCAGGGGGAAAAAAAATACAAAAATGAGTTTTTTAAACCTAGAAGAGGGACTGGTGTGGTCACAATGATAATAAACCAGATTGGGACAGTCACTACCAGTTACTGACAGAATCAAGGGATGATTTAACCTTTCTCAGAGGAATATTAGAAAAATCCTTTTTTTCTGTAGGAAACATGTTCTTTTATCAACAGATTAGAAATATCACAAGCCACAGTCTATTAAATAGATCGTCCCTTGGCTCTCATTTAGTTCTAGTACCAATTTCCTCTGTATATCTGAACAAAGATGGAATTCCCGATGCATGTCCGCCCTCAGCACGTGGAATCTGTGTTATTTATTCACAGTGAGAGCCATCCTGGGTACACCGGAATGTACAACAACCTGACAGCCTGCAAGCCGCACACATATGTTTTGAGGGATTCTTTTTTTAGACTTCTTTTTTTCCAATTATTTTTGGCTGTTCTGCATGCCCTATAAGATCTTAGTTCCCTGACCAGGGAATAAATCTATGCCCCCTGCAGTCGAAGCGTGGGGTCTTATCCACTGAGTCTCCAGGGAAGTCCCACACACATACGTTTTTGAGATGCTAAATCAGGTTCCACTATGTATAAGCTTCTTTGGTTGCAATGGCCACAGCAATGATTTGTTAGGGCTTTGCATCCCATTTGTTTAGGCCACTATTCTCGTTTGCACACACACACACTACCTGCCCCTCTCCAAACTACCCTCTGAAATATTATGACTCCATTTTATATGCACAGGTGTCAGGCTCAAATTGGAAGTGTATGTTTTTCTATTTTGTACCAACAATGTCAATGATTGCCTGCCTACTCACCTCCCAACCTAAGGAAAACTGCCCCCTCCGCTGTTCCTCTTGCATCGCTGGCCACACACACCCAGTGTGCAGAGATTCATTCTCTACCCCCATCCCAAACCCCTCACTCTGGTCACACACAATAGCTTGGTCCTGACACACTTAACTAACCAAGGGCCCTCCAATGAGTAGGCTTGCCAGCAACCAGCGACACACCCTGGAATGAAGTGCTTGCCTCAGTCAATCACATGGCTGCTCTCAGGAAACAAAGAGAGTCAGTCACAGGAGTAGCCGGAGCTGTAAAGTCATGATCACAGCCAACTTCATGGCCTGCGATCTGTGTAGCTACCCAGGACTCTAAGCTTAGCAAGGTCCCACCCTTGATTTAATGTTCTGCTCTTGGTGTCTTGAAATTTTTTTCCTTCTTTCTTTTTTTATTTTTTATTAATTTTTACTGAGATATGGTTGCTTTATAGTGTTGTGATGTTAGTTTTTACTGTACAGCAAAGAGAATCAGCTACACATATACATATATTCCCTCCTTTTTGAATTTCATTCCCATTTAGGTCACCATAGAGCACGGAGTAGAGCTCCCAATTCTATACAGTAGAGTCTCATTAGTTATCTATTTTGTGCATAGTATCAATAGTGTATATATGTCAATCCCAATCTCCTAATTCATCTCACCTCCCCTTTTCCCGCCTTTAGTGTCCATATTTGCGTGTCTCTATTTCTATTTTGGAAATAAGATCATCTATATCATTTTCCTAGATTCCGTATATATGCATTGATACATGATATTTGATTCTCTCTTTCAAACTGACTTCATTCTGTATCTCAGTTTCTAGCTCCACCCACATTTATGCAAATGATATGATTTCATTCCTTTTTATGACTAATATTCCACTGTCTATATGTCCCACATCTTCTTTACCCTTGTTGCTTTAAACTGACACTTAGGTTGCTTTCATGTCCTGGCTATTGTAAATAGTGTGGCAGTGAATATTGGGATGCATGTGTTTTCTGAATTGGCATCTTGACATTTTTAATAATTAAATTCTTGACAACGATTTTAGCAGGGACCCTGCGTATTCATTTCCCAGTGGACCCCACAAATTATATAGTCAGTCCCAGTCGTGACATGGAAATTAGAGCATCAAATCTCAGATGGAAGAATGGGCTCTAAGAGAAATTTAAGACATTATCAATTTTATAATTTATTTTTATTTTATAAAAATAGAACAAAACTCTTATTTTTATAATGCCAATTTCCGAAAACAAAACACAACACTCTTTTGTTGCTGCTAGGTTACAAAGGAAATACAAAGCTCCCCAGCTGGAGTTTTCTTTCTCCTAATCGCAAGAGCCATGTTAGGATTTCTGGGGGAAGTGTGAATGAGATGTTTATGAAAAGCTGGCCTTAGTTTAAAGGGTTGAGAGATACTGGAACAGAGAGAACTGGGCAGTGATGATGAGCCCAGTGAGAATCTGAGGATCCAAGTGGGGAAGTGGACCAAGGAACAGAGAAAGCTGCAGTGATGGAGCTCATCTGTGAGTTCAGGCCGTTTCTAATAATGCCCTTTAATCCGAGCACATAGCCCATCTGCAGGTATCTGAGATCTCCCCTTGCCCATCTGCTGCTCCTTATAGAGAAGAAAATACAAGTTTGCTAGGTGCTTTTAAAATGCGGGCCCTCGTTTCTTTCTCATATATAGACAATTAGTAAGGGCTTGGATTTCAAATCAAATATTTTTTGTTAGCACCTAATTGATGTAATGATAACATTGATATCCCAGCTCTAGAGAGATTAACCTAGAGGTTCAGATGCCCTTTCATATCTAAAACACTCTCCTTCTCCTCTCCCTAGCTCTAGGAATGATTTTAAGAGACAACTACATGATTTGAGGAGAAAACTTTCTTTTGCTAAAGGGCCACGAACCACTTTCCATCTCCTCTTAATATTAATTGAATGAAATTCTGAAGGCTTTGGGAAAACAGCTCTTCACCTCAAAGTAAAAAAATAGTCTCAAAGAGAAACAATCTCTAGGGCTTTTAGTCATTCCAGACAATCTGTTAATGTGATAATTGAGAATTGCCAGAAAGTGTGGGAGATTTTCTTAATGTCAAAATATGTGGGACATTTTATGTTTGATTTAGAATCTGTACCCACATCTCTGTGGGTACAGAATGCAATGGAGAGGGTGGGGAAGGGATAACTGGGAGCTGGGGGGTTGTCGATGCAAACTATTATATATAGGGTAGATAAACAATAAGATTCTACTGTATAGCACAGGGAACTATATTCAACATCCTGAAATAAACCTTGATGCAAAAGAATATGAAAAAGAATGTCCATACGTATAACTGAATCACTTTGCTGTACAGCACAACATAGTAAATCAACTATACCTCATTAAAAAACAACAACAACTACTACTTTGGGAACCAGCACAGAATGAAAGTTTAAATACCACACCAGCAATTTCCAGTTGTTCTGTTTATTTCAGTTCTAAACACCCTTCTTTGTCCCTTTCACCAATCTGGAAAATTTTCTGTACAGAAAATATATAGTTTTTCAATCGCAGTGACTTAAAATGTTATTTTGAGAAACTTCAGAATTTTCTGACACCTCTTGAAATAGCAAAAGACCCCCAAGGTGCTGCAAATCCAAATAATGAAAAGCATTAAAAATAGCAAGGAAAAGTCACCTGAAGCAACCAGGAATGAAATTTCACTCTTCTATGGAGTGTGTGTACACACACATCATCTTCAGGTACTCACACCCCCATGATTGACCTCAACCAAAAAGTTTATCTTTCCAGAATTTTGAAACACTTTAATAATATTCTCATTACATAGTACTGGTAATGATTTCTTTTATAGCATAAAAGGAATGGAAGGTTTTTGAATTTCAGATCCTGGGAGATAACAATAATAGAAGTGTCTGAATAATTATGAAGAACTGAAGCAAAGAAAGGAAAGTTTGCTTTTTCCTCTGCCCATTCAGAAACTATAGCATTTTAACTACTTTAAAAAAAAGAAAAAGAGGAACCAGCATTATTAGAAAGAGGCAAGGGAAAAGTGGGTGATTTTTAAAACAACTTCTGCATGGTCTGAATCATTCTAAATTATTCTAAAATAATTTTAAATTTTGGCTGTCTTTTGGTCTTGCTCTGGAGATATGGGGATCTCTTGGTTTCTCATGAAGAAAAGGTCATTGTTAAAACTTATAGTCTTAGCCTTCGGGTGAAAGTTGGAAATAATCTAGACCAGTGGTTCTCAAAGCATGGTTCCTGAACCAGCAGCATCAGTATTACCTGAGAACACTAAAAATGCAAATTCTGTCAACTGAACTTCAATAAAATAAATTTTAAAAAATAATTTTATCTCTCTATTCTTAAAAAAAAAAAGAAGAAGAAGAATTCTGAGCATCTTCTCTGGACACACAGAATCAGAAACTAGGGGCGTAGGACCCAGCAACCTGCAATTGGCCAAGCCCTCAAAGTTTGAGAACCGCTGGTTTAGACCACCTCTCCAGCCACTGAAGAATTCTCCACCATGGCAATCCTGAAAGAAGCTCATCCACACGTGTGCCAGCATCGGTCAACTGCCCCTATCAAAGCCTAGCATATTAAGAGTAGACACAATGTATTGTAATGATAATAATAACAATTAAATATAAACATAATAAACATCCCCACTCTCATCGTCTTCATCATCACCATCCACCCACTGCTTATGAATCTCCACTGTCAGTCAGCTTGCTAGCTATTGACACTCCATTCTTTTAGGATATACCTAACTATCCAACCAGTCCATTCTGAAGGAGATCAGCCCTGGGATTTCTTTGGAAGGAATGATGCTAAAGCTGAAACTCCAGTACTTTGGCCACCTCATGTGAAGAGTTGACTCATTGGAAAAGACTCTGATGCTGGGAGGGATTGGGGGCAGGAGGAGATGGGGATGAAAGAGGAGGAGATGGCTGGATGGCATCACTGACTCGATGGACGTGAGTCTGAGAGAACTCCGGGAATTGGTGATGGACAGGGAGGCCTGGCGTGCTGCGATTCATGGGGTCACAAAGAGTCGGACACGACTGAGCGACTGAACTGAACTATTAGAACAGTCTTTCATATTTAGTTAAAAATTTACCCCTTTGTAAGTTATCCATTGACCCTGATTTTGTCTTTTTCAATGAGAGGCATCAAATTCTTCAGCCCTTTACTGTGACTTTTTGGGTACATTTTATCTTTTTATTTATTTTTAATCAGAGTATAGTTGATTTGCAATGTTTCAGGTGTACAGCAAAGTGATTCAGTTATACATATATTTCCTTTTTCATCTTCTTTTCCATGATAGGTTATTACAAGATATTGAGTATAGTTCCCTGTGCTATACAATAGGTCCTTCTTGTTTATTTTAAATGTAGTAGTATCTGTTAATGTATCTGTTAACCCTGAATTACCAATTTATCCCTTCCCTAACTTTCCCCTTTGGTAATGATTTTTATTTTTATTTTATATTGGAGTACAGTTTACTTACAGTGTTGTGTTAGTTTCAGGTGAGGTGTACAACAAAGTGACTCAGTTATACGCATACATATGTCTATTCCTTTTCAGATTCTTTTCCCATATAGGTCATTACAGAATGTTTAGCAGAGTTCCATCTGATACACAGTATGTCCTTTAATTATCTGCTGGATATATAGTAGCATGTCTGTTATCCTCAACTTCTAATTTATCCCTTCCCCCTTCCCCTTAGGTCACCATAAGTTTGTTTTCTATGTCTGTGAGTCCGTTTCTGTTTTGTAAATAAGTTCCCTTGTACCATTTTTTAACATTCCATGTATAAGTGATATTATATGACATTTGTCTTTGCATGACCTCAGTTAGTATGACAATCTCGAGGGCAATTCATGTTGATGCAAATGGCATTATTTCATCCTTTGGGGGGGACTAAGTAATATTCTGTTGTATGTGTATATACCACATCTTCCTTATCCATTTGTATGTTGATGGACACTTAGGTTTCTTCCATGTCCTGTGTGTGCTAAATCACGTCAGTCATGTCCATCTCTATGTGACCGTACAGACCATAGCCAGCCAGGCTCCTCTGTCCATGGGATTCTCCAGGCAAGAATACTGGAGTGGGTTGCTATGCCGTTTCTCCAGGGGATCTTCTTAACCCAGGGATCGAACCCACATCTCCTGTATTTCTTGCATCTCAGGTAGATTCTTTGTCCAGTGAGCCATCTGTCTCAGCTACTGTAAGTACTGCTGCTATGAACATTGGGATGCATGTATCTTTTCTATTTAGAGTTTTAGTCTTTTCTGGATATATGTCCAGGAGTGGGTTTGCTGGATCATATAGTAAACTATTACGTTTTAAATGTTTTTACAGAAGAGGCATATAATATGAGAGATTAGAATCATAAGGCCTCATCAGTTTTGAGCCCCTTCATTTTATACAAGAAAAATCTCAAACCCCAAACAGCTAAATAGATTGTAAGCTACTCTCCATATTTATCACTGTCTTTTTTTCTCTAGCCTAAGCTTCCAGACGTCTCAACCTTTCCCCAGTTGGTATGATATGCAGGATCTTCACCCTTTCTTCACTGTTTTCTGAACATGCTCCTGTTGTTCCATATCTCTTTAACATGCAGATTCCAGAATCTCACTCAAAACTCAAAATGTCGTTTGACTGTCTCAGAGTGCCTTGAAATGTTTCTTGCCACGATTTGGGGCTTTTTCTTCTTTGAATGTTACTTAAAGACTGTGTTTACTTTTTTCCCCCAGCTTTATTGAGACATAATTGACAAGCAAAAAAATTGCGTGTGCATGGTGTGTACAGCATGACAATGAGAAGGCCAAGACCTGATTCACCTCACAAATGTCACTCACGTTCACTCTGACTTATCTTCCCGGGGCCACACTATTTACCAGTGTAACCATGCATCTCCTTTTCCACCATCAGATCAGGTATGTTATGAAATTTCTGCCCATTGTTTTTACTGAAATTAAGATATGCTATACTTTTTTTAGCATTTCTTGGTAAACGCATCAGTAGGAAATGGCACCCCACTCTAGAATTCTTGCCTGGAAAATTCCATGGGCAGAGGAGCCTGGCTATAGTCCACGGAACTGTAAAGAGTCAGACATGACTCTGCTACTAAGCAAATTTACCTAACATGTTAATGGAATAAATTCAGAACAGTTTATTGATTTAAAATTTATTTGATTGAAGTGCAGTTGGTTTACAGTGTGTTAATTTCTGCTATACAGCAAAGTGATTAGGTTATACGTACAAATATGTAGATCTGTGTTATTTTTCATATTCTTTTCCATTATGGTTTATCACAGGATATTGACCATAGCTCCCTGTGCTATTCAGTAGGACTTTGTCGTTTTATATAATAGTTTGCATCTATTAATCTCAGACTCCCAGTCCATCCACCCCCTCTTCCTTGGCAACCGCAAGTCTACAGAACAACTTACTGTTTCAATGGAATGCACCTTGACTACAGTTTTTCATTATATTCTTTTCTCACAAAACTGTTCTATACATTTCCTGAGGCTTGATGTCAAGCCCTGATAATTACTAATTGCAGTTTCTGAGATTTTTCCATTTTCATACCCTTTTGAAAACTGGAGATATTTGCCCATCTCTAGTCTCCTGGACACATTTTTCCATACTCTACAACTTCTCAACTGTGAATGAAAATACCTCTGAGGTGGTAATCTAAGCCATTTAATTTGGCTACAATATTATTTTTCTAGGTCTGAAGAATAGACTTGATTCAAAGAATTGATGGGGTCTTTTATTATCACCTCTCTTATCTTGATTTCCAGTTTTCTCTTAGTCATGTCTTGCCATTTCTAATTTAGAAAAATATTCCATTTTCTGGGAAAGATAGTCACAAAATGACAATTCTCTCTTCTCTCTGAAAATGTTATCCCATCTTAGACAAAACATAACCAGAATGGCATTGCTAAGTGGTTAGGGGCTCAAACTTGAGGTCAGCAAAATAGGGCTTGGTTGAAAAGCCTATATTCTGAGCCAACTGAGACAAGGACTCCCCCCAAAATGAAACCTATGGAAAAGAGAACTGTCATCTGTGTGATTAATGTTGGAGCTGATGTATCTAGCAGCCAGGGAGCTGGAACTGTGCCCCAGGATTTGGGAGATGCTCCCCATCAGTCACGGGCAGCTCTGGACCACTGCAGGCCTTCTCCAAGAGGACAGCACCTTTGCTTCTAGGTTACCTCAAGGCTCAGAGAGTCTGAGAGCATCGCTTGCAAAGGCAGCTCTCCCAAGAGAGAAGTTGGGCTAGTTAGCACAGTTTCTCCTTCTAGGCCCACTAATCAGCTCTTTGGTCCTTCACCACCACTGTGGAGGTGGGGGTTGAGAGAGACGGGGAAAAGCCAAGATTAAAGGATGTTCCTCCGCATGCAAGACACGTAAGGAAGGAGTAAGTGTCCTTCACTGGTTTGAAAGCGCTGCTCCACTGTTTAACAGTATATGATATCGCTGAAGCAGCTTTACCTTTTTGCACTTGCTTCCTCCTCTTTAAAGTGAAAGGAATAGCAACACACCCTGAGACTTCGTGGTTTGTACTGCCCAACATATATCAAGTGCTTTTTTAAAAAAGATGTTTATTTGGCTATGTTGGGTCTCAGTTGCACCATGCAAGCTCTCTAGTTGTGGCATGGAGGCTTAGTTGCTCCATGATATGTAGGACCTTAATTCCCCACCGAGGATTGAACCTTTATCCCCATGTTGCAAGGTGGATTCTTTAACCACTGGACCACCAGGGATGTCCCTATCAAGTGCTTTAAGTAACATAATCTCACCCTCAAGTCTCTGCTCACTTTGGTCTTTGACTTCCCGGTGTTATTCCTAACAGTTAGGAATGGTTTCTACTTGCCTTTATTTATTTATTTTTTTTTCTTGCTACCCACCCCATGTTGGACTTCTGTCCTTTGAAAGCCTGAGCTTATCAGAGAGCTCCCCATATAGCCATGATTGTTTCTCCTGATGTCCATCACGCCTACCTGCATCTCTTTTTGAATCATCTGGATGTATAGTCAGAATTTCACTGCTCAGGATCTTTGATCTTCGTGAGTCATTTTTCTCTTTGTGTCTCTGGCTGTTGGCATATACTTATTCTTCCTGGAACTTTTGAAGTCAACTATTCAGTTGGTCTGGAATGTATGTCCAGAAATGTCCAGCGCTTCATTCCTTTCTTCTGTGAGCTCCAGGATGACATGGTCTCTTTTCCCTGTTTCTGACACTCCCACATTGCTACCAAGTTCTCCTTTGTTGGTCAGAGTTAAATCCTAGGAGGCATATCATGGTTTCTCTTACTTTATGACATTTTGCTTGAGGGCCTAGAATTTAAATTAATAATTCTGGTTGGAAATAATTTATACAGCCTTGAGCTGTTGAAATGTCTAATATTCACTCATTGTTTAGATTTTTATCATATTTCTTCTCTTATCCTGCCTGCCACCTACGTTCCTTTAAAAAATTCTGTAAGTATCTTATAATTCATCTCCATATTCATCCGTCACTTTTAATGGCCTATTTTTCAAATAAATAAACACTTGTAAGAAGATGAGTTTTCTAGCAAATAGACTTAGTATTCCCCCAAAAGTATGATGATTGATAGAAACTTTTTAAAAGTTAAAAATCTCTTTTGTTCATATTTATAAAAATATATATTTTTTCTAAAATGAATATCCTTAGAGGGAAACACTATTAGGAAGAGAAAAGAAAACCTGTTTATTGTTAAGAAAAATGGACAAATTTTTTTTTCAAGCAAAAGATAAAAGTGTTCAAGGACATTGTAAATGTACTAATTTAATGTTTGTACATCTTTGTTTTCATTGCTTTAAATAGTCATTAAGCTTACGGCAAGGATCATGTTATTTAGGAGAAGTGTGAAATGGCATAATGGAAGGACTATTGTTTTATTATATGTTCAGTACTTCGCACAGATTAAGTGGTGTAACCTAACATTTTTGGGGGGCGAGATAGTCCATTGAAAAGATGATGAACTCTCTGCCCTGAAAAAGTACTTATGTAATTGCATATAAAATTTTTCATAAAATTCCAGCTCCCTCAGAAACCATTTGAGCAGTTACTCTGTGCCAGATACTTAGCTTATGTGTTGATTTTTCATTATTTGAGAAGTTGTTCTACTAATCTGTGGGATTCAAACTGTGAACCAGAAAAGTAGCTGGTTAGTATTATACTTTAGATTTGCATAGTCATTTGCCACACAGGACACAGCTATTTGGGAGTACACTTGGGAGTAATTCAAATGTCTGAATCATGCAGCTTTCTCCATTTTGCCGTTGGTTTTACTGTTCCTTTTTCCAAATGAAAAAAACTTCACAGGTGGCAAGAATATTGGATGATTTAAAGAACTCAGCTCTTCTAGCACTTGGGTGCTTACTAAGTAGTAAAGAACTAATCAGAATTCAAATGGACCACACAGGCAGAAATACCCACCAGGGCATTTAGAAAGCATTCTATCCCCTCAGTCTGTTTAAACATCTCTCCTTTTCTTCCTGCCTCTTTCCTACACTATTTTATGTATTAAAAAGTCCCTGGGAAGCTTTTCTCCTGCTGGTTGGGGGAGTCCATTCAGGAATGATCTGTTTACAGAAATAACTGTGCTGTTTCAGCATCAGTGATCTTTTGACAGTGGAGAATGCTATATCAGGGCCCAGGGGTTAAAATATGTTGCTCCCACAGGGTTGCAGGCATCTATAGCTGACCGAATAGGATGCAGGAGAGCCATGAGAAAGTGCCACTCCTAGCAGGGGACAAAGAGCCTGCCCTGCTCCTTCAATAAAGAGAGTACACCTGGGTCCCAAGAGCCTTGACTTGGGTTGGGAGAAAGCGCAGTGTTTGCACCAACGAGCAAATCTCTGCATGTTAGAGGGGTGCAATTTGCTGAGGGCCATGACACCCCATCATTTCCTCTGACCATCAGCCAGTGATTTCATAGTTAGACTCTCCACTCTCCAGCCTCCTTGGGAGTTGGCCATCAAGCTCCTTGGAAGACAGTTCTTAACTTAGAGGCACCCCACAGGCTGAAACATTCCCTGGCACATGATGATGGGAAAATATCCCTAGAGGTGGCATCTTTTCAGTCAGTGGAATCATCAGTAAACTGGAACAACTTAATGCTGGTTGCGGTTTCTCCTGGTGAACAGAGATGTTCAAGACAAAGTCAGGAGATTGCCCTTCTTATTTCTGTCAATCAAAGATGCATCACTTGCTTGGCACGAGTTATATCAGGAAGTCGTGGGGCTACACAGTCTTCCACTTTTTGGCACTTCTTGGTTTATGAACTAGTAGTGGTGTAGAGGGTAGGCAGTTTTGCAAGGATATCAACTCCTTGGAAGAAATGAGATGGAAACTGTGACCACTTCCCTTTTGAGGTTCATTGTGGTAAGATCCTCTGTTGGGCTGGAGTGTTCCTGACTGAGGTTCACTAACAGGAGAGGACACAGACGGCCTCTGGGGGGATGTTTCAGGTGGTGAGTGGAGTCTGGCATGATGCCCTTGCACTACATTCTGGGCTGAAAGCTGGCTATCCAGTTCTCTATCTGCAGAGGGTGTAATATTGCAGTGAAGTGTTGCAGTTTCTCACCTTGCAGACTGGCTGCCTTAGCCCTTTTTGGCTGTCATAAAATACCATAGACTCAGTTCAGTTCAGTCGCTCAAGTCATGTCCGACTCTTTGCGACGCCATGAACTGCAGCACGCCAGGCCTCCCTGTCCATCACCAACTCCAGGAGTCCACCCAGACCCATGTCCATTGAGTCAGTGATGCCATCCAGCCATCTCATCCTCTGTCGGCCCCTTCTCGTCCTACTAGGTGGCTTATAAACAACATACATTTATTTCTCACTGCTCTGGGGGCTGGAAAGTCCAAGATCACGGTCCTGCCAAATTTGGTGTATGATGAAAGCCTGCTTCCGCAGTGATGTCCATCTTCTTCCTGTAACTTCACGTGGCAGAAGGGACAAGGGGGTTTTCTCAGACCTATTTCATAAGGGCACTAATCCCACCCTTGAAGGTTCTTCTCTCATAACCTAATGACCTCATTTCCTGATATCACCACAAAGAGTATTAGGATTCTAACATGTGCATTTCGAGGGTATGCATTCAGACCACAGCACAGGAAAACATTAAAAAGCATATGACAGCCCATCCTGCTGGCATTCCCATTGGTGGTGGGAATGCAAAGTGGTATAACCATTTAAAGGGCTCCCCCAGTGGCTCAGCAGTAAAGAATCTGCCTGCAGTGCTTAGAAGAGAAAGGGCAATATCTGAGAAAACCACAGACTCATTTATCTCTTGAGCCACAGATCTCACTTCATGAATTTCACCTGAGGACACACCTCAAATAATATAAAACTATATTCTTTTAAGGCTGACAAAGGCTCCAGACCAGCAACATCAACATCACTGCTGCTGCTGCTAAGTCGCTTTAGTCATGTCCAACTCTGTGCAATCCCATAGACGGCAGCCCACCAGGCTCCTCTGTCCCTGGGATTCTCCAGGCAAGAACACTGGCGTGGGTTGCCATTTCCTTCTCCAATGCATGAAAGTGAAAAGTGAAAGTGAAGTCGCTCAGTCATGTCCAACTCGTAGCGACCCCATGGACTGCAGCCTACCAGGCTCCTCCGCCCATGGGATTTTCCAGGCAAGAGTACTGGAGTGGGTCGCCAGTGCCTTCTCCGCAACATCACTGCCACAGGGCACAAAGACAGTGGACCTGAATAGAAGGAAACATGGAAATAACAACATGACACATAAATGTACCTTTTGACCCAGCAATGCCAGTTTCTGGGAATTAAACCTTCGGCATGCCTTCTCCAAGACAAAAAAAAAAAAAAAAACCCACATCACAACACTGTTTATAGTTGCAAATTATTTGAAACAACCAAAACTTAGGAGAATGGTTACATAAACCAGATACATCCACAAAATGGATATGGATGCAACCATGCAGCTTTATCAAAAAGAAAAAGGCAGAGCTCTGTCAACTAATATAATGGGATTTCTAGAATACATTGCTAAGTGAAAGAATCAAAATGAAAAAGAGTATAGTATGTTACTTTTATTATGTAATAAAATTAGGTTACATTTTATATAAGAAAGATGCAGAACCTTAAAAGGATGAGAATAAAGTAGAAGAAATGGGGAAAAGGATGACTCTTTGAAAAGGCTTTTTATATAAATCTAACATGTAGAATTCTATGACTGTTTCACATATTAAAAAAAAAAAAAAAAACAGGTTTGAGAATGGCCCAAAATAGTGTAGAAGCACCAACAAACAATCTTACTGTATTTCAATGAATAACGTAACCACACTGATGTGAGGCAAGAAGAGGTAGTGAGAAAATAATCCAAGTAACTTTTGAAAACTTACACAAGGCAATTTACCATACAAGACACATGAATGGAAAACCTGAATAGTGCTTTGTCAAATAATAGAATTGAATCTATAATTTAGAAACTTTTTGCAAAGAAATATTTAGACATGAATGGCTGTATCAGAGAGTTTCTCCAGTTATTTAAAGTAAAAATATCAGTCTGACCAAACTCTTCCAGCAAATTGAAAAAGGATGAACACTTCCTTATGAACTTTATTAGGTCAGCATCACCTTGATAATAAAACCTGAGAAGAATATTACAATGAAAAAAAAAAAAAAACACACAAACCAGTGTTAAGATTTTTCAAAGAAGGCAAAAATCATTTAATATGCAAAATTCAATTGATGTAATTCACCATATTTGCAGAATTTAAAAGTAAAATAAAATTATTTTTGTAATAAGTACAGAAAAACCATTAGATGAAATTTAATACCCAATAACAGTTTTGTGTGCCTTTTTTTTTTTTAAGGAAAATTAGTCACAGTTTTTTAAGAAAGGAAAATCTTCTTCTAGGAAACCCCCCTAATTTTATGATAAACGCCTCTAATTTTATGAAAAGTACCTCCAGTAGTCATGTATGGATGTGAGAATTGGACCATGAAGAAAGCTGAGTGCCGAAGAATTGATGCTTTTGAACTGTGGTGTTGGAGAAGACTCTTGAGAGTCCCTTGGACTGCAAGGAGATCCAACCAGTTGATCATAAAGGAAATCAGTCCTGAATATTCATTGGAAGGACTGATACTAAAGCTGGAACTCCAATACTAAAGCTGGAACTCCAATACTTTGGCCACCTGATGCAAACAAAGAACTGATTCATTTGAAAAGACTCTGATGCTGGGAAAGATTGAAGGCTGGAGGAGAAGGGGATGACAGAGGATAAGATGGTTGGATGGCATCACTGACTCGATGGACATGAGTTTGAGCAAGCTCTGGGAGCTGGTGATGGACAGGGAAGCTTGGTGTGCTGCAGTCCATTTCTGCAGTCCAAAGAGTTGGACATGACTGAGTGACTGAACTGAACCTCCAAAAAAGTTTACAGCAAATATATTCAATGGTAAAATATTTAAAGCTTTCACCCTGTGTTTGGAAACATTTATTGAATCTTAATATGTGCCTGATATTGTTCTAGGCACTAAGAATAAAAGCAGTGAACAAAGCAGACAAAAATCCTTGCCCCAAGTAGCTGGCACTCTAAAGGCCCTATTTTATTTTGTATGAGTGATTCTTGTGTAAGAAATCTAAAACTACCGTTTATTAAGTGACTACTGTGTGCCTGGCCTTTGTCCGAAACTATTACGTATTTACCTTTTTTAAAGTACACTCTGAGAGAGCCCCGCCATTTCTTATTTGTTGATTAGAAAACGGAGCACATAGCACTTAATTAGTCCAAAGGCATGCTCTAGTTATTAACTAGGTTCAGGGCTTCCCAGATGGCACTAGTGGTAAAAAAAGAACCCGCTTGCCAGTGCAGGAGATGAGACATGAGTTCAGTCCCTGGCTGGGGAAGATCCCCTGGAGGAGGGCATGGAAATTTCTACTCCAGTATCCTTGCCTGGAGAATTCCCAGTGACAGAGGTACCTGGCAGGCTACAGCTCATAGGGTCACACAGAGTCGGACACAACTGAAGCGACTCAGCACACACCCTACATTCATCTAGTAATTCCAAAGTTCATATTCTTTCCCCTATGCTATATCCACAGTATCTATCATTATAGACAAGTTTTATCTTATTTAGTAAGAAAATTTATTCTAATTTATTGCTGGTTTTTAAATATTTGTTAATTTTTAAATTCCTATGCAGAATTTTAAGTTGTTGTATAATTAAATCTGGGAGATTTTATTGCTTGATGATTTCTAGTGTTTTTTTTAATTAATTTATTTTTAATTGAAGGATAATTGCTTTACAGTATTGTGTTGATTTCTACCAAATATCAACATGAATCAGCCATAGGTGATTTCTAGTGTTTTAAATTTAGAAGATGTCCTCTCAGAGGTTTGTTAAGTATTTTTTATAATTTAAAAGAATTTGAACTGCAAAAACTACCTGGACTTTATTCTGTTGTGTACAATGTAGAATGTGTTACCCAAACTGATCATTGTTAATAAATTCTTCTTCTCATTGATTGTTGGTGAAAATATAGCACCTTTTAGATAGAAATCCTTGAAAAAGTCATTCAATAAGCCCAATCGAGCCACTGTTGGTAAAAAAAAAAAAATCCTAGGATATCTTCTTATATAAAAAAAGTTCAGTCTATTTGCTTAAATTATAAATGTTTTGCCTCTCTGCTTGACACATGCACACACACACACACACACACACACACTCTCTCTCTCTCTCTCTTAAATTCCAGAGGCAGAAATATTCATGCTGTATCTGAATGTAGATTTCATTACTTAATTTTATTCCTAACTGTATCTTCTTTAGCCTTTTTAAATGATTAGTCACAAATATTTACTTAGCACTAAGTATGATTTATATAAATATACACATGGTGGAATAAAACAAAACAAACAACAAAAAAACATTTGGCCCTTTGAGGAAACCTACAGTCTAACTGAAGAAGATAAAACAGACATGAAAACTTATACCTAAGTGTTTGAGAAGGCCCGGTTTGTGAACAGGAATCACTACAAGGGTTCAGGGGAAGAAGTGATGCATGTGGTTGGCCAGGAAGCTTCACCAAGGAGCTGGGGGTTACCTTAGCCTGGACCAGTTGTTAGCAGCTTGGTCTAGAGAAGAGGGTGTGGCAGTTATAGACTAGAAAGATTGAACCTGGATACCCAGGCAGATGTGTGCCATCTGTGTGGGTGCGGTGTGAAGGGAGGACGTATAGTGTTAAAAAAAATTCAGTCAAGTAAGTTTTAAAGATCCAGTTGGTTTTATTAAACAATTCATGAATCTGGCAGCATCCTGTCCATCAAGGAGGAAGGAGCTCCAAGAAGCTGTATGAAATGGACAACTTTTATAGGCAGAAAGGGGAAAAGCATAGATTTTTTTAGGTTTAGCTTAAGTAACCCATCTTTTAGGGATAGAGGGAGACTTTGAGGCAGATTACCTCACCAGGGCTGACTAGAAAATTCCAGACTGACCAGTTAAGACAACATTCCTGGGGGAGGTTGTCACTGCAGGTTAGGTGTTAAGTCCTGGTTTGCTGACGTGGGACTTAGCACAAGAGCGTCCACATGGGGCCTGTCATTTTTTTTTCTAACAATTCCCCCTTTTTGATCAGACTCTTAGCTTAACTGAGAGATGTGATCAAAATTGAAGGCATTAGCATCACTCTTGGCCACAACTCTGCCGTTCTCACAGTTTTGCTGATCCTTGTGTGGTGTCCATGCGTCAAGGTGTTTTTGCTTAATCCCTGTGATATTCACAGATCATGGCTTTAGGCTCATAACCTTTAAATTAATCATCTCCTAATTCCTTCTCTTATGTTCCAGTCTTAAGATCATTTGCCTGGTGGTTAAGAGCTGTGAACATACATTTAAAGCCTTTGAGAGAGCACAGTTCACCAGGGAGATGACTATAACTGTCTTAAGCAGGGTAATTCCCAGTGTCTGGAGTGCCCTTCAGAGCCATGTGCCCAAGACGCAAACCAGTCAACATCAAAGAAGGACCCTCACGAAGGCATCAAGATTTTAAGCCAGGCAGCTTGCTCAGTGAGCTCTTGTCACCGAGTTTCAGCTCACCCTGAAGTCTTAACCCAGGTGTAGCAGGTGGTACTGGCCACAGCACAGACACTTCCTGGCTCAGCTAAAAGGTAATCCAGAGCTGCCCTATCATCAAGAGCAACTTTAGCCAGAGAGACCAAGGACTGTTATTGCTTTAGCAGCAAAGTCTGCAATATTTTTGAGTTAAGAAGAGGTTCCTGACTATAGCCTCCTTTGTAATTACTCCTAACCAGAGAAGTAGGGACCTACCAAAGGGAGTGAATCCGGAATCACAGAACCTCCTCCTAAGTCCTTTCTAGCTGGATGAGGCAACTCCAGGGAAGTTGATCAATGAGATGTTCCAGTTCATGTGTGAACAGTTTAGGGGCACCATTAGATGGCCTAGGAGGCATTGCCTGATTAGGCACTAGCATAATCTAGTACAGACCACTCCAGTCAACTCATGTTGATAGAGTCACTCAAAGGGATGGTTGCATTTGCCTGTTTGAGTCAAGAGCTGGTTTGTTTTTCTCCTAACCTGAAATAATAATAAAAATTGTTCCAAATACCAGAGTTTACCTCCTCTGCCCACCGCCCCTTAACAATGACTTAAAAGATACAGGTGATGCATTATCTTTCCAGGTCAATGCAGAAGTAAAGGACAGAAAGGGAAGAACAAAGGGACTCATATTCAGTTAAAATATGAGGTCTTAATCCAGCATCTTGGAAAGAAGCAGTTTGCCTCAATGTCAACTCTTTCTCTTCCTACTCAGTTTGATTTGGACAGCTCCAGCCTTTGGATAAAACCAGATGTCAGGCAGAGCCCTCTTTAGCTGAGATATGTACAGTCCCTGAAGTTTGTGCCACATGGGTAGTAAAGAGATCTTGATATAGTCCCTCCCAAAGAGATCCAGGGGGAGACTTTGTTCTTACTGATTCCAAATCAGAAAGGTGGGAGAAAATTGGAAGCATTACTTTGGAGAGTCATAGCCAGACATTTGAAGAAGCTAGAAGAATTCAGGATCCAGTCCAATTTACAGGTGTGTTACAAAACCTTAAAGACAATTAGCAGGACTAAAATCTAATATAGACAAAGGTGAAAGCATAGTTTTTCTTCTACAGTTATCCCTGTCTTTTTTTTCAAAGGATAATCACAGCAAAAACTATTTTTTGCATTAAATTTGGGTTGATTATTTACATAACTATGGTAAGAATAGTAATAAGCTCTTCTTAAGACTACTTTTCTAGTA
This sequence comes from Bos taurus, assembly GCF_002263795.3. Lineage (NCBI taxonomy): Eukaryota > Metazoa > Chordata > Mammalia > Artiodactyla > Bovidae > Bos > Bos taurus. The sequence continues at coordinate 22,322,309 of NC_037336.1, read as the reverse complement.
CTTTTCATAACGATCCTCAAATCAAACTCAAAAACTGCTTGAAGCCAGGAAGCCAAGCCAAAGGTCAAGCAGTTTCCTAAAGCTGTCTGGTCATATCTGAGTCTACGAAGAGACATTACTTTGCCAACAAAGGTTCATCTAGTCAAGGCTATGGTTTTTCCTGTGGTCATGTATGGATGTGAGAGTTGGACTGTGAAGAAGGCCGAGTGCCGAAGAATTGATGCTTTTGAACTGTGGTGTTGGAGAAGACTCTTGAGAGTCCCTTGGACTGCAAGGAGATCCAACCAGTCCATTCTGAAGGAGATCAGCCCTGGGATTTCTTTGGAAGGAATGATGCTAAAGCTGAAACTCCAGTACTTTGGCCACCTCATGCGAAGAGTTGACTCATTGGGAAAGACTCTGATGCTGGGAGGGATTGGGGGCAGGAGGAGAAGGGGGCGACAGAGGATGAGGTGGCTGGATGGCATCACTGACTCGATGGACGTGAGTCTGAGTGAACTCCGGGAGTTGGTGATAGACAGGGAGGCCTGGCGTGCTGCGATTCATGGGGTCGAAAAGAGTCGGACACAACTGAGCGACTGATCTGATCTGATCTGATCTGATGCATATCTCTCTCAAATAAAATATTCCAGTCAGAGCTTCCATTATTAATATATATCCAGTGTTTCTAATTGTGTCCTGTTACAAAGAGACAAGATTTTTATTTAACTTAGGTAAATAACTATGTTGCCATTGAAAGAATACTGAAGAGTTGCCAAATTTTAGAGGGATCAAAGTAGGGAGAAAAAGTAAATATTTCACCCGTGTTCACAAAAGTGTATTTTACCAGATTGCTGATAGCTTTAAAAGAAAATAGAAGGTTTCTTTCATCTAGACAAACAAAACGTTAAGAAACCAGCAGTATTTTCCCTCCTCAGTTCATTTAGTGCCATGTACTTTTTCTGTTTCAATCCAATTTTTCCCTTAGTTCTAGAAATTCTTACTAGTTCAGTTTTATGATCTTAAAATTATCAGAAACCTGTACTTGTCATGAGTTCTTTCCATGAATCCCTTTGAAGATACAGCACTTCTGTAGGAACACTTTTTCCAAAGCATCAGAATAAAACAATAGCTCTCTGTCAATGACAAAAGACTTTAAAATGCCTGTTATTAAAGATTTGATGAGAGCTTATTAAAATGGAATTGACAAGGAAATTTGGTTATTCCTGGAACATATAATATCTGAGGACAATAACTGGAATTCTGTCCGATAATGTTATACTAGGACTTATCAGATTTGCAGGAATTTTATTAATACATAATTTTTAGGAAACACTTACATATCTATACAGATAAAACATGAAGATTTAGTATTATTTATTTGGCAATGCTTCCCATGTAATTTAACATACCAACTAAGTCTAATTTGTTTAATTTGCGCTTATAAAAATAAGGAGAGAGAACAAATCTTTTGAGATATTCCAAAGGCCCTCTGGACTATGCTGCAGTTAGCTTGAAGTAAAAAAGATTTCATGGAGCTAACATTCCAGGTTCCTATGCAATCCTGTTCTTTACAGCATCGGATTTTACTTTCATTGCCAGACATACCCACAATTGAGCATCATTTTCGCTTTGGTCCAGCCACTTCGTTCTTTCAGAGCTATTAGTAGTTCTCCTCCACTCTTCCCCAGAAGCATATTGGGGGCCTTCTGACCTGGTAGGCTCATCTTTCAAGGTCATATATTTTGCCTGTTTGTACAGTTCATGGAGTTCTCATGGCAAGTATACTGGAATGGTTTCCCATTCCCTCCTCCAGTGGATCACATTTTGTCAGAACTCTCCACTCTGACCCATCAGTCTTGGATAGTCCCACACAGCGTGGCTCATAGCTTCACTGAGTTGCACAAGCCCCTTCTCCATGGCAAGGCAGTGATGCACAAACATACTAAACAATGTTCAAACTACCAGACAGTTGCAGTCATCTCCCATGCTGGTAAGGTTATGCTCAAAATCCTTCAAGCTAGCCTTCAGCATTGTGTGAACCGAGAACTTCCACGTATTCAAGCTGGGTTTAGAAAAGGCAGAGGAACCAGAGATCAAGTTGCCAACATTTGCTGGATCACAGAGAAAGCGAGAGAATTCCAGAAAAACATCTACCTCTGTTTCAGTGACTACACTAAAGCTTTTGACTGTGTGGATCATAACAAACTGTACAAAACTCTTAAAGAGATGGGAATACCAGACCATCTTACCTGTCCCCTGAGAAACCCATATGCGGTCAAGAAGCAACAGTTAGAACCTTAAATAGAACAAGTGACTGGTTCAGAATTGAGAAAGGAGTATGACAAGGCTGCTCATTGTCACCCTGTATATTTAACTTATACCCAGAGCACATCATGCAAAATGCTGAGCTGGATGAGTTACAAGCTGGAATCAAGATTGCTGGGAGAAATAACAACCTCAGATATACAGATGACATCACTTTAATGGCAGGAACTAAAGAGCCTCTTGATAAGGGTGAAAGAGGAGGGTGAAAAAGCCAGCCTAAAGATGGTGACTGCAGCCATGAAATTAAAAGGCAATTTCTTCTTGGCAGGAAAGCTTTGACAAACCTAGACAGTGTATTAACAAGCAAAGACATCACTTTTCTGAGAAAGGTCCATCTAGTCAAGGCTATGGTCTTTTCAGTAGTCGTGTATGGATGTGAGAGCTGGACCATAAAGATGGCGGAGTGACAAAGAGTTGATGCTTTCAAATTGTGATGCTCTTAAAAACCCCTTGGATTGCAAGGAGATCACACTAGTCAATCTTAAAGGAAATCAACCTTGAATACTCATTGGAAGGATTTATGCTGAAGCACTAATACTTTGGCCATCTGATGTGAAGAGCTGACTCATTAGAAAAGATCCTGATGCTGAGAAAGATTGAGGGCAAGAGGAGAGGGGGACAACAGAGGATGAGATGGTTGGATGGCATCACTGACTCACTGGACATGAGTTTGAGCAAACTCTGGGAGATAGTGAAGGACAGGGAAGCTCAGCATGCTGCATTCCATGGGGTCACAAAGAGTCGGACATGACTTTGGGACTGAACAACAACAGCAACAGTGAAAGATTTCATTTAGAATTCGATTTCTGGGAAGTTTGTCAAAAATGTCAAAAAATTTTAAGATACTTGGTCAATTAGGATCATGGGATCCTATTGGATCAAATAGGATCATGTCACTGTGAAACAATACTTAGTTATCTATTTAACCAAAGTGACAGACTTCACAGGCAAATACAGAATGGTACAGTTTTGAAATTAAATTAATTCTTTCAAAGTTGTAAAGATTGGGTTTACTTATGTAATCAAAACCTGATAAAGATGACTTGGAACATAGTGATTATTTTGACAGGCACAAGATCTTTGTTTTTCCTAAGCAGATTATTCAAAAGGTAAACAAAAACCTTTTGCAGTCTGTTATTATCAAAAGCAGACCAATAGTCCAAAATAACTTTGCACCAGCTTACTTTTGATGTTAAAACTCATTTACTTAAATTTATTCCAATCTTAACCAGTTCTGACCACACATGAAATTCCTTTCCCTTATTTCTGGTAGTTATAATTGCATAGATTAGCATTTTTAAACCTTAAAAACCTCAGATTTCTTTCTAGTATAAACTAAGATGCAAGCACTTATGAACTTTTATATTAGCATTCTATTTACTGGGAAACATAAATTTTTTTTTTTTCACTTTCACTTCCTTTTATTTGTATTTTCCTAGGATATTTTTGATCTTTTCTTTACAAAGTTTCTGAATAATTTTAACTTAGTACTTTCTCTATGTACAGAATATACATAGAGAAGTGCATAAAGTTCTTTGTTTTATAATTCTTTTATTTAATAGGTGTTTTACGTCTTTTATTTTTTTATTTATTTTTTTTTGTTGACACTTCTTTCTTTCTTTCTTTCTTTATTTTTTGGATTTTTTTTTCTAATTTTATTTTATTTTTAAACTTTACATAATTGTATTAGTTTTGCCAAATATCAAAATGAATCCGCCACAGGTATACATGTGTTCCCCATCCTGAACCCTCCTCCCTCCTCCCTCCCCATACCATCCCTCTGGGTCGTCCCAGTGCACTAGCCCCAAGCATCCAGTATCGTGCATCGAACCTGGACTGGCAACTCGTTTCTTACATGATATTTTACATGTTTCAGTGCCATTCTCCCAAATCTTCCCACCCTCTCCCTCTCCCACAGAGTCCATAAGACTGTTCTATACATCAGTGTCTCTTTTGCTGTCTCGTAAAAAAATTATAAATATTTTTTATAATTTCTTGAAACACGTGCTTTCTTACAGAAAATTTCTCAGAGTGGCATCAAATGTGTTTATTTACAATCTAAAATATCTTTAATTCCTCTGTAAAACAAAGCAAGAAATGAGTAAACTTATTAATGTTTCAGTATTTTATCTTATTTGGAAATAATCTGGATATTCAAGGAGTTTAACCATCACTTAGCAAAACTTAAAAGTTTCAAGTTAGCAAAAATATTTGGGGAAATTATTTTAAAAATTCACCAATCAACTTTTTATCCTACTTACATCTATTTAATTTACTTGTCTTTATCAATTAAGGATTAGATTCCTTATGGAAAATTCATCATATCAAATTATTTTCTTGTTGACAGATTTTGTAAATTTAACTTATTTTAATAATAAACCCAGATAAAATAAAAGTTATATGTCTGCTTTATATTCAATGTGGATAACTCTAAGATGTGTCTATTTTAATCAAACCAACAAATTTAAACTACCTTTAATACCAAATATTTTCCCAGAGTATGTGAATCTGAAAGGCATTTTGGTTATTGTCTATCAGAATTTTGAGAATTCTTATGAGTACTAAGTTTATGTAAGTATTTGTTAAAGTCATTTAAGTGGAGCACTTTTCAGTTCAGTTCAGTCACTCAGTCATGTCCAACTTTGGGACCCCATGAACTGCAACACGCCAGGCCTCCCTGTCCATCACCAACTCCCGGACTTCACTCAAACTCATGCCCGTTGAGTCGGTGATGCCATCCAACCACCTCATTCTCTGTCGTCCCCTTCTCCTCCTGCCTCAATCTTTCCCAGCATCAGGGTCTTTTCCAGTGAGTCAGCTCTTCGCATCAGGTGGCCAAAGTATTGGAGTTTCAGCTTTAGCATCAGTCCTTCCAATGAATATTCAGGACTGATTTCCTTTAGGGTGGACTGGTTGGATCTCCTTGTAGTCCAGGGGACTTTCAAGAGTCTTCTCCAACACCACAGTTCAAAAGCATCAATTCTTCAGCACTCAGCTTTCTTTATAAACCTGTGTAAGCCAACTCTCACATCCACACATGACCACTGGAAAAACCAAAGCCTTGACTAGATGGAAATTTGTTGGCAAAGTAATGTCTCTGCTTTTTAATATGCTGTCTATGTTGGTCATAACTTTTCTTCCAAGGCTGCAGTCACCATCTGCAGTGATTTTGGAGCCCCAAAAAATAAAGTCTGTCAATGTTTCCACTGTTTCTCCATCATTTGCCATGAAGTGATGGGACTGGATGCCATGATCTTCATCTACTGAATGTTGTTTTAAGCCAGCTTTTTCACTCTCCTCTTTCACCTTCATCAAGAGGCATTTTAGTTACTCTTTGATTTCTGGCATAAGGGTGGTGTCATCTGCATATCTGAGGTGATTGATATTGCTCCCAGCAGTCTGATTACAGCTTGTGCTTCATCCAGTCCAGCATTTCTCATGATGTTTTCTGCATATAAGTTAAATGAGCAGGGCGAAAATATACAGCCTTGACGTACTCCTTTTCCTATTTGGAACCAGTCTGTTGTTCCATGTCCAGTTCTAACTGTTGTTCCTGACCTGCATACAGGTTTCTCAAGAGGCAGGTCAGGTGGTCTGGTATTCCCATCTCTTTCAGAATTTTCCACAGTTTGTTGTGATCCACACAATCAAAGGCTTTGGCATAGTCAATAAAGCAGAAATAGATGTTTTTCTGGAACTCTCTTGCTTTTTCAATGATTCAGCGGATGTTGGCAATTTGATCTCTGGTTCCTCTGCCTTTTCTAAATCCAGCTTAAACATCTGAAATTTCACAGTTCATGTACTGTTGAAACCTGGCTTGGAGAATTTTGAGCATTACTTTACTAGTGTGTGAGATGAGTGCAATTGTGCAGTAGTTTGAGCATTCTTTCGCATTGCCTTTCTTAGGGATTGGAATGAAAACTGACCTTTTCTAGTCCCGTGGCCACTGCTCTTTTACAGATTAATTTTAATAATATTTTGGCAGTAGGAAATACCACATGTCTGCAACACATCTATGTAGACAAACAAGTATACAGACAAATATAAACAGAGACCTTGTAGTTTCACTTTAAAATTTTAGCCGTGAGACAGGTATAATCATATAAAACTCACTAGTTATAAAATGACAGTTGGAATCATATAAGTTTACCTACTCAGATGGCTAACATTTTTTCTGTTAATATTTGTGGAGAAGACATTTTACATTTGTGTTCGTCCTTGACAAGTAATGTTACGGAAGCTGTGGAGATGTTTGAATTTTTAAAAAGTCCTCTGTCCCCTTTTCTTTTAGTTTTAGGAATTGGAGATCGTCTCGATCAAGGTTCCCAGAGGACATGAGATGAAATATTTATATCTCAAAGGCACAGGGAAAGAATGTAAGCACTCCAATAATTTGAACTCTTTTTAGAGTCACATTTCTGATTTTGTAGAGATTTGTAAGATAAGGACAATTGCTTTTAATTCTTCAAGGAACTGGAAGTTCAGTTGATCTATCCATTCAGTTACATTATAAGTTGATTATATTATAAGTTGATCTATCCATTACATTATAAGTTGATCTATCCACTCAGTTACATTATCATCAATGAGGAGAGAGCTTATAAAAAATTTCTGTCAGACTCTGAATATCGGTTTCTAATCTCTGACAAACTTTTGACCATAGAGGGAATTTTTAAAAGATTATTTTAAATACCCTGGCAATTTTTTAACCGGGACAAAGAGTAAATATTTCTGGCAGTATTGAATGACCCATTGGACTCAAGATGTGTTCCCAAAGAGGGGATAAAGGATATTTTGTTTTCCTTTCCCTCTCGGGTACTGTAGGGCTCCTCAGGTGGTGCAGGTAGTAAAGAATTCGCCCTCCAATGCAGGAGACACAAGAGATGTGGGTTCAGTCCCTGGGTCAGGAAGATCCCCTAGAGAAGGGAATGGCTACACATTCTAGTATTCTTGCCTGGAAAAGTCCATGGACAGAGAAGCCTTAATGGGCTATATATAGTCCATGGGGTCGCAACGAGTTGGACTTGACTGAGCAATCACTCACACACCAGGTACTCTAGACAGATTTGGGAGAGCTGACCTGGTAAGAATTTCACCGTTAGCCAACTTCTTCCAGCTTTATCAGGATCCCCTCTTCAGATTCTGAATAGGATTTAAAATGGAGTGAGTAGCTCTGATATTCACCACATTATGGAAAGTTTTTTTTAAATTAATTTTAATTTTAGTTTCCCCTTGGCATTAAAAATTTAGTTGAATGGAATAATGTGGCAGTTTACGAGAAACAAAAAATCCTGTAGTCTTGTCAACTCTGGAAGGGGGCTATATGGGAGCATCTGTAAGGCCATTGACTTGGCAGACTCTTATTCATGGTCCTGTAGTCTTTTTAGAGTAGAAAACCAATTCAACCAGAGGATTACTAGAAAGAGTAGTCCAGAAAATGAGGAAGGAGGGAGTTACATCAGTCTTAGAGCTCTTTTGTTTTAGGTACCTCTTATATTGTTAATTTTTCATTAGCTTTTAACAACAAATCGTTCAATGAAGCTATTTTGGAATCTTGCAGACTTTTCAAGGCTTCTGCATACTAATTAAAAGAGGTATCCCATAAAGAAGATGTGATACATGTATGTAATGGAGTATTACTCCATCATAAAAAAAGAATGAAATAATGCCATTTGCAGCAACATGGATGGGCCTAGATTATGCTATGTGAAATAAGTCAACAGAGAAAAACAAACATCATAGGATATCCCTTATATATGGAGTCTAGAAAATGACACAAATGAACTTATTTACAAACAGAAACAGACTCACAGACTTCAAAAACAAACCTATGCTTATGAAAGGGGAAATGTCAGAGTGGGTAGGGGGAGGGGATAAATGAGGAGTTGGGGATTAATATATACACACTGCTATACATAACATAGATAACCAACAAGGGCCTACAGTATAGCTCAGGGAACTATATTCAATATTCTGTAATGACCTTAATGGGAAAAGAATCTGAAAAAGAATGAATATATGTATATGTATAATGGAATCACTTAGCTGTACCCCTGAAACTAGCACAACACTGCAAATCAGCTATACTCCAATACAAAATAAAAATTAATTTAAAAGTAAAGAAAATAGGTTTCCTATTCAGTTTTATTTGGAAGACTTTGCTTTTAAATGCACTTTTTCAATGATCTTATCTAATGGAATATTCCTTCTAATGGCCGTTATAATTCTCCTGAGAACTGACAGGAGTTTGGCAGGATCTTAGCCACAATTGAGGTGCAACCACACTTTTATCTGGTCGTATTTCAAGGCCTCTCACCCCATGGCTTCCAGGCTAAACTCTTAGGACACAGTAAGATGTTGCCATTTTTGTGGACCTCTACAGCTTCTGGGATTATAGTTCTTAGATATAAAATGAGTAGCTGTGCTGGAAGGTGGCACAAATGACTGTTTAGAAATTAAAGATTCCATGTCTTTTAACTAGCTTTTATCTACCTAAAACAAGACAAACAAACATGCACTGTTCATTCTGGCCAAGAGAAGGCCCAGTACACCATCATCAGTTCCCATGGAACCTTGACTGGGGAGAGGATTGAACCAGCAGAACTCAACAAACGGGGACTGAGGACTGAAGGGCTCTCAATGGACGGGGAGCTGTGAGCCACCACCAACAGTTCCCACATGGATTTTCAGAAAGAATCAAGGGTTGGGGGTTTTCTACTCGAAAACCTGGGAATTACAACCTGAAAGCTAGGAGCTTGGCTCTGGGAAGAGTTGTTTGACAGCTCAATTGGGTTCCAGGTAGAACCATCTGGCAGCTCAAAGCTGACCTGCCCTGTATTGGAAAACCAATTAGATTGGGAATTCAATGCAAAGAGAGCAGAGCTCAGAACTGAGAACTTACCTAAGACTCTCAGAAGTGGCAAGAAAGACAGTGAACTCAAAAAGGTGTTTGTAGGTGCCATGCCTTCGTTTCTTTTTGTCCCCAAATGCTGTTACAAGTTTACTTTGGATCACATCACTAACACTGCTAAAAAAAAAAAAAGTTCAATCCAGTACATTTTAAAGATCTATTTGACTTTATTGAATGACTCACAAATCTTGTAGCATCCCATTCACCAAGCAGAAAGTAGTTGTGAGGAGCTGGACAAAATGGAAGACTTTTATAGGCAGAAGAGGAGGAAGAGTGGGTTTTTCAGGCTTAGATAACCTACCTGTGGGAGATAAAAGGGGTTTGTGTGACAGATTACCTCATCATTACATACCAGAAACTTCCAGATTGACTAGTTAAGACTACATTCCTGGGGAAGGTTGTCACTGCAGTTAGTTAGGTATTAAGTCTTGATTCGCCAACCTGGGGTTTAGCACAAGAGACTCCATTTGGAGCCTGTGATTTTTTTTTTTTAACAAAAAACAAGACGAGGAAAAAAGCCAAACTATATTGGAACCTAATGATAACAAGGAATTCTTTCATTCCACAATCTAGCAAACACACAAGAATGACCCACAGGAAGAAGGAAATAAGCTGTAAATGTTAATAGTTACTTTGACTGTAAATGAGCAGTTGATGTGTTATAAAAAAGCAATTGCATTTTATTTTGGACCAATAATTTCTATATTTGGGAAGGAGAATAAAAGAATTAAAATAACCCCTCCGGTTGGCAGGAAGGGTCAAGTCTGCAGAGCTTCAGGTATAAGGTGCTGGTGTCCCTTTGTGAATACTGCCAAGCACCAGGGAACAGTCTGGCATTTAGGCAGACGGCCTGAAGGCTGGGCTAGAAATATCCAGTTATTATAAGAGCAGTGAATTCACTAGGGAGACAAGAAAGGGCATGTAAAAACTTTTGATTAGGGTCCATTTCTTTCCATGTCCTCAAGTACTGAAATTCTGTCTCCTATCAAGATAGTGATGATATTGTCACAACTGACAGAATATTGCTATCTCTAAACCTGGCAGACTATTATTCAGGTGTTCGGAAACTGTCCTTTACTTCTAGTGTTCTAAGTTCAGCAAGTACATTTTTATGTTCATAGTTTTTATGTGTGTGTGTGTTAGTCACTCAGTCGTGTCCGACTCTTTGTGACCCCATGGACTGTAGCCCACCAGGCTCTTCTGTCCATGGAATTTCCCAGGGAAGAATACTGGAGTGGGTTGCCATTTCCCTAGCCAGGGGATCTTCCCAACCCAGGGATTGAACCCAGGTCTCCTTCATTGCAGGCAGATTATTTACTGTCTGAACCACCAGGGAAGCCCCTCTAATTGTCTGATTTCAACATTTTTGTATCCATTTTAGGATAGTGATACTGTATTCACAATGATCTTCAATTTATGTCAACAAGTTTCAGCAATCACTAGAGGATACTCTTCCCCTCCTTTCTCCCTTTAGCTTGTGCACCTCCTCAATCTAGCTGCTCAATAAACACTTAAACAAATTGTGTGAATTTAAGTCGATTCCTGGAGGAATCTATTTTAGTATTTTGAAAATTTTGTTATCCTTATCCCTAGTTACCACCTCATTTCTGATTCTTTTATTGAAGACATTCTTTAACTGTTATTATCAAAAGTATAAAACTTGATTATTATTTATTTAGGGGCTTAACCACATGGGAGAATTCATGTGTATTTATCATCTCTCCCTCTTTTTCTCTTGTAATGCACATAGATTAAAATAATGAATAAATTCTATAAAGTCCTTGCCTATGGAATATTTCTAGTCTAGTGGGGAGATGTAAAACAAGCTCACAATTCCAACACAATTTGATGAGTGTCATAATAAGGATAAGCATAAGAGTGCTGTGGTGATACATACCAAAAATAATAGTAAGCACTTAATTATAAAGATCGGAGAAGGCAATGACACCCCACTCCAGTAGTCTTGCCTGGAAAATCCATGGACAGAGGAGCCTGGTAGGCTGCAGTCCATGGGGTCGCTAAGAGTCGGGAACGACTGAACGACTTCCCTTTCACTTTTCACTTTCATGCATTGGAGAAGGAAATGGCAACCCACTCCAGTGTTCTTGCCTGGAGAATCCCAGGGACGGCGGAGCCTGGTGGGCTGCCGTCTATGGGGTCGCACAGAGTCAGACACAACTGAAGCGACTTAGCAGCAGCAGCAGTAGCAGCAGCAATTATAAAGATTAAGTTCTTTGAAGAGTCTTAGGTTTTTTGTTCTGGTTATATGTAAACATAATGAGATAATTATCTTGTGAAATTTGCATAGTATAGTGTGTGTGCTTAGTCACTTCAGGGATTGACTCTGCTATCCCATATACCATAGCCCACCAGGTTCCTCCATCCATGGGATTTTCCTGGCAAGAATACTGGAGTGGGTTGTCATTTCCTTCTTCAGGGGATCTTCCCAACCCTGGGATCGAACCTGCCTATCCTCTCTTTCCTACATTGCAGGTAGATTCTTTACCTCTGAGCCACTGGGGATCAAATCATAATTGCATAATTTCATGTGTCTGAAGAAGAGGGCTGCACTTTGTAGATATATGTAAAATAAGCTTTAGTATATTACTTACAAATGAGATCGAAATGTATAAATGACCATGCTGATTGTTAATTTTTTTTCAGTATGATACAATGATATTCATGATCATTATAAAAGAGCAAGAAATACTTGCAGAGGGGAAAATGCTTCTTTGGCAGTTTGAAGAGTGAACATTTTTGAAGAGCCCATTGTCTGAGGTCATGTTTTATCAGAATGCTTTACCCTTTGAATATCTTCTACAAATACTGAGAAATTTTTTGTCCCTAAGCAAGTCAAGCATTACTTTTTCACTGTGGTTGCTTTAAAACAGTGATGTATATTTCTCCTTTTACCTATTATTGAGAGATAAGGGTGACCTCATTTTTTGCAGGTAGTGAGATTGTTCCATCATGCAAAGCATTTTCAAAAAGTGTTTGCAACAAGTATGCATTTGGTGTTAGTGGCTAGTTGTGTTCATGTAGACTTGTATCCCCATCTGGGCCCAGGTACGCAGGCAGCTGAGTTGCAGTGAGTGACTGTGGATTCTTCATTTACCAGAAGCTTTAGCCTTACAGCTAAATCGACAGACACTTACAAGCATCAGCTGTAGCAATTAAGGAAAGAAAAATTTGTGAACCATTTATCTGAGGGCTGTTAGATCATAATTTTTAGTGACATAATAATCACCTTAAACACACTAACGGTTGCACAATTTGGGGATGAGCAGATATTCATGGTGTAAAATGTGACTTTAAATTTTTTAATATTGAATTTTAAATATTTGTTAAATTCTCTGTAATGAGAATGATAAAATAAAATAGGTGAAATTACTCTGCCTCTGGAATTGTTCAGAGATGCTCAGCTGTTCAGAGGCAATGAGAACTGAACACTTCACAGAAAATACAGCTACGATATATGGTAACATTACTTTCCTTCAGGAGATGATAGCACCCAAGATCATAAGCTCCCTGAAGCAGAGACTTGACCCCGTGTCACTGCCACTGTTGCTGCTGCTAAGTCACTTCAGTCGTGTCTGACTCTCTGTGACCCCATAGACGGCAGCCCACCAGGCTCCCCCATCCCTGGGATTCTCCAGGCAAGAACACTGGAGTGGGTTGCCATTTCCTTCTCCAATGCATGAAAGTGAAAAGTGAAAGTGAAGTCGCTCAGTCATGTCCGACTCTTCACGACCCCATGGACTGCAGCCTACCAGGCTCCTCCATCCATAGGAGTTTCCAGGCAAGAGTACTGGAGTGGGGTGCCATCGCCTTCTCCGCCTCATGTCGCTGCTGACACTTAAAGGGAAGGATCAAAGTCTGCCTGCTCCCATGACTCATGGGAGTCCTGACTTAGACTGGGATCATGGAGTTGCCAATTTCAGGACATATGTGAGAAATTCCCAGATGCACAGCTCTGGCCTGTGTCAACATAACTAGTTAAGTGTGATAAAGAAACTTTGGCTTTGGGTTCTGGCTTCCCACTATCATAAAATAAGATGTTATTTCTCCTTTCCAGAAACTGGAGATTTGTTTTTTCTCTTAAAAGATCTGAAATTGAGCTGTAGTGAGAAACCAATCCAAGGATTTACTTTAAGAAGAGGCTTTCTGTTAAAGTTTCACATGAAAAATAAAGGATGATTCTAGGATGAATCAAGTAGTACCAGTTACCTAATAATTGGACATCACTATCTTGCAAGCTCTTACATAGATTTAGTTTCCCAAACTTTAAACTGTGATGGTATGGGTTGTTAGAAAGAAACTTAAGCCTGGGGTTCAACAGTAGAAAAGAGGGAGAAGAAAGGAATAAAATGTATATGTGGGCTCTGAGTTTACCTTTGCTGTCAACACAGCACTGCAAAAGCCAAGGACCCTTTAAAAGAAGAAAGAGGGTGGAGAGGAAGAAAGGAGAGGGATGGAAATGGGGAGTTAAGTATATCTAAGTTAAGTAGCCCATCATTTGAGGGAGAACTTTAAAAAGCTTTGATCAAAAAAACAAGTTTTGGGGACTTCCTTGGTGATCCAGTGGTTAAGACTCCACCTTCTAGAGAAGGAGGTGCAGTTGCTATCTCTGGTTGGGGAGCAAAGATCCTACATGCCTCATGGCCAAAAAGCCAAAACATAAACAGAAGCAATATTGTAACAAATTCAATAAAGACTTTAAAAATGGTCTGCATTTAAAAAAAATCTTTGGGAAAAAAACAAACATGTTTTAGGAATGGTGATAGTGGTTTAGTCGCTAAGTCATGTCTGACTCTTTGCAACCCTAGGGACCATAGCCTGCCAGGTTCCTTGGTCCTTGGAATTGTCCAGACAAGAATTCTGGAGTGTGTTGCCATTTCCTTCTCCAGGGGATCTTCCTCACCCAAGGGTTGAACATGCATCTGTCTCTTGCATCTCCTGCATTGCAGGCAGATTCTTTACTGCTAAGCCACCAGGGAAGCCTATTTTCGGAATAGCATGGAACCTAAATAAGAAGGAGGTATTTGATTATCAGTACCTGGTTAGGAATGCCCTGCTCTTCCAGACTAAAAAGGTATAAAATGCCTGGGATTGAAGCAACTAGTTGCAGGCTTGTCTGTGGCTGATAATGACAGGTTTGCTTTCATGATTTTGCTTTTGAGAATATGAGGGTAGAAAGCTTGACATTCTGCATCATTTGTGGTGTTAATCTGTGTGTCAAGGACAAGGTTATTTTCATGTGTGTAAACAAGATGACTAGTTGCAACATTGGTCTTGATTATTTTTTCCTGATTAATATATCTTTTTGTGCCAATTTTTTGGTCTGTTTTTATACAGTTTTGTATAGCAACCCTCCTATAACTAGTTCAGATATATAAATATTTTAAGAAAAATGAGTCAAATGCTATTACCTAAAAATGTAGCTATAATATACATGCAGCACTGTGGCTTGACTGAGCTTTTGCAATTAAATTTTTAAAATCTTTCTACATACTGATCATAATGTAATTTTTATATTAAAATATTTAAATATAGTATTGCATCATATTTTAAATCAGCTTTCTTACATGACACATTTGATTTGAAAATTGTCTTGCAGAAGTTATATTTGGATGAATGAAACTTTCCCCTGACTTTGAAATCTCACAGGCAATGGCATTTATTTAACATAAATTTATAAAGATGGCCTAGAAATAAAAATGCACATGAGAAAACTAATATGTAAGAGTCCATTAGAAATGGTCAGATATATTAATATGAGTTCAAATTGCATAATCACAGAGGAACGGATGACAGCAAAATAACAGAAATAGTTTAGGCACAGACCAGCATAAATCAAGAATAGAATTGACTTTAGTTAGAACCTAATGTTAGTAGAAAGCTGACTCTTAAAATAGGGGCTTAAGTTTCTTGTGAAGAGGCTGACAGTAGCCTGTGAGATAAAAGTCACTGAGGGAATAGATTCACAAAAGAAACATGAAATAAGAATGCAAAGTCACATTTACTATTATAGCTGTTTAATGAAATACATGTAAAAAATATATTAATAAATAAGAAAGTTGATGTGACTCAACTAATACATGCCACTAATGGAAAGTAAGACATTGATTATAGTTCATAATAAAGGTGTTTTCACTTTTTTAAGGGACTAAGTGTTATGCTAAGTTTAAGTCATTTTATTATTGAATGCATACCTTATTCAAGTTACTTGCTAAATAGGGTTCAAAGACCCTAATATGCCTACCCTCAGGCTTCCCCTATGGTCCTAGAGCAGTGAAGATGAGTCTATAAAGCCTTTCATTCATCCATCCATTCATTCAGTATTTATAAAATCCTGAGTAGTATGAGGATGCAGAGTTGAATCAAATACATATTATGTAAGAAGTGTATGGATCATGGATCACAGAGCCCTTGTGGGGATGAAGGTAGAGGTCAGCTCCTGAAACTACATGGAATCAAAATTGAAAAGGAAAATAGATCAAAGAAATTTTAGGCAGCAAAAGATATGTCCACTACAGATAGTGACTCAACTGTTGATTTGCAGTTTAGTCACTGGCTTGCCCTTTCTACAATGGATTTTTACCCAAGAGTAGCAGTTTGAATTGCCTTCAGGTGCAACTCACAAAACTTAGCTTAAATAATGAGTAAACCTTTTACTTAATGCTAAATTTTCACAGAGAGTCAAAGTTCTTTGAGTCACTGATTTAAAGACACCATTAAGGAACCAAGTTCTTTCATTTCTCTGCCCTGCCGTCTTGATGAGGTTTTCTCACTCATGCAAGATGGCTGCAGCAATTTCAGTCTTACACCAAGACCAGTGTCCAGAGGCAGAAAAGAGACCATCTCTTCCTATGCCTCTGTCAAGAGCAAGGACACAGTTCCTAGGATATACACCTCTCACCCACATAGAGGTGTATATCTAGATAGAAAATTTCTATCACATCTCATGGACCAGAATTGTGTTTCACACCCATTCCTAAGCCAATCCCTGACCTGGATTAGGATACTCATCAAAAATGGAATGACTGGACTTCCCTGGTGGTCCAGTGGTGGAGAATCCACCTGCCAATGCAGGGAACATGGATTTGATCCCTGGTCCAAGAAATCCACATGCCGTGGGACAACTAAGCCCATGAACCACTACTGCACCAGAACTCTAGAGTCTGCACAGACTGCAGCTCCTGAAGCCCACACTGCTAGAGCCCGCACTCTGCAACAAGAGAAACAGCCACAGTGAGAAACTCGCACACCACAACTAGGGAGTAGCCCCCACAGCTAGAGAAAGCTCCCAGACAGCGACGAAGGCACCGCAGGGCCCAAAATAAATACGTGACTTTTAAAAACAAATTTAAAAATAAATAAATTTTTTTTTTAAATAAATAAATTTTTAACACAGAATGACAACTAGGAACAGAACCCCAGTGTTTCCCGCTTGATTTGGTTAAGTAAATATAGCAATTAAAATGGAAGAATGATTCTCAGAGACTATGCTTGGAATCTTGCTCTAGAAATTGAAGTTCTTTTGAGTGTGAAAAATAGATAAAACAGACTCTGCCCATCCAAGTACTGTAGTGACATTCCTTATAGAATGTGTAATTACGCCACTTATGAGTTGATAAGACTGTCGTTCTAGCACTCCCTGAACTATGTGCCACCCAGCAGACAGTCTGTGCCACTTATCTAAAGAATAGTCTGACATTAAGTAGTGATTATTCACACTAGGGAGAACGGATATCCCTACATAACAGAGACTCTCTAGCTTACTTCCTTATTTAAAAAAATTAAAACATGTCCGAAGTGTATAGCAGACATCTCAAAATGGCATTGTAGCAGCTAATATGTATGTGGGAGGTAAAGGGAACCAGCGCCCGTCCTCTCCAGAGAAGCAGACCTCGTGTGAGAGCAAATTGCCTGCGGTCACACAGCTCCATTTATCCTGTATGAAAATTAGGATTAGTAGACTTCCCATTAACTCTCCCGACAACAGCTTCTAATTTCCCCCGTGAATCTGCCCGCCTCCAGTGGCTCATGTGCTATTTATCTTCATCTGCATGTGTACCACATTTCTGAATTCATGAATTACAATTATTTTACTTGAATGGAAACAAATTCTAGGGAGAGTTGAATTCCTAAAACCAACACAGGTCCTCTTTTTTTTCCCCCTCAGAGAAGTATACTTTTTACATTCAAAAAAACTTTTCCTTATTTTACCAGGACTGGGGGCAAATAGAAGTTGGTCTACTCAGTTATTTCATTATTTTGGCTCCCTAATTTCTTCCTGTAACATATTTTAATATATAGGGTGAAATTCAACAATTTGAGTTTAATTGGTTTCACACTTGCATCTCTTAAATTCTTGAGATGTAAATATCTTCACACAAGAGCATTGGAGATTTAATACATATGGAAATAATCTTCACCTCATTTTAATAAGCACTTATCCCCAGCTAACTACTAGGTGCTGGCCATATATAAAATAGATTACTGATGAGAACCAACTGTATAGCACAGGGAACTCTGCTCAGTGCTCTTTGTTGACCTAAATGGGAAGGAAATCCAGGGAAGAGGGGATAAAGGTATCCGTGTGGCTGATTCACTTTGCTGTAGTGAATACAGCAGAAACTAACACAACACTGTAAAGCAACTGCACTCCATTAAAAACTAAAAATAAGGACAGGTTTTGGTACTTCAAAATCTTTACAATCTAGAGACAGAAGTCATTACAGTAAAGAGGAGGGCCATCTCTACTATGCTGGCAAGATGGTAGCTATGGCAGCAAGAAGCACTGGATGGGGATGACAGAGAGAAAGGACACCAGTGTAGTCAATGAATGTTGCCTTAGTCCATTCCGGCTGCTAAAACTTATTTCTCACAGTCCTGGAAACTGTAGCCATTTTTTTTTGGCTGTTTATCTCAAAAGCCAGGAAGGCGGTCTGTAGAAAGTAGAGTGAACTGGAAACCTTGAGAAGAATAAAGTGAGAGACCACGTGTTGTTGGAAAGACGAATATCCAGAGGTGGCCCCATTCTTTTGTGAGACTGCACTGTGCTTCTTGCCCTTGAGTTTGTTTGTTTACTTGTTTTTTAATATTTATTTATTTATTTGACTGCACTAGATCTTAGTTTGGGCACATGGGATCTTCAATCTTCATTGTGGCATGTGGAATCTCTTTAGTTGCAGCAGGTGGGATCTAGTTCCCTGACCAGGAATCGAATCAACTCCCCTGCATTAGGAGTCTTAGCCACTGGACTAAGCCACCAGGAAAGTCCCACCCTTGAGTCTTTAAACACACACACACCCCTACCTATGTTTTTCTTACGCCCACAAGAGTAAGTTTTTGCCTCTTGTAACTGAACAATCCTTAACTTCTACCTATGTCTAGAACTGACTCTGAATGGGCCCTCAAATCCTAAAACCTTTATCCATCCACCTACCTTCCTCCTTTTCTGGAATGTAGACCCTCCTCAGCCATGGCCCCTCCATGCCACATCCCTTCCTTACCTTCATATGGAAATGTTAATTCACTTGGAATAACAGCCTACCTGACTCAGAAGTAAGAACTGTGCAGACAGATAAAGGTTTCCATGGGCTTCTCTGGTGGCTCAGATGGTAAAGAATCCACCTGCAATCAGGAGACCCACCTTTGATCCCTGGGTTGGGAAGATCCCCATGGCTACCCACTCTGGTATTCTTGTCAGGAGAACTCCATGGACAGAGGAGCCTGGTAGGCAACAGTCCATGGGTTCACAAAGAGTCGGACACAACTGAGCAACTAACACTAGAGGTCTCCATAGGAGAGTTGAACGTATTATATTTGTATTCCAATTATCATGTGCATCCTGTTATTTCTTCCCTGAAAAACAATCTTCCTTGCTAAAATGAGAAATGACTTTGAAGGCATAAGCCAATGACTTTAGAGTGAGTTATTGTCCTACTTTATACCTTCCTCAAATGAAACTTGCAAGATTAATTGCAACCTTGAATATGACTGTATTGAAGTGTATTCGCTTAGCTTTGGCTTCTAGAAATATGACATGAGTCATGTCCTACAAACTTAAACCTAAAAGGAAAGATGGTGGAGTGGTAAATATAGACCATCTAGAAGATAAGTAATTTATAAAGAAACTTGTGCCTGATTATTGGGACTTCTCACCTGCAACGAGAACATTTGGACCATGTAAAGGACAAATTGAGTACACGCTGACAGAGCTGACTATCTGCTGTCTCTGAACTGCAGTGGGTGGTTAAAGTAAATTACGGTTAAAATCTATCTGACAAAACTACATTTTATGCTGAGGAATCAGCATGATTAAACTGTCATCCTGGGGAGAAGTGTTCAGGTCCAAAATATCTCTTAATTTGCAGCATATCGTCCACTTTCAGATTCCTTTTTCTCTTCTCAAACATTCTTTGCTCAATTTCCGAGTCCAGGGTAAAATTTGATTCACTGGGAACTGGTTTCTTGAGGGAATCTAGCCTGGGTTAGGCTATATACAATCGAGCAGCTCTTTTACTTGCTGTCTCTATCACCCCAGTTCCTCAGGTCGGTCCTCAAATAGGTGAATCTGTTGCCAATCCCTGTGGAGTTTGGAGTTGGAATAGGAAGCAGGAAGGCAAGACATGTTTTGTTGACCTCTTAGGGATTCTCCTTCTCTCCTGATCTATCAGCCACTGGAGCAATTAAGTGGAGTAAACTCGGAGAGCCATGGCTGCTCTAGGAAGCATCTGATTGGTTCCAAGACCCACGCTAGGCTTGGAACCTCAGTTCTGTGTCTATTCCAGTGATAACTCTGTGCTCGGACTCAATCTACCCCACCCCATCCCAAGATACAAACAAAAGTACATAGGCCTCAAGAGAATAAGTGATGGTAAACTTCATGTTCATTCCCTCCTTTATTTCCAAGAATTAGCACTTAGTGGCATTTGATGGTGTTTGCTAGATTGACAAATGACCTTCCTAAAGCCTCTTGTGTTTGTGCTCATCTTCAGTTTCTCTGATGGTTCCTGACAACAGCTTCTTTTCTGATACTCTCTCGGCGTTCTGAACTTGATCGGCCCCACGTGTATTCCAGCTCCATGCAGCCTCTAGTCCTCAACAACTCTCTGTTTCCTGAGCTGAGCAGTTCCTGCTGTAGCTTGGCGCCTCACTGAATCCCAGCCAAGCTACGGGAGATCCCCACAGCAGATTTCTCAAGAGCTTTGGGATTACAAGCAGTTTAGTTGAGGGATAATTTATTACTCTGTTTTAAGATAAAATTAGATCAGCCTTGGGCTCAGGGATGGAGAATATGAGCAGATGGTTATTCTATTCTGTCCTTTTTCATGCTGTTCTTCCATTCTGAGCAGACTGATGTAGTAATCAAGAACAGAAACCAACCATGTGATGGGAAAGCATACAAAAGAACTTAATCTAAGTCCTTCTACTGAAAAGCATATATTTTTGGAAAAACTATAATAGGAGTTAACATGTACTGAGGTCTTACTGTATTCAAGCAAAATGCTAAAAACTTTACTGCAATATTCGCCTCTATCATTAGGACAACAGTAACGAGGTATTGGCACCCCACTCCGGTACTCTTGCCTGGAAAATCCCATGGATGGAGGAGCCTGGTGGGCTGCAGTCCATGAGGTCCCTAAGAGTTGGACACAACTGAGCAACTTCACTTTCACTTTTCACTTTCATGCACTGGAGAAGGCAATGGCAACCCACTCCAGTGTTCTTGCCTGGAGAATCCCAGGGACAGGGGAGCCTGGTGGGCTGCTGTCTATGGGGTCGCACAGAGTCAGACACGACTGAAGCGACTTAGCAGCAGCAGCAGCAATGAGGTATTATTATCACTCCCCAGTTTTACAAGTTTAGAGGCTGAGACTCAGAGATTAAGTAACTTACCCGAAACCTGAGCAGCTACTTTGTACAACTCCATGAGTGCACTGCCACTGACATCTAAGTGAGTGGCTCTCTACACTGCACTCCTCCAGGGGGTGCTATTCATCTAGACTCTAATCTGACTGTGTTCTAGGAGTAGAACAAGGCAGCTGTGCTGTCCACAGCAGAAAGGAGCAATACTAGAGCTCGAATACAAGTCAGCCTGATTTCAAAACACAAGCTCATCACCACTAAGCTCCAAGCAGATAAACATTTGAGTTTTAGAAATATGATCTGCCCTTTTTTCAAGCGATTAGAGGGACAAACGGGGATGTATTCTGTTACAGTTGCAGGTGTTAGCCATTTTTCTGTGCAACACTTAGCACAAAGGATCCCAGGTCTTTTGAAGCAGAGCCATTTCAGGCTTGATGACACAGTGGCGGAGACATGTATCTAACCACATCAGAGGCCAGGGGAGATCAGTGGATACACCCCCAAAATGGTTCATAAGTGATTTGGGCTTATATTTGTTTAGGATAGACTAGGATGACACCTTTCCCCCTATTGGGAAAACAATGACAATCATTTTCTCTATCCATTAGGCATTTTTGAAAGCCAAAGTTTATAATGGAAATTCAGAAGGAATTTAAAAGCAAAACAAGAAAATGGTTTAGTCAACTATGAAGAGGCTTCCCCATTGGCTCACTGGGTAGAGAATCTGCCTGCAGTGCAGGAGACACAGGAGACGCAGGTTCGATTCCTGGGTGAGGAAGATCCTCGGAGGAAGAAATGGCAACCCACTCCAGTGTTCTTGCCTAGAGAATCTCATGGACAGAGGAGCCTGGTGGGCTGCTGTCCATAGGGTTGCACAGAGTCGGACACGACTGAAGAGACTTAGCATGCATGCATGCATGGGAGAAGGAAATGGCAACCCACCCCAGTATTCTTGCCTGGAGAATCCCAGGGACAGGGGAGCCTGGTGGGCTGTTGTCTATGGGGTCACACAGAGTCGGACACGACTGAAACGACTTAACAGCAGCAGCAGCAGCAGCAGCAGCAGCAACCATTTAAAATATGTATATATGAAAATACATAAGGGAATACATATAAACAATAATGATAACAATTGTTATTAATATGTTGGGGGGTTGGCATTATTGTATGTGATTCATTTTATTGTTTCTACCTTCCACTGATTCTGTCATGTTTACAATTTTTAGCAAGAAAAGCAAAACTAATTTTAAACTGTATTTTCCATATGAGAGAAATAAAATTTAAACATTTGTTTAGCAGCCCAATTTTTCTCCAAAAATGAGAAAAAAATCCACTCAGAATTGTTCATTACACAGACTCATCCCACACTCCTGCCATTTAAAACGATCTAGGCAAGCATAATAGCCAGTTCTTCTAAAGATCACTGCCTTTATAAGCACGTCGTAAACCACAAATTATCATAATTTATGAAATGTAGTAGAAGTGAGCCTATCATTGCCATTCAAAGCATCTGTGAGGGAAAATACTGGTAATTAGCTTCCACACAATTTGTAATTTGATTTTTGCGATTGGTGCTTCCCTCAACATTTGCTTTTTGTTCTGTTTTGTTTAACTCCCTCTTTACAAATATGACATTGTAGATTCACCTGTCATCTTTTAGCACATCATGTTCTAAAATGAATCGAATTGCCAAGAAGTCCACCTCCTAACCCAGGTGACCATTTTAAGACTCTCATTGAAAGTGAAAAGAAAATTCTGCCTCTTCTGTGACAACTGGCTTTGGTGCTGAACACTTGCAGTTTTCATTTCAGGAATTTTTGTTTGTTTGTTTAAATCTGAGTCATAAAAATAGTGGGCTCAGGGCAAAATGAATCAGTCCATCAGTAATATATCCACTCTCCTTTCTAGTCCTTTTTGGTGGCTTTGCATGCAAATCAGTCTCATAGGAAAACGGCAAGAGCTACTGAAGAAAAAGTGCTTCCCTGGAGGCTCAGATGGTAAAGAATTTGCCTGCAATGCAGGAGGTCTGGGTTCAATCCCTGGGTCAGGAAGATCCCCTGGAGGAGGAAATGGCAACCCGCTCCAGTGTTCTTGCCCGGAGAATTCCATGGATAGAGGAGCCTGGCGGGCTACAGTCCATGGGGTCACAAAAAGAGTCAACACAGCTGAGTGACTAACACTTCACTACTACACTGAAGAAAAACCTTTGTCTTCTTTTCCTCAGAGTCACAAGTGGAGGTGGGAGGTAGCAGAAACTTTACGACGGGAGGTACAGCTGCAGCTGAAATATCAGTGTCGGTTTAGAAGTTACAGATGTTACCACTGTCATTTAGCCCCAAACTTGGCTGGACTGCCGGCGCACACGTGACTGAGGATTTCCAGCCAGTGGCCCAGGTGTGACACAGGCTCTCTCGCTTTCCAGCTCTGTGACCTGGCCTGCGTTACTCACTTCCTCATCGCTGTAACAGAGTTGTCACTCAGAAGAAATAAAAGCATGAAAGTATCTTATAAAGCGCTGACTGTCCTTTCTCTATCTGCACCTTCTTCTAGAACATAATGGCTCGACTCACTGGCCTGTGGTTTTTAAATATTTACTTATTTGGCTGCCTTGGCTCTTAGTTGTAGCACATGGGAATCTTCAGTGGCACATGGGAATCTTCAGTGTCATGTGGGATCTTTTGTTGTGGCGCCAGGACTCTCTAGTTGTGGCCCGGGGGCTCTGAAGCACGCGGGCTTCAGCAGTTGCATTGCTAGGGCTTAGTTGCTCGGTGGCATATGGGGATCTTAATTCCCTGAGCAGGGATCAAGCCCACGTCCCCTGTATTGCGAGGTGGATTTTTAACCACTGCCCCAGCAGCCAGTCCCTGCTGTGTGTGTGTGTGTGTGTTTTAAGTAGTTTTCTCAGACTTCTTGTTTCACTCTGTCATTCTCTCTGGCACTGGGACTCCTGTATTTGGGTCCCCTTGGTTCTGGTCTCCAGTCAGACTCTCTGCATCCACTTCCTGCTCGGTCATTAGCTGTGCACACACCACTAATTTAGGTGTCCACCTTGACCTCGATACACTTCTCTTCCAGGCTCATACATGGTCCTGCGGGACCCTTATACCCACTTTGCAACTATTCTTATCCCACCAAGGAACATGCAGATGGTGCCAGTCACCAGGGTGGGAGATTCAAGATGAACAGGCTTATAAAGAAAGAAGGCTGAAAAATACCCAAATGAGATTAGACCATGCTGAGTTGGAAGTGCCTGTATGCCTGCAACTCCCCACCCCCCACCCCAGTAAAGATATTTAGGAGGCTGTTGGAACTAGAAATACAGATTAAGAAATCATAAGCCTGTTGGGGAGAGCGTGTCAAATGAGAAGAGTGTAAAGAAGATGCCAAAGAAAATAGGGACAAAAATATGTTTATTGCATTGACTCTGCAAAGTCATGAGTAACCTGAACAAGAGCAATTTCCAAGGGGAAGTAAGAGTACATGCAGCCAGATTTCAGGAGGATCAATAAATTATGGAAGGAACATGCCTTTATAATCAGTTGCCTGCAGCTACCTGGTTTTATGTGTCAGCCAGTCATGGTGGCAGAAGTGGGGAAACTGCCTTATAATCTTTCCAGAAAATAGAAAAGTCATGGTGGCAGGACTTAGGCTGTTTGGAAACGCTCACCTCAAGATGTGAAGGAGATTTATAATACCTGCCTTATTTGTATTAAACTATAAAGCATAGCAAACCTGTTCCGGACCTAGTGATTTTTCTTTTTTGAAACTCAATTCAGATGAAGAACAGCTTTCTGGAACTATTTACTCTGAATTGATCAGGAAATAGGAGGATCCTAATTTTTTATGTGTTTTTTTTTTTAAGTGATGGTTGTATGTGTATGTATATGTACGTGTGCATGCTAAGTCTCTTCAGTCATGTCCAACTCTTTGTGACCCCATGGACTGTAGCCCGTCAGACTCCTCTGTCCATGGGATTCTCCAGGCAAGAATACTGGAGTGGGTTGCATGCCCTCCTCCAGGGGAGCTTTCCAACTCAGGGATTAAACCTGCATCTCCTGCGGGTCCTGCATTGCAGGTGGATTCTTTACCTGCTGAGCCACCAGGGATGTGTATATATACACACACATATGATAGTGGAGGTAGGCTGTGGAGGTGTGGATAGGATAAGTGTAAATATTTTCTAGCTCTTTTGGCATTTCCAAAGGAGCAGGTAATGTGCTATATTCCCAAAGGAGATGAGAACATGGGGCAGAATCTGCCATATTTTCTGAAAATATCTCTGCCTGTATTAGAGGGTTGATGGGTTTAACTCTGTCTCTAGGTCACCCATTAGTGAAGAAGGGGTCTATCTGGCTTTCCATTAGGAAGGGGTAGAAGAGGACACTATCAGGAGAGTGAGGGACTGTCTCAAAAATAAACTCAGGCAGCCAAGAGTTCTCTTCTCCTGTATTTTGATGTGGTTTCCTTTTGTCATCTCTTTGGGAAATCATCAAAATAGTAATATTATTTTATAACATTTAACAAATACGAAAAGGAGTACATCAAGGCTGTATATTGTCACCCTGCTTATTTAACTTAGATGCAGAGTACATCATGAGAAACGCTGGGCTGAATGAAGCACAAGCTGGAATCAAGATTGCTGGGAGAAATATCAATAACCTCAGATATGCATATGACACCACCCTTATGGCAGAAAGTGAAGAACTAAAGACCCTCTTGATTAAAGTTAAAGAGGAGAGTGAAAAAGTTGGCTTAAAGCTCAACATTCAGAAAACCAAGATCATGGCATCTGGTCCCATCACTTCATGGGAAATAGATGGGGAAACAGTGGCTGACTTTATTTTTTGGGCTCCAAAATCACTGCAGCCGTGAAATTAAAAGATGCTTACTCTGTGGAAGAAAAGTTATGACCAACCTAGACAGCATATTAAAAAGCAGAGACATTACTTTGCCAACAAAGGTCCGTCTAGTCAAGGCTACGGTTTTTCCAGTAGTCATGTATGGATGTGAGAGTTGGACTATAAAGAAAGCTGAGCACCAAAGAATTGATGCTTTTGAACTGTGGTGTTGGAGAAGACTCTTGAGAGTCCTTTGGACTGCAAGGAGACCCAACCAGTAGACCCAAGTAGATCAATTCTGAGTGTTCATTGGAAGGACTGATGTTGAAGCTGAAACTCCAATACTTTGGCCATCTGATACAAAGAGCTGACTCATTTGGAAAGACCCTGATGCTGGGAAAGATTGAAGGCAGGAGGAGAAGGGGACAACAGAGGATGAAGATGGTTGGATGGCATCACCGACTCAATGGACATGAATTTGGGTAAACTCCAGGAGTTGGTGATGGACAGGGAGGCCTGATGTGCTGTGGTCCATGGGATTGCAAAGAGTTGGACACAACTGAGCGACTGAACTGAACTGAACTGTCCAGGAGACCTATCTCCCACAGTTTGGGTTTCTTGCTCTTTGAACAGAGAGAAATTAGCAGAAGCTATATCCTATTAAAAAATTTTTTTTAATTTATATGTTATATTGGAGTGTAATTGATTAATAATGTTTTCTTAGTTTCAGGCATACAGCAAAGTGATTCAGTTGTAGATATGTATGAACAACATACACATAGTTGTACATATGTATAAAAAGAATTATTTTTCACATTATTTTGCCATTTAATTTATTGAAAAATATTGAACAGAATTCCCTATTCTATACAGTAGTTCCTTGTTGGTTATCTCTTTTAAATATAGTAGTGCTGTTGCTAAGTCGCTTCAGCCGTGTCCGACTCTGTGCGACCCCATAGACGGCAGCCCACCAGGCTCCCCCGTCCCTGGGATTCTCCAGGCAAGAACACTAGAGTGGGTTGCCATTTCCTTCTCCAATGCGTGAAAGTGAAAAGTGAAAGGGAAGTCATTCAGTCGTGTCTGATTCTTCTCCACCCCATATATATAGTAGTTAGTACATATGTGTTAATCCCAACCTCCTAATTTATCCCTCCCTCCACCCTCCCCCTCTGGTAACTATAAATTCATTTTCTAAGTCCATGAATCTGTGTCTGTTTTGTAAATAAGTTCAATTGTATCACTTAAAAGAAACAATTTTGAAAGCAAGGTGTTTGGTTCTTTTCAAGACTCTGGATATCAAATATTGCAATGTTCTATTTAAGAGTTCGGTGAGAATATTTACTAAAACCCTTCCTGTGAGGGAAGTATAGCACAAAGTTTCCAGTTTTTGCAGAGTGCTAGCTGCTAAGACTGATTAAACAGTTTATCCTTGTTTACATGGGACAAAGCTAAGTTCATAAGTAAGTCCTATACAGAGGTGGTATCATTAACCTTTGTCCTACTTCATCGGGTCTGGAGATGCCCCATCCAAACTCTCTTGTGGTTGTGTGGGTGCCCTGAGATGCTGAGAGGGAAGCTGTGCCCTCAGAGTACGGCCTCATAAAGTCCAGGGGCACAGAAGGCATCAGGACTGGTAGGCAAGCTCCATAGAGGTGCCAGGTGATGACGCACTAAGGGAACAGCAGACAGGCCCCTCAGCACGTGTTGCCCATGCCTGTAAGAATGACTGCTGTGCTTGCAGAGAAGAAGCGGTGCTGAGGGTGCTGACTGCCTCCTTCCCCTTTGGGAGCCTCTGAGCACTGCTCCTCATGGTGTCCTCTGTGGCTTCCTGCCATCTTTGGGGTGCGGGAGACTCCACATTGTTGCCCAGGAGGCATTACACCTAGTAGTTACTCATCCACAAGGCCTTTCTTCCCTAGAGTGGCCCAGCTCCCTCCTTCTCCTACTAGCCCAAGGGAATATTTTCCATCCTGGAAGGAACCCTCCACTTTCCTGTCTGCCTTTAGAAACATTTTGTCTAGAGAAAGAGAACTATCATATGACACCCCTTATATGTGGAATCTGAAAAGAAATGATACAAATGAATAACAGACTTTCAGAAGCATCTTATAGCTGTGGGGTGGGGGGAGAAATACCGATGGAAGGAAGGAATAGTTAGGGAGTTTGGGATGGACATCTACACACTGCTGGATTTAAAGTGGATAACCAACAAGGACCTACTGTACAGCACAGGGAGCTCTGTTCAGTGTATGTGGCAGCCTGATGGGAGGGGAGTTTGGGGGAGAATGGCTGTATCTTTGTGTATGGCTGAGTCCCTTCACTGTTCCCTGAAACTATCACAACATTGTTGATTAAATACATTACACCCCAATACAAAATCAAAAGGGTTTTAAGAAAACAAAATTTTGCCTGTAGATACATACCCTTTTTCTTTAAAGTTCTCTGTACATGAAAAAATAAACTTAATAATAAATGCTTCTTACCATCAAACCCAGGGCTTTAGTCAGTCTAAAGGCTATTCCCCTTTTCACAGAGGACAAAGACAGCTTAACCTTGAAACCCTTCCAAAGTAGCCAAGAAAGACAGGAAAAACACACCAGCTAATTGCCATATCAAAGCCACTTGTTTACATTCTGCCAAAGTCGCAAAAATCAAATTTTTGTGTTCTATGAGAGTTT
Organism: Bos taurus; assembly: GCF_002263795.3. NCBI lineage: Eukaryota > Metazoa > Chordata > Mammalia > Artiodactyla > Bovidae > Bos > Bos taurus. The sequence goes on along the minus strand of NC_037336.1, from coordinate 22,293,699 downwards.
TAGTCAATGGTAGGTCCAAACCAAAAGCTTATTTAGGAAAAAATGGACACATTACTGGAAAACCTACCTAGACAGATTGGTTTTGTACAGGCCAACATGCTGGTCATGGATGCTGCATTTCCCTTTACAACTCACTGCTGCTGCTGCTGCTGCTGCTAAGTCATTTCAGTCGTGTCCAGTTCTGTGCGACCCCATAGATGGCAGCCCACCAGGCTTCCCCATCCCTGGGATTCTCCAGGCAAGAACACTGAAGTGGGTTGCCATTTCCTTCTCCAAAGCATGAAAGTGAAAAGTGAAAGTGAAGTCTCTCAGTCATGTCCAACTCGTGACCCCATGGACTGCAGCCTACCAGGCTCCTCCGTCCATGGGATTTTCTAGGCAAGAGTACTGGAGTGGGGTGCCATCGCCTTCTCCGTTACAACTCACAGGTAGACCTTGTGCTGGCTTTTTTTGATTTTGTGGGTTTGAGTTAAAGGTCTCTGTTTGACTCACCCCTGCTGTCTTTTCACATCAAGATGTTAAAATACAAGATTTGGTGCTGCTTAGCCTTGGTACTCCTGTTTCATTCATGGAGTTCAAACGTTTGTACAGGAAACATCAAATCCTATTTAGGCTACACCATGAAATGTGAGCGCTGGATAGAAGAGACTTCATCCGAGGTACCCACCTGCTTTAATATTGATTCAATAGCAAAATTAATCCTTAATGCTTGAAAAGTCAACATTTGATTTTGATAATATGAGCAGCCTAGGGCCCAGCGAGCTCTCTCTCTTATGTGTGTTCTGCTTGCAAGTGGCACACTTTCCTTTCGTAGGTCAGTGCCCATGGTTTGCTGGAGGCAGGTGTCAAGGAAGAAAGAAATAACTCATTTCGTAGTTTCACAAACTCACCAAGACTGTATCTGCATTGTTACCATTTTTCAAAACTCAAGGTACTGGATTTCCATCCTCAACACTCTTACTTTGAGGGGTGTGGAGTTTCTTTTATCCTCTCTGCCCCTTCCACCCAAAATTTTCCCAAATATATCTATGATTCACTCAAATATCAATTTACCAGCCAGGTTTTCCCTAACCACTCCCAGGGTTAAGTGAGAAAATAATTTGGGAGGCTATTGCCCTAGTCCAGACAAGATATACCAATGTAACCCAACTAAGGTGGTAACACCAGAGGCAGAAAAGTGGAAAGAATCAAGGTAGATAAATGTTTGTTGGAATGAATGGGTAACATAATGGTTGCCATTTGTTGAGCATTTATTGTGTGTCAGACATTGTGCCAGCTGTTTCATACATTTACCTTATTTATCCTTACTGCTGAGTCATTTCAGTCGTGTCCGACTCTGTGCGACCCCATAGATGGCAGCCCACCAGGCTCCCCTGTCCCTGGGATTCTCCAGGCAAGAACACTGGAGTGGGTTGCCATTTCCTTCTCCAATGCATGAAAGTGAAAAGTGAAAGGGAAGTTGCTCAGTCGTGTCTGACCCTCAGCGACCCCATGGACTGCAGCCTTCCAGGCTCCTCCATCCATGGGATTTTCCAGGCAAGAGTACTGGAGTGGGGTGCCATTGCCTTCTCCATATTTACCCTTAGAATGAGTTTGATGAAGAGGTGTGATATCTCTATTGCATAAATGAGGAGTTTGACCCTTTTGAAATGCAATAACATACCTTGAGTCACACATTATTGTTGGGGCTGCTATTTGGATCAGGTCTGTTTGATGAGGGCAAGAGAGAGAGAAAGAGAGAGCAAAAGATATGTCTATATATCCATATAGAGAGACATAGGTATATAGGTCTACCTAAATCTGTAATGGTTAATTTTATGTGCCAACTTAAGAACATGCTTTTGAATGCAATTAACATTTGAATTGCTGAACTCTGAGTAAGCTGATTGCCCTCCATCTTGAAGGTGGGCTTCATCTAATCAGGTGAAGGCATGAATGGCATAAAAAAATTGGCCTCCTGAAGCAAGAGGTAATTCTCCAGAAGATCACCTTCAGTCTTCATTTGTACCACAGGCTGTCCTGAGTCTCAAGCCTGTTGCCCCAGCCTGCAAATTTGGACTTCCCAGCCACCATGGTCATATGAGTCTCTTTCCTAAGGTTTGCTAGGATGGTTGGAACATGGAGAGTCTCTATACCATCCTTTTAATCTTTGTATATGTTTGAAATTTCCCAAAGTAAAAAGAATTTTTGTTGTTTTTAATTAGTTACCATTTTGAGTGACTGTGATTTGCCCCTTATTCTTTTTTGTCTTTTCCAAATTTTTCATAAAGGTAGTGATTTACTTTAAATAATGGGAAGAATATTTTAGGCAAGGGATAAAACTAAAAAATTTAGGCTGTTTATCAGAGACTTAAAAAAACTTTCCGTATTACACCCTGTTAATTCTGTTTCTCCAGATAACCCCGACTAATGCAATATCTATCAATCTATCTATCCATATATCCATCAAAAAAGGGAAATGTACAATTAAGAGAACTAGAACAAAGGATGATTGTGACATTGAAATCAGAGGTCACCAGCCATAGGAATCACTACTGTCGTGATGTATGGAAGAAAATGACCTTTTAAAATGTTTATCTTTTGTTTGATGGTTTTCTTTCCTGGACACAAATGATTTTCAGTTTTGAACATAGTCTGTATATGATGAACTAGTTAGATTACCTTATATATTGTATACATATTTTTATACAAATCTGCCAGATACTCATGTGCGTGCATGAGTGCGCATACACACACACACACACACACACACACACACACAATTTGGCCAAGAATACTCATCTGATCCTGTAGACTTGAGGGTAATTGCTGTGCTCTGTTACTTCTAGGGAAACACAGAATAAGCATGGCAGCTTGATCCAATAGGTAGACATTTCTTTACTGAAGAGGGAACCATGGTAGAAAGAACATTTTCTTATTTCACCAGCAGCATCTTTGTTCTAGAGGTAAGGGCAGTAAGATGCCTCCCTCTAAGAACTTGGGAGGTTACACCGTGATGGCCCAGCTGGTGAGGCAAAACAGCCTGGCAAACAAAAATGCATTTCAGCTCTTCTAGCTCAAGTGGCTCCAGCTCTAGGATGATACAAAAGGGACTCAATAAACGGATATTAAAAGACTGAAAATGTCATGGTGACATTATCCTTTGGAAATACCAGACTATCAGTTAAAGTGCTGCTTCCCAATGGTACAGTTTACAGGATTTGTGGCTGAAATTTGTGGATTGTCTATTGCGGTTCACAAAAGGTGCTTTGCCGAGTTTTGTGGAGAAAACTCCCCCCACCCCTTGACTCAGCAGGAATTGTGTCTAATTGTGCATTCTGTGTATATCCTAGCTAAATTTTAGTGTTGGAAAATGGCAGTAAAGTGAGGACATGTGACAACTAATTGCCTTTAGTTATAGAAAGAAGTTTTAGAGTGAAAATACATGTGCCTAAAGCTTCATGTTTTCTGTGAAGAGTATCATTGGTTTTTATAGGACTACAGAGAATTCATTGGAAAAGACTCTGATGCTGGGAGGGATTGGGGGCAGGAGGAGAAGGGGACGACAGAGGAGGAGATGGCTGGATGGCATCACTGACTCGATGGACATGAGTCTGAGTGAACTCCGGAAGTTGGTGATGGACAGGGAGGCCTGGCGTGCTGCAATTCATGGGGTCGCAAAGAGTCAGACACGACTGAGCGACTGATCTGATCTGATCTGATCTGATAGAAAGAAGTTTTAGAGTGAAAATACATGTGCCTAAAGATTCATGTTTTATGTGAAGAGTATCATTGGTTTTTATAGGACTACAGAGAATACATGAAGTAGCAAAGATTTGTATTTCTCTGAGGTTTGTAAGAATTTCTTCAGTTGTGTGGATCCCCTGGCCACATACAGAATGTAGAAGTACAGGTATATTTTTACTAAATGATATAGATGCCTCCCAGCAAATTCAGCTTTAAAGCAATCCCATTTCCCTTGAATGTCCTTTAAAAGTTAGGGATGATTTCCCAAAGGGGCAAAATCTTATAACAATCTTTTTTTTTTTTAAACTTTACAATATTGTATTAGTTTTGCCAAATATCGAAATGAATCCGCCACAGGTATACCTGTGTTCCCCATCCTGAACCCTCCTCCCTCCTCCCTCCCCATAACAATCTTAACTGCAAACTTTTAATGAAACAGTGACTAGCCCAATTGCAAGATGGAATTTGGACTAGACTAGATATTTTGATGTTCTCCCGGGAGATTTTCCCGACCCAGGGATTTAACCTGGGTCTCCTACATTGCACGTGGATTCTTTACCATCTGAACCACCAAGAAAGCCCTCAAATATTTTGATGTTAGGTTATTAGTTCCAATTCAGGAACTCCATTTTTCCTTATATTTTCCTAACTTTTACCCAGTATCATCATTTCTTTCCTCAGATTAACTCATTTTCTCTAGTACCACAGATATTTTTCCTAATTAGCATGATCAGTGTTATTGTCTTTATTTTCATGTCATTCTTTATTTACTTAAAAAAGAGTTATTGGTAGACAAACACAGTGAAGGAATGTAGATTAAAAAGAAAAAAAAACAGAATCCTGTCCTCCAGAAGCTTCTAATCTATAGAGGAACTTTCTGTCACTAATAATATTTAACTTCTAATTAATATTCTGGCACTTCACAGTATTATAAAATACGTCCATGAAAGTGATCTCTTTTCAACTGTCAACATCTTTTTACATAGTAGGTAGGTTAAGTATTTTTATGCCCCCTAAACTCTGAGAAGTGAAGGGACTTTCCCAGTCCTTGCTCACCCCCTTGATGGAAACACACGCAGTGCTGTTTTCATAATGCTATGTAATGCCTAGCTGTGACGGTCCTTAGTGTCAACTTGAGTCAGCCAAAGGATGTCCAGATGTCCAGTGAAATGTTACTTCTAGATCGCTGGACTGAGTACCTTAGAGGCCCTCCCCAAAAGAGGTAGGCATCATCCAATCTACTGAGGAGCAGAGTAGAGGGAAAAGCCAGAGGACGATTGAAATCACTCTGCCTGACTGACTAAACTGGGACGTTGATCTCCTGCCCTCACCACTCTTACATCTCAGGTTTTCAGACTCAGACTGGCATCTACAGCATTGGCTTTCCTGGGTCTCAAACTTGGAGACAGCAGATTGTTGGTCTTCTCAGCCTGCTGAGCTGTATGACCTTATAAAGATCTCTCCATATTTATATATATAGTTGTTGTTTAGTCACTAAGTCAGGTCCAACTCTTTGTGACCCCATGGACTATAGCCTGTTGGGCTCCTCTATCCATGGAATTTCCCAGCAAGATTACTAGAGTGGGTTGCCATCACCTCCTCCAGGAAATTTTTTGACCCAAGGATTGAACCTGTGTTTCCACGTCTCCTGCATTGCAGAGGATTCTTTACTGCTGAGCCACTGGGGAAGCCCATATATATATTGTTATTTCTATTTTTCTTGAGAACTCTGGCTGATACACTAGCAAAACTTTTTCTTTAAAACAGAACTCTGTATTTCCCTTTATAGTCCATATCTAATAGAGCAATTATTCACACCACACATAGCTGGTAGATGCCACTCTGTCTAATATCTAGAGGTTCTCAACCAAATGTCGTGTCACTGCTGTATTCTAGTCAGTTGAATCGGACCCTTTAATAACAAAATGAAACAGAGTTTTTCTCTGATTATTTCAACCTTCTTTCTGTAGTGGGAAGAGATAGAGAGTTGAATCACAAAGGAACAAAATTTCATATAAATGTACCCAGGCATGTGGGATGATGCATGATAATATCTTTTCTCAATATGGTGACACAGAATAAACATTGAAAATCATCCTATTATATGATAATTCTATCCTTCTAGCACTCAGATATTAGAATGCAAATTATATACAATTCATTCCCTATTTGCTCAAGGTAGGGAACTTTGATGTTGTCTCAACAACATCTAGACTACGTTTTTACAATTTTGTGGCTGAGTTTAGATGTAATTGATCTCTCCACTCACCCTTGTCAAATTGGATCCTGATAGCCTTATCCAATCAGAGAATGGCCAGTGTAATTAATAAAGGATGGTCCAATTAAACCAAAGGTCAGGACTTATATTTGATTGTGAAGAGAAATTTTTACTTCTCCAGTTTTCCTGTCCACTGAGCCCACAAGTGAAAGTGAAAGTCATTCAGTTGTGTCCAACTCTTTGCGACCCCATGGACTATACATTCCATGGAATTCTCCAAGCCAGAACACTGGAGTGGATAGCCTTTTCCTTCTCCAGGGGATCTTCCCAACCCAGGGACCAAACCCAGGTCTCCCACAATGCAAGCGGATTTTTTACCAGCTGAGCCACAAGGGAAGCCCAAGCCCACAACTCACAGTTATTAATAATATGAAGCATGAAAGACATTGTTGTTAGAAGCCATATGAAAACCGCAGAAGAAGCCACCAGCATGGAGCAGAGCAGAGCTGAGCAAACTGCAAAAAATGGTTCCAGAGTCCTGGCTGGGCTGTAGCTGAAGTCCACCCTACCTCTGGACTTTTCTGTTTCTACATCAGTAAATTGCTCTAATTATTTAAGCTTCTATCATTGAATTTTGTTATTTGCCACCAACAGCAGCCTCACTGAAACAATCCCTTAAGAAGGAAGAATTTCAGAGCTGAATATCAGGTATAAAGTTTAACTCATCTAGGATAAGATAAAACGTTCCTGTGAATTCATTAAAAAAAAAAAAAAGGTATATACATGTTTTATGGACCTTCAAAAGTGAAAATTGCAAGATTTTAATTATATTCAGCTTCCTTAAAGGACCAGAAAGATTATTTCTAAGATAAGATTCTACCTAGTTGGAGACGTTATTGCTCAGCATTAGCACGTCAGTCCCACTGAAAAATGAACACTTAGGTCCATCTTGGTAACCTAATCACTATACAAATTGGCATACTTATGAAATGATCGATTTTCTGCCACCTCAGGGATCATATTCTGCAACAGCTGTTCACAAGCCAAGACCCTTGCATACTGTGCTTAGTTTTCTTATGAAGAGAGCCACTCATCAGGTTAAGTAAGAGTCACCATTTTCCTAAAAACTATGATAATATAAAAATTCTGATCATGGATAAGCCCTTGATTAAAAATTTAAGAAAGGTACAGACCGCATTAGTAAATGATGTTCAGGCTGTTGCTTCTGGTAATGTCAAAATGATTCTGATCAACTAAGGAAATGTAAGTTTAATTCAGAACCACCTTGTAGCTCATATTTGAGCTGCAAACAATGACTGTATTGATGAATGGGTTACAAATTGTGCTTTGATGTCATATGATGGATGGTAGGAGTAAATAGGCCATTGCCTATCCAAAATCTCTCTCCAGGCTGTGAATGATACGACTATGAGTAAAACATAATTCACAACATAGCACCTCCTCCCCTCTTTCCAATCCGGAAGTGGACTTGCTCTATGAACTATTACTGCCTCTGTGTATTGAAGCACAGAGACAGAAGAGCACAGACATCCTCTGAAGAAAAGCTGTTTGGCTATAACTCTTTATACTTGATAGTCTCCCTACCTGACAGATGTATCTTCAACTGCAAACCAAGGCAAGAATTTTTGTATGCAAATGATTCCCATCAGAATATATAAACCAATTGAAAGCAAATATTTTAACTGGGGTCTAAATTGATGCATTAAGTTTTGGGTACTTTAATCATTTATTTTCAAAGACAATATTCCCCAGGGACTTCCCTGATGGTCCAGTGGTTAAGACTTCACCTTCCAACGAAGGGGATTCTATGCAGGGGGTTCAATCCCTGGTCAGGGAGCTAAGAGTCCACATGCCTCATGGCCAAAAAACCAAAAACAAAAAAAACCAAAAAACCAAGATAATATCTTCATTTAATAATAAAACAATGAAGTTATATGTATTTATAAGATGTCAGGATTTCTGAGTTTAGTGAGTTTTTTTGGTTCCCATTATTATGTGGATTTGAAATTGGCTGAGTCTTAAACTCTTTGGACATCAGATTCAAAATTTTACAGATTCTTCATCTGTAAAATGAAATTTTTAGGATGATGATCACTAAGACTGTTTTCAGTGTTAAACACCAAAGGCAATAACAGTAGCATCAACAACAGAGTCCCAATCCCAGTGATTCTATTAGTATAAAGACTGGTTTTCAGTTTTGCTATAAACCACAATCAGTGGCTCTGTAATGACTAATAGGTTGAAATAGATTGATCATCCAAGATTTTACATCTTACGGGTAGTTTAGGAGTTAACTCAGGACCAGCAAGTATCTTCTATCCTTCTGCAAAGACAGGAGCAGCAAAGAGATACCATTTCCCCTAATCACTCCTGGAACAGAAGGGAGTGTCCAGAGCAATCTAGTAAGTAAATTAAATAGGCAGGTGACTTTCCTAATAGGTCATTTCTGTGAGAAACACGCTCACCAGCCCAAAACCAAGATGGACTTGGAGACATACAGCACAGCAAAAACCAGGACTTTTAATGACAGTCTTGCAAGATCAGGTATTGGGTGGGCAGGTGCACCCAGCAAGTTACACCTTGCTCGTTATACCGAGCAAGTTACCTGCCACATGCAAGTGCCTCTCTCAGTTCGTCATTGGCTGAGTACTACAGGGTGAACAGTCTTCCCAGATGTTGCCTAAGTTTATCCCCTTCCTCTGTGGGCTGGCCCTTCCCTAACACCTTGTTTCCCCCTTTCTTGCACACTTCTTCCCTGTTCTTATGTTTTGAAATCACCGATAGAATGAGCCTGCGCAAAACCCTAAACATCCCACACTCCCTTTGTTTGCCTGGACTTTTCAGTTATGTAACTCTATGGTTGCTATATCAGCGATAAGTCATTATTTAAGCTAGCTATCAGTAGTTCCTCATTCCTAAGTTAGCATCTATTTTTAAAAATGAACCATTAAACATTAATGTTTCTTACAATTTTTGTTAAGGCTATAGCTCTTTAGTTGGTGGTGGGACCCCTATCCAAGTGGTGTGGTTAAGGAAGAAAGCATTCCCAAAAGGAGAAGTGAAAATACATTTGTTGGATCTATTTATAGCCTCAGTCATTTCACTTTCATGCATTGGAGAAGGAAATGGCAACCCACTCCAGTGTTCTTGCCTGGAGAATCCCAGGGAAGGGGAAGCCTGCTGGGCTGCCGTCTATGGGGTCGCACAGAGTCAGACACCACTGAAGCGACTTAGCAGCAGCAGCAGCAGCATTGCAACCAAATTGAAACCATCCAGAGACTGTTTCTTCTTTTTCCTTTTTTGGACTGAGGAATTATTTAAATTCAAAGAGCAATTAAGTAGAAGCTTGACATTGAAACAATAGCAAAACCAAAAGCAATACCAATTTCTGAATGAATTGTTGCTTTTCCTTTAGGTATAAAGTTCCAGTGCTCCATTATGGAGGGTGGAGAAGGAGGGAAAGGAAGGGTTGATGGTTTTAACTGGATTTGATTTTCATACAGAACCCTGGTTGGTTATGCAGTATTTATGTTCCTCTAAAGTTTGTGCATATTGGATACATAATGATTATTTCATAGTTTTTCTAAATAGCAGCATAAGAAAAGTCATCTTGCATCTTTACTGAAGAAACTTCAAACACAGAATGCATTTTACAACTTTAAAAAAAAATTGTCCAATACAGCCAGCTTTCTAAAAGTGCAGTGCATATTAATCATTCAACATGTGTTTATTGAGGACCAACTCTGTACCAGGCATAGTGCTTGGCATTGGAGAGACGGGAAAAACACAGACAACCCTGCTATTCTCAGGGGGTTACAGATTAACAGAGAAGACAGATACTCACCAAGCAAATCCACCAGAGTGTGATAGGTGTTGTTATAGGTAATGAACAGACTGTTGCAAGAAGACAGAGAAGCCCCTTTGTCCCAGTTTTCAATCAGGGGGGCTTCCCTTAAAAAGTGACACCTGAGTTGAGGAGTCTGATTATTTGAGATTTGAGTTCAAGTAATTTGTTCAGAGTAGCAAACCACTTACACATAACTATAACAAAGACAGTGAGCTCCTACTATGCGTCAGCTACTGTTCTGTGTTCTTTATATTTCATTTAACTCTCACAAGAGGTCTTCAAGATAAACACTATTATTCTTACTACAAGGCTGAAGCTGAAAGGGATTGACTTTTCCAATGTCATAGTAGAAAAACAGGGTTCCGATATTGGCTGATTTTAAAGCTCATGATGTTTCTTTTTTCTTTAAATTATTTTTTATTGGAGTATAGTTGCTTTGCTCAGTTGGTAAAGAATCTGCCTGCAATTCAGGAGACCCCGGTTCGATTCCTTGCTTGGGAAGATACACTGGAGAAGGGAAAGGCTATCCACTCCAGTATTCCGGCTTGGAGAATTCCATGCACTGTATAGTCCATGGGGTCACAAAGAGTCAGACACGACTGAGCAACTTTCACTTTCATAGTTGCTTTACAATGTTGTGTTAGTTTCTGCTGTACAGCAAAAAGAATCAGCCATACATATACACGTATCCCTCTCTTTTGGACTTCCCTCCTGTTCAGGTCACCACAGTGTATTAAGTAGAGTTCCCTGTGTTATATAGTATGTTCTCATTAGTTATCTATTTTATACACAGTATCTATAGTATATATGTGTCAATCCCAATCTCCCAATTCCTCCCACTCTTGGTACCCATATGTTCTGTACATTTGTGTCTATTTCTTTTTTTTTTTTTAAACTTTACAATATTGTATTGGTTTTGCCAAACATTGAAATGAATCCGCCACAGGTATACATGTGTTCCCCATCCTGAACCCTCCTCCCTCCTCCCTCCCCATACCATCCCTCTGGGTCGTCCCAGTGCACCAGCCCCAAGCATCCAGTATTGTGCATCGAACCTGGACTGACGACTCATTCCATATATGATATTTCTGCTTTGCAAATAGGGTCGTCTGTACCATTTTTCTAGATTCCACATATATGCGTTAATATACAATACTTGTTTTTCTCTTTCTGACTTACTTCACTCTGTAAGACAGACTCTAGGTCTATCTACGTCTCTAAAAAAGACCCAATTTTATTTCTTTTTATGGCTGAGTAATAGCCCATTGTGTATATGTACCACATCTTCTCTATCCATTCCTCTGTTGATGGACATTTAGGTTGCTTCCATGTCTGGGTAAAGCTCATATTTCTAATGTCTAGCCATGTAAAAGAAAACTTTCAGCTTAAATATAGGGGGCATTTTATAAACAGATTGATTCTTTAAACTAGTACGATTGGTATCATTGGAAAATATTAGACTGATTTACAATTAAAAATGATAGGCTGACCACACAATTGTGTCCTCTCTCCAGAGACTATATTATAATGTCAGTAAAGGGAAAAAAAAGTCTCTAGAAACCTACAGATATAAAAAGAATGATGGAGTTACCATCTTTCATGAACCAAGGATTTCAATGAGTTTCTGGGGAACAAAAGGAGAAGGAGTAATGGTTGCTGATGAAACAGGGCAGAAGAAGCTGAAACCCTAACGAATGTAGAAGAAAATGACTAAGAAGGGGGCAAATTTGCCTCCTAGAATGTGAGAGGTTCAAGAGAGGAGTTGAAATGCGAGGGAAAGAGGCCCCAGACTGGAAAGAAGGGGTAACTTGAAAGAATGTATTTGGAACAATTGGACAGATCTTCTAAAATGGAGATTATCTGTCCCTGGGAACTGAACTCCCAAGCAGAAGACTGAATGTCTTTTATTTGGAGTAGCTCCAGAGACAAAACATTTTAGCATCCTGTAATGAAAGGGATGACTAGCTCTATGTCTGAGCCACCTAAAACAATGCCTGGGTGTTAACAACCCAAGTGAGTTTTAGAGACTCACTTTTAAATATGAAGAATCAACAAAAATACAAACAATTGAGAAGAGCCTCCAATGAGAGCAATATGGAAAACAAGCAGAAAAGGCGGGGAAAGAAACAAGACCTAGGAGAATGTACAGTTCACATAACAGAAAATAAGTTTAAAAAAAGAAGAGAAAAAAACCTCCAACCACTATCTTTTGAGATACAAAAGAAGATATTGCATCCATAAAACAGAATCAGAACACTTAAAAAAGGAACAACTGGGAACAAGAAAACATTCTTGGGAATTAAAAACGTGATGGACAAAGTATTAAATTCAAAGACAGCTTGAGAGATAGTGACAAGAAAATGGCCCAGAACACAGAACAAAGTGAAAAAAGAGAATGCAAAGAAAAGCTGAAAGAACAAAAATCAATCTAGAAGGCCCAGAGATGATGGAATAATCAAAAAATAGATAAGACTTTTCCAGAGTCAAGGAAAACATGAGTGTCCAGATTTAAAGGGCCCATTGATTTTTCATCTCTTTGAATGAGCAAACATCTAGAGAAAAAAATGATAGCGAGTCAAAAAAAAAAAAAAAGCTGAGATGGTTCCTTAGTAGACCAAGGAACATAATTGTAAATTTCAGAAATTCTGGAATGAAGAGATGACCCAACCATCTCTAGAGAGAAAGCACAGATTACTTTCAAAAAAGTGAAAATCCAAAATGGCAGTGGGCTTTCCAACATCATTACTAGATGCTCAGGTGTTTGAGAAAAAAATATTTCATATTAATATCTTAAAATTCTATACTCAGCCACTTGTGTAAAATATTTTTTTTTTGGCTGCACCATGTGCCATGTGAGGTCTTTGTTCCCCAACCAGAGACAGAATCCATGCCCCCTGCAGTGGAAATCTTAACCACTGGAGCACCAGGGAAGTCCTAGAATTTTTTCTTAGATGGCAGTCATGCAAAAGCACAAAACTTAAATTCCCACATTCTTTTTTAGGAAGTTAATTTGAGGATTCCTCCAAAAACAAGGATATAAACCAAGAGAAAGATGAAATTAGAGGAAAAAGCAAATCTAAAAAGTGAGGTTCTGGGAACTCCCTGGCAGTTAGGACTCCATGCTTTCACTGCAGAGGACATGAGTTCAATCGCTGGTTAGGAACTAAGATCCCACAAGCTGTGCAGTGCAGCCAAAAAATAAAATAAAATCAGGGAAGACAGTTGTGCAGCAAGCCACGAATGTAACCAGTCCAACTTGGAGTAGGAGGAAAAGGCCGTTGGCAACAAAACATAGAGGCTTGACACAGTCTGTTAGGCCTCTGCTGAAAATTTGAACACAGGAAAACAAGTAAGTATGTAAAAGATAAGAAAACAATAGTAAAAAAAAAAAAAACCCAAATGAGAAAGGAAATGTAATCAAAGTATACTTCTTAGCCTTCCAGTAAATAATACGTATATTACCGATTTAATTTTAAAACTGTGATATAATTAATTTTGTGGAGATCACAGTGGAGGCAGGAGCAGGGTAGTGACCAGAAAAGACCTTGATGCTGGGAAAGGCTGAGGGCAGGAGGAGAAGGGGCGACAGAGGATGAGACGTTTGGACGGCATCACTGAATCAATGGACATGAGTTTGAACAAACTCCAGTCGATAGTGAGGACAGGGAAGCCTGGCATGCTATAGTTCATGGGGTCACAAAGAGTCAGACACGACTGAGTGACTGAACAACAATGATTAATTTGGGAGGATAGCAGTAGGAGAGGTATGCACATGTGCGTGTCAGAGAACCACACTCTCATCTGAACAGCTGATGATTAAAGTTGATAGATCAAGACTTCCCTGGTGGTCCAGTGGCTAAAAGTCCACACTCCCAATGCAGGGGCCCTGGTTTGATCCCTGGGCAGGGAACCAGATCCCACATGCCACAGCTAAGAGTTCACATGCTGCAACTAAGACCTGGTGCAGCCAAATAAATAAACATTTGTTTTTTTAAAAAGTTGATAGATCAAGGAACAGCCAAATAACTTATTCCTTGGAGATTTGGGAGTAACAACCAGAAGAAGTAAAAAGTTGCACGTAGTTGTCCCTAGGCATCTGCACTGGGAAGTGAGGAAAATGTAGAACCTGAGATCATTACTTTGCCATTATAAGGATCTTGAGGCTATTAAGATTTTTTAACTATGTGCATGACACTAATGGGTTTTTCTGGTGGCTCAGCAGTAAAGAATCTACCTGCAATGCTAGAGGCCCAGGTTCATTCCCTGGGTCGGAAAGATTTCCCTGGAATAGGAAATGGCAACCAACTCCAGTATTCTTGCCTGGAAAATCCCTTGGACAGAGGAGCCTGGCAGTCCATGGGATTCTAAGAGTCAGACATGACTTAGTGACTAAACCACCACATGCTATTAACACCAACTGAAAAGTTTATAAAAGGAAAAAAAATACATGGAACCATCAGTTTAGAAGTCAACATAGGTTTCTGTTTAAACCTATTAAATGTGCGTGGGCCAAACAGACTAAGAATCTTTATTTACATATATGGCACGTAGTAAAAAATAAAATATACCTAATTCTGTGCAAATGTGTTTACACATTTGTTAATACCAAATTGGTGATTTCAGTTCCAACTGCAAATTACATATATAAATGTTTTGTGGAGTATGTCTAAAAGAAATTGCAAATTCTTCGCCCTACTTATTCTATGTTGGTTTTATGAGATTTGTTAGGCTTTTATTATGTGACATTTTTTTCTCAGACCTGTCTTTTGTTTAAGCAAAGGAAAATAAAACACAGAATAACTTTTTCTAAATAGTGTGTTCCTGTGACCTGCCTTTGATGGCGGGCGTCCCAGGTAGCACAGCAGTAGAGAATCTGCCTGCCAGTGGTAGACATGGGTTCAATCCCTGGGTCAGAAAGATCCTCTGGAGTAAGACATGGCAACCCATTCCAGTATTCTTGCCTAGAAAATTCCATGGACAGAGAAGCCTACTGTGCTCCAGTCCTTGGGGTTGCAGAGACATGGTCAGACACAACTGAGCCACTGAGCATGCACGCACCTTTCAGGGCAATACTGCATTCCAGTTTTGATTAAAATAGAATAAAGCACACAATAATTATTTGATATGAATTAAAATCATAGTCATTGCCATCTGTGTTTGTTCTGCTAACATCATTCAGCTTACCTCTGAAATGCAAGGAATGTTTGGTAAGTAGTCTCTGCCCACTGGTTCTGTTCTTTTCTTAAAGGATGTTTTCACTGATGACAAAAATAGTATCACTAGATATGTGGCCACATCTGTCCATCTTGCTAAAGCTGCACGCCCTGACACTGCATAGTTCTGTGGATTGGAGTGCAGTCTCTAGGGTCAAACTTGGGTTTAAATCTTGGCCCAGGTACTTAGCAGGTATGTGACTTTGGACAAGTTACTTACTCCTTGTAAGTGTCATTTACCTCCCTTCAAAATGAGATTAATGATAGTGCCTAGCTAAAGAGTTGTAAAGATTAAAGAGATAATTCAAATAAGTCTTTAGTAAAGAGCCTAGAGCATAGCAAGTGCTCAATAAATTATTATTGTTGTTACAGATTTTGTAAAGCATGACATGGTTTAAAATCAAATGGATTAGAAATTAGAAATACTAGATTATTGCCAAATTTCCTTCCAGCTGTGGTTTTCCATAGGGAATGGTTAGATCCTTAACATCAATCTTCTGTAAGACTGTTGGTGTGTTTTAGTAATACAGAGTATAAACTAATTACTAAGGTGTTTTCATGACTATGTGTGAATAAACACAGTTAGATTAAGGAGAAAGACATGACTAAAAAGATAACTTACAAGAAGCAAGACTACAGCTTACCTGAGGGAGCAAGTAATGTGATAGAGGACTTAAAGCAAAGAAGGAAAATAAGCCACTGAATTGTTACTATTGACCTGACATTCACTGAGAAAAATCCAAGCATTTCACAAAGGTAGGACCTTTGTAATTTTAGAAACTTAGATTAAAATGTTGCACATTTAATTCAGCTCAACCATATTGATTATGTTTGATCATTTAGTTCCAGGTAAGTATGCTGCTGTCATTGATTTTCTGTTGTAGTTTGGTTAGGATCCAAAGGCTTCCTGCTTTAGCTTCTTTATTAGTATATTTAAATACTCCTCTAGCTTCATTAAGCTTCAAATGGCTTTATTCTTCATTCAGCAGCATTTGTGTTCAACAGATTTCCCAAGCTTCCTTATGAATCTTCCTATAGATGTTGAAATGCATTTGGCATAAGTGACTCAGGTATGGGGTAATGGGCCATCTTCTTGAGTTTGGGAAAGCTATGACTATTGTACCTATTACACCTCTAAGGCCTGTGTATATGTCTTTGCTAAGGTGATGGCACCCCACTCCAGTACTCTTGCCTGGAAAATCCCATGGATGGAGGAGCCTGGTAGGCTGCAGTCCATGGGGTCGCTAAGAGTCAGACACGACTGAGCGACTTCACTCTCACTTTTCACTTTCCTGCATTGGAGAAGGAAATGGCAACTCACTCCAGTGTTCTTGCCTGGAGAATCCCAGGGACAGGGGAGCCCGGTAGGCTGCCGTCTCTGGGGTCACACAGAGTCGGACATGACTGAAGTGACTTAGCAGCAGCAGCAGCAGGGGATAAGAAAATAGTCCCAGGTGGACTAGTCAGATGTTCTGTGGGGCCCAGTACTGCACCATCAACTATTACATATTGGAGGTAATATTGGAAGCAAAATATCAAGAGTTAAGGAGACTTTTCAGGGCGTACTCAACCCTTCTACTGGCACTGCAAATCTCCCAAAGACTTACCCTGAAGTATCTTGGCACTAACCTTGACTGATACCATCAAGCTGACCTTAAAGTGTGCAATTTAAGTAAATAATTCCAGTCTATCTTAAAAAGGACAAATTAGAGGGAGCCCTAATTCCCTAAAACAGAACTATCAAATAGAAGCTTCTGATTTGATGGAAATATACATACATCATGTAACTGAGGGGTTGAATTTTTTAATTTATTTTATTGGAGTATAGTTGATTTCTAATCTTGTGTTAGTTTCTGGTATATAGCAAAGTGATCAGATATATATAAATATATGTTCTTTCTCATATTCTTTTCCATTATGGTTTGTTACAGGCTGTTGAATATAGTTCCCAGTGCTATACAGTAGGACCTTGTTGTTTATTCATCCTATACTTGATGCTATATCTGCTTGCTATCAAGTATTCAGCCTGTATTTGATGCTATATCTGCTAATCCCAAACTCCAAATCCATCCCTCCCCACCACCCTTCTCCTTGGCAACCACAAGTCTTTTCTCTACATCTGTGAGCCTGTTTCTGTCAAGCAGATAAGTTCGTCTGTGTCATATATTAGATTCCACATATAAGTGATACCACGTGATATTTGTCTTTTTCTTTCTGGCTTACTTCATTTAGCATGATAATCTCTAGGTGCATCCATGCTGCCGCACATGACGTTATTTCATTCTGTTTTATGGTGAGTAATATCTCAGTGTATACGTGCACCACATCGTCTTTATTCATCCATCTGTCATTGGACATTTAGGTTGTCTCCATGTCTTGGCTATTGTAAATAGTGCTACAGTGAACACTGGGGTGCATGGATCCTTTTGAATTAAAGTTTTCTCTGGATATATGCCCAGGAGTAGAATTTCAGGGTCATAAAGGTAACTGTGGTATTGGAGAAGACTCTTGAGAGTCCCTTGGACTGCAAGGAGATCCAACCAGTCCATTCTGAAGGAGATCAGCCCTGGGATTTCTTTGGAGGGAATGATGCTAAAGCTGAAACTCCAGTACTTTGGCCACCTCATGCGAAGAGTTGACTCATTGGAAAAGACTCTGATGCTGGGAGGGATTGGGGGCAGGAGGAGAAGGGGACTACAAGAGGCTGAGATGGCTGGATGGCATCACTGACTCGATGGACGTAAGTCTGAGTGAACTCCGGGAGTTGGTGATGGACAGGGAGGCCTGGCGTGCTGCGATTCATGGAGTCGCAAAGAGTCAGACACAACTGAGCGACTGAACTGAACTGAACTGAACTGAAAGGTAACTGTGAACATGAAGGAAAGAGCCTCCAGTTTTCTGTTTTGGGACGGCTACCTACCTAGGTTTGAGAAAGTTTAACAGGTGTTCCTGGTGAAGGTCTGGGGAAACCTACAGGTGACTATATTCACCTAGACTCTCATGCGTTTAGATGTCACCTCTATTTTCTTCTGAGTACAATGTTTGTACTACTAATAATAACAGTTTAACAATCCTGAGATTTCTTTAATTTTACCTAAAATTTAGGAGAAAAGCTCTATTCTAAAGCTTGAGAAAAATATTTTCTTATATTCCCTCTCCCACTAAAACATATTTGAACTATGTATTATTTCATCCATCTCATCATCAGCACTGTAATTTTCACATTATGAATCATAAATCATTTCAGAGTCTGAGAAGAGGGCTTCTTCTTTTGGTCTCTTGCTCAACGTTTTTCCCCCAGAGCCTAGACCAATTGCATAAATGTTTGCTGATTAAATGAGCAAATTAAAGACACCATCTTCTTTTGAAGCAGTTCTCATTTCTGGTATACTGTTGTTCCTTTGATGTTTCTCTTAGGGCTGGGAATGAGGAAACTAGACAAACATGAGCTCAACCAGATAACTGAAAACTGATTCCTTTTCCATGACTCAATTCAACCCATGCTATTTCTCAAGCATCCGAAGTCTGGTTGTAGTTTGCTTAAAAATGCGTATGCTCATTGTGTGCAGAGGGATTTTATCTCCACTGGCGTCTTTTCTTTTTGTTTTACAATTGGGAGCCAAACCATGTTAAAGACTGGAAGAAATTAGCAACTGTTTAACATCTGTGGGCAAAAGAGTTCATAACAGGGAGAATTTAAGAAGTTAGTCCCGTGGTCTCTCTGTGTGCTTTTTCTTCTCTGTTCATTGCTGGAGGTGCTCTGGCTGGTTAACAAGGGAATTTATCAAGGTGGACTTGACACATAACGTGATTTCCACTGTGTATAACTCAGCAAGGGCGGGGGTGGGGAGGAGGGAGGCACCGTGATTGATCACGTTTCCATTTACCTTGGGAGAATACTCCATTTGTCACTCGTAACACTACTTTCAGTGGCTCCTTTCCGGAAGTTTATCCCATAGATGGGACCATAAGATTTGTGGCAGACTTGAGGAGAATGTTGCCAGTAAGAATGACCCAAACTGTATCCTCTGGGGACTGAACAAAGCTCATGCCTACAAGGAATAGATTCCCAGAGTCCTTGAGCCTCTGAAGAGTTCCATGAACTATGTGGCAAGATTGAGTGAAGTAATAATTGGTGGGAAAGTATCTCTGTTCTACTGAGGTTAAGTCTGAACCAATAGTTTTTTCAGTCGGAAAGTGAATATGAACTGTTTCTGTTTTGCGGCAGGTCTTAACATGGTAAGTAGACAAGAGAGATAAGGTATCTTAAAAAGGGAATCTTTCCCAGGCCCAATAACTCTAAAAGTTATACCTCAGTTACTATTCCTTTAGGTACACAGAGACAGAACCTTCAAGATGTGACTAATTTTGGGTGCTTTGGGGAGATTTATAGTTTCTGAATTACCAAAGAAAGCACCAGCAGAGATTTTGCTTGCTATTAAAAAAAAAAAAAAAAAAAAAGGTGTGGGTAGGGCAGACATTACTTTGCCAACAAAGGTCCGTCTAATCAAGGGTATGGTTTTTCCAGTGGTCATGTATGGATGTGAGAGTTGGACTGTGAAGAAAGCTGAGCACCGAAGAATTGATGCTTTTGAACTGTGGTGTTGGAGAAAACTCCTGAGAGTCCCTTGGACTGCAAGGAGATCCAACCAGTCCATTCTGAAGGAGATCAGTCCTGGGTGTTCTTTGGAAGGAATGATGCTAAAGCTGAAACTCCAGTACTTTGGCCACCTCACGTGAGGAGTTGACTCATTGGAAAAGACTCTGATGCTGGGAGGGATTGGGGGCAGGAGGAAAAGGGGATGACAGAGGATGAGATGGCTGGATAGCATCACCAACTTGATGGACATGAGTTTGAGTGAACTCTGGGAGTTGGTGATTGACAGGGAGGCCTGGTGTGCTGCAATTCATGGGGTCACAAAGAGTCGGACATGACTGAGCGACTGAACTGAACTGATGATGTCTGGGGAGAATGGTGGGTGTTAGGGACAGCCACTGAAGGGAATGGGAAAGACGGCTAACCAAAAGTTGACCCAGAAAGCTCAGGTGAAGAGATAGGCAGTATATTTATACCATGATGTTTTGCATTAGTTGTCAGGAGTCTAGGTATAGGAACCTAGAAGGCAAATGTTTTGAAAAAGATCTTCAATTAGCAGGGCTGGAGGAGAGGGCCTCGATTCTAACAAGAAATTCCTTGAAATGATGTGCCATAAAGTCTAGACTGGATTAGAAGGAATTGGACAGGGTAGGGGTGGGGGAGTAGATGATGACCTAGGAGAAAATAGAGATGATCACAACATTGGAAACTGAAGTGAATTCAAAGATAAAATATATCACTGGGACTTCTCTGGTGGTCCAGAGACTAAGGCTCTGTGCTCCCAATGCAGGGGACCTAGGTTTGATTCCTGGTCAAGTAACTAGATCCCACATGCTGAAACTAAGAGTTTGCGTGCCCCAGCTAAAGATACCACATGCCACAATAAAGACTGAAGATTCTGAGTGCCACGACTAAGATCCAGTGCAGCTAAATAATTTAAATACATTAAAAAGAAAATAGATAAACTGAATCGGGAGCAACAGACTGAGATCTTTAGAAAGATGTAGGCTGTGGTCAGAGTGAGATATGAAGGTGTTTCAGGTGGTGATGACTCAGGGGATGGAGGGATCAAAAAGGATCAAAGGGGAAGGATGCTGGAGATAAGAAGCTCAGGGTCGGGATGTCTCAGGAGTATTGAGAGCTGTAACTGAAGAGTTAAAGTTACTTTATAAATTAATTTTTCATTTCTCCCCACAATGAAAGGGATGGTGGGATTACAATACCTCTTGATTGTCAGCTGTGATTAAGTGTTCTTTCATCAGCAATGTTACTATGCAAAACTGTTCATGGTTGTTTTCAGGAGGGCAGATTAATTGGTGAAACAAAGAAATCCCAAAATGTATTATAGCCCAATCAAGACAGAAGAAATCACATAGACTATTTCAGCCCACAAATCAGGAAGATAGATGATTAGAGCATTTTTTATTTTTAAAAACAGGATGGGATGAATAAAAGAGGGATAAATTATACTGTGCTCTTCTTTAAAAAATTCCATTTCTGAAAAGTCATCTCCATAAGATGTTCATACTTAGAAATGCATGTAGGATCACTCAGTGGTATGATAAAACACATGTCAGAGGTAGAGAAGAGGCAGTTTGGGCTAAGGACAGATAACAGAGCCAAAGGAGAGGACAGGAGACACAAGTGAAACAAGCGTGGCTCAGGGCCTGAAGATCAGAGTCCCCATCAAGGAGCCCGCTGTCCTCTTTGAACAAACTCCTCCTTTTCTGACTTCCTTATTTCTGTTAATGGATCCCTGACTCTTTCCACCTGCTGGGTTTAAACACTGAAAGTAATTTCTTTTTATGCTTCTCACACCTCCTTAAGTCCTGCACACACCTTATACATCATCAAGACCTCTTCATTAATCCTCATCGCATCTGAAACAGCCTGAAAAATGACCTGCCAGCTTCATGGCACCCCACTCCTGGCAGAGGGAGCAGGGACTTCCTGCTGTAGCACTCATCACAGGCAGCCACATGTGTTTCCTTGGAGATGGCTGGCATTGCCCTAGGAATGCTTCTGTGGACTGGGTTATGAGACTCTACTATCACAAAGATCTCCCCCTTTCAACCCTGGGGTAAGATTCTGTTAAATGCAATGCATTTACATACCACTTTAAAAAGCAAAGCAGAAATACGGGGCTTTGTTTTACAGTTTTAAAGCTTATAGGAAATATACAAGTCCTATCTTCTAAACAGTATCCACACACACACAAACGTGCATTCATATACATAAACTTTTTGAAAATTCTCATTTAAAAAGGAGTGTCTTTAATCTGCTATGTAGTCAAACCACAAAACCAAAGAGGTACTCCTTATTTAGCACTGTTTTTATGCAGAGATGTTCCTAGCTATACTAGAGTAGGTTAACTGGTGAAACATAAACTCCCAAAAAACAAGAAAGAGGTTTATTGTTTGTTCATACAAAGTCCCAGATGAGTTTTCCCTATTGATAGATCTTCATTGCATAGCATTGAAGACCCAGTGCAAACAAAAATAAATAAATATGTAAAATTAAAAAACAGACCAGCTTCAAATCAGTGAAAGGAAATAAATGTGAAAGCCTGACTGCAGGGGGAAGACATTTCCAGGACTGGAAGGGGCACACGGGACTTCCACTCACATTCAATCTCCAGAACACAGCCACATGAGCAAGGTAATCTGTGTTTTCAGGAAGATGAGGCATGAAGTTAGAGAACAACTGGTAGTATTTTCCACAATGGTGTAGCAACTAGACTAATGCGGTGAATTTACAGGAAGAACAACTGTCCTCCTGTACCCAGCTTGGTGATGGAAGGACATGAGACCACTGACTGGGGAACAGGTCTGACCTTTACACGAACAGAAAGCCAGGGATTACATTTAAGGGGAATGCCCCCATTAGACATTCTAATAAAGTCTCCTTGTTGTCTAAAACACACCAAAAAGTTTTCTTAAATGAACACACTTCAGTAATACATGGTTGGCAATGTGACAGGTTGAGACGTGGGCAGTAGCAGTTTGAAGGAATTAGGCAAGAAGCCCAGATGAAAGAAGCAAAGCCCAGGCAAAAATCCAAGAATGCCAGGGAGGGCTTGGGAAGAGAAATCAAATAAGTGAAAAGAGATCAGGAAGTCATAGAAACCTTGGGGCAGAGTAGAATTGGAGTCACCAACCTTGATGTTGAGACCTGGCCTTGCCACTTACCAGCTGACATAGGGGAAGTTGTTTAACTTCTCTGAGCTAGGTTTTTATTTGTTAATTTGGGGTGATAATATCTACTTCACAACGATTCACTGGAGAAACAAATGACATGATGTGTGTGAAAACTCACGAAGCCTGGCAGAAAGAGGGCTAATTTTAACTCTATTTTTATTTTCATAAGCTTAATAAGCTTAGAGTTTTGAAGAGTGCTGTTTAGGAAGGAGAAGATTTGGAACCGATTTATGTATAAGTCAGTCCCTAGTTATGAATCAGAAGGAGAGTGAGAACTCGCTGGTGTTAAAGGCTGTGCTTTGGGAAGCTTTACGGAATCGGTTTCCTTTGCGAAGTCCTGCCTTGCTGCATGTCTGTCTGCTTTCCTTCCTCCTTTTCCATCTACTTTTCTTCCTTTCCTTTCTTCCTTCTTTCCTTCTTTTCCTCCCTCTCTTCCTCTTTCCCTCCCTCCCTTCCATCCCTAGTTTTTTATCTTCCTTTTCCTCCATCTAATTTCTTTGTTTGATAAACCTAGACATTGGGGAGGGTGAAAGCAATTTCATATAAAAGGGTTCTAGACAGGAGTTTGCTAAGGTAGGGTTTTAAGAGGTTGACTCAATAATAGAAACAGAAAGGGTGCATTTCTCATGGATGTGTTATTTGGTGCAAATTTATTGGGGAAAAAATTGTAGTATGTACCCTCAAGATGAGAATTCCCTTTGACCTGCATTAACTCTTCTGGGCAATCATCCTAAGAAAACAATCAGAAAAATATTAAGTCTCATGAGTAAGGATGCCCATCCATCATAGTTTTATTCACAGCCATGAAAAATCTGAAACAGGCTAATTGCTCAACATTAGACAGATGGAAAATTAAACAAGGTTATATCCACCTAACAAAAATATGTAACTGTTAAAAATTGTGTTTATGAAGTGTTTCAGTAACATGGATAGTATCATAAAAAAAAGGACAAATGAAATGAGTAGATTACAAAGTGAGCACAGCCATGTCAAAACTGCAAGCAGGAAAAGCCTAGGAGGAAATGCATCACAGAGGCAATAGTTGTTAATCACTGGTAGGTGAATACAAGCGCCTATTTTCTTTCTACTTTTCTGAATTGTCTGTATATTTCTAATGCACCTGTATCATTTTTATATTTGAGAATACAAAGTCAAAAACAAAATGACTCAATCAAACAAAAAAAAATACAAAGTCAACTTTAGTTTAACAGAATGATCTCTGTTCATTTCCAAGGCAAACCATTCAATATCACAGTAATCCAAGTCTATGGCCCGACCAGTAATCTTGAAGAATTTGAACAGTTCTATGAAGACCTACAGGATCTTCTAGAACTAACACCCCCCAAAATATTTCCTTTTCATTATATGGGACTGGAATGCAAAAGTAGGAAGTCAAGAGATTCCTGGAGTAACAGGCAAATTTGGCCTTGGAGTACAAAATGAAGCAGGGCAAAGGTTAACAGAGTTTTGCCAAGAGAACACACTGGTCATAGCAAACACCCTCTTCCAACAACACAAGAGAAGACTCTACACATGGACATCACCAGATGGTCAACACCGAAATCAGATTGATTATATATTCTTTGCAGCCAGAGATGGAGAAGCTCTATACAGTCAGCAAAAACAAGACTGGGAACTGACTGTGGCTCAGGTCATGAACTCTTTATTACTAAATTCAGACGTAAATTGAAGGAAGTAGGGAAAACCACTAGACCATTCAGGTATGACCTAAATCAAATCCCTTATGATTTTACAGTGAAAGTGAGAAATAGATTCAAGGGATTAGATCTGATAGACAGAGTGCCTTAAGAATTATGGATGGAGGTTCATGACATTGTAAAGGAGGCAGTGATCAAGATCATCCCCAAGAAAAAGAAATGTAAAAAGGCAAAATGGTTGACTGAGGAGGCCTTACAAATAACTGAGAAAAGAAGAAAAGTAAAAGGCAAAGGAGGAAAGGAAAGATATACCCATTTGAATGCAGTTCCAAAGAATAGCAAGGAGAGATAAGAAAGGCTTCTTCAGTGATCAATGCAAAAAAATAGAGGAAAATAATAGAATGGGAAAGACTAGAGATCGCTTCAAGAAAATTAGAAATACCAAGGGAACGTTTCATGCAAAAATGGGCACAATAACAGACAGAAACGATATGGACCTAACAGAAGCAGAAGATATTAAGAAGAGGTGGCAAGAATACACAGAACTATACAAAAAAGATCTTCATGACCCAGATAACCACATTGGTGTGATCACTTACCTAGAGCCAGACATCCTGGAATGTGAAGTCAAGTGGGCCTTAGGAGGCATCACTATAAACAAAGCTAGTGGAGGTGATGGAATTCCAGTTGAGCTACTTCAAATCCTAAAAGATGATGCTGTGAAAGTGCTGCACTCAATATGCCAGCAAATTTGGAAAACTCGGCAGTGGCCATAGGACTGGAAAAGGTCAGTTTTCATTCCAATCCCAAATAAAGGCAATGACAAAGAATATTCAAAGACTTGCACTCATCTCACATTCCAACAAATTCTCAAAATTCTCCAAGCCAGGCATCAACAGTACTTGAACTATGAACTTCCAGATGTTCAAGCTGGATTTAGAAAAGGCAGAGGAGCCAGAGGTCAAATTGCCAACATCCACCAGATCATCAAAAAAGCAAGAGAGTTCCAGAAAAACATCTACTTCTGCTTTATTGACTACGACAGAGCCTTTGACTGCGTGGATCACAACAAACTGTGGAAATCACCACATGGATGGCATCACCTGCTCGATGGTCATGAGTTTGTGTAAGCTCCAGCAGTTGGTGATGGACAGGGAAGCCTGTGTGCTGCAGTCCATGTGGCTGCAAAGAGTTGGACATGACTGAGTGGCTGAAATGAACTGAACTGCCTCAACTTTAGTTTCTGGGAAAATAGTTGATACTAACTTGCCTCATTTTAGCCTAGTGCTATTGAACAAAGAACTGGTGTAATTAACAGTAAATCAATTTCCCTTGCATCATAATGTAAATTACACTTTCAGAAGTGAATTAAAATGTATTAAATATCTATCTTCTTCTCTATATATAGATTTATAGGTACCATACAAGTATGTAATGAGTTTTAACATTAACCATTTCCTCTCTGATAAGTCATAGTTTTGCTTTAAGGATATAACTGGTAAGAATAAAATGTAAATCTTTAGTGCTGGATTTTTAGTCCCTATCATCATGACAGCACAGATTCCATCATCTGACTCACATGGTTTGCTTGTTTCACAAGGATTGCATTGGAGTCTGTCAGGATAAGAATGAACATCTCTTTGAGCTGATTTGATTATTCTTAACTCTGGCTACTGGTAGCCATGGACATCATGCCTTCTTTGTAGACTATGGTGATGGGGGCTACAGATAATGAAAATATCTGGATAATCATTATTGACATTAACAAACATTCTCAAACATCATGACCCCACTGATGATCCTGGGAGTCTGTCTGAGTCCATCGCAACCCACAGTGGGATATGAAAGAAACTTAATGTAACATTACTCAGATGACCACTTAATTTAAAAATATTGATTTAGAGTGACACTCTAAATCAATTTAGAAGTTCCAGGGAAGATTTAAATGCACTGAGGAGTCACTGCTAGCTGAGAAGAGATTATCAGGCAAACGAGTCATTAAAAGTTGGCTCAGAAAGTCAGAAAGATTGACAATGTTCTGGAAGAATCATATATTAGAAGATATTGCTAAACAAGATAGGGAGAGTTGGCCAAGGAATACCAAGATGTGATTTTTCTCTCTTCAACTCCAAATAAAATTTTGTAAACTACCGAAAGTGGATATGGAGAGTTCCTATCTTAATATTGACAGCTTTATTTGGATTCACTGAAAGGTATACCACCTCCTATACATAAAATTGCATTCAATATTAAAATTACAGTACAGTAAACCATAAAGTTTACCCATGGGACTGCACATGGCAGATTTAGAATGGGTCAGGAAAATATACCACAACTGACAAGGGAAAAAATATGACCTGAATCTGAATTTCCTGCCCATGCAAATACGGATGCAGTCCACGTCCAGGAAACATCATGGTCTATTTATGATAATAGGAACCTGTAGGTGTCTGGATTCAGGTGAACCTCTCTGATATTTGGCATTAATTTTAGTCCTGGCAGAAAACTGTATTTTACTTCCTTGCAGAGCTTTCATGAGGAAATTGAAAATATTGATTTGTAGATCACCACACTATAGATCAATCTCAACACATGGATGTTGTGCTTTGTTTTATTTAAAGAACCTGCATCGGAGATGTCTATTTTGCTTTGTGTTCAAAACCTCAAGTCAGTGGTTCTCAGACTTCAATATACACATGAATCTCTTGGGTTTTTAGAAAAAATGCTGATTAAGGAATAAGCAAGATTCATCTACACGAAGAGAGTCAAAAGGCTGGTTATCTTTCCAGGGTAATGACTGTAAGGGGCAAGAGAGAACTTTCTGAGATGTGTAAAATGTACTGAACACTACACTTAGGAATTGTGCACTTTACCAAATATGTCTAATTCTGCTGTTATTCTTAAAGCCAAAAATATAATACAATTAAAAATGAAGAGTGGTTAAGTCTCTACACTTTCAGTGCAGGGGGCATGGGTTTAATTTCTGGTCGGGAACAAAAATCCCACATGTTGTGTGGTACGGTCAAAAAAGTTTTAAAAAATGAATCTTGGAACATATGGCAGAAAAATAAAAGGGTTTAAGGACTGGACCCATTGTAATAAGCCTGGGTCCATAGTTGGCTGGAATGAAATTGTCAACCAAATGTCAGAGATGAGGAACCAGAAAAGGTAGACAAGTTGTAAATTTGCTTCTTGTCATTCTGAGTGCCCCTCAGTTCAGTTCAGTTGCTCAGTCGTGTCTGACTCTTTGCGACCCCATGAATTGCAACATGCCAGGCCTCCCTGTCCATCACCAACTCCTGGAGTTCACTCAAACTCACATCCATTGAGTCAGTGATGCCATCCAGCCATCTCATCCTCTGTCATCCCGTTCTCCTCCTGCCCCCAATCCCTCCCAGCATCAGAGTCTTTTCCAATGAGTCAACTCTTCACATGAGGTGGCCAAAGTACTGGAGTTTCAGCTTTAGCATCATTCCTTCCAAAGAAATCCCAGGGCTGATCTCCTTCAGAATAGACTGGTTGGATCTCCTTGCAGTCCAAGGGACTCTCAAGAGTCTTCTCCAACACCACAGTTCAAAAGCATCAATTCTTCGGCACTCAGCCTTCTTCACAGTCCAACTCTCACATCCATACATGACCACAGGAAAAACCATAGCCTTGACTAGACGGACCTTTGTTGGCAAAGTAATGTCTCTGCTTTTGAATGTGCTATCTAGGTTGGTCATAACTTTCCTTCCAAGAAGTAAGTGTCTTTTAATTTCATGGCTGCAATCACCATCTGCTGTGATTTTGGAGCCCAGAAAAATAAAGTCTGACACTGTTTCCACTGTTTCCCCATCTATTTCCCATGAAGTGATGGGACCGGATGCCATGATCTTCGTTTTCTCAATGTTGAGCTTTAAGCCAACTTTTTCACTCTCCTCTTTCACTTTCATCAAGAGGCTTTTTAGTTCCTCTTCACTTTCTGCCATAAGGGTGGTGTCATCTGCATATCTGAGGTGATTGATATTTCTCCCGGCAATCTTGATTCCAGCTTGTGCTTCTTCCAGCCCAGCATTTCTCATGATGTACTCTGCATATAAACTAAATAAGCAGGGTGACAGTATACAGCCTTGACGTACTCCTTTTCCTATTTGGAACCAGACATCATATCCCTTCCCAAATCTCTTCTCTCTCAGCAGATATTTCCTCACAGTTCACTGGGAAAACAAATAAATGTTGTCTATCAGGAACAATCTTTTTCACAACTCCTTTCCCCACAGAGATATACTTATCTGTAGGTATGCCATCTTTTACTCATGTCCTAGAGAAAGAAATTTTTACGAAAGGCTGGTCCCTCTTCTAGTCTTTAGATCCTATCTGCTCTCAATTACTCAGAATCTTTATACTCTCAATTATCTCTTCTCTTTCCTGCATCATCAACCTCCTCTCAATCGGGTCCTTCCCTCAGTACCATGTTAAAAATGTTCCCGTTTCCCCTACCTTAATAAAAAGCCTACCCTTGACCCATTCTGACTCCTCCCTTCCTGTAAGAGTTGTTTATGTTTCTTGTATACGTATCCTCCTTTGCACCCCTCCACCTTTTGCAATTTGCTGCTACTTCACTTATACTATTGAAATTGCTCTTGGTAAGATCATTTCAATAACCTCCAAGTTTCTAAATTTAAAGGCCAAATTTTCATTCTCTTATTTGACCTCCCTGCAATATTTGATGCTCCTGACCAATTCCTTCCTCTTTAAGTACTCTCTCCTAAATTGTAGGATAACATTCTCTTGTTTCTCCTTTTACCTTTTGTAACCAGTCTTTTTCAGTCAGCTTTCTGGATTCTTCTTCCTTTATGTATTTTTTTTTTAAGTTTAAAAACAAAGCAAAGAGAATTCTATGTTTGGTCCTCTTCTCTTCTTCCTCTTTATACTCGTAATGAGTTATTCAGTCACAGATCTGAGTTCTGCTATCGCTGCTTCAACTCAGGTGATCCCAATAT
This sequence comes from Bos taurus, assembly GCF_002263795.3. NCBI lineage: Eukaryota > Metazoa > Chordata > Mammalia > Artiodactyla > Bovidae > Bos > Bos taurus. The sequence continues at coordinate 22,264,237 of NC_037336.1, read as the reverse complement.
AATGCTGTATTTGGGGACCACTGCCTGGCAGGATAATTCCATATGGACTCAACATGACTCCAGGCTCCTTCCTGACATGGCTATCCTCTAGCATCCTCTGTCCTCTCCTCTTTATGCCCTAAGCTATAAGAGATAGGGACTGCCCTGGTGGTCCAATGGTTAAGAATCCACCTTGCAATACAGAGGATGTTGGTTTGATCCCTGGTCAGGGAACTAGGATCCCACATGCCACAGGGTGGCATGATGCAAAGAGCATCCTGTGTTTTGCAACTAAGACCTGACACACCCAAATAAATATTTTTAAAAGATTTTCATGTTTTAAAAAAACATAACCCAAAATAGCTCTTGTTACACTAAACACAATATATAGTACAGTTGAGTGATTAAGAGTTCAAACTTGTAAGCCTGTAAGCTGTAGTTCAAATCCTGGATCTGGCACTTGGTAGCTATGGGACCATGAGCTGATTAAAAAGATCCCTTTGTGCCTGAGTTTTCTTTTTTGTAACATGGAAATTATGGAGTATTGTGAATATCTGTAAAGTGATAAGAACTGTAGCCAACATATAGTAAATATTCAATAATGTTAGTGACCACATAAGTCATTATATCAGGTAATTTGCAAACAATGGCTTATCACATCAGGTAGTTTGCAAACAATGGCTTACCCCAGGACTGAATGACACTATAGATACAGTCTCCCCAAGGTATAGGTCAGAAACTTACTTTTTCCAGCCTCTCTTAAGACAGGCATGTGGTAAAGACGTCTCGCAAGACTTCACTTCCAAAAAGAACAATGTGAGGACAAAGGCACCATGGAGGATTCATTCTCTGAAGAGCATGGACAGTGGAAGGCACTTGATTTAAGCAGTGAAGAAGATGCAGGTGTGTAATGTCCAGAGTCAGCAGTGCACAGCATGATGTCAGTGCCCAGAGGTGGCAATGGGGTCTTTCCTGGAACAGCTCTGCTGTATGTTACAGGGGTTTTACTCAGCTGGGTACCCTTGATGTCCAACTCCACAGCCCTTTCAGTGACTCTGGGAACTATCCAGAAAAACCTTGAATGACTCTTGCTTAACTTAGGGCTTCCCTGATGGCTCAGAGGGTAAAGCATCTGCCGACAATGCAGGAGACCTGGGTTTGATCCCTGGGTGGGAAAGATCCCGTGGAGAAGGAAATGGCAACCCACTGCAGTATTCTTGCCTGGAGAATCCCATGAACGGAGAAGCCTGGCAGCCTACAGTCCACAGGGTCGCAAAAAGTCGGACACAACTGAGGCAACTTAGCATGCATGCTTTGCATCCAAACAAACACGATGCCACAACAGAAGTTGCCCGATGACTCTGACCTCTGATCCTCTGATCTGCATCTCTGGGGACTGGAATTCTGCCACCTCTATTTCCCAGACACTCTGGCCAGGTGGCTGCAAGTTATTCCTGTCAATGGAAGACACTGGAAGAGCTTCAAGGTGGCAGAAAGGGATCGTTTTTCTTTACCTTTTCTGCTTCTGGCAGTGTCGCTGGCAGTAGCAGCAGCAGTCAGTGTGTGTGGGCTTCCTGCTCCCTGCTCTAAAAGTGTGTGGTTTCAGAGGTGGCAGCAGTAGTAGGAACCTGGAAGATGTTGAACTGGTTCCAGAGGAAGCTGTGGTGGGCAGGTGACTACCAGCTCCTAGGCTCCAGGCTTTATGCAGGATAGTGACTCTTGTGGTCCCAGTGATCCCGCAGCATCAGCAGGTGTTCTGGCAAACCTGCCTACAGGGAGTATGGGCTCAGGTAACAGCATTTCCTCTTCACTCTCAGATTCGACCTTGAAGTACGTCATGTTGTTACATACCTGGATCACTGCATCCCTTCTTTTTGTGTCTCCAGACTTTCCAACACCTATGTAACCAATTCACTCTGTTAAGACACCCTGTTTAAAATATCTGGAGGGATTTGTTTCCATGACTGACAGAAGAACCAAAGAATATGAATTATATTTTTTTAATTCTTGGAAACTATTATTTGTGATTATACTTACTCAGGGCTTCCCTGGTTGCTCAAACAGTAAATTAAAGAATCTGCCTGCAATGCAGGAGACCTGAGTTCAATCCCTGGATCGAGAAGATCCCCTGGAGAAGGAATGGCTACCCACTCTGGTATTTTCACCTGGCAAATCCCATGGACAGAGGAGCTTGATGGGTTACAGTCCATGAGGTCACAAAGAATTGGACAGGACCAAGCCACTAACATTTACACTTTCATACTTATTCAAGTGAAAGCTGTTTTTAAGAAGTCCTTGAATAATCATTCATTGAATCTGAGTGCTAATCCTATACCATGTATATAACTCATATATAGTTTATATGATATGATTTATGAAGTCATAAAGTCTTTGATTTCAGCTAATGAGGGTGGAAGACACGCTGCCTGGGCTCACAAGTTGGCTTTGGTGCATACCTGCTTTGTGAACTTGAGCAAGTCACTACCTCCTCTCTGTTTCCTCATCTATGAAATGGAGATGATAGTCATGCATGGTTGCATGATTGCTCTGCGAGCTACCATGTCGGTACCCGCAAAGCGCTCAGGACAAGGCCTGGCACATTGCAATCACTCAGCAGCTGATAGGTGGGTTGTCACTCTTCTAGCTACTGCTATTTTGTTAATTTTTCCTGGAGCAAAGAGAAACAACTCAAAATCTTAAAATAATCTATACAATGAATGAATCATCTTAAATATAAAATAAAAATAATCTTTAAAAGTCTGAAATTTTCTTTCAACCAAAAAATTTCTATTTGCCTTGTATATTTGTTAATGCAGTTCCTAATATACACATCTTAGAGGGGCCTAAAGACTTTGAAAACCCATTAACTTTGAAAATTCAGTAATCAAGAGAGTGCTAGGGATAAAAAAAAAAACTATCTGGATTAAATGCATACAGTACCCTTTGAAAAATCCACATTCTTACAAGAAGGGATGAGAAAGGAGAGTAAAAAAAAGCCTACCCTCTCTTTTGTTTTAGGTGTGAAGACAAATTGGTTTTTTTCTTATTTCAATTCAAGAGCTTTAGTGAAACAAATATCCTTACTCTGCACCTACTGTGTGCCTGGCATTGTTCAGGTCACTTGGGCAAGCACAGTGAGCAAGAGACACAACACAGCCTTTACACTAATGCAGCTTGAAGTCTAAAGTGTTTTTTTTTTTTAACTTTTTATTTTGTATTGTGTGTGTGCTTAGTCACTCAGTCATGTCCAACATTTTGAGACTCCCATGGACTGTAGCCCACCAGGCTCCTCTGTCCATGGGATTCTCCAGGCAAGAATTCTGAAGTGGGTTACTATGCCCTCCTCCAGGGGATCTTCCCAACCCAGAAACTGAATCCAGTCCTCCCACATTGCAGGTGGATTCTTTACTGTCTGAACCACCAGGGAAGCCCATTGTGTATTGGGTATAGCCTATTAACAATGTTGTGATAGTTTCAGGTGGACAATGAAGGTACTCAGCCATACATATACCTGTATCCATTCTCCCCACAAACTCCCCTCCCCTGACCTCCAGGCTGCCACGTAACATTGAGCAGAGTTCCATGTGCTATATAGAGTAGGTCTTTGTTGGTTATCCATTTTACATATAGCAGCGTGTACGAAATCAGATTGATTATATTCTTTGCAGCCAAAGATGGAGAAGCTCTATACAGTCAGCAAAAACAAGACTAGGAACTGACTGTGGCTGAGATCCTGAACTCCTTATTGCCAAATTCAGACTTAAATTGAAGAACGTAGGGAAAACAACTAGACCGTTCAGGTATGACCTAAATCAAATCCCTTATGATTATACAGTGGAAGTGACAAATAGATTGAAGGGATTAGATCTGATAGACAGACTGTCTGAAGAACTATGAATGGAGGTTTGTGATATTGGGCAGGAGGCAGTGATCGAGATCATCCCTAAGAAAAAGAAATGCAAAAGGGCAAAATGGTTGTCTGAGGAGGCCTTACAAATAGCTGAGAAAAAAAGAGAAGTGAAAGGCAAAGGAGAAAGGAAAGATACATCTATCTGAATTCAGAGTTCCAAAGAATAGCAAGGAGAGATAAGAAGAAAGCCTTCCTAAGTGAACAATGCAGCAAAATAGAGGAAAACAATAGAATGGGAAACACTAAAGATCTCTTCAAGAAAATAAGAGATACCAAGGGAACATTTCATGCAAAGATGGGCAAAATAAAGGGCAGAAAAGGTATGGATCTAACAGAAGCAGAAGAGATTAAGAAGAGGTGGCAAGAGTACACAGAGGAACTGTACATAAAAGGTCTTAATCATCCAGATAACCACAATGGTGTGATCACTGACCTAGAGCCAGCCATCCTGGAGTGTGAAGTCAAATGGGCCTTAGGAAGCATCACTATGAACAAAGCTAGTGGAGGTGATGGAATTCCAGCTGAGCTACTTCAAATTCTAAAAGATGATGCTGTGAAAGTGCTGCACTCAATATGCCAGCAAATTTGGAAATTTCAACAGTGGCTACAGTACTGGAAAAGTTGTTTTCATTCCAGTCCCAAAGAAGGCCCAAAGAATGTTCAAACTACCACACAATTGCACTCATTTTACATGTTAGCAAGGTAATGCTCAAAATCCTTCAAACTAGGCCTCAACAGTTTATGAACTGAGAACTTCCAGATATACAAGCTGGATTTTAAAATGGCAGAGGAATCAGAGATCATATTGCAAACATCCATTGAATTATAGAAAAAGCAAGAGAATTCCAGAAAACCATCTGCTTCATTGACTACACTAAAGCCTTTGACTGTGTGGATCACAACAAACTGTGGAAAATTCTTCAAGAGATGTTAATCCCAGACCATCTTACCTGCCACCTGCAAAACCTGTATGCAGGTCAAGAAGCAACAGTTAGAACCAGACATGGAACAACAGACTGGTTCAAATTTGGGAAAGGAGTATGTCAAGGCTGTATATTGTCACCCTGCTTGTTCAACTTATATGCAGAGTACATCATGCGAAATACTGGGCTGGATGAAGCACAAGCTGGAATCAAGATTGCCAGGAGAAATATCAATAACCTCAGATATGCAGATGACACCACCCATATGGCAGAAATCAAAATGCCTCTTGATGAAGGTGAAAGAGGAGAGTAAAAACACTGGTTTAAAACAACATTCAATAGATGAAGATCGTGGCATCCAGTCCCATCACTTCATGGCAAATAGATGGGGAAACAATGGAAACAGTTGCAGACTTTATTTTCTTGGGCTCCAAAATTACTGCGGATGGTGACTGCAGCCATGAAATGAAAAGACGTTCCTTAAAAGGAAAGCTATGACAAAACTAGACAGCATATTAAAAAGTAGAGACATCACTTTGCCATCAAAGGTCCATAGAGTCAAAGCTATGGTTTTTCCAGTAGTCATGTATAAATGTGAGAGTTGGACCATAAAGAAGGCTGATGCTGAAGGTGAAGCTCCAATACTCTGGCCACCAGATGCGAAGAGCCAACACATTAGAAAAGACCCTGATGCTGGGAAAGATTGAAGGCAGGAGGAGAAGGGGACGACACAGGATGAGGTGGTTGGATGGCATCACCGACTCAGTGGACAAGAGTTTGAGGAAACTCCAGGAGATAGTGAAAGACAGGGAAGCCTGGAGTGCTGCAATCCATGGGGTCATAAAGAGTTGGGCATGACTGAGGGACTGAACAGCAACAAGTGTGTAAATGTCCCTTCCAAACTCCCTAAGTATCCTTTCTCCACATCCTTCCCCCGCAGCAAGCATAGGTTCATTCTCTAAATCTGTAAGTAGTTCTCTGATATAAGTTCATTTGCATTAATTTTTTTTAGATTCCACATATAAGGGATGTTATAGTTCTCCTTTGTCTGACCTACTTCACTCAGTATGACAATCTCTAGGTCCACCCATGTTTCTAAAAATGACATTATTTCATTCTTTTTAATAGCTGAGTAATACTCCATTGTGTGTGTGTGTGTGTGTGTGTGTGTGTGTGTGTGTGTGTGTACACACCACATCTTCTTTATCCATTCCTTTATCAACGGACATTTAAGTTGTTTCCATATCTTAACTGTTGTAAATAGTGCTACAGTGAGCATTGGGGTGAATGTATCTTTCAGATCATGTTGTTCTCCAGATACAGGCCCAGGGGTGGGACTGCAGTGTCATGTATTGGTTCTATTTTTAGTTTTCTAAGGAAGCTCCATACTGTTCTCCATAGTGACTGTACCAATTTACATTCCCACTAACAGTGTAGGAGGGTTCCCTTTTCTCTATACCCTCTCCTGTATTTATTGTTTGTGGATTTTTGATGGTGGCCATTTTGACTGGTGTGAGGTGATATCTTACTGTAGTTTTGATTTGCATTTTTCTAATAATTAGCAATGTTGAACATCTTTTCTTGTGCCTCTTGCCATCTATATGTCTTCTTTGGAGAAATGTCTACTTAGGTTTTCTGCACATTTTTGATTGGGTTGTTTGTTTTAATGCTGTTAAGCATCATGAGCTGTTTGTAAATTTTGGAGATTAATCCCTTGTCGATCTCCTCATTTGCAAATATTTGTCTTTTCATTTTGCTTATTGTTTCCTTTGTTGTGCAAAAGCTTTTGAGTGTAAGCAGGTCTCATTTGTTTATTTTTGTTTTAATTTCCATTATTCCGGGAGATGGACTGAAAAAGATATTGCTGCAATTTATATGAGTGTTCCACCTAAGTTTCCCTTTAGAAGTTTTATAGTGTCAAGCCTTACGTTTAGGTCTTAAAATCCATTTTGAGGTTTTTTTGTGTATGGTGATCTAATCTGTTTTTGTGAATTGGACTAAAGAAAGTTGCTTATTTTCTTTAGTCCAGTTCAAGAGCTTTAGTGACAACAAATATTCTTATTATTCACCTACTATGTGCCTTGGCTTTGTCTGGGACACTTGGGCAAGCACAGCAAACAAGAGACACAGCCTCTGCTCTAATGTAGCTTCAATTCTAATGTGTTTTTTAAGAAAGAGCTCTAACGCTATTTTATAAATTTTGGGTATTGTCTGTTTTCATATCATAATATTATATATGAAATTAAAATTTTCATTTTAATGTTTAAATGTAAATAACATAAATATTAAATTCTAGGATCCAGGATAAATTAGATCTCTTTGTATATGTTTTCACTTATTTTTCTGAATGTATCAAATATCTACTTTGTGCTAGAAAATGTGAAATTTTTGTCCATGTGGTAATTATCTTTTTCAGAGATGTCTTTCTATATAAAATTAGAAAATAGAATGCTATCATCATTATAGATCCTATTGAGTAGTTTTAATAAATGGGTTTTTGGGGGGTTGCTGAAATTTAAATGTATTACTCTCAAATTTTGGACCAGTGGCGCATAAAAATAGTTCTAAGCAATTTATACTAGAAATTCTTCAAGGTAAATCATGTCTACATAGCTTTTTTTTTTTCAAGAAGAAAGTATATTCACATATTTCAATACACATAAGTGTGGGGCTTTTTTTTTTAACTGAACTAGAATAAACTGAATATTGACAAATTCTTCTCTGAGAACCAGTTACAAATCCAACTAATGAAAGCCTACTACTTCCAATATGTCTACCATAGTATTACATCTAACATCAGATAAACAAATACATCATTAATAATTACAACTGTGAAATAGCACAGTCATCCAGGTGGGAATCTACTCTATTAAATTAAGAGATATTTATCTGATTCTCATAGTGACTCTAGTATTCTTGCCTGGAAAATTCCATGGACAGACAAGCCTGGCGGGCTATAGTCCATGGGGTCCACAAAGAATCGGACGTGACAGACCACACACAGACCCATAGTGGTCTTATCTGGAACACTGTAGATATTTATTCTATATAATTGGCAAAACGGAGTTATTTTAAACATGGTATATTATATAGTAATAGCTAATATTCATTGATTTCTTACTTAATACAACACCATAACAACTCATTTAATTTTAATAAGGCTCAATAATTGGGTACTATTATCCCCATTTTAAGTTGAAGAATTAGACTTCCCTGTAGCTCAAGTGGTAAAGAATCTGCCTGCGATGCAGAAGACCAGGATTCAATCCCTGGGTCGGGAAGATCCTCTGGAGAAGGGAATGGCAATCCACTTCATTATTCTTGCCTGGAGAATTCCATGGACTGAGAAGCCTCACAGGCTGTAGTTTATGGGGTCACAAAGAGTCGGACACAACTGAGTGTCTATCACACACACGCATACACTCACTCATGACACAGATATAAGAGGAGCTAGAACAGGGCTTACATCCAAGTGTTGTCTGGGAAGGGAGGTCTTATTCTTGGCCCCCCTGCCCTACTCTCATATACTAGCCTCCCCAAAAGAATTCACTGCTGTCAGCAAAACAACAAGAGTTTTTCCTTCCTTTTTTTTAATCCTAAGAAAAATGTTCATAACTATGACCTGCTTCTCTCTCATATAAATAATAATGGTTCTGGTGTTCAGTGGACATTGATTTAGGTGCCTCTTTTTATCTCTAGGTTCTTTGGAAGCACTTCTCACTATAATGCCTCTGCCCTCAGACAAATTTATGAATCATGCTTACAAAGAGAAAGATAAATTTCCCCCGGTCTCTATCACATTTTAATAGTGGGAAGAATAATGCAGAGGACAGATAATGAAAACAATGAAGAATAGTAGAAGGAAACTTCTTTGGTGTTTTTTTGGCTGAATCACCAAACCATAACTCAGACCTTGGCTATCCTGGCTTAGATTTCTGAATCTGAGACCAAAAAGAGAAGTAATGGTGACATTGAGATGCAGTAGTATAAAACTTGCCATATATATCTAATACATGTATTGTCATAGCTAAATGTTAAAGTATTCTAATTAAATTTCCTTGTACTTCCAATAATTACTGTCCTTGGGCAAGAAACCGAGTGATTTTACTTCATAATGAATTCCACAGTATAGAATAATTAGAGTACTGTTAATAGAAAAATCTAAATTGATTATTTTTAATTTTTATTTTATATAAGTATAATTTTGCATTGGATTTACAAGGTTGTGTTAGTTTCAGTGTACAGCAAAGTGCATCAGTTATACATAGACATATATCTATTCCTTTTCAGATTCTTTTCCCATATACGTCATTACAGAGTACTGAGACAGTTATCCGTGCTATATAGCAGGTCCTTATTAGTTATCTATTTTATATATATTAGTGTGTGTGTATTCATCTCAGACTCCTAATTTGTCCCTCTGCCCACCTTTCTCCTTTTGTAACTATAAGTATTTCTGTTTTGTAAACAAGTTCATTTACATAATTTTCTTGGATTCCACATGTAAGTGATATCATTACATATTAGATACAACTTCACAAATTATTCGTGAAACAAAAATGTCATGTTAAATGTACTAGAAACACATGAAGACAAAATCTAACTCTGTGCTCCTACATTTCCACATTGTTTTGGGCAGGAGTGCCTTCCTTTCCTAGTTTGTTTACTTGTAAATAATTTAATTACTTTAACAATTTTGGTTTGATTGGGTTTCTGTTTCTGTTTTGACTGGAGGCACATTCAGCTCCACAGTCAGGCATCGTCCTTGTGGGACATGTCTGGGAGGGCAGGTAATAGCCATTTGTCCCTCTCATTTGTTGTTTTTCAGGCTTCAAGTCAGCAGGCAGAGGAGGGAGGCAAGTGACAAGGCCCAGTCTTTCAAGCCCCTTCTGTGCCTGCTCAGGCTGGTGGCACTGCCAGGAAGAGCTGTTGGAGCCACAGGGAAGGACAGGGTGCTTCCCATTTAGAAACAACTCTGTGAATCCCTCCAAAAGCCTTTCTTCTTCCTGCAGCTGCCATGAAGGGTGGGAATAGAAAACAAGCACATCTCTGTTTAAATTCAGTGCTTTTTCCAGATGTCACTTTTGGGGATATAATTTTGAAAGAAGAAAATTAATTATGATGTAAGTTCAATTACTTAGAGACTTAGAGAAGACAGGTAATTAAGAAGTGCAATATCCTACTATATTACACGGGGAATGCTGCTCAACATTATGTAATGACCTAAATGGGAAAAGAATTTGAAAAAGAATAGATATGTGTATGTGTGCAGGTGTGTGTGTGTGTGTGTGTGTGTGTGTGTGTATGTAACTGAACCACTTTGCTGAATACCTGAAACTATCACAACATTGTTAATCAACTATAATAAAAAAATAGAACATTTTTTAAAAGGTGCAGTAGTGGAGGAGCCAAGATGGCGGAGGAGTAGGACGGGGAGAACACTTTCTCCCCCACAAATTCATCAAAAGAGCATTTAAACGTCGAGTAAATTCCACAAAACAACTTCTGAATGCCGGCAGAGGACATCAGGCACCCAGAAAAGCAATCCAACTCTTCAAAAGGAGGTAGGAAAAAATATAAAAGACAAAAAAAGAGACAAAAGAGGGAGGGACGGAGTTCCGTCCCGGGAAGGGAGTCTTAAAAAGAGAGAAGTTTCCAAACACCAGGAAACCCTCTCACTGCCAAATCTGTGCCGAGCTTTGGAAGCACAGAGGGCAACATAACAGGAAGAAAAAATAAATAAACAATTAAAACTCGAAGATTGCGAGTCCTATGGTAACTCCCCCAGCGGAGAAGCAGCGCAGACGCCTGCACGCGCCATTAGCAAGCAGGGGCTGGGCAGGGAGGCGCAGCGCGGGCTGCATCGCTTAGAGTAAGAATCTGGCTTGAATACCCTGAGCACTATCTGAGCGAAATAATTTGGGCTAGCAAACCAGACTGTGGGATATCTACCACGCGAAAAACCAGCCCTAACCTAAGACCGCCAGGCCCGCGCACGGAACAAAGAATTGAACAGAGATAGCCGGCTGCAGACCTTCCCCCTCCGGTGACAGGCAGCCAGAGCCGGAAGGGGGCAATCGAAGCCCCAGAGAGACATTATCTATAAAACTGTAAGCAGGCTTCTTTGCTAACTAAAACTTTTTGGGGGTCTGGACGGTTAACATCTGCCTGAGAAGGTGCGCCGGTTTTACACCCAGATAACCGAGTGGCGGGGAGGCGATAAGTCGCAGCATTGGCGCTCGCCAAACACCTCATCACTTGAGCTGCTCGGACCTGGGAAGAGCACAAAACTCAGGCCCAACTGAGTCTGCGCCTCTGAGGACTACCCGAGTGCCTGAACCTGAGCGGCTTGGACCTGGGAGGTACATGCAACCCAGGGCCAGCCTCGGATTGTTCCCGGCGGAACAACCTAGAGCCCGAGCAGTGTGGGCAGGGAGGCTACACGCGCCGTGAGCGGGGGCAGACCCAGTGTGGCTGAGGCACTGCGAGCGCACACCAGTGTTATTTGTTTGCAGCATCCCTCCCTCCCTCCCCACAGCGCGACTGAACAAAGAGAAGAAATACAGCTCCACCCATCAGAACACCGACACAAGCTTCCCTAACCAGGAAACCTTGACAAGCCACCTGTACAAACCCACACACAGCGAGGAAAAGCCACAATAAAGAGAACTCCACAAACTGCCAGAATACAGAAAGGACACCTCAAACTCAGCAATTTAAACAAGATGAAGAGACAGAGGAATAGCCAGCAGATAAAGGAACAGGATAAATGCCCACCAAACCAAACAAAAGAGGAAGAGATAGGGAATCTACCTGATAAAGAATTCCGAATAATGATAGTGAAATTGATCCAAAATCTTGAAATTAAAATGGAATCACAGATAAATAGCTTGGAGACAAGGATTGAGAAGATGCAAGAAAGGTTTAACAAGGACCTAGAAGAAATAAAAAAGAGTCAATATATAATGAATAATGCAATAAATGAAATTAAAAACACTCTGGAGGCAACAAATAGTAGAATAACAGAGGCAGAAGATAGGATTAGTGAATTAGAAGATAGAATGGAAGAAATAAATGAATCAGAGAGAATAAAAGAAAAACGAATTAAAAGAAATGAGGACAATCTCAGAGACCTCCAGGACAATATTAAACGCTATAACATTCGAATCATAGGGGTCCCAGAAGAAGAAGACAAAAAGAAAGACCATGAGAAAATACTTGAGGAGATAATAGTTGAAAACTTCCCTAAACTGGGGAAGGAAATAATCACCCAAGTCCAAGAAACCCAGAGAATCCCAAACAGGATAAACCCAAGGCGAAACACCCCAAGACACATATTAATCAAATTAACAAAGATCAAACACAAAGAACAAATATTAAAAGCAGCAAGGGAAAAACAACAAATAACACACAAGGGAATTCCCATAAGGATAACAGCTGATCTTTCAATAGAAACTCTTCAAGCCAGGAGGGAATGGCAAGACATACTTAAAATGATGAAAGAAAATAACCTACAGCCCAGATTATTATACCCAGCAAGGATCTCATTCAAGTATGAAGGAGAAATGAAAAGCTTCTCAGACAAGCAAAAGCTGAGAGAATTCTGCACCACCAAACCAGCTCTCCAACAAATACTAAAGGATATTCTCTAGACAGGAAACACAAAAATGGTGTATAAATTCGAACCCCAAACAATAAAGTAAATGGCAACAGGATCATACTTATCAGTAATTACCTTAAACATAAATGGGTTGAATGCCCCAACCAAAAGACAAAGACTGGCTGAATGGATACAAAAACAAGACCCCTACATATGTTGTCTACAGGAGACCCACCTCAAAACAGGGGACACATACAGACTGAAAGTGAAGGGCTGGAAAAAGATTTTCCATGCAAATAGGGACCAAAAGAAACAGGAGTAGCAATACTCATATCAGATAAAATAGACTTTAAAACAAAGGCTGTGAAAAGAGACAAAGAAGGTCACTACATAATGATCAAAGGATCAATCCAAGAAGAAGATATAACAATTATAAATATATATGCACCCAACACGGGAGCACTGCAGTATGTAAGACAAATGCTAACAAGTATGAAAGGAGAAATTAACAATAACACAATAATAGTGGGAGACTTTAATACCCCACTCACACCTATGGATAGATCAACTAAACAGAAAATTAACAAGGAAACACAAACTTTAAACGATACAATAGACCAGTTAGACCTAATTGATATCTATAGGACATTTCATCCCAAAACAATGAATTTCACCTTTTTCTCAAGCGCACATGGAACCTTATCCAGGATAGATCACATCCTGGGCCATAAAGCTAGCCTTGGTAAATTCAAAAAAATAGAAATCATTCCAAGCATCTTTTCTGACCACAATGCAGTAAGATTAGATCTCAATTACAGGAGAAAAACTATTAAAAATTCCAACATATGGAGGATGAACAACACCCTGCTGAATAACCAACAAATCACAGAAGAAATCAAAAAAGAAATAAAAATTTGCATAGAAATGAATGAAAATGAAAACACAACAACCCAAAACCTGTGAGACATAGTAAAAGCAATCCTAAGGGGAAAGTTCATAGCAATACAGGCACACCTCAAGAAACAAGAAAAAAGTCAAATAAATAACCTAACTCTACATCTAAAGCAACTAGAAAAGGAAGAAATGAAGAACCCGAGGGTTAGTAGAAGGAAAGAAATCTTTAAAATTAGAGCAGAAATAAATGCAAAAGAAACAAAAGAGACCATAGCAAAAATCAACAAAGCCAAAAGCTGGTTCTTTGAAAGGATAAATAAAATTGATAAACCATTAGCCAGACTCATCAAGAAACAAAGGGAGAAAAATCAAATCAATAAAATTAGAAACGAAAATGGAGAGATCACAACAGACAACACAGAAATACAAAGGATCATAAGAGACTATTATCAACAATTATATGCCAATAAAATGGACAACGAGGAAGAAATGGACAAATTCTTAGAAAAGTACAACTTTCCAAAACTCAACCAGGAAGAAATAGAAAACCTTAACAGACCCATCACAAGCATGGAAATTGAAACTGTAATCAAAAATCTTCCAGCAAACAAAAGCCCAGGTCCAGACGGCTTCACAGCTGAATTCTACCAAAAATTTAGAGAAGAGCTAACACCTATCCTGCTCAAACTCTTCCAGAAAATTGCAGAGGAAGGTAAACTTCCAAACTCATTCTATGAGGCCACCATCACCTTAATACCAAAACCTGACAAAGATGCCACAAAAAAAGAAAACTACAGACCAATATCACTGATGAATATAGATGCAAAAATCCTAAACAAAATTCTAGCAATCAGAATCCAACAACACATTAAAAAGATCATACACCATGACCAAGTGGGCTTTATCCCAGGGATGCAAGGATTCTTCAATATCCGCAAATCAATCAATGTAATACACCACATTAACAAATTGAAAAACAAAAACCATATGATCATCTCAATAGATGCAGAGAAAGCCTTTGACAAAATTCAACACCCATTTATGATAAAAACTCTCCAGAAAGCAGGAATAGAAGGAACATACCTCAACATAATAAAAGCTATATATGACAAACCCACAGCAAACATTATCCTCAATGGTGAAAAATTGAAAGCATTTCCTCTAAAGTCAGGAACAAGACAAGGGTGCCCACTTTCACCATTACTATTCAACATAGTTTTGGAAGGTTTGGCCACAGCAATCAGAGCAGAAAAAGAAATAAAAGGAATCCAAATTGGAAAAGAAGAAGTAAAACTCTCACTATTTGCAGATGACATGATCTTCTACATAGAAAACCCTAAAGACTCCACCAGAAAATTACTAGAACTAATCAATGATTATAGTAAAGTTGCAGGATATAAAATCAACACACAGAAATCCCTTGCATTCCTATACACTAATAATGAGAAAACAGAAAGAGAAATTAAGGAAACAATTCCATTCACCATTGCAACGAAAAGAATAAAATACTTAGGAATATATCTACCTAAAGAAACTAAAGACCTATATATAGAAAACTATAAAACACTGGTGAAAGAAATCAAAGAGGACACTAATAGATGGAGAAATATACCATGTTCATGGATTGGAAGAATCAATATAGTGAAAATGAGTATACTACCCAAAGCAATTTATAGATTCAATGCAATCCCTATCAAGCTACCAACAGTATTCTTCACAGAGCTAGAACAAATAATTTCACAATTTGTATGGAAATACAAAAAACCTCGAATAGCCAAAGCGATCTTGAGAAAGAAAAATGGAACTGGAGGAATCAACCTACCTGACTTCAGGCTCTACTACAAAGCCACAGTTATCAAGACAGTATGGTACTGGCACAAAGACAGAAATATAGATCAATGGAACAAAGTAGAAAGCCCAGAGATAAATCCACGCACATATGGACACCTTATCTTTGACAAAGGAGGCAAGAATATACAATGGATTAAAGACAATCTCTTTAACAAGTGGTGCTGGGAAATCTGGTCAACCACTTGTAAAAGAATGAAACTAGAACACTTTCTAACACCATATACAAAAATAAACTCAAAATGGATTAAAAATCTCAACATAATACCAGAAACTATAAAACTTCTAGAGGAGAACATAGGCAAAACACTCTCTGACATACATCACAGCAGGATCCTCTATGACCCACCTCCCAGAATACTGGAAATAAAAGCAAAAATAAACAAATGGGACCTAATTAAACTTAAAAGCTTCTGCACATCAAAGGAAACTATTAGCAAGGTGAAAAGACAGCCTTCAGAATGGGAGAAAATAATAGCAAATGAAGCAACCGACAAACAACTAATCTCAAAAATATACAAGCAACTCCTACAGCTCAACTCCAGAAAAATAAATGACCCAATCAAAAAATGGGCCAAAGAACTAAATAGACATTTCTCCAAAGAAGACATACAGATGGCTAACAAACACATGAAAAGATGCTCAACATCACTCATTATCAGAGAAATGCAAATCAAAACCACTATGAGATACCATTTCACACCAGTCAGAATGGCTGCGATCCAAAAGTCTACAAATAATAAATGCTGGAGAGGGTGTGGAGAAAAGGGAACCCTCTTACACTGTTGGTGGGAATGCAAACTAGTACAGCCACTATGGAGAACAGTGTGGAGATTCCTTAAAAAACTGGAAATAGAACTGCCTTATGATCCAGCAATCCCACTGCTGGGCATACACACTGAGGAAACCAGAAGGGAAAGAGACACGTGTACTCCAATGTTCATCGCAGCACTGTTTATAATAGCCAGGACATGGAAGCAACCTAGATGTCCATCAGCGGATGAATGGATAAGAAAGCTGTGGTACATATACACAATGGAGTATTACTTAGCCATTAAAAAGAATACATTTGAATCAGTTCTAATGAGGTGGATGAAACTGGAGCCTATTATACAGAGTGAAGTAAGCCAGAAGGAAAAACACCAATACAGTATACTAACACATATATATGGAATTTAGAAAGATGGTAATGATAACCCTGTATACGAGACAGCAAAAGAGACACTGATGTATAGAACAGGCTTATGGACTCTGTGGGAGAGGGAGAGGGTGGGAAGATTTGGGAGAATGGCATTGAAACATGTGAAATGTCATGTATGAAACGAGATGCCAGTCCAGGTTCAATGCACGATGCTGGATGCTTGGGGCTGGTGCACTGGGAAGACCCAGAGGGATGGTATGGGGAGGGAGGAAGGAGGAGGGTTCAGGATGGGGAACACATGAGAAATAAATTAAAAAAATAATAATAATAAAAATAAAGGGCCCCAAGGAGAGTTAAGAAAAACAAACAAAAAAAGAAAATGGAGAGATCACAACAGACAACACAGAAATACAAAGGATCATAAGAGACTACTATCAACAATTATATGCCAATAAAATGGACAACGTGGAAGAAATGGACAAATTCTTAGAAAAGTACAACTTTCCAAAACTCAACCAGGAAGAAATAGAAAATCTTAACAGACCCATCACAAGCACGGAAATTGAAACTGTAATCAAAAATCTTCCAGCAAACAAAAGCCCAGGTCCAGACGGCTTCACAGCTGAATTCTACCAAAAATTTAGAGAAGAGCTAACACCCATCCTGCTCAAACTCTTCCAAAAAATTGCAGAGGAAGGTAAACTTCCAAACTCATTCTATGAGGCCACCATCACCCTAATACCAAAACCTGACAAAGATGCCACAAAAAAAGAAAACTACAGGCCAATATCACTGATGAACATAGATGCAAAAATCCTTAACAAAATTCTAGCAATCAGAATCCAACAACACATTAAAAAGATCATACACCATGACCAAGTGGGCTTTATCCCAGGGATGCAAGGATTCTTCAATATCCGCAAATCAATCAATGTAATACACCACATTAACAAATTGAAAAATAAAAACCATATGATTATCTCAATAGATGCAAAGAAAGCCTTTGACAAAATTAAAAAAAATATATATATACAACTATCAAATCATCACATTGTACCCCCTGAAACTAGTATCATGTAACATGTCAATTAATCCTAAATAAAGAATAAATTAAATTAAATAAACTCAAAGACAAGAGTCAAAAAAAAAAAAAAAAGGTGCAGTAGTTTATCCTACAAAAACAACCTTTTACATTCAGAATTTAAAGCACTTTTTAGGCCTAAAATAAGTATAGTTTCTATCACCCAAAGAGATTCAGAACTTTGTGGTTCTGAACTTTTTGATCTTATCCATGCTATGTGAAATGCACAGTACCTGATTTTAAAAAAATGAATTCCCCATTTATTTGTGAATACAATAATATTTGCACAGAAATTCCTCATAAATCTTACTTTGCTTCATAAAAAAATGTTAAATCAGTAGTGTACTTACAAAGAGACTTCTGAAAAGGTATATCTTCTAAATACATTTTCATTATTCTTACAATGTGCTTTAATCATAATTAGAATCTTTTAATGTTAAATCTTTCCTTAGCTTTGTACTATGACTTTTTGGCCCTTTTTAATATTATGTGATAGTATTATGTTACATTAATATTCAAAGGGATTGCAAATAATCTGTTAGTGATGATGGACATTAGTTTGTTTTATGTTGACTTTTTGTTGTTGTTGATGTCCAATTAAAAGCAACGTAAATTAAGTAATTTATTGATCTTGAATAGTGATTTGCTTTAGACCTTGTTTTATTGAAAACCTATCTCAATCTCATCTCCATACTGAGCGTGGTTCCTCACAATCCTGAATACTCAAAAAGGACTTACTTACAATTTCTGTAGTGTTACACTCTCCACCCATCAGTATGTCATACTGTTCGATATTATAACCACTATGCTGCTGCTGCTAAGTCACTTCAGTCGTGTCCAACTCTGCAACCCCATAGACAGCAGCCCACCAGGCTCCCCCATCCCTCGGATTTTCTAGGCAAGAATACTGGAGTGGGTTGCCATTTCCTACTCCAATGCATGAAAGTGAAAAATGAAAGTGAAGTCGCTCAGTCGTTTCCAACTCTTAGCGACCCCATGGACTGCAGCCTACCAGGCTCCTCCATCCATGGGATTTTCCAGGCAAGAGTACTGGAGTGGGGTGCCATTGCCTTCTCCTATACTACGATATATTTCTCTCTATTCGTCCTTAACTTTGTTTTTACCTAAGCTTTTTAGTTACTAAAAATTTAAGGCCAATATCTTTATTTCTAAGATCAAATCATTGCAGACTAATCATTTCCCACTGTTTGTATACTGTGAGTTTTGAAACCTATGGGCATACTTACCACTAAAAAATAGTGTTTTAGGAGACATGCAGTCCATTGCTGTATCTCACAGTGTCTGATGTGATAGTCTGTGGTATTCTTGCATAATTTATGTAGGCAAGAGAGAGAGAGTGAGAATCCTAAACAAAACATTTAGGAAATCCTAAACAAAACAAAAGAAACAAAAGATTTCTTTTTTAGTGAGAAATCTAAACAAAAGTGAGAATCCTAAGTCAGAGTACCTAAGCTCTAATTCTGATTTTGTCACTTAAAAGCATTATGGCATTAGGAAAATTCTGTTATGATTTATTAAGTGTTCAACACTGTGTGTGGCCTCAAACAGATGGTCAGTAAAAGTTAATTTCCCATTTCTTCAGCCCCAGTGTCTTCATCTGTAAGTCAGCAATAACAATACCTTTACAGCCCAGTTGTTGCTAGAGTTAGCTCATACCAGCTCACAAGAGCTGATTAAATTTTTAAGAACTTTGCAAGCCTGTTTTTTTTCCCACACAGCCAATAATAAATATTAAATTACATTGGGCTTCCCTGGTGGCTCAGACAGTAAAGAATCTGCCTGCAATGCAGGAGACCCAGGTTCAACCTCTGGATTGGGAAGACCCCTGGAGAAAGTGTTCCAGTATTCTTGCCTGGAGAATTCCATGGACAGAGGAGGCTGGTGGGCTACAGTCCATGGGGTCACAAACAGTCAGAGACCACTGAGTAACTAACACTTTCACTTTTCTTTTTTTACCATTAAATAATCTATGTTAAAAACAAAGGCAATAAACATTCAAAACTCATCTCTTCATAAGTATTTTACTATTATCATGCCCTTAAGGTTATGTCAATGTGTTGGTCATCAGTGTACTGGAAATTCAGTGAAGTCATTTTATTGAAAGCTTGGAATTGGCCATTGAAGTATTTATATCATAAAAATTGTAAACTCTTTAAATCAGAGCTTCCCCCAATCCCCAGAGAACTGACTGCTACACATTTTTCAGCATTGTGCATACCTACCTGGTTTTTAAATGGAAAAGCACTCTACACATATAGATAATTTTTGAAGTTCATTCTGAGCTTAATATCCATCCAATATCATGTTGAAAACTTTGAGGAACAGATGCTGCCAGTGATCATGGGCGCATCAATAGTTAACAACACACTGATTATGTATTAATAGCTTAGGGGGAAGGTAGCCTTTAAGATTTGGTCTGAAAAATGATTGAATCCTTGTATTCAAATGTATATGGAACATATGACTGTAATCATTTGCCAGGCATGAATTTCAGGAAGTAAGTCCTGCAAATGGCCCTAAATATCATTTAGTCTCTTATTGTAAGTATAATCTGTAATTCAGTGGCTCCATTTTTAGGACAGACTTGGCAATGTTTGCATGTCTATTATTTATGGTATCATGATATGCATTTATAAGGTGACTTGTTGATAAAGAGGTCAGTGATTTGTGTAAATTGTTATATTTAAGCAGCTACAGCCTTAAAACCTAATTCCATAAGACATAGAGGCTCCAATGAAGTCAAAGATTTTTACTCCTGGAAATATATTTTACTTAATTGAGACTGTGCTAACTACAAAAAAAAGGATTTACTCAAAAGTTCCAAGAAAAGAAAAAAATAAATACCAACTTTAAAATACATGCTAGTGATGGAGTATTTCCATATATTTTTCAATTATGATTTGGAGTATTTTTTCTTGTCAGTGCTATTTTTAAAAGCTCTTAAATCTCATAAACCTCTATTTTGAAGCAGTGTTTGCACCTAAAACTTTTTCATTTTAAAGTAACAAGTCAAATCTTCTAAAAAGCAATGTTAGCATGCCAACTTTGAAAGAATAAGAAATGACAGACTGTAATGATTGTGGAAAATAATATAAATTAGCTATTTTGAAAATAAAATCTGGAGAATACAAAGAATATAAAACAAGTTGATATTTGAATAATATTTCCAATGATTCTTTTTATTTCTCTTATATTCAAAGTCACTTTTTTTATCCAAGGGATTAGTTTCTATTACAAATTGCTTTGTTACAAAGAAAGTTATCCTAATATGATTAGATAATGTGAGAGGAAAATAGAAATTATGAGAAAGTCATTATATTGATAAATTTTATTCCTAAATTTTATATTTTGCTTTAAAATTATTAAGTTATTTCCCTATGCATGTTTTTTCTTACATTAGTGCATAGTGTTCTTTTTAACTTTACAATTGTGAGATTCAGTTTGATCTCTACTGCTTACCAATCATGAATAAATTAATAATAATTCTTCCGATTAGTTTCATGCACACATAAAAACCAGGAATAACAGAACCTAAGAAGCAGTTCTAAAAATGTTCATATCAGGCAAAAAGTTGATTTCCACAGATGTTCCTTTTGTAAATGATGTCAGCACTTCTCCTGACACTAATGCAGGGTAGGGTAGACACTGTCATGCAAGGGCTCAGAATGTCAGGAGAGTTGTCTTTGCTGAGATCATTTTAACTTTCCACTGAAACTGAGAACATAGAAAGAAATGAATATTCACAACACTAAAAACTGAGATTGGATAATTACCTCCATGAGACTGTGGAAAGAATCTATCCAAATTGTAAGGCATGTGGAGGGAGATTACAAAAATTTGTCTGCTCTCAACTGTCATATAAAATAATACACTACTGTGTATAAAATGGGCTTCCCTGGTGGCTCAGCAATAAAGAATCCACCTGCAATGCAGGAGACATGGTTTTATCCCTGAGTTGGGAGGATGCCCTGGAGAGGGAAATGGCAACCCACTCCAGTATTCTTGCCTGGGAAACCCTATGGACAGAGGAGCCTGGTGGGCTACAGTCCATGCAGTCACAAAAAGAGTCAGACACGACTTAGCAAGTAAACAACATGTAAAAAATAAATAATGAGAACCTACTGTGTAGCACAAGAACTCTACTCAATGAATGTTCTGTAGTGACCTAAATAGGAAGGAAATCCAAAAAAGAGGGGATATATGTGGGAATGGCAACCCACTCCAGTACTATTCTTGCCTGGAAAAATTCCAAAGACAGTGGAACCTGGTAGGCTGCAGTCCATGGGGTATCAAAGAGTTGGACAGGACTGAGCACAAGTGTGTGCACACATGAATGATTCACTTTGCTGTATGACACAGGGAACTCTACTCAACACTCTGCGGTGACCTAAATGAGAAGGAAATCCCCAAAAGAGGGGATATATGTATAACAGATTCACTTTGCTGTAAGCAGAAACTAACACATAAAGCAACTATACTCCAATAAATAAATATTTTTTTAAAAAAAAGAACAGTTGGAAAATGGTACAATATACCCCTCAACTCCACCCCATTTGTCACTGGCTTCAAAAACTGAGGTGAGCTTCACCCACTAGAAAGTAAGAAAGTCAATTTTCCATGTTTCTTCTGTCACAGTGCACACATGCACGCATGCGCGCATGTGCACGCGCGCACACACACACACACACATTCCAATAATGATAGGGGCCAATGGAGAGATACCCTAGCATTCATCCTTGGGAGAGACAATTTTTCAGGATATTTTACATGTTCCTTCAGGAGTCTTCAATGAAATAAAGTCCTAGTGGTCCATAGTTGTAATGAACCCAAAAACACAATCTTCATTGACTTTCCTTTCCTTGAAGTCTTTCACTCCAGCTCTTTGGGATCACACTTCAGTAGAATTACCTACACCTAAGCCTGTATGCCTGAGAAGGCAATGGCACCCCACTCCAGTACTCTTGCCTGGAGAATCCCATGGATGGAGGAGCCTGGTAGGCTGCAGTCCATGGGGTCGCTAACAGTCAGACATGACTGAGCGACTTCCCTGTCACTTTTCACTTTCATGCATTGGAGAAGGAAATGGCAACCCACTCCAGTGTTCTTGCCTGGAGAATCCCAGGGACGGGGAAGCCTGGTGGGCTTCCGTGTGTGGGGTTGCACAGAGTCGGACATGACTGAAGCGACTTAGCAGCAGCAGCAGCAGCAAACCTTTATGCAGGTTGTGTTTTCAGGGACACCCAAACTAGGATGAATGTCCTACTTCCCCCTTATTTGGCTGCTTTATAATTTTATTCACTCTTTAAGACTTAGCTCAGATATCACCTCCTCAGAACAGCCTTACGTGACTCCGCCACTCGATTTAGATACCCCTTTCATTGTCGTTCAGTCAGTGGGTCCTCGTGTCCGACTCTCTGCAGACCCACGGACTGCAGCATGCCAGGCTTACCTGTCCCTCACTATCTCCCAGAGTTTGCTCAAACTCATGTTCATTGAGTCAAGGATTCCATCCAACCATCTCATCCTCTGCTGCCCGCTTCTCCTGCCATCAATCTTTCCAGCATCAGGGTCTTTTCCAGTGAGTTCACTCTCTGCATCAGGTGGCCGAAGTAATGGAGCTTCAATTTTAGCATCAGTCCTTCAAATGAATATTCAGGGTTGATTTCCTTTGGGATTGACTGGTTTGATCTCCTTGCTGTCAAAAGGACTCTCAAATGTCTTCTGCTGCACCACAGTTCAAAACCATCAGTTCTTTGGTGCTCAGTCTTCTTTATGGTTCACCTCTCACATCTATATATAATGGATGGAAAAAGCATGGCTTTGACTGTACAGACCTTTGTTGGCAAAGCGGTCTCCGCTTTTTAATACGCTGTCTAGGTTTGTCATAGCTTTTTTCCCAAGGAGCAATTGTTAATTACTATGAAGTGATGGTTGTTTTATTAATCAGATTATGGATATCATTTTACAAAGTTTACACATATAAACGCATTACACTGCATGCTTTATACAATTTTGTCAGTTATACCTCAAGAAAGTTGAGTAGGGGGTAGAACAAATTTTTTTAAATGTCAAGCAATATTTTTTCCTGCTGGGACTATAGGTTTACTCCTATTTTTCAATCTTATGCAAAACCTCTTACTGCATAATTTATGAGGTATAGCAGCTTTTGATTGTTGTTTTTGAAAATTCTAAACTATGGACCCCATGGTGGCATTTTGCTAAATAGCCTTGCCCATGTTGGCTTTTGAACATTTAACAAATAAAAGCACACAATAAAAAAGTCAGTATGTTCACATTTTTGTTGGCATGTGTTTGTGAGTGATAGATTACAATATAAAAATATTCTGTTAAGTGAATTGTGCTTTAAAGTGTTTGAAAGTCCCTGCTATAGGCCAGTGCTTCTCCCAAATGTAGTTCAGGATCCTCAAGTCCTAATAATTAGGCTAAAAATGCAGCTTCCTGGCCTCATCCCAGAAATTCTGATTCAATAAGTCTAGGGTGGGGCCCAGAAATTTGTATTTAAGAAGAACTACAGGTGATTCTCACTGAATCACTGTTACAGGCTCAGATGATAACACTTCAAGGGGTGCAATGAAGGGATGTAAAGAATTGCCTGTCAGTTCACTTTCTAACATTATAGAGGGCTTCCCCAAGGTTAGAATTGTGTCAGAGACCTTAATTCTTGATACAAAGCAGTGTAGTGCAGTGGTTAAGAGGGTTTTTAAAATGAGACAGACTTGAGTTTTAATCCTAATTTGTCATTTACAAGTTGTGAGATATTGGGACCCTCATTTACTTTGTATAAGTGGGGTTAATAACTGTTCCTATTGCATAGAGCTAAAACGATTCAATGAGATAAAGCAACTGGTGTATAGTAGTAAAGGAAATGTTTGCCATTATTATCTTTAGGGATCCCCAACATTTTGAAAAAAGTTCTACCCAGTTTAACAGACATTAGTTGAGTGTGCAAAGAATTATGCTAAGTGCTTTTGGAAATGCAAAGATGAAAAACAGTCCCTACTTTCATGGACCTTACAATCTATTATGATCATAGACTTTTATAGCAGGAAATAATCAGGTTACCCAACCCACCTCTCATTTAAAAGGAGGAAAGTGAGACTCAGGAGCCCCATCATGTTGCTCAGAGTTGTCCACATAGTTAATGGAGGAGCAGAAATAGAACCCAGGCCAATGTCTTTCCATCAGACTGGACTTCACTTCAGGGCTCAGAGCCCAGTCCTCATAGGGATGTACTGGTAAATGGTAACAACCAGTTCTCCTGGTAGGAAAATGTTTGTGTACATATTTATATGTCATTTTATTCTACACTTTACTCATATGAATAAATAATACATGGCTTACAAATGATCATGAAATATATAATTCCCTTTAATGTAAATCCCATATGACCAGTTGGTTCTCACTGGATGCTCTGTTTAACTTTTGCTCAATTCTTATATCCATAGCCAGCACATGGATTGGCTCAGATGGGTCTTTGTCCACTAACTCCTTGTTTTAATTGTGGTAACATACATGTAACACAAAAGTGATTATATGAATCATTTTTAAATGTATAGGTCAATAGTGTTAAGCGTATTCACATTGTTGTGCAACCAATCTCCACTTTTTCATCTTGCAAAACTGAATCTCTATACCCATTAAACAATAGCTTTTCATTTTTCTCTCCCCCTAACCCCTGGCAACTACTATTCTACTATTTGTTTCTATGAATTTGCCTACTCTAGATACTTTATTTCAGTGGAATCATACAGTATTTGTCATTTTGTGACTTTTTTTTTTTTTGCTTAGCATAATGTCCTCAAGATAATCTATACTGTAGCATATGAAAAGATTTCTTTCCCTTTTTAAGGCTAAAACAGTGTTCCTCTGTATGTATAGACTGCATTTGGTTGTTTATTCATCCATTGATGGACATTTGGCTATTATTAATAGCACTGGCTAATTGTTTAGCCAGTACTAATTCTTGGCTATTATTAATAGTACTGATACGAACATTGCTGTGCAAGCATCTCTTTACAATCCTGCTTTCAATTCTTCTGTATATATACCCAGAAGTGAAATTGCTAGATCATATGGCAGTTCTACTTGAAAATTTTGGGGGAATCATCCTGCTTTTTTTTCATAGTGTCTGCACCATTTTACATTCCCAACAGTGCAAAAGCATTTCAGCTTCTCCATTTTCTCAGCAACTTATTTTCTGGGTTTTGGATAGCAGCCATTCTAATGGGTGTGAGATGATCCACTAACTCCTTACCCAGTAAAATTTATTATTAAATCCGACATGTGATCCACTGTAAGATTATGTGAACATTAATAAAGGGAAAGCTCACTAAAATGGAGTCAGGAGGCCAGTGGGAGAAGCTCTGATATCAATATAGATTTCAGTATCTGTATTTGCATCTCTGGCAGGATGTGATACTACTCTACCACCACTAGAAAGAGGAAGAAAGATTTTTCTTCGGCCTAGCAACATCTCAGCCAATGAGACTGTTAACAACTCAGCCAATGAAAAGTCACTGTACTTCAAACTCCCAGTTTCCTCCAATGGACTTTTTGTTTGTAACCCAGGCAACTTCCCCTTCTCTATAAAAGCATTTCCCCCGGCTTGCTTTACCACACTTTCTTGTGGTTCACTGTAGTCTTGTGTCCTGAATTACATTTGCTGCTCTTAAATAAACCCATTTTGTTGGTAAAATAACTTGCTGTTTTAAGATTACACTGAAGTCTCATAGAGCTCCAGAGAAGAACACTGACAACTCCCAGTGTGGCCTAGTCCACAGAGCTCATGCTTCCTGGCTGACCGTGAAATCTGAGGGCAAGTTTTTCTGCTGGATCCGAGCTCCGCCCTTTTTGCATTTTGAAGCTCTTCGGGCTATACTGGGGGTGTGTTTCAAGCTTTTGTCATTTACTTGTTAAGGCTTTGTGCTGTGAGTATTCACGCTGTGGGTGGCACTTTTGAAATCAGGCCCTTCCTACTGTAACTGTGCTGGTATTTTGGCCTGCAGACTATTTAAGAATTACTCTTTGCTCTCAGTCAGTCAGTTCCGTCGCTCAGTCGTGTAAGACTCTTTGCGACCCCATGAATTGCAGCATGCCAGGCCTCCTTGTCCATCACCAACTCCCGGACTTCACTCAGACTCACGTCCATCGAGTCAGTGATGCCATCCAGCCAGCTCATCCTCTGTCATCCCCTTCTCCTCCTGCCCCCAATCCCTCCCAGCATCAGAGTCTTTTCCAATGAGTCAACTCTTTGCATGAGGTGGCCAAAGTACTGGAGTTTCAGCTTTAGTATAGTTCCTTCCAAAGAAATCCCAGGGCTGATCTTCAGAATGGACTGGTTGGATCTCCTTGCAGTCCAAGGGACTCTCAAGAGTCTTCTCCAACACCACAGTTCAAAAGCATCAATTCTTCGGCGCTCAGCTTTCTTCACAGTCCAATTCTCACATCCATACATGACCACTGGAAAAACCATAACCTTGACTAGACGGACCTTTGTTGGCAAAGTAATGTCTCTGCTTTTCAATATGCTATCTAGGTTGGTCATAACTTTTCTTCCAAGGAGTAAGCGTCTTTTAATTTCATGGCTGCAATCACCATTGGCAGTGATTTTAGAGCCCCCAAAAATAAAGCCTGACACTGTTTCCACTGTTTGCCCTTCTATTTCCCAAGAAGTGATGGGACCAAATGCCATGATCTTCATTTTCTCAATGTTGAGCTTTAAGCCAACTTTTTCAGTCTCCTCTTTCACTTTCATCAAGAGGCTTTTGAGTTCCTCTTCACTTTCTGCCATAAGGGTGGTGTCATCTGCATGTCTGAGGTTATTGATATTTCTCCTGGCAATCTTGATTCCAGCTTGTGCTTCTTCCAGCCAGCGTTTCTCATGATGTACTCTGCATAGAAGTTAAATAAGCAGGGTGACAATATACAGCCTTGACGTACTCCTTTTCCTATTTGGAACCAGTCTGTTGTTCCATGTCCAGTTCTAACTGCTGCTTCCTGACCTGTATATAGGTTTGTCAAGAGGCAGGTCAGGTGCTCTGGTATTCCCATCTCTTTCAGGATTTCCCACAGTTTATTGTGATCCACACAGTCAAAGGCCTTGGCATAGTCAATAAAGCAGAAATAGATGTTTTTCTGCAATGCTCTTGCTTTTTTGATGCTCCAGCAGATGTTGGCAATTTGATCTCTGGTTCCTCTGCCTTTTCTAAAACCAGCTTGAACATCTGGAAGGTCACGGTTCACGTATTGCTGAAGCCTGGCTTGGAGAATTTTGAGCATTACTTTACTAGCGTGTGAGATGAGTGCAATTGTGCAGTAGTTTGAGCATTCTTTGGCATTGCCTTTCTTTGGAATTGGAATGAAAACTGACCTTTTCCAGTCCTGTGGCCACTGTTGAGTTTTCCAAATTTGCTGGCATATTGAGTGCAGCACTTTCATAGCATCATCTTCCAGGATTTGAAATAGCTCCACTGGAATTCTATCACCTCCACTAGCTTTGTTCATAGTGATGCTTCCTAAGGCCCACTTGACTTCACATTCCAGGATGTCTGGCTCTAGGTCAGTGATCACACCATCATGATTATCTGGGTTGTGAAGATCTTTTTGTACAGTTCTTCTGTGTATTCTTGCCACCTCTTCTTAATATCTTCTGCTGCTTTTAGGTCCATACCACTTCTGTCCTTTATCAAGCCCATCTTTGCATGAAATCGTCCCTTGGTATCTCTAATTTTCTTGAAGAGATCTCTAGTCTTTCCCATTCTGTTGTTTTCCTCTATTTCTTTGCATTGATTGCTGAGGAAGGGTTTCTTTTCTCCTCTTGCTATTCTTTGGAACTCTGCATTCAGATGTTTATATCTTTCCTTTTCTCCTTTGCTTTACACTTCTCTTCTTTTCACAGCTATTTGTAAGGCCTCCCCAGACAGCCATTTTGCTTTTTTGCATTTCTTTTCCATGGGGATGGTCTTGATCCCTGTCTCCTGTACAATGTCATGAACCTCATTCCATAGTTCATCAGGCACTCCATCTATCAGATCTAGTCCCTTAAATCTATTTCTCACTTCCACTGTATAATCATAAGTGATTTGATTTAGGTCATACCTGAATGGTCTAGTGGTTTTCCCTACTTTCTTCAATTTCAGTCTGAATTTGGCAATAAGGAGTTCACAATCTGAGCCACAGTCAGCTCCTGGTCTTGTTTTTGTTGACTGTATAGAGCTTCTCCATCTTTGGCTGCAAAGAATATAATCAATTTTGCTCTAGGGGGGAAAAAAAAACCCTGTGAAAATAGGATCCCAGTTATCTGAATGTATTGAGCCCCACCCCACCAACCTTCATGGACCCCAGCCTATATTCGTTTAAAATACACGGTCTCCTCCTCATGTTCATTTGCGTAAAGGACTTAACCAAAAGCAACTCAGAACATCAGTGGCCATTGTGGGGAACTTTAGAACTCTCTAGACTTACCTTTCTTGAAATGTTAGATAGCCATGGCCCTGAAATCATCTAAACTGAACTGGACACATATTTTGATTGGTATTTTGAGGCTTCCAAATGTTATCAGCAGTCTGAAAATTGCCTGCACAACACAATAATTAATTCTCTGTATTGTGCAGAAAATTCTCTGCACAATACAATAATTAAATTTTGAGGCAAACAAACTATTAAAAACTAGTGAGTGCAGTGCTTAGTTGCTTGGAGTCGTGTCGGACTCCAAATAAACCCCAAATTACCTAGGTTCCTGGACTAGGCCAAATTGTGAGCCACAGTTTTCTAAAGTAATCAAGGACCCAGATAGGTTTGCTAAAGAATTTAACAGAGTTATTCAAACCTACCAGCCTGGGTTCTCAGATTTGTATCAATACACATGCTTGCTGGTGAGGGTCAAGCCAAACATTAGATGAAACTAGCCCAGTGGGAACATCCTGGAAGGGATTAGAAGATCAAACCCCTAACTTGGCAAGAGGCTACAGCACTCCCTGAAAACATCCACCAAGCAATGACAATAGCCTTCCCTAAGCCTATTGATGGGAACAGAATTCAGGCTTGCACACAAAAATCTGATGACCCAGTCCATGACAATTGTAATTGACCTCAGAATATTTTTAAGGACAATCTGGTCTTCCTTGAGATGTTCAATCCACTGGGGTAGCCTCTAACTGTATGTTTATTAATCAGAACCTTTCTCTTTTAGTTGAAAGGACCAGGATGGAATGGGAAACTGTGTCCATTCCAGATTTCGTTACTTTAACAAATTAGCATGTTCAAACTCTAGATGAGTCACCAAAAAAGATTGCTAAATTTCTTAATCTTGAACTCTGGCAAATGAAGTTCCCTAAACAAAAACAAAACCATCCAGTTTCTGCTGTTATTGCAAAGAGCCAGGAGACTGGCGGGGGGGGGGGGGGGGGGTGGGGGGGTGGGTGGGGGAATTGTTACAAATGTAAACCTTTCTGGCATCTTCAGCCTTCTAACCAGCCTTTCCATTAGTTCTCCCAATTCCAAGTGATGGACCTCTGAGCAACAGCAGATACTTTTCCGATTTCTCCTCAATCAGCTCAGAGAAACAAGTCTCCAGATGGGGAATGAGATCTATCTTAATGGACACTGGAGCCACACCCTTGGTACTCAATCCCACTGCT
This sequence comes from Bos taurus, assembly GCF_002263795.3. Taxonomy (NCBI): domain Eukaryota; kingdom Metazoa; phylum Chordata; class Mammalia; order Artiodactyla; family Bovidae; genus Bos; species Bos taurus. Next base: position 22,234,181 of record NC_037336.1, on the reverse strand, counting down.
ATAAAGCAGCCCCTGCCTTGAAGTACTAAAACTGTTCAAATTGGGGGAAATCTCTAGTGAACCTCAAGAGGTCCTTATCCCTGAGCCGATTCCCTTTTGTTTAGGCTCTTTGAGAGATACACACCCTTTCTCCTAAGCTCCTCTGCCCCTATCCATTTATTAGGCTGAGACTTTTCGGAATAGTATCTGACCAGGATTTCTTTCTTCTAAAAAGGGAAAATAATTCCTAGAATTTGACAGAAGCCATCAAATTAGCCAACTAAATGAATTAAGCAACCCTTCAGCATCTTTTTCTCTGCCTTTAACAGTACGGGAGCTGGTGCTGGAGAAACCGATAATTTTTCTCTATTGAAGCAGTTCCCATCTCCTTTATGGGCAAATCTCTACTAATGGAAAAATTCACAGTGCATCTCCCATGAAAGATTCAAACAGATATCCTCAAAATCTCTTCTCAGAATTAATCAATACCCTATAAGTAAAGAGCCACTAGTGATAAAAGAACCCACCTGCCAATACAGGAGACAAGTTCGATCCCTGTGTCAGGAACATGCCCTGGAGGAGGTCATGGTAACCCACTCCAGTATTCTTGCCTGGAGAATCCCATGGACAGAGAAGTCTGGCGGGCTACAGTCCATAGAGTTGCAAAGAGTCGGACACAACTGAAGTGACTTGGCACTGGCTATAAGTCAAGAAGCTCTTCAAGGAATAAACCCATAATAGAATTCAAGGCTCAGAGCATCATTATCCCTTGCAGAAGTTCTGTAATACACTTATTTACCTATGAGAAAACCCAGGGGCCAAGGATGTAGGTTTGTTCAGAACCCCTGAGCAATAAATAACACCATTATCCCTTGACACTGTTGTTCTTACTGACATCCATTCCCACTGGGAGCAGATTTTCACTGTAATTGATGGGTGTATTAATAATGTATTCTTTAGCGTTCTGGGCTTCCCTGGTGCCTCAGATGGTAAAGAATCTTCCTGCAATGTGGGAAACCTGGGTTCAATCTCTGGGTTAGGAAGATCCCCTGGTGGAGGGCATGGCAACCCACTCCAGTATTCTTGCCTGGAGAATTCCATGGACAGAGGAGCCTAGCAGGGTCTAGTCCATGGGGTTGCAAAGAGTCGGATACGACTGAGCGACAACACTTTAGTGTTCTAGCTGGTGAGGCAGGTCAGTATCTTTCTGCCTTTACTTGGGAAGGGTAACATGACACCTGGACAAGCATGCTCCAGGATTTCACAGAAAGTCTTTTTTTATTTTTCACAAATCTTAAAAGCTGATAGTTTTCTGTAGGTTCTTAGTTATATGGACAATTTAAAATATGTAGATGATCTCCTTCCCAAATCTCCGCACCAGATGATAGTATCCACTTATTAAAATGTTTGGCCTTGAAGGGACATAAAATCTCCAAAGAAAAGCTGCAGTCTGCTCACACTTAGGATCAGTATTTATAGCACCTGATCTCAGAACACGAGCTGCTATTTGGTTCCTGATAGGCTTCATGGCCTTCTGAACTTCCACAAACCTAAACCTAAGCACCAATTCTAAAGTTTTCTCCAGCTAGCTAGTTACTGTTGAACCTGGATTCCAAATATCTCTCTTATGGTTCATCCACTATATGCTTTATTAAAACCTAGCAAACCTGATCCCATTAATTCGGGAGGTCAAGATGACACAGCTTCTGATACAGCTTCTGAACAGCTTCTGAACAGCTTATTGAGATCACCTGCCCTTGGACATTCTCATTATCAGCTTCCCTTTTCCCTTATATATGTGAAGAGGAAAGGAATGCCCATAGAATGCTCACCCCCAAACAGGGGAACTGTCAGTGACCCATAATGGTATTATGACCAACATCTTCCAACTCCTTGTAATAATTTACAGAAGATTCCTCTAACCAATGCAGATTTCCATGGTTTACAGGTGGTTCTTATTTAAAGGAAGAAAATGGTAGAGTGTTCGATAAGCTATTGCAACTCCTTTGACATCACTGAGGCCACACCTTTACCTATAGCTACTTCGGCCCAATTGGCTTCACTACACACGCATTCTTGTGCTTAGAATTTAGCCAAGGGCAAAACCACAAACATTTATACCAATACTGTAGTCAGTATGTCCTTGGAGCAGCCCATGACTTTGGGATGCTATGAAAACAATGAGGTTTCCTACCTCTAATGGGGAAGAAATTTTAAGTTTCCCTTACATCCAAAATTAATTAGCTGCCATACCTTGCTAGAAGCCTTGGCTATTACTGAGATCCCTGGACATGTCAAGCTTGACTCCCTAGAGACAAAAAGGAAACCACTGTGCTGATATTTATGCCCCAAATGCTGCTTTCAAAGGAATAACCAGATCGCTGTTGTGGTCCCAAAGGACACTGGTTTGATTAAAAAAAAAAACAAAACAAAACTCTGATTCAGGTTAAATAACAAACTGATCCTATGAGAAATTTTAAGATTCCCATTCCTTATGATTGTATATGCATTGAACCAGTGGTCCACTGACAAAATGATGGCATTCATGAAATATTGTTGGGAGAATACTAATAAAGCCACAAAGAGTGCTTCCCTCGCTTGTCCTCCCCGTCCAAAATACAATCCGGGGAAACCTCGCTGCACTGCTCCTGGGTATCCTGAAATGCCAAGTGGGCCATGCAGGTTTGGCATATGGATTTCATACTGCCCCTATCTCATGGATATAAATGTGTTTTAGTCATGGTACGTATGTTTTCTCACTGGACCAAAGCTTTCCCTTGTAGATAGGCTACTGCTGCTTCTGTGGCTAAATTTTATTAGAAAAGATGATCCCCACCTGGGGGACTCCTCTTGCACTTCATAGGGTTAAAGAACCCACTTTACTGGCCAGGTGTTTGGACAAGTCTGCTTTGAGTCAGTTTTTAGTGTGTTCACTATGTTCACTATTCTAAGATATAGACAGACTTAATTTTTTATTTTATTGAAGTATTGTTGATTTACAGTTTGGTTAATTTCTGCTGTACTTACCACCTTTAATCATCAGGGCTGGTGTAATGTCCTAACATATTTACATTTTTCTAATAATTAGCCCAGGGAACTGTACTCAACGTTTTGTAATAACCTATAAAGGAAAGGAACCTGAAAAAGAATATATACATATATAAATATATACATACACATGTATATATATATGTGTGTGTGTGTGTGTGTATAATTGAACCACTTTTCTGTACATCTGAAATTAACACAACATTGTAAATCAACTATACTTTGATTTTAAAAAATTGTTTTAAAAACCCAACTAGCAAAATTTATAGAGACTATCCAGATACCCTGGCCAAAAGCATTGCTCAGATCCACTCCTTTGGTAACTTACAAACTCTTCTCTTTTGAGATGGTCCAAGGGATACCCACGGAGAAGGCAATGGCACCCCACTCCAGTACTTCTGCCTGGAAAATCCCATGGATGGAGGAGACTGATGGGCTGCAGTCCATGGGGTCGCTGGGGTCGGACACGACTGAGCGACTTCACTTTCACTTTTCACTTTCATGCATTGGAGAAGGAGATGGCAACCCACTCCAGTGTTCTTGCCTGGAGAATCCCAGGGATGGGGGAGCCTGGTGGGCTGCCGTCTATGGGGTCACACAGAGTCGGACACGACTGAAGTGACTTAGCAGCAGTAGCAGCAGCAACGGATACCCAATGCAATTGGCTTCTGACTCCTTTGACCCACCGTTGATAAGAGAAGATATACTTCAATATTGCACAGGCCTAACTGCTTGTGTTAAGAATAACTCTGTTTCAGTAGAGTAATCTTTTCATACTGTGCTCTCAGGAAATGAAGACCTTAAGCATCACACCTTGCAGGTCGGATTTTCCATTTATTGGAAAAGACAGGCTCCAGGAGGGCTCTCTTCAACCTCACTGGAAAGACCACTATCACGTACTGCTAACCAACCTTCTGGATTCTTACCTGAACTCATATTCTCTGACTTTGCAACCTATAAGCTATAACACAAGAAAACATTTAGTTCCAAACAGTTTAAGATAACAATATCATTTAATTACTTCACACTTATTCCTGCAATGCCTCGTCCCCAAAAATGTTTTTCATTCCTTCATTTCTTAGTGTGTTCTTATTATATTCACTATTCTAAGATACAGACTTTTATTTATTTTATTAAAGTATTGTTGATTTACAATTTTGTGTTAATTTCTGCTGTACAGCAAAGTGACTCAAGTTACACATATATACATTCTTTTTATGTTTTTTTATTATGGCTTATCACAGGATATTGAATATAGTATCTTATGCTATATTGTTCTTCCATTTTATATATAATAAGTTTGCATCTGCTAATCCAAAACTCCCAATTAACCCCTCCCCCACCCCCTTCCTCCTTGGTGGCCATAAGTTTACTATGTGTGAATCTGTTTCTGTTTCATAGGTAAGTTCATCTGTGTCATATTTTAGATTGCACATGAAATGATGTCATATGGTATCTGTCTTTCCCTTTCTGACTTCACTAAGTATGATCATCTGTAGGTCCATCCATGTTGCTGCAAATGGCATTATTTCATTCTTTTTATGACTGAGTAATATTCCATTGTATCTGTGTACTACATCTTCCTTATCTATTCATCCATGGACGGACATTTAGGTTGCTTCCTTGTCTCGGCTATTGTAAACAGTGCTGCAGCGAATACTGGGGTCCATGTATCCTTTCAAATTAAAGTTTTCTCTGGATATATACCCAGGAGTGGAATTACAGGATCTGGGCTTCCCTGGTGGTTCAGACATAAAGAAGGTGCCTGCAGTGTAGGAGACCCAGATCTGAACCAGTCTCCACACACTCTCCAGCATCTGTTAGTTGTACACTTCTTGATGGTAGCCATTCTGACCAATGTGAGGTGATGCCTCATTCTAGTTTTGGATTTCCCTAATACTTGGCGGCTTTGGGCATCTTTTCATGTGCCTTTTGGCCTCCATGTATGTTCTTTGGAGAAATGTCTATTTATGTCTTTTGCCATTTTTCAATTGGGTTGTTCTTTTTGTTGTTGTTACTGAGCTGCATGAGCTGTTTGTATATTTTGGAAATTAAACCCTGTCAGTCATATCATTTGCAAATATTTTCTCCCAAACCATAGGGTGCATTTTTATTTACAATATCCTTTGCTGTACAAAAGCTTTAAGTTTGATTAGGTCCCGTTTGTTTATTTTTGCCTTTATTTCTATGCCTTGGGAGACTGACCTAAGAAAACATTGGTACAATTTATGTTAGAGAATGTTTTGCCTGTATTCTCTTCTAAGAGTTTTATGGTTCCATATAAATTTTAGGATTATTCTAGTTCTGTAAAAAACTGGCATGGGTAGTTTGATAGAGATCGCATTAAATCTGTAGATTGCTTTGGGAAGTATGGCCATTTTAATAGTACTCTTCAATCTAAGAGTACGAGATTTTTCATTTCTTTGAATTGTCTTCAGTTTCCTTTATTGAAGTTTTATAGTTCTCAGCGTGTAAGTCTTTCACCTCCTTGGTCAGATTTATTCTCAAGTATATTTTGATATGACTTTAAAAGGGATTTTTTTTTTTACATTTCATTTCTAATATTTGTTAGTATAGAGAAACTCAATCAATTCTGTTTGTTAATCTTGTAGTTTGCTACCTTGCTGAATTCATTTGTTAGCTTGAGTAATTTTTGTGTAGAGTATTTAGGGTTTTCTATATGTAGTATATCATCTGCATGTAATGACAATTTTACCTCATCCCTTCCAATTTGGATACCTTTTATTTCTTGTCTGATTACTATGGCTAGAACTTCCAATACTATGTTAAGTAATAGTGGTGAGAGTGGTCATTCTTGTCTTGTTTCAGATTTTAGTGGGAAGGCTTTGAGCATTTCATCATTGAGTATTATGTTGGCTGTGGGTTTGTCATAAATAGCTTTGATATATATCACCCTTCTACCCACTATGGTAAGAGGCTTTATCTTGAATAGATGTTGACTTTTATCAAATGCTTTTTTCTGCATCTATTGAGATGACCATGTAGTTTTTGTCTTCCCTTTTATGGATGTGGTCTATCACACTGATTTTGCATATGCTGAACCATCCTTGTGACTGTGGGATGAATAAGATACAGACTTGAGATGAAAGATGTCTAAGACAATTCCCTTCTACCCTTCCTTATTACTCACCCACAGTAGGTTTCCAGTCTGTACACTTTCTCTTTGATGAGGGACATGACATTCAGGAAAGATCCTTCCTGGCACTGAGAGATTAAAAAGCCACTGAATGCTAGTTAAAACAGACTCTTGATCAGTAATGCCTTCAGAGAAAGGTCTTGAAAAGGACAAATGTGAAAATTAATCAAGGCAAATCTCACTAAAACAGAAATGAGAGATCAGAAGGGGGAGCTCTCATGCATATACTACACAGCACCACTACAGATCCTAGAGGTGTGCTTTACACCTCTGGCAGGAGGTGACACTACTTTATTATCACTGGGTGGAGGGAGGAAACTTTTTTTGTCCTTGGCTGGCAACAGCTCAGCCAATGAAAAAGTCCACTATACTTTAAACTCACAGTTTCCTTCAGTGGACTTTTTGTTTATAACTTTCCCTTCTCTTCTATAGAAGAGTTTCCTGTCTTGTCTTTGCTGGATTTGCATGTGGTTTGCCATAGTTATGTATCCCAAATTATAATTGTTTGCTGCTCCTGAATAAATCTGTTTTTCTGGTAAAAATAACCTGCTGTATAATTGTTTTAGTTTGTTTCTTACTCTCACACAAATTATATTCAATAAACTAAAATTTGTCTTAGGTTCAGCATACATATGTTAAAATTTCACTCACTCATCAACAGTGTAAGTGATTATCTTGCTGAGTCCGATAATTTTCTAATATTGGAAGATTCTTTCCTCAGCCTTTTGTGCTATTCGCAGTGTAAGAACTGCAAACAACAACATGCTTTTAGTTTAATTTGCATTATTATAAACATTATCCTAATCACTGTTTTAAGTCTAAATAAGAGGTGGGCCAATTTCTATCAGGGACCAGAGAATAAATATTTTACACTTGGTAGGCTTCACCGTCTCTTTCCAAATGGTTCATCTCTTCCATTGTAGTGTGAAAGTAGCCATAGACAATACATAAGTGAATGGACAATGCTGTATTCCAATAAAGCTTTATTTATAAAGACACATGATAAGCAGGCCCTAGTTTTCCTACCTCTGGTCTGGACAGTCAAGAAAACAACAAATCATTAGCCCTGCTGCTTGCCAGTTTCCCTTGTGTTAATATTCTCACTATTGGCTACTTCAGGTTACCAACATGCAGGTACTGAAAGTAAAATCAGAGTTACATAGAAGCATGCTATTTATAGCATCCCGAGCAAAGAGACTAGGGAGACATAAACAACCTCAACAGCACAGATAATAATGGAATATAATACAATAAATAGAAGTGGTGAAGTTTGAGTACTTAATACCTATGTGTTGAATATCATTAATTTTAATTAAATTTTTGTGAATGAGTCTAATTAAAAACTGGCTCACAAAACACCTAAAAATTGAACAACCGGATCTCACAAACCAGTGTCAGCCAGCTGATTCCAGACTCCAGTCTTCTGCCAGTCCCCTCCAAGAAGTAATAACCAATCCATTTCCTGCTCCTTGTACCCTTTCGAGCTTTAAGAAAATGTTCTTTTCTGAAAGAAGTCAGAAACCTGGTCTCTGGGTGTGTATCCTACTCCCCCACAAGCTAGCTTCTATAAAAGCACCTCCTCTTCCAGTTATTATTTATACATCTGCCCCTCAGGTAATTACATTTCTGACCAGACTCACACTGCCTTAGATCTTACAGAACCAAACCATTTCTCATGTGTTTATATTGTGAGTCACATCTGGTCAGAAAGAATTCCCGTACTCTTCAGAAGTTTCTAAAATTACAGCTTTGCCCAGTCCGGAAACCAGTAACTTAGGGTAGAAAGTGAGAAGGATGTAAGATAGATATGCAAGCAGAATCAGTTGATCTGTATTTTCACTCAGCGCCAGCCTTCACAATGGAATCTTGAACAACTACCGATTTCACTTCACTCTCTGTTTTCTCCTTTTTACAAACCAAGGGCGGTAATAATGCTTCGTACGCTTAAAGTCTATGAGGGCAGATATTGCTAACGTGATTTGAGAACACTGGCTAAGGGTGTGTCGGAAATGTAGGTCATCATTTATCATCTGGACATGAATGTGAGGCATTGAAGACTGCAATTCCATGAGCATGAATAAACACTTTAAGCTCTGAAAAATGTGCTTAGGTTGTTAGGGCAAATGGAAACCACCAGCTTTGAAATTTGCTTTTTTCATTTTTATTTTCATTTCCTTCAGCGTGCTTTCCCCTTCTCCCTATGTCCTAAGTAGCTAAGAGGTAATGGTTTAATATATTCAGACATTTACCTTTATGTACCCTTTGGACCTGGAACAGAAAGTTTATGGAACCAAAATCACCATGTCCATGTCTCTCCTTTCTCTATTCTTCGTTTCCTACTCTATACATCCCATCCTTTTATCCCCTTTCTTCCTTCTTTCACTTTTTCTTTTTTCTTACTTGCCAGAGCACATGTAAACTCAAACATTCCAACCTATTACCCTTAAATCTGTTTGAGGCATTAACTTACATAATGATGTATGTGCTTCTCCTTTAAATAAGAGGCCATTGAATCCATATTTATTAAGCCATTATATTACATCATCCTTTTTCTGTTTTCCAAGTTACTTCCAGGTTCTGCTTTTCACTTTGCTGTGTGTACATATACCAAAACACAACCATCTAACAAAACAAGCTGAAACACAGGATTTAGGTACTAGAGTTCATTCTAGTAAAGCACGACCTTTGCATGATAACTCTTCACAATACATTACATGTATTTCGTCAAGCCCAGTTGGGTTCGTGCTTTTGTCTCATGAGAATGCCAACTGACCCATGGGCTTTCCAGAGTCCAACCTGTCTCCCTGTTATGAAGACCAGTATGAAAATCTGTACACTTAATGTCTTTGAATCCTTCTTTCCTGGTATTCTATATAAAAGTAAATTTTCAAAACCACATCAAGTTGGGAAATATATTTCTCTTTTTCAGTGGAACATCAGATTTATACTGGGCTTCCCAGGTGGCTCAGATGGTAAAGAATTGCCTGCAATACAGGAGACGCAAGAGATGCATGTTTGGAGTAGGAAGTGGCAACCTGCCCCAGTGTTCTTGGCTGGAAAATCCCATGGACAGAGGAGCCTGGCAGGCTACAGTTCATGTGTTTGCAAGAGTTGGACATGACTTTGCAATTAAACAACAACATTCTGCTGAGGAGGGTAGTTGTGAAAGGGCTATCTAGCCCTGGGTTTTCTTTGCCCCTTGTATGTGTATGGATGGGAAAGAGAAAATGTTTGCTTTATATCAGCTATGATTAGCTACAAGTAATTGTAGTGAGCTTTGCTGAAATTCCTCATCCTAATGATGCAAACAGAAATCACAGAGCACAGAGCTTCAGGTTTCCGAGGTGACTCACAGAGTCTAGCAATCCATCTTGAAAGTCTTTGCAGGTCTATTTTGGGCTGTTCTCCACACATGGCAAGGCTGAAGAATCCCAGGTGTTCAGGCTGAGAGCAAAGTGAGAGCGTGAGGATTGCCCTGCGAAGCAAGAACATGCTCATTAAAGCAGGTTTCTGGTGGGAGGTGGGTCACCTGGCAGTTCCACATTTCTTCTTGAGTTGACCCCTTTCCTTGTTAGAGAGGGGGTCTGAGGTCCAAATGCATCTAGGTTTAATGAGTTGCAGTTCACTGGGGACCCAGAGAGGGCAAAGAAGTGCCTCCTTGGTGAACCAAGAAGAGTATACTGTTTATTTCGTGGATACTTCACTGCTTAAATAATGTAAAATTTTTTCTTTTGTGAGATCTTTCTACTTGGAAGTCTGAAATGGCATATGTGAATATAGAAGACCTACAGCTAACAGGCTTATCCAGTTAGTTGGATTAATGATTCTCCATGATAAAACACTAAACTCTTTAAAATGATAAAATCAGAAGGCATTCATCTCTGTATCTCAAATGAGGATAAACTTAGAGAAATTCTTCTCTGCAGATGTTGGTTGGTTAATTAGGAGAAAAGACCTTTGAATAATAGATTAGGAAATCAGGCCACACCATATTGATTGTTTTAATCTGACAAATACTTGTTAACAGCAAGAATACTTTGTCCTGCAGGACATATTTTAATGAAACAGTGAATAAATGTGCATCGTGGTGAAATCAAAAGTGAAGCTGTATGTAATAAAATTGAATAGCAAAATGGCAATTTATATATGGCCAAGGCTAGGATTTTATATAAAATATAAAGGATGTGATGTCTGTATAAGACTATGCATGATGACTACAGCAGTGTCAAAGCCCTCAATAAACATCAAATGTGTATCAGAAGCTAAGCTGAGTGTTAACTTGGCATTAAATACCATGAAAAAAAAAGACTTTTTTTTCCTTTGCCATATTTTGAAAGACTTCCACTATTCAAAAGTACGGGTTCTTTTCTGTCTGTATTTTAGGAATAAATATGAATGCAATTAAAGTGTATGAAAACCTTTCTACTATTAGCATGAAAATTCAACTGCAAAGGAAAACTCTGTGCTTTCTGAATCAATATGCTAACTATCTTTATAGAATCAATTAGGTTGCTGCTGCTGTTGTTCAGTTGCTAAGTCGTATCCAACTCTGTGACCCCATGGACTGAAGCATGCCAGGCTTCCCTGTCCTTCACCATCTCCCGGAGTTCGCTCAAATTCATGACCATTGAGTCAGTGATGCTATGCTATCTAACCATCTTGTCCTCAGCAGCTTCCTTCTCCTCCTGTCTTCAGTCTTGAATGTGAGTCGGCTCTTCACATCAGGCAGCTAGAGTATTGGAGCTTCAGCTCAGCTTCAGTCCTTCCAATGAATAACCAGGATTGATTTCCTTTAGGATTGACTGGTTTGATCTCCTTGCAGTCCAAGGGACTCTCAAGAGTCTTCTCCAACACCACGATTTGAAAGCATCAATTCTTTGGTGCTCAGCCTTCTTTATAGTCCAACTCTGACATCTGTACATGACTAATGGAAAACCATAGCTTTGACTATACAGACATTTGTTGGCAAATTGATGTCCCTGCTTTTTAATATGCTGTCTAGGTTTGTCATAGTTTTCCTTCCAAGGAGCAAGTGTCTTTTAATTTCATGGCTGCAGTCACCTATCCACAGTGATTTTGGAGCCCAAGAAAATAAAATCTGTCAATGTCTCCACTTTTGTATTTGCCATGAAGTGATGGCACTGGATGCCGTAATCTTACTATTTTGAATATTGAGTTTCAAGGCAGTTTTTTCACTCTCTTCTTCTACATTCATCAAGAGGCTCTTCAGTTCTTCTTCACTTTCTACCATTAAGTGGTATCATCTGCATATATGAAGTTGTTGACCTTTCTCCAGGCACGCTTCATTCCAGCTTGTGATTCATCCAGTCCAGCATTTCACATGATACACTCTGCATATAGGTTATACAATGTAAAATTACACAACTTATTATATAAATTTGCTTTATCCTATTTGAATAAAAGTTCTAAATCTTTGGAATTTTAATATAAATACTTCCTATTTTTTTTATGGATTCTGCTACTCTAATCAATTCACTCAATTTTCTTTGCTTTGACTTCCCCACTGAAAAATGTGGATTGTGAGATAATTCTACCTCCTTATCATACTACATAAGAATCGGGTTAAACTGAGCACAAGTAAAATTATTATATGATGTAATAAATGTATTACATAAAGGTATTAATAGTCTTAAAATTTTCAATTATCACGGCTGAAATTGCATAATTTTCTAACTAGATGAAATATATGATCCAAATCATCATTGGGCATATCTGGTTGGCTGGGGAGGAAACTGATTCAACAACAAATACCATTTATTGTCTACTGTGTGCCAAGAATTTTGTATGAACTATTTCATTTGAATGTGTTGACACTTTGAGGTAAATACCACTATAAAGGTTTACTTGATAAATGAGAAAATCAGGACTCATGAAAGTCACTTGCTTTCCATAGGAGGTGAGAGAGACCAGGATTTGAACCCTGTCCTCTTTGATTCCATAGTCTAAGTTCTTCCCCATACTTTGTGACTGCCTCTCCAAATTAGGTTCCCTGATCCCAACCTCTGCAATACCGCATAAAGCTCGACATCAGTACACATGGAATGCTGCAGTAGTTTGTCAGTACAACGCTTCTGAGATCTTCTTTCTTTCCAAAATTCAAATCGAAATGCATGCCCTTTGTCATCTAAATGAAAATAAGCATAGGAGAATCTGTCCCCCGTGAGCTAGTAGGCGGGAGATAGGAAACATTAGGTCTTCTGCTTTGTTAACTGTGTGGGTTTGATAAGAAGATGCATTTTCTTTAGAGACGATCAAATATTTCTCATCTATTCATGAAAGCTTCAAATAGAACAGTTAAGCCAGTATTCATTTGCCACTGCCAGGAAAAAAATGTAACCATGCATTATTTGGAAGTTTCTTTTTCATCTTTGGAATTGTAATAAATATCTTTTCACCACTTCCAAACAGGAAAATGTTATGATGGTCCAGGAAAATGACAGTAGATGCATAAGTATTATGAATAATCAGTGTGGAATTAAGTTACATAAATAAGTTAGCCACTGACTTCATGTACTCACTTAGTATGCATTTTATCTGAACAAGTATTTAAATTTTGGCAATTTTCCAAAACAATTATTTTAAAAGGTAATATGTAAATTAGTTTAAATTTTAGAAAAAGGGAAACAAATATACTCTAAATATTGGGGGAAATGATATACAATGGTTATTTTTTAATAGTGATTTCTTGAGGATGTACGTCTGCTTATTAAACAGAAAAAATTTTTAAACATTTATGTAGTGTAAATTGCTATGGCTTTCAGCTCAGAAAAGAAAGTTTTCCAAAAACATATTTAATTGTTTGGACATCCTAGAACAGGCCAGGCTTCCCAGGTAGCACTAGTGATAAAGACCCCAGCTGCCAACACGGAAGACTTAAGAAATAAGGATTCAATCCCTGGGTCAGGAAGATCGCTTCAAGGAGGGTACAGCAACCCACTCTTGTATTCTTGCCTGGAGAATCCCATGGACAGAGGAGCCTGGCGGGCTGCAGCCCATGGGGTTGCAAAGAGTTGGACATGACTGAAATGACTTAGCATGGCACAGCATAACAACAAGTTAGCTTAGTTTTGTTTTTCTGAATATGCATGTTTTTCTTAATGATATATATTATAAACAATAAGTATCATAGTAAGTTCAGTTCACTTTTTAAAGTGTTAGGAGGGTCCAAAATGAAGAACGACTAAACACCAGGGAGGAATCCAATTATTCAGAAACAACTACCTATGTAAAAGCTTCATCCAAATGAGGATTTTTGTACAATGTCAATGAGCCCCTTTTACTAAACATAGACATTTACCATTGCTAATAACACTTTATCCCCAGGCGGTACAATTTTCCCAATGCTAAGTAGCAACACAAAAATGCACAACAATTATTCCTCCTAGGGAAAAAATCCTGCTGCGTTCAATTTATATTATCAGTTTCCAAAAACACTGGAATATAAAAAATACACCACATAAACATTCACTCTACATAAAACTAATCCTCAGAACTATTTTCCAGCCTGCCAGATGTTTTCCTCCTTTATTATAAATTAACAGTAGTGATATATCAAGGATACAGAGGAATTGACAAATGTTTTAACACTCTTGCTGCCTCGTGTGTAGGCATCTTATTCATTTGCAATAAATACATATCTTTACACAGACATAAATATATATACACACACATTAAAATTTACACTTGGTATCTTCTAACTGAAAAGCTGCTCTAAAAGATACAGAAGTTGTATTTCCATTAAGCTAATTTGTGTTATTCTATTCCACCTCATCCTGTTAACTGACAGGCAAAGAAGATGAAAAGATTCTCAGTTTGCTTTCATGAGAAAATGCCACTGTGAATGTGTTAATGTTACAATAATCCTATCATACTCCAGTTCTTTTTAAGTGACTCCGGAGAAGTAATCCAAGATCAAGAGAAGAGTTGATAGAGTCTAGAAGCACAAGCTGGAACCATCCAGGCAGGAAATGTCACTGCACCAGTGCTGCCTGGTGGTTCGGAGCAGGAGAGTCAGAGGGAAACGTGCTCACACGCACAGACGTCACTGCACACGCATACACAGAATACACCATCAAGCAGAGGCTCCCAGTGTTGTCTGCAACTTCTTTATCAGAGAGCATGCTGTTCACGTCAAATAGTGGCTGAATCAGATCTGCTCAGAAAAGCAGAAAGAAATGTCTTTCCAGGAACAGCTCCAGTGTCTGAAGCCTGTTGCAGTTCTGGTATCAGATCAGAGAAGTTTCTCTTTCCACTTCTACCAAGAGCATGGGATCCTTAAACCTTTGCAGCCTATTATTTCCTCCCAAAACCAGGCTAATAGTAGTCCCGGGCCATCACTTTTACACAGCATCTCCAAATGCTTTAGAGTCACCAGGGTGATAACTGGACTGTGGGCTATTATTAGCAGTATTAAAAGCTCATTCAGTGTAGAGAGGACAGGTCAGTATCCTACTCAATACAGTCTTGATCTTTTGATCAACAACATAAATCAGTTCAGTTCAGTTGCTCATTCGTGTCCAACTCCTTGCGATCCCATGAACCGCAGCACACGAGGCCTCCCTGTCCATCACCAACTCCCGGAGTCCACCCAAACCCATGTCCATCGAGTCGGTGAAGCCATCCAATCATCTCATCCTCTGTCATCCCCTTCTCCTCCTGCCCTCCATCTTTCCCAGCATCAGGGTCTTTTCCAATGAGTCAGCTCTTCACATCAGGTGGCCAAAGTACTGGAGTTTCAGCTTTAGCATCAGTCCTTCCAATGAACACCCAGGACTGATCTCCTTTAGGATGGACTGGTTGGATCTCCTTGCTGTCCAAGGGACTCTCAAGAGTCTTCTCCAACACCATAGTTCAAAAGTATCAATTCTTCGGTGCTCAGCTTTCTTTATAGTCCAACTCTCATATCCATACATGACCACTGAAAAAAAGGAAAGATATAAGCATCTGAATGCAGACTTCCAAAGAATGGCAAGATGAGAGAAGAAAGCCTTCCTCAGGGATCAATGCAAAGAAATAGAGGAAAACAACAGAATGGGAAAGACTAGAGATCTCTTCAAGAAAATTAGAGATACCAAGGGAACATTTCATGCAAAATGGGCTCGATAAAGGACAGAAATGGTATGGACCTAACAGAAGCAGAAGATATTAAGAAGAGGTGGCAAGAATACACAGAACTGTACAAAAAAGATCTTCACAACCCAGATAATCATGATGGTGTGATCACTCACCTAGAGCCAGACATCCTGGAATGTGAAGTCAAGTGGGCCTTAGAAAGCATCACTACGAACAAAGCTAGTGGAGGTGATGGAATTCCAGTTGAGCTATTTCAAATCCTGGAAGATGATGCTGTGAAAGTGCTGCACTCAATATGCCAGCAAATTTGGAAAACTCAGCAGTGGCCACAGGACTGGAAAAGATCAGTTTTCATTCCAATCCCAAAGAAAGGCAATGCCAAAGAATGCTCAAACTACCGCACAATTGCACTCATCTCACATGTTTGTAAAGTAATGCTCAAAATTCTCCAAGCCAGGCTTATGCAATACGTGAACCATAAACTTCCAGATGTACAAGCTGGTTTTAGAAAAGGTAGAGGAACCAGAGATCAAAGTGCCAACATCCAGTGGATCATCAAAAAAGCAAGAGCATTCCAGAAAAACATCTATTTCTGCTTTATTGACTATGCCAAGGCCTTTGACTGTGTGGATCACAATAAACTGTGGAAAATTCTAAAAGAGATGGGAATACCAGAGCACCTGACCTGCCTCTTGAGAAACCTATATGCAGGTCAGGAAGCAACAGTTAGAACTGGACATGGAACAACAGACTGGTTCCAAATAGGAAAAGGAGTACGTCAAGGCTATATATTGTCACCCTGCTTATTTAACTTCTATGCAGAATATATCATGAGAAACACTGGGCTGGAAGAAGCACAAGCTGGAATCAAGATTGCCAAGAGAAATATCAATAACCTCAGATATGCAGATGACACCACCCTTATGGCAGAAAGTGAAGAGGAACTCAAAAGCCTCTTGATGAAAGTGAAAGAGGAGAGTGAAAAAGTTGGCTTAAAGTTCAACATTCAGAAAATGAAGATCATGGCAGCTGGTCCCATCACTTCATGGGAAATAGATGGGGAAACAGTAGAAACAGTGTCAGACTTTATTTTTGGGGGCTCTAAAATCACTGCAGATGGTGACTGCAGCCATGAAATTAAAAGACGCTTACTCCTTGGAAGGAAAGTTATTACTTTGACAACAAAGGTCCATCTAGTCAAGGCTATGGTTTTTCCAGTAGTCATGTATGGATGTGAGAGTTGGACTGTGAAGAAAGCTGAGTGCCAAAGAATTGATGCTTTTGAACTGTGGTGTTGGAGAAGACTCCTGAGAATCCCTTGGACTGCAAGGAGATCCAACCAGTCCATTCTGAAGGAGATCAGCCCTGGGTGTTCTTTGGAAGGAATGATGCTGAAGCTGAAACTCCAGTACTTTGGCCACCTCATGCAAAGAGTTGACTCACTGGAAAAGACTCTGATGCTGGGAGGGATTGGGGGCAGGAGGAGAAGCAGACGTCAGAGGATGAGATGGCTGGATGGCATCACCGACTCGATGGACGTGAGTGTGAGTGAACTCCAGGAGTTGGTGATGGACAGGGAGGCCTGACGTGCTGAAATTCAGGGGTCGCAAAGAGTCAGACACGACTGAGTGACTGAACTAAACTTAACTAACTAGATGGACCTTTGTTGGCAAAGTAATGTCTCTCTTTTGAATATGCTGTCTAGGTTGGTCATAACTTTTCTTCCAAGGAGTAAGCATCTTTTAATTTCATGGCTGCAGTCACCATCTGCAGTGATTTTGGAGCCCTGAAAAATAAAGTCTGACACTGTTTCCACTGTTTCCCCATCTATTTGCCATGAAGTGATGGGACTGGATGCTATGATCTTAGTTTTCTGAATGTTGAGCTTTAAGCCAACTTTTTCACTCTCCTCTTTCACTGAAAGATAAATTGATGTAAAATTAAATCTAGGGCAAAACTGCTTATTTTCTCAATGAGAGAAGTGAAAACTTGTGACAATAATCACAATTTCAACATCACTAATTGCCTTCTGTTTACTCTGCTTCCTCTAGGAGGTTTCGATGCTACCTTAATCATCACTGTAGTTTTATGCGTATTAATTAATGGTTTAAGCTTTGTGCTTTTATCCTGAGGCAGTTTTATAAAGGGAAATATTGTTAACAAGCCAAAATGTTACCCTATAATTCTTCATCTTAGCCAGCTGCACAGGTGTAATGGAGCTCTTGGCTTGTTTACCATTCCCCCTCTGGCAGGGTGAGAATACTCGTTATGAAGCCTAGTCAGGACCATCAGAGCATCTTAATGGATGTCAGTGATGAAGTTCTCTGGCTAAGACCATCCCTTCATGTTTGGATAACACTGGTCACCAAAAGCTTGCTTGGGACTTCCCGTGATAGAAAGCTATAGACCCTGAAGGGAACAGGGAGGTGCAGGACTCTGTTCTAGAGCAGAGGCCACAATGAAAGGTTAGCTTAGGTGAGATGCTATTTTGGAAAATGTCTGCTACAGAGTAGACACTTATTGAATGCTCAGCTTAGGTTTAGCTTAGGTTAAATCACTGTGATGTGGGGAGAAGGGGAAGAGGATGGGAGGGAGAGAGCTTGGGTTCAAAATGCTGTGCACTAGAAAACAAACTTACATTTACCAAAGGGGAAAGGAGGGGGATGAGTTAGTAGCTTGGGATTAATAGATATACACTGCTATATACAAAATCAACAATAAGGTCCTACTGAACAGCACAGGAAACTATATTTAGTACCCAAATAACCTATAATAGAAGAGAATCTGAAAAAGAACATATATATGTGTGTGTGTGTGTGTGTGTGTGTGTGTGTGTGTGTGTGTGTATGACTGAATCATTTTGCTGTACACCAAAAACCCAGCATTGTAAAGCAACTACAGTTCGATAAAAAGTGATATCCCATGAGTCTATCAATCAAAGACCATCACTGACAGTATTTTAGATATTTTTTCTGTGCATTGTTTATAGTTATCAATTATACAAAATTTACATAGTTTCATATCATGGCATCCAGTCCCACTTCATGGGACTTGCCCACTTCATGGCAAATAGATGGGGACACAATGGAAACGGTGACAGACTTTATTTTCTTGGGCTCCAAAATCACTGCAGATGGTTACTGCAGCCATGAAATTAAAAAGCTATGACCAACCCAGACAGCATGTTAAAAAGCGGAGACATTACTTTGCCAATAATGGTCCATATAGTCAAAGCTATGGTTTTTTCAGTGGTCATGTATGCACGTGAGAGTTGGATCATAAGGGTAGCTGAGAGCCAAAGAACTGATGCATTTGAACTGTGGTATTGGAGAAGACTCGTAAGAGTCCCTTGGACTGCAAGGAGATCAAACCAGTCCATCCTAAAGGAAATCAATCCTGAATACTCTTTGGAAAGACTGATGCTGAAGCTCTAATACTTTGGCCACCTGATGAGTAGAGCTAAATATTTAGAAAAGACCCTGATGCTGGAAAGGTTGAATACAGGAGAAGAAGGGGACAACAGAGGACAAGATGGTTGGACGGCATCACTGACTCAATGGACATGAGTTTGAGCAAACTCTGGAAGATGGTGAAGGACAGGGATGCCTGCAGTGCTGCAGTCCATGGGGTCACAAAGAGGTGGACATGACTGAGCGACTGAATGACAAAATCCTGGTTTTTGCTGACTTCCCAGGAGACTAAGTGGTAAAGAATCTACTTGCCAATACAGGAGACGCAGGTTTGATCCCTGGATCATGAAGATCCCCTGGAGGAGGAAATAGCAACCTACTCTAGTATTCTTGCCTGGAGAATCCCATGGACAGAGGAGATTGGTGGGCTATAGTGCGTGGGGTCGCAGAGAGTCAGACACAACTGAATGCACACATATACATCCTGATTTTCCCTCTACTTTAATGTAAAAAAATTTCAAATGCTGTGACTAGAGTATTACTAAATGTTCTGTTATTTAATGAGCAGGCAGTTGTGTATCAGATACCATACATCTTGGGTCACAATATATCTTAAGCCGAGAGGATTATTGTATAATGGCATTTCCACTCTTTTTTTTCTTGGATGTTTCCTTCTTATTCTCATTTTTATTTAGGGAAGTTTTCCTTCCATAGAAACTGAGATCTTCACACTAGTGAGGGAAACAATAACAACTTGGAAATTTCAAGGGAAATGAAAATCTCCTTTAGCTCAGTAACTGACTTATCAGAGTCTGGCATTCTTGTAGCTTATAATAAAGGCATCACTTCCAGTTAAGATTTGTGGTGTTCATTGCTGACCTCAGACTTGATCTTTGAAAAACATGAAATATGACAAATGAACTTTGACAGAAATATATTTACTGAGTAGTTTGCTGACATACACAGGGAAGAGAGAGAAAACTGCCAGTTTTCACACACACACACACACACACACACACAAGCTAATTTTCATCTGGCTGTCCATCCTCACTGAGAGCTGTCTGTAGGCCTTAGTTCTGAGCAGCAGCAGGAGTCCTACGGGGTGCACCCAGCATCCATGTCTGTGGACCAGGCACCATCTATCTGGAGCCAACACTACGGGCCAGAAGAGTCTGCACCTTCCTCGTTAAAATGCTCTGTTTGCAGACAGTGAGATAAATATTTACTTCCTGTAACCTTTACTTGTGTAAGATGATTTTACTCAAGGGATGGGGGAAAAAAATCAGCTTTCCAGAAATAGAAGGTCTTTCTATAAAATGTCCTGAGTTAAATATATTAAAAAAAAAAAAACCCTCTATATAACTATATCTCATCTGTTATTAGTTACAGGATTCTGTTTAGTCGGTAAGTCATGTCCGACTCTGAGACCCCATGGACTATAGACCACCAGGCTCCTCTGTCCATGGGATTTCCCAGGCAAGAATACTAGAGTGAGTTGCCATTTCCTTCTCCAGGGGATCTTCCCAACCCTGGGATTGAACCAGAGTCTCCTAAATTGGCAGAGGGATTCTTTGCTGCTGAGCCACCACAGAAGCCCATAGTTACAGTCTTAGCTCTGCCTAAATTCCTTCCTTTCGTGCTTCATGAGTGTTTATGAAAAACCATTTAACAAGCCTGAATACCTGCAAAATGGTATCAAACACAAATCCAGCCTCCGAAAGACAGGAGCTGGCATGTAGCTCCAAACAGAGCCTTAATTATTTGCTAAGAGTAATTAATGAAAATGACTGCACTTAAATATATTCAAAAATTTGGAAACCACTCATTCCAAGTGTCCTTCCACACACAAATCCAAAATATGAATTGTATTTGATGTCTGAGGTCTACAGCCTAGACCAGTTTTAACCCATTGTGGAAGAATGCCAGGGCCGTTGAGTGATTAAGGGCACAAAAGAAAAAATACTTCAGCAAATGTAACGGAGTTAAAATTTCATGCATTTTTGCAGTTGCAAGTAGTTGAGTATTAAATGATGGCCTTCTTGATCAGAGCATTTCATGACCAATTTACATGTGATTAAACTGATCTGTCAGATGGTTTGCAGAACACATTTTTCTGGTTTGATAACAGGAGCGATTCTTCTTTCTGTTCCTCTAAAACCAAGATATTCAAAATGTAGCTGGTGGACCAGCAGCCTTGACATTGAGCTGGTGAGAAATGCAGGATCTCAGCTGCACTCCAGATCTTCTGAACCAGCCGCTCTCTACGTAACTTACTCACTGTGGTTTGAGAAGCACTGATCTAAAACAAGTCTGCACATCTTACGAAGGAGAGATGGGCTCTTTCATTTTCAGAACTAATTATTAAAATTGTCAAAAAATTTTTTTTAATTCTAAATTTTAAACTTTTACATATTTAAGTCAACTCAATGAGTAAAACATTAGCATGACTTTAATTTTTTTTCTAGAAATTCTCTCATACAATTGGTGATTTGTAAAATGTTCCCAATGTGTAAGTAAATTATGTTATAGAATAAGAGGATAATTCTTGATTCAAGAAAAAAAAATTATCAATGACAGATCTAACAGCTAGTTTTGTCTACTGTAATATTTTTTAATGGACCAAGTTTATTATTTTGCCCTTATATATCAAATAATTTGTGCCTTGTATGCAACATTTTCAGAATTTATGAAAACAGAATTACACTGTAAATTATACAGAAAAAATCTAAAAAGCTTTGTTCAGAGCAAGACTAACCTCTACTGGATTGTGGTTGTCTTTCTAGAAATCCAAAAAAGTTGAGGTTTGCTCAGTCTTTACTAAGGAAGAGCAATTGCTCTGTTTACTCTTGACATAATCTGCCTTCACTTTCTGAAATAAACTGAAACTCCTAATGAATAATATGCATGTTTCCTGAAGAACATATTATCTAAATAATAATTTAGAGCTATAACATTTTACTGCCAAATCATGAGGTCAGATTTAATTGGTTCACTTACATAAGCCAATTACATATTTTCTCCTTAAGTTTAAATATTATAATACATCATCTTCAATCCTTTAAAAATAAATTCATTTCAGGAAAAAAAAAAAAAACTTAAAGGGCAAATAGTGTGGTATAAGGGTAAAGTAACTTAGCTTGATTAAATTCCTTCAACTCTTCGTGAGATGTACATTGAAACAGAATGAGCATCTCTGATAAGAGTTCTTCTCATCTGCAAACTGTCCATAAAAATCACATCTTTTCATTTTATAGATGCTTAAATGAGCATCAGTTAATTAAAGGGAAACTACCTTATGCAATTAAAATTGTTAATCAGTTATGCAAAATTAACCAACAGTGGTATAAAAATGCATAAAAGTCTGTCCCTCTTTTTAACTCTGTAAGTGATATGTTCTTGAAGATAGGATGGAGAAAATGCAAAAGGAGAAAAGGGTAACCATGAGAAAGTGTGTGTGTGTGTGTGTGTGTGTGTGTGTGTGTGTGTGTATGAGACTTTCTTCCCCAAAAAGCACAGTTTTGATTACAGTTCTTTCCACTCAAAAACTTTCAACTGCTCACTGTCTAAGTTCTCAACTCGAATGGCTAAAATTCTTCCATGATTTTGTCCCAAACTATGTTACCAGTTGAAGGTGAAAGTGTCAGTCGCTCAGTCAGACTCTTTGCGACCCCATTAACTGTAGCCCCCCAGGCTCCTCTGTCCATGGGATTCTCCAGGCAAGAATACTGGAGTGGGTTGCCATTCCCTTCTCCAGGGGATCTTCCCGACCCAGGGACTGAACCCATTTCACACACTGAAGGCAGATCCTTTACCATCTGAGTTACCTCCCACTAATCTCCGTCTTTCCTTCTTGCTCCAGTCAAACCAAACCACTTGTTATTTGCCTTATATAACCTGATTTTTTCCTTTCCACGCTTTTGTTCACTGTTTTTATTGACTAGACTATTCTCTCTCTAACACCATTTCACTGTACCCTCCCCACTATCATAACCCCAAACTGGGAAAATCCTACTCTTTGTTAAGATGCTTAGAGCTTCCTACAACAGAGTACTCAACTAACTGCTTTAAACAATACAGATATTTACTATATACATACCAAGAAATTCTGAGATAGAAAAGAGCCATGTGCTTGCTTTCAGTCTACTTTGCTATCTTTTAGCATGTTGGCCACTGTCTTGAGGCTTGTTTCCTTATAGTCACAAGAGAGTTGCCACTGCTCCAGGCATCCCTTTCTATGTCAATAGAGAGGAATTGAGAAATTCCTCTGTACTTAGCAAACTTCTGCTAAGGTGCTAATTGAAATGAATCATCCGTGCTCATTCTCTAGCTTCAAAGACAGCAAGAAATATAGGCATCTACAGTAGTACTTTCAACCTCAAAAATGGGCGATGGGCTGTACTATCCAGGAGGAGGATGGGACAGATGGGACTGGTGAACAACAATTGCCTCTAGTCCTCCAAAGTCCAGATCTAATAACTCTGACACCATGAAGCCCTCTCCGAGTCATCCACTAAGTTACCTCTCCTTTGGTTTTGCACAACACTGTGTAGCTTTTATATTCACATTTTACCTTGTATTATCTGTATGCTTGCCTCATTTCCACTGTGAGAATGCATCAATCCTATCTTGTTCATCTTTTATTCCCATATCCTCTGGCATAGTCCTTGACCCTTAGAAAGTGTTAAATAAATACTTCCTGAAAACCTCACTGATTTGAACCACAGTTAGATGATTTACTTTAGCTACAGGGGGAAATAAAAATGACCTATCATAACCTCTTCCAGGAAAAAAAAAAAAAAAAAACACCACTTAGAGCTTTCACCACATTTGTAATTAATAGAAATGTTGCTTTTCAATAAGCCAAGTACCGAAGTAACAGAAATAAAATTAAAAATAGAGAGAGGCTGACCTTATTCTCTCTACCAACAAAATAAAAGCAAGGCTTGGGGCTAGTGCACTGGGACGACCCAGAAGGATGGTATGGAGAGGGAGGAGGGAGGAGGGTTCAGGATGGGGAACACATGTATACCTGTGGCAGATTCATTTTGATATTTGGCAAAACTAATACAATTATGTAAAGTTTAAAAAAAAAAAACCAACAAACATCCTGTGCTGTTTTCTCAAGACTGGCCCACTAGCTTCTGGATAAAGGAGACTCCCAAAGGTTCATCCTATAGGGATCCCAGACTCAACCAATTTAGACCAAGAGGATCAGGGCTGCCTACCGGGGACAGAGGAGCAATGAGCTAGGAGTATCCTGAGGGTTTCATAGAGCAAGGCTGGACTATCACTGCTGGACTTGAAATCTAAGAACTTGTAAGAGAGAGAAATTTACTTCTGAGTTTTCTGCCACTCACAACTAAACCCAATCCAAATGAAAGCACCCACTCTACCCTAGAGACTATGGTACTGCGAGAGCCTTTGGAGCTGGTCAGGACATCTAGAAGTCATTGCCAGTAGGAAAGTCCTCTTGAGTTAAGCCTCAATCCAGCTTGGAACTCAGCTCAACTTGAAGACGAACCAACACTAGTTCCATCCAGTCAAGTACCATCAACTCTCTGCACTCAGTTCTCTTGGCAAAATGTTGGTTGCCTATTGAGTTTCTCAAGCAAAACAAAGGACACTAACTAGGATTGTCATCCTAAGGATCAAAATTGCTGATTGTGTTTATTTAAATGCCATTTCTTCTACCACAGAGTCATAGAACTGAATCAGACCTTCCCAGTGGAAAAGCAGCTTACCTCCATCCAAGCAGTAGATGAGACACATGGAAAAACCTGACTTAGTGGTTCCTTGCTTTTTATTTATATTGCTGTATCTTTTACTAAAAATGATCAAACTAACACTGTGGCAACTCGCACAAGCAAAAGAGTCAACAGAACAGGAAGAAAAGTCAGTCTAAAAGTGCATTTTGTATTTTATTCTAAAGATCAGTTTAACTGAAAAGGTGTTTCTTTGGACCGATAGAGTCAGTTAAAACAAGCAGCAGCTGGTTTGTACATGAAGATGCAGGTAGCTTGAAAAATACCCTTTCACAGCACATGTCAGAGTTTATGTAAGCAGCAGAGGAATCTCTGAAGCTGGGCCTTGCTGAGGACAGTGGGATTAATACCCTGGCAGACACACAAGAAGGGCAGGAATGCTTGTTCTCAGTTTCTCCACCCAGAGGGCAACTGTCCAGCCAAGATTAAGCTGAAAAGACATGACAGATTATTCTAAATTCTAACAGGGAGTGTTTCACAACCTATCTGATTCAAATGATAAACGTAGACCTCAGATCATATAATTAAGGTCAAAACATTCAAGAGAAGGCTCGAATTGTCTGACTTATCAAACTGGTCTTATTATACTGTGGTGGTATGTTAGTCACTCGGTCGTGTCCAATTCTTTGTGACTCTATGGACTGTAGCCCAAGAGGTTCCTCTATCCATAGGATTCTCCAGGCGAGAATACTAGAGTGGTTTGTGATGCCCTATTATACTGATATTCAAAACCAAGTTTCACTTGGTGGAAAACAGTTCCCCAAAATGGGTGCAGCCAGTCGCATAAAACTGATCATTAAAAGCCACAAAGGAAATCTATGAACCCATTTGATACTGAAAAGTAAAATATTAATACTACCTTTCTTAAAGAAACTACTGGGTTTTTGTGTGTGTGTTTTTTTAACTATTGTGATTCTCTTTCCATTTGAGATTTGCAAATTGAATTCTCATGTTACTGTCTTCTATATATAATATCTTATTCAGGGCCTTATATTTACCATTTCTTCACATACATTAAATACTACTGAAATGTAGTGATTGTGTATTTATACTTTAGAAAATGAAAACCTAAGGACTTTGAACCTGAAATTATTTTGGTGGCTTATATACATAATCCTATATACCATACTTATTAAAGAGAAACCTGTTTTATATGGTGTTAATTTCTCTAAGAATGTATAGCACTGTGGTTATCACGGTATGTGTGGGAAGCAATACAGCACACTGGTTAAGAAGTGGACGCTGGCTGAGTAGTATTCCGTTGTACGTGCACCACATCTTCTTCACCGTGCCTCTGTCAACGGACGTTTAGGTTGTTTCCATGTTTTGCCTACTGTGAACAGTGCTGCTATGAGCGTGTATCTTGTTGAATTATAGTTTTCTCCGAGTATGTTTCCAGGAGTGGGATTGCTGGATCATGATGCAAACTATTACATTTAGAATGGACGAGGTCCAAGATTTAGGATAAACGAGGTTCTAATGTATTGCACAGGGAACTATATTCAGTATCCTGTGATAAGCCATAAGGGAAAAGAATATAAAAAAGAATCATACACGTGTATAACTCAGTCACTGAGTGTACAGCAGAGACTGGCACAACATTGTAAATCAACTAGACTTCAGTAAAAAAGAAATAAATAAAATTTGTAAAAAGTGGACTTTGAATCCAGATTCAAATTCTAGGATCCTGGCTTCAAATCCTAACTCTACAACTTACTAGCTATGTGAACAATGAGCAGGGTATTTTACTTCCAATGTACCTTGGTTTCCTCATCAATTAAATAGTCCCTACCACACCATCCCACTGGGCTTCCCTGGTGGCTCAGCAGTAAAGAATCCACCTGCCAATGCAAGAGACGTGGGTTTGACCCCTGGGTTGAGAAGATCCTCTGGAGGAGGAAATGACAACCCACTTAAGTATTTCTGCCCGAGAAATCCCATGGGCAAAGGAACCTGGTGGGCTACAGCCAATGGGGTTGCCAGAGGAGTTGGACATGACTTAGCAACTAAACAACAACAACAACAACACTATCCCATTAAGAGGTCAAGATAATTTATTGTTAATACAGCACTTGGGATGGCGCCAAAGCACTTCCTTATATAATACAAAATATCTCTGTAGTTGTCAGTAAAAAGCTAATTTAAAACTCTATATGCAACCAACTTCCTCTAAGGACTATTAGAACATAATACCACCCAACATTTAACTTGATTAGCCAGAGTTAAATTATTAAGACTGCAGATTTGTTCAAGCAGTCTCTCTGGTGAATTCCTTTCTCATTGATCACAAAATCAAAGGACAGAAAAGAAGAAGAAAGGATGGAGTATGAAGTGAGTCAGTCTCCTCCATTCATTCATTCAAAGGTCGAAACCAGCTGGCCCCATGAACTGACCTACTAAGAGTGGCACTGTCTTAAGAATTGACCAGGGAAACTTTTTCTTTTCAATTTGTAAGTTGAAAACCCATATAAAGTACCATCTTAACTACTGAAATAGCCCTGTGTCTCCCATCTCTCCCTACATTATTGCTAGATAAGTCTTCCTAAAGCAAAGAGGTAAGAGTCTGACTCCATTTCTGCTGTTTCATCTCTGAGACTTTGAAGCCCCAATCCCCCCTCTTCCTTTGATGCCTCACATCTGGGAAAACCAGTAAGAAGTGTGTAATGTATATAAATATCAATCTGCTACTAATATAATACTGCATGTCAACTATACCTCTGTTAAAAAAAGCTTAAGGGCCAAAGATGCCATTTCTCCTTTGGATAATTGCAAAATGGACCAACCAGGACTATAGGTTCTATTGAGTGCACAGATTTACCAACATGCCAAAGAGTTATTTCAAAACTGCCTTAAGCCCAGTGTCTCTTCACCCAATAAAGCAACAGTTAACCATGCTGCTACTGCTACTGCTGCTAAATTGCTTCAGTCGTGTCCGACTCTGTGCGACCCCATAGACGGAAGCCCACCAGGCTCCCCTGTCCCTGGGATTCTCCAGGCAAGAACACTGGAGTGGGTTGCCATTTCCTTCTCCAATGCGTGAAAGTGAAAAGTGAAAGGGAAGTCACTCAGTCGTGTCTGACTCTTAGCGACCCCATGGACTGCAGCCCACCAGGCTCCTCCATCAATGGGATTTTCCAGGCAAGAGTACTGGAGTGGGGTGCCATTGCCTTCTCTGACAGTTAACCATGGAAGCCTCTAAACCTGAGTCTGTACTTTCTATAGGAAGAAACATATAAATATGACCAAAGTAAAGAGAACCCTTCAAAGTATATCCAGTAACCACCAAGTAGAGGTGTCGGGGACTTTGTTATGGGGGAAGAATCAGAAATTAAACAGAGTTCTGCAATTTGATCCAACCATAAATCCAAAATATACTAAAATAATTCACAGAACAGAGCACTGATTGTCTTTTGTGCCTCTGCAACATTGCTTCTAAATTAATGTTAACGTCAGCTGAGATGTACCAATTGGCCTTTAAAGACTCAGTACTGGTGCCCAAGTTACAATTATAGCTGTAATACATTTAAACAAGGTACTCCCCTAGGAATAAATCTATCTAAGGAGGCAAAAATTTGTTCTTTGAAAATTGTAAGATTTTGATGAAAGAAACTGACAATGACACAGATAGAAAGATGTACCATGTTCTTGGACTGGAAGAATCAATATTTTTAAAATGACCATACTACCCAAGGCAGTTATAATAATAATATAATCGCTAAGTCATGTCTGACTCTTGGAACCCCATGGACTGCAGCCTGCCAGGCTACTCTGTTCATGGGATTCTCCAGGAAAGAATACTGGAGTGGGTTGCCATTCCCTCCTCCAGGGGATCTTCCCAACCCAGGTATCGAACCCAGGTCTCCCACACTGGAAGCAGATTCTTTACCAGCTGAAAGCCACCAGGGAAGGCAGTCTACAGATTCAATGCAAACCCTATCAAATTATCAATGGCATTTTTCACAGAACTGAAACAATTTTTTTTTATTTGTATGAAACACAAAAGACCCTATTCCTTTGAATAGCCAGAGGAATCGCGAGAAAAAAGAACAGAGCCAGAGGAATCACACTCCGTAACTGCAGATTATACTACAAAGCTACATTCATCAAAACAATATGGTACCTGCACAATGAATAGATATCTAGATTAACAGAAAAGGATAGAAAGCCCAGAAATAAACACACATGGTCAATTAATCTACTGCAAAGCAAGAATATACAACAGATAAAAGATAGTCTTTGGGGGACTTCCCTGGTGAGCCAGTGGTTAAGACTTAACCTTCCAGTGCAGGAAGTGTGTGTTTGATTCCTAGTTTTGGAGCTAAGACCCCATATGCCTCGTGGCCAGAAAAACAAAACATAAAACAGAAGCAATATTGTAACAGGTTCAATAAAGACTTTAAAAATGATCCAATCCAAAAAGATGTGTGTGTGTGTTAGCTGCTCAGTTGTGTCTGACTCTTTGCAACCCCATAGACAGTAGCCCGTCAGGCACTTCTGTCCATGGAATTCTTCGGGTAAGAATACTGGAGTGGGTGGCTGTTCCCTTTTCTAGGGGATTTTTCTGACCCAAGGATCAAACCTGGATCTCCCACATTTCAGGCAGATTCTTTACCATCTGAGCCACCAGGGAAGCCCCTCCAAAATGACAGTCTCATCAATAAGGGGGACTGGGAACACTGGACAACTACATGAAAAGGAATGATTTAGAACATTCTCTTACACCGTACACAAAAATAAATTCAAAATGGATTAAAGAACTAACTGTAAGACCAGATTCCATAAAACTTCTAGAGGAAAAAATGGGCAGGACACTCTTGAGACATAAATCGCACCAACATTTTTTTAGATCCATCTCACAGAGTAATGGAAACAAAAACAAATGGTACCTAGTTAAGCTTAAAAGCTTTTTCACAGCAAAGGAAACCATAAACAAAAAGACAACCTACAGAATGGGAGAAGATATTTGTAAATGATGTGACTGACAAGGGATTAATTTCCAAAATATACAAATAGTTCAAAATATTAATAGCGCAATATTAAAAAAACAAACAACGCAATTGAAAAATGGGCATAAGACCTAAATAGCTATTTCTCCAAAGAAGACATATAGATGGCCGACAGCATGTGAAAAGATGCTCAGCATCACTAATTATTAGAGAAATGAAAATCAAAACCAAAAAGATAACACCTCACACCAGGTGAGATATCCCACACCTGTCAGAATGGTCATCATCAAAAAATCTACAAATAATAAATTCTGGAGAGGGTGTGGAGAAAAAGGACCTTCCTGCACTGTTCATGGGAATGTAAACTGACTCAGCTACTATGGAGAATGGGATGGAGGGCTTAGAAAACAAAAATGGAGCTACCATATGATTCTGCAATCCCATTCCTGGGCATGTATCTGGAGAAAACTTTTAATTTGAACGGATACATGCATTCCAATGTTCAATGCAGCACTATTTACAAGAGCCAAGACATGAATGTAACCTAAATGTCTGTCGACTGGTAAATGGATAAAGAAATGTGGTACATATATACAATGGAATATTCACCATTAAAAAGAAGGAAATAATGCCATTTGCAGCAACACAGATGGACCTGGAAATCATCATATAAGTGAAGAAGTCAGACAAAGACAAATACTATTTGATATCACTTATATGTGGAATCTAAAAAAAAAACTGATACAAATGAAATTATTTACAAAACAGAAATGGACTCACAGACAGAAAACAAACCTATGGTTACCAAATTGCAAAGAGTGGAGAGATCCACTGGCCACCTGGACAGAGAGAGAGACAGTGTATGTGTGTGTGTGTGTGTGATCACTCAGGATGAACTGGGAAAAAGGAATTCACTTATTTGTCCATGATAAGGTCACCATAAAACCTGATGGAGCCTTCTAGCAAGCTGCTGCTATCCACTCCCTAACCAAGTCAACCTATATCAAGGATGAGACTCAAGGATTAATGCAACTGGCCAAACTACATGCAGTGATGAAAAATCCTTGATCAATAATTGGTTCCGTGTGCATGTTTTTTTTTTTTTTTAACAAAATCTTGAGGCATTACCAATTATCTGTCCATTTAGTCTGACCAGTGGCAACAACTCCTTATCCAGGGTCACCTCCTTTGGGCTAAAGCACTATGGGATTGACTGCCCTGTAGATACCTAAGATAAAAATCAAGGCTTGATTTTTATTAATTTATTTGCCCATATTAGGTCTGTCCATACTAAAGTCAAAATTAAAGGCCTCCTCAAAACATTCCTTATCCCTTTCAGAGTTCCAGACATTATCGATGATGACCATGGCATGCATTTCACTTCTCAAAACATATACCAGAAACTCTAGAATGAGACATTCAGTGAAACGTCCACCTCACTAATGGCCACATGCTCTAAACTTTAGAAAGCCATAACAGCTTTCTTAAACAAGTCCAACATCAATTAAATGAGACACAGCACGTCATCAGTCAAACATTAGTGGTGACTTATAATTGAGTCTGACTTCACCTGTGATGTCTGAGTACTGACAGCTTTCAAGCCCATCCCCTCCTCCACTTTCTGCCCCACAGTGGGGCAAACCCATAAGGTGGCCCATGAGCTTCATCCTTTGGCACCTGGTGGGCAGTTAAAATCATGAAAACCCCAACTCACTCTGGTCCTACTGTCTAGTCACAATGAAAAACACAGCCAAGCCTTGCCCTCCCAGAAAATCCTGTATGAGAGTAATAAACCTTTTTCGTTCCCTCCTGATGCACCTGTGGTGTCAGCAGGCTTGCTCACCCAAACTTATTTGGGGAGGCAGTGTGGATCACATCCCCGAGGAAACAATCACATCTATGCACATCACTCCCTCGCTCAAAGACCTCTGATACCTCCCCACTGACAACTGAATTAAATGGAAACTATTGACCATAACCACTTCCCAAGTGGCACTAGTGGTAAAGAACCCGCCTGCCAATGCAGGAGACCTAAGAGATGCAGGTTTGATCCCTGGGTCAGAAAGATCCCCTGTAGGCAGGCATGGCAACCCACGCCAGTATTCTTGCCTGGAAAATCCCATGGACAGAGGAGCCTGGTGGGCTACACTCCAGAGGGTCACAGAGAGTCAGACACAACTGAAGCAGGTTAGCATGCATGCACACATGCACAGATAGATCTTTGTAGTGTCACTTTCCACTTTTCTCCTGGATAAACATCATGCTTCAAATGCTATAGTTCCTAGAACATGCTTGGTCCTTAGTCGCCTTCATTCTCTTTGCTTATGCTCTGTCCCGAGTTTTCTCTTCTACCCACTGTCTCCACTGGTCCTTCTTCAAGTTCATATTAAAAGCCAATCCTCCATGAACACTTCTCTGAATCTTCCAATTAGATAAGCTCTCTCCCTGCTTTGAACTTCATATCACATGGTTTGAATCTCTGGCAGTGTTTTATCATATTCTGCCCTATAACAGTCATTCACATCTTATTGCTCCTAAAGGTTAGGCATTGACAGCACATGTCCTGGAAACAGACCAAAAAAAAAAAAATCCCACATCTGATTCTTGCTACCTAGTTGTCCTTGGGCAAGTCACCTAGCATGTCCAAGCCTGTTTTCTCTTCCAATGAGAGGAGTAAGATCTTATATGTGAAGGGTTTGCCTAGTATCTGATTCATACTAAGCACCCAATAAAATGTTAGCAATTATCATTATTTATCCTCTCCACTAGATCAGAAATAATTTTATTTCAGAAATTCATTTTTTACTCTAATGCAACAATGTTTGGTATATGGAAAGCACTGAATAAATATCTATTGAGTGAACTGAATAAATGGTTCATAGAACTTCAATGAAATTTTAAAGCAATTTAACCATAAGATTAGCATAATTAAATCACATGCACAAATCTAATTCTAAGAAAACACAAATCACCAAAAAAGAATTCAGGAAAACAGGTTTGTCTTCCAAAAACTGCTTGCTAACTTATAACTAATTTTCCAGACGTTCCTCCACACCCCATACCACCTCTCCCAACCCTGCAACATGCACACACACAAACACACATATAAATGAGTTATTTAGTTAGCTATCTTCTAATTCTGATATTTTAACAGAGCAGACATTTTTGGACTAAAAACAGTGACAAATTAAATAACAGTTTAAACTTTCTAGCTGTTCAAAATCTTGTCCACAGATCATTCAGCACTCTATAAGAAATCTGATATGAGACTATAAAAATATACAATGAACAATGCTATTCTACATTTAATATTCTCAAATAGACATCAAAAATATTTTTAGTTTAAAAAAAAATATTTCCATCTTTTGCAGTCAATCCCATTCAAGGATCTACTTTAAGAGAAAAATGGGAGATGTATCATAATAGAAACACAGGTGAAAATACAGGGAGATGTATTAGAAACACAGGTGGGTTCAACAGTGCTTATTAGAACATTAGCAAGGAACATCCTCTTTGTGTAAAATACCTGATTGTCTGCAGTACTTTAAACTATTAAAATAGTATTTAATGATAGTGAGGAATGCTCATAATATTGTAAATGAAAAGACAAGGTATAACATAATACAAACAGAAGGTGGTTTCATCGATATTAAGGTGCTTTTTCCTTAGTAATAGGACTATTCATGGTGTTTGTCCCCCTGTATTTTTCAATAATCTGCAAGAAACATGGGTTAATTTAAAAATGTCCTTTATATGTTTAATAGCTATGTGTTTGCCATGATCTATAACTACAGAGGGACTTTGCTGGTGGTCCAGTGGTTAAGACTGTACTTCCATTGCAAGGGGCGCGAGTTTAATCCCTACTTGGAGAACTAAGATTCCCTGTGCCACGTGGCGCAGCCAAAAAATAAATAAAAATAACTACAGAATGTGTCTAACTGAAAGAGTGAAGTCGTCCTTGAATACATTTAACTAGCTGTATTGTCATAAACTCAGAGAAGC
This sequence comes from Bos taurus, assembly GCF_002263795.3. NCBI lineage: Eukaryota > Metazoa > Chordata > Mammalia > Artiodactyla > Bovidae > Bos > Bos taurus. Next base: position 22,200,784 of record NC_037336.1, on the reverse strand, counting down.
TGCATTGCACACAGAAAGGTACATCTGTAAACTGAGCAACCTAGTCTTTCACTCAGTCCAGTGCTCTACTGTGCCAAGTCGTCACCTTGAAATGTTATGTATCGTGGTTCTCTTTGAGGAAAGAAAACATCGTTGTACAAAAATTACTACAGGCGTTCAGGGTTGGGGAGAACTGTAAACTTCCACTTTAAAAAAGCCTCTCTTGGTAACATCTTCAAGCCCTGGGAAACATATTCTCAAATATTTGCTTTTTCACAAAAAGTATTATAGTTGGTCATATATTAAGCTCTGGCTTCCTTAAAAGCAAATGTATCCTTATATTCACCACCTTCAAAAGGGAACCAGCAGTAAATCCTATTATCAGAAAATGTCAGCTAAACATAAATTGCATTTCTGTTTTTATCAACATTTCCATACAGGTTTGTGATATGGTAATCATGATCTCAAATCTTACACTGTATTTTCATTTTCAGTAGTCAAGCAAACCTAATGAACTTCCATGTAACACATTAAAAGGCACCAACAATAAATTTTTCTCAAAATTCACATAGATGAGGAAGTTTCTGTGATCTGTGACATGCATACTTCTAGGCGCGGATGTAGAGGTTGTCATGAGGTCAGTCCTATATATATAAAGACAATGAACTTGGCCTATCAGCAACAGGGCTGGCAGGATCTGGCCCGTCAGTCCGCTGGTTTTCCAGGGTGATGATGGATTTGCACTGATTTGGATTCCCTGTTTGGTCTCGGTCCTCAGAGAAAGGGAGACAGCCTGCACCTGGAGCTGGTGTGGGCCTGGAGAGCTGAGCATGCAAAGCTGTCTCACCTGGTGATTGAGTGACTTCACGGCCATGAACTTGGTCGTATTTGTTTGTTGTTCTCACCAGCTGAGCTAACTCATCTTTTAAGATAGAATTATAGAGGCTAGTACAGCTTTCCAGCATTTTCTTTTTCACTTCCCAAGAAATACCACCATTAAATTTCTGAAATACTTCCTATATTATGATGGACTCATGAGCTCAGAGGAGCTTTACAGTAATAAGATTTCCTATGACCAAATTATTTCAAACATATTTAAGCATACTCAGGGGTCTGAATGTCTTTTTCATCATAGGGGACTGGAATCAAATCCCTTATGATTATACAGTAGAAGTGACAAATAGATTCAAGGGATTAGATCTGATAGAGTGCTTGAAGAACTATTTGTGACATTGTACAGGAAGCAACGACCAAAACCATCCCACAGAAATAGAAATGCAAAAAAGGCAAAATGGTTGTCTGAGAAGGCCTTATGAATAGCTGAGAAAAGAAGAGACATGAAAGGCAAAGGAGAAAAGGAAAGATAGACCCATCTGAATGCAGAGTTCCAAAGAACAGCAAGGAGAGATAAGAAAGCCTTCGTTAGTGATCAATGCAAAGAAATAGAGGAAAACAATAGAATGGGAAAGACTAGAGATCTCTTCATGAAAATTAGAGATACCAAGGGAACATTTCATGCAAAAATGGGCACAATACAGGACAGAAACGGTATGGACCTAACAGAAGCAAAAGATATTAAGAAGAGGTGGCAAGAATACATAGACGAACTATATAAAAGAGAGCTTAATGACCCAGATAACCACAATAGTGTCATCACTCACATAGAACCAGACATCCTGGAGTGAGAAGTCAAGTGGGCCTTAGGAAGCATCACTAAGAACAAAGTTAGTGAAGGTGATGAAACTTCAGCTCAGCTATTTCAAATCCTAAAAGATGATGCTGTGAACGTGCTGCACTCAATATACCACCCAATTTGGAAAACTCAGTGTGGCCACAGGACTGGAACAGGTCAGTTTTCATTCCAATCCCAAAGAAAGGCAATGCCAAAGAATGCTCAAACTACCACACAATTGCACTCATCTAACATGCTAGCAAAGTAATGCTCAAAATTCTCCAAGCTAGGCTTCAACAGTATGTGAACTGAGAACTTCCAGATGTTCAGGCTGGATTTAGAAAAGGCAGAGGAACAAGAGATCAAATTGCCAACATCCTCTGGATCATAAAAAAAAGCAAGAGAATTCCAGAAAACCATCTGCTTCATTGACTACGCTAAAGCCTTTGACTGTGTGGATCACAACAAACTGTGGAAAATTCTTCAAGAAACGGGAATACCAGACCACCTTACCTGCCTCCTGAGAAATCTGTATGCAGGTCAAGAAGCAACAGAACTGGACATGGAACAACAGACTGGTTCAAAATTGGGAAAGGGGTATGTCAAGGCTGTGTACTGTCACCCTGCTTATTTAATTTATATGCAGAGTACATCATGCGAAATGCCAGGCTGGATGAAGCACAGGCCAGAATCAAGACTGAGGAATCAGTAGTCTCAGATATGGCAGAAAGCGAAGAAGAACTAAAGAGTCTCTTGAAAGTGAAAGAAGAGAGTGAAAAAGCTGGCCTAAAACTCAACATTCAAAAAACTAAGATCACGGCATCCAGTCCCATCACTTCATGGCAAATAGATGGGAGAAAAGTAGAAGCAGTGACGAATTTTATCTTCTTGGCCTCCAAAATTGCTGAGGATGGTAACTGCTGCCATGAAATTAAAGGTGCTTGCTCCTTGGAAGGAAAGCTATGACTAGCCTAGATAGTGTGTTAAAAAGCAGAGATGTCACTTTGCCAACAAGGGTTTGTATAGTTAAAGCTATGGATTTTCCCGTAGTCATGTATGGATGCAAGAGTTGGACCAAAAAGAAGGCTGAGCACCAAAGAATTGATGCTTTTGAACTATGGTGTTGGAGAAGACTCTTGAGAGTCCCTTGGAGTCTCAATCCTAAAGGAAATCAACCCTGAATATTCACTGTAAAGACTGATGGTGAAGCTGAAGCTCCAATACTTTGGCCACCTGATCCAAAGAGCTGACTCATCAGTAAAAACCCTGATTCTGGAAAAGACTGAAGGCAGGAGGAGAGGGGGACGACAGAGGAAGAGATGGTTGGATGGTATCGCTGACTCAATGGACATGAGTTTGAGCCAGCTTTGGGAAATGGTGAACAGGGAAGCCTGGCATGCTGCAGTCCATGGGGGCACAAAGAGTTGGACACGATTGAGCGAATGAACAACAACAACAACACGGGTCTGAAACTCATTTTTTTTTTAACACACTGAAAGTTAAATTTAAACAAATATAGTGAATGAGTGCAAAGCAAAAACAATAAAACAAATTCACATCAATTGCCTTTTTAAAAATTAGCCATGAGGATTTCAAAGGTCTCAAGGTAGATAATTAGCAATACCATCATGTGGTCAAAAAAGGACTGGAAGGGGAGGATGGAACCTAAGACCTAGTCCTGGTTGTTGCTGTATAACAACAGATCACAACTATTAGATATTCATTTGTAGGGTAGAATGAGAATCTGGGCTTGACACATTTAAGAGCCCATCCAATTTTAAAATAGTGAGAATTCTGATTCTTGTTAAAAATACATAAATCATATACTAAATATTTTTTAAATCTAGATTTTTTTGTTTAACCGATGGCAAAGTTAGAGCTGCAAAAATGTTTTAAGGTAAGAGATGACCTCTTTTAAGGCAAGAGAGAATAACATGGAAACTTATATTACCATATGTAAAATAGCCAATTTGCTGTATGTCTCAGGAAATTCAAACAGGAGCTTTGTGTCAACCTAGAGTGGGATGGAGAAGGCAATGGCAACCCACTCTGGTGCTCTTGCCTGGCAAACTCCATGGACAGAGGAGCCTGGTAGGCTGCAGTCCATGGGGTCACTAGGAGTCAGACACGACTGAGCGACTTCCCTTTCACTTTTCACTTTCATGCATTGGAGAAGGAAATGGCAACCCACTCCAGTGTTCTTGCCTGGAGAATCCCAGGGACAGGGGAGCCTGGTGGGCTGCCGTCTATGGGGTCACACAGAGCTGGACAGGACTGAAGCGACTTAGCAGCAGCAGCAGAGGAGTGGGATGGGAGGGGGATGGAAGCAAAGTTCAAAAGAGAGGGGATATGTGTATACCTATGGCTGATTCATGTTGAGGTCTGACAGAAAACAACAAAATTCTTAAAGCAATTATCCTTCAATAAAAATAAATTTAAAAAAAACAACTGAAAAAAAAAGGTAAAACAACATAAAACCAGCCTGTGTTTTTAAACAAACATTTCTAGGAATGAAAAATACCTGTACAAAACACCCTGAAGGAGCTGTTTTTCTCCTTCTATAACACAAGATCACCTGGACAATACAAAATATATTTTCTTAAACTATTTCAAGCACAGCACTGCAGAATTACTGAAAGATTTTAAAAAGACATCACTGAGGTCTTTTGCATATACAATCTAGAAATCTCATTTGCTTCTTCCCTCTCCTTTACTATGAAAAATCCTTGCACAAGTGTAAAAGTGAAACTTGAATCTCATCTGAAAAATGTCTGTCTTCACTTTAGTTATGCTGCTCTCTGACGGATGGATGACTAAATGGATTTTGGAGCAGGAAGAAAGCACGGGCCAAGTTGGTTTTAACCTTGCACAGATGATAGCAAAGCTTCCCAAACTAGAGCTGCAAAGCCTCTGATGTCGTCAAGTAAGCAAGCCCCATATTTGGAACACAAGTCTAAGATGATGAGATGGTTGGATGGCATCACCAACTCGATGGACATGAGTTTGAGCAAGCTCCGGGAGTTGGTGAAAGACAGGGAAGCCTGGCGTGCTGCAGTCCATGGGATCACAAAGAGTTGGACACAACCAAGCAACTGAAATGAATGACAGACAGAATCCCTAAGGGAACAATGACAGTTCATTTGGGATCTTTTTTTTTTCGTACCCACTTTAGTTAAGACAGAAAACAAAGCTATAACTTATTTCTGATTATATATTGAGGTGACCATAATCCACATTTGCTCCCAATTAAGGTAATTATAAAGGATTTACCCTTTATTTCAACTAATCTTTTCTCTACCTCTGGGGAGGGGGAAACTTATTATCAGTCTTTCAATTTAAGCAGCTCTTCTGTCTTTAAATTTTTTATTTAATGTGCTTCAAAGACTCCTCACTTTGTAAGAAAAATCTGTCAGTTATAAGGTATAAATGTGCCTCATGGGTCACTATTGAATCACATGGGGCAGCAAAATTGATGATAAATGTATTAATGTTGCAAACTGAATTAGTCCATTGAAAGGGGGGAGTTACAATTCAGGGTCAAGGTATATTAGCCTAAATTCTTGCCACTTTAAATCGAAATTTATTGGACATTTTAATAACCTTTTAAATTGAGGGATTTATCAAGTGCTTACATTTTTAAGTATTTTTCTAACTTTCTTCAAATGAAACTGGTAAAGAAAAAAGGGTGTTTTCTGCTGAAATCTTTGCTGAGTAACAGAATGTATCACCAAGCAAAGTAAATTTCAAAAATGGATTACTTGTAGGTTTCTAGGATCGATAATGCATGATACCAAGAAACAGTGTTTAAAACAAGTGCACTTCAAGTGATGATACTGTCATTTTCTTTTTGCCTATTCTGTTATCCTTATTGGATTTTTGTAGTACCTATCTGCCAAGGAATTCAGAATGCATTAGCTTATGCTGTGTTGTGCTTAGTGGCTCAGCCGTGTCTGACTCTACCCCATGGACTGTAGCCTGCCAGGCTACTCTGTCCATGGGATTCTCCAGGCAAGATTACTGGAGTGGGTTGCCATGCCCTCCTCCAAGGGATCTTCCCAACCCAGGGATCGAACCCAGATCTTCTGCATTGCAGGCATGTTCTTTACCAGCTGTGCTACCAGAGAAGCCCTACAAGCTTATAGACTTAGAGTATTATAACCATACAATAGAATTGTTTTCAAACAGTAATATTTTTTACCTTAAGAATGTGTATTGCCATGGTTTGGGGAATAGCAAGCAGTGATATGCTATTAAATTGGGAAGTTTATACAGAGGAAGAAGCAAGAAATCAAACTTCAAAAAAGCCGTCACTTAACAGGCTAAAAACTCAGCTTCACTGTACCACAGATTCTGCTTCAGTGAGTTGATGATGAGAAAATCTAGACTAACCCATCTACTGCTTTCCTGGATCTTAGATAAAGGTCAGTTTTAACTGTTAGACTCTCACATGATGAAATAATTCTTCTGAACAGAGACGCTATAAATATTACAATTTGTTGTTTTGTACAATATCAGCAGACTTACCAATGAAAGTCCATTGGCAGTTTATTCCTAAGATGGTGTGCTTTTATTTATTAGATGTTTTTGATAATTTGGCATCATCCTTAGGAAATAATGGCAGCTGGCCAGTTTATGAATTCCTGGTGAACATTTAAAATGCTTAATGGAATATTAAGTACCATATATTTAACCTTTTCTTAGGTAATTATAGGATCTAAAGTATAACCCCAAAATAATGAATACTATTTCATAAAATGAGCCTTAGAAAACTTAATAGAGTTAAAATTAAAATATCATATCTACCTAATCTAAACAAGGAACAAATTCAGATATTTTTAGCTCTATTTTGAAAACTTCTGAGTTTAACTCAAAGAGGGAAAATGTTTCTATTCTAAAAAAAATTTCTACAACTAAAGTACTACCTAATCCTATTTCATTTATAAAAATATGGAAACTTAAATTTTATTTCAAATATAAAACTCTCTAGAATATAATCATTTTAAAGGGAAAGAAGGGCCCTAAGACTTACTGATACAAATTTACCTACACTTTAAATTAAACAATAATAGCTAAATTAAGATCACTTTATATAAGAGGTTAGAGATTAATGGAATTTACTCTTAAGCTTAATTGGCAAATAATAAACTGAAAAAAAGAGAAATTCTTGCCTATCGTTGAAAATACCACTTCATTAACCAATTGCTTTTATTTACCATTAAATGTGATTCATTCTTCATAAAGGTGTATATGCTAACTTCGAATTTAACTTAGCAAAATGTCCCCAAATTCTTAAATACTGAATTGAACATAAGAAACTGATTGAGACACTTGTTTATAATTATAGACAGTTAGCTCTGGGTATTTCCTCAAATTCATATCGTACCATGAGAATTTTTTAAGCACACTAGCAGGGTCTCTGATAATCAAACCATCAACCCTGGTATGTTCCATTTTATGCATTTTAAAAAATACATTCTCAAGAAAATCTAAGTTCCAATTTACATTATGATATTAGGAATTTTTATTTACATTTTAAAATCTTTTATTTTAGAATATTGTCTTAAGACACTTCACTTTCATACATTTATTTGCATTATATTTGTTTCACACCCTGCTCTAAAAATCCACAGAACAATTTTCTATGGAGGGTTTTATTATGTAACTAATTTTGTTCTGTCCTAACTTAATCAGCCTAGGAAGAAACCCAAAATGTGAACTGTTTGTCTTACAGAAATCTTCCTTCTTACCAACTTTATAATGCTTTTACAAAACTGTTTAATAAATAGCATTAACTTTCACATGAATATTCAACTTCTCTATGTAAATTGTGAAAGGATCCACCATCTCAAATCTATCTCCAAAGCCTGTCTGTATAAGACACTGCTCCTGTTTCATTCTCAGCTATAACTAACAGCTTAATTATCAGCAGAACCAAAACCATTCAGTATCACTGCCCCTAATCCTTTTTTCAAATAGCAAACTTGAACACAGCTGTAATTCTTTTAAGAATCTTTATTGAATTTTTTTTAACAATTTAGTTTGTTGGCTCTCGATGCAGTTTATAAAAAAACTTCAGCATAGTTTCATATAAACTGCAATCAAAAAAGTAACTTGTCAAGAAGTTATCTGAAGTTGCAAGTTATTTTTTGAAATATGCAGAACAGTAAAATGTAAGCATGCTCTCGGATGCAGGGGCTCCTGTGGACTATGGAGTTACTCTGAAGAGCTTGCTAAGGTCTGCAGGCAGTTTATGAAATGCAATCATTCTCTCCACAATTTCGGTACATGAGAATAAAACTGATATTTATGAAATAAGTCTTTTTCTCAAAAAAGTTGAGGCAGCTTTTGTTGAATGCTATCAGTGAGAGTACACTTGCTACACCTTGAACTGTACTAAGAGAAAAACAGCCAGGAGGCCATGTTCATGCTGAAACTTGAAAACATCCCTCCACACATGTTGAGTTCCAAGAAGAAGGAAGAGGATAAAACACTACGCACAGTTGTTCATCGTCCCACAGTAACAGAACACACCAAGAAACTTTACAGAAGAAGGGAGCAAATTCCTTTCGCTGCTTTCAGTCAAGGTCACTGGCGGCTACAGTGGAGGGTGGAGGTGAAGCAAGCCTAGGACGGGATAAAGCTGAAGTCTACATCTCATGCAGAGTTGTCCTGGTTCTGTCCTCACGCGCTTCTCAGACATCCGAATTCGAGCTGAGGTTTGTTAACCTGGGGTCCGCATTGATTTCGTATCTGTAATGATACCCTTCCATGTGATCCCTACAGGCATCTCTGATGTTATGCATCCACTTCTTTATCCCTTTGCGGTTCAAATACAAAACCAGGAGGAAGATGGCGCCTATCAGGGCTAAAACAATACCCAGGAACACATAAGACGTCTGCAGGGATGGCGGGAGGATAGGGTCACAGTCCAGATCGGAGCTGTTGAGTTCCAAGAGGACCCGATGCCTCATTTTCTCCGGGAACGCACAGGTGAGCCTGCCTTTGCCCTGCACTACCTCGGTCTCCTTGAGCCAGGCCACCATGTCCACCATGTGGCAGTCACAGACCCAGGGATTGTCGTCTAGGAAGACCCGGACGTGGGGCAGGCTTTGCAGCTCGGCCAGGGTGCCGTTGCGCAGGACCTTGAGGGCATTGTCCTCCAGGTGCAGGCTTTCGAGGTGCGTCAGGTTCCGGAAGGACACGTGGGTCAGGCCCACCAGCGAGTTGTTGCGCAGGTCCAGGTGCCGGAGGCCGGGCAGATGGGCCAGGACGTCGTGGGGCAGGTAGAGGAGCTGGTTGCTGGCCAGCTCCAGGCGGCGGAGCCCCCGCAGCGCGTGGCCAGCTCGCAGGGCCGCCGCCACCATCCCCTCCAGGCTCAGGTTCTGCCGCTCGGCCGCGGGGAGCTCGAGGCGGTTCAAGATGAGTTCCGCCAGGGGGCTGGGGGTCGCGACACTGGCGTTGCTGCCCGAGAAGGCGAAGGGGCTGAGGTCGGCCAGCGGGTTGTGGCTGAGGTCGAGCTGGCGCAGGCCGGGCAGGTGCTCGAAGGCGCCGGCGTCCACCTCCTTCAGGCGGTTGCCGCTGAGGTTGAGCGCGGCCAGGTCGGCCAGCGGCGGCCGGCGGGCGAAGGCACCGGCGGGCAGCACGGCCAGCTGGTTGCCCGTGAGGAAGAGGTTGCGCACGTAGGGGGGCAGGTCGGCCGGCACCTCGGTCAAGTTGCGGTTCACGCACTTGACCGTGCGCGCCGCTTCGGAGCACTCACACGGCGCTGGGCATCGGCCCGGCAGCGCGGGCTGGCCGGACGCCGCGGGAGCCGGGAGCGACGCCGAGGAGGTGGAGGAGGACGCCGACGAGGGGAGGGAGGTCGAGGAGACCCAGCCCAGGAGGACTAGCGCCAGCCGCGCCAACCGCAGCCGCCCGTCCCCGGCGGCGGGGCCCCGGGAGCACCCCCCAGGCATCGCGGCTCGGGTGTCCCCGGAGCCGGGCTGGGACGCCGCCCGCTCCGAAGGTTCGGGAGACGGGGCTCCGGAGGGCGCGGGCCGGCCGGAAGCTTCTGGAGAAAACTTTCCCCTCGTGGGAGCGGAGGAGGGCCGCCGCCAACGCCGCCGCCGGAACTTGGCCAACCCCCTGGCCACCGGGCGTCCCCCTCCCGGGGCCAAGTCCCCCGCCCCGTCCCTCCAGAAAGTACGCACGGCCGGTTGGGACGCTCGGCTCAGCGCTCCTCCTCCCGCTCGTCTTGCGGCCGCCGCCTCCGGGTGGCACCTCCCGCCTCTTTTGTTGGCGCCTCCCGCAGGATCCGCTGCGCGACCTGGGACAAGCGGGAGACAAGCGTGAGGCGTGGTGGCGCCCGCGGCTCCCCGAGGGCAGGAATCGGCCGCCGCGAGCCAAGCCGACCCTACCGGGTACCCGAGACCTCCCTCCGAAAGCCCGTCCGGGCCTCGCCTCCTCCAACGCCACGCACATCCTTACCCTAGCAGAGGGGCAGGCGACCCGAGGGGCGAAGCACAGTCTTGCAGCGTCCCGAGCCCTCACTATATATACCCTTCCCAGCTCCCGCCCTCCTCCTTTCCCCGATCTGTCTCTTCCCCCGCGTCTTAAACTTCTTGCTTAATTCCCAGCGCCTCCCGACTAAAACTTCTCCTTCCCAGCTCCTTCCCCCCACCTCCTCCGCGGACGACCTGCCTTCCGGGGTCTCCGCCCCCGCCCGGACCTCTCCTCCAAGTCCAGGTTCGGACGCAATGGAAGTTTCAGGTTACAGGAGTCTTTTGATGTCTTTCAGGACCCTGACGGATAAAGTGGAAAACACTCGGCTGGCGCCCCCAGCCCGCGCCCCCGCCAGCCCCATCAGACCCGAGGGCGTTCAAGTCATCTCCAAAAGGGAGGCGGGGGTGAGGCCGCAAACAAAGCGGCGGTGGGACCCCCGGACCGGCGCTAGTCTCCTGCCTGAGGATGGGGAGGGGCCCCGGAGCCGCCCCCAGGCCCCTATTTCCCCCCGCCCCCCAGGCTCTCGCCTTCTCCGCTTGCTCCCCGGCGCTCACCTCCGCACTCGAGATAACTCCCAGTCTCACCAGAGTCGCAGCGACTTGCCCGTTCCGCGCTGCGGGCGCCGACTCCTCGCACCCCAGCCCCTGGCCCAACCTCCGCAGCTGGGAAAAACCAACCCGGGGGGCGGGGAGGGGGGGTGCGGAGGGCCAGGGCTGCCGGAGAAGCTGCTCCGGCTGCGCGGCGAGCCTGGGCTGCGCTCGGTAGGGGGATGTAAGAAAGGAGACGAGAGGGGGATCTAGACCGCGCGCCTCCTTCTGGTGGAAATTGACAAGGAATGTGCCGGAAAAGGTGAGGGAATCCCTTTTTCTCCCCCTTTCCCTGGCATCCTTTGGTGGTTCCTCATTTTGCATACTGGGTTTTACCTTGGACTGGAACAAAACCGCTCGTGCATCTCGTGAAATTCGCCCTGATCTGGGCACTTAAAGCGGTAACCAGGTAGATTGAGGCATAACAGAGCAGGAGCGTAGGGAAATAAGCTGCAAATGTACAGCGGCAGCACGAAAACGCCCAGCTGCCTGCAAGGGAGTTTCGGAAAGGCTCCCCAGCCAACTGATGCTTTAGACTGCCAACTTCGGATTTAGGTGTAATTAATCCGTCCCCACCTGTCCCGCCCCCCGCACTTCTCGGATAGTTACGGAACTTGTGAAGGGAAGAGAGCCAACTGGAAGAAGAAGGGAGCGGGGGAAAGATGGGTGGAGAAGAGATTCACTCTTGATTCATTAGTTTTCCTGCTCCCCAAATTAAAAGCAGAGGGACGAAAACGGCCGCCAAAGCGTCCTAGAAACAAAAGGCAAATAGCGAGGACGTGAGTCACCGGAAAGCGGACCCGCCCCCCTCCCCAGACGTGGCAGCCGTGTGTCAGTGCAAGTCAGTTAGATGGGAGAGTTCGCAGGGTAGGGGTGGGAGGCCGCCAGGGAGAACAGAAGTTTGGTAACCCAAGTCTGACGCCGCAGGATGCTCCCGGTAGGCAAGGAGCAGAGAGGCTAGGATTGGGGTAGGAGACAGGGAATGATTGATTACAGAGAGGATTTGTTACCCCGGAGAGGTTTGGGGTCCTGAAAGCTCTATTCTTGTTCTCTCAATGAGTGTCTGTCTCTTTTGTCCCGAAAAAATAATTTCCCTAAAAGAGTGAGAAAGTGCTGGTTATTCAAGGTTCTTCATTTCAGAAAACTGAGAAAACAGTTGCAAAAAAGTAAGATCTGGTAATATAAAAAGGATCCAATAAGGAATGCCGAAGTTTGTGCCTATGACATGGGCCTGCCTTTAGTGTGAAGGAAAGGTCCCAATTCTCAAGTCACTTCTTGATTACTTTTGTGGGAAGAAATAGACTGCACCGCCAACAGCAAGAAGGGCCCAGGTGAGACCTAGAGGGCGTGAAAACTGCAAAAAATTTGTGCAAAAAGCCAGTTTTGTTCATTTGCATCCTCAGCACTTTTATCTAAATCTTTTTCCTGTTTTTAAAAGTGCTTTGTAATACGAATGTGAAACATTTTCAAAAAAAGAATCTCAAAAGCTGGAGTCATGTTCTGTATCCTGATGGTGGTGGTGGTTACATAAGTCTAGACATGCGTTAAAATTTACAGAACCTTGTACACTGAATCAGTTTTACTGTATGATAATTTTTAAACAAAATTAGTTATTCATGGGAAAAAAAATACTAATGCTCTGCCTTGGTATTCTGGTTCTGCTCTATTGAGGAGAGTAAGAAGATTCTAAGTATCTTTAGAATTTAGAAAGATATATTCTCATCTGATCTCACATCAGCTCGGCAATATAGATACCAGTAGTTATTCGTATAATTATTCTGTTTTACAAATGAAAAAACTGGGGCTCTGAGCTGAGACTAATTCACATTGACAGTGTCTTTTACTTGCCAAACCTCCTGCTGATCACTTTACAGAAATCATCTCATTTGTTCTTCCCATCAGTCCTCAGGTAGATTCTCTCACTCCAGTTTTAAAGAGGAGAAAACTGAAGCCAAAATAAATTATATAACTTGTTCTAATGTGTGGTGGAGGTAAGGACTGGGCTCAGATTTGTCTGCTTTTCATGTGTATCTCACATTCCACCTCTAGGCAAAATTGAGGCACTTGTGCAAAGTCCTCCACTGCATCCCTTAGGCAGAACCAAAGCCTCTCCCCTGGTTCGCTTTCTCCTTATTTTCTTCTACCTGCCTGCAGCTGGCAGTTAGTTGGTTATGGCTGCTGAATCAGGACTCAGAAATGTGGGGTCATTTTTAGCTCCACCACTTACTGTGTGGCTTCAGTATACTTCTGTTTCTTCACCTGTAAAATAGGACCACTAATAAAACATTATGACATTTCCATGAGAATTGAGATAAGATATCTAACATGCTTGGCAAAATTGCCTGTTATTATTGTGTTAATCTTCATTACTCTCCCGCTCGCCATTTGTTCTGTACCCACCAACTCACTGTAACTATGTTAGTTATAGGAGTCCAAGGATGGATAGTCTAAGGTCTCCTTCAAGTAGAATTGCCAGATTTAGCAAATAAAAATACAGGACACTCAGTTAAAATTGAATTCCAGGTATACAATGAATGATTTTTTAGTATGAATATGCTCCGTGCAATATTTGGGATGTACCTATGTTTAAAAAAAATCACTTTTTACCTGAAACTCTAATTTAACTGGGCATCCTATATTTGGTCTGGTAACAAAAAAGTTCATAACCTGGTGGAAGAAACAGACAGAAATAAAAGCTTTCATTGCAGAACACTGAGGGCAGTTTACTGTGTGTATCTTTCCAGTCTCTCTGTTTGTATATATTTTACTTTTGTTTCTAATATTTTTTATATGAATGGGATCATAGTCGATGTATTATATTATTCATGATTTTTAAAATTTTAAAACAACTATGCCTCGTTCTGTGTCCATACTTTCTTTGTTTTAAAGATTGCAAAATGTAGTGTGGACTGTTTTACCACATTTTAAAAACTGCCCTGTTGAAAGACAGTAAGATCAGTAACTACTTTTTGAAGAACTCTCCTTCAAGTGAGAAAAGCTTACTAGGATGAGTTCTATTTTGATTGTCTTAAGCATTTAATTATCCGAAATTATCATACTTGCTTAACTCCTGACAGCTTGAAAATTTTTTGTGTGTGATGCTATTTACATGCTCTAAAGCAGGACAGAGAATTTCAAAGCACATTTTCCTCCATTTATTCTTCCCTTCCAAAATAAAAGAAGGATCTGAATGTCCTAATGGAGAAGAACCAATCTAGTGTATTTCATAGGTCACATTGTAGCCTCCAGGAAAATGTCTCTGCACTATTATTTATGCAGCACATTGTTTCTCCAGCAACCATTTTTCTTCTAATGACCCAAAGGAAAGTCATTAGTAAATTTTTGAAATATTGCTGTTAAATTCTGGGAAGGCAAAGAACAATGTAGTATTAAAAAAAAAAAAAAAAAGACGGATGATTATGGTTACCCCAATGGTAACCAGAAGAGAGAAACCATGTGGTCCAGCGGAAACATCAAGATTATTTGAGACTAGTTAATTTGCAAATTAGCAAAGGAACTGAAAAAGGTGAACACTCTCAAATCTAAAGAATTTCTAAAACAAAATTAAACATTGGTGAACATCAACCACACATGCTGTAAAACCATGAATCAACACTTAAAACCAGAACAATCAACTTGACAGTTTGTGTGAAAAAAGTTAAACATTCATGAAAAATATTTTTAATTGTTAATGACTAAAAAGAAAACTCATGTGCTGATTTCAAATCATTTGAGAAAGAAAGAAGCTTCTCATCTGAGATATATACACTAAATTAAGTAAAAATATCAACTTCGGAATGGGTTGAAAGGACATATTTGTTTCATGAGTCAATACAATGGGAGTTGAAGCTGGTAAAAGAAAAAGCGAAGCCATTTCAGGATTTATCAGAAATTAAATAATTACAAAAAATAGAACGAGCTAAAAGGCTGTAATATTAGAAAGACTGAACTGGATGGAAATATATGTTTCTTTAAGAATGGGAAAATATTGAAAGGTAAAAAAAATAATAATTCTATAGCAATCTGCAGAACTTTCCAAATAACATTATAGGATTATTCAACTTTAAATGTGTTTAACTGTCTAAGACCTTACTGTATACTTCTACCTATATGATGTTCTTAAAATATAAAGGTAGATAGATAGGATAAAAATCTCTGCCTTCAGACATCTCACAGTCTAGTGATGAACACCGGCTACCTGCCAGTTACAAAACAGGGTGAGTGCAAAGGGCAGGGTGGACTAGGGAGATTGAAGATTTCTTTGGGGAAGTAATACCTGAATTGCATTTTGAATTATTAGTAGGAACTTGCCAGACAGAAGATCGCCAAGTTGGTGGAAAGACTCAGAAAACTTGTTCAGTTCTAAAGACCACATGGGGAAGACCACAGCAGAGCACACATTGGAGAGTGGTAGTAGCATGGGTTTACTTCATGCGAAGAGTTGACTCATTGGAAAAGACTCTGATGCTGGGAGGGATTGGGGGCAGGAGGAGAAGGGGACAACAGAGGATGAGATGGTGGATGGCATCACTGACTCGATGGACGTGAGTCTGAGTGAACTCCGGGAGTTGGTGATGGACAGGGAGGCCTGGCATGCTGTGATTCATGGGGTCGCAAAGAGTCGGACACGACTGAGCGACTGAACTGAACTGAACTGGGATAGGATTACTGCCCTCTATTCTAAAAAGTTTGATTTCATCCTGTAGAGCTGGGAAGCCTCCAAAGATACTCAGCAGGAAAATGACGTGATTAGGTGTGTATTTTACAAAGATCACCTTCGCGATCTATTTGAAGGATAAATTCACAGGCAGAGAGACTAGGGACACAGAGAAATTGGGAGAGCCAAGTGATAGATGTTGAAGAACTATAAACCAAAGCAGTGTTAAAAAGATTGACAAGGCAGGAACAGTTATGTAGACCAGTGGTTCTCCAGGGTGACACTGCCCCTAGTGGGCATTTTGGATATTTGTTGGAAGCATTTTCTGGTTGTTTCAGTCAATGGGGAGAACTACTGGCATTTAGCCTGCAGAGGCCAGGGATGTTAGACATCCTGCAATTAAAGGGACAGTGTCATACAATGAAAAATTATCCTGCTTCCCACATGACGTTCAAGTATCCATCTAGGCATTCTTGTAGGTGAAAAACCTAAACAACCATCCTACATTTAAATTGCAAATACTTATAGAATGGTTTTAGTATACGCTGAATTTTCCAGAAGGCAGCTACTGTGTTCATCAAAGAAAAAATATATATTGTTTTATTTGGGACGTGACCAAAATTGTGTCTCTGACAGCTGTGTTGCTCATGGTATTTGAATCACTAATACAATCAACCATATCCGTGTGCATTTATATTTATTGCATTTACAGTAATTCTTATTTCAAAATGTCTAATGTAAAGACAAACTGTTTTCACTATTAATTTGAATCTTAGTCTAATTTCTCAAGTCCTAGCCTGTTTATAAGTGTGTGTGTGTGAGTCACTCAATCGTGTCTGACTCTGCGACCCTGTAGCTCACCACGCTCCTCTGTCCATGGGATTCTCCAGGCAAAGATACTGGAGTGGGTTGCCATTCCCTTCTCCAGGGGATCTTCCTGACCCAGGGATAAAACCCTGGTCTCCTACATTGCAGGCAGATTCTTTACCACTATGCCACCTGGGCAATGTGTGACATAAAGAGAGACTTGAACCCACAAAGTACTGGTGTGATGACATTTGCATTTCATTAGGTCTTCTGGTATAGACATAGGAGAAGGAAATGGCAACCCACTCCAGTATTCTTGCCTGGAGAATCCCAGGGACAGAGGAGCCTGGTGGGCTGCCATGTATGGGGTCGCACAGAGTCAGACATGACTGATGTGACTTAGCAGCAGCAGTATAGTCATTTATATATTATACTAACTGTTATTTATTATTTAATTATACTCTTATTTCTCTTTATATTATAGTTAGTATAATATGTATTTTTAAAATTTACATGAAGGTATGCTTTATATAAAGGCTTTATAAAATGCTTGTTTTTAAAAAGGTTGAAAATAGCCCATATAAATACTTGAGGTAGAATCTATAAATCGTGTTGATTTATTCAGCATGGAGGGGAGAATACAGGCATTTATAATTCTAAAACATGTGACATAACAGATAACTTCTATATTTTAAATGATGTCCAAGAGAAATCCTAATAATTCTAGATGGAAGAGTCAAATTTACTGTAAGGAAGCTGGAAAATACCTAGAGGAAAGGATAGAACAGTGAACTTATTCACTTAGAAGACCTAGCTTATTTGTTTGTAATTATTGTCTTTTCAAAAGAAATTGTAATAAATATTTAATTCAGTAGTGTTACCTAATACTCTTTTTCTAATGTAAATTAATTCAACTTTGAAGTTGACATTGAAGATTTTCCATTTATCTAGTCCTTGCCTAAACTGGGTTCTAAACCAAAACTGGAATTCAGCCCAGCAATGGGAGCAGTTGCAGTTGTAGCTACCATCCAAATTTAATTAATTTCAATTAAATTTAATACAGTTCAATAAATGTTTACTAATGTGCCTTTTTGTATGGAATTCACTTTGTCTTCCAAATAGAGCCATCTCCAAAGCCAGAAATTTTTCTTAAAAATTTTCTAATTCTGGCACATTGATAGGCAGTCTAGTGCATGTCCATGGCAGAGGTTCAGCAGATAGACGTGGGCCAAAGCTTAGATATGTGACCCAGGTGTCTTTAGTCTATTTTCCAAGTCCTATCCGGTGAGCTAAAGGACATAGGTCAATAAGTTGCCTGTAGCACTGCTTGAGATATTTAAAGCCAAAAAGCAAATGTTTACAGATTTGGTTTAGCTCCCCCATACAAAAATCCAGAAGAGAAGACTGAAAATATTGTAATTTTTGGAATAGAAATTTATCACATTACCTTGGCAGTGCAAAAAAATGTTTAGGGAAACAAAATCAAGCTAACATCAAATCTTATGGCCTGAACAATGAGTGGATGTTATGTGTCTTCTGTAGGTAATAACAAATATTTTAATTCATTTAAAATGTTAGAATAAAGGAGTTGGGTACAAAATGCATGTCAAAGGATACCTATTTTGAACTTGAACAAAAGCCTGCAGGAGAAATGTGTGACATAAAGAGAGACTTGAACCCAGAAAGTACTGGTGTGATGACATTTGCAAAGGGGTGATATTCAAAATAGTTTACAACTAGTATGGTTCAGTCACTGACCACTAAATGTTTAATAATCAGACCGGATGCCACCTATCAACAAACAATAGGGCTTTGCTGGTGCAAGCTGCCCAAATACAAGTAATTACCCTGTAAAGGTTTCTGATTCTCTTGGCACCCTCCACAGTACAGGTAATCACTACAATTGTTCCATAACTTCTAAGCTTTACCATAAGGAATTGGAAATCTTCTTTAAGAAAATAACCAGTAGGGTGAATAAATTGAGTTTATTCATTATGTGTTAGATAAGTAATTTTGAAGGGTGTAAGGGCTTCTAGGCCCTGTCCTGAGAACTGGGGATGAAATGGTGAATTAAACAGACAAAAGCCCTGTTTCCATGGAAATTATTGTTTCCATCAGTTTATTAAATCAGCTCAAGTGAGAGAAATCTAGTTTCCTCCCTGGAGAAGGAAATGGCAACCTACTCCAGTAATCTTACCTCGAAAATCTCATGGATGGAGGAGCCTGGCAAGCTACAGTCCATGGGGTCGCAGAGTTGGACACGAATGAGTGACTTGGCTTTCACTTTTAAAAATTGAATTAAAATATTTTGGTATTAAATGTAGAAAACACATTAGAAATAGAGAATTGTATAACAAAAGTTTGTCAACTATTCAGCTTGACAAATCCTAACATTTGGTTTCTTCTTCAAGTTTCTTTTGTAGATAATTAAAATGACAAATTGGTAAGTTTTGACATATGCAAGCATTCTTGAAACCATCATTCAAGGAAATTAATGAATTCATCACCCTCAAAAGTTTTCTCATGACCTTTTGTAATCTATCTACATGTCACCCCCACCCCAAGCCATGCCCAGGCAACCACTGATTTGATTTCTGTCACTATAGATTCCTTTGAATTTTCTAGAATTTTCTATAAATGGAATCATATGGTATGTACTCTTTTTTCATCTGGATTTTTTTCACTCAGCATAATTAATTTATGATTTATACATGTTATGAGTATCAGAAATTCATTTTCATTTCTTTACTAAGTAGTATTCTGTGATATGGATATAGGAAAATTTGTTTATCCCTTTACCTATTGATGGACATTTGGACTTTTTCCAGTTTGGGGCTATCACATATGAAGCTGTGATAAACATTCACATTTGAGTCTCTGGGCATATACTTTCATTTCTCTTGGGCAAATATCAAGAGGTGGAATTAGGTAATATGGTAGATTCATTTTTAACTTTATCAGGAATGCCAAACTGAGTTTCTAAAGTGATTATACCATTTTACATTACTTCCCATTAGTGAAAAAAGTGTTCGTTCTACGTTAGTGAAGAAGAGTTCCAGTTGCTCCACATCCTTCCAATACTTGATATCATTAGATTTTTAAATCTTAGATATACTAAATTGTGTGTAGTGGTATCTAATTTTGCTTTTAATTTTTCAGTGATGTTGAGCACCTTTTAATGTGTGTGTTTGTTACCTGTATTTTCTTCTTTCATGAAGCGTCTAATCAATTGATTTGTCCATTTTTTTAATTGAGTCATTTGTCTTCTTACAGTTGAGTTTTAAGAGTCCTTTACATATGTATTCTAGCTACAAGGAAATAATAATAGAGTTCTACTCCTAGATAAACATCGTTCAAACTCCTAATTTAAGGAAATAATAAAGATTCTGCAGTTATTGAAGCAAAATTGGCCCTTGTCAAGAGAATAAAAAGTTAACTGATTTTAGATTTTTTTTTCTGTTCTATTAGATAATAGAAGAATTTGGAGGTCTATGAATAGACTGAGTTTTAAAAAAATAATTTCTTTTTTTGAATATATAATGCATTTAAGCTGTTGAAAATTCAAAAGTGGAAGAAAGGTTATAAAAGGAAAACCTCCTTTCACTCCTGTTCCTTGACTTTCCATTTAACTTCTCTACAGACAACCAGCTTTTATCAGGTTTCTGTATGTATCTTTCCAGTTAGATCTTATGCAAGTGTATGCAAATTCCATTTCACAAATTTCCATTCACAAAGTGAACACTGCATGTTGTTCTGAACCACATTTAACTGAACCATGAGACTCAGAGATTCTACATTATTTGGGTATTAAAGAATTCTTTAATGGGCAGACAGTATTCACTGGACAGTGTAATTAGCTGCCTCACTTGCTGTGTAATAAACCACTGAAACTCACTGAATAAAAAAAAATGAATAAATCACTGAAAACTCAGTGGCTTAAAACAATTCTTTATAAGCATAGCTTATGCATCTGTATGGTGGCTGAGGATTAGATGGTTTGGCTTGGACTTGGTTGGCAAACTTGGCTAAGCTGCGCTGGCTCACACTTCTGCAAATTGATTGGTGGGTTCTATATTACGTTCTTCCCAAGACCAGTGGAATAGCAGCCGAGGCAGTAGAAGCACAAGAGCAAGCAAGCCTAATCCATGCCTTTCAAGATACTGCGTCCATCACATCTGTCACCATGCTGTCAGCCAAGGCAAATCACATTCTAAAGCTGATGTACGACAATTTATTTCAACAACCTCCCATTAAGAGATTATTAGCTTTTCGCTATTACAACCAATGCAGCAATGACTAAATACACATATCATCTTTCATATATACTAGTATCTCTTTGAATAAATGCTAAGAAGTGAACTTTGAAATTAAAAGATGAGCTTTTGTAATTTTGATAGGTTTTGAGAAGCACTGTTTAGAGATTATTGTAACTGTATATTCCCATCAACAATATTGGGGCTATGTTATCATTTTTTATTTTTACCAATCTTGCACGTGAAAATGTTATTTTTGCATAGCTCTAACTTGTATTTTTTAATTATAAGTGAGGTTGACAATCTTTTTATATGTTTAAAAACAATTTATATTTCCTCCTGTTCATATCTTTTGCTCCTTTAGTTCCAATGGCTTTTTAATTTTTTTCAATTGATTGATATATCTTAAAGAAACTAATACTTAACCTATTAGGGCACTCACACCCCCTAAAAAAGCTCCTATACTTAAAAACAACAAGCAGAACCATAGTCTAACCAGTTCACCAGGGAGTCAGTGAAAGAGGGAGCTAAGAAAAGCCCTCTTTGTCAAAACAAATCTTAGAGATGTTTTTAAATGAGATGGTGTTAATTTAATATCTTACCTCAGGCTGCCATTGCCATAAAGCCATAGTGAAATGCCATAAGCTGAGTGACTTAAACATTTTTTCTCACAGTTCTAGAGCCTAGAAAAGTCCAAAATCTAGATATTGGCAGGGTGGGTTACAGTCTGAGGCCTCTTATCTTGGCTTGTAGGCAGCCATCACCTTACCTGGTACTCATACAACCTCTGTGTGTATGGCCAAGAGGGGAAGCTCTGGTGTTTCTTCTTCTTCTGGTAAGAATTCTAACCTCATGGGAGCCTCCCATTAATGACTTCATCTAACCCTAATGACCTCCAGGGGCCTCGCCTTCTAACACAAGCACATTGGGCTTCAACATATGAGTTAGGAAGTGGGTGGATGGAGCCACACAATATTCAATCTTTTATTTTAAACTTAGCTTTTTCAATAAACACAATAATTCATTCTAGTTATAAGACGGTATAAATGAATATATCTTCATATTTCTTTTCTTAACTAATTTAAAGTACAATTGTATATTTTGCTTGTAATTGTACTGTTGGACCAGAACATATAGAAATGTAATATATTTGACAATAACAACATCAAGAAGGTAGATGAGAGCAAAGCTGTGTTGTACTAAGGAAAGGACCCCTGATGGTAACTTGAATCCTTAGAACATACGTAGGGAACCAAAATCAGTAATTAGAACGTTTACTCTAACAAACTCTAATAAACTTGTTCCCATCTTTTCTCAGCCTGTTTAATACATATAAAACTATATAAGATAGTACTATTGGTGGATTAATAGCATATATACATGTGACATGTATAACAATCATAGTGGGAAAGGGGAAAGAGAGACTAACACTGCATGGAAGTAATGTTTCTATATCACACTGTAGTTAAGTATGTTTAAATCTGAAATAGATTCTGATAATATGTACATAGTAACCCCTAGAGCAATCACTAACAATAAGTTTAAAAATAGTGAAAAAGTAATCACAGTAATTAAAGTACTACCCTAGAAAATATTCACTTAATTCAAAATAGAGCAGTAGAGGGAACAGAAACAAAAAGACATTAGTTCAGTTCAGTTCAGTTGCTCAGTCATGTCCGACTCTTTTCGACCCCATGGACTGCAGCATGCCAGGCTTCCCTGTCCATCACCAACTCCTGGAGTTTACTCAAACTCATGTCCACTGAGTCAGTGATGCCATCCAACCATCTCATCCTCTGTCGTCCCCTTCTCCTCCCACCTTCAATCTTTCCCAGCATCAGGGTCTTTTCAAATGAGTCAGCTCTTCACATCAGGTGGCCAAAGTATTGGAGTTTCAGCTTCAACATCAGTCTTTCCAATGAATATTCAGGACTGATCTCCTTCAGAATGGACTGGTTGGATCTCCTTGCAGTCCAAGGGACTCTCAAGAGTCTTCTCCAACACCACAGTTCAAAAGCATCAATTCTTCAGTGCTCAACTTTCTTTATAGTCCAACTCTCACATCCAAACATGACTACTGGAAAAACCATAGCTTTGACTAGATGGACCTTTGTTGGCAAAGTAATGTCTCTGCTCTAGATGGACATTAAACAGTCATTACATTAGACAGTAGAAAATAAAAATTTTAATGAAAGACATAAATCCATCTATAATAATAATATTAAATGCAAATGGGTTAAATAATCCAATAAATAGGCAGAAATTGTCAAATTGGATAGGAAACATGACCCAACTATTTACTGTCTACAGAAGAAGCTTCTTAGGTTCCAAGATACAAATAGATTGAAAATAAAAGAATGGAAAAAGATAAAATCATGTAAACAGCAACCAAGGAAAGCTAGAGTGACTACAATAATATCAAATATAATAGACTTTAAAATGAAAAGAAAATGGTAGTAGAGATAAAGTGGGATATTTATAATGAAAGAGTTAAACTATCAGAATGTTATAATAACTATAGACCTATATGCCCTCAACATCAGAACTCTGAAATACATGAAATAAAAACAAACAGAAATGTAAGGAAAAATAGACAATTTGGCAAAAACAATTCATGAGTTCACTACCTTCCCCCATAATGGATAGAACATCAAAGTAGACTATCAACAAAGTAAATGGAAATCTTAAACATTATATGCAAAACAGTCTGATGGACATCTATAGAAAATTTCACCCAACAACATCAGAACACACATTTGTCTGAGTATGTGCTCAGGATAGACTATGCTGCTAAGTCATTTCAGTCGTGTCCGACTCTGTGTGATCCCACAGACAGCAGCCACCAGGCTCCCCCATCCCTGGGATTCTCCAGGCAAGAACATGGAGTGGGTTGCCATTTCCTTTTCCAATGCATGAAAGTGAAAAGTGAAAGGGAAGTGAAAGGGAAGTCACTCAGTCGTGTCCGACTCTTAGCGACCCCATGGACTTCAGCCTACCAGGCTCCTCCATCCATGGGATTTTCCAGGCAAAGTACTGGAGTGGGGTGCCATTGCCTTCTCCGAGGATAGACTATGCTAGGCTATAAAAAAATCCTCAGTAAATTTAAATGGATTGAAATTATAGAAAGTACTTATCTGATCACAGTGGAAATTAGAAATTAATAACAAAAAGAAATATGGGATATTAACAAATAATGAGGAATTTAACCAGTACACTACTAAATGACCAATGGGTCAAAGAGGAAGTCAAAAGAAAAATTAGAAAATATTTTAGGATGAATGAGTGAAAATGAAAATATAATATACTAAAATGTACAAGATGTAATTTAAGCCATTCTCATATGTATGCATGTTAGTCACTCAGTTCTGTCAAACTCTTTGCAACTCCATGGACTGTAGCCCACCAGGTTTCCCCTGTCTGTGGAATTCTCCAGGCAAGAATACTGGAGCGGGTTGCCATTCCCTTCTCCAGGTATCTCTTCCCAACACAGGGGTTGAACCTATGTCTGCATTGCAGGTGGATTCTTTACCACCTGAGCTACCAGGGAAGCTAAGAAATTCTTAGGGAGAAATTTATAGTTGTAAACACCTACTTGTGATCACATTACTTCATGGTAAATAGATGGAGAAACAATGGAAACAGTGACAGATTTTATTTTCTTGGGCTCCAAAATTACTGTAGATGGTAACTGCAGCCATGAAATTAAAAGACACTTGCTCCTTGGAAGAAAAGCTATGACAAACCTAGGCAGCATATTAAAAAGCAGAGACATCACTTTACCAACAAAGGTCTGTATAGTCAAAGCTATGGTTTTTCTAGTAGTCATGTATGGATGTGAGAGTTGGACCATAAAGAAGGCTGAGCACCGAAGAACTGATGCTTTTGAACTGTGGTGCTGGAAGAAACTCTTAAGAGTCCCAGGTACTGCAAAGAGATCCAACCAGTCAATCCTGAAGGAAATCAACCTTGCATATTCATTGGAAGGACTATTGCCGAAGCTGAAGTTCCAATACATTGGCCACCTGATATAAAGAGCAGATTCACTGGAAAAGACCCTGATGCTGGGAAAGATTGAGGGCAGGAGGAGAAGGGGATGACAGAGGATGAGATGGTTGGGTGGCATCAGTGACTTGGTGGACATGAGTTTGATCAAACTCCAGGAGATAGTGAAGGACAGGGAAGCCTAGTGTGCTGCAGTTCATGGGTTCACAAAGAGTCAGATACAACTTAGCGATTGAACAACAAACACCTGCATAGCGGGGGAAAAAAAGAAACAATCTCAAACAATGATTAAACATTTCACTTAAGATACTGGAGAAGGAAATGGCAACCCACTCCAGTGTTCTTGCCTGGAGAATCCCAAGGACAGAGGAGCCTGGTGGGCTTCCATCTATGGGGTTGCACAGAGTCGGACATGACTGAAGTGACTTAGCAGTAGCAGTAAGATACTGGGAGGACTTCTGCAGTGGCCCAGTGGCTAAGACATTGTGCTCCCAATCCAGGGAGCCTCGGTTTGATCCCTGGTCAGGGAACTAGTTCCCACATGCCACAACTAAGACCTGGCACAGCCAATTAAATAAAAATAAAATTTTTTTTTAAGATACTGGAAAAAGAGGATCAAATTAAACCCAAAGCAAGGATAAAGGAGAAATAATGATTAGAACTGAAATAAATGAAATGGATAAAATAATAAAGAAAATCAACAAAAGCTAGAGTTAGTTCTTCAAGGTCAACAGACTTGATAAAACTTTAAAAAGATTGCAATTACTAAAATCAGAAATGCAAGAGAGCACACTATCACCAACCTTACAAAAATACAAAGAATCATGAAAGAATGCTATGAATAAGAGTGTACCAATAAAAGAGGTAATTTAGATGAATTGAAAATTTTCTAAAAAGACACAAGTTGCTAAATCTGCCTCAAAAAGAAATAGAAAATCTGAATAGACTTCTAACATGTAAAGAGACTTCGTTAATAATCAAAAAACATTTCACAAGGGAAAGCCAATGACCAGGCAGCATCACAGGTAATTTATACCAAACACTAAAATAAGAGTTATAATTTTTCATAAATTTTTCCAAAAATAGAAAAGAAGGTAACATTTCTTTTTTTATTGCTGCTGCTGCTAAGTCGCTTCAGCCGTGTCCGACTCTGTGTGACCCCATAGACGGCAGTCCACCAGGCTCCCCTGTCCCTGGGATTCTCCAGGCAAGAACCCTGGAGTGGGTTGCCATTTCCTTCTCCAATGCATGAAAGTGAAAAATGAAAGTGAAGTCACTCAGTCGTGTCCAACTCTTAGAGACCCCATGGACGGCAGCCTCCCAGGCTCCTGCATCCATGGGATTTTCCAGGCAAGAGTACTGGAGTGGGGTGCCATTGCCTTCTTTTTTATTGAAGTGTTGTTGATTTGCAATGCTGTGTTAAGTGCACAGTAAAATGATTCAGTTATATATATATGTACACATACATACACACACACATACTGGTTTTCAGATTCTTTTCCATTATAGATTATAAGATATTGAATATAGTTCCCTGTGCTATACAGAAGGTCCTTGTTGTTTGCTTTCCTTATATATAGTAGTATGTGTAGTTAACCCCATATTCTTAATTTATCTTCCCCTTGCACCTTTCCCCTTTGGTAAGCACAAGTTTGTTTTCTATAACTGTTGGTCTGTTTCTGTTTTGAAAATAATTGCATTTGTATCACTGTTTTTGATTCCACATATAAGTGGTATCAGATGATACCCATCTTTTCCTGTGTGACTTTACTTGGTATGGCAATCTCTAGGTCCATCCATGCTGTGGCAGATAGCATTATTTCATTCATTTTCATGGCTGAGTAATATTCTGTTGTATATATACCACATCATCTTTATCCATTTATCTGCTGATGGACACAGGTTGCTTCCATGTCTTGGCTATTGCAAATAGTGCTGCATTGAACATTGGGGTGCTTGTGTGTTTTCAAAGAGTTTTCTTTAGATATATGCCCAGGATTGAGATTGCAGGATCATATGATTAGAGATTATATTTTTATGGAACCTTCATACTATTCTGCAAAGTGGCTGCATCAAGTCACATTCCCACCAACAGTGCAGGAGGAAACCCTCGTACATTGTTAGGTGGGAATGAGAATTGGTGCAGCCATTATGGAAAACAATATGGAGTTCCCTCAAAAACATTTTTAAATTAAAAAATTTGTTAAGCTTAAAAATTAAAATGATCCCACTGTTCTGCTTTTTTGTATATAGTTGAAGAAAATGAAATCAGTATCTCAAAGAGATTTCTACACTCCCATGATCATCGCAGCATAATTCACAAGTAGCCAAGATGTGAACAGTCTAACTGTTCAGCAGCATATAAATAAATAGAATGTGGTATATGTACACAAGGGACTACTATTTGCCATAAAATAAAAGTAAATTCTGCCATTTGTGACAACATAGATACACCTGGGGGGGCATATGCTAAGTGAAATAAGTGAGACAGAAAAAATAAATACCACATGGTGTTGCTTATATATGGAATAAAAAAGTTTGTATTTCATAGACCCACAGAGTAGAATGTTGGTTGCCAGAGTCTGAGAGTGGTGGAAATGAGATGTTATTCAAAGAGTACAAACTTACTGTTATAAGATGAATACATTATGAGGATCACAGCATGGTGAGTATGTGAATAGATCTTATAGACCACACATAAAAAAGTAATTATGCAAGTTGATGGATGTGTTAATTGATTGTGGTAATGATTTCATGACCTATGTATATAATCATCACATTGTATACTTTAAATATATATAATTTTATACCTCAATTATATCTCAATAAAGTTAGTGGGGAAATCTACAAAACGTTGCTGAAATAAGGAGATCCAAATAAGTGGATAGAAATCCCTTGCTCATAAAACTTAATAGTAAGATGACAGTATTCTACAGGTTGATCTGCACATTCAAAACAGTCCCTATTAAATTCTCATTCGAGATTTTTACAAACATTGACAAGTTGATCCTAAAAGTATTTTAAAAAATGCAAGAGACCCAGAATAGCCAAAATGATCTTGAGAAAGAACAAAGTTGGAGGACTCAGGCACCTGACAACTTCAAGTCGTATCGTGCAACTGCATTAATCAAGAGAGTGTGGTGATGCAGACACAGAAAACAGACCTGTAGTTGCCAAGGAGAGTGGGGAAGGGACAGTGGGAGTTTGGGATTAGCAGATACAAATATATACAGAACGGATGAACAACAAGGGTCCTGCTGTATAGCACCGGGAACTATATTCAATATCCTGTGATAAACCATAATTGAAAAGGACATAAAAAAGAATGTGTGTGTGCATCTGAATCACTTTGCTGTTCAGCAGAAATTAACACAACATTGTAAATCAACTATACTCCAATAAAAAGAAAAAGAGAGAGTGGTGATTTCATGAGGATAGATTTATAGATCAGTGAAATAGAACTGAGAGTCCGTATATAAACCCTCACCTTTAAGTTTGGTTGGTTTTTGACAAGGATGCCAAGACCATTCAAAGGGAAAGAATTGTCTTTCAACAGATGGTACTGGTACAATTAGATACCCACATGCAGATGAATTGAAGTTGGTTTCCCTCTTTACCTACATACAAAAAAATTTAACTCCAAATGGATCACAGAAGTAAATATAAGAGATTAAACTAAAAAACTCTTAGAAAAAAAAATAGGAATAAATCTTTGTATCATTGGGTTAGGGAAAGTCTTTTAGATATGACACCAAAAGCACCAACAGTATTAATAACAAAAAAAAATCTATCAAATTTCATCAAAACTAAACACTTTTATGATTCAAAGAACACTACCAAGAAATTGAGACAATAACTCCCAGAATGGAAGAAAATGTATATAAATCATGTATCTGATAACAGATTTATATCTGGAATATGCAAGGAACTCTTACAACTCAGCAACAAAAAGACAAACCTGCTTTTTAAATGGGCAAAATATCTGAATTGACATTCCTGGCAAGTGAAAAGTAAAAGTGAAGTCACTCAGCCATGTCCGGCTCTTAGCGACCCCACGGACTGCAGCCTACCAGGCTCCTCCGTCCATGGGATTTTCCAGACAAGAGTACCGGGAGGGGGGTGCCATTGCCTTCTCCGAAAGAAGATATACAGATAGCCAATAAGCCCTTGAGAAGAGGCTCAGTGTCATTGGCTATTAGGAAAATGCAAAATAAAAGCACAGTGAGATAATGCTTCCAGCCCACTGGGATGACTGTACTCAGAAAGACAAGTAATGACAAGCGTTGGTGAGGATTTAGAGAAACTGGAGCCCTTGGACACTGCTGGTGGGAACGTTAAATGATGCAGCTGCTGTGCAAAACAGTTTGGCAGCTCCTCAAAATGTTGAGTAAAAGGTTATCACGTGACTCAGCAATTGCACCCTTAGGTAAATATCCAAGAGAAAGGAATACATATGTCCCCATGAAAATTCATAAATGAATGTTCATAGCAGCGTTAGGCATACTAGCCAAAAAGTGTTTTCACATTTTGAACAGTGTTTGGACATTGTTCCCAAATCTTTAACAACTGGTAAATTATAAACAAATATTGTAGGAGTGTGAAAAGTGAAAGTCATATTTCTTTATAATAATGTCAATATTTTCATGGTACATTATTTGACAATAAACATGTCAATAAATGATATATTATTTGACAATAAAAATGAAAGACTAACACATGCTATAACATGAATGAATCATAAATATCATGCTATATTAAAAAGGTAGTCAAAAGGGGTCACATA
Source organism: Bos taurus (assembly GCF_002263795.3). NCBI lineage: Eukaryota > Metazoa > Chordata > Mammalia > Artiodactyla > Bovidae > Bos > Bos taurus. The sequence goes on along the minus strand of NC_037336.1, from coordinate 22,171,563 downwards.
TTGTATGATTCCATTTTTATGAAATATCAAGTGTAGGCATATCTATAGAGACAGAAAGTAGATGAGTGGTTGCCAAAAGCTAGAACTGGTAGTGGGGGAAATAGGGAGTGTCTGCTAATGCATACAGATTCCTTTGGGGAAGTGATGGAAATGTTCTAAAATTGATTTGATTTTGGTGATGGCTTCGTAACTCTGTGAGTATCCAAAAAAGTTAATTTAGTATTTTAAATAGATTATTTAGTATGTAAATTATATCTCAAAACTGTTAAAATAATACCAAATTTTTAATTAAAAAGAAACACCATTGGGCAAGTAAGTTTCAGACATAATAATGACCATAAATAAGAGAGTCCTGGGAGAAATTTGTGGAAGTGTAAAACTTCCAATCTCACAGATTAAAGGACCTGATGTGAATATAGGTGGATCTGGAAGGACCGAAGACATTTCATATAGAGAAGTAGAAATACATGTACAAAAACCAGTACTTCCAGTCTGTCTGTTTTCTAACTTACCCTTCACACTATCACAGGTGAGGTCTTTCGAAAGGCAAAATTCTGAGCAGTTCATTTCCTGCTCAATGCCCTAATTACTCTGCTCCTTACCTCCAGAGTAAGATAATGGACCTGTAGTATAATACTGAAGCCTCTCACACCACTTGCCTGAAACTACTCCTTGTATTCCATTCTCCTGCAATACCGTTCAGTTTCTGGTTCCCTAAACCTGGGATTTCTTTGGAAGGAATGGTGCTAAAGCTGAAACTCCAGTACTTTGGCCACCTCGTGCGAAGAGCTGACTCATTGGAAAAGACTCTGATGCTGGGAGGGATTGGGGGCAGGAGGAGAAGGGGACGACAGAGGATGAGATGGTTGGATGGCATCACTGACTCGATGGACATGAGTTTGAGTGAACTCTGGGAGTTGGTGATGGACAGGGAGGCCTGGCGTGCTGCGATTCATGGGGTCGCACGGAGTTGGACATGACTGAGTGACTGAACTGAATTGAAACCTGTCATATTTTTTTTTCTTTCTATTTTCTGAGCATTCAACACTCTGCTCAGAGGACTTTCCACACACACATTTTCTACACCTGCCTGGTAAACTCAGGTTTATTCTCTCATACTTGGCTTAACACCAGCTTCTTCTTGACACGTGTTGGCCTCAAATAGCATGTACTGACCCATCCTCTGCAATACCCAGCAAGTTATGACTCCTCATGTATGATAATTATTTGTTTACATGGTGGACTTTTACATCAGACTATAGTCCTTCCTTCTTTGTATCTTCAGTGTCAAGGAAAGCACTTATTGAAGGGCTGGATGGATGGATGAATTACAAACTAATTACAAGTTCTCAATCATCTACTTTAATCTTAGTGTAGTTTGAAGTACCTAAATGATCAATCTGATGGCTTCCTAACTAATAGGACTTTTAGAATAATTTTTTAAGTTTTCAGAAAAAGCTTTAGAGATTATATAAGATCGCTTTTCATGCAGACTGATCTTTCTCTTACTGTTTTTCCTAAAGGAAAACAAGTACTCCATGGGGGAAAAAAAATATTAAAAAATAATAATAGACTTCCCATGGTATACATTCACTATTGCAATATTCATTGTATCAAACAATGGAATTTAGCTTGATACTTCCATATTTGGGTGTTAGAAGTTTTTTTTAATAATTTTATTTATTTATTTATTTTTGGCTGCACTGGGTCTTCATTGCTTTCTGTGGGCTTTCTCTAGTGGCAGTGAGTGGGGGTGGCTATTCCTTGCTGCAGAGTGCAGGCTTCTCATTGCAATGGCTCCTCTTGAAGCAGAGCACAGGCTCTAAGCACACAGGCTTCAGGAGCTTCAGCTTACAGGCTCTAGGGAACAGACTCCATATTTGTGGTTCTCTGGACTTAGTTGCTTTTCGGTGTGTGGAATCTGCCCGAACCAGGGATTGAACCCATGTCCTCTGCATTGGCAGGCTGATTCTTATCCACTGCGCCACCAGGAAAGTCACTTATCAGGTTCACATAATGAAATATGAAATTGTAATTATATTTAATTAAATATAACTATGCATGAAAGTAAAAGTGTAAGTTGCTCAGTTGAGTCCAACTCTTTCTGACCCCATAGACTGTAGCCCACCAGGCTCCTCTGTCCATGGAATTCTCCAGACAGGAATACTGGAGTGGGTTGCCATTCCCTTGTCAAGGGGATCTTCCTGACCCAGGGATTGAAACCGGGTCTCCTTCATTGCAGGTGGACTCCTTACCATCTGAGCTGCAAGGTCCTCCCATAACCTTGTATGCTGCTGCTGCTGCTGCTGCTAAGTCGCTTCAGTCGTGTCCGACTCTGTGTAACCCCAGAGACAGCAGCCCACCAGGCTCCCCCGTCCCTGGGATTCTCCAGGCAATAACACTAGAGTGGGTTGCCATTTCCTTCTCCAATGCATGAAAGTGAAAAGTGAAAACGAAGTTGCACAGTCGTGTCCAACTCTTAGTGACCCCATGACTGCAGCTTACCAGGCTCCTCCGTCCATGGGATTTTCCAGGGAAGAGTACTGGAGTGGGTTGCCATTGCCTTCTCCGATATAATTATATGTAAATACTAATTTGGAGACTGTGACTGAAATGTGTTTTTAAAGACCTGTCTAATACATGCTGTATGTGGATAATGTAATGAATAGATGTTATCACAGGCAATTCATTATAACATTTTTTTTTTTAGTCTTTGGACAGAATGAAAAAATATACTTAGTGATCACAAGTTGTACCCAATATGAAAAATACTGAGTTCCTACTTATGTGAGCATGAAATATTATTTACTGTAATTCTCAATAGTTTTGCTGAACTTGGTTTTCTATTAAAATATCTGTTATAGACTCTTTCATGTGCATAATTTCATTAAAAAATTGACTTTTGGTTAAGAAAAAAAACACCTAACAGTTCTATTTTATGATAAAAGCTTTGTTGAGAAAAATGTTTTCATGGTCAAGAAAACTCAACAATAGTTTTGTCAATACAAATAACGCACAATTTTTATTTCCAGTGTTCCTTTTGTATACCTAAAAGTTTGTGGCTTAAAAGCAGACCACATGATGTTAGATTTTTTTATAATTAAGAATTAGAGAAGGACTTTGCTTTTCCTCTTGAGAACATTTTTAGAGACCAGTGCAGTTATCACTGAGTTAAAGGCCTATCTGGGACCTGTCTGTCTTCTCTAAGCCCAAGTCTGCTTATTATTAAACTCCAACTAGCGGGCTGGCAAGTGGGCCAGCAAGTAGGCCACATTTAATGAAATTTCCAGGACATTTGGGCTAGGCTTAGCTATTAATATTACCATAAGAAATAATAGATTGCTTGGTGCAGAAATAATTTTTCTATCTTAGAATTTTCACAGCTCATGGTATTTTTTTTTATGGATCTTATCACTTTCCACCTTGCTTTATGGTTGCTTATATGTAATGTTCACTCCTTCTAATGTATTGTAAGTAAGACACTGACTTTCACTCACCTTTTTATAACTCATACCACTTTTTACAGAGATTTGGCATATAGGAGTTACCTAATCAATGTCATTAGAATGTCAGATTATTCAATTAATTTTTCTTAAATTCAAGTATAGAATTGTGACAATGCCAAAAATGTGTTTAGAGAAAATTTTAGTTTCACCGTGATTATATACATCAATGACATAATATTGAAACATGTCCTATAGATCAACATATATGTAAATAAGGTATCATCATCTTCCTCTAGTTCATTTTCTTGAATAGTCAGCAGCTCCCTGCAACACTTCTTGTAAGAGGGCTCCTTGGTGTTTCAGCGCCCTCCAGAGGTCTCCAGAATATTCTGACACTTGTCCTTGAAGAGTATGCAGAAACCCACAGTTTTGCATTGGAAGCACAAAGGCTGCTGGAGCCTGTAACACCTGGCAGGCTCCCAAGAGACAGACGAGATACTCTTCTAAATGTGGAAAGGAAATATTGCATGTGTGCTAAGTAGCTTCAGTCGTGTCCAACTCTTTGCAAACCCATGGACTGCAGCCTGCCAGGCTCTTCTGTCCATGGGATTCTCCAGGCAGGAATACTAGAATTGCCGTGCCCTCCTCCAGGGAATCTTCCCAACCCAGGGATTGAACCTGTGTCTCTTTCTGTCTCCTGCATTGCAGGTGGGTTCTTTACCACCAACACCACCTGGGAAGCCCAAAAATGTTAAAGAAATTATACTTTACTGCTAATGTTTAATACATGATTGCCAAAATATGGTACTCAATACATCCTGAGGAAAGAAAGGAAGAAATAGATGCTGGCGCCCTCCTTTCTTAGTTTGCTTCATCAGAGTGTCCTAATCCTTTCAGTTTATCAGAGTGTCCTAATCCTGACCTTAATCCTGACCTTCACCAAATGGAGAAGGTTAGGGTTTGGACTTCCCTGGTGGTTCAGAGGGTAAAGCGTCTGCCTACAATGTGGGAGACCTGGGTTCAATCCCTGGGTCAGGAAGATCTCCTGGAGAAGGAAATGGCAACCCACTCCAGTATTCTTGCCTGGAAAATCCCATGGACAGAGGAACCTGGTAAACTACAGTCCACAGGGTCACAAAGAGTCGGACACGACTGAGCAACTTCACTTTCACCAGGTGTAGCAGAGACTGTAGGTACCATGCCCCATACCTGCCAGACCCACCTGAGTTCACCTTAGATGCAGTTGGCAGCCATCTAAAAACTTCCCACCTCTAGCACCACCAATGTCTCTCTTCTTCCTCCCGGTTCTCCAGCACCACAGGAGTTTGCTCTGCCAAAGATAGTGGCAACCCAGGAGTCAAGGGGATGGAAAGCAGCCAGGGACATCCATCAACCCTCGGGGACTGGAAGTTGGTGTCTAAGTGCCGCAGCCACAATGCATCCAGGCATGGGATTCTGAGGTATATCTCACCTGGCTTCTCTGAAGGTCACTATTGGGGTTGAGCCCAGAGCGGCATCATTATCACACCCTGTATCTCACTGCGTTGCTCCCTCCCTGTGCTTCCGAGGGTCAGCTCCCCAGAAAATGACTTGCACTTAGTCCTTCCCTTGAGGGAACCCAAGAAGTCAGGGAAATGAACGTATGTACTACATGCTATAGTTAACGAGCACTCATATAATGCATACCCCTTTTGAAAAGATTTTTCTTTTCTGTTGGATGTTATATTTTCATTGGCTGGCTGCAGTAGACTAGTTTCTATTTCTGAAAGATTCCCTTTTAATTTAGTTTTTAATTGGAGTATAATTGCATTACAATGTTGCATTTGTTTCTGCTGTACAACAATGGGAATCGGCTGTAAGTATACATATATCCCCTCTCTCTTGAGCCTCCCTTCCACCCCCATTCCACGCCTGTAGGTCATCACAAATCACAGAGCTGAGCTCCCTGTGCTCTACAGCGGCTTCCCACTTGTTGAAAAGATTTTGCAAGGAAATTTCATAATGAAAATACTGCTGATCTATAAAAGCCAGTGAACAAGAAAATGACATTACTGACACTTTCCTGAATCTAAGAAAAAGCTCTCTGTCAGCCAAATTGCAGTATAAAAATAATGACAGTCTAATCAGATCTAACAGGAAGTGGACAAAAAAATCAAAATTGTTAATGGAAAATAATAGGGATCTCAGTGTGATACACAGAAGCAGAACAAAGGGAAGCATAAGAAAGTACAATGGGCTTCCCTGGTGGCTCAGTGGTAAAGAATCCACCTGCCAAGCAGGAGACTTGGATTCAATCCCTGGGTTGGGAAATCCCCTGGAGTAGGAACTATGAACCCACTCCAGTGTTCTTGCCTGGGAAATCCCATGGACAGAGGAGCCTGGCGTCTACAGTTCATGAAGTCACAAAAGAGTTGGACATGACTTAGCAACTAAAACAAGGAAGAACAATGGCTAACAGCATGAATTTGAAGCCAGACTGTGATCTTACTCCAGCTCTGCCATTTATTAGCTGTATAAACTTGAGCAAGTCAGTTCCTCTCTCTGTTTCTGCATCTATAAAACAGGCATAATAATTGTACCTACTTCAGAATAAATTTGTGAAGATTAGCTAAGGTAATACAGCTAAAGTATTTCGAATCATGTCTGATGAAAGCAAGTTCTATGTAAATATTAGACAGTAGAATAATCTTCATGAAATGTTAAGTGTTGAATAGATATTCATCTATCCCTGGTGGCTCAGACAGTAAAGCGTCTGCCTGCAATGCGGGAGACCCAGGTTTCATCCCCTGGAAGATCTTCCAGGAAGATCCCCTGGAAAAGGAAATGGCAACCCACTCCAATACTCTTGCCTGGAAAATTCCATAGATGGAAGAGCCTGGTGAGCTACAGTCCATGGGGTTGCAAAGAGTCAGACATGAATGAGCAACTTCACTTTCACTTTTTTTCACTTTATCATTGAACAAGTGCCTGATAATCTATATCTGTGTACAAAATTGGGCTAGCTATTGTAGGGACTGCTATGAAGTACAACACACAATACTTGACCTCAAAAGGGATAATATAGGGTAAGAGTCTGAGTTAAAGCAGCAGGAATGGTAATGGAAATGAATGGACAAATTTTTAAATTAAAAACTCAGAATACACAGGATATAGTAACCAATTAAATGCAGGCGTGAAAAAGAAATAAATGTAAAAAAAAAAAGAAAACCTTTCCCCCATTCTTCAGCTTGTGTGTTAGATAATCTATGTTTTAAATGATGGAGGAAATGCAGAGGGAGAAACAGGCTTTAAAGGAAACATAATGAAATTTGACTTGTGTATTTCTAGTACCTGTAAGTACAGATGAACCTGGAGTTCAGGAGAAAGGGACAGTGGAATTTGAACTGAGCTGATCACTGAGAACATAGGAGTCATTGAGATCACCCAAGGGAGACATTGAAAAGAAGAAGGAAAATCCAACATTTTAGAGAGAATGGGAAGACAAATCAGAAAGTCAAATAGTTAGAAACGTAGAAGCAACAATTGTACATTATCATAGAAATGAAGGATGTAGAAAAGTCCAAAGTTCCAACAATGGCACCTGCTGTGGGAAGAAAGAGCAGAATGAAGACTGTACACCCGTGGATATGATGATTAGGCTATGATTGGTTGCAAGAAGTTGTTAGAGACAGTACACATTGTGCATTGCAACAGTGATAGAGACAGCATCTCCAGGAGGAAACTAGAGTTGCTCTGTTGCCACCCACTCTGTTGTCTGAGTGAGCAACACACAAACACCCTCTAAGCCTCTGTCTTCTCGTCTGTATCAACAGGGCTGCTGATGATACCTACTGCATTGGATGCTTGGAAGATTTAAACTGGATAATACATATAAGCTGCACAGTGCCTGGCACACATCATCCACTCAAGGAATATTAGCTATTGTTATTATTAATGATACTATTGCAGTCAGTTAGAGAGAAAATGGGAAGTTAGGACATAAGGGCTTCTCAAGAAGTCTACCATAAAGAAGAGGGACGTGAACCATTCACTAGAGTAGGAAATTGCACCAAGAAGGAATTTTTTTAAATTTTAGGATGGAGAGAGGCTTGTGCATGTTTTTAGGTGGAAGAGAAAGGGCCAGTAACTGAATAAAAATACTACTGTAAGAAGCGGAGAGTTCTTTACTTAGATAAGATTGTTTCATAATGGATAAATTTCACAAAGAGATAATATGACAAGTTCAATAAATCAATAACAGAAAGTAATACTTGAGTTGAAACAACGATGGGTGAATCTAATTTATGAAAGCACCTGCAATTTGTTGGCTGTTTTCAAGCAAAGTAAGTTATTTCCTCCATGGAGCGCTTTCAGTTTTTCAATTTGTAATTCTTTACTGCTTCTGAAATGAACATAAATTCTTGAAAGATGTGGCTGAGAGTCTGGGCAGGTCTACCTAGATCACCTCCTTCCAACAGTTTTTCTAATCATGTGAGACTTGAAAAGAGAGACAGACAAACACCTGTCTATCTCAACGAACCAGGCGGTCAATCCCCAAGTAGATCTCAGGTTTGGGAATTAGCATCAGTAAGACCCGGTGGAAAACAGTGACTACTTTGTTATCCATAAATATTCATCAAGGAAGTCAAATAGCCCCTGGTAGTAGATGGAGACCGGTAGACCCACATGATCAAAGAAGTGGGGAGAAGGGAAAACTGAGCAGAGTACAGAATACTTTGATCTCACTACACAGCTTGGTTCAAAAACAGGCGCTTCCAAAATTATTATGTTTTTAAAAATGTGATGAACCATTCTGACTGCCAGATGCCATTTTGAGCTTTACCAGAATCATCAACTTGTCATGCTGAAACTTTAGAAGAACTTAACAGCTACCTTTTCATGATCCATTTGACCCTGCACGCAAGTGAAGAAGATCCTTGTAACCCAGTTCCCTAGATCTCTCCAATCCCGGTAGTTCCTCTTTACAAAAGAGCTCTAGTCTCCTGGTCAGTGGAGAGAGTGATGGGGGCCGTGTAACTGGCCAGCCTTTTCTCTCTCATGACGACAGCGATAACACAGGACTCAGCTCACTTCAGTGAAAACGTTTTGACTGAATTCTCACTTTCTTCTTGGCCAACTAGTCTTATCAGGAAAAGAATCTAAAAGACCCATTCCGACTGAGTTGCTGATTTCTGATAATGGTTTATTATGATATCCCTTCAGGCTATTTACATTTGAGGAAGAGAAAGCTTTGATGCTGAAGGTAGGAATATAAGTACTTTGGAATGCTCTAGGGGAGACCTGTGAAGACTTAGGCCTCTTCCCAGCACTTTACCAATTATATCATATAAACAGCCTACTCTTAGCTCCAACGATTCTTGGCAGGTAACATGGCTGAGGATACTAAGAATAATAACCACATTACCAGAGTCCCAATCCTAAACCCTTTCTCGAAAGAAAAGCTTTCATGATTTAGGAAATAAAGGTAAATTACCTCCTTACTTTATGGGGCTCTCTTCATGGATTGGGAGAAGGCAATGGCACCCCACTCCAGTACTCTTGCCTGGAAAATCCCATGGACAGAGGAGCCTGGTAGGCTGCGTTCCATGGGGTCACTAAGAGTCGGACATGACTGAGTGACTTCACTTTCACGTTTCACTTTCATGCATTGGAGAAGGCAATGGCAACCCACTCCAGTGTTCTTGCCTGGAGAATCCCAGGGACGGGAGCCTGGTGGGCTGCCATCTATGGGGTCACGCAGAGTCGGACACGACTGAAGCGACTTAGCAGCAGCAGCAGCATGGATTAGCTGTGACAATTAAATGTATCTTGTACTGATTATTTAAAATATGTTGGTTAAAAATATGTATCCCCAACCATTATTCTGTTCTGAGAAAAGAAGAAAGAGGAAGAATGAGGTTCACAGAAACTGTACTCCATAAAAGTAAATCTTCAGGCTGCCTTTAGGAGATAGAGAATTTTCACTGATTAAAAATTTAGCATACGAAAGCACTGGGTAGATACTTATAAGTCAGGTAGTAACATCTGTGGAAAAGACAGTAAGCTAACTATTGTGGCAAATATAAAGGAGACAGTAAGAAACTACTAAATCCATGACGACAAGTGTGAGAAATAGACACTACCCAATGCAGCTGTGTGTGTCTGTGTGTGTGTTAGTGAGGATAGAGTGTGGATGAAGGGCATAATAAAGTAACCAAAGCAGGCAAAAACATGGAAATTCCTGTCTTTATATAGGGCAATTACTCTCATAAGTTTTTTTGTAATTTTCTTCTCATATCTACCTTAAAATATTAAATATTAAATTTTATTTTAAAAATTAAACATTAAAGTACTAAAAACTCAAACAACAAGATTCTACTATAGCTCAGGGATATAGTCAATATCATGTGATAAACCACAATGAAAAAGAATATATAAAAGAATATATATATGTGTGTGTGTGTGTGAATATACATATAAATCTGAATCACTTTGCAATACAGTAGAAATTAACATGGTGTTGTAAATCAAGTATACAACAATTTAAAAAAAAGAAAAAAAACCCTGAAAATTCAAGTGCAGCAGAGATCCAGAGAAAAGAAAGGAGGCTTGTCTGAAAGGTCACACAGCAGGGGGACAGTTAGGGAGAGAGATGGGGGAGAAGTCAGGACAAAGCTATGCCATTTAGCATCGTTATTGGCTTAAGCACCATTTTATTATACTCTCTGTTTGTGGAAACTTAAGGTTATTCAAGTCATAATAATTTCTTACTTGTTAATGTACAAAACATCTTATTTCAGTTTAAGTATCCACCACTCCTGTGCGTTTATCTCAGGATAGTCTCACATTTGTTTGAAATGACATATATAATTTATATATATATATATATATATATACACACACACACATACTATAGTATATGGTGTATATAGTTATATGTTAATATATAGTTATTAACATAACTATACTATACTATCGTGTTGTGAAATTCACTCAGTCATATCCTACTCTTTGCAACCCCATGGACAGTAGCCCGCCAGGCTCCTCTGTTCATGGAATTCTCCAGGCAAGGAATACTGGAGGGGGTAGCCACTCCCTTCTGCAGGAGATCTTCCAGACCCAGGGATTGAACTCAGGTCTCCTGTCTTGCAGACAGATTCTTTACCATCTGAGCCACCAGGGAAGCTCTATTATACTATAGTATACTATATATAATATATTATATGTTAATATAGCTGTAAGTTATAATAAGTTATGTTTTATAACTATATTAATATATATATATATAGTTATTTGCTTTGTGTTGTTTCTAATGACAAAGTTAAACACTGAAATGTTTGTCAGTAGAGAGCTAAATAAATAAATTCCCTGGCGGTCAAGTGATTAGGACTTGGTGCTTTCATTGCTATGGCCTGGGTTCAATCCCTGGTCAGGAAACTAAGATTCCACAAACCATGCTACATGGCCTAATGAATGAAATAAATGAAATTAAAAAAAAAATCATTGTCCAGCCATGCAGTTAAATACTATATACGTGTCAAATAGAATGAAGCATCTCTCCATTGATTTGGAAAGATCTAGGACTGTTGGAAAAAAGAGGTACAAACTGTGGTTTAAAACAATGGAAAGGTATTGTTCACAGTTCTGGATGCTACAAGTTCCAAAATCAAGGTGTTGGCAGGGCCCTGCTCCCTCTGAAACTTAGAAAATGGTGACTTGCCTGATCTTAGCTTCTGGTGATTATTTGTAGCAAAGCCCTGGCATGCCTCAGCTTGCAGCCACATCACTCCCTTGTCTGCCTCTGATGTCAGTCACCACATCACAGTGTCACCGTGCATGTACGTCCTCCTACTGTAAGGACACCAGTCACATTGGATTAAGGGCTAATCTACTCCACTGTGACCTCATCTTAACTTTATTTACATCTACAATGACTTTATTTCCAAATAAGGTCACTTTCTAAGATACTGGGGGTTAGGAGTTCAGCATGTCTTTTGGGGGACCCAATTCAATCTATAAAAATCTCCAAGATATGTTAGGTTTTTACCTGATTTTCTCAAAACAAGGTACAGAGCAGAGTATAGAACACCTTTGTGTAAAAGAAATGCATACATAGTGCTGCTCTCAGTTGCGTCCGACTCTATGACTCCATGGCCTACAGCCTGCCGGGCTCTTCTGTCCATGGAATCTTTCAGGCAAGAATACTGGAGTGGGTTGCCATGCCTTCCTCCAGGGAATCTTCCCGACCCAGGGATTGAACCTGGGTCTCTTATGCCTCTGCCTTGGCAGGCAGATTCTTTACCGCTAGTGTCACCTGGGAAGCCACCCCACTGTTATCCTCTGTTCATTTCTGCTTTTTCCCCCAATAACTCTTATCAAAGGTTCTCTGACACAGGCTTTATTTCACTCTGCATCATTTAGATCCTGTGGGAAGACAGTCAGTCCGATATTCCAGAGAGTTTCAAGGCGAGGTAATGCTGAGGGATTAAGATCTAGAATAGAGTTGGCATGGGAGGAAAAAAACCTCCTCCTCAGGATGAAAAGGAGGTCTTTTCCAGGTCCAAAATTAGGAAACCCACTGTTGACACATGGGTGGAGGAGCCTGGCAGTCTACAGTCCGTGGGGTTGCAAAGAGTCAGACTGAGCAGCTTCACTTTCACAATTGACAAAAAATGTTCTAATCTGTATTTTGATGCAATTTTCTCTGGAAGGAATAAATCGTATGCTGTCTAAATGCGATTGGTAAGAAATAAATTTGAGAAATACTTATCATGATCCCCCTCTAAAGGATTCACAATTCATATTAACATAGTTAAGACCCTAAGGAGTCCTTAATGTAAAGAAATTTGTTGAACTTAGAGTTTATAAAATGTTCTTGGCCCCACATGATTTTCTTAAAGTATTCTTGCAAATTTGAGATTCCAAGGAGCATAGTTTGGGAAAACTAACCATAAATATTTCTACATTTCATTCACCAAGAGTTTGGAGAGTCGTTTGGAAAAGGAAGCGTTTAAATAGAAATGAAGTCATCTGAGTGGATGAGATGGACTATTTCTGGGAGCATTTATTTGTTTAACAAACATTTATTGAACACAATCTAGAAGAATAAACTAGACTAAATATTTTTTCATAAAACATAAGGATTTTATAGACTCCTTTATTAATATTTTGTTTTAAAAATTTGTAGACATTTTCTGGTATATTCTCCTTTACAGAATATTCAGTTTGATTAATCCACACACTAGCCTCATTTATTGTCTCAGAATGTACCAGATTATGAGGACATGGAAGCATTTATGTTTCAAATGTACAGTATAGCAAATGTTTAGTTTTAGAATGTGTGCATGTGTGCTAAGTCGCTTGAGTCGTGTCGTACCCTTTTCAGCCCTATGGACTGTAGTCCAATAGACTCCTCTGTATATGAAATTCTCCAGGCAAGAATACTGGAGTGGGTTGCCATTTCCTCCTCCAGGAGCTCTTCCCAACCCAGGGATCAAACCCAGGTCTCCTACATCTCCTGCATTGGCAGGCAGGTTCTTTACCACTAGCACCACCTGACTTACTTGAATGAATAAAATACAACAGTAGTGTTAATGACAAATATAAGTTATCTGAGGTCAGAATAAGACTTTCGATTAAACACAGCAAATTGAGCCTGTTTATTTCTGTACTCTCCTAAAGCTCCTCATCAATGGCAGCAGTGGAATGAAAAAAGGAATAAACCCACTATGACAAAGAGAACAAGGTAGGTAATAATAGCAGCCAAGAGACAGCCATGTGGTTCTAGAAGGTGGAAAGTACACGACTGAATGGTGAGATTTAGCTCTGCAGAGAAACAGAAGCCCAAATGCCTGCAGTGAGAGATGCCCCCCCGCCCGCACCCCACCAATAAGAAGTGGACCAGCTGAACCATAAATACCTTGAAGCTCCAAGATACGAAGACACTGGTTATCCCTGAAGAACCAGGGTGCGGGATGGAGCTAAAAAGAATCAGTTGAACGACAGTAAGTGACAATAAGACTCCAGATGCCCTCTGCAGCCAGTAACATCAGGCATATCCCTCCAGCATCTGGGAGAAGGCAGGATGCAGATCCAGCCTGATCCTGAGGCTACTAAAGCCTAGGCCTGGGGCTGCCCACACCCGGGTCCCTTCCAAGGCCTTCTATGTAATTGTGCTTCATAATTTTATATTTGTCCAGAAGAGGGTCCTCCAAATAATGTAAGCTTGAGACCCCACAAAACCTACATCCATCCTAGAGAGGGTGGAGAGATTGAACCCAGGAGACACCATTTTAGAAACAAGGGTTCAGTACAAGTAGCTCAGTCATGTCCGACTCTTTGCGACCCCATGGACTACAGCATGCCAGGTTCCCTGTCCATCACCAACTCCCAGAGCCTACTCAAACTCATGTCCATAGCATCAGTGATGCCATCCAACCATCTTATCCCCTGTTGTCCCCTTCTCCTCCTGCCTTCAATCTTTCCCAGCATCAGGGTCTTTTCCAGTGAGTTGGTTCTTCACATCAGGTGGCCAAAGTATTGGAGTTTCAGCTTCAGCATCAGTCCTTCCAATGAATAGTCAGGACTGGTCTCCTTTAGGATGGACTGGTTGAATCTCCTTGCAGTCCAAGGGACTCTCAAGAGTCTTCTCCAACACCACAGTTCAAAAGCATCAATTTTTTGGCACTCAGCTTTCTTTATAATCCAATTCTCACATCCAAGGGGGACTTTTTTTTTTTTTGAACTATAGTTGATTTACTGTGTTTTAGATATACAACAAAGTGATTCAGTTATGCATATACATATATATATTTTTCATTCTCTTTCAGATTCTTTTCTCTTATAGTTTATTACAAGATATTGAGTATAGTTCCCTGTGCTACACAGTAGAGCCTTGTTGTTTATCTACTTTATAAGTAGTATATGTATGTTAATCTCAGACTCCTAATTTATCCCTTCTCACCCTTTCCCTTTTGGTAACTGTAAGCTTGTTTTCTATGTTTGTGAATTTGTTAATATTTCTGTTTTGTAAATGAGTTCATTTGTATCATTTTGTAAGATTCCACATAAAAGTGATATTATATGGTATTTGTCTTTCTCAGACTTACTTTACTTGTTATAATGATCTCTAGGTTCATCCTTGTTGTTGCCAATGGTATTATTTAATTCTTTTTATTGCAGAGTAATGTTAATATTCCATTGTATATGTGTACCACATCTTCTTTATCCACTCATCTATCAATGGATATTCAGGTTGCTTCCATGTCTTGTCTATTGTAAATAGCTTTGCAATGACTTTGGGGTGTGTATATCTTTTCAAATTAGAGTTTTCATCTTTTCTGGGTATATTCCCAGGAATGGGATTGCTGGATCTAGTTTTAGCTTTGTAAGGAACCTCCATATTATTTTTCCATTGTAGCTGCACCAATTTACATTCCCACCAACAGTGTCAGAGGGTTCCGTTTTCTCCACACCCTCTTCAGCATTTATTATTTGTAGACTTTTTGATGGCAGCCATTCTGACCAGTGTGAAGTGATACCTCATTGTAGTTTTGATTTGCATTTCTCTGATCATTAACAATATTGAGCATCTTTTCATGTATCTATTGGCCAGCAGTATGTCTTCTTTGCAAAATGTCTACTTAGGTCTACTGCCAGTTTTTCAGTTGGATTGTTTGATTTTTTGATATTGAACTGCATGAGCTATTTGTTTACTTTGGAAATGAATCCCTTGTCAGTTGCATCACTTGCAAGTATTTTCTCCCAATCTGTAGATTGTCTTTTTGTTTTGTTTATGGTTTCCCTTACTATGCAAAAGTTTTTAAGTTTAATTAGGTCCCATGTGTTAAAAGCAAGAGGATTGTGCGAGAATCTACATGAAAAACATTTCCCTTCCTTTCCTGCCACATCTTAGCTCCCAGAACACTATAGCCACACTATACTCCCAGGCAAGAGACTAGAAAACACTGACCAGCTCAAAGCCAAAGATCTACAGAAACTGACATTTACAGGGGCCCACCTGTCTCTTCAGGGGATTCAACTCTGACCCAGTCTCCCTACAACAAAGCTCACTGGTTGACAAGTCCTAGAGCTTAACAGCCTTACTTTTAGTATGAATAGACATTCAAGAATCACCAAAGAAAAGCCTTCAACAAAATAGAAAAAAAAAAGCAACAAGAAATTTTAACAATAAAAATAAACCTTTTAAGAAATATCTTCAGGAAGAAAAGACAAAATACTAAATTCATTTAAAAACTTTATATGCACTTAGTCACTTCAGTAGTGTCCTACTCTTTGAGACCCTATAGACTATAGCCTGCCAGGCTCCTCTGTCCTTGGGATTCTTTAGGCATGAATACTGGAACAGGTGGCTATGCCCTCCTCCAGGGGCTCTTCCCAACCCAGGGGTGGAATCCTTGTCTCCTACATCTCCCCCATTGCAGGCAGATTTTTTACCCACTGAGCCACCTGGAAAGTTCAAAAGCTTTACACACACACACACACACACACATATATATATAATATACTATGCATACATATATAATACATATATAGTATACAAAAGGGTAGGGCTTCCCGGGTGGCTCAGATGGTAAAGAATCTGTCTGCAATCCAGGAGACCCAGGTTTGATCCCTGGGTGGGGAAGATCTCCTGGAGAAGGAAATGGCAACCCACTCCAGGATTCTTGCCTGGGAAATCCCACGGACAGGGTAGTCTGATGGGCTACAGTCCATGGGGTCACAGAGTCGGACATGACTGAGCAACTAACACACACACACATGTAAGTGTTTCCCTGGTGGCTCAGACATAAAAGAATCTGTCTGCAATGCAGGAGACCCAGTTTCGATCTCTGAGTTGGAAAGATCCTCTGAAGAAGGGAATGGCTACCCACTCTAGTATTCTTGCCTGATGAATCCCATGGACAGAGGAGCCTAGCGGGTCACCGTCCATGGGGTTGCAAAGAGTCGGATTCGACTGAGTGGTGAACACACACAAGCACATATAGTATACATCCATGCATACTATATATACATAAATATACATATGTGTGTATTATATATATACACACATACATACACACATTCAAAAAATATGACAAAAATACTGAATATTTAAAATATGATTGCTGGTGGATTGAAATATAACATTGAGGAAATTTGATTGATAATAAGGATTCCAGGAAAAAAGTGTGAAGAAAGTGAAAGGAAATTACAAAAGAAATAATACAAGCAGATATCCCAACTGTGAAAGTTTGAGTTTCCAAATTAAAATAGTCTACTAAATAACCAGTGCAATAAAGAAATAAGTTAATAGTAATAACATAATAAGAATGGCTAGTGTTTACAGAGAGCGTTTGTGCCCAGTATGGTTCTATACATTTTGAAGTATTCCTCTTATCCTCCCCAAGACCCTGTGATAGGGATACTAGTATTAACCTCATTTTACAGCCAAGAGAGGCATAGAAAAGTTGAGCACCTTGCAAAGTAGAGAGGTAGTTAAGTGACAGACCCAGCAGTTTGGCTCTAAAATCTGTGCTCCTAATCACCACACATTTTTGCCTCTCCAGAAAAAGAAAAAAAAAATCTTGCCAAAACCCCAATTATTCTGAAATTTTAGAACCCTAATTCTTCCAGGTCACACACCCAGGACTGGGAACAAGAACGTCATCAGAATTCTCAATAGCACTCGATGCACAGCAATCATTCCTGATTTCCAAGGAAAAATCATTTCCTGCCTAGAGTTCTATACCAGGCTCTCGGCAAGGAGCAGAGCGGAAGAGAAGCATGTCAATCATATAAGGCTGCAGACATTCACTTCCTGTGCACTGTTACCAGAAGCTACCAGAAGGCTAAAGAACGAGGAGGATGTGGTGTCCAGGAAAGGAGACGATGTACCGAAGAGCAGATCAGAGGGAGATCCTGGAAGGTGATAAAGGAGACCCCAGGGTGACAGCTGTGCTACAGGCCTGGAAAGCTCCCAGACAGCGCTGGAGAAAGAGGACCTGAGTCTCAGAAGGGACCCAGAGGAAGAGGAGGAGGAGGAAGAGAAACTGAGAGATTAGCTGTAGTACTGGATCATCTCGAGAGACATTTTCTAGTCCTGGCAGCATGTTTAGGAATAAATTCATTCTCGGTACCTGAAAAACTAAGGAAATGCAATAACAAGGCCCTTTCAGACTCAGAGAAAATAGTTATACAATAAGTGAAAGTTAATCATAATATAATTTATGCTGCAGTGCTGAGTAATACTTATCTGGTTATACCCATGCAAGCATCAAACATTTTATTAGAACTATATTGGGTGAGTGGAGGAAGGGAACATGTATTCTTTCCTCTGCTTAATTTTTTTCGTGTCATGGATCACTTTCTGGAATTCTCCAATTATTTGGCTACTTGTCTGTTTTTTATTTTTTCACACCAGAATGAATGTAAGTTCCTAGGGATGGGGACTTGGTCTTATCCATTGATATATCCCCAAATATTTCCAGAAAGGATGGGAGCAAGGCATGTTTAATTGAAATAAATCCCTATCCTTCAGATAGAAAATCAACAGGCAATGTCTAATATTGGGAAATCTTAAAATAACAGTATATAAGCATATATACTGTTATTTTAAGCATATCATATCAAATAATACCAGTAGAAACCTGTAAGATACTTGAAAACAATTTCTTCTGGGGAGCAGCAATTGGGAACACAAAGGGATAAAGCAGGAGAAAGCTGTCTCCATTATAAGCTTTGTAATATTTTCTGGTTCTTAAATTATTAAATATATTACTTTGGTAAACAATAATTAAACCTTGAAGAGAGAGAAAATAAATGGATAGTATAACAGTATGTATAGTAAAGTTTCATTTTACATTTGAAACATTTTGTAATAGTGTTTTAGAATGACTTACTTCACAATATTATGTAGAATGGATTGAGTGAGGTAAGAGATTAGAGGAAAGAAAACTAGGAAGGCTTTGGGATGGTTAAGATGATAGGTGATGAGACCCTGAACTAGGTGGTACCTCTGAAATAGGAGTAGTGACATAGTAGAACATATTTTGGAGGTTTAAAAAGTATTTTAAAAGATATCCAGGAATGACCACATATTCCATGGCCATCATCTATAGTCATTCTCAACTAATTTTTCAGGACTTTGGAAATAGTGAGTGCAATGCTTATAAATTAAACACTTAAAAGTAATCAAGATTTACCCTGATTTGTACCAATATTCCTTTCAGGACATTTTTGTAGTTCTATTGTCCATGATAAGCAAAGTATTTACAATTGTTTGACACACAGGCTAACTTTCAAAGCATGAGATAGAATTGCAGTATCCATATTGTATGATTACTTACAGTTACACAAGTTTAGGACTCACTAGCTTTCAGGAGTCAGCATCCTCTGATTTTAAGAAATCATCTGCCATATTCCTGATAAAGATCTCAAGTTATTTCTCAGCCCTTTGGAATACCAAAACACCCTGTTTTTCCTACTCTATAATCATTTACATTATTCTGCCTTGTATAATTTTGAATTGTTTTCATCCCTCTTATGATGAAGTCATTTGGACCAGTTTTTATACCATAGACATGTGTGCACTCAATATGGATTTTTTTTAGTTGAATTGAGTATTCGCCATTTGTAAGTGCTTTTAGAAAGCACTTGGTATTTAGTTTGCTGAAGTTCCAATACTTTGATCACCTGATGGGAAGAGCAGACTCATTGGAAAAGACCTTGATGCTGGGAAAGATTGAAGGCAAAAGGAGAAGAGGATGGCAGAGAATGAGATGGTTAGATAGCACCACCGACTCAATGGACGTTAGTTTGAGCAATCTCCGGGAGATAGTGGAGGACGGAGGAGCCTGGCATGCTGCAGTCCATGGGGTCACAAAGAGTAGGACACAACTTAGCAAGTAAAGAAGAGGAGAGGAACTCAGTTTCCTCACTAAATAAGGAATTAAACTAGATTCATTGTTTTTACCCCTCTTGCATGTTAGAAACATCTTGTGACTTAGAAAACTTCTGATGTGCAAGTCCAAAAAAAAAAAATCTGGGTAATTTTTTTTAATTCCCCTGTTGCTTCTAACAGAGATTGAGAGCTCCTGAGTTCAATTATGAAAACTGAGTTTGATTCCCAAACCTAGTTAGGAAGCACTAAGAAGCAATTCTAAAAGTGCCTCCCTTCCAGCCCCAAACTCTGATTATGACCAAGGGCACTCAGACCACTGCTGTTGATTTTTCTCATACAGTGAATTTGATTTAACAAGTTACAGAAGCAAAGAGTTTGCAGTGGGTGATCCACTTAGAGAAAAATGTTAAGTTTGGGCTTGTGTACAAGGAATTGGGGTTTCCCTGGTGGCTCAGTGATAAAGAATTCTCGTGCAATGCAGAAGATGCAGGTTGGATCCCTGGGTGGGGAAGATCCCCTGGAGAAGGAAATGGCAGCCCACTCCAGTATTCTTGCCTGGAGAATCCCATGGACAGAGAAGCCTGGTGGGCTACAGTCCATAGGATCACAAAGAGTCAAACACAACTTACCAATTAAACAACAACAACAAGGAATTACAAAGTTGTAGGAAAAGTGTAACTCTCCTTTATCTCTACCCTCCCCTATGACATGCTTCTCTGTCAATACTGGGCTTAATTTCTGCCTGGAATGGAGTTTTGGGATTTGAGCCATTTGACACCTACAAACTAGTTCCAAACCCCTAGGGAAACATGGAATAACGTCTCCAGTTCAGTTCAGTTCAGTCGCTCAATCGTGTCTGACTTTTTCTTTTTTTAATTCAGTTAATTGATCAGTGGCTCTGCTGGGTCTTCGTTATCGCGCATGGGCTTTCTCTAGTTGAGGCAAGTGAGGGCTACTCTCTAGTTGCGGTTTGTGGGCTACTCACTGGGGTGGCTTTTCTTGTTGCGGACTCCAGGGCATGGGCTTCAGTAGTTGTGGTGCTTGGGCTTAGTTGCTCCGCCGCATGTGGGATCTTCCTGGACCACGGATCACGTCTCCTGCATTGGCAGGATTCTTAACCACTGGATCACTCAGGAAGTCCCACTATCATGCTTTATGCAGTGCTATGCTTGCAAAAGATAAGCATTGGTCTCATTTAATGGTAAGCATTGTCACAGTTTCCTCCTCATACCACATGTTGTAGTATCCCTAATACTAGTTTCACTATGAGTTACTAAAGACCAATGTTTATTTAATCGTACAATATAAACTCATGGAAGCTTCATGACAGTCAGATAGGCTGGGAAAGCCTGACTTGGCATATGAGCAAACCAAAATTAAAACTTGTAATAGCCAAGCCATGGTCTTTCTGTCACCTGGACAGAAAGTGTTCCTTCTGTTCTAGTGTATCCCACTGTCTCTTTTGTGGAGAGTGGAAACTTTCCTTCCTTCAAGAACGTCAGATTTGTGGGGTTTCCCTGGTGGTCCAGTGGTTAAGAATATGCCTGCCTATGCAGGAGACATAGGTTCAATCCCTGGTCCAGGAAGATTCCATGTGCCTCGGGGCAGCTAAGCCCATGTGCCACAACTACTGAAGCCCGAGTGATGCGCGGCAATGAAGACCAGCGCACCTGAAATACATTAATTATTTAATTTTAAAAATGAACATTAAAAAAAAAGAAAGTCAGATTTCAAGTTCTGAATGTGCAGTTTACTTACTGATGAACCCTTGCCCTTGAAGAAGAATGTCTGGGGTGCTAGATGTTCCAAGCAACTGAGGCAAATGCAATTTGTATAATAAATTTCTATGTTACTTAGGTTTGTCTTTTTTCCACGTGGACATCACTGTGTTTAAAAACTACAAATTTCCTATGAAACTGCTTAACAGCAGAACTGTGAGTTTGATTTTTATTTTATCAACATGGAGAAGTGTTTGACTTGCTAAAGTCAAAGGTTTGTTTTTCCATGTTGATATCGTTGGTGCTTAATACCTGGTTCTTGAAAATAATGATGTCATTTGTGTTAGCAGTCATGACACATACACCATGCTCATCCTGTGTTCCATTTGACCTTGCGGTGCTGAAAAAACAGAAAGATTTTATGGGGGAAAAAAGAACAAAAGGAGACTGAAATGGTTATACAGAGGGGTCTAATTACAGGTATTTGAAGCATAAAATCATTGTTTAGAATCTCTTTGCAGAGAAAAGCTTGTCCTCTACCAGCTGTATTTTTTCTGTGCTCTTTTCTGCTTTTGTGGAAGTCAGCTTCTTTGTTAGCCTTCCAGTGTTTAAATAGACTGGAGCTATATTTTGAGAGACAATTAGAAAAACTCTTGAGTGCTACCAAAGGTTGCAAAAGACAAAAGAACTTTTCCAACTAATCATCCTAGTTTTACTTCATTTTATTTATTTTTTTATTGGAGTATTGTTGGTTTACATTGCTATGTCAGTTTCTGCTGTAAAGCTAAGTGAATTTGCCATACATATACATATGTTTGGATTTCCTTCCCGTTTAGGTCACCACAGAGCACAGTAGGGTTCCCTGTGCTATAGGGAAGGCTCTCGTTAGTTATCTGTTTAATACAGTAGTAATTTTACTTCATTTTAGAATGGGAGATGGAAGAAGAGAAGACCTGAATGGGGAATGGTGACCCTATTTCTAGCCCTGATTCTGCCACAAATGTGATGTAAACCCTTGGGCATATCACCTAACTTCCCAGAGCCTGTATCTCCTGTGTGTGAAATGAAGGTGTGAGGCCAGACTTGTTCTTCCTTCCCAGCCTGCATAGCCCATGCTATGTCTCTACAGGTCTCAGGTTTAATCTTCTTTCTACAATGAGCATATCTGAAATCTCAAATTCTATGTGGATCCTCGCCTGAGACATTTTGCTGCCACTAACACCGTTTTTTTAAATTGTGATCCTCAAGCTTCCTTTTAACAGAATCATCTGGAATGCTTATTTAAAATGCAGAATCTTGGGAATACCCTGATGTTCCATTGGCTAGGACTCAGCACTCTTACTGCCAGGGCCCAGGTTCGATCCCTGGTTGAGGAACTAAGATCCTGCAAGCTGATCAGCAAAACAAACAAACAGCGAAACCAGAATCTTGAGCTTTGACCTAAGTTTCTTCAATCAAAATCTTGAGGATAGGAACTAATATATAAGCAGAGTGATCATAGTTAACAGTATTGTAAAGTTCTCACCACACACAAGATACACACACACACACACACAATGATAGTACTATGTGGTGTTAACTACCTGATTACAATAATCATTTTACAAGATATGTATGTGTGTGTGTGTGTGTGTATATATATATATATATATATATGTAAAATAATTACCTTGTACACCTTAAACTTATACAATCTTATATGTCAATTATATATCATTAAAGCTGGGGGAAATAATAGTCCTAAAAAGTCTGTGTAATGGGAGGAGGGATTCAGGAATGTGTCTAGTTGGCTCTGAGGGGATCCCTATCTTCTCTCAAGTTTGTAAATGATTGCAAATCCAGGAATAAACTGTCAAAGAAGGGAGGGAAGGGTGACAGTAGAAATTGGTCATTGCTACCTAGCTTTGGATGCGGCGGAAACAGGTTGGGAGGGAAGAAGGGTGCAATCGGGTGGTGAGGATGCCCCTGGAGGATGCATCTCTCTGCTGTCATTGTCACCTGTTTTCGTGCTTGAATGGACTGAAGTCAAGCACTGGCTATGAGAACTATTAATGTAAAACTACCCCACAGCTACAGCATCACCGTGGGTACAATGGGACCCTAGCTTACGTTTTCCATGATATACAAAACCGGACGAGTAGGTTGAGGTTCCGTTTTACGAATGAAGAAATGCCCTTCCTCAAGAAGCCGAGAGAAAGCAGGTAAATGGTGACTATTTCAGATTTCTGAAGATATTTTTTTATGAGTGGAAATAAACCCTTTGGTGAATCAAAATATATTCATTTCATGCTGTGGATTTTGCTCAAATTTTCTTTATCCTGGTTTGGGGACTGTTATTCAGAGTATGTAGGTGAGATTATTTGTGAGAATACATGGAAAACCCATACTTGGTCAGCGTGATTTCCTACCATGGGTTGACAGTTCTTTAATGATTATTTCTGTAGGTTCTGTGACAACGTTGTCTTTTTAGCACAAATACAAATACATACAAATTAAAAAAAGAAGGGAAAATTTCATCAGTCAATGTTTTAACTTCAGACAAGTTTGAGATCAAGCCTCAAAGATTGCTAAATCAGGTATTCCATGCGCAAGTAACCTTGATATGCCTAACATTGGGTGAAGTTCAAAGCTCCATATCACTTGAGTGAAGAGTCGATCAGAGGGAGGAGCTTCTTTGGCTTAGAAGGATCTTTCAAGAACTACGGACGTGTGAGTACCCCCAGCACAGGGTAGCATTGCATGGGAAAGCCCAGCAACCTCAAAGAACCTAAAGAAGACTTTTGATGAGGAGTGGCAACAACACAATAGCAGCACTCTGGCTTTGCACTGGTTGAAGAGTGAATCTCTACACTTGGGGTAAGCAGGCTCCTGGGGTGAACTCATGCCCACTCAAGTTCAAGTGTCATCTTGGTGGAAAAGAGAAGTATAGGGGAGGGAACTTTCCTGGTGGTCCAGTGGTTAAGAATCTTCCCTGCAATGCAGGGGACTTGGGTTTGAACCCTGGTCAGGGAACTAAGATCCCACATGCCAGGGGGAAACAGCCCACATGCTGCAACTAGAGAGAAGCCTGCTCACCAAAATGAAGAGCCTGCCAGCCCCAGTGAAAGATCCCACATGCGGCAGTGAAGACCTCATGTGCTGCAACTGAGACCAGAACACAGCCAAATTTTTTTTTTGTTTTTTGTTTTTCATTTTTAAATTATTTATTTTAATTGGAAGCTAATTACTTTACAATATTGTGGTGGTTTTTGCCATGCCCATTGACATGAATCAGCCATGGGTGTACATGTGTCCTCCATCCTGAACCCCCCTCCCACCTCCCTCCCCATCCCATCCCTCATGGTCGTCCCAGTGCACCAGCCCTGAGCACCCTGTCTCATGCATCGAACCTGGACTGGTGATCTATTTCACATGTGGTAATATACATGTTTCAATGCTATTCTCTTAAATCATCCCACCCTCACCTTCTCCCACAGAGTCCAAAAGTCTGTTCTTTACATCTGTGTCTCTTTTGTTGTCTCACATATAGGGTCATCGTTACCATCTTTCTAAATTCCATATATATGTGTTAATATACTGTATATTGGTGTTTTTCTTTCTGACTTACTTTACTCTGTATAATAGGCTCCAGTTTCATTCACCTCATTAGAACAGGAACACAGCCAAATTGGTCAATCAGTTGTATCTGACTCTTTGTGACCCCATGGACTGCAGCACACCAGGCTTCCCTATCCTTCACTGTCTCCTGGAATTTGCTCACACTTGTGTCCGTTGAGTAAATGATGTTATCCAACATCTCATCCTCTGTCTCCCCCTTCTCCTCCTGCCTCCAGTCTTTCCCAGCATCAGGGTCTTTTCCAGTGAATCGATTTTTCATATCAGGTGGCCAAAGTATTGGAGCTTCAACTTCAGCATCAATCCTTCCAATGAATATTCAGGACTGATTTCCTTTAGGATTGACTTGCAGTCCAAGGGACTCTCAAGAGTCTTCTCCAGCACCACAGTTTGAAATCATCAATTCATCAATGCTCAGCCTTCCTTATGGTCCAAGTATCATATCCATATGTGACTACTGGAAAAACCATAGCTTTGACTATACAGACTTTTGTTGGCAAAGTGATATTTCTGCTTTTTAATACACTTTCTAGGTTCATCATAGCTGTTTGTCCAAGGAGCAAGCATCTTTTAATTTCATGGCTGCAGGCACCATTTGCAGTGATTTTGGAGACCAAGAAAATAAAGTCTGTCCCTGTTTCCATTTTTACCTCATCTATTTGCCATGAAGTGATGGGATCGGATGCCATGATCTTTGTTTTCTGAATGTTGAGTTTTAAGCCAGCTTTTTCATCTACTCTTTCACCTTCATCAAGAGGTTCTTTAATTCCTCTTTATTTTCTGCCATAAGGGTGATGTCATATGCATATCTGAAGTTATTGCTATTTCTCCCAGCAATCTTGATTCCAGCTTGAATCCAGCATGGCATTTTGCATGATGTCCTCTGCATATAAGTAAAATAAGCAGGGTAACAATATACAGCCTTGACATACTCTTAAATAAATATTTTTTAAAAAGGGGAAAGGACACAGATTTCCCTTCCTTCCCCACAGCCTCCTGAACAAAGATCTCTTATGGAGGTTTTCCCTGTCTATTCATCCTTTTCCGGTTTATTTTTCTTCATAGTATTGATGCTTATTTTGTTTCTCATCTGTGTCTACTTTGCTATTAATAGAATCTACTTTCCATGAAGGATAGATTCCTGTCCATATGTTTACAGCTATTGCCCCACTGCCTAGAAGAGTTTCTGGCACTTAGTAGATGCTTACTAAGTACCTGTAGAAAGAATGATTAAACCCCTACTAGACTGTAATAACCCTTTTGAGAAAAGAATCTAAAAAAGAATGAACATATGCGTATGTATAACTGAATCACTTTACATACACCTGAAGCTACACGACATTGTAAATCAACCATACTCCAATAAAATTAAAATTTTAAAAATCCCTAACAGATGATATCCTTCCCACATTCAGTGATACAGAATTAATATAGTTTATGCACTTTTAGAATTGTGCCCCCAAAGATGACAATAAAATATTTAGGGAGATGGACCAAGGTGGGATGTTTACCTGACTAGTTATTTCTGGGTTTCAGATTAGGTAATTTAGTCATTGAGGGCTTCAGCTCTGGATTCAAACTATTTTGGTTTGAATCCTAGTGCTGGTACTTACTAGTTGTAAAATCTCCAACCAGTTAATTAACTTATTTGTGCTGCAATTTCCTCCTCTGTGAAATGGGATGATAAGAGGAAGGTAGCTGTAAGTATCAGATGTATCTAAAGTGTTTGAAAGGTAGTTCTGCACACAGTAGACAAGAATAACACTTATTGTGTCTGCTTTTCTGTAAATGTCATTATCTCTTCCATCAACCATGTGTGTGTGAAGCCACTCAGTCATGTCCAACTCTTTGCGACCCCATGAACTGTAACCTACCAGGCTCCTTTGTCCATGGGATTTTCCAGGCAAGAGTACTGGAGTGGGTTGCCATTTCCTTCTCTAGGGGATCTTCCAAACCCAGGGATCAAAGCCAGGTCTCCTGCATTGCAGGCAGACGCTTTACCATCTGAGCCAGCAGGGAAGCCTTCCATCAACAGTGCTTTCAATTGACCATAAACACACAGTTACATTCGTGTTCTTGACTTAAATCTGAATTTATTAAAATATGTAGCAGCATGACCTTTATGAGAATCAGAAGGTACAATTTATGTGCGGAAAACAAAAAGGGAACAAGAAAGCCCAGGTCATAACTATAACAACAATGAAATAAGAAGTATCATTTGTTGAATATTTTATTTTACATCTGTCTATCCACCCTTCCAACTATCCACCCATCCATCTATCTACTCATCTATCTCTCTCTCTCTCTATGTTACTGTAATTTTATGGTCCTATCCAACTAACTAAGAAGTTAGTTGTTAATGGAAGTTTCTCATCTGAAACAATAAAACACCAAACACACCTACAGTAATTACTTTGTGCCAGGTACCATTCTAAACATAGAGAAAATTTCTCATTTGTCAGTGCAAATACCCAAGCATTCACTTGTGACTTTAGAAATCCTATTTAAAAGTTTCATACTCAGAAACACACTTTCAACCATGGTTAATCTTAATGTTATTGTCCTTATTATTTGTTCTCAGTGATTCATATAAGGGTCCTATGACGATATGCATGTAACTCCTGCCTTCTGGAATTATGGCTTCTCTGGTGGCTCAGTGGTAAAGAATCTGCCTTCAATGAGGGAGATGTGGGTTCAATCCCTGGGTCAGGAAGATCCCCTGGAGAAGAAAATGGCTACCCACTCCAGTATTCTTGACTGGAGAATTCCTTGGACAGATGAGCTTCATAGGCTCTTGTGTCCATGGGGTTACAAAGAGTCGGACATGATTGAGTGACTAACAATTTCCTGCCTTCTGGAGTTAACAGCCAGTGGAGTTAACATCTATAGTATTAATTAAAGAATAGTGCACACACCAATGCAGCCCAACTGCTCTAGTCAAGATATCTTTAAACTCTCCTACCTTCTGGGGCTATTTCATTGTGTATCATTTTATATCCAAGATGAAAGAGTCCTCGTCAACATCTCCGAGAAATTTTTATGACTCACAGCTCTCCTTAGGGTTCCTAGTTGGCTGCTTCTCCACACCTACTTCCCTCTCACATCCCTCTCAATGGGAACAAAGCTCCATTTTCTTCGAGGGGGTCCACCTGGGTCTCATTGGAAAAGAACCTGATGCTGGGAAAGATTGAAGGCAGGAGGAGAAGGGGTTGACAGAGGATGAGATGGTGGGATGGCATCATCAACTCAATGGACATAAGTTTGAGCAAACTCAGGGAGATGGTGAAGGGCAGAGAAATCCGGTGTGCTGCAGTCCATGGGGTCACAAAGAGTCGGACATGACTGAGCAACTGAGCAAACACGATCTAGTAACTCCACTCTCTTCTTCATGCCCCTGGGGTGTTAATTTCACTGTTACTGGTAGCTGACCTGTGTTGATTGTCTGAGGAAGGGATGGTGTGGTGGGAGAAGATAGGGTAAAGAGAACACAATAGCAGTCATTTCAACACAGAACACAAAGCTACCTTAATTTCAGGCATCATTCTCCCTGACACTTCTGAGCCATTTCCCACTGCTGAGAATTTCTCACTCCCTCCCTCCTGCCAGATCTTGAGTTTCCTCTTTCATGACCCTTCTTGCTTCTCTTTTTCTGTTTCTCAGGCTCTTTACTCATGTATTCACTCCTCTCTTTAAGGTTTTCTCCAGAAATACTGAGAAGTTCTCCCCATCCCCCGAGGCAAATGACAAGGGGACCTTCCTCAACCAAGATAACCATCTCATTATGATGTTTTCATAAAAAGAACCTGGGTTGGGAAGATCTCCTGGAGGAGGGCACAGCAACCCTCTCATATTCTTGCCTGGAGAATCCCATGGACAGAGAAGCCTGGTGGACTATAGTTCATGGAATCGTAAAGATTTGGACATGACTGATCAACTAACACGTACATGACTAAGCAACTAACACTTCCATTCCACCCCCCAGATTGAAGTATGACATTACTCATGAGAGTTCCAGAAGTTCTGTGTAGAAGGGGTTCTGTAGATTTAGTCTAATTGAAAGGAAACTGAGAAAATCTGATTTGAAATTGTGCTTGCATAGCAAACAAACTCTTTTTGACTTAATTGCATATCAGTCAAAGTCCTGCAGAAATCAAAGTTCCACTCAAAGGGCTTAAAAGGAAGAGAATTTAATTAAGGGACTGTCTCAAGAGATGTGGGCAGGTTAGAGAAGCCAGCAAGGATCATTGAGGCCCCCAGGACAGGAGCAGTGTGGCAGCATCTCACTCCCAGGGCTGAAGGAACGAGAGGAGGAAGTGGTATCTCTGTGCTCCTGCTGGGAAGAGTCAGGAAGAGCTGTTGTTTCAGGGGTTTCAGGCCCTGAAGATGTACCCTGATCTCTCCTTCCCCTTGCCCTCCGAGCTCTTGCAGATGTTTCCCTGGAGCTGAACCCAACCAGAAGTCAGAAGGCAGGGGAGACTCCCTGGCGAAGGAGTCTGCAGGCCCCAAACAGGTCAGGTGGGACTGGGTGATGGTGAATCACCAAAACAGATTGGGTATTTATTTGGTATAATGTTGAAAACAGAAACTTAGCAAGGTGAAGGATGGCTGGACCACTGCTGGCCACTTCCTGGAAGGCAGAAGTAACTGGAGTCAAACTTTGTTTCACCTTCACATTGACCCCCTCCTAATACCCTAGGAGCTGTTGTGGAGACAGAGGTTAGGCCTCCCCTCCCTCCCCATTCCTGGGGAAAGATCTGAGTTTTGGGCAGAGCATGGTGTAAGGGAAGTATTTGAGTGGTATTCACCCTGGTCTTGTGGCCAACTCCTTTGCACCACGGGTCAGCTCCAAACCCTCTGTATCATAAGAAATAGTAAAGCAATTTTTGAAGCATAAAACCAAGCTCCAACAGCCAATCCAGAAGTCAAGTTAGGCATTGGGAGAAGTTAGACACAATCAAGGATGTACACTTTTGAACTTTAAATTCCTTTTTATTGCTTCTAAACTCAAGCTCTCAACCAACCATGACAAGAGTTTACATTCCTCTTGGAAATCAGTGGGGCAAAAACAGATTACCAAAAGCTGGGGAAAAGGATGCGGTGTTGATTCTTTCCTCAGGGCTGAATACAAATTTGAGGGGATGGCTGTGGATCTTTGCAGAGAATGGAACTGCAGTATCCACCCCTAAGGACTGCCAGCCAACCTGGCCCACTGCCTGCTGCTCCTTCATCTGGTTGTGTCTGCAACTGCCAAGAGAGTGATGGAAGAATTTCTGGAAGAGACTTCGTTTCAACCCAACTCCCTAACTGGGTCAATGACCACCTCGACTCCAGAAGCAATCGTAGCATGAGGGTATGGCTCTGACCGGCAAGTCTTCAGGGTTTACTGTGGAGTCAGGGAGTGACATGAAATGTGTAAGCACAGAATACTGTCCTCTGTAAAGTTAACTTTGACATGACCTGACAAGTAAAGGAGAGAGGTACCCTTGGATGTATTTTGGCCAAAAATTTCACTTGGATTTTTCCATGGATGGCATGGCAAAGCGCAAAGGAAGTTTTTGGCCAACCCAATATATGTTGCCCAAGTTCCCCTTCACATTTTTTTTTTTCTTTCTGTCTAGGATAGCCTGCAAAAGAGGTCCTGAGCTGAGTGCTTTAAATTATTCACCTCAAACTAAACGTGGAAGATGCATGCTTAAATATCTCTAAACTAAAATTAAAAAAAAAAAAATCTCTATTTTACAGAGAGAGAAAATTTGAGGAAACCACTGATTTGCTCAAAGACATACAGCTTGTACATGGGAGAGCTGAAAACCCAGTTTTGTGTGTGTGTGTGTTCAGCACCTTTGCACCTAACACGATGTATGAGTGCGCAGGGAGTTTCGAAGGAGGACAGTGAGATGGTATAAAGCATGGATGGTTAAAGCTGTTTCCAGAGTTCTGAATCTGTGATATTGTGATGGCTAAGAAATAGATATTTGGTCATTCAGATGACTGAAATGTATTTTTCATTATATTTGGTCTTCATCCATAGTTCGTGGTTTCCAGTTCCCCAAGTCCTCCATCCTAAGTGCTGAAAGTCATAAAGGTGTCTTTTGTTGTGAAAATGAGGCAACTTTTGGAAAGCACCTTCAGTCAGGGACTGGTTGCCAGGAGAACCAACAGCATGATTAGAGGATAGGAACTTCTAGTCCCACGACTGAAGCGACTTAGCAGCAGCAGCAGCGGCAGCATGGAGTTTGAATCAATTGCCAGCGGCCAGTAATTTAGTCAGGAGAAGGCAATGGCAAGCCACTCCAGTACTCTTGCCTAGAAAATCCCATGGACGTTGGAGCCTGGTAGGCTGAAGTCCATGGAGTCGCTAGGAGTCGGACACGACTGAGCGACTTCACTTTCACTTTTCACTTTCCTGCATTGGAGAAGGAAATGGCGACCCACTCCAGTGTTCTTGCCTGGAGAATCCCAGGGACGGGGGAGCCTGTTGGGCTGCTGTCTATGGGGTGGCACAGAGTCGGACACGACTGAAGCGACTTAGCAGCAGCAGTGGTTTAGTCAGATGTGCCTGTGTGAGAAAGCCTCCATAAAAAATCCAGTAGGACAGTTTGGAGAGCTTCTGGATTGCTAAGCGAACACATAGAGGTGCTGGGAGAATGTGCTCCTGACAGGGCCCAGGAAGCCTGGGGCCCTGTCCCTGTACTTGCTCTTTGCACTGAGCTTTCCAGGTGGTGCTAGTGGTAAAGAAAAGTGAAAGTCGCTCAGCTGTGTCTGAATCTTTGTGACCCCACAGACTATACAGTCCATGGCATTCTTCAGGCCAGAATTCTGGAGCGGGTAGCCTTTCCCTTCTCCAGAGGATCTTCCCAACCCAGGGATCGAACCCAGGTCTTCTGCATGGCAGGCAGATTCTTTACCAGCTGAGCCACCAGGGAGGCCCAGGGATACCAGGGTGGGTAGCCTATCCCTTCTCCAGCGGGTCTTCCTGACCCAGGAATCAAACTGGGGTCTCCTGAATTTCAGGCATATTCTTTACCAACTGAGCTCTCAGGGAAGCCCTAGTGGTTAAGAATCCCCGTGGTGGATTCATGTTGATGTATGGCCAAACCAATACAATATTGTAAAGTAAAAAAAAAAAAAAAAAAAAAGAATCCACCTGCCAATACAGGAGACTTAAGAGACTCCAGTTTGATCCCTGGGTTGGGAAGATCCCCTGGAGGAGGGCATAGCAACCCACTCCAGTATTCTTGCCTGGAAAATCCCACAGAGGAGCCTGGCAGGCTACAGTCTTTGGGGTTGCAAAGACTTGGACACGATCAAATTGCCAACATCCGCTGTATCATGGAAAAAGGAAGAGAGTTCCAGAAAAACATCTATTTCTGCTTTATTGACTATGCCAAAGCCTTTGACTGTGTGGATCACAATCAACTGTGGAAAATTCTGAAAGAGATGGGAATACCAGACCACCTGACCTGCCTCTTGAGCAAATTGTATGCAGGTCAGGAAGCAACAGTTAGAACTGGACATGGAACAACAGACTGGTTCCAAATAGGAAAAGGAGTATGTCAAGGTTGTATATTGTCACCCTGCTTATTTAACTTCTATGCAGAGTACATCATGAGAAACGCTGGACTGGAAGAAGCACAAGCTGGAATCAAGATTGCCGGGAGAAATATCAATAACCTCAGATATGCAGATGACACCACCCTTATGGCAGAAAGTGAAGAGGAACTAAAAAGCCTCTTGATGAAGGTGAAAGAGGAGAGTGAAAAAGTTGGCTTAAAGCTCAATTCAGAAAACGAAGATCATGGCATCTGGTCCCATCACTTCATGGGAAATAGATGGGGAAACAGTGGAAACAGTGTCAGACTTTATTTTTCTGGGCTCCAAAATCACTACAGATGGTGACTGCAGCAATGAAATTAAAAGACGCTTACTCCTTGGAAGGAAAGTTATGACCAACCTAGATAGCACATTCAAAAGCAGAGACATTACTTTGCCAACAAAGTTTCGTCTAGTCAAGGCTATGGTTTTTCCTGTGGTCATGTATGGATGTGAGAGTTGGACTGTGAAGAAGGCTGAGCGCCGAAGAACTGATGCTTTTGAACTGTGGTGTTGGAGAAGACTCTTGAGAGTCCCTTGGACTGCAAGGAGATCCAACCAGTCCATTCTGAAGGAGATCAGCCCTGGGATTTCTTTGGAGGGAATGATGCTAAAGCTGAAACTCCAGTACTTTGGCCACCTCATGCGAAGAGTTGACTCATTGGAAAAGACTCTGATGCTGGGAGGGCCTGGGGGCAAGAGGAGAAGGGGACGACAGAGGATGAGATGGCTGGATGGCATCACCGACTCAATGCATGTGAGTCTGAGTGAACTCCGGGAGTTAGTGATGGACAGGGAGGCCTGGCGTGCTGTGATTCATGGGGTCTCAAAGAGTCGGACACGACTGAGCGACTGATCTGATCTGATCTGAAAGCGACTTAGCACACTCGAATGCCCTCTGCATCTCTTCCACCTGGGTCTTCCTGGGTTGTATCCTTTTATAATAAACTAGTAATCTAATAATTAAAATGTTTCTCTGAGTTCTATGAGCCGCTCTAGCAAATTAATTGAACCTGAGGAGGGAAGTCTTAGGAACCTGTGATCTACGGCTAGTCAGTCAGAAATCCCAGTATCAGCCTGAGCTTGTGACTGGCATCTGGAGCGCATGTGTCTGTGTCTGTGGTTTTTCCTTTTTGGGGTGGGGGGTCATATGGAGGTCGGGGAAGTCTGGTAGGACAGAACCCTTGCCCTGTGGAATCTGATGCTGTCTCCAGGTAAATAGATAATAGAATGTGTTGAATTCTCAGCCCACCAGCTGGTATATAAGAATTACTTGGTGTTGTGTGGGAAGTCTCCCAGCCCCTCCCCTTGGAATTGGGTCCAGGATCCCCAGAAGAGAACTATCAGATCAGATCAGATCAGTCGCTCAGTCGTGTCGGACTCTTTGCGACCCCATGAATCACAGCACGCCAGGCCTCCCTGTCCATCACCAACTCCCGGAGTTCACTCAGACTCACGTCCATTGAGTCAGTGATGCCATCCAGCCATCTCATCCTCTGTCGTCCCCTTCTCCTCCTGCCCCCAATCCCTCCCAGCATCAGAGTCTTTTCCAATGAGTCAACTCTTCGCATGAGGTGGCCAAAGTGCTGGATATACAAGGACAAATTCGATTAGCCACATCTCTCAGTTGGAAGTGACAGAAACCCAGTTCAATTTCTAGCTTAAGCCAGGGAGCAGGGGGGGATGACTTAATTAACCTAAAAGTTCAAGGACTGGTGACTCCCAGCATAGAACCAAATACTTAAGTTTCCAGGAATCATTAATTTACCAATTCCCTCCCTCCCCTCCCAGCCCCACCCCCCAGGGGGCAGGGAGGTGTTGGCTTTAATTTGCAGGCTGGTTGTGTCTATGTAATAGAGAAGATGAGTCTCAACAGAATCAGATTTACATAATCCTACGGCTCACGACCTCAAACAAATAAATAAGGCTCTCTCCCTGACCATCCATGTGGCTCCGTGAAAGACCTCCAGCTCAGCTTGGATCACGTGCCCATCCTGGACCAATCACAGTGTTTGAGGAGAATACAATAGGCTTATTGGCCAGCCTAAGTCAGGGGCTCGCTCCTAGTAAGCCAGGTAAGATCATACCATCAGCAGCCCCAACTGTTCCCCAAAGAGTTTCCAAAACAGAAGGAGGCAGGGCAGATTTTATTTTTTTTTAAGTAAGAAAATATTTTCTTTTCGTTTTTTTATTTTCTTTATTTCTGCCATACATCAAAATGAATCTGCCACAGGTATACATGTGTTCCCCATCCTGAACCCAGTCACAAAGATTACTAACTTGTTAACTAAATAAACAGGACAGTCGCTAGTTGTGGGAGGCTACATGAACAAGACAAGTTTATGAGAAAAGCTTATCTCATTAAGCAAGAGATACAATGTGTTAAAAATAGCTCCCTTGAGCAGCCGCTCACTGCTTGAACAAAAATAGAGAGATGTTTTCCTTATATTCAATATGTAGACCTATACTATGGAATAACGATCATTTCCTTCCCTGAAGCTTGTTTTTGTTTTGTTTTTTCCTAGTAGGGAAATCAGGAATCTCCATAGTGATTACTCTGAAACAACAATCAGTTTAGGAGTTAGAGCCATTACGACTCTTGTAGAGGAGAAAGAGAGAGAGGAAATGTCTTTATCCAAAGTCAGTGCCTGGTAGATTGAATGTAGGCAATCTTTAAATCAGAAACTCTTCCTGACTGAAATGCATCTGATATTTACCTCTGGACTATCTCAAGCTCACCATCCCTCCAGGACTGCTTTTCCAGGAGATCATCTTTCTCTGACTGGTCAGAGCTCAAGGAATCTTGGAGTAAGAACTTGAGATTAGTAGATGAACTAGACCAAGGGGTCTTTTCCCTTCTCTGTTCTCCTCCCCTCCTCCCTCCAGTCACCTACAAAACTCAACTTCTAGACTGCTCATGCAGCATCTGTTTTGTGCTTTCCTCCATTAAAGAATTCTTCTTAGTTTGTTGTCCCATTTGTTTACATGTACATCTTTTCCCATTTTTTTCCAGCCCCACTCCCCATCATTGATAGGGGCTTCCCAGGTAGCTTAAAACAAAACAAAACAAAACAAAAAACCACTTGCCAATGTAGGAGACATAAAAGATGCAGATTCGATCCCTGGGTTGGGAAGAGTCCCTGAAGGAGAGCATGGCAACCCACTCCAGTATTCTTGCCTGGAGAATCCCATGGACAGAGGAGCCTGGCAGACTACAGTCCCTAGGGTCACAAAGAGTCGGACATGACTGAGGTGACTTAGCACGAACATCATTGACTAGAGGATGAGGCTCATACTTAATTTATTTTTGTATCTACAGCAGTTTTTACACTGCCTGGCTTATAGTAGGCATTCAGTAAATGTTGGTTGAGTGAATGAGAGCTTGATTGTTAACTTGTAAAGTAGTGGTCTTGTGGTTTATTAAGGGATGGTGAGTATATATGACATTGAATCTCATACTTGATTTCATTGTGGAAAAGTAATAACAGTATCAAACGTTTAAGGAATGTAGTGAGATGTATAGCTTAAGATGAGTGTTAGGGTCCAGCAGACCCAGGTTCTACTACTGGCTGTTCTGGTTATTGTTTCTGCATAAGAGTCACCCCAACTCTAACCTAGCAGCCAGTAGTTCTCACTCAGAGTCTCATATATTTGCAGTCGATCTTGGGCTGCAGGTAACTAAAGGTCTGGCTGTGTTGGAAATTTATGTTTTTACTGAAATATAGTTAATTTACAATGTTGTGTTCATTTCAAGTATACAACAAAGTGATTCAGCCATATATGTGTATATATACATGTATTCTTTTTCAGATTCCCATTATAGGTTATTATAAGATATTGAGTATCAGTAGGCCCTTGTTGGTTATCTGTTATATTAGTAGTGTGTATATATTGGAGAAAGAAATGGAAACCCACTCAAGTATTCTTGCCTAGGAAATCCCACAGACAGAGGAGCCTAGCAGGCTACACAGTCCATGGGGTCTCAGAAGAGTTGGACACGACTTAGTAACTAAACAACAGATGTGTATATATAAATTCCAAACTCCTAATTTATCTCTATTCCTCCCCACATCCCCTTGGTAACCATAAGTTTGTTTTCTATGTCTTTTGAGTCTGTGAATTTATTTCTGTTTTGTAAAGTAGTTCATTTGTATCATTTTTTAAGATTCTACATATAAGTGATATATGATATTTGTCTTTCTCTGTCTTTGGTCCATCCATGTTGCTGCAAATGGCATTATTTCATTCTTTTCATGGCTGAGTAATATTTCATTATATATATATACATATATATATATATATATAAATATATATCTCACATCTTCTTTATCCATTTATCTGTCAATGGACATTTAGGTTGCTTCCATGTCTTGGCTACTGTAAATAGTTCTACTATGAACACTGGGGTGCATATATCTTTTTGAAATAGAGTTTTTGTCTTTTCCTTATATATGTCTAGGAGTGAGATTGCAGGGTCATATGGTAACTAATTTTTAGTATTTTAAGTCACCTTCATACTGTTCTTTACAGTGGCTGCACCAATTTATTGGGTTGGCCAAGAAGTTCATCCAGGTTTCTCCATAAGACATTATAGAAAAACTTAAATGAAACTTCTGGCCAACCCAGTACATTCCCACAAACAGTGTAGGAGGGTTCCTTTTTCTCCATACCCTCTCCATGTGCTGGGAAAGTAAGTGATTCACTGAGTGCTGAGCTGACTACCAGAGTGCCTGTGTGTGGCCTGTCTTGCATAGAGGTCTCAGGATGGTCAGATTTCTTCCATGCCAGTTAGCTTCTACCAAAACAAGCATCACAAAAGAGCCAGGCAGAAGCTGCATGACCTGTTGGGACCTAGCCTCAGAAGTTACACAGTGTCACTTCCATGGATTCTGTTTCTTACAAGTGCATCACCAAGGCCAGTCCAGTTTCCAGGAAAGGAGACCTACCTCTCAATGGGAGAAATGTGAAAAAATTTGTGGACAGGTTTAAATCCAGTAACCTAACTCTTCCACTTATTGGAGTAGCCTGAAGGGAAATTAGTCATTTGGGTTTTTCCATCTATAAAATAAGATCCTTGTGAAGATTAAATAAGATGATGTATTCAAGATGCTTATCTCATAGTAAGCTTTCAAATGTTCCTGTATTATTGAGAGAGAATATATGGAGGAAACCCTTTAAAGTCAAGAAAGCAATATACAATAATTACAATACCCTGAAAATTGGAGAAAGACTATTGCTCATATTTTTCTGTAAGAGTTCCTTGTGGGACGCCAAGGCCTCATGGGAGCATAATTTTAAACCCATTAAATTCTAACATTTTTATATGTACAGTCATTCCAGGTTCCAATCAACTGACTAAAGTTCCACATGTGAACTTCTGGAATCCATTTCATTTGTTTATAAATGAAAAATGGTCTCCACATATGTGCATGTATATCCATTTATTATGCTAAGAATATGCAACCTTGCGATCTGAAGAGATACAAGAAAAAAAGCAGAAAAAAAAGTCTATCATCAAATGATATGACTTTGCATTACACAAAATAGCAGAAAGAGACTGATGGTTGATCTTACTTTAACACAAAAGCAAGAACTTTAAAGACTAGCAGAGCCTTTGCCAAAATAACACACTGATTTAGTTCCCTCTTGGCTTTGAGCCTGTCGGATTGTCATCTCTTCTGTCTAGAAGGCCTTATTCCATTTCTCTGGCTGTAATCTATTCATTTATCACCTTCTTGGAAGCCAATGAACAAAAGAAACAGTTGCTTGTGGAACCTGGGGAGAGAAAATCTCTCTTTGCTGTTGCTAAGGGAGAGATCTTTGCTAGTGATCATCATCTTGTTTCTCTCCGTTAGATCATTCTCATCTTTCTCATGTTGGACAGGGAGGAATGTGCCCTTCACACTGGGTCTTCTAGCCTCCTTCCTATCTTTCTATTCTTCTACTGCTCCCTTGTAATACATTCCTGCATGACAGCCTCATTTGGTGCAGTGTCCTGGGCATGCAAAGATAGGAGGGAAAAACCCAGCTCCAAAAGTAATGACCTGGCATCTGTGAAGAAAGAAGGTAATACAATCCAGTCAGTGCTATTAATGTGGCCTAAATTAATTGATCAACAACCAGACTCTATTTTCAGCTCTCCTAGAACCATACCTTGTCTTTGCCATCTTCCCTGAATCCCCAAGTATTGTTTTCTCTTCCAGGCACACTGTTTCTTCCCTGGCCTAATGTTCCTCTGGGTGGACTGAAAAGCCACTCAGTTATTTGAGAGGCAAAACACTCTTCCTTCCTGCCCCTGCTTCCTAACAAAAAATTTCCTTCGGTAGGACCTTTCTTTCTCAGATATAGTTTGATTATCTGAGGGTATCCTGATGGATACATCTGTATTCAGTTCAGTTCAGCTCAGTTGCTCAGTCGTGTCCAACTCTTTGCAATGCAACCCCATGGACTGCAGCATGCCAGGCTTCCCTGTCCATCACCAACTCCCAGAGTTTGCCCAAATTCATGTCCATCAAGTCGGTGATGCTAGCCAAACCATCTCATCCTCTGCCATCCCCTTCTCCTCTCGACTTCAATCTTTCCCAGCATCAGGGTCTTTTCAAATGAGTCAGTTCTTTGCATCAGGTGGCCAAAGGATTGGAGTTTCAGCTTCAACATCAGTCCTTCCAATGAACACCCAGGACTGATCTCCTTTAGGATGGACTGGTTGGATTTCCTTGCTGTCCAGATCAGATCAGTCGCTCAGTCGTGTGTGACTCTTTGCGACCCCATGAATTGCAGCACGCCAGGCCTCCCTGTCCATCACCAACTCCTGGACTTCACTCAGACTCAAGTCCATCGAGTCAGTGATGCCATCCAGCCATCTCATCCTCTGTCGTCCCCTTCTCTTGTCCCCAATCCCCCCCAGTATCAGAGTCTTTTCCAATGAGTCAACTCTTTGCATGAGGTGGCCAAAGTACTGGAGTTGAGCTTTAGCATCATTCCTTCCAAAGAAATCCCAGGGCTGATCTCCTTCAGAATGGACTGGTTGGATCTCCTTGCAGTCCAAGGGACTCTCTAGAGTCTTCTCCAACACCACAGTTCAAAAACATCAATTCTTCAGCGCTCAGCCTTCTTCACAGTCCAACTCTCACATCCATACATGACCACAGGAAAAACCATAGCCTTGACTAGACAAAGCTTTGTTGGCAAAGTAATGTCTCTGCTTTTGAATATGCTATCTAGGTTGGTCGTAACTTTCCTTCCAAGGAGTAAGCATCTTTTAATTTCATGGCTGCAGTCACCATCTGTAGTGATTTTGGAGCCCAGAAAAATAAAGTCTGACACTGTTTCCCCATCTATTTCCCATGAAGTGATGGGACCAGATGCCATGATCTTCATTTTCTGAATGTTGAGATTTAAGCCAACTTTTTCACTCTCCACTTTCACCTTCATCAAGAGGCTCTTTAGTTCTTCTTCACTTTCTGCCATAAGGGTGGTGTCATCTGCATATCTGAGATTATTGATATTTCTCTCTGCAACCTTGATTCCAGCTTGTGTTTCTTCCAGTCCAGCGTTTCTCATGAGGTACTCTGCATAGAAGTTAAATAAGCAGGGTGACAATATACAGCCTTGACGTACTCCTTTTCCTATTTGGAACCAGTCTGTTGTTCCATGTCCAGTTGTAATTGTTGCTTCCTGACCTGCATTCAGATTTCTCAAGAGGCAGGTCAGGTAGTCTGGTATTCCCATCTCTTTCAGAATTTTCCAGTTTGTTGTGATCCACACAGTCAAAGGCTTTGGCATAGTCAATCTGTATATCTCCAGCTTAAGGGACTGGGTACTGTTTTAGTGAGATGGTATGTTAACATGATTGGTTTATCTGATAAATCTGAGCCTCATTATTTGCAAAGTTGTTAGATGATGGACTCAGAAGAATTGAGACTCTAAATAGTACTACAGGATAGGACTGGAGATTGTGGACACTGATGACTTTAGAAAGAGGTTCTGCAAAGAGAGAAGGAATCACCGCGCACAATTTGGGATCTTGCAAAAGAACATCAGAGCAGGAATAGATCTTAGAAATCATAGAAGAAATGTGTCAATATGTGCCTTTCAGCTGGCCAGTGTCTCCAGTGTGTTTGCTTGTTTAATTGTGGTATATATATCTCATAAAATTCACCACCTTAACCATTTTTGACTGTACAGTTTAGTCATGTCAGCTATATTTAAATTGCTGTGCAACAGATTTCCAGAACGTCTCATCCTAAAAAACTGAAACTCTATATCTATTACTGTCAGATCCACCACCACCACCCCATTCCCAAATATTGCCTGGTAACCACCTTTCTACTTTCTATTTCTATGAATTTGACCACTCTTAAGTGGAATCATACAGTATTTGTCATTATGTGACTGGCTTATTTCACTTCACATAATGTCTTCAAGATTCACCCATGCTGTAGCATTTCTTGTGACAAGATTTCTAGTGACAAGACTTCTTTCCTTTTTAAGACTAAATAATATTCAATTGCATGTGTATGCCACATTTTGTTTATCTGTTCATCCATCAATGGATGTTAGTGTTGCTTCAACTTCTTGGCTGTTGTAAACAGAGCTGATACATACATGGATGTGCAAACTTCTCTTTGAGACCCTGCTTTCAATTATTTTGGAATTCTTTTGGATCTATACCTAGATTTCTGGAGCATATAATAGTTCTATGTTAAATGTTTTAAGGAACCACTGCTGTTTTCCAGCTGCACCATTCTACAATCTCACCAACTGTGCACAAATGTTCCAATCTCTGCATATCTTCACCAACACGTTCTATTTTTTCAGTTGTAGCCATCCTAATATGTGTGAGGTGATATTTCATTGTAGTTTTGATATGCATTTCTCTAATGATTAGTGATATTGAGCAACTTTTATATGCTTGTTGGTCATTTGTATATTATCTTTGTAAAAATGTCTCTTCAAGTCCTTTGCTTATTTTTTAAAGAGCTATTTGTTGTTGTTATTATTGTCATTGAGTTATAAGAGTTCTTTATATTAATGCCTTATTAGATGTACTATTTGCAAATATTTTCTCCCATTCTCTAGACTGCCTTTTTAACTGTATCCTTTGATGCACAGGAGTTTTAAAGTTTGATGTAGTCCCATTTGTCTGTTTTTTATTTTGTTGCTTGTGTTTTTGATATCACATCCAAGAAATCATTGCCAAATACATTGTTAGGAAGACTTTCCCCTATGTTCCCAAATTCTTCTGGGAATTTTATAGTTTGGGGTAATACATTTATTTTTTATTTATTTATTTGGCTGTCAGGTGTTAGTTGCAGCAGGCTGGACCTTCGTTGCATCATGCGGGATCTCTCATTACAGCACTCGGGCTCTCTAGTTATGGCACGCAGGCTCAGTCGTTACAGCAGGTAGGCTCTCTAGTTGTGGTACATGGGTTCAGCTGCCCCATGGCATGTGGGATCTTAGTTCCCCGACTAGGAATCGAACCTGCATCCCCTGTGTTACAAGGCAGATTCTTAACCACTAGATCACTAGCGGAGTGCCCAGGGTATTACATTTAGGTCTTTAATCCATTTTGAATTTATTTTTGCCTATGGTGTAAGATGATGCTTCAACATCATTCTTTTGTATGTGGATATCCAGTTTTCCCCGCACTGTTTGTTGAAGAGACAGTTTCTCATTGAGGGTTCTTGGTATCTTTGTCAAAGATCATTTGACCATATGCAAGGACTTATTCCTGCCCTGCAGTTCATTTTTTAATTCACTGAGGTGTCTATCATGATTACGTGACTTCTTTGTTCAGTTCAGTCACTCAGTCATGTCCGACTCTTTGTGACCCCCATGGACTGCAGCATACCAGTCTTCCCTGTCCATCACCAATTCCTGGAACTTGCTCAAACTTACGTCCATTGAATCAGTGTTGCCATCCAACCATCTCATCTTCTGTCTTCTCCTCCTGCCTTCAATCTTGTATAGACTTCTTTGTATAGAGGCTAAATAGATGCCTGGCCTCTTGTATCAGTCTACCCTGAGTATAAGTGCTCTACTATTTACTAAGTGTGTGATGCTAGACAATTTACCTTGCCTGTGCCTCACTTCTTTATCTGTAAAA
This sequence comes from Bos taurus, assembly GCF_002263795.3. Lineage (NCBI taxonomy): Eukaryota > Metazoa > Chordata > Mammalia > Artiodactyla > Bovidae > Bos > Bos taurus. Next base: position 22,129,200 of record NC_037336.1, on the reverse strand, counting down.
TAGGGATAATGGTAGAGTACCTCCCTCAGGATGGGATTGTGAAAATTAAATAAAATAAAGCCTGTAAGAAAATGTCTGATACATAGAAACTACTCAATAAATCTTAGCTATTATTATGTCTTAAATTTGCTTCTCTCATAATTTTACTAGAACACATTCAACAGAGTTATAGTTCCCTAAGGATCTTCAGATCATAGCAATGCCCTCAATTCTAGATACCAATACTATTCATGCCTCCTGTGCATTTTCACGACGCACCAACATTCAGGGGCTTTTTTTTTTTTTTGGCTCACTGTGTGGCATGTGGTATCTAGTTCCCCAACTAGGGATCAAACACATGCTCCCCCACAGTGGAAGTGTAGAGTCTTAACCACTGGATAGCCAGGGAAGTCCCTTTCTTTCATTATTTTTTTTATTTTTTGGTGTGCCACACAACATGTGGGATCTTAGTTCCCCAACCAAAGATCAAACCCACATCCCCCCTGCATTAAAAGCATGGAGTCTTAACCATTGGACTACCAGGGAACTCTCCATTTTTGTTTTTTTGTGAATTCCACAGGACCACTTTTCTTGCAGCCTTCTACCTGTCCCATACTTTCCCTGAATATAGGAAATAAAGAATGATCAATATTGGAAAAATATAAAAGAAGGTAAAGGTCTCTGTGGCTTCTTAAAGTTGGTGCTCAGTGTGTATTGATCCATGTGCCTAAAATAGATCTGAAAAGGATCAGAGACTTTTCTTCCTATTCTGTGTCCACTGTGAAGTGATGGAGGTGAGGTCCCAGGTGGGAGGGGTAGAGGGGAACCGAAGCCCTTTGGTACAGCTGAGCTTGAAATTGACAGGAAGCTGCCACAAAAATCTGCCTGGTAGTTAGGAAGCTGCACTGGCCACTTCCTTACCTCACTGATAACTGCTGCGTGAATATGGAGGGAACAAATTTAGGTTAAATGAATGTATTAACCATGCTAGCAGCAAAACAAGTCAGAGCAAAGAGGAAAGTCACATAAATCTAAGCAAAGGTGAGAGTTAACACTGGTTCCCTCCCGTGTGGTTTGGCACAGCTGGAGTTAACTGGGTCTCTCTACCTTCCATTCTTTTCAGATTAGTTCATTCTGTTAGAACCAACGTGCTTTCCATTATCTTTTGATCTCATTCCCTTTCCATATTGAAGATCTATGAAAATCCAGAGGTATAAATGTTGTTTATAAAAAATTTTCTTGTCCCAATATCAATGTAAATTAACCAGCTGTGCCTTTGATATCACTGTCAGCTAATCTCAATATTAGAAAACTCTGTTTTAATTAAATTGATAGCTATCTTTGATTTACATTATTTCATCCCAGAAGTCAAAGTGTCAAAAGTGGATATTAAACATTAAGAAAAACTTTTTTTTCTTATTATACTTAATACAGTACATATCAGTATGTGATTATCAAATATATTAGAAGGTTAATACTTTTTAAAATGGAAACGGAAATGGAAGCCCACTCCAGTATTCTTTCCTGGAAAATTCCAAGGACAGGGGAGCCTGGCAGGCTAAAGTCCATGGGGTTGCAAAGAGTCGGACATGACTGAGCGTACAGGACTTTTTTTTACAACCTTGGAACATAATGATTGCATTGTCAGAGAAAACGTTCGTGGATATTTTAAAAGACTCTAAATATAATTGAATATTGTTTTTGAAATGGGTAAAACTTCCGGATTATTCTAGAGACTAGCAAGGCAAGATGTTTTCTTCACTTTTCAAAAGTTTTTCTTATAGAAATAAAGAACGTATATCCTTTATGAGAACTTTGAGAAAGTCATGTTTAATATCCCATCTAAAGGGAGCTTTGGAGCTGGTTGGTTCCACAAATTCTTTGTTTTTTTCTTTCAATATTTGTTTATTTATTTGGTTACACTGGGCCTTAGTTTCGGCATGCAAACTCTTAGTTGCAGTATGTGGGATCTATTCCCTGACCAGGGATCGAACCTGTACCCACTGCCTTGGGAGTGTGGAGTCTCAGCCACTGGACCGCCAGGGAAGTCCCCACAAATTCTTTTAGTCATAATGTATGTCCTTCTCAGCATGTCCTGTCCACCCCCATCCTTCATCACTAATATATACTGGAGGTAGTTTTTCAAACTCCTGCTTTCTTTGTCCACATCAAAAACCTCTGTCCCCAGATAAAAGCCGGTGAGATGAAATGGAATGTGAAACCAGCTTGGACTGTGCCTCTTGTGAACTCTGTGACTTTTGGCAATTACTTCATCTCTCTGACCTTTCATTTCCTCCTTCATGGGATGATTCAAACTTCATGAAGTTTGTTGTGAGGATTAAATACAATAATACAGAGTGCTTACTAAGTCTATGTTCTTATTATGAGCATCTCTTCATTAAATTCAGCACCTCTGATGTCTATGTCAGTCTGATGAAATTCTTGTGAATGAATTCCTCTTTATTTCCAACATTTTCTTTTGTTCCTTTATTGCTCACCTACTATGGACCAGATACAATGATAGCTTCTGGTGATCCATGAATGAATAAGAGACAGACAATTCAAGATGCCATTAGAGCAATAAATTAGGAGTTTGGGATTAACATATATATACTACTATATATGTACAAGGATCTGTTGTACAGCACATGGAACTATACTCAATATCTTGTAATAACCTATAATGGAAAAAAATCTGAAAAAGTATATATATATACACACACACATATAACTGAATCACTTTGCTGTACACTTGAAACAGACACAAAATTGTCAATTAACTGTACCTCAATTTTTAAAAAGTGCCCTCAGAACCTCCCAGCTGGCGATAGTAGTAAAGAACCTGCCTGCCAATGAAGGAGACATGAGATGTGTGTTTGATCTCTGGGATGGGAAGATCTCTTGGAGGAGGGCATGGCAACACACTCCAGTATTCATGCCTGGAGAATCCCAGGGACAGAGGAACCTGAAGGGCTACAGTCCATAGGGTTGCAAAGAGTCAGACACGACTGAAGCAATTTAGCACACACACACACTTTCAGAGCAGTAGAGGAGACAAATAAATGCTATAAAAGCCCCAGAATGGAAAGCCAGAGAGTAAAAGAATTCTTTTTAAAAGAGAAAATGCTTGAGCTGCACATAAAGGGGAGAGAATGGGCAGCTCATGGTGTCTCCTTGGGCCTCTTCCTTATGAAGAGAGTGCCCAAGTTATCCAGGAATTTCTGGGCTTCAGTTGAAACCCTGCCTTCTTCTGATGGCCTCCTTTCTCTGAAAACCTTCTGTAAGGGCTTCCCTTCCAGGTGGCTCAGCTGTAGAGTCTGCCGGCAATGCAGAAGACCTGGGTTTGATCCCTGGATTAGGAAGATCCCCTGGAGAAGGGAATGGCAACCCACTCCAGTGTTCTTGCCTGGAAAATCCCATGGACAGAGGAGCCTGGTGGGCTACAGTCCATGGGGTCACAAAGAGTCAGACGTGACTGAGCATGAGCACTTCTATAATAGGACTGCAACACAGAAAGGATAAGTTTCTCCTCTTCATGGGGAAATAAAGAAAGAAAACTGTTGTCATTCTCTCCATACATTTCTCCATTCGTCTAAGTGTGCAACAAACATTTGTGTCAGTGAAGTACTAGGCCCTGTGCTAGATGCTGGGGATTCAAAGAGACAAGAAACTCAGTCTAGAGAGAGAGAGAGAGAAGTTAGGTTGTTGCTCAGTTGTGTGCAATTCTTTGCAATCCCATGGACTGTAGCTTCCCAGGCTCCTCCATCCATGGAATTTTCCAGGCAAGAGTACTGGAGTGGCTTGCTATTTCCTTCTCCAGGGGATCTTCCCAACCCAGGATTCGAACCTGGGTCTCCCACGTTGCAGGCAGACACTTTACCCTCTGAGCCAGAGAGAGAGAGAGAGAGAGAAAATCAAAATGGTAGTCTGTCTATAAGAGCTCTATTGGAAGTGTACTCAGGGGGGCGGGGGGAGCAGTGCTGGGGTGACCTGTTTTCCCAGTTTATCTGCTACTGTCCCATTTTGACACTGTAAGTCCTACATCCTAAGAAGCTGCTCAGTCCTGGACAAACTGGGACAACTGGTCAACCAAGCTCCTAGCCACAGAATAGGGCCCCTGATGCAGCCTGGGGTAGGGCTGGGAGCATAGTCACGTTAGAATTTGATGACGAGCATAAACTTAATGAAATACTAGATGAACGAGGACACAGGGAACATTTGTGAAGGGAATGAATTTAGCACATAGGAACCAGATGACACTGAATTATGCTCAGGAAAACCTCGGCAATGTGCGAACAGTCCACGTGAAACCATCCCCAGTACGTTTATTAACCATAAAATTTATTTTTTAAGCTGAATCTGAATAATTGATAGCAAAATCTAAGTTTCCTGATTTCTTTTTTCCAGTTGCTCGTGCCCTGTGAATGCTAGGTCAGTTCAATCGTATTCGACTCTTTGCGACCCCATGGACTGTAGCCCTCCAGGCTCCTCTGTCCATGGGACTCTCCACGCAAGAATACTGGAGTGGGTTGCCATGCCCTCCTCCAGGGGTCTTCCTGACCCAGGGATCGAACCTTCATCTCCTGCAGCTCCTGCATCAGGCAGATTCTTCACCGCTGAGCCACTGGGGGCAGAACTTCATAAATTCAACCCCACTGTTTGTTCATCCCTGTGCCTCTGTCTGCTCCCCTCATCCAATTTGTGTTCCCATAAAATGCAATGTTCACATCTCACTTCTCAGCAAAAATATGAGATGTGTTGAGTGAATTCACATTAATAATATTTTAGCTAACAACACTGCAAAGAGCTCCACAGACCATTTACCAAGGAAACTAAATTATTTCAAATGCTTGTGTCAAAATAAATGAACCAAGGCTTTTCTGATGTAGCAGCCTAACATTTTATTGTGGGTATAATAAACACAGCTCCCCCCTCTCCAAAATTCAGCAATTCTTTATTAGGTTCTTTCTTCATTAGGGCAAATAAAACATGTTCTCCTATGGATTTTTCCATAACTTCTAGTGGAGGAATAGGGCATCTCTTTACTAAAGTAATTTAGACTAACATGAAGCTCTTTTCTAATAATAAAAAAGTGTCTTTAGAATAACTTAGAATTATTGCAAATGATAAGCAGAATTTATTAAGGTTATGAATCAAAGAGAAATGCTGTGTTGTTGTTGTAATTAAAGAAAAAAACCTTTAGAGGTTAATCTTTTCCCCCATATTTTGGCTTAGTGATTGAGTTTGGGTTTTTTTTTTCCCCCCTCTCCTAATAGGTTCTCTTTGGTTCCAAGGTATTCCCAGCTGCTGAGAGTCACAAATTCTGCCTGAATAGCAGGGTGACCTTTTCAGAGAGCAGCCAATGTTTGTAAGCTCAAGTACAAAGAATACCAAGTTTACTGACTCTATCCTAGAGGAAGAAGAAAGCTCATTCAAACCAGCTCTCTATCACCCCCTACTCCCATCCCTACCAGTCTTCCAACTCCTGCATCTTCATCCTGCCTGACCTTACTGGACCAGTAGAGCAGCCAGCTCCAGGGATGCCATAATTCACTCAGGCTCTTTGATGTCTTTAAAATTCTGTCTCAGTTTCCACTTGTCTTTTTTGGGCAAAGAAGCAGCATCTGGCACCTCCACTCTGTGGAATGTGGCTGTCTGCTCCTGGGAAAGGGGATCAAGAAGTAGCCATCCCGGGTTAGGAAGGCAGGTGACCTGGGTTATGCCTGTCCACTGCCAGTCTAGTCTCCCAGGTTACTTTTGGTCTGTATCTGGCCAGATGTCCTCAATTCCCCAGGCCTGAATACACTTAACCTTGCTTCTCCAAACTGCTTTGCATTCCTCACCCACCCCTAGATCCTCTCCATTCTCAGCTCCTAAAAAAAAAAAAAAAGAAAGAAATCACAGACACTGCAGTTATCACACATCTTTTGACTGTTCATCACAGCTTTGCATGCTCCTTTCAAATTGTCTCTTCCTTTCTTCCCCTTCTTTTTAACCTCCCAATTCTGATTTTTGGCAAACAACCAAAGATTTCTCTGTGCAACTTAAAAGAAATATTACAAGACAAACCTTCTCTGGGTAGAGAGCAATGGAATGATTTGCATACATAATCTCTTCCTGTGTCTCCTGCTAGCTAGCATGGGCCCTTTCGTCTCCAATCCTCATGGTCTAACAAAAGAATACATTACAGCACTACTGATGGAACATTACCCTGACAATCTTCTGAGGCACTGGGAGTTTTAATGGAAACCAAAGAGAAGTCAAGATTAGACAATTTCTTGTAAATGTATTTCTTTTTTCCTATATGCCCTTTCACGTATTATCAATTTTCTGACCTTCTTATTATTCAGTTTCCTAGCTGCCAAATAACACATCTAAAGCTGCTTTTGAGCCAATCTCTCATCAATGGAACTGTACTTGCTGTTAGAGAATTAAACTATTGGCAAATTGGTTATAAGGTGTTTAGGTTTATGATTTAAAGATTTAGTTAAATTAATAAACGATAGCAATTTCAAGGACTGAATGGATGCCCTTACTTAATATTTTGCCTCCTTCCGATTTCGTGGAGATGGGAAAAGTGAAAATGAAGGTGTCTATATAGTGCCATCTAGTGGCATAGATGTTTAAAAGGTCTGGAGAAGGAAACGGCAACCCACTCCAGTGTTCTTGCCTGGAGAATCCCAGGGACGGGGGAGCCTGGTGGGCTGCCGTCTATGGGGTTGCACAGAGTTGGACACAACTGAAGTGACTTAGCAGCAGCAGCAGGAGCCTGGAGGGCTACAGTGCATGGAGTGGCAAAGAGTCGGACACGACTGAGCAACTAACACACACTTTCATTGAGGGACTGTTTAAATGAACCTAGAAAACAATTGCTGCTATTAGTATTAGGGTCTGATTTTTAGAAACTCCACACTTGATTCTAGTTTTGTTTTACCTCCTTTGGGGATATCCAATCATGGGGGCCCTTTTTGGCGTCATTGAGAAAGTTTTAATTGGCTTAGTGGAGAGCCAGAAAAACTCTGGAAATCCACAGGAATTGCTGCTCCACTGCTGGTTAAACTTTCTTGCCACTCCACTTCTGATTGCAAAACAGATTCTGCTGAGAAGAGAAAAATGTTAATAATCTAAGAAAACAGCAATGATCATACCACTGAAAATACAAAGATGCTCTCTTCCAACTCTTCTCACTTAAACCTATTGTTCTTAAATGCTAACTATGTGAATATGTACAAAGGTTTAATCAGTTATATTTATGAAAGAGATACGCTTTTACACAGACAAGACCAGAGTTTGAAAAGCTGGCCCCCGCTAGCAAAGTTCAAAATCAATAAATATATTGAAAGAAACATATATAGAAAGAAAGTAAAAATTAGAAAAATGAAGCCAAATCAGAAACTATGGTCTAATTTATTTGTGTTTCCAAGGATCTGCATGCCCTTTTGAAGACTGATCTCGCATTTGGAATTGAGGCGGGCTTTGCTTTGTGGGCTTCTTCCAAGACCAGAATTCTGTCTTGACCCAAAGTACTTCTGGCTTTCTCAGAGGGCTCTCCTCTGGTACCAGCACTGAGAAGCTGATCAAATCTGCATGTGTCAGTCATCACGTGCTTCTTAGCTGCTGACCGAGGTTGGTTCTTACCATGCTGACCTCAGAGACCTCAGATGTGTTTCTCAGGCCCTCTTCCTGTTGTGCTTGCTTTCTTTCTGTCTTGATCTTGTGGATAAACTGACGAACACGAATATAAACTGAAGTATAAGACAAGCTGTGCAAGTCTAAAATGTTTTGAATAGGAGGTACTTGAACGGAGGACTCAGCCCTCATAGAATGTCTGCTGAGATGCATATCTGTTGAATCAGGGTCAAGATCCCTAATTTCCCCAAATATCCCATTATCGGGGCATTTCTTCTTAAAGAAGTTCGGTCTACATCTCATTGTTTCCTGACATTTACAAAAGGACATCTTTGGTCTTAATCTTTTATTTTTTTATTAATTTATTTTTAATTGGAGGACAATTGCTTGACAATGTTGTGTTGGTTTCTGCCATACATCAACATGAATCAGCCAGAGTTTGTACATATGTCCCTTCTCTCTTGAATCTCCCTCCCACCTTCCACTTAATCTTTTCTTCATTGACGTACTGTTAACTGTGAAAATGAATATGACGAAAATGAATGTTTCAGGATAGAGGCTTTTAGAACACTGATTTTACTATCATTTTGCCATGTTAATTAGAAAGAGCTTAACTAAATGAGGTACACCTGTCTAAATTAGTTTTCAGTTAAAAAGGACTCAAAACCTCTGTTCTGAATTTTGGCTAAACTACTATCGAATTTGCCTTTTCAGAAACAGGATGCTGGTCTCTTGATCTCTGTGGTTTTAGAATCCCTCTACTCCCCTAACTCAAAGGTTCCCCTTTGTTGATGGCATTAGCAGCAGTCTCATAATTGCTGGTTAGAATTGACATGCGGTGAAGTTGAAGTGGTTGTTGGGCAAGTTGCTGTTAAAGAGTTTTAAATTAAATACCAGTTTGGTATCTGGTGTTCTTTGAAAGGGCCAACCTTCCACAGCAGGAATTTTAGTGTAAGAATGCCAAGCCATGCTCACTTTTTGTCTCCCTTCCAACTCTCTCCAGTGGTGCCAAGTTTATTATGGGTTAGAAACTGAGCAGGATCAAGGGCTTCGTTTCTAAAATGTAATCATTTAATGTGCATATAATTTTATGAGGGCAGTTGAATTATTTCATAATTACATAACCAGAACATGGCACGATGCAAAGTTGTGATGAATGCCCTATCTTACAACCCTAAATATACCTCCCCATCCTCCACCCCCACCACCCCTGCTTCAGAAGTCTTAATCAAATCACATAGGGAGATTCAATTAAACTAATACTAGTCTGTGTTGGCATCTCTCTTCTCTCTGTGGGCATTAACTCAGAGTTTTCCTGGGCATATAGGAAGAAAAGCCTTCCTCCTGTGTCCTTTTGGTTTCTCTTAGTGCTTGAACTTTCCGGTTACCTATTAGACACTATTTTATGCTGTTCTTAAAAGTAGAATCATGAGGGACTTCCCTGATGGTCCAGTGGTTGAGACGCCCCCTGTCAATGCAGAGGGTGTGGGTTCAATCCCCAGTCAGGGAACTAACATCTCATAGGCCGATGGGTGCAGTCAAAGGGCTGAAAAAAAAGTTAAATCCTGAGACTCAGTAGTAAGATGCTCCTCTAGGAATCTCTCTCTCTCTCATGTGACTGGAGGAGACATCGATGCTAAGCTGTGGGCTTCATGCCCTCCCTGTGAAATAACTTTTCTCATGGAAACTGTTTGGAACACAGTACTGGGGCCCTGGTCTGTTTCTGGCACGTAATTAATGAAAAAAAAAATAGCACCTAAAACAAATTCTTGCTTGCAGTAGTAGAGGATATCTACTGAAGAGAGTGAGCTGGTTTAACCAGGAACTAGAGCCATTCTCATTACAATGAACTTAGGACTGGCAGCAACTGTAAGGTTGTTCCAGTTTCGTAAAACTAGAAACAAGTTGTGTTAGTTGCTCAGTCGTGTCTGACTGTTTGCAACCCCATGGACTGTCGCTCACCAGGCTCCTCTGTCCATGGGATTCTCCAGGCAAGAATACTGGAGTGGGTTGCCATGCCCTTCTCCAGGGGATCTTCCCTACCCAGGGATCAAACCTGGGTCTCCCACATGGCAGGCAGATTCTTTACTATCTGAGCCACCAGGGATCAGTTCAGTTCAGTCACTCAGTCATGTCTGACTCTTTGTGACCCCATGGAGTGCAGCATGCCAGGCTTCCCTGTCCATCACCAACTCCCGGAATTTACTCAAACTCATGTCCATTGAGTTGATGATACCATCCAACCATCTCATCCTCTGTCACCCCCTTCTCCTCCTGCCTTTAATCTTTCCCAGCATTAGGGTCTTTTCAAATGAGTCAGTTCTTCGCATCAGGTGGCCAAAGTATTGGAGTTTCAGCTTCAGCATCAGTCCTTCCAATGAATATTCAGGACTGATTTCCTTTAGGATGGACTGGTTGGATCTTCTTGCAGTCCAAGGGACTCTCGAGAGTCTTCTCCAACACCACAGTTCAAAAGCATCAATTCTTTGGCGCTCAGCTTTCTTTATGGTCCAAATCTGACATCCCACACATGACTACTGGAAAAACCACAGCTTTGACTAGATGGACCTTTGTCAGCAAAGTAATATCTCTGCTTTTTAATACACTGTCTAGCTTGGTCATAGCTTTTCTTCCAAGGAGCAAGCATCTTTTAATTTCTTGGCTGTAGTCACCATCTGCAGTGATTTTGGAGCCCCCACAAAAATAAACTTTGTCACTGTTTCCATTGCTTCCCCATCTATTTGCCATAAAGTGATGGGACCAGATGCCATGATCTTAATTTTTTGAATATTGGGTTTTAAGCCAACTTTTTCACTCTCCTCTTTCACTTTCATCAAGAGGTTCTTTAGTTCTTCTTTGCTTTCTGCCATAAGGGTGGTGTCATCTGCATATCTGAGGTTATTGATATTTCTCTCTGCAATCTTGATTCCAGCTTGTGCTTCATCCAGCCCTGCATTTCTCATGATGTGCTCTGCATATAAGTTAAATAATCAGGGTGACAGTAAACAGCCTTGATGTTCTCCTTTCCTGATTTGGAACCAGTCTGTTGTTCCATGTCCAGTTCTAACTGTTGCTTCCTGACCTGCATACAGGTTTCTCAAGAGGCAGGTCAGGTGGTCTGGTATTCCCATCTCTTTCAGAATTTTCCACAGTTTATTGTGATCCACACAGTCAAAGGCTTTGGCATAGTCAATAAAGCAGAAGTAGATGTTTTTCTGGAACTCTCTTGCTTTTTCAATGATCCAACAGATGTTGGCAATAATCTCTGGTTCCTCTGTCTTTTCTAAATCCAACTTGAACATCTGCAAGTTCACAGTTCATGTACTGTTGAAGCCTAGTTTGGAGAATTTTGAGCATTACTTTGCTAGCATGTGAGATGAGTCCAATTGTGCGGTAGTTTGAACATTCTTTGGTGCTGCCTTTCTTTGGGATTGAAATGAAAATTGACCTTTTCCAGTCCTGTGGCCACTGCTGAGTTTTCCAGATTTGCTGGCATATTGAGTGCAGCACTTTCACAGCATCATCTTTTAGGATTTGAAATAGCTCAACTGGAATTCTGTCACCTCCACTAGCTTTGTTTGTAGTCATGCTTCCTAAGGCCCACTTGACTTCCAGGGATAGTAATGGTTTATTATTTATTTATTTGTTGGTTTGTTTTTGGCTTTGGGGGGCCTTCATTCCTGTGCGTAGACTTTCTCCAGTTACAGTGAGCGGGGTCTACTCTAGCTGTGGTGTGAGGGCTTCTCATTGTACTGGCTTCTCTTGTTGCAGAGCACAGGCTCTAGAGCTCTCAGGCTCCGTAGTTGTGGTGCACGGGCTTAGTTGCCCAGCGGCACGTGGGATCTTCCTGGACCAGGAATCAAACCTGTGTCCCTTGTGTTAGCAGGCAGAGTCTTATCCAGTGGACTACTGCTGCTGTTGCTGCTAAGTTGCTTCAGTTGTATCCAACTCTGTTCGACCCCATAGACAGCAGCCCACCAGGCTTCCCTGTCCCTGGGATTCTCCAGGCCAAGAACACTGGAGTGGGTTGCCATTTCCTTCTCCAATGCATGAAAGTGAAAAGTGAAAGTGAAGTCGCTCAGTCGTGTCCGACTCCTAGCGACCCCATGGACTGCAGCCTACCAGGCCCCTCCGTCCATGGGATTTTCCAGGCAAGAATACTGGAGTGGGGTGCCATTGTCTCCTCCGAGTGGAACACTAAAGAAGTCCTATTAAGCATGTCTGTGATTCCAAACATATATTTCTAGAATGTCTAGGTTTCTTATTAAAATTTCCTGGGTTTTATGGACATAATTAGGAAATAAAAGGACATTTCATCTTACTAGACAGCTTCCTACTCTGAGAGCTCTCAGGGACCCATGACCCCATGTTATAATTCTTATCCACAGAGGGAATTTTATGCTTCAGGTCCTAAAGAGAGGGCTTCCCTGGTGGCTCATTGGTAAAGAATCCGCCTGCCAATGCAGGAGACGTGGATTTGATCCTTGCGTCAGAAGATTCCCTGAAAAAGAAAATGGCAACTCACTCTAATATTCTTGCCTGGAAATCCTGTGAACAAAGGAACATGGCAGGCCACAGTCCATGGGGTCTCGAAGAGACAGACATGACTCAGCGATTAAAACTACAAGTAAAGAGAGGGTGATGGATGGATAGGGAGGAACATAAACAGATATTTGTATCTTCACGGCACTAGACTAGAACCCAGTGTCTATGGTTGTATTGTCTTAAGAGACAATTTAGCTATGTATTTTTAAAAAGGGGGGAGACAGGGGGATTCCTGTATGTTGGGGACAGGAGTAAGGCAGATGTGTGGCCAGCAACTGAGAAGGAAGGACAGATATGATGGGCTCCACTGGGAAAGCCATCCAAGCCTGCTTTAGACATCAGTCTCTGCTGGAAGAGACCTCGGTGTGAGGCAGTATAAATGCTGCTGACAACCTGGGCCTGAGGACTCGGGCACCAGGAGTCTACATGAGGTGCCTACGCTAACTGTACGTAATGCTGGGGAACTAGACAATCCGCAAATGGATCCACCTGTCTGGGAACAAGAGCTCTCTGAGGCCTTGCTACCACCTGTGTACAAATTACAGTGCTGTAAAATAGCTCAAAGACACTGAAAGGCCCAGGGACCCAGTGATATGAACTAATTCACCTAGTTTCTCATTGGTGTCACCCAGATCTTTTTGGTCCATTTCAACATCTTTCACAATTTTTTCCTACATTGGCAATCATGGAAATAAGAGATTGTTTTCTGATGCTCCCCTGAAGCCTATTCATCCTTCAATTCGTTTACAAATAACTCAATTTAGAAGTTTATTCTGATCTTCTCAATTGATTGTAGCTCTCTCTTATATTAATAGCTCCACAATTCCTTTGTCTCTTTCTCTCTGTTTTTCTTAAATATATATATTTTTAATTTTTTATTTGGCTACACCGACTCTTAGCTGTGGTGCTTAGGATCTTTAGTTGCAGAATGTGAAATCTTAGTTGCGGCTGTGGGATCTAGTTCCCAGGCAGTCAGTCAGTCAGTTCAGTCGCTCAGTCGTGTCCAGCTCTTTGCCACCCCATGAATCACAGCACGCGGAACAGGGATCAAACTTAGGACCCCCTGCATGCGAGGGAGGTGGTGGAGTCTTAGCCACTGGACCACCAAAGAAGTCCCTCCTTTATTTCTCTTTTACGGCAATATTTCATTTTACCACCCGTAAATGAAAAAATTAAACCTTTTGAGTGTGGGCTTTATAATGATTTAAATGAACAGAAGTTCTTCATGGCCATCCCTATGAGAAGATGAGAAGATTTTACTACGATTTCCTCCAGTGAAATTAGAAGTTTAGAAAAGTTTTTCCATAAAAAATGTGAATAAAAGTTTTTTTTTTTAAGATTTTTAAGAATACCTTTATTTTTTGAAGTTCAGGTTAGATCCTGATCATCAGTTAATCATTTATGGATTGGTATTACCTCAAAATCATTTTCAGGTCATTCAGTATATAAACAGAGTTTAAACACTGCCTTCAAAACTAGAAACTGGGACCCAGTTTCTAGTTTGCAATCTCAAACTGGGATTGCACTGGGACCCAGAAGCAGTTGGCATCCTTGCATAAAAGACACTGGGTACCAATCATTTATTCACTAAAGGGGTCTAGAATCCCAGATTAAATTATTCACAGTTTTGATTCAATTAGCTTTTGATTCAGTACCTGTGTCTTTAATGACAAAGTTATTCCAGAAAAAGTTGAGCCCTGGAAAAGTTTTACCTAGCTGAGATTCCCCTCAAGGGTTGATGTGAGTCACACAGTACTTACACTGGCAAATAAAACCACAGTGCATGTCTGCTCCCTGTGGATTTTAATTTGCAGCAACAATAAGCTGCAAGTAATGGGCCTTAGGTTAAATGGTTGAATATAAAGTTCAAATCAGAATTAAAACATCTTGTCTTGAAAAAGATGAGGTAAATGTCAGAGGCCAAATGTTCTGAGCAGCCTTACAAAAATGACAGCCCCCACCACAATCTAGATAGGGGCGTCCCAGGTGGCTCAGTGGTAAAGAATCTGCTTGCCAATGCAGAACACGCAGGTTCGATCCCTGGGTCAGAAAGATCCCCTGGAGAAGGAAATAGCAACCCACTCCAGCATTCTTGCCTGGAAAATTCCACAGACAGAGGAGCCTGGTGGGCTATAGTCCATGGGGTTCCAAAGAGTGGGACACAACTGAGCGACTGAGCACCAGCATCTTCTAGATAACCTGGGTTTATCTCCCCCCACAGATTATCTTCGTATGAATCTTTTCACTTGAATTAGTTCTTTCAATCCAGTTTGTACCTTGCACTCACAATCCCAGGGGAAAGGGACAGCAAATATGACCAGGAGAAAAAATTAAATTGTCAAAGCATGAATTTGCCAATCAATTTCTCCCCTTGGGGGTACACTTGCATCTCCAATACAGTGATCCCTGCCTTTCTCCCTTTTATTTTTTCATGCTTACGTTGTTGTACTTATTCATTCATATTTATTTAGTCATTCCTTCAACCAACGAATACCTGTTGGTGAATCAAGGTATAGAATAGAATCTAGGCTGTTTCTTAGTGGAGATGCTATTGGCATTTTGGGAGTGAAAGATCTTTTTTTTTATTTATTTGGCTGCACTGGATATTTGTTATGGCACACAGGATCTTTAGTTAGAGGATCTAGTTCCCTGACTAGGGATTGAACCTGGGCCCCTGCAGTAGGCACTCAGAGTCTTAACCACTGGACTGTCAGGGAAGTCCCTGGGGGAGATAAATCTCTGAGATAATTCTTGTGCTGGACTGCCCCATAAACTGCAAAACATTTGTCATCTCTCGGCTCCATCCACAAAGCAGTTTGTTCTCACTCCCTGAATATCCTAACCCCACTTCCCTTTCCAAACATTGCAGAAGAACCTGGGTATGATGTCTCATGGGAGGGGATCAGGATGAAGAAGACAAGGTCATGGTCCTCAAGAAGTTGGCAACCTCATAGAAAAACAGATGAGTAAATACGGTACAGCATGACACGTGATATGAGAAAAGTAAACACAGACCAGTGGCTCCCAGAGATATTCAAGAAGGCTTCCCAGAGGACAAAATGTTTGAGCCATGTCTTGAAACCAAATAAAATGCTCGAGAACAAATAAAAATGAGCTAGATGATTTCTAGGCATCACAAGAGGTCCAAAGATCATGCCAGAATTCAGAAAAGTGCTTTGAAAGAGCTACGAGCAAATTCGTCGTGACTGGTGCATGGAATTGGAGTTGGAGAGGGCGTGACTAGTAGGAGGTGTGATTGCAAGGAGGGTGTCCCAGGCTAGGCTCCAATACTTAGACTTTATCATGGGAGTGACATCATTAGATCTGAATTTCAGAAAGGTCACCCTGGAAAGGACTCTGGGATATAGATTAGACGAAATAAGACTGGAAACAAGGAAAATCTTTTTTTTTTTTTTTTTTTTGAGGCTGCTGGAGTAATTCAGGAGAGAAATGAAAGGTACTTAATGGATTTCGGTGAATACATCTATGGATACAGTAAGGGCTGCCAACACCCTCCAGCCAAAGACCACCAGGTACATATGTTTAGTTGAACAAGTTGGTTTTATTACTCACTGCAAAGGAATGTGAATGCTCACCATGAGGAACCAAGGGGTGTTTGCATAAGAGCATGTTAGAAGGAACCTATTTATTGGATTTGAGCTTTATTGGATTAATTGGGTAATTTGGGGGAGAGTGTAGGAAATGAGGGGTTTACTCACTACCAAAAAGTGGGGGCAATTCTATGCTTTGGGTATCTCAATAAATTATATCAGGAGGGTGGACTAGAGGGAAGACTGTAAGGAGGTAGTAGTCACTCTCATTAGCTGGAGGATGGTGATGATGGGTATCTTGTGTATTGCAAGGACCTTACTTTTGTCTCATTTTATTATGGTTTCCACTGTGTGAAGACTTCAAATGTTTGGCTGTGAGGGCAGATAAACAAGGTAATAGTTCAGTGGCATTAGTTGGGGTGAGTTTTGTTTGTTTTTTGAAGAAAAATACTTGATCAATAAGCCGAGGAGAACTGCTCAGTAGAGTGAATTGTGAAGGAGGGACAATAATGCAATGAGAATCCAGCAGACATTAGAGATCACACATTTTCATTTATGAATTATACATAATTATTTAATTTCTTCTAGTAACACCCATCAGTCAAGATAAAGGGCAGTGGAGGACACCTGTTAGTTACTTCTTTAGTGTTATTTCCCTCTTTCTAGTAGCTACTGATTTCTAGTTGGGATCCATGAGATTCTAGGGAAACTAATTCCCTTTCCAGCACCAATATGGAAACACAGAACAGAGTTTAAGATTATCAGTTTATCTGAATTACCTGGCCAGAGTGACTGGCTCAGTAGTGGGCACACAACCTAGGACTTTTACCATGAATGCTGGGACACATATTTGTTTTTTCCCTGCTGGATATGATGGAAAAAAAGATTATTTCAAAATTTTAGAATCGTAAGGCTTAAGAGTACATCATGAGAAACGCTGGGCTGGAAGAAGTACAAGCTGGAATCAAGATTGCCAGGAGAAATATCAATAATCTCAGATATGCAGATGATACCACCCTTATGGCAGAAAGTGAAGAGGAACTAAAAAGCCTCTTGATGAAAGTGAAAGTGGAGAGTGAAAAAGTTAGCTTAAAGCTCAACATTCAGAAAATGAAGATCATGGCATCTGGTTCCATCACTTCATGGGAAATAGATGGGAAAAGAGTGGAAACAGTGTCAGACTTTATTTTTGGGGGGTCCAAAATCACTTGAGATGGTGACTGCAGCCATGAAATTAAAAGACGCTTACTCCTTGGAAGGAAAGTTGTGACCAACCTAGATAGCATATTCAAAAGCAGAGACATTACTTTGCCAACAAAGGTCCGTCTAGTCAAGGCTATGGTTTTTCATGTGGTCATGTATGGATGTGAGAGTTGGACTGTGAAGAAGGCTGAGTGCTGACGAATTGATGCTTTTGAACTGTGGTGTTGGAGAAGACTCTTGAGAGTCCCTTGGACTGCAAGGAGATCCAACCAGTCCATTCTGAAGGAGATCAGCCCTGGGATTTCTTTGGAAGGAATGATGCTAAAGCTGAAACTCCAGTACTTTGGCCACCTCATGCGAAGAGTTGACTCATTGGAAAAGACTCTGATGCTGGGAGGGATTGGGGGCAGGACGAGAAGGGGACGACAGAGGATGAGATGGCTGGATGGCATCACTGACTCGATGGATGTGAGTTTGAGTGAACTCCAGGAATTGGTGATGGACAGGGAGGCCTGGCATGCTTCAGTTCATGGGGTTGCAAAGAGTCAGACACGACTGAGCAACTGAACTGAACTGAACCACTGAACGTGTACAAGTGGGATAAAATAGATCACATACCAAGGAGCAGGAACAAGCATGACATCTGAATTCTCAGGAGCACTGCTGCACACCAGAAGGTGATGGAGCGGTGCCTGGCCTGAGAACAAAGGCAACCCCAAGGAAGGCAACCTGAAAGGACAAAGAGAAGCTTGATGTTGCTCACATCATTTGCACTCTAAGATGAAGCCATGTTGGAAGGCAGTTTTACCTTCGGTCTTCTCAGTTCAGATACCCTTCATTATTTACACAAGTGTGTGTTCATCTTCCTGTTACTTGTTATCTTGTCTCCAGCATAACTAAGGTAAGGAGTGAAGAAGGCTGAGGTATAGGTTGACCCAGGATTACCACTGAGTTTGAGGCAGGCATGTGCCCCAAGAATTCAGGGAATTAAAAGTCATGGCAAGGGACTTCTTGGTGGTCCATTGGTTAAGCATCTGCCTTGCAGTGCTGGGGATGCTGGTTGAAAGATCCGCAAGTGCTGCAACTAAGACCCTACACAACCAAATAAATAAATACTAAAAAAAAATTTAAGAATGAAAGAAATGAAACACATTTTCTTAAATGAAAATATTTAAGAAAGAATGATAAATGAATGTAGACTCCATAGCCTTAAAAATATCTGGTCTTCCTCCACTAAAATTTTCCTTTTTCTGTCTTCTTAGGGCCAAAGTCCATATTTCTCATGCTATTATCTAATTTAATTAAAGTCAAATAAAAACTATAAGTATTGCAGCATTAAATTTTGTGAGAATACAGGAGTCTAGTTTCCTGTTTCTAGTCCCTTGGGTGTTAACATACCCACAGGGCTTCCCAGGTGGCCCTAGTGGTAAAGAACCCATCTGCTTCGGCAGGGGATGTAAAAGGCACAGGTTCGATCCCTGGGTCAGGAGGGCATGGCAACCGACTCCAGTATTCTTGCCTGGAGAATCCTACAGATAGAGTAGCCTGTAGAGCTACAGTCCATGGGATCGAAAAGAGTCAAGTGTGACTGAAGCGACTAAGCACGAAAACACACACACACACAGCACTCACCCATTCACTTATTCAACTTTTAAAAAGCAAGACAAGGCAAAATGCAAGAACGAGTTCAAGTGAATTTTACAGATGGCAAGTGCAATGGGATTTGAGAGGAAGTAGAAGGCAATCTGTGCAGTTCAGCTAATGTGGGGTGATTAGAGGAAATTCCCCAGGGCTCCCTTTTCTCTCATGTAATCCGTTAGCATGACAGGAGGCAGCAAGCTTAGTCTGTTTCTGATGTGATGGATGAGGAATCTTTTACTGGCTCTGTGACCTTGAGTAAGTCACTTAACCCCTTAGAGCATCATCTTTTTTATTATAAACCTTTTGATTGTAAGTCCCTACTTCTTTCTCAGGATTTATTGCTGAGAAGCAAAATCATAATCGGAGACAAAGGATGTTAAAGTAACTTCCAAACTGGAAAACACCAAAGAAAAGTAGGCAATGATGATGATAATGAATGGTGGACCTCAGCTGCTCTAGAGGTACCGTGACTATGATACTATTCACTATGTTTTGCTTTGTTTTTGTCTTTGGTCAAAAATCTGAGTATCTAATGGTGGCAGTTTTAGAAGACTTAAAAAGAACAAAGCCGTGAAGAAGAAATTGCTACACAAGTTGTAACATGTACCTCTCTGTCATCTCCATTTGGGGACAGGTCCATTGGGCAACGATGTAAATTTTTAGGAAGTGCTTATTCAGCTGCATTTTATCCACAAACCTAAAACTGGGATCAGGAAACAGATGGACACTGACAATGACCTTTTCTGTTTGGGACCAAAGAAAGCTTCCATTCAAATGAAGTTGTTCACATGGCTCTGCTCTTGTAAACTTCATAAGTTAATTTCTTCTTGCTCAGTTAAAGGCTGAGCAAATTAGGAGCCAATTGCCAACACCAGCAAGGATCCAAATCCACATGCACATTGAAGGTAAAGCAGTCATAAGGGTTATAGGGGAAATGAGGTCCTTAAGACCCTGGCTGTCTTCCTCCTTCTTTAACTTAGGCCAAGATAATTTCTCTGAGTCTTACTTCGGTTTTCTGAACTATGTGTTTCAGTCTGTTCTCTTGCTTTCTCCTCTGGTCCTGTGCCGGTCTTCTTGTCCACTCCTGATCTGCTTACAGTAGAGGGCAATTGTGCAGCTGCCTTTAATATCCCCCTTTCAGAGCCCTCACTTAACATTGTGCTTAAAGGCAGGAAGGAGCTTCCCAGGTGGTGCTAGTGTTTAAGAATCCATCTGCCAATGCAACAGATGCGGGTTTGATCCCTGGGTCAGGAAGATCCCCTAGAGTAGGAAGTGGTAACCCACTCCAGTATTCCTGCCTGGAGATTCCCATGGACAGAGGAGCCTGATGGGCTACAGTCCATGAGGTTGCAAAGAGTCAGACACAACTGAGCAACTGAGCACAAAAGCAGGAAGTTTTCCAAGGCTTAGTCTTCCTTCCATCTGAGAACCAGGATGGGTCACTCAGGGGGTTTAGGGAGGACCGTGCCGCATAGCGTGATTGAGCTATAGAAGAAAAACCCACATTCTGGACATGGAAGACATGCCAAAATTCTGGTTTCTTTGGGATTTCAGAATAACAACCTCAGAAAGGGAGGGCCACCGACTATTACAAGTTCCAGTCCTCTCTGCTTCTAGAGGTAACCAAGCAGCTACATTCAGGCTCAAAACAAAGAAATTCTTGAGGGATATTGTGTAACCTTATTACATTATAGCCTGATATCAATTTCTCAGTGGTTTCAGTGGGTAGAGATATGCTTTAGGCTTTGTTGATCACCCTTTTAAATCTCTCAGAAAATTAAGATATGCAATTGAAACCCTCAGAATAAGAACCAGCCAGCATTCAAAAGTGCAAACAACAGAGCCTGCATTGTCTAGTTTAAGCCTAAAAGGAATGTATTAAGATGTTGGGCAACTTATAATTTCTGAGAGAACCTTTATAATCGGGTTTACAGGCTACAGGGCCTGTAATAATTAGGCTACTGGGTTATCCAGTGAAGACTGTATCTCTCTTGCTTCTGGACAGAGGAAAGGAAGCTTGTTCTTTTGCACTGTCAGTGCTGAATATGCAACTCAAGTTCTAGGACCTTCACCCTTTTACCTTTGAAATCTGAATGCTTTTTCTTTTTAAACTTTATTTCCATTTCTTTACTTTTTAGAAAAGATATTAATTTTTTATTTTTCAGTAATTATAGATTCCCAGGAAGCTGCAAAAATAGCTCAGGGAAGTCCCTATACCCTTCACCCAGTCCCCCCCACCCACCCCCGCCAATAACTACATTTTATAGAACTATGCTGTGCTGTGCTTAGTCCCTCAGTCATGTCTGACTCTATGACCCCATGGATTGTAGCCCACCAGGTTCCTCTGTCCATAGGGATCTCCGAGCAATATACTGGAATGGGTTGCCATGCCCTCCTCCAGGGGATCTTCCCAACCCAGGGATTGAACCCAGGTCTCTCTCATTGCAGGAGGATTCTTTACTAGCTGAGCTACCAGAAAAGCCCTTATATAACTATAGACTTGTGCACAGGTCTGTGCAAATGTATAGACTTTTTACTGTCTGAGCCACCAAGGAAGTCCAAGAATACTGGAGTGGGTAGCCTAACCCTTCTCCAGGGGATCTTCCTGACCCAGGAATTGAACCAGGGTCTCCTGCATTGCAGGTGGATTCTTTACTAACTGAGCTACCAGGAAAGCCCTTATATAACTATAGCACAAACCAAATAAGGAAACTCACTTGGTACCATCCATGGCCCTTATTCAGATTTTATCACTTTTATGTGTGAATTCATTTATGTGTACGTGTGTGAATGTGTCTGTGTGTACCGGTCTGTGCAAATGTATAGATTCGTATAACCATCACTGGAATCAAGGTACAAAACTGATCCATCACCATAGAAATTTTCTTTGTGCTATCCTTTCATAGTTATACCTATTTCTTCCTGTGGCTAACCCCTGGCAACTATGAATCTGTCTTCATCTCTATGTTTTCATCATTTCAAGAATGTTAAGTAAATGCAGTCATGTATGATATTTTAAGATTGACTTTTTTTCACTCTTTTCACTCATCTTATTGCCCTTCAGATCCATTTAGATTATTGTGTTAGTTAAGAATGAAAAGTTAGTTCCTTTCCATTGTTGAGTAGTATACCAGGGTATGGATATACCATAGCTTGGGATATACCATAGCTTATTGAACAATTCACCCACTGAAAGATATTGTGGTTGTTTCTGGTTTGGAACTTTTACAAATAAAGTTGCTTTGAATATTCACGTAGTTTCCCTGATCAACTTTTAAACCAAGGTCTTCCTCACATTGACCCATTGACCCATTGGAGGTAGATCTGCTTGATAGAACCCAGAACAGAGTTTGTGCCCAAGGTTCCTAACAGACCTGCCTTATCGTCATTAATCCCTATTGGTCATTTAGTACGATTAGTATAATTTCAAATATATACAGATCAGATCAGATCAGATCAGTCGCTCAGTCGTGTCTGACTCTTTGTGACCCCATGAATCGCAGCACGCCAGGCCTCCCTGTCCATCACCAACTCCTGGAGTTCACTGAGACTCATGTCCATCAAGTCAGTGATACCATCCAGCCATCTCATCCTCTGTCATCCCCTTCTCCTCCTGCCCCCAATCCCTCCCAGCATCAGAGTCTTTTCCAATGAGTCAACTCTTCACATGAGGTGGCCAAAGTACTGGAGTTTCAGCTTCAGCCTCAGTCCTGCCAAAGAAATCCCAGTGCTGATCTCCTTCAGAATGGACTGGTTGGATCCTTGCAGTCCAAGGGACTCTCAAGAGTCTTCTCCAACACCACAGTTCAAAAGCATCAATTCTTCAGCGCTCAATGATTTTAACATACACAAACTAGAAATACATAGAGATTTTAACATACACAATAATTATGTACACATACAATTTCTAACATACACAAAGTAGACAGAAATATAAAATGAATACCCATGCTCATCAATGAACTTCAACAATATCATGATTCTGCCATGTCTTTCACTCATATCTCTACCCGCTCTCCCTACAAACACTCAATTATTTTGAAACAAATCCCCAAGCTATAATTTTATCTGTGAATATTTCAATATGTATCTCCAAAAATGAAGAACTTTGAAAAAACATAGCTAAAATGTCATTATTCCAATGTCATACTCTGGGTTCCTCCAGAAACTCGTAATATACCACAGACTTGAATGCAAATAGTCTGAGAGGAGGAGCCCCAGTAGGGAAAAGGAGGAAGTGTAACGAAAAAGGGAAGGCTGTAAGTTAAACATGGATAGAAAGCTGCTCTGGTAAGCATTAACTCCTCAGCACCTGAGACAGTCAAGGGCTGGCCAAGACTTCAGCAGGCAGAGAAAGCCCTCAGGGAAGAAATGCAGATGCTGACAGCAAAATTCTGGAGAGCATGCACCTTACTAGTAAAGGTGAGTGAGTATGGGACCTGGGAACTTATCCTACATAGGCATAAAAACAATTAACAAGTAATCAGCCAGTGTTCAGATTTCCCCTAGTGTCTCATCATTTTTAGCATCTTACGTGTTCAAATTATGATCCAAATCAAGTTCATACATTGTAACTGATTTATACAATTTGTTTGAAAATTCAGACTAACTAATTTAAAAGATTTCTTTATTTTTGGCTGTGTTGGATCTCTGTTGCTGCGTGCAGGCTTTCTCTAGTCGCAGTGAGCAGGGGCTACTCTCATCGCAGGGCATGGGCTTCTCACTGCGGTGGCTTCTCTTGCTGCAGAGGTCAGGCTCTAGGACACTCGGGCTTCATTGGTGCTGCTTGTGGGCGCTAGAGCTCTGGCTCAGCAGTTGTGGTGCTTGAGCTTAGTTGCTCCGCAGCACGTGGGGCCTTCCCAGATCGGGGATGGGACCTGTGTCTCCTGTGTTGCTAGGCAAACTCTTAATCACCTACACCACCAGGGAAGCCCCTGAGTTATACAATTTTTAAGTCAATTTTCCTCTTTTTATTTTGAAAACTTTAAACATGCAACAAATTTGGAGGAGTTTTACTGTGAACAACAGTAAACATTTTTAATATACTTCCCTTATCACATATCATCCTTCATCTTTTTCTCCAAATTATATTTCTTGATACATAGTAAATAGCAGGCATTAATTTACACTTAAATATGTTGGCATAAAACATTGCTAAAGTTCATATTGTTTACTATTTTTTTTCCTCTTGAGGTAACTTTTAAACAATGAAATGCACAAATTTTAAGTGCCTATCTGTTGTCTTGACAATGCATACAATTTTGTAATCCACAGCCCTGTAAAGATACAAAATATTATTTTTTACCAACTTGGAAAGTTTTCTTGTACCCTTTCCCGGACAATATCTATCCCTAATTCTTCAAAGGCAGACCCCCTAACCTAATGTTGTTTATAATGTTTTCTTATTTTTCCTTCTAATGTTTGTAGGATCTAGAGTGATGACTTCACTTTCATTCCTGATACTGGTAATTGGGGTTCTTATTGAGAGACAATTACCCATGGGTCTCTGTTACCTGAAAACTAGGTTTACTTCTTGGTGGATATTGAGTCAAAAGACACAACCAAGCCAAAGAGTGGGAGAAAGAAGAATTTATTACTTGCACCAAGTAAGGAGAATACCAGGGATTGCCCCCAAAGCACTGTCTCCCTAAATAGCAAAATTGCCAAGGGTACATGTATATTCAACAAAGGGATTGGGATGGCATATTCATATTCCTGAAGGGGCTTGAGCAGAGGAGAATTCAGCATAGAACTGGGGCAGCGGTTAAGAGAGTCCAAGTTTGGCTGACTGAAGCAGTCAGGAGGATCAGAAAAGGTCAGCCTTTGTCATTCCCTAGGTTCCAGTTGATCTGGTGGTTGAAGGCTGGAGGGAGCTTGAATTCTGCAAAGGAGCTCAAGAATGCCTCAGGCTGCTGCTGCTGCTGCTGCTAAGTTGCTTCAGTCGTGTCTGACTCTCTGTGACCCCATAGACGGCAGCCCACCAGGCTCCCCCGTCCCTGCAATTCTCCAGGCAAGAACACTGGAGTGGGTTGCCATTTCCTTCTCTATGCCTCAGGCTAGTCATTACCATTAACTGGTAGTCTTTATAAGTGATTTATTATCTCTGCTATTTTCACTTCTCTTGCCTGATATTAGTCATTTAGGCCTGCATTCTTTCGTTCCTTAAAATAATCACTGAGCCCTGTTGAAGGATGAGCACTGTGCAGGCCTAGATCACAGAATGGCTTAGGCCCCAAATGGCTTCTCTTGTGTCAAAAAAGCCTTACCTGGTTCTCTGTCTCCAGGAACCCCTACCCTATCTACTTATATGTCTTCATGTTTCTGCACATCTTGTGAGGAGGACACTGACAGCCTTTGTCCTCCACTGTCTTCTCAAGGTTGTTGTGTTGGTATAGCAAACAGCCTTGGTAAATAGCCATGGTGGCTTTCTCTGGAGCAGAGGACACAATTTTTTACTATTTAGTATAATAAAGGCAATTTCTGTTTCAGGGATAAAAACAGACAGGTCTACTTGCAATATATTTTAAAATACTGTTTTCCTTAGCTTGGAGTTCCTTAGCTGGGATGCTGACTCACTAACATTTGCAATATCTACCTGGGCCACTCTGTGTCATTCTTGACGGATTTGGGGGCCAAAGTGAAACCGTGTACCTCTGATTGGGAGTTGAAGCCACTCACCAGGACCTGAACCCAGCCGAAACCCAGACTGAGATTGAAACCCACAGTCTTTTAACTGAGACCACACCAGGTCTCAGGACTTAATGAAGCTCAGGTTCTTGGTGTCTCATTGCAAAAAGAATTCGGTGAGAGACAAAGTGATAGGTAAGAAGTGGATTTATTTAGAGACAGACACGCTATACAAACTGAGTGTAGGCCATCTCAGAAGGCAAGAGTGGCCCTGAAATATGGCATGGTTAATTTTTATGGGGGCTTCCCTGGTGGCTCAGACAGTAAAGAATCCGCCTACAATGCAGGAGACCTGGGTTGGGAAGATTCCCTGGAGGAGGGCATGCCAACCTATTCCAGTATTCTTGCCTGGAGACTTCCATGGACAGAGGACCCTCGCAGGCTACAGTCCGTGAGGTTGCAAAGAGTTGGACATGACTGAAGTGACTTAGCACAGCTTACAATCCTTCTACTCATTAGCCTATGAAATTACCCAGCCTATAAAAATGTGCTGTATACTGTGCTTAGTCACTCAGTTGTGTCCAACACTTTGCAACCTCATGTACTGTAGCCCACCAGGCTCCCCTATCCATGGACTTCTCCAAGCAAGAATACTGGAGTGGATTGCTATGCCCTCCTCCAGGGGATCTTCCCAGCCCAGGGGGCGAACCTGCATCTCTTATGTCTTCTGTGTTGACAGGAGGGTTCTTTACCACTAGCACCACATAGGAAGCCCATCATGGTGGGTATGTCACTTAGCTTATGCTGCTGCTGCTGCTGCTAAGTCGCTTCAGCTGTGTCCGACTCTGTGCGACCCCATAGACGGCAGCCCACCAGGCTCCCCCGTCCCTGGGATTCTCCAGGCAAGAACACTGGAGTGGGTTGCCATTTCCTTCTCCAATGCATGAAAGTGAAAAGTGAAAGTGAAGTCGCTCAGTCGTGTCCGACTCTTAGTGACCTCATGAACTGCAGCCTACCAGGCTCCTCGGTCCATGGGATTTTCCAGGCAAGAGTACTGGAGTGGGATGCCATTGCCTTCTCCGTAGCTTATGCTAATGTATTACTGCTGCTGCTGCTAAGTCGCTTCAGTCGTGTCCGACTCTGTGCGACCCCAGAGACGGCAGCCCACCAGGCTCCCCCGTCCCTGGGATTCTCCAGGCAAGAACATTGGGGTGGGTTGCCATTTCCTTCTCCAATGCATGAAAGTGAAAAGTGAAAGTGAAGTCGCTCAGTCATGTCCGACTCTTAGCGACCTCATGAACTGCAGCCTACCAGGCTCCTCCGTCCGTGAGATTTTCCAGGCAAGAGTATTGGAGTGGGGTGCCATTTACAATGAGTACATATTGAGGTTCAAGGTCCATCAAAAGTTAGATCTTCCACTATCTTGAATCTAGTTGGTTCTAACTAGTTTTTACCATGTCCTGCGGCTTTGTCATTCTTTTTTTTTTTTTTGGTTGTCCTGGGTCTTCATTGCTGCACACAGGTTTTCTCTAGTTACAGCAAGTGGGGGCTACCGTCTAGTTGCAGTGCACGGGCCTCACATCGCTGTGGCTTCTCTTGTTGGGAGCACAGGCTCTAGGCACATGAGCTTCAGTAGTTGCAGCTTTGGGGCTCTAGAGCATGGGCTCAGTAGTTGTGGCACACGAGCTTAGTTGCTACATGGCACGTGGAATCTTCTTGGACCAGGGATCAAACCCATGTCGCCTGCACTGGCAGATGGATTCTTACCCACTGTACCACCAGGAAGTTTACTGTCTCATTCTTTGAAAGGTTGTGCCCTGCTTCCTTCCCTCCCATTTCAAAAGGAAGTGATGCAAACATAAAGCTCATTCCATTTGCTGTGCCATGAACAATAAAGTCTTATCTCTGGCCTAGGAATCCCATTAAGTGTGCCAGCAACCCTGAAACTGTGATAAGCTAAATAGTTAGCTTTCTAAGTACGGTAGAATTTCAAGCCTTTGAAACTCTTGTCAGTTCTCAAATTTTACTTTTTTCTGGATAACTAACTCTGGGTAGGAGTTGGTCAATTTTGCTAATCTTTTCAAAGAGTAATTTTCAGCTTGCTACTTTTCTTTACTTTTTTATGTTTAATTGAATTCTGATGTTATTATTATTTTCTTCCCTTTCCTCACTTTGAATTCACATTGCTTTTCTTTTTCTAGCTTCTAAATATGGAACCATAAGTGACTGATTTTTTTTTTAATTTTTAATTGGAGGATAATTGCTTTACATTGTTGTTGGTTTTTTCCATAAAACGTGAATCAGCCATAAGTATACACGTGTCCCCTCCCTCTTGAACCTCCTTCCCACTCCCCACCCCACGCCACCCTATAGATTGTTATAGAGCACCAGCTTGAGCTCCCTGGGTTATACGACAACTTCCCACTAGCTATCTGTTTCACACATGGAAATGCATATGTTTCAATGCTACTCTCTCAATTTGTCCCACCCTCTCCTTCCCCTGCTCTGTCCAGAAGTCTGTTCTCTAGGTGCTTGATTTTTGGTTGCTCTTCTTTACTAACATAAGTATTAAAAGCTATAAATTTCTGTATATGAGCACTACTTTAGCTGCATCATACAAATGATATGTTGTATTTTTATTTTTGTTGTTCTGTTTAGTTACTGAGTTGTATCTGACTCTTTTGCCACCCCATGGACTGTAGCCCACCGGTCTCCTCTGTCCATGGGATTCTCCAGGCAAGAATACTGGAGTGGGTTGCCATTTCCTTCTCCAGGGGATCTTTCCAACCCGTGATCAAACCCAGATCTCTTGCATTAGAAGCAGATTCCTTTTTTATATGAGCTGAGTAATATTCTGCTCAGTATATATGTTCCACAGAGAAGGCAATGGCACCCCACTCCAGTACTCTTGCCTGGAAAATCCCATGGACGGAGAAGCCTGGTAGGCTGCAGTCCATGGGGTTGCTAAGAGTCCGGCACGACTGAGCGACTTCACTTTCACTTTTCACTTTCATGCATTGGAGAAGGAAATGGCAATCCACTCCAGTATTCTTGCCTGGAGAATCCCAGGGACAGAGGAGCCTAGTGGGCTGCCGTCTATGGGGTCGCACAGAGTCGGACACGACTGAAGCAACTTAGCAGCAACAGCAACAGCATATATGTTCCACACATCTATATCCATTCATCTGTTGATGGACATCTAGGTTGCTGCCATGTCCTAGCTATCGTAAATAGTGCTGCTATGAACATTGGGGGTCCATGTGTCTTTTTCAATTATAGTTTTCTCAGGGTATACGCCCAGTAGTGGGATTTCTGGGTCATGTTGTAGTTTTATAACTAGTTTTTTAAGGGATCTCCATACTGTTCTCCATAGTTGCTGTATCAATTTACATTCCTATCAACAGTGCAAGAGAGTTCTCTTTTCTCCACATCCTCTTCAGCATTTATTGTTTGTAAATTTTGTGATGATGGCCATTCTGACTGGTGTGAGGTGATACCTCATTGTAGTTTTGATTTGCATTTCTCTAATAATTAGTGATATTGAGCATCTTTTTATCTGCTTATTGGCCATCTATATGTCTTCTTTGGAGAAATATCTGTTTAGGTCTTCTGCCCATTTTTAAATTGGGATGTTTGTTTTTCTGATATTGAACCATTTGAGCTATTTATATGTTTTGGAGATTAATCCTTTGTCAGTTGTTTCATTTGCAATTATTTTCTCCCATTCGGAAGAATCAATATTATGAAAATGACTATACTACCCAAAGCAATCTACAGATTCAGTGCAATCCCTATCAAACTACCAATGGTATTTTTCATGGAACTAGAACAACAACAACAACAAAATCACAATTTGTATGGAAACAAACAAAAAAAAGCCCTGAATAGCCAATGTAATCTTGACAAAGAAAAATGGAGCTGGAAGAATCAACCTTTCTGACTTAAGACTATACAACAAAGCTACAGTCATTAAGACAATATCAAGACACCAAGACACAAAAACAGAAATACAGACCAATCGAACAAGATATAAAGTCCAGCGATAAACCCAAAAACTATGGGCACTGTATCTTTGACAAAGGAGGCAAGAATATACAATGGAGAGAAGACAGCCTCTTCAATAAGTGGTACTGGGAAAACTGTATCCAGTTTCCTAAGACCATACCCAAAAATAAACACAAAATAGATTAAAGACTTAAATTTAAGGCCCCAAACTACAAAGCTCTCAGAAGAAAACATAGGCAGTACACTATTTGACATAAATCACTGCAAGAGCTTCTTTGACACCTCCTGGAGTAATGGAAATAAAAACAAAAATAAACAATGGGATCTAATGAAACTTAAAAGTTTTTGCATAGCAAAGGAAATGATAACCAAGATTGAACTGCTTTTTTTTTTTTAACATTAAACTGATGGCCATGATAACTCATTCTTGAACAAAGCTGATCTAACACATGTATTTTCTGCTCAAAGCATCTTTACAGACTTCTTGGGCTTAGGAACACTTCAGCACTCCATTTGGGGGGCGCGGAGCACTTTAAAGAGCAAAATCATCCATAAAAAGCACAAGAATGCAAAAAACATGGCAATATATAAAGACACCTGTTTGCATCCTGAGAGTTAAAACAGGAAGGCAGAGCTTTGTCTCATCTGATCCCATCTGGAACGTGCTGAGAACACCTGCAATAGGTGACTCAGAGCTTCCGCTGCCCTGAATCCCTGAATGTGTGTATCCCTGAATGACCGGGAAAACTCTGAGTACTGATTTAGGGGTTACACATAAATTTTAGCCCATTGGTGAATTCACAAATACGAAAGCTGTGAAAACTGAGAGTTGACTATATTTCCTTGAACATTTTCTGTTTTTCATGTTCTTCCTTCCTTCCTAAAATTTTGTTTCCAATTGGCAGCATTCCCATTGAAGATCTTTAGCATCTCTTGTGGGCCAGTTCTTCTCTTACTTTTACTTCTTACAGTTACTTCTCTTACTTTTTGTTTCTCTAAAAATATCTTCATCTGCCTTCATTATTGAGGGACAATGTCCGGGTTAACAGTTTTCTTTCTTCTGCTCTTTAAAGATACTGACCTACTGTCATTGTCATAGGTGGCGCTGTGGTAAAGAAGCTGCCTGCCGATGCAGGAGACAGGAGAGATGCTGGTTCGATCCCTGGGTCGGAAAGATCTCCTGGAGAAGGGAAATGGTAACCCGCCTGGGAAATTCCATGGACAGAGGAGCTGGTCGGGCTATAGTCCATAGGGTCACAAAGAGTGGAACACAACTGAAGCGACTTAGGACACACACACATCATCTTCATGGTTTATGGTGTGAAATCCACGGTGATTCAAGTCATTCTTCCTTTTATATAATACTACATCTTTCTTGGAGTGCTTTCTCTTCGTCTTTGGTTTTCAGCTATTGGACTATGATGTTTCTGGGCATAGCTATCTTTGAATTTATTCTGCCTAGGTTCTGCTGAGCTTCTTTCAATCTGTAAATGTATATTTCTCACAATGTTAGTTTTCCTTTAATATTTGATGATTCTTAGTTTTGTGCTCATCTGTGCACAAAAGAGATTAGAACAATATTGTTTGTGGAGGAAGCGCTGTCTGTTGTGGGGAGGAATAAGACCTGTAGCCACACCTGAATACCTGTCTTGCTTTAGGGGTATGAGGAAAGGATGGGTCATGTTGCTGAACAGGAAGAGCTAGTAGGTAGTGTTGAGGTATAAGTTTCCTGATTACTCCAGGTTTCACCTTCTGCATGGCCACTGTCCTCTCTTTTAAACTGAAGGCCCTATATTCTACCTGGAGGCAAATATCCCAGCTGTGCTCATTGAAGAGGGAGGCTAAGGAAGATTCAGTTAGCTTATCTGCTCCTGCTGTGATAGTCCAGTTAATCACTTTGTGGCTTAGTATGAATTCCTTTCTGCTCCTGACAGCCACCCCGGATGTGGAACACTTTCGGCACTGCTGTTGTCTTTTGTAGCAGTCCTGTCTTGTTGTTTTGGGGCTGTTACTACTTTCTACTGTCCAATCCAGCCTCCTATCCATCTTTCAGAGAATCCTCCTAAGTTCTGGACCATCAAGAGCCAACGTTCTTATTTTCCAATGCACTCACTTGTGAATTTTAAAATTCAATTTTAAAGATGCTTTTCCTGCCAGGTCTAGAGATTTGTGGCATGCAGTATGTGCCCAGCCTGCATTTTAAATCCAACCTGTTTTTCTTCTCCTCCTCCCCAATCCCCTCTCCTCCTCTTCCTCCTCCTCCCACTCCCTCTTCCTCCTCCTCCCACTCCCTCTTCTTAAAGAAACAGTGGTGATAATCTGATTTAATCACATAGTTAGGCAAAGAAGGAACACAAGCAAATCTAAGTTAAGGTGGGCTGAGAAACGAGCACTACAAATTCTCGTAGTAAAGGGGGAATAGAGTTTGTCCTGATTATAAAAGAATGCTAAGCTTGACAAATCCATAGATTTGATTTCTCACAATTTTTGTTGCCTCATGTAGGCTGTGAAATGGTCTTGAATTTCTCCAGTATTTGCCTTGAATTTTTGGGTTTATAGGTGGACTCTGCTTTCAAGCTTTATATTTCTAAAGTTATATTCAAACACTGCCATCTTGTGGGTCATTTCTTGGGTCTCCCAATCCCGCCTCTCAAACTCGCTCATGCAAATATATTCATCCAGAAGGTTTCAGGGATATCAACGTTTGTTAGGCCCACTAATAGCGGTACTGAGATATATATGAAGTCATTAAACTTCATAAGGCCTTTATGAAGGAGGTACTGCTAAGCCCGTCAGAGGTGAGGAAACTGAGGCCTAGAGTGGTTGTATAATTTGCCTTAGGTCTCAAAGCTGGTAATAAGAGAAGTAAATTTTTATATTCAGATAGTTTGCCTTCAGGACCTTTGCTTGTACTGCACCCACATATAAAACTAATAAATGTAAAAACAACCCAGTGTGACACAGTAATATGAATAAGCTATAAAACTAGTAGAGAAGAGAGGATAACTGTTGGGAAAGGGCATCAGGGAAGGCATCACAGATTTGTGAGGAGGTTGCCTCCTCTAAGTGAGAATTAGAAGGATAATTTTCCCATTGGGAGGACGCAGCAGAGTCCATAACCCCTGGATCTAATAGTATAGAAACACCCTCAGTTCAGTTCATTCGCTCCATTGTGTCCGACTGCGACCCCATGAACCGCAGCACGCCAGGCCTCTCTGTCCATCACCAACTCCCGGAGTTTACTCAACCTCATGTCCGTTGAGTTGGTGATGACATCCAACCATCTCATCCTCTGTCGTCCCCTTCTCCTCCTGTCCTCAATCCTTCCCAGCATCAGGGTCTTTTCAAATGAGTCAGCTCTTCGTATCAGGTGGCCAAAGTATTGGGGTTTCAGCTTCAACATCAGTCCTTCCAATGAAGAGTTATCTAATTTTATCTGCCACTGTACCCTGTCTTCTTTTGGGAAATTACTTGTCATTCTGCTTCAATTATTTGTTGTTTAGTTGCTAAGTCATGTCTGGCTCTTTGTGACTCCATGGACTGTAGCCAGCCCAGTTTCCTCCGTCCGAGGAACTTCCCAGGCAGGAATACTGGAGTGGATTGTCATTTGCTTCTCCAGGGGATCTTCCAGATTCAGGGACTGAACCCATGTGTCCTGCATTGGCAGGTGGATTCTTTACCACTGAGCCACTATAGAATTCTAATAAAAGCTGTCAGCCATGATGCCCTTACGGTTCACCTAATCTGAGACAATATCAGGGTACGTCAGGGGCCCTGAGATTTTTGTGCTTGAGGCAGAGGGCTCAGTGCTGTCTTTCCCAGTGGCAAAGCCGAGGTGGGTGTCAGAAAGCTGCTTCCAGCCAAGCGTTCTTACCTGGAAGGCAGTTTGGAGTAAAAGAAAATCAGGTCAAACAAAAAAGTTCTCATCATCTGTAGGCCAGCTGCATTGCTGATCTTCTGGTAGTGATAACCACTCTTACAAAACCTGAGCAGGTCTGGGTTATGGTTCATTGCAACCATACAAATTCTGATACTCTTTTTTCTGTCACCAGCTGAAGTAGGGGCAGTACTGTATTCCTTGTGTCTGTACAACTTCAATGGTAGCACAATACATTCTGATTATGAAGGATAGAACAATTAACATGAGAAAAATCGCATTTATGGAGTTTATTGGAAATGGTGTGGTTTAAACATCTCTGCAATGCTCTGTCTTGGTCTCATCTCAAGCTCCATTCCTGATGCATGGACTATTTTCCTACTTCTCTGCCTCTAAATCACTGTAATCTTCTAAAGCCATCTTTAGATTTCTTGCTTTAAGCCTAATTTAATTTTAAAAAATTGTTTCTTTTTTGGCCATACCATATGGGATCTGGGTTCTTAGTTTTCTCACTAGGAATTGAAACCAGTCCCTTGGCAGAGAAAACACGGAGTCCTAACCACTGGACCACCAGGGAATTTCCTAACCCTACTTTGGAGATTCCAGTCAACTATTTTTCTAAACTTCCATTTTTTTTTTTAACTTAATGAAGTAACTTTAATTATTGCAAATAAAAATGACAAATTCAAAATGATAGAAATTAACAATCACCAATAACCCACCACACAGATAATAATTGCTACTAGTATAGTTCTCTCTCTTCTTTCTTCTATGTGTCAGCATAAAGAGAGTTTTTTTTTTAATGGCTAATTTTGATCTCTTCCTTCACTAACCTCATCTCCAATGCATTTTTCATTTCATTTTCCTAATCATTGCAGTATTCCATCCTGCAAATTACCAGTATCTTTGAAGACATCTAATCTTCCAGGGAAATGGGGAGCAATCTCACATCCCTTGGCTTGCAGTGTTCTTTTTTTCCTGCTTCATCTTTTTATTATCTACTCATTCTTCCAATCTTAGTTCAAGTGTCACTTCTTTGGGAGCTTCAATTTATCATAATAATATTTGCAGTTTTTGTACAAGTTGCAAACAATTCTTATGTGTGGGATTATCTGGGTCTATGTAAGTGTTTTGTTCACTAATCGGATCCCTATTGTTTACAAGTGCCTGACACTGGCTATTGTTAAAATGAATGGAATAATTGCAACGGAACTAGAATAATTCCACTGCTAAGGAAATACTTATTTATAAAAAGTAACGTCTACCATTTAGGAAGTGTTATTGTGTTCCAGGCACTCTGCTAAGTGCAATATGTCTCTATATAATTACATTTTAACAATGGTAATTGCATTGTTGCTCCTATTTTACAAATGAGGAAATAGAGGCTTCTAAAAAGCCAATTAATTTGCCCAGAGACTGATAAAATATTTGATCTTTGGTCAGTGCATTTATTTACATTATTTTTCTTGCCATTGCTAGCTTTTTTGTGCATGAATATAAAAGTCATCATACATAGCTTATTTTCAAAATCACTTCAATGTTTACATTATAAACTAGTTTTTGTTACCTGTCAAAGAAGGGCACCTAGAATAAGGGGCAAAGAGACAGAACAGAGCTAGTTATTCTCTTCACGAACCAGCTGGATGTCTTTAGGCTTCCACAAGGCAGGCTCCTGAATGAGTTCAGCTGAATGGGCCGTCCCAAAGAAGACATTTAGTCCAACTCTGTCGTTTTACAGATGAGAGAGACTAAATGGCTTGTATAACTGACCACGTGGCAGAGCCGCACAGCTACCTCCTGACTTCGAGTTGTTTGTTCTGAGTCACCCAGCCCTCCCCGAACAAACATTGAACGGGCGCCTACTGTATTAGGCATTCCCAGGCAGGGTGTTTCTTTTTCGCTACCCTAGTATCGATTATTGGCTGCTTGCTTTTCCTCCCTCATTTTTCACGCGACCATTTTAAAAAACAGCCCTTCCGTGCGGAGTTAAAGGGGGGCAAAAAGGATAGAGCCAGCCTGGCGTCAGGCAGAGTGGCGTGAGCTGGCGACTGGCGGGCCCCGGGTCGGCGGCTGGACCCGCAGAGCGAGGATCCAAGAAGTCCTTGACGCCTTCTGACCCAGGGAGTGACCCCCGCCCCGATCATCTGGGTGTGGGAGGGGCGATGCTGTCTCTCTGCCAGACCGCGCCCTGAGCTTTTCAGTGACCCCACTGGTAGGGCGTTGGGGAGGAAACTCAGGTGGCAGATGCCTACGCCTTTGATTTCTGTTGCGTGGTGACCAAGGTATCCGTCCAGGTTCCCAAAGTTCAGTCTCTACACCAGGGTTTATCGTGAACTGCTAAGTCTCCGGCTGTGGGGGCTAACAGGATTTCTCCTTGGGCGACAGCTGACGCGAGGCGGACATTTCCACCATCCCCCGTTGGTTTGAGTCCCCGACCGCGGCCTTCCCCAACCCCGCCGTCCCCCTCCGCACACCCCCACCCGCCAGCGCTGGCAGTCCCAAGGCCGGCGGGGTCAAGTTACTTTAGGGCGCCAGGGAAAGGCCACAGTTTTGGTGCTGCCACGCGAGGCCTTATGAGCAGACACTAGCCAATCCTCAAGAGGCATACATGAGCCCCAGCCAATCAGCGCCCGTCTTATTCCTAGGTCCCGCCCGCGCCGGCCTTTCCTCCCAGACCCACTTCCCACCCCTCTGCCAGGCGCCTGTAGACGCGGCTGTAGCTGCAGCCGCCTCCAGAGCTGACCCGGGCCTGGGGACCGGCCTCCACTGGCGCCCTTCACTTTCTTCTGCTGCCTTCACTGAGGATGAGTCCCTGCGCTGCCGTGCGTCCACCCCGCGGAGACCACTGGCGCATTTTCATCTAGCGACTGGTGAGGGAGGCTTCGGCCGCGACGGGACGGTGTGATCTTACCGCAGGGTGCGGGGGACAGCGGGCAGGGGACTCCGGGCGCCGAGGCCGCTGGGCTCCGCGCGAGGCGGCGCGAGGCCGGCGGTGTGGCCCGGGTCCCAGCGGCCACCTCCCCGCCTCCTCTCTGAGCTAATGAATGGTGTGTGCGGGCAGCGCGCTACGTTGCGGTTCTCCTGCCACGCCTTCCAGCGACGTCGCGCTGCTCGTTTCTGGT
This sequence comes from Bos taurus, assembly GCF_002263795.3. Taxonomy (NCBI): domain Eukaryota; kingdom Metazoa; phylum Chordata; class Mammalia; order Artiodactyla; family Bovidae; genus Bos; species Bos taurus. The sequence continues at coordinate 22,093,021 of NC_037336.1, read as the reverse complement.
GGTTGTCTCGTGTCACTGTCCCTTGAGCCTGAATGTGAAGCCATTCTTCGAGGCGTCCATATCCCTCAGCCCCTTCGTCGCGTCACAGAAGTTTTCGTTCACTCTGGGGATGCTAACGATGAAGTGCAGAGTGAATCGACTGTTCTGTGAAAGGGACCCGTTCTTTTCTTGGGGGATGGAGGAGACAGGATAGAGGCCTTCTGTTCTTGTATCATGTTGCGGATTTCTAAAAAAAAAAAGTTTTAGTTCAGTAGCGAAATAAGTAACCCAGGATATCCGTGATTCCGTATTTCCAGCGTAGGTAATAAAACGTAAAGGGTGTTCACCAGACAGGTCAGGAAGTAGAAATTGATGTGACACCTTTTTTTACCCCCCACGCATGGAAGGTAGTGGGTTTGAAAGTCAAAATTTATCAGAATTGATAAAAGAACCAGTGATGCTATGCCCGTGATGTCCAAATTCACATCCTGCCATAGATCCTTGATCTTTTCACTGTCCCCCCCTTTTTTTTTAAAAGAAAACTTTTTAATTTTTATTTATTTATTTGGCTGCACCTGGTCTTAGTTGGGGCATCTGGGATCTAGCTCCCTGACCAGGGATGAAACCTGTACTCCCCGCACTGGGAGCCCAGCGTCCTAGCTACTGGACCACCGGGGAAGTTCCTGCCCTTTCTAATTTGAATTCCTTGATTTTTATGGATTTTAGAAACTGATATAGGGCAGAAAGAGCTGCTTTCTAAAAATAATTATATTATAGATACTTGGAGAAAGTACAGATATTTAGTCAAAGCAGCTTATTTCAAGGAATTTTAAAAAATGGCTCTTCTATTATTTAAATTTTTTTTTTTTAAAACTTGTGTCCACGGCTTTCAGTATGCTAAATTATACATTATGCTTCAAGATCATAAAGTTCAATAGACCATATTACATAAGGAGCTCAGTGTTACTTGGTTAATTATTATAAATGATTTTGAAGTTAGCTTATTATTATTATTTTTAATCTTTTGGTTGTGTCCTGTGTCATGTGGGATCTTAGTTCCCCAACTAGGACCAGGGATCAAACCTGTACCCCCTGCAGTGGAGCACAGAATCTTAACCACTGGAGGGACCCCTAAGGAAATCCCTTTATTATCATTAATAGGGTGGTAATTCTTTGCCACCTCCAGAGATGTGCTTGCCCCCTAAAATTTGGGGAATTGTTCAATTGTGAAACTGGGTTTTGTGCTAATAAAATGTTGAATTTTTTTCTCTTGTACCCAGAGAATAATTTAGGAAACATTAGAATGAAATACAGTATTGATAAAGGTAAATTATTTCCTAAAGTAGTATGTCTCAACGTTTTAAAATTAGGTGAAATATTTTCAGGGCTTGCAGAAGGAATTTAAAATTTTAAACATTCTTTGATTATAAGTCACTATAATTTGTAACTTTGTAACAGTTAACATAGATACAAGTCTTTAGGGAAGATATTTTGATTTTAGAGAGCTCTTCAAAAAAAAAATAAACCTACTGGTTGAATACATATTATAATATTGTGAGAAATATAAGTTAGTATCGCATTCCCTTCCCTCCCTTCAGGAACTTAAAATTTTTGTAGGCAAGGTCTCCACTCATAAGGCAAGTTGTTTTCATTTTACAGATGAAGAAATTTGGATTAGGGAGATTAAGCTACTTGAACAGGGTTTTAGATGGTAGGAATCCAATTCTTTTTTTTTTTTTTTAAGTGAAACATTAGGCAGAAAAGAGTTGTGCTCTCATGGTAGTTTGAATTACTTTTTAGGAGCCTTTTCTTCCAGGTTTCATTTGGCCAGTCATTTTGATTTGCCTGGTTCTGAGTCTGTATTCAGTATAGCTTAGGAACTTCCCATGTGTGCCCGCTCATCTCTTAGCCAAGATGGATTCTAGTGCAGAGGCTTATGGGTAGTTGACATCACTTACTGTGAGGTGATGCCTCCTCCCTTTTTGACCTCTAAGGAGCCTTTCATGTGTAGTCTGCAAGGTCTCCTTGACTTTGAATGAGGAGTAAGTGGTCTTTTATCTCTTATCTGGGCAAGGCCCAGACTCTTCCATCGTCCTGCTTTTATGGAGTTTCTGGTATTTATGGAGTTTCTGTCCACAGGGGAGAAACTGTTCAGTTCAGCTCAGTTCAGTCAGTCAGTTGTGTCCGACTCTTTGTGACCCCATGAACCGCAGCACGCCAGGCCTCCCTCAGTTCAGTTCAGTTCAGTCGTTCAGTCGTGTCCGACTCTTTGCGACCCCATGAATCGCAGCACGCCAGGCCTCCCTGTCCATCACCAACTCCCGGAGTTCACCCAGACTCACGTCCATCAAGTCAGTGATGCCATCCAGCCATCTCATCCTCTGTCATCCCCTTCTCCTCCTGCCCCCAATCCCTCCCAGCATCAGAGTCTTTTCCAATGAGTCAACTCTTCGCATGAGGTGGCCAAAGTACTGGAGTTTCAGCTTTAGCATCATTCCTTCCAAAGAAATCCCAGGGCTGATCTCCTTCAGAATAGACTGTTTGGATCTCCTTGCAGTCCAAGGGACTCTCAAGAGTCTTCTCCAACACCACAGTTCAAAAGCATCAGTTCTTCGGCGCTCAGCCTTCTTCACAGTCCAATTCTCACATCCATACATGACCACAGGAAAAACCATAGCCTTGACTAGACGAACCTTTGTTGGCAAAGTAATGTCTCTGCTTTTGAATATGCTATTTAGGTTGGTCATAACTTTCCTTCCAAGGAGTAAGCGTCTTTTAATTTCATAGCTGCAGTCACCATCTGCAGTGATTTTGGAGCCCCCAAAAATAAAGTCTGACACTGTTTCCATGGTTTCCCCATCTATTTCCCATGAAGTGATGGGTCCAGATGCCATGATCTTCGTTTTCTGAATGTTGAGCTTTAAGCCAACTTTTTCACTCTCCTCTTTCACTTTCATCAAGAGGCTTTTTAGTTCCTCTTCACTTTCTGCCATAAGGGTGGTGTCATCTGCATATCTGAGGTTATTGATATTTCTCCTGGCCTCCCTGTCCATCACCAACTCCCGGAGTCCACCCAAACCCATGTCCATTGAGTCGGTGATGCCATCCAACCATCTTATCCTTTGACGTCCCCTTCTCCTCCTGCCGTCAATCTTTCTCAGCATCAGGGTCTTTTCAAATGAGTCAGCTCTTCGTATCACGTGGCCAAAGTATTGGAGTTTCAGCTTCAACATGAGTCCTTCCAGTGAACACCCAGGACTGATCTCCTTTACGAGGGACTGGTTGGATCTCCTTGCAGTCCAAGGGACTCTCAAGAGTCTTCTCCAACACCACAGTTCAAAAGCATCAATTCTTCAGCGCTCAGCTTTCTTTACAGTCCAACTCTCACATCCATACATGACCACTGGAAAAACCATAGCCTTGACTAGACGGACCTTTGTTGACAAAGTAATGTCTGCCTCAAATCCCCCCTGAGGGATATGAACCCCAAGAAATCTTTATTGGGAGGATGAAGGGCAAAGGTCTGTCTTCTCTAGCTTCTAGTTGGGGTCACAAAGCTCTTGTTCTGTCTCGGGGTGACTTCTGCTGTTATTTTGGCAGGATCTATTCCAAGGAGTGGCTGGTATCTCTCCATCACTATCATCTTAATGCAAAACTTAAAATTTGGAAGAGACAGACTTAATAATCTAGATTGGAAAAATCAGGGGCCAAATATCAATAAAAGAATTTTTTGTAACCAGGGGCCCAAGCAGGAGTAAGAACCAGGTTACATTTGGTAGCAGTTTTGATCCTGGTCTAGATAGAGTCAGAGCTTGGGTTACCCTGTCCAGGGAAATGGAGCTATTTGGTGTGGTCATACACATGTTCTTAGTCCTGTTAGCCTAGTATGATTGATGTAGGTGTCACAGACCCAGTTAGAAGTAGTTGGACAAGTGACAGTGTGAATGTTAATAGACAAAATTGGTCACATTTCTTTTCAGGAGAGTAAGTCAGAAACCCAGTCTGGCCCTGGTGCTTTGGGGAGACTTGTAGCCAAGTGGCCATTTGTCTTGTTTTATCTAGGTAGGTTTTAACTCTTGGTTTGGTTTTAACATATGGGTAATGAGTGCTATTGGTCCCTGCACATGTGTTTTCTCATCTTGTTAACATATGATTTAAAGCAAATTCATTGTCTAAAAATATAATAATTATAAGAGGAGGCCTTTAAAAAGTCAGGTTGTGGTCACCAGCTGCTAGCAGACATTCTTTTGAGACTGGTTGGTGGCATCCCAAGTTTGACACAGTTCAGAAAACTTAAGTTCTTAGTAATACAAGGACTTGTCTGAAATCTCATCCATAGTAGGAGCCCAATTCTTATGACTACAAGTAAGGGTAATTCTTTTCTGCCACACTATTCTAGTTCCTATTGAAGATTTCCTGACTGCATTTTGAAAGAGCAATTTGGGTAGAGAGAATAGGTAGAATCCACAGTTTTCTATCTGTGTGATTTTACATCAATTTACATCAAGCTTTTACATCAATTTCCTCTTTCTAAAGTAAAGGTAATATACAGGGCAATCAGTTCATTTATGTAAAGCACTATGCTTGTCCATATGAAAGTTCAAAGGGTGGTAGACGTAACGTTTGTAAACTGTGGACAAGTTGGCAGCCTTCTAAAGGTTTGAGTAAAAACGTTCCAAGCAGAAGGGACTTCAATATAGTTACTCCATTTTCTGATCTATATATATCACTATGTTTCTTTTTCCTTCATAACATTGTTTGGTACTTACATGTGCATGAATTGTCTCATTGATTTTTCAGAACAACTCAGGAGATAAATAGTTATTCCCTTTTTACAGGAAAGAGTTGAATCTTAGGTGATGGGTGATGTGCCCAGGGTAATTTATAACTTAATTAGTGGTGTATCTGAGTTACTAGCCCAGTGTTGTCTGAACTTTATGTGCTACATAATTGCCAGGTCTAACTGGCCTCCTCTTTCTGAGGTCACAAAGCTATTAATGCATGAAATATATTGTTTCATTTTGGTCTTAAGTATTTCAGAGACTAGCATGATCAGATTTGTGTTTTAGGAATATAACTGAACTCTTAACCAAGTGTATACATAGGATTATGAGCCATTGTTGAGGGCTCAACCTCTACTGACTGGCACCTTTATAGTGAAGCAGTCTTCAAGGTTAACCATTGCCTGTAGCTAGCTATACTCCTCCACTCAATTTCTCATCAACACTTCATCACATATAAAACAAATCTTCACCTTTAATTTGTTTGTTCCTTTTGTTTTAAATTTGTTTTCTCTGATTTCTAAAGTATTTACCCTTACTTTTCTTCCTGGCTGCCCAAGCCAGAAACCTAGAAGTTATCACCACATCTAATCAATTCAGGGTCCTAAATATGTTTTTGATTGCCCACTTTCGTTATCCCTAAAGAAAGGCACATAAGACTGTCTATAATCTAGTGTATCCAGTATATATATATTAGGCATTATGCATTTCTGTTTTCTGAATTTCTTGGAATTTTCAGAATGGACCAAGGTAATTTTAGTGCTTTTATATTTACTCTTACCTCTGCCTCAAATGCCCATTAACCCCAGGCTGACATGTGCTCATCTTAAGTCTTCGTTTATACATATCCTTTGGGAAATCTCTCTATCCCTCCTATTGACTCTACATTCCTGTGAGTCACTTGTTATATCTTTACCATAGATTTTTAATCATGAGTTTTTTTAGTACTTGCTTAAATTCATTCCCTTCTACTAAGCAGTTCATTCCCCGTACTAAACTGTGACCCACTGATGGTAGACTATGTACTAGATAATAAATCTTGTTCGGTCAATACAGTTGTTAAATGAGCTGTATTTTCACTCAAGTATTATCGATGAATATCGAGAATAGACTTTTTCGAATTATCTAGAGTAACAGTGAAAACTGTCAGTCGCTTAGTTGTGTCTGACTCTGCAATCCCACAACTGTAGCCCTCTCTAGGCTCCTCTGTCCATGGGATTTCTTAGGCAAGAATACTGGAGTGTGTAGCCATTCCCTTCTCCAGGGGATCTTCCCAACCTAGGGATTGAACCCGGGTCTCCTGCATTGTGGGCAGATTCTTGACCGTCTGATTCACCAGGGAAGCCCTTAAGCTCTTTGTATTTTTATTTTTGCAGTACCTTGTGACCTGTAGATGCACTGAGGAGGCAGCATAGTGTTGTAGAAATAGCTTGGACTTTACTGTGAAATAGATCTATGTTTGAATCCTGAATCCTAACTCTTTGCTGATAGTGTGATTTGGGTGGCCTACTTAACCTCTCTGATGTAAAATATCACATGCCTTCAATAAGTATTGTTCAAAGCATAGATAAGATTAACATTAGGCATTGGGCCAGGAATTTAGGGGAAACATGAGGACAGGAGGCAGGTTTGAGGATTATGAGCACATAGGTTAAAGTAACATGAAGACATTGAAACTATCCAAGGTGAGTGAGTATGAATTAGGAAAGGATAACTCAGTGGAACACTGAGAGAAGCCCAACACTTGAATGTCAGGGGAAGGGAAAATGCCTTTGGAGAAGTGGTAGGAGAGCGAGCCCATGCTGAAATGCTTCAGTGGTTCCCTGTCCTTTCAGTACTCCTTGGAGATGTGAATGTGGTGGTAATGATTCAACAGCAGGGACGTCAAGTAACATTATCCCCAAGTGATATTTGGCAATTTGGATGTCATTGGTAACCTTGGTATGTATGGTTTCCTTGGAGGAGAGTGCTCGGAAACCAGTGACAGAGATATTGCAAGAACAAATGTGAGCTCTGGGATAAAAGTTATCTTTTTGTTACTGAAGAAATGGTAGTAATAAAAACTACTATTTGTGGAATATACATTTGGTGGCAGATACCATGCTGAGCAGCTTCATTTATCATTATAGTAACTCTGTGAGGTAGGTGGCATTGTCTCTGCTTTCAGGTGAAGAAATGAAGGCTTGGAGAGATTATTGTACTTTGTAGTTACATAATTGGTAACAGCTGGCATTGCTATATTTGAATTCAAATATGTAGGATTCAGAGAAGTGCCAGCTCTTAGTCACTTCCATATTTATGTTCATAGTACTCTGTATGTGCCTCTCTTGTTACATATTGTATAGCATCACTTTTATTTAGATTTAATATTCTTTTTTCCCTTTAAGTTTTTGAGTTATGTATCATAACAAATTAGGGAATTCTTTGCTCTTGTACCTTAATTATTGCATGTAGGTTTGAGTGACTGATGTAAGTGGTTCTTTTCAGGTATTAGGAAGACACTGAAAACACAAAATTTTAGAGCCTCAAAGGAATTAAGTACTTGTGACTGCTTTGCCACCTATCATGTTTTCCAGTTTAACATTTTAAACTACTTGAGGCTTTGGTACTTTGTCTTCATGTCTGCTAACTACCGAACACTTTGTTAGCTTGTTTACATGTAGTCTAGTGGAAACAGAACTGGAGCTAGAAAGAACTAGGAGTTCTCTAGTTCTGTGCTATCATTTCCAAATGGGGAAATCGTAATAGTTAGGAACCAGTTAGGTTTAGAAATTTATGACTTAGTGTGATTTGAAATGGGAGTGGAAAATATGGATTTGGAATGTTTTATGTCTGCTGCACAGAAGTTTTTCCTGTACATACTTGTAAACTCACTTACGTCCCTCTAAATAGTCATGTAACTGTTTTTGCTCTGTCATTCCTATAAATACAGAAGTTCCTTGATATCAGTCGGGTATTGGTTCTAGGACTCCAATGGTATAACAGAATCCGCAGATGCTTAGGTCCTGTATGTAAAATGCCTTAATATTTGCATACAAGTATACTTTGAATCATCTTTAGATATCTAAATACAATGCCAATGCTATGTAAATATGGTTAAACCTTGAACAGCATGGGTTTGAAGTGCATAGGTCGACTTATACTTGGGTTTTTGTTAATAAATGTGTACTGCAGTACTACCAAGATCTGCCTCTGAAACTGCAGATGTGAAGCTGTGACTAGGAGGGGCCTAGCATAGCGAAAGCTGGCTATGAGAGGGCCATTGTGTTGTTCAGGGTCAACTGTAGTTGAAAATGCCATGTAAATATAGTTGGTCAGCATGAGGCAAAATTAAGCTTTTGTTTTTGGAACTTCGTGGAATTTTTAAATACTTTCAATCCAAGCTTTGTTCGATTAACAGATGTGAAACTTGCAGATATGAAGGGCTGACTACATGTTTAAAATAAATTAAAATGAAATAAGTATTTTGGGAACTTAATTTGATACCTTGGAAAAGGTAATTTATGTAGAATTTCTCCTATAAAAGCTTTAAAATCTAGGCATTATAGATGGATTGACTACTCATTTAAAATCCAGAAGACAAAAATACTGAAAGGAGAAGATAATTAGGAGATGATAAATAAAAGGTGATGGAGAAATCCTTAGTGTGAAGTAGTGCACTCTAGATATAAAATTTCTAGTATATTATATTGGTGTTTAGTTTTCTAACACTGAAGAAACTGAAGATAAGTAGTTTATCAAGTGGCTGCTGCTGCTAAGTCGCTTCAGTCGTGTCCGACTCTGTGTGACCCCATAGACGGCAGCCCACCAGGCTCCCCTGTCCTTGGGATTCTCCAGGCAAGAACACTGGAGTGGGTTGCCATTTCCTTCTCCATCAAGTGGTTGACAAATAATATTTTATTTTTCCAGATCTGAAAGGGCAAAGCAAGAAACATTAGCATATTGGAAAAAGACTAGAGGCTCATGTATGATGGTTGAGTTTTCTTGACTTGCCTGTGGCCTCTCTAATCAACATATTAGCATTTATGTGTGTTTTTAAGATGTATGTTTATTTTAAAATGTGTACATGAACTTGGTAAAGCATTCAAAAGAGGTTTGTAGTAAAAAGTAAGTCTGCCTTGCATTTCTGTCTCCAGCCATGTGCTCTTCCCTGGAGCAACCACTATTAACCATTTTCTTGTATGTTCTTCTAAACATCTTTCATGCATATTTAAGCATAAACATGTGCTTACATATACATTTTCTCATAAGTAGTATTACACATGCATCTAGTTTTAAGAGACATTTTACAATTTATCTTGCAGGCTATTTCATATTAGAAAATATGTAGCTGCCTTTTTTTTTTTGATACATGAACAATCTTTTGCATGGACATACCTGAACTATCTTAACTATGAAGATTTTTTTCATGCATTGATGCAGTGACCGTTCTTGTACTTATGCCGTTTCACACATAGATATATTTTTACAGGATAAACTCTTAGGAGTAAAATTGCTTGAGTCAGAAGGAATGTGCATTTTACATTTTGGCAAATATTACTGAATTGCTGTCTCTAATAACTGTACTGGTGTACACTCACCAACAATGGAGTAGAGTTTCTATTTCTCCACACCCTTGTCTATACATAGTGATATCAACCTTTTTGATCTTTGTCTTTTTGATAAAATTAATGTCTCATTGTAGCTTTAATTTACATTTCTTTTCTTTTGAATGAGATGAGTTCTTTTTAAAAATTCATTTAAATCCACCCCACACCCCCTTTTTGTGTGAGAAAGTTGGTCATATTCTTTGACTTTTATTCTGTTGGTCTCTTACTATTTTGTATAGATGATATATTAAAGGGAAAAGTTTCCCCTTTTTTGTCTTTAAAGTTTTTTATGTATGTTTTAAACTGATGGAATTTATTGGAGTTTTATAACTTTTGTATTTTAAATCACATTTAGAGAGACTTTTTGTGCTTTGAGATTATAAAAAAGAGTCTCTTTGTTTTTCATCTAGTATTTTAATGTGTTATATCTTATGTTTGACCCATCTGGAATGTATATTGGTGTAAGGTATGAAATAAGTATTTATAGATTTTTTTTCCTCCCAGATAGCTATCCAGTTGTTTGGTTACTTGTTGTTTGGCATATTTTTAAAAATACTTATTTATTTAGAACCAGCACTGGGTTCTAGTTAGGGCACGGAGGATCTTTTTGTTGTGGCATGCAGGGTCTTTAGTTACAAGATCAAGTTTCTTGACCAGGGGTTGAACCTTGGCCCCCTGAATTGGGAGCATGGAGTCTTGGCCACTAGACCACCAGGAAAGTTCCAATACCTGCTGTTTAATTAACATCTCCCTCTGTGGTGAAGAACCTTCCAGGCAGAGAAAACAATGTTAGCACGGTACCTGGCATTTAGTAAATACTGACTGAGAAGAGTGTTGGTTATTGTGGTGGTGGAGGTGCTAGTGATAATGACTATTTAAATTCTTTTTTTAATTGGCTGCTCTGGGTCTTCATTGGTGCACGTGGGCTTTCTCTAGTTGCAGCAAGCAGGGAGTGCCCTTTAGGGCACGTGGGCTTCAGTAGTTGTGGCTCGTGGACTCAACTGTCTGCTGGAGGGCTTCAGAGTGCAGGCCCAGGAGTTGTGGCACACTGGCTTTGTTGCTTTGAGGCTTGTGGGAGTTAAACCCTTGTCCTCTGCGTTGGCAAGCAGGTTCTTAACCACTGGACCACCAGGGAAGCCTGATCATTCAGTTTTAAGGGGTAAAGTTTTCAAATGGGTTTCCTATAAAGACAGTAGATTTAAGTGTGTTTATAGCTTGTGGAGGTATAACTGGTTAGAGTGTAGAAATACAGGAGAAAAGTAATGAGGGTTCTGGAAGAAAAGAGGCAGATTCCAGAGTAAGACACAGAAGTTAACCTTAAACATGAGACTGGAAAAACGCTGAGAGGATGACTGATACAGATACAGAATACTGTAGATGTGAAGGTGATGTCGATGCAAATAACCAGTGACCCATAGTAGGAATAAATGAGGGTTTTATTCCAACTCAGCTGCAGACTGTAGCCCAGGAAACAACATCTCAGTAACGTGGGAGGAGCCAGTATAAACATGAATTTTTTTTTGCTGGGAAATGCATACAGTCAAGCGTACATGTTGGTAAAAGAGTACTGCTAATCACAAATGACAGATACCTCAAGTAAATGATAGTAGTATTTCTCTGTGTGTGGGGAGGTGCGAGAATCTGGTCGTCTGACCTATCGTGGAGTCTGTAGATCCCCGGTGTAGATGCTTCATCCTGTTTTTCCCATCCTAAATTTTCCTCAGGATGTACTGTCAGTGGGTTACTGAAGTGGGTTGCGACTCAAGCTTTGTGTTACTGGATGGTGAGCCACACTCTTCTTTAATGGTAAAAGCAGATGTACAGTGTGTTTGACAGGCCATAAGACAGGCTGTTTTTAGTTAGCATAAATTTAAAGCCAAGTCATGTATAAGCAAGAATGACCTCTCCATATCTCAGTATGGGAAAATTTCTTCTATTAGTGAAAAGTTTTTGTTTTTTAAACCTGGTTAATTTTTTTTTTTTTTGGCAACCACAACAGAGCAGATAATGCAAAATGGTGGCCCCCTAAAAAACAATAATAAGGTGACCTCAAAATTCATTTCTTTGAAAGTTACATATGAAGTAGGGACAGGTGACTGCAGTTTCAGGGCTTGAAATCTCCTAAAATGCAGGAATAGCACAAAGTAATACCTCTCTCTTCCTTTCTGTCCTTTCTTCCCTTCCCTCATCTCTCTCACTCACACACACTCTCTCTCCTGTCAGATGACAAAATTAAAAAAATTGGTAACAACTTCGCTGTTTTTTATTCAAGGGAAAATGACCCATGGATTGCTGGGAGTTCAATTCTCACTAGCAGTGAGGCAGGCTTCCAGGGGATTTTGGTCAAGAGAGAGAGAATTTTGCAGAATGTTGGAAGAGGCAACTCTGAAGGAGGGTGTGCTTGACTAGGAGGTGGGGGTTTCCTACTGAGGCGTGCAGGTCCTATTTTGTACAGGGAGGTGAGTGCACCAAAGCAGAGTTGGAGGATTGATTGGTGTTAGGTTTCCTGGATGGGTGTATCTGTAACTGTGGGCTGACGTAGGCTTGGGTTTGTGATACACACAGGGCCTGATTAAATGAATTAACTTAATCACTCCCCATATACATACCTACCCATAATGCCTGGATCCTGAAGTAAAGTTTGAGTGAAGTCAAAGAACTTAGGCATACCTCGGATGTGAGAGACCCTTCCAGTCATCTGTATGGTGACGTAGAATCCAGGCAAACAAGCTGGAAGGGGGCTGCCAGCTGGATCCACTTCCTTTCCTCCTCAACTTTCTCGGTGGGGGTGGATGGAGCCACCTTTCAGACAGGCTTATAGTCAAGCAGAACTCACCTCCCTCATCAAAACTGGGAGAGGAGGCCGAGCTTTTGTCGGTGAACCTCTTAACTTTGCCACAAATTCCATACGGAGAGTATCACAGGGGAGGAGGAGCAACTAAAGTCAGAGCCTGTCTTTGATTTGCTTGCTTGCTCTTGAAAGTAGGAATCAGAGGCACTTAAATAGGGGGATAGTTGTAAAATACTTGAGAAGAGTGAGAGAGATGCTGTATTTCTTACTTTGTTTCTCCTTCTCTTACAGGTCACCCTTGCAATTATGGATATTTAAAAGGATCAGACAGTGTGGAGGGGGAGTTCCCCTCCTCACTCCCCCTTGGTGCTTGACTTCAGGAATAATTTATAAACTGTGGAAAGTTTTCTTTTTTAAAGAAAGAACTTGTATTTGATATAAACTTTATAGAGCTATTTATAATTTTTTGATTTAAATGCCAAAATACATTGTACAAATCTATATAGTTTTATACTGTTGCCAGGAGGATTTAAATTATAACCCTAAGCAGGCCGTTTATTCTCTATCAGTCTTTCTGAATAGCAGCTTTGTGGCCTGGCTTTTTCATTTTTTAAAATTATCTGACTATTCTGAAGAAGGAAGCTGCATAAAAACAAATAGGATGAATTCCTCCATCCCTGACTGCACATCAAAGTGTCGCTCCCTGACGCATGCTTTGGATGTCCTTTCTGTGGTAACGAAGGGGAGTGAAAACCAGATTAAGGCCTTTCTCTCCAGTCATTGTCACAATGCTGCAACCATCAGGGATGCCTTTGGTCGGAATGCCCTCCACCTTGTTGCCTCCTGTGGGAAAAAAGGAGTGTTAGATTGGCTTATTGAGAAAGGAGTGGATCCCTCGGTGAAAGACAAGGAGTCAGGATGGACAGCTTTGCATAGAAGCATTTTTTATGGGCATATTGATTGTGTTTGGTCTCTACTGAAGGTAAGTGTCATTTGTTTTTTTAAAACTTTTCTGTCTGGCATGTGTTTTTCTTAATCTCCACGAAGAGATTGGCGTTCTTATCAATTGACAAGAACTTGATATCTTTTATTGTAACCATTTTTAGAATTCAAATCTCATATATCCTTTTAATTTGAACTTTTTACAATGTGAAATTCTAAACATATACTAAAGTTTATAATGTAAACTATTGGCTAATTTTGTGTTCCGTATTTAATATGTCTCCACTGACTTTCTCCACCCCATGTTATTTTAAAGTAAATCCCAGACATTTTGTCATTTACACAGTACTATATATCAGTATTTTTAAAAAGTATGGTTTCCTTTTCTATACTTATATTACTAGCTACTTTAAAAGGCACTAGTTATTGAAATCATATAAGGACTCTGATTTGGGTAGTGTGTTCATCTCTTGTTTGGCTAGGGATTAAGTTTTTCCTGTTATTTTTGTTCAGTCACTGAGTCGTGTCCAACTCTTTGTGACCCCGTGGACTGCAGCACACCAGGCTTCCCTGTCCTTCAGTATCTCCCGGAGTTTGCTCAAATTCATGTCCATTGAGTCAATGATGCTGTCTAACCATCTTGTGCCCTGCAGCCTCCTCCTCCTCCTCCTGTCCTCAATCTTTCCCAGCCGCAGGGTCTTTTCCAGTGAGTTGGCTCTTCGCTCGCATCAGGTAGCCAAAATATTGGGGCTTTAGCATCAGGTCTTCCATTGGATATTCAGGGTTGATTTCCTTTAGGATTGACTGGTTTGACCTCCTTGCTGTCCGTAAACAGTATGAAAAGGCACATTTTTTATAGTTGTTTAAAAAATTAATAATCAGAATCAGTTTTGCATGCGTGCTAGGGCGCTTCAGTCATGTCCGACTCTTTGCAACCCTGTGGGCTATAGCATACCAGGCTCCTTTGTCCTTGGGATTCTCCAGGCAAGAATACTGGAGTGGGTTGCCATTTCCTCCTCCAGGGAATTTTCCCAACCCAGGGACTGAACCCATGTCTCTGGCATCTCCTGCATTGGCAGGTGGGTTCTTTACCACTAGCACCACCTGGGAAGCCCAGAAAGTGTTAGTCGTTCAGTAGTGTCCGACTCTGCAATTCCATGGACTGTAGCCCGCCAGGCTCCTCTGTCCTTGGGATTTCCCAGAATCAGTTTATTTTAAATTTCCCATGAAGTAGATTAAATCTAGGCTTGTTGTACTGGTTAGACAAATAATGTTTTAAGATATACCCCGGTATCATTACATTAGTAAATGCAAGTTAAAAACTGTCAGAAATCATGAGTTTTAAATTGCATAGTTTTTTTTTTTTTAAAACTTTACATAACACAGTTTGTTTTTGTACCGGCATTCAGTCATGTTTGTGGAGGACCAGAGAAGAACAAAGCAGAACAAAGTTCCTGTCCTCAAGGAACTTGTGGTCACATTGTAAGACATTAGGGAGCTTATATTCTATTTTTGACTTCAAAACAATTGTTTGCATAGTGGTCTTTAGGTAGTAACATTTACTGATGAAAATTATTTTCCGTATATATTAATAGCAAAATGTCCTTTTTGGAGCTAAACTATCTAGGTCTACCACTTACCAAGTCATCTTGGATGAGTTACTGAATCTTGAACCTCAGTTTCAACTATAAAAAAAAGGATAATGATAGTACCATCCTCACTTTTTTTTCCCCAGTGAGTTTCAGTGAAGAAAAACTTTTCTTAAGTATTAATAGTACTATTAATTCCTATTATATCTAAAACCTTTGTATATCAGTTTAGTTCCCTTATTATAACCTCTTGTATAGGAAGAGTGAGGTTAGTAAGAGTTATAGCATCTGTCAGCTCTGCTTTGGCCTCTCCCTGTAGTTTCTGCTGGAAACTGGGTGACCACCGACCCTTTCAAGCCTGAGAATGGCCTTCGGGTTTCTGCTGTGCTAGGGTTTGCCATTCAGGTGTGAGGATTTGGGTCTTCAGTTTGAAATAGGTTCTGGTATGAATTTTGGACCTTCCCTCCCTTTGGCTTTCATTTACCTTTAGAAATCCTCTGTCATCCTTGCTGCCTTGGCCAGGAGAGGCCAGGACATTGTGCCTTGGGCCACCTTGCTCTTGGCTTGACTGTCTGATTTTCATCAAGCGTCCTTCTGATCAGTGATAGACATCCAACGTGGATACTTCCCACTGATAAAATATCCCATAGAAACGTCTTTCTTCCATGTTGCTGTAATCCATCTGCATTTGTTTGGTCCAGACTTCTTTCCTTTCCCCTTTTAACTCTTCTTTAATTGGAAGGGCTGCAATGATAGAGTTGTTTGTTGTCAATTTCGCTTCTGCTGGCAACTCTAGCATTTAAGGTGTTATGGATGAGCAGGAAGAGACTATACAGAAAAGCACATTTTAAATGAATTACATTTGATAAAAACTTTATAGTATGAAATTTTAAAATTAAGTGCTAAAATTGTACAGTAACTATACACCCATGCTGTCAGTTCCCAGTTGCCAAAGATGAAAAACCTCAGCAGAAACTTCTTATGGAAGAACTAGCTGAATCATAAGCGTGTGTGGACTAAATGATAACCTATTTGTAAAGTATTTGGAACATAAATTTTTCTTTAGTGCCTGATGTGTGTTAGGCAGTGATCTCAGTGCTAGACATATTGTAATGAAAAAAAAAAGAATCCTTTTTTGCTTGTTTTTTTTCATTATGCTTAGATGCTGTTTAGTAAGCTGGTGAATTTATCTCCTCTTTGGGGGATATGTAAAGAGTTGATCTTTAAATAAATGAGATAGACTACACACTGGTCCTTTACCTTTAGAGTTTAAAGTAAGCATATTAAAAAGTATCAGAGACCACCATATCTAGGGAACTCCAAAGGTAAAAAAAAGTTCCTAGTCCTTTATGCGGTTGGTGCTACTTAAGAAGATGCACATAGGGTCCAGTAAAGTTTAGGATGAATTTATAAAACTGGTAAAGTAAAATCTGCAGGGATCTAAGTTTCTGGGATCCTATTTGTCAAATTCGTAACTTGGAACACTGCCCTGGAATCAGCCCTTTTTACTCTTATAAAAGTCAAAATTAGGTCTTTCTATGTGGATTTATTATATCTAACTTAGAAAATAGGCAACATACATTTTTAAATTTATTAAGATCTTATTAAAAGATCATTTCTGAATTTTGTTTTATTTGTTAGCTCACTATCTTGAGTAGTTTTTGTTCATTGACAGTCCTTGTGAAATCAGTTGTCATTACTGTCTGGAACACAATGAAGTTAGAATTGGTATTGCTGTTTACTTGCTAAATCATGTCCATCTCTTTTGCAATGCTATGGACTGGGTTTTCCTGGTGGCTCCGTGGTAAAGAATTGATTCTAGTTTATTAAAATTCATTGTTACAAGATAAGAGGAGAGTCCCTTTCTTAAGTAACCCAAAACAGTGTTCCAACATATTATGGTTAAAGTTTAAAAATTTCATGGTTCCATCTCAACCTATAACTCCAGTGTGTGTGGATAGGCAGGGATTACTCACATCAGTCAAAATAGTTGTTGAGGGCTTCCCTGTGTTAAGTGATTAAGAATCCACCCTCCAGTGCAGAGGTCATGGGTATGATCCCTGCTCTGAGAATATCCCATGTGCCATGGAGCGACTAAGTCATGCACCACTACTGCTGAGCCTGCCAGCCGCAACTGCTGAAGGCCATGCACCTAGAGTCCCTGCTGGGCAACAGGAGAAGCCGCCACAGTGAGAAGCACATGCACCACGACAGAGAGTAGCCCCTGCTCCCTGCGACTAGAGAAAGCCTGAGCACAGCAGCGAAGACCTAGCACAGCCCCAAATAAGTAATAAGTCTTAACAAAAAGAAACGTAGATTAAAAAGTAATTGTTGAATGCCTTATTAAACTGTCAACAAATACTGTTATTTTTGAAAAGGAGTACATTTTGCATTTAAAAAGCTGTAATGTAATACTAATATGAATTGAACATTGCACTTTCTCCTCTCCTCCCATTATATTTTAAAAGACAGTAAGTATGTACTAAGGATAGGGTATACTAACTGCCTTAAATAAATGGGATGGAAAATGTTCTATTTCATGTTTAAATTCTGGAGATATAAAACTATAGATTAAATTCATCCTTAAAACACACAAACGCACACTGTCACATTTATTTGTGGCCACACCACACATCTTATGGGATCTTAGTTCCCCAACCAGGGATTGAACCTGTGCCCTCAGCAGTGACTTAAGACACAGTCTAACTGTAAGTGATGAGACAATGCTCTGAAATTGCACGTAGAAAAGTTTAAGTGGAAAGATATAAATCACACAAATAGAAATAAAAAATATGATTGTCTTCATGTCAATAGTAGATATAACAGAATTTAAGTCAAAAAGATGGAGCATAGGTGATCACATTATATACAGTAAGTTTGAAAAACATAGAAAAAGTAAAAACTGTTGTTTGCCTTCGTGTAGAAGTCTTTACACCCCTTATCTGGATGTGGAATTTGGTTCTTGAAATACCAAAAAAAAAAATGTGTATGTACATACACACACAGTCTCAGAGTTGGGCCCTCTAGGTAACTGACCTGTGTTACCATGGAAAACTTTAATATCTAGTTCATTTAGATTTTTGTTTCATTTTGGTTTTAAATGTTGCTTCTTTACATTTTATGGTTCTTCTTTATTCTACCAAGAATTGGATATTTGATTTGTCTTAGTTTTCTTCTGTGTGAGAAATAAATGTTTATGAGCATAGGAGATAATTGTTATTAGGTGTTTATTTTTAATGTTCTTTATAGTTTGATCATCTAACTTGATAAATATAAATGTTACTGATTATAGATAAATAGTTAAAAATATATGCATGTATGTCTATATCTATATGCACATTTTTTCCTTTTTTAGCATGGTGTTAATCTGTATATTCAAGATAAAGAAGGCTTGTCAGCTTTGGATCTTGTAATGAAGGATAGACCAACTCATGTAGTATTCAAAAATACTGGTAAGAAAATTCCATAAATATATTCCATTAAAGTAAAGTTTCGAAAATTTTAAAGAAATTTTATTGTTATAAAAATACCTGAGAAAATTTTTGTGTGGATATCTGCAAAGACTTTTACTCTAATATATATAGGTTGATAACTTTGATTTTCTTTCAGAACACTTAGGTTTATTTTATACTTTTTAATTTCAATCTACATTTATGTGTATAAGAGTGAAAACACAGCCTTGAAGAAAGTAGGGAAAACCACTAAGTCATTCAGGTATCACCTAAGTCAAACCCCTTATAATTACACAGTGGAAGTGACAAATAGATTCAAGGAATTAGATCTGACAGACAGAGTGCCTGAAAAACTGTGGACGGAGGTTTGTAACATTGTACAAGAGGCGGTGATCAAAACCATCCCCAAGAAAAAGAAATGCAAAAAGGCAAAATGGTTGTCTGAGGAGGCCTTACAAATAGCTGAGAAAAGAAGAGAAGCGAAAGTCAAAGGAAAAAAGGAAAGAGATACCCATCTAAATGCAGAGTTACAAAGGATAGCAAGGAGAGATAGGAAAGCCTTCCTCAGCGATCAATGCAAAGAAATAGAGGAAAACAATAGAATGGGAAAGACTAGAAATCTCTTCAAGAAAATTAGAGATACCAAGGGAACATTTCATGCAAAGATGGGCACAATAAAGGACAGAAATGGTATGGACTTAACAGAAGCAGAAGATATTAAGAAGAGGTGGCAAGAATACACAGATGAACTATACAAAAAGATCTTCATGATCCAGATAACCACGATGGTATGATCACTCACCTAGAGCTAGACATCTTGGAATGCAGAGTCAAGTGGGCCTTAGGAAGCATCACTACAAACAAAGCCTAGTGGAGGTGATGGAATTCCAGCTGAGCTACTTCAAATTTTAAAAGATGATGCTGTTAAACTGCTGCCCTGAAGCAAATTTGGAAAACTCAGCAGTGGCCACAGGACTGGAAAAGGTCAGTTTTCATTGCAGTCCCAAAGAAAGGCAATGCCAAAGAATGTGCAAACTACTGCACAATTGCACTCATCTAACATGCTAGCAAAGTAATGCTCAAAATTCTCCAAGTTAGACTTCAACAGTATGTGAACTTCCAGATGTTCAAGCTAAATTTAGAAAACGCAGAGGAACCAGAGATCAAATTGCCAACATCCATTGAATCATAGAAAAGACAGTTCCAGAAGAACATCTACTTCTGCTTCATTGACTACACTAAAGCTTTTGACTATGTGAATGACAACAAACTGGAAAATTCTGAAAGAGATCGAAATACCAGACCATGTTGCCTGCCTCCTGAGAAACCTGTATGCAGGTCAAGAAGCAACAGTAAAAGCTGGACATGGAACAATGAACTGGTTCCAAATTGGGAAAGGAGCACATCAAGGCTGTATAGTGTCACCTTGCTTATTTAACTTCTGTGCAGAGTACATCATGTGAAATACCAGGCTGGATGAAGCACAAGTTGGAATCAAGATTGCAGAGAGAAATAACAATAACCTCAGATACGCAGATGACACCACCCTTAGGGCAGAAAGTGAAGAAGAACTAAAGAGCCTCTTGATGAAAGTGAAAGAGGAGAGTGAAAACGTTGGCTTAAAACTCAACATTCACAAAGCTAAGATCATTACATCTGGTCCCATCACTTCATGGCAAAAAAATGGGGAAACGATGGAAACAGTGACAGACTTTATTTTCTCAGGCTCCAAAATCACTGCAGATGGTGACTGCAGCCATGAAATGAAAAGACGCTTGCTCCTTGGAAGAAAAGCTATAACCAACCTAGACAGTGTATTAAAAAGCAGAGACATTACTTTGTCAGCAAAGGTCTGTACAGTCAGTGCTGTAGTTTTTCCAGTAGTCATGTATAGATGTGAGAGTTGGACTATAAAGAAAGCTGAGTGCCGAAGAATTGATGCTTTTGAACTGTGGTGTTGGAGAAGACCCTTGAGAGTCCCTTGGACTGCAAGGAGATCCAACCAGTCCATCCTAAAGGAAATCAGTCCTGAATATTCATTGGAAGGACTGATGCTGAAACTGAAGTTCCAGAACTTTTGGCTTCCTGATGCAAGGAGCTGACTGACTCATTAGAAAAGACTTTGCTACTGGGAAAGATTGAAGGCGTGAGGAGAAGGGGACGACAGAGAATGAGATGGTTGGATGGCGTCACCGACTTGATGGACATGAGTTTGAGCAAGCTTCAGGAGCTAGAGAAGGACAGGGAAGCCTGGTGTGCTGCAGTCCATGGGGTCACAAAGAAGTCAGTCATGATTGTGATTGAACAACAAATAAAGGCAGCTAGAATTGTAGCTACTGTAAAGTGATTGATGTCCATTGAGAAAGGACAGCATTTAAGGTCGAAGGGAAAGGAAGTGATTCTTCTATCCACATGCTCATTCTTGTAATGGCACTTATCTTTTCAATTTTTGTGCCCTGTGAGCTTTGTGAATGTAAATTGATTGAAAAGAAGAAGAGATGTAAATGGGGGCACTAGTTAATTTGCATTTTAACTAATGAGCAATCTAGGTAAGGACATGTTCTTCATTTTATTTCTGTCTTGGACACTATATTGCAAGTTACAGTTATTATTCTATTCAAGAACTTGATAAGCATTCCAAAATAAAAATGAAGATTTATATCATAATTAGCTGTGATTTTTATCCCATTTTCATTTTTGTTGCCCTAATCCCTAGTGTGATTTTGCATCTATCAAGAGCAAAGTACTGGAAAATAATCCTTACGTAATAATAGAAACTAATACCATGTGCTTCATTTAGAACCTGTATATATGAAACGTTTTAATGATATTCCACATTTAAATAGTTATCTGTAATATTTTCCTGAGAGCTAAGTGAATATGGCAGGTGATATTTTACTCATTTGGCAGTTAAACCTTAGCTACTAAAGAAATAAGGGTTCAACATGTTAAATTGCCTTCGTTGAGACAGGCCTGTGCTGATTTGGATCTTCTGATTTCTGTTTCTAGAGTGTTATAATAAATTAATAGATGGATAATTTAAAAGAAAATTTTAGTAGTATCTTTCTAAATACGGTAGTTTGGTTTTGGTAAAGAGTCATATTTGAAGTAAATTGATTTGTTCAGTATTAAACAACACTGATACTTGTTTGAAATGTGATAGAATATAAAAACTCATTTTCATTTTAGATCCTACAGATGTCTACACTTGGGGAGATAATACAAATTTCACCCTGGGTCATGGAAGCCAGAATAGCAAACATCATCCAGAGTTGGTGGATCTGTTCTCCAGGAGTGGGATTTATATCAAGCAGGTATTTACTAATTCTTTTAAGATTTTGTTAATCATAGTTAGACTGTGTAAAGTATCATAAAACAATGAGATGTTTGTGCGGTATTCTTGCCTGGAGTATTCCATGGACAGAGGTGCCTGGTGGGCTATAGTCCATGGGGTCGCAAGGAGTCAGACACGACTGAATGACTAACACATTGACGTTTGTATAAGGGGCATTAGAAGTTAGAAGGCGTTTTACAGATAGTTGGAGAAGGAAATGGCAACCCATTCCAGTGTTCTTGCCTGGAGAGTCCCAGGGACGGAGGAGCCTGGTGGGCTGCCGTCTATGGGGTCGCACAGAGTCGGACACGACTGAGGCGACTTAGCAGCAGCAGTAGCATACAGATAGTAGTTTTTTAAAGGTAGAACTTCTGTTGGATTTTCTAGCTTTTTTTTCCATTTAAAGTTCTTCAAATTGTTTCTCAAGTGAATTTGTTGTTGAAACTCAATTTGTTATTAGTTTTAGGTAAGTGAACCTGAGTTGTTAAATATAAGTAACTGTAAAATTTTAATTGATAATTGTAAAGGTTTTGCCTTTGTCCTTATGTCATAATCCTGGCTGTCTCCCTCTTCAGTGGATTTTGGTACTATTGACCCACTCATCTTTTTCTATAACGCTCTGTGTGTGTGTGTCTCTGTGTGTATAATGCATATCTAGCCTCAATGTTTCTTCCTCTTGAGCTTCATTTCTGTTGCACTCTGGATAGTCTTCAAAGTTTTTAAGTTTAACTAAAGTGTTAATTTTGCCACTAAACAACCTCTACTTAATAATTTTGAAAGCTATAAATCTCATTTTCTAAATCCGAAAATTACACCTCAGAATATGTCTGCTGAGTCCTTTTCTTCATTTTTTCCCCTGATGTAATCATAACTGTCATCCCCTTTTATTCCCCCAATTATTTGGATGATAAATTATATATTTAGGGTCTCAGGAACAGGGGAGCCTGGTGGGCTACCGTCTATGGGGTTTCACAGAGTTGGACACGACTGAAGTGACTTAGCAGCAGCAGCAGCAGCAGGACACTGTTTTTCACACCAGAAGTCACTAATGTATCACGATTAGCAATTTAAAAAACGTAATAGAGTTAAACCCAAGAGAATATTAAAATTTGAGAGGGCAAGAATAGGAGCCCACATGAGAATAAAGAGTGACGAAAGAAGTAGAGAGTAGAGTGGTGTCCTGAAAGCTTAGAAAGGCACCTGTTTTCCTTTTCTGACTTGGTACAAGATACAGTCAGATTGGGTGAGGGGAGGTTTTTCAGGAGCAGAGATTTTTATGCAAATGTGAAGGAGCAATGGAGGCATCAGGGCTAATGGGGCTGTCTACATAACCAGGCACTCAGTAAATAGTGCCAAATACCACCTTCCTTCCTCTCAAACCTA
Organism: Bos taurus; assembly: GCF_002263795.3. Classification (NCBI taxonomy): domain Eukaryota; kingdom Metazoa; phylum Chordata; class Mammalia; order Artiodactyla; family Bovidae; genus Bos; species Bos taurus. The sequence continues at coordinate 22,070,181 of NC_037336.1, read as the reverse complement.
TCCAGTGTTTGTATTTCAACCCTTATTTTGTGGTTAAAAAAAAAATCCTTTACATCCTTAATTTCTTCACAAAGTACTCAGTGTCCTTGTCTTAACTGAAATGAGCTGTGTCTTTGTATATACTGTTTCATCCTTTAACCCTACAAAGTGGAATATGCTCAATTCTTCAGATCAGGTGTCCTGATTCTGGCTAGCCATCTATTAATACAAAGACTTGGAAGGAATTGAGGATGCTGAAAGGACTTGGGACAGACCAGAGTCTTAAGCCTGGGGTCAGAGTCTCTAGAGAATGTGAGGGAAACTGTTAGAGCAGGGCTGGCTGTTCTTTCTCACCTACTTGAAAGCTTTTGGTAGACACTGCTGATCTGGCACCGCACTCCAGTACTCTTGCCTGGAAGATGCTATGGACGGAGGAGCCTGGTAGGCTGCAGTCCATGGGGTCACTAAGAGTCAGATACGACTGAGCGACTTCACTTTCACTTTCCACTTTCATGTATTGGAGAAGGAAATGGCAACCCACTCCAGTGTTCTTGCCTGAAGAATCCCAGGGACGGGGGAGCCTGGTGGGCTGCCATCTATGGGGTCACACAGAGTCGGACACGACTGAAGCGACTTAGCAGCAGCAGCTGATCAATCACAGTGCACACTTCCTCTCCCCTCCTCCTTCAGTCCCACTCTCTTCTTCCCCACCTCTCTGTTTTAAAGTAAATTGGGACAAGTCCTCAGAATTCACCTGTCAGCAGCCACGAATGATTGATCAGAGTTGAGGCACTTAGAAAGGCTCCTGTTTTCCGTTTCTGACTTGGTACAAGATACAGTCAGATTTGGTGAGGTAAGATTTTTCAGGAGCAGAGATTTTTACACAAATGTGCAGGAGTCATGGAGGTATCAGGAAATGGGCTGGTTGACTGTACCTTCTGATTCTAAAATACATAGAAGAATATAGAAGAATTGAGCATATTTCACTTGGTAGGGTTAAGGGTGAAACAGTGTACATGAAGACAAAGCTGTATTTCAGTTAAGACGAGGACACTTAAGTATTTTGTGAAGAAATTAAGGACGTAAGGATTTTTTTGTTTTAACCACAAAATAAGGGTTGAAACACAAACACTGTGGATAGGTTTGAGAGGAAAGTAGTGTAAATTAGTAAGAAAAAAGGAAACAAGTGTTTGGCACTATTTACTGAGTGCCTGGTTATGTAGAGAGCTCCATTACTCACTGAAAAATAGCTGATTCTGTTGTACCAGATGAATTGACTGCTGTGGACAGAGATTATTGTTATTAGCATAATATATTCCTGATAATTAAGGTGAAAATCCATGATCAGTTGCCTCTTTAAAAAATTCAAAGGTTTTAAAGTTGAAGGTCTTATACTCTGGCGTTGGTTGTTTGATGTTGTTGTTAGTTGTTAAGCTGTGTGTGACTCTTTTGAGACCCTGTCAACCGTAGCCCTCCAGGTTCCTCTCTGTCCATGGGATTTGCCATACAAGAGTATTGGAGTGGGTTGCCATTTCCTTCTCCAGGGGTACTTTCTTACCCAGGGATTGAACCCTGCATTGGCAGGCAGATTCTTTGCCACTGAGCCACCAAGGAAGCTGAAGTTGGAAATTATAGAGGCGCTCTAATGTTGAATATAGGATTGAACAAAATGTATTCTAGTTTCATAAAATAATATTTCCTTTACAGATTTTAACTTTGTATTACAAATTTGAATACAATTTCCATAAAATAATATTTCCTTTACAGATTTTAATTTTGTATTACAAATTTGAATACAGTTTTTTATTTTTAGACTTTCTAGATGTTTGTGGTACAGCTAAATAAATGACTTTTTTGCTTTAATCAAAGACCCAGAGTCTTTGATAAACTTTCTTCTGTAAAAAACAAGTTCTATAAAAAAGTATTTACAGAACTTGCCAAGTGGTTAAGGATATGTGTAAATAGCACTTGCAGTTCAGCTTATAATATTCTTATAAACAATTCTAGGATTTTTAAATTTCTTAATCCTTTTTTAATGTCCTAAGTTAGAAATATTTATGGATAGCATAAGAAACACAAATGCAAATTTTTTAAAGATAAAAGGATTTTTAAATAGTATTTAGATAAAATGAGTGTACTGATGATGCCTTGAAAAAAGCTTGAAAATCAGTATAAATTATTTAAAGCCTTATAATGATATTAAAGATATATTAAACATTTCAGAGATATGAAAAGGGCATACTGTTTACCCACCACTGCCTCCATATAGGTGATATTGAAAAAATATTCTTACAGCATTTCTACTATTTTCTTTAGTAGTGTATCAATATTTGGTAATCTTTATACTTCATATTTAATTCTGTTCACTTCTTGTTGTGTGGGATTTTATGAAATTGGAAAACAATTGGTTACTTTTTGTATTTTCCTTTGTTTAGTCTCTTCTTGGTTACACATGCTTAATTCCTTCTAAATTTATTTTTTTTCCCATCTTTCGGTGTTTTTAGACATAGTTTTAATATAGACCAGTATATATTTTAAATTTTTATTTCAGAAAATTTTAAACATGTACGGAGTAGAGATAATAGTATAATGAATTCTGATGTACCCATTATCTAGCTTAAACAATTAGTAATATTCTGTTATTTCTTTTTATAAAATAAAGGATATTTTATACAGAGACATTTAATAATATTCTCTTGTTTTCCTGTAGGTGGTGCTTTGTAAATTTCACTCAGTGTTTCTGTCTCAGAAAGGGCAGGTTTACACCTGTGGTCATGGTCCTGGAGGACGATTGGGCCATGGAGATGAGCAGACATGCTTGGTAATTGAAATGTCTCTATACAGTTTAGGTAACTTTGGTAAAATTTGATAGATTGGAAGCTTCACTTAACTAAATTTTTTTTTTAAACTAACTGAAAGGAGAAAATAGTATACCAACTGATAATTGATTTTAAAAGATCAGTTACTTTCCTGGTATATTGTGTTTAAAATAAAGATATTTATTTAAAATAAATATGTAAAATTCTAAAGCATCAAAAATTTTTTTCTTATAGGAAGTATTGAGTCAGGAGATATAGTATATAAATAAGCTTTAAAATATTTCCATAGTTGAAGTTTTAAAAGTAGTTTACTAATTGTAAAACATTTTTCCTGTTGTAGTCCAGGATTTACTCATTTTTAACTTCTCATTAAGGTATTTGTGGTCTAAAAATTGAGCCAATATTTTCATTATATAATCACAAAATTGAGTCAGCTACTGAAACTTAGTGCTAATTGGGAAAACCTAATAATCATTACATTCAGGAAAATACCTTACTAGTTTATTTTTAAGTAATTTTTTTTTTTGAGGGGACGGCTGGCATATTCATCGATTAAGAGGTCTTTAAAAAGGAGAGAGAGCTATAATAATTGCTTCTATTATTTGAAGGGTATATTATGTGCTAGGCATTGTTTATGCTTTCCATTTAGTATTGTTACCTTGATTTAAGCCTTAAACAGCCTTGTGAAGTTATAGCCTTATTATCCTCATTTTATACATAATGACAATAGTAATAATAGTACTCATTTATCAGTTGTTTACTCTGAGCCAGAGATGGTTGTTTTGCATTTACCAACTCATTTACTCCTTATATTGATCTTATTATCATCCAAAATACTATTATTATTTTGCATTCAGATGAAGAAAATGAGAGAAGTTAAGAGATTCCTTTGATATCAAATAGCTGGTAAATGCAGAGAAGGCAATGGCACCCCACTCCAGTACTTTTTCTTGCCTGGAAAATCCCACGGATAGAGGAGTCTGGTAGGCTGCAGTCCATGGGGTCGCTAAGAGTCGGACACGACTGAGTGACTTCACTTTCACTTTTCACTTTCATGCATTGGAGAAGGAAATGGCAAGCCACTCCAGTGTTCTTCCTGGAGAATCCCAGGGACAGAGGAGCTTGCTGGGCTTCCGTCTATGGGGTCGCACAGAGTCAGATATGACTGAAGTGACTTAGCAGTAGCAGCAGCACCTGGTAAATGGCTGGATTAAGATTTGAACCCAGAAGAGATGACTTTAAAGGAATATAATATTGTTTGGTTTTCATTGAAGGGCTGTGTTGATTCCTGTATTTTCATTTATTGCTTCACTCCACCAGTGAATACTTTGGTTAAAGAACACCCTTTGTTCAGACCAAACAAATTTGCACTTGGTGTACGATATATGATAAGGGCTCAAAATCATTTATTGAATCCAGTTGTTTTATTAAAATGTCTTACTGGGATTTTGTATTTTATTTATAAAGCAATGCCCGTGTCCTATTAAATTTATCCCCCTCCTTCAGCCATATAGCAGTCATGTCATTTGGGATATATCCTCAGATTCTATTTGTATATTTTATATAAATGGTTAATGTAATATTTCAAAGTTAATTTTATTTTGTAGGTCCCTAGGCTTGTGGAAGGACTGAGTGGTCATAATTGTTCTCAAGTAGCGGCTGCTAAGGATCATACTGTTGTATTAACTGAAGATGGATGTGTTTATACATTTGGTCTAAATATTTTTCATCAATTAGGACTCATTCCTCCGCCTTCCAGTTGTAATGTACCCAGACAGGTAAACTTTTCTTTTTTAAACAATAATGTGACCATTGCCATAAAACCTATATGGACAAAAAGATAGAAGGTGTTGATAAGAGCAACTTATTTTACCTATAGTCAATGGTATATGTTTCTTCAATGGTATATATTTTATTTTTCACAGGAGAAATTGAGCATAGTACAAATTAAAATTTGTTTGGAGTGAGAAAGAAGGAAAGCACTTGGGATATTAGGCAGCAAACTGCCTTTGATTCAAATTACAAGTGGTCACAAGCAGAGGGGGATCCAGATATTTTACAGAGGAGGATCCAGATATTTTGCGGAGGGGGATCCAGATATTTGGGGTTTGAAGCTTAATTTTGAGGCCCTCCTTAAAAAAAAAAAACACACGAATTTTTTATAAGTTAAAAATGGGCCATGCACATGAGGTCCCCAGAAGCTTAAGCTTATTGGCTTCATGGTCAATCTGTCTCGGTGCAGAAGTCACACCTGGCAAGTCTATTTGAGGGAACATAAGCCTGAAAGCCACTGTTCTGTGTTCTGTTGTCCCTTTTTCTGTTGTACAACTACCAGCAGAAGGTGGCCTTTCCTCAACTTCAGGGACCTAGTACACAGGACCTCAGGGCTGGGGCTTTAAATTAATATATTACTAGAATCATCTACTGGAGAAGGAAATGGCAGCCCACTCCAGTATTCTTGCCTGGAGAATCCCGTGGACAGAGGAGCCTGGTGGGCTGCTGTCCATAGCGTCGCACAGAGTCCGACACGACTGAAACAATTTAGCATGCATGCATGCATTGGAGAAGGGATTGGCAACCCACTCTACTATTCTTGCCTGGAGAATCTCAGGGACAGAGGAGCCTAGTGGCTGCTGTCTATGGGGTCTCACAGAGTCGGACACGACTTAAGTGACTTAGCAGCAGCAGCAGCAGCAGAATCATCTATAACGTGTGTTTTCAACTCATAAAATTTTGCATTCTGGTATTAAAATTCTTCATTGGTTTAATTCTCTGGATTTAAAATGATTATTAGATGATTAGATTAATAATAATCAATTATTAAATGATTATTTAAAATGATTATTAATAAAGCTTTAAAATCCAATGCTTTTACATTCTGGATGGCTAGTGAATCAATAGTAATTACTCCAAGATAATTAGAGGTAGTTTCCGATCTGTGGTACTTCTTAGAAGATCCATTTTCCTCAACCAACTGTGGAATGTGTAGATATTTAATCATTTTTTAGACTTCTTTAGGAATAGTAGCTTTTACTCACAATTTCATTCTCTTTGTCTGGCTGTCTTGGAGCTCTGGGTTGTTACGGACATATCCAGTGTTCTTAAGTGAGGGCAGATTTGTGCCCCAGAGCCATTTGGCAATGTCTAGAGACAGTTTTAGTTGTTACAACTGGGGGGTAGGGGTGGGGTTAGTGGTACTGACATCTGGTGGACAGAGGCCAGGGATGCTGCCAAACCTCCTATGACACAGTCCCCCACAACAACCATCTGGTTCAAAATGTTAGCAGTGTTACTGTTAAGAGACTCAGGATATGTCAAATGTAGAAGTACCATGTTTTCTAATAAGAACCAGAATGCCTGTTGTGTATATTGCTTGTTAACAAAAGTTTAATGCTTTGTGTAAAGTTTTTTATATGTTAAAACTGCTGATTTAAGGTGGCTGCATCAAAATGTCTTATGTTCTAAGAGGAGTTGGGGTCAGTATTAGTGCTGAGATCTATTGGTGATGACTGTCTTTAGTACATGAAGGGGTTACTGGCAGCAAGTATGCCCTGTATTCGCTACCCTGGTCTGCTAGATCTTGTGCAAAATTCCGTTAGTTTATAGATACATAATAAACTGAAGCCTTACTTGTCTTTGAATAGATGCAGGCAAAGTACCTGAAAGGAAGGACAATCATTGGAGTAGCAGCTGGCAGGTTTCATACTGTGCTGTGGACTAGAGAGGCTGTTTACACTATGGGACTAAATGGTGGACAATTGGGTAAGAAATCCAGGATGACAATATCTGAAAAATAAATTGTGTTCTTAAAACGGATATTTTGTGATTTGTTTGCTTATGTAATTTTTTAGGTTATTTACTAGATCCCAATGGAGAAAAGTGTGTAACTGCTCCTCGTCAAGTCTCTGCCCTTCATCATAAGGACATCACTCTGTCTTTGGTTGCTGCTAGTGATGGGGCTACTGTCTGTGTTACCACAAAGGGAGATATTTACTTACTTGCAGACTATCAGTGCAAGAAGCTGGCTTCTAAGTATGTATATTTCTGTGAAAGAAACATACCTTAATAATTCAGCTCTTGCAGCAAATATCTGAGTTTCAGCTTTATGTTATTCTCTGATGTGTCAAATGGGAACACTGAATGGTGGGAAAGTCAAGAGTTTTTGCCTAAGATGATAATCTTAATCTTTTGGCAAATGTTCAGTAAATATATGTAAAAGTTCTTTGTAGGGTTGTAAAGAGTATTTCTGAATTAAGATAACATATGGTTAAATATGACCTATAAGTTTCCCTTTTTTATGCTTTAGGTGCACAGAAATAGATTAATCATAATTCTTGGTTTGTGACGAAATCATCTTTGGTTCATGTATAGCCTTTATATATTACACATTTATTTTAAAACATTGTTAATCATATTCTGTACCCTCTACTCAGTCCAAGTATTTATACCTAATTGGTGTATTTTTATATTTTTGTATAGCCAGTTTTTATCTGATAACATATTATAGTAGCATGTGGTAAACAAGTAGTTGGCTGTCTAATCAAAAAGTCAGTTAAAGCAGGGAATTATAAAACTTAAGGTTTAAGTATAAATGAGTCAGCTGGAGTTCTGTCTTTTGTGCATAAACCATATTTGCAATATGTTATCTCTTCATTTTGAACGATTTAAGGAGCAAGTGCTTAAAAAACAATTATGAAGTAAGTTAAGGGCAGAATCCTATATTTTTCATACATTTTCAGTATTTAATATAGTTGCTTAATCTATATCTGATTTGACAGTAATTTTTTGCCTGTCATATTTGTTGTGTCATTTTAAAGTATTATGCCTTTATAGAAAGTGTTCTTCTCAGACTACTATTTTGTTGGTTTTACATATTTCATTATAAGTGTAGTAATAAATACAAGTAGGGAAATAGATCTTTGAACAGATACAGTAGCTCAGTTAGTGGGAGTAGGCGTGTGTAGGAATTCTAGAGAGTAGCCATCCAACTTTTAAAGTAATCAGGGATTTGAACTGAAATGCAACAGAATGTGCTTTTGCTAATGTCAGTGAGATGGTAACTTCATGAACAGATACCATTATGAACAGAAGATGTCAACCGTCAATACACACAACTTACCTTCTGTGTGTAACAGTTGGAAAGTTACCAATTGTAAGGTCATATTTCAGTTATAAAAATATGAAAATGTGATCAAACATGTTTCTTAGAACTGAGTTATGTAGGTTTCTTTCTGAGCATGAGATGATTTATGGAATGTAAGAATTTGTTTTTGCTTTGCATTTATAAAACTTAACCTGACAACATTAAGTTACATAAATATGTTACATCCAAGTTTTGCCTAAGAAAATTCTTTTGTTACAGAGTAGTAATTTTGAAAAGAAAAACATTTAAAAATATTTTAAAATTTTTATTTTATTTTTTAAAATAAAATATAAAAATATATTATAAGTTAAAATGTTAAAATAAAATATTTTTAAACATTTAAAAATACCTGAAAGAGAGGACAGTCATTGGAGTAGTAGCAGCCAGGTTTCACACAGTGCCATAGGCATCACATGTGTACATATGATGAAATGTGTAATGAATTGACTAGTGGATGGGTTATTAAATTAGCAATACTAATTATTTTTATAGTAGCTGTATCTATTTAAAGTTGTCCATATTTGAAATAAGGATTTCTGTTTTGTTTTGAGGTTTAAATTTTTTCTGTTAAGAATGCAGATAATATGTAGGAGCTTTTTCATCTTACCAGTTATTTAATCTGGGCAGAATGTGTATGTTAGCACATGGGGTTTTAGATATATAGGGTGTATATCTGAGTAGGTAGCAACTTGCCATAGAAAGAAATGGTCATTGTGTAGGGGAAACTCATAAAAGGAGGGACTAAGGATACCAAAGGTCAAATCACCTTACTTACTTTATCTTTCACAGCAATCACCCTAAATTATTGTTTGATAGTAATTTATTTAAAATTGAGCTTGTATAGTATAGCAAACATATTCATCTAGAATTTTTTTTTTTTTTTTTTCATTCAGACAACTGAACTTGAAAAAGGTTCTTGTATCTGGGGGGCATATGGAATACAAAGTTGATCCTGAACATTTGAAAGAAAATGGGGGTCAGAAAATTTGCATTCTTGCAATGGATGGAGCTGGAAGGGTGAGTATATATTTATGCAAAAGCTTAGTAATCTTGTTCTCAGTTGACAGCTGTAGAGGACCTGATAATGTAAAACTGTGTTGCTATGATAGGGATTCCTGCTGACTTGTTTCCCTACTTGTTTTTGTCCCTACTTGTTTTTGATGTCCAATACTAATTGGTTTGAAATAGTAATTGGTATTTCAAAGAAAGTATGACATTTCAGGTTGCATAGTACTGCCTTGTTAAACTGTAGTTTAAAATTTCATTTGTTGTGTTTAAAATAGAAGTAAGGGATTTGATGAGTTATTTGATATATACACCAAGTATTCAAAAATGATATTGAATTATATAGATATGAGGTATATAACTACTCTTTTAAAAAGGTAAAAAACTAAGCTGGCAGTATTAAAAATACATAATCAGAAATTTTCTCTCAAATTTGATCTTAAATGTACACAAAATATTATATATACCGAGATTATAACTGTCATATAGAAAATATATGTATTTCTGGATCTCTATATAAAGAATCTCTGGGACTTCCCTGGCAGTCAAGTGGTTAAGACTCAACAGTCCCAGTGCTGGGAGCATAGGTTTGATCCCTGGTCAGGGAACTAATGGCACCTCACTCCAGTACTCTTGCCTGGAAAATCCTATGGACGGAGGAGCCTGGTAGGCTGCAGTCCATGGGGTCGATAAGAGTCGGACATGACTGAGCGACTTCACTTTCACTTTTCACTTTCATGCATTGGAGAAGGAAATGGCAACCCACTCCAGTGTTCTTGCCTGGAGAATCCCAGGGATTGGGGAGCCTGGTGGGCTGCTGTCTGTGGGGTCGCACAGAGTCAGACACGACTGAAGTGACTCAGCAGCAGGGAACTAAGATCCTGTGTGCCACCTAGTGCAGCCAAAAAAAAAGCCTCTCATCTCTTTTCATTTAAGTAAATAGAGTTGTAATTTTCATTTCTTTGATAAAATTGTCAATTAAAAATATGTATTATACATTAGCGGAGAAGGCAATGGCACCCCACTCCAGTACTCTTGCCTGGAAAATCCCATGGACGGAGGAGCCTGGTGGGCTACAGTCCATGGGGTCCCTGAGGTTTGGACACGACTGAGCGACTTCACTTTCACTTTTCACTTTCATGCATTGGAGAAGGAAATGGCAAGCCACTCCAGTGTTCTTGCCTGGAGAATCCCAGGGACGGGGGAGCCTGGTGGGCTGCCGTCTATGGGGTCGCACAGAGTCGGACACGACCGAAGTGACTTAGCATAGCATTATACATTAGAAACACTGAATAAGTTTTACACTGTGACTGGAAAAACCGATTGCTATCTGCTTTTTGTTTATAAAATAAAAATATACAATAAGTGTATTGAGGTTTTATAAATTGCTATAAAAATTGACATTTTAGAAACTGAAGAATTAATCATAAAACTCTACCTACTGGTACATTATAGGAATAAATCCTCTGTGATTGATCATTTTATTTGAGGGAACTATCTTTAAGAGTTAGAGATCTAATTTGTAGTAAAAGAAGGAAGCAGAGGCATAGAATTACATTTAAAAAGTTGAATATTAAAAACATTTGACTTTGGGATATAGTTCATGTACAGTAATAGAGATCTAGCTTGTTTATACATGTGGATACTTACTTCCTGTAAAATTAATAACTTTAAAAATGACAGGACAAGCTCTGATAGTATCAGCTGATCAGTACAGTCTATATTTTGTGTACATAACTTGAGTGACCTTGGCAGATACCATTCTGTGCTTTAAGATTCTTAATTATGAGGAGATTGAGCTTTTCAAGATCAGTAGTATTAATTTTTCAAATGAAATCGTGCTTGGAATGCCTGTCTATGGTGTAGATGAAAAAAAGGTTTGCTGCTCTAGATAGAGCTGGATTGGAAAGCCCAGCGCCTGGGCTCTTGTCATTCTCAGTCCTCGAGCAGCAGCCCCTTGGCCATTTCTCGGGAGCACTAAGGCTGACAGAACCATGTGGAAGCTGCTGAATTCTGTGATGATTGTTCTGTCTCTGAGATTTTGTTTTACTTGAGTTATGTAGACATCTTTTTTTGTTCCCCTTGAGAGTAAAGTTCGGATTTTTGTAGGGTGGTTTTCATTCTTCTTGTAAATATTACTCTTAAGTCTGACATTCAAGTTTTAGCATTAAGAATTTGGTTTTCTTTAGCATATTGTATGCTAAACACTGTAGTATATGTTTGCTCCACATGAGTAACACTGAACATTACTTCTTAAGAGAAGTGTCTTTGAAGCATTTTTAATGCTTCATGTTTGCTTGATGTATTTTCTGAAAGATACACCATTATGGCTTTTATATATATATATCTTATACTATGGAAAAATGAACATTGGAGCATACTGAGAGCTCTTAGTTTTTGAGATAAGATCTGTTGATTTCATTTTTTGGTTGTTCAGATGCTATATTGCTTTCTATTCCACTGTAATTTGGTTTTATCTTAGGTATTTTGCTGGAGATCTGTCAACAGTTCTATGAAGCAGTGTCGATGGGCTTATCCACGCCAAGTCTTCATTTCTGATATTGCTTTAAGTAGAAATGAAATTCTTTTTGTCACACAAGATGGAGAGGGATTTAGAGGGAAATGGTTTGAAGAAAAAAGAAAGAGTTCTGAAAAGAAAGGTTAGTTCATATATGTAAATGGCATGTAAAAGTACCTTCTGGCTAATGTTTAATTTTGTACTTACTTATTATTAGGTTTAACTGACAAATGTTACTAGGTTTTACCTCTATATCTCTTCTTTTGATTTTTTGGTTTGTCTGTGTGCAGGTAAACAAAGGGAATTCAATCCACTTAAATCCTAAATTTTCAACCTTATATCTGTTAGTATGCCCTGAAATCATGGTACATTCCCATCAGTAACAGAGGCAGAGTATTGCTAATCTCTAGTCTTGGCTCTAGGGACAGGGCAGTATAAAATTAAAAACAAAAAACAACAAAAAACTTTGGTTTTTTGGTAGATTTGAACAGTCTTCCAAATTCCTTTTTATCCCCCTCTCCCCAAATTGAGAATTGAGTGGCTTATGCTTCGGGGGTGTTTTGGGGGGTTTTTGTTTTGTTTTGTTTTTTGAATATATAAAATGAAACTTTTATAAGGTATTTTAGGATTTAGAGGAAGATTACAGGAAGAATAAGGTTTTTATATTCATTGAGAATTTTAAAACTTACAGGTCGCTTTATTAAACAATTACTGAATAATTGGAGGCAAGTTTTATTCATTTCTTGATGAATATAAAGGAGAGCTTTAAGATGCTAGCATGGAAAATAGGAGTTATTCATTACATTATATAGTTCATTTTTGATTTTCTGACTATGAATTTACAAACTTGTGGATTGCTTAACATTGTTTTTTTTTTAAACTCTAGTAGTAGCTTTTTTCTTTCATCCATTGTTAGTAATCTGTTGATTTTTTTTTTTCCTTCCAGAAAAAGTAGAATTCATTGACCTCTTCACATCTCATTCCTTCCACCCTAGCCCAAGTCACATCAAATGGTCACTGCAAAAAATGTTTCCTTTTTTCAACTCGTTTCTTTTTATTTATTCTCTTACCAGAGTGAGCTTTTAAGATCTGATCCCAATTTACCTGTGTTTAAAAACTTTTTGATGGTTTCCTCACTTCTTGAACATGGCCTACAAGGCTCCTGCTCTGACCCTTGTCTGCATCTCTGAATTCCTCTTGAGTTCTCTCCCTCTCATTACCACTCTCCAGACACTCTGACCTTCAGGTATTCAGTCTTGTCCAGTTGTGGTTAGTCCCAGGGCCTTTTCTGATTTTCACATCTCAGCTTAATTTATGCTTCATCAGAGATGTTTTTACCAATTATTTAAACTTGGTTACCCTGTTTAACTTTTAATGTTCTCTTTGTATTTTTATCTTGTAGCTTATTTTTACTTGTTTTTATATATTTATCTTTGTGATTAATTTTTCTAATGTTGGTCTCCTATCATAAGATGGCAAGGACCATGATATATAGTCATTATATCCTCACAGTGAAATCAAGGTTTCTTTGTAATCATTAGCATTCAGCATATTTCCTTCCCTCATTAAGTCATCTATTGAGTGAACAAATCAGTTATTATATGCTAAAAGATACATAAAGAACATTTATAATTACTCAAGAAATTATAAACATATTCTTCAAAATTATAAAGCCACAAAGGAATGATTTTTGGATAGTTAATTGATTTGTAGTATTTATTTCTTTATAGATTACACAAGTCTGTAAACATTTAAGGTATATTTACTATGTGCTGGATATAGGGCTAGGTTTTAATGATACAAAAATATGTAAGATGGGCCCCTGTTCTCAGACAGTCACGAGTTTGTAGGGGCAATAGATACATTTACAAATATTTGCAGTTCATGGAGACAGATACTAATTTGCACATAATAAGTCTTTTAAGAACATAGAAATTGGAATAACTGAGTGTCAGGAAGATTAGTAAATCCCTGTGAATAAAAGAGAGTGAATTTGAGAGTAACCAGAGGCATTTTGACTTGTGTTGGAGTCCTTAGAATTGTGTCTTAGTCATAATTCGTGGTCTAAAACTGAATTCATGTTCTCATGCTTATGTGTCTGCTTTTCAGTGTTTTTTAAGTAAACGGCTATCTTTCACACCCCATTTTCCCTCACCCTCTATAGCCGATTGGTCACCAAGTTTTGTCACTTCCATCTCAAATATTTTTGAAATCTCCACTTTCTCTAGTTTCTTTGCTACAACCTCAGTCTTAACAGTGTTCATTCTTTTTCTGGACTCTTAGTTTTGTCAGTGATCTCTTTGTCTTTATTTACTTTAAACATTTTTCATACTACAGGCAGAAACATTTACTTGCACGCACATGCCATATTTTTCTTTCATATCCTTGATCTGACTTGTACTGATAAAATCATTTGTTTAACATCTGTCTTCTCTGCTTGATTGTATACTCCAAGAGTGTAGAGGCATGCTATCTATCTTGTTCACTACAGTATTACTAGGGCTACACTGAAAAACACTATGTCACCATAGCACATGTGGTCATTCAGATATCTGCTGAATAAATGGAAGGAAGGAGGAGAAGAAAGGAAGCAAATGACATTTTTAATGGAAGCTGAGGAATTTTTAAAGGTAGTATAGACATTGTATTTGCCTTTTAGACAACTTTGGTTGCAGTGTGGAGGACAAAACCATGAGTAATTGAAAAAAAAAAAGAAAATTAAAAAAAAAATCATGAATAATTGAGAATTGACCCACCAAAATTTCTTCTCAGACAAATATATATAGGGTGTAAATTATGTTGAAGAGAGAGAAGATGTAGTTCTTCAAAAGGACTTAACGCAGACAAAAGATTTCTCTGTTCTAATTGTTTTTCTATTCGATTTACTCCTAAATCGTTTTAACAGTTTTAATAAAGCCTTGATTAATGAAAGCTTATTTTTTTCTTTTTAGCAGAGATTTTATCAAACCTTCATAATTCCTCACCAGATGTGTCTTGTGTCTCTGATATAAATAGTGTATATGAAAGAATTCGACTTGAGAAACTTACTTTTGCCCATAGAGCTGTTAGTGTCAGCACAGATCCAAGTGGATGCAACTTTGCAGTCTTGCAGTCAGATCCTAAAACAAGGTAAATGTACACTTGTCTATATTAAATTTCATTTTTAGAAGGAACAGTCATTGGGTTTTCTTTTGTTTTCATTAGCTCCTGGTACAAATCTAATTGAATAGCTGTTGTCAAGTCTTGTAGAGACTTCAGACATATAATCCTATTACTAGGTTAACTCAAAGGTGGAATTTGTTATATTGGAAGTTATGAGTGTTTGTTTTAGCTTGTAAATGGATATTTATTGAAAATATTGAAGGTAATATGTACATAGCACACAGAATTTATTCATGTCTTTGGTACTTCATGATGTCCTGTAGGTTCTCAGATTTTGAGAAATATAAATATTTGTTACATAGATTACAAAAATTTCTGACCATTGAGTACAGTGGGAAATGATAGACGAGTAGTGTAGAGTCATGTGGAGGGCATTGTGAATCTCAGTGCACATCTTCTGTCACATTAGTACAGAGATGACAGGTTTAAGATAAATATCAAGGATCTTACTGAAGAGGGTAAAAAGTCCTAGAGACAGGATTCCTCCTGGTTTGCCCAGGTCTGTCCCACCTTGAGCACTGAAAGTTTCCTCTCCTGGGAAACTGCTCAGTCCCAGGCAGACCAGGGGAGTTGGTCACCCTACCGAGAAGAGTGAAACGTACATTGGGAAGGTATGATTGCGTGCTTACAGTTCTGAAAGAACCAGGGGTATGGACTGATGTATGTGTGTATATTTATCTTTATTTCCTTGAGTTGCTAACTTATTCTGGGATCTGGGACCTAAAGTATTTATTTGCTGTTCTGTATATATTCTCCACTTGTGACATGAAAGAATATAAAACAGGAAAAGGTTGAATACTGTACTGTACTCTTTTTGAATGTTTTTAGTAATACTTTTAAAAATACATTTAAAAAATTTCTCCAAAAGTCATTCCAATTTATGTTCTAGTATTTCCCTATAGAGACAGAAAACTCTCCTTTCAAAGGAAAACTTAATTCTTATCATGTTAGTTGAGGGGAAATAAAATACATAAAGGAACAGAAAATATTTAAAGGGTATCTAAAATTATTCTTATTGGAATAAGATGCAGTATTCTTATTGGAAATGTCAAATGAAAGATTTTCTAAGTTTAATAAGTAAAAATGAAATTATACTTTAAGGAGAATTGCCTAGGGATGCTCTTGGTTTTTTGTGTTTTCTTTTTTTTTTTCATTATTTTGAAGGTAAAAATAATTTTTGTTTCATTTCTAGCCTTTATGAAATTCCAACTGTGTCCTCCTCATCCTTTTTTGAGGAGTTTGGCAAGCTGTTGAGGGAAACGGATGAAATGGACAACATCCATGATGTGACATTTCAAGTTGGCAGTAGACTCTTCCCTGCACATAAATATATTTTGGCAGTGCGTTCTGACTTTTTCCAGAAATTGTTTCTTTCGGATGGTACCGCATTAGACTTCACAGATGTTTACCGGAAAGATGAAGATTCTACAGGCTGCCATCTCTTTGTGGTAGAGAAGGTTCATCCTGACCTGTTTGAATACCTTTTGCAGTTTATATACACAGATACTTGTGACTTTTTAACTCATGGCTTCAAACCAAGACTAAATTTAAACAGAAAACCAGAAGGATATCCAAGCACTCCAAACTGTCATTCGAATAAAATGAATTCCCATGAAGATAATCAGAAGTCAGCATTTGAAGCTTACAAAAGTAATCAAGCTCATACAATTAGTGAAAAGCAGAAGAGTAAATCCAAATCTTCCAAAAAAGTAAAAAGTGTTGGGGAAGATGATCCTGTAAAAATGTTGCAAAATGTCGCAAAGAAATTTGGTTTCAGTAATTTAAGTAGTAGGTATGACTCCTCCTTAGTATCTATTCATGTACCTCATTATGCCTTCCTTTTAGAAATTCTGCTTCTTTTTTTTTTTTTTCCCTGCTCAGCTTTGCTTTGCTCCTGCTGCTGATCTTGGTCCTTCTCTTCCCCTCCCCACCCATCTCCATCCCCTCCTCCATCCTCTCCTCATCTTCCTTTTCTTTTCTCTTTGCTTCACTTTCCCTCTCTCTCTCCTTTTCTCTCCCCCTCCCCTTTCTGTTTGGATCTGTTTCTTTCTTTTCAGGGACCTGTTTCTCTGTTTTCTACTAAAGCTATCTCTAGGATTCCCTGGATTAAAACATTAAAGGATAGAAAGGCTGTTCATGGATTTGAACTCTCATGGTGTCTCTGTAACAGGAATCTGGAGTGGCAGGCAGTGTGGTATTCTAGAAAGAGTACTGTCTTTGGAGTTAGACCTATATGTGCCTCTTAGCTCCACTGTAACCAGCCTAGGGCAAATTTCTTACTTCGTGAACCTCAGTTTCTCAGTAAATAAAATGAGAGGGATAATATTTACCTTATGTTATTGGTGTAGTTTGGTCATAAAGCGTGTGTACAATGCCTGACAATATTTGTCATATTAACAAACCAGATTTTTTGGAGTTCTCTATTTTTAAGGTATTTATGTTGCCTGTGGCAGTATAACCTTAGTTGCGGGGCAGGAGCCAAGGGAGGAGAGTTTATCATGTTTTCTAATTGAAACCATGAAGGGTTTTGTGTTGTAGCTTTCACTTGTTTTTTTGTCAGTAATGATGTTTAACACATTTTAAATACTAAGTAAAATTGAAGGACACTGTATGACTTCTTTATCACAGAGTAGGGGTTTGCTGAGATACTCTTCTAGGTGATACAAATTACATAATCACGTTTAGATGTGGGCTCATTTGTTGGATTTTTGTTGTTTTGGTAGGGGAATATAGTCACCAATTGTTACTTTTTATCCTTGATAGGTTAGATGGAGTCAGATATGAAAATGAAGAAATTAGTATCATTGCCAAGAAAACTGGTAGTAAACCAAAGCTAAATCAGAAAAAATGGTAAGTTAGGAAATGAAGATAAACTTTTCATCTCTAGATTTTGGGGCCCTAACTGGAAATAGAGCTCTCTTTATTTACACATGTATGCAGCAAAATGTGTATGTGGATACCCTGTTACCTTTATTAATCTTTTTCATGTCTGGAAATGCTGGAGAATTGTTGAGGCAAATGGATAAAATGTTAACTGCTCAGTAAGACACAGAGTTAATTTTTTTTTTCCTGATTACTCTCTAATAGAGAATTTAAAAAAAATTTCCTAAATTTTGTATTTTTTTAATAAATAGGTAATGATGTTAACCCAGAAACCAAAATAATTATGCCTCTTCTCTTCATCATTATGAAGATTATTTCCTTTAGTATAATTTTGTTCCGTAATAAGTATATTATTCTAAATATGTTTATTATTAAAAGTTTTTATTTTTAGGTGTTTGTCTCTTGTAGGTAGAAAATTTTAGAGAAAAACCTGGTTGTATATAGACTGTGCTTAGCACAAAATAGGTTGTACAAATAAGTGAATTGATGACCTTTGACTGTCATGCCGCTTAGTGTCATATTAATCAGCACCTGGTCTGTATTGAAAAAGGAAAATTAGAAGGAAGACTTTTTTGAATATTTGTCTGTACACAGTTCCTTTTACAAATACTATCTTCGTTATAAGGCCTTATTTTTTTCCCTAAAGTGGAAGGAGATAAAATATTTTATTTGTATGTATACCCTCAAGTTGTTTGTTATATGCCACCTTTAATTAGGAGAAAATCAAAAGTTAAGACAAATCCTAAAATTGCTTTTGCTTCAATTAAACTTTTTTTTTCCAGTTCATTTTTATGTGATGTGACCATGAAATCAGTGGATGGAAAGGAATTTCCTTGTCATAAATGTGTTCTTTGTGCTAGACTTGGTAGGTGTACTTTTTGTTGGTTGCAGATTTATTTGTTTTGGTATTGTTGCCTATTCTTAATTGAATTTTTTTTTTCTTTCAGAATATTTTCATAGTATGCTGAGTAGCTCATGGATTGAGGTAAGATTTAAGTAGAAACCACATAGGCTGCTAATTATGCTTTATATTTTTGGGAAATTATTTACTAAAGAAATTTTAAAATATTTTTAACTCAGTTTTTCTTTTGTATTGACTTTATTTATGCTTAAACTGGCTGGAAAATAGCAGTGTTTTGAAATTAAAGTTGTTGCAAAATAATTACTTAAATGAATTCTCCATTATTGTTTGGAGTTATATTTGCAATACCAGTTTGTTTCTTTTTTCTCAGATTTTCTTGATTCTTTTTCATCTTACAAGGCATTTTAAAATTAAATGTATCTCATTTTAGCTTTGTGTTTTAACATTATATTTTTTTGCATTTGATGTGATTCCTGTTGAAAGTTTTTCATAGTGGTCACCTCAATCAGATTGTAGTGTTATTTTGTAGTTGAAAATTAATTGTTTTACTTTTATTTAGGCTTCCAGTTGTGCAGCTCTGGAAATGCCAATACATTCTGACATACTGAAAGTTATTTTGGACTACCTCTATACTGATGAAGCTGTTGTGATAAAAGGTATTAATAAAAGTTAGGACATTTTAGATATTTAAGATACAGTTTAAAAATGATAAAATTACACAAATCTTATTTTCTGCTTTAATTGAATTAATCAACAAAGGCTTAAATTTAGAATAAGCTATACAGATGATTACTAACAGTGAAGGAATGGAATAGAAAATTTTCATTACCTACATGGAAATGAACTCTATAAGAACTGTTAATAATGGTTGAGATTAGATTTAACATTTTCATACCCAGCTACTTTTACATGATTGAGATGAAAAATTGACAACAGAGAGTATATATAGTCTTGATAGATAGTCTACAAAAGTTCTTGTCTGTTTTTCCCCTCATGTGAATGTGTCTGAAGTATAGACTAATAATTGAACTGAAATTTATAAAGAGATGCATTTATATACTTTGTGAGGAACACACCCGTGTTTTATTTACCAGGTGTCTTTAGTCATAGGAGTGATACACTATGTGTTCTGTATTTTGTATATACCAAGTTTTCTTAATCAGTTTGTTGATGGACATTTAGGTATTTCTGTACTTTAACTATTGTGAATAATTTTGCAGTGAACATGGGAATGCAGGTGTATCTTCAAAATCCAGATTTCAGTTCCTTTGGCTAAATACTCAAGATTGGGATTACTATATCATATGATAATTCTAGTTTTAATTTTTTGAGAAACTTCCATACTCTTTACATAGTGGCTTTACCAGTTTACACTCCTCTCAACAGAGCACAAGAGTAACCTTTTCTCCATATCTTCACTTGTTACCTTGGTTTTGTTTTTGATAATAGCCTTCCTAACAGGTATAAGGTGACATCTTCTTGTGGTTTTGATTTGCATTTCTCTGATAAAAAGTGATATTGAGCACCTTTTCATTTACCTTTTGGCCATTTGTATGTCTTCCGTGGACAAATGTCTAAGATCTTTTGCCCATTAAAAATAAAGTTTTTATTTTATATTGTACTACTGTTGATTTATAATGTTGTATTAGTGTCAGGTATACAGCAAACTGAATCAATTATGCATATATATGCATCCTTTTTCAAATTCTTTTCCCATTTAGGTTATTACAGAATATTGAGCAAGATTCCCTGTGCTATACAGTAGGTTCTTGTTGGTTATCTATTTTGAATATGGTAGTATGTATATGTCAATCCCAAACTCCCAATTTATCCTTCACCCCAGTTTTTCCCCTTTGGTAACCAGAAGTTTGTCTTCTAGGTCTGTAGTTTTGTTTTGTTTTGTTTTTGCTATTGAATTTATATGAGTTCCTTATATATTTTGGACATTAATCTCTCATGCTTTGCAGTTGTTTTCTCCCATTCCAAGGTTGCCTTTTCTGTTGACTCTTTGGTGTGATTTTTGGTTTCATGGAACACCACTTGTTTATTTTTGCTTTTGTTACATGTGGTTTTGGTGTTACATCTAAAAAATCATTGCCAAGGCCAG
Organism: Bos taurus; assembly: GCF_002263795.3. Lineage (NCBI taxonomy): Eukaryota > Metazoa > Chordata > Mammalia > Artiodactyla > Bovidae > Bos > Bos taurus. The sequence goes on along the minus strand of NC_037336.1, from coordinate 22,049,703 downwards.
TGTCTAGGAGCTTTTCCTGTTTCTTCTTCTAGGATTTTTTTGGTTTCAGGTCTTAGATTTAAATCTTTAATCCATTTTGAGTTGATTTTTGTCCAGTTTCATTATTTTGCATGTGGATATTAGTTTTTCTCATATCCTTAACTGAAGAGACTGTCTTTCCCTGTTTTGTATTCTTGACGTTCTTGTCAGAGGTTAATTGGCTGTATACATGAAGGTTTATTTCTGGCCTATTTTGTCTCATTGGTCTACGTGTCTCTTTTTATGCCAGGGTGTTCCTGTATTGATTACTCTAGCTTCGTAATAGGACTCAGAATTTCTGTAATAGAAATCATAAAATATGACAACTCCAGTTTTGTTGAATTTTTTCATATTGCTTTGGCCATTTATGGTCTTCTGTGGTTCCATGTAAATTTTAGGATTACTTTTTCTGTTTCTATGAAAGGTACCATTGGAACTTTTATAGGATTTCATTGAATATGTAGATTGCTTTGGGTAGAATGGGCATTTTAACAATATCAGTTCTTCTAGCCCATGAACATGAAATATCTTTCCATTTATTTGTATCTTCTTCAATTTGTTTTTTCAATGTTTTGTAGTTTTCAGTATGCAGATCTTTCATTTCCTTGGTTAAATTTATTCCTAAGTCTTTTATTCTTTTTTGATGTGATTGTAAAGTGGATTGATTCTGTAATTTCTCTTTCTCTTATCTCAATGTTAGTGTATAGAAATGCAACAGGTTTTTGTATATTGATTTTTTTACCCTGCAACTTTATTCATTTATTATTTCTAGTAGTAAAAAATGCCACCAAAATACTATTAGAAATAATAAATGAACAAATTTACAGGGTTAAAAACAAATATACAAAAGCCTGTTGCATTTCTAATTTGTTGTCAGTTTTATTATGAATGTATACTGACTTGCAAAGAGTCGGACACGATTGAGCAACTGAACTGATGTTGAATTTTGTCATGTGCATTTTCTGCAACTATTGAGATGATCATATGATTTTTAACCTCTGTTCTGTTAATGTTGTGTATCATCTTTATTGATTTGCACATTTTGAACTATCCGTGCATCACAGGTATAAATCCCACTTGATCATGGTGTATGGTCCTTTTAATATGCTGTTTAATTATGTTTATTGGTACTTTATTGAGGGTTTTTATATATACACTCATCAGGGGTATTGTTCTGTAATTTTCTTGTAGTGAACTTGTCTGTCTTTGGTAGCAGGATAAGGTTGGCCTCATAAAGTGAGTTTGCAAGTGTTCCCCCCCTTTGGTTTTTGGGATTAGTTTAAGAAGGATTTGTGTGTTAATTTTTCTTTAAATATTTGGTAGAATTCACTGATGACGCATTCTGTTTTTGAACTTTCTGATTGCTGATTCATTCTCCTTATTCTGTTATTAGTCTGTTCAGATTTTCTATTTTATTATTCAGTTTTGCTGTGTTTCATGTTTCTAGGAACTGATCCATTTCTTCTAGGTTGTCCAGTTCATTAGCATATAGTTATCCATTATAGTCTCTTATGAGCCTTTATATTTCTGTGATATCATTGGTAATGTTTCCTCTTTCATTTGCAATTTTGAGGTTTTTTTTTTTTAGTCTACTTAAAGGTGTGTTAATTTTCTCTTTTCAAATAAACAACTCTTTGTTGGTCTTTTCTCTTGTTTTTCTAGTGTCTGAATCATTGGTTTCTGCTCTATCTTTAGTATTTCCTTCCTTCTGCCAAGTTTGGGCTTTTTTATTCTTTTTATAGTTCTTTGTTGTGTAAAAACCTTCAAAGGTTGTTCTTTTGAGATCTTTTTTTTAGGGCATTTATCAGTATAACCGTCTTTCTTAGAAATTCTTTTGTCCTTTAAATTTTGATATGTTGTGTTTCCCATTTTCCTTTGACTCAAGGTATTTTCTTTGCTTTCTCTTTCATCTTTGACTTCCTGATTATTCAAGACCATTTGTGAATTTTCCAGTTTCTTTCCTATTTTTCTAATTTTATGCCCTTGTAGTTGGAGATGATACTTAATATGATTACAGTCTTAAATTGTTGTTTTGTGGGTCTGCACATGGTCTCTCCTGCAGGGTGTTCTGTGCACACTTGAGAAGAATGTCTGTTTTGCTGCTGTTGGATGGAGTGTTATATATATGTCTGTTAGGGTGATTTGGTCTATAGTGTTGGTCATATCTGCTGTTTCTTTATTAATTTTGTCTGGGTTATTTATTCATATTGAATGTAGAGTATTGAAGTCCTCTATTATTTTAAAAAATATTTATTTACTTATTTATTTTTGGCTATGCTGGGTCTTTGTTGCTGCACATGGGCTTTCTGTAGTTGTGAGTGGGGATTACTCTAGTTGCAGGGCGTGGGCTTCTCATTACAGTGGCTCCTCTTGTTGCAGAGCACAGGCTCTCGGAGCATGGGCTCAGCAGTTGTGGCTTGTGGGCTCTTGAGTGCAGGCTCAGTAGTTCTGGTACATGGGCTTAGCTGCCCTGCAGCATGTGGGACCTTACCAGACCAAGGATCAAACCTGTGTTCCGTGCATTGGGAGGCATATTCTTAACCACTGGACTACCAGGGATGCCCAAAGTCCTTTCTGTTATTGTATTCATGTCCATTTCTGCCTTCAGCTTTTAATATTTCCTTTATATAAGTGCTCCAATGTATCTAATATAGTTTTTTCTTTGTTGTTACAATGAGGCTTACATGTAATGCAATCATGGAACTGGAAGTGTTAGTGGCTCAGTCATGTCTGACTTTCTGATTCCATGGACTGTAGCCCACCAGGCTCCTCTGTCCGTGGGATTCTCCAGGCAAGAATACTGGAGTGGGTTGCCGTATTCCCTTCTCCAGGGGGATCTTCCCAACCCAGGGATCAAACCCAGGTCTTCTGCATTGCAGGCAGATTCTTTATCATATGAGTCACCAGGGAAGCCCTAATGTAATTATAACAATCACAACTTTTTTCTTTATTTCTTTTAATTGATGTATGGTTGATTTACAATATTAGTTTCAGGTGTACAGCATTGTGGCTCAATATTTTTATTGATTATGCTTCATGTAAAGTTGTTAAAAAAACAATGTCTTTATTTTTCTGTACTATACAATATATCCTGTTGCCTTCTCATTTTATACATAGTAGTTTTTAACTCTTAATCCCATAACGTTATCTTGCCTCTCCCCTTTCCCTCTCCCCAATGGTAACTACTGCTTTGTTCTCATTATCTGTTTTTGTCTTTTTTATTTACATTTGTGTTCTTTAAATTCCATGATTCCACATAGAAGTGATAACATGAAGTATTTGTCTCTCTGACTTATTTCGTTAAGCATCAGAGAAGGCAATGGCAACCCACTCCAGTACTCTTGCCTGACAAATCCCATGGGTGGAGGAGCCTGGTAGGCTACAGTCCATGGGATCACTAAGAGGCAGACATGACTGAGCAACTTCACTTTCAGTTTTCACTTTCATGCCTTGGAGAAGGAAATGGCAACCCACTTCAGTGTTCTTGCCTGGAGAATCCCAGGGACGGTGGAGCCTGGTGGGCTGCCATCTATGGGGTTGCACAGAGTCAGACACGACTGAAGTGACTTAGCAGCAGCAGCAGCATTAAACATAATAGCCTCTAGGTTCATTATTGAAAATGACAGAATTTCATTCTTTTTTATGGCCAAGTAGTATTACACTGTATGTCACACACACACACACACACACACACACACACAGATACATGTATGTATACATACCATATAAACACCACATCTCCTTTATCCATTCATTGGTTGATGGTTTTTTGGGTTGTTCCCTTTCTTGGAAGGGGACGACAGAGGTGAAATGGATGGATGGCATCACCAACTCAGTGGACGTGAGCTTGATCAAACTCTGGGAGATGGTGAAGTACAGGAAAGCCTGGTGTGCTGCAGTGCCTGGGATTGCAAAGAGTTAGGCACAACTTAGTGACTGAACTACACCTATCTTGGCTGTCATTTACTGCTTAATTTTGCATTCAGATTTTCTTCACTCTTAGTTTCCTCCCCCTCTGATATTATTTCTTTTTTTCCAGGTTACCACTGATTTTATTTTTTTTTTTATATACCACTAAAGCATTTATTTGTTGAATTACTGGAATATACTTGATTTACAATGTTGTGTTAGTTTGAATCAGTTATACATATACATGTATCCACCCTTTTTTAGATTCTTTTCCCATGTAGGCCATTACGGAGTATTGAGTAAAGTTCCCTGTATTAATAGGAGGTCCTTATTAGTTATCCATTTTATATATAGTAGTGTATATATGTCAATTCATATCTTCCAGTTCCATTATTTCTTCAAATATTTTGTCCTTTCTTATTTGCTTCTGTGAGTCCCCTATGTATCTTTTTATAGTATTCCAGAAATCCTGTATGCTGTTTATTTTTATTCAGTTTTTTTTTTTTTTTCCTGTTCTTCATATTGGATCATCTCTGTTAACCTATAGTTTCTGTCTTTATTGATAGTCTTCATTTCTTGAGATGTTATTCTCATACTTTCTTTTAAATTTTTAGACATGATTTTTTAAATTTGTTTTTGGACATATTTAAAATAATTGATTTAAACTCTTTGTAATAGTTCAGGATCTTGGCATTCTTAGGGACATTCTCTTGACTTTTTTTGTTTTTTTGCCTATAGGCCACACTTCACGTTTCTCTTTTCATCTTTCATAATTGCTGGATCTTAGTTCCCTGACCAGGGCTTGGCAGTGCAATTGCACTAACCACTGAGCCATCAGGGAATTCCCATAATGTAGCAACTCTTGAAATCAGATTCTCTTTCTTCAGGGGTTATTTATTTTATTTATTTATTTTTTCCTGTTTATTTAGTGACTTTTTGAAGCTAATTCTGTCAGATGGATATTCTTTGTCATATGTGACCACGGAGGTCTCTGCTTATTCAGCTAATAGACAGAATTTTCCTGAAATGTCTAAACCAGTAAATTTCCCAGCCTATGCCTTGGAGTTCTTTGTGTGTGTTGTGGCATGGCTTCAACTCTTAGGCAGGCAGCCTACAATTCTGCCTTAGCTTTTATTTCCTGCTTTTGCAGAATCTGAAGTTCAGACAGAGGTAAGAGTTTGGGGCCTTCCTAAGTGTTTTCTGGGCATGTCCACAGTCCTCCACGTTTGTATGGCCTTCTAGATTCACAGGAATATGTTAAAACTTTTGAAAGCCCCTTATGGATACTTGTATTAGTCAGCTTAGACTGCTATAACAAAATAACAGACTGAAATTTATTATTCATAGGTCTGGAGGCTAGAAGTCTCAGACCAAGGTCTGGCAGGATTCTCTTCCTGTCTTATACACAGGTTATGTGTATTACCTTGCTATTATGTCCTTACTTGTGTTGTGTAACAAGCCTCTTGTTATGTCCTTACTTGGCTTTTCCTCAGTGCTTGTGAGTGTATTTGGAGAAAGAGTGAGAGAGCACACACACGTGGAACAGCTTGTTGGGGAAGTATGGATAGATCTCTGTCTCATAGAAAGAGACTAATCTTGTCAGAGCAGGGCCCTACCCTTACGACTGCACCATGTGAATTTTCAGGGGACACAAACACTCAGTCTTGACAACATCTTTTCCCTGAGCTATTCTTTTTAAGTTTTGACCTGCCTCTTGTTTGCTCTGCCCCTTATCATTGTCTTGGACAGCTTCAGTGTTAAACAATTGCTATTTGTTTTTAATAAATACCCTTTTCTGAGGCTGTTCACACTGGGTAAGCTTTGAGTCAGGTCAAATAAACCCCTACTAGTGGGGTTCCAGGAAACTGCCAGATGGGTTAAATAATAACAGTTATTTGATAATGTTGCCCCACAACTGTTCTGTCACCTCCAGTGTCTGTACCTGCTTATTTCAGCCCATGGTTGCAGGAGTGATGGCTTTCAGGACTACTGTTGAGAATGGAGGAGAGTAGGATCTATGTAGGAGGAGCCAGGGTGTCCCAAAGCTCACTGTTGTTAGCAAGATTCAGCCAAGTTTTTGGAGTCAGTGCTCCCTGATTATTGTGAGCCTTTGGCTAATTTCTAGAATTCTGAAAGAGTTGATTTTTGATCATCTTTTTGTAATAATTCTCATTGCTTTGGTAGAAGAGAAGAATTTTTGAAGTAGTCCTTAGTCTGCCATTTACAGTGACTTCACCTCTCATTTAATGTTTTTTCTACTTTAATTTTTTTTCTTTTTAACCATTTTTCTCTTCCTATGGTGGTGTTTTTTTTTTTTTCCTATTTATATTGCTATTCTGGCAGTGACTCGGGGGCATTGCTTAAGGTCATTAATAGTACACTGGACCAAGGTTATGTTAAATTAAGGAACTTCTCTATAGTTTACAAGTACTCTTAGATGACCAGATCCATTTTAAATAAACCTAGGAGCTTTATTCACCTCCGTCGTCCCTCACTGTGTGTGTGTGTGTGTGTTTTAACATATACCTGTATATTATCTTTGATGATGAGAATTGACTTTCCCCCCTATTAGTGTAACAATAATGAGAGATTTTAAATAAGGCAGGCATTCTAGCCCTTTAAGACGAAAAGAGATCTACTCAAGTTGCCCATTTTATGGTCTTAATGTAAACCAGGGCATTTTGGTGGTGTTTTTTTTTTTTTTTAAACAGTTTTCTACCTATGAGATAGAAATATTTTGATGTTATTACTGTTTATCATATTTACAATTTCAACATTTAGAAACTAATCATCTTAACTCTCTTTTGAAGTGTTTTGTAGTATCTTAATTACTTGGACTTTTTTCCCAGGTATAATGTTTACAGAATAGTATGAGTGACACTTTTTTATTTTTTTTTAGAATCTCAAAACGTGGATTTTGTTTGTAGTGTTCTTGTGGTGGCTGATCAGCTTCTCATATCTCGATTGAAAGAAATTTGTGAAGTAGCATTAACTGAAAAACGTAAGTAATTTTGAATTAGAATCATAGTGTTTTCTCAGGTTAATTCAGGATTTACGGTATTTTATTGACTTTATGATGCAATTTAAGTAAAATGCCTGTTTTTATATCATGAAAAATGTCAAGACAGTTAAAATTATTTCTTGTCATCATTTGTAAGCACATCAGAGATGTTAATATGTGAATACATGTAAATCTTATAATTGAAATATGTTAATTTTTTGAAATATCATAAAACTTGAATAATAAAGATGGCATGAAATTATTTTGCAATCTGAAGGATGGGAGTTTGAAAGTGGAAATTCTTTGCACTTGCCCTGGTCTGTAAGTCTACACTTAACTACCCTGTTATTTGCTGCAATTTTTTTTTTTTTTGAGCCACATTGTGCAGCTTACGGGATCTTATTTCCCCATCAGGGATGAACTTGCGTCCTTAGCTATGCAAGTACAGAGTCCAAGCCCATGGACTGCCAGAGAATTGTATTTGTTGGAATTTTTATGTAACCATCCCATCAATGTATTTGATCAAAAGTATCTCTTTTTCTGAAGCTCTTAATTCTCTCTCTGCTTATTTCAGTTATTTGCAGGACTGTCATTCTAACACTAAACTTTGAAAGCCAAAGTTATTTTTTTATTATTTTGTGCCTTACATTCAAATTGCAGCTGTCAAAACTGATCAGTCTCTTAACTATGTTAATCACATTTCCCCTACCTTTTTATTCCCACTGTCACTGTGCTAGTTGAGATCACTGTTACTCGTCCCTTCTGTGTAGTGTCATAGTAGTCTTTTAAGTCCTCTTTCTCTCTTCTGACTTTTCTTTCTTTAATCTTCCTATAGGAAGTGGTTAGTGTCTTCTCCTATTCATATGTTTTTAATTGCTTCCTCTAAGATAATGGTTAAATTTCCTTAGCCTGATACAAAAGTTTCTTGGCTTTCTAATCTTATTCTTGTTCTCCTTCTTTGCCTCTTAAGAAAGTGTGATTTTTCTGATTTGTACTTGCTAATAGTTAATCTTAGTTCAGGTATCTTATTTACTCACTTAAGCTCTGTGGAGTATCTTCTTCTTGGTTATCAAAAAGAGAGCAACAGCTATGATCTTAAAAACCAGAAAAAGGAAATACAGTTGTCCCTAAGTGTCACAGGGGATTGACTCTAGGAGTCTCTGCAGATACCAAAATCTGTGGATGCTCAGGTCCCTTATATAAAATAGCATAGTATTAACACAGTGAATACAGCTGGTCCTCTGTGTGTGGAACTTGCTGGTATGGAGGACCAGCTCTGTATTAAATAAAGGATACAACATGCAGTAGGTATAAAATATACAAATTGAGGATATTTTCAGTTGTTCAGTCGACTTTCCTGGCATCCTTTGGATATTCTTTCTTGGCTCCTGCTGCACAATTGTCCCTGTTAATGAATTTCTTGATCATCTTAGAATCTAGCAAGAGAAGGATTCAACAGAACTTTGGTGTCTGTTTATTGGGCAGTCCTTGAAACCAGCTGAACAACTCTTTATAAAGTTTTTATATGATTCATTTTTATTTCTGTGAAGTGGGAGACTTTGGGTTCATCATTAGTTGAGACTTTGGGTCAGTCCAGAGTGAGGCAGAGATCATTATTGTCTGCATATAACTTTTGACTGAGTTACAAGAGAGAAAGAGAAAGGAAATGGAGGAAGCCAGGTGTAGAAAATAGTTGTGTTTTTCTGTTGGCTGGGGCTCAGAGTAAATAAGAAAAGGGGATTTCAGAAGCCAAGTTACATGTTAGGTAAGCAGAATATTCTTGGACAGTCTCCAGTAAAACATACTTCATATATACAGTTACAAGAATTATAACAAAATCTAACATCTTTTGTGCAGTATGTCAGATTGTGCACTGGCATGAGTGATAATACAGTAATATTTAAATGTACTTATTTTCTAAATATATAGTATGTGTTTATATATGTAAATATACTCACATAAAGTCTGATAGTTGATTTAACATAAAAATATTTTATAGAATGATTCCTTTACTTTCTCTTAATCATAAGTATATTGTTTTAGTTTTATAGAAGAGGAAATAACTATTCTGTGATATGTAAGTGAAAAGGAATGTTGTTTATCAGTGAAAGTTAAAAATATTCCAAAATATTTAGGTGGAAGATTGTTGATTCTTATGTGTTTGCTTTTAGATGACACTGAAATGCACCTTTTCTATTTTCTTTTGCTTAAAATTTTGTGTGTATTTATTTTTCCTCATAACGAATCATTTAAAATTACTTTGGCATATCGGGTTGGAAAATAAATTCTATATTTGCCCTAGTATAACTTTTTTTTAGCAGAACAGTACTTTCAGTTTTCCTTCTTCTAAATGTTCAAACCTGACAAGTTAATAAATAAATATATTTCATTTGCAATAGTTAAAATGCCTTTCATCTTGTTTTATAGATCTTTTCTTCCTTTGTAGTTACCCTTAAGAATGCTGCTATGCTACTGGAATTTGCAGCAATGTATAATGCTGAACAGTTGAAACTCTCTTGTTTACAGTTTATTGGACTGAATATGGCAGCTTTACTTGAAGCAAGGTAGGTTGAGTATTATATACAGACTGTCGCAAAAACACTTATTTATATATAATAGCAAATATGTTAGTAATTTGAAACTAAATAACAATAAATCCTAACTTTGTAGAAAAAGTGAAAATGTAAGACATTTAATCATTTCATCAGTATTTGGATGCATAATATATGCCAGCCATTGCTACAATACTACAGTGAACAAATGGAGAATATCCTTGCTCTCAGTGTTATAGGAGCTTACATTCTGGTTGGAAGGTCATGGGACAATATTACCACAAGTATATTTGTATATATATTCGTATCACTCTGCTTGTTTAGGCTAATTTGTAATTATGTAGTTGTTACCTGGGTTTTGGAGACTATTTGTAATACTAATTAAGTCAGCATTTAATTACTTCACATATATTTATGCATATGATTTGTTACTGGTTGATTTCTGTTTTCTCTTTGTATTTATTCTCTTTTAAGATTTTCCCTATACTACGTATTGATTCTTTGGTCAAACTTAGTGTGCAGCAGATGGCCTGAAAAATTTAGTTGGTCTGGTTTATTGCAAGGTGGTACATGTGTTCAAGTTTTGATGGTAATAGAATATTCGTTATGAAAAATGACACATGTTACATGAAAAAATAAGTTAAATATTATATCCTATGTTATAAGCTAATATTTCACAATATTGATGTTTACCTGGATGAAAAGATTTTGATAAATGCTAATGATTTAGGAGTCATGGACATATTAGAATTAGAGGAATCTTAGGAAATTTAATCTCATTCTTTTCAACTATTTTAGCAGTGGAATTTTTTAATGAAATAAATTTACAGATTCATTTTTTAGTGTAAGGTCAAGATTTTATTACATTTATTCACTATAAAGTCAGTGATAAGAAGATGAGTCTTTTTGGTGAATACAGAAATTTCACATTAGAATTTTTGGTGTCAGTTGCATTTTTAAAGTCAGTCTCCAAAAAAAAAAAAAAATAAAGTCAGTCTCCAGTATAATTCTGTATTTTGCTTTAATTGTAATAATAGGTAACACTTATTGCCATAATAATAGTTATTAATAATAATAATAGTAATATAATAGTAGTTACATAATAATAGTTATAATAATACTACCATGTGCCAGGCAGCATTCTAGAAGTGTTGTATGGATGCTCATAATTTTCATGAAAACCTTATAAAGTAGATTTTTTATATCCTCATATGAGGATGAAAAAAACCCATGAAACTTCTTTTGCAAATAATCAAGAAAAACCTTGATTCATATAATTAGAAGTAGTAACAGTTGTTTGATAAGTAACTTTTCAAAGTCAGGATGATTTTTAATAAAACTAATTTCAAAACATGTTTGAAATAAAAGTTTTCTACCTTTTTATAAAGATGAATCACTAAGATATTCTTAATAATTGACATTTAGGGTTCTATTTAGAAAAAATTCTTATGGGCGTTTAATCTTTGTTACTTGGTGAAAAATGCTTTCTAAATACAAATTAATAGTATGGGATGTTAGACAATGTCATTTAAAATGCCTCTGGTATTTTAGTGGCAGAACAAAGGTTTCAGAATAAATTCATTTATTTTTGCTGACATTAGTAATTCTAATCATAGCAATTTTTTCTCATTATTGCCAAATTAAGCTCTTTTAATATGTGAGATAAGAATCAACCACAGTGTGAAATGAACACCATATCTAAAATATGATGTTGGAAAATGATGTGTCACACTGTTTTTCAAGTATTACGTTGTGACAGATTTGTCAGCTGAAGTATTAAGGGTGGCACATGTGCTATGTTGAATAATTTTACGTAAGTAGACTTGCATAAGTTTCATTTAAATAAAGATTTGTTTGTATAAATGTAAACATTTATAGTCAAATACGTGTTTTTCAGAAGTGTAAATAAACATGCAAATAGATGTTAAGAAAGGAGAGCTGCATCCAAATTGATGTAGCATCAGAAGTTAATTATCTTCAAATCCTAAAAAAACTGGAATGGTACAGATTTGAATGTGCTTGTTCCATATTGTTGTTTAGTTGCTAAGTCATGTCTGACTCTTCGATCCCGTGGACTGTAGCCCACCAGGCTCCTCTGTCCATGGGATTCTCTAGTTAGGAATACTGGAGTGGGTTGCCATTTCCTTCTCCATGTTTTCATGTTAGTTGTAAAATAGTTTGAAGTATACTTTGGAATGAAAACTGATTTAAAATTTTACTGATCCCTCAAAGTATCAGTAAAATTCCTGACAACCTCTTTGAATTCAGTTGAACTAGTCCAAATGTCATTTTATACATGAAGATCTTAAAACCTAGAGAGATGAAGTGAGTTGCTCAAGGTCATGTAGATAATTAGGAACAATGATAATTCTAGATAGAATTCAGGTACCTGATAGGCCATTGTTCTAGCAATATAATACTCTTTTGTAGGATTATAATTAATTAATTATACTAATTAATTATATATTACATATGATTATAATATATAATATTAATTATTACTCTTTAAGGATTTTAATTTGTAGAAAATGAAAGTTGAAAATTTATATTTTATTATGATAGAAAATATTTTTCTATTATTCGTAAGAGTTGCTTGAGCTTTATTCAGTATGTTTGTCTAATATGTTTGCTATATATTTGAAATATATAATCACACATACTTCCCAAAAGAGTTTGTTACTGTTGACATATTAAAAGAAATAAATGTTACTTATTCAACAATATAAAATGTCTCTATATATTTGAAAATCTTACCAGGTGTTAAATTACTTGAGTCTTAAGATAGAATTTTATAATTTATTTTTTAGATCTCTTGATGTTTTAAGTGATGGTGTTTTGAAGGACCTTTCTGTGTTTTACCGGAAAATGGTAAGGTTTATGTTTTTTTTCAGTTACAGTATCAAGTAAAGCAGTATATTTCGCCCAGCTTCTCAGCAGAACAAATTCCTAATGAATTCTGATTCATTAGGATCTTTTAAAAATGAGGACATAAGACTTAGGTACCCACTGTACAGGAAAACATGATAATCAAAATTAAAGATTTTCAATGATAAAATTAATGTCTATTTAAATTGCTTTATAAACGGAATTTATGGAAAGCTTCAGAGTCTTGTTATTTTTTATTTAGCAAAGATCCAGAAATTATAAAAACATGGGCTTTTAATGGTTTTATTTATTTTTATTCAGGTGACATTGATTTATAATACTGTATAAGTTTCATGTGTACAGCATTATATTTCTGTTTCTGTATACTCTATAGGTTGCTTCCAACCAAAAATTTAACTTCTGTCTGTTAGCATATGGTTGATCCCTTTTACCTATTTCAACACCTGCTTTTCCCTCTCATAATCACTACTCTGTTCTCTGTACAAAGGGAATTTTGGGGTTTAGTTTGTTCATTTATTTTGTTTTTGTTTATTAGTGTTTCATATTCCATCTATGAGTGAAATCATGCAATATTTGTCTATCTCCATCTGACTTATTTCACTTAGCATAATACCCTCATGGTCTATCTGTGTCATTGCAAATGGCAAGAGTTCATCTTTTCTCATGGTTGAGTAGTGTTCCATTGTGTGTATATATATATGTGTGTGTGTGTGTATGTGTATTTATATGTGCAAATGCATATAACACAGGTTCTTTATTCATCCCTTGATGGGCACATACATTGCTTCCATATCTTGGCTATTATAAATAATGCTGCAGTGAATATAGGGGAGCATATATCTTTACTAATAAGTGTTTTTGTATTCTTTGGATGAATACCCAGAAGTGGAGTACCTGGCTATAATATGCTTCAATTCAGTTCAGTTCAGTTCAGTCACTCAGTCAGGTCCAACTCTCTGCGACCCCATGAACCGCAGCACACCAGGCCTCCCTGTCCATCATCAACTCCCGGAGTCCACCCAAACCCATGTCCATTGAGTCGGTGATGCCATCCAGCCGTCTCATCCTCTGTCATCCCCTTCTCCTCCTACCCTCAATCTTTCCCAGCATCAGGGTCTTTCCAAATGAGTCAGCTCTTCGCATCAGGTGGCCAAAGTATTGGAGTTTCAGCTTCAGCATCAGTCCTTCTAGTGAACACCCAGGACTGATCTCTAGGATGGACTGGTTGGATCTCCTTGCTCTCCAAGGGACTTTCAAAAGTCTTCTCCAATACCACAGTTCAAAAGCATCAATTCTTTGGCACTCAGCTTTCTTAATGGTCCAACTCTCACATCCATACATGACTACTGGAAAAACCATAGCCTTGACTAGATGGACCTTTGTTGGTAAAGTAATGTCTCTGCTTATTAATATATTATCTAAGTTGGTCATAACTTTCCTTCCAAGGAGTAAGTGTCTTTTAGTTTCATGGCTGCAATCACCATCTGCAGTGATTTTGGAGCCCAGAAAAAGTCAGCCACTGTTTCCACTGTTTCCCCATCTATCTGCCATGAAGTGATGGGACCGGATACTGTGATCTTAGTTTTCTGAATGTTGAGCTTTAAGCCAACTTTTTCACTCTCCTCTTTCACTTTCATCAAGAGGCTTTTTAGTTCCTCTTCACTTTCTGCCATAAGGGTGGTGTCATCTGCATATCTGAGGTTATTGATATTTCTCCCAGCAATCTTGATTCCAGCTTGTGCTTCTTCCAGCCCAGCATTTCTCATAATGTACTCTGCATATAAGTTAAATAAACAGGGTGACAATATACAGCCTTGACGTACTCCTTTTCCTATTTGGAACCAGTCTGTTGTTCAATGTCCAGTTATGGTAGTCTGTTCTTAATTTTTTAGGAATCTCCATCCTTCTTCTCTAGTGACTCTACCAATTTAAAGTCTCATTAACAGTGTATGAGGGTTCCCTTTTCTCCACATCCTTGCCAACACATGATATTGTGTTGTCATTTTGACCCTAGCTTTCTGATAGGTATACAGTGATATCTCAGTGGAGTCTTGATTTGCATTTCCCTAATAATTAATGATGCTGAACATTTTTCCATATGCTTGTTGGCCATCTATATGTCTTCTTTGGAAAAATATGTATTCAACTCCTGTCTATTTTTTAATCAGATAGTTTTCTTGTTAAATATACCATTGAATTCATACATATGAGTTGTTTTTTGATATATCATTTGCAAATATCTCTTCCCATTTGGTAGGTTGTCTTTTCATTTTACTGATGATTTCCTTTGCTCTGTAGAAACTAGTTTGATGTAATCCACTTTGTTTATGTTTTTGTTTTCCTTGACTGAGAAAACATATCTAAAAAGATACTGGGAGACTCATATCACAGTGCCTGCCACCTATGTTTTCTTTTTTAGGACTGTTATGGTTTCAGGTCTTACACTAAAGCCTTTAATCCACTGTGAATTAATTTTTGTCTGTGGTGTGATAGTGGTCTAGTTTAATTTGTTTTGCATGTGGCTGTCCAGTTTTCCTAGCACTATTTATTTATTGGAGATTGTCCTTTCTCCATTTGCTCCTTTGTTATAAATTAATAGTCCATATATGCAAGCGTTTATTTCTGAGCTTTAATTCTGTTTGGAGATCTTTGCATTTATTTTTCTGCCAATACCATGCTGTTTTGATTACTATGGGTTTGTAATATAGTTTGAAATCAGGGCGTGTGATACCTCCAGCTTTGTTCTTTTTAATCAGTGTTGCTTTGACTCTTCAGCATCTATTTTGGTTCCATATAAATTTTAGAACTTTCTGTGAAAAATGTTCTTGGGATTTTGATAGGGATTTTATTGAGTTGGACTGCTTTAGGTAATATGGTAATTCTTCCATTCCATGAGACTGGAATATCTTTCTGTTTATTTGTATTTTCTTGAATTTCTTCTGACAGTGTCTTAGAGTTTTCAACATACAGATTTTCCACCTTCCTGTTTAAATCTTTTCTTAGGTGTTTTATTCTTTTTGTTGTGATTGTAAATGTGGTTGTTTTCTTAATTTCTTTTTCTGATACTTATTCTTAGTGTATAGAAATGCAACAGATTTTTGTATGTTGATTTTTGCATCCTTTGCTTTGCTGTACTCATTTGTTATTTCTAACAGATTTTTGGTGGAATGTGTAGAGTATCTATGTATGTGTAAAATCATGTCATCTGCAAATAGTGACAGTTTTACTTCGTTCTTTCCAATTTGGATGTCTTTTATTTTTTCTTACCTAATTGCTCTGACTAGCACTTCTAATACTGTGTTGAATAAGAGTGTTGAGAGTCAGCATCCTTGTCTTATTCCTGATGTTAGAGGATAGCTTTTAATACTTTTCCACTGAGTATGTAACTTGTGGATTTTTCATAAATTATACCCACTTTATTGAAAGTCGTTATCCTAAATGGGTGTTGAATTTTGTCAGATGCTTTTTCTGCGTCTGTTGAGAAGATCTCGTGATTTGGGCTTTATTTTGCTAACGTGGTGTATCACACTGATCCATCTGAGGAAGTTGACCATTCTTCCATCCCTGGTATGAACCCCACTTGGTCACGTGGTATAATTCTCTTGATGTGTCATTCAGTTCAGGTTGCCAATATTTTGTTGAGGATTTTTATATCTGTTCAGCAGAGATAAGGGCATGTGATTTTCTTTCTCTGTGTTGTCTTTGTCTGGTTTTGGTATCAGGGTGATATTGGCCTTATAGAAGGAGTTAGGAAGCATTCCCTCCTTTTCAGTTCATTGAAAGAGTTTTAGGATAGGTACTAAATCTTTGAATATTTTGTAGAATTCACCTGTGAAGCAGTCTGGTCCTGGATCTGTGTTTTTAGGTGCTTTTGGATCACTGTCTCAATCTCTATACTCATGATTCATCAATTCAGATTTTCTGTCTCTTCATGATTCAGTCTTGGAATGTTTTATGATTCTAAGAATTTGTCCATTTCTTCTTGGTTTTCAATTTTTGTATTCTCTTATATTCTTTTACATTTCTTGGTGTCATTTTTTCTTTCATTTATTTTATTTTATTTATCAGGCCTTCTCTTTTTTCTTTGTCTAGCTAATGATTTGTCAATTTTGTTATCTTTTCAAAGAATCAGCTCTTACTTTATCTTTTCTACTGTCCTTATATTTCCTTCCTTCTAGAAGGTCTTCATTTCCTTTGGTCTTCATTTGTTCTTCTAGTACCTCTAGGTGTAAGTTTTTCTTGTTTCTTGAGGTAAGCCTTTATTGCTACAAACCCTTAGTACTGCTTTTGCTGTTTATAGATTTTGCTATATCATATTTCCATTTGTCTTCAGGTAGAATTTTGTTTCTCCTTTGATTTCTTCAGTAACCCAGTTGTTCTGTAGCATGTTGTTTTTTACATATTTGTAATTTTTCTATTGTTCTTGTTCTTGATTTCTATTTTCTTATACCATTGTAATCAGAAAAGATATTTGATAGGATTTGGGGTTTCTTAAATCTGTTCAGACTTTTGTGTCCCAACATGTAGCTTATCCTTAATTAACTTTCATGAGCATTTGAGAAGAATGTATATTCTGCTACATTTGGATGGAATGTTCTTGTTCAAATCTGATTTGTCAAATATATTGGGTCTGATGTTTCAGTTAAGGCCACTGTTTCCTTGTAGACTTTCTTTCTAGATTGATCTGTCTGTTGATGTATATGTGAAAATCGCTCAGACATGTCTGGCTCTTTGTGACCCCCATGGACTATACAGTCCATGGAATTCTCCAGGCCAGAATACTGGAGTGGGTAGCCTTTCCCTTCTCCAGGAGATCTTCCCAACCCAGGGATCGAACCCAGGTCTCCCACATTGCAGGCGGATTCTTTACCAGCTGAGCCACAGGGAAGCCCATTTCTTGATGTAAGTGGGTGGTAAATACTCCCTACAATTATTTTGTCACTGTCATTTCTCTCCTTTTGGGTTGGTTAATAATTGTTTTATATATTTTATAGTTCTTAGGTTAGGTACACATACATTAGTAACTTCAATGTCTTCTTGATGAGTTGTCCTCTTTATAACTGTATACGGACCATTTTTTGTCTGTTACGTTTTTCCGCGTGAAGTCTATTTTGTCTGGTATGAGGATGGCTATACGTGCTTCCTTTTTGCTGCCATTTGCTTGGAGTATAATATTCCATCTCTTCACTTTGAGCTTGTGTTTGTCCTTACAGCTGAGGTGTGTCTGCTGGAGGTAGCATATAGTTGAGTCCTATTTTTTGGTGCATTCACCTAGTCTCTGTCTTCTGATTCATGAATTCAATCCATTACATTTAGGGTGATTATTGATAGATAAGAACTTCAGTTCAGTTCAGTTCAGTCACTTAGTCGTGTCTGACTCTTTGCGACCCCATGTATCACAGCACGCCAGGCCTCCCTGTCCATCACCAACTCCTGGAGTTCACTGAGACTCACGTCCATTGAGTCAGTGATGCCATCCAGCCATCTCATCCTCTGTCGTCCCCTTCTCCTCCTGCCCTCAATCCCTCCCAGCATCACAGTCTTTTCCAATGAGTCAGCTCTTTGCATGAGGTGGCCAAGGTACTGGAGTTTCAGCTTTAGCATCATTCCTGAAATTTTATGTTTTGTTTTTTGGTTGCTTGACATCTCCATTGTTTCTTTTTCCTTGTGTTTTTGTCATTTTGGTGTGGAGGTTTCTTTGGTCTTTTTCTCAGTGTTTTCTTTTTTTATGTTTCATCTCTCTGCTCTGTAACATAAAGTTTTGTGGTTGTCCTGAGCTTTGTAAAAAACGTCTCATAGAAAAACAGTCTTTTCTCTGCTGATAGTATGTTACCTTGCTTTACCTGTTCAGTTTTTCTCATCTTCTTTTTTGTTTTTGCTTTCTCAAATTGTCCCTTTTTATGTTGTGAGTTTGCTACCAAACAGCAATGGCTTATAGTTTTTTTTTCTTTTTTTCTCCGTTTAACCTTTATGCTCTATAGTTTCCTGGTTCTATTTATCATCTTGCTCAAAGTTTTATTTACTTTTGTCTCTATTAAAGTACTGCTTTCAACATGTCTTATTATGCAGGTCTAATGTTGATGAACTCCCTCAGCTTGTTCATTGGAGAAAGCCTTCTCTCTCTGTCATATTTAAATGATATCTTTCCCAGATAGAATATTCTTGGCTCACAGTTTTTGGTCTTTTAATATTTTGAGACTGTCATTTCACTCCCTCCTCGCCTGTAGAGTTTCTGCTGAGACATCTGTTGATAGCCTAGTGGAGGTTCCTTTATAGGCCACTGTCCTTTTTACACTGCCTGCCTTTAAAAATCTTTGCTATTGACTCTTAGCAATTTTATTTTTTATTAGTTGTCTTGGAGAAGGTCATTTTGTATGAGGTAATTTGGTGTTCTCTTAATTTTATGTACTTGTTTATCCAGTTCCTTCCCCAGATTTGGGACTTTCTCAGCTGTTATTTCTTTAAATAAAGGCTCTGCTGCCTTCTCCCTCTTCTCCTTTTGGGTTACTGATTACCTTAGTGTCATCCTTCCTAAAAGAGATAGGTCTTGAGGAATTTCCTCATTTTTAAATATTTTGTTCCTCATTTTTCTTATACTTGTATCATTTCAAGATTTCTATCTTTGAGCTTGCTATTCTTTCTTCCATATATTAACTCTATTTCTATTTCTTTCTAATGCATTCTTTATGTTATTTGTTGGATTCCTCAGTTCCAATGTTTGTTTGGTTCTTTTTTTAGAGTTTCTATCTTTTTGGTAAAGTATTTCTTCTGTTCATTAATTTTATTCCTGAGCTCATTAAACTACCTTTCTGACTTTTCTTGTAGCTCCTTGAGTTAGCGGCTATTTAGAATTATCTTTCAGTTATATTGAAACACTCTGTGATTCAGTTTGGTTTCTGGAGAAATATTTTCTTTTTTGTGATATAGTGTTATAGTGCTTGTATACGGTGCTTGATGAATTATTCCTTTGCAGGTGCATTTGAAGTTAAGGATAGGTTGGAAGTTAGAGTCCTTACTTTTGTTTTCCAGAAGGTGGCATTATAACACTAGGTTTTGGTTTCTTCCCTGTGTTGCGTCCGATTACATTTTCTAGCTGGCACTTTTCAGCTTCCGCTGGCTCTGGGAGAAGTGTGCCTCAGTGCCGTCACGATTCCTTCTGTGCCTCCCTGATCCTTACTGCCTTTCTTCGGCCAGAGCTGCTGTCATCATTGGGATGTTGGGCCCTCCCCAGTGTCTGGGACTCTTTGTGACGGTCTCCTCTGCATAGGGGGAGGAGGAGCATGAGAGTGGCAGGAGGCACAGTTTCACAGGCATCTCTGCTGTGTCTGCTGTCGTATAAGGTTTCTGGGCTCCTCCACAGTGGGAGGTGGGGGTTGAGGGCTGGGTTCCAGGACCCACTGCCACTGCTACCTAGCAGCCTGTGGTTGTGAGCGCCACCACTCCTTTCAGGAGGCTAGAGATGTGTGTGCCACCTCGCCTGCTGCTCCTCGGGTCTCTGAAGCTGTGGACTCAGCTGCCGTGGTTAGAGGCCCAGGATCACAGGCACAGACTCCACTCCTAGTGGTTCTGCCTCCTTCCTCTGTGTGTTCCAACCTACACCTTTAGATGTACAGATGTGTGGAAATCTCTGGTGTCCTAGTGTGTTGGAAAGGAGCACCTTTCTTGAGCTCTGGCTCTTTTACTGGTTGTAGATTGAAGGGGCGAGAGAAAGGTAGGTGATGTCATTCCTCTACACATTTTGTAGAATTTATAAGAAAAAAGTAACATCTTTTTTCTTATAGATTCCAGCAATGGAGAGAAGAGTCATTACACCATATCAAGATGGACCAGATATTAGCTATTTGGATGTAGAAGATGGAGATATCTTTTTGAAAGAAGAAGTAAATATGGAACAGAATTACTCGTAAGCTTTAGATTTGGGTTTTTGTTTTTTTTTTCCGTTTCTTTTCTCCTTCCCCCATTCCCAATCTTGGACACTGTTGGCACTTTTGTATTGACACTGAAAGAAGATGTGAAAATTAACATAGAAAATAGGTATTTATGTTCATTCTTAGCTTTGATATAAATGCATAATTAATATTTGCAGATATGACAAAATTAAGCATAAAGGAATATACCCTTCCAGTTTAATATGTTGGGTTGAATAAGTGCAGTTATCTTCGGTACCTTTCCAAACCCTGCAGAGAGCATAGTAAAGAAATGAAAAAGGCATATTGTGCTAGAGTAGAGAGAACGGGAAAGGAGTAAATGGCAGTCAGGAGATGTTAATGTTTTGGAAGTTGGAAAGTGGTTGTTGAGCAATAATGACTTAGAACAGAAAAGACTAAAACAGAATTCTTGACAGGCTTAAGAATTAGAGGCACTAAGTTTATGAGTGCACATGGTTGGATTTCAAAAAGCATTGTTAGAGAATTTTTCAAAAAGCATTCATCTATTCCTGAACCAAATAAGTGCCTCTTCTCCATCTTGATAGAAGAGAAAAGGTTTGCCTTCTGGGGAGGGTGAACCAAGGGGATTCATCAGCCATTCCTCTAGATCCCTCAGTATAGAGAACCCTACTAGTTCAAGAGACATGACCTATAGTGCCTGGCATTTGGGAGTCCTCTGATAAAATATTCCAGGTTCTACATAATCTCCCTGTTGACTGTTTGACAAGTCAGGTTTAGAATTTCCAGTCTGTGTTTCAGGCTAGTTTATCAGCTGATTATAGAATTACTTTCCCTTTACTTGGTAAATGACCTCTTAAAATTTTGGGATGTTCAAGTAATTTACTACATGTAAGTATGAGTGTATATATATGTAAGTATATAATAATCTGGAGAAGGCAATGGCACCCCACTCCAGAACCCTTGTCTGGAAAATCCCATGGATGGAGGAGCCTGGTGCTGCAGTCCATGGGGTCACTAGGAGTCGGACATGACTGAGTGACTTCACTTGCACTTTTCACTTTCATGCACTGGAGAAGGAAATGGCAACCCACTCCAGTGTGCTTGCTGGAGAATCCCAGGGATGGGGGAGCCTGGTGGGCTGCCGTCTATAGGGTCGCACAGAGTCGGACACAACTGAAGTGACTTAGCAGCAGCAGTATAATAATCAACTATGTTGCTCTCTGAAAAGTTCTTCTTGGTTCCAGGAATTTTTTTTAACCTCTTTTCTGGAGTTTGATGGTAGCTGTTGGGATACTTGATATTTATAAATATCTGACATGGATGTATGATGTGTTTCCACATTAAAAGTTATCATAAAATTAACATTGACTTAAATATATTATCCTTTACAAAATAATAGTATTCATAGCTGACCTGTGTTAACTGGGGATAAATTATATAATGAGATTTAATATTTTTGGATGAGATAAGATACTTATATCCTCATAGATAGTGTTATTTTCCCTTTCCTGGTTAATAATGCTTAATTCAAAGAATTAAGCAGCCCCTGAAATGCTTTAAAAATTATCACCAAATATTTCTAGTTCCAGATAGTTTGTATGTGAACATGTACAGTATTTTACTTCTTGAAGTATTTTCATATATACCACCTTGTTTCTGACTTCCACAGAAATACTAGAGCTACAGTGTGATAGGATTATATTGAAGTTTAGTGGAACTCTGGGCCATGTAGATAAATGGGACTCTAGAGCGTGTGTATTCTTCTGTTTTCTGTTTGACCAAAATGCTGTATTCCATTGCTCAAAATTTCATTGTTCTGTTTTACCTCTAACGTAACTTTTTAAAAATGACTTTTATGTTTGCTTCCTTCCTAGGGAAAGTATGGTCAAGAAGACAAAAACAAAAGCAAAAAAGAAGCCACGTAAACGATCAGATAGTTCTGGAGGTTATAATCTTTCAGATATTATTCAGAGTCCACCATCTACAGGTGAGTGGAACCTATTTGAGGGTATATTTTCTGATCTAATCTTTCAAGACTCTATTCCTTATCTAATTCATTTAACATGTGTTGAATACTATTACATGCTGTCTGCTGGGTCTACAGAAACAGATAATCCTTGTCTCAGGGATGCCACAGAAAATGGTGTGTGTTGTGGTTGAGTACTCTGATATCTGCTCTGTGAGCACAAGAGAGGCACACAAAGCAGTCTGAGAAGATCTGTTAGAGGATACATCTGTTAGAGGAAAGTGATAGCTGAGCTGGCTCTTGCAGAGTAGAGAGGTTAGTTAAGAAGAAGAGGCAGGTTGACATGGTAAGAGAATAGGGCAGTGTTTCAAGCCTAGAGACAGTAGAAAGATTGCACATATCTTATGCATACAGTTCAGCTTGGCTCAGCCATATCAGATCTCTGCAGATAGGAGATAGGTTGGAGAGAGTTGGACTTTGGAAGACATTAATTAATAATACTATCTAGTATTACAGATGGAGAAGGCAATGGCACCCCACTCCAGTACTCTTGCCTGGAAAGTTCCATGGACGGAGGAGACTGGTAGGCTACAGTCCATGGGGTCGTTGAGAGTCGGACACGACTGAGCGGCTTCACTTTGATTTTCCACTTTCCACTTTCATGCATTGGAGAAGGAAATGGCAACCCACTCCAGTGTTCTTGCCTGGGGAATCCCAGGGACGGGGGAGCCTGGTGGGCTGCCGTCTATGGTGTCGCACAGGGTCAGACATGACAGAAGCGACTTAGCAGCAGCAGTATTACAGTCTACACCCAACTTTCCCTACTTGTCCAAAAATGTTTTGATAGCCTTTTTTGTTTTAATGTAAAAGAAAATCTAATGTCTTACTAAGATTGACATTGCCTTTGCTTATTAATGTTTTTTTAGTGTTTTTAAACTAGAGTAGCACCCCCTCACAGCGTTTTGTTCTGTTTTCAGAAGTTGAGGCCAGTGGTGGTATAGACTGCCCTATATTCTAGATTCATCTGATTAGATCTAAATTAAGCTACCTAAATTTTAAGTTTCTTTAGATAAAACTTTGAAGTGTAAACAAATAATGACACTACAATATGGCTTCAAGGAATTGTAGGTGTATCTATAGCAGTAAGACAAACTGGTGCAATTTCTATCCACAGTATATTCTTTCATAGTCAGCTTTATACAAACAACTTAAGTACAAATGAGGTATTTGATATGTTTGATAAATAATGCAAAGAATAATTGTTTTAGGTAATATAAAAGATATTTTAAAAGATAGCTAATATAAAGGTATTTCTCATTTACTACATATCTTGATTCCTATTTTAGGATCTTTTCAAGTTTAAAATTCTGTGATTTTTCATTCTCTGTGTTACATGAATTACCTCACATCCTTAGAAGGAAGCATAGGTACATTGATGGGAAGATATTTAAATGGATAGACAATCATGGAACTAGTGATTTTCCAAATACCTAAAGGTTTATGGAAAAAGCAGACATTTGGTTTGTTTTAAACGATGTTATTGTTAGCACATGTGTTAGAGTCATAGCATTTCAGAGTTGGAAGAGACATTAGTAATGAACTAATTTATGCCCCTTCCTTTAAACTTGAAGCAAGGTCAGAAAACGTTTACGTGATTTCAGGTAGTAACAGAAGTAAAATTTTTTTTCTTGATTTCCCTTTGGTATTCTTCCTGCTATAGTACTCTTTCTGTAGCCAAAGCAAATAATGATTGAAAGGTTAAATTTAATGGCCAAAAAAAAGACCTATTCTTGAAGAAATTTTGAGTTTGAGGCTAATTTCATCAAGGATAGTTGTGTGAACGCTTAATTTTTGTGTTGATCCTTAAAGTTAGAAGACATTATTTATTAGATTAATTTATATTTGAATTTTGGGAACATTCCACTAGTAAATTATACACTTTCTTATAAAAAGAGTAGAGTTTACTTATTTTTGTCTTCCTTTTTTATCTTTATGGGGGAAAATATTCTGAGTCACTTCTTAAATTAGATACCAAATAACAATCTTCCTTATAATTAATATGTAATTGAAATGAATAAAACTTGTTTTAAAACCTCCATTTCAGTTTTTTTACTTCATTAAATTATTTGGTTCTTTAAATGTAATTCATGTGTTTAATGTATATGTGTTTAAATGTTTAAAAACTTTTTACCTTTTAGGATTGTTAAAGTCTGGTAAGACCAATTCTGTGGAGTCTCTTCCAGAACTGTTGACATCAGACTCTGAAGGAAGCTATGCAGGAGTGGGTAGTCCTAGAGATTTACAGTCTCCTGACTTCACAACAGGATTTCATTCAGATAAGTCTGAGGTTTGTCTTTGTTTTTTAATGCACTATTTTCTTCAAATTCTAGTCTAGAGACAGTTTAGTCTCTCATTGTTTTTACTCTAAAGTGAAAGTCGCTCAGTTGTGTTCAACTCTGCTACCCCATGGACGATACAGTCCATGGAATTCTGCAGGCCAGAATACTGGAGTGGGTAACTGTTCCCTTCTCCAGAGGATCTTCCAGCCCAGGGATTGAATCCGGATCTACCGCATTGTAGGCAGATTCTTTACCAGCTGAGCCACCAGGTAAACCCAAGAACACTGGAGTGGATAACCTATCCCTTCTCCAGCAGATCTTCCTGACCCAGGAATTGAAACGGGGTCTCCTGCATTGCCGGCGGATTCTTTACCAGCTGAGCTACTAAGAACCCAGCTTTTTTTTACTGGGCTTTTTAACAAGTGTTTTACTCTAAGACACTCCTCTAACTGGTTTATAAAATATATATATATATATAAAATTAGTGACATAATACCTGTAGTATTAATTTTCTCAAATTTGCCTAATGTTTCTACTCTTAAAGATTTTAATGGCAGTGTTGAGCTCTTTATGATGTTATATTTCTAATCTTTCTATATTAAATATAATATTGATGTAAAGTATAACAATACTGTATAGGCAGTTGAAATATATGTGTATATGTAGTTGCTCAGTCGTGTCTGACTCTTTGCAACCCCATAGACTGTAGCCCACCAGGCTCCTTTGTTCATGGAATTTTCCAGGCAAGAATACTGGAGTGGGTTGCCATTTCCTACTCCAGAGATCTTCCTGATGCAGGAATTGAACCCATGTCTCTTGTGTCTCCTGCGTTAGCAGGCACATTCCTTACCAGTAGCACCACCTGTATATTCATGGCTGGATTACTTGAAATTTATTTTGTGGAATGTCAGTTAACACCAGCTAAAAACTAAGGAAAATGATTTTAAAAATGAGCTGAATTACAATTACAATTTAGTATCTTTTCTCCATGATATTTAAGAACAATGCAATCTGAAATAGAGTTCTTCTAGTCTAGCATAATTGACACCAAGCTGCTGAATTCCTAGTCGGGTCAACTCTGGGGAGG
This sequence comes from Bos taurus, assembly GCF_002263795.3. Taxonomy (NCBI): domain Eukaryota; kingdom Metazoa; phylum Chordata; class Mammalia; order Artiodactyla; family Bovidae; genus Bos; species Bos taurus. The sequence continues at coordinate 22,024,056 of NC_037336.1, read as the reverse complement.
CCATATTTTAGACATCTCTTAACATTTTATTCCATAGTTGTTAATCTGTAAGGAATGAAAACCTCTAACTTACCAGATATTTTTTTCTAACCTCTGTGCTTTCACAAAACATATCAGAATATCTAGAAATTTGTGAGACCTCAGAAAATGTACCCTTTATTAAGAGTCTTCTAGGCCTCAAGGATTGATACAAAACAAATTTTTATTAAATTTTTTTATGTAGAGTAAAAGTTTGGGGGCAATTCATATTACACTAAGGTTGGTCTGGAAGACAGTTGAGGTTTAAATGAAGGTTGAAGTGCCTTTCTAGCAGTAATAGAAGAATCTATCCTGGCAGTGGAAATAACTATTTCAATAACTTCCTTGACCTCTTTTAATAGCAATAGTTTTAGCATCCCTTTTGAAGTGACAATATTATTTGGCTTTCATTTTATTCAGAGTCCTTTAAGTATATTCAGAGCGAATTGTGTGACATTTATACGAAACTTTAATTTTTTTTCTTCTTCAAATCATGGACATTAATTTTAAAGTTACTGCTTCATATCTTATTTGAACCACTTATATTTATTAACATTTTTCCTTAATGCTCATGTAAATAGGGCTTTAATATGCAGATTTATTTCCCTAAAAATTACTCCCAAAGCTTCCAGTAATTAGGTTATAGCCACTGAGGATTTGAAAACTGATCAAGATACTAACCTATAGAAGAAGTGAATTAAAAGTGCTAGATGATTATTGTCATAAAATTTTATTCTTTAATATAGTTTAACCAGTATTTACTGAGTACCAACTGTGTGTAAACTGCTATGCTAGGGGTACCTGTTATTACTCAATTAAAAAAAATTTTTTTTTTCCTCCAGGGGAAAATTAAATCGTATGTTAATGGTACACCTCCTGCATATTTTAGGGAAGATTTAAAACCATGGGAAAAATCACCAGTACTTAAAATAACTGCTCCACAGCCCATTCCCAGTAACAGAATTGATACTACAAGCTCTTCCAATTGGGTGTCTGGCTCTTTCAGGTAGGATTTTTATTTTGTTCTGTACTGTACTTGTTAGTCAGCAAAATATCGTTCATTTTTAGTCAAATGAAAATTTTTAATGGAGCTCATCTAAAAACATTAATATAAATTTCTAATATAGAGAAAATGATCTAACTGCATACAAATTACTAATCAGCTAAAATAGGCTTTTTTTCCAGACAAAATATAGTTGCCTTTGTAGTGTCATTAATGAATACTAGTAAATCCTCCGTAACAAAGACATACATGCACACAGTGCCTTGATATCACCATTTTTTTTCTAATGAATAGTGTATATTAGTAAAAACACCCACTCAGGAAGACCATTTTGTCTTTTATAGGCTTACTTTATCTTTTCTTTAGCACATTAAAGGATATTTAAGGTCTCATAAAATGTGTTGTTATTCACGGTTATTGTCAGAAGATACTCATTTAATGTTATACTGTAGTGTTAATTTGCCTATATATTCTATCCATAATTTTATTTAGAAAGTGCAGTTTTTAAAACTGAAGGAGTAAATATAATTAAAATACAGTATTCTTTCAAAATGCTTATTGAGGTTGTTCTTCATCTTTATTACCTAGTATGGTTTATTATAGGCCTAAAACTGTTAATTGCCTTACTAGTTATACTATCATCTGGACCATTTGTGTAAATATTTTGAAATATGCTCTATTGCACAGTTGGAATAAAGATTATGATGTCCTGGTTTATGATGGTTCATGGTCTAAAGATAGTCAGAAAGTAGTTGCAAATTTTTTTGCCTAAGTAAACATACTTGTGGGAACACTTGGAAGCATCTTCTAATCATTAATGTTAGACTTACTTGTTAAACATGTATCACTTAACATTTGACTTTAGATACATTTTAATTATTACTTATGTATGTATATATAAAAGTAGCTTTCATTTATGAATTTGACCACAGCTGACAAAATGGACCTAAACTGTCCTCTCATTAATAATCTTATATATAATTTACAGTTTCAGTAATATTTGGGTAGTAATGAGCGGGTTGTAAAGTAACTTTTATATGTCTTTTAGTCCTGTCAGCCCTCCTGTCATGGATCTCAGAACCATCATGCAAATTGAAGAAAGCAGACAAAAATGTGGAACTACACCAAAGACAAATTTGGGGTTGGTTACAAAATCATAAAAAGGAAAGAACATGTTGTATTATAGTTTTGCCCTAAAGAATTAGAAAGACCTACTGGACCTTTCCTGTTATTTTTCTGCATTTGATGTTAAAGTTAGTTCTAAGCTCTTTTCTATTAATAGGTAATTTAACCTCCATAACATTATTTCTTAAGTATGTGCTAAAGATTGAGTTGGGTTGATAGTCCAGCTCTTGTGGAATACAATATTATATGCCAGAAATTGGCCTCTAAAATAATCAGTATAGGCTATTTCTGATACAAGTATGATGCACACTATTGCAAGGGCTCATTGTAGCTATTACTTTATCCTTGGTAGTATAAACTGATTTTATATATATACATATGGTCACTGTTGAAACTTGTGGTCATTTTGATCTACTAATAGTAAAATTTCATCAAATAAACACAAAGCAATATAATTACCTGTATTCTTAAGCAGAAATTTCTAGCAAAATTAGTTTTTATGGAATTAAACTTTCTCAGAAGCAGTAAAACTGATTGGTTTAATTTAATTTCTAGAAAAATGATTTCTCATGGAGTTAAACTTTCTCAGAAGCAACGAAAAATGATTGCATTGACTACCAAAGATAATAATTCAGGAATGAATAACATGGAAACAGCTTTAAGTGCGCCTTCAAAAATCCCCAAGCCAGCGAATGCATGGTATGCTCTAATTTTTATTAAAATAAGCTTTGTACATTAGCTTTTAAGGTGGTTCTTGGCTTTGGGTTTTTTTTTCCCCTCCTGTTTTTTCAAATATTTTGTTTCCCCTTTGCTTTTATGTTATGAATCAGACCTTGGGAAATACTTTATTTTTTTGTTTGTTTTGACAAGTATATCATGATTTTCAAATTTTTTTCATATGTGTAGATAAAATTTCTTCTTGGTATTTTAATGTTTATTGCTAAAGTAATTTGAGAGCATTATTTTTTCATTGTTTTATAAAAATAATATATATCATGGAGAAGTTTGATAAATCTCTTCTAGCACCCTAATTTCTTTGCACATTCCCTGTATGTATCATGTTATTGTAGCTTGTCATTGTCACTTTTAAGCAGGGCTGTTTACTTAACAATATGTTATATAGTTTTCTCCATTAGAATTTAACCATAAATGCAGCATTAATAGGAATCATTTCCAAAGAGTTCAGATGGCAATTTTGAGATATGTAAAATAGATTGTACTTCCTGCTTCCCTTGCATCCTCCTTTTTTGGTAACTAATATCATAATAGACTTTAAAAAAAAAAGTCTATTTTTGGCTGCACTGGTCCTCCTCGGTATGCACGGGCATTCTCTGGTTGTGGCATGTGGGCTCAGTGGTTGTGGCCTGCAGACTCCAGGGTGTGCAGGCTCAGTAGTTGTGGTACTTGGGCCCCGCTGCTCTGTGGCATGTGGAGTCTTCCTGGACCAGGGATCAAATCTATGTCCATGGGATTGGTAGGCAGATCCCCAGCCTCCATACCACCAGGAAAGTCTACTAATAGAATATGTGGAAACCAGTTTTAGAGGAAAAATACATGGAAATATGAAGGGCAGGAAAAAACCCTGTTGCTGTCCCAAGCATAGAAGAGGGTACTAGAGATTACCCTTGACTGGGGGGAGGGGAGGGGCGTGGGGAGATCCTTTCATTGCTTCTAATGCCACTTTTTTCCTATTTGTAAGAAGAAATATTTTTTCCCAATTAAAATGCAAATTATTTTGAAGAGAGTGGCAACTCATTTTGATTGCCATCAGGAAGACTACATGTCAGAACCACTAGTAAATATAAAACTTGATCACAGAAAAAAAAAGACATGAGAAAACCCAAGTGAAAAAGAAAAGAGTAAAACTTGAGGGAATGGGTTTAATAGAATGTTTCGATTCATTGGTATTTGTTGTGTAGCTTCTACATGCAAGGCATGTTCTAGTTTCTGATAAGGCAATATACAAAAGTGATTTGATCACTGCCTCTGTTAGGTTTATGGAGTAGATGGTAACAATAACCCTGTATACGAGACAGCAAAAGGGACACTGATGTATAGAACAGTCTTTTGGACTCTGTGGGAGAGGGAGAGGGTGGGATGATTTGGGAGAATGGCATTGAAACATGCATAATATCATATATGAAACGAGTCGCCAGTCCAGGTTCGATGCACGATACTGGATGCTTGGGGCTGGTGCACTGGGACGACCCAGAGGGATGGTATGGGGAGGGAGGAGGGAGGAGGGTTCAGGATGGGGAACACAGGTATACCTGTGGTGGATTCATTTTGATATTTGGCAAAACCAATACAATATTGTAAAGTTAAAAAAAAAAACAGAGTTACTGTTTTTCCTAAACAAAAGTATGGAAAGACCAGGAAAAAAAAAACTTCTTAAATTAGTTCTCAAGATACTAAACATATTGCAATTTGAGCCAGTTAACTAAGCACATGTGGAAGCTTTCTGCTGTCCTGTCAGTCATATCTGATTCTGTGACCCCACAGACCAAAGCCCACCAAGCTCCTCTGTCCATGGGATTCTCCAGGCAAGAATCCTGGAGTGGGTTGCCATTCCCTTTCCAGGGGATCTTCCCAACCCAGGGATGAAACCTGTGTCTCTTATGTTTCCTGCATTGGCAGGCGGGTTCTTTACAACTAGTGCCACCTAGGAAGCCTGAGGAAGCTTTGGGCTTAGTAAATACAATTTCAGCCATGCCATAAACCAGTTTCCTTATTAAAAAACAAAAAGTAAATGAACAGAAAGAGGAACAAAACAGTGATCACTCAAGTTGGGAAATCCAACTAATAGACTTAATCCAACTCTTGTTTAGAGCCTATTTCAAACACCAGAGTTCATTCCAACCCCAATAAAGAAATTCTCTTTTGACTGGTTAAGATTCACAACAGAACCATTGTATGATTGTAGTTCCTTTTTTACGCTTTTATTTTTTCCCTGGAATAACTAATAAATAATAATAATTCCCTTACTGGGAAACATCCCAGATTACTTATGACTTTTGTTTTTTATTGGAAACATTTTCATTTAGAACTCTTGAGTTCTCTGGTCTGAACTAGGCCTTTTTCAGGCATGCTTAATACCATGATCTTGAGACTTCTCTATTGTCATCCTGGGGATTTCCTTTGCTTCCCTCCAGTGTTTGATCCCCAGTTTCTTAGAGGCTGTGTTTTTTTATTTCTTGGCTTACTCTTTGATTGAGGTAGCACACTCCACATCAAAACCGGTAGTTTTCTGATAAAGAAAGTATAGGATGTACATTTTTGGAGCTCTTATAACTTTGAATTTGTTTTTATTCTCACCACCCTTGACTGATAGGTGGGAACAGAATTCTGAGTTGGAAATCATTCGTAGAGTTCCTTTTTCTTATTTCTGTTGGGAAGTCTAATGCCATTCCAATTCCTAACTCTTAATATGTTACCAGTTTCTTTCCCCGCTTCCCCCTTTTTATCTCTGGTGTTCTTAAATTTCATAGTGAAGTGCCTTGATGTGGGTTTTTTTTTTTTTTTTTTTTGATACATTATACTGGCTACTTGGTGGGCTCTTTTATTAATTGTGAAAAGCTTGTCTAGGAACATCCAAGTCTAGGAACAACTTGTATACTATTTGATACTTTCTTCCTTACTATTTTCTCTAGAAATCATATTAGAAAAAAAAGGAATAGATTTGTTTTTCTGAGGATGTCTCTTGTAAATGTTGGTCTTTGTTTTTCTGAGGATATCTCTTGTAAATGTTGGTCTAAATAAAGTTGGTAGAATTTAAAGTTTGCTCAGCTTTGAAAAAAGTAGAAAATTAATACAAAATTAGCATTTTAATTTGATTTGATTTACAGATTGTATATATGGAATATATTCATTGCTATAGTGATTTTTTCCAACTACTTCTCAAAGGGACATCTTCATCTCCTGATGAATCATCTAATGTGATTTTTCTTAATTATTAAAGGATGTTTTTATTGTTTTTTTATCTTAATAACGGGCTTCCCTGGTAACTCAGCAGTAAAGAATCCACCTCCAATATAGGAGGTGTGGGTTTTGACCCCTGGGTTGGGAAAATCCCCTGGAGGAGGAAATTGCAACCCACTCCAGTATTCTTGCCTGGGAAATTCCAAGAACAGAGGAGCTTGGCGGGCTACATACAGTCCATGGGGTTGTAAAAGAGTCAGACACAACTTAGCAACTAAACAACAATTTCTTAATAATAAGCTTAATGTGCAATTAATTAGCAAATCACAAATTAGCCCTTTAAGTCTACCGGTTGTGGTAGGGAATTTACTTAGTTTGTTCACCCATTCATTCACCTAGTCTGTATGATGACTTCCAGTATGTAACAGTACTCCTGCTGCATGCAATTAGGTGTGACAGTGTTAAATATGAAAAATAACTGGTTTTTGCATTACAATGAAATTCTAACCAGTTGACTTTTAAATCTGTTGTGAAAACACCAAGTGTATATGGGAGTTGATCACTTTTCATTATCCTTTATTTTACTTGGAGAAATAAAACTACATTTCTTACCAGCCATCTTGAGTGAAAGAATGCACGATCTTTGTGGCCTGGCTGTATGAATGTAACTTCTTCCAAATTCCATTTTGAGCTAACCTATAAACTAAGTTCAGTTGCTTAACTTTTTAGCTAGAAATTTTGCTCATTAAAGCACAATTTTTAGAGCTTCCTTAGTTGAGAAAAAAAATGTTGATTAATTTTTTATGTGGGTACAAATGCTTCTTAAGTTTTTCTGTCTGCTAAAATGGAAAAGAGCCAGAGCCTTTGAGTTAGGAAAGTAAAATTGTGGGAAATCAGACATCAGACACTGTTTCAAATTATGGCATGATCAGTGGAAAGAATAATAGAATTCATTTAAAGAAGTCTGCATAAGACATTTTATAAGTGACCACTATGCATGATTAATAAACATGCAAATATAAGATATCTTGTAAGTAAGCATTGCTACCTACACTTATTCTTAAGGAGATGGTATAAAATAGCTATGAAAGAAAGAATTTTTTTTAGGGTGTACATTATTTATTACATCTAGAAGTTTGCAAATTACCACTAAGGTGAATCTGACGTCTTGTGGTTTTTACACAGATGATGGTGAAGTTTTTGTATTTAGAGACATGAATTACTTACAAAAGACATTCATCAGATTTTTTTGGCAGAGTATTTGCCAGCAGTGTTCCCCGTGACTAATAATACAAAGTACTTTATAGCATAGTTGTGTTGTTTGCCAGTAGAAACTTTCAGGTATGTGTACTTTGGGGAGGAGAAGAGAGTTGGTAAGGAAATGGGGTGTGGTTCTTTGTGTTTAATTTTTTAACGTTCTGCCCATGTATGTCCTTTGAAGAAAATTTTGTGATAAAGTCAAAGTCAGGTAAGTTCCTTTTGAAGAAATATCTTTAACATGAATGCCTTGGTAGGTCATATTTCTGATAAATCTGTAAAGAAAATCTCTTTCTTATGATTAAAGGACTTTGCATAGGGTGAATGATTTTCTGTGAACATAGTAGTACAGTGATTAAGCCTGGTAATCAGGAGTCAGCCTTGCCTGAACTTTAAAATGTGGATCTGTTGCCTAGCAGTGTGAATTCAGATTAAGTCTTTAATCTGACTTTCCAGTCTTTCTCTGTCAGAACAATTTTTTTTTAAATTTTATTTTATTTTTAAACTTTACATAATTGTATTAGTTTTGCCAAATATCAAAATGAATCCATCACAGGTGTACATGTGCTCCCCATCCTGAACCCTCCTCCCTCCCCATACCATCCCTCTGGGTCGTCCCAGTGCACTAGCCCCAAGCATCCAGTATCGTGCATTGAACCTGGACTGGCATCTCGTTTCATACATGATACTTTACATGTTTCAATGCCATTGTCCCAAATCTTCCCACCCTCTCCCTCTCCCACAGAGTCCATAAGATCAGAACAATTTTTTAATCTTTCTCTGTTTTCTTGTTCATAAATAGACTAAAAACAGGACCTATTTCACAGGGGTATTGTGAAGAGTAAACAGAGTTAATGAAACACATTTAGAACAGCACCTTAAGCATTATATATAAGTATTAACCATTAGTGTATAAATAAAATGTAATTTTATTTGTAATATTTTCACATGATTGATTTCTTTAGCATGTATTGAGTTATTGGTGAGTTTTTTCCTTAGAAAAACCTTATGTGAGGCAGTCCTATTTAATTATTGAGCAGATAGAAATTTGATAGAAGGTTTCAGCTGATTTTGTTATGAATAGATGCTTATTAGCTCATACCAACAAAACTAAGTGTGAATCATCATTTTCCTTCCATCTTTGGCACTTTATAAGGAGTATTATTTTGATTCTTTTTGAAGCCGGTGATAGACTAGATGGCCAAGCATGAGTTTTGTGATCATTAAGAACTGGGTTTGGATCCCAGTTCTGCTTATCTCTGGTGATTTGAGGGTCATTCAAATGCCTCAGCTTTGGTTGTGCTCTTTTAAATTTAGGTTGTGATGAAAATACTTAAAGGATTATTGTTGTAAAGATTAAATGAAATGATGCATATAAAAGTGTTTTGGTGGTTAGGCCAGAATCAGATATATATTAATTATTCACATAAGAACGTTTCATGCAAAGATGGGCATAATAAAGGACAGATAATGGTATGGGCCTAAGAGAAGCAGAAGAGATAAGAAGAGGTGGTAAGAATACACAGAGGAACTATAGAAAAAAGATCTTCATGACCCAGATAACCACGATGCTGTGATCACTCACCAAGAGCCAGACATCCTGGAATGTGAAGTCAAGTGGGCCTTAGGAAGCATCGCTATGAACAAAGCTAGTGGAGGTGATGGAATTCCAGTTCAGCTATTTCAAATCCTAAAAGATGATGCTGTGAAAGTGCTGCACTCAATATGCCAGCAAATTTGGAAATTTCAGCAGTGGCTACAGTACTGGAAAAGTTCAGTTTTCATTCCAATCCCAAAGAAAGGCAATGCCAAAGAATGTTCAAACTACCACATAATTGCAGTCATTTCACATGCTAGCAAAGTAATGGTCAAAATTCTTCAAGCCAGGCTTCAAAAGTACGTGAACCATGAACTTCCAGATGTTCAAGATGGATTTAGAAAAGGCAGAGGAACCAGATACCAAATTGCCAACATCCGTTGGGTCATTGAAAAAGCAAGAGAGTTCCAGAAAAACATCTACTTCTGCTTTATTGACCATGCCAAAGCCTTTGTGTAGATCACGACAAACTGGAAAATTCTGAAAGAGATGGAAATACCAGACCACCTTACCTACCTCCTGAGAAATCTGTATGCAGGTCAAGAAGCAACAGTTAGAACCGGACATGGAACAACAGACTGGTTCCAGATTGGGAAAGGAGTATGTCAAGGCTGTATATTGTCACCCTGTTTATTTAACTTATATGCAGAGTACATCATGCGAAATGCCAGGCTAGATGAAGCACAAGCTGTAATCAAAATTGCCGGGAGAAATGTCAATAACCTCAGATACGCAGATGACACCACCCTTATGGCAGAAAGTGAAGAGGAATGGAAGAGCCTCTTGAAAGTGAAAGAGGAGGGTGAAAAAGCTGGCTTAAAACTCAACATTCAGAAAACTAAAATCATGGCATCTGGTCCCATCACTTCATGGGGAAACAGTGGAAACAGAGACTTTATTTTCTTGGGCTCCAAAATCACTGCAGATGGTGACTGCAGCCATGAAATTAAAAGATGCTTGCTCCTTGGAAAAAAAGCTATGACCAACCTAGACAGCATATTAAAAAGCAGAGACATTACTTTGCCGACTAAGATCTGTCTAGTCAGAGCTATGTTTTTTCCAGTGGTCATGTATGGATGTGAGAGTGGGAGTTCATAAAGAAAGCTGAGTGCTGAAGAATTGATGCTTTTGAAGTGTGGTGTTGGAGAAGACTCTTGAGTCCCTTGGACTGCAAGGAGATCCAGCCAGTCCATCCTAAAGGAAATCAGTCTTGAATATTTATTGGAAAGACTGATGCTGAAGCTGAAACTCCAATACTTTGGCCACCTGATTCAAAGAACTGACTCATTTGAAAATACCCTGATGCTGGGAAGGATTGAAGGCAGGAGGAGAAGGGGATGACAGAGGATGAGATGGTTGGATGATATCACTGACTCAATAAATATGAGTTTGAGTAAGCTCCGGGAGTTGGTGATGGACAGGGAAGCCTGGTGTGCTATAGTCCATGGGGTCGAAAAGAGTTGGACATGCCTGAGCGACTAAACTGAATCCCTGAATTCAGATAAGATAATAGATTTTAGAAGGCTTTGCTGATCTTTTATGGGGAACCCCAAATAGTTTATGAATTTAGTCTGGTGTGGATTTTATGGTTTCTTCAAAGTATGAATTTAGTTTTGGGAGGAATTAACTGGTTAGCATTTGTATTCACTTTGTTTTCTGAGGAAATAAAATAGATGAAATTAATATCCGACTCAAATTTTTTATATTGTTACTTATAATATTGACTTAAGGATTTCTGAAAATGATGTTCAGGATTAATAGCAAAAAAGTTACATTTCTGGATTAATTTTTCTAAATCAGACTTTAGGAAGGAAGGATATTATGCCTGTTAATTGACTATATTTCTTCATATCAGAATTTGTGTTCTCATTGTCTTGTTTTCTTTAAGCAAATTTTGTTAAATGCTGTGAAAACTGTGGATAGTAACATACTTACATAGCATTTCTGTGTATCAGGTACTGTTAAATATTTTACCATAAATTAACATTCAATCCACATAGCAACCTTTATAAGGAGGGAGATGGTAGTAGTATCTCCATGTCTTTGACTAAGGTTACAAACATTTTTTGTTTTGATGTAGATGTTTCCTTAGTTTAGCTTTTGTGATTAAGTGTCTCTTTGTATGTGGGTAAGGTACAGGGCAAGGTTTTTGTTTATTTCCCCATGCAGATACCTAGTTGTTCCAGCAGAACTTACTGAAAAGATCATCCTTGCTCTATTTTATTACTTGGCAGTTTTGGTGGAACTCAGTTGACCATGTGTGTGTGGGTCTAGTTCTGGACTCTACTCAGTTCCATGTGACTTACATACACGTGTTTATGCCCATATAGACTGACTTGTTGATGATAACTTTTTATAAATATTAAAATCAGATAGTGCAGTTTCTCTGATTTTGTTCTTTTTATTCAGAATTATTTTTTTCTATTTTTAATTTTGACCACATTTATATAAATCTTAGATTTGGCTTGTCCAAAGAAAAAAAGTTCTTTGTCAGATGTATGTTTTACAGATATTTTTTATTATCTTAATGATATCTTCTAATGAGCAGAAGTTTTTGATTTGGTTAAGTCTAATTTATCATTCCTTGATTTGATGGTTATTGCTGCTTATGTCCAAAGAAACCTTTGCTTGCCACCAAGTTACAAAGATAATCTGTTTTCTTTTGGGGCATTTAGCTTTTATGTTAAGTCTGTAATTCAATTTTCTTCCAGGACATTTAGCTTTTACATTAGGTCTGTAATTCATCTTGAAATAATTTGGGGGGTATGGTGTGAAATAAAGGTCTTTTTATTTTCTTCTATAAAAAAACACTTTTCCCACTTGTTTGCTTTGGCAATTCCATTATTGAAAGTAAAGTAACTATCACATGGGGTCTGTTACTGAGTTCTCTAATCTGTTCCATTGATCTGTTAATAATTATGTCAATACCACACTGTCTTGATTACAGTAACTTGTTTTATCTTCTTCCAGTTTTGTATTTCTTTTTTAAGACAGCATTGGCTAATCTAGGTTTTTGTATTCTCATATAAATTTTAGAATCAATTTGTTAGTTTCTACAATAAAAAGCTGGTGGGATTAATTCAGTTTTTTAGATGCAGGTCTATACAAATTTTCTATTTTATTTTTTGTTATCTTTGATAAGGTATGTCCATTTCTTATAAATTGTCAAATTTATTTGCATAGTTATTTATAATATTTCTTTATTGTCCTTTGAAATTGTTATCTTGTATTATCTATTGCTTTGTAACCAATTGCCTTAAACAGTAGCTTAAAACAACCAGTGTTTATGGTCCTTTGGGTCAGGAATCCATTATGGCTTAGCTTGGTTAATGCTTTTTTTAATGTAATTAAGTGGGGGGACCCCCCCCCCCATCACATTAAAGATGTCTCTCTTTTGACTTTCATTTCTGGTAAATAACCAGGTGTTTTCATACTGTGTTGGATTTCTGCAGCTGCTTTTAAGATTTCTTTTTTGATCTCTGGTTTTTAGCAGTTTGCCCACTGTGTGTATAAGTATGTTCTTTTTTACGTTTTTCTTCTTTGGGGTTGGCTAAAATTCTTGAGTCTGTCACATTATGGATTTCACCAGATTTGGAGATGGCCAAATTAAATATTAAATATCCAAATATTCTTTGGATATTTTTATCTGCCCTATCTCCTTTTCTTCTGGGTGTCCAATTACATTTAATATTACTGTAAGTCACCATGGCTGATTTAAATCAATAAAACTTTTTTAATCAGAAGAAAAGATTGAAAACATTTATCTTCAAGTTTAGACTTTTCCAGGCTTGCTGTTTCACCCCTCCAGTGAATTTTGTTGTTGAATATTAAAGTCTTTGAATTTCTGTTTTCTTCTTTTTCATAGACACTTTTCCTCTGCTGAGCTTACTTATTTATTCTTACCATATTTTTTGTTGTTATCTGAAGCATAGTTATAATGCTGTTTTTAAAAGCATTGCTAATTTCAATATCTGGGCTATCACCCATGTTTATCTCCATTGATTATTTTTTCTTATCACAGTTTTGATTAGTCTGTAATTGACAGCAAAAAGCCAACATCACATTGAAAACTGTAATTATATTGCTAAAATTTTTGGTATGTATTCACTTCATTGTCCCCTCACCACTTCCAGCAACAGCCTTTTAAGAAAAATGAGTATTTTTCCATGCTCTTTGTTGTCTTTCTACAGGGCATCTTCTCAACATTCAGTTTCATCCAAGTCATTCCGGGATTTCTTAGTAGAAGAAAAGAAATCTGTTACTGGCCAGAGATCAGGAGATCATGTCAAAAAAGTTTGTTTTAAAGGGATTGAAAATTCCCAGTCTCCAAAAGTTGTAAGGTAATAAACATTTTCCTACCTTTAAATGTTCTTATAGTGGTTCTATGTTCTAAAATAATCTTTAAAAATTTATAAGGCAGGTTTTATACATTCTTTTTACATTCAAAATTAACATGTTTATTTTTAAGATATATTTGGATAGTTGGCTTAAACAATATATATATTTAAAGTATATAATTTGAAGTTTGGCATATATATACCTTTGTGAAACCAGCATCACCAGTTCTTCAGGTTGCTGACTATTAACCACCATTCACAGAAGTTTCTCCATGCCCCTTTACAGTCCTTCCCCATCCTGTCTTGCAGCTCTAATCTGAATTCTGTCATTACGGATTAACTTTTATATTCTGTTGTTTTATTATATCAGTGGAATCATTCAGCACACGCTTTTAAAAAAATCTCTTTCACTTAGCATACATTTTGAGATGCATCCAAGGTTTTTTGAGCCTGTTTAGGTATTTCCATCTTTTTCTGTAGCTGTTTGTGATACTGGTTGTCAAAGTCCAATGTATTTTGAAAAGATGTTTCATATTATAAATGCCTACATGAAAACCTAGATTAAAAGTGGTATTTTTAAAAAGTTTCCCCACCATGATTAAATTCTCTTTTAATTATTGTTCAAAAGAGAACAAACATTCTTGGGGCATTAGATAGGACAATGTTGGTAGGAAAAACTGTTTCAAGTAGGTTGACTAAATGGAGTTTTCTTTTTTCCCTTATTTCTGCTAATATGACATCTCCTATATATTATACTCCCTAGAATGTTTTAGACAAAATAAAAATGTAATTAAAAATATTAGTTGTGACCAGATTAATAATTTTGTTTTTCATAATGATTAAGCAGTTTTTCACTGTCAGATTCCCCTCCCACCCCAATTCCTTTTTAAAAATCAGATCTTTCATCCAATTATAACATATCAAACAGGTAATATAAACTTCCCTGACCCGAGCGAAGAGGGGTCTAGAACCATACTACTTTACTGTCACCTTACCTGTCCTGTGAGCAGCTCCTGAGGAATGTCAGAGTCTTCTAACAACACTGGAAAGTGCAGGTTTAGATGAACCATTTAAACATAGTTTTATTGTTTTTGTAACTGGCTTTCTTGTTACAGATATGTATATTTATGACTGTAGTTTTTGAGCCTTTTACTTATAGTACAGAAAATCAGATTAGAAAGGATCTAAAGAAGCCATGATCTGTCTCTAACTTTTCAAATACTTTTGGCAGTGTAATGTTATTTTAAAACAAAAATCTTAAATCGAACTCTAATGTGTAAAACAGATGCACCTTTTTATATAATGTTTACCTATGATTAAGGGAGAATATTAAAGCTATTGTGATAGGCTTATAAATACAAATTGGGTGCAGTGTAAGATGTCTTAATATTAACAAATATTAGCTGATGTGTATCAGACATTATAGTAGATACTGCAGTTACAATGGTGAACAAAATTAACATAGCCCCTGCTCATACAGAAGAGACCAACCTTACACAAAAGTGACAACACATTATGAAGAGGAAGTTTATCAGCCTCGATATTCAATTTATGTCTCATATTTTAATTGTATAGTATTTATTTTCACTGTTGTCCGGTTCCTAAATCATGTCTGACTCTTGCGACCCCATGGCCTGTATGTAGTCTGCCAGGGAGGAATACTGGAGTGGATTGCCACGCTCTCCTCCAGAGGGTCTTCCCGACCCACGGATTGAACCCACATCTCCTGCATTGGCAGCCGGATTCTTTACCACTGAACCACCAGGGAAGCCCATTTATTTCAATTAGGATCTTCTAATAAGTCATTATGGGCTTCCCTGGTGGCTCAGCAGTAAAGAATCTGCCTGCTAATGCAGGAGACATGAGAGACACGGGTTCGATTTATACCTGTACTTGTATCTTAACCCAGTTCCACTAATGAAGGCTTAAATTATTAACTGTCTTTCTTTTTCTTATGGATCAATGTTTTCCTTTTAAGTAGATTCTTCCCATTTGGTTTTGAATATGCACAGGTGTCTCACATGTGGAGTGGCGGGGGGTGGGGGGTGGCGAGGGAAGTCAAATCCCTCACTCAGCCTCCTCACTTTCTTCTAGAATTGTCCTGTTGTTCCCAATTCCCTGCTTCCTTCACAGCCAGATTTCTCAAAAGAGCTGTCATCGCCCACTTCTTTTTATTCTGGCTTCCAGTCCCACAACTAAACTGAAACAGTTCAGGATAAATTCAGAAGTAGCCTCCATATTGCCAACACCATGGGTTTTTTATATGACTCATCATACTTGAAGTTCACTTATAGGTTATCTTTTCATTTCACTTATGTTCTGTGTTGTTTCATGAGTTTCACTGTTCAATTATCAGCTATACATGAAAGACTGAAATTGCCTGTCCACATCTGGCATCTGAGCTTCAGACTTAGGTCTCCATCTGCCTTGTTTGATATTGCCATCCTATTTGAATGTTCAGAAATACCTTAAACTTTTATGTCCCAAACCAAATTGAACATTTTCCTCATAGCCTTCTCATAAAAGCAAAAATACAGCCAAAACACAAACCCAGCCTATTCTTGATTTCCTCAGTAAATGTCATTCACAAGTTTTACATGACCATCGTCCTCAGCTATATCCAGTCTGTCAGGACATGCCAGTTATATCTCTTTAGTATTATATCCATTTGTGTATTAAACTATCTCCACTGCCACTACCCTTATTTAGACTACTTTAATCTTTTACCTGGGCTGTCTGAGTAAGCCTGCTAACAAGTCTTGCCATAGCCTTTTATCCTTCTCTATAGCATATTTGGCTAGTGTTCGTGTATTTTTAAATGCAAATCTTACCTTGCAGGATAAAAGCTAGAATTCTTATATGGCCTTCAAGGCTTGATACAGTCTAGCTCCTGTCAACCTCTTTAGCTTTTAACATGATCTCTGTATTTTAGCCTTGACCTTGTAGTTTCTCAAATGCCAGTTACTTCTTCCCACTTAACTGCCTTTTGACTTGTTGACTTGCTTCTTGCAGTCTCTGTTCAGTCAAATTCTTTGAAGAAGCCTGACTTCTTTTACTGGGTCAGTTTCCTGTTATATGCCTTCATGGCTCTTGTCACTTATCACATTTACCACAGTTTGAGTAGTACCCCCTTGTCTGTGGTTTTCTTTACATGGTTTTGGTTACCTGCTGTGAGCTATAGTGTGAAAATATTAAATGGAAAATTTCAGAAGTAAACAATGTTTTCAGTTTTAAATTCTGCACTGTTCTGAGTAGTGTGACGACATCTCTCCCCATCCTGACCGTTTCCGCTGATCCATTTTACCTGGACAGGAACCGTCCCTTTGTCCAGTGTACCCTGCCTGCCAGCCATTCAGTAGCCGTCTCAGTTATCAGATCAGTTGTTGGGGTTTCAGGATGCTTATGTCCAAGGAATCTTTATTTTACTTAATACCAGCCCCAAAGCACAGGAGTAGTGATGTTGACAATTCAAATATGCCAAAGAGAAGCCATTTAAATGAAAGCTTCAAGTGGGGGGGTGGGAAAGTGGAAAGTTCTCAACCTAATAAGGAGAGGGGGAAAAAATAATTGTATCTTTAGGGTGCTAAGATTATGTTATAAATGAGTCTTCTACCCATGAAATTATAAAGAAGCAAAAACTCATGCTAGTTTTGCTATCATACTTTAGAACATAGAAGTAAAAGGCATTATGTTCCTGTAAGATATTTTGAAAGAGCCATAGACCACATTCACATAACTTCTATTACACTATATTGTTATATAATTGTTCTCTTATGGTTGTAAGTTTCTTACTGTGCCTAATTCAGAAATTAAACTTTACCATAGGTATGTATGTATAGGGAAAAAACATAGTGTGCACAGGCTCAGTACCATCCGCAGTTTCAGGCATCCACTCTAGGGGACTAGGAATGTATTCCTGTGGATAACATGAGAACTGTTGTAAACTTACTGTTGGGGTGATTCTTTGTTTACTGTTTTTGAATCGTTGTTTAGTCGCTAATTCGTGTCTGACTCTTTTGTGACCCCATGGATTGTAGCCCACCAGGCTCCTGTGTCCATGGGATTTCCCAGGCAAGAATATTGGAGTGGGTTGCCATTTCCTTCTCTAGGGGATCTTCCTGACCCAGGGATCAAACTGTCTCTTATGTCTCCTGTATTGGCAGGCGGATTCTTTACCACTGAGCCACCAGGGAAGCCCAGTGTTTTCAAATACTAGTCTTTTAATGTCTGTGTTCAGCTGTATGTTTAGTGGGAGCAAGGAAGATTGACCTTTGCTTATCACTGATTAGAATGTTTCCTAGTGTGTAGTAGGTGTTCAGTGAGCATCTGGTGAATGAGGGCAAGAATAAATGAAACAAAATTGCTCTTATTTCAAGTAGCATTTGTTTTTAATGTAATGAGCTGTATTGTTTGCCTTGGATGTATAAATGTCAAGGTGTGAATGTTAAGATTGTTTTGTAACATTTTTACATTTTAAGTATTGAATGTATTTTTTAAATTTTCTAATTTTCTCTATCTTTTAAAATATTAAGGATGTGTGGTTTCATAGTTGATCGCTAGGGTGTGCTATAACACCAGGCTATTAATTGTGAAAAGTGGTTTGTGATGTTATAGTGCTTTAGACATTTTAGTTACAGGAGTGTATGATATAGTATCTTGCTATCCATAGCTTGGGTGTTTGGCAAGTGGAAGTTAATGTTTTAAATAGTTTTTTGTCTTCTGGTCACTGAGAAAGAAAACAGCTTTGATTTCATTTTTAATTTCATCATAGAAAATATGTTACTATAAGAGAGCAGTATTTAAGGAAATGATAAAATATAATAAAGTAGAATATTTATTAATTCAACAGATTATGGGACACTTGATATACATATTCTGCTGGCATCTCTGGGTGTATATATAAAAGTATAATACACAGACCCAGCCTGAAATATGTTTGAAATCTGGTTGGTAAATCTAAATACGCATACATGGAAGTTAACTGACAGAACAAAAATGCAGTGTAATATAACAGTGTTAAAGAAGTCACACAGCAGTATATGACTATGTGCTGTATGAGTGGTTCAGAGAAGGGAAAACGACCATGGGCTAGAGCTGTCCAGAAAAACTTCATTGAAGAGGAAAAGTTTGAGCGTTAGTTCATAAACACTTTTCCTATTCCATCTCAAATATTTTGATCATTATATTTATGGCTATATATTTAAATGATTATTTATATTAACGTAACATAATGATCAAATGGCCATATATTTATGGGATTTTTAAGAGAGGAGAAAGGGCAGTATAAACAGAGGAAATAGTGGGAATTAGAGCAAGAAGCCAGGAATACTTTAGGGACTCAGTGGCAGGGATGCAGGGCTCATCTCAGGACGTTCCACAAAAAATACATTCTTGTCTTCATTCTTGTCTTAATTGTAGAAAATGTAATCATTCCCCAGCCCCAGGCTAGGGAGCTAATAAAAGAATGGCAAAGTTACTTACTGATGTGAAAAGAGAGGTTTATGCACTTTGTGTTGTTTATTGTTACTTCCATGTTCTTTTTCATTTTAATGTGTTTTCCTTCATTTTCCTTTCACTTATAAATACCCCCTTACGTGCTTCTAGGCAGAAAATATGATCTTGCATTTCTAATTAGTAAGGAAAACTACATGTGAGATAAAATTATATCAGCTCTAATTTTATATAAAATCTCTGTAATTGCAATAATACAAAATTATTTTTAATAATTGTCAACCATGTGAGCAAAAAGTAAGTTTTTCTCTTGAAGTCTAAATTTGGCAAGATTAATGTTCTTCACTTTGAACAAAAAGCTTTGAAAGGTTTTAGCCAGCCCTTTTATGTTGCTTTTATTTCCAGAAGGCTAAATTTTATAAGATTATCTGTTGGGATGTCTGTTTCTATGCTGCAAATACCTGAGGCTTAATAATGCTGTTATTTATTATTGGAAAGCTTATACTCATTTTGTATTTGTTTAGTCATAGCTCTATTTAGCAGTTTTACTTCATTCTAAGATGAAATTTTGATAAAGATGTTTGAGTAAATTTATAATTAATGATGTTATCCATTGGAAAATCATTAATGAAAACAATTCTAACATCGTACGAAACAGATATGAGTTGGGTATAATTCTTACAGCAGTCCACTGTGAACCTTTCTGAAATGAGAACAGTAATGCCTATCATATGGATTTGTTACAAGGATTATATCAGGTAATTCATGATAGTACTTTATAAATTATATAATGTTAAGTAAGTTCTGATTGCTTGGCTTTAACAAGACCTATACAAGATACTTTAGTCCTTATATTCAGTTCTGTTTGCAGAGAGAAAAGGTGATATTTGAACCAATCCTTGAAGAATTAGAAGATCCTTGTAATGGACTGTGCTACAGTGTATGGAAAATACTTTGTATTTTGAGTGAAAAAAGCCTGGATTTGAGTTCTGTCTTTACCATTTACCCAGCTTGCTAATCAGTCAAATTATTGAATATTCTTTGAGTATTTTTAATAGTTTCCTAATCAATATAATAGGAACAATAGGTGCGTTCTTCAGAGTATTAGAAAGATTAAATGAGATAATGTGTACGAAAATAGACTCAGTAAATTTGTTTGCCCACACACACATCAGGTTTAAACATTTTAATTCTTAGTGCATTTGTACTCTGACCCTTCTGTTTCATTTTAACTTTATTTCCCTCTTAATCTCTTAACCCAGTCATTCAGTTCATTGAAGAGACCAACCTACCTTTACTTAAGCCAACAGTCTTGAAGTGTTCCTGGTATTTGTATGACCAAGCCCCTTCTCGGTGCCACTCTCCTCAGCTTTAACGTCATTTCCTCAGTGAAGCCAGTAGTGTATATACCCTTTTCCATATTATGTAATTTCTCCTGTGAATTCATAGTACTTGGTACATATTGATGTAAATATCAATTATCTACTCTCACATTTCTTTATCATTATTTAAATACCTTTAAAAAAATCTTTTACCAGAGTGAAGAGAACTAGGTTTTAACCTGATTTTCAGTACGGTAGTCTGATATATACCCAATAAATGTGCATAAATGAATCAGAAAGTCAGTATTTTAGGCCCCATTTATTCTTGCTCTATTTGACTTTCTGTTGTAAAGCCCGTCTAGACCTACATTTGATTATTGTTGAAAGAGGGCAATCGATTAATCTAAGTAATTTCTATGTATCTTTCTAAGCATAAAATTCCACAACTAGGGCTCTCTCATCGTTTCTTCATTCATTTTTCTCCTTACAGGAATGCTTCTCACCTCCCTCATTCTATACCCTTTTTATTGTCTTCTCTGTGAGGCCTTCTCAGATGACCAAATCTATTTGGTTGTTTAGTCTTTACAGTCAGTAGATCTTTAAGTTTGTTTTCTTAAATTCTTTTCTGTTATGTCATTTTACATCTTGGTTCCTCATCTAGTTTGTGAGTTCTTAGTGTGTTTTAAATTTCTGTTCTATCAGCCACATGTGAATCAGTGAAGTTAGAACACACCCTCTCACCATATACAAAAATACACAAAAATAAACTCAAAATGACTTAAAGACTTGAACATAAGACATTATACCATAAAACTCCTAGAAGAGAACTTAGGCAAGACATTCTCTGACATAAACATACCAATGTTTTCTTAGGTCAGTCTCCCAAAGCAGTAGAAATAAAAACAAAAATAAACCTTGTGCACAGCAAAGAAAACCATAAACAAAATGAAAAGATCACCTATGAAATGGGAGAAAATATTTGCAAACTATGTAACTGACAAGGGCTTAATTTCCAAAATATATAAAAAACTCATAAAACTCAACAAGATAAAAATGGGCAAGATATACAGATGGCCAGTAGGCACACAAAAGGATGCTCAATACTGCTAATTATTAGAGAAATACAAATAAAAACTGTAATGAGGTGCCACATCATACCAGCCAGAATGGCCTTCATTAAAAAGTCTACAAATAACAAATGCTGGAGAGGGTGTGGAATAAAGGAAATCCTCCTACACTTTTGGTGGGAATATAAATTGGTGTGGCCACTGTATTGAGATTGCTCAGCAAACTGAAAGTAGAATTACCACAGCAATCCCACTCCTGGGCACATATCTGAACAAAACTGTAATTCAAAAAAATACATGCCACCCCTCTGCTCCTAGCAGCACTCTGCACAATAGCCGAGACATGGAAGCAACCTAAATGTCCATCTACAGAGGAAAGGGTAAAGAAGATGAGGTACGTAGATGCAACCGAATTCTACTCACCATAAAAAAGAAGGGAATAATACCATTTGCGGTAACATGGATGGACCTAGAGATTATCATAAAGTAAATCAGACAGAGGAGAAATACCATGGTATCACTTACAGTGGAATCTAAACTATTACAGAAACAAACCTATCCATGAAATAGAAACAGACTCTCAGACAGAAGACAACAAACTTGTGGTTCCCAAGGAGAAAGGGGATGGGGGAAGGATGGTGTGGGAGGTTGGGGTTAGCAAATGTAAGCTATCACATATGAAATGGATAAACAAGGGCCTGCTGTATAGCACAGAAAACTATTCAGTGTCCTCTGAAAAACCATAATGGAAACAGTGTTTTTAAAGAATGGAATGTATAGATACGTATAACTGAGTCAGTTTGCTGAACAGCAGTAAGCAGTAATTAACATTGAATGTCATCTGTACTTGAATAAAACAAATTTCTGTCGTATCTATAATCTCTGGGGTATCAAAGCATTTTCTGTATTTTTGTTGCTCACAGTATTTATACTATTATAGTCACACAAAATTTGGCTACTGACTATCGTGTTTTTATATGTTTTGAAACTTGGTGCTAATCTGTCACTTTTGTTCATAAAATGTTATTAATGTAAAACATTCTTCATAGAGTTGTCTATTTTCTAATGTTTGGTTTTTTATAATAAATTGGCTATATGAATGTTATTAGAAAGAAACAGACCTTTTTTGGGGAGTGTAGTTGATTTAGTGTTGTGTTAGTTCAGGTATACAGCAAAGTGAATCAGTTGTACATACACCCACTCTTTTAGATTCCTTTCCCATATAGGTCATTACAAAGTATTGAGTAAAGCTCCTTGTGCTGCACAGTAAGTCCTTCTTGGTTATCTCTTTTATATACAGTAGTGTAGATATCAATCCTGATCTCCCAGTTTGTCCCTCACCCACCCCATTTCCCCCCTGCTAACCATAAAGTTTGTTTTCTACATCTGCGACTCTGTTTCTGAAGAACAGACCTCATATCTTGTAAGATCTTCCCCCATGGTATTTTATACACATAATTTTATAGTTATCTAGAGATTTTTGTTTTATTTACAATTTCAAAGGTAAATCTGACTTCATAAATTAATTAGTCTCGAGTCAGAGCCTTGCAATTCCTCCCCTGTATTTCTATTAATAAGCAGTTTTACTCATGTTACTAAAAGCTTTAATCTCCAGTTTTGGCATTTGTTTTGCAGATGTTCTGCTCATGGTTCCCCAGGACGAGAAGGCAACCACATTTCAGATGTACCACTTCCGGACAGTCCCAAGTAAGGTTAATTGATCAGCTTTGGGACCTCCAAGCTAGACTTGGTTTGGCACTGGGAGAGAACACTAAGAATTGAAAATAGTATCAAATAGAAATATATCATGTGAATACTCTCTGCTCTACAGTTTGAGTCATCTTTCAGTTATATTGCTTTGCTCTATTCCACTTTTTGGTGTCTCCAAACCTTACAGCACTGATTCAAATAAAATATCAGTTCTCCTTGTTTCTCTTTCTCACCTTGTCATTCTGTTAAGTTTAAATGCAGAAGCTTCCAGGTCCCCTTATGTTATAGGTCACAAGGAGACAATGCGACGCTGGTAAAGAGTATTTCAGGGGAGATTTTATGTGCAAAAATTTGGCAAGCTGACTGAAAGCTAATTATTCCTGTTCTTTCAGTCCCTGGCTGTCTTCTTCACTGACCGCTCCTTCCGTGGTAGCACCAGTCACTTTTGCGTCTATCGTAGAAGAAGAGCTACAGCAGGAAGCAGCTCTTATCAGAAGCCGAGAGAAACCCTTGGCTTTGATTCAGGTAAGTAACGTACCTTTTTGGGTTTAATTCAGGGTAAGATAACCTTTTTGGGTTTAATTCAGGGTAAGAACTAGTTACTTTATTTCATTCTTAGGTCTTAAGAAAATTGTTTGCTTTGCAGAGGTGCATGTATTTAGCACATTAAAATGTAAATGCAATGTAAAACAAAACTGAAGCATTCAGCAAATATTAATTGAAGGTATTCAGGATAATAAATTTAGAATAAAATTATGTAAAGCTAATATTTTTAGCACTGGTGATGCTTTGGACTGTTTTAGTTTTTGAAAGTGACTGGTAGAGAAGTGGCCTTACCTAGCTCTCCACCTGGCTTCTGTATCAGTCAGAGTTCATAGGTTGTAAGCCACAGACACCCAGCCAGGCTAACTTAAGGAGAACAGAACTTATTCGAGAGACACTAAGATTCCATAGACTTAGCTGAAAACCAGAGAGCCAGGCTTAGGAAACAAAGACTCGTGGTTGTCCTGAAGAGCTCAAAGAGCTAGACAACCCGTACAATAACAGGAAGTATCTCACGGGGTGAGAGACTGCAGTGAATGGATTCCATCAGCTATCTTCAGTTTCTTTTTCCTTCTGCTCAAGATTAAAGTCAAGGAAAGATGGGTATCTGATTATTCTAGCTCAGGCGTCAGCCCTTCTCCTTGCAGGATACCTATTGTGCTGTATTGCAGGCATAGAAAGTGGTAATTCAAAGAGTAAAGCAAGTTTTCTTCCCTTCCTCCTTTCAGATTGAGGAGCGTGCAATACAGGATTTGTTGGTTTTCTATGAAGCATTTGGAAACCCTGATGAGTTTGTCATTGTTGAAAGGACACCACAGGGACCACTGGCAGTACCTATGTGGAATAAGCATGGCTGCTAGTTCACCGTGGAGTTGAGATACAAGTTTCATAAATCGTGATTGTTACAAGTAAATGCTGTGGAAAAAGAGTTCATACAAATTTGGTAACCGATCATTCTGGATAGGATATGAAAGGATATAATTTCTTTACTGAATTTTAAGTATATAATGTTTGTATGATTAAAAAAGAAATTCTTCAGAATTGTGATTTTAGTAACTTTTATGTAAAAATGTGTGAGGAAAAACTTATTAGCTTAAGTTTAAGTAGAACTATTTCTTCTGAATAGTCTTAAAAGGAAAACATGAGTGATTGAAGTGTAAAATGTAAGAGTGATGGATTAAAAATAATTAAAAATTCATTTGGGATGAATAATTTAGAAGAGTTTTGCCAAATACCTTTTTTTTTTTTTTAGTGTGACATTGATGAGCTTCAAGTAGGAGCATCAGCCATTACTTCTGATCTGTTAATGGTCAAAATTTTGTGTTTGCTATAGTAGTTTTATGTCTCCATTCTTGTGTCTTTTTTCATCAGGCTTTGGGTGTTAGCCTGATTTTTAAAGCTTGAGCTTTTTGAATGCCATATTATTTCAGTTTGAACAGAACATTCTCCATTTTACATTAATCTGTGGAGTACTGTAGAAAGGAAATAAAACTATTCTGAGCAGCTTAGTCTAAGATAAAATTAGGAGTCATTGTGGGGATTGTTTTTGATAGGGAGAGGAGACCTTATAAAAAGCCTAATTGTGAAAGAATCAGTTCCTAAAGGTGTTAAAATTTTCTAAAATAAATGCTTAATTATACATACAAGAATTGAATAGTGTGGAAAAAGTTTGGTTTATAGTTACCTTTGCACTGTTACATAATCAAATTTTCTGAGCCTGGATTATATGAACAGACAGAAACATTGTTTTCTTTACAGTATGCTGTTTGGGTTGTTTTTGAGTGGTTAAAATTTTAAAACAACAAATGTTAAATCTGCTCCGGCGCCTAGACAAATTGCAAAGGTTAATGTTTCTGGGAAATAATAAGCCTCGGGGAACATACAGGCAAATCACTGTTGTAATTAGATTGATGAAATATGGCTGAAATTAACAACACTTGAGCTTTTTAGCTCTGCCCAAAGCAGCAAACTTGTAAGCAAATGTGCAATAAAAAATAATCTTGATCCATTTCAC
The DNA here is from genome assembly GCF_002263795.3 of Bos taurus. Taxonomy (NCBI): domain Eukaryota; kingdom Metazoa; phylum Chordata; class Mammalia; order Artiodactyla; family Bovidae; genus Bos; species Bos taurus. The sequence goes on along the minus strand of NC_037336.1, from coordinate 21,998,694 downwards.
TGTGGATGTGTGTTTGATATCTTGTACTCTACTGACATCTATTATAGGAGGAATTACCAGTGATTCTTCCTAATATCATGTATTGTAGCCACTAATTGAAAGGGCAGTTTTCCTGAAATGCATCTGTGAAAAGTTTTATATTATATACTTTTGAGTAAATTGAGAAATAACAACTTTTGTAATGTGTTATTGATGTTGCTGTAAAGAGATTTTCTGAAGTAATTTTACTGCATTTGAACCTCTGATTCTTCCATGCATTGTGGCATCTTTAAAGATTGCATAAAGCGATGATTTTCCTGGTGTGCTCCATGCTGCCTGGGAAGCACCCTAAGAGCCTTTAGTGGATGGGATGTGAAGGAGGGGCAGGGGCTGACCAAGTCTGTGGAGTTTTAGGTCTTTACCAACCTCGCTGAGGGTAATTGCACTTTATGACCTGTTTTATATAGTTGCTGCTGCTGCTGCTAAGTCGCTTCAGTCGTGTGTGCGACTCTGTGCGTCCCCAGAGATGGCAGCCCACCAGGCTCTCCCATCCCTGGGATTCTCCAGGCAAGAACACTGGAGTGGGTTGCCATTTCCTTCTCCATTTCTATAGTAGAGTAGTATATAAAACTTCATTTGGCGGGAGTGGAAAGAGTTCTTTTGCTATTGAAATGAAAGGTAAGCACTGCTATAAACTGATTCGTAAATGATTGCATGAAAGCAACCTGATACATTGTGACCAAAAAGCCAAGGGAAGTAACGGGTTTTTTCCCCTAACATTATTCAGCCTACAATAATTAATTCATCTTTAATCTTATTAATTGGAGAAAGTCTTAAAACTCCAGAAGTGGGCAAGTTAAGGGATGGGTGGGATGAAGAGGTTTTTAAGATTGATGACAACACTTGTAGAACTCCTTAGCCTGGAAAGTTGTTGACTGGATGGAGAATTGCTGGGGATAGAAGTGTCAAAGCAGCATATGCTTAAAATTTGCAAAATCAAGAAGTCTACGAGTTAGATAAAGTCATATTTTTGGACAAAATACTAGGAGTTAGGACTTACTGTAAAGAGGAGCAACAGTAGATACAGTCAATTGAGAAAGGTATTGCTACTTAATAGCTAATATCTGGGTTTGTTCTATAACTCTTCTGGAAGCTGGGGTATATGTTTTAGTTCATGAGAAGGGGGTTGATAGCCGATTCATATAATTTTAGATTTGAAGAAGCCTAATAGATCAACCCTATATATCTTTTTATTGTATAAATTAAAGAGTGTGAACTCCAGAGAAAATGAGTAATGAGAATTCTATCTTTTCAGTCTGGTCCGCTTACAGCTACAGCAGACTGCCTCTTTCTAATTGTCTATAGTAATTTAGCCAAGACTAAGAAAATATTAAAAGACAGTAAAAATAATCTGGAAGCTTCCAGAATTATCAGTTTAAGAGCTATTTTCAGAAGCTACCACAACCTTCCACCAAGGAACTGGGGACAAGTGATCCAAGATATTCATGGTAATGTTTATGTGTATCTTTTGCTTGAAAATGACCATCAAACTATATCTTAGACCCTATACTTAGTTCATTTTCTTACATGTTGTTACTTGGCAAAGCTGAATTTGTTTCACCTTTCCCAAACTTTCTGATCTTTTTTATTTCCTTCTCTTAATCTGTCATCCTCCTAAGTCATAAACTTCTGAATTCTTTGTCTCTTTCACCGTTTTGCCCCTACATTTACTGTCCAACTCCTATCAGTTCTGTCTCTGCAAATCTTTTATCTAATATTTTTCACTTCATTCTTACCAGTACTGCTCTGTTGTATGTCCTTAAATCTCCCTGAAAGTTCTGAAACTTTTTGGTGTTAGGATCCCTTTATAATGATTAAAACTTTTGAGGACCCCAAACAACTTTCACTTACATTGATTACATATCTATCATGTATAATGTATTGCAAGTTACAACAGACTGTAAAATTTTAATTCATTAAAAAATCATAAACCAACACATGCGAACATAAATAACATTTCTAATGAAAATGTAACTGTTTTACAAAAACAAAATTACACGAGTGAACTTGTTTTATATTTTCATATATAAAAATATGTAACTCAGTATTTCAGGTTTAGGTCTTTACCACCTGGTTTAATAGAGGACCCCTAGACTCTCTTATCTATTTCCACATTTAATCTGGTATGAAAACAAAAGTCATATAGTGTCTGGAAACTTGAGAGATTGAGATTGAAAAAGGCAAATAACATGAATAGTTTTGACCTCGCCAACTCCTGAAAGGTTGAGAAAGTGGTCCAGTTAACTGCCAGAGTCCCTTAACTGCCACCCTATTCTCTTTCTCCTGGCTCAAGACATTCAACTCTTTAACTTTCAAAATAATATCCCTCCCCAAAGCATATTTTCCTGCTCTGAAAACTTAAGTTACTCCCTCTATACTTTGCTCGCCTTGGGCTTCCAGTGATTTTTTTTTTTAATCTATATGTATATATAGTGGTGGAGCCAAACCTGGCCTCGTGTTTCTCCCAGATAGGCTTAAAGTTTTTCCATGCATATTTCTACCTAAATTTTTCTTTCTCTTCACCTATTGACATTCTACCCATCCATGGTAAATGCAACCCCAGTTCTATTTTTCTTATAAAGTTTTTGTTTTTTCCTTCTCATACCACCTCAAAAAGTAAAATAGAGTAGCATACATGGATCAATTATGTTCCCATCTCCTCTGAACACTTTAATTTGTCATATTCTGCCATTATTTTTGTTTTTCTGTTAGTCCTTATCTTTTACTGTTACTTATAGTTTGAACGCATAGAACTAGGCACTCTTTTCTTTCTTGTGTGTATTTAAATCATTAAACTTGAACCATTACACAGACATAAGTGCACAAGAGAAAAATATTGAGTTCAGTGATTTACCAGGAGGTCAAGAAATGGACCATTAACAGCCCCTTGGAAAAGAGGTGCTGGATTTGATTTGCGAGTATTTCATGGAGGATTTTTGTTTCTGTAATTCATGATATTGGTCTGTGGTTTTCTTTTCCTCTTTTTTCTACCTTTAGTTTAATGATGGCCTCATAGATTGTTTTCAGTAGTCCTTTTTTCCTGGTGTCCTGGAATTTGGATATGGATTTTGTGGAAAGGTTTTAAGTTACTAATTCAGTTTCTCTTTACATGTTATACACCTATTGAGATTTTCTATATCTTGAGTCAGTTTCAATAATTTGTATGTTTAGGAATTTTTCTAATTCATCTAAATCGTCTAGTTTGTTGTTATAGAGTTGTTGATAGCATTTACTTCTAATCCTTTTAATTTATGTAAAGTTGGTGGTGAGGTCCCCACTTTCATTCTTGATTTTGGTAGTCTGTTTTTCTTTTTTTCCTTGATCATATTAATTTTATTGTTTTGTTCAAAGAGCCAACTTTGTGGTTCCTTTAGATCTTTCCCTGTTGTGCCTGCATCATCCTTGGTCTCAACCCTGATCTTTATTATTTCTCTTTTTCTGCTTGCTTTAGGTTTAATTTGCTGTTCTTTTTCTAGATGTTTAAGCTTAGATTATTGATTTAAGGTCTTTCTTCTTTCTAAAACATAGGCATTTAAAGCTATAAATTTGCCAGTAAGCACTGCTGTAGCTGCATTCCATAATTTTTTATATGTTTTAATTTTCATTCAGTTCAAAATATTTTCTGATTTCTTCTTGATTTCATTTTTGAAACAAGGATTATTTAAAGTATATTGTTTAATTTCAAAATATTTGGGAATTTCCCCCCAATATCCTTTTATTGTTGATTTCTAATTTGTTAAATTTGGATCTTGTATTGTTTCAGTCTTTTAAATTTATTGAAACCTGTCTTACCATCTAACATATGTATAATCTATCCTGGAGAAAGTTCCATTGTATTCATGAGAAGAGTATGACTAAATTGGTATCAGCCTCTTATGAAATGATAGCTTCAGGACTCTGTATGATTCTTATATTGAGAACATAAATTTGTTGCCTAAATAAAGGACAAGGATATATGCTGAAGAACAAAAGGGATGGATGATTCTAGATGTATATTCTATTTGTACCTCAGACCCATTCTCTGTTCTTTTCCTCACTACTGTGTCTTAATAGGGTTGAACTCTAGGATTTTACCAGCCAGGATTAGGGAACCTCTGGTTTCTGGTTATATTAGCCAGTTTGGAACACTAGGCAAATACTGGTATATTGACAGGAAGAAAAGTTTTTTTTTCCCCCTGCCCTTTACCTCCATGGTATTGCTGTGGGCTGTATGTCTCTCACGCAGCTTCCAGCTCCTCAGGTAGCTCACTCTCCACACAGCACTTTCCCTCCAGATTTGGTTTCCCTTCACCCATTCCGTTCTAGGACTGGCAGAAGATCTCCCATTGTTTCCAGCCCAGGTTACTGCTAGTATCCATTGCGACCACACTTTTATAAAGAGTCCTTCAATAGTTTCCCAAGTTGAGAGTGCTGTTTCTTGCTAGGACTCTTAACTAATTCAGAGATGATTTAAGTAATGGAGAAAAGTAACAGAATGTAGAGGTTTTGATTCCAGCATGTCATTTAGAAACTTGGCAGTGAATAGATAGATGCGTGAGACACAGAAATAATGGTTAGATGGGGCACTTGTTTTGTGTTTTAAAAAATGGAAGTCTCTGCATCCAGACAACAGGAGGTGGGAAGTCAGTGCTTATAGAAGGTGCTGGGAAAAGAGGAAATAATTACAGAATGGGGATGAAGATGGAAGCAGCAATACAAAGTAAAGCTTGTGGGAAAGGAGAGAAGTGCTATCTGTTTCTCCTAAACTGCAGGGAAGAAACTGGATAATCTCTAATCAGTGGTTCTCAGATTGTCTTCACATCAGCAACATCAGCATCACTGGGAATTTAAGAGAAATGCAAAGTATCGGGCTCCACTCGAATTCTATGGAATCCAAAATGTGTAGAGTGAATCCCCACATCAGTGCTTCAGCAAGGCCTCCAGGTGAATCTTATGCATGCCATGTTACTTTAACACTAAAACCAAGCAAAGATGCCACAATAAAAGGAAGCTACAGGCCAATATCCCTGATGAACATAAAGACAAAAATCCTCGACAAAACATGATGAAACTGAATTCAGAAATACATGAAGAGGATCATTCACTATGATGAGGTGGAATTTATTTCAGGGATGCAAGGATGATTCAATATCTAATCAATGTGATCTACCACAAAGTGAAGAATAAAAATCATCATCTCAGTAGATGCAGAAAACATTTGACAATCCAACATTCATTTGTGATGACTCAACAAAGTGGGTTTAGAGGAAAAGTACTACATGACAAACTCACAGCCAGTGTCATACTCAACACTGAAAGGCTAAAAGCTTTTCGTCTAAGATCAGAAGCAAAACAAAGATGCCAATTTTCACTACTTTTATTTAACAGAGTTTTGGAAGCCCCAGAGCAATTAGGCTAAATAAATAAAAGGCACTGAAATTGGAAAGGAAAAAGTAAAATTTCACTATTTGCAGGTAACATGATATTATTTACAGAAAACACTAAAGACTCCACCAAAAAGCTATTAGAATAAATGAATTTAGTATACTTGTAGTGTAAGAAATCAACATATAAAAGTCTGTTGTGCTTCTACACATTAATAAAGAACTGTCAGAGAAATTAAGGAAATCCCATTTATAATTGCACCAAGAGGAATAAAATACTTCAGGATAAATATAACCAAGGAGGTGAAACACCTGTTAAAACTAAAATACTGATGAAAGAAATTGAAGAAGATACAAGTGAAAAAATATTTTGTGCACATGAATTGGAAGAATTATTGTTAAAATATTCACATTACTCAAAGTATCTACAGATTCAACGCAATCCCTATCAAAATTTCCATGGCATTTTTCACAAAAATAGAACAAACCTAAAATTTCAATGGAACCACAAAGAACTCAAATAGCTAAAGCCATATTGAGCTGGTGGCACCACACTTCTGATTTTAAAGCTATAGTCATCAAAAGTAGATACACAGGTCAACGGAACAGAATAGAAACCTACACATATATGGCAATTAATTTATGACAAAGGAACCAAGATCATACAATAAGACGTGTTGGGGAAACTGGACAGCATATGCATGAGAATGAAATGACTACTGTCTTATATAAAAAATGACAATGGATTAGATTTAAATGAAATATGTGAAACTATAAAATTGGAAGGGGGGAAGGTGGTAGGTAGTCTTAGATTTGTCACCAGGAGCAAGGGTCGTGGAAGCAAAAACAAAGAAGTGGGACTACATCAAACTAAAAAGCTTCTGCACAGAAAAATAAACCAACAAAATCAAAAGGCAACCTACTAAATTAGAGAAGATATTTTCAACTTATATATCTGATAAGGGAATAATAGCCAAAACGTATAAAGAACAAATGTATAAGAACATACAACTCAGTAGCAACACAAAGACACAAACTGATTAAAAAATAGGCAGAGCACCTGAACAGACACTTTTTCAAAAAATACTTAACAGATGGCCATGAACAGGTCTCAACACTATTAATCATCAGTGAAATGCAAATCAAGATCATAATGAGACATCACCCTATACCTGTTAGAATGGCTATTATCAAATAAACATTTTGGCAAGAGTGTGGAGATGGAGCCCTTGTGAGCTGTTGGCATGAGTGAAACTGGTGCAGCCACTATGCAAAATAGGATGGAAGTTCCTCAAAACACTTTAAAAGTTACCATATGATCCAGTAATTCTGCTTCTGGGTATTTACCTGAAGAAAATGAAAATACGCAGCATTATTTCCAGTAGTGAAAGTAAGGAAATAAACTAAGTGTCCACTGACGGATAAAGAAACTGTGATACACACACATACACACACACACACACACACACACAGAGTGGACTATTCAGTCATAAAAAGAAGGAAATTTGCCATTTGCAACAATATGGATAAACCATGAGGGCATTATGTTAAGTGAAATAAGTCAGATGGGGAAGGCATATACTGTTATATGTAATTTAGAAAAACCTAAAAAAAACCTGAGCTCAGAGAACAGATTGGTGATTGCCAGAGGTAGGAGGTGAGGGTTGGGCAAAAGGGGTGAAGGGATCCAAAAGGTACTAATTTCCAGTTATAAAAAAAATAAGTCATGGGGTGTCATGTACAGCACTGTACAAAATTTTTGTGACTAGGTATGGTGACAGATGTTAATTAAGTTCATCCGTGGTAATCATTTCACAGTATATGCGAATGCTGAGTCATTTGGTTGTACACCTGAAACTAATGTTTATGTCAGTTATATCTCAATAAAAAATTTCCTAGTGCCATTATTTTTTGCTTGAAAATAAAAAATACCAGCTTGGGGTTGGTGCACTGGGACGACCCAGAGGGATGGTACGGGGAGGGAAGAGGGAGGAGGGTTCAGGATGGGGATCACGTGTATACCTGTGGTGGATTCATGTTGATATATGGCAAAACCAATACAATATTGTAAAGTTAAAAAATAAAATTAAATTTAAAAAAAAAAAATAAAATATAAATGGCTCAGGCTAAGACTGGAAAAAATTATAGGGCTGAACTCAATTTCAAATATTCAAGATAGACCATGACTTCTTAAGTAATCAGATACTCTGTTTTACAGTCTCTCTTCACCCATGTTTTATATATGTTTATGTGCATATAGAAATAAAGATATAGAGGGAAACAATAGAATGGAAAGACTGGAGATCTCTTCACGAAAATTTGAGATATCAAGGAAACAATTCATGCAAAGATGGGCACAATAAAGGACAAAAATGGTAAGGATCTAACAAGCAGAAGAGATTAAGAAGAGGTGGCAAGAATATACAGAACTGTACAAAAAAAGGTCTCAGTGACCCGGGTAACCATGATGGTGTGGCCACTCTCCTAGAGGCAGACATCCTGGAGTGTGACGTCAACTGGGCCTTAGGAAGCATTGCAACAAACAAAGCTAGTGGAGGTGATGAAATTCCAGCTGAGCTATTTCAAATCCTAAAAGATGATGCTGTTGAAGTGCTGCACTTAATATGTTAGCAGATTTGGAAAACAGGGGCCAAAGGATTGGAAAAGGTCACTTTTCATTCCAATTCCAAGGAAGGATAATGCCAAAGAATGTTCAAACCACCGTACAATTGTGCTCATTTCATATCCTAGCAAGGTAATACTCAAAATCCTTCAAGTTAGGCTTCAGCAATACATGAACCCAGAATTTCCAGATGCATATATAAACTGGGTTTAGAAAAGGCAGAGGAACAAGAGATCAAATTGTCAACATTGATTAGATAATAGAAAAAGCAAGGGAATTCCAGAACAAACATCTGCTTCACTGACTATGCTAAAGCCTTTGACTGTGTGGATCACAAGAAACTGTAGAAAATTCTTAAAGAGATGGGAATACCAGACCACCTTACCACAGAAACCTGTATGCAGGTTAAGAAGCAACAGACATGGAACAATGGACTGGTTCAAAACTGGGAAAGGAGTACAATAAGGCTGTATACTGTCACCCTGGTTATTTAACTTTATGCAGAGTGTATCATGTGAAATGCCAGGCTGGATGAATCACAAGCTGGAATCAAGATTGCTGGGAGAAATATCAACAACCTCAGATATTAGAGTGGTAACTAATGGCAGAAAGTAAAGAGGAACTAAAGAGCCTCTTGATGAGAGTGAAAGGAGAATGAAAAGCTTGCTTAAACTCAACATTCAAAAAACTATGGCAAAAAAAGGGGGAAGAAGTAGGAAGAGTGACAGATTTCATTTCCTTGGGCTCCAAAATCACCGTGAATAGTGGATGGCCATGAAATTAAAAGATGCTTGCTCCTTGGAAGGAAAGCTGTGACAAATCTAGACAGCATATTAAAAAGCAGAGACATTACTTTGCCAACAAAGGTCCACCTGGTCAAAGCTACGGTTTTTCCATTAGTCATGTAGGGAGGTGAGAGTTGGACCATAAAGAAGGCTGAGTGCAGAAGAATTGTTGCTTTCAAATTGTAGTGCTGGAAAAGACTCTTGAGAGTCCCTTGGACAGCAAGATTAAACCAGTCAGTCCTAAAGGAAATCAACCCTGAATATTCATTAGAAGGACTGTTGATGAAGCTGAAGCTCCAGTACATTGGGTCACCTGATGCGAAGAGCTGACTCATTGGAAAAGACCCTGATGCTGGGAAAGATTGAAGGCAGGAGAAGGGGATGATTGAGGATGAGATGGCTGGATGCCATCACCAACTCAATGGACATGAGTCTGAGCAACCTCTGGGAGATAGTGAAGGACAGAGAAGCCTGGTGTGTTGCAGTCCATGGGGTCACAAAGAGTCGAATATGACATAAGGACTGAACAACAAATGTCCATAGAAGCTTTTTAGATTCTGTGTGTGTGTGGTGTGCATGTGCCCAGTGATCCCATGGACTGCAGCCTTCCAGGCTCTTCTGTCTATGGAATTTTCCAGGCAAGAACACTGGAGTGGGTTGCCATCCATTTCCTACTCTAGGGGATCTTCCCAACCCAGGGATCGAACCCATGTCCCTAGAGTGCCTGCTTTGGCAGGCAGATTCTTTACCACTGTGCCTCCTGGGAAGTCCTTAGATTCCATACCTAGTATAATTATCTTTAAATTTGAAGTTAATTTGTATAGATAATGAAGAAGTGGATACATTTTAAATGGTTGTTAATAATGCAAATGATTTTCCAAATGCTTAAAATTTTTCTTTAGCTATGGAGCTTAATGTAGTATTTTTGTATTTGAAGCTCCTAAAATATAAAATCCTGTAAACATAGTCCTTTTAAAATAGATGGTATTTGAAATAGATGGCAAATATATTGTCCCTTTTAAAAGATTCAGCCAGGAACTTCCCTGGTGGTCCAGTGGCTAAGAATCCGCCTACACTGGGTTCAGTCCCTGGTCTGGGAGGATTCCACATGCTGTGAGGCAGCTAAGCTGGTGCACCACAACAAGAGAAGCTATTGCAATGAGTAGCCCACGCTCTGCAACTGGAGAGTAGCCCCTGCTCACCACAACTAGAGAAAGTGCCCTCGCAGCAACAAAGACCCAGCACAGCCAAAAATAAAACTAGTTTTTAAAGATTCAGCTAAAAATATTAAAAGAATCTATAATCCTTTCATCTCTATGTGAGATGATGGAAAAAAAGAAAAGGTGATGTAAACTTTTACTTACAGCAACTTTGTAGGCAAAATTTAGTGTGTACTAGAATTTCTAGTTTTAGGATAGAGGAAAGACATCTTCCCCTGTCTCTTGAAAATCACCTCTAAATGCTAAGAAAAGCAAGAAGCAAACACACAGTTCATTTTTGATCAAATCAGGAGATATCTCTAAGACTGCCCCACAGTGTAGGAAGACAGAATGAGTGTGGGCCCATCAGACTTGTAGTAGAATGGCCTCCACTTTTATTAGTTGATTATAACTCCATAAAGCCCCTGTTCTTTTAAGCATTTTCTCCTTTTTTAGTTGGTTCTGATTTGAGTTCTTCTGGGTCCAATGTATCTATCCTGAGTTTTTAAAAAGTTTCCCCCGAAGAGTAGGCTTGGTCATCCAGTTTGGTAAGTTTCAGTAATTGTGGGTCAGCCAATAGAACTGACTTGTAATAAACATCAGTATGCTGCGTGCTCATGGCCCAAGCCATCTCAATATCAGGCTGACCGCAAAACAGCATCTCGCTGGCTCATCACCAGTTCCACTAACTGCTGCCATGTTGCAACCCACAAAGCACAGCCTCACTTTCCCTGGAGTGATTGTGTGTGTGTGTGTTCTTTCCCCAGTGGACTGGAAAGGGCCAGAACTAACTTACCTTGCAAAAATAAGTACTGGAGATCTACTATTTTAGCACAGTGCCTATAGCTAACAGTATGATTATATACTGAAAACATGCAGATCATGTATTCTCAAAGACACATGCAAAATACTATTTAGGGGGTGGGAGGAAACTGGGGCATGACGGGGGATTTGTCAGTGACCTCGATGGTGGTGGTGCTTTCACGGTGTCTTCTCATTTCCAAACTCTTCAAGTTGTATAAATATGTACAGCTTTTTATGTATCAATCATACCTCAGTAAAGTGGTTTTTTAAAATAAGTGGAATTAAAAAAGGAACAGGAGAGCTGAAAGTGATACCTCTGAGCTGGGGTCGGGAGCCGCTTGGCACACATCTTTTCAGCAGGGTTTGACTTCTAAGCTCTGCAAGTGTATGTTAGTGATAAAATTTAAAGATTGTAAAGTTAACTATAAACTCAAAAATGTAGTAAGTAGATAGGTGGCTTTATAGAAAAGAGAACCAGGCTTAATTTTTGCTCAGTATAAATACTGATCTACCCTGTATTTAATCTTAAAATTTGAAACTACGTAAAGCAAGTGCCCTAAACTTGGTTAGCATGAAAGTTTGAAATATTAAGCCAAGTTTCCTCCATAAAATAAGCCCCAGTTTCAGAAAACGTACAAGACATCTGTCTTCACTCTATGTTGTAACTGTATTAGATATTTTAAGGCAAAAATCTGTGGTGGAGTGTAACAAACATTTATATATATATATATATATATATATATATATATATATATATATATATATCTTATTCTTAATCCTGAATATACTTTTTCTTAATTTATTTTTAACTGGAGAATAATTGCTTTACAATATTGCACTGGCTTCTGCCATACAACAACATGAATCAGCCATAAGGATACCTGTGTCCCCTCCCTCTTGAACCTCTCCCCCAACACGCCACCCCATCCCACTCCTTGGTTGTCACATGGTACCACACTGAGCTCCCTGTGTTATATAGCAGCTTCGCATTGGCTGTTTTACATACGGTAATGTATATGTTTCAATTCTCCGAGTACACTTCCGACTTGTTAACATAAAGCTAAATTTTGAATCCTATAATGATGTATTAATTATATGAAGAGAGGTAAATTGTCGATTGTGTTAGGTTACTAATATATGCCACATAGTGATAGCAGCAGAGAAGTGCATTTGAACAAACTCTTTTCTAATAAATGTATTAATTGCTGGGTTTTCCTATATGGACTGTCTGGGTCAGTAAAGAAAATAAATCCAAAGCAGAAAGTTAAGAAAGAAAGTTAAAATTTATGAATGCTTCAAGTTGATTTCTATTAAGGTTAAGCAGTTTTAAAATGGGTTTTAAATTTCGTGTTTGATTTGAGCCTCTATTCTTCTTTGGGATTGCTCTTCCAAGAAATTGTGAATCCTAAAAGTATTCTGAAATTAGAAGCTTTTTGTAAGTTACTGGGATAGTAACCAAAAGTCCAAATTTCAGGTTTTGATATAATTAAAAGTCTTCATATGAGGCACTGTCTTTCATATTCATAAGTAACATGGGACATTGGTTTAGAATTTTCAAGTTGTGAATTGTATCACAACTGTTAGCTTCAGAACTGGAAAAGGTAACTTTTTAGGTTTTTCTTTAGGCGTTCTGTATGAAGGCAGTAGGTGAGTAAATGTTTAAACAGAATTACACAAAGTGCATTTATTTTGTTTTCTTTTTATTGTGAGCCAAGTAGCTTTAAAAATTCAGAAAGCAAAAACAAAGTTCTGTTTTTGTTTTATAAACCTAGCCATAAACTTCAAATCAAGCTAAATTTTGCTATACTCCAGTATTTAGCTTATTCTAATGACCCAATTTAAAGTTCTGGGAAACAATGTATCCTAGAATATTATAAAATTATGTTTTATATACCTTAGGATGAAGAGGAAGTAATCTGTATCCTCATTGGAAAAAATCATTTATTAATAAGATAGAAAATAAGAGCATCTTAAGATCAATTCATAAACAATTTATGCCTAATATTAGTAATTGTCCTAATTTAGACCCTTTCAAAGTATGCTCTAGGTAGAAATTACAGACAGTACTATTAAAAATAAATACAGTATTCATTACTGTAACTCAACCCTGAACTTCTTGCATGATATTTTGAGGAAATAAATCTTATTTTCCTTTAATTTTTAGAGAAAACAATTTCTTAGCTATTACACTCTAAAGTGCTGTTTGTTACCTATGTCATTGGCTTCAATTTGTGATTTAAACATTTAAAAAATAATTTTCAAACAAATTACTAATCACACTTGTCAATAAAAATAGAAAAACTCAAGTTTTATAACCCTAGTATCCCTTTTATTTCCAATGCCAATGAAATGGAAATAACATTCAGCTGGAGTGAAAAGATGAATTTTCCTTTACCTTCTAAGAATAACATGGAACAGTGACCAGCCTGGGTTTGCTCATTACTCTGATGCCATGACCATAAAACAGAATATTTGACTCATTCTGCATCCTTAGAAATGGAAAACTTTTAGAGGCAAAGAGGTATTTAGTATGATTTCATATTTTATGTATGTCCATAACTGTGTATCTAAAACCATCAACATCACACTCACCAGCAAACATCTGTTTAAAGAGCTGCTGCTGTATGTGCTGTGTGCTTAGTCGCGCAGGCACGTCCAACTCTCTGCAGTCCCATGGACTGTGGTCCGCCAGGCTCCTCTGTCCTTGCAACTTCCCAGGCAAGAATACTGGAGTGGGTTGCCATTTCCTCCTCCAGGGGATCTTCCCGACCCAAGAATCGAACCCTCGTCTTTTGTGTCTCCTGCCTTAGCAGGCAGATTCTTTACCACTACTGCCCTCTGATACTGTACAGATGGTAGAATTCAAGACAGAGAATATGGTGTACTCCTCCTGTCTGGGGACTGAAATGTAATATAACACGGTATGTTCTAAGAGCCTATAAGAAGAGAGATTGGAAATAGTACTATAATTAAGGTAGTATGTTATACAACATATATTTTGCATTAATTAAATAGAACCCTCCAAATGACCTTAAACTTTTCAGAACTGTACACCATTCAAGGTGAAAAGCAGGCTTGTTAGGAGATTTGTGTTCTCTTTAACATCATTTACTTTCAGAGTTGTTGTGTAAACTTGCTATTCCTCTAGGGTTATTGTTATAAACCAAAGACATATTATATATAGTATGTACATACATATTATATATATATATACACTAAGTTTGCCATAGGATTATTATTTTCATTAGTAAGATGCTATGACACCATATAAATGAGCAATTTGTGGAGTTCTTGTGAAGCTGAAACATTCAGTATCACTACAGAATTAGACAGTTTACAGAAATATCAAGCATTTTAAAATAGGACAGAAATGTATGCTCAGTGCAGGATTCCTTAAAATGTTTTCTATGGAATGCTAATTCCAAAGGGTGTTTATCCACATATTAGTTCTTTATATTTCTAAAAAGCCCATTCACTAATTTAATTTGGGAAATGCTGGGTTAAAGACTACAGGACTTTTCAGAACCTTTAATTTCCTAAAATGAATTGGAAATTCTCAAGAAGGGACTCTTATAACATGTTTTATTTTTTAACAGTATACCAAAATCACTTAACCAATGAACTCTTTTCTTTTAGCAATAGCCCTAGGGACTGGAGTTCTATAGAGAATATTCTGAATTACACTGGTAACAAAATTAGACATAGAAGCTCTAGAATTAGACAATCTAGCAAGTCACTTTACCTCTCTGAGCCCTGGACTGTCACCTATACAGTAAGAGGAATGATTTCTACCTAATGAAAATATTACAGACTACTAGTTCAGGTAAAGAACATAGCTTATTATCACTAAAAATGCTTACTTATCAAAACAGCATTAATTGAAGAAGAGAGATCACAGAAGCAGGCACTTCATTTCTCAGCACAATGTAACAAGCCTAGAAAACTGGGCAATATGTCACCAAAGGCAACTGTCATGCAGCAGGAAAAACAGGAACTATTTTATATTAAAATGTAAATCTTTCTTTGGTTCATGATTAGTAATTCGATCCCATAATTGAGTCACTACTTACTGAGTAAAATTTTCATACACATTATCTCACTTAATCTTCATTAAAAGTTGCTGAGATATTATGTCTATTTTTACATTTAATTTTACAGATGAGAAAATGCAAGTCATAAAAAAAATTACTTTCCCAAGCTCCCACAGCTAATTTTGGAGCCTGTACTGAAACTCTGACTTGACTCCAAAACCCATGATGTCCTTTTTAAATGAACATATCCATATAGTTAAAAACTCAAATAATATAAAAAGATGAAGAGACATGCCTCCTGTTCCTGCCCACAACTTCTGGTTCCCACTACAGATAACCACACTTTTATTAGATTAATCGTCCTTCTAGTTCCTTTATGCGGAGAAGGCGATGGCACCCCACTCCAATACTCATGCCTGGAAAACCCCATGGACAGAGGAGCCTGGTAGGCTGCAGTCCACGGGGTCGCAAAGAGTCGGACACGACTGAGCGACTTCACTTTCACTTTTCACTTTCATGCATTGGAGAAGGAAATGGCAAGCCACTCCAGTGTTCTTGCCTGGAGAATCCCAGGGATGGCGGAGCCTGGTGGGCTGCCGTCTATGCGGTCGCACAGAGTCGGACGTGACTGAAGCGACTTAGCAGCAGCAGCAGCAGCAGCAGTTCCTTTATGCACACTCAAGCATGTACAAATACATGTTAGTTTCTTTTACAGGTGCATAGTTCTCAGACATGTCCATCAGACAAAAAGAAGATAAAACTTTTGTGCTGTGAAAGACACTTAAGAGGACGAAAGGCAAGCTGCACCCAATAGACTATATAAAGAACATTTTAAAAAAATCTGATTATGAAATGGGCAAAAGATATAAACAGATACTTCACCATAGACAAGACACAGATGGCTTAATAAGCACACAAAACCATGTTCAACATCATTACCCATTAGAAAGACACATATTAAAACCACAGTGAGATATCATTATACGCCTACTAGAATGGCTTAAGTGAAAAGAAGTGATAATACCAGATGCTAAACCAGTCCATTCTAAAGGAGATCAGCCCTGGGATTTCTTTGGAAGGAATGATGCTAAAGCTGAAACTCCAGTACTCTGGCCACCTCATGCGAAGAGTTGACTCATTGGAAAAGACTCTGATGCTGGGAGGGATTGGGGGCAGGAGGAGAAGGGGATGACAGAGGATGAGATGGCTGGATGGCATCACCGACTCGATGGACGTGAGTCTGAGTAAACTCCGGGAGTTGGTGATGGACAGGGAGGCCTGGCGTGCTGCGATTCATGGGGTCGCAAAGAGTCAGACACGACTGAGCAACTGAACTGAACTGAATGAGGGATGATCTGGAGAAATGGAGTCTCTTATTTATTGGTGGGAATGTACGATGGTACAGCTGCTCTGAAAAACAGTTTGGCAGTTTCCTGTAAAACACACACGTTCCATCTGACCCAGCAATTTCACTCTTGGGCATTTATCTTAAAGAAGTGAAAATTTATGTTCACATAAAATCTGTATACAAACATTCATAGTAGCTTTATGTGTGATAGTAAAATACTGGATGCAGCTTAAATCTTCAATTCACATCTCCCACGTTACGGGTGAATAGTTCTCAGCCTCTGTGCCCACTGCCTACTCAGTTAGCTGGAGGACTGTGTCATTTGTCTCCAAGATGGCAGCAATAACCCTCCTGTCCTGCATTCAACTGAACGGACTCTGGCACATCCATACAATGGAGTACCCCTCATCAATAAAAAAAGAATAAACTGCTGATAACAAGCAACAGCCTGGCTAGACCTCAAGGATCTTACGCTTAGTGAAAATATCTCAAGATTATATACTATGTGGTTTCATTTCTAGAATATTCTCAAAATGATAAAAGTATGGAGGTGGAAAACAGATTGGTGGTTGGCAGGCGACAGAGACTTGGGGCAGGGAGGGGTGTTTGGGAGAGAGGGGCACAGGAAAATAGAAGAAGCACAGAGGAGTCCTTTTTTGGTGACTGAACAGTTCAGTGTGTTGACTGTGATCATTATGCAAATCTATACATGGTATGAAACCGGGTAGAACTATATGCACTGGAACACACGCGCACACACAAATATAGGTTACAAAATGACTCAAGCTGAATAAGGCCTATAGTCCAGGTAACAGTAACAGACTGATGGCAATTTTCATATGTGCTACATCACTGTATATTGTCCTGTAATTGTATGTCATTCGATAGGTATGCTTCTGCTATCATAATTTGGAGAAGCTGATTGAAGGCTATATGGGACTGTATCATTTTTGCAACTTCTTGAGTCTATTAATTATCTCAAAACACAAAAGTTAAAAAAGAAGAGTGCATGTAGGATGGGAAGGTTATTGTCACCATCTTGGAGACAAGTTACACACCAGTAAATAGTAAATAGAGACCAGTTACACACCAGTAAATAGTAGCACAGAGACTGGGGACTTGGGCTCTTGAAGCCAACACACAAGAGCCATGATCCCGGATGATCTGCCCCAACAGCTGTGGGGACAAGTGGGCAGGAGCCAGCTCCAGGTGCGGTTTGGCAAGAATCATCATGGCTCCGGCTCCATCAAGGCAGGCTTGGGATGGAGCACCTGCTTTGAGGATGAAGAACCTAACCGACCGACACACGTGAAAGGAGAGCACAGACAGAGACCCAATCCTGAACACGGCCAAATTGCAGAGAGTGGGCAGCCCGAGATGCAGCAGACCCCAGGAGTTTTGGGGGCAGAGGGAATCTGAGCCAGCGGGTCCTGCACCGGCTGTGTGACTCATCACCACGTCCTGCAGGATGGGGTTGAAAGGGAAAGCCTTAGTTGCTCAGTCGTGTCCGGCTCTGTACAACCCTATGGACTGTAGCCCGCCAGGCTCCTCAGTCCACGGCATTCTCCAGGCAAGAATACTGGAGTGGATAGCCACCCACTTCTCCAGGAGATTTTCCCAACCCAGGGATCCATATTGCAGGCAGATTCTTTACATCTGAGCCACCAGGAAGGAGAATGCAAGGGCCCTGGAACTGGGACAGACCCCTCATGAGAAAGCATTGGAGAATGCAGACAGGAGAAATCAAGCAAGGGTCAGAGCACACGGAGAATTAGGGCACTTTTCTTTTCCAAGGAATCCTAAGTTTCACCTCCTTTCCTTTACCATTTATTAAATCTGTTTCCAATTTGGAAATGACTGCAAAGTACTATACTTCTTATAGCACTGAGACACTGCTGTCCCAAGAACTGTTACGATTATATCAATACTTAGGCAGACTCACACCACACATGGCGACTGAGGTCATTATATTTCTTTGGACAGGGGGAGGGTTCTGAGGGGCACTGTGCTTCATGGACACTTTCCTTGCTTTCTTCTTTTAATAAGAAATAAAAGTTTTGAAAAAAATCTCAATGCACTCTCCCAACAAAGCTATGTCAATACATTGAAGGATCTGGGCTTAGAAATTTCCCGGGCCAGGAACTCTGCTCAGTGTTATATGGCAGCCTGGATGGGAGGGGAATTTGAGGAAGAATGCTTCCCAGGTGGCTCAGTGGGTAGAGAATACACTTGCAATGCAAGAGATGTGGGTTTGATCCCTGGGTTGGGAAGATCCCCTGGAGGAGGAAATGGTGACCCACTCCACTATTCTTGCCTGGGAAATCTCTTGGACAGAGGAGCCTGGTGGGTTACAGTCCATAGGGTCACAAAGAGTCGGACACTGGAGTGACTAAGCAAACACACACGTGTGCATATGGCTGCGTCACTCTGCAGTGCACCTTAAACCATCACCACATTGTTAACTGACTGAACTCCAATATAAGATAAAAAGTAAAAAAAAAAACAAACTTTCCTGACTAAG
Source organism: Bos taurus (assembly GCF_002263795.3). Lineage (NCBI taxonomy): Eukaryota > Metazoa > Chordata > Mammalia > Artiodactyla > Bovidae > Bos > Bos taurus. The sequence goes on along the minus strand of NC_037336.1, from coordinate 21,979,981 downwards.
GACCCTCACGGTCCAATGGTTAAGACTTTCGATCCCTAGTCAGGGAACTAAGATCCTGTGTGACCAAGAAAAAAAAAAAAATCCTGCTCTCTTGTCCACTTTCCAAGATAGTAACCCAGAGTTCACCTGATCTTTCCTTCCATCCCTGCCTCATCGGTTACACAGAGAGACCAACAGCTTGCGTGTATGTTCCCATTAACTGTAAATAGGCAGGTGGATAAATGCTGGTTGCCTTACTCAGCCTCCCTGCCTTTCCACCCCATCCCAGGAAGCGAGTTTAGTACAGAACCGTCTCCATGCCCCTCCAGTTGCCCCAGCTCCACACTCCTGCCCACACACAGCTGTGACTCAGCCCCCACTTGAATGTTAGAAATGTCAGCTACTGGGTACAATCTAAATCATTTCTTAGGACCTAATTTGATCTCCAGTGGTAGTCTGGCTTGTACACAGAGGACGTTAAAAAAAAAAAACAAAAACTCAATTTGATAGTCAATGCTGCCACATGGATGATAGGCTTGTTTTCACTGGCTACTGAATAAGCAGTGCCTCAAAATCTTGGGTTTAGTGTGGGATACTGTTTAAACACATGCTCTTAGTTAAACAGAGCATTTGTGAATAACAGCTTTAGTGATAAATGTGCTCGCTCAGCTGCCCTTACGACTTTTCAATTTGGCATGAACTTCATATAGATTTTTCCATTAGAACATAACTGCAAGTGGTACCAAACATCACTCTGGCTGTATTTTAAGAATGACGGTAGTGACTATGAAGGCCAAGATTTCAATTAGCAGAAGTATTTACACTCACAGGAAGATGATTCTGAATTTAGTTTCACATGTTGGACAAGTATGTTGCATGAAAGCATGAACTGATGCTTCAACAGGAAGCTAGGTCGGTGGCAGACAGACCTGTAATGAATGCAGAGCGGTTTAACCCCTTTGAAGCTCCAATACTTTGGCCACCTGAGGCGAAGAGCTGACTCATTTGAAAAGACCTTGATCCTGGGAAAGACTGAAGGCAGGAGGAGAAGGGGACGACAGGATGAGATGGTTGGATGGCATCACCAACTCAATGGACATGAGTTTGAGTAAACTCAAGGAGTTGGTGATGGACAGGGAGGCCTGGCGTGCTGCAGTGCATGAGTCAGACATGACTGAGCGACTGAACTGAACTGGTTTAACCCCAGTTGATTGATTGGATTGCTGGCATACCATGCTCTTCCCCGCCTAGAACTGCAATAGTCGAACAAGAATCTGGTTAACATTTGTTCCTTATCTCAGTGAGTTGCCATCAAAGTTAGCTTTTTTTAAAAAAAATCTCAAAGCTCTTTGAGCTCTCAAAGTGGGAATTAACTTTTATTTTATATTCTAAAATAAGCTATTCTTGGCCCAGCCTTTGGGCATAGCTCAAGGTCTCCCTCACACATGGCTGTTAGGTTACCCTTATTCCTCTGTAGAAACCACTGCCTTGAGCAGGGACCCTGGAACCCCTCAGGAGACAGCCAGTATTAGAAACTAGCTATCTGAAGAACCAAAACTATTTCTTATGGCAAAAGGAGAGCTCTGCAAATACGTTTTATTAGAAAAGAAATATGCCTTAGAATTGGGCTTCATTTGATATCTGACTCTGAGTCCTGGTTTCATGACTCTTACCTATGAATCAGCTTGTGGTATTTCTAAGAAATATTTATTTATTTACTTAATTATTTGGCTGTGCCAGGTCTTGTTGTGGCAGGCAGGATCTTTCATTAGTCACAGCATGTGAGCTCTTAGTTACAGAATGTGGGATCTAGTTCCCTGATTGAACCCAGGCCCCCTGCATTGGAAGCACAGAATCTTACCCACTGGACCACCAGAGAAGTCCCTCATCTTGTGATACTTCACAGAAAGATTTCTGTAACTACGTATTGCCAGGCTCTGCTAATCAAAGAGAAAATATGGATTTTTGTGTGTGTGTTCTGAAATTCAGCACATAATCAATCAAACTTTGTTCTGAGCATTGAGTAAAGATTTCAGTGGCCAAGCAGGAAGTGGACTGGACTTCATTAACATAACCTTCATGGAGGTAACTTTTACTTTGGTCTAACTCCACCAAGAAGATGTTTACAATCAAACAGTATAGTCGGTAGGCTAGAACCAGTGTTGAACATTTTGGCTGGATAAGAGAGCAGTGTCATTCACCTTTGTCACTACAGCGGTGGTGACATTTGTAGATGACTTTGCAGGTGACCTTGTGGTGAACACGCAAGCAAGGTATTGCAAAATGATATGGTAAGTGATGCAGAAGAGTCACTTGCAGTCACCAGCGTATACTGATACACACTGGGTTGTCACTGATGGCCTGACTTTTCCGAAAACATCCTCATGATGACAAATCCCTCATAAAGACACGTGTGAGGGCATTACGTGTTTCAGCAACACTTCATGTGGGTAAAAAACGTGGCAGAACCCCAGGCAGGCTAAATCTCTCAGCTGCAGCCTGAGGACGACAGGTGGTTTCCTTGCCTAAATTAAGGCCAGAAGCATCGACGACGTGGCTGAGGAGGAAGACTGACACTTGAAATGATGTATGGTGATCTAGGGCTTTCTACAAAGAATGCCTTTCTTTCCTGGTGGCTTTATGTCAAAACCCTTAAAATGTCGAGTGGAGGGTTCCAGCCACATTTGCTGAGCACCGTAATCTCAATGCATAGTGGTAACAGCAGTTTTGGCAAAAGGCCTGGATAGAAAACCCGGGAAGCTCCAGAGAGCCAGCAGCCCGGAGGGTTTGGACTCTCTAAGGATGTATTCAGTGGGCCTGTTACCTGGGGCATAGAACAGCCCAAGACTTTGCCCGGTTCTCACCAAGCCATCTCTGCTGAGGGCTCCAGGTGAGCATCTGTGCTCATCTTCGGAGAGGGGCATCGAAGGCTGACTTAGTCCCGTGTTCTTCCTGAGCCCCACAGGGGAGGGGGGAGGATCCTCAGACAAGACACAGCTCCAACCCTCTCCTGCACTTCTAGGCACTTACGGGCACTGCTCCAAGCTGCATAGAACCCCAGCACATTTCCCGCCCCCCATACAGCAGAGTCCCCTCCCGGGGCTCGCTCACTCCAGGCAAGGAGAAGAGCTAGGGTAAGCAGCAGCATCGTCACCACGAGAAACCAAGACGCGTGGACAAAGTGAGAGATGCGGTGTGTTCAGGCCTGTGGGTCATCATCGTCAGGGGTGTGAGCCAGGTCCATGTCTGCCGACAGCAAAGAGCATCTGTGTTTGGACTTCAAGCCGGAACTCTTCCTGAGTTTCGTTTAAACTTGGTTTTTAACTTCTTGAAATGATCTTGGGCTCTACAGTTCACATAAGGGTATGAAGGCAAGAGGAGACGGAGGCGGCAGAGGATGAGATGGTTAGATAGCATCACCCACTCAATGGACATGACTTTGGGCACACTCCGGGAGACAGTGGAAGGCAAGGGAGCCTGGCCTGTTGTCAGTCCATGGTTGCAAAGAGTCAGACACAACTTAGTGACCGAACAACAACAATTAATAGTTACACATTGACTTTGCTTTGATTTATTTTTAACTTTGCTTTTAAAATGCATCAAGAAATACTGAAGTGAAGTGAAGTATTAGTCACTCAGTCTTGTCTGATTCTTTGCCACCCCATAGACTGGGGCTCACCAGGCTCCTCTGTCCATGGGATTCTTCAGGCAAGAATACTGGAGTGGGTTGCCGTTCCCTTCTCCAGGAGATCTTCCCGACTCAGGGATTGAACCTGGGTCTCCTGCATTGCGGGCAGATTCTTTACCGTCTGAGCCACCAAGGTAGCTCTCAAGAAGTACCAGAGGACTTGAAAACCCACTGTAACATTCGAGCGTAGAATAGGGCACTCTGTCAGACTGTGTAAACTTTCCCATTGGCTCTTGTCTCTCATGTGTGAGTGTGCGTGTGAAATGTTTTCTGTGAGATCTGCAGCTGTGTGGGACTCATCAACTTATTTACACTCCAGCCTGGTGAGCAGCCGCGTAAGCCTGTGGTTCCCTTGGATCCAGTAAGGCTGTGATTCTGTGGGAACGTTTATAATATCACGTTTTCTGTCTCTCTTCTCCTAAAGGGCGACTGAGGAAACCAGTGATGCCCTTGGGGCTCCTGCATGAGTCAGTCAGTGCTGCTGCCTGTGAACTGCTGGCAGGGACCGGACACCAGCCCCTCCCCATCCTGGGAAGCACATCTCTCTCCCTTCCATGCCTTCCTTACTCCCTTCTGAAAAATTTGTCTTAAAAGAGCAAGGTGTGTATGTGTGTGTATGTGTGTGTGTGTGTGTGTGTGTGTAGAGAGTGAGCGAGGGAGGTAGAAAGAATGAGCGGGTGACTTATATGCTTCAGATTCCCTTCCATTTTTACACGAGAGGGTCACGTGCTACTTCCAAGACAGAGACATTCTATGAGAAACAGATTTTCAATAGAGAGTCTGAAAGGACAGGAATGGTTTAAATTTAGCACTGGGGAGGGAAAGCTCGCCTCTAGGTAACGTACATGGAAAACGATTCCAAATGGTTTTCTCTGAGGCCAGCTGTGCAGCCTTTTGGAGAAATCATTTCACATCACCCTCTTCAGAGCATTGAGTGCAGATGTCCCCAGGCCACAGAGATCCTGGACTGAAAACCAGCCGCTCTGCGGTGCCACCACCCCAGCGGGTGCTGCGCCCTGCCCCCACCTAGCACCCCCTTCCCACTCCCCCACAGCTCCATGGGGCTCCCAGGGATGCAGACCAATTAACTCTGCCCACCAGGACCTTAGCTTCCCCCGGTGACACCAGGGTCCCCTCCTCTTTATTTTCCTTGGGACCCAGTGAATCATCTTTTGTGCTGTCTCAAATGGTATGACTCATTTCAGGCTATTTTCTGCCCAGTCTCAGCCCAGTGGCTCATTCCTGGAGGTGGGGGGGGGCCTTTCCTCATCTGTTAAATGTCATGAATCACAACACTGCACTTGGTAGGAACTCCACACTCGCTTTACTGGAGATGAGTGTTAGTCAAACAGTAAGAACAGAGCAGAGTGGTGGCCTTCTTGTGGGTGAAGCTGCCCAGGTCTGCAAGGCTTATTTTAAGACCATAATCTGCATATACCTTGATGGCGATGACAATGCTGGGCTTTGTCATCCTGCTCCCTTTGCTTTTCTTGGGAGGCGTGTGGGAATCAAATGTGGGCTGAAGTCAACATTTGCTTCCAAACAAACGTGACCTGGTGGGCACTTCTGTTTCCTAATGGCACCCCCTCTTCTGCTCCCGTCTTCCATTCTTATTTTCTTCACGTTGACATTTCAGAGCAAACAACATGTTTTAGATTTCTCCTCACATGCCCTTTCTAATGTCTGAGAAAAGTCTATTCCAGTTGGAACTTAATTGGTTTAATCGGAAAAGTAAAGAGTTTTTCCAGTATACCTACACTGATATTCCCATACTCTGGAAATCTGAGAACCTTCTGATGTCTTTTTTAAACTACTTATTTATTTATTTGGCTGTGCCAGGTCTTAGTTGCAAGACATGGGATTGAGTTCCCGGACCAGGGATTGAACCTGGGCCTCCTGCATTGGGAGTGCGGAGTCTTAGCTCCCGGACTGCCAGGAAAATCCCTTGCTGGCTCTTTTAATATTAAAGAGGCTTGCGATCATTCCTGCTTCCACTGAAGAGCCGAGGAGAAGATGCAGAAACATCTGGTGGCTGGGTCAGGTGACCCAGACAGCTCTGGGGCTGCCTGCAGTGTTGGCCGTGACTCCTGCCTGTGGCCCTGGGGCACGCGTGGAATCTTCTCTGCAGAACAAAGGCAATCTTTTCCCAATTGTTTGATTTAATTGCTTTCATTTTTTTCAGGGCAAACTCTTTAGGTTTTCAGCTTTTCCTGGATGAGGATACAGATTGTAAAACATTTTGCTGGGTCAGGATGTGGGACATGACATGCCTCGATCTTCAGACAAGCTCAGGATGTTGCTCCAGGACCAAATAACTCGAAAGTTTAGGTTTCTGAAGGACGCATGATGGGCAACAGCGGCATGCACGCCAGACGGTCACCTAAGTGACAGAAAGAGGTGACCCAGGTGACCTGAGTGGTGGTCCTGATGATGAGAGAGCATGGCTTGTAACAGAGAGGCCCCAGCGGACCGTCGCTGGCTTCAAGACGCATGGCCACACCCGCAGCTGCAGCCCAGAGAACTCCGTCAGGCATGGCATGCCTTTTCTTGTGTGTTTTAAATTAGCTTTGTCAAGCTATAAATATTTGGGGGTAATTTCTAAAGAATGAAATGTTTCTGTCGAAGCCAGAAGACTGGGTTGTGCAATGCAAATTAACTTCTTATGGAGGTGGGGTCTGGAAAGCAGGATGCAAGTGCGTTTCTGAAACCCAGCTGGTCCAATAGGGTGATGGATGACAGGCTAAATTTGCTCTGAGGATTTTTCAGTTCCCTCGGAAATCCAAATGCCTGCCCATGGACTGCAGTAACCTCCGTGGGATTCCAACATTAGTCACACGTGAACATCCCCATCTCCTGAAGAACAGCACCCCATATGAGCTGCTTCTGAACTGATGGGTTTTATCCCACCTTCCCCCAATAGAATAATTTCTGTCTTTCTTTCTGCTGTGCCCTGTATCCATTTCCCTGGTCCAAATACCAATAGAGGCCCTCCATCCCAAGAATCTTTCCTATAGGGTGAGCTTTCTCTTCCTGAGTTTTTTTTTTTTTTTTTTTTCAATTTTTTAATGAGTACACTTTAACACATGTTTTTGAAAGATGCAGCTGCTCAATCTCATACTACTCTGATAAATGCCAGTGCAATCGGCAATGAGATATCACTTCAGATTCAAAGATAAGCAAAAGGATATAGTCATAAAGTCCTGAGTGGATGGCAGAGTGATGTATATTCCGGTTCCTTGAGAAGAAGTGGGAATTGCAACAACAGGACTTGGTAAAGTTGAAGAATTGCACTTGTGTGTGTGTATTTAGTCGCTAAGTTGTGTCCAACTCTTTGCAACCTCATGGACTGTAGCCTGCCATTATTCCAGGCAAGAATACTGGAGTGGGTTGCCATTTCCTTCTTCAGGGGGATCTTCCTGACCCACGGATCAAATCCAGGTCTCCCACATTGCAGGTGGATTCTTTACCATCTGAGCCATCAGGGTCCCTACTGGATTATGATAAAATTTTGTTAAGATTTCATTTCAAAGTGCCTATAATTTTAAAAGCTCTCCTGATAAGGACTCAAAATACATTTCAAAATATATTTAATTTTAATTTCAACTCTAATAGCCATGGAAACAATTTTTAGGTGACCCTAGCTCAGGTAACGGAGAAGGCAATGGCACTGCACTCCAGTACTCTTGCCTGGAAAATCCCATGGATGGAGGAGCCTGGTAGGCTGCAGTCCATCTGGTCACTGAGGGTCGGACACGACTGAGCGACTTCACTTTCACTTTTCACTTTCCTGCATTGGAGAAGGAAATGGCAACCCACTCCAGTATTCTTGCCTGGAGAATCCCAGGGATGGGGGAGCCTGGTGGGCGTCTATGGGGTCGCACAGAGTTGGACACGACTGAAGCGACTTAGCAGCAGCAGCAGCTCAGGTAAAGTAAGCCAAAATAGTAACTAGTGAGGCAAGTAACTTTTCACTAAGTAGGTTAGCAATCAATAATTTGTCCTAAATTTATTTGGCTACATCAGGTGTTAGCTGCAGCATGCGGGATCTAGTTCCCTGACTAAGGAATCGAACCTGGGAATACTGCTTTGGGAGTGCAAAGTCTTAACCACACGACCAGCAATCAATAGGAAAGACCCAGCAATCAATAGTTTTAAAATAGCCTATCAATTACTTTATTTCTGATCAATCCAAGACCTTTTAAAGGATTCCTGAAGATACTTTAAAGAAATGTTCAGGATTCAACTCTTGTTCTTTATTTATTCCATCAATGTATCCATACTTTCATTCTTTCTGAATTCCAAATAATTTAAAGACTTGTTCTCTATTTAATTAAGACTTAATTTAATAACTATATGATTTTTGATGTGTACTTTTTGAGAAAATTATGGAGAAAGTCAATCCATCACTTTGTAGGAAATTATCTTGAGTCACTGTTACCGTTTACACACAAAAGGATTCTGATTTTACTTAGGAAACATAACCTAAAATTCGTTTTAGGGTACAAAGAAAGAAACATCTATAAGATAGAAAAAAATCTCGCCCAAACCCTGTCATTCATGAAATCACTGACAGTGAAATTTGTGACAGTATTTACTATGGATAGCAACAGAAATGGATAAACTCAACCTCCAGACCCACATTCAGTGACCATCTGGGCCAATCTTAGCCTTGCCTCTCAAGCAAAACATAACCCAATAGTAGTCATATTTTTTTCCTAAATCTGCTCTCCAAGCAATAGATTGTTACAAAAAGCAAGACACAATAGTAAAGAAGTAGCGATACCTTCAGGATGAAGGTTCAAAAATGTAGAATGCAAAACTTTTGTGCTGGAAGGTTGCAGGGTATGTAAAAAATTAGGAATAAAAGATATAATCTAATATAATTGGCCTCATATCAACTTAGATGAGAGGAAATGGATGAATTAGCTTCTAGTAAGTCTTGCATATCTGATTTTATCTCAAAAGTGTATGTTTTTATGTGTTTTCCACTGTATATAACGTTCTATTATCAATAGACCATGACATTTATTTTTTGCATAGTAGACATATTTATACCAATCTTACCATATTGTTGGGAAAAAGTTGATGGCTGGCTGACAAGGAGATGAGTAGAATTATCTGATCTTTACAAGCCTGGTGATCTTGATCTGGGACTCATTACTGTGATGCTTTACTAAACCAGCCTCTGTTCTCTTTTGAACAGTACCAATTATTATCCTAGAGATTCGGTATTTGTTTGTTATTCAAAAAGTTTTTATTTAATACTTATTGTGTGCTAGGTACTATTCTGGGCAGAGAGGGTCCAAGGATAAAACTGTCTTTATCCTTAAAAAGTTTACAAACCAAGAATTAAAATATAATGAGAATTCTGTTCATAATGATATATGCAAAAGGCAGTCAGAAGAGAGGAGAAAACACTATTTTCTCTGATTTACTCAGAGAAGATTTCACAGTGGCACAGAGACTTCCTGAGTGTTTTCTGGGCTTCCTAGGTGGCACAAATGGTAAATAATTCATCTGCTGATGCAGGAGACAACAAGAGACGTGGATCGGGAGGATCCCCTGGAGCAGGAAAAGGCAACCCACTCCAGTATTCTTGCCTGGAAAATCCCATGGACAGAGGACCCGGATGGGCCACAATCCGTGGGGTTGCAAAGGGTTGGACACAGCTGCATGAACATGAGGACCATGGAGAGTTTTCTGGGTATAGAACCAAAGAAAGTACATTTGAAAGAACAGAATGGGCAAAGGAATGGAAGCAGAAGCCAGTATGATGTATTTTGCACAAATAGGTCATTATGGTGAAAGGGTAAGATTAGAATAAGAAGGGAAGGAGGGGGAGATAGAAGATGAGAAAGGACAGGCTCTTGGAGTCCAGATCATGGTGGTCCATGCATAAATCAGAGAAGGCTCAAGTTTACCCTTTGGAAAATATAGAGCCACTAAAGAATTTTAAGGTAACAGAAAGACCTCTAGAAAAGTTGGATAGGATACATTAAAGGTGTGCAGGAAAATCCAGAGACATGGAGAACACTTGGAGCTACTGCAATGGTGCAGAAAGAGGTGATGAGTTCTTGAATATGGACCTTGCCCCTGAGTAAGGATTTGGGAGATGTTTAGGAGAGACTCCCAATGCTGGGCTTTCCTTGGAATACAGGTAGAGGAAATGGAAAGATATAAAATGACTCTAAACCATCTCATCGGGATAACTGATGTCAGCCATGGGCTTTACCAGCAAAGCAGTGGCAGTAGCTTTAGAGATGCTTGGGAGATCTTACTATGTCAGTGTATAAAAGATGGTCAGTTGTGGAGATCTGGAATTAAAAGGAAAAAAAGGTCTTGACTGAAGGTAAATTACTGGGGATTATTTGCATTTTCATGGAGAGCTAGCAGTTATAAACGTTTATAGCATAGGTGTGTGTGATCATTGCTAGTTATGGACCTTGGATACAGTATACCTGGTTGCTCCTGGGGAAGATTTCCACTTTTGATGGAAGAGATGATAAATGGAACATTGCTTGCCGTATCAATAAACAAAGGATATCATAGCCATCATCAATTGCAACTCTCCAACAGGATCCAGTGAGCCCCGAGGAAACTCAGGAAGGAAAGAAGGACTGCCATCGAGCAGCCATCAGAAACTGCAGCCACTCCCTAGGGTGAGCCCTGAGGAGCGGAAGCTCAGGATAAGAAAACACACAGGATACTGGCCCCAGGGAGCTGAGGTGCATAACAAAGGATGATTTCAGCAAAGCCAGACTCTTGAATATCTTCCTATACATAGAAAAGCACTAAATCCTTTAACTTGAGATATCTGGTTTTCCTTTAATTTACAATAATCTTTTGCCAGTCAGCCTACCTAAAACTTCTATAGAACCTGGCTCCCTGCCTCACCTCCTCAGAGCAGTTCTCTCAGGGTTACTTGAGATGCTGCCTCCTAAGCTTGAAGTCCTAAAAACTCCTATCAAATAAAGCATCTCAACTTTTAGGTTGTGAATATTTTTCAAGTCAACAGGTATACGAAGAGATCTCACTACTAACCTTTCTGCCTTTGGACTATGTTGAGTGAGGAAGTGATACCTAAAGGTGAAGGCCAACCTGATGAGGACTGCAGTGTGGAGAGACGGGAAGGAGACAGGTCCATGATGGCATCAGCTACTGAACCTACCCTGAAACTTCAGACTTCTTGTTATGTGAAGGTTTATATTTCCCTCCTGCTTAAACTCTATTCATTTTAATACTTTGGTACTTACAGCAGACACCATCCAAACTAAAAAAATCTTTCTGTGAGATAAGATAGAAACAATTAAAAATAGAAATCTTATTTTGTGGGTAAAAGGGCAGGAGGCTGAGGGAGCTTTCTGTGTGTGTGATTTAAGAGCTAGATGTGGGACTTCTCAGGGGTCAATCCTTGGTCAGGGAACTAGATTCCACATGCAGCAACTAAGACCCTGTGCAGCCAAATAAATAAAAATATCTTTTTTTTAAAAGAAGCTAGATGATGAGAGAGGGGATGACATTGAAGATTGATGACAATTTAAAGGGAATGAAAGAAGATTTGGCTTGAGACACGAGGAAGATTGTTGAAGAATGTGTTGGGTAGAGCCAAGGCCAAAGGTCAGATCAGACAATGGTGCTAATGTGTGATTGTAGAATTTCTCAATGTTGTCTTGGCTGGGCAGGAAGCAAGCACAGGTGGAGGGATGGCTACACTGTGGATGGGGAAGGAGTCAGGGCCTGGAGAACAAAAGGAGGAGTGACTGAAGTAGGAGGGAGGAAACAGGAAGGATAAGAGGTTATGATCAAAGAACGGGCTGTTGAGATCTAAGAGTTCAACAGTGAAAGAAAATCCAAACTGACCATGTGCAGCATGTGAAAAAGGCCTGTCTCTTGAACAAGAGAACAGAGGAAGTGGAATGAGATAATGATGGAGAGGTGGGCCTGAGCTAGATGAGGGAGGGCCTTCATATAAAGAGTTGAGGTTTCCACCTTAACAGGCTGAGAGGGGGACTTCCCTGGTGGTCCAGTGGCTAAGACTCTGAGCTCCCAATGCAGGGGGCCCAGGTTCGATTCCTGGTCAGGGAACTAGATCCCACGTGTGGTAACTAAGACCTGGCATAGCCAAATAAATAAATACTTTAAAAAAATAGATTGAGAAATTACTAAAGGGATTTAAAAATGGCAGTGACATTTAAGAGCCTTTGAAAGGCAATGATCAGATTTTTTGGAAAGACCACTCTGGAGGCTCCTTTGAGAATGGATTATAGGAGGGCAAGAAGGAAATCAGGACAACATTTGATTGGTGATTGCGATAGTTTAGGCAAGAGACAGTGATGATGTGAACCTAGAAGGTGACAGTGGAGGGAGACGGGGAAATGAATAGCCGCAGTATATAACTGGGACATAGAACCAATAGGACTTGGTGGTGGATTAGATTATGAGCGTCAGGACAAGCAAGAAGACAAAGGAAATCTCTAAATCTTGGTCTTTTGCAAAGTGATAGTGGTTCCGTTTATTGACAACAGAATATTAGGTAAGAAACTGGATTTCTTTTTTAATTTTTTTAAACTTCATATTGGAGTATAGCTTATTAACAATGTTGTGATAGTTTTAGGTGTACCATGGAGCAACTCAGCCATACATATACATGTGTCCATTCTCCCCTAAACTCCCCTCCCATCCAGGTTGCCACATAACATTGAACAGAGTTCCCTGTGCTATTCAAGGAGGTCCTTGTTGGAGAAACCAGACTTGGTGAGGGCAGATGGGGGTAACAGAGAGTCAAGAGTGCTCATTTGATTATATTACAAAATGTCAAAACAGATAGTTGGATATTTAAGTCTGGAGCACAGAAAAGAAATCAGAGATAAAGCATAATTTTGGAAACAGTATGAGGTACCTCCCCCAATGCTTTCTTTCCCATCACCACTGTGTGGCACCCATATTATTAGGAGGGAATTGACTCCTCACCTGAAATCTGACATGGATTCATGACTGTTTTATCTTCATCAAGATAATCCTCTCCTATGTCATTGTTATTGACTTAGGTAACTTAGATTGAAGCCACCCTGCACATGGCATTACCTTATCCAAAGGAAATAGATTAGAAGTATGTCTGTGAAAAACTGGGGCCCATGGGACATGTGGAGTCACACTTCTGGGATCTTCTAAGAAAGAATGTTTCCTGTTCTTCTGAGAGCATGAAGAAAGCAACTAGAAATCAACCTTCTCTCTCATTTTGGCAGCATGATTTGTGATTAATATCTGTAACTGCTGTAGCCATTTTCTCAACACGAAGGACATCAGCTTGAAATGAAGCCAATAACATTGGAGGTGGGACAGACACTTAAAAAGAAATTCCTGATAATGTTGCTGAAGCCACGAAAACTATCTTGCATCTGAACTTTTCAGTTATGGGAACCAATAACCCCCCTTTATTACTTAAGACAGTTTGATTTTTGGTTATTTGCAGTATGAGTCCTAACTGATGACTCTGAAGTCACTAGCACACAAATAGTATTTCATCTCAGGGAATAAGTGCTGAGAAGGAGGACTAAATCCGAGGCATTGCAACCTTAGAGCCTGGGCCAAGGAAGAGGAGGAGCATGAGAGACAGAAAAGCAGTGGGCAGGAACATAGGAAGAAACTAAGGAAGGTGTGGAACTATCAAGGGGGAAATGTGTTTGAAGAATGAGGAAGTGGTCCCCTGTTTGACAGCTCTTGGGAGTTCAGGTTACATGAGGGCAGCAGGTACATGACCTTGGGAATGGCAACATACAGCTTGTCAGTAACCCTGTTAAGTGCAGTCAGGGGAGGGGAGAAGGGGGTTTGGGGGTGAAGACAGTATGTAGACATACATTTTGAGAAGTTTTGCTCCGAAGATGAGAAGAGCAGTGAGTCAGGAGGAGAGGGTGCTGTGGGGCCGAAGGAGTGTTTTAATTGTACTCATCGTTGGTTTTTTGAGAATGAAACACATAAGCATGTCTATATGCTGAGGGATTCAGAGAATGAAAAATAAAGGATGGGGGGAAGAAGTGCAAGGGTGGAGGGCCTCCTGGTAAAAATGAGAGAGAGATGGCTCCAGAGGGTCAGAAGAGATGCTGAGTAGGAGCAGAAGCACCTCTTCCCTCAGCAAAGGGGAGAACAAAGAACACGAGTGGGTAAGAGAAGGCTTGTGGGAATTTCTCCAGTGGTCCAATGCAGGGGGGCCCAGGTTCAATGCCTGGCTGGGGAACTGGATCCCACATGCTACAACTAAACATCCAGCGTGCCCCAGCTGAGACCCGGCACAGCCAAAATAGAGAAAAATAAAAGAAGGTTTGTGGATTTGTGCTATGAAATCGGAGAAGCATCTGTTCTGTTTTCTCGGTTGAGTGTGAGTGAATGTCATCAAGATGTAAGGAAAACCTGTCATCAAATGTGGTCATGACTTCTCGGCAGGACAGAAATTTTCTTTGTTAGGCTCATGGAAAATGACCTTTTACATTCCCCAGGGTGTAAAATTCTTCATGGTGAATTTGTCTATTGGATTCTAAAAGGGACTCTTTATATTTTTTGAAAGTTTTATGCAGATGGGGTGGGAAGGGGTCATGGAGGGGAAAGGGAAAAGTGAAAAGTTTTGGGTTCAGGCAACGGGATTCAGGTTCTCTTAAAGCTGGCTTTTATAAAAGGGAAATTTAAAACTTTCCACCTGAAATATTTATAAGCCAACGACATACTCTTTTCTCTCCAACAGGGAGTAATTTGCCATTGTCAAGTTAGCTCACATCTGTGGTCTTCACTGACAGGAGTTCTGACCATTTTCTTCTTTCTTCAAATTTCCTCTAGTTCTCTGGTACTATGAAAAGTTGGAAAAATAACTTATAACACTTAAAAATCAAAGCTATAACTATGGTATATATTCTTCATAGCCTAGAAGAAAATAAAATATCATATTCAATTTCTCTGGACAGTTTAATAATAAGCACCAAGTTGAGAAATTGTTCAGTGTTTCAAGGTGATTAGCCTGACTTCTAGTTATAAGTTATGTAGGGGGTTCTTATTACATCTTAATGATAGGTTTTACCTAACAAAATAATTTAATCAAACTCTTATAAAGACATGTGGGGACGTCCCTGGTGGTCCAGTGGTTAAGACTGCACTTCCACTGCAGGGGGTGCAGTTTTGATCCCTGGTTGGGAACTAAGATTCCACATGGTGTGTGGCAAGGCCAAAATACAAACAAACAAAAAACCCACGTGGAGGAGAAGAGTGTAGATTATTGTTTTGTAAACACTCTGATGGATTTGTCCTCATTTTAGGCAGTACAAACTAACTTATTTTGCATAAAACCACTTAAAAGACTTGAAACACAACTTCTTTTGTGTGTAAAGAAAAAGCCCATCATATCCACCTGGGGTACTGGCTGCAAATCCTGATGACATGTAGCTGAGAACAAGGACTAGTTTCATTCAAAATCAAATTCAGCCCAATTGTATTGTCTGTGAAGCCAAGTAGCTTGGGAGCAGGGATGAAAATACAAGCCTTAATAGTTATGCTGTTCAAAACACATGACCCAGGAAAGGGTAAACCCACACATTTATAAAACACTCTGTGGGTCAGTTCTAGGCTTTTTGATAGGGCATCAATTAAGACCACCTTAAAGAAGCTTTGTTAGAACAGAAGATTTCAATCATGGTCTTTCTAGCTACTAATGTATAACTGTTTGGTTTTAAAGTAAGTTTTAACTTAAGACATATAACTGTACATGGTATATGTCTGTGTGGTGAGTGTATATTAAAAGTTTGTTTTCACATCATTAGAAAAGTTTCTTTAATGAAGGGACCAGAGTGAATGGTGGAGGCAGTGACAGGTGAGCGAGTCCAGTAGATGTGATCCCGTTTTAAAGCTGATCTTGAAAGTGGTTCTCTAACTGTATTGAACAGGTCAGCAACTCAGGGCAAGAGTATAAAGGTATTTCTTACAGAAGTGGAGCTCGCTGAGTAATCCCTACTCTGGAAATGTCAGATATGGATTCACTGGGATGAAACTGTTACTGGGATTATCTGTAAAAATTTGATGTGCTTTCAGGATGCAGCCAGGAGAATGAAGTTTGAGTGCTCACTCATGTCTGACTCTTTGCAACCCCATGGACTGTAGCTCGCCAGGCTCCTCTCTCTGTGGGGTTTCCCAGGAAAAAATACTGGAGTGGGTTGCCATTTCCTGCTCCAGACGATCTTCCTGATCCAGGGATCAAACTCACATCTCTTGCATCTTCTGCACTGGCTGGCAGATTCTTTTCTACTGTGCCACCTGGGAAGCCCGAAGTTTGACTATACCTATTGGCTAATTACTGATCCCAGCTGGTAATGACCATACTTATTGTTTTTATTTTTTCTCAATTTGGGCAAGTTCTCTCAGTCCCCTGCCAAGCTCAAAAGAAGAGAAGGTAAGGGCAACAAGTAGAAAAAGAAAATAAAAGCCCCAATCATCAACCTTGGATTTGTGCCTTTTTCTCTTAAATCCTCTTCCTTATTTTGGTAGCAGAATACCATGTTCTCTCATTGGGATTTTGAAGCCTTTCACCAGCTTTGTTATGCACTCAGATATAGCCCAGAGTTAGGTAGTCATTTAGACACAACTGTTTGTTTTTCATCAAGTCATCTGGACCTATCTGCAGTGACACATTGGCAGCGCCAATCGGACCTGCTCACAGCCCTGTCAGGAAAGATGAGCCTCGGGTGGCCTGTGC
The DNA here is from genome assembly GCF_002263795.3 of Bos taurus. Classification (NCBI taxonomy): domain Eukaryota; kingdom Metazoa; phylum Chordata; class Mammalia; order Artiodactyla; family Bovidae; genus Bos; species Bos taurus. Next base: position 21,963,584 of record NC_037336.1, on the reverse strand, counting down.
TAATTTCCTATTCATGGAGTTCCGTATCATTCATAGCATAAGGAAAACCAAATAAACTCTGCTCCCTTTCAAGAGGAGCAGGCAGGTTTCAATTTTCTCTTGGATATGGCCAACAATCAGAATTTTTAGGCCAAAGATAGTGGAAGAGTTAATGTTTTTCTTCTTTTAAAAATATCTAGGCATATTAAGCTAAAGCAGTGAAAGTTCAGCTAATTATACCTTTTGCTTTTGTTCACCGTTTTTCTCAAGTTGACAGAAAAGCACAAACTACAAGTATGATAGATTTGGGGTGAAAGCCAAGATTTGTCTATGGTCTAATCTCACTCTACCCTGTGGTTCTGACTCCTTCCTCTGTCATTGGCAATATGGGGTGTCCCCAGCCCAGAGTGACTGTCAAGTTCTCCATCCCTAATGTGGGGCTTTTAAAAAGTGTGTTCCACACACAAACAGTATTGCTCAATGCTCCCCGTATGAGGGTTATATATGGTCTATTTATATGAGACTTGACCATGTGAGACTTGTTTCCGCCAATAAAATGGGTGCCACTTCCAGCAAGATCTTAAGACCATGGCAAGATTCTACAGTTTTCTTTTGATTTCCACCATGAGACCAGCAGTGGTGTATATGGGAGCTGCCCTCTTAGTCTTCATCCAAGAGTGAAGAAGATGTTGAAAAGATCTACGGCCACCTAGCAGTTGTCATGTAAAGTGAAAGAGAAGAGAAACATTGTTGTAAACCACTGAGATTTCATTGCAATGGCATGACCCACCTCATTCTTATCAATACACTGTCAGGAACAAAGGGGGCTCTCTGTTTTCAAATGAATTTTGAAAATGATACATATACTGTCCCACATATGTTATTATATAATAATGTACACTGGCATTGTAAAAGATGTAAAAAAAAAAAAAATCCTGCAGGAAAGAAACTGGCTTACCATTGTGATCTAGCATTTTCCCAGGAATCTTGATTAAAGAATTATTTTTTAACATAATACTTAATAACTTTTCACCAAACACTTTTTTTGAAGAGCTTCCCTAACACATTTTTTTCCTTTCCCATTACTTAAAGAAAGGTTGATTCATGAAGCTGATGGCTCTTGTGAACTTTTGCCAACCATTCATTACTAGTTTCATTCCTTTGTTCACTCATTCAGTCAAGAAAAAACATATCAGGTACTAGAGGTAGTGTTGAAGGTACTGAGGTCTCCCACTGCTATCCTGTGGCTGTGAAAGAAATATCACTGTCATTGATTTCTGTAAGTCAATTTCATTTCTAATGGTGTGTCTAAGTGCATGCTTTTGAGAGCACGATTACAGCCGGTCACTTCTCACATGCCCACTGTCCAGTTCCACGTGGTGGCTTCATGACTGGGGAGTTAACATTGTCCTGTTAGTCTCATGTCAAACCTGGACTGTGTGAGCATCTCTGCAGGGGTCCCTGTGATCCTGTATCCTTGGATGGCATTACCCACTCTGTCCTTCTGCTGCCTTAATGGTTCTGCAGGGAAGCAAGTTTCAGTTGCTTGCTCCAGGAGTACAGGAGGTGGAATTCTATGACAGCCTCCACGATTCCTGGCTCCAGGGGTACACACGCCTTCCCTTAGTGATCAACAAACAGTAGTCTGGGTACTGCTGTGTAGAGATTTTGCAGGTGTAACTGAAGTTCTGAATCAGTTGACCTTACATTAGGGAGAGCATTCACGTGGAACTGACCTAATTACCTAAGTCTTTTACAAGCGGAGCGTTTTTCCTGCTTATAGAGGAGGACGTCAAGGATTCAAAGCACGGGAAGGATTCAACACACCACTGTTGGCCTGAAGGGAGAATGGAGAGCGGCCCTGACTGGCGGCCAGCAGGGGAGCATGGGCCTCAGCCCCACGAGCGCCAGGAAACTGAGTTCTTCCAATCCAAGTGAGCTTGGAGTGGATTTCTCCCAGCCTGGCTGACACCCTGACTTCAGTCTTGTGATACTCTGAGCAGAGATCCAGCTCCACCAGATTGGACCTACAGGACAGAATTGTAGCTTGTAAATGAGACTGGCTGGTTCTACAGAACCAAAACCGTGAGTGGTATTTTAAGCTTCCAGCTTTGTGGGGACAGGTGATGTACCAAAAGAAAACCAGCACGTACACCCCAGGCCTTGTCTTCAACTCCCATCTGGGGTCTCTGTTTCCAGTTTGGAGGCGAAATCAGAGCAAGAGGGAAGCTTGGGCAACCTTATTTCTTCAAAACATTCTCTTTATAGTCTCTTCCTCTCACTTCTTTCAGAGCCTGGGCGTGTTTCCTTAAAGAAACTTCTAGAAAGCACGACTCAGAGAGGCTTGCAGGCTGCATCTCTCCTGCTCCATCTTCCAAACATGCTCAGGGATACCACCCCTGCCCCAAGACTATAAGATCTGAGCCTGCCACCACGTTGGAAGTGGGGAAAGGAAACAGAAGACAGGGAGGGGAAAATACTCCAGGAACTACTATCTTCACACACTGCTCCTCCCCAAAGCTTCATCCCATGGCCCCGTGGATCCAGACGTGGTGGAGGAAAGTTTTCCCACAGGGGCATCAGATGACGCAGCATCTGATCAAAAGACAGCCAGGCCTCGTACACAACTGCCTGTCCCCCACCCGACTTCTCCGTTCCTTCTGGACCAAACCCTAGATCACTGTGGGAAATGGAAAGGAAAGCAGTGCCCCAGGCTCTGGCTGGCAGGCAGGGGACCTACAGGGAGCATCGCCCTGAGGGTAGCAGCATATGGCAATGACGGATGTCCAGACGGCGGAAACCCTAGACTCCAGGGCGAAGGGAGAAACCATCTGGTGACATTTCCTGGCGTCAGGCTCTGGGGGACCACATCTGGACTGGTAATCTCATAGACGCACGTGTCTTCCTGGGGTCCACAGCAGGGCCCACTGCAGGCCCTGGAATGTGGGTTGAGAGAGGTGACACCTCTGAGAACCACAGGGGAAGCAGCCTTCCTGTTTCTTGGCCTGGGGCAGCCTCTAGAGAGAAGAGGCAAACGGAACTAGTGGTTGCCAGCTCTTCCGGGCCCATTTTCTGCCAGGCAGTGTGCCTTGCGTTTTCTGTGCATTGTATCGTTTCACTCTCATAACAAATCCACAAGGTTGGGAAATCCGCCTTTTGAAGCTGAGGAAGTTGAATCACAAGGAGGTTAAAATAAGTTGCCCGATTCATCCATCCCCTAAGTGGTAGAATCAGAGCCAATGAGAAAACAAATCTCAGACGGTGGAGTTGTCAGGCTTCAGCCCAACAGATTCTGCCCATTACTGCTCTGGTTTTCCGCTCTCTCGGTTTCCTTCACATGGGGATTCCCCAAAATGTCTGTAGGTTGGAAGTGGGAAGAAAAGCCACATGGCTAAAAGGCAGCATGAGTGAGCAAGCATCTGGGTGAATCTGTTGATTAGATGTCAAAGAACCCAAGCAGAGTGGGATTGCTTTGATCTTGATGACTACAGGCTAACCGAGACTCACTCCTTTGGTTCCTCAGAGGTGGTTACAACTGTTTGCACTCACTGTGGCTTCCTGAGAGGCTCCCACTCTGGCCCCCACTGTTTTAGGCCTCTTTAACACATGGATGGGAAGAATTACTCATTTCCTCTTTTTGTGTCAATGGCTTGGATTCCAAATGATTCCATAATATTTACCACTTTGTGTTGAAGTGTGTTGTCGCCAACCATTCCACCCAAGCGCCATTAGTATTCATTCTTGTTCCTTCAAGACCAAAGTCAGTCCAGCACGTAGTGGGTCTTTAGTATTTGAGAGGAAGAAGGAAAAGCAGAGTAACTTTTGCATTGTCCAGGCCCCAGAGATATAAGGGTTTGGTCCTAGAATGTGTTCTCACAAACAGACCGGAACCTAATCAGTCCCAAAAGCAGAAGCATCTCTGACTTGCCCTCTGGTGCTGGAGGATAAATCCTGACACTGTGTTGAAACAGGATGTCCCAGTCACGGAAGAGGAGGTCAAGGGTATGGTCATGTGAACACGGTCTGAGGCAGGACTTGGGGCCCAGGAGAGATGGGGGGCTGAACCGCAGATAAGTCAGGTTCATTTAAAGGGGCCTTCACCAGTGATGACGACAACAGAAAATCTCCACTGCTGCTCTTCTCCTGGGGCTTTCAAAGGACCCTCTGACGAAACCATTACCAGGAAAATTACTTCCCTTAAAATCTCTTCCTATCAGGCTCTGCCTCCCTTCGCCATCTGGTCCTTTCTACCACTCCCCCTCTAAGCCCCTTTCCTGCCCCACCAGACTGAGTGAAAACTTCCTGTGGAATCCCATTCTCACTGGGGCACGGCTCTGTAATTCTCGAATCTGGAGGCTCTCATCCTCCTCCTCTGCTGGAAGCTTCTCCTCAGCCAAGCCCCACCATGCAGGCCCTGTGGGCCTTGCAAGGTCCTTGAAAGGCCTTCGCTGGGGTGGCCTTGCCTCACGCTGGGTGGAAACCTCCTGCAGGGCTCACTGGAGCCAAATGGGGGTTGGAAGATAGTAGAAGGTCTTGCCACTAAATAGGGAAAGCAAGAGGGCCATGGTTGAGACTTGTGATGGGCCTACTTGAGACTTGTGATGTGTCCTTTCAGCAGTGCTGATCAGGTTCTAGAATGTTGTTAGTATAGCACTCTCTTGGCCTTTGTGATGAGTGCCACTGGCTGCGGTGGACTGGTCTAAAATTTCCTACGGAAAAATGCATTCCGAGTTCCCAAGCATGTCTTAGAAAAGAACTTTTGATTCTTTTGATTTTACAACCCGTTTCTCAAATTTCTCCCAAAGAGCTTACGATTTTTCTGTGTCATGATGCTGAGCTGGTTCTGGTTTCATGTTCATTATAAAACAACATCCAATGTCCAATCTCAGACTCTTGGAAATGAGTAATACTGGGAAAAGAAAGAGTTTTCCTGAAATCACCTTACCAGAAAAGAAACACAGAAACTGGACAAAAACTCACTCTGAACAAAAAAAACTCAGAACTTTTGGGCCTTGGACCAGATTCCTGTTTTGCATACTCAGGAGAAAGAAAGAGAAACATGGAATTGCAGTGTCTGTGCACCAGGTCCCAGGTCCCAGTGAAGCTACTTCTTCTGCCCCTTCCTGTCACATTCTTTTCAGGATATTATTATTAGATACTAATACAACCCTATGAACAAAGATTTTGAAAATAAGTCTTCTCTGAGGCTTTTGTCTTTGACACTTCCTGGTTGGATCTAAGTTACACATTTTCTTCTGAATGAAAGAGGTGTGATCACCAGTTTCCTTCAATGGACGGAACCCTGGCAAACTTGGCTTAAGATGTTGGTTAAGTTGTGAGGAAGGACTGGACTCAGTTTATACTTTCTGACAACGTGCTCCACACTCTTGTACCTATCACCACCTTGGATGTTACTAAATGAGCAGCAACAATAATCCCTGTCTTTCTTTTCTGGCTGTTTGGTTTCCTCCTGCTTGCTGACTTGGCAGGTGGCCTGAGCAATTCCATTGTTTGTCTGCAGCCTCTTGAAGCGGACTGGCCGTCTGCTTACCACTCTGACCTTTAGAAGGACAGGACTTTCAAAAATCAAGGGAAGACAAGCAGGACTGTACTGTTATTTTATTAATGAGCCAGTATTGTTGTCGGAATGAACATTATTAAAAGTCTACAAATAACAAATGCTGGAGAGGGTGTAGAGAAAAGGGAACCCTCCTACACTATTGGTGGGAATATAAACTGGTGCAGCCCCTATGGATAACAGTCTGGAGGTTCCTTAAAAGACTAAAAATAGAGTTGCCCTACGATCCAGCAATGCCACCCCTGGGCATACATCCAGACATATAATTCTAAACATAGGCACATATTATCAGTGTTCATAGCCCTATTTACAATGGCCAAGACATGGGAACAACCTAAATGCCCATCAACACATAAATGGATAAAGGAGATGTTTTATACGTGTGTGTGTGCGTGTGTGTGTGTGTATGAGGTAGACAATTGCTCAGCCATAAAAAGGAATGAAATAAAGCCCTTTGCAAAAACATGGATGGACTGAGAGCTCACACTAAGTGAGGTCAGAAAGACAAATACCATATGATGTCACTTCTATGTGAAATCTAAAATATGACACAAACGAACCTATCTGTAAGGCAGAAACAGACTCGCAGACACAGAGAGCAGGCCCGTGGTTGCCAAGGCCGAGGGAAGGGGAGGATGGATTGGGAGTTTGGGATCAGCAGATGCAAACTACTGAATACAAAACGGATAATAACACAGTCCTACTGTATATGTGTAACACAATGAACTATATTCAATATCCTGTGATAAACCATGATGGAAAAGAATATTAAAGAAGAATGTACATACATAACTGAATCACCTTGCCGTACAGCAGAAATTAATACTATTAAGTCAACTATAATTCAATAAAAGTAAAAAAAAAAAAATGCCAGTGTTGTTTCTCTCATATATCCTTTACATGGAAGGTTAGCTTTTCATCACCTAAGAGAATTTACAGGCAATGAATGCCCTCCCTTCTCATTTTTGCCTTAAGATCCCTACTTAAGTTTTGGAATAATGAAGCCTGAACACAGAAAATATAAATCAAATTAAGACAGAAAGCTCCAAACACCCAAACAGGCTGCTTATTGACTCTGCTAAGCTCTACTCCATACATATCCTTCTACTGGGGTTACAAAACTGTTAAGTGAAAATCAAAAGTTGAAGCTCATGGCTTCTATGAAAAGGAAGACCTATCTTTGATATTTTTTGTTTCCCTCCAGAGATCTCTTCAGTTACTATCATTGCAGAAATGACTTTGAATAAGAGCCAATAATTACCACAATGGACATTTAATATTTATCATGTTACATTCTTAATAACCTTTAATAGGCATTAATCATGTAAACTTATTAAAAATCACAGCAAATTTGTGAGGAACCATTTGCTAGGATGATTTATAAAACCACAGAGACTATCAAATTTCGACAAATCATTCCTTGAAGTGAAGGTAATTTAAAAAGGAATATAATCAAGACAAATTTGGTATATGAATGTGACTTCAATGGAATATTAATGCAAGTTCCTTGATGGTATTTGTTAAGTCATGGAAAAAATAACTTTAGGTTTTGATTATTAATGATAAAGTAAGTTTACTCAAATAGTCATAATTCTGAAAGGCTAGGAAAGTCTCAACGGATCTGTGGTCTGTGCTACTGAAGTCAGAAGAGCATTCTCTATGGGTGTGAATTTTGTTTTGTTTCTTTGACGTCCACCTACACGGTAGGACAGTGATTGAATTCAATGAAAGGGTGGAATAAATGCAAGTTCACACACAAGAACTGTTGGATCATATACTAGGAAATTTAAATTTATACTTTGTCTAATTTGCAAGCTTTGTTGATTAAGAAAAACCCTTGCTATTCTTTTTCACTTTGAATGCCACCCTCCTGCCTTCCTGTGCCCCCCTAGGCCAAGGACTTTCAACTGTAGGAGTGTTCCATGATGAATAGGTATAGTTATATAGAGTTGTATGTATAGAGCTATCTAATATTCTTATTATGGGAAAAGTTCCCACCCACACCTGGAGCTAAATAAATAAATAAAATACTTAGGAGTAAACCTGAACAAGGAGGTGAAAGACTTATATGCTGAGAGCTGTAAAAATTAATAAAGGAAATGGAATATGATTTAAAGAAAGTGATAGATACCCCATGCTCTTGGATTGGAAGAATGAATCTTGTTAAAATGCCCACACTTCCCATACTACTACAGATTTAATGCAATCTCTATCAAATTACCCATGACATTTTTCACAGAATTAGGGCAAATAATCCTAAAATTTATATGGAACCATAGAAGACCCAGAACTGCCAAAGAACAAAGCAAGAGGCATAACCCTCCCAAACTTCAGACAATACTACAAAGCTACAATAACCAAACAGTGTGAAAAAAAACCCCAAACACAGTGTGGTACAGGCACAAAAGCAGACATTTGGATAAATGGAACAGCACGGAGAACCCAGAAGTAAACCCAGACACCTACAGTCAATCAGTTTTCAACAAACGAGGCAAGAATATACAATAAAGACATTTTCTTCAGCAAGCAGTGTTAGGAAAGTTGGACAGCTGCATGTAAATCAGTGAAGTTTGAGCACACCCTCACACCATACACAAAAATAAACTCAAAATGGCTAAAAGACTTAGAAGACATGACTCCACAAAACTCTAAGAAAGAAACATAGGCAAAACTTTCTCTGACATAAGCTGCACCAATGTTTTCTTTGGTCAGTCTCCCAAGGCAAAAGAAAGAAAAGCAAATACAAACAAATGGGACCTAATCAAACTTATAAGCTCTTTCACAGGAAAGGAAATCATTAGCAAAATGAAAAGAAAATCAATGAATTGGGAGAAAATATCTGCAAACAATGTTACTGACAAGGGCTTAATTCAAAAATGTATTAACAGTTCATACAACTCAACAACAAAAAAATCAAATAACCCAATTGAAAAATGGGCAGTTCTATTTCCAGTTTTTTAAGGAATCTCCACACTGTTCTCCATAGTGGCTGTACTAGTTTGCAGTCCCACCAATAGTGTAAGAGGGTTCCATTTTCTCCACACCCTCTCCAGCATTTATTGCTTGTAGACTTTTGGATCGCAGCCGATCCAGCAATCCCACTGCTGGGCATACACATTGAGGAAACCAGAAGGGAAAGAGACATGTGTACCCCAATGTTCATCGCAGCACTGTTTATAATAGCCAGGACATGGAAGCAACCTAGATGTCCATCAGCAGATGAATGGATAAGAAAGCTGTGGTACATATACACAATGGAGTATTACTCAGCCATTAAAAAGAATACATTTGAATCAGTTCTAATGAGGTGGATGAAACTGGAGCCTATTATACAGAGTGAAGTAAGCCAGAAAGAAAGTATACTAATGTATATATATGAAATTTAGAAAGATGGTAACAATAACCCTGTATACGAGACAGCAAAAGAGACACTGATGTATAGAACAGTCTTTTGGACTCTGTGGGACAGGGAGAGGGCGGGATGATTTGGAAGAATGGCATTGAAATATGTATAATATCATATATGAAATGAGTCGCCAGTCCAGGTTCAATGCACGATACTGGATGCTTGGGGCTGGTGCACTGGGATGACCCAGAGGGATGGTATGGGGAGGGAGGAGGGAGGAGGGAGGAGGGTTCAGGATGGGGAACACAAGTATTCCTGTGGCAGATTCATTTTGATATATGGCAAAACCAATACAATATTGTAAAGTTAAACAAAATAGAATTAAAAAAAGAAAAAAGAAAAATGGGCAGAAGACCTAAATATACATTTCTCCAAAGAAGACATACAGATGGCCAATAATCACATGAAAAGATGCTTAACGTTGTTAATTATTAGAGAAATGCAAATCAAAACTACAAAGAGGTATTACTTCATAGCAGTCATAATGGCCATCATTAAAAAAATCTACACATAACAAACGCTGGTGAGACCGTGAAGGAAAGGGAATCCTCCTACACTGTTGCTGGGGATGTAAATTGTTGAAACCACTATGAAGAACAGTATTGAGGTTCCTCAAAAACCTAAAAATAAAGTTATCATATGATAACTCCTGGGCATATATCCAGCCAAAACTAATTCAAAAAGGTACATGCACCCCTACATTCACAGCAGCACTATTGACAAAGGCCAAGACACAGAAACAACCTAAATGTCCATCAACAGATGAATGGACAGAGAAGATGAGATGATGCGCGTGCGCGCGCGCGCGCACACACACACACACACACACACACACACACACACTGGAATTCTACTCAGTCATACAAAAGAGTGAAAAAGTGCCATCTGCAGCAACATGGACAGACAGACCTAGAGATTATACTAAATGAAGTCAGTAAATACAAATACCGTATGGTATCACTTACATGCAGAGTCTAAAATGTGACACAAAGGATCGATTATACGAAGCAGAAACAGACTCAAAGATGGAGAACAGATTCGTGCTTCCCAAGGAGGGGTGGGAGGTGACGGAGGGAGAGACGGGGAGTTTGGGGAAAGCAGATGCAAACTAGTAGATGTAAATTGGATAAAAAACAAGGTCCTACAGTATAGCACAAGGAACTATGTTCCATATCGTGTGACAAACGGTAATGGGAAAAAATACGAAAAAGAATGTGTGAATGTGTATATATATACATATAACTGAATCACTTATTTATAAGTAGAACTTATTTTATAAGTAGAACTTATTTTATAAGTAGAACTTATTACAACATTGTAAACCAACTACACTGCGATCAAATATTTTAAAATGTCAATAGTTTCTTTTTTTCTTGTAACTATTTATTATCACACGTAATACATGTAAGGTTGCCAGATAAAATGAAGCTATCTAGTTAAATCTGAATTTCAGATAAATAATGAAGAATTTTGTCCCATGCAATCTTTGGGACACACATTAAAAAATTACTCATTGTTATCTGAAATTCAAATTTAACTGGGCATTCTCTACTTTTATTTGCTAAATCTGGCAACCCTATGTTCATGCTTTATATAAATGCAAAAACAAAGAAACATAATCACCAGGATTCTCACATTCTTGATTCTTTTCCTAATCCCTTAATATAATTGGAACTAATTTGGATGCTTCCCAACCAAATTATTATAAATTAAAATATTTTTTAAATTATGGACTTTCAACAAGTAATATCAGCATCTTTAACCCCCTTTGGCTTTTCCTTCTTCTGGAGTCATCTTGTTAAGAAAATGAAGATGGATGAATGCTGGAGTAAAGCCAGAAATATCACTGGTCAGACTGTTAAGAATCTGCTAAAATATTGACAAAGAAAACTCAGGCTACAGATAACATATCATTTCATCTTTGGCAGCCAGAGAATGGCAAGGGCAGCGCTCACTACTCAAAGATGTGTGTTGCTGTGCGTCTCCATCCTTCTATCCATCTGATTATAACTGACAGAATAAATGAAAAACACACCACAGCCCCCACATCTGAGCAAATTTCCCTCACATCCTTCTTTTTGTTGTTGTTTGATACACACTTGTTGTTACCTATGCATTTTGCTAACATAATATGGGAGAATGGCCATCAACTTGCCACAGGATTTTTAAGCTGTTTCTGACACCAGGACTCTCATATGAGTGGTGGATTGTGCGTGTGTATGTATTTGCACGTGTGGGTACGAGTGGAAGTAGGTGAGCGGGAGTGCACGTGTGGGCCTGAGGCATGTATGGAGTGGCAAGCAGAGAACGCTTGAAGGGTAAGGATGGCCCTAAGACACAAGACCTAATGAGGAGGGAGCACCTCTCCCGGGCTTTCTGGGTAGTGCCTAGACACATCAAGATAATACAGACACTAATTTAAACACTATTTTAATGAAGTGTGCAACTGCTTTTGAAGAAGGAGTGAATAGTGGTCAAGGAGTAGACATCTAGGGAAGGGGCCACTCTTGTCCTCTGCCCTCCCCCAAGGATGCGTCAAGGGTGAGAATGTGTCAAGGGAATACCCTTGTCTGTATTCTGCAGCAGTGTGTGTGAATATGTGTATTTGCAAGTGTGAGATCCGGGTGCTGGGAGAAGTTTTCCTGGGACAAGTAGAAAGGTTGAGGGCCTGACTCCATAGGGCTGCGGTCTCTCTCTGGCCCTGTTGACTCCCCTGGACTTTCCATTCCTACTTGAAGTGTTCACTTTGCCCTGAGCCTTGGGAATACTATCCCATTGATTCTCTTCTGGCCCATATCTTACTATTAATAAAAGGAGCCCTTTTCTGCTTTCTGTGTCGTGTCATATCTGAAGAATAATCAGATGGCCGTGAACTCTCCTTCAAAGTACCACTGGTGTAGAACATTCTTAGAACCTATGACTTGACCATTGAGCTCTTGTTTTCCACCTGCTGGACAACGTCAAGGTTGTCCCTGATTAAAGAGATGCTCTTTCTGTCTAGGCAGGTATCCCAAAGAATATTCCTTCTGGGTGGATCGCCTCAACTCCTCATATCGGTCAGGGTCAGGAGAATGCCAGGCACCAAACAAGTTGTTGGAGAGAAAACAAGGGAAATTTCAGTACTTCCCCTCAAGGAGCTCACGTGGTAACAAAATCAGAAAAGAAACCATTATAAAGTGAGAAGCCTATGGGAGACTATGGCCACAGAAATGGAAGGTGTGGGTGGGTGTGTGTGGTGTGATGTGGAAATCATTTCAGGTATGTTGGAAGACACAGCATTTAAACTGAGCCTTGAAGATCCTTAAGAGTAAGCTCAACAGGGAAATTATTCCAGAAGCAGCATGGACAACACAGAGATGGGGTGACGGCTGCACCCTTGGAGAGACACAGGGCACTGTGTCTGTATTTTGGAGCAGAGTGTGTGAATATGTGTATTTGCATGTGTGGGTGTGAGTGCACAGAACATAAACAGAACTCTGCAGATGAGATGGGGCCAGTCATGAACAGCTTAGTGAGCTTTGCTAACAGGCTGGGTGTATACTCAGAAGCATGGCAAGACCCTGAAGAGTTTCAGGAGTGTTGTGACTGGGGGGCTTCCCAGATGCTGCAAGTGGTAAAGAACCCACCTGCCTGTGCAGGAGATGTAAGAGATGGGGGTTTAATCTCTGGGTCAGGAAGAGCCCCTGGAGGAGGGCATGGCAACTCACTCCAGTAGTCTTGCCTGGAGAACCCCCAAGAACAGGGGAGCCTGGTGGGCTACAGTCCAAGGGGTCACAAAGAGTCGGACATGACTGAAGTGACCCAGCACACACGTAGCACACTGTAACTGGACTTAACCTTCAGAAAGATTCTGTTGACAACAGCAAAGGTAAGTGGCCATAGGAGGCATAAACAGAAGTAAGACAATAAGTCTGAGGAATCGAGAAAAGAACTAAGGTAATGGTGATGGAAGCAGATACAGACACGTGTGTCAACAGAACTTAGGAGTAAATGGTGGGGTGCGATCGTGCTGGGGGAATGGCATGACAGTTTCTGGTTTGTGTCATTGGATGGATGGTGATGTCACTCGTTAAGCAAGAGAAAACAGGAGGAGGGACAGACTCTAAGTTTTGCTATTCTGAGTCTGAGGCTTAAATGACATTCAGATGCCTCGAACTCAGAAGAGAGGTTAGCTATACTGATAGGTTTAAAAATCCTCAGTGTTTCAATGTTATATTTAAAGAAACTTCAGGATGCATCTGGGGTGTTTAGGAGTTTCTGTAATAGGTAGGAACAGGTTTCAGTACATTATTTCAATACTAGCTTAGGTAGCCCTTTACAGATATTCATACCCATTTTTTATAGAAAATTAAAGATTTTAAGTATCTCACACAAGAGAAGACTCTACACATGGACATCACCAGATGGTCAACACCGAAATCAGATTGATTATATTCTTTGCAGCCAAAGATGGAGAAGCTCTATACAGTCAGCAAAAACAAGACCAGAAGCTGACTGTGGCTTAGATCATGAACTCCTTATTGCCAAATTCAGACTTAAGTTGAAGAAAGTAGGGAAAAACACTAGACCATTCAGGTATAACGTAAATCAAATCCCTAACAATTATACAGTGGAAGTGAGAAATAGATTTAAGGGACTAGATCTGATAGATAGAGTGCCTGATGAATTATGGACGGGGGTTTGTGACATTGTACAGGAGACAGGGAACAAGACCATCCCCACAGAAAAGAAGTAAGCCAGAAGGAAAAACACCAATACAGTATACTAACGCATATATATGGAATTTAGAAAGAGGGTAACAATAACCCTGTGTACAAGACAGCAAAAGAGACACTGATGTATAGAACAGTTTTATGGACTCTGTGGGAGAGGGAGAGGGTGGGAAGATTTGGGAGAATGGCATTGAAACATGTAAAATATCATGTATGAAATGAGATGCCAGTCCAGGTTCAATGCACGATACTGGATGCTTGGGGCTAGTGCACTGGGACGACCCAGAGGGATGGTATGGGGACGGAGGAGGGAGGAGGGTTCAGGATGGGGAACACATGTATACCTGTGGTGGATTCATTTTGATACTTGGCAAAACTAATACAATTATGTAAAGTTTAAAAAAAAAAAAAAGAAAAGAAATGCAAAAAAGCAAAATGGCTGTCTGAGGAGGCCTTACAAATAGCTGAGAAAAGAAGTGAAAGGCAAAGGAGAAAAGGAAAGATATACCCATCTGAATGTGAGTTTCAAAGAATAGCAAGGAGATTTAAGAAAGCCTTCCTCAATGATTGGTGCAAAGAAATAGAGGAAAACAATAGAATGGGAAAGACTAGAGATCTCTTCAAGAAAATTAGAGATACCAAGGGAACATTTCATGCAAAGATGGGCTCAGTAAAGGACAGAAATGATATGAACCTAAGAAGAGGTGGCAAGAATACACAGAAGAACTGTATAAAAAAGATCTTCACATCCCAGATAATCATGATGGTGTGATCACCCACCGAGAGCCAGACATCTGGGAATGTGAAGTCAAGTGGGCACAAAGCTAGTGGAGGTGATGGAATTCCAGTTGAGCTATTTCAAATCCTGGAAGATGATGCTGTGAAAGTGCTGCACTCAATATGTCAGGAAATCTGGAAAACTCAGCAGTGGCCACAGGACTGGAAAAGGTCAGTTTTCATTCCAATCCCAAAGAAAGGCAATGCCAAGGAATGCTCAAACTACCGGACAATTGCACTCATCTCACACACTAGCAAAATAATGCTCAAAATTCTCCAAGCCAGGCTTCAACAATATGTGAACTGTGAACTTCCAGATGTTCAAGCTGGTTTTAGAAAAGGCAGAGGAACCAGAGATTAAGTTGCCAACATCTGCTGGATCATTAAAAACCAAGAGAGTTCCAGAAAAACATCTATTTCTGCTTTATTGACTGTGCCAAAGCCTTTGACTGTGGATCACAATAAACTGTGGAAAATCCTGAAAGAGATGGGAATACCAGACCACCTGACCTGCCTCTTGAGAAATCTGTATGCAGGCCAAGAAGCAGCAGTTAGAACTGGACATGGAACAACAGACTGGTTCCAAATAGGAAAAGGAGTATGTCAAGGCTGTATATTATCACCCTACTTATTTAATTTATATGCAGAATACATCATGAGAATCACTGGGCTGGATGAAGCAGAAACTGGAATCAAGTTTGCTGGGAGAAAAGTCAATAACCTAAGATATGCAGATGACACCACCCTTATGGCAGAAAGTGAAGAAGAACTAAAGGGCCTCTTGATTAAAATGAAAAAGGAGAATGAAAAAGTTGGCTTAAAGCTCAACATTCAGAAAGCAAAGATCATGGCATCCAGTCCCAGCACTTCATGGCAAGTAGATGGGGAAACAGTGGAAACAGTGGCAGACTTTATTTTTAGGGGCTCCAAAATCACTGCAGATGGTGGCTGAAGCCATGAAATTAAAAGATGCTTACTCCTTGGAAGAAAAGTTATGACCAACCTAGACAGCATATTATAAAGCAGAGACATTACTTTGCCAACAAAGGTCTGTCTAGTCAAGGCTGTGGTTTTTCCAGTAGTCACGTATGGATGTAAGAGTTGGACTATAAAGAAAGCTGAGCACTGAAGAACTGGTGATTTTGAATTGTGGTGTTGGAAAAGATTCTTGAGCGTCCCTTGGACTGCAAGGAGATCCAACCAGCCCATCCTAAAGGAAATCAGTCCTGAATGTTCATTGGAAGGACTGCTGTTGAAGGTGAAACTCCAATACTTTGGCCACTTGATGCGAAGAGCTGACTCATTGGAAAAGACCCTGATTCTGGGAAAGATTGAAGGCAAGAGGAAAAGGGGACAACAGAGGATGAGATGGCTGGATGGAATTACCGACTCAAGGGACATGAGTTTGAGTCAAGTCTGGGCGTTGGTGATGGACAGGGAGGCCTGGTGTGCTGCAGTCCATGGGGCTGCGAAGAGTCAGACGTGACTCAGCCACTGAACTCAAGTATCTCACGGTGGTTACAACAATTCCAAAAGATGAGAAAGGCACCATCCATCTAATATGACAGAGGAGGAAGCTGAGGCTCAGATTGAATGCCTTTCCTGAGGTCACTCAGCTAGTCAATTGACGGGTCTCCTGCCTGTGAATCCAGGACTCTTTCTGAGCTCCCCACGGCCTCTCCCATTGAAGAGAAGGCCAGCACCGCTCACCACATCCTGCTTCCTGCAGCAGGCAAATGTGGATTTCTTAAGAGCCTTAAAACCCAAAGGTACAATAGCCACACGAAGATTATACCACAGTGCTCTTGGCACACACGTCACCATCCTAGAAGTCCTTATTTTGTTGCTAAATGTACTCTTTGTACATGCTTATTGGGTGGAATACAGTATAAAAAGAATGTGGTTACATAAAGAACCAGCAACTCCAGTTTCTCTGGGTCCTTGCTAATCTCTTTCTTTCAGTGCCATGGAAAGTGGAATCTCAGGGCTGGCACAGGGTTGAGATAAAGCTATGCTGTCTTCCGCAACATGCCACTCCCACAGCTCTGCTGGTGAGGTTGTGCCCACAGGAAATGGGTTGTACAGAAGTATGAAAACAGCATGTGGGTGCCTGGTGAATTCCCGATCCCATTTTCTCCACTGGGAAACTGGTTCATACCAGCTCTGAGTCCTCAGGGAGTCTCTTTACATCTGCCTCCCATCCCTTCTGGGCTCAGCTGATTGGACTTCCTTGGGCTCTGCCGCCCTCTCCATGCCTGGACGTCCTGGAGTGATGCTTTGGCTTGAATAGACTGCTTTTCAGTGACTGTTCACCTGAGCTCTCTAACCTTGGGTAAATCATGCCTCACCTGGGCATCCTTCCCAGATGCCCAGAAACTCTGTCAGGCTGGCAACCCTGGTTTCAACAATATTAATAACAGGCAGGTGAAACAATCCGGTGAGCTCAGGAAGAAAGCTGACCTCAGTTCCATGACAGAATTTTGTTGGTTTCCCTAAGTTCTCACATGTAGTCAGATTATGAAATGATACTTTTCATTCTCAGCCACAGTTTACTAACTCATTTCCCTATTACTGAACATTTTGGTTATTTGTAAATGTCTTCTTATAGATAATATACCAATACATGTGTCCATTATGTCTTTATCCTGTTGAATTATTATTAATAATATATCTAATTTGGTATACATGTCAGGAACCTGGGAATTCTTCAGCATTTTCTCACTAAGATTCTTTCCAACATCAAATCCACTAATATCCTCTATTCTCTTTCTCAGTTGTTTTGTTCCATGACTGTAATTCAATTCCTTATTTTTCCTCAGGACTACTGTAACAGAATGCTCAGGTCTTTTCTCCTTAAAGAGATTCCTAACATCTAAAAAGACTTAAAAGTCACCACTTCAGAAATGATCAGTCTTGGTAATAGAGCAAATCCATAACTAAACCACAAGGCGAACTCAGAACCAAAGACCTGTGGTTGGCTGGTCTTCAAAAAACAGCAAATAGTTATTTTTTTCTCCCCCGGAGCTTGCCTTCCTGGACAGTGTCATAGGCCTAAGTCTAAGTGCTTAAGTACTTGTGAATATTTTCTGGTTTGGTTTTGTGGTTTTATTACTTCTGCATGTCACCACAAGAATGGTTTTAGAAATATTCAAATTGTGGGTGCTGGAGAAGACACTTGAGAGTCCTTGAACTTCAAGGAGATCAAACCAGTCAATCCTAAAGGAAATCAACCCTGACTACTCATTGGAAGGAGTGATGCTGAAGCTGAATCTCCAATTCTTTGGCCACCTGATGTGAAGAACTGACTCCTTAGAAAAGACCTTGATGCTGGGAAAGATGGAAGGCAAAAGGAGAAGGGGGTGACAGAGGATGAGATGGTTAGATGGCATCATCAACTCAATGGACATGAATTTGAGCAAACTCCAGGAAATAGTGAAGGATAGGGAAGCCTGGCATGCTGTATTCCATGCAGTCACAGAGAGTTGACATGACTTAGTGATTGAACAAGTGCATAAATAATTTTTAAAAAGGAAATATAGCTACATTTATATAACAAGCTTTGTGACACAAGACAGGCACACTCAACATTGTCACAATAAAGAATCTTAGAATAAAATGCATAGAAATGAAGAAGCTAATCCAGTTAAAAACACTTCAGCATCTTACTTCAGAAGCATGAGCCCCTGAATATGTGCAAACTGTAGAAGAGGTAAAGTCCTGAGGAGTGAGTGAGTTAGTTGGAGTCTCTATATGTTACTTGGAAAGTAATTCAGTCAAATTGAATATTTCAACTCTTTTTGATTAGTAAATCGTGTGAAGAAACACTCACGTGCTAAGGCATATTCTGGGATGACGATAATTTGTCTGCATGTTAACAGATACCATTATTAGAGGAAGTGGATGACTGTTGAAAGGGGCTGAGCTAGGGTTGAACACAACTTTTTCAAAGAAGTTGTGTCAAATCCCAGGTACCTACACTCGGTATTCACAAGGCCACTGTGGTTAGAGGCTGTATCTGTTTTTAAGAGTATAACAACATTAGATGGGCCTCCCTGGTGGCTCAGTGATAAAGAACCCATATGCAAATATTGGAGACACAGGTTCGATTCCTGGGTCAGGAAGATCCCCTAGAGAAAGAAATGGCAACCCACTCCAATATTCTTGCCTGAGAAATCCCATGGACAGAGGAACCTGGTAGACTACAGTCCATGGGGCCACAAAGAGTCGGACATGACTTAGTGACTAAACAACAGCAACATTAGATAGATGCTATAAGATTTTTAGCACAGTAGCATAGCTGATAAAGGAACCTATAATTAATATCTCTCAAAAAATATATTAACGGCTGAATTTAAATGGTCACTACTTCTAACAACCTAACGGTGTTGAGGTGATGTATGATCACTTGAGAAGTACTTTATATTATTCTAAAGGAAGATGTTACAATTTTCTAAAAATCTCACTTCAAATCCATGTTTCTACAATACATTCTATTAGAGAAACATAAAAATAACAAGCAATACAGAGTTCAAATGAAACAAAACTGTAAAACAAATAAATAAACCATGTGTACTTTCTATGATTGGATAAAATATAACAGAAAATTCAGTGTCAAATAGGTACTCAACTCATCTTCAATACTGTTCAGGAACATAAGTATTCTCAACACAAATACAATAAAATCTATAAATACAGACTGTTAGTGTAATGTAAAGAGACTTGTATAAAATATTACTCCTTTGCAACTAATTATGAGAGAAAATAGGGAAATGTAAGTCCACGAGGGCTGGTAACTGTTGATACTGCCTTTTTTGATATTTAATTCTATTTGCTGAATGGCACTGAGCTTTTGATATCATACTGAAAATAGATTTTCCCCTTGATAAGAAAAATCTTCCCAAATAAATAAAACATAACCTCATTTTAAAAGAAAAAAAATCTCTAAAAAACAGTAAATTGCATGTAAATCAGTGAGTTTGTATATGTGTATGGTTAGAACATGCCCAACACAGAAGTAAACTCAAATGCCTTAAAGACTTAAACAGAAGACATGACCCCATACAACTCTTGGACGAGAACACAGGCAAAACCTTCTCTGACATAAATTGTACCAATGTTTTCTTTGCTTAGTCTCCCAAGGCAAAAGAAATAAAAGCAAAAATAAACAAATAGGACCTAATCAAGCGTTTGCACAGCAAAGTAAGCCATCAGTTCAGTTCAGTCGCTCAGTCGTATCTGACTCTTTGCAACCCCATGAATCGCAGCACGCCAGGCCTTCCTGTCCATCACCAACTCCCGGAGTTCACTCAGACTCACGTCCATCGAGTCAGTGATGCCATCCAGCCATCTCATCCTCTGTCGTCCCCTTCTCCTCCTGCCCCCAATCCCTCCCAGCATCAGAGTCTTTTCCAAGGAGTCAACTCTTCGCATGAGGTGGCCAAAGTACTGGAGTTTCAGCTTTAGCCAACATGAAAATACAACCTACAGAATGGGAGAAAATATTTGCAAACTATACAGCTGACAAGGGCTTAATTTCCAAAATATACAAAGAGCTCAGCTTAACAACAACAAAACAAACATCACAAGCAAGAAATAGGCATAAGACCTAAATAGTCACTTCTCCAAAGAAGACATACAGAATGGTCAATAGGCACATAAAGAGATGCTCCACACTGCTAATTATTAGAGAAGTGCCCATCAGAACTATAACGAGGTATCACTTCACACCAGTGAGAATGGTTATCATCAAGAAGTCTTCAAAAATAAATGCTGGAGAGGGTGTGGAGTAAAGAGAAGCCTCCTACACTGTTGGTGGGAATGTCAGCTGGTACAGCAGCCACTTTGGAGAACCATCCGGAGGTTTCTTAAAGAACTAAAAACAGAGCTACCATATGATCTAGCAATTCCATTCCTGGACATATATCCAGGAAAAAACCCTCTAATTTGAAAAGATACATGCACCCCAATATTCATGGCAGCATTATTTGCAATAGTGAAACATGGAAGCAACTTAAGTGTCCACTGACAGATACAGGGATAAACAGGATGTGGGGTGTGTGTGTGTGTGTGTGTGTGTGTGTATAATATACACATATATATAACTCATCCATAAAACACAATGGAATATTACTCATCCATTAAAAGGAATGAAATAAGGCTATTTGCAGTAACATGGATGGACCTAGAGATTATCATACTCAGTGAAGTCAGATAAACACAAATACCATATGGTATCATTTATATGTGGAATCTAAAAAAAATTATACAAATGAACTTATTTACAAAACAGAAATAGACTCACAGATAGAACATATGAGTAACAAAGGGGAAAGGGCAGGAGGGATAGATTAGGAGTTTGGGATTAACAGATAGAGACTATTATATATAAAATAAATAACTACAAGGACCTACTATATAGCAGTATGTGTATGTGTTTAATTATATATATAAATATATATAATATACATATACATAATATACATATTATATATATATTCACTGAATCACTTCGCTGCTGCTGCTGCTAAGTAGCTTCAGTCGTGTTTGACTCTGTGCGACCCCACAGATGGCAGCCCACCAGGCTCCACTGTCCCTGGTATTCTCCAGGCAAGAACACTGAAGTGGGTTGCCATTTCCTTCTCCAATGCGTGAAAGTGAAAAGTGAAAGTAAAGTCGCTCAGTCGTGTCAGACTCTTAGCGACCCCATGGACTGTAGCCCCCCAGGCTCCTCTGTCCATGGGATTTTCCAGGCAAGAGTACTGGAGTGGGGGAACCACTTCGCTAAACACCTGAATAAGTCTGTCACTTAACACAGTGAAGGGAATCACATTTAGGAACTTCAGCCACAGGAAAACACCCCCATGTTCCAGGACTCCACTGATGAAGAAGAAGCAAAGACAAAAAAGTGGAGCGAGAGTGGTCTCCTGTGAAGCAGATATGAACTTGAACCATGGCTTGGCTGTGTGACTTTGCTTAGTTAAGGTGTTCTCAGGGCCCCTCACCTGATAAGTGCATCAGTGAGGGATGCTGTTTGGATTAAATTATCAAAACAACAGTCACTGAAACACAGAAGTCAGAGGAAGCAGCCCGGGGCTGGTCCAGGGATTCTGTCTTTCTGCCTTGCCACCCTTAGCTGGCCCTCTCTTCCTCAAGGTGCTAACTCGGCTCCTTGACCTCCAAAAATTAGAGGACGAAATGGCAACCCACTCCAGTAGTTTTGCCTGGAACGTCCCACGGACAGTGGAGCCTAGCAGCCTACAGCCCACGGGGTCACAAAGAGTTAGACATGCCTGAGCATGTGTGCGTGTGCACACACAAACACACACACGCCTCCGAACATGTTGCCTTTAAGAAAGAAAGGGGGAAGGCACAGGGGAAAAGGTTCAGGCTGTTGAATTTAAACAGGGTTTCTCAGGAAATATTAACCACTGCTTACATTCCACTGAATACAAGTATATCACATGGACACCCTGAGCTACGAGAAAGCATGAAAACAGCATGGCATAGCAGGGTCTCGCAAGAGCAACCGTGCTCCCTTGAGGACATAGAAAGAAGACAGCAGACACCTCTGACTTGTGTTCCTCAACCTTCTGGATTACTCTATAACTCAACTTTCTCCTGTGTTTCACCATTACTTCTATATTTTGACTTTACACATTGAATGACCAGGCAATATCACAATTTCAAATCATATCCCCTTTCCCATAAAGATTGGTGACTCAATGCTTCTTTGAGATTCTCCAAGTGAAGTGTGTTAGGGCAGTATCAAGGACCATTATGACCATGAAGCTTTTGTGTCAATTTTACATATTTTTCTCTTTTTTAAAAAATGGGTTTGTGTTAAATAATAAGAAAATAACTAATCACCAAGCAGGATGAACCACTGCTCAACTGTAGTGTTCACATCCAGCCTGGGCTGAGGTGACATGGCTCACAGACTCCAGTATGCTCCACTGACAGATTAGTGTGGAAGTGGATGGATTCCACCACCTCTTCCTTCTGTGCCAGCTGTGGGAAGGCACGAGCCCTGGTGAGAAAGTAGCTTTTTGTTGTTGTTTAGTCACTAAGTCGTGTCCAACTCTTATGAAACCCCATGGACAGTAGCCCCCCAGGCTCCTCTGTTCATGGGATTTCCCAAGCAAGAACACTGGAGTGGGTTGCTATTCCCTTCTCCAGGGGATCTTTCTGACCTAGAGATTGAACCCGTGTCTCCTGCACTGGCAGGCGGATTCTTTTCCGCTGAGCCACCTGGGACACAGAGAAAGTAGTTTAGGTACCATTATTACTCCTCATCCTTTCTGGTTCCCCCTTCCACCCTGACGCTCCATCTTTTAGCCTTGAATGAAGAAGGGGCCAGATCAGGCACCCCAGAAAATCTGAGGATGTTTTATTTTTTCATTTTTTTCTGAGGATGTTTTAGAAGGACAGAAAGTCAAAGGAGGCTTGAAGAGGGATCATGCCCAGGATCTCTGCAGAGTTGGAGAAGACTTGTCAGAAACCACAATGCTTGACTTCATAGTGACCTCTGCCTGAGAACCTGCAATAAAGGCAAAGCTCTTGTCTGAACCACAGTCATCCACCCCCTTCAAATTGTATCGTGTTATTTTTAGTTTAACCATAGTCTTTGAGGCGATGGTTTCCCGAAGTTATTTCTAGCTCTAACTAAGAGAGTTTAGGGTTGGAAAAGTCAGACCTCCTCTATCCTCACTGATTTTCTTTCAGATATCATTATGGGATTAACAGAGAATGCCTCTAAAAAGATTACACCTACGAGACAGAAGGCAACAAAAGGAAATCATGAATCACACCAGGGGCCTATTTGAGACACTCTCCTCCAGGAAATTTTAATTCTCATTTAGAATGCAGGAGTCTGAGTCCTGTATTCTATGGGAAAAAAAAAATCAGTTTTTAATATGAAGTTAATTAAACTGTGAAAACTGAAGAATCTATTTTCATACAAGGTCACCTCTGACTAGGTACTAACATCAAATAAGCCATTAGGAAAATATGTCCTGTTCACAGTTTGATGCTGAAGCCTGCGCATAGTCCACTGGAGGATCTGTTCTGAGCTCCTCATGTGTTCACTCACTCAAATTCATTCCATGAACATTCTTGAGTATCTACTCTTTAAGGGGACAATCCCTGATGCTGGTTTCTTCTGCAGCCCAGAGATGGAACATGGAAGCCCTCCAGGGCGTAATGTCCACTTTAGTTGCTAGAGTGGCTGAAGAACAGGGTGGTGGCTGGCATGGCCGGCCTGAGGTCACAATTGCCTCTGAGCAGATTCTAGGTCTCTTGATGAATGGGTTCAGTGAATCGTTGCCAGAGAGCTTCTTTCCAATGTCAATCCCAAATGAATGTGACATTGTGCCTTCTTTCTGTCTTTATGGCTGCTAGATTCCATGAAGCTCAAAGTGAGAAAATTGTAGAAAACCACTCTTTATCACAGCACCAAATTTTCACATTAAGCATCAACAATGTTTTCCTTTGTCAAGTGATGTACACGTCACTTCAAGAATGTTTGGTGCTCAAACTGACAAAGTCCTCCTTTTATTTCAGGAAAAATACAGCATGGAGAGGGTAGGGGTGTTTTTTTCCTTGGAAATGGCTTTGCTTATTATTTTCGAGTTGGTGGCATTATTGATTTATCCATCCATGACTTAAATATAACCATTTTGGCTTAATTATTTTAACTTTGGGAAATGAGCATCACATGATATAAGCTCATACCCAAACTGACTTAATTTATGAAAGTGGCTATAGAACAAAGATTGTCAAATGACAGCCATGGGCCAAATCTAGTCTGTTGCCTGTTTCTGCATAGCTTATAAGCCAAGACAGGTTTGCACTTCATAAAAATGAGCAGGACCTTCATTTAAGGATTGATATTGTGCTACCAAAGGATTATGAAGGAAGTAGGACTGGGCAGAGGGAGAAACTGAACTCTATTAATACTATCTTCTGCAAGGATGACTCTGAGGTTTTTTTGAGCTGGGATATGTTGCTGTGAATGTGAGCTGACCTCAGAAGGTGGTACAACTTTGAGCAGGACAGCTTTCTCAGCTAAGGCAATCCTTGAAGAGGGATGATGATGATTTCAAAATCCTCTTCTGTCAGCCCTCTTACCAGACTGGCCCATGGCCTTCCTCAAAAGTCAGCCCAGAACAGTTCTGATGCCTTTTTTCCAGCTCTGTCCTGAAGTTCCCTGGCTTCATAACCTGGGAAGGCTTCCCTGTCCTTCGCCCTCTCTCGGAGTTTGCTCAAACTCATGTTGATTGAGTCAATGATGTCATCTCTCCATGTCATCTCCTGAACCCATTCCCCTCCTGCTTTCAATCTTTCCCAGCATCAGGGTCTTTTCCAATAAGTCGGCTCTTGCCATCAGCTGGCCAAAGTACTGGAGCTTCAGCATCAGTTCTTCCAATGAATATTCAGGATTTATCTCCTTTAGGATTGACTGGTTTGATCTTCTTGCAGTCCAAGGGACTCTCAAGAGTCTCTTCCAGCACCACAGTTCAAAAGCATCAATTCTCCAGCACTCAGCCTTCTTTATGAAGTCCAACTTTCACATCCATATATGACTACTGGAAAAACCATAGCTTTGACTATATAAACCTTTGTCAGCAAAATAATGTCTCTGCTTTTTAACAGATTTTCTAGTTTTGTCATAGCTTTTCTTCCAAGGAGCAAGCATCTTTCAATTTCATGACTGCAGTCACCATACAGTCATTTTGGAACCCAAGAAAATAAAGTCTGTCACTGTTTCCATTTTTAAGCCATCAATTTACCGTGAAGTAATGGGATTGGATGCCATGATCTTAGTTTTTCAAATCTTGTGTTCTAAGCTGGCTTTTTCACTCTCTTCTTTCACCTTCATCAAGAGGCTTTTTAGTTCCTCTTCACTTTCTGTCATTAGGGTGGTGTCATCTGCGTATCTCAGGTTATAGATACTTCTCTTGGCAATCTTGATTCCAGCTTGTGCTTCATCCTGCTTGGCATTTCACATGATTGTATTCTGCATATAAGTTAAATAAGCAGGGTGACAATATATAGCCTTGACATACTCCTTTTCCAATTTTGAACCAGTCCATTTTTCAATGTCTGTTTCTAACTGTTGCTTCTTGACTTGCATACAGGTTTCTCAGGAGGTAGGTAAGGTGGTCTTGTATTTCCATCTCTAAGAATTTTCCACAGTTTGTTGTGATCCACACAGTCAAAGGCTTTAGTGTAGGCAATAAGCAGATGATTTTCTGGAATTCCCTTGCTTTTACTATGGCCCAACAGATGTTGGCAAGTTGTTCTCTGGTTTCTCTGCCTTTTCTAAATCCAGCTTGTACATCAGAAGTTCTTGGTTCACATACTGTTGAAGCCTAGCTTGAAGGATTTTGAGCCTTGTGAGCATGTGAAATGAGTGCAGTTGTGGAGTAATTTGAACATTCTTTGGCATTGTCCTTCTTTGGGATCGGAATGAAAACTGACCTTTTCCAGTCCTGTGGCCACTGCTGAGTTTTCCAAATTTGTTGGCATATTGAGTGCAGCAATTTCATAGCATCACCTTTTAGGATTTGAAATAGCTCAACTGGGATTCTATCACCTTGACTAGCTTTGTTTGCAGTGATGCTTCCTAAGGCCCACTTGACATCACACTTCAGGATGTCTGGCTCTAAATTAGTGGTCACACCATTGTGGTTATCTGGGTCATTAAGACCTTTTTTTGTACATATATACATATATATAAATATACATATATATAGAAGCATATATAAATATATATTTGTATATATAAGTAAGTCACTTTGCTATACAGTACAAACTAACACAACATTGTAAATCAACTATGCTTCAATAAGAAAAATCAAACTAATTTTAAAATGTGAAAAAGACCCAGCAATCCCATTGTTGGGCATATACACCAAGGAAACCAGAATTGAAAGAGATGAACATTGTACCCCAATGTTCATTGCAGCACTGTTTATAATAGCCAGGTCATGGAAGCAACCTAGATGTCCATCAGCAGATGAATGGATAAGAAAGCTGTGGTACATATACACAATGGAGTATTACTCAGCCATTAAAAAGAATACATTTGAATCAGTTCTAATGAGGTGGATGAAACTGGAGCCTATTATACAGAGTGAAGTAAGCCAGAAAGAAAAACACCAATATAGTATACTAATGCATATATATGGAATTTAGAAAGATGGTAACGATAACCCTGTATACGAGACAGCAAAAGAGACACAGATGTATAGAACAGTCTTTTGGACTCTATGGGAGAGGGAGAGGGTGGGATGATTTGGGAGAATGGCATTGAAACATGTATAATATCATATATGAAACAAATTGCCAGTCCAGGTTCGATGCATGATACAGGATGCTTGGGGCTGGTGCACTGGGATGACCCAGAGGGATGGTATGGGGAGGGAGGTGGGTGGGGGTGCAGGATGGGGAACACGTGTACACCTGTGGCAGATTCATGTTGATGTGTGGCAAAACCAATACAATATTGTAAAGTAATTAGCCTCCAATTAAAATAAATAAATTTATATTAAAAAATGTGAAAAAGAGAAGTGACTGTCAATCTCAGGAGTGGAAGGGTCAAAATGAGAACAGATCGTCTATGGGCCGAGTGTAGGCCCTCATGTGCTTCCTTGGTAGTGGCGAGTTCTCCACCCTCTGCAGGGGGCTGTGTTAATATCTAACCCTTAACCTACTGGGTAAGGTCATGTTGTAGCAGGAAGGGGAAGTCTGGGCTCCCTTTTAAAGCTGACCACCACTCTCTCCCCATTAACATTAAATCTCTTTGATTAACCCTATGATGTCTACCCTTAATCTTTTCTGCTAAGGTAAGCATCTTTTCTCATGCGTTGGCCACTTTTTCCTCTCCTACATAACTCACTTCAGAGTTCATCTCAGCTGGTAAGGTGGTCAAGGTCAAGGTTACTCCCACACTAATACTGGATTATCTGCCCTCACCTCCCAGCCTCCTGGAGTTTGTGCTGTAAATTTACAAAGATAGAGAGATGATGAGAGTCTCTCACCCTCAGGGATGGTGCTCTGTGTAATAAGTGATCAGTAAATATGGAACCACTACAACAAATACGATTTCACAGAAGGATGAATGACTCACCAACACATCATGAATAAAGTGATCCACAAAGGTGAACCAGAGATCATGGTTCACAACATTCTCTAACAACATCTAGTTATGTGTTGTGGTTGTTATTGATTTCTTTCATTTATTTTATCTTTTTAAAAATCTAGAGCACCCCCCTCACTGGAACATAGGTTTCAACATCAATTTCATCTAGAAAATTTTCTAGATGTGTACTATAGTTGCTTGTGCTTCTAGTTATTCTTTAGTAACAAAAATCTAACATTTCATAGTAGTTTCTGATTATTCTGTTTTTGTAGAAGAAATTACTGCATCTGGGTGGATAAAGAGTTAATAAAATAAAAAAAGAGGGTTGATTTGTATCTGTGTATATTTATGGCTCCTCTGTAAAGGAAATTACTCCTCTTGCAGTGATGTAAACCCTTAGCAGAAAATGAAGGGGAAATGAAGCCAATTTTCAGGAAAAGGTTCAGCAAGTTTAGTGCTTGAATTGAGACCAAGTATCATTTAAAAAACACAACTGTCTCAAACACTTAATAAAATGGGATCAAAATACATAGGAAAAAATACTGAATTATTATTTGCCCTAATTTGAAAATATTAAAAATCAATCAAAGTTTGATGCTTCAAAACACACAAAATAACATTTATCTCCAGGTTTCCCCTTATTTATAGTGATTATTTGTTGGATAATTAATCCTTTCCTTTAGAGGAAAAGCCCTTGAAGTCAGGAACTGTGTATTCTTTATTGTTTTTTTCCCTGCAATAAGAACAGTCCCTGGCACTCAGGGCTTAATAAGTGGAGAAATTTTTCGATATCACGTTCCTATCAGTGAGGGTATTGACCCCGAACTAAAGTTTTATTGTGATAATTTTGATGTATTCTCTTCACATTAAAACACACACATCGACTTCCCTGGTCCTTCAGTGGGTAAGACTCCGTGCTCTCAATGCCGGGTGCCCAGGTTTGATCCCTGGTCAGGGAACTAGATCCCATATGCCACAACTAAGAGTTTGAATGCTGCAGCAAAGATCAAAGATCCCACTGCAACTAAGACCTGGCACAGGTAGTAGGTAGGCAGGTAAATAAATAATTTTTAAAAACCCACAGACAGAAATGTAGTAAGGTATTCTTCTCTCTCCCTATAATGAATCCATTATTTCAAGTTTTTATAGATCCTGTGTTTCTCTTTGATCTCCAGCATCTCATGAAATCTATCCTCACAGAATTTTATATCAATGTTTTATACCTTACTGTTAGTCATTTGTTTTGCCTTCTGTGACTCAGTGAGAAGAGATAGCATTTTCATTTTTAACCTTGTTGCAGACGATAAAACCAAAGTTCCTTTTCCTAACAGGAGCAAACAAGAGTAGTAAGTAAACCTGGAGTGATTTTCGTATCATGCAGGTAACTGCTCCCTGTGTTTTTCCAAAAGGCTGTGTTTAGACCTTGGAACATCTATGCAAACAGTCAAAGGTAAGTAAGTTGCCTGAAGACAGGCTCGAAAAGTTAACTGATGGAAAAGTGAAAAGAAATTTTGGATACAGAGTTATAACTTTGAAAGAAACCTATCATTTACACTTATTATAAACCACATTGTAATATCCATCCACATTGTATCCATCAGAAACACTGGGCTGGTTGAAGCACAAGCTGGAATCAAGATTTCTGGGAGAAATAGCAATAACCTCAGTATGCAGATGACACCACCCCAATGGCAGAAAGTGAAGAACTAAAGAGCCTCTTGATAAAAGTGAAAGAGGAGAATGAAAAACTTGGCTTAAAGCTCAACATTCAGAAAACAAAGATATGGCATCTGGTCCCATCAGTTCAGTTCAGTTGCTCAGTCATTTCTGACTCTTTGCGACCCCATGAACTGCAGCATGCGAGGCCTCCCTGTCCACCACCAACTGCCAGAGTCCACCCAAACCCATGTCCATTGTGTCAGTGATGCCATCCAACCATCTCATCCTCTGTCATCCCCTTCTCCTCCTGCCCTCAATCTTTCCCAGCATCAGGGTCTTTTCCAATGAGTCAGTTCTTTGCATCAGGTGGCCAAAATATTGGAGTTTCAGTTTCAACATCAGTCCTTCCAATGAACACCCAGGACTGATATCCTTTAGGATGAACTGGTTGGATCTCCTTGCAGTCCAAGGGACTTTCAAGAGTCTTCTCCAACACCACATTTCCAAAGCATCAATTCTTCAGTGCTCAGCTTTCTTTATAGTCCAACTCTCACATCCATACATGACCACTGAAAAACCATAGCCTTGATTAGACAGACCTTTGTTCACAAAGTAATGCCTCTGCTTTTTAATATGCTGTCTGCTGCTGCTAAGTCGCTTCAGTCATGTCTGACTCTGTGTGACCCCATAGACAGCAGCCCATCAGGCTCCCTCGTCCCTGGGATTCTTGAGGCAAGAACACTGGAGTGGGTTGCCATTTCCTTTTCCAATGCATGAAAGTGAAAAGTGAAAGTGAAGTCACTAGGTTGGTCATAACTTTCCTTCCAAGGAGCAAGCATCTTTTAATTTCATGGCTGCAATCACCATCTGCAATGAATTTGGAGCCCAGAAAAATAAAATCTGACACTGTTTCCACTGTTTCCCCATCTATTTCCCATGAAGTGATGGGACCAGATGCCATGATCTTTGTTTTCTGAATGTTGAGCTTTAAGCCAACTTTTTCACTCTCCTCTTTCACTTTCATCAAGAGGCTCTTTAGTTCTTCTTCACTTTCTGCCATAAGGGTGGTGTCATCTGCATATCTGAGGCTATTGATATTTCTCCTGGCAATCTTGATTCCAGCTTGAGCTTCTTCCAGTCCAGCGTTTCTCATGATGTACTCTGCATATAAGTTAAATAAGCAGGGTGACAATATACAGCCTTGACGTACTCCTTTTCCTATTTGGAACCAGTCTGTTGTTCCATATCCAGTTCTAACTGTTGCTTCCTGACCTGCATACAGGTTTCTCAAGATGAAAGTGAAAGAGGAGAATGAAAAAGTTGGCTTAAAGCTCAGCATTCAGAAAAGAAGATGATGGCATCCGGTCCCATCACTTCATGGGAAATAGATGGGGAAACAGTGGGAACAGTATCAGACTTTATCTTTTGGGGCTCCAAAATCACTGCAGATGGTGATTGCAGCCATGAAATTAAAAGACGCTTACTCCTTGGAAGGAAAGTTATGACCAACCTAGATAGCATATTCAAAAGCAGAGAAATTACTTTGCCAACAAAGATCTGTCTAGTCAAGGCCATGGTTTTTCCAGTAGTCATGTATGGATGCAAGAGTTGGATTATAAAGAAAGCGAGCACCGAAGAATTGATGCTTTTGAACTGTGGTGTTGGAGAAGACTCTTGAGAGTCCCTCGGACTGCAAGGGGATCCAACCAGTCCATCTTAAAGGAGATCAGTTCTGAATGTTCCTTGGAAGGACTAATGTTGAAGCTGAAACTCCAATACTTTGGCTACCTGATGCGAAGAGCTGACTCATTTGAAAAGACCCTGATATGGGAAAGACTGAAGGCAGGAGGAGAAGGGGACGATAGAGAATGAGATGGTTGGATGGCATCACCAACTCAGTTGAGATGAGTTTGAGTAAACTCCGGGAGTTGGTGATGGACAGGGAAGCCTGGCATGCTGCAGTCCATTGGTTGCAGAGTCAGATACTACTGAGTGACTGAACTGAACTGATTATCCATCTTAATATTCACAAGTGTCTTAATCCAACCAATGGGCCCTTATTATTTTGTGTTAAGAGGAACACATCTGAGTTTACAGTTATGTGACTTTTGACTGACCACACATACAATAAATTAAAAAATCAGGGGAGACTTCCCTAGCAGCCATTAAGACTCTACTTCCATTGCAAAGTCTAATCCCTGGTCAGAAAACTAAGATCCCACGTGCTATGTGGCGTGGCCAAACAATACATAAAATTTTAAGAAAAGTTTAGTGTTTCAGCTTCAGCTTTAGATGTTTCACTTCAAAGCTCATGGTTTTAATTATTACACAATCTCCCATTAAGAAACTTTGGTGCTAATTAAAAATCTGGCCTAAAAGTCAATTCTTACAATAGGCTGTAATTCACAGCACTTTTCTGAAATGACTTTCATACAGAAATGTGTGCTGACAGCCATGCCTCAGCTCAAGAAGCTATGCTTGAATCATTAGTTACTCTGTCATGTCCAACTCTTTGCAACCCCACGGACTGTAATCCACCAGGCTCCTCTGTCCATGGGATTTCCTAGGCAAGAACACTGAAGTGGGTAACTATTCCCTTCTCCAGGGGATCTTCCCAACCCAGGGATCAAACCCGTCTCCTGCATTCCAGGCAGATTCCTTACCATCTGAACCACCAGGGAAATCCACTTTTGAATTAGACACTTACTCAACCTGGCTGCTGGAGAAGGCACTGGCAACCCACTCCGGTACTCTTGCCTGGAAAATCCCTTGGACGGAGGAGCCTGGAAGGCTGCAGTCCATGGGGTCGCTGAGGGTCGGACACGACTGAGCAACTTCACTTTCACTTTTCATTTTCATGCATTGGAGAAGGAAATGGCAACCCAATCCAGTGTTCATGCCTGGAGAATCCCAGGGATGGGGAAGCCTGGTGGGCTGCCATCTATGGGGTCGCACAGAGTCGGACACGACTGAAGCGACTTAGCAGCAGCGGCAGCAACCTGGCTGCTCACAGACCAGTGCTCTCTGGATCCTGCCCAAAGTACCTTCTTTGTCAGAGTTTTGCCTCTTTTGTATGATCTGCCTTCCTCAGTAATAGACCCTCTCTCTCAACCAACTTGTCTCTGGAAAAATAGTGATCTTGTCCCACAGAAGCAAGAGAAAAATCCAGGGTTTTGACAATAATACCAGGGTTGAGTCATAGGAAATACTGTCCATGTTAGGATAACCCTTCTCTAGGAGTTAGGATCCAATGTTTTCCCATATTCTTTAACACTTTTCTTTCAAATTAGATCTGTCTGAAGAAAGGAAGATTTATCTCTTAGGAAGAAAGATGCTAACAGGTTATTAAATTAGAAAACCAAACCTATTTAATTTGAAGCACGAAGACTGGGTTTAGATATTCAGACCTAGAGCAAATCACTTAGATTCTCTTGGTCTTGACTTCTTTTTCTGCAATGAAGAAGCAATCAAGTCTCCTTCTCAATGTGGCTCAAGGCTGGAATGAAATAATATACCTGAAGATGTTTTTTTTAAACTTTAAAGAGCTAAGCAAATACATTACCACTGCAGATAAAAAGCTTTATTGGTATATTATTCCCAGTGATACTTTACAAATGTACTCCAACATGTTCCGTTCTAGGAAAGTAACAGATATTGTGAATTCTTGACAATTGTTTCTTAATCTGTTCATAGTTGAGCAGGATGTGGGTGTGTTCTAGAGAACACTTTATTTTTCCACAATTTCCACATTTGGAAAAACTGCAGAAGAGTTATGGAAAACTGGAGGGGCTCACATGCTGAGTTTTAAACTAAACTGTCTGACAAAAAATGAAATAAATGTAAACCAGTTGTCAGGTTGCACTGTTCAAACAGAAATTAAGATGTTCCTTCTTAAAAGCGAGAGTGAACACTGACTCATGAAGACAACAGCTCTATATATTTACCGCAATCTTGTTAGTTGAAACATTTTCTTAATAGTTCATAAGCACTAATTATTTGCAGTGTCCTATGCATTTGGTTTATTAATAGTTTACCCTGGACTCCCGGTCCTGCCACCTGGAGCCGGTGCAGGTGTGAGGGGCCGCGTCTCACCGCTGCCCACCAGCCGGGCATGGTGTTGGGCGCCAGGCCCACCTCGCCTGTCTTAGGGTGCCCAGGAAAAAGGAGGCAGTGATGCTGATGCTGGCAAGCAAGCTGAAGCGGGATGACGGTCTCAAAGAGTCCCAGGCGTCAGCCACAGCCTCTGACTGCGCTTGGCAGGTGTCCGTGAGGGACAGGCTGCTTGTGAAAGAGGTTGTAGAACTTGAAGCCAATTTACCTTGAACATGTAAAGTGCATGTTCCTGACCCAAACAAGCTTCATTGTTTTCAGTCAACTGTCACCCCCAGGTGAGGGTTACTACCAGGGTGGAAAAATTCAGTTTGAAACTGAAGCTCCTGATGCATGCAACATGGTGCCTCCCAAAGCGGAAATGCTTGCCCGGGACCCGGAACCCCAACATCACAGAGACGGGCGAAGATATGTCTCAGGTGACTGAAAGAACATTCGATCGATAGCACCGGCTGGGCCCCCATGAGGACATTGAAGGCTGTTGTTTGGGGATTAAACTCTTTGTTTACTGATCTGTAGAATTTTGATGATCCACTGACTATCCAAGCTGCGGGACATCATTTGCGGGACAAGGAGGACTTCCGGCATCAAGTGGAAGACTTCATTAAGTGCTGCGCCAGATTATACGAGGAGAGGACTGCAGGGCCCTGGGCTGTGGCTGAGAAGATTGCCTCCACCTGAAACCAGAGGGAGCCTCTCCCCAGTCCTCAGCTCCCCTCAGTCCTGCTGGGTCGTCTGAGTCCCATGACCACGTTGTTCTGAGGAAGAACCTCTTCACGACTGCCAATTGTAGCCAGAGAGTTCCACATAAATGCAGCCAGAACATGTGTCCGGGGTTCTACTGTTTACCTTAACGTGTTTACTTTCTTTGAAACCGGACTGTATAGGCTGTTGATGGGAATGAACTCAGTGTCGAGGCTAGAGCCACTTCTCCCTTCCCCCAGTCAGTCCCGCACAGGTGACGCTCATGTCGCGCTCCGTGTAGCTCACAGATAGGCCAGCAGAAACCCGCTGCAAACTGTGATTGGTGCGAAGCCTCTTAGCTCCGCCCATGAATGTCAGCCGCGCCTAGGTTTCCTGACGCTTCCCAGAATGCAGTCAGTCATTTACTGCAGATCTCTTAGTGAAATGTGTATTTTATTTACGGTAAGTATATTTGGGAACAGATTTGTAGTTGGTACAATTTAATGCTTTTTTTCTATTCTCATTTAGTTTGTATTTTCATTGTATAGAGCAGACAGAAAGATGTTGGGTCAAGCAACTATTGAGAAATACAAAGAAAGTACGAAAGGCAAAAAAAAAAAAGTTTAAACTGAGTAGAGACATATGTATAAAGTTATCTTATATTACAAATACCCCCTGAAACTTTTATGTCAAATATTCACTTCCCACCCACAGCATTTTTTTTTTTTTTTGAGTCCATGATTTCCTGACACTTTTCAGTTATATTAAAACTCAATCTCAGACTTTCCTGTTGGTCCAGCGGTAAAGAATCCACATGTCAATGAAGGGGATGTGGTTTCCATCCCTAGTCTGGGAAGAGTCCCCATGCCGAGGGGCAACTAAGCCTGGGTGTTGAGCCTGCACTTTGGAGCCCTCCAGCCACAATTACTGAAGCCGGCATGCCTAGAGCCAGTGCTCCACAAGAGAAGCCACCACAATGAGAAGCCTGCATTGTGATAAGGGTAGCCCTCCCCTTGCCACAGCTAGAGAAAGCCCACATGCAGCAAGGGAGACCCAGAGCAACCAAAAATAAAAACTTAAAAAAAAAAAAACCCTCAAAATTGGGTTGGGGAGGGATGGATTGGGAGTTTGGGATTAGTTGATGCAAATTATTGAATAGAATAAACAACAAGGTCTTAAGGTATAGCAAAGGGTGTATATAGTATATTTAATATAGTAAGTATATAGTGTGTATATATCATAGTAAGGATATAGTATATATAAATCATAGTATATATAGTAAGTATATAGTATAGTAAGGTACATGTAGTATATAGACATCACTATCCTGTGATACTTTGCTATATCACAATATTGTTAGTCAATTATACTCCAATATAAAATAAAAAGTTAAAAGAAGTTACAAGGTTTAACTAAGGAGTGAGAGAACAAGGAAACTAATATTTATTAAGCATCTTTTAAAATGGTAGGCATTGTGCTACATATTTTACATGTTATTTCATTTAATACTTAGGACTGTGAATTAGGTGTTATTATTTCCAATTTAAAGATTAGATTTATTAAAACAATGAGATATCAATACACCTATCAGAGTGACCAAAGTCTGAGGCACTTTTAATGCCAAGTGCTGACAAGGATGTGGGGCAACAGGAACTCTAAAGTGGTACAGCCACTCTGTGGGTGTCCCAGGTGATGCTAGTAGTAAAGAGCCCGCCTGCCAATGCAGGAGATGTAAGAGACGTGGGTTCAATCCCTGGGTCAGGAAGATCCCCTGGAGGAAGTATGGCAACCCATTCCAGTATTCTTGCCTGGAGAATCCCATGGACAGAGGAGCCTGATGGTCTACAGTCCATAGGGTTGCAAAGAGTTGGACACAACTGAAGTGACTAAACCACCACCACCACAGCCACTTGGGAAGGCAGCTTGGCAGTGTCTTATAAACCTACTCCTACCATATATCATCCAGCAATCGTGTTCCTTGGTATTTATCCAAATGAATTAAAAATTTATGTCCACAGAAAAAGCCTGCACATGGATGTGTATAACAGTTTTATTCATAACAGCCCAAACTGGGAAACAACCAAGGTGGCCTTCAGTAAGAGACAGGATAAATAAACTGTGGAACATCCAGACAATGGAATGTTATTTGGCACTTAAAAAAAAAAGGGGGGGGTTATCAAGCCATGAAAAAAACATGGAAAAATCGTAAATACACATTAATAAGCAAAAGAAGACAATCTGAAAAGGCTACATGTTGTACAATTCAACAATATGGCATTCTGGAAAAGGGAAAGCTATGGCGACAGTAAAAAGATCAATTGTTGCCAAGGATTAGGCAAGGACGGATGAACGAATGGAGCACAGAGGATTCTTAGGGCAGTAGAATTAGTCTGTATACTGTAATGATAGATACATGTCATTACACATCTTTCCAAACCTATAGAATGTACTACACCAAGAGTGAAGCCTAGTGTTTAACTATGGATTTGGGGTGATAATGATGTATCAATGTAGGCTCATCAGGCAATGGCACCCCACTCCAGTACTCTTGCCTGGAGAATCCCAGGGATGGCAAAGCCTGGTGGGCTGCTGTCTATGGGGTCACACAGAGCTGGACACGACTGAAGCGACTTAGCAGCAGCAGTAGCAGCGCCGCTCTGGTGGGGGATGTTGATAGTGGTAATGACGTATCAATGTCAGTTCAATGATTATAACAAGTGTACCACTCTGGTGGGGAATGTTGATAGTGAAGGAAGTTTTGCATGTGTGGGAACAGAGGGTATCATGTACTTTCCACTCAATTTTGCTGTAAATCTAAAACTGCTCTAAAAAGTAAATTCTATTTTTAAAAGAGTGTGTGCATGTTCAATCACTCAGTTATGTTCAACTCTTTGTGACTCCATGCTGTAGCTCTCCAGGCTCCTCTGTCCCGGGGATTATTTTAGCATGAATATTGCCAAATGGAGTGGGTTGCCATTTCCTCTCCAAGAGATCTTTCTGACCCAGGGATCAAACCTGAGTCTCCTGTGGCTCCTGTATTGGCAGGCAGATTCTTTACCGCTGAGCCAGCACCCCCTCAAAAAGAGCACACATTTCCCCCCAAATATGAGGCTCTACAAGTTTGAAAATTCACCAAGTCAGAACCCTTCTGTAATACCTAACTTTAGTTATTAACAAGACATTCTTCTGCTTCCTAGGGTTGGCAGGCTATCTAGATTTCCCTTAAGCATACTACTGGATTAGATGGTTCATTTTGAATTTTCATGTGATTATTTTTTTTACTGCAGGGCATTCAAATGGATGATTATTGCCATAGTCTTGAAACAGAGAGTCAAAATTACTTTTCTTAAAAGTAAATAAATACCAAAACCCAAAACAAAACAAAAATATCCTGTGATAAACCACAAGGAGAAGAATATTAAAAAGAACGTATATACACATACATATAACTGAATCACTTTGCTGTACAGCAGAAATTAAGACAACATTATAAATCAACTATACTCAATAAATTAAAAAAAAAATCTCAATCTGATCCAATCTTAAATGTAAACCTCCAATTTCAAATCTGATTTAAACCATCTCTCCCTTACCTCCTGGACATCCCCAATCCCCTGGTAGCTGATCTCCAAAGATGGCCTTAAAGCACCATGCCTTCATTATCCCCCCTATACTGGATCTGAGCTGGGCCTTTTCTTTTTTTATGTAATTTTTAAAATTTATTTTTGTCTGTCTTTGCTGGGTCTGTTGCTGTGCTGGCTTTCTCTAGGTGGGGCAAGTAGGGGCTATTCTCTAGTTGCAGTGTGTGGGCTCCTCATTGCTGTGGCTTCTCTTGTTGCAAAGCATGGACTCTAGGCTATGTGGGCTTCAGTATTTGCAGCACATGGGTTTTACAGCACAGGCTCAGTATTTGTGGTGCATGGGATAGCTGCCCCAAGGTATGTGGGATCTTCCTGGACCAGGGATCGAATCCGTGTCCCCTGCATTAGCAGGTGGGTTCTTTACCACTGATCCACCAGGGAAGCCCTGAGCTGGGCCTTAGACTCCTGTTAATCAGCAGAAAAGGCTGCTGTGCCAGTTCTGAGTCAAAAGAGAACCTTATAACTTCTTATTTTGCATATTTGGAGGCCCCGAGCCATCAAGTAGGAAATCTGGTATGTTAACATGTCATGTGGAGAAACCACGTGGGGAGGGAAAAGTCCTGAGCCCAGATAACCCATAGTCCTCGCTGAGCCCAGTTCTCTAGGTGTCTCTGCTGAGGGGCCAGATGTGTAAATGGGACACCATGGGCAGGAAAGCCTAGTCAGGGCCGCAGGCGATTGTAGCTCCAGTGACCTGCTCATGGAGCAGAAGAACCACTACCCAGATGAGTGCTGTTGACCCTCAGAAGCAAGAGATGAAAGCCACTACATCCTGGGATGGTTTATTACACAGCAATGGGGAACTGGAACATTTCTTATGCCCATATCTATCTGGCTGGGGAGAGGGACATGACTTTTCTCTTCACCTTCCTCTTCTGTTTCTAGCTTTCTGTGTTGGGGACTGCTAAGAGGGGTGAAAACAGGGACAGTCTTTGCTCTTAACTGCTCCCACACCAGGTGATACACTGGAGTTGGCCTGGACCAGATTGTCTAAGCCAACTGTTAAATTTTTAGGAATTTTATGGGCCAAATGTTACAAATGCCACCATTAAAATTTAAATTACATAAAATGATACTAAAATAAATTATACTAAAAAAGAGGCAATAAATACTCAAAACTTGCCATCTCCTATCTTATTTTGAGCGTTGGTGGTATAGTGGCGAGCATAGCTGCCTTCCTATCTTATTTTGCTATCATCTATCGTGTCTTTAAGATAATTGATGTGTCTTGCACATGTCTGGTGGAGATGCCATAGAGCCACATGCTACTGTGTTAATTTTTTTCAACCTCACAATCAGTGAGTAATGTCATGTCAGTAGCTTAGAATCAGCCATGGTGGGAATCTTTATACCATGGAAATGAGCAAAACATTAGAAATTAGTAATTTTTCCCTGTGGATTAAGCTGGTTGTTAACTTGGAATCCTCTGTTATATGTATTAATATATAGGTCTTCTTTGGTCCACCCTGGCTAGTGGGTGATGCCTTCTCTGGGAAGGCAGGAAAATGTTAACCCTCTGAATTTTTTGAAGGTGTCCAGTGAGACCCTAATGCTGGAAAAGATTGAGGACAGGAGGAGAAGGGAGCAACAGAGGATGAGATGGTTAGATAGCATCACTAACTCAATGGACATGAATTTGAGCAAACTCCAGGAGATAGAGAAGGAAAGGGAAACCTGACATGATGCAGTTCATGGGGTCTCAAAGAGTCAGACACTACTTAGCGACTGAACAACTACAACAAATGAGACCTGCTATTATTCCAGCTCCTCACTTGGGAAGTTTTCGATCCACCTCCTCATTTTGGCCCATAGAATACCTCTCCACTTCTTGCTACTAGTTCCTTTGGCCAGTGGATAGCCCCTGTTTGTAGAACACAATAGATCAAGCCTGTCATCTTCCTGGATGTCCATCTGACCCACCAGATAAGGCTGGGCTGCAGAGTCGCACATGACTTAGTGACAGACTTTCACTTCAAAGATAAAGAAATATGGTTGTCTGGATAAAGAGTTTACTGTTAGTCTAAGTAATCATGAGTGCCTTGAGTTAGGTTCCCTGGGAAGTAAATTCTGAGATGGAGCTCAGTGTATAGAAAGTTTATTAAGGTTGCGGGTTAAAGATGAAGAAAAGTTGGGCCAGAGGAGAAGTTGAACTGAGGAACAGTCACATAAGAACTCTCCTTACACTGCGGGACACTTTGAAGCTG
This sequence comes from Bos taurus, assembly GCF_002263795.3. NCBI lineage: Eukaryota > Metazoa > Chordata > Mammalia > Artiodactyla > Bovidae > Bos > Bos taurus. Next base: position 21,923,693 of record NC_037336.1, on the reverse strand, counting down.
GAAAGGCCCTTCAGACTATATGCAGTCTGCCCAGTGGGGCACATGACCTTGGCCAGGGGGCCCTCTTCAGTTGAGGTAATTCCCAAACAGAGCAAACCATCAACAACTTTGATGGTCATTTGTTGGGGCATAAATCTTTCCATCTTGAAGGGGGGATCTGGCTGTGCCACTGTATACATGACAGACATCCCTTTCCTGGTGCAATCTACTAACTTTGCATGAATTCTGGGGCCAGTTCCTCTAGGATTCTGGTGAGCTTCTGAGGGGAACTTACAGGGGGACAGTGAGTGAGACAAACGACACCCTCACCACCGCAGTTAGCCTGGTGGCCACACGTGATATTCACTCTCTCCCTCCTTGGCTAACCATTCAAAATTCCCTTTGCCCTCAGCTAGTGGCTCAACTGGTCTGTGGGGTTTCCTTGAGCAGAAATTCAGACTCTCATCATTGAGGGGGTTCAGTCCCCTTTCTTAGGCTGTGGCTACACCATCTATGATGGGTACATGTTGATGAGTACCATACTTTGGTGACAAAATACTAAGAGCAGTCCAGATGGACTACTCGTGTGCCAAACATAAACCTCTCTGCCCAGTCTGGGTAATGGCAGGTCTTCCTTCTCGTGACTGATGATCAAGGCAGATTACCCCTGAAAGGCCTTTGACAGGAGTTTCCCTAAGTGGTTGGGTGGCAGGTGTAGCTTAGAGTATGGTGGGATTCTCACAAGTCCTCCTGATGCACAGGATCCCTCTTTAGGATCCAGGGTCTGGTCTATGGCCATACCACCCTGAACGTGCTGGATCTCAAATGATCTCAGAAGCTAAGCAGGGTTGGGTCTGGTTAGTACTTGGATGGGAGGATCCAAAGTCTCAACTCACAGAAGTCAACTTACAGGGACTGGAGAATGAATTCCCTAAGAGAATGCTGGAAAGTGTTGTTTAGCCTAAAAAGTAAATCAATGAAGACTTTGTTATACATCCTCTGCTCTGTATATCACAGTGTTAGGTAAAGACAGAATTTTTACTCTACATTGAAATGACAAGTAGAGTATATGAATAATGAGATCCAATTCCTAAATCATTTTTAGCTAGTAAACTACTAAATAGAAAATAAATCAGTGAAGTGATCAGGATTACTGAGAAATATCTTTGACATAAATTTCAGAGAGGATAAATCAGCAACATTTGGAGCCAGGAATTTGGGGATTAGTTCTTCCTTTAGATCCTTACTGATTGACTAAGGTGGCCACATGTGGGGTCTGGGGAGCCTCAGAGAATTTTCTGAGAGCTAGGAGAGTAAGACTGGGAAGTCAAGCACATTAGGTACATTTCTTGATATTTGCAGCACAACCCAAGATTTAATTATCATTAGGCCCTATGTTTGTAATTCTTTCTGACCCACCTTAATGCGTGGCTCTGCTTTCTTCCTATTTTAGTCTTAGTAAGGAGAAAGCTGATCTTCCCTGGTGGCTCAGACGGTAAAGCATCTGCCTACAATGCCTACCATGCAGGAGACCTGGGTTCAATCCCTGGGTAGGGAAGATCTCCTGGAGAAGGAAATGGCAACCCACTCCAGTATTCTTGCCTGGAAAATCCCATGGATGGTGGAACCTGGTAGGCTACAGTCCATGGGGTTGCAAAGGGTCAGACATGACTGAGCGACTTCACTTCACTCACTCAAGGAGAAAGCAGGGCTTCCCTAGGGACTCAGTAGTAAAGAGTCCACCTGCCAATGCAGGAGATGCAAAAGATGCATTTCAACCCCTGGTTGGGAAGATCTCCTGGAGAAAGAAAGGGCAACCCACTCAGGTATTCTTGCCTGGAAAAATCCCATGGACAGAGGGGCCTGGTGAGCTACACTCCATGGGATTGCAAAGATTAGACAACCTAGCAACTAAACAGAAACAACAGAGATCAACAGCATCTGCCTTTCCACATTCTACAGTCTTCTCCATGCCAGCATAGACACTAGTATTAATACTAAAATGAACAGATACTGATAAAAATGATTTAGGAATTGGGTCTCATTATTCATATACTTCACTTGTCATTTCAAGACAGAGTAAAAATTCTGTCTTTACCTAACACTGTGATACAGAGTAGAGGATGTATAATAAAGTCTTCATTGATTTACTTTTTAGGCTAAATGTGTATTGAGGGAAGGGCTAAGCCATGTACACATATCACCACTACTAGTCGTTTGGGACTCACTATGATGAAAGTGAAAGTCGCTCAGTTGTGTCTGACTCTTTGTGACCCCATGGACTAAACAGTCCATGGAATTCTCCATTCCAGAATATGGAGTGGGTAGCCTTTCCCTTCTCTAGGGGATCTTCCCAACCCAGGGATTGAACCCAGGTCTCCCACGTTGCAGGTGGATTCTTTACCAGCTGAGCCACCAGGGAAGCCCCACTATGAAGACCTCATTATGATTTTTATTTTACAAACAGGACCCAGAGGCATAGGATGTCTGGGAGAGATGATTAATACCAGAAGGGAGAGAGAAAAGAGGAGGAGCTGTGAGATTTCTCTTGTGTCCTTTTGCTGCTTTTCATATAGCTGTCACACCCGTTCTTTTGCTCTAGTGATTACAGTTTTCAAATAAAAAATCAGGACACAGGGCTTTAAGCAATGCCTTCTGTGCCACTGGAGGGAAACGGAGGCAGCCAGCACTGTGCATCTGAGGAAGCGTGGAGGCAGGTGCTTGCATCCCACTTCGTCTATGTGACTGGGTACCACCTGGGAGACTCTGGACAAGGACCCCTATCTCTCGCCACCTGGTTTCCCACTGCAAACTGAGGTTGATGAAGGGTGGTTTTCTCCTACACTACTGGCAGGAATGTAAATTGGTGCAGCCACTATGGAAAACAGGACAGTGATTCCTCGAAAAGCTAGAGTTGCCACAGGATCCAACAAGCCCACTCCTGGGCACATATACAGACAAAATGATACTTCAGAAAGATACATGCAGCCCTATGTTCACAGCAACACTATTCACAACAGCCAAGGCATGGAAACAACCTAAACGTCCATCAATAGATGAATGGATAAAGAAGATGTGGTGCGTACATACGATGGAATACTACTCAGCCATAAAAAGAAGGAAATAATGCAACTGCAGCAACACGAGTGGTCCTAGAGATTATCATACTAAAAGGTGAAGTCAGAAAGAGAAAGGCAAATATTATATCACTCATCAGTTCAGTTCAGTCATTCAGTCATGTCCGACTCTTTGCGACCCCATGAATCACAGCACGCCAGGCCTCCCTGTCCATCACCAACTCCTGGAGTTCACTCAGACTCACATCCATCAAGTCAGTGATGCCATCCAGCCATCTCATCCTCTGTCATCCCCTTCTCCTCCTGCCCCCAATCCCTCCCAGCATCAGAGTCTTTTCCAATGAGTCAGCTCTTTACATGAGGTGGCCAGAGTACTGGAGTTTCAGCCTTAGCATCATTCCTTCCAAAGAACACCCGGGGCAGATCTCCTTCAGAATGGACTGGTTGGATCTCCTTGCAGTCCAGGGACTCTCAAGAGTCTTCTCCAATACCACAGTTCAAAAGCATCAATTCTTTGGCACTCAGCTTTCTTCCCAGTCCAACTCTCACATCCATACATGACCACAGGAAAAACCACAGCCTTGACTAGACGGACCTGTGTTGGCAAAGTAATGTGGCATCTAAACTATGACACAAATGAACCTACCTATGAAATGGAAACAGACTCATAGAACAGATTTGTGGTTGCCAAGGAGGAGGGAGTTTGTGATTAGCAGAGGCCAACTATTATATATAGGATAAACAACAAGGTCCCACTGTATAGCACAGGCAACTATTTTTAATATCCTGTGATAAACCATAATAGAAAATAGTATATAAAAATAATGTAAAATATGTATAACTGAATCACTTTGTTCTATAGCAGAAATTAACACGACATTGTAAATCAACTCTACTTCAATTTAAAAGGTTTTTAAAATTGAAGGGTGGTTTTGAAAATTAGGCAAGACAGCCCACACAAAAGACTTGACCTAATGCCCTAGTTATGTGTGTCAAAATAGTTCTATTTGAGGCTTGTAACCCAGTGAGGGTGACACGTGTATTCTGTTTTGGAAAATGCAACACCCATTGTTGTTGTTGTTCAGTCACTAAGTTGTATCCGACTCTTTGCGACCCCAGGGACTACAGCGTGTCAGGCTCCCCTGTCCTCCACTATCTCTCGGAGTTTGCTCAAATTCATGTCCATAGAGTCAGCAAGACCCATGGTGGTTCTTTTTAAGCTTATCTGAATTTTGTTCCATTCCTAACTCAGGAGTGTCAATGGTGCTTTTCTTTTTTCTTTTCTTTTTCTCTCCTAAGATCTTATTTTCCAGGCTCCCAGAGCTGCTTCTCTGACCATCTGGTGTTTTGGCCCAGCTAATAAGATAATGCTTTCTTGTTTGTTTGTTTGGATTTCGTGATTTGGTGGCTTCTGTGCTGATTATCTGATTAGAGCTCTCATTAAGTACCTTCCCTTTAGCTTGTCAACAAACAAGTTTTTCCACTTACAAGATCATCTGAATAATTAGTTGGACATTCTTGAGCCTGAGGCAAAGATTTTAGATCCCTGAACTCATTTTCCTCCTCAGTGTTAGTCAGTGTTACTCAGTCTGACTTTCTGATCTCATGGACTGTGGCCCACCAGGCTCCTCAGTCCATGGAATTCTCCAGGCAAGAATACTGGAGTGGGTAGCCATTCCTTTCTCCAGGGGATCTTCCTGACCCAGGGATTGAACCCGGGTCTCCTGCATTTCAGGCAGACTCTTTACTGTCTGAGCCACCATAATTGTGGTCATTTTGTCTCCTGCTAAATTCAAATTTAGGAGCGCTACCTCTTGGCAGCATGGTGGCTCTCTGGCCATCATTTCTGCTTTGGGAATCTCTTTCTGGAGAGTGGGGCTGCTCACTATACGGAGGCTCCTTGGAGGGTCAGTCAGACCCTTGGGACCCACCTCCTGGGCATCACTGTTGCCCCTGCACTTTCTACCTGCCCAGAAGGGCTCCAGCTTGGGATGTGATGTTCTGTCATCACTGTCTTGAAATCCTTCATAATCTTATCTTTGAATTTGTGTTTTGCAAGTGAAGTCTAATGGGATCACAGAGATGTGCTGGTGGCTTGGAGCCTGTGTCACACACAGTCCCTTTTCTTGCCATGTCACTGCTTCCCTAGGACAGTTTGTTCACTGCCCATGCCCCTGCCTTGGTCCAGTGGCTACTATTCTCTTCTGGCCTCCAGTGGGGCTGGGTGCAGGTTCCAGGACAGTTGGAGGCAACGCCATGTGCTGAGTTGCAGGGAGGGGGCGGGATTGGGAGTCCATCATGGTGAAGGTCTGCACTTGTGCTGTCACTGACTTGTGACTGAGGGAGTTAAGTAGTAGATGGTGGCTCAGAAGGTAGAGAATCTGCCTGCAGTGCAGGAGACCTGGGTTCGATTGCTGGGTCAGGAAGATCCCCTGGAGGAGGGCATGGCAACCCACTCCAGTATTCTTGCCTGAGAAATCCTATGGACAGAAGGAGCCTGGAGGGCTCCTTGGAGTCACAAGAGAGTCAAACATGACTTGGCAACTAAAACAACAATGTATACATATAGCTGATTCACTTTGCTGTACAGCAGAAAATAAAACATTGTAAAGCAACTATACTCCAATTTTAAAAAATCAATGCAATATTTGCTGTCCTGTTTTTAGACCTATTTTCCACATATTTTCTATGATACAGTTAAATGAAATATAGTGTGTGAGTTTGGGGGACTCAGTCACATCTGACTTTTTGCAACCTCCTGGACTGTAGCCTGTCAGGCTCCTCTGTCCATGGGATTTCCCAGGGAAGAATACTTGAGTGGGTTGCCATTTCCTACTCTAGGGGATCTTCCTGACCCAGGGATTGAATCCGTGTCTCTTGCATCTCTGGCACTGGCAGGCAGATTTTTGACCACTGCATCACCTGGGGAGCCCAAATAAACTATAGCATAGTATTAAATCAGAATATACTAAATCAGAACATCTAATTGCCATTCCAATAAATGACATTGCTACTGTGGTCACTGCTTTGGAGTTGTGATTGCCCAGTTCTCCAGAGCAGGGTGGCAATTCCTGCAGGAAGGAGGCTCTGGTTCCTCTTTAAGTCTGAGTAAGTAAACATTTGTGTTCAATTTGATGCAAGTTCTCCCCAGGGAAGTCAAGCTGGGTGGCTGAGTTTGACCTGTCAGGAGAGGGTTATCATGAACTTTGTCTTGTTTCCTCCTCCTTAAGAAAATAATCGCTCTGGACAGTCCCATTCAGGGTTGCTTACACTAACTGCCCAAGTGAAAAGTGTCATTGAGCCTGGTGTAGAAGCTTTTAATTTCACACAATCTCTCCCAAAGAAATTAAAAGCAAGCTGTTCTCATTTTCTGTGTTACCAAATCGGTTCCTCTTACAAAACATATTAGCTAATGTCTACTAAACAGCCCTGAGAAAGACGTCCAAAGAAGGTCAGAAAGCCACTGTGGCACCTGAGTCCCCCTGGATCTAGTTCAGAAAACCTGGGTTCTAACTCCTGCCCTGTTATTTACACTGAGTTGTGGAGAGGAAAAGATGACATATGAGAACCTGGCAGAGTCCGGGACACAGGAGGTAGCTAATAATTGTTTGTTGTGAAAGGGTATGAAAATCACTTGTAGGTACTTTAAAACTCTCACTTAAGTTCTTATTATCAACCAGAAGGGAAGAAGTGATGTAACTTTATAATTTGAGCAATATCATATTTAGGATGAGAGTGTATTTGAACTCATTTAACTGCATGCGGCATTGTGAGATGTTAGTGCCCATTTTGTCATCCTCTGTACACATGTCTCACGCAGGACAGTGTAGAGTGGACTTCCCACCTGGAAGTTTCCGTCTGCTGTGGGTCCAAGAGACTCTCCCTCCAGAAGCCATGTGACTATGGGGTCTCTGTGGCTCCCAGGGGCGCTCAGCAAAGACATTCCTACCCCTTCACCAGCTGTGATTTGTGTCCCGTCGCTCAGCAGCAAGCAGAGGGTATGTAAACCCAGTGTAAATGGCCACTGGACATCAAGGATATCACAGAACTGAGAAAGTGAGGATGGTTTCTTGTAGAAGTGTTAGGGGTTTCAGGTCTTAAGTGTTTTAGGCAGTAGGGTGCTATCTACAGTCAAAGTACTCAAGTTAAAATTGCCAAGCATGGAAGCAACCTCAGTGTTCATCAGCAGATGAAGAAGCTGGCATATATGTGTGTGTGTGTGTGTGCGCGCATGTGTGTGCGCACTTAGTTGATCAGTCGTGTCCAACTCTTTGCAATCACATGGACTGTAGCCCACCAGGCTCCTCTGTCCATGTAATTCTCCAGGCAAGGACACTGGAGTGGGTTGCCGTGCCCTCCTCCAGGGGATCTTCCCAACCCAGGGATTGAACCTATGTCTTCTGCATCCAGGTGGATTCATCTGAGCCACCAAGGAAGCCCAAGAATACTGGACTGGGTAGCCTATCCCTTGTCTAGGGGATCTTCCCTACCCAGCAATTGAACTGGGGTCTCCTGCATTGCAGGCCAATTCTTTACCAGCTGAGCTACCACATATACGTGTGTGTGTGTGTGTGTGTGTGTGTGTGTGTGTGTTCAGATGGTGCTAGTGGTAAAGAATCTGCCTGCCAGTGCATGAGACATAAGAGACATCGGTTGAATCTCTGGGTCAGGAAGATCTCCTGGAGGACAGCACAGCAACCCATTCCAGTATTCTTGCCTAGGGAATCCCATGGACAGAGGAGCCTAGTGGGCTACAGTCCATGGGGTTGCAAAGAGTTGGACATGACTGAGTGACTAATACCCATGCACACACACAGAATGGGATACTACTCAGCCATAAAAACGAAACTGATTTTGTCATATGCAGATGGACTTTGAAGGTATTATGCTAAGTGAAATAAGTTAGAGAAAGACAAATAGTATATGATATCACTTACATGTGAATCTAAAAAAATACAACAAACTTGTGAATATAATAGAAAGAAGCTGACTCCCAGATATACAGAACATACTAGTGGTTACCAGTGGGGTGAGGGAGGTGGGAATAATGAATTAAGAGGTGCAAACTATTTAGGTGTAAAATAAACTACAAGGATATATTATACAACACAGAGAATACAGACAGTATTTTACAATAACTATAAATGGAATAAAACCTTTAAAAATTGTTAATCACTATGTTGTACACTTGAAACTTATATAATAGTGTAAGCCAATCAGAAAAGAAAAGGAATTCACAGAAAAGCAGTATGCAAGAAAGCCTCCCCAAACTAATTTTAATAATAATACAGTAAACATTCCATATGTTAAGCCAGAAATCTGTTACTTTATAGTGGGTTGAGCAAGATTCAGCTGTTTATGACCTAAAAAATTACAGATTCTTATGATTCTAACAGGGAGGCCTGGCGTGCTGCAGCTCTTGGGGTCGCAGAGAGTCAGACTTGACTGGGCGACTGGACAGCAATAACATGATTCTAGCACTCACATACTTTTACCACATAACACTTTGTTTTTGCTAATCTTGTGGATCAGCTGAACCCAGATGGTAACCATGATTTTAGTGTAATTTTAGTATTATGTTCATAGACAAGAAACATGACATTGAATTTTTGGCTATGTTACGATACCTAATATTTTTTGCTCAGAGGAGGCATACAAATCCCACTAGCCATTGAGTAGTTGAAATGGTTTACAGTTTGAAATCCTCATATGGAATAAGTGGTAACTCTCTTTTATATCCAGAATGTTGCTTATAATCTGGCCAGAACCCTCACTGCCTCGCCTTGCCAAATAAGGGATGCTCAGAAAACTGGAAAGTTCTAAGCCATTAACGTTTTAAAATGTTCCCAGAGTGATGATTACTCAAGTAAGGGCCCTATGACTCCTGCCTACGCACAACAAAACTATTTCCACTTGACTTTGCTACAGATTAAAGAGCCAGGAAAAATGACACCCATATCAGAGAATCATTGCCCCGTTAGCCAGTAAAAGCATCCACCATTTTCAGAACATTAGCCAGCAAGAGCGTTTCTTTGGTGCCAGAGGCTCAGGACCAAAGCAATCTTTGCGTTTTCTGTCTGTGACATTTCCTTTTAGAGACAGTCAAGCTTCAACTTCTCTTCTACGCATAAGTGCATATCATCCGTTGTCCCAAGTATCCGGCTGATATTATCAGCAAGGTCGAAAGACAAATTGATAATTTAGCTTCAACTACTGCTCTGCATGAATCAGCAGGTTACGCAGAGATGAATGACTGCAATGTGCCATCTGGAGACATAAATGTTCAGTTGTTATTTGTGTTAGGAGGCCCTTGATAAAAGCTTCATTATTTTACAGAGGGAGTAAGAGTTCCTACCTACCAGCTACAGGGAATACTGTGCTCTTTGCTCTTTGTTTTCTGCGACTTGATTGTCACCAAATGCCTGACCTTGGCTCTTTGTACAGCTGAGAAGATTAGGGAAGGTAAGGAGGCGGAGAGAGTTTTTAAGACTGGGCACAGGTAGAGAAAAGGCTTGACTTCTGTCCCCAAACTTTCATCCAGTAACAGACACCACCCCCGTCCCCCGCATACTTGCCAATGACTGGGCATTTTGATGTCAGAAACAGATTATTTCATTAGAGGGACATTCCAATCAATGTCTTTTTCTGTAGTGTGTTTGGGCTTTTCAAAGAAGAATATGTACATAGAGAAAAATAATCATTATAAGAAGCACAAACTGCAATCAAGATTGCCAGGAGAAATATCAATAACCTCAGATATGCAGATGACACCACCCTTATGGCAGAAAGCTAAGAGGAACTCAAAAGCCTCTTGATGAAAGTGAAAGTGGAAAGTGAAAAAGTTGGCTTAAAGCTCAACATTCAGAAAACGAAGATCATGGATGGCATCTGGTCCCATCACTTCATGGCAAATAGATGGGGAAACAGTGGAAACAGTATCAGACTTTATTTTTGGGGGGCTCTAAAATCACTGCAGATGGTGACTGCAGCCATGAAATTAAAAGACGCTTACTCCTTGGAAGGAAAGTTATGACCAACCTAGATAGCATATTCAAAAGCAGAGACATTACTTTGCCAAGAAAGGTCCGTCTAGTCAAGGTTATGGTTTTTCCTGTGGTCATGTATGGATGTGAGAGTTGGACTGTGAAGAAGGCTGAGTGCCGAAGAATTGATGCTTTTGAACTGTGGTGTTGGAGAAGACTCTAGAGAGTCCCTTGGACTGCAAGGAGATCCAACCAGTCCATTCTAAAGGAGATCAGTCCTGGGTGTTCTTTGGAAGGACTGATGCTGAGGCTGAAACTCCAGTACTTTGGCCACCTCATGTGAAGAGTTGACTCATTGGAAAAGATTCTGATGCTGGGAGGGATTGGGGGCAGGAGGAAAAGGGGATGACAGAGGATGAAATGGCTGGATGGCATTACTGACTAAATGGACATGAGTTTGAGTGAACTCTGGGAGTTGGTGATGGACAGGGAGGCCTGGCGTGCTGCAATTCATGGGGTCGCAAAGGGTCAGACACGACTGAGCGACTGAACTGAACTGAGACTCTATTATTTACACTGTACTAACAGAATGTAACTGTCTGACCCCAGAAAGTAAACTTAACTTCTCTTTGCTTCTATTTATTTATCCCTAAAATGGGGATATAACAGTACCTAGTTCAGAGATGACTGAAAAGATTAAATGAGCTAATGTATGTAAAGTGCTTAGAACAGTGATCAGTGAACTATGGTTCATGGGCCAAATCTAGCCAGTAGCCTGTTTTTTTTTTTTTTTTGTTTTTATGATCTATGAGCTAAGACCTTTTTTACATTTTTAAATGATTACATTGGAAAAGGCTATATAAGTACCTACACATAATTGCATTGGAAAATGCTATATAAATGCCAACACAATACCCTCAATTTTGTCTGCTGGTCCATAAAGCCTACAATATTTACTATCTGACCTTTTAAAAAAAAAAAAAGTTTTCTGACCCCAGCATAGTACAGTGCCTGGCACACAGTAGGGCTTTCAGAGTACAAGCTATCATTAATATTTAGCACACTATATTATGTCATACCAAACTATACTTTCACGCTCGGTGACTTAATTGCTAAAGCCGAGAAGAAAGACCCAAGTGTCAGTGGAACGCTTCACCCAGCTCAATTTGTGGCTCATGAGAATCCCAGTTCTCTGTCCTTTTAAAGGTGCTTTGACACTGAAAAGTTCAAGGAGGGTCATTCAAGATGCAGGCCCAGATTCCAGAGGCAAGATTCTGCCACCCTTACAGATCACCCACTTACTCAAAACTTGGCCAACGGTCCCTGTGACCATTGCAGCCTACCAGGAAACAGAATTCTCCAGCATTCACAGCTGGACACAGCAATACTTTCATCTCTAAGGCTAAAGGGCACAGGCCTCCTTGGGTTCTCTTACCTGAGTCATTTAAGGGTAGAGAACACTTTTAAAATAATTTTTGCCATTTCACAATTTTAAAGTTTCGTCAAGGAAGTCAATTTCTAACTTTCATCTTGCTAGTCAACAGCCTACTACTTCCACTTACAGAAAGCCATTTCTGATGCATATGCAAATGCATAAAGCACTGGTTGTTGACCAGGATACAGAGAACTGGATTATGGGCTTCTGGGTCAGAACACCACTGTGTCATGTGATATAGATTAGCATTTGCGTTACAGTTTAGCCTAAGTAATTCTCTACGTCACATTTCATATGCTGAAGTGTTTTTTTGGAAAGCTGGCCGATGATTCTGCATTTAAAAATCAACACCAAACCTGGGACACAAGAGTATATTTTGAAGAACATACTATGCTCTTCTCTGAAGAGGAGATGTTATTATTTCTAAGTATATTTTATCTTCTGACACATGTGTGGGCAGGGAGTAAAGGGGGAAGTGGTTGGAGAGAAAAAGACAGTAGACAAAGATCTAGTCAAGAAATCAGACAATTAAAATTCCCTGAGCCAGAAAGGAACATTTCAGGAAAAGGAGGAGGGTGGAGAGAAAGCAGGGGTATTTCATTGATGTAGAAGCTGGCAAATATTTTTTCAAATAAACTGGAATATTTTAGATCAGATACATGCATGCATTCGAGATGAAGATGTAAGACATTACGGACAGCACAGTGTACAGACCTTCATCTACAGTTGGATTTTCATACGTATCTTCCTTATGGCACACTGAGATTATGAGGTCCTGAGATCAAGAACCTTGCCTTACACCCTCACCTGCACAGGCTCCAGACCGGTGTTCAGCTCACGTGTGATGTGCAGCTGTCATTGCTGTTGACAGCTTTCATATGAACATACACAAAGATCGTTTATATGAATTCAGTTGTAATTCTCAGAGCTCACAATCTCTCTTCTTTTAGGCAAGAAATCATCTGGTTTTATTCAGAAGCTACTGGTCATATGATGGAAAGGCATATACGGTAAAAAGCTACAGTGGTTTATCTCGCTATACAGTATGAATCATTGAGTCTTTACGACTCATTACAGAGTCCTTGGATTTTTCTGAATTCCCATTTCATGTGCAGCAAATCAATATCATCTCCAAATCAAAATCACTTTTTTATATGTGACCCCATCATATTTACAGAACTCCATACATACAGAAACTGTTTCAGCACAGTTAGCATCAGCAGTCTCTGGTGGACTTTTCTGAAAGATGCTAGTAGGGACAACTGAGTCACTGACTTGGGGATAAAACGCAGGGGTGCTGCACTTCTGGTCCCTGGAGGTAAGACATGACGGACAAACAGAGGGCCAGCCATCTCCGGTGCTGCCTGCCTGACCCCAGGAGTTGACTGCACCTGAGAGGCAGGCCCACAGGCAAACAAGACTAACCTTAGCCAGGAAAATCAACACCCACCAACTCATCTCTTTCACACACGGGGAACTTTAAGCCAAGAGGAGACTGTAAACACAGGCCAAGCCTTTTGAACTCACAGCCAACTCTCTCCCTTCATGGTGGCCTTGGCCATGTCCCCTGGCCCCTTTTTCCTACTCCCACTTGGCCAGGCTGAGGCACCCAGGACATGGCCCCCCAGTGCCTGCCACAGTCCCCTTGGGCGTGGGGGTAGGTAGCGACCGTTGATGTGCAGAGAGGTCCCCCACAGGTCCCGGTGTTTCTCCTGTGGCTCCTGCAGCCACAGCCAGCACAGCCACGGCTGCCTCACCTGGCCCACGTTCACACAGCCCAGCCCTTCTTGCCGTCCTGCTAAATCCCAGAGCCTGGGATCCTCCAGGAATGGCATGGTGAACCAAGGCTGATATTTCATTGAAAATTTCAGTCTGTTTTAATCAGCAAGACAGATGAGTGAAGTGGAGCCTCCATCTCTCACCCTCGCTCTCAAGCCAGCACCTTGGGCCCAGTAATCACTGGGTCACAGGGACCACCTGGGCTTATTGCTCCAGTGACCCATTCCCTGCACATCACCGATTTTCCAGTCCTGAGTTCACTTCGTCTGTCCCCCAAAGTAAGAGCAAAAATGGTAGCCTGGAGCAGGGCAAGCTTCCCTTAGACACCAACCACTCACCACCCAGAAGGGTGCCCCTGAGCTGCCCAGGAAGACAACAGGTCAGGACAGATGAGCACCGTGAGTATCTTGCAGTGCTCCTGGCCCCATTTACGGACTCTAACCGCAAACCATGCCTCCCCTGCAAGGATCCAGCACCACCCCCTATGCTACTCTTCCACGGACTGCCTCACCTGCCCTCGCGGGTCATGGTGAACCAATATCCCGGGATATTCGTGGGGCTGGAGCAGAGTCAGGAGGGCCAAGTCAATTTTGCTGCATTCTGACTGTCGTGCTGAGGATGGGGGCCACCCAGGGTGGGCAGACGAGCCTCTGCCAGCTCAGGGCGGCTTACCTGTGGACCTACAGGCTGCAGTAACAGCCCACCAGCAACACCAGAGGGGCAAAAACGCTAGGACAGAGTTCTTCACACACGCTTCTTACAAGAAAACCCTGGACAAGGTGAGTGCTATGGTGCTTGACAGCAGTGATCAAGCTTTCCTCCCATAAAGAGCATTTCCCACACAACCAGCCTGAACACCTGGTTCCTACAAGAACAGCTGAGAGCTATGAACAGAGCTTCACCAGCCACGGGCAACTTTGGCGAGCCGCTTGCAGGTCATGGGGGTGTTTCTGTGCCCAGCCACAGGAATACAAAGTCATTCAAGGCTCTTTCCTTGATTCTGCAAGCTCCAGGTAATAAGAACCCATTCAAGTAAACAACTCATTATATTCTATTCCACTCTAACTAAATGAAATGATGAAAGCGTGTAGGACACTCATCTCCCAAGTGGCCTTCCCAAGATGGTTCTATGGAAGGTTGTTGACACCATGTTATAGGACTGATAAATAAGGATCACAAATACCCAAACAACCTTACATTTCCGGTTTCTTTTCTCCAAAAGAAAGTACAACTTTCTGCCCAAGGGCAGATCATCTGAGGCTATTGGCAGCAAGGGCTACTCTCTCAGTCAAAGGAATAATGCTGGTACCTATCTCAATGGACCGAACTGAAGATGAAAGTGAAAGTGAAGTCGCTTAGTCCTGTCCCACTCTTTGCGACCCCATGGACTGTAGCCCACCAGGCTCCTCATTTTCAAGGCAAGAATTTTCTTTTTCTTTTTTTTTTATTATTTTTTTTAAGGCAAGAATTTTCAAGGCAAGAATACTGGAATGGGTTGCCATTTCCTTCTCTAGGGGATCTTCCCAACTCAGGCATGGAACCCGGGTCTCCCTCATTCCAGGCAGACGCTTTATCATCTGAGCCTCCAAGATGGGAGGCCCATCCAAAATTCTCTAACTGAACACACACACTCTTGAAGAACTTCTCTGCTGGCCAGGAGGTAAGGTGGAAAAGCCCAGCACGCAACTGACAGCACTTAATTCAAGGACACATTCACAGGGAGTGTTTCCAAAAACGCCAGCCTCCTTCTCGAACACATGAGGAATACAAATGACCCGCTGTCTCCAGCTGGGCGGGGTCCCTACAAACCCGAGGCTGCCCCACCCCAGGCCTGAGCCGCCTGCTTCTGGGTTCTCTCTAGCAGGTCCTCTCGGAGGGCAAACCATCAGCCCTGGGCCCCGTCACGTCCGGCCGCGGAGACTAAGGAAACAGAAAAACACCTACCTCCCGGGCTGGGGGCGCTGCGCAGGCGAAGACAGGATGCCACGGGGTTGTGGGGTCCCTCCAAGGCGCTCATCTCCGGATTCCGTGGTCGGAGCAGGGGTAGGGGGTAGGCTGTCCCGAGCCAGCCTTCCGCGGGATGCTGGAACCAGCAAATCCTCTCGAGAAAGCTCAGGTTGAATTAATAAAACCTGGCTGAGCCTTAGAGTCACGGGGGCTATTTGCTGTCTGTGCTGGGGCAGATGGGGCGGCCTGGCTCGCCCACGTGTGAACGATCCCGCAACATCCAGACACGGGTACCACGCGGAAGGCAGGGCGGGAAAGGCAGCTCGTCACCTGGGAAAAGGCCGACTCTCATGAAGCTGGTCCCTAGGCAGCGAGACAGGCGATCAGGATCAGCACGTGTAACGAATGGAAGGAAATTAACCATCGGCTCCTTCCCCCGGGGACCTTCTAAAGCGAACAGCAGCAGGGGTGGGAGCCCCTGGCAGGTTTTGCGTCTCCTGCTGGGCTGCGGGCCCTACACAGGGCAGGGAACCTGGCCCTGGTTCTCCTGCGGGGCTTCAAATTCCTAGAGAACCCGAGATTTTTCAACCCAAGTTTTCTGGATGCGGGTTTTTTTCCCCCCTCTTAAACCGAACATAACTTTATTGGTTAAATCATTCATAACATGCAGGTGTCTTGATATTGCAATAAAGACCAAAGCCATAGATTCCTGGATGTGGTTTTGAAGAGTCTAGACATGAGAGGCGGAGAAGGCAATGGCACCCCACTCCAGTACTCTTGCCTGGAAAATCCCATGGACGGAGGAGCCTGGTAGGTTGCAGTCCATGAGGTCGCCAAGAGTTGACACAACTGAGCGACTTCAATTTCACTTTTCACTTTCATGCATTAGAGAAGGAAATGGCAACCCCCTCCAGTGTTCTTGCCTGGAGAATCCAGGTAGGAGGCCGTCTATGGGGTCGCACAGAGTCGGACATGACTGAAGTGACTTAGCAGCAGCAGCAGCAGACATGAGAGGGAAACAGGCAGCAGAGAGGGCTGCATGCTAATTCAGCCCCCAGGGACTCTTGCTGAGGACACAGGCCCAGGCGGCTCTTGAGCTGCAGGTTCTGTGTTAGATCACTGGGTGACTTCTTCGGGAAACACACCAAAGCAATCCTTTTTCGGAAGCTCAAACTCAATCATCTTTATAAAAGATACTTAATATTGAGAGGAGGGTAGTAATGTTACCCAGGATCCTTGACCTTGGCCAATCAATAGAAAATGACTAGAGGCCAGACAAGAAATCCAGGCAAGATTTTATTGGGGAGGGAGGGGGTGAGAACAAACAACAGGTTCCCTTCTTGGCTCGCTCCCTAAGGGGTGGCAAGCTTTTCCTTAAGTGGGGTGAGGGTAGCGGTGTGTCCAGAAGTCCCGGAAGGAGGGATGGCTTAGGTGTTTTGCTCACCTCTGAGGTGGTGGTGTACAAAGGGGCAGGTGCAGTAGCGCATTTGCTCCAGGCGCCTCAAAAGTAGCAATTGGGTTTTTTTGGTCTCTTTGTATCTTTGGGTCCGGAGTTTGCCCCAACTGCAGTATGGAGACAGTTATATTTTGTCTCATATAGTTTCTTTGTATTTGTTGCTTGAGGAGAAATGTGTGTAGAATGGTCTTCATCGATGTCTCTTCTGCACCTGTATAATTTACCAGTCAGAGATGAATTTGAGCAGATTTATATAGCAGCATTTCTATAGATTTTCTCATGCTTTCAAAATTGACCCCTTAAATGTATGCTGCTGCTGCTGCTAAGTCGCTTCAGTCGTGTCCGACTCTGTGCGACCCCATAGATGGCAGCCCACCAGGCTCCCCAACCCCTGGGATTCTCCAGGCAAGAACAGTGGAGTGGGTTGCCATTTCCTTCTCCAATGCATGAAAGTGAAAAAAGTGAAGTCACTCAGTCGTGTCCAACTCTTAGTGACCCCATAGACTGCAGCCTACCAGGCTCCTCTGTCCATGGGGTTTTCCAGGCAAGAGTTCTGGAGTGGGGTGCCATTGCCTTCTCCAATAGAAGCCTTAAAAACACATAATCGATACCTATTTCTGCTTCTGGGTGAGATATTGTAGGCTGTGGCAGGCTATTCTCTCATTGAAACAAATAAAAATAAAATAAGTTGCAAAAATACTAATATTAATGATACTGGAAAGCTATAAAAGTAATGAGGACTAGATAAATAAAATTCCAGAGAGCAAAAAGCTCTTCTTTTGCTAGCAGCTTTGTTCCTGGGAGCATCAACAACTTGCATGGTGGACTGAGGACCAAGCTTTTCCTAGCAGAGAAGGTTTACTGGGGAAAAGAGAAGCCGGCAAGGGACTAGTGTAACATGGGAAAGGAGAGGAGGCCAGAATACAAGCTTAGTTTCCCCTACAGACCATTTGCAAAATTCTGGTTGTGATATAAGAGTCTGCAGTGCTGGCTGGAAAGGTAGAACAAAGTATTCCATTGTCTTATAGTACTGAGGTGGAGAAGGAAATGACAACCCACTCCAGTATTCTTGCCTGGAGAATCCCGTGGACAGAGGAGCCTGGTGGGCTGCTGTCTATAGGGTCACACAGAGACAGATACGATTGAAGTGACTTAGCATGCATGCATGCATTGAAGAAGGAAATGGCAACCCACCCCAGTATTCTTGCCTGGAGAATCCCAGGAACAGAGGAGCCTGGTGAGCTGCCATCTATGGGGTCACACAGAGACAGATACGATTGAAGTGACTTAGCAGCAGCAGCAGCATAGTACTGAGGGGGCTTCCCTGGTGACTCAGATGGTAAAGAATCTGCCTTCAATGCAGGAGACCTGGGTTGGGAAGATCCCCTGGAGAAGGGAATGGCTACCCACTCCAGTATTCTGGCCTGGAGAATTCCATAGACTGTATAGCCCATGGGATTGTGAAGAGTCGGACATGACTGAGCGACTTTCATAGTACTGAGGAGATCAAGTCCTGCTAGAGGGACATAGTCTGTTACAACACACCTGAATGGCCAAACTATGAACCCATGTGGGATGGGAGACCATTGAGCTCATCTTAAATTTCCAAAGGGAAGCCTAGAAGAACATTAGGAATAGGAACAAACTAGAGCTGAACTGGGTCTTTCTAAAACTTCAACCTGCTCTCAAGTTAGCACAATCGCTGCCTGAACTGAAGTTATCAGTCTCTTACTGTAGTAGCCATATCTTTTATTTCCTGTATTCTGATGCTTTGACATCTTGGGGCCTTGCTGAGACCCTGAAAGGACTGCCCCTTCCCAGAGTTCAGCCAGTTCTTAAGATAATGAAAATTCACCCAGGAGAGCACACCTTTCAAATGTAAACTAACCAATCCCACTCCCCCACTCACCTTCTCCAATGGACTCTTGTACTCTGGGCCACCACCACCTGTCCTGATTATCCCAGGACCAGGTACCAACAACCAGGGACAGCCACTATGCCCCAGAGTCTGCTAAAATCACGCAGATTAGCCAATCGAAAGCCACTTTACTCTCCCTCACCAGTTCTTTCTTGTAGAAACCTCGATAAAGGGCTCCTGCCCACAGCATCCCCTTCCCTCTACCTGCTGAACAACCTGGAACTTCCTGGTGTGGCCCCCAGTGCTGTGTTATGTCCCCCTTCTCTTGGCATCTCTGTGTATAACCGAGTACTTTTTCCATGCTGATCACCTGATCTGTTTTACTTGCCATACCTCAATGATAATAAAGCAGAAAAACTAATTCTATTTCAGTGTATCCAAGTGCATGCGTGCTCAGTCATGTCCCACACGTTGTGACCCCGCATGAACTATAGCCCGCCAGGCTCCTCTGTCCATGGGACTCTCCAGGCAATAATACTGGGGTGGGTTGCCATTTCCTCCTCTAGAGGATCTTCCCAACGCAGAGATCGAACCTGCATCTCCTGTGTCTCTTGCATTGTAGGCAAATTCTTTACTGCTGAGCCTTTGGTGAAGCCACAAATATTTTAAAACTCCTGGGACATCCCTAGTGGCCCAGTGATTAAGACTTTGCCTTCCAATGCACAGGGTGCTGGTTGAATCCCTAGTGGAGAAGCTGAGATCCATATGCCTCATGGCCAAAAAAAAACCCCAAAACATAAAATGTAAGTAATATTGTAACACATTCAATAAAGACTTAAACAAACAACAATTCCTTATCTAACAGAGCAAAGAGTAAATCCTCCCTGGGGAAAAATAACATCATCTGCAATACTTTCACACTGACTATATCATATACAATAACTAGGCTCTAAAGAAGCAGAAAAAAATGTGATTTCTACAGTATTAATCTTAGAAGAATTAATAATTCATTGTATGGAATTAATAGTACCCTGGACACAGAAGACAAAGAATAAATGAAATTGAAGATAAGTCCATAGAGAATATCCAACTGAAGTACAGAGAGCAAAAATAATGGAATACACAGGACAGAGTGAAAGAGACATGTGGGGCCCAATCAAAAAATTAATCTAAAAAAGTAATAAACGTATAATTGGAATCCCAGGACAGGGAGGAGTTTTGACGAGATAATGGCCAAACATTTTTCAAAACTAATGAAAGACTCATGAGTGAGGCTCAATTATAAATGTTCATTAACAGTGCAATAGATATATTGTATATATTAATGTAGGAATAAAAATGAATAAGCTATTGTTACACACAACAATAGGGATAAATCCTATAAACATAATGATGAGTGAAATACACTCCGAATTCCATTTATATGAAGTTTAGCAATTGGATGGCATCACTGACTCAATGCACATGAATTTGAGCAAACTCTGGGAGATGGTGAAGGATAGGGAAGACGCGTGCTGCAGTCCATGGGGTCGCAAAGAGTTGGGAGATGACTGAGGGACTGAACTGAATTGAAGAATAGGCGAGATTAATCTATGGTGGTAGAAATCAGGTTAATTAACTCTGGGAAGTACTTACTAAGAAGGGATATAAAGCATGTTTCTGGGGTATTGGAAATACATTATCTTGATCTGAATGGTGGTTACATTTATATGTGTACGTGTGTTTGTATTTATATGCACATACATGTGTATTTATAGTTACTGATATGTAAACTTAAGATTTGTGCACTTCATATATATTGTATTTCAAGAAAAACAAAATGAAAAACTAAACCACACTGTCTGTGTTGATGTAAGATTGTGAGGGAAATACTGCTGTGAATAATACATATGGGGGAATTATATATTCTTATTAAAACAGATGGCGAGTTGAATAAATGAGATGCTTCAGATAAAAGGAAGATTGGAAATGAATTCATTTAAAAATGCCTTCTGGAGCTGAATTAAACATTTTTTGTTGGGCCAAGAACTTTCATTTTAGAGATAGGTGAATGAATTACGAATAATTTTGGCAACATAACTTAGTTTGTTGTTCCATAGATGAGCAATAATGTAAACCATTGTACAACTAGAACATAAACGAAAGCTCATCCATAACCTTTTATACTGTGATTTAAGATTCTAAGTGGAAAGTAGGTCAAGTTTGAGGCTGAGAATAAAACATTGTATGTTCTGGCAAAGGGAATGTCAAATGATTTTACCTGTGCTGTTTAAAGTGTTCGTTTTATAAAGATGATCTCAGGGAATATTTAGAATTTTGTAGAGTGTGAGGAGGAATCAGCAGACAAGGGCAAGAATTACAGTCACTGAACTGATTTCCTTTGTTAGCAGTTTGGTTAGGAGCATTTTTTTCAGAAATTTCTCTTCCTTCTTTTGAGAGTTGTTGGCCTTTGTGTACACTGATTGATACCTATTAAGGACAAGTGTCAGACAACTACAAATAATCTAAGGAGGATTTGATTCTGTCTTTAATTTTTTTCCTAGAAATACACATTGTTTCAACCCTTCAACATGAGGAGAGCCATAGTTTGTAGGGTAAATGAAACGCAGGGCCTCTTGTTCAAAAATTTAAAATGTCAAGATGGTGACAGCAGAACATTAAACCAGAGCTGGAGCCCCTTGGAGTGTGTGGCCCTGGGTGTGTGCACAGGTTACACGTACATGGAGCTGACTCTGCTTCTCAACACCACATTCAAACCCTCTGTGACTACAGCCCCGACAAGCTCTGCAGCCTCAGCCTCTACCCTCTTCCCACACACTCCAGCCATAAACACTTGGCTTGCAGTTCCTAAGACGCTTCATGTTAGTTCACGTCTCCATGCATATAGTCCATTTTTCTTTCTAGAATGTTCTTTATCACCTCGTCTGTCTGATATATTCTATCCATTTTCACCTACTGACTCCCTTGAGAGAACTGCCCACTCCACCTCGAGCCATCTCTGACCTTGTGAGAACTGTATTCTTACACTCTACATATTTTATGGCTATTTTTAATTAACTAACTGTATTATTATTTTTTTTTCCTCAGCACGTAACATGTGGGATCTTAGTTTCCTGACCAGGGATTGAACTGGTGACCCCCCTGCACTGGGGGCACAGAGTCGTAGCCAGTGGATCACCAGAGAAGTCCTCTTTATTGCTGTTTTTGTTCACTTGTTTGCCTTCTAAAAATGTGAGCCCAGTGTGGACAGTAATTGTGTTTTATTTATATTATTGCATTGTACAAAATGTATATTTAATAACTGTAAATGGACAAAGGAGTAAGAGTCTAAAGACACAAAATGGAGAAACTCCATGTACCTTTAAAATAATAGCTACAACTATTTTTCTCCAATTAAAATAATATAAGAAACTTTTCAAAAATGCAAAAAATATAAAGAATGACTGGGTTTAGTCTTCTCAGTTCCTTTGATTACCTATTTAATTAAGCTTTAAGAATTTTGATATTTGAATTGGTAAACTAATTTGGTTTCATTCCTACACTCTGATTCAATCTATTTTACTTTCACACTTTTGTAATTTGGTGCTAGGATTAGTAAGTCTATTTCACATAAAGAAGATGACAAAAGAGTTATTAGGAGTAATGTTTTGGAATCAACTTTTCCCAAAGAGATTATTATATCCTGGATGACTAAATGAACCAGTGACTGATCCCTACTAGTAGCTGGACTAGTAATAATAGCTTTCCTCAACTTTTTATACACAGAATAATTTTTTATTGCTATTTCCATACCGCATGGCCAAATTCTTTCTTGTCTTTTCACAATAATTTCCACCAACTTCTGGAAAGTTAGCAGGTATGAGCTGAAATATAAACTGCAGCTTCTCTGAAGTTTTGTACTGCCTTTTCACTCAATGAGACATTACTTTCCAGCCCCAAGGGTCAAGATCATGAATCATTTCATTTGCTTTTTTTTTTTCTTTTTCTTTAAGAAAAACTAATTCATCTGAGAGGGCTGACCTAATCTGGGTACTATAAAAAGCTCTGTTTAATAGCAGGGAAGATGAAGAAGGGCGGAGACACCCTTAGTTGAGTAAAGGGTAGACTGAGAAGCTTTCTGGCCTTGACTGTGGTCTGGAAGAAGACAGAAACTGAAGCAAATGGAAATATAATGAGGAATAAGCATCGTCCAGACCATGGTAACCTGGAATGAGGACAGTCACCGAGAGAACCTTAGTTCTCCCAGCAAAACGGTTTCAAATGATGCCTGTTGGGCATCCACAGTTTTCAGAAGACAAGGTCTCAGATCTATTGGTGCCTAAATCCTAGGGAGACGGAGTGACAATGACATGGTGTCTCTTCACGTTTATTTCATCTTGTCTTGCAGGATGGGGAAGGTACACTGAGTATGATTATGGTAGGGGGCAAAACACTTTTGCTTTCAACTTCTTCAAGGTAAATCCCTTAAGAGAACTGAGGTGTTTTTGAGGAGAGAGGCATGGGACAGGCTTAGGATGAGCAGAGTGGGTAGTATGTGAATACATGCTTTTTTTTTCTCATATAATGTTTGTCATGTTCATTTCAAAGGCTTTTCACATGTGAGCCAAGATTTGAAAAGAAAATTGACATAATAGAATGGAAGGAAATAATTTTAGTAGAAGGGTAGCCTGAAAAGCCTGAGGAAACCAATTTTCATTCATTCACTCATCACCCATGAGACCGTCCGATGTTTGCCAGGCAAAGCCACAGATCCTACTAGCCTCTTACTTTTTAATGACACGGCAAGAAGCTAGAGCTGTACTTAACTTCAGCTCTACAACTAATTTATTGCTATTTCTTAGCCACATTACATTTTTTTTTTAGCCAACGGCTTTAAGGTTTACAATATAAACTCAAAACTACATGTATAATTAAATATAAAAATATAACACATATTTATTTATTTATTATATATACATATGGAATTGCCTAGTAAATAGTTAAAATTATATATGTGTGTAAAAGTCTTTCAGTTGTGTCCTACTCTTCTCAACTCCATGGACTATACAGTCCATGGAATTCTCCAGGCCAGAATCCTGGAGTGGGTAGCCTTTCCCTTTTCCAGGAGATCTTCTCAACCCAGGGACCGAACCCAGGTCTCCCACATTGCAGGCAGATTCTTTACCAGCTGAGCTACCAGGGAAGCCCAAAATTATATATGTTTATATTCAAAAGCAGAGACATTACTTTGCCAACAAAGGTCTGTCTAGTCAAGGCTATGGTTTTTCCTGTGGTCATGTATGGATGTGAGAGTTGGACTGTGAAGAAGGCTGAGCACCGAAGAATTGATGCTTTTGAACTGTGGTGTTGGAGAAGACTCTTGAGAGTCCCTTGGACTGCAAGGAGATCCAACCAGTCCATTCTGAAGGAGATCAGCCCTGGGATTTCTTTGGAAGGAATGATGCTAAAGCTGAAACTCCAGTACTTTGGCCACCTCATGCGAAGAGTTGACTCATTGGAAAAGACTCTGATGCTGGGAGGGATTGGGGGCAGGAGGAGAAGGGGACGACAGAAGATGAGATGGCTGGATGGCATCACTGACTCGATGGATGTGAGTCTGAGTGAACTCCGGGAGTTGGTGATGGACAGGGAGGCCTGGCGTGCTGCGATTCATGGGGTCGCAAAGAGTCGGACACGACTGAGCGACTGATCTGATCTGATTGAGAAATAAAAAGAAAAGTACATCTGATTATTTTCATGAAGGTATCTGTGTTCTCTCATGAGTATCTGAATGACTAATTCACCCCAGAGCTTATGAAAATTTACTTAAAAATACAAAATATTCTACAAAATAACTATTTCTGATATAATAGGAACAATAGCACACACACACATTGTGTACCTAGGATGTGCCAGGTACTATTCCAAATACTTGAAGTGTCTTAATTAATGTATAAAGGCAGTTTTCTAAGAGAAGTGATACTAGAAAACAGAAAAATTCTGTTTTATTAGATGAGGAAAATAAGGCACAAGGTGCCTGAATCGCTGGCCAGGGTCACCCAGATAGAGAGAAGAGGATTTAAATGTAGCCTGGTTGGTTGGAGAACCCAAATCCTAAACTCCCACAGGTAGCTAAATGTACAGTGTTGGTGATTTAGCAAATACTTGACAGATGAGTAACCTTGCCAGAATGGGTTGCGGCTTCGTATCAATTCATCACCAGGACTTTGTGACTGATCGATTTATCTTGTGCAAAACCACACAGAGAAGTGGAAAAACACAAGACATTACATTCTTCTGGATCTTTCAACTTAAGTCATTTAGGAATTTTACCATTTCCTTCTCTGGCCTGTGGACCATTGTATTTTTCATCCTTACAATTCTCATTCCCACAGGAACAGTTAAGAGGAGGTTTTTCTTTTCCCTGGGAGATAGCCAGACAGCTGACAGGAAATGCTAGAAGGAAATCTAAGAATTTGAAGGAATCATCTCCAAAGTCACCTAGCATTCCTTTCCTTTGATTCAGGTTTTTTTTTCCTCTTAAGAACAATTTTCTTTCTCTCTCTCCCTCCTCTGTTCCCCTCAATTTAAGACACGCAGGGCATTCCTTTTCTACTTCTTCAGTCATCATCAGACCCATCCTCCTAGTTTATCCTGAATATCTTATTTCTGTAGCAGTTTTTTTCTTTTTTAAATTTCTGGACTCTCAGTTCTTTATTTTTTTCCTAATTGGAGAATAATTTCTTTATAACATTGTGTTGGTTTCTGCCCTATGACAATGTGAATATCCATATATCTCCTCCCTCTGGAGCCTCCCTCCCCACCTCCTCCCCCTGCCCCATTTCAAAGGAAACAAAAATGTGCTCTCTGCAGTGTGTATAACACGGCCGTATTTCTCCTGTTTCAAACCTTGGATGGCTTTGAGAGTCAGTGCTGGGGCCACAGGATATTTATAGCTCTAATTATGTGAAAGCCACTGGAATATAGGCTGGTCATCGCCAGGAGCTCAGGGACCCAAGCTTCTTTCACAGACACCCATGACCTTGGTGCCGACAGGATCTGGCTGCCTCTACAGTGTCCACTCACCCCCACAGGGCCCAGTCTTTGATGCAAACTGTGCTCCTTATTTGACCTTCCCAGATGGCACTAGTGGTAAAGAACCCACAAGCCAATGCAGGAGACATGAGATGCCGGTTCAATCTCTCGGTCAGGAAGATCCCCTGGAAAAGCGCATGGCAACCCACTCCAGTATTCCTGCCTGGAGAATCTCCTGGACAGAGGAGCCTGGCGGGCTACAGTCCATGGAGTCACAAAGAGTCAAACAGGACTGAAGAGCCTTAGCACGCCCACGCACGCTCCTTATTCACTGTCCTGCCTTGTGATTTCGACTCTATTTCTCCTTTGAGTTGTGAGCGCCCTTTATGATACACAGCACCATCCATCTGCATTTGCTAGGCTGCCTCCCCATCTGCTAATTCCTTTGCAAGCTGCCACTGTCCTGAAGGGAGAAAAGTGCTACAGAACGTACCTGATATGGAGCATTGATAACACATCCCCTGAGAGCGGCAGGTCAGTGAGAAGGGCAGCTACAGTGGGCAGGTGGCTTGCTCAGAGCTGCGCAGATGTGAGCTCCACTGCTGGACAGATGCCACATGGGCAGCTTGAGTGGCCTTCTGAACTTGGATTTAGGGAACTGGGTGCAGACATCCGTCCTTTGGAGGGTATGGAATCAGAGGCCAAAGGATTATCTTAAAATTCTTAAGCATTATTTTTGATGTTGTCCAAATACCATATGTTGCTTTCTTTCCCAATGAATGGAATTTGTTTCCAAAGAGATATGAAAGGGATGCTGTTTTTTTTTCTTTAGTGCATGTAGACTAGCATTTATTGTTAATTATTACATATTTCAAAGGCCAGGCTTGAAATTAAATGACAAAGCAAAACAAAGCTTAGAGGAAATCGTCCCAAATTTATAGTCAGAAATTCTGGGTTCAAACTGTAGTCACAGGACTTATTTGATGTGTGACCTATGAAATGCCCTGGCTCTTTGTGCCTCAGTTTCTTCAGATGCAATCATTCTTTTTTATATCAAATTATTTTTATAATGATAAAATTACATAAAAGAAGGAAAAGTGAAAGTGCTAGTCACTCAGTCGTGTCCAACACCCTGCGACCCCATGGACTGTAGCCCGCCAGGCTCCTCTGTGCATGGGATTCTCCAGGGACACTGTTTTTCTGTTGCTGTTGCTACTTCTGCTGGAGGCTACTTGGTAGTTTATTCATAAACTTTACAAACTCAGCCATAGGTTATGTGACTTCTGGTAGAACTGTAAATCCACTCTGTGTGTATGAGAGAGAGAGAGAGAGAGAGAGAGAGAGAGAGAGACAAAGACAGAGAGATACATCCTTCAGAGGCCGGTGTAGGACAGGTTTCTGTGCCTTGGGTCCTGGGCCATAGATTGTGTCTGAGTGCCCTCATTTCAAAGTGGCGCCCAGGAATCAGCACCGTGGGATGATCTCATTTATGGTGTGGATGGGAAATGGAAATTCCAGTTCTTTTTTCACTTCAGAATATTTCTGCTTTTTTGGTTTCCATTTAAAAACTAAACCACTTACATGCAAAACACAAGCAGATTTTTTTTCCCTCAGCATACCTTCCTTCATACTTATTTGCTCAGTGGTGTCTGACTTTTTGTGACCTCATGGATTGCAGCATGCCAGACTTTTCTGTCCTTCACTATCTCCCAGAGTTTGCTCAAACTCATGTGCATTGAGTTGGTGATGCCATCCAACCATCTCATCCTCTGCAGCCCCCTTTTCCTTTTGCCTTCAATTTCATACTTATCATTCTGAATTACCTTTACTCAAAGTAACATATTACTTGGATAAAGGTGCTACTTAATGAACTTGGACCAGATTTTATTACCTGATGATCTTCTTATCCTGGTCAGGTCAGTACTTTGAATTTAGCAGTCAGAATAAAATTTTGCTTATTTGACTTTTAATTGGTTTTCTAAAAGAACTTTTAAGTGGTGGTGGATATGGATTTCATCATGTTATTTATTTTTTCCTGGAGAATTCTGAATGTACTAAAGGGCTATATTTAGGCCTGGCTTCATGCAACATCTGGGTAGTTTTGTAGAAGGTGGGTAACAGCCCATAAGGAATTTGACTCAAAGCTCAGAACACTAATTGAGAAAGAGCCTGGTGTTTAGCTCCCAAGCCAATGGAAAAGCAACGTGGGAGGTAATTATCCAATTTGGGATATTTCTGGGGTAAAAGAGTTACTATGTTAATAAAAATATAATATGGCCTAGCTGCTCTGGGCTGCTGTTTATCTTTACATATCATCCCCAGGAGATCTCTCTGGGTACAAGATGGATTCAGGGAAATGGTGTTTTTGCCCTGCAGTAACTCAATTAGAAGGTGGGTGTCTGCTTGCTGCCAAACATGGAATCCAACACAGACAGGACACAGGGAAAGTAAATGATGTACAAGGATCGCATGATAGTCCTTCCACTATTCTTGGCGTTGGTGAGGCTTTTGTATCATAGAATCAAAGAATGAAAGTAAAGATCGTAAGTGGGATAGGAAGGAGAGTCAGAGAACACATTCCATGGTGTGAGGAAGAGGTGTCAGTCAGCTCATGCAGACTTTACCTTGAAGGGAAATTGAGTTATGCATCAGATGAGAATCACCTGTCCTCCACTCCATTCTTCTCCATTGTCTTTCCCCCCTCTTCCCAATGGCTACCGTCAGCATACACACATGATGCTCTTCCTTTCCATTTCAGAAACTCTTTCTTTGCGCCTTCTTCCCTTGCCAGCTACCATTTCATTTCTTTGCTCCTCTTTGACTTTAAACTCTCCTAAAGACTCGTCATGTGGTTTCCAAGTCCTCCTTCCTTACTTCCTCTTAAGCCCATTTCAGCCCAGCTTCTGCCTCAAATGTTTTGTTAGAACTGCTCTTGTCAAGTTACCAGTGACCTCCGTGTGCCTAGATCTGCTGAATCATTCTCAGGTCTCATCTTACTTGTCCCAGTCATGTTCTTGACACAGTTTGGTCACTCTTTTCTCCTTAATATCTTTCCTTTACCTTCCAGGATACCATTTTTAAATTTTATCATACTAAGTGAAGTCAGAGAAAGATAAATATCATATATCACTCATATCTAATTTTTAAACTGATACAAATGAACTTATTTACAAATCAGAAACAGACTCACAGATGTAGAAAACAAACTCATTGTTACCAAAGGAAACAATTGAAGGGGAGGGATAAATTAGAAATTTGGGGTTAACATACACACACTACTATATAGAAGATAGATAACAAACAAGGACCTATTGTAGCACAGGGACCTCAACTCAATATTCTGTGATAATCTGTATGAGAAAAGAATCTGAAAAGGAATGATTATATGTATAACTAAATCACTTTGCTGTATACCTTAAGCTAACACAACATTGTAAATCAACTATACTTCAGCAAAGTTTAAAAAAAATTTCTTCCTATGTTATCAATTACTCTCCTTGGTTTCCTTTGCTTGTTTTTCTGCTTCCCATTTCTCCTGATACTAGAGTGCTCCAAGTTCTGTCCAGGGGCTCCTTCTTTGTCCACACTGACTCTCTTGTGAATCTCCCCCAGTTCCATAGTGTTGACTATCACCCGTATGCTGACATACCCTAATTAATATCTCCAGCCGATACTTTCTCCCAAGCTTTTGATTTTTATGTGTAACTGTGTGCCTGACATCTCCACTTGGATATTTAACAGAAACTTCAAATTTCAACATGTCTAAATGGATTTTCCTTGCTCTTTACCCCCCAAATCTGTTCTACCTTCAACCTTTCCCATTTCAGTCAATGACAACACCATTTTTCCATTTGCTTACATCCAGAACCTTGGCGTCATCCTTGGCACTACATTTTCTCTCATACTCTAGGTCCAATCTTTGAAGACATTCTGTTCTTTCTACCTTGAAAATACATCCAGAATCTAACCACTCCTTGTCTCCAACACTGTTGTAATATTGGCCGGTGCTGTCTTTTTCTCTTGCTTGTATTAGCCTGCCAACTAGTTTCCTGACTTCTACTCTTGAGCCCTTATAAATTATTTTCAACCTAACAGTTCATCAACTTTTAAAAATGTAAGTCAGATCATGTTACTTCTCTGCTTTAACCTTGCTCCCATTTCTCCCCCATTTAAAGTACAAAATCCTTATAATGTTCTAGAAAGACTGTATTAGGTTCCTAGGGCTGCTGTAACAAACTCGGTGGCCTAAAACAACAGAAATTAATTCTTTCACAGTTCTGGAGGCAGGAAGAATGAAACCAAGGTTTCAGAACACTCTCTCCAGACACTCGAAGGGAGAACCCTTCCTTGTCTCTTCTAACTTGTGATGAATCTAGGTGCTCCTTGACTGCAGCTGCATCATTCCCAACTCTGCCTCTGTCTTCACATGACCATATTCTCTTCTTTTTCTTATAATAACACTTGTTAGTACTACATTTAAGATGATATGGATAACCCAGGATGTTCTCTTCTTGAGATCATTAATTGGCAAGACTCTTTTTTTCCAAATAAAGTCACATTTACAGGGTTCAGAAGTTGGAATGTGGGCATATTTTTAGTGTACCATCATTCAATTTTTAGGGTACCACTAGACAATCCAGTGTATTATGGACCACTGTCACCTGCTGGATCTCTTTTTCTACCACTCTTCCCTTTAGTCACCTTGTTGCAATTGTACTGGATTTCTTAATTTTTCTCAAACATACCATGCACCCATGGATTGGGACATATTCACTGGCAAGTCCTTCGGGATAGTCTTCCTCCAGAAAGGATCATGGGTCACTTCCTCATGTTACCGTGTCACAAGGTCTCCCCTGGCTACTCCATTTGAAATTGTAGTTCTTACCTTCCTTCTTATGCAAGTGGTATTTTCCATTTTTCTCCCATTTTGGTTGAATGAGCAATTCTTCTGCTTCGTGTGTTATTGGCTGGAGTACTTGGATGGTGCAAAGGTCCAAGTGGCCTCAGACATATGGTTGGAAGTCATTTCTGGCTTCCAGATGGGAGTTTAGTTGGAGCTGGTGGCCAGGGACCCTGGTTCTCTTCCACCTGTCCTCCCTATGTATTGCCTGGGCTTCCTTGTTGATTGGAGGCTGAGTCCCAATAAAGAGCATTCTAAAAGGAAGGAAGCATAAACTGTTCATTTTCTTAAGGTGTGTACTCTGAAGTATCAGAGTATTACTTCTGTATTCTTTTAGTGTGCTCCAAAGTGTCAGAGTATTACTTCTGTATTATTTTAGTCAGAGTAGTTGCAGGGGCAGTCTAGATTCAAGTGGAGAAAAAATAAACTCCAACTCCCAGTTAGAGGAGTGGCATGTTTATACAGGAAGGGAAGAAAATATCTTTGGAGATTATTTACCAAAAAGACCTTCCTGGGGACTTGATATACCATGGCATGTGTGCCCAATGAAACAGATAACTTAATTTTTGTATTCCATCACTACATTATTGAGGAATTTCTATGACCTTAAAAAATGAAAATATAGGAGAAATATTTCTTTTTTTTTTTTTAGGAGAAATATTTCAAGATTTTAAAATCTGAGACATAGTTAAATCAGTTCATTCAGTTCAGTTCAGTTCAGTTGCTGAGTCGTGCTCGACTCTTTGCGACCCCATGAATTGCAGGATGCCAGGCCGCCCTGTCCATCACCAACTCCCGGAGTTCACTCAAACTCACGTCCATCGAGTCAGTGATGCCATCCAGCCATCTCATCCTCTGTCGTCCCCTTTTCCTCCTGCTCCCAATCCCTCCCAGCATCAGAGTCTTTTCCAAAGAGTCAACTGTTTGCATGAGGTAGCCAAAGTACTGGAGTTTCAACTTTAGCATCAGTCCTTCCAAAGAACACCCAGGGCTGATCTCCTTTA
Source organism: Bos taurus (assembly GCF_002263795.3). Lineage (NCBI taxonomy): Eukaryota > Metazoa > Chordata > Mammalia > Artiodactyla > Bovidae > Bos > Bos taurus. Next base: position 21,892,261 of record NC_037336.1, on the reverse strand, counting down.
GAATGGACTGGTTGGATCTCCTTGCAGTCCAAGGGACTCTCAAGAGTCTTCTCCAACACCACAGTTCAAAAGCAACAATTCTTCGGTGCTCAGCTTTCTTCACAGTCCAACTCTCACATCCATACATGACCACTGGAAAAACCATAGCCTTGACTAGACTGACCTTTGTTGGCAAAGTAATGTCTCTGCTTTTGAATATGCTCTCTATGTTGGTCATAACTTTTCTTCCAAGGAGTAAGCGTCTTTTAATTTCATGGCTGCAATCACCATCTGCAGTGATTTTGGAGCCCAGAAAAATAAAGTCTGACACTGTTTCCACTGTTTCCCCATCTATTTCCCATGAAGTGATGGGACCAGATGCCATGATCTTCGTTTTCTGAATGTTGAGCTTTAAGCCAACTTTTTCACTCTCCTCCTTCACTTTCATCAAGAGGCTTTTTAGTTCCTCTTCACTTTCTGCCATAAGGGTGGTGTCATCTGCATATCTGAGGTTATTGATATTTCTCCCGGCAATCTTGATTCCAGCTTGTGCTTCTTCCAGTCCAGCGTTTCTCATGATGTACTCTGCATATAAGTTAAATAAGCAGGATGACAATATACAGACTTGACGAACTCCTTTTCCTATTTGGAACCAGTCTGTTGTTTCATGTCCAGTTCTAACTGTTGCCTCCTGACCTGCATACAAATTTCTCAAGAGGCAGATCAGGTGGTCTGGTATTCCCATCTCTTGAAGAATTCTCCACAGTTTATTGTGATCCACACAGTCAAAGGCTTTGACATAGTCAATAAAGCAGAAATAGATGTTTTTCTGGAACTCTCTTGCTTTTTCGATGATCCAGCAGATGTTGGCAATTTGATCTCTGGTTCCTCCGCCTTTTCTAAAACCAGCTTGAGCATCTGGAAGTTCACGGTTCACATATTGCTGAAGCCTGGCTTGGAGAATTTTGAGCATTACTTTACTAGCGTGTGAGATGAGTGCAATTGTGCAGTAGTTTGAGCATTCTTTGGCATTGCCTTTCTTTGGGATTGGAATGAAAACTGACCTTTTCCAGTCCTGTGGCCACTGCTGAGTTTTCCAAATTTGCTGGCATATTGAGTGCAGCACTTTCACAGCATCATCTTTCAGGATTTGAAATAGCTCAACTGGAATTCCATCACCTCCACTAGTTTTGTTCATAGTGATACTTTCTAAGGCCCACTTGACTTCACATTCCAGGATGTCTGGCTCTAGGTCAGTGATCACACCATCATGATTATCTTGGTCATGAAGATCTTTTTGGTACAGTTTTTCTGTGTATTCTTGCCACCTCTTCTTAATATCTTCTGCTTCTGTTAGGTCCATACCATTTCTGTCCTTTATCGAGCCCGTCTTTGCATGAAATGTTCCCTTGGTATCTCTAATTTTCTTGAAGAGATTTCTAGTCTTTCCCATTCTGTTGTTTCCTCTATTTCTTTGCATTGATTGCTGAGGAAAGCTTTCTTATCTCTTCTTGCTATTCTTTGGAACTCTGCATTCAGATGCTTATATCTTTCCTTTTCTCCTTTGCTTTTCACTTCTCTTCTTTTAACAGCTATTTGTAAGGCCTCCCCAGACAGCCATTTTGCTTTTTTGCATTTCTTTTCCATGAGGATGGTCTTGATCCCTGTATCCTGTACAATGTCATGAACCTCCGTCCATAGTTCATCAGGCATTCTATATATCAGATCTAGTCCCTTAAATTTATTTCTCACTTCCACTGTATAATCATAAGGGATTTGATTTAGGTCATACCTGAATGGTCTAGTGGTTTTCCCTACTTCAATTTAAGTCTGAACTTGGCAATAAGGAGTTCATGGTCTGAGCTGGCAGCCAAGAGGAGCTACCCCACGTTCGAGGTCAGGGGTGGTGGCCGAGAGGAGCAACCCCATGTCCAAGGAGCAGTGGCTGCACAGGTGCAGGAGGGCCGAGAGGAGTTACTCCACGTTCAAGGTCAAGAGGGGTGGTGGTGAGGAGATACCCTTCGTCCAAGGTAAGGAGCAGCGGTTGCACTTTGCTGGAGCAGCCGTGAAGAGATACCCCATGCCCAAGGTAAGGGAAACCCAAGTAAGATGGTAGGTGTTTCAAGAGGGCATCAGAAGTCAGACACACTGAAACCATAATCTCAGAAAACTAGTCAATCTAATCACACTAGGACCACAGCCTTGTCTAATTCAATGAAACTAAGCCATGCCCTGTGGGGCCACCCAAGATGGGCAGGCATGGTGGAGAGATTTGACAGAATGTGGTCCACTGGAGAAGGGAATGGCAAACCACTTCAGTGTTCTTGCCTTGAGAACCCAATGAACAGTATGAAAAGGCAAAATGATAGGATACTGAAAGAGGAACTCCCCAGGTCGGTAGGTGCCCAAAATATGCTACAGGAGATCAGTGGAGAAATAACTCCAGAAAGAATGAAGGGATGGAGCCAAAGCAAAAACAATACCCAGTTGCAGATGTGACTGGTGATAGAAGCAAGGTCCAATGCTGTAAAGAGCAATATTGCATAAGAACCTGGAATGTCAGGTCCATGAATCAAGGCAAATTGGAAGTGGTCAAACAGGAGATGGCAAGAGTGAATGTTGACATTCTAGGAATCAGTGAACTAAAATGGACTGGAATAGGTGAATTTAACTCAGATGAATTTAACTCATTATATTTACTACTGCGGGCAGGAATCCCTTAGAAGAAATGGAGTAGCCATCATGGTCAACAAAAGTATCAGTTCATTAGCAATCCTCAATGTTATTGACATTTAAGCTTGCTCTGTATGCAGTGAGAAAGAAATTCACTGTTAATCCTTAATAACTGGTTAAAGTTTTATATAGATTTCCAGTGTTTCACAGTCAAAAAATTACTCCTTAGGACTTACCTGGAGGTCCAGTGGTTAAGACTCCACCTTCCAATGCAGGGTGCGAGGGTTTGATCCCTGGTTGGGTAACTAAGATCTGACATGCTGTGTGGTGCAGCCAAAAACATTTTTAAACTACTTCTTAACATTATTACTATTAGTTACTAGAGATCTGATCTATAATCATACAGAAAAAGCGATCATTATTATAAATAGTATTTTAAAGGTCTCAAACCATTCCAATTAGAGTTGTATTTTAGAATATCCCAATAGATTTGGGTTAAGATGTTTTTGCTCTTAGTTGATGAAGTTGTGATTAAATAAGACCATATCTAATGAGATCTATAGTTTACTCTTTTTGAAGAGATTATGCCACGTCCACTATGAAGCTACATTTCTTTAGATTGAAAATAGGGGGATGAATCTCTTTTGCTTATGCATAAAACTTCTCTGTTTTAGACAGCTCAAATTGCCATTAAAACAAGTAGACAAACCAACCAGGATTGGGTAGCTTAGTAGAAATTTTACTAGAAATTCCAACTCTGGAATCTGGAAGTTACAGATCATGATGATGGCTTGGTCTGGTTCTGATGAAAGCCCTCTCCTTGTCTTGCAAATGGCCACCTTCTCACTGTGTGTTCATTTGGCAGAGAAGAGAGAAGGCAAACTTTCTGGTGTCTCTTCTCCTAAAGGCAGTAACCACATCATGGGCCTTCATGAGTTCATCAGAGTCTAATGAGATCCCCAAAGCTCCATCTCCACATATCACCACATTAAGGTTTAGGGCTTCAGCATATTAATCGCCTATAGCATTGACTCATTTATCCTCATCTCTCTATTTAGACTCTACTGGTAGCAGATAAGAATAGAACAGATGAATGAAGCAAAGAACACTTTCCAGTTATATGAAATTAATTTGTCCATCAGCAAATTTTATTCATTTGAAATCCTTTTTAGTAAGCTTATTCTCTTCAATAGAGGACATTATTGTTCAGCCAGGGATATATAAGGTTGGCATCATAGACAAAACAATGGCCTCCCCAAAGATACCTAAGTCCTAACAGCTGGAATTTATAAATACATTTTCTTCCAGGGCACAAAGCACTTTGCAAATGTGATTAAGGGTAAAGACATTGAGATGAGAAAATTATCCTAGATTATCCAGATGGTCTGAATATAATCACATGAATCTTTAAAAGTGGAATAGGATAGATGAGTGAGTCAGAGAGATGTCACATTAGAAGGACTCAGTCTGCTCTGGCTGCCTTTGAAGATATAGAAAGGGGGCCCCTAGAAGCTGGGAATGGCCCCCAACTGACAGCCAACAAAGAAACAGGGACCTCAGCCTTGAACCTATAGCACAAGGAATAAATTATGCCAACTGATTCTCCTTAGAGATTTCAGACAGGCACCTTAATGTCAGTCCACTTAGACCTTGTTGGATTTCTGGCTTACAGAACTCTAAGACACTGTGCTGTCTTAAGCCAAGGATTGATCCCAGGTCTCCCGCATTGCAGGCGGATTCTTTAACAGCTGAGCCACAAGGGAAGCCCGTCTTAAGCCATTAAGTTTGTGGTAATTAATTATGGCAGCCATAGAAAACCAATACATTTGGTTATGAATTAAAGCTCTCAGTCTCCAAATTCTAAATATTACCCAAATGTGGAAGAATTCTTCACCTCTAATCAAAGAGAATCTATGACCTTCATTTTAGCAGTTCTTCTAGAATCTTCATAAACATTTTCAGAATCATTGTGATTCTGAAATCACAATGATTCTGAAATAAATGATTTCAGAATCATTTAAAGAACAGAGTGCTACTCTGTTCTTTAAAAGCAATTAGAACATTTTGGTGAACTATGGCTTTTGCATATTCCTGTGTGAGTTAGGAGAGACTTGGACAGATGAAATGGCTGGATTGGGAGAGTAGGTAAGTTGTGTTCAATAATCAGGGTTACAAGTTGGTGGGGGCATCTGGAAAATTCAGAAGTTATGCAGAGACTCAGTCTCATAGTTGTGCTGTAATGTTTATTATTAGAGACAGTGATGTACACCTGAAACTAACACAACACTGTTAATAATTTAAAAATGTTTTAAAAAGACAACGGTGCCCTGCTTTTAGAGCTATGACAAAAAGGGGCACATAACCTTTGTTTTCAAACTCCATCAGGCCATATGCTTGTCTGCAGGGGTGAGAGACATCTGAAGTGCTATGTTTTTTTCCACCAGTGTATGAAAGAACCTTGAAGTTCCACATTCCTATGAATTCAATTGCAGTGGAGATCATGGCAAAGACCCAATACCTTTGAGGCATTCTGCCTAGTTATTTAGTGATCAGACTTGACAATGACTAAATTAGCAGCCTCAGTGGTATTAAGATGTTTTAACATAATAAAATTTCTTGCCACATTTCAAATTGAAGCCTTTTCATTTATGATTATGATTACTCAGTGGAAGGAAGAAGGGATATTTTAACTTCAGAGAAAAGTTTATGGAAATTTTAAGTAACAATATCAAAGGAATCATCTATTTATTTTACTAGCCATGTCTATGTAAAGCATATGTTCCTCATGATAGTATTATTTGTTAATATTTTGCATGAAGTTGAACTGCTTCTATCACTGAAAGGTCAAAAATACAAATAAAGTATGATCATTATAAAAACTCATTAAAGTCTATTTCAAAAATAATAGTAATAATGATAATAATAATAAAAGTCATTTTCATGCTTAAGTACTATTTTTCAAAAGGGGAGGCTTCTTATTGTGCTGGGACCTTTAATGACGACTGAGTCAACCTACAGAATAAAGAAAAATGTATAATTTAAATGTATTAAATTATAGAGCTGCCTTCAGTGGCTCATAAGTCAGTCTAGCATCCATGAATGAAGCCACCATCTGATAAATTTACTTCACTCCCTTTCTTGCCTTCCATCCTCTGACTAGGAAGACATATCATCTTTTATTCATTTGTTTATATTGGAGTATAGTTGCTTTACAATATTGTGTTAGTTTCTGCTATACAATGACGTGAATCAGCTATATGTATACATATATCCTCCCTTCTTAGAATTCCCTCCCCCCAACCCCCATCCCCATTCCATCCATCTAGGTCACCATAGAGCATCAAGCTGAGTACTATTAACAATAGCCAGGACATGGAAGCAACCTAAATTCCAACAGAGGAATGGATAAAGAAGATGTGGTACATATACAAAGTGGAATATTACTCAACCATTAAAAGGAACAAAACTGGGTCATTTGTAGATGTCTGGGTGGACCTAGAGTCTGTCACAGAGAAGGCAATGGCACCCCACTCCAGTACTCTTGCCTGGAAAATCCCGTGGACGGAGGAGCCTGGTAGGCTGCAGTCCATGGGGTCGCTAAGAGTCAGACACGACTGAGCGACTGCACTTTCACTTTTCACTTTCATGCATTGGAGAAGGAAATGGCAACCCACTCCATTGTTCTTGCCTGGAGAATCCTAGGGATGGGGGAGCCTGGTGGGCTGCAGTCTCTGGGGTCACACAGAGTCGGACATGACTGAAGCGACTTAGCAGCAGCAGAATCTGTCATGCAGAGTGAACTAAGTCAGAAATAGATAAATATATATTAACGCATTTATGTGGAATCTAAAAAAAAGTACGGATGAACCTATTTGCAGGGCAGAAATAGAGACACAAGTGTAAAGCCAGATGTGTAGATAGAGGGTAGGGGGCACCGGAGGATGAATTGGGAGACTGGGAAGATATATCATCTTGAAAAACTAACCAGGTTGCTGCTTAGGCTTCTGTGTTTTGTTACACTCATCACTTTAGTTTTCTTTTTTTTTTCTCATGTATTCTGCTTGTCATATATCAGTCAATCTCCTCTATTATCTGGGTGGCATGTTTGTAAATTTTTATTTTTCTACTCCTACGTCTTTCCAAGAAATTTGGTCAGAAAGGGGATATTCAAGGTAGGCCCTAAACAGATTAAAAGTTTGATTTTTGCCTTTTCTAGTTTTATACTTCATAGAAAAGTCACAAAACATCATTGAGGACTCACCTCTATCATGTAGCCCTTTCTTATATCTCTGACTTTCAGGACGAAGTCACCAAGCACCAACTCAAAGGTGATCCAGGTATTGTCAGTTCAGTCACTCAGTTGTGTCCAACTCTTTGCGACCCCATGGACTGCAGCACGCCAGGCTTCCTTGTCCATCACCAATAGCTGGAGCTTGCTCAAACTCTTGTCCATTGAGTCAGTGATGCCATCCAACCATCTCATCCTCTGTCGTCCCCTTCTCCTCCTGCCTTCAATCTTTCCCAGCATCAAGGTCTTTTCTAAGGAGTCAGTTCTCCACATCAGGTGGACAAAGTATTGGAGCTTCAGCTTCAGCTTCAGCATCAGTCCTTCCAATGAATATTCAGGATTGATTTCTTTAGCATGGACTGGTTGGATCTCCTTGCAGTCCAAAGGACTCTCAAGGGTCTTCTCCAACACCACAGTTCAAAAGCATCAATTCTTTGGCACTCACTTTCTTTATAGTCCAACTCTCACATCCATACATGACCACTGGAAAAACCACAGCCTTGACTAGACGGACTTTTGTTGGCAAAGTAATGTCTCTGCTTTTTAATATGCTGTCTAGGTTGGTCATAGCTTTTCTTCCAAGTAGCAAGTGTCTTTTAATTTCAGGGCTGCAGTCACCATCTGCAGAGATTTTGGAGCCTAAGGAAATAGAGTCCCCATGGATAGTATGATCCAGGTATTGTAGCAGCATTGTGTTAATTACCTGGGAGAAGAAATAAGTAGCCATAAGTGGATTCACTTTAAACCCACTGAGGAGTTCCAGTAGGCTTTTCCAGATTAAAAACAAAGAAAAATTGACTCCAACTACAAAAACGTTTTCCAGTGACTCTTTTATGCTATCAGCATTAAGAAACATTTCAACTTTTGGTAAATGAAAGAGGAAGGAAATAGAATTACAAGGGGGACCATTTCATTCCAGGAAGATTATTAGGAGTACAGGAAAAATAAAAATAAGAGGATTTACTGAGCAGTAATATAAGTACAAATTAATGACAGGATGTTCTGATTTCACAAACATATGAGCACTAATCCTCTATCAAGTTTGAATCCAAGCCATGTTAGGTTACTATATTTTGTGATCAGGGACACATCCAGCCTCTCTGAGCTTCATTTTCCTTATGCAGACAATGGGGATAATAACAATAATTCTTGTTCTGCTTAATAGAGTTGGCTTAGGGAGGGATACTGTGTGTGAAAGTAGAGTGTTTTACTAAACATAAAGCATCTGGTATACCAAAACACTGTAATTATCAGCACAAAGATACTTCTCAATTTATTGTCTAGCTTAGTGAAAGGAATTATTACACCTCTTCAAGAAAAGCACAAAATGTACTGTTGTAAATTTAGGGCACCTGTTTCCTTGTTTCAAAGAATATGCTTTCTCAGTTACAAAGAGATCAATGAAAAAAGAAATGCAAATTTTATCCATTAAAAAGTACAGTGTTCTCTGTGGACTGAAAGTGTTTTCATGAGAATGCAAGTCAGTCATGTCCAATTTGCTTGTTCTTTACATCTTTTTTGAAGAGTGGTGTTTAGGTTGCTCAGTGGTAAAAAATCCGCCTGCCAATGCAGGAGATGCAGGTTCAATCCTTGGGTCAGGAAGATACCCTGGAGTAGGAAATGGCAACCCACACTAGTATTCTTGCCTGGAGAATCCCCATGGACAGAGGAGTCTGGCGGGCTACAATCCATGATGTCACAAAAAGTCAGACATGACTGAGAACATGCACACGTATACACACACACACACACACACACACACACACTGATTAGAGATATACAACTTAATAGTTTTACCTACCAAATGAACACCTCTTGTGAGTGACACCCAGATTAAAAATCAGAATGTTACTAGCACCCAGAAACCCTCTTACTTGCCTGCTCCTTCCCTCCTGAGACAAACCACTTCTAATAGTTTACATTAGTTTTGCCAATTTTATACTTCATATAACTGGAATAATACAATAATGCAGTATTCCTATGTAGCTGGTCTGTTTCATACAACATTATATTTGTGAGAGTCATCACTCTAGTATCCACAGTTATCAAGTGATTATTCTCGGGGCTGTGTAGTACTTTTCGTGTGAATACACCACAGTTTGTGTATTCATTCTATTGCCAATGGGCATTTGAGTAGTTTCCAGTTCGAAGCTATTTTCCTTAGGGCTCCTATGGACATTCTGGTACTGCCTGTTGTAAATGTTTGCACACATTTCTGTTGATGGTAAGACATGCTTGTGTTCAGGTTAACAGATCCTGCCAATTTTCCAGCCAATGAACATTTCCACCAACAGGATATGTGAGTTCTTGTGATACTGCCTTTTCATCAACACTTGTCGTTTCCCTTCTGAGTTTTTTAGTCACTTATTTTTATTCATTCTTGTTTACGTCTAGTCATATTTCCTCATAGTTTTATTTGGCATTTCCCTGATGCTTAGTGAGATTGAGCATTTTTGTTTATTAGTTGCACATTTGGATATTCTATTTTTTCAATCAATGTTCACTTTTCTATTGGGTTTTCTTTTGTGTGATGATTTGCAGAAAATTCTCATGAACTGCTAATATCTTTTCCACTTGCACTTTAGTTTTCCTGTTCATTCACCTATCATGCTTTTTGATGAATACAAATTCTTCTTTTTTGGTACATATTTGGCTCCCTGGAGCCACAGGTTCTGCAACTGCAGATTCAACCAATGGCAGAGCAGGTACTGTGTTTACGAGCCATGGTTGATTGAATCCTCAGTTGCAGAATCTATGGATACAGAGGGCTGACTATGTATTTGAGTACCCACAGACTTTGGTATCCATGGAGGGTCTGAAATGATTCCCTCCCTGCTCCCCACTGTGAAGTGAAATAGCACCTCCATCACCATCACCTCACACATTTACCCTTTTTAAAAAAGAACACTTTTAAGTTCTACCCTCAATGAATTTCAAGTATACCAAAAAGCATTACCAACTACAGTCACCATGTTACATGTTATATGCTCAGACCTGTACGCTTTTATTAACTTCTCCCTTATTTCAATATATTCCAATTTATTATTTCTTCTATAGTCTTTTTTTCTGATTAATAGCTCTTTGCCTAGGTTGTAGTCATGAAGATATTCTCTTACCCATGACATCGTTCAGTAATTGGGAGTCAGTACCAACAATAAAGTAATACCAAAGAAAAAACACCTTCCACTTGGTTAATCAAATGTAATTAAGCAAATGACTGACTAAGCAATGGATATGAAGAGATGAATTTTCTGGTTGCATAATCAGTCACTTTAAATCTTGTCATTTTTTTAGGGTGAGCTAACAGGGCTGCTTTTTCTTTCTCATGTGTCTGATTTCAGAAACATCAGGTTGTCTTCAATGACAGACTTCATCCATTCCACATGCCACCCCTCTCTGCCCCCGCCCCACCCCCAAAATAGAACCCTTACAGGATCGTGGAGGATGCAACTTCACAAATGGGATAGCATGAAGGATTTTAGGACAGGAACTAAGAGACAAAGCAAGAATGTGTGACTTAAGCTCTTGGCAGGTGTATATATTTTAGCAAAAATCAATATAACTTACTCCCCATTTTCATCTGTTGACATTTCTGGTAAACAGCGAAGTCAGGGCAATTGCCCTTTGGTGCGCAGGGGTTCTTTCTTTGAATGTCAAATATTCTTGAACACCAGATAAAATGGTTTTCCCTGTCAATCTCCCCTGGCCTGATGAAGCTAGTGTTCTGCTGCAAGAATAGACTTAGCAGATGTGATGTGTCTCTTTCCCCACCCCCCCTCACGTAAGACAATTGGATCACAGAAAATAGAATCAGAATATTTTGGGCAAATCAAAAAATACTTGGGCAGGGTAATGTGATTCCTTTGAATAAGGATTTGGGTTTAGATAGGGAAAAAAATGATTTGTGAGTTATATAAGAGTCCTTCAGGGAAGGCAATGGCACCCCACTCCAGTACTCTTGCCTGGAAAATCCCGTGGATGGAGGAGCCTGGTAGGCTGCAGTCCATGGGGTCGCTAAGAGTTGGACAAGACTGAGCGACTTCACTTTCACTTTTCACTTTCATGCATTGGAGAAAGAAATGGCAACCCACTCCAGTGTTCTTGCCTGGCGAATTCCAGGGACGGAGGGACCTGGTGGGCTGCCGTCTATGGGGTCCCACAGAGTCGGACACGACTGAAGTGACTTAGCAGCAGCAGCAGCAGTATATAAGAGTCCTTAGAAGTTGTCATATGCTTTTGGCTTTTAGGGAATTTTTGATGATAAGAGTTAGGCATAAGATGTGTGAGAGTTCTATATAAAAAGAATAGCTAAAAACCTTAATGAGACTTTTTAATGAAGTGGTTGAACTACCCTGGCTAAAAAGCACTGAAATCCTCACTGATTCAATTAGCCTTTCTGATTCCCATGAGTTTGGACCTCTTTACGACCCCATGGATTGTATAGTCTATGGTGTTCTCCAGGCCAGAATACTGGAATGGGTAGCCTTTCCCTTCTCCAGGGGATCTTCCCAACCCAGGGACTGAACCCAGATCTCCTGCATCACAGACGTATTCTTTACCAGCTGAGCTATCAGGGAAGCCCAAGATTGGACCAGGTGGAGCTAAATGCCTTCCAGGATGAAAGCATCCTCTCCAAGGCTTGGTACCTGTCACTTGGGACAATCCCCCTTTCCTCTGGATCACTGCAATTGGTTTGCCCTGTTTATTACCTGTTCTTTATCTATAATGAATGCCCCCCTCCCCTGCCAAAGATTTGGGAGGTTCATGTTTGCCTTGAGGGGTTAGTCTGAATTTGTTTCTGTTAAAAGAGACTTTTTTCCCCCTAAGCCTTCAGATCAAGAAGGCAGAAGTTAAATGACCTCTACACAGTTTGAGTAAGAAACTAGGAATCAGAGTGATCCGAGGGTTATAAGTTTTCTTGCTCTCTTTTCATACTTGGCTTTTCTAGAAGAGTCCTAAGTGGGAAGAGACCCTGGGGGCTTCCCCACAGTGCCTCTTTAAAATCCAAATCTGAGTTGTATAACTCACAGCCCCCTTTCTAACCACTTCCTAATGTGGTGTGTTCTTAAAAGTCTATGGAATTAAAGAAGATTCATTTTTTTTTAATTCCTTATTATAGATATGTAGATAATGACAAGATTAGGGTTTGCATTTTTAAGAAATTTGGATTGCGGAAGGAGTCGGGTCACTGAAGGAGACCAACCATAAGAGCACTTTGATTGAGGGTGTTGAGAAATAAAATAGAACCAAGTAATGAAATAGATGCACTGGTGCTTTAACAAAATTTAAAAAAATGAGTTCTTGATTATTTTATGGGGAATGAATTTTAAATGAATCACTGCAGACCTCCAGTCAGCATCTGTTCCTCCTCACAAAGAATAGCAAAAGCCCCAAGATACCTCGGGGCAGAGTGCGTGGGGAGAGCAGGGGAGGTGTGCATGAATTATGAGGTGACATGTATTTGTGGGTAGCTTCCTACTCCCTCCCCTCAGCCCTCTTAATGGAAAACTATTCGTATGTGCTAACCCTTGACATCACTGGGGGAGCTGTGATATCAATCTAACTTTAAAACATGACATTGAGAAAAGGGGCTGTCTGCCTCTGTCTCCAAAGGACACCCCAGGAGTAGCCATTGGTGATAGAAGATTTTGGTCCTAGCCGTCTAATAACCCCCATGACCCCTCTGTTCCTGAGCTTGGTCCTGCTCTCTCGTGTGTGGGCTGATCTCTTCCTGTGATCTCTCATAGATGTTTCATGGACGGTAAAGGGTTTCAGTCAAGACACAAGACAGGAATGGGTATGAGTATCACAGAGATGTCAGAGCATTGGCCCCTGAGATCACTCTGGGAGCCCACACTGACTTAACTCTCACCATGACTTTGTGCCTGCCAAGAAGAGGAAGTGCTGGAGATGGTGAGACTCAAACAGGACCCCACCCACATCCACAGAGACAGACAGCTGGTCCCTGTGGTTTCCTTGGAGATGGAGATGTTTTCAGGAATGATTGAAGCTAACCTTGCCCTTAAAGTCACCTCATTCCTGGGCCACTGGGAAGAGAAAAATCAACCTCTCTATATAGAAGGTTTTGTCCTTGAAGCCATGTCACCAAAGTCTTACTGTCCTCCTTTCTCTCCCTGATGCCTGACCTGGGGCTCTGCACTTAGTAGGTGTTCTATTAAATAACAGCTGAATGAATAGACACATGACTAGCATGTATATGAGCACCAAAATTAAAAAAATGTGAAAGTACAAATCTATTTCACAGGAACTTCCCTGGTATTCCAGTGGCTAAAACTCCAGGCTCCCAGTGCAGGGGGCCCAGGTTTGATCCCTGGTCAGAGAACTGGATCCCACGTGCTGTAGCAAAGAGTTCACATGCTGCACCTAAGACCCATTGTAGCCAAATAAATAAATATTTTAAAAAAGAAATCTATTTTACAATTATACACAATAATTGGTAAAAAAAATTTCTTTGGAGGAAAATTTAGGCATAATCACTAAAACATACTTTTGAAGTTATCAATGTATTTAATGCATGCTTCCCATCCTGGCCCACCTTTAGATTATATAAAAATGTATCTACTTAGCTTTTTAGAGTAAAAATTTTAGCCAATAATTAATATTGGTTAATATTAACCAATTAATATTGGGAACTGTACCACTAATCCCAAGCCCCTTTGCCCTACTTCTCTTTTCTGCAGAACTTCCCACCCTGCACCACTGCACCATGAAATTCAATTTACTTCTTAAGTTCCTTATTGATTATCTGACTGCCCACTTTCAAGCTCTATCCCTTGAGGACCAGAGTCTTTGCCTACTTTGTTCACTACATTATCTCAGGATCCTAGAACAGTCCTTAGAGTGTATTCATGCTCACTAAATATATTTGAAACAAACATTCACTGACTCCCTTCTATGTGCAAGACAGTGAGTGATCTTGTATATAGGGATAAATAATGAACCAAGGATTATTTCTGTGAATGTATATGGATATTTTCATTGATACAAAGAGCTTATAGATCTATACATGTACATATATATCACAATTTTAAAGATTTGATATTTAAAGTTATTTATGTGTGTGTATAAAACTTAAAGGGCTATGCCCATCTTGACCCATTTTTGACCTGATCCAGGTGTCTTTGCTGCCTGCGTCTCCCCACCTGAAGTATGGCATGCTCTGGGCGCGGGTCACCTCCCAGGGCTCCGCCCGGCCTGCCACCTGCCCTGCCCACCCTCTCTCCCGTGCTCTAGAACACAGCTCACAAACTACAAGTCTCAGAGTAGCATCTGGCCTGCACATGTGCACTGTGGGGCTTGCCGAGGGTTTGAAAATTCTTTAAGTCAATTGCCAACAGTTAAAACTCTGGGGAATTCTCATAAACATCCTGATTTCCGCCTTCCTTGCAAAGCCTCAGTATCTGTCGACACGGGGCTGGCATTCCCACATGGCCTTGTGGGGCTGGGCTTGAGCCACCGCTGGCTGGGCAGATGTGCCTTCCTGGTGGCCAGTGTCGCCACGGGGCTCATCACACCCACTCACCCTGTGCCTGGCCCTGGAGGGGCTGAGTTTACAGCCCCTGACTTAAGACTGCCCCCACCCCCAACACCTGTCATATTGCAGCAAGCTTCCCAAAAGATGAGAATAGATAATAAGGCTCAATTCACACTGATCAGAAGTACATATACTTTTTACATCTAGGGACTGTCTATGTATAAATGAAAACTTAGTTCAGAAAATGAGTGTAGATGCTTCAAACAAATACTTAGCTCTGACTGATAGTGGCTAAAATGTCTCTTTGAACCATTATGTCTTCTGAAGTCTTCCTCCACCATAATTATTATTATTAAATCACATAATAATGATAATAATAAAAGTTAAACCCAAGATAATTAGGGCTCCATTTCTTCCCCTACTTTGGACCCAACTCTCCCTCCTGGCATAGGAGAGGTGTCTTGTCATCAGCTTCCTTCTGGGAGCTGACAGCTGAGATGGAAACAGATTTGCAATTCCTCCCTGTCTTTCAATACAATATGCTCATTAACAAAACAATGTCAGAAACAGTTATACTTCTCTTGGAGGAAAAGCAGAACATTTGGGATAATAGCTCAGCATGCTGTAAAACTCCTTCCTGGAGGTTTTCCTTTCTTGAAAAGGCAATCCTGCCACTTGAGCTTGTCTGAGTTTGTCTATTAGGCAAGTGTGCCTTTTTTACTTATATAATAATCTCCCATCTAGGTCACTTTGGGCAAAATAGCATGGCTTGCCACTCTGTTTATCACGGAGGGGTTTCATCTCATGTGGGAATGCAGCAAGATGCAGTCCAGCACACTTGTATACATCCGAATGAAAACACATCAAAAGAAGCAGACATCTTAATGTCAGTGGATCAAAAAGAACCGCTCATCTAGCCTCTCCACCCTGAAAGGAGGAAACATGATGTGAAGTGATCTCCTTTGGTCATTCTTCTATTCTTTTCTTTTTCTTTCTTGTTCTTCCCGAAAGGCTACTTCATGTCAGGTGGCACCAAGCCATCTGTAGGAGAGCACAGGCATAACTGTAAATTTTCATTGCTTTGAAACAGTGCTAAACAATTAGAATGTTGTCACTGATACCCCTATAGCAGTTTAGATAACCCTGAGCTCAGTAAAGGGTAACCAGTTTTAAGTAAACTCTGAAAACATACAGCTCGAATCATTTGAAAATAAGCAGCATGCAAATGGGCAGTGAGCCAGATGCTGTGGTGTATGCAATAGGCTGGTGGGGACAGAGGGGCCACTAGGTCCAGGGTGCAATAAAGAGAAACCATCTTAGGGCTGATTCTTGATGAAAGTGGTCCAAACCCACTGTCGAAGATGCCTGGTAAGATTTCAGCACCCAGGAGGAATCTGATCTGGTTGGGTGGGTTGTTACACTTGAAATCTCCAGGAAGTGACATGGGTAGATAGGCTCAATAGCCCCTAGAGTCTAGTGGTTCAGAAAAAGGGGACCCCTGAGTGTGAGGCACTAGCTGAGGAGTTTGGGTAGAAAAGGGTTCTAGGTGTTCAATGGGAAACAAAGTCACAAATCAGGAAACTGAGGCAGCCCGGCAGCCCAGCCCTCTGAGTTGGACGCACGTCATGTGGGCTGGGAAGGCTGTAGCTGCAGATTCCCCTAAGGCCAAGGCTGGTCTTGGCCATCACAGAACCACAGTTGTCGTTTGGTTGCTCGGTAATGTCTGACTCTTTGTGACCCCCATGGACGCAGCACGCCAGGCTTCCCTGTTCTTCACCATCTCCCCGAGTTTGCTCAAATTCATGTTCATTGATGAATTTGCTTCGGTGATGTCATCCAACCCTCTCATACTCTGTTGCCCCCTTCCCCTTCTGCCCTCAGTCTCTTCTAGCATCAGGGGTCTTTTCCAATGAGTAGGCTCTTTGCATGAGGTGGCCAAAGTATTGAAGCCTAAGCTTCAGCATCAGTCCTTCCAGTGAATATGCAGAACTGATTTCCTTTAGGATTGACTGGTTTGATCTCTTTGCTGTCCAAAGGACCCTCAAGAGTCTTCTCCAGCACCACAGTTTGAAAGCATCAATTCTTCAGTGCTCAGCCTCCTTTTGGTCTGGGGCAGGACTGAGAAGCCAGGAGCTTATAGACACCAACACTGGCTAGGATATCTGTGTGTGCAAACACACACACACAAACACAAAACTGGTAGAAGGATATACTCCAAAATGTTCACAGTAGTCATCACTGATTAGTGGAAATATGTAAGACTTCTTTGTTGCTTTTTAAAAACTTTGTCTTCTTAATTTTTAGCATAAAACTTATGAAAACTTTGGTAATAAGACAATAAGGTTCTTAAATTACGCTTCACTTTAACTTGTACTTGAAGCAGGTTTAAAGATAGGCCACTTGAAAAAAATTTTAAAAAGAACGATGATTACAATCTAATGTGGGTTTCCTTGGTAGCTCAGCTGGTAAAGAATCTACCTGCAACGGAGGAGACCCCGGTTTGATTTCTGGGTCAGGAAGATCTACTGGAGAAGGAAGGTGGCTCAGATGATAAAGAATCTGCCTGCAATGTGGGAGACCTGGGTTTGATTCCTGGGTTGGGAAGATCCCCTGGAGAAGGGAATGGCTACCCACTCCAGTATTCTGGCCTGGAGAATCATATGGACAGAGGAGGCTGGCAGGCTACAGTCCATGGGGTCGCAGAGAAGGACGTGACTGAGTGATTTTCATACTATAATTGAATCTTAATCCTACATCACTTTCAAACCTTCTTTTCCCATCAAAGTAGGGTGGAGTGGGGGACAGGGTACCAAAGAAATGAGAGGGTAAAAGATCATTTCTGAATGTTTCCCTGGGATGGCCTTGAAATATTAATTTGGAGAATAAAATGAAAACTGCCAAAATAAGAAGTAGAGTGCTTATACTTGGATTAAGAGGAAAATCTTAGCAGTTAAAGTTTTAGTTTAAAACTTCAAGACTATGTTTAATCTTCTTCCCTTTATTCACATATTTATCCTTAGCTATTTATGGAAATGAGTCTCAGTGTAACATCGTAACAATATAACATCTCAGTTCAGTTCAGTTCAGTCGCTCAGTCATGTCCAACTCTTTGCGACCCCATGAACTGCAGCACGCCAGGCCTCCCTGTCCATCGCCAACTCCCAGAGCTTACCCAAACTCATGTCCATTGAGTTGGTGATGCCATCCAATCATCTCATCCTCTGTCGTCCCCTTCTCCTCCTGCCCTCAATCTTTCCCAGCCTCAGGGTCTTTTCAAATGAGTCAGCCCTTTGCATCAGGTGGCCAAAGTACTGGAATTTCAGCTTCAACATCAGTCCTTCCAATGAACACCCAGGACTGATCTCCCTTAGGATGGACTGGTTGGGTCTCCTTGCAGTCCAAGGGGCTCTCAAGAGTCTTCTCCAACACCACAGTTCAAAAGCTTCAATTCTTTGGCGCTCAGCTTTCTTTATAGTCCAACTCTCACATCCATATATGACCACTGGAAAAACCATAGCCTTGACTAGACGGACCTTTGTTGACAAACTAATGTCTCTGCTTTCAGCAAATACCTGGTTATGCTTATTCACTGATCCGTGCTCTGAAGGAGGCATAGAGATGCAAAGCTACATTCGCTGGGGTTCCAAGCCCATTTCCCTGTGTTTCTACTCTTGCTAGAATTGTAGTGTTCAATTACAGAAATGTCAATAATTATTCACAATGGTTCCTCTCATATGTAATGATTAACTTCAGATGTTGTTAGCACAGATTGGTGTATCAGCAGCTTCTCTTTGTCAAGGCTGGCTGTTACGGTTTGTGTCATTCAGTATTCATGAATTGAAAATTCAGTGTTAAGGTATGAATTCTCCTCCAATTTAAGAATAGATTGAATGCAATATCAACCAAAATACCAAGAGTTTTTTTAAAGGTACAAATTAAGAAATAACCGAAATTTGTTAGGGAAATCAAAGAACCTAGAATAGTCAGGTTAGAGGCTTTATCTAATTTCAAGGCTGCAGTACTCAGCACAGCTAGGTTGATAGGTAGATAGACAAAGATCAATAGAACAGAACAGAGTCCATAAATAGACCCATATTTGCATGATCAGTTTATTTCTCCCAAAGGCAACTTAAAGGGGAAAGGAAAGTCTTTTTGACAAATTTTGCTGGAATTAATGTATAATTTTATGAAAAAGGAAATCAACATTACCTCACACTCTACTCAAAATAAAATTGAGATGAACATACTTTAAAAAGTTAAAATTTTAAAAGTTCTACAAAATGTAAGAAAATCTTCACAAAATTGATATAGGTAAAAACTTTTGAATTAGATAACTAGTCACAAAAAATAAATAAATAAATACTTGAACTTTAAAGCTGAAAATTTCTAATTATCAAAAGACACCATTAGGAAAATGAAAAGGTAGGTGCATGTTTATTCAATCAGTTTTGATGACCCAGACCAGACTTCTCTCCTTTTTCTGAACTCTGTGAGGATCCAGGGCCTTGGCACCAGCAGAAACCTCTTGTGCCTGTCTACCTCCTTGGAGAGTCCAGATGAATTTGGATCTCCTCTGGGTCTTGGATCTCCCTTTATTGGCTGATAGCCCTGAGGTTTATTTGGTGATGGATAAACTCCTCTCTGTGAAGAGTATATTTTCCTTGAACTTAGTTTCAAAAAGAGGTACCTGGGTTACCCCAGTTGCGAAACCCTGGGAAGGTTTTGCTCAGTTGAAAGACACTGACTGTCTTGCCCAAGTTGAGAGACACTGGAAAGATTTTATTATGTACAGACAGAATTTATACAGACAGGTACTTGCTTGTCTGGAACTGGAACTGGTACTTGCTTAACTGGAAATTAAAGGAAATCTCATCCTCAAAATGGTCAAATTGGGGTTCTTTTTACATTTGAATTTTTTTCACCTATGCAGCTAGAAAAATCTGACTTGTTAAAACATCTTTCAGAATTCTGACCTTAAAAAACAAAACCCCTCCTAGGAGGAACTTGCATTTCTCTCCCTGTGTCTTTGACATGTAAATATTCCACCTGATCTTAGGTGTGTGTGTGTTTTTAAAAGAGTTTGTTCTCTGCCAACTGCAAGATACACAAATACTGTACATTAGGCAACTAGTCAACTAGACTGAAATTCCAAGCAGTCTTTGTGCCTGGCTGTGCCAACTCTCAAAGAGAATTGCCATAAGGAATTCCAGACTGTAAGGATCCTTTGTCATCTCAATTTTAATTATGTCATGTCTATGATAAAGGCCTTTACTTTCTCAAACTAGTTTTGGAAGTAAACTCTCTGAATATTATGAAGGCTGCATCCTTTGCACTTTTTTATGGGGACACTTCTTGGGTCTTACTGGTTTAGTTCATTATTAAGGTACTACTCATTTAGAGAAATGCAAATCAGAACTACAATGAGGTATCACCTCACATCAATCAGAATGGCCATCATTAAAAAGTCTACAAATAATAAATTTTGGAGAGATTATGGAGAAGAAGAAAAACTCCTACACTGTTGGTGGAAATGTAAGTTGGTGCAGCCACTTTAGAAACAGTATAGAGGTTTCTCAAAAAACTAAAAACAGAACAATTTATATAACCCAGCAGTTTCACTCCAGGTATAAACCTGAAAGAAACACTCATTGGAAAAGACAAATGCAAGTCAACATCCATAGCTGCATTATTTACAATTGCCAAGATATGGAAGCAATCGACTGATGGATGAGTGGATAAAGAAGCAGGGGTACATATATACCATGGAATACTACTCAGCCATAAAAAAGAATGCAATTTTGCCATTTGCAGCAACATGGATGAATTTGTAGGGCATTATGCTAAGTGAAATAAATTAGACAGAGAAAGATAAATGTTGTGTGATACTGCTTATATGGGGATCTAAAAAAATACAGTAATTAGTAAATATAACAAAAAAGAAATAGACTCACAGATAGAATAAAACAGTGGTTACTAGTGGGGGGCAGTAGAGGGGTGAGGAAGGGGAAGGTACAAACTATTGGGTATAAGGTGCAAGGATGTATTGTACAACATGGGGAACATAGCCAACACTTTGTAATAACTGTAAATGGAAAGTAACCTATGAAAACTGTATAAAGATAAATTTTAAAAGAAAAAAATACTTGTTTGGGAAACCTTATTTGTTGTCTCAGTTTCTTCAGTGAATCTCACAGATGCTAGTAAAAATATTACATTAGTTAAAATTGATTAACAGGGAAATTTGAAGAAGCTGAGGGGAAAGTCAAAAGACTTCTCCCCAGTAAGGTAGAAATTTTAAAGGGACCTGTCTCAATAGAACGGAAATCTTTTGATGTTTATTAAGAAGTGAAATAAATAAAATGGGCAATAATGGGATTAAACACTGGTTTTGATAACATGCTACCTAAAGTTGAATGGTCCAAAGGACTCCCTATTGGCCCCCCTACCTTAAAGGGCCCTGAACCAAGTCCACTCTATTTACCCCATCTGAAAAAAAGTTTCTAAAGGCTGGAAGAAAATTACATTGAGATACGTGATCATCAATTGCACGGGGCAAGAGTTAGGCCAATTTATCAAGCTCAAAGACTGACAAATAGGCCGAGTCCCTAGGCTCAACTCCTTACTGGGGATCCCAGACCTTAATACAAAAATAGATAAAATGGTCAGAGGATCCAACAGAAAGTTTCTGGGACTCCTTGTTAAGACCAAGACTTCTCGATAGGGTTCTAATGGAAGCTAAAGTTAAAGGTAAAATACTTGATAGAACTGAAATGAATGTTTATAAAAATTGATGTATTTAAATGAGTTTATAATTATATTATGGGATAGACATGTATCACTGGGGAATGCTTCCCTGCATGGTATTAAAAGACTGGGCATACAAATCTGACTCTCAGATAATATTAATCAAATATACTAAAGGAAACTAATAGGGTTACCTTCACCTGTTGGGGGCCAGAGTGAGGCACTCCGCCCGTGGCAAAGGTCATGAGGAAGGAGGCTCGACATATGCAAAGGTGGGATCGAGCCTCAGGAGTCCCCCTGGAAATCCTCGAGCATCTACCCCCATAACCAGAGCCTGCTTACTTTACTACTTTGTGCTCTCCCCTACACCTCTGACTTTACGGGGGGCTGTCCCCCACCACCTCTTTCGGAGAAGGAGTTAACCTAGAGGTCCAGTTAATAAAAACTCCTGGGCGTGACAAGAGTGTTTTAACCTACAAACTCCTCTGAAGTTTCTCTAGCCTGCCTGACAGGCTTGTCCGGCCACATGTGATTGCTCACAGCCTCCCAACCGTGAGAGGCACAAGATGCTTTAAACCTTCTAAAAACAGGTTCCTTAGAAAAATTAGAAAACTATTAGTATAAGTATAATGGGCTGATTAGAAATTTTATTGGTGAAGGGTTTTTCATTTGTTGAGCCAACGTTTGTTGCTAAGTCTACACATCCCCTGCCCTTACACACGTTAATGAATATATAGAAGAAATAAGTATTAACCTTTGATATTAATCACATTAGACCTTAGGCTAAGTAAATTCTTTCCTTAACTAAAACCCACTACACCCTCACCCTATAGGAATGTAACTTTATTTGGGTGGCGTCTGTTTTAAGAATACTTGCCCCTGGAGAAATAAGTGTCCTGGTTGACTGACCGCTGTCACAAGGAGAGGGTTTAGCAGGCCCCCTGGCCAGAAGATGATGTAACACCCCTAAGACCTCTGTATACATTTGTATGAAGCACCTGACTGATAAAATTCAGGACCGCTGACCCCACGTGACTTTTGCATAACATCTCAGTGTATAAAAGTAGACCATGGAAAATAAAGAATTGGAATCAGTTTCTCGAAATACTGGTCTCCCCATGTCTCTCTCTCTCTCACTCTGGCTGAGTCTCCATCTGGAGCGTGGAACCCACCACTCTTACTAATTTTGCCTGGGCTTCTAAGATCCGACCGGGGAGGCCTCAGTGTCTCCTCTCCTTCGGGAGTACGGAAGGACGCCTGCGGCCTACGTAAGTGGTGCAAGCTTCTTGTCTTGAAGTTTTATTGGTCTCCCGCGTAAACCAAGCTACTCAGCCTCTTTTCTCCACTGAATTTTCCTGCTGAGCTATCCTCATTCTATTACTCTTTACATCTCTGATTAATATCTAATTGAAGCTATCGTATCCTGATCCTCGCCAACGCCGTCCCCGCTTTGAACTCCCTGGATCAGCCGAGGCTAGACCCCGGCATTAACCCTAACAATATAAAGTAAAAACTGGGGGCTAATATTCAGGGACTAATAAAAGCAAATTAAAGAAAATGCAGTTGGGCGGTTGGTCATTTGATATCATTTAGGTGGCAAACCAGATACTTCTGAAATTAGAAGCAACTGTCTCTGTCTTGCAAATTTCTACAAATCAAAGTGTAAATACATCCCGCAGTGACCTCAGATAAAACTTGAAACTGAAAGAAAAAAGGGGAAAAGAGGCCCTTTAATACTCAAACTGCTAAAAAGGCTCCTTCACCCCAAATAAAATTCACAGCCTCCTTTACGATTTACCAAGGACAAATACAAATCTTAAGTCATTTCCACAAATAGTAAAAAGCCTTCCTCAGCTAAGTAAACAGATTTAACTTAGTCCAACTGTTATTTATAAACTAGTAAGTTTATACTGTAGTATCTGGATTCATGACTGTTTTAAAATGAAGCCATAACGCCTCTAGTTATGTCTGTTTATATGCTGTGTGCACATTATACATACATGTCTCTACCTCCAGATAGAATTATCAACATTAAATTTATGTAAGAGCTCTATTTAATTGACTTAAAAGTAAGTACTTATAAATTAAATATTTCTAAATGTAATAGAAACTAACTCAAATGAACTCCAAATTCATATGATCTGGGAAACATTCAGTATTAATTAATATTGAGAATTAAAGTTTAAATTTGCTGGTTTAATTAATACAGCCATGTCTTACTCTTATTGCACCTAGGTTTACAAAAGTCAAATAAGCCCCTATTATCTCTTTTAAAATTTATCAGTAAGGAAAGTAGCCAGGGATGATGTCTGATTTAGTCTAATGGCTCTAAGTTTTCATGGGCAATCTAAATATAATTGTTAGGAACAAGTGAGTTAAATAGATATAAACTGGGTAAGGGCTTTTAGGTGAATCTTTAAAAATAATTCTGTTTTGTGGTACGTCTGCTTAAACATAGTTTCTCCAGATTTTTGGTAACTTGGAATTCTAGAGTTTTGCTAAGTTAAATGATGAAAGTTTGTTAACTATCAAGATCATTCCCAAACAAAATACTGAAACATTAGCACTGAACACAGGCTTCCTTTTACAGAGAAACTAAAGATATTTAGGACTATTAGTAAAAATGTTTCATGCCACACTGAAAATTTTCCTATAGAAAGCACATGTTTTTAAAAACTATAAGTTGAATTTACAGTTTTGCCAATCTACAGAATGCTAATTAATGTAAAGGCCAGTTTATAATTGCTTGCTTCTTAGTTTTCACCAGAATTAAGCTTAAAAAGAATTCTAATTAATATATATAATTAAGACTGTTAGGTAGTTAGAATAGGAAACAGGAGTCCAAAATGGCAGTGGCTAAAAGACAAGGAAGGGCAAAGCCCCCGAAAATAGAACAAAGGAAGGTCTGAGGACCTCCGGTAGAACAAATAGCCCTCCTGGCTAGCCCAATTTACATAGGGCAGGCCTGTGGCTGGGGGCGGGGGGGTGCGGTGGGGGGAGGAAAAAACATATAAAAAGAGGAGCCAAAGGGCTGGGGCTCTCTCTTTGTGTCTTTGGGGTTGGCATGCCCTCATGCCTCGAGGATGTATTTTCCTGCTATTTTCTAAATAAAACTGAGCTGTAAATCAGAGCTGTAACCCTGATCTAAGAGCTATAACGTGGTCTGTTCGAGAACCAAGAGCCATAACACGGTCTGTCCAAGAGCTGTGACGCACCGAGGGCTTTAACGTCTGTCGCTTCAAATTTTTGTTGAGACGAGACAGAACCGAGGAGATTACACTCGCCTGACAAGACTACTAAAATTAATATGGAAAACATCTTTGAGTGAAGGAAAAAAAAAAGATACAAGAAATGGAAATACTTTGTTAAGGCTAAGAAAGTAATTTTATCTTGGAAGGAGAAAGAGAAAGCATAGGACAAAATCTGAAACTAAAAAAGTTATATAAGCTTTCGGGGAAAGGAGTCCTGAGAAGAGTTTTGTGCATGGTCAGAACTGGCTAAGATTAAAGTGAAATATAATTAGCTAAATCAATTTTAATATTAAGAGTAAGCTGGTACAAAAATAAAATTTTGTTCATTCTCTCTAGTTCATGTTCTCTATGTTAAGAGAGCAAAGTTTTTTTTTGGAATATTAATTTGCTTTTGATAACTGATTGTAAGGTTTCTTTGCAGCTGTTTGCTGTTTAGTCATTAAGTTGTGTCTGACTTTTTGTGACCCCATGGACTGTAGTCTGCCAGGCTCCTCTGTCCATGGGATTTTCCACACAGGAGTGGGCTGCCATTCCCTTCTCCAGAGGGTCTTCCCAACCCTGGGACTGAACCTGTGTCTCCTGGGAAAAGTAACCTGTTACACGTTTCTGTATTTAAAATCTTTTATTGTAACTTTGGTTGAATATTAAGTATTATTTCACAGTAACCTATGATCCTATTTGACCAAGTGTTTTGAAACCTTTTAATATTCTTGACAAATTTCCAAATTCGAAATAAAGCTATTTTGACCTCTAGCTCACTTTGGGATGTTTCAAAGGGCCTCTGAAAGATTCCGAAGAGATATATTAAACTTAGGTTTATTTGGTATATTAAATTACATAGGAAACATTGTCAAAAAATAGTGATAAAACTTCTTTGGTTGTATTATATGGATAACTGTCATTACTGTTCATTATTATATAGAAATGTCCATTATTGTGTAGATAAATGTCATTAAATGTTCCATAAAGTATATGGAATGCCTAAAGATCTGGTATGTTCTGGTATAACGTAATCATATTTCTAGTTACCTAAAAATGTTGCATGTCACAGAAATAATCAAGTTTCCTGTAAATTGTGTTGTTGTTGTTCAGTCACTTAAGTCACGTCTGACTCTTTGTAACCCCATGAACTGCAGCATGCCAGGCTTCCCTGTCCTTCACTATCTCCCAGAGTTTGCTCATACTCATGTCCATTGAGTCAGTGATATCATCCAACCATCTCATCTTCTGTTGCCCCCTTCTCCTCTTGCCCTCAATCTTTCCTAGCATCAAGGTGTTTTCCAATGAATCGGCTCTTTGCATCAGGTGGGCAGAGTACTAGAGCGTCAGCTTCAGCTGAATATTCAGGACTGATTTCTTTTAAGATGAACTAGTTTGATCTCCTTACTGTCCAAAGGACTCTTAAGAGTCTTCTCTAGCACCACAGTTCGAAAGCATAGATTCTTTGGCACTCAGCCAAACTGCGTGGTACAACTTTCACATCCATACATGACTACTAGGAAAGCCATAGCTTTGACTATATGGATCTTTGTGGGCAAAATAATGTCTCTGCTTTTTAATACACTGTCGGGTGTGTCACAGCTTTTCTTCCAAGGAGCAAGTGTCTTTTAATTTCATGGCTGCAGTCACCATTGTAGTGATTTTGGAGCCCGTTAAAATGAAATCTGACACTGTTTCCACTTCTTCCCCATCTATTTGCCATGAAGTGATGGGACTGGATGCCATAATCTTCGTTTTTTGAATGCTGAATTTTAAGTCAGCTTTTTCACTCTCCTCTTTCACATTCATCAAGAGGCTCTTTAATTCCTCTTCACTTTCTGCCATTAATGTGGTATCATCTGCCTATCTGAGATCATTGATATTTCTCCTGGCAGTCTCGATTCCAGCTTGTAAGTCATCCAGCCCAGGATTTCACATGATGTACTCTGCAGATAAATTAAATAAGTAGGTGACAATATACAGCTTTGACATATTCCTTTCCCAATTTTGAACCAGTCTGTTGTTCCACGTTCATGTTGCTTCTTATCCTGCATACAGGTTTCTCAGGAGACTGGTAATGTGGTCTGGTATTCCCATCTCTTTAAGAATATTCCACAGTTTGTTGTGATCCACACAGTCAAAGGCTTTAGTGTAGTCAAAGAAGCAGATATTTTTCTGGAATTCTTTAGCTTTTTCTATGATCCAATGGATGTTGGCAATTGGATCTCTAGTTCTTCTGTCTTTTCTAAATCCAGTTTGTACACCTAGAAGTTCTCAGTGCACATACTGCCAAAGCCTAGTTTGAAGGATTTTGCATATATTCTTGCTAGCATGTGAAATGAGTGCTGTTGTATGGTAATTTGAACATTCTTTGGCATTGCCTTTCTTTGGATCTGGAATGAAAACTGACCTTTTCCAGTCCTGTAGCCACTGCTCTTTTCCAAATTTGCTGGTATAATGAGTGCAACACTTTTAGGGTTTGAAATAGCTCAGCTGGAATTCTGTCACCTCCATTAGCTTTGTTCATAGTAATGCTTCCTAAGGCCCAATTGTGTTGTACTAAGATCTTAAACTACGCCATTTTATTAATAATTTTTTGGTCATTCACAGACATTGTTTTACTCTGATTCTTTTACAGAATGGAGATCCTTAAAGAGATTCTTTAAAAGGGCTTTACAAACAAGGTTTCTGATGACTTTTAGATCATACTTCTGAACTGCAAGGAGATCCAACCAGTCCATTCTAAAGGAGATCAGTCCTGGGTGTTCTTTGGAAGGACTGATGCTAAAGCTGAAACTCCAATACTTTGGCCACCTCATGCGAAGAGTTGATTCATTGGAAAAGACTCTGATGCTGGGAGGGATTGGGGGCAGGAGGACAAGGGGACAACAGAGGATGAGGTGGCTGGATGGCATCACCAACTCGATGGGCATGAGTTTGGGTGAACTCTGGGAGCTGGTGATGGACAGGGAGGCCTGGAATGCTGCAATTCATGGGGTCACAAAGAGTCGGACACGACTGAGTGACTACACTGCACTGAACTGAACTGGGTAAGAAGCAACAGAAATGAAAAGGCAGTCCACAGAACAGGAAAATATTTTTGCAATATGTATATTCAAGAAATACTTAAATATAAAGAAAACTTTTACAAATCAGTAACAAAGTCAAACAACCAGTTAAAAATGGATGAAGCCTGAACTGACACTACAAAAGATATGCAAATGACCAATATGCAGAAGACTAGGTGCTTTGTATTATTTGTCTTTGGGGAAAGAGATTTTAAACCCACAATAGATTTGGGAGAATAGCATTGAAACATGTATAATATCATATAAGAAACAAATCGCCAGTCCAGGTTCGATGCAGGATACAGGATGCTTGGGGCTGGTGCACTGGGATGACCCAGAGGGATGGTATGGGGAGGGAGGTGGAAGGGGATTGGGAAGGATTGGGAACACGTGTACACCCGTGGCGGATTCCTGTTGATGTATGGCAAAACCAATACAATATTATAAAGTAATTAGCCTCCAATTAAAATAAATAAATTTAAATTAAAAAAAAAATAAAACCACAATAGGATACCAAAGGTAACATTCCAAACCAACAAAATTAAAAATACTAACAATGCTAAATGTTGGCTATGGTATGAAGCCTTGAGAGCTATCATACATTCCCAATAGGTCTATAAAATGGTACAACCACTTCAGAGAACTTTGGCAATTTTTTATAAAGTTAAACATACATATATCCTGTGACTCAGCATTTCTTCTGTTAGATATTTATCAAAGAGAAATGAAAACATGTCCAGAGAAAAACTTGTACAATGATGTCCAGGATGTCTAATAATATTCAAATACCCCAAATGTCCATTAACAAGAAAATGAATAAACAAATTGTGTAGTACATATGTTCTGGAATGCTAATAGCAGTAGTAGGAATGAATACTTGTTAGCAAGGATGTGGAAAATTGGATTCTTGTATATTGCTACTGTAAACATAAAATAATTGCAGCCTCTGTGGAAAGCAGTTTGTTGATTCCTCAGAAAGTTAAACACAGAATTACCCTACCAATTTCCCTCCTAGGTATATTCCCAGAAGAACTAGAAACAGGTACTCAAATACCGTATGCAAAGATTTGTAGTAGTCCTATTCACAAATCAAAAGGTGGAAACAAATATTCATCAACCAATGAACAGATAAGCAAAATGTGATATGTATATGAAATGGAATATTATTCAGACACAAAGGAATGAAGTACTATATGCTGCATGTTACAATGCAGATGATTCTCAAAAATCATGCTAAGGAAATCAGCCGCAGAAGGGCACATATTATATGATTGCATTTATATGAGGTGTCCAGAACAGGTAAATTCATAGAGATAGAATGCATCTTAGTGGTTGTCAAGGGCTGGGGATAGGAAAGAACAGGCAATGGCTATTTAATGGATATGGAGTTTTAGGATGATAAAGACGTTTTGGAATGCATAGAAGTGCTGGTTGCATAATTAGGTGAATGCAATAAATGCTACTGAATTTTGCACTAAAAATTGAAAGAAATTAATAACATACAGTTGACCCTTGAACCGCATGGGTGTGAACTGTGTAGGTCCCCTTATCTGTGGATTCTTTGTGCCAGTAAACAATACTATAGGATCACAGAACGACAGAAATGGAGGAACCCCATACATGGTGTACAGGCTTTTAGTTATAGTGGATTTTCAAATGCACAGAGGTTCTGCATCCCTAACTCCCTGCGTTGCTTAAGGGCCAACTATATATATAAGTACCAACGTGAATGAATCTCAGAAATGTTTGAAACAAAGGCAATCACATGTCAAACATGCACCATACTATTTAAAGTTTTTAAAAATTTTGTATATAATTATTAAAGATTATTTTCTATTTACAGTAATGACCAAATACTGGCCATATTTTCCACATTGTAAAATACATTCTTGAGCCTGTCTTACACTCATTGTCTTGTGCCCCCTCCAAACTGATGACCACTGGTTTGTTCTATATAGTCATGTATCTGTTTTTAAAAATTTACTAGTTATATTTTTTAGATTCCATGTATATGATAACACATAGAATTTGTCTTTCTCTGATTTATTTCACTTAGCATAATGTCCTCCAAGTCCAACTATATTGCTGAAAATAGCAATATTTCATTTTCTTTATGGCTGAGTAGTATTTCATTGTATATATGTATCGTAACTTCTTTATTTGTTCACACATCACTGGATATTTAAGTTGCTTCCTCATCTTGGAAATTGGAAATAATGCTGTTTGAACATTGGTGAGCCTCTATTTTCCAATTGGTGGTTTTTTTGTTTTTGTTTTTGTTTTTTTTGGAGGGGGATATATACCCAGCAGTGGAATTACTGGCTTTTATAGTAGTTCTATTTTTAGTTTTTTGAGAACTCTGCATGATGTTCTCCACAATGGTCACACAAATTTACATTCCCACCAACAGTGTACAAAGGCTTTCTTGTGTCTACATTCTTGCCAGCATTTGTGTTCTTTTTGATGGTAGTCATTCTGACAGGTGTGGTGTCTCATTGTGGTTTTGATTTGAACTTCCCTGACTAGTCATGTTGAACATCTACTTTTTCATGTGCCTTTTGGCCATATGTATTTCCTCTTTGGAAATGTGTCTATTCAGTTCTTCTGCCCATTTTTAAATCAGGTTGTTAGTTTTTTTGATATTGACTTGTACAAGCTGCTTATATATGTTGGATATTAATCCTTGTTGGTTGTTTTATTTTCCAATATTTTCTCCCATTCAGTAGGTTGTCTTTTAGTTCTATTTATAGTTTCCTTTGCTGTGCAAAACTTAGGTCCCATTTGTTGATTTTTAATTAGATCCCATTTGCTATTTTAGCTTTTGTCTCTTTCTTTAGGCTGCTGCTGCTGCTAAGTCGCTTCATTCATGTCCAACTCTGTGCAACCCCATAGACAGCAGCCCACCAGGCTCCCCCATCCCTGGGATTCTCCAGGCAAGAATACTGGAGTGGGTTGCCATTTCCTTCTCCAATGCATGAAAGTGAAAAGTCAAAGTGAAGTTGCTCAATCGTGTCTGACTATTAGAGACCTCATGGACTGCAGCCTACCAGGTTCCTCCATCCATGGGATTTTCCAGGCAAGAGTACTGGGGTGGGGTGCCATTGCCTTCTCCAACAGATCCAAAAAAAATATTGCTATGATTTATGTCAAAGAAGTGTTCTACCTATGTCTTCCTTTAGGAGTTTCATAGTATCTGGCCTTACATTTAGGTTTAATGCATTTTGAATTCTTGTATATGAAATTAGATAATGTTCCAATTTCATTCTTTTATGTGTTCAGTTCAGTTCAGTCACTCAGTCGTGTCTGACTCTTTGTGACCCCAATGAACTGCAGCATGCCAGGCCTCCCTGTCCATCACCAACTCCCAGAGTCCACCCAAACCCATGTCCATTGAATCGGTGATGCCATCCAACCATCTCATCCTCTGTTGTCCCCTTCTCCTCCTGCCCTCAATCTTTCCCAGCATTAGGGTCTTTTCAAAAGAGTTAACTCTTTACATCAGGTAGCAAAGTATTGGAGTTTCAGCTTCAACACCAGTCCTTCCAATGAACACCCAGGACTGATCTCCTTTAGGATGGACTGGTTGGATCTCCTTGCATCCCAAGGGACTCTCAAGAGTCTTCTCCAACACCACAGTTCAAAAGCTTCAATTCTTTGGCAATCAGCTTTCTTTATACTCCAACTCTCACATCCAGTAACTGTCCAGTTTTCCCAGCCCCACTTTTTGAAGAGACTTATTTTTCCATTGTATATTCTTGTCTCCTTTGTTATAGGTTAATTGACCATAAGTGCATGTGCTTATTTCTGGGCTTTCTATCCTATTCCATTGATCAATAGGCCTGTTTTTATACCAGTGCCACACTGTTTTGATTACTGTAGCTTTGTAGTATAGTCTAAAGTCAGGGAGCCTGATTCCTCCGGTTCTCTTCTTTCTCAAGATTCTTTGAGCTATTTGAGATCTTTTATGTTTCCATATAGATTTTAAAATTATTTGTTCTAGCTCTGTGAATAATGCCACTGGCATTTTGACAGGGATTGCATTGAGTTTGTAGATTGCCTTGTGTAGCATAGTAATTTTGACAATATCCAAGAACATGGTATATCTTTCCATCTGTTTGAGTTGTCTTCAATTTCATTCATCATAATTTTATAGTTTTTGGAGTACAGGTCTTTTGCCTTCTAAGAGAGGGTTTATTCCTAGATATTTTATTCTTTTGATGTGACTGTACCATATGACTTAAGTCAAAGCTGGATGCTGATGGGATGATGGGATTTATCAGAAAGGAGCATTTTCTGTAATAGAAATGTTTCCCCATGTCTTAATTAAGGTTGTGGTAATACAGACGGCACAGTAGTAAAGAATCCGCCTGCCATACTAGGGACACAGGTTTGATCCTGGATCAGGAAGACCCCCTGGAGAAGGAAGTGGCAACCCTCTCCAGTATTCTTGCCTGGGAAATCCCACTGACAGAGGAGCCTGGCGGGCTACAGTCCATGGGATTGGAAGAGTTGGACACAACTTAGTAACTAAACCACTGCCATATTTGTGAAAATACATTGAGGTATGCACCAAGGTCTGTGCATTTAACTATATGTAAATCTCAATTACTGACTGTATAGAGCTTCTCCATCTTTGGCTGCAAAGAATATAATCAATCTGATTTTGGTGTTGACTATCTGATGATGTCCATGTGTAGAGTCTTCTCTTGTGTTGTTGGAAGAGGGTGTTTGCTATGACCAGTGCATTCTCTTGGCAAAACTCTATTAGCCTTTGCCCTGCTTCTTTCTGTACTCCAAGGCCAAGTTTGCCTGTTACTCCAGGTGTTTCTTGACTTCCTACTTTTGCATTCCAGTCCCCTGTAATGAAAAGGACACCTTTTTTGGGTGTTTGTTCTAAAAGATCTTGTAGGTCTTCATTGCTATTGCTATTGCTAAGTCACTTCAGTCGTGTCCGACTCTGTGTGACCCCATAGACAGCAGCCCACCAGGCTTCCCCATCCCTGGGATTCTCCAGGCAAGAACACTGGAGTGGGTTGCCATTTCCTTCTCCAATGCATGAAAGTAAAAAGTGAAAGTGAAGTCACTCAGTCATGTTCGACCCTCAGCGACCCCATGGACTGCAGCCTTCCAGGCTCCTCCATCCATGGGATTTTCCAGGCAAGAGTACTGGAGTGGGGTGCCATTGCCTTCTCCGGTAGGTC
The DNA here is from genome assembly GCF_002263795.3 of Bos taurus. Classification (NCBI taxonomy): domain Eukaryota; kingdom Metazoa; phylum Chordata; class Mammalia; order Artiodactyla; family Bovidae; genus Bos; species Bos taurus. The sequence continues at coordinate 21,859,583 of NC_037336.1, read as the reverse complement.
TTCATAGAACTGTTCAACTTCAGCTTCTTCAGCATTACTGGTTGGGGCATAGGCTTGGATCACTGTGATATTGAATGGTTTGCCTTGGAAATGAACAGAGATAATTCTGTCGTTTTTGAGATTGCATCCAAGTAGCATTTCAGACTCTTTTGTTGACCATGATGGCTACTCCATTTCTTCTAAGGGATTCCTGCCTGCAGTAGTAAATATAATGGTCATCTGAGTTAAATTCACCCATTCCAGTCCATTTTAGTTCACTGATTTCTAGAATGTTGACGTTCACTCTTGCCATCTGTTTGACCACTTCCAATTTTCCTTGATTCATGGACCTAACAGTCCAGATTCCTATGCAATATTGCTCTTTACAGCATTGGACCTTGCTTCTATCACCAGTCACATCTACAACTGGGTATTGTTTTTGCTTTGGCTTCTTCCCTTCATTCTTTCTGGAGTTATTTCTCCACTGATTTCCAGCAGCATATTGGGCACCTACGGACCTGGGGAGTTCCTCTTTCAGTATCCTATCATTTTGCCTTTTCATACTGTTCATGGGGTTCTCAAGGCAAGAATACTGAAGTGGTTTGCCATCCCCTTCTCCAGTGGACCACATTCTGTCAGACCTCTCCACCATGACCTGTCTGTCTTGGGTGGTCCCACACGGCATGGCTCAGTTTCATTGAGTTAGACAAGGCTGTGGTCTCTGTGATCAGATTGGCTAGTTTTCTGTGATTATGGTTTCAGTGTGTCTGCCCTCTGATGCCCTCTCACAACACCTACCATCTCACTTATACTGGAAACGCTGGGCTGGAAGAAGCACAAGCTGGATTCAAGATTGCTGGGAGAAATATCAATAACCTCAGATATGCAAATGACACCACCCTTATGGCAGAAAGTGAAGAGGAATTAAAAAGCTTCTTGATGAAAGTGAAAGAGGAGAGTGAAAAAGTTGGCTTAAGGCTCAACATTCAGAAAATGAAGATCATGGCATCTGGTCCCATCACTTCATGGGAAATAGATGGGTAAACAGTGGAAACAGTGTCAGACTTTACTTTTTTGGGGCTCCAAAATCACTGCAGATGGTGATTGCAGCCATGAAATTAAAAGACGCTTACTCCTTGGAAGAAAAGTTATGACCAAACTAGATAGCATGTTCAAAAGCAGAGACATTACTTTCCCAATAAAGGTCCGTCTAATCAAGGCTATGGTTTTTCCTGTGGTCATGTATGGATGTGAGAGTTGGACTGTGAAGAAGGCTGAGCACTGAAGAATTGATGCTTTTGAACTGTGGTGTTGGAGAAGACTCTTGAGAGTCCCTTGGACTGCAAGGAGATCCAACCAGTGCATCCTAAAGGAGATCAGTCCTGGGTGTTCATCAGAAGGACTGAGGCTGAGGCTGAAACTCCAATACTTTGGCCACCTCATGTGAAGAGTTGACTCATTGGAAAAGACCCTGATGCTGGGAGGGATTGAGGGGAGGAGGAGAAGGGGACGACAGAGGATGAGATGGCTGGATGGCATCACCGACTCAATGGATGTGAGTTTGAGTGAACTCTGGGAGTTGGTGATGGAAAGGGAGGCCTGGTGTGCTGCGATTCATGGAGTTGCAAAGAGTCGGACACGATTGAGTGACTGAACTGAACTGAACTGAAAATCTCAATTAAATGAAAAAAAACAAAAAAAAACAAAAAGAAAATTGTATGAAAATATGGGCATAAAGTGACAATTCATAAGATGGAGTGTTTAACCATTCACAATAAGAAATGCAAATTAAAACTCCACTGAGCTGTCTCATTTATCAGACTGGCAACACTTTAAAATCTTAATATTGTACTCTGACAGAAAGTATGTAGGAAACCAGTCCGTTATACATTGTTATGGTGAGGAATTTGTCAATATCTAGCAAAAGTTCATATGCAAGTACCCTTTAGGTTAGCACTTTCCACTTCTAGCAATGTATCTAACACTTTCATTTCTAGCAATGTATCGCTCTTCATCTGTTTAGGCTGCTGCAACAAAGTACCACAGACTCAGATGAAGAAGAAAGATTTATGTCTATTTTCTCACAATTCTGAAGACTGGTCTTCCAATATCAGGGTATCGGTATGGTTGAGTAAAGGTGGAAAATATTGGAAATGACCTAAATGCCCAAATGTAGGAAATAGGCTAAAGAAACTATGTTGCATAAAAATAATTGAATACTGTGCAGTTTTGAAAAATGAAAGATCTCTATAATTTAGAGTGAGTTCCAAGATATATATATATATATATATATATATATATGTATTTTTTAATACGTATATATATCTTATTGAAGTATAGTTACCTTACAATTTTTCAAGTGCATAACAAGGTGATTCAGTTATACATATACATATATGTTACTTTTAAAATTATTTTCCATTATAGGTTATTACAAATATTGACTATAGTTCCCTGTGCTATACAGTAAACCTTTGTTGCATATCTATTTTTAAATTAGAAATCTAGCTTTCTATTCATACTAAGTCAAATAAGTGAATCAAAATGTCATAAATTTTTAGTTAGGCAAAATTTCATAAGTTTTCTAATATATATGTATTATACGTATTCCAAGATATATTGTTACATTAAAAAATAAAGTGCCAATAAACTCCTTATTTCATGTTCTGCATGCAAGGAGCTTGGAATCACCATTCCATCTTAATAAGTTATAAACATGAATAGATTGAAAAGCCAACAATTCTACTTGGATCCCTGAGACGTGAGGACACAGGACAAACTGCTGCCACAAAACTTGGAAAGAGAGGTAAATACAGGCATCACAGCTTTCCCCATGCAGACAGTCATGCATGAAAACTGGTGAGGGAGTCAATGCTGAGGTAGAAAACCTGACCTATAATTGATGAATTGCTGGAGGCTCAGTGTGATAACTCAGAGTTAAAACTCAGGGAGATCCAGTCATGGGGGACTCCCACAATATTGTGAGATTCACCCCCAGCAGCTTGACCAGGTTCCCACAGTAAATATTAGAGAAAAATCCCCTTGAGCCTCCTGCAGGGTAAGAGAAAAAGAATCATTAAAAATATACCAGAGCACTTTGCTCTTACAGCCTGCTCTTGTTATTGTACAGGTCTATGGACTGCAGCATGCCAGGCTCCCCTGTTCATCACTGTTTCCCGGAGTTTACTCAAATTCACACTTATTGAGTCAGTGATAGCTATCTAACCATCTCATCTTCTGCAACCCCCTTCTCCTCTTGCCCTTAATCTTTCCCAGCATCAGGGTCTTTTCCAATGAGTCAGCACTTTGCAACAGGTGGCCAAAGTAGTAGAGCTTCAGCTTCAGCATCAGTCCTTCCGAATAATATTCAGGGTTGATTTCCTTTAGGATTGACTGGTTTGAGCTCCTTGCTGTCCAAGGGACTCTCAAGAGTCTTCTCCAGTACCACAAGTTGAAAACTTCAATTCTTTGACATTCAGCCTTCCTTATGGTCCAACTCACATCTGTACATGACTACTGGGAAAACCACAGCTTTGGCTATACAAATCTTTGTTGACAAAGTGATGTCTCTGTTTTTTTAATATGCTGTCTAGGTTTGTCAAAGCTTTCCTTCTAAGGAGCAAGCGTCTTTGAATTTCATGGCTGCAGTCACCTTCTGCAGTGATTTTGGAGCCCAAGAAAATAAAATCTGTCTCTGCTTCCACTTTTTCCCTTCTATTTGCCATGAAGTGATGGGACCAGATGCCATGATCTTAGTTTTTGAACATTGAGTGTTAAGCCAGCATTTTTTTTCTCCTCTTTTACCCTTGTCCAGAGGTTCTTCAGTTTCTCTTTACTTACAATCATTAGACTGGTATCATATGCATATCTGAAGTTGTTTGATATTTTTCCTGGAAATCTTGATTCCAGCTTGTGATTCATCCAGCCTGGCATTTTGCATGATGTACTCTTCATATAAGTTAACTAAGCAGGGTGACAGTATATAGCATTGACGCACTCCTTTCCCAATTTTGAACTAGTCATTTGTTCCATGTAAGTAAGGTTCTGCTCTCAGGTGATACCAATTAACCAGAGTCTAATTTCTCAGAGTTATCAGAGCCTAACTGACCTGGCGTGGGGAGGGAGAAGGGAAATATCCAACTCCAGTAGTTCTAGCCATTATATCCTACCTAATCAGGAGGGAAGCTGAGAAACTCTTGAAATCTACAATCCAGAGGCACAGGCTCACTGTAAGACTGAGACCTAATCATAGGACTGTAGAACTCTTCTCTTCCCTACATCTTATTATCACTTTGTTGTTGTTGTTTAGTTACTAAGTCATGGGGATATAATGGAAACAGTGAGAGGTTTAATTTTTTTGGACTCCAAAATCACTGCAGATGGTGACTGCAGCCATGAAATTAAAAGACACTTGCTCCTTGGAAGAAAAGCTGTGACCAACCTAGACAGCATAGTAAAAAGCAGAGACATTACTTTATCCATTACATTTAAAAGAGAGACATTACAAAGGTCCACCTAGTCAAAGCTATGTTTTTTGCAGGAGTCACGTATGGATTTGAGAGTTGAGTTATAAAGAAAGCTGAGAACCGAAGAACTGAAGCTTTTGAACTGTGGTATTGGAGAAGACTCTTGAGAGTCCCTTGGACTGCAAGGAGATCAACAAGTCAATCCTAAAGGAAATCAGTCCTGAATATTCATTGGAAGGACTGATGCTGAAGCTGAAGCTCCAATATTTGGCGACCTGATGTGAAGAACTGACTCATTGGAAAGGACCCTGATGCTTGGAAAGATTGAAGGCAGGAGGAGAAGGGGACGAAAGAGGATGAGATGGTTGGATGGCATCACTGATCCAATGGACATGAGTTTGAGTAAGCTCCGGGAGTGGGTGATGGATAGGAAGGCCTGGCGTGCTGCAGTCCATGGGGTTGCAGAGTAGGACACGACTGAGCGACTGAACTGAACTGAACTACCAAGTCATATCTGACTTTTTGTGACCCCCATGGACTGTAGCCCACCAGGCTCCTCTGACATGAGATTTCCCAGGCAAGTATATTGAAGTGGATTGCCATTTTCTTCTCCAGGGGATCTTCCCAACCAGGGATCAAACCCACATCTCATGAATTGGCAGGCGGATTCTCTGTCACTGAGCCACCTGGGAAGCCCTATCATCACTTTACTAAAGGTTTATTGACAGCAGTTCCTTTTACCTGGTACAGACTGTCTGGCTGTCAAACAAGTACAAGGTACATCAAAATCCAAACAATTTGAAGATACAGAGCAAGTGTTGGCACTAGACACAGCAGAGATGTGGGAATGATCAGATCAGGAATTTAAAATTTTAAAATTCTAAATTAAATTAAATTAAAATTTAATATGCTAAGGTCTCCAATGGATAAAGGGGATAGCATGCAAGAACAGATGGACTCTGGAAGCAGAGAGAGGAAATCCTAAGAAAGAGCCAAAAATAAATGCTAGAAAAAAACCCCACTGTAACAGAAATGAAGAATGCCTTTGATGGGCTTAATAGTACATTGGACATGGCTGAGGAAAGAATCTCTGAACTAGAGGGTATATGATATAATCCACAACAATTGAAAAAGGGAATAAAGACTAGGAGAAAACAGAAAATCTGAGAACTGTGGGAGAACTACAAAATATGTAACGTGTGTAATGGGAATACTAGAAGGAGAAGAAAAAACCGACTATTTTAAACAAATGACTGAAAATTCCTTAAGTTAATGTCAGACACCAAACCACAGATCTAAGAAGTTTAGAGAACACCTAACATGATAAACACCATAAAGATTACACCTAGGCATGTGATTTTCAAATTACAGAAAGTCAAAGATAGAGAAAACTATAACTCCAAAGAAGCTAGGTGAAAAAAATCTTACATACAGAAGAACAAAGATAAAAATTACGTCCAACTTTGCTTCAGTTGTACATCCAACTTGTACATATAGTATGCTACTTTTTATTTAAAAAAGGAGAAATAAGAATACATATCTTTGCTTATATGTATGGTTGAGTCCCTTTGCTCTTCATCTGCAACCATCACAACTTTGTTAATTGGCTCTACCCCAGTATAAGATAAAAAGTTAAAGAAATAAATGTATTTGCTTTTGCGAAAGAGAACACAGGGAGTATAACCAGAAACAAATGGAATTCTTACCTTCAAAGGGAAAGGCGTAAAAGGTATACAGGAGGGAGGGAAATTCTGAGAGTTTTGACTTTTGGACTCATACTAATATATTGTATATTCAACAAACAAACTTAAATCAATAAGCATGGAAGAAAAATATCCTAACAATGAATGTAAACAGGAACAAGTGATCCCACCCACATTTCAAATAAATAACAATCACAATGAACCCACTATCCTCAGTCTTAAGGGGAAAAAAATAATTGGGAATAAATCTTTATCTTTTAAAAACTATTTTTAAAAGTATGGTATGAATATGGCAATTTTGAGACTCACAGTCTTGTAGGCTGAGAACGTGAGCAAATATATGGAGGTTATTGGGAGTCAAGATCTCTCTGTGAAATAAGGGAGATACAAATATGGAAGGTGAGGCAAGGTAGGAGTAGCTGTGAGGTTGGATTAAAATTAAGGGAATTTCTATAAACTCCTGGTATATACATATGTTGGACTGCACCCCCACAGGTCGCTTGCAAGCTTCAGTTGCCCAGCCCTGAGACCAAAGAAAAAACTTGGAGTCAGTGACAGAGACACCCATGATTTACTGAATAGGGCACGTTATATGTCAAAGGCAAAGGTCCTGGAGCGATACCCCACTGTGTGCAGTGGCCAACAGCAGGCAGAACCCTGGCACCAACCTTCATTACCAATGGAGGAAGGGGACTACCACTTATAGGGGAAACTGACATCTGATTGGCTCACCAGTTACCAAGGAAACCAGTGGCTGGGGCAGGGGGAACATAGGCAGTTACTGAGTAAGCCCTATAATTAAGAGCACTGGATAGTCATGTGGTTGAAGCTGGGCCTGCTTGAGCAGGGGATATACAGAGAGCAAGAGAACAGTCATCTTGTGGCCTATCCGTGTGTGTGTCTGTCTATCTATCTATCCTTAGAAGTGATGACACCACAGTTGCAGTGAACAAACCTTAATTACAGGTCCTGGTTTCTAAACATCATTTCCCATCAAATCAATCTAGGCAGTTTGGAGAAATGGCTGAATGGCTGAGTCCAGGTCTGAGACATAGAGGGTTCAAGATTAATCTGGAATACCTTGTGGTGACTGAAAGTAAGAAAGTCAGAATAAAGTCATGCAGTCATGTCACCCAAGACACCAGAGCCAGTTTGAACTACATTTGGGACAATTTAAAAGCATCAGTGGATTATAACCCATTGAATAAATTAAGCATTCTGAGGTCATACTGATAACAAACAACTAATTAGGCAAACATGGTAGATGGGAAAACTCTTAGTGAGAATAGAATGCTGCTGTTTAGTCACTAAATTGTACCTGACTCTTTTGTGAGCCCGCTAGGCTCCTCTGTCCATGGGATTTCCCAGGCAAGGATACTGGATGCTGTTTCCTTCTCCAGGGGATCTTCCTGACCCAGGGATCAAACCTGTGTCTCTGGAATTGGCAGGAGGATTCTTTACAGTGAGCCACTAGGGAAGCCCGAGAATAGAATACTAACTAGTACATATTAAAAAGAAGAGCAATGCATGACAGCCTCAAATTGTATGGATGTCCAAGGATTATACCTAGACTGAATCTCTACCTTTCTGCTGAGACCAATCACAACCTCAGGTATCCTTCAACACCCCAGCTCGCTCTGCTCCAGCTACAAAACAAGGTACTTTCATTTTACCCTCCAACCCAGACCGAGTGATTCTCATTTAAGTCAAGTGGGTACCTTCAATGACACTAGTACTGACCTCTGATTAACTTTGGAATCACTTGGAGAACTTGTGCCCCCGAGAGTGTCTGAGCTCCTCCCTCAGAGATCCCAATTTAATTGGTCTGGGGTGGGGTGCGGGAGTCAGCATTTTAAAAAAGCTTTCCAGACGATTCTTTTGTGTAGCCAGGTTGAGAACTACAGGAATCAAAAACAATAGTGATTTCAGAATAGAAAACAAAGCACAAAAATTCATTACTATCCAAGATCTTACCTCGGTACATAAAATATGAAAATGCCTGCCCTCTCTGGATATTTAGTTCCAGCCAGTTTCCTATGTGACTACATCTGCTCTGGAAAGGAAGATAGAGGTTTGATCTTTAACCCCATGAGTCAGGGAACTTCTGGTCCAGGGAGGACTAAATGCCTTTAGAATTAGATGCTCCTTTAAGCGTTTTGCGGTGTTCCCACCTACTCCCTTTCAGAAAGGTCAGTCACTGGGAATACCACAAAATGATTTTGAGGTCATCTTTCCATTTACTGGCAATGGCAAAACCACTTAAAAAAATAGGTGCATGAGTGAGGCAAGGAAAGGTAAAGGGAAGACAGCACCCAGGTTACATTATCACCCTACTTTGGTAGCCTGTTAGTTTGGCTTGTGTATTGCTGATTTCCAGGTCACAATGTTCTCTTAACATTTTTACTGAGAGCACCAAGGACATGGAAGTATCAGAGGGTTTTTTAATGACGCAGCTTTGATGCTGTGATTTTTAAAAATTCCCTGATATTAAATTGTAATCAGTATTAAATTGATGTCATAGGTAATGGAAAAACAATTTTATGAACCTTCAAACACAGTGTCTCTTCAACCCACACACAATCAAATTTAAAACCTCTAAAGTTAATCTTTGTGAACTGCTGTCAGGGTTGATTGGGAAAAAAAAGGAAAACAACAATGTAACTGGAGAAAAGGGAGGATACTTTGTGCCTCTGTGTAGTCAAAAGGTGAAGTCTTGTCCTATTTACTACCAGTAGCTGCCAGTTAACTTTCTAAATTTCTATCTTCATCCCTCTTCAGAACTGTTGGAGGGAGGTACATGTGAGCGAGCAACAGTGGAAGGGATTGTCACCTCAGAATGCGTCCCTCTATTTATATCTAAAATATGGATAAGATCTAAAATATAGTCCATCATTTAAAAGAAGAGGCACAAGTGTTGAGGTTTGCCATGCATTCTGGAAATTACTTTTTCTGTCTGCAGACTCCCTTCTTAGTCTCTATACCTGTTCCCAGCTTGCATACTTTCCATTTCTTCTTTCCACCTGGAGAAATTTTTCAGTCCTACTTTTACACTCCCTACTTTTCCCATGGGGTCTCCCTGGACCATTTCAGCTGTCTTTGCTCCTGTAGCCACCTAAAGATTTTGTAGAATACACCCCAAATTTAGAACAAATTTTGGGTTAGTGATTGAGGCTGCTTCATAGGCATGTCTTCTTTTTCTAACAAAACATTAAGCTTTGCTAAACTTTAAGCTGCTTCCAGAAAGGAATAGCTTTCTTCCTGAATCTCCCCCAGCATCTGAGGTGAAGACCTTGGTTAATGAAGAACTAACTTTGAGCCACAGAGATTTTGCATAATAAATTACACAAATTATTTGACTGTGGTGTTTCCTGTTGGGACCTTGATTAATACAAAATGATATCATTCTTTAGGTGTAAAAAGGGATGTAGCCATTTAAAAAATGCTTTGACTTTTTCTTTTGTGAAGCCAAGAATCCTTTTGTAAAATAGAAAATCACTTTCTAATTTTTCATTTAAATAACATCTATAATTTTTGAGTTTATCATGACTTCCTTAATTTTTATTTTTTATTGAAGTATAGTTGATTTACAATGTTTTAGGTGTACAGAAAAGTGGTTCAGTTATACATATATGATCTTTTCCGATTCTTTTCCATTATAGGTTACTACAAGATACTGTATATAGTCCCCTGTGCTATGCAGTAGGTCTTTGTTGTTTGTCTATTTTACATATAGTAATGTGTATCCAGTAATCCCAAGTTCCAAATTTATCCCACACCTTCTTTCCCCTTTGGTAACCATAAGTGTATTTTCTATGTCTGTGAGTCTGTTTCTGTTTTATAAATAAGTTCATTTGTATCATTTTTTTAGATCCCACATATAAGTGATATCATATGATATTTATTATCATGACATTTCTACATAGAACTAAGGAAAAATGAAAAATAGCAAAATCGTAGAAAAGGATGAATTACAAATGGTAGTTTTCTGATATGGTCTGATCACAGATCTAGATGTTTCTGGGTTTGGTGGTCAGTTTATGAGTAGTCCAGTCCTGAGTTTCCCTCTGTTTCAAATCTCAGAGCTCATCTCTCTTCCACCCTTGGCTACCCCATCCTCCTCCCCAAGGACAGGGTTGCTGTTCGAGTTCTGAGTGTGTATTATGGACATCAGACTCTGGAACCCCTTTTGGTCTGAATGAATCACCACAGTTTCCACCCTTGGAGAATTTAAGTCCCCGGTGGTCTAGTTGCCTTCTGTTCTATGACCATTTATGGCTTTGCTCTGCATGCTTCTTTAAATGATTCAAGTCTTCTGAAATTTCTTCCTTGAGTGTTTCCCAATTCATTCAAAACCTCAGAAGAGATTCTGGTCTGTAATGCTGAGTAACCATGTCTGCTTAACTAAGTATAATCCCCAAACTAATAGAAAAAAATGGGTACTGTGTATGATTCAGAAATTTATGAAGATAAAATATCATAAATTGTTCCAGTGGTCACAATTCTTAGATGATTACCATGACTTGCTTGCAAAACAGCTGGAACTGGGATTAGATCTCTGATCTGGAGCTGAGGCGAGTTTACAGAGAAACATGTGCCGATCTTAATGTTGTCCATACTTTCTTTGTAGCTTCCTAAGATTTTTTTTTTTTTTTTAACATATAAGCCTGCTGATCTGTCCTTTGCAGACTCCTATGTAATGAATGAAGACCAAATAAGAAACTGTATCCTGAGAGACCAAGGCTGTGGCTGATCGTCCTCCATGGTAGCTGAGGCAGACAGAGCTAACAGCCATGAGACCTTCAATGTGGGGATCAGGAAGGCGTGAGAGAGACTTGGGCATCAAGTCTCCCACTTTGGGCATTTGCAATATCATCCAGTGACATTTTCTGACACTGAGATGGTCAGAGGCAAGGACCCTGGGCCGTGTTGCTGGTGAGGGAAACTGAACACACGACTGCCTCTCTTGTCTCCATCAGAAAGCTATCTAGGGTCCCATGAAATGACCAACTCTTGGCTTTGGGGCAGCTCATTCCCATCTTTGGACTGCTGTAGCTACTGGGAAACATTTCTTTACACTGGATATTTGCATCTGTTGTATTCAAGTTTTCCTTTCCTTTTGCATGTCTACTTGAAACTTTTGTCCAGTTTATCTGAGAAACTTTGAGGACATCCTGGTCTGCAATTTGGTGGACAGAACCTCAAAGGTGATGGGAAAAGGAGATCTTGCCTAAGATTTGATAGCTTGGGAAAATAGAAAGATTATACCTTTTGTAAATAGTCATAAATAGTTTATTTGCTATGTAACCAACTTGATTTACTTATTTATGCCCCACCTCAATTTACAAATGATTTTACGTCATTGAATTTATACCAATAATAGGTAAAAGTAAATGATAAAATAAAAATAGAAATAGAAACCCAGGGCCAAGGGTAAGGAAAATACAAATAAGCCACTGTTACAGGTAACAGAATTGCAAGGATAGGGTTTTGAGTTCAACCCTTGGTCAAAAAGGGTGAACACAACCAATTGATGGTTCTCTTAGGAGGAAGCAAAATAGTCCTTCAGCAGAAGCAAAGCTTTGTTTTGTACTAAGATGAAGAGACTCACTCAAGGATTCTATATAGTGAAGGCTGAATCACGTGATAATCAATATCCTCAACAACAGTTTTAGAGAAAACAAGGACTTTTTTTTTTTAATGGTTGTTTCTCTAAGTAGCCTTTTTTTTTTTTTTTAAAGTATATATACTCATTTATTTGGCTTCACCAGGTCCCATGGCAGCATGTGGGATCTTCAATCTTTGTGGCTGTGTGTTGGAACCCTAGCAGTGGCATGTGGGATTCAATTACCCCACCAGGGACAGAACCCAGGTCCCCTGTATTGAGAGACTGGAGTCCCAGCCACCAGACCACCAGGAAAGCCCCTCTAAGTAGCATTTGATAAAAACTACCACATTAATGTTAGCATTTGGTGAAGTCGTTCTGAAAGGAGTTAGACTTCACCAGATGCTTCATTATAGAATCTTTCAGAGATCCTACTTGATTCAAAAATAGTATTCACAGCTTCTTAAATTACTTAAATTAAAAAAAAAATACCTTGACAATAATAAATGTCTGCACATTCACAGGCAAATCAAATAATCCTGAAACATGTAAAGAGCTTCCCCACAACACCTCCTCTCCAGTTAGTCCTGTTCCCCAGAAGTAGTCACATTGCTCTTTTGGAACTGACGGTTCTAATTTTAAATTACACTTTAATCTCCTAATTTATCTGCTTTAAAACTGCATTTATTAACCCAGGGATTTATGTGAAATAAAAAGACTTTAACTTGTCTTTATTTCCTTCTGTTTCCAAAATGTGTTAATTATATTTTTATTTGTGTTTTATTCTGGTTCTTGCCTTTAGGTCTGGACTTTGGTATATATATTCTACATAGCAGCTATTAAACACACCCAAGGAGTTTTAGCACAGTTCCAATTCGATCTCATTCTCTTGCCCCTGATTCTATTTATTATATTGTTTTTACATCATCATGGTTTATAACATTTTCACTATATTCTTTAATCATATTTTTCTTAAGGTTTTATATATGGTTTCTAAATGTTGAAACTGATGACTAATGATTAGTATATATTAAATTATATGTATGTATGTATATATATTGTTCAGTCACTCAGTCTTGTCTGACTCTTTGTGATCCCATGGACCGCAGCACGCCAAGCATCTCTGTCCTTCACTATCTCCCTGAGTTTGCTTAACTCATGTTCATTGAGCCAGTGATGCCATCCAACCATTTCAATCTCTGTTGTCCCCTTCTCCTCCTGCCCTCAATCTTCCCAGCATCAGCTCTTTGCATCAGGTAGCCAAAGTATTGAAGTTTCAGCTTCAGCATCAGTCCTTCCAGTGAATATTCAGGGTTGATTTCCTTTAGGTTTGACTGGTTTGATCTCCTTGCTGTCCAAGGGACTCTCAAAAGTCTTCTCCAGCTCCACAATTTGAAAAACTCTCACATCCATACATGACTGCCGGAAAAACCATTATATGTATTTCTGAAAGAACCATAGCTTTGACTAGCTATACACACACACACACACACACACACACATATATACATATATATATACACATACACATATATGTATATGTAACTAAGAAGTTATATATATATATATATATATATATATATATATATAGTAACTAAGAAGTCTAGCTTCTTTGAGAAATACATATAATGGTTTTTCCAGTAGTCATGTATGAATGTGAGAATTGGACTATAAAAAAAGCTGAGCACCAAAAACTTGATGCTTTTGAACTGTGGTGTTGGAGAAGACTCTTGAGAGTCCCTTGGACTGTAAGGAGATCAAACCAGTCCATCCTAAAGGAAATCAGTCCTGGGTGTTCATTGCAAGGACTGATGCTGAAGCTGAAACTCCAATACTTTGGCCACCTGATGCAAAGAACTGACTCATTTGAAAAGACCCTGATGGTGGGAAAGATTGAAGGCGGGAGGCGAAGGAGATGACAGAGGATGAGATGGTTGGATGGCATCACTGACTCAATGGACATGAGTCTGAGTAAACTCCAGGAGTTGGTGATGGACAGGGAGGCCTGGTGTGCTGCGATTCATGGGATTGCAGAGTCGGACACGACTGAGCGACTGAACTGAACTGAAGTAGCCTTTGCTCCCTATATGTCAGCTGAACTCTCCCTGCTCCTAGCCAAGCCCAGTTCCTCTCATTCTGCCTCCAACCCCATCCTCTTGCAGATATAAACACTGCTCCAGCAATTCCCCTTTTCATTTCTGTTTCGTCAACTTAATTTCCCCCTCTCTTGAATCTTGCCATTAACCTTCAAAGAGGATGTTCTATTTCATATCAACAAAACATTCTTTTTTGACCTCACTTTCCCCTCCAGCCACCCTCTATGCCTTCCTTACTTTTATCATAAGAAAACTCTAAAGATTTACTAATACTCAGTGTCATCAGTATCTTCCCATGTTTCCACAGAACGGCTCTAATCTAGATCACTAATTACATTCACTTTGCCAAATCCAGTGGTCATTTTACTTGTCCTGTCAGCAGTTTTGATGACTCTCTTCCCTGAAACGTGTTCTTTTTTTGGCCTCCAGGATATGATACTCCCTTGAGTTTTTGCCTGTTTCTGTGGTTGCGACTTCTCAGTTTCATTTGCTCCTTTTGCCATCCTTCTGATCTCTGAACATTAATACATCCTAGAACCCAGTTCTTGTCCCTTTTTCCATCTCTGCTCACTTTGGCTTTATCCAGCCTCATGCTTTAAAATAACACTTCTACCTTGATGATTCATATATACATATGTATATGTTTATGTCTATATATGTTTATGTCTCTCTCTATATATACATACCTTGATGATTCATATATACTACACTCACACACAGTATACAAACAACTCTCTCTTGTATCCTTTCCTGAAGCCAGTACTTGTTTATCTCACTTCCTTTTCTGTAACTCCGCCTGGGTATCTAATGTCAAACACAGCATATCTAAAACTGAAATCTTGACCTTTCCCTCCATGTCTGCTTCTTTCAGCCTTCCTCATCTTAGGCAATGGCAGTTCTATCTTCTAGTTTCTCAAGTCACACATATTGCAGTCACTCTTGAGTCCTGTTAGCACTGCACCCACAATGTACCTCGAATATGAGCCCTTTTCACCCCCTCCTCTGCTACCATCCCGGTCTGACCTTCTCTCATACATTTCTTGCCTGAATTTAATTTCACCCAGTTTCCTTGAATCCTTTCTTCACCCCCTTCACGTTTCTTTCCAGTACATCGACTCGAGTGATAGATCATGTCACTTCTTCTGCCTGAAACTGTTCAGCAACTTCCTATTTCACTCTGAGTAAAAGCTGATGTTTACTAGTGGACTAATAGGTCCTATGTAGTCTGTTCTTGCCTGGAAAATCCCATGGACGGAGGAGCCTGGTGGGCTGCAGCCCACGGGGTCGCTAAGAGTCAGACACGACTGAGAGACTTCACTTTCACTTTTCACTTTCATGCATCAGAGAAGGAAATGGCAACCTACTCCAGTGTTCTTGCCTGGAGAATCCCAGGGACGGGGGAGCCTGGTGGGCTGCCATCTATGGGGTCGCACAGAGTTGGACACAACTGAAGCGGCTTAGCAGCAGCAGAAGCAGCTGTCTCCTGTTATCTGTCTTCCTTGTTTACTTCTGCTACAATGGCCTCCTTGGTGTTCCTGGAACATGACAGCGTGCTCTCGCCTCAGGGCCTTTGCACATGATGAACACTGCCCCATGCCCCCACTGGGGCATGTTCTACCGCAGGCATCTGAGAGGCTAATCCCTTACCTTTTCCAGGTCTTGACTGAGATGTTACTTTCCCAGTGAGGCTGCCCTGATAACGCTACTTAAAGCTGCATCCCTGCTGAATCACTAATAGTCTAAGTATTTCACTTCTTTATCTTGGACATCCCCGGTGGCCAGTCGTTGGGAGTCCACTTGCCAGTGCAGGGGACACAGGTTCAATCCTTGGTCTGGGAGGATTCTATGTATTGCAGAGTGGCTGGGGCTGAGCACCACAGCTACTGAAGCCTGAATACTCTAGAGCCTGGGAGCCACAGGAGGAGCCACTGCAGTGAGAAGCCCACACACCACATTGAAGGGTAGCCTCTGCAACTAGAGAAAGCCCAAGCACAGCAGCAAAGACCTAGCAAAGCCAAAAATAGTAAATAAAATTAAAAAAATACATATTTTACTTATTTGTTTTATTCCTTCTCTGTTTCTCTCTACTAGAATATGGGCTCCATGTCTTTTCTATTTATTGCTGCAGTAAATTCATATTTTTTGAGGCAATTTGACTTTCTTTATATCCTCAGTTAATTGATTATTTTAGAGTATGTATCTAGACTTATGTCTCGAAATCCCCTTCTCTTCCACTTGGCATGTTGGATGGTCATTTTTTGTCTCTAGCTCAGAGAAGTTTTCTTCTACCTTTTCTTTTCTTTCTTTATTCTCTTCCTTCTGTATAGTTCTTGCCACCTCTGTCTCAAACACCTTTTGGTCATATGCTGTGTCTTTTAACTTTTCTTTCATATTTTCCATTACTTTCAATTTCCTCTCTTTCAGGGGACTGCCTTGATTTATCTTTCAGCTCACCAACTTCAGTTGTGTGTAGTTTATCATGCAGTTCTTTGCCTTTTTGCAAATATATTTTTAATTACACAAATATCTTTCTTGTTCTCTAATTGCTCTCTTTTACACAGCAGTTTGTTATGATGAAAATAACTTTCCCCAATGTTTCTGAAGATACTAATTCAGATTTTTGAAAAGACCTCTTCTATTGTTACTCCACATTTGGCTACTTTATAATTTCATTTAGACTCTCATTTTAATGCTATTTGTTTTCCTTATCATTCCTGATAACCTATTATGGTCTGCTCTTATTTGGAAGAAATAGCTGAAATGCATTTCCTCTGAAATTCAGTTGATTAGGTCTTAATAACAACACATTGATTTTTATCTGGTTATAAATAAATGCATACTTATGCATTTATTTATTTTATATATATAAAATATATGTATATATAATTATATTTATATATATTATATACTATTTATATTATATAAAATATATAAATTGCAGAAAAAATAAATGAAGGAAAAAGTCATGCACAAGTCATTATCTATAAATAACCACTGATAAACATTTTCATGTATTTTCTTCCTCACATTTTCTAATACACACACACACACACACATAGCTACTTCTTGCTATTTAAGACACACAAGCACACTTTGGGAAAAACAAAGTCTCTGCTGTCATGAAGATTATAGTCTAGTAGCAGGAAAAGATAGAACTGAAACAATCCCAGAGATTAGAGCATAATTACAAATTGCTATAATCCATAAAGAAGAAAGAGATGGCTCTCTGATTTCATAAATACAAAAGAAAACTGAGCTGAACCGAGATGACAGGAATGCCTTCCTTCAGGACTCGATCATGTCCTGAGTAGGACTTAACTACGTGAAGAAAAGAAGAAGATAATTTGAGACAGAAGAAATATGGATGTATATATCCATCCCCGAGGCAGAACAGAAAAGTGGCTTTAAGGAAAGAGAAAGAAGCCAGAGGCTGGCATGTGGGAATGAACAAGAAGATGGGATAGAGGGACCTGGAAAGGCAGTCAGAAGTGAGATAGTGTCCCGTCTGCTGGCTGCATTTAAGATTGTTGTCTTTATCTTAAAAGCATTTGCAGGACTTAAACAGGAAGGCTGCTGTGACCTGATTTAAGCTTTGAAAGGGTTACTCTGACTGCAATGGAGAGAACGCATCAGAGAGACCATTAGGACACAAGTTAGGGGATTATTACAGTCATCCAGGTGAAACAGGATATATCTTAAACTATTGTGGTGACAGGGAAGTGGGGAGAAGCACTTAGAGGGAAATGTCAAGGATGCCTCTGGGGTTTCTAACACAGCCAGAGGAATGGGGTGTTGTACACTTCAGGGAATATCACCATGTTTCTGGGGTCTTTTGAGTTCTGGGCTTCCCTAGTGGCTCAGATGGTGAAGAATCTGCCTGCAATGCAGGAGACCTGGGTTTGATCCCTGGCTTGGGAAAATCCCCTGGAGAAGGGGATGGCAACCCACTCCAGTATTCTGGCCTGGAGAATTCCACGGATAGAGGAGCCTGGTGGGCTATCTCAGAGTCGGACATGACTGAGAGGCTAACACTTTGAGTTCTGCAAGGACTGCACATGTTAGATGTGCAGAAACTTTGCGATGGTCAAGTGAAGACAGTTGATTCCTCATGTTTAAAGCTCAAAGAGGCCTGAGCCGGATGGATAATATGCACTGGAGACTCATAGGCCAGAAGATGGGAAGTGAAGCTGTGGCCTGGGGAATCACTTAACATACGGGGCTTCTTCCAGAAAAGATGGCACCGGCTTATAACGCATCAATTGTGCAAGAGGGCCTGTTTCCGCACACCTTTCTACTTTGCATTACTAAATTAATCTTTTCCAAACCTGTTCTTGTCTTTGTTACTTTGGCCTGAATTTTTAAATGAGGTTGAACATCTGAATCTACATTTATTGAATGAATTTTTTCCCTCTATAACTCTGAAATGTGAAAGTATATTATTCTGGAGAGGAAGTCTATGGATTCATCAGTTCTCAAACTGACCCTGAAATCGTTCAGAACCACCAGTGGGGAGTTGTTCTGAACAAGGAAGTTTACTCTTCCCCTGGTCAGCCCTGCAAATATTTAATCACTGCGTTCACCGTCCTTTAAAGCCATCTCTCCCACAGAGTAACCCATCCTCATGCACTAACCCTTTGAGTTTCTGTCTTCTTAAACTGAGCCAGAGTGTGCAGTGGTCATCCTGCCATGGCTCTGGGATCACCAGTGCAGCCCTGGACATGTCGAGCATATTCTATGTTCCTCTTTTCTCCTTTCTAATGTGCAGAGTCTCCCTGCTTCTAATATTTTTCATTTCGCAAAACAAGGAAGATCTGGTGATGCTTTTATTCCACTGTAATTGAAACTCATTCCCTCTAATCTGCTAATTTCTAGAGATTCAGCTGTTCGGATACTTCTTTCTAATCACAGAAAGCAATGTCAGTAAATGTATCAATGTCAGTAAATGTGTCAAGGTGCCCATCCTGGGCTGGCTGTTTCTCTCTGCAGTGAAAAGCATTCCTGGGGCTGTCACTAGGGGGAGTATGAATCAAATGTTTCACTTGAAAAATGCCAGAAAGAGAGGTGGGGTGGGGGCGGGGGCGATGGTTTGGAATGCTGGGAGAGAGGAAACACTGAAAAGTTAGGAAGGAATTTGTGGGGCTGTGTCCTGGCTGTTGCATGAAGTGTGGGTCTGGACCTGCTGGAAGCAGAGCCCTTGGTGCAGGATTCATCTGCAGCCAGGAACTCTAAGCAGAACTGACGGAGAGTGCCAGGGAGGGGGAAGGAAGAGCCACATTCTTGACTCTTCCAGGCACAGGAAGGGACGTAGGGTTGTAGGATTCCTGCACACACTTTCGAATGTAGGTGCGGGCCACTGTGATCTTGCAGCTGATGTTCAGTGAAGGGAGATCCTTCAAAACATGAGCTCAGGCACCATGACATCAGATGGGAAACAAACATTTAGTGAGTCCTGCTTGGTACAAACCGCTGTTCTGAGAACAACAGAGAGAAAGGAAAAGAAACAAAACAGGAAAAAAGATACAATCTTTGGACTTACAGTTTTAAATCTTCTCTGGGAATCTGCAATGTTCTCATTTCCACCCTTGCCTCATGTCATCAATACCTCCTTTACATTTTTCATCCTTTTGTTACCGTGTCTGTATTCGAAAACAAGCTCGAGTCTGTTTCCCCATTGAAGTGAGACTTTTCTGGATCTGACACTGCTCCTTGACTGCCATCCTGACCTATTGCTCTCCCCTTCCACAACCAGACTTGTTGAAAGTGGTCTCCTGTCCATCCCTGCTCATTCATCCAGTCATCAGCTACACCTTGGGTTCTGCCCACAACACTCCATGAAACTCTTTGGGCCAAGGTCATGGAGGATGGCTTTCAATGGAAATGGTCCCTGCTAGCCCCACCTCCAGCCCCACCTCCAGTTCCCTTCTGCACAGGCAGTCATGGGGAGGAATGCATTCTGTGTTATTCCACAGATACTGCATACATATACAATTGAACCTATTAATGTATCTTTTAATATCCCCTTTTACATAAAGATACTATGCTAGACACACTGTTTTGTACTTCCTTTTAAAATATGCAATGTATCTTAGTAACCTTTCTGTATAAGGAAGATATTTAATGTTTCAAAGTGTCAGGCGTCCATCATATTGAGGTAATAAAATATATTTAGCCAGCCTGTTTTTAAGGGACACTTGGTGACTGCAGCCATGAGATTAAAAGATGCTTACTCCTTAGAAGGAAAGTTATGGCCAACCTAGATAGCATATTCAAAAACAGAGACATTACTTTGCCAACAAAGGTTCCTCTAGTCAAGGCTATGGTTTTTCCTGTGGTCATGTATGGATGTGAGAGTTGGACTGTGAAGAAGGCTGAGTGCCGAAGAATTGATGCTTTTGAACTGTGGTGTTGGAGAAGACTCTTGAGAGTCCCTTGGACTGCAAGGAGATCCAACCAGTCCATTCTGAAGGAGATCAGCCCTGGGATTTCTTTGGAAGGAATGATGCTAAAGCTGAAACTCCAGTACTTTGGCCACCTCATGCGAAGAGTTGACTCCTTGGAAAAGACTCTGATGCTGGGAGGGATTGGGGGCAGGAAGAGAAGGGGACAACAGAGGATGAGATGGCTGGATGGTATCGCTGACGTGAGTCTGAGTGAACTCCGGGAGTTGGTGATAGACAGGGAGGCCTGGCGTGCTGCGATTCATGGCATCGCAAAGAGTCGGACACGACTGAATGACTGATCTGATCTGATCTAGGAGTTTTTGATACTCTGCTATGCTTGCCTGGAAAATCCCATGGACGGAGGAGCCTGGTGGGCTGTAGTCCATGGGTTTGCTAAGAGTCGGACATGACTGAACAACTTCACTTTCATGCATTGGAGAAGGAAATGGCAACCCACTCCAGTGTTCTTGCCTGGAGAATCCCAGGGATTGGGGAGCCTGGTGGGCTGCCGTCTATGGGATCGCACAGAGTCGGACATGACTGAAGAGACTTAGCAGCAGCAGCAGCAGCTATGACAAACAATGCTTCAGTGAATGAATGCAAATACGGCACTCCATACTGGTGTAAGAGTAACTGCGAGATGGTTTCTGAGAATTGGAATTGCTGGGTTCAGGGCAGATGCATTTGTAATTTTAATCTATGTCGCCAAGTTGTTATTACCCCTCCCAGAAATATGGGTCAAGTACCCCTTTCTCTACTCTGCTTAAACTTTTTGCTTATCTGATAGGTGAAAAGCAGCCTCTCTGAGTTTTAAATGAGCATCTCTTCTTATGTTTAAGAGCCATGGCAGGGGACCTCCCTGGTGGTCCAGTGGCTGAGACTCCATGCTTTCAGTACAGGGGGCCTGAGTTTGATCCCTAGTCAGGGAGCTAGGTCCCACATGCTGCAACTAAGATTCAGCACAGCCAAGTAAATACATAAAAATAAATATTAAAAAAGAGCCATTGCAGATTGACTATTCTCTAACTACGAATCCTCATGTAACACATTCTTGGTATTTCTGATAATTCCCATCACCCCTGAGACAAAGCGAAACTCCTAAAATGGCCTTTCCTCTCCCTCCAGACTGTTTTTAATTGTACCTTCTTCCCACTCTCAGCCCTGCAGGCTTACCGAGTGGCTTTCTCTCCTGGAACACTATTCTCTTGCCTCTTGCCTGGCGTCCTCCACCCCAGGTCATGTGTGGTCAACTATTTGTCACCTCAGGGAAGTCCTCCGTGCTTTCTACCTCCAAATGCCCTGCCCTTAGATCTGTTAGGTCCTTGTGATTTCTCTGTCTCTAGCACCACTTTTGACAGGATGTTGGTCATTAATAAATATTCGTTGAATGAATGAGAGGCTGAATAGCCCTACAACTAAACAGATTTTGTAAGCAGGATTTTCAAGCAGGATTTCAGCTGCCACAGGAAAATTTCTAGATGTATTTATTCTATTGCTATCCATGCAATTTTTTTCCCTCTCTCTTTTTCTCTTTTTTTCTCCCTTGACTTAAGATACAACCATGGAAATAAATGCCTCTCAGAGTCCATGAATTTCAGAGTCATTTTGCTTAGAGATGTGATGGTTCAAGGGAAGTATGTTCTTTGCGGTGGCTTTTATTAAAGAAAAGATCAAATTTTTGAGACACTATATAGGTTTAACTTTCTCTTAAGGGGAATGGAAAATAGTTGGCTCTTCATTAGTAGGAGCCATTACTGCCTGATTGGTTTGACCTGAACACGAGTGCTCAGCCCGGCTCTCTTCAGTGCAGAGGTGTTTCCTTGCTCCAGTTTGGCTCCAAGTGGAATTGGCTCCCACACCATTCTTTAGAAGGCACGTCTACTGGTACAGAGAAGGCAATCATCCCAGGGCTGAGCAAGCCTCGTTACTGATCAAATCAATCCTCTGAAAAGCATTTGATACTTAAAAAATTAGTTTTGTTTTTCTGGAACATCGACATATATAGAACCCTTGAAAACCACTGACTATACATTGGGTTTTACTGATGTGCTATTTCTGAATCCTGCTGGGTTTTTACCACCCCCAGCACATTTCTTCAGAATTCACATATGTGGTATTGACCATCCCCTTGGGACTCTAAACGAGCGAGTGCTCTAAGTGGACAGCGGCATCTTGACCCGCGCTGCGGGCAGAGGCCTGGGGGGGAGAGGCATAATTGCGGTGGTCTGGGAGACACAGGCTGTCTCCTGTGGAAGGGCCGTGGCCATCACTTAGAAATGGCACGTCTCCAGAGGTGCAACAGTGTCAAGCACAAGGCTGAATGTACTTTCAGAGCGATGTGGGAGGATAAAGGCTTACTCCAGCCTAGGCCAGGGATGCTGTGTTTCCCTTGGAGGGCTTTACTTTTTTTTAAATTAATTTTTATTATTTTTTTTAATTTTCTGGCTGTGCCACACAGCATGTTAGATCTTAGTTCCCTGACCAGGGATTGAAACTGCATCCCTTGCATTGGAAGTGTGGTGTCTTAACCACCGGACTGCCAGGGAAGTTGGGTTTTACTTCTCTGGGCTTCTGGTATTTGCTTGCTGCAACCCTCTGGGATGTGCTTCTCCAAGGATTTTGCCCCAAATATCACTGAAGTCCCTTTCTGTGCAGTCACTATTCCTTTCCAAAGGAGTTACACTAAGAGAATCTTCTGATCACAAATTTATATTTTTTATTTGAATGACAATTTGTTCATCAAATAGTTATTATAGTTGTCTTTGAGGAGTTAAGACTTTAAAATCTAATAATAAACAGTAGCATAAAAGCAAATATATGGACATGTGTATGTATGTATGTATTCACATGTATTTGCTTTTATATATTTTCATACATAGGGGGCTTCCCTGGTGGCTTACATGGTAAAGAACCCTCCTGAAATGAGGCAGACCCAGGTTTGCTCCCTGGGGAGAGCCCCTGAAAAAGGAAATGGCAACCCACTCCAGTATTTTTGCTAGAGAATTCCATGGACAGAGGAGCCTGGGGGGATGCAGTCCATGGAGTCACAGAGTTGGACACAACTGAACGACTAACACATTTTTTTCACTTTTTAAAAAATTTTTTTCATACATAAAATCAAACTCAAGAGACTTGAGCCTTTCCTCCTATAATTTGAATCTTGGTCTCCAATAAGAAAATGCACCTTCCTATGACTTATAAACCTAATATCTGAATCTGTTCTATTTTGGGAGAAACTAAATTGGAATTCCAAGAAAATTTTTCTGGGGACTGCTTTGCTCACAGGTCAGAAACCTATCAGACCCCACAGAAGAGGGGCAGACACTCCCCCAAAGCCCCTGGATTGCTGAGAGTAATTCTAAACCCATGTGTATGGAAGCTGCCAACATCAGTCCAAAGAAACACGTCGATGCTCTTTCAGGGTATTTTAATCCAAAAATGTGGTTTCTTTCTGTATGTGGTTTCTTTTAAATGTGCAATACATTACTGCAATACAGGTTTGGGGAAGAAAAAAATAAAGATGGATACATGTAATTAAAATAAAACCAGGGTCATAGGAGACTGTTTGCAGAACAGTAAAATGTTAAAAAAAAAATCAGAGATTCTCAGACCCCCCACCCCCAAAGGAGGAGCCATTATTTTACTTCCGTATAATTTATGCAGTTACAAAGCTGCAGACGCCCTGCTTACGGGCCTCTAAAGGTGGAGGCAGGCTGCACCGGTCAGTGCCTGGGCGTGTGGACAGTCTTCCGACAGCTCACCTGCTGGAGACAGCTCTAATCCTCTCCCTGCACTCGGTGGTGGGAGCCGTTCTCAACTGAGAACGTACTGTTCAGGGTGTGGTTAGAGGCGTGAGTATTAGAAGTATTTAACAAACCAGACAAAAACCAGCTGCCACTGTCTGAACTCCCATCCCCACCCCCCATGCTTTGATCAATTTAATCCTGAAGTGTCAATACGAAATGAGAAGGAAAGATTAACGTGTTGCAGCAAAAAAATCAAAGATGAGGCCACAGTTTATGTCTCCAGCATCAGAGGGTCAATTTGTTTTCCTAAATGCTTCGAAAATCCAGGAGGCCAGGCCAATCAAAGCCTATTCTTTTGGATGACATAAGCTTCCATCATTAGCCAGTTTAGTGGGGGTTATTTTTATAGGGGCTTAGGAAGGCCACACAAGCTTGTTTGTTATTTTCTAGTAATTTCTTAAAGCATCCAGATAAGCTTCCCTTCTTTCCACCACAGCTCTCCAGCTCACATTTTCCAGAACTCTATCCCTACTTCCTGTCAAGAGTAAATCATCACTTCCTCCCAAGAAGGAAAGGGTTTTGGACCTCAGGGACCCCATGGCATGGCAGGTGGAGTACTTTCTTTGAATGTTAAGCTGCCCCTATAGCTCACCTGGTTTCCTCATCTCCAGGATGGAACCCAGAGCTGGCATCATCACATGGGCATTTTTGTAAATTTATGTGAAGCTCTGAGCATAGGGGATATTTGGAGACACTCACAAAGTTTCATCTTGACCCCCATGTGGCCCCCCTCATAAGAATGTTTTCCCTTAAACTTTTCGAGATGAGTCAGAGATAGCAAAAGTAAGAGCTGGAAAAAATGATCCTCCCAGGAGACCTGGCAGTGAAAGTCTGCCTTCAAAGCAAGTTCTTCATGGAAAATGTCCTTTCTCAAGCATATGAATCTACTAATTATGGAAGAAAACTTTGGATTGGCCATTGCTGTCCAAACGTGTCAGCCTGCCAGTGTGTGACTTTTGGAAATGCCATTCGCACGGTCTGTTTTTCTCTTAGGGCTTACTGGCTCACACGGCAGCAACACCATGCATGGCCTTCCCAACTACATGTTAAATATCAGTTCAACTTAATGCTGTCTTGACCACATTCCTATGTGTCTGGCCCTATGTTGCCAAAGGGGAATGTGAACTTGGCCCCTTGTCCCCAGCCTTTTTACCGATGGTGTCACCTCTCAGATTCTTCTGTCCAAACCAAGTACAGACCATTACACACAGCAGGAGGGTTAACATGGCTCCAGCAAAAGTGAGAATGTTCCCACACATGTATGCTTGATTTTCAGTGAGCTGCATAAGGGCACATTTAAGGTACCTCAAGGGTCTTTGAATCTTGGAAGATTTGCTATGAAGTGTATCTTCTGCATTTCCATTCTGTAAATTTTGAGGACCTAGGTGTGACAGGTACAATTACTTTTTGCTGACAAAGCATTTGATTAACTGGTCTTTGATTGGGCAATACCTTTTACAGCATGAGGGCAGATCTTGTTTTAGAAAGTGGAATTCCTTAGAGCGTTATGTGATACTTGATTTTACTCTGGGAGGAAAACATCCCTTTCATTTTCTTAGAGACATCTCATTAATAAATGAACCCAGCTATTCAGATTTTTTTATTC
Organism: Bos taurus; assembly: GCF_002263795.3. NCBI lineage: Eukaryota > Metazoa > Chordata > Mammalia > Artiodactyla > Bovidae > Bos > Bos taurus. The sequence goes on along the minus strand of NC_037336.1, from coordinate 21,833,885 downwards.
TCTAAAAATAGGTTTTGCAAATCTGCAGGGACTAGGGGAAAAAAAAAAAGATGATACAGAGGTGAGTTAACTTGTCTTCTGAACATCTCAAACTTGATGTGGTCCAAACTGGACCTTCCACCCCTAAACTTATTGTTCCTTCTCCCTGACTAGCTCTAGAGAAGGTCTGAAATGTCCCACTGATTTCCCAAATCCCACCATTTTCATACATAATACCTCTCTGTCCCATCTCTTCCACCACAGCTATAATTCAATTCCTTCCCATCTCTTTCCCCATCTGTATCTCACTTTTCCAGCTCACATTCCCTCCTTCCATGCCACACCTGGAATCATCTCCCTGAAATGCCAATATGAGGGTAACATTTAAAGGCTCAAAAATCTCTCAGAGGCTTTTTATCGCCCATAAGACCTTTGCTACTAGAATAACACAGAAAGCCATTCGTGAACTCACTGTCTCCTTCTCTGTTCACCTCTTGCTGTTATTGTCTTCCCTTAGCACTTTGTTTCAGAAATACTTAACCTACTGTAATTTCCCAAATCTTTCATTCTGTTTCTTGCTTTGGTGCCTTTGAATGCTGTCTTTGTGCTGAACGAACTCCTACTCATCCTTCAAAATCCTACTCAGATATCACTGTCTCTTTAAGCCCTTTTCTGTATGTTGAATATTCTTATTTTATGGTGTGTACTGTTCTGTACTACAAATAAATGTTGGTTCATTTATGTACTTCTTTCTTTAGATTTGAAAATCATCCAGCCTGGTCTATAATAATCGAATTGAATATGGTGAAGACTTTTAATGAAATTGCTGTTGTGGAAAAATACCTGAGAATTTAATTATCAATCATGTTGCCCAGAAGGTGACATTATTGGACCTGGAAGCCAAACATGTAGCCTCAAGCTTAGGGGTATATTTCATTTGAGACTATACCAAGTGATATACTGGGTATGAGTAAGTTTACAGAAATATTTGTAAAAAGTTGCCTAGCAGATGCTCCTAATTTCATTGGTAATACAAAGCTGGGTAGTAATTAATATGCTAACTAAGTGACTTTCCTTTTATTTTCCATGAAACTCAGTCTTGGTATGTAGACATCTGGCTTGTTAGCACATTTCCATTTAGTACCCAGTATTATTGTTTTCATCCATTACTTTAGTTCTAGTCTTTCAAGCAATTATACTGGTTGTTTCTTACTTCTGGTCTTTTATAAGTTCAATGTTCCTATGCCTTTATTTTTTAAATTATATTTAAACATTTTAAATTATCTTTTTCCATTTGTGTTTTTGTATTTCTTTAAATTTATTTTTAACTGGAGGATAATTGCTTTACAATGTTGCGTTGGTTTCTGCTGCACAACAGTGAGAATCAGCCGTAAGTATACATATGTTCCGTCTCTCTTGAACCCTCTCCCAGCCCGCATCCCGCTCACTCCTCTGGGTCATCACAGAGCACCAGGCTGAGCCATGTGTCACATACAACTTCCCACTAGCTGTCTGTTTTACATATGGTAACGTCTCAGAGCTACTCTCTCAGTTCTCCCACCCTCTCCTTCCCCGACTGTGTCCATAAGTCTGTTCCCTACGTCTAAGTCTCTGTTCCTGCCCAGCAAATAGGTTCATCAGTATCATTTTTCTAGATTCCATATATATGTGTTAATAAACAATATGCTTTTCTCTTTCTGACTTACTTCACCCTGTATAACAGGCTCTAGGTCCTTTATCGTGTTAAAGTGTTTCCTCACTCCCTACCTGTGAGCGTTCATCAGACTCACAATTTTACAGTTGGATGGGACTGTTAACACATCATCTGATTCTTTTTTCTTTTAGGTTACAGAGCAAACTGAGAAGCAGAGAAGTGTTTTGTGTGACTGGTGTAGCTGGTTGGTGGCTGAGCCAAGACCAGTTGGTCTTGAGACTTCCTATTGGTCCCTATTGAATCTTGAATCTTGCATTTCCTATTTGAGAAAGGTTTTGGCTTTCCTTCATTTGATTTTATGGTTTTCCAGTATTCTTACTGGGGATATTTTATTTAGACCATCTATACTTTATTTATCCTGTGGTGGCTCAGACGGTAAAGCGTCTGCCTGCAGTGTGGGAGACCCAGGTTCGATCCCTGGGTTGGGAAGATCCCCTGGAGAAGGAAATGCCAACCCACTCCAGGACTCTTGCCTGGAAAATTCCATGGACTGAGGAGCCTGGTAGGCTACAGTCCATGGGGTTGCAAAGAGTCGGACATGACTGAGCGACTTCTTTTTCACTTTCATACTTTATTTGTGTGGTTAAAATATGTGATCCTTTTCATTTTTCTTTCTTTCACATTTTCCTTAGTAGAAAACAATCCTAAGATTTGGTTAGCACATACCATTTCCTTATAAAACATTATGGGTTATTTTGGATATTAATATTCTTCAATTAAAAGAAGGATTCTTTTCATAGAAGGTCAGAAGACTCCTGCTCCAGGCTGATTCCCACTGCTTCCATTCCCTTTAAAACATCCTCCCTCTGTGTCCAACCTTTGCTTGAAGACATCCAAAGATAGGGAGCTCGGTATTTCTATGAAATTCCAACTGCCTCTGGACACACTACCTTTTAAAATCTTCTTTTTAATCCAGTTGAGTCAGGCTCTCTCTCAGTAATATAATTCTGAGTTCAGAGCCATAAAAAACAACTCGAGTTCTACTTTCAGCCAACTAATCCTGTATTTGAAAACAGCTTTCATTTCCCCCTGCGCCTGTTCTTCCTTTGGCTAAACATTCCCATTTCCTCTAAACCGTGATCCAACAATTTGGTTTTAAGTTCCCCCATCATCCTGATGACCTACTAAAGGGCCAGAAACGACTGCAGTTCCCCAGGTGGACTCTGACCGGAGAGGCTGAGCTCTCCTCCTATTCCTGATCTGTGCGATCATGCTTTTTCACGCGAGGCATCTTTCTGCCAGCTCGCATGGAGCGGTTTGTTATGTGGTGACTCGCATCCTCCGCAAAAGATAGGCTCAAGTCCTAACCCCTAGGAACTCAGAAGGTGGCCTTGTTTGGAAACAGGGATTTACAGAAGTAACTAAGTAAAAGGAGGTCTTTAGGGCAGGCCCGAGTCCAGCCCTTATGAAAAGGGGAAATTAGGACACAGAGGCAGACAGTCACAGAGGAAGGATGAAAGACGGCACCGGGAGAGGACAGTCACGCGACTGGAGGGACGCACGGACAAGCCGAGGAACGCCAAGGATGTTTGGCTGTTAAACACCAGAAGCCAGAGAGGCAAGGAAGGCTGCTCCCGGGGAGCCACCAGAGAGTGCGTGGCCCTGCCAACACCTTGATTCCAGATTTCTGACTGCCAGGACTGTGAGACGACATTTCTGTTGTTTGAAGTCACTCCGTTCTCGGTACACTGTTGTAGTGGTCCTGGGAAGAGGATGCACTGTCTTTTCACCAAAGCCCCCTGCCTGTTATTCCCCATTCTGTAATCTCTCTTTCCCTTCCCTCGAATAGTTCCTGGTCTTTCCAATCCATGTGAAAAGCTCTCTATTTATTTTAAGTTTCATTTTTGTTTGATTTGGCTCATCACCTAAGCCAACTGAGATCTTGTATGTCCTGTTTCCATCACGTGGGTATTTGTTATCTGTTTCAGTTTAGAGTCCCTTAGAGTTGCTGGGAGTCCTTATTCAAACCACTGGGAAAAGCATTGACCAAGATACAATAGATACTCCAGAAATTTTCTTTGCTGTGGTCGTTCAACCTGTTTTAAACCCAGCCAACTTCCTTGATCCAATTTAAAACTTTTTGTCTTGAATACAAGACAAAATACTATGAAAGACATTGTCTAACATCTTGCTGCAATCATGATGCCATTTTATGTCATTCTTTCTTGCCAATTCAGTAGCTCTATCAACAATTAATCTGGGATGATTTACTCCATATTATCCCTATTTCTTTTTTTTTTTTTTTTGAACTTGATTTTCTAAGTCAACTCAAACCAAGTTATTAATAATATAGTCAAGAATCTTGACTGAAACATCTATCAAATCTTTTTGTGGAATCTGTCTCTTTAATCCAACAATGTAAACCATAATTCTCTTCTATTTTTTCTGGCTCTTCAAGGATTCAGCTCAGAGAACACATTTGCATCCCCAAGCCTCTCCCCAAACCTCTCCAAATATTCATATGTATTTTTTCCTAATCATGAGACTTAAGTTTTTTTTTTTTCTCACAATTATACTCTTATAATTTCTATGCTTATCTTGGTTTTGATTCACTCTTAGCATTATTTCTTCTGACCTTTTCAGCCTGAAGATTGTTTTTGACAGGGAAGATGAAACACATAAGTTTGAACTGAACTCTTATTCATATACAATGCATACAATACATGTATAAACATCTGATAATAATTACATCTTAAATTTCTTACATTTTGAAATAATGAAAGCATTTTGATACATACTCCATTCTGTAGGTGGACAGCTATAATTGTCATATATGTTCTCAACTTTACTTGATACAAGGATCAGTCACTGAATATTTTCTTTGAGCATCCTTTTCTAAAGGTTGACCTCAATTTCTCTTGCCAAGAAATAAAGATTTGTTTCTTCTTGATAAAATTTCAGAATGTCCTGGAACAGTCTAGTTCATTTTAACTAGATAATTTCTGAAGAGGGCAGTATGTAGGTCAATACCAAAATAGCTTATATGCATTGTTGTACATATTGTCTGAAAGACTCCATATCACACTAGAAAAAGCAAATTCCATATATAATATGGCAAAACACCCAGGGCTTACCTGTTTAAGGAGCATTACATAAAATTTGAGTTGACTTAGAGTACTCTTGCCTGGAAAATCCCATGGATGCAGGAGCCTGGTAGGCTGTAGTCCGTGGGGTCGCTAAGAGTCGGACACGGCTAAGCGACTTCCCTTTCACTTTTCACTTTCATGCATTGGAGAAGGAAATGGCAACTCACTCCAGTGTTCTTGCCTAGAGAATCCCAGGGACAGGGGAGCCTGGTGGGCCTCCATCTATGGGGTCGCACAGAGTCGGACACGACTGAAGCGACTTAGCAGCAGCAGCAGGGAATCAATACATGCTTTGTCAATGCATCTGTAAGAGGCATTAGACCCAGGAGCTGATTGTCCTTGTCACATTTTGGAAATTATTGCCCAGATCTTCCTGTTATTTAAAGTAGGATGTGACAGCCAAATGGATTAAAACCTCACACCTGGCGTTGCAGCTGGGCAAGCAAGGAACGGTAGGTGGGAAGATACGGTTCTCAGACATTCTTTAGGTATATGATTGGAGTTGGTGCCAGGGAACCCACAGCAAGTCATGCTTTAACTCAATCAATATATACCAGGTAACTGCTCTGTACCAGGCATTATAAGTGTGGGCAGTCCAGGTTGGCAATGGGTAAGACAGACAGTTGGCTGGTGTTTAGTGTCAGATCTTTAGTCCTTGAGAAGCAGTCTTGGAAAGATATATAGGCAGGACCACAGGCATTTCAGGGGAACTAAGAGTCGGACATGACTGAGCGACTTCACTCTCATGCACTGGAGAAGGAAATGGCAACCCACTCCAGTGTTCTTGCCTGGAGAATCCCAGGGACGCGGGAGCCTGGTGGGCTGCCATCTATGGGGTCGTACAGAGTCGGACATGACTGAAGCGACTTAGCAGCAGTAGCAGAAGCAAGATTCCAGGAAGGTGTCAGAATGAATGGGGAAGTGGTCACATGGAGAAATCTCAGGAAGAAGTGCTCAGAGGAGGGGGTTAGCAGATGAGCTCTTTGCTGGGTAAATAGGGGTGTGACTTATGCAGCAGAGCAGGCACTTAGGGACAGCCTTTTGTGACCACAGTGCAAGTTTGACCATGACTAGAGAGCTGGGCAGAGCATCTATATTTTGTTTCTGGCCAGACTGCATGCAGGTGTCCTACGGTGGAAGGGACAAGACAATGAGGGAGGCCCAGGTTGTTTCTATATTCCCTTAACTAGCAACAGGGTTGGGACTGAGCCTGTTGGTGTTTTCTAAGTCACCACTGATTGTTTGCATTATTTCTCTCACATCTGTTAGCATCAAATTGTGGATGAGATGGCTCAGAGCTACCCATTCGAGCTGTATATTCCAGGGATCCTTTTACAGAGACTCTAGAACTAGGGGATAAGTCAAAAGAAATAATATTTGGCCCTTGGAAAATTCTGGAAGATGTTACCTTGGGAAATGTAGGCACCCAATAAAATTCTGAGGTCTCCCCATGATGACTCTGCTCTTATAATCACAGTTATTCCTAGACCCTTTTCCTATTTTTTTTAATTGATTTATTTGGCTGCATTAGGTCTTAGTTGCATCGTGTGGCATTTTTTGACTGTTGTGGACTCAGTAATTGTGGCTTCTGGGCTCCAGAGTGTGCAAGCTCCGTTGTAGCACGTGGGTTTTGTTGCTCTGCAGCATGTGAGATCTTAGTTCCCCAATCAGGGATCCAACCTACATGCCCTGCATTGCAAGGAGGATTCTTTACCACTTGGACCACCAGGGAAGTCTCTAGACCCCTTTCCTATTAGCCAGGATCCCTCTGGCCTGGACAAGGCTTTGAATATTGATATAATTTATGATTACTTTCAAATTTCTCTTTTCTTGTCACAAACTTGACTGCTGCTGCTGCTGCTGCTAAGTCACTTCAGTCGTGTTCAACTCTGTGTGACCCCATAGACGGCAGCCCACCAGGCTCCCCCGTCCCTGGGATTCCCCAGGCAAGAACACTAGAGTGGATTGCCATTTCCTTCTCCAATGCGTGAAAGTGAAAAGTGAAAGTGCAGTTGCTCAGTCATGTCTGACTCTTAGCGACCCCATGGACTGCAGCCTACCAGGCTCCTCCATCCATGGGATTTTCCAGGCAAGAGTACTGGAGTGGGGTGCGTTAAAAAAATCACTCATTCAGTTGTCCCTTTATGCAGATGGTCTGTCATTTGAGTAACTAACACCATTTTCCTCTGAAGAATAAGCTGAGATCATATTTGATAGACAGAGATACATTTTCTCTAGGACTTGAGATTGCTTTAGTAGCTATCAGACATTTCTCAAAGATCTGGTGAGACAGATTTATTTTTGAACATCTTGGTAATGATAGCGAACTGTGCCATTTGTCTTATCATTTTCACCAGCAGACTTCTTGATTAATCTGATGTTGCTGCCAGAAACAGACTTCACATCCTCTCAAGATTGAAAACTCTCTGGATGCTTTTATTGACTGCCTTATATGACTTTTCTCTAGTTAATATACAATCAACATGCTTTTAACTTCTTCTAAAGTAAAGGAGAGATTGGAAAACAGTCCACAGCACATTATTTTCTATTTTCAGTGTGTGGTGGGTATTTATCCTTTGCTAAAGGGGAATGCTCTTTCAAATAATAAAAAGGACAACATCATTATTTGGTTCTAAACAAAAGTTCTAAAAGTCCCACCATCTTCCCCTCTTATCTCCCTCCTTTCTTTTCTTTTTATGAAATGCTTCAGCAATTATTTATTGAGTGCCACCTCTGACTGACTGGTCGCTGTACCCTGCCCTCGTGGGGCTTACGCTTAAGAGGGAGAGACAGTTGCTAAGCAACTGATTATGAAAGTTAACTTATAAGAAAATCTGGCTCTTGCTTGTTGCCAACTGGGTTTTTCCCACTGATGATCTGAAGTCCCTTGTTTCGTGACCTTTGCTGGCAGCTGTCTGACAAATTCCTCTGCTGTTGGATGAAGGAAGTCACAAACCACAGTGACTGAACCTCCTCTAATTCACAAAACCCTCTTCCATTCCTTGGGACCTTCAGGGCTAATAGCACTGTATTGGGTCTCCTAAATGTATTACAGTTCCAAGTCAGCTCTTGCTAAACCTTTCCCACTCACTTTAATCATGAAAACTCCTCTCTGCACAATCTCCCACCCCCTTTTCTCATGAGAGGTCAAAGCCAACATAATTCTTCAGCACAAGATTTCTGTATCCAGCTCAAGATTTATGTTCCAAAAATCTATTGATTCTTCTGTAAAAAATGTCTCCTTTCTCCTCTTAGAATAAGTCTCATTTCTCTCTGCAGACTTTCTCTCTCTAGCTCATGTCCTCTCATCTTCTTTGGACATTTGTTCAAACAAACCTGGTTCTCTCCCCACTCACCCCCAACTCTGATTTTTACCAACCTTTAATTGATCTTTTTCTCTACAACCCATACAGGGGCTCAAATCTCCTTCACACTTAAAAACAAGAGCACAAACAAACAACAGCAACATCAGCAATCTTTAACACAAAAACAAAAAAAGCCCTATAATAAAAAAGAATGAAATAATGCCACTGCAGTGACACGGATGGGCCCAGAGATTATCATACTGAGTGAAGTAAGCCAGACAGTGAAAGCCAAATATCTTATAATATTGCTTATATGTGGAATATATATAAAAAGGTACTAAGGAACTTATTTACAAAACAGAAAATAGAAAGCACAAATGTAGAAAATACACATGGTTACAGGTGGCAAGAGGGGGGAGAGACACACTGGGAGACTGGAATGGACATATATTCACTACTATATATGTGAAATAGATAAACAACAATAAGAACTTATTATATAGCACAGGGAACTCTACTCAATACCCTCTACTGTAGGAAAGCAATGTAAAAATGAGTGGATATACAGTGCATAGAATGCTTCACATTAACTAGACTTCAAGAGACAGGAACACTACAACTAGCTGTTGATTTATAGGTATTTTATTTTTACATTTACCACCTTTATGAGTTTACTAAGCACCAACTGGGGCTTCTAGATATAAAATTATTTCACTTCTAAAAAGAAAACAGTGGGTATATGTATAACTGGTTCTGTTTGCCACTTTGCTGTATATCGAAAACCAATGCAACATTGTAAATCAACTACACTATAATCAATTCTTTTAAAAAGCCCTTTCAGAATATTTCAGCCTATGTTGTTTGCCTCTCATCCCTTACCGCTCCTTTTTTAACCTCCTCCCTGACCTCATGATTAGCACTGTTTTCTTCTGAAGGTGACAATGAGTGGCTAGCCATTGATTCATTCACTTGTTTAAGATAATTACTTGGTTACTTTTGTATGGCAGGCTCTATGAAAAGTTTGGGGGTGAGCTTCCAGTCCATGCCCTTGGAGAACATTTGCAGTGCAGGATAACTATTAGAACAGAGGTGGGATGCACAAGACAAGGTAATTCCCATGTGTCATAGCCCTTTCACTCATTTCTACAGGAACAGATGGTTTTGAATACTTTTGTTCTTGAAACACTACCTTGTAGATTCCATGGCACTGCACTATCTAGGTTTGTTCTTAACTCGTGGAGGCATTCCTTCTCTGCCTCTTTTATTGGCAATTGAACGTCTCTACCAGTTTTTGCCCTTTCTATGTAGACATAGCCTCCACTTCTTTTTCTTTAAAAACCTTTTCATTTTATATTGGAGTAGAGCTGATTGACAATGTTGCGATAGTTTTAGGTGGATAGAAGGGATTCAGCCATACACATGCATGTATCTGCTCTCTCCCAAACACCCCTCCCCTCCAGGCTGTCACATAACACTGAGCAGGGTGCCCTGTGCTGTGCGGTGGGTCCTTGTTGGTTAGCCATTTTAAATATAGTAGTGTGTACAAGTCGATCCTCAAAACCTCTACTTTGCCAGCCATGGCTCTGTTAACTGCAGCTGAAAGATGAAGACTGGGAAGAGCTGAGACTTGGAAGTATGCACCCTCACTGAAAGAGGAGCCTGGCAGGCTGCAGTCCAAATAGTCACTAAGAGTCAGACATGACTGAGCAGGAAGGAATATCCTCACTAAGCACCAGGCTCAGAAGGAAACCAGGGGGGCAAGTCCAGCCAGGCAGGTATAGCGCAGTGTACAGAGAGAGGGCAGGCGCTCAGTTAGCACACAGCATCAGGAGATGTTACACACACAGGACATGAGGATCCTGAGAATTAAGGCCCTTGTCAGTTCTCCTGAACTATCTCAGTCGCCTCCAAACTCTATTCTCTACACTAACTCCAGGTTTGTCTTGGTGAAGCATAGCACTAATCACATCACTGTCTTTTAAAAATACCTTCAGTCCAATCCCCAGACCCACTATTCTGATTTCTAATGCCATAAATTTGTTTGGACTTTTGAGACTTTATTTTTAAATGGCATCATATGACCTGTTCTCTTTACTGTCTGGCATCCATTCTACAGCATTCTGCTGTGGAACTTTGTGGATTTTTTTTTTTTGCTAAGTAGAATTCCACTGTAATAATGTACAACTGTTTTCTTGCCCGCTTTGTTGATGATCATTTGGGTTCTTTCCTATTATGGCTTTAGAGAATAAAGTACCTTTGAAGATTAAAAAAATTAAAACACCTTCAGTAACTCCTAGCATTCAAGACTTCTTGTGATTGGGTATTTAAGCATCAGTTCTCCACTTTTCCTGCTTGGGATTATATGTTCTAACCAAACTGTCTTACTCACTAGTTCATGAACACCCTCCATGGTGTTTTCCTCTTTGTCTTTACTTTTCCAGTGGCTCTTTCCCCTATGACCTCTCTCCCTCTGCCTCTATCCCTAATCATTTTATGCTTTAAACTTAGCCAAATGTATGTTTCTACAACATGCTCTTGATTTTATCATCCAGAGGGGATTGCATCATTTTCCAAGTTACTAATGCTAATCTTTAAAAACATTTTTATTTTATTTTGGGGCATAGCCAACTAACAAAACAATGTTGTGACAGTTTCATGTAAACAACTGATGTTAATTTTAATATTTCTTTTGACATTTGCTACAGCAAAGAACACAAGATATTTATGTATTCATCTTTCTTATTAGGCTGAATCCTCCTTAAAGGAAGAAGCCATGATTATAACCATCTTTGTATGCATTTTCAGTTCCTAAGACAGAATGTTGCACATTGGAAATGCTCAATAAATGTATATCGAGTAATCCCTTAAATTGTGCATGAAGGAAAGTTGCCATTATTAGTTTATTCTTTGATTCATATAAATTTATATTCTTCTCTGGAAATTATCCCCAAAACTGTGTTTTGAGTTTATATTAAGTTTATGAGTCAGTGAATGACAAGCTTCTCTGGTAAACATTAAACTGAGAATGCTATGTTCCATCTTTTCAATCAAATATGAATTTCCCATTCAAAAGAAAAAAGCATCCTTTAAGAAGGTTGAACAGGATGGAACTTTTGAAAAAGCTTTTCTGTCTGTATTTAGATTAATTCAAGGAAATTCTCTAATTCTGAGCCCATACTTTTTTGGCCATGTCAACTGGAACATTTTCATTCACTTCTAGCTTCAGGCCTATGATCTCCAGGCCAGTTTTAGAGAAGAAGGTTCATCCAGATCAAGGCTGTTAAGATCAGTAGTGGTGCTGAGAGTAGTATGTCATGGGGGTAAGGAGGAATCTTGGAGTAATTCAGTAACAGGGTCCTGGACAAGGACCAGTTGTGACTGATGAGGGTGAAGCAGGAGACCAACAGCCACCAAAAATATTAGATGTCTCGATTCAGGGATGTCCAGCTGACCATCAAAGCCAAGTTATCATTGCTGGAATTTCTAAACCTAAGAGCTAGAGACACATTGGAAAACCAAGGTAAGTAGGTTCTTGGTAGTCGTCTACTAAAAATGAGTGTCTATCATGCTCCTGTCTTTAATTGGCATTGTGTGTGTGTGTGTTCAGTCACTCAGTTATGTCCAACTCTCTGTGTCCCCATGGACTATAGCCCACCAGGCTCCTCTGTCCATGTGATTCTCCAGGCAAGGGTCCTGGAGTGGGTTGCCATTTTCTCCTCTAGGGGATCGTCTTGACTTAAGGATCAAACCCATGTCTCTTGCGTCTCCTGAGTTGTCAGGTGGATTTTTTACTACTGCACTGCCTGGGAAGCCCGTAGTTGGCATTAAACAGATATAAATGACCAATGAACTAAAAAGAAGAGGATTCTGAAGTCATTGCTAGTACTTGAATAGTCTCCAGCCTTAAAGTGAGTGAAAATATCCTCTGCTGTCCTGTTCATCTTAACAGCCTTAGTCTTCTCACCCCTCAAATTCGTTTTTAGAGATTACAGGACTCCAAATGCCATCCACTTCTCAAAATTTGGGCTGTTATGCCCTCCTAAGGTATACTCTCTTTTCTCTCTAGATTAGTATCGGCTCTGTCCATGGGGTCCTCTCCATAGCTTTGGGCTACCCTCCTCCTTTTTACATTGTTACATTGGAAACTTTAACCCAAGAAGTTCAACTCCTCTTTAAGAAACCCACAATGTCTAATATCAACTGACTTATCCTGTTACAAATATGCACTCTTGTTATTCAAACTCACTATTCCCCTATCAAAAATCCAAGCCAGCTGTTTCAAAACCTCAGTTCTATAGACTCATAACCTAGGGAACTTAGTATTTCATAAGTAAAAAAAAAATCGATTGCAAAATCACAACCATTATTTATTATTTAGTTATTATCTCTTGGTGTGCTCAACTGTGACAGTCATCTCCTTCTTACTTCAGTTTCACCTTCTGTTTATACAATTTAAAACTGTTTCCTGTGGGCAGGCAGGGAGGTGTATTTTCTATTTCAGAATATTCATATGCACCAAAGTTCTATTCTTTTACACACACACACACACACTCACCCTTCTTACATCTCCAATCCTATTAAACTTCACTCACTTTTTCTTTCTGATCATCATGATGACTACAGGTTCTAAGCTAAAATGCTGAACATGTTGTCTGATAAATGACTTGTCATTTCCAGAGTAGGAGATAACTTTCAGATCTAAAATGGAGGGATTTCTAATCCTTTTATGGTTATAAGCCATAGCCCATCAGGATATCTGAAATTTAGCTATGTCTGGAAAGCTTGATATATGAAATAATCACACCTATAGACTTCCATTTTTGCTATGATACTTAATTTGGCCCTTGACTATATTCTGTTTTATGATCTTCTATTGTCTAAAAATTTGCTCTTTGGGAGAGCAGAGGTCATGCTTTATATTATTTTTCACTTTAATTTTTTTCTGGACACCTATGTGCATAATGCACAAGGTATGTTTCATTCATCAAACAAATTATATAAAACAGTATATTAAATATAACATGAAATCTTGTTGTTTTCCAGGCATTTGTCCAGGACAATAAATGATTCTTTTTCTCACATGTTATCCTTTCAACTTTAAGCATCTTTATTATAAGTTTTCTATTGCTTCTATAACAAATTACTACAAAGTTAGTGGCTGAAAGCAACATACATTTATTATCTTAGAGTTCTGTGGGTCAGAGTCCCACATGGGTCTCACAGAGCTAAAATTCAAGAGAGGAGAGAGAGAGAGAGAGAACCTTCTTATTTGCTTTTCCAGCTTCTAGGTTTCCCTCGCTTTCTCAGCTTGTGGGCCCTACCTCCATCTAAAAGCCTGAAATGTTGCATCTCTCTGATCTTTATTCTCTTCTCACATCTAACTCTTACTTATCATAGCTGGGAGATTTTCCATTTAAGAAATCATGTGATCATTACTAAGTGAAGTAAGTCAAGACAGGATGACAGATATGTGATATTACTTATATGTAGAATCTAAAAAAATGATACAGACAATTTATTTACAAAACAGAAATAGACTCATGGACCTAGAAAACAAACTACGGTAACCAAAGAGAAAGGTGGGAAGGAGGAACAAATTAGGAGTTTGGGATTAACATATCAGATCAGATCAGTCGCTCAGTTGTGTCTGACTCTTTGCGACCCCATGAATCGCAGCACGCCAGGCCTCCCTGTCCATCACCAACTCCTGGAGTTCACTGAGACTCACGTCCATTGAGTCAGTGATGCCATACAGCCATCTGATCCTCTGTCGTCCCCTTCTCTTCCTGCCCCCAATCCCTCCCAGCATCAGAGTCTTTTCCAATGAGTCAACTCTTCCCATGAGGTGGCCAAAGTACTGGAGTTTCAGCTTTAGCATCATTCCTTCCAAAGAAATCCCAGGGCTGATCTCCTTCAGAATGGACTGGTTGGATCTCCTTGCAGTCCAAGGGACTCTCAAGAGTCTTCTCCAACACCACAGTTCAAAAGCATCAATTCTTCGGCGTTCAGCCTTCTTCACAGTCCAACTCTCACATCCATACATGACCACAGGAAAAACCATAGCCTTGACTAGACGAACCTTTGTTGGCAAAGTAATGTCTCTGCTTTTGAACATGCTATCTAGGATGGTCAGAACTTTCCTTCCAAGGAGTAAGCGTCTTTAATTTCATGGTTGCAATCACGATCTGTAGTGATTTTGGAGCCCAGAAAAATAAAGTCTGACACTGTTTCCACCGTTTCCCCATCTATTTCCCATGAAATGATGGGACCAGATGCCATGATCTTCGTTTTCTGAATGTTGAGCTTTAAGCTAACTTTTTCACTCTCCACTTTCACTTTCATCAAGAGGCTTTTCAGTTCCTCTTCCCTTTCTGCCATAAGGGTGGTGTCATCTGCATATCTGAGGTTATTGATATTTCTCCCAGCAATCTTGATTCCAGTTTGTGTTTCTTCCAGTCCAGCGTTTCTCATGATGTACTCTGCATATAAGTTAAATAAACAGGGTGACAATATACAGCCTTGACGAACTCCTTTTCCTATTTGGAACCAGTCTGTTGTTCCATGTCCAGTTCTAACTGTTGCTTCCTGACCTGCATACAAATTTCTCAAGAGGCAGGTCAGGTGGTCTGGTATTCCCATCTCTTTCAGAATTTTCCACAGTTTATTGTGATCCACAGTCAAAGGCTTTGGCATAGTCAATAAAGCAGAAATAGATGCTTTTCTGGAACTCTCTTGCTTTTTCGATGATTCAGCGGATGTTGGCAATTTGATCTCTGGTTCCTCTGCCTTTTCTAAAATCAGCTTGAACATCAGGAAGTTCACAGTTCACATATTGCTGAAGCCTGGCTTGGAGAATTTTGAGCATTGCTTTACTAGCGTGTGAGATGAGTGCAATTGTGCGGTAGTTTGAGCATTCTTTGGCATTGCCTTTCTTTGGGATTGGAATGAAAACTGACCTTTTCCAGTCCTGTGGCCACTGCTGAGTTTTCCAAATTTACTGGCATATTGAGTGCAGCACTTTCACAGCATCATCTTTCAGGCTTTGGAATAGCTCAACTGGAATTCCATCACCTCCACTAGCTTTGTTCGTAGTGATGCTTTCTAAGGCCCACTTGACTTCACATTCCAGAATGCCTGGCTCTAGGTCAGTGATCACACCATCATGATTATCTGGGTCATGAAGATCTTTTTTGTACAGTTCTTCTGTGTATTCTTGCCACCTCTTCTTAATATCTTCTGCTTCTGTTAGGTCCATACCATTTCTGTCCTTTATCAAGCCCATCTTTGCATGAAATGTTCCTTTGGTATCTCTGATTTTCTTGAAGAGATCTCTAGTCTTTCCCATTCTGTTGTTTTCCTCTATTTCTTTGCATTGATCACTGAGGAAGGCTTTCATATCTGTTCTTGCTGTTCTTTGGAACTCTGCATTCGGATGTTTATATCTTTCCTTTTCTCCTTTGCTTTTCACTTTTCTTCTTTTCACAGCTATTTGTAAGCCCTTCCCAGACAGCCATTTTGCTTTTTTGCATTTCTTTTCCATGGGGATGGTCTTGATCCCTGTCTCCTGTACAATGTCACGAACCTCATTCCATAGTTCATCAGGCACTCTGTCTATCAGATCTAGGCCCTTAAATCTATTTCTCACTTCCACTGTATAATCATAAGGGATTTGATTTAGGTCATACCTGAATGGCCTAGTGATTTTCCCTACTTTCTTCATTTTAAGTCTGAATTTGGCAATAAGGAGTTCATTGTCTGAGCCACAGTCAGCTCCTGATCTTGTTTTTGCTGACTGTATAGAGCTTCTCCATCTTTGGCTGCAAAGAATATAATCAGTCTGATTTCGGTGTTGACCATCTGGTGATGTCCATGTATAGAGTCTTCTCTTGTGTTGTTGGAAGAGGGTGTTTGTTATGACCAGTGCATTTTCTTGGCAAAACTCTATTAGCTTTTGCCCTGCTTCATTCCGTATTCCAAGGCCAAATTTGCCTGTTACTCCAGGTGTTTCTTGACTTCCTACTTTTGCATTCCAGTCCCCTATAATGAAAAGGACATCTTTTTGGGTGTTAGTTCTAAAAGGTCTTGTAGGTCTTCACAGAACCATTCAACTTCAGCTTCTTCAGCATTACTGGTTGGGGCATACACTTGGATTACTGTGATATTGAATGGTTTGCCTTGGAAACGAACAGAGATCATTCTGTCATTTTTGAGATTGCATCCAAGTACTGCATTTCGGACTCTTTTGTTGACCATGATGGCTACTCCATTTATTCTGAGGGATTCCTGCCCGCAGTAGTAGATATAATGGTCATCTGAGTTAAATTCACCCATTCCAGTCCATTTCAGTTCGCTGATTCCTAGAATGTCGACATTCACTCTTGCCATCTCTTGTTTAACCACTTCCAATTTGCCTTGATTCATGGACCTGACATTCCAGGTTCCTATGCAATATTGCTCTTTACAGCATGGGACCTTGCTTCTATCACCAGTCACATCCACGGCTGGGTATTCTTTTTGCTTTGGCTCCATCCCTTCATTCTTTCTGGAGTTATTTCTCCACTCATCTCCAGTAGCATATTGGGCACCTACTGACCTGGGGAGTTTCTCTTTCAGTATCCTATCATTTTGCCTTTTCATACTGTTCATGGGGTTCTCAAGGCAAGAATACTGAAGTGGTTTGCCATTCCTTTCTCCAGTGGACCACATTCTGTCAGATCTCTCCACCATGACCTGCCTGTCTTGGGTTGCCCCACGGGCATGGCTTAGTTTCATTGAGTTAGACAAGGCTGTGGTCCTAGTGTGATCAGATTGACTAGTTTTCTGTGAGTATGGTTTCAGTGTGTTTGCCCTCTGATGCCCTCTTGCAACACCTACCGTCTTACTTGGGTTTCTCTTACCTTGGGTGTGGGGTATCTCTTCACGGCTGCTCCAGCAAAGCACAGGCATTGCTCCTTAAGGACCTACTATAGAGCACAGGGAACTCTACTCAATATTCTGTAATGACCTATATGGGAAAAGTATCTGAGAAAGAAGGGATGTGTATATATGCATGACTGTATCACTTTGCTACACATGTAAAACTAACACAACATTGTAAATCAACTACTATTGTTGTTCAGTTGCCCAGTTGTGTCTGGTCCAACTCTTTGAGACCCCATGGACTGCAGCATGCCAGGCTTCTCTGTCCCTCACCATCTCCCAAAGCTTGCCAAAGTTCATGTCCTTTGCATTGGTGATGCCATCCAGCCATCTCATCCTCAGATGCCCTCTTCTCCTTCTGCACTAAATTTTCCCAGCATCAGGGACTTTTCCAATGAGTCAGCTGTTCACATCAGATGACCGACATATTGGAGTTTCAACTGCAGCATGAGTCCTTCCAACGAGTATTCAGGGTTGATTTCCCTTAAGATTGATTGATTTGATCTCCTTGCTGTCCAAGGGACTCTCAGGCATCTTCTCTAGCACCACAGTTTGAAGGCATCAATTCTTGGCATTCTACCTTATTTACAGTCCAGTTCTCACAACCGTACATGACCACTGGAAGACCACAGCCTTGACTATATGGACCTTTGTTGGTAGAGTAATTCTGTGCTTTTTAGCACACTGTCTAGGTTTGTCATGGCTTTCCTGCCAAGAAGTGGACATCTTCTGATTTCACGGCTGCAGTCACCATCTGCAGTGATTTTAGAGCCCAAGAAGAGGAAATCTCTCACTACTTTCACCTGTTCCCCCACTATTTGCCATGAAGTAGTGCGACCAGATGCCATGATCTTAGCTTTTTTAATATTTAGTTTTAAGCCAGCTGTTTCACTCTCCTCCTTCACCTTCATCAGGAGGCTCTTTAGTTCCTCAACTATACTCCAATATAAAATAAAAATTAAATAAAAAATAATTTAAAGAAAAGACTCATATGATTGATTATACTGGGCTGACTTGGAAAGTCCAAGATAATCTATGGCAAGTTCCAGCAACTTGAATTAATTAACTGCAAATTATTTCAGATGCAAATTAGTCACACATGCGAAGTTCTTTTTGCTAGCCAAAGTAACATGTTCACAGATTCCACCATTTTTCTACCTACTACACCATCATTACATATACCAAATTCTTAGTAATTTACTTAGAATCAGTAGCAGTCCTACGAACTTTTTTTTCACTACTAATATTCTTTTTTAAAAAGTAATTTTTCAAATTTAGGTATAGTTGACTTATAAATACATAAGTTTTAGGTCTACAACATGAGCGACTGAACTGAACTGAACTGAACTGAATAGTGATTCACAATTTTTAAAGGTTATGCTTCATTTATGTTAAGTCACCTTAGTCATGTCTGACTCTTTGCAACCCTATGGACAGTATAGCTCACTGAGCTCCACTGTCTATGAAATTCTTCAGGAAAGAATACTGGAGTGGGCTGCCATGCCCTTCTCCAGAGGATCATCCTAACCCAGGGGCTGAACGCATGTCTCCCGCGGCTCCTGCATTTCAGCCAGATTCTTTATCGCTGAGCCACTGGGGAAGCCCATACTCCATTCACAGTTATTATAAAATATAGGCTATATTCCCTGTGTTGTACAATACATCCTTGTAGTTTATTTATTTTCTATGCAGTAGTTTGTATCTTTTAATCCCCTACCCCTGTCTTGCCTCACCTTCTTTCCCTCTCCTTACAGGTAACCACTAGTTTGTTCCCTGTACTTGTAAGTTTGTTTCATTTTTGTTATATTCACTGGTTTTTGTTTTTAGATTCCACATGTGATATCATACAGTATTTGTCTTTCTCTTCCTGACTTGTTTTACTTAGCAAAATGCCCTCCATGTTGTTGCAAATGGCAATATTTTATTCTTTTTTATGGCAGAATAGTATTCCATTGTAATACTAAGTTTCTTAATGGTATTATCTTCCTCACAACTCTTTGCAAATGTCAACATCAGTAATAATCTATTTTTAGAAGCATATTATCCCTTTAGGGTTGAGTAATCAAGTTGGAAACTATCTTAAAGGTTTTAACCATGGAGTACTAATTGGCAGTCCAAGTACAGAATTTAGCTCTCAGGTTCATTTTATTTGACCTTCATCATGTTATAAAAATGTATAAATTCAAATGTCTTCAGGCACATTCTCTATTCCTCATCAGAGTCCCTACCACCTTCTACTGTCTATAACCAACCTACTTACCTCATTCAGGCAGATGAATTTTTGCCTTCTTCCTAAAGACACTTGAGTTTCTGATGTCTAATGTAGTCTGTGTGCTAAACTATGAAGTTGTCACTTAATATCTTGAGGTTTTTTAACATAATTTTTGTATTTCTAATCATTAGGTCTTATTATCTTACAGAACAGATTATTTAATTTATGAACAATCATTTGAGGATTATATTTCTATCTATTCATTTTGATTCTATCTGTGTTACTCAGAGTACTTCTGATTTTCTCTTTTGCATGGACTTCTTGAATAATTATGGAGATCAAACCTCCTAATTCTTTTCTTTTCCATTATAAATATTTCCTATTAGATGTTTATTTCACTTGATAGTTTCACTGTTTTCATTTGATAGCTTCCAAACATTTCAAGTTTTTCAATCCCTTTCTTATAATGTGGTGACCAGAACTAGTGGCACTACCCCAGAGGTGGTCTGATCAGTGTCAGGTACTGACAGGTACTGTCAGGTTCACTTACTTTTTTTTTTGCATACTTTTATTGACATAGATAAAATCACCTTCACTCTTCCAGCTTGTAAAACACAGTAGGCTCATATTTTACCTGCATTCAATTAAAATCGGCTTCTCTTGTGGGTCAGCTGGTAAAGAATCCACCTGCAATGTGGGAGACCTGGGTTTGATCCCTAAGTTGGGAAGATCCCCTGAAGGGAAAGGCTGCCCACTCCAGTATGCTGGCCTGGAGAATTCCATGGACTGGGGTTACAAAGAGTTGGAAACGACTGAGCGACTTTCACTTTCAATGAAAACATCCAGGACTCTCTTGGTCAAGATCATCTGTTACACGAATTTCTGGTACTGTAGTTTCCCTCAACTCTAGTTTTGGTTTGTTAGGCAGCAAACATTGATTGACTATTGGCTGCATGCATGACACTGTGCTTAGTGCTAAAGGGTATAAAGTAGAATACAGTATAGTGAAGCAGTTCATGGCTCCAAGAAGGAGAAACAGACTGGTGCATATTTTTGGTCCAGAATGAGAAACACAGCAGGAGAGGTATCTGCAAGGCAGACTCCCGCCCAATTAAAGAGAAGCAAGTGCTTACCAACGTGCTAAGGACTTTAAGTAGAGGCGGTCAATCATTGAATATTTAGGTTTGGAGCTGATGAGAGGTCTGGGCTGAAGTTAATGATTGGGAGGATAGTAGACTTGTCATTTTGCATCCACTTATTCATTGTTTTTTCTTTCGCCTGGGGGTGTGAACCTTTCCCCCTTGGACATAGCCAAGTTTGGATCGCCAATCACCATGTTCTTTTCCTGTCTTCCCTACTAGTGGGGTTGGCACATGTCCCAGCCAGACCAATATGATGCTCACTCTCTGGAATTTCAGTCTTGACCAAGTTGCTGAAATGAGTGGCTGCTGGTTTGCTCAATGGCTGGGTCCTGATGAGATTGCTCCTTGCTTGGTTCTAACAACTCTGGGACTGAAATCCATCTAGATCTCTTCCTTTTAAAGCCCAATTCTCCAGTTTACCTTTCAATTCTGTAAATTACTTCTTATCCTTCCCTCAAATTCCTTTTCCGATTATCCAGTTGTCAAATCCAGTTTCTGTTGCTTGCAACCATGTAGTTAAATTATAGGACTTACTCCATAGCATTCAGTTCAGTCACTCAGTCATGTCTGACTCTTTGCGATCCCATGGAATGCAGCACGCCAGGCTTCCCTGTCAATCACCAACTCACCGAGCTTGTTCAAATTCATGTCCATTGATTTGGTGATGCCATCCAATCCTCTCATCCTCTGTCATCCCTTTCAATCCTTCCCAGCATCAGGGTCTTTTCCAATGAGTCAGTTATTTGCATCAGGTGGCCAAAGCTGATGCTGGAGTTTCAGCTTCAGCATCAGTCCTTCGAATGAATATTCAGGACTGATTTCCCTTAAGAATTGACTGGTTTGATTTCCTTGCAGTCCAGGGACTCTCAAGAGTCTTCTCCAACACCACAGTTCCACACTTCTCCAACACCAAAGCATCAATACTTTGGTGCTCAGCTTTCTTTATAGTCCAACTCTCACATCCATACATGATTACTGGAAAAACCATAGCTTTGACTAGATAGACCTTTGTTGGAAAAGTAATATCTCTGCTTTTTAATATGCTGTCTAGGTTGGCCATAGTTTTTCTTCCAAGGAGCAAGCATCTTTTAATTTTATGGCTGCAGTCACCATCTGCAGTGATTTTGGAGTCCAAGAAAATAAACTCTGTTACTGTTTCCATTGTTTCCCCATCTATTTGCCATGAAGTGATGGGACCAGATGCCATGATCTTAGTGTTTTGAATGTTGAGTTTTAAGCCAACATTTATATAACTATATATAACATTATATATATATATATGTACATATAAAACTATATGTAACATTATGTATATATAACTATATATCACAACATTACATAATTATATCAGCTTAATTTAGTGGTTAATGCTAGTGAACTAGATAGGAAAGTCTTAAAAGCACACTCTGGAATTGGTTTCCTGGGTTTAATGCTAGCTTTTTCACTAATTACTTTAGCAAACTTGAAGTAAAATACTTTATTTCTGTGACCTTCAGTTTTTATGTCTATAGAATGGCATTTCCAATAATCCTACCTACTTAATGCAGTTTTTTAAAACCCGAAGGAGAGAATGCATATAAAACACTTAGCATGGTGTGTGGCATGTGCAAAGCATTCAATAAATGCTAGAATGGGTAGGGAATAAATGTTGCAAAAGCTTGTAAGGATGTGAGTATGGAGAGATTTGAGTAGGGAGGGAAGAGATAGCAAAGTGAAGTCATAGAGTCAGAGAGGATGATCATTCCAGTTATAGTAGGGAAAAATGCTCCAGAGATATCAAATAAGGGCTAAAGATTAACAATCATCAGCAACCAAAAAAACCAATTCAAAAACAACACAATTCAAAAATGGATAAAGGGCTTAAAAAATATTTCTCCAATATAAAATGGCCAATAAGCATGCGAAAGGATTCCTGACATCACTCACCATCCACAGAGAAATGCAAATCAGAACCACAATAAAATAATACTTCATCCATAAAATAGGAAATAACAAATATTGGAGAGGATGTACAGAAATTGGAACCTGTGTGCACTGGTGATCAGAATTAAACAGCAAAGCTTCTAAAGAAAACAATTTGACAGTTTGTAAAAAGTTAAACTTAGAATTACCTTATGATCTAGCAATTCTATTTCTGGGTATATACCTCAAAGAATTTAAAGTAGAACAAACAGATACACATACATTAATGTTCATAGTAGCATTATCCACAATAGCAAAAGGTAGAAACAACTGAAATGTCCTTTAAACAATAAATGGATGAACAAAATGTGGAATATTATCCAATCTTAAAAAGGAATGGCATTCTGATACCTACTACTACATGGATGTACCTTGAACAATATGGTTAAGTGAAATGAGCCAGACACAAAAGAACAAATATTGTATGATTTGACTTAGAGAGCTATATAGAATACATAAATTCATAGAGACAGAATGTGGAACAGCAGTAACTGGGGTGGGGGCTAGGGCAGGGGGAATGGGGAGTTATTGTATACTGCATAGAAAGTTTGTGTTAGTGATGATGAAAAAGTTCTAGAAATGAATAGTGAGATGCTTGTGCAACATTATAAATGTACTTAATGCCACAGAACTGTACACTTAAACAGGATGAAAATGATAAATTTTACACAGCTACTACACGAAAAAAGGGCTTTCTAGATGGCACTAGTGGTAAAGACTCCACCTGCCAATGCAGGAGACGTGGGTTGGATCCCTGGGTCGGGAAGGTCCCCTGGAAGAGGGTATGACAATCCGCTTCAGTATTCTTGCCTGGAGAATCCCATGTACAGTGAAGTCTGGTGGGCTACAGTCCATAGGGTCTCAAAGAGTTGGAGATGACTGAAGTGACTTGGCATGCACCATAATAAAAAAATATGTGCAAAAAAGGCTATTGTGAATTAACGTGTCATAAGGGACCATTTTTAGTCCTTTTAGTTTCCTTTAGACCTTTTAGTTTCAGGACATAAGGGCAAGAACCACTAGTTTACAGTATGCTATGGGGAAAATAGGAAGCCAGGCAACAGAATCATTAAGAACAGCTTCCTCCAAAGAAGCTTGGGTGTGAGGAGAAGGATGGGTAGGGTGTAGCTACAGGGAAGACTCAGGGTCAAGAGAGAGTTTCTTAAAGATATTTTGAGATATTTGGGCATGTTTATGTACTAAAGGGAATCCAGCAGGAGGAGAGAGGTTGGTTCTATGGCAGAAAGACGAAGTTGATAGAACCAGGTCCTGAAGAAGTCAGCAGGAGAATGGGGAGAAGGCAGGAAGTTTGAGCAGAAGTGAATGTAACTTTGCAGATTGGGTGGAAGGTTGAGGAAGTTTACATGAAAAACATTTATTTCTTCTGTGAAGTAGCAGATGAAGGCTGTTCATGGGGGTGAAGCACGTGAAGCTGAAGAGGGAGCTGGATGTTTGGAATAATGGCTGAGAGCAATAAAGGAGGGAGCTGATCAGTAATAAGTAAAAGGAATACCATTCATGGTTGAGGGCATGGGAAGTGAGAATCACAATTTTTTTGTGTGTGATTGAATAATTTTTATCCATTTATCATCAGTAGCTTTGGGGAGGACTGGAGAAAGCAGATTATTGCATTTACTCTGTATTTTGGGTTTTTAGGGCAGAGGACATAAAGATGAGGAATTTGAAATGCAGTTTTGGTGGGAGGAAGACTAAAGTAATTGGGGTCCAGGCTGATAAAAAGGAGAAATCAAGCGAGAAGGAAAACCTATTAGTCATTGGTAGCTTTCACTGACTAAGCTAGTGGAATTCTGTTACCTCTCATGAAACTGATATCGAAAGATCACTGGTCTTCAACACCAGAGGGCCTGGGTTCTAGATTCAGTTCTGCCATTAACCAGGTTGAACAAACCATTTCACACCACTGGGTCTCAGTTTCCTTAACTGTCAAATGGCACTGAGCTCAGAAGGTATCTGCAGCCCCTTTCAGTTTTGATATTCTGGGACATAGATGATTTTCCTGATTAGTGATTTTCACATTTCACAATTTGAATGAATAACCTCTAAGCCAATATATTATTAAGTGCTAGTCTATGAATTAGAGACAAATACCCTGGGGTTTTGGCAACAACAGGTTATTGCAGATCTGTGGGGCAACTGGGACTTGAACTAGATCTTGAACATTGGGTGAAGTTTGGGGAGAAGTCTCTCTTGACCATAAGCTGGCAGTTTGGACTTGACAGTGCCTTGGTTTGGTTAGCCATTTTCTGCTTCTTGCTTCTTTCAGGGGCCGAGAGTTCCTTGCTAGTTCCCTTCTCAGTTCTGTGCAGCCACGTTCCTCTCATCTCTCCCTAGCTCCTCATACTTTATACAGATACTGGGATGGCTTCTGCTGTTTACAACTGAACCGAGGCCCCTCTTGAGGTCTGAGGGTGTGGCTGGGTGTTAGCTGCTTAGACTGACAAGACACCTGTACCATCCACTCTGTCCCAACCTCTCATGGATTTGCCATTTTCTGTTAAAAACAGCTCCTTGTGGTTTTCACAGCCCACCTGCCAAGTGTTGATAAGCCTGCATTCCAAAAGGGCATTTCCTCTGCCCATGCCTCTCCCATATGATGCATATCAGAGTCTACATAATGCATACTACACACTACTCGTTTGACTAGAAAAATGATGGGAATGTGTTTCCAGGGATGGCGATGTGAAGCTGGGTGGTGGATTATACTTCATGAAAGCAGCCAAATTCTCACTAGAAAGTGACCTCAGATAAATCCAGGACTAGGGAGACTTAAGTTTAGCACCAACTGAAAATTCTCAGAATAGATGAACTTAACCCTATGCTCTGACTTGGAAGATGTACTGCTCAGAACCACTGTGAACTGAAGTGACTATCACTTGACTATTTATGTCCTCTCCAATTTTTAATTTCCCTAAAATGTTGAATGTTTCATGGGGAGAAAATCTGTTTGCATAGCACTCTTCAGGATACTATGGTAGAGGAGAAAACAGTTTGAGACAGTTCCCACTTTTATGAAATTGATGGTGGCTAAAGGTACACACATGTGAAAATTAATGAAGACTAATAAACCAGGGCAAATCTATTTAGAATAATAATAGTGAATATATGTTGAGCACTTATGATGTGACAGGCACTCTTTTAAGCTTATAAGAGGTAAGGGAGGTGTAGAACTGACAGGGGAAAGTGCAGTTATAAGGCCAGGCCTTCACAGTGCTGTCTTCTAATATTTTCACCTGTCCTTCAGACTTATTCATCCTTCATATCCAACTGGAGAAGGCAATGGCACCCCACTCCAGTACTCTTGCCTGGAAAATTCCATGGATGGAGGAGCCTGGTAGGCTGCAGTCCATGGGGTTGCTGAGGGTTGGACATAACTGAGCAACTTCACTTTCACTTTTCACTTTCATGCATTGGAGAAGGAAATGGCAACCCACTCCAGTGTTCTTGCCTGGAGAATCCCAGCGACGGGGAGCCTGGTTGGCTGCCGTCTGTGGGGTCGCACAGAGTTGGACACGACTGAAGCGACTTAGCAGCAGCAGCAGTAGCATCATATCCAAGAGTAATTCTCACTCTCTCGGGGAAGGTGTCCTTAATATCTAGAACAACACTTCTCCAATAGATGTCATGAGCTGAATATTTAAATTTAAGCCAATTAAAATGAAATAAGATGAAAACTGTAAAGCCTCAGTTGCCCCTGCTGTATTTCAGCTACTCAACAGCCACATGTGGCTAGTGGCTAACATACTTGGCTGCATACATCTAGAACATTTCACAGATGTAGAATGCTCTATTGGACAGCTTTGGCTAGAGTTTAGATGTCTACAACACATAACCTCTTTCATAACATCCAATGTATCTGAGTTCCCTGGACAGCCTCTGTCTCCCTCACTGGATTATACATCCCATACAGCAGAGACTTCCCATCTCCCTAACCATGGTACACTTCTCATCCAGCATAGCATCTAGCATGTCTAGTGTCTGACGCACAGTTATGTGTTTTGGCCATTCACCAATGCATGGGAAGAAATTAATAACTGCTTAGAGGAGTCAGAAAAATCTCCCACAAGAGGTAACATTTGGATTGAATTTTGAAGGATGAATGTGAGCTCATCAGCTTGAAAAGGGACAGGCAACCAGGAAAACAGATTTGCATATTAAAAGAGACAGAACTGCTATGGCCTATGTTTAAGGAAAGAATGGGTAAACAACAAGGGCCTACTGAGAGTACAGGGGACTATATTCAATATCCTGTGATAAAGCATAATGGGAAAAATATGAAAAATAATACATATTTATTAATATATGTATACAAACTGAGTCACTTTGGTGTACAGCAGTAATTGACACAACATTGTGATTCGACTATTTTGTTGTTGTTGTTTAGTCACTCACTCTTGTCCAACTCTTTGCCATAAACGAAAAGATCAAATAACAAGTTCATGGTGGTTGGAGCAGAGTTTATTTCTGTGTATTGTGGGCACGATCTGGGAACAAGTGTCTGGGAATAGGTTTAGATAGAAGAGGTACCACTGGAGACAGACAGTGAAGATGTCTTTTTATGTAATAATTTTAGACATTTAGCTGAAGAAAACAGGTGCCAGGAAACATTATGGGGGAGTGCAGTGATATGAACAGAGGTATGTATTTATCTATTCATTTATTTCAGTAGCACAATTATGGGAGCAATGAAGAAGATGAACTAGACTCGAAAGAAGCAAGAGCAGAGAAGCAAGCTATTTGGTGGCTAGAGCTGCAGCTGCAACCAGGAAATGGGTCTTAGGTAGAGTGCATAGGATGTGGTGACTTGTTGATGAGGTTGTGTTAACGTTAGTTGCCCAGTCGTGTTCGACTCTTTGTGAATGCATGAACTGTAGCTCACCTCTGTCCATGTAATTCTCTAGGCAAGAATACTGGAGTAGATTGCCATTTCCTTCTCCAGGGAATCTTCCTAACCCAGGGATCACATTTCAGGCAGATTCTTTACCGTCTGAACCACCAAGGAAGTGATGAGATGGATAGTGACATAATGACAGATATAAGCAATATGGGAGGAGATAGAAGTTTGGAAAAGAAAATAATTAACTTGATGTACCTATGGAAAATGTAAATAGGAAGCTGTCAATATGGTTCTGGAGCCCAGAAGAGAAATGAGGGCTGGAAATACAGACTGAGGAGTAGAGTGGTCAGCTTTCAGATTTGGTGGAAACCATGGAAACCACATGGGAGAACTTGTTGCATAAGAAAAGATGGGGGTGAAATTAAGACAGCGGAGAATACTATTATTTAGACTTTCTAAGATGGAGAAAAAAACAATGAAGCCAGTTTTTTTGAGAAGGAACAGTTATAGAAGCAAAGGAAGAGGAAGTTGTAAGAAGTACAGGCAGGCAATAGAAACCATAGTTGGTTAAAAGTTGATTGTTGTTGTCTAGGGATATGCTAACAACAAAGCCTGCCTTCTTTTCACATTCTTCAGCACTGATGCTAAATCCAAGAAGTCACGTTGCCATAAACATTTTCCAACACTAGTGGCACTCCCTGTCTATTTTTTTCCTGATTGGAAACAACTTTCCTGTTCCCTCCTGTCAAAAGGAAAGGCCTTACAACTCATTCTCAGGAAGGTGTACTGGGGTGACAGCAACTTCACACTGTGTTTCTGCCAGAGGCATTTCATGACAATCATTGCTTTCCAGGGATGAATGTCTAAAACTAAATTTACTCTGTGACACCTTGAAAGAGACAACCAAGAAATGAAGGTTAGATGCTAAAAGGAGGCTGATAAGTGTTCTAATGTCGACTGCCATTTTCCTGAGAGTAGGATGTTTTATCACCTTTGGATAATGCCTGACTTACAGGGAAGACCTTTAATATCTGTGTTGCACCAGTCAACTGAACTATTTGAAGAATTAATTGAGCTGTCCTATGAGAGAATGAGTTGTCTGTTACTAGAGGTATTTGAACAGAAGTGATATATCCCCTAAGTGAGTATGGTGTATGGGCTCCATGTGTTGGGGAAGATTGGGGAGGTCATGGACGCCTTCTTAGTCTGCTATGCTGTGGTCAGAGAAGTGAGGATTGTGATGGGTGGAGACTTGACTTGGAACATACTCTGTCTGAACATGCAAAGGCATGGGAAGGAAGAAATGATAAGAAAATGAGTTTCCTGGAGACTTGGCATTCATATCTCCCCCACCTACCATCCAGGTATATCCAACACATAAAAACTCACCACAGAAGATTGAGTTTAAGAAAATATTTCAGAAAGCATCTCAGTCTGGGAACACATCTTAGACTTCCAATACAGCTCAGAGAAACACTGGTAAAGTTGATTCAGAAACTACGAGCTGTGTCCTGAGTGTTCATCTGAAAAATA
Source organism: Bos taurus (assembly GCF_002263795.3). Classification (NCBI taxonomy): domain Eukaryota; kingdom Metazoa; phylum Chordata; class Mammalia; order Artiodactyla; family Bovidae; genus Bos; species Bos taurus. Next base: position 21,805,178 of record NC_037336.1, on the reverse strand, counting down.
AACACCAAAGAAAAGTCTGGTGGTTTTGCAGTTAAGTTTCTGCAGAGTTGACATTTGCTATAAGCAATCTGGAGTGTGATGATATTGGAAAGGAGATAATTCCTAAGATACCCAGTAATCACCTGTCAGGTGCTGACAACTGTGGAATTCTATCTTCAGTGCCCTTTCCAAGTTGTTAGTTAAAGATAGGTAAGAATTCAAGCTGAGTCTTATCCTTGACTCTGACGTCCAGGCTATTTACTAAAAGAAAGCTCTATTAGGGTATTAGTCATAATAGAAAATAGAGAATGGTTGAAAGTATGGGTTCTGCTGGTTGTCAACTTAGGTTTGACTGAGTCCCAGCATTGTGATTTTGGCAAGTTGCTGAATCCCTCTTCAAACGTCAATGTTTTTCATCTGTAAAATGGGAAGTCTAATATCTGTATCCTAGTTGCTGTGAGAGTGAAATCAGTTGTTAATTCTATACAGAGGAATTCATTTATAACTTGATTCTTGAAAACAGGATATTTTCAGAGTGCTCAGTATGGTAATTTTCATGAAGAGTGAGTAGGTTCACCATATATGGAATGGGTAAAAGTATTTTGCCTTTGTCAACAGGGGAGACTGAGAAAGCCCCAGTCACATCTAAGAGCTTCACAATGGAATGAGAGTCCTGCCAGCTTTGTCCCGCTTTCCTGTTGCCAGTGAGATGACAGGGAGAGCCCTGGGCAAGCACGTGCTTACTCCTCCGGGATCGATGAGTCAGAGATGGAGAGCAGAGGCTGATCTGCTGAGCCTCTGTGACCCTGAGCCCTGCCCCTCCCAGGTTGTAAGTGACGCTAGCCCAGTTTTGCGTTATTTTCCCTTGGAGACAAATGCTCCTAGGAGGAAAGCAGAGTTTTCTGGGGTTGTTTATTACTGCAATCAGATCTGACAGGTGTTCTGTAGCTGCCTTCTATCCTTGGTCTCCTTTATTTCCTGATGAGCCTCGAGTTACCCCAAACCCTGTTTCCATGGTGGATAGCGGGGTTGCCTCACACCTTGGTCCTTGGTTGCCAGGTGTGATGATACTGCCACTTCCTGGATGTGACTCTGTTATGGAGTGTGCATCCCATGTGTGCGTGTTCATCCCTTGTGTGTGTTCATCTCCCGTGTGTGTGTTCATTTCCTGTGTTCATCTCCTGTGTGGGCATTTACCTCTTGTGTGTTCATCTCCTGTGTGTGTGTTCATCCCTTTTGTGTGTCCATCCCGTGTGTCCATTTCTTGTGTGTGTGTGTTCATCCCTTGTGTGTGTTCATTCCCTGTGTTCATCTCCTGTGTGGGCATTTACCTCTTGTGTGTTCATCTCCTGTGTGTGTGTTCATTCCTTGTGTGTTTGTCCCTTGTGTGTGTGTTCATCTTCTGTGTGTGTGTTCATCCCCTATATGTGTGTTCATCTCCTGTGTGTGTGTCATCCCCTTTGTGTGTCCATCCCATGTGTGTGTGTGTTCATCCCTTGTGTGTGTTCATCTCCTGTGTGGGCATTTACCTCTTGTGTATTCATCTCCTGTGTGTGTGTTCATTCCTCGTGTGTTTGTCCCTTGTGTGTGTGTTCATCTTCTGTGTGTGTGTTCATCCCCTATATGCATGTTCATCTCCTATGTTCGTGTTATCCCCTTTGTGTATTCATCTCCTGTGTGTGTCTTCACACACACACATCTGGGCTTTGCCTCAGATCCAAGCAAAATTTCTCTCTTAGCACTTGGTACCTACCTATCTTCTCTTAACCTTGACTTCTGCTCCAGGAAACCAGGATAATAGCACCTTGTGTTTGTAGAAACTAGAGGAGATGGTGGTTTTGAAATAAGCATTTCATGTATGTTAGCTTTGAAGATTATTATCATTACTAAAAACATTCTCTGGAGCTTTGCCTCTGCTTTTGGAACAACCACTCTGGACGAGTTCCAGATAGAAGTATGAATTCTGAAACCTACTGACTTAGGTGCAGGCTAGCTCCAGACTTGTGTACGTGCCTCTTCTCACAGGCGAAATGCTCGCCAAACTTGACTGAATGACTATTGTCAGTTCTCTTTTGCTGCATGTATTACTGCTCCTGAGTTCGTGGGCTTGTTCGGCAGCTTTGTCCTCTGCTTAGTTCTGCTGACTTACTAATGCATCGTCTGTCTGTTGTTGGACTGACTAGGAGCAGGCCATTTTGGAGGGTCTTGCTCATGAGGCTAGTGACAGTGTGGGCTTGGGTGATGGGAAAGACTGGGTTGTGTGGTTTTTCTCATCCAGCCTGGTTTATCCTTATGCTGGTAGGCTGATTCCAAGAGAGACGGGAAAGCATTCAAGGCCTTTTGAGTCTTGAACGTAGAACTAGTATGCCATCAATTTTAGGGCATTTTATGAGCCAAAGCAAGTCACAAAGCCAACCCAGATTTGGGTGAGGAGGGAGGAGGGTTCAGGATGGGGAACACATGTATACCTGTGGCGGATTCATTTTGATATTTGGCAAAACTAATACAATTTGTTAAAAATACTAATACAATTTGTTTAAATGTTAAAATAAAAATAAAATAAAATTTAAAAACAAAAACACTCAACGTTCAAAAAAAGAAAAAAAAAAAAAACAACAGTTAATGGGAAGCTGCTGTGTAGCACAATAGGGAGCTCAGTCGGGTGCTCTGCGTCAACCTAGAGGGTTGGGATTGGGTGGGAGGTGGGAGGGAGGTTCAAGGGGAGAAGACATGTGTATACCTATGGCTGATTCATGCTGATGCATGGCAGAAACCAACACAACATTGTAAAGCAATCATCCTTCAATTAAAAATAAATACATTAAATAATCCTCACCTAGTCAAGGGAGGATTGAAAAGGCACAGTGCAAAGGGCATGGATGCAGGGAGCAGGGAACATCTGGGGGCACCAGTCTACCACATTCCCATCCCCAGTTAGTTCTTAGTCCTGGGCTCCAGTGTCCTTGACTCAGTAATCAGTACACAAAGCTGAGCTGCTATGAATCCACTGTATTCCATCCAAGGGGCTGAAATGATTGCCTTTTTATAATATTTCAGCAACCACTTTCCTGGCACCCATGGAAGGAAGGTATACATCGTGTTCCCAATAGGTCAGAGCGTCTGATCTTCCCTTCTTTTCTGCTTTCCTTTTCTTTCTCTCTCTCTCCTGACTTCTACTGAACATTCATTGAACTGGTGATCTCTTATACTCTGAAGAGTATAAAGCAAATAAAGACAGTGAGCAGGAAAAAACATGGGGATGAAATCCCAATGTGTAAAAGTCCTCTGCTCTCTGTTTGCTCTTGGAGTCACCCCACAGTTGAAACAACGTACAGTTGTCACTTGGTATTCAGTTTTGAGAAATGAGCCTCTTTTCCTTCCCTCTCATACCTATGGCCAATATTTATTTATTTATTTTTTTACCATGGAGTGGTGGCTGCAAAAATGTCCCCATACCGAGTGCTTTTTTGGTCTTTCTGTAGCAGGTAGGCCCACCCACCGTGGCCATGACCTCAGGGCTCACCGCCCAGAGGTCATTTTTGCACATGGTCTGTGGATATTACTTAGGTGTCTGGAAATGCAGAGTCAGGAGGAGGAGAAATACAGAGCATCAGAAGGAAAGGTTGTGGCTGCCAAGTCACTGGGAGGGATGTTCCAGGACCAGTGAGACTCAGGCAAAAGCACACGAAAAGCTGCCCTGGAAAGGCTGACTCCATCAAGGGTGAGACTCGGGGGACTTCAGATTACAGAGTGACACGTAAAGGCAGGAGCACAACGCCTACAGCCACAGACTCTGTAATTTGGTTGTAAAGACAGGTTCCTTTGGACATACAGACAATGACATAGGAGAAAGGACCATTAGCACAGGGAACTCTACTCAATATTCTGTAATACAGCCACTATGGAGAACAGTGTGGAGATTCCTTAAAAAACTGGAAATAGAACTGCCATACCACCCAGCAATCCCACTGCTGGGCATACACACCGAGGAAACCAGAATTGAAAGAGACACGTGTACCCCAGTGTTTATCGCAGCACTGTTTACAATAGCCAGGACATGGAAGCAACCTAAGGTCCATCGGCAGATGAATGGATAAGAAAGCTGTGGTACATGTACACAATGGAATATTACTCAGCTATTAAAAATAATGCATTTGAATTAGTTCTAATGAGGTGGATGAAACTGGAGCCTATTATATAGAGTGAAGTAAGTCAGAAAGAAAAACACCAATACAGTATATTAATGCATATATGTGGAATTTAGAAAGATGGTAATGATAAACCTATATGTGAGGCAGCAAAAGAGACACAGATGTAAAGAACAGACTTTTGGACTCTGGAAGAAGGCAAGGGTGGGATGATTTGAGACAATAGCATTGAAACATGTGTGTTATCATATGTGAAACAGATCTCCAGACCAGGTTTGATGCATGAGACAGGGTTCTCAGGGCTGGTGCACTAGAATGACCCTGAGGGATGGGATGGGAGGGAGGTGGGAGGGGGGGTTCAGGATGGGGAACACATGTACACCCATGGCTGATTCATGCTAATGTATGCCAAAAACCACCACAATATTGTAAAGTAATTAGCCTCCAATTAAAATAAATAAATTAAAAAAATTCTGTAATAACCTATATGGGAATGGGAAAAGAATCTGAAATAGAATGCATATATGTATATGTAACAGAATCGCTTTGCTGTACACCTGAAACTCACATACCTTCGTGAATCAACTATAATCCAATATAACATAAAGATTGAATTAAAAAAAAGAGATCATGAAGTGCACAGTGGGTAGGAATGGTCTATAAAGAACAAAGAATTAGAAGGATGGTCTGGAGTGGCTATGGAAGGCTGACAAACTCTGGGGAGTTGAAAATGCAGGTCAGTTTCTGAAATGACTCAGAATGGCTGGGTCTCAAGCAGGGGATGAGGGAGCCAGGGAGACTGTACACATGTGTGCTCAGTGGTTCCTCGTTTGCTGATTCACAGCCTGAGCCTCAGGGTTGCATGAGACCTGACATGCCACCTCAGAAACAGGCTCTCTTGCCATCCAACATTTGGAAATGCTGGAAGCTTCTTTCACAAACCTTCCCTCAGCCCTTGATGAGGTTGGCGACACTCCAAACTGTATTATATGGAAGACAGACCGTCTGCTCGCATCTCTGGAGACACACCCTGGAGGAGGGAATCTTGAGTCTCCCAAGAAGGAGCCAGTTCACTTCCCTAGTCAGTGCAGACCCATCTCTTTGGCTTCAAAGCTCTCATTTCACATCCGAATCAAAGGCTGGCCTAACCATGGAACACAGCCCTTCCCTTCTTTTTTTTCCCCTGTCAAAGTGAAAGATGGCTGGGTGGGAGCTCTAATTATGTGGAACATGCTGGCACTATTTTCATGTCCAAGAAAATTGGTGTAACCACTGTCCTTGAAGCTGATGAGGTGATGCCATGGTGACCACAGAGATGGGCTGGTTGCTTCAGCAGTAGCAACAAAGCCCAGCGTTTGCCCAGTGTTTGCGACTCTAAGGAATATTTTCAGATATTATTTCACTTGAATCTTGGTCAATTTAGCACTCTAGACCCAATAACTATGACCATCTGCTCTCATTTCTCAGATTAATAAACTGAGTCTTGAGATTTAAGTAGGCTGGAAAACAAGATGTAGATTGTTTTCTCCCAACTCTCTCAGTTCAGTGTTATTTTTGTCTGATCATTTTTTTTCCTGATTAGTTCATCCTATGATTTTTAAAATTTGTTTGCTAACTTACTTTCTGTAACAAGGCCCCCAGATAAATAAATCAATGTTATTGATCTTTGTCCTTTCCGAAGAAGACTGAAATGACTCCAAAGATTTGTTCCACCAAGGTAATTCTAAGCTTGGCTTTGTGAGAACTCAAGGCTTTTTGTGCACTGTGATCCACTTAGGAATTTCAAGATGTCTGAAAGAGATCTGTGGGAGGGAGACGATGTTAAAATTTGAGCAGCTTTCTTCTTTTCTACCCTAAAAATATGGGTCTCTTGCTTAGTAATGCTGACAACAACCCAGTGAGGTAAGGAGGTCAGGCGCACTATCATCTCTCTGTTTTGAAAAGCAAGTACACAGGGAGGAAATAACTTGCCCAAGGACATGGTGACTCAGTCCACAGAGGAGCCAGGATGAAAACAGCCCTCAGTTTTTACTTTCAATATGCACCAAGACCATGATCTATGGGCCACGGTAGGAAGGCCCTTTCACAAACAAGCGCCTATTAGTCAGGCATGGAAATAATTATGTCCCTTTCACATTTTGAACAGAAAGTGAACTCTCCAAGATATTGGCAAAAGAGGAGCCAATGATTCCCCAATACTTTTTTTTTTTTTACTTTTATTTTTAAGTCACAGATGGCTCATCTGAAAATGGGGGGAAAAAAAAAAAAAACACTTTGCTTGTCTTTTCTCTCAGGCCTGGACTCATATAACACCCCTACCACACCCCTGTGGGAGGATTATACTTTCCACTATTCCCTAGGGTAGATTTTGTTCTTGTAAAATAAACAAACACTTGAAAATGTTTTGTTTTTTTTTTTCTTCTAATATTAGCTTTGGTCTTAAACCAGAAGTGATTTGGCACTAAGGATCTAGAAAGGATGAATTGTACTCTCAGTGAGCCACAGAGGAGATTCTCTTTTGACAAACTCTCTTTTACAATCACCATCCAGTATGACAGACCATAAGCGAGACCAATTTTGATGAAAAGAAATAATGATGTGAGGTAACCACTAACCATGCCTCTTTGCTGGGGTCACCAGTGATACCAAAGGAGGCAGCTGTCTATACTCTTATTTTCCCTTCACCATGTGTCATGGGTCTGACCATACAATAATAAATCACTTTTAAATTAAAAAAAGTTAAAAAAAAAATCTTTTGGCCATGCTGCATGGCATGTGGGATTTTAGTTCTCCAACCAGGGATCAAACCCACAATTCCTGCTCTTGCAGCATGGAGACTTAACCACTGGACCACTGGAGAAGTTCCAATAAATTACATTTTTTTTTAAACTCAAGGAAGGGTTGTTTTTTTCATTTCACATGAAGATTCCGCACAGTGCCTGATGTAGGCCCTGACTCTATCCTTCTTCATGGCCTCTATTTCTTTGCTCCCAAATCAAGTCTTTTTTCTTTCATGTGCTTCTAGGAAAGTTGGATTCAATGGCAGGTGAGTTACCTGCTAAAATGACTCCTTGGTATTTGGTTATCTTGCTGTAACATGTGTATTTCCTTTTTCTCATAGGTGATATGTCATCAAAGACTGTATCTGTAGGATAAATATATAGGAATAGACCTAGTGTGGTAATGAAGTCCTCCTTATGTAGTGATGCTAGAAACATAATTGCTGAGAGAACATGTGAAAGGGCAAATAGAGATATGAATTGTCCTTAGTCTTCTGCTGCTGCTGCTAAGTTGCTTCAGTCATGCCTGACTCTGTGCGACCCCATGGACGGCAGCCCATCAGGTTCCCCCATCCCTGGGATTCTCCAGGCGAGAACACTGGAGTGGGTTGCCATTTCCTTCTCCAATGCATGAAAGTGAAAAGTCAAAGTGAAGCTGCTCAGTCGTGTCTGACTCCTAGCGACCCCATGGACTGCAGCCCACCAGGCTCCTCCATCCATGGATTTTCCAGGCAAGAGTACTGGAGTGGGGTGCCACTGCCTTCTCCCCTTAGTCTTCTAGGGCTGCCATAAGTACACACCACAGACTAGGTGGCGTACATAACTAAAATTTATTTCTCACAGTTTCAGAAGCTGGGAAATCCAAGATCAAGGGGCTAGCAAGGTGGGTTTCATCCTGTGCCCTCTTATCCTAGCTTGTAGGTGGTCATCTTCTCACTATGTGCCTGTGTGACCTCTTCTTGTTTGCGCTCAGGGAGACAGAAGAGACAGGCAAGCTCTCTGATGTCTCTTCTAATAAGGACACTAATCCAGTTGCATCAGGGCCCCACCCTTATGACCTCATTTAACTTTACTTACTTCCTTAGAGGCCCCATCTCCAAATACAGCCACACTGTGGGTTAGAACTTGAACATATGGGTTTTAGGGTGCACAGACATTCAGTCCATAACAAGCCCCACATGCAGAAGTCTCATAATAAATCCCTAAAGCATGAATAGGCTTCATTCCTAAGGAATAGACAAAAACTTCTCCTCATAATGTCATGAAGAGAGCTTCACCTTCAGACCTATGCCTTTGGATACACCATATACTGATAAATCAAAAATTAATGGGTAATGGAATGTTTCTTATTACCCCAAATATAATTGCTTCCTTAAATTGTTGTAGAAGGATATTAAGTAAGAATTTCCCATAGTTCATAGTCTTAGCTGAAGTTCCAAGCAAAGGCAATGATGCCAAACATCCAAGCTTTCTACAGAGTAATGCTAGACTTTCCATGCAGTACTTTGCTAAGAGATGGGGACAGTGGTTCTGTGACCTTTCATTCTAAGAAAAGGGGTGAGATGGAGGTGATGGATAAGGGGAGAACGTCTTAGAAGAAAGGTGTAGGCTCAGCAGAAAGGCCTGTGCTTATTACCCCCGCTCAAACAGCACACAGAGAGATTGTCTAGAAAAAAGTAGGTAACAGTTCACCACCTGGATGGAGTCATGTCTGGGCAAGCCCCTTTCTGGGCTTAAGAGTAAGTGGAAAGATGCTCTTGGAAACTTGTGGGAAGACCAAATCTTGTGACCCAGAATTTAGAATGTCTGGTGCCTGTCACTGGTCTATAAATAGCCCACAGGTTCAGGGGCTGGCTGGAGCTGCCCCCAAAGGCAAAGAAAGGTCAAAGGGTTGCCTTAGGGATGGTGCAGTACCCCCTACACTAAATGTCCCCATGAGCCAGGTAGATCTCACAAGAGTTGGCTGGGCTACAGCACTATTGAAAGAATGCTTTCCTAGGAAAGGCTGCTGGATGAGGGGACGCAACCCCAGCTGAAAGTATATTCAGAGCAGGAGTGTGTGAGAGTCAAGTCGGTCAGCCCAAGAGTGCAGGGTGTGATCTGGGAGAGTACAGTATATTTTATATATATAGAAGTCTCTAGAAGGCAGGAGGTCTCGGAAGGACACATCGAGGTATCTCGAGAGAGAAAGAGTTAGCATCTGGACATCTTCTGGAAACAATAGCACCAACCACCTCAGACTTTACTTTTCCCTTTTCTAGCCAGGGGTTGCCAGAGGCAGCTATTGAGGGAGAAGATGTGTTTGGAGTGGTTTCTTCAGATGAGAAAATGAAACTGGAAGTGATGGGCAAAGCTATGGAACTGTCTGGGATGTCACCCTTGGGTGCAGAAGAGAGAGCCAAGAGAGATGGATTGGAGGGCCATGTGGAAGAAAAGCTGTCTTCTGTCAGAGCCCCACCAAGTCCAGACTACTCCATAAACTGGTAATACTTGAATCTGCGTCATGGGACACTTTCCCGGAAAGATTTTGTAAGTAAAACTATATAAGAAACTTAATGATTCTTATAATTCTCTTAGAAAAATTTACAATGAAGTTGACCTCATCTGAATACTTTTACTTGAAAACAAAGTTTTGGATAAAAGTTACTCTTTGGAAACTTTTTCAAAGGAAAAGTAATAAGCTCTTTTTTCATTAAGAATTGATTCCACTTGACAATGTCCAAAGCTGTCTTTCTTTTTTTTTCTTTTGTTTTTTTATCATTTTATTTTATTTTAAATTTTATTTTATTTTTAAACTTTACAATATTGTATTGGTTTTGCAAAATATCGAAATGAATCCACCACAGGTATACATGTGTTCCCCATCCTGAACCCTCCTCCCTCGTCCCTCCCCATACCATCCCTCTGGGTCATCCCAGTGCACCAGCCCCAAGCATCCAGTATTGTGCATTGAACCTGGACTGGCAACTCCTTCCATATATGATATTATACGTATTTCAATGCAATTCTCTCAAATCATCCCACCCTCTCCCTCTCCCACAGAGTCCAAAAGACTGTTCTATACATCAGTGTTTCTTTTGCTGTCTCGTATACAGGGTTATTGTTACCATCTTTCTAAATTCCATATATATGCATTAGTATACTGTATTGGTGTTTTTCTTTCTGGCTTACTTCACTCTGTATAGTAGGCTCCAGTTTCATCCACCTCATTAGAACTGATTCAAATGTATTCTTTTTAATGGCTGAGTAATACTCCATTGTGTATATGTACCACTGCTTTCTTATCCATTCATCTGCTGATGGGCATCTAGGTTGCTTCCATGTCCTGGTTATTATAAACAGTGCTGCTATGAACATTGGGGTACACGTGTCTCTTTCCCTTCTGGTTTCCTCAGTGTGTATGCCCAGCAGTGGGATTGCTGGATCATAAGGCAGTTCTATTTCCAGTTTTTAAAGGAATCTCCACACTGTTCTCCATAGTGGCTGTACTAGTTTGCATTCCCACCAACAGTGTAAGAGGGTTCCCTTTTCTCCACACCCTCTCCAGCATTTATTGCTTGTAGACTTTTGGATAACAGCCATTCTGACTGGTGTGAAATGGTATCTCATTGTGGTTTTGATTTGCATTTCTCTGATAATGAGTGATGTTGGGCATCTTTTCATGTGTTTGTTAGCCATCTGTATGTCTTCTTTGGAGAAATGTCTGTTTAGTTCTTTGGCCCATTTTTTGATTGGGTCGTTTATTTTTCTGGAGTTGAGCTACAGGAGTTGCTTGTATATTTTTGAGATTAGTTGTTTGTCAGTTGCTTCATTTGCTATTATTTTCTCCCATTCTGAAGGCTATCTTTTCACCTTGCTTACAGTTTCCTTTGTTGTGCAGAAGCTTTTAAGTTTAATTAGGTCCCATTTGTTTATTTTTGCTTTTATTTCCAATATTCTGGGAGGTGGGTCATAGAGGATCCTGCTGTGATGTATGTCGGAGAGTGTTTTGCCTATGCTCTCCTCTAGGAGTTTTATAGTTTCTGGTCTTACGTTTAGATCTTTAACCCATTTTGAGTTTATTTTTGTGTATGGTGTTAGAAAGTGCTCTAGTTTCATTCTTTTACAAGTGGTTGACCAGTTTTCCCAGCACCACTTGTTAAAGAGATTGTCTTTAATCCATTGTATATTCTTGCCTCCTTTGTCAAAGATAAGGTGTCCATATGTGTGTGGATTTATCCCTGAGCTTTCTATTTTGTTCCATTGATCTATATTTCTGTCTTTGTGCCAGTACCATACTGTCTTGATGACTGTGGCTTTGTAGTAGAGCCTGAAGTCAGGTAGGTTGATTCCTCCAGTTCCATTCTTCTTTCTCAAGATAGCTTTGGCTATTCGAGGTTTTTTGTATTTCCATACAAATTGTGAAATTATTTGTTCTAGCTCTGTGAAGAATACCATTGGTAGCTTGATAGGGATTGCATTGAATCTATAGATTGCTTTGGGTAGTATACTCATTTTCACTATATTGATTCTTCCAATCCATGAACATGGTATATTTCTCCATCTATTAGTGTCCTCTTTGATTTCTTTCACCAGTGTTTTATAGTTTTCTATATATAGGTCTTCAGTTTCTTTAGGTAGATATATTCCTAAGTATTTTATTCTTTCCATTGCAATGGAATGTTTCCTTAATTTCTCTTTCTGTTTTCTCATTATTAGTGTATAGGAATGCAAGGGATTTCTGTGTGTTGATTTTGTATCCTGCAACTTTACTATAATCATTGATTAGTTCTAGTAATTTTATGGTGGAGTCTTTAGGGTTTTCTATGTAGAGGATCATGTCATCTGCAAACAATGAGAGTTTTACTTCTTCTTTTCCAATTTGGATTCCTTTTATTTCTTTCTCTGCTCTGATTGCTGTGGCCAAAACTTCCAAAACTATGTTGAATAGTAATGGTGAAAGTGGGCACCCTTGTCTTGTTCCTGACTTTAGAGGAAATGCTTTCAATTTTTCACCATTGAGGATAATGTTTGCTGTGGGTTTGTCATATATAGCTTTTATTATGTTGAGGTATGTTCCTTCTATTCCTGCTTTCTGGAGAGTTTTTATCATAAATGGATGTTGAATTTTGTCAAAGGCTTTCTCTGCATCTATTGAGATAATCATATGGTTTTTATTTTTCAATTTGTTAATGTGGTGTATTACATTGATTGATTTGCGGATATTGAAGAAACCTTGCATCCCTGGGATAAAGCCCACTTGGTCATGGTGTATGACCTTTTTAATGTGTTGTTAGATTCTGATTGCTAGAATTTTGTTAAGGATTTTTGCATCTATGTTCATCAGTGATATTGGCCTGTAGTTTTCTTTTTTTGTGACATCTTTGTCAGGTTTTGGTATTAGGGTGATGGTGGCCTCATAGAATGAGTTTGGAAGTCTACCTTCCTCTGCAATTTTCTGGAAGAGTTTGAGTAGGATAGGTGTTAGCTCTTCTCCAAATTTTTGGTAGAATTCAGCTGTGAAGCCATCTGGACCTGGGCTTTTGTTTGCTGGAAGATTTTTGATTACAGTTTCAATTTCCGTGCTTGTGATGGGTCTGTTAAGATTTTCTATTTCTTCCTGGTCCAGCTTTGGAAAGTGGTACTTTTCTAAGAATTTGTCCATTTCTTCCACGTTGTCTATATTATTGGCATATAATTGTTGATAGTAGTCTCTTATGATCCTCTGTATTTCTGTGTTGTCTGTTGTGATCTCTCCATTTTCATTTCTAATTTTATTGATTTGATTTTTCTCCCTTTGTTTCTTGATGAGTCTGGCTAATGGTTTGTCAATTTTATTTATCCTTTCAAAGAACCAGCTTTTGGCTTTGTTGATTTTTGCTATGGTCTCTTTTGTTTCTTTTGCATTTATTTCTGCCCTAATTTTTAAGATTTCTTTCCTTCTACTAACCCTGGGGTTCTTCATTTCTTCCTTTTCTAGTTGCTTTAGGTGTAGAGTTAGGTTATTTATTTGACTTTTTTCTTGTTTCTTGAGGTATGCCTGTACTGCTATGAACTTTCCCCTTAGCACTGCTTTTACAGTGTCCCACAGGTTTGGGGTTGTTGTGTTTTCATTTTCATTCGTTTCTATGCAAATTTTGATTTGTTTTTTGATTTCTTCTGTGATTTGTTGGTTATTCAGCAGCGTGTTGTTCAGCCTCCATATGTTGGAATTTTTAATAGTTTTTCTCCTGTAATTGAGATCTAATCTTACTGCATTGTGGTCAGAAAAGATGCTTGGAATGATTTCATTTTTTTTGAATTTACCAAGGCTAGATTTATGGCCTAGGATATGATCTATCCTGGAGAAGGTTCCATGTGCGCTTGAGAAAAAGGTGAAATTCATTGTTTTGGGATGAAATGTCCTATAGATATCAATTAGGTCTAACTAGTCTATTGTATCGTTTAAAGTTTGTGTTTCCTTGTTAATTTTCTGTTTAGTTGATCTATCCATAGGTGTGAGTGGGGTATTAAAGTCTCCCACTGTTATTGTGTTACTGTTAATTTCTCCTTTCATACTTGTTAGCATTTGTCTTACATATTGTGGTGCTCCGGTGTTGGGTGCATATATATTTATAATTGTTATATCTTCTTCTTGGATTGATCCTTTGATCATTATGTAGTGACTGTCTTTGTCTCTTTTCACAGCCTTTGTTTTAGAGTCTATTTTATCTGATATGAGTATTGCTACTCCTGCTTTCTTTTGGTCCCTATTTGCATGGAAAATCTTTTTCCAGCCCTTAACTTTCAGTCTGTATGTGTCCCCTGTTTTGAGGTGGGTCTCTTATAGACAGCATATGTAGGGTTCTTATTTTTGTATCCATTCAGCCAGTCTTTGTCTTTTGGTTGGGGCATTCAACCCATTTATGTTTAAGGTAGTTATTGATAAGTATGATCCCATTGCCATTTACTTTATTGTTTTGGGTTTGAATTTATACACCGTTTTTGTGTTTCCTGTCTAGAGAGTATCCTTTAGTATTTGTTAGAGAGCTGGTTTGGTGGTGCTGAATTCTCTCAGCTGTTGCTTGTCTGTAAAGCTTTTGATTTCTCCTTCATATTTGAATGAGATCCTTGCTGGGTATAATAATCTGGGGTGTAGGTTATTTTCTTTCATCACTTTAAGTATGTCTTGCCATTCCCTCCTGGCTTGAAGAGTTTCTATTGAAAGATCAGCTGTTATCCTTATGGGAATTCCCTTGTGTGATATTTGTTGTTTTTCCCTTGCTGCTTTTAGTATTTGTTCTTTGTGTTTGATCTTTGTCAACTTGATTAATATGTGTCTTGGGGTGTTTTGCCTTGGGTTTATCCTGTTTGGGACTCTCTGGGTTTCTTGGACTTGAGTGATTATTTCCTTCCCCATTTTAGGGAAGTTTTCAACTATTATCTCCTCAAGTATTTTCTCATGGTCTTTCTTTTTGTCTTCTTCTTCTCGGACCCCTATGATTCGAATGTTGTAGCATTTAATATTGTCCTGGAGGTCTCTGAGATTGTCCTCATTTCTTTTAATTCATTTTTCTTTTTTCCTCTCTGATTTATTTATTTCTACCATTCTATCTTCTAATTCACTAATCCTATCTTCTGCCTCTGTTATTCTCCTATTTGTTGCCTCTAGAGTGTTTTTGATCTCATTTATCGCATTATTCATTATATATTGACTCTTTTATTTCTTCTAGGTCCTTGTTAAACCTTTCTTGCATCTTCTCAATCCTTGTCTCCAGGCTATTTATCTGTGATTCCATTTTAGTTTCAAGATTTTGGATCAATTTCACTATCATTATTTGGAATTCTTTATCAGGTAGATTCCCTATCTCTTCCTCTTTTGTTTGGTTTGGTGGGCATTTATCCTGTTCCTTTATCTGCTGGGTATTCCTCTGTCTCTTCATCTTGTTTAAGTTGCTGAGTTTGGGGTGTCCTTTCTGTATTCTGGCAGTTTGTGAAGTTCTCTTTATTGTGGTGTTTCCTCGCTGTGTGTGGGTTTGTACAGGTAGCTTGTCAAGGTTTCCTGGTTAGGGAAGCTTGTGTCGGTGTTCTGGTGGGTGGAGCTGGATTTCTTCTCTCTGGAGTGCAATGAAATGTCCAGTAATGTGTTATTAGATGTCTATGGTTTTGAGGTGACTTTGGCCAGCCTGTATCTTGGAGCTCAGGGCTGTGTTCCTGTGTTGCTGGAGAATTGCTTGGTATGTCTTGCCCTGGAACTTGTTGGCTCTTGTGTGGTGCTTGGTTTCAGTGTATGTATGGAGGTGTTTGATGAGCTCCTGTCAATGAATGATCCCTGGAGTCAGGAGTTCCCTGGAGTCAGGGTTTGGACTTAAGCCTCCTGCTTCCAGTTATCGGTCTTATTTTTACAGTAGTTTCAAAACTTCTCCTTCTATACAGCACCATTGATAAAACATCTACGTTAAAGATGAAGTTTCTCCACTGTGAGGGCCACCCAGAGAGGTTCACAGCGTTACATGGAGAAGAGAAGAGGGAGGAGGGAGTTAGAGGTGACCCAAATGAGATGAGGTGGAATCAATAGAGGAGAGAGTGGGTTAGCCAGTAATCACTTCCTTATGTGCACTCCACAATTGGACCACTCAGAGATGTTCACAGAGTTATACAAAGAAGAGATGAAGGAGGAAGGAGACATGGGTGGCCAGGAGGATAAAAGGGGGAAATGAAAAGGAGGGAGACAGATCCAGCCAGTAATCAGTTCCCTAAGTGTTCTCCACCGTCTGCAACACACAGAAATTCACAGAGTTGGGTAGAGAGGAGTTAGGGAGGAGACACAGGCGACCCAGTGGAGAAAAAGGAGAGTCCAAAGGGAAAGACAGCAGTCAAGCCAGTAATCTCGCTCCCTAGTGAAAAATGGGTACTGAAGATTGGGTTCTTAAAGGTACAAAATTGGTAACAAATACACAAAAGCAAAAATTAAAAATCTAGAGTAGAGTTTGGAATTTCAAAAATACAATGTTAAAGAAAAGAAGAAGGAAAAGAAAGAGAGAGGAAAAAAAAAAAAAACAAAGTCGCAAAAATTATAAAGAAAATATAGGTACAAAATTGATAACAAATACCAAAAAGCAAAAGTTAAACATCTAGAGTAGAGTTTGGAATTTCAAAAATACAACATTTTAAAAAAAGAAGAAAAAGAAAGAGAGAAAAAAAAAACAAACAAAAACAAAATCTCAAAAATTATAAAGAAAATATAGGTACAAAATTGATAACAAATACCAAAAAGCATAAATTAAAAATCTAGAGTAGAGTTTGGAATTTCAGATATACAATGATATATAAAAGAAGAAGAGAAAGAAAGAGAGAGAGAAAAAAAAGTCACAAAAATTATAAAAGAAAATATAGGTACAAAATTGATAACAAATACCAAAAAGCTAAAATTAAAAATCTAGAGTAGAGAGTGGAATTTCAAAAATACAATGTTAAAGAAAAGAAGAAAAGAAGAAAAAAAAAACAGGGTCACAAAAATTATAAAAAATATATATGAAGTTTGCTTTTAAAAAAAATAGGGTCTTTTTTTTTTTTTGCAAAGTAATAGTAGGTTATAAAAGTGAAAATTAAAGGAATAATAGAGGACTTAAATTTTTTCTTTCAATTAAAAAAAAAGAAAGAAAGAATGATCATAAAAATAGTAAAAATATATCTAGGACTTTCTCTGGTTTTGTTGTGAGTATTGTGGGGTCAGTTCATTTTCGGCTAGTTCCTTGGTCCGACTTATATTTCTCAAGATCTATAGGCCCCTTCCTATATAGTCGGTACTAACCACAGGGTTTAATCTATTGCCTGTAGCTTCCAAGGCGGTTCCCTCTGTTATAGATTCTTCTGTTTGCTGTTCTCTTCAGTGTCTGGTTTCCGCCCTGACACAAAGGAGACAGTAGTGGACACTTTTTTTTTTTTTTGTAGGCTCGCTTGTTCAGTCGCGCTTTGGGGAGGGAGGGATGCTGCAAACAAATAACACTGGCATGTGCTCGCAGTGCCTCAGCCACACTGGGTCTGACCCCGCTCACGGCGTGTGTAGCCTCCCTGCTCACGCTGCTCAGGCTCTAGGTTGCTACGCCAGGAACCATCCGTGGCCGGCCCTGGGCTGCTTGCACCTCCCGGGACCAAGCCGCTCAGGTTCAGGCACTCGGGTAGTCCTCAGAGGCGCAGACTCGGTTGGGCCTGCGTTTGGTGCCCTTCCCAGGTCCGAGCAGCTCAGGTGATGAGGTGTTTGGCGAGTGTGATTGCTGCGACTTATTGCCTCCCCGCCGCTCAGTTATCTAGGTGTACAACCGGCACACCTTCTTAGGCGGATGTTGACTGTCCAGACCCCCAAGAAGTTTTAGTTACCAAAAAAAGCCTGCTTACAGTTTTATAGATAATGTCTCTCTGGGGCTGTGATTGCCCCCTTCCGGCTCTGGCTGCCTGTCACTGGAGGGGGATGGTCTGCAGCCAGCTATCTCTATTTAGTCCTTTGTTCTGTGCGCGGGCCTGGTGGTGTCTTAGGTTAGGGCTGGCTTTTCGCGTGGTAGATATCCCACAGTCTGGTTTGCTAGCCCAAATTATTTCGCTCAGATAGCGCTCGGGGTATTCAGGCCAGATCCTTACTCTAAGCGATGCAGCCCGCGCCGCGCCTCCCTGCCCAGCCCCCGCTTGCTAGTGGCATGTGCAGGCGTCTGCGCTGCTTCTCCACTGGGGGAGTTACCGTAGGGCTCGCAATCTGCAGGTTTTAATTATTTATTTTTCCTCCCTGTTATGTTGCCCTCTGTGCTTCCAAGGCTCGGCACAGATATGGCAGTGAGAAGGTTTCCTGGTGTTTGGAAACTTCTCCCTTTTTAAGATTCCCTTCCCGGGACAGAACTCCATCCCTCCCTCTTTTGTCTCTTTTTTTGTCTTTTATATTTTTTCCTACCTCCTTTCGAAGACTTGGGTTGCTTTTCTGGGTGCCTGATGTCCTCTGCCGGCATTCAGAAGTTGTTTTGTGGAATTTACTCGGTGTTTAAATGTTCTTTTGATGAATTTGTGGGGGATAAAGTATTCTCCCCATCCTACTCCTCTGCCATCTTAGCTCCTCCCACAGCTGTCTTTATGTATTATTAATTATATTGACCAGGAACTGAATTCCAAGGAGAAAATGTAATCTTTACCTCTCTCTCTCTCTGTATCTATATATACATACAGATATATGTATGTGCATACACATAAAATGTATAAAAAAAGTCTGTGTGTGTGTGTAGATATGTCAAATTTAGGTTGCAGTCCCCAGCTACTTAATCAAACACTAGTGTAGGTGTTTCTATGAAGGGAGTTTGCAGATGTAAGTAATGTCTATAATCAGTTAACTTTAACTCAGAGTGATTATCCTCAATCCACCTGAGAGGCCTTAAAAGTAAAGCTGAGGGTTCCCTGTGAAAAAGAGTTCTGCCTGTAGATAGGAGCCCCCACTTGAACCTGAGTCCCACACTTTCTGTGAGCTGTCTTCCTGATGGCCAGACCTACAACTTTTTTTTCAGACCTGCAATTTTAAACTTGTTCATCCAGCTCCCACAATCACAAAAGGCAATTCTTTGTAATGAATTTCTTAATATATATATGCATTTATATATACGTATGGACCTAACAGAAGCAGAAGATACTAAGAAGAGATGGAAGAATACACAGAAGAACTGTACTAAAAAGATCTTCATGACCCAGATAATCACAATGGTGTGATCACTGACCTAGAGCCAGACATCCTGAAATGTGAAGTCAAGTGGGCCTTAGAAAGCATCACTATGAACAAAGCTAGTGGAGGTGATGGAATTCCAGTTGAGCTATTCCAAATCTTGAAATATGATGCTGTGAAAGTGCTGCACTCAATATGCCAGCAAATTTGGAAAACTCAGCAGTGGCCACAGGACTGGAAAAGGGCAGTTTTCACTCCAATCCCAAAGAAAGGCAATGACAAAGAATGCTCAAACTACTGCACAATTGCACTCATTTCACACACTAGTAAAGTAATGCTCAAAATTCTCCAAGCCAGGCTTTAGCAATATGTGAACTGTGAACTTCCTGATGTTCAAGCTGATTTTAGAAAAGGCAGAGGAACCAGAGATCAAATTGCCAACATCCTCTGGATCATCGAAAAAGCAAGAGAGTTCCAGAAAAACATCTATTTCTGCTTTATTGACTATGCCAAAGCCTTTGACTGTGTGGATCACAATAAACTGTGGAAAATTCTGAAAGAGATAGAAATACCAGACCACGTGACCTGCCTCTTGAGAAACCTGTATGCAGGTCAGGAAGCAACAGTTAGAACTGGACATGGAACAACAGACTGGTTCCAAATAGGAAAAGGAGTTCGTCAAGGCTGTATATTGTCACCCTGTTTATTTAACTTATATGCAGAGTACATCATGAGAAACGCTGGACTGGAAGAAGCACAAGCTGGAATCAAGATTGCTGGGAGAAATATCAATAACCTCAGATATGCAGATGACACCACCCTTATGGCAGAAAGTGAGGAGGAACTCAAAAGCCTCTTGATGAAAGTGAAAGTGAAGAGTGAAAAAGTTGGCTTAAAGCTCAACATTCAGAAAACAAAGATCATGGCATTTAGTCCCACCACTTCGTGGGAAATAGATGGGGAAACAGTGGAAACAGTGTCAGACTTTATTTTTCTGGGCTCCAAAATCACTACAGATGGTGACTGCAGCCATGAAATTAAAAGACACTTACTCCTTGGAAGGAAAGTTATGACCAACCTAGATAGCATATTCAAAAGCAGAGACATTACTTTGCCAACAAAGGTTCGTCTAGTCAAGGCTATGGTTTTTCCTGTGGTCATGTATGGATGTGAGAGTTGGACTGTGAAGAAGGCTGAGCACCGAAGAATTGATGCTTTTGAACTGTGGTGTTGGAGAAGACTCTCGAGAGTCCCTTGGACTGCAAGGAGATCCAACCAGTCCATTCTGAAGATCGGCCCTGGGATTTCTTTGGAAGGAATGATGCTAGAGCTGAAACTCCAGTACTTTGGCCACCTCATGTGAAGAGTTGACTCATTGGAAAAGACTCTGATGCTGGAAGGGATTGGGGGCAGGAGGAGAAGGGGACGACAGAGGATGAGATGGCTGGATGGCATCACTGACTCGATGGACGTGAGTCTGGGTGAACTCTGGGAGTTGGTGATGGACAGGGAGGCCTGGCATGCTGTGTTTCTTGGGGTCGCAAAGAGTCGGACACGACTGAGCTACTGATCTGATCTGATCTGATGTGTGTTAGTAGCTTAGTCACGTCTGCCTCTTTGCGACCCTGTGGACTGTAGTCCACAGTCCGCAGACACACAGGCTGTGTCCATGGGATTCTCCAGGCAAGAATACTGGAGTGGGTTGCCATTTTCTTCTCCAGGGAATCTTGCCAGCCCAGGAAAAGAACTGGTATCGTTTGTGTCACCTGCATTGGCAGGTAGACTCCTTATCACTGTGCCACCTGGGAAGCCCATAAATATAAACACATGTATAAAAATGCATATGTATATATGTATATAAATGAGGTATATATGTATATGTGTATATGCATATATGTATATGCATGTGTACACACACATGCATATGTGTACATGTATATTTGCATATACATGCATGTATGGGAATGTACATACACTGATTGAACCCTAATATATCTCTCAAAATCAGAAGATTAAATAAACCAGTCTTCCTTTAGTCAGATCTACCCAAGAAAGAGCAGCATAAAGCCAAAACCAAAACAAAATCAGGAAAGTTAAATAAATAGAGAGTTTATACTTGTAGGGAGTGAAAACTGATAATGTTGGTTTCAGTAAACAACTTCAAGGTGGCAATAATACCTAAGAGGGTAGTTAAAAGAACTTCAATTTCCATAGTTTGGCATACTGGAACATTGAAAAATAATAGATTTGGAAGTTAATATTATGAAAGACAGGCTCCAGAACCAGACTTTCTGGGTTAAGTGAATTAATACTTGACAAACTCTTAGGACCAAGCATGGCACATAGGGAGAACAAAATGCTAGTTATTAGTTTATCTTGTATTATTTATGTTTATTATCAGAAAAGTACTGAGTTTGAGAAGCCACTTAATTCATGGTAAGCTATTAGCATTGAATACAATATGCCAGTAATGTCCAAATGAAAAGAAAACAAATTTCTTTATGTGCATATTTCAAAGGAGAAAGCTTGTATAGTTTTAAGTATTAGCCTTTTCTTGTGAAATATCAAATGCCCATTCTCAAAATGTTGTCCTTTATTACTCTGGTGTGTATCCTGTCAACTTAAAGGGCTGCATTCCTTTCTTCCTAAAAAAATGATGTCAGGTGAAGGCTGCATCTTTTGTGCTTAATTTCTAAAATGTCCAGTAACCTTCAAGTGGACTGGTAATGCCCAAAGCTCTCTTCTCATGGTGATTCTCAGGGGAAAAGCTTGTTTTTATGGTTATTTAAGGATCACCATTTCTCCATTATGGACAGTTTTGCGTACTTTTTAGAAAAAAGATAAAATATGACATAACTGAAAAGCATGAATTAGGATTCAGAAGAGGTGAGGACATTGATCCTTTGACCCTTTGACCCTTCTGTGACTTCAGATACCACGGTTGCCTGGCTGCCTGTGGTTTTTGCTCTGAATTCCGCTGCTCTGCCTCATGTCTGGACATCTACTGCGGTGACTGCCTGGGGCTGTCATGAGCTGAATTGTGATCCCACAAAAGATGCTCAAGTCCTAACTCCCAGAACAGTGAAAGTGGCTTTATTTGGAAATAGGGTCTTTGCAGATAATCAAATTAAGATGGTTATGATTAGTGTCCTTATAAAAGGGGAAATTTAGACCCAGAGACACATGGACAGAGGGAGAATGCCATGTGAAGATTGTAGTAATTTCACCACAAAGTCAGCAAACTGCAAGAAACTGGGCAGGAGGCCTGGTGCCCATTCCTCCCTAGTGCCTTCAGAAAGAGCATGGCCCTGCTGACACCTTGATCTTGAACTTCTGGCCTCCAGAAGTCTGAGACAAAACATTTCTGTTGTAGAAGCCAGTCAGTTTGTGGTTCTTTGTTATGGCCACCCTTGAAAACCAGCACTGGGATATTTCTCAGTGACGGAGGATGAAATTGTTGGATGGCATCACCGACTCAATGGACTTGAGTCTGAGCAAACTCAAGTGAAGAGTGAAGAGACAGTGAAGGACAGGGAAGCCTGGCGTGCTGCAGTGCACGGGGCTGCAAAGAGCTGGGACTGAGCGACTGAAGAACAAATACTTTTCATCGTTATCCTCTTGAGCCCTCTGTATTGAAAGTTCTATATTGGGTTATTTTAAAAATAAGTTATGAGGGAACACGATTTGTCTAAGCCACATCCCTGGAGGAGTTTATTCCAGAAAGGGAAATTAAAGAGTCACTCAGACTAATAAATACGCTGTGCCTTTTTGCCTAGGACATCTGTGTTCAATGTGTCTTGTTTGTATTTGATGTGTCTGGCCCAGGCAGGTACCTGTAATTTACAAGATGGGCTGGTAAGTTACCATTTGGGCTCAGACACAACAGGGAAGCGTCCATCACTCATTCGTTTTGATTTTTAAAAAAAATCTTAGCACATCTGATGTGCCAATATTCAGAGTAATAAAGACAGAGTTGTGAGTAAAGTCTGCTGGGAAATGGGTAATGAAAATACTTTTGTGGGCGATGCAGCAATTTCACCCACTCAAATTCTACAGAAAAGTCCTCTTCATAGAGACCAGAGAGCCCAAAGATTTGACACACACACATTTCCTCTTTCATCATAACTGCCACACTGGCTAGTGCGTGGGTATCATTGCATTGCTTTGCTTTGCTTTTCCCTCTGGGGAGAGAAGTCTTCCTAAGACAGGAGGAAGAAAGACAGCAAAGTTGTTGTTTGCTTGAGTGTAGAAATGTCACCGTGAATAAAGACAATTTTTAAAATGCCCCAATTTAGGGTACAATCTATAGTTGCAATTCCACAGCATAGTTTAGCTGAACATAGCCAGAAGCAGTCTGATTAAATTACATATATCAGAGTGAAGGTGCCCTTGGCCGTTGAGATCCAACAGGGAATGAATTTTATGGCTGAACTGAAGCAAATCTGAAAAGTGAGAAGGCTTGCCTGACTAAATTCTCTTTTAGCGTGTCATTAAAATCACTGTTTGGTGTTAGTTTCTGAACCAACAAGGTGTGAGTCATGATTTGAAGAATGAATTAAAAAAGTCTCAACAATATGGGCTTGCAAAATAATGTGCATCAATTCCCGTAAATGGAAAAATTTAGCTGCAATACACTTAAGACTTATAAATAGGATGCAAAGTCCAATACTAGTGCACACCTGCTATAATAAGGATCTCACTAGGCCCTGGGAATAGGGAAGGATAAGGAAGGTATTCACTCCCCAAAATCTAAATGTGTGTCTAAAAAGTCAACACACACACACACACACACACACACACACCCCAAGCACACAAGAAGTCAGGACACATGCAGTGAAAATGTACCTAACGAAAGGTTGGTTAATACACAATCTGAGCCAAATGATACAGCGTGCAGTAAATGTTACAGTGTATTCAAAAGAAGAATGGGTTGCATTAATTCAAGTATTTGTTCATTCATTATTTCAGTCAGTCAGCAGATATTTAATGAGTGTCTATTATATGGCAGGATGTGGGCTGAGTGAAGAAAAAAAAATTATAACTAATACATCCCTAGCAAGTCACTTTAACCCCATTTTACAGGTGAGAACATCAAGGCCAAGAACACTCAAATGACCAAGCTGACAAATCCAAAGGAGAAGCAGAGCTAGATCTGTGGATCTGAATCACAGTTTCAGCGATAACTCAGGGGTATTGGGCCTGGGTGCTTGAGAGGCCTGTGAACCGGAGAGAAGTCAGGTGAGCTGCCCTCTGGGGGGAGATGGGGGCTTGCATTTTCAGTTTCTTGAGTTTGAAGCAATGGTGGGATGTTTGCATGAACCAGCCACCAGGCCTTTGGAGACAGGGGCCTGCATCTCAAGAAGGGAGTTTCTGATAGCTAATGATTTGAAGTCATCTTTGTAGAAATGATAGTTGAAGTATATGAATATTTAATATGCAATTAATAAGAACTGATGGCTTTGTCCAGAAGAGAAAGTATTCATGACTGAGAGAAGGGGCAAAGGTTGCGATCTTGTGAAAAGCCTACATGGGGGAGAAGGAATCGGCAGGGACAGCAGGACAGGAATCCTCGTGTCGCCTCGTCAGGCATTGACCTGTGTCAGTCAGACGGGTCAGGCTCACAGCTGTCCCAGAGGACAGACCTGCTGGACATTGCTGCTCCACGGCCTCTGTCAGCCATCAGTTCTTCCTGCGGCCCGGTTCCCACTGGGAATGTTGAATGGAACGTGGATGTGTCAATTGTGGAGATCATGATTTTATTATACGTGTTTTTGGGGAGGATTACTCCCCAAAAGAGGATTACGTCAAGAGGAAACCTGTCGAAAGCCGCAGGGAATGCAAGAAGAAAGAGCGCTGAACCAAGGGCCTTTGAGGATAGTGATGAAGAACTGATTTGTGGTTCTGGGGAATGCAGGTTCAGCAACGCAGCCAGAGCTGAAGCAGACTGTGTCGAGATGGAATGAACACACACACACACTACTATCAAAAAGAGATAATCAACAAGGACCTACTGGATAACACAGGGGACTCTACTCAATATTCTGGGATAACCTATATGAGATCTGAAAAAGAATGAATACATGTATAACAATCATTTTGCTGTACATTTGAAACTGACAAAACATTGTAAAAAACTATACTGCAATAAAAATTTTTTTTTTAAAAAAGCTAAATGAGCAGGTAGTGAGAATTGAAAACAAGAGAAATCTGAAAAGTTTAAGTATGCAATCTTTAAAGTGAAAAAAAAAAAAAACAAAAACTCTGTGTAGTTTTTGTGCTTTGTCCAAAGAATCTAATACAATTCATATTATTCTGCTAATGGAATAAAAGCTGTGTTCTACTTTCCCGAGGCCTTTAATTGCTCTTATGGCAAGGTTGACAGACTGCTTGAGTGGATTATCTGAAATCTGATTCCTATTAGGGCCAGAATCAGTCATCATCATGGTACAGAGAGTAAATCATGGCAAAAATCAGACACAGGTCAGGCTCATAGCTGCTGGACATTGCTGCTCCACGGCCTTTGTCAGCCATCAGTTCTTCCTGCGGCCCGGTTCCCACTGGGAATGTTGAATGGAACATGGATGTGTCAATTGTGGAGATTATGCTTTTATTATACGTGTTTTGGGGGAACTTTTTGAGGAGTGACCTAGTGGCATCCTGCATTGAAGACCATAAAGCAAGATTTTCAACCAGAAGATCAATGTGAATAAACTAACTGCAAGCGAACTACAAAAATGAAGACTTCCTGAATTTCATGGCTTTCTGCTACCTCCAACTTAATAACTTTCTGAAGGCTTTTCATATAAATATATGAATATAAATTTATGTATAATACACAGAGGTATGTATGTTTAAATATGACTACATATATAGTTTTAGAATTGAGGTTATCTATGTCTGGATCTATTTATCAATATTTAGTTTTGTGTTAGTTTTCCATTTAATAATAAATCATGACTATTTGAAAACTATTGTAACAGCTAATAATTGCTTATGTGAATAAGTTAGAATTCATTTTATTGATTGTTGGAAAATTTAAAGAAAATTTTATTAAGGATATCTTCACTTTCTGATATTTGTTGCAAGTATTTTCATAGTTTATGAATTATGCTTTAATCTTTAGTGTTGAAAACTTTAATTTTTATTTAGTTTATTGGCTCTGTAATGATTTTGTTCTTGCCTTTTAACCTATAAAATCTTTCTCTCAGATTCAGTTATTTATTCAGCTTTGGAAAGCTGAAGTTTAATTAGGCTGGTGATTGCCCTTATTAAATTCTGGGCATGCTGTATGCTAAGTCTCTTCAGTAGTGTCCGACTTTTTGTGACCCTATGGGCTGTAGCCCACCAGGGTCCTCTGTCTACAGGATTCTAGACCTAGGCAAATTATTATTATTAATAACAATATACCAGTCAGAAAGATATTAGTGAAGAGGAAAAAACATGAGGAAAAGAATAAAATAAAAAGTCTTGCTAATAAAGACTTTTCCCTTTATGTTTTCTTCTTTGTCAATAAACTTATAAATGCCTTCCCTATTCCAAAATTTCTGTTTCTAATTTTTTTTCTAGCTCTTTTATGG
This sequence comes from Bos taurus, assembly GCF_002263795.3. Classification (NCBI taxonomy): domain Eukaryota; kingdom Metazoa; phylum Chordata; class Mammalia; order Artiodactyla; family Bovidae; genus Bos; species Bos taurus. Next base: position 21,779,041 of record NC_037336.1, on the reverse strand, counting down.
TGTCATCTCTTACAGTTAAGTTTTCTCCTTTTGAAGTGTTTAACTTGCTATATGCTGAGATACAGCTTTTTAGTAATTTGTTTTAAAAGGAGCCTGAATCTCAATGCTACATATCAAGACTTCATCTTTTCTGACCTAGAATAGTAGTTACTCACACTGATAACATTCGGTTGGTTAGGATTCCCTTCTAGTTCCTTCTTACCAATGTTTATAATCAAAATTGTACAGCTTTCACTTTACACATTTGTCTCTAATATTTTGTTGACATTTTGATATTGAGAATATATTGGTTTCATTAAACATTAAAAACTATCATTCCACATTTTAAATACTCTAGAATTATTCATAGAGCATGAAAAATATTTGTTCCCTGATACGTGAAAGATCTCATTTATACAGCTGTGTGATTCTAGAGCCTTCCTTGAAGACACTTCTTCAAATTTGAAAAATATTGTCCATAGTTATGGACCTATTAAGATATTTTATTCCCATTGGGTCATCTTGATAATTTATATTTTATTATAAACTGTCCATACCATATTTAGAATTTTTATATTAAAAAAAATATATATATATATAAAATTGTATGGACTATTTGTATAAAGTATTCTCTCACAATTTAAAATGTTCCCATGTTTCTTTATTATATATGCTCTTATTATTAATTATGTTCATGCTTTTTATCTTCTGCTAAATTTCTTAAAGGGTACTATTATTTTTTTTTTTTGAGGAACCCAACTCTTGGCATTTTAAAAGCAGTTTCTGTTATTGTAAAATTTATTTAGTTATTTTAATTACTTGAAATTTTCTTTCTTTCAATTTTCCTTAGGTTATATGTTTTCTTCTGAGTTTTTGGGTTTAAATAAAACCTTGAAAATTGTCTTCCTAAATAAATGTTGTAATTTTTCCAAAGTTTCTACTTTCACTTTCATCCTCATTATTTTCTAAATCAGTGTTTTGCAAGCAATGTGTCTTGACCCACTGAAAACCGCTGATACATTAAACTGTGTCACAGAATTGTGTTGTATGTGCTTAGAAAATTTGTTGAAAGACATTTTATTCATTTTTTAAATACAGTAAAGTATACTTTCATTTATGTAAGTTTGTAAGTTTATAACTGAATTTAACATAATCTAAGATTCCTCATCTTTAAATTGGAAGCTTCAGCTTTCTTATTCTCATAAGTGATATGTTTGATATTTTCTGTTTCATGTTAACATTTACTTTGTTTTGTTCTGCTTTTACCTTAGTTGCTTCTTTATGCACCCATTCTTTTTCTGGTTTTTACTACTTTGACAGTATTATATATTTTAAAATTCAATGATTTTGAAGATTTACCTTGTGTTTTACATTTGACTTCTGGCTATACTTATACTTATTAAAAATATACCCTAAGTTTTCTTTTCTAATCATCAGAATTTAGAGTAATTGCATCCTTTGAGTCATTTCCCCCCTGTGTTAGGCGAGGTATTTAGCATGATCTTAATCATCTTCCCTCTTAATATCATTTGTGTTTCATCCCCTTATTGTTATAATTTCATCATTTTTATGTTATAGCTCCCTTTCAGGAATTCTTTTCTTGTTACAGTTTTATCTTATTTTTAACAATATTTCAACTCAATTCTATTTTAACTGGTTTCAATATCACCTGTTAATCTTTTCTTCCTTTCTCCTTTCCTCCTTCCCTTTCTTTCTTTCTGTCTCTCTCTTTCATTTTACCATGGTCTTCTTATTTGTGATTTTAAAATTTGGATTTGTCTACAGATCATAGCATCTTCAAGTGATTTTTTTCTCCCAAATTGTGGAGATACATTTTTCTCAGCCTGTCTGTATGTTATAATAACTTTCTGTTTCCTTCATGCCTGAATAGCAAGTTGGCTTAACATAACCTCTTTAGCTCACCAACATTTTTCCTTCAATATTCTGTGGTTTATTTTTTCATTGCCTCTTGGCTTTTCACATTGCAAAAGAACAGTTAGAAGCCAGCCAAATTTTGATTTTTGTTAGTGACATGTGTTTTCTGGAGGTTTTCTTGTTAGATGGTTCTGTTTGTTTTTGTAAGTCCAACATTTTGTCACTCGGGTTCTTTTCAATATTTCACTCTGGGCCCTTTTCAACCTAAGAGTCATCTTTGATAATTATGTCCATATTTATCTTATCCCAAAGTCATGTTGACTTTTACCTCCTGATCATCTCTGAAATCTTTCTTATTCTCCTCTGCTACCCTCCAAGGTCTCTTGGAGGTCTCAATTGTTATCTCTTACTAGGACTCTCACCTCACATAAGAGCCTCTGACTTGTTTCTTTACAAACCTACACACTCTAGCCAGAGAAATTGTTTTCTGCCCCAAATTCAAATTTTGTTTACCTCACGCATCTGGTTAAATTGCCTCAGTAGCTTTAGATAAAGAGCAAAATCTCTAACACGGATTTACCTCAAAAATTTTCAAACACAGGTAGGGATCCACTGATGAATTATGAAGTCAATTTGTTAGGTTACAAAAGCATTAAAATCATTATATATATGAAACATACATGTGACTATGTGTATGTATATACACATGTATAAAACATATACAATGAGCACAAATCTAAACCAAAGATTTCACAAACTGTTGCCTACTCTTACAATGAGAAAACCTCTCTAATAGGTTCTATTGTATTCTGTTTCATGGTTTCTTTTTTAAAAATTGGAATATAATTATTTTACTATGTTTTGTTAGTGTCTGCCATAAAACAACATGAATCAGCCATATAAAAACTGTTTTATGATCTAGCAAATTGATTTCTATATATGTACATATGGGTATGTGTACTGGGCTATGATGTAGAAAGTATTTCTCACTGCAGGTCATGGTGCAAAAAAATGGTTGAAGTCTCTGCCCTACAGAGCCCTGGGTGGTCTTGTCCCTACCTCCCTCCTCATCGTCATCTATGTTTCTCTTATGTCTCTCGGCCCCAGTTTCACTGACCTTCATATAGATCCTCAAGCATGCTGTGTTCACTTATACTAAAGGGCTTCCCACATGCTATCCCTTCTGCGGGGACTCTCCTGTTCCTTGGTTAACTCCCACTATCTCTCAGACCTACCATGAATCAACCTTCCCCAACCTGCTGGGACCTCCTGACTAGGTCAAATCCCTCATCGCATGCTCTCGGAATACAATCTACTCTCTCACCTGGTTGTGATTTCATATTATTCATGTGATTATTTGTTTGTTTCTCCAATCATCCACAAAGGCAAGAATATGGCAGGTGTCCCTTTTTGTTTCATTCATCTTTGTCTCATTTATGTGTATTTTTTTATTATAGAATTAGGCGCCAATAATGACTTATACATGTATATAATAAATACATATCTATTCACACATCATTTTGGTTTAGTTTGGGAAGATTATTTTTCATTGTACTTTTGGTTACTGTGTTGTTTCTAACTTCTTGTTTCTTCCCACTGTCTTGTATCTTCCTTGTGAACATCTAGGCTTCTTATAATGGATACACTTTTTTCTCTCTATCTTGACTCAATATTTTAATATTTCTCTTCTTCTCTGCATTCTGAAATAGCTTCTCAAATCTATTCTCACCAATTACTGAATTTAAACTGTGTAAATTCTGTTCTATCCTGCCTCTACTTTTTAATTTATTGCATATTGCTTTCTTACTTGAGCCTGATATATTCTTACCTTAGGGAGTATGTGTGAACTCAGTCATGTCCAACTCTTTGTAATCCCATGGACTGCACTCCACCAGGCTCCTCTGTCCATGGGATTTTCTAGGCAAGAATATTAGAGTAGGTTGCCATTTTTTCCTTCAGGGGATCTTCCTGATCTAGGGATCGAACCCGTGTCTTCTGTGTCTACTGCATTGGCAGGCAGATTCTTTAACACTGAGCCACCTGGGAAGCCCTATTCTTACCTTAACTCTCTTTGTTATCTTTAAATTCCAGTCTATTCTACATATTCCTTGCTGCTCCTTTTTTTCAAAAAAACTTTTTATTTTGTATTGGGGTATAGCTGATTAACAAGGTCATGATAGTTTCAGGTGACCAACGAAAAGACTCAGCCACACACCCAACCTTGTATCCACCTCCCCTAAATTCCCCTCTCCTTTATCATATACGCCATATGTCCTATTATCTTGCTGAGGACTCCAAGCAGTTTTGCAAACATTTCTACTGTTTTTTGATATAATATGGTTTCCAAAGTTTGTTTATTTTAGGACTCAGGAGGATGAGATTGCATTAATTTGAGCTCCAAGGATCTCTCTTTTTTTCTTTTTCTCCTTGTCCTTTTCTTCCTCTTTTTTTTTTTTTTTTTTGCCAACACTCTGTGCATGCTACTCACTGTCTGCTGGGGAGGTGTAGGTTCTTCAGACAGAGGACAACACAACATGTAAAGTGCCTTCCCCAAGAGCTGTTCTCTAATGAGGCTCTTTTGGCATGAGAAGGAAACTTCTTCAGTTTCAGAAGCTATTTCTATGATGCACATGACAATACCTAAATATTTTTATAGATTTACTGGAGGAGAGTGTGGAGAGGGATGGGAACTCATATTGTGGTCTACTCTGAAATTTGGCCTGAATATTAATGGAGAAGCTCTGATGACTTCTCACTGATCACTTCTTAAGTTGATGGACAGTGTGCCTCTCTGAACTGAGGGAGAGTAAATGATGTGTGTCAAAGTCTCCTTTCTGCCTATGTCCACATTGGTGGTTTCATTCTGTTTTATGAGGTAAAACATGGACAGGCAACTGCTTTTTTCTGAATTTAGCCCCACTGTCTTTGTGATTAAAGTTCCTCCTATATGAAAGCAACAGGTAAATCAGCAATCTTAGTTTTTATTGCCCACGTTTTCTATTTTTTGTATGTTTTCATATGTATTGTATGATGAAATTAAAATCATGAAATTGAATTTTCACAGATTGATTATTCTTTCACAGTTTATAGATTGAATATTCTTAAACTTGAGAAGATAATGGAATTCACTTTTTTTTTTTTTGTATCAGGCAGGAAATTATAATCTCTTTAGTAATAGTTGTATAAACCAGCTTGGGAATGCTTCACTTAGTGATCTTAAGCAGATGCTAATCATAACCATATCAAAAGATCTTTTCTTGATACATATTCCTCAATGTTCATTGCAATACTATTTACAATAGCCAAGACATACAAGCAACCTAAATTTCCACTGATGGGTGAATGGCTAAAGAAGATGTGATACATATATACAATAGAATATTATTCAGCCATTAAAAAAAGAATGAAATAATGCTATTTGCAGCAACATGGATGGCCCCAGAGGTTATTGTACTAAGTGAAGTGAGACAGAGAAAGACAAATATATTATATCACTTAAATATAGAATCTAAAAAAACGATACAAATGAACTTACATATAAAAGAGAAACAAACTCACAGACTTTGAAAATAAACTTATGGTTTCCAAAGGGGAAAGTGGGGAGGGGGGAAGGATTAATTAGGAGTTTAGGATTAACATATACACATTGTGCTAAGTTGCTTCAGTCATGTCCAACTCTATGCGACCCCATGGACTGTAGCCTGCCAGACTCCTCTGTACATGGGATTCCCCAGGCAAGAATACTGGAGTGGATTGCCATTTCCTCCTCCAGGGGATCTTCCCCCCTCAGGGATTGAACCCATGGCTCTTACATCTCCTGCATTGACAGGCAGGTCTTTATCACCAGTGCCATCTGGGAAGCCCATATACACGCTGCTGTAGCTAAGTCACTTCAGTCGTGTCCGACTCTGTGCAATCCCATAGACGGCAGCCCACCAGGCTCACCCGTCCCTGGGATTCTCCAGGCAAGAACACTGGAGTGGGTTGCCATTTCCTTCACCGATACATGAAAGGGAAAAGGGAAAGTGAAGTCGCTCAGTCATATCCGACTCTTAGCGACCCCATGGACTGCAGCCTACCAGGCTCCTCCGTCTATAGGATTTTCTAGGCAAGAGTACTGGAGTGGGGTGCCACTGCCTTCTCCGATATACACACTACTATATGTAAAATCAGAGAAGGCAATGGCACCCCACTCCAGTGTTCTTGCCTGGAGAATCCCAGGGTCGGGGGAGCCTGGTGGGCTGCTGTCTATGGGGTCACACAGAGTTGGACATGACTGAAGTGACTTAGCAGCAGCAGCAGCATATGTAAAATAGATACTCAACAAGGACCTACTGTATAGTACAGGAAGCTCTACTGAATATTCTGTAATAACCAAATAGCACTTTGCTGTACACCTGAAACAAATACAGCATTGTGAATGAACTAAGCTTCAATATATATTTAAAAAAAAGGTCTTCTCTTGGGGATATCTTTATTTATGAAGTTGCTAATACATTATGTTTGTACATATCCCCCCCTTCACTTAATGGGGGTGGTTTCTGGAGTCTACAAGATATACACGATTTGTCCTGCATAGTGAAGCCATATGAATGCTACCACACCCCTGGGAACATTTATTTACCTGAATTCCCCAAGGTAATTATGCTTTTGGTGTTTAAAATTACCAGGTGGGCAGGAGGAAACTTTCAGAGGTGACAGATATGTTTATTACCTTGATTATAGTGATGATTTCATGGATATATGCATATTTCAAACCTGTCAAGTTGTATATGTCAAATATATGCACTTTTTTGTATGCAATTACACCTGTTAATTTACAATTAACAGTAAAGCTGCTAAAAAGAAATAAAACTGCCATGTTGTCATATTTCTCCTAACAGTCTTTGGAATAGTTGAAATAATGAGAGATTCTTGCTATTTGTTCACTTATACATAAGGTATATAGGTTCATCACTTAACTAATGATAGCTGAGCATACGGGAAATTTACTGCTTGTTTTTCTTATCACTTGTCATGTTTGTCATCCTTGTGCTTAGGCTGTGATATCCCACTGTTTTCTACTATTTAATGGATATTTAGGCTGCTATCAGTCTTTTTCAAAAATCTTACCATGGGCAACAATTCCCCAGTATTTTTGCTTATTGTTGTCACCACTGAGGTTTCTTTTAACATCTTTTAAATATCTTTTAGAAATAGATATTTATGAGTCATTGGGTGAAAAATGAACTTAATAACTTTAAGGGAGATACTCAAGGAAAAAGAGGAGATTGTTTTTCTCTACACATACTGTTACATCAAGACACAGAGTAGGCAAGTTGGTTTCCTTAGAATGGACATGGCCAAGATGGGTTATGACCTATCTCCTATCTGATGTATTTTTAAAAAACTCCTTTTTCCCCCTGAATGGCAATTTTGAATAAGTGGTTAATTCTTTCCTTTGTTATTAATCCTTTGTGGTAGAAATGACCATTCTACCCTAACCAGCTTGTGTCTGTTCTATTTTTTTAATAAATATGTGCTGGTACAGTTCTGGCAGAGTTGATGAAGTTACAATTAAGTTTTAGAAGGAAATCATTTCACTTAGCACTTCATAGGTGAGGCTACTGCAACAGACTGATTTTGAATATTTAAGAATACTGACCCCTTAAAAATATATATGAAATTTCATTCAGATTTATCATAGAGATTGCATTTGTAAAGTTGTAATGATGAATGAAATTGACATTTATCATATAACAGGTTATATTTGTGAAATTATTGTGAAATTATAATGATGAGTGAGTTTAACAATTTGGGCTCCTTTTTCATCCAACTCTGCAGAGAAAAGGTCTGGAGAGATGGGCAGAGTGATCTAATAAATTCAGGCTTCCTAAAACTGAAAATCTGGATGAACTGTGGCCATGGCTTGCATTTCCTATGAGCAGTGTGGTATTATCTAATGAATAGTCAGAGAACAGAATCTTCAGTTACCTATTAAATGGATTGCCCCATAAAAAGGAATTGTGTCTTATCAGTCAGCATATACACACTGACACTTATTACATTTATGTACTTGGATTGAGAAGTATACAGTTTATGTATTGATTCAATATCTCAAAAGCTCCCTTTGTGAGGATAGCTGACATTTGGTGTGTATCAAATTATTGCTTTTCCATTAGCTTGGAATTTAGGGGGGTCTGAGAGATTGAACATGGAAGAATTGTTTTCATGGACATTTTTCATTTGCTTTCAATATTGCCATATCCTTGGATTTCTCTGGTGATCCAGTGGTTAAGAATCCACCTGGCAATGCAGAGAACATAGGTTCACCCCCTGGTCTGGGAAGATCCCACATGCTGCTGGGCAATTAAGCGTATGCACCACAACACCTGAACCTGTGCTCTGCAACCAGAGAAGCCACCACAATGAGAAGCTCACACATAACAACAGAGACCCAATGGATCCAAGATAAATAAATAAAATATTGCCATATACTTAGAAATAATATTTAGTCAGTGAAAAATGTGATCAAGAATACAACCAGGCCCAAAGAATATTCATTTATTTACTTCTTGGGGCTTGGATTATAAAGCCCTACATTATTGATAGGGTCATTGCTATTTCTAGAATTTTCCAGGCCCCATTCATTTGGACTGAGATAAAGTATCATAGTTTTACTGGGGGGAATTAATGGGTCTCATAGTTCACTGCATCAAAGCAACAGACAGATTTGGAAAGGGATTACTGAGGCATCAATTAAGTATCATCTATACTTGAAGAAAGAATGTTTAATACAAGTATGTGAAGTAGAGAATGACAAAACAGAGAGGACTCAATTAAAACATATATATGGAGGAATAGATTGTCTTTGAAGTTCTGTCTCATCAAGAGTACATAAATGGAGTAAAAGTCCTAATCCAGTGTGTGCTCAAGGAAAATTGGACAGGAGAATGCAGTTATTAGTAGAAACTAATATTCCTCACATCAGTTTTCCAACTTAGATGTTACATATTGGTCTGTTTTGTAAGGATTTTGTTTATTTAAGGAACTATTCATGTATTTACTAGATATTATTCTTAGACATAAAAGGGATTCAGAATATACTTTTTTGTAATATCCTTAATAAAAAATAGGGCCTAGAAGCAAGGATTTGAATTGTAGGGGGGAAATCTCATAAAGAGTCTTTGGAAGTATTGATATAACCAGATATTGGGTTCACAGTCAATGGCGGACTGTTTCAGACAGACTTGAATAGCTCCATGGATTTAGAATAGCCTTCATCTTAAAGACCATACTGAAAATTCTAGTCAGTTCTAGGCAATGTCTTTTTTATTTACAGGAGAATTAATAGGAGAAAAGTGAGTACTTCACAGAGTAAGAGATTTCTTTAAAAGTGCTATTGTGTTGCAAGCTAAGCAAAAAAATCTATTTCAGGTTTATTCACAAACTGACAATTAGAAGAAGAATTCTAGCAACAGAAATAAAGATCCTATACTATGCTTCATCCTAAACCGTATAGATTAGGGACTACTGTTTATTTCCTGCTTCTAAGATCAGATTTGAGCCATAACACTGTGGGCTACCCTTAGCTATGCTTCCCACCCACTTCCTTCTGGTTGAATGAGGAGGCTTAGTGATGTAAAAAAGATTTGACTCACTGAGAGGCAAATGAACTTGATATCTGGGTCAAAAACAGTCAAAAATGCCAAGTAGATTATGCAGCCGATGCCCTAAGGTCATTTGAGAAATTAACAGGAATCTCCCTAAAGGCACAAAGAATGGAATTTCTCAACAAATAGCATATTAGTGTCTAGATTCGGAGAAGGCAATGGCACCCCACTCCAGTACTCTTGCCTGGAAAATCCCATGGACGGAGGAGCCTGGTAGGCTGCAGTCCATGGGGTCGCTAGAGTCTGACACAACTGAGCGATTGCACTTTCACTTTTCACTTTCATGCATTGGAGAAGGAAATGGCAACCCAGTCCAGTGTTCTTGCCTGGAGAATCCCAGGGATGGGTGAGCCTGGTGGGCTGCTGTGGGGTCTCACAGAGTCGGACACGACTGAAGCGACTTAGCAGCAGCAGCAGCAGTGTCTAGATTACAGGCTAGACAACCCATAAATAGGAAGACGTAGGTCAGAGCACTGGAGCTTTTCTTCCTCTTTAAACAAAATGTACCTGAGCTTTGAACCAAAGTCCAGAGGCTTCTTCATTTTCCACCTTAAGGAAGACAGACCCTCTTATCTTGAACTGCTATCATCTATCCCCTTGCAAATTTCTATGTCTTCACTCCTCAAAGAAAATTTAAGCATTAGCTCCTCTCAGTCAACTCAGGGCCCTGACTGATAGGTTTATGCTTTGCAATCCCACCACATGTGCTACAGTCAAGGATCAAAAACTCTTTTGGTGAGTGGTACAGCTGAGCTGGGCTTCCCAGTGGCTCAGTGATAAAGAATCTGCCTGCGCCAATGTAGGAGGCGCAGGAGATGCGGTTTGATTTCTGGGTCAGGAAGATTCACTGGAGGAGGGCATGGCAACTCACTCCAGTATTCTTATCTGTAGAAACCCATGGACAGAGCCTGGTGAGCCTGGTAGGCTACAGTCTATGGGTCGCAAAGAGTCAGACATGATTGAGAGACTGAGCATGTACTCACAAATGAATTTTCCTACTCAGGAAAAAGTTAAGTCTCCTTTCCACTCAGCTTCATGCTTCAACTAATCCTTCTTGGCTGATGAGCACAGCAGAAGCATGTCAGCCAGGGAATTTCATCTTGATGGGTTTTAGCAAATATCCAAGTGAAAAACACAAAATACAAAATACAATAGCACCACTGGTGCTTGGGGCTGTAATTAGAGAGGAAAGGCAGAAAAGGGGACACTACAGCTTCTCACATCAGAGGCGGGGCCTGTTGATTGTTTATGGGTTTTATCTTTTGATGTAGCATTTATACATAGTGAAATGCACAAATCTTAAGAGAACATCCATGAGATTTGACAAATGCATGTACTTGTGTAACCCAAACCTCTTTGCCATCACACCAGAAACTTCTGGCATGCCCCTTCCCAATTAGTTAATGCCCTGGTTCATCCCTTAGAGGCAACTACTGTTCTGAAGTTTTTTTCCATTATGAAATAGTTTTACCTGTTTAGAACTCCATAATATAATTGGAATAATACTGTATGTATTCTTCTGTGTAGAGCTTCTGTATCAGCTTGCAAGTGCTGCCAAAATTTTTTTCACAGACTAATGGTAAAAACAACAGAAATGCATTTTCTCACAGTTCTAGAGGCTGAAATTCCAAGATCAAGATGCTGGCGTCTCTCTCGTTGGCTTGAAAACTATTATGTTCTTGCTGTGTCCTCACATGGCTGTCCCTCTGTCTCTGTGTTGTCTGTGTCCTAATTTCTTCTTCTTAGAAAGAACAGCATATTGCATTAAGGCCCACCCATGAGACCTCATTTTACCTTTATTACTTCTTGAAAGGCCCAATATACAAACAGTCATATACTGAGGTATTACCACTAATAGGGCTTTAATATAAACATTTTGGAGGTGGGAGTGGGGGACACGAATCAGCCCATAATACCTTTTTTGAATCATCAAAACGTTTTTGAGATTCACTCATGTTGTTTGTGTCAGTAGGTTGTCCTTCTTTATTTCTGAGTACTATTTCATTATACGAATATACCACAGTTTAGTCTATTAGTGGACACCTGTGCTGCTTCAGATCAAAGCTGCTTCAGTCATGTCCGACTCTGTGCGACCCTATGGACTGTAGCCCCCAAGCCTCCTCTGTCCATGGGATTCTCCAGGCAAGAACACTGGAGTGGGTTGCCATGCCGTCTTCCAGGGGATCTTCCCCAGCCAGGGATCAAACCTGCGTCTCTTATGTGTCCTGCATTGGCAGGCGGGTTCTTTACCCCTAGTGCCACCTGGGAAGCCCTGTGCTGCTTCCAGTTTGGAGCTATGATAAATGAAGCAACTTAAACATCATTGTACAAGTCTTTTTGCAACATTTTATATATATATATATATATATATATATAATTTATTTATTTTAATTGGAGGTTAATTACTTTACAATATTGTATTGGTTTTGCCATACATCAACATGAATCCACCACAGGTATACACGTGTTCCCCATCCTGAACCCCCCTCCCACCTCCCTCCCCATACCATCCCTCTGGGTCATCCCAGTGCACCAGCCCAAGCATCCTGTATCATGGGTGGATGAAACTGGACCCTATTATACAGAGTGAAGTAAGCCAGAAAGAAAAACACCAATACAGTATACTAACACATATATATGGAATTTAGAAAGATGGTAACGATAACCCTGTAAGCAAGAAAGCAAAAGAGACACAGATGTATAGAACAGTCTTTTGGACTCTGTGGGAGAGGGAGAGGGTGGGATGATTTGGGAGAATGGCAACATTATATTTTATCTTGACCAAGATCTAGGAGTGAATTTGCTGGTTATAGTAATAAATGTATGTTTAATTTTTTCTGAAACTTCCAGAAAATTTTCCAGAGATTGTACCGTTTTATAATCCTACTATCAATTTATGAGAATTCTAGTTGCTACAAATCCTTATTAACATTTGGTGTTATAGGTATTTTAATATATCTATTGGTTTTAGTCATTCAGGTCAGTGTACAGTGGTATCTCACTGTGGTTTTAATTTCCATTTCCCCCAATGATTTAAAATACTTTTGCATGTGCTAGGCTGTTTAATTTACAATAAATGAAGAGCCCCTGGAGGTCTCCAGGAAATACTTATGTGAAGCAAAGGTTCTCAATGTGCCCATCACCAAAATCCTCTAAAAACTTAGTTCTGCTATTGCACCTGATATTTCTGACCTCTCTGATTATCTGTAGTGTGACTCGAATGTAAGTAGCTATAAATTATCTAAGGGCATGGAACTGGCCTTAAAGAATTAGAGGGATGAGGTGTGTGTCTGACCATATATTTCTGTTTCTCAGTGCTCCATGAAAAGACAACAATATGAGAAGGAGAAGAGAAGAAGGAAAAAAAGAGCAGCTTTTTTTTCTGTAATTAAAATTACCCTAGATAACAACTAGATAGGCAGTTGGAAAACTATGATGTTAGATCTCTATCTCACTTTGTATACCAATATAAATTCCAGGTGGAGAAAAAAAAATCTATTTTAATTATTTAAAATCAAACACATACTTAAAATAATTAAAATAGATTTATTTTTCAAGTATTTCTTCAATGTTTATAATGGAAATATTAGTCCTTTATTCCTCCTCTCTTCTGCCCTCCCCAAGTCCTCTTTCCCCCAGGCACCTATCTACCTTCAAGAATTTCAGCTATGCTTAGACTTTCTTTATATTTATTTTTAAATTTAATTTTTAAGTTTTACTGAAATACAATAGACACATAACATTGTATTTATGTAAGGTATACAACATGATTAATATATATTTAATAAAATGATCACCAGAAGAAGTTTAGTTAACATCTACCACCTCATGTAGTTACATTTTTTTTTTTTCTTGTGATGAGAACTTTTAAGATCTACTCTCAGGATTTCCCTGGTGGTCCAGTGGCTAGGATTCCCTGTTCCCAATGCAGGAGGCCTGGGTTCAATCCCTTGGCAGGGAACTGGATCCCACATGTCACAACTAAGAGTCTGCAGACTGCAACTGAAGATGCCAGATCCTGTGTGCCGCAAGTAAGACTCAGTGCAGCCAAATAAATAAGTAAAAAAGATATTAAAAAGAGAGAAAGATTTACTCCACTAACAACTTTCAAATATACAATATTGTTAACCATAGTTAAAGGTCCATCGTCAAAGCTTTGGTCTTTCAGTAGTCATGTATGGATGTGAGAGTTGGACTGGAAAGAAAGCTGAGTGCTGAAGAATTGATGCTTTTGAACTGTGGTGTTGAAGACTCTTGAGAGTCCCTTGGACTGCAAGGAGATCCAACCAGTCAGTCCTAAAGGAAATCAGTCTTGAATATTCACTGGAAGGACTGATGCTGAAGCTGAAACTCCAATACTTTGGCCACCTGATGTGAAGAACTGACTCATTGGAAAAGACTCTGATGCTGGGAAAGACTGAAGGCTGGAGAAGGGGACGACAGAGGATGAGATGGTTGGATGGCATCACTGACTCAATGGACATGAGTCTGAGTAAACTCTGGGAGTTGGTGATGGACAGGGAAGCCTGGCATGCTGCAGTCCATGGGGTCGCAAAAAGTTGGACACGACTGAGCAACTGAACTGAACTGAACCATGCTATACATTACATCCCCAGGGGTTCTTTATTTTATACCTGGAAGTTTGTACCTTTTGACCACCCTCACTTATTTTGCTCTGACCTGAACCCATCCTGCCTCTGACAATTACCAATTTATTTTGTTTATGTGGGTTTTTTTTTTTTTTCAGATTCCACATATAAGTGAATTCATTATTTGTCTTCCTCTATCTGATTTATTTCACTTAATGTAATGCCCTGAAGATTCATCCATAGTGTCCCAAATAGCAGGATTTCTTTCTTTTGTATAGATGAAAAATATTACATATTACATATCATATTTTCTTCATTCATTTATCCCTCAATGGACACTTGAGTTGTTTTCATGTCTTGCTGTTGTAAATAATGCTGCAGTGAACTTGGGGATGCAGCTTATCTGTTCGATATAGTGATTTCATTTCCTTCAGAAGTACCTACAAATGGGATTGCTGGATCATAATGGTATTTCTAACTTTAATTTTTTGAGGAAGCTTCATGCTGTTTTCCATAGTGGCTGCACCAATTTCATTCATTCCTACCAACAATGCACAAAGATTCTTTCTCCACATGCACACCAATGCTTGTTGTTTCTTGTCGTTTTGATGATAGTCATTTTAACAGATGTAACATAAAATCTCATTGTGGTTTTGCTTTGCATTTCCCTGATGGTTAGTAATGTTTAACACCTTTCAAATATACCTGTTGATTGTTTTTATGTCTTCTATTCAGTTCCTCTGCCTTTTATAAAATCAGATTTTTGTTTATTCCACTATTGAGACAACTGAATTTTTAAAAATATACTTTAGTGCATTTTAGATATCAACCCCTTATCAGGCATATGGTTTACAAAGGTTTTCTCCCATTCCATAGGTTGCATTTTCATTTTGTTGATGGCTTCCTTTGTTAAGTAGAATCATTTTAGTGTGATGTAGTCCCACTTGTTTATTTCTGCTTTAGTTGCCTTTGCTTTTGGTGTTAAATTAAAAAAAAATCATTGCTAAGGAATTTATCCCCTATGTTTTATTCTAGGAGTTTCATGGTTTCAGGTTTTATGTTTAAGTCTTTAATCCATTTTGAGTTGATTTTTGTGTACAGCATGAGAGAGTGGTCCAATTATCCTGACGCCATTTATTGAAGAGACTGTCCTTTCCCGCTTGTATATTCTTTTATTTCTTTTTCTAGCTACTTTCTCTGGCTAGGGTTACCAATACTGTGTTGAATAAACGTGGTGAGAGAGGGCATCATTGCCCTGTGCTTGATCTTAGAGGAAAAGTTGTTAGCTTGGTAACATGGAGTATGATGTCAGCTGTGGGTTTGTCTTATACAGCCTTTATCATGTTTAGTTGGGTTCCCTGTATACCCACTTTGTAGAGAGTTTTACCATGAGTGAGTGTTGAATTCTGTCAAATGCTTTTTTCTACATCTATTGACATGATCATATGTTTTTATCCTTTATTTTTGTGTAGGTGATATCTTGATGGGGAGTGGTATGTTTCTGGAACAGCATCTGTAGAGTAGATACTGTGGCCAATTTGGAGGGTACAATCTTCCACAGTGTTTCTGTTCCTTACGTTTCTGTTCTTCCCGTTCCTTGTGGAAAGGGAGAGGAGAGAGCAGGTGAAAGAGAAATGTAGACAGGTTAACAGTCATCTGATGATTATGACTAGTCATTCAAACATAATAGGGCTAGACTATATCAGGAAGGCAATATGACCTTCTGAAGGAGGGGTGGCATAAATAAAGTCTTATCAAAATTATGTGGGCTTTGTAGTAGAAGAAGCAACAGTGGAACAGTTAGGAGGCTGGTTGAGTAATTCATTCAAGAGGTGATGCTGGCCTAAAGTATGTAAATTGGAGAGTGGTGCAAGACAGCTTTGAGATATGTAGGAGGTAGAATCATGAGTACTTGGAGACTGACTGGGACCAGGAGTAACAAGAATCCTTCTGTCTTAAGTGACAGGGTACATTGGAGGGTGGTACCATTTATCAAGATGAGGGACACAGGAGGAGTAGATATGTGAATATATAGAGAGTAAAAGATAATTCAGTTTCACGCAAGTGAGGGATGACTGTGGTGTTACCTGTTGGGATATCTTATTGGTCACTAAACAAAAGATGTGGAGCCCAGCAATAAAATAAAGTTTGATAGTCATTAGCCTATAAATCTTAATGAAAGGAATACTGGTAGTTGAGGTCACTTATTTTGTGAAAAGTAAAAAATTCTAGGATAGGACCCTCAGAAACACAATTGAAGAAAACTGCAGCCACCAGAATCCAAAACTGTACACATCTTCCAAAAACCATACAGATCAGGAGAGTAAGTAAAACCAACAGATCTATGTCCACAGTATAACTAAGAGATAAAGAATATCAGAAAGTCATTAACAGAGAAGAAGGGAAATAAATAGCTGCAAAGGCAACTCTGGAACACATATCAAAGTAGAGAATCAGAGAGAGTCTTCATGAAAAAGAGAGGGCAGTAGAAATAGATTTTTAAATTTATATCACCTTGCGTATCAGAACACTATCTTCTGCAAGTCAAAAGAAAGTGTTTTGAAAGTGCAGGGGACCTAGATGGTGATCTTGAGAGAGTCCCACTTGTGCGTAATTGAAAAAATTGGTGGTGAGGTAAAAAACGGAGGTGGGGGGGGTGGCGGGGAACAGTGGAAAACAAATATCTAAACAAATAACAGAATCACAAATAAAAAGAGAAACGAATTCTTCTTATCACAATGGTACCCTTTTAAAAGAAATTATAGTCTATTATACCAACAGAAGAGGGTGCTCTTGAACTGAGAAAACTAGTAAGCTACCATATGCCCAACACCTGTCTATATAGAATTATTTCTTTTTGCTAATCCATAAAATACACAATATTGAAAAACAAAAAAATAGAGGACAACAACCATAAAATCTATAAGAAGACAAAAAATAAGAAAACACTTCTCTTGATGAAAATTCATCTAAAACCATGAAGAATAGAAAATAAAATTAAATATAATAAAATAAGCACTTATTTTTAAAAAATCTCCCCAATAAGAAACTTCAAAAATTCAGAAGAGACGAGGAGGAATATGAGAACTAAGCAAACTCTAGAAAGAAACAGAAGAAAAAGAAAATCATCTCATAAGTGAAGATTAAAATACAAGGAGAATTAATTAAAAATAAAGCAAGGAGTATTGAGGAAATGAATTAAAATAGTCAAGAGCATGAAAATAAAATGGGAAAACAATCAGAGAAATTGATAGCTACAGATGATGGACAAAGATGATCTCACATACATATAATTGGAGTCCTTGAAAAAGAAAAACAAAGTAATGTGAAAGAAATGTTATTTAAAGTAATAATTCAAAAAATCTCCCAGATGGTCAGTTCAGAGACATATCCTGTAAAACTCCTAGACTTTAATCATAAAAACAAAAAAAATCTCTGTGCCTTGAGGCAAAAAGACCAAAAGACTTACAAGGGAAAAAGCTGAAATCAGAGTTTGTGAAAGCAAGACAACTTTGGAGCAAACATTATTTTTATTTTTTTGGACTTAAAGCTATCTTTATTATTTTATAAATCCTGAATTCTATAAGTTTCTTCTTCAAAATAATTGTTCTTTGAATTCCCCAATGGTTGTAACTTTATGTGTTATGTCATTTAAAATCTCTTATTATAATATCAAACTGAATAAACATATATAACTTTTTTTTTAGGGTTACATAATTCTTTATTATTGTTGTCTTTTTTTAATATAAATTTATTTATTTTGATTGGAAGTTAATTACTTTACAATATTGTATTGGTTTTGCCATACATCAACATGAATCCGCCATGGGTATACATGTGTTCCCCATCCTGAACCCCCCTGCCTCCTCCATCCCTGTACCATCCCTCTGGGTCATCCCAGTGCACCAGCCCCAAGCATCCAGGATCATGCATTGAACCTGGACTGGCGATTCATTTCATATATGATATTATACATGTTTCAATGCCATTCTCCCAAATCATCCCACCCTCTCCCTCTCCCACAGAGTCCAAAAGACTGTTCTATACATCTGTGTCTCTTTTGCTGTCTCACATACAGGGTTATCGTTACCATCTTTCTAAATTCCATATATATATGCGTTAGTATACTGTATTGGTGTTTTTCTTTCTGGCTTACTTCACTCTGTATAATAGGCTCCAGTTTCATCCACCTTATTAGAACTGATTCAAATGTATTCTTTTTAATGGCTGAGTAATACTCCATTGTGTTTTTAAAGAAACAATAGAAAGTGCAAGCCAAAGATTTTTATATTTAGATAAATTATCCTTCAAGTGAACAGTTTAAAAAATGTGAGAACTCAAGGAGTGCTGTATTCACAAATGAAACTAGAGGGTGAGCTCTATCCAGCCCAAGGAAGACTGGAGAAACCCTGGCACATGGACTGATGGTACACATTAAATACACTTTAGTGTAGATACAAAGTTAAAACAAAGGGCAGAGGGAGAGTGTATAAGCATTATATGCTCTGATGAAGTAGGAATAAACCAACCCCTCAAAAAAATAAAAGTAGAAATTAAAACAAATTCATCATTGTACAGATAATATGTGCAGTCAAAATATATCAGCACTGACAAACCAAAGAGTAGAAACCACAGAAAGGGAAAAGTAAACTTGTTTTTTTTTTTTTTTTTTAAACAAAATATATCAGAATTATTTTAAGCCTAGAAGAAAAGCAAAGCCTTCTTAAATACCAAAAGAAATAGTTTAAAAAAGAGCAGAAAGATATAGAAATAAAAATGGTAACTATAACTAACATTCATAGGAAATATAGCAAAAAAAAAAAAAAAAAGATATGTTGAACCAGGATGTATGTTAAGTGGAGAAAGAAATTTATAAGAAGTATATATAATATGGTAGCATTTGTGAAGAAATATGGGTGCAAAAAGAATAGATATAAATAATTCTTACAAAAAAGAAATATCAGAACCTAATAGTCAACCATCAGGGTTGTGTGCTTTGAACAAGATGTGGTAGATATGGGGGAGTGAGACTTCTTTGTGTTTACCTTTTAATTCGAACCATTAAAAAATTTTTCATGATACAGTGTGGCTGAAATAAAGTGGAAAAGAAGGTAATTGAACATGAGGAGGTAGTCAAGACATTGTGAAACCTGGATATTGTACGAGCAGGTTGTCACCCAGAATGATGGCATAGAGAAGAAGGCCACAGTTGGGTGTGAAAATGTTTACTGAACATGGGAGAATTGTCCATGGAATCCACAGGCACTTTGAGTCCAAGGAAGTGTGGAATGTGATATGGCTGGAACCTTTGGACCTGCAAGGAGAGAGGAATTTTGCTCAAGGATTGGTTTGAGGGGTCACAGGATGTGGAGGACTTGAGCTCTGCTTCCTTGTACTGCAATACCAAGGGTGGAGAGAGCCACATTCTCCATGTTAGCAGACTTTAGGGGAAGCAGTGACAATATGTAGCCTTGATGTACTCCTTTCCCGATTTAGAACCAGTCTGTTCTTCCATGTCCAGTTTTAACTGTTGCTTCTTGACCTGCAACATACCATGGGCTAATAAACACATCACTGACTCGATGGACGTGAGTCTGAGTGAACTCTGGGAGTTGGTGATGGATAGGGAGGCCTGGCGTGCTGCGATTCATGGGGTTGCAAAGGGTCGGACACGACTGAGCGACGGATCTGATCTGATGAATATAAAGGTAAACTCATCTAGAGCAGGGTCGGCAATCGAGAGCCCCACAATGTCAAATGAAAGTTATGAATGGGAGGATGAAGAGAAGGTGGGGCCCCAGGTCACTATCATAATCAATGCACATCTCTAATGAGTTGCTTCAGAGGGAAATCGCTATAGGCTAGTTTATGACCTCCAGCCTCACACAGCTACTTAATGATTGTTTGAAAAGGAAAGGCAGACTAAAACCTGTAAGACTTGACAGTAGTGATATTCGGTCATACATACACCTGCATCACTTTATGTGAAGTTTACTACAAAATAAAATTTTATTTTACCACTAAAAGTGCACTTAAAGGAAGCAAATACTATAAAACGCAATGTGAACATTAAATGGAATTCAATGTAAAACCCAAGCCGATAATAGTTTCTATGGACAAATATAAGTTTATTTCAAAATTATCATGGCCAGTGAAATCAAGTAGGCTCTGGGTTGAGAAAATTGATTCCCAGAAAGTGAGTCATAAAGTTGGAACACAATCTCATAGTTACAAAAGGCCCTAGAACTCCCAGCAATCTATAAAGCTATAACTAGGAAACTCAAGTAAATAAGTCTCTTAGGAAATGTGGCTGTAGAGTTTTTAAAAAATTGAAAAGTAATGAAAGCACCAAGAGAAAAATCTGAGGCAAAGTGAACATTCAAATGATTTGTAGTACGGCGCAGTTCAGATTGGAAAACATGAAAAATCCGTGTTCTATATGTGTATACATATATAGTTATATAATATGCAGTTATATCTAAGCATGCACACATGTACAGATACATATATATTCACACACATATATCATACATATAAAAATTGTGTACATATATCCACTTGTTTTAGAAAGGCCAAACTTTGGTGGAGCACATGGCAGGCAAGGATCCTCTGAGAGATTAGTCAAGACACAGTTTCTGTTCTCTGATGGAAGGGTTTATTCAAGCTCTTGATGAACATTTACCTTTAGTGACATCACTGCATTATAGAAATATCAAACAATTGGCATTTTGAAAGTGAAAGCTTTTTCTTTTCTTTTAATATAATGCTTTTATATATAATATAATATAATTTAATATAATACTAGAGGGAAACTTTGTTCTCTTGAAAGTGATTTTCTTAGAGGGATAAATATCATTATACCACAGGAAACCTATAAATGTGTATGAATTTAATAAATACATAATAATATAATAATGTTCCTTTAATTCAGAACATTTTTGTAATTTAGCATAACCAGAATCTCTTATCAAACACATTATTAGTACATATACTCTTTTCCCCACTTTCTTCACTCAACAAATGGTTTTCAAGTGTCTGTTGTGGAAAGCCGCCTTGAAAGCTGGTAGTGCAAGAAGGTGATACTGGGTTGGCCAAATGGTCACTTGGGTTTTTTTTTTTAATAACATCCTATGGAAAAAGCCCAAAGACCTTTTTGGCCAATCCAATACAAGGTCTTTGTGGAAGATCTCACCTGAGTTCCAGACCCACACGCATGCACATCTGGAGGCAGCCAGGCATCTCAGACTCAGGTATCTAGAATGGAGCTCACTGTTTTCTAATCCACACCCCACTCTACCAGTGAAGCCTGATTCTCTCCTTGTGCTTCCCCCTCACTGTGAAAAATCTTTCCAATGTAAACTTGACCACAATTCCACTGCAGCTCTCCATGCCTCTCATGTCTACAGCAGTATTTCATAAAAATTTTTTGAAAGCTCTAAAAGAAAAAAAAACAAGTAAAGATGGATTTTGAAAAGCATGAGGTCTTTTCAAAATCACATAATTTACCTTTATATTCATCAGATCAGATCAGTCGCTCAGTCGTGTCCGACTCTTTGCGACCCCATGAATCGCAGCACGCCAGGCCTCCCTATCCATCACCAACTCCCAGAGTTCACTCAGACTCACGTCCACTGAGTCAGTGATGTGTTTATTAGCCCATGGTATGTTGCAGGTCAAGAAGCAACAGTTAAAACTGGACACGGAACAACAGACTGGTTCTAAATCGGGAAAGGAGTACATCAAGGCTACATATTGTCACCCTGGTTATTTAACTTATATGCAGAGTACATCATGAGAAATGCCAGACTGGATGAAGCACAAGCTGGAATCAAGATTGCCTGGAGAAACATCAATAACCTCAGATATGTAGATGACACCACCCTTATGGCAGAAAACGAAGAACTAAAGAGCCTCTTAATGAAAGTGAAAGGGGAGAGTGAAAAAGTTGGCTTAAAACTCATCATTCAGAAAACTAAGATCATGGCATCCAGTCTCATCACTTCATGGCAAATAGATAGGGAAACAATGGAAATAGTGAGAGACTTTATTTTCTTGGGCCCCAAAATCACTGCAGGATGGTAACTGCAGCCATGAAATTAAAAGACACTTGCTCCTTGGAAGAAAAGCTATGACCAACCTAGACAGCATATTCAAAAGCAGAGACATTATTTTACCAACAAAGGTCTACCTAGGCAAAGCTATAGTTTTTCCAGTAGTCATGTATGGATGTAAGAGTTGGACTACAAAGAAAGCTGAACAATGAAGAAGTGATGCTTTTGAACTGTGTTGTTGGAGAAGACTCTTGAGAGTTCCTTGGACTGCAAGGAGATCAAACCAATCCATCCTAAAGGAAATCAGTCCTGAATATTCATTGGAAGGATTGATGCTGAAGCTGAAACTCCAATACTTCGGCCACCTGATGCAAAGAACCAACTCATTTGAAAAGACCCTGATGCTGGGAAAGATTAAAGGCGGGAGTAGTAGGGGATGATAGAGGATGAGATGGTTGGATGGCATCACTGACACGATGGACGTGAGTTTGAGTAAACTCCGGAAGTTGGTGATGGACTGGGAAGCCTGGCATTCTGCAGTCCATGGGGTTGAAGAGTCAGACATGCCTAAGCGACTGAACTGAACTGATGTTCTTATTTATTTTTCTTAGAAGATATTTTAAAGTTCTTCCCTTTTAACATTTTCTTATCTGAGAATGTTCCCTCACAGGCCTTTGAGCACAACTGATTTACTAGGCAAATGACCACATATATCTCTGACTTCAAGTAGCCCTGAACACCTGTCCTAGTTGGAGATGCACAGACTTGGAGGACAGCAGTCAGACCCCACTGTATAACGTGAGGTGGCAGGAGGTCCTGTAACTGGAAACATTGGCTTTGGAATTTAGTTGCTTATTTGAATCCTGATTCTGTTGTTTGCTAGTTGCGTGATCTTGGGCAGTGTTATTTAATCCTAAATTTATCAAATAGGGATTATAAGAGTACCTACTTCAGGATTGTTATGAGAATTATGAAATGGTCCAAGGAAAGGGCTCATCTCTGAGCCTGGCCTGGAGTAAATACTCCATAAATGGACCTTCATCTCCAGTCACAGCTCCAAGGAACAGCTTGCAGTCTCTTGTACATGCCATGATATTTCATGCTGATTCGTGTTTGATCTAGAATACTGCATCATGTCAGCTTCCCAGGTGGCACAGTGGTAAAGAATTTGCCTGACAACGCAGGAGATACAAGAGATGCGGGTTCAATCCCTGGGTCGGGAAGATCCCCTGGAGGAGGAAATGGCAACGTCTCCAGAATTCTTGCCTGGACAGAGGAGCCTGGTGGGCTACAGTCCATGGAGTCAAAGAGTTGGACACAACTTGGTGACTAAGCACACACGCACTCATAATATTGAACCACCAGGGAAGGAATGGAGGTAGAAACACGTTTTCCCCTAAAGGGAAAATAAAAACACCAAACCTATCCTGTATTTGTTGGAAATATGACAGATTTATTTTAATGTCATAGGTTGAAAGTCATTTTTTTTTTAGTATAGGTTTTTTAAAAAATTTATTCATTTTAATTGGAGACTAATTACTTTACAATATTGTAGTGGTTTTTGCCATACATTGACATGAATCAGCCGTGGGTGTACATGTGTTCCCCATCCTGTACCCCCCTTCCACCTCCCTCCCCATCCCTTCCCTCAGGGTCATCCCAGTGCACCAGCCCTGAGCACCCTGTCTCATGCATCACACCTGGACTGGCGATCTATTTCAAATATGGTAATATACAAGTTTCAATGCTATTCTTTCAAATCATCCCACCCTCGCCTTCTCCCACAGAGTCCAAAAGACTGTTCTATACACCTGTGTCTCTTTTGCTGTCTCGCATATAGGGTCATCATTACCATCTTTCTAAATTCCATATATATGCATTAGTATAATATATTGGTGTTTTTCTTTCTGGCTTACTTCACTCTGTATAACAGGCTCCAGTCTCATCCACCTCATTAGAACTGATTCAAATGTATTCTTTTTAATGGCTAAGTAATATTCCATTGTGTATATGTACCACAACTTTCTTATCCATTCGTCATCAACCGTTTTTTTAAAAATTATTTATTTATTTTTGGCTGTGCTGGGTCTTCATTGCTGCACAGGCTTTCTCTAGCTGTGGTGATTAGGAGCTACTCTCTACTGGCAGAGCACAGGCTCTAGGCTCTCGGGCTTCAGTAGTTGCAGTCCCTGGGCTCAGTAGTCATGGCTCTCTGGCTCTAGAACACAGGTTTAGTTAGTTGCTCTGCAGTATGTGGGATCTTCCTGAATAAGAAATCAAAAACCCTTGTCTCCCTCATTGGCAGGTGGATTCTTTACCACTGAGCCACCAGGGAAGCCCAAAAGTCACCTGTTCTTCATCAAAAAAGAAAAACTGTGCCAAGCATTAGCAGGATCATAGTATTTCATAGAGCTGAGGATGACACATATCAGCTCACAGGCCCAACTTCTCCAACTTTATTCAGCTGTTGAATTTCTGGTCTGCTGTTTCTTTTCTACTCCTTTTCTATCTTTTTACTATTGAATACCTACCTTGCTTGTTTTTTTCTTTTTTTCTTAAAATTCTGCCCAACCATTCATGCATCAGCTGCTTTCCTGGAGCTTTCACTGGCATTGCAAGACAATGCTACATTGAAATAAATCACCCATTAGGGCCCCTCAGCTCGAGAAAAGTTCTTCTTAGCTAAATAATGTTGGCATTTCCAACCTGAAACTCAGTGGTCATGTTCCTTTATACACTCTCATTATACAGCCTGTATTCCAAATGCACACTAAACCTTGGGGACCCCTGTAGCTCAGTCTCTGCAAAAAATCATGCATAAAGAAGCCTGGCCTGGCTGACCCCAAATGATTTATAATATATTCTAAGTTTACTCTTCTCCCTCAACCAAACAATAAAGGAGATGCCACTCCCTACCTCAGAATAACTGTTCTCAGAATTATTTTCTCCATTCTTCTGTTTTCTTACCCTCGACATGATAAACTCTTGTATTTCAGAGTTGTTCACATATCAGCCTCCAAAATGCTGTCTTCAGCTTTAGTTCCCTGTGACTTTTTTCTTTGTCCCCTTGTTTCCCCCTTGCTCTTTCAGCAGTCTGATTTAGCGACTTTATTCCCTTCATCTCCTTCTACCATTTCCTTGCCAGTCTCTTCTTTCCCCCTAGTTTTCTAACTTGCATCTCCAAAGGATGGGCAATCAAGCTAGCAAGTACTCATTCAGTTCTGAAGAAGACACATGTGACTCAAACAATTGTGAGTTGAAGGGGGATTAAAAATCTGGTTCCCTTTAGCATATTTATTTAACTGTTTATTCCTTCACTGAACAGGGAGATTCCAGAGAGAGAGTCATATTTACCTTCATGCCTGCAGCACCCAACACAGGGCCTGGCATGGAATGGCACTCAATAACTGTTGACAAATGATGAAAGTCTAAACTGTTGGCTAAATCCTACTATTTCCTAGGAAGGAGTTTTAAAATAGAAACTCCTAAAAACAAGGAACTTGGTTTAATCAATAACACAACCAAGAATATAAATAAACTTTAAGAGCCCTGGGAGAGTCTAAGTCCCCTTTTCTGTAGATTATTTGCTGTGATATTAATTGGCCAGAGGGTCTTACCACTTAGGTCTCTTTCTTCATCTCAGTCTAGATACCCGTGTCTGTGGCGTGTCAGATCATAGGTCACCATGAAAGTGAAAGTCACTTTCACTCAGTTGTGTCTGACGTTTTGTGACCCCATGGACTTAGCCCGCCAGGCTCCTCTTCATGTAATTGTCCAGGCAAGAACACTGGAGTGGGTTGCCATTCCCTTCTCCAGGGGATCTTCCTGACCCAGTGATCAAACCCAGGTCTCCTGCATTGCAGGCTGATTCTTTACTGTCTGAGCCACCAGGGAAGCCCATAGGTCACCATATAAAGATATAAAAGAAGCATTTAGTTTATGGCTTGCCCAAACTTTGTGAAATATTTGAGTTATGAGTTAAACTTTAGATTCTTTGGACTCTGAGTTTGGTCGAGTTCAAAAAGCAGAAAAATACTGTGTGAATGAGGCAATATCTCATTCTGGTCAGAACTGCCATCACTATAAAGTCTAACAAATAACATGCTGGAGAGAGTTTGGAGAAAACAGAACCCTACTACACTGTTCGTGGAAATGTAAATTGGCACAACCACTATGGACAACAGTATTGAGGTTCCTCAAAAAACAAAAAATAGAGTTGCCACATGGACCAGTAATCCTACTCCTGGGCAGACAAAACTATATACCCAGACAAAACTGTAATTCAAAAAGATACTTGCACCCCTGTGTTCACTGCAGCACTGTTCACAAAAGCCAAAGACATGGAATCAAATGGTCATTGACAGAAGAACGGACAAAGAATCTGTGGTACATATACACCATGGAATACTCCCCAGCCATTAAAAAGAATGAAATAATGCCATTTCAGCAACATGGATGCAACTAGAGATTATCATACTAAGTCAGAAAGAGAAAGACAAATACTGTACGACATCACTTATATGTGGAATCTAAAATATGACTCAAATGAACCTATCTACAAAACAGAAACAGAGCCACAGACATAGAGAAGAGACTTGTGGTTGCTAAAGGGCAGGGAAGGAGAAGGACAGACTGGGAGTTTGGGCTTAGTAGATGCAAACTGCAGAATGAGTAAACAAGGTGCTACTGTATAGCGCAGGGAACTATATCCAATCTTTTGGGATAAACCATAAAGGAAAAGAACATAAATGTGCATATGTGTATAACTGAGTCACTCTGTGGCACAGCAGCAACTAACACAACATTGTAAGTCAACTGTATGTCAATAAACATAAAAGAAAACTCTGTGTGATATAGAGCTACTCAAGTCTGCCTTTCAATATAGACACAGATGCAGAAGGACAAGGTCAATTCCTGCTGTCCCCCAGGCTCTTCCTTCACCTCCAGTACTGCCTGGGTAGACCTTTCCCTTCCCATCCTCTGTCATCTTTGTAGCCACAGTTCCTTGAAGACACTTAAGAGGGAACCAGTGTGTGATGTTGTATGGGGAGAGTGTTACAGAAACGTTTGCTTATTCAATGAGGCCAAAGTCCCTCAGCATCTTCAAGCCAAGGCAGTATCTAGTGATTTAGTTTAATTCAACAAATGGAAAGGTGCATATGATGAGGTAAAAAAAGTGGGCTCCTTGAGAAGACTCGGATTCTTCTTTATATCCTCAACCAGTAGTCTACTGCTTGGTCCCAGATGCCACTCAAATGCTTGTTGAATGAAAGAGTAAATTAAATTTACTCCTACCCTCATGCAGCAGGTTATATAACAATGAACACACTAAAATCTTTATATGCAGTAATAGAGGTGGAGTTTCAGTGTGATGGGAACAAAGAGGAGGAGGAGTTAATGGTTGGCATGAAAAATGTTCTCTATCCTCCCATATAATATGCCCAAGTTCAACAGCAGTACTCATAAAATGAAAAGCCCTGTAATATATTTATCTGCCAAAATTTTGATTGCAGGTTGCTGTTCACAGAGGGAAACTAAAATTGGAAAAAAAAAAACTGCATGGGTTTTGATATGAAGGAAGAATATAGTTTTTACAATATACTTACGGGAAAAACTAAACCCAAAAGACAGAAGCAACCTCCATTCTCCAAAGGCACTGGGTGGAGGAGGCTGAACTAAATGAGGTTCTCATGCAGATTATAATGGAGCAGAGGAAAGAAAGGACAGAACAGGGTCGAGTGAGACGGCATAAGACAGGAAGAGAAATGATCAAAACTGAGAGGTGTTCAGTCCAGAAGAAATGCCTTTACGTTTCACTTGCAGGTCTGCAAATTACCTTCGCAGAAGGCATTTAACCTGTATTTGATGCAGCAAAACAGACAAAAGAGATTCTACTGCCTCAAATGCTTTTTTGGCTTAAAACCCATTCCTTGGATCATTCCTTCATTTAGGTCCTCTAGTGTGTGAAACCTTTTCTTGGTGAGTTCACACATGGGAGAACCTTTGGATATTAAGTAGATTCAGAGCGATTGAGTGAATCATACAGATCCATTTCTGACCTGAAGCAGGTTTTTCCCTAGGTCTCACTATCCAATTGCTTTTGGTGTTGGAAACACTGTTTCACACTCTTATGGCATTGACATAACCTATGATGAGTCATATTGACGGAGTATTTTGATTTTCACTTCTTTTCACTGTGGGCTTCCCTGATAGCTCAGTTGGTAAAGAATATGCCTCGAATGCAGGAGACCCCAGTTGATACCTGGGTCAGAAACATCTGCTGGGGAAGGGATAGGCTACCCACTCCAGTATTCTTGGGCTCCCCCGGTGGCTCTGCTGGTAAAGAATCCACCTGCAATGTGGGACACCTGGGTTTGATCCCTGGGTTGGGAAGATCCCCTGGCAAAGGGAAAGGCTACCCACTCTACTATTCTGGCCTGGGAAATTCCATGGGGTTGCAAAGAGTCAGACACGACTGACTTTCACTTTCACTTTTCACTTTCTTTTCACCGTAGTCAACTCTTTACAGTCAGTAACAGCAGCAGGTCAGATGTATTTGGCTACTTTATAAAGGACTTGTACAATTAACCATGCAAGATACAGTATTATCTTAGGCTTAAGACAATTTTCTTTTTTTAGATTAGTGAGAAACAAGTATAATGAGATTTTTAATGACTCTTGAAAGTGTCTTAGGGCAGAGAATTAAGACTTCTCCCCAGTCTTAAGCTTTGCTGAGTTCTTCTTACTCTAGCTTTTGGATATTGAAATCTGGATTCAGACTTGATATAAAAAAGTTGCATCTCTTCTGCCCTCAGGTTGGCTCATTAGTTATCAGGAAACCAGCAGAGGAGCACACCCCTCACTACTGTTTTGCAGTGGAGATATTCTGACCTAAAATTAGAAGAACTTCCCTGGTGTCCAGTGGCTCAGACTCTATGTTCCCAATGCAGGGGGCCCGGGTTCCATCCTTGATCAGGAAACCAGCATGCCACAACTAAAGATCCTGCCTGCCACAACAAGAAAAAAGATCCTATATGCTACAGCTACAATCAGTCAAATAAATTTTTAAAAAGTATTAAAAATGAAAGTACAATGTTTAGCTGGGTCAGGGTTGGGAGCAAGTACATAGGAAGGTCGGCAATGTCAGGAGGTGTAGGTGAAGCAGACATTGGTCGGGCAAGTGATATCCAGAGAGCAAGTGAAAAGCCATCTTGAGTATCCTGACCACACCCTACACACCCTGCACAACCCTTACAATCTTGGTCCATCCCCTCTTCTGCCATATCCTTGGGGTCAGGTACGTAGCAGGCATTGCAACCAGATACCACAATTACGATACAGACGTCAGCAGCCAAAGAGTATCAAGAGTAAGATACCTAGTGTGTTCAGAACAATTATTTGCCAGGATATGGGCAAATTTTGGAGCCAAGCACTTACCGGGTTCATGGAGAGAAAGATGATGCAGCAGTGCCCTGTCCAGTTATAAGGAAGATCTAAGGCCACCCCTGGACTTCCCTGGTGGCTCAGATGGTAAAGAATCCACCTGCAAAGCAGGAGAGCTGGGTTCAATTCCCAGGTTGGGAAGATCCCCTGGAGGAGGGCATGGCAACCCACTCTAGTATTCTGGCCTGGAGAATCCCCATGGACAGAGGAACCTGGCCAGCTATAGTCCATGGGGTTGCAAAGAGTCAGACATGACTGAGTGACTGAGCACACAGACACACAAGGCCACCTGGGTTTATAAGTCCAGAGCCACCCTCACAGGAAGGGCCTTCAACTCTAGAAGAAACATTCTGGTGACCAAGCATTCAACTTAACGTTAGCCTCTGCTGTTAGCGCAGCCTCTGTGGCCTTTCTTAATAAAAAAGGCATCGGTCAGCCCACAACTGACCACTCACTTATTATTGAATGTTTTCTCCCCACTGTAGTGGCGACCAGTATCTGCACAACAGCCTTGGCCTGTCTGTGAGTTCTCTGGATTCTCCTGGCGTCCCCCCATTCATCAAGGACAGCCACCCCAGGGCCACACCACACTAGTGAATGGCCACCCTGGGACTCCCCCACAACTTTTGGGATCACCCCTGGGACTTTTCTTGCTCTCACAAGTTAGTGGGCGGCCACCCCAGGATCACTGCTGAAACTTTTGGGGTTACCCCTCCCCCACTTTCAGGCCCCACATTAGTAGGATGGCCACCCCCTGATCACACCCTCAATTTTCTATCCCCAAGCCTGATTTCTCTGACGTCTCTGCGCTCAGGGGAGTTTCCTCGGTCTCCTGGCTGCTCTGCCAAGTGCTGGGCTGCACCCCAGAGTCCTGTATGGCCTGTATTTGCCCAGCTTCAAGGACGAAGAAACAAGCCGGAGGCAGCGACAGAGAGAGACATCAACAGTTTCATGGACAGGGGAGCTTACCTGTCGAAAGCAAGGTCCTGGAGCAACATTCCATGTGTGCAGCTGATGGCGGGCGGGATATGGCAGCACGGGCCTGGGGCGGAGCGGAAGTTGCTAATTACAGGGGGAATTGACAGGTTACCAGGGAAACCAGCAGAGGAGCACCGGCCCCTCACCACCTCTTTAATGAACTATGCCGGTGGAGTTCTGATCTAAAGTTAGAATCACCAGCTGAGGCAGGAGGCAATGATGTAGGAAGGTCAGTCATGTGAGGAAGGTATGGGTGAAGCAGGCGCTAGTTGGGCAGAGGTTGTACAGAGAGCGAGAGAAGCTCGCTCACCTGGGGTGAGTTGACATATGAGGAGGCCATGTGGCTGTTGGGGGGCAGTGGAGAGAGTGGCCCAGGATGTGGGGGGTTGGAGGCTGGAGGGAGCTACATCATACAGGGCCTCAGAGCTCTTTTAATTTCATGGCTGCCGTCACCATCTACAGTAATTTTGGAGCCCAGGAAAATATATGTGGAATCTAAAAAACAAAAGAAACAAATGAACTTATTTACAAAAGAGAAATAGACTCACAGACAGAAAACAGGTTTATGGTTACCAAAGGGGAAGTGCCGGGAGGGATAAATTAGGAGTTTGGCATTAAAATATACACACAACTGTATATAAAATAATCAACAAGGACCTACTGTATAGCACAGGGAACTACATTCAATATCTTACAAAAACTGATAATAGAAGAGAATGTAAAAAAATAATTTTTAAATGTAGTTTTATATATACATATAACAGAATCATTTTTCTGTACATATGAAACTAACACAGATAAAGTATATCAAGTGTATTTCAGTAAAAACTGAAAACAAAAGAAGTAAATGATGTCAGCTTTACACATAGAAATTTACACTGCAGTGGCAACAGGACTTGTAATAATCACAGTACACCAATTCATAAACTAATCTTCTTTTTGAGCTTGAGCACGTAAGTGTGAACAGAATTCTGAAAACAAAGATTTGGTGGGTTGATTAGGGATGAAAGTTTCATGGGGGAATGAAGTCTCTGAAGGAAGTACAAAGCCCAGATGGACAGACGGGAAGAGCCAGAGGCCCTCCCAAGGACCAGCAACCAGAAGGCCACAGATTCTGTTTGGGGAGTTGCAATGTAGAGTGGACAGGAAGGCAATGCAGAATCCCTGGCTGGACGTTAGTGGAGGGGATGGCAATTATCAGCAATATCATCAGAGCTTTGATGTTTAGCAATTTACAAAGTGCTTTCTTTGCTTCATTTCACTCAGTTCTCATTGTAGAATCGATAAGACAACAAACAGTACTGTTCCTTTATTTTATCAACTGAAGATGGGGGATTTAAATGGTGAGGTTTATACTCTTCTCTTTTCACTATGGAACTGGTTTTGCTGAGGTAGGATTAAGATTAGTGGTTTGGGTGTATATTCTATTTAGGGGAAAAGAGGGTCATGAATGATAAAAGACTATAATGATTTCATTTAAAATTGATTCATTTTGCTGTAGAACAGAAACTAACACAATATTGTAAAGCAACTGTACTCTGATACAAATTAATTTAAAAAATAGAATATGGGACGGAGGGGACATATGTATACTTCTAGCTGATTCATGTTCTTTTATGGCAGAAACCAACACAACATTGTAAAGCAATTATCCTCCAACTAAAAATAAATTTAAAAAGATAAGAATCATCAATCGATATTTTATCCAAATAAAATTTTATTAATTATAGCCCTTTAAAAAATATGGCAAAAAAAATGAAAGCCATGTCAGGTTGGGCTTGAGGATTTGTATCATGTTGACTTCCAGAATTTGTGGTTGTGTGTGCTCAGTGGAGCCAGCTCTTTGTGACCCCAGGGACTGTAGCCCACCAGTCTCCTCTGTCCATGGGATTTCCCAGGCCAGAATATTGGAGTGAGTTGCCATTTCCTTCTCCAGGAAATCTTCCTGATCCAGGGGATTTAACCCAAGAAACCTGCATCTCTTGCATTGTCAGGCAGATTCTTTACCACTGAACCATCAGGGAAGCCCTGACTTTCAGAGCCTTGGGGAATATGTCATTTTCCCTTCAGCACTATTTGGATACATAGAAGTCAGAGGCCAGAGTTTCTAAATTAAGAAGGCTTTAACAGTTACTCCCATCCTGACCCAGTGCTTTAAGTTATTTACAAAACTACTATGGAGGAAATAAAACAAATCTTCCCATGGAGATTTCCTTCTGAATTAACCTGCATGACTTGCTGCTGCTGCTAAGTCGCTTCAGTCATGTCCGACTCTGTGCGACCCCATAGACGTCAGCCCACCAGGCTCTCCCGTCCCTGGGATTCGGATACAGTTAAAAAAGCCGCTGGTTATGTTTAACTTCAGTAGACTTCACCAGAATGACTAAATGGCCCACCTATGATTTTTATATGATTTCCTGATTAGCTCAATTCTCTCATCTGAACTACATGGTAGTTTTCATACAGATTCTGAAAGCATTTTTCAGATAGTAGTCTTTTCAAGAAGATAGTGGTTAAAAATCAAATTTTAGAAGACTGAAGATACACTTTATGTGGTAACTTCATGGTTCTGCTAGCTTTGAATCTCTGTACTTTTTCTGTGGCGTCTTAATGTATGGATATCAATATTTTTTTATAATTCTGAATTTCTTAATTTAGTATAAAATACTGTTGTGCATAACATATGTGTGCATGTGTGTGTGTCTATGTACATAAGAATCATGCTTGTTTCTTTTCTTTTCTTTTTTTTTAAAATTTTATTTTATTTTTAAACTTTACAGTATTGTATTAGTTTTGCCAAATATCGAAATGAATCCGCCACAGGTATACCCGCGTTCCCCATCCTGAACCCTCCTCCCTCCTCCCTCCCCTACCCTCCCTCTGGGTCGTCCCAGTGCACCAGCCCCAAGCATCCAGTACCGTGCATCGAACCTGGACTGGCGACTCGTTTCATACATGATATTATACATGTTTCAATGCTATTCTCCCAAATCTCCCCACCCTCTCCCTCTCCCACAGAGTCCATAAGACTGATCTATACATCAGTGTCTCTTTTGCTGTCTCGTAACAATAACCCTGTTTCTTTTATTTAAAAAAAAATTTTTTTTTTTTGGTTGTGCCATGCAGCATGCAGCTCCTGGAGTTGGTGATGGACAGGGAAGCCTGGCGTGCTGCAGTCCGTGGGGTTGCAAAGAGTCGGACACAACAGAGCTACTGAACTGAACTGAACTGATGCAGCATGCAGGATCTTCATTCCCTGACCAGGGATTGAACGTGTGCCCCTTGCACGGGAAGCATGGTTTCCTAATTATTGGACCTCCCCAATACGTGCTTCCAGAGAAGGCACTGGCAACCCACTCCAGTACTCTTGCCTGGAAAATCCCATGGATGGAGGAGCCTGGAAGGCTGCAGTCCATGGGGTCGTTAAGAGTCGGACACAACTGAGTGACTTCACTTTCCCTTTTCCCTTTCATGCATTG
Organism: Bos taurus; assembly: GCF_002263795.3. Classification (NCBI taxonomy): domain Eukaryota; kingdom Metazoa; phylum Chordata; class Mammalia; order Artiodactyla; family Bovidae; genus Bos; species Bos taurus. The sequence continues at coordinate 21,744,995 of NC_037336.1, read as the reverse complement.
GAGAAGGAAATGGCAACCCACTCCAGTGTTCTTGCCTGGAGAATCCCAGGGAGGGGGAGCCTGGTGGGCTGCCATCTATGGGGTCACACAGAGTCGGACACGACTGAAGCGATTTAGCAGCAGCAACAGCAGCATACGTGCTCCTTTTTAAATTCAACGAACAATTATTAAAGAATCGCTAGGAACAAGTCTATACGCATGGACACAAAGTTCTTAACCTAACACAGGATGTGATGAATATATTAGACTAGCCAAAAAAATTGGGTTTTTCCATAAGCTGGTATGCTGCAGTCCATGGGGTCTCAAACAGTCAGATACAACTGGCTGACTGACTTCCATAGATGTAATGGAAAAACCCAAATGAACTTTTTGGCCAACCCAATAGTAAGCATATATTAACAGTAAGCATGAGAGATTGAGAGCTATGGAAAATTTAAGAGATAAGGAAACCCCTGTGGGTGAAAGGAAATGCTTTACACATTCAAGCAGCACCTAGAAGAATGGGTAGGTTCTGCCAGGTAGAGATGGCGAGAGAGCAGTGAAGACTAAGGCCCAGAAGGGAGAAAGGGATGAATGTATTCAGAAAACCAGGAATAGTAACAACTTACAGATTCTCTGGGGGCAGGTTGGGTGGCGAAAGGAAACATGATTGTTGTTGTTTAGTCACTAAGTCATGTGTGACTCTTTTGCAACCCCATGGACTGTAGCCCACCAGGTTCCTCTGTGCATAGGATTTCCCAGATAAGAATACTAGATTGGGTTGCCATTTCCTTCTCCAGGGCATCTTCCTGACCCAAGAATTGAACCTGCACCTCCTGCTTGTCAGGCGGAGTCTTTACTACTAAGTCACCTGAGAAACCCTGGAAACATGATTAGATCACATTAAAAAAAAAGTGAACTTAATTCGGCAGGTGATATGGAGCCACTGAAATATATGGAATAGTGGAGCTGACAAAAATCACAGTTGCTTTGATATACAGAAAGGACTGGAGAAGGGAAATCAACTGCTATGGGATTGACTAAGAGAGAACTAAGAAGCCAAGTTAGCAACAACAAGACCTGATGGAGGATAAAGGCAGTTAAGAGAGAAGAGGGACTGGATGCGAGAGATTATTTTTAATGACAGCGATGGATACCTGTGGCTCATGGTCAGCTAAGGTTACCCCTGCCTCAAGCATGTTTAGTCAGGCATTTCTATCTTTTATCAGTGCAATGTGGTTTCTTCCTCAAGCGTGCTTTCCTAATCTGGCTGCCATCCAGTATGAGATCAAAGCTGTCAAACTCTTTAAAAAGTACCTAGCACATGCTAAGAATTTTATGCATACATTAAAAAAATTGTTGTTGTTCAGCTGCTCAGTCCAGCTCTTTGCGACTGCATGGACTGCAGCACACCAGGTGTCTTGTCTTTCACTATCTCCTGGAGTTTGCTCAGAGTCATGTCCATTGAGTCAATGATGCCATCCAACCATCTCATCCTTTATTGCCCCCTTCTCCTGCCCTCAATCTTTCCCAGCATCAGGGTCTTTTCCAGTGAGTTGGCTCTTCCCATCAGGTGGCCAAAGTATTGGAGCTTCAGCTTCAGCATCAGTCCTTCCAATAAATATTAAGGGTTGATTTCCTTTAGGATTGACTTGTTTGATCTCCTTGCAGTCCAAGGGACTCTAGAGAGTCTTCTCCAACACTGTAGTTTAAAAGTATCAATTCTTTGGTGCTCAGCCTTCCTTATGGTCCAGCTCTCACATCCATACATAACTACTGGAAAAACCATAGCTTTGACTGTATGGACGATTATGGGCAAAGTGATGTCTCTACTTTCTAACATGCTGTCTAGGTTTGTCATAGCTTATATAAATTTAATAAGTAAAACTGCCTTATCTTGTTGCCTATGACATTAAACTGTGGATTTTTCATCCTTTAAAACATTATTTTATTGAAAATAAAAAAGCTGTAGAGGTAAGACAGCTTCAATATTTTCCTCTGCTCACTGGGATAATTTTGTGAGCATCTGCTTCCCTTTCAACTTTTGAAGTTCTTCTGAAGATGGACAAAGGGACAATAGTAACCAGCAATCCATCCCTTAATTATGATTATTATAAATAGAGAAGATGAATTTGTATAGAAAGTAAAGCCCTGAGGCCAGGGCAGAAAATTCTGATGAACATCATGAAATTAGAGAAAGGTCCAGAAATCAATTTCAAGCCTCAACCTCCCCCTCCTCTGAAAGTCTAGTGTCTCTAAACCCATCTCAAGACCCAGCACACCCTTTCCCTTATCCTCATGGGCCATTCAGACCAGTTTGTGGTCCAGCATGGAGCCAACAGTCACCCAGTATGGATTCCAGCTCAGCTTGGCGACCTGCTCCCAACTTGATGTTTATTTTCAAGGCTTTATTCTAGGAACCTTTTAGTAACCCCCTTCCCTTTCCTTTGGCCCAATCCCTGTCTTCTTCTTGTCTGTTCTCTTGAGTCCCTGACTTTGAATGTGAGTCTGAGTGCCTGACACAGCACCTGATGGGTAGCCTGCCTGGATGGCCAGCATCACCCAGCCTGCTTTTCCTGAAAGTCTTCTTTTGTCTCCTGCTTCCGATGGCCTGTTATCAGCCTCTCATTCTGCCTCTCCCGATGCTTGGACCATGACTAGAAGTGCCATATTCTCTAGGTCACCTCTAGGCACACATGGTCATTCTGCCTTTCTTAGGGTGAATTTTCTCAAATCTGAGCCTCTCAAAGGACACCTCTGATCCTGTTGGCTTTGCCTGATGATTCTTTTCTAAAGAAATTATTGGTTTTCTTTAGTGCAGTTCAAGGTTCAGAGAAAAAATGAAGGAAAGTGAAGAGATTTTCCATAGGCCTCCTCTCGCCACACAGGCATAGTCTCCCCACTTATCTATAACCCACACCAAAGGGGTACGGGTGTTGCAGCTGATTAACCTGCACAGACACATCACGAGCCTGAGTTCACGCTTGGTGTTGTACACTCTGTGGGTTTGGAGTTTACTTTTTTTTTTTTAAATTAACTTTTATGGGAGTAAGTTGCTTTGCAATATTGTGTTAGTTTCTGTTGTACAACAAAGTGATTCCACTATGCATATACATGTATCCCCTCTTCCTTGAATTTCCTTCCCATTTAGGTCACCACAAAGCATTGAGTAGAGGTCCCTGAGCTATGTAGTAGGTTCTCATTAGTTATCTATTTCATACACAGTATCGGTAGCATATATATGTCAATCCCAATCTCCCACTTCATCCCAGCCCATCTCTCGTTGGTGTCCATACATTTGTTCTCTACGTCTGTGTCCCTATTTCTGTTTTGAGAATACGATCATCTCTACCACTGTTCTAGGTTCCACAAAGATGGGTTGATATGTGCCTGATGATTCCCGAGTTGAAATAGAGAAAAGAAAGTTTCAAGAAGTCAGGCACAAGCGAGGAACTACGGCGGTGATGCAGTGCTATGTGAGAGAGAAGGGAACTAAGCCATCTTTGCCAATTTTGTCCTTTGTTCATTTTTCTTAACATTGGAAGCTCAGCCTTCAACCAGTCCTCTAGATACGAGTGAATTCCTAGTAATTTTTGGTGTGTTTATTTTGCTTTATTAAAATAGAACAGGGGTGTATTTTCAGTCATATAGTTTGTAGCACAGTGTTCATTCTTAAGGGCTTCCCTGGTGGCTCAGACAGTAAAGAATCTGCCTGCAATGCAGGAGACCTGGGTTCGATCCCTGGGTCGGAAAGATTAAATTCAATATATTTTATGAACTTAGAACTGAAAAAAGGGATTGTTTCATTAAAATGGTAGGGAGGGAGTAGGGAGTAGTGGAGGGTACCATTCATGGGGATGTGATGTGGTTATGAGTCTATGCATACCTGACTCCTCCATTCTCCTCCATCAGACAGGTATACAGGAGACTCTCCATCACTGATACTCACTATGTAAATGGTTTGCCCTATGTGTAAAGGTAATGGGGCCTCCCAGGCGGCTCAGTGGTAAAGAATCTACCTGCAGTGCAGCAGACCCAGAGGCAAGGGTAAGATCCTTGGGTTGGGAAGATCCCCTGGAGGAGGAAATGGCAACCCACTCCAGGATTCTTGCTTGGAGAATCCCATGGAGGGAGGAGCCTGGTGTCCTACAGTCCATGGGGTTGCAAAGAGTCGGACACAACTTGCGACTGAACAACATAGAAGTCATGACTGTGAGTGATATGTGTGTGTGTGTGTGTGGACCAGTGTTATTTTTGAGGAAAAGTATTTTAACTACTTGGAGCAGACTGATCAAATACTACTTGCCATCTCCCTTTGCAAAGGAGGAAGAAACCGTTTATTTATGACACTGAATCAGATCATCTCTCAGATACTCTTCTAGTTAGATATTTTGATTTTCTCCAGAAACTGTCTAGGTGAAGGTGTGTACATCTTTTCTTGTTTTTCTCTTTGAGGAATAATGTTGAAACCCAGCCATGTTTCTATTGTGGGAATCAAGAAGGACTTTTATGTAGTTGAAAAATAACTTGTTTCAAGGAAGCTAGATATCACTGAAATTCAAAGCTGCAAGTCTGAAAACACATGCAATAGTTTGCTGCTGCTGCTGCTAAGTCGCTTCAGTTGTGTCTGACTCTGTGCGACCCCATAGACGGCAGCCCACCAGGCTCCCCTGTCCCTGGGATTCTCCAGGCAAGAACACTGGAGTGGGTTGCCACTTCCCTCTCCAGTGCATGAAAGTGAAAACTGAAAGTGAAGTCGCTCAGTCGTGCCCGACTCTTAGCGACCCCATGGACTGCAGCCTACCAGGCTTCTCCGTCCATGGAATTATTTATTCAGGACAGTATCTAAGAGGGAAAAAATCCTTGATCTTCAATAGGCAAAGTTATCAATATTAACAGTAGCAATGATTGTTATAACAAATACAGTAATTTTCCCCCTGGGTTATGATTTTAACAGATCTGAAAATGTTTAGAATTCTAATTAGAGATATTAATATTAACATCACATTAACCACTATGTGAAGGGCAGTGTATTACACTTAATTGTTACTCAATATTCCAAAATTTGTTATTCAGTACATGTTTATTGCGGCTTCCCATGGTGCTAGTGGTAAAAAACCCACCTGCCAATGCAGGAGATGTGGGTTCAATCCCTGGGTTGGGAACGTCCCCTAGAGGAGGGCATGGCAACCCACTCCAGGATTCTTGCCTGGAGAATCTCCATGGACAGAGAACTCTGGTGGGCTACAGTCCATAGGGTTGCAAAGAGTTGGACACGACTGAAGCAACTGAGCACACACTCACGTTTATTGAGTATCTGCTGTGTGTCAGGTGTGATTTTAGTTTTGGAGATGTATGTGTGTGTTAGTCACTCAGTTGTGCCTGACTCTTTGTGGTCTCATGGACTGTAGCCCACCAAGCTCCTCTGTCCATGGAATTTTCCAAGCAGGAATACTGGAATGGGTTGCCATTCCCTTCTCTAGGGGATCTTCCAAACCTAGGGATCAAATCTGAGTCTCCTGTGTTACAGACAGATTCTTTACTGTGTGAGTCACCAGGGAAGCCCAGATGGGAAGGACAAGTTCTCTTCTCTTTTGAATTTCCCTGCAATGACAGTAATCATATAGGCACTTGTGGTTGTTAATCACTATGGAATAACCATTGCAACAGAAATAAACAAATGGGACCTAATTAAACTTAAAAGCTTTTGCACAGCAAAGGGAATGGTAAATAAAAGACAATTTACAGAACTGGAGAAAATATTCGGAAATAATCTGACTGACAGGGGATTAATTTCCATATACATACAGCTAATACACCTCAGTGAGAGAAGGCAATGGCACCCCACTCCAGTACTCTTGCCTGGAAAATCCCATGGATGGAGGAGCCTGGTAGGCTGCAGTCCATAGGGTCGCTGGGAGTCGGACATGACTGAGCGACTTCACTTTGACTTTTCACTTTCATGCATTGGAGAAGGAAATGGCAACCCACTCCAGTGTTCTTGCCTCGAGAATCCCAGGGACGAGGGAGCCTGGTGGGCTGCCATCTATGGGGTCACACAGAGTTGGACATGACTGAAGTGACTTAGCAGCAGCAGCAGCAGCAGCAGCAGCATACACCTCAATATTAAAAAACCCCAAACAACCCAATCAAAAAAATGGGCAGAAGATCTAAACAGACATTTCTCCAAAGAAAACATACACACACGGACAAAAGCACATGAAAAGATGCTCCACATTGCTAATTACTAGAAAAATGCAAATCAAAACTATAAAGAGGCACTACCTCATACTGCTCAGAACAACCAACATCAAAAAGGCTACAAGTAATAAATGTTAACGGGTGTGGAGAAAACACAGTCCTCCTATATCGTTGGTAGGAATGTAAATTGGTACAGCCACTATGGAGAATAGTATGAAAGTTTCTTAAAAAATAAAAATTGAGCTACCAGATGATCTTGCAATCCTACTCCTGGGCATATATCCAGAGAAAAACAGAATTCAAAAAGGTACGTACACCCCAGTGTTCATAGCAGCACTATTTATAATAGCCTAGATATAGAAGCAACCTGAGTGACTATCAACAGATGAATGGTGGTGGTATACATAGATGGTGGTATACATAGATGTGGTATACATGTACAGTGGAATATTAGCCATAAAAAACAATGACTAGACCTGGAGATTATCATACTGAGGAAGTAAGCCAGGCAGAGAAAAACAATTATCAGCTGGTATCACTTATGTATGGAATCTTTAAAAAATGATACAAATGAAATTATTTATGAAACAGAAATAAGCTCACAGATGTAGAAAACAAACCTATGGTTACCAAAGGGTAAATGTGGAGGGGATAAATTAAAAGTTTAGGATTAAAAGATATACACCACTATATATAAAGTAGATAACCAAGAAGGACCTAGTATATAGCACAGGGAATTATACTCAATATCTTATAATAAATAACCTATAGTGCAAGATAATGTAAAAAATAATATATTTATATATTATTTTATGTATATGTACATATATATATGTGTGTGTGTGTGTGTGTGTGTATGAATCACTTTGCTATACACCTGAAACTAACATACTGTAAAATTTCAATAAAAAATTTTAAAACATTAAAAAGTTTAAAAACTGAAAAAAGTCAAAAAGGAGTAATGTTACAAGAGCTTAATTTATTCATTGAGTAAACAAATGATTATTAACTTTGTATTTTATATTGGAATATGAACTGAACTGAACTGAATAGCCAGCTAGCAATGTTGTGATAGTTTCAGGAACACAGAAGAGTGACTCAGCCATATATACACTCATATCCATTTTCCCCCTGACTGCCCTCCCATCCAGGCTGCCGCATAACATTGAGCAGAGTTCCCTGTGCTTTGCACGTATGCATGCTCAGTCACTTCAGTTGTGACCAACTCTTTGCGACCCTATGGACTGTATGTAGTCCGCCAGGCTCCTCTGTTTATAGGATTCTCCAGCCAAGACTACTGGAGTGGGTTGCCATGCCCTCCTCCAGGGAATCTTCCCAACCCTGGGATCAAACCCTGTCTCCTGTGTCTCTTGCAGTGGCAGGCAGATTCTTTACTGCCGAGCCAACGGGGAAGCCCTGTCTGTGCTAAGTAAATGATTGTTAATGGGTAAGCAGTATGATGAGGACACAGCATGTACAGAATGAACACAGTCCCTGCCCTCAGGAAGCCGACTGCCCGTTCTTAGAGAGCGAGAGGTGAATGGACTCAGCATATGTGGTTGTATGTGTTGCATGAGGAAGCACCTGGGGTGGGGGAACACGAGGGTCCCCTAACCATGCCTTTAAGACTCTGCAAAGGTTTCCCAGGAAAAAAAAAAAAAAGGTTCAAGCTGGGAGCCCACTCCTCCCCGTCAAATATATAGGGATTTGTCAGAGTTTGGGATAAAGAACACCTTGTGTAAAGGAAGGCCTGGAAACAAGATCACTGAAAGAAATGCAACACGACTAGCACAGAGAATGTTCGAGAAGTATGCTAGGAGTGACCGGCGAGGCAGGAGTAGCTGGGCCACTAGGGCTTTGCAGGCCATTCTGAGGCACTGGACTGGATCCTACAGTGTAATTGGAAACAATTGCTTTTTAAACATGGATGAGACGTGATCAGAAACAGGTCTGTGTAAGGAATATACTTACATTCCCATTCTATCTCTGAAAGCTTTGTAACCCCAAAGTATGGTTTTTATGTATGTTTTAATTTGGCATGGGACTTGGGCTCAGATGTTTCAACTTATCTGAAGTCAAATGTCAATTCAAAATTACTGTTTACAGAGTAAGCTGCCTTTTTAGTTGGGATGTTTTCCCTTGCTGCCGTGCCCTAGGAAGCACCATAATCTCAGGTCTCTATTTAGACGTTCTGTAGCGGATGCCCTCCTCGTTTAGGATGTGAACACAGAGATTCAAGTGATCCCACAAAAGGCAAATGCGCAGAATGTTTGTTCCTGTCACAAAATGTATTCCAGAGATGTGCAACTGCTGTCCAAAAATGTTTCTTACTTTCTTCTGTTGACATCTGCATGAGATCCTCACAGAAATACCGTGAACTAAAGTGTTGTCTGCCATATGACTAAACAAAAGAGGTTGCAGCCCTGGAGCAGTCACATTATAGCCACCCGGATGCTAAGCCCTGAAGGAGCTCAGGTTGGAGGCAGGATGCCCTCCATCTAGCAGTCAGCCACTGCAGCCACCCTAGATGGTGCCCCTGAGGAGACGCAGGGTGAGAATGCACAGCATTCTGGATAGCTGAGGTGCATATCAAAGGAAAAATTTCAGTGAGCCCAAATTCTTGGATCTTCCCATACATGTGTGTGTGTTGGTTGATCAGTCATGTCTGACTCTTTTGGGACCCCATGGACTGTAGCCCACCAGGCTCCTCTGTCCATGGGTTTTTCCAGGCAAGAATACTGGAGTGAGGTGCCATTTCCTTCTCCAGGGAATCTTCCTGGCCCAGGGATGGAACCTGGGTCTCCTGCATTGCAGGCAGATTCTTAACCACCTGAGCCATCAGGGAAGCCATACATGGGAAACGTCCCCCACATGGAAAAGTGATAAATTCCTTAACTTGAGATATCTACTTGTCTTTTTATTAACATTAATCTTTTGATATTCTAACTACCTGGTCTTTTGTTGCAAAAACTTCTGTATATCCTGGCTCCCACTTGCCTCTTCAGAGAAGTCTCCCAGAATTATCTAAGAGGCTGTGTCCAAGTCTTAAGTTCTCAGATTTGTCCATTGAATAAAATATAACTCTCAGCTTTTAGGTTGTGCTTTTTTTTTTTTTTTTCAGTTGATAATACTAACATGTCTATAACACTGCTGGTCCCCATTTTAACAGAGAAGGTGGACCTTAGACTAGCTCTGTCTATAGGCAGCCCCTGAGGAAGAAAGGGAGCTTGGGGAGACTGCTGGAAAGGGAATCCTGAACCGGCCAAACCGGAGAGTTACAAAATGAGGAACTCAGATCTTTAAAGTGATATTCATCACAAGGGGGTCAGAGTCCCTTGTCTGTTCTGCTAGTGTCCTAAGGATTCAGTTCTCTAGGTTTCTTGGTGAAAGTGATTTATGGCAGTGCCTCTGTGGGGACAGAGAGTTTCTGGTTTTCCTGAAATACAAGATGAATTTCTAGGCTCATCTACTACAATAAAGTCTTGTCTTGAGTGTGTTTGGTGGATCCCTGGACTTCCCGTGTGTGATTCTGGTGTGGAATGATGTTTTATCTTCAGTGGTGTTCTATATCTGCCTTCATAAGAAATCTTTTCATGGCAGGAAAAGGTATTATGTGTAAACCAAAACTGTACTAATGTTCCCTCCCCTGTTCCTTTTTCCCTTTTCACAATGAGCTAAAGAATGCTTCTCCTGGATGCAGTGCAGGGAGCCTGGGAGCTGACCCCAGGATCTGAATTGGAGATGTTTTAAACTAGCAATAGTCAGAATGATGCTTTTAAAGAGCAAACATAAGTTTCTCAAGGATTATACTGCTGACATACAGCAAGAATGGAAATTTTTAAAAACTGAAGCTTGAATACAGAACAAATGACAGCAAGAGACACATAAAGACAAAGCTGCAGTGATCTCTACCTACATCTCCAAGGCTGAGAATATACTTACTTGTGCATTGGTAAAGGTTTAGTTTCCAGAACATACTCTTTTTATTTTAAATTCTGTCTTTTCAGAAACATTAGATTTTAAAATTAAGTGATAATTGATTCCCACCCCCCCTCCCCGAGTGACTAGTCTGAGCCCCGCACAGCCATTAGAATAGTCCTTAACTGACACTTGTCTTTAATCTAGTGAATTCCTCTGAGGAGCTCACAGTTTAGAAAGATTACAAGTAATACATACATGGAAAATAAATACTAGGCCATACTTGCACTGTACAAATTTATGAACTACCTGCCAAATATCAGGAGCATTTGCAAAGGAAATTAATGTTTAAATGGCAACTATAGATTCTCTCCACTAATAGTATGAAGATGTTATTTGTTTTTTCTTTTTTAAAATTATGATTTAATTGGAGGTTAATTGCTTTACAATATTGTGTTGGCCTCTGCCATACATCAACATGAATCAGCCACAGGTATACACATGTCCCCTCTCTCCTGAACCCCCTTCCCATCTCTTACCCCATCCCACCCCTCCAGGTTGTCACGGCACACTGGGTTGAGCTCTCTGTTGACACAGCAAATTCCCACTGGCTATCTATTTCATGGGCTTCCCTCTGGCTCAGCTGGTAAAGAATCCTCCTGCAATGTGGGAAACCTGGGTTCAATCCCTAGGTTGGGAAGATCCCCTGCAGAAGGGAAAGGCTGCCCACTCCAGTATTCTGGCCTGGATATGGTATAGTGTATATGCTTCCACGCTACTCTCCCAATTCGTCCCGCCTCCTCCTTTCCTCTCTGTGTCCGCGAGTCTGTTCTCTGTGTCTATGTCTCCCTTTCTGCCCTGTAGATAGGTTCATCAGTACCATCGTTCTAGATTCCATACACATGCGTTAATATACAAAATTTGTCTTTCTCTTTTTGGCTTACTTCACTCTGTATAATAGGCTCTAGGTTCATCCACCTCATTAGGACTGACTCGGATGTGTTCTTTTTATAGTTGAGTAGTATCTCATTGTGTATATGTACCGCAATTTCTGTATCCATTCATCTATGCTTCCCTGGTGGCTCAGAGGTTAAAGCGTCTGCCCACAATGCGGGAGACCCGGGTTCGATCCCTGGGTCGGGAAGATCCCCTGGAGAAGGAAATGGTAACCCACTCCAGTATTCTTGCCTGGAGAATCCCATGGACAGAGGAGCCTGGCAGGCTACAGTCCACGGGGTCGGAAAGAGTCGGACACGACTGAGCAACCTCACTTCACTTCACTTCATTCATCTATTTATGGATATCTAGGTTGTTTCCATGTCCTAGCTATTGTAAAAAGTGCTGCCACGAACATTGGGGGTACTTGTGTCTGTTTCAATTATGGTTTTCTCAGGGTATATACCCAGTAGTGGGATTGTTGGGTCATATGGTAGTGAGTATGCTATTTCTACGTACACAGAATGCCCTCTGATTTTGGCAAAGATGCATAGATTATATGAGTTTACACAATAATTAAATACATATTTCAATCTATATATATCTTATGGATGGCTGTAAATCTATCTTTGTGGATTCTAATCAATGATGCACTGGTAAATGTAAAACAACTTGATCTCCAAGAAAGGAAGAAAGAGAGAGAAAGAGGGAGAGGGAGAAGAAGAAGAAGATGGTAAGAAGAAAAAGAAGGAGAAGAAGGAGGAGGAGGCAGAGGAGATGAGGAAGAGGAAGGCAGAGAGGGAGAAGGAGGGGAAGAAGGAGGAGGGGGAGGGAGGCAGGGAAGGAAGGAAGGAATAAAGGGAGGAAGGAGGAAGGAAAGGAGGAAAGAGAATGGAAGGGAACCAAAGAGACGAGAAAGTTCCATCTTGCAATTGTTTGCCAGCTCCCATGGTATAAATGCTCCCAGTATCGATGGTCTGTTTCAAACTAGGTTTCAGTGAGACATCACTGCATGCAGACCTGGGAGACAGATGTACACCACTGGCTCTTGCAAAAGTACAGTCTAGCTCCTGAATACCACTGGCTGTAGTAATTTCTCATGCTTCCAAATCGGGCTGGGTAGTTCAGTGTGACAGGCCTGGGTTTTGTATAAGTAAATATATTTGAAATAATTTTAGATAATCTCTCTTTCTATCCCTCTCTCTCATGGAAAAATAGAAAAAGATAAAAGATTATGCTTATTTTACAGACTGGCTTGCGATTAAGTGAGATAATACACATTTCACAAATGAGAACTAAGGCTTAGAGACATTTTTACAGATGACTGAGGGATCTCCATCTGTAGATGGTGAATCTGGGCCTGGAATCCAGGTTTGTCCCATTCCAGAGTCCACGACATTAAGTACTTTGCCAAATTGGGAAGCAAATCTAGACAGGTAATTCTAATTCTAGGATGAAGGTACATAAAATGAATATAGGGGACAAGGAATTTGAATGTTGTCTTGGAGGGTAATATACAGAAAACCAATAACTAAATCCTTGAAAATGACCAAAAAGTGAAATGCCCAAACATCATTTTCTTTCCTTTTATGATTTTTTCTTTCAATTTTGAAGTACATTTATGATTAACTGGAATATAATGAGTGCAGAGTCTGTATATTGAGAAGTCTGAGACCATGTCAAATTAGTTAGGTGAGTCTGTAGTCAACTTTCAAAACTTGATGTTATTTTGACCGAAGAATGGATAAAGAAGAATGGAATACTGCTCCGCCATAAAAGAGAATGAAATAGCAACATGGATAGATCTAAAGATTATCATACTAAGTGAAAAATCAGAAAGAGAAAAACAAATACCATATAATATCGCTTACATGTTGAATCTAAAACATGATACAAATGAACTCATTTGCAGAACAGAAATAGACTCATAGAGGTAGAAAACAAACAGGGTCACCAAAGGGGAAAGGGGTGAGGGAGGGATAAGTTAGGGGTTTGGGATTAGCACAGACAAGCTACTATGTATAAAATAGATAGTCAACAAGGTCCTGTTGTATAGAACAGGGAAATATATTAAATATCCTCTAATAAACCATAATGGAAAAGTATCTGAAAAACAGTATATATATATATACATATATATGTATATGCATAAATGTATACATATATATGTGTGTATAAGAATATATATGTATTCTCATATGTGTGTATATATACAATATATATAACTGAATCACTTTGCTGTACACCAGAAACTAAAATAACATTGTCTTAATAAATAAACTATATTTCAATTAAAAAAAAAAAACCTTGATAATACTTAATCAGAAAACACACAAGGATAAGGCTTCAATACTGGAAATCTATGACTTCTTCAAAATATCCCTTGAACTGTGTTTGTATAAAGTTAATAAAACAGGTTGAAACAAATTGTCAAAGAACCATGCATTCCTTTCATCAGCTTGATATGTATTGAGCATTGATTCCTAATTGTGTTGACAAGTTATTTGCCACTGCATCGAGAACTTTGGAGGAGAACTTTGGAGTGCCCACTGATTTTTGTGGAAACTTTTTTGTCCCCCCAGTTAGGAAGCTTTTGATTCACAGAAGTCTGCAGAAGGAGAAAAATACACTTCTTTGGATAAAACAATATCCTGGCCTTTGGTCATTTCTTGGATAGTAAAGAAGAGAAGCTATTCAATTTTTTATGAGATTGTTCTGGAAATGAAAGACTGCTTATTTACATAAAGAAAGTCTATTCTATTTAAAGATTACTACTTAGTATTCAAACCATTAAACATATTGCCAAATAATCTTATATAAAGTAATTAGAATGCCTATGAATACATTTAAAATGTAGAGAAAGTTTTATTTTCTCTTTGAAAGATAATAAAAAGAATAAAACTGCTTTGTAATTTATGGACAGTGCCTTTGTGCTTTTGTTTTTAATATTTTTATTGAAGTATAGTTGATTTGGCCACCTGATGAGAAGAACTGACTCATTTGAAAAGACTCTGATGCTGGGAAAGATTGAAGGCAGGATGAAAAGGGGACGACGGAGGATGAGATGGTTTGATGACATCACTGACTCAATGGACATGAATTTGAGTAAACTCCAGGATTTGGTGATGGACAGGGAGGCCTGGCGTGCTGTAGTCCATGGGGTTCCAAAGAGTCGGACACAACTGAGCGACTGAACTGAACTGAACTGATAGTTGATTTACAATGTTTCAGGTATATAGCCAAATGATTTAATTGTAGCTCGCCTCCTATTACAAGCACATCAAAATCACCACTATCTGCAGAACAACCATCGAAGAAAAAGACTGGAACCTACTGAATAGATCTTCTACAATAAAGACATAAAGAAGGAACCACAATGAGACAGGTGGGAGGGGTGAACTCAGGATAAAATCCAGCCCCATATCCCTGACTGTTGACCCACAAACTGAAAAATGATTATGCTGTAGAGGTTCTCCCATAAGAATGAGAATTCTGAGCCCCGTGTCAGGCTCCCCAGCCTGGGAGGTCCATGATGAAGGGAACAAGCCCCCAGAGAGTTTGGCTTTGAAGGCCAGGAGGAGCCTCATGGGACTGGGGAAGACAGTGACTTCACTCTTAAAGGGCTGCACAAACTTTCACACAAAAGCAGTAACTTGATAGGAGCCTCCTGGTCTTGGAAAGCCTCCCAGGGAGGCAGGGAGTGGCTGCAGCTCACCTTAGGGTCATAGACACAAGTGTCAGACATACTGGGGAACACGCAACCTCATGAACACTCCTGGTGGCTACCATGTTGATTATTAGCGCTAATACCTGGCCCCATCCAAGAGTCTGCAGGTACCATTGCTGGGATACCTCAGGCCAACAACTGACTGGGTGGGCACACAGCCTTACCCATTAGCAGACAGGCTGCTGAAATGCTGAAGAGCCCACATGCACCTCTCAACATACCCTTTCACATGGTCCAGCCCACCAGAGGGCCAAGACCCAGTGCCACCCACCAGTGGACAGGCTTCTCCTGCCAGGAAGCCTGTACAAGCCTTTAGACCAGCCTCCCCCATCAGGGGGCAGACACCATAAGCAAGAAAACTAAGTCCTGCTACTCAGGCTTGACCCTAGCCTGGGACCAGCTGGGCCCTGGCCCAGCCCACCAGCAGGTGAACACAACCCTCGGGACCACCAGACCTCACACTCAACTGTGTCAGGATCCCCCCACCCCCACCGTAAGATCCGAAATGAGCTCTGGGAGTCCTGGGCCCTTCAGCCAGGCTCAGAACCCAACTGCCTTCCAGCAGTCTGGCACTAACCCCAGGATCTGGCCCCACCTGCCAGTGGGCGTGCAGTGGCCCCAGAGTCTTTGGGATCCTCACTCCGTCCACCAGTAAACCTGTAATAGCCCCAGGACCCCTTAGGATCCCACAGCCAGTCACCTCGTGACCAGGCCCCCACTAAATAACAGCCAGCAGCCCTCGCACAAGGTAGGGCCTGGCAACCAACCAGACTAAGGGCCAAACAAGCCTCCCAGACTGGCCACATAAGTCAGCCCGTCACTACGGAGGGACTCATGCAGCCCTCTTTGAGGGAAAGCCCTGAAGCATATGAGTTGGGTGACAAGAGGGGAATGCCCTGCTAGGACGTATAGAACACCTCCTACAGAAGCCACTTCTCTGAGTTTGAGACACATAATTAACCTCCCACAGACATAAAAATACAGGTGCTTTGGTTTTTAAAGAAATCTTCTAAGGTTCTGAAACCACTTGTTAGTTTGTGACAATCTTTATTAGGCTCTTCTTTCCTTTTCTCTGCATAGCATGGACGATGAAAAGGAATTTGCATTTTGCAATGAGTGCACAGAGCAAATAATGCCTTTCTAGTTGGCTAAGTATAACAACTTTGGGTTGGAAGAATCATTGAAAGAAGCAAAGCACTACTGGTTACTAGAAAGACTTGAATTGTATAAAATCTATCCTTTGAGTCAGTGGTTTTAAAGCTTTCTTTCATATGTTGTGGACCTATTTTGAGTTTAGATGGATGATATCTTCACGTAGGTTCACAAGTTTTCATATAATTTTATAGGATATGCTAACTCTGAAATCCATCTATGGCTCTTCTAGGGCCCAATCAGAATATGTTTACATGACATCATTTTGTAGTTAATTGATATCTATTATTTTAATATCTAATATCTATGTATATTTAATTTCTAATTTATACCAAAATAATTCAACCAGACTTCATATTAGTACTTCAAATAAGTTTTTCTCTTTCTTTCACTCTAGGTTCTTGAAAGACTCATTAAGAATGTTTAAAAATGTTTTCTACAGAATGAAACTGTTTATAGAAACATGATTTCTTTATTGTTATTATCCCATAATTCATATTGACTGATTCTAGGATTATTTGAAGTTTAATTTTAACTTTGAGCCATGTAAAAGTTTATAAGAGTTTCTAATTCAAGGGAAAGAAATAACTCTTTTATTTTGATGTGTTTGGTTATCATATTTCATGATCTTTCTGGTCAGCTTTCCACTGGATCCTAGAAGAATGATGTGAGACTGACATTTGACAGAGTGTGGAATAGAAGGGAGGCAAGGAAACCTTTAGAGTGGTATCCAGGCATTAAGGTTTAAAAAGCTGAACAATTAAAGGATTTTCTCCAAATGGATGTCTTAATCATAAAAGCCAATAGCTGCAAGCTCTAGGGCTTAAAACAAGCAAACAAAATCTCTTTGATTATACTTGGCAGCCAGATTAGCTTTCATAAAACAGCGTTACAATTGCAGCTCCTTTTGATTTACTTGTATTCGTGTAATTTCCAGTGACCAGAACAAGCGTGCCTTTGATACGTGTTACCCAAGGGCTACTATGCGCACTGTCCGAGGGTCTTGGCTGTCCTGTGAATTTGCCATGTGTTCTCCCACCTAGTGTATGGGCTTCTCCATTCAATCATCTGTAGGGACACCTGTAACTAATATAACACTGTTAATCAACTATACTTCAGTTACAAAAAAAGAAAATAAAAAGATCTGAACAGACACTTTATAAACAAAGACATACAAATGACCACCAAGTACATCAAAAAGTGCATAACTACATAAGTCCACAGGGAAATGCAAATTTAAACCACATTAAGAGACCATTGCAAATCCATTAGAATGGCTAAAAGTAAAAAAAAAAAAAAAAAAACTACAGCAAGTAGAAATTTCAAACAATGCTGGTGGGCCAGTAAAATGGTGCAATGACTTTATATAACATTTTGGCAGATTCTCATAAAGTTAAACAAATATCTGTCATATGACCCAACCATCCCAAGAGAAATTAAATATGTTTATCCTACAAGAATACCCATAGCAGATTTATTCATAATAGCCAAAAAAATCTGAGAACAACTCAACTCAATGGACTACTATTGAACATTAAAAGGAAGGAGATTATTTTACCCTTGTTATATGCAATGTCATGGACAAATTTTAAAAACATATTAGTGAGTGAAAGAAGACATACCTACTGAATTACTCCGTATATCGTGTGTGCATGTGCACTTAGTCACGTCTGACTCTTTGCGACCCCATGAACTGTGACCCCCAGACTCCTCTGTCTATGGAATTTCCAGGCAAGATTCCTGGAGAGGGTTGCTATTTCCTTCTCCAGTGGATCTTCCCAACCCAGGGATTGAACCTGCATCTCTTGGCAGGTGGATTCTTTACCCTCTGAGCCACTGGGGAAACCCTACTCCATTTATAAAGAACTCTGAAACAAGCAAATGGATCTATGATGAAAGAGAACAGATTAGTGTTTGCGACTGGTAGGGGTGACTAGGAAGTGGCATGAGGGAACTTTTTTGGGGTGATGGAAATGTTCTATGTCTTAATTGTGGGTATGATAATATAGATGTATATATTTTTCAGAACTCATTGAACTTTATACTTAGAATGGGTGCATTTTACTATACGTAAATCATACCTCAATAAAGATGTGAAAAACAGAAAAAAGTCTGTAGGGATAAGTTAATTCATGGGTGTGTGTGTGTGTGATTCACAAGCATGTGAACCAGAACCAAGATGTTACTTACCATGAGTATAGTTATCCCTTGCCCACTCTATTTAAACTTTTCGCCAAATCTCTCTCTTTTCCTTCTCCCCTGCCCCCAGACCTGGTTGCCCACAGTGAGTCATCTGAAGGAAAGATGAAGGCAGTGTCTAGCATGACATTTGTCAGATGAGTCTTCCCCTATGTCTGTCTCCTTGGTCTTTTTCTCTGGGTGTCACAATGCATCACTGCTCTCGTGGTAACAGATAATAGATTACAGTTCTACTGGTTCGCCACTTCCTTTATGCTCAAGACAATGAGGCCTGCCAAAGAAAGGACGGTTACTTGGGCAATCAGGTGGTTAGGCATAGCTAACAATCTTTACTTTTTAGGCTAATGACTGTACTGGCAAGTTTGTGAAACAGAATGAGTAACTTTGGGTCTTCTCACCGTTTAACACAGCAGTTCTCTGCCTTTGACACCAATGCAAGAGTATTTAAAGCTGTCAATAACTGCTCAGTTTTAAAAGCCATGCATTTTCAGTTGTACATAGTTTCAGATGTGTGCTTTGACTTATATTTTAGTGTTGAATTGGCCCTCACTCTACTTATTTCTTGTATGTGGCCTTCTCAGATATGTGTGCTCCCTATCCATGTTTTAACAGGACAACAAGAGCAATTTACCTGCAGACTGATTTCATCTGCTGATAGGATACAGGGTAATTTAGTTGGTAGAGAAATGCACACTCACACACACACACACACACACACAACGCTTTCTTCAAGGAGACCCAGTATGCCAATCTTACTTCTATTATAACTCATTTTAATGGCTTTGAGCAAAGCTAGTAGCCATTCAGCTTCTGTTTTAGTCTTTGTGAAAAAAAAAAAATCAGGAAAACAAGTTGTAGGTAAAAGAGATGTTACAGAATAGTTGGAATGTGCTCTGTAGACTATGGGAAAGAAGGGTCATTGAGAGTCAATTGACATTGCTCATTTCAGGAACCCTTAGGGTCCATTACCAGACAACCCCAATTGTCCACTGCATCATTCAAAGAACACTCAGAATTTCTTGGAGAAATCTGATGATGGTTGAATAACTCTGATATAGTAGAAATGGTGTAAGTGTGTGCAGGTTAAATCAATCTCACAAAAAAACAAATCTTCCAAATCCTCTTAAAAACTTAGTATAAATAAAAGGCAGATTAAAAAAATATTTATAGGGAATGATGACACCTAATTTACTTAAATCTTGTTGTTCATGGGAATATGTGCTTTCTAGTGAGAAGATAATGGTATAAATATATGATCTAATACAAATAAATATATGGTATGGAGTTATAAGTGAAAGTGTTAGCAGCTCAGCTATGTCTGACTTTTTGTGACCCCATGGACTATAGACCGCCGGGCTCCTTTGTCCATGGGATTCTCCAGGCAACAATACTCAAGTGGGTTGCCATTCCCTTCTCCAGGGGATCTTCCCAATCCAGGGATGGAACCTGGGTCTCCTGCATTGGCAGGCAGATTCTTTACCATCTGAGGCACCAACAGGAATCTTATTAAAATACACACTGGGATTTGTCATTATGCTCTTTTACAATTGGATTTTAAATGCTTTAAACTCAGCAATGCTAAGTGGTTAAGGGAAAAGTTTTCCAAGTGGTACCTCCTCCACATTCATATTTCTACTCAGCAGGGCAAGTTGGGGGAAACGGTTTGTATTTACAAAGGAAGATTCCATCAGATGGAGCAGCTGTTAATTCTTGCCTCTTTTGGGGAGGGTGTTGCTTCTGGGTGTCTAAGGTGTAAATTTGGGAGCTCTTTAACCATAACCTCAGAGCTGATTTCTAAGGTAACTAGAATCCAAAACACAGATGGTTTTATAAGTCAGAATTAGCACCTTGAATTGTTCCTGGAAGCACAGAGGAGGCTCCGCCCTTCTGGAGCCCAGTCACCCTGTGGCCAGTTTCCTGCCCAGCTGCCACTCCAGGATAATTGCCACATTCACACCAGTTCAAGTTTCCCTCTGGTGGCCTTCTGTGATTATGAGAGTGCCCACATGGAAGGCACACAGTTATAATCCAACTGAGAGGCTTGACTGCAAGACATCAAGGTGGTCCTTAGAAGCCAGTTGATTTTTCTGCAGCCAGATGAGACCAGACCACCACTGACAGCTCCATTCTCATGATTCTGGTTTCTTTCTGGAAAGGTGGAGCGTTCACATAGCCCATGGCACACTCAAGTTCTCTTTAGAGCAAATGTAACCCAAGTCAACTTGACTGGCTCTGATAAGGTCACTGATTGGGCTGCAGAGTAAAGGTCAGAAGCAGCAGGGCAAGGTGACAGGGAGGAGCAGGAGTTGTTTTGAAACTCCTGGGGTTGTCATGCTGACAGTTTCTTGTTCATTTTGTTCTAACCACACTGCTCAGCATATGGGACCTTCGTTCCTGACCAGGGATCAAATCTGCGTCCCTGCAGTGGAAGCTCAGAGTCTTAGCCACCGGACCGCCTCTAAAGTCCCTTGACAACTTTTAAGGGAAGGAAAAGGGTCACTAACAGACTGACACATGGATAAGTTAAAGAGCCTTGGGCAAAAACAGTTTCAATATTTAGTCGGTTTTTTCCCCGGTAATTAGATACTCCCTGTGTGTATGTGTGTGAATGCTACTAATCCAAGTAGCAAAACGGGTTAACAGACATTGCACATTTATCTTCATCTCTTACATGAGAAAATAGGAGGGGAACACAAAGGAAAGAGTTTCGAGGAAGCGAGTTTGGCAGGGCCATATTCATGCTTAAGAATTGATTAACACAAGATCCTGTTTTCAGTTTAGTCTGCAGCTACTTGGAAAACTTTCAAAATGATCAAGTGATATAAAAGAAATACTTTGCTGCATTCTCTTGGCCACAGATCTCAAATTCGTGTGATAGGCCAACCTTAAAAATCTTACTCATCCTTGAAGGATTTCCCAATGTTATCTTGAATCCCAAATTCAAAGAAATCATCATTAGCACCTTAGTTTGGTGGGGTAGCTGCTGTCAATGTTGTGTGCCAAGTATAATCAGTGAGTTCATTAGCTGAACCACGAATACATGGTAATAACCATGTTCTTAAGATTCAAAAATTGAAAGAAGATAAGGGATTTACTGTAAAGCCTTGGTCATTTTCCTATGAAAGCAGAGCCAAAAAGCCACTTTTCTAGGAGAAAAAAAGAAAAAAAAACTTTGGAACTTAAATGTTTTGGCAGTATTTAGTCTTTCTCTGATTTCCTTCATTAGAAAAACTCTGTCACATGGCACTTTCTGTATATTGTTATGTTGTTTCTTGGGCATTTGCACACACCCTTAGCTTTCAATGGGCTTACTCAATAATTAGGTCTTTGGGGATAGCCAGACAGGAAGAGGGATAATCATGAAGAAAGTCTTGTACACAAAATTGCTAAGATAATTTCACTTCTGACATGACCAAACCCACATAAGATGAAGTCATTTGCGTGCTTCCCAGGACATGTATTTTCCATGATCCTTACCACTGACTCATTGTGTTTAGTCATAAACATTCTTTGAACCTCAATGTCCCCACCTGTAAAATAGGGATGAAGTATTGGTCACGTGGACAATAAGGAGCTGAAACTGATTTGAAAGGACTTTGCTCTTGTAGGGGCAAAGTCACACACTTGTGTTGTTTTATTAACACAATGTTCTATTACAAAGGAATTTAGTCAATCTAACTCTCTCTGGAATGTTTTCAGAGCTACTCTGGTGTGACAAGCATAGTATATATTCCATTTATGTTCCAGGAAAATCGTGTGTCTCTTCTTTTTTAACATGTTGTAAAATTCTTATGTCATGTTACAAACTGGTTTCTTTTTACTTTTGTGATTCTGCCATTTTCTAGTGGAATAGTTGCTATTTTAGTAATCCTCATGTTAAAACTACATCATTGAAATGGAAACTTCCATTTGGCACTCTGGCATTTAGACTTCTCTTTACTCTGATTTTTTCCTTCCTCCATAGTCCTTTCTCTCTTTCAATGTGCTTTATAACTGATTTATGGTTACATGAATTGTTCTTTGGATCCTGTGACTGTGTGCATGCTCAGTCATGTCTGCCTCTTTGTGACCCCATGGACTGTGCCCTGCCAGGTGCCTCTGTCCATGAAATTTTTCAGGCAAGAATACTGGAGTGGGTTGCCATTTCCTACTCCAGGGGATCTTCCCAACCCAGGGATTGAACCCATGTCTCCTGCGTCTCCTGCGTCTCCTGCATTGGCAGGTGGATTCTTTACCACTGAGCCACCTGGGAAGCCTCTTCTTGGATCTTACCTGACCAGAATAAAATCTCTGAGTTCACACATTTCTATCTTGTTCAGTGAAACATCCTCAGTGTCTCAAACATCCCCATCACAGAGTATTTGTGAAATAATTCCACTGGATAAGTGAAGTTCCTGTATGGATTTCAGCTTCCACTCTGTTTCCACAGCTTAGAGTTGAAATCTGACTCAGACTTTCAAACTGATCTGGCCCTGAATCCATCCACTAACCTATACTTCCTTCCTTCTTTTCTTCCTTCCATCTGCCAGCTCTCAGCTTCCAGTCTGCCTAGGCTCTAACTCTTCCCATTGCCACCTGAAACTTGGTTTTTTACACTTTCTTCTCGCTATTAGCTATGGTTCTTTGACCTAATACTGCCATAATGTGGTGAAGCATTAATCTGTAGAAGGATAGAGGTACACCAGTAAGTATCCCTTGGAGAAGGGAATGGCGACCCACTCCAGTATTCTTGCCTGAATATCCCGCCAGTAAGTATCCCACGGACAGAGGAGCACGGAGTCAGACACGACTGAAGGACTAAGCACACACACACCAGTAAGCACAAGGTGGCTGCCAATGTTTCACACAAGGAACACAGGTGTGAGTGTTGGAACTGATGGTTCCCAGGACACTGCATCACAAAAGGCCCTTCTGGCATCTCCCCATCTTTCAGCAAGAATAGCACGCATCCTGAGAGTTGTTACGTGGACTTTTCAGCTTTCAATTCATTTCAGATGTGGCTTAAAGTAACATGTCATTCAGAGTTTGTTTGCCTGTAGGGTGATTCATTCATTGATCTCCTAAACAAACATATAGTAGGTAGGGGAGAAGACAGGAGAAAAAGGGAGGGAAGGAAGAAATGACAGAGGAAACAATTTTTACCCTAGGGCATCCATGTTGTGATTACCTCTCAAAAACTAGAAACAAGCAGTTTGGTTCCCTGTGTGAAAATTCAAACTGGTAAAACCATGAACTTGAGGTGAGTTCTGTGGCTTCTCTAAAGTATCTGGGGTTCTGTAGCTTGGTTGGTTGGTTGTTGCTTTCATTTAAAAGAAGATGATATTTATAAATGAGAGAGGGATTAGAATATGAATAACAAAATGAAGCTGATGATTCCTGTTTAAAATATTGAAAATTGGGGGTCAGAAAAGAATCAAATCATGAATCTTTTCTTCATACCTGTAAGAACCAGGCTGTAAATTTATTGCGTGTTGTATAGAGAGCCCAAAATAGTATGTGTGTGTATGTTTAAGACACTTCTCTGTGACTCATTCAACAAACATGATCATCTTCCAAGTGCAAGGCCCCGCGTCCAGTGCTACAGGAAGAACAGCAGGAGACAATGGCAGAACAATGAGAGCTCGTGGGACTTCTCTGGCGATCCAGTGGCTAAGGCGCCACACTCCCAATGCAGGTTCAATCCCTGATCAGGGAACTAGACCCCACATGCCTCAAATAAGAGTTCACATACCACAACTCAGACCCGGCCCAGACAAATAAATAAAAATAAATATAAAAAGAACAATGGGAGTTACTATTTCTATGGGCAAATATGCTGTGCCTGTTTCTTTCAAAAGTTATACTTGAGTCTCACAAAAATCTGCAACATAGATATTATAATGTGTACTTTCCTTCCAAGTACGAGAAAACTGAAGATTAGAAAAGTTCAGTAATATTCCAAGCCAAACAGCTTACATGTATTCAATTCAATGTTTTGACAGTACCACATCCATGTTATTTTGACTAAGCCGCCTTCGAGGTACTCATAACCTGGAAGACATGATCTCTCTCATTTGCTCAACTTCTTTCTTTCTCTCTCTCTGTCTCACACACACACTCATCTAGGCTGTGATCTATATACATATCTAAAAGAGAGACAAATACTCTCACTTGAGCACCTAGATTCTGAGGGCTCCGGTGGCTGCCTGGTCATTTGCCGGCAGTTCATGCTGTAGTCTACGCACTCGAGGGCGTGAATGTACTGACAACTGTCCATGTACTTACTCCCTGTGCACCCACTAAGTGCAAGAGATACACACACTCCTAAAACCTAGTCCTGTCTTCAAGGAGATTAGTTGCGTATAAGAAATTTATATGTCAAAAAAGTGTTGTAGTATTGGCCAATTTCCCAGTTCTTTTGAAAATGTACCAGGTAGGAAAACAACATGCCACTTGCAACAGAATAAAGAAAACACAGATATTGATCAAAATGTTATAAACCTGGCTTAAAGGAAAGTGTGGCTTAAGTAGTGCAAAGAGGCTCATTTGAGAACTATAGACCGTTTTCTTTTCCTCTTCTCTTTCAAAACATTTCTTTCAGGCTCTTTCTCCCTCATAAAATTCATATTTTGCATCCTTTAGGAAAAAAAATATTTTTCAGAGCTTACAGGTGGCAGTAGAATGAAGGGTTATAGAAAATAACTAGTTTTAACTGCACATGGGACTTCCCTGGTTGTCCAGTGGTTTAAAATCCACCTTTCAATGAAAGGGATGTGAGTTTGACTCCTTGTTGGGGGACTTGGATCTTACATGCTGCAACCAAGCCCGTACTCTGCAACTACTGAGCCCATGCACCATGAGACCATGCACCACGACTGGAGAGAAGCCCCCATGCTGCCAAGAACTGACACAGCCAAATAAATAAATACATGTTTTTTTTTTGGAAAAACACACACACACACAGAGTTCATGGATCTTTGGAGAGAGTTCACTGCGTGGCGACCCAAATCATGGATAGTGGTTATACTACAATCAGGTGACTCATTATAGCAAACTATTGGCTGCATGTTCTAAATTTAATGTAGCTGGGAGAATGTTTGGTACCCTGTTAAATAGTAAGAACAATCACATTTCATTTAAAGCAAAGCCAATTTAAGATATTTTATGATTTCAGGGATGTTAAAATGTGAAAAAAAGTACATCTTAGAATTCA
Organism: Bos taurus; assembly: GCF_002263795.3. Lineage (NCBI taxonomy): Eukaryota > Metazoa > Chordata > Mammalia > Artiodactyla > Bovidae > Bos > Bos taurus. The sequence continues at coordinate 21,719,691 of NC_037336.1, read as the reverse complement.
TAAAATAGGAATATATATTAGTCAAGGCTCTCCAGAGAAACAGAAAATCCAACAGGATGTGTTTGTATCATTTATTTCCATCTATCTTTCTATCTATCTAATTTAGATTTTAAGAAATTGGCTCATACAATTGTAGAGACTTAGAAAGTCCAAAATCTTGAGTAGGCTGGCAGACTGCAGACCCAAGGTAGTTTCAGAAGTCACAGTTCAAGTTCAAAAGTGTTATTCTGGCAGAATCCCTTCACCCTCCAGCAAGGTCAGTCTTTTTCTAGTAAGGCCTTCAACTGACTGAATGAGGCCCACCACTGCCCACATTATGAAGAACAATCTGCTTTACTCAAAGTTTACTGAATTCCCTGTTAATTTCATCTAAAAATTACCTTCACAGAAACATCTAGGCTAAATGTTTGGCCAAATATATGGGCCCTGTGGCGTAACCAATGCCACATGAGTCACTGTGGCAGAGGGACATTAGGAGGAAGATTCTCTTTGTTGTGGGAAGTGTTAGCGCTGGAACTCACCCTGTCACGGCACAAAGACATGAGCAGAGCAGTGCTGGTTCTTCCTCTCAAGGCTTTTTTGTGGGTTGGGGTTCACCCTGTCTGATCTCTTCTGGGCCTTCCCTTCAAAAGGGAATCATCCATAATGCAATCAATTAAACCCACCCCATAGAGCAAACTTCTGGTGAGCTGCAAAGGGAAATAGCTCTGTCCTTTTCTCTATGTTACTAATGTTTACATTTCTGTTTTTCTAACTTGGACAGAAGCCAGACCCCTGGGATTTGGGGGTGAGGGGGATATGGGGGGAAAATCAAATGTTCTGCCAATATATGAAATATAATTTTTTTCCCTAAATTTTAGTTTAGCTCTTCTTTGTTGGAACTTGTGCCAGTGGTCAGAAAGAGGAGGAAGAGAGAAAAAGTATGGTCTCCACACTGCCCCCATCCACCACAATCAGACCACATTTCACTCCTACCCACCTTTAACTCTTCTCACCACTGGTTTCCCGTCCAAACACCCCGGAACCCACTGCTCTTATATTCTCTAGAATGTTCCCAGGCCTGTCTCTGCCAGCAGTTATCCCCTGTTAAATATTACCATGATCAGTTTCTTCCCTCCTCCTGCTTGCACAATCCTGGAACCAGTGACTCACTCTTGCTTTATTGTAAGTATTTACATTTTGGTTAAAATCATGGACCTTGGAGCCGTGGAATCTCTTCTTCGCCACTTGTGTGACACTCGCATCTGTTCCCTCACCTATAAAACTGGGATAATGACAGTATTTACGTCACAGGTGAGTTGGGACGAGCAAATGAGAGCAGCAGATGGAAAGCTCTCAGGACAGTGCCTAGCAAGGCATGAGCCCTCAGCAGTCGTTAAATATTACATTGCCATTTGTCTGACGTGGTTTCTCCATGTGATCATAATGCCTAGTGTTTGCAGATGGGCTGGGTACACAAAATACAAAGATAAAGCAGGAGGATTCTTGCCTTTGACCCACTCTTGGGATAACTGTAGGGATTCTATGATATGCTTCTGTGGGTTTCCGTCTCAGTTAAACCATCTTCAGATGGTTTATCTCAGCTCTGTGGGATTGAAATAAACTCTCCATGTGGTGAGATTAGAAAAATGAGTGAAGTGATGATCCTGGTAGCTTCTTGTTTAGTGTGACCCAAAGATGGGATTTGTCTGCCCCAGGGATTTGGGTTTCAGTTTTGTTTTTAGTGAAGTAGCGTGCCTTCTCCATTCACTCCCTATTGTTTTATAATATTGTTTTATAACATGTGACATCATGTCACACATTCATACATGCTTACCTGTTCGATCATCCCATTGTACTTGAACTTGTGATCCCTGCTTTCCGTTATAAGAAGATGGAAAGCAGAGATTGGTGAAGTGTTCCTCACTCTTAAAAACATAAAAGACATGATTAGAAACAAATACCATCATTAAAAAAAAAAAAAATCCTGTCTAGGAAATGAGGTAAGAAGCGAAAATCTGATTCTCCGATAACTCTGAAGAAACATTCTCAAATTTGCATTCATGGTGCTAATTGAAGGGGCCATAGAAAGTCCAAGGAAATCTAGGGTAAAAGCAATGGGAATCCTTTGAGAGCAGGAGTCAGAGTTTCATCTCATCCTCATTGAGGGGGTCCATCAGAGTGCTGTGGGGAGCCCCCTGGAGTGTCTCCCAGGTGTTCAGGCACAGAATCTATCAGCTACACCATAGCTTGTGCCATTTCCTACTCCGCGACCCCGGTTCCCCTAAGCAAAGTCCCGAGACTAGCAAAGCTGCATGAAGCTGCCTCCCCAAGGCCTTCGGACTGCCCTTTCAACACCAATCCCATCGTCTCATCCTAATACTGTACTGAGGATTATAATCAGCTGGTTGTTGTTTTTGTTAAGTAAGTCATGTCTGACTCTTTGTGACCCCACGGCCTGCAGCACGCCAGGCTTCCCTGTCCTTCACTATCTCCCGGAGTTTTCTCAAATTCATGTCCATTGAGTCATTGAGGTCATCCAACCATCTCATCCTCTGCTGCCCCCTTCTCCTCTTGCTCTCAATCTTTCCTAGCATCAGGGTCTTTAATTGTGCTAAATTTTTGCTAATGAAGCTTCTGCTTCATTAGGACCAGGGAAGGTCCTCAGACTCTGCATTTCTAACAAACTCTCAGGTGGGAATTCCAGTCTGAGGACTACCCTCTGGGCAGCAAGGCCCTCAATCATGTTCCCTTTGGGTTTGGTTTATGTACGTTTTTCTCCCTCTAGAATGCAAGATACCTGGAGGGCAGAAACTAGGACTCATAACTATGTATCTCTTCCAGCATCTAGCATGATAACTTGTGCAAATATAGAATCCCAAGAATACTGGTTACAGTGGTTAAATTAAAATAACAAAAAGGTAAACCCCAAATACAGAAAGAAAAGGGGAAGAAAATATTTATTAGAAAGTAAAAATGGAAAACTTGCGAATAGACTATGACATTCCAAATGAATCAATTTTGCTGAGTAAAAGAAATGATTTTACAATGTTTGAATGCACTGTCTTGAGAAAATGATATTGGATTGGCCAAAAAGTTCATTCCAGTTTCTTCCTGGTAGATGGAAAAACCCAAATGAACTTTTTGGCCAACCCAGTACAACAGCCAGGGAAATATTTAGGGAATAGCAGAGATGACGATTTTCTTATGAGACTGACAAGTGACACCTCTTGAAGGAATTTCCTCTTTCAAATTTCAAAGAGGTATATTTCACTGCACACATGAAAATGGCTACATTCGTTTCTAAGGGCTGTGTATGGGTAGGCATCATATAATACCTTCACAATTTATTTAGCATAGGGCTTTGTCTTTAAGCGAGTATGAATAATTCCTCAGCACTGCTGTCCTTCTTAAGCATAAATCTATAAAGTAGGTCTTGGTGAATCACATCTTGGAGCATAAGAAAATAATACAGTAAAAAAGACAGTAATACGTAGAGCTGACCCTTGTTGATATGTGAAATAAATATCTTGCCAAACAGTAACAAGGTTTCCAGTGAAAAATGCTATGTTGAAATGGTTGTGAATTTTAAGCTTGTACAGATTCTGGTTTTTAAGCATAAAAACACACATTCCATCCCGTGGTCTTCTAGTGATAAACACTTCTGAGGTCACCACTTTTGTTCAGTGGGTAGAACTATTTCTCAACATGTGCTAGTCTAGATTTGAGTTGTTTACATTTTCTCCTACACTGCTTTCTTCCATTTTCTGTAGCACAGAAAATGAAGTATAATATTCATTTGTTTTTGCTACAGCAGACATGTCCTTCCAATCGAGCTCTCTCCACGGGCACCACTGACAGAGAAGCAAAATCAAGGCCTTCCTTCACCTTATGGCTCCCATATGGAGATTGTTCAGTCTATCTCATCTACTCAAAGCATATCTGATGAGTAGTCAACCTCCCTCCTTGACAGTTTATTACTGATCTCTGTAAATTGGAGGCTATAAATCTGACAGCAGCATTACAACCTCTGAATTGAATGTATAATTTAATTTGTAAACTCATGTTCTCCATTTCGAGAACTGTAATAAAACCGAGTTTGTGCTGATTTTCTAACATGGATTTGTTGTTCCGTTAGTTTGAGAGTCGACATGGCTTGCCTCTTTGACATGTGAATTCTTAAACCCTGGTTTCTTTAGTAGCTCTCGTCTCTTTCTCCTATTCTTTTTAGTGAGGAATGGCTCTGAAGTTTCTTATTTCAAATTACATGAAACGTTGATTAATCTCATAGATTTATTTAAGTACTTTTGTTATTATATATTTTTAAAAGACTCTGAGCGGCAGAAGGGCAGAATTCTGTAATTAATCAGGATTGCCTAGCTCTGTTACTCCAGTGGCAGTGAATTGGTTCCCAGTAGGAGAGTTAATAGAAAAACATTCAATTTCAAAATGGCCTGGATGCATCAAAGGGATTAAGCTGTAATGCTTTTAATCCCTGTAACTCAAACAAAGAGAAAATTTCCCTGAGCAATGAACTGCATAATGTATTTGTGGGCCAGAGAATGATCAGAGTGGAGCATCGGCTAAGCAGTCAGCCCTGTAGCCCAGGATCTCACTGGGCACAGCTAGAGTTACAGCCCAGGGGATTTAGATGTTTGCTTTTAAACTTAGAGTACTGTTACTTTAAAAGCAAAATGTTTTGCTTTTAAACTTTTAAAATGGGTACCATTTTGGAAAGTTCTAGTCTCTGGAGCTCCCAAGCTCTCAAAGACTGTACCAATAAACCTTCAGGTTAAATCTCCAAGTCAGGAATGGCAATTACTTGGCACACCTGGTGCACTTCCCTCACTTCCAAGGCCCATGATGACAGGCCTGGCTTTTTCACTTCCTGTCAAGACTACCTCTGAATTGCTTTCTATCTGTATCCCTCTTCCAGGTCTTTTAATTTGCTTGATCAAATTTCTCACAGTTCCCAAACATCTGCTGGACTATGTCAAAGAGCATATAAGTACAACTCAAAAAATATATTTTCTTCAAATAACCTGTGTTTATTTGGACTCTTCTGGGTAGTGTTATTTTAATGAAGGTTTTTATCTTGAGAAAATTATAGATTCACATGCAGTGGCGAGAAATAATATTAATACGTAGACATCCATGTGCCCATTTCCTAGTTTCTCCCAAAGGCAGCCTCTTGCAGAACTAGAGAACAATATCACAGCCAAGAAGTTGACAGTGACACGGTCAAGATACAGAATCTGCCCATCATTACAAGGATCTCTCCTGTCGCCCTTGAGAGTCCCACCAACTTCTCACCTGTCCCCACCTTTCCTTTAAACCTCTGGGAACCACAGACCTGTTTTCTATTTCTATAATTTTGTCATTTCAAGGGTGTTATACAAATGGAATCATGAAATATGCAACTTTTTTTTTTTTTTTTTCCTGACTGTCTTTTCCCACAGAGCATAATTCTCTGGAGATTCATCCAAGTTGTTTTGCAGAGCAATAGCTTGTTTTATTGCTTCATGGTATGGATATACTTTTGTTTCTTTAATCATTCATCTGCTGAAGGACTTCTGGGTTGTTTCCTGTTTGGAGCTTTCACAAACAAAGCTGCTATAAAAATTTGTGTATAGGTTTTTGCAAACATGCCTTTTTTCTCTGTGAAAAAAAAAAAAAATGTACCCAGAGTACAACATGGTAGTTGCAAGGCTTAATTTTTTAAAGAAAACTCCAAGCTTTTGCAGAGCGGTTGTAAGATTTTACATTCAGAGCAGCCATGAAAGAGACCCAGTTTCTCTGAATTCTCGCCAGCATTTGATATTGTCACTATTTTTTATTTTTGTTATTCCCATAGCTGTGAACTGATATCTTACTGTGGTTTTAATTTGTATTTCCCTAATGGCTGATGACATTAAAAAGCTTTTTTCATGTACTTACTTGCCATGTGTATATTCTCCTTGATAAAATATCTCTTCATGTCTTCTGCCCATTTTTAAATCGGATCATTTGGATTTTTGTGGCTGAATTTTAAGAGTTGTTATATATTTTAGATACTGGTCCTGTGTCAGATACGTGGTTTGCAAGTAGTTCCTCCCAGTCTGTAGCTTGTCTTTTCATCCTTTTCACAGAGTCTTGTGTGGACCAAAAGTTTTTAATTTTGAGAAGTACACATTAACAATTTAAAAAAATAGATTGCTTGGTGTCAAATCTAAGAACTCTTTCCTGAGCCCTAAATCCTGAAGAATTTCTCCTGGTCATTTGTGTTTTTTATTTTTATTTTTTTCTAAAATTTTTATAGGTTCATGTTTATGCTTAAGGGTGTGATCTCATTTTGTTTGATTTTTGTATGAGGTGTAAGACTCAGGACTAAGTCCCCCCTCCTCTGCTTTCTTCCTCCCTCCCCTACCCCAACTATCTCTTTTTCTTTCTCTCTTTCTTTCTACCTCTGCTGTGCTATGTCCAGTTGTTCAGTTGTGTGTGACTCTTTGCGACACCACGGACTGTAGCCCACCAGGCTCCTCTGTCTACAGAATTTTCCAGACAAGAATACTGGAGTGGGTTGCCATGTCCTTCTCCAGGGGATCTTTCTGACTCAGGGGTCAAACTTATGTCTCTTCCATCTCCTGCATTGGCAGGCGGGTTCTTTACCAATGAGTTACCTGGAAAGCCCTTCTTTCCACCTATGGATTCTCAATTACTTCAATTGGAAAAACTACTATTCATCTATTGATTGATTTTGTGTCTTTGTCAAAAATCAATTTGGTGTATTTGTGAGGGTCTATTTCTGGGTTCTGTTCTAATGATCTGTGTATCTGTCTCTGTATAAATACCACAGGATTGATTAGTTATGTAATTAAGTCTTGCAAATGGCTAGACTGGTTCCTCCTACTTTATTCTTCTCTTTCAAAATCATTCCCGTTCCTTTGCCTGTCCACATAAATTTTAAAATTGTTTTGTCTAAATTTACAAAAGAGTGTTGCTAGAATTTTGCTAGGGATGATATTAATCTTGTATATCAGTTTTGGAGAGCATTAACATCTTAATTACATTTAGTTTTCTAATCCATCAACATGGTATATCACCTCATTTATTTAAAGTTTTGATTTCTTTCATCAGCATTGTGTAGTTTTTAGTACATAAATCCTATACATGGATTGCTGGATTTATACCTGAGTATTTCATTTTTCGAGAAATTGTAAATCGTACTGTGTTTTTAACTTAGGGATCCATGTGTTCTTTCTGCGTGCTAAGAACTTCAGTTTTGTCCAACTCTTTGTGAACCTGTAGCCACATGAACTGTAGCCTGCCAGGATCCTCTGTCCATGGGATTCTCCAAGCAATACTGGAGTGGGTTGCCATGCCTTCCTCCAGGGAATTTTCTCGACCCAGGGATCAAACTCGTGTCTCCTGCAGCTCCTGCATTGCAGCCAGATTCTTTACTGCAGAGCCACTGGGGAAGCCCATGTGTTCTTTACCAGTAGACAGAAATAAAATTGATTTTTGTATGTTTGCCTTGTATCTTGTGACCTTGTTAGATTCAGTAGTTCTTGTAGTGTTTTGGGTGGATGTTACTTCTTTTTCTCGATATATATACATTTTATTTCTCCCTCTTGCCTTATTGCATTGACTAGAACTTCCAGCACTATGTTGAATAAGAGTAGTGAGAGTGGACATTCTTGCCTTGTTACTTATATTAGGGGAAAAGCATTCAGTCTTTTGCCATTAGCTATAGGTATTTTGTAGATGCTTTTATCAATCTGCTTCCCCTGTAGCCCAGCAATAAAGCATCTGCCTACAATGCAGGAGACACAGGAGACTCGGGTCTGATCCCTGGGCTGGGAAGATTCCCCTGGAGTAAGAAATGGCAACCTACTCCAGTATTCTTGCCTGGAGAATCCCACGGACAGAGGAGCCTGGCGGGCTACAGTCCACGGAGTCGAAAGGAGTCAGACACACTGAACACTCATGCAGGGTCTTATCAAACTGAGGAAGCGCTCTTCTACTTCTGTTTTTATGAGTTTTTAAAAAACATTAGGAATAGGTATTATATTTTGCTTTTTTATGCATCAGTTGATACGATCATATGATCTTTCTTCTTTGGCCTCTTAATATGGGAGAGTACAGTGATAGTTTTTGAATATTAATAAGACTTGCATCTGTGGAATATATCTGAATTATAGGGTGTAATTCTTTCTGTATGTTGTTGAATTCTATTTGCTAATATTTTGTTAAGTATTTTTGCACCTATATTCACTAGCGACATTAGTCTGCAGGGCTTTTTTTTTGGGGGGGGGGTACTGTTTTGTATGGTTTTTGGTATGAAGGTTACATTAGTTTCATAAATTGAATTGTGAAGTATTTCCTTCTTTTTCATTTTCTGCAAGAGATTGTGTAGAATTTCATTTTGATTCACATATTATATAGATATACATATTCTTGGAAGAATTCTCCAATGAACATACCTACATCTAGGCATGGGGATTTCCTTTTTAGGTAGTTTTAAAATTATGAATCCAGTTTCCTCTGTCTTTTAATTGGTGTATTTATATTCTATTTAATATAATTATTAATGAATATATTTAATATAATTATTGATATGTTAGAACTTAAGTCTGCCATCTCATTTTTTTTTGGTTTTCTGTATGTTCTTTCAATTTTTCATTTCTCTGTCTTTTTCTTGGACTTTGGTGTATTCACTGAACATTTTTTTAGAATTCCACTTTTATTCTAAATAAAATGGGACTTTATTTTACTTAATTAAAAAAAAACCCATTTCATAGAACTTAAAAAAATCTTTTCATATAATTCAAGGTGTTATATTATATATGTATAACATTATAGCCTGCTAATACTGTCATTTTACCAGTTTGGGTAAAATATAAAACTCTTTCCTCTATAATTGTCTTAAATATTTCCTTTACATTCATTTAGAAGTATAGCATACAGTGTTAAAACTTATGCATTGGCCATGGAACTAATTTAGAAAATTCAAAAAGAAAAAGTGTATTTTTTAATTTGTATTTCTGCTCATTGTACTCTTCCCTCCTTTCTGATGTTCTTTCTAAGGTGTAAGCTTCTTTCTTCTATTATTTCCTTTCTTCTCAGACAAATTTACTTAGCTATACTTTTAGGATGTCTGCTGATAACAAACTCTGTTTTCCTTTATCTGAGAATGTCTACTTCTTCTTTATTCCTGAAGGTTATTTTTCCCTGGGCATAGGATTCAAGGTTGACAATTATTTTCATTCAGCACTTCAAAAATATTGTGTCACTTAAAGTTTAATTATGATGTGTTTTAGGGTGGATTCTTTCACTTTATTCTGTTTATGGTTTGTTAAGCTTCTTGAATCTGCTAGTTTATGTCCCCTGTCAAATTTGGGAACTTGTCACCCACTTGGAGTACTTTTGCAGCACCACCCTCTTCCTTCTCCCATTCCAGGATTCTAATGACATAAATGTTGGATATATATATATATATATTTTTATAGTTTCATCGGCCCCTGAATCTCTTTTGTGGTTTATTTTTTGTTGTTGTTGGGGGGGTTGTTTGGTTTTTTGTTTGTTTATTTTTGTCTTTCTAAAGGATATTTTCCCTTGGTTGGTCATATTGGGTGATTTCTATTATTCTATCTTCTTGTTCATTGGTTCTTTCCTCTGTCCCCTCCATTTTTCTGTTGAGCACATCTACTGAACTTATTAATTTCAATTATTATATATTTTTTCAATTCTAAAATTTACATTTGGTTCTTTTTTGTATCTCATTTCTTTGCTGAGATTTTCTGTGTCTTTGCTGAGGCTTTCTAATTTTTCATTTGTTTCAAGCATATTTGTAATTGCTAATTGCATTTTTATCACAGTTGCTTTAAAATCTTTGTCAGGTACTTCCAACATTTCTGTTTTCTTGATGTTGTTATCCACTAATTTTTCAAAATTTAGTTTGAGATCTTTTTGGTTATTGATATGTTGTGTAGTTTTTGTTTGAGCTTCCCAGTTGGCTCAGTGATAAAGAATCTGCCTGCAATGTAGAAACTCAGGTTCGATCCCTGGATTGAGGAGATCCCCTGGAGAAGGAAATGGCAACCCACTCCAGTATTGTTGCCCAGGAAATCCCATGGACAGAGGAGCCTGGCAGGCTACAGTCAGTGGGGTCGCAAGAGTCAAATATGACTTAGCAACTAAACTACTACCTAGCTGAGCTATTTCAAACCCTGAAAGATGATGCTGTGAAGGTGCTGCACTCAATATGTCAGCAAATTTGGAAAACTCAGCAGTGGCTACAGGACTGGTAAAGGTCAGTTTTCATTCCATACCAAAGAAAGGCAATGCCAAAGAATGCTCAAACTACCGCACAATTGCACTCATCTCACACACTAGTAAAGTAATGCTCAAAATTCTCCAAGCCAGGCTTCAGCAATATGTGAACCATGAACTTCCAGATGTTCAAGCTGGTTTTAGAAAAGGCAGAGGAACCAGAGATCAAACTGCCAACATCCACTGGATCATTGAAAAAGCAAGAGAATTCCAGAAAAACATCTATTTCTACTTTATTGACTATGCCAAAGCCTTTGACTGTGTGGATCACAATAAATTGTGGAAAATTCTGAAAGAGATGGGAATACCAGACCACCTGACCTGCTTCTTTAGAAACCTGTATACATGTCAGGAAGCAACACTTAGAACTGGACATGGAACAACAGACTGGTTCCAAATAGGAAAAGCAGTACATCAAGGCTGTATATTGTCACCCTGCTTATTTAACTAATATGCAGAGTACATCATGAGAAATGCTGGGCTGGAAGAAGCACAAGCTGGAATCAAGACTGCTGGGAGAAATATCAATCATCTCAGATACGCAGATGACACCACCCTTATGGCAAAAGTGAAGAAGAACTAAAGAGCTTCTGGATGAAAGTGAAAGAAGAGAGTGAAAAAGTTGGCTTAATGCTCAACATTCAGAAAACAAAGATCATGGCATCCCGTCCCACTACTTCATGGGAAATAGATGGGGAAACAGTGGAAACAGTGTCAGACTTTATTTTTCTGCACTCCAAAATCACTGCAGATGGTGATTGCAGCCATGAAATTAAAAGATGCTTGCTCCTTGGAAGGAAAGTTATGACCAACGTAGACAGCATATTAAAAAGCAGAGACATTACTTTGCTAGCAAAGGTCCATCTAGTCAAGGCTATGGTTTTTCCAGTAGTCATGTATGGATGTGAGAGTTGGACTGTGAAGAAAGCTGAGTGCCGAATAATTGATGCTTTTGAACTGTGGTGTTGGAAAAGACTCTTGAGAGTCCCTTGGACTGCAAGGAGATCCAACCAGTCCATTCTAAAGGAGATCAGTCGTGGGTGTTCATTGGAGGGACTGATGTTGAAGCTGAAACTCCAATACTTTGGCCACCTGATTCGGAGAGCTGACTTATTTGAAAAGACCCTGATGCTGGGAAAGATTGAGGGCAAGAGGAGAAGGGGACGACAGAGGATAAGATGGTTGGATGGCATCACCAACTCAAAGGACATGGGTTTGGGTGGACTCCGGGAGTTGGTGATAGACAGGGAAGCCTGGCGTGCTGCAGTTCATGGGGTCGCAAAGAGTCGGAGATGACTGAGTGACTGAACTGAACTACAGGTTGAGTACTTTTTTACTGGAACTTGGACATTTTTGGAATTATGTTGTGAGACTCTGGATCTTACAGAGTCATTTAATTTTAGGTGGTTTTGTTTAAGTGTTTCTTTTCTTTGTGACACTACTCCAGCAGGGAATCTTGCTTTGTTGCATTATGTGAAGGTATAAGTCCAGGTTTCCCACTGGTCCTTTCTTGAACTTGGGGAGAAGGAGGCTGCTCCTTGTTACTTCTGGATGGAGATGGGAGTTTTAGCTTCCCATGTGTTTTCCAGTGACAATTCCATGTATTGTTAACCCCTGGTGGCTTTGTTACCCCTGGAAAGATCTGAGTCTCCATGAAGGCTCCTCTGATACTACCCCACTGGAAATGGGAGTCCTTCATTCTTCCAGGTGAGAGAGGCAGTCCACACTTCCCACATGGTCTCCATGGACACTGTATGGGCTGAATGGCTTATTACTGCCAGGTGAGGATGAAAACTCCAGTTCCATATTGAGCCTTCTCTGACAACATCCTGGTGAGGGTGTTGAGGTGCCTTGTTACAGCTTCTTGAGATCGGAAGCCTAGGCTCCACTTAGCTTTTATTGGCATGCGTAGGTGGTACTGCAGGTTTTTTTCTGATGTTTGGCTGGAAAAGAGCAGATGTGTAAATGCTTTCTTTCTTTATAACTTCTTTCCTTCCTTCCTTTCTTCTCTTTTATGATCCTTCGACTAGAGACAGAGAGAAAACTCAGGGGGCTGTTTTATCTGAACCCACATGTACTTCAGGATTGTTGAGTTTTCCAGCTTTCAGTCTGGGATATAGGATGCAGAAAGAAAATCCAGAGAACTCACTGCTGTGTTAATCCTTGTGTGCTAATTTCCACTGCCAATCTGCCATCTTCTCTTTACCTTTCAGAGATTGCTTATGGTTGTTTTGTATGTAATATCCATGGTTTTTAGTTGTTCTCAGTCGGAGGAATGGGAGAAAGACATGTATACTCCATGTTCCCAGAAGCAGATATCCAGGTCTATCTTTTTATTCACTCGAAAAGTTTAGAAAATATCCTGGGGTGTTTTCAAGCAAAGTAATTATTAGGTGTAGAATCTGAGAATGTTTAAAATGCCCAGAAGCCATAGACAAAATTTGAAAATAATCCATTTTTCACAATCGCATCAAGAAAGTTACTGCTGTTAGAAAACTGGAACATCCAGCTTCCCCCTGGAAACAAAAGTTGTACCATCACTCCTTGCATGCGAGTCATCTGCACACTTGTTCACTGATTCCGAGACACCTCCTAGATACTGACTAGATTTTTTTGTCCTGGTTTTTGCAGAGACCCACTGTGTATTGAGACACTCCAATACTTTCTCTGGCTCATAGCACTGATGGCTATAATAAAACTATTTACACAAAGTTGTTTATGACTTCTAATATTACTCCTCTGTAATATTTGCATTTTGAAAGAGAGATACCACAAAAAGAGCAATCTTCAGCAAATGAGTGGACCTTATTCAATAATATCCTTTCCAACAGCAGTATGTCAAATTTTCTGAGAAGGCAGAGAAAAAATTTACTAGAATTCTTCAAATTGAAAGCAACTGGTAACCACTTTATGACTTTATGTTAAGACTAGCCCTGTATAGTGCTGTGTGTATTTCCTACAGAGGTGAAATATTGGTAAATATCTTTACTTTCTATATACATTCATGAGGACTTTCTACAGGAAAAGTGTATATGTAAGGGTGTAAGTATGCTATACTCTGCTTGATCAAAAAAACCTGGTTTACAGCATAAGAAGAGATTAGTCTTATAGGGGATCATATTGGCCAGGCTCTCCCAGTTCTAAAGAGTTGCTTCTCCCCATGGAAGCTCAGCACAGTCATTAAGAGTGTGGTTCTAGGTTCGGGGAGGCCTGGTCACTGCCTTTTACTGGAGGAATTGTCTCAATGACTTTCTGAACCCCAGTTTTCTCATCTGTAAAGTAGACATAATATTATCTATCTCGTATAAGATAATTCATGTAAAGTGCATTGCAAATGTAGGTCCAGACACATGGCACAGACTCAGTATGTGTTAGGCACATGTGTACTCATGTGTGCTCAATCACTTCAGTTGTGTCTGACCCTTTGTGACACAGGCTCCTCTGTCCATGGGATTCTCCAGGCAAGAATACTGGAGTGGGTTGCCATGCCCTCCTCCAGGGAATTTACTAACCCAGGGATTGAACTCATGTCTCCTGTGTCTCCTGCATTGCAGGCAGATTCTTTACTCACTGAACCACCTGGGAAGTGTTAGGTATTAGGAATTAAAACCTTCAAATTAATAAGGTAGCCTCCCTTTAACAGGCACACGTGTAGTTCTGGGGACCTGCATCAATGCTGTATTTTCTTCTTGAAAAATTCTCTGTAGAAATGGGAGGCTAGGAATCTTAGGCGATGTCAAAGAAGCTTGTGATCCCATGAGGACCAAGTCCGCCTGCCTGTGTATCATTACATCTTAACTTCTCTGTAGACTGGACTGGAATATACACACCCTGTATATCTTTGAAACCTCTGAAACTTCCACAGATAAAATGTCTTGCATCTCTCTTCTAATCACATTGTCATTGCTTCAGGCCATTTCAAAATGAGAGGTGTGTACTGAGCATGAATCAAAACACATTGTGGGTTGACTTCCCTGGTGTTCCAGTGGTTAGGAATCCACCTTGCAATGCAGCGGATACAAGTTTGACCCCTGGTCAGGGAACTAAGATCTCACATGCTGAGGAGCAACTAAGCCCACCCACTACAATACTGAGCTCTCATGTCATAACTAGAGAGTCTGTGCATTGCAACAAAAGATCCTGCATGACTCAAAGAAGATCTTGCATGCCTCAAATAAGACCTGATATAGTCAAAGTAAGCAAATAAATAAACAAACAAAATAAAGAGATTGCTACTACTATCTTAAAATACACACACACACAACCAAACCCACAACACATGGAGGGTGGGCAGTGGAAAAGATGCCTGGAGGGCAAGAATTTTCCTTGAGTTGGTTATCTTACAAACACGAGCCAGTTTGCTAAAATGCTAGTCATGTTTGTAAGTAAAGCAAGTTTATTGCTTTAGCTACACCCTATGATTACAGGAAAAGGTATGCCTACCTTTTAATGTCTCCATTGCCAAATCCTTGATAGCAGATAAACTTTGACATGGTCTCAGCAACCCGAGTTAATCCAGGCTTCAATGGCAATAACATGGCTGTTTCATTCAAATCTAGAACCGCGATAAAAACAAAACAGAATTGAGCATGTGCAGGGCTCTGTAAGGCCTAAGAGTGAAGGCTGACTTACTGCATCGCCTCTGGACTTCAGGTTAATAGTGAGGAGTGCAGTGAGACCCATTTGTGGGAAGCCCTCCAACCACACTTAACCTGGCCTGAGTCTCTCAGGATTCATTAGGTGCCCAGGAACTTCCTGGTGTGCATTTTGTGACCTCAGATAGCTGAGCCCAGCATAGCATATGCTATTTCAAAGACACTAAAGAGCTGTTAAGTTGAATTTTTATGTAGTTGAGTTAAACGGAAGAGAAACCAAGGTTTAAAAGCTCAGTTCCTCTGGAAGAAGGGGAAACAAAGGGAATCAGCACTTTGAGGGAACTTAGCATTTACCAAGAGGAAGGAGCAATATTTTGTTGGCAGGATAACGTTTCGGCAAAGAACAGAGACAGACAAGGCAAATGTACTTGTCACTGTCCCAAACCTGGACCACTTAGTGAGAGAATTAACATGACTCCAGCAAGGTGATTCTTTTAGCCTTTGACTATTCGGCATTCAGTCATGTCTGACTCTTTGTGACCCCTTGGACTATAGCCTGCCAGGCTCCTCTGTCCATGGAATTCTCCAGGTAAGAATACTGGAGTGGGTTGCCATTCCCTTCACCAGGGAATCTTTTCAACCCAGGGATCTAAGCCAGGTCTCCTGCATTGCAGGTAGATACTTTACTGTCCAAATCACATCTTTACCCTTTGAAGGGAGAAGCAAGATACAGGAGGCAGAGCTGCGGAAGGAGGAAATGAGCCTTCCTTGAGCACCTACTATATGGCCAACACCATTTACACAGATTCTCATTACATTTCTTCAGCACCTCTCAAGTCAAGATTTGAAGTGCTATGATATCCCATAGTACCCGCAGCCCTAAAAACATCAATGTCTACTAGAACAGTATGTTATTTTCTCAAAGAATATGCATTTTCATAGTAATCAAAGAGGTGAAGTAAAGGTGTGAGGCCACCAACTCTTAATGAGCAATGTCTCACCTATCTGTCTGCCTGTATATCTATCCATCTGTCATCTGTCTTTTCTTCTATCCACCCATCTATCTGTCATCTATTTATCTAGAGAGAAGCAGAGACAGAAGAGAGAGAGAACTCAAGGTGTTAGTGTCCTCAGTCAGTGGGGTTTAATGTCAATCCCTCACAATGGTGATCTTACCATCTTCCCCTGAGGATACCACCTGATGGAAAATGGTATGTGATGAAAAACAATTGTCATATATTGTACTAATTGGAAGTAGATGCTGATTATATGTACTTAACTTTATCTTCCTTTGTCATCCTGCCCACCTTTTTTCCTTTTCCTCGTCACATGCCCACAGTTATTTTTACAGAGTTTATGTGAGTATAGTCTAGCCTCCTTAGGCTATTCAAATGTCAAAAATATTGAGGCCTTGTTTTCCCTTTAGTCATCATGCAGATGCTATTATTGGGATGGCTGCCAGGTACTTTTGTGAGTGTGAACTGTATGAGCATCTAGCAGAAATTACATTTATGGCAGTGCATATCATTTTCAACTTTTTAGGCCATCAGCCTTAAAATGACTGAGTTGGTTATCTATATGTTGATAATCCTGGGGCTCAGAGGGAGCCCTCAGTTAAGGTTCCAGGCCTACCACTTCACAACATTCAGAAATACCCTCCTGGGATTTCCCTGGTGGTCCAGCGTTTAAGACTCCACCTTTCAATGCAGGGGGTTTGGGTTTGATCCCTGTTTGGGAGCTGAGATTCTGAAAGAGATGGGAATACCAGACCACCTGACCTGCCTCTTGAGAAACCTATATGCAGGTCAGGAAGCAACAGTTAGAACTGGACATGGAACAACAGACTGGTTCCAAATAGGAAAAAGAGTCACCATGCTTGTTTAACTTATATGCAGAGTACATCATGAGAAACGCCGGGCTGGAGGAAGCACAAGCTGGAATCAAGATTGCTGGGAGAAATATCAATCACCTCAGATATGCAGATGACACAACCCTTACGGCAGAAAGTGAAGAGGAACTCAAAAGCCTCTTGATGAAAGTGAAAGAGGAGAGTGAAAAAGTTGGCTTAAAGCTCAACATTCAGAAAACTAAGATCGTGGCATCTGGTCCCATCACTTCATGGGAAATAGATGGGGAAACACTGAAAACAGTGTCAGACTTAATTTCTTTCAGCTCCAAAATCACTGCAGATGGTGACTGCAGCCTTGAAATTAAAAGATGCTTACTCCTTGGAAGGAAAGTTATGACCAACCTAGATAGCATATTAAAAAGCAGAGACATTACCTTGCCAACAAAGGTCCATCTAGTCAAAGCTATGGTTTTTCCAGTGGTCACGTATGGATATGAGAGATGGACTGTGAAGAAAGCTGAGCACTGAAGAATTGATGCTTTTGAACTGTGGTGTTGGAGAAGACTCTTGAGAGTCAAGTCCAATCTAAAGGAGATCAGTCCTGGGTGTTCTTTGGGAGGAATGATGCTGAAGCTAAAACTCCAGTACTTTGGCCACCTCATGCGAAGAGTTGACTCATTGGAAAAGACTCTGATGCTGGGAGGGATTGGGGGCAGGAGGAGAAGGGGACAACAGAGGATGAGATAGCTGGATGGCATCACCGACTCAATGGATGTGAGTTTGAGTGAACTCCAGGAGTTGGTGATGGACAGGGAGGCCTGGTATGCTGTGATTCATGGGGTTGCAAAGAGTCAGACACGGCTGAGTGACTGAACTGAACTGAACTTAGAGGCATATTTGGCCCTACAGTTTAGACCATTTCCTGCCTTGTTTTACTCTTGAACCAATAGAGACATGGAAGCCTTTTCATATGCTTATGAAGTCACCTGACTCATTCACCTTTTTGTAGGTATAACATTAACCTTTCCTAATAATCCCCGGTCTTCCTCTTCCGCAAGTTCTCTGGTTTATCACCTTCTCTACCTAAAATGTATGGGCTTCTCTGGTTGCTCAGTTGGTAAAGAAACTGCCTGAAATGTAGAAGACCTGGGTTCGATCCTTGGATTGGGAAGATGCCCTGGAGAAAGAAATGGCAACCCACTCGAGTATTCTTGCCTAGAGAATCCATGGACAGAGGAGCCTGGCAGGCTACAATCCATGGGGTCTCAAAGAGTCGGACATGATGAGCAACTAATACTTTCTACTTAAAATGTAGCTTTTAACCCTGAATATGTTCCTTTGATGTGGCCTGACCAATGACTTTAGTATTTTTATTTTCTGCATCTGTCTGCCATTCTGCTACCTACTGAGCTCAGTTCAGTTCAGTTGCTCAGTCATGTCTGACTCTTTGTGACCCCATGAATCGCAGCATCCCAGGCCTCCCTGTCCATCACCAACCCCCAGAGTTCACTCAGACTCACATCCATCGAGTCAGTGATGCCATCCAGCCATCTCATCCTCTGTCATCCCCTTCTCCTCCAGCCCCCAACCCCTCCCAGCATCTGAGTCTTTTCCAATGAGTCAACTCTTTGCCTGAGGTGGCCAAAGTACTGGAGTTTCAGCTTTAGCATCATTCCTTCCAAAGAAATCCCAGGGCTCAGAATGGACTGGTTGGATTTCCTTGCAGTCCAAGGGACTCTCAAGAGTCTTCTCTAACACCACGGTTCAAAAGCATCAATTCTTCAGTGCTCAGCTTTCTTCACAGTCCAACTCTCACATCCATACGTGACCACTGGAAAAACCATAGCCTTGACTAGATGGACCTTTGTTGGGAAAGTAATGTCTCTGCTTTTCAATATGCTATCTAGGTTGGTCATAACCTTTCTTCCAAGGAATAAGCGTCTTTTAATTTCATGGCTGCAATCACCATCTGCAGTGATTTCTGGAGCCCAAAAATATAAAGTCTGCCACTGTTTCCCCATCTATTTCCCACGAGGTGAATTTCCCATGAAGTGATGGGACCAGATGCTATGATCTTCGTTTTCTGAATGTTTAGCTTTAAGCCAACTTTTTCACTCTCCTCTTTCACTTTCATCAAGAGGCTTTTTAGTTCCTCTTCACTTTCTGAGCTCAAGGAACCCAAAAATACAGCTGGAGGTTATCTCAGCCACATGTACTTTCATCTTTGTGTGATCATGCTTCTGTCCTGAACTCCTTCTTCATCGTCCTACTATGATAAGCTAGTTAAGAGGAAACTTGAGCATGTCCTTTCCTTCTCACTCTCAAAAACAGGTCCAAGGGGTTTCACACTGAGCCATCCAGCATTCTCTCCTGGGTCTCAAACCTCTTCTCTACCTAAAGTCAACAACACTTTCTAATAAAAAAGAATCCCCCAACTCCAAATGTGCATTTCTACACAAGAACCTTCCCTGGTGGCTCAGATGGTAAAGAATCCACCTGCCATGCAGGAGACCAGGGATTGATCCTGGGACGGGGAAGATCCCCTGGAAAAGGAAATAGCAACCCATTCCAGTATTCTTGCCTGGAGAATTCCATGGACAGAAGAGCCTGGTGGACTATAATCCATGGGATCACAAAGCGTCAGACCTGACTGAGCAACTAACACTTTCACTTTTCACATATCACCACCCCTGGGAGAAATGAAACTATGACAAAAGTATTGATCATCTCTTTATTCGTTTTGACAAGATAGCCATCATCTTTCCTTAATCCCACCATATTTTATGCTGTCTTGACCCAAGAACTGGGGCAGAGAAAAGAAAATGAGAGATTGCTTTAATTGTTCCAATATTTTTAGTATTTCTTCTTTATTTCTCGTTCCATTGAGCCATATGATGCTTTCTACCCCTAGAGTGTGATATACATAGTAGAATGGGGATCATCTCTGGCATTTATTTGGTGATTTAATGCCTATTAACATAACCTAAGACTGCATTGGTTTCTTCTGAAACTCTGCACCTGAGACAGTGTAGGTTCTTATTGAACTTCTGCTCACGAAATATGCCCCTTTCTATGCTTGTGCAATTACCATTTGAAGCACACATTAAGGATTCATTTATCCTTTTACTTAATACAGCTTGCTAATAATTAAAGTCTTGGATTTGACTCTGTCCACAGTTTGGATTTAATTGGTAAACAAAGTTTTTTATTTGACACAAGTTGTTGAGAAGCATTTATGAAAAAAAAAAAATCCCTCCAGCCCATTTTACTCTATTTGTTTATACTTTGTTAGTAATGACTAATGTTATTGCTTTGGATCAGATTGTATACAGTATAACTACTTTATTGAAGTTATGTTTTCTTTGTGAGTACAATGCAGTTTTTATAAGTTTTAAGCCAGTGTTTTGTTTTGTTTTGTTTTGTTTTTTTAGAAAAAGAGGTACAGACCTTCCTCAACTTAGATGGGGTGTTGTTTAGTCACTAAGTCATGTCTGACTTTTTTACAACCTCATGGACTGTAGCCTGCCAGGCTCCTCTGTCCATGGAATTTCCCAGGCAAGAATACTGGAATAGATTGCCATTTCCTTCTCCAGGGGATCTTCCTGACCCAGGGATAGAACCTGCATCTCCTGCATTGCAAGCAGGTTCTTTACTGCAGAGCCACCAGGGAAGCCCCTTAGATGGGGTTATGTCCTGATAAATCCATCGTAAGTTGAAAATATCATAAGTTGAAAATGTATTCAATACATTTACCTTATGGAACATCAGTGCTTAGCCTAGCCTACCTTAAATATGCTCAGAACACTTATATTAGGCTACAATTGGGCAGAATCATCTGACACAAAGCATATTTTATAATAAAGTGTTGATTATCTCCTGTAATTTATTGAACACTGTACTAACATGAAAAACAGAATACGTTATGGGTACAGAATGGCTCTGAGTACATTAGTTACTTACCCTAGTGAAACCTTAGTTGACTGGGAGCTGTGGCTCTCTGCCCAGCATCAGGAGAAAGGATCATATTGCATATTGCAAACCTGGAGAAGAAATAAAAATTCAAATTATAATTCCTACTGAAAGCATATTGCTTTTAAACAATGGTAGTTGAAAAATCATTAAGTTAAACCACCATAAGTTGGGGACCATGTGAGCTTTATTTTGGCCACAGAGTTTGATATATCAGTTCAGTTCAGTTGCTCAGTCGTGTCCGACTCTTTGCGACCCCATGAACCACAGCACACCAGGCCTCCCTGTCCATCTCCAACTCCCAGAGTCTACCCAAACCCATGTCCATCGACTCGGTGATGCCATCCAACCATCTCATCCTCTATCGTCCCCTTCTCCTCCTGCCCTCAATCTTTCCCAGTATCATGGTCTTTTCAAATGAGTCAGCTCTTCGCATCAGGTGGCCAAAGTATTGGAGTTTCAGCTTCAACATCAGTCCTTCCAATGAACACTCAGGACTAATCTCCTTTAGGATGGACTGGTTGGATCTGCTTGCAGTCCAAGGGACTCTCAAGAGTCTTCTCCAACAACACAGTTCAAAAGCATCAATTCTTCTGTGCTCAGCTTTCTTTATAGTCCAACTCTCACATCCATATATGACTACTGGAAAAACCATAGCCTTTACTAGATAGACCTTTGTTGTCAAAGTAATGTATCTGCTTTTTAATATGCAGTCTAGGCTGGTCATAACTTTCCTTCCAAGGAGTAAGTGTATTTTAATTTCATGGTTGCAATCACCATCTGCAGCAATCTTGGAACCCAGAAAAATAAAGTCTGCCACTGTTTCCACTGTTTCCCCGTCTATTTGCCATGAAGTGATGGGACCAGATGCCATGATCTTCGTTTTCTGAATGTTGAGCTTTAAACCAACTTTTTCACTCTCCTCTTTCACTTTCATCCAGAGTTCTTTAGTTCTTTTTCATTTTCTGCCATAAGGGTGGTGTCATCTGCATATCTGAGGTTATTGATATTTCTCCCGGCAATCTTGATTCCAACTTGTGCTTCTTCCAGCCCAGCATTTCTCATGATGTACTCTGCATATAAGTTAAATAAGCAGAGTGACAATATATAGCCTTGATGTACTCCTTCTCCTATTTGGAACCAGTCTGTTGTTTCATGTCCAGTTCTAACTGTTGCTTCCTGACCTGCATACAGGTTTCTCAAGAGGCAGGTCAGGTGGTCTGGTATTCCCGTCTCTTTCAGAATTTTCCACAGTTTATTGTGATCCACACAGTCAAAGGCTTTGGTCAATAAAGCAGAAATAGATGTTTTTCTGGAACTCTCTTGCTTTTTCCATGATCCAGTGGATGTTGGTGGTTTGATCTCTGGTTCCTCTGCCTTTTCTAAAACCAGCTGGAACATCTGGAAGTTCATGGTTCACGTATTGCTGAAGCCTGGCTTGGAGAATTTTAAGCATTACTTTACTAGTTTGATATATATCTACTTTCTAATCCTTTTGAGTAAGTTCATATAGATCATTTTTATCTTTGGTGTTTTATTTATTTATTGTTCACTTACTTAAACTGTCAAAAACTGAGTGGTAAGTTCTGTTATTACAGTAAAATCATATTTCTATTGATTGGAATTTCCTATAATTTTTTATTTATATATTTGATTCTTAACTATTAAACTCATAGAGTTTTGTGACTAGCATATATTTCATATAATTGTTCCTTTATTGGTAAAATGTGCTACTTTGTCCTCTTAATGTTTTTTTTTTTGCCTTGAATTCTAATTTTTCTTACAGCAGTATTGCAGGCATTATTTGTTTGTTATTTGCCCTTAACTGATGCTTTTTGCCTTAAATAGATAGCACTTTTGATGACTATCTCCTATAAATTTGAATTTAGATTTTTTACTCACTTTGAGATTATTTTTTAATAAGAAGCTTAAACAATTAACATTTTTTTTGTCATAACTGAAGTATATTTGTTTTATTTCTGCCACACTTTTAGGTTATCTGTTTTATATGGGTCTTATTTTCTTTTTTCTTTTGCAAAGATTTGTAGATTTGACTCATAAAAAATGTCCCACTACAGATGTCAAAAATCAAAACATGTTAAGTCAAAATAAAACATATGTGATCAACTAAGAAAAATATTTACAATAGATCATACTGCTCAAAGATTTATACCTTCATCTTTTAGGAGCTTTTACACATCATTTGAAATTATAATGAAGATCAACTGAATTATGAGACAAGTTTATGAACAGACAATTCTTTAAAAAGGAAAATTAAATGATCAATAAGTATATGAAAAGTGCTCAAACTTCCAACCCAGCAAGGGAATATAAATTAAAGTAATAATTTGATAGCATTTTATATCCTAATACCCAGAGTATGTATATTTGAATAAAATGGGTAGTTTAATAAGCAAAATTGAATCATTAAGGGAGAATACTGAAATACATATCAAAAGCCACAAAAATGTACATTCTGTTTATCCCAGCAAATCTACAAATGTGTCACAGAAAATGAAGTTATTTTAAAAATAATAAGAAATATGCACAAGGGCTGCTGCTGCTGCTGCTAAGTTACTTCAGTCGTGTCCGACTCTGTGTGACCCCATAGACGGCAGCCCACCAGGCTTCCCCGAAGTCCCTGGGATTCTCCAGGCAAGAACACTGGAGTGGGGTGCCATTTCCTTCTCCAATGCAGGAAAGTGAAAAGTGAAAGTGAAGTGGCTCAGTCGTGTCCGACTCTTCGAGACCCCATGGCTGCAGCCTATCAGGCTCCTCTGTCCATGGGATTTTCCAGGCAAGAGTACTGGAGTGGGGTGCCATCGCCTTCTCCGTGCACAAGGGCTATCTACAATTATATTCATCACTGATATTTAAAATAATAAAGTATTAAAAAACAAGATTAAAGTTCCAGTTAAGAACTGATTAAATAAAATACAACAAATTTATAAGATGCAATATGAGGCAGCTACTAGAAATCATATTTTAGAAGAATGTTTAATAAAATTTTTCATGTGAACATTCAGTTATACAAACTTGTGTATAACGCATGACCAGTTTGTGGTTGTACACATATATGCACACTTGAATTTGGAGACTGAAAAAATAAAGAGAATGGAAGGATATAAAATTAATGGTAATATTGGGATTTGGGATGATTTTCATTTTTTCCTTATAATGTTTATAACTCTCAAAATCTCAAGAATGAACATGTATTATTTGCAGTCATTAAAAAAAT
Organism: Bos taurus; assembly: GCF_002263795.3. Classification (NCBI taxonomy): domain Eukaryota; kingdom Metazoa; phylum Chordata; class Mammalia; order Artiodactyla; family Bovidae; genus Bos; species Bos taurus. The sequence goes on along the minus strand of NC_037336.1, from coordinate 21,695,750 downwards.
ACATTTCTAAAAATGGAGCAAAGTACTAGATATTTACTAAAAGACTAATATATAATAATCTTCAGTAAGGCATTTGAATAGTCATGAGTCCCCCTAGCTGTACAAACCCTGTTGTCTTCATGCCCATAGGACAGTTTTACAGACTATGTAAAATTCCTCACAGGATCCAACTACATTTTGATTACCAGAAAATAATTGAGGCTATTTTAGTACAAATTCCTCTTAGTAAGTCTTGGGCTGGTTGTCAGTATTCACAACTTTATTTAAAATAATAACAATCTATTTTTAATATATAGGAGTCTCTATCATAATAAAAGCTATCATTCATTGACCTCTACTATATATTTTACGTACATCATTTCACAGAAGTCTCACAAGCATCTTAAAAACGAAGTGTTATCATCACAATCTTATTGCTGAGAAAACCGAGGTTCAGCATAATTGGGAAGTGACCCAAGATTTCAGAGTTGGTGTTTTAGGGATAAGACTTGGGTCTATCTTCCATCCTTCAGGCTTTCATTCTTTCCAGTATCCATTTAATCACCCAGTGATTGTTTTGAATTTTTGTTTTTATATTGTGACTTTTAGATAGAATTGAAATATCTTGAGGGTTTATGAAATGAACTTCTCATTAAATGGGATCTTTCCTAAGATTGTGCTGAAGAAATCCTCTAGGTCCTCACTGGGCAGGGCCTCTTGGGGATGTGTGGCTGGTGTAGATTCCCAAATAGTCCTGTGGTCACCACAGGCAAGAGCCTTTATGGCAATAGAAGGGGTCCGATTAGTGGGATATCAGGTGGGGTCCTTGTCAAAGCATTGGGAGTTGCGCCAAATGGGTTTTGTTTCTCCTCCATCCCAAGATTTCTCTTCCTGGTCATATGACTAGTGGTCTAACCATTCTAGTCCTCATCCCATATGCTCAGTCGCTTCAGTCGTGTCCAATTTTTTTCAACCCTTTGGACTGGAGCCCACCAGGCTCCTCTGTCTGTGGGATTCTCCAGGCAAGAATACTGGAGTGGTGGCCATGCCTTCCTCCAGGGGATCTTCCCAACCCAGGGATCAAACCCACGTCTCCTGTGTCTCCTGAGTTGGCAGGCAGATTTTTTACTCACTGAACCACCTGGGAAGCCTCGTCTCACCCTATGCTGCTACTGCTGCTGCTAAGTCGCTTCAGTTGTGTCCGACTCTGTGCGATTCCATAGACGGCAGCCCACCAGGCTCCCCTGTCCCTGGGATTCTCCAGGCAAGAACACTGGAGTGGGTTGCCATTTCCTTCTCCAATGCATGAAAGTGAAAAATGAAAGTGAAGTCGCTCAGTCGTGTCTGACTCTTCGCAACCCCATGGACTGCAGCCTATCAGGCTCCTCCATCCATGGGATTTTCCAGGCAAGAGTACTGGAGTGGGGTGCCATTGCCTTCTCACCCTATACTTCCTTGCATTAGATTAAGTCTTCAGTCGTCTGGCTGCCGCTTGGATAATAACTTTGAGGAGCAGGGTATCCAGGCATAGTGACAAAAAGTAAAAATAAGAGAGAGCTACCACCAGGCAGATCTGCATCCTATCTCTACCAGTTATTCCATATCTGATCTTGGCAAAATTGATAACTTCTCTAGCCCTGTTTTTTTTTTTTGGATACAATTGTAATGGTACTGGCCTCAAAGAATGTTGTGAAGATTCAATGAGATAACATGTATGGCAAGTGTGGTGTATGAGCATTCACTCCACTCTCTTCCTGCTGTTCTTGTTAACCAGACCACCCCTGGCGCTAGTGTACTGGCCTTGACTCTAGACACTGTGCCTGTTCCATATTCAATCTTATGGAAATACAGCCCTTTCAAAGAGCCCGTGCCAATGTGCTCAAGTTTAAAGTGCGTGCGTGCTAAGTTGCTTCAGTCGTGTCTGACTCTTTGTGACCCTGTAGACTGTAGTTAGCCAGGCTCCTGCCATGATTCTCCATGGGTTCTCCAGGCAAGAACACTGGAGTGGGTTGCCATGCCCTCCTTCAGGGGATTTCCTGACCCAGGGATCAAACCCCCATCTCTTATGTCTTCTGCATTGGCAGGCAGGCTCATTACCACTAGCACCACCTTGGGAGCCGTTTCAAATAACCTGTGCCAAAGTCCTCAAGTTTAAAGTAGCCAGTGATATACTACACAGACTGAATATTGAGTCTTCAAACACACACACACATACACACAAATACACACACAATACTGATAGCCTCTGAGAGGGTCAAGCAGTGAGTCATTCCTTAATAAGTTAAAAGCACATATTATTGCTTGTCACTAAGAAACAAAAACTGTAGGATGCAAATACCAGACTAGGATATTTTGATTAGTGTTGGGAGGGAGGCCCAGCTTCTAATTCATATATTATTTTTTCCTACAAATATTCACTGAGCCCTCACTCAGGGGTAAGTACCCTAGAGAAACAGGGAAAGGAGATGCTCTGTGTCCTTCAGGAGTTGACCACTGAGTGGGGAGTCAGGTGAGGCAGGCACTCAGGTGGTTGTAACACAGAGCCCTCTGTGGTCTGCAGGAGAAGGCAAGGCTGGAGGAGCCAAGCATCTGCAAGGCATCAAGGAGTCTCCAGAGAAAGAGGGTGGAGGTGGTAAAGACCATGGCTGCCAACTTCACAGTTTTGTCTCTGACTGGCTTTATTATTCACATTTACAAAGCTGAGCCTAACAGTCTGGATACAAACTCAACTAAGCTCTTCTGCTGCAGGCCAGGACTGCTAACAGTCTTCAAGGGCTCCAGGGAGGACTCAGAAATACAGTGGGACCTTAAAACAGAGACCTATCAGGGTGAGGCTGCCCAGTACAGTTAATGGCACACATACCTGAAGGCCATGCTGATCATTCACCCGTGGACTTCTGGCAAATTATTTGTTATTTATGTCTTTGAGCTTTGTTTTCCTCCTATTTTGCATGGGAATAATAATCTGTGGGTTTCCCTGGTAGCTCAGAGGTAAAGAATCTGCCTGCCAGTGCAGGAGACACAGGTTCGATCCCTGGGACTGGAAGATCCCCTGGAGAAGGAAATGGCAACCCACTCAAGTATTCTTGCCTGGGACTTCCCATGGACAGAGGAGCTGGGTGGGCTACAGTCCATGGGATCACAAAGGGTTGGACAAGACTTAGCGACTAAACAGCAAGAACAGCAAATAAGCTCTATTTTAAAGTTTTTTTGTGTGAAGATTAAGTGAGATAGTTTTTGAGAGTGTTCTTAATTCATATTAAGCCTTCCACAACTGATCGTTTTCCCCTTGCTTTTCCAGCCACCATCATATGGCCTGCCTTAACCTGGGTGAAAGTTCCACAGGATTCACTGTGGTTAATGGCCATTAGTCGCCTTCATTCCTAGAAACCACAGAGTAGACCAGGATGTGGCTATGAACCACATGCAGCCATTGACAAGCTTGGGTTAATAACTGAGTGTCATGATATTTTAGAATTTAAAAAATTTTTTTAGAATTTTTAGATACTTTAGAATTTAAAACTTTTTAAAAAAATTCAGTGCAAATAGAAGCCTACATTGTTTTAAATTGTTCTCCCTTTTGTTGAAAAGTATCCCTCTTATATATAATTACTTTTTCTGAAAGTTTTCAAAGAACAATTTTACATGTACTTTATTCCATCTACCAATGATAATAAAGTGTTTTAATAATTAAAACCATAAATTTTAATCTTCAAGGGACTAAACAAAAGATTATTTTTTTTAAGGAACAAGAGGTGAGATTTCCCAGGTTGCCCAAATCAGAGAACTAAATTTTTTTTAAAATAGAAAATGGCATTTCCATATTCTTTCTCAGATTGAATGGTTTAGATGCCAAAAAAGTTTATCTGTTTTCTAAAAACAGTTTTTTTAGTTATATTGTTCAGAGTATGTTATGTCTACTTGTAAAAAAAAACTAATGACTTAAGGGAGGCTTTATCAGTAGATTAGAGTATTTCATTACTTTCAAGATCTCTTTCCTTTTCAAATTATAGTGCCTGAAAGGAGATAAAATTTGGTTTCAAGTTATTGTACTAAAGATTACTTTTTGCCTTGTAATTTTAGCTCTTGGGATTTAGGGATTCCTGAATATGCTATAGTTCGAAGTGGTCATTACATTTCTAGATTTAAAAGGTTTATCTAGTGTTGAATAGGGGGGGTTGTGATTGGGTGAAGTTATTGAAACCAAGCAGGACCCTGCATGGTTTTCCCAGGACCAGACTCCCCCATGTTCCCTGTCTTTTGTTTGTAGAAAAGCTTTATCCTCCTAGGGCTTCCCTAAGTTCCAAAGAGCAAACTTAATCAGAGAAGTGAGAAAATGTAGAAACAAAGGAAAGCAGTCAGGCAAGACAAAGGAATAATAGTTTAGCCATAGACAAAGTCAAGTCCCTTTAATTTTTCCTAAAGGCCAATAGATAATATCCTGAGCCATATCCTTGAGTTGTTGTACAGATACCTAGGCCTTCCCTGGTGGCTCAGACAGTAAAGCATCTGCCTGCTATGCAGGAGACCTGGGTTTGATCCCTGGGTTGGGAAGATCCCCTGGAGAAGAAAATGGCAACCCACTCCAGTACTCTTGCCTGGAAAATCACATGCATGAAGGAGCCTGGTAGGCTACAGTCCATGTGGTCGCAAAGAGTCAAACTGGACTGAGCGATTTCACTTTCACTTTCACTTTCAAACTCCCATGAGGTAGAAGAAGTAAACTGCAAGCTGACCAACAGACCCAGACTGGTTGGAACCAGAGGCTGATGATTGGGATTCTGACACATCACTTTGTTACTTCACCATCAACCAGATCAGTGTACAAGCTGATCACATATCCATGACCCTTTCCCTCACACTCTTTAAAAACCCTCTGAAATTGTTCAGGAGTTTGGGTCATTTGAGCTTGCTTGGCCCTAAAATAAACTGTACTTTCCTTCACCACAATCAGCATTTTCCCAATTAGTGCTGTGGTAAAGAATCCACCTGCCAATGCAGGAGATGCAAAGAGACATAGGTTTGACCCCTGGATCAGGAAGATACACTGGAGTAGGAAATGGTAACCTGCCTAAGTATTTCTGCCTAGAAAATTCCATAGCGGGGAGCATAGCAGACTACAGTCCATGGGATTGTAAAGAGTCGGACACAAATGAGCAACTGCACACATATACAACCTCGTGTCAGTAGACTGACTTTGCTTGGGAGAGCAGACCCAAATCTGGTTTGGTAACGTTATCACAACATCATTCTGTTGGGCTCTACTTCCTTGGATACTAGCTTTTCCGCCTGAGGGACAGACTTTGATGGGCATTTCTGGGTTAATGCAGGGACTAGGAAAAGCACCATCAGATCACTAGAGTTAATATGAAGTAGTCAAGTGTATATCACAAAATCAAATTGTGATATTAAGCTAAAACATTCTGTCATTCTGTTGGTAAATGGAGTAACTCAGTTTCCCCTGGTTAGCTGTTGTTGTTCAGTCATTTAGTCTTGTCCAACTCTGTGCACTGAAGTACTCCAGGCTCCTCAGCACTCCAGGCTCCAGTCCCCTACTGTCTCCCAGAATTTGCTCAAATTCAAGTCCATTGAGTAGATGGTGTTATCTAGCTGTCTTATCCTATGTTGCCTCCTTCTCCTCCTGCCCGCAATCTTTTCCAGCATCAGGGTCTTTGCCAGTGACTCGGCTCTTCACATCAGGTGGCCAAAGTATTGGAGCTTCAGCTTCAGCATCAGTTCTCCCAATGAATATTGAGGACTGATTTCCTTTAGAATTGCCTGGTTTGATCTCCCTTGGTCAGACTACAAGACATTACAGACCTTTGTATTTCCTATGTCATTTCCTTCTGCTGCTGCTGCTAAGTTGCTTCAGTCGTGTCCGACTCTGTGCGACCCCATAGACGGCAGCCCATCAGGCTCCCCCGTCCCTGGGATTCTCAAAGCAAGAACACTGGAGTGGGTTGCCATTGCCTTCTCCACATTTTCTTCTATCTAGATTCAAATTGCAGGGCTGGTGTGGATCTGCAAAAACCCTCCTAGGTAAAAGTAGTCTGTGTTTCTATTTTCAGAGAACAGCAAAGTTGTAGAATGCTGGTTTTCCTAAAGGTGGTTTGGAAGGTAGGATGCTGATGGTCCTAATGATGATGCATTTATTCTGTTTCCATCTGCCTTGGCAAAAAAATTGCCTTAAGTTTAAAATAGCAGTCTGAGTTTATAGAAGGTGATTTTAGTCTCTAAATTCAAAACATGTCATGGAATAAACATGTTGCATAATGGCTTGGAAGGCTTCAGTGGTCACAGTAGTACTTAGCAAGTAGTTGTAAACTGGCCTCTGCTGGTTACCAGTCATTGGAATTTGGAGGGCTAGGCCAGGACATTTGGTCCTGGAAGAGCAAAATCAAAAAACATCTCCCCTGATTTAATAGCCCAGAGTGCTGAACAGCGCCTGCTTCCTTCTATTATTACAGTGTGGAACTACCTTCTTTCAACACGTCTGCTGAGCTGTAACCTCTCTGATAAAATACATTTCCCAGAGTTTCCTGCAGACTTCATATGGTAGTTTCTGCCTGCCGCTGCCAAGTTGCTTCAGTTGTGTCCGACTCTGTGCGACCCCATGGACGGCAGCCTACCAGGCTTCTCCATCCATGGGATTCTCCAGGCAAGAACACTGGAGTGGATTGCCATTTCCTTCTTCACATATGGTAGTTACCCCACCCTTTTTATTTATTATTTTTTTTAATGGCCTGAGATTCTTAGCTGCTGGGGGAAATGTTAGAAGACAAGGTCAACGTGAGTTTCCAATATATCAATAAAGTCTCGTTCTAAATGAGAAAATGAGTTTGGGACATCCAAGCTATTTGCCGGTTCTAGTTCCATTTCTCTTCTCTTGCTTTTACTGAAATAGAACTCCTGATTGAGGGGCTGGCTGGAAATAGAGACAGGAGACTCCATAAACAGTGTCTCAGTCTGTTCAGACTGTTATAACGAAGTCCCATAGACTGGTTGGCTTATAAACAACAGAAATTTATTTCTCTCTGTTCTAGAGGCTGAAGTCTGAGATCAGAGTGCCCCCCGGACAGGACCTGGCAACGGCCCTATTCCAAGATGCAGACTGCTAACTCCTCGTCGCCTCCCGTGGTAGAAAGAGAGCCAGCCAGTTCTCTGACCTTTTCTTGTAAGGACACCAGTCCCATTCATGAGGACTCCACTCTCACGGCTCAGTCACCTCCCCAAAGCATCACTTCTAAAACCATCACATTGGTGATGAGATTTCAACAAAAGAATCTGAGGTGGGGGGTGGGGGGTGGGGAGAACATTCAATCCAAAACAAGCAGCTTTCTGCTCTTTGTGCCTTAGGATGTTTGAAGAATGGGGATGGAACACAGTACCTTCAAAGTGTTCATGTGTATTTTTATCAAAAAACTAAGAGGAGAAGGAAATGACAACCCATTCCAGTATTCTTCCCTGGAGAATTCTATGGATGGAGGAGCCTGGCAGATTGCAGTCCTTGGGGTTGCAAAGAGTCAGAGACAACTGAGCAACTAACACACATACATGACAAATGTGTTTCAATTACTGAAAACGTGTGAAACACTACCTGTGTGTATTTCTTAAATGCCGGCTCTATGCAAGGCAGACATGATGTTTGCCCTCATGGAGCTTTGGTTTCAGTGGCATCTTCACTGTAAATAAAAGGACAGTTGCCTTTTCAATTATTCCTTCTGTGAAGCTTGGTAGTGGAGGCCAAACTCACAGGACTAAAACATATCAGACTATATCAGTACATTAGTATCAGAATGGAGAAACACTGAGAAAATAAGAATAATAAGAGGAGGTATGAGTGGAGGAGACAAAAAGAGTAACAGAATGTGTGCTTAGTGAGTAGAGGTGGTGGTGGGGAGGGAGGCACCTGTGACCACGCTGGGAACTGCTCAGTGGTCTAGACCACCCAGCCCTCAAGTACATGCTGCCCGTTTTCGTAACACTTTGCACTGCTTGAAAGGGAAGATCCTGTGGCCACAGAAACAGTCTGGGAACTGATATTATCAGTTTGGGCCAGTTATCCAGATCAGACCCGGTTGAGTTGCTGAGAGAAAGCGGCAGGATTTCTGACTGCCAGGCTAGACTATATTTTCCCCCTTTTATGGCTCATTATAAAAATATTTGTGCTGACCTGTAAGCTGATCAGTGCCAACTGGAGTCAGCCCACTTGAGAGGAAAATTATTTATGATTACAATTTGGCTGCAAGGCTCCTTGAGTATTTCTGCCTCCCTGAGTTGAGAATTGAAATTATCAAGACCCCAAACTACATTTTCTCAGTTCTGTGGGAAGGCTATCTAGTAGCTTCCTTGGATCACAATAGTTAGTCGTCCTTAGGAAACACCCAAAGAGCTGTTGTGTAGCTTTCCCTTAATCATACACTGTCTTTGCCACCTCATTCATCCTCCTGTTAAACTCACTTCTCAACAAAATTTCCCTTTTCTTTAAAAGCCTCTCCTGGTCTGTCTGGGTTATGTATTGACCTATTTATTTTGTGTGTGGGTGGTTTCTGTGACTCCTCCTGGCTGAAAAATGTCATGACTGAATCTACATTGTCAGCTTTGAGCATCATGGAAATCCTCACCCCAATGCCTGTGCACCTGCTTCACTTCCAAAGTCCTCCTGAGCTTGCTTATCTGTGGCTGTTGAATTCAGTAGCTTGAGTCATGATAATGAGGCCAAGATTGTGGTTTTGATGCATGAAAGTGAAACGTGAAAGTGTTAGTCCCTCAGCCCTGTTTGACTCTTTGCAACCCCATGGACTGTAGCCTGCCAGGCTCCTCTGTCCATGGGGAAAGAATGCTGGAATGGGTTGCCATGCACCTCTTCCAGGGGCTCTTCCTGACCCAGGGATTGAACCCATGTCTCCTGTGGCTCCTGCATTGCAGATGGATTCTTTATCACTGAGCCACTGGGGAAGCCCATACTCCATTTATAGTTATTATAAATATTGGCTATATTCTCTGTGTTGCATAATGGATCCTTGTAGTTTATCTTCTACATAGTAGTTTGAATCTTTTAATCCCCTACCCCTATCCTTGCCTTTCCTTCTTTCCCTCTCCTTACTGGTAACCACTAGTTTGTTCTCTGTACCTGTAAGTTTGTTTCATTTTTGTTACATTCACTGGTTTTTATTTTTAGATTCCACATATAAGTGATATCACATGGTATTTGTCTTTCTGTCTGACTTGTTTACTTAGCAGTAATGCCCTCCAATGGTACCCCACTCCAGAACTCTTGCCTGGAAAATCCCATGGATGGAGGAGCCTGGTGGGCTGCAGTCCATGGGGTCGTGAAGAGTTGGACAGGCCTGAGAAACTTCACTTTAACTTTTCATTTTCAAGCATTAGAGAAGGAAATGGCAACCCACTCCAGTGTTCTTGCCTGGAGAATCCCAGGGACGGGGGAGCCTGGTGGGCTGCCGTCTATGGAGTCGCACAGAGTCGGACACGACTGAAGCAACTTAGCAGCAGCAGCAATGCCCTCCATGGCCGTCCATGTTATTGCAAATGGCAACATTTTATTCTTTTTAATGGCAGAATAGTATTCCATTGTAATACTAAGTTTCTTAATGGTGTTATCTTCCTCATAATTCTTTGCAGATGTCAACATCAGTAATAATCTGTTTCAGAAGCATATGAGTAATCAAGTTGGAAACTATCTTAAAGATTTTAACCATGGAGTACAGATTGGCAGTCCAAGTATAGATTTAGCTCTCAGGCTTGTTTTATTTGACCTTCATCATGTTATAAAAATATATAAATTCAAATGTCTTCAGGCACATTCTGTAGTCCATATATATGGAATCTAGAAAGATGGTACTGATGAATCTACTCACATACAGCAATGGAGATACAGACACAGGGAACGGACTTACGGACAAGGACAGGGGAGAGGAAGAAGAGGGTGAGATGAATGGAGAGAGTAGCATGGAAGCATATACGCTACCATAAGTAAAATAGATGGCCAATGGAAATTTGCTGTATGACTCAGGGAACTCAAACCAGGGCATAAATATGTGGTGAATGCATTCACAACTTTTTAAAGTGAGAACTTGACAAGTCTGGGCTAATCCCAGAAAGCAGACTAAGCAAAATTACGATGCTGCCAGTACACGGGGTGGAGTTTCCATAAGAGTCAGGACACCGCTGCTCTGTTTCCTGGTTCTTCAGCCATGGAAAAAACCAGCTGCAGTTTGCTTCATAAACCATTGTATAAATGACGCTATGTGCTCAAGGGTGATCGAGTCCAAAGAACTTTGCATAAATGTCTTCTCTGGTCGGGGAGAAACCAGTTGTTTAGCTCACATCATTGGTCGATTTTGGATCTTGTGGCCAGTTACCCCATTGAAAGAAACAAAGCAAAAGTGAACCTTCTGTCTTTTTGAGGGTTGGGGGAAAGAACTTCAAAACTGGTGAAAAAGATACAAAGAACTCAATAATGGAAACATAAGAAAATACACCTACCTAAATGAAAGTGAAAGTTGCTCAGTCCTGTCGGACTCTTTGCAACCCAGTGGACTTAGTCCAAGGAATTCTTCAGGCCAAAATACTGGAGTGGGTAGCCTTTCCCTTCTCCAGGGGATCTTCCCAACCCAGGGATTGAACCCAGGTCTCCCACATTGCAGGCAGATTCTTTACCAGCTGAGCCCCAAGGGAAGCCCACCAAAATGAACTGGGACACAAGTAACCAAGCTTATCAGTGATACATATCAAGTTTTTCAATGGACAGCTTCATGAATGAAGTGATTCTTGAGTAGAGTTTTGAAGATGTACAGCATAGTAGAAAGGATATTCCTTTAGAGAGATTAGACAGGACTGGTGTTTATCATTGGGCTGCACAACGAGAGCACAAAGTGTGAGTTGTGGACACATATTTCACTAGTACCACTGTCTGCCCCATCTTAAAAAGCAACCAGACAAAAATCTCTCCTGGAACGTAATAGCCCTTTGTAGCTAGTGGGTACCCTAATCCCCTCATGGAGACCATGCACAGACAACCCAGTCCTCTTTCTGGACACGTGGCAACATTGCATTCCTCCTCTGCCTCCTATGGCAGTGTGATCTGCTTTGAAAATTTGGAACAATGTGTCAAGTGTTGCTTTCAGGAGAAAGTTTTGCAATCCATTGCCATTATGGGACTCAGCAGTTCTCTTTTTCTTGAGGTAAAAGTTATAAATGCCTGTGTTGAGGGGAGTCTCTCCTGTGTTGAGCAGAGTCCCCTGACGACCTGCCCTGGATGCAGGGCACAGTGAGAAGTAAACTTTTGTTGTGTTAAGCCACTGAAATTTGAATTGGTTGTTGCTGCAGTATAATCTAGTCTTGGGTTGGTGGTGCTAGTGGTAAAGAACCTGCCTGCAATACAGGAGACATAAGAGACATGGGTTTGATCCCTGGGTTGGGAACCCCTGGAGAAGGAAATGGAAACCCACTCCACTATTCTTGCCTGGAGAATCCCAAGGACAGAGGTGCCTGGTGGGCTACAGTCCATAGGGTTGCAAAGAGTCAGACACGACTGAAATGACTTAGCATGCAAACAAGTCCTTCCTGGATGATTCAATTATACTTCTCTTTTCTCTGTGTCTGGCTTTTCTTTCACTCCTCAACTTTCTACACTCTTATTTCTATCCCTACTATTTGAATGAAACTACTGTGGACAGGTCATGGAATTACCATATAGTTTGGGGTTCTATCTTATTGGACACCTTTGGTATATTTAATACTGTGGACCACTTCTTTCTTAAAATTCTTTTTTCCTTTGGCTTCTATGATGTAACTCTTTCAACTCAACTTTCAGATCATTAATTGTGTTTTAGGTATAAAACCCAAATAAATTTCATCTATTCTCCCAGCTTTTAACTATTATGTGTATAACTAATATGCTGATAACTCTTAAATATATACTTCCTACTCAAGTACATAGCCTACAGCATAGATTTGTATATACAAAGGTCTTTCAAAAGCATGTCTACAACTGAGTGTACCTCTCCTCCCAGACCTGGCTATTCTTCAAAGTCACAAATCGGTTACCTGGATTTCTGTCTCTCCTTTCCGAATAGCTTCCCAATACAATTTGTGACCAGATATTATCAGTTCTGTTTCTAAATTCATCTCCTCATATTTTCTTTCTATACTCTACTCTGTATCATCACTGCTGTAATCTGAATCCTTATTTATCCAGTAGCTTTTTTTCCTTTTCTGGCAACACTGCATGACATGTGAAACTTCTCCAACCAGGGATAGAACGCCTGCAATGACTGTGTGGAGTCCTAACCCCTGAACCACCACGGAAGTCCTCTACTAGCTTCTTTAATTGCTCCTGGATTGGTCTTCCTGATACAATCCACTCTCCATGGAACTTTTGGAGAAATCTCTCTAAGATACAAACGATCATGCTTATGTCCTTTTACTTAAAATGTTTGATGTCAACTCATGACATTGGAGTTGAAATCCAAACTCTTTACGGGGCTCTGAGTGGGTTAAGAGCAGACTGGTTTCATCACCAGTCTTTCCCCTCCTGCCATTCTGATCCTCTTTCCGTTCTCTGAACCATATTCTTTCCTACCTCTGTGCCCTTACACATGCTGTCTCCTGGACACGGACTTTATTCATCTGGATAATGTGTACTTTTTATTTTAAAAGCAACCTAAACATCATCTCTCCCAGAAAGTGTCCCATGTTTTCCAGCTTTGGGTTTTAGAGGTCTTGTCTCCATGTCCCATTGCACTCATACACTGATTGATGGAAGGCCGTTGACATCCCAATTTCTCCTTCAAAACTGTTGCTCAACACTGTAAACCCATCTTTCAGTGTCTATTCCCCACATCTCTCAAATGCCTGATGTCCATTAGGTATGCAATAAATGTTTGATGGATGAATTATTAGCTGATGGATCTGGAAGGCCATGACTGTGAGCTTTGCTTTTAACTGAAGAACTTTTGGGAGCCATTACAGACTTTTAAGAAGGCAATGATATCCAAATGACACTTGCAGAGAGTAATTAGAATGGAAGGGAGTAGGCATCTGAAATCTTTCAGAGATGGTGTGAAGTCAGTCATTGATGGTAAGAATGGGGAGGAAATGAGAAGCTGTGGGACTCTTGATTCTCCAGAATTCCATTTTTTACAATTTTTATACCTGCTATGTTTAATTCTGGTATAAAGTGTTGAAGGAAGAATTAATAACTACTTTGTAAATTCAACAGAAGGGAAACCAACTTCTTTGAAAAGGTAAACACTTCAGCCTTAAATTTTAATCTTCACAAAGTCTTCCACAGTTTTAACAATAGTAGCCTTAATTTTTTTAAAGATTTTTTTTTTCTTTTTTTTTTTGACATGGTGGTAGTTTAGTCACTAAGTTGTATATGACTCTTTGCAACCTCATGGACTATAACTCTCCAGGCTTCTCTGTCCATGGGATTTTCCAGGCAAGAATATTGGAGTTGGTTGCCATTTCCTTCTCCAGGGGATCTTCCTGATTCAGGGATTAAACCCAGGTCCTCTGCCTTGCAGGCAGATTCTATACCAACTGAGCTACATGGACCATTTTAAAAGTCATTATTGAATTTGTTCCAATATTGTTTCTGTTTTATGTTTTGGTTTTTGAATCATGAGGCATGTAGGATCTTAGCTCCCCAACCAGGGACTGAGCCCCCTGCATTGAAAGGCTAAGTCTTAACTGCTGGATTGCCAAGAAAATCCCAATATTTGGAAGTCCCCTTAATTTTGACATACACGAATGATCTAGATACTTAGCCTATACTTTATATGTCTGTCTATGGCTTTCCTTCTTACTCTTTACTGCAAAGTCTAACTTCTTCTCTTACTCTATCAACAACCCTAAGCTATTTTATTTTACTTATGCCTTCCCCCACTCCCCCGCCCCTCACTGGAAGGTCCAGAGGTCCTGGAGATGGAGCGATGGTGATTGAAATGGTCAGCTCCTCCTAGAACTATAGAAGTGATGAGAACTAAGCCTTCCAATCCTTCTTGGGCTCTGGAATCCCGCATCCTCCCACTTTTTCCACGCTGGCAGCTTGCTTATCTTTAGCAAAAGCTAGGCATCATTTCAAATGTAATATTGCAGAGAAATTGCTCTCCCTGTCACCAGGAAAAGAGGGAGACAGAAAGATACCTCCTTATATCTGAAACCTGGCACTGTCGGCCACTTGGAACTCACCTCCCAGCCTCTGTCTGGCCTTGGCTTGGAGGAGCAGGGTTGCTGTGCAGCACAAGGAGGTGCAAAAACAAACATGGGCACAAAATCAAATACTTGACTGCAAGAAATATTCTGAAAGTTATAAAAGTGAAATACTACTTCCAGCTGTCACTTTATGCAAAGATTATGTTGAGCTCAAGGACTGCAGAAACTAAATAAGGAAAGTGAATTATTCATTACAGTGCCTATTCAAGCTGCAGGAGATGCCCGGTTTTTCTATTGATGGATTACTCGTTGTCCCTTCGTCCATTTATGTACCCAGTCACCCTCTCTTGTCTTCATGTATATATTTGAAGACCTTGTTGCTGCTGCTAAGGCAGATAGCAAAGCTTCATATTCTTTTTTCCTGTATCCCAAAGCATCTACCCCTTTGGTCACTCATCCTATAGGACATCTCGCCCCTTGCGGTGGCTTCCTCTTAAAGCCTCACTGTCTGCACAAAGCACTGATGTTGAAATGAACATTATTATCCAACGGTCAGATGATAAGTGCATTGAACAAAACCAAGTGCGTACTAAGACTTTCTGACTGATAGGCTGAGCTTAGATGTGTTCCCACCATTGTTTTCTAGCCATAGATCTCCATGGTGTATAGCTTCTCTTCATATTGCTCTATCAAAGATCTTCCTCATTGGCTCAGTATCCAGGAAGTGATTAGGTAACACGTCCAAGGTCATACATGGTCATATGACCCCTCAGCCTCTGGGGTTAGTTTTGGTTTCCATTGGCTTCATTTTGCCCCTGAAGCTAGTAGCAGCTCAGAAACACATAGCTGAAACATAGAAGGCGAGGCAGCCTCCTTTGGCACTGCCCCGATCCTCTATCTACCTGTCACTTTTAATATGCCAGTTGCTGCCTAAAAGTCATGTAGATGTTTTATTGGTTTTCATGGGAGTAGGGTAGGGAGGATTTAGTTTTGAATATTGTAAGGAAAAATCCCATTGACAGAGGAGCCTGATGGGCTACAGTCCTTGGGGTTGCAAAAGGGTTGGACATGACTGAGCACACATGCAAGACGCAGGATTGTTTAAGTGTAAGACCCCAAGCCTTTCTCCTATCATCTAACTAAAATAAGATCCCATGTGAAATCAAGTATCTCTCAGGCTGACTGCCTTGCCTAGACTGATGTTTCATGACTACAGAACTCCTGAAGCACAGGCTTAACTTATTACTGCTCTCGGAGAAACACTTCCACGTGTGGACTCGGGAGCCCTGAAGTAGGAGGAAAATAGGCTAATCTGATCATAAACCATGGAGCCCTCCTAAAACTGTGTAAACACTGACAGAGGTATTTCTCAAAGTCTGTGCCAGCAGCAAGGCAGCATTTTTGTGAAGTATGTGAACCTTCATTCAAATTCAAAGCCTGCATTCAGCCTGAGGAATTTGTCCTGAGCAGACATATGTCTCATCCTTTGCCAGCCGGCACCCAGGGTAATATTCTGCAAAATTAAATATTTTGGCTAATGGTGTTGTTCCTTAGCTATTGAAAAAATATTTTCTAATAAAGGAAAATGTCAAGTCATGTCAAGAGTAATATTTTATGCCATTCAGCTGTTAAATCTGAAGCCGTAGGATGAAACTTCCAAACTCCTTCCCTATAACTTGCATTATTCTGAGTTAAGCATCCAACTGTGTAAGGGCTGAGGGTTACTCTTTGTCCTTTGCTTATAAAATAAAATAGAGTAGGTATTAATTGTATTGGCTCTTCACATTTTGTTTCAAATGTTGCCTTAGCAGTATTCAGTTTATTTTTAACCATCTTTCAGGAAGAAGCTATCAAAGAGCATTGTAATGTGAGGACAGTATAAGAAAGAGAAGCATGGTTATATTTTTATCACAGAAAAGTGTTGTAAATAACTTCACCCTCATGAGTCCGACTTCCCTGGTGGATCAGATGGTAAAGCGTCTGCCTACAATGCGGGAGACCTGGGTTCGATCCCTGGGTGGGGAAGATCCTCTGGAGAAGGCAATGGCAACCCACTCCAGTACTCTTGTCTGGAAAATCCAATGGACGGAGGAGCCTGGTAGGCTACAGTCCATGGGGTCACAAAGAGTCAGACATGACTCAGTGACTTGACTTCACTTCACCTCATGAGTCAGAGATGTCCTCAATGAAGAGCTTGTGATTGTGAAAGTAAGAAATGTTTGTAATGCCTACAGAGAAATCTGTTTCAAGCAACAGTGAGATAAATTAGGCTAATGAAGGATTATAGAATTAGTGCTTCCCAGGTGGCACTAATGGTAAAGAACCTGCCTGCCAATGCAGGAGGAATAAGAGATGTGGGTTCAGTCCCTGGGTTGGGAAGATCCTCTGGAAAAAGAAATGGCAACCCACTTCCAGTAGTCTTGCCTGGAGAATCCCATGGACAAAGGAGCTTGGCAGGCTACAGTCCATGCGGTGGCAGAGTCAGACATGACTGAAGTGACTTCACACACACACAGGATTATAGGAAAAATAGCCCATCACAATTATTTTGCACTGACTATGCAACAAGCCCTGCATTAAGTACTCTTCTGATTTGAGACTGTCTCATCTTCCTAACAATGCTCTGGGATAAGTGCAATTATTATTTCCATTTTACAGTTGTGAGATCTGAGGCACAGATAAATTTCAGTAATCAAGAGTTATGGGCAAAAATTGTGGGGTAAGAAGAAGAATAGGTTTTGTTTTGAGAATGGAACATTCTTGTATCCTGAGATGCTAATTAGCTTTATTAGAAAGCACAAATGAAGACATTTAAATGATTGCTATCCATTTGGATATTCTTCCTCTCAAGTTAATGAGGTTGGTTTGCAAAATTTGCTGCAGTTCTCTATGATGGAATTTTCAAACTTTGTTCCTTGGCCCTCTGAGGGTCCTCGAGATCCTTTTAGGGCAGTGGTCCCCAACCTTTTTGGCACCAAGGACCATGGCAGACAATTTTTCCACAGACTGGTGGGGCAGTGCAGAATGGTTTCAGGATGATTCAAGCATATTACATTTATTATACACTTTATTTTTATCATTATTACATCATCTCTACCTCAGATCAACAGGCATTAGATCTCAGAGGTTGGAGATCCCTGTTTTAGGGTGTCTGCTGGGTTAAAATTATTTTTCATAACAACACTAAGATTATTACTTGCAATTATTTTCAATATGTTACATTAACACTGATGGGGCAAATACAATGATGAATAAAACCACTGGTGCCTTAGAACAAATTAAGGTAGTGGCTCCAAGGGTACTATGCCTTGTCATAGCACTCCATGCCTATGCCAAGGGGTACATGGCGCATGCCAAGTCATTTTAGTCTCGTCCGACTCTTTGCGACCCAATGGACTGTAGCCTGCCAGGCTTCTCTGTCCATGGGATTCTCCAGGCAAGAATACTGGAGTGGGTTGCCATTTCCTACTCCAGGGGATCTTCCCAAACCAGGTACTGACTCCCTATCTCTTATGTATCCCACATTGCAGGTGGGTTCTTTACCACTAGTGCTACCTGGGGGACTAGTGATCATTCTATTTGTCACCACAAAAGAGTCACAATAAAAAAGTAAATAAATTTTTAAAAAGTAGCTAAACTTTAATTGTCCTTGCTGAAGCAGAAAGTCACTAAACTTGTCCTGAGCCTTGAGTACACACGTTTTTCACATTCTGTAAGAAGTACACATAAATCACTTTGCCACATATCAAAGTATGATGGTTCTTTGAAGGAAAGTATTTGTATGATTATTTTGTTGGGGGTTGACCTAGCTACGTTTTCCATGTCATACCACTTTTATCTGAAAGAATGCTTGGTAGACAATCCATGGTTATTCAGCCTTGGGTATACATTTTCTCAAAAATTAACAAACTGAGACTGTCTTTTCAAGGAAAATCACTGACGTTATTTGTTGACAATGATAAAATGCAAGTTTTAAAGCAAAACCCAGAATTTTGGAAAACCTATCCACCACCATGAACTTGAAAGCTAAGACTTTAAGATTTTTCTGTGAGACTGTGATCTCATTGACGTATCTGAGTTTTAGATATTATATAATAAGAACTATAAATGAACAATGTATGATTTTATAAAATCATGCATGAGTAAAAGATCCATTCAAAATACAAGACAGAATATGAAAAGTTTGTTGATAATATTTTAGATTCCATATAACAAATAATCTTTAAGAAATTACTACTAGCTGAGTTTGAGTAGAATGATAGGAAATAATTCTTTAAAAAGGCTACTAGAATGCCCTTCCCTTTTCAATCTACATATCTTTACGAGGCTGGATTTTCTTATACTCATGAAATACCAGCTAAAAAATCACATCCCCAGAAACTGAACATAGATGTACAAATGAGAATCCAACTTTATTCTGTGAATCCAGACGTTAAAGAGATTTGCAAAAATGTGAAACAATGTCACTCTTCTCACTAAATTTTTTTTTGTTGTGAAACAGTTATTTTTATAAAAATGTTTAATTTTCAATACATTAGACACTGACCCATGTAACACACATAACAAAGATCTTTGTGGTTATCATTTAGTTGCTAATTTGTGTCCGAGTCTTTGCGACCCAATGGACTGTAGCCCCCAGGCTCCTTCTGCTTGTGGAATTTCCCAGGCAGGAATACTGGAGTGGGTTGCCATTTCCTTCTCCAGGGGATCTTCCCAGCCCAGAGATGGAACCCATGTCTCCTGCACTGGCAGTCGGACTCTCCTACCTCTGAGCCACGAGGGAAGTCCAACAAAGATCTTCAGGGTCTCCTTAATTTATAAGGGTGTATGGGAGTCCAGAACCAAACATTTGCAAACCCCTTCTCTTGGGGAACAAAACCTCCCAAGAGAGAGGAGTTAATCTGCCCCCAGAGACTGTCAGAGGGAAGATATTCGTGTGGGACATCAATGAGATGAAGGTAATAACATGGCACAACGGGGCGGAACAGGGCCAGCCAGCAAAATGGATGAGATTGTCTATGTTTTATTTTAGTTTAGTAAGGAAACTTTTCCTAAAGTGATTTTTAAAGCAATAGTACTAGCTTGTTCTCTCTCTAAAGACATTTTGTTTTTATAAAATTACAGCCTGGAAAACACACTATGTGTTTAGTCTGAGTAGGTAGCCCGAGTTGTTTGTTAAATACCAGATCTCAGATTTGTGGCTGTTCCTCAAAAATAACTACATGACACCAGCAATTAAATTTATGTATCATTTTGATTATTTATACTTCAGCAAATCAAAGGAGATAAATAATGGTGTGCAGCCCAGCACTCCCTTCAGCATCTCCGGCAATCCCTTCGATTCCTTCCATTTCGAAACTGGATACAGCACATAATCTTCCCATTAAACAGTCTGGAGGGACCCGTCATCCACGCCGGCTCCCATCCTGGCATCTTCCCATTTGTGGAGCTGGGTGTTCCTGTGTTGCAAATATGCCCTTTGAACCATGTGGGGCAGGCGTGTTTAGTCTCAACTATTTTCACATTTCTCCTTCCTTTTACTTAGGACACTGTGATCACTCAGAATTAGAGTTCCTTCCGTCCTGCCTCTCAGAGCACCACAGTATTTTTTTTTTCTTCTGTTTTTAAATTACTTTTTAAAACTTTTTATTTTGTGTTGCAATATAACTGATCAATGATGCTGTGATAGTTCCAGGTGGCACAGCGGAACAACTCAGTCATACATATACATGTGTCCATTCTCCCCCAAACTCCCCTCCATCCAGGCTGCCATGTAACACTGAGCAGAGTCCCCTGAGAGCAGCGCAGTACCGGACCCACATAAGAAAGCACTGAATTGGGCAGCCAGCCGACAGCCTTTCCAAGGGAGGTTACTGATTAGGTGGGGTCTCTCTCTTTCACAAGTGCCCTTGCTCCAGCTGTTTGGACTTTTGTTCACGCGATGAATGTGTCTTTAAATCATTTTTGCTGAATAAACAGGGTGGTCCTCTTGCCTCCAAAGAGAATCTTCAATGACAGGCAGCTGTGTATCAGCTGAGAGAGTAAACTAAATCCTTCTGAGGTCCCTTCATACTTGTAACACTGGGTGACTCCTAGTTGGACTCTGCCTACTCAATGCAAAGTGACTCAGCGATGGTGCCTGGGAGCATCTAAAGGAGCTGGGGGTAACAGGGGGAACTGGCCTCAGCCTCCTCCTCTGAAAAGCGGAAGTCGGGGAGCTTGACTTTTCTCAGTACAAGAGAACAAATGACCCCCCCACAAAACGCCATGACATGCCATGCAATCAATTTCCACCCCACCACTGCTTGTCATTCTGAAAATGAAAAAGTGCATTTTGAAGCAGACTCTAGGGGAACAGTCAGATATTCTGGTGAATCTCTGAGCAGTTGGTTTGAACTAATGGATATAATCTAGTGGTGCTTAGAAACTGCAAATCAAACAAAGAAATAATGGAGGGTCAAGAAAGGAGTTAGACTGCAAACTTAAAGAAAAAGTGATTTTTATCTGTCTATAGATATTTATCATCAAGAGCAGTAAAAAAACCTCATTGAGATAGTAGATACCCAATGAAGATATATCATATTTAAATACACCAACCTAAAATTTACTGATTCGATGTTTGAAAATAATTATGGCTTTCAAGGTGTTGCCTTGGTTGGTCAATCATCTATTTGTTTGAACATACTTAATCTTGGCAAATATGTATCTGGTATTTGTGAATAGTGTGGCTGGGATGACTAAATGGGATAATAAAGTATCTGTTTTGTTATTGTTTAGTCACTAAGTCATGACTGATTCTTTCGTGGCCCCATGGACTAGCCTTCCAGGCTCCTCTGTCCATGGAATTCTCCAGGCAAGAATCCTGGAGTGGGTTGCCATTTCCTTCTCCAGGGGATCTGCCCAACCAGGGATCGAACCTATGCCACTTGCATTACCAGGAGGATTTTTCACTGCTGAGCCACTGGGAAAGCGCAATAAAGTTTTATGTTAGATATAAGTGAGTATAAAATGGAAAAAAAACACCCCACATCACTGATATATTGAAAAAAGTGTTTACTATCACTGGAAATTCTATTCAACTAGGAATGGCTGACTGCCTGGTGCTCTGTTTTGAGAATTCTGATGCTGAGTCTGGATCAGAGAGAAAGAATATCATGGCTGAATAATAATTATAATAATGGCAACTGTATTTTATTCTCCCATAATTTTATGCTAGGTACTATTACTTCTTTTATTCATGAACTGTGTGCAGATAGGTTAAAGGACTTTTCCAGAAATACATGGTAGATCTGAGATTCAAATACTAAATTCCTCTGCAAGACTAATACTAGCTACAGTGGATGAACTATGACTTATTGTCTCATTTCTGAAGAGCTTTGACCTGCATTGCTTTCTAAACTCCCTTTCAGCTCAGATAGACTTTAGTCTCTGCACAATCCATTTAAATACCTCACCCCCCAGCAATCTTGCCTCCCTTGGAATATTTATCATAATTTGACCATTGGCCACTGCTGGTTATCCTTTTACATTTTAGATTCGGTTTCTCTAAATGCAAGAGAAGTGCTGTAGAAGAGGGACACTTCCTGCATGGCCCCCCTGGCCCCAGTAATTTAGCAGGGTACCTGGCACAGGGTAAATGTTTAATCAGTGTTGGGTGGTTGTGTGGTAGGACCCAGACCGCCACGCCATGTCCTAGCTGAATAGGCTGAACCTAGTATTTGCCACAGACGGAGCGGCAAACAGCTGGTTGTTTCCGAGTCAGCCCTGCCGGGGTGTGTTAGATTCATGATCTAGAATTGAAGGTGCTCTCTACCTTCAGCTCTACCCTCCTTGCCCTTCTGACCGTGATGAATGCCTGTTTATCTTCTTGCCTTCATCAACAGCAGCTATTTATTTAGCAGCCTGACTTAAGACATTCCATGTATATACTCAATGAAGGCTTTCTTTCACTATTATTTTTCTGTGGAGGGTAAAACGCTGTCTTGTTTTTCCAGTTCTCCTCCTAAGTGTGATGATTTAGATGTTCCTGCTGTTAACTGGCAGCTTTTCCATTTCCTCCTAGCATCCAGGGCCGCAGGCTTCTCCACAGAAGCCACTAATGAGCTTCTTGCTTTTCAAGCCCCTGGTTCATTAATAACACAGACTTTCAGCAAGGCCTGATGTTCCGGACCTTATCTTTTCCCTTTCCTTCCATGAGAAAACACACAAACAAACAAGCAGCACAAAGGAAAACTTTTATTTGCTGCAGTTGCTGACTCAATCTTGTCTGCTTGAAGATCTTAAAACAGAATTTATACAAGAAGCTTGGATTTAGCTTTGCAGTTATGCTGAAGGCTTACATATTGGACCCCGACTTTCCAAATGAGTCTGTGTCCCCACTTTTTTCCCTCTCTCCTCAAGTTGTCTTTTTCAATAGTGCTTCATGCTCCTAAGTGTGCTTTTTCCTTCTTCCCAATGAATATTGACCGGGTTCCTGAGTATACGGGGAACAATTCTAGGGACTGTGTGGACGGGATGTAGGAAACGTCCCTGGCCCCATCCCTTCTGCTGGACTTCTGACTCTCAATGATGCCATTCATGCTCCTGCCCGTTGGCCCCTTACACAACTTGTGCTCATTCAGACAGCGCCAAAGAGCATCAAAGCACTTCTGTCCTGCTTCCCTCAGAGCCTTGCAGTGGCCCAGAGCAGAACAGAGCTGTCAGCAGCACGAATGCCATTCCTGTCAAACCTGCTGCTCCTTGTGTCCTCTGATGAACCGGCAGATTCTGCAGCTGTGTCTTCCCAGAGCAGGTTTCTGAATGTAAGGCAAGAGTCCAGGCTTAATGCTCAATAGTGGGGTATGGGCTGGGCAGAGGGCTAGGCCTGGGCCCCTTGGTGGATAACCCAGCTTGTTGGTCAAGTTACCTTCAGGTTCTCATATATTCCACCTTAGCTGTGACCATGGTGTCATTTTGCTGACTTCTTGATCTTTCTCTCTCTCTCTCCTTTGTAAATTTTATGCCAGGGCTCAAATTTTATGTCAAGCTACAAATTCCTGTACCTTGAAATATACAGAGACCTAGAGATTGTCATACTGAGCCAAGTAAGTCAGACAGAGAAAGATAAATATGGTGTCGCTTATATGTGGAATTTAAAACAAGGATTGCTATTGTTTAGTTACTCAGTTGTGTCCAACTCTTTTGCACCCACATGGGCTATAGCCCGCCAGGCTCCTCTGTCCATAGGATTTCCCAGGCAAGGCTGGAGTGGGTTGCCATTTCCTTCTCCAGGGTATATTCCTGACCCATAAATTGAATCCGTGTCTCCTGCATTGGCAGGTGGATTTTTTACCACTGAGCCACCTGAAAAATGGGTACAAATGAACTTATTTACAAGACAGAAATAGAGTCACAGATATATAAAACAAACTTACGGTTACCCAGGGGTAAGGGGGAGGGGAGGGATAAATTGTAAGATTGGGATTGACATATATACACTACTATATTATGATTGGATAGCATCACTGACTCAATGGACATGAATCTGAACAAACTCTGGGAGATAGTGAAGGACAGGGGAGACTGGCATGCTGGAGTTCATGGGTTCACAAAGAGTAGGACATGACTTAGTGACTGAACAACAACATATAAAAAATAGATAACTAATAAGGACTTACTGTATGACATAGGGAACTCTACTCAATACTCTGTAACGGCTTATATGGGAACAGAGTCTTAAAAAAAAGGAGAGGGTGGGAGGTATGGAGAGAGTAACATGAAAACATACATCACCGTATTTAAAATTGATAGCCACTGGGAATTTGCTGTATGACTCAGAGAACTTAAACCAGGGCTCGAAAACAACCTGAAGGGGTGGGATGGGGAGGGAGGTGGGAGGATGTTCAAGTGGGAGTGGGCATGGGTAAACCTACGCCTGATTCATGTTGATGTTTGGCAGAAAACAAGGCAATACTGTAAAGCAATTATCCTTCAAATAAAAATAAATAAATTTTAAAAAGGATATACGTATATGTATAACTGATTCACTTTGCTGTATAGCAGAAACTAACACAACAATGTCAATTGAGTAGACTTGAATAAAATAACAAAATGCAGAGAGATAGATTTTATATATATAGATTATATATAGATTAGATAGATTATATATATAATATTATTATATATAAAAATTATGTATATATAATATATATTATATATATATCCTGCATCTTCCAAACATGCATAAGTCCTCATATCCGCAATGTTGTCAATCAAGTAGACTTAAATAAAATTAAAAAATAGAGATAATTTATATATATATAATAATATATATAAATTACATATGTGTGCATATATATACATATATACATATATCCTGCATCCTCCAAACATGCATAAGTCCTCATATCCACAACGTTGTCAATCGAGTAGACTTAAATAAAATTAAAAAATAGAGATAATTTATATATATATAATAATATATATAAATTATGTATGTGTGTGTGTATATATATATCCTGCATCCTCCAAACATGTGTAAGTCCTCATATCCTGCTCATGAGCACATGTTGAGTCTACTCTGGATCTCTTGCCCAGACACGCAAGATGTTTTATTTTCTCTTTGAAAAATTCTAAGTTTCATTTCTTGTGAAATTGTCTTGGGTCTCAGACTCAAGTCCAACGTTCATGAGTCATACAGATTAGAAAGATCTGTTCCCCGAATCTGTGAGGTAACAGCAAGCTTTTCCCAGCCTTCCTGGACATCTCCCCATCTCGTCAACTGTGGGAAGTTAGAAGTGATAGCTTTTCCTATCATTGCATTAATTATGCAGGGCAGAGGCATCATTTACAAGCTCTCTTTTTTAAAGGGTAGAAAACTAGAGATTACAATTCTTTTACATTCAGGAGGCACTCAGCACTGCTCCACTTGCAGTTACAGACTTTTTTCTTTTTAAATATTCCATTCCTGAATTTTGGTAACGTGGAACTTTGAGATAACTCCGAATTCAGTAATGAGGATTAGTCTTTATCTAAGACTTTAGACAGGGAACTTTTCTTATCACTGAAGCATGTTCAAGAATTGTTCCTTGCCTTTATTTTTTTCAGCAGTTATAAAAAGTTCATCCCATTATGCTGAATACAATAGTCTTCAAGATTCCACAGAACAAACACACAACTTTCTTACCTCTCAGGTGTTGTGTGATATACTACAGAGAGGAGAAAGCCTTCTCCAAGGAGACCTCCCTGTTCCTTGAACTTTTGTGAATTCACTTGCTGGGCCCCTGGTGTCTCTAACTTGATTTCAACTGCGTTCTCAATTCATTGCTTAGTATTTATTGCTGTAATCAGTCACTTAGTCGTGTCCGACTCTTTGCGGCTCCTCTGTCCATGGGGATTCTCCAGGCAAGAATACTGGAGTGGGTTGACATGCCCTCCTCCAAGGGATCTTCCCAAGCCAGGGATCGAACCCAGGTCTCCAGCATGGCAAGCAGATTCTTTACCACCTGAGCTACCAGGGAAGCTACAAGGGAAGTATCTATTGAGCACTTAAAGAACTTGCCTGCCAATGCAGGAGATATAAGAGATACAGTTTCTATCCCTGGGTCAGGAAGATCCCCTAAAGGAGGAAATGGCAACCTTCCTCAGTATCCTTACCTGGGAAATCTCATGGACAGTGGAGTCTAGTGGGCCCCAGTCTATAGGGTCACAAAGAGTCGGACACAATTGAAGCAGTTGAGCTTGCACATGAGCACTTATTATGTGTCAGACCAGTGCTAGGGCCAAAGAGAGAATTAAATAGTGGCTCTGCTCCAGTTACATTAAGGTTCTGGGGTAATGTAGGGAGGGAGGGTGTTGGGGGAGGAGACACGTGCACGGTTAATTACAACATAAGGTGCTTAATTCCCTACGGGGAAGAAAAACTGTTTAGCAGGACACCTCCATGAAAATTTCTAACTCTGCTTAGGGGTGTCTGTTGGGATAAGGCTTCATAAAGGACATTTGAGTTGGTTTTGAAGAATGGGCAACAGCTTACCACAACCCAGAGAGGAGAGGGGCATTTTAGACAGGGAAGATGACAACAGTTCATTCAAATGCTTTTTGGGCAATAGTAGGCCAGGTTGGTTGGAAGAAGGAAAGGAAACTTTTATGGGACAAACAACAAGGTCCTACTATAGAGTACAGGGAACTATATTCAATACCCTGTGATACACCATAATAGAAAAGAATATGTAAAAGAATGTATGTTTATGTATAACTGAACTATTTTGCTATACAGCAGAAATTAATACAACACAGTAAATAAACCATACTTCCATAAAATAAATAATAAAAATGATAAAAAAGAAATAAAGAGGAAAACTGATAGAGTTGGAGTATGTGAAAATATGACTGGGGAGTCTAAAATATTGGACTAGCTTTCCACTCTCATGCAAATGCTGATAGATTATTCTGCTTTACTGGGTTTCCCTGGTGGCTCAGATGGTAAAGAATCTGCATGCAATGCAGGAGACATGGGTTCAATCCCTGGGTCAGGAAGATCCCCTCAGTATTCTTGCCTGGAGAATCCAATGGACAGAGGAGCCCGGTGGACTACAGTCCATGGGGTCACAAAAAGTCAGACAGGACTGAGCGACTAATGCATTCATGTTCACTGAATGTTCAAGCACAACTTGATGACAAGGAAGAATGGATATATCTGTTTTTTTTTCTTTTAGTACCAACCGTTTCAAAATATTAAGAAAGTCAGTTAACTAAGGTTCCCCTTCTCAAACGCTGACTCTGGCTAATCTCCTTGAGCTCTTTATCCTGATGTAGATAACCCAGAGCCTTCCTCTTACTTGTGGGTTCGGTAGCTGAGGAATCAGATTATCAGCCTCCCCTGTTTCTATCAGCTCCCTGCCTCACTGTCAGGAATCACTCACTGCTGGTTTCCAGATATAGTTGGTTGTGTGTCCATTTTGAATACCAGCTTAGAGATACATAGTTTATTTTACTTCCAGAAGAGAAAATATACTTCTTAGAAAAAACTGACTGTTGCTACTGACATGTATTATACCTATTTGTCCTATTCCTTGCAGATTACACATTTATAAGTCACCTATGGCACCCCACTCCAGTACTCTTGCCTGGAAAATCCCATGGACGGAGGAGCCTGGTGGGCTGCAGTCCATGGGGTCGCTAGAATCGGACACGACCGAGCGACTTCACTTTCACTTTTCACTTTCATGCATTGGAGAAGGAAATGGCAACCCACTCCAGTGTTCTTGCCTGGAGAATCCCAGGGACGGGGGAGCCTGGTGGGCTGCTGTCTATGGGGTCGCACAGAGTCGGACACGACTGAAGCGACTTAGTAGCAGCAGCAGCAACCAGTCACTGAATGAGTGAGAGACCAGGTTCTGGGAAAGAAGTCTCACATGGCTTTTAAGGCCACCTGGCTGCTTAGCAGGTATGCTAAAGCACAGGGTCTTAATAGGAAGTGGACACTGACAACTGCTCTGCAAAACTCACATCCCCTCCTATGGCAGTGTAGAAACTAAAGATTCAGTTTGTGAACTTCTTTTGTATTTATCTATTTTAAAATATTTCTTTGCTTGACTTGGTTGTGCTGGGTCTTAGTTTCAGCATGCAGGATCTTTGATCTTCATTGCAGCACATAAGATCTTTAACTGCAGCATGTGGGATCTAGTTCCCCCATTAGGGGTTGAACCTGGGCCCCCTGTATTGGGAACATGGAGTCTTAGCCACTGGGCCACCACTGAGCCGTCTTGTATTTATTCCAGACCTGGCATTTCAAAAAGTATACGAGTATTGCTGGGGTATATAAATGTGTTCAGGGAATTATGATCACAGAGAGGGGGAGGTGACAAAGAAAAACATAGAGAAAGAAGATGAGAAAGAAGAAGGACAACCAGAGGTGGGGCGGGGTCAGGTTAGAGCGCACCTGGGGTCTAGACACAGGTGCTGAGGGATTTCAAGCTAAATAATCCATGGCTGGGAGCCATCAGTCAATCAGGAGGGAAAGAGCTGGGCAGGACTGGAGTGGACGTCCTTTCTGCTGAAAGCAGGCTGCAGCACTTGTGCACATTTCCTTTGGGATTGTAGCCTTGTCTTTCATGAACTTCTCACTCCTGTTATTTCCAGTTCCGGACCATCTGATCAGAGACTACTGGAATTTCCAGCTCTCTAGGCACTAATTTCAGGGGCCGAAACAGCAACCCCTCTGCAACTCCTACCACAACGACCACTGCCCTGCTGGGCTGTGGGGTTGTGCCAGCCCAGGCACTCTTGCCCAGGAAATGGAAGGTGGCATTTAAGTGGCACTTAAGACGCTCCTAACCAATCCTAAAGACTCTGAATCATGCCAATTCTAAATTAAGCTTTCTTGGGTAAATGAATAAGGACTCAAGAAACCTCAGAGGGGGGGAAAAAAGATATGAGAAGTTGTACCTCCAAATACATTTCTGCTAAGCCCCAGTTTTGACAGGTATTAGTATGACTCAATATTTCTATGACTTATTTTTGTGCTCTAGATGTTTTCAATGTTAAAGTTTGAAACTACACCTCAATCAAATCCCAGTATTTTAAAGACACAAATGATGATATTAACAGAAATGGAAGAGATCTTTTTTAAAAAAAATTTTAAAAAAGCTTACAAGGAAACTGACATTCAGGAAACACAAGTTCCTGATCAAAGTCTCACAGCTGACAAAGGAGAATCAAAAACGAAACCTCTTGGTTGAGGATAAAATATGCTCTCCTTAAAAAAAAAAAAAAAAAAATCATGTTGAATCTGTTTTCTGGGATATGTAACAGGATAGAAAAATGAGTTTATTTTTGTATCACAGTATTTTTAAATGTTTCATAAAGTAATTTTGGAGTGGTGACTTGCAGTTTTTTATACTATTCATTTAAAGGTGAGTTCCTTGGTGTCACCCAGTGGTCTTACCCGGAACCAGGGCTGTGAAAGAAAACTGGTGGAAGTCTATGGCTTACATGCTCGGTCTTGACCTCAGAGCAATTACTTTCCCTGAACAAAATGCACATGAAGAGTTGCCAGTGCCTACTGTTCTGGAAACGGTCAATGTTTGCCTGAGGATTCATCCCCAGATTTCCACCATGCGCTCTGAGCCTCTGCTCTGGGTCACTGGGCTGAAGCCCTGCGCTGAAAGCCAATTGGCGTTTAAAGCACTAGATTGAAAGCTTGTGCACCATGGGTCACAGCCAGGCTTTCAAATGTGACTCAACTGTGGTTTGAGATTTGTCTGTGTGGAGTACTGGAAAGAATGCTGATTTGGGTTGGGCACATTACATTTTAGGCACAGCTCGGCCTCCAATCAGGGGGTCCAGAGTAATCCTGTGAACTCCCCGAGCATTTGACACTCATCTAGATAGTACCTCTGTCTTACCTACACAGGAAGCTGTTCCAACAGCAAGTGAGGCAACAGAACAGTATTGTAAAGTAATGGGTTAAAGAAATGTACATTACTTTTCATTTTAATAATTCCTAATGTATAGATAGCATCAAAAAAGTTAAGCCTTTGTTGGACTCTATGTGGTCATGTGTCTCCTAAGAAGATGCTAAAATACACAGCTAAGGATTAAAGTCCAAGTCTATTGATAAACATGATGTTGTAGAGGAAGATATTCTGGTTTGTTATGTGCCTTTCAGATTAAATATACTCCATATTATGCATTGACATAACAAACCAGGGAAGATGTGCCAATTAACTGAGGGCTCTTGGGATATGTTTACATTCTGTATATTATTATTTCAAAGTCTTTTCCTTTTGGACCCATTTTCTATACTAGATCTTCATTAGTAAGCAAGTTCCATAACATTACCTTTCAAAAGTAAAGCTAAAGAAGTATTTGCTTCAGGATTTTTTTTCCCAATATTTTTGCTCCTTTACCTGATTCTGATTACATACTGTCAAGTGTTATCAATAAATTCGGTCATTCTTTCAACTAATATTTATTATAAAACCTACTCCGTACTACCACTGCTCTGAGGAGAGATCAGTGAACAAAACAGACAAAATTTGGCCTCATCATCATATTTTGCAAGTATATCATATTTCTAGATATTTCAGTTTATGCTACAGAATCTTCTATGCATTCAAGTGACTAGGCTCTGATGGTCAATGTTCTGTCCTACTGGTCTACCTTTATTTGCATTTTGGACCGCTGGGGTTCTTAGCTCTGCTCTGCCACTTCTTTTCTCTCCCCTAAATCAGCTTTTGACCTTTATTCCAGGTAAGCACTATTAGATAATCCATTTTGAATGATGGATAACAAAGGTGCGTAGTTCCAAAGTAATTATTTATCTATGAGGATTCATTACCTTCCACTCTGACCATTGTACTAATATGCTTAGCTCCAGAGCATGGCTTAAAGTCTTAATCCTCCTTAGTCACTTGGCATTTCTGGATAAAATTTCATAACTTTTGTCAACTTAGTCCATTGTGCATTCAGCTTACCTAACATTATTTAGGCCCTAACTGAGCAGAACCAAATCCATGTTCATCTTCATTGATGACATTATGGTTTCTCTACTATTACTATTTGAAACTTTTAGTCTTTCTGTCATGCACTTCTTCTATTTCTTCTATTCTTAATCCAACCCCATTTGCCCTCAGTCAGGGACTTTGCCTTCCACCACTTCTCATCCCCTGTCCAGTCTTACTTTTTTGCAAATGTTTGGCCACACTACATCTGGAAGAGTATTTCTGAAACCAAGTCCATTTGGTGGCAATCTTCCCTTCTAACGGTTCCTCCTTAGTTTTGGGATAAAGTAGTTGAAAATCCTTAACTCAGTTCACATGGCCCTGAACAGATTGACCTCTACTCATGTACCATTTCTCCACTTTGTTTTCTCAGCAAGCCCCTTCATGCCTCAGAGTCTTTGAACATATTTTCCCTCTTCCTGGATTACTTTCTTTTCTCTGTTCCATCAACATGGCACTTAAATCACTCCAGTTAATCCTCTACTGTGTAGCAAGGACATCATTTTCTCCAGAAAACAAAATGACATCGCCACCACCATCACTACCAATTTCCTGAAACTTTCTGTGTGCTCTCATAGGTGTGGACTTGCCCCTAACTTATAAACCTCATCTATCACTCTGAACAGTAATTTTCCATTTACTTGTCCATTTTGCCATCAAAAATAGAATATTTCTAAGGTTAGGGAAGGACTTCAATATTTTCTTCCTTGTTATGATTCTAGCATTCAGCTCAGTGTGTCTTGCACTTAGTAGAAGCTCAATATTTTATTTATGGAATGAATGGATATGATTCAGTTTCTGTGCATGCTGTTCCTTCAAGATTAGTATTAGGCTCTTAACCCATGACCTATCCATTTTCTTCCATCTCAACCCAATGATTTTTACTCCATTTGATGATGCCTTTAAAAGCTCCTTTACTCCATTGACATGGATGAAACTGCTCCCTCTTGGTTTTCTTTATCACTATGGGTTTATGATCTACAACAGATTCCTTTTGTGTTTTAAGTCTTCAAAGTGGGCATACCTTTTGTTGCAAATTTCTACTTAAATTCTTTCTCAGGGATCTTATCCGCTTTCATGGTTATAACAGCCCTCTATATTTAGGGATCTTCAAAATTCCTGGTTCGGCCCATAATATTCACTCAAACTCAAGCCCTTCTCCATTGATATCTCCATCATGACTCTTCTCTCTTATATCTTAACAGTTCTGAATCTGTACTTATCTCTTCTTTTAACCTCCAAACACCTTTCTCTCAGCATGACCCCACATTTATCAATACTCCCATAACTCAAAATCATTTTAGATTTTTCCTTCACCTTTTTATTGACATTAGATATACCATGAGGATCAATGAGTTCCTCCTCTGATATGTTACTTGATTCTTCAATTACTTCCCTATTTGAACTCCATCATCATAGTCCAGACCCTATACTTCCTAACCTGCCTTCTTTAAATATCTCAAATCTATTACCTGCCCATGCACATTCCTTAGACATTATTGTATTTGCATATTCTTTGCATCTTCCTAGAATACCTTTCTCTTGCTGTTCTGCTTGCTTGTGAAAGTGTTACTTGCTCAGTTGTGTCTGACTCTTTGTGAAGAGTGGTAAAGAGTTCAGATGGTAAAGAATCTACAGTTCATGGGCTGGAGCTCAGGAAAGATGACTGAACTGAATATTCAGATTTGTTACCATACAAATGGTAACAGAAGTCATGGGTTAATACATGACCACCCAGCGAGAATATGTTGAGTGAGAAGAATGGACACATGAAAAGGAAGTTCTGAGAAGCCAACTTGGAGTGAGTGGTGGAAAAGAGACTGAGAAAGAGTAGCCAGAGGGACAAGAGAAGAATCAGAAACCTATAAGCACACAAAAGTCATTGGATGGATTTTAGGATTTGCGACCCCATGGACTATAGCTCACCAGGCTCCTCTGTCCATGGAATTCTCCAAGCAAGAATACTAGAGTGAACAGCCATTCCCTTCTCCAGGGGACCTTCCTGACTCAGGGATTGAAGCCAGGTCTCCAGCATTGCAGGCAGATTCTTTACCATCTGAACTACCAGGGAAGCCCACTTGCTTGAGTTCTACCCTTCTCTAAAGGCTTAATCCAGAACTATCTTTTATTATAAACATTTCCTAGTTGTACCAATCTGCAGGAATCTCTCCCATAAGAGGATACTATTTACTTTCTTTACTTCTTTCTTTTGGTCATCTAACATACATGGCCATGAATATTTGTTATTTATTTATTTTCATTTTCTCCTGTGATCTAATTCAGGACCCAAGACTAGGAAGTGAATTAAAACTGATGACCATAAAAGACCTTGAATTCTAGGGGAAAAATCTTTATTTGAATCAGAACAGTTTTAAGAAGGTTAATCCAATGGCAGTATGTTCTAGAAGATGTGTATGTGTAGGAGAAAAAAAGGGTGAAAGGAGGAAGGGGAGCCTGGGTGGAGACGTAGTCCAGTTAGAAGGCTTTGCAGTAGTCAAAACCTAAAGGTACATGAATCTAAATTGGAGCAGAGACTGTGGGCAAAAAGGAAGATATAAAAATGAATGATATCATAAAAGCAGAATCAATAGGTTTTAGCAGCCAAAGTGTTAGAAGTAAGAGAGAGAAGGAATAATCATGAGTGATTAACTCACTCAGCAGATATTCATTGAATATTTGGTGTGAGGCACACTGGCTTCCCTGGTGGCTCAGATGGTAAAGAGTCCACCTGCAATGCAGGAGGCTTGGGTTTGAACCCTGGGTTAGGAAGATCCCCTGGAGTAGGAAATGGCTACCCATTCCAGTTTTCTTGCCTGGAGAAATCCATGAACAGAGGCATCTGGCAGACTACAGTCCATGGGGTCGCAAAGAGGTGGACATGACTGAGTGACTAACACTTTCACTTTTCACACTCTAGATCAGGGGTTCCCAATCTCTGGAATCTAATGTCTGGTGATCTGCTGTGGAACTGAGATAATAATAATTGCAACAAAGTAAACAATAAATGTAATATGTTGAATCATTCCTAAAATATGCCCTCTACCTGGTCTGTGAAGAAATTGTTTTCCACAAGACCAGTCCCTGGCACCAAAAAAGGTTGGGAACCACTGCTCTAGATGGTGTCAAAAAGCAGTGGACGCGGCACACCCATTGCGATCCTTCACAAAGCTCACATTTCATTGGATGACAGCAAGATTGTAGCCAGAGTGATCAGAAGAGGATGAAGTCATTAATACAGAGAGTACATAGAGAAGTAGAAAGTTTCAGAGAAAAGTGAATATACTGTGTTTTGTACAGAATTATTGTACTCTTTGTACATATTAACTCATCTAATCCTTACTACAATGATGTGAATTAGGCATTGTTACCCTTTACATTTCTTTGCATTGATCGCTGAGGAAGGCTTTCTTATCTCTTCTAGCTATTCTTTGGAACTCTGCATTCAGATGCTTATATCTTTCCTTTTCTCCTTTGCTTTTCGCTTCTCTTCTTTTCACAGCTATTTGTAAGGCCTCCTCAGACAGCCATTTTGCTTTTTGCATTTCTTTTCCATGGGGATGGTCTTGATCCCTGTCTCCTGTACAATGTCATGAACCTCCATCCATAGTTCATCAGGCACTCTATTAGATCTAGTCCCTTAATCGATTTCTCACTTCCACTGTATAATCATAAGGTGATGGACAGGGAGGCCTGGCATGCTGCGATTCATGGGGTTGCAAAGAGTCGGACACGACTGAGCGACTGAACTGAACTGAACTGAACCCTTTATATAGATAAGAAAAAAGGTATGTAAGGGCCAAATAATTGAGCTAAGCTCTATACAATAGTAAGTGAAAGAACAAAGATCAAACCAAGGCAGCCTGGCTCTTGGGTCCACAGTCTTGTTACCAAGGCATACTGCTTTGTAGATGCTTTGGGAGTAAGCAGCTAAAGCTTGAAGAAGAGACAATTTCTATTTTCATTTATATTGTAATCTATCAATGACACATCCTAAAATCCTTCCAATGACTTTTGTGTTCTTATAGGTTTCTGATTCTTCTCTTGTCCCTCTGGCTACTCTTTCTCAGTCTCTTTTCCACCACTCACTCCAAGTTGGCTTCTCAGAACTTCCTTTTCATATGTCCATTCTTCTTACTCAACATATTCTCACTGGGTGGTCATGTATTAACCCATGACTTCTGTTACCATTTGTATGGTAACAAATCTGAATATTCAGTTCAGTCATCTTTCCTGAGTGTCAGACCCACATACTCAAAACCTCTTGGATACATTCAGTTAGAGAGTCAAGTTATCTTAAGTCCAAATGGAATTTATCTCCTTTACTCCCCAGCTTGCTCTTCTTGTCTGCCCTAGCTTCATGAATGGAAAACTAATTCACTGCAGCACCCATGCCAGAAAACCTGGGGTCTTCTCTTTCATTTATCCTTGCTCCCACCTAATAGGCTCTGAACTATGCTTTAAGATTTTCTCATATCCATCACAGAGGATCCAGCTTTACTGTCATTCAGTTCCCCTCTGGTTTGGTTTAGTCACTTAGTCATATCTGACTCTTGGGACCCCATGGACTGTAGCCCACAAGGTTCCTCTATCCATGGGATTTCCCAGGCAAGAATACTGGAGTGGGTTGCCAAGTTCTTCTCCACTCAGGGATTGAACCCAGGTCTCCTGTGCTGCAGGCAGATTCTTTACCAACTGAGCCACCAGGTCAGTTCACCTCACTTAAAAAAAAATCAATTTGTATTAGAGTATAGTTGCTTTACAATGTTGTGTGAGTTTCTGCTATAGAGCAAAATGAATCAGCCATGCCTACACATATATCCCCTCCCTTTT
Source organism: Bos taurus (assembly GCF_002263795.3). Classification (NCBI taxonomy): domain Eukaryota; kingdom Metazoa; phylum Chordata; class Mammalia; order Artiodactyla; family Bovidae; genus Bos; species Bos taurus. The sequence goes on along the minus strand of NC_037336.1, from coordinate 21,660,276 downwards.
GAATTTCCTTCCCATTCAGTTTCCTGTGCTATACAGTAGGCTCTCATTAGTTATCTATTTTATACAGAATATTAATAGCGGACATGTGTCAATTCCAATCTCTCAATTCAGTTCCCATCACTTTTGACATGGATTTATGCAACTGCCACCTAATTATCCTGCCACACGACTTCAGGGTAATTACTATTAAAATTAAATGGAACTTGTCAAACCCCTGCTTAAAGTTCTTCATAACTTTCAGGATACTTAAAAATTCTCAGTATAGCTTCCCTGTCTGCCTTTTAATCTCATTTACTGCCCTCATTGTCATGAACAACTTATTCTTTAGTAGCTTCTCAAACACATCGTGTTGGTTCACTACAATAAGCCCCTGAAGATTCTTGTCCCTCTGCTGAGAATGTCCCCTCACTTTCATCACTTGAAATCTACCTGCCTTTCAAAATTTTGATTAACCTTTACTACCATCAACTCAGAAGCCCCATGGAACTTCTTCTGACTCCTGAGCCTGTTTGGATGTCTCTTTTCTATATTCCTATTCAGTCCCATATGTTTCTCTATGTAGCATGTGCTTACGAGTCCATATCTGTTAATTTATTAGTCTGCGTTTCCCCAAAACTGTAACTTCCTTGAGTGCCAGAATCGTGTCTATTTACCTTTGTCGTTGTTGTTCAGTCACTAAGTTGTGTCTGACTCTTTGCAACCCCATGTACTATGTAACCCACAGGCTCCTCTGTTCATGGAATTCTCCAGGCAAGAATATTGGAGTGGGTTGCTATTTCCTTCTTTAGAGGATCTTCTCGACTTGGGGATCGAACCCACATCTCCTGAATTGGCAGGCAGGTTCTTTACCAAAGAGCCACAAGGTAGTCCCAGCATATAGTATAGCCTGGTGCAGGGTGTGAGCTCAGTACATTTGTTAAAAAGATGGTTAATTAGGAAACAAGAAGTATTCCTTCAAAGAAGACCCATTGCCCTGTTTTGGAACTTCACAGTGTGAGAACTATATCTCCAAAGAACAGTGGAAAGTATTCTAGAACTATGAGGCAAGAAAAACAAGGACACTGAGATTATTTATGACTATTGGGGATATAGAGAGATGATTCTGTAGCATCTATGATTTTTATTAAATGCTTTCATCATACTAGTATCAAACCTAAACTGTAAGCTACATGAGAGTGGTTAAACAGCTGTTTTGTCCACATTGATCTCTCCAGCACCTAGCACATGTTAGGCATTAAATAAATATTTGTTGAACTTTCTTGAATGAGCAAAGTAGCAGACATTCAAGGTAGATGGACTATGTCCTGCTACCAATGACAGAAATTAAAATGTGCTTTTCAAAAAATGCGTTGTATTGATCTCGGAGGAGGCCTTTCAGTATTTATCTTTTAACTCTTCGAGTGTTGTTATCTTTCTTCCCTATTCCCAGGCTGTTGCTTTTCAACTACATTTGTGCTGTTTTTGATTTTAAAAGATTTTTTTTTAATTGGTATTTTTATGGTAGTCAAAGGTAGTCAAACTTTTGATTCTTTTCCTTTTATTGTTTCTGTGTTTCACATTACGCTTATAAAGGCTTTCCTCATCCCATAATTGTGAAAAGATTCCTTTGTTTAGTATTGTATGGCTTTATCTATGTTAAGATCTTTAATTCATCTAGAATTGATATTTGCATACAATATATCTCGATTTAATGATTAGTGTACTATTTTTTCTCTGACTGGATGGTTGGTAGGTGGCAAGCCCTGAGGAGAATCTCACTTTTTTTTTTTTTTTCTGGGGGTGGAAATGGCAACTCACTCCAGTACCCTTGCCTTGGAAATCCCATGGACAGAGAAACCTGGTGGGCTACAATCCCTGGGTTCTCAAAGAGTTGGACACGACTGAGCAGAGACATAAAACTGTTGTATATATTCTTTGTTACATATTCCAATCATTTAAGTCAGACACGACCTAGAGACTGAATAACAACAACCATTTTACCTTTACACTTTTCCATTTTGCCCTGGTTTAACTCTAAAAGAAAGGTCTTCTCACAACCTTTTCTGCCTCTCTTCCTTCTCTACCCAGCAATCACTGAACTATTTTTTAAGCACTAAAATGAAATCTTTGTTGTTACTGTTCAGTCGCTAAGTCATGTCCAACTCTTTGTGACGCCATGGACTGCAGCACCCCAGGCTTCCCTGTCCTTCACCATCTCCCAGAGCTTGCTCAAACTCATGTCCATTGAGTTGGTGATGCTATCTAACCATCTCATCCTCTGCCTCTCCCTTGTCTTCCTGCCCTCAATCTTTCACAGCATCAGCATCTTTTCCTGTGAACTGGCTCTTTGCAACAGGTGGCTAAAGTATTGGCACTTCAGCTTCAGCATCAGTCCTTCTAATGAATGTTCAGGGTTGATTTCCATTAGGATTGACTGGTTTGATCTCCTTGCTGTCCAAGAAATTCTCAAGAATCTTCTTGAGCACCACAATTTGAAAGCATCAATTCTTTGGTGCTTAGCCTTCCTTATGGTCCAGCTCTCACATCTGTACGTGACTACTGTAAAAGCCATAGCTTTGACTATACGGACCTTTGTCAGCAAAACCAAAGATGTCTATGCTTTTTAATATGCTGTCTAAGTTTGTCACAGCCTTTCTTCCAAGGAGCAAGCGTCTTTAATTTCATGACTGCAGTCACCATCCACAATGATTTTGCAGCCCAAGAAAATAAAATCTGTCACTGTTTCCACTCTTCCCCATCTATTTGCCATAAAGTGATGGAACCAGAAATCTCTATACCACAAGACATTTGTATCTTTTATGTTTACTGTTGCATCCTTAATGTCTAGAACAGTGACTCGCACAGAGTAGGCACTTAATGAATACATATTGACACAGAGAAATAGAATCATGCTGCTTCCTTAACAATCATTGCTTAACACTCAAGGGCTTCCCGTTTCTATCATGATAAAATTCAAACTCCTCTCACTACAGACATACCAGAGTTCTCTTCTTCAAGGTCCCATGCTGTACCTGCTCTAAAGAAACTTCTTTTCCACTAGACAGCTACTTGAATGTGATTCCCTCAGAGGATACTTCCCTGACTCCACTATTAAGAGTAGAGGTACCTTAAGTTTCTTTGTTTCTAAATCACACAATTCCATGGCTTATAATCCTGTATAATTCTATCTGCTTTATTTTTATTTTCTTTCTCCCAGAATAGAATGTAAGCTCTGGGAAATTCTGCATATTGTCTAGGTTTTTTTTTTTTTCCCCCTGATGTGATTCAAGTACCCAACATAATACCTAGGGCTTGATAGGCACCCAATAGATATTTGCTAAAAATTTTTGTAGACATATTTTTATGATGACCATTTTAATGCCAGTGTTGAGATCCCAGCTAATTAGCTTAACAATTTAAAGGAAGTAACTAGTTGATTAAAAAGGCATCAAGATAAACCACAAGGACTTACCACATAGCACAGAGAACTATATTCAGCATCTGTCAATAGCCTACAATGGATAAGAATTTGAAAGAGAATAGATATATATGTATAGCTAAATCATTTAGCTGTATACCTGAAACTATTATAACACAGCACTGGAAATCAACTATACTTCAACTTAACAAAAACAATAAAAGTAAAAAATAAATCCTCTCCTCCTGAAAAAAAAATACTCTTTATAAAAATGCCTTAATCAATAAAGTCATGAGATGGTGACATCATTAATCAACTTTCATCATATTTGAATGTAAAAGCAACTACAAGGAAAAACTTAAGCTCAAGTAGACTTACCTGGTGATTTTACTCAAAGTGCTTAAGTATCAGTAGATGAATTTATACAGAGACATAATTGGAAAAGCAATAAAGAAAATCTGTTCACTAACACGTAATTATATCAAAGTTACATAGAGAGTGAGTAGTAAAGACACATCACAAACAGGGTATTAGAGGCATCACATAATTAAAGATGGGATGTTAGAGGAAATGTATGATCCCTTTGGAAGGACAGAGGAAAGGAAAGGACAGGAAAAAACACATCATCATAGAAACTGGAAAATCATTTTAAAATTGAACATAATTAGTAATGAGGTTGTAAAAAGTCTATGCCACCACCCTCCGAATCCATAAGTATCACAAATCTGTAAGTATACTTTGGTACTAAGAACAGTGTTAGGGATGCTGGGGTAGTAAAAGACCCAGTTGAAAGTTTAAAGTGAAAACATCTTGTCAACTGAGAAAAAAATGGGACAATTATGAGGGAAAAACCCAACAAAACAGTGTAAACACTCAGATGAAAATAACTTTAAAAGAGAAAAAATAACATGAAAGAGGGGAATTTAAGAAATAAAGAAAAATAAGAGGATACAAAAATAGGAAAAAGAAAATGAAAAATATGCAAAAGTAGGGAAGCCATCTGGTAAAAGGCACACAAAATCATGACATCTTGAAAACTGAAAATAATAATGTGTTATAAAGAACACAACAGCCAGTTCATAAAAAGTTATGATGATTGACTGGTAGCAACGTTTCCTTTTCTACTGCTATGTGTCAGACTTTAATACCTTTAAAATACTGTTTTCTTTACCCAAATTGAAAATCATCACATCAGCCTAGAAAAATGAAAATAAATAAATTTCTTCTTTTTCTAGAAAGGCTTTATTTAAGATATTTTATCTCCATCTGCTATCAGAAGGTAAAAACATAAATCAGTATTTCAATCAATCAACACATATTTATTGAGCATCTACTGTGTTTTATGTTTAGGATCATAGGAATAACAAGTATGGGGCTCTGTCAGAAATAATCTAATTGAGGAATTCAGAAATAATCACATGACTTAATTCATTAAAAAGCTATATCTATATAAACTCACATTGATATCTCACTGCACAGAATTCATTATATAGGATATAAAGATGAATAGCGTTCCATTGCCATAATTCACAAAACTAAGATGGCTCCCAGATTTGAGCAGTGGGTTGGAATTTAGGGTTTGAATTCCAGAATTACTTCTCTTTAATTTAGAATATATAGATAAACTTCAGTAGAAGATCATGTCTACTCCACAGAATACAGGAGGAGACATTTAGGGCTTGCTAACTTAATATTCATGTACTTCTTCGCATTTCTAAGCTCTTTGCAGTTATGCCTAGCTGCTGCTGCTAAGTCACTTCAGTTGTGTCCGACTATGCAACCCCATAGACGGCAGCCCACCAGGCTCCCCCGTCCCTGGGATTCTCCAGGCAAGAACACTGGAGTGGGTTGCCATTTCCTTCTCCAATGCATGAAAGTGAAAAGTGAAAGTGAAGTCGCTCAGTCGTGTCCGACCCTCAGTGACCCCATGGACTGCAGCCTTCCAGGCTCCCCCGTCTCTGGGATTTTCCAGGCAAGAGTTCTGGAGTGGGGTGCCATTGCCTTCTCCGGTTATGCCTAGACATCTGACCAATTCTGGTCAGTGGGCCAGAATAAAAGTGATGTGTGTCACCCAAGAATTTGTGTCACTGTTAGTAGTCCCCTGTCAGAGTGACCTGGAAGCTGAAAATGACCACCCTGGAAATTTACATGACCTAAGATGGATCAGAATCAACTTTTGTGTTGTTAATTGTGGGGAGTTGTCTGGGTCAACATGTTTATTTGTTATAGCTGCATGGCCTGCACTAACCAATGAACAGGATTATTGTCAGCGTCACATGAGATGACTCAGGTAAACTTCTTGTATGGTGTTCAGCCATAAACGAAAGTCATTATTATTTATAGGTCATTCTAAATAAAATTAGTGATTAAAGGTTTTTTCCTGTTCTTTTTTTTTTTTTTTGGTAACAAAAATATATCCATTGTAGAAAGGAAATTTGAGAAATGTGTTAGCAGAATGTTTCCAAAGCAACTTCATAGCTTTAGTACCTCAAACTCTTTTTCTTAATTGAGCACACTTGATGTTTTATGATAGGAGTAGTTATTTACTGTTCTTGTACTTTCTGTAAACACAGTATATGTTTTTGGTCAGAGGTCTCTAAGGTTTTTATTTATGGATAATTCATTGTCCCAAACCAATAGTGAAAACTAGTGATCTTTCAAACATGGAAACACCCTACAATTTTCTTCTGGCATTGCAACAACTTTGATGTTCATCTTTCTCTTTCCTGGCTGAACCTATATACACTTAAGTACAGGATCACATTAAGAAAATGCTCAGACCACATGTAAACAACTGTGGCCAGACAATTCCTGAATGCTATGCCATGTCCAATTTTCAAAGGATGTAAGCTTCTGTGTTGTTTTCTCTACCATATATTTTTCCATAAAAGTCCTACTTACAACTTTATCATGATGTATTCAGGCACAAGTCTAGACATGCTGTGATTTTTAAACAAGTCTATCCCTTCCTGCCTGCCCTACCCTTTTGTCCTCTGGAGAGAGATCTGGACATCTCTTGTGCCCTGGGACATAACTCTGTGGGTATGTCTAGGCAGCATATCCCAGTTAAAGTGATTTGGGGAAAAAGATTTGAAAAGATAGACTATGGAATTAAATTTGCATAAATCATAAATTTGAACTATCCGCAGATGCAGATCAGATGACTTTAAGAAGGAATGAAGAGAAAGAGAAAAGGAATTGAGCTCAGTTCAATCAATTGGTCCAATTTATTTTTCAATAAATGAAGTTACCACTTTAAAGAAAAGGAAGAAAAGAGAATTTTTGTGACTGAATTTGATCAATCAGATGACTCCATAACATTCAGGCACTCCAAAAAACAAACCAAGAACTTCTGTTCATTTAGACAGTGGGTTTTATAAACTAAATCAGGAACCTGTTTCCCTCAGCTTTTCCTTCATCTCTTTTCCCACCGTAGTTAAGGTATGACTCACCAGGACTGATTATACAGCTGACAAAAACAATCATGAGAAGCAGGATGAGTGATGAGAGGTGGGGTGAACAGCACTCATTTAAATACAGCAGAAACATCCCCAGTTATAGCTCCTGTGCTGGGGAGTTCTCCTAAGTATGTTTCAGAGTTCAGAAGTAGGAAGCTCAGGACCAAGAGGTCATGTGGGCTATTCTGTCAGAATGGGTGGTACCACAGGGTCTGGAGTGGACAGGCCCTGGCCACTGCACATGGTGACCAGAAACATGAATGAAGAAGACAGCTGCTGTGCTCAAGGAAGGATGCAAGGCTGAGGCTGTGAATGAATAATGACATCACAAAACAGGCTGGACTGATGGTTGAAACGAGCAAGATGAAGATTAACAGAGACAAATACAAAAGATGTAGCTGGTGGTGGTGGGAGGCACAGAGAACGAAATGGAGGGAAACGGAATAGAATAAAATAAAACAAAATTCTTGATTGCATTTAAGATTATTATTCAAAAAGATTCACACTCCCCACCTCTACATGAACTTTTAAAAAACGGGTTTCAGTTCAGTTCAGTCATGTCTGACTCCTTGCAACTCCATGGACTGCAGCACGCCAGGCTTCCCTGTCCATCACCAACTCCCGGAGCTTGCTCAAACTCATGTCTGTTTAATCGGTGATGCCATCCAACCACCTCATTCTCTGTCGTTCCCTTCTCCTCCTGCCTTCAATCTTTCCCAGCATAAGGGGCTTTTCAAATGAGTCAATTCTTTGTATTATGTAGCCAAAGAAATGGAGTTTAAGCTTCAGCATCAGTCCTTCCAAAGAATATTCAGGACTGATTTCCTTTAGGATGACTGGTTGGATCTCCTTGCAGTCCAAGGGACTCTTAAGAGTCTTCTCCAACATCACAGTTCAAAAGCATCAATTATTCGGTGCTCAGCTTTCTTTATAGTCCAACTCTCACATCCATACATGACTACCGGAAAAACCAAAGCTTTGACTAGACAGACCTTTGTTGGCAAAGTAATGTCTCTACTTTTTAATATGCTGTCTAGGTTGGTCATAACTTTTCTTTCAAGGGGCAAGCATCTTTTAATTTCATGGCTGCAGTCACCATCTGAAGTGATTTTGGAGCCCCCCAAAATAAAGTCTGTCACTGTTTCCATTGTTTCCCCATCTATTTGCCATGAAGTGATGGGACCAGATGCCATGATCTTAGTTTTCTGAATGTTGAGTTTTAAGTCAACTTTTTCACTCTCCTCTTTCACTTTCATCAAGAAGCTCTTTAGTTCTTCTTCACTTTCTCCCTGAAGTATGGTGTCATCTGCATATCTGAGGTTATTGATGGCTTGGAGAAACTGAAAAGAATACAAATGCCTTATAAAGTCTGTAAAATGAAATTAAATTTCAGTCATAGACAGAGAGATGCAAACTCTCTGTCTATGAGTATCTTATTCCTATAAGGTAGGAATAAGATACTATTTGTTACTTGTCAGATGGGCAAAGATAAACAGCTATATAGCAGGGGTTGTTTCTGGTGTGGGGCAAAAAGGTGTGTTTAAATCTTTATTCCTATTGTGGCCAAAACTTGATAGAGTGATTTAGAAATAATTACCAAAATTTAACATAAATATGTTCATTAACCCTGCAGTTTCTAGATGTACTTTCACATGTGTTCAGAGATATATACTCACAATCTTTCCAGGGTTTTGTGTAACTGCACAGAGGACACAAGTAACATCCTTCAATAAGAAGACAAGCAGATTATCATACGGAGAACCCACAGTGGATTAAAAAATACTATATGCTGATATGGAGTAACGGAGTATGGAATAATCCTCGAAATATTTTGTTAAATGAGAAAAGCAATTGTAATGTTATACATAGAGTATTCTCTGATACTAAAAGAAGGAAAAAGGAACTTTGGTCTTCAAGGACAAATAAGAGTGAATGTTGAGGAAACTATGGGTGTTTCTAAGCAGCTAGGATAGAGTAATTAACAAGGGTGTGAAGAGTGTGGATATTTAGGAAGTAGTAAATAGTCCACCTAGAATACACACCTAGAATGTTTGGCTTAAAGCTCAACATTCAGAAAACTAAGATCATGGCATCCAATCCCATCACTTCATGGCAAATAGATGGGGAAACAGTGGAAACAGTGACAGACTTTATTTTTTTGGGCTCCAAAATCACTTCAGATGGTGACTGCAGCCATGAAGTTAAAAGATGCTTACTCCTTGGAAGAAAAGTTATGACCAACCTAGACAGCATATTTAAAAGCAGAGACATTACTTTGCCAGTAAAGGCCCATCTAGTCAAGGCTATGGTTTCTCCAGTGGTCATGTATGGATGTGAGAGTTGGACTATAAAGAAAGCTGAGTGCTGAAGAATTGATGCTTTTGAACTGTGATGTTGGAGAAGACTCTTGAGAGTCCCATGGACTGCAAGGAGATTCAGCCAGTCCATCCTAAAGGAAATCAGTCCTGAATATTCTTTGGAAGGACTGATGCTGAAGCTGAAACTCCAATACTTTGGCCACCTGATGCAAAGAACTGACTCATTTGAAAAGATTGAAGGTGGGGGGAGAAGAGAATGACAGAAGATGAGATGGTTGGATGGCATCACAGACTCAATGGACATGAGTTTGAGTAAGCTCTGGGAGTTGGTGATGGACAAGGAGGCCTGGCATGCTGCAGTCCATGGGGTTGCAAAGAGTCGGACATGACTGAGTGACTGAACTGAACTGAGAATACACAGCAAAGCACCTAACAGCTATTTTTATATTATCATTTCCTCCTCTTGAATCCTGGTAAAACTGTGTGATATCCAAAAAGAAAACAACTCCTGATTACTTAGAGTAAAACAAACTATGTTAGAAATGATTCAAACACACACACTGACAGGACCTGATGACACAGAGAATACCCAGGCTTTCATTCATATAAGCCACCTACTCCTCCCTGAGTAGCGATACGAGCCCTTCATGTAGAGCGTGAAATCAACTTTGACCATCTCTCACAGCAACCAGGGAATCAATGCCAACCTTATAAGTAAACAGGTACCTACATGGTTCAAACACCTATATCACCAACTGGCAAAGGAGGCAAATATTTACTCACTGTACTGGTAAATATGACAATTTGAGTTTCCTTCTGTAGAGTTTTGAGTTAATTCTGGGGGCCTCATTTGCCTCTGTGTGTGTATTCACTTGAAGCTTTACTACAAGTAAACAGTTTTGCTACATTTTTTTCTAATCCGTAGACCCAAATTCTACAGTGTATTTTCTTCGATAAAGTCTATTTTAGAATCATGATTTCAACATCCTAAGTCCTGTGGTTAAGACAGCAATGGTACCATAGTTAGTGCTGAATACCACACCATGGACTAGAGCTGGGGGTCCTCAACCTCCGAGATCTAATGCTTGACAACCTGAGGTGAAGCTGATGTAATAATAATAGAAATAAAGTGCACAATAAATGCAATGCTGAATGTAATGCTTGCATCATACTGAAACCATCCCCCCCACGTCCATGGTCTTCCATGAAACTGGTCCCTGGTGCCAAAAAGGTAGGGGACTGCTGGATTAGAGTGTAAACTTGGCAAAATTTCTCCTTTGTCTTCTCCTAGCCTTTTTATAAAGAATCCTATCTCAATGCTTTTTGTTCTCCTGGTGATCAGAGTCATCTTTTCATAGGTCTTTTGTTGACTTGAACTCCCTGAAGTCACCACAGAAAGCAAACACACTTTGGTTGTTCCTAAAGGGAACAAAAGATGTCCCAGTAGAAAGGGCTTTTCCAGTGACTATTTCTCCAATTTGTTCTTACCCTCCATGTAGACATAAGTAAAAGGAGTATAGTGATAAATCTCATATCCATTTATTTTGCAAAGGATCCTTGACTCTTGATTTTTTCCTCTACACGGTGTCTCAAAACCTTTCCACTTATATCTGGCTGCTTAATAGTGCACATGTCACTGATTTTTATTCTGGAAAACTCTAACTTGGACCAGGGCTCTAGGGCTTTCTGGTAACATTATTTGTGATTATTTTAATAAATTTTCTTTTGCAATTGGCTTGGTGGCCCTGGTATGTTCTCTCTCCTTAAGTGTAATTAGTTGTGAAATAAAAATGTCAGCCTAGCTTTTTCTCTAAGGTACCACCAGGCTTCAAAATGCTATAATCCTGTGATTCTTATTTCCTTAAATCAGTTGAAGGTATTTTTGGTGACTTGGAAGTTGGTCTCCACACTCAGACTCCCCTGCCTGTTTGGCATCAGCTGCCTGTTCACCCTGGACTCCGTGGACCTCCTTCTCACACAGGAATCTCTTTGATCTCAAAGACAGCTCTGTAAGGTGCAGAGCAAAGCAAATATGAGACGATTTCCCTCTGTGGTGTTCATGACAATATGAGTGGCCCAAGAGCATAAGAAAGCTGAAAAACAACTGACAGCACTGTCCTTAAAGCAACATTTGCAAGTGCCAGATTAATTTCTATCAACACAAACATGTTATTTCAAAGAAGACACTTCCCACACATAAAAGACATAGAATGAATGACGCTTCAAAACAGCTTTGATTATCCATTTTCATAAACACAATAACACCCTGGGAGGGGACAACTGATTTTACCATCAACTAAATTCTCTAGACCTGGCAGAGGATGATTATCATAGCAGTCTTTCTTTTATTAAACAGCCAATATTAAATGATTCTTAGCAGAAGTGGACCCATGAACTTATCCACTTGAAATATGCTGGGGATGCATGTATGTGTACGGCCGATTCATGTTGACATATGTCAAAAACCATCACAATATTGTAATTATCCTCCAATTAAAATAAATGATTAAATATTAAAAGAGTAGATCATAAATGAATATACATAAATTGGATAATGAACATGAAGAAGCAACAAATCTTTAATAATAAATGATCCTGCTGTTTTACAAGTAAAAAGTAAGGATGTCTAATATCAAAGCCTAGCAAAGCACTGGATATACATTCAATTTAAAAGTTGGGGATGAGAGCTACTCAGTACTCCAAAAACACAATCTCACTTAACATGGTATAAATAAAATACACTTAAATAAATAAATTATGAAATAAAACACAGTCTCACCCAGGCTTGACACAGTCTCAGAATCTTCGAACAGAGTACATCAATCAGTTGAAGTTGGCCTAAGAGATTTTTTACTGAGCCAGGTTCCTTTTTCATGCACAGCAAGCCAAAATGCTAAGATGCTGAGATTTGCAGAAAAAGAGGGTTTATTTACAAGGCAGCCAAGCCAAGAGACAAGAGAACAAACTCAAACCCTTCTCCCAGAAGATGAAGGGCTTGGGGTATGTATGAGATAAAGAATAATGAAATGAGGTGGGGCGGGTGTTGGAGGCGTGGGGAGCGACAGGAAAAGGTGATTGGGAAAAGGTGGGGTAATTGTCATTCTGTGCAGGAGTAACTAAGCTATAGGCCCTCTGCACATTGCTCTGAGTGAGGCTGGAGTTTGTGGCCCATGGATGTCAAAAGGTCACCAAACACTTGCACGTGCCCAGTTGGACAGTCAATGGTCCTATCCTATCTTAACCAGCTCTGCTCAAACTAGACACAGCTGACTCCTAGAAAACAACTCGGGCAAACATCTTGTTTAGGTTAGATGCCGCTTGGAGGACTTGCAACTCTTAAAACTACCTTGATTACAGGACTTCCCTGGTGATTCAGTGGCTAAGACTCCATGCTCCCAATGCAGGGGGCCTAGGTTTGATCCCTGGCTGGGGAACAAGAGCCCACATGCTGCAGCTAATTACATTGCATGCTGCAACAAAAACTGAAGATCCTGTGGGCCGCAACTGAGACCCAGTGCAAACAAATAAATAAAAATAAATAATAAAAACAACAACAAAATACTTGATTAGTCAAGGCAGGTGAAATGTATTAAATCCAGAGTTTCAAGAAGAAATATGTTTGCCATCCATTTGAATGGTCCAAGACATTCAAAATATGTGCTTGGACTTGCAGCATCAGGATCACCTGGGGATTTGTTAGAAGTACACATTCTCAAGGCTACCACAAGACCTGTTGAATCAAAATTTCCAGGAGTGGGGCCAGGGAATCCAGATTTAACAAGAGTTTCAGATGATTCTGATACACACCAAAGTGTTGACAAGCCTACTTAAGTGATCTGCACGTCAACACACTGGGGTTGCTGAGATGGCAAAACAGAGGAATGAACAGAAACTAACATTTATGGAGGATCTACCACATTCCAGGGGCTTTCAGCTTTCCACGTGGCTCAGAGGTAAAAAATCCTCCTGCCAATTCAGGAGACACAGGTTTGATCCCTGGGTCAGGAATATCCCTTGGAGAAAAAAAGTGGCGAACCACTCCAGTATTCTTGCCTGGAGAATCCCATGGACAGAGGAGCCTGGTGGGCTACAGTTCATGGGGTTGTGAAAGAGTCAAACACGACTTAGCAACTAAACAACAACAACAGTGATGTTCCAGGCTCTGTTTGAAGTGTTTCTCATATTCTTATTCCTCCCAATAGTCCTTTGATGTAGATAGTTCTAGATAATTTGGATGCTAGGTAATAGATCCCTGGAGGAAGGCATGGCAACCCACTGCAGTATTCTTGCCTAGAGAATCTCATGGACAGAATAGCCTAGCAGGCTACAGTCCATAGCATCGCAAAGAGTTGGACACGACTGAGTGACTGAACTGAACTGAACTGAAGCAACTAAGCAGCAGCAGCAGTAGCAGATAATAGATAGATTAATAGTCATAGCTAGACAGGAAAGGAGAGGGAAAGAGGAAGGAAGGGAGAGAGGGAGGGAGAAGAGGGAGAAAGGGGGAGGAAAAAAGGAAGAGAAGGAGGAAAGACAGTGAAGATAAAAAGGAAAGAGGAGGAGAAGGGAAAGGAGGGGAAGGAGGGAGGGGAGGGAAGGAAACCAGATTTCAGGGGGTTGTTAATGGAGTATGTAACTTTCATGCCACTGATGTGAGGGTGAGTTAGAACTCAATTTCCTCTTTGATTTCAAAGCCCAGCTTTCTTCCGTCTTTATCCATTCTGCCGCACTAAGCAATACAGGTAAGCAACTAACATTTCTATGGTGTCAATAAAATTTAATTGTTTGGGCCAAAAGAAAAGAAGTCACTGGAGAAATTACAGAGTTCACTGCTCTTTTCACAGACTGGCATTTTTCACAGAATTATTATGAACCAAAAAGTCATCCAATTTCTAAAATCTTGGAATAACTTTGTCCACCATGAAATCCAGAGAGGCTGTGGGAAGAAAAGCATTTGTCAGTGCAGAATGTGGCCATAGAGCCAGAAGAGAAAGTTTTGGTCAAGACATTTGGATTGATAATAAAAATTCCCAGTCACTTTAAAATTTTTTAGTTGATTATGTGTTATGTTTTCTAAAATGAGTTTCCAGATAAAGTTTCAGGAAGAGGTCTGAATAAAATGTTCTCGCAACTGTTTCTTTTCCCTTCATGTTTTCTTTTTGAATACTTCTCTTTTTGGCCAGGAAGAATTTTTCTTGTGCCTGACAAAATAAGCAAAATGCAAACTAGACAGAGAGAATAATGTACTTTCAAAAATTACTGTATGAATGTATTTATTATGGCCAATAAAAACTTTTCCATAAAAATCCAAAGACTTCATTTCAGCTGCCTTAATTGTATCTAGTGTGTGAGCAGGTAGGAAGGAGACTAATGCATTTCCACACTGAGGCAAAACATGAAGATCACATGAACTCCTGAGGTCTAGATGAGCTGAGGCCCCCTTTGGTGGCTGCTGGTGGTCATCAGGGGTCATGGGCCCAGAGTGCCGGTGTGGCCTGGGGGGGCCTATGTCCTGCCAAATGGTGTGTCTTTCCTTAGCAGGGTGAAGGCCTCTGGTTTTCCCTTCCTGTGGTCGTTTGAGATTTCTGTGATGATTATAGCATCCAGCAGGCAAATGTGAACAAGTCAGTCATTGCATCAAAAGGACAAATGGTCTCTTTCCCACTAGACTGTGATGATATTTATGTGACCTTAGTCCTAGGGACTTCTTTATTTGAACCATGTGGGCTGGAGAAAAATCATGAATTCTCTTTAGTACTAGTTTTTTGGAACCTATCGATGAATTTTTCTGAGTGGCTTATTGAACCTCATCCAATATTCTGATAAGTTTTCTTTTCTTCTTTTTTCCCTTCTGGTTGTGGCTGTTTTGCAGGTTCTCATGTTTCTATAGATTATTTTGGAGCTCCTATTCTCTGCTGAAAGTTAATCAAAGCATGGAATAGAAAATATATTATGCTTTTATAGCTAGGTTCTCAAATTTCAATGTGAATTGTTTCCATGAGGTTTTCTACAGCGAGTGACAGAATTTCTCATTTTATAATATAGTCTTTTGTCAGTCACCACACTGGTTGCCTTCCTGAAGAGCTCAACAAATACTTTCTTGCACTCTGTGTGTGTGGCTGTATCAGCCCAATGCCATGGCCACCACGTGAAAATGGGATCAGAGATTTCAACCTCCAGGTGTTTGGAATTCTCTAGTCAACTGAAGCTTGCAGATATGGTACTTGGTCTCTCATTGTCCAGAAGACACACTGAAGATGTGCTGAAAAATTAATGCTTTCAAACTGTGGTGCTGGAGAAGGCTCTTCAGAGTCCCTTGGACAGCAAGGAGATCAAACCAGTCCATCCTAAAGGAAATCAACCATGAATATTCATTGGAAGGACTGATACTGAAGCTGAAGTGCCAATACTTTAGCCACCTGATGCGAAGAGCCGACCCACTGGAAAAGACCCTGATGCTGGGAAAGACTGAGAGCAGGAGGAGAAGCGGATGGCAGAGGATGAGATGGTTGGATGGCAGCAGTGAGTCAGTGGACATGAGTTTGAGAAACCCTGGGAGATATTGAAGGACAGAGAAGCCTGTTGTGCTGTCATCCATGGGGTTGCAAAGAGTCGGACACAACTGAGCAACTGAACAACAAAGAAAACACACCCATCCTTCTCTTGATACAGATATTAGCTTACTGTTACAGATATCTGATACAGATATTAGTTGCTTAGCTGTTGTTCAGTTGCTTAGTCGTGTCCAACTCTTTGTGATCCCACGGATTGCAGCACTACAGGCTTCCCTTTCTTTCACCATCTTCTGGAGTTTGCTCAAACTCATGTCCACCAAGTCGGTGATGTGTGCTTAGTATTTGTGAAAAATCTCTGACATCATCAGTGGTAACTTCAGCAGTTCAGATGGAGGGGCAGTTTCCTAGACAAATAACACACCAAGTCTGCTCTTTCCCTACTTCTAGAGAAATGGGACTTGTGCCATCTCCAAATGTAACCCTAACTCTGTCCTCAATACGATGACTCATCATGTGGGTTATTAAGCAAGACATTTGATTACAACCTCAGCTGAATTCAATAAATATTTACTGAACCCTATATTTGGCTTTCTAGATAAATGTAATGCCCTCAGGGAGTGTCTAGTCCTGTAAATTGTAGTGGAAGCAAGGCACAGTTACAACCTAATCACAGTCCCAGGAGCACAGACCTTCTTTAGGATTTGAGATGATAGATGATGAGCATGACAACAATGAAATCACTGAAAATTGCATATTGTGACATCACTTTGTGCCAGAGAGGATGCTAAGCTCTTTATCTGTTTCTGTATGTTCTTTACTTTAATCCTAAAAAATGCTCCAAACCAAAACAATCTCTACATATTACTATTTTCCTATTACATTGGAGGAAAATGAAGCTCAAAGATGAATTAATCAGATGAATGAACCCTGACCACTCACCATAGCTAAAGCCTGGCTATGTGGTCTGTAGCCTCTCCTTTTTCACTCTGGACATTTCCAGTCCCCAAACTGGCAATTATAATGTTGGCATTTCGATGGAGAGAGCTATTTGGGGAAAGATATTGACTAGCTTGATTTTTTATAAAAGGTATGAGTTATACATATGAATTAAATGCAAGATGAAAAGAGATGGGAATTAGTGAACTGATACAGTCATAGGATAACAGCAACCACTTAAAAGGACATATTTTATTAAGCCAATATCTAGATAATTACCATTTTAAATATTCTATGTAAAGTTACCTTTCCAATCCTACAGAAGCCCTATTATCCCCATTTTACAGTTGAGGAAATAGCCTAGAAATTCTGAAAGGAGGCAACAACCAAGCAAAATTGGAAGTGTGAGTAATAATTAGCTAAATAAAAGGATTAGAATAAGGTGTGTGTATCAGGATAGTTTAAAATATGCTGCAGTAAGATGTATCTCAACATTCTTAGGGACTTAAAGCAAACAACACAGGTTTATTTCTCCTTTATGCTTGATGTCCATCTCAGGATATTGTTCTGACTCAGGCACTGAAGCTAGTCCATTCCCCATGCTCTGGAATGTAACTCGCTGCCTTGGCAGAAAGAGGGAAGATGGAAAATCATGCATTTGCTCCTGAAAGCTTCTGTTTGGATGTGACACATTGCTTGCCTGTGACTCACCTTTCATTGGTCAAAGCAAGTCACATGATCATGGTTAACTCCAGGAAGTAGGGAGTGCTCTCCTACTATAGACCAGGAGGAAGATATTTAGAAATGGTGGTGAATAGTACTAATAACTGCCACGGGGAGAGAGACCAGAAGAATGTTCCAGGCAGAGCCAATAGTCAAGGCTTAATAAAGTTCTTTGTGAATGGAAAACTATAAACATATTGATAATGGAAGCCAGGTTATAAAGATTCTTGTAGCCACTTTTACAAGCATGGATTTTATTTCTTCATAGAGAAGCTTTGGAGGCTCTAAGAAGAAGAATGATTGTCAGGTTTTGTTTCACACAGGTTATTATGGCTTTGGTGCAGTGGATAAATTTGAAGAAATCAAAGAGACTCAACTAGAAGAGGATTAAAATTATGAGACTGAACTAACTATGTTGGATATATAGTTTAATATATCAGAGGAGACAATATTAATAAATATTTATGAGGTATAGTTAAAGGAACTTATTAATGGAATATGGAGGATACCAAACTCACAGATTTCAGATTTGGTGGATGTTGATTCATTAAATGATATAGGGACAGGATTGAGGGTAGAATGTTCTTTGGATATTAGCCTGTGGATCTCACAAGATTGGAAATGTTTAACAAGTATTTGTAAATGGGAGCCTGAATCCTGAGTCATGGATGGAGATTTAGTTTTGGAAATCACTAGGATTTTGGATACAGAGATAATTAAAATCCTGACAGTCCAAAGAGAAGCTCTATTTTGAGAAAAACAGAGGATCAAGGGTAAAACTCAGAAACTCCAACATTTAGAAAAGAGACAAAGCAGGAGTTCATGAAAGAGATTAAGAAAGAATGGCAAAAATAAAGAGGAAAGAGAGAGAAATCCACAAAGTTAGTTAGTCAATCCAGAAAGATAAATTCTTTGTGTCCTTAGAGTTTTGAGTAATCACTGCTATTGACACACTTTACAAAAAACAATATTGAAGTATGATTGACACACAAAAAATTCACTTAGTTAATGTACATGCTTTGATGCATTTGGGCATATGCAGACACCTGCAAAGACATCACTACTATCAAGGTAATGGACATATCTGTTACCTCCAAAAGTTTCCTTGTGTCCCTTTTTATTTAACTTTTTTGTAGGTAAAAACACTTGACATGAGATCTACTCTAATAATAAAATTTTAACTGCACATCTCAGTACCACTCTACAGGTGCTGTGTTGTACAAGAACTGGTATACATTCCAGTTATCCAAGATGAATAAGATCCATTGATACACTTTTATAGAACATATCAGTTGATTGGTTGGGGAAAAGTAAATTTCAGTGGATTGAGGAATGATTGGGTAGTATCAGAAGGAAGACTGTGAATAAACCACACTATCAAAAAGTTTGATTGAAAAGAAAAGGAATAATAAAACAGTATATCGATGAGGTCATAGAGATAGGAGATTTTATAAAGTTGAAGACTCTTGGGCATATGTATAAGTTCTGGAGAAAGAGATGGTGATGTTGGGAGTACAGGAGATGGAGATGCGAACAAATTTTCCTAAATAGTCAGCAATTATTGTTTTGATAAATAAGCACTTTGCTACAGAATGTGAAAGGGACACCTTACTCTTTCAAGAAAAAAATCAATATATACAAAGTAATAAAATCCTTATGAAAGACAGAATGGTTCAGTGAACTGAGTTGGAGCTTCCAAGGCTGAAGGTTTTAATCATGGCCAGATGATTGATTTACTGTATAATTTGGGCAAGTTATTTTAATTTCCATTGGCTAAGAGGCATGCAAATTTTAGTTAACTCAAGTTGAACTTATCTTTCTGTCTTGTCTTTCACGTATATAATATAAGGGTAAGCCAACCCCTGAATAACTAGGACAGATAATTAGCTAGGATGTTTGCAATAAAAAATATTTTGCAAAGAAAAAATGCTGCACAAACATTTCTCAAAAACATGTTATCTTACATATAATTTCAAACCACTTTACGGTATATCCTTTTTTGTGCCTAAAAGCCTAGTTTTGAAAAAAAATCGATACTGGTGGAATTTCAAAGAGTGGAAAAGTATGGGTGTTATTTATAAAAGAGTCAGATAGGGAAACCATAATCAAGAATTCTCCTGAATTTATTTTAAACACCACGGGTTAGCAGATCCTACCAGCCCTATGCAAACCCTGAAATAACACCTTTGTAACCATCTGGTTCAGACTTGCTTTCTGATATTATCCCCATCAGCAACTCGCCTCTATGAAACGGGGCAGCCCTCTGGCCCTTGCTTAGTTTGCAAGCTGTCTGGTTGTCACATATGCTCCATGCTGCAGTGTAGAAAGAAAGTATTTTTTGCTGCCCCTCCATACTTTAGTTTGCTTTCTGATTTAACAGCCGTTGAGGCTTGTTCATCCCTGCCTGGCTGCTAGCCTGGCAAGCTTCCTCTCAAAGCTGTGGGGATACAGCCCTTCCTCTGCTTGCAGCTCTAGCCTTAATTTGAAACAAGAAATTTAAAATTGTAGTTCTTATTCACGTGAAATGTATTTTCATTTGATTGCTGGTGGTGACTTTGGGCACTGGGCTGAGACAAAGTCCCAACCCACTCCAACCCAATAGGGAAAAATATGGTGATGAAAAACTGATGTCTAGGAATTTCCTGGTGGTCCAGTGGTGAGGACTCTGTGCTTTCACTGTCGAGGGCCCGGGTTGAATCTCTGGTTGGGAACTAAGATCCCACAAGCTGTGTGGTGTGGTCAAAAATAGAAGAAAAAATAATTGATGTCTACTGTGGGTATTGAAAAAGGAGGGGCAGTATGCTACCCAGTATTTACCATCCCCACTGTTGGCCCACACTTAGGGCATCTATGACTGGGAGTTCTATTTCTAATTAGGAATTCTAGCCCTAATTATCAAGGGCTTTTCTGTCTTGTTTCATGTTCTGGGAACTTTATCCTATGTTGTGCCCTATATCAGAGTCAATCTTGGTAACTATAGTGACTCATCTGGGTCTTAAACTATGACAAGTTCCTGTCATATTTAAGGCCTTTACATGAAAAAAAAAAAAAAAAAAGATTAACAAGCGAAGGTTCTTGTCCATATGCAAGAGTTGTTTCAGTTTGTTTTCTTCTCTAGTTTATTGGCTGTGGTTACTTTTCAATTTCAAAGCCTATGATGGGTTTTTATGTGGCTGACTACCTGTAAAATCATTACTGTAAGCTGGTTGGGTAGAGAGAAAAAAGGAGGATTTATGAAAGCCACAGCTTTATCTCTACCAAATGGAAAATAATCTCTATGTTTGAAACAGGATATTCATTATGAAATAAAATACTTTGAAAACTAATTAAACTTAAAAGCTTTTGCATAGGAAAGGAAACCACTGACAAAACAAAAAGACAACCTACTGAATGGGATAAAATATTTGCAAATGATATGATCGATCAGGGATTGATATCCAATATATACAAACAGCTTATACAACTCAACATCAAAAACCGAAAAACCTGATTAGGAAATGGGCAGAACTGAATAGACGTTTTTCTAAGGATGAAATGCAGACGGTCAACAGGCACATGAAAAGATGTTCAATATTTCTAATCATCAGGGAATGTCTGCCAATTTTCTTTTCATTGTAAAGGTATGCTTTTTTCTAACTCATTAATAAGTAATCTCTGGGATAACATTTTGGTATTGTGTAACTATACATTCCCCAACACATTTTCACCCAGTAGTTTTAGCATGCTTTGGATGATCGTTGTCTGAGTCACACTGGAGACTGAAAACTAAAATTTCTTAATTTTATTATTCCAGCTCTACTCGCATGCATATATGTGTGTGCTCAATCATGTCCGACTCTTTGTGACCCCATGGACTGTAGCCTGCCAGGCTCCTCTGTCCAAGGAATTTTCCAGGCAAGAATACTAGAACAAGTTGGCATTTCCTACTCCAGGGAATCTTCCCACCCAGGTATCAAGCCTGTGTCTTGCGTCTCCTGAATTGGCAGGCAGATTCTTCACCTCATGCCATTGGCTAACATTATTTTGTGAAGAGTGAAGATAAGACACCCTTCTTTAGGATTTCTATGGTCTCATGGACTTTTGAAAATTGAATTCATTTCCCCCCAGCTTTTTAAATTCCCAGGTTGTCTCATGTTAGGCCTTTCGTGCTTGCAGCTTTTGCTTTAGACCTGCACTTACATTCTCTGCACACTTTCTTTGCTTTCTGACATTCCATGTTCCTGGTTCACCTTGTACATTCTCCATCTGATCTAGAATTAGCCATTTCCCCAGGGAACATTTCTTCTTTTCAGTGGTGAACAGTACTTTGAAACCAAGGTCAAAGTATGTTTGACCTAGTATGTCACTAGTATGTTCATTTCCTCTGGGTGACTTTGCTTCTGGGCCTCTTCAATGGACAGAGTTGGGCATGTACGTATTTTTAAAAGCGTGAGTTAATGCTGGCAACTCTACTGCAAATCCAGACCTCAAGGCCCCTGAACTTCCCCATTCCATGTTTATACATTGCTTTTCCTACAGTGAGAAGCTTGATTCCTAATACCATCAATATATGTACTCATTTGCTTTATCCTACAATATACACTCAAAATAATAATTTTAAGAAAAAACCAAATCTGCCAAGTCATGTTCATGATATTTTTGTTGTTCTTTTTACCCTGAGAAAGTATCTCATAAAAGGTATGTTGTTATTGTTGTTTAGTTGCTAAGTTGTGTCCGACTCTTTTGTGAAGCCACAGACCATAGTCTTCCCGGCTCCTCTATCCATGGGATTTTCCAGGCAAGAATACTGAGAGAGTGAGTTGCCATTTCCTTCTTCCAGGGATCTTCCTAACCCAGAGATCAAACCCGGGTCTCCTGCATTGGCAGGCAGATATGTTACCACTGAGCCACCCACCTGAGAAACCCCACAAAGGATACATAGTCAGAGAAACATGTCCAAGAGTGATTTTAAGAAGTCTTTTTAAAAATGTGTTTATCACTGTAGTATAAAATTGTCTGTTCCTGATTGAATTAAATTTGTTTTTTTTCATCCTGTTGATATAATTTTATATTTGAATATGTGAATACTTAACATGGCTCAAAAACTCCCCAACCTATAAAAAAGTTGTTCTCAAAAAAGTTGTCTCACATACTTTCCAATTTCTGTCACCACTCCATTCCTCCTGCTCTGACTTCACATAGGGAATCATTTATATTAGTTTCTAGTTCAATATTCCTATTTTTCATCAATGCTTTGCCATTTCCTACATATATCTATATATAAAGAAAAAGCAACTCTATGTCTGTATATATTCATTCTCAGAGATGATCCTCCTTCTTTTCTATAATTCTGCTGTAGGAGAATATTCTCTTGTGTGGATATAGTAGGGTTTCTTCAGCCAGCCTCCAATGGATAGACCTGGGTGTTTTCCTATATTTTGCCCTGACAAATAATGGAACAGTGAATAACCTTTTATATATGATATTTTTGTATCTGTAGCAGTTTATCCCTTGAGGTAAGTTCTTAAAAGTGGAACTTCCGCGTCAAAAGGCGCTTTGATAAATATCGCCAAACTCTCCTCCTTAGTGGTTGTATGATTTTTTGCATTCCTACCAACAATGTTTGAGAGTCTTTTTCCATAGTGTGGCTAACAGAGTGCATTATCAAACTTTGAACTTTAGGAATAGATTTTTAAGAAAGTTTTTCCAGGAAATTCTTTTTTAAAAAATTTATTTCATATCGGAGTATAGCCAATTAAAAATGCTGTGATAGTTTCAGGTGGACAGCAAAGCAATTCAGGCATATATATACATGTACCCATTCTCACTCAAGCTCTCTTCGCATCCAGGCTGCCACATAACATGGAGCCGAGTTCCCAAAAGTTTTTGAGGTAATTCTGATGTGCAGTCAGATTGGAAACCTTTGGCCTAGATTGTCGGCAGATCTATGAGATTGCAATTTAATTTTCCTCAGTTTGATATTTGGTGTTAAGATTAAACACTGTGTGATACCTGAATAAAAAATATACCCCATGCTGACTTTAAAAAGGATCTTTCCTGTTGGGAGTAACATATATGCAATACTATATATATATTAGATAAAAACAAAAAGCAAGTATCTACTGTATAGCACAAGGAGCTATACTTGATGTTTTGTAATAATATTTGGGAAAATGATGTGAAAAATTATATGTATACTTTTTTACTTTGCTGTACACCTGAAGCAATGCAACACTGTAAATTGACTATACTTCAATAAAAATCCAAGCAAAAAAAATAGATAAATAAAAATAAAAAGATGTTTTTTGCCTGTTTGACATCATTTTAGATCCTTACTGATGTGATAATGTCCACTCTAGACTGAGGCCTATTTAGGTATCAGCAGGGAGCATTTCCAGGGGACCCAGCATCTAAGTTGAGTCATTCAAGTTACTACGCATTCAAACAACAGTGTCAAAATGAAGTGACAGAGTCGAGGTACCATATTTCAAAGGTTCTAAGATGAGATGGCTGGATGGCATCACTGACTCAAGGGATGTGAGTCTGAGTGAACTCCGGGAGTTGGTGATGGACAGGGAGGCCTGGCGTGCTGCAATTCATGGGGTTGCAAAGAGTCGGACATGAATGAGCGACTGAACTGAACTGAACTGAACTGAAGACATTCTTTAAAATAAAATTTTAAAAAATCTCCTTAATCAGTTTGTATCTTACTAGTTGATGATATATCATGATTAAATTGGCAGCTTTTTCTCTCTCTTGAAGAACAGTTTCTACTATCTTTAATATGGAATTTTAGAAGTAAGAGGATAATTAATTAAAAAGAATCAAAGTGGCACTCTAGGCAAATTATATGCATGGTCTCTTAGTGATCTTGGACACATATATAATCAGAGTAGAGGAGAATGTGGTCAATCTCCAATGGCTCTGTCCTAAACCCTATGACCTGGGGTGACGATAGGCAGTCTTGGTTCCCGCATTCCTTTGCCTCCCTTCCATGTTCTCCCCTAGATTCTCAATTGCCTCAGACGATTGGTTATGGGGCCTCATGGGCTGCCTCCCTTTGCCCCAGCATCTAGTTGTTTATAAGAAACAGAGTTCACTGTCTTAACTTCTAAGGTCGTTCTCTGCCACAGCCACTACTGCAATACTTTTTCTCAGCCAGATGCTGTGCTCTTCACCTACATGCAGAGCCACCTGCATCCCAAGGCCAGCAATGGATTTCCTAACCAGGAAGGAACCCCAGCCTTACCTTCAAGGTCAGTAGACCCCCTGGCCACATCTCCTTCGTGGAGCTGACCATATGTGCCTGTCTGCTTTTCTGCACAGTCTCCATACAGTGACCACATGGTCCCCATAGCTGGCCTCACAGTGGACACTCATTCTGGTCTAGTGCCCAGGTCTGCTCTACCGCCACCAACAGTCTACGGCCATAGGAAGTCTCCTGGCCTGCTGGGTCAAAACTCTCGGACAAGCCAGTTATGCTCATTCTGTGGTTTCAAAAAGAAAGAATTTCTTGACATGTTTCAACTACAAAGACTTCATCCTAACAATAATCAGATTGCCCTTTAATTCCACTTTTAAATTTCCCTTATAATATCTGTCCAACAGAGATGACAGCCAAGCAGATGAAATCAAGCCTCTCAGAATTTAGAATCTATGATTTTTTTTTTTTTTATGTATGGCAGATTTTTGAAGTATGCTTTGTAATAGTTGCTTTTGTCTTTACTACTGCTATCTGAGGGTAACATCACAGCAGTAGCCCAAAATATTTTGGAATCTGATTAGTGTGAGCTGTTGGGGGAAAAGTGCTTATGACGGTATCTAGAAAAACAGCAAGTGGGAATTTGCTGTGTGACACAGGGAGCTCAATCCAGTGCTCTGTGACAACCTGGGGGGTGAATGGGGAGGGAGATGGGAGGTGGGATCAGGAGGGAGGGGACACATGTATATCTGTGGCTGATTCATGTTGGTGTATGGCAGAAACCAACATAATGCTGTAATTATCTTCCAATTTAAAAAATGTTAATTGAAAATTTTATTTGAATTTAAATTTGTCAACCCCACTCACATTTCATAAAGATTTTCAATTCAATGTCTATCTTGAATGCAAACTAACTGTTCTCTCAATGTACTCAGCTCTATTTGATAAGATTAAATCTAGTGTTTTTGGTGATAAAAATATTCTTTTGTATGTGAAATCCTTTACATTCCTGGCTGTCTTTCAGATGGTCACTGGGAATAAAAACATGGAGGAGAGGCTGAGAAAATATTTCAGGCAGAGGGAAGCCATGTAGGAAGGACACAGACAGAAAAAAAGAACTGTGTAAAGAAGATACTGGAAAGTAAACTGTAAGGCATGAAAGTGAAAAGGAGGAAACTGGAGAGACTGGTTAGAAGCCAAGCAAGACACTTAAAACTTGCTTCTTAAAGTTCCTGAACACAATTCTGTGAAGCCAGGGCCTTATTAATGTCTGTGGAAGCTTTATTATGTGCTGGTCCTTCCGCAGTCAAGACGGTAGCTGTCAGCTCCTGAAGGGTGGTACGGAAGTGACTTTTAAAGAGATCAAGATCACATATAGGGAGGCTGGTAGAAAGACTGCTGTAAATATTCAGATGAACTCGAACTCTGATCATTATGGACATCAAGGCTGTCACATTTCAATCTGCTTTTGGACTCCAGCTCCTGATATGTTCAGTTCAGTCACTCAGTCATGTCTAACTTTTTGCGGACCCCATGGACTGCAGCACGCCAGGCCTCCCTGTCCATCACCAACTCCCAGAGTTTACTCAAATTCATGTCCATTGAGTTGGTGATGCCATCCAACCATCTCATCCTTTGTCTTCCCCTTCTCCTCCCACCTTCAATCTTTCCCAGCATCAGGGTCTTTTCCAATGAGTCAGTTCTTCTCATGAGGTGGCCAAAGTATTGGAGTTTCAGCTTCAGCATCAGTCCTTCCAATGGATATTCAGGACTGATCTCCTTTAGGATGGAGTGGTTGGATTTCCTTGCAGTCCAAGTGACTCTCAAGCGTCTTCTCCAATACCACAGTTCAAAAGCATCAATTCTTTGATGCTCAGCTTTTTTCATAGTCCAACTCTCATATCCATACATGACTATTGGAGATAGTCATGACTATCTGGACCTTGACTAGATGGACCTTAGTTGTCAAAGAAATGTCTCTGGTTTTTAATATTCTGTCTAGTTTGGTCATAAATTTTCTTCCAAGGAGTAAGCGTCTTTTAATTTGTTAAAACTAACAAATGTGTTAAAACTGATATGTTAAAACTAACCAAATTCTTAAGTTGCTAAACTTCAACTTGTGTTTTTGATTTCCTCTTATAGAAATGTCTCTGATAAGTTATACCTTCATACTTATGTGTAAGCAAGTAAGTGTAAAGATACAAGTAACCAAAAGAAAATTCAACTGTGGGCTTGGAAAGGATACATTGGGTAGGTATTCACCTAGAGAAGGCAATGTATACAAATGTAAATACAATTGCTATAATAGATGATAAAAGATATTACCGTAGCAATTATTCCAAAGACAATGTCAGAAAGAAAAGAGAACTTAGGGTATATAACAGAGAAGTCAATGGCACCCCACTCCAGTACTCTTGCCTGGAAAATCCCATGGAGGGAGGAGCCTGGAAGCCTGCAGTCCATGGGGTCGCTGAGGGTCAGACACGACTGAGCGACTTCAGTTTCACATTTCACTTTCATGCATTGGAGAAGGAAATGGCAACCCACTCCAGTGTTCTTGCCTGGAGAATCCCAGGGATGGGGGAACCTGGTGGGCTGCCGTCTATGGGGTCGCACAGAGTCGGACACGACTGAAGTGACTTAGCAGTAGCAGTAGCAGGGTATATAAAAGAATTGTGCAGGCACTTTTACTTCTAAATGGAAACCAACAAAGGCACATATACAGAAAAGACTGAAAATCAGTCTGGTTTGAACTGAAGATGAATTGATTTTGATTTTTTTTCCTAGCCCCATAGTTAGGATAATGAAGAAACTAAAAAAACCTAAGTTGTTCACACCTGAGAGGGCAAGAAGAACTAGAATAAGTCCCTATTTGTAAGCAACAGGAAACTTCTAACTTAAAAATGAAAGGAAATTTATTGACAAATGTGATTGAAAAATATAGAGACAAGGCAGACTTCAGACATAATTTTACTTTAACACATGGTATTGTTGTGAATGATTTTCTCCATTTTCTCCCTCTGGGCATCTGGCTTATTTTTAGGCTTGCCTCCCTTACAATAAATGCTAGAACCTCCCAGGACCACATGCTTCCTCATGTATTTCTGAAACAGGGCCAATAACTTCTTCAGCAGTCATAGACTGAAAATCCTGAACTTCAATTCTATCAGCTATCATCACCATGTGACTGCCCTTGAACCACTGGCTATGACCAGTGGATAGTCTGTATCCATCACTGAACCAATAACTTTGACAAGAAGATTCTGTTATTTCAATTGACTCAGATCAATCAGAGTCCACTCCGGGTAGTCTTGTTCAGGTTACTCAGCCAAGGGGGTCCATAGCGACTAGAATCTGGCCCACAATCTGCTTTCCAAGCTGTGCATCCTCACCTTGGGTTGTATTTTCCGGAAGAAGGAGTCTTTTTATAATTCACATAGAAGCATAATCCTACCTGTAGGAATAGGTCTGTGTAGGACCTATTTAAAATGTAAATAGGAAATTTACATTTTTCCATGTCACATAGAGGTGCCTATGTGAGATTACCAGTGGATATGACCCTGGATTTGAGAGATCAACCCCAACTTTTTTTTTCTTATCTATTTGGTACTTCAGATTCAGGCTCCATCCTGCTATTTTTCTAAGAATCTGACCTGCATCAATGGATTCCCTATCCTGATTCCAGTTGTCAGGCTCAAGCACAAGTTTGCTGTGGGATGGCTGCATCCCCTCGCCATAGGACAAGCTCTTGCCAACAGTCTTCCCCACATGTGTTTCTGTCTCTGCCCTTTGTCTTTGGGTTCTGTGAACTGCTTCCTCCCCTTGCCTCTTTAGGCCCCAAACGACACAATTCCTCCTCCTGACCCTGCTGTTCCTAGTGTCAGCTTCAAAAATACTCACAACCTAAAAGTTGAGAGTTATGTTTTATTTGGCGAAAATTTTTAGGATTTAAGCCTGGGACCCAGCATCTCAAGTATTCCTGAGAGAACTGCTCCAAGGAGGCAAGGGGAGGAGCCAGGTTAAATAGAAGTTTTGCAACAAAAGGCAGGTAGTCTGAATATCAAATGGTGATTGTTAATTAAAGGAAACCAGGTATCCCAAGTTAAGGAATTTAGAGCTTTCTACCTAGGGGAAAATGCAAGAGTCTGGGCTCACTGAAATCATTCCTTTCATGTACATCTCAGCTATGGGGCCAGTATGTATTTTCACATCCTAAGCTTCCTTTCCTCAGGACTCACCCTAGGTAATGGCTGCAGTCTGATGGTTGCCAGATTGAAAGTATCCTTCTCCTTCTTGAGTGCCCGGAGGGCTCAGGGGCTCACACTGGAGGACTGTAATCACTGATGACTGACTCCTTGTTTACTGATATGGCAGGAAATAGTCCATTTCTCACTAGCCTCCAGGTGTCTTTCTCCTTGCTTTGCCCTCACCTTTGTAGACAGTACCTCTACTAATCTCTCCTCAAAGGACCCTGTGTGATATGCTTCCTCATGAGGGAGTACCTTGCTGAGTGATGGAAAGTAGCCACAGTGCCTCCAATGCCCCATAGTCACCTTGGTCACCCTCTGGTTCTCTGGAAAGCCAAACTCAGTTGGTTCAGGTAAAAATCCAGGTACAAAGGGAAAATTTCATTTGGTAATGATCTATAGGGCTTTTCTGGTAGTCAGTGGTAAAGAATCTGCCGGCAAGTGCAGGAGATCATGGGCTCGATCCCTGGGTCAGGAAGATCCCCTAGAGAAGGAAATGGCAACCTACTCCCAGTAATCTGCCTGGGAAACCCCACAGACAGAGGAGCCTGGTGGGCTACAGTCCATGGCGTCACAAAAGAGTGGGGCATGACTTAGTGGCTAAACAACAACAACAACAAACAGCAACAACAATGACCTCTACTTAAAATGCCAAAGGTCTAAGTTTGAGAAAACTAGAGAAAAACAGTTCTACACCAGGATATTTTACTCTAAACTTGGACATATATGCGTCTTCTAAATTAGACAGATTAGAATGCTGAAATGTTCCAGATCACTTCTGGTGAAAAGCCACAAACAATATTTTATCAGGCCAAAAGAAGAAAGGAGGAAATGAAAGAGCTCAGAAATCTCAGGAGAGCTCGTCCAATACTCTACCTTTATCTTAGATCATTTCTGTAGATGATGGCTCTGTTCATCAGGATTGGATACACCTAAATGGGGGAGTTTTTAGCTGAGAAAAACAGAATGCCTCAACTAAGAAAAAGAATGCATTGTGAGTTTGTCTTGAAGTCCGTCTGTGATGCACAGCTTTCTTAAGCCAACATTTTAACCTGGTGAGCAAACAGTTCAGGGCTGCCCGTAGCAGAGAACCATCAATTAAAGATAAGCAATGGTTCAGATTTTCCACAGCCTTGACTTAGAAGTAAGTCCGGAATCCCAACCAAATCTGCATTTGGTTAAGCAATTTGGCACAGTTTTCTACTTTGAAGCATTAAACTATAATTATAAGACATT
Source organism: Bos taurus (assembly GCF_002263795.3). Classification (NCBI taxonomy): domain Eukaryota; kingdom Metazoa; phylum Chordata; class Mammalia; order Artiodactyla; family Bovidae; genus Bos; species Bos taurus. Next base: position 21,630,266 of record NC_037336.1, on the reverse strand, counting down.
CTTATTTCATTCATTCTTATTGTCCCTAGAGTAGATATAACTAGGGAAGTCACTTCCTTCTCTTTAAAGGAAACGAACTAACAAACAAAAAACTCAGCAAATAAAGAAGAACAAAGAGAAAATATGCAAGACAAAATTTGGTGAACCTGGGAAATTGTGTATATGGCATGTTTTATAGTTTGATCAACATAAAAAAACTGATTGTATTAGTACATCAGAAGGACTCAAATACTCAAAAGGTAATCTGGAAGCACCTCTCATCAGAGAAAAAAAAAAAAAAACTAAGTGCCTCTGACAAATCCAAATAATCAAGGGTGGTGTTAAACTCCTTACAATCAGGTTTTTCCTTGATTAAAAAATTCCTTTGCTGTTTTGCTGTCATACTTATTAAATGGGTCAACAAGACTGGTGCTTTCTTAGTTGGAAGTGTAAGTTGATATGGGGGGTAGGGAGAGGAAGGACAGAAATTTATTAATAGTAAGTTAAAAAAAAAAAAACAAAACACCACCACCACAGCATAAAAACCTTATTCAAGTCAAAAGGAAAGGAAATGTAGGCCTGGTGGAGAATGACTGTTCTTCCTTCTCTACCAGCCAAGATCAAATCCCATTATAAAAACACCAGGAACCCAAGAAAAAGGTTTCTCTGCTGAATTATGTGAGGCTACCTGAAATCAGGGTAATTAATTAGGACACTTCTCTGATCCTTTCAACTCTTACGGTTTATTCATTCAGTGCCAATTCTTGTACAACTATCAGGGCAATGGTGCTTCCTAACAGGGGAAATGTAAAAGAATAATATGTAGTTTATACTTTAAGAGAGCTCACATTCTAGAAAAGTATACGTATGCTGCTTAGATAAATAAAGCTTCATTTTCTATCACCCATCCAATATTCCAAAACTCAAAGTCTCCCCTCCCCACCACACTTCACTCTGCTGGGTAGCAAGGAAAAAGATGTTTTCTCTGCCTGCTCTAGTTTAAACAGTCTATTTTGACTTCAGATCTCTTTTTGAGGTTAAATATTCCCATGAATTCTAAGTTTAAATCCTTATCATGGCAGCCTTTCCTTTCTTCCTTCCCAAAGTGCTGTTGGTTGTTATGATTCCCCTTGGCATTGAAAGTCACATGATCTCATGTTGGTCTTTTGCTGATTTCTGTAGTAGGGTGGCTGGTCCAACCCCCTTGGGTTCATCCAGCTCAGGTGTGCTTTGTGGGATCATGTTTCTGAGCAGGAGGTTGAAATATGCTCTTAAAGTCAGCAGTGAGAGAACACCTGGATCTGCTCATGACTGGACACACACTTTCTGGTCTACATAAGTGGTTTATGGAACTTGTAGAGGCTAGCATGGTGCCTGATCAGAGTGGTATTGGCTAAATTTTTCTATTTTAGTATTATGAATCAATTTTTCTGTAGTCTTTTTAATGAGGAGTCATATATTTTTTAAAAGCCTACGTACACATGGGAATTCCCTGGTGATCTAGTGGTTAGGACTCCATGCTTTCACTGCTGAGGATGAAGGTTCAGTCTTTGGTTAAGGACCTAAGATCCCATAAGACACCTGGCACAACCCCCCAAAATAGACTGCACTACCTTTCAAATAAAGTTCTCAATTAAAAAAAAAAAAAAGCCTAGAAACTGCATAGTCAGGGTTGAGTACATGTTGGGTTCTACTCGGCCTTGCATTCTTTATAGTAATTAACTGCTAAACAACTAACAGTTTTCTACTTTCTAAATGGAAAAAAAAATTCCACAAAATGTTTTCTCACTTCAAGCTAGCTGAGTCCTAACACACAGAGTTCCTATCACACATGACAAGTGGACATTGTTTTGGTAGTCATGTCAGTACCAGCAGAAAGGTGGTAAAAAGCCCTCTAAGAATTAATAAAATCTTATAAGAATTCAAACTCTCAGCTTGTTAAAACATAAGGTACTTAGCTATTTTCAGCATTATATTTCATATGTGTTTGCATTTTAATTTTGTATTTATTCTTTAAACATCAATAGAGAGCATTACAAGGAAATTTTACTTATGATTGTTTCAGACAAAATTCAATTGTTTTTTTCCCACCAGTTTCCTTATTATCTGTAACTATATAATCATATAAAATGTTTACAAATATGTGTTTGCACAAAATTACAGTAATAAGATATATAAAATTTCAAGCCATTTTTTCTCTTAATAGTAAACATTATTTTCCATATTGCTAACTGTTAAATGTATGATTTTACTAACAACAATATTCCATCATTTAGAAGTTCCTCCATGACATATTTAGGTTATTTCTTAGTTTTTCATGATTATACGTGATATTACAATGGCCACTTTTAGGAACATGACAGAGATCATTCCTCCTCTTGAGTAATATCTTAGTAATTTGTTTCCCAAGAAGAACTCCCTGAGTTACAGAGAATGAAACTGGATCATTTTGATCTATATTCCTGGGCTGTCCTCCAAAAGGTTGTGTCTACAACAATGCATACAGGATCCTGCTTTCTCACGGCAGCCCCCACTTGCCCTAGTTCATGTTTCACGGCTTAGTCTTTTTTGTGGCATGCTTGGCTTTTTCTCTTATCGGGAGTCTTTCATTTCATTTTAAGTCAGATTTGAAATCTGTTTCTTTTATAGTTAGAATAATTCTTTTTTCTTTTCTTTTTCTTTTTCTTTTAAGCATCTCATTTGCAAATATAGCAAAGAGGATTAAAGTACCTTTCACAGAAAGCAGAGGGTTTTTGTTTATTTATTTGTTTAATGTGCAATATATCTGGAAGGCTCCCCAAGTGGCTCAGCAGTAAAGAATCTGCCTGCCAAGCAGGAGGCACGGGTTCGATCCCTGGGTTGGGAAGATCCCCTGGAGAAGGAAATGGCAACCCACCCCACTATTCTTGCCTGGGAAAACCCATGGGCAGATGAGCCTTATGGGCTACAGTCCATGGGGTCTCAGAGAGTCAGATAACAGTGACACCAGTGACTAAACAACAACAACTTACCTGGAAGTAAAACTTAAAGAGCAATGACTCTGTTCTAAGTGCTTTATGTGTATTAGTTTGTTGAACCTTCACAATTGGGTATTATTTCCACTCAGTGGATCAGATCATGGAGACAGAAAAGTAAAATTGTCTTTTGTCACATAGCTAGTAGGTAACCTGGCAGAGATCCCAACTCAGAAAGTCTGACTTCAGAGTAGAGTCCCTAAATCACTGTGCTGTTTTAGAAATGGCAGCAGAAACTAAGTTCTACAAAACAGAAGTTCCACGGAAGACTTGTCCTTTTTCTTAGGAATTTAGATTGGAAACTGGCCAGGAAAAACAGTCCTCTTTTAATAAAGCTTTCTTCTTATCACTTGCATCCTCTCCACAGAATGGGGATGGGTAGAATATACATGACAAATGGGATGTTAATCTTTCTTACTTCCATAAACTTTTCACTCAATGAAGATTACCAAATAAAATATGAAAAAAATCTTTCTGTCAATGATTTGTGAGCCAAACTCCAATCATATTCTTCAGTGAAGCCTAAAATCAATAAGGGATACACGCAAAAATAATTTCTTAGCTGCATCCTTTCCCTGAGGCCACAAAGATGTTTGTAAATACTAAACCCAACAAGGTTGCCAACTATTTACTTTTTGAAATGAAAGTTTATTTTGTCCATTAATTACTTGTTCTCTGTGAGCTTGCTCCTTAGAATACTGTTGAGCTAGAAGACAGGAGCACATTTATAGATGAATCTCTAATTCTGTTTTTTACTATTAGGTCTGACCCATTTCTCTTTGTGTTTACAAGTTTTAAGCATTCTCATACTTCAAACGTAGGAACAAAACACAAAGAAAAGAAGACATAAAAATATAGCTTAGGGAGGAAAAGCATTCATAATAAAAGTTATACTTTGCATTTTTAACTGTTTAACTTTCAAAATGCATCTTTAATGTTACTTTTATTGAAGGATAGCTGAGAAAAACTATTATTTATGTTATTTTCAGCTCAATATGAGGACATGTCTGTAGACAGATGTTAGTCTCATTTATTTTACAGATGAGTAAATGGAGGCAAAAAGAAGTCAGTCATGAACCATAAAAAAATCCATCCTTTCTCTGCTTTCCTTAGCTCAGTTCAGTTAGAAAGACAAACTGGGGACTTCCCTGATGATCCAGTGGATAAGACAATGTTCTCAATGCAGGGGACCCAGGTTTGATTCCTGATCAGGGATCTAAGATCCTACACACCGCAAATAAGTCCATGCACCTCAAATAAGTTCATGTGCCACACTACTGAACCTGAGTACCATGACTAGTGAAGACCCAGCACAGCCAAAATAAATAATAATAATAATTACAAACCCCCCAAACAACCAAAAAAACTGAGTTTCTTAAAAAAAAAAAAAGACAAACTGATGTCTAAGATACACTTCTTAGCATACTTCTTAGCATAGACCCATACACACGTACACACCTGATGATGGACAACATGAGACATATAAAAACATGGTTTAGGAAAATTTTAGGTCTAACACATATTCTGTGATATAGTTGCTGTCTTGGGCTGCCCAAATCTGCAATTTGGCAGCTGTAGCCAATTTGCTGAAGAATCATATCTCTGCCATTTCGTGTTTTCTCATCCAGGTGGTAAAATGATAGACTACTCATGAATCTACTCATTTAGTTGGCTAGCATCTAATTAGAGAAGAAGTAAGCTGTTCTTTCTCTCACATCAGAGGTGCACAGACCAGCTTATGGCTCCTTCCACCAGGTGAGCCCGCAGTGGCGCTTGGCTGGCCTTCCTGCACTGAGTCAGCACAGGCCTGCTGGAGCCGACTCTAACTGGGGCCTCTTGGGAGCACGTTTGTTTGAAAAAAATGGCCTCAGGATCTATGGAGAAAACCTCTGGGGTTCTAGCTGCTGCGGAAGCTATTGGCAAGTCAGGACTAATAAGACACACGATTTTCTTATTCTGTTTTCGTTTAAAATTTTTGTTTACTTTGCAGTCAAATTTAGCTTAATTTTTATAGACCCAATCTCAAAACCCCTCACAAAGTTTCTGTCGTAATAGCCTGGAAAGTTATACCTTGTGCTTAACTTTATTTGTGTTTCAGTTGGGACAGTAAACCATTTAACCAAGTATCATTTTTACTCTCTTACACAGGTATCCCCTGCTTTTCGAAAGTTTGCTTTATGCCACTTCACTTTTGCAAAAGACCAACGTTGGTATCTGTTTTTGTTACTGAATCAAACTTAGGTATACTAGCCACCATATAGTAAAGCCAATCTACTGACACTCGGTTGTGGTGAAGAAAAGAATAGTGTTGATTGCAAGGCTAAGCAAGGAGTGTGAGTGGCTAATGCTCTAAAGGCCTGAACTCCTCAATGGCTTCCGAGAAAAGATTTCTAAAGACGGGGTGAGGGAGGGTGTTGCAGAGTGCCGGATCAGCTCCTGTGTGTTCTTCTGATTGATTGGCAGTTAGGTAATCGGGAGTCAACCTTCTAACAAGTATGGGCTCTATGTCCTGATGTTCGGTATTCAGTTTGCAGTTAACTTCTTCTATCTGGTGGGAGTTTCAGTATCTGCAAAATAACTAAAGGGTGAGACTCAGAATATTACCTATAGCCCTTGAAAGGAAGGAAAGGTCTTCGATTTTGTTTTATGCCTAAACTATTATTATTTTGTCTTGCCAGACTGCTTTCCTTTGTTTCTGTATTTTCTCACTTCTCTGACTAAATTTGCTCTTTAGAACTTGGGGAAGGCCTAGGCTGCTAAAGTTTTTCTACAAGTAGAGAACATGATGGTAGGGGGAATATCCATCCTGAGAAGGCAGCATAGGGTCCTGCTCCATTACAATCCATTTTTCTTTGATGCTCCTCAACCTTGATGCTTTTGAACTGTGGTATCGGACTCTTGAGAGTCCCTTGGACTGCAAGGAGATCCAACTAGTCCATCCTAAAGGAAATCAGTCTTGAATATTCATTGGAAGGACTGATGCTGAAGCTGAAACTCCAATACTTTGGCCACCTGATGCAAAGAACTGACTAATTGGAAAAGATCCTGATGCTGGGTAAGATTGAAGGTGGGAGAAGAAGATGACAGAGGATGAGATGGTTGGATGGCATCATGGACTCAATGGACCTAAGTTTGAGTAAACTCCGGGAGTTGGTGATGGACAGGCAGGCCTGGTGTGCTGCAGTCCATGGGATTGCAAAGAGTTGGACACGACTGAGCGAGTGAACTGAACTGAACTGAACTGAACCTTGATATGGAGCAGGTGTGAACAAGGAAGGGAATGAAGTTTTGCATACAGAGGTTAATCATAAACTCAAAAGAGGAACTCAGTTTCATTTTTGCTAACTGAGAGAAATCTGAAAAGGATTTTTGCTTTAGCAAAAGAAAAAAAAAAAAGTGAAAAGGGAAAATAACCCTAGCAGCAAGAATGTCACCGCCAAACTCCTTGCCTGGGAACCACACTTGGCGTCTCAGCATCAGACTGGTATAGCTTTATACTATGCCTGTGAGCAGCTGTACTTTATCTCAATTGTTTGTGTGTCCATGAGCAAGATGTGTTCACAGAATTGCTTCTTCCCTTGATGCCATTTTGGCTTAGGAATGGTTTCATAGACATGTTCAACTTTCAGATGCAGGAGAACTTGTATTTGTTAGAACTTGGCTCCTTGATTAACATAAAGACTTGAGACTTTAGTCTAGACAGCTGGCATGGGGGTGAGGATAAGGATAAACTAGCTGAAGGGTTTTGAGAGAGGAAAGGCAACCAGCTTTCCAAAATGACACTTGTATCCTTGATATAGATGTTGACAAGCATAAATGTCTAGTTAAGTTTATTCCAGTTGTTTTTAAATATACATAGCTGAATGAATACTTATGTTTTCTGGCACTAATTTCTTTGCATTTGTACATTTCTTTCTTGTCTAATGGATTTAAAGAATAGGACTTTTTCATTCTGTCCTATGTATTTTCACACAAAACACATTTTGTAGCTATATCTCATTGTCCAACTCATGTCTTCATTCATCTTGAGCCACTGAAGGATTTCTGCTTCCTTGAACCTATAGATTCTATTATGTGTGTTCAAAATGATCAAAAATTGATCATTCAGAGTCTCTGTATTTACATGTGATTTGATTAATGAAGTCAACATGACTTTAAGTGTTAAGTTTTTTTGTTGTTTTATTCCTATAGAGGCTACATTTTAATTTTGAAAGCATTCAGTAGTGTCCTCTCTCCTATTTAGAGAGAATAATGCTTTTCAAATATGGCTGTCATGATAAAAGACAAAAAACATCCTTATTAGATAGAGATGCATACTGAAATATTCACAAGAGAAAAAGAGTTGACATCTGGGATTTGCATTTAAATACTCGAGTGAGAAAAAATTAAGGGGGAAGTGAAACACAATTGGCAAAATATTGACAGTTGTTCAAGAAAGGTAATGAAGAAGCACATGGACTTATTTTATTAGTTTATGCACTTTTTTTACATTTGAAATTTTCCAGAATAAAAGAACCAGGTTTACCAGTTTGAGGTACATTCTACCTCTGCCTCTTGCTTCAGTGAATCACTTATTTTCACTGTTTGTTGAAAAGAACATGTCATCTTATCTGTCTCATACAGATAAAACTTTATCTAACGAATACACCTCTGGATTGGGAGAGTAGAAACACACACCTTGAAGTCAGACAGGTTTTATTTTTTATTTTGAATCCTCATTCCACCCTCCTGACTGCATAATCTTAAATAATTTACTTAACATCTCTTACCTACATTTTAAAAATTGAAGTATAGTCAATTTACAATGTTGTGTTAGTTTCTGGTGTACAGCAAAAGTAGCTCTATTCTTTTTCAGATTCTTTCAGAAGTAATTATATTCCTTTTCAGATTCTTTTCTCTTACAGGTTATTATGAAATATTGAGTATAGTTCCCTGTGCTATAAAGTAGATCCTTGTTGGTTATCTATTTTATATATATATGGTAGTGTGTATCTGTTAAATTCTCATCACAATTTTTGTCTTTCAAGTGACGATAACATTCTTGTCACCTAGTTGTTGAGACAATAAGATGAGAACCTAGCATTAAATGCTGTGGATTCTTCAGTTCACTTCAGTTCAGTCACTCAGTTGTGTCCGACTCTTTGCAACCCCATGAATCGCAGCACACCAGGGCTCCCTGTCCATCATCAACTCCCGGCGTTCACTCAGACTCACATCCATAGAGTTGGTGATGCCATCCAGCCATCTTATCCTCTGTCGTCCCCTTCTCCTCCTGCCCCCAATCCCTCCCAGCATCAGAGTCTTTTCCAATGAGTCAACTCTTTGCATGAGGTGGCCAAAGTACTGGAGTTTCAGCCTTAGCATCATTCCTTCCAAAGAAATCCCAGAGCTTATCTCATAGCAGTACTAGGAATAGTTGGCTGTTATTGTATTCTTGGAGTTGTGTGAATCTAATATCTACTGTGAAGGATCTTTTTTCCCCCAAGGTAATTCATGATAGCAATGAACAGAATGTGTGTGTGTACTCAGTCATGTCTTACTCTTTGCCAGCCCATGGAATGTAACCCGCCAGGCTCCTTGGTCCATGGGATTTCCCAGGCAAGAATACTGGAGTGGGTTGCCATTTCCTTCTCCAGTGGATCTTCCTGACCCAGGGATCGAACACTTGTCTCTTGTGTCTCCTGCATTGGCAGGTGGATTCTTTACTGCTGTGGCCACCTGGAAAAGAAATCTATTCTATGTGTTTGAAATGTTTGATTTTCCTTCACAAAATTTTGCTCAGCAGGGCAATGGATCCCCTGGGAACCCTACAGAGATTTGGGGGAGAAGTACGCATTCATCTGTGAATGCCTGTTCAAGGGCTGCCACCTCTCTGAAGCCTCTCTGGACTCCTCCAAGAAGCATCAGAACTTCCTCTTTTGTGTTCTCTCAGTGCCTTGCATGTATATGAAAGTACTTGCCCCAGATTATTGTCTGTGTTTAATTTGGGCATTTTACTCCCAGAATCCAGCATATTGACTGTAAATCACAATTTTAATTCCTCTTCCCTGTTGCTGCCAGCTCTCTCCCAGGCTCATATTGGCTGCTTAAAACATATATGAGGGTTTTCTGAATGAATGAATGACCCTTCTTATTTATTAAGAGTTTCCTTTATTTTTCTGGACAGCTCTGTTAGTCAGATCACCTAAATGGAGATCAAAGTCCACAACTCCTTGTTTTGTCCCATTTATGTTACTCAAGGTTCATGTTTTATGACGGTCTATGGATAATTCTTACATTTCTGGGAAAAAAAAAAAAAACCACACACACACAGCATTGGCAGAGAGCAGGATGGAATAGGGGTGAGAACAAGGGGGAAGGTTGGACTTCCACTAAAGTTTTTCTGAGTAATTATTCTATTTTTATAAATGGGGAATGGCAAACTTGAACAACTGAAAATCATACTATTCATCACATTTTCTAATACCTCTGCTAAAAGAAAACATTTAGGGGCAGAACATGTGTTCTAGCAAGTCATAATATTAATACCAGGAGTCGTCGGCACCAATTTACCTATTTATTTGGTAGAATTAGTCTTGTGAAAAATTACATACAGTCAGATACTAAGAAAAGGAATTTTAATCAAAATGACTCAGTCAAAGCTTCCTGCCTCTGTCCTTCCTGATAGTTTGGTCCATTTCTCTAGCTGTGTTTTTTTTTTTTTTTTAAAAAAAAAACAAAAACAAAAAACACTCAGCTTCCTGTTATTATGAATAGCCACATTTCTGGCCAGACTCTTAATAAATTACAGGGCTAGACACATCAAGGTAGCTCCAACTCTCATTAAATAGGATTGAAAACACCAGAAGCCCCAGATAAGTGGGTGGTTTATTGGATAGTAACCTAGTAACACCAGTCAAGCAATTGTACTACAGTTACCTTTTATTTTGTTTGTGAAACCTCTGTGATGTTACATACCTTATGAATCATTCTCTACTTACTAAAGGAGTATACCTGCATCTACAATATCACAGAGATTCTAAGAAGGAAGTCAGAGGTGGTTGCAACCTCATTGAAAAATTGTGGGTAGATGTTAATACAGTTGGGGACAATAAATAAAATTGTTCTGCTGCTCTGTAGAAGTGAATGAGCCACACATCCTACCTTTTTAAAAACAGTGTCTCTTCCTGTAGCTTCTTTTCTTGCCCACTGGAAGTTTGGTTGTATTTTATTACAAGAATTTGTTTTAATAGTATTGAACACCAGCAATTCAGATAGAAATGAAGTCATTTTCAATTTCTCCAAGTCATGACCTTGTGGGAAATATACCTGTGCATTTCCTACTGACAGGAGTACTGCTTGAAGAGGAGCAAATGTGAATTTGTAAAGGACCTTCACCTCCTCACTCATTCCTTCAGCACATATTTTCTAAGCACCTACTACGTGCCAGGAAGGGTGGTGTCTCATAGGAACACAGAAGAAAGCACAAGAGATGTGACTCAGCTCTCATGAGGATGAGATTTTAGAGGGGAAGTCAGCAAACAAACTAGCCAACAGTAACATTACAAAAGTGGTGGATAGGAAAAGAAAAGTCCAGGGAACCAGGAGAAGAGGGAGTGGTATTAGAATAGGGTTCCTGGAAGTAGTTACAGTTGAGCTAAAAGATTAGTTACTAAGTAGTAGATTGAAGATCATAAAACAGATAGCCAGTGGGAACCTGCTGTACAACACAGGGAGCTCAGCTCAGTGCTCTGCAGGGACTTAGATGGGTGAAAAGGAGGTCCACGAAGCAAGAGGATATATGTATACATATAGCTGATTAACTTTGTTGTCCAGCAGAAACTAAGACAACATTGTGAAGCAACGATACCCTAATTTAAAAAACAAAAATAGATGGTGGGATGAGGGAAGTCTAAAGAAGGGAAAGATTCGTGCAGAGTCACTGAGGAAGTTGCAGTACTTTTGAATTACTTAAAATATAATTTAGAAGGTGCTGGAGTACTGCAGGGGAGGAGGGACGGTGGGAAAAGAAATGGAGATGTTGGCAGAACTCACGCTATTTAAGGCCTTCCTGGTAAGCACAGAAGAGAGGATAATGTGGGAAATGTGGACAGAGAGAGGACACTTGTACAAATTTACCCAATGTAGATACCTTGTAGGTGGACCGGTACATATTGATGCGCATACGAAACAATGACGCCATTCATCTCACTTGCATCCCTCTCATTGTCCCTCTGGGAATTCTGAAGCCCTAAGGAAGTCCCTATCTCTGTGCACTGCAAGAGTCCGTGGGACACTTCAGGATTCTCATTGTACACATTTTGTAAACACAGCCTATTTACCAGCATGTTCATATCAGTTCACTCAGCGATTAATTTTGTCAATGTGTCGGATTCAGAATGAAAGAGGGCCTGGGTGAACAGCAGGAATGAAAGTGAGGGGGAAAGGGAAGGAAAGGACCCTGATCATCTGTGATCTACCAGTAATCGCACACACATTAGTTTGTTTAGTATATCCAGAAATTCCCTGCAGTGGGTGTGTTACCAGGTGCATTTTAAAGATGAGATGGTTGATACTCATCAAAGTTAAATTAAAAGACTTGTCCATGCAAGTGGTGCAGCCAGGATTCTGACCTAGTTCTGATTGATTCCAAATTCATTCTCCTTTCTATTATTATACTGTGGTCCCTGCCCTTGAGTTTTCTCCCTCACTGGATAGAATTCTCAGGTCAACAATTTTACCTTGTCAGAGTCTGGGACAAATGGAAAACTGGGGAGAAGTTACAGAGGTCTTGCTTAGAAGCACACACACCAAAGCAAACCAACCCGAACCAAACCAGACTAACCCAAACCAGACCAAAAGACAGCATAGGAAGGGAGCAGAGCAGAACAGGAGTAAGAGAGAGAGACAAAGCTGAACTTCTACCAAAATTGTTCTGAGTCAGATAATGCTTTCTAAATTAAATATACTATTTAGATAAGGCAAAGAGTCGGACACGACTGAGCGACTGAACTGAACTGAACTGAACCATACAGATAAATAGTGTATGGGCTTGTTCCCTGAACATTCCTCTCCATACACCCTCAGAGACCCTCAGAGAAGGGTCCTGCCACAAAGAGGAGGGAATGGATGAGAAGAAAGGCCAAGACTCCATCAAAATTTAGTGCAAGAAAGAGGCAAACCCACAACAACTCTCTCTCAACAAATGGTGGTAAGCAAAGATTAGAGGAAGATGGAGTACAGGAGGGCAGAAGTTCTCACCCCTCAATGCCGTCTCCCTTAGATGCCTGTCTGTAGCACAGGACTGTGGGCTGGAGGTACAGATACCTGAAATCATGGAAGATAAGAATTCCTAGAAGTGACTCTGAGTTGGGGATAGGAAGTGAGAGGTGTCTGGTCTCTTTGGCTTGGAAAACCTCAAGCATAGAGGGCTTATGGTCAGGGTGTCATACCCACGTGGATACCTCTGGGGACAGTATAGATAAATATTAATTAGTAGGCTTAAAAACATTTTGCTGTTAATTCATCCCACCCTCTCCTTCCCCTGAATGTCCATTCCAGATTTCATATATATAGATATGTGTGTGTGTGTGTTAACATATGATATTTATTTTTCTCTTTCTGACTTACTTCACTCTGTATAACAAACTCTTGATTCATTCATATCTCTGCAAAAGACCCAACTTCATTCCTTAGAGGGTGGGATGAACTGAGAGAGTTGCACTGACATATATACACTACCAAGTGTAAAATAGATAGCTAGTAGGAAGCTGCTATATAGCAAAGGGAGTTTAGCTCCATGTTCTGTGATGACCTAGAGGGGTGGAATGATGGGGTTGGGGTGGGAGGGAGGCTTTGGAGCGAGGGGATATATGTATACATATCTCTGATTCATGTTGTTATACAGCAGAAACTAATATAACATTGTAAAGCAATTATATTCCAATTAAATTTTTTTTTCTGTTTGATCTGGTTTTTAAAAAATCATTCTTTGGTAGAACACGTTTCAATTTCTCTCACACAATAATTGCTTGGAGAGTCCATAGGCTTACACAATACCTGCAGTTCACAGGACTCTTCCTTCTGCCCCTCTGATAGGGTGAAATAGACGTGGTGATGTATATGGTTTATCTGGTCTCTACAAAAAGACTGCATGATAGCTGGGGAGGCCTGCACAGCTTGGTTAACAGACACTGCAGGGCTTGTTGCCTCCCCTCTGCTTCCTGGTCGGGTTGCAAGAGGCTCCTTGCCCCTAACTATTGAAGTCACGTCTCTTGGTTCCACTCAAGAATTTGCTGTCTCTTTAGCCAATGAACTCAAAGAGAATTTTGTTTTCAGTGTTTCATTTGAATGTCAGTTGTCATTTTCATTCCTTGATTCTGAAATCACTGTGCGAATCTTCCAGCCTCTTTGGAGAAAAATGTGTGGGGCTACTTTCCTCTAAAACATGTGATGTCAGAGAGAACTAAATTTAACCAGGCACAATTACCCGTTTTGGCCACAGCTGTTGGCCAAACATTCAGGAATCAGATGTCTGAAATTATCACAGGATGCCAACATTGCCTCCAAGGAGGGCAAGCTTTACTTTGCATTTAAAAATTTCCCTGAATCGGGGCTAGTGCACTGGGACGACCCAGAGGGATGGTATGGGGAGGGAGGAGGGTTCAGGATGGGGAGCACATGTATACCTGTGATGGATTCATTTTGATATTTGGCAAAACTAATACAATTATATAAAGTTTAAAAATAAAATTAAAAAAAAAAAATTTCCCTGAATCAGAAAAGAACTGTTTGTTCACCCAGGTAAGAAAATCCATCTGCTATGTTACATGCCCCGCCCTAGTGAGTTTTCACATGTATTTTAGAAATACATTTCTAGGGGGAAGCTGTACTTGAAAAACTGTTCCTTCCGGGCACAGGAGGGTTAAGTTTTATGGCAATAAAAGAAGATAAAAAGATTTTCGATGTGTTATGAAAACCACCAGAGCTAAGACTATATCACTTATTCTGTCTCTTTCTTACATAATTCGTCTAGTTATAGATTGTTTAAGGGTGAGTTTCATAGCCTAAAGGACTTTGTGATGTTATTTAAGGCAGAGTGACTATTACCCAAGAAGTCTACAGAAAATTTGCAACAGGCACGTAAAAACGCTGTACTGAACCTGATTCCTTCCCTTATTGTCCAAATTCAAAGATTATAAACTCAAAGAGAAGCCTGTAATATACCTGAAGAAAAAAGAAAGGCCATTGGTAGCTTTCACCTTCAATGATGAAGGTGAAACATGGTTAAGTTCATCTATTAAGTTAACTTATCATGTTTTAAGTTCATGACTTAAAACATAAGTTCATCTATTCCAAAAAACTGAGGCTGAAATGTATGAAAGCCTTTTACCCACAAAAATATTCCTCAATTGTTATTTCCAACACAAAATAATTGAAAACTATATGAATGTTTACCAATAATGGAATATTTCAATACATTATGGTATATTTACATGTTGAAATATTAAACAACTGTTTAAAATGTTGTTCCCAGAATTTGTAATCACAAGGGGGAAATGCTACATTAAGAGGTTCTGTGAATCAAAGTAGATTAGAACATTCATATAAAATGAGAGACTCTTGAGAGTCCCTTGGAGAGCAAGGAGATCAAACCAGTCCATCCTAAAGGACATCAATCCTGAATATTCAATGAAAGGACTGATGTTGAAGCTGAAGCTCCAATACTTTGACCACTTGATGTGAAGAGATGACTCATTGGAAAAGACCCTAATGCAGGGAAAGACTGAAGGCAGAAGGAGAAGGGGGTGACAGAGGATGAGATGGTTGGATGGCATCACTGACTCAACGGACATGAGTTTGAGCAAACTCAGGAAGATAGTGATGGACAGAGAAGCCTGGAATGCTGCAGTTCATGGGGTTGCAAAGAGTCAGACATGACTTGGCAACTGAAAAACAACAATAAAATAAGATCTCACCTGGGTACATAAATCTATATGCTAAAAATAAACAAAACAAAAACTGAACACAAATTTTAAAATTTTAGTTGTAGTTTTTCCATTCATTCAACTCTTTAGTATTTTCTATAATGCAGCTATCAGAGAAGGCAATGGCACCCTACTCCAGTACTCTTGCCTGGAAAATCCCATGGACGGAGGGGCCTGGTGGGCTGCAGGGTCGCTAGGAGTCGGACACACGACTGAGCGACTTCACTTTCCCTTTTCACTTTCATGCATTGGAGAAGGAAATGGCAACCCACTCCAGTGTTCTTGCCTGGAGAATCCCAGGGATGGGGGAGCCTGGTGGGCTGCCGTCTATGGGGTTGCACAGAGTCGGACACGACTGAAGCGACTTAGCAGCAGCAGCAGCAGCAGCAGCATAATGCAGCTATAGTATAAAAAAATGGTTTACAGTCTTCCCTGGTGGTCCAGTGGCTAGACTCTGTGTTCCCAATGCAGGGGGCCCAGGTTTGATCTCTCTTTGGTGAACTAGATCCCATGTGCTACAACTAAGAATTCATATGCTGCAACTAAAATCCTGCATGCCGCAACTAAAAAGATTGCTCATGCCACAACTTAAGACCCAGCATAGCCAAAGTAATTAATTAATTTCAAAAAACAGTTTATATTAAAAGCAGGATATCTTTTAAAAATATTAAAATATAAAATTTCTAAGCCTTGTGCTCTTTACTTTGTCTTACCAGCTATTCACCAAGTTCTAAAGTAAAGCTGCTTTATTAAAAGATAGAAATCCCATTAAATATAGCAATTTTCCATCAGGCAGCACTTTCTCTAATGATGATTTCAATTTTTATGCATAAATACTCTTAGCAATTCTATTTACAGTGTCCTGTATTTGTTAACATCTCTGAAACATTCCTCTCCAGGCTTCTGGCAAGTCTAGAGGTTTTCTTTGGTTTGCAATCAAGAAATAAGATTAAACTTTAAGCCAGCATAACTGGCTTTGTCTTTAGTTAGTCAATTGTGGGACTCAGACAAGTCTTTCTCAAACAGAAAATTTCTCCCTGTGTGGAGTGGATTTTGATATTTCCCGGGCTGTGCTGTGGGTGGCTGTGGGTGACCCAACTCTGGGTCAGAAGGAACAGGCCCCCAGTGAAATCTACATCAGGGTTCCCTGAGAAGTGATTTTATGGCTTCCAAAGGTCGTATGAATTAAGAGGCTGGCTGAGGCTTTTATGTGGAAAATGGTTGATATAACTTAAAAGGTCATATTTTTTCTAACTGGTTGCCTCACATAAAATGTGCTTTTATGAGTTCTATTATAAAGGCCTTGTGACCCAACTACATTAGAACCAGTCTTGGGAGTTAAATAAGAAAGACTGTCAAGTTTCCATTGGATTACTGGGTGGGTTTGACCAAATTTAAGCATAAGCATCTCAACTGCTTTTTCTAAAAAATGGGCCATTATTATGCTAAATGGATAACCAATTTATTATTGTCAAGGACCGCAAAAACAAAGTGCTATGTGAAAACTTTCTAATGGCTACCCTATAACATATATTTAACCTAACCCATCTTCTGAAATACTTCTAGAATAATATGTAGATGCAGCCTATTTTAGAAGAGACACTGCTTGGTCTCAAAAATCTTTCATATCATTTCAGTGCCCAGGAAAGATGAGAGTACTTTTGTATTTTAATTTGGCGTCTCAATCTATTTTTAATTTTTATTTCTAGATTAGGACAATGGAGATGTTTGTGCACGTTGGAAAAAAAGACATGTTGTCTTAATCTCTGAGTGAAATGCAAACAGGTGGGAAAAACACTTAAAACGTACTGAACTTTCCTACTCAAATGGGGGACATTTAGAATACACGTTGTACCAGAGTTAATGTGTGGTATCCAAGGTTTTTATCATTCAACATGCAATATTCCTGTACAACATTAGCTTGGCAAATAATCAGGGCAGCTGGTTAATCATTAGCTTTTGACTATAGACCTGCACCCAGAAACAGGAATATTTAAGAAAGGAGGAAATGTTGAGGGAGAAGAAAAATCTTTTTTTGCAAAAATACCACATTGAACCATTTTTCTACAACAACTTAGTACTTAGTAAATAAATCTTGACTCTGTTTCACTATTCTTCAAAATCATTTTCAAGGTAAAGACCTGCCCCTAGAAAATACTTTCCTACAGTTGTCCAGGTAGTAGATAAACTTGAACAGAAATAAGGGAACAAGACTAGTCACTTTTCAGAAAAAGAATTCCTTAAAATATTTCTTAATTTTTGGTCTTAAAAAAAACCCTCATAATATAATGCTAAAGGGGGAAAATGCTGTACATATATATATATAAATATGTAATAAAATAAGTATATGTATATATATGTGAACTTGACTTAATGAAGTAAGCATGAACATAGAAAGTGACTAGAATGGAATATTAAAAAATGTTAATGGTGCTTGTCCCCAGGTCATAAAGTTACTGGTAATTTAAATTTTTTTAGATCTCTCCATAGGTTTTATAAAACTTGAAATATAATTCACATACCATAATTTTCATACTTCTAAAATGTTAAGTTTAGTGTTTTTCAGTGTATGCATAAGGTTGTGAAGCCATCACTTCTATTTAATTCCAAAACGTTTTTATCAAGACCCAAAGGCAATGGTACCCCACTCCAGTACTCTTGCCTGGAAAATCCCATGGACGGAGGAGCCTGGTAGGCTGCCATCTATGGGGTGGCACAGAGTCAGACACAACTGAAGTGACTTAGCAAAGTGATTCTGTACCCTTTAGCTGTCATATTCTATTCTTCTCTGCCCCTAGACCCTGGCAACCACTAAGAAATTTCCATCTCTATGGTGTTCCCCATTCTAGATATTTCATATAAATGGAATCATACAATTCAATTCAATTCAGCCGCTCAGTAGTGTCTGACACTTTGCGACTCCATGAACTGCAGCACGCCAGGCCTCCCTGTCCATCACCAACTCTCGGAGTCCACCTAAACCCATGTCCATTGAGTCGGTGATGCCATACAGCCATCTCATCCTCTGTCGTCCCCTTCTCCTCCTGCCCTCAATCTTTCCCAGCATCAGGGGCTTTTCAAATGAGTCAACTTCACATCAGGTGGCCAAAGTATTGGAGCTTCAGCTTCAAAATCAGTCCTTCCAATGAACACCCAGGACTGATCTTTAGAATGGACTGGTTAGATTTCCTTGCAATCCAAGGGACTCAAGAGTCTCCTCCAACACCACAGTTCAAAAGCATCAATTCTTCAGCACTCAGCTTTCTTTATAGTCCAACTCTCACATCCATACATGACCACAGGAAAAACCATAGCCTTGACTAGATGGACCTTTGTTGATAAAGTAATGTCTCTGCTTTTTAATATGCTGTCTAGGTCGGTCATAACTTTGCTTCCAAGGAGTAATCATCTTTTAATTTCATGGCTGCAATCACCAACTGCAGTGATTTCGGAGCCCCCCAAAATAAAGTCAGCCACTGTTTCTACTGTTTCCCCATCTATTTGCCATGAAGTGATGGGACCGGATGCCATGATCTAAGTTTTCTGAATGTTGAGCTTTAAACCAACTTTTTCACTCTCCTTTTTCACTTTCATCAAGAGGCTCTTTAGTTCTTCACTTTCTGCCATAAGGGTGGTGTCATCTGCATATCTGAGGTTATTGATATTTCTCCTGGCAATCTTGATTCCAGCTTGTGCTTTCTCCAGCCCAGTGTCTCTCATGATGTACTCTGCATATAAGTTAAATAAGCAGGGTGACAATATACAGCCTTGACGTACTCCTTTTCCTATTTGGAACCAGTCTGATGTGGTACTTTGTGGTATATTTTTTTTCTTTGACTTTAAATATTTTCAAGGTTATCAATGTTGCATCATGCATCAGTACTTCATTCCTTTTTATGGCCAAATAATATTCCATTGTGTGCATATAGTACATTTTATTTATTCACTCATGAATAAATGGACATTTGGGTTGTTTCTACTTATTGGCTATTATGAATAATTCTGCCATGAACATTCTGTGTAAGTTGGTGTATGGACTACTGCTGCTGCTCCTAAGTTGCTTCAGTTGTGTCCAACTCTGTGCGACCCCATAGACGGCAGCTCACCAGGCTCCCCTGTCCTGGGATTCTCCAGGCAAGAACACTGAAGTGGGTTGCCATTTCCTTCTCCAATGCATGAAAGTGAAAAGTGAAAGTGAAGTCTCTCAGTCATGTCCGACTCTTAGCGACCCCATGGACTGCAGCCCACCAGGCTCCTCCATCCATGGGATTTTCCAAGCAAGAGTACTGGAGTGGGTTGCCATATGCTTCTAATTCTCTTGGGTATATATCTAGGCATGAAATTGCTAAATCTTACAGTAATTCTATATGTAATTTTTGAATAACTGCTAAATTGTTCTCCACAGAGGCTACATCATTTTACATTCTGATCAGCAATGTTTGAGGGTCCCGATTTCTCCCCATCTTCATCTATGCTTGTATTTGTCTGCTTTACTGATTCCAAACATCCTACTGGGTGTGATCTTGTATATATTGTGGTTTTGATTTGTATTTCCTTGAATGGATAATGATATTAAGCATCTTTTCATGTGCTTATTGGCTATTTGTATATATTATTTTGAGAAATGTCTATTCAGATCCTTTGCTTATTTCAAAAACTAGTTTGTCTTTTTGTTCTTGAGTTGTAAGTATTCTTTATATATTCTAAATAAAGGCCCCCTGCCAGATATACACTTTGAAAATGTTTTCTTCCATTCTGAGGGTTGTTTTTCTACTTTCCTGAGGGTGTCCTCTGAGGCATGGAAGTTTTAAATTTTGATAAAATCAATTTATCTATTTTTAAAGTTGTTTTAGTTATGTTTTTAGAGTTATATCTAAGAAATCATTGTCTAACAGGTCACAAAGATTTATACCTATGGTTTCTTATAATTTTAGATCTTACATATAAAGTTTTGAATTAAATTTTATTTGGTGTGAGATAGGGATCAAACT
Organism: Bos taurus; assembly: GCF_002263795.3. Classification (NCBI taxonomy): domain Eukaryota; kingdom Metazoa; phylum Chordata; class Mammalia; order Artiodactyla; family Bovidae; genus Bos; species Bos taurus. The sequence continues at coordinate 21,610,316 of NC_037336.1, read as the reverse complement.
TCTCATAAAATATTACACGTGGATAGTCAATCATCCCAGTAGAATTTGTTGAAAAAATCATTCTTTCCTCTACACAATTGTCTTGGCACCCTTGTGGAAAATTAGCTAGCTATAAATGTAATAGTTTCTTTTTAGACTCTCAATCCTATTCCATTGATTTATATGTCTATCCTAGGCCAGTACCATACTGTGTTGATTATTGTACTTTATAGTTTTATAGTACATTTTGAAATCAGGAAGAGTGAATTCTCCAACTTTTCTTTATTTCCTTTGGTTGTTTTGGCTTTCATGGGCACCTTGACTTTTCATGTGAATTTTGGGATCTGTTTCTCAGTTTCTCCAAAAAAGGAAGATGGGGATTGTGTTGAATTTATGAATTAATTTATATATACTTCTAGTTTAACCAAATTAAGTGTTCCAATCCATGAATATTAAATGTATTTCCATTTGTTTATGCCTTTTCAAATTTCTTTCAATAATGCTTTGTAGTTTTCAATGTGCAAATTTGGTACTTCTTTTGTTAAATGTATTACTAGGTATTTTATTATTTTTGACACCATTGTAAATAAAAATATTTTCTTAATTTCATTTCAGATTGTTAATTGCTGGTGTGCACAAAAATAGTTGATTTATGTATATTGATCTTATATATTGTAATCTTGCTGAATTCATTTATTAGCTTTAATAGTTTCTGGTGGCTTCCTTAGAATTTTCTATATATAAGATTATATTATACCTTATGGGAATGGAGATGGTTTTACTTCTTTATTTACAGTCCAGATGCCATTTGTTTCTTTTCCTTGCCTAATTGCCTTTGCTAATACATCAAATATAATGTTGAATAGAAGTGATGAGAGTGGATACCCTTGTCTTATTCCTGATCTTAAGGGGAAAGCTTCCCATCTTTTGCTATTACATACAATATTAGCAGTGAGTTTTCATAGATGTCCTTTATCAGGCTGAGAAATTCTCTTTTAGTCTTAGCTTATTATGTGTCTTTATCATAAAATACTGGTAATTGTATCTGTTTTTTTTTTATTTTTTTGTATCAAGTGAGATGATCATGTGATTTTTGTCCCTATTTACATAATATATTGTCCAGAACTGAGCTAGAACTGGGCTGACAGATGTCTCAGTTCCAGGAGGTCAGTTAAAATATTAGGCCAAATGAAAGCAACAGTTAAGGCTTCAATCACTTACAGTATCAGCAAAAAGTCAAACAGGAAAAGTGCCTGTGCTATTTTTTCCCACAAAATGGTGCCAGGAGGTCAAATGTATCATCACAGATATTGGGGGCCATTACAATGCTGAGAGAGCCCAAATAAAAGAGTCCTGATGATTTATGGGCCCTGGGGTGCAAGAGAAGGAGAAGGCCTATAAGTGGAAAAATACTCAATACAGAGCCAGAGTGGAGAAAAGTGTTTTTAAGTCCCTCCAGTTAAGGTGGACTTGGAAGAGGCATTTGAGAGAGGACTTGGCTGAGGTTCCTCCGATAAAGAGGATTCTAAACTGAGGCTCCTGAGCTAAGAATGCAAGTATTCATAAAAGCAAAGATGTCTGCAGAGGCAACTCCTATCAGAGATTGTGTTTCAATGGCTGTGTACCATATCTGGTGTGTGTGTGTGTGCGTGAGCAGCTTTCCCCTCTGAAGCCTGGCAAATAAAGCCTTTGGTATTACCCTTGGTCGGGCCTGAAAGATCACACACACAGTTCTGGCCTGGAGCAAGACTCTTCATATATGACACTGAATGATTTTTGTTTATTAAACCAATCTTGCATTCTTGGAATAAATCCCCTTTTGTCATGATATATAATCCTTGTTACATGTTACTGGATTCAGCATACTAGGTTGGCTATTGATTGATTTTGTTCTCTGACAATTTTTGTGATGTTATTTATGAGATATTGGTCATTACTTTCCTTATGACATTTATTTTTGACTACTTTTGGTATCAGTGTTATCTTGACCTCATAGGATGAGTTCTAAAGTGTTTTCTAATGTTTTTAAGAATTTGTGGAGGATCAGGTGGTGCTAGTAGCAAAGAACCCACCTGCCAATGCAGGAGACATAAGAGACGTGGGTTCAGTCCCAGGGTTGGGAAGATTCCCTGGAGAAGGGATGGCAACCCACTCCAGTATTCTTGCCTGGAGAATCCTGTAGACAGAGGAGCCTGGAGGGGCTACAGCCCATAGGGTCACACAGAGTCAGACATGAATGAAGCGACTTAGTACAGCACAGCACAGCACACTGTTCCTTAAACATTTGGTAGAATTCACCAGTTAAATTGTCTAGTCCTAGTATTTTCTTTGTGTTTTTCGTCTTTGAGATTTTCCTTTTGTGATTTTCCTCTCTAGACATCTTTGCTTTTATGAATACTTGCATTCTTAGCTCAAGAGCCTCAATTTAGAAACCTCTAGAAATTTTTTGATTGCCAGTTCAATCTCTTGTTACAAGTCTATACAAACATTCTAACTCTCCTTAATCAATGTTGATAGTTTGTGTGCTTCTAGGAAATTGTTCATCATCCAGAACATCTAATTTTTTACCATATACTTATTCATTGTAAGGAGGAGGGCATGGCAACACACTCCAGTATTCTTGCCTGGAGAACTCCTTGGGCAGAGGAGCCTGGCAGGCCACACAGTCCGTGGGGTCGCAAAGAGTCAGACACATATACTATTGCTTTTCATCTCACAATCCTGTAAGACATATGCTGCTATTATCCTCATCTGACAAATGAGGAATGAGAGTCAGAGAAGTTTAAAAATTTGCCCAGGGTCATGCACCTTGGAATTGGTACAGTTAGGGGTCAAACCGAGGTCCCTCCTACTATTATCTTCTTCTAGTAAATGTGTGCATCCTTTACAGTAGAGGAAGATACCAGCCAAGGAGATGCTGCACTTTGGAGATCAGTGAACTGAGGCAGTGCTGATGGGACCTCTATAACACTTCTGTGTTACGGTTATGATTCTGAGTCCCTTCTTGGACATCAGGTACTATGTGACATTTTCTGGCTGGAGTTTTAATTGCTGTTAAACCACTGCGGTTTTGGAGATGTTTGTTAGAACAGAATAGGCTTATCTATCCAGACTAATATGAGGGTGGTAACTACTCCTTGTGTACAGCATTCAGTAACTTGGTAGCATGAATTTTATAGAGCAAAACTATGATAACATACAGAAGAATGTGAGGCTGGGGACAGCATCCATTGGGTTTTAATGAAAAAGTCTTCATCTTCAATTTGAAGCTGAGCTTTGCACAGATATACCTAGGACAGAAATGGGATTTCCTCTTTACTAGATCAATTAAACCCTAATTAGGTGACCTTTCTGCTCTGCTTCAAAAGCATTGTTTTTATGTTGTATCATTTATTTCTTCTTGTTTTCATTTGTTTTCCTTTGCCCAAACACTTCTGGCAGAGGAAGCGTGCCATATGTTTTATGAATTAACCAATAAACTCACTCGTCAGAACCATTGTTTGTTCATTATAGTCAATTCTCATAAACCCATTAGGGCAGGACCAGGGGAATAATAAACATGAATCTCAATTAGGCTGCCTTGGCCCCACCACCTACTCTGTTCAGAGAAGTTTAGTGAGTTTAGTGACAAAAGATTATATTCTAAAATCACGTCCTTTCATTGAAATGACTGAAATTCACACATGATCAAGTTTGGGGATTTTATTTTACAGGCCCCCAAAACCCAAAACTTTTCTACCAGTCATTCAAATGGATTCTTTCATGACTCATTAGCATCAATTATCTCTAGGAGGAAGTGTGATAGGCCTTTAAATAGTTACTGCACTGGAGTTAACAGCTGGAAATAATGATGGTTCAAGCAAACAAGTGAAAAAAGCAAAGGGGCTCTAACTTGGAAACTTAAGAGAAAGAGACGTGAGACTAAGGATAATGGAGGGAAGTCAGAGGCAAAGCCTTGTGCAGCAACGTAGACATCCTCGGTTCTCCATTGGCTCTAAGAGGCTCACTTTATTCATTGGTGTTGATGAGAAATGCTAACATTTCTTATTAAAGGCTAAGCAAGAACACCTAATAAGAGGGAGACGTGTTGGGGCTTCCCTAGTCGTCCAGTGCTTATGAATCCACCTGCCAATACAGGGGACATGGGTTTGATCCCTGGTTGAGAAGATTCCATATGCCACAGGGCAACTAAACCTGTGGGCAACAACTACTGAGCCTGTGCCCTAGAACCTGCAACTACTGAGCAGTGAAGAGGGGCTCCTGCTCCTGCAACTAGAGGAATCACGTGCGCAGCAATGAGGAAACGGTACAGACAAAAATAAATAAATAAATGTTTTTTAAATCAGAGGGAGATGTGTCATCCTGCAAAACATCGGTCTCTTTCAAAATAGCTCGTTTCCAATTCTGTGTCATAAAGAGTCAGAAAAAAATAATACACTTTTTTAAAGTTAAGAGTTAATCCTTTCTACATCTCTCTCCATTCATTCATTTACTGAAATATCTACTATGTGCTAGGAGCTCTGCTGAGTACTCAGAATAAATAATGAATAAGATATACTTTTATCCTCAAAAATCTTTACCCTCTAAAGGGTGCATCTTAACCCTTCATTGTCTGTGGGGGTAAAACAAAGTTGTATGCTATCTGTCAGATGATAGAAATTTGTGAACAGAGCTGTGGAGGGTGCTGGAAAGTGTCACAGAGGAAATAGCAGTGAAGAATGAGTGAGTGGGACCCAGATCAGTGCCACTTACTCTGTCCAGCTTTCTTCACATCTGCTTTACTCCCACTTCCCTTCTATAGATTGGTTAGGAGGTCCCAGGAAGAGGTCAACATGACCTGAGCTTTTTCAATGGGCAATCAGAATGGTGGCAATATTCTTAGCAACAATGTTTAGGAATACAAAGGAGGAGGAGAAGGTTGATGAGGTGGCAGATGATGAGTCAGTAGCAGGTATATTGATTTGCAGATGTTTGGTAGGCAGTAGGATTTTTTTTTTAAATCTGGAACCATGGATTAAAAAAAAATTCTTTCAAGTGTTTAACACTGCAAGTTGTTAGGGATGCAGGGGAAAATAAGCATGTAGGCTAAAGATGTATATTACAGTTTCACAAAGTACTCTGACGTACACTCTGTCAATTGGGTTTCAGGCAGGAAGCAGTTAGCTTGCTCAAATTGAGTAGAGTTTAATAAAGGAATTATTTACAAAGGAGCAGACAGGGTGAAGAAAAATCAAGATAGTGTAGTACCACAGACCTCTTAATAGCAGGAAGTCATTATCAAAAGGAGACAGCAGTTACCAGTTCCAGAGAGGAAGTAAAGAGCCCTGTAGAGAGAACCACCTGATGAGAGCTGTGGCCTTTAGTAGAGAGAGGATGACCAGTGGAGCCTTCCCAGGGAGGCAGCTGCTCTCCAGCTAGTGCCTCCATTGGCTTGACTGGAGCCAGAAAGTGGAGATGCCCCTGACAGAGGCTCTCTAGCTCAACCGCATGAGGCCCAGAGTAGGATGCAGACAATTGGGGAGTCGATCTAGAGAGGTAACTAGACAGTCAGCACACATACATAGCTCATAGGTCTTTACAACAGCTCCATAATAATGATGATGATAACTAACTTGGATTGAGTGCTTACCATATGTATGATGCCATTCGACACTGGATCAGTGCTTTAGATCTTATCAAATCCTCACCATGACCCTAGAAGTGGGTATTATTATTCAACTTTCTATTAAGGCAGACTTGGATGCTTAGAGATGTTAATTTGCTCTTTTACACAGTTAGAAGTAGAAGGGTTGTGAGATTACTCTAAGAATCCATTGCCAAAACCACTAGGTCTTGCTACTTGCCCATCTTTCACATGAGAAAACTGAAGCCTAAAGGAAAGTTTAAGGGATTGATTCAAGTCAACGTGGCTGGAACGTCCCTGGCAGTCCAGTGGTGAGGACTCTGCCCTTCCACTGCAGGGGCTTGGGTCTGACCCCTGGTCAGTGAGATTCAACTTGTATTGTCTGATTTCTTCAGGCTGAGGGAGTAGGAGGAGGTAAAAAAGAGTGGTTTGATTAGTCTAGAGAGTCAGAAGAGAAGAAGATGGTGGATAGGGTGCTGCAGACAACATTTAAAAGACCAAGGGTTTGAATAATGCCACAGAAGCCAACTGTATAAAAGGGAATGGTGAATTCAAAGAAAGGAGAACTAGAAGAGACTCAGAGGGATGAAGCCACATACTCAAAAAAATGTTAAGAGCAGCAACAACATTTCCTGACTTCACAAGTAATGATGTTTCCAGGAAAAGCACAGAGCCTTTCTTTACATACTTCCCTTTCCCACACCAAGACACAGTGTCTAGAGCCCCCCAACCTTCTCTTGCCCAATGAAATGATCTATTTTCCTCCTTCTCCCCCAACTCCTTTCTCCTTAACTTCTTTTCTCCACTCCCTCCCTACAGAATTCTCCCCTAATTGTGCTGAAACATCTCTAATGCCTTCTGGAAGAACATTCATCCTTCCAATTGATATTTATTGATATTTACTTACCAGGGTAAGTATTGTTTCTAGATATGGGGATTTGGCAGTGAACACAACAGACAAAAATCTCTGCCCTCAAGAGGCTTACATTTTAGCTGTGAGAAAACAAATTAAGTAATATTTATCATGCTGGTGATAAATGCTATGGAGAAAAAGTTAAAAAGGGGGGATCTTGATGGAGGTGGTAATTTTAAATAGAAAGATCAAGAGATCATTTGGAAAAAAAGCCTAGGAGGTGGGGGAAAGGGCCATGGGGGACACTGGGAGAGGAATATCCAGTTAGGAAGGAGCAGACACAAAGGCTGAAGACTGGCTGTGACTCTAAGTGAAATGGGAAGACATGATGTTTTTCAGCAGACAACACACATGGCTCAAATTAAATTTTACAGTTTACAAGGTTCATTCTGGATGCTGTGCAAATGGTCTGTGGATGGATATGGTTGCCAGAGACCAGCTGGTTTAGTCACTAAGTTGAGTCTGGCTCTTTTTGACCCCATGGACTGTAGCCCATGAGGTTCTTCTGCCCATGGGATTCTCCAGGCAAGAATACTGGAGTGGGTTGCTATTTCCTTCTCCAGGGGAACTTCCCGAGCCAGAGATCAAACCCTGATCTGCATTGCAGGAGGATTCTTTACCGACTGAGCTACGAGGGAAGCAGAAACTACTTAAGAGGCAATAATATTGGGGGAGAGATTATGGAAGCTGTATTGATGTGTCATATAGATATAGATATAGATATATAAAGGTCAGTTTCTGGAATTATTTTGAAGCTGACAAGATTTGTTTGTGGAAAGGGTGTGTGTGAGAGAGAAACAGGGGGGTCAATGATGAGGCTATGAGTTGGGCCAGGAAGTGGGAAGGATGGGGGAGCCATTTTCTGAGTTGGTGATTCCTCCTGGGAATCTGAGGCAAGAGGAATTCAATTTGGAACATGTGATGTTTGAGATGCCTTTTAACATCCAAGTAGATATGGTGAGTAGGCAGCAAGCAAGGAGCACCTGTAGTTGAGCAAGGTCTGGATTGGTGACACAAGTCAGCAGGGATTCCCCTCCATGCTTTCACTGCAGTGGCCTGGATTTGATCCCTGGTCAGGGAATTAAGATGCTGCAAGCTGGGGAAAAAAAAAAATGTAGGTAGCCAAGCGCTGATTCTGAAATGCTCTAACCTTCAGAGGTCTGTACACGAGCTATGGGCAAAAGACAATGGGGAGTGGTTTGGGCAGTGATAAACTGGAGTTCAAAAATCTTGCCCAAAGAGGGCAGCCACCTCTCAGAGTCGGCTGATTTCTGCTATGAAAAATGCACCAGCTGCCCCAGTGGCATCAGAATTCCCCAAGAAAATATATCTCCAGATCACCTGTCCGTGACCTCTGCCTTACAGGCAGGAATCTGGAAATTTGGTTCTGGGTTCACCTCTGCTCTCCAAATTTGTCATACTATCTGATCAGTCTCATCTCTGTTTACAAGCTCAGGTTTTGCATAGCACCTAGTGGGTGATATTGTGGACCTGGATTTAATTCATAAATCTAGGCTTTACCTTGAAAGACCAGTGGTGTGCTGGTACTGGCTCCTGCTGGCTTGTGAGAACCAATTTTAGATTTGCTGAAATTTTGCAAACTGGATGATAAACACAGCCATTCTTAAAATTAAATGATATAATAACCAACAAAGACCTACTGTATAGCACAAGGAACTATATTAGACATTTTGTGAACATATATGTGAGAAAAATATGAAAAAGAACATATACGTATATGTATGACTGAATCACTTTGCTGTACACAAGAAACTGATACAACATTGTGAATCAACTATACTTCAATAAAAAATTAAATGACAAACATAAATACTGAAAACTCATCACTTCCTAATTGTTTTTACCACATTTTGTTCTGTGTGCTTCTGAGGTTTTTAAAAATTATTATTATTATTTTTAACTTCAATTGCATCTGTATTCTGGAAATACTATATAGCAGTGTATTCTGTTCCTAACTCTGCTTTTAGTGACTTCACGTAGGTAACTTTAAAAAGGCCCATGGTGGGAATATTTATACCACTAAAGTACAAATCAGGGCTATTTTCCATGGAAAGTCAGTTCGAAGCCTTTATTAGAATACTGCTGTGCCTATGTCATCCTCAGGAATGTATAACAAGTGTCTGATAGAAATTGTCTATACAAAGTGTCTGATACATGACAATGGTAGACAGACATGGAGAGACTCAAGTTCAGACTGACTATTCCCTAGTTCCTGACAAAGTATTTGGTTGATTATCATTTAAAAAACAAGTGTAAGCAATTGTTGCATGGATTTTCAGAGACTGGCTTTGGAGAAACCACACCTACAATGTGTACCTCCTGCTTTTCTAGCTACAAAACTGATGGGATGCACTAGAGAACCGTGCTCCGATGAGTTCTCTGGAAAGCAGCTTGAAGTTCTGAGTCAGTGTTTCCTGAATTCCCCACTCAGTGATAAGCCCTACTATAAAAATGCAGTTGGAAAGAGTACCTAGTTTTCCCTAGAGCTCAAGGAGCATTAAAGAGAGACAAAGTATAATTAGGACAGTGGGGAAATGGTATTTTAGAGGGCAAAACATATATAAAAAATTTAATTCAATTTTTAAAAAAGTCTATGTCTTTGTAAGCAATAAGTCTTCAACCATGAAGAATCCAAGTTAGGCGTTAGGTAGCTCTCATGTGGGTGAGTGTGTGCTCAGTCACTTCAGTCGTGTCCAAGTCTTTGCAACCCTATGGACTGTAGCCCACCGGGCTCCTCTGTCCATGGGATTCTCTAGGCAAGAATAGTGGAGTGGGTTGCCATGCCCTCCTCCAGCGGACCTTCCTGACCCAGGAATCTCCAGCGTCTCCTGCAATGCAGGCAGATTCTTTACTCACTGAGCCACCTGGGAAGCCCCTGCTCTCAGGTAGGTAAAACCAAATGGGGCTCACTTTCTCCTTCCAGGTTTCCTGAAAGTAACCTTTTTCCTTCCTTTTTATATGCCCTCTCCACAAATAGAGTTGGTAAAAAAAAGTATCTGTTACAATGTCCCAGGCTTTATCATTCATGGCAAATCTCTCTGAATTACAGGCTTTTCCTCATAGAGACCATTTACAGCGGGCATAATACAAGGCTGTGTTCAGCCATGGCACTCTTTGAACTAGCCGTACCATGTTATTACCACACTAAACTGGAGTGGCCAGTTTTGCTATAAATAAATATCCTCCTCACTGGGTAGATGAAAATCCTTCATAGCAGTTCCTGTATTATTGATTTTTTGGTTTCTAGCTTCTCTGCTGGGAATGACTTTTAAGTTGTTTTGAAAAGAGAAGTCTTGTAAACACTTGACTGTTGGCGAACTCGAGAAAAATCCGATTAGCAGGGAATCAATAACATTATTACTCAGCTGGGTTCCCTGTAATTCTTCTGTCTCTAGGCCAGGTGGATGGATGGGGGTGAGAAGGTGAACGCTTTCAAAGAGATCGTGTGTTCTTCCTGGATTCCATTTATTTCTTTGCAACAGTCCTTTAATTTTGTGGTGTTGGAAATGGAGCTAATAATGACAGTTTGAACAAGACTGGCTTCCTCTCTGTGAGGGAGAACAAAGCAGAGATTATTGGCTTTGACAAAGGTGGCTGGAAGCTTAATCAACCACTCTGAGACGCTCTACCATCCACATGAAATAAAGTCCAGGAACTCACTAGAATGGTATGGCTCCTTATACAGCATTAGAAGTCCATGCACATGTCATATTTTCAGGTCAATGATTTGATTGTTGAAGCTGTTTGTCTTGTTTTCTTTCTCCATAAACCCTCCGAAAGGGCAGGAAACCTCAGACACCATCTGATTTCTCTCACTGCCATCTCTTGGGTTCCTGCAACTGCATCCTATTGCCCTCGGGACAACTTCCTGGCCAGGAGCCTGGGTAGGACACTTGTGCGCCCAGAGATGAGTCTGCTATGTAGATCAACGCTGAGTTCCAATTTCTTGCATCTGTGCTGATATTGCTTTCTTATGAACTGGATCTCACCTGGGCCTCAATCCTATTATTTAATCTTCAATTTGTCCAATTTTGCCCCAAGGCTGAGTTAAATATGCTTCCCTAAGCTAGACTTCCTGTGTTTGAGTTTCAGATACTTGATAACACTCTCCATTTTTGCCAGGTCTGGCTGACTATGTATCACATAACCACTGATGACCAGATCGCATGACTTTTGCCTACCTGTTTGGGGTGTTAATCTATTATAATCTGGTTTTTAGTCCTGGCTGCACAAGTGAGCCACAAGTGTCTATACATGTCTAGGCCCCCCTCCTAGGAATTAAGATTTAATTACTCTCAAGGTGAATACTGACTTCTTTAAAAAATTAACACTCCTTGTTAAGGGCTGAATTGTGTCTCCCTTCATCCCCTACCCTAATTCACATTTTGAAGTTCTAACCTCCAATACCTCAGATGTGACTGTATTTGGATACTGGGTCTTTAAATAGCTAATTAGGTTAAAATGAGGTCACTGGGGGGTCAGAGTCTAATATGACTGGGACCCTTAGAAGAAGAGGGGATTGTCTAGGACATAGTTACACACAGGGGGATGACTGTGAAGAAGACACAGGGAGAAGACAGCCATTGACAAGCCAAAGAGAGAGGCCTCAGGAAGAAAACTACCCTGCTGACACCTTGACCTCAGACTTCTAGTCTCCAGAACTGTGAGAAAATAATTTTGTTATTTAAGCCCCTCACTGTGTGATATTTTCTATGACAGTCCTAGCAAATGAATACAGTCCTTAAACAGATTTAATGAGTAGCCAGGACTAATCTGGTTCTGATATTTTAGCATTCATAAAGTCACCTGGTGTAGGCATGTACTTAGTTGCTCAGTCGTGTCCAATTCTTTGCCACCCTATGGACTACAGCCTACCAGGCTCCTCTGTCCATGAGAATTTTCCAGAATACTGGAGTCGGTTGCCATTTCCTTCTCTGGGGATCTTCCCGACCCAGGGATTGAACCTGCATCTTTTGTGTCTCTTGCATTGGCAGGCAGATTCTTTACCACTGTGCCACCTGAGAAGCAAGTTACCTTGTTGTTGTTCAGTTGCTAAATCATGCCTGACTCTTTGCAACCCCATGGACTGCAGCGCACCAGGCTTCCCTGTCCTTCACCATCTTCCTGAGTTTGCTCAAACTCATGTCCATTGAGTCGGTGACACCATCCAACCATCTCATCCTCTGTCGTCCCCTTCTCCTCCTGCCTTCAATCTTTCCCAGCATGAGGGTCTCTTTCAATGAGTCATCTATTTGCATCAGGTGGCTAAAGTATTGGAGCTTCAGCTTCAGCATCAGTCCTTCTAGTGAATATTCAGGGTTGATTTCCTTTAGGATTGACTGGTTTGATCTTGCACTCTAAGGGACTCTGAAGAGTTTTCTCCAGCACCACAGTTAGAAAACATCAATTCTTTGGCACTCAGTCTTCTCAGTTCAGTTCAGTCGCTCAGTCGTGTCTGACTCTTTGCGACCCCATGAATCGCAGCACGCCAGGCCTCCCTGTCCATCAACAACTCCCAGAGTTCACCCAGACTCACGTCCATAGAGTCAGTGATGCCATCCAGCCATCTCATCCTCTGCCGTCCCCTTCTCCTCCTGCCCCTAATCCTTCCCAGCATCAGAGTCTTTTCCAACGAGTCAACTCTTCGCATGAGGTGGCCAAAGTACTGGAGTTTCAGCTTTAGCATCATTCCTTCCAAAGAACACCCAGGACTGATCTCCTTCAGAATGGACTGGTTGGATCTCCTTGCAGTCCAAGGGACTCTCAAGAGTCTTCTCCAACACCACAGTTCAAAAGCATCAATTTTTCGGTGCTCAGCTTTCTTCACAGTCCAACTCTCACATTCACGCATGATCACAGGAAAAACCATAGCCTTGACTAGACGAACCTTTGTTGGCAAAGTAATGTCTCTGCTTTTGAATATGCTATCTAGGTTGGTCATAACTTTCCTTCCAAGGAGTAAGCGTCTTTTCATTTCATGGCTGCAGTCACCATCTGCAGTGATTTTGGAACCCCAAAACTCAGTCTTCTAGGATTAGTTAAAACAGAGGTTGCTGAAGTCACCGCTCAGGGTTTCTGATTCAATACATCCTGAGTGTGGACTGGGAATCTGCATTCCTGTGAGGGTCCAGGTGATGCTGATGCAGCTGGGCCCAGGACCCTATCTGCAAACAACTGCACTAGCTTATTTTATGTTGCAATTGATCTTCTGTGAGTCTCCAACTTCCCCTGTCAATTCTTGTGCTGTTATGGAACAGCCTCCATGCCCAGGGTTTGCTGGGTCCATGGTCCTGGTTTTACCTGGGTTGAGTTAAGATTAATACAAGTTTATGCCCTTGATTCAAACATATATATCCTTAGTAAAATGGAAATTTGGGGGAGAAAAAATACATGTCTGGGAAGGGCTGTGATTTTAAGAAGTCTGTATATATGCTTGTAAATTTATGTATCTTTCTACAAAGGGCTTGAGGCAGCTACTAAAATTTGGGAGAACTGGGTACTTTACATTTGAAGACTTAAATACATATTCCAATTTTAATATATTAAATATCAAATGCATCCTATACATTTCTGTGAAATTAATATTTACTGTGCTGTACTTAGTTTCTCAGTTGTTCCAATTCTTTGTGACCCCATGGACTGTAGCCCACCAGGCTTCTCTGTCCATGGAATTCTCCAGACAAGAATCCTGGAGTGGGTTGCCATGCCCTCCTCCAGGGGATCTTCCCAACCCAGGGATCAAATCCAGGTCTCCTGCACTGCAGATGGATTCTTTATTGTTTGAGCCACCAGGGAAGGTCATTTCAAAAAGTTTTTCCTCTCAATAATTCATTAACATCATTCTGGAGAGTCAGTAATTATAATATTAGTAATGCTGTTTCAGATTAGAAGGGTATTTTGCAGTGCGCCAGGAAGAGGCTGGATGTGGCACTGCATCTCATATTACCCCCTTTAGTCATGTGAGGCCTGGTTACATGGGAACTTTAAAGTTCTTTCTTCTGACATTCTCCTCTTTGACTGGGTTAGCTGGCTGATGCATGAGGATTTCACTATCTGAAGCTGTTCCCTCCCTTCCTTGTTCCTCTAAAAGATTCTTTAAAGTTCAATTTGACTGAGACTTCCCTGGTGGTCTATTGGCTGAGACTCTGCATTCTCAGTGCAGGGGGCCTGGGTTCGTTCAGTCCCTCATTGGGGAAATAGATCCTGCATACCACAACAAAGATTGGAGGTGCTTTGCAGCCAAATAAATATAAATTAGTTCAATTTGAACAACCATCCTTTTCACCACTGTAGAGGGGAAGACAGCCTTAGGCTGTAAATTTCTTGAGTTATTTTTATGCTCCCAATGAACTGGATTAAGCATGCAATAAGTATGGATTAAATATGCAATAAATATGCTTTCCCAGTGGCTCAATGGTAAAGAATCAGCCTGCAATACAAGAGACACAGGAGACATGTGTTAGATCCCTGGGTCAGGAAGATCCCCTGGAGACGGGCATGGCATCCCACTCCAGTATTCTTGCCTGGAGAATCCCATGGACAGAGAAGCCTGGTGTGCAACAGTCCATGGGGTCAAAAAGAGTCAGACATGACTGAAGTGACTTAGCATGCACACTCATGCATGCAATAAATAATTGTTTACTCAATCAGAAAATGAAACTTGTGTTCTGCATAGAATGTTATTTCTCACCTTTCTGCGTTTTAATATGGTCTTCCTTCTCCTGGGCTACATGACCCCCCCTTCTCTACCTAATCTGGGCTTCAAAATTTAGGACAAACACTTATTCTGAACTGAGTTTACAGCATAGCAGAGTGCATCACTGTGGTGCTTCTTCCCTGCGCTTTGAAATTCAGTGGCTATTGATTTAGTAATCCCATCAATAAGAGCTAACCTTTAGAAAGCACTGTGCAAAGTGTATTCAAAAGCATAATTTCATTTAATGTTCACAAGAGTCATATGGGGCTTTTAAACACTAGGCTCGCTCCTCAGTCCCACCTGAGAGTAGACACAGCCAAACATCTGGAGATGAATCCTAGGCGATAGGACTTTAAAGAACGCCCCCTCCCTTATTTAAATATACAGTCGACATTGAGATTGCAAATCACTGAGTCAGAGGGTCCACATCTATGGTACAACACATAAGACTTCTCCTGTTTGAATTAGCTCTTACAACCCAAAAGAGACTTAAAAATAGTTCAAAAAGTTTTCCTCTATTCTTGGTCTCTCTCCTTCATTTCCTTGCAATGTTCCCAGCCTTCTACAGTATTCAGCTCTTTCCTACAGTTTAGGATCCTCTTCCTCCACCTGCTTTCTAGACGAAATCACTTTCTGTCCCCTCTCAGTTCCTTCCAGATGCTTCCCCTATTACCACCAAATTCACCAAAACAAAACAAAAAATAAAGTTGTTCTCAAATTAGCCGTCCAGAAGCCTCAGCTCATGTCCACACCAGTAGCGTTATCACCTGTTCAAAGACAGTGAGCCCTCTGAGTGAAAGGTGTGGGCATGTCCTCATTTTATCTTCAGTTATAAACATTCAACAAATGAGAGCAAATTAGTGGCTCAGTGATAAGGCTGGATGACACAGGGGTTTGTACATTGTATTGAAGATCTTGGAATTCCTTTGAGCAGTGTCTTGGAGAGGATCTAAACTAGAGTTACAGCTTCAGAAGAGCATTTGCAAACAATAAGAGGGGCTGCAGTTGGACTGAAGACATTAAGGGTTAGGAGACTACTGGAGACAAAGATTGGAGTTGTGAGGTAGAGGAGAAAATATTTTAGAAATGGAACCCATAAGGCAACTTAAACTGATGCAGCTTTCCACTCCTCCATGTTGTTGTCTTTGTCCATGAGGTGATTAGATGTCACTAAATAGAGGAACTTATGTATTTTAAAAGGGGTTGTGGGGAATTCCCTGGAGGTCCAGTGGTTACGACTTTATACTCCCACACTGAGGGCCTGAATTTTGTCCCTGGTGGGGGAACTAGCATCCCACAAGCTGTGCAGTGCAGCCAGAAAAAGGAGTGGGGGGTGGTAAAAGATTTTTAACACCTACTTAGCATAATTTAATCATTTCTGAACCTTGTTTCCTTTATAAATTAAACATAAGTTTGACTCTTAAACAAAGAATGGGAATGGGGCACCAAAGGTAATTAAATACAAACTTTTCTGGTTTTCTTCTTTTAATCAACATGGGTTTCTGATGTAAGTGCTCAACAAACATAAAAATGTTTTATATCCAACAGTGAGAGGTTTTAAATCAACTGGAAGCAAGAACAAAAAAAAAAGAAAGCAAGTCTTAAGTCTTCCTTCAGTTCATTGCTTTGTGTATAGCACTGCTTGTGTTCATTATAAGTTCTTATAAGTCATTAAACCAATTGGAACCGAAGGTTATAATGTGGTGGAAGTTCCAGAAGCTCACATCCACCCAACCTCCTAGCACTCAAGACTCTTGGTGTTCTCCAAGACCATTCTATATAAGGGACCCATGCAAGCCATGGATAGGGCAGCCATATGCTGTCATGAGCCTAGTACAGTTCCAACTGATGCTTATGCAGCTGCTGCTAAGTCGCTTCAGTTGTGTCCGACTCTGTGCGATGCCATAGACAGCAGCCCACCCAGGCTCCCCCGTCCCTGGGATTCTCCAGGCAAGAACACTGGAGTGGGTTGCCATTTCCTTCTCCAATGCATGAAAGTGAAAAGTGAAAGTGAAGTCGCTCAGTCGTGTCCGATTCTCAGTGACCCCATGGACTGCAGACTACCAGGCTCCTCCATCCATGGGATTTTCCAGGCAAGAGTACCGGAGTGGGTTGCTGTTGCCTTTTCTAACTGATGCTTATAATCTGGGCCTAATCTTAATCTAACCCCTTTCACTTTCAAAAGTGTCCTGATTGAGACTGTAAATTACTTGATCATTCTAACTGTGAAGGACAAAGCACATATTTTTGTTGTAAAGGTAGCTGTTTCTCCAATATAAGACTTTTTCACTTTTTCTTTCCTTCCTGACTCTGAGTAACTGACCTGGGTGAATGGCAGCATCCTGAACTTCCATGAATTGGGGCTGGGAGTAACCAGGGGAAAGGAGTGGGAGTGGGCTGGGGAGGGAAGGGAAGATTGGAGGCTTCTCAAACCTCCATATAGATGAAAGGAGTGGAAGAAGAAGCAAATGGGCTTTGCTATGGACACCAGTGGATCAGGGAAAAAATACTGATGAAAAATAGGATAGGTATTCATCTGGACACCCCAACTTTAATATCTCATTGGCAAACTGAGTTAGAAACTGCCTTGGAAAACTCCATCATATCAATGATAAAAGACAGGGACCAGTGACATGTATAAAGGCAAGAAATCAAGGGACTGGAAAGCCCTGTTGAGTAGATACAAGTGTGATTAGAGGCGGGAAACTCCAGCATCCGGGTCAGAGGGTGACTTTCGTCCTCATGCCTCTGGAGCTGATGATCATGCCATACTGAATAAACTGAATAACCTCTGTGTGTCTTGCTTTTCCAAGCTGGGAAATAAGAAGTATCAAAAGTGACTACATTCCCGATAAAGATATTGCTTTATTTTACGAGTAGAAATCTTCTGGATTTCTTCTTTCTAATCTAAAGCTTCTATAAGGAGGAAGCAAATCTGTGTCCCTGATTGTATTTGTGAAGCCTTTTCTTAGACTAGGTTATTGCTGGCTAGACTGAAACTTATTACTGCTTGTCAAAAAGAAACCCCCAAATTGTGTTGTATGCATTTTGACCTTAAAAGCCACAATTTTGATTTAGATGACATATGTACATCCATACAAAATGAATGGAGTTAATGTTTATTTTTGTGGTTTTGTGAATTTATCCATGTAAGAAAAAAATAGTCTTATTAGACTCTTGAAAGTAGAAGTCTAGATTCATTTTGAGTTACATAAACACAGACCTAACATTTGAGGAACTAACTGCTCTCAAAGCCAGAAGTCAGCAAAATAAATAAATAAATATTATTTTTTAAAAGACAAGCATAATAGGCTTCTGCAATCAGTCTTGCATGGAATGCCAGTGCTTATGGTCAAAGTTGAGCATTTTAAAAAATGTAAAATATAGATGTTCTTTTTGACTTTATTTTCTAGTGCTATATCTTCTTACTCCTGTTATCCCCCAAGGAAGTGCCTCTTGGTCAAAATCTTTGCTACTTAAAGTGAGTTTCCAAGTCAGCAACATGGATACCACCTGTGAGCTTGCTAGAAATGAAGAATCTCAGGGACTTCCCTGGTTGTCCGTGGTTAAAACTCTGAGATTCCACTGTAGGGGGCAGGAGTTAGATCCCTGGTTGGGAAACTAAGATCTCCCTGCTGTGTCACACAGCCAAAAAAAAAAAAAAAGAATCTCAGACCCCACCCCAGAGCTACTGGATCAGAATTTGCCTTTTAACAAACTCTCTGGGTGATTTTCATGCATTCGAGTTTGAAAAGCACTGGATTAGAGAACACCTGGCTAGAAATAGCATAGATCATAAAACTAAATTAGTCAAATAGAAGAGTGAGTGGAATTAAAATGCCCTATGCTGGTGGTGTCTGAAAAAAAAAATTATATTAATCCTCAGAGGGTTCTTTTCTTTCCCTGTGTGCACACTGATGTCCACCTCTGTCTTCTCTTACTACTTGTTTATAGTGTCTTTCTCTTTCATATTATGTATGGTGGTTGCATGTAATTGTGTTTAACTTCATAATTGCTATTACTTAGCAAAATTTCAAACTTCCTCTAAAATTACTTCACTCCCAACCCTACAATATACTCTATTTACACAGCTTATATCTGTTTCCTTTTCTGCGAGACTCCCACCATGAAAAGCAGACATAATATGAAATAGAATACCGGTTTGGCTTGAGAATGTACTGATTCTGGGAGTGGAGCCAAGGACCAGTGCCAACCAGAATTAGATGAATGATACTAGGGGTAAAGCAAGACTCAGGATCTTCATTAGTAGAAGGTGGGACTTATTTTAGTTATGGATCTGAATTCTGCTTCAGCAGAATTCTCACCCATTATGGATGGGTAAGAATGTTCATTTTGGAGGCTGAAATATGGCATACTCTTGGCTCCTAATGCTTTCCGGAAGCACCACGAATAAAAGGAGATGCTTCAGTTCAGTTCAGTCGCTCAGTCGTGTCCGACTCTTTGCGACCCCATGAATCGCAGCACGCCAGGCCTCCCTGTCCATCACCAACTCCTGGAGTTCACTCAGACTCACGTCCATCGAGTCAGTGATGCCATCCAGCCATTTCATCCTCTGTCCTCCCCTTCTCCTCCTGCCCCCAATCCCTCCCAGCATTAGAGTCTTTTCCAATGAGTCAACTCTTCGCATGAGGTGGCCAAAGTACTGGAGTTTCAGCTTTAGCATCATTCCTTCCAAAGAAATCCCAAGGCTGATCTCCTTCAGAATGGACTGGTTGGACGGGTGAGAATGTTCATTTTGGAGGCTGAAATATGGCATACTCTAGGCTCATAATGCTTTCTGGAAGCACCATGAATAAAAGGAGATGCTTAGGAACTACTTTTTCTTTTCTGTGATGTTTCCACTAATAAATTATAAAGCTTCTTCCCAAATAAGATTAAAATAAAGGAAATGTACTCATCTTGAATGAGGAAGATAGAGCGATGAAATAGTATAGTTAGAAGGTAGAACGAACAAAAGCTTTAGAATAAAACAGACATCCTAGATAGAGTTCAAATCCCACATCTACCATCTATGAACTGTAAACATAACCAAATCACTTGACTTCTCTGAATTTCAGATTTCTCACCTATAAAATTAAGAATTGTTTTAGAGAAGCAAATGAAATGATGTCTTTTTGGTCTTCAGGCTAGGTCCCCTCATTTAATCACTTGGTGAATATTAAAATATCATTCTATTGTGATATTAGATAGATATTCTAATATCTAATTAAATAGATATTCTATCTAATTCAATTGTGAATCAGTGGGCAGGATTATTTTACATGATTCACTAAATAACTTGAGAGAGAGTACCACTGTGATTGAAAATCGAATGAGTGAGTGTGATCTGCATATCACAGTATTATAAACAGATTCATGAGTATTATTTGTGCAGATTACACTACTGTGCTGAGGGAACAAGGCTGATAAGTTGGAATAGATGTGAAAGTCAGTATGATTTCGGAGTTACTCTGCAGCCTCCCAAAGGAGGGAACCACAGTTGTCTTCAAATGTTTTCCAGCATTTAGGAGGTACCCTTTCTTTCTACTCTGTTACTTTTGAAGACTATGCAGGAAGTAATTCTAAAAAGGAAAATGTTTCTAAAAATGTTTCTGTATGGTTTTATTTTCTATGAATATCATAATCATCTCATACATCAGCATTACTTCAATATTTAAGTATTTATAGTATTTGTAGTGCCAGATATTATGTTAGGTGCCAGGTGTACAGGAATCAATAAAACCACCAGCCAATAAGTAAATATATAATTTAAAAATTTTGGTAAGGGCATTCAAAGGAGAGAGAAGGTTTTATAACAGGGTAGTTGCTTCTTCACCTTAGGGTTTCTACCTGGAAATAAAGCAATCAACTTTTCCCCTTCCTTTTTTTCCCCTTTACATATTTATTTTGAGTGTCTACTTCTGCTTTGTAAATTCATGGCATTTTTAGAATTTTCTTTGTGTTTGGGATGTTAAATTTTATTTGGCTTCCTTAATTCTATTAAATCTGTTTAAAATTTTGCCTCTATAATTTGATTCTACTTATTTGATTCCTTATTTACAATGTATGGACTTCTTTTTTGTGAGAATGGAGGAAGCTCCATTTTGGAGAATGGAGGAATAACTGACTTTTAGCTATTTTGTCCATATTGGGCTTCCTGGTGGCTTAGATGGTAAAGAATCTGCCTGCGATGCAGGAGACCTGGGTTAGGAAGATCCCCTGGAGAAAGGAATAGCAACCTACTCTAGCATTCTTGCCTGGAGAATTCCATGGACAGAAGAGCCTGACAGGCTGCAGTTCATGTGGTCGGGAAGAGTTGGACGTGACTGAGGGACTAACATTTTCAGTTTCAGATTAGGTCTAGATATTTTGCTAATACTCAGAAAATGGGGAAGGAGTGCAGGCGGTGGCGGTCTAGTTACTAACTCGTGTCCAACTCTTTGACCCCCTTGACTGTAACCTGCCAGGCTCCTCTGTCCATGGGATCTTGCAAGATTTTGCAGGCAGATTCTTTACTGACTGAGCCACCAGGGAAGCCTAGGACTGTAGGACCAGAGTCTAAAAACAAAGAGGATTTTTGTTTTGATTACAGCTAGCCTGACCCCATTCACCTGCTTAACCAAGGTAAATATTTCAACTCTCCTGAGAGGACTATATGGAGATGGCAGAAAACACGGTGGTAAATTGATGACCCAGTTGTTCATGCCTCTCTACATCCACCCTGTTTGCAAAGTGACTTCACAGACTCCCATTAAAAGGTGGACTTCATTTCTCTGTTTCCTGAATCTGAGCTAGATTGTGACTTGCCACAGTCAACACACCAAGGAGGAAGTGTTTATGCCACTTTTGAGCCTAGGCCTTATGTTAATCTTGTCCAGATGGTATGAAAATGATCTGGGGCTATCCTGTTGGTAGATGAAGACATTCAGCCCAATTACTCCTATCACTCCAGCCCACAGCCAGACCACAGCCTGAAATGTGCGAGACACCATCCTGGACCAGCAAAGTCCCATCGACACCCCAGCTGATTGTGGATGCTTTGTGAGGCCAGCCAAACCTGAATCAGGTGATGAGAATGTAGATTCATAAGCAATAAAAACAAACAAACTCATGATTTTAAGCTTCTGAGTTTGAGGCAGCTTATTACTAATTTCATATATTCTCATTTGAATGATTCCATTGTTTACTTAAGGTGATACCCATTTTTCCTTTTCACCATCTACTTTCAGTAACTTCCTGCCATGGTAAAATAATTTTTCTCTTTTTTCACCCTTTGGTTCATAAGAAAATTTGAAGGCAGTGGTGTGCTGGTAAATGTTTCACAACAAAGCTGTTAGGAATAAAAGACGTGTGTGTGTGTGTGTGTGTGTAAATATGTATGTACATATATGTAAGTGTGTATATATATGTTTATTATAAATTTATTAATTACATAAGTTTATTATGGAGCCTGGTGGGCTGCCATCTATGGGGTCACACAGAGCCAGACACAACTGAAGTGACTTAGCAGCAGCAGCATTATACATTTTACATATATAAGGGCTTCCCTAGTGACTCAGCGGTAAAGAATCTGCCTGCAATAAAGGAAACGCAGGAGACACAGGTTCGATCTCTGGGTTGGGAAGATCCCCTGGAGGACAGCACGGCAACCCACTCCAGTATTATTGCCTGGAGAAGCCCATGGACAGAGGAGTCTGGCAGGCTACAGTCCACAGGATCACAAAGAGTCGGACATGACTCAAGTGACAGAACACACATACACGCATAAATGTATACTTGCAGAACTAAGCTCATTATCTTCTGCAATGCTGACAAAAGCTTTAAGGGTTTACATATATAAAGAAATGTAAAAAGGAATTCATAGAAAACAATTTATAAATAATAGTAAAATGAGCAATGATCTTTTGTCGGTTTCACATATCCAATTGATTCCCACAGAGTGCTTCTATTAGTTTTTGTAGAACTCTTCTATGTAATTCAACCATGATTTGATAAAATTACATTTCAACCTGGTACCTCTTTTCCAATAAATGTTTTGTTATGAACTCTGATATATGATTTATCTTTGAACTAGATGCAACACTTGTATAACAGCTATATTCATTAAATTGAAACCTCTTATCTTTGGTGCTTGATACAACACACTGTGAAGCATAATTTGCATTATTAACATTTTCTCCATTACTTTTAGCCTAAACAGTCAATAAACAATAAATCAAGGCCTGATTCGGAGTATTAGCTACTCTCTGTGGTGAAACATTGCTATTTTGACCATCTTCAAGCTACCGCCATGACATCCCTGGAATGGAATTGGGAAGAGATGCACGCCCTCCCATAGCATGCCCACCATGTTGCTACAATGGAGTTACATAACTGCAAAGGCATAGATAATACTCAAGTAGAATAAAATAAGTGGGATGTGATGTTTTGAGTATTTATGACCTTTATTTTTGATACAATTTATTGAATTCTAAGTTTATAAAATCTGATTTTTAATGATAGGTAGGTTTAACAACTGACTTTCTAAATTCCTGAAATATTAACAATTAAATAAGCTGGCTCCAGCACACCCCTGCTGAAAGATGTTAAAAACACCTGAAGGTTATAGTTATAAAAATAACAGCTCCCATACATTTAGTGCTCACTAGATCCCAGGTATTGTTCTATGTACTTTAGATTCACAATCTTATGTATTCCTCACAATGTCTCTGAGGTAGGTATTGTTATTATTTGTATCTAAGGTACAGATGGAGAAATGGAACCAAAAGAATTTATTTAAGTTCATAAAAGTACAAACTACCTTTCCTAAAGAGAGAGATATTTTGTCACAAATATATTATGACCATAAAGATGAAATCAATATTCAGATGAGACTCAGAATTCAGTAATGAGAAAAATAGCTTTACTGGAGGTATGAATACAGATATAAGGCTGTTTAATAGAGGGAGGCATACATGGTGCCTGGCAAAGAAGAATGAGAGCTTGCTGATGTCCCAGCTGAGATGAGAATGACTGGTTATGATAAGAAGATATTACCGGCAACAAGGGGTGTGCACTTCAGGGTATATACTTGGAGGGGTAAGTTGTTTGGTGTGATTGGAGTGGAGGTAAGTATAAGTAAGTGATAGTAGTGGAGATAGGAAATTAATGTGGAGCAGAAAAATTGAAGAAAAGGTTCTTTTGTCATCAAGAGTTTTTTGTTTTTTAATTAATTTATTTTTAATTGAAGGATATTGCTTTACAGATTTTTGTTGTTTTCTGTCAAACAGATGTGATGGGGAGGGAGATGGGAAGGAGGTTCAAAAGGGAGGGAATATATGTATATCTATGACTGATTGTGTTGGATCATAAAAAAAGTAAGAGTTCCAGAAAAACATCTACTTCTGCTTTATTGACTACGCCAAAGCCTTTGACTGTGTGGATCACAACAAACTGTGGAAAATTCTTCAAGAGATGGAAATACCAGACCACCTGATTTGCCTCCTAAGAAAACTGTATGCAGGTCAAGAAGCAACAATTAGAATTGGACATGGAACAACAGGCTGGTTCCAAATTGGGAAAGGAGTACGTCTAGGCTATATATTGTCACCCTGCTTATTTAACTTATATGCAGAGTACATCATGTGAAATGTTGGGCTGGATGAAGTGCAAGCTGGAATCAAGATTCCTGGGAGAAATATTGATAACCTCAGATATGCAGATGACACCACCCTTATGGCAGAAAATGAAGAAGAACTAAAGAGCCTCTTGATGAAAGTGAAAGAGGAGAGTGAAAAAGTTGGCTTAAAGCTCAACACTCAGAAAGCTGAGATCATGGCATCCAGTCCCATCACTTCATGGCAAATAGATGGGGAAACAGTGGAAACAGTGTCAGACTTTATTTTTCTGGGCTCCAAAATCACTGCGGATGGTGATTGCAGCCATGAAATTAAAAGATGCTTGCTCCTTGGAAGGAAAGTTATGACTAACCTAGACAGCATATTAAAAAGCAGAGACATTACTTTGTCAACAAAGGTCCATCTAGTCAAGGCTATGGTTTTTCCAGTAGTCGTGTATGGATGTGAGAGTTGGACTATAAAGAAAGCTGAGCACTGAAGAATTGATGTTTTTGAACTGTGGTGTTGGAGAAGACTCTTGAGACTCCCTTGGATTGCAAGGAGATCCCACCCATTCGTCCTAAAGGAAATCAGTCCTGAATATTCATTGGAAGGACTGGTGTTGAAGCTTAAGCTTCAATACTTTGGCCACCTGATGTGAAGAACTGACTCTTGGAAAAGACCCTGATGCTGGGAAAGATTGAGTGTGGGAGGAAAGGGGGACGACAGAGTATGAGATGGTTGGATGGCATCAATGACTCAATGGACATGAGTTTGAGTAAACTCTGGGAGTTGGTGATGGACAGGGAGGCCCGGCATGCTTCAGTCCATGGGGTGCAAAGAGTCAGACATGACTGAGTGACTGAACTTAACTGAACATTTAAGTCAGTAGACTATAAGTAAAGTAGACTGGCCTTCATGATAACAATAAGAATGGGTCTTGTCCAATTAGTTGAAGGTCTTAAGAAAAAGAGAGACTTATCCCAAGGGAGAGGGAATTCTGCCAACAAACTGCCTTCATATTTGAACTGAAACTCTAGCCTGATCTCCAGTCTGCTGTCCTACTGCTATGATCTGAATGTTTGTGAACTCCTCAAATTCTTATATTGATATCTTAATCCCCAAAGATGAAGGTATTAGGAAGTGGGTACTTTGGGAGGTGCTTAACTCATGAGGGTGGAGCCCTTATGGATGGTGTTAGTGCCTTATAAAAGAAGCCCCACACAGAGATGTGGATGGACCTAGAGTCATCATACAGAGTGAAGTCAGAAGGAGAACAAATATCATATAATATCATTTATGTGTGGAATCTAGAAAAACGTTACAGCTGACTTTATTTGCAAAGCAGAAATAAAGACACAGACAGAATACAAACATGGATACCAAGGGGTGGGTAAGGGGATAGATGAATTGGGATATTGAGACTGATATACATGCACTATTGATCAGTTCAGTTCAGTTCAGTTCAGTCGCTCAGTCATGTCTGACTCTTTGCAACCCCATGAATTGCGGCATGCCAGGCCTCCCTGTCCATCACCGACTCCTGGAGTTCACTCAAACTCATATCCATCGGGTTAGTGATGCCATCCAGCCATCTCATTCTCTGTCGTCCCCTTCTCCTCCTGCCCCCAATTCCTCCCAGCATCAGAGTCTTTTCCAATGAGTCAGCTCTTCACATGAAGTGGCCAAAGTACTGGAGTTTCAGCTTTAGCATCATTCCTTCCAAAGAAATCCCAGGGCTGATCTCCTTCAGAATGGAGAGAAGACTCTCAAGAGTCTTCTCCAACACAGTTCAAAAGCATCAATTCTTTGGTGCTCAGCTTTCTTCACAGTCCAACTCTCACATCCATACATGACTACTGGAAAAACCATACCCTTGACTAGATGGACCTTTGTGTGATACTATGTATAAAATAGATAACTAATGAGAACCTACTATATAGCACAGGGGACTCTACTTAACGCTCTGTGGTGACCTAAATGGGAAGAAAATGCAAAGAGGGCATATATGTATTTGTATACACAATTCACTTTGCTGTACAGCAGAAACTAACACAACATTGTAAAGCAACTATACTCCAATAAAAAATTAAAAAACAAAAGAAGCCCAACCCAGATTACTAGCCCTCTCTACTCTGTGAGGACACAGTAAGAAGATACCTGCTATGAACCAGGAAGAGGCCTTCATAAGAATACATCCACACTGGTACCTTAATCTTGGACTTCCCAGCCTCTAAAACCACAAGAAACACATTTCTGTTGTTTATACATTACCTAGTATGTGACATTTTGTTACAGCAACTTAAATGAACTAAAATGCTTACTCTTCAGATGTTGGACATGCCAGCCTCAACAACTGCATGAGCAAATTTCTTAAAAATAGATCTCTCTTTCTCTATCCATCCACCCCTCCCCACATTCTACTGATTCTATTTTCCTGGAGAACCCTAAAACAATAGGCAGTGGGAGCCAGTATAGAAAATTAGGAACAGGGACTTCCTTGGCAGTCCAGTAGCTAAGACCTCATGCTCTCAATGTAGGGGGCTTAAGCTTGACCGCTGGTTGGGGAACTAGATTCTACATGCTGCAAATAACACCCAGTGGAGCCAAATAAATAAATAAATATTTTAAAAAGAAAATATTATGGACAGACAAGTAAACTTTTGAGGTAAGAATTAAAAAGTAAAGAAGCTCCAGGTGGCCATAATTTAACAGAAATAAAGTCACTGCAATTGAGGAAACTGAGGAGAGTACATTATTGGTTGGGCCATTGTTCAGAAGCTATAACGTACAGACTAGAAAAGAGAAAATGGTAAGTTTGTGTCCTGAGACTGTGTTATGTGACTTGGAGAAGTTGACAAGGAAAATGGAGACAGATGGAAATCTAGATGATGTGACCTCACATACAAGAGGGATTTTCAGCGATGGTGATGGATCAGTGGTCTGGAAAGAGCTTGGTGATTTCAAAAAGATGCACATTTTAGGCAAATTGCCCTACCTGGCAACTCAGGCTGGTTGTGAGCCCTCATTTTCCATTCCTGAACTCATGTTGGGTGAAGTCTTGCAATTTTCAGCCGAGCGCTGACAGTCACTTCCACCCAGGGAGCTCCTGTCCAGGTTGGATGGTGCCTCAGACACAGGATTCTTGTATTTTAGTCTCAGAATTCCCTGACCCGGAGTGCACCTCTTCCCAATGACTCCCAGGCCCACAGTGGAGCACGATTCCACACATCCTACAACAAGAGGTATATCATCAAGACCACCACGAGTGAAGATGTGGCTAAAATGCACAACATCCTGAAGAAATACCACCAGAGAGAAGAAATCCAGCTCCACCCACCAGAACACCAACACAAGCTTCCCTAACCAAGAAACCTTCCAAGCCACCTGAACAAACCCACACACAGCAAGGAAACTCCACAATAAAGAGAACTCCACAAACTGCCAGAATACAGAAAGGACACCCCAAACTCAGCAGTATAAACAAGATGAAGAGACAGAGGAATACCCAGCAGGTAGAGGAACAGGACAAATGCCCACCAAACCAAACAAAAGAGGAAGAGATAGGGAATCTACCTGATAAAGAATTCTGAATAATGATAGTGAAAATGATCCAAAATCTTGAAATCAAAATGGAATCACAGATAAATAGCCTGGAGACAAGGATTGAGAAGATGCAAGAAAGGTTTAACAAGGACCTAGAAGAAATAAAAAAGAGTCAATATATAATGAATAATGCAATAAATGAGATCAAAAACACTCTGGAGGCAACAAATAGAATAACAGACGCAGAGGATAAGATTAGTGAATTAGAAGATAGAATGGTAGAAATAAATGAATCGGAGAGGAAAAAAGAAAAACGAATTAAAAGAAATGAGAACAATCTCAGAGACCTCCAGGACAATATTAAACGCTACAACATTTGAATCATAGGAGTCCCAGAAGAAGAAGACAAAAAGAATGATCATGAGAAAATACTTGAGGAGATAATAGTTGAAAACTTCCCTAAAATGGGGAAGGAAATAATCACTGAAGTCCAAGAAACCCAGAGAGTCCCAAACAGGATAAACCCAAGGTGAAACACCCCAAGACACATATTAATCAAATTAACAAAGATCAAACACAAAGAACAAATATTAAAAGCAGCAAGGGAAAAACAACAAATATCACACAAGGGAATTCCCATAAGGATAACAGCTGATCTTTCAATAGAAACTGGACCAAGAAGAAATAGAAAATCTTAACAGACCCATCACAAGCACGGAAATTGAAACTGTAATCAGAAATCTTCCAGCAAACAAAAGCCCAGGTCCAGACAGCTTCACAGATGAATTCTACCAAAAATTTAGAGAAGAGCTAACATCTATCCTACTCAAACTCTTCCAGAAAATTGCAGAGGAAGGTAAACTTCCAAACTCGTTCAATGAGGCCACCATCACCCTAATACCAAAACCTGACAAAGATGCCACAAAAAAAGAAAACTACAGGCCAATATCACTGATGAACATAGATGCAAAATTCCTTAACAAAATTCTATCAATCAGAATCCAACAAGACATTAAAAAGATCATACGCCATGACCAAGTGGGCTTTATCCCAGGGATGCAAGGATTCTTCAATATCCGCAAATCAATCAATGTAATACACCACATTAACAAATTGAAAAATAAAAGCCATATGATTATCTCAATAGATGCCGAGAAAGCCTTTGACAAAACTCAACATCCATTTATGATAAAAACTCTCCAGAAAGCAGGAATAGAAGGAACATACCTCAACATAATAAAATCTATATATGACAAACCCATAGCAAACATTATCCTCAATGGTGAAAAACTGAAAGTATTTCCCCTAAAGTCAGGAACAAAACAAGGGTGCCCACTTTTACCATTACTATTCAACATAGTTTTGGAAGTTTTGGTCACAGCAATCAGAGCAGAAAAAGAAATAAAAGGAATCCAAATTGGAAAACCCTAAAGACT
The DNA here is from genome assembly GCF_002263795.3 of Bos taurus. Lineage (NCBI taxonomy): Eukaryota > Metazoa > Chordata > Mammalia > Artiodactyla > Bovidae > Bos > Bos taurus. Next base: position 21,581,506 of record NC_037336.1, on the reverse strand, counting down.
CCACCAGAAAATTACTAGAGCTAATCAATGAATATAGTAAAGTTGCAGGATATAAAATCAACACACAGAAATCCCTTGCATTCCTATACACTAATAATGAGAAAATAGAAAGAGAAATTAAGGAAACAATTAAATTCACCATTGTAACGAAAAGAATAAAATACTTAGGAATATATCTACCTAAAGAAACTAAAGACCTATATATAGAAAACTATAAAACACTGGTGAAAGAAATCAAAGAGGACACTAATAGATGGAGAAATATACCATGTTCATGGATCGGAAGAATCAATATAGTGAAAATGAGTATACTACCCAAAGCAATTTATAGATTCAATTCAATCCCTATCAAGCTATCAACAGTATTCTTCACAGAGCTAAAACAAATAATTTCACAATTTGTATGGAAATACAAAAAACCTCGAATAGCCAAAGCAATCTTGACAAAAAAGAATGGAACTGGAGGAATCAACCTTCCTGACTTCAGACTCTACTGCAAAGCCACAGTCATCAAGACAGTATGGTACTGGCACAAAGACAGAAATATAGATCAATGGAACAAAATAGAAAGCCCAGAGATAACCCACACACCTATGGACACCTTATCTTAGACAAAGGCAGCAAGAATATACAATGGAGAAAAGACAATCGCTTTAACAAGTGGTGCTGGGAAAACTGGTCAACCACTTGCAAAAGAATGAAACTAGAACACTTTCTAACACCATACACAAAAATAAACTCAAAATGGATTAAAGATCTAAACGTTAAGACCAGAAACTATAAAACTCCTAGAGGAGAACATAGGCAAAACACTCTCCGACATACATCACAGCAGGATCCTCTATGACCCACCTCCCAGAATATTGGAAATAAAAGCAAAAATAAACAAATGGGACCTAATTAAACTTAAAAGCTTCTGCACAACAAAGGAAACTATAAGCAAGGTGAAAAGACAGCCTTCAGAATGGGAGAAAATAATAGCAAATGAAGCAACTGACAAACAACTAATCTCAAAAACATACAAGCAACTCCTACAGCTCAATTCCAGAAAAATAAACAACCCAATCAAAAAATGGGCCAAAGAACTAAACAGACATTTCTCCAAAGAAGACATACAGATGGCTAACAAACACATGAAAAGATGCCCAACATCACTCATTATTAGAGAAATGCAAATCAAAACCACAATGAGGTACCATTTCACGCCAGTCAGAATGGCTGTTATCCAAAAGTCTACAAGCAATAAATGCTGGAGAGGGTGTGGAGAAAAGGGAACCCTCTTACACTGTTGGTGGGAATGCAAACTAGTATAGCCACTATGGAGAACAGTGTGGAGATTCCTTAAAAAACTGGAAATAGAACTGCCTTATGACCCAGCAATCCCACTGCTGGGCATACACACTGAGGAAACCAGAATTGAAAGAGACACGTGTACCCCAATGTTCATCACAGCACTGTTTATAATAGCCAGGACATGGAAGCAACCTAGGTGTCCATCAGCAGATGAATGGATAAGCAAGCTGTGGTACATATACACAATGGAGTATTACCCAGCCATTAAAAAGAATGCATTTGAATCAGTTCTAACGAGGTGGATGAAACTGGAGCCTATTATACAGAGTGAAGTAAGCCAGAAAGAAAAACACCAATACAGTATACTAACACATATATATGGAATTTAGAAAGATGGTAACGATAACCCTGTATGTGAGACAGCAAAAGAGTCACAGATGTATAGAACAGTCTTTTGGACTCTGTGGGAGAGGGAGAGGGTGGGATGATTTGGGAGAATGGCATTGAAACATGTATAATATCATATATGAAACGAGTCACCAGTCCAGGTTTGATGCATGATACTGGATGCCTGGGGTTGGTGCACTGGGATGACCCAGAGGGATGGTACCTGGGAGGGGGGAGGGAGGAGGGTTCAGGATGGGGAACACATGTATACCTGTGGTGGATTCATGTTGATATATGGCAAAACCAATACAATGTTGTAAAGTTAAAAAATAAAATAAAATGTAAAAAAGATGCACATTTTAGAAACTGAATATGGAAGAGAATGTTACCTTATTAAGAGAGATTGCAAGGGAACTGATACCAATGGCCACAAATTTGCCTATTTATTGGAGCAGCTCCAGAATTTAATATAGAGTAGGTTCAATGGCAACAAAATGGCTGGAAGGTAAACAGTGGAGTGATCTGGAAGCTGAATTTGCATAACAAGCAGTGTTTTTACTTCATATGTATGTTTTATGTCAATATGAATAGCAAAGCTTTCTAAAGATGCTTATATCCACACTGCTTAAATTTGAGAAAGCATCAACCTTCTAGAGATTAGTATATTGCTGGAGCTACAGAAGCACTGATGGAAATCCCTGGGATCAACTGCCCATTCCCATCAACTCCTTGGTATCACTGAAAACAGATGTGACTGCCTTTGCCTTGATGTGTGATGGGTGATAAGAAATGGTGTGGATGGTACAACCTCCTGGCCACTTTAGCTTCTTCTGACCCTTTGCATAGTTCTGGTTTCTAGTGACTGAACTTGCCAGAAGTTTTTAGAGCCTGAGAGCTACTCAAAGCAAGGGTATGGGTTTGCTTTAGCATCCTTAAAATTGACCTTTTGGGTTGTTTTCAAGTTCCTTTCACATCTCAGCTTCTTTTAGTCTAAAGCTCTTTTTTAACAATAGTTTCAATTTGCTTTGAAAGAAGTGGTGACAAAAATATTCTGGGAACTCCAGGACACCTGATGCTATGACTCAGTCCCTAGTGTTAAACTATCTTTTTCACTGGCTTTGGAGGGGTGATTAGCCCTGAATGAGAGATATCATCGAAGTGTTGTCCATTATGGGGGGTGTATCCCAGAAGATCATATTTAAAAACCCTTCTAATTAATTCATATATCACTGTTGTGAATTACTAAAATAAGACCCAAGAGTCTGCTGTAAGAAATTCAGCAAATCAATCAACATATAATTGCTGAGCTCCTATACAAGGTTTCTATAAATGTTGTGAAGAATAAAAAGATCTGTTAGGATCCTTATTCAGACTAATAGGGGAGGAAAAGAATGACATATGAAGAAGCAAAAATAAATAAATACACAAATAATAAAAATAAATAAACATATCAAGCAGCATATGACAATTATTGTTAAGAAACTGAAGAGATGGTTATGGGTTGTGGACTTGGGAATTGCCCGAGAGAATGTGAGAACTGAGAAATTGAAGTATAGGTAGGAATTAAATAAGGTTAGCTAAAGGAGGAGGGCATGGATGAGGGCATGATTATATAAAGTACACAAAGAGAGTTTAGCTCTAGAGTTAATGTAATGAAGTTTGAACTTTATCCTGTCTAAACTGGAAACCCGTTGAAAAGTTAGTATGTAGAAAGAAATATGGAAGTGAGAGTTTAGGCATATCAGGCAAATGGTGGAGTGACTAATATAGTTGCAGTTAGGATATTCTTGCCAAATATCCTGAATTTGATGTTTGGCTCTGCCATTTGTAAGCTGAATGACTTTTGACCAGTTACTCATATCTCTAAAGCTGAATTTCTTATCCAAAAAAAATTTTTAAGGGATAATAATAGCATCTTTCTCATCATGTTTTTATAAAGGGTAAAACACTTGGCACAGTGTCTGGACCAGAGAAAGTGACAATATAAATAATGACAATCATTACATTGCTGGCAAGAAACTTTTGAAAACAAATGATGGAAGTGGAGAAAAAACTGAATGGAAGGAAAAATGAAGAGCTGGCAAGACTAGTCTGGATGCAGGAAGTAAAAGAGAATGCCATATCAAAGTGGATTCTGGGTTTGGGGCCTGAGAAAACAGGAGGTACCACTAGTATTCATGAAAAATAATGCTAGTAGGAGGGATGCAAGTAACTTCTTCACTGTACTCACTGTCTCTGGAGAGGGACTGGAATTCTCCCCAAGACCACGTCAGACATAGGCATGGCTGCATAATCATCTCAGGAACTGGACTGGAACAGAAAACTGAGACTTTAAGGACTATGAAGGAGGATCATGTGTTGGAAGACATGGTAGAATAATAGGTGAAGAATGAGAAAGAGAAATAATAGAAACACAGACACTAGAATTAAGTATGAATAAAGGAACTGAGGAGCTTTCCAGGGGGCTCAGTGGGTGAAGAATCTACTTGCAATGCAGGAGACATGGGTTCGATCTCTGAACCAAGAAGATCCCCTGGAGCAGGGCATGGCAACCCACTCCAGTATTACTGCCTGGAGAATCCTATGGACAGAGGAGCCTGGGGGGCTACAGTCTGTCTGTTAGTTGCTCAGTCATGCCGGACTCTTTACGACCCCATGGACTGCAGCCCACCAGGCTCCTCGGTCCATGGGATTTTCCAGGCAAGGATACTGGAGTGGTTTGCCATTTCCTTTTCCAGGGCTACAGTCTATAGGACTGTAAAGAGTCAGACACGACTGAAGCAACTGAATACACACTCACGCAAAGGAACCAGGCACCAGGAGGAAACTTAAACCTAGAACTGGAACTGAAATTGAATAACAGATCAGGATTATTTCCTAAGGCAAAACCTTTGCTCTTGTTTTTTTCTTTTAAAAGAACTTATCAATTTTTAGTAAATATTCAATGTATTGTGAAACATTTATAAAATATGTATAGGTATAAGAAATATCATAGTCAGAGAAGCAGCCAGGTTTTATGGAGTTTTTAGGGCATTCTTTAAATAAAAGAAGACACAACCAAGAACACAAAATTTGATACAAAATTGTTTTAGACAAGGACTTTCCTGGTGGTCCAATGGCTAAGGCTTCATGCTCCCAATGCAGGGGGAGCTGGGTTCGATCCCTAGACAGGGAACTAGATCCCACATGCCACAACTAAAAAGAATAAGAGATTCTGTGTGCTGCAATTAATATCTGGTGCAGCCAAATAAATATATTTTTTAAAGTATTATATATAAATAGATATAATTAGAAGTAAAAAGGGCACTTCTTCAAAATTAAAAAAATAATTCACAATAAATCACAGAATTTTAAAAAGCACAGTGTTACAAATCCAGAAAAACATATTTATTTAGTGGTTTATTTTTGCTTTATTTTTAGTTGTGTGATGGAGAAATGCATCCCATAACTCCTCCATCATTAAGGGTTTAACTAAAGAGTTTGCTCTAGCTCTGGGTGTGATTTTGATGAGAGACGATTGTGAGGAAAAGAATGAGGAGGCAATGGTAGGAGGTGGGGCAGCCCTCAGATTGCTTCCTTTCAGTGCCAATCAAACAACACAACTTGGCACTGTGGCTGAGATTTAGCCTGAACCGTGCAATGCTTCTGCCTAGAAATCCATCCCCTTCAGAGTTAGTCAAGCCATGCTTTTGTATTTGCCCACCATGCTGAATTGTGATGTACAGTGAGATGAAGAAGCATGGGTGGGGAGTAGAGGAAGGAGGGAAAAATTAGGGGTTGGGGGGAGGTGGTCACAGGGTGGAATCTTTAATGATAAAACCTTTCCTTCTGGAAGTCCCAAATAGATAGCAGTGAAAACAGATAGATTTTGTAACCAGAATGTATTTATGTATATTTTGGTAATTTAAAGATAGGGCTTCCCAGGTGGTGCTGGTGGTAAAGAATCCAGCTGCCAATGCAAGAGATATAAGAGACATGGGGTGCGATTCCTAGGTTGGGAAGATCCCCTGGAGAAGGGCATGGCAACCGACTCTAGTTCTTACCTGGAGAATCCCATGGAGCCCAGTGGGCTATAGTCCCTAGAGTTGAAAAGAGTTGGACACAACTGAAGCAACTTAGCATGCACACAGGTAATTTAAAATGATAGATAAATGTATCTATTTATCGATTTGTCCATATATACAATGGAATACTACTCAGCCACAAAAAAGAGTGAAATTTTTGCCATTTGCAGCAACATGGATGGACCCGGAGGCATTATGCTGGGTGAAATAAATCAGACAGAGAACAACAAATGCTGTATTCACTTGCATGTGGAATCTAAGAAATACAACAAACTAATGAATATAAAACAAAAGATGCAGACCCACAGATATAGAGAACAAACTAGTGGTTACCAGTGGAGAGCAAGATTATGCAATAGAGAGGTGGGGGAGTGGGAGGCACAAACTATTGTGTGTAAGACAGGCTAACAGGAAGTATTGTATGACACAGGGAATATAGCCAGTATTTTATAATAACTATAAATTAAGTATGACCTTTAAAACTGTGAATCACTATATTATACAGTATATCATACTTTGCATTGATCAATTTTTTTTGTGAAAAGAAACAAAGGAATACACACACACACAGAGATGCCCACATAAAACCATGTGGAAAGATATACATGAGGCTATTTTTTAAGTTACACTAGGGGAGTAGGTTTGGTATGGGAAAATGAGAAAGTTTTTACTTTTTTACTTAAGCCAGCTGTTTTACTGTTTACTATTTACAATGAATATCTATTTTATTGAAACAAAATTTTAAGACTATATATATAGTATATACTATATATAACCAGACACATGTAGAGTAGTGGCTAAGACCAGTTAAGCTGGAGAAACTATCAGGTATTCTCTTCTTGTAGCATCGTTATCAGCTGCTCAGGGAAGAATATTCTATTTCATCATAACTTATGATAAACTTACCATGAAATGTGTTGTATGAAAGGAGAGAATGTTGGCACTCCCCTTGATAAGGATGGAAGAGACTCTCGGACCTAACAATATGCGTACGGTTAAGGCATTGCCACCTACTTTGTGGCATCTAACCACTGTTGGGCTCCCCTGGTGGCTCAGCTGGTGAAGAATCTACCTGCAATGTGGGAGACCTGGGTTCTATCCTTGGGCTGGGGAGATCCCCTGAAGAAGGGATCTTGTATGTATGTGAGAGTTGGACTGTGAAGAAGGCTGAGCACTGAAGAATTGATGCTTTTGAACTGTGGTGTTGGAGAAGTTTCTTGAGAGTTCTCTGGACTGCAAGGAGATCCAACCAGTTCATCCTAAAGGAGATTAGTCCTAAGTGTTCATTGGAAGGACTGATGTTGAAGCTGAAACTCCAATACTCTGGCCACCTGATGTGAAGAGCTGACTCATTTGAAAAGACCCTGATGCTGGGAAAGATTGAGGGCAGTAGGAGAAGGGAACGACAGAGGATGAGATGATTGGATGGCATCGCCAACTCAATGGACATGAGTTTGGGTAGGCTGCAGGAGTTGGTGATGGACAGGGAGGCCTGGTGTGCTATGGTTTATGGGGTCGTAAAGAGTTGGACACGACTGAGTGACTGAACTGAACTGAACCCACTCCAGTATTCTGGCCTGGAGAATTCCATGGACTGTATAGTCCATGGGTTTGCAAAGAGTCAGACACAACTGAGTGACTTTCACTTTTACTTCTGTGAACTAAAACTTTAGATTAAAAATCAAAACAAAACCTGGGCAAAGAATCTGTTCTACTTCTTGTCATTTAGATCATCAATCATACAGTAGTTAAATCCCAGCAATTGGCATCATATTAATCAGATCACGATGGCTAGCTTTTTCTTATCTTTTACTCTCTCGTTTTCTGATTTCTTTTCCAGTTCTTATTTAGCCCTAATTATTTGATAGCTTTTTCAATGAGCAACATTGAAATCTCCAGTCTTATTGAAAATGAATTATACTATGAAACAGTCAGAACAGTGATATTACAATGCTCCTCTTTATATATTTAAAGATTTTCTGAACAATATTAACTATAGCCTGTAACTTTAAGTCACATGTAGTCAGTCCTGAAAATGGAGATGTGCAAGTGGGTTCTAGATAATAATTCAGAGTGCTGAATGGTGCTAAAAATTTCCCGAGGGGTCAAAAAGCTCTCTTTGGGTTATTAGGGAAAGAAAACAGACTATTGTATGCACAAGGGATTTGGGAATGAAAGGTACTATAGAAATAATAGGACTAATTGTTATTACTTTATTAATTGTTATTCTGTTTTGATTTATTGCTTTCTATTTCAAGTCTTCAAAGATTTCAATTTTATAGAATTTTATGTAATTTCTTTTCTTAAAATCTTCACTTAATATCAATGATATTTTTCACCCCACTTCCTCTGATAGTTCAGTGCTTAGAAACCATATGACATTATAAGACAATAAAAATAATTTTCTGAGGTAAAATTTACTTTAAAGACAATGGTATGGCTTATAGTATACCTACCATTTTTGTGTTAGATGAAGAAAAATATATAACACATGTAGACAGACATGCTGCTGCAGCTTAGTTGCTCAGTCGTGTCTTACTCTGTGTGACCGCATGGACTACAGCCCACCAGGCTCCTCTGTCCATGGAATTCTCTAGGCAAGAATACTGGAGTGGGTTGCCTTGCCCTCCTCATAGACAGACACATATATTTATATAAATAAAAGCTTATTTTTAAATTTGACTACAAAGTAATGTATCCTCATGATGGGTAATTTGGAAAACAAACAAAAGTATAAGTAAGAAAATATTTTAAACATTTCTAAATATATCAATTAAACAAGTCCTTAATAGTTCAGTATATTTTCTTCCAATTTTTTCTTTTAAATATTTGTGTACACACATGAACATTCCATATCTTTTCAAAATTGGGATCATATTCTTTTTTTAGGGGAGGGGAATGCCATGTCCCATGACTTTCAGGATCTTAGCTCCCCAACCAAGGATTGAACCTAGACCTGGACAGTGAAAGCTCTGAGTTCTAACCACTGGACTGCCAGGGGATTTCTGAGGTCATATTCTAGCTATCATTTTATACCTATTCTTTAAACCCATTCTGAGCATTTTTTTTTCATGAGATTAAGCATTATTTGTAAAAAATATGTTTAATGAACATATAATAGTCATCACATGGCTGTATTAAAATATCTATAAACATTTCATATTGTGTCAGTTGAGGTTCTGAAAGGAAGCAGGTGACCCAGTCAACTGATGCACTGGCTAGAATTAATAAAGGGATGCTTTGCAAGTGAGAGTTCAGGGCCAGGGACACCAAGAAGGGATGGCAAAGTACCCAGGAGCCATGCCACACAAGCCTGAAGAGGGAGAGGGAAGCATGGTTACCAGGATCTGAAGAGCTGCAGCCATCAGAAAGGGTCTCCAGATAGAAGCTTTGGTGGAGAACTCAGCTGCTCCCAACCCCAGCCTGGCAGGGGCTTGTGAAGTCAGTGCTCCAATTTCTCTCTGTTTCTACCTTCCAATCTCATGCTTCTGCTTACCACTGACCAAACCCAACCAGAAATCAAAGAGCAAGAGAATCAGCTGATGTTGAGAACAGAGACCTCGGTCACTGCCCCGGGACAAGAGTGGGAAAAGGTGGACAATATATCTGAACTGGCAAATATTCAGCATACTTATAGTTTTCAGTTTTCCCCCATCCCCACCTTTTCACTATTAGAGCAATAGACAGAAAGAAAGTCAGGTTGCTAAGTAGTGTCCAACTCTTTGCAACCCCATGGACTGTAGCCTACCAGGCTCCTCCATCCATGGAATTTTCCAGGCAAGAGTACTGGAGTGGGTTGCCATTTCCTCCTCCAGGGGATCTTTCTGACCCAGGAATTGAACCCAGATTTCCCACTTTGCAGGCAGACATTTTACCATCTGAGCCACCAGGGAAGCCAGAGCTTAGAGCAATAAGGCTGTGAGAAATACATTTGCAGGCTTGTTCTTCAGTTCTTTTAGATAAGTATCCTGAGAATGATCCATCAGACTGCCCTATCGATGATATGATAATGGAAAAGTAAATTTGAATCAGGCATCCCATGCATGACTAAAATCATGTCACTTAATCAAGAATCAATTGTCCTTGTTTTGCTCCATGCTGCTGCTGCTGCTAAGTCGCTTCAGTCGTGTCCAGCTCTGTGCGAACCCATAGATGGCAGCCCACCAGGCTTCCCCATCCCTGGGATTCTCCAGGCAAGAACACTGGAGTGAGTTGCCATTTCCTTCTCCAGTGCATGAAAGTGAAAAGTGAAAGTGAAGTCGCTCAGTCGTGTCCGACTCTTAGCGACCCCATGGACTGCAGCCTACCAGGCTCCTCCGCCCAAGGAATTTTCCAGACAAGAGTACTGGAGTGGGGTGCCATTGCCTTCTCTGGTTTTGCTCCATAGCTGATATTAATAGGACTCACAGCATAGGATTTTTTGGTTTCCTATGTAGGCGCACATCCCATGCTGCCAAACCCAAGTGGCATCTTATATTAGCAAAATGAGGCAAAGTCACAGACCACTGACCTCAAACCATCCATTTCAGAACTCTCTATTTCTGCCATTCAACAGAAAACAAGACAAAACCTCCAGGACAACAAAGGGAAGAACTCAGAGTTTTATATCTGTCCCTCATTGTTATTTTTCCTAAAAGGAACTCACTCCCTCCTCGAAGATATCTTCCCAACCCAGGGATCGAACCCAGGTCTCCCTCATTGCAGGCAGATTATTTACTGTATGAGCCATCAGGGAAGCCTAAAAGGAACTCAACATGTAGTTTTAAAGGAAGCCAGATTGCTGGAGAACATTTTAATCTTTATAGCATGGGTTTTTAAAGTGTGGTTGGATTTGGCCTTGCAAGTAGCTTATTCAGCATGTCCGATTCTTTGCAACTCCATGGACTGTAGCCCACTAGGCTCCCCTGTCCATAGGATTTCCCAGGCAAGAATACTGAAGTGAGTTGCCATTTCTTCCTCCAGGGGATCTTCCTGACCCAGGAATATAACCCACATGTCTTGCATCTTCTGTACTGACAGGCAGATTCTTTACTACTGCACCAGCTGGGTAGTTACCCCAATAACTTACTAACAACAACTCAGTTTTATCCAGACATACTAAGAAAGAAGCACATTAAAATGATGACTCAGCCATTCCCTTTTTATAGAATGTTGAATATGGTGGGGATCAAATCCCCTGCAGTTGCATGAAATGCTATTAGCATGAATTTTTATGATCTCTTCTGAAAAACCTTCTGATAGAAAAAATACTATATCAAATTGTCTCTTTCACCATAGGAGAGAAAACCATTTTAACTAAATAAGAGAATATTCTTGTCTTTCCTAATCCATCAAAACAGCTAAGTGCAAGGGACAATTTCTTACCAAGGATTTGAGAAGATGGCAGCATGAAACTTTCACATCCCTCCTGATATATTACCAGGTTTGTGAGCACTGGGAAACTTTTTCTTCCTTAATTTCCTCTCAAGAAGTTCTTTAAAAGGCTGTATACAAATGGGAAGTCTCGAAGATCATTTTGTATATTGTACCTCAAAAAATCAGTACAGTGACAGTGTAGCACTCAGAAACTTGGTGATTTGATTCTCTTATTTTAACTTTTGGAGCTGCTATAACAAAATCACACCAATATTCATGGACAAAATTCAATTTTTATAACAAACCTCTTTATAGAATCAACAGTGTAAGAATCCAGACAAGTTTTATATGGATTTCACATGGGAAATCTGATTTCCTTTCTTTTTCCTTATAAAAATGAATCCTAGTCCCAGTTTGATCCAGTAAATATAATTACTGAGAACTTTACAATGTATTACATGCTTTATGTAAATTTCAATGCTTTTATTTGTATTTTATATACTTAGGGTAATTAAGGACATTCACCAAAGTGAAAGTAGTTGAAAAAGTATTTTAACCTCTTTTTCTGTTCTATGACTAAGAGGAATTCTAATTTTAATTAAATGAAATTAATTATTAAACATATTGAATACAAACTATGCTGGAGAGAGTGATATTCACATTCAATGTGAATGGCAAATATGCAGAGATACTAGGATGCAAATGGTATAGTCTCTGTTCTCAAAAACTTTAAAATCTAAATAGTAGGATAAGACAATAAGCATACTAATTACAAAACTGAATATTGTAAGAATTTTAAAATAGAGAGAAGAAAGAGGGAGAATCAATCAGAATTAAAATGCAGAAATGGGCCAAGTGATAGGAAAAGATTTACATAAGTGACACCTATTGGTAAGGGTTTGGGAGTTTGGGTATTATGCATGTTTGTATGTATGTATTTCTACTTTTTATTTTATAGAAATGTTAGAAACACAGAAAGAGTATGGAGTTTTCATGTACCTTTCATACAGCTTTCCCTAATGATGATATCTTATATAATTATAGCATCTTATTATCAAAACTAGGAAATTTACATTTATACAAGACTTAACTAAACTGTAGACATCATTAAGTCTTATTTCACCAGTATTTACATGTACTCATGTGTGTGAGTGGATTCCCTGGTGGCTCAGACCATAAAGAATCTGCCTGTAATGCAGCAGACCTGGTTTCGATCCCTGGGTTGGAAAGATCACCTGCAGGAGAGCATGGCAACCCACTCCAGTTATTATTGCCAGGAAAACCCCATGGACTGAGGAGCCCGGTGGGCTGCAGTCCATGGGGTCACAAAGAGTCGACCATGACTAAGCAACTAAGCACATAGTTCTATGAAATTTCATCACATGTAGATTTGTGGAACCATCAGCACACTAAGGACAGATCTATTCCACCACCATCAAGAAAACCCCTCTTGCTACCCTTGAACAGTCACCCCTTCTCTTTAAGTCTAACCCCTGGAAATCAATAACATGTTCATCTTGCCAATTTGGCATTTCAAGAATATTATATAAATAGAATCAAACAATATGCAATCTTTTGTGCTTGGTTTTTTTCATTTGGTGTAATATCCTTAAGCCCATAAGATCTACCTAAGTTGTTGCATGCATCAATAGCCCATTCTTTTTAGTTGCTGAATAGTATTCCATTGAATGGACATGTCACAGTTTATTCATCTACTTACCAGTTGAAAAAAAGAGAAGGGCTGTTTTCACCACTGGGTTATTAAAAATAAAGCTGCTATGAATGTATATAGGTTTTGTTTGTGAATTTAAATTTTTATTTCCTTAGGACAAACATCTAAAGTGTGATTGCTGGGTCATAAATTGTTTAAAGGTATAATTTTAATAAATGAATAGTTATCCACCACTATAAGCATTCTTGTATAAGCACTATTTGTGAATATTCTTAGTGATTTCAAATAAGAATTAAAATTGCTTTGCCAGGGGGATATGCAGGTTTTAATTACTTTTAATAAATTCAAAAAAGTCAAGATAATTTCCAATATTTCACACCAGAATTATGTGAGCAGGTCCATTCTTCAATTTTGAAATAACATAAGTATTATCATTTAAAAGTGTCACCAACCTAAAGTCCAAAATTGTATCCCGTTTTCAGTTGCATTGTGATTGCTTATGAGGAGAGTATTTCTATTGAATAGTTGCATTCTTTGATGAACTTCCTATGTATCCATTTCACCCAACATTTGCATGGGGATTTTAAATTTTTTCTTACTGATTCTTAATACTTATGTGTGTGTATTTACACAAATAAAATAATATTGCTGAAAGTCTGTGTTTGCCTTTTAATCTTTTTAAAAATGCTTTTTGACATCCATACATTTCATGCCATTAAACAGGCCAATCTAACATCGTTTTTTAAATTTATGGTTTTTGCACTGAATATTATGCTTAAAATCTTTGCCCACATAAAGATTATGATTTCCAGCATTTTCTCTAGTAATTTTACACTTTTTATTTTAAACATACATCATTATGCCATTTGAAATTTATTTCAAAAGAAAAAAACAGATAAAGAACTAACTTTACTGTTTACCAGCTTTAGCCAGTGGTCCTAGCACATTAAAAGAATTTTTGTTTTCCCCATTAATTTAAAGTGCTATCTTTATCATACACCAAATTCTGTATTTATTTAGGTATATTTCTGAATTTATTCTTCTCTTTCATTGGTCTCTTTTTCTATTCATGTATAAGTATTATATTTTATTCAATATTGACTTTGTGATACATTTTATAATCTATAGGTTAAGTTCACAACCATTACTTGATCAATTATGAAAAAAGTCACATTGGAATATGAGGATTTTTACTACAGTTAGTAAAATGTTTAGATATATGTGGAAATGATTAACATCTTTTCAATATGGAAAATTTTCATTCAGTCTCTTAATAAAGAAGTATTGCATATTAGTTGCTAAGCTCACACCTAGATTATTTTATTTTGGGGTGTCATTATGAACTGATCATTTTTTCATGTTATGTTTTCATATTATGTTTTGACAAGTTATGCTAATATTTGGATTAGTTTTCCATTAATTCATACATGAGATTATGCTACAGTGGGGTTTTGCTAATTGTATATAAATACACTGTAAAGCTCTCCTTCATTCTTTATCCTCTAAAACCATTTAGGTAGCATGAGAATGGTTTATTCAGGGAGCAGGAATAAACCTGAATGGTTTATTTCGGGAGTGGGGATGGGAATCTACTCACACAGCCAAGCAGGTTGGGTACCTAGGGCAAGGGGAGAGTCCTTCCTTGATACCTCTCTTCATTTCCTATAAAATTATTTGTTTCCTGACACAGTCTCTTCTTTAACACACTTTCCTGTTTTGCTTATATGTATTTTCTTGGAAAATAATCCATTTTCTTTAAGACTATTGAAATTTTTTTTAGCATAGAACTATACAAACTATTCAATTTGTGATTTAGTAATTTTTAATAAAAAATTAGAGCCACTAATTGAATTCTTTCTGACGATAGTATTATGCAATTAGAAGCAAACATTAAAATATCTTTTCTCTAGGTCTAGTGAAAATTTTTTCTTTTCTTTTTTTTAAATCGATTTCCTTATTTTCCCCCAAAGAGGAACACTGAACTCATATCTGTTTCCACACACCTTTTTCTCTCCCTTGATTGTGATCTCTTTCACATCCTCTCTCTTCCACTCCCCTTTTACCTCAGTTATGCCCAGCCTTTTTTCTCCTTCTCTCCACCTTCAAAAAGCAATTATAATTTAGAAAGAATTCAGACTAACACATTCCCAAAAAGCTTCAGTTAATATATTCCTCACCACCTGAGCAGAATCATGATTCCTGTAAAGAAACAGACTCTGTGATTTCTGAGAACTCTACAGTCTGGCTCAACAGGGACCTTTCAGTCAGTTACATATGTCGGGGGTTACCTTGCCAAATAGACAGAGGCCAAGTGAAGTAAGATTACTTACAAGCTCTTTCCCTGGATACTCTTCTGCCTTCTAGCCTCGGTTATGTTTAGCTTAATAAATATGGACAGAAACAAGTAATTTGGAATGAAAGATGGAAGTATGATTCCAGCTAATGTACAGAAGCTGTATTCATAGAGAAGACCTCATGGAGCCTAAGGGTATACTTGCCTGTTCTTTTTAATAGGTTATGATACAACTTGACACTTTACTACTCTTCAAGTTGGGGGCTTTGGGATACAAGGGAAACAAACTGATTCAAATCACTACAAGGAAAGATGTTTAGTGAAGGATGCACATAGTAGCAGAACTAGCAAACTACTAGGGCCCGAAGCTGTAAAACATTTTGCATAAATTGCTCTCCTATCCTCCCAGAAATGGTTCCTATCTTGAGTTAGGAACCCAGTTCCCATCAATACCTCCCCTGCTGTGCCTCCCAAGAAATGCATCACCTGATCCCTACCACCAAGAAGCTTGGAGTCAAACTATATGACCTCTAAAATAAGAAATGGCCTCATGATTGCTAGTTGTCTGAAACCCCACAGCAAAAAGCTTATTAATAGCAATGCCATTTAGTGGAATGTTTTGTATCTGGTGACTAACAGAGGTAGGGACAAGCAAAGTAAAATTAGAAATTGTAAGGGAAAATATAAAATGGATTTTTTTCATCAATGTTGCATTTACTGTATTTTTTTTTTAAATCTCAGTACTTACTTGACAAATATTTTTTATCCCTCCCTCAGCTTTCAATGCCACTTAAAGAAAACATCCTAGGATGTGTATGATTGTGCTCTAATTACAGTTGAGGGCACAGTGGCATGTGATTGTGGTATAATAACTAAAGCCCTGGAGTGCCTTTTTATTCCATTAAAAATGACCTTAGCTTTGGATCACAGAGCTTTTGCATTGATTTGTCTCTTTTGTGGTTTCCTCTCCACAGGTCTGCTTCCCCATACAGGGTGATGCATTGAATTGTGACACATGGGAGTCAGTGAAATTAACTATCTTTCCCGTGAGAAATAATTCATCATTCAGCATTTGCTATTAACATGCCTCTGCTGGGAGTGAATGAAGTCACATGAAGAGTATGGAAGTGGTGGAGCAGATGGGAATTACATAAATATAATTTAGTGCTCATAATGGAGACAACAGTAATTTTCTCATCTGCAAACAGGAGGCATTTGGGCGGCAGAAAAGGAGATGTTGATACATTCAGTTGCTGTAAAAAGAAATGGCTCTAATTGCTTCTATGGAAATCATACCTATTTGAGGCTAATTTAAATTTTGTTTTCTGCCTGTCTCAATAGCGTATTCTAAAAGCTATGATTAATATTGGACCTGATCATGTCCTCTAGTAGGAAGACTGCCCCAATTTCTCTAGAATTGATAACGTACCTCTGCTCTCAGCACAGGCAGTGCGGGTCTCAGACCACTGCGCCTCTGGACTGGATTCTCGTTTGGGGGAGCAGGAGCTAGAAGGGGTGACATGAGCTGGGATCAGTCAAACCAGTTTAAAAAAATATCTATGAAGGGCTTCCTGCAAGCCAGATTTTGCGCATGCGATGGGGCCACAGCATAGATGAGAAAGCCCATGATGCGTATCTTCTCCAGCTTAGAAAGTATCCTTGAACCCAAGAGGACATGGGCCAAAGTGTCCACTGAAGTATTGTGTATAATAGATAGAATTCAGAAGTGAGCCAAATGCGTATCAATTGAAGACTTGCAAAATAAACTATGTGATATCTACACAGTGGAAAACCATCCCAAATTTGTAAAGACTGAAGTAGATTTACACATGGAAAGATATCTAGGGCCTCTGATGCTAGAGAATAACCAACTCTACAAAGTGATATATCCAGTAGGAAATGCTATGTAAACACACAAGATACTTTATATTTTCCTCCTAATCATCAGATGCATACAAACAGCTCTGAAAAAATATTCTCCATAGAGGGTCCTCCTGTATGGTGGCAGGAGTGCTGTTCACACTGGAGACGGGTCATTTGGTGACAGTCTGGTACCCCTCTCTCATGGCCCTCCACCCACCTCATGACTCTGGTTAACTTTAGGGAGTGAAAGGGGACAGGATTAAAGGTAATTGTCAAAGGGAACTTTGGTATTATCTACAAAGTTTTAGTTCTTAAAGGCAATTATGTTAATAAAGTAAATGTATATTAAATGTTAATAATTCAATAGTAATGTGTAACTTCTGCTTTGGGGATGCCAATGATCCAGAGGAGAAACATGTGTGTAACTGGGGCTTCCCAGGTGGGGCAGTGGTAAAGAATTTGCCTGCCAATGCAGGAGATGCAGGAGACGCAGGTTCAATTCCTGGGTTGGGAAGATCCCCTGGAGGAGGAAATGGCAACCCACTCTGGTATTCTTGCCTGGAGAATACCATGGATAGAGGAACCAGGCAGGCTACAGTCCAAAAGGTAGTAAAAGAGTTGGACATGACTGAGCATGCACGCTCTCTGACTCTAATAATGCTGATGCAAAACAAAGTGTGGTCCTTGCTTTCCTTGACAACTATTTGTGGTAGGGATATGGGAGGGGTGGCGGAGATCTGTCTCTCTGCTTCTTGGAGGAGTAGGGATTTAGTGCAAGTGTCCTCAGTGAAAGAAGACTTTCTACTCCACAGCCTTCTGGGCAGCTCTGGTAGTCTCACTAGCTGTCATCCATCAACCCAACCATGTCAGGAGACGTAATCCAGGGGACAAGAGGAAGGGTCTGGTGGAAGAGCCAGAGGACGGTTCTAGCCTGTACTCATTAGGAATGAAAGTAAAAGTTGCTCAGTCGTGTCTGACTCTTTGCAACCCCAAGGCCTATACAGTCCATGGAATTCTCCATGCCAGAATACTGGCAGGGGTAGCTGTTCCCTTCACCAAGGCATGTTCCCCACCTAGGGATCAAACCAGGTCTCCCACATGGCAGGTGGATTCTTTTTACCAGCTGAGCCACCAGGGATGCCCATTAGGAATGGCTTATCTGCAATTAAATAAAATTAACCCTGGCTATCTAAAGCCAAGGAGAATGAATTGGTGGGTTATTAGAGGTTCACAGTGTCCACTGGAGGCTGGAGGACTAAACTTGAAAAATATAGACAGGAACTAAGCCCATGGAGGCAGGGGTTGGGGTGGTAATGATGCGGGAGAGTTCAAAATCTCTCATTCAGCAATAGCTGCCTGAACACGAATAAGATCTAGTAACCCCATCATCTTTGTCCTGGGTTGACTCTGATTGGTTCAGATTAGGTCACATTGGCTGTCAGAGAGGAGAAAGGGAGAAAACTGTCCTCAGCTAACACAGTGGATGATGGCATCCATAAATACAGTGCTAGGAGTGGGGTTCCCCCAAATAGGAATAGGGTGGGAAGGATGGAAAGTCCAGAGAGGCAGTGGTTACTAACTGGTTACTTACTAAGTACAAGGTGCTATTCTAAGCACTTAATATGGGCATTATTTAATTTAATAATTACAAACTCTGTCAGTTACATATTATCACTGCTATTATTCCTGTGTCACAGAGGGATTAAAAAACTTTCTCCAGATGGCAGATACGGACTTGGTGGTCTAGCTCCTAAGACTATATTTTTAATTATCTGCTACTGCAGATATCCACTCTCTGTCCCTTCCTTGCCTCCTGCCCCCCATCCCACTATTTCCCATAGGAATATGGAACATTTTAAAACATTGAATAGGAAATGTGTAAGACACATTATCCTTAGAGCAACCCAAAGGGTTTTCACAGCTGTAATCTCAGTTCTGCTTGTCACATCTCCAAATTTAGGGTGAGAAAATATTTTGATTATTTTTTCTATTGTTAAAGGAAGCAATTATAAATTCTATGACTTGCCTAAATGCCCTCTTGATTGAGCACTAAATTGAGACAAGAACTCAGAACCACCCAACTATCATTCATCCCTATTGTCAGAAAATAATAACTTCCTCCTTCAGTGAAGTTTCTAAAGCCAGTCCTCATTTTAAAATAGACTCTATAAACCACGCATCAGGTTAATTCATTAATCTTCCTTGTTTAAAACTATCCAGTGGTTCCCATCACATTTAGAATACAAACTTAACTCCTACTCAGGGCTACGAGCATTACAGGAGGGTCCCTGCCTCTGGGCCTCACCTCTTTCCACTCTTTCCCATGTTCTTTGTCTTCCTCTTATTTCCAAATATTCCAGACTAGCTCCTACCTTAGGACTTGAATCACTGTTTCTTCTGCTAAGATCCTCTAGAGAAGGGAATGGCAAACCACTCCAGTACTCTTGCCTGGAAAACCCCATGGACAGAGGAGCCTGGGGGGTTACAGTCCACAGGGTCTCAAAGAGTCAGACATGACTGAACACATGACACATATCATCATATCCCTCTGCTAGGAATGCTCCTGGCCTACTCTTCACATGGCTGACTTCTTGCCCTTCAGCTCTCAACTTAAACTACATCTGGAAGACAACTTTCCTGACTAATCCTGAACTAAAGTAACCCTATCTCCTAATCCCTCCTCCCTGTGTTAATCTCTTGACTGATAGCATTTATTAGCCTGAGATTTTCTTTTTTATCTATCAGCTTATTCTTGAATGATGGAGTCTCTTCTCCATGAATGTAAAGTCCCAGAGGGCACCAATCCTGTCTGTCCTATATAAGACCATCTTTCCTGGTGGCTCAGAGGTTAAAGCGTCTGCCTGCAATACGGGAGACCTGGGTTCAATCCTGGGTCGGGAAGATCCCCTGGAGAAGGAAATGGCAACCCACTCCAGTATTCTTGCCTGGAGAATCCCATGGACGGATAAGCCTGGTGGGCTACAGTCCACAGGGTCGCAAAGAGTTGGACACGACTGAGCGACTTCACTTTTCCTTTCCAGCCAGCACCCTCAAATGTATGTGGGATACAAGTGATCATAGAATAAATTTCCAGTCTTCCCAAAGATCCAGGTTTTCCCTTTACCTCCCAAAGGTCAAATAATTATCTGGATGGGCTTGGAAAAATTCCCCTACTTTTACAGTTTGAGAAGCTGGGAAAAAATTTAAAGTAACCTGCTTGAGTTCACAGCAAGTTTGCAGCAAACATGAACTGAAATCTGAGTGTTTTCCATTCCCTAATAGAGCTCTATTCAGCTCCCTGGGCTGCCTACACTCTCAATGAGGAGCAGAGGTGACCTTTGATTTATAATCTCTGTGGCGTCATTATGAGAGGCAATGTGGATACACAGAGATGTTCCCTCTCTGGATAAGAATATCTTATCACTGGGATGGCTGGGCACCTGAACTTATGACAGCAACAAGTCTCTTTCGGCACTTCCCATGTACTATTTTAAGAGCTTATAGTGTAGTAATCTACACACTCCTCATACAACACCTATTAAGTAGATACTATCATCATCCCTATTTATAGACAGGAACAGAAGAATTTCTCAACTTCTGTTGAGAAACAGAAGTTAGGGAACTTGCCTAAGATTACATGGTTAGTAAAGTTATGGAGTAGGATGGTTCAGACTCAGGTATTCTACTCCAAAGTGCTTGGTTTTAACCCTGAGCACTGTTCTGCCTGCTCTGGCCATGAGGTACACTTTGTCCCCCCGAAACATCAAATCAGAGTTTCCATTGAGACAAAACAGTTAAGAACTCTAGGTGAACTGGGAAGCAAATAGGAATAAGTAGTGCTATTTTATCAGTGCAGTATTGGCAGAACTGTCTTGCTTTTCCAGGCTTTAATTTTCTTTGTACAATGGTCCTCCATAAATGGCAATGAAAGAAACAGAACAAACACCATTGAGTCACTAGCTTCCGAGGTACTGAGTGGTGCTTTTATTGATGGCAGGTGTGTACAGCTTCCTGGAACATGTTGTTTGTGAATAAAGATATCTTTCTGGCATTAAGAGAGTACAGAGTATGTGGATCCTGCTGGCCTGGGAGCATGACATAACTAAATAATTGATTAAAGAGGGATGGCTCCTCTGCCTCTCCTCGTGGGCCAGAGTGTTTCATTTAAGCCGCTCTCTGCAGGCGGAGATGGCAGCTGGACTACGGCATGGCTCCAGCAGAGTCACAAGCAAAGTAGCACAACAGCATCTCTCTCACCTCATTAGGAGCAAGCAGCCCCTTTAGGTCAAAAGCTCTCTGCTTCCTGACTGAATGGGGACAATTTCCTAGGCTGCAACTGTTGCCACATTCCCCTTCTCAATTCCATTAAGTTTGAGTTATTGACTTTCCATTCTGATTGCCACTGAATTTTTTTTTTAAATAAATCAGAGAGAGAGTCCAGAAGGATGTAGGATCTTGGATATAAAAATAAATAAGCTGTCTTCAGAAAGATCAGAGGGCCAAAACGGTATCTGGATGAAGTATTTCATTTGGTAACACAGTTTGCTGATGGCAGGGATGAGGTATCTTCCTTTACTCTTATTTTTTAAAAACCAGATAGGTGTGTAAGTTTTGGAATTTTCTAGCATACCTTTAACTGCTTTGATAGTGAAGTTTGGCCACAAAAGACGTGCTTATACTCCTTCACAGTCACATTTCAGATCGACTCTATTTAAAAGTGACAAACTAATTGTTTCTCTGATATTTTCTAAAGTAATATAGACCTATTGATACTCAAGGATGGATAGCTGGGCATGGTCGGGAATGGGTGGGTCAGAAAAGGGTTGTCAAATCTGCTTGGGGTTGAACCTTCATGAAAACACTCCTCTTTCTATTATTGCATAGCTGAAACCCAGCATGGGGGTCCTTCCTGGGTAGCTCAGCTGGTAAAGAATCTGCCTGCAATTCAGGAGACCCCAGTTCAATTCCTGGGTCAGTAAGTTCTCCCGGAGAATTGGTAGCCTATCCCTAGGGAAGGGATAGGCTACCCACTCCAGTATTCTTGCCTGGAGAATCCCCACGGACTAGGCTACAGTCCATGGGGTCACAAGGATTCGGACACGACTGGGTGACTAAGCATAGCATAGCACAAAACTCAGCTCACATATAGTAGGTAAACATCCAGTCTTTTCTTACGGAAATAGTTCTTAGTTTAAAAAATTATCATGAACAATTAACTGAATTACTGCTTTATAAGTTTATTAAGTTACATAGTTGCCCAATATTCCCAAACTAATTAGCAACTATACAAAATTTAAACTATTTTTTTCAACTCCATTTCCCCCAGCACCTCAATAACAAAACCACCGGCAAACTAATATTCACTGTAGGAAGCACACTTGAGAGACCATACAAATCTGCCCTTTGGACTGGACAAAAATGTTCTGGAAAGAGCAACTTTAAAATGGCTCAACCCAAATAGTAGAAATAACACAGAGTAGGATTTTAGAGACTCGTATCTCCTTCTAATTAGCTGTCTGTCTTTTGGCAAATTGTTCAGACCCTCTGACCTTCATCTCTCTCAGCTTTAAACTGGGAATGCTAGCATGTGCTGTCTGCAAACCCCTTAAGGTTGCTGCAAGTATCAAAGTGATATTTGTAAATTAAAATATGCTCTCCAAATGCAGGATGTTATAGACCTTAAATAGCTAAGCTATGTATGTGTCAAAGTTTTGTCCTTGGGGCCTCATATTTCTCTAAGTGAAGCTATCTGATTTGTCTTTCAACATTTTTTAAATATCAGCCTGAGAATTAAGAAAATAAAAGTAAACAGACTTTTTGGATTTTTATTTCCAAATTCAACCTGAGAATTGAAATTTCTGGCACTGACTAAATACCACTTACGTCTGTCTAGTAGTGGTGTCAATCAAAATGGCAATATTCCAAGTCTGTTAGCGTCATCATTAACAGACTTTTCCTTACACTGCCAATCATAAAATTTATTGGTGCTTTAAAAGGAGTGAAAAAATGGCCATTTTCTTTTCCTGCTAAGGTTTCTGTATACTCAGTTCTGATTCTTTGAATTAAATATAAAGTAGCAGTGAATATTTTAATAAGATCTCTGCCTCAGAAAATATAAAACCATAAAAATATAGGCAACAGAATAATTTCTAGAGATTAAATGCAAATATGGGGTTAATTATTCTAGCAAAGCCAATTAAAAAATAAATACAAATATTTTGCTGCCTCCATAACTCATCTTCCCCAGAAAATATGAAGGTGAAAATCTCTGTGTGTCTCATTAAACCAATGCTTCAAGTTTCCATTTTCAATCCACTTAGAGAATCATAGAAATTCCAAATTTTCATACACAGAAACTGCAATCACATGATCCATTGTCTTGATGTTTATGGTTGACTTTCCCCCACAAGAAAGTCAGACAGTTAAGAACATTAAAAATTGGCCTTCAGAGGGACTTCCCTGGTGGTTCAGTGGTTAAGACTCCATGCCTTCAATACAGGTGACAAGGGTTCAATCCCTGGTTGGAGAACTAAGATCCCACATGTTGCACAGTGTAGCCAAAAAAAAAAAAAAAATTGTCCTCCAGAGAAGGTTCTGGTCTAATACTTCACTCTGTAAAGTGGTCAGGGAAGATCTCTAACACCTAAACAGAAATCTCTCTTGACAGAAAGACTATTCCATAGGTGATGGACCCACAGAGATGCATATTATTATTCCTGGCAATGGTTCAGTGGAAAGAGACCTTGATCTGGATTCGGAAGAGAGGTTTGAGTTCCAGCACCAACCTAAAGGCTGAGTGGCCTCAGGCAATTCACTGAACTTCTCAAGACTCAGCTTCCTCCATCTGTGAGATATGAGTAATAACAGCTTAACTCAGTGTTGTTGAGAGAGTCAATTCAAACAGATCTGTGCATGTCTTTGCTAGACTGTGAAACGCTAATAAATGCACAGCAAATATCATTCCTGACGAGGTAATTCAAATTAAGTACTTGCTTTGATTTTCAAAATGATTTGGATGAAAACCAGTAAAGTATGAATACTTTCACCCTCATTTTGTGCAACAGAACTGGTCAGTTGTTCATTAGTCCTAATCAACTCCATATTTGGGAGATGTGCATTTAACTTTGAAACCTGCCTTCCAAGATACTATAAAGTGCCCCCCCCCCCAGTTGCTTCCACCCTGAAATTATTGGCTTGTGCAACAAGCAGCAGAATGGCTTGTTCACATTACTGTATTCAGACAGTGTCAAGATATTGCACTTTTTTAATACCTCCTATTCTACTAGTTTTCCATACTCCATACCCCCTACTCCAGGCACGTCTATTTGCCTGCTACTCCATCACACCGCTTGCTGCTTCCTCTTCTATATTTTTAGGTTGTTTATTTCCTCTGGAACCTTCGTTTCTTTAGAACAAAGCATTACTCCTACCTGCTTTAAGATACAAACTTTGGTACAAACTTCCATGACTAAGTCTTGTTCTTCTTTGTTGACTCTGTTTTCAAGTTCACATTTAGAAAAGACTCATACAAGATCCCATATTTCTGCAGATGTTGATAGGGTTTTAGGATACTCCCTAATCTAAGACTGGGTCTGCATAATGACTGTGAGTGAAAAGTGAAAGTGTTAGTGGCTTCAGTTGTGTCTGACTCTTTGGGATCCCATGGACTGTAGCCCACCAGTCTCCTCTGTCCATGGAATTCTTCAGACAAGGGTACTGGAGTGGGTTGTCATTCCCTTCTCCAGGGGATCTTCCTGACCCAGGGATTGAACCCATGTCTCTTGCACTACAGGCAGATTTTTTACTGTCTGAGCCACCAGGGAAGCCCGAATGACAGTGGATTCATTAAATAATTTCAGTCCTTTCATTGCAGCTTTTTAAAAAAACAAACCAAAAAAAAAAAAAAAAAAAAACAAACAAACCAACAATCAAAAACCCAGAAGTACAAAACTGGTTCATCCAGTTCCCATTTATGAAGAGAAACTGCTATGAATCAGATTAAAAGTGAAGGTCACTCCAACTTAATATGTGTATGCATGAATGTGTGTGTGTGCGTGTGTGTGTATGTGTGTGTGAGCATCTTAGTTGCTTAACTATTTAACTGCTTAATCAGTGGAGCAGAGATGAAATTCATTAGAGTGGAAATTGTAATCTGTGCTGCTGCTAATTTGCTGAGCCTCAGACAACCCAGTGCAGGCCAGTTCCTCTCCTGTAAAATGAGTGTGTCACACTGGCTAACCCATGAGTCCCTCCAAGTATCCATGATACACTGACAAGGGGAAATCAGTAATCTACCTACATCATATCATAGCTGAAAAATACCTTGCCATTCTCTGCCACACCACTTATAGTGAATTTAAAGTTGATTTACTTTATATAAATGTTATTGTATGAGATATAAAACAAATGAAGCAGAAAGAAGAGAATGAAAAATGTGCTTCTCTCTTGGTCATTTTCTCTGTGGGGGTATACTGTGGGCTGGCATAAGTCCAAATGTTACAGCTTGTTCCTTGTCTGGTGCCACTATAAACCTTGCAAAGGAGTGGAGCCCCCTCCATGATTAAGTTCTTGATGCCTAGTTGCTTACTGTCCTGCATCAGTCTGAGTCCCAGAGTCTCTTGGCCTATTATCTCCACTAATTAAAAAGGCTCTTCTATTCCACCAGGTGTTTTTGGCTCACTCTGACTTCTGGAGCTTTGGAAGGAAGCAGGAAACTATGTAGGTGGCCTCACAACAGCTTCCAAAGTGAAGCTGGGTCTACCTGTCCCTAATGTCACAGTTCTAGGCAGCCTGACCCAGGGTTCCGGATCAGCAGGTGCAAAGAACAGAATCTTAAGTCTTAAATCTTAAAAGTCTTAAATCAAATCACTCTTTTTGGATAAAAGACTCTGACACGCCTGTGGGCAGCTGACGGATGACCTAGGGATTTTGAAAACTTCATAAAATTTCGAAGGCATCGAAGACAACTGATAATGCTAAGTCTTACACAGAGCAAATGCTTTGTAAATGTTATTGAATTACTAAATCAGATTGAATAAGGTTTTAAAGAAAGTTGTTTAAGAGCAGTGATGGTGAGCCAAAACTAGGAAGATAAAGTTTAATGGAAACAAGCATCAAGTCCTATTCTTAGGTTGATATTAATAATAAAAGGGCCTTATGTTT
The DNA here is from genome assembly GCF_002263795.3 of Bos taurus. Classification (NCBI taxonomy): domain Eukaryota; kingdom Metazoa; phylum Chordata; class Mammalia; order Artiodactyla; family Bovidae; genus Bos; species Bos taurus. The sequence continues at coordinate 21,555,417 of NC_037336.1, read as the reverse complement.
GTACAGATTTTTACAGACTGCAATCATTTACACATACTTATTCCATTTAATGCCTACCTCAAGATGCCATGTCCATATATTATCACTTTTTAATGAATAAGACAGTATAACCGTGATACAGACAGTACAAACAAACAACTTGCCCAAAGTCATACATCTAGTCATTTGCTGAATGAACTCAAGATCAGGACTTCTTATTTTAAGTTTTGGGCCCCTCCTAGGATGTATTAAAGTGCTTTTGCAGCTAAGGGACTATGTGTGTTCAGATAGAGGAAGTCTTGTCTCCATCAAAATATCTTTGGTGAGTAGCAATTTTAACTTGCCTTTATGGAAATACATCATACAGGAAAGACTAACAAACCTTTTGAACTGTATTGGTCAGGCCATATCTGGAACACACATTTGTTTCTGAGTATTGTATGGTAAGGTTTGAGATGTATAAAGAGTCATAAAAGAGAGAGCTGCCAGCAATTTGTTCTAGTAGTTAAAATTCTGAAAACTCTGCCTTACAAAGAGTAGTTGAATTTGAGATGTTCTGCCTGGAAAAAGGAATATTGGTGGTGGTGGTGGAGTGATAATGGAAGGGAAAGTGCAAATTCAAAAAACTGTCTCCAAAACTCTGAGTGGCTGCTACATCAGAGGGATTAGCTGTGTTGCTCTAGAGGCCAGAATAGAACTGCTGAAGAGACATTATTGAGATCATTTTTTCAATTTGATTTAAAGAAAAAATTAAAAAAATTTTTTTAAATTTATTTATTTTAATTAGAGGCTAACTACTTTACAATATTGTATTGGTTTTGCCATACATCAACATGAATCCGCCACGGGTGTACACGTGTTCCCAATCCTGAACCCCCTTCCAACCTCCCTCCCCATACCATCCCTCTTGGTCATCCCAGTGCACCAGCCCCAAGCATCCTGTATCCTGCATCGAACCTGGACTGGTGATTCGTTTCTTATATGATATTATACATGTTTCAATGCCATTCTCCCAAGTCATCTCCCCACTCCCTCGCCCACAGAGTCCAAAAGACTGTTCTATACATCTGTGTCTCTTTTGCTGTCTCGCATACAGGGTTATCGTTACCATCTTTCTAAATTCCATATATATGCATTAGTATACTGTATTGGTGTTTTTCTTTCTGGCTTACTTCACTCTGTATAATAGGCTCCAGTTTCATCCACCTCATTAGAACTGATTCAAATGTATTCTTTTTAATGGCTGAGTAATACTCCATTGTGTATATGTACCACAGCTTTCTTATCCATTCATCTGCTGATGGACATCTAGGTTGCTTCCATGTCCTGGCTATTATAAACAGTGCTGCGATGAACATTAGGGTACATGTGTCTCTTTCCCTTCTGGTTTCCTCAGTGTGTATGCCCAGCAGTAGGATTGCTGAGTTGTATGGCAGTTCTATTTCCAGTTTTTTATGGAATCTCTACACTGTTCTCCATAGTGGCTGTACTAGTTTGCATTCCCACCAACAGTGTAAGAGGGTCCCCTTTTCTCCACATCCTCTCCAGCATTTATTGCTTGTAGACTTTTGGATTGCAGCCATTTTGACTGGTTTGAAATGGTACCTCATTGTGGTTTTGATTTGCATTTCTCTGATAATGAGTGATGTTGAGCATCTTTTCATGTGTTTGTTAGCCATCTGTATGTCTTCTTTGGAGAAATGTCTATTTAGTTCTTTGGCCCATTTTTTAATTGGGTTGTTTATTTTTCTGGAATTGAGCTGTAGGAGTTGCTTGTATATTTTTGAGATTAGTTTGTCAGTTGCTTCATTTGCTATTATTTTCTCCCATTCTGAAGGCTGCCTTTTCACCTTGCTTGTAGTTTCTTTTGTTGTGCATAAGCTTTTAATTTTAATTAGATCCCATTTGTTTATTTTTGTTTTTATTTCCAATATTCTGGGATGTGGGTCATAGAGGATTCTGCTGTGATGTATGTCGGAGAGTGTTTTGCCTATGTTCTCCTCTAGGAGTTTTATAGTTTCTGGTCTTATGTTTAGATCTTTAATCCATTTTGAGTTTATTTTTGTGTATGGTGTTAGAAAGTGTTCCAGTTTCATTATTTTACAAGTGGTTGACCAGTTTTCCCAGCACCACTTGTTAAAGAGATTGTCTTTTCTCCATTGTATATTCTTGCCTCCTTTGTCAAAGATAAGGTGTCCATAGGTGTGTGGGTTTATCTCTGGGCTTTCTATTTTGTTCCACTGATCTATATTTCTGTCTTTGTGCCAGTACCATATTGTCTTGATGACTGTGGCTCTAGTAGAGCCTGAAGTCAGGAAGGTTGATTCCTCCAGTTCCATTCTTTTTTCTCAAGATTGACTTGGCTATTCGAGGTTTTTTTGTATTTCCATACAAATTGTGAAATTATTTGTTCTAGGTCTCTGAAAAATACCATTGGTAGCTTGATAGGGATTGAATTGAATCTATATATTGCTTTGGGTAGTATACTTATTTTCACTATATTGATTCTTCCGATCCATGAACGTGGTATATTTCTCCATCTATTAGTGTCCTCTTTGATTTCTTTCACCAGTGTTTTATAGTTTTCTATATACAGGTCTTTAGTTTCTTTAGGTAGATATATTCCTAAGTATTTTATTCTTTTCATTGCAATTGTGAATGGGATTGTTTCCTTAATTCCTCTTTCTATTTTCCTATTATTAGTGTATAGGAATGCAAGGGATTTCTGTGTGTTGATTTCATATCCTGTAACTTTAGTATACCAGAAAATTACTAGAGCTAATCAATTAATATAGTAAAGAAAAATTTTTTAAAACTTAAAGTTGCTCAGAAATTCAGTACATTTCCTTGTGAGGTGTAACTTGTAAATAATCAAGCAAACCTGAGTAGACCTATTGCTGTGGATGATATAATCATGATTTTGGCACTGGGGAGGAGGTTCAAATAAATGCTCTTTAAGTGATTTTTCCAGGCCTCTAAGATTCTATGGTTTTACCTTTCTCTAAAATAATTAAGCTTGAACTGAGGTCAAAAAACCATCTATTTTCATAACCTACATTTCTAATGGTACCTATGCTTCACTATCAGTGTTTCCTTATTACCCACAAACTGAGCTGCTTGAAATATATATCACGTGAATCAGGCCTATGGAGAGGCCTCCACATTGTCTGGGAAGCTGGGAAGACTCCACAGCTGTGGGGAGAAGGTGGGGCAAACAAGACAAATGAAGGCTTGAGTCATCTACAACTGTGCTGTCCAGTATAGGAGGCACTCGCCCCATGTGGGTATCAACTACTTGAAATACATCTAGTCTGAAATGAATTGTGTTCTAAGTAAAACATGCACGCGCACACACACACACACACACAGAGCATACATACACACACTATTCTGAAGACTTAGTATGAATATAAAGAACTAAAACTGTCATTAATAAGGTGTATCTTGATTACATATAGAAATAATATTTGGATACTGGGTGAAATAAAATATATTAACTATATGAGTGTTGCTTGTTTCTTTTTAATTTTTAAAATGTGGCTAATACATGGACATCACCAGATGGTCAACACCGAAATCAGATTGATCATATTCTTTGCAGCCAAAGATGAAGAAGCTCTATACAGTCAGCAAAAACAAGACCAGGAGTTGACTGTGGCTCAGACCATGAACTCCTTATTGCCAAATTCAGACTTAAATTGAAGAAAGTAGGGAAAACCACTAGACCATTCAGGTATGACGTAAATCAAATCCCTTATGATTATACAGTGGAAGTGAGAAATAGATTTAAGGGCCTAGATCTGATAGACAGAGTGCCTGATGAACTATGGAATGCGGTTCGTGACACTGTACAGGAGACAGGGATCAAGACCATTCCCATAGAAAAGAAATTCAAAAAAGCAAAATGGCTGTTTGGGAAGGCCTTACAAATAGCTGTGAAAAGAAGAGAAGCAAAAGGCAAAGGAGAAAAGGAAAGATATAAGCATCTGAATGCAGAGTTTCAAAGAATAGTGAGAAGAGATAAGAAAGCCTTCTTCAGTGATCAATGCAAAGAAATAGAGGAAAACAACAGAATGGGAAAGACTAGGGATCTATTCAAAAAAATCAGAGATACCAAAGGAATATTTCATGCAAAGATGAGCTCGAAAAAGGACAGAAATGGTATGGACCTAACAGAAGCAGAAGATATTAAGAAGAGATGGCAAGAATACACAGAAGAACTGTACAAAAAAGATCTTCATGACCCAGATAATCATGATGGTGTGATCACTGACCTAGAGCCAGACATCCTGGAATGTGAAGTCAAGTGGGCCTTAGAAAGCATCACTACGAACAAAACTAGTGGAGGTAATGGAATTCCAGTTGAGCTATTCCAAATCCTGAAAGATGATGCTGTGAAAGTGCTGCACTGAATACGCCAGCAAATTTGGAAAACTCAGCAGTGGCCACAGGACTGGAAAAGGTCAGTTTTCATTCCAATCCCAAAGAAAGGCAATGCCAAAGAATGCTCAAACTACCGCACAATTGCACTCATCTCACACGCTAGTAAAGTAATGCTCCAAATTCTCCAAGCCAGGCTTCAGCAATATGTGAACCATGAACTTCCTGATGTTCGAGCTGGTTTTAGAAAAGGCAGAGGAACCAGAGATCAAATTGCCAACATCTGCTGGATCATGGAAAAAGCAAGAGAGTTCCAGAAAAACATCTATTTCTGCTTTATTGACTATGCCAAAGCCTTTGACTGTGTGGATCACAGTAAACTGTGGAAAATTCTGAAAGAGATGGGAATACCAGACCACCTGATCTGTTGCTTGAGAAATTTGTATGCAGGTCAGGAAGCAACAGTTAGAACTGGACATGGAACAACAGACTGGTTCCAAATAGGGAAAGGAGTTCGTCAAGGCTGTATATTGTCACCCTGTTTATTTAACTTATATGCAGAGTACATTATGAGAAATGCTGGATTGGAAGAAACACAAGCTGAAATCAAGATTGCCGGGAGAAATATCAATAACCTCAGATATGCAGATGACACCACCCTTATGGCAGAAAGTGAAGAGGAACTGAAAAGCCTCTTGATGAAAGTGAAAGTGGAGAGTGAAAAAGTTGGCTTAAAGCTCAACATTCAGAAAACGAAGATCATGGCATCTGGTCCCACCACGTCATGGGAAATAGATGGGGAAACAGTGGAAACAGTGTCAGACTTTATTTTTCTGGGCTCCAAAATCACTGCAGATGGTGACTGCAGCCATGAAATTAAAAGACACTTACTCCTTGGAAGGAAAGTTATGACCAATCTAGATAGCATATTCAAAAGCAGGGACATTAGTTTGCCAACAAAGGTTCATCTAGTCAAGGCTATGGTTTTTCCTGTGGTCATGTATGGATGTGAGAGTTGGACTGTGAAGAAGGCTGCGTGCCGAAGAATTGATGCTTTTGAACTGTGGTGTTGGAGAAGACTCTTGAGAATCCCTTGGACTGCAAGGAGATCCAACCAGTCCATTCTGAAGGAGATCAGCCCTGGGATTTCTTTGGAAGGAATGATGCTAAAGCTGAAACTCCAGTACTTTGGCCACCTCATGCAAAGAGTTGACTCGTTGGAAAAGACCCTGATGCTGGGAGGGATTGGGGGCAGGAGGAGAAGGGGACGACAGAGGCTGAGATGGCTGGATGGCATCACTGGCTCGATGGACGTGAGTCTGAGTGAACTCCGGGAGTTGGTGATGGACAGGGAGGCCTGGCGTGCTGCGATTCATGGGGTCGCAAGAGTTGGACACAACTGAGCGACTGATCTGATCTGATCTGAATAGAAAACTTAAAATTTTATATGTAGTTTATACTCACTGGACATTGTGGATCTCACATGTATGGTTGTTAATGCTGGCTATTGACTGGCATCTCAACTGGGCAGTAGACTGGAGCACCTGCCTGTGGTCTCTTCACGTTGCTAGGGCTTCTATCTCACAATAGCTGAAAATTTTGTATGGCAACTGGAGGTTCCAAAGGTAAGCTTTCTAGTGTGCAAGGTGAAAGCTGCACTGGCTTTTCGACAACCATGAAAGTCACATGCAACACTTTTGCTGTGTTCGATTGGTTACCAGTAAATCATAAACCAGCATAGACACAAGATAAGGGGCACACTGCAGTAGGGCATGCTGACTGGGGCATACTATTGCAGCCTTTTTGAAAAACCTTCCACAATTTGTTATGGGAATAGACCAATAGGCTTATAAAGTCTCCTTCAGACTTAAAGAGCCATTTCTGAAGTTTAAGAGGATAGATTATAGTTCTTCTGGAGAGATCTTCAAATCCTAAAATTAAGCAAATATATTATGCTCAGGAATTGCATTAATAGCCATTATAAAAGGGGAATGTAGTTTTAAATTCAAATTATCCCTTAGGTGTTTAAAAAGCTGTCTACATGCTAAGGAAACAATTATAAATCCAGGCTGGTGGTCACAGAGTTGAATCACACATCACAGAATTTGGTTGTGTGACTCACATAGGTGTTTTGCTGTTGTAGTTTGTTTTCAGTTAACCGATAGAAGGATGTTCCTAATTTCTAAGAGGTACATGTTCAAAATGGACTGGCAAAATTTTTTCTTTTTTTCCAAATGTACTTAAATTTGTCTCAAGTCCTTTGAAAAATTAACAGTTTGTATAATGGATGTGAAGATATGTAGTGCGTGTTGACTTGAGGATAATGGGTGATTTGCAATAAGGCTTAAAGTATTTTATAATATGTAATTTATTTAATACATTATCCTAAATTTGTGGGCAGTGAAACTACTCAGAGCATGAAATGTCATGAATATTAAATCAACATGGGCTTTAGTCAAACAAGTGTAACCGGCCCAGAGAACACCTAATACCTATGGACTTCTGAAAATAAGTGACTGTTGATTTTTGTGGGCATGGTTTTTTCACAAGTAATAATAGGGAATTATCAATGTCAAGTTAGCCTAAATGTTCAGTTAGTTTTGTTCCTTCTGCATCTCCTCTTTAGAGTTTCAGTTATTCAGATTATTTGCACTTTGAAATTAACTTGTTAATATAAATTATTATTTTCATATATAATGATTTCATTATTTTTTAATCACTGAGCAATTAGCAGTGATTTAATTTTAATTTAACATTAACTAACCCTCAAAATATCAGTCTATAAGTCTATTCCTTTCTCCTGGGTTGTGTATGGAAAGCACTTTTTTTTTTTGAAAGCACTTTTTGATACTCGACATCATAGACACTTTGATGGGCAGTGAATTAAACTGGGGAGTGGAAGTGGAGAAAACATAAAACAACAAGAGCAACAACAGCAACATACAAAACCAAAAGTAAAAAACAAATAAGCCTGCATTATTCCTGAAAGTTACCAAACTGTCACACTGCTTTTTATTCTCGCTGGTATTTTATTTCTCTTCATACAGAAACCAGAACACACTGAAAGATTTCCCTCTTCCTCCAGAAAAGTGGCCAGAGTCATGTGTTTGAAAAACACACTGAAATGGGCTGGATTTTATTGCACATAGAAGACGTTCATCTCCACTCCTAACATTTGCTTTCTAAATAACAAAGGCTCTTGAAATGAATCATGAAACTAAAAATAGATTCCAGTACTTTTCAAAAGGATTTTCACTTATAAGAAAAAGTTTTTGACCTGTGGAACATTTTACTTCATTCCTTTTTCTTATACAAATAAGAAAGATCAACAGGCAGCATAGAATACCAATGTTTTCAACTTAGTATTATAGACAGATATGATACTATCCAGTGAATTGAAGAGTAGCTACATCAAATAACCTGAAGCAAAACTAAACAAAAGTAATTCAGGCATCAAGTTATTTAAATTAATTAATAAATGTATAATGCTATTAAAGTAAAGGTTAATAGCATGGGTTTGGGTTATATATGAGTGTTAGTCACTCAGTTGTATTCAACTCTCTGTGATCCCATGGACTGTCACCTGCCAGGCTCCTCTGTCTGTGGAATTCTCCAGGCAAGAATATTGGAGTAGATTGCCATTTTCTTCTCCAGGGGATATTCCTGACCCAGGGATTGAACCTGGGTCTCCTGTATTGCAGGCAGATTCATTACCATCTGAGCCACCAGGGAGGCTCCAGGGTCATATATACCTTGGTCATATAAGTTTTCTCATCTATAAATGGATGCAAAACTACTAGAATTTGGGGGATGATTAAATAAGAAAACATAAATCAATGGCTTACACAACACATAGTGAGATTTCACTGTTGTTATTTTTTAGAATATAGTAGAATATCAACAATGGAGAAGGAAATGGCAACCCATTCCAGTATTCTTGCCTGGAGAATCCTACGGACAGAGGAGCCAGGTGGGCTGCCATCTGTGGGGTCGCACAGAGTCAGACATGACTGAAGCAACTTAGCAGCTGCAGCAGCAGAATATCAACAGAGGAATGTACTCCAATATAATAATTGCCATATATGACATGCCCACAGTTAGTATCATACTCAATGGTAAACTGAAAGCTTTTCTTTTCAGATCAGGAACAATACAAGGATGCCCACTCTCATCACTTTCATTCAACAAAATACTAGAAATCCTAGTCAGAGCAAACTGGCAGGAAAAAAGATATAGAAAGTATCCAAGTCATAAAGAAAGAAGTAAAACTGTCTCTATTGTAAATGACATTATTTATAGAAAACCCTAAAGACTCCACCAAAAAACCATTAGAACAAAAATTTAGTAGTTTCAGGATGCAAAATCAATATATAAAAATCTGTTGCATTTCTATACACCAATAAGGTACTATCAGAAAGAGAAATTAAGAAAACAATCCCATTTTCAATTGCATAAAAAATAATAAAATATCTATGATAAATTTCCCAAGGAGGTAAAAGCTCTGTACAATGAAAGCAATAAAAGATTAATGAAAGAATCTGAAGAAGACACAATAAAAGGAAATATATTTCATGCTCATGGATTGGAAGAATTAATATTGTTAAGCTGTCCATATTTCTGAAAGCAATCTACAGATTCAATGCAATTCCTGTTGAAATTCCAATGCCATTTTCCACAAAAATTAAACACACACACACACACACACACACATATACACAATACTGAAATTTGTATGGAACCAGAAAAGATCCAGAAGATCCAAAGCAATCTTGAGTGAAAAGACAAAGCTGGGAGTACCCTATGTGCTGATTTAAAACTGAGCTACAAAGTCACAGTAATCAAGGGTATGATATTGGTATTAAAAACTGACACATTGATCAATGGAACAAAATAGAAAGCCCAAAAAATAAGCCTATGCATACATGGTCATTTAATTTTTGACAAAGGAACCAAGAATTTACAATGGAAAGGACAATATCTTCAATAACTAGTGCTGGGAAAACCAGACAAGCCACATGCAAAAGAATGAAACTGGACTACTATCTTACAGCAACACAAAAACCAACTTAAAATGGTTAAATACTTGAATTTAACACCTGAAACATATGACTCCTAGAAGAAAAACATAGAGGGTAAGTTCCTTGACATCAGTTTTGGCAATGATTTTCTGGATATGACACCAAAACGAACACAATAGGAGCAAAAATCAGTACAGAGTAAAACACTTCTTCTTTTCAAATAAAACTGTCAACAAAATGAAAATGCAACCTAAAGAATGGGAGAAAATATTTGCCAATCATGTATCTGATAAAAGTTAATATCCAGAATACATAAGGAACTCAATTCAATAGCAAAAAAAAACCCCTAACAATTCAATTTAAAAATGGGCATAAGATCTAAATATGTTTTTACAAAAATACAAATATTCAAAAGGTATTTGAATACATGAAAAGGTGTTCACCATCACTGATCATCAGAAAAATGCAACTTGAAACCATCACCTTATATCCATCAGCATGGCTGTCATCAAAAACACAAAAGATAAGTGTTGGCAAGGATGTGGAGAAAAGGGAACCACTGAGTATAGTTGGTGGGAAAGATAAATTGATGCAGCCACTGTGGAAAACAGTATGGAGCTTCCTCAAAAAATTAAAAATAGAACTATCATATGATCCAGCAATTCCACTTCTGGGCATATATCCAAAGGCAATGAAAACAAGATCTTGAAGAGATATATGCAATCCCATGTTCACTGTAGCATTAATAACATTATAGAAACAACCTAAATGTCTATCTATAGGTGAATGGATAAAGAATATGTAATATATGTATTAACCAGCCATAAGAAAGAAAGAAATCCTGACATTTACAACATGGATGGACCTTAAAGGCATTATGTTTGTTAGACAAACACAAGTTAAAAAATAAAAAAGAAGAAGAAAGTCAGGTTCATATTTACAGAGTGTAGAAAGTCGTTGCCAGGGACTGTGGGGTGGGAAAAATAGGGAGAGGTTGATAAAAGTGTACAAAAATAAAATGAAATAATACAGTAGAGTAGAAGAGCCCTGAACTAAAAAATAGGAAGTTAGGAAACCCAAAATTTATTCCCAGATATGCCATTAACTGTATGATTATAGTCAAGTCTCTTAATTTATCAGTAAAATTAGATAGTTGGTTAGATGGTCCCTATCATTGTCAGCTTCAAAATTAAATGATTATGAATAAACAAGACAATTACCAACTCCTCTTTTCACACTATGTAGTACAGACCTAAATCTAAGGGCTGTTGGTTACAAAAGGATGCCTTTTTAAGTTGAATAAAATACTCCTGAGATAACTATTCCATCTGTTTAGTCACTATCTGTAACAAAAGGCCAGGCAGGTAGTGTGGTAACTGAGTGTGTGCTCTGGGCCAGGAATGCCTGGTCTTCAATCCATACCTACTATTTATTAACTTTGTGACTTCGGGCATGTCAGTTTCCTTGCCTGAACAGTGGAAAGAAACCATAAGGGTATCTGACATAATGTTGTCATGTTGCTAATGTTGTGAGATGGAGCAGATTCACACATGAAAAGTACTTAGAACAGTATTTGGCAAGGATAAGAGCTCAATAAATATTGGCAATGTTTATTGCCTTAACATTTATTCCTTCTTCTATTTCTTTTCTGATTTCCTATTTATTAATGAGCTAACACACATTTCAAAAATTATAGTACATTTTAAAATGCTATATTAATATGCTATCATAATCTCTTAAAAATGTAGATGACAAAACAAAGGAGACAACCCTGGCCTAAATATTTCTTTAGATAGAATTAACCCAGCTGACTCAATGCTCTTCCCATTCCCTCAACTGAGTGAATTCTTTAGAAAGAACTGACCCAGTTGACTGACTTCTTTCCCCATTCCCTCAACTGAGTGACTGGAAGAACTTTGGTAAAACTGGAAGTGAAACTGGAAGGAAGGGGGCAGGGCACACAGCCTTTAAAAGAATGACATAGCCATAGGACAGAACAAAAACTGACTAGAGCCAACTAGGTCCAAGATGGCAGAATATTCACCCTCCAGTGGACCTTGAACCTCGTTATATGCTCATTGTCATACATCAGCGTAAGATAAGTGACACACCTACTAGCGCCATGACAGTTCAAAGGTCAAGAAGTCGCTGGTAGCTCAATTCCAGGAACTCTCCGCCTCTTCCCCCAAACAGTTGGAATACTCCTCCTGCTTGTTAGTCTACGAAATTACCCAGCCCATAAAAACTAACCAATCTTTCAGGGTTGGTTGCCTTCTGAGCTGGCCCACATTCTGTCTGTGAAGTCTGTTTCTCTCTAAATACATCCACTTCTTGCTTATCACTTTGTCTCTCACTGAATTCTTCCTGCGACGAGATAGGGAGGGGATATGTGTATACCCGAGCTTCCCTGGTGGCTCAGATGGTAAAGCGTCTGCCTGCAATGCGGGAGACCCAAGTTCGATCCCTGTGCTGGGAAGATCTCCTGGAGAAGGAAATGGCAACCCACTCCAGTATTCTTGCCTGGAGAATCCCACGGATGGAGGAGCCTGGTAGGCTACAGTCCATGGGGTCGCAAAGAGTCGGAAACAACTGAGCGACTTCACTTTCACTTTCATATGTATACCTATGGCTGATTCATGTGGAGGTTTGACAGAAAATAAAATTCTGTAACGCAATTATCCTTAAACTAAAAAATAAATAAATTTAAAAAAAATTTAAAAAGAGAGAACATACAGAAAAAAATAAATTTAAAAAAAGAGAATTAAAAAAAAAAAAAAAAGAACCTGAGCCTCATTAAGGAGAAGGCAATGGCACCCCACTCCAGTACTCTTGCCTGGAAAATCCCCTGGGTGGAGGAGCCTGGTAGGCTGCAGTCCATGGGGTCGCCAAGAGTTGGACAGGACTGAGCAACTTCACTTTCACTTTTCACTTTCCTGCATTGGAGAAGGAAATGGCAACCCACTCCAGTGTTCTTGCCTGGAGAATCCCAGGGACAGGGGAGCCTTATGGGCTGCCATCTATGGGGTCGCACAGAGTTGGACACGACTGAAGCGACTTAGCAGCAGCAGCAGCACCAGAGCCTCATTAAGTCTTGGGACCAGGTGCATGATCTCAATTAAAACACCATGGGTTCAAACTCAATCTGGGTTTTGGCTGGGTTTGAGTCCCATTCTGAGTTACTTGGTTTCAAAAGTATAAAGTGTGGTATCTAGATTCACTGTCTAAAGCCTTTTCTGTTAGAAATCTCTAAGACAGCTCCACTCTCATCCAAAACTGGTGTAAACTCAGTATACTAACTTAAATTTTTATCACCTCTTACTGCTAATTGAGAGGATTTTTCTTCAAAATTAAAGGGTTTTGAGCATCATCTGAACAGGTGAGTGATGAGCAGCTCTAGGTTTTGAGTGTTTACTCAGGATATTATGTTCAACTTCCCAAAGATTCTCTCCTGTAATCTTCACAATTAACCTGTGAGGTGAGGGTCATTTCTCACATGCAAGAAAGACCCTAGCAAATAAGGAAAGGTAAAGCCAGGATTTTAAACTGGAATTTCAAATCTTTTACATAACAACAGATAGTAAAAGTGGGGTGGGGAGAGAGAAAGGAGGGAGGAAGAGAAGGAAGACACAAGGAATTTCCAGGAAGCTCTTCTGTCCTAGCATCCCTGTAAGTCTGATCCAGCATCCACTACCGGCTCTACAGTCTGCCTATCTGCCTTCAGTCCAGTCATTAGAGGGTCAAACTTCATTCTACTAGAGAGTATAGAAGATGTGGCTTTAGACAACCTGGTGGATTCTGTCCCGATCATTCTCACACAACATCTGAGAAGTCTGAAAGGTTCTTGCCACCTCTGATGTCCTAGAAGATCTATTTCAAATAATCACCAAATTGCTTTAATTATGGGGAATGGAGCCGGTATTTGCAAAAGAGAAGAACAAGCAAACTTCCTTGTGAAACACTTTAGGATCCTGCTACCTAGCTTATCTAGGTTAAAAACCTAGGTTATCTAAGTCAAAACAGGAGGGCAGGTAGTAAAGAATCATGCCTGAGATGAAAGGTCAACTGGGAAGCTGGCCTTGAGGTTAAAGCTCTCCTTACAAAAGAGGTAAGGATGACATTGTTATTACAGTAATTGAATTCACTCCATCTTTGCTGCTGCTGCTACGTCGCTTCAGTCGTGTCTGACTCTGTGCGACCCCATAGAGGGCAGCCCACCAGGCTCCGCTGTCCCTGGGACTCTCCAGGCAAGAACACTGGAGTGGGTTGCCATTTCCTTCTCCACACTCCATCTTTATCCTAGCCATATTGCTGCAGGGCATAGACTTTTGTCATTTCAGGTGCCCGAGGCTACTCTTTGTCCTATGGAGGGACCAAGTTTTCTCTATGCCTCCAGAATCTAAGCCAGTTAGCCCCAGAGTCCACTGGAAGGAATGAGATGCCAGAAGCTTAGGAATACTGTGGAAGCTGTTTTTTCTTTTTTTTAACTTTCTGGAATTTTTTTTTTTAATTGAAGCATAGTTGATTTACAATATTGTATTAGTTTCAGGTATACAGCACCTGTATATGTATGCTGCTGTTGTTATTCAGTCGCTAAGTCACGTCTGACTCTTTGTGATCCCATGGACTGCAGCACGCCAGGCCTCCCTGTCCCTCACTCTCTCCCAGAGTTTGCCCAAGTTCATGTCCACTGAATTGGTGATGCCATCCAACCATCTCATCCTCTGTTGCTCTCTTCTCCTGCCTTCAATCTTTCCCAGTATCAGGGTCTTTTCCAATGAATCGGCTCTTTGCATCAGGTAGCCCTTTGGAGCTTCAGTTCAGTTCAGTCGCTCAGTCGTGTCTGACTCTTTGCGACCCCATGAACCGCAGCATGCCAGGCCTCCTTGTCCATCACCAACTCCCGGAGTCCACCCAAACCCATGTCCCATTGTGTTGGTGATGCCATCCAACCATCTCATCCTCTGTTGTCCCCTTCTACTCCTGCCCTCAGTCTTTCCCAGCATCAGGTCTTTTCAAATGAGTCAGCTCTTCGCATTAGGTAGCCAAAGTATTGGAGTTTCAGCTTCAACATAAGGCCTTCCAATGAACACCCAGGGCTGATCTCCTTTAGGATGGACTGGTTGGATCTCCTTGCAGTCCAAGGGACTCTTAAGTCTTCTCTAGCACCACAGTTGTAAGCATTAATTCTTTGGCGCTCGGTCTTCTTTATGGTCCACCTCTCACATCCTTACATGACTACTGGAAAGACTACAGCCTTGGCTATATGGACCTTTGTCAGCAAAGTGATGTCTTTGCTTTTTAATATATTGTCTAGGCTGGTCATAGCTTTCCTTCCAAGAAGCAAGCAAGTATATATACATATATTTTTCAGATTTTTTCCATTATAGGTTATTACAAGACATGAAGTGTAGTTCCCTGTGCCATACAGTAAATCCTTGTTGTCTATCTATTTTATATATGGTAGTCTGCATCTCTTAATCTCAAACTCCTAATTTATCCCTCCCCTCCTTTTCCCTTTGGTTACCATAAGTTTGTTTCTATGTCTGTGATTCTGTTTGTCTTGTAAACAAGTTCATTTGTATTACTTCTTTTTTAGATTCCACATGTAATTGATAGCATATGATATCTGTCTTTCTCTGTCTGATTTACTTCACTTAGTGTCATAATCTCTAGGTCCATCCACATAGAAGTTGTTCTTACAACTTGTCCTGCTGTCATTTCTTTGGCATGAGCTCATAGTAAAGATTTTTTTGACACATCCTAAACTGCTTCTGGAGGAGAGGCACATACATGAAAGTCAAAACTAAAAGCTCATTCTATTTTAATTTATTTACATATTCATCCTTAGTGACCTAGTCTGACATGACACATCCCTCACTTGAAGGGTTTTGCAGCTCACAAAACCCTTGATAATCAGCCATCTAGCTCCAGTCTCTTTCTCACAATGTGACAAAGGAATAGATTTTTCTGAAGGGCTTGGCCTCTGCCTGGAGTGAGTGAGTCAGGAGCCCTGGCTCAACTTGACAGCTGTTTGGCCATAATCTGGCCTTGAATTCATCCTGTTACTTCTGTGAATAAGCCCCCCTTAGGCAGGCCCAGTAGGAGGATCATCTACCAGAACAAGGGTGAGCCATCTCAGGACACTGGAGCTTATCAGGCTGTGCATTTCTGACTTCTCAAGAAATAAGCTTCTCTTAGGGATGGAGATTCTTTCCTCAAGGCCTCCAGGTCCAACACTAACCACTCCAGGATGGTCTTTTACTGAAACTGCCTCCCTTCCCATCCACCCCAAGGAAGGCTGCCTATTGCCTCATGATCAGCTCAGAAATGGGGTTTCTCCAGTGACTCAGTGGTAAAAAACACACCTGCCAATGCAGGAGAAATAAGAGATGCGGGTTCAATCTCTGGGTCAGGAAGATCCCCTGGAAGAGAGCATGGCAACCCCCTCCAGTACTCTTGCCTGGAGAATCCCATGGACAGAGGAGCCTGGTGGGCTACAGTCCATGGGGCTGCAAAGAGTCAGACATGACTAAGAGACTGGGCATACAGGCATGCACAGTTCAGAAGTCCTCTCCTCAGCACATTCTCTGGGGTTAAGCCACATTTAGAAGATGGCCTTTGGCTGACCAGTCTCTGTATGATCCACTTGTTAGAGGCCATAGAGGGAATAGAGGATACAGGGTAACCTGGCTGGCTGTGTATCCTGGCCTTTTTACTTCTCAGTTGATGTGCATGGATGCTAAGTCTCATTCCTCTCCAACTCTTTGCAGCCCCATGGACTGTAGCCCACCAGGTTCCTCCGTCCATAGGATTTCCCAGGCAAGAATACTGGAATGGGTTGCCATGCGCTCCTCCAGGGGATCATCCCTGTCAAGGGATCAAACCCATATCTCTTACATCTCCTGCATTGGCAAGTGGGTTCTTTACCACTAGCACAACCTGGGAAGTCCTCTTAGTAGATAGCCTTGGGCAAATTACTCAATTTTTTTGTGCCTGTTTCCTCATTTTCCAAGTGTTGAATGTTAGGAATGCTTACATCTTAAGGGTCCTGTGAGAGGAAACTGAGTTAATTTGGGTAAAGTGTACAGAACAGAATAAGTGTATTGATCAGAACTGATCAACATTCCTGGAGAAGGAAATGGCAATCCACTCCAGTACTATTGCCTGGAAAATCCCATGGACAGAGGAGCCTAGGAGACTACAGTCCACGGGGTCGGAAAGAGTTGGACACGACTGAGTGACATTAGCTGGTATTCTCATCTAGAGTTCACTTTTTAAAGTGGGAGTTGACTTTGTAGAATGAATCTTTTCCTGAAGGAATGAATGGGAAAGAGAGAAAATCGGGCAGTAAAAGAGGAATCTTGGCTTGGGGTGCTGTGGGTATGGTCTGGAGATCTGAGCCACAAGGAAGGCTAAGAAGGTGGTCCTGGGATTAGGTTTTAATGTCAGGGCTGGGCTACATATATTTAATATCTTAGGAGTAACAATATTGGTAACTTTAGAAGGTGAAGGCAATGTATGTAAACAAAGTGAGACAGCTAATTATATTTACCCTAGGGTTACCACGGTAGAACAGGATTAAATGAACTATAAATTCTTTTGAAGCAGAAACTGTTGTCCTAGTGCTCACTGTGAATGCTCAATAAAGGTATGTTGAGTGGATTAGTAAATGATGAATAAACAGCCCAAGGTCCAGGCTGAATTTATTTGCTCCATAAGCCTTGCTTGGCTAAATCAAGGATGGCCTTTAGACCAAGCTTCAGGGATACAGTCATTTCTATATGTGCTTCCCCTTGCTGATTCAAGGTCTTCCAAGAAAAAAAAGCTACAGCTTAAAAAAAAATGTTTAATGTGGAGCAAATCACAACTGTGTCTTTCTACTTCCATTACGTATGCTCCATAATTTTCTTGGGGTCAGTTAAAGGGATGGATGAGTGGATATTCATACAATTTTCATTTTTATTCAGCAGGTTCTCTTCTTTTTCTTCTGAAATGAGATGGTAGTCAATTGGAAAAATAAAAATAAAATCATAAACATCTTTATTGATGTGGGTAGCAAGCGGTGATCCCAAACAAAAAGCCTTTCTAGATTGTGTGTTTACTGAGACATAGTTTTAGACAATCTGAATTATATTTTACACTGTGCTGCATGTAATGTGGCACCCACTGAAAACAAGTTGTCAAATGGAATGCCTTAGTAACAATTAGTCAATTGTGACAATAGGAACGTGACAAATAGACTAAACATGTGAGCATTCTTTGAAAATAAAATAACAAAACCAATTCTCCTTCCTCCCTAAAATATCCTGAGTGTAGCAAATAAATAGGGATTTTAAAAATGATAACACAAAGTAGCATACTTAAATTACATATAAATAAACTTGGAATTGGTGAAACTGTAATTGATCTCTTTTTTAAAACAACAACTGACCTTTTTTGAATCATGCTTATTCTAATATCTAATATCTAATAACACCAGATATTAGATCAGGGATCAACAAACATTTACTATAAAAGACCAGATTGTAAATATTTTGGATTCATGGACCAAGAGACCACATTGAGTACAATTAGTAGGTACCTATGCAGCAAAGAGGAGAAGGCAATGGCATCCCACTCCAGTACTCTTGCCTGGAAAAATCCCATGGATGGAGGAGCCTGGTAGGTTGTAGTCCATGGGGTCTCTAAGAGTTGGACACGACTGAGCAACTTCCCTTTCACTTTTCACTTTCATGCATTGGAGAAGGAAATGGTAACCCACTCCAGTGTTCTTGCCTGGAGAATCCCAGGGATGGGGGAGCCTGGTGGGCTTCCATCTATGGGGTCGCACAGAGTCGGACACGACTGAAGCGACTTAGCAGCAGCAGCAGCAGCATGTAGTAAAGAGAAAACAAATTTCCACACTTCTTATTGATAGAATTAAATATACAGTAATAATAATAGATTACATTTTTTTGTAATGCAAGTTTACTAATGAAAATAATGGATCTTTTTTTTTTTCTTTTGGTATAATGTTTTACTTCATGGAGGTTCAACCTCACTGCTCCTTTATAATCTGATTACAAATGTTTTTCTGTAAAAATCATTCCTAGCTAGTGGCACCAGACAAAAACAAGCTATTTGCTGGATTTTGCCTGCTGGCTATATATTGCTAATCTTTGGGTTGGTTGCTCAGTAGAAGACTAGCAAAGCACTGTCTATAAAACAGCAACTGACAGTAAACCAGTAATAGTCCTTGGTTATTGCTTTGCCATGCATTGCTACCTGGTGATAGTATAGAGCATCAGTCTTCAAGTAAAGTAACAGGGAGTCCTTAACATAAACTTTAGATCTTTTAGTAAAGACAGAGTAACATGAAAATTATAGTAAGTATTTTGACACAGGAAAAGGAAACCAGCACAGAGCAGTGTGAGCTAAGAACAGCCAACATAGAAGGGGGAAGAAAAGAGTGAGTGGAAGGAATTCCCTTCGTGAGAGTCATAGAAGTATAGACTATTCCTTAGTGAGGAGAAACTAGAAATTTAAAGTAGATTATATCCAGAATTGTTTATATTTATGTTCAAAGTATTTGCTAGTAAAATGAATATAATTTTCATTCTAGAATGGCTTCAGATCCCTTCACCATCTTTATAAAGTTCTAAGAAACATTGTAAGTATATACATGGTACCTTGGTGAGTTGCATATTGGAGTCAAGATTCTGAGCTTTAAAATAAGCAAAAAAGATGATCAGCCACGATCTGACTCTCTCAACTTACCCTCCAACTAAGTGCTCTATTAATATGACTGAAGTCTGCTGTTACAAAGAAGGTCTTAATTTGTCCACATCCAGGTTCTGTTTCACATATAGCAATCAACTGAAAAAATTCTTTGGCCTGGGCAGTAATTTATTCACTCAAAAGACTTTAATAATTTATGTGAACATTTAAACCCTTTTTCATGTTTTAACTTTTTATTGAAGAATAGTTGATATACAATTTTGTGTTTGTTTCAGATGTATGGAAAACTGAATAAGTTATACATACATACATATATCCACCCTTTTTCTTTTCAGATTCTTTTTCCATACAGGCCATTACAGAGTATTGAGTAGAGTTCTCTGTGCTATACAGATCATTATTATCAGTTATGTATTTAATATATAGCAGTATATGTGTGTCAATCCCTATCTCTAAATTTATGCCTCCCCCCCCCACCTTATCCCCAGGTAACCATAAGTCAACATCTGTGACTCTACTTCTGTTTTGTAAATAAGTTCATTTTTACCTTTTTTTTTTTTTTAGATTCCACATAAAAGGGGTATTATGAAATTTGTCTTTCTGGGTCTACAAAGCTACAGTAATCAAAACATGAAAGCAGAAATATAGATCAATGGAACAAGAGAGAAAGCCCAGAGGTAAACCCATGTACCTATGGTTACCTAATCTATAACAAAGGAGGCAAGAATATACAATGAAGAAAAGACAGTCTCTTCAGTAATTGGTGCTGGGAAAACTGGACAGCTACATGCTAAAGAATGAAATTAGAACACTCCCCGGACATGGAACAACAGACTGGTTCCAAATAGGAAAAGGAGTACGTCAAGGCTGTATATTGTCACCCTGCTTATTTAACTTATATGCAGAGTACATCATGAGAAACGCTGGGCTGGAGGAAGCACAAGCTGGGATCAAGATTGCTCGGAGAAATATCAATCATCTCAGATATGCAGATGATACCACCCTTATGGCAGAAAGTGAAGAGGAACGAAAAAGCCTCTTGATGAAAGTGAAAGTGGAGAGTGAAAAAGTTGGCTTAAAGCTCAACATTCAGAAAACGAAGATCATGGCATCTGGTCCCACCACATCATGGGAAATAGATGGGGAAACAATGGAAACAGTGTCAGACTTTATTTTTCTGGGCTCCAAAATCACAGCAGATGGTGACTGCAGCCATGAAATTAAAAGACGCTTACTCCTTGGAAGGAAAATTATGACCAATTTAGAGAGCATATTCAAAAGCAGAGACATTACTTTGCCAACAAAGGTTCGTCTAGTCAAGGCTATGGTTTTTCCAGTAGTCATGTATGGATGTGAGAGTTGGACTGTGAAGAAAGCTGAGCACTGAATAACTGATGCTTTTGAACTGTGGTGTTGGAGTAGACTCTTGAGAGTCCCTTGGACTGCAAGGAGATCCAACCAGTCTATTCTATAAAGCAGATCAGTCCTAGGTGTTCTTTGGAAGGAATGATGCTAAAGCTGAAACTCCAGTACTTTGGCCACCTCATGCGAAGAGTTGACTCATTGGAAAAGACTCTGATGCTGGGAGGGATTGGGGGCAGGAGGAGAAGGGGACGACAGAGGATGAGATGGCTGGATGGCATCACCGACTCAATGGACGTGAGTCTGAGTGAACTCCAGGAGTTGGTGATGGACAGGGAGGCCTGGCGTGCTGCGATTCATGGGGTCGCAAGAGTCGGACACGACTGAGCGACTGAACTGAACTGAACTGAACTGAACATTATACACAAACATAAACTCAAAATGGATTAAAGACCTAAATGTAAGGCTGGACACCATAAAACTCTTAGAGGAATACATAAACAGAATACTCTTTAACATAAATCACAGTAAGATCTTTTTTGCCTTATCTCCTAATGAAAATAAAAACAAAAATAAACAAATGAGACCTAATTAAGCTTAAAAGCTTTTGCATAGCAGAAGAAACTATAAACAAAATGAAAAAACAACCCTCAGAATGTGAAAAAAATACTTTTTCATATTTTTAGTGTTCCTAGGGAAAAGCATTCTTTTTCAAGGAAAGTACTCAGATAATGAAGTCAGACTTCTGGATTTGAATCTCAATACTACCCTGTGAGCCCTTGGACAATCATTTTTTTCCCCCTCATTATCAGTTAGCTCACCTGTAGAATAGGGATAACAACTTTTACCTCACTGCATTTTTGTAAGCAGTGAGTTAATCTCCATAAACTGCTTAGCATTCTGCCTGATACATACTATATGCTCAATAAATATGAACTATTTGCATGATTAGTTATCATTATAAATGTACCTATGATATTTATCATAATGACAATATCATTTTTTACATCAAATGAATAGATGGTTATCAAATTCATTCACAGATATTTATCAAACATTTACTCTGTGCCAAGCATTACTGTAGGTACTGAATATATATATATCACAAACAAAATATATCAAAATCTGTAGTCTCATATGATTTCAGCATGGTGGGAGGCAGGGAGAACAGAGAATAAAAAAATCAAAATGTAATCTAACAATGTATCCTTTGTCAGATGATGATACATGCTATGGGGAAAACTGACACTGGAGTAAGACAGGGAGCATTGAGAGAGGAGAGATCACAATTCAGCATAGGCTAGGTGATCAGGGAAGTCTTCCAGCATATGGATGGCCTTTTCTCCTAAGGGGTTGAAAGACCTGGGCTCGGTTGCCAGACTTAGCTAATAAAAATACAGGATGTCTAGTTAAATTCAACCTGACATCCTGTATTTTATCTGGCAACCATATCTAGGGATGGGGCAGTAAGAAGGAGTCTGAGAGTTTTCTTTTGGGATAAAGGACAAATGAGTTTCACTGGTAAGTTCGATGGGGTAGGGCTGAGGCATGGTGTGAGAAGGTCCTGCACTTCTGGGGCTCACTTGCAACTGCTGCAGAGGAGGGGCCAGGCTCCCTTACTCTGAGTACTGAGGTTATGAGATTTCCCTCGATTCTTGCCTTTGAGTGGGTGGAAAGTGGAACAAGTGGAATTTGACTTCCTCTTAACTCCTATGTGTTGCTTGGGGTCATGGAAAGCCAAACTGAAAATGATCTGAGATGTCGGGTTAGACAATCCTCAGAAAACAGACAGTGAGTTGCTCAACATTGTGAACATAGTACCTCTCAGAACCTTGGATTATCGATGGAGATGTTGCAAGAAAAAAATTCTCCACGTACAATTTTCCATTGTTTTCCTCTGTAATTTTCATTTGTGGTTGAGGATACCACTGTTTTCCCCAGAAGGAGGATTTCAAAAGTGAGTAGTGGTAGTTTCTACCATACAATGTAATTCTTTCAAAGATCCAATGCTGTCTCTTACACACAGTGAGAGAAAAGTTGGCTTCATCTCAGCTCAGGACTAAACGGTGATACTGCTGATTATTGTATGAAATTGAAAGACGGTACCAGTTCCATCTTAAAAAGGGGGTCACGGTTTTATTAGTTTTTGAAAGTTTAGCTTCTAGATCAGTGCCTAGTACATTGTAGATACTCTGTAAATATGAATATGAATAATGGATAAGGATTTGTAGTATTAGAAGATTTTCTTAAAATCAAAACTTAATTTTTGTTAAATCACTTTGAAATAATGCTTATTTGTATTGCCCCTTCCTAAAATAAGTGTGTTAGAGATGCAGATGCTGAAAAAAATGTATGTCATAGCAGTTGAGAAAATAGGCCCAGATAATCCTCACTTCATACTTCCTGGCTGTGTTGACTTTTCCTTATCTTTGTACCTCAGTCCTCTCTTCTATAAAATAAGGGCAATAATACTAGTATCATATTAGTGTCTCCTTTCTTATCAAATTATTGAAATTAGTCAATATGTAAAACATTTAGATCAGTGCCTGTTGCATACAAGGCACTAGAATGTTAGCTACTAATTGTAATGTTTTATTAGCCCTACTATGGTGACTGCAGCCATGAAATTAAAAGACGCTTACTCTTTGGAAGGAAAGTTATGACCAACCTAGTTAGTATATTCAAAAGCAGAGACATTACTTTGCCAACAAAGGTTCGTCTAGTCAAGGCTATGGTTTTTCCAGTGGTCATGTATGGATGTGAGAGTTGGACTGTGAAGAAGGCTGAGCGCCGAAGAATTGATGCTTTTGAACTGTGGTGTTGGAGAAGACTCTTGGGAGTCCCTTGGACTGCAAGGAGATCCAACCAGTCCATTCTGAAGGAGATCAGCCCTGGGATTTCTTTGGAAGGAATGATGCTAAAGCTGAAACTCCAGTACTTTGGCCACCTCATGCGAAGAGTTGACTCATTGGAAAAGACTCTGATGCTGGGAGGGATTGGGGGCAAGAGGAGAAGGGGACGACAGAGCATGAGATGGCTGGATGGCATCACTGACTCGATGGATGTGAGTCTCAGTGAACTCCGGGAGTTGGTGATGGACAGGGAGGCCTGGCGTGCTGCGATTCATGGGGTCACAAAGAGTCAGACACAACTGAGCGACTGATCTGATCTGATCTGATATTTATATTATCTCCTATAATGCTTAGCAGGCTTCCCTGGTGGCTCAGACGGTGCCTGTAACACAGGATACCCGGGTTCAATCCCTGGGTTGGGACAATCCCCTGGAGAAGGGAATAGCAACCCACTCCATAATTCTTGCCTGGAGAATTCCATGGACTGGACAGAGGAGCCTGGCAGGCTACAGTCCATGGGGTCACAGAGAATCGGACACAAATGGACAACTAACATAATGCTTAGCACATTGTCTGAGATCTACAAGATTGTGTGTGCATGCTCAGTCATGTCCAACTCCTTGCAACCCCATGGACTTCATCCTGCTAGGCTCTTCTTTCCATGGAATTTTCCAGCCAAGAATACTGGGGTGGGTGGTTGTGATTTCCTTCTCTAGAGGATCTTCCCAACCCAGGGATCAAACCCACGTCTCCTGTGTCTCCTGCACTGGTAGGTGGATTCTTTACCACTGAGCCACCTGAGAAGCTCATCTAAAAGACTGCCTTATGACCCAGTAATCCCACTGCTGGGCATACACACCAAGGAGACCAGAGTTGAAAGAGATACGTGTACCCCAATGTTCATTGCAGCACTGTTTATAATAGCCAGGACATGGAGGCAACTTAGATGTCCATCAGCTGATGAATGGATAGGAGAAAGGATCATTATCACAGGGAACTCTACTCAATATTCTGTAATACAGCCACTATGAAGAAGAGTGTAGAGATTCCTTAAAAAACTGGAAATAGAACTGCCATACCACCCAGCAATCCCACTTCTGGGCATACACAGCAAGGAAACCAGAATTGAAAGAGACACGTGTACCCCAATATTCATCGCAGCACTGTTTATAATAGCCAGGACATGGAAGCAACCTAGATGTCCATCAGCAGATGAATGGATAAGGAAGCTGTGGTACATATACACAATGGAGTATTACTCAGCCATTAAAAAGAATACATTTGAATCAGTTCTAATGAGGTGGATGAGACTGGAGCCTATTATACAGAGTGAAGTAAGCCAGAAAGAAAAACACCAATACAGTATACTAACGCATATATATGGAATTTAGAAAGATGGTAACGATAACCCTGTATGTGAGACAGCAAAAGAGACACAGATGTATAGAACAGCCTTTTGGACTCTGTGGGAGAGGGAGAGGGTGGGATGATTTGGGAGAATGGCATTGAAACATGTATAATATCATATAAGAAATGAATCGCCAGTCCAGGTTTGATGCAGGATACAGGATGCTTGGGGCTGGTGCACTGGGATGACCCAGAGGGATGGTACAGGGAGGGAGGTGGGAGGGGGGTTCAGGATTGGGAACACGTGTACACCTGTGGCGGATTCATGTTGATGTATGGCAAAACCAATACAGTATTGTAATTAGCCTCCAATTAAAATAAATAAATTTAAATTAAAAAAATAAAAATAAAAGACTATTGAGTGACTACCTAATGTTCATATATTAGAAAAAATTTAAAACTATTTACTATTTAGAGTCCTTCTGAAGATATTGCAAAATAGTATATAATGATTAAAATACCACTGCTTGACTAGTCTAGTCACTAACACCCTAGAAAGAGAGGAGGCTAAACAATTACAAGGATAAATAAACCTTTGTCACTGACCTCTCTCTAGCTGAAGAGCAAACATATTTATGTGGGAAGAACACAATGTCTTCCCCTTTTAATATGGGTCATGTCCACCTTGGCAAGTTTAGGGCCTCTGAGCTTTTGTTTGGGGAAGTCAAAGAAAATTCAACTGAGAATAAAGTGGAAGAGTGACTCGCCAAGCTATGTGCTTGCACCATTTTCCTTTCCACCTGTGCCTGTGGACAAAGTATACCGCAGAGGGAAGGGACTCCGTACTCGGTCTACTGCAGTTTGGCTTTCTCACTCCCATGTCAATAAATCCACATTGGATAAACTTTTAGGTATTTTTCCTTCTAGTTAAAATAAACTCAATGATTCTTTCTCAGCTCTCCTCTGATTCTCTGAAGTGTTTCCCAAATGCTGTCCTTTGTGAAAGTACTATATCATTGGAATGTAAAATACTCCCTCCACCCCTATCCAGACTGTTGACTTGGGCTGTTCCTCTTTCCTTCTCACTTCCCTGTAGTGGCTCTTCTTAATTTCCCTGTAATATATTTATGGTTCACAGTATTCTAATATTTATATTTCTTTTCTTCATATAATTTCATCTTCATCCATATTTTACTAGTATCACATATTAATAAGTGTTGTTGTTGTTTAGTTGCTAAATCGTGTCTGACTCTTTGTGATCACATGGACTACAGCTCACCAGGCACCCCTGTCCTTCACCATCTCCTGGAGTTTGTTCAAATTCATGTCCATTGAGTCAGTGACACTATCTAACCATCTCATCCTCTGCCGTCCCCTTCTCCTTTGCCTTCAATCTTTCCTAGCATCAAGGTCTTTTCCAATGAGTTGGCTCTTTGCATCAGGTGGCCAAAGTATTGGAACTTTAGCATCAGTCCTTCCAATGAATATCCAGAGTTGATTGCCTTTAGGATTGACTGGTTTGATCTCCTTGCAGTACAAGGGACTCTCAAGAGTCTTCTCCAACACCACAGTTCAAAAGCATCAATTCTTCGGTGCTCAGCCTTTTTTATGGTCTACCTCTCACATATGTACCTGAATACTGGAAAAACCATAGCTTTGACTTGACAGACCTTTGTCGGCAAAGTGATGTCTCTGCTTTTTAATACACCGTGTAGGATTGTCATAACTTTCCTTCCAAAGAGCAAGCATCTTTTAATTTCATGGCTGCAGTCACCATCTGCAGTGATTTAGGAGCCCAAGAAAATAAAGTCAGCCACTGTTTCCATTGTTTCCCTATCTATTTGCTATGAAGTGATGGGATTAGATGCCATTGATCTTAGGTTTTCTTCATGTTAACTAGTGGACTAATAGGCTAATGGACTCGATAGATATCAGATCCTAATCCCTGGAACCTGTAGACATACCTTGTAGATATGATTAAGGTAAAGGTTTTGTGTAGTTTGTGGTAAGTCACTTTAGTCGTGTCCAACTCTTTGCAACCTTATGGACTGTAGTCTACTAGGCTCTTCTGTCCATGGGATTCCCCAGGCAAGAATATTGAAGTTGGTTGCCATTTCCTCCTCCAGTGATCTTACCAACCCAGGGATCGAACTCGTGTCTTCTGCATTGGCAGGCAGGTCCTTTACCACTAGCGCCACCTGGAAAGTCGCATAGAATACTGGTGTGGGTTGCTATTCCCTTCTCCAGGGGATATTTCTGACCCAGGGATTGAACCCAGATCTCCTGAATTACAGGTGGATTCTTTACTGTTTGAGCCACCAGGGAAGCTGCTGCTGCTGCTGCTAAGTCGCTTTAGTCTTGTCTGACTCTATGCCACCCCGAAGACGGCAGCCCACCAGGCTCTGCCGTCCTTGGGATTCTCCAGGCAAGTACACTGGAGTGGGTTGCCATTTCCTTCTCCAATGCATGAAAGTGGAAAGTGAAAGTGAAGTCGCTCAGTAGTGTCTGACTCTTAGCGACACCATGGACTGCAGCCCACCAGGCTCCTCCGTCCATAGGGTTTTCCAGGCAGTGGAGTGGGGTGCCATTGCCTTCTCCGACCAGGGAAGCTAGATGGGGCAATTATCCTGGATTATTCTGTATTATCCAGGAGGGTCCTCAATGACAACACCTGTGTCTTTAAAAGAGAGTGGCGATGGAGATGTGAAACAGCTGGCAGAGAAGAAGACAATGTGTGGCAGAGATTGGAATGATGACATCACAGTACCAGAAGTACCTGCAGCCCCCAGAAGCTGGAAGAAGCAGGAATCAGATTGTCCCTGAGAGCCTCCAGAGGGAGGGAGTGTGGTCTGCCAGCATCGTGACTTTGGTCCAGGGATACTGATTTCGGACTTCTGGCCTCCAGAACTGTGAGAAAGTAAATTTCTATTGTTTTAAACTCCAAGTTAGGGACTTTCCTTGGTGGTCTAGTGTATAATACTTTGTGCTCCCAATGCAGGGGACCTGGGTTCAATCCCTGATCAGGGAACTACGATCCCACATACCATAACTCTGCCTGGGTGCCTCAACCACTGAGACTGTACTCCACAACTAGAGAAGCCCATGTACCACAACAAAGACCCAGCAGAGCCATAAAAAAGATAATAATAATAATAAAGTCAGATGACTGTACAACTCAGTGAATACACTAGAAACTATTGAACTATATTTTTAAAGTGTAAATTCATAGTACCTCAATGATAGCTCAATAAAGCTGTTCTTTAAGATAAATAAATAAACAAACCCCAAGTTAAACAGCAGCCACAGGAAACTAATACAACTAGAAAATCTAAAATGTATGTCTGTAATTATCACTCCCTTTCTGTGCCAAATCTACAAAAACCAAAGACCTCTGGACATCTTTACCAGCTTTCCCATTTAACATTTGAGCAAGCATCTATTAATTTCATGGCTGCAGTCACCATATGTCATTTAATTCTCATTTAATACTCACTCTGACCTGATGAAATATTTTGTTGTCCTCACATTAGAAGAAGGGACCTGAGATACAAAAAATTTAAGTAGCTTGCCCAAGGTTGTAAAGATGTTACAGGCTAGAGCTGGGATTTGGGTCCCAGTGTAGTCTGGCTTCAGACCAGTCACTAAGGGCAGTGCTCTGCAGCCTAAAATTAGCAGATGTCTCAGGCTACTCAGAGCCTGTCCCACATCCATACACCAGTGTCCAGGCTCTCTCAGAATGGATCACTTTAGTTGGATTCAGAAAACCTTTACAGAACCCCTACAGCCTGCTGGGCCCTCTGCACATCCACCTGATCAGAGAAATCTGCTGTTCTCGTTCAAACGCCAAACCATCTGAGGCAAGAACATTTCCCAAATTTCATGCAATTTCAGAGTCAGACGCTATATCCGTGAGGATGATCTGAACCCGATCTGAATTACTGTTGCCTCCTAAAAGCCTCATGTTTACTAGCAAACTCTGTTTGTAGAGTGCTGTTGTTGTTATGTTGGCATGGTCACTTTCACTGTGTTGCTACTGGGTCCCGAGGCAAAGTAGAGATGCTGAAACTGAAAGCATCACTCCCTAGTATTTCTAGAGTTCTACCTTCCTTCCATGCCATGTGGGGTGCATATGGAGGCCCTGGACCCCAGCTGTCTCATATTCCCCTCTGTTCTTCCCTTATAGTTATACTTGCGATGTGGCCAATAAGTACAATCGATCTGCTGGGTGCCAAGTAGTCTACATGTGCTGTCCATCTAATCCTTTTCACAATTCTGCAAGGAAAGTATTATTACTGTCATTTTAGAGATGAGAAATCTCAGGCTTAGGGAGGTGAACTAATTTGTCCAAGCTCACATAGCTTCTTGGTGGCAGGGTAGAGGTAGGATTTAAAGAATCAGACAATTAAAATGACTAAATTAGATTAAAACATTTCTTAACATAACCTAAGTTGCTTCTTCAGGTTGCCTTGAGCAGTGCTGAAGGAGGGGCTGGAGAGAACCAGCTACATGGTTCAGGAAAAGCCCCCCTCAATTCCTCAGGGAGCCAGGTATCATGATTTCTGTCTCTGAGATTGCCTTATGCTGGGCACAAATGACTTTAATAATGATACTGATACAATATTTATGACATTTACATAAGTCTTTCTAGGTTACTGAGTGCATATGTGGGTATTCAGTCATTCAGTTGTGTTCTACTCTTTGTGACCCCCTGGACTGTAATCTACCGGGCTCCTCTGTCCATGGGATTTCCCAGGCAAGTACTAGTGTGGAGTGCCATTTCCTCCTCCGGGGATCTTCCTGACCCAGGGATTGAACCCGTGATTTCTGCATCTCCTGCAATCCAGGTGGATTCTTTACCACTGAGCCACTGGGAAAGCAGGTTACTGAGTACTTTAGCATGAAAGAGCTCTTCTTACAGGTTCGGGAAGGATAGAACTTCTCTTTCTTTTTCAGAATTCTGTGTTGGGATATTCCCTTTGTGAAGTCCCAGAAATTTAAACCTTCTGGGATTTGCTAAGGCATCACAGGTGGTACACGGTGGTAAAAGAATCTGCCTGCCAATGCAGGAGACGAAGGAGATGCAGGTTTGATTTCTGGATCGGGAAGATCCCCTGGAATAGGAAATGGTAACCCATTCCCGTATCCTTGCCTGGAAAATCCCATGGACAGAGGAGCCTGGCAGGCTACAGTCCATGGGGTTGCAAAGAGTTGGACACAACCGAGCATGCATGCAGGTAGTAAGATGGTAATGTTTTTGTAAAATTTGAAAAATGTAGAACACTTTAACCACATCAGTTAAGGCTGTTCTGTCTTTCATATGGAATTCCTCTTCACAACCCTTCATGTTGGGTGGTATCAGATTGACTGTGGACATTTTGGGTATTTGGCTAATGGCAAACTGAAATTAGGATCCTTTTAGTTTGGGTTGAAAGTGAAAGTGAGTGTCACTCAGTCGTGTCCTACTCTTTGTGACTCCATGGGCTGTATAGTCCATGGAATACTCCAGGCCACAATACTGGAGTGGGTAGCCTTTCCCTTCTCCAGCAGATCTTCCCGACCTGAGAATCAAACCAGGGTCTCCTGCATTGCAGGAGGATTCTTTACCAACTGAGCTATCAGGGAAGTCCAAGTCTGGGTTGGGTGGGATATATGTACGTGGGTTGCAGTCACTTCTAGGTATAGCTAAGTTCTGCTACCTGTTCTCACCCAGGAACACTGGCTGAAATGCTCTCACTGCCCACTCATTTGTGGTCATGGAATGAAGACACTGGGTTAGAGATTGAAATGTGATCTGAGTGTGTCCTTCCAGTTCCACAATTATGTGATATAGAGAATAAACAAGGTTTGAAATGTTCAGTGCCAGAAGCCCATTTAGGGAAAGTTCTTCAAATTATCCTATGTGAAAAACTATAGACAAAGGTTTCGGGTCTCATGGATGTGGTTAACTCAGAAGTTCTCTCTTATCAGGAGATTCATGAGGGAGCAATCATAGTAGGCAACAAAAAAAAGAAAAAGAAAACCAATAAAAATACCAATATACTATAGGGTGTATCAGTAAGGCAATTAAAACATTATTTTTACAGATTTTACTTGTTTATGGATTTTATTTAGTGATGTTTGTCATTTTTTTTAAAAAAAAGTTATTTTATTTTGGATGCACTGGGTTTTTGTTGCTGTATGAGGGCTTTCTCTAGCTGCAGTGAGCAGGGGCTTCTCTCTAGTTGCAGCACATGGGCTTCTCATTGTGGTGGCTTCTTTTGTTGTGGAGCACAGTCTTCAGGTTCATGGGCTTCAGTATTTGTGTTGCACAGGCTAAGTTGACCCACAACATGTGGGATCTTCCTGGACCAGGGATTGAACCCATGTCCTCTGAATTGGCAGGCAGATTCTCTACCACTGGACCACCAGGGAAGTCCCTTGTTGGCTTTTTAAGTGTACAATTTGTGGTGATTTATTTTTATTATTCTGACTAGTCACATTTGTATTTATTATTTTACGCTCTTTCTATTACATGGAAAAGGGCTCCTGTAAGTGTATAAACTTCAGCTCTCAGAGATCCTGTATCTGCCTCTGTCATTGTGACCTTTAAACATGCACTAACTAATCAGACCCTTCATGAATGATTGATGGCAGAAGAAAGGTAAAAGAATCCAGACCTATGGGCTGCCAGGGGAGAGGTCTTGGAACTGACCTGGGACAGAGGCTCTCTGCCTCTGGTGTGAGTGATCTGGCCCCACACTCTGCCTGGCCCCCATGCCTTACCTACACTATGACTTTTTTTTTTTCCAGCAAGGCCAATCTAATGAACAAGCAGCTGTCATCACTTCAGAGCCTTCCCCCACCTGCTATCATGTCTCTTCTCTACCTCCTACAAGGCCTAAAATTTCAGAATTATAGGCACATTCCTTTGGGTTCAGAGAGCTTTTTAGTTTTCAAGCAAATGTTCTTAAAATCAGTTTCATCGTATGACAGTATTAAGTATCCCTTAGTCATGAGGCTTAGGAGATGCAGACTTAGCAATTTTTGAATATCTACTATGTATCAGGCCTTATTTTGTGCACTATATCATGTCTGATCTCAGTCCACCCTCCAACAGAAGATGCTTAGAAGGGCCACCAAATACTGGCTGAAGAAGATTCCACAGAAATTAAGACACAAAAAGGCTTAAATTGTAAATTAGGAGACAAGGGCTTAAAAAATTTCAGGCATTTCACAATCATGCCTTGATCCAGCCCTGCTTTTTATTATTTTTCCCTAACTTCCATAAAATGCTTATTACTACTTTTCCCAATCACAGAGGGCAGGGCAGAATATGCTCTACACTATGCAGGATACAAAAAAAAAAAAAAAAAATAACCCTAGGCAATGAAAGTATGTTCACTTAGTATAAGGAACATAATTGAAAATAAAAGCTAAATGACACCTGGATTTCAGCAGAAATCAGTTATCAAGGGAGAAAGGGTTTTCAAGACAACGAGAACCAGACAGTTAAACATTAGCTTGCATGGTTTGAAGTGTTTAGGTTTTGCAATGGTGTGGTTTGGAAGCTCTCCAGCAGAAAAACTATTTTCTTTTAAGAGGAGAGTTCTCTGTAATATTTTCTTTGCTGAAATGATGTGATCCTTAGTGACGTCTTATATGACCCAAACTTTAAATGAGTCCATTATTTAGTCGACCTCATTCTTACTAGGTTTTTACAGGTCAGCAATGAACTATCAACAGCTTCCTGATAATTAATCCTACTTACTCAAAGAACTGTTAGTCTGCTGTTCTTATCTATGCTAAAAGGAAGACTGTTAAAGGCACCAGACTTCCTCAGTGAATAATACAAACCAAACTGAAATCCTGCAGAAAAGGCCAACATTATAAGGTCTGAGAATGAAAAACCAGATTGAAAATGATGATGCTACCTTGTTCTCAAGTGCCTTATTTTCTGAAATTCTGTGGTTCGTCTGGCATAGGAATGGCTTTATAGCAGAGTCGGCAGCACAACTAGTAGGGCTGGGAGAGGCTCTCTGGGTGGCTTTATCAAAATGTATGGACATTCAGCACATGCAGTTAGTTACCTGGGTGGTCCAGTTTGAGAAGCAACAGGGCAGGCATCCCAAGTAGCAACTTGTCAAGTTCCCAGTGGAAGTTAATTTCCTACAATTAGAGACTCATTCCTTTGACTACAAATTCTTTAAGAGTCTACTATTAGAATACTACTACAGTCTTTGGTTGTCCCCTACCCCAAAGCCATGACAAGCGTCTGATAGAAGGAGGGGAGAGAGGCAGATTTTCACAACTGATGCAGAGGATCCCAGGAAGAAGAAAGGTGATGGAATAGTAAGCTTGCTATGGCAGAGGAAGTAGGGAGTTAAAGCTGCTCTCATCTAGCAATTTGTAAGTAGGTCGTTGGAACATATGGGTCTTAACATGTTCCTAGATTGTGGGTGTGTGTATGTGTGCATGTAAAATGAAAAGGCTCACTATTAGATTCTGCCTCTCGTCAGCACAGTACAGCAAAGTTCCTCAGGCAAGGGCATGATTTATAATTAAAGGATTTCTGCATTTGCTAATTGCCCATGGCATGTACCCTTTCTTTCCAAGGCAAGCTTCTGAATTTCAATGATAATTTATTATAAATCTATTTCTCATCAGGTCAGAGACTACCCCAAAGAGCAGATTAAATTCAAGCTGCTCAAGCAGATATGGATAGAGAGACTCGTTTAGATGACCTTCTCTAAGAGAGGTCATTATATCCTATATTAGGCAAAATGAAACATAAACATGTCATTTGACCCAAGGCACAATACATTTTTTATCACTCACTATGGTGAAGTGGAGGAGGGCCTGGCAACCTGGAGGAGGGCATGGCAACCTGCTTCAGTATTCCTGCCTGGAGAATCCCCATGGACAGAGAAGCCTGGCAGGCTACAGTTCATGAGGTCGTAAAAAGTCGGACATGACTGAGTGACTAAATACAAGGTGATAATGCAAGTTTTTGAATATTTAGTTGTAGGGTGGTGACTTTTGTACATTAAACCAAATGAAGGTCAGATTGCATTGTCAAGAAGCTCAACAAAACTAGTATCATCACCTCAGAAGAGCAAAGAAAGTCTCAGAAGAAATGAAGACTAAATAGACACAGAATTTAATATTTCCTTCCCTTCATGCTACTTTTTTGGTAGCTATTCTGAACCCATTTATAAATGCCATCAATGGTGATCCTTCAATGGAGAGATCCATCGATGATATAGAAAAGCAATGCCTAGCTGAAAGGTAAGAGAAAGACCTACTGGTGACCATTAGGTTATGCTCTAATTCTTCTTAAAAGAAGTCTTTTAAAAAATGGCTGGTTATCTGTCATTTTCCTATATCTATGATACAATCCTATTAAATTATCATTCTGTACAAGCTACTATAAATAATTTCTTGAAGAATGGAATATAAATAAAGGAATGCAATGTTGTTGTTGTTTAGTCGCTAAGTCATGCCTGACTCTTTGCAACACTGTGGACTGTAGCCCACCAGGCTCCTCTGTCTACGGGATTCCCCAGGCAAGAATCCTGGAGTGAGTTGCCATTTCCTGCTCCAGGGGATCTTTCTGACCCAGGGATTGAACCTCTGTCTCCTGCATTGGCAGGTGGATTCTTTACCACTGAGCCACCTGGGAAGCCCATAGGGATGCAATACTTAAAATATGTAACAGAATGCTCTCCTGTCTCTTTCTGTCCTTTCTAAGTTGATCTCTTCCATCTCTATATATTTGAGGACATTTTTACGATGAAGACTCCTCTTTTGGCTGCATCTACTAGTCCCTTGGACTGCAAGGAGATCCAACCAGTCCATTCTAAAGGAGATCAGTCCTGGGTGTTCTTTGGAAGGAATGATGCTAAAGCTGAAACTCCAGTACTTTGGCCACCTCATGCAAAGAGTTGACTCATTGGAAAAGACTCTGATGCTGAGAGGGGTTGCAGGCAGGAGGAGAAGGGGACAACAGAGGATGAGATGGCTGGATGGCATCACCTCAAGTGACGTGAGTTTGAGTGAACTCTGGGAGTTGGTGATGGACAGGGAGGCCTGGTGTGCTGCAATTCATGGCATTGCAAAGAGTCAGATACAACTGAGTGACTGAACTGAACTGAACTGTCACCATCTTGGTATTGACCAGGGGTTTCTTGGATCACTATTGTTGTTTAGTCATTAAGTAGTGTCTGACTCTTTTGCAGCCCCATGGTCTGTAGCTCACAGGGCTCCTCTGTCCATAGAAATATCCAGGCAAGAGTACTGGAGTGGGCTACCATTTCCTTCCCCAGGGGATCTTCTCAACCCAGGAATTGAAACCATGTCTCTTGCATTGCAAGTGGATTCTTTACCACTGGGCCACCATAGAAGCCCCTTAGATCACCATTCATAGTGATAAACCCACTTCATGGTACAATCCACTACTTGTGCATCTATAGGAATATGCATAAGAAACTGAGAGAAAATATCGTGAAGTGATAAGATGGCCTCTGATATTTTCTATTGCACATTGTTCTATTTCACTGATATTGCTGTTCAACACCACCAAAATGATTGCGTGACCCATAGTTTGAGAGCAATTGTTGAAACTAGCATCACCATTTGCCCAGATCTATGCAGCAGCCTATTAGTTGGCTTTCCTTTTTCTATATTTACTTCTTTGATTCCCTATTCCATAGAGCAGTGAGGAGACTCTCAAAAGATAAACCAGAACATATATAACTCCCCTGCACAACCCCTTCAGTGGCTTCTTGCCTTCATAGCAAAGTTCAAACTATTCACCGTGGCCTTGACGTGATAGAGCCCTTGACCTTCTCCAGCCTTATCTTATGACCTCTCTTCTTCCTCAATATATTCTGGCCCTCCATAACTTGTGTCTGTACCTCCAGGACACCAGATTCTTGCTGCCTGTGTATAAGCCATTCCAGCTGCCAGGAACACTCATTCCCCAACTTCTCATGGCTAGCCATTGCTTATCCTTTAATTCTTGACTTAATTATTTTCTCTACAGAGAGCCCTTTCTTTACCACCTTTGTTGGAATCAATCACTCCTTCTTCTTATCTATTTCAGCCTATTGTTTGAACATGTACCACATTAGAAAAATCAGGAAAAAAAAATATGGCAGCTAAAACACTCTGATTAACACATAGGATGGGGTGGTGGGAGGAGGACCCAGAGAAGAAAATTGCACAGCATTTGGGGGCTGGTTCACATCATCCTAGGATCAAGAGCTTGGAGTTTGGAAATGTGATTTTATGTGAAGCATCTTGACTTTTAATTTTAGTTTAGTACTGAATCACATTAATTTTGAAAAAGCTACATGTCTCTATTG
The DNA here is from genome assembly GCF_002263795.3 of Bos taurus. Taxonomy (NCBI): domain Eukaryota; kingdom Metazoa; phylum Chordata; class Mammalia; order Artiodactyla; family Bovidae; genus Bos; species Bos taurus. The sequence continues at coordinate 21,519,420 of NC_037336.1, read as the reverse complement.
TACCAGAAGAATGAAGGAAAGAAAGGGTGTAGTTATACGCAGGCCAACAATTTAAAGAGAAGCTGTCAGGTCACAGAATTGGTGATGACAGAGGAAATCAAAGTGACAGATTGAACAGAAAGACAGTGTTTAGGTAAATGGGTCAGAGGCTGCTGCTAGAACCAGCTTCTGCCAGCTGGCTGTTCTTGAGATTTCTTCTTGGCTCAGAACTTAATTCAAGGGTTTCATGTTGTGTTTTAATAAGGAAGATGTTTCCATCCTTGAAACATCTCTTCCCTAACTTTGGAGATCCTTCCTGTTACAGAGATCACAGGTAACCTGCCAGTTTAGTACATTGGCAGTCCTGTTGAAGAGGCACTGTTAACTTAGTCCTTTTGAAGACAAAAGGAGAAGGGGGTGGCAGAGGATGAGATGGTTAGGTGGCATCACTGACTCAATAGACATGAATTTGAGAAAACTCTGGGAGGGAGTGGAGGACAGATGATCCTGGTATGCTACAGTCTGTGTGGTTGCAGAGAGTCAGACATGACTGAGCGACTGAACAACAACAACAAAACTTAGTCCCAGGGTCTAACAGTCCCCGTCTCTAACCCAGCAGTTCCAGATGTACAAGCAGATTTTGTACATGGGGTCACCCCTCACCAGCAACCAGCTGGAGGATGGATATACCTGTTTAGGAGTCCAGGAGACAGTTGGAATCAGATACATTTAACTGGGCCTCAAGGTAGATGTCCTGAGAGAGAATTCCCTGAAGCCAGAGACTGGGAGCATCATCTGAACCTCCCAGGGCCTGATGCCCAGGAGAGCACCACAAGTCTCCTGGCCCCTCCCTCTGCCATCACAGGCTTCTGCTCCTAAGCATTAGGTCCTATCCAGCTCCTGTGGAAGAGTTAGTCTGCAAAGTACCAGGCATGCTCTGAGAAACATCATCATGCATTTTCTCATCTCATCTCATGTTGCCCAGTCTACCCTTCCAGTTTGGCCTGCCATTATACTCTCACATTTATTTGTTTCCAGCTCAGCACTGGGGGATTGTCATAGATTTCTCCAAATCTATGACATAAATGTATATGTGCTGCGGGTGTCATATCTTTCTAGGCCCCTATAATTCCTCAACAGGAATTTATGTTAACTCTTTTACTCCTCCTTGCACCCTCTGAGGTTCAGCCTTGGATAGAGTTTACCAAGGTGGTCAGTGGTACTTCTAGTTGCTAAGTCATATCTGACTCTTGCAACTGCCATGGACTGCAGCCTGTCAGGCTTCCCTGTCTGTGGGATTTCCCAGGCAAGAATACTGGAGTGGGTTGTCATTTCTTTCTTCAGAGGATCTTCCCAACCCAGGGATCAAACCCACATTTCCTGCATTGCTGGCTGATTCTTTCCTGCTGAACCATCAGGGAAGCTCATGGCCACATCAAATGAAGCACGGGCTGCTTTTGAAGGGACTAATTGTTTTTGAGAGTTCTCATTTAAAAAAAAAAAAATCTGTGTTGAGAACAAGGAAAAATATCCATCCCCAGGGTTCCTGCATCTGACCCTCAACCTCCTGATTAAATCACTTCATTTTAGAATAAAGCACTTGGCTATTTCCATATCAGCCACTGACTTTTCCCAAGGAATGAATAATAAGGAAGATGTGACATTAACTAAGGCAGCCTTGCCGTAAGGTTAAAGGAACACAGACAGCTGATCTCCAGGATCTCTGGACCTTTGGAACAAATGCCATTTCTCCCTAGGGCCAAGATGCTTTGAATTAAAATTTATTAAAAACAAAATGAACTGGCTATTTTTGGACTAGAATTTGACCTATTACCTAAATCCAGATTGAAAATGCTTTGTGAAGTTCTGTTGTAAGAGCAGCCATTTCTTTTTGTTTCTTCCTCTCTCTTTCATTCTTTCTTTTTCCTTTTATTATATATAATATCCTAAGTGAACAATGCAAAGAAATAGAGGAAAACAATAGAATTGGAAAGACTAGAGGTCTCTTCAAGAAAATTAGAGATACCAAGGGAACATTTCATGCAAAGATGGGCACAATAAAGGACAGAAATGGTATGGACTTAACAGAAGCAGAAGATATTAAGAAGAGGTGGCAAGAATACATTGAAGAACTGTAAGAAAAATGATCTTAATGACCCAGATAACCACGATGGTGTGGTTACTCACCTAGAGCCAGACATCTTGGAGTGAAAAGTCAAGTGGGCCTTAGGAAGCATTACTACGAACAAAGCTAGTGGTGGTGATGGAATTCCAGTTGAGCTATTTCAAATCCTAAAAGATGATGCTGTGAAAGTGCTGCACTCAATATGCCAGCAAATTTGGAAAACTCAGCAGTGTTCACAGGACTGGAAAAGGTCAGTTTTCATTATAGTCCCAAAGAAGGGCAATGCCAAAGAATGTTCAAACTACTGCACAATTGCGCTCATTTCACATGCTAGCAAAGTAATGCTCAAAATTCTCTAAGCTAGGCTTCAATAGTATGTGAACCGAGAACTTCTAGATGTTCAAGCTGGATTTAGGAAAGGCAGAGGAACCAGATGTCAAATTGCCAACATTTGTTGGATTATAGAAAAAGCAAAAGAATTCCAGAAAAACATCTACTTCTGCTTCATTGACTACATTAAAGCCTTTGACTGTGTGGATCACAATAAACTGTGGAAAATTCTTAAAGATATGAAAATACCAGACCACCTTACCTACTTCCTGAGAAACTTGTATGCAGGTCAAGAAGCAACAGTTAGAACCAGACATGGAACAACAGACTGGATCAAAACTGAGAAAAGGAATACGTCAAGGCTGTATATTGTCACTCTGCTTATTTAACTTATATACAGAGTACATCAAACAAAATCCTGGGCTGCATGAAGAACAAGCTGGAATTAAGATTAGCGGGAGAAATATCAATAACCTGAGATATGCACATGACACCACCCTTATGGCACACAGTGAAAAGGAACTGATGAGCCTCTTGATGAAAGTGAAAGAGGAGAGTGAAAAAGCTGGCTTAAAACTGAATATTCAAAAAAATGAAGATAATTGCATCTGGTCCCATCACTTCATGGCAAATAGATGGGGAAGCAATGCAAACAGTGACAGACTTTATTTTCTTGCACTCCAAAATCACTGGACATGTTGACTGCAACTATGAAATTAAAAGATGCTTGCTCCTTGGAAGAAAAGCTATAAGAAATTTAGACAGCATATTAAATAGCAGAGACATTACTTTGCCAACAAAGGTCTGTCTAGTCAAAGCTATGGTTTTTCCAGTAGTCATATATGGATGTGATACTTGGACCATAAAGGAGGCTGAGCACTGAAGAAATCATGTTTTTGAACTGTGGCGTTGGAGAAGACTCTTGAGAGTTCCTTGGACTGCAAGGAGATCCAACTAGTCAATCCTGAAGGAAATCAGTCCTGAATGTTCATTGGAGGGACTGATGCTGAAGCTGAAGTTCTAATACTTTGGCCACCTGATGCAAAGAACTGACTAATTATAAAAGACCCTGATGCTGTGAAAGATTGAAGGCAGGAGGAGAAGGGGATGACAGAGGAAGAGATGGTTGGATGGCATCACCAACTCAATGGACATGAGTTTGAGCAAGCTCCAGGAGATGATGAAGGACAAGGAAGCCTGGCATGCTGCAGTCCATGGGGTCACAAAGAGTCAGACATGACTGAGTTGCTGAACAACAATATGTAATATCTTATTCTCAAATAATGTAACAAATACGAAACATAGGAAACCTCTGGGAATTCAACAGAATTTTTGTAATTATGGGGATGATCCACTGACAGAGCAGTAACAAAAAACAGACTTCAACTGACAAGAACTGTCTGCAGAGGATGATCAAGTCAGAAATTTGATTGTTTCATATGTTTGAATAACATAATCTGACACAGATGCTGAACCAACTTATGCTATAATGATATCATATTTGATATTTTCTACTTAGTTGTACTCAAAGTTCAATTTCTCAGTGCTATTATATACAGTAAAATATGTTGTAGGTATTTATTAGCCAAAACTGGATTTAAGAAAACAAAGAGGAATTAGCCCCAAATGAGAGCAAATTAGACGAAGGCCAAAGATGAACAGAACCTTATGGATAGCTATAAAGTCACAGCAAGAGACTAAAACTGGGGATCCCTGTATTTAAGAAGACTACTGTGCTCTTTAGTGAGATACCACATTTTCCCACAGGCTTTGGGAGAATAACATTTCAATTTTTCAGACCTGATATTTGTGGTCAGTGCTTCAACTAGGTGTACAAGAGCCTTTAAATGGGAGAGTATGGTGATATCTCTATGGGTTTGTGAATATTGAACTTCTGAGTCCCCTATATTTCATTTTTGCAATAACTTCACAATGGCCAACAGATGATACGATATATAGCTATCAGAGAAAAATGAACTGAAGGCATAATTAGAATCTTGTATGGTAGAAGGATGACCATTTTAGATTGTTGAAGTACATTTACATTTTAGATCACTGAAGAACTAAACAGATTTAAAATACACTGTCCCTTTTTCCTCATAAGCATATTCATATTTTAAGACCACATACTTTTAAAAATGTGAGCTATATAGTCACTATAGTTAAATGTCCTAAGAAAATAATAAGGATAAAAGTTTTTATTGAAAAACTTACTACTATAAAATTTGAATAAGTAGTAACATAACATCCTCATACAATTAAAAGTAATATTTCAAATTTTATGGCTTGTGTATGAAAGCACAATTTGAAATCTAAAGCTGATTATACTTCATAAATTATTTGATTTGAAAACAGAACAGTGCTGGAAACTTCTGAAGTATTCCCAGAAGCATTCAAAAATAAACTAGAGAAAAGTTAAATCGACAAAAAGAAAAACAAAACCCTCATTAATCGTACATAATCAGGGCTTCAGAAAAATGAGTCAACAGATGATCATAAAATTGGAATCTATTTCATAATGGCATTGACAGTTATTAAAAGCTTATTAAAAGTTTAAAGCTTAGCATATTCCAAATGAAAACGTTATCTTCCTAAATAAAGAACTTTTACTAGACACACAGAACTTATTTAGGTTATTTAATCTAGGTTATTTGCCAGGTTTTTAGGTAACCATAGTGATCAGACCTAAAGGATTTACAAAAGGTTAATAACAGCCGATAGCACTAGATTGATTCAATAGCCATTTATCTGTATTAATGAATAGGGAATGAGAACAGATGTGTGAAAGAATCAACATCTAGAGAAAAAATTAGGGGAGATACAAGTACATGTGTATACCCACAGGTTCACATCCCACTGTGCTATTGTTACCAAACCCCCTCTGCAACACACACACACACACTTGAAATCCAGGGATTGCTCACTGCACGGGGATTTAAGAGGAGACGAAGGCTCAGACTACCCAGGTTTTACTGCAGCTTAAAGTGCATTTTGCAAAGCCTCTGGTTAATTTGATCAATACAGACATTCAAAATCAATAATGCAAGTTCCAGAGTAAATGTTTTGATCAAATTGATCGTTAATTAAATTTAGAAGACAACTAAAATTTCCATTGTGCTCTATTAAACACAAGAAGTTTAACCAGACATCTGGCTGTTTAATATCATGTAGATAAAATATCTAAATAATTAGCTTGTTTTTCAATTTTTTGTTCCAAATGTTTGCTATCTTTAGACACAAAGTGGATTAAGAATTAGTCATGATAATTCAATTTCTTTGATTTATGAAGAAGGTGTGACTCAAAATAATGACATACCCAATATGCAAAGGGTAATTATTTTTCATGTCAGAAATATTTAAAAGGCATTTAAAAGGCATCTCACTTCTTCTAGGGTTATAACATACAAAATAGAAAACACTGCAGTGTACAATAATACAGAATTATAATGTTACAGGAAAGTTTAAAATGAAATATGACTATTCTTATATTTTTATGATTATTCATTTTATTTTTTAAACAATGAACTAAAAATATAGATGTGTTACTTTGGTCATGAAATGGACTAACCTTGCAGGAGTATCCGTTGCTCCAGAGTTCAAAGTGCCTGTGTCATGTACATGCCCGTGACCGCTGACTTTCTCAATAGGTCCTGTAATCCAATGAAGGACAGAGGTAATGTTCCAAGACATGTCAGGAGTCGGAAACTAGAGTAAACTAGACAAGTCACAAGTGCTCACAAGGGGAATCTATTTTTAACACACAGCAAAGTCACATATTTCTGGTCAGTGCAAGTATGTTGAATTACTGCTCACAGAGATCGCACATTGAGTAGATGGAGAGAGTAAGGTTGCCAAATTAGTGCCAATGGAGAGCAAAATAAATAACTTCAGAATCTTAATGGAAACTAGGGAGTGGTTGTGGGACGAATTATCTCAGGTGCCATTATTTTTTTTCTGTTTTAATACTGTAAAATGACTTTCTGATAGGAAGAACACATGTACACCCATGGCTGATTCATGTGAATGTATGGCAAAAACCATCACAATATTGTAAAGTAATTAGCCTCCAGTTAAAATGCTGCTGTTAAGTCGCTTCAGTCATGTCCGACTCTGTGCGATCCCAGAGACGGCAGCCCACCAGGCTCCCCCGTCCCTGGGATTCTCCAGGCAAGAACACTGGAGTGGGTTGCCATTGCCTTCTCCAATGCAGGAAAGTGAAAAGTGAAAGTGAAGTCGCTCAGTCGTATCCGACTCTTCGAGACCCCATGGACTGCAGCCTACCAGGCTCCTCTGTCCATGGGATTTTCTAGGCAAGAGTACTGGAGTAGGGTGCCATTGCCTAAAATAAATTAAAAAAAAAAAAAAAAGAATGTCACTTCTTTTATGCTAAACAATGACCTTACTGAGTAACTACAAATTTCAAAACCTGGAGGGCAGTTCAATTGCCCTTTGGAGATATCTTATCTAAACTGTGGGTACTTAATTATGTGTTAGCATGAACTCCCTTTTAACGTCCAGGACTCTGGCTGGAGATGTGGCTTCTCAGAAATCGATCTCCAGTCAGAAGCTTCCATGGTTCAAATAGTAATAACTTTGATAGCTCTTATTTTCTAGCCCCTATACTATCTCAAGTAATGATTCTTTTGTTTTTTTTTTAAAGAAAGTTAAACTTGAATCTTTTATTCCATATTGCTAAAATATATCCAAATGTCTTAGTGCTTAGAGTCTGCAGCTAGTTTTCCCATTCACATTTTACTTAAGGAGCCAGCATTTTCAAGGTGGTGAAATTTATCTTCCTGGAGTCTGGTTTGAACAGTTTTTAAGAAGCCTGTCTATAAAAATGTTCATCACCCTAGTAGCTTTCGGGGAAAAAACCTTCATTATAAATATTATTTGTTGTATTACTATCTGTTGTGTTCAGTTTCTCAGACTTTCTAAGACTCAGAAATGTGCTTTTTGGTTGCTTACAATTTTCCATAGTAATTTCTCCCAAACATCAGGATAGCATTAATTGTACTATTTTATTTCCCTCCCCATTCCACCCCTCTAGGTTGATACAGAACCCGTTTGAGTTCCCTGAATCATACAGCAAATTCCCCATTGGCTATCTATTTAATTGTACTGTTTATTTCTTTCTTTGCAGCAGATAATTTTGAGGTAAGGAAGGAAATTAAGAGGAAAAGATTTTAACAAAGAAAGTTATGGTAGAAATGTTTAAAAAATTCTTTTAAACAAGGAGGTATATGCATTACTGAATCAGTGTATGGTCTAAGCATGTGAGCAAATATACTTTTTGTAGCTGCTATAAATTCACATGGTAATTACACAATTTCTGAATTTGGCATATCAAAATGGTGCTGGTAAAATGGATATACACCATGTTTAATTATGTCCAAAATGTTGAAAGGTCATATAAATTAATGATCAGTGACCAATATGTCAATATATATGTACAAAGTAAGAGTTGGCTAAAAATATATCAGAATGAGCTGATATACCCACAGAAGACAGTTTTCTTTTTTTTTTTTTTTTCCTCTCTCTCTCTTTTCACAAGATACATGAATATTTTGGCCAAATTCCTTTTAGAAAATAATTCATTATATAATGAATTAGAAAATAATTCATTATATTCATTATATAATGAATTAGAAATAGAATATAATGAATTCATTATATTCATTACATAATGAATTAGTATATAATTCATTATATTCCCGCCTTGTACCTTTCTCAAAGCTTTATAAGCACCACAGGTAAACATCCACATTTTCTTCAGAGAAGTTAAACATTCTTCTAGTACAAACTTGCAGAAGGAAAAACTTGCAATATAAATATGACTTTGGGGGAAAAGCAGTTTACTTATTCATATTTGGTAGGTTTTGAAAATACACGTGTATTTCTAGTTTACATTTTGCCAAATGAATGTGACTTTTGAATGTCTCTTTTGTTTGGAGAAAAGAAAACAGTCTGGTCCATGGGACTTGCAACATTGAAACAGCAAGCGTTTCACCAAGATGTCAAAACAGGAAGAACTTCTGGCATAATCAGCACTGATAGTAGCACAAGAAAACACTGGCTTGTCTTTCTGATGAAGAACTCTATTAAAGGATGATCTGCATTGAGTTTGATTTTAAGATTGATGACATAGGACTGTGTTGCTTGCATATTGAATTTCCAAAGCTCAGTGATCTCTGCCTATGCAAAGAACTGTTTTTATGTGGTCATATACGTCAAATAAATACTCTTAAATATAACCTTAGGAAATGACACTTAGGAGATGCTCAACAGTTTTTGTAAGATGTTCACAGGTGAGAATGTAGTCCATACAAACAACGCTCTTTGTGGCTAGAGGTTCCCTTCAAACTGAACAATTTGTTACTGATCACTGAAATACACTCACAGATATTTGAATGTATGAAAGATTAAACCATGTGGTCCCGAGAAAGGGATGCTGGTCCATGACTGAAAGCAACTGAGTCTTACTTTAACTTTTCCAGAATTAGAGATGTAAACCTGCGAAAAATCACTTAGAATTTCTTGCACTGCACATCGGCCAGAATAATTTTGAAGATAAAATGAAATAAAACAGGAAAAAAGTGTTGAAAAGTTTAAACTATAGAAGTTAATCTGTTGATTGCTAACAACCATATAGGTAGTAAGATGCTGGGCTGTTATTCTCAAGACTAGAAGCTATATGATTTAGGATGTCTCTGGCCTTTGATAGGCCTTAAATAAACCTTTGTTTCCCTGAAGAAACATGAGGAGAGTCATTTCACAAGCAGCATTCCCTGGGGAAACAGGTAATGTATTGACTAATTTCCCAGGAGTTTTAATTTTTACATGAAGCCCTTTGACTGGCTGCTGTTCTACTAATAATTACTGGATGACAGAAAGCTCTCGTTTGCCCTGCAATGCGGACTTCTGTGCGGACATGGCTGGAGAAGGACGCCTGTCTGTCCTGCATGGCCTCAGGAACCACTCTGCCCTAGGAAGGCGGTAAATGGCAAGGGTGTGGGGAGTGGCCCCAAAATCTTTACATCCCACTGCTCTGGCGCAGGGTGGGGGTGAGGGGACAAGATATTTCTGCAGGGTTCTGTCACTTTTGGTGGAAAGGGCAGGGGCAGGGGAAGGTGGATAATCCTTGGAGAGGGTAGAGAGAGCTGGTGTGAAAAGATGAAGAGCAAGACAAAAATCTGGGGAGAGAGAGGAACCAGGCCTCACTGCTGTGTTCTAAGCAACGTTTGGATGTGAGCGTGGGGGAATCATTGCATATTTATTTGCTGCTTATCTTCTGAAAACATTCCTGAAAAGACAGGAAGCAGACAAAGCAAAATGGGAAGGGTAGCGAGACTAAGTGAAATTGGGGCAGACTGTGACCCTCCCCACCCTGTTTCTATGTGTGTGTGTGTGTGTGGTTTTCTCAAAGCCTCTTTGGAAGGCTGCTAACTTTCTGGACCCCCCAGTCAGGGAGGCAGGCCTTTCTGACTGACGAAGATACTCTCATCCACCCAGCCAGGTGCATTCTGACCTCAGCAGCTGTTTCAGGACAAAACACCTTGGTCTTCGATGTTCTATACAATCTGAACATAGAATTTGGAAAGAAAGTAGGAGTAGAGTACAGTTCCAGTTCAGTTTTAAGCCTAAAAGGAAAATGAAATGACAGGGGGAAGGAAGGCTCCCAGAGGAAAAGCTGCAGAGAGCAGCCACAGGAGTGGCTGTGAACCGAGGCTCTGCCACTTCTGTCAGTTCCTTAACCTTCCTCTGCCTCATCTCCCCCATCTGGAAAACGGGGATGTGATATGTAGAGCTCTGATATGTGGAGAAAGTTTAAAAGAAATGGTGTCTATAAGATACTGAGCATAGTGTCTGGCACATTATAACCAACTCAGTAACATTAAGTACTCTCCAGGCCAAAATGGAATTTTTTATTTTGCTAAGTCCAGATAGACTGTCACTTTTAAATCCAGGTTAACTAGCCATAAGTGTTTCTTTTTTTAGCTTTCCTTTAAGAACTACAGATACAGACATATAGCATTATATTGCCATAGATCTTCCTCCCCTTTAAGATGAGAAAAAGTAAATTATTTACCAAAAAGCTACAGAAATTAAAGCCTGTTTAAAGCCTCGTATACAGACATGTATATGGCAACTCTGCACCTAAATTTAATCCAAGGGTAACTGTGTTGAGAGGTGATCTTGGCAATGAACATGTTTGGAGAGTAGGGACTTTCTCATTTGATAATTAGTTTGGTTTCTAGGGAAAAAGAAATACTTGCAATTGCAAAATTTGCAATTTCATGTAAGGATGAACCGTTTCTTTTCCAGAATGTAAATATTATCTCAGTTTGAAGACAGGGAGAAGAGGGACAAAGAACAACGAACAACAGACACTTTCATTCAACAATATGTATAAAGTGGCCACTATGAATCAGGCCCATATGAATCCAGTCAAATACTATGCAGTGTTGCCAAAAGTAAGAGATCCCAGATGTAATAGCGCAGGAGGTGGGGGTCTGGATTATTGGTATTAGGAAGGGTGCTAGCAAGGGAGAACCCAGATGCGGAGGCCTACCACTTTGTTAGAGGGTCAGGGAAGTGTCAGCCACAAAGTCCTGGAGACTTGGGAGAAGGCATCTTGCCCCACTGCCCCTGGGACTCACCCTTCTCCAGCATAGGATCTAATGCACTGCAGGCTCTCTGGCAGCTGGCCTCAGGCTCCACCTCTGCCTCTCAGCCATGCTCTCCACTCTTGGGAAAGGTCATGAGAGCAGCCAGGCAGAAAAGAGCAGCCTCTGCCAGGGAGAAGGTGCCCACCTAGAGAACCAGGCTGCAGTATCCCTTGTCAGCCTGGTGTAAATTGAGACTGGGCCCTTGTGTTAGGAATCACATGGACAACTTGCCAAAATGTAGATTCCTTTAGCCCCACAGGCCAAAATCTTTAAGATTTCCTGAAGCCCAGGTAGCCAAGGGCTGAGAGACTCTAATGCTTTCTTTTTTCTTCCCCACTTTTTTTGGGAGAAGGGTTAAAGTATAAAATAATGGCAGTGGGGCTAAACCTATTTTTTTTTTTTTTTTTTAGTGCAGTGTACCCAATACTGGGCTTCTCAGCTGGCTCAGACAGTAAAGAATCCACCTGCAATGCCGGAGACCCAGGTTCGAGCCCTGGGTCCAGAAGATCCCCTGGAGAAGGGAATGACTACCCACTCCAGTAGTCTTGAGTGGAGAATTCCATGGACAGAGGAGCCTGGCAGGCTATAGTACATGGTGTTGCAGTCAGACGTGACTGAGTGACTTTCATTTTCACCTACTACATAATCTACTCCATTGCTTTTGTTTTCAGGGGCAGAATTCATACTAGTCTTGAACATGTGTTTCATTATAGAAAAGGCCTTTTCTTTTTCGTTCAAATCCAGAGGTTCAAAGTACCAGGGGGTACTGGTAGGCTACATATATCCTATTTCTGAAAACTATGGCTAAATAGCACTCCCCAGAGAAATGAGTGGAGAAGGCAATAGCCCCCCATTCCAGTACTCTTGCCTGGAAAATCCCATGGACAGAGGAGCCTGGTAGGCTGCAGTCCATGGGGTCGCTAAGAGTCAGACACGACTGAGCGACTGCACTTTCACTTTTCACTTTCATGTATTGGAGAAGGAAATGGCAACCCACTCCAGTGTTCTTACTTGGAGAATCCCAGGGACATGGAAAATCCCATGGACAAAGGAGCCTGGTGGGCTGCTGTCTATAGGGTTGCACAGAGTCAGACAGACTGAAGCGACTTAGCAGCAGCAGCAGAGAAATGGGTTGGTTTCGAGGCCTGAACTCACCACTGATTAGCTATGAAATTTGGGCAAATCTATACCTCACAATTCTTGTTTCCAAATCCCTGTGATAGAGGATATCTTCTCAAGTGAAGATTAAACGAGGTGTTAAGTGTAAAGAGCTAAGGAGAGTATTGCCCGGAGGTTCTCAGTAAGTTCCTAGAACCAATCTGGTTTGTATCGAGATGTACCACCAATCTCATTTCTTACAGTGGCGGTCTATAAGGCCTTGCTCAAACTCCAATTCTCTTACATTCTTCCCTTTTGCTGGCAGTGCTTTTCTCCTTTCCCAACTACCAAGGCAAGTCCACTTTTCAAGATCCGATCAAAAGGACGCCGCTCCTCTAGTCTCCCCCAGCTCCGCTCGTCCCAGTTAGTCCACCATTGTGTGTGTGAGTACTATGTCGCTTCAGTCGTGTCCGGCTGTTTCTGACCCCGTGGATTGTAGCCCACCAGGCTCCTCTGTCCATGGGGTTCTCCAGGCAAGAGTGCTGGAGTGAGTTTTCACGCCCTCCTCCAGGGGATCTTCCCGACCCAGGGATGGAACCCGCGTCTCTCATGTCTCCTGAATCGGCGGGCGGATTCTTATCCACTGTGCCACCAGGGAAGTCCAAGTCCACCACTGCTCTATGTCAAATCACACCTTTCTCACAACACACGCGCAGTTATGCACAGGTGACTAGATCCATGAGTGTGCATCTGGGGAAGCGATGGGCCCGTGAGAATCGTGTGGCTGGTTGTTCCGCGGTCCCTTCCCGGACTCCCGCACCTCGCGAGGCCGGCGCTGAGGAGTAATGGCTTCCGTCTGCGGTCCCGCTGGTTCCTCCGCTTTGAGAGCAGCGCCGCAGGGCACCGGCAGGGGGCGGCGTTGCCACGCAGCTGGAGGCTCGGCGGGTGACCGTCCCCCCTAACTCTCCAGCACCCCCCTCAAGGCACTCAGCTTCGGTGACGAGGCCGGGGCTCCCCCTGTTCGGAGGGGGGGTCGTGTTCCCTCGCAGGCAGGGCGGCCGGGGTCGTGCGGGGCCACAGGCGGGGGTTTCCAAGCTTCCCAGGCGCCCCCCACCCCAGGAGCCCGCAGCCTCCACGAGAAGGAAAGTTACTCTTTTAAGTTTGAAAAGAGGCATCGAGCAGCCAGACTTGACTGTCCGAAGAGGGGGGCGCTTTCCAGCAAAGACCGGGGTGGGCTGGGCGGGGGGCGCGTGTGAGCGCGAGGGCGCGCGGAGATAACACCACGCTCCTTTCGCGCCGTTGAGGCGACTGAAGTTGAGGGGCTGCGAGAGGAACGTTTGTGTCCTTTAAACTCGTACTTTTCGCGGGTCGTGAAATACCAGCTCGTTTCACACCGACATTAGCACACTCACTTGAAAAAGGAAAACCTTATGCGCCCCGGGAACGAACGCGCTTCTCCGCCTAAGGTCTCAGCGAGAGAACGCGCCGCCGGAGCGTCCTGCCCGGCTCGGCAGCCCTTCGCGCGCTCCCCGCGCGCCGCACTCCGGGCCCGCCGGGTCCTCAGCCGCTGGCGGCGCGCCCTTCCGGCTGTCAGGCCCGCCGGGGCGCCCGCTCGGAGACGCGCGCTAGCCCCACGCCGCGCCCCCGGCCCGCTCGCGCGCGCGGGAGACGGGCGCACGCTCGGCCCCGCCCCCGCGCTCCGCGGGCTCACGCCGAGCTCCCCGCGCCGCCTGAGGTCTGGAGAATCGAAACCCGGGGGAGCTCGCCCTTCCCCTCGCGCGCGCCGCCTGACCGGCAAGGGGAAGTGGGCGCCTTAGTTCTCGCCGAGGCCGGGTTTATTAACGGAGTAAATGGTCTAGCTTGACACCACACATTGTCTAATAAAACGATGGTCGGGGGTTGGGGGAGTCGAAAGAACCTCTGGAGCCCCGTCCACATGCCATAATGACGCGCCAGAAAAGGCGAGAATTTTATGTTTGGGAAGTTTCTGCAGTTGCGCGAATTTCGCCGGGCTCTGGTTGTGCGGGCGACTTAGAACTCTTGAGGCATCGGAAATGTTTCTTCGTTGGAGGGGAAAAAATAAAAAATAAAAAGAGGGGCTTTGTGTGTGTGTGTGGGGGGGAAATCCATACGTCAAATATAAGTACAAGCACACGAGTGCACACTCACAACCGCCGCCGGCCTCGCACTCCGGGACCGGCCGCCGCAGCCTTTCAGCTCCGCGGGGCTCGGGCAGCCGGGCGGGCGGGCGGGGGCGGTGCCCTATGCAGATGAGGAGGGTGTGGCGATTCGTGCGGCGCAGGGCCCCGGAAGCGCCCAGAGGACCTCGTATAAAAAAAGTACTGAGGCCGTTTCTCCCGCACAACTGCTAAAGCTCCAGAGACAGGAACGTGTGCGGCGGCGGCGGCGGCGGCGGCAGCAGGAGCCGCCACCTCCGGGACCACCGCGACTCAGGCGGCGCGGGCGGGGGCGAGGGGCGGGAGTGGCCGGCGCGGGCGGCGGGGGTCTAGGAAGGACTCGAGTCGCTTGCCGCGGCCGGGAGCGCACTCGCTGCTCGCGAAGAGTTGTCTCGCAGTTCCTCGCTCGCCGCGCTCCTAGAAGGGGCGGCCGCCTCCAGGTGACACAGACGGGACTCCCGCTTGCGCTTTTCCAGATGCATCAGAGATACTTTTGGTGCGGGGCTGCTCTTGCGGGGCGCGGCGCGCGGCTGGGGAACCGCGGGGGCCTGGGGAGGGAGCGTCTCTGGGGTGTCCCCCTAGGCGAGGCGGGGGGATTCAAGCGGGGAAAGGGGGCGCGTTCCTGCCTTCGCGGCCCCCCCCCTCCCCCGTCCGCCCGGCCGCTTCTCAGCGTCCTCAGCGCGCTCCTTCCCCCACTTCCCCCCCCGTTCTCTCTTAGGACCGACCAGGGCCAAGTGGCGTTCGGCGGGCACTTCATGGCGGAAGGCGAAGAGTACTTTGCCATGGCCGAGGACGAGCTGGCCGGCGGCCCCTACATCCCCCTGGGCGGCGATCTGAGCGGCGGCGACTGCGGCGGCGGCGGCGGCGGCGGGTTTGCCGGGCACTGCTTGGAATACTGCGAGAGCCCCACCGCGCACTGCAACGTGCTGAACTGGGAGCAAGTGCAGCGGCTGGACGGCATCCTGAGCGAGACCATCCCGATCCACGGGCGCGGCAACTTCCCCACGCTCGAGCTGCAGCCCAGCCTGATCGTGAAGGTGGTGCGGCGGCGGCTGGCCGAGAAGCGCATCGGCGTCCGCGACGTGCGCCTCAACGGCTCGGCCGCCAGCCACGTCCTGCACCAGGACAGCGGCCTGGGCTACAAAGACCTGGACCTGATCTTCTGCGCCGACCTGCGTGGGGAAGAGGAGTTTCAGACTGTGAAGGACGTCGTGCTGGACTGCCTGTTGGACTTCTTACCCGAAGGGGTGAACAAGGAGAAGATCACACCACTCACGCTCAAGGTAAATCACCTCCCCCCACCCCCGCCACCCCAGAGGGGCCCGGGGCCCCCG
This sequence comes from Bos taurus, assembly GCF_002263795.3. Lineage (NCBI taxonomy): Eukaryota > Metazoa > Chordata > Mammalia > Artiodactyla > Bovidae > Bos > Bos taurus. The sequence continues at coordinate 21,503,708 of NC_037336.1, read as the reverse complement.
CGGCGGGCCGGGCGCGAGTGCTGCACGGCTGACACCCGGGGCTCGGGTCGGCCACCTGGACCCGTGTGCGCGCCCTGGCTAATTTTGCTTTTCAGTTATCTTATTTTTTTTCTGAGTTCACGAAGGTGCGTGGACTTGTGTCTGAGTGTTTTCGTTGACTTGCTGCTTCAGCGCCCCGCGCCTTCTGCTTCCTCATCTGCCCTGCCCTCTCTTCCTTCTCCTTATTTTTTAACTCTTGGCTTTCCTTGCTTGAGTCCTGTCCGGAGTTCATTCGTACATTCTGATAAGTAGAAGAGTGAAATGTTGTCCATCTTTTTTTTTTTTTTTTTTGAGTCATTGGATGTTTGAGTCTCCTGCAGCCTGCAGCAGAGGCGAGTCAATGGGCTTATTATTGTGTTGGAAAAAGTGACTAATTTCCTAGCTGCTTTCTGCTGACTCCAGGCATTAAGATTAAATACGGCTTTTCTCCTGGTTGGTTGTTGGGTTCGGGATATAATGGGTCCCCTCCTCCCCACTTTGGCTCAAAGCTCGTCAAAATGATCTGAGGAACCAGACTCCCAGAATGTCTTAATTTAGTTCATATTTGATTTTAACTACAGAATCCCTGCGGGGACCCACAAGATACTGATCCTATCAGTTGCCTGGCGGGTGGAGGGGAAACTAGGTGACTAAGGACAGGATGAGAGGCAGACTGACTTTTTACTGTAGGCCCTTCTGTCTTTTGAATATTGCAGCTATATTGTGTGAATCTTGTACCTGTAAGAGCATTCTCAAAAAATAACATTTCAAAAGTCAGACATGACAACAGAACCGCTTAGTACTGTGCTATGTCTGCCAAAAGCCTCAAACTATTACTTCTAGTCTCTTTCCCAGACAGCAGAACCACTCGTTAAATGTATTTTTTGTTGTTGTTGTTTTCAGAAGACTGTTTAATGTTTAAACCTGTAGGTAGTGTTTTGCTGAAACTTGACAAAACAAAAGGGGAGGAGCAAAATAATTCTCAGCTGTGATGAGGATGTATTTATTATTTTTTTCTAGGTTTGCTCATCTTCTTGTTTTGTCTTTTAAATTGTAGGAAGCTTATGTGCAGAAAATGGTTAAAGTGTGCAATGACTCTGACCGATGGAGTCTTATATCCCTGTCAAACAACAGTGGCAAAAATGTGGAACTGAAATTTGTGGATTCCCTCCGGAGGCAGTTTGAATTTAGTGTAGATTCTTTTCAAATCAAATTAGACTCTCTTCTCCTCTTTTACGAGTGTTCAGAGAACCCGATGACTGAAACGTTTCACCCCACAATAATCGGGGAGAGCGTCTATGGCGATTTCCATGAAGCCTTTGATCACCTTTGTAACAAGATCATTGCCACGAGGAACCCGGAGGAAATCAGAGGGGGAGGCCTGTTAAAGTACTGCAACCTCTTAGTGAGGGGCTTTAGGCCCGCCTCTGATGAAATCAAGACCCTTCAGAGGTATATGTGTTCCAGGTTTTTCATCGACTTCTCAGACATTGGAGAGCAGCAGAGAAAACTGGAGTCCTATTTGCAGAACCACTTCGTGGGCTTGGAAGACCGCAAGTATGACTATCTCATGACCCTTCATGGAGTGGTGAATGAGAGTACCGTGTGTCTGATGGGACATGAAAGAAGACAGACTTTAAACCTGATCACAATGCTGGCTATCCGGGTGCTAGCTGACCAGAATGTCATCCCTAACGTGGCCAATGTCACTTGCTATTACCAGCCGGCCCCCTATGTAGCAGATGCCAACTTTAGCAATTACTACATTGCACAGGTCCAGCCAGTGTTCACATGCCAGCAACAGACATACTCCACTTGGCTACCCTGCAATTAAGAATCATTTAAAAATGTCCTGTGGGGAAGCCATTTCAGACAAGATAGGAAAAAAAAGAGAAAGAGAGAGAGAAAAGAAAAATAAAAAGAAAAAGGTTGAGTGATCCAGCCCTTATTAGGGATATGTTTTGTGCAATGATGACCTGCTCCTGGTTTTAAACTTGGCAAAGCTTTGTGGATCTTTTCATAGGTATGGGGGCACGATCTCAAAATAACCCACCCACCACTACCAACCCTCCCGCCTGATTCTCCTACCCAATTGGATTCTTTCCTGAAACAAAAGAGACCTGTCATTAAAAGCAACCAGGTTCTCCTAAAATAACTAGAGACAGAGGAAAAAAAAAGCTTGATGACAATATGGGTTTGCAGTACCTGCTCCCATAGCTTTGCCATAGGAAAAAAAGACAAGTGGATAGTTTCTTATAAGATGGAATTCATGAAAGGGAATATACAGAGATTAAAAAAAGGTCTCCCTCCAACTTAATTATCAATTCAGGAGTTCAGATAGTAACAATGGTACAGAAAGAAGGGGTACACCAACATTGGGATTGCTGAGGCTTGTAGTGAATACTATCTGTGGAACTCTCCCATTGCGCTAATAGAAATGGCTTGCTCCAAGTGAACAGTAGTAGGTTGGTGCAGTTCTCATAACAAACAGCAGAACTTATGATGACACAATCCATTATTTCCAGCTGCGTGCATAGCTCACATTTTTTAAAATGTGAAAATGCAAGCAAAAACAGCTGTAGCAAAGAAAGTATGCTCAAGGACCAAAGATTTACCAGATAAAAATACCCAAGTAGAAGAGAGATAGTAGAATATATAAAGAGTTACTATATTTGTTACACACCAATATACATCAAAGTGCCTGTTGCCTTCTGAAAATTTGAAGTGGAAAAATTTTATGGTTTAATGACTTATTTTATCAGGGACTCAAGAAGAAAATAAAACAACACATAAGCTTGTGAATGGTGGAGGAGATGCCCTATTTTTTTCTTGACAAATACTTGTATAAAGTTAACATTGTTGGTGTGATGTTATCCTAGGTACATGTGTATGTGTGTGTATATTATGTGTATATATATACATATTTGTGATATGTGTATATACACACAGTTCATTGACTATGGTCTAGAATAATGTAGCAAATAGGAAATGTTTAAATACTGTGTGCTTTTATGTTTTCAACAGGATGACCTGAGACGTGGGCATATTGCAGTGATGAATTAAATCCCACATCTAAAAAACTTAAAGTGAATGAAGGAGGAAAACAATTAATATATTTGATAGATTGAGCAGAGATTATACCTTTTTAGTGAGTGTTTTTGTTTTTGTTTTCTTTTTATTTTGTGAGCCATAGAATTCCACAAATGGGAGAATATTTGTTTGGCAGAGCACTCTTTTTTTTATACTGAACTGCCATTTTGACAGTTTGAACCCTTTTAGTTTTTGTAATACTTGCAATACCTCCATGATGTATAATCCAGTGGATCATGGATCAATGATAGTCTGTTTAAATCCCTGACTGCTCAAAAGAATTTCTGGTGATCTGAACACTACTTATTAATATTTAAATGAATTTTTAAATGAGTGCATTATGCATTCCAGGACCACTAGAGTTTAGTAAATGTGAAATGACCCTTTTTAAAGAGTATTTGCACAATTGCTTAAAATTTATATATGAGATATATATTATATATAAAATTTTATAAATTCATGCCAACATGAAACATCTTCGATCTGGTTGTCACACTGCATTTAAATATTTAGTACTGTACTTCAAATTCACTCACTTTGCATCGAATCAGTTCCAACTTTATTTTCTGTCTCAAGAGACCAGTTACACCTTTGTGAAATGAACTGGCGTTACTATTTCAGTTCAGTGACAGCTAATCTTGAACCCATCCCTTCTCCCAGCCTTTAATTTCTTTGGACACTGGTCTCTGAAAATGCATTTGTTGAAAACAAAAGTTAACATCCGAAAACCTTCCCTCTTGTCTTGTGAGGCAGCCACATCATCCCTTACCAACCCTAGTGGATGACTGCTTACTATGTGCAGCCCTCTGAAGAATCAACTGATTGTTGTCATCCATTAGAGAAGGATTGGGGAAGAAAATAGCATCATCCTATTGGCAGTGTAATCTGTTTGTTATCTGGGCATCCCTCAGATGCTCATTGTTAGTTTAATCCATCCAACTACCTTTCTTGCGCATCTTTCTTTGAAGCCTTAACCGGAACTTGATGGGTTTGCTGGAGTAGCCTCCCTGTGAACTCTGTCCCAGCTGTAACAGCTACTGCACTGCCACTCACTGTTTTGTAGGGAACTTTTTCTTCTCCCATGCTGGCTCCGACTCGCTCACTCCAGCCCTGGGTTTTGAGAAATTCATTGCTAATTCCCAGGAAATGTTCCATTTGCAGATTAAGCCTGATACTAAATGGTCAGAAACCCAGAGCTCCATCCTCCTTACCTGTTTGGACATTCCCTAAGATTAAAGCTAAGGGAACACTCGGGAATGGAGGAGGAGCGTCTGGGCATCTGCCTTGTTCCTTCTTATCCTAACTCTTGATGGATGAGTCGTTCACTATTTCACAAAGAATCTGGAGGTCTCCGGCTCTGCCAGAGCAACGATCCGCTGTTATTTTATGGCACAGATTCTTGTATGGAGGGGCCTTCTTTGAAAAATACACTTTTCATTTGTTTTCTGATATTTATGTTCTTTTCTTGCTTACTCCAGGGCTGGTAGTATAGTTGGAAATGCCAGCACCTGGCTTTCAGTTAGAACAGGCTGTACTCAAGACAACCTTCGGCATTTACTTTGATTGATATAATTTATTTCCCTTTTGTATGTACTATAGTCTTGTGCATATGTAGTTGAACAAACGGTGGAATATATGTCTATCTTTGTGGATGTGTGGCCTAAACATTTGAATGTCTGGTGAGAGAGAGCCATGTGTCATAAGTCAGAAGAAAGGACAGCTCTCAACTCCTGATTAGTGTCTGTGATTTGCTTACCTTTGTGTTTATCTGGTCGAGTGCGCTGTTACTTTAAAGCAGGAAGAAGTTTTTTTTTTTTTTTTTTCCTCTGCTGGAGGTTCTTCTCACCTGTCCAGCCTGGCACATCAGGGAACACTTCACCCATGACAGTGCCCTTTTAACAAGTTGACTTTGTTTGCAGTAAAGTCTCATTGCCTCAAGATGTCTTACATCAAGATGGACTTTTCCTTTCCAGAAACGGGATCAAATATTTGCTCACTCTTGGTATTGGGTGGACTGTTTTAATGAGGCTCCAGCATTGCAAGGATGGAAGGTCTGTAAGCCAAGCCAAGGAGGAAACGCCAAGAAGAGTGAACATACTGTTCGTTTTTGCCACCCCTTTCTGTTTGCTTATTGTAGGTTGCCTTACTGCGTGTAAAGTTGTTTTCAGTGCAATGCTTGCCAAATAAATATTGTGAACTATTTTGTAAATGAAATGTATTATGTTAAAAGCTGTCAGCAGTTCAGAAATAAGCTTTTTTGTTGTTTGAAGACAACATGTGTTAGATGACGCCAAAAGCCAAAAAAAGTAATTTCATATATAGTACCTGTTTGAATATAATCTTTCTTTATGATCTCTCATAGCATAGCCTTTTTAGTGCTAAGAAAGAATCTCTATGTAATATTTTGTCATAATAATGGCTTGCTAACAAAGTACATGGTCAAAGTACAGAGTTGGAAGATGGCAAGTAACTTGGTGAGAATGGCTGCAAATCCTTGCAGAATAGAGGAGTCTCTGCCCGCTGGCTGTCTCTTCGACCTCTCTACAACCATCACCTGCTCTGAGACGTCCTGTTTGCAGCAAGCTGCTTCTGGGGTCACTCTTTTGGAATACTTTCACTTTAGACTGTGTCACAGGCAGAAAAGGAGTTGATGGAGAATGGACTCTTTAAAAACTGACATGTTTGAATCAACGCTAGAGGGAACAGATTGTGAATTTTGTTTACAGCATCCAATATTTGGATTTTTTTTTTTGTAAATAAAAAGAAGTTATTTTTTTCTATTGATTTGTGTGTTGTCTTCCGTGTCTGTGCTGTCTAAAGACCATATCCTCCGAGTCCAGCTGTGTCCATGAGAAAAGATGGGGCAGTGTTTGGAGAAGACCCACCTTTATCAACTTCTGATTGGAGTACAAGTCACTAAAATGCCCAGCTTACAGCCAGCCCAACTCTTGACTGGCTCGGTCAGCTCCATTAGAATCTAGATAATGAGTACTGACATTTTGAATCTGGTTATGAGCTTAGCCGTGTTAAGTGCCGCAGGCAGAGCTGTCTTCCAGGATCAGTAGAGGCTCCTGATTCTGGACTGTAGGGCTGCTGTAGCCCTGAGGGGGCTTTGGTTCTCGGGAGTAGCCCAAGTGCTGTGATGAGGTCATCACCGGTTTTATGTGTGTCATCTAAGGCTCTATAGTGTTACTCAGAGTGTTCACCTTGGGAGGAAGGGAGGACCTTTTGAAAGTCACTAATTGGAAGGAAGAGTGATCATAGGATCTAATTTGTGCTTTATTTGTGTGCATGTACCGAGTGCAAAGACATTGCTCTTTGACAAGCATTTCATGTAATCTCACCTGTTCAGATTGCCAGGGAGCAGCCATTTATTTTTTCTATGTGTTTCTTTGGAGACTTTCTCACTACTAGTAGTATGAGAGTTTGGTAAGCCTCAGCTAATATAGGACATCCTTGTGGTTTATAAAACCATTGAAAGTTCTGATGTTGGACAGAATGCATGCTTGACACTGTATCTAAGAAAGAGCCATTCCTGGTATTCAAAGCCAGTTTCCCTCACATACACATTATAAAAATACTAGGTGGTTATTGGGTTTGGTAGTGGTATTTGTGTGTCATTCTCTTCTTCCTTTGTTGCAACCTCTTCATTTTTTTTTACAACCATCCCTTGCATGTCTGTGGTCATCACAAGACTCCTTTTTAAGCAAGGGTTGAATAAGGACAGTATATATTAAGCTCCTACTTAAAGGGTAGCCTTAGGTATACCCTACTATTTCTAGTTGAACTACCAGACTGCACCTAGCTAAGCCTGGAGAGAAGTAACGCACTCTTCTTTTCTTTGGGAATAATCTTAACTTGCATGCAATAGTTTCTTTGAGAAGAAAAAAGACAAAAAATTAATACCCAGAAAGCAAAAACAAGGAAATCAAAATCATAGTTTTAGAATATTAAGTAGAATATAACTGTTAAAATCATTAAATACCTCAGAAATTAAGCCGTAATTTCCTTCTTAGAACTAAGTTTAAAATAAAAATATGAATGTCCTGCAGTCTAATAGCAAATACAGTCAAGTGGGAGAGGGGGAGAAAAATGATTTAAATTGACAATGGCTTTCACCCAGCAACACCCAGGTCTTGATTTCTAGTGCTGTGCTCCCAAAAAAGGAACCAGGTCTCCTTTGACAAATGGCTGGATCAAGGGCTGGGACAGGGAATACTTCGGAGGAATCTGGAACATCTTGTTTCAGAAAGATAAGATGTGCTAAAAAAGGAAAAACAGCAACAACAAAAAACAGGGATGAAGGGCATGTCAAAAGGACACAGGGGCCATCTGAGAGAACTCCAATGGCCATAACTAGAACAATTTGAGCAAAAAAAAAAAAAATAGTAGTATTTGATTCTAACCTAAAATATAAAATGTCTGTGAGTCCACCACATGGATAGAAATAGATGGTTACATAAATAAATGGAAGCAAAAAAAATAAATTTCCCATGCAGAATTCCAAATAATCCGTGTAGATACTGCTTACTCCAGGAGGTAGAGCTTAACTCCTAGCCTGTTAAGCATGAGCTGGGTGTGATGACTTATTTCTAAAGTGCATTGTATGGAAAAAAGTGAATAAAGAATACTTTTACCACTGGAGAGACCGGACAGACCTTCTAAGCCGGGTGATCATGGTCCCCATCATTAGTGATAAATCATGACGATAACAAACACCTTTGGTTATGAGATGGTGAAAATGGTACTTTACCTCCACAATCTTCCTCTCCAAAGCTGTAATGTCTAATTGTGAGAAGAGAAAAAGACAAATTTGAATTGAGGAGTATACAATAAAGTATCAGACTAGTATTCCTTAAATCATCAAAACATAGAAAAATCTGAAAACGGCTACAGGGAAGAGGAGCCTAAGGAGACATGACAACTGATTGTCCTCCAGTGTCTTGGATGGGATCTGGGAAAGAAAATGACGTGAGGTAAAATCTCAGGGAATCTGAATAAAGTGCCGTGTTATTGAAATAATATTTCCATCTCAGTTCATTAGTTAATGACAAATGTCCCATGCTACTGTAGGACATTACTGGTGGGGAAAGTGGATTTAGGGTATATGGAAATTCTCTGTACTCTCTTCACAATTTTTCTTTAAATATAAAACTATTCTCAAATAAAGTTTTTACTGAAAAATGAAGACTGATCCTTCTTTGCTATTTCTAGGGAAGTGAATCTATTTGTAGAAACAGTAATGCATAGTGAGTTTAATTTTTTAATGTCTACCATACTTAAGTGTTGGAGAAGGCAATGGCATCCCACTCCAGTACTCTTGCCTGGAAAATCCCGTGGACGGAGGAGCCTGGTAGGCTGCAGTCCATGGGGTCGCTAAGTGGGACACGACTGAGCGACTTCACTTTCACTTTTCGCTTTCATGCCTTGGAGAAGGAAATGGCAACCCACTCCAGGGTTCTTGCCTGGAGAATCCTAGGGATAGGGGAGCTTGATGGGTTTCTGTCTATGGGGTCTCACAGAGTCGGATATGACTGAAGTGACTTAGCAGCAGCATACTTAAGTGTTAGGAGAGCATATGAAGGAATGGAAATAAAATGTGTTTTATTCACACACATCATAAAAATTGTATCTACAAGTTTTGAAGAAAAGGAAGTGGATTGAAGAGAGTTGAGTTATAGGCAAGTCTTTTTCTGTAGAACAGCAGGAAGAATTTATATTACCTTAGAGCGTTAAGGCAAGGGAACACTAACTGTAACTACAAACCATTATGTAGATATTTTTAAATATGGAGACTAAAATGAGCAGGGAATGAAAATTTCACCACCCTAATATACAGAAAACCCGGGGAAGTTGTTTAGAAACTCTTTGCAAGGGAGTAAATGATTTTTTCTAAATGCTAGGGGATGCTAATAGTTGGTGGAGTGTTGAAATGAATTATTATTTAATATAAATAACCACTTTCACCATTTACCTGCTTACCTAAGCTCTTTCAGCAGATCAGGTTTTCTTAAAGTGAAGGGACAGCTGTTCTTGTATTTACTTTCTTAGCTCAATCACTGGCATTAAAAATCGTTGAAAAATGCTGTTTTCAAAAATAGATGCCCTTAGTAATTTTTAAAAGCAGCCATTCCAGCGTTGCAGTTTATGAAGTTAGGACGAGGCCTGTGCTTTCTGCCGAGGGACATGGAGCGCCCCAACGGCAGGAATTTATGAGTGTGGGGCTAAGTTATTTCTAACCTCCATAATGGAAAGTTCCCTTCAGAATCCCCTTCAGAAACTATTGATTTTCCAGCACAGTGTGTACTTATCAGTAATGCCAAGATTTTGTGGCATCATCTGGCCATGTCATTAGAAAACGGCTGAAACCCTATTCTTTCTATTTTTTCTTCTTCTAGCAAAATTCAACGTAAGGAGCTACACTAGGCACTATGGATATCGCCATCCTATGCACTAATTCTGAATTGCATAAGGTCTGGAGTATCTTCCTATAGACCTCTTCAAATAAGGTAAAGACGATCATGCTTCATATGTTCTTGATTTTAATAGGGAATGTAAAGAAGTATTAAAATATCTGCATTTTGGAGTCTGATTGTCAGAGAAGAGAAACAAATTCAGTCAAGTTCAAGGCCTAATGTCTGAATTAGAGTTGCCAGATTTTGTAAATAAAAATACACAATGCCCAGTTAAATTTGAAATTCAGAGATGCCATGATTGTTTTAAAAGGGTAAGTTTGTCCCATGCAATATTTTGGACATACTTATACTAAAAATTATCTGTATTTATCTGAGATGCAAATTGAATTGGGAGTCCTGCATTTTAACAGGCAAGCCTAAAACCTAGGTTGGCTGAAAACGTTTCCTAGTATACAGCTAGAGTCCAGAACACTTTATAACTTGTTAATATCTAACTTCAGGTACCATGAAATGCTGTATTCACAGAGAGCAGCCCTGTGGCAGCAAACCCTTTGAAACATGGTTCATTCATTAAATATTTGCTGAATGCTTTTTACGTGTTCAGCCTTGTGTTAGACTCTGAGACCCAAAAGAAGGGGAAGGCCTGGTCCATTGACCTTTAGAAGCTTGGTTCCACTTACAAGCAGAACTTAGTTGCTGAAATTTAATTTTTCAGCTACCCTGGGGTTAATTACTCATGAGGCTTAGCTCTGCATGGGGTACTATAAAGAGCCCTGTAGACTAATGGGGAATCTGGATGAGGGTAATAGCCCTTGAAATGTGCCTTCCTGGGAGCTTTCAGGAGCAGATCTCCCCACAGGTAGCCCCCTGTGTGGATAGGCACTGGCCATTTGCTCGTTTGGCAGGAAGGATAAAGATAGATATTTTGCAGTTTCTGCTGAGGGAAGCAAAAATCCCCCCCCACCCCGCCGAGCTGCTGGACGTTTGCATTCTCTTTTTCAAAACCACTGCAAAAATCTTTAGGGCTTAACTAGAATGCACCTTGAAATTTTATTGCCCTATAATTCTGTTTGCTGCAGCACATTAAAATTCCCTTGAATGTTTCTTATGTAACCACTTCTGGTTAACTGTCATCTTGAAGTTATTACAACTTAGTCTTTGCTGCTTTTTTTTTTTCCCGTTTTTCCCAGAGCTGTGAAAGTTCTTTTCTCAGAGGCTTCAAATGCACCAGGCACCCCAGACCTTACCCGGTCCCAGTTTGTGTGGAGCTGGGTGTGTTGTCAGTCTGGGTATTTGTTTTGTCAGGGTAGAGATCTTATTTAAGGAGCATTTTTTAAACTGTCATTGGTGACTTATGTTCTCCTCCGGCCTGCACTGAGTAGGACAAATCCACAGCTTTCACCATCATCCAAACAGTTAATAAATACTTTCTTATCCCCTTGGCTTGATACTCTGTGAAGAATTACAAGGATTATTTGAAGCTGGCTCCTTCTCACTTGTGGTCTTAATTGAAAAGTGAAACAGGGATATGCACAAACAAATAAAACACGAAACTGCAGTGAAATTAAGAAATTTGCCAGAATAATGAGTGGCCAAGCTCGTTCCCTCTTTAGAGCATCTGCTGTTTGTTCCAGCTCCACAGAAAGTTCTTTCTCCAGATTTTTGTATCTCTTGTGCCCTCACTTTATTATTATTATCATTATTACCATCATCAGTTATTGTTATTGAAATATTACTTTCTCAGAGAGATTCTCCTATTTAGAGTTTCCCTCCAGCATTTTTACCAAGTTACTCTAAGCCTTTATCCTAATTTTAGATGCATATTATCAGTGTATCTGTCCCTACCTGAAATTATATTATAAATGGATTTATTTCTTAATTTATGACTTATTTATCACCATAGAATTAAGTTCCATAAAGGCACTAACTTTATGTACTTTGCCACCATGTTCTTAAAGTCCAAAAGAACAGCTGCTATGTAGGAAGTGCTTGCTATATTTTGGTGGGTGAATGAATGAATGAATCCCATTTGGCTCAGGATGAGAGGTGTGGCAGAATATCTATTTGGGAGGGTGTTAAAAAAGATATAAGAAGAGTGAAGAGTAACGGAATCCTTTTAAAATAATAATGGGATCTCAGAGAATGTGTCTGATCATGGAAAGGGCCCAGAAGAGACCCAGGTGGAGAAATTCCAGTCTTGAGGCAAGAATGGAGCCCCAGACAATAGAAGAGAGATGAACTCTTCTCTCTTAGAAGAAGAGAAGTGGTGTTTGGGGCAGGAGTCTTCATGCCTCTTCTTGGTTCCTGAGCTCGAGCAGCTGAGAATAGTGGGCCAGTTTGTACAGGTAGCCTTTGTGTGGCCTGGTGCTCAGAACAAGGGTGATGGATAGTTCATCTTCTAGTGCCCACAGGTGTGTTCTATCTGTTCCAAACCAGACCTCACCTGGCAGCCTGTTAAACTGAGGACTTCAGTTGCCCTGCGCAGTGACTAGAGTCTCTTATTCATCACCTGTTCCATCTCTTAGAACCAAGGAATCCCTGAGAGAAGTTTTCTGGCAGAGTACAGAGACTGAGGTGTGTCTCCTATTTTAAGTTAAGGGTAGGGGCTGTTCGGGAGGAATTTACTTTGCTATTTGAAGGCAGATATATAAAGGACAGTTTGTTCATCAGCCCTTTCAGCTGATGAGACGGTTGGCGTTTCCACGGGCATCCTATCTGGTCAAACCTCATGGAACAAACAGTCCTGTCCTGGGCATTATACCTGCCGTGACTATTTGCTGTTGATGTTTCATGAGTGTCCCAGTTGCAGAATGCTGTAGTGCCTGTTCTGGTGTTGCGTGTGTGTGTGTGGTCAGTTGCTCAGTCATGTCTGAATCTTTGTGACTCTGTGGATTGTAGCCCTCCCGGCTCCTCTGTCCATGGGATTCCCCAGGCAAAAATACTGGAGTGGGTTGCCATTTCCTCCTCCAGGGGATCTTCCTGACCCAAGGATCAAAGTTTTGTCTCTTGTGTCTTCTGCATTGCAGGCGGGTTCTTTACTGCTGAGACACCAGGGATTCCCATGCTGTGGTGCTGGCTAATGGTCACAATTAGATGCTGTTTAGATGCTGTTCTATAAGTGCCAAAGAAATTGAATCCCCGACTTCAAGAAATCATTCAAAAATTAGTTTCAGACTTTCATTATTGCCACTTGTATTTATGCAAACTAACTTGAACTTTCTGGATATTGTCCTAAGTCCCAAACCACTTAAGCCATGGTGATTCTCATCAGAAGGGATGTCAGGACGGAAACTGGTTGAGATAAGCGAAACAAGCATGATACTTTTCATAAATAGTACTGAGCATTTCGGGCTTCTCCAGTGGCTCAGCAGTAAAGAATCTGCCTGCAATGTAGGAGATGCAGGTTTGATCCTGGAGTCAGAAAGAGCCCCTGGAGGAGGGCATGGCAACCCACACCAGTATTCTTGCCTGGAGAATATTATGGGCAGAGAAGCCTGGCAGGCTACAGTCCCTACGGTCGCAAAGAGTCGGGCTCAACTGAAGTGATTGAGCATGTGCGCACACACTGAGCATTTCATGTACAGCTCCATTGTAAAGCAGGTATGTGTGGGGCTTCTGAATCAACTCAAGGTACTGAGAGTCAGCAGGGGAGATAAAGGATGGGTATGTAAAGAGAGAGTTTTTCCTTATTTCCATGAGAGGACAGTAGTTGACAGTATGTGCTTACCAGAATTCTTACTCCGCAGGAAGTCTTTCTTCCCTGGGCCTGTATCATGTGGTCTTTCCAGGCCACCTGGAGGGAGGACCTGATGTTTGCTGAGTTCTTCCTCTGGGTCAGGATGCTTAGCACTTGATGTATACTGTTCATCATCTTGTTAACAGCTAGTAGCGCCATTCTTTCCCCCACTTTACTGAGCAGGAAATGGAATTTAGGAGGGATAGAGTTCTAGCTCTCCAGCTGCTACTGCTGCTGCTGCTGCTGCTAAGTCACTTCATTCGTGTCCAACTCTGTATGACCCCATAGGTGGCAGCCCACCAGGCTCCCCCGTCCCTGGGATTCTCCAGGCAAGAACATTGGAGTGGGTTGCCATTTCCTTCTCCAATGCATGAAAGTGAAAAGTGAAAGTGAAGTCGCTCAGTCATGTCCGACTCTTAGCGACCCCATGGACTGTAGCCCACCAGGCTCCTCCGTCCATGGGATTCTCCAGGCAAGAGTACTGGAGTAGGGTGCCATCGCCTTCTCCAGCTCTCCAGCTCTCCAGATGGATGCGGGTTAAAAAAAAAAAAAAAGGGAGGATTCCAGGGTGAGTCTTGAACTTCACCGTTCTTTGCTATGTCCTAACCTCTCCACCCCCTCCCACACCTCACCCCTGGCTGTGGATGGTTAGTGCTGCTTTCTCTCCATCCTCTGAACTTAAGAGCAGAAGAGAGGCTACACAGCTCAGCCCAAAGGAGGTAGTGTGAACCCTAAGAAAAAGAGTGGTTCTATGATTCAAGTCCCCAAGGCAGGCTTTACAGACAGTGTATGATATCAGTAGTGTGCATTTGATTTGATAAAATAATTATATTTTACATTTAATCACCAAAGTAATCCTGAGGATTCGATTAAAAGGATATTATGATCATCTCACTTTTAAGGTTAAAAAAAAAAATGAGACTTAAGGAGACAGAGCTTGTGATAAGACATAAAGGCCTTTAGAATTTGTTCAGTGTTCAGAGGGAGATTCTATTTCTGTCTGAGACACACAAGGCAAATTGGTATCCAGGTCCTTCTACATCCCCTCTATCAACCATCTATCCAGATGGCAGGTGCATCATAGCAATACAGCAGGTAAAAGGTCCAGGAAGAGTATCTGAGCTTTTCTTACATGATGAGATCACATAAATTGCCTATTGTGAGTGGATTACCTGACAAAAATTAAGCTTAATTTAAATTTTTAGTGGGCACTCAGAATTCAGTAAGCAACTTCAATGCTGTCAAAGCTGTTTTCTGTATGTCCTATTACAGAGAATGAGGCACTTAATCTTTAAAAAGTGATCAATTAGTCTGACTTACGTCACATCTTACTGACAATGCCTGCTACCAGCTGGCTGCTTCTGAATCTGTTTTTCTTCTTCTTCTTATTTGGGAGAAAATGTTTGAAAGGAAAGGTAAAGAAAGTCTGAATACATTTCTATAACTCTTGAAATGTTCATTAGTCTTCTTGTGCTGAAGGCTGATCACACCTGTTTACTTCTGCCGCCTGAAAGGTTCCTTAGCTTTTTTCTCCTAGCCTGCAATGTCTGCTTAATGATGTCACAAACCTTTCTCAATACACAATGTCAACAAGATTCTTTGTCTCTTGGTAGATAGTTGAGGGTGATTGGGAGTGGAGGGCAAGGCCAGGGCTGAGGGCCTGGATTCTAGTCCTGTACCAGCACCAGTTGAAGTGTTTCTAAGATGGTGCTTAAGGAAACCCATTCATGTGATTTTCATTTAGTCAGCCTTGAGTGATGCAAGAGCATCTGCAATTTTTTTAAAATGGTATTTATTTAGTTTTGGCTGTGCTGGGTCTTGTTTGCGGCGAGCAGGCTTTTTTCTCGAGTTGCAGCGAGCAGGGGGTTACTCTCTAGTTGCCGTGCACAGGCTTCTCACTGCGGTGCCTTCTCTGGTTGCAGAGCACAGGCTCTAGGCTGTGCAGGCGTCAGCAGTAGCACAGGCTACACTAAAGTGCAGGTTCAGTAGGCCCTCTGTCTCCACTTCGGTCAGCCTTTTCCGAGATTTTGTAAGTACCCTCTTTCTGCATTTAAACTTTTGGTGAGCCATCTAGAGCAGTTTCTCTTTCCTGTAATGCAACCAGAAACACTCATTGCAAAGTAGGCTTTGTGGGAGCCTGATGCATGGAGCCTCATGCTCTGATCTTAGTATCCATCCATCATTAGCCTGGGAGTGGGAAGGGCCAGCCCTGCCCCAAGGCTGCAGGGCTGCAAGGGCACAAAATACAGTGCCAAACTTTCAAGCTTGAAATCTGGTCCCACCGCTTACAACTTTTTTAACTTTAAACAAGGTAACCCTTTTGGATTTTTGTTTCCTTACTGTAAAAAGAGACTGTGTGCTGTGTGCTAAGTCGCTTCGGTCCTGTCCGACTCTTTGTGACCCTATGGACTGTAGCCTGCCAGCCTCCTCTGTCCATGGGATTCTCTAGGCAAGAATACTGGAGTGGGTTGCCATGTTCTCTTCCAGGGGATCTTCCTGACCCAGGCACTGAACCTGCATCTCTTACATCTTCTGCTTTGGTGGTCGGGTTCTTTACCACTAGCGCCACCTGAGCAACCCAAAAAATGGACTGGTAGATGGCTCAGACTGTAAAGAATCTGCCTGCAGTGTGGGAGACCTGGGTTTGATCTCTGGGTTGGGAAGATCCCCTGGAAACCCACACCAGTATTCTTGCCTGGAGAATCCCCATGGACAGAGGAGCCTGGCAGGTTACAGTCCATGGGCTCGCAGAGTCAGACATGACTGAATGACTAAGCACAGCACCATAAGTAATTCTAAGTGACTTAGGTCATTGCTATACAGATATAATTAGGTGGGTATAGCATTGCTTTTAACAGCTGTGCTTATGCTTAGTCTCTCAGTCATGTCTGACTCTTTGCGACCCCATGGACTGTAGCTCACCAGGCTCCTCTGTCCATGGGGATTCTCTAGGCAAGAATACTGGAGTGGGTTACCATACCCAGTATGTTTTAAATCTGAAGGTTTTAAGCACTGGAGCTTCCCAGGTAGCTCAAGTGGTCAAGAATTTGCCTGCCCATGCAGGAGCGGCAGGAGAGACAGGATTGATCCCTGGGTCAGGAAGATCCCCTGGAGGAGGAAATGGCAACTCACTCCAATATTCTTGCCTGGAGAATCCCATGGACAGAGGAGCCTGGTGGGCTACAGTCCACGGGGTTGCAACAGAGTCAGGCACAGCTGAAGCGACTGGGCAGGCACATGCTTCAAGTAACATGTGTTGTACCTCGTCACCAAGACTAGACTGAACCTGCCCAAAGGGTTCCAGACACTGGGAGCTGTTTGCTCACCACTGCACCCCCTCTTGCTAACAGAGCTTGATGAGTGTTTATGAAATGGATAAATAGATACCAGGCAGCTTATATGCAGACTATGAGTTGCAGGTGAGGAAGTAAGAATAGACCAATGTTTGGTTTCACTCATGAGTGGCCAACACTCTGCTCTCTGGGGTGGGTGGAAAGTGTTTAAGAGACTCATTGATTAACTCCTGCCCCCTTTTGGTTGGTGACCTAATCAAGTGTTTGGGAGTTGTCAGTGCATTTTCTCCAGTAGATGTTTGAAGCACTCAATATATACTTTTCTTACCAAATCTTATTGATGCCATGAAGATCTGGTTGTTAGGAACCTGTGGCAGATGTATGAATATTATCTGGTTTTCTCACTTGTCTGTCTTGTAAAGGGAGGGTCACAGTTACCCATGTATTAGGGTCTCCCCTGGACTTTGTTATAAGTACCTACTTTTCTTGTATGTCCCTATTTCTAACCAGCTCTGTGGGTGATTCTGAGGCACAAAGAAGTGTGAGAACCACTGGCCTGGTGGCTGTACACATTTTGCCTCCTAAGAAAATGTTTTTGCATGACCATCTTGCATGTTACACTTGTGTAACAAACAACATATTATATATATTTTTAATTTGCATTACATGAGAGCATTTAATTTGCATTACACAAGAACATTAAATGAGCATTAAATGTGCATTAATTTGCATTATACGAGAGCGTTAAAGGAGTATAAATGTGCTGTATGACTCCCAGTTTACAAAAGAGGAAAATGATGAAGTCCATCTTCTTTCTCTAAAATACACTGGTATTTCTGTTGTGCATCTTGTGCATGTAGTTTTGGTACAGCCTTTGTCATTAATTAGTTTTGTTATTTGCTTCTCTACACATCAGCTGCTCCACTTACAAATAACTTGAAGGTGGTCTGGAGTGAAGCAGTGGGGAAAGGGGAGCCTGAGATTAGATGGGGAATGGGCTAGTTTTTTAATTGTTCTTGACTGAAAGAATACCACTGACAGGCAGGACACAGCTTTTTGACTCATTTCTCAAGTTAAAAAAATGCAAATTCTTCCTTTTTCTATGACAACAAGAACAACAAAAACCTATGTCAACCGATGGTTGACATTTATCGAGCGCTCATTTCAGGGCAGCTGTGGTGCTGAGAGCTTTACATTCTTTGTTGACTCCTCATAACAACCTCATGAGTCAGACATCATCATTGGTGCTGTTTGCAGAATTTGAAACTGATGCTTAAAGAAGCTCAGTAGTTGCCTAAAGATACAGTCTAAGTGGGAGAGCAGTGGGCTCTCTCCAGAGGATTTAACCACCAAGGTGGTTTGTAAGGCCCTGATCCTTGACCAAAGCAGGATGCCTCCAGGAGGCGTCACTGAGTACAAGCAACTGGGTGAATCTCATTATGGGGCTTCCTGGGACCTATGTAGGGCTTCCCTGGTGGCTCAGATGGTCAGGAGTCTACTCGCACTTCAGGAGATCCAGGTTCAGTCACTGGGTTGAAAAGATCCCCTGGAGAAGGAAATGGCAACCCACTCCAGTACTCTTGCCTAGAAAATCCCGTGGACGGAGGAGCCTGGAAGGCTACAGTCCATGGGGTGGCAAAGAGTTGGACACGACTAAGCGACTTCAGTTTCTTTGGGGCCTATGTGAATTTATTAAGAAGAGAAAGGCTTCATGAATTGCTGTATTTTAACTGATATTTTAGGCAAATTTCTTGCATAGCTGAGACCAGAATTGAGAGAATTTTACCTAAAATTTCCAAAGCTTCCTTCTATTCCAAAAGTCCCCATAGTTTCCTAAATGAAAGGAAAAAAAAAAAAAAAAAGGTTAAGTAAATAACATACTTCCTCAAACTTTAGCCTTTTTAATCTGTTCCTGACTAGTAGGCTGTCTAATCACCCGGAACTTTAGAGCTATTATCTAAACAATCCACATTCTGACTCCAGTAGTTTTCAAAGTTGGGAGAGTATGATAACCTTTTGATTCAGGAAGGAAATCTTAGAATTTCTATTTTTAACTGATCCTTCAGAAAGTTTATTTTCACACATAAGACATAATGTAGTCATATGTATGTTAAATCAATGACTAAATAAACAAATGTTTATTATGTGTATTCAAAAATGTTGGAGACAACCAATTTAGTCATTATTCTTTTCTATTTTTTTAATTTTTTATTTTATATTGGAGTATCAGGTGTGACTGAGCAACTAATGCACACATACATAGTTGATTTACAATATTGTGTTAGTTTCAGGTATACAGCAAAGTGATCCCATTATACATATAATATATATCTATTCTTTTTCAGATTCTTTTCCCATTGATTATTATAGACTATTGAATAGAATTCCCTGTGCTATACAGTAGGTCCTTGTTGATTATCTATTTTATATATAGTAGGGTCTGTATGTCGATTCGAAACTCCTAATTTATCCCCTACCCCCACCACCTTTCCTCTGCATGAAGCTGGTTTTCTCTGTGGATAGAAGTACAGTCTGTGTTCCACTTATCTATTGCTAGCTAACAAACTACCCCCCAAACTGGTAGTTTAAAATGATATTAATATTTACATTTCTCACAAAGCTGATGTTTGGGCAGGGCTCAGTGGTACCGGCTTGTGTCTGCTCCATCAGGATGGCTTGCAAGCTGGGCTGGAGGCTGTGCACTTACAGGCCTGGCCACTGATACTGCCTGGGGTCTGAGAAGACTCAAACACTTGCAGACAAAAACAACTGGGGCTTCTTGGTTCCTCTCTGTTTTCCTCATTGGTCTCTCCATGTGACCTCTCCAGTGTGGCAACTTCAGCTTATCTGGACTTTTGACAGAGCCACTCATGGTGCCCACAGGGCGTGTCCCAAGGGAGAGAGCCGGGAGGGAGCCCAGTGACCTTTTCTAACCTAGCCTCTAAAGTCCTGAAGTCATCCAGGGTCACTTCTGCCACACTTTACTTTTTAGGAGTAACTTTTGGGAATCAGACTTCATTTTTTGATGGGCGGAGTGTCAAAAGCTTTATAAACTTCTACACTTTCCTTAACTTGATGGGGATGGTGAAAGACCAGTAAGGTGAATGGATATCATCTAATGAAATATGGACATTAAGCTGCAGCCTGTATGTGAACCAGAGGGGCTGAGTTGAGTGGATTCCAGACTGAGTGGATTCAACCCACCTGTCCCGGTTGCCTTCCTGCATCTCTACCTCAGCGCCCGCATAGGCCCTGGGAAACTCCACCAGGCTTCTAGCCTGGTCCAGAAGTATTTGAAAAGGCATTTGGAGGTGGGGATAGAAAAAATATCAAGAACAGACTAGATGACACCCCATGAAGGGGAAAGAAGACGGGATTCCATTTTTCTATTCAGGTAGGTCTGAGAGAAGGGGTTGAGGGTCCTCCCGCCAAACTATCATGCATGTCAAAATGTCATCACTGATCTGTGTGTTGTTAAAAAAAAATGCATATTCCTTCCTTCAAAAGGTCATGTCAGTCATAGGTATGTATGCCTATAAAAAATATGTATGTATGTGTGCCTGCTCAGTTGTGTCCAGCTCTTTGCCACCCCATGGACTCCTCTGTCCACCCACCAGGATCCTCTGTCCATGGGATTTCCCAGACTGGAATACTGGAGTGGGTTGCCATTTCCTCTTTCAGGGATGCAGTCTTTATTTCCTGTGTCTCTTGTTTTGGCAGGCAGATTCTTTACTACTGAAGCACCTGGGAAGCCAAAAAATTTGTATACTTTCTATCAAAAGGTTATTTCAGTAACAGATGTGTGTTCTAATGAAACTGTGTACTTTTGCTATAAGCATTTCCTATCTGTAGGTTAGTTGATATTACTGAAACAAAAGTATAGCCAATGAACATTTAAAGTCACTTTCTTTTCTGCTCTTCACAACCCTTCTTTTTTTTTCCCTCCTATTATTAATGTCTTTTTTTTTAATGTGGTATATCTGTTACAATTGATGAGTCAGTTTCAATACATTGTTTTTATACTTTGTATTGTCTTGACAAATGTATAATGATACGTAATGTAGTATCATACAGAAGTGTTATTGCCTTAAAAATGTCCTGTGTTCCATCTGTTCATGGCTTCATTACCCTCAAACCTCTGACAACCAGTGATCTTTTTGCCATCTCCATAATATTGCCTTTTCCAGAATGTCACATGTTTGGAATCATATGGAAGTAGCTTTTTTAGACTATCTTCATTCACTTATCTATATGCATTTAAGCTTATTCCATGTCTTTTCGTGGCTTGATAGCTCATTGCGTTTTATCACTGAATAATATTCTATTGTACACGTACACTGGTTTGGTTATTCATTCACCCATTTGTGAATCTTGGTTGCTTCCAATTTTTGGCAATTATGAATAAGCTACTATAAACATTTGTGGACAGGTTTTTCTATGGACATAAACTTTCAACTCATTTAGGTACATGCCAAGGAGTGCTATTGCTTGATTATATAAAAAGGGTATTTTCAGTTTTGTAAGAAACTGTCAAAATGTTTTCCAAAGTGGTTGTGCCATTTTGCATTCCCACCAGCAATGAATGAGAATTCCTATTTCTCAACATTCTCAACCAGCATTTGGTGTTCTCAGTGTTTTGGATTTCAGTCATTATAACAGTTATATAGTGCTATTTCATTATTTTAATTGAAGTCCCCTAAGGATATATGATGTAAGTATATTTGTGTTTGCTTCTTTGCCACCTGTACATCTTCTTTGGTGAGGTTCCCAACACTTCTGATAAAATAAATTTATAACAAGTATTTGAGTAAAATCTCTTTTCTATAAATAATAAAACACTATAAAAGAATTCCTTCTTGATAACCTACTCCATTGAGGTGACTGAGGTTAAGTGCTTTGATTTGTGTAATTTTCATTTAATTCTTAATTTCTAAGAATATGTTTGTTCCTGAAATTATGCTAAATTCTGGGCTAAAGTCTAATAATGGCTTACTTTCACTTTGGATTAAGTAGCTTAAAAGAAGGCATAGAAGAATGAAGAAATTTGGAAGTTGTTCAAAGGAAAGTCTTAAAGATGATTAAAGAGTTGAGACATAAGACCCAAGAAAGTATAATTTATTGAGATTATTCAACTTTTTCTTGATGTTTGCTTATTAGATTTTTATTCACTTATTTTTTAATTAGAGGATAATTGGCTTACAATATTGTGTAGGTTTCTGCCATACATCAGCCATAGGTATACATATGTCACCTCCCTCTAGAACCTCCGTCCCACTGCCCGCCCCATCTCATTTCTCTAGGTTGTCACAGAGTACTGGGTTTGAGCTCCCTGAATCATATAGCAAATTCCCACTGGCTATCTATTTTACATATGGTAATGTATATGTTTCAGTACTGCACTCTCAATTCATTCCACCCTCTCCTTCCCCCACTGTGTCCATAAGTCTGATCTCTATATCTGTATCTCCATTGCTGCCCTGCAAATAGGTTCATCATGTGAAGACTTAATTTTGGGGGGGGGGGCTTCAAAATCACTGCAGATGGTGACTGCAGCCATTAAATTAAAAGATGCTTGTTCCTTGGAAGAAAAGTTATGAACAACCTAGATAGCATATTAAAAAGCAGAGACATTACTTTGCCAACAAAGGTCCATCTAGTCAAGCTATGGTTTTTCCAGTAGTCATGTATGGATGTGAGAGTTGGACTCTAAAGAAAGCTAAGCACTGAAGAATTGATGCTTTTGAACTGTGGTATCGGAGAAGACTCTTGAGAGTCCCTTGGACTGCAAGGAGATCCAACCAGTGAATCCTAAAGGAAATCAGTCCTGAATATTCATTGGAAGGACTGATGTTGAAGCTGAAACTCCACTACTCTGGCCACCTAATGTGAAGAACTGACTCATTAGAAAAGACTCTGCTGCTGGAAAAGATTGAAGCAGGAGAAGAAGACAACAGAGGATGAGATGGTTAGATGGCATCACTGACTCAATGGACATGAGTTTGAGGAGGCGACAGGAGTTGGTGATAGACAGGAAAGCCTGGTGTGCTGCAGTCCATGGGGTTACAAAGAGTCAGACATGACTGAGCAACTGAACTGACTGACTGAACTGAAATAGGTTCATCAGTATGATCTTTCTAGTTTCCATATAATTTCTGACTTTTTAAACTCTTTATAATAGGCTCTAAGTTCATCTACCTCATTAGAACTGACTCAAATGTATTTCTTTTTATGGGTAGTATTGCACTGTATATATGTACAACTTCTTTATCCATTCATCTGTTGATGGACGCCTGGGTTGCTTCCATGTTATAACTATTGTAAATATTGCTGCAATGAGCATTGGGGTACATGTGTCTTTTTCAATTATGATTTCTTCATGGTATATGCCCAGTAGTGGGATTGTTGGGTCATGTGGTAGTTTTATTCCTGTTTTTTTAAGGAATAAATAAAAGGGATCCAGATTGAAAAAGTATTAATACTCTTACTGTTGCATATGGCATGATATTCTATGTAGAAAACCTTAAAGAAAGATGCAACCAGAAAATTGCTAGAGCTAATCAATGAATATAGTAAATTCATAGGATATAAAATTAATACACAGAAATCCCTAGCATTCCTATACACTGAAAAATCAGACAGAGAAATTAAGAAAATAATCCCATTCACCATTGCAGCAAAAAGAATAAAATACCAAGGAATAATACTACCTAAAGATACAGAAGACCTGTATGCAAAAATTTATAAGACACTGATGAAAGAAATCAAAGGTGACACAAACAGATGGAGAGATATACCATGTTCTTGGAATGGAAGAATCAATACTATGAAAATTACTCTTCTGTCCAAAGCAATCTATTGATTCAGTGCAATCTTTATTAAACTATAAATGGTATTTTTCACAGAACTAGAACAAATAATGTCACAATTTGTATGAAAACACAAAATACCCTGAATGGCCAAAGCAATCTTGAGAAAGAAGAATGGAGCTTATCCATTCTTAACCAGAAAGCAACTTTCCTGACTTCAGGCTATACCACAAAGCTACAGTCGTCAAGACAGTATGGTACTGGCACAGAAACAGAAATATAAACCAATGGAACAAGATAGAAAGCTCAGAGATAAAATCCATGCACGTATGGGCAGTTTATCACTGATAAAGGAGGCAATAACATACAATGGAGAAAAGACAATGTCTTCATTGAATGATGCTGGGAGAATTGGACAGCTATAATGTAAAACAATGAACTTAGAACACTTCCTAACATGATATACAAAGATAAACTTAAAATGGAGGAAAGACCTAACTGTAAGACCAGAAACTATAAATCTCTTAGAGGAAAACATAGGCAGAACACTCTTTGACATAAAGCACAGCAAGATTCTCTATTACCCACTTTCTAGATTAATGGAAATAAAAAATAAACAAATGAGACCTAATTAAACTTAAAAACTTTTATACAGCAAAGGAAACTATAACTAAGGTGAAAAGACAGAGTTGGGAGAAAATAATAGCAGGTGAAACAACTGATAAATGACTGATCTCCAAAATATATAAGCAGCTCATGCAGCTCAACACCAGATGGTCAATACTGAAATCAGATTTATTATATTCTTTGCAGCCGAAGATGGAGAAACTCTATACAGTCAACAAAACAAGACTTAGTTTTGACTGTGGCTTAGATCATGAGCTCCTAATTGCAAAATTCAGGCTTAAATTGAAGACAGTAGGGAAGCCACAGTGTCATTTAGGTATGGCCTAAATCAAATCCCTTATGATTATACAATGGAGGTAATGAAAAGATTCAAGGGATTAGATCTGGTAGACAGAGTGACTGAAGAACTATGGACAGAGGTTCGTAATGTTGTAGAGGAGGTGGTGACCAAAACTATCCCCAAGAAAAAGAAATGCAAGAAGTCAAAGTAGTTGTCTGAAGAGGTCTTATGAATGACTGAGAAGAGAAGCAAAAGGCAAAGGAGAAAGGGAAAGATATACACAACTGAATGCAGAATTCTGGAAAATAGCAAGGAGATAAGATAACCTTCTTAAGTGAATAATGCAAAGAAATAAAGGAAAACAATAGAATGGAAAAGACTATACATCTCTTCAAGAAAATTGCAAATAGCAAGGGAACATTTCATGCAAAGTTGGGCACAATAAAGGACAGAAACAGCAAGAACCTAACAGAGTCAGAAGATATCAAGAAAGAGGTGGCAAGAATACACAGAAGAACTATACAAGAAAGGTCTTAATGACTTGGATAAACAAAATGGTGTGGTCATTCATCTAGAGCCAGATATCCTGGAGTGTGAAGTCAAGTGGGCATTACTACTAACAAAATTAGTGGAGGTGATGAAATTCCAGTGGAGCTATTTCAGATCCTAAAAGATGATGCTCTTAGAGTGTTTCACTCAATATGTCAGCATATTTGAAAAACTGAAGAGTGGCCACAGGACTGGAAAAGGTTAATTTTCATTCCAATCTCAAAGAAAATCAATGCCAAAGAATGTTCAAACTACTGTATAATTGCACTCATTTCACATGCTAGCAGGGTAATGCTCAAAATCCTTCCTTCAAGCTAGGCTTTAGCAGTATGTGAACAGAGAACTTCCAGATGTACAAGCTGGATTTAGAAAAGGCAAAGGAACCAAAGATCAAATTGCCAACATCTGTCGAATCATAGAAAAAGCAAGGGATTCCTAAAAACCCATCTACTTCTGCTTCATGACTACACTAAAGCCTTTGACTATGAGGATCACAAGAAACTATAGAAAATTCTTAAAGAGATGGGAATACCAGCCCACCTCACCTGCCTCTTGAGAAATCTGTATGCAGGTGAGGAAGCAACAGTTAGAACCAGACATGGAATAATGAAATGGTTCGAAACTGGGAAAGGAGGACTACAAGGCTGTATATTGTCACCCTGCTTATTTAACTTCTATGCAGAGTCAGTTCAGTTCAGTCACTCAGTTGTGTCCGACTCTGTGACCCCATGGACTGCAGCACACCAGGCCTGTCTGTCCCTCACCAACTCCTGGAGTTTACTCAAACTCATGTCCATCAAGTTGGTGATGCCATCCAACCATCTCATCCTCTGTCATCCCCTTCTCATCCTGCCTTCAATCTTCCCCAGTATCAAGGTCTTTTCCAGTGACTCAGTTCTTTGCATCAGGTGGCCGAAGTATTGGAGTTTCAGCTTCAGCATCAGTCCTTCCAGTGAATATTCAGGATTGATTTCCTTTAGGATGGACTGGATCTCCTTGCAGTCCAAGGGACTCTCAAGAATCTCTCCAACACCACAGTTCAAAAGCATCATTTCTGTAGTGTTCAGCTTTCTTTATAGCCCAACTCTCACATCTGTACATGGCTACTAGAAAAACCATAGCTTGGACTGATGGCAAAGTAATGCAGGGTACATCATGCAAAATGCCAGATTGGATGAATCACTAGCTAAAATCAAGATTGCAGGGAGAAAATTCAGTCACCTCAGATATGCAGATGATACCACTCTAATGGCAGAAAGTGAAGAGGAACTGAAGAGCCTATTTATGAAGATGAAAGAGGAGAGGAAAAAAGCTGGTTTAAAACTCAACATTCAAAAAACTAAGATCATGGCATCTTGTTCCATCACTTCATGGCAAATAACTGGAAAAAAGTAGAAACAGTGGCAGATTTTATTTTCTTGTGCTCAAAAATCACTGTGGATTTTTTAAAAAATATAAATTTTCATTAAAAAGCAGAGACATCACTTTGCTGACAAAGGTCTGTATTTTCAAAACTTTTTTTTATTTTTATAATAGTCATGTACAGATATGTGTTTGACTATAAAGAAGGCTAAGCACCAAAGAATTGATGCTTTTGAATTGTGGTGCTGGAGAAGACTCTTGAAAGTCCCTTGGACAGCATGTAGATCAAACCAGTCAACCCTAAAGGAAATCAACCCTGAATATTCATTGGAAGGACTGATGCTGAAGCTCAAGCTCCAGTACTTTGGCCACCTAATGCAAAGAGTTGACTCACTGGAAAAGACCTTGGTGCTGGGAAAGATTAAAGGCAGGAAGAGAAGAGGGCAACAGAGGATGAGATGGTTGGATGGTGTCACCGATTCAATGGACATGAATCTGAGCAAACTCTGGGAGATGATGAAGGACAGGGAAGCCTGGCTTGCTGCAGTCCATGGGGTCACAACGAGTTGGACATGACGTAATAACTGAACAACAGCAGCATGCAGCTCAATACCAGAAAAAAAAAAAAAAAAAAAACAACAACCCGATCAAAATGTGGCCGGAAAGCCTAAGCCGACATTTCTCCAAAGAAGACATACAGGTGGCCAACAAACACATCAAAAGATGCTCCACATCTCTCATTATTAGAGAAATGTTATTCAAAACTGCCATGAGGTAATCTCTTCACATTGGTCAGAATGGCCATCATCAAAAAATCTTCAAACAATAAATTCTGGAGAGAGTGTGGAGTAAAGGGAACCCTCTTGCGTTTGTGGGAATATAAACTGCTACAGCCCCTCTGGAGAATGGTATAGAGATTATTCAACTTTGACAATCGGTGTTTGAAGGGAAGACTCACTCTGATTTATGCTGACCAGAACCCTCCCCTGTGGCTCACTCTATACACTAAACAATCACTATGCCAAGTGATGCCATAATTGAAATTCTGAGTTAGTGAAAATGTCTGTAATGGTTTTGATTCTATTTCTGCCCTGGCCACCAAGTTTAAACTTCACTAAATGTAATTTTAGTGCTTTCTAATACTTTGGATATGGGTAATCCATAGGACCCTTATTCTCAGACCAAGCCAGAAAACAGAGGTTTTTATTTATTTATTTATATTTTAACAGGAATTTTACATCCTGTTAAAATTCTTTAACAGGAAGGTGCCTTGCTGTTCATCTCCATCCTATTGAGTAGGGAGCTTAATTTTGGTTAGTTTTAGTGGAAAAAACAGTCTCAAAAAGTCAAATTTATAATTAATAATTACAGGCTAGTTGTTAAATAATTTTCTTTAGTCATGTTAATTGATTTTTCTCTCCCTAGAATGACAAATATTATGGTACCTTAAGATGCTGAAGATAGAAGTGCTATGTGTATTTCTTTGGAATCTACAATCTATGAATTTTCTCTTTTTTAAAAGTTGTTTTTTCATTGATCTTAAGGATTTTTCAGTATTCTACTATAGAATTAAAACTCCTGTGTGGTTTATATGCGTAAAAGACAAATTTAGTACTGTTCTGTTTGAAGAGAATTTGTTACATAATTATGTTTCCTAATTACTACATTAGGAAACATTCTCTTAGGGACTTTTTCCGGTAATTGATCAGTTCAGTATTTATTTTGATAAAGGTAACTGTTACATCAGTGCTTGACCTGTGTTGTGTAACACACATTTTTGCCCTAGATAAATTTTATCTCTGTTGTCAATGCATTGCACACAGAAAAGACCATAGACCCTCCTTTTCTTCTTGTAAATCAGTTCACTTTTGTGTATTTCTGATTGTATTTTTAAATTGATTCAACAGTGGGAGAAATTTTTAATTGGATTTTAAGACTATTCCATCTAACTATGGTAGAAAGGCATTTACATATGGTATCTTGAGTTTATCTTCTAGGTCCAGATTTTGTAATTCTTAGAGTGTTACAGTCTGATAAATTTGATACCTTTACATCCCTCAGAATGCCCTACAAGTAGATGTAAGGGTTATTCTCAGTACAAATGTTGGATGTTTGTAATTTCTTCACTGGGATGCATTTAAAAGGAAATATACCAGTACCTAATGCAGGCACCTTAGCAGTTTATAAGCTACTGTAAAAAAAATGTGGAGATTTCACAAACCATGAATACATATGTCATGTTCCTCGAATGCTTAGCTAAGAGTTTTTTTTTTTAGTTCACTATATAAAACTTGTTTCCTTTTATTTGTTTTCAGTTCCTTTTAAAATTATTTGGGTTGAATTCATTAATGATTAGTGTCCTCTTTTTTATAGACTGTCATGGTCATGGGGTATCCTAAGTTTGGTAAACATTTAAACTAGGATGCCAAGTAGAACAATTGGCATTGCCAGTCAACTGGAAGTCAATGGGAGATTCCTTTGATAGTGCTTCCGTAGGAACCTTCTTTCCTCCCGTCCTCAGTACTGTGGAATTCAAGCCAGAAGGGTCCTCAACTGTCAGGAAGAAAAAGATCATAGCACCTGGGATGGGCATAGGTCACCCTTATGATTCCATGAAGCGCATTGCTCCATTTCAGGCTCTGCTTCCTTTGGGATGCATAATGAACTCAGTGACATTCTTTACCTGACTTTTGGCTGCAGACTTGTAAGATGAGAGCACGAAGGCTTTCACTCTTAGGATAAAAGACTGATGGAAGTACAGGTTGCTTTGTGAAACCAATCTCAGTTGTAGGCTGAAGGTAGCTTATTTGTGAAATGTTAAAATTACATAGAATAACGTTTGCACTTTCCCTAGCTAATTATTATTTTTTTAAATGTCTGTCCTTTCTCTTTCCTGTTTCTTTTCGTTTTCCCTGAGTGTTGTTCTGGTTTTGTTTTTTTAAATAGACTGACCTTTTTGGTGATGGGAGTTGTTTGAGTTGAACTAGACCCTTTAAAAGACTGGTAAGTCCTCTCAAACAAAACAAACACACAGAAAATCAAAATATGTAGAAAGAAAAATAAAGCTATTCTGTTATTCTTGGGCCTCAGAATTGTGCTCATAAAAGCTTAAGGCAAAGTGAAGGATGAAATCCAGATGAAGTGGTGCTAATGGAACACTTGCTTTCTGCTTTAAGAATTTATTTGAAACATTACGAGTGCACTGAACTTAAAATTTGGTTCTAGGAAAGCTGTCATTGAATAAAGTTCTGCTTTGACATCTTTTTGCAAAATGAGGAATTCTTTCAGAGGGTAGGGATCATCTTTAGTAGATCTCTTTACAGCTTAACCTATCTTCCTTTTAATCTCTTTGAGCATCAACTTTATAATCTATAAAGATAGAAATACTAATTTATCCCTGTGAGGGTGGTCTGGAAAATTAAAAGAAAATTAGTGTAAGCTTGCTTTTTGAGTAGTAAAAAGTCTATATAAATGTTTAGAGGCTTGTGTTTCAGACTGGCACCTGTGATATATTAATTAGCCTTTAATATGTTACTATCACATTATTTAATTTTCACAAAGGGAATGTCAGAAAAATTGGTGTCTAGTACTGCCTTGTGGCTGAATTCCAGAGTGTGACTTTGTGAAGATCATTAACTCCTTGGAACATCAGTTTCTCATTCATCTATTCTTTCATTGTGTACTGAACGCCAGATAGTGAAAGGCCGAGGTGGAGCTCATGGAACTTGAGGTCCACCCCACACAGAATGCATATATATATATATATGTATGTATATATGTGTATGTATGTATATATGTGTATGTATATATTATGGGCTTTCCTGGTGGCTCAGTTGGTAAAGAATCTGCCTGCAAATGCAAGAGACCACCTGCAGTGCAGACCTGGCTTCCATCCCTGGGTCAGGAAGATCCCCTGGAAAAGGAAGTGGTGACCCATACCAGTATTCTTACCTCGAAAATCCCATGGACAGAGAAGCCTGGTGGGCTACAGTCCATGCGGTTGCAAAGTCGGACATGGCTTAGTGACTAGACCACCATAGGGGGTGTCAGAAGGTGGCAAGTAGTGGTCTGCGAAAAGCAAAGGGATGAGGAATGCAGAGAGTAGATTTTTGTTTTCTACTTTTATTGAGGGTAGCCAGAGAAAGGCCTCATTGAGCAGCTATCTTTTGAGGAGAGACCTAAAAATGACCAGAATAGAGGCAGGTAGGGATGAGTGGGTAGAGGAATGCAGATACCCCACAATAGAAGTGTGTCGTGGCAAGGAGGCCAATGTGGCTGCAGATAAGTCAGTGCAAGAATGAGCAGAAGATAAGGCCAGAGGTTGGAGAGAGGAGGACAGACAGCATAGGGCCTCATAGGCCATTTTCTGAGTGAGGAAAAGGAACACTAGAGGATTCTATATGAGTTAGAGTTTAATAGGGTGTTTTGTCTGGAGAATATAAACACAGGGGTCAGGCTTTATCCTCTAAAATCTCTTGTAGTCTAGGTCCAAGATCCTATGATGCTGGATGGTTTCTCTCCCAATTCTCCCACTCTTATTCCAGGAAGAGTAAAAGCTTGTTCAAGCTCTTCTTGGCCCACTGGTGGGACCAGCTGTTTGGCAGACTTTAGGAGTTAGTTCTCCATCAATGTGGGTCAGTAGCATCAGTTGAACCTTCTCCTTCCCATGGCTTTCTAAAAATAATTTAAAAGAAGTTTTACTGTTTCAGAAGTACTAAAGAATTGATAAGATAAAAGTGTGCGTGTGTGTGTATCATGTCTTTTTGACCTCAGCACAAGTGAAAAGCCCAGGGCAAACCCGCTTATGAATATCTAGGAAGACTTCCTCCCAACTTTCCAATTCTTTACTGATCCTTGGAAGACTGCCCTCTGAGTGTTCATATGAGCCTCTCGCCTTACCAATAGGTAAAAGAATTTGTCTCAATGTGGTACAATCACAGGGGATTTCAGGGCCAGGAATATGCTATTTACTAAATTTCATAGGACTTATAAATTCTTTAAAAGCATTGAAAAAAGAAATTATAGTCTAGCACTAAAATTATTTGCCACCCTAGTTTGATCAATTTATTTTTGTATTTGAATTATTTAAATCCACAAATACAGTGTTATTTGAGCAATAAATATTTTATGTGTGTGATGACTTGGAGTACACCAAGCTTTTGGGAGGATAGCATCTAGTATGAAGTGAAGCAGCCATTGTTCTGTACATTCAAATGGTGGCTGATGATATTGATTCAAAAAAAAAGAATAAGATAATCTTTCCTTTTCTTTTTAAACATTGTAATTCAATCAAAGCTTCCTTATTGAAATGTGAAATTTCTATATTTATCAAGTCCACTAAGTTGGGTAGAGAAATAGAAACAATACCTCAAATTCCCTTACATTCTCTGAGAGACAGAGAGAGAAAATGAGAGAGGGAAACAGAGAGACAGAAAGACAGACAGACAGAGGAAGAGATCAGTGTTTTCTGCAGTGAATTTTTGTGCTTAGAAAAGAAAACATTAACCAAAAGTATCAATGTCATAAAAAAAGACGTGGGTGGAAGTTACCAAAGGGCATTTGGATTCTCTGTAAAAGGCCTTGAAATTCCCAAGAACTAAGTTTAATAAAGGAAAAATAATCTCATATTGAACTTCATTAAATTGATTTGGCGGATATTCACAGTGCAGCTTGCGCACATGTGTAAGATGGTTTCCCAGCATCACAATGGATTGAAAAGGATGTATACGTTGGTATTAAGGTGTAAGACACAGCAAAAGCTAATTGTGATAGAGCAAGAGGTTCTATTAGAAATGACATTGTTGGGATGGGGTGAAAGGTGGGAGGAAAGTTCAAGAGCGAGGCAGAAACCAACATATAGGCATACCTATGGCCGAGTCATGTTGATATATGGCAGAAACCAACACAATATTGTAAAGCAATTATCTTCCAATAAAAAATAAACACATTTAAAGTTTTTTAAAATGACATTGTTCATGAAATATGAGGGAGTACCATGGACCTCTGACTAAAAACAG
This sequence comes from Bos taurus, assembly GCF_002263795.3. Taxonomy (NCBI): domain Eukaryota; kingdom Metazoa; phylum Chordata; class Mammalia; order Artiodactyla; family Bovidae; genus Bos; species Bos taurus. The sequence goes on along the minus strand of NC_037336.1, from coordinate 21,471,514 downwards.
ACTGTCCTTAGGCTGCTGTCTTGGAGAGATGAGGAATATGGGACTGCTATGTATTATAAACATATTCATAATATTATTTCCCAGGTTTACTTCTGAGTTGCTCACTTTGAGAAGTTGCTTATATATGATTAATAGGAAGATTATATATGAGTAATAGTAGTAATCATTACTACACATGGTTAATACTAACCAGACTATTGAGAAGAAACATGAGTAAAAGTGTTGATCAAGTAGTTGGCTTTCTTGATCCTTTATACATTTTTAATTTCCTTATACTCAGTCAATTAGTGATTTTGAAACTCTTTAGACAAGTGTTCTCTGATGCAAAATCACTTGCACAAAAAGTTAGGAGCTCCCAGAGTTCTGAGCCTGATTGGTGGATGTCATGTCCACAGCCATTGTGCCACCATCTATTACCAGCAAAGTCAGCAAGAGATCTAGCTGGCTTTGATTGAGAAGTTTTTAGGCGGATTGTCTTGGTTTTGAAAATCATCTCTTTTGATAACAATAGCAAGTATTAAGACTTACATAGTGCTGTGATATGCCAGACATTATTTGAATGCATTTAATCCTCACTTTGACCCTATCTGATGTGTATCAGTTAGCTTTCTATGTGTAAGAAACCACCTTAAAATATAGTGGCTTCAGCCATATCATTTAATATTACTAGTCTGTGTGTCATCTGGGTGGTTCTGATCTGGGCCAGACTAGTATGTCAACAAAGGTCCATATAGTCAAAGCTATGGCTTTTCCAGTAGTCATGTATGGATATGAGAGTTTGACCATAAAGAAGGCTGAGTGCTGAAGAACTGATGCTTTTGAACTGTGATGTTGGAGAAGACTCTTGAGAGTCTCTTGGACTGCAAGGAGATCCAACCAGTCAATCCTAAAGGATACCAATCCTGAATATTCATTGGAAGGACTGATGCTGAAACTGAAGCTCCAATACTTTGGTCACCTGATGTGAAGAATTGATTCATTAGAAAAGACCCTGATGCTGGGAAAGATTGAAGGCAGGAGGAGAAGGGGACGACAGAGGATAAGATGGTTGGATGGCATCATCGACTTAATGGACATGAGTTTGAGCAAGCTCTAGGAAATGGTAAAGGACAGGGAATCCCCGTGTGCTGTAGTCCATGGGGATCACAAAGAATCGGACATGACTGAGTAACTGAACTCTACCAATAACAAGTATGTCTTCTGGCAGCTGGGGGTCAAGGAGGGAGTCATATCATCTCAGCTGAGCTCTGTTCTGGAGTCTCATTTGGGACCACTGGCCTGACCTACCAGGCCTAGTTCATGTGACTGCTCATCACTCAGTAGCATCCTGTTTACAAGGAGCATGCAGGGGCCTGGGACAGAGTGGAGGAGAGCAAGGTTCCTTGAGACCTTGTCTTGGAGCTGATCCAGTCTCACTTCTGGGGAATTCTGTTGGCCAAAAGAGTCAGAAGGCCAACAACCTATAGTCAAAGGGAGAGGAAAGAGAGTACACTTTTTGATGGGGAGAGAAAGAATAGATATTGGGATGAGTCAAGGACTCGTTTCTCCCATCTCCCACAAGTAGACACAGCTATTTCCATTCGACAGGTGAGAGAGCTGAGATACACACTTTCCATGACACAAGGTTAGTGGTATGTAAGTGTCCAAGTCAACATTCCGACATAGGGGGTCTGACTCCAGAATCCATGGTCTTAACCTACATGCTGCATATTTCCTTGTCCTTTCCTAGATGTCATTGCTGCATGTGTCATGGATCATGGGAAATCATGCTTGTTGCCTTCTTTCTTGGAGAGGACCTCTCAGTCCCATGGCACCATCCATCTGCCTCATCCCCTTAACCCAATGCTTGCAATAAGTGATACTTCTCTCCCTTTTAGTATTTCTTGCAATAAGTGATACTTCTCTCCCTTTTAGTATTTCCTCCTGGTTTTAACTCTTATCTCAAAGAGAAAAATCACCAGGTTTTTATAAATGGATTTTAGCAAAGTATTCATGGTAGTGTGTCTTTGTCATTTAGAATACCAATAGACAAGGGTAAGCACTGTTTCTATACACTTTTGTTTAAGATTTTGTTTTTAACAAATTGCAAAATATTTTTAAAAAATTCGAAAATGAGCTCTTTCTTTTATTACTTTGTACATTCCACAAGGTAGGGACCTTGACTCCATGCTACAGTTATTTCACCAGCGGGTAGCAAATGATGTGTTTGGTATGTACGAATTAAATAGAAGAAGGAAGGAAGTCAAAATACAAACCATCATTAGGACTTGATTTTATCAAGTGTATTATACTCTTTACTTTTCAAAATAATTGTCTGTGTTTTTGTTTGTTCAGTGTCAGTTTCTTTTCCTTATTATACTTTATGTATGTAAATATAAACAAATTTATAAATATAAATATATATCCATGTATATAAGTATATATACTTAAATAAATATATACTTTAGGTATATAAATACATTTATAAATATATATACATTTATAAATATTTATATATGTATGATACCATAGTACTATATCCAGATTTTAACGAAATCCTTTGCTAATTTGGAATTAAATATATTTATATATAAATTTATAAATATACTCCAAATTATGCATAATAATTCAAATATTATAAATAATATAAACATATAAATATATAAATATAAAACATTTATATTATAAAGATATAAATATTTTGTTTATAAAGTTATATATGTTTATATGTGATATTTATAAATTCAAAATTAGCAAAGGATTTCTTTGAAATCTAGATATAGTATTATGGTATCACAAATATATGTATTTATAAATTTAGTTATACTTTCATATCTAAAGTATGTATTTAAATATATATATACTTAAACAAGCATATATTTATAAAATTATTTATATTTACATACATAAAGTGTAACAGGGAAAATAAAATGGCATTGAACAAACAAAATCACAGAAAGTTATTTTGAAAAGTAAAGAGTATAACATGTTTGATAAATTTATGGGGTTTTCAGTTGGGTCAGTGGTATAGAATTCACCTGCGAATAGAGAAGACACAAGAGATGTGTTCCATTCCTGGAATACAGGGGTTGAGAAGAGCCCCTGGAGAAGGAAATGGCAACCCACTCCAGTATTCTTACCTGGAAAATTCCATGGACACAGGAGCCTGGTGGGCTATAGTCCATGGGGTCACAAAGAGTCGGACAAAACTGAGCATGCACACATACATTTATAAATACATACATACATACATACACATATATATGTATTTGTGTATGGTTCCATAATATTGTATCCAGATTTTAAAGAAATCCTTTGCTTAAGTTTGAATTCTCTTTCTCTGTAATTTTATATTATGACTTTCTGGATCTGAATGTATAGTTGCAACTCTAGTGCTTGCATTAAAGCTTTTAAGACTAAGGAAACTTCCCACCCACATGGGCTATTGCAAAGATGGAGGTCACCACCTACCCCTCCCACTGTTCTGCTGCTCTTTTGAAATCTAATCCTTGGGCTCGACCTAGGGCTATGCTTTCATTAGAACCCATGCAAATATGAGTGTTGAAAACTCCCTGAAGTTCTTTATTGGAAACTCTTCTCAGTTACCTGCTGAGTTGTTTGTGGTGCTTTTCTCGCTTTACCAATGGGAACTGAGACACAGATGAGGTAGGCAGCTTGTCAAATATAAAATCAAGGCCAAGGGATTGGGTAGCCAAGATAAGAACTGAAGGAACCTCATTGTATAGGCCTTTGTTCAAGAGACTAAGAAATGTAGTTTGTAAGGAAAGAATAATTGGGAGAACAAACACAGCCTCTCTTAACCATGAATTGTGTGTACGTGTGAAGATTTTTGATTAGAACATACTAAAAGGTTGATGTGTAGTTAGTTTGCAGAATTGATAGTGGATCCACATGATTATTAATAGGAGAAACATTTTATGATTCATTTCATAAGCATGTATGATTGTTCTCCAGAAACAGAGCTTATGTCTAGAAGGCAAAGAGCCAGATGAACTTAAATTGATTTCTTCCCCCAGAGATTAGAACACAAGTCACCAGAATGTATGAGAAGGGTCCCACGTGAGAAAGCCGCTGAACAATGAGTTCTTCCTTTGTGATAAGCCCTATGTTAACCCCAGAGTCTGTCCATATCCAGCAACTGGTCTCAGAATGTTTTCTATGAATATATTTTATTATAATGACATTTCTTATTATGAGGATTACGAGGTTTCATCAAACAAGAAGTGGGATTTACTTCTGAGTATTACTGGCACAAAAGTCTATGGTCTTTCTGACATAACAAACCACTTTCTTTTTGGAACATTATTTTAATTATAGTTTTAAATAATTAAATCCCCTGGAGAAGGAAATGACAATTTTCCAGTATTCTTGCCTAAGAAATCCCGTGGACAGAGGAGTCTGGCAAGCTATACAATCCATAGGGTCCCAAGAGTTGGACACGACTTAGTGACTAAACCACTACCACCACTCACCATGAATTCATACAGTTGGTTGTGTATTTTGCCAATTTCTTTATCTGTGTCCACAGTAAGGAAAGGAACTGCTTCTGTGTGAGATCCCAGACTTTTACTATCCTTTCTCTGGATACTTCACCATTGTAGCTCAGGGCTGGGAGGGAAGGACTTACCCTCGATGCACTGGAGGCCCAGATGAGAGAAGATGAGGTGTGTGCTTGGAGAAAGTGGCAAAAAGCACACTGGATGTAAAAGACTTCTGTGAAACACTTAACTGATTTGCAATTATTTCTTTCTTTTCAATCAGAATTCTGAACAACACAGTAGAAAAGACCTAATAAGAGGGAGTGGCCTGTGCCCAAGGAGCTAGCTGACTGCTGCTAACACAGAAAATGAATTAAATGTAAACACAATGATGACACACACACGTCTGTGATAGCCTATTGTATAGCACTATATGGGTGACAAAGACTTTCATCTTGTTTAGCAGGGGAGCTGCTGCTGCTAAGTTGCTTCCGTCGTGTCCGACTCTGTGTGACCCCATAGATGGCAGCCCACCAGGCTCTCCTGTCCCTGGGATTCTCTAGGCAAGAACACTGAGTGGGTTGCCATTTCCTTCTCCAATGCATGAAACTGAGAAGTGAAAGTGAAGTGGCTCAGTCGTGTCTGACTCGTAGTGACCCCGTGGACTGCAGCCCACCAGGCTCCTCCATCCGTGGGATTTTCCAGGCAAGAGTACTGGAGTGGGTTGCGATTGCCTTCTCCGTAGCAGGGGAGAGTAATCTATAAATCAGCCGTTCTCTTTGTCATTTTCAATTTGTAATTATCCAACTGCCTGAACGAGAGGCACAATAATTAGTGTAGTCTTTCCAAGATGTATAAAAAGAACTGCCTGGAGCCATTATTAAAAACATAGATTCCCACCTTTGCTGATGAGTGAGAGCCCCCAGGGAAGTGCCCTGAAAATATTTTTAATAAGTTTGAAGGTGGTGTGCTTTAGCTGATAGAGTACTAGTATTAGTCGCTCAGTAATATCCAACTCTTTGTGTCCCCATGGACTGTAGCCACCAGGCTCCTCTGTCCATGGGATTCTCAAGGCAAGATTCCTGGAGTGGGTTGCCATTTCCTTCATCAGGGGATCTTCCCGACCCAGGGACTGAACCCAGCTGATAGATAGGAGAACTTAAACAGAGTTCAACTCTGTGATTGATTTACTATGTTGAAATGAAGAGCTATTTTCTTCATTTAAGTATCAGTTTCCTCCTCTGCAAAATCAGGATGATGGTAGTCTCTCCCTGTGGGTTTTATTGTGAATACCGACATGTGTGCAAAATACCGATCATAGCGCTTGACTCAAGTGCTCAATGAGCTGCTTCCATTTTTGCTGGCATTATTGTCATTATTCAAGGAGTGTGATGTTTGTGACTCAGCCAAGTCGAGGAAATCGTGCATAGAAATGATAAAGGGAGTGATCCTAGGGAAAAGGATGAAGGAAAAGGATCTCCAACAGGTTGGATGAGGACTGTGACATTCTGGGCTAGAGTCAGTGGAGAAAATGGAATTGAACAGAGTTCCTAGGGTGACCGAGGGCATACAGTTTTATTCATATCCACGCTCCAAGTATTTGCCTGTCTTCCCCCTCTGGGAGGGAATCAGGTGCTTGGCTTGTTTGCCTTGATACAGAAGCATTTTTGGAAGACCTAGGACATGATATAAGTTTAATTGCTCAGGCTCGATAAAGGACAGAAATGGTATGGACCTAACAGAAGCAGAAGATATTAAGAAGAGATGGCAAGAATACACAGAAGAACTGTACAAAAAAGATCTTCATGACCCAGATAATCACGATGGTGTGATCACTCACCTAGAGCCAGACAAAAGTCAAGTGGGCCTTAGAAAGCATCACTACGAACAAAACTAGTGGAGGTGATAGAATTCCAGTGGAGCTATTTCAAATCCTGAAAGATGATGCTGTGAAAGTGCTGCACTCAATATGTCAGCAAATTTGGAAAACTCAGCAGTGGCCACAGGACTGGAAAAGGTCAGTTTTCATTCCAATCCCAAAGAAAGGCAATGCCAAAGAATGCTCAAACTACTGCACAATTGCACTCATCTCACACGCTAGTAAAGTAATGCTCAAAATTCTCCAAGCCAGGCTTCAGCAATACATGAACCATGAACTTCCAGATGTTCAGGGTGGTTTTAGAAAAGGCAAAGGAACCGGGATCAAATTGCCAACATCTGCTGGATCATGGAAAAAACAAGAGAGTTCCAGAAAAACATCTATTTCTGCTTTATTGACTGTGCCAAAGCTTTTGACTGTGTGGATCACAAGAAACTGTGGAAAATTCTTCAAGAGATGGGAATACCAGACCACCTCACCTGCCTCTTGAGAAATCTGTATGCAGGTCAGGAAGCAACAGTTAGAACTGGACATGGAATAACAGACTGGAACCATCCAAATAGGAAAAGGAGTCCGTCAAAGCTGTATTTTGTCACCCTGCTTATTTAACTTATATGCAGAGTACGTCATGAGAAACGCTGGGCTGGAAGAAGCACAAGCCGGAATCAAGACTGCTGGGAGAAATATCAATAACCTCAGATATGCAGATGACACCACCCTTATGGCAGAAAATGAAGAGGAACTGAAAAGCCTCTTGATGAAAGTGAAAGTGGAGAGTGAAAAAGTTGGCTTAAAGCTCAACATTCAGAAAACGAAGATCATGGCATCTGGTCCCAACACTTCATGGCAAATAGATGGGGAAACACTGGAAACAGTGTCAGACTTTATTTTTGGGGGGCTCCAAAATCACTGCAGATGGTGATTGCAGCCATGAAATTAAAAGACACTTACTCCTTGGAAGGAAAATTATGACCAACCTAGATAGCATATTGAAAAGCAGAGACATTACTTTGCAACAAAGGTCCGTCTAGTCAAGGCTATGGTTTTTCCAGTGGTCATGTATGGATGTGAGAGTTGGACTGTGAAGAAAGCTGATCGCCAAAGAATTGATGCTTTTGAACTGTGGTGTTGGAGAAGACTCTTGAAAGTCCCTTGGACTGCAAGGAGATCCAACCAGTCCATTCTGAAGGAGATCAGCCCTGGGATTTCTTTGGAGGGAATGATGCTGAAGCGGAAACTCCAGTATTTTGGCCACCTCATGCAAAGAGTTGACTCATTGGAAAAGACTCTGATGCTGGGAGGGATTGGGGGCAGGAGGAGAAGGGGACAACAGAGGATGAGATGGCTGGATGGCATCACTGACTTGATGGATGTGAGTCTGAGTGAACTCCTGGAGTTGGTGATGGACAGGGAGGCCTAACGTGCTGTGATTCATGGGGTCGCAAAGAGTTGGACAGGACTGAGTGACTGAGCTGAACTGAGCTGAATATTATTTTAGGGACTTCCAGGGTGGTACAGTGGTGAAGAATCTGCCTGCCAGTGCAGGAGATACAGGTTTGATCCCTAGGTCGGGAAGATCCCCTGGAGAAAGAAACAGCAGCCCACTCCAAAATATTTTTGTTGAGAAAATTCCATGGACAGAGAAGCCTCGAGGACCACATGTGTCACAAAGAGTCAGACATGACTGAGCACACAATATTATTTTACTTTGTTATATTTCTTTTGGCTCATTCTGATAAGAGGATATTACCTTGCATAACCAGGTCTATCAGAGATACAAATTCATAGAGTTCTCATAACAACGAATTCATTTATTCATTAATTCAAAACCCATTTGTTGAGCACCTGCTGTGTGCCTTTTAAGCACAAAGGACACATCAGTGACTAGCAGAGGGAAACACTCCTGCCCATGCAGAGTTTATGCTCTTGTGTATGTAACAGGGTGGGAGACACTAAAAAAAAAAAAAGAAGAAGAAAACTATGTGATGACAAAGAGAAATAAAAGTCAGGAAGGAAGACAAGGAGTAGAGGCAGGGTGTGAATGTGTGTGTATATTGTGTGCACATGCTTGCATGCAGAGTGAGGCCACATCACATGAGGCCTCAATAAAGACTTTGGCTTTAAGCGCTATGGGAAGTTTCTAAAAGGTTTTGAACAAACAACATTTTAAAAGGATCTCTCTGGCTTCTGGACAGTACATTCCAGAGAGGCAATGGAACTCGGAAGTGTGCTATTAAAATAAACTAAGAGAGAGGTGGTAGCTGCCTGGGCCAGGGTGGTGGCAGTGGAGATAGTGACGAGGGGTCAGATGCTGGATATATTAGGACGGTGGAGCCAAGAGCACTTCTCCTGGATTAAATGTGAGGAAGGAGAAAAGGCAAGGAGTCAAGAAGGACTCAAATGAAATGTTGGAATTACTATCCCCTGGGATGAGATTGCCGTAGAGGACTGCATGGCAACCCATTACAGAATTCTTGCCTGGAGAATCCCATGGACAGAGGAGCCTGGAAAGCTACAGTCCATAGGGTCGCAGAGTCAGACACGACTGAAGTGAATTAGCATGCCTGGACGGGATGAGGTACTGTCCCAGGTGGCACTAGTGGTAAAGATCCCATGGACAGGGGAGCCTGGTGGGCTACAGTACGTGGGGTCACAAAGAGTTGGACATGACTGTAGTGACTTAGCATGCACCCAGGGGATGAAATACAGTGTAGGGGAGCAAGTTTTTACAGGTAGATAAGGACTTAAATTTTAGGCACATGAAGTCAGAGATACCAAGAAGCAGCCATCTGGATGGAAAAGATCTGGATCTCAAGGAAGGAATTTGGGTCAGAAACATGGATTTGGAGTTATAAGCCTATACATGACATATGAGGCCCAAACTAAATGGCATTACCAATGGAAGGTCCAGAAGACTGGCTCAAAGGCAAGATCTGGGGATGTGCAAACTGTAAGTGGTCAGGGAGATGCTGCTGCTGCTAAGTCGCTTCAGTTGTATCTGACTCTGTGCAACCCCATAGACAGCAGCCCACCAGGCTCCCCCATCCCTGGGATGTTCCAGGCAAGAATACTGGAGTGGGTTGCCATTTCCTTCTCCAATTCATGAAAGTGAAAAGTGAAAGTGAAGTCACTCAGTTGTGTCCGACTCGTAGCGACCCCAGGGACTGTAGCCCACCAGGCTCCTCCATCCGTGGGATTTTCCAGGCAAGAGTACTGGAGCGGGGTGCCATTGCCTTCTCCATCAGGGAGATGAAGAGAAGCTAAATCAGAAGATGGACAGAGCGGCCAGTGACTGACCATGGCCGCAGACCAGGAGTGTGTGTCCTGTAGGTCAAAGGAGACATGGTTTCAGGGGAGGGAGTGACCAATTTTGTCAGATGTGACCAATTCAGAAGACATAATGGAAAAAAAAAAAAAAGGAAGACATAATGGATGCAGTTTCAATCCTTGGGTCAGAAAGATCCCCTGGAGGAGGGGATGGCAACCCACTCCAGTATTCTTGCCTGGGAAATCCCATGGACAGGGGAGCTTGGTGAGCTACAGTCTATGGGGTTGCAAAGAGTTGGACGTGACTGTAGCGACTTAGCATGCACCCAGGGGATAGATAAACTATACGGGAGACCAAGATGAGCTCATTAAGACCAAATTGAGCATTTGAATTCACCACTGGATTGAGCAGAGTAACAGTTATCTGATTCTGTGACAGCAATTTCAGTGGAGTATCGGGGAAGGCAATGGCACCCTACTCCAGTACTCTTGCCTGGAAGATCCCATGGATGGAGGAGCCTGGTGGGCTGCAGTCCATGGGGTCGCTAAGAGTTGGACACTGAGCGGTTTCACTTTTACTTCTCACTTTCATGCATTGGAGAAGGAAATGGCAACCCACTCCAGTGTTCTTGCCTGGAGAATCCCAGGGATGGGGGAGCCTGGTGGGCTGCCGTCTATGGGTCGCACAGAGTCGGACACAACTGAAGCGACTTAGCAGCAGCAGCAGTGGTGTGGTAACTGGATGAGGCTAGATTCAGGAAAGAATGAAAGGAATTAGAGAGAGAGAAAAGGTAAATCTCAGGGGAAGAGCTTGGCTAAAAACAGGAACTTAGAAATAGGAAGGAACTGTGTAGGAAGTAAGAGTTGTAGCTTTAAGATGAAGAGTAACAACGATGTGTTTGTAAGCTGCAGGGAGTGATCCCTGAGGCAGGGAAATTAATGACACAGAACACAGAGAGAAGTTCTCAGAAGTGTTGTGCCACTTCCCTCCCGCCTAAATATGCTCAAACCACTGTCATATTCTTCTCCAGTTTCTGTTTCTATGCCCCAGGTGACAAAGCAAGGCCTAAGGCCTTAGACAAACCAGGGCACTTATGACTTTCTTAAGCCCCTGGGATCCTCAGTACAGCTAGCCATGTACAGAGTTTCATTTTGACTTTTGCTTTTGAAAAGGAAGGAAGGAAGCAAGGAAAGGAGGAAAGGAAGGAGGGAGAAGGGAAGGAGGGAAGGGGAGATAAATCATATTATATATATATATATTTGACAAGTGGCTTTTTTAAAAAAAAACCTGCTTCCTTCTTTAATCTCTTAAATTTTATAACAACCCTTGGAGATGGGTATTATTTCCTTTTTTCAGATGGTAAAGTGAGTTCATTAGTGATTAAATAACATCTTTAAGATCTCAGAACTCATAATAGGCTCATTCAATTCAAACTCAAATCTATCAGACCCCAAAATATAATTTCACAGACTTCTCTGGCATAGGAAACTCACGGTAGGTTTGTGGTTGAACTCAACCTTGGAAACACAGATTGCGGCCCTCTCTCTTTTTGCTTACATGATTTCATCACTCTGTTAGCAGAGCCATCTTCAGTTGTGTGATTATTAAACATCCCATCTTCCCTCTAGTGAAAGCATTTTGTTTCAGAAGCAAATTTATTTTGCTATAAAGGTGACCGTCTCAATTAGTGAAAAAGAGGCTCTCCTACATAGAACACCATCTACACATATCCTGCATTTACTGGACATCTAGAAATAAGCTTTTCCTAAGAAACAGAAAGTGAAAGTGAAAGTAACTCAGTTGTGTCTGAGTCTTTGCCACCCCATGGACTGTGCAGTCCATGGAATTCTCCAGGCCAGAATCCTGGAGTGGGTAGCCTTTCCCTTACTCCAGGGGATCTTCCCAACCCAGAGATCGAACCCAGGTCTTCCGCATTGCAAGAGGATTCTTTACCAGCTGAGCCACAAGGGAAGCCCAAGAATACCAGAGACACAGAAGGACTTGTATGATTTTACCCTTAAGGGGAGGTTAGCAGAAGTGTATCATTCTGCCCAAACACTGTGAATATGATTGGAATAGAAATGGTAACTGACAGCTGCTGACAGTGGGCTCCTGAAACCAGCAAAACCTGAGTTTATTTTTGTGTGTCCTCTTAGGCAATTCAGCCCCAGGTCTCTTGGCTTCCTTCCTGTTGGGATATATTGCTTCTTCTTACCAGTCTGCAAACTATCAGAAGAGAGAATTTCTCTATTGCTGTGTTTGGTGCCTTGAAACTCTAAGCTTCTTAGAGAAATGTTGATTCTCCTTTCTCAGGGAGCGCTCTGAGAAATATTGATAGTTCCACCAACTTCTTCCTGGAGGAGGAAGTCTTTTAGCGTATCCCTTGCAACAAAACTGAGATGTGCCAAAATGGTTTGGCTGAGTAAGTTGGTAGGGACAGACATGTCTTGACAGTTAAACAGGTGAGTCAAGTACCAATTCTTCACAAGTGGTGCATGATAGAAAAGAATGGTTGGAAGAATTAGGCAACTGGTGAGTCCTTTGGAACATACATGATTTTTTACATTCAAATAGAGTCGTGTTAGGGATGCTGTCTTTGGAAAATTAAAAAAAAAAAAAAGGTACTCAACAAATGTTTCATGAATACCTACCAGCTATAGAATACAATTGGAGAATATACTGGAGAAGGAAATGGCAACCCACTCTAGTACTCTTGCCTAGAGAATTCCGTGGACAGAGGAGCCTGGTGGGCTGCTGTCCATGGGGTCGCACAGAGTCAGACAGGACTGAAGCGACTTAGCATAGCATTAGCATAGAATACAAAGTAGTTAGATGAATTTTCTTTTAGAATGCCCAGCCTAGGGACTTCCCTGGTGGCCCAGTGGTTAAGACTTGCCTTCCCACAAAGGGGTTGTAGTTTCAATCACTGGTTGGGTAGTTAAGATACCATATGCCTCATAGACAAAAAAGCAAAATGTAAACCAGAAGCAATATTGTAACAAATTCAATAAAGACTTTAAAAATGGTCCACAGTAAAAAAAAAAAAAAAAAAGAAAAGAAAAACGTCAAAAAAAAAAGACAAAAGGGATGATAGAATTAAAATATGTCATAAACATTGTTAATCAAATATACCAAGATAAAAGTTAAAAAATAAAGTACTAGTGCAGACAAAAGAGGGAAAATTTTAAAATGCCATAAATACTCAACTATTTTATTAAAAAATAAAAAGAATGCCCAGCCTAATGGAGGAGATTGATAATTGGGTGAAAACATAAAAGAACATTAATTCCTACCATGAGACTTAACTAAATGATTATCTCCACCAGTTCCACCCCCCCAAATCAGGGATGTTCCTGCTTAACAATTTCCCAGCCAACATGATGAAATATGTTATCGTGGAGAAAAGGGAAAATAAAATCATATTTCTACTTTCTTTCGCCAAAATGGAAATCAGATTATGAATTCAGCAAAATTAAACACAAAGTTGAAAGTTATCATAGCTAATCCATAGGTCAGTGACCAAGAGAACAGTAGTAGAATAAAGAATATGGGGACTTCCACGGTGGTCCAGTGGTTTAGAGTTTGCCTTCCAGTGGAGGAGGTGTAGGTTCATTCTCTGGTTGGAGAGCTAAGATCCCACATACCTCATGGACAAAAAACCAAAACATAAAACAGAAGCAATATTGTAACAAATTCAATAAAGACTTTAAAAATTATCCACATCAAAAAAAAATCTTTTAATAAATAAGGAATGTGAAGAGAATATGCAAAAGTTGAAATAAGTCATCTTATTTATAAGGCATTTGTATAAAATCTGAATATAAAGTGTTTACTGAAAGACAGAAAAAAATCTTTACAATTGAAAATCAGCTCCATAACCCAATTTTTAAAAGTTTTTTCTTTCCCTCAGTTTTTTTTCCTTCCATTCTCTCTCTGGGGTTTGGTAAAGAGGTCATCCAAGATATGCGGTTTTCTTCTCCGGTTTATTTCCTTGTTTGGAGATGTTCATGACAAGGTTTTTTTGGGTAGTATTCACATATTCATAAGCTACTAATCTTTCCTGTGTGATATCCTCTTCAAGGAATTCGATATATTTTTATAAGGGTTAAAAAACAATTGTCCCTAGACACTTGAGAGATATATAGTAAAAAAAAAAACTGGAATTATTAAGAAAATAATTAATGACTGTTTCATCTGAGTTTCCCTAGTATTTTAATTAAAAAATGTATTACATGTAGTTTATGGTTACACAACCGTGGGCCTGGTTACTCTGTCTTACTTATCAACAAGTTCCTATTGTTCGAAGTGACCTTTAATTTCTCTTGATACTTATTTTAAACTAAAACTTCCTCTTTCATATTCGTAAGGAAGGATTATATAAATGTCACCTATTTAGCAGCACTAATATTACTTTTTTTATTTTTTAATGCTGCTTTTGGATGCTTAGTTGCTAGTATTTTACAAGCTGAAGGCTGCTCTTGTGCAATTGTTTTTACCTGTTAAGTCACTGTTTCCACATTAATAATAGGGTAAGATATCAGGCTTCAGTTTAGATTAGGACAGTACCTAATGTCTTTTCCACATTTACTTCAAGCCAGGAGAAGACTTCCTCTCTTGTTTTCATGGGAATTTTATGAATTCGAATATGTATTTTTTCCAGCTGTAGTATTTTAATTGCAATTGGAAATTACCAGTTGAGATATCATTTTTCTTAAGAAAAATTTCCTAATACTAAATCCTAGCAGTTAAAGCTGACTTCAACTACTCAAGTGGCATGATTTCCTTATGCTTGCCTTAGAATTTTTTGATCTTTCCTTCAGTTTTTTCATTGATACTTCTAGGTCAATGAGACATTAAATTATATTTTTCTCCTATAAGCCACCTTTTCATAAGTGGAATTTTCTTCTTTTGGTATGAGTGTGATGTATCCCCAGGACTTCTCTGATGGCTCAGCTGGTTAAGAATCTGCCTGTAATGCAGGAGACTCAGGTTTGATCCCTGGGTCAGGAAGATCTCCTGGAGGAAGAAATGGCAACCCATTCCAGTATTCTTGCCTGGAGAATCCCATGGACAGAGGAGACTGGCTGGCTACAGTCCATGAAGTCACAAAGAATTGGACATGACTGAGCATGCACATTGACTATTGTCTGTGATATATCCCTTGAATAGGTGATTAAGATAAATATAAGCTTTCTTGGTTAATATTGCTGAAATGAACCCATTTGATCTGAATCCTATTTTTGATTACAAGTGAGGCTTCTTGATTGCACACGTTTATGTCAGTCAGTTCAGTTCAGTCACTCAGTCGTGTCCGACTCTTTGCAACCCCATGAATTGCAGCACGCCAGGCCTCCCTATCCATCACCAACTCCTGGAGTTCACTCAGACTCATGTCCATCGAGTCCGTAATGCCATCCAACCATCTCATCCTCTGTCGTCCCCTTCTCCTCCTGCCCCCAATCCCTCCCAGCATCAGAGTCTTTTCCAATGAGTCAACTCTTCGCATGAGGTGGCCAAAGTACTGGAGTTTCAGCTTTAGCATCATTCCTTCCAAAGAACACCTAGGACTGATCTCCTTTAGAATGGACTGGCCGGATCTCCTTGCAGTCCCAGGGACTCTCAAGAGTCGTCTCCAACACCACAGTTCAAAAGCATTAATTCTTTGGCGCTCAGCTTTCTTCACAGTCCAACTCTCACATCCATACATGACCACTGGAAAAACCATAGCCTTAACTAGATGGACCTTTGTTGGCAAAGTAATGTCTCTGCTTTTGAGTATGCTGTCTAGGTTGGTCATAACTTTCCTTCCAAGGAATAAGCATCTTTTAATTTCATGGCTGCAATCATCATCTGCTGTGATTTTTTAGCCCCCCAAAATAAAGTCTGACACTGTTTCCAGTGTTTCCCCATCTATTTGCCATGAAGTGTTGGGACCAGATGCCATGATCTTCGTTTTCTCAATGTTGAGCTTTAAGCCAACTTTTTTACTCTCCTCTTTCACTTTCATCAAGAGGCTTTTTAGTTCCTCTTCACTTTCTGCCATAAGGGTGGTGTCATCTGCATATCTGAGGTTCTCCCAGCAATCTTGATTCCAGCTTGTGCTTCTTCCAGCCCAGCGTTTCTCATGATGTATTCTGCATATAAGTTAAATAAGCAGGGTGACAATATACAGCTTTGACGGACTCCTTTTCCTATTTGGAACTAGTCTGTTGTTCCATGTCCAGTTCTAACTTTTGCTTCCTGACCTGCATATAGGTTTCTCAAGAGGCAGGTCAGGTGGTCTGGTATTCCCATCTCTTGAATTTTCCACAGTTTCTTGTGATCCACACAGTCAAAGGCTTTGGCATAGTCAATAAAGCAGAAATAGATGTTTTTCTGGAACTCTCTTGCTTTTTCCATGATCCAGCAGATGTTGGCCCAAAGAAAAGTTCATGGTGGTGATCAATTATAGCAGCGAGTCTTAGTCTTTGATTATTTTCAGTTAAATTATTTCCCATTATGTGTTTAATAGACTAGCTCAAACAGACATTCAGGGCCTTAGCCTTCCACTTATGGAAGGTTGTGGTGCTCACATGGCACTGTATAGAGTCATTACAAAAGACTTTTTCCTGCAGAGCACCTCTTTGTTGTTGTTGAGGAATCTCCTGTTGCTTCCAAGAAAAGATGGTGGTGTTTGTTTGTTTGTTTGTTTGTTTGTTTGTTTTAGTGGGGAGCCTGAGCAGGTGGGAGTTGGGATATTTGCGTCGGCTAATTAGTTCAGGGAATCACTCTATTAGCTAAGTTCAGGCTCTTCACCTGTAAAGAGTGAGGCAGGATGAAAAGTGAGACAAGCTGGGAGCTGTGACTCTGCTGCAAGTGCTTGTGCCTGGACAAAAGTCTCCTCGAGCCATAGAATACAAAGAAGCTATATGATACCAAAAATAATTGCATGCACTGTGCATTGCATAGTTGGGGCAAATTATGAACAAGATGCAAAAGAGACCAAAAACCCAACTGCTTCTAAAGTGTCAGGAACAGAAGCAGGGTACTACTGCTCATGCTCTCTGCATATGGCACCACCAAGGGGGTGGGCAGACCATCCAAGCCACCTATCTGCCTCAACTCCTGGACCTGCCCTCACCTTCACTCCCTTTAAGGGAATGGCTTGGCAACCTCCCAGGGAGCAAGTGAGAGAGGAAACCTGTTCCTTGTTTTGTTCCCTCATGCTGCAGCAGAGACCCCAATAAAATGTTGCCTGAATCTGGTCTGGCCTCTTATCAATTTCTACTGACTAAAGTGTCTATGAACCTAGGCTGGTATCAAGAGGATCCTGAAGTTCTTTCTAGCTTAGAAATTAACTTATTTTCTCTAATTTTACCTACAGGTTACCATTCCCCCCCCCCCCCTGAATTTGTAGTTGATGAAATCCTTTAAAGCAGCCTGTAGAAACTAGGAGAGATAAAGTATCTACTGCCCCAGAGAGCCAAATTTTGAAACCATACTCATTCTGAGTATTTTCTGCTTTGAAAGAACATGCTGAGTAGGTCTGCAGGCAGCTATTAGATTGTAAGGCAAGCTGCAGGAGTTAATGATGGTGTTCTCACCAAAAGCCTAGAAAAGAGTTGACTTCGTGAATATATGACAGTAGCAATTCAATTGTACCACAAAGGAAGTTACATTTAGCATCTGTAAGCTAAAATCTTGGCATCTGATCTCACTGGGAAACAGGATTGGGAAACAGAGAGACTTCACTCTTAAAGTGAAGTCGCTCAGTCATGTCCGACTCTTTGCGACCCCGTGGACTGTAGCCTACCAGGCTCCTCTGTCCATGGGGTTTTCCAGGCAAGAATACTGGAGTGGGTTGCCATTTCTGATCTCATTACTTCATGGCAAATAGAAACAGTGACAGATTTTATTTTCTTGGGCTCCAAAATCACTACAGACGGTAACTGCAGCCATAAAATTAAAAGACACTTGCTCCTTGAAAGAAAAACTATGGTAAACCTAGACAGCGTATTAAGAAGCAGAGATGTCACTTTGCCAGCAAAGATCTGTATAGTCAAAGCTATGGTTTTTCCAGTAATCATGTATGGATGTGAGAGTTGGACCATAAAGAAGGCTGAGTGCCAAAGAATTGATGCTTTTGACTTGTGGTACTGGAGAAGATTCTTGAGAGTCCCTTGGACAGAAAGAAGATCAAACCAGTCAATCCTAAAGGAGATCAACCTTGTATATTCTTTGGATGGACTGATGCTGAAGCTGAAGCTCAAATACTTTGGCCACCTGATGTGAAGAGCCAACTCACTGAAGGTCCTGATGCTGGGAAAGATTGAAGGCAAAAGGAGAAGAGGGTGGCAGAGGATGAGATGGTTGGATGGCATCACCAATTCAGTGGACTTGAGTTTGAGCAAAGTTTAGGAAATAGTGAAGGACAGGGAAGCCTGGCATGCTGCAGTCTGTGGGGTTGCAAAGAGCTGAACATGACTTAGCAACTGGACAACAACAACATATTACGATTAAAAGCTGACTAGAAATTGAATTTTATTGTCTCATCACTTTAAAATATTGTTTGTTTCCCCCATCATGTCTGCTTACTTCAAATTTCAAAGTAAGGTTGATAGACTTTTCTATGAGCAGTTTTCAGTTATGTTGCCCAGGCCATTCAGTTTTATTTAACAAAGCAAACGGTTAATAGTATCACACATAGAATGGGTCGCTATTAACCATGCTTTTTTCATTTAAATAAAGAGCCACTGATGATGATGATCCTAAAGGGAAACTGGCAGTGACACAGAAAGAAAAGCCACCCAAGTGTCAATTCTGGGAGGTATAGATGTCACTATTCATTCTAAAGTAGAATTTCTCTGTCTTCTTCAGGAGACATCAGATGCATTTACTTCTTTCCTTGTATGTCATGGAAACAGTGAACTTTTTTCTTATCCATATTTCTTAGTACATGGGCCACTTTTAATGATGATCAATTTTGCTTACTGGTCCATAGTGCTTGTAAAATACTATTTTTCTTAATGGAGCTATCTAAGGATATGAGGGAGAAACATGGAAAACATTTAAATGCTGAGAAATACCAGTACCTAATTCTAAAATCTGACCTTAGGCGAATAACACAGTGAATGGAGATAATCTTTGTTTCACAAAATACATTTTAAATACAAAATGAAAACGGAAGGAGTATGAAACTAAGAGCAGTCATAAGAGAAAATTACATGATTCAGTTATATAATATGTGGTTGTATTTGATCATTTTGTGCTTCTGCTTACATATCTGAGATTAATGAAATTAATGAACTGGCTTCTCTATTATGACAATTAGAAGAAAGGCACTCACTAACTTTGCATTTAGAAGTATTATTCTCATTATATTATTTAGAAGTATTATTCTCATTATATTCTGGAAGTGGTTTCAGAAATATTTTACCATGAAGCTATTAGTGTATCAAAAGTTACCAAGATGACTTTAAGTAAGGGAAAATGTACTCTTCTACAATTTAAATTTTATCTTTGACTTTCTATTATCCGTATATCCATCCCTTTTCCTTCAGATGAATCTGAAACATTGGATATAAAAAGAATATATTTTTAAGCTCATCTCATAGAATTTCGGAAAAGACAGAAATGCTGCTTTACCTTCCAATGTTAATTATTAATAACAGTGGTATCTGATTATTAATCATCTCATGTACTAATAGTGAGGTCATTTTAAAATGTCATCTTGTGGGAAATCTAGTCCAAAATGAAAGTAAGAGTTTTAAGTCCCAGTTCAGTGGTAAGTATGTGCTCTACTACTGGTTTAGTTGGAGAGTTCAGACCTTCTCTTTAGGCTGCCCTTGGGCTTACATCTCCTGTTAATGCATCTTCTGAGAATCTGCTTGTGTCATTTCTGCTTCAGACATTATCATTAAGGATAAAACGTTTCAAGTCTGAAATTACAGGTGATTATGTTCATACAGTTGGAAGAATAGTAGATTAATCTAAAAAACAGCACATTTTGTATGTATGCATTGACTCCCATTTCCATAGTGAAAGGATTTTTATGCTGCTAGGATGTCATGTTACTGTCGTCAGACTCTAGTTCACCCATTGATAATGACAATTGCATTGATTGCTTCAGCATCAGCTGGCCTTCTATGAATAAAGAGCTTCACATAGCAGACTTCATTCAAAAAATCAGACCTAGATTTGCTGATACTTCTCTTTCAGTCCCCAAAGTCTCTATACATTTTTAAACTGAAATGTTATCTTGAGATAGAAATTTTCTTGAGATTGAGAAATGGAGGCTTGCTCTATATGTTTAAATAGTTTTTTTTAGACTTCATGATTCTTTACGTAGACATTTATTGTTATTTTTATGTGTTACTTAAGCAGCTTATGATTGAGAGTATTGCTTCTCCTACTCCAAGTTTAAGACCTGTCTTCTCCCCAGGAGTTTACCTGTTTCTCTTTCTCTCCAGCCCACTCCTCTGCTACGTTTAGGTATTTCTCACTTTAGGAAGTTAATCATGAAATCTGTTAATTTAAATTGAACTAAGCCATATGATCTCCACATTGATATGAAAAAGTAATAAAAGGTTAGGCATCACAGCACCAAGTCAATAAAAGGGTGAAAGAGTGAGCTTCCCAACAAGTGAGGCTATGGAATAAGGCCAATGTGGATTTGATTGAGTTGCAAATTTGTCACTTTCTAGTTGTGTGATTTGATCAAGGTATTTCATTTCTTCAAGTCCATTTCTCACATTCATGAAAGGTGTTGATAATGCTTCCTTCATAGCAGTTTTATGATGAACAAATAAGATATTTTAAAAAGGAACTTATTATAGTATATTATTATATTTTATCATTACACTGAGTCAGTGAAAAATGACTCAAACTAGAGATTACACCCCACTCCAGTACTGCTGCCTGGAAAATCTCATGGGCGGGGGAGCCTGGTAGGCTGCAGTCCATGGGGTCGCTAAGAGTCGGACACGACTGAGCAACTTCATTTTCACTTTTCACTTCATGCATTGGAGAAGGAAATGGCAACCCACGCCAGTGTTTTTGCATGGAGAATCCCAGGGACGGGGGAGCCTGGTGGGCTTCCGTCTATGGGGTCGCACAGAGTCGGACACGACTGAAGTGACTTAGCAGTAGCAGAGATTACTAGACTTAGTTTATGAACGTGATGACCTAAGAGAAAGAAAACTTATTTTCCTGACATAGACAGTAAGAGACAAAGTCAAATATATGAAACCACTGTCGTCAAATATCGAGCTATAAGCAGTGTAAGACTGTGATTCCTAAGAGCAGAGAGACAAATGAAATGAATTCAAACACATAACCTCTCTGGCTTTCTGACTCAAAGCATATTTTGGAATGTGGTATAGGGAGGACTGTCTTCTATCTTTAGCAAAGTAGGTTATTCTTCATGAGTTGAAGAGACTGAAATCAGAATTCAGTGAGGCCATGTTACCTGGAAATTGTAAAGTGGAGTTCTGGAAAGGAATGAGGTAAGCAAAAAAAAAAAAATCTGCATAGGGGTTCATTTGAGCCTTTGCTGAATCTTAATATGTGCATGTATGTGGTGAAACTCTAAAAGGCAGGGCAGAGAACCATAAAGATGTATGCTGAACACAGAATAGGGAACTTTTTGAGTGCTTGTCAGTTGGAGTGGAGAGTCTTTGTTGATCACACACATTATAGACAACTTAGAAAGGCCATGCCTTTATAGTAGGACTAAACTTCATCTTAAGAATAAAGATTATTCTTAACCTACTCTAACAAAGAATAAAAATAAGTCTTAAATGATCAAGTAATCCAAAAATAACTAAATTACTTGCTAAAACAAATGTCAATATTGTTTAAAAGAGACAACTAAATCCAGATATTCCTTGTCATTACTTAAAATATCCAGCATCCAATCAAAAGCTACTCTATGTGGCAAGAACTAGAATAGAGTAATTGATAACCAGGAAACAGAACCAGGAACTATAGAGATGATAATATACAAGGACTTCTAAATGGGCCCTGTTAATAGTTCAGAAATTTAATGAAAAACATGAATGTAATGGCAACAGATGTAGAAAAGAAAAACAAGACAAAAATGGAATGAAAGACTTGATAGTGAAAAAAATACAGTACTTGAAATGAGAAATATATGAGAGGTTATTAGAAATTATGAAGGAAAGCATCTTAGATGAAAGACAAAGGGAAAAAGACTTAAATGAAAGATAGAGGGAGACTCCACCAGAAAATTACTAGAACTAATCAATAAATATAGTAAAGTTGCAGGATATAAAAACAACACACAGAAATCCCTTGCATTACTATACACTAATAATGAGAAAATAGAAAGAGAAATTAAGGAAACAATTCCATTCACCATTGCAACGAAAAGAATAAAATACTTAGGAATATATCTACCTAAAGAAACTAAAGACCTATGTATAGAAAACTATAAAACACTGGTGAACTAAATCAAAGAGGACACTAATAGATGGAGAAATATACCATGTTCATGGATTGGAAGAATCAATATAGTGAAAATGAGTATACTACCCAAAGCAATTTATAGATTCAGTGCAATCCCTATCAAGCTACCAACAGTATTCTTCACAGAGCTAGAACAAATAATTTCACAATTTGTATGGAAATACAAAAAAACCTCGAATAGCCAAAGCTATCTTCAGAAAGAAGAATGGAATTGGAGGAATCAACCTGCCTGACTTCAGGCTCTACTACAAAGCCACAGTTATCAAGACAGTATGGTACTGGCACAAAGACAGAAATATAGATCAATGGAACAAAATAGAAAGCCCAGAAATAAATCCACGCACGTATGGACACCTTATCTTTGACAAAGGAGGCAAGAATATACAATGGATTAAAGGCAATCTCTTTAACAAGTGGTGCTGGGAAAACTGGTCAACCACTTGTAAAAGAATGAAACTAGAGCACTTTCTAACATCATACACAAAAATAAACTCAAAATGGATTAAAGATCTAAACATAAGACCAGAAACTATAAAACTCCTAGAGGAGAACATAGGCAAAACACTCTCCGACATACATCACAGCAGGATCCTCTATGACCCACCTCCCAGAATATTGGAAATAAAAGCAAAAATAAACAAATGGGACCTAATTAAACTTAAAAGCTTCTGCACAACAAAGGAAACTATAAGCAAGGTGAAAAGACAGCCTTCAGAATGGGAGAAAATAATAGCAAATGAAGCAACAGACAAACAACTAATCTCAAAAACATACAAGCAACTCCTACAGCTCAATTCCAGAAAAATAAATGACCCAATTAAAAAATGGGCCAAAAAACTAAACAGACATTTCTCCAAAGAAGACATACAGATGGCTAATAAACACATGAAAAGATGCTCAACATCACTCATTATCAGAGAAATGCAAATCAAAACCACAGTTAGGTACCATTTCACGCCAGTCAGAATGGCTGCGATCCAAAAGTCTACAAGCAATAAATGCTGGAGAGGGTGTGGAGAAAAGGGAACCCTCTTACACTGTTGGTGGAAATGCAAACTAGTACAGCCACTATGGAGAACAGTGTGGAGATTCTTTAAAAAACTGGAAATAGAATTGCCTTATGATCCAGCAATCCCACTGCTGAGCATACACACTGAGGAAACCAGAAGGGAAAGAGAAACGTGTACCCCAATGTTCATCACAGCACTGTTTATAATAGCCAGGACATGGAAGCAACCTAGATGTCCATCAGCAGATGAATGGATAAGAAAGCTGTGAAGCTGTGGTACATATACACAATGGAGTATTACTCAGCCATTAAAAAGAATACATTTGAATCAGTTCTAATGAGGTGGATGAAACTGGAGCCTATTATACAGAGTGAAGTAAGTCAGAAAGAAAAACACCAATACAGTATACTAATGCATATATATGGAATATAGAAAGATGGTAACAATAACCCTGTATATGAGACAGCAAAAGAGACACTGATGTATACAACAGTCTTTTGGACTCCGTGGGAGAGGGAGAGGGTGGGATGATGTGGGAGAATGGCATTGAAATATGTATAATATCATATATGAAATGAGTCGCCAGTCCAGGTTTGATGCACGATACTGGATGCTTGGGGCTGGTGCACTGGGACGACCCAGAGGGATGGTATGGGGAGGGAGGATGGAGGAGGGTTCAGGATGGGGAACACATGTATACCTGTGGCAGATTCATTTTGATATATGGCAAAACCAATACAATATTGTAAAGTTAAATAAAATAAAATTTAAAAAAAAGAACCTATCAGAGAAAAATAATACAGGAGGAAAAAGGATGATCTCAGACTTTATTTTCAGAAGATGATGGAGAAACAACTCTATCAGAGAAAAAGCCCAATAAAGATATCATTTAAACATGGAGATGGAATTTTTCAGACACACTGAAGCTAGTGGATTTCATTGCAGGCACACCAACACTACAACAAATGTGACAGGAAGTTCTTCAGATGGAAGGAAAGGGATACAAGATGGAAACTTGCATCTACATGAGTTCATTTCAGTTGCTTAGTGGTGTCTGACTCTTTGTGACCCCGTGAACTGCAGCACGCCAGGTCTCCCTGTCCATCACCAACTCCCGGAGTTTACCCAAACTCATGTCCAGTGAATCGGTGATGCCATCCAACCATCTTATCCTCTGTTGTCCCCTTCTCCTCCTGCCCTCAATCTTTCCCAGAATCAGGGTCTTTTCCAATGAGTCAGTTCTTTGCATCAGGTGGCCAAAGTGTTGGAATTTCAGCTTCAACATCAGTCCTTCCAATGAACACCCAGGACTGATCTCCTTTAGGATGGACTGGTTGGATCTCCTTGTAGTACAAGGGACTCTCAAGAGTCTTCTCCAACACCTGAGTTCAAAAGCATCAGTTCTTCGGTGCTCAGCTTTCTTTATAGTCCAAATCTCACATCCATACATGACCACTGGAAAAACCATAGCCTTGACTAGACGAACCTTTGTTGGCAAAGTAATGTCTCTGCTTTTGAATATGCTGTCTAGGTTGGTCATAACTTTCCTTCCAAGGAATAAGTGTCTTTTAATTTCATGGCTGCAATCACCATCTGCACTGGTTTTGGAGCCCCCCAAAATAAAGTCAGCCACTGTTTCCACTGTTACCCCATTTATTGTCCATGAAGTGATGGGACCGGATGCCATGATCTTCATTTTCTCAATGTTGAGCTTTAAGCCAACTTTTTCGCTCTCCTCTTTCACTTTCATCAAGAGGCTTTTTAGTTCTTCTTCACTTTCTGCCATAAGGGTGGTGTCATCTGCGTATCTGAGGTTATTGATATTTCTCCCAGCAATCTTGATTCCAGCTTGTGCTTCTTCCAGCCCAGCGTTTCTCATGATGTACTCTGTATAGAAGTTAAATAAGCAGGGTGACAATATACAGCCTTGATGTACTCCTTTCCGTATTTGGAAGCAGTCTGTTGTTCCATGTCCAGTTCTAACTGTTGCTTCCTGACCTGCATATAGGTTTCTCAAGAGGCAGATCAGGTGATCTGGTATTCCCATCTCTTTCAGAATTTTCAGCAGTTTCTTGTGATCCACACAGTAAAAGGCTTTGGCATAGTCAATAAAGCAGAAATAGATGTTTTTCTGGAACTCTCTTGCTTTTTCAATGATCCAGCAGATGTTGGCAATTTGATCTCTGGTTCTTCTGCCTTTTCTAAAACCAGCTTGATTGTCAGGAAGTTCACGGTTCATGTATTGCTGAAGCCTGGCTTAGAGAATTTTGAGCATTACTTTACTAGCGTGTGAGATGAGTGCAATTGTGCAGTAGTTTGAGCATTCTTTGGCATTGCCTTTGGAATTTGAATGAAAACTGACCTTTTCCAGTCCTTGGCCACTGCTGAGTTTTCCAAATTTGCTGACATATTGAGTGCAGCACTTTCATCTACATAAAGGAATGAAGAGCCAGAAATATTAAATATGTAATAGGACAGATTTTTTCCAATTTAAAACATTTCTTTAGAACATAATGGTCTATTTAATAACAATTTATATAAGTGTATTGTGAGATTTTTAACACATATAGACATAAAATGTATGTTAATAGCACAAAGAACAGAAGTTAAAGTGGAAGCACTGTTGTTCAGTTGCTCAGTTATGTCTGAGTCTGTGACCCTGTGGACTGCAGCACACCAGGCTTCCCTGTTCTTCACCATCTCCTGGAGCTGCACAAACTCATGTCCATCGAGTCAGTGATGCCATCCAACCATCTCATCCTCTGTCATCCCCTTCTCCTCTTGCCTTCAATCTTTCCCAGCATCAGGGGCTTTTCCAATGAGTCAACTTTTCACATTATGTGGCCAATTATTGGAGCTTCAGCTTCAGCATCAGTCCTTCCAATGAAGATTCAGGATTGGTATCCTTCAGGATTGACTCGTTTGATCTCCTTGCAGTCCAAGGGACTCAAGAGTCTTCTCTAACACCACAGTTCAAAACCATCAATTCTTTGGTATTCAGCCTTCTTTATGGGCCAAGTATCACATCCACACATGACTATTGGAAAAACCATAGTTTTGACTAGACAGACCTTTGTTGGCAAAGTAATGTCTCTGCTTTTCAATATGCTGTCTAGGTTGGTCATAGCTTTTCTTCCAAGGAGCAAGTGTCTTTTAATTTCATGGCTACAGTCACCATCTGCAGTGATTTTGGAGCCCAAGAAAATAAAGTCTGTCACTGTTACCACTGTTTTCGCATCTATTTGCCATGAAGTGATGGGACTGGATGCTATGATCTTAGTTTTCTGAATGTTGAGTTTTAAGCCAACTTTTTCACTCTCTTCTTTCACTTTCATCAAGAGGCTGTTTAATTCCTCTTTGCTTTCTGCCATAAGGGTGGTGTCATCTGCATCTTTGAGGTTATTGATATTTCTCCTGGAAATCTTGATTTCAGCTTGTGCTTCATCCAGTAAGGCATTTCTCATGATATACTCTGTATATACATTAATTAAGCAGGGTGACAATATACAGCCTTGACTTCTTTCTCTATATGGAACCAGCCTGTTGTTCCATGTCCAGTTCTAACTGTTGCTTCTTGACCTGCATACAGATTTCTCATGAGGCAGGTAAGGTAGTCTGGCATTCCCATCTCTGAAGAATTTCTCACAGTTTGCTGTGATCTACACAGTCAGAGGCTTTGGTGTAGTCAATAAAGCAACAATAGATGTTTTTCTGGAACTTTCTTGTTTTTTTGATGATCCAACAGGTTTTGGCAATTTGATCTCTGGTTCTTCTGCCTTTTATAAATCCAGCTTGAACACCTGGAAGTTCATGGTTCATGTACTGTTGAGGCCTGGCTTGGAGAATTTTGATCATTTTGTTGCTTGCGTGTGAGATGAGTGTAATTGTTTGGTAGTTTGAACATTCTTTAGTATTGCCTTTCTTTGGGATTGGATTGAAAATGGAATCACAGGCATAAAGGTATAAAACTTCATAGAGGAAAATCCTTATAAAGCTAGGACTGGTAAAGATTTCATGCATTAAATATTTAAAAGGATGAGCCATAAAAATAATTGGTAAATTGGACTTCATCAGCATTATAAACTTGTGTTCTTTCTAAATAAAATAAGGCAAGTCACAGACTAGATGAAAATATTAAAAAAACATATTTGATAAAATTTGTACCTGTGATTATATAAAGAACTGCTACAGCTCAGTAGTAAGAAAACTATATCTCAATTAAAAGTGACAAAAGATTTAGACAAACATTTTAGGGAAGAAGAAATAATCAACTGGCACTGGAAAAGTCATTGAGAAAATACAAATGAAGAGTCACAGTGAGAGGAATTGGAGGAATCAACCTTCCTGACTTCAGACTATATTACAAACCTAGAGTAATCAAGACAGTATGGTACTGGCACAAAAACAAATATAAATCAGTGGAGTGAGATTGAAAGCCCAGAGATAAATCCACACATCTATAGGCACCTTATCTTTGACAACAAAGGCAAGAATATATAATGAAGGAAAGACAATCTCCTTAGTAAGTGGTGCTGGGAAAACTAGACAGCTATGTGTACCAGAATGACATTAGAACACTTCCTAATACCATACACAAAAATAATCTCAAAATGGATGAAAGACATAAATGCAAGGCCAGAGACTATAAAACTCTTAAAGGAAAACATCAGCAATATACTCTTTGACATAAATCCCAGCAAGATCCTCTTTGACCCACCTCCTAGAGTAATGGAAATAAAAACAAAAATAAACTAGTGGGACCTAATTAAACTTAAAAGCTTTTGCACAGCAAAGGAAACTACAAACAAGATGAAAAGACCACCCTCAGAATGGGAGAAAATAATTTTAGTTAAAGCAACTGACAAAGAATTAATCTCCAAAATATACAAGCAGCTCACACAGCTCATATCAGAAAAACAAACAACCCAATCAAAATATGGGTGGAAGACCTAAGTAGACATTTCTCCAAAGAAGACATACAGATGGCCAACAAACACATGAAATGACGCTCAACATTGCTCATTATTAGGGAAATGCAAGTCAAAACTATGATGAGATATCACCTCACACTGGTCAGGATGGCCATCATCAAAATATCTATAAACAATGAGTGCTGGATAGAATGTGGAGGAAAGCTAACTCTCTGGCACTGTTAGTGGAAATGTAAATTGATTCAGCCACTATGGTGAACAGTATGGACAGTCCTTAAAAAAACTAGGAATAAAACTACTATATGACTCAAGAATCCCACTACTG
The DNA here is from genome assembly GCF_002263795.3 of Bos taurus. Lineage (NCBI taxonomy): Eukaryota > Metazoa > Chordata > Mammalia > Artiodactyla > Bovidae > Bos > Bos taurus. The sequence continues at coordinate 21,443,158 of NC_037336.1, read as the reverse complement.
GGCAGATACCCTGAGAAAACCATAGTTCAAAAAGACACCTGCACCCCAATGTTTGTGCAGCACTATTTGCAGTAGCCAGCACATGGAAGCAACCTATATGTCCATTGACAGATGAATGGATAAGGAAGTTATGATACATATATACAATGGAGTTTTACTCAGCCATTAAAAGGAACAAAATTGAGTTAGTTGTACTGAGGTGGATGAACCTAGCCAGAGTCTGTTATACAGAGTGAAGTAAGTCAGAAAGAGAAAAATAAAATTATATATTAGTGCACATATATGGTATCTGTAGAAATGGTGCTGATGGACCTATTTGCAGGGCAGGAATAGAGATGCAGACATAGAGGATGGTCTTATGGATACAGCCAGAGAAGCGGAGAGTGTGATGAATTTAGAGAGTACCATTGCCATATAAGACTTCCCTGGTTACAAAAAAAAAAAAAGAAGACTTCCCTGGTGGCTCAGACAGTAAAGCATCTGTCTACAATGTGGGAGACCTGGGTTCAATCCCTGGGTTGGGAAGATCCCCTGGAGTAGGAAATAGCAATCCACACCAGGACTATTGCCTGGAAAATCCCACAGACAGAGGATACTGGTAGCTACAGCCCATGGGGTCACAAAGAGTTGGACACAACTGAGCGACTTCACTTCACTATTGCCATATAAACAGTACCACGTGTAAAACAGACAGCTAGTGGGAAGCTGTTGAGTAACACAGGGACATCAGCTCAGGGCTCTGTGATGACCTAGAGAGTGGGATGGTGAAGAGGTGGGAGGGAAACTCAAGAGGGAAGGGATATATGTATACTTGTGGCTGATTCACACTGTTGTACAGCAGACACTAACACAACATTGTAAAGCAGTTGTCCTTAGATGCAAAATAAAAATTACAATTAAAACATCACAATAAGATACCACCTCATACCCACTAGAATAATTACAATTAAAAAGATCAACACCACCGCCAAGTGTTGATGAGGAGATGGAGCAGCTAGAAGTCTCATGCATTGCTGGTGGGGATACAAAAATGTAATAGCCTCTTTGGAAAATAGTTTAGCTGTTTCCTATATCATTGAACATATATTCAGCATGCAGTTCAGCAAGTCTACTCAATATTTGCCCTTCAGGAATTGAGATTATGTGTCCACACAAATGCCTTTAAATAAGTGTTAATAGCATCTTTATTCATAATAGCACCATACTGGGAACTATGTCTCAGAAACCAGTGAAAGGATAAACAAATAGTTTTATATCTTATGATGGAAGATTATTCATCAATAGAGAAAAAGAAACTACTGATGGACGCGATATCATTGATGAATCTCAAAGGCATAATACTAAGCAAAATAAGCCAAGTACAAAGCAGAACTTACTTATTTATGTGAAAATGTAGAAGAAACACATGTAATCTAGAGAGACAGAAGCAGAGTGGTGGCAGCCTGATGCTGGGAGCAATGAGGCTGATTGCAATGAAGCGCCAGCATGCTTTGTGGGGGTGTGTGGAAATGTTCTTGATTATAGCCTAATATTGATTATAGCCTAATATTTGTTTTACAAGTGTATACATTTATCAAAACTCTTAAGACTATCATGTATTTCTCTTTCTCTGAGTATTTTTTACTGTATGCAAGTTCAGTTCAGTTCAGTCGCTCAGTCATGTTTGACTCTTCGTGACTCCATGAATCGCAGCATGCCAGGCCTCCCTGTCCATCACCAACTCCTGGAGTTCACTCAGACTCACGTCCATCGAGTCAGTGATGCCATCAAGCCATCTCATCCTCTGTCGTGCCCTTCTCCTCCTGCCCCCAATCCCTCCCAGCATCAGAGTCTTTTCCAGTGAGTCAACTCTTCACATTAGGTGGCCAAAGTACTGGAGTTTCAGCTTCAGCATCATTCCCTCCAAAGAAATCCCAGGGCTGATCTCCTTCAAAATGCACTGGTTGGATCTCCTTGTAGTCCAGGGGACTTTCAAGAGTCTTCTCCAACACCACAGTTCAAAAACATCATTTCTTTGGCGCTCAGCCTTCTTCACAGTCCAACTCTCACATCCATACATGACCACGGGAAAAACCATAGCCTTGACTAGCCGGACGTTTGTTGGCAAAGTAATGTCTCTGCTTTTGAATATGCTATCTAGGTTGGTCATAACTTTCCTTCCAAGGAGTAAGGTTCGTGACATTATATGCAAATTACCCCTCAATAAAATTGATTATAAAAATGGGCTTATGAGTAATTGACTAACTTTAATTTCCAAGCTAAGTTTTTTGCATTAATAAAAGTAGTGTGTCTCTGGAATCTTAAAAGCTATTTGCATATGCTTTCATTTAACCCTTGTAATAAGCCAGAAATGTATATTTTATTTTATTTATTAATAAATACTTGCTTAGGATAAATAGATTACTCAAATTCTTTTTTTTTCTTCTAAATTCTCAGATATATTAAGGTTTGAAATTTAAGTCTTCCATCTTTTTTGTTTTTTCTATTCTTGTAAGTGGCAGCCCTCTGAAAGAAAGAGCAAGGGACACTATGATCTAACGTTAAAGCTCATTCCCATCCTTCCTGGAGAGGAGCCTATAAGCTTTGAGGGCTTTGCTACCTCTAATTTTAGATAAGCAGACTAAGAGAGAGGTACAACAGAGTAGAAATATGAGTCAGTAATATAGTAGGGAAAGAACTCAAAGGAAGGCCTTTGAGATGGCTCCTCAAATTAAGATGCTGTGATTTAAGAAATCACTGATTATTAATATTCATGCTTAGGACTGAACTTAATTAAGATCTCAAGTAACTTTTACTTGGGAAGTCAAACAGAGAAGAAGAATTTCAGAAATGCATTTCTTTAATTGAAGACAAAGTGACATTAATCCTCTAAGCGATTTTAGCTATGAGCTTAGTTGATGCTTGATTTATTTTCCTGTTTAAATAAACTTGGATAAGCAGTTGGATCAAAAGAAAAAGTACGGCATTATAGCTTATTTGTAAAAATCCCAGAAATTATTATAAACTGACTCTGTTCCTAACTTTTACCAGATTAGCAGTGATGAGATTCTGGGCTTTCTGTCTGCCACCTATTTACCGATCTTATCTACCTATCTTATTTAGTCCCAAGAACTCAGTAGTATACATATGATTATCCTGAATTTAAAAATGAGGTTTAATATAAATACACTTACTAATTATTTGTATTTCCCAGTTTTCTGTAGTGAACCCCTGCTGACTGTAGAATAAAGAGAAATGTGCTTATTTACTGTGTGTGTGCTTAGTCGCTCAGTTGTGTCCGACTCTTTGCGACCCCATGGACTGTAGCCTGCCAGACTCCCCTGTCTATGGAATTCTCCAGGCAAGAATACTGGAGTGGGTTGCCATGCCCTTCTCAAGGGGATCTTTCTGATCCAGGGAAGTATGTACTATAAATTGAATTAAATTTGTTTAAAAATTTTTTATGAAAATTTTAAGGAGTGGTTTCTAATACTTGGCAAAAATTTAATGCTTCCTGTTTCACTTCAGAAGAGGGAATAACTTTAATCAAGTTGATTGCAAAACAACTTTCTAGAAATAGAATTCTATTTGTCCCTTCATGTTTTAATATTAAATTAGAATATGTTTTGCAAAATGTTTTAGGTTATGGAAAAGTAACAATAGTATTCTGAAATTCTAACTTTGGAGACCTTATGTTTTAAAAATGAAAAATGATAGAATAATATACTGTTAGTAGATAAGGGAGGGTTCAGTATTGTGAAGAACAGTGCTAGGATTTAAAAAAAAGGTTAAATTTTGCAAAGTCTCACGAAAGGGGTCAAACATTTCCATTCCGTCATACCACCTGCACAATATTAATAAAATAAGTATTTTCAGCATGGGGTTGTGATGTCCCTGGTTTGTTTACTTGCCCACAGTAGCGTAAATATTTAAAAGTACAACAAATGGTGATTAGGGAACAAAAAGCACAGCATCTAAATAGCTAGTCTGCTTATTTCTATCTGCCCCCATCCTGTCCTTCGTCCAGTAAACTGTGACAAAGGAGTCCGCAAATCTGGTTACATGGATCTGTTCTCATCACTCAGGGTTCTGCCATCTCACAGCAATAAATAGCTTGACCTCCACTGAAGTAAGGAGCAATACATTTTCTGATTATTTATACTTTGAAGTTTGCTGTAATGAACACCCCCTGATTTATATAATAAAAAAGTTCAATGTAGTTATTTATTTTCTACTGTGAAAGGAGTTTGATTTATTGAAACAAATTTAAATTTTAAAAAGGAATGGCATCAACAATTCAAGCTGCTACAGTAAATGAACTGATTGAAGGTGTCCTTGGTACAATCAGAACCTTAAATTATATCCTGGGCAGGTAGGATGGTTGTGGGGAGTTTACTGACTAAAACTCTTCCTGAGAGTCTCGGAAAAATTGGATCCCTTTTCTTCAAAAGTGGTTAAATCTGTTCCACGGTACATTCAGTAACTATTAATACCTACCTCACCCACCTGTGTTAGTAAGATAAATATTGACTTTGAAACACAATAGGTTAGATGATTTCCAGTTTGCTTTTTGAAGTTTGTAAAATATTCTTCATTCGAACAAGTTCCTGAAAAAATGTTGAACACATTCCCTCCACTGAAAAACATCGCTTAGCACTAACTTTAGAAGTTAGCTTCCCTGCTTGCCCCAGCTCAGCCACATTATCTTCAGGCACATCGATTATTTCTGAATACTAATTTGATGAACACCATTTTAGAAGTGTAGAGTCAAGTAAAGGTTTTTCCCAAACATCTGGTCCTGCCACCTCATGGGATTCTTTCTCATGCAATTATATAAGGTGATTCAGGCAGACATTTGAGTGGGAATGCCGTTTTCACCAGGGTTTTCAACATTCTTGAAGGTTAAATAAATCTCAGGAAATTTGTGCTTGACGCATCCAATCTCCTTGCTGTAGTTTGCAATGACCAGGGCCAATGTCTGTCTTTTCCAACAGGCCAGGGGGAGCTTAGCGATGATTAGCCAGATGTATAGAATGTAAAATTTAATGCTGGGCTTAGTCCTTACAAGCTGAGGAGTTATATAATTACTTGAGGTAAAGAAGAGATAATAGCTTTCTGGAAGTTTCTCTACCTCCAAAGGAAGCCTCAGGCAGCAAATCTTGTAATTTTATAATTAAATTATTCATTTGATCTTCACACCAAAAGACTAGGGTTTCTTCAATGTGGAGGAAATTAAATTAACTAAACCATAATTCAAATAAATATAACCTCAGTTTATCTCTTTCTTTTGCTCTCTTCCCCCCTCCTTCCCTTCCTGCTGCCTTCCATTCTTTCTTTTTTTTTCTTATGAAATACTTGAATAAAGAGAAAGAACAGACTGATAGTGTCAAGGACTTAAATATAAAAATAATGATAATAATTTCCATTCAACATCCTGTGGTTAGTAGAGTCTCTGGCAAAGCCTGTTTACCTGGGCTTTCTTCAATACTGTCCCAGGAAAAAGCAATTTTAAAATGAAAGCTATAGGTCTGGTGGGGTCTAGGAGCACACAGATTTTTTGATCATCACAAAGTATTCAAGCGGCAGACCAGAATTTCATTACTGGAGCATTTAAAAAAATAAGTTTTTAACTGTTATTCACATCAGATTGCCTCTTATGTTGATCTTTAGAGAGAAATAACATATCTTCTTGGAAAAAGAAAGCCCACTGGTTTAAGGGAAAAATGCTCTTTTTTAGAGTGCAAATGACATTTTCTTCTGGTAGGAGAGAGAATTGTGCTTTATATTTATCTGATTTTTAGCTTATATTTAATGTTCCTAAGTCAAGCTGTTTCAACAGTGTTGTCAAGAACATGATGGATTTAATTACTAATACTATTTGATTTGTTGGGGGGCTGTATATAGAATAGTGACCCAAGAGGAACTGGAAGTGTGGCATTGGGTTGTTGGTGACTGCTGGGGCTGGGCGTTGAGGGGCTGCTAGATTAGGAATTCTTCAGATGAGAATGCTGTTAGACCTCAGGAGAGCTTACTGCCAAAGGAAATCAGACAAAAACAAAGTGGATAGTTGAACATGGTGCTTTGCGGAAGAGGTCATCCACTATTAAGGGGGCTGCCAAAGAAGCCAGCCTTGCTATCTAGTGAAAGTGCAAGTCACTCAGTTGTGTCCGGCTCTTGTGACCCCATGGACTGTAGTCCACCAGGCTCCTCTGTCCATGGAATTTTCCAAGCAAGGATACTGGAGTGGGTTGCCATTTCCTTCAGGGGATCTTCCCGACCCAGGAATCAAAACTGCGTCTTTTGCACAGGCAGGAGGATTCTTTACCAGTGTGCCACCTGGGAAACACATATAGAAATGTATAGTATCAGGGAAAAACACTACAATGGCTTAAACTGAGGGAAGTAATTGGAAGAAATAAATTCTTAATTTCTGTAAAAAATTACTTTTATGGCAATAAAAATCCTCTGTCCTATTACAACCATTGTTATTATTTTCCCTGTGTAGTATATGTTTGCATTTTATACAAATGATATTGTGTCTCCTGTTTTAATTTTACATGTGAAATACCTGTGATAGTATCTATATTTATGTATTTGTCAGTGTATTTATCATCTGTTTACTCAGCTGATTATAATCTATCAATAATTTTCTATTATTTATTAATAATCTCTGAGCTTAGCTTTCTAGCACTATAGAAATTATTTACTAGAGTTTCAGTTCCTAGTTCTTAATGACTTCTTAGATTTTTTTTTGTTGTTATAGACTTTGAAGACAGCGATAGTAAATGTATTTGTTTGTGCATGGTCTTTATAACCATTATTTACTTTATATAAATCTGAAAGGATCCTCCCAAAATGTACTTCCCTATTCTTCTATTATTGAATGTAAAGTTATATGTAAATATTCACTATTTTAACTAACTCTGTAATATACAGCTTTATAATTTTCTTTATAATTTGGATTCTTTCTTTGGGAGAGATTCATAAAGGTGAAATGAATTGCTATAAAAATTTTTAAGAATCTTTATAATACATAGTGCCAAATTAAGAAAGAAAACAAATGTATTTTTGTATTTATTGAACTAAATCAAAAACACTGTTTATCTGTGCTTCAATCTTCACATCCAAAAATTTCTCAATGTATATGCTACAGCTAAAGGAACTTCACAGCCATATATTTAGTGTTAAAGAATGGTTTCTTCTACTGCCACTCAGAAATGCATAGAATATGATGGCTTATTCCAAATTAAGTAGTCAAAATCATATTTGATTAATAAAGATATAAAGACAAAAAATTTTTGTACCAAAACTTTTTGAGTGTACTAAAAAAATTACAGTCAACATCCCTAATAAACACAGATGCAAAAACTTCAACAAAATAGTAGCAAACCAGTTGAACAATATATTAATAGGATTGTACACCATGACCAGGTGGTATTTATCCCAAGATGCAAAGCTGGTTCAATACATACATATCAATTTACACACCACATTAATGAGATAAAAGATAATCATATGATCATCTCAATAGATGGGCTTCTGTTAGTGGTAAAGAACCTGCCTGCCAATGCAGGAGATGCAACAGATGCAGGTTCAGTCCCTGGGTCAGAAAGGCCCCCTGGAGGAGGGCATGGCAACCCACTCCAGTATTCTTGCCTCGAGAATCCCATGGGCAGAGGAGCCTGGTGGGGTACCGTCCATAGGGTTGCAAAGAGTCAGACACAACTGAAGCGACTTAACACACACACACATCTCAGTAGATGCAGAGAAAGAATTTGACAAAATCCAAGCTCCATTGATGATAAAAGCTCTCAGAGTAGGTATTGAGGGAATACATACCTCATCATATTAATAGTAACTATGTTGCACACCTGAAACTAACATTGTATATCAACTAAACTTCAGTAAAAAAAAAATAAAAATCTGTTGGAAACAAGCTCCTCTTTGGAAAACACCAGCACTTGATTTTGCTAAACAAAGCAGTATCAGTTCCGTTCAGTTCAGTCGCTCAGTCGTGTCCGACTCTTTGCGACCCCATGAATCACAGCACGCCAGGCCTCCCTGTCCATCACCAACTCCCGGAGTTCACTCAGACTCAGGTCCATCGAGTCGGTGATGCCATCCAGCCATCTCATCCTCTGTTGTCCCCTTCTCCTCCTGCCTCCAATCCCTCCCAGCATCAGAGTCTTTTCCAGTGAGTCAACTCTTCACATGAGGTGGCCAAAGTACTGGAGTTTCAGCTTTAGCATCATTCCTTCCAAAGAAATCCCAGGGCTGATCTCCTTCAGAATGGACTGGTTGGATCTCCTTGCAGTCCAAGGGACTCTCAAGAGTCTTCTCCAACACCACAGTTCAAAAAGCAGTATAAAATGAAACAAATACCTCCCTCCCCTCCTTTCTGTTCCTAAATAGATTATACTTATATATGTATATATAAAATAGTTTTCTTTGTGACAAGAGATATCCATGTTGTAAATTTGGGCTCATTAAATTATTTTGAAACTGAATATTAGTACTTAAAATTTATTTAAATTCTGTCATATATAAGGCACAACAAGCAATATAAAATAAGTTGCATTAATGAAAATAGATTGTAATTTCAAGAGTAAATGTTAGGATGATATTAAATTATAATTATAAAAGGAAGTAGATGATATATGTCAATATGAACATATTAAATTATATTAAAGGTATAAAGTATATTTAAAGCACATTTAAATTTGCTATACCAAAGTATATTTACAAAACTTTAATTGGGTGTTTTAATAGTTCATCAACTTATGATACAGAATGAACTTTTGTATGTTTTGGAATTGCAGGTAGTGATTTCTTCAAGAGAGTTTTGATTAACATTCCTAAGAAAAGTAAGCTTGGTCTCTCTCCTAGAACTCGGATAAAGGTGGTATTTGATTCCTAGTCTATGGAATGCATGGTAGGAATCTTGCCAAGTATCTTACAAACTTAGCTCTAGGTTATGTATAGAGAAAACAGTAATTGGTAATAAGAAGTTATACTGCCTTCCAATCTGGCACTGAATTTCCTGGGTAAAAATATTCAGGTGTGTGTGTGTGTGTGTGTCCAGAACTATAATCCTTACTCATTCTATCTTTAGGCTGGAGGTGGTTGCTTAGTTGCACAAATCCCTATGTAATTAATCATTTGCAAGATTAGTGCTGCCTTGTTCCATCTTAGCATGGGCATAATTCCTTGAAAATTGCACATTTTTGAGATTAGTTAGACCTGTACAGTGCTGTCTAATTCAGTAGCCACCAGCTACACATAGCTATTTATATTTAAATCTGAATGAATTAAAATGAAATAGAAAATTCAGTTGCTTGGTCTCACTAGACACATTTGCTGATAGATGCTTGTGGTTACAGCTACTGTACTGGACAGTGCCGTGCAGGTCTGGAGCTGTGGGACCTTTTCATCATAGCAGTGAGCTAAACAAGACAAAATATTTTATAAAATAACCACTTTATAATTAGAATCCTATATCTTGTTTGGTTTCTTAGATAAAAAAGTAATGAGTAGTGGTAAACCATCAAAACTGTAAATAAAATTTAAATGTATGTTACTGAATAACCTCAGATATGCAGATGACACCACCCTTATGGCAGAAAGTGAAGAGGAACTCAAAAGCCTCTTGATGAAAGTGAAAGAGGAGAGTGAAAAAGTTGGCTTAAAGCTCAACATTCAGAAAACGATCATGGCATCTGGTCCCATCACTTCATGGGAAATAGATGGGGAAACAGTGGAAACAGTGTCAGACTTTATTTTTGGGGGCTCCAAAATCACTGCAAATGGTGACTGCAGCCATGAAATTAAAAGATGCTTACTCCTTGGAAGGAAAATTATGACCAACCTAGAAAGCATATTCCAAAACAGAGACATTACTTTGCCAACAAAGGTCCGTCTAGTCAAGGCTATGGTTTTTCCTGAGGTCATGTATGGATGTGAGAGTTGGACTATGAAGAAGGCTAAGCACTGAAGAATTGATGCTTTTGAACTGTGGTGTTGGAGAAGACTCTTGAGAGTCCCTTGGACTGCAAGGAGATCCAACCAGTCCATTCTGAAGGAGATCAGCCCTGGGATTTCTTTGGAAGGAATGATGCTAAAGTTGAAACTCCAGTACTTTGGCCACCTCATGCGAAGAGTTGAGTCACTGGAAAAGACTCTGATGCTGGGAGGGATTGGGGGCAGGAGGAGAAGGGGACGACAGAGGCTGAGATGGCTGGATGGCATCACGGACTTGATGGACGTGAGTCTGAGTGAACTCCGGGAGTAGGTGATGGACAGGTTGGCCTGACATGCTGCGATTCATGGGGTCGCAAAGAGTCAGACATGACTGAGCGACTGAACTGAACTGAACCCTAAAGCATGAAATTTCATTTGTTTAATGTGGCATATTTGGGTTTCATATTACAATAAAGACACCTTTTCTATAGATTGGAAAAGCAATCCCCAAAGGAAAGGTTAAAAAAATTATTTTTCTATTTATTTATTTTTGGCTGCACCAGGTGTTAGTTGTATCATGTGGGATTTTCATGGGTCATGGGCTGCAGAGTGCGTGGATGCTATAGTTGAACTGTCCAGGCCTAGTTGCCCCATGGCATGTGGGATCTTAGTTCTCAGACCTGGAGTCCAACCCACATCCCCTGCATTGGCAGGTGGATTCTTAACCACTGGGCCACCAGGGAAGTCCCCTGAAAGGAAACTTGATGATGTTTCCAAGTTGCACATCTGCAGCTGCAGCTAACGCTCATGTAGCTGAGGACAGAGCAACTTCAAATTATCTGTCCAGTGCATTTTTTGTCATCTTAAAATTGTAGTGGTTTTTTTTTTCCTTCTTCATTTGTTCAAAAGACATTGCAGAAGTAGGACAGAAAATACAGTTTTCTACTTGAATAATAATAATCATATTTTTGTTTTCCTTTACCCAGAGTTTTGGGACTAGCTGTTAATTAGATGTTAATTTTTATATTACAGAGAGGTATTTTTCCATGTAAGAGATTATTCAAACTATGACATATTGAGACTTTACCTGGATCATCCCTTTAAATTTCAAAAGGTGTACAGAAAATTCTTAAAAAGATGGGACCACCTTACCTGCCTCCTGAGAAACCTGTATGCAGGTCAAGAAGCAACAGTTAGAACAGGTCATAGAATAATGGAGTAGTTCAAAATTAGGAAAGAGGTATGTCAAGGCTGTATATTGTCACCCTGCTTATTTAAGTTCTAAGCAGAGTACATGATGCGAAATGCCAGGCTGGATGAAGCACAAACTGGAATCAAGATTGCTGGGAGAAATATCAATAACCTCAGATATGCAGATGACACCAGCCTTATGGCAGAAAACAAAGAACTGAAGAGCCTCTGATGAAAATGAAAGAGGAGAGTGACAAAGTTGGCTTTAAAACTCAACATTCAGAAAACTAAGATCATGGCATATGGTCCCATCACTTGATGGCAAATAGATGGGGAAACAGTGGAAACAGTGACAGACTTTATTTTTAGGAGCTTCAAAATTGGTGCTTTTGAACTGTGGTGTTGGAGAAGACTCTTCAGAGTCCCTTGCACTGCAAGGAGATCAAACCAGTCTATCCTAAAGGATCAGATCAGATCAGTTGCTCAGTTGTGTCCAACTCTTTGCGACCCCATGAATCGCAGCACTCCAGGCCTCCCTGTCCATCACCTACTCCCGGAGTTCACTCAGACTCAGGTCCATCGAGTCGGTGATGCCATCCAGCCATCTCAGCCTCTGTCGTCCCCTTCTCCTCCTGCCCCCAATCCCTCCCAGCATCAGAATCTTTTCCAGTGAGTCAACGCTTCGCATGAGGTGGCCAAAGTACTGGAGTTTCAGCTTTAGCATCATTCCTTCCAAAGAAATCCCAGGGCTGATCTCCTTCAGAATGGACTGGTTGGATCTCCTTGCAGTCCAAGGGACTCTCAAGAGTCTTCTCCAACACCACAGTTCAAAAGCATCAATTCTTCGGCACTCAGCCTTCTTCACAGTCCAACTCTCACATCCATACATGACCTCAGGAAAAACAATAACCTTGACTAGATGAACCTTTGTTGGCAAAGTAATGTCTCTGCTTTTGAATATGCTATCTAGGTTGGTCATAACTTTCCTTCCAAGCAGTAAGCGTCTTTTAATTTCATGGCTGCAGTCACCATTTGCAGTGATTTTGGAGCCCCCCAAAATAAAGTCTGACACTGTTTCCACTGTTTCCCCATCTATTTCCCATGAAGTGATGGGACCGGATGCCATGATCTTAGTTTTCTGAATGTTGAGCTTTAAGCCAACTTTTTCACTTTCCACTTTCACTTTCATCAAGAGGCTTTTGAGTTCCTCTTCACTTTCTGCCATAAGGGTGGTGTCATCTGCATATCTGAGGTTATTGATATTTCTCCCGGCAATCTTGATTCCAGCTTGTGTTTCTTCCAGTCCAGCGTTTCTCATGATGTACTTTGCATATAAGTTAAATAAACAGGGTGACAATATACAGCCTTGACGTACTCCTTTTCCTATTTGGAACCAGTCTGTTGTTCCATGTCCAGTTCTAACTGTTGCTTCCTGACCTGCATACAAATTTCTCAAGAGGCAGATCAGGTGGTCTGGTATTCACATCTCTTTCAGAATTTTCCACAGTTTATTGTAAAGGAAATCAACCCTAAATATTCATCGGAAGGATTGATGCTAAAGCTGAAGCGCCAATAATTTGGCCACAAGAGCTGACTCATTAGAAAAGACCCTGATGTTGGGGAAGATTGAAGGCAGGAGGAAAAGGGGATGACAGAGAATGAGATGGTTGGATGGCATCACTGACCCAATGGATGTGAGTTTGAGCAAGCTCTGTGAGATAGTGAAGCAAAGAGTCAGACATGACTGAATGACTGAACAATACAGAAAAAAAAAAAAAAGGAGAATGTCAACTCAGTTAAGAATAACATGTTTTTAATGTATCTTGAATATTACTTCATAACATTTAAAAATGGATATAAACATGAAAGATGTAATATTTTGGAAGACAGCATGCAAAAATATCTTTGTTACAGTTGGGATAGGGAAATATTTCTAGCTCTAAGGAAAAATCTTGGTAAATTATATAATATAGAACTTAAGGACTTATCTTTATAAAAATACCATGAAGAGGGTGCGAAGGCATGCAGAATGGAATAAAATAAAGACACAGCATGGGAAAAGGTGTTTGTAATACATATAATGGACAAAGGATTTGTTACTAGAATATAGAACTCCCCCAAGACAATAAGAAAAAAAATCAGAAACCCTGATAGAAAACAGGCAAAAGTTATCAATAAAACTCTTCAAAAAGAGGCTGCCCAGTACATACTAATATCTAGGAAAAGTTTGTCAGCTTTATTAATCATCAGTGAAATACAAATTATAATGTTATCTTATGACACACCTGTCAAAATGGCCATGATGAGAAACTGAAAATACCAGCACTCAGACCCTGCTTCTTGGTGTGTAAATTTGATCAAACCTGTTGGAAAACTATTTGGCATTAAAACTGAGCATATGTGTATTCTGACACCACTAGATCCACTCCTAGGTTTATATCCAGCAGAAATATATACAAATGTGCACCAAAAGGTGTGTACCAAAGGACATACAGAAGAACATTCGTAGCAACATTATTCACAGGCACACCAAGCTGACAGTCTAAGTGGTCCTCAAGGGTAAAAAGAATTCCTCTTGTTCTGTTTCTACAGAGGAATGCTAAACAGGAATGAGAATTAATGAACTCTAAAATATGCAACAACATAAAGTACATCTCATAACTAAGTAAAAGAAACAGGACATGTTCAGGTACATCATTTATGAATCCACTTATATAAAATTCAGAAATCATGTAAACTAATCAATGATATTGGCTAAATCAGGATGGTGGTTTCTCTTGAAGGAATGGGGTGGGGGTGGTGATTACATGGTATGTTCACTTTGTATATATTATGGTTCCAATGAGCACTTCTCTGTGGGTATGTAATTTTTCAACAAATTCAGTTCAATACAACATTGAGAAAACAAGTAACGGGTCATCAGTTTATGACTTTGCCACAGATGAAATATGCACCTGGGCCTTTGGCAAAGATTCTGTGTTGCTAAGTGCATCAAGAAAGATTTGAATAGAAAGCCTGGTTATTAATATGTACTTTTCTCTTGTGCAAAGAGAGCCATAGAAAATAAGAACACCTCCCATAAATCTGCATAAAAAACTTCCTGGGATCAAAGAAAACACTAAGGAAAACCTAATTGGTTCTATCTGTGACTCCCTCAGCAGGGTTTTTGTTTTCTGAGCCCTGCTAGAAGCTCATAGAAAATCTTCTGATTGTCTCAAACCCAGAGCAAGGCTCTGTGATGCCACTGAAATAAACAGCAGGAGTGGAAGAGGCAAGATGGACCTGACTTATGTGACAAATGCTTTCTGTAATCACATATTGACCTCAGTGACCTCTGAGGGCTGCCAGAATGATGGCCTGAGAAGGCCCCAGTGCATCGGCTTACTCATGATACACCAGTGTCAGTTCAGAGAACTCAGAGTGGTGGTCCAGAACGTGCTCAGATCACCATGGGCCTCTTTCCAGTGAAATGTCAGGCTGCATGTGCCTCGGTATTTTGTACTTATACACATGTATTCATTATTTGTTAGTTTATTCAACAGATGCGGGGGTCTATATTGTGCAAGTCATTTATCGAGAAAGCAAAATGGAACCTAATGCCACTGTTGGAAATGAACTCTATTTTCAGTTGTCTTGGGATGCATGTCATGCTACCAATATTCTTCTTCTCCCGTGCCAAAAATCTGCAAGTGAAAAATTGTATGCTCAATTAAGCCCAGAAAACCAGACTAGAGCTCCCAGACTGTACTGCTCATAGTCTGTATACTTTGTGCCAAGACAAGTTAAGTTCATTACCTTCTAGGACATTTCTAAGTATTAATATACACAAGTAAAAACAAACACTGCTTAATATTCTCTGAAATTAGCTGCAGGGCATTTACCATAGGAAATCTTCCTCCTGAAAGATATTAGGAAGGAGAAAAAGTACTTTTCAAGGAGAATTTTATTTTGAAGAAGCAAGTTGCAAAAGAGTTTAAGAAGGATCACTAAGGTGAATGAGAAAAGTATTTGAAATAATTCCAAATATAGGAACAGAGTGCTTTTTATTACTTGCCAAAAGAAAGATTATTTTTTTGTTTGATGGACTCGACTCATTAATATCTACTTACATAGGTGATGAAGTTGTTGGGTGAGAAACTCCCAGCTTTTGGAGAGAGAAATGTAATAATTCATTGCATGCATCTGTCCATGAGGTGGGGGTCCATGAAAAAGAAATTCCAGCCTTTAGCCACATTTCATCTATGAATATCAAGCAGGAGTCCTACATTAATCCATATTCGTTGAAAACACTTGTACCTTTTACACTCTGCTTATTCATGCCACTGGATTAACTAAGTACATAAGCTGCTGCTTTCAGCTCTGGTTCTCCTGTTTTCTGCTGGTAAAGGTCAAACTGACTCATACACGCAACCTTTTGTTTATATCTCAGAGGTAGCTGACCCCATTGCACCTGCTTTTGAATATCTGGCAAGAGACAGGCTTGCAAATGAATATAGCTCTTTCAAGAAGTTGCTTATTTTCAAATGAAATTAGCATTTCCATAGGTGCCAAACCAGTGGTGGAGGAGAATGGGGACCTCTGTGTGAATGAAGACAGGTATACAGTGGAATCGTGGCAGCATCGGCATATTCACCTCAACCTACGAATGTGCCTCTAAATGATTGCTGAATGAATGAATGAAGAAATGAACCAAATAGTTTCCTTTACCCCGTTTTACCTAGTTGCTAATGTTTTATTCTCTGTATAGAGACTGTGTCAGGGAGTAAATATGATTTCAGCACTTCTTTCTTCTCCATATTACCTGTCCTTCCCCAAGTATCCACCATACGTGTTACCTGGACTGAAATCCTTATTATCACAGTGCCTATATTCAACCATTAGAATTCTCTTCCCTTTAAATAAACCAGTGCTCACAACTTCCAGAGGACTTAAAAGGAATCAAGAGGATAAGCTGGAGGGTATTGAGAATTAATTGGGGCTGGGAAAGGTCACTGCAGGCAATATCAAGAAGTTGGATTTCATTCTGGAATCTAGTGGAGAACCAGTGGAAGTCTGGGGCAAGAGAATACCATGGACAAATGTGAGTTAGAAAGATGTTTTGGTGGTTATGCATAGAACTGACGAGAGACTAGAGATGGGATGTTTAATTCAGAGGCCAGTCCTACTAGTACAGGGCAAAGGTAGTCATTAGTCAATAGTCGTCCTAATGGCTTAGCCATTAGGATGGTGGTTTCCCCTCTGGTGTTAGTGACTGGTGGAGAGCATGAGAGGTGTTCTAGGGTATCAGTGAGATTTTGCTTCTGATCTTGGTGCTAGATATTTGTAGAAATGCATCAGGCTCTTCATTTTGTGCATCTTTCTGTATATAGGTTACAGGTATATGTGTATTTTCTGTATTTATGTTATATATATGTATATACATTTTTTCCCATATATATGTTACAGATCAATAAAAAGTATAAAAGAAAGAAAATGATGTGTGAATCAAGGTAGTGGGAGTAAATAAAGAGGAAGTAATTTCTAGAGATAGGCACAAAGATATGCACAATGACCAAAAGAGGAATAAAGGGAAGGAGAGAATAAAAGATGACTTTGGGATATTTATTGTTAGAAAGAATGAAAAAAAAAAGTGTTAGTCACTCAGTTTTGTCTGACTCTTTGTGACCCTATGGACTGTAGCCAATCAGCCTCCTCTGTCTATGGAATTCTTCAGGCATGACTACTGGAGTGGGTAGCCATTCCCTTCTCCAGGGGAATCTTCCCAACCCAGGGATAGAACCCAAGTCTCCCACACTGCAGGCAGACTCTTTACCAACTGAGCCCTATTGTTAGAAAATGGAAGATGGTTAGTCCTTCTAAAGACTTGGGAACCTCACCAGGAATAACTTTTTTTGGAGAGTAAATGATGAATTAGTTCAGCTTTGGATATTTGAGATGTTCATGAGCTATTTGGGAATGACTATGCAATAAGCAAATATGAATACTCTTCAGAGCCAGATGGGAGTTAAAAATAGGAGTTTATTACAAGTTATACAGAAAAGAAATCGCACCCCACTCCAGAATTCTTGCTTGGGAAATCCCATGGACAGAGGAGCCTCACAGGCTACAGTCCATGGGGTCATAAAGAGTCAGACACAACTGAGTGACCGACCACACACATACAGACAGAAGGGAAAAAAAAGCATGTGGTTGAAACAGTAGAAATATAGGAGTCCCTAAAAAAGTAAAGGAAAATGATAATTGCATACTGAATTTTAGAAAATTCTATCTATTTCAAAATTTTGCCTATGTCAGCCTAGTCCATGACATGGTAATTTTGACATGAAATGCAATTTCCAAATTGTCTTCAATTAAAATAATTTTTTTAATAATGTAAGAAATTCATGCAATAAAACGAACATTTTACATGAGATGACAGAAGACCAAAGTAGCAGAGTTGTTTCCATAATATCTAAAAACGGTTTTATGATTATATATTTTTTGCTTATAGACATATATATGTTTAAACATTTATTTAAAAAATTTTAAAAAACCAAACCAAATGAGATTAGTAATCTCTGGACATGCCAGATGAACCTCATCATTTGAACCATCTTATGTTCATTTTATCAAGATGTACACTTTTAAGTAAGGTAAAATATAGGCATATCCTCAATGCACATTTTATAAAGAGTATAAATATTGGGAACATTATTACTGTCCAATAATTCAATTGGAAAGTATATTATATTTAAAAACAGCCTCAGAGAGGCTACCAAAAAAAGTTCAGGTGGTAAGCTTTTACTTTTGGATTTAGTCCCATTTGAAATGGTTTAATCAGTTTGTTAATTGAAAGAGGCCTTAGAAAAAATTAATAGAAAAGTTATAAAGAGAAAATACATTCTTAAAAGAAATTCTAAATAACCCAAAACTGTTCTAAAAGGTTTCTGTTATCAGTATGAATTTTCTGGAAATGTTTGCTATTGTGCAATATACATGAATTTTCTCTGTGAACACTGTAAATTTAGTCCTTCAGTCATGAGTTCTTTTGGACTGATGAATGTGCTGGGATGGCCCCATTTAAAACCATGTGACACTTAGGCTGACAGGAGTTTGCTCTAGCTGTTACATGCTAGAGACCAGCGACAAGCACCTACTTTAGCAGAGTGTCCTTGAGACAGTAAATCTTCTATCCGCATCTAAATAGCCCAGGTGGGAAGGCTGTTTTCTTGTGCCAATTCTGCCCTAGTCGAGAAGGCTGGTTCATTGGATTTTGTGTGTTTGAAGTGTGGAGAATATTTTGAGTGCAAAGTAACTTCTGAGATTTGTAACAAAAAGATGTGTTTGGATTATAGAATCTTGGAGACAAGATTTCTTTTAAATTCCTTAATGCCACCTAATACAATATTCTATATGTTCCATGAAAGACATGTTCATTGCTTATTATAAAAAGAAAGAAAAAGGAAAGGTGACTGCTATTTTCAGTATTTCACTTAATACTTAAGAATGATACACTTACATCTTTAATTCATCCAACACATACAGTTTTACCTTTGA
This sequence comes from Bos taurus, assembly GCF_002263795.3. Classification (NCBI taxonomy): domain Eukaryota; kingdom Metazoa; phylum Chordata; class Mammalia; order Artiodactyla; family Bovidae; genus Bos; species Bos taurus. Next base: position 21,424,495 of record NC_037336.1, on the reverse strand, counting down.
AACTAGGGAACTAGAAAATTATATCGGATGCACCAAGGTATAGTAATCATCAATCTAGGATCAATATATATGATGACTATAGAAGGCAAATTGAGACTTCCCTGTTTCTTAGGTAAAATGATTTTTATGTTAGATAAGATGATGGTATGCATTTCTTTTATGGTCCATCTCTTGCAATACCTAACAGTCAGCTAAGGTGCTGAAATATATCACCAATATGAAATGTCCAGGGTAGAATTCTCATATATGACAAGAATATCCTAATTTCTTTCCCCATCCGTCCTGGGCTTGTCCGCATTTTTCTAAAACCCTCAGTACAATGAACACATTCATTACCGCCCCGCTTTGTTCCTGAGGCAATTGATGGACTCTACTCCAGGCAATGATGATTCAAGATGTTGGAGGGAGCAAGGCCAGGACTGTCACTAGCCATGCCTTTCAAAATGTTCCAATCACATATTAATTCTTTTCCAAATAGATGCCGGACAAATCCATTTTGACCCAGAACCAGAAGGATGAAGCCAAATCTAGAATCATCCATGTTGGCTAAGGTCGCATCCCTGGCAAATACATTTTTCAAAATTTCGTTGTGTAAGGAATTAAGCCCAATTCCTTTCCACATGGGGAAAAGCCAAAAACAAAAGCTGATGATTGTAAAAGTGAGACCAAAGAGCCACAGGACATATTTATTTTGGAAAGAAACTTGAAAGACTAAGAAGTTAAACCATAAAACATTTTACACTGGTTTAGATTAAACCAACAGTTTAAAAGATAAATATTTTGCATTTTTAAATGCAGATGTCCAAGATAAAAGTAGCTGTTGTGCAAAGAAAGCTCATGATTAATGTGGAAAAGCCTCCCTAAATAGTTCCTGAGGTATATGCAAAATGGGAAGCAGTGTCATTTTATAGATTTTTAAAAAGTGTTTTTCAAAGGAAATTAATTTTCAAAATTACATATATATATATATATATATATGTAGCTTGAAGGGAGCTTGCAGAGTAGGGAACAAGGAAATAAGTAGCCTGACCTTGACTGACTCTCCCTCTGATGTGCTGAGGCTGCAACCTTGACTGAGCTGAAATCTAACTTAGAAGCAGCAGGGGGCTGGAGGTGTAGTGAGGGGATGGGGGTGGTGGGGTGTTGATGTCCTTCCCTGCAGAGCATTCGCCAAGGCAGTGAGCAGGTGGAGAAGGTTAGGGAGTGACTGTGAGGGGAAAATTGAAGACACCTGGGCCAGACCACTAGCCAGTGATTAGATGAAACAAAAAGATCCTGCCCTCCATTCTCAGGGATCCATGAACCACCGCAAAGGCTAAGACATTTTTGTTTTTCCCTTGTGCCCTAAATAAACTGGCTTATTTCTAGTTATTCTGTCCTGATTTCATTCATAAAGTAACCCTGTATGAATTTGAAGGTAATCCTGATTTTTCCTTTCTTTTTTTTTTTTTTTTTGCAGTTTGAGCTAAAGTTATACTTAGGGCGATTCTTATCTTTGCCCTCTGGACCCTCATTAAAAAAATTCTTTATTTCTTAAGGACACTGTTTAGTATTGCCACATACTTTAATTGTTACTGTGTTTGCACACACACATCTCTGTATGTGTATATGCATGTGTGTGTATATATTATCTGAATTCTAACACATGTCTGCAATATATGTATATGTCTTTGCAAGAAAGTTTTTCTTATCAAGGCCATTTGGTTTTTTCTTACTTTATTTTTTATTGAATTATAATTGATTTACAATGTTTTGTTAGTTTTAGTTGTACAGCAGTGATTCAGGTATACTATCTATCTATCTATCTATCTATATATATATACACACATATACACACACATACACATGTATATAGTCTTTTTCAGAGTCTTTTCCCATAGGTTATTATAATATTCTAGAACTATAATCAATATAATAATAATATAGTGCTATACTCAACCGACTCGATGGACGTGAGTCTCAGTGAACTCCGGGAGTTGGTGATGGACAGGGAGGCCTGGCGTGCTGCAATGCATGGGGTCGCAAAGAGTTGGACACGACTGAGCGACTGATCTGATCTGATACTCAATATAAAAATATACTTATTATCATTGATTATTATCATTATATTGAGCATAGTTAGTTCCCTGTGCTACACTGGGGGTCCTTGCAGGTTATCTATGTTATGTATAGTACTGTGTAATATTAATACCAAAGTCCTAATCTATCCATTGCCCATGCTTTCTACTTTGGTAACCATAGTTCGCTTTCTATATATGTAGATTTATTTTTGTTTTGTAAATAAATTCATTTGTATCATTTTTTTTAGATTCCACATGTAAGTGATATCATATGATCAAAGCCATTTTGAATTATAATTTGAGTATTAACAGGCTGACTAGTTAAGTAACGCTTGTAAATTTGAAAGCATATGCCTCTTTCATTCTCTGGGTTATCAAATAGATGTTAAAAAACAACAGTCTCAGGGATGACTGATGAGCTTTTAGGTGATACTGTACAATGTCTAACTCTTTGTTAGATATAATATTGAAGCTGTATCAAAATTAGAATGGTCAAGAGTATCTCATCCTAAGTGGCTGAGACATGTATTCCTTGTTCATTCTTGGCTACCTACTTCATGACTACCATAGCACAATATGTTCTTCTCTTCACAGTGTCATAGTGTTAAGAGAATTCTCTAGGACGGACCCACTCCTAAGACCACGTTTGTCAACCCTTTGGCTAAAGTACAGACTCAACTCTTATCAGTTCTCACATGACTCAAAAGTTGTGTAACAGACACTTGGATCCCTTTGACCAGCTCTTTTCTCCTAGCTTTTGTGTACATTGCTGCTGTGTGCTTACATCTGTGATCTTCACAGGTTTGCTTTTGGATGTTGGCATCTTCTTGCCCATAAGGAGAGCCAGAAGCCTGGGGATTTTAGTAGAATATTAGTAAAACAGGATTACCACATAACTCAAACATGTGTAATAAGTCGATGTGATATTTTCTGTGTGAAACAGGTGAAGAGCCTGGGACCTAGCACATAACATTATCATTATATTTAGTACTTATGACATATAGGGTTTTGTGCATGAAACGAAAACATATTATGTATTTTAAGCAGATTTAAATAGAGTGAATTTTAATAATGGGAGTTGTTGGAAGGGCTGGAAATCAGATGTTCACATAGTACTGTGAGATTCATACGCCAGGAGGAAGCTGGGGAATCAGAAGGTTGACATTGAAAAAAGTGAGCTTGAGATTAGCCCGCAGCTGCAATCTTAGGAGCAGGAAGGAAGGATTGAGCAACTGCCTGAATACTATATGGGAAACACAGCTGCCTCAGTGGCTAAAGTCTCTCAATACCCATCAGATTTGTGATTGTATGCTGGAATCTCTATAAATATTCCTGGCAGCAGGAAACAGCCAAAAACATTATGAAGATGGCCTCCACCTCGTTTGTGCATTTCAGATATCTTATAACTGCTTCTAACTGGGAGACCAGAGTCCTAGTGGCAAGAAAGTCTGAGAAGTAGAGTTTTAAGCTTTCCAGTTATTGCAGCACTAAACAACATGCTTAAAGGAGGTGGGAATAACTGCTGAGTGCTAATCTGGGCCATTACGTTCCCAAGGAGCGTGCTTCACCGTGACGACGGTGGCCAGGCACTGCCAGTTGACTGTATTGCTCACAATACCAATTAAAGATCACCTAGAATCAAGTGTTCAAGTGTCACATTTTAAAATACATGTTGAAAAAAATAGTGTGTGCTCCCGGGTAGCCATTAAAATGGTAAGAGGTCTTAAAACCACATCAAAACAAGAAAGGGCCAGAAATGGGAATGAAAATAGCAGTCTGCAAACCTCTGAGGAGGCAGGTATAGACGTGCTGTGAGTTTCACTGTGTGGCAGAAGGAAGATAAATAAAGACACGTTAAGAAGCAGCTTTCGGGTTGGGTTTTTTATTTGAAGTTTCACTAAGTTTCTTTCAGATCTAAGATTCTATGGTTCTAGATATTTGGAGATAGATTGAGTGTCCCTTAGTACTTTTTGAAGGCAAAAAATAAGTATGATTTTCACAGCTCTTTCATTTTGATTATTTTTTTAACATTCTTCTATCTTAAAAGGAGTGTGTAACATTTTCATCTCTTTTATTACCTCTGTTCTTTTTACTTTATTCAAAAATTTAGTTCTCATTACATGTACTTAAATAATAGCTTTGTATCATATAAAATTTCAAGAGAAATATGCTCTGAAATTACAAGGGATTATTCACTAATATTTTAGTGGTTTTTGAAAATGCTTCATTGTTAAGAAACGAATATTCCAGGCAAAGTTGGAAAAAAAGAAGTGAAGGCATAGATGGGTAGTTTGGGCAATGGAGAATCAGAATGAATTCTAACAGGAAAAAATTCAAAGTATATTAATAATTTGAAAAATAATAGTCCACAACTCAAGTATTTTATGGGCAGAAGAAATCTAGACTCCTGAATTGCCAAAAGAGACACAGATGAAACCAGAGAGCAAATGATTTTGCCATATGTGCTGTCAATAAATTAAGACTGATGTAACTTTGGCCTGTTAAGGAAGAATCCTCATGGACCAGGGTGGAGGTAGTTTTACAGTTTTAGCAGTGAAGTAGTCAGCTCTGGGCAACTGAATTCTAGAGTTAAATGACAGAGGAGTACAGAGATTCAAGGAAACCATTAGATAAAAATAATGAAGAGACCTGAATATGGAAACACAGGAATGATAAAGAAATTGTGCACTCAGTGAAAGAAAATAATATTTTAAAGATGTGAACAAATACCATAAATAAAATTCCTTAAATTAAAATTCATTTCAGGTAACTAATCAATCTGGGAAACTGTAGTAGAGCATGTATAAATGAACACTTTGATATGAAAACTCTTGGGTTGGGCAGTAACTGAAAAATACTTCTCATCCTTTAAGGGAGAAATAGGAAAATAAATCTTCATCCCAAGCCAATAATTGCCTAAATCAGCAATATATTCCCAATCTCATACTTTAATGTACTTTATAAAAACAATACTAAAAATGGCTTAAGAATGTGTATGCAAAATCAAACAAAATATAAATAAAATGATTAGCACATAGACAAAGTGAAGTTGCTCAGTCGTGTCCGACTCTTTGCGACCCCATGGACTGTAGCCTACCAGGCTCCTTCATCCATGGAATTTTCCAGGCAAGAACACTGGAGTGGGTTGCCATTTCCTTCTCCAGAGGATCTTCCTGACCCAGGGATCGAATCTGGGTCTCCTGCATTGCAGGCAGACACTTACCATCTGAGCCACCAGAGAAGACCTTGGACAAAGAGATATTTAAATATAGTAGTTCTAATGGGTTATCTATGTGATGTAAATAGAATATTCTTCCCATGAAAACTCAGGGTACTTTTCACAGTACACTTTAGCTCCATTTCTTTTTTTTTCTTTGTTTTTTTTTTTTTAATTTTATTTTATTTTTAAACTTTACAAATTGTATTAGTTTTGCCAAATATCAAAATGAATCTGCCACAGGTATACAGGTATACATGTGTTCCCCAACCTGAACCCTCCTCCCTCCTCCCTCCCCATACCATCCCTGTGGGTCGTCCCAGTGCACTAGCCCTAAGCATCCAGTATTGTGCATCAAACCTGGACTGGCAACTCGTTTCATACATGACATTATACATGTTTCAATGCCATTTTCCCAAATCTTCCCACCCTCTCCCTCTGCAACAGAGTCCATAAGACTGTTCTATACATCAGTGTCTCTTTTGCTGTCTCGTACACAGGGTTATTGTTACCATCTTTCTAAATTCCATATATATGCGTTAGTATACTATATTGGTGTTTTTCTTTCTGGCTTACTTCACTCTGTATAATAGGTTCCAGTTTCATCCACCTCATTAGAACTGATTCAAATGTATTCCATTTCTTTAATTGACAGAGTTCATCAATTGTGCAATGTTTTTCCCAAGTAGCAGTTTTTTATACGTTGAGCTGAGCCTGCTTGTGTTATCCTGAAAGTAATTAGCTCAACTACTTACCCTGAGGCTGTGTCTCTTCTTGATGGCAAAACATTAGAAAAACAGTTGAATGTTATGACCAGTCAACCAATTTGTTTTCCTACACAATAGTTGCTCAAACAGACATTGATGGGGACAGGTGGAAAAAAAGGTCTCCATTAATCCAGAGGTTATCAGCTTGTTGCTGTGACTTTGGAATATGATGTTTTCCTTGCGGGGGAAGCAGAGGAAACCTGCACTTGCTGACGCTGGCTAGTGCAGTGATCAATAACCGTGCAAACACGTCCCTCTGCACCCATTCCGCACTATGTGTCAGGCACTCTGTGTATATACGTGTCTCTATATATGCTATACATACCTCATCAATCTTCTCAGCCTTCTGATGTAGTTGATGTTATTTTATCATCTCCATTACACAGTTAGTGAACTTGACTGTGCACTAAACATAGTATTCAAACCCAGCCTCTTAACCATCAGCTAAACTCTACTGCTTCTATTACTTGGTGTGGGAAACAGATCAAGTAGCACCATCACTTTATTATTCTGAACAGAAAAATTTGCTTATGTTTAAAATGGAGAAGGGAGTTAATGTCTTCGGGCTTTGTTTAGGGTTTTGAGGAGGGGGACTAAGGAAGCAGATCTAGATGGAATGCTGTCAGAGAGAGGGGCAATTGTATAGATGATCTTACTTGCAAAACAGAAATAGAGACACAGACAGAGAAGAGGCATGTAGACACCAAAGGGGAAAGGGGAGGTAGGATGTACTGGGAGCTTGGGATTGACATATATACACTGCTGATACTGTGTATAAAATAGAGAATTAGTGAGAGCCTACTGTATAGCCCAGGGAATTCTACTCAATGCTACGTAGTGACCTAAATGGGAAGGAAATCCAAAAAGGAGGGGGGTGTGTGTATACATACAGCTGATTCACTTTGCTGTACAGCAGAAACTAGCACAACGTTGTAAAGCAAGCATACTCCAATAAAAAATGATTTAAAAGAAAGAAAGAGGGGGAATTGCATGATTGGACATTCCAATAAATCTTGCCTGTGTCAAGAGAAAACTGGGACAAAGATAAAGTTAGAATTTCTAGAGAATTAGGAGTCACTCATTTGGGCCAGGAGAAGAGGTATTTGTATTTTGTGGATGCCACAATGAACTTGTTATATTTTCCTAGATAAAATGTTGAATTAGCCTTGCTTCTTCTCATTTTATCATGGTTTCAGAGTAACCTTGTCTGAAGTTGGTATTCTGCTTATGTCCAATAGGACATAATAACATGGCCTAGCTGTGAGTGCCAGGCCAACTTCTTTCTGAATGTCAGAGGTTGCTTTATTATTCCATCTTGATTTCTTCAATAACTGCACACACCTGGTACCCCTTCTCTCTCTACCTGCTGGAGGAGCCAAGCAGCCTATGCTTGGGAGACAAATTCATGCAGAATTGAGCTCAGGCATTTCATCGAAGTCCATCAGCATTGCTTTTTCCTACTTGGAGGGAAGAACAATCATATTTTATAAAATGATAGTAATTTATAGTTTAAATTGAGTTTAGTTACATTTAAAAAATCATTTGCATTGAGTTTATTTTGTTTTCCTAGGAATAAGTCCCTCTATGGGGTTTTGATTTTCTGATCGTGTTTGTATTGTCCTCTAGTGAAGTTTGTTTTTTAGTACCTAATGCATGCATGCGTTCTAAGTTGCTTCAGTTGTGTCTGAGTCTTTGTGACTCTACAGACGCTATGAATCCTCTGTTCATGGGATTCTTCAGGCAAGAATACTGGATTGGGTTCCCATGCCCTTCCCCAGGGGAATCTTCCCAACCCAGGGATCGAACCTTCCTCTCTGAAGTCTCCTGCATTGGCAGGCAGATTCTTTACCACTAGTGCCACCTGGGAAGCCCTGCTGTCTAATGTCTTGTCTGTCTGTCTGTCTTGAATGGTGTTTGTCTAGGAGAGGATAGGCCTATAAATTTGTTCTCAAGTCAACCTGGGGTTGACATGTTCAGATTTCTTTTCAGCATCCTTTGGACAAACTTGGTTCAGGTTACCACTTCAAAACCTTAAAAGGATTTCTTCCTCAATCTTGTTTTTGTGTTTCTGAATAACTTTTGTTATTGAGAATAAGTTTTGTTTTAGTTTCATCTGCCCGGAATCAGGAGGTTTTATCTGGTCCCTGATAGGTGATGGTTGATCACTGACCAAGTTCCATTCAAACACCTGTCTCCCAGACACTTTGTGAGCTCATGACATCTTTTCAATCTAAAACTATTCCTCTTCCAGGACATACACCTGCTTCCTTTATGTTTTCTCACTATAGAACTTTTGTGCGTACTTTCCTCTCAGAATTCCACCAAAGACAATTTGGAATTTCACCAAAGATAGTGCTCACCCTGGGGATTTTTTGATCTAGACAAAATTGTTCATTTGGGAGGCAACTTAAACTGAAAAGAAACAAAAATTTGACTCTCCAGTGGTCTATTTTATTTAGTTGGTATGGAGAGGTTTCTAAATACAACCTGGATTAAAAAAAATGCCCCCTTAGAGATTCATTAACAAAAACTGATGCAAAATGTGAGCATGGTAACTCTTCTTGTGAACCCATTCCACTGCTTCCCTTCTATATCTCACTCTTCCCCTTACATTCTTTGCCTTAACCCCCAGACTCTTGTTCAGGATTTTCAGAGTGATGACCCCAAATTTCATGTCAGAATAGTTGGATGAAGAGATTGCACTGTTCTGGAAAATATTCTTCCGTTTAGACATCGACGTCTTTTTTGATTTCCTCTTCATGGGCATACAGTGTTAGTCTCTCAATCATGTCCAACTCTTTGAGACCCCCACAGACTATAGCCCGCCAAGCTTCTCTGTCCATGGAATCCTCCAGGCAAGAATACTGGAGTGGGTTGACATTTCTTTCTCCATGGGGTCTCCCCAACTCAAGGATCGAACACATTGCAGGCAGATTCTTTACCACCTGAGCCACCAGAGAAGACTCTCTTCATGGGCATACAGGAAAGCTACATATTCCAGCTTCTTGGGAAGTTGTGTTAGACTTGTACGACTGTTTTGGCCAAAGGAGTGCCACTTCCAGGCACTTCCAGGCAGGGCTATAAAACCCCCTGCATAATTATTCCACACTCACATTTTCTTTGGCAACCTTGATAACTACCTTTTTAAGATGGCAATGTCACAAAATGGAAGAAGCTTAGATCCTGAGTCATCTGCTTGGAAGAAATCCACCAGGAGAGACATCAGACCAAAAAGTAGGTGAGAAACACATTGTTATTGTGTTAAGGCGCAAAGACTTGGGGGTTGTTTGTTTAAGCAGCTAATGTTATTCTTCCTCATTGATGCAGTGGCCACATAATAACTCTCTGTCCCCGTTTTGTTTTGGACAGAATGGTTAATGAGTATGAGATAGAAAAAGATACTTGAGAAAATAAAACATAATTTATTTAGAGAAACAGATTATCTAGAAATCTAATTAGCTCAGTTAATATTTTTAAACTTAAAGTTTGATACACTGATAAAGTTTTTTAAAGCAGATGAAAATTGGTCAATTGATATTTTAGGATGAATAAAGGAAATTGTTTGAAAGAAGGCTAATTGGCTTTCATAGATATTTCAAGTGGCCTCATTCGTTTAACAAACATCAATTTGACACCTGCTATGTGACATGAGCTTTCCTTAGAACTGGGAAGACAGCAACATAAGAAAGAGATAGGAGATTGTATTCTAATGGAGAAGGAAAAACCAACGCATGAATGAATAATTATGGAATTTACATTTTAGAAGGTGATAAGATTTAGGGTGAGAAATAAACAGAGAAGGTGCTAGGGGGCTCAGGGGAGAACTGTCTTTTAGATAGGGTGGTCAGGGAAACACTCAGAGGAGGCAGTTTATGAGCAGAGACTTCATAGGGGTGGGGGAGAAAGCCTGAAGAGAGCCTGATTCCAGATGCCAGACTTGGGAGGATGCCACGTGTGCTAGAGGAATAGCAGGAGAAAACTGTAGCTGGAAAAGAGCAAAGATGGGGGACTCTAGGAAATGAGGTCAGATAAATGATGCAATTCAGATCCTGACCAACCTTATAGATTACTGGGCGACATTTGTTTTTTGCTTTGTGGGTCAAAAAGTCACTGGAGGGTTTTTAGCATGAGGCATTCTCTGATGTGCATTTTAACACAACCACTCTGGCTGCTAGGTTGAGTTTAAACTATAGTGGGCAAGAAGGAAGGGGAGACACCGGTGAGGAGACTGTAACTGGAATTTGGATGAGAAATGGCAGGTGCTTGGGCCAGGGAGGTAGTGGTGAGGGAAGTCAGAAGATCTCGCGCATGTTTCTCAGTAGATTCAGAAGATTTGCTTTTGATTAAATGTGATGTGTGAAAAGAAGAGAGAGGAATCAAGAACAACTCTGAATGGAAGGATGGATTTGCCTTGAGCTTAGAAGGCTAAGACTATGGGAGAGGAGGTTTTGGGGGGAAGTAAGAACAAAATTTCAGCTTTTGTCTTGTTAATTGCTGAGATACCTCTTAGACTCCCCGTATTCAAGACATCACTCACAATGTGACTTCACTAATGTCATATCTTGAACAGTTTGCTGTTTGCTTACTGTGTTTTTCTTTCAAAGTGATTGTGATGTCCTTGAAAACAGGGATGATATTTTAGTTTTGCTGTTTATCTTCCACAGTGTCAAGTACAATTTTGAAACCCATAGTGCCTCTGTAAGTCTGCTGATTTAATATGTTAAAAATCAGATGAATGTATAATAAATCAGACATGTGAATTATCTCATGTAGGCTCTCTTTAAAAATTCCGTTCAGTATTGTTTATGTGTTAGTAGGCGCATGTGCCTCAGTATTCAAAGAACACAAGGGAAAAAAGGCTTTGGCAGAGAGAAGAGAAAAGCTCTCTAGCAATTAAATCCTGCATGGAAAATGTTACCAGAAGTGATTCCTTTATGATACACACATTTACAGGAAGAATCTCATTTGTATTTAGTCTGTGTTTCAGCTCATTCACAATGAGAGCACATGTCTTAGGAGCTGTAGCCAGGAAATATGCCAGAGACCCAGAGACTGAGCCCAGTTAGGTGGACCCTGGCAGGCAGGCACATAAGAGCAATCTTTCTTGCATCTTGCAAAACTGATGATGGGATTTTATTACCATGCCAAGAGTTCAAAACCAAATTATGATGAATCTAAATGACTTAAGTAAATGGCTATTTATTTTTAAAAAAATCTCTCATACATGTTTTGAAAAGTGAGAATTTATTTTATTATTTTCTTGTTACCTTTGAATAGAGTATTCAGCAAATTAACTTGATTCAGGAATAACATAATCTGTGACCTTGTGAACCTAAATATAAACATCCTCAGTGGAGGCCAAATTAAACTGCTTTCAATTTGCCTTACTCTCTGTTAGTAATTACTGGACACAATAGGTACTTGGATATGTACTGGTTGAATTAGTTTGGTATAAAATGAAAAAAAATATATAGGGCAGTGAGACTGTGAGTTTCACTTTTCCATGAGTCAGTGTAACTCAGAACACTCAGATAAATTTGAAAAAAGTGACACAAAAGGAAGATTTCATAAGATCTTCTTATGGAACATTGGAAAAAAGTACATATGGTATTGCTAAGTAAAAATATATCAAATCTTAGCTAGAAGACACTAACTGTGTTGAAATGGTTGTTGCTATTCATCGTTGTTTAGTCACTAAGATATGTCTGACTCCTTGGGGACCCCAGGGACTTCAGTCCACTCAGCTGCAGCTCCTCTGTACATGGGATTTCCCAGGCAAGAATATGGAGTGGGTTTGCCATTTCCTTCTCCAGGGGATCTTCCCAACCCAGGGATCGAACCCATGTTTCTTGCACTGGCAGGCAGATTCTTTACCACTGAGGAGATTGGAAAGCCCATGTTCAAATAGTGTATTTTCTCAATACTCTGTTAATTCAATTTCAGGTATGTAGGTTCATGCTGAGATCAGAGTTGAATCCAACACTATGATCTTGTCTTAGATACACCAAGAGATTCCTCATGTTGCTATATGTCTCTTCAAACAGAATATATGACTAAGCACTGATATAAAGGCATATGTTAATTCTTTCCTTCATTAATGATGTTATGCAAAGTTCTCATGCATGTGGAAAGGGTAAAATTTTTCCTCCCCTCTGTACATTATTCCCTTAGTTGTACAGTTTGATTTATTTTAAGATTAGCTGGCTTTGCCAGTTTAAGATTAATTATAAAAAAAATGATAATTAAGCAAGCTTTTGTTGTGGCTTGACTTTTTATTTCTTGGGAGGAATGATTATTGTTTGGTATGACTGTTTTACAGCAGAATGAAGAATTCATTCAGGGTCCTGGGTTTGAGGGTAGGGGTAGGATAGGAGGTGGGGCCCATCTTCTGATGCTTTGCTGTCTAGAGTCAGTTCTAAGAAAAAACCTCTCTGAGAAGTTAATATGCACAGAACTACCTTTCTATACTAGATTCAGCTGAATTTTGTGGCCTTTGTGCTAATAAAATAAAGGTTGGGGAAAGGATAAAAGTCCTGTAAAAGCAATTACAATCAAAATGAGTCATAGTGCTAAAAGGCGAATTTGCTTATCGACATTTACAGTGCGTACGTCATTCCAGTGATTCTTAATTAACAGTATCACCATGGTTTTCTGTTACCATCACAAGGCTGTTATACTTATGTAAGAGAATATTTTTATTTTAAATTGTACTTGTGAGTTGATAAAAGAAGGCTAAAACTTTTTGAAAAAGAAACTTCATATTATAGTATCATTTTTTTTTTAATGGAACTTAAATAGTCTCTAAAATGTGATTGTAAAGAATTGTGTCCAATTGCATATTACAATCTTTGCACATGCATAACTGTGCCTAGCTGCTTGGCTGAGGCCAAAAATATTCACTTTCTGTGTCTACATTTTGGTTATTAAATCCAACTTAATCTCCTAATATAAAAGACTTTTTTTAGGAGACAAATGTCCAAGTAGCTAATAAATGTTATACCTTTCCATATTGGCTTAGCAATAAACAGACAGGGAATAAGCAGGATTTCAATATAAATCCTTCACTGAAGCGATTATTATTTTGAGCTTATCATATCAGAAATGCAGCTATTAAACTCCAGAAGAGCAGATCAGTATTAGGAATGCAAAATAAACAACAGTACATCACTCCTGACATCTATAATTATTTATAATTCTCCTAAATCCACCCCCCCATTATTAGCCAAGCTTAGGTTAAAACCCTTAAGCATTTATTTGATATTAGTTGAGATCATGTTAAGACTTATTTGCTAGAGAACAAAGTGTCTCCCTTTGCAGTGGAACTCTGATGAGGTCTTTACCCTGGTGACTTTTGGGATAGTTGAACCCAGTGGGTCTACTCTTTCGTTTGCATGAGGAAGATAACCTAGCCCTTTGACTACACCACCCATTTGTCTCTAGAGTTTAAAGGCATAGGTCCCTAGATCTCAATTTCTGTGGAAGGAAATTATACTGGTTCAGGCGCCCATTTCAAAAACAGTATGGAAAGAATCTGTACTACTGCAAAATAATACTTCTTGGGGGAAAGTCTGTTGGGTTTAAAACAACTATTTTGATAAGCTGAATGAGGAGAATGGTACCACACCAAAGAGATGCCTAAATGAAATTAGTGGTGTTTTCTTAGGAGTCTTTACATAGTCACATTTCTCTGATACCTTCTGATGAATGCTGTCTTGATGCAAGAATTGTCATCATTATTTCTTCAGCTTTTTTCTTTTTGCCTTGTGTGAGGTGAGTGGAACATAAAAGAGTGTGGAAGGCAGAATTGAATTGTTTGGCAAAGTTGCAGACAGAGCAGACAGAGAGGTTGAGTGTCACTGCTATTAAAGCAACGGAGTCTGGAGAAGAACAGGAATTTAGGGTGGTTTGCCATGCAATGTACTATATATAAATCCCCTCTTTCATTCCTGCTCTGACATCTTTAGCAAACTTAAAACTTCCCAGTAATACTGCATGTGATTGGGCTTCTCCAGACAGAAGTTGAGAGTACAAGAGAACTGACTTAAGCGTTACACCAGGGAGGAAAATCTTTTGGCAAAATCAAATGAGGAGTAAAGCAAACTGACGAGTAACTAGAGTCTATTTTTATTTGTCATGCAATTACAGTTGGAGACCCAAGCCAAAATATATTGCTTCCCTAGTTCCTCTGGAAGAATGACTCCCAACAGTGAATATGGAGTTCCCCTTTAGGAAATTATATGACAGACTCTGTCTGGATATATCCAGAAAATTCTGCTCCAGTCTTTTAGTATGAGCATTTTCCTGGGACTGATGAGGCATAGTGATGGCAGGAGACACATGTGGACAGTTTCTAAGATGAAGGAAGCAAATCTAGACCTGTTGTCTGAGAAAAATACTTGAACTAGGAAAACTTCAAGCTAGTTTTGGGGAAAAAGGGTCACGTACAGCGCTTGTAAAGTTCTTCCCCTAGAATGGACCTGAAGAATCAATGGGGATTCTTGACCAAGACCATGTATTTTCACATTTAAACCCAAAGTGATACATGTGAAATGGTACTCAATTTTGAATTCTTAATTATCTGAGCCAGTCCCAGGCCATCAGAATAAACTGCTGGCCACTTTAGTTTCTCAAATGCTTTGTTCACAACCACATGCAGGCTTCATCTTGCCTTCTGTTAGAATTTAACCCTGACATGGTTTTCCTAGTTCCTCCTGTTTTTGTGTGGATGGTTCAATGATGCTGTGACTAATGCTTTAGTGACGTTTCAGTTTTTCCTTTCAGTGGAAATATAAGTGTCTATCCACCTGCCAATGCAGGAGATGTGGGAAATGTGGGTTTGATCCCTGAGTTGGGAAGATCTCTTAGGGTAGTAAATGGCAACCCACTCCAGTATTCTTGCTTGGAAAATGCCATGTATAGAGCCTGTCATGCATCAGTCCATGGCATCACAAAGTGTCCGACATGACTGAGTGACTGAGCACACATGCGTACCACATCCTCTTTATACATTTATCTGTAGGTGGACATTTAGGTTGCTTCCATGCCTTGGCCATTGTGAGTAGTGCTTCTATAAATATTGGGGTGCATGTGACAAAAGATATTTTAAGTGGTAAAGCCTCCCAAGAGGGAGCATATCCTTTCAGAAATGCTGCTTTCTATGTCCATAATCCTATTGGAAGAACAGTGATTTAGTGTAACTCAGCCTGCACAGGGGAGAAGGCGATGGTACCCCACTCCAGTGCTCCTGCCTGGAGAATCCCATGGACAGAGGAGCCTGGTGGGCTGCAGTCCATGGGGTTGCTGAGGGTCAGACACGACTGAGTGACTTCACTTTCACTTTTCACTTTCACGCATTGGAGAAGGAAATGGCAACCCACTCCAGTGTTCTTGCCTGGAGAATCCCAGGGACGGGGGAGCCTGGTGGGCTGCCGTCTATGGGGTCACACAGAGTCGGACACGACTGAAGTGACTTAGCAGCAGCAGCAGCAGCCTGCACAGGACTGGTTTGTCAGACTTTCATTACCAATGTTCTGTTGACCTCTATGGCAAGAGCTTTCCACTTGCAAATTATGGCAGCCTTTCCATTAGAGATTTCTCTTTTTTTTAACTCCCATTATACATACATCAATACAGTCCTACTGACTAGGTAACTTTCATTAGCTATTTAATGGTGAAATATTAAAATTGACCTCAATCAAGAATTGACCTTTAATCAATCAAGAATACCTTTAAAAGACTTCACTGAGAATTCTCCATAGAAATAAATTCCATATTATATTGTCCAAGAAATTTCCAAAGTGGTAGGTATTCATTGCCTTCACTAGACTTATAATTTAAGCCATTAAATTCTCTAAAATGTCCAATGGTACTAGTAAGAATTTTTTAAAAATACTGTCATGAATTTATCAAAAGTATGCACTCTAGAGGGGGTTCCCAGCTGGCACTAGTGGTAAAGAATCTGCCTGCCAATGTAGGAGATGCAAGAGATGCAGGTTGGATCCCTGAGTTGGGAAGATCCCCTGGAGTAAGAAATGGCAATCTACTCCAGTATCCTTGCCTGAAACATTCCATGGACAGAGGAGCCTAGCAGGCTATAGTCCACAGGGTCGTGAAGGGTTGGACACAACTGAGCAACTGAGCACTCACACTTGGGGCCTTCTATAAGAGATCATATCATGAAATAGCTTGAAGACATACTTATTAGGTTTCTCTTGATTGCTTTCAACATGGAATAATGACTTTGGTGTATGAGTTCTGGGGATTCATCTCATGCTATACTCTTTGCTCTTGACCAGAGAATTTATTTTCAGCAGAGTCAGCCTAAGTTTCACATAGAAACTCCAAGTCTGCTTATCAGGGTGCACCTGCTTGTCAGTTTAGGTTGAACTTGTAATTATACTTGTGTGTATGCTCAGTTACTAAGTCATGTCCAACTCTTTGCAACCCCATGAACTGTAGCCTGCCAGGCTCCTTTGTCCATGGGATTCTCCAGGTAAGAATACTAGAGTGAGTTTTCATTTTCTTCTCCAGGGGATCTTCTTGACCAAGGGATCAAACCCACATCTCCTGTTTTGGCAGGCAAGTTCTCTACCAGTGAGCCACCTGCAAAGCCCAACTTGTAACTTACTACCTCCCCCTATTTTTTTCAATAGGCTGCTATTCTGGTCATCAGAAGATGTTGAGATAATAGAAAATTGGCAGGGGGTAAGCAAAAGTCCAACAATATTTATTAACTGAGATGAGGACTAGTCTGAAGCAATTCTCTTTTCCCTTTAATCCCATTATTTATAATTATGAACTCAAAAGGAACATGACAACACAAATAATATGATATTCGTATTGAACTATATGTTAACTCTAGTTATCAATAGCTTCAGTTCATCTGATAGAAATATATTTCTTGTGTGAGGTATTGGCATAGAGAGGAAATACTGAAGAACTAGAATATGCAGTTTCTTTCTCTCATATGGCTGAGGCTATAAAATCTCATTTGATAATAATGTATTTAATGAGAGGACACAAGTCAAATAATGTAAATCGTTATTTAGTCATGTATGACTAAGTCATGTATGACTCTTTTGCAACTCCATGGACCTGTAGCCTGCCAGGCTCCTCTGTCCATGGGATTTCCTAGGCAAGAATACTGGAGTTGGTTGCCATTTCCTTCCCCAGGGGATCTTCTCAACCCGGGGATCAAACCCTCATATCCTGCCTTGGCAGCCAGAACTTTACCACTGAGCCACCAGAGAAGCCCACATAATATACATTATTAGGCACCAATTTATCAGAGTAACTCCTGGATGTACAAGAAAAGCTTTATATTATTACTATATGGATGGAAGAAACACATTTCAGAAACATTAAGGATTAATTGATTATATGTAGATGCTTGTAATGCAGTATCCAATACGACAGAGATCTTGTTCAAAGAACTCACACCTGTGTGGGGATATTGATCTCACCCCGACTAAATAGTCTGGGAAGGTGAGAAGCCTTAGCCATCCATTTCTTCAACTCGCTGGAATAAAATCTGGCATTGCAACCCTTAAAAAAAAATACCTATGATCATATTTTCTTTTTGGAGTTGGTTAGAAAAACATATAAATCAGACACCTGAAGTATGCACACAGAATTCTTGAGGCTGTAAAAACAGGGATTTTCCTTAGTTTGCATCTAATAAAATAGAAAAGTTACCCACTTGACAGAAAATGGGCTTCCTGGAGGCTCTCAGAAAGCCAAGCTCTGCCGTGCACAGTGCTGTACATTCAGAGAACAGCGCTGTGTTGACACGTTGCAATAAATGGGGCTCCGCTGTTGCCACTATCCACTAAAGGAAGCATTTCAAAGATCCATTTTCCAGGGCTAAGATTTTAATGGCTTTTCTTAGTTCTGGTGGTTCACTCTAGCGAAGAACAGATAGCTCTTGGCAGTACATCTGGAAGGATCATCCGTGGACATCTGAGTGCCATTGTGGGGCTTCCAAGGAAGAGTGCAAAGTGTTCTTTATTCAGTCTCAAAGCTGCCACATTGGTTGCAAGGTGGAGATTCTTAATCCTTTTTCATGATGAAGATCATCCTCTATCTTTGTGCTTTTTTTTGCTTTGTCCCAGTTCATACTCTTTAAGGAAGGCTCTCTTGGAACTCGAGATCTCTATGTTGATAATAATAGAGCATTTTTGCCTCAAGGTAGGTGTGAAGAGAGATAAAGATAAGGAGCACATCTAAGCCATTTTAGTTTTAACCTATTTCATGAAGTTTTCCACCCCCCCCACCCCTACACACACACTCAATTTTTTTTACAGGGATTTAGCTGTGCTTCCTCTCAGGCAATGGCACCCCACTCCAGTACTCTTGCCTGGAAAATCCCATGGATGGAGGAGCCTGGAAGGCTGCAGTCCATGCGGTCTCTGAGGGTCGGACGCGACTGAGTGACTTCACTTTCACTTTTCACTTTTCATGCATTGGAGAAGGAACTGGCAACCCACTCCAGTGTTTGTGCCTGGAGAATCCCAGGGATGGGGGAGCCCATAGATGGGCTGCCATCTATGGGGTTGCACAGAGTCGGACACGACTGAAGTGACTTAGCAGCAGCGGCAGCAGCTGTGCTTCTGATAGAGCACAACTTGCTAAGAAAATGGAAAGAACATCAGAGAAAGACAGGACAGATTTAGTCCTCAAACAAATAAGCAGAAAATGTGTGAAGCGCTTTGACAACAATGTAACAAAAATTATGAATACATACATGTTTCTAGCATTTCATTCCCCCCTCACCTGCCATCTGGTTCTACTTAACCTCTGAGGGTATGTGCTGGGGGAGTGTTTTATGCTATCATGATGCATAATCGGGAAGAAATGGGAGGAAAGAATGAGACTGGAGTAGAAGAGCTAGGGTATCTTTAAGTACAAACACTGGGAAGCTCTTTGGTGTGAGGGAAGCAAATTGAAGGGAGAAGGACTTCGTGTAACATTATTGTGGTCTACAGAATCAAACAGAATCTCTGTTTGAGTTAGAGAGTTGCACGTGAAAACCTGGAGTAACTTTGGAAGAGATATTTGTCTTCTGGACTGGATTTTCTCAACAACGGTGTCATGCCAAGAAGCTGCATCATGTGAATAACCACTTGCTAAGTCATCTATTTAAAGATAACTTTACTTAGTTTAGTATATTTTCTGTGTATTTCACCTCATAAAGTTTTACTTATGTTTTTGTGGCATGTCTTAGATGGACCCCTTAGAAACAAAGCCTGTCCAAGAGTTGAGTCCACTTGGTTTATGGGAGGAGTGATCTTCAGAAAAAAAACTCTCTAAGAGGGAGTGAAGGAGTAAGGGAGGACAAAGAGGCAAGTGAAGATGTGATTGCAGGTCAAGTCCAGCCTTGGTCTGAGGCCTGGGGGGGCAGTATTAGACTGCCTAGACTCCTAGACTGCACTAGGGAGTAGATCTTTGTACCATAACCATTCAGTAATGGGGGAGCTAAAAACAAAATTATCCAAGACACTTAGTAAAGATGATAATAATTTGTGCTCAGTTGTGTCTGACTCTTTGCAAACCCAGGGACTATAGCCCACCAGGCTCCTCTCTCCATGAATTTTCCAGGCAAGAATACTGGAGTGGGTTGCCGTTTCCTTCTGCAGGGGATCTTTCTGACCCAGGGATTGAACTCAAGTCTCCTGCATTGGCAGGCAGATTCTTTACCGCTAAAACCACCTGGTAAAGATGATAAGGCAGACTTTGTTCATGGAAGATTATCACAATGGGGTTTTGTAGTAGGGAAAAGAGATAGGACTCAATGTTGACTCCACCAAGGACAAGTGGAAAATTATAACCCAAGGAGCAGGGTCTGTGAGTGAAAACTTACTAGGGAATGAGGTTTTTTTTTTGATAGATGTACTTAACACAATTCTTGCTGAAGGCAGGCCAGGGTGATAAGGTAATATCAAGGGTAGAGGATGAGAAATGTCATCAGATAGGGGTGGTCAGTTACCAAGGTTGGAGGATTATCGCCAAACAGACTAAGCTGGGTTCTTACTCCCACAGCCAGACTGGGATGCCCAGAGTCCAGCTAGCAGAGCGGAGAAGCCTGAGGAAGCTTTACTCAAGGAGGAGAGCGCTTGTCAGGTGGTTCAGATCCCTTCTGGGTGAGGTGGCTTCCACCAGTTTGGGGCGGTTTTCTGAAGGAGGGCAATATCTCCGAGCTGTTAGCATTCACCGCAGCGAGGGGATGCGTAGAAGCACAGGTTGGTACAGGTGATCTGGTGCTATACAGTAGCAGGATTTGCGTTTATAAGAGCTGGCACAGAGTCGGATCTGCGCAAGGCAGATGAAGTTGGCATCTATACTGGGCAACTTAAAGAAGTATCATCTTTTCTTGTCAGTCAGACCACATGACATCTGGACTCCTTAACAGGGATCTTCAAGGGTTGTGCCAAGGTCTCCAGCCTCATTTAAGGACACTGTATTCCTCACATTTTGTCTTTATCATATACCACTCTTCTCTTATTCCCTAAACCCACCCTCCCTTCTCTCATCCATACCCTACTCTCTCCTTCCTCACTGGTACCTTCATTTGACTATTTCCTACCATGCTTCTTGGGCTTCCCTTGTGGCTCAGCTGGTAAAGAATCCACCTGCAATGTGGAAGATCTGGGTTTGATCCCTGGGTTGGGAAGATCCCCTGGAGAAGGGAAAGGCTACCCACTCCAGTATTCTGGCCTGGAGAATTCCATGGACTATACAGTGCCCGGGGTCGCAAAGAGTCGGACACGACTGAGCTACTTTCACTTTCATCATGCTTCTTGCCATAACTTAGACATCACTCCCTCCCGGAGGCTTTTCTTAGCACCCAGACTTAGACCTCCCCTTCCAGCCACCTAAGTCACCTAGTAGTGCCTTTTATAGTACTTTCCAGAATACATTTTTTTAAATTGGAGGATAATTGCTTAACAATCTTGTATTGGTTTTCTGCTGTACAACAACAGAAATCTGTACAACAATACAAATTTGTACAACAACACAAATCATCCATAAGTGTATATATCTCTCTCTATATATATAGATATATATATATATATATGTATGTATACACTCCCCCCTCTTGAGCCTCCCTCTCACCCCCCGACCCATCTCATCCCTCTAGGTCATCACTGAACACTGGGCTGGGCTCCCTATGTTATATAACAGCTTCCCATTAGCTCTCTGTTTTACACACGATAGTGTATATATGTCAACGCTACTCTCTCAATCCATCCCACTCTAAAAGATCATGCCCTATGTCTGCATCTCTATTTCTGCCCTGTAAATAGATTCAGCAGTACCATTTTTCTAGATTGCATACATATACATTAGCATATGGCATTTGTTTTTCTCTTTCTGACTTCACTCTGCGTAGCAAGCTCTATGTTTAATCCACCTCATTAGAACTGACTCAAATTCATTCCTTTTTATGGCTGAGCAATATTCCATTGTATACATGTACCACACCTTCTTTATACATGAATCAGTTGATAGACATCTAGGTTGCTTCCATGTCCTGGCGATTGTAAATGCTGCTGCAATGAATGTTGGGGTACATGTGTCTTTTCGGATTATGGTTTTCTCAGGGTTTATGCTCTGTAATGGGATTGCTGAATCATATGGTAGTTTTATTCCTAGTTTTTAAAGGAATGTCCATACCATTCTCCATAGTGGCTGTATCAATTTACATTCCCAGAATGCATTTTAATTTCTGGTTGACTTCCTTATCCATGCATCCTTATAGACTATAAAGTCTATGAGGGCAGACCATAAAATTATGCTCATTATTATATTCTAGACTTGGCAAATAATAAGTACATGCATTATGAATGTCTGTATGAATATATTGTACAGAATAAATATATCTAAACTTTTCAATTTTAGGAGAATGAAAGTGTTATCTTTCTGTTCATATGTACAATATTACAAAACATAGATTAACTCACACAACTAAAAGAATACCTTCTAAGTCAAATGTAAGTTTTGACAGCATTAAGAAAGAGCTAGACAACGAATCCTGACGATTTGACCACAGATTTAGGGAAACAGTACATCTCCCACACAACAGTAAATCTATTTTTCTAATGTATATGGCTACTGTCATGCCTAATAACATGCACATTTGTATGAAAGCAAATCTGCCATCAAGGTGGTGTTTGTGCCTTTTACAAAAGGAAATTAAAAGTCCACACTATTGCTGGGGAGGGATAACTGAGGTCCACACAGTCTTTACCTTCAAAGAGAAGCGATTCAAGATAAGGCTGGGAACTGCTTGGCTAGAGCAGAACGACTCCATCAGGATGGGTCTGGATATGAGTACTGGTGCTATGTGATGAGGAAGGGCATGAGCTTTAGAGTCGGAAAGGCTTTTGGTTTAGTGCCAGCTCTGATGCCAGGGTGACCTTACATGATACCATCACCATCCTCATTCTACAGGTTCATCATCTGTTAACAGCTGTTCTGGAAGGTCAGTGAGGTCATGCCTGTGATACGCTGAGCACCGTGCTTAATGCACAGTCAGAGCTCAACGGCCTTGGCTAGTTCACCAGAACACACTATGGTGGAGAAGCACGGGTGGGGTGTCATTGCTTAGCCTGATGAGTGTGAGATTCCTGGCCAGCTGCATGAGTGAAGGTGTCCTTAGGTAGAATGGTAAGGGGAGAACAGTGCAGCACAGAATCCAGCCATCGTTCCATTGTGCTTAGTTCAGGCCTGCACACAGAGTGTAAGAGTGTAATAACCAATGCCACCTCTGTTGTGCATTTTCTACGTGTCAGGCACTCGAGTTTACACCATCTCTTGTTTTTACATTATGTGAAAAACATATACTATCGTTTCAATTTTATAGACACAAGAAAGACTCGGAGACAGCATATTTGCCCAAGTTACTATAACTGTGAAATGACAGAGCCAGGATTGGACCCAGATTTATTTAGCCGATGGCAAATGTTAAGGTTAATTTTAGAAAAAAATATATTTGAGGGAAAAATGAAACCCAGGATCCCGGTAGTGCATTTTCTTTTCCTCCTGCCAGGTTAGCAAGCCATTAACCAGCTCTCCAAACAAGTGCTTGACCTCCGTGACATAAAGATGGAATAGAGGCTGATTAGAATGTAACTAAGAAGTAATTTTGTTATGGTTTCCCTTGACCCTGGTCTCCAAGGTGACTCAAAGCCATATCTCGTTCCAGCTTCTCTAAGTGAAGGGGAATGATATGCTTTGGGTTCCTTTTGATTTGTTCTCTTTTCCCTGTCATTTACCCTGCACCATCCACCCATTTACCAGGCATTCATTATCTTTAAACCATGCGCATGTGTGCTAAATCGCTTCAGTCTTGTCCGACTCTTTGTGATACTATGGACTGTAGCCTGCTAGGCTCCTTTTTCCATGGGGATTCTCCAAGAGTACTAGAGTGGGTTGCTATGCCCTCCTCCAGGGGATCTTCCCGACCCAGGGATTGAACCCACGTCTCTTATGTCTCCTGCATTGGCAGGTGGATTCTTTACCACTAGCGCCATGTGGGAATCCCCCTTACAACCACAGAAATATGAAGCATTAGTCACTCAGTCATGTCCAACTCTTTTGCAACCCGTTGGACTGTAGCCTGCCAGGCTCCTCTGTCCATGGGATTGCCCAGGCAAGAATACTAGAGTAGGTTGCCATTTCCTTCCCCAGGGGATCTTCCTGACCCAGGGATTGAAGCCAGGTCTCCTACATTGCAGGCAGATTCTTTATTGTCTGAGCTACCACAGGTGTCTATAAATTGGAAGCACCAATTTAAAAATATTTTTTCTGACTCTTCATTTAATACATTTTACAAATGATAAAGATGTTCTCTGCACAAGTCACTGCTGTAATGACTTATTTGTGATATCAAAGTAGTAATCTTTAATGCTTAATAATCTTATATTCATTCCATTTTCCCCTTGATGTATATTGCTGTTTGACCACACTTTGTGATGTGGAACGTCAGAAAATGGGGTATTTGGCATTAATCATTTTCAGTAGGAATCTGTATTAGTCTTTAATTTTCTATCATAATATAAATTTTCTGATAAAACTCATGTTGTAAAGTGTTCTGACATAATTGTCTTATAATCAGGACAGCTCTTATTACTTTTTTTAGAGACCAACAGAGCATCAAAAAATCATTGTGTTAGAGGGGATGCTAATAATTATAAAATCTAGTTTCTGAAAGTGTGTTCCAGTGTTCAAGGTTCTCACTATCTCACCTTCTCTGTAAAACAATGACATAATGTTTGCATGCTTAAGTGAACTATGGAAATAGTGATTTAAGAGGAATTACAAATGTTTCTTGTAAGTATCTGCTTGGCTAATCCACCCTGCCTCTGTAACAGGGAACACAGGGTACAGGATTTCTCAAGTTCATCGTATTACCATCCCCTCATCCCACTCCACTCCCACCCATCTTTCATGGAGCATCTCCTGTGGCCCGTGTGCCTCAGAATACACCGATCTATTCAAATATTTGTCTGCAGATTAGGAAACTAAGCCCCAGGGAAGTTAATTATCACCCACTGTGAAACCGTGGGTGTCTCCACGTATTCTTTACTTTTGTTGTTGAAATCTATTCACCTGTCATTTAGGCCATAGCAGTCAGACTAGAGAGGGCTTACCCTGCAGGCGACAGAAACTTCGGTGAAATCAAGTAATACCCTGTAAGATCAAGGTAGAATTGTTTCTGAAAAAAGACACGCATTACAGAAACTAAATCAGAACAGGAGCTTTACATTTCTACTTTAAAATGAATGATGGTTTTTGGTAATGGAATTTGACCCAGCTTCTTAGTTCAGAAAAATTTTTTCCCTAATAAAAGTATTTTATAATCACTGAAAGAACCAGTGGGCTTTTGGTGTCCAGCATAAATCTGATTTTTGAGATAATTGAAATAGTTGAACACATTGAAATGTGCTAAGTGATCTAGTTGGGATTAGTTTACGAACAAATAGAAAGCAAGTCACATTTCCAGATTGTATTAATGTGACACTAATTCTTGTAAGTTTTCTTTTTATTTATGGAAGGAGAATCAAGTGATTTTTACTACCTAGTTTATTTTGAAATAGAATTGATACACTGTTAACAGCATGTAACCAGTTTTGGTAAAGTTCTTGTTTTGGTGTAGTATAATGAGGCAATATAGGAAAGAAGGGTAAGGTTAAATTGAGAAACTAATTAACAATTGTCTTTTTTCAGCATGTAATCAGATAGAAGGAATAGCTGGCAGTCTGGGGTACTCTTAGCACCGATCATAATGTCCTTAGAGGTGTATGAAACAGCAGTGAAGGAATTTCACTTTTGGCTTTGGTGATAATTATGAAAAGTCTGTAAGCTTATTATTGTTATTTTTTAATCTCTGCAGGTCGTCCTTCCCCACTCCACCTCCATATTTTTTCCTTTCTTCTTAGCTTCCTTTAAGTATAACTTACTAAATTCTACTTGGGTAGATGCTAAGGAGTGGAATAAAATGTTGTTATCATTCTTCTCTTTATTTAGCCATCTAATCAAATCATTGGTCATAATGATATTTTATATTTTTACTGAATTTTGTGATTATATAGTACTTATACAAGCATCTTTATTTAATTATTGCAAAAATGCATCAAGAAGCCAGAGTAAATGTTGCTAATTGTCTTTACAGATGACAAACATGTGGATTAGGGAGATCAAATGATTTGTCCAGTTCATAGCTAAAGAGCAACAGACTGGAGTCAAAGCCAGGTGTGATTTTTATTAAAAAAATTTTTTTCTCCACTGCAAAATGAATTAATATATATTATAAGATGAATAAATAAATATATATATAAAGAAGAATATAAGAAAAAAATCACTTATTTATCCAACATTAAAAAATAATTATTATTATATTTCAGTATTTGTCTGTTCAGTTTTTAAAATATATGGGTTTTTAAAAGGTAATTTTGGTCAAATTGCATATATGCCTACATTTAAATGTTCTTCTGATACCTGGAGTAACAGGCAAGTTTTGCCTTGGAGTACAAAATGAAGCAGGGCAAAGGCTAAAAGAGTTTTGCAAACAGAATGTACTGGTCATAGCAAACACCCTCTTCCAACAACACAAGAGACAACTCTACACATGAACATCACCAGATGGTCAATACCGAAATCAGATTGATTATATACTTTGCAGCTGAAGATGGAGAAACTCTATACAGTCAGCAAAAACAAGACTGGGCTCAGATCAGATCATGAACTCCTTATTTCAAAATTCAGACATAAATTGAAGAATGTAGGGAAAACCACTAGACCATTTAGGTATGACCAAAATCAAATCCCTTATGATTATACAGTAGAAATGACAAATAGATTCAAGGGATTATATCTGATAGACAGAGTGCCTGAAGAACTATGAACAGAGGTTCATAACATTGTATAGGAGGTAGTGATCAAAACCATCTCCAAGAAAAAGAAAGGCAAAAAAAGCAAATGGTTGTCTGAGGAGGCCTTACAAATAACTGAGAAAAGAAGAGAAGCAAAAGACAAAAAAGTAAAGTAAAGATATAACCATCTGAATGCAGAGTTCCAAAGAATAGCAAGGAGAGATAAGAAAGCCTTCCTCAGTGATCAATGCAAAGAAATAGATGAAAACAATGGAATGAGAAAGACTAGAGATCTCTTCAAGAAAATAAGAGATACCAAGGGAACATTTTATGCAAAGATGGGCACATAAAGGACAGAAATGGTATGGACCTAACAGAAGCAGAAGATATTAAGAAGAAGTGGCAAGAATACACAGAAGAACTATACAAAAAAGATCTTCACAACCCAGATAATCACAGCAATGTGATCATTCACCTAGAGCCAGACATCTTGGAGTGCAAAATCAAATGGGCCTTAGGAAACATAACTACAACAAAGCTAGTAGAGGTGATGGAATTCCAGGTGAGCTATTTCAAGTCCTAACAAATGGTGGTGTTAAAATGCTGCATTCAATATGCCAGCAGAGAAGGCAATGGCACCACACTCCAGTACTCTTGCCTGGAAAATCCCATGGATGGAGGAGCCTGGTAGGCTTCAGTCCATGGGGTCGAGTGAAGTAGGATACGACTGAGCGACTTCACTTTCACTTTTCACTTTCATGCACTGGAGAAGGAAATGGCAACCCACTCCAGTGTTCTTGCCTGGAGAATCCCAGGGACAGTGGAGCCTGGTGGGCTGCCGTCTATGGAGTCGCACAGTGTGGATACAATTGAAGTGACTTAGCAGCAGCAGCAGCAATATGCCAGCAAATTTGGAAAACTCAGCAGTGGCCATAACACTGGAAAAGGTCAGTTTTCATTCCAATTCCCCCCCAAAAAAAAGCAGTGCTAAAGAATGTTCAAACTACCGCACAATTGCGCTCATTTCACATGCTAGCAAAGTAATGCTTAAAATTCTCCAATCTTCAAAAGTACATGAACTCAGAACTTCCAGATGTTCAAGCTGGATTTAGAAAAGGCAGAGAAACCAGAGATTGAATTGCCAGGATCCATTTGATCATTGAAAAAGCTAGAGAATTCCAGAAGAACATCTACTTCTGCTTCATGGACTATGCTAAAGTCTTTGACTGTGTGGATCACAACAAACTGTTGAAAATTCTGAAAGAGATGGGAATACCAGACCATCTCATCTGCCTCCTGAGAAACCTGTATGGAGGTCAAGAAGCAACAGTTAGAACAGGACATAGGGCAATGGATTGGTTCAAAATTGGCAAAGGAGTACATCAAGGCTGTATATTGTCACCCTGTTTATTTAACTTATATGCAGAGCCTGTTCAGTTCATTCGCTCAGTTGTGTCCACCTCTTTTGCAACCCCATGGACTGTGGCACTATATGCAAAGTACATCATGCAAAATGCTGGACTGGATGAAGCACAAGCTGGAATCAAGATTACCAGGAGAAAGATCAACAACCCCAACTATGTAGATAACACCACACTAAAGACAGAAAGTGAAGAGGACCTAAAGAGCCTCTTGATGAAGGTGAAAGAGGAGAGTGAAAAAGCTGACTTAAAACTCAGAATTCACGAAATGAAAATCGTGGCATCTGGTTCCATCACTTTATGCCAAACAGATGGGGAAACAATGGTAACAGTGACAGACTATTGTCTTGAGCTCCAAAATCACTGCAGATGGTGACTGCAGCCATGAAATTAAAAGATGCTTGCTCCTTGGAAGAAAAGCTATGACAAACCTAGACAGCATATTAAAAAGGACAGACATTGCCAACAAAGGTTCATATAGTCAAAGGTATGGTTTTTCCAGGAGTCATGTATGGATGTGAGAGCTGAACCATAAAGAAGACAGACAGCTGAAGAATGCTTTTGAACTGTGGTGTTGGAGAAGACTCTTGAGAGTCCTTTGACTGCTAGGAGATAAAACCAGTCTATTCTAAAGGAAATCAGTCCTGAATATTCATTGGAAGGACTGATGCTTAAGCTGAAGCTCCAATAATTTGTTCATCTGATGCGAAGAACTGACTAATTGGAAAAGAGTCTGATGCTGGGAAAGATTGAAGGTAGGAGGGGAAGGGGACGACAGAAGATGAGATGGTTGGGTGGCATCATTGACTCAAAGGACATGAGGTTGAGTAAGCTCAGAGATGTTGAAAGACAGGGAGGCCTGGCATTCTGCAGTTCATGGGGTCACAAGGAGTCGGACATGATTGAGCGACTGAACAGCAGCAAGTTTTTTTCTAGTCGACCTTTTTATATACATATTTTAAATGTTATAAAATATTTTTACTTGACCCTTTTCAAAATATAAAAGTTAAACTTACTAATTTTAACAAGTTAATCTACCTAAGAATCAATCATCTTCCACTCCTGACATTCTAGGAGCCCAATTGGGCTTGATACCCTTACATATCAGCTAATGTAGAATAAACTATTTCTTCCTAATTTTATATATATAAGTTTATAATCATATATATATATATATATATATATATATATATATAAACTGTGTCTTACAATATATAAATGAGATCTTAACATATGTATCATATATGTAATATATGGGGTTGTTTCTCATGTAATATTTCTTCTTAGAGTTGCTGTCTCTGACCCCTTCTTTTATCATCTTTCCTCACTGTGAAAATATCCATATGGGATTCATGTGGAGTAACAACATTTGTTAAAGACATGAATGTTTGAAAGTAGAGAAATGTAAAAACAAATTATGATACCTTCAACATGTCAAACAAGTTTTATAGCATTTTTTTTAGTTGGAAGGATAATTGCTTCATAATGTGTTGTTTTCTGCCATGCAATAATGTGAATCAGTCATAATTATATATATATATAAATATGTATATACCTATTTCCCTGGTGGCTCAGATGGTAAAGCATCTGTCTACAATGTGAGAGACCTGGGTTCGATCCCTGGGTTGGGAAGATTCCCTGGAGAAGGAAATGGCAACCCACTCCAGTACTCTTGCCTTGAAAATCCCATGGACGGAGGAGCTTGGTGCAGGCTACTATCCATGGGGTCACAAAGAGTCGGGCACGACTGAGCGACTTCACTTTCACTTTCTCTCTTGTACATCCCTCTCCTCTCCCATCCCACCACCAAAAGTCATCACAGGGCACCAGGCTGGTCTCCCTGTGTTATATAGCAGCTTCCCACCAGTTATGTATTTTATATATGATAATGTACACATGTCAATGATACTTTCTCAATTTGTCCTACCCTCTCCCGCCATGGTATCCACAAGTCACTTGCCATGTCTGTGTCTTGGGGAGGGAATGGAATTTTAAAGCTTTCAAAGGTGTTTATGATGAGTATGCTCTACTATTAGGCAATACTTAAAAGTATGTAAAACATTCAAAAAACACATTGGAAAAGAAATACACCAGAATATTGATGGCACTTTTCTCTAGGTGACATTTTAAAATCCAATGCAAAGTTTTTATTATTTTAAATAACCCAAATGATTAATAATAAAGAGATGAGTTGTGGGGTAGAGATGGGATTCTTATCTGCCTTTTTGCCCTTGATCTTTTCCTCGATTCTCCTGATCAGTGAAGTTTCTTGTCTTTTGAACAACCCTTTCCTGGTCAATGGTGATAGTTCTGATGTGAATTATGAGCCAATTTACTCTTTCTCTTATAGAATCCTCAAAGTTTACTCTTTCCCTTTAGTGGGCTGTTTATCAACAGGTTAAGATGACTACATTTTGATAGATTGGTTTTCTAAACCCAGGTTTGATTAAATGGACTCATAGAATATAAAAAAAAAAGTAAAGAACAGACTTTTGGACTCTGTGGGAGAAGGTGAGGGTGGGATGATTTGACAGAATAGCATTGAAACATGTATATTATCACATGTGAAACAGATCGCCAGTCCAGGTTTTATGCATGAGACAGGGTGTTCAGGGCTGGTGCACTGGGATGACCCTGAGGGATGGGATAGGGAGGGAGGTGGGAGGGGGGTCCAGGATGAGGGAAACATGTACACCATGGCTGATTTATGTCAGTGTATGGCAAAAACCACTACAATATTGTAAAGTAATTAGCCTCAAATTAAAATAAAATTTAAAAAAATGAAAAATAAAAAGAAATATCACCCCCTCTAATAGAAGTACTCTTCTTTGAAAATGTTGATGTATTCCACTCAAATTCAAAAACAAAAGTTGTTTGCTTTCTTCATATTCTAGGTTACCATATAACAGACACACTGATAATATTGAACTAGATTCTTATTAGTGAGTCATTTGGTCAATTAGGAATACAGCTGTGGGGCATTGAATTAAGAAAAAACACATATAGAAAATCACTCAAATTTTTAGACTTTCCTTAAAACCTTTGTGGTTGGTGGTAAATTGCATGACACTTTAGGAGGGCTTTTAGGAGCTTGAGATATATGACTTAGCATAAGGGATCTTTTCCTCAAATCAGGACATACCTCGTAACAGTACAAAAATGAATGCTTGGTCCAGTTTATTTTTAAATTTCTCCATTTCTCTATAATGCATAGAGTATATTGAAAGCATTTTGTATCTCTTTTTTTTTTTTGTGAGATGTGCATCTTCTTGACCACAATTTGTCACCAAGGCAACCAAACCTTTGCTTAATGTCCCGTACTTCAGTAAAATAAAATGCATGCCATTTTAAATACAGTTTTTTGAAAAGTAGAAATGGTTTGATATTTTACTTGTAATGAAAATGAAACTGTTTATTACTCTATTTCCCACTAAATCACATCTTTCTAAGTATTGAGAGGGATCCTTCTCAGAAAGATGATTGTTTCAGGTCCAAGGAGCCATTCTTTTGCCTCTAGATCTTGACACATTAACAATTATTATCAGATTTTGGTTTTGGTCTCCATCCATCTATGTGATTTGAACTTCCTTAATCCTATTGGAAACACAAGTGAGTTTAAATAAAATATTCAATATGACTAGGAAAGTGAAGCTATCAGTAAAAAAAAATGAGCCTGTAGAGACAATCAGATGGACCATCCAGGCTGTGTACAGTTTTGATTCTTTCCCAGTGATTTCAGTGTCCCTCTGGATTATCAAAATTAATATTGATGTTTGCTTCAGATTTGAAGACCATGTTAGATATGTGTAATTTCTCAACATTCAGCTTCTCCATGGTTCCATTACCTGCTTTTTTTTTTGGTAAAGTATTTGATTTGTTGCCTCTTTTTTTCCATGGATGACATTTGTGATCTGGAATAACTTTTCTGACTTATTCAAAGCCTTCAGTATGAGTCTACTTTCATTTCAGACCAAGTTAGTTAGTTCTGTTTTCAACTACCAACAGTATAGTGTATTTTCTGGTTGGTTCATTCCTTCAAAAGAATCTTTAGGTCTAGGAAAATGAGGAAGAAAGAAGTCGGGTCAGTCAGTCAGTCAGTTCAGTCGCTGTCATGTCCAACTCTGCGACCCCGTGGACTGCAGCACGCCAGGCCTCCCTGTCCATCACCAACTCCCGGAGTTTACGCAGACTCATGTCCATTGAGTCGAAAGTTGGGGGCAGAGATCAACTATCTTCTGGGGCTCTAAAGCAGAGAATCAAACACACGGACTTCCTTATTAATTTCTCAAAAGGAAGTGAGCAACTTAGTCAGGAAGCAGGAGCGTAAGAACTTTGTAAGACTGTTATTTGTTAGTTCCTGTTATCCCAAACTGAGTGACATTTAAGAGCTTAAAGACATAGAATGGATGAGCTGATCTCCAGAACCTGCGAGGCTGGGGGTGATTTGGGAAAGAATGGTGAAGGGGAGAAATCATCCAACTTATCAGCAGTTTAAGGGAGATGGAAACAATTTTCCAAAAACCGGATGAGTGAATGGCAGTATTGAAGGAGAGCTCTTTGGATTCCTGAAGTCTGTACTGTGAAAGAAAGGATGACAATGGGGATGAACCTGAGCTTGAGATGGGCCAGCACTAACAATGGCAATGCCTGAATGATCTTGGCATTCAACCTCCTTTAGTCAACTTTCCTCGGCTGATCTTGGCTTTCTCAAATGCTTCCCTTCCAGGATAAATGCGTCAAGATTTTCCTACTTGCTCCTTTGACGTCATGGGATGTTGGGATGGAGAGATGGAAGTCACAGTCCTTTATATATGAGGCAGGATGCGGAGGTCATAGGGGTGACCTCTGTGAGCTTTAGTGTTTTTTTAATATATGAGGAGTAAATAATAGTATCTGTCTAGTAGAGTATGTCAGCAATCAAATTTGATAATTGCTGGTTCTACTTTGATGGTTGCTTACCTTTTTATTTACATTTCTTGTTTTCTTATTTGGTTTGTGATATTCTTAAATATCAAGATCATGTCTTAAACTTTTTTATATCTCAGATGCCTTGTATTAAGCACTCTGGACTCTGGGACTCAGTAAATGGCTTTTTATGAACGCAGTATGCCCTTGACTGAAAACAGTAAAAAGTTATGGAGCATCTACTATATGCTAGAACTTATCTATATTAACAAAGTAATTGCACTAAGATGCTGAGGACAATTGATTATCACCGTTTATAGATGAGGAAACTGAGGCCCAGAGCTGAGGTAACTTGACCAAATGGTCCATGTGGTGGTGGGCTCCAAAAACCACTCACTATGCTCTATTGAGAATGACCTGACATCCCTCACTGATTTCATAAGTCAGGGAAAGAAGAGGAAATATCAGTGCCGGTAAACACGGGCAAGTGGCCACCACTGCTTCTGAGACTGAAGTGATTTTCTTATTGTTTCATGCCCAACAGCAGAGCATGTTCTTCTTTTTCTAGGAAAGCACTAGAAATCATCTGACAGTGCAGATTCAGGAGCAAGAAGGGTAGGTCTGTCGCTGCTGCTCTAGCAGTTAACTCTTACTTTTTTTTTTCTCTCTCTCTTCACTGAGCAGTTTCCCCAGAGAAACTTTCTTGCTCTGCACACCTCAACAGTAGGGACAAGAACAATGACAGCAGTATCACACTCAGATTAAAAATCTAGATTAATTGGTATGCTGCTGCTAAGTTGCTTCAGTTGTGTCCAACTCTGTGCCACCCCAGAGAGGGCAGCCCACCAGGCTCCCCCATTCCTGGGATTCTCCAGGCAAGAACACTGGAGTGGGTTGCCATTTCCTTCTCCAATGCATGAAAGTGAAAAGTGAAAGTGAAGTCTCTCAGTCGTGTCCGACTCTTAGTGACCCCGTGGACTGCAGCCCACCAGGCTCTTCTGTCCATGGGATTTTCCAGGCAAGAGTACTGGAGTATGCTATCATTGTTCAACTCATGAATTTTCAGATGGAGGGAGCTGTCATCATGTTCATAAATAGTCATCATGTTCATAAACATGTTATTTAAAGTGGTGTCTTTTTCCTCAGAAGACCTTTAGGCTAATGGGAGGAACGTGAACTGTAGGGAGGGACACATCTGCGTTCAAGCCTAGTTGCACCATGGATTAGCTGCATGAATTTGGTCAAGTCCCTTATTTCACTGAGCCTCAGGGGATAATAAGCCATGACCTTCAGGGCTCTTATGAATATGATGTTTTGAATTTCAAATAGGTTATATCTACAGGGAGAATTACTCAGCTGCTCACAAGTGATCTTTGCTTGCCTTACCTATATGGCTGTTCGTGGTGACCCAGACTCACAGAATCATTGCACAATTACGTATTTCCTTTTGCCTTCACAAATCTGAGCATAAGTTTTTTTGGGGGTTCTTAGAAAATCCAAATGCAACAATAGTTCCTTATTTGGGGCACTGAAAGACAGCACTTCAGCTGCTCTAAGAAATCTATGCATGTCCTATTCTACGAATTATCACAATTTTCTTCTATGTTGCAGAATAGAAAAACATGGTTATGTTGATTCAATGGCTTAATAAGAAGTTGAGTTCTAATGAGCACTGTGAATTGAAGCATACTCTGTAGTATCCAACATGCCAGTGTAAATGTTAGCAGATCAACGAAGTTATAGCAATGTTTTCTTTCCTGGTATTAATGAGTTCCATACAGGTAGTGTGCACGGTGTATACTTACAGGTGTTCAACCATTCTTGTTTCCTGGGATATAGGACTGTTGGTGCTAAAACTAGGATAATCCTTGACAAATGAACACAAGTCAGTCACCTTACATATAAGGCTGAGAGGGATCTGTGTTTATATCAGTTACACGAATTTATCTTCTGATATATTCATTAACATGTCAAACAGCCACTTTTGCTTCATTGCTCCTAAATGAAATGACTGTGAATTTTATTTTCAACTTAAATTTCTAGATTTTACATTGTTTTGAAGCTTGTATTAAGGTAAGTATGAGACGCTATTAGTCTTTTATCAAAATTAGCTGGAGAAAAATTGTATGTTTCAGTGGTTTGTGACCTAACCAGAAGATAACTTTAAGATTTTATAATTGGTTTCCACCCCAGATCCTTCTGTATCCTGAAAATGGCCATCTTCATGTCTGGGCTCATCATATTACATATTATTGTATAATTTATAGCTAGAGTCCACTTTTTGCCAGGTTTTGAGCCATACATAGATTCTAGAAGAATTTTAGGAAAACTCATAAAACAAAAAACACAAAAAAACAAGGGAAATACCCTCTAGAAAACTTTCACTACTTATCAAGAATAAGAGAAAACAGAAAATCTCAAAATGAGCAAAAGTAATTTTTGTTTTTTTCAGTGTAGAGTAGGTGATCCAATTCTCACGTGCGTGCACCTGTGTGTGATAACGTGTCTGACTCTTTGTGACCCTATGGGCTAGTCCCCTAGGCTCCTCTGTAATAAAAATGCACAAAGACTCAAAGATTGAGAGTTTGAAATTGAAATGAGTTTATGTTCTTTTGGAGTGGGACTTTGATGCCTTTAATGCGTCTCTCCTGCTCCCTATATGTGTAGTTCCAATTTAACCTTCATTAGGGTTAAATTTAACCTTCATTAGGGGCTCAGTGGTAAATTTAACCTTCCCTGGTAGCTCAGTGGTAAAGAATCTGCCTGCCAATACAGATTCAATTCTGTATTGAATTGAGGGAAAGCAGGTTCAGTTCCTTGGAGAAGGCAATAGCACCCCACTCCAGTACTCTTGCCTGGAAAATCCCATGGACAGAGGAGCCTGGTAGGCTGCAGTCCATGGGGTCGCTAAGAGTCGGACACGACTGGGTGACTTCACTTTCACTTTCCACTTTCATGCATCGGAGGAGGAAATGGCAACCCACTCCAGTATTCTTGCTTGGAGAATCCCAGGGATGGTGGGGCCTGGTGGGCTGCCGTCTATGGGGTCGCACAGAGTCTGACACGACTGAAGTGACTTAGCAGCAGTAGCAGGTTCAGTTCCTGAGTCAGGAAGATCCCTTAGAGAAGGAAAGGTCAACCAGCTCCAGTATTCTTGCCTGGGAAGTCTCATGGACAGAGGAACCTGGCAGGCTATAGGGCATGGGGTCACGAGAGTTGGAAACAAGCTGATGACTAAACAACCACCACTACCTTCATTATAATACCGCTTCTCTCTTTTGCTTACCAAAACTGGTTCTCAGAAACAACACAAAATTAATTTACACTGCTATGTAATAATGTAGAGTTTAAGTTATGATCTGTCCTCCAGAAATGCCATTTTAACATGAGTGAGAGTCGTAGTTTAAGAAACAGACCACTAACGGTAGAATTCCAGATACTAGGGATTCCAGACAGTGGGAGGACATTGGAGACCGTTGCTGTTACCTCTGAAATCATAGCATGGAATAATCATTTTCCTGAGGATAAATCTAAGTGGTGTTGCCCGGTCATGAAGAAAGGTCCATGTCTGAGCCCAGGTGTAACTTGAATTACTTATCAATTACTTATTAACTTTGTTTTTTCCCAGCAGTAATCATCTCAGAGTACATAAAGTGTATTGCCACGTTTGAATGCCTAGTGACTGGATTAATTTGTACGTTCTTTTTATTTTCCCAAATTGACTAAAATCAGAACACTATGGCTGAAATAAGAATCCATCACTGATACGACAAGAGTTGATGGTACCTGGGGTTGTGCCACTGACTAGCTTTAATTTAACTGAAGTGAGCTTTTCTTCTTTTCCAATGGGTCTTTGATGCCTTTAATGTGCCTCTTCTGCTCCCTACTAATTTAGTTAAGTTTAACAACCCCTAACCTTCATTAGGCGACCCACTCCAGTACTCTTGCCTGGAAAATCCCATGGGTGGAGGAGCCTGGTGGGCTGCAGTCCATGGGGTCGCTAAGAGTCGTACACGACTGAGCGACTTCATTTTCACTTTTCACTTTCATGCATTGGAGAAGGAAATGGCAACCCACTCCAGTGTTCTTGCCTGGAGAATCCCAGGGACGGGAGCCTCGTGGGCTGCCATCTATGGGGTTGTACAGAGTCGGACACGACTGAAGCGACTTAGCAGCAGCAGTAGCAGCAGCAGCAACCTTCATTATGGGCTTTCCCTGGTCACTCAGACAGTAAAGAATCTGCCTGCAATTCAGGAGACCTAGGTTCAGTCCTTGGATTGGGAAGATCTCCTGGAGAAAGGAGTGGCTACCCACTCCAGTATTCTTGCCTGCAGAATTCCAGGGACAGAGGAGCCTGGCTCACTGAGCTACAGTCTATGAGGTCACAGAGTTGAGTATAACTGAGTGACTAACACCTTCACTTTCTTTTTCAGCCTTCATTATAGTACAGCTGCTCTACTGCTTGCCAAATAGTTCTCAGAAACAACAACTCAATTGCATAAACCCCTTGCAGCCATGTGATAGCTCCTAATTCTTCCTTGTTGAGGACATCACAACTGTTATTTTGTTAGGCAATGTTGGCTCTTCAGCCCCCAAAGGGCATGGTTAGTGATCAGTCCAAGCCAGTCTTGGCAGTTCTATTCCGTTTTGCCCCTGATTGGTTTAAGGGTGGATATGACTCAGTTCTGGTTAATTGGATATAAAGAAAGCTTCCTGGGACACATTTTCTCCTATGTGAAAAAGAAGCAGAGCCTTAGAGAAGATTCTCGCCTTCCTTTCTCAAATGCTAATGGAGTGTGTGATGCTTCAGCTTCAGTAGACATCTTGACATCATGGTGATGTGCCCAATGACGAAAAATACAGTTCTCTGGTGATGGTGGGACAGACAGCAACTCAGTTTGGTTCAGCAACTTCACAGCAGCAACTGTGAAGAATTGCATGTCTCCCTTGTGACTCAGCTGCTTAAGAATCCACCTGCAATGAAGGAGACCTAGGTTTGATCCTTGGGTTGGGAAGATCCCCCAGAGAAGGGAAAGGCAACCTACTGCAGTATTCTGGCCTGGAGAATTCCATGGACTGTATAGTCCATGGAGTTGCAAAGAGTTGGGCAGGACTGAGCTACTTTCACTTTCATTGCTTCCTTATTCTTTAAGGTAATTAAGTCTTTATTGTCTAAAATTTAGCCAAATGTTCTATAACTTGCAGCCAAAAGCCTCCCCAGGTGCTGCCATCTCATAATAATGAAATATTTTAATATGAACTGTAGGTATTTTAAAATATTATGTAAAATGTGAAAGTGCCTCTTTAAAGTGTATTATGGACTTTTCAGGTGGTACTAGTGGTAAAGAACCCACCTGCCAGTGCAGAAGATACAAGAGAGGAGGGTTCCATCCCTGTACTGGGTAGATCCCCTGGAGGAAGACACGGCAACCCACTTCAGTATTCTTGCCCAGAGAATCCCATGGACAGAGGAGCCTGGAGGGCTATAGTCCATAGGGTTGCAGAGAGTTGAACATAACTGAAGCAACTTAGCACAGCAGAAAGTATATTATGCTTATTTTTCTATTGTTTATATTAATATTTAAGGAAAATAATGCCACCTACATAATAACATAATTTCTTGATAAGTCCCTTGGTTTTCTCTTCCAATCAAATTGCTACCCCTCTTTCCTGTGATTAAGATCTAGAATTTCCACTTATAAGGCAATCCAGATATTTGGTATTTCTTATATTCAAGGTATATAATAGGCTGAAATGAGTAGTTTAGAATATACATAGCTTTATGGTGTCATGTCTCATCAACATTAACATATCTTTCCACTCACTTCCTTCTACATAAACACAGCAATTTAATAGCTGGCCTTTCATGTTTTCCCTGTTCATTTTTCCTGCAAACTTTAGTTCTGTCTTTTGTGTATACTTCCTTGTTTTTCTTATTGCCAGATGTCTTTGCTATTCAGGATTTTAGCTTAATTTGATTTTCACCTTTCACCTGATTTCACCTCTCCATCATGTACTTCTGCTTCCTATCTGCAGCCATTTCTGATACAGTTGCCAAACCATCTATCTGTCTTCTTTACAACCCCAATGATTCAAATGGATCATGCCCTAATAACTGGAGTTCCAGTGTCATTTAGTATCATGAATGATTGCTGGAGATGTATTTTTTTTTTAATTTAACTATGCTGTTTTTTTTTTTAACTGTCCTGCTTCTTATGTTTTGCATTTTTATTGGAGTCTAGTTGCTTTACAATGTTGTGTTAGTTTCTGCTGTACAGCAAAGTGAATCAGCTATATGTATACATGTATCCCCGCTTTCTTGAATTTCCTTCCCATTTAGGTCACCACAGAGCAGAGCAGAGTTCCAGTGCTATACAGTAGGTTCTCTCTAGTTACTTTATGTGTGTTTGTGTTAGTCACTCAGTCATGTCTGTCTCTTTGTGACCCCATGGGCTGTAGCCCGCCAGGCTCCTCTGTCCATGGAATTCTCCAGGCAAGAAAACTTGAATGGGTTGCCATTCGGTTTTTTAGGGATGTGCGGGATCCAGAGATGGAACCCAGGTCTGCATTGCAGGCAGATTCTTTACTGCCTGAGATACCAGGGAAGTCCTATCTATTTTATGCTGCTGCTAAGTCGCTTCAGTCATGTCTGACTCTGTGCGACCCCATAGACAGCAGCCCACCAGGCTCTGCTGTCCCTGGGATTCTCAAGGCAAGAACACTGGAGTGGATTGCCATTTCCTTCTCCAGTGCATGAAAGTGAAAAGTGAAAGTGAAGTCACTCAGTCGTGTCTGACTCTTTGAGACCCCATGGACTGCAGCACACCAGGCTCCTCCGTCCATGGGATTTTCCAGGCAAGAGTACTTGAGTGGGGTGCCAGTGCCTTCTCTGCTATGTATTTTATACATAGTATCAATAGCGTATATATGTCAATCCCAATCTCCCCATCCATCCCACACCCCTCTTTACCCCTTCAGTGCCCATGCATTTGTTCTCTATATCCATGTCTCTATTTCTGCCTTCCATATGTACCTTTTTTTGGTTGTTGTTGTTAGATTCCACGTATACTGACTATACTTTTAAAGGCTTTGCTTGTTTGTCCTTAACTACCTGATGAGTGACAGGAGGGCATTGGTGAAAAGCACAAGTAGTAGAATGAAACTTCAGTAGAATGTTTTCTTATGTATGTTTCCAAATGTTAGTTAACCTGTGAATGAAAAGATTCATAGTATCAAATAATGTAGCACTTTGAATTGAACTGAGAATTCTGTCTGAGTATAGCCTAAATTTCTGAAATCTCAGCCATCATGTTCAAATTAGTGACTCCTGGGTTGGCCTAATTGCTTAAAATCAATATTCTCCTAGGTGCGTTTCCTGCCTATTTTTTGAGGTGCCCCATGAAAGATCATTGTTGGAACTTTTACATTTCTGTACTTGTAAAGAAATATAGTTAAGTGATGTGAAGTGCTGTTCTGACGCTCCAAAGAGAATTAGCTAAAGGTTAAATCTTAATTGGGAAGTGAGAGGTGGGATAGGAATGGTGGGAAAAAAGAATATGAGCCTGGGATATCTCTCTGCCCCTTTCTTGCATTGCACTCTGTGTTTATCTTTGCTCAGAACTCAATTCTTAACTGAATGAATTGTTACAGTTACTTGTTAGGTTTAAGGAACCAACTAGAAACATCATGGAAAAGCGAAGGAGCAAAAATAACTACTAAAGAACAAGTGGAGAAATAGCATTAGATAGAACCATGTCATTTGAGAAAAGTTAAAATCTAAAAGCAAACCCAAGAGGATTTTCTAACACAATGATAATAAAAGATAATTATATTCACCTGATATATTTCAACAAATCAGTTGTATATGTTTTTAAAAACCCTACACTTCTCACTGTGTGAAAAGTATTGATATATCCTAGGAAAAATTTATTTTGCTAAGGAACCATGGGAAATTGTAGCATAGGCCACATCATTTAAAATAGACTGCTGCCACTGCTGCTGCTAAGTCGCTTCAGTCGGTCCAACTCTGTGTGACCCCATAGATGGCAGCCCACCAGGTTCCCCCATTCTTGGGATTCTCCAGGCAAGAACACTGGAGTGGGTTGCATTTCCTTCTCCAGTGCATGAAAGTGAAGTCGCTCGTTGTGTCCGACTCTTCACGACCCCATGGACTGCAGCCCACCAGGCTCCTCCATCCATGGGATTTTCCAGGCAAGAGTACTGGAGTAGGTTGCCATTGCCTTCTCCGAAAATAGACTGCTAGCAAATGACAATATAAAGAGGAAAAAGATTAATTCCTGAATTTCAAGACATAAATCTTTTGTTCTTCCTATTTTATTTCACACTTGTAAGGAGTCCCTCAAAGATTCCCCTTCAAAGGAAACTTTGAGGTCTTTATTTTTCTCCCTATTGAATGGATGGGGATAAAATTGGTCTCTAGTGACCAGATAGGGATGGTTTAACAATCTAGGTGAAACTAATTTAGACATTATTGCTATGACCAGACTTCCCTCTCAGGAGAATAGTGAATTTGCATACTTGGGCAAAGTGTTTGTTGACTAATAAGATATAGACACTGATATAGACATATAGAGGTCAGGAGGCATCTTATATAGCAACAGAGAAAGCTGTTTACAAGTTTTCTCTGAATCTATTTTGATTTAAGAACCTACCTATGAAGTACAATGAACTATTATTTAGTACTAAAATGAAACGAGCTATCGATCCATGAAATGCACTTTAAATGTGTGCTTCTAAGCCAAAGAAACCAGTCTGAAAGGATATGTACTAAATTATTCCAAACTCTATGACGTTCTGGAAAAGAGAAAACTAGGAAAGCAGTCAAAAGATCAGTGATTGCCAGAGGTTTTGGAGGCATTAGGAATGTATAGGGAATTTTCAGGGAGGTAAAACATTCTACTTGATATTCTCATGGTCATGTTTTTCAAAACCCATAGAATATGCAATATTAGAGTGGATCCAAATGTAAACTATGTGTGTTGTGTGTTAGTTGCTCAGTCATGTCCAACTCTTTGCAACCCCATGGACTACAGCCCACCAGGCTCCTCTGTCCATGGAATTCTCCAGGCAAGAATACTGGAGTGGTTAGCCATGCCCTTCTCCAGGAGATCTTCCCGACCCAGGGATCAAAACCAAGTCTCCTGCATTGCAGGCAGACTCTTTACTGTCTGAGCCACCCTAATATAAACTATGGACTTTAGTTAATAACAGTTGCACTCATCTCACACGCTAGTGAAGTAATGCTCAAAATTCTCCAAGCCAGACTTCAGCAATACGTGAACTGTGAACTTCCAGATGTTCAAGCTGGTTTTAGAAAAGGCAGAGGAACCAGAGATCAAATTGCCAACATCCGCTGGATCATGGAAAAAGCAAGAGAGTTCCAGAAAAACATCTATTTCTGCTTTATTGACTATGCCAAAGCCTTTGACTGTGTGGATCACAAGAAACTGTGGAAAATTCTGAAAGAGATGGGAATACCAGACCACCTGACCTGCCTCTTGAGAAATCTGTATGCAGGTCAGGAAGCAACAGTTAGAACTGGACATGGAACGATAGACTGGTTCCACTTAGAAAAAGGAGTACGTCAAGGCTGTATATTGTCACCCTGCTTATTTAACTTATATGCAAAGTACATCATGAGAAACGCTGGGCTGGAAGAAGCACAAGCTGGAGTCCAGATTTCCGGGAGAAATATCAATAACCTCAGATATGCAGATGACACCACCCTTATGGCAGAAAGTGAGGAGGAACTGAAAAACCTCTTGATGAAAGGGAAAGTGGAGAGTGAAAAAGTTGGCTTAAAGCTCAACATTCAGAAAACAAAGATCATGGCATCCGGTCCCATCACTTCATGGGAAATAGATGGGGAAACAGTGGAAACAGTGTCAGATTTTATTCTTTTGGGCTCCAAA
This sequence comes from Bos taurus, assembly GCF_002263795.3. Taxonomy (NCBI): domain Eukaryota; kingdom Metazoa; phylum Chordata; class Mammalia; order Artiodactyla; family Bovidae; genus Bos; species Bos taurus. Next base: position 21,381,821 of record NC_037336.1, on the reverse strand, counting down.
ATCACTGCAAATGGTGATTGCAGCCATGAAATTAAAAGACACTTACTCCTTGGAAGGAAAGTTATGACCAACCTAGATAACATATTAAAAACAGAGACATTACTTTGCCAGCAAAGGTCTATCTAGTCAAGGCTATGGTTTTTCCAGTGGTCATGTATGAATGTGAGAGTTGGACTGTGAAGAAAGCTGATCGCTGAAGAATTGATGCTTTTGAACTGCGGTGTTAGAGAAGGCTCTTGAGAGTCCCTTGGACTGCAAGGAGGTCCAACCAGTTCATTCTTCAAAGGAGATCAGTCCTGGGTGTTCATTTGAAGGAATGATGCTAAAGCTGAAACTCCAATACTTTGGCCACCTGATGCAAAGAGTTGACTCATTGGAAAAGACCCTGATGCTGGGAGGGATTGGGGGCAGGAGGAGAAGGGGACGACAGAAGATGAGATGGCTGGATGGCATCACTGACTCGATGCACATGAGTTTGAGTAAATTCCAGGAGTTGGTGATGAACAGGGAGGCCTGGCGTGCTGCAATTCATGGGGTTGCAAAGAGTTGGACACGACTGAGTGACTGAACTGAACTGAACTGAATGTATCAGTATTGATATTGGCTCATCAGTTATAATAAGTGTACCATACCAATGCAAGAGGTTAATAAGAGGGGGAACCTGTTGGAGTGCCATGGGTATATGGGAACTCTCTGGACTTTCTGGGTACATTTCTATAAATCTAAGACTACTCGAAAATTAAAGTCTATTAACTAAAAATATTATAATAATATTTGTAATAAAACAAAAAGATATGAAGAAGCTGATATATTCAAATGTCAGGACAAAGTGCATTCTTATTAGCTATAAATCTCCTGATAGGATCAGCTTAAACCTTATCACTAATAATGTATTTATAAGAAATATCTTGGCAGGAGATGAACAAAATAGGGCTCAAGGAGAATTATGGGGATAAATTAAGAAGTGAACATATTTTAGCGAGAAAATAAGGGCTTCCCAGGTGGCACAGTGATAAACAACCAACCTGCCAATGCAGGAGATACAAGAGATATGGGTTTGATCCCTGGGTCAGAAAGATACCCTGGAGTAGGAAATGGCTGCCCACTCCAGTATTCTTGCCTGGAAATTTCCATGGACAGAGGAGTCTGGCAGGCTATAGTCCATGGAGTCGGACTGAGCAACTGAGCATGCACACACACACACACACAGACACACACTGAAGTAAATCCTCCCAAAGTTTTGCATTAGAGACATTTTAAGGAATGCTTCTTCTTTGCATTTGAATGACAGTAAATAATTGTTTAATTATAAAGACAAAGTTTAGAAGGGACCATGAGGAAAAAGCATAGTTAAAGCATAGGAGGAGAATTGGTAAAGAACAATTTTGTTCTAAAAAAAAAATTACCTCTTTCAGTATTGTGTTTTGACATCACTTATTATTTTTCCCTGATTTTAGAAGTTATTTATACTCATAGTGGAAAAATTGGAAAATTTGGAGGAAAAAATTATAGAAAACATTTATCTCATATGATCATTTCACACAAATATATTCAGTATCTACATTTTGGTTGGAGAAGGGCATGGCAACCCATTCCAGTATTCTTGACTGGGAAATCTCATGGGCAGAGGAGGCTGGTTGGCTACAGTCCATAGAGTCACAAAGACTTGGACATGACTAAGCAACTTGGCATCCCACATGGTATAATGTTCTCTCAAACTTCTTTTTCACATTTTTATTTATTCATTATATTTCCTCCCTGTTTAGAAAAATGTTTGACTATATTCCTGATTGACTTCCCTAGATCTACAATAATAACTTATTGCAAACTTGATGGCTTCAAACAACAGAAGTATCTACTCTCATGGTTCTGGAGGCCGAGAAGCCTAGAATCCAGTTCTTGGCAGGCCTGTGCTTCCTGTGGAGCTCTAGAAAACAATCCTTCCTTGCCTCTTCCGGTTTCTGGTGGCTCCTGCCCTTTCTTTTCTGTGGCTTCATCAGTTCAGTCTCTGCCTGCGTTTTCATGTGGCTTCCTCCTCTTCTTCCTGTGTGTCTCTCTTCTGTGTGTGTGTGTCTCTCTCTCTTTTTTTTTTTTACTTTACAATATTGTATTGGTTTTGCCATACATCAACATGAATTCACCACGGGTGTACATGTGTTCCCAATCCTGAACCCCCTCTCCCACCTCCCTCCCCATACCATCCCTCTGGGTCATCCCAGTGCACCAGCCCCAAGCTTCCTGTATCCTGCATCAAACCTGGACTGCCGATTAGTTTCTTATATGATATTATACATGTTTCAATGCCATTCTCCCAAATCATCAGCCCCCTCCTCCCTCTCCCACAGAGTCCAAAAGACTGTCCTATACATCAGTGTCTCTTTTGCTGTCTCGCATACAGGGTTATCATTACCATCTTTCTAAATTCCATATATATGCATTAGTATACTGTATTGGTGTTTTTCTTTCTGGCTTACTTCACTCTGTATAATCAGCTTCAGTTTCATCCACCTCATTAGAACTGATTCAAATGTATTCTTTTTAATGGCTGAGTAATACTCCATTGTGTATATGTACCACAGCTTTCTTATCCATTCATCTGCTGATGGACATCTAGGTTGTTTCCATGTCCTGGCTATTATAAATAGTGCTGCGATGAACATTGGGGTACACGTGTCTCTTTCAATTCTGGTTTCCTCAGTATGTATGCCCAGCAGTGGGATTTCTGGGTTATAAGGCAGTTCTATTTCCAGTTTTTTATGGAATCTCCACACTGTTCTCCATAGTGGCTGTACTAGTTTGCATTCCCACCAACAGTATAAGAAGGTTCCCTTTTCTCCACACCCTCTCCAGCATTTATTTCTTGTAGACTTTTGGGTCACAGCCATTCTGACTGGCATGAAATGGTACCTCATTGTGGTTTTGATTTGCATTTCTCTGGTAATGAGTGATGTTGAGCATCTTTTCATGTGTTTGTTAGTCATCTGTATGTCTTTGGAGAAATGTCTATTTGGTTCTTTGGCCCATTTTTTTGATTGGGTCATTTATTTTTCTGGAATTGAGCTGTAGGAGTTGCTTGTATATTTTTGAGATTAGTTGTTTGTCAGTTGCTTCATTTGCTATTATTTTCTCCCATTCTGAAGGCTGTCTTTTCACCTTGCTTATAGTTTCCTTTGTTGTGCAGAAGCTTTTAATTTTAATTAGGTCCCATTTGTTTATTTTTGCTTTTATTTCCAATATTCTGGGAGGTGGGTCATAGAGGATCCCACTGTGATTTATGTCAGAGAGTGTTTTGCCTATGTTCTCCTCTAGGAGTTTTATAGTTTCTGGTCTTATGTTTAGATCTTTAATCCATTTTGAGTTTATTTTTGTGTATGGTGTTAGAAAGTGTTCTAGTTTCATTGTTTTACAAGTGGTTGACCAGTTTTCCCAGCACCACTTGTTAAAGAGATTGTCTTTTCTCCATTGTATATTCTTGCTGCCTTTGTCTAAGATAAGGTGTCCATAGGTGTGTGGGTTTATCTCTGGGCTTTCTATTTTGTTCCATTGATCTATATTTCTGTCTTTGTGCCAGTACCATACTGTCTTGATGACTGTGGCTTTGTAGTAGAGTCTGAAGTCAGGCAGGTTGATTCCTCCAGTTCCATTCTTCTTTCTCATGATTGCTTTGGCTATTCGAGGTTTTTTGTATTTCCATACAAATTGTGAAATTATTTGTTCTAGCTCTGTGAAAAATACCGTTGGTAACTTGATAGGGATTGCATTGAAGCTATAGATTGCTTTGGGTAGTATACTCATTTTCACTATATTGATTCTTCCAATCCATGAACATGGTATATCTCTCCATCTATTAGTGTCCTCTTTGATTTCTTCCACCAGTGTTTTATAGTTTTCTATATATATATATAGGTCTTTAGTTTCTCTAGGTAGATATATTCCTAAGTATTTTATTCTTTTCATTGCAATGGTGAATGGGATTGTTTCCTTAATTTCTCTTTCTATTTTCTCATTATTAGTGTATAGGAATGCAAGGGATTTCTGTGTGTTGATTTTATATCCTGCAACTTTACTATATTCATTGATTAGCTCTAGTAATTTTCTGGTGGAGTCTTTAGGGTTTTCTATGTAGAGGATCATGTCATCTGCAAACAGTGAGAGTTTTACTTCTTCTTTTCCAATTTGGATTCCTTTTGTTTCTTTTTCTGCTCTGATTGCTGTGGCCAAAACTTCCAAAATTATGTTGAATAATAATGGTGAAAGCGGGCACCCTTGTCTTGTTCCTGACTTTAGGGGAAATGCTTTTAATTTTTCACCATTGAGGATAATGTTTGCTGTGGGTTTGTCATATATAGCTTTTATTATGTTGAGGTATGTTCCTTCTGTTCCTGCTTTCTGGAGAGTTTTTATCATAAATGGATGTTGAATTTCGTCAAAGGCTTTCTCTGCATCTATTGAGATAATCATATGGCTTTATTTTTCAATTTTTAATGTGGTGTATTACACTGATTGATTTGCGGATATTGAAGAATCCTTGCATCCCTGGGATAAAGCCCACTTGGTCATGGTGTATGATCTTTTTAATGTGTTGTTGGATTCTGATTGCTAGAATTTTGTTAAGGATTTTTGCATCTGTGTTCATCAGTGATATTGGCCTGTAGTTTTCTTTTTTTGTGGGATCTTTGTCAGGTTTTGGTATTAGGGTGATGGTGGCCTCATAGAATGAGTTTGGAAGTTTACCTTCCTCTGCAATTTTCTGGAAGAGTTTGAGTAGGATAGGTGTTAGCTCTTCTCTAAATTTGTGGTAGAATTCATCTGTGAAGCCATCTGCACCTGGGCTTTTGTTTGCTGGAAGATTTCTGATTACAGTTTCAATGTCCATACTTGTGATGGGTCTGTTAAGATTTTCTATTTCTTCCTGGTTCAGTTTTGGAAAGTTGTACTTTTCTAAGAATTTGTCCATTTCTTCCATGTTGTCCATTTTGTTGGCATATAATTGCTGATAGTAGTCTCTTATGATGCTTTGTATTTGTGTGTTGTCTCTTGTGGTCTCTCCATTTTAATTTCTAATTTTATTGATTTGATTTTTCTCCTTTGTTTCTTGATGAGTCTGGCTAATGATTTGTCAATTTTATTTATCCTTCAAAGAACCAGTTTTTGGCTTTGTTGATTTTTCTTATAAAGACACTGGTCATTTAATTAGGGTCACCTGGAAGTCTGGAGTAATCTCATCTAGAGATCTTAAACTTACATCTGCAAAGATCCTTTTTTCCAAGTCAAGTCATATTCACAGGTTCTGAAGATTAGGATATGAGTATATATTTGGGAGCAGGGAGAGGCTGTTATTTAACATACTGTACCAGCTTTGATTTGAATTTTATTTTCCTTCTGTGTTAAGATTCTTGTGATAACACATCTCATTGGCTCAAGATTGCCCACTTTTTACTTTTTTTCATCTCTATAATTCACATGCATTTTACAAAGGATGAGATGGTTAGATAGCATCACCAACTCAATGGACATGAATTTGAGAAAACCTTGAGAGATAGTGGAGGATAGAGAAGCCTGGTACACTGCAGTCCATGAAGTTGCAAAGTATTAGACGTGACTTAACAACTGAACAACAACCACCACCGTATTTTATTTACCTATTCATATGTTGATGTACATTTAGCTTATTTTTATAGGTTGTCTTTTGTGAATAACAGTGCAATGAACATAGGAATGCAGGTGTCTCTCTGAGACCCTGATTTCAATTTATTTGGCTAAATATCAAGGAATGGATTATATGGTTGTTGTTGGATTATATGGTAGTTCCATTTTTAACTCCTTGAGAAACCTCCATATTATTTTCCATAATAAGCATACTGATTTATTTTCCCATCAGCAGTGTACCAGGGTTTCCTTTTCTCTAAAACCTTGCCAACACTTGTTATCTTTTGTTTTATTGATAATAAACAGGTGTGAGATGATATCTCATTTTGGTTTTGATTTATATTTCTCTGAAAGTTAGTGAAGTTGAGCCACAAGGCTCCTCTGTCCATGGAATTCTCCAGGCAAGAATACTGGAGTGGGTAACCATTCCCTTCTCCAGGGGATATTCCCGACCCAGGAATTGAACCTGAGTCTCTTGTATTGAAGGCAGATTCTTCAACGTCTGAGCCACTAGGGAAGCCCAGCTTTTCATATACTTGTTGTTAATTTGTAGATCTTGTCTGGAAAACTGTTTCTTCAAGTTCTTTGCCCATTTTTAAAATGTATTTTCCCCTGATTTTATTGAGAAATAATTGGCATACATCACTGTGTAAGTTTTTCCCACTTTAAAATCAGATTATGTGTTTCTGACATATCTTGCACATTACCTTTTTATCAAATAAATTGTTTGCAAATATTTTCTCCAATTCAGCATGTTTTTTGACATTTTCATGATTGTTTCCTTTGCTGTACAGAGCTTTTTAATTTGATGTTGTCCAACTTGTTTATTTTTACTTTTATTGTCTATGCTTTGGTGTAATACATATCCAAAAAGTCATTATCAAGACGAATGTAAAGGAGCTTTTTCCCAATGTTTCCTTTAAAAAATTTTAAAGTTTCAGGTCTTACATTTAAGTCTTTAAAACATTTTGAGTTGATTTTTGTGTATAGTGTAAGATAAGGGTTCAATTTCAATTTCATTCTCTTGCATGTGAGTATTCAGTTTTTCCAGGACCATTTATTAAAGAGACTATCTTTCTCCTTTGTGTGTTCTTGGTACACTTGTAGAAGATTTAGTTGACTTTCTGTAGGTGGTTTTACATTTGGAATCTATTCTGTTCCATTGGTCTATATGTCTCTTTTTATGTCAGTACCATACTGTTTCAATCATTATAGCTTTGCAACATAATTTGAAACCAGGAAGTGAGATGCCTCTAGTTTTGTTCTTCTTGCTTTTCTTCTTTGGCTACTCTTTTTTTTTTTTTTTTTTTGTGCTGCTAAGTCACTTCAGTAGTGTCTGACTCTGGGCAACCCCATAGACGGCAGCCCACCAGGCTCCCCCCTCCTTGGGATTCTCCAGGCAAGAACACTGGAGTGGGTTGCCATTTCCTTCTCCAATGCATGAAAGTGAAAAGTGAAAGTGAAGTTGCTCAGTCATGTCCGACCCTTAGTGACCCCATGAGCTGCAGCCTACCAGGCTCCTCCGCCATGGGATCTTCCAGGCAAGAGTACTGGACTGTATTGCCATTTGTAGTTTCAAATAAATTTTATGATTGCTTTTTCTATTTGTGTGGAAAATTCCACTAGAATTTTGATAGGGATGGCATTAAGTCTGTAGAGTGCTTTGGATAGTATGGGCTGAATATCTTCAAGAAAAGTTCTTTCAATTTATACTCTTATCAACAATTTGAAAATGGTTTTTGAATATTGAGTATTTTTTAGTTGCCCAGTAAAAATAAACCAGGATTTTAACCTACATTTATTTGTTTGATTAGACTACTTGATAACCTCTTGTTTTTGTTATTTTATTTTTTTCCATTAAAAGATTAGTGGTTTTCTTTTAAATTTTTTATTAAGTATGATTTTCTGAATGTCTACCAAATGTTTTTCAGATACCAACCCCTGCAAAGTAAAAGCTATTTTCCTTAATTTCTTCATGAGGTAACTGATTTGTAGGAGTGGTTGATGTATTTTCTAAAAATATTAAGTTTATTAGTCTTTGAGAAATATTTTCTGGATTATTTCTAATTTGAGAATTGCCTTTTTTCCATTTGTTTATATTTCTTAGCATTCAAAAGTATTTTTGTTATTTTATTTGTTTAATGTGGTCACTGTTATTGAATTTTTTTCTATAAACATTTTGCTTTGGAAAGCATTTCTTTCTCCCAAAGATCTATTAAATATTTACTTCTATTTTTGTCATGCCTTTTTATAATTTGCATCTAATATATATATATATATATATATATATATGTTAGTCCAGAATTTTGTTGTCATTCTTATTGAATCATCCTGAATTAGGACCTAACTGGAGTTTTCCAAAATCGCTGATTTGCCTAATACCTTTTAAAAGAGTATCTTTAATTTTTTGGCTTATGGTATTTCCTTCATGATGTATTGACTTTTATACATGCCAGGGCTTCCTGCAAAAATACTGCAGTTATTCTGTTTATCTTTGTGATATGCTTTTAGTGATACCATGTTGTTAATTACTATAGGTTTAAAAATGTATTTAGTATTTTTTAGAACAAATATCTCCAGAGCATTTTCTCCTTGTTTGTTCATTCCCACAATATTTCCCCTTCCCATCTAAGTTATTTTAAAATCAATTTGAGAGACTTCCCTGATGGTCCGGTGGATAAGACTCCGAGCTTCCAAGGCAGGGGACATGGGTTTGATCCCTGGTTGGGGAATTAGGATCCCACATGCTGGGCAGTGTGGTCAATAAATAAATAAAAGTGATTTGATAATGACTTAAGAGTATGATAAAGAAAATATATTCTTAATACTTTTCCTAGCCAAATGTACTGTCTATTATTTGATTCAAAATATTGTTTATTGAGTGTGTGTTATGTGCGAGTCATTGTTTTGGTCATTAGGGATACAAACTTGAGCAAGATGATTATTTTCCTGCCGTGTCAAATTACATTCTCATTAGGAAGAATTATAATAGATGTGTTAATAAATACATCTAGACTATAATGTCAGGCAGTGATAAGAGCTGTGAAGAAAAATAAAGGGCTAGAGAGTGAGTTGTTTTATAAAGAATGGCTGGGAAGGTCCTTTCTGAGGAGCTGACATCCGAGCCCATGGAGCCAGTGAGTGGCCTGAGGGAATCTGGAGGAAGCGCTTGACAGGCAGAGAGAATGGCCACTACAAGGACTGTGAGGAAGGATGGAGCATGGTGTGCCCAAAGTATGGCACTGCTGTTTGAGTGACTAGAGTGGAGGGGGCCCAAACAGAGTGGATAGCGTGGAAGGCTAGAGAGAGAAACGGGAAAGGAAAGTGAAGTTGCTCAGTCATGTCCGACTCTTTGTGACCCCATGGACTGTGGCCCACCAGGCTCCTCTGTCCATGGGATTCTCCAGGCAAGAATACTGGAGAGGGTTGCCACTTCCTTCTCTAGGGGATCTTCCTGACCCAGGGATCAAACTCGGGTCCCCCACATTTCATGCAGACGCTTTACCATCTGAGCCACCAGGGAAGCAGAGATAAATGGGACTAGGTATTTTATGGTTCCATAAGAGGGTTTCCCAGGTGGCCCTAAAAATCTACCAGGTGGCAGGTAAAAATCTTCCTGCCAATGCAGGAGACACAAGAGACTCAGGTTTGATCTCTGGGTTGGGAAGATCCCCTGGAGGAGAGCATGGCAACCCACTCCAGTATTCTTGCCTGGAAAATTCCATGGACAGAGGAGCCTGATGGACTACAGTCTGTGGGGTCACAGCAAACTGGATACAATTGAACACACATACATACAAAGACATGCATTATAAAAAAAGGAGTTTTGGTTTTATTTCAAATATAATGGATGGGAAGTCATTGGAGTATCTAGAATAGGGAATTAACATGATATAATTTGTGTCTTCTGGGTAGAGAAGAGAAAGCCACTCAGAGCTGGCAGGAACTGTAGCTGGATTAGACGTGTGTGGAAGGAGATAGTGAGGTGGTAAGACAGAGCCCTGGGTGTTGAGCTGAGGGCCTGCACGGTGGCATGTTTACTGAGAAGACAAGACCCTGGGCAGAGTTTCAGTTGGCCATCCAAGTAGAGAGGTCGGGTACCTACCCTCTGGGTCAGAAACTCAGCAAATATTGGAACTAGAAATCTGAATTGGGATGTCATCACCTTATAGATAGATGGAATTTAAAAACAAGGGCTCCATGAGGCTAACCTGAGAATGAGCATAGATACAGCCTGGACCCTGGTGAAGAGAAGGAAGTAAAATGAAGCAAGAGGGGAAGACTCAAGACCAGCAAAGGGGAAGAGAGCCAGCAGGGAGAGAGGTGAGTGCCACAGTGTTGCCAGAAGGAGGGTGTGATCAATCGTGTAAATGTGGTCCGGAGGTCCCAGGAATGGATTTAACTAGGTTGCTTTCATTGGGGCTGAGCTAGAGAGAGAAAAACCTGCTTGGGAATGGATTCGAGAGAGAATGGTTGGAGGTAGTAGGAAGAGAGCAGATAGAATACTACTCACAGAAATTTGCTATGAGGAGGAGCAGAGAAGTGAGGCTGGAGATGCACTTAAGATCACATGTTGGGAGGAGAGGACTTTTTGATATGGGGCCTTTTATAGCTGATATACGAGATTAAAGTGCTGATGTCAGTGACCCAGGAAGGAAGAAGAAGCTCCTAGTGCAGGAGACGTGGGGGGATGCCTGCAGGAACCCTAACAGACAAGTGACTGGAATCTCTAGTACATACAGAAGGTTAGGCTTTGGGCAGGAGAACAGGTGTTTACCCACTTTTATTTAAGTGAAGTCATCTCCGTTTTAAGTGACTCTGATATGGAGTTTATTCAGGAGTCCACACTGTCCGTTATTGCTCATTCAGGTGTTTGTGATATTATGCAGGTTATTTAATCTGGGAATAAAAGAGACATGCATGAATTAGCAAACCTGCAAACTTTCTATGACAGATTTGTTTAAATGACTTTTTGGCAAAACTGAAAAAAAAAAATCCTTCCAATCAGCCTCTTAATTGCAACTGGTTCCATCCAACTGAGCCCTGTAGGTGTGTGCTGACTCTTCAGTCCACATTTTCCCATATTCAGAGCAAATGTCCAGTTTATGATTATCCTCTACTTGAATGTGGGCTTCCCTGTGACTCAGCTGGTAAAGAATCCACCTGCAATGTGGGAGACCTGGGTTTGATCCTTTAGTCAGGAAGATCCCCTGGAGAAGGGAATGGCTACCCACTCCAGTATTCTGGCCTGGAAAATTCCATGGACTTTATCCATGGGGTCCCAAAGAGTTGGATACGACTGAGAGACTTTCACTCTACCTGAATGTGCTACTGGAATGTAGGGGGCACCCAAGAGGAAACAAACAACAGATGGTTACAGTTTGTGGAAAGCCTCAGGCTCAAGGGTCCTAACCTTTGGGGGCATCTGATCTGTATCCCTGAAAACCAGGCCCCAGGGGAGCACCACCCTTCAGCACATGCAGCACAGCTTTGACACCAGGGAGTGCCCAGACTTTTCTTCATTTTATTTAATGATTATATCATTTTTTTTTCAGTTAATACTGTAACTCTGTATTTTTTAAAATTAACTTATTTTTTAAAATTTATTGACTATATTTTATTTTTTTAATTTTTAAAATATAAATTTATTTATTTTGATTGGAGGCTAATTACAATATTGTGGTGGTTTTTACCACACATCGACATGAATCAGCCATGGGTGTACATGTGTACCCCCATCCTAAACCCCCCTCCCACCTCCCTCCACACCCCATGGTTGTCCCAGAGCACCAGCTTAAATGCCCTGATTCATGCCTTGAACTTGCACTAGTCATCTATATATTCTTAAAAGGATTTCCTGGAGGCTCAGATGGTAAAGAATCTACCTGCTGTGCAGGATACCTGGGTTTGATCTCTGGGTCAGGAAGATCCCCTGGAGAAGGGACTGGCTACCCTCTCCAGTATTCTTGCCTGGAGATCGCATGGGCAGAGGAGCCTGTTGGGCTAGAGTCCATGGGGTCACGAAGAGTCAGGCATGACTGAGTGACTGACACTTTCATATTCTTAAAAAATGATTGTTGCCAGGAATTTTATTACTTCTATAATAAAACATTTAATATATTCAATAATAACTAATATAACATGAGTACTTATATTAGCACTTCCAGTTTGTGGTAGACCTTGTCCTACATGGATTAAATTGGGGGTGGATGGGCACAGAATAGAGTCCTAATGAAATAGTGTCTTTGTTACTAAAGTTGATTGTCATGGGATGCAACACCAGGTAACCTGGCTGGAATCAGATCATGTGGGTCCTCTAGAATGATCATGAGAATTATTCTCAGAAATTTCATTAACGTGTTAATTTGCTTACTGTGTCTCTCTGAAGCTCCCTAACATGTTTCTGATTTGTTAAAAGAAAGTTGAGGGGAAGTGATACTTCATGCACTTAAAAAAATTTTTTTTATTGAACTTAGTTGATTTGCAATGTTCTGTTAGTACAGCAAAGTGACTCAGTGCGCATATATATATATATGTATATATATATATATATTCTTTTACATTATAGGTTATTACAAGATACTGAATATAGTCCCTTATGCTTTGCAGTGGGTACTTGTTGATTATCTATTTTATATATAATAGTATGCATATTTTAACCCCATACTTCTAATTTGTCCCTCCTTCCCTTTCCCCTTTACTAAACTTTTCTATGTCTGTGAGTCTATTTCTGTTTTGTAGGTAAATTCATTTGTGTCATATTTTAGATTCCATATACAAGTGATATTATATGATATCTGTCTTTATATGTCTGATTTTCTTCACTTAGTATCATAATCTCTAGGCCCACTTGTGTTGCTACAAATGGCATTAGCTCATTCTTTTTTTATGGCTGAGTGTTATTCCATTTTATATATATACCACATCATCTTAATCTGTTCCTCTGTTGATGCACATTTAGGTTGCTTCCATTTCTTGGCTATTGAAAATAATGCTGCTCTGACCATTAGGGTGAATGTATCTTTTTGGATTAGTTTTCTCCAGATATATGCCTGAGAGTGGGATCACTTGATCATATAATAACTATATTTTTAGATTTTTAAGAAATTTTGATACTTTTCTCACTTTTTTAGATTCTTTTCCCATGTACATCATTACAGAATACTGAGTAGATTTCCCTGTGCTGTACAGTAAGTCCTTGTTGATTCTCTGTTTTATATATAGTAGTGTGTATGTGTCAATCCTAATATCCCAATTTATCCCTCCTTGCCCTATCCTTTGGTAACCATAAGTCTGTTTTCTGCCTCTGTGACTCTTTTTAAGATGCTTTAAACATGGAGGTCATTGCAGAGTATTGATAGAGTTCCCTGTATTTTCCTCAGTGTGGCCCTCTTCTTGAAGCTGATGACTGCATCAGCAATAAGGGTCAGGCTAAGCCTCCAGTCGTTATCATGAGGATTGATGGCAAGTGTTAGAGGGGAAATTTAGCAAACCCCAAACTTTCAACCACTTCTTCTCTGTAAGAGTGGTCAGAATTGCTTCCTGATATGATGGCTATGACCATCTCAGGAGGCTCCTTATGAGAAATTCATTCCCTTGCTCCCAAACTGCACTGGGTCTCTTGAACAATGCCCAGAGGAGTCCAAGAATCTTCTGGGGATTCTCGGCTCCCACCACAGACAGCCACTGAGAAGCTGAAATCTATGTCTAAGAAAGACTCAAAATACCAGGAGAAAGTCATAGAAATGCACATTTCTTACAGGAAAATAAAAGCATCACAAGAGTAAAATTCAGACTTAAAATGAAGAAACTAGGGAAAACCACTAGATCATTTAGGTATGAACTAAATCAAATTTCTTAAAATTATACTGTGGAAGTGACAAATAGATTCAAGGGATTAGATCTGACAGACAGAGTGCCAAAAGAACTATGGACAGAAGTTCATAACATTATATGGGAGGCAGTGATCAAAACTACCCCCAAGAAGAAGAAATGCAAAAAGGCAAAATGATTGTCTAAGGAGGCCTTACAAATAGCTGAGAAAAGAAGAGAAGCAAAAGGCAAAGGGGAAAGGGGAAAATATACCCATCTGAATGCAGAGTTCAAAAAAAAAAAAAAATAGCAAGGAGAGGTAAGAAAGCCTTTCTCAGTAATCAGTGCAAAGAAATAGAGGAAAACAATAGAATGGGAAAGACTAGAGATCTCTTCAAGATAATTAGATATACCAAGGGAACATTTCATGCAAAGATGGGCACAATAAAGGACAGAAATGGTATGGACCTAACAGAAGCAGAAGATATTAAGAAGTGGCAAGAACGCACAGAAGAACTATACAAAAAAGATTCTCAATGACCCAGATAACCATGATGGTGTGATCACTCACCTAGAGCCAGACATCCTGGAGTGCAAAGTCAAGTGTGCCTTAGGAAGCAGCACTACAAACAAAGCTAGTGGAGATGATGAATTCCAGTTGAACTATTTCAAATCCTAAAAGATGATGGTGTGAAAGTGCTGCACTCAATATGCCAGCAAATTAGAAAAACTCATCAGTGGCTGCAGGACTGAAAAAGTCAGTTTTCATTCCAATCCCAAAAAAGGGCACGCCAAAGAATGTTCAACCTGCCACACAATTGCACTCATCTCACAGGCTAGCTCAAAATTCTCCAAGCAAGGCTTCAACAGCATATGAACTGTGAACTTCTGCTTTATTGATTATGCTAAAGCCTTTGACTGTGTGGATCACAGCAAACTGTGGAAAATTCTTAAAAGAGATGGGGATACCAGACCACCTGACCTGTCTTTTGAGAAACCTGTATGCAGGTCAAGAAGTAACAGTTAGAACCGGACATGGAACAACAGACTGGTTCAAAATTGGGAAAGGAGTGCATCAAGACTGTACATTTTCATCCTGTTTATTTAACTTATATGCAGAGTACATCATGCAAAATGCCAGGCTGGATGAAACACAAGCTGGAAGATTGTGTTTCATCAAGATTATCGGGAAAAATATCAATTACCTCAGATATGCAGATGGTACCACCATTATGGCAGAAAGTGAAGAGGAACTAAAGAGCCTCTTGATGAAAGTGAAAGAGGAGAGTGAAAAAGTTGGCTTAAAACTCAACTTTCAAAAAATGAAGATCATGGCATCTGGCCCCATCACTTCATGGCAAATAGATGGAGAAACAATGGAAACACTGACAGACTTTATTTTGGGGGGCTCCAAAATCACTTTAGATGTTGACTGCAACCATGAAGTTAAAAGACACTCTCTTCTTGGAAGAAAAAGTATGACAAACCTGCCACTGCTGCTGCTAAGTCGCTTCAGTCGTGTCCGACTCTGTGGGACCCCATAGACGGCAGCCCACCAGGCTCCCCCGTCCCTGGGATTCTCCAGGCAAGAACACTGGAGTGGGTTGCCATTTCCTTCTCAAGTGCATGAAAGTGAAAAGTGAAAGTGAAGTCGACCTAGACAGCATATTAAAAAGCAAAGATATTACTTTAGTGACAAAGGTTGTATAGTCAAAGCTATGGATTTTCCAGTAGTCATGTATGGATGTGAGAGCTGGACCATAAGGACTGCTGAGCACTGAAAAACGGATGCTTTTGAAATGTAGTTTTGCAGAAGACTCTTGAGAGTCCCTTGGTCTTCAAGGAGATCAAGCCAGTCAATCCTAAAGGAAATCAGTCCTGAATATTCATTGGAAGACTCATGCTGAAGCTTAAGCTCCAATTCTTTGGCCACTTGATGGGAAGAAATGACTCATTGGAAAAGACGCTGATGCTGGGAAAGATTAAAGGCAGAAGGCGAAGGGAACAACAGAGGATGAGATGGTTGGCTGGCATCACTGACTGGATGACATGAGTTTGAGCAAGCTCCAGGAGTTGGTGATGGGCAGAGAAGCCTGGTATGCTGCAGTCTATGGGGTCGCAAATAGTCAGACATGACTGAGTGACTGAACTTAAGATGTTAGAACCTCAGAATGACTTACAGCCTTTGTTATTAGCTGTTTTCCCCTGAGGACAACTGGGAAGTCCTGGGAATAGGTAGGGTGACCTTTTGTCTTGATACACCATGTCTCCTTCTTATTACTATCTCTAGTAGGAGATGGTGCTACTGCCTGGAGTTGTGGATCATGCTTGACCTTCGTGCTCAGTTGTATCTGACTCTTTGTGAACCCCCGAACTATAGCCTCCCAGACTCCTTGGTCTGGAATTTTCCAGGCAAGAATACTGGAATGGGTTGCCCTTTCTTCCTCTGGGGCATTTTCTGGACCCAGGGATTTTACCCGTGTCTCTTTTGTTTCCTGCGTTGGCAGGTGGATTCTTCATCACTTGCACCACCTGGCAAGACCATACATTAGACAGCTACTAGCCATTAAGTGCAGTATTAGAACTGGATTCCAATACCAAATGACTTATAGAAGTATTCAAATATATTTCCAAATATCAATAGAATTATCTGGCTAAAAGGCATTGTCTTATTGACCTGGTGTTAGGTAAGGAGAGCTAACATTTGCTAAGAAACTGCTGGTATTGTCCCTGAACTTCACATATGTTCTTTTATTTCATTCTCTCAATACTTTCTCCATACATGAGAATCCCTTGTCACATGCCAAGCCTTGGGTAGAGCCCTCAAGATATATCACTGAGCAAGGTGGACAAACTGCCTGCAGATTCAGAGCTTACAATCCATTGAAGTAAATAGAAATGATCAAATTAATAGTAGCCATTGATCGATTCTCAATTTACAGTAAGCATTTAGCTTATTACCACTTCAAAAATGAGGGGAGCAAGTCTTATGGTGTGAAGTATTAAGATTTGAACCTAGGTCTTGCTGTCCTTTCTGTGGACAGTTTGAATCTGACTTCTGTTAGTCAACGATTATGTAGTCCTAAGAAAGTGACTTCATCTCTCTGAGTTCCTGAGATGTTGAATGGCTACAGTAAGATTCCTCCAAGCATTTTCCATCTTCTACCTTACCTATTTTACCCTTATTTATTAAATGCTTCCCATCTTTCAAGTCTCAGTTTAATCATTGCTTCTCAAGAAAGACTTACCTGACTGGCCATTTCAGCCCCCAAGAATTATCTGAGTGAAGATGTTTCATGATGCCTTGTGGCATTCCCACATCATAGTACTAACTGCCTGCAATATACCTACCTGTTTATTTTCCTTAAGGCAAAATAAAATAAAATAAAGTATATAGCCTGAGGGGTCAACTGTATTTCATCAAGCTCTCCTGCGGATAAGTAGTTACTGAATTCCCAAACTGGAAACCACCTTAATTCTGCCATATTTGTGAAGGTCTGTCTGATTCTGGGACTGGTAAAAAGGCCTTTGAGTGAAAGCTCAGTAAAGAAGTTAGCCTGAAGCCAGAGTCGTGGCTAGAGAGGAAAGCAAGGCCAGGTTGCCAGCAACTGGGCAGGCAGGACTTTTCTGGGCAGTGCAAAGAGTCCTCCATCCCTGCCCAACACTCCTGGCACAGTCACCCAACACCTCAGTCCGCAGACTGATATATTTTTGATGAGGGAAAAGTTAGGGAAATCCTGGAGAGTCAAAACAGACAGAAGACACAGTTCTTCTATCCTGAATCAATGGGACTCTTTGGGCCAGTGCTTTGCCTTTCTGAAATCAAGGTCCAGTCTGGTGCAAATCAATATTTGCTGATGCATAATTTCAGGGAGCAAGCTTGTGTTTTCTATAGCAAGGTTGTCTTTTAATAAGATGACCAAGCACGACTTTATAAGGCAAACAAATGAAATAAAACCTTCCAGATGACTACTGGAAATGTTTCTTCTTCTTTTTTTTAAACTCCAATACAGACCTTTCAGTGAAATGGCCTGACAGTTTTATGCGTCCCTTCCTGTTTAGCATGGCAGTGAAGGATGGAATTTGGGCTTGTTCTGTCTGAATTCAGGCCCACTATGGCCTGTTGAAGTCACTTTCTCAAAATAAAGACAGTCTTAAATAATAAACTTTGTTCTTCTCTTCACCTGTGTTTTTTTTTTTTTAATTTAGAGATTATAAAAATATAAAACCAATGGATTATAATTGCTATGCTGTCCAGAATATGAATTATCCTTGAAGTATGTATGAATGCACATAACCTATTGGAACTGGGACTGTATGGGGTGGGGTTGGTAGGGAGAGAAGTATAGAGTCTCCACAGGGAATTAGTGTCACTAAAGAATAAAGTTTTAAGATTCTTCCTTTTACTCAGCTAAATAGAAAATTAAATAAGATGTTCTAGACTGGACACAGCATGCCCTACATACAGGAAAGATCTAGGGTTTTTTGCTGAATACTTACTGAAAGGATAGCTTTCCATCCATTTTTAAAAACAGACTGTATTTTTTTAGAGAAGTTTTAGGTTCTAAATTGAGCAGAAAGTACACAGAATTCTCATATACTTCCTACCTCACGTATGAACGGGCTCTCCCACTGTCGATTCTTCCACAAGAGTGGTGCACTTGTTACAGTCAGCGAACCCACACTGATGTGTCATAGTCACTGAAAGTCCATAATGTACATTAGGGTTCATTCTTGGTGGCATACATTCTATAGGTTTTGACACATGTATTGACATCTTTTGGAAAAACCCAAATGAAGTTTTGGTCAACCCAGTATAAAGATGTGTACCCACCTTTGACTTTGCTCAAGGCCATTATCACACTCACAGTGGAAGGACAGAATGTTTCACTGGCCTAAAAACCCCCTGGACTTGCCCATTCATTCCTCCTTGCTCTCTGACTCCTGATCTTTTTTACTGTCTCCATGGTTTTCTAGAGCATCTTCTGGGCCTCCCGGGTGGTGCTAGTAATAAAGACCCTGCCTGCCAATGCGGGAGATGTGAGAATGTCTTATAGTTGGAGTTATACAGTGGGTAGTCTTTTCAGTGTAGCTTCTTTCTCCTAGTAAAGTGCATTTCATATACTTCCATTTAGTTTCTTGGCTTGATGGCTCATTTTTCTTTACCTCTGCATTCCTTTGTCTGGATGTACCAGTTGATCCATTCACCTACTGAAGGGCATCTTATTTGCTTCCCAATTTCAGCAATTCTGAAAAAAAAAAAAAAAAAAGCTGCTATAAAACATCTGTGTGAAGGTTTTTATGTAGAAATAAATTTTCAATTTATTTGGCTAAGTACCAAAAGCACAGTTGCTGAGTCATATAATGAGTATGTTTAATTTTGTTTGAAAAACCACCAACTTGTCTTCCAATGCGGCTGTACCATTTTGCAGTCCCACCAGCAATGAATAGGAGTTCCTGTTGCTCCACATTGATGTCAGCATTTGATGCTGTTAGTGTTTTGGATTTTCACCGTTCTAACATTCAGAAAATGAAGATCATGGCATCTGGTCCCATCGCTTCACGGGAAATAGATGGGGAAACAGTGCAAACAGTGTCAGACTTTATTTTTCTAGGCTCCAAAATCACTACAGATGGTGACTGCAGCCATGAAATTAAAAGACGCTTACTCCTTGGAAGGAAAGTTATGAGCAACCTAGATAGCATATTCAAAAGCAGAGACATTACTTTGCCAACAAAGGTTCGTCTAGTCAAGGCTATGGTTTTTCCTGTGGTTATGTATGGATGTGAGAGTTGGACTGTGAAGAAGGCTGAGCGCCGAAGAATTGATGCTTTTGAACTGTGGTGTTGGAGAAGACTCTTGAGAGTCCCTTGGACTGCAAGGAGATCCAACCAGTCCATTCTAAAGGAGATCAGCCCTGGAATTTCTTTGGAAGGAATGATGCTAAAGCTGAAACTCCAGTACTTTGGCCACCTCATGCGAAGAGTTGACTCATTGGAAAAGACTCTGATGCTGGGAGGGATTGGGGGCAAGAGGAGAAGGGGATGACAGAGGATGAGATGGCTGGATGGCATCGCTGACTCGATGGACGTGAGTCTCAGTGAACTCCGGGAGTTGGTGATGGACAGGGAGGCCTGGCGTGCTGCGATTCATGGGGTCGCAAAGAGTTGGACACGACTGAGCAACTGATCTGATCTGATCTGATCTGAATAGATAGGCAATTGTATCTCCTTGTTGGTGGTTTTTTTCCCATCCAATTTTGAGAGCTACCTCTTCAGTGTGGGAGGGAAGCATGGGATCCAGACACCAGGAGTAACTGAGATTAGAGAAGGGGGAGCTGGCTGTGATGTTGGAGGTAGAACAGTGGGCAGTCTCAGTACCCCTGGGCTTCCTGAGTATTTCCTAAAACACAGTCGAGAGCCTAGGGAACTAAAGGGAAGGTCAATTCCAAGTTATGGGAAGATTGGAAGAAACTATGAATACTTTATAATATACTCATTCCCTCAGCTTAATGAAGCTATGTGTGATTGAGTGTGTGAAACGTGATGTGCATATTAGTTTAGAATTAGCATATTCTGAGCACACATAAGCTTTTCACAGTTTCACAGTTGCAGTACCAGTGGACCTTTGCTCATGAGGATCTCAAACTATGTCTTCTGTCACCTTGGAGGTTGATTTTATCAGTAGGCATCTCAACTGAATCCTTGCTATACCATTCCAGTCATTAGGTACAATCAACTTAAGAGACTAAGGTCAGGGTCAGTCTATAAAATCAGTGTGCCCTTCTGTGTCTTTGCTACTTATCTTGAGGTGCAGAGTCCCTAGGCTGTCCTTCCACTGTGAGTGTGATAATGACCTTGAGCAAAGTCAATGTTAACAATAGAAAGAAAGAGGAATGAGTGGAAGGAAATCTCTCATTCATTCCCTGTCAACACTTCCTCTTTCCTCTGGGCCATTTTTCCCTTTAAGGAAGGCTACCCTTCAAGCAGCTAACAGTACATTCTTTTGTTCAGTCAAGTACTGTACAGGCTCAGCTTTGACAGCAAGCTCATTTGGCCTTATGCTATAGTGTGCTTTGAAATTTTGCAATCTCTGTTGCCTCCATACCCATTTATACATTTATGCAGACAGTCCTCACTTTGCAGGGTACCTTGTTACAGAGACTTGTGCATATTGAAATTTTGCCCTTGTTTCCATGTATCTGAGATTTGATCTAAGAGTTACATGCTTCTCTGGGAAAATTGCCATCATCAGGAATAGACTTTCTCACCTTCTCAGGTCTAAACTAACCCATACTTGCATCCATTTACCATTGAGGAAGTGTCTCTTCCTCAGTATCACCTGAACTCTCCATCCCACCTGAGAGGAAGAAAGAGTCACTACTTCAAAATATCCTTCATATAACACCTTCATTGATTTGCTACTTTTTATGCCCTGTACCTGTCACTTAGGACTTTACTTTCTTGGTTTTGAAACACTCTCCTGCTTTCCTTCTTTCCTCAGTTCATTATCGTTTCATAATCTTGACTGGCTCCTTCTCCAGTTGTCTCATTTGGAGCACCTCAAGATTTGTGTCATCTTTTCATCTCTTACCTTTGTCCCCGAGTGATCTCACCAGCTCCCAAGGGTGTGAGCTCTCTTGTTCTGACGAAGCCCACATTTCCACTGGAGGCCACATCTCTCTCTTGAGCTCCGTGGTTTCACATCCCAGTGTCTTCTCATGTCTCCCCTTGGACGTGTCTTCAATTCTGCAACTTAACAGATCCAGAGTGGAATTCTGGGCTTTCTGCATTCCATGTTCATCTTCTCAAACTCCTATTCTTCTCCATGTTAAAAACACTGCACTTTAGCAAGTTATTCAAGCCAATATCTAAGAGTCCTTCCTTTCTGATAAACTAGAAATCATGTATATTAGTAAGCCTTATGGATGCTACTTTGAAAATATATCTGAGACTCTTCTTTATTTCATGTCCATGGCCACGTTCTTAGTCCAGGCCTCCCCTGTCTCTTGCTTCCATGAACAACATCAGCCTTTGACTGATTTCTCCACTTTCACTTCTGTGCCTCACCCTCTCCCCCTATAGCTGCCTCCTACCCCTCACTCCACACAGAGCAGCAAAGGGGAAATTCTCAGTGATAATCTGATCACATTCTTCCCTTGCTTTCAAAATCCTGCAATGTTTCCTTTATATTTAATGTAAAACTTAGTCTTTCTCCCATATCCTAGAATATCCTCCATCATCGTGCTTAGCCCCTCAACCTTACTTCTTTTCACTCTTCCCTTCATCTGCTCAAACATCACTGCTGTTTGAGAAGGGAAGAGGGAAGATGTCTATTTTATAATAAATAATTGAGGCCCAATAATGAGTTTCACCCTCAGCTCTGCTTTATTCTCTGGAGCTATGATCTTTGCACTATTCCATTTGGTGTAATATAAGGCAAATACCAAACAACAACAACAAAACCCTCTGTGTGGTATAAAATCAGGAGTGTACTTAAGGAATTCATGTGATCAGACAAAGGAAAAACAGTTCTGAGTTCAGGGAAGTCTATCATTTACTCACTGTGGAACTTTTAGCACACTCTGAAACTCAGTTTCTTTATCTATAAAATGGGCATAATAAATTGACTTCATAGTGTGGGAGTAATGATTAAATGACAATGTTTTGGCATGCTTAGAATATCGTGGCACACAAAATCTGCTCATTTCCTCCCCCACTCTGATCCCTCCTGTTTTAAGAAACACTTTTATATGTGTTTGGGGTGGGCTGGCCATCATAAAATCTATGGCTGTCCTTGCACAGCAATAGTAGAGACAGTCCCTCCATTATGGCCGTGACCACCAGCCCCTTTCAGTGGGTGCCTGCTCTGTGCCAGATGTTGCAATGGGTGCTTTACATACTTCATTTCCTTTAGCCTCTCAACACCTGAATTCGGGTTTCCTGGAAACTTTGGGAAGGTATTTCTTCAAGAAAATATTTCCATAGTCAAGCACATTTCATAAATGTTGAAAATTACACACTCCTCATGGAAAGTTAGTTATAATATGTAACTTGAACTAGAAAATTAAAGATCTTGAGCAGTCTTGTATAAACATCACTTCATTAACTTACATATCACAGGGGGAATCATCCCTCCAAGACTGGTGTTTGTTTGTTTGATGTTTCTGCTTAGCAACTGCTTACATTCTGCAGCTCCAGTGTTTCTTGGGATACATACTTTGTGCACTAGAGTTCGGTTAGTGCTGCTTAAGATCAAATGAATGTTTGGTAAAATTTTGCTTTCCAACTGACATTATGTTCTTTTCTGCTTTCATCGTTGGGTATTATTCACTCTTATCTTCTCCATTCATTTACAACTGTGATGGGTTTGTTTTCCTCTGCTATGAAATCTGTTTCTGCCTTCTCTCATCACTGATCAGTCTGCTACTCATTATAAAAGTCAGCATTTCTACAGACTGCAGAAGAAAAAAAATCTGATAGAGAGAGAGAGAGAGGGAGGAAGGGAGAGAGGAAGGGAGGGAGAAAGCTGGAAATAAAAAGAGAGAGAAAGGGAAAAGAGAGACAGGGAGACACATGGGGGAGAAAAAGGGAGGGGAGAAAAAGAGAAGGAGAGTGGGTTTAGCCTGTGTAGAATTTTGGGGGATGCTTCGGGAGAAAATGACCTTTAAAAAGTCTAAATTATATTAAATTAAATAGATTTATTTTTGTTAGAATTTTTAGCCATAGCAACAAGTGTGAAAATAACAATGATTTATAGAATAGTAATATTTTCTTCAAAACTTATTTTTTCTTATGATATTACTTAAAATTTTTTCAAAATCTGTTCAGTTTTATACAGGATCTAATCATGTCTCAAGGCAGGAAGGGAATAATAAAATAGCATAATTTTTAAGGTGCTTTTTAGGACATGGATTTTGTCCTATTTTTGTTTAAATAAAGCAAAACCATGGCAGCATCTGGCAAAGAATAAGTATTCAATAAATAAATGAATTTCTGCACCATAAAAATAGGGCCATAAATCCTAAAACCACAACTGACATAAATCTGCTGCCTAAATATCTTTAATATGCCCAGTTTGTCATCTTTTTTAGAACTGAACTTGGGGTTCTTTTAGGTACAGTTGTTACTATTAAGAGTGTCCAAAGGTAGTCATTTAAATTATTATGCTTTTTAGCTTTTAAAAAAAAGCATCATAACTTTGTTCTGATAATTTCTGGAAGGATGGTTATCATTCAGCTGGTTTAAATTACTATTACATTTGCACAGATATCAAGGTATTGTCTTAGTTCATCTAGGCTGTTATAAAAAAAAATACCATAGACTAGTTCTCTTAAACAATAAACATTGATTTCTCACAGTTCTGGAGGCTGGGAAGTCTAAGATCAAGGTTCCACGGGATTTGGTGTTAGATGAGGGTTGGCTTCATGCACTGTAGACTACCATCTTCTCATTGTAATCTCACCTGGTGGAAAGATAAACCTGCTAATCCCATAAGAGCCCACCTTCGTGAGCTAATCATCCCAAAAGACTCACCTCCTAATTCTATATAATTTGGGATTAGGATGCAACATATGAATTTGAAGGGGTATACAAATATTTAGTCCATAGCAAGACTCTTGCTTTTGTTATCAAAGACACAACTCTCACATTTTCTTAGGGTTATTTACCATGTTCTTACCTTTTTAGTATATCTCTTCTCATAATTATGTAAGTGCTAAGATTCTTTTTGTCCATACTTCCCAGGAACCGGGCTTTCCGTATGGCTCAGCAGTAAAGAATCCACCTGCCAATGTAGAAGACGCAGGTTTGATCCCTGGGTTGGAAGGATCCTTTGGAGGAGGAAATGGCAACTCACTCCAGTACTCTTGCTGGGAAAATTCCATGGACAGAGGAGCCTGGCAGGCTACAGTCTATGCCAGGCTTCAAAGGGTTGCAAAGAGTCAGACACAACTCTGTGTGAGCAGCTGAGCATACACCCAGGACATATCAAAGAGAATGGCTGAATTAAGAACTTACCAGAAAATATATTCAATGAAGATCATTTAATAGTAAAAAAAAGAAAAGTATTAATTTAGTTACTTTCATGGTTACATGGTTACTTATATGCACAGTACGTGATATGTGGTCCACCTGGGCCGAAATATTCAACCACATCTGAGTAGTGACAGTTTTCTTCCTGAGATGAGGTTATTCTCTTTGGTATTGAACTTAGTTCAGGAATGAGGTGAGGAACTGGTTGTAGTAAACAAAATAATGTAACTGGGAATGCAAATTTTTTTCCAAGAGGGGGATATAAATACAAATATAAAAAGGCCAGGTGTAAAACTTTCTAGCTTGAAAATCTAATTAACAATTACAGGCCTCCTTCAGGAACTATGGGGGCAAAAGAAAGTGTGTTCAGATATGCTATATCTGCTTTGGTGGTAAAGCTGGCCAACCTCTGATAAGAATTGACATCTTCAGTTGGGTGCACTGGAAACTTCATCTAATGAGTGTCTGTGGCAGCAATGGGAGTTGTCTGTGTGTGTACATGTGTACTCTCCAGTATGTGATCCATGAAACTCAGCAAAATAAAATCCAAAAACTAAGTTTAAGAAGGGTATTTGGCAGGCAGTTTGCTATTGCATACAGAGGTGGCATTGACAAAATTCTTACTAGTCATTATAAGAGATCTGTATCATGCTTATAATTTTAGACTGAGCTGAAGAGTCACAGAGAGCCAGGGATGTTTAAGTCATCTGCTTCTAAGCACAAAGGGAGTGGAAACCTGGCCAGCTTTGGCCGCCGCTTCATTCATTGCCGAGGGTTTCTGTTAAAAGTCTTCTTTATGTTAAGCTGCTGTCTCTATCTCTCTCTCTGCAACTTTCATCACCCTCTGCCCTTTGGAGACACAAAGAACAAATTTAATTTCTCTTTTCTATGACAGCCAGCCGTTCAATTATTCATTCACTCATTCAACAGACCTTTATTGAGTCACAGCCATATGCAGGCACTGAGAACCAAAGGTCGAAAATACCAAACCATGTTTCCAAGAATGCCCCAGTCTGTGACATCTGATACTGCCTTTTGCAGTTTCTGCCCTACAGGGTAATTCCTCATGTGTTCCCATGCTAGGCTTCCTTGCTACTCCTCTCTTTTGAATGAGTTGATCAAAGATCTTCAAAGTGGGAGCGTGAGTGGGGATCAGCCAAAAATGATTCTATAGGAATTTCTTGACCAGAGCAAAGGGTGTGATGATGCAATCAAAGTCATCATCACATCACACATGACAGCAATGTTTTTTATTTTCCATTTATTGAATTAAATCCAAAATCATCATCCTGCCCCCAAGGTCCTGCCCAACCTAGGTGTATTATTTTATATTCTACTACTCCCCAGTGTGAACTTATGGTGTGTTTTCTTTCCTCTCTTTGCTAATTTGTTTCTCTTCCAAGAATACCCCTATGGTGGCTTGTTTCAAAGCTAAATGTTTAAAAAGGGTTGATGCTTTTCCTGTTGTTGTTCTTCCTGAAACCTTCTCAGGAATTTTCCTGAAGTTGTTCTCTGCCATGTGATAGGTCTAGAAGAGTGCCTGTTAATTAGTTGGAAGCCCACTGTGGACCAGACTTGGCAAGGTATTGAATAGTATCCATGTCATTGGAATATAACTCAGAGTTCACACTTATCATCAACTAATCCTCACAGTAACTGTCTGAGAAAAGAGACAACTGAAAAGTTTTACTAATACGGTCAATAAAACTGGGGTCCCCACTGCTTTCTTAACCTGTATCTGCTGATGCTTGTACTGCCTGAGTCTTATAGGTATTATTACACCGAGACACAAGAGACACAGGTTTGATCCCTGAGTCAGGAAGATCCCCTTGAAAAGGAAATGGCAACCCACTCCAGTATTCTTGCCTGGAAAACCTCATGAACAGAGGAGTCTAGTAGGATCAGTTCAAAGTGTTGCAAAGAGTTGGACACAACTGAACAACTAAGCACGTCATGTATGTTGCTAGAGAGGACTTTCCTGTTTTAACACCTGATTGCGAGTTCCTCTCAGAGAGGCAGCTCTCTCTATTTAGAAAAACATGCTAACATTGCCTTAGGGGAAGATATGGAAGCATACTTGAGAAGCTAGTGAAATAAAGAAAAAAAGCTACTTAAAGAGGTTAAGGAGAACCGGGGCCTGAAGAGTGAGCAGAAGAAGGAAGAGAGAAGGATGGGGAGGCAGGAAATAATGGGCAAGTGGAGAAATGGAGGAAAGGGAGCAGAAAAAAATGGCTGAAGGACTTCTGAGCACAGGGATATCTTCAATTCCATGGCCAAGTTCTTTGCTGTTGGATCTTGTGGTCTAACACCCATTACCACAAACCTTCAGTGAAGTCTGCCGCCTCCAAATGCCTTGGTGTATGGATGTTTCAGGTGAAATCAAGTACAGGGAACTTTACTGACTGTCTTAACGGTGCAGGGCAGGATGGCCGCGAGATAAGAAAGTTCTGCAAAAAAACACCAGAATCAGAAGTTAGCCTTAGAATACACACCCCATGGAATCAGTCCCATTTTATAGGAACTCTCAAAGGACGGGAGCAACCCCAGCCAACATGTGGGTTACATTTACATTTCTGCCTGCCAACTAGACGTGAGGCAATTTGAGTGCAAAGGCTGTGGTTTCGATTTTGCAGTGCCTCATGCCTCGTGCTCAGATTTCCTCATTGCCTGTTTTATTTTTCAGTTTCAAGTTCCACACTCAGCAGCTTTTGAGCTGCTATTCAAATGTTTATCATTTCCAGGGAAATTTCTCATTTGGTCCATATCTGAAATTTAAGGTCACATTTTTGAGTATACTGTTTACACAAATATAGTATGTTTTTCATTAGTAACTGTGAAAAACACCCAAAGGTGCCATTTTCAATCAATTCTGATATTCTTGTTATTTTATGTCACTTAGGTTAGCATCAGTATTATTTCTCCTTGTTCAACCAACCACAGAATTCAGGCAT
Source organism: Bos taurus (assembly GCF_002263795.3). Taxonomy (NCBI): domain Eukaryota; kingdom Metazoa; phylum Chordata; class Mammalia; order Artiodactyla; family Bovidae; genus Bos; species Bos taurus. Next base: position 21,354,375 of record NC_037336.1, on the reverse strand, counting down.
ATATTTTATATAGAGGCTAACCTGAAACTTCTTCCCATCTAGACTTTCTTAGAAGTTATATTAGTTGAGGAAAAACAGTAGCAATAAAAACCTACTTCCCAAATTGAGTGCTGAGTTAAGATATATATTGTAGGGTCACAATGCATAATTTCATGCTCTGTGATCTATTTCATTGTCAACCTGACTTTATTAAGTTTAAATTTGAGAATTAGTTGACTACCTACTTTCTGTAGTCATAAGAATGACTGTAGTACTCATGTGGACAATGTAAAAGTGGAATTAATTCATTTATTAAGGTCAGAGATTTTTACTTCAGTGTTTTAATAGATAAAATAAAATGTAGTAAAAGCACTGAATTGGTAAAACTTAAGGTAATCCAACTTTATCAACCCTTCTCACCAAGAAAGAATGACGAAATTTTCAATTCACGACTTCAAATCTATTTTCCATACGGAAATAATTTACATTTGTATCTGAATGAATCATTATTATATTTATATCCTACTTAGCAGAATACTGACTAGTGATCTGATGGTAAGAACAGTGGGCTATGAATCATGAACACTTAGGTCTGGATGTGACCCTGCCTCTAACCAGCTGAATGAATTTGAACACCTTTCTAGATCTTAAGTTTTCTAAATGAGAAGTGAGAAGGGGTTTTACAGTTTCTCTCAGCACTATTGACAGTTATAATTCTCAATAATAGTTCCTCATGGGAATTAAAGTTATTTTCCAAATTTAAAAACGCTTCATGGCAAGGATTCCACTTAAAGGAAATATTTCCGAGCATGCTGATAAAATATTGAAGGGCTAAGCCAAGAAGTTTTGCTGATTACAAAAGTAGACTTCACTAGTTCCAGTGGTATCTTATTTTCAGTGGGTCAAATGTATCACATATGCTGGAATTCCAATGCTTGTCTAATGGGCCCATAATCTGCTATGAAGGACATTTATATGTTCATTCATTTTGGTTGTTTTTATTTTACAATGAAAAACAAGATTGCAGTGCCAAAGAGGACCACAGAAAGGACAGGACAAAGCTTCCAGTCCAGCAAAGCCATCCATCTTTGTCTTCTGCTTCTGTCCTCAAACCCTCCTTCCTCTGTGTTCAGATTTTCTTTTTGGCACCTCAACCTTATTTATTCCCAAGTGCCTTATCCTTCTCTTTAGGGTTTAAAAAAATTGATCCAATTTCATCTTGTCTGGCCGACTTACCAGGAGAAGTTTTCCTAGAATAATTGCCTGGGAATTCACTTCATTGTGGTGTGATTTTTTCCTTCCGAAAAATCCCTTTAGAAGCTTCCACTGGGAAGAAGCCCATTTCTCAAAGACAAAGGATGGAAATAACCAGTGAGTGGATCTCCCAGAAGATCTGTGTCTTCCAAAAGACCAAGTAGATAAATTCTGAAGTTTAAGAAAGGAGGTGAAAGGATAAAGGGTTAGGAATGGAGACATTTTATCTTGAAATATATAATCTTGGGTTTAAATAAAAATTTAGCCTGTGAAAAGCTTAAAATGATAGTTCAAAATGATGCATTTTGGCTTTCATAATGATTGCATCTTTGCTTTTCAAAATTTAGTGAAGTAATATATTTATATATAAAACTAACTTTGCTGTTAATATTTGGAGTAAGTCTGTAGGGCACTATTAGAACAACCATGCATTTTTACAAATTAGAGTTAAGCATGGAAGGAAGTGATGAGACTAAGGCCTTCATTATTATATATTCATTATGTGAGAGCCAGCTTCCAAGATAGCATGAAAGATTTAATTTATATACCCCAGCTCCATTCTGACCAGTGGCTTACTGCATTCATTGTATACATCCAAGAAAGGAGAAGCAGTGCCAAAAATTTGACAATTAATAACTGAGATAATGGCTAATTTGAGGAACAAAGGTATTTTTATGCAGATCAAATTTTTGCATATATTACCTAATCACTTGCCTCCAACTTTCATTCTTTCTTGTTTGTGTGGACTCAGTCACTGATTTAACAATGTGTGCTCTTTTCTTCTTCTAACTGAAATATTTCCTTTCCAGAAACTTCAAGAAAATTTTCAGATATTCAAATAGTTCAGATTAGTACTTGAACATCTGTATCATTAGTACCTGAGCATTAGTACTTGAACCAGGTTAATTCTCGGGGCTCTTAAGGAAGCAGATGGATTTTTTGGTGGAAAGGAACATAATTTTTGGTTCACTGGAGGTCTGCGACTATTTTAAATCAGTTCTTGTGTTGCTTTGTTTCTTCTGAACCTGATAGCTGGATTAACAGGAAGCAGTATGAGACCAAACCAAAGTTATTTTTCATCTTTGGGTGGAGCTAATGTGCCCATATTATTCAAGTCAATTTAATTCAATGATATCTGTTGTCATGCAGTAGGTCATCTTTGTAGGCTATGAAGAAGAAACATATGTAAAGCAAAATAATTGTGGATTAGTCATAACTCCTTTGCAAATGTCAGAGACATAAAGTTTATGTCAAAGAAAAGTTTATTAGAAGGGTACTTGCTTCTTGAGCAATTAAAAGAAGTAATTATAGGAGAAGACTTAATAAGTTGTGAGATAGAGACACAACTGGATCATCTGAGCGTCAAGAGCAAGAAGAAGCAAGAACTTTACATTACCAGGACTTTTGTTACCCTTTCTTGTCTCTGCATCACTCTTTATCTTAGTCTTCCTTCTTTCAAAAGACTGGCCTAATCTACATGAAGTAGAAAATGGACATCAAAGCTTCCAAGTGTTCCTACCACTAGTGTAGACTCATTCTTTTTTTCTCAGTTGTAAGTCAGAAAAGCCTATACAAGAACTCTCAGTGTCCAATTGTGGATTATGTACCCTCTCTCTATGTATGGGATCCTATGTGAAGGTGGGAGCAGATGCTGAGTCTGCATCTGACTTTAGGGTGCTTAATTTTAGCAGCTTGTGTTTTAGTAGCCACATTAGGGTAGCTAACCAAGAGTTAGTCCTGTGGGAAAAATGGGCAATGGAAATCAGACACATAGTGAGAGATTAGAAGAGCAGGAAAAAAAATGCCTATTAAAAAAGAGCGATAACAAAGGAATTTAATAATCTAAGCCTGAGCACTGTTGGCAAAAGGTCTCCCTTTAGAAATGGTAAATTGGTCTACCCTGATACAGTTTCAGTGGTCAAATATATATATTTTTTCACAGTTTAGAAAACTCAGTCTAAGCAACCCAGCCTGAAACTGTCGTCTGGGTTTCTAGTGTCTTGGATATCTTGACAGAAGCAAGAGCGAATCTTCCCTTGATGGAAGCACAAGCCAGGTCTTGCAAGATTCCCACAGATAGGACACAGCTAAATATGAACTCATGATCCAAAACTACAAATCATCTGAGGAAACTGCCAAACAACAAAGTCAAAGAGAAGCTCTCAAAAGCAGTTAAAGAAAGATAATTAGCGTCACATCAAATTTCTCAGCAGCACTAATAAAGATAGAAGACATTAAAATGATATTGTAAAAAGTGCTGAGAAGAAATAAATGTCAACCCTTATTTGCATATCAGATTCAACCACAATTTAAAAGGAAAGAAGAAATTTATCTAAAAGGAAGTTATGATACTTGAAATGATAGACAAAAGGGCAAATCTAATTAAATGTATAAAACTAAATTAATTAAGTAGTAACTATATGTGTTTACATATATATGCTTACACATACATAAAAAACAATAAAAGTCTCATGGGTGATAAAATAATTATTACATAATTAAAATGCTGGGCAGGGATAGCATAAATTTGGAGGAGAAAGACAAGATTGAAACATTCTAAAGCCCATTCGATACATGATACTGGATGCTTGGGGCTAGTGCACTGGGATGACCCAGAGGGATGGTATGGGGAGGGAGGAGGGAGGAGGGTTCAGGATGGGGAACACATGTATACCTGTGGCGGATTCATTTTGATATTTGGCAAAACTAATACAATTATGTAAAGTTTAAAAATAAAATAAAATTGAAAAAAAAAAAGAACAAGGTAGAAATATAGATAAACATCACATTTATTCTAATTTGTCTTAAATATCAATATTAAGTACAAAAGGAATAGAAATAGAGTATTTAACAGAATAACAGAAATAGAGCATATCTTTCCTCTTCATTAGAGGAAACTTTAGAGGAATGCAGAAAAGAAGAAAGGGGCATAAATGAAATTGCTGTTGTTCAGTTGTGTCTCACTCTTTGTAACCCCCATGGACTTAGCCCACCAGGATCCTCTGTTCTCCACCATCTCCTGGAGTTTGCTCAAATTCATGTCCATTGAGTCGGTGATGCTATCTAATCATCTCATCCTCTGCTTCCCTCTTCTCCTCTGGCCTCCAGTCTTTCTCAGCATTGGGGTCTTTTTTGAATGAGTTGGTTCTTCTAGGCAAGTGTAAAATACAGTCATAATTCTAAAAATTAGTCTAATCCAAGAATATTAACAATCTTAAAAACATAAATATTGAATAAATTAAATATACTATTTAATTTAAATAATTTTCAAATTAGACAAAAATATATTTCTGCTATTATTTGTAAATGTCATAAATAAAACATAGGTTATAGAAATACTGGCTATAAAGAATAGAAAAATATATAGCAATCAAGCAAATGCTTACCAAAGAGGCTCATGAAAGTGTGAAAGTGAAATTATTAATTGCTCAGTCATGTCCAACTCTTTGTGATCCCATGGACTGTAGCTCACCAGGCTCCTCTTTCCATGGAATTATCAAGAATTCTGGAGTGGGTAGCCATTCCCTTATCCATGGGATCTTCCTGACCCAGGGATTGAACCCGGATCTCCTGCACTGTAGGCGGATTCTTTACCTTCTGAGCCACTAAGAAAGCCCAAAAAGCTCATATGGATCCCTTAATATTAAACAAAATAGTCAGGAAAGCAAAAGCATTATCAGAGCTACAAAATTTACAAGTGTTATAATTTATCAGGAAGATAAAACAACCAAACTTGCATGTGCCTGGTAATATTAATCTCAAAGTGAAAATGAACAGAACTGGAATTAAAAAGGAATATTGGTAAATACACTCTTGTCATGGGAGATTGTAACACATCTCTCTAAGTAACTTATAGATTAGGAAGACTAAAAATTGGAAATAATACAGATGATTTCAATAATAATAATAAGCTTTCTTTAAAATGCATTTATAGAACTCTGCATCCTTCAATTGAGCCATACTTTTTTCTTAATGTATACATACAACAGTTATGAAAACTAGCCATATATTAAATTATAAAATAAGCCTCTGTCAAAGAAGAAATATGAATGTCCCAGTATTATACAAACTTGAAATCATATTCTTGTATATTTAAAACAAAAAATCCAATTCTAAATGCTTAATATAGAAAAATTTATAATAAAAACTAGAGAATACTAAGAAGCAAATGATAAATAAGTTATTTTTGGTAGATATCAAAACTTGTGGAATGCAGTTGAACTCTTGGTTAGAGGGAAACATATAGCTTTAGATGCTTACATGACAAAATGATAAAATTTAAGTCTTGAAAAGCTAAGGGTATGTCTCCGTAACTTGAAACAACAAAGTTAAAATGAACCTAAATCATTTTGCAGTCCTTTACAAGATAGACAGGTATGGCTACAAGAGGAGAAGGAGGAGAGTTTTAAGAGAAAACAGAGTTTGTTTTACTCAGAGGTCCTAGAGACTGCACATGCAGGACCCCATGGAAAGACACCAAGATGGTCAGGAGGCAAGTGCCAGGGCAAGGTTTAGGCCACAGCCTTACTGGGGGTTTTATGGGAAAGGCAGGCCAGACAGGGTGAAGAGTTTAGGATTAGCCATTTGAATACTTTTGGAAGGGGTTTGGGCTCCTGAGAAATCTGTATGCAGGTCAAGAAGCAACAGTTAGATCTAGACATGGAAACACAGACTGGTTCCAAATCGGGAAAGGAGTATGTCAAGGCTGTATATTGTCACCCTGCTTATTTAACTTATATGAAAGGTACATCATGCGAAATGCCAGGCTGCATGAAGCACAAGCTGGAATCAAGACTGCCGGGAGAAATATCAATAACCTCAGATATGCAGATGACACCACCCTTATGGCAGAAAGTGAAAAAGAACTAAAGAGCCACTTGATGAAAGTGAAAGTGGAGAGTGAAAAAGTTGGCTTAAAACTCAACATTCAGAAAACGAAGATCATGGCATCTGGTCCCATCACTTCATGGCAAATAGATGGGGAAACAATGGAAACAGTGAGAGACTTTATTTTGGGGGGCTCCAAAATCACTGCAGATGGTGACTACAGCCATGAAATTAAAAGACGCTTACTCCTTGAAAGGAAAGTTATGATCAACCTAGACAACATATTAAAAAACAGAGACATTACTTTGCCAACAAAGGTCCATCTAGTCAAGGCTATGGTTTTTCCAGTGGTCATGTATGGATGTGAAAGTTGGACTATAAAGAAAACTGAGCACTGAAGAATTGATGCTTTTGAACTGTGGTGTAGGAGAAGACTCTTGAGAGTCCCTTGGACTGCAAGAAGATGCAACCAGTCCATCCTACAGGAGATCAGTCCTGGGTGTTCATTGGAAGGACTGATGCTAAAGCTGAAACTCCAATACTTTGGCCACCTGATCCAAAGAGCTGACTCATTTGAAAAGACCATGATGCTGGGAAAGATTGAAGGTGGGAGGAGAAGGGGATGGCAGAGGATGAGATGGTTGGATGGCATCACCGACTCAATGGACATGAGTTTGAGTAAACTTGAGTTGGTGATGGACAGGGAGGCCTGGCAAGCTGCAGTCCATCGGGTCGCAGAGTGTCGGACACGACTGAGCGACTGAACTGACTGACTGAACTTGGTCTCCAGGAGTGGTTCCTTGTTGAGTTGAGTGGCTTCTGGACCTGGACGACAAAGGCAAAAGAATAATATGCTCTGGGGTATAAGAACCGGATGAAGAAGTGTGGCTCTATTGGTTAGTTTGCATATCAAGGTCATGCTCCTTCCTGGGTCCTTTGCTATCTTTAAGAATCAGCTAATCCATCATAAAAAATGTTTATAATATACAGTAGAAAGAAGGAAATAATAAGAATCAGGTGTTCACAAAATAGATGAAAAAATATACTAAAAAAGATCAACAAAGGAAACGTCAGTGTACTTGAAGAAACTAATAACACCATTCAACAGAACTCTGACAGCTTTGATCAAGGCAAACACAATTAACAACATTTGGAATAAAGGGGAATAACTAAATATACTGGAGATGTTAGATAATATGCAACAAAAACCTTAAGGTTGAAAAATTTGAAAACTGAGATAAACAGATCATTTTTTCTTAAATATATCAAAATAGACTGAAGAATAAGCATAAAACTGAAGTAAACCTATTATAATTTGAAAAGATGGAATCGACACTTGACAGGTTTATGGGCTATCACTTATGGGATTGTTTTGGTTATTTGGGAGTAGATACATTTTTGCAGAGAACCAGCCCAAAGTGTGGTGGGGTCATGTATGGTTTATTAATTCTACTTTGGTTGGGGTGAGAGCTCAGGTGAGATTAGTGAGATTTTATCTCACACAAGTGGGAAAAATAGAATTTGAATCTATATTGAAGGATTAAGTATAGCCCACACTCTCGAGAGAAGATTTCTTTGTGCTACTAGTCTGTTGTTTTTCCTTGTAAGTCAAGGCTGTGTAGGTGATAAATACCACAGGATATATTTTTTTTTTTAAATAAATTTTTCTACCTCAAAGGAACCATGGATTAGGAAAAGACAGAAACTAACTCTCTGGATATATATAGTTTTTCTTGGCTAGGCTGCAGTTGACTTTCACTTTTTCTCCAAAGGGTTGGACTTATGTGGAAGGGGGAGTAGGAAAAGTCAATGTTCATACTTGCAGATTGTTTAAATTCCTCTTTCTCTGATTGGGTTTGTTCCTATTTTCTGCCTGTTTACTCCTAGGCTATTGATTCTTTAGAATTTCTAGGATCTTTTACATTAGAGATGTTAACCTTTTGACTGTCAGTTACATTGCATATATTTTTCCAGTCTGTCACTTGTAAACATTTGCCATAACATAAATTTATATTAAGTGTGTCAGTGTTTTCCCCTTTATAGGTTTGGGTTTTCTGTTTTAAAAACTTTTCCTTCATGAAAGGAACACAGTAACACAAGCACTGCCCTTAAAGTCCTCAAGAGTATTTTTGACAATGAAAAACTTTTACACTCCTCCAGTATGGTGTACACATTGGAAGTTTCTGCTTTTCATGACTGAAGTTTCTGTTTGCCACAATGGGACTTGAATTGTTTTTACCCGAAATTAAGCTCACAATTTTCAGATTTGGTCTAGTGTCAAGGCAGGATATGTAAGAGACATACACAGGTTTGATCCCTGGGCGGGGAAGATCCTCTGGAGAAGGGAATGGCTATCCACTCCAGGATTCTCGCCTGGAGAATCCCATGGACAGAGGAGCCTGGTGGGCTACAGTCCATGGGGTCTCCAAGAGTCAGACATGACTTAAGTGACTTAGCACGCAGGCAAGATTTAAAGGGATGAGAGTCTGTTTCTGGAATGTTTTTTCCTTCTTTTTAAAAAATGTCACCATGTAATACTGCTTCTTCTCCACTGACCTTATGGTACTAGTTTTCTCCTTGGCAATTTAGAAACGCTCCTGGGCAGAAAGCTGTAGGATTGTTTGTCTTCTTGAGTTGAAATAACAAGTGAAAGCTACAAAGTTTGGACTCATTTATACCTACAAGGCTTGCCTGCATTTATGGAGTCCATCTCATTTCAGTTTAAGGGCAACCCACTTGGAGGAAATGAGTCCAGACTTTGTAGCCTAAGAAAGTCAACAGAAGGGACATGGACTGTGGCCCAGCACCACTTTGCACTTACCAGCTGCCTCAAAGGTGGTCCTTTCTGATTGATAGGATTCTATGAAAATAAATTATCTGACTCTTGAAATTCTTTTTTTTTTCCCCATGGAATTTCTTTTGATTCTGAAATACAAATTGGGTTTTACTTCACAAAATGTAACAGAAGAGCTAATTAAAACATTTCTGCCAATTCTCTTTAATTCCACAGCATAGCTTTTCAAATAATGCATTTAGTTCATATTTTGAAACTGTAACCACTTGAGGGATCTCAATTTTTTTTTGGTTAAAGTTTGTTTATACTCATTTCTTTCAATGTTTCAGGATAGTATGATATTTAACCAAAGGCAAAGAACATGAAGCTTAGAATTTTTTCCAAAGTTGGAATGAAAAGCAGGGAACTGTATTGAGTGGTGTTTTCACACTGTATGTCATATTCTTCACTTTATAGTTCTTGTGAACAAGAGCTTTACTAATCTGTCTGAACACTTTGTTTGACAAGAACCATAGTATGCTCTGTGATGGATGCGAGAGGTCCAGTTGGACCTTGTGTCTCATTTGGATTTTGGTGTTTTCACAGCATGCTGTGAGGCTAAGTAGGATAGATAATTCTCAAAGCTATAGGATGATATGCAGTAATGCTTGGAGAGTCTTCTAGATTCTAATTATTAGACTATAATTTTATAGTCTATCTTCCTCTCTTGGAAGGTTATAGGTTGATTTTCATAGCAGAATTTGCTTTGTTAGAAATGGGAATCCTGATTTTTCACAAGGCCTCTTTCCTTCATGATAAAAGACTCCTTCTCACTGCTTTCCTTGAATCTGGGAATGGCAGAGCAACCTATTTAATCAATAAGAAATAAGCATAAATGTTGCCTGTAAATTCCTAGAAGTCTGGTTAAAGATAGGATTGGTTTTTTTCATGCCCCTTTCCTTTATATACTACCTGGAGAAAGGAGGATATGACTGGAGCTCTAGCATATTGCTTGAACTTTAAAAATGAAGACCATACTTTTAGTTGGAGCTGAGCAATTAAAGATGCTTTCATCTCTTATGTCTTTTATTGCATAAGAGATGAATAAACTTGTATTTTGTTTAAGCCAGTTTTTTTTTTCTCTTAAATATTCAGCCAAACATTCCTAACTATGTAGTAGGATTTGGTCCTAGTAATGGAATGCTGCAATAAAAAAAAAAAAAAAAAGAAAGAAAAGAAAATGTAGCAATGGCATAGTAGAGGCGGTTGAGTAATAGATGGTGTAGATTCTGTACTCTAGAGAGCCATTGACCATTGTAATGTCATAGTAGAACATTGACAAACTATCCCATTGGAAGGCATACCACCTATGGACTGAAGTCAGACAAAAGGGGGAAAGTTCAACAAACTGAGAATGTGAGAAAGTCTTCTCTGCTACACAATGATTTTGGAGAAGACTTAAGATAGAGACATTGCAACTGAATTTAGATGAGTATTTCAAGCAGAAATAGACCTGCCGAAGATTTGCTTCTTTGCTGAAGAACTTCTCTACCTATGGTGCCAAACTGTCTCGATTGGGAGTCCCAGAATTTACACCCTTGCGGGGGTGAAAAAGCCAATTGCTCCTGTATCCAAACTTAAGCAGTAGTGACAAAACCGAAGTCTTAGCTGGTGGTAAGACTGTGGTCCCTCAAGGGTCCTTGCTTAACCAGAGAATTTAGTCCAGCCTTTGGACAATATTTGAATTAAAAGCATAGTGTGTATTCATTTAGTAAATAGTAAATGAGCTCCTATAATATTCTTGACTGCCATTGAAATAGAAATAAAAAAACAAGGTAAGTGGGAAGTGATAGAGTTCCATTCTCAATAGGATTGGTGGGATAGACCTCACTGAGAAGATGGCATTTACTTCAAGACTTGAAAGGGTTGAAGGAGTGAGCCCTATGGTTCTCTGGACAGAGTATTTTAGGGAGAGGCAGTGGCTAGTACGAAAGGTCCTGATTTGTACCAGGGCTCTGTAAAGTGGTAGAGGTCAGTGTGATTAGAGCAAGCACAGAGAGTAAATGAGGTAGGGCAGACCCTCTATAACCTTGAAGACCACTATGATGATGTTGGCTTTTGCTCAGGTTGTGAGCCTTTGAAGATTTTTGAATGGAGGGGCAAACTGATCTTATATATGTTTCCAAAGTGGATCCTATTGCAGTTTTGAGAATAGTCAATAGAGGAGCAAGGGAAGTGAGATGAGTAGGGGACTACTGCAGTATCCAGAGGAAAGAGGATGGTAGTATGTCCCAGAGTGTACCTGCGAACGAGCCAAGAAGTGGTTGGAAGTTGCATGTATTTTGAAGGTAGAAACTCTAATACTTTGGCCACCTGATGCGAAGAGCTGACTCATCTGAAAAGACCCTAATGCTGGGAAAGATTGAGGGCAGGAGAAGGGGACGACAGAGGATGAGATGGTTGGATGGCATCACCGACTCAATGGACATGAGTTTGGGTAAACTCCAGGAGTTGGTGATAGACAGGGAGGACTGGCATGCTGCGGTTCATGGGGTCGCAAAGAGTCGGACACGACTGAGCAGCTGAGCTGACCTGAGACCAACATGATTTTTTAGAATTTATCTCCCCTCCCAAACTTACTTTTCCCAGAAGACTTGAGGCAGTGGCTATTTATGTGACACTTTTAATTCATAGACTTTTAGTAAAGCAGATTGCCCTCCATCATGTGGGTGGATTTCATCCAATCAGTTGAAAGCTCTTGAGTGAGAGAGAATTCTGCAGCTGATGATTTTTGGACTTGAACTGCAGCTTTGGCTCATTCCTGAGTTGGCAGCCTGCTGGTCCACTCTGGCTGGTTAGCCTCTACAACCACCTCCACAGCCTCTGTAAAATAAATCCACATATACATTCCTATTGTTTTTGTTTCTTTTGAGAACCATGCCTAATACAGGAGAATTATGCATTAGCATTGTGAGGAATTTAAAAAAATTTTTTTAAATGTTAATTCATTCAAAACAACCTCATAGAAATATTTAGAGTAATGTCTGATAATGTATCTGGGCATCACAGCCCAGTCAAGTTGACACATAAAATTAATCATCACACCTCCTAAGTTCATGTATATACTTATAATACTTTATGTCACTTTTCCTGATGATCTCAGGTGTAGATTCAAAATTCTTCTCGACATCGTGGCTTCAACAGACAAACTAAAGTTGACATAAGGATTGGAATGTATTTTCTATCTCTGATTTATAAACTAAAAAACAAATTCTTAGTTTGACAAGACCCCAAACTTCTATTTCCTTGCAACATTATCACCCTTTCTGCTTCTTAGGCTTTGCCTTCTCTGACTCTCTTACACACGCAGACACAGTGGCCTACTCTAGCCACACCTAATAATTCAGTTTTTAAACTAACCACAAACTTTTTTAAACTTTAATTTTTCTATTATTTATTTGTTATAACTACACAATGGACTTATACTGCTTATGTGACAAGAAAAATAGTTAATGAATACGAATATTGTGAAAGCAGAATCATTGAGGTAAAAAGATGAAAAAGTTTATAGGTCTAGTTCAATCCACTCATTTTCAGATTCAAAAACAGAGGACCAGAGAGATAAGTGACTTGTTCAAACTCAGCTTGTTAGACGTGATCTTGGGACTATTGACCAAGTTTCTAGTTTCTTAGCCCTAAAGTACCTCTTTTACTATAGATTAACCACAGACTTTTAGATCTTTGCATTTGTGAATCACACATTCTTCTGGATTACTTTCCTTTTATTCACAAACTCTGTCAAGTCTCAAAAAAGATGTCTTAACACCCAAAAAAGATGTCCTTTATCATTATAGGGGAAAGTGAAAGTGAAAGTTGCTTATCCGTGTCTGACTCTTTCTGACCCCATGGACTACACAGTCCATGGAATACTCCATGCCAGAATACTGGAGTGGGTAGCCTTTCCCTTCTCCAGAGGATCTTCCCAACCAGGGATAGAACCCATGGCTCCCTCACTGCAGGCAGATTCTTTACCAGCTGAGCCACAAGGGAAGTCCAATATATCATTATAGGGGACTGGAATGCAAAAATAGGAAGTCAAGAAATACCTGGAGTAACAGGCAAAGTTGGCCTTGGAGTACAGAATGAAGCAAGGCAAAGGATAATAGAGTTTTGCCAAGAGAACTCACTGGTCATAGCATACACCCTTTTTTGACAACACAAGAGAAGACTCTACACATGGATATCATCAGATGGTCAATATCTAAATCAGATTGATTATGTTCTTTGCAGCCAGTGATGGAGAAGCTCTATATAGTCAGCAAAAACAAGATGGGGAGCTGACTGTGGCTCAAATCATGAACTCCTTATTACCATATTCAGACTTAAATTGAAGAAAGTAGGTAAAACCACTAGACTATTCAGTTATGACCTAAATCAAATCCCTTATGGTTATACAGAAGTGAGAAATGGATTCAAGGAATTAGATCTGATAGAGTGCCTGAAGGACTAAGGACGGTTCATGATATTGTACAGGAGGCAGGGATCAAGACCATCCCCAAGAAAAAGAAATGCAAAAAGGCAAAATGGTTGTCTGAGGAGGCCTTACAAATAGCTGTGAAAGAAGAGAAGTGAAAGGCAAAGGAGAAAAGGAAAGATATACCCATTTGAATGCAGAGTTCCAAAGGATAGCAAGGAGAGATAAGAAAGGTTTTCTCAGTGATCAATGCAAAGAAATAGAGGAAAATAATACAATGGTAAAGACTGGAGATCTCTTCAAGAAAACTAGAGATACCATGGGAACATTTCATGCAAATATGGGCACAATAAACGACACAAAAATGGTATGGACCTAACAGAAGCAGAAGATAATGAGAAGAGGTGGCAAGAATACACATAAGAACTATACAAAAAGATCTTCACAACCCAGATAACCACAATGGTATGGTCACTCACCTAGAGCCAGACATTCTGGAATGTGAAGTTAAGTGGGTCTTAGGAATCTAGTGGAGGTGATGGAATTCCAGTTGAGCTATTTCAAATCCTAAAAGCTGATGCTGTTAAAATGCTGCACTCAATATGCCAGCAAATTTGGAAAACTCAGCAGTGGCCACAGGACTGGAAAAGATCAGTTTTCATTCCAATCCCAAAGAAAGGCAATGCCAAAGAATGCTCAAACTACCGCACAGTTGCACTCATCTCACACGCTAGTAAATTAATGCTCAAAATTCTCCAGGCTTCAACAGTACGTGAACCGTGAACTTCCAGATGTTCAAGCTGGGTTTAGAAAAGGCAGAGGAACCAGAGATCAAATTTCCAACATCTGTTGGATCATCAAAAAAGCAAGAGAATTCCAGGAAAACATATACTTCTGCTTCATTGACTACACTAAAGCCTTTGACTGGGTGGATCACAGCAAACTGTGGAAAATTCTGAAAGAGATGGGAATACCAGACCACCTGACCTGTCTTTTGAGAAATCTGTACGCAGGTCAAGACTTAACAGTTAGAACCGAACATGGAACAACAGACTGGTTCAAAATTGGGAAAAGAGTACATCAAGACTGTACATTTTCATCCTGTTTATTTAACTTATATGCAGAGTACATCATGCGAAATGCCAGGGTGGGTGAAGAACAAGCTGAAATCAAGGTTGCTGGGAGAAATATCAATAACCTCACATACGCAGATGAAACCACCCTTATGGCGGAAAGTGAAGAGGAACTACAGAGCCTCTTATTGAAGGTGAAAGAGGAGAGTGAAAAAGCTAGCTGAAAACTCAACATTCAAAAAACTTTAAGATCATGGCATCTGGTCCCATCACTTCACAGCAAATAGTTGGGGAAACAACAGAAACGGTAACGAACTTTATTTCTTGGGCTTCAAAATTACTGCAGGTGGTGACTGTAGCCATGAAGTTAAAAGACGTTTGCTCCTTGTAAGAAAAGCTATGACAGACCTAGACAGTGTATTAAGAAGCAGAGACATTATTTTCCTGACAAAAATACTTCTAGTCAAAGCTATGGTTTTTCCAGTAGTCAGGAATGGATGGAAGAGTTAGACCATAAAGAAGGCTGAGCACCAATGAACTGATGCCTTGGAACTGTGATATTGGAGAAGACTCTTGAGAGTCCCTTGGCCTGCAAGGAAATCAAACCTGAATATTCATTGGCAGTACTGATGTTGAAGCTGAAGCTCTAATACTTTGGCCACATGATGGGAAGAACTGACTTATTAGAAAATCCCGTGATGCTGGGAAAGATTGAAGGATGGAGACGAAAAAGATGAAAGAGGATGAGATGGTTGGATGGCTCTATGGACATAAGTTTGAGCAAGCTCCGGGATTTAATAATGGACAGGGAAGCTTGGCATGCCGCAGTCCATGTGATCACAAAGTGTTGGACATGACTGAGTGGCTGAACAACAACAACAAAGAGCTGAAACTGTAAAGCTCCAAGAATAAAACACAAGAGTTTAGCTTTTGGTGATAATGTTTTTTTTTTTTTTGGATTTGATGTTAAAGAAAAAGGCAGCAAAAGAAAAAAATGGGCTACATCAAACTGAAAAGCTCTTCACATCAAAGAAGACAATTAACAAAATGAAAAGGCATCCTAGGTGATAGAGAAAATATTTGCAAACCATGTATCTGATAAGGGTTCATATACAAAGTATATAAAGAACTCATGCAACTTAATTGCAAATAAAAACCAACCAGATGTAACAATGAGCAGAGGATTGGAATAGATATTTTTCCAAAAAAAGACATACCAATAGCCAACAGGTTTATGAGAGGGTGCTCAACATCACTCACTAATCATCTGGGAAATTCAATTTAAAACCATTATAAGATCTCATCTCACATCTATCAGAATGGCTGTTATCAAAAAACAGTGTTGGTAAAGATGGGGCTAAATGGGGAACTCTCATGGATTATTAGTGGGAATGTAAATTGATGCAGTTGTTATGGAAAACAGAATGGATATTCCTCAAAAACATTAAAAAATAGAACTGCCCAATAATCCAGTAATTCTGCTCCTGAGTATTTATCTGAAGAAAATGAAAACACTAACTAGAAACAATAAATGCACCTGTATGTTCAGTTCAGTTTAGTTCAGTCACTCAGTCGTGTCCGACTCCTTGCCACCCCATGAACTGCAGCATGCCAGGCCTCCCTGTCCATCACCAACTCCCGGAGTTCACTCAAATCCATGTCCATCGAGTAGGTGATGCCATCCAATCATCTCATCTTCTGTCATCCCCTTCTCCTCCTGCCCTCAATCTTTCCCAGCATCAGGGTCTTTTCAAATGAGTCAGCTGTTCGCATCAGGTGGCCAAAGTATTGGAGTTTCAGCTTCAGCATTAGTCCTTCCAATGAATACCCACGACTGATCTCCTTTAGGATGAACTGGTGGGATCTCCTTGCATTCTAAGGGACTCTCAAGAGTCTTCTCCAACACCACAGTTCAAAAGCATCAATTCTTCTGTGCTCAGCCTTCTTTACAGTCCAACTCTCACATCCATACATGACCACTGGAAACTAGACAGACCTTTGTTGGCAAAGTAATGTCTCTGCTTTTTAATATGCTATCTAGGTTGGTCATAACTTTACTTCCAAGGAGTAAGTGTCTTTTAATTTCATGGCTGCAATCCCCATCTGCAGTGATTTTGGAGCCCAGAAAAATAAAGTCAGCCACTGTTTCCACTGTTTCCCCTTTTATTCACCATGAAGTGATGGGACTGTGTGCCATGATCTTAGTTTTCTGAATGTTGAGCTTTAAGCCAACTTTTTCACTCTTCTCTTTCACTTTCATCAAGAGGCTTTTCAGTTCTTCTTCACTTTCTGCCATAAGGGTGGTGTCATCTGCATATCTGAGGTTATTGATATTTCTCCTGGCAATCTTGATTCCAGCTTGTGTTTCTTCCAGCTCAGCGTTTTTCATGATGTACTCTGCATATAAGTTAAATAAGCAAGGTGACAATATACAGCCTTGATGTACTCCTTTTCCTATTTGGAACCAGTCTGCTATTCCATGTCCAGTTCTAACTGTTGCTTCCTGACCTGCATACAGGTTTCTCAAGAGGCAGGTCAGGTGATCTGGGATTCCCATCTCTTTCAGAAGTTTCCACAGTTTCTTGTGATCCACACAGTCAAAGGCTTTGGCATAGTCAATAAAGCAGAAATAGATGTTTTTCTGGAACTCTCTTGCTTTTTCCATGATCCAGCGGATGTTGGCAATTTGATCTCTGGTTCCTCTGCCTTTTCTAAAACCAGCTTGAACATCTGGAAGTTCATGGTTCACATATTGCTGAATCCTGTCTTGTTGAATTTTGAGCATTACTTTACTAGCGTGTGAGATGAGTGCAGTTGTGCAGTAGTTTGAGCATTCTGTGGCATTCCTCTCTTTGGGATTGGAATGAAAATTTACCTTTTCCAGTCCTGTGGCCACTTCTGAGTTTTCCAAATTTGCTGGCATATTGAGTGCAGCACTTTCACAGCATCATCTTTCAGGATGTATGTTCATTGCAGCATTATTTATGATAACCAAGATATGGAAATAACCTAAGTGCCCATCAGTAAGTGAATGGTTAAAAAAAGATGTGAGATATAGGCACACACACACGTACACATGCACACAATGGATTATTATTCAGCCTTCTCAGAGAATGACATCTTGCGATTTGTGACAACACTGATGGTTATAGAGGATGTTATGCTAAGTGAAACAGATCAGACTGAAAGAATGTAGTGTATGGTTTCACTTATATATGGAATCCAAAACAAAACAAACAAACATAACAAAACAAAACAGAGTCATAGATAAAGAGAAGAAACAGGTGGTTGCCGAAGGGAAGAAGAGTAGAGGGAGATAATACGTGAGGGAGATTTAAAGGTAACTTCCAGTTGTAAAATAAATGAGTCAGGGTATGAAAGGTATAGTGTAGGAATATAGTCAGTAACTATGTAGTGTAATTGTTTGGTGACATAATGTAACTAGGGGTCTTCCCAGGTAGCTCAGTGGTAAAGAATCTGCCTGCCAAGCAGGAGACTGGGGTTCAGTCCCTAGGCTGGGAAGATCCCCTGGAGAAGTAAATGGAAACCCGCTCCAGCATTCTTGCTTGGGAAACCTTATAGATAGAGGAGCCTGATGGACTGTAGTCCATGGGATTTCAATGAGTTGGACAGGACTTAGCAACTAAACAACAGCAACAACAATACTGTAGCTAGACTTATTATGGTGGTCACTTTGAAATGAATAGAATATCCAATCACTATGTTGTTTATCAAGAACTAATAATAACAGTGTTGAAAGTCAATTATATTTCAAAAAGTATGATTTTTGAAGTATATTCAAGAAGAAGAGATCAAATTCGTGGTTACCAGAGATGAGAGGTGTTGAAGGAGGGGGAAGCAGATGAAGGCAGTCAAGATTGTGTGTGTGTCAGTCATTCAGTTGTATCTGACTCTCTACGACCCCATGGACTGGAGCCCACCAAGCTCCTCTGTCTGTGGGATTCTCCAGGCAAGAATACTGGAGTGGGTTGCTGTGCCCTCTTCCAGGGGATCTTCTCGACACAGGGATTGAGCTCGGGTTCCCCACATTGCATGTGGATTCTTTACTGTCTAAACAAGTAGGGAGGCCCCAAACTTCCAGTTATAAGATAAATAAGCACTAGGGATGTAATGTGAAACATGAAAAATACAATTATCACTGCTCTAAGTTATATATAAAAGCTTGTAAGACAGTAGATCCTGAGTTCTCATCACAAGGACATTTTTTTTTCTATTTCCTTAATTTTGTATCTTCATGAGATGATGGATGTTAACTAAACTTATTGTGACAATAATTTCATGATGTATTTAAGTCAAATCATTATGCTATACACCTTAAACCTATACAAACCTGTCTGTCAATTACATCTAAATAAAACTGAAAGAAAAAAAATAAAATAAACTTCATTAAACTCTAAAAGGACCCCAGAACTACCATATTATGCGTATTTATCTGAAGGAAACAAAATCACTATTTTTAAAAAAGATACCTACATCCTCATAGTCATTGCATCATAATTTACAACAGTCGAGACAATGAAGCAACCTGTGTCCATTAGCAGATGACTAGAAAAAAAAAGATATGTTATATATATATATATATATACACACACACACAATGGCATATTATATATGTATATTTATATATACACACAATGGAGTACTGTTCAGCCATAAAAGAAGAAAACTTTGTCATTCATTATAGCATGGACGGACCTTGAAAACCTTATGTTTAAATGAAATATTTTAGACAGAGAAAGTTAAATACTGTACGATATCTCTTATATATGGAGTCTAAAAACAAAACGAAAGGCCAAAACAGAAAACTAAATCATTGATACATAGAACAGGGTGGTGGTTGCCAGAGTTCAGGGTAGTAGGTAGGTGAAATGAATGAAGGTGATCAAAAAGGACAGTCTTCCAGTTATAGAATGAGTTCTGGGGACATAATATACAGCATGTCGTCTTTTTTAAAAGAGTTTAAAATCCAAAACTATTGTGACTTAAAAATATTAGAATTTTTTGGGGGCTTCTCTTACAGAACAGAAATCCAGAGGAATGATTAGGAAGGATTACCTAGATGTGTGTCTAGAATTGTTATGGCAATTCCATAATGTCATCAACATCCAGTTTTCTTCATGTTCTCTACTCTGCCATTTGTAGGGTGTTGCCTTATCCTTATAGTCCAAGATGGTAACTGGGGCTCCAGCCGCGCCAACTGCATTCAAAGTTACCAGCAAAAGGAAGAGCGAATTAAGTACACACTTCCTAACTTTTAAAGGAATTTACCAAAGTCACACTTTTGCTCACAGTGAAAGAAAGTGAAAGTGAAGTTGCTCAGTAGTGCCTGACTCTTTGTGACCCTGTGGACTGTAGCCTACCAGGCTCTTCTGTCCATGGGATTCTCCAGGCTTTGGGTTGCTATTTCCTTCTCCAGGGGATCTTCCCGACCCAGGGATCGAACCCAGATCTCCCACATTGCAGGCAGATGCTTTAACCTCTGAGCCACCAGGGAAGCTCTTGCTTACAGTACTGCCTGAATTTAGTCATATAACTACCAGAAAAGTTGGGAAATGTAAGTTAGGTTTGAAGCAACATGGCCAGCTAAACTTGAGGTTTTGCTATTACAAAAGTACAAGAATAGATATTGAATGGCAACTGGAAGCTTTTAAATAAAAAAAATAAAAGAGGGCTAAAGATGGATCCCTATATCATTTAAGTTGGTGAAGGAGACTTAAAATTAACCATCTGGGTAGGAGAAGAATGAAGCCAAGTTTCAAAGAGAGGTGGATAATATGTTGAAAATCAGAGAATTGTCTGTAAAGCACAGCAAATTAATTTGATTTATAGATGGCCACCAGTTACCATTCAAGTGTTCATTTCCATTAGCAGGTGCTTGTCAATGGAAAACCCACCAAATACTCCAAGGCCTGGGAGGCAGCCAAGGCAAAACTGACCAGTTACACTATACTCACATGGAGAATTTACATGGTCTGGATTCATTTTCTGTCTCTGCAATCTTCTGGGTTTGCAGTTGAAGCAAGGTAGAGGGATAGAGTTCAAAAAAGACCTTTATAGTTCTGATCAATTGATTTTTGACAAGAGTGCCAAGACAATTTGGCATGTTCTTTCAATCGTGGAAGAACATTCTTTTCAACAAATGGTACAGGAACAACTAGACATCAACATGCAAAAGAATAATTGGATACCAACTTCATGCCATATACAAAAACTAACTCAAAATGGATCAGAGACCTAAATACAAGTGTTAAGACTCTAATACTCTTACAGGAAAATGTAATAGTAAAATCTTCTTTATCCAAGATTAGACAGTGTTTTCTTAGATATGAGTTGAAGACATAAGCAATAAAACAAAAAATGATAAATTTTAAATCATCAAATTGTAATACTGTTATATTTCAAAAGATCCTGTCAAGAAAGTGAAAAGAGCACCTACAGAATGGGAGGCTGCTGCTGCTGCTAAGTCGCTTCAGTCGTGTCCAACTCTGTGCAACCCCATAGACGGCAGTCCACCAGGCTCCCCCGTCCCTGGGATTCTCCAGGCAAGAATACTGGAGTGGGTTGCCATTTCCTTCTCCAATGCATGAAAGTGAAAAGTGAAAGTGAAGTCACTCAGTCATGTCTGACTCTTAGCGACCCCAGGGACTGTAGCCTACCAGGCTCCTCTGTCCATGGGATTTTCCAGGCAAGAGTACTGGTGTGGGGTGCCATTGCCTTCTCCACAGAATGGGAGGAAACATTTGCAAATCATACATCTGGTAAGGGATTTGTATCTAGATAATATAAAGAACTCACAACTTAGTAAGTAAGTAAAAAGAAAAATAGTCAATTGAAAAATGGGTAAAGGAGTTGAATAGATACCTCTGAAAAGAAGATATACAAATGGCCAGTTAGCACATGAAGAGATACTCAAATGGGAAATCAAAACCACAACAAGAGACTACATCACATCCACTAGGATGGCTTTAACAGAATAGGACAATAATAAGTGTTGGCAAAGCTATGGGAAAATGGGGATTCTCATACATTGCTGTTGGGAATGTAAATGATTCCTTTGGGAAACAGTTTGGAAGTGTCTCAAAATAATCATGAAATTATCTTATGACCAAGCAATCCCAGTCCTAGGTATAAGCACAAGAGAAATAAAAACATGTATTCTTAGAAAAACGTGTAGATGGATGTTTGTAGCAGCATTATTCATAATAGCCAATTAGGAGAAACAACCCAAATATCTGCCATCTGATAATCAGATAAACAAAATGTGATATATCCATCCAAGAGGATGCTATTCAGCCATAAAAAGGAATGGAGTACTTATACATGCTACAAGATAAATGAACCTTGAAAACAGTAGGCAAAAGAAGCCCATCACAAAAGCCCATATATATGATTCCATTTACATAAAAGTCCAGAATAGGCAAATCCATAGGGACAGACAGTGGATCAGATTGTGGGAGCTATGGGGAGGGTAGAGTGAGAAATAACTGTTAACAAGTGTGGGGTTTCTTTTTGGGTGATAAACTTTTCTGTTATCATGGTTGCATTGTAAACAGTAAAAGGTGAATTTAATGGTAGGTGAAATATATCTCAATAATGCTGTTAAATAGAACAACAGGACCTATGGCTGATTCATGTTGATGTTTGACAGAAAACAACAAAATTCTGTAAAGCAATTATCCTTCCATTAAAAGATCAATAAATTAAGAAACACACACACAAAGCAGCACCAATACTGTCAAATATCGCAATATTTTATTTTAAAAAAGAAAAAGAACAACAGGGACTTCCCTGGTAGGGTCCAGTGGTTAGGACTCTGCACTTCCACTGCCCAGCACAAGGGTTCAATCCCTGGTGAGGAACTAAGATCCCACAAACTGTGTTTACAGACAAATTAACAACAGCAACAACAAAAGACTACAACAATAAATATAGAGGGGTAGAGGGGTAGGGAGTCCAGACTGGGTTTATATGATTACCAGTGACTACATAGTCATGTATGGATGTGAGAGTTTGACTGTGAAGAAAGCTCAGTGCTGAAGAATTGATGCTTTTGAACTGTGGTGTTGGAGAAGACTCTTGAGAGTCCCTTGGACTGCAAGGAGATTCAACCAGTCCATTCTAAAGGAAATCAGTCCTGGATGTTCTTTGGAAGGAATGATGCTAAAGCTGAAACTCCAGTACTTTGGCCACCTCATGCAAAGAGTTGACTCATTGGAAAAGACTCTGATGCTGGGAGGGACTGGGGGCAGGAGGAGAAGGGGATGACAGAGGATGAGATGGCTGGATGGCATCACTGACTTGATGGACGTGAGTTTGAGTGAACTCCGGAAGATGGTGATGGACAGGGAGGCCTGGAGTGCTGCGATTCATGGGGCCGCGAAGGGTTGGACACGACTGAGCGACTGAACTGAACTGAACTGAACATAGTAATATAAGTGGTTCCAGTAGCACCAGAAAACATCAGTCCCTGTGCCTGCTGTTTAGGAGTTTCTGTGCTTGGACCTGTTTTGCATCCTGTCAGTGACCACAGACTTTCACCCACCATCAGCATGCTCACTATTGCACTTCAATCCCTGGCTCCCTCATTTCTCATTCCACGACCACATCTGACCACCTCTATCCAGCCATAGAATCTCTTCTTACCCGAACAGTGTCCTTCTTCAACTCTGCTTTCAGTTTTAACGTTTCCTTTCTGGTGGGGTTGGGGGTGGAGCTGAAGCAGGAACCATGTTATGTGAGCAGCAGGACTGAAGGGCTCTATGACCCTGATGGTCTCCACACATCCTAGAGGTTCTGATGCGTGCCTGTGTGTGCTCAGTACTGTCTGACTCTTTGTAACCGTAAGGTCTATAGCCCTTAGGGCTCCTCTGACTATGGAATTCTCTAGAGTGGGCTGACATCCCCTTTTCCAGGGCATCTTCATCACCCAGGGATTGAACCCATGTCTCCTGCATCTCCTGCATTGGCAGGTGGACTCTTTACCACTGTGCCACCTGGGAAGAGGTTCTGGATCCACCTCATAAAGGAAGAAGGCCTTGAACAAATCACTGAGCCCACTGACTAATGGAATTGAAATTGAAATCTCTTTGCAATTAATTTACAATTCCCTGGGCTTAAACAAACTGAAAATGGTTCTAACAAGGAATTAAGATAGAGACTCCATGAGCAAAACTCTCATTGTATTTATTATAATAACATGAGCTTGTTAAACGCTTATGTTACTAAGCCATGTTCTAATTGCTTTGTGTGTGACATTTAATCCACACTGCATCCTAATACAGGAGGTTATATTATTATTCTTACTTTAAAGATGAATAAAACTGAGACTGGGAGAGGTTGGATAATTCACTTGAAGTCGCCAGCTGAGGAATGACAGAGTACAGACACTCTCATGGAGTTTGCATTTCGTTTCTTTTCTTTTTATTTTTACATTTTAAAAATTTATTTATTTTTTAATTGGAGGATATTTGCTTTACGATATTATGTTGGTTTCTGCCATACAGCAACATGAATCAGCCATAGGTATACATGTGTCCCCCTCCCTCTTGAAGCTCCCTCCCATAGCCCTCTCCATCCCACCCCTCTAGGTTGTCACAGAGCACAGAGTTAGAGCTCCCTGCATCACACAGCAAATTCCCATTGGCTATCTATTTTACATATGGTAGTGTATGTTTCTGGAGAAGGCAATGGCAACCCATTCCAGTACTCTTGCCTGGAAAATCCCATGGACAGAGGAGCCTGGTAGGCTGCAGTCCATGGAGTCGCTAAGAGTCGGACATGACTGAGCGACTTCACTTTCACTTTTCACTTTCATGCATTGGAGAAGGAAATGGCAACCCACTCCAGTGTTCTTGCCTGGAGAATCCCAGAGACAGGGGAGCCTGGTAGGCTGCCGTCTATGGGGTCACACAGAGTCGGACACGACTGAAGCGACTTAGCAGCAGCAGCAGTAGCAGCAGGGTATGTCTCAATGCTACTCTCTCAGTTTGTCCCTCCCTCTCCTTCCCCTACTGTGCCCACAAGCTTGTTCTGTATGTCTGCATCTCCATTATGAAGTGAAGTGAAAGCCTCTCAGTCATGTCTGACTCTTTGTGACCCCATGGACTGTAGCCCACCAAGCTCCTCTGTCCATGGAATTCTCCAAGCAAGGGAGTGGGTACCCATTCCCTTCTCTAGGGTATCTTCCCAACCCAGTCGTTGAACCCAGGTCTCCCACATTGCAGGAGGATTCATTTTAGCCTGAACCTCCAGATAAGCCCAAGAATACCAGAGTGGGTAGCCTGTCTCTCTCCAGGGAATCTTCCCAACCCAGGGATTGAACCTGGTTTTCCTGCATTGCAGGCAGATTCTTTACCAGCTGAGCTACCAGGGCCCCTCAGCAATGTGTCTCCATTGCTGCCCTGAAAATAGATATTTTGCATTTTTGTTCTCTTTACTATCTCTTCTGTTCTCTTGAGCCCATGCCTCACCTACATTTAGAATCTGCCCATTTATGTTTCCAGTATTAGTAATAATAATTATCAGTATTATTGCAGCAAAATTTATCTTCTTATTAAGAGACAAACATATTTGTAGTCATTTTTAAACAATTTTACCCCAGAAATGGATCGTTAGGGAGTTTGGGATTGACATGTACACACTGCTATTTAAAATATTTAAATTAGATAGCACAATATATTTAAAATAGATAACCAACAAGGACTTACTGTATAGCACATGGAATTCTGCTCAGTGTTACGTGGCAGCCTGGATGGGAGGGAGTCTGGGGGAGACTGGGTACATGTGTATGTATGGTGGAGTCCCTTTGCTGTTCACCTGAATCCATTAAAACATTGTTAATAGGCTATACTCCAATACAAAATAAAAAGTTTAAAAAAGTTTCCCCCTAGACTTGATGTGGCACAGACCACTATACCCAAAGCAATTTCTCTTCCTTTGGACACACAGCTGAGTCTATTCCCTGGTCTCTCCGATATCAGATGTGGCCGTATGACTAAGTTCTGCTGAGAGGAATCTGGGTGCCAGAGCTGGCCTATTTAAAAGCTCCCATGTGCTTTTCTGTTCTCTTTTCCCTTCCCAGTGGACTGGGATGGCAACTGTCCAGGTGATCTTAATACCTACATTTGAGCTGAGAGCCAGGGGTCCTGAATGATTGTGTAGAGAAGTTACCTCACCCATCTAAAGAAACAGGACTGTAGCTGAAGCAAGAAATACAGGTCTATCTTGTTAAGTGACTGTAATGTTAGGGTCTATTTTTTTTTTATGTAGCATCACATTCTGACCAACATGTTGTTGTTCTTCTGCATGTTTAATTTTTAAGGAATGAGTGAATGAACAAATAAAAGGGAGGTGATCTGGAGGAGGTTAAGTAGGCATTTTTTGAGTCCTTAGTATTTTCTAGACTCTTACACAATATTTCAAATTCTTACAGCTCCTTGAAGTGAGTAATTGACACAAGGGCACATACAAAATCTATACATTCCACTACTCCAGGGTGTCTCAGAAGATAACTTATTCGTCTTCTCCAAATGTGAGTGAGTAGAAGAGGAAACATATGGAAGTCAAGTCACTATGGACCTGCCTCCACACAAGGATGGGTGGTTTGGTGAATGGTTTGTAGTTATAATATTTCTAAAAAAAGACTTTGAGACCATTTTTGTTATTGCACAAGGTTTATATCATTTATATCTTTCTTTTTTAATAGAAATAGTTTTTTCTTCCTTCAGATATTGATCATCTTTTAAAATAATTTTATAGTTAATCCACCCTTTTTGGTTATTTGCTCAGTCATGTCTGACTCTTTTGAGACTCCTCAGACTGTAGCCCACGAGGCTCCTCTGTTCACAGCATTTCTCAGTCAAGAATACTGGAGTGGGTTGCCATTTTCTTCTCCAAATCAACTCTCCTCCAATATAAAATAAAAATTAAAAAAATTATAATATATTAAATCTAGACTTATCCTCATGATCAATTGACTTTTCTTTCTGTATCTCTCTCTTTTTAATCTGTATCTCTCTTTTTTTAATCCAAAGTAGTATTAATATACAATAACATTTTCTGGCAGATACACTGTGATCATTTAAGACATGAACTATAATAGTAATTAAGTAATGGACACAGTGTTTTTATACATAAAAACATTCACTTAAATAAAAGTTTTCCCAGTTGTTTTTTATGTCTTATTCAATATAATACAAACTATAAAGGTGAAAAGTTTAACACAGCATGTTTATATGGATTAAAAAAAAACAAAAATTCATGTTGTAGTACTTATCTTTTTAGGAAAATGAATTTCTATACTTAAGGTAGCTGTGTGTTTAGTATTGTGTGACAGTAATTCATGTGAGTCAGGGTTCCTGTCTGAGCAGCTGGAAGAGGAGGAGCCATCCTTTCCAGAGACACAGTAGAAAATGAGTCTGTTCTTAATCTAAAGTGAAATGTTGGGGCTATGGTGACAAAATCTAAACTCCGTCCAATTTGGACATCATTTGGAGTTGATTTAAGCTTGTCACATGTAAACAGATTTCTTGTTTTAATTTCAAGCTGACAGCTACAGATGCTTTAAACACCACTTGTGCTATAAAATGGAGAACCTCCTTTTTTCCTTTATCCTCCCAATGAATGTAGATATTTGTCAGAAATTTGGACCTAAGGAACAGTATTCTTCAAGGCATCATCTAAATTCACTTAGCATAACATGTGAAATCTCTTATAACGTGTAAAAGTTTCCTTTATGTACAAAGCACTGGAGTTTTAAACAGCACCTGCATTCATGGTCAGAACTGTTATTCTCTTATTTTTGCCTTGCTCTCTGTGTACTTAAAGTTCTCATCCATAAATCATTTTTATAAAATGAATAAACAACTTCTTTCACTGATGAAGTACAAGCTGGCTGCACTAGTTACATTATAGCTAAGAATAACACAGTGATAGAGTCCTGCAGAAAGAAAATGAATGCTGTGCCTGAGAGGAAGGGAACTCATTAACGCAAAAGTCAAATTAGATTGGGAATGATGACAAAGACCAAAACTTAGTTTCAGTGAAGATTAAGCCTATTGACATTTTATTAATAATTCTTTAATAAAGCTACTGATGCATTTTTGTCAGGAATTTTAGACAGTGGCTGACTGTTAATGAACATGAAGCAAACTGCTTACGTGTCTGACAGGAGTTATCAAAGCCAGAGGAAACGATCTGATGAAAAGAGAATTGGAGATGCTCATTTTTACCCGATATTCCATGTGAGAAGAAATATGTTTTATAGAAATTAGCACAACACCTCTCTTTAGTGCTTCGTAAACATCCTCTTTGTTGTGTATAATGAAGGAAATAGAGATTCGATCAACAGAATAAAGTAAAATGCAGAGTTCATGTATGCACTAAAATAGCCAAATAATTCAAAATCTCCCAATAAATGTCTATGTAGAAAGACTTATTTTTATCTATATAGGTGTTGTAAGTGACACAAAAACTAAATAAATGATCAGAGTGCAGCTGTCTTGAAGAACTTAAATCATTTTAGTAAGGTGAATAATTTTATTTAGACAAATTGGAAGTTTGATGTCATGTAGGCCAGACATCAGGGCTTCCCTGGCGGCTGAATGATAAAGAATCCACCTGGCCAATACAGGAGACATGGGTTCGATCTCTGGGTCGGGAAGATCCCCTGGAGGAGGAAATGGCAACCCACTCTAGTATTCTTGCCTAGGAAATCCCATGGACAGAGGAGCCTGGTGGGCCGGGCTACAGTCCATGGGGTCACAAAGAGTCAAACATAATTGAGGGATTGAGCATGCACGCAGGCCAGACATCTGGTTTACTAGCTGAAAAACCACTGAAGTGCATATACTCAACTATGTTGTTCTGACTCATGGCAGAAGCCTAAACAGATGCTAATGGCTTATATTGTTTTAAGTTACGCTATGCATTCAACTTGCACTTGATTTAATGTAATTTTCAAACAAGATTAACTGTTATATATTATCCAATAATTTAAAATAAGATCTCTTAAATAATGAAGTGATCTCAGAAATCTAAAAAAGAATATGTTATCTCTTTTAACGCACCATAAAAGAGCCAAATTCTGACCTTCAGTGCTGTATATTGTTGAAACCTATAAAGAACAAAACTAAGTTAACAGTCTTCTAAAGTTGAAGATTTTACCTACACAATATAATTCACAGATTTACCATTTAAGATATTTGTACAGTCTCTGACCACAGAGCCGTCCAATTTTTTTTCTACTTGTGCACAATTTATGATCTGATAAAATTGAACTTATTGAAATCCCATGATCAATGTCAAAACCATTTATAAAACTTCCTTTTGTACAGAAACGCTTCCTGTTGTACCTCCTAATTCCACCCTAGAGATCCCTAGCCTCATGGTATGATTGTTGACTTTCCACTCTTCCCATCTCTGTGCTTTCCAAGCCGACCCAGCTGTGGTGAGCAGACTTTTTTCATAAAGCCTTTCCCTCTGAGATAAGACCCGCCTTCACATAATCTTAGCACATGCTTTCATTTCCTCTCGTGCCTGAATAATTTCAAATGCAGCCTTCCCAGTCTTCAAAGAGCTGTAAACATTTTTCCTAACACATTAAAGACTATTATCACACTTTTATTTTTGCTTGTATGAGAGAGAAATCCATTGCTGTGCTGCAATGAAGTCAGTCATTTTGCAGCTTTGGAAAATCTAGATGCTGAGAAATATCAACTTGGATGCCTTCCAAAAGCAAATTGTAGTGGGGAAATTAGAGTAATCAAATCTCACATTGGCACCCATCAACACTGTCACTAATAATTGAGTTTACAATTAGGAAACCACTAGGCAATGAAAAGTTGGTCATGTTCTCAAACACAGCAGAGAAAAAGATGAAAGCCTAAGTCCAATCTTGAGAAAGGGATGTGGCAATGCGGTTGGTAGAAGGGTGACCTATTCAATCCTCATTCTCTGGTTTTTGCCTTCTTTATAACCTGTTCCCACTGACATTACCTAAATGCAGAGTTCCAAAGACCCATGTTTTCTAGTCTCCCCTCTCTTTCTGCCCTCTTCCTTCCCTGTCCTAGAAAAGTTGGGTATTTCTTGTTTGTTTCTGGAAAAACTATTATGTAATTGTGGTTAACAATTTCAGCTTCTGAGGGCAGTCACTTCCTGAGATTGACTATTCCCTGTCAGCTAGTCCTTCTGAATTGATTCAGAACCCACACAATACTTCTTCAGTATGCGAGTTCTTCACATTTTGGAAACATGTTTG
Source organism: Bos taurus (assembly GCF_002263795.3). Classification (NCBI taxonomy): domain Eukaryota; kingdom Metazoa; phylum Chordata; class Mammalia; order Artiodactyla; family Bovidae; genus Bos; species Bos taurus. The sequence goes on along the minus strand of NC_037336.1, from coordinate 21,324,718 downwards.
CATGTTTCCTCCCAGCTCATCTACTCCAAAACCAATACCTCTAGTCCTAGAAAGCAATCCTCATATAAAGAAATCTCTCAGGCGAGCCTTATTCAGATAAGCATTTTTTTTTTTTTTTTGGTTGAATGACTTGTCTACTTGGCTAATGTTCCTTTAAAGGATGGTGTATAGAACGAGATATAAAATTCCAATTATAACCAAATTTTATCTAGATATATACTGTTATTAGGGAAGTAGGAATATGCTAGCTTTTTCAGTATATATCTTGGACTTGTTAAATTTGGGGTCAAGTAAAATGTTCACATTTTTACGAATGAAAATTACCAGTATATTACAAGAAAAATGTCAGGATTTTGCTTTGTTTTCTTTTCTTCCTGGCTGTATAAATGAATATGGAGGAACGTGGTGATAATTAAGAGCTTTAACACTAAACACCTAGAATCTTAACCAGAGCGGGTGAACAGATAAAAGAAACCCTGCTTATTATCAGGAAATAGATTGAAAGATATAGCATTCAGATCTCTATAAGATTAAACCAGAAATAAATATATATTGTACATTTATGAACTATTTTTGAAAGTATACACAATAGCTGGTACACCAGTTGCCACAAAGATACAAATATGAGGGAATGTTCGTGCACTGTTGGTGAGAAATATAAATTGATATAGCCAGTATGGAGATGCCTCAAAAATTAAACTACAATATGACTAAAATAAAACTACCATATGAATAAAATGAGCATATGGCCCAGCAACCCCACTACTGGGCATATACCCTGAGAAAATCACAATCCAAAAAGACACGTGTACCCCAGTGTTCGCTGCAGCACTGTCTGCAACAGGCAGTACATGGAAGCAACCAAGGTGTCCACTGACAGATGAATGGATGAAGAAGCTGTGGGACATATGCACGATGAAACCTTACTCAGCCATAAAAAGGAGTGAATTTGAGTGTTGTGGTGATGTGGATGAAACTAGAGCCTGTTTTACGAGTTAAGTAAGTCAGAAAAAGAGAAACAAATATAGTATATTAAAGCATATACGTGGGATCTAGAAACACAGTACTCACGAACATATTTGCAGGGAAGGAATGGACACACAGACATACAGAATGGACTTGTGGACACAGCAGGGGAAGGAGACGGTGGGAAGAATTGAGAAAGTATCATTGATATATGTGTAAAATAGTATATGGGAAGCTACTATATAACACAAGGAGCCCAACCTGGTGCTCTATGATGACCTAAAGGGGCAGGATGGGTGTGGTGGTGGAGGGAGGCTCCAGAGGGAGAAAATATATATGTGTGTATAGTTATGACTGATTCGTGATGTTGTACAGCAGCATCAACACAACATTTTAAAGAAATTATCCTCCAATTAAAAATAAAAAGAAATTTCTTTAGAGGTTTATATAAAGGAGGTGAAATTGTTATAGAAAAATAAATAATAATTTCTACCCTTAAAAAAAGATATAACTGTCGCTTGCTAGAGGACAAAGTGAGAGGAATTTGCACTCTTTACCTGTTTGTATCTTAAAATTTGAACTGTGATTATATCACCTATTCAAAAAATAATTTTTTTAAAGGAAAAAATATATTTTTCCATACTTATTTTTGTATGGTCAGAATTTTTTTCTGGAAAGTTTCACAAAAGTGATTAACAAGTGTTATTTTGAAAGTGGGGGTATTTTGAATGCCCTAACTCTATTGTTTGAATTATTTGATAATAGGTGTGTATTCAAATGTTAGCAGGGATTTTCTGCCACATGTTTTTTATTCATTAAAGTTTTTCTTCTATTTAAAAAATAATTTCTCAGATAGTTGTTATAAGAGGAGGAAGATACATTGATGAATCAAAATTAAGGATGTCAATAAAATGAATTTGAAATGGCAATAATCTGAGATTCTTTACGAACATTGTTTCAAGAAACAATCAGTTTTCTACATGAATGATTTTTTTCACTTTGCATTCTTTTCTGATGATTTAATTTTGTATTTTCCTTGTAATATATTTTCTGCTTTATTACTGATGACCAATGTTCTATGTTGCTCTGTCTCTACATTATTTTAACCAAAGTTAGACCATGGAGATAGGCAGAGTACATTGTCCAAAGGCAGTGAAAACATGATTTGTGTCTTCCAAATCTCCTAATAATACTTGGCACACAAAAGATCATTAATTAATACTTGTTGATTTGAAAACATAAAAAGAAAAGTGGACACTTGAATGCTTCTAAAGACATTCTTAAGTAGAACAGAGAGTTGATCTTTAGTAGCGGTGTGGCATTCATTGACCTGAAACATCTTCCAAATTTCACAGGTAATTGAGAGATTCTGTGGGTCGCAAAGAGTCGGACACGACTGAGCGACTGATCTGATCTGATCTGATGAGGATCTCAAACAAAAATTTTACCATCGGGGAAAATAAATCTTTGATAAGATCAACCCTTTTCTTTATCTTTCTGCTTTGAAGAAAATTGCACTGTATGGGTATCATCAGCTTTCTGGCAATGGAGATGGGGGAGAAGGCAGTGTAGACATGCATAGTGATGGGTCAGCAGAACATAAGTAAGTCCAAGTCAGTCATCAGAAGATATGAAAGGATGGGCATTTAGGTTCTTACTTAGGCAACTGAAGCCCTCATCTTGTTTTTTTTCTCTAACCAGCAGTTCTATTATGAAAATAAACTAATATTTTGGATTGCCTAGAAAGATACTAGAAGGATTCATATAATCATATTGTTTCATAACGTATTTGTACTTTTAGATAATTTTTCCTATTTAATAACATATAAAACAATAAATTCACTTTTAAAAACCATTAAACATGAAGCAGATGTTGAAACATGCTATAACCAAGCCTCTTCATTGAAAGATGCATGGTAAACCAGACTTCAAAATTTCAACAAATACTCCAACGTTGTCTTTATTTTCTGAGACACTATGAAAACTCTGTAGGGGGCATTCTCCCGTATAGTATGAGCAAAAATTCAACTAACACACTAAATTATAGCAGCTAACACAACTAAAAGTGACAGTGCCTTCTCCGATAAAGAAACAATAGTAGTAGCTGATGCTTTTAATTTGTCTTCACACTTTACACGAGAGGCAAATTACAGGTTAGGTTATGAAGTCTTGCTTTCAAAGTTCACCCATTAAGTATTAAGTGAAATAAATACTCAATAAGTATTTATTTAAAGTCTGTGACAGGGACTCAAATGATAGTAAACATGACCCGTTTTCTCTTCGTTTACTTTGCAAAATCAGTGTTTTACTTTTTTTCCCCATAACTCCCCAGCTATTGTGTCTTTTTATCGTGGCCCAAGATTTCTTGAGATTAGCTAGAGTTATAGCCTTGATCATTACGTCTCTGGATTTTCTTTTCCAGGGGTTTGGTAAGATTTAGTATAAACTCAGATATGGTGAAGTTTTCCACTTAAATAGTAGTTGCTTTCACAAAGAGTCCTGCAGCAATTAATTTAATGCAACATCTTGAGATGTTTTAGAAATTTTTAGAAAATTTCAAAGATACAGGAATTTTCATGTGTTATCTATTGTCCATTGTTAATTGTTATTCACAAGGAAAATTTTCCGATAACTTAAAAGGCAACTTATTTTCTTTACATTATTGAGAGATCCATAGAGGAAGAGTACTGAGTTGCAGGTGTTCATTTCACGAAATTCTCATTACAGAGGGAACAAATAAAGGTCCAGATGAAATATGATTCTATTTCCCACAGAGTAACAAGCAGTTTGCTTCAGTTGAGTTTATATCTTTGAAACTATGTTGGCAGATCATGAGTTTTTTGGCAACATCAGTGAAAACAGACTGACATGGTTTTGGTTTACACCCCAAAGCTCATAAGCAAATTTTTTTGCCAGTGAGCTACTCATGGGAAGCACGTGAGCAGGTGAAAGTATGATTGCATGGTCACTTCTTCCGTTGCTCATAATTTATTTATTCCAAATGGTCCTTTGAACATCTGTTTTATGTTTGAAGCTTTTTAAGCCTTTTTTATTTTTACGTATTACTAAGTAGAACTAATCATCTAAATTACAAAAACATTATGAAATGATATGGCTTCACAAATCTTTCTAGTATCTCTCTCAACAACCAAAAATGTCAGTTTATTTTCATAATAGTACTGCTGGCTAGGGGAAAAAAAAGATGTCTTAAGAATACTTCACTGAAATACTCATCTGTGCTAAATGATGCCTTCTGATGACTGCCTTAGACTGATTAAGTAGTGCTCTTCCAGCTGATCACTATGAAAATCTATACTCCTTTCTTCCCCACCTCTATTACCAGAAAGTTTTGCCACCTGGTTAATGCATTTTTCTTCAAAACAGATAAGCAGAGGTCAGGGAAGATATTTCATGGAAGATTTTTTTTTTTTTTTTTCTGGATGGAAAAACAGATCTTCATTGATTCTCTAAATTAGTCCTGAGATTTGGTGAGCTTGTTAGACCTACATCTCTTGATACCATACCACTTCTTAAAATCCACACTTTTTTGTTTGAGAATACCTTTTGGAACCATCTAAATGGCCTTTAAGTATTCAAATCAACAAATATTAATACATATCTTTTGCTTGCCAAGTACTTTCAGTTCAGCTCAGTTCAGCTCAGTCGCTCAGTCGTGTCCGACTCTTTGCGACCCCATGAATCGCAGCACGCCAGGCCTCCCTGTCCATCACCAACTCCCGGAGTTCACTCAAACTCATGTGCATGGAGTGGGTGATGCCATCCAGCTATCTCATCCTCTGTCGTCCCCTTCTCCTGCTGCCCCGAATCCCTCCCAGCATCAGGGTCTTTTCCAATGAGTCAACTCTTTGCATGAGGTGGCCAAAATATTGAAGTTTCAACTTCAGCATCAGTCCTTCCAATGAACACCCAGGACTGATCTCCTTTAGGATGGGCTGGTTGGATCTCCTTGCAGTCCAAGGGACTCTCAAGAGTCTTCTCCAACACCATAGTTCAAAAGCATCAATTCTTCAGCTCTCAGCTTTCTTCACAGTCCAACTCTCACATCCATACATGACCACTGGGAAAACCATAGCCTTGACTAGATGGACCTTTGTTGGCAAAGTAATGTCTCTTTCAAGTACTTTAGGGAGTTTCAAAGGCTATGAAAGGTCCTGTCACTACCTGTGATGGACATACGTTCAATGAATCATGCCCTTGTATAAACTCTTCCCCTTGATTTCCACCATAACTTGTGACTTACTTGCTTCTAGCCAATAGGATATGGCAATAGTGATGAGACATGATTCCCATGACTAGATTATGTGTGTGGCAAATGTGAAGGAGATTTTTCAGATACAGTTATAGTAGATTTTGTGTTAAGCACAATGGAGATTATTCCGGGTGGGCCTGATATCATCAGATGGAAGTCCTTAAAAGCTGGACTCTGCCAACTTGTGAGACTCTTGCTCAATGGCTTTGAAGAAGCAAGTTCCTGTCAGAAGAGTGCCTGTGAGAGGCCACATGCCAGAAACTGTGAACTACCCCAAGGAACCAAGGGTGACCTATGATTGACAGCAAGAAAACAGTAACATCAGTCCTTTAACCACTAGGAACTGAATTCTGGCAACAAGCACATGAGCTTAGTAGAGGACCCTCATGTTCTAGAAAAGATCACAGCCTTGACTGTAGCTTTGGAAGACTCTGAACAGAAAACCTAGTTAAGCTGTGATTGGACTTCTGACTCCCATCTGTCAAATAATGTTTTAGGTTTGTGATAATTTGTTATACAGCTGTAAAAAATGGAGAAGGAAATTACAACCCACTCCAGTACTCTTGCCTGGAAAATCCCATGGACGGAGGAGCCTGGTAGGCTGCACTCCACTGGGTTGCAAAGAGTCTGACACGACTGAGTGACTTCACATTCATTTTTCACTTTCATGAATTGGAGAAGGAAATGGCAACCCACTCCAGTATTCTTGCCTGGAGAACCCCGGGGATGGGAGAGCCTGGTGGGCTGCCGTCTATTGGGTTGCACAGAGTCGGACACGACTGAAGTGACTTAGCAGCAGCAGCAACTGTAAAAAAACTGATGCACTATCTATAGAACATTCTCTGAGGTATTGTTGTGGCCCCAACTTGGATTTAAAATAATGTAAATAAAAATAGAAAAAATTTGAGAGTAACACGGGTCATCTAATAAATTAGAAAATAGATCACATGCAAAATACCAAGTTAAATAATCTATTGTGTGTTTTTCAAATTCTGAAAATAAAAAAAAAAATTGGAATGAATGTATCACATGAGTACATGTTGAAAGCTGATTATTTTTTTAAGTAACTTTGTTTTATAAAGAACTTAAATTGACTGTTGATTCAACCTCATTTCATTAAGAGTTTCAATATGTCAAGCTGTCTTCTTGCCCTTACTGCTGCTATCCTTGAAAGCATGAATTCTTTTAAACTTGAGCCAGAAAATATTGGAGATTTTTGTTTAATTCCTCAGTGCTTTTGGTATAGGCTCTTTGGAAAGCTAAAATATAATTCTTATAAGAGTTGTGCTTACTTACTGAACAATAGTCCTTTAGATGTGAGTTATTTTATGACTATACTGAATACAGACCATTTCATGGGAATCATCAGTATGTAATGGGGTAAAACTTGGAAAAATGCAAACTGCCTTTCGTAGCATTTATTTTATCCCTTTTGGGGGAAGTAAGAGCCTGATTATATCTAGGTAACCATAAAATTTATCTTCTAACAAGCATACGTTAAAATGAAAGGAGGAATTATTGAAAATGGGGTTGGGATAACAGGAGGGTACGCAAAACGTGTCTTGGTGAACCAGGCTTTTTTGTCACTTCTGTTGTAAAGCAATTCCAGGTAACAGACACAATGCTATCATGTTCATTTGAATTTCTTTGGGCTTTCTGACTGATACCAAATAAAAATAGAAACAAAAACACTTTAACCTAAAAGTTCATCACCGACATGGTGGACATGAGTTTGAGCAAGCTCTGGGAGTTGGTGATGGACAGGGAGGCCTGGTGTGCTGCAGTCCATGGCGTCACAGAGATTCAGACATGACTAAGCAACTGAACTGCACTGAACTGATATCATAGATTATTCTGAATCAATTTAAATTTTGACTGAGGTTACGAGTCTAATTTTAGGTGACTTGTTAGACAAGAATTGATAACACTGTATTGTATAACTGCTAAGAGAGTAGAATTTAAATATTCTGTCTTTCTCACACACCCAAAAGATAAATATGTGAGGTGATGAATATGTTAATTAAATTAACAGTCTATACATTTTCAAATCATTACATTGTACACCTTATATATCTTACAATTTTGTCAATTAAACTTAAAAACAAACAAAACAAAAAAACTCCCAAACTGTGGGCCCCATCTCTTACATAATCTGACGTTATTTCCCTTTTTTTCTTTGTTTGTTGCTATAAGCATGTTCTGTTTGGCTTATAGACAATTTCTCTTCCTTTTTTTTTTTTTTTTCTTTATTTCCTTCTATTTGAGAGGTAGTATAATGTAGAGATTAAAAGCACATGTGCTGGATTCTAACTGCCTTGGTTCAAATCTAGTTTCTACTGTTTGTGACCACTGACAACTTAATTCATCTTGTGTTTTAGTTTTCTCACTTGTAGATAGGAATAAAAATTGAGACTTAACCCCACTCCAGTACTCTTGCCTGGAAAATCCTATGGATGGAAGAGCCTGGTGGGCTTCAGTCCATGGGGTAGCTGAGGATCGGACACGACTGAGCGACTTCACTTGCACTTTTCACTTTCATGCATTGGAGAAGGAACTGGCAACCCACTCCAGTGTTCTTGCCTGGAGAATCCCAGGGATGGGGGAGCCTGGTGGGCTGCTGTATATGGGGTCACACAGAGTCGGACACGACTGAAGTGACTTAGCAGCAGCAGCAGCAGCAAGTATTTAACTCATGTATTGTTAGAGAATTTGGGGCACATAAGTAAGCACTTAATAAATATTAACTATTGTTATTATTTCACTCTTAATAAAGATCCCAGTGAATAGCTAATTCACTGGAATTTTTCAGTGTAAACATTTTTCCAAAACTATGAAAACACAGATTATATTCTATAACTAGGAAAATAAAATTAATGCTTCCTAAAAATCAGCTTGCTAACTTAAAAGGAAACCTGCTTGATTCTCAAGGAAATGATGTTAAAACAAAAGGACTATGGCAATGGAAAAATGTCTGCATGTTAAAGCCAAAACATACTTCCGTGACTTTGGTCTTTAGAGACTAAGATTCCAGCGGGATTAACTGACTGAAGTTCTAAGCATGCTTGATAGTTCTGAATCAAGTTCAAGTATTGACGTTTACAATCAGTGCCTTAGAATTAGATATGGTTTAATCTGACAATCAAGTTCATTGGATAAATCACTCCTCATTAGAATTAAAGTACTGTTCAGAGTATAGCATATGGTCTTTGGAAGGTGGACACATTTCCATGAAAGAGACTTCGAGTGACTGTATAGTAGGAATTTAATAAGTCTGGATAGGGAACATTAACTATGATTCATCTTGCTAATTTGGTACGTTAGCTCAAATTTGCCATTAAACTAAGCAAAGATCCAAGTTACTCAATTACCAAAGTATTCAGTTTTTTGTTTCCAGATTAAAAAAAAAAAAAAAAAGCCAGGAAAAATGAAGGTGATTTTTTAGATGTGAGTTAAATTATCTCTCAATATTTTGGAAAGGTGAGTCATCTCTTGGATATATTGCTTTTGTCACATTAGTTGGTCTGGGAAAAAAAAAAAAAAAAACGATGATATAAAACAGAAGCACCGTAATCTTCAAAGAAGAAAAGTAAGTGAACAGATTCTTTCTCTTATTTTCTTCTTTCCTTTCCCTTCCTTTCCTTTCCTTTTGTCCATCCCATCCTCCCTCCTTTTTTGTATATCTACCTGCTTTCTTGCATTTGTTGGTAAAATTCAGTAAGTCCAAATATGAAGTTACTGCATAATATAAAAGAAAATAGGTTGAGAAATAAACGTTGGAGTCAATTTGTACATCAACATGACTGAGTGATCGAGAGAAATGAGGGATTTACATAATGCAAATCAAATAGGAAATAAGTCAAATAGGAAGTTCAGACCCTGATATTCCTTCTGTAGATGAGTTATGACCAACCTAGATAGCATATTCAAAAGCAGAGACATTACTTTGCCAACAAAGGTCCGTCTAGTCAAGGCTATGGTTTTTCCAGTGGTCATGTATGGATATGAGAGTTGGACTGTGAAGAAAGCTGAGAGCCGAAGAATTGATGCTTTTGAACTGTGGTGTTGGAGAAGACTCTTGAGAGTCCCTTGGACTGCAAGGAGATCTAACCAGTCCATTCTAAAGGAGATCAGTCCTGGGTGTTCTTTGGAAGGAATGATGCTAAAGCTGAAACTCCAGTACTTTGGCCACCTCATGCGAAGAGTTGACTCATTGGAAAAGACTCTGATGCTGGGAGGGATTGGGGGCAGGAGGAGAAGGGGACGACAGAGGATGAGATGGCTGGATGGCATCACTGACTCGATGGATGTGAGTCTGAGTGAACTCTGGGAGTTGGTGATGGACAGGGAGGACTGGCATGCTGCAGTTCATGGGGTTGCAGAGAGTTGGACACGACTGAGCAACTGAACTGAACCAAACTGAACTTGCTCTTTTTTAAACATGAGTAATATAATCATAGACTTCATAAAAATTTAGATTTAATTCTCAAATTTATATATTTATTTGTGAGGTTTTGCCTGAGATCTAAACTCATCTCTCTTTTCAGTTCAGTTCAGTTCAGTTCAGTCACTTAGTCATGTCTGACTCTTTGTGACCCCATGGACTGCAGCACACCAGGCTTCCCTGTCCATCACCAACTCCTGGAGCTTACTCAAACTCGTGTCCATCGAGTCTGTGATGCCTTCCAACCATCTCATCCTCTGTCATCCCCTTCTCCTCCTGCCTTCAATCTTTCCCAGTATCAGGATCTTTTGCAATGAGTCAGTTCTTCGCATCAGGTGGCCAAAGAAATGGAGCTTCAGCTTCACCATCAGTCCTTCCAATGAATATTCAGGACTGATTTCCTTCAGGATTGACTAGTTGATCTCCTTGCAGTCCAAGGCACTCTCAAGAGTCTTCTCCAACACCACAGTTCAAAAGCATCAGTTCTTCCCCACTCAGCTTTCTTTATAGTCCAACTCTCACATCCATACATGACTACTGGAAAAACCATAGCTTTGACTAGACAGACCTGTGTTGGCAAAGTAATATCTCTGCTTTTTAATATGCTGTCTAGGTTGGTCATAGCTTTTTTCCAAGGAGTAAGCGTGTTTTAATTTCGTGGCTGCCGTCACCATCTGCAGTAATTTTGGAGCCCAAGAAAATAAAGCCTCGTACTGTTTTCATTTTTTCCCCATCTATTTGCCATGGAGTGATGGGTCCAGATGCCATGATCTTAGTTTTTTCAATGTTGAGTTTTAAGCCAGCTTTTTCACTCTCCTCATTCACTTTCATCAAGAGACTGTTAGTTCCTGTTCACTGTCTGCCATAAAGGCGGTGTCATCTGTGTATCTGAGGTTATTGATATTTCTCCCAGCAATCTTGATTCCAGCTTATGCTTCATCCAGCCTGGCATTTTCCATGATGTACTCTTCATTTAAGTTAAATGAGCAGGGTAGCAATATACATCCTTGACGTACTCCTTTCCCAATTTGGAACCAGTCCATTTTTTCATGTCCGGTTCTAACTGTTGCTTCTTGACCTGCATACAGATATCTCAAGAGGCAGGTAAGGTGGTCTGGTATTCCCACTTTTTAAAGAATTTTCCACAGTTTATTGTGATCCACAGAGTCAAAAGCTTTAGGATAGTCAATGAAGCAGAATTAGATGTTTTTCTGGAATTCTCTTGCTTTTTCTATAATCCAAGGGATGTTGGCAATGATGTCCTGGTGTGCACAAGGTTTTGTTTGAGCCCTCCAAGCATCTCTGGAAGTTATGGGGTTTGAGTCTAAATGTGATTTTTCCCCTCCCACTGTCTTGTTGGGGCTTCTCCTTTGCCCTTGGACATGAAGTATCTTTTTTTGGTAGGATCCAACTTTCTCCTGTCTGACTCTTTGCGACCCCATGGATAGTAGCCTACCAAGCTCCGCTGTCCATGGGATTTTCCAGGCAAGAATACTGGAGTGGGCTGCCATTTCCTTATCCAGGGGATCTTCCCAACCCAGGGATCAAACCTGGGTCTCCTGCATTGCAGACAGATGTTTTACCAGCTGAGCCACCAGGGAAGCCCGCTTGTTCAACAGTGAGTTGCAAATTTGGAGTTCTTGTAGGAGAAGATGAGCACGCATCCTTCTACTCTGCCATCTTGGAATCCACCCATCTCTCTTTTGTGTAGTTTAAATTTTAAGTGTTAACTCACTTTGTTGTTTCTGATCTGATCATATCTCATCTATAGTCATCTCAACTATAGTCAGCTGTTTTCATTATCCCCTCTATAGCACACACCCACAGTTTTTCAACTGCTTGAACTTATTAGCAAGGTAACAGCTATAGCCATTACTATGAAAAAATTTAGAGTAGAGAAACTGATTTAACTTTACTTAATCCATGATTTTCTGATCACAGAATATTTTTTTTTTCATGGAACACATATTAACACTTGACCAGAGTAAAAACTGAAAAATTTACCATAGCCTGTAAGATCCTGTAGCAATTCAGTCTGACTCCTATTGTATTTCTGACCTCATCTCCTACAACTCTCTACCCTCACTCATACCTCTTTATCTGTATTGGCCTCCGTGTGTGTGTGTGTGTGTGTGTGTGTGTGTGTGTGTGTGTGTATGTGTATGTATACGTGTGTGTGCTCAGTTACTCAGTCATGTCTGACTCTTTGTGACCTCATGGATTGTAACCCATCAGGCTCCTCTGTCCATGGGATTCTTCAGGCAAGAATACTGTAGTGGATTGCCATTTCCTCCTCCAGGAGATCTTCCCGACCCAGGGATTAAACCTGTGTCTCCTTCATCTCTTGGATTGGCAGGAGGATTCTTTACCACTGAGCTACCTGGGAAGCTCTATTGGCCTCTTTGCTGTGGACTACTTCTAGTTCATCTCAGAACTGTAGGTTTAGGCTTCTCCTGGGAGACCCTGGGGCAATAATCCCAAGGATGGACAGCTTTAGTGTTGGAAGTGAAAATGTTAGTCACTCAGTCATGTTGGACTCTTTGTGATCCCATGAATTATAGCCTGCCAAGCTCCTCTGTCCATGGGATTCTCCCAGCAAGTATCCTGGACAGCTTTAACATCACTTCAAAAACTCGAGGCATACAAAACTGCCAGAATAGTATCTAACCTTAGTAAATTCTTTGTAACCCCTTTGGGAATTTATTTGCCAACAAACGTCAACTAACTGACTTTACAGACCATAATAATTTATTTCTTAAAGTAAGTCAAATATCCTTTGTCATAATTTTCTAGATGCCATTATTTTTTAGATAAAGTGAATCTAAATATTTGTAGTAATAAAATGAAAAATTTAAAAAAATTTTATGATAAAGTCTTTTAACCTTTTCAGGTTAGAAATTTTTTCTTTTTTTAAAAAAAAAAAAACTTTTTATTTCATATTGGGGTATAACTGATTTCCTGGAGAAAGGCATGGCAACCCACTCCAGTATTCTTGCCTGGAGTTTCCCCAAGGACAGAGAAGCCTGGTGGGCTGTAGTCCATGGGGTTGCAAAGAGCTGGACATGACTGGGTGACTAAGCATAGCACACGTAGCCTATTAACAATGCTGTGATAGTTTCAGGTAAACAGCAAAGGTACTCAGCCATACATGTAGTGTAACCATTCTCCCCCAGACTCCCCTCCCAGCCAGGCTGCCACATGACATTGAGCAGAGTTCCATGTGCTAAACAATCCGTTCTTTGGTTATTCAAGTTAAATTTTCTAATGAAGTCAATTACTATGGCATGGCCAGTGGAGAGAGAAAAATGGTTAGGAGTCTGACATTTGAATCCTGATTGCTATTCCTACATTTAGCTTCTGCCACTTACTCCTTATATGATTTTGGTCACATTACCTCTTTCCTCTCATGTGGAGGCCTGGAATGATTGAACTTTCCATTCCTGAGAGTGTTAGTTGTTCAGTCATGTCTGGCTCTTTTTGACCCCATGGACTGTAGCCCGCCAGGCTTCTCTGTTCATGGGATTTCCCAGGCAAGAATACTGGAATGGGTTGCCATTTCCTTCTCCATTTCCTTTCCTACTAGGTAGCTTGTAGCAGAAAAGACAGACTGGATCAGTACTCTTAAACTTTACCATGATTGAGAATTACCTAGATGCTAAAGTATGTCTGGCCCCAATCCCAAGGTTTCTGATTCAGTAGGTCTAGGATGAGACCCAATAATTTGCATTTCTAATAAGTTTCCAAAAGAATGCTTCTGATGCAAAGCTACCCTTTGAGAACCACTGGGCTAGAATATTCTGCAGTAACAAACAATCCCAAATCTCAGTGGCTAACAACAGAAGTGGTTTCTGGTGTATACTGCAGGAATAATGTAGTCTTCAGGGGCTTCGCTCATCATTGTCACTCAAGGACCCAGGCTCCTGGGGACTCCGTTGTCACCCAAGTTTCCATGGTCATCACAGAGGGAAAAGGAAACATGGTGAATCTTGAACTGGCTCTTAAAATTTCTGATTGGAAGTGATCACTCAACGTCAGCTTTTATTAGAAAGTTTACCAGAATTTCTCTTTCTGTTAATATTCACTGTCTAGGGATAGCTAACTTTTCAAGAAGGGCTTGACACTGAACTTTGAGATGTGTGGGGAGAAGTCAGAAGGGCGGGGAGGGAAGACTGTTCTCATCTTTGTGCTGACTTTGTGAAATAATATACTCTTTTCCTTATTTTTTTCCCCTCTATCACCCGAACTGCCTTTTGTTACTTCGGGCTCTTTCTCTATATACAAATCTTGCTTCTGGGAACCTTTCCAGCTTTAACTTCTGGATCCCATTTCTTCAATCTTGCTTGTCCTGTGGTTGACATAATAGCTCAGAATTATTGATCAGGGCTTTATTTTAAGTGTTTTACACGTAGCCTTCGCTTTAATCACTAAATCTCTTATCATCTGCATTTTATAAATAAGGAAACTGAGATCCAGAGGCCCCTCAACTTTAATCTGATAGTTGTCTTCTGTTTTCTTGAACTTGAGGCTTTGGAACTTCTCTTACTTAGAGTCCCCCCTTAATCTGGTTTGTGGACTTCATGTGCTACAGGCATGAGTTCACATAAGGCATGTCTCTATCGAACTTGATTTCTGGAAAGGAGGCACAGGCTCAGATGATGAAAATGTCTGCCCCCAGGCTTCCCTGGTGGCTCAGACAGTAAAGAATCTGCTTACAATGCAGGAGACCTGGGTTCTATCCCTGGGTAAGGAAAATCCCTTGGAGAAGGAAATGACTACCAACTCTAGTATTCTTGTCTGGAGGACCCCACAGACAGAAGAGCCTGATAGGCTATGATCCATGGGGTTGCAAAGAGTCGGACATGACTGAGTGACTAAACAGCACCCAACAACAAACCTGGTATCAACTCTCTACCCCATTATAGGAGGACACTTGATAACTCTAGACCTAATTCTTATTTGTAAAATGAGAACAATAGTAATGACCTCAAAGAAACCCATTTTTAAGTAAAGCATCATTTTTCTGTACTGCAAAGGCCTGCCAGAAAATCAAACAAGAGGTGGCTGGACCGGTAAGAGCTTATGCAACTGTAATTAATTAATGAGGTATGTGGGTCTGTTCGTTACAATTTTTTCAGTGTATTTGTGCTGCCAAAAGATGAGTTTAGTCTCCAGAGACCGGGATTAAGTAGCATGAAGAATTTGAAGTAATCTTTCTTTTCTAGCATGACTATTGTTTTTCATCTCTGTTCAAATAGCCAAGTTGATTTATTTCATAGTTCTAGGTTTGCTTGCACATTATTTGATTATATGTTTTTCAGTTTACAATTATATGCAATGGAATGAGTGTGCTTTAGTATTCTGTTAGGCATTACTATGGATACAAGAGAATTTAAAAGGCATAATCTCTGATGCACATGCTAATTGGGAAAAGTTAATACTCCAGAAACATCTCTAGAAAGATTCCAAATTATGTATTGGGTGGGACTTCCCAGGTGGCCCAGGGGAAAAGAATCCACCTAACAATGTAGGAGACCCAAGAGATGCAGGTTCAATCCCTGGGTTGGGAAGATCCCCTGTAGTAGGAAATGGCAACCCACTCAAGTATTCTTGCCTGGAAAATTCCATGGACAGAGGAGGCTGGCCAGCTACCGTGCATGAGGTCACAAAGAGTCAGACATGACTGAGCACGCAAACAAGCAAGCAATGTATTGGGTAGGAGCTTACAGGAAAATCCAAATGAACGATTTGGCCAACCCAGTATTATACAGTATCAGATAGTGAAGTGTACACCTATAGTATATGGCTGGGGCTTTCCTTACTTAGATTTTGAGAGAAATTTATCACAGGAAGGCTCTACAGGGGACACTACATTATCTGGTAGATGGTATCTTGGAGTATATTTTTACAAGATACAGAAGGGGTGGAATTCTGTTATGTCACCCCTCAGACACATGCCAGGTGGGTCTTATCAGAAAACTGGATTAAGATAGGGAGGAGTTCCTAATTATCTGTTCCAGCAACTAAGCCTTCCAATGTTAAACAAAATTAAAAAAAAATACATCTCTTTTTCTAATTTATTCTCCCCAATGCTGTCAGAGTAATCTGTTAAAAATGCAAATCTGATCATATCAACTTCTGGTCTATGCTTTGGTTCTTGAAAGCTTCTTTCTTTCTTCTCTTCCTCTGTTCATTAAAAAAATCTACTGTGTATCTATGTGATATTAAGCACTTTGTTGAGTATCCAGGAAATAATGTAACAGGAGGGAGAGGCAGGGCAAAACTTTTGAAAAGCTGGCATAGCCCAAGGACACAACATAAACCGATTAGAATCAGATGGGACCATGATGGCAGATAAGATTAGAACTTGATCTTCAATCAGCAAGTGAAGTGACACACCCAGAGGTGCCATGACAGTTTCAAGGCACTGTCAAAAGACCAAGGAGTGGGTGGCAGCCCAAATCCTGGAAATCTCCACCCTTTCCCCAAAATAGTTGGAATAATAGTCCCACTCATTCAGTTCAGTTGCTCAGTCCTGTCCGACTATGACCCCATCAATCACAGCATGCCAGGCCTCCCTGTCCATCACCAACTCCCGGAGTTTACTCAAACTCACGTCCATCGAGTCGGTGATGCCATTCAGCCATCTCATCCTCTGTCGTCCCCTTCTCCTCCTGCCCCCAATCCCTCCCAGCATCAGGGTCTTTTCCAATGAGTCAACTCTTCGCATGAGGTGGCCAGAGTATTGGAGTTTCAGCTTTACCATCAGTCCTTCCAATGACTGATCTGCTTTAGAATGGACTGGTTGGACCTCCTTGCAGTCCAAGTGACTCTCAAGAGTCTTTTCCAACACCACAGTTCAAAAGCATCAATTCTTCGGCTCTCAGCTTTCTTCACAGTCCAACTCTCACATCCATACATGACCACTGGAAAAACCATAGCCTTGACTAGACTGACCTTGGTTGGCAAAGTAATATCTCTGCTTTTTAATCTGCTATCTAGGTTGGTCATAATTTTCCTTCCAAGGAGTAAGCGTCTTTTAATTTCTTGGCTGCAATCACCATCTGCAGTGATTTTGGAGCCCAATAAAATACAGTCTGACACTGTTTCTACTGTTTCCCCATCTATTTCCCATGAAGTGATGGGACCAGATGCCATGATCTTCGTTTTCTGAATGTTGAGCTTTAAGCCAACTTTTTCACTCTCCTCTTTCACTTGCATCAAGAGGCTTTTGAGTTCCTCTTCACTTTCTGCCATAAGGGTGGTGTCATCTGCATATCTGAGGTTTTTGATATTTCTCCCGGCAATCTTGTTTCCAGTTTGTGCTTCTTCCAGCCCAGCGTTTCTCATGATGTACTCCACAGATAAGTTAAATAAGCAGGGTGACAATATACAGCCTTGACGTACTCCTTTTCCTATTTGGAACCAGTCTCTTGTTCCATGTCCAGTTCTAACTGTTGCTTCCTGACCTGCATACAGGTTTCTCAAGAGGCAGGTGAGGTGGTCTGGTATTCCCATCTCTTTCAGAATTTTCCACAGTTTATTGTGATCCACACAGTTAAAGGCATTGGCGTAGTCAATAAAGCAGAAATAGATGTTTTTCTGGAACTCTCTTGCATTTTCCATGATCCAGCTCATTAGCATATGAAATTGCCCAGACTATAAAAACTAAACATACCACATTTCCACACCACTAACCCCAGAGCCACAGCCTCTGCGATGGCCCACACTCTGTGTGTTGAGTGTGCTTCTCTCTCAATCTGAATAAGTCGACTTCCTATCTACCATCCCCAAGAAAAAGAAATGCAAAAAGGCAAAATGGCTGTCTGAAGAAGCCTTACAAATAGCTGAGAAAAGAAGAGAAGTGAAAGGCAAAGGAAAAAAGACTAGATATACCCATTTGAATGCAGAGTTCCAAAGAATAGCAAGGAGAAATAAGAAAGCCTTCCTCAGTGATGAATGCAAAGAAATAGAGGAAAATAATAGAATGGGAAAGACTAGAGATCTGTTTAAGAAAATTAAAGATATCAAGGGAAATTTTCATGCAAAGATGGGCACGATAAAGGACAATTTCTGTATGGTATGGACCTAATGGAAACAGAAGATATTAAGAAGAGGTGGCAAGAATACACAGAACTACACAAAAAAGATCTTAATTAATGACCCAGATAACCATGATGGTGTTATCATGCACCTAGAGCCAGACATCCTGGAATGTGAAGTCAAGTGGGCCTTAGGAAGGATCACTACAAACAAAGCTAGTGGAGGTGATGGAATTCCAGCTAAGCTATTTAAAATCCTAAAAGATGATGCTGTTAAAGTGCTATACTCAATATGCCAGCAAATTTGGAAAATTCGGCAGTGGCCACGGGACTGGAAAAGGTCAGTTTTCATTCCAATCCCAGAGAAAGACAATGCCAAAGAATGCTCAAACTACTGCACAATTGCACTCATCTCTCACACTAGTAAAGTAATGCTCAAAATTCTCCAAGCCAGGCTTCAATGGTATGTGAACCATGAATTTCCAGATGTTCAAACTGGATTTAGAAAAGGTAGAGGAACCAGAGATCAAATTCCCAACATCCATTGGATTATAGAAAAAGCTAAAGAGTTCCATAAAAACATCTACCTCTGCTTTATTGACTACGCCAAAGCCATTGACTGTGTGGATCACAGCAAACTGTGGAAAATTCTTCAAGAGATGGGAATACCAGACCACCTGGCTTCCCTCCTGAGAAATCTGTATGCAGGTCAAGAAGCAGCAGTTAGAACTGGACATGGAACAACAGACTGGTTCCAAATCAGGAAAGGAGTATATTGTCAAGGCTGTATATTGTCATCCTGCTTATTTAATTTATATACAGAGTATATTATGTGAAATGCCAGGTGGGATGAAGCACAAGCTGGAATCAAGATTGCTGAGAGAAATATCAGTAACCTCAGTTATGCAGATGACACCACCCTTATGGCAGAAATGAAGAACTAAAGAACCTCTTGATGAAAGTGAAAGAGGAGAGTGACAAAGTTGGCTTAAGGCTCAACATTCAGAAAACTAAGATCATGGCATCTGGTCCCATCACTTCATGGAAAATAGATGCAGAAACAATGGAAACAGTAAGAGGCTTTATTTTCCTGGGCTCCAAAATCACTGCAGATGGTGATGGCAGCCATGAAATTAAAAGACACTTGCTCCTTGTAAGGAATTCTATGACCAACCTAGACAGCATATTTAAAAGAAGAGATATTACTTTGCCCACAAAGGTCCATCTGGTCAAAGCTATGGTTTTTCCTGAAGTCATGTATGGATGTGGGAGTTGGACTATAAAGAACTCTGAACACCGAAGAATCGATACTTTCGAATTGTGGTGTTGGAGAAGACTCTTGAGAGTCCCTTGAACTGCAAGGAGATCCAACCATCCCATCCTAAATGAAATCAGTCCTGAATATTCACTGGAAGGACTGAAACTGAAACTCCAGTTCTTTGGCCACCTGATGTGAAAACTGACTCATTAGAAAAGACCCTGATGCTGGGACATTTGAAGGCAGGAGAGAAGGGGATGACAGAGGATGCAATGGTTAGATGGCATCACCATCTCAAAGGACATAAGTTTGAGTAAGCTGTGGGAGCTGGTGATAGTCAGGGAAGCCTGGCATGCTGCAGTCCATGGGGTCACAAAGAGTCAGACAGAACTGAGCGCCTGAACTGAACTGAACCGAACATATCATTTTGTCTCTTACTGAATTCTTTCTGTGACAAGACATCAAGAACCTGAACTTCATTAGGTTCTGAAGCCAAGGGCTCTGGCTGGGTTCAAGTCATAGCCATGTGGTTTCAAGTCCGAAGTAGGATTTTGTCTGCGTTTGAGTCCCAGCACATGGCTTCAAGTCCTAATCTGTGGTCAATGGTTTCAATAACATGTAATAAGAAATAGTGCTTGTTTGCCTTTAGGACTTTCTGTTCTATCTGTGAGGAAGCTGAGCAGACAAAAAGTTACAGTGTGGTATAATATAGAGAATTCACAGAGAAGGGGAGTCCCTCATACAGACTCAGTGTATCAGCAGAGGTTTTGCAGAGATTTTGATGCTTGGGTTAATTTGGAAGTACTAATGGGAGTTGGTGAGACTAAGGATGTGTATATAGAAGGTATAAGATGCTTCCGTAAGAGAGAGCAGCAAATTCTAAGCATCAGAGATAAGAGAGCAAATATGTAATAAACAGTTAACATGGGTTCTAAAACAGGTAGAGACAAGAGCTGAAGCTGCATGATAAAGACCCTACATGTCTTGGAAAAGTTTTTGGAATTTACTCTAAAGGTATTAGGGGCTGCTTAAGGATTTTAAATACAGTATCATTGTGTTACTTTACATTTTTATATATACCCTAGTAAGCTAACAATTATTCTTTCTTCCTCTGGAGAATTTCTGCTTAATCCTTCTGGTGTTTTGTACTATAGGACCTTATCTCCCTGGCTGTGGATTTCTGGCTAAACTTCAGGTAGAGGCACTAATCAGGTTAGCTCCATCAGATATTGTGTCTTTTGAGTTGGATCTGAGGACCACCCAAAAGTAGAGATGGGAATCTTAACTTGGGATCCATGGAATTACATATTCTGTTAAGAGAATTTGGAAGCAGAGAGGTAAATATGGAGCAATTATCAAGAGAAAAGTTGAGGCTGGAGACAAAGTGAAACTCCTCTCCTGAAATTATTGTTCAGTAGCTCAGTTGTGTCCATGTATTTGTGACCCCATGGACTCCTGCACACCAGGCTTTCTTGTCCTTCACTATCTCCAAGAGTTTGCTCAAACTCATGTCCATTGAGTTGGTGATGTTATCCAACCATCTTATCCTGTCTCCCCCTTTTCCTCCTGCCTTCGATCTTTCCCAGCATATTTCTAGTCTTAGCTCCTATCAAAACCTGAATTGTGTGAAATTGATGACCAGTCCAAGTTCGATGCATGAAACAGGGCACTCAAAGCCGGTGCACGGGGGCAACCCTGAGGGATGGGATGGGGAGGGAGGTGGGGGGGTTCATGGTGGGAGGACACATGTACACTCATGGCTGATTCATGTCAATGGGTGACAAAACCACTACAATATTCTAAAGTCATTAGCCTCCAATTAAAAAAAAAAAAAAAAACTTGAACGCTTTCCTAGTTTTGGGTCCTCTAGACAGCATGCATTCTTATCTCAGTTTGGATTCCTAGATGCAGACCTTAAGATATAGAGTCAGGAGACAAGTATTTTAGAAGCATTCCCAGAAAAATAAGAAAGTAGAATAAATGGGATCAGGGAACAAAAGGGGGTGCAGTGTGTAGACAAACCCAGTGGAGGGGGAACTCAGGCTCAACACCTCAGGGCAATCCTACAGGCAGTGGCAGTCGTTCCTCTGGGGTTTTCTCAGTCAAAGCTGCAGGGAGCCCCAGATGTTTCTACCCCTGTATCTGTCAGCCATTTGTTAAGAACTCAGTTGGGGCCTTCCTTGATGGTCCAGTGATTAAGACTCTGAGCTTCTAATCTGGGTTCCATCCCTGGTCAAGGAATTAAGATGCCACATGATATGGCCAAAAAAAAAAAGAGGAAAAAGAAGAACCCTCCCTGAGAAGACCCCAGTGTTGAGAGAATTCTAGTTTTCTGTGCCTATAGCTGAGAGAAGCTTCTAGGTCTGGCTGTTGAGAGCAGAGGCCCACCAGGACCCCCCTGGTGGGTGACAGGTACTGATCCAAGGAGGTATGGGCAGGAGAACTGACGCTAGTGGCTATAATCCTTGAAGTTGATTCCTCTTTTACATTTTTTTCAGTGAGCCTAAGTTCATTTTATGTAACCTTCAACCCAAAAATCTAAAATAGCACCATGGTCATTAGGCTGTATTTTACAGCAAGAATTCTAGCTACAGATAATAGACTAAGAGATGCAAAATTTTGAGATAAACCGGTTACAAACTGTTGAAATAATCCATTAGTCATTTTATTTTGCTTTATCTCATTTCATGTTCTTTATTCATTCAAAAATAGTTATTAAATGTCTGTGTTACCAATTGATGTGGATACAGCAATGATTAAGGTTGATAGATTCAGCAGTTCTTTTGTCTAATAAAGAAAATGAGACAAATTAACAGGAAATTATAATTGGGTGTGATAAGAAATGAGTGCTTTAGGGAAACATTTGAAGGCACTCAGTGGAAGGGAAATTTCCTTGGAGAAAGAGATGTGGAAACTGGACCCAAAGAGGGAAGAGATAATAATGGCCTAGAAAACCGTAATGTCAATGAGTAGAAGTGAATTTGTCTGGAAGTTATTTAAGAGGTAGAAGTAATAAGCCATGAAGTAATATTCATGAGCATGAAAGATTTTCTACTTGGTTGGCTAAAGATAACCATTAACTGGGGCAAAAAAAAATACAAAAAATGTAGATTTGGGAGTCAATACTGAAGTTTGTCTTGGCAACATTAAATGGGAAATATTATGACACATAAAAATGGACTTGTGATCTTTTTTGGAAGTCTAAGGCATAAGAATGGACGTCTTACAGAGAATTTTAAACTTAATGCCATGACCCGACTTTGAAGGAAAGTTTGATTAGAAAGACTGACATAACCAACAAATTTTATGAATTAACTGGACTTAATCCCAACACTTTTAGATTCTCCTTGACTTTCATTTCCCTTGGTTAGATTTATCTTTTAAAAGCCAAAGAGTCAGTTATGACTGTAATTTATTAGGAAAATTTCATGTGTCCTTTTTGCTTGCTGAAAGTTGTGTTTCTCAAGCCTTATTATCTGAATTTGCCTGTCTATATTGAGGGCAAAAGGAGAAGGGCGCAACAGAGGATGAGATGGTTGGATGGCATCACTGACTCAGTGGACATGAGTTTAAGCAGACTTTGGGAGATAATAAAGGACAGGGAAGCCTGGTGTGCTGCAGTTCATGGGGTTGCAAAGAACTGGACACAGCTTAGCTACTAAACAACAATAATTTTGCTTAGCTATGTATCACCTATATCATCTTTAACAATAGTCTCTCCCCTCTCATTTCCATGCTATAATATCCATAAAACCATGTATTTAATGTGATAGTTATATTTTATAAAGCACAATGAAATAAATGCATAACTATCATATACCACTATTATTCATGTATAACATCACATATTTTCACACCAAGAGTGGTTTGTATATTATATTTTGGTAAATACTAGTTTAGATAATTAAACCTGTTAGAAGAGTGGACTCTGGGTCATCTCTAGATATGGTTTATCACACAGTTACTTTTCCAAAAGAAAAGGTAGGTTTTCCCGGTGGCTGAAATGTATGCAATAAGTCAGAGACTATGCCTTTTCCTTTTCTTTTTTTGAGATAGATTCAGAACCCACCTATCAAGGGTTGGTTCGTGCTCCCTATTGGTAGGCTCATGCTCCCTTCAAGCCTGTAGGGAGGATCTTTCCAGGCCTCTTCTTAGCTTCCAATGGTGATCTTGGTGTCCTACGCTTTGCAGAGTTTCTCTGGGGCTCGATTCACTGCTTTATTAAGGAAAAGAGGAAGCTGGAAACTTTTACAAGAGCATTCATCTCCCCCTATACACTATCTGTGAGTCTGAAGGGAAGAGAAGTTCAGTTTAGAGCTTTGTGTTTATTGGACCATATTCCTTAGATTGGCAATTTTATAAGAATCAAAGACCAGATGGTGTTATTAAAGAGAAATGAATGAACTAAAGCAAATAGACTTGAAGATGAAGCATATGAAAGAGTAAATATTCCAAAGTAGGCAAGAATGAGGCCTTTCCTCTGAACAGAAATATCTAAAGCTGCTCACAAATGCCCTGGGTGACTGCAGTAACGAAAGTGACTTCTCCAGAAGGCATTTCTTAGACTTGAATTATGGGGATGAAATGCTTGACACATTTCTGAGGTTAGATAGGGCTTCAGGCAGCCTGTCTGCAGAAGGGAGCAAATACAGGGGCACTTTGTGATGACCTTAGTGCCATTGGCCCAGAGACCATATGGAGCAACAGACCAGCAGCCTGACTGGTCCACCTGGCTTCAGAGCTTGCACAGGTATTACCCATGGCAGCACTGGTGTGTGCTAAGTCACTTCAGTCGTGTTCGACCCTTTGCAACTCTATGGCCTATAGCCCATCAGGCTCCTCTGTCCATGATCCCATGGACATGATTCTCCAGACAAGAACATTGGAGTGGGTTGCCATTTCCTCCTCCAGGGGATCTTCCCGACCCAGGATGGAATCTGAGTCTCTTATTTGGCAGGTGGATTCTTTACCACTAGTGCCACCTGGGAAACCTCACAGCACTGGTACCCAGGCCTTTTTATCCAGCTTACCTAAGTCCTGTTTGGAACAAGATTAGAAAATACATTTAATAAACAAAAGTTTTACTATTGATATTATCCTGTGACTCTATGCAGTCTCAAAGGCAACATCAAACGGTAACTAGGATATGACATGCTCTAGTTGTGAGGTTACTGAGTTTGTTTTGGTTTAGATTAACAGACTCTATTTAGAGGGAAAAAAAATGAGCAGGAAGTACAGAGAATCCCTCTACTCTCCCCATAGCTCTCCCTGTTATTAACATCGTACATTAGTGGGAGCACATTTGTTACAATTGATAAATCAGTAGTAATATATTGGGCTTCCTGGTGCTCAGATGATAAAGAATCTGCCTGAAATGCAAGAGACCGAGATTTGATCTGATCCCTGGGTTGGGAAGATCCCCTGGAGAAAGGAATGGCTACCCACTCCAATATTCTTGTCTGGAGAATTCCATGGACAGTGGAGCCTGGTGGACTGCATAGTTTATATTGGGATTCACTCTTTGTGTTTTATAGTTTGACAGGTTTTGATAATGTTATGTATCCATCATTACCATTATGCAAAATAGTTTTACTACTCTAAAAATCTCCTGTGTTGTACCTATGCACCTTCCGTCTTTCCCCTGGTCTCTATAGTTTTGTTTTTTCTAGAATGTCATATAGTTGGGTTCATATAGTATGTAGCCTTTTCATATGAACTTCTTTTACATAGCAATGTGCATTTCAGTTTCCTCCAAGTCTTTTCGTGACTTAATTGCTCATTTCTTTTTATCACTGAATACTATCTCATTGTCTGGATGTACCACAGGTTACTTATTGATTCATCTACTGAACGGTATCTTGATTGCTTCCAAGTTTAGGCGACTGTAAATAAAGCTTTTTATAAACATCCATGTGCAGGTTTTTGTGTGAACATGTTGTCCTTTTTCTTCAGTTTTACTGAGATTGTAATTGGCATATAGCATGTGTGTAAGTTTTAAGGGTGCTGCATAATAACTTGACATACAAGACTGTGAAATGATTCCTGCAGTAAGTTTGGTTAGTAACCATCAGCTAATATTAATATTCATTTGCTTACTCCAGCATGACAGCTTGAGTATATGTAGTAAGGCAGCATTTAGCTTTGTAAGATGTACCAAACAGTCTTTCAAAGTGGCTGTATCACTTTAAGTTCATTTGTAAACTTCCTCGTTGGTCACCACTGTCATCAGTGGTCATCACTTGACCATCACTTGGTCATCACTTGGTCATCACATCTCTCCTCATCCTTTCATTTGTTTGCTTGGTGACCAGGGCTCTCCATGTGACCTTCACCAAGCTGATCAGTACCCAGCACCCCACCCCAGCTCCTTTCCAAATGCACGTGTGGGTCTCATCTCTTTATATTTCTGATCTCAGCTAGGAAAACAAATAATAGCAATGAGCATTCAGGTAGCACTTACTATTTACAACAAACATTGATATAAAATTTTCCTTTTAATTTTCAAAACAAATCTCTAATAAGGGCTCATTTTCCCCAATTTGAAGATGGGGAATCTAAGATGTAATTTAAATTCATATAACTAGTCAGTGGTAGAAAGGGACTGGACATTGCTCGACCTCTTAAAAATCTCTTCTCTAATAAAGAGTGTGGTTTAAATAAGCATATAAATAAATCAGATAATTCTTTCAGTTGAAATTGGAAGTTTTAATTGCTAACTTGGCTGACATCTTACTCCTCCAGAAAACACAGCCTTTTAAAAAGTTGTATTTCTAATGGCATAACCCAAAGGAACAAGTAATGCTGGTTATTTTACTCACTAAAGGATGCTTTACTGACAAAGTTGGTCAAATATGCAATCGGTCAAACTATCTGCCTTTTAAAAAAGGTTTTACTTCTCTCTTGATATAGCAAAGAAGTAGTAATGATCCTTTCTGAAATTAGAGAAAGTTGTTAAGGAAGAAATGGTCTGTAAGGAGTGAATAGACTTCCCAGCATTTTATAAGTTGTTTGCTGAGCTTTAAAAGGGAAATTTTTAAATGTAGAAGTTACTCTTGCACATAAAAGTGCTATATAGATGTTTAAATAATTTTCTATTTATAATAAAAGCATGTACTAGAAGTAAAAACTGAAATTGAAGTCAATTTTTGAAACAGAAAAAGGTTACGAATCCTCTCATATAACTTGGCATTATGTTTTAATTAAATGTGTTCCATTAACATTCCCTGATCATTCCTCTTGTTTCCTTTGAATATCCCCCAGTCATCCAAGTGGTTTCTGGCCATTGTGTAGACCTCAATATATTACTCCCAAGGGATGCACTGTTTGGAAATTGTGAGCTGCATTCACCTGTCTTTCTAGGATCCCCGCATCCAACCCTATTCCTAAGGTAGCAGTGAAACGAGATATTCAGGATCTGTATTGGCTTCCTAAGCCAGTAAAACAAGGTTCCATATGCTGAGCGGCTTAAAACAACAGAAACTTATTGTCTCAGTTCCAGTGGCTAGAAGTCTGAAATCAAGGTGTTGGTAGGTTCATGCTTCATTCAAACCCAAAGGGTAGAATGCTTCCTTGCCTCTTCCTAGCTTCTGGTGGATTCCTGGTGATCTTTGGTGTTCCTTAGCTTGGAGCTGCACAGCTCTAATGTCTGCCTTTGTGCTCACATGATATTCTCCTTGTGGTGTCTCTCTGTCCTCACACAGTCATTTTTATATAAATACATCAGTCATATTGGATTGGGGGCCAGGCTACTCCTGTATGACCTCATGTTAACCAATTGTATCTATATCAACCTATTTCCAAATAAGGTCACATTCTGACATTCTGGATGTTAGGACTTCAACATATCTTTTGTGGGGGAGGGGGGGAGTGTGAGAGATAATTTACTCTACAACAGCACACTCTTCTTTATTTCTGGGAACAGCAACTTTCTTCTGGGGAAAAAAACAAAAAACACTCTTAACCCATTTCAATTATCTAGTTCTAGTGAACGCATTCTGCTAGTTGACACAGAGGTTAGAATATAACTAAATCTACACCTTTCAAAGTCCTTTCTTAGGAAAAGAAAAAACTAGATTCAGCTTCTCTTGGTCATAATAGGCATCTGAAACATGGAACATGTTTCCAGACTCACAGAAGATATCAGTCTTGGAGAATTAAATGAACAAGCAGAGAATTGCAGAGATAAGAGAGCTCCTTTGGCTGCAAAGACATAAACTCTATTTTTGCGGTAGTTAGTTGGAGAAATTGGTTTTCTTTTATTTGCAAAACAAAATCAACATAACAATAAAAACCATAAAATCACCAAGGGACATCTACCTACTGGAGTTGGGTAGAAGTTGCCACCATGCCACTCTGAAGATCATCTTCACAATGCAGACTCAAGAAATTGTTCAAGGTAAAGTAGATCTCACATGGAATAAATCAAGCTGGTTTTCTGCGTTTATCCATAATTCAAAAATTTTGGACTCATAATGCTAGTGAGTCCAAAATTTAGGGATTTTAAGGGCTATGGTTTTTCCAGTAGTCATGTATGGATGTGAGAGTTGGACTATGAAGAGAGCTGAGCACTGAAGAATTGATGCTTTTGAACTGTGATGTTGGAGAAGACTCTTGAGAGTTCCTTAGACTGCAAGGAGATCCAACCAGTCAATTCTAAAGGAGATCAGTCCTGGGTGTTCTTTGGAAGGAATGATGCTAAAGCTGAAACTCCAGTACTTTGGCCACCTCATGCAAAGCGTTGACTCATTGGAAAAGACCCTGATGCTGGGAGGGATTGGGGGCAGGAGGAGAAGGGGATGACGAAGGATGAGATGGCTAGATGGCATCACCGACTCGGACATGAGTTTGAGTCACCTCTGGGAGTTGGTGATGGACAGGGAGTCCTGGCGTCCTGCAATTCATGGGGTTGCAAAGAGTTGGACACAACTGAGCAACTGAACTGAACTGAACTGAACTGAATTTTGATTCAGACACTGGGTCGCTGCATATATCAAGTCATTTACTTATTTGCCCTTGGCCTCCTATCTGTGTTGATACAATAGGAATGAATAGTAATTGCTGAATCTAGAGGTATGATTCAATTTGTGTTAAATATGTTTCAGAGTTAATGAAATTCTTTTTTTTTCTATAGTATTTTATACATATAACTTAAAATAGTATAGAAATTTTTAAAGAAGACATACCATTTAGATTTCTGTTTATATTTTAAAAGAATGTCAATTCAAAATTGTATGACTATGAGGACTGAAGAAAGTTATTAGAATGAAAAAAGTTTAATAATGAACTCATAAAATTTATTGTAGCTTGACATAGATTTTCTGTTTCTTTTAAAACATGTTTTGAGGCTATGTTATAAGAAGCATACATATTTAGAATTGTATCTTTCTGTTGCACAAGCACTTTTATCATTATAACTGGCTTTCTTTAATAATTCAATGTAATCTTTAGCATAACCAGCAAAAGAAGAATCTAGTATAAATTAGTACCCTTAGCACTTCTTGAAAAATCTAATGATCTTACATCATTTAACTTAGTTTTTTGGAAGAATAAGGTACTAAGATGGCCATGTAAGCCCCTTTTATGATCCAGAAAAGCAATCTCAGTAGCATGAGATAAATCTTATTTCTATCAAAGAGAAGCATGATTGTTGAAATAAAAAGGAAAAGAAACTGTTTCCTATTACCTTGTTATTTATACAGTAGAGCATATTAATATACATTATATTGGATTGGCTATAAAATCCTTTAGAGTTTTTTTCTGTAAGTGCTGATAGAAAGATTGGATGAATTTTTTGGCCAACCCAATGCATATACATAATACATAAACATATAGACTTAATACATATACATATGTAATACACAATATTGTAAATAATAGGATAATAGGGAACAATGGCAAGCCACTCCAGTACTCTTACCTGGAAAATCCCATGGATGGAGAAGCCTGGTAGGCTGCAGTCCATGGGGTCACTACAAATCGGACGTGGCTGAGCGACTTCACTTTCACTTTTCACTTTCATGAAATGGAGAAGGAAATGGAAACCCACTCCAGTGTTCTTGCCTGGAGAATCCCAGGGATGGCAGAGCCTGGTGGGCTGCCGTCTCTGGGGTCGCACAGAGTCGGACACGACTGAAGCGACTTAGCAGCAGCAGCAGGGAACAAAATGTGGCATATTAGAAGTTACTTGATTAATCGAAAAAGAAGAGAGACAGGGAGAGAAAAGTTAATATAGATTAGGCAGGACATTAAAAAATAGTAATATTACAAATCTCAAATAGTTTCAGCAATAATATTGAAAAGAAATGAACTGAGTACTCCAAGTAGTAGACTACAAATGATAGTTATATGGCACTTATAAGATAGACAACTTAAACATGAGGATACAGAATGATAGAAAATAAAATGGAAGAAGAAATAGGCAATTGCTAATCAAAAGAACATGGAACAGCAGCCTGGTTCCAAATAGGAAAAGGAGTATGTCAAGGCTGCATATTGTCACCCTGCTTATTTAACTTATGTACAGAGTACATCTTGAAAAATGCTGGGCTGGAGGAAGCACAAGCTGGAATCGAGATTGCCGGGAGAAATATCAATAACCTCAGATATGCAGATGACACCACCCTTATGGCAGAAAGTGAAGAGGAACTAAAAAACCTCTTGATGAAAGTGAAAGAGGAGAGTGAAAAAGTTGGCTTAAAGCTCAACATTCAGAAAACGAAGATCATGGCATCTGGTCCCATCACTTCATGGGAAATAGATGGGGAAACAGTGGAAACAGTGTCAGGTTTTATTATTTTGGGCTCCAAAATCACTGCAGATGGTGACTGCAGCCATGAAATTAAAAGATGCTTACTCCTTGGAAGGAAAGTTATGACCAACCTAGATAGCAGATTAAAAAGCAGAGACATTACTTTGCCAACAAAGGTCCATCTAGTCAAGGCTATGGTTTTTCCAATGGTCATGTATGGATGTGAGAGTTGGAGTGTGAAGAAAGCTGAGTGCCGAAGAATTGATGCTTTTGAACTGTGGTGTTGGAAAAGACTCTTGAGAATCCCTTGGACTGCAAGGAGATCCAACTAGTCCATCCTAAAGGAGATCAGTCCTGGGTGTTCATTGGAAGGACTGATGCTGAAGCTGAATCGCCAATATTTTGGCCACCTGATGCAAAGAGCTGACTCATTGGAAAAGACCCTGATCCTGGGAGGGATTGGGGGCAGGAGGAGACTCAATGAATATGAGTTTGAGTAAACTCTGGGAGTTGGTGATGGACGGGGTGGCCTGGCTTGCTGCGATTCATGGATCGCAAAGAGTCAGACACGACTGAGTGATTGAACTGAACTGAACTGAACTGAATCAAAAGAAAGCTACTAATGCAGTCAATTATACTTAAGATATGAAGCATTATTATAAAAAGGCTTAGTTTCCATCAGAGAAGCATAATGCTTTTTTTAAAATTAATTTTTATTAGAGTTGCTTTACAATGTTGTGTTAATTTCTACTGTATAGACAAGTGAATCAGCTATATGAATCAATAAATCCCCTCTTTTTTTGGATTTCCTTCCCATTTAGGTTACCACAGAGTATTGAATGAGTTCCCTGTGCTATACAGATCAGTTCAGTTCAGTCACTCAGTCATGTCTGACTCTTTGCGACCCCATAAACCACAGCATGCCAGGCCTCCCTGTCCATCACCAACTCCCGGAGTTTACCCAAACTCATGTCCATTGAGTCGGTGATGCCATCCAACCATCTCATTCTCTGTCATCCCCTTCTCCTCCTGCCTTCAATCTTTCCCAATATTAGGGTCTTTTCAGATGAGTCAGCTCTTTACATCAGGTGGCCAAAGTATTGGAGTTTCAGCTTCAACATCAGTCCTTCCAATGAATATTCAGGACTGATCTCATTTAGGATGGACTGGTTGGATCTCCTAGCAGTCCAAGGGACTCTCAAGAGTCTTCTCCTACACCACAGTTCAAAAGCATCAATTCTTTGGCACTCAGCTTTCTTCACAGTCCAATTCTCACATCCATACATGACCACTGGAAAAATCATAGCCTTGACTAGATGGACCTTTGTTGGCAAAGTTAATGTCTCTGCTTTTAATATGCTGTCTAGGTTGGTCATAACTTTCCTTCCAAGGAGTAAGCGTCTTTTAATTTCATGGCTGCAGTCACCATCTGCAGTGATTTTGGAGCCCAAAAAATAAAGTCTGACACTGTTTTTCACTGCTCTACAGTAGGTTCTCATGAATGATCTATTTTATGCGTAGTAGAGTATGTGTGTCAATCCCAATCCCAATTCATCCCATCCCTCCTTCCCCTCCTGAGAAGCATAAAACTTTAAAGAGAATATGAGAAACTGAACTAAAATGAGGACTGGGTGAAGTGAAAAGTAGATATTAGACAATATATAAAAAAGTAGATAATCTATGTTAGGTAATAAAAATAATAATGGTAGAATTAAAGTTCATACTGGGTTAAAGTAAAGAATTTACTATAGTTTACTAAAGAATTAAAGAGCAAAACTGTGCAGAAAAAGAAATGAGTGAGATGGAGGACAGATTTTAAGTGTTCTCATAACTAAAAGGAAAGAGAAATGATATAATAAATAATGAGGGAGGGTAATGAATACAGGAGGCTTAATAACTATGTAACTTTTGAGTAACTTTCATTTCTGAAGTATAAATAAAAATGAAACAGAAGCAAAACAGATATTAAGAAAAATACTTTTGATCTGTGTTCCAAGTAAAATTACTGTAAAGGATCTAGTTCTAGAAGAAAACTGGCAACATTTTTTAAACTAAAGTTGGAACAATGTGTTCTAATTAGACTTAAGGTGAAACTTAAAAGCTCCCAGTGGGTTAGGCTATGTGCCTTCCCATTTATGTCTTTCTTTGAACATTTCTTTGCATAGTTAAGGCACTTCCAGGGATTTGTCAAGATAAGGAGATACTGTCATCCTTTCTATAAATAGAATCAGATGGCTGTTGGACAAAAGCAGGTAGAGAAGAGTCCAATGAATGTGTTATGTGACTAACTGTTCTCTTTAGAACACTGGAGCATGTTTCCCAGTCTCTTGTGGAGGCCACTGCTAGAAATTGTCCAGTCCACCAGGAGTTCTGTGTATGCCCAGCAGAGTTGTAAGAGCCCCATCATGGGATTCTGGAACACTTCACGCATGTCCCTCTTCACTACAGTATATGTTGTTTGTAGGAATCAGGACATGGATTTCTGGGATCAAAACACAGTTGAATTCCATCTCTACTGTTATAGTTTCATGGGATTCCAAATTCATGGCATCACATTTCTGTAGATTTCCAGCACTTTAAAGTGACTGAGTTTTAGCTTAAAAGGCACTGAGGTAAAAAGATACATTGTAGTTGTTAATTTTCTCCAGGACCTGGGCAATGACAACTGGGTGGCTTGAGTGCTATGAACAGAATTCCAGCTGTAAGTGACATCCCTGTGGTACAAATGAGTCATGGAGTTGAGAATTTCTAACTGAGCTAATCCAGTGGTAAACACTAGGGATAATCCATAGACATACAGAAGCACACTGAAAAATTTTGGATACACTTGGGGGGACAAGAATCCTGTGAAAGATTGTAACAATTGTGATCAAATATTTTGAGCATGGTGCCATTGAAATGGTGTTAATAGGACCACAGCTATAAGCATAAGGTGATAAAATCTCTTCTCAGATTACAGAAAGTTACAAGAAAAACAACAACAACAGAACAAACTTCTAGAAGCATCTAAGAAAGTGTATCAGTTAGGATCCAGTTGCAAGAAACGGAAACATCCTGGCTATGTTAAGTAAAAGAGAATGTAGTAGAAGAATTATTGTTAGAAGGTCTTTAGGGAGTCTCTTGGTTGGCCTTTTAAGTTAAAAACTCCCTGAACGACATCACTGAACTGGCCAGAAATGGAGCTAATACCCACATCTTAATTAGGAAGGGGAAGAATCAGTTGGTCACCATTTGAAATCTTCTAGACTTAAAGAAGGGCTTCCCAGTGGCTCACTGGTAACGGATTCTCCTGCCATGCCGAAGACGTAGGAGACGCCACAGATTTGATTCCTGGAAGACCCCCGGAAGAGGGCATGGTAACCCACTCCAGTATTTTTACCTTGGAGAATCCCACGGGCAGATGAGCCTGGCAGGCTATATAGTTCATCAGGTTGCATGGAGTCAGACACAACTGAAGCAATTGAGCATGCGTGCACACAGACTTCAAGAAAAACAATTATCGTATGATCTCACTTATATCTGAAATCTAATAAAACAAAACAAAACAATAATAACAACAAAAAAAATGAAAACATGCTCATAGATACAGATAACAAATGGGTGGTTGCTAGAAGGGAGGTGGATGGAGGAATAAATAGGTGAAGGAGACTGAGAAGTATAAATAAATTATAGAAATAAGTCACAGTGATGTAACATATAGCATAAGGAATATGGACAGAAATATTGCAATAACTAACTTTGTATGGAGACAAATGGTTACTAGACTTACCACATCATTTAAAAATGTATATAAATGTCAGATCCCTATGTAGTAAACCTGAAACTAACATACAATTACATTTCAATTAAAAAATAGCATACTGCTGTAATTTCAATGAAGGACTCAGAAAGCTGCCACACGGCTGTTAAACACTCATGTAGCTGGTGACTGGATCGCTGAATGTTGCTACAAGGAAACCCAGTGCATCTATTGTTGTTAGCTGTGTTTGGCCATAGAAATAGCCAAAATAAGAAAATGGCCTTCTCCTTACTTCCTCTGTCTAGATACCATGTGCCTGCATCTAAGTGGTAAAATGTAGCTCAAATCCAGATTCCTAGCTGCAGAGAAATTAGGAAAATGCAAATTGTGATTTGTGTCTTTTGCAGTACAGGAAGAGGCACTGAAAGAGGGCTGTGATAGGTTTTGAGTATCATCTGCCACAGCAGGGTAATAGCAGTCAAAATCAGATTCTTTTGCAAAACAAAATGTTGGTCAACAAAAGAGATTCCCTAATAGGACTTCAAAAGGACAAGGTGGTAACTCCCCAATTATATTTAATACCATTGTCTTTCTTTTGTACAACACATTCTTTTAAATATGCAAGGACTTGCACAATGTCACACTGTTCTTAAAAAATACCTAAAGGTTAAATTTGGTCAAATGTATGATAAGTCAAAATGAAAATCTTAAGAATGGAGCAGTGTTGGTATAAATGGATTTGTGGATTATTTATGGGTTCAGTTCAGTTCAGTCGCTCAGTCATGTCTGACTCTTTGTGACCCCATGAATCGCAGCATGCCAGGCCTCCCTGTCCCTCACCAACTCCCGGAGTTCACTAAGACTCATGTCCATCGAGTCAGTGATGCCATCCGGCCATCTCATCCTCTGTCGTCCCCTTCTCCTCCTGCCCCCAATCCCTCCCAGCATCAGAGTCTTTTCCAATGAGTCAACTCTTCGCATGAGGTGGCCAAAGTACTGGAGTTTCACCTTTAGCATCATTCCTTCCAAAGAAATCCCAGGGCTGATCTCCTTCAGAATGGACTGGTTAGATCTCCTTGCAGTCCAAGGGACTCTCAAGAGTCTTCTCCAACACCACAGTTCAAAAGCATCAATTCTTTGGTGCTCAGCCTTCTTCACAGTTCAACTCTCACATCCATACATGACCACAGGAAAAACCATAGCCTTGACTAGACAGACCTTTGTTGGCAAAGTAATGTCTCTGCTTTTGAATATGCTATCTAGGTTGGACATAACTTTCCTTCCAAGGAGTAAGCGTCTTTTAATTTCATGGCTGCAGTCCCCATCTGCAGTGATTTCGGAGCCCCCAAAAATAAAGTCTGACACTGTTTCCACTGTTTTCCCATCTATTTCCCATGAAGTGATGGGACTGGATGCCATGATCTTCGTTTTCTGATCTGTTAACTAATTGAAATCCCAGTCCCAAGGATCCAGTTGGGTCATATGTTGTCAAGTGAATTCTGTAGCTCAGGGTGGAATTTGGACCTGTATGTTTTCTTCAGCTGTTTTGTTTCTGCTTCTGCCCTTTGACAATCATAGGAAAAGTCTTTATTTCTGTTTATCCCACAGTATGGATGCAAGGTGCTTAAAACCTCAAGACTGTCCTTCTGTACTTGCCCTTGTTAACCGTGTCTAAACTATCTATGAAATTGAGCAGTTGGATACAGTGCTTTTGCCTCTATCCGCAAAAGCAGAACTGCACAAAGAGAAATCATTTTTAGTGCCAAGGAAT
The DNA here is from genome assembly GCF_002263795.3 of Bos taurus. Taxonomy (NCBI): domain Eukaryota; kingdom Metazoa; phylum Chordata; class Mammalia; order Artiodactyla; family Bovidae; genus Bos; species Bos taurus. The sequence goes on along the minus strand of NC_037336.1, from coordinate 21,289,487 downwards.
TTCAGTCATCTTTTTTCTGGATCGTTAAAGCTCTTATGGAAAGACCTGAGTCTTTGTGGGCTGTATTTTACATTGTAAAAGATTAATAAACTAGCCACGATAGATATTATCTGTCATCAAGACTCTATGTTATCCCATCTCTTCTATCTGTGAATATTTGCCCCAGAATATGTGCCTGCAATGTCATCAGCATCATGCACAGCAAAAAGGCACAAAAATAAACTAATGTAAAATAATACCTTTAGAAGCATGGTGAGTATGGTGATTTTTTTTCTTCTATTTTTCTGTGCTCATACGTTTTCATTGATGAGACTTATTAAATAAATAATTCTTTAAATTTAAAAAAGACACTATACTCTTTTACTAAAATATTACTAATGTTATTTTTTCTATCACTCTATCTAAAAGACTGAATATTTATTCATATGCCTAAAAAAGATGGTTGTGAATATAGGAAGTGTGTACTTTTCTGTATTTTAAATCTTTGTCAATAAGTATGCATTAACTTTTTAAATTCGAACAATATCTTTAAAGGTCCATTGAACTGTTCTATAAATGAGTATGATGAAAGTGTTGACTCAAAGCAACACGAAAGGACCCTTAATTTCAGAATGGGGTTTTTTCTTGCTGAATTAGAGGGTGAACCTCTGATTTTTAGCTTCACAGTGTTCAAGCCTGGCAGGCTACCGTCCTTGGGGTCGCAAAGAATCAGACAGTACTGAGCATCTAGGCCACAGCAGCAGGGATCACCACTTGGCATTCAACATGAATAACATTTCTGGAAAATAAAGTATGGAAGCGATTTGCGTAAACAGTCTGTTGCTGTTGTTTAGTTGCTCACTAGTGTCCAACTCTTTTGCAACCCCATGGAGTGTAGTCCACCAGGCTCCTGTGTCCGTGGGATTTTCCAGGCAAGAATACTGGAGTAGGTTGCCATTTCCTCCTCCAGGGGATCTTCCCAACCCAGGGATGGAACTCACTCGCAGAGTTTCCTACAACACAGGCAGATTTTTTACCATTGAGCCTCAGTCTGCATTTCTTTTCTATTCTGCCTGAGGTCAAAGGACTTGATTCAGTTTCAACCTTTATATTCAGTCAGTTGTATTTCAACTTGAATCTGAATGACAGAACCAAGGCTCTTGTAGAAACGTAGCGAATTCAGTACTTTGAATGCTCATTTTTGTTGCCAGAATCTTAAAAGTCAATCAGAGATTCTCTACAGATTTATGAAACATAATTGCAGAACACACATAAACATAAGCATACACAGAGACATATGTAAATAATCTTACATATACACATATCATATTTTAAAAGTTAATACTAAGAAACGCAGTGGGACTCGGGTGGAATATATATGTATCTTATAAAAACCAGTAACATCAAGTAGAGTCATAAAAAGCTTTCATAAATGTTTGCATAAAGTTAGGTACAGAGTCTTATACTTTTTTTTTCCCCCAGGAAATATACACAGGAACAGGATTGTGCCTGTTAAACATGTGAAATGGGTGGATTTTCTTCAGCTGTTTCATACTTTCCTGTTGGCTACTCTTTGTTATCGACTCCTAGCTCTTTCCAGGAAGTCTCTTCTGTACCCTTCTTCCTCAAAACTTGCTCTTTACTAACTGTAATGTTAGAAATTATATGGTAACTTAGCTCCTACTAAATTACAGGTGACTTAGAAAGATCAAATTCAAACTGCCCGACACATGTGAAATTTTAAAAGGGGTTTGTAGTGCATAGGAAAAAAGAAAAATATCAACAATAAGGAAATATAGATTCAAGAGTTCTACATTTATAGTTTGATCATTTCATTTGTTATCTTTTTGAATTTAAGTCCCTGAAACTCTTTGAGCTTTGGTTCTTCCTTTCATCAAATGGAGATAATGACACATACTTTTGAAGGTTGATGATGACTGTTAAGAGTCTGTATGATTTTTCACATGGACTATATCAAATAGTAGGTACTTAATAAATATTTCTCCACTCACTGTTGAGTCACCATATCCACAGGACTAGAATCCTAAGGCTAACAGTTCTGATGTTACTTGTAACCTACAGAGAAGAATATTTGGGGCTTTTAATCTGCTGAGAATGACTGACTACAGGCATTGGTGGGTAGAGTAAATAGCCTTTGGGAAGCTCATCTGGGCTTTGTTCTATAACTCAATATTTATGTCCATTGAAGTGATCTAATGACCCTGTCTAGTTAAGCAATCTTTTACATTTCATGCTTATTTATATCCTAAAATCATTTCTCATGGAAGACAAAACTGGGATGTGAGGACAGTGTAATAGCGTTACCAGGATTGTTTATGGATAGCTATCCAGTTTAGTTGTTCCCAGGCTTGGTAATCTCTCGAGTGTATCATTCTGACCAGCGATGATGTTTGGGTGCTGCAGAACACAGCTGATGAACACACTTCGTAAACCTCCCTGTTGCTAAACTGAGCCAAAAAGCTGCACATGAGCCTAAACAGATGTTTCTGTTGTTTAGGCCCATGAAGTTTATAGAGTGCATGTTTATCTTTCGAAAGAGAATGTGGAGAGTTCATTCAGTCTTGAGATCCAATCTTTCCGGAGGTTGGACTGCCTAGAAAAGTTGGAACAGAAACTGGATGAGCGCATGAAGTCATGTGGGGGCGGTCAGAAAACAGAGCCCTTTACTAGTTGGTAGGAAGGAGAGAGGACACTTGGAAACTGATTTGCCTACAAATGGGTGATGTTTTACAAGACAGAACCTAGACAATAGTTTGCGTTTAAATACATGTAACACATCTTCATGATAATGGATTCGTTAAAAAATGTGCTCTCTTGCCATTTAGTACATATGAAATAAACACAAAGTGTCACAACTTCCTGCACATATTTCATATGATTAAAGTTATCTATGCAAAGAGGAAAAAGCATCAAAAACTGAAAATTTTGCATATCATATATGTGAGTCATCCCTGATTTAAAGTGTTGGCCACAGAAGAAGATTATAGTTGTTCAATTCAGCATTTGTCTTCTAACGGTTTAGCAAAGGAGACAGAGGTGAAAATAGTCAGTTGTAATGCAGTGCTATAAAATATATATAGTTCTACCTTGAAACATTTATCTTTTTGTTGCCAAATATCAGATCACTTTCCTATTTTAGAGGGATGCACATGTAAATAGAGGGGGAACCTGTTCCTCATTATAAAGATTGAGGAGAGTAAACAGTATGTCTCTGAATATTCTCAGTGAAGACTGTGGGTATGTCACTCAAGAATGATTACAAGCCAAGGCTAGTGTCATAGGTGTGTGACCTGTGCATAGAAAGGTCAGGCAATTGGCTTAATGCTCTTCTCTCACTGTCTTAAAATTCTTAATAATTTTTGGATGAAGGACCTCACATTTTCATTCTGTGCTGTGTTCCACAAATTGTACAGCTTGTCCCTGCCAGGAACACCTTTCACCCAATTTAAGAGAGTGAACAGAGTCATGTAGGAAGCTGGGAAGAGCTTATGGTGCCTGGAAATGAGCTGTAGATTCAGGATGCAACAGGAAATGTCTAGAAGTGGTAGAGTTCAGAAGTACTAGAAGTGTTCCTGGTGGGCTGGTGGGCTGTTGGGGCTGGTGGTAATAGCAGGTGTCAAAAGACAGCTTTCTCATGAAATCATTCTGGAGAAGGGTTTTAACTCTACCTTGACTAATTAGCAACACCACATATACCACACATTTTTATTCTTCCTATTGAGTATCTGGGCTTTTGTAAGTAGTCTCCTAAAGCTGCTATAGCAAATACCCACGAACTGGGTGGCTTAAACAATAGAAAGTAATTATCTCCAAGTTCCAGAGGCCAGACATCTGAAATCACGGTGTTACAAGGTTGGTTCCTTCTGAAGTTTCTGAAGGAACCAGCCTCTCTGCTTGGTTCCCAGTGGTTGTTGGGAGGCCCTGGACTTCCTTTGGCATGTTCCTTGGGAGACATATCACTTAAGTCTCTCCCTTTGCCATCACATGCACACGGCCTTCTCCCCCGGTTTTATGTCTATGTCCAAATTTCCTTTTTATTATAGGAATACCAGTCATGTAGAATTTAAGGTTCCCCTAACTGTATGTGTGTGTGTGTGTGTGTGTGTGTGTGTGTGTGTGTGTGCAGACACGCGTATATGCATGCCTTATCATGCTCAGTCATGTCCGACTCTTTTCAACCCCATGGACTGTAGCCCACCAGGCTCTTCTGTCCATGGTATTATCCAGGCAAGAATACTGGAATGGGTAGCCATTCCCTTCTCCAGGGGATCTTCCTGACCCATGGATGAACCCAGTCTCCTGCAATGCATGTGTATTCTTTACCATCTGAGCCACCAGGGAAGCCCAACTAAGTATGATTTCATCCTAACTTGTTTATATCTGCAAGGACCTTATTTCCAAATGAGGTCATATTTACAGTCTTTGGGTAAGACATAAATTTTTGAAAGACACTACTCAACCCAGTACAGCTGTTACTACCCTTTTTAATCAATTTCTTTTTAGACCTAAATTATCTAGAATCATATTATTTTACTTTCAACCATGAACTTTGACAAGTATGGGATTCTCTGTAGACTTAGGTTGGTTAGGAAAAAGGTATTCTCAGAAAAATTTACACATGAGTTGCATCTTGAATAACACCTATGAGTGAACCAGAAAAAACAGAGTAAGGAGATGGCATTCCATGCTGACATACAAAGGCACAGAAGCCGAAAATAGCAATAAATTCTCTAGATCTTCAATTCATTGATATGTGTGGAGGACTGGAGGAGCTGGTAACCAAGATGGGGGATTTGAAAAACAAGGCACTAAAGAGATTGAAAGGAATCAAATTAGAACAGGGCCTTCAGCTCAGATTTTATCCACAGGCAATGAAAACAGTGTGATGCTTTTTGTTGAGAGTGACGTGAAAGGAGTATGTCAAGGCTGTATATTGTCACCCTGCTTATTTAACTTAAATGCAGAGTACATCATGTGAAATGCTGGGGTGGATGAAGCACAAGCTGGAATCAAGATTTCTGGGAGAAATATCAATAACCTTAGATATGCAGATGACACCACCCTTATGGCAGAAAGTGAAAAAGAACTAAAGAGCCTCTTGATGAAAGTGAAAGAGGAGAGTGAAAAAGTTGGCTTAAAGCTCAACATTCATAAAACTAAGATCATGGCATCTGGTCCCATCACTTCATGGCAAATAGATGGGGAAACAATGGAAACGGTGAGAGACTTTATTTTGGGGGGCTCCAAAATCACTGCAGATGGTAACTGCAGCCATGAAATTAAAAGACGCTTGCTCCTTAGAAGAAAAGCTATGATCAACCTAGACAGCATATTAAAAAGCAGAGACATTACTTTGCCAACAAAAGTCCGTGTAGTCAAAGCTATGGTTTTTCCAGTAGTCATGTATGTATGTGAGAGTTGGACTATAAAGAAAGTTGAGCGCTGAATAATTTATGCTTTTGAACTGTGATGTTGGAGAAGACTCTTGAGACCCCCTGGGACTGCAAGGAGATCCAACCAGTCCATCCTAAAGGAAATCAGTCCTGAATATTCATTGGAAGGACTGATGCTGAAGCTGAAACTCCAATCCTTTGACCACCTGATGCGAAGAACTGACTCATTTGAAAAGATGCTGTTGCTAGGAAAAATTGAAGGCAGGAGGAGAAGGGGCCGACAGAGGATGAGATGGTTGGATGTCATCACCGACTCAATAGACATGAGTTTGAGTAAGCTCCAGGACTTGGTGATGGACAGGGAAGCCTGGCATGCTGCAGTCCATGGGTGCGCAAAGAGTCGGACATGACTGAGCAACTGAACTGAAATGAATATGTTTATGCTTTGACAAATTCCTTCAATAGCAGGAATAGACTACTATGGAAGGAGATGGGGAAAGGGGAAGTGAATCAAAATAGTGATGTATCCCTGAAGACAGTAGGAACCAAAGTCAGGATTGTGGCAGGAGCAGCGTGAAGATCCATTGTATCTAGAATCCACGGGACTCATGAATACCTAGATTCAGAAGTGAGAGAAGGAGAAAACAGGGATGACTTTAAGGATGGATGATGGAGGAGCCTGGTAGGCTGCAATCCATGGGGTCATGAAGAGTCAGACACCATTGAGTGACTTCACTTTCACTTTTCACTTTCATGCATTGGAGAAGGAAATGGCAACCTACTCCAGTGTTCTTGCCCGAAGAATCCCAGGGATGGGGGAGCCTGGCAGGCTGCCGTCTATGGGGTTGCACAGAGTCAGACATGACTGAAGCGACTTAGCAGCAGCAGTATGCTGTCCCTATTTATGAGTCGTTAACCCATTTTCCATGACCTAACTATTAAATTAACCATTTCTCAGTCATTTCAGAAATGAATATTTTCTTAAACTTGACCCTACTGACATTTTAGGTGAAACATTCTTTGCTGTGTAGTGGGAGAGAGGGTCCTGTAAATTTTAGGGTGTTTAGCAGCATCTCTGGATCTAGCCATCAAATGCCCAGTATTCCTCTACCACAGTTGTCTTGAGATATTATTGCCAAATAGCCCTAGGGGGTGTAGAACCACCACTAGTTGGGAACTACTGGGTTCATAGGAGGTAGAGTAGCTTTAGGGTAGAGAGAGATGTGTCCACTTTCATCCCTTTTAAGTTTCTCATTCTTCTGGGCTATCTGATCGAAGATGTGAACTATGCAGCTGGAGGTAGGTAAGTACCTGGTGCAGAGCTGAAAGATCTGAGCTATTTTACAAGCTTGAGAATATTATTTCCATATGATTAATTGAGACTTGGGGAAAAGGCAGGATCAAGTGTAAGAAAAATGGAAGACCAAGATCAAACACCTCGGATCTGCAGTTTTGGAGCTGAAGTAAATTGAAAACGCTGTGGTGGTCAAAGTGACCAAGAAGGACAGCTTGAGAGTCTTCTCTCTTCTTCCTCTGTGCCTCTCAACAAGTGCACCCTTGCACAACTCTCTCATGATAATTACTAAACCACCAAGGAAACGACAACAGCAAAGAAGTGGTTTAGGGACCCAAAGCCAGGGTTTAAGCCACTCGTAGAGTTTGGTAAATGGCTGTGGAGAAGGGTAATACCTAAGTTCTCAACTTAGACCCTTAAAAGCATTTTTTTTTATATCTTCACTCTGGGAAAAGTACTAGAAGAAAAGTCATGAGTCTAAATTTTTGGTAGTATATTCTCATTTCTGGACAGCTCTGGTTAATGCCGCCCAAAGCTAAAACTTTAAGTACATTGGAAATATTTTGATATCTTCAACTTTTCAGGCTAATAATTTAAAGATAATGAAAATCTCCTAGAGAGACGATCTCCTGGGTAACAGACCCAAACAAAAAATTGCCTTGGAACCTAAGACCACTGGTTGATTTCACAAAAGTTAACCTTTAAGTAGCATTTCAAGCAAAAGCCCCATTTCTCTTTGACTGAATGCATCTTTTATTTTATTGTCCTTTAAACAAATCACACAAGTCATACATGAATATGTTATTGTTGTAAAAGATTCAAACCACACAGAAATATTTAGAAAAAAACATGAATGTGCCCCTTCTCCCATCTGACGCTGTTTTTGCTTCCCCCTTCTATCCCCAGATGCAACAATTCTCGACTGTTTGGAGTTCCTCCGTCCAGTGCTCTGTGTTGGACCCTAAGTGCACACCACTGAATGTGAAACATTGTTCTGCAACTTGCTTTCTTCTCTTTCCATATCTTGGAGGTATGAAAGAAACCTTAACACCACATAAATAGAAAGGTTTTTTTCTTTCAGTAAGGAAAGTGAGAGTGAGGGAATGTAATCGAATGAACCCAACATTTATCACAGAGAATGACAATGACAAGACCACAGTTCAACTAGCTGATACAATGCCTTTGGAACCCATCCTCAGGATAAATTCAGTGAAAAGCACGCTGACTTTCAAAGACTCAATATTTTTACTTGATGACTATGGAGGCAAAATACTTTCCTTCATCTTGTGGCAACAGAAGACAATAAAAGTGACAATATTCTGTTTTTCTTCAATTCTCTCTTCATTTTATATTAGCTATGGTTAGAGGTAACATCGGAGAAGGCAATGGCACCCCACTCCAGTACTCTTGCCTGGAAAACTCCATGGACAGAGGAGCCTGGTGGGCTGCAGTCCATGGGGTTGCTGAGAGTCGGGCATGACTTCACTTTCACTTTCACTTTTCACTTTGTGCATTGGAGAAGGAAATGACAACCCACTCCAGTGTTCTTGCCTGGAGAATCCCAGGGATGGGGGAGCCTGGTGGGCTGCTGTCTATGGGGTCACACAGAGTCGGACATGACTGAAATGACTTAGCAGCAGAGGTAACATAATGAAATTGCCTAAAAAACTCTAGAAAGCAAGGTGAAACAATCATTTTCTTTGTATCGAAAGATACTTAGCCAATGTCTTTCTTTCTCTCTTTTCATTTTCAGCTGCATTTGGTCTTTGTTGCTGCACGAGGGCTTTCTCTAGTTACGGTGAGCGGGGCTTGTGTTGCACAGGCTTCTCATTGTGGTGGCTTCTCTTGTTACAGAGCCTGCAGTCTAGGGTTATCAGGCTTCAGTAGTTTCAGCATGTGGGCTCAGTAGTTGTGGTACACAGGCTTAGTTACCTTGCAGCATGTGGGATCTTTCCAGACCAGGGATTGAACCTGTGTCCCCTGCATTGGCAGCTGGATTCTTAGTCACTGGACCGCCAGAGAAGCCCCATAGCCCATTTCTTATTCTTGTTATATCTGTGCCCTGTCCTCATGGGGCTATTTCCTAATAAGGAATTAACTTGGCTGAGGAGGAGCCTGGGACATTGACCTGACAATTTCATTTGCTTCCCTGGTGGCTCAGATGGTAAAGAATCTGCCTACAATGCTCGGGACACGGGTTTGATCCCTGGATCAGGAAGATCCTCTGGAGAAGGAAATGGCAACCCACTCCAGTATTCTTGCCTGGAAAATTCTATGGAATTGTCCATAGTAGCCTAGTGGGCTATAGTCCAAGGGGTCACAAAGAGTCAGACATGACTGAGCGACTAATACTTTGTAACTCCAATTCAACCCTAACCTGACAGAGATGATGCAAGGAAGAGTGTGTGCAGTGAAGCAATTCTTTAGTCATCCTATAGGGGTATCTTCTCCAAGAATGTTAAAATTAAGCCTGATATTTTTCACCACTGATTTTCTTCCCTAAGCTAATGCTGGCCTGACAACATTGCTCATCATCTTGACATAAGTGTGGAGTATTTCTGTATCATCAGAGAAAATTGCTCTATTTATTCTGCATAGAGTGATTTTCTCCTAAATCAGAATAGCAGTCTATTTTATTCCTCACTGTCACTTACTAGATAAATCCCATCAATAAATTTGCTGTTCCTTTGTGAATAAATTGTCTCTGCTATCATTTTCATTTTATAGCTAGTCACATCTTTCATCTGGATGCTATTACTCACCTCCTTGAACATTAAGTTCCTCCTTCTCAATGAAATAAGCTGTTCTTAGTACTTTTTCCTCCAAGTCAGTACTAAATGCTCACATCAAGTAAGCATTAACGGGAAGAGTACTGGCTGGGGATTAAGAAGTCATGGGTCAGATCCCATTTCCAGTCCCCTCCGTCCAGACATGTGACTTTGGGGCAAGCTACTTGTCAGCTTGAGTTTCTTCATCTCTAAAAATAGGGGAGTGTGCTCTTTCACTACTTGTATTCCCATCGTGGTTTGGGGAATAAAACAAGACAGGTCTATGTAAAAGATCTCTGTAAGGTGTGGCACTCAAAGGCAAATTGTTAAAGTACCAGGCACAGCTGAGGTACTCATAAAAACCTTTTGTATTAGTCGAATCAATTTCTCCCACTTACTGCTTGCCAATACCAGAAGATTCACAGAATAAGGGGGACAAGAGCTGGAGTGAACACCCTGGCTTTTAACTCTGTTCCTGCCCAGTTCCTCCAACTTCACTCATCTCAGAGATCAGTCAAAATATGTAGATACTGACTATACAAAACGTACAGATGTCTGATCTGGTGATCTGGGCAAAGCTCGTTAACCCATAGAGTAGGTATTATCCCCAAGTTGAGATAACCCAGCCTGTCTTCTGGGAATTTGTTCTTTGATAGGGGAGACAAACTTTCACTGTTACTAGAGTGGAGTCAATTAATGACTGGCCCCTAGGAGAAGCTTTTTGAATCGCTGCTAACACCCTTAGCTTTACCAGGATATCTTTTCTTCTTATGTCAGATTATTAAGTACATCTTGGAAACCTATGAAACAGACAAAAAATAAACAGGGCTGTGTAGTGTGCATATACCAGTTCCTGAGATACGGTAAGCATTCAGTAAGTGAAGGGCTTCTCTGGTGGTTATAACAGTTCAACATGACATTGGTTAGTTTAAGATGTATAACATGTGTATTTGATATATTTATTTATTGCAAAATGATTACCAGCATAGCATTAGCTAACATCTGGATCACATCACATAATTATTATTTCTTTTTTTCGTGTGCAGTGATAACATTTAAAATCTTCTCTCTTGGAAACTTTCAAGTAAGTATTACAGTATTGTTAACTATAGTTACCATGCTGTACATCAGATCTGCAGAAGTTATTCATCTAATAACTGAAAGTTTGTACTCTTTGACCAATATCTCCTCATTTCTCCTGTCCCCTGTCCACTGATAACCACTATTCTAGTCTTTGAGCTTGACTTTTTTTGATTCCACATATAAATGAGATCATATAGCATTTGTCTTTCTTTATCTTACATATTTCACTTAGCATAGCACCTTCAAGATCCATTCTTGTTGCAAGCAAGAAAATATCCTTTGTTTCAGATACATGGCTGAGTAATATATCATTGTGTAAAGTCATTCAGTCGTGTCCGACTCTGAGACCCCATGGACTGTGTCCATAGAATTCTTCAGGCCAGAATACTGGAGTGGGTAGCCTTTCCTTTCTCCAGGGGATCTTCCCAACTCAGGTCTCTAACCCAGGTCTCCCGCACTGCAGGCAAATTCTTTACCAGCTGAGCCATAAGGGAAGCCCCACCGTATCTTTATTAGTTAATCCATTGATAGAACTTAGATTGTTTCCATATCTTGGCCATTGGCTGCAATGAACACAGGACTGCAGGAATCTGTTTGTATCTCATGAATATATACCCAAAAGGAAGATTTCTGGATCCTGTGGTAAACTATTTAATTTTTTAGCATCCTCCGTATGGCTTTCCATAATGGCTGTAGCAATTTATATTTCTACCAACCTCCTTATCCACACTTTTCTCCACATCCTCACTAATACTATTTTTATCTCTTGTCTGGTGGGTGATAGCTATTTTAACAGGTGTAAGATGATATCTTATTGTGTTTTTGATATGCATTTTCCTGATTATTAGTGATGCTTTTTTATGGCCTATCTTCTTTGAAAAGATATCTATTCAATTCCTCTGCCCATATTTAATCAAAGTGTTGTTGTTTTTTTTGCTATTGAGTTGTATGAATCCTTTATATATATTTTATGTTAACCCCTTATCAGATATGTGATTGGCAAATATTTTCTCCCATTCTGTAGATTTCCTTTTCATTATATTGATGGTTTCTTTTCTGTGCAACTTTTTACTTTGATGTAGTACCATTTGTTTATTTTTTATTTTGCTGCCTTTGCTTTCATATAAAATCCAGAAAAATCCCTGCTGAGATAGCTGTCAAGGAGATTATCTACTGCATGTTTACTTAGATCTTTAAGCCATTCAAAGTTGATTTAGCATATGGTGTAAGATAAGGTACAGTTTCATTCTTTTGCATGTGGCTATCAAATTTTCCCTACAACTCTTATTGAAAAGACTGCATTTTACCTGTTTTACATTCTTGGCTCCTTTATCAAAAATTAGTTGACCATATACGTGTGGGTTTATTTCTGGACTTCTATTCCATTGATCTGTGTCTGTTTTTAAGCCCATATCATACTGTTATGATTACTATAGCATTGTGATATAGTTTGAAATCAGGAATTGTGATGTTTCCAGATTTGTTTTTCTCTTTCAATATTGCTTTGGCTTTTTGAGGTTGCTTGCAGTTTCATACAAACTTTAGGATTATTTTTTTCAATTTCTTGAAAAGTACCTTTAGAATGTTGATAGGAATTGCATTCATTGTGTTGATCACTTTGGGTGGTATGGAATTAGCAATATTAGTTCTTCTAACCCATTAGCATAGGATATCTTTCCACTTATTTGTGTCTTCTTCAGTTTATTTCATCAGTGCCTTAGAGTTTGCAGTATATGGCTATTTTACTTCCTTGATTAAATGTTTTCTGAGGTATTTTATTTTTTCATATTATTATAAATTAGATTGTTTTCTTAATTTCTTATTTTGATAGTTTGTTATTAATGTTCAAAAATGCAGTTGATTTTGTATCCTGAAACTTTACTGAATTTATTAGTTCTATAGTTTTTTGGTAGAATCTTTAGAGTTTTCTATGTTTAATACATTTCATCTGTAAATGTGACAGTTTTGCTTCTTCCATTCTGATCTGAATGTCTTTTATTTCTTTTTCATGCTTAATTGTTTTGCTAGGACTTCTCATACTATTTTGAATAAAGATGGGAAATATGGGCATCCTTGTTTTGTTCTTGATCTTAGAGAAAAAGCTTTCAGCTTTTAACTGTTTGGTATGATGTTAGCTATGGGCTTGTCATATATGGCCTTTATTAAGCTGAGGTCCAATGTCACTGCAGATGGTGACTGCAGCCATGAAATTAAAAGACGCTTACTCCTTGGAAGGAAAGTTATGACCAACCTAAAGTGTCTAACTCTTTGCCACCCCATGGACCATAAACTACCAGGCTCCTCTGTCCATGGGATTTTCCAGGCAAGAGTACTGGAGTGGGTTACCATTTCCTTCTCCAGGGGATCTTCCCAACCTAGGGATTGAACCCGGGTCTCCCGCATTGCAGGCAGATGCTTTGCTGTCTGAGCCACCAGGGAAGATTCCTATGACCTACCTAGATAGCATATTAAAAAGCAGAGACACTACTTTGCCCACAAAGGTCTATCTAGTCAGGTTGTGGATTTTCCAGTAGTCATGTATGGATGTGAGAGTTGGACTACAAAGAAAGCTGAGTGCCAAAGAATTGATGCTTGTAAACTGTGGTGTTGGAGAAGACTCTTGAGAGTCCCTTGGACTGTAAGGAGATCAAAACAGTCAATCCTAAAGGAAATCAGTCCTGAATATTCATTGGAAGGACTGATGCTGAAGTTGAAACTCCAATCTTTTGGCCACCTGATGCAAAGAACTGACTCATTTGAAAAGACCCTGGTGCTGGGAAAGATTGAAGGCGGGAGGAGAAGGGGATGACAGAGGATGAGATGGTTGGATGGGGATCACTGACTCAATGGACATGAGTTTGAGTAAACTCCGGGAGTTGGTGATGGACAGGGAGGCCTGGCATGCTGCAGTCCATGGGGTTGCAGAGTCAGACATGGCTGAGCTACTGAACTGAACTGAACTGAAGCTAAGGTATGTGTTTTTTTTTCCATACATATTTTGTTGAGAGTTTTTATCCAGAACAGATGTTCAATTTCATCAAATGCATCAAATAAAAAAAGATAAAAAAGATCATATGATTTTTATCTTTTTCTTAATGTGATGTATCACACTAATTTATCAGCTTCATGTATATGTGTGTATATATATATATATATATATATATATACACACACACACACACACACACACACACACACACATATATATGCTCTACATTTATCCACTCCAGCTCACATTTTGGAGAAGGCAATGGCACCCCACTCCAGTACTCTTACCTGGAAAATCCCATGGGTGGAGGAGCCTGGTAGGCTGCAGTCCGTGGGGTCGCAAAGAGTCGGACACGACTGAGCAACTTCACTTTCACGCATTGGAGAAGGAAATGACAACCCACTCCAGTGTTCTTACCTGGAGAATCCCAGGGATGGGGGAGCCTTGTGGGCTGCCATCTCTGGGGTCGCACAGAGTCGGACACGACTGAAGTGACTTAGCAGCAGTAGCAGCAGCAGCTCACATTTTATGTATCTGATATCACAACTTACCTCTTTTTAAAGTGTGTATCTATTCAAAGTTGTTGTAGTTACAGTTATTTTAATACTTTTGTATTTTGAACTTTATACTAGAGTTATAAGTGATGACCCACCACTGTTACATTAGAGTATTTTGAATTTAACTATATATTTACCTTTACCAGTGAGTTTTATACTTTCATATGTTTTCCTGCCTTTTTCCTGTTTTTTGGACTTCCCTGGTGGCTCAGACGGTAAAGTGTCTGTCTACAATGCGGGAGACCCGGGTTTGATCCCTGGGTTGGGAAGATCCCCTGGAGAAGGAAATGGCAATCCACTCCAGAACTATTGCCTGGAAAATCCCATGGACAGAGGAGCCTGGTAGGCTACAGTCCATGTATCGCAAAGAGTTGGACATGACTGAGCGACTTCACTCACTGTTTTCCTGCTTCTAGTTAGTGTCTTTTCATTTCAACAAAAACTCACTTTAACATTGCCTATAGGGCCAGTGTAGTGGTTATGAACTCCTTCAGCTTTTGCTTGTCTCTTTATCTCTCCTTCAGTTCTGAAGGGCAACTTTGCCAGGGTTAGTATTCTTGTTTGGCAGTTTTTTCTTTCAGTACTTTGGCTATATCATACCACTTCCTTCTGGTCTGCCAAGTTTCTGCTGAAAATCTGCTGATAGTCTTATGGAGAGTCCTTTGTATGTAACAAGTTGTTTTGTACTTGCTCTTTAAGTTTTTCTCCTAACAATTGACAATTTAATCACAATATGTCAAAAAGCATTACACCATGTCTTGTGGGTCTCCTTCAGTTTAGTTCAGTCGCTCAGTGTCTGACTCTTTGCGACCCCATGAATCGCAGCACGCCAGGCCTCCCTGTCCCTCACCAACTCCTGGAGTTCACTCAAACTCACGTCCATCGAGTCGGTGATGCCATCCAGCCATCTCATCCTCTGTCATCCCCTTCTCCTCCTTCCCCCAATCCCTCCCAGCATCAGAGTCTTTTTCAATGAGTTAACTCTTCGCATGAGGTGGCCAAAGTACTGGAGTTTAAACTTTAGCATCATTCCTTCCAAAGAACACCCAGGGCTGATCTCCTTCAGAATGGACTGGTTGGATCTCCTTGCAGTCCAAGGGACTCTCAAGAGTCTTCTCCAACACCACAGTTCAAAAGCATCAATTCTTCGGTGCTCAGCCTTCTTCACAGTCCAACTCTCACATCCATACATGACCACAGGAAAAACCATAGCCTTGACAAGGCGGACCTTTGTTGGCAAATTAATGTCTCTGCTTTTGAATATGCTGTCTAGGTTGGTCATAACTTTTCTTCCAAGGTTCTTATTTGGAACTCTGAGCTTCCTGGGTTTAGATGTCTCTTTCTTTCTCTGGGTTAGGGAAATTTTCAACCATTGTTTTTCTTTGAATAAGCTTTCAGCTTCTTTGTACTTGTCTTGTCCTTCTGGGACTCCTATAAAGCACATATTTTTCCATTTGAAGGTGTACCAAAAGTGTCTTAAGTTATCTTTGTTGTTTTTCTTCTTTTTTTTTTTTTTTTTGTTTCTCAAACTAAATGAATTTTATTGTCCTGTTTTCAAGTTCACTTATCCTTTCTGCTGCTTCACTTAGCCTGCTGTTGACTTCCTGCTCTTGGATTTTTTAGTTAACTTATTGTATTTGTCAGCTTTATGATTTGTTTGATACTTTTAAATATTTTATATTCATACTTTGATGTTCTTACTTTGTTCATGTCCTCAGTAAATACCTTTATGACTGTTATTTTGAACTCTATTATATGAATCATTCATCTCCATTTCATTAAGAACTATTTCTGGAGTTTTATTTTTTCTTTGGAATATATTCTCTTTCTTCATTTTTCTTGCTCTCTGTATTGATTTTTGCACATAGATAAAGCATCCACCTCTCCCAGTCTTGACTGAATGATCTCATGTGGGAGATGAACCTTGTCTATTAGTCTAGCTGAAGTCTTGGTTGTCCCTTAAATTTTTGTAAATAGCAAGCTGCTTTCTTTGTTCTTGATGCCTGTCAGTATTTGAGGATGTACCAAGACCCATCAGTTTCCTAAAGGGGGGAGAATCACAGCCAGCACTTAGATGCCAGTTTATTGGAAACAGGGCTCTCAGCATCTTAGAAAATTTGTAGTTTGGCCACACCCAGGGAAAAGCCAGGATGTTGGCATTTTGCCTACTCCCCTTGTGCTTGGTCCAAGTGTAAAACTTTGTGTGTAAAGGTGCTCCTGCACCCATTAATGCTTCTTTCCTAAAGTCCTATGGGACTTGGGAATGCAAGCATTGTTAGCTCTTAGTCAGGTAATCCAAGTGCCCATCCTGGGCAGAGCTGGAAAAGTTGGGGAGCCAAGTGTGTGTACAAGCTTCTTCCAGAAAAAATACTGTCATCTTTAAGTGGGCTAGGGAGACAGCAGAAGAGGTTCCACAAGCTTCCTCGTCTCCAGGAAGAATGTCATTCAGTCCATAGGTGTGTGCTAAATTAGAAATTTGATGCTCAGGCAGCAGCTTTCAAAGTATGCAAATCGACTGCTTTCAGAGACAGACTGGGAGATGAGTGTTTCTGTTGTTTTTGTTTGTCCCCTCTGCTCTGAGTTCAGGGAAGATAGCCAGTTAAGAACTGCTTCTTTGTTTGCTACAATCCTATGGGACTTGTGAATGCAGTACTGTTGGGTTTCAGAACCAGGCAATCCAGGAGCCTCTCTGTCACATGGCAGCCACCTAGCTGGGAGTGCAGATTATGTACAAGCTCCTTCCAGGGAGATACTGGTAATTTATAGTAGTCTAGAGGAAGAAGGCAGAGGAAATGTCCACTGGCTTCCCTGGTCGTCAGGTAGGATGTCAGTCAGACCCTAGATATGTGCTAAATTATAAGCCTTTTCCATCTTTGTGCATGGAGAGTGATGTCATTTTCTTAAAATACCGAGATATTAATTAGTTTTCACTTTATCTATGGACATTTATGTAGGTTTACTTTATCAAAAAGCTGCAACAAATTCTCTTACAATAGGTTGTATTAGGCATATGTTTTGTTCTCTTTACAGAGAAGAGATCTGGTACTGCCATAGCTGAATCATAAGGCATACTTAATGTTACTAAATTATGAAAAATTACCCATTAAAGTAGTTGTACCCCCTATATATTATGGCTGCATGTTTCTCTGTTCTCTTACCAACATGTCATGTTACTAAAATTTTAAATGATTTTCTTATAAGATGTTATGAACTCACTTCTTTAATTTGCATTTCCTTAATTACTACTGAGAAACATTTTTCATATGTTTATGAATATTTATATTTCCTCCTTTGTAAACTGTCTGTTTTCTATTTGTTTATTTAGTATCTGATTTAGAAAATCTGTTTTCCTCCTGGGAACCATGGAGTATTCCTTGAGAAGTCTGAGAGCAGATTACCTTCTCTCTCAGACCCACAACTTTTGGGTAGAGACAAGTGAGAATGAATTCTTTTAGAACAATATTTCAAACATGAATTAGGATGAGCTCTCTTAGTTATTGATGTAAATTTAAACAGAGCTATTCAAAGCAGAGCCAGCAGCATCAGCCTTTTATGTGCTTAGTCACTCACTCATGTCCGATTCTTTGCAACCCCATTGACTATAGACTGTGAGACTCCTCTGCCCATGGCATTCTTCAGGCAAGAATATTGGAGTGGGTAGACATTCCCTTTTCCAGGGGATCTTCACAGCCCAGGGATTGAATCTGGGTCTCTTGCAATGAAGGCAGATTCTTTACCATCTGAGCCACCAGGGTACATTCTCAGGCTACTTTGTCAGAAGCTCTAGAGGCAAGTACAGCAAGCTATTTTAATTTAACAGGCTTCTAGGTGACTAAGAAGCACTAAACTAGTCCATTAAAAGAAGAAAAAAGTCAGTTAGTGATTCTAAAACTAGGTTAAGAATAAGATTATATTTGTTTTATTAACATTTAAAAATTTTATTAGTAGTATACACAACAACTTGAGTAAGTTTCAGGAGAATTACATAGAGTGAAATAAACTCATTTTCACATATACTGTATGATTCTATTTATATAATATTCTAGAAATGAAAAAATTATAGAAGTAGAGAACAGATTAGTGATTGCCAGGAGTTAGGGAAGGTGAAGGGTAGTGAAGGATTGGGAGGTGGACTTGATAATGAAAGAATACAGTCAGGAATCATTGTTCTGAAGGAACTTTCTGCATCTTGACTGTGGTGGTAGGTACACAAACACACACATGGTAAATTGCACAGAAATGAACACACACACACATACACACAATTAATGCAAATAAAACTGAGGAAATTTGAGTAAGACCAGTGGATTATATCAATGTCAATATCCTAGTGGTGATATTATACTATTGTTCTGCAAGCTTTGGTGAAAATTGAGTAAAGGATTCAAAATATCTCCTTGTATTACTTCTTACAACTAGAAGTGAATCTCCAATTATCTCAAAATAAAATGTTCAATCAAAAATGAAAACAAAAGATTTATTAGGTTTAATTGCCATCAATTCCCCTCAAATATTCATAGGAAATGGGAAAATGGCTCATTGCCATTTTCATTCAGAATTTGGCAAAATGTCCCAATTATCTTAATCGTATATTCAAAGAATTAGATAAATTAATACACATGCTGAGTGAAGAGAATTTATTTTCTTGAAAAAAAATCAAAGAAATAATGATTTTTAGGCATAGATTTAATTCTTCCTCAAACAATGTATCTCTAATGTATCTATAATGTTAATCTTATGTTATTAACTAAGACATACTTAAAGAGGAAAAAATATCATATATTTTAATTTTTAACTTTTAAGACTGAGTGTATTTTTATTTGAATGACAATGCTTTGAATAGGAAAATTATAACTGAAATTAGAGTGTAATTTATGCAGAACAGACTTAAAAAAAAATGGGAACTCTTGACTACAGATGGGATTTTAGTTTTCAAATAATTACAAAATAAGCTTGTTCAATAGTCTCAAACACCTAAACATTCTGCTAGTGATTAAAGACTCCAAGAGAAAGATGTTTATGGATCTTTGGTAAAATCACTGTGATGTTCATGTTGACATAATTTCTCATGTAACAGGCTAAAATACTCCTGGGTATCAATTTTGTTTTTCTCCTCAGAGGTGACCTAGACGTTCTCATGATGTACCGTTCAGTTCAGTTCAGTCACTCAGTCGTGTCCAACTTTTTGTGACCCCATGGACTGCAGCATGCCAGGCTTCCCTGTCCATCACCAACTCTCAGAGCTTGCTCAAACTCATGTGCATCGAGTCGGTGATGCCATCCAACCATCTCATCCTCTGTCATCCTCTTCTCCTCCCACCTTCAATTTTTCCCAGCATCAGCATCTTTTCAAATGAGTCAGTTCTTTGGAGTTTCAGCTTCAGCATCAGTCTTTCCAATGAATATTCAGGACTGATTTCCTTTAGAATATACTGGTTGGATCTCCTTGCAGTCCAAGGGACTCTGAAGAGTCTTCTCCAACACCACAGTTCAAAAGTATCAATTATTCAGTGCTCGGCTTTCTGTATAGTCCAACTCTCACATCCTTACACGACTACTCGAAAAACCATAGCTTTGACTAGACAGACCTTTGTTGGCAAAGTAATATCCTGCTTTTTAATATGCTGTCTAGGTTAGTCATAGATTTTCTTCCAAAGAGCAAGCATCTTTTAATTTCATGGCTGCAGTTACCATCTGCAGTGATTTTGGAGCCCCCCAAAATAAAGTCTCTCACTGTTTCCATTGTTTCCCCATCTATTTGCCATGAAGTGATGGGACCGGATGCCATGATCTTAGTTTTCTGAATGTTGAGTTTTAAGCCAACTTTTTCACTCTCCTCTTTCACCTTCATTAAAAGGCTCTTTAGTTCTTCTTCACTTTCTGGCATAAGGGTAGTGTCATCTGCATATCTGAGGTTATTGATATTTCTCCTGGCAATCTTGATTCCAGCTTGTGCTTCCTCCAGCCTGGCATTTCACATAATGTACTCTGCATATAAGTTAAATAAGGAGGATGACAATATACAGCTTTGAAATACTCCTTTCCCAATTTGGAACCAGTCTGTTGTTCCATGCCCAGTTCTAACTGTTGCTTCTTGACCTGTATACAGATTTCTCAGAAGTTAGGTAAGATGGTTTGGTATTCCCATCTCTTTCAGAATGTTCCAGTTTGTTGTGATCCACACAGTCAAATGCTTTGGCATAGTCAATAAAGCAGAAGTAGATGTTTTCCTAGAACTCTCTTGCTTTTTAGATGGTCCAGTGGGTGTTGGCAATTTGATCTCTGGCTCCTCTGCCTTTTCTAAATCCAGCTTGAACATCTGGAAGTTCATGGCTTATGTACCTTTGAAGCCTGACTTGGAGAATTTTGAGCATTACTTCACCAGTGTGTGAGATGAGTGCAATTGTGCGGTAGTTTGAGCATTGTTTTGCATTGCTTTTCTTTGGGATTGGAATGAAAACTGACCTTTTTCAGTCCCATGTCCACTGTGAGTTTTCTAAATTTGCTGGCATATTGAGTGTAGCACTTTCACAGCATCATCTTTTAGGATTTGAAATAGCTCAACTGGAATTCCACCACCTCTACTAGCTTTGTTCCTAGTGATGCTTCCTAAGGCCTAGTTGACTTTGCATTTCAGAATATCTGGCTCTAGGTGAGTGATCACACTATTGTGATAGATCATGAAGATCTTTTTTATATAGTTCTTCTCTGCATTCATGCCACCTCTTCTTAATATCTACTGCTTCTGTTAGGTCCATACCATTTCTGTCCTTTATTGTGCCCATGTTTGCATGAAATATACCTTATAGGAAACCATTTATACTTTCTTTTTCCTGGAACCTTGATCTTCTTCACCTTATTGACTTATTCACATTAAAAAAAAAAAAAAGACTATCTGAATGTATTCAAGATTCAAACTTAGAAAAGTTTGAGGATTAACTGTATGGAAAGAATTATTGTACATTCACTAAAATTCATATTCTCTTCATTTTCCTGGGCACACAACTTGTGTGTATAACCAGCTTTCCTTGAAGTTTATTTGGTCACTAAGTCGTGTCTGATTCTTCAGAGCCCATGGAATATAGCCCACCAGACTCCTCTGTCCATGGGGATTTTCCAGGCAAGAATACAGGAGTGGGTTGCCATTTCCTTTTTCAGGGGATCTTCCTGACCCAGGAGCCCAACCAGTGTCTCTTGCATTGGCAGATGGATTCTTTACCACTCAGCCACCAGAGAAGCCCCTGCTTGAAGTTAATGTAGACATGTGATTGAATTATAGGTAGCAGAATGGGATAAAAGTGAATCTTCCACTTCCAAACCTCATTCATAAAAATGCGCCTAAGCACATTTATTTATTTCTTTTTGGCTGCTTTTGGTCTCAGTTTTGGCATCTGGGATCTTCTGTTACCACATGTAGGCTCTTTGTTGGGGCATGTAGGCGTCTCACTGGTTGTGGTGCATGGGCTTAGGTGGATCTCATTTCCCCAGTCAAGGATTAAACCCATATCCCCTGCATTGGAAAGAGGATTCTTAACCACTGGACCACCAAGGAAGACCCCTAAACACAAATGCTTTTGTTTTATTCACCTTCTGGTTGCCTGGGATGTAGACAGATGCCGTGGTCTTGTGAACCATCTGTTATGACCCAGTTTTAGTATCAGTCTTCCTTCTGTGATTGGCTGACTGCTTTAGACATTCATTGAACTTTTATGTCAGTCTTGGGTGGTATATTTTAACACAGACTTTTCATCTGTGAACTACTAAAGCAGTCAATGAAAGTTGAAGAATCAAATAAGAATGGAGTTGCCTATATTCTAACTGGAGTCTTTCCCTTCATTTGACTTATTCCTGGATTGACCAAAGTGGGTTTCTCTCCACTCAATATTCTATTTCACCTGGGACTTAAAAAATGGACACAAATATTCATGAGAACTGTGAGTAGAATTTATCATATTTAGAATCCTTAAACTACTTGAAAGTGAAAGAAAGTGTTAGTTGCTTAGTCAAGTCCAACTCTTTGCAGCCCCATGGACTGTAGCCTACCAGTCTTCTCTGTCCGTGAAATTCTCCAGGCAAGAATACTGCAGTGGGTAGCCATTCCCTTTTCCAGGGGATCTTTCCGACCTAGGGATTGAATCCAGATCTCCTGCATCGCAGAAATATTCTTTACCGTCTGAGCCACCAGGGAAGAAACATGTTTAAGAATTTTCACAATTTAAAATCAGTTAAACATATATGCTGCTAACATAATTTATTATTATAAATCATGATTTATTTCTACTCATATATTCATTTGCCCTGATATCCTAGGATGTCTATAGGTATGGGTTGCTATCTTAGAAATGGGTACTTGATGAATATCACATAGAAACTGGAAGAACACAAGAGCTTGTAGCTTTACATTAGGATGACTATTCTAAGTAAACTTTTGGAAATATATTTTATGCTGTGTCTAGTTCAAGGGAAACTGCATTGTAGTCATTATTTAGACAATAAAAAAATCCCATTTTGTATAAATCTGAGATCAACTTTCAGTTGTAAGTCTACATGTTTTTCCCCTGCATTTTGGGAATGTCTCCATTCTTCAGCAGCAGGAAAGTATCTAACACAGGCTTTGAACTCTTCTCAAAACCATAGACAGAGAGTCAGTCTTTTATAGTTCCTGTTTACTGAGCCATAACAGAGCAAGTCACTGGTGCCAAAACCCCACACTCATTCCCTTTAAACAGTCTCTGCAAGCAGGTCAATGAAGTGTTCCTGGAACTATAATTTATGGTGCCTCATGCAGTGATAAGAAAAATGCTGGGCTGAGTTCAGAAACAAGGGTCAAATGATGACAATGAGAGCAAACCATTTCAAATTGTTTTAGCTGCAGCTGATTACGAGGCTGCTAGGAGGGAACATGTATCAGGGAGAGCTAAATAGTCATAACTAAGCCAGGCATTGATTTATTTACTTATTTGTTTATTCACTCATTCATTCATTTGAACATGCTTTGAGCTCTTTGAGAGAGGGAGGAGAGGTAATATGTTTCAGTCTTTCTCCTAAAAGGTTCATTTAGGAAAATTGGGCAAGAGATCCTTTTTGTCACAGATTTCCAAGGACTGGTAAGACTCAATTATGTGAGCTGATTAAAAGCACAAAATATTTATACTTTTGGTCAAGGAAAGAGTGACCCTCTGTTGTTTGGTTACTGATGTGAGCATGTGCTGTGCTTGTTCTGTCGGTTTCATCCTCGTTTCCAAAATAGTACAGTCTTTCTGTATATTACCCTGCCATATTATCACTCACCATTATCTGTCACCATTCAGATCTTTCCTTGTTTTTAGCTAATAAAGTCTTTAAGCTCCCTTAACAAAATTAAGATAACAAACTGAAAGGGGAAAAAGTAATGGCTCAAGTCTTATTTGCCTAGGAAGAGATTGGAAGTCTTAGTAGATTTTCTAGGTGCTAGACAAATCTCAAATATTTTGAAAGACTCCCACATTACTAGTGTTTAAGTTGAGAAAGAAAAAAAAAATGTGTAGTTATACTTCTCTGAAATAGAAAAAAAAATAGCTATTATATGTCCTGGTTCTTCTCCTATTCAGTTTGTGACAGTTGGATCATGTTCCTTTCAGTCAGGGCAGTTCTCCCATCCTATTCTGACAGAATTTTCACAGGCTTTTCTTTTATCTTGGTCTCTCTATGAACCTTACCTCTATTTCTGTTACTTTATCTAATTTGGAGATAAGCAGGGTCAAAGACAAACCAAAAGAGCTGGCCAAAGGAATAATAGAAACTTTTGTCTCTCTTCTGAATTGGAACATTCTTACTCCCTACAAGTAATGTAAATTGAAATGCAGGTGAGTCATCCTTCTCTGTCATTTCCATGAATATCACACCTGTTGTCCATCTTTGCAAGAAAGGTCACTCGCTGAGAATAATGGCTCATGCCGTCCACCCCTGTTCAAGGACTTTCTAGCTGTCCATGCTCATCAATAGCATCTGTAAAATTAATTCCACTTGGCACTTTCTTCAGTGTACATCTTAGAGATCACTAGACCTGCCCTGCCTCTGTGCAAGGATCTTCTTACCTGACTTAAACTCCCCTGAGAAATCTGGGTACATGATGCTGACCCCAGGTACCCTAGAAAGAGCCCTGAAATTCAATATGTGTAAAGCAAACCAAATTTGACTTGTTAGCAATAGAAAAGTCGACATCATTCAGCATCATGCATTATTTGATAAAAGAAAGCTTAAATTTCTTCTATTACTGTTTAGCAGTAGTTTGATGTTGTGATAAATTTACATTTCATTTTGTTTATATGAATACCATTAAAAACTGTTGCAGAACATAGCAATAGTTAACAGGTACTACTTGGGGTTACTGTATTAAATGTTTCACAGTCATATTTGACCTAAACCAAAGAGATAGGTGCTATAGTCTTCATTTTTCAGGAGCAGAAACTGAAGTTTAGTTAGATTAAACAAGTTGTTATCATGTAGCTAATAAGAATTGGAGGATTAATTAAATAAAAACTTTTATCCTCTAAAGTCTATGTTCTTCTCCACTTTGCTATACAACATCAAGAAAGAAGAATTATACTAATTCTGAATCTGCCTAACAGAATTTGTAATAATTTAACCAAAACAGTCATACACATTTCTACTCTGAGGATAAATCTGTTAATTTAACAAATATTTAAAGATTTACTGGGTGAGAGTTGTGTAAAAGAGATTTTTTTTTCCCCTAAGCTACTCAAATATTTTTTTCCATTTCAGTTATAGGAGACCTATTTGGGAAGAGAATACTCATTTCCCAGGCAAAAATAAAATAAAAAACAATGGTTCATCTATTGTCAATGTTAAACTGTTGAGCCTACTAGAAATCTTGAACACATTCTGTTTCTTCTCTCAGGCTGGAGTTTGCATCTGAAGTATTATACTTTGAAAAAGAACTTTTAAATACCAGAATTTCTAGTTGTTAAACGGATATTTTAAGCCATCATTGTTGAAATATTTTGAAACTTAACAAACCCTTACATTAAATAATAGTGTTAAAATAAATTGGAGACCAGGCTTGCAAACTGCCCAAGCCATGTTGTGCGCGCGCACGCGTGCGTGCTCAGTCACGTCCGCCTCTTTGCGATCCCATGGACTGTAGCCCACCAGGCTCCTCTGTCCATGGAATTTTCCAGGCAAGAATATGGGTGGGTTGCCATTTCGTCCTCCAGGGAATCTTCCCACCCCAGGGATTGAACCTGAATCTCCTGCGTCTCCTGCATTGGTAGGCAGATTCTTTACCACTGCCATCTAGGAAGCCCCTAAGTCATGTTAACAAAACCAAATCTAACTTATTTCATGAAAATAAGTGAAACTTAGGTCATTTCTTGTAAATGTATTCCTCTGATAATCACAATAGAAACTTAACTCATTTTCCCAAAATGGTTTAAGATAAATCATTTTTAACCAGTCCTCTGTCATCTGGAAACCCCCAGTGTAATAACCAATTACTGTAAGAGTTAAACAGTTTCCTCATTTTTGCTTTATAAGCCGTCCCTGCAGTATTATGCCTCTGAGCTTAATTACAGTTTTAGTCTGAAGACTCTTAGTTCATGAACTGCTCTTGTATGCACAACAAACACTATTTTATTGATCTGGTTTTAATTTTACTGTTACTGGATTTTTGATGGTTCTTGGAGTCAGAAATGGGAACCAAAGAAGACGCCCCTCAGTGACTGTGAGGCTGATGTGCAACCATGTGCTGGTACCCAAGAGCCCCTTGCACTCACTGCTTTCTCACTTATCTCAGGGTCCTAGGATAAGTTTCCACTGGATTCAAGCTCTTTTTTTTTTTTTTTTTTTGCAGTTTGAACTTTCTGAGTTTATTTTGCATACCTGTGTTTGTGGAAGCTTCTTAGTAAGTCATCCTTCTGTTCAGAAAAGGAGATAACTGTAGTTTTGGGGACTTTCAAAAGTACATAATAAGATTGTATCATCTGTAAATGGAGAAAATTTACTTTTCCTTTCTGATTTGGATGCCATTTATTTATTTTTTCTTTTGTAATTGCTTGTGGTTAGAACCTCCAACACTATTGAAAAAAAGTGGTTAGAGTGGACATCCTTGTCTTGTTCCTGAGCTTAGAGGAAATGTTTTCAGCTTTTCACCATTGAGAATAATGTTTGTTGTGAGTTTGTTGTAAATGGCGTTTATTATGTTGAGGTAGGTTCTCTCTATGATCACTTTCTGGAAAGTTTTTTATCATAAATGGATGAGTTTTTATCAAAAGCTTTTTCTCCATCTACTGAGATGATCATATGGTTTTTATTCTTCAATTTGTTACTGTGGACTATCAGACTGATTTGCAGATATTAAAGAATCCTTGCATTCTTGGGATAAATCCCACTTGATCATGGTGTATGATCCTTTTAATATTGTTGGATTTTATTTGCTAGTATTTTGTTGAGGATTTTTGCATCTATGTTCATCAATTATATTGGCCTGTATTTTTTATTGTGATATTTTTGTCTGCTTTTGGTATCAGAGTGATGCTGGCCTTGTAGAATAAGTGAGACGTGTTCCTCTATATGAAATTTTTTGGAATAATGTGAGAAGGATAGGTCCTACCTAATGTTCTGTAAATATTAGGGAGAATTCTCCTGTGAAGCCTTCTAGTCCAAGACTTTTGTTAGGAGTTTTTTTTTTTTTTCCTGATTCAGTTTCATTGCTGGTAGCTGTTTTATTTCTTCCTGATTCAATGTGGGGATTTAGTATGTGTCTAAAAATTTGCCCATTTCTTCTAGATTGTCCATTTTATTGACAGATACTGGTTCATAGTAGCCTCTTATGATTCTTTTATTTCTGTAGTGTTGGTTTCAACTTCTTTTTAATTTATGATTTTATTCATTTGGGCTCTCTCTGTCTTTAATGAGTATGGCTAAAAGTTTATTAATTTTGTTTATCTTCCCAAATAACTGGATCTCAGTTTCATTGATCTTTTCTATTATTTTTCTGTCTCTATTTCATTTATTTCTTTTCTGATCATTATGATTTCTTTTTGCTTTCATTTATCTCCAGGTATATTTTTATTTCCCCTTTGATTTGTTCAGTGATCCATCTGTTGTTTAGTAGCATAGTATTTAGCCTCCACATGTTTCTATTTTTTTCATTTTTTTATATAGCTGATTTCTTATAATGTTTTGATTGGAAAAGAAACTTGATATTATTTCAATTTTATTAAATTTATGAGGTGTTTTTTTGTGGCCAGCATGTGATCCAACCTGGAAAATTTTTACCATGCCTTTAAAAGGAATGTGTATTCTGCTGCTTCTGGATGGAATATTCTATTTAAATCTATTAAGTCCATTTGGTTGAATGTATCACTTAAAGCCAGTGTGTCCCTATAGATTTTCTGTCTAGATGATGCATCCATTGATTTAAGTGTGGAGTTAACATCCCCTATTATTATTGTGTTACTGTCAATTTCTCCCTTTATGTCCGTTAGTATTTGCTTTATGAATTTAGGTACTTTTATGTTGGGTGCATATGTCGTTATAACTGTTACATCTTCTTCTTGGATTGCTCTTTTAATCATTATGTAATGTCTACTTTTGTTGTCAGGTTAGGGAAGTTTTCAATCTTGATTTCTTTAAATGTTTTCTGTCCCTTTTCCTCTCTCTCCTCCTTCTCAGATCCCCATAATGCAAATGTTAGTATGTTTGATGTTATCTCTTATATGGTTTACTGTAGCTTTTTCTAGGTCTTTTATCATTCACTGGCAATTACTGTTTTGTCCTTGATTCTCCTCTGAAAGCATTTACAATCAACTACAGGCGAACTTGTTTCACTTTCAAGCAGGTTCATGGAAAAGTACTTGATGATGGCTCTAGAATACAAGTTTCTATTAACTTTTAGATCAAAACGCTGAATTCAGTGAGAATTTTTAACGGAAAAATTGACTAATTCAAATAACTGCTAGTCTGAGATCAAGAAAAATAAGAATTGTTTACATAAAAATGAATGAACAATTGAAGATGGTTATAATGTTTATGACTTTGCTTGAAATAGTGCTAGTGCTTTAGTGCCGTCTCCCCCCACCTCCCCCCCCGCCCCCCCCAGATTTAAACAAACTACTTTTCTCCTTAATTTTAAGCTATCTATAACTTGCAACAGTTTGGCAAAATATACCTTTATAAGCAAAGATTGAAACATTTATCTTTTCCTCCTTATCTATTTCCTCTAGAACTCAGAAACATTTATTAAATATTCTTATTTTTCATGACAATACAAGTATTTACAAAAGTTCTTAAATAATCTGTTCTCCCTACACTAGAACACAATTGGGAAAGTCTCTAACTTGGCTTCTCTGCCCAGAGACTTTTAAAGTTCTCATCTGAATTTATTATTACTTGAGAATTTTAAGTACTGAATGTTAACCTTATGGAGCTAATAAACACATTGGATATTAGCAAAGCTTTGACTAAAACATTATATTTGAAAATATACATGTAATCACTATTCTTGCTGCTACTGCTGCTGCTGCTGCTAAGTCGCTTCAGTCGTGTCCGACTCTATGCAACCCCAAAGATGGAAGCCCACCAGGCTCTGCCGTCCCTGGGATTCTCCAGGCAAGAACATTTCCTTCTCCAATGTATGAAAGTGAAGTCGCTCAGTCGTGTCCGACTCCTAGTGACCCCATGGACTGCAGCCTACCAGGCTCCTCTGTCCATGGGATTTTCCAGGCAAGAGTACTGGAATGGGGTGCCATTGTCTTCTCCACTATTCTTGCTACTTTCATGTAAATAATCAGGCCATACTTAATGAGGCTAGACTTATAAACAAATTAGGCTCACTGTAACTATTTTTGATAAAAGTACTTTTACAAAATGTAGACAAAAATATATAAATACAGACAAAAATGGTTTTAATGGAAATCTATAGTATACCTATTATTAGATTCTAATCTTCTTCATTGTCTTTGAGATATTGTTATTTCCATGTAAACTTCAGAGAAATCATAACAGATGATATATGGACAACCTTCAAACAACCTTCAACTTGTTGTTGTATGGGACACTCCAAAGAGTTCAGCGGAACACCCATGGATATGATCAAAGACAGTCAAACTGCAAACTCAGAGGGTTCATCAGATTGAAACTGCCACCCACATTTACCATCTAAAGATGCTTTGAATTCAAAACTAGAAATTTTCTTAATTAGCACCTCTTCATTTCAGATACTGGGTTTATATTTTGCTCCAACTATTAACCATTGTTTTTCTTTGGTTTCCATAGAAATTCTTTTTACTAAATTGCTTGATTGCTCAAATCATAGAGTGGTCTAATTTAGGTGGAAGTTCACCTGCAACACTGTCTCCTGAATTAAAACATCCTCAGGCCATCCTTTCCTAAGTAATCGTGAGAATATGAGATGCTCATACAACATGTTGTGCTTGGTAAATAATTCAGAAAAAAAGCAAACCCAAGTGCGTATTACTCTGCATATGTAAGTTGACTTAGAAATGTGAAACATGAATCTGATTATAACTCATTTGATTTATTTCAATTTTTACTCCTGGGAATGTCTGCTCTGGGTTATTTTAAATCCTTGGCTATTATCCTGTTCACAGTCATTGTATTAACAACTTCCCTAGTGCATTGTATCCTCTCAAGGCTTTTAAACACATCGCAGCTGCCACTCACGTCTCAAATGGTATCATCAAGATTAGACGTCAAAGGACTCACTGATCCAACCACATGTATCAATATCTGTTATGATGATGCAACTGTTAGTCATGTAACAGCAGCTACATGACCATCTGTCTGAATGACTGTGTCCATAGTGGTACCTGAAAGTAGCACTATACTGGTTGGTCATACGCTCAGCTTGTGGAGAGAGTGACCAAAAGGGAGGAGTTGTTAAAAAATGCAGACCAGGACTGATAATCCTCCAAGAAGATAAAACCATTTAAGGCACATCAGTACAGTTCAGTCCGGTTGCTCAGTCGTGTCCAACTCTTAGTGACCCCATGAATCGCAGCATGCCAGGCCTCCCTGTCCATCACCAATTCCTGGAGTTCACTCAGACTCACACCCATCGAGTCAGTGATGCCATCCAGCCATCTCATCCTCCTGCTCCCAATCCCTCCAAGCATCAGAGTTTTTTTCCAATGAGTCAACTCTTCACATGAGGTGGCCAAAGTACTGGAGTTTCAGCTTTAGCATCATTCCTTCCAAAAAATCCCAGGGTTGATCTCATTCAGAATGGACTGGTTGGATCTCCTTGCAGTCAAAGGGACTCTCAAGAGTCGTCTCCAACACCACAGTTCAAAAGCATCAATTCTTCAGCACTCAATTTCTTCACAGTCCAACTCTCACATCCATACATGACCACTGGAAAACCCATAGCCTTGACTAGATGGACCTTTATTGGCAAAGTAATGTCTCTGCTTTTTAATATGCTATCTAGGTTTGTCATAACTTTTCTTCCAAGGAATAAGTGTGATTTAAATTTTGGCTGCAGTCACCATCTGCAGTGATTTTGGAGCCCAAAAAAATAAAGTCTGACACTGTTTCCACTGTTTCCCCATCTATTTGCCATAAAGTGATGGGGCCAGATGCCATGATCTTCGTTTTCTGAATGTTGAATTTTAAGCCAACTTTTTCACTCTCCTCTTTCACTTTCATCAATAGGCTTTTGAGTTCCTCTTCACTTTCTGCCATAAGGGTGGTGTCATCTGCATATCTGAGGTTATTGATATTTCTCCTGGCAATCCTGATTCCAGCTTGTGCTTCTTCCAGTCCAGCGTTTCTCATGATGTATTCTGCATATAAGTTAAATAAGCAGGGTGACAATAAACAGCCTTGACGTACTCCTTTTCCTATTTGGAACCAGTCTGTTGTTCCATGTCCAGTTCTTAATGTTGCTTCCTGACCTGCATACAGATTTCTCAAGAGGCATGTCAGGTGTTTTGGTATTACCATCTCGTTCAGAATTTTCCACAGTTTATTGTGATCCACACAGTCAAAGGCTTTGGCACAGTCAATAAAGCAGAAATAGATGTTTTTCTGGAATTCTCTTGCTCTTTTGATGATCCAGTGGATGTTGGCAATTTGATCTCTGGTTCCTCTGCCTTTTCTAAATCCAGCTTGAACAACTGGAAGTTCACGGTTCACGTATTGCTGAAGCCTGGCTTGGAGAATTTTGAGCATTACTTTACTAGCGTGTGAGATGAGTGCAATTGTGCAGTAGTTTGAGCGTTCTTTGGCATTGCCTTTCTTTGGGATTGGAATGAAAACTGACCTTTTCCAGTCCTGTGGCCACTGCTGAGTTTTCCAAATTTGCTGGCATATTGAGTGCAGCACTTTCACAGCATCAGCTTTTAGGATTTGAAATACCTCAACTGGAATTCCATCACCTCCACTAACTTTATTCATAGTGATGCTTTCTAAGGCCCACTTGACTTCACATTCCAGGATGTCTGGCTCTAGGTCAGTGATCACACCATCGTGATTATCTGGGTCATGAAGATCTTTTTTGTACAGTTCTTCTGTATACTCTTGCCACCTCTTCTTAATATCTTCTGCTTCTGTTAGGTCCATAGCATTTCTGTCCTTTATCCAGCCCATCTTTGCATGAAATGTTACCTTGGTATCTCTGATTTTCTTGAGGAGATCTCTGCTACTGCTAAGTCACTTCAGTCGTGTCCGACTCTGTGTGACCCCATAGACGGCAGCCCACCAGGCTCCCCCGTCCCTGGGATTCTCCAGGCAAGAACACTGGAGTAGGTTGCCATTTCCTTCTCCAGTGCATGAAAGTGAAAAGTGAAAGTGAAGTCACTCAGTCATGTCTGACTCTTAGCGACCCCATGGACTGCAGCCTACCAGGCTCCTCCATCCATGGGATTTTCCAGGCAAGAGTACTGGAGTGGGGTGCCATTGCCTTCTCTGGAAGAGATCTCTAGTCTTTCCCATTCTGTTGTTTTCCTCTATTTCTTTGCATTGATCGCTGAAAAAGGCTTTCTTATCTCTTCTTGCTATTCTTTGGAACTCTGCATTCACATGCTTATATCTTTCCTTTTCTCCTTTGCTTTTCGCTTCTCTTCTTTTCACAGCTATTTGTAAGGCTTCCCCAGACAGCCATTTTGCTTTTTTGCATTTCTTTTCCATGGGGATGGTCTTGATCCCTGTCTCCTGTACAATGTCATGAACCTCATTCCATAGTTCATTAGGCACTCTATCAGATCTAGGCCCTTAAATCTATTTCTCACTTCCACTGTATAATCATAAGGGGTTTGATATAGGTCATACCTGAATGGTCTAGTGGTTTTCCCTACTTTCTTCAATTTAAGTCTGAATTTGGCAATAAGCAGTTCATGATCTGAGCCACAGTCAGCTCCCGGTCTTGTTTTTGTTGACTGTATAGAGCTTCTCCATCTTTGGCTGCAAAGAATATAATCAGTCTGATTTCAGTGTTGACCATCTGGTGATGTCCATGTGTAGAGTCTTCTCTTGTGTTGTTGGAAGAGGGTGTTTGCTATGACCAGTGCATTTTCTTGGCAAAACTCTATTAGTCTTTTCCCTGCTTCATTCCGTATTCCAAGGCCAAATTTGCCTGTTGCTCCAGGTGTTTCTTGACTTCCTACTTTTGCATTCCAGTCCCCTATAATGAAAAGGACATCTTTTTTGGGTATTAGTTCTAAAAGGTCTTGTAGGTCTTCATAGAACCATTCAACTTCAGCTTGTTCAGCGTTTCTGGTTGGGGCATAGACTTGGATTACTGTGATATTGAATGGTTTTCCTTGGAAATGAACAGAGATCATTATTTTGTTTTTGAGATTGCATCCAAGTACTGCATTTCGGACTCTTGTTGAACATGATGGCTACTCCATTTCTTCTGAGGGATTCCTGCCCTCAGTAATAGATATAATGGTCATCTGAGTTAAATTCACCCATTCCAGTCCATTTCAGTTCGCTGATTCCTAGAATGTCGACGTTCACTCTTGCCATCTTTTGTTTGACCACTTCCAATTTGCCTTGATTCATGGACCTGACATTCCAGGTTCCTATGCAATATTGCGCTTTACAGCATTGGACCTTGCTTCTATCACCAATCACATCCACAGCTGGGTATTCTTTTTGCTTTGGCTCCATCCCTTCATTCTTTCTGCAGTTATTTCTCCACTGATCTCCAGTAGCATATGGGGCACCTACTGACCTGGGGAGTTCCTCTTTTAGTATCCTATCATTTTGCCTTTTCATACTGTTCATAGGATTCTCAAGGCAAGAATACTGAAGTGGTTTGCCATTCCCTTCTCCAGTGGACCACATTCTGTCAGACCTCTCCACCATGACCCGCCCGTCTTGGGTGGTCCCACGGACATGGCTTAGTTTCTTTGAGTTAGACAAGGCTGTGGTCCTAGTGTGATTAGATTGACTAGTTTTCTGTGATTATGGTTTCAGTGTGTTTGCCCCCTGATGCCCTCTTGCAACACCTACCATCTTACTTGGGTTTCTCTTACCTTGGATGTGGGGTATCTCTTCACGGCTGCTCCAGCAAAGCACAGCCGCTGCTCCTTACCTTGGACGAGGGGTATCTCCTCACCGCCACCCTTCTGACCTTGAACGTGGAATCGATCCTCTAGGCCCTCTTGCACCCATGCAGCCACCGCTCCTTGGAGGTGGGGTTTCTCCTCCTGGCTGCCGCTCCTGGCCTCGGACGCAGGGTAGCTCCTCTGGGCTGCCGCCCCTGACCTCGGACGTGGGGTAGCTCCTCCCGGCTGCCACTTCTGACCTCAGACGTGGGGTAACTCCTCTTGGCCACCTTCCCTCGGGCATGGGGTCCTCCCTGCTTCTGCTCCTGACCTCAGACGTGGGGTAGCTCCTCTTGGCTGCGAGGCTCACAACCACCCACACTAAGTGTGCCGCTTGCCGCCGCCTGCGCTAAATGTTGTTTAAGTCACATAAACAAAACTAAATCTAGCTTACTTCATGAACAAAACTTAACTTAGTGTACTTAACTTAGTGTACTTAACTCTAGTGTACTTAGATATGTATTCATCTCATAATCATAAAATAAACTTAACTCATCTTTCTAAAATGGTATAAAATCTGCAGTTTTAACCAATCCTTTGCCATCTGGAAATCCTCATTGTAATGACCAACCATTGTAAAGGTTAAATGATGTCCTCGTTTTCACTTTATATTTATAATGGCTTATAAATATGATTCTGCAGTATCATATCCCTGAGCTTCTCCACTTTTGGTTTGAAGATTACCAGTTTGTGAACTGTTCTTATGTACACAATAAATGCTTACTAACAAAATTTTACTTATCTGGTTTTAATTTTTACAATTTCTGGATTTTTTTATAATAGTTATATTATATTACAACATGAGTTTGTGCGTGCATCCTCAGTCATGTCTGGGTCTCTGTGACCCCATGGACTGTAGCCTGCCAGGCTCCTCTGTCCATGGAATTTTCCAGGCAAGAATACTGGAGTGGGTTGCCATTTCCTCCTCCAAGGGATCTTCCTGACTCAGGGGTCAAACCTGTGTCACTTGTGTTTCCTGCATTGGCAGGTAGATTCTTTGTACCACTGTGCCACCTGGGAATCCGTATGTTACAATATATATTGCTTGAATGGTTTTTAACCATAAGTTAAAAGTCCCTTTTTCCACTGCGGTGGAATTAAATTGTTTTTGAGTTTTTCTACTATGACTTTCAAATTTTCTACAATCTCTCTGCAGTTTTTCTCAATTTCTGAAATATGATAAATGATATTTATGAGAAGAATCAAAAGAAGAATCAATTCAGTTCAGTCACTCAGTTGTGTCCGACTCTTTGTGACCCTATGAATTGCAGCACGCCAGGCCTCTCTGTCCATCACCAACTCCCGGAGTTCACTCAAACTCATGTCCATCGAGTCGGTGATGCCATCCAGCCATCTCATCCTCTGTTGTCCCCTTCTCCTCCTGCCCCCAATCCCTCCCAGCATCAGAGTCTTTTCCAATGAGTCAACTCTTCTCATGAGGTGGCCAAAGTACTGGAGTTTCAGCTTTAGCATCATTCCTTCCAAAGAAATCCCAGGGCTGATCTCCTTCAGAATGGACTGGTTGGATCTCCTTGCAGTCCAAGGGACTCGCAAGAGTCTTCTCCAACACCATAGTTCAAAAGCATCAATTCTTCGGTGCTCAGCCTTCTTCACAGTCCAACTCTTACATCCATACATGACCACAGGAAAAAACATAGCCTTGACTAGCAGGACCTTTGTTGGCAAAGTAATGTCTCTGCTTTTGAATATGCTGTCTAGGTTGGTCATAACTTTCCTTCCAAGGAGTAAGTATCTTTTAATTTCATGGCTGCAATCACCATCTGCAGTGATTTCGGAGCCCCAAAAAATAAAGTCTGACACTGTTTCCACTGTTTCCCCATCTATTTCTCATGAAGTGATGGGACCAGATGCCATGATCTTCGTTTTCTGAATGTTGAGCTTTAAGCCAACTTTTTCACTCTCCACTTTCACTTTCATCAAGAGGCTTTTTAGTTCCTCTTCACCTTCTGCCATAAGGGTGGTGTCATCTGCATATCTGAGGTTATTGATGTTTCTCCCGGCAATCTTGATTCCAGCTTGTGCTTCTTCCAGCCCAGTGTTTCTCATGATGTACTCTGCATATAAATAAAGTTAATGAACAGGAAAGCAAAGGCAAAAAGAAGAGAAGATGCCCTAGGAAACAAAAGAAATTTTTAAAAAGGAGGATGGTGGGGGAGGAGAAGACACAAAATAAACATAAATTCCAAGCACATGGGGCATTAAGGGGCACTGTTGGTGATGGACAGGGAGGCCTAGCATGCTGCAGTTCATGGGGTTGCAAAGAGTTGGACATGACTGAGCAACTGAACTGAACAGAACTGCTAAGATGGTTAAGAATCTGCCTGCAATGTGGGAGACCTGGGTTCAATCCCTGGTTTGGGAAGATCCCCTGGAGAAGGGAATGGCAACCCACTCCAGTATTCTTGCCTGAAGAATTCCATGGACAAAGGAGCCTGGCAGGCCACAGTCCATGAGGTCGCAGAGTCAGACACAACTGAGCAACTACTACTTTCATTCACAAAACCCTTTCTTGCTTCTGTTAGCATATTTTTGTGCATAGATGAACATTTGGAGGTTGATCAGTGGGCACTTTATTTTTGCTAGTTGTTTCTGTGAACCAAGTAAATGGGACATGGCCACTGGTGCTTGATCACATTGGTAGTACAGGGTATCTTCCTTCAGAGAACTCGACTGGGACCTTCTCTCTTTGAGGTGCTCATGAGCCAACCTAAAGGATGGTGTAGAGGAAAATTATGAACATCCCTCTGCTGTTTGGGAACCTGAATGCAATCGTTCACTTATTCATTCCCTCAACCATAATTGCTCACTCAAGTAAGTTTCTATTGAAAGCTAAAAGCACTGTACTGAACACTACAGGAAATAAAAGAAACATTATACACAGAATCCTGCCTAATTTTTTCATATTAAATGCCTTTTGTGTATGTTCCACAAGATACACAACCTCAACAGATACAAAACTAAATTCAACAGGCTCTTCATACCTCACTCCCATCACTAACCACCCAGCTCTTCCACTTACAAGCAAATCTACTCTTCCACTAATATCTCCTATATTTGTTATTGATAAAACCATCCAAACTAGAAACCTCAAGTCTTTCTCTGTTCTTTCAGCTTCCTCATCCTGTTCTCTAATCAGTCATCAGGTACCTTCAACTCTTCTCCTGATTATATCTCTTTCTTTCTACCCACTTATCTCTTACTTGTACTCAACTGAGATAGGCTTCTGTCCAAATTTTCTATCAGTTCCTTTTTAGTCTTCCTTTTGAATAAAGTCTGAAAGCTGTCCTTAAAATACAAATAGTGTATCACTTTCTTGCTAACAATCTTTCAGTACTTCTCATTACCAAAGAGCAAATAAAGCCCCTCAAATTATAGAGAAATATCTTCATATCTTGGAGAAGGCAATGGCACCCCACTCCAGAACTCTTGCCTGGAAAATCCCACAGACAGAGGAGCCTGGTAGGCTGCAGTCTGTGGGGTCGAAAAGAGTCGGACACGACTGAGCGACTTCACTTTCACTTTTCACTTGCATGCATTGGAGAAGGAAATGGCAACCCACTCCAGTGTTCTTGCCTGGAGAATCCCAGGGACAGGGGAGCCTGGTGGGCTGCTGTCTATGGGGTCACACAGAGTCGGACACAACTGAAGCGACTTAGCATCTTCATGTCTATTCTATTAGCTATCTACCTATCTAATGTTTCTATTTTCATCTCATATGTTCTTTTCCATAAACTCTTGGTTTGTTGTATGTTGTATTTTTCTTGAAATGTTTGTTAGGAGTCTTTTTTCTTTTTCTTTTTTTACTTTATGGGACATAGAAAATTATTGGACTTATTTTTGTAAGAAAGAGATAAGATCAGGAAATGATTTATAAGGATAAATGTATTAATAATTTGAAAAATGAAACAAAGAAAGAACTGTTATTTTTGTAAGAAAGAGATAAGATCAAGAAATGATTTATAAGGATAAATGTATTAATAATTTGAAAAATGAAATGAAGAAGGAACTGGCTATAGTAGGTGGTTACTGCCATGGTGATAAGGATGTGAGCCTAGATAGTAGAATGGAAAAGGAGATGCAGTGAGATCATGTATAAGGTGAGATTATACATGAATATGTGTGAGTTGTTGTTTCATCTCAATAGGTTGATTTCTTGGTGTAACACAATGGACAACTTAAAGAATAGAAAAAAGGAAAGAGTTTTAGATTTTTCTTAAAAGTTAATTATGAGAAATTTAGTAGAGAGGTGAAAAGTAAATACGCAGAAGAAAAAGTGAAAAGTTAGGTTGCTCAGTCGTGTCTGACTCTGCGACCCCGTGGACTGTAGCCCCCCAGGCTCCTCTGTCCATGGGATTCTCCAGGCAAGAATACTGGAGTGGGTTGCCATTTCCTTCTCCAGGGGATCTTCCCGACCCAGGGATCGAACCCAAGTCTCCCACCTTGCAGGCAGATGCTTTAACCTCTGAACCACCAGGGAAGCCTATGCAGACTACTGTACAAATAAATGAGAACAACTGATATTTAACATAGGATTTGTATTAAAATGTTACTGAAATACTGGTGTAACTTTTGGTCACTGTATATTTAAGCTATATCCTGATTTAGTAGTATAGTATTCATTTCTGAATAAACATTTTATAAAATTTTTAGGAATGAGTAAAATCTAAAATGGTTTGTCGTTTTTTTCTGTTTTGTTTTTGGGGTTTTTTTTTTTTTTTTTTCCCCTTTCTACTTTGAAGTCATGTGTTATGCTGAATGCTGTATGGAGGCCTGTAGAAAAAAATAAACACTAGATAATCCCTACCCTCAAAGGAAATTACTAACTCATTTAAGGCTTATAACAAGCAAAACAAAAATCTAAACTTTAGTCAATTAAGTAGAAAATTTAGGCCCCAAACACTTTCCTCTGAAGTTTGTATAACCAAAGCATGAAAAAAGGGGATATCTAAATTGTTTTGCTTAATTTATTGGTTACCTACTAGAACCAGAGGCCCCCAAACATGAAACAAAAACAAAGTATTCATGGGAAACATTCAACATGCAAAACATGTTTGCCAAGAAACCAAACAACCCACACATAGCCAGTAAAAGCTAAGACTCTTACTCATAGTCTAAATGCCTCCAGACTGAAACTGTGTCAGGGAGAGAATATTTCACAGCTGTAGGACTTCTTCATCGAGAGATTTTTTTTTTTTGTTTTCTGCCAGTCTCAAAATTCAGCAACACAAATCATTACTTTGAGAATCACACCCAAGCTTCTTAAATAATGAAGGGGATACAGAGAAATGTTGTTATTTTAAGTTTTCAGGAAAGACGAGACTCTGTTGTGCAAACAGCTATTTTTTAGCCCTTTGAGATGGGTGAAGATCCCCTTCAGAGCTGTGGACAGGGTTCATACAGTCTAATTGGGAGGACTGAAATCTGAAAGATCTTTGAGTTAGAATCCTAGCAAGGACAGATCACTTTGTAAAGTTTGTCTCTGAAATCTTTAGCCTAATTAACTGTCATTTTAAAAAAATCAGAATGATTTAAAGTGTTTGCCATGAAATTATAGATACAGGATTTTTTCCAGTTCTTAAAAAATCAATTTTTCTGCTTTTGTTTGTTTCCGCATACATCATCAGAACCATTGCGTACTGACTTGAGGATAAATGACTAATATTTACTGCAATTTTGACAGTAGTTTCTATTCTGCTTTGTCCTTCAGTGATGGTTAGGAATTTTCTGGTGGGCCAGTGGTTAGGACTCAGGGCTCTCACTGCTGAGGGCTTGGGTTCAATTCCTGTTAAGGGAACTAAAATCTCATTAGCCTTGCAATCAAAAACAAAACAAAACAATGGGAGACTTCCACAGTGGTCCTGTGTTTAGGAATCTGCCTGCAGATTCAGGAGACATGTTCCTTTCCTGGTTTGGGAGGATTCCACATGCTTTGGAGTAACTAAGCCCATGTGCCACAACTACTGAACTCTGGGGGGCCCAGAGCCCATGCTCTGCAGCAAGAGAAGCCACCGCAATGAGAAGCCTGTGCCCTGCAGCGAGGAGTAGTCCCTGCAACTAGAGAAAGCCCACATCCAGCAATGAAGACCCAGGGCAGCCATAAATAAATAAAATAAAAAGGATAATGATTAAATGTTTCATACTTCTTTTTCCTGTTCAAAATGTTCTCCGAGGTAGACCTAAAGAGAGAGAAGTATGGAGTAAGGAAGCATTTACTGGGAAATGAATTTTTATGAAAAATCGTAGAGGTTTAAGTTTAGAGATAAGGCGTATTCATATTCAAATTTCCAAAATGAATTTTGCCACTGGGTATAATGTTTATCAGAGAAGGCAATGGCACCCCACTCCAGTACTCTTGCCTGGAAAATCCTATGGATGGAGGAGCATGGTAGGCCGCAGTCCATGGGGTTGCTAAGAGTCAGACACGACTGAGTGACTTCACTTTCACTTTTCACTTTCATGCATTGGAGAAGGATATGGCAACCCACTCCAGTGTTCTTGCCTGGAGAATCCCAGGGACAGGAGAGCCTGCTGGGCTGCCATCTATGGGGTCGCACAGAATCGGACACGACTGAAGCGACTTAGCAGCAGCAGCATAATGTTTATAATAAAATGTGCCCTTTGGTCCACTTGACTGTGGGCTAAGCGTAGTGACTTTCATCTTTATTGAGAGGGTATAGTAAAGGGAAAAACAAAAAGAGTACAGTGGGGAAAGCTGGCAGATAGCATTTTAAGCAAAGAATAAAGGTTAACAACATCAGTAATAATTCATGCTGATATCATGTACCCCTTGATAGGATGTGATGAGCAGTCAGCTTATCTTATGTTTTTATCTCAAACCTTTGTTATTGTTGTTGTTTAGTCACTAAGTCTCAAGTCATGTTGTTAGCCAAATCATGAGAAAATACCACACAGCTAAACTAAAGGATAGTCTACAAAATAACCACTACTCCTCAACATTGTTATGGTCGTGAAAAATAAGGGAAGATTTGAGTATCTCGCACAGATTGGAGGAGATCAGGAGACCAGATGACTTAATGCATTGTGGTGCTCTGGACTGGATCCTGGAACAAAGAAAGGACATTCGTGGAAAAATTGGTAGAATCTTAATAAAGACTGAAGTTGAGTTAATCATCATTTACCAATGTTATTCTTCATTTTTGTCAAATGCACTATTCCTACATAAGATGATGACTTTAGGAAAAATTATGTTATGGGTATATGGAAACTTTTTGTACTAACTTTGCAACCTTTCAGTAAATTCAAAATTATCCCCCAATTAAATATTCATGAAATACCTATGCATATATACACACCCTGCAGTCAAGAGTTAATTACAATTTTAAGAAAGACTAATTACAGCAATGATGTTTTCATTGTGTTCAGTTGCTCAGTTGTCGACTTTCACTTGATGTTTTAAGTCTAGGCATTGAGTAAAGTGTAAGCAGTTCAAATGAGACTTTTGTTTATAT
Organism: Bos taurus; assembly: GCF_002263795.3. Taxonomy (NCBI): domain Eukaryota; kingdom Metazoa; phylum Chordata; class Mammalia; order Artiodactyla; family Bovidae; genus Bos; species Bos taurus. The sequence continues at coordinate 21,248,339 of NC_037336.1, read as the reverse complement.
TTTATATGCAGAATAACAATGATAATGCCTCATGAAAGTAGTGTTACTCAGTTTTTCTTCCAATTGTTATTTATTGAATACTGGCAAGGCATAAGGAGCTCTTTAAAACATTTATACCTAGAGGTGCTGATACCTAGAAAACTTATCATCAGACCTGGAACCAGACTGCAGTCCTTCTGACTCCTGGGCTCGAATCCTTTCAAACACAGCTTGGAGCCTACTAGACCTCTTCCACAGTTCCATGGGGCATGGGAGCTATTGAGTGGGAAGATATCTTTCTCAGTGGAACTTTGAGAAAACAATCAGAGGGCGGTATTCAGCTTCTATGTGTGTGTGTGTGTGTTAGTTGCTCAGTCGTGTCTGACTCTTTGCGACCCCATGGATTGTGTCCACCAGACTCCTCGGTCCATGGAATTCTCCAGGCAAGAATACTGGATTGGGGTACCATTTCCTCCTCCAGGGGATCTTCCTGACCCAGGGATCCAACCTGGGTCTCCTGAATTGTACGCAGGTTCTTTACCATCTGAGCCACTGGGAAGCAGCAGTCAGAGACTTTGGGCATTTTTCCATCCTGATTTGTAGAAGTAATTGTCTGTGTCTTTGATGGGGATTTTGATTACCCTTTTTACATCTCTCCGTGTGTGCTCTTGCTTAGTTGTGTCTGACTCTTTGTGACCCTATTCTCTATAGCCCTCAAGGCTCTTCTGTCCATGAGATTTCCCAGGCAAGAATACTGGAGTGGGTTGCAAATTCCTACTCTTTTTACAGCCTTACCTAGTTTAATTGCTGGCATCATCAGAGTTGTGAATTAGGATATTACCAAAATTGCTTGCAGTGTTCTTTTTCAGGTTGATGTAGAAAGTTTCTGAGATGACATCTAATGATCTTCATATAATCCTTTTTGTGTGATACCAGGAAATTAGTGTAGGCTTGAGTTAGTGATTTGATTCCAGTAAACAGAATACAGCAGAAGTAAGAGGCTGCCACTTCCAAGATTGGGTTTAAAAGATTGTGGCTTTTATCTTGTGGGTGTTTGAGCTCTCTCATTCTCTCCTGGATAGCTCAGAGCTGTGGAAAGACAGCTTCAAGTCCTTGAGGCAACCCTGTAGAAAAACCCACATGGTGAGGGAGTAAGGCCTCCAACAGTGACATGAGTGAGCTTGAAAGGGCTCTTCTTCAAGACCTCCCTACCCAACCTAGTTGTTACTGCAGGCCATGAGAAATAGTGAGTCTTAGCAGGGACGGTGGAGCCTGATGGGCTGCCGTCTATGGGGTCGCAGAGTCAGACACGACTGAAGCGACTTAGCAGCAGCAGCAGCAGCTATCTAGCTAAGCTATTCCTGGATTTCTGGTCTGCTGAAACTACGTGTCTGTTTTTTTCTTTTTCTTTTTTATTGAAGTGGGCTCCCCTCATAGCTCAGTTGGTAAAGAATCCACCTGCAATGCAGGAGATCCCGGTTCAATGCCTGGGTTGGGAAGATCTCCTGGAGAAGGTATGGGCTACTCACTCCAGTATTCCAGGGCTTCCCTTGTGGCTCAGCTGGTAAAGAGTCTGCCCGCAATGCGGGAGACCTGGGTTCGATTCCTGGGTTGGGAAGATCCCCTGGAGAAGAGACAGGCTACCCACTCCAGTATTCTAGCCTGGAAAATTCAACGGACTGTATAGTCCATGGGGTCCCAAAGAGTCAGACACGACTGAACAACTTGTAAAACAAACAAACAAACAAACAACCAAAAAAAAAACAGTTGACCAACAATGTCATGCTAACTTCAGGTATATATTTAAGTAAATCAGTTAGATACATATATTCTATTTCAGATTCTTTTCCATTATAGATTATTACAAAATATTGAGTAGAGTTCCCTGTGCGATATAGTAGGTCCTTGTTGTTTATCTATGTTATAGGTAGTAGTGTGTGTATGTCACGCCCAAATTCCTAGCTTATCCACCCCCTGCCCACTTCTTTCTGCTTTGGTAACCATAAGTTTGTTTTCTATGTCTGTGAGTCCCTTTCTGTTTTGTAAATAAGTTCACAGGACAGAGAGATTATTATACTAAGTAAGTCAGACAAAGACAAATACCATATAATACCACTTACATGTGGAGTCTAAATGTCTACAAGTTTTAAGCTGCCAAATTTTGGGTAGTTTGCTATGCAGCAGGAGAAAACAAATAGTCTCTCTATAAGGGCTGAATGGGGGAAGGGTACAGATTTTAACCAGGTAATTACGTTTCTTTTATGCTTAGTATTTTGCTACAGTTGACTATTATCTTTATGATACTGCATATATACAACTTATTCTTTTATTCAATTTTATCTGTTTGACAGTTGTAGTACATAATTTTCATAATCATCTAAAAGTAATCGTGAAGGCCCTCCTTCTCTCATTTGTTTTTATTATACTCAAGGCCAGCTTTGGCACTACAGAATTAAAGCTGAAAAATGAGCTTCAACTTTGCTTTTTGATTGTTAAAATGCTCTGGTGAGATGGAAACATGTTGTGAAACATGTTTATTTATTTATTTGGTTGTGCTGAGTCTTAGTTGTGGCACGTAGGATCTTGGGTGCAGTGCACAGCCTCTAGTTGTGGCACACAGGCTTAGTTGCTCCACAGCATCTGGGATCCTCCCGGACCAGGGATCAAACTCATGACCCCTGGATTAGCAGGAAGATTCTTGACCACCAGGGATGTCCCACACATGCTTTATATCTAATTTTTTTCTTGAAAAGTTTAGTAAATCTCCTGCCTTATGTGCATTTAGAAATATTGAAGGACAACATATAGAAGCACCTCCATTTATAAGAAAGCCAGATTAATACCTTAATGGGCACAACGGCTTATGTGATACTTTGAAAAATGCTTGTTGTTTCTTTTTTTTCCCTATAATAATTAAATCATCTTTGTGCATATTCAAAAAAATTGATATTATTCTTTTTTTGAATTTCACATTTACAACTCTTAGGTTTAAAGACATAAAGTATCTCACTACTATTTCCATTTCATCTGCCTATATATTCATCAATCTGTAAATAAACTCATAGGTAAATATACACATGCATATTTACCTCTAAATATGTACATATGTATATACATATATAGTAAGTATACACATGTATAGTATGTATAGTATATATATGTATATATACACATGTATAGTATACAAATAAGTGCAGGTCGTGCACATTTTCATTGTTGTTGTTCAGTCATGAGTTGTGTCCAACTCTTTGTGACCCCATAGACTGCAGCACACCAGGCTTCTCTGTCCTTTACCATCTCCCAGAGCTTGCTCAAACTCATGTGCATTAAGTTGGTGATGCCATCCAAACATCTCTTCCTTTGTCGTCCCCTTCTCCTCCTGCCTTCAATCTTTCCTAGCATCGGGGTCTTTTCCAATGAGTCAGCACTTCACGTTGAGTGGCCAAAGTATTGGAGCTTCAGCTTCAGCATCAGTCCTTCCAACGAATATTCAGGGTTGGTTTCCTTTAGGATTGACTGGTTTGATCTCCTTGCAATCTGAGGGACTCTCAAGAGTCTTCTTCAACACCACAATTTGAAAGCATCAGTTCTTTGGAAAAACCATAGCTTTGACTACACAGACTTTTGTTGGCAAAGTAATGTCTCTGCTTTTTAATATGCAGTCTAGGTTTATCATAGCTTTTCTTCCAAGGAGCAAGCATCTTTTAATTTCAGGGCTGCAGTCACTGTCTGCAGTGATTTTGGAGCCCAAGGAAAAAGTCTGTGACTAAATTCATTATTTCTCCATCTATTTGCCATGAAATGATGGGACTGGATGCTGTCCCATTCACTTTTTGAATGTTGAGTTTTCAGTCAGCTTTTTCACCCTCCTCTTTCAGCTTCATCAGGAGGCTGTTTAGTTCCTCTTTACTTTCTGCCATAAGGGTGGTGTCATCTGCATATCTGAGGTTGTTGATATTTCTCTTAGCAATCTTGATTCCAGCTTGTGCTTCATCCAGCCCAGCATTTCCATGATGTACTCTGCATTTAAGTTAAATAAACAGGGTGACAATATACAGCCTAGACGTACTCCTTTCCCAACTTGGAACCAGTTCATTTTTCCATGTCCTTTTCTAACTGTTGCTTCTTGACCTGCATACAGATTTCTTAGGAGGCAGGTAAGGTGGTCTGCTAGTCCCATTCTTAAGGATTTTCCAGTTGGTTGTGATCCACACTGTCAAAGGCTTTAGCATAGTCAATTGAAGCAAAGTAGATGTTTTTCTGGAATTCTCTTGCTTTTTCTATGATCCAAGGGATATTGGCAATTTGATCTCAGGTTCCTCTGCCTTTTCTAAATCGAGCTTGAACATATGGATGTTCTCAGTTCATATCCTGTTGAAATCTACCTTGGAGGATTTTGAATATGACCTTACTCAAAAGGCAAAATGGTTGTCTGAAGAACTCTTACAAATAGCTGAGAAAAGAAGAGAAACAAAAGGCAAAGGAGAAAAGGAAATACCCATCTGAATGCTGAGTTCCAAAGAACAGCAAGGAGAGATAAGAATACCTTCCTCAGCAATCAATGCAAAGCAATAGAGGAAAACAATAGAATGGGAAACACTAGAGATCACTTCAAGAAAATCAGAGATACCAAGGGAACACTTCATGCAAAGATGGGCACAATAAAGAACAGAAAGGTTATAGACCTAACAGAAGCAGAAGCAGAGGATATTAAGAGGTGGCAAGAATACACAGAAGAACTATACAAAGAATATCTTGATGGCTTGGATAACCATGATGGTGTGATCACTCATCTAGAGCCAGACATCCTGGAGTGCGAAGTCAAGTGGGCCTTAGGAAGCATCACTAGGAACAAATTAGTGGAGGTGATGGAATTCCAACTGAGCTATTTCAAATCCTAAAAGACGATGCTGTGAAAGTGCTACACTCAATATGCCAGCAAATTTGGAAAGCTTAGCAGTGGCCACAGGATTGGAAATATTCAGTTTTCATTCCAGTCCCTAGGAAGGGAAATGCCAAAGAATGTTCAAACTACTGCACAATTGCACTCACTTCACATGCTCACAAGGCCTGCATATACATATTTATTTCTTCATTGCCTTGTGATTGTAGCATATTAAATATCAAAAATTATTTTATTTCTATGATTTTAAATCAGAAACACATAGTACTATTTTCTGGAAACTTTTTTTAAATGAGAGCATATTCAGTGTGGAGAAGATAGTATATGTGGCCTCAAACAAATCTGCCTAGGTAATTCTGCTGTTCAATTGCAAGTGGATAAAGGTGACTCAAGAAATTTTGCCTTTCCTCTGAAATCAGAGATTTTTATAAATTTGTGTTTTTTTTTTTTAATTTGAATTCAGAAAATACACACTAAGCTTTATTATTATGGAACACTTGTGATGGAATGTACTAGAGATATTGACCTTAGATTTTGCCCTCACAGAGCTTTCAGGCTGGTGGATGGGACAAAGAGAAAGCAAATTTACCTACAGTTTTTTGCTTTACGTATAGATGACATCTTTCAACTTGTGATCCAAAAGAATAGTGACTCAAATCTGCCTACCATGACAACTGGCATGAGCAGGGAAGTATGAACATTTTAGTCCCACATTTTGGCTAGATTACTGTCTTAGTCAATTTGAGCCACTATAATAAAATATCAAAAACTGAGTAATATACAACAGAACAAGAGAAACTTATTTTGCAAAGTTCTGGAGGCTGGAAAGCCAAGATCAAGGTGCCAGCATAGTAGGGTTCTCATGAAGACCCTCTTTCTGTTTTCAGATCACTGATTTATTCCTGTGTCCTCATAAGGTTAAGGGGCAAGGGATCTCTCTGGGTCACTTTCTATAAAGGCACTAATCCTATTCACGAGGGCTGCATCTTCATGACGTAATTACCCCCAAAAGCCTCACCTATTCACACCATCACTTTGGGCTTGAGAATTCCAACATATGAATTTGAGGGAGATACAAATATTTACCATATGATGCAATCAGGGAGAGTTTGACTGAAAGAGGTGGCTTCTGTATAGAATTGTACTTGTATGGAATTGAAGGTAAGGAATAATATGGAAGAAGAAGGACTCTTCACACAGAGGCAATAGCTCATGGAAAATGGTCTTTGCTTTTATACAAATTGCTACTATCATTTTCACACTATTATTGTTTAAATATGAATAATGACTAAGATAGCACTAAAAATGGTCTTTGCTTTTATACAAACCGGGTTTTAAAAGTCTCTGGGTCTCCTTCATCCCCTAGAAAGAGCATTTATTGAGTTCTGTCTTTTTAAAAAAGGTATTTTGAAGATTTATTTTATTCTAAGACATGCAGTGAAATCATTTTCAAGACAATATCTTGAAAAAATCAGGGAGGAAAACACTATACTAAAAATGTGAAGATAATTCTACAGCAATTTATTACTGATCTAGCTTCATAAATGTAGTATTTTTCTCCTCAGTCTATCCTTATAAATACATTTCACATAATATAAATGCAGATAAGTAAGTTAACTGAAATGTATACATTTATGGTAAGTGCTTACTAAGATTAAAAATTAAATAAACTGTTAAATTAAAAAAATTGAATTTAACTGATTAAAAATCACTTTCAGTGAGTGTTTAAAGGCTTGATGCCTTTCATGCTGTGATGCTGTTGGCCATTATTAATTGTTACGGTCAACAGATACAAAAGGAAAGAGAGTTTTAAGAAGAGGCATTATGATGATGATGGAAACAAAAATGAGCTCATTGGAAGTGCAAAGTTATTTGAGTATAGGAAAAATTTGAAAGGACACACCAAAAAAATTCATTGAACATATGATGCATGTTATTTAGGCTGTTAATGCATTCTTATCTCAGCAAAAGGTAAGGAATCGTTATAATGAATGGTTACAGATAAAATAAAAACTATTCATTTAAAAATACTCACCATGGTTAGAAAAATCAGCATCAGTGCAAATGCCTATTGAACTAATACTATCTCAAGAGAGGGGAAAACTTTGAGAAGGTAGAGATGAAAGAGTGATGATGAAAGTTTTTTTTTTTTTTTTTTTTTCTGGAAAAGTAGAATGAGTCACAAGCTCAAGGCCAGTTATCCTTTCTATATATCATCAGATTATGTGGTAGTGCCTGCTGACTGCTGAGGAAGTGATTTGCTGTAATCGTTATCAAGAGAGACATTGCCCACGTCAGCAGATTTTCCTATGGATGGAATAGTTTATTTTGAGAAAAACTATGGCCAAATAGGCTATTGCAGAAGGAGAAGAGTGTGTCTTGTTTCAAAGCTTCAAAAGACCAAAGTGAAAGTGAAAGTGAGTCGCTCAGTCATGTCTGACTCTTTGCAACCCCATGGACTGTGACCTGCCAGGCTCCTCTGTCCATGAATTTCTCCAGGCAAGAATACAGGAGTGGGTAGCCATTCCTTTCTCCAGGGGATCTGCTTGACCCAGGACCAAACCTGGGTCTTCTGCATTGCAGGCAGATTTTTACAGTCTGAGCCTCGGAGAAGCCCCTCGAAGAACCAAGGTACACACTTATTTCTTGGAGATGTAATTGGAGCCTACAAACCAGAACCCCTTTCAAACACTGTAGGCTTTGTGTTTAAGCTTGTTTCTACAGTTGGTACAAATGTCAGAGAAATACAGTTTGGAGAAAACAAGACTAATCTTTACTCTCCCATTGGAAGGTATTAAAATTTCCACTGAGACCTCACCTTGTAGCTCAGACCCCAGCATGACCCAGTGGTCTCTTCTCGAATACTTTGCTCCAGATTCAGCTCCCTAAGCCTCTCGTGCTGGCTCTGTATCCCTGTGGCTAAACTCATACCTGCACTTGATGAATTCTGTGATCTGTTGTACTTCATCTTTTCTAGTTTTGGTGTCTTTCCTAATATCCTGAATCACAGTTTCCTTAACAACTCATTTGAAACTAATGGAATATGTTTGAGGAGGGTAGACACGGTTGTCTTTTCTCTCCATTGGATGATAAATAAGTCCACTAAATAAAAGTGCACTTTGCATTATTGAATTAATTCTTTATGCAAGTCATTTTTTTTTTGTAAGAGGCAGTAATTTTTCATATCATTTACAGTGAATGTTTTTCCCATATGATCTCAGGAGATTATATAAATAATACAGTGTGTTATAAAAAGTTATAAAGGTATGAATGTAATAATAGTGACTAAAATACAGTGTTCACCTTTCACTTTCATGCATTGGAGAAGGAAATGGCAACCCACTCCAGTGTTCTTGCCTGGAGAATCCCAGGGATGGGGGAGCCTGGTGGGCTGCCGTCTCTGGGGTCGCACAGAGTCGGACACGACTGAAGCGACTTAGCAGCAGCAGCAGCAGCATAGTCATGTATGTATTATTTATGAGAGTAGAAAACATGAAGATAAAATGCAAAAGCCATAGAGTAAGTCTTTTGACTCACAAACAGATGTGATATTGTTTAATCTACAAGTAGCCTGAAAAGAGTGTGGGAGGGTGTTTATCATATTCCTTTTAAAGTTTCCAGCCCAAGTTGTAAAGGGCTATGTAAACCATCTACATTTTTGTCAGTAAAAATTATTTCATCCCTTGCTAAAACTCAGTCAGCTAGAGAGTGAAACCAAGCAACTGTTAATACTATATATAACTGTGCTTGCTCAGTGGTTGAGGTTATAGTGTAGTGAAGGGCCTCTGCTGTGATACTGCTAAGTCACTTCAGTCGTGTCCGACTCTGCGCGACCCCATAGATGGCAGCCCACCAGGCTCCCCCATCCCTGGGATTCTCCAGGCAAGAACACTGGAGTGGGTTGCCATTTCCTTCTCCAATGCATGAAAGTGAAAAGTGAAAGTGAAGTCGCTCAGTCGTGTCCGACTCTTAGCGACCCCATGGACTGCAGCCTTCCAGGCTCCTCCATCCATGGGATTTTCCAGGCAAGAGTACTGGAGTGGGGTGCCATTGCCTTCTCCCTGCTGTGATACAGGAAAGGTCTAATACTTGAAGATGAGCTAAGAAGTATTTTTGATGACTAATGCACTTTTGGTCATTTGCTATCTAAAAGTGAAAGTGATTTATGCTAAATTACCCCATAGCAGCTATCTTCTACCAACCAAGTTGGCAACCCACTCCAGTATTCTTGCCTGGAGAATCCCATGCATAGATGAGCCTGGCAGGCTACAGTCCATGGGGTTACAAGAGTCAGACATGACTTAGTGACTAAACCACCACCAACAACAACCATCTTCAACCAACCAAGCTTGAGCCTTACTGAAATTTCAAGGAAGAATAATAAATACCCCAGATTTGATCAGTACTGTTATGGAGGAAAAACCATCAACACAATTTGTTGAATGAGGTAAAAACCATGATGTGGTAGATATTTAATTCCTTTTATCACTCTGATTCCTGTTGTCGATCCTGTGAACTGTAGCCTCCTTGGTCTCCTCAACTCGGGGAATCTGTATGGTTCTAAAGACATTCTCCCACTTTGTGCTGCACTCTGGAACCCCCCCTCCCACCCCCCGCACCAAGACCCTCTGTGGAGAACCTTTGGTCTCATCTGGTTCCTCTCCTCACCCTCAGGAGTGACTATTCTTCACTGCCTCCTGCCCAGTACATACAGAATGGTGGTTTCCTTTATTTTGTTTCTATTTGGTTGATTCAATTAAGAGGATAAATTCAGCCTCTCTTACTCTATGTTGGTCAGAAGTGGGAGTCTTGTTTTGAGTTCAACAATTGGATACCCCTGGTTTGCAATAAAGCCATACCAGATTTATTATGTTTAGTGTTTGCATGTATAGCTTTTTCTACATCTTTACTTTCAAGTATTTACTGTTTATAATTATCATGTGTTGCTTATAAATAGCATTTATTGAACTTTGCTTTTTCATTTTGTCTGACAATTATTGATATTGTAGTGTTTAAATTTATGAAACTACTATTTGTTTTATATTTATCCATTATTTAATATGTTCTTCCTTTTTTGCCTTTTTTAGGTGAATCAAGTATTTTTCGTATTTTATTGTACCCTTTTGTGTGTGTGGGTGTGTGTGCGTGTATACCTCTGTGTGTGTTTGTTATATGCTTAGTAACTACTCTATAATATAAATAAGTATCTTTAATTTATCATAGTCCACTTTTAAATAATTGGATACTTTTTCATGAGTCTTAAACATATGGTCCCAGTTTTTATGCTCTAATGGCATTATATATTACTTCACACATGTTATAAACCCCAAATACATTATTATTTTTATTTTAAAAAGTGAAAAGTTTGAAAAGATACAAGGGTACATATAGTTTATAAAATATATTTTATGTTTCTGATGTTCATCATTCTTTCCTGTAGATCCAGGTTTAATCTATTATTTTCTTTCTGCCTTTTTAAAGTATTTGTTTTATAGTACAAATAGTCTAGATAAAAGCTATATCTGATTTTTGTCAGTAGGAAAATGTTTTTCTTTATTATTATTATAGATACATTTTGCTGAAAATAAAATTCTAGGTTAATTTCTTTTTCATTTTTTTTTTCTTTCAGCATTTTAATGGTGCAGTTCCTCCTTTTTCTAGCTTCCTTTCTGTTGAAAAGTCAGACATCACACATATTGTGGTTCTTTTTTGGTATCTTTTTTGCAATGTATCTTTTATAACATATCTTTGTTGAAATGTATCTGTTTTCTTCAGGATGCTTTCATTATCTTTTGTGTTCAGTATTTTGTTTATCATATGCCTATATATGTGTTTTCCTTGGATTTGTTATGCTTAGGTTTTATTGAGTTTCTGATATCTATGGAGAGGATGATTTTCTTGAATTTTGGAAAGCTCTCATCCAATGTTTTATTAAATATTTCCTTTTTTCATTTTCTCTCCTTCCTCTCCTCCTGAAATTATTTTTACATCAATGCTGACTATTTACTATGGATCTACAGAGAGGGACTCTTTTCCACTTTATATTTCAGTTTGGATACTTTCTATTGTCCCGACTTCCAGTGAACCAATGTTTTCCTCCGTGCCCAACTGTGAAGCCGTGAATTCTTCATTTCTGGTAACATTTTTCATTTCTATCTTTTCTATATTTCTCCTGCAGGGTTTTACATTTCTCCACTAAAATTCCTCATCTCCTCACATGTGGTCCATCTTTCCCACAAGATCCTTTGGTATTTTTATTGTCATTATTCAATAATCCCTCTTTGATAAGTCTAACATCTGGATACTAGCATGATTCCAGAGATATCTTTGCATTTTACAGCAAAGTCACTATCTTTTTGAACCATGGAGATTTTGTCTCCAGTTTATAGTTCAGCTGCCAGCTCTTTTTGTATTACAGATAATCTCTCTCTGCCCTCCCCCTCTGCGTTTAGCTTTGCGAGGGTCACTGCAAGCTGCCTGGGAGGCTTTCTCTCTGTTCCTCTTACCTCCAGGCTTCTGAAGTTGCCTACCTTAGTTTCTGTGGCTGCCACACTGGAGGCTCTCCCAGGAGGGTCCTTAGCCCAGCTCTCAGCTGTAAGTGTATTACAAATGGAGACCTGTGTATGGAAAAGGGTCCTTGGGTGAGTGTGGATTCACTCTCTCACAGGGTCTTCTTGGCATTGTATCTGTCAGGCCAGCCTTCCCATGGTCATTAGAAGTTCATTCAAGCTGTGGCTTGTTTCTTCCTCTTTATACCCTTTAATAAGATATTTATTCTCTTTCCATTCCACTAAAAGTGAGATAGTGAGGAGATATCTGGGAGATAGGGACAGGGAAGCCTGATGTTCTGCTCTCCATGGGGTTGCAAAGAGTCGGACCCAACAACGACTCAACAAATATGAGAGCGGGCATGTGTCTCACCAGAAATAAGAGCAGGATTTGTTAACATTTTGAAGCTGAATCAACTAGGGTTCTTTGCCTCCTCAGCGCTCTGGTGGATTAAAAACAAATAGTGCAATAGTTTATTCAGCTTGTTTTGGTGGTTATGCCAAAGGCAAAAGTCCTTTGTGATGTTAATATAAAAAAAAAATCAGAAGAAATCCCTCGAATAGAGTTATAAAAGGGTTTCCAGTGAAAACTGGTGCTTTGTCCAGTGCCACTGGGATGCCAGCTATAGAAAGTCTATCAGTTCACTATATGTGTCAGATATTTATATTTATATGGATATTTATATCTATCAGTTCTAAATGCATCAGAACAGAAGGCAAGGAGTTACCTGAAATCTCGAAAAAGAAAAGGCATGAAGTTGGCTGCCCTGGTGCTGGAGAACAGGAAATAGAAAACAAGGCAGTCTTGTCCAGGTAAACAGCTCTGCCAAGCACATGCAGCTTTCTTAATCCATTGATTAATGTATTATTTCATCAAGGTGCTCGTTAATTTAATGAAAAATTTATAAAATATTGATTGTGGCATTTTATATGGATTTTTTGCTGGAGATATCAGCATATAAAAAGGCAGAGAAGAATAAATCTTTGTACATGTTGTAATAGAGATGTGTCAGCGCTCAGTTTACTACTAACTTTACTGCCAAGGCTCCTGAGCATACGATACACTGGGATAGCAGAGAGCTGCTGGAGAACTCCTTAAACCACTTTCAGGTGGAGGCTGAGAGTCACTTTGGTGCTGGTCGAGTACATGCAGTTAGTGTTAGGACCCTGGGTTAGAGAAACATCTAGGACAACAGTAGTGCAGTGGGTGGAAACAACTGTTTCCAGTGGGTGGATGGTGGTCCTCAGAGATGCAACACCAGTGTCCCATTTGCAGTGGAAACCATGCAAGAACAGATAAGGAACCGAGTGAGAATTTTTAAGAAGGAGAAAAATGCAACTTGGACAATTATTGAGAATTTGACCAGCTTCACCAGACAGTGATATGTGTAGCATAAATCAGATGTTGGCTTGTGTTCTGTTAAGTGTCATTTTCTGAGAATGGAGAGTTTCATGAAGCTAGTATAGCTAAATAGTTTTCCCAGTAAGTACCATCTTTAAAAGCCCATCTATTAGAGCTAGGAATTTTCCTAGACTTATTAAATGGGAGAGGCTATTTTGTCTAGCTAATATAGGGGACGACAGAGGATGAGATGGCTGGATGGCATCACTGACTCGATTGGACGTGAATCTGAGTGACCTCCGGGAGTTTGTGATGGACAGGGAGGCCTGGCATGCTGCAATTCATGGGGTTGCAAAGAGTCGGACACGACTGGATGACTAAACTGAACTGAACTGAACTGATTTCAATTCAATTAGAAAAATCACTAAGCATCTAACAGTGTCAGGTATGCTGCTGGGCACTGTGGTATAAAAATAAATAAGACACAGTCCTTGCACCCAGAGATCCCACAGGTTACTAGAAGAAGAAACCATGTAAAGAAATGTTAGTATGGAATATAAATCAAATTCCGTAATGAGGAACAATCCTATGGTTGAAATGAATGCATCAGGCTATTGCAATGTGATAGCATCATTGCTTAATGATTTGTTTTGTTAATTCAATAACCATTTATTCAGTAGCTATTATGTCCCTACTTCAATGTTGATGAGAAGTGTATTTCAGTCCACATTAATCCACCTAAGTCCTTATGTCTACATTTCACCCTTATGTGTACATTTCACACTTTCATATATAGTATTATATTCCTGCATTGTCTTGCATTTTGACTTCATTCAGTGAAATGAATTTCATGTCATCTAATCTGATGCATATTGACTTTTTCACTGGAAAAATTAGAAATGATAAATGAAACACATTGGTTTTTTTTTTTTAACTAATTGGTTACAGGAGATTATATTTAATTTCACAATGATTTTATACTTGGGTAAGGTTTAAAGTGTATTTTGAGGTATGTGAAAGGTGGCTTAATGTATGTTTGAAACAGAAAGAAAAATATGGGGAACATAATATATACTTTATCCTATTAAAAAAGATTTAATGAAATAAATTTCACCAGGAAGCAAAAGACAAACCCATGTTCTAGCCTGAATCAATATGGAGAAACACAAAGGAGAATGAAAATGTAATTTGTCTTTGGAATTACTATAAAGTATTGAAACTAAATAACTGACAAGAGAGAAGCTACAGCTACTGTCTTTTCAAAGTGCCCTTATGATTTCAGAGCAATCTGAGAAGGTCAGGGCCTCTCATTCTCACTGCCTGCAAAGTAATAGAAGACAGACTCTAATTGTGGGATTAAATGAGCATATGGCTGGTGACTTTTCATGAAGAGAATTAGATAGAATTCTTAGAAGATAATTTTTATCAAAGGTGATGAAGAAACTGAGAGCTACTTTTGTTTTTCTTTTTTAAGAAAAATTGGTATATAAATATAATAATTATACATATTTATATATAATATATAGTACTTATATATTATATTAGGATACAGCATATATTATATGTATGCTTTCAATTATTCAGATTTTTATTGGACCTTAGATACACTTTTTGAAACTAAGAAGATTTAAAAACACTTAAGCAGCCTACTTCTTGTTGTTATTAAATGATCTGTATCAAGGACATTTTTATCCCTTTAATATTCACAGCTGTATTGACACCTGTGACTCAGGTATCAGATTCATCCCTGAGCCTGAGTTCAGCTGACCTTCATGTTTTTTGAACACTATTACAGACACAAAGATAATTTCTATGAGTCTGGCTTTTGTAATTTTCTGAATAAAACTAGAACCTTTGTAAAGATTAATAACTAGACATAGGAAACATTCTAAAGAATGGCAAATCAGTTGAATAAACATTTAAAAGTACAGTAGATAACAAATGCTTACCTTTGGAAGTTCAGAGGCCAAATGAAGCAGCAAATCTAAACTCCAACTGGGAATCCAAGCTCACAGAGCCCCTATTTAAAAAACGGAGAACATAGGGAGTGGGTTTATCCTTTGCCTTCCCAGTTCCATTACACATCAAAGTTGTTTTACAGGGAAAATAAATCCATAGTTGCAAAGCAAATAAGAAGTGATACCAGCAGCACAAATGAAATTGTGAATGATTTCCAGAGAATAAGTTCTTATTGATAAATAATCCAGACTGGGAGAAAGCATACAGGAAGTCCAGCACAGTCAGAGGAGATGTGTTGGGTATGTTGGGAAAAGCTCCAAGTTCAGTCAGGAGGCATGGGGGTGGGGGAGAACTGAAACCAGTCGTCAAGATAAGTATTTAAAAATCTGTCGGCTAACAGGACTCTAGTGGCTTTTCTCCACTTCCCCACAAATTGACTGACAGCAGAGGCATTTCTTCCTTAGCTTAAGCCAGAGAACATCTTCCTAAAGAAATTAAATAAACTGCCTAAGATGGTCTAGCCATTCAATGTGACATCTGTCTCTTGCGACAGAAGCCCAGCTGAATGGACATCAAGCTGTACAACCACAAAAAGGAATGTAAGAGGAAAGACCTCTCAAGTCAGGAGAAAAACATACTGAAATACCCAATTCTCAGAGTAACCTTTTTGTTATTTTGGCATTTTAGGTAGCCTGCTTACCTTCTGGCCACACATCCGTAAATCATTCTTCCACGTTGACACATCCTCATGTATTTACACACGGACAGGAAAACAGCCTGCTCACTTCCAGGGAAAGCCTTTTTGAGGAAATAGATCCAGACCTACTCAGAGAGGGTGCAACAGCTACATTAATTCATCAATAAAGTCCTTTATTCACAAGTATGATTTGCCAACTAAAAGATCAGAGAGTTTAAAAAAATTAGTTCTGATTTTCTTAAATGCAAAGGATGCCAAGAAACAAGCTAAAGGAACAGAACGAATGACTGTAGACGAAAAAGAAATAGTTCAATGAAGGTAAGAGAACTTAAATATTCTGATTACATTCTCAGAAAGATTTGTTTCAATATTAAATATATTTAAGAAAAAGGAAGAAGAAAGGAAAACCAGATTACGACTAAAAATAAGCAAACATTTTTGGAACTAAAAAATTTTTTTTGTGAACAATTACAAAGGAAATCAAACATACCAAATTAGTGATCTATTCTGAAAGATAAAGTTGATAAACTCACAAAACATTGAAAAAGAATTAAATATATGAGTAGAATAGGGATGGATTATTGAAAATCAATTCAGGGGCTCTGATTTTTTTTTTAGGAGTTTTAGAAAAGAATGTAGGGAAAATGAAAAAGCCATAATTTAATTTAGACATAATGTAATATGTATTAGAAAAAATTTCTAATACATGTTTTGTCCTAGTCAAAGAAAGGTAGTGCAAGTCTTCAGAAAGAAAGACTCATCTACACATGATACCTCAGAACTCAAGGGATAATGGGAAAGTTGCAAAAGTATCCAGAGAAGAGGAAAATCAGGTTACTGGAGGATGCCAAATGCTGTTTTAACAATAGGGACCTAAGAAAGGTGAAGGTTCCTGACTTTAGCGAGTTGAGTTGACCGTAGAAACAAAGGATGATTTATAAGTAGTACTGCAACAAAATCAGATAGGTACTCATATTAGCATAAGTATAAAAGACCACTAGAGTTCTGGCCCTTAGGTACTCAGAAGAGGCTTCACAGAGAGGGTGCTGTCTGACCTGGGTCTTGAAATAGAAGTACAAATTCACATTAAGTGTCAGAAAATCAGAAACAAATACAATAATCTGCTTACTCTCCTGGTGTAATCTTCATATCTTTTACTTTGATATTCAAGTTTTCTTTTCCATTTCTTTTCCATTGCCCTGTTTATGCTATCTTCTCTCCACTATAAGCTCCTTCAAACTTCTTGTAGAAAGCAGATCATATAGCTTCAATAAATGAAAATGCTTAGTTTTTTAACTTTAAATGCAAGTAGGTTGAAAGTTTTATATTTTTCAGGGAACTAAATAACATTAGTTACACGTGATTTTTAAGTTTTTATGGGAAGGGGGTGCTCTTATACCAGAGGCTTTAGTTCATGGTTTTGATGATTTATTGGCTTAAATGAGATGATATTATCACTGGACATACTGATCAACCAAAACTCTCCAACAGGAATGAAATCTCCTCTAGATTAAATATTTAAATATAGGGCTTTCTATTGATGCCAAAACATAGAAAGAAAGAAAAAGAAAGGACAACTCATGAAAAAGGATTAAAGGAGGCTGCAATGACTGTTCTTGAAGCCTGCCTTGTCATTTGAATGTTTATCAGAAAACAGAATGGTGAAATCTGAAAACAATACAGTATGTTTTTTAATTTTCAAGGACCATGGATTTCTATAAATTATTTCCAGATAAAGATGTTTTAAATTGATGACACAGAGCAGAAACAGTCTTAGTGAGTCAGTAAATTGATGAGCAAGCTTTCCTGAGTACACCGTGTATGCAGGACTCCATGGTGGCTATTTTAGGGAATGTATTGTCAATATTAATGCTGATGCCTCCCTTTGGGGATAAATTGGTGACAGTCAGAGTTTCCAAAATAAAGTCAAGCCTGTTTCAACATTTTTATGTTATAGGTTCTTTTCAAAGTATTACAATATTTGGAAATGAGGGTTTATATTTTAATAATGCAGTTGAACTTGGGGTCAAAAAAGATAGACATTCATTTTATATTACTACTTGTTCTGCTCCACATAGCATTTTGAATAAAATAGGACATTTGAAGATCCTCTGCACCCAGTTATATTGAGCTGGACTTGTTAAAATTGACTTTCATGGTCTTTCATTTTGATGGCTTCGGACCACTCGAAAAAGAAAGAAAAGCTAGTGTTTGGGGGAAAAGGTGCTATGTAGCTTCATCCTTTACCCCAGAAATCAGGAATACCTTTTTTGAAACCTAACAGCAGTAGTCTGACCATCAGGAAACCTTGAAATCTATCCTGGAGACCATTTTCTGTGTCTTTGGCAAAAAGCTGGGAGGCTTGTTTGAGATGGCAAGAGAAGATTTGCACAAGGCATCTGATTCTGAGAAAAGGGATTACTTAAAGGTACAAGAGAAGGGTTTTGAGTCCAAATAGGGGTTTAGAAGGCCTTTTCAAGTGTCACCACTTGAAAAATTCTTGATAACGTATCTCATCATTTGGACAGAGAGCTCAATCCCTTCTGCTCAGAGCCTTCAGAAATCTGACCTACAAAGAGCCTGGCTCCACCAATGGAAGGTAATGTTATGATTTCTTTCCCCTTCACCCACGCTCTGAAACAGTGCTGGCAGATTTCCCTTCTGTACAATGAGCCTGCTGACCTTGATAGTCTCAAAGTCCTCTTTCAGTTCTAACCATTGTCCTCTTTCAGTTCTAACCATTGAAAGGTTTTTCAGTTCACTTTCCATTTTCTCCCTCATAACCCGTATTTACTAACATTTTTTAAAGCTGGAGCATAATTGCTTTACAATGTTGTGTTAGTTTCTGCTGTGCAATGAAGTGAATCAGCTAATTTTGTTGTTGTTGAGTCACCAAGTCTTATCTGACTCTTTTGAGAACCCCATGGACGATAGCTCACCGGACTCCTCGTCCATAGGGTTTCACAGGTAAAATGACTGGACTGGGTGGCCATTTGCTTTTCCAGGGGACCTTCCACACCCAGGAACCAAACCTGCATCGCCTACGTTGGCAGACGGGTTCTTAACACTGAGGCACCAGGCAATCAGCTGTGTGTGTACAAGGATCCTCTCTTCACGGGCCTCCCACGGCCCCATCCCACTTCTCTAGCTCATACACAGAGCACCAAGCCGAGCTTCCTGCGCTACGCCGCAGGTTCCCACTAGCTATCTATTTTACACATGGTGGTGTATACTGACATTTTTTACATGTATATGCATTATTCATTACTGTAATTGTTTGCAAAGCTGCATGAATGTTTGTATGTTTGTGTTCCTATTGTCTGCTTTAAACTAGAACTTCTAGGGAAGCAAGGACCATGTCTTATTTGTTTGATCTCAGCACCCAATCCATTGAAGCATGTGTTATAGGAAAAAGATGAAAAAGTGTGTGTGTGTTTACAGATAGATTGATGGTATGATTTGCAAGTTCAGAAACACATAAAATGTCTATGAATGTGGTTACAGGAGAGTGGCTGGAAGTAAACAGAGACAGAGAATAGAGAGAGAGGGGATACTTATTCTAAATCAAGATTTCCATTTTCCTAGACTTTTCAGTGTCTTGATGTTTTATCCAAATATGCCAAAGTAAAGGAAGCAGAGCATAAATCTTCTACCTGCTAACATATTTTGCATTTATGTTGTTTGCTATTTTTCCAAAGTCTGAAAACTTCCAAGGGTAGAGCCGTTAATCTATGACTGAAGAGGCAGAAGGACTAAAGAAAAAGAAGCCCTGCTACATCTAGGAAAACAATTCAATGAGGGTACAGAGAAGGCCTCCAATTGAAACAAAATAATGTGTACTTCCACTCTTCTTACAGAAATTATTTTGCAGAGTTATCATTGCAGTACTTCAATTTGATTAAAAAGTCCATGATTTAGCACTAAGCTTAGAGTACCATGTCTGTTGGAGTAAAAATTATGTGAGAGAAGGTCAGAGGGCCAGGTCTAGTTAATTTCTCAGTTTTATGACTCCTTCTCCCTCCAAGATTGCTGTCCCATCTATCACCATCATGTTTGGTTAGTATGATTCTAATAGTAGTAATGATGCATTTGGCAAATGAGACAGTTATCTCATGTGAAAGCTAACTCAGATGACTGTCTTGCATTTTCGTCAGTTGCTTCAAGTCTTACCTCAAGGGGCATGCCACCTATGAAGCATCTACTGCCATCCTGCTTTCTATGTTCCCCCTCTAGTCTGGAAGAACTGCCGATCAAGTGGCGATTGTGTGTAATTGCATCACCTCCTAGTTTCATATAACTCAGTGAAACAACCTCTTTGTCTGTCTTTAAGTTTCTTGAGAGTATGGCAGTGGGGTGTGTTCATTCAGGACACATCGTCTGTCCCTGGCTCCAGGATATTCATATGAAACATGCTGAAAATGTGGCACATAACTGACAGTCTAGATGAATGAATAAATTCTATGTGCCACCTCCATAATGATCTAATTTGATGTAACTTGTACTGGAATACCCATAGGCATTATACCCTGAGATACTTTTTTTATTTTTTTTTTCACACACTATTTCGTTGACTATTTCATAATACTTTGAAAATCCCCAAGATAACTGGGAAATTTACTCACAGAAACAAGCTAATTCCATTTACAAGGACTCCAAATGTAATACTGGAATAGTTTTTCCCTCCTGAAATTCACCTCTTTTACCTCTTCAGAAACATTTTATATGACTTTTAAAGCTCTTCAAATAAATACATTTTACACAGTAGAAAAAGAAATGTAAATAAGTGAATAAATCTCTTGAAAGGGACTAACCCAAAGGTGCTGCTGCTTCTAGGTTGCTTAAGTCGTGTCCGACTCTGTGGGACCCCATAGACAGCAGCCCACCAGGCTCCCCGTCCCTGGGATTCTCCAGGCAAGAACACTGGAGTGGGTTGCCACTTCCTTCTCCAACCCAAAGGTGGCTCAGTTGTAAAGAATCTGTCTGCAATGAAGGAGATGCGAGTTGGATCCCTGAGTCAGGAAGATGCACTGGAGAAGGAAATGGCAACCCACTCCATTATTCCTGCCTAAGAAATCCCGTGGGCAGAAGAGCCTGCAGGCTGCAGTCCACG
Source organism: Bos taurus (assembly GCF_002263795.3). NCBI lineage: Eukaryota > Metazoa > Chordata > Mammalia > Artiodactyla > Bovidae > Bos > Bos taurus. The sequence continues at coordinate 21,227,801 of NC_037336.1, read as the reverse complement.
GGTTCACAAAAAATGTCAGACATGGCTTAGCAACTAAACAACAGCATTATTAGAAAAAAGTGTGGTTACAACTTACAATTAGAAACAAACTTCCAAATCCATAGAATCTACACCAAGAGTGAACCCTAAGGTAAACTGTGGACTTTGAGTAATTATCTCCTCTGTGTCCCCAAATTCCACTGCCCTCTATGCGAGGTGTCTGGTTTCCTCCATGAATTCTTTCCCAGACATGGAGGACATTGAGGGTACTCAGATATCTATAGGAGACTTTGGGGAATTATTTCTACTAATCTGTCCCGTAATCTCTGTACACATTTTTGAGCACCTTCATTCATGTAAATGCCCCAGCTTCCACTGGTCTGAGGTCCACTATCTTCTGTGCTCTGCTCTGTCACCATAAGGCAAGACTTCTGGCATCCATCACCCATAGCTTATGAAAGATCTCCACTACCAGGACATATTTGTAAAAAATAAACCAGTTATTTTGAGCACTTTATTCAACTGGTAAACAATAATGAAGGCTTCAGAAAAACAAAAAAACAAGGCTTCAGAATTACCTGCAATCACTGTGTGCATATTAACCTCATATCCTAGATTCTCTGATTCAGTTTGTATTTCAACTGTTTCATTCTTCTGTCCGCCAAGGTATCTGATACTTAGAATAAATGCATTAGTTTATTCCACAAATATGGTTACCAGATAATCATAGGTTATATCAATTTTGAACCTAATTGAGAAGGGAGGTAAAAATGCAGTAGCCAGATGTTTTAGAAGGAAAACGTTATTGAATAGAAGTATTCTCCAGATTTGGTTTCAAAGGCAGAGGGAAAGTGAGTGGGACAGTCATCATCATTAACAAATAATGCATGATTGCCAGATTTCTCAAAGCTAGCCAAATATTGATTGGAAAAAAGTTTTTGAAGGGCAAAATCAAATAAACTACTCTCAAATGTTTTAAGATATTCAAAAGCTCAAATTTAATGCTAAGAACAGATAGAAGCATCTAATGTTTAGAACAGATACCTTCCAGGGCGTGGGATGGTGTTTTTGAAAAATAATATCAGCTTTGGAAGAAGAGATGTTAGTGATTTCAAATTCTGTTCTCCTACTCAAATCAATTAATTTTGGCCATCACAACTATTTTATGAGCACCCATTGGGAACAAAGGATCAACCAGGCCCTTATGAACTTATAGTTCTTAAGCTATGTACACGAAGTAAGGCAAAACGTTCTGTAACTGATTATATTTCCTTGGTGTCCAGTGCCGCTGCCAGGTGGTTTCAGTGGGCTCTATTTTTAACAGCCATTGGTATGACCTATTTCAATGCTCTATTGAAATAAAGTTTGGTTTGGTGATTGGCTTAAAGGAATTACCTAAAATTTTATTTCATTTTTCTCTTTTTCACATTTCCTACTTTAAACTAAAAAGTGTTAACATTCTAACCTAAACTGAAGAAGACACTGCTGCTGCTGCTGCTAAGTCGCTTCAGTCGTGTCCGACCCTGTGCAACCCCATAGATGGCAGCCCACCAGGCTCCGCCATTCCTGGGATTCTCCAGGCAAGAACACTGGAGTGGGTTACCATTCCTTCTCCAATGTATGAAAGTGAAAAGTGAAAGTGAAGTCGCTCAGTCGTGTCTGACTCTAGTGACCCCATGGACTGCAGCCTACCAGGCTCCTCCATCACTAACCCATGCTTAACTGTGTTTGAGTCTTTGCTAGGTTGTAATAAATGATTCATACTTTTGGCGGAAGGAATTTCCAGATAGACTACAGAATATAAAAGCAAAGTGTATGAATTTTGCCATCAGAAATCTTTATCATTTAGACTATTTATTTCCTGCTATCATGATCTTAAAAACTTTTTTTCAAAATCGTAATACTTTGAAAGTTTATATCTTCGAAGAAATTCACTAACCAAAAAAAAAAGATATATGCCAAATGATATCCTGAAGATGTTGGAAAATTAATTCCTTAAAATTTTGTATATAGTTCTGAATTTTAATTGAGTGAAAAGTAAGCCACATAAATAAAAACAGGCTATCTCATAGGTTAATGTACTAGGTATAACAAACATGACTGGCTTGTCTCTCTTTTTGTTGTCATTGATTTAAATGCTAAGGCTATCCAATCCTTGTATCTGTCATTCAATGTTAAAGACTTTCAAAAAATATCTATCTATTTGGCACCATCGGATCTTAGTTGGGCTTGTTTAGTTGTCCCATAGCACTTGGGATCTAGTTCCCTGACCAGGGATTGAACCCATGTCCCCTGCATTGGAAGGCGAATTCTTAACCACTGGACCAGCAGGGAAGTCCCAGTAATAACAACTTTGATCACAGGTGAACAGACAACTGGCTCATAAATTAGAACATCAATTTAAATTACAGAAGTTTGACATTCATTTATTCAATTAAAATATACTTATTTGGAAAATACTTATCTTGATAACCAGCTGCCAGACATTGTATGAGGTATTCAGATAGAAGCCAGTGAAAGAGAAAGACTGCCTTCCCACATGATGTGTATAGATTAGTGAGACAGATGTAAGAATAAGTAAATCAATTAATAATAATAAATTCTCTGGGTGGGGGGGAACTGCTGGCAGTATCACTGAATATTTCTCTGAGATAATAAACTGATGCCTAAAGGAAGATTAAGCCATGCAAAAAAATTAAGAGGGTAAAGAACATTCTGGGCAGAAACAAAAAAAAGAACCCAAGAAAAATAATTCAACCATGGAACAGCTTGGAGAATTTCAGGAACAGGAGGTTGTTTTGATTGGAGTAGAGAGAGTAGGTGGGCCACCAGGTAAGATCATGTCAGATATTGCAGGATAAGAAAGGAATTTGCTGCTGCTAAGTCACTTCAGTCGTGTCCGACTCTGTGCAACCCCATAGACGGCAGCCCACCAGGCTCCGGCATCCCTGGGATTCTCCAGGCAAGAACACTGGAGTGGGTTGCCATTTCCTTCTCCAATGTATGAAAGTGAAAAGTGAAAGTGAAGTTGCTCAGTCATACCCAACTTTTAGCGACCCCATGGACTGCAGCCTACCAGGCTCCTCCATCCATGGGATTTGCCAGGCAAGAGTACTGGAGTGGGTTGGCATTGCCTGGGATCCAGTTAATAATCTTAAGTCGAAGAGAGAGAGATCAGATGTACTTTCACTTTATGTAGCTGCTGTGTAAGAAATGAAGCAAGACAAAAACAGAAACAAAGACAGCAGGGATCACATTTAGGAGGCTGAGAAAAGAATCCACTCAAAAGGTAATAATGGCTTGGATGAGGATAATATAATAGAGAAATAAAAAAAAAAAAAAACAGATGCAAGATGTATTTTGGTAGAACTGGTAGGATGTGCTGTTTGATAGAATGTGAAGCATGAGAAGGGGAGGAAGGCATGAAACATGTCTACCAGGAATTTAGGTTAGATGGTGCAATTTACTTAAAACCTAGGAGGAGCAGGTTTGAGGATGAGGATCCAAATCCAGTTTTGGATGTGTTGCATTTAGGATGCACTTCAGACATCCATGGCCGCTCGTATATGTCTTGAATTCAGCAGTGAAATCTCGGTTGGAACTGTGTATTTGGGTAGCTAACATTGCATGTTGTAGCCATAGAATTAAATAATAGAGAAAAGAGAAAGTGTAGAATGAGAAATAGAGCAGACCAAGAGTTAATCCCTGAAGAACTGCATTTTGAAGCTGAGTCAAGGAACAGAAACTAGAAAAAGAGACTAGGAGTCTACAAAGAGATAGATAGTATGTTTAAAGAAGCAGGGGATGACTCATGATGTGGAATGCTGTTCATTGCTCTGTTAAAAAAAAAAAAAAAAAAAGCTTGGATTTGGATTTGGAAACAAGAAAGCTTTAGTAATCCTGATAAGAGCAGTTTCAGTGGCCTGGGACAGATGCAAAATAGTGGTAGGAGGGTGGGAAGTAAGAAGTGGAGACAGAACATATTATAAACAATTGTTTCTGGGAATAAAAATAATGTTGGAGAAGTTTGTAGAGACAAGTCAGAGTATTTGTTTTATTTTAAATATTGGAGGCATGAGAGATTGCTTTGAACCGATGGGAGGATGCAGTGGAAAAGGAGAAACTGATGATGCCCCAGAGAGAGAAGAGATACTGAAAGAATAATGTTCCTGATGAACTGAGAAGTAGATGAGGGCTTTCCAGAATCTTTGGAAATAAAATTTACTCAATTGTTTCTATCTTCCTTTTTTCTTGAATGTTCATTATTATTATTTAGGAAAGACTTTTTTCCTCATGTCTTTAAAGAACCTGGCAACTTTACCTTCCACACTCCAAATAAGTATTTACAAAATGAACAAATAAGTGTACACCTTATCTATATAAGGCTTCCCTGGTGGCTCAGATGGTAAAGCATCTGCCTACAATGCAGGAGACCTTCATTCAATCCTTGGGTTGGGAATATCTCCTGGGGAAGGAAATGTCAACCCACTCTTGGACAGAGGAGCCTGGTAGGCTACAGTCCATGGGGTTACAAAGAGTTGGACACGACTGAGCGACTTCACTCACTTTACCTATATAAATATGTTTCTTGTATGTCAGGTTGCTTTTGAGCCTGTTCATTCTATTTTTTTTTATTATTAAAATTTGTGCTAGAATATTATTTGTCTGTAATACCATTAATATATTGTTTTTTAATTTTTCCAGTGTTGTGTTGGTTTCTGCCATACAACAATATGAATTAGCCATAATTATAAATATATCCCTTCCCTCTTGAGCCCCCCTCCCTTACCCCATCCCACCCCTCTAGGTCATCACAGAGAGCCAGACTGGGCTCCCTGTGCTGTACAGCAACTTCTCACCAACTATCCATTTTATGCACAATAGTGTATATATGTTGATGCTACTCTATCCCTTTGTCCCACTCACTCTATCCCCCACTGTATCCACAAGTACATTCTCTACATCTGCATCTCTATTCCTTCCCTGAAAATAGGCTCATCGGTACCATTTTTCCAGATTCCATATATATATATGTTAATATACTATATTTGTTTTTCTCTTTCTGTCTCACTTAACTCTGTATAACAGGCTCTAGGTTCATCCACCTCACTGGAACTGACTCAAATTCATTCTTTTTTATGCCTGAGTAATATTCCATAAACAAGCCATAAGCCATTATGTTCTCCATAAGGCATTATGGAGAACAGTATAGAGAGTCCTTAAAAAACTAGGAGTAAATCTACCGTATGACCCAGCAACTCCACTACTGGGCATATACCCTGAAAAAAACACAATTCTAAAAGACACATCAACCCCAGTGTTCATTGTAGCACTATTTACTATAGCCAGGACATAGAAACAACCTAGATGTCCACGGACCTGAATGGATAAAGAAGATGTGGTATGTATATACAATGAGTATTACTCTGCCATTAATATTAATACTCAGGAATAAGATAGTTGGTTTACTGCAAATAAAAAATAATCCTGAAGAATGTTGAGTTATATCTCAAAAAGTATAGCAGGAACAATTCAGTTAACAATTGATAAATGTTCATTAATTTCTTTGTAGATATTAGACATGATGATAAATCATGCAAGAGATCTCAACTTATTTACTTATGGTGAAAAATTAAGAAATAGTGTGGTATTTAACAGCATGTATTTTGTTTGCTTCTACTACTCTTGACTTCTAACACTCTCATTCTTTTGTTTTCATTTTATCATATTTTATTATATATATATATATATATACACATACATATATATAATTCATTCAGGCTTAGACGCTCTGTCATGTCCAACTCTTTGTGACTCTTTGGATAATAGTCCACAGGCTCCTCTGTCTGTGGGATTTTTCAGACAAGAATACTGGAATGGGATTTCCTTCTCCAATTATATATATATATATATATATATATATATATATATAATTTATATATAATAATATGTTTCTAAATTTTATTTTTATTAAAGTATAGTTGATTTACAGTGTTATGTTACTGGGTATACAGGAAAGTGTTTCAGTGATATATATATTCTTTTTCAGATTATTTTCCCTTCTAGGTTGTTACCAAATATTGAGTATAGTTCTCTGTGCAATACAATAAGTCTTTGTTAGTTGCCTATTTAAAATATATTAATTTTTTATGTTAATTCCAACTCCTAATGTATCCTTTCATCCCTTTCTCCTTTGGTAACCATAAGTTTGTTTCTCTGTGTTAAACCTACCCATTAGAATAGGGTATGTGTCTCAGTTCATGTGTATGTACTTTTTAATTTGTATGCTTATTAGCTCACTCTTTCATTCACTTTTGTATATAGCACTAACCCTTAAATGATTAACATTGCTTACAGAGTTACATAAAGTATAATAAATAAAATTAAATTAAATCTATAATAAAATATCATATTTTAATAAAATTAAAAAGTGCATACATAAATAAAATGAGACACATACTCTATTCTTATGAGTAAGTTTAATTTTGGTGGGAAATTTAATTTGGAGGTAGGGGAGTAAAGAATAGTAATAATTATAACATAAGGCAAAGCATTGTAAGTATTTAACTGTATAATTTTTTTTAAATATCAAAAGATAGAGAAAACTATTTTTAATGGAAGAGGAAGCAGCATTTTGAGAGCTGAGACAAGCCTAAATAGACTTCCCGATTAAAATATTTTTTTCTTTTTATTAGCACCATGCTCTAACCAACTGAGCTAAGCTGATATAACTTTTGTTATACCTCACTGATGGACTTCCCTGGTGGTGCAGTGGATAGGAATCCACCTGCCAATGCAGGGAACACAGGTTCTTTCCCTGATCTGGGAAGATTCCATATACTGCAGACCAACTAAGTCCCTGTGCCACGACTGCTGAGCTCACACTCTAGAGCCTGCGAACCGCAACTACCGAAGCCCTGGCATCCTAGAGCCTGCTGCTGCAACCACTGGAGCCTGCGCACCTGGAGCCTGTGCTCTGTAGCAAGAGAAGCCATGGCAATAAGAAACTCATGTACCATAACGAAGAGAAGCCCCTGCTTATCACAGCTAGATAAAAGCCTGCACAGCAATGAACACCCACCACAGACAAAAAATAAAAATAATTAAGTAAATAAAAATATTTTTTAAACCTTATTGAAATAGCAGTGCAATCTCATGGTGGAGATATTGTATTATGGATAAAAATATAGACGAAAGTAACAATTCATGTCATTTTATAAAATTATTAAAATTTTGCAAACTGGAGAAAAAGTAGGGGAAGGAAAGACATTTTCAAACTAGGAGAACATCATGGCAAAGTCAAGAAGGAGGGAGAAAGCAACAGGAGTTGGGAATAATGGGAGATTGGACAAAGAGTGCGGTTGCTCATGACTGGAAATATAGATTTTATTTTTATCATAGAAGGCCTTGAATGCTCTGAAGAATTTTTAATATATTTCTGTAGGATTAAGACAGGACATCCCCCTATTTGGTTTTGTGTTTTAGGATGCCTAACATCCTAAACATCCTATGGTGCTGATGCATAACAAAAACTAAGGGGGATAGATGGTGGAACTAGGAAACCAGTTAGGCTTCCTATTGCAAAAACCCAAATATGAGCCATTGGGTTAATAATGGGAATGAAAATGTAGAGAAGATTGAGTGACACACTGCAGAATGAAAAACTTTCAAGACCTGGCAGATGATATGGGCGAAAAACAGAAGGTTACTGAAAAGGTTTGAACTTGAGTGCCTGCTAGGTTTGTGAAATCGAAGTAGGAAAGAAGAACTCATTGCAATAAGAACAAAATGACGAGGTTTGTTCTGAGCTTGTGGAGTTTCTGATCTCAGTGTCCGACAGGGAGTTGACAATATGGAGAGAAGGGCAGGACTGGAGATCTTGAATTTGGGCAGCTTGGCCAAGGTAGTAGATAAAGCCATGGAAGAATTAGCTTGATGAGGAAATTACACAGCTGAAGAAAGTATAAGTAAAAAAGCCAATGTTTCATTGTATTTCTTCTCTTTCCCTTACAGTCCTAAAAAATTTCATCTTGGGAGAGACGGATTGTTTAACAGGGCGATTTGATAGTACGAATGTGCAGACAAAGACCAGAGACTTTGGCAATATGTACTAGTATTAAAAGTATTGATTGCAAATGTGGATCCTGAAAGCAAACTTAGGGTAGAAGACAGCTGTTATTTTAAAACAAATTTATTAGAAATAATTATAATATGTGTAACTGTTTGAATATAGTAAATTATAATTGAGGTTTTGGGAGGTATTTAGGTATAAAATTACTCTTAAATTAAATACTAGTGGAACTTAGGTTTCTTTTTAAGAACTAGCTAATTAAGTTCTAAAAATGGGAATTGGGAGGGTTTGAACAGCTGGAAAGCACATGGGGGTTAGGGTGGGGTGAATAGAAAAGTCATTACTAAAGAGAAATGTTTAATATTATTTGTCTTTTGTTTGATTTGGTGGCTTTATAGTGGAATTTGAGGCATCGTTTTGGCAGCCAAATAGACTTGGGTTTGGTAGTTAAATTTATAGGTAGTACAATGTGGCTTTGCAGAGAATGATACAGTCTGTTATCATAAATTCCCTGCATAAGAACTTCTGTTACCAAATTGTGCACACATAACATGTTTGATAAAGGATGCTAAAATATTTAATTTGTGATATTCCTACAGGGTCTTTTTCTATTATTAATTTTTACTGAGTATAATTTCTGTGTTAGTTTCTGCTATACAGCAAAGTGAATCAGCTATCAGTTCAGTTCAGTTCATTCGCTCAGTCATGTCCGACTCTTTGTGACCCCATGGACTGCAGCACACCAGGCTTCCCTGTCCATCACCAACTCCCAGAGCTTACTCAAACTTGTGTCCATTGAGTTGGTGATGACATCCAACCATCTCATCCTCTGTCATCCCCTTCTCCTCCTGCCTTCAATCTTTCCTAGAATCAGGGTCTTTTCTAATGAGTCAGCTCTTTGCATCAGGTGGCTAAAGTATTGGAGCTTCAGCTTCAGCATCAGTCCTTCCAATGAATATTCAGGACTGATTTCCTTTAGGATGGACTGGATGGATCTCCTTGCAGTCCAAGAAACTCTCAAGAGTCTCCTCCAACACCAAAGTTCAAAAGCATCAATTCTTTGGTGCTCAGCTTTCTTTATAGTCCAACTCTATATGTCTACTGGAAAACCATAGCCTTGACTAGGTGGACCTTTGTTGGCAAAGTAATGTCTCTGCTTTTTAATATGTTGTCTAGGTTGGTCATAACTTTTCTTCTGAGGAGCAAGCATCTTTTAATTTCATGGCTGCAGTCACCATCTGCAGTGATTTTGGAGCCCCCAAAAAAGAAGTCTCCCACTGTTTCCACTGTTTCCCCATCTATTTGCCATAAAGTGATGGGACCAGATGCCATGATCTTTGTTTTCTGAATGTTGAGCTTTAAGCCAACTTTTTCACTCTCCTCTTTCATTTTCATCAAGAGGCTCTTTAGTTCCTCTTCACTTTCTGCCATAAGGGTGGTGTCATCTGCATATCTGAGGTTATTGATATTTCTCCCGGCAATTTTGATTCCAGCTTGTGCTTCCTCCAGCTCAGCGTTTCTTATGATGTACTCTGCATATAAGTTAAATAAGCAGGGTGACAATATACAGCCTTGATGTACTCCTTTCCCTATTTGGAACTCTCCTTTTGGATTTCCTTCCCATTTAGGTCACCATAGGGCACTGAGTAGGCTTCCCAGGTGATGCTAATGGTAAAGAACTCATCTGCCAATGCAAGAGAGATAAGAGAAGTGGGTTTGATCTCTGGATTGGGAAGATCCCTTGGAGAAGGGCATGCCAACCCACTCCAGCATTCTTGCCTGGAGAATCTCATGGATAGAGGAGTCTGCCAGGCTGTAGTCCATAGACTCGCACACAGCTGAAGCAACTTCACACACACGCAGAGCACTGAGTTGGGTTCCCTGAGCTATAGTGTTGGTTCTCATTAGTTATCTATTTTATAGATAGTATCAATAGTGTATATATGTCAGTCCCACCCTCCCAGTTTATCCCACCTCCCTCCTTGGTGTCCATACATTTATTCTCTATGTCTGTGTCCATATTTCTGTTTTGCAAATACAATAATCCATACCATTTTTATAGATTCACATATATGTGTTAATATTACAATATTTGCTTTTCTCTTTCTGACTTAGTTCACTCTATATGACAATTTCTAGGTTCATCCACATCTCTACAAATGACTCAATTTCATTACATCTTATGGTTGAATAATATCTCATCATATATATGTACCACATCTTCTTTATTCATTCCTCTGTCAGTGGACGTCTAGATGGCTTCCATGTCCTGGTTATTGTAAACAGTGCTGCAGTGAACACTGGGGTGCATGGATCTTTTTGAATCAGTTTTCTCTGGGTATATGCCCAGAAGTGGGATTGCTGGGTCTTATGGTAGTTCTGTTTTTAGTTTTTTAAGGAACCTCCATACTGTTCTCCATAGTGACTGTATCAATTTACATCCATACCAATAATCCAAGAGGGTATCCCTTTTATCCAAATATCCCTTTTATTATGCAGTGTGGATATGTAACTGCAGGGTCTTTTAAAGGCAACATTAAGAGAGAGCTTCCCTGTGTATCCTACTAGAAGGTAGTTCATACGTCTCCTGTTCTATTAGTTTTTATCCTCTCTGTTTTCTTCCTAGTACTTATCTAAATACTAATATATATCACAGATTGCTTTGTCCATTTGTTCATTGCCTATCAACTGCCCTAGATCCTGAGATCACTGACGCGGGCATTTGGCTCCTCTTGTTCGTTGTTGTAAGTGTCTCAAGTTGTGCCTGACTCAAACTAGAGTTCAAGAAATACCTGTGGACTGACTGACTGCTGACTGAAGGATAAGAGATGGTTGTTTTCTCTATTAGAAGATATGGGCCTTGAGAAATGTGATTGTTCTTTCTTCTCTCATTTAACCCTATCTCTCTCCATTCTTCCTTCCTTCTCCATTCACTCACTTGCCCTTTAATGTGTGGGACAGTATCCTCAGCACCTAAAATAGTGTCTGAGACACACCACTGGCGCTTGACAAGTATTTATTAAACTTGTGAATATATTTATTCATGCACTCCTTCACCTGTCAAACCCTATACGTACATCTTATTTACACTAGGCATTTTTCTAGGTCCTAAATGTGTAAAGAATATCTATACTAAGAAAAACCAACAAGAACTTAAAGGCTAAGGAGTGTAGTAACTGCTGTGTTAGAGGAGTGCCCTGGGAGCTTTATGAGTGAAGAAGAAGGATACTTAATCAGACAACGGGGAGGAAAAGTGTTTGGACAGTGTCTGTGAAGGCTTGTTTGAGCTGAGAATTTAAGGAGACCCATAGATCTCATAAATATCCATAAATATATATAAAATTGAGTTAAATGAATATTATCTTTTAGCAACTGAAGAAATTTCAACACTGTCATTTTCAAATGTGGGTGATGGAGACTAAAGTAGATATGTCAGGATACATTGGAGAGTTTCTAGAGATAAAGATCTCCTTCCTATTGTCATATCTGAGATCCTGTTTTTCAGAAAGTATATTTTGACAAAGCATAAAAGATAATTTTATATGGTTCCCTCCCTCCACCCCTCCCTAGTAAAAGAACATACCCTAATAGAATGGATAAAGTCACCTACGTACGAATGAGTTCCATTCCAACAGCATGATCATAAATCCAGTTTGTTCATAAGTCAAACACAGTTAGCCTAGGTACCCAGCTAATACAATTGGCTATATAGTACTGCGTGTGTGTTAGTCATTCAGTCGTTTCTGACTCTTTGTGACCGCATGGATGGTAGCCTGCCAAGCTCCTTTGTCTATGGGATTTCCCGGGCAAGAATACTGGAATGGGTAGCCTTTTCCTTCTCTAAGGGATCATCCTGACCCAGGGATTGAACCCGGGTCTCCTGCATTGCAGGCAGATTCTTTACTGTCTGAGCCACCAGGGAATTTTTATAATACTTTTCACACAAATAATGCATTAAAAAAACAACCAAAAGATAAAGACAACATTTTTAATCTTACGCTGCAGCACCTTAAAAAGTTCAGTGTACAGTACAGCTGGCATAACAGGGGCTGGCATTTGGTGAACAGGAAAGAAGAATTCCTGCAGGAGGAGGGAGGAGAGGCGGGAGGTGGTCTAACTGAAGGATCAGCAGCAGTAGGAGATGGAGGGCAAGCTGCAATTTCACTCACGCCTGATGCTGATGGCATAGGTTCTGATTCCTTGCTTGGACCAGATGCAGATTTGCATCTTTGAAAGCTCACACCTTGAAGGGTCGTCTGTAGGGGAATTACTGTACTGACATCTGAGATGGTGATTTTATATCTGAAAGGATCCTATGTGCTCATTTAAGCCATAGGTTCATACAATGCATTTTTGTATTTTTCCTTAAGGGAATGATTTATTGTGTTATTATTTACTTAACAGTTTGAATATACTTTTAGATTTTAAAATGTTACTTGAAATGCCTTTAAATTTACATATTCTTTAAGAACTACTCCTTTATTTAGAATAAATTTCACATATACCATTTTTCAAGGACAAAATTCTTAAACATTTGTTGAGAGAAATGGTAGTACCTGTGAATAAGATATAAAGTTTCCCTGGGGATGATATCAGAGGGAAATATAAGTGCACCATGTATAAATTTGCCTATATACATAGGCACACATGTTTAAGGTCCATCAGCAACTAGCAAAGACATATCTGTGTTAAAAACTCTTGAGCTTAACGTTATGTTTACAAAACTTATGGGTTCTGTTTTCATTCAAGGCTGTTAGCATATGTTTATTGAACCTCACAAAATGATACTATACTTGTGTGTTATTTTTCAAAGAATTTTTGATGTTTCAACAGTCCCTAATTGATGGCATTTGAATATATTGTGGATCACTAATTATGACCAATTCTGTCCAAATTTTGATTTACAAGCTAAAAGATTCAGAGGAACGTATTTAATTTTTGTGTTGAAAAAGAGCAGGGTTGTCAATTTTCCTTATGACTGAGAGAAAAGGATGTCCTTCTTAGACCTTTAGCATGAAAATTTTATGTATGCAAGTTTGAAGGTAGAAATTTTAGAGAAATATTTCATTCCTGTTGCTTTCAAGATAATTATTTTGTCTGCCTTAAACTAAACATTTTTCAGAGAAACTGCAAGTGCTGAGTTTCCAAATCTAATCTTGATTTTAAATGTGTGAATACAGCATACATAACTCATGTGATATGCACACGGAAACATTTTAAACATTTTTTGATATCCAGACCCCAACAATATCTGTTAACCCTCTTTTTCAGATGGCGAAGAATAATATCTTGATTAGATTTTATAATTTCATAATCTTTTAATTAAAAACCTTATTTCAATCCTGTTTATTTTGAATTTTGAAAGTCAAGTCTGACTTAAAGGTCTTCTTATTCTGTCTTTCTCAAGCTCCATTTATTCTCTCCAATTGCTTTCTCTCTGTTTCCACTCTGTGTGTGTGTGTGTGTGTGTGTGTGTGTGTGTGTGTATTTAGAAGTAGATATGGTTAAGGATGGAGTCAGAGTGATATGGGAGTGAAGGCATTTTGGTCTTACCATAGAATCTCCTCCTCCATTCCTAGATTTTCTGGTATTCTGGGCCCTATAGACTGTCAAAATTACTCTTGGTCTAGTAACTACTTTTAAATAAAAACTCAAGATATAGAAATGGCTTACTTGAACTTTTAAAGATATAGAAATCAAACTTAAAAATATACCTCTTACTACTTTTCTCTTCATATTTTTCATTCTTTTCACATTTTTTACTTCATATTCTTCCCTTCAATGACAGAGCACTCTATGCCATAAGAAGAATCGTCCTGTTTTTTGAACTATTTCACTTTGTGCTCCCCTCAATTCTGTCTTTGGTTGAAATAAGTCTTTTGGGAAGGACTCTTGTTTCTCCCTAGTAAATTCTTCCCTGTTGGCTCAGATGGTAAAGAATCTGCCTACAATGCAGGAGACCTGAATTTGATCCCTGAGTCAGGAAGATTCCCCAGAGAAAAGGAATGGCTACCCACTCCAGCATTCTTCCCTGGAGAATCCCATGGACAGAGGAGCCTGGTGGGCTACAGTCCATGGGATCACAAAGAGTTGGACATGGCTAAGCAACTTAACACTTCTTTCTCCCTGGCAGTGTTCAGAGAGAATTATGCAAGAAGCTATAATAACTATTAGTAACAGCATGTCATATTTTAGGTGTCAGCATAAGGATGGGATTTTTCTTAGAAAAAGCCTTCAGATCGTGTGTTTGATCCAGAGTGTCAAAGTGTTAGTGTCTGGGGAGATGTTTAGAAAGTGGCATGCTTATTACTGAGTGCATATTATTAGAAGAATCATCTGCTGAATGTGTGATGAAAATTTAGCCCAGCCAGGAAATTGGGTGTTCAGCCTGACATGCCACCTCTAATTTACGTCACCGCTGGATTCAAATCACATAGGTTTGGCACAGCTAAGTGACCTTCTTTAAAATATTCATGCCATTCTCATCTTCTGGGTCATTGTGTTCCTATTCACATTCAAATGAATTCCTTATTAATTATACTACTGGCTTCAATAGCATTTTTGGTGAACAATGAATTTGTGAATATGATGCAGTCTTTCCTAGCAGCCAGATGGTTGAGTTAGCCAAATTCCCTTGGCTAATTAACGTCTAGATGTGGCTTTTATCACACAAGAGCAGAACTTCTGTGACCTTGGGGTAACTCTATTCAGCCCACAGTAGATTTGATGCTATTGAGGAATACATCAGAAATTATTCTCTGTACCAATGGAGCTTCTGTACTGAAAGAAGTAGAACATATAGATATAAATAGAGATTAGAGTAGTATTGAGTGAAAATTTATATTGATGGGGGCTAAGGAATGTTGAGTAATGAACTGACTTCAAAAATAATAGGAGGTAATGACAATATTTGAGGAAGAGATTGCATTGAATTAGGAGTTTTTTTCACTGAAGGAAAAGTTATATTTGGGAGGAGGGAAGCAGGGCTTTGATAGACCAGGGACCTATGATGGAGTAGTGGTGAGGAGGGCAGAGTTAGAAAGCGGTAGGCCTGGATACAAAGTGGAATCTGCAGTGTGGGATGCTCATGGAAGTGGAAGTGGAAAGCAGGGGTGGGTAGTGGCAGAGGAGTGAACCTGGGAAGACGCAGAGCAGTTGGAAGAGATCCATGAAGCACACAATCGGTGGAGTTATTTTACTCTGTAAAACAAATTGAAACCTTCTGTTGCTTCTTGAGTCACAGTGTTATGATCAAACCAGTGTTTGAGTGAGATAAATGTCACATGAAGGAAGAGACAGATTCTAGAGGCACGGAATCTCTTTCGATGATGGTGGTTAGTTTTCTTTTTAAACCTTTGATTTCTAACACATAATAGGAAAGTTTTACAGGTACGCATGGAAAATACACATGATTACAAGTGAGGGTGCAGAAAGCCTAAACAGACAGTTCACTTTCTGTTAGCTGGTACCTACACTGAAATTCACCAGAAGTGACAGCTGTTGTTTTAGGATGTTTTACAGGTTTGGATATTTCACTTTTTTGAAGTAGCGTTTTAAATTATGTAAAATATTTACTTAGCTCCAAGTCAAGCTAGGAAAAAAGCCACTAAAGTCTTGCTTCTTTCCTTGGTCTATTAATCCTTTTCTCCTGATCCCTACATAAGTAAAATTTTATTGTTTTTTTATTATATATTTCCATGGTATTTATTTTAAAAATTTAATAAAATGCATGCACATATACAACCCACTTTTTCATACATATAGTGTCAGTCTATAAATAATATTCAGTACTTTTTTTCACTTTAAGTGTATTCTAGAGCTGCCTGTATCTATCTATCAATCAAGATATAGATATCTATCTCATTCTTTAGAGCTGCATAGTACTGCTTTGAATGAATGTATAATAAATTCCTTAACCAGTTCCTATTGACAGATATTTAATTAACGCCACAACTAATAGCCTCACTTATGGAATATTTTGTATATTTCTCAGGATCTACATGAGAAATCTGAAAGTCAAAGGCTAACCCATAGATAAATCAGAAAAATATTTTCAAATTCTTCTACATAGGAATACATCATTTTGTTTCGCTATAACAATGAATAAGAGAATTTATTTTCTAAGAACTGTCTTTATAGAGCATTTTCTCAGTTGTTCAGATTTTTACCAGTTGGATAGCTAAACATGGTATTTCATTATAGCTTCATTCGCTTTCTATAATTTTTAGTGAAGGTGGGTATTATTCATATGTTTAAGAATAATTTATATATTGATTGTTAATCATGTTTTTATATAATTTCTTAATTTTTCTAATAGACTGTTGGTCTTTTAATTCCAAGTTTGGGAGTTTTTCATAAAATTCCAAATTTTTATAATTTAGTATACATTTTTTCTATTTTTACTTATATTTTTCATTGTTTTTCATTTCTTTTATATTATTTGTCAATAATTTCTTATTCTGCTGTAGCTTTTGAATATTTGTAAGTTATTAAGTAATTTACCCACATTTTCTTCTAATACTTGTGTGGTTCTATATTTGAATTCAGAGTTTGGATCCATTTTGGAATGTATCATGGTTTTGGTATAGGATAAATCTAATTTTTTATATAAGCACATAATTGTTACCTCATTGGTTATTAGTAAGTCAATATTTTCCTCCACTGATTGAGACTCTGCCTTTATTGTCTACTAAGTGTTTGTACGTAAAAAAGTCTGTTGATTCTTCATTTGGTTTCATTGACCTGTCTTTCTGTTCATATACAAATGCCTAATGGCTTTGTAATACATTTTAAGTTTTGTATGAGTGAACTTTTTTTATATGTTTTGCTTTTCATTTTGGACGTTTTCTGGATATTTCTACTGGCTTCTTATATCACATTATCTTTATAATCAATTTTGTTGTTATTATTTAGTCACTAAGTCATGTCTAACTCTTTTTGTGACCCCCATGGACTGTCGTCCACCAGGCTTATCTGTCCATGGCATTTTCCAGGCAAGAATACTGGATTGGGTTGCCATTTCCTTCTCCAGGGGATCTTCCTGACCTAGGGATCAAACCCATATCTCCTGCATTGACAGGCAGATTATTTACCACTGAACCACCTGGGAAGCCAATTATAATCAATTTCTTTATCTCTAAAAAAAAAAAACACTGATGGCATTTTTTGTCATGATCACATTGCAGTTATAATTTTACCTATGGAAAATAAATTACATTTTTTATATTGAGTTTTTCTATTCAAGAGCATGATATATCTTTAATTTTGTTCTATGGAATCTTTGAGAGTAATATTTTTCCTTATATAAGTTTTATATATTATATTACATTTATGCATAGTTATTTTAATTTTCAATCTATTAATGGGATTTTCCATTATAGTTATACACAATAATTATTTTTTCTATCTATGAAGACTATTAATTTCTGTACATTAGCTTTCTCTTTTTCTAATCTTTTGGCAACTTTTCCATTTGTGCTTTTGTTTTTCAGTATCGCCTCATACCATAGACAAATGGAGATAGTTTTCATCATATTTTACACAATCTTTTGCTTTTAATTGCTTTTTGTTTTCTAATCGATTTGTCAAGCAAATCCAATACAATTAAACAGTTAAATAGTAGTAGAGATAGAAGGGGTTTTTGGTTCCATTTACATGAATGTTTCTAATTTCCTCATTATGACACTAATTTAAAGCCAAAATGCACATCAGCTTTTTTTAAACTGCAGCATTTTTAAAATTTATTAATTTTTAATTGGAAGATAATTGCTTTACAATATTGTGTTGGTTTCTACATCAACATGAATCAGCCATGGATACACATATGTCCCCACCCTCTTGAGCCTCTCTCTCACCTTGCACTTCTTTAGGTTGTCACAAAGCACCAGATTTTGTGTTCCCTGCATCATATAGCAAATTTTCACTGGCTATCTAATTTTACATATGGTAATATATATGTTTTAATGGTACTCTTTGTCTGAGTCCCACCCTCTCCTTCCCTACCTGTGTCCACAAGTCTGTTCTCTGTGTCTGCATATCCACTGCTGCTCTGCAAATAGATTTATCAGTACCATCTTTCTGGGTTCCATATATATGTGTTAATATATGATACTTGTTTTTCTTCTTCTGATTTACTTCACTCTGTATAATAGGCTCTAGGTCATCCACCTTAATAGAACTGAGTCAAATGCGTTCCTTTTTATAGCTGAGTAATATTCCATTGTGTGTATGTATCACAACTTCTTTATCCATTCATCTGTTGATGGACATCTAGGTTGCTTCCATGTCATAGCTATTGTAAATAGTGTTGTGATGAACATTGGGGTACATGAGTCACATCAGGTTTTAAGAAAACTATTTCATTTATCCACTTCTTAAAAAGTATAAATTAGTATTTGATGTGCCAAATACATTTTTATGAAAAGATCAACTTCTTGATATGATTATGTAAGTTTTCTCCTTATATATCTTGATGTGATGACTATATTAAAGGATTTCCTAATACTGAAACTCTTTTGACTTTTTTTGAATAAATTTTACTTATTTCTGAAGCGATTACTTTTTAATTGTCTTCTTTCAATTTTCTTTTAAAATCTTCCATTTTAAAATTAACTTAAATTAAATTAAAGTTCTCAGCCAACTTGAGAGAAAGGTGCAAAGATTGTCTAGCTACTTCCTGCCCCTAAATATGCATAGCCTCCCCATTATCAACCTCCTCCAACAGAGTGAGACATTTTTTGCTACACTTGATAACCTACATTGACACATCATAGTCAATCAATGTCAGTAAGTTTACATTATGGTTTTCTTTTGGTGTTAAACGTTCTATGAGTATGAACAAATGAATAATAAGATGTATTCATCATTCATACAGAGTATATTCACTGCCCTCAAAATCTGTGCTCTGCTTATTCACCTCTTCCCCCATTTCAAACCCTGACAACCACTGATCTTTTTATTGTCTCCATAGTTTTACCTATTCCAGAATATTTTATAGTTGGAATCAGACACTATGCTACCCTTGTCAGGTTGACTTCTTTCACTTGTTCATATGTATATAACATTCCTCCATGTCTTTTCTGACCTGGAATTGCCATAACAATTTGCCATTAGAGAAAGAATTTAAGCAAGTGTGCCCTAGTGCCTGAAGGGAGAAAGAGAAATAGTCTGTACTATCTACCCAATATTTTTTTGTATTTGCATAAAATGAAGCAAGAGAATGTATTAAGTCATATTTTTGTTTAGAAATCATCAGAATAATTGCTCAGTAATTTATGTAATGACACAAACCAACTTTCAAAGATACTAAATTAAATTCAAACTCTAGTGCTTTGTGTGTATGTGTGTGCATGTATGTGTGTGTGACCATACACTGCTAGTCTATTTCTCTGCCACACATGGATTACTAATGTCTTAATGCTTCCATAATTGGGGGTTAAGTCAAACTGATTTTCCCTTCGATTCAGGAAGACTTATTCAGAGATGCAGTGTGAAAAGTTTAACAAAGAAATGAAAAAAAGATAAACATTTAAAAATTTTCAGTGACATGAAGAGTGAAATTGATCTACTACATCCACTCTTTTTATTACTTTGAGTAATCTGTATGCTTATGAAATGTTATTTTGAATGCACATCATTTGAGTTAGTAATAACTGCATTTCTGCAATTCACATTTTGTGAGTAATTGTGTGTGCTTCTACTTTAGCTATTTCTTTACAAATGTGCAATAGTCATTATAAAAAATGTTTATAAAAAAGAAGACTTCCACTAAAGTTTAAAAAAATCTGAGTATTCAATTTATTGATATTCAAACAAAAATAATAATATACATCTCTCTTTGAGAAAGTGGGAAACTATTTATTAATTTCATTTTCTCTATATCACCTCAATAATGTCAAAAGACTATGGAACTAAGCTGACAGCACATTTGATGTAGCAAGGTTAAGAGGTCTATGAATCTATTTCTCACAGGCATTCTTTGAAGAAAGATTCTGAGATATTTGGTTTTGTTTGTGTGAATTTTGAATGTTCTACCAAAAGTCTACTCACTAATGAGCTGTCAATACCTTTCATCGATGAGTTTCAAGTGTTATTTGCCAAATGCATGGCAATGATTTCAATATTAGTATTGATTAAAATGAATATTCTTCTTAATTGGTGCAGAAATATAACCTTTACAGACAAACCTAACATTAGTATAGTACATGCTAGCCTGTTCTTTTCTTCTTGAAAAGTCTGCTTTTATTAAAAACTGTCTTTTGATCATGTAAACATACAAATTATATTCAGGTTTTTATTCTGTGTGTGTATGTTTGTATTTAAGGTATTGAAATGAAATGAGAAATTTAAAAATGAGAAAAAATTGAAAAGAGTCTTAAGTATTCTCTTGGAATAATTTCCTTGTAACTTTCATGATTCTGGTGCTGACAAGTGAATTTAAACATTAACATTCCTTTTCAGTGTAGTTACTGCCTAAGTCTAGTGTAATAATACAGTGAAATCTACACTAATTAAATACCAGACTCCCAAGGGATAATGTCATACCAAGCAAATGCTAAAAAAATCCCTCCTGGTTTATTGTAATCTAATTATATGCTAAATTTTAAAGACTTTTCTTTAGCAGTGTTTGAATAACCAACAGCTTTCTTCACATTGTTCTTCTGGCTTGTTTTATGTCCATTTCAATAAATATGCATGTGGTACCTAATTAAGAAAAAATATTGTTTGGAGTTTAAATCTTCCTATAAGGAAGTGCATATGAAATATAAAGCCATACATTATGGTAGAATATTAAGTAATTACACAAACTTTGTTTAATAAGAGGAATTGAATATGAAGTCGATTGCTTCAGTTATCAATCACCACACAATGAACCACCACAAAATTTAAGAGCTTAAAATAGCAGCAACTGGCTCTCCCACATGGTTGTGTGGGTTGACTTGACTGAGTTCAATGGTGCTTGCTAAATGTTTCTCATGCAATTTAAGTCAGATATCAGCTTAGCCTGCAATTATCTGAAATCTTGACTGAGCTGGACACACAAGATGGCTCACTTACTTGGTTGGCCATCGATGCTAGCTGCCATCTGGTGTATGTATTCGTGAACTCTCTATGTGGCTTGGGAGTTTTACAGCATGGATTCTGAGATAGAGTGTTCCAGAGATGAGCATTCCAAAGAGCTCAACTTCAATAACTTTATATTTCAGTCACACATTTCTTTTGAGATTAAGGTTACTGAAAGAAGTGAATGTAATCAAACATAGAGAAGCCAAAAACTCTGAAGATAGGATTTGAAGTGGTTGGCTATATGAACAATAAACTTATCTAGAAAAAAATGGGAGAAATTGGAATTGAGAAAAGGATGTAAGTCAGTTGAAGATTCACAAATCTTTTGAACTCTAAAAGAGTTTTACTATTTTACTTCTAAATACATCTAAACCACTTCTAAACCCATTGTTTTAACATCCAATCTAGCATCCAATCTCCTTCTTTCCTTCCTTCCTTAATATTTGCTCGACGGCCTCAGTGGTACATCAAATACCTTGAACCCTTCCTGTATTTTTCCTCAATTATAGCTTTCAAAATCTTTGCCAAACAGCTTGGGTTGTATAAATTAGTATAATACTTCAATGATTTTTTGACAAAACTCCTGATTTTCTATCTTTTACTACCATTTTCTGCATCAAAGCAACCATAAGTTTTTCCCTTCACCAAGTGACACAAGCATGCATGATGTACCTTAAAAATGTATTTTCCTCAACATGAACTGGGCTTTTATTTCCATGGAGTGGACTACTCTACTCATTGATAAGCTTCTTGTCTCTTCTCAGAGTAACCATTACAAATCTACTGTTGTCAGCTACACTGCCATTTAATTCATATTTCACAATTTGCAGATAAAAAAAATTGCCTCTCCCAATGCATGAAACAAAACAGGCCATCCTGAACCTCATGCCACCATATCCATAAACATCTGCATCCATCTTTGTCTTGTGTCTCAGAATAATATGGAAATCTTGATCTATGCAAGGAAAATCCTTCAATCTAGAACCAAACCCTTCTGTTCTCCCATAAAACTGGGATCTTTCTATTTTTTGCTAGTGGATTTTTCTTCTCATATGGACAACCTATTTTCATTTCCAGTGTTAGCTCCCTTTTCTTCATACTCTTACTGAACTCCATAAACAACCTTAAATTCAACAACTATCCACTTGTATATAAGTCTCTAATCTCTCCCTCTATCCTAACTCCCTCTTCTTATATTTGAACTCATATCAGAATGCTTACTGGATATTTGTACTTCAATCCCATTATCCCTCAAGCTCAAACTATCCTCAGCCTAACCTATATGACCTCCAATCTTTATTCAAAACCCATTCATTATTTTAATTCCCCTTAGTGACTAATCATCCTATGATAAGTGACCCATGTCACAAACCTTGGAGTCACTCCACATTTCTTAATCTTGCCTCCAAGCACAAATCAATTAATAACCAACTAGGGTCTCCCTGGTGGCTCAGATGGTAAAGAATCTGCCTGCAATGCAAGGAGTTCTGGGTTCAATCCCTGAGTTGGGAAGATTCCCTGGAGGAGGAAATGGTGACCCACTCCAATATTCTTGTCTGGAGAATTCCATGGACAGCTGACAGGCTACAGTCCATGGGGTCACAAAGAGTTAGACATGACTGAGTGACTAACAGACATACCCACTATTTCTGCCTCTTTAATATATATTATGGACTCCCTCATAGCTCAGTCGGTAAAAAAATCTACCTGCAATGCAGGAGACACAGGTTTGATTCCTGGGTTGGGAAGATCCCTAAAGAAGGAAATTGCAACCTGCTCCAGTACTCTTGCCTGGAGAATCCCATAGACAGAGGAGCCTGGCAGACTACAGTCCATGGGGTCACAAGAGTCAGACATGACTTAGCAACTAAACCACAACCACCAATATATCTTATATTTGTTCTTTCCTTTCTATGCACACTGCTACTGCTGCCTTATTTCAGGTCTTTATCATTAGTTACTTTCTGAAATGTCCTGTTTTTTCTTCTTGCATCCTTGTTTGCTTTCAATCTGTCTTCTACCTGGTTGCTAGAGAATCTTAAAGAATAATATAAAGGCATCTCCTTTGCCTATAGATTGGAGTCCAAGCTCTTTGCCATCTCATAGAAGGCCTTTCTTATTTGAGCCTTGCCTTTCCTCTCCACGATCATTTTCCACAATTTCCTTTTAGCAACTGTACTCTGGTCTAATAAAATTGCAAGTATCCCAAAAATCTTTTCTAAACATTTTTATGTGCTCTGTGCTCTTTGATATGAATGACTTCCTTTTTGCTTTTATTCCTGAGTGAATACCTACCATTTAAGACTCATTTCAAAGGCTTTCTCCTTCCTAAAGGCTTTGCTATTCTTTTCGTTCCATGTTCTACTCTTTAATAAGTACTTACCTCATTGTTACACCAATAAGTCTGCTCATGTTCCATCAAAACAGGCCCTTAAATGCAGAAATTATTCATCTAGTACTGAGACTAGTACTATACATACTTGTTGATTAAATGATTCTCAGAAGGCCTGGAGGGATGTGACTTTCAGGAAATTTTTATTTGAATAAAGCAAAAGTAAGAGAGGTATGTTATATCAGCATCATTTTCCCTAACTATTTTCCTTATATAACTCCTGATTGCAAAATTCAGACTTAAACTGAAGAAAGTAGGGAAAACCACTAGATCATTCAGGTATGACCTAAATAAAATCCCTTACAATTATACAGTGGAAGTGAGAAATAGATTCAAGGGATTAGATCTGATAGACATAGTGCCTGAAGAACTATGGACAGAGGTTCATGACATTGTATAGGAGGCTGTGATCAAGACCATCCCCAAGAAAAAGATGCAAAAAAGCAAAATGTTATCTGAGCAGGCCTGAAAAATAGCTGACAAAAGAAGAGAAGTGGAAGGCAAAGGAGAAAAGGAAAGATATACCCATTTGAATGCAAAGTTCAAAGAATAGCAAGGAGAGATAAGAAAACCTTTTTCAGTGATTGATGCAAAGAAGTAGAGGAAAACAATGGAATGGGAAAGACTAGAGATCTCTTCAAGAAAGTTAGAGATACCAAGAAAACATTTCATGCAAAGATGGGCACAATAAAGGACAGAAATGGTATGGAGCTAATAGAAGCAGAAGATATTAAGAAGAGGTGGCAGGAATACACAGAAGAACTATACAAAAAAGATCTTCATGACCCAGATAACCACAGTGGTCTGACCACTCACCTGGAGACAGACATCCTGTAATGCAAAGTCAAGTGGGCCTTAGGAAGCATCACTATGAAAAAAGCTAGTGGAGGTAATGGAATCCCCATTGAGCTATTTCAAATCCTAAAAGATGATGCTATGAAAGTGCTGCACTCAATATGCCAGCAAATTTGGAAAACTCAGCAGTGGCCACGGGACTGGAAAAGGTCAGTTTTCATTTCAATCCCAAAGAAAAGCAAAGCCAAAGAATGTTAAACTACCACACAATTGCACTCATCTCACACACTAGCAAAGTAATGCTCAAAATTCTCCAAGCCAGACTTCAACAGTACATTAACTGTGAACTTCCAGATATTCAAGCTGGATTTGGAAAAGGCAGAGGAACCAGAGATCAAATTACCAACATTGATTAGATCATTGAAAAAGCAAGAGAGTTCCAGAAAAATATCTACTTCTGCTTTATTGATTGTGCCAAAGCCTTTGACTGTGTGGATCACAACAAACTGAAAGAAAATTCTGAAAGAGATGAGAATAACGGACCACCTTACCTGCCTCCTGAGAAATCTGTGTGCAGCTCAAGAAGCAACAGTTAGAACTAGACATCGAACAACAGGCTGGTTCCAAAATGG
Source organism: Bos taurus (assembly GCF_002263795.3). Classification (NCBI taxonomy): domain Eukaryota; kingdom Metazoa; phylum Chordata; class Mammalia; order Artiodactyla; family Bovidae; genus Bos; species Bos taurus. The sequence continues at coordinate 21,202,867 of NC_037336.1, read as the reverse complement.
AAAAGGAGTACGTCAAAGCTGTATATTGTCACCCTGCTTATTTAACTTATATGCAGAGCACATCATGCAAAATGTTGGGCTAGATGAAGCACAAGCTGGAATCAAGATTGCCAGGAGAAATATCAATAATCTCAGATACACAGATGACACCACCCTTATGACAGAAAGAGAAGAAGAACTGAAGAGCCTCTTGGTGAAAATGAAAGAGGAGAGTAAAAAAGTTTGTTTAAACCTCAACATTCAGAAAACTAAGATCATGGCATCTGGTCCCATCACTTCATGGCAAATAGATGAGGAAACAATGGAAACAGTGAGAGACTTTATTTTGGGGGGCTCTAAAATCACTGCAGATGGCGACCACAGCCATGAAATTAAAAGACGCTTGCCCCTTGGAAGAGAAGCTATGAGCAACCTAGACAGCATATTAAAAAGTAGAGACATTACTTTGCTAACAAAGGTCTGTCTAGTCAAAGCCATGGTTTTCCAGTAGTTATGTGTGGATGTGAGAGTTGGACTATAAAGAAAGCTGAGCATCGAAGAATTGATGCTTTTGAATTGTGGTGTTGGAGAAGACTCTTGAGAGTCCCTTGGATTGCAAGGAGATTCAACCAGTCCATCCTAAAGGAAATCAGTCCTGAATATTCATTGGAAGGACTGATGCTGAAGCTGAAACTCCAATACTTTGGCCACCTGATGCTAACTGACTCATTTGAAAAGATCTTGATGCTGGGAAAGATTGAAGGCGAGTGGAGAAGGGGACAACAGAGAATGAGATGGTTGGATGGCATCTCTGACACAATGGACATGTGTTTAAATAAACTCTGGGAATTGTTGATGGACAGGGAGGCCTGCTGTGCTACAGTCCATGGGATCACAAAGAGTCGGACACAACTGAGTGACTGAACTGAACTGAACTGAAAGTTTGAAATAGTAAATATTCATTCTTTCTTCTTTAAACTATCATCATTACAAAGGTTGATAACTCAGTAACTTAGGAATCAAATGCCTGCAAGTGGACAGTAAATACTATTGATTGTATTAATGTATCCTTTATAGGGGAATTTCTGTACGTAGATAACCAAAGCACTGATTTCTACACTGAAGTATAAATAGTTTTGTTATGGAACCATCTTCAATGAACAAGAAATAAACTTTAGTGGTCCAGATTTTCACATCAGTATATAAGAGAAAGCATGCCTGGCTTTAGCAAAACCCACTATGTTTGCATTGTCAAAACCTCTGAGAGCTTCCATGAAAGAGACAGGCCACACATGATTATGGAAACATGGAGAAAGCACCTTATATTGTGGAAATGGCCGCAATTTCTGGCTAACAAATATAAAGTATGGTGATTTTAACTTTTTTCTTTTTGTTTCTTCAGCCATCTGAAATAAGTCAGACTGCCTTTTCCTCCCTATGGGAACCAGACAGTATGAAGTAAACAAACAAACTTACTTCACTGAGAAAAATGAAAAAATGTTAATGCTTTTTGTTTGTTTGTTTCCTATTTCTTCTCTTCCCTCTTCCTCTTTTTTGTCTGCTTCCCCTCTTCTTCCTCATCCTCCACTTTGTTCTCCCTCTTTTATTCCCCTCCTTCTTCGTTTTTCATCTCCTTCTCCTTGTTCCTTCTCCCTCTCTTTTTCCTCCTCAATTTCCTCTCCTCCCTTCTCCCCCTCCCTCTCCTCTTTCTTCTTCTCATAACACACACAAACTTACCATGTAGAGGCACCAGTAGCCTTTCTTATTTAAATCAAGACTACAATATTACCCCCAAATTTTGTAGATATAATCCAGCAGTTGACATGATGGTAGATTTTTAACATTATGGATTTTGTCTTCATTACTTGTCAAGTTCTTAAACTTCTCATTTGTCATAATTTGGTTTTCATGCAGGCACTAAACCCAAGGAATGGCCCGTTTATAACAAAATATTACCTTTAGATGCTCTATCTTTGCTTCTTTCCAAATATCAACAGCACATTTTTGCTTCAAAACAACATATTATTATCAGGATTCTCTTAGATCATATTTGTCTTGTAAATTCAATTAATAAAATCAGCCCTTGTTTTAATACTTGTTTAAACCATTTCAATGGCATTCATTTCAATTCAGTTCCTCAGTTGTGTTGGACTCTTTGCAACCGCACGGACTGCAGCACGCCAGGCTTCCCTGTCCATCACCAACTCCTGGAACTTGCTCAAACTCATGTCCATTGAGTTGGTGATGCCATCCAACCATCTCATCCTCTGTTGGCCCCTTCTCCTCCTGCCTTCAATCTTTCCCAGCATCAGGGTCTTTTCCTACAAGCCAGTTCTTCTTCACATCAGGCAACAAAATACTGGAGTTTCAGCTTCAGCATCAGTCCCTCCAATGAATATTCAAGACAGATTTCCTTTAGGATTGACTGGTTGGATCTCCTTGCAGTCCAAGACACTCTCAAGAGTCTTCTGCAATGCCACAGTTCAAAAGCATCAATTCTTCCGCACCAAGCTTTCTTTATGGTCCAACTCTCACATCCATACATGACTACTGGAAAAACCATAGCTTTGACTAGACGGACCTTTGTCATCAATGGCATTTAATGTCAATGGCATTAAGAGAAGAGCATATGTCAAAAGTGTCTTGGTTCTAAGGGAGGGTACAGGATTACAATAATCTGCCTAGACCTATTGGTTTAGTGAAACCAAAAATGTTTCTCTAAATGGAAGGGAGTAGGGTGAGAAGACCACCTACAGGGAATGAATAAAAACAGTTGTGGACAAAGCCAAAATGTGCAGTGGAAGGAGTAACACGTTGGTCACTTGTTTTCCTTCTAGCTCCTTCTTTCCTGTTTGCATTTAATATTCTATTATTTTCTATGGACCTATCATCTACATTATTTTTCTCAATTTGCTGACTTCTATCTTTCTCTCTTTACCCAGTGAAAAAGACAGTGAACGTGTCCCAAGTCTGAGTGGAGTGAGTAAGCTTATGTCAGATGCTTTCAGAATTGAAACAAGCTGTAAGAATCTTGAGTTGTGACCACTACAAGGAAAGAGAATGAAAAGTAGCCAAATCTCTACATGAGAGAGATGTTGGACTATTTTCCAGTGGCAACCCCATCTGATTTGTGTGAAGTAAGCAGGTTTTCTCTCCAAGAGTTCAAAACAATATATTCTGATTTTGAATATGTTTTCTTGATAGTCTCAAAACTGAAATAATAAAAAAGTATTAGATTTTCTCTACCTGCAATAAATTATCTGTAATAATTTTCAGTTTTCTAAGGACTTTCAGAAACACAAATGAAAAGGCAAAATCCATTGATTAGTAAGCTGTGTAAATCCCTTAGCTTCTTGGAAACCAGAAAATAGAAATGATAAAATAGTTCATAAAGTTGTTTTGATTATTGAGATAAAATTTATGAAACTGCTTTGGATCCTCCTAGGTATTACACAGCTGTCAAATATTATTGTTTGATGATATTCCATTTGGAATTAATAATGTCCTCAATCTGAAGCTATGCATTTTAGTTGTTCTAATGCTTCTTTGTACCTCAAATTGTTTCTACATTTTTTAAAGATAGAATTTTACAGGGCAAGAGTCTTTCCACTCATACTTTTACTGAGGTATAGTATCTAGGCCTTGAGGTCAGCTAGATCTTAGTTTTAATTTTGATGGCACCCTAGTTCCATTGAGTCTTAGTGGATGGCCATGGATATATAATTCCTTCTCTCTGAAATCATCAGCTTTTTAGTTTGCAAAATTGAGACATATTGTGTTTCCCAAAATATGTTTGCAGTAGCTCATGAGTGAAATAATATATTTGAAGCATGGTAGGGAATGGCAACCCACTCCAGTATTCTTGCCTGCAAAATCCTATGGACAGAGGAGCATGGAGTCCTAAGAGTCGGACATGACTTGGCGACTAAAGCACCGCCACCGTAGTGGCCGGTAGGCAAGCTCCTAAAGTTCCCTTTGTACAATTTCTCATATGACCCTCAAAAAGAAAAAAAAAAATCTTGGTACCTTGCATGAAAGCTGAGTTATATCCCTGTTGTTATCATCTTCAGCATCTTACCCTATTTCCCTGCTAGCATACCTACCTGGAGAAATCACAGCCCTAGAGAAACCTAGATGAATATCTTTCCTCTGTCCATGTTCAGGCTGATAAGTACTACCTAAGTAAAATTGACACAATATTCCAAATTTGTCCTAGAAAATTTATGGTCTCAACCTCAATGGAATTGCGGTCCAGGAGGCACTGACTAAGATTCACTATCACCTTCCTTTCCCATTCCCACAACAGCAATTTCAAACTTTTCTTACTTTCATCAAGCTTTCTTCTCCCTTACCTCACCCCCAACGTTAGCAAAACATTTCACAAGGAAGGCATGTCTTACCTTTCCTTGCTTCCACTCTGCCTTTCTTCCTTCTCTCTTCCTCTTATAGAGAGATGTCCCCACTTCCTTTTTGTCAAAAGCTAAGCATAGATTTAAGGGCCTAGATCTGATAGATAGAGTGCCTGATGAACTATGGAATGAGGTTCGTGACATTGTACAGGAGACAGGGATCAAGACCATTCCCATAGAAAAGAAATGCAAAAAAGCAAAATGGCTTTCTGGGGAGGCCTTACAAATAGCTGTGAAAAGAAGAGAAGTGAAAAGCAAAGGAGAAAAGGAAAGATATAAGCATCTGAATGCAGAGTTCCAAAGAATAGCAAGAAGAGATAAGAAAGCCTTCTTCAGCAATCAATGCAAAGAAATAGAGGAAAACAACAGAATGGGAAAGACTAGGGATCTCTTCAAGAAAATCAGAGATACCAAAGGAACATTTCATGCAAAGATGAGCTCGAAAAAGGACAGAAATGGTATGGACCTAACAGAAACAGAAGATATTAAGAAGAGATGGCAAGAATACACAGAACAATTGTACAAGAAAGATCTTCATGACCCAGATAATCACGATGTTGTGATCACTGACCTAGAGCCAGACATCCTGGAATGTGAAGTCAAGTGGGCCTTAGAAAGCATCACTACGAACAAAGCTAGTGGACGTGATGGAATTCCAGTTAAGCTATTCCAAATCCTGAAAGATGATGCTCTGAAAGTGCTGCACTCAATATGCCAACAAATTTGGAAAACTCAGCAGTGGCCACAGCACTGGAAAAGGTCAGTTTTCATTCCAATCCCAAAGAAAGACAATGCCAAAGAATGCTCAAACTACCGCACAATTGCACTCATCTCACACGCTAGTAAAGTAATGCTCAAAATTCTCCAAATCAGGCTTCAGCAATATGTGAACCGTGAACTTCCTGATGTTCAAGCTGGTTTTAGAAAAGGCAGAGGAACCAGAGATCAAATTGCCAGCATCTGCTAGATCATGGAAAAAGCAAGAGAGTTCCAGAAAAACATCTATTTCTGCTTTATTGACTATGCCAAAGCCTTTGACTGTGTGGATCACAAGAAACTGTGGAAAATTCTGAAAGAGATGGGAATACCAGAACACCTGATCTGCCTCTTGAGAAATTTGTATGCAGGTCAGGAAGCAACAGTTAGAACTGGACAGGGAACAACAGACTGGTTCCAATAGGAAAAGGAGTTCGTCAAGGCTGTATATTGTCACCCTGTTTATTTAACTTATATGCAGAGTACATCATGAGAAACGCTGGACTGGAAGAAACACAAGCTGGAATCAAGATTGCCAGGAGAAATATCAATCACCTCAGATATGCAGATGACACCACCCTTATGGCAGAAAGTGAAGAGGAACTCAAAAGCCTCTTGATGAAAGTGAAAGTGGAGAGTGAAAAAGTTGGCTTAAAGCTCAACATTCAGAAAATGAAGACCATGGCATCCGGTCCCACCACTTCATGGGAAATAGATGGGGAAACAGTGGAAACAGTGTCAAACTTTATTTTTCTGGGCTCCAAAATTAGTGCAGATGGTGACTGCAGCCATGAAATTAAAAGACGCTTACTCCTTGGAAGGAAAGTTATGACCAACCTAGATAGCATATTCAAAAGCAGAGACATTACTTTGCCAACAAAGGTCCGTCTAGTCAAGGCTATGGTTTTTCCTGTGGTCATGTATGGATGTGAGAGTTGGACTGTGAAGAAGGCTGAGCGCCGAAGAAGTGATGCTTTTGAACTGTGGTGTTGGAGAAGACTCTTGAGAGTCCTTTGGACTGCAAGGAGATCCAACCAGTCCATTCTGAAGGAGATCAGCCCTGGGATTTCTTTGGAAGGAATGATGCTAAAGCTGAAACTCCAGTATTTTGACCACCTCATGGGAAGAGTTGACTCATTGGAAAAGACTCTGATGCTGGGAGGGATTGGGGGCAGGAGGAGAAGGGCACGACAGAGGATGAGATGTCTGGATGGCATCACTGACTTGATGGATGTGAGTCTCAGTGAACTCCAGGAGTTGGTGATGCACAGGGAGGCCTGGCGTGCTCAAAGAGTCGGACATGACTGAGCGACTAATCTGATCTGAAGCTATCTTTTGGCTTTTGTATCCTCATCCTTCTTGACTAATTAGAGATCTTTATCTACTTCTTCTTTTCTCTCCTAAATCTGTAACCATTACTACCTACTGATTCCTTGTCAGGACCCTTTAAACATACTTAAGTCCTTTTTGGGCTTCCCTGGTGGCTCAGACAGCAAAGAATCTGTCTGCAATGCAGGAGACCCAGGCTTGATACCTGGATAAGGAAGATCCCCTGGAGAAGGGAATGGCAACCCACTCCAGTATTCTTTCCTGGAGAATTCCATGGACAGAGGAGACTGGTGGGCTCCAGTCTATGGGGTCGCAGAAAGTCAGACACGACTGAGTGACTTTCACTCACTCACTCATTCAAGTCGTTATTATCTTTAAGATAAAAATCCAAAACCCTCAATGGATTTCACATTGTCTTCTGGCTCTACCTGCTCTATCTCTCTTGCCTTTCAAAGGCAAACTTTTTGAAGGGGTTGTTCACATGCATTATTTCCTCACTTTCTCAAATCCCACTTATTTTCAGCTAACTGCTATCTGGATCCCACATGAAGAACTCTGTTGAAACTTTTTTTCACCAAGACTGCAACCTACTTGCTGCAGAATAAGCAGGCATTTTTCTTGATATCTTTTGCTGACTGTGCCTCTTATTGTAATACTTTCTATTACTTTCATAGCACATAGCTTGCTTCCTCTCTCTCTTTCACTTTTTTTCTGGAGTCTCGCTGACTGTCTTGATTCCATCTTTGTATCTGACATTGCTTTCCTGAGTGCCAGAGCCATATATCCAAATCTGCCTTCTAGACATGTCTTTCTGACATATCACATTTAATATATCTCTGCCCAATGCTGTAATGCACATCTTTGAAAAACCAAAAAACAAACTTTTTTCTTCTCCCATGTTTCATGTTACAATTAATCTTTCAGCTAGTTGTCAAAGCAATAAATCCATCCTTGATTGCTCTCTCTCTTCTATAACCTATCTTCAATTACTTCATTAATCTCCAAGACCTAGGGCCCAATCTCCTCAACATTTCTCAGATATCTACTTACACTAATCCTCATTTTAGCTTCCTAATTCAGGCCTCTAGCATATCCTTCTGACTAGTAAAATGTTCTGTCAATTATTCTCCTTCCTCATGCCTCTTCCCTCTATCCTTCATGCAGTAACTAGAATGATATTTCTAAGATGTAGATCTGATTATGTCATTCTTCAGCTTAAGATCTTTTAATGGTTTCTCATTACCCTTTGAAGAATATCCAAATATGAAGAAAGCCTGCAATGCCCTCTGAAGTCTTTTAGCTCTTAAATTTATTTGTTTCTTCATTAGTATAACAAATGTGTACTGAATGCCCACAAAATGCCAAATGCTGTCTAGGCATTAGATATTCAGAAGTGAAAACAATAATACTCCTGAGCTTTGGGAATGTATGAACTCTTCTCAGTTCATCCTTTTATCTCTTGGCTTCACCACTACTTTCAGTCTTTAAATGGAATGTGCTGCCTTCCTCAGCTTTTGAACTGTGGTGTTGGAGAAGACTCTTGAGAGTCCCTTGGACTGCAAGGAGATTCAACCAGTCCATTCTGAAGGAGATCAGCCCTGGGATTTCTTTGAAAGGAATGATGCTAATGCTGAAACTCCAGTACTTTGGCCACCTCATGTGAAGAGTTGACTCATTGGAAAAGACTCTGATGCTGGGAGGGATTGGGGGCAGGAGGAGAAGGGGAAGACAGAGGATGTGATGGCTGGATGGCATCACTGACTTGATGGACATGAGTCTGAGTGAACTCCGGGAGTTGGTGATGGACAGGGAGGTCTGGCGTACTGCGATTCATGGGGTTGCAAAGAGTCGGACACGACTGAGCGACTGATCTGATCCCCAGCTTAGAGAGACATTTATGGGCAATCTCACCGTGAGAGACTATTTCCTCCTTCCATCCTTCCATCTAATGGCTGCTAAGCTGAAGCTCCAATACTTTGGCCACCTGATGCGAAGAGCCAACTCATTGGAAAAGACCCTGATGCTGGGAAAGATTGAAGGCAAGAGGAGAAGGAGATAACAGAGGATGAAATGGTTGGTTGGCCTTACTGACTCTGATGCTGGGTTAGATTGAGGGTAAGAGGAGGAGGAGTTGACAGAGGATGAGATGGTTGGATGACATCACTGACCCAATGGCTGTCTGAGGAGGCCTTACAAATAGCTGTGAAAAGAAGAGAAGTGAAAAGCAAAGGAGGAAAGGAAAGATATATCCATTTGAATGCACAGTTCCAAAGAATAGCAGGGAGAGATAAGAAAGCCTTCCTCAGCAATCAATGCAAAGAAATAGAGGAAAAGAATAGAATGGGAAAGACTAGAGATCTCTTCAAGAAAATTAGAAATACCGAGGGAACATGTCATGCAAAGATGTGCACAATAAAGAACAAAAACAGTTTGGACTTAACAGAAGCAGACGATATTAAGAAGAGGTGGCAAGAATACATGGAATTACTATACAAAAAAGATCTTCATGACCAAGATAATGATGATGGTATGATCACTCACCTAGAGCCAGACATTCTGGAATGTGAAGTTAAGAGGGCCTTAGGAAGCATCACTATGAACAAAGCTAGTGGAGGTGATGGAATTCCAGTTAAGCTATTCCAAATCCTGAAAGATGATGCTGTGAAAGTGATGCATTCAATATGCCAGCAAATTTGGAAAACTCAGCAGTGGCCACAGGACTGGAAAAGGTCAGTTTTCATTCCAATCCCAAAGAAAGACAATGCCAAAGAATGCTCAAACTACCGCACAATTGCACTCATCTCACACGCTAGTAAAGTAATGCTCAAAATTCTCCAAGCCAGGCTTCAGCAATATGTGAACCCTGAACTTCCAGATGTTCAAGCTGATTTTAGGAAAGGCAGAGGAACCAGAGATCAAATTGCCAACATCCGCTGGATCATGGAAAAAGCAAGTAAAGAGAGTTCCAGAAAAACATCTATTTCTGCTTTATTGACTATACCAAAGCCTTTGACTGAGTGTATCACAATAAACTGTGGAAAATTCTGAAAGAGATGGGAATACCAGAGCACCTGACCTGCCTCTTGAGAAACCTATATGCAGGTCAGGAAGCAACAGTTAGAACTGGACATGGAACAACAGACTGGTTCCAAATAGGAAAAGGAGTTCATCAAGGCTGTATATTGTCACCCTGCTTATTTAACTTATATGCAGAGTACATCATGAGAAACGCTGGGCTGGAAGAAGCACAAGCTGGAATCAAGAGTGCCAGGAGAAACATCAATAACCTCAGATATGCAGATGACACCACCCTTGTGGCAGAAAGTGAAGAAGAACTAAAGAGCCTCTTGATGAAAGTGAAAAAGGAGAGTGAAAAAGTTGGCTTAAATCTCAACATTCAGAAAACTAAGATTGGTATCTGGTCCCATCACTTCATGGCAAATAGATGGGGAAACAGTGGCTGACTTTATTTTTCTGGGCTCCAAAATCACTGAAGATGGTGATTGCAGCCATGAAATAAAGAAACACTTACTCCTTGGAAGGAAAGTTATGACCAAACTAGACAGGATATTAAAAAGCAGAGACATTACTTTACTAACAAAGGTCCGTCTAGTCAAGGCTATGGTTTTTCAACTGGTCATGTATGGATGTGCGAGTTGGACTGTAAAGAAAGCTGAGTGCTGAAGAATTGATGCTTTTGAACTGTGGTGTTGGAGAAGACTCTTGAGAGTCCCTTGAACTGCAAAGAGATCCAACCAGTCCATCCTAAAGGAGATCAATCTTGGGTGTTCATTGGAAGGACTGATGTTGAAGCTGAAACTCCAGTAGTTTGGCCACCTGATGTGAAGAGCTGCCTCACTGGAAAATACCTTGATGCTGGAAAAGATTGAGGGCAGGAGGAAAAGGGGATGACCGAGGATGAGACGGTTGGATGGCATCACTGACTCGATGGATATGGGTTCAGGTGGACTCCGAGTTGGTGATGGACAGGGAGGCCTGGCATGCTGCGGCATGGGATCACAAAGAGTCGGACACGACTGAGTGACTGAACTGAACTGAATGCTTAAATCGTTTATGTATTTGTGAGAGTTCCCCTATAGTATAAAGTTTAGCCAATCTTCAGATTTAAATATATCTACTTCCCTTAGAAGTACAGAATACATCTTTTGACTCTAAATATAAAGGTGACTTCTACTGATAGCATTTATTATCTGTAAGCTTTCAGGAAAGCAATCCTAGGTAGTCTGGTCCTGCTGCTAAATAGGGACAAGAGCCAAGGAGTCAATAATCATTATGTGCTTCAAATTCAGAACAGTTTTTTTCTCACATATTTTCACTATTATTGTTCTATATTGCATGTACACTGAAAGTAACAAAGGGACTTTAATAAATATTTTTAAAGTCTTCATAAGTTGCTGTTTAGTAGTTGATAGGTTTCACTGAAAGCTCTTAGGGGTTGACAATATAGGTTATAAATTTTCACCATTAATATTCTGATATCTGTGAAGACTGGAATCTATTTATAAAATTGTTATATTATACATATTATATACTATTACACTTTAAAAATACAGTATTATTTAGTTTTAAACAGCATAAAATTGACTAATTTAAATAAACAGGGGCTCTGTATCAACCTAGAGGGGTGGGATGGGGAGAGAGATGGGAGGGAGTTTCTAAAGGGAGGGGATATATGTATACCTATGGCTGATTCTTGTTGAGGTTTGACAGAAATACCAAAATTCTGTAAAGCAATTATCCTTCAATAGAAAATAAATTAATTAAAAAAAATACATCATTTATTTTTAAGTAGTATAAGATTGACTGATTTAAATAATCTTATCTGTAGATTTCTTCATTGTAATAATTTATATTTATTAATTTAAAAAGACATTAAAAATGACAACAAATAGAAAGTAGGCCAGTAACTCATGTAATGCTGGCAGAAATTGTCATCAACTACTAAGACTGCTCCACTGTGTGTTTAAAAGATTTTTTTAGATCTGCAAAGTTTTTGAACTTGCAAAAATAGGTTGCTGCTTTCATAAGAATAGGAGTTTTGAAATTACATCTTCTGCCTTTTTTTTCAAAAACCACTCATAATTATGTGCTTTTCAAATGCCTTTTTCATTATGCAAATGCTTTTAAATCATGAGCTAACAGAGAAAAGTGAGAATTGAAAAACACTGAGATGTTTTAAAAATTGCGTTTTCTTATAATATCTCAAAATAGGTACTTTAGATGTGTCTGGCATAGAAGTTTATGAATGGTTGGCAAAAAGTTACTATTTACTATACCAGTGGGAAGTGTGAAAGGAAAAACACTTCTGCATTGTGTGGGTTTCTTGGAATAACATCTATAAACTGTCCTTGTTTAGAAGGAGCCCATCAGAGGCTTCATTTGGCGTGGAGCTGATGAGGCTGTCCTCCGCTGCCTTGCCTTGTCTGATGCAGAGGGCTAATGCAAGTTAAATGTTCCGCGTGCTCAGCAGCTTCGTATATGTCTGACTTTTGCAACCCCGTGGGCTGTAGCCTCCAGGCTCCTCTTCCACAGGATTCTCCAGGCAAGAGTGCTAGAGTGGGTTGCCATTTCCTGCTCACTAGCTAAAAAAGCCAGTGGATGTCTGCGTTCATGGTTTGAGAGCCATGTGTGCTTAAACAATGGAAACATGGGTCTTCTATGGAGTATTTTCTAGTTACACTGTGAAGTCATTATTACTGCATGCATTTGACCAGCCTCTTTAACATTTCAAAAGCTTTTTATACCCAATAACTGCTTTATTTCCACAGCAACTTAAGGAGGTAGTGAGGAGAGAACTGTTATTTGAATTGAGATAATGCATGGGAGAGTGATTTGTTAATGGCAAAACCACACAAATTATGCCATTAAGATACTTGTTTTAGGGACAAGTTCAAGATAAGAGTGTAGGAACTTACCTTTTCCCATGCACATAACAAATATATGCTACATATAGATCGGTTTCTTCTGAAATGAATGTGAGGATTAGCTAAACACCTGCTATGCAATAAAAGATAAAAAATGACCACATCAAAATGGGTAGGAGAGAGAGAGAAGTGCTCTCACTAACTCCCCTTTTCTCCCCCCGCCCAGTGCGTCAGCACACAATAGGAAGAAATCTTACCTGAGAAGCACTGTTCCTGGAGGAGCACAGGGTTAAGGCCCCTATCCCTTGAGAGCAACACTGAAGAGATAAGGCCCCAAGACATCTGACTTAGAAAAACCAAGGTCCTGACATCTAAGTGTCCCAAAGTGCTAAAGGAAACTGAAATCCCTCTCTCAAAGGCCTTGCATGCAGTTTTACTCAACCCAAGACCTGATGAAATAACAGGACTTTGACTACATGTGAGGGATGTGTATGCTGGGCACTTAGTTGCTTCAGTCGTATCTGACCCTTTGTGACCCCATGGACTGTAGCCCACCAGGCTCCTCTGTCCATGCGATTCTCCAGGCAAGAGCACTGGAGTAGGTTGCCATGCCCTCCTTCAAGGGATCTTCCTGACCCAGGAATTGAACCCATGTCTCCTGCATTGCAGGTGGATTCTTTACAGCTGAGCCACCAGGAAGCCCAGAACTATCATAGTATCAAGCAATCCTACCACTGGAGATTTACTAAAGAAAATGAAAACTCTAACTTGAAAAGATATATGCACCCCTTGTTCACTGCAGTGTTATTTACCATATCCAAGATATGGAAACAACCTAAATGCCCACTGATAGTTGCATGGATAAAAAAGATGTGGTAAATATATACAGTGGAGTATTATTTGACCATGAAAAAGATTGAGATCTTGCCATTTATGATGTGAATGAACCTACAAGGTATTATGCTGTCAGACATGGAAAAAAAATTACCATGTGATTTCACTTACAGGTGGAATCTAAAAACCAAAACAAACAAAAAACAGAAAGAAACTTATGGACACAGAAAAAAAAAATTGGCAGTGCCCAGGCCAGGGGGGAACAGGTTTAAAAAAATAGGTAATCATGAAGAGGTACACTTTTCCAATTATAAAATAAAGAAATTGCAGGGATATAATGTACATCATCAGGAATATAGTCAGTAGTGTTGTATTAACTTTGTTACGATGATAGTAACTAGAGTTATTGTGTTGATAATTTCAAAAAGTACGTACAAAAAAAGACAAATAGCACATGGTAACACTCGTGTGGAACCTAATTTTTTTTTTAAAAAAAGAAGCAATTGAACTTGTATACAAAATAGAAAGAGACTAACAGATGTAGAAAACAAACTAATGGTTACCAAAGAGGAAACATAGCAGGTAAGGATAAATCAGAAGCTTGGGATGAGCATGCACACACTACTACATGTATGAAGATAACCAACAAGGACCTAAGGTATAGCCCTGGGAAATCTGCTCAGTATTCTGTGATAACCTATATGAGAAAAGAATCTTAAAAAAGAATAAATATATGTACATGTGTAACTGAATTACTTTCCTAGGTGGCGCTACTGTTAAAGAATCTGCCTGCCAATGCAGGAGATGCAAGAAAGGTGGGTCCGATCCCTGGGTTGGGAAGATCCCCAGGAGGAGACAATGGCACCCTACGCCAGTATTCTTGCCTGGAAAATATCATGGGCAGAGGAGCCTACATTCCATGGGGCAGCAAACAGTTGGACACAACTGAGTGACTGAGAACATCAGGAGCTAACACAATATCATAAATCAAATCTTTTACTCCGATAAAATTTTTAAAAATACATAAAACAAATCCCTGTGATGTACACCTAAAACTAACATGATACTGTATGTCAATTATACTTTAATAAATACAAAGATGATGCTTATTTTATGGAGGACAAAAACAGATGCCAGAGACACTAAAGTGAAAGTCTCTCAGTTGTGTCCAACTCTTTGTGAACCCCATGGACTATAAAGTCCATGGAATTCTCCAGGCCAGAATACAAAGACACTAAGCAACCTGCTTAAGATCATGTAATACTGGGATAATGGAAATACAGCTCAACTAACTTGCACTTAAAATTGTTTATCAATTTTTTGTACTCACTATTCACTGATGAAGCTGTAGGCAGTCAATATAAGAAAATAATATAGTATTTTAGATGAGCAAATATAGGACTAAAGTACTTCAAGAGCTTATTTGGAGTTAGTCATTAAGAGGATATACACTCTTCTAAAGCTATTTTTGAGCTAGTATCTGCCTGAAGATCGTGGAATACAGAGTACCCTCAGCTTCGCTGTTACAAATATTATAGTAAGAAGTAGTGTAACAACCTGACCAGATTTGTATCAGTGATCCAGATGGAAAGTTTCTGCATTTCACTAGTAAATTCTAGCTCACTTTCCATTCATTAATCTACTTTCATGCAACTTCTGTATGGTAACTCCATTAACTTTCTAGTTTCAAGGCATGACTTACTATAACATCAATTGAATTATCAGAAAATAACTGGAATGTGAACATCTTTTCCTTCTTCCTAAGATTTAAATCTTCCAACCCCTTGTGTTTTCTTCTCTTGAAAGACAGTGGAGGATAGAATGTTGAAGAAAAGAGAGAACTGGTTTTCCAAATCTTTACTTGCCCTACTCCTTGCTTGATGTCAATTTAGAATACAGGATTGGGAAGGTGTACTGGGCTTCCCTGTGTCTCAGATGGTAAAGAATCTACCTATGATGTGGGAGATCCGGGTTTGATCCCTGGGTCAGGAAGATCCCCTGGAAAAGGAAATAGCAATCTACTCCAGTATTCTTGCCTGGAGAATTCCATGGACAAGAGGAACCTGGCAGGCTACAGTCCATGGGAGTCACAAAGAGTTGGACACAACTGAGCACTAATGTGTTCACTTTCACATTGGAAGACCATGATGATAGATAATAATTATGAATTGTTAGCACAACGGTATGTAGTGTTTATTGAGAACTTCGTCTTCATCCATTTCAGGTCCTATGAAAAGCTCCATGTGTACAGTCTCATAGATGTAGCAGTTAGTCCCAGGCTACACACCAGTGAGCCAAGGTGTCAGAACTTGACCTCACACGTGTCTAGCCCCCAGACCTGTGTATTAACCACTATGCTGTTTCCCATTCTGGCTCAAATGAAAGTCAAGAAGTTCAGGAAGAATCTGTATTATATGAGTTGCAGTGAATGGCTGGTTCCAGGAAACTCTGATTCTTTTTAATAGCCAAGGTTTATTTAGAAAAAAAATAAATAACCACACAGGCAGTTCTTTCCACAAACAAGTGAAAGAAAGCAAGCCAAGGATGAAGGCAAACATCCAACTACTAATGGTGCGTCATAGATGCAATTGTGTTCAATGGTGATGAGGAGGCAAAATTCCCTGTCCAAGGACTGTGTGCAGATTCTCAAAATTTATGTATGATTTCTGGGCCTCAGTTTTTTCATTTGTAAGATGGGGCTAATAGTCTTTATATCACGGTTTTTAACAAGGATTAAATACGCACACACACTATCATGCACATTTATAATATCTAGTGTAGCTCCTAAATTAGTGGTCAGTCTGTAAATGTTAGTTCTAGCTCCTGTCCTGATACTCACCTCGTCTGATGTTCTCAAAGAGTTGGATGTGATATGCCAAGACTGTGGGTGGCAGGAACCCAGAGCCCAGAACCAAGTCAACCTGACCGAAAGGTTAGGCAAAGGAACACAGCTGATGGAAGAACAGCTGAAATCCAGACAGTAAACTCCGGATGTTGGAAACCACTTGAGTTGGAGGATACCAAGTACCTCCCTTAGGGGATCAAAGCATTAAGATTGAACCTAGGCAGCCAGGAAAGAACCAAGAGTCGCATATTTACCAGTCAAAATGGTGAGGACCACAAGCGGGGATTTTAGAGCTCAGAACCCTACAGGCTGACAAAGTTAGCAGGTCAGGGTCAGGCATCCATGCAATTCTAGATGATAGATTTGTAGCACCTGCCAAAACAAGATCTTGAGACAAAGGTAAAATTGCTGCCTGTCATACTTTTAGCTTAGGTGCTATTCAGTCCCGGGGCATATTGGACATTTGAGTAGATATTCCTTGGTGGAAAAGGAATAAAATTTTTGATATTATAAGATTTCCTGGTGGAGAAAGTAGAGCTGGGCTATGGTCTAGGATTACTGCAAGTCCCCAAACTGGGCTGTAGAGGGTCTATAATGCTTTGGGCAATGAGAAAGAAGCTTTAGTCTCCTTGCCTTCAGACTCCCAAGTCAGATCACAAACTTATCCACGGTTATTACCCTATCTTTGTCCAATCATGAATATATAATAAATGCCTCTGGAGCTATATATTTGTTTATTTATTATGAATACATAAAATAGTTTTAGTCTATTTTCAAAAGACCTAAGATAATTAGTTAAAAAGTGAAGGTTATTCTACCAAATTTAAGGATGAGAAACTGAGGCACAGAGAGGTTAGTATCCTAGGTCATTCAGCTAAATTTAGCCAAGCCTTGATTTGAACCTAAGCAGTCTAGCCTCACAGAAACCCACTTAACTGCCATGCTGTGTTTTAATTTAGAGAAACTTAAGTTCCATTTGACACCTAAATCTCTGGGATATCAAAACAAAGGAAAAAAATTTGTTTGCCCTTTTCTCCTCCCTCCCTCTCCAGGAGTTGGTGATGGACAGGGAGGCCTGGCATGCTGCAATTAATGGGGTCACAAAGAGTCGGACACGACTGAGCAGCTGATCTGATCTGATCTGAATGTGTCCTTATTTGTTCATTTCCTGCGTGTTGGGGTTGTTGTCTCTTTTCATAGAAGTAGAGTATTTTATTTTAATTTTTACCTTTCTTCTCAAAAGACATAATTTTTCACAATGTGTTTTAGTTCCACTATGTATCCAGTTGAGCTATTCCAAATCCTGACAGATGATGCTGTGAAAGTGCTGCACTCAATCTGCCAGCAAATTTGGAAAACTCAGCAGTGGCCACAGCACTGGAAAAGGTCAGTTTTCATTCCAATCCCAAAGAAAGACAATGCCAAAGAATGCTCAAACTACCACACAATTGCACTCATCTCACACGCTAGTAAAGTAATGCTCCAAATTCTCCAAGCCAGACTTCAGCAATATGTGAACCGTGAACTTCCTGATGTTCAAGCTGGTTTTAGAAAAGGCAGAGGAACCAGAGATCAAATTGCCAACATCCGCTGGATCATGGAAAAAGCAAGAGAGTTCCAGAAAAACATCTATTTCTGCTTTATTGACTATGCCAAAGCCTTTGACTGTGTGGATCACAAGAAATTGTGGAAAATTCTGAAAGAGATGGGAATACCAGAACACCTGATCTGCCCCTTGAGAAATTTGTATGCAGGTCAGGAAGCAACAGTTAGAACTGGACGTGGAACAACAGACTGGTTCCAAATAGGAAAAGGAGTACATCAAGGCTGTATATTGTCACCCTGTTTATTTAACTTATATGCAGAGTACATCATGAGAAATGCTAGACTGGAAGAAGCACAAGCTGGAATCCAGATTGCTGGGGGAAATATCAATCACCTCAGATATGCAGATGACACCACCCTTATGGCAGAAAGTGAAGAGGAACTCAAAAGCCTCTTGATGAAAGTGAAAGTGGAGAGTGAAAAAGTTGGCTTAAAGCTCAACATTCAGAAAACGAAGATCATGGCATCCGGTCCCACCACTTCATGGGAAATAGATGGGGAAACAGTGGAAACAGTGTCAGACTTTATTTTTCTGGGCTCCAAAATCACTGCAGATGGTGACTGACTGTAGCCATGAAATTAAAAGACGCTTACTCCTTGGAAGGAAAGTTATGACCAACCTAGATAGCATATTCAAAAGCAGAGACATTACTTTGCCAACAAAGGTTCTAGTCAAGGCTATGGTTTTTTCTGTTGTCATGTATGGATGTGAGAGTTGGACTGTGAAGAAGGCTGAGCGCCGAAGAAGTGATGCTTTTGAACTGTGGTGTTGGAGAAGACTCTTGAGAGTCCCTTGGACTGCAAGGAGCTCCAACCAGCCCATTCTGAAGGAGATCAGCCCTGGGATTTCTTTGAAAGGAATGATGCTCAAGCTGAAATTCCAGTACTTTGGCCACCTCATGGGAAGAGTTGACTCATTGGAAAAGACTCTGATGCTGGGAGGGATTGGGGGCAGGAGGAGAAGGGGACGACAGAGGATGAGATGGCTGGATGGCATCACTGACTCGATGGACGTGAGTCTGAGTGAACTCCTGGAGTTGGTGATGGACAGGGAGGCCTGGCCTACTGCGATTCATGGGGTCACAAAGAGTCGGACATGACTGAGTGACTGATCTGATCTGATGTATTTTAAGACATAAACAGTGGATGTGAAATTTTTTTTCATGAGATTGTTAGCATCTGTTGTACAGTAGGCCCTTTACAAGGGACACAAGCCTACTCAACTGGCTTATAAAATTTGAGCTTTATTGTAAGTTTGCAGTGAAATCTGAAAAAATTCTGGAAATAAGGAAACACTAGGTAGCCAGACCCAGGGCTGTTCTGGTGACCAAGAGAGGAGATTTCCCCTCTGCTGTGGGATTGTCAACAGTCCTGCTTGCCACATGCTATGATATCAGTACAGATCACATTTACCAGAGGGGACCTAAGTCCTGACATCAAAAAGTGAGCTGGGTCAATTAGATCTGAAACTGAGCGGGACCCTGTGGGGTTCCTGGGCATGGAAGCCTCTCTATGTCCCCTGTTTCCTATTTGTAGGGAGTAGATTCCAGCCTCCATGACCTTCCCTGAATTCTTAACGGCAGACTCAAACAGTTGCTAATCAGGGAAAGGAAGAGATACAAAGACGAGAGAAGAGGCCATCAGAGGCCAGACTTAAGGAAGCAGAGGAGCTCGTCCTGAGACAACCTGAGGCCAAATTAAAGGAGTTCAGGCCCTGCACACACCCTGATCCTTGTTAGCAACACCACCCTTGAACCTTTGCTATCAGACTCCTCTCTGAATTCTCCGAGGTTGGAATACAGTTTTTGAACCATGAGCCCCCTGTGTCCTTCTTTCCCTGGCAAAGCAAAAAAAATAATAATCTTTTCTGCTTCACCCCAAACTCCAGCACCAAAATTCAGTTCAGCACCTGAGCACAGAAGCCACGTATTCAACATCAGATCCATCTTTCAAAAATTTAAACTATGACATTGGTAAACAGGAGAATCTATGGTACTCAACAGCTAGATAGAAACAGGCAGATGCAGAGCCAGTATTGAAAATAGCAACCAACATAATAATGCTGATGAATTTTCATAACACACTATAATGTAAATGTAACAGTTTTGTAGCATGACCTATGTTCTATGTTGACTTTAAACAAATTTGTTTAGCCCCATAGGTTCATTTTCTCAACTGATATACAAACACATCTGTCATCTCACAAAAATTTTATCAGTGGGATATATTTGAAGAGGAGTTTAAATGTTTTGCCAATCATAGAATACTGTGAGATAAGTAGAATAGTTCATAGTTTCATGTCCCACTGTTCTCAGACATAAATTGTGAAACTGAATTCTAGATAAATTTCATTATTAAAAAGTGTTAGTAACAACCTTGTCAACATCCTTCACTCTAACTTTTTAGGTTTTAAATATGATTAAAATATAATTGTTGGGCCAAAATGAATCATTAAATTATTTTTCAAAATTATGTGTAATACTGATGTAATGCATATGCCAGTGAAGATTTACTAAGTTAGCCTTAGATTAATTCAAGAATATAGTTCTTTTTAAAAATAAATTTATTGGAGTATAGTTGATTTATGATGTTGTGTTAGTTTCAGGTGTACAGTGTAGGGATTCAGTGATACATACACATATACTCCTTCTTTTTCAGATTCTTTTCCCATGCAGATTATTATAGAATATTGAGTAGAGTTTCCTGTGCTGTACAGTATGTCCTTGTTGATTAACTATTTTATATATAGCAGTGTGTGTATGTTAATCCCAAGCTCCTAATTTCTTCCTCCTCCCCACACTTCCCCTTTGATAACCATGTTTGTTTTAAGAATATAATTCTTATAATTTCTGTCACTTTGCATGTAAGACCTGAAGATACATCCATGAACAGAATTAAAATGTCAAAGGATGTGGTTTCTGAAAGGAGACAGTCTAGCAAACTTGTCCCTGATCTTTCTGAATTCAAGTCTCTAGGCTTATATTTTACAAATATTTATATACACTTCTGGCTAGATGAAGCCCTGCATTTAAAAGGCTTAGCATTTTACCAACCAAACCATCATGATTCTGTCTTTTCATTTCAATTCACAAAGGAAATACTGAATGTTAAAGGGAGAGCCTGATGACAACTTGGTGTTCATATCATTCATAGGATGTCACCAGTATGCTGCATCTGGACAGATTTGGCTGTGAGCATAAAGTATATTTCACTATATGTCTAATAAAACTTATGTAATTTGAAATATGACTTGGAGTCCTTGGAGACATCATAGAAATTAACCTAAATCAAAGAAATTATCCAAATAGTTGTAGAAATTTTTTCTAAACTATGGGAAGCATAAAATGTACTGGATACAAAATTGAAATTCAGAAATAGATGAACCATGATCTAAAAGTGTATTGACACTTAACCTCTTTAAGACTCCAATTCTTCATCTGTGAAATGAATATAATAACAACCCCTAACCCACATAAATATTTGTTACTATGAGGATTAAATGAGCTAATGCAGATACATCTCTTAACACATAGAAGGTCTACTGTAAATCGTAGGTATAGACACAGGACAGAAAATACTGAATAATAAGGCACAGAGTTAATCAGAAAAAGTGGAAACACTGGAAATAATTAAGGTTATTTCTGAAGTGCAAAACTTGTTTGTAGTTCTAAAGTTCAAGTCAAATATCTATCATTATTCCCTTTTTGATGTTTAAAATGGTTATCTCTTGAAACTGCTTTAGGGAAAAAACACATGAACTGAGAACAATTGTTAAAATATGTACAAACTGAAATATAAATGTATCTTCAGCCCTGGGATAAGGACTGAATAAGATGATGTTCCACAAATCTAAGGTGAATCAGTAAATGGTGATTTATTAAATTAATTACTAACCAATGCAATGGCAACCCACTCTAGTGATCTTGCCTGGAAAAACCCATGGACAGAGGAGACTGGTGGGCTACAGTCCATGGGGTCATAAAGAGTCGGACACGACTCAGTGACTAAACAACAGCAACTGCTTATAAAACATTATTAATCATATGTTTAGAAGAGATAAGAGAAAATGTGAATCCCAATACACAATTGAAAGAAAACTGAGACAGTTTGTTTTAACCTTTGATCTTCCACTTAAAATATTATGTGTCTACAGAAACCCATAATAAGACTATTTTGCATCTGGAAAGCCACAGAGCCACAGAACATGAAGGCCAGCTGCAAGAAATCATTATTAAAAGAGATTCATCCTTTTCTCAAAAGAAAAAAAACAAAACAAAACTGGTTTTATGGAGAAAGTTCCAGTACAGTTTACACTTGAGCCACCTTGAACAATTTTCTGGCTGGGTAATCAGAAAAAGAAAATGTCTTGAAACAGTAGAGCGGAGGTGAACTTACTTGGATGGCACCAGCCTCAGGGGCTGGTCTTGGTTGCTCAGAGGCCTCTAACTTTCCTGAGATTCAGTTTCCTTCTCCTCTAAAATCTTGAGAGGTTGGGGAAGAAGTAGTGGTTTTCAGTGTCTTCATTTGACCTTTCAAATAAATCTTAAGGAAAAGTCAAATAAATAAAACCCCCAAATTGTTCTTTCTGAAGGGGAGTGTGTGTGTGTGTGTATGTGTGTTCTGTGGTGTGTGTGTGTGTGTGTTCTGTGGTGTGTGTGTGTGTTTGTGTGTGTGTGTGTGTTCTGTGGTGTGTGTGTGTTCTGTGGTGTGTGTGTATGTTTGTGTGTGTGTGTGTTCTGTGGTGTGTGTGTGTGTTTGTGTGTGTGTATGTGTGTTCTGTGGTGTGTGTGTGTGTTTGTGTGTGTGTGTTCTGTGGTGTGTGTGTGTTCTGTGGTGTGTGTGTATGTGTGTGTGTGTGTGTGTGTTCTGTGGTGTGTGTGTGTGTGTGTTCTGTGGTGTGTGTGTGTGTGTGTTCTGTGGGGTGTGTGTGTGTGTATTCTGTGGTGTGTGTGTGTCTTTGTGTGTGTGTGTGTGTTCTGTGGTGTGTGTGTGTGTGTTCTGTGGTGTGTGTGTATGTTTGTGTGTGTGTGTGCTGTGGTGTGTGTGTGTTCTGTGGTGTGTGTGTGTGTTTGTGTGTGTGTGTGTGTGTTCTGTGGTGTGTGTGTGTGTGTGTGTGTGTGTGTGTGTGTGTGCTGTGGTGTTTGTGTTTGTGTGTACCCATGCCACTAGTGCCATCTGCTTACCTTTCGGGTAAGGAAGAGAAGGAAGAAATATGTGCTTATCTGAGTTATTTATAATGAGGAAAAGTGGAAACATTCTTAGTTATGCCATTATTAAAGAATTTGCCTATTTAAATAATAAATATTAAGGAATTTTTTAAATTATAAAAATTGAAGGCATTTAAAGAAACTGATAAGTATAAGGAGTATGAAATCTCCTGGTTCTTGTTGGGTGCTATTGGTAAAAGCGATTGAAGACAGAAGGGGATTAATTACTAATTTAAGGAGATGTGTCAAAACCAAAGGTTCTCTTAAGGAGCATATATCAATAAAAAGATTCATTTCCAACAACTAGAGGGAAAAAACAATTGCTGAGGATAAGGCCCAGGACCTAGTTCTAAGGGCAGGAAGGGACCACCTAGTGTTGAATCCTTAACCCTGGCAAGGCTGCTATGCTCGAGACCTTGACTGCCAAGGTTTTGACTCTGAGATGTGAGATGAAGACATCTGAGTCTGTGTACTTAGGAATCTAGAATGTCCAGCTTCCCGTGGACAAAAGACCTAGAAAAGTAGCCCACATTTTTCCTGTTAAAGTCGGACATTCCTACCTGGCTTTAAGACAACACAGAGGCCTCTGCCTTATAAGATAATAACACCTCTTTGGGATCTGCCCTCACCTCTCCCACTGGCCATCGGAAGAACAATATTGGCCTGCCAGATGCATGCTGGCACTAGATAGAGAATCCTGCGAGACTAGCCCACATGTAGCAGCCAGAGCCTGGGGAGTGTACATGGGACTGAATTCTGAGGGTGCTGGATCTGGGCGGGCAGTTGGAACATGATCTTGGATAAGAGAATCCATCAGTAGGGGAGCACCATCTCATGATCTAAGATTTATTACCCTGTTGAAGACCTTATGAAACAGTGTTACAATGCTAACACTCTTGGGAGCTGGAAAAAGCAATGGCCTTCAATAAATAAGTGAGAGATGTTATTAATGGAACTACTGTGGCAGACAGTTGAGCAAGAGGTTCAGAGAAGTGAGCATGGAGGGAGAGGTACACGATGTTTGGCTGCAAAACCCCAGCCCACTGTGGGAGACCCGGGAGGAAACTCCACCTTCTAAACTGATGAGCTGCTCTGATGAGTACCAGGTTGCAGCACTTCTGAGCTGCTCAGCCATGAATGTCTCTTATGGGTGACACAGGAGGTGCTGTTACAGAATTGGGTTTTCTGATAGCAGTGGGATTGAGGAGTGCAAGAATAGCACCAACCAGGTGGCAGAGCTTAAACTTTAGAAACTCTGTAGGTGTAGCTACCGATCATAATTGGTAGCAAGATCTGAAAGACAGCCAAGGGGAGCTGGCCTATAGAGAACTTCAGGGATATACTGTTGGACATGATACTCCTAGGGGCAAGATAAATGGACAGCCAATAATATTATAGCTCAAGGTATAAAATATATAGAGCCAAATAAGTCAAAGATTTATGCCTAGTCACTCCAAAAAAACTTCATGATCCCTTGTCCAGTTTTTGAACTTATTTTTAAATCCCAAATCATTGCCCCTGAAGAAAATGCTGGATCCTCATGAGGCAGGCTTGGTGTGTTATAGCCCATGGGGTTGCAAGGAGTTGGACATGAATGGGAGGCTGAACACACAGCACACATGACAAAGCATCTACCAATCTCACAGCAGATGTCTGTAACAATCCTCTTAAAGCAATCTATGTTCACTTACACCACTTGAGGTCGGTTAGACATGTGGCTTAGGTTGGGGTTAATATCGCGGCATCTAAAATAGCATGAAGAATTCCTCTCCTAGAGTGTGGGGGTGAGACATATTTGGATTGTATTAAAATGGAGTCCTGGCCCAAGTTCAGCTCACTGGATCCACATATCCATCTGGTAGTTATTTTACTAGTCCTCAAATATACAAATGAATGTACTTGGGAGGTGGAAGAAGGCCTGAACTGGTTTCTTGTCCTGAGGGGTAAGAGCTAAAATAGTACAGAAGGCCAACTGGGAGCTCTGGAGGGGGCTTCTCTCCCATTCCTGCCACTCCCCAGCCAACATAATAATAAAAAAAGAAAAGTCACATCTCAGAAGAAACCTCAGGGAACATTGCCCTTAAAAAGCTAAAGAATTCAGGGATAACGGGCCCCATCATATCTTTATTTAGTTAACCAGTCTGATTGTTAAAAAATACCTAGACATTGGCAGATGCTAACAGTTTACTACAAACCTAGGCAAAGAGGAACCCTGATCTCAACTTTTATATTAGATGCTCTGGTCTTTTTTCCCCATAGAAAGAAGGAGCTACAGAAGCAATGTGGTTGAATGTGGGGCAACCAGGGATGCTTTTTTTCTTTGCTCCAGGATTATGCTAACTCTCCTACTCTTTGTCATCATTTAGTCTGAAAGGGCCTGCACCATTTTTCTGGACATTCTAGAGATGGTCCATTATACTGATAACGTTGGGTTCATCAGACAAGCAAGTAGTGGTAAGGAGGGGGATTTGGGTAAGACAGATGATCCAGGGGATAGAAGATAAACTCTATGATAATTCAGGCTTCCTGTTTCAATGAGTGTATCTGGTAATCCACGTTCAGTAGAGAGAAGCATCTTGAGGTAAAACATATATTGACTCATTGGTAGTGATAGGATAGGGTGGCTGATTTTGTTTAGGGTCTTGGAAGGATACGACCTGAAAAATTAGAGACCAAGAGATCTGGGGAGAAATCATATGTATGTATATTAATCACATTTTAGAGGACTTCCTTGGTGGTACAGTGTTTAAAACTCTGAGCTTCCAATGCTGGGGGGATGCGTTTGATCCCTAGTTGGGGAGCTAAGATTCTACATGCAACCTGGCCAAAAGAGAACAAGAAATTATGTCTTATTATTCTGTAATTTTGATGTTTTGACATCTTGAGACTAACTAATATCTTAAGATAGCAAACAACTCTCCTGCAATTGCATCTTGCATATATAAGACAACCACTGACTTTATCAAGCCCTTATGCTCTGGCCATCTATTCCTCTGCCCTAATCACGCAGGTCCAGGTAGTCAATAACTAGGGATAGTCCCTACACCCCAAAGCCTGAAGAAGTTATTCAGACTAGCCAGTCAAAACTTGCTTATCCTGACTAAGCTACTCCTTCCCACAGAAACCACAACAAAAGTTCTTGCCACAGTGTCCCCCTCCGCCTCTACCTTCTGACTGACTTCCCTGTGTAACTTCCTGTGGTGTTCCCTGCCTCCTGCTCTTGGGATCTGTGATTATAACAAACTATCTTTTCAATAGAAATTTTCTTCTGATCTGTTGGTCTCACTATATCTAAAAAATGATGAAACAGGATGGACTTGGAATTGGCATGAAGGGTGCAGAATTTGCTGTCATGTGCCCACAGGAGTGCACGCAGTCACTTCACTCATGTCTGACTCTTTGCAACCCTATCGACTATAACCTGCCAGGCTCCTCTGCCCATGGGATTATCCAGGCAAGAATACTGGAGGGGGTTGCCATTGTCTCCTCCAGGGGATCTTCCTGACCCAGGGATCCAGCCCATGTCTCCTGCATCTCCTGCATTGCAGGAGAATTCTTTATTACTGAGCCACCTGGGAAGGCCCTGCCCACAAGAGCATATCCACCCAAAAAGAAGCATGAAACAGCCAAGTAGACAGAAGGAGTCACCTAGCAGAGGATACTCAGCCAGGACTATTTTTGGCCAGCACAAGTTTGCTTAATGAGCTCGTGGGCACATTCACCATGGTAGCTGGTGTGGAGGTTGTGCATATGCCCAGCAGTATAAACCTGTGCTCACCCCAAGACTGGTTTAGCTGCCCTGCTAGACCTGTTCTCCCATTACAGACAGCACTGCTATAAATATCTCTGTGCAAATATCCTGATATTCATACACAAGTCTCCTGCTTTTCTTTTTGTTTTTAATAATAAGTGTGCCTTTTTGCATGCCCAGGGCTGACTATAATCTTAGCATTATGTCTCTGGTTTCTTATATAATTAAAAATGTAAAGTGGGGCTTCCCTGGTGGTCCAGGGGTTATGACTTGGCTTTCCAATGCAGGGGGTGCAGGTTCAACCCCCGGTCAGGGAGCTAAGATCACACACGCTTCAGGGCCCAAAAATCAAAACATAAAAGCAGAAGCAATATTGTAACAAATTCAATAAAGACTTTAAAATGATCCATATCAAAAAATCCTAAAAAAATAAACATAAAGTATAAGAATATCGAAGTTTCAATATAGTGTTTGTGAAAGATACACATCTGCTATGAAATCCACCCATGGTTCTTAGTGAGCAGGCAAGGAGCTTGCACCACCAATGGGGCTGGAGATAGAAGGAAATGGTTGATTTATTCCATGCAATCATATAACTTACAATCTTATGGGAATTCTTATCTCTCACTAAAAGACAGGGCTTATATGACAGAAAAAGGTGTGTAAAACTGAAAAGAACTTCAGGCCGAAATGCTTAATTTAAAAAAAATAATAATAAATAATTAAAACCTATGAGCTTGAAATGATTAAATATCAAAATCTTAATAGCAGGTCCATGTACAAAGCAAGCTGAAGAAGAAGGAAATATTGTTTTCATAGTCTTATTTTCCTTTTAGTTTAATTTTAAAAGTAAATCTCACTGATTAGCAGATGACTTTTGCACTTAATCCAGAAAATTTTTACTGAATGGAAAAGCAATTTACAAGAACCTTTACAAAGAAATGTCATGTTGATAATAATGTTTTTGAAATTGAATTTTTTCCCTTTAATTGATCTTTTCAATGCTGACTCAAAGTAATTTCCATCAGGATTTCTTGCTTATTCATTTTCCCCTCAAGTCTTTAATTAAAATGTTAAAAATTGTGATTCTCCTTTTGTTAGTTTGATTGTAAGTCTAAGTTGAGAGAATTGAAACTACTTGGCTTTCTTCTACTATAATTCCAATGCCAAATGAATTTCATAAATGCCTTGCTATATTTCAGGATATATTTGGTATATAGTTGCCATGTTAACAAAAACAAACCTAAACTAAAAACAAAGAATAGGATACCCAGTTAAGTTTTAACATCATATTCAAATTCCAAAGACCATATTGATTTAGAATGGAAAAAGGAAGATTGTAGAGCATCAGATTTGACAGAAGGAATAGAATCAATTACCTGACAAGGATAAGATGCTCATGCTTACACCTTGATCATTATTAGCAGTTGGGGAAATGCATGTTACACATATCATAGAAATACACCCCTCTAACTTTAGCCTTAGACCTTCTGATTGACATAGACCAGAGTTCCAGTCTGTCTGGAAAAACCTTAGGACACAAGAACATACTCTTTTGGGGGGTTGGATAAAGGGAATAAAGAATCCCAGAACAGTAAAATAAGAGAGAATTAATATTATACTTAGATGAGAAGAGGACCACCTATTTTGCTAGAATTCAGAGACTCCAAGAGGGCCCTGCTCTTGTCAAAATTACATCTTTCTATTCACTCTGCTCACCTTTTTGTTCTTTGGGTCATAATCAATGTCTGAAACCTCATTACTTTAACTTTGAAGAATATTAAAATGCCAACATCCCAAGGTGCTTTGTTTTGTTCAAGGCAGTAGTGAACCATGTCGATGTCAGTAGTGAACCATTTCCAGTCAACATTGGAAATCTCAACCTTCACTCTCCTTAGAATTCCCTGGGAAATAAAAACAAAACAAAAATCAAAAAACTACCATTGTCTTGGCTCCATCTTGAGAGAGTGATTCATATTTTCTGGGTAGGACCCCAACATC
The DNA here is from genome assembly GCF_002263795.3 of Bos taurus. Lineage (NCBI taxonomy): Eukaryota > Metazoa > Chordata > Mammalia > Artiodactyla > Bovidae > Bos > Bos taurus. The sequence goes on along the minus strand of NC_037336.1, from coordinate 21,174,266 downwards.
AGATATTATTGAAAAAATTCCCTAGGTGGTTTTATATGCAGTCAGGGTTAAGCATTAGTTTATTACAGGGTGGGTTTGATTACACATGGGCAGTAAAGTCAAAGGGAGTTTTTGAGTGGTGTCAACAGACTGTGTGGGATTGAGCTGAGGGGTGCTCCAGGCCACACACACAGAACAGGTTTGGTTGCTCTATCACCAGTCATGGGGAGATCCCTGGGTGTTTTCTGCTCAAGAAAGGTTTTATCTTAGCTGAAGTTGTCCTTACACATTAGGTCTGGATTGCAACGTATAACCCTTTTCTGAGAGGGTGAGTTCTTTTGCCCTTTCCAAATGTGCTTAGAAAGTCCCATTTTTCTATTAAACTATTTATGTGTATATCTTTCAGGGAGACTTGAGGCTCAAGGGCAGTGTTGATGGTTTCTCTGTTTCATTAGATGAATGAGAAACATGTGTTTTGTTTCATTAGCTGAATCTTAGTGGGCAAAATTTTTGAATAGACTTTGGCCCTGGTGAATGGAGGGGCTTTTACTTAAACATTACATATAAGTTTGTCATGGTTTGAGGGCCTTCATCTTGTTAGATCCTATTTTTATGGTGTATCACATCATCTTATTAATTTTTAAAAATGTTAAACTGATTTGCATCTCTGGAATAAATATCACTTAATCATTTTGTATCATGTATGATCATACTCATGAAACACACACAAAACCCATAAGCAACATAGCAACAAGCATACATATGATCTACTTTTCATGAATGTGATTGCCCTGTAGTTTCCTGAAAAGAGAAAAAAATTGGAGTTATCGAATACAACTTTATTAGTTTCACAGTTGTCAATATTCAGTCCTCTTGAAGCTTGAAATATATTTTTCTTTTACTTTTTCAACAAATCTAAGAACATAGTACTCTACATATGTACAGTGAATAATGAGCACAAGGACTTCATCATGAGTTGGGAAAATATATATGTATATTAATAGATATAAGGAAATTTTTGATTAAGTTAGAGCATTTCAGGGTTAAACTAATGGGAGTTAAGACTGGTAGATATGCCTTGATAAAAATCTCAGAAAGAAATGTATGATCTGATACAATACAAAAAAAATAAGCATTTTTCTTAATACATTTTTTAACTTATAAAGATAAAACACATTAATTAAATTGAAAAATTCAGAAAAATATAAAGTTGTGAAACCTATAATAATCACAGTTAACATACTACATTGCCTTCTTTGAGTCTAGTTTCATCCATTTGAAAATAATTGGGATATTCTTGTACAGTTCATATATGATTTTTAAATTACTTATTTTTAATTGGAGGATAATTGCTTTACAATATTGTGTTGAATCTGCCATACATCAGTATGAATCAGCCATAGGTGTACATATGTACCCTCCCTCTTGAAACTCCCTCCCACCTCCCACCCCATCCCACCCCTCTGGGCTGTCACAGAGCACTGGTTTTGAGCTCCCTGCATCACACAGCAAATTCTCACCAGCTATCTATTTTACAAATGGTAATGTACGTGCTTCATTGTTCCTATTTGTCCCGCCCTCTCCTTCCCCACTGTGTCCAAAAGTCTGTTCTCTAAGTCTGAATCTCTATTCTTGACCTGCAAATAGATTCATCAGTACCATCTTTCTAGATTCCGTATGTACACATTAATACACAGTATTTATTTTTCTCTTTCTGTTTTACTTCACTCTGTACAATAAGCTCTAGGTTCATTCACCTCATTAGCACTGACTCAAATGAATTTCCTTTTATGACTGAGGTCCATCTAGTGAAGGCTATGGTTTTTCCAGTGGTCATGTATGGATGTGAGAGTTGGACTATAAAGAAAGCTGAGCGCTGAAGAATTGATGCTTTTGAACTGTGGTGTTGGAGAAGACTCTTGAGAGTCCCTTGGACTACAAGGAGATCCAACTAGTCCATTCTGAAGGAGATCAGTTCTTTGTGTTCATTGGAAAGACTGATGTTGAAGCTGAAACTCCAATACTTTGGCCACCTAATATGAAGAGTTGACTCATTGGAAAGACCCTGATGCTGGGAAAGATTGAGGGCAGGAGGAGAAGGGGACAATGGAAGGTAAGATGGTTGGATGGCATCACCAACTCAATGGACAATGGGTTTAGGTGGACTCCGGGAGTTGGTGATGGACAGGGAGGCCTGGTGTGCTGTGGTTCATGGGGTCGCAAAGAGTCGGACACGACTGAGCAACTGAACTGAACTGAACTGACCTGAACTGAATATTCCATTATATATATGTACCACAACTTCTTTGTGCATTTTCTGTCAATTGACATCTAGGTTGCTCCCATATCCTAGCTACTGAAAATAGTGCTGCAATGAATATTGGGGTGCATGTGTCTTTTTCAATTATGGTTTCCTCAGGGTATATGCCCAGTAGTGAGATTGTTGGGTCATATGGTAGTCTTACTCCTAGTTTTTTAAGGAATTTCCTTACTGGTCTCCATAGTGGCTGTATCAATTTACATTTCCACCAACCATGCAAGAGGGTTCTTTTCTCCACATGCTCTCCAGCATTTCTTGTTTGTAGATATTTTGATGATGGTCATTCTGACTGGTATGAGATGATACCTCATGTAGTTTTGATTTGCATTTCTCTAATAATGAAAAATGTTGAGCATCTTTTCATGTATTTATTAGCCATCCATATGTTTTCTTTGGAGAACTGTCTGTTTGGGTCATCTGCCCACCTTTTGATTGGGTTGTTTGTTTTTCTGCTATTGAGTTACAAGAGCTATTTGCATAATTTACAGATTAATCCTTTGTCATATATATACTCTTTTCATTGTGTATTTTATTGATTTTCTATACAATTTCAAACTCTTTGAAAAGACAGATTACATATTACCTCTTCATATTGGCTCTATTATTAGACATTTAGGTAATTTCTAAATTTTCACTATTCTAGATAACTGCAGGTTGCACACTTTTGTATCTATATTACATTTCAATAGCTTTTTTGAAAATAAAAAAACAAAACTTGATCACATTTTTACATTATGGGACCAGATTTATCCTAAATACTTGCTCCTTAATGTATAGTCTGTGGAGCAACAGAATTGCCTGGAAGTGTTTTAGAAATGCAGAATTTCAGGCCCTATACAGACCTATTAAATCAGAATCAGCACTTGAACAGATGGTGAGGTGATTCCTATGCATTGTTTACATTGAGGGAACACTGTCTTAGAATCTATTTCATCTTCACCAAGCTGATTGCTCCAGTGAGAGGCTTGGATTATCCTGATTGGTTCAATGAAAGGAGGCCCAGAGCATCCTGATTGGTTACCAGCAAGACACTCTCAAGTCATGTTTCCTGCCCTTCTTTAGCTTTCTATCCTAACTCCCTGTAAACAGGGATCTTCCCAATTTTGATTACACATAAGAACTACCTGGAAAGTTACTTAAGAATATTGATATTTGGATCCTACCCTAGACCTGTTGGCTTCCCAAGTGACTCAGACTCCTGCATTGCAGGAGCCTGGGGTTTGATCCCCGGGTTGAGAAGATGCCCTGAGAAGGGAATGGCAACCCACTCCAGTAGTATTACCCGGATAATTTCATGGACAGAGGAGCCTGGTGAGCTACAGTCCATGGGGTTGCAAAGAGTCAGATGCAACTGAGCAACCAACACTTTCACTAAATGTATTAAATAAAAATCTCTTGGGAAAGGAAAGCGGTTTTAAAACGTTCTCTAGGTGTCTGTTAATAGACAGCCATGGTTGACAGTCATTGTAGATGAACCAGGTAAGGGAGGAAAGTAGTTGATAGATGATTGTTTTTCATCGACCTGTCCTGCTCTCAAAAGCTGTCGCCTTGGGTGCCATCAGTTCCACATGTGCAGAGCAGTGGAGGAAGGGAGAGAGGCAGGAAATGCGGTGTATCTGACTAGTGATTGGAGACTGAAGGAGTTCCTTTAAATTTCCAGTAAAAGTATCATATTCCAAAGGACTCAGAGCCAAATGTAAAAGCCCAAGCAATCAAATGACTGCATATATACTTTGTTTTGTAAGTGAAAGGCAGACAGGTTGAGAGGACGGTTGCCATTGAAAGCAGGCCTTCCAAGAAAGATTGAGTGTAAGTAAAACAATCACATGAGTGTTTTTTTCCTCTGGAAATAATCTCCACATAACTCATTTTATTTGCAGTGATTAACTTTCAAGGTCTTTTAATATTTATCAGATTATTTGTAAAGCCAAAATAAATAAATTTTGGGTTGATAAATCCAATTTAATTACAAATTATGAAATAAAACAACTGGATGTAACGTTGTATCTCAAGCCATGGAATTTTCAACACCACTGCATTCTTTTTAATAGAATTTGAATTTTCAGTGTTGACTATTGCCTGAGTTTATGTTTGCTTTGGCCTCTGCTCACACTAAGGCTTTGTGAAATGCCTGAAGTGTTATTGTATTATTTCTAATGGCATAATCTGCTTGATTTCAGCTATAGCAGGATTAAGAAGAATTTAAAATGTTAATCTTGGGACTAATATCAAGATATAAACTTTAATTCTAGTCCAATCAGTTATTTGTTTTATGTGTAATGTATATCTCATATTTCTAAAAAAGATAAGGGATAGTTTTCAGTAAAACCAGACACATATACACAGACAAAAATATGCAACCAGTTCTCAATACTTTATTATTTTAATTATGGTCTGCAACTCACAGACATTTCTTTTCCTATCCTTTCACTTGGCATTTTTTTTAAAGAATTAAAAACAAAAATAACATATATATTTAACCTGTAACCTTTTTATTTTCTGTAATTCATAGATTTAGGATATCCTTATTAATAAACTGTGTCTAAGTTATGCTGTTTTTTTCTTGGATTATCATGGAAATGAGTTTCTTACCTCCGTACTCCCCCATCCTCCCCTTAGTCTGTTTAGGCTGCTGTAACAAAATACCATGGACTTGGTGGCTTATGAAGAACATAAATTTATTTCTCAGAGATCTGGAGGCTGGAAGAATGAGATCAAGGTGCTGGCAGATTTCATGTCTGGGGAGAGATAATTTCCTGGTTCTTAGACAGTTGCCTTTCACCACATCCCCACAAGGTGGAAGAGGCAAAGAGTCTCCTGGGCCTCTTTATAAGAGCACTAGTGACCATATTGCTACTCTCATGACCCCCTGTCTCTCAAAGGCCCCACTTCTCATACCATCACAATGAGGCTTAGACTCCAACATGTGAATGGACACGGGGCAGATAGCAAGCATTCAGTCTATGGCATCATCTTATTTTAAATAATCAGTGGTGTGTTGCATTTAGTCTGTTATACAAGTAACAAATCTGACCTTTTAGAGGAGGGGGATAGAGGAAGGAGAGAAATAAGTGAGGGAGATTAAGAGGTACAAGCGTCCAGTTGCAAAATAAATGAGTCACAGCTATGAAATGTACAGTGTGGAGAATGTAGTCAATAATTTTGTAATATCTTTATATGGTGACAGATGGTAACTAGACTTGTTGTGATTATCTTGAAATGTATAAAAATATTGAATCACTGTGTTGTATACCAGGAACTAACATAATGTTGTAGATCAGTTATATTTCAAAAACTAATTCACAGAAAAAGAGATCAGATTTGTGGTTACCAGAGGCAAGGTCAGGGATGCCTGCCTCGGATGAAGGCAGGCAAAAACAAACTTCTGGGTAAAAGACAAATAATACTAAGGATGTTATGTACAACATGGTACATATAATTTACACTGCTGTGTGCTACATATGGGCTTCCCTGGAGACTCAGACAGTAAAAAGTCTGTCTGCAATGCAGGAGACCTGGGTTTGATTGCTGGGTTGGGAAGATCCCCTGGAGAATGGAATGGCTATCCACTCCAGTATTCTGGCCTGGAGAATTTCATGGACAGAGGAGCCTGGTGGGCTATAGCCATGGGTTCACAAAGAGTCGAACACAGTTAACTGAGTGATTTCACTTCACTATGCTACATATGAAAGTTACTAAGAGGGTAAATCCTAAGAGTTCATCGAAAGAGATATTTTTCTCTATATCTTTACTTTTATATCTATAAGAGATGATGGGTGTTCACTGTACTTACTGTGGCAATACTGTCATAATGTATGTAAGTCAAATTGTTGTGCTGTGTGCCTTAAACTTACATGGTGCTGTATGTCAACTATATCTCAATAAAACAGGAAGAAAAAACTTCGAAGGAAATTCAGAAATTTTATTAATGGGAGGGGCCTTGATGCAGATTGAATGTGTGCATTCCCTTCCCTGGAGATGAGCCTTAAAAGTCAGCAATAAGATTTTAATGTGGAATATACTTTTCAGGGCTTCCCTAGTGGCTCAGCGGTAAAAAAATCCACCTGCAGGGCAGGAGTCACAGGAGATGTGGGTTTGATCCCTGGGTCAGGAAGATCCCCTAGAGGAGGGCATGGCAACTCACTCCAGTATTCTCACCTGGAGAATTCCATGGATGGAGGAGCCTGGTTGGCTACAGTCCATAGATTCAAAAAGTCGGACATGACTGAAGCGACTTAGCAGCAGCAGCACACTCCTTTTCAACCAGAAAAAGTTCTTCAAGTCTATGGTCAATGATTAAAAAACAACAGTATTCTCCATTCGGTAATCAAAAAGCCTGGTCACACCACCAGACTATTTACTGATTTTGGCCAACTATTGTACAGGTTAATTTACAGTTGAAATTAAAAGAGTTAACTCAAATGAAGAATTTTACTTTCACTTTGTGAAGGACCTTCATGAACCATTTTGATTCTCTTTTAAAATCAGCAGAGAGTGAAATTATCTACCTTGACACTATAAATATTTCTCTTGTTCTAGCCGGAGACATTATCCATCCTAGGTTCACTAGGGTAGTTTTTGTGTGTGTATGTGTGTTTTCTCTCTCTCCAAAAGTGTTGAGTAGAAGGTATTTATCCTTCTTTATTATCAATAAAAATGTTTTTTTTTTTTCTTTACAAACATGCTCAGTTCAATTCAGTTCAGCCGCTCAGTCATGTACGGCTCTTTGCAACCCCATGGACTGCAGCACATAGTCCGTAAATGTGCTGAGAAGTGTCATTTCCAACTTCTCCCAGGAATCTTCTTCAAAAACGTATGATTTTCCAAATAATCCCATAGAACTCAGTTGAGTATTTTATGGTCCATATTTTACTATATTGAATGTGTTATTTGCCTGTCTATAGGTCAAAATAAGTGCCAACCTGTGTTCCTTGTTTATCACAATATTCTAAGAAAATAGGAAACAGCCAAAAGGATCCTCTTGAATTACCAGAAATCTTCTGTAGATTTGCCAGGATTAGAACCCACAACTGCTTCCAGAACTTTTTGGATTAAGCAATTGTAAAAACAATATTGTTTTTATAAACAATACCATGGGCATTGAAGTCTTTTAGATGGTGGGAAAATGACAAAATAAATTCTGTGAGTGAGATGGCAAAAATGATTAGATAATCCAACTGAACCAAAATTATCCAAGACAAACTAATGTGATCAGAATGATTTGAGACTCAACCAAGAATATGGGGCCATTTTAGAAGAAGAATTTCATGGGTCTCCAAGATGATTTTGGTTTATAACTCTATTTTAGATGAAGAGTTTTATGCTTTAAAAACAAACAGCTGTACAAACTGAAGTTGAAGATCTTTGTATTCTATGTCTAAATACTTGATTCCTTTCTGTATTTCTTTATTTTAATGCTAGTTTTTAATCTACCGCATCCCTTTGTTTGTTACAAAGTTAGCCTCATGAGACCAGTGAAATAAGCATCAAAATGTGTTTTTCATTCCACCCAACTACAGTCTTCATTATTTTCCTCCTTGTATTTTAATTTTACTTTTAGTCTTCAAGAAAGGAACAATAATACCAGATGGAAGAAATACGATGGCATTCTTTACCTCTTTATATAAAGTCAGGTGGTTTGTAATGAAAGACATGCAGGACAAAAAATGCATTTGAGTTCCATAGATGGGATCAGTTCAGTTCAGTTGCTCAGTCATGTCCGACTCTTTGGGACCCCATGGACTGCAGCATGCCAGGCCTTTCTGTCCATCACCAACTCCCGGAGTTTACCCAAACTCATATCCATTGAGTCAGTGATGCCATCTGACCATCTCATCCTCTGTCATCCCCTTCTCCTCCTGCTTTCAATCTTTCCCAACATCAGGGTCTTTTCGAATGAGTCAGCTCTTCATCAGGCGGCCAAAATATTGGTTTCAGCTTCAACATCAGTCCTTCCAATGAACACTCAGGACTGATTTCCTTTAGGATGGACTGGTTGGATCTCCTTGCAGTCCAAGGGACTCTCAAGAGTCTTCTCCAACACTACAGTTCAAAAGCATCAATTCTTCTGTGCTCAGCATAGGTGGGATAGACCTTGGCAAGTTCATAAAATAGATGAAGTGGTCCTTGGTCCATTCCTGCTATTTATAATAGCACCTCTTTCTTCTTAAGCTCTTCTAGGCCCAATTCAGTAAACTTTTTTTTTTTTTTTTTGGTAGGAGTTCTAAAGTATTCACTGAAGATGCTAACTAATCGTTAAGATGCTAGCTACTATTAATAGTTGATTATTAATGAAGGCCTTTCAGTCACCACTGTCTTCAGACTCCTGGATTGGATTCTAACATCACTGGGAAATGGCCCAGGCCACTCCCAAATTGTAGATTTTCAGCAAGGCAACCTATATGGGACCCTTAACCTGCATCCCTGAATGATGAAACACAATATCACTTCCTTCAGGGAGGCTATGCCACAGTAAAGCAATCTATGAGTGAAAATTTCCTGCCACAAATGACAGGTGCTAAGAATTTGGAGCTTCCTAAGCTTTTGGGGTGTTTCCATAGTGATTTAAATGACTATTAAACTTTTAAATTTGTTGCCTATATGGTGGAATGGGCAAGTTTTAGTGATAAAAGCTAGATGGACCTACAGATCAGAAAAACTATAAAAGTAGAATAGTTCTAATTTAGGAAATTAATAGGATATGTGCTGCGCTGTGCTAAGCTGCTTCAGTCATGTCTGACTCTTTGTGACCCCATGGACTGTAGCCTGCCAGGCTCCTCTGTTCATGGGATTCCACGGGCAAGAATACTGGTGCGTGTTGCCACGCCCTTCTCTAGGGGATCTTCCCTAGCCAGGGATCAAACCTGTGTCTTTTATGTCTCCCACATTGGCAGGCAGGTTCTTTACCACTAGTGTCACCGGGGAAGCCCAACAGGACATATAAATGATAAATTATCTTCTTGCTTACAGGACCCATGGTAATCAGGCTTGGTAATATCTATGAACTTAGTCTTGTCATTGTCTGAAATTTTAGTATTAAAAGGTTAATTGTAACTCTTTGATTTGTTGTTTTTGTTCAGTTGCCAAATTGTGTCCACCTCTGTGATCTCACGGACTGTAGCATGCCAGGCTTCCTTGTCCTTCACTATCTCCTGGAGTTTGCTCAAACTCATGTCCATTGAGTCATTGATGCTGTCTAACCGTCTCATCCTCTGCTGACCTCTTCTCCTTTTGCCTTCAATCTTTCCCAGCATCAGGGTCTCTTTCAGTGAGTTGTCTCTTTGCATCAGATGGCCAAAGTATTGGAGCTTCAACTTCAACATCAGTCATTCCAATGAATATTCAGGGTTGATTTCCTTTAGGATTGACTGGTTGGATCTCATTGCAGTCCAAGGGATTCTAGAACTCTTGTCCAGCATCATAGTTCAAGGGAATCAATTTTTCAGCACTCAGTCTTCTTTATGGTCCAACGTTCACATTTATACATGACTACTGGAAAAACCATAGCTTTGACTATATGGACCTTTGTTGGCAAAGTGATGCCTTTACTTTTTAATACCTTGTCTTGGTTTGTCATAGCTTTTCTATCAAGGAGCAAGCATTTTTTAATTCCATTCCTTATTAAAGATAATGTAGCCCTCATTCAAGGTGATAATACTCTTGGTACGTTCCACTAGGATATCAAAGTCTAATCACAGAAGCTCTTTTTTTTCCTGCTTTAATAGATGTGTAGAAGTAGAATCAAATGTATAGATAAATTAACTACAGACATGATATATAGTTGTTATTCAGAGCTATCCCTGTTGGATTGGTCGCCATGAGGAAATTTTCAAGCCTAATGTAAAACACAAGGACAAGTCAGAATTCTAGATGTCAGTCCTGGAATAAAGCCAGCAGCAGGCCTGACTCAAGCTAGGAGAAAACACCTTAAGGCCGCCATGGACAGCACTGGTCAGGAACATTCAGTGGCTACATCGATAAGAAGGCATCAAATCCAAGAAGGGAAGAGATATAAGATATGCTACGTTTCTTGGATCTGGAAGGGAATTCAGTTGCCAGAAAAAGCAGAAGGACTTTCTGAGGAAGACTGATCTATTTTTAGCTGCAGAACATGACCTCTATAGAATGTGTTATGGGAGACGCTATAGCTGGAGTGGAGGCTTTAAATGATTCTGAATGAATAGCTTCACAATTCATTCTGTCCTGGTCACAGTTTCCCGTACCATCTATGGCCACATAGTGAAGTCAAATCTGGCTGTTGGACCCTGACATTGAATTAAATCTTGGAGACAGAGTTTTGGGCAAAAAAAGAAAAGAATAACTTTATTGCTTTACAGGCAGTGGGCCACGGTGGGCTGAAACCTTCAAAACTGTGTGTCCAGACCTAGAGTGGGGACTGAGGAGTTTTATAGAAATGGTTCAAAGATAGCATGATCAGCTCATGGGCATTCTTCTGATTGGCTGGTGGTGAGGTAACTGGGAGTCCGCATCATCAATCTTCTGGTACCAGTTGGTCTGAGTCTACATGTGGGAAGTATACCCTTAACTTCTTCCACTTGGAGTATCTGCAAAACAACTCAAAGGATAAGGAGGAACCATGACCCTCCCCACTGCTGGGGCAGTTTCTTGACTGTCCTACCTTGTCTCTGCATTCCCTCCCTTCCCTAAGTAGCATCTGTTGGAACATACCTGTTGGAACTCTGGGAAATTCATGGAGGCTGAATGAAGCCTATGTCCTGTAATCAAGAAATGGGAGACACAGAAAGACATTGAGCCCAGGAGCTCCACAAGGTCCTGCTCAGTATCAACAGTGCTAGGTAGCAGGTGCCCCAGTAAGAAGCAGGGGGAATGTACATGGTGAAAGGAGGAAAACAGGAAATGTACAGCTTGTAAAACTTCAACAGCTTTCCCAGGTTCAAACCCTGACACCATTCCTTAGATTGGGTTGTGATTTTGGGCAAATCACTTTCTCTATTAAAAGCTTTAATGTTCTCATCCATGTAATGGTGACACTAACTGCTTCAACCTTATAAGATTTTTTTGAGAATTAAATAAGCATATACATGTGTAAGATTTTAGTCCACTGCCAAAGAGCTTTATTTATGTTAAATTCTCAGTGTTATAAGAGAAAGGCTTCTAGAATTCTCTCTAATGAAAGGAATCACTGCCAGTAAATGGATTAGAAGTCTTATCATTGACCACTTATTTCCTCTCCATGTAGAAATAAAGGAAATGACAAAGAGATAGTTGGATTGTTACACGGCCCAATTATTCTCAAGCATAAAGTTAGTATGTCTGGATAAATGGCTTCTGAAGTGAAGAAACTGTTTAAAATGCTACTCTAAGGTAGTATAAACAATTGGCAATTTGGTGTTGACACATAAGCAGCTCATAATTTTATGACTAATCAGAAAGAGGCAAGATAGAAAATGTGGGCAGAATAAGAATATGTGACTGGGTAGGAGGGGTACTTTCTCAAAGAATGAGACTATTTGAATCTGTTTCAGCTCTGAAATTGAAAAGTTCCTACAATTTAGGTAAATCTACTTTCTTGCTCTCTCAAATTCCATATTGCTGGAGGGTAGGTAAGTTGGTGGGCTTCCCTTGTGGCTCAGCTGGTAAAGAATCCACCTGCAATGTGAGAGACCTGGGTTCGATCCCTGGGTTGGGAAGATCCCCTGGAGAAGGGAAAGGCTACCCACTCCAGTATCCTGGCCTAGAGAATTCCATGGACTGCGTAGTCCGTGGCGTCACAAAGAATCGGGCACGACTGAGTGACTGTCACTTCCACTTCACAGTTAAGTTGGTAAGACCAAAGCAGTGATGCTGAAAAGAAATCTTGTTGAGCCCAGATACTTCTATCAGTTCATATGGGATGCCTGAAGCACTTCCTATAATACTTTTGAGGCTGCCTTCAACCTGGGGATAATACTGTCATGATTTATTAGGGATGTTGTGGGACAGAGAAGGGTAAGTGCCTATAAACATGCCAGGAAAATGACATCCTTGATAATTTGTACCTGAACTTAGATGGTAGCTTCTCCACTTACATATGAGGTCCTTGTGATTTTGAGTGAAATATTTAACTATCAAATATTTAACTGTCTGTGATCAGTTGTCTTGGACACTAGAATCATTACCATCTATTTCTTCTTTAATTATGAGATTGAGTGAAATAACAAAGGCACCAAGTTTGCTCAGCCCATGTCAGGTCCATGAAACCCCAAGAAGGGTCTGGAAGTTCATCAAGTATCTGTAAACACGTGCAGCCTTGGGCTGGATCTGGCAGTGGTCCACCCAAGCCTCAGGTCTGTGCCCAGGAGAGGCTCAGGGCATCTTTGGAACAGCTCAAGAGATGTGCCATGGTGTCATCCTCTCCCTCTCCTGATGTGCCACTTAGATGGCAGGAGATAATGTTAACATCTGACCAGGGTATCCCTTCACTTCAGCTGGCGTGCATTTTTTCTTTTCAGAATGACTGGAAGAGTCCTTGGGTGACAATGATTAATTCAGATGAACATGATACTAGGAGAGTGTATTCACCCGAAGGCTTCTCAGAGTGGGTATTTGACAAGGAGGGTTTAATGAATAAGGAGACCCCCACCTCATCTCTGTGATGTGTTCCAGTGGGGTAGATGGAGGTAGTGGTCGGTGATTAAGTGCACGGGACGCTGCAGGGAGGGAAGCATAAGACAGTGAGGGGAGCAGAAAGGCTCCGCCCACTCGACAAACATGACGGGGGGAAAAAAGAGAAAGAGGAGGGTGTCAGGCACGGGGGCAGAAGACGGAGAAGGTGCCAGAACTAACATGTCTGATGATCCTCTAGATATGAGATTAACTTATTTTTTTGCTGAAGTATAATTAATTTATGATGTTGTCTTCAGTTCAGTTCTGTTCAGTCGCTCAGTCGTGTCCAACTCTTTGCCACCCCATGAATCGCAGCACGCCAGGCCTCCCTGTCCATCACCAACTCCCGGAGTTCACTCAGACTCATGTCCATGGAGTCGGTGATGCCATCCAGCCATCTCATCCTCTGTTGTCCCCTTCTTCTCCTGCCCCCAGTCCCTCCCAGCGTCAGAGTCTTTTCCAATGAGTCAACTCGTCACATGAGGTGGCCAAAGTACTGGAGTTTCAGCTTTAGCATAATTTCTTCCAAAGAAATCCCAGGGCTGATCTCCTTCAGAATGGACTGGTTGGATCTCCTTGCAGTCCAAGGGACTCTCAAGAGTCTTCTCCAACACCACAGTTCAAAAGCATCAATTCTTCGGCGCTCAGCCTTCTTCACAGTCCAACTCTCACATCCATACGTGACCACTGGAAAAACCATATCCTTGACTAGAAGAACTTTTGTTGGCAAAGTAATGTCTCTGCTTTTGAACATGCTATCTAGGTTGGTCGTAACTTTCCTTCCAAGGAGTAAGCGTCTTTTAATTTCATAGCTGCAGTCACCATCGGCAGTGATTTTGGATGTTGTCTTAGTTTCTGGTACACAGCAAAGTGATTTAGTTATACATCTATCTATTAATATATATCAATCTATCATTTTTCATATTTTTTTCCATTATGGTTTATTACATGGTATTGAATATAGTTCCCTGTGTTGTGCAGTGGGACCTTGTTGTTTATTTTATATATAGTAGTTGCCTAATTTATCCCTCCCCTATCCTCTCTCCCTTTTGGTAACCATAGGTTTGTTTCTGTGTCTATGAGTCTATTTTTTTTTAATAAATTCATGTGTATCATATTTCAGACTCCACATGTAAGTGATATATTTGCCTTTCTCTTGCTTGCTTTGCTTAATAGGATAATCTCTAGGTCCATCCGTGTTGCTGCCAATGGCATTATTTCATTCTTTTTTATGGCTGAGTTGTAGTCCATTTTACATATGTACTACATATAGTTTATCCATTCATCTGTTGATGGACACTTAGGTTGCCTTTTGGCTACTGTACACAGTGCTACTCTGAGCACTGGGGTATATGTATCTTAAAAAAAAAAAAATCTAAATTTTAATATCTTTCTGCCTGCAAGCCCTAACAGAAACAACGGTAGAGCATTTAGCTAAATGCAGTCATTCCAAAGTCTCTGCCATTCCCCAGGATGCACTGGTCCTCTGTCTGGAAGACATTTCCTCTCTTTCCATCCCTGCTCCCTTTCTGCTCACCCTCTTTGAGTTACTGGTCTTTTGAAATCTCCATGAACCACACTGCTCCCGGTATGTTTGGCTGCTGCCTCTTCTGTGATGCGTGTACTTTGGTCAGGCACTGGTGCAATATATATCTTAATGGCTTCCCAAGAGAACTGTGAGAGCGGCAGAGGCCGAAACCCATCCTTTTTTATACCACCTCCCCTCACTAGCGCAGTGCCTGACATCAGTGATTAACCCAGGGTTCCACATGGAATCATTGAAATGAGATGAAATTTTTAAAACTGCCAAACTCTTTAATTCACTCAGTCTACTTCAGTGTGGGTGATACCAGCTGACAAGAATTTTGCTTTCTCTCTCCCTCTTCTCAGACTTTTGGAAGAATTTCTTTTTAGAAGGAGAAAATGCTCTTTCTTCCTTTGTTCTTTTCCTTTCCTTCCTCCCTTTCTTCTTCTTCTTTTTTTTTGTCTTCAAATCATCCATCAATATCTACAATGTGCCAGGAACTGTGCTAGGTATAGAAAATAGACATGTAAGAGGCATCATCCTTAAGGAAGATAATATTTTACTTAGAGTTAAAGAAAAAAAAAAAGCACACAAATTAGAGTTTTCCATTTGGGGCAAACTATAATACAATCAGCTGTCTGGGCACATGGGTGAGCCACAGAGGGATTCTAGGGAAAACATCCTACAGTGGGTGATAACTGAAGTCTTGAGAAAGGGCAAAGTTTGCCAGGCAACGAAAAGATGACGGAGATGACATAACCAAAGGTAACACCACTTACAAAGGGAAGGAGGGCAAAGTCTCATTCAGGAAATGAAAAGATTACTGATGTGACTGTAGTGGAAAGTACAAGCTGGCTGTGGAGAGGGCAAGAGAAGAAGAGAGGATCCACACATGGAAAAAGACCTCCTGTCCTGGCAAATCTCCCTGGACTCCATCAGGAAGGCTTGAGGGAGACATTCAAGGATTTTAAGCAAAGGGGCGGTGTGATCCTATCTGAGTGCTCTGACTGCTGGGTGCCTATGAAGTGGTAGCAGGAGATTAAAGGCAGGGAGGCCCATAGAGGAGGCTGTGTTCAACGATCCGGGTAAGCAAATCAGAATGGTCTGGATGATGCAACACCGTATAGGGGCAGGGAGTGTTTTAGGGATTCAATCACATGACTGGAAATAGTCAATAGTGCTATTTTTAAAATTAAATTAGTAAAGCTAAAGAGAGGTATTTTATGGGGGGAGGGGGAGAAGAAAAAATAGTAATCTCAATAGTAAAAATAATAGTATAATAGTAATAGTAAATAAAAAACAGTAATAATAAATAGAGGAGGATTTAAGCAATTGCCAAAAATATAATGATAAAAAGAAGGGAGTTGTCAAGAGCATCAAATACAATGGAACACTCTAGAAAGATAAAGGACTCTAGAAAAACTTCCTTTGAGACTTATTTCTATTCCCTCCAGCACCCTGGGGCTTCCCAGGAGGCGCCAGTGGTCAAGAATCGCGTGCCAGTACAGGAGGCATGAGATGCGAGTTCAATCCCTAGGTTGAGAAGATTCCTCTGGGGGAGGACATAGCAACCCACCCCAGTATTCTTGCCTGGAGAATCCCTTGGACAGAGGAGCCTGGCAGGCTATGGTCCCTAGGGTCGGACACGACTGAACCAACAGCACAGGCTAGCACCCTGATAACCATGGGTATCTCTTCAAGTTTCAGAGATTATGGTCATGTGGTAACCAAGGTTTTCTTATTCTCAGGCCCCTTTTCATGTCTTATAATGATCATTAAATAAAGAATAAGTGTCTTTAAATGTCACATTATGATTCCAGGCTAAGAAGGCAACTCATTGTTTCTTCCTGCTGTCATGCATCCCAGCCTGTGTATTTCTCCACCCTGTTTTGCAGCAAGCAGACTTCAGGTCTCTAAATTAGTATCTTCAGTGATTCTTTTCCCTATTCCTCTATGAAACTTTGTCCACATCTCACTAATACTTTCCTATGACCCTTTCCCTTCCTCTAGCCTACAGATGTTATCCTGTTTCTACCCAGGTGCGTCAAACTTTTTTTTTTTTTTTTGTGAAACTGGGTAGGACATACCCAAATTAAACAGAGTACCAATTTTGCTTCCTAATAGCACTGCAATTTGATTGCCGCAGCCTCCTGGCTGGTTTCATGTCTCTTTAGTCTTGTCCCTTCATTCAGTTCTACACAAAGAACATGAGTCATCCCCTGCAAGCTCTGTTTTGATCATCTCTCTCCTTCTCTGAACTCTGCAGGATCTCTGAGTTTCTGCTGACGTCAAATCAAAACTGATCATGAGTCACTCTTTATCTAACTGTCCTCCACTTTCATCACAGCCTGATTGTTCTCTCTGCTTAATTCAAGCTGCCTGGCTGGTTCAGAGCGCACACACGCTGTCTCTTTTCTCCAGGGCATTCACAGAGCCTTCCGCCCACCTGGCATGTTTCCGCTCCTCCGGCAATGCTGGTCCCTTGGTTGTTTGCTTCAGAGCTGGGTACAATCCTCGCTTACCTCCCTCCGAAAAGCTTTGCCCACATTCATCTCAGTCCCCGCAGGAAGTCTCTCCCCAGGCCTCACTTGGTTACCTGCTACTGTGGAGCTCTTAACTCATTGATGTATTCCTTTACTTACATATGTATTGCTCTTGTAAAGTTTGTGAACATGTAAGCTGTAAATATATAAGCCTTGCCCTGCTCCTTAGGGGCTTAGCATCTGGTGAAGGAGACAGACACAAAAACATTATGATCAGAGACAGATAACTGCAAACAGTAGGGGCTACTACGAAGTAAAGTAAGAGGGGCAAAGAGATTTTAATAGGCACCTTATTTAGTTGAGCAGAGTTGGGAAGGCTGTTCTGAGAAGGTGACAAAGGATGAACATGGTCCCAGCCATTGAAGAGTTGGGGCAGGGAGTTCCCAGAATGATAATCAGCAGAAGTGAATGACGGAGGAGCTCTGAGACTTCTGGGTGACTGCAGTCCAGGCCGTGGGACAGCGTCACACTTGTGTGTGCCTCTTATAATGTGCTGGTCCCGTATCACAAGCAAAGTCCACCTACGCCTTCAATACTCAGGTCGGTGTTTCCCAAACATCCTTGATGATAAGAATCACCTGGACCATTTGCTAAAATTCAGTTTCCCAGGCTCATTCCTGGGAACATCTGACTCAGTGGGATGGAGGTATGGCCCTGGAATGTGCATCTTTAAATAAAATACCAGGTGTTTTTTATCATCAGGCTTGTTTGGGAGTCATTGATGTTTTACAAGGTTTGGATAATTTCAAAACAATAGGAAGAACAAGAAGTGGACTAATGGCAAACTAACTGTAGAATTTCTTAAAATCCTACAATCTTTGGTTTATCTTTGTTAAAAGCAAACATTGCTAGCTGCCATACATATTAACCTGTCTTTGGATGTTGAGTCAGTCCATAAATCTTTGCCTACTCCCGCATTTGACCATAGAGTAGTGGATTCCAACATTGGCTTCTTATCAGAATCCCCTCACCACCCCAGGACTTTAGGGTGGAGCCTGGACTTCTCTTGTTTTTACAAGCTTCCCTGCTGATCCTGATCCTTGCTGGGGCTGTCAGCCACTGCTCTTGAGTATGTGTGGAAGTAGGCAGTCTGTTTTGCTTCCTTGCCTCCCTTAGCACCACTGTCAGTTCTTCAGATAGTACAGGCCTAGGAATTCGGTTGAGCAACTGATCCACCCTCACTCCCTCCTGTGTGATCACATACTAGTAAAACTCATGTGATCAATTATTGTCCACCTCTGCATGCTAAGTAGGGACTGGGGCCCAGAAACCCAAGGGCAGTGACTGTCCTGTCACTGATAGAAGCAAGGTGCCATCCAATCGTGGTGTTCTGAATCCCTAAGCTTCTGATTCTTTACTGAGGAATCATTAACACTTGCTTGCATGTCTCAACCACATTTTTTTTTTTAAGGTAAGGGTTATATTAGTGTGTGTACCACAAATGGTAAGAGGTTAATGGTGAAGCCTTGAGGAAAGACACCATGGGTTGACCATGTTTTACAAATTTAGAAAGTTAGAATGAGGGAAGAGGAAAGTATCATCTGTTAGTTCCTGGCTGGGAATGACCCTACTAATTGTAGCAGGGACTTCCCTGGTGGTCCAGTGGTTAAGACTCCAAGCTTCCACTGCAGAGAGTGTGGATTTGATCCCTGATGTGGGAGACCTGGGTTAGATCCCTGGGTCAGAAAGATCCTCTGGAGAAGGAAATGGCAACCCACTCTAGTACTCTTGCCTGGAAAATCCCATGGATGGAGGAATGTGGTAGGCTACGGTCCACTGGGTCATAGAGCAGTAGGACGTAAAGCAGGAGTCAGTTAACTGTGATCACCAGGAAGAAGACCAGATCAACGGAGGAGCATTGGATGCCCAGTGGCAAGCAATAGTCCAAGCAAGTGAGGGCAGCTGGGGTTCAAGCGGGCAGAGAAAAGGGATGGGAAATGAAGCTAGGGATAGTTAGAGATGCTAGGGTACAAAAAGGGAGCTAGTGTTGGAAATCACTTAATTCACATGGGAAGATCTTTAACCACTGGACTGGACAAAGGATAAAAAGTAAGACTCTGTTCCAAAATGGATTGGAACGCTAGTCAAGTTGTGTAAATGGCAGATAATCCAAACTATGGCTGGCCAGGAAGCAAGATAAGTCTGTGTTACCATAACTGAGACCCACGTGGCAGGACCAAATCTGAATACCAGAATTAAAATCTATATTTTCCCTAGTTTATAGATAGCAAGTGCTTATGCATGAGCAGTAACTATAACTTGATGTTGGCCCCAGTGTTTTGGGCTTGAGTTCCTTAAGTTCCTCCAGCTCAGATTGAAAATTGTATCTTAAGACTGAGAGTGAAGTTCAGATCATCAATGTGATGGTCAAGTGTCTTTAGCTGTGGAAAAAGAAAACATATGTAGGCAAAACTGAGAAAAACGGTTACAGAAAGATAGGCTGAATGTTTGATATTTTGCTTAATATTTTGCAACCATTTCTAATTGTCAAGCTATGATTTTCTATTGCCTTTCAGAAGGAAGGCATCACCTTCTCTAGTCAGAAACAGCGACTGCCCGATCCTTGAATAAGCCCTGGCTTTTGATCAAGTTCTCTGTGTCTAGAATGTCATTCTCATTTTCATAAGTTTGAATTCTAGTTCTCCTTTGAAATAAGCAATTATCCTTCCATCTAGAAACTTCTTTTTCTTGCCAAGTTCCACACAGTTTTCTATTAGTTTTCTCTTACTTTCACAGATGCAGTCTTTAAAACTTGTTGAAAAATTAAAGGTTTTAGAAGCTAAATAGCATGCTCAACTAATTTACTGTGCTAAAAATACTAGAATAAGTGGTGGAATCTAAATACTTACCTCACACTTTAGTACAAGATAGTCTTTGATAATACTCTCCAAGCCTCCTTCTTCACTTATCAGTTGAACATACACTCTAGTATGTTAATTTTATGACACTTAATTTCATAAGTGTCTAAGGTATAATTTGAAACTTTTGGTTCATTCAATAATGTCTTTTCTTCAGCTTTAATAAATGTAAGATCCATAACTCTTAACTTTAGGTTCTCTACATTAAAAAAAAAAAAAAAAAAAACCTCTTCACCACTTGTTATGAAACGTTAAGTTAAAATGCAATTAAATGTCATAGTAGCTAAGCAAATAGAGGCATTTCTACCAAAGATGTGGCACACTGAATTGGACCATTGACTAGCATATGTTAGCTGCAAATACTGTCTTTAGCCTTCATCCAAAACTTTGAATTTAATCATTATAATATAAGAATGACAATGTATGCTGTATAAAGGAGCAGATTGTCCTGAAAATCAAGACCTCCCTTGTTTTATAATAATTTGTTTTGCTTTTTCATTTAGGACTGATATTTTGCTGGTATATTTTGGCACTGTCTGTCTGGTTGGTACCACTGTAGTGCTAATTGCTGTGTATCACCCTTGAATACAACCTTGAATACATTATCTCCTTTATGAGGTGGGGATTCCTTATCTTAGTATCTAGTACAGTGATCTGTGGAAAGCAATCCCACATACAATGGTACTGTATGTAATATTTTCCAAATGCTTTCTCAGACGTGATCTCCTCTTAAGCCAACAACATTGCAGAAGTCTGGACATGCTGGATGCTTGTGGGTCTCAGGCCGAACATATGTCTTTGCAATCACAAAATGGAGAAAAGGAAACAATGGAGAGAGGTGACTTGCTCATGTTCATGAATTAATAAGAGGTAAAATTGGGGCCTAAACCCAAATTGTCAAGTCCTTTTATATCAGAAGTCTTCAATAACAATGGATTGATGTATGTATGAATATATAGGTAGTTCATATAGCCTGTCTCTACTCTGGTTCATTAACAACTTTTTCTGATATTTGGGACTATGGCAGAACCACATCTCCCATAATGTTCACGATTTTCAGAATCCATCCAGGGACAAGGAAAACTGGTCTAGGGCCTGATGCCAGAGCCTTCTCACTCACACTCGAAAGGAAAAGAAGAACTTATGATGGTAAAAGAGAAGCTGTTTATAGAGGAGTAAAGGAAAGCCACAGTTTGGTATCAGTACATACACGTATGTAAATTACTAATAGGACCCAACTACTTGGAACTAGAGAAAAAGAGTTGGGACAACAGCAATTTGTATTGAAAGTTGGGAACTTACCATTAAGCAAAGCAAATTCAGCAGGTAGAAAACCTAACACTTTTTTTGGGCAGATGGTGGTGAAAGTCAAAGTGAAAGTCACTCAGTTGTGTCTGACTCTTTGTGACCCCATGGATTACACAGTCCGTGGAATTCTCCAGGCCAGAATCCTGGAGTGGGTAGCCTTTCCCTTCTCCAGGGGATCTTCCTAACCCAGGTCTCCTGCATTGCAGGTGGATTCTCCTGCATTGCAGGTCTCCTGAATTGCAGGTGCAATTCCCTGCATTGCAGGGAAGCCCAGATGGTGGTGGGGTGTCATTAAACCTTACTACTGTAAGAGACTCTAAGACTGAGTAACATTCATCATCCATGGACATTTTCTGTCATTCCAGTTCTTTATCTCTGAGAGTTTAATCTCCTTTTTGGTTTTTGTGGAGTTTTTGAGTAGAGAATAATGAACTCTAATCTTGTTGGGTCATTATGAAGTGATTCAAGGGTTCCAGAACTGTTTGGTTTTATGTGTATGTTAAGGAGGGCCCATGAGAACTGATGTCAAAATATGTAAGTCTTAATAGGAGACAAAAGTTCTTAGGTTTTCTCAAATTTCTCCTCTTGAAAATGTGTACCTAAGTAAACAGAGATACTCTCTGATAAGTTAATTTCTCCTAAAACCTGGACGTATTCCAAGATAGATTTTTTTTTTTTTAGCCAATATTCTATTCAAAGAGTATTTATTCTGTTTTTTTCTCCAGTAAAGTAAATATTTATTAATCTTCTAATCAAATATGTCTTGATATATTTTGCTTGTAGTAGTATGGAAATGAAAGATAAGGGTATTACCTAAGGCTACACAGGTTGGTCTTGATAATTTGGTGGCATTAGGTGCAAATAGTCATTTACTGACATTTCCTCCTCTTCAGTTAGAGACTTGAGAGAAAGAATAAGTTTTTATATTGAACTAGTATCAGTAAAGACAGACTAATCAGAAATCCTAAAATGAGAACACTAAAGCCTTAGAAAACGAAATTCTGTAGTTAGGGAAGTTGAAAAATATTTATCAGACCCTATTTTAGAGGTTTAAAAGACAGTGTTTAGCTACTACAGGCCAAGTAACTAAACCCTGTCTTTTATAAATCTGAATAAATCTGACTGAATCTTTAAAGTGACTAAGAACACATCCTTTTTAGGAAGGATTGAAATCCAGTGTAGAATTAGATAATGTTAATGACTTGGGAATTCCTGCGTTTGTTTTTCTCTTGGTAGAGAATACATTCCTCATACAGCTGACTTTAAGGGAAGCTCCATTTCGGCCTGGAGGAGCGCTTATTTTGTTTGGTTGAAAGTAGTCTCTCGTAGGAGTTTCTCTTTACTGATGCCGACTAGAACTCATCATATAAGAATAGTTGGTTTACAGAACTTTGATGGCTTTCTATGTCTTATCTTCTCTCTCTTTTCTGGTTGGAGACTAGTTGTAAATAAAGATTCTCAGATCTTGTTCATTAAGTTGGCAGCAGGGTATAGTGGGAAGTATGAGGCGAGGGATGTATGATGTGAATGTGTTCCAATTTATATTTTGATGATAACCATTGATGGGTGTCCATCTTTTGGCTATACTATAGAAATACATCGTTAACTAATTAAATGGAAACGTATCTCCTTGCTAGTACTTTAATAGTTTATGTCAGATCATGAATCCTCTTAGAAGCATTGTGCTCTGTTACTTTATGTCTTATTTTTAGTTGAAGGTTAAGGGAATGTAGTATTTTAATCCCAACTCTGCCAATATCTTTGTCTAGAGACATGTTGCCACATTTGTCTTTTATGAATTTTTTTGTCTCCAAGAGAGGAAGGATTGCAGTTTTTCCTCCCAGATTGAGTTGGTGTAGTGTATTCTTGATTATCAAAATAGTCATAGTTTTGGGACTTTGAAATGCTAAATATTCATGACATGTGAAAAAGCATGATACATAACAGTATGATCTCAATTACGTAAAAAAGGGAGCTTAGTTGTATGAATACACAAATAAATGAGGCCTAGAAGGACACATCAAATGATAAACTAATTGTGATTATGGATGACTTGGTTTTTTGTTTCTGCTTCTTGCGTTTTTTGGTTTTCTATTATGCACATGTTAACGCTAGAAAAAAATACATCTCATTTTAAAAACCTTAACAAAAAAAAAGTTCTCAGTGCTGTTTTCATCATGAAAGACTGACGAATCACCATTGGCTCATTTTGTAGGAAAGCGAGACCTCCATGAAATAGCAGGCATATACTTACTTTGGAAATATGCAGCATCTTGTAAGTAGCATATTCAAAAGCAGACATTACTTTGCCAACAAAGGTCTGTCTAGTCAAGGCTACGGTTTTTCCTGTGGTCATGTATGGATGTGAGAGTTGGACTGTGAAGAAGGCTGAGTGCTGAAGAATTGATGCTTTTGAACTGTGGTGTTGGAGAAGACTCTTGAGAGTTCCTTGGACTGCAAGAAGATCCAACCAGTCCATTCTGAAGGAGATCAGCCCTGGGATTTCTTTGGAAGGAAAGATGCTAAAGCTGAAACTCCAGTACTTTGGCCACCTCATGCGAAGAGTTGACTCATTGGAAAAGACTCTGATGCTGGGAGGGATTGGGGGCAGGAGGAGAAGGGGACGACAGAGGATGAGATGGCTGGATGGCATCACTGACTCGATGGACATGAGTCTGAGTGAACTCCGGGAGTTGGTGATGGACAGGGAGGCCTGGTGTGCTGCGATTCATGGGGTCGCAAAGAGTCGGACACGACTGAGCGACTGAACTGAACTGTAAGAGCTGGATTAGAATGTTAGGAAACTTGACAATTAAAACCATAATGACCTCATGAGATAACACTTGATCTTTGCCACAAAGTATATCAACTGCATAGATACTTCACAGATGGATTTTGTTCCTTTGGTTTTCAAGACCTATAATTTCTTGATGTAAGTCTTGTGAGAAATCACCTGTCTTAACATGTTCAAACATTTCTAACTTGACTTAGATGTGATTTGGCTTGAAATAGGATATGTGGTTTGTAACCAATCCATAACTGGAAGAGATCTGAACAGAGATATTGATTCAAAATATCAGAATGACAACATATTCACTGGTCTCACTGACTTGGGAATAAATTTTCTCTGTGCCATATATATTTTCTTAACCTTAAATTTATGGCCTTTTGCTGAGTAAGTGAAATTCAGACCAAAAATAAATCATCAGTGTTTGCCCTGACAACAATAGTAAGTAAAACAAGGACCACCAACTGGGTAGGATTTCTTGCATATATCTCTGGGTTATGTATTATTGTAGATGTAAAGCATCAAACGTTTGTGCTCTGCCTGGCTCAACTAAAGCCAGTGTGGCCTTGTCCTATTTGTCACCCAACTATCTGTGACTAATTTTTGGAAGGGCCCTATCTACTTTTCTCAGTACACAATTTGCCAAATCAATATTAAAACCACATTTACTTGATCTTTCAGGGATTTGAGCATTCAAATACTCAGAACTGGGAGAGTCGGAAAAATGTTTTGTAGGACAAGTGGTCCTGGGCAGGGTATATGGGAATAAGAAAGTGCTTGGGTGGGAATTTAGTTGCAATTTGTCCTCAGTTCTTCTAAGTCCTTAGCCTTAGCCCATGTTGGCAAGATACAATAGAATATCATAGCTGGAATCATCCACCGTGTTGATTTTCTTGACACAAGGTCAGCAGAGTATTGGCTTTTGTGCTTTAGTAATCAACTTTCAGATTGTCAATGATTTCCAAGGTCTACAGCTCCGTGACTTTGCGTGCTTCTCTTTTCAGTGTTGACTCATCCTGCATCAGGAAATTTTTCCTGAAAAAAAAAAAAAAAAACAAAACATGAAAAATAAAAGTCAAGAGTGGTAAAAAACAAGAAAAAGATGTTTTCCTTATATCTGACTGAATTCCCTGAAACTCATACTCAACTCCTTTTATCTAAGTTTGACAAAGTAAATGATCAATGGATCAATGTTTTCTTCAAAATGGTTGTTCCTTTTCCACACAGTGATCATGAAACTATCCATAATAACCCATAGGTTTGTTTCTTTTGTTTTGAAAAATGTACCTATTTTTATTCCTTTCAGGAGCTTTATTTATTCATCATTTTGAATCCTTTCTATCACTACCTATTTCTTAAATATTAAACATTGAACCCATTTGCATCATTTTTAATGTCAGTTGAATTTTACCACTTGTGATGCAACTTAGGTACCTATAATTTTTCCTAGGTAGAAATGTTAATTTAATATGTAATTTAATGAGAGTCTTAAAATAATGATTAAAAATCACTTCATTTCTAATGCATCCTCAGTCTGTCCTTCCAAGCATAGGAAGCTGAAAATATGAAACCAGGTTTATCTTTGTCCCTGCTAAAAGAGCTGTCATTTTATCTTAAGACAGTTGTCCTTTTCTATAAATATGGAGCATTAGGGAATAATTCTCTTGTTTTTAACAGTCACAAAGGGCAATATATAAAACAGGCAGAAAAAGTTCACTCTAGAATGACATTTGTTTGAGCATAATAATAGAATTAATCATCTAGTCACCAAATATATACTTTATGCTCACTGGAATATTAGGAAAAAAAAGCTTTCTAAATACCACAATGGATTTGAATTCTGTTTCTCTTTGGGGAGATAAGTTGTCTGTTAGTGAAATATTTATATTGTTTTTTTTTTCTATTATTTTCTACAGTCTTTTGAAAGGATTGTTATTGTAAATATATCTTCATGTAGAAAATCTGAAAAAATACATAAATGAATAAAAATGAAGATCAGTTAAAATTCCACAACTAAAGATTGTTGTATATCCTTTCAGATTTGTTTGTTTCTTGGCCATGTAGCCTGTGGGATTAGTTCCCCAGGCAGGGAGAGAAGCTGCGCCACCTGCATTGGAAGCATGGAGTCTTAACCACTGGACTGCCAGGAAAGTCCCTCAGTTGAGTCCCTCAAGCACATTACTTGTTTTTTAATCATTTATTGGATTTTCCCTGTGAACCTGTATGAGCCAGGTACTACTATCAGAATATCTACTCTACTGAATGGAAGTGTTTTTAATCTTAATAGACTTTGGAAGGTAGCTGGAAACACAGATGATTAAAATGTAAACCAAGGTGCATTTAGTATCAGTAATTACAATATCAACGTGAAACAACAAATAAACAGAAAAGGTGTCATGATTGAAAATAACAGAGTTAGGGCAAAAGGTACTTAGCTGGGGTGGCTAAGTGGGGGTGTTATAGGGGTAGCGACAGTTCAGATGAGGGCAAGAGGATGAGAAGACAGATGTGAGGTCAGCAGGAAGAACAGCATTCCAACCCATGACCTGGTTCTGTAAAGATAGCTGAGTATTTCCCTTGGACTCTGTTGATTCTGTTATACCTAGTCATAGCTATTTGATTCTCTAGACCTGATCTTCCGAATGTGTCACTCCCAACTTGCTAGCCGGTTAGTACCCATCTGACAGAGTTGATGATGGTTTATTCACTTACTCACTTGACCCAGTGTCAGTCTCCTGTGAAATACGCCTGTTGTCACAAAGCTGAACTCCAACGGAATTCCAAAAATGCTGTAGATATGGTAGAAGATCAAGTCATAAAGTTCAAAGTTGAGAGAAGAAATGCTGTGAAGTCATCCCAGCTCTTTAGTTCAGCTATGTGCTGTGAATGCTGAGAATAGAAAATCAATTACAGATGCATTAAAAAATAAAGCTAGTCCATAGATTCAGTTGGTGTAATGTATCCATGGGAATATATTCTTGCTCTTTAATTCATTGAGGAGGATATGATGACCAAGGTGTTGGGTTGGCCTAAAAGTTTGTTCTGATGTTTCATAAGATGCTGTGAAAAAACCCAAGTGAACTTTGGCCAACCCAATAAAATAGGCTTCCTCAAAAAACTAAAACTATAACTGTGAGAAATAAGTTGAAGGAGAGAGGACAGTCCAACTTTTTACCTTGCCTTTTGCATTTGGAGAGACATGGTGTATCCAGGGAAGCTTCCCAGGTGGCGCTAGTGGTAAAGAACTTGCCTGCCAATGCAGGAGACATAAGAGACAAGGGTTCCATCTCTGGGTTGGGAAGATCCCCTGGAGGAGGGCATGGCAACCCACTCTCTGTCTGGAGAATCCCATGGACAGAGGAGCCTGGTGGGCTACAGTCCAAAGGCTCGCAAAGAGTCAGACATGACTGAAGCAACTTAGGAGGCATGTATGGCATATCCAAGTATATCTATATTCCCTTTTAAAATAAGATCAGAAATAAGCACTTTGTATTTCATCCTAGGGAAACACAAGTGATACTCTTTGTTTCATGAGGACCCACCCATTATAACATAAGGCCTGCATTCCTTGAGGTCCTGGGAAGTTTTCCGAAGTGACATGACAATTAAGTCAGTTGAAAACCAGAATTCCAGGTGCTTCACAAGGGGGCCGCTGTGTGAACACATCCACACTCAATGTTTAAGCTTTGGCTTATGAGGTGGTTTATTCAACGTAAAAATTTTCTGTGGGTCAGAGCAATTGCTGTTTTAATGCTTCAAATCAAACACAGTCGGAGGTTTAGAGATGAAAAAATAAATATTTGCAAACAGTGGTTGAATGGGGCAGACTGTTCACTCTAGTTTTCTTTGAGGATTTTCAAATCTTCTATTTTATTACTATTTCTGAATTTACCAATAAAAACAGTCACTTTGGCCACCAAGAAGGGACTTGAGAAGGACTTATTATGCAGTTCCATGAATGTTCATAGCTGGGACTTACAACCTGAGCGGGTCCTTCAGAGGCCCTACATCTTAACACACATGGTCCCTTACCATTGCCTGTAGGCCATCAGAAGGGCTATTGTTTCTAATGCCCTGTAGAAAAGCCACATGCAATAATAGAGAAATTGCTTACAATTCTTAATAAAATTTATACTTAATATTATTAGGGCTTCCCAGATGGCTCAGTGGGTAAAGAACCTGCCTGCAATGCAGGAGACGCCACAGACATGGATTCGATTCCTGGGTTGGGAAGATCCCCTGGAAAATGGAATGGCTACCAGCTCCAGTATTCTTGTCTGGAGAATTCCATGGACAGAGGAGCCTGGCAGGCTTCAGTCCACAGGTGGCAAAAAGCTGGACACGACTGAAGCAACTGAGCACAGCACAAATATTATAAAAAAATGTATTATGTGAGGTTTTTCTAAAACATGAAATATACATCTAATTTAAAGTTATGTAACTTTTATGTATAGTAAGGCATTTTTAGAACAATTTGGACAAATACAAAAGCTTCCTTATTTATTTTACACATTTTGAGCCAAATATACATCTGCCTCAAAACTCACGCTGACTTTTTTCGGTGGACTATTTCATGATATATTTTGTTATGGCTCTTACTTCTTTTCTGGAGTCTATTTCAAGATAAAACCATTCATAAAGGGAGAAAGGGAACAATATACAAACTGATTTGAATTTTCCCTTACAGAGTGTATATGAACTAGGTGAACAGAGATGGTGGTACGAAAAACAGAAAAACATCAGCCTGTTTTTCAGAGTATTGCAGAACCTAAAATTGTGACCCTGAAATTACTGTGCTCTGATACGGGTTTCCCAGGTGGCACCAGTAGTAAAGAACCTGCCTGCCAATGCAGGAGACATAAGAGATGCAGGTTCAATCCCTGGGTAGGGAAGATCTCTTAAAGTAGGAAATGGCAGCCCACTCCAGTATTCTTGCCTGGAAAATCCCATGGACAGAGGAGCCTGGCTGGCTATACCCCATAGCAAAGAGTCAGATGTGACTGAAGCAACTTAGCACACTGGTAAAGGCTCTGCCCCATCCAAAATACTTATATTTCTGAATTAAAATTATCCTAAGTTTATGGCTTGTTTCCAAGTAATACACCAGGTCTAACATGCAGATGAAGGTTACTCTTTCTTTTGGTTTTAGGGCTTTCTGTTCATATTATTCAGGATTATATTTTCTCAGTATCAGATACAGAATATAAAAAATTCTTGTGGATGAAGGCCTCTAAACATTGTAGCCACTGATATCCTTTTTATTTTTTAAAGCTTTTTATTTTATGTTGGAGTATAGCCAATTAACAATGTTGTAATAGTTTCAGATGGACAGAAAATGTACTCAGCCGCACATATACATGTACCCATTTTCTCCCAAACTCCCCTCTCATCCAGGCTGCCACATAACATTGAGCAGAATTCCCTGTGCTATACAGTAGGGCCTTGTTGATTATTCATTATAAGTATAGCTGTGTGTACATGTCAATCCCAAACTCCCTTGTTATCCCTTCCCCTATCTTTCTGCCTATCAACCATAAGTTTGTTCTCTAAGTCTGTGAATCTCTTTCTGTTTTATACATCAGTTCATTTGTATCATTTCTTTTTAGAATCCATATGCAAAGGATGTCATATGATATTTCTCCTTTCCTGTCTGACTTCATTCAGTATGACACTCTCTAGATCCATCTGTGTTGCTGCAGATGGCTTATTTTACTCTTTTTAATGGCTGGATAATACTCCATTGTGTATATGTACCATGTCTGCTCTATCTATTCCTCTGATGATGGACA
This sequence comes from Bos taurus, assembly GCF_002263795.3. NCBI lineage: Eukaryota > Metazoa > Chordata > Mammalia > Artiodactyla > Bovidae > Bos > Bos taurus. The sequence continues at coordinate 21,144,530 of NC_037336.1, read as the reverse complement.
TTTAGGTTACTTCCATGTTTTGGCTATTGTAAATAGTGCTGCAATGAGCACTGGGTTGTATGCATCCTTTTGGATCATGTTTTTCTCCAAATATATGCCAAAGAGTGGGATTGCAGAATCATATGGTAGCTCTAGTTTTAGCTTTTTAAGAAGCCTCAATACTGTTCTCCATAGTGGCACCACTAATTTTCAATCAATCTAATGTGTCATACACTAGTAGATTCTCTAGACCTCTCCAGAGGACTTGGCTCACATATTAGCACTCTCCAAAGAAAAATAAACAATTATATATACATTTATATATAATAGTTATATGTAATAATTATAATACATATATATGAATATCTAGAAGATGAACATTTTATAAAGATAACATATAGATATATTACATGCATATATATGTACATAAGGCAATTTAAGGAATTGACTCACACAGTTTTGGAAAACAGAAGATCCTCCCAGTTTGGCAGGCAAGCTTGAACACTAGGACAGCCAATGGTTTAGTTCCAGTTCAAGACCAAATCCAAAGATAGGAGAAAACCATTGTCCTCACTCAAAGATAGGTGGAGGGACAGAGAGAGAGAATTCTCCTTATTTAGCCTTCTGTTCTGTTCAGGATGTTAATACATTGGTGATGCCCCCTCCAACGTTGATCATAGATGGCAAATTGCTTTACTTTATGTCTGTGGATTCTAATGCTAATCTCATCCAGAAACACTCTCAGAGACACCCAGAAGAGTGTTTAAACAAATATCATGGTCCAGTCAAGTTAGTACCCAAAATGAATCATCATCCTCAGGGCTTTTAAACAGTTTCAACAGACTCAGGATTCACTTCGGCACCAGTGTTACACATTTATCTTTTAAACTGGTAAAGCTGGGTTGGGGAAATTAGCTCAGGTCTGAGGCCAAAACCAAGATTCTTATACTTAACCCTAGGTTTAAATCTTCCACATATGAGGGGACGGACTAAAGAGCATACTCACCTGGCCAGCAGCAGGGAGACTTGTCACCTGACTTCTGCCAACCAAGCCCCAAGCAGGCTGCCGTGCAGAAATGCATTTATGAACGTGCAGGCTCTCCCTTGGGCTCCGAATTGCAGCTTGAGGGATTGTATAAAATATTTATTGAGGGATTTAGGAGGTTCTGTTGATCCATTTTTATATATATTCAAAATCATTTTGAATTTTATATTTCCCATGCCTCTCTGTTTAAAAAAGAAAATCCATTGAGTTACAACTTACGTACAACAACCTGAATCCATTTTAAGTGTTTAGTCCAATGAGCCTTGACAAAGTTAACCAAGTAACCCCAAGAGATACAGATAGCTCACCTCCAAAACTCTCTTGTGAGCCTTGATCTTCAGCCTCTTTCCACCCCCATCCCTGAGCTCTGCGCTTCCAGTGATCTACTTTATTTCAGTGGATCCAAATTCTTGGCAATGTTTGGCATTACAAGTCTTTTATCTCCTTGTGTTTTAACTTGTATTTTCCTGATGAGTAATAACATGTATCTTTTCATGTGCCAATGACTTCAGTTTATCAAATATTTCTTTTATAGTTCATGCTTTCTTTGTTCTATCTATGAAATCCCAGTCTGAACTTCCTTTCCTGCCACCTTGAACTCGTAAGGTTGCAGTTTTCATCTTTTGAGAAAAAGGCTACACAATTCTTACCTGTCACAATATCAGTTTCTTACGAGTAAACTCGTCTCCTGGTTCTGTCTGCTTTGGGATGATTTCCGTTGCCTTTAAATAGCTGTTTACAATTTTGTCCAGCTCTTGTAAGTGCAAACAATGTGGCACTGAGTGGACTGGAACAAAGATAAATAAGCTAGCCATTGGAGAATTATTTTTTTTAAATTAGTGTTTGGGCAAAAGAAGACACAGGAATGATTCTTTACTGTAACAATTAGGAGCAGATGCTTTAGAGAAAAAAAACTAGACATTTTCTTCTTTCAATTAATATCTTGCTTATTGGGCCAATATTCAAGGGAGGGAGGGAAATAGATTTGTCATTTAATTAATACTTTTAGGGGTTCTGGAAAGTGTGTTTTCTCCTTTCCCCCTTTATCATAATGCTTTCCCTACACAAGCATGTGGGCATACACTTATGCACACTACACTCTGTCCCGGTCCTCTTGTAACAGCACAATATGATGTTTTAGAGGGTATTTAATAATTCACACAACTCAAGAAAAATGGTAGTACATAAAAATATCTGTATAATGAGAATAGATTTTTTTGGCTTAGTTTGTTTTGGTGATTGAGTAAAAACGGTATTTTTCTCCCCCGGGGAGAAACTTTTAAAAAACAGAAAGAAAAACTGTGAGTACCATCTTGCAGCTGTGGGTACCAGCTCCGCCAATCTACTTTAAAAGACCATCTCCCACTCCCACCACTGTTTCTGTTACACCATCCTTCTGGTTCTCAGTCATCAGAGTCAAGGATCTTTAGATAAGCTCCGAGAGGAATTTGCACCATATATATGTAGGGTTGGGGTTGCCTTAAGAAATTGAATGAGTGATTTTCTTTTCTTCAGTAAGAGATTTAGCAGATGCCCTGGGGACAGGAAAAACAGGTCTATCCAGTGCTGGCAAGGCTCACGGATGTGGTGTTCCTTCATTATATAGAAAACAGGGACACTAGACACTGTTGAAACTGTTACAGGAATAAGGAATACCTTTTTTCCCCTTTTTAATTGGAATATAATTGCTTTACAATGTAGTGTCAGTTTCTGCTGTGCATCATGAGTCAGCTATATGTATACACATATCCCCTCCCTCTTTGGCATGCCTCACACCTGCACCCCCACCCCCCTGCCGCCTCATTCCACCCATCCAGGTCATCACAGAGGAATATCTTTAAACTAACTTTACTGGTAATTCTTTGAATAACTGAAACCTGTCAGTCTTAATGACCGGGAGAGTGTGCAGAGAGGCAGAGCAGGGCAGGGTAGAGCTTGAAGAGGACCAGAGTTTATGTTCTGGGTACAACAGTCACTCTTGTGGGACTAAGAAGGTGAAGTCCTCACTCTGGACTACTGTCCTTCAACAGGAAAGACTCTCAGCCTTACTTTCAGCTCTGTGCTCTTGGTTGTAGAAAGTGCTTCTTCCACAGTTCAATAGCATCTTTGTGTCTGACTTTTCTCCTGGCTGCTTATAATACACATTTGATGTCCTATAAAAGGCACATGGATGATAGTTTACTTCAACCTGGTGTTCATGACATTCAGTTCAGATCAGTCACTCAGTCGTGGCCGACTCTTTGCAACCCCATAGACTGTAGCACGCCAGGCTTCCCTGTCCACCACCAACTCCTGGAGCTTGCTGAAACTCATGTTGATCGAGTTGTTGTTCAGGACATTGTCTGCCACCATTTTGAATAAACAGTGATGTGATGAGACTTGTGTGTTTTAATAAAGTTTAAATGGAACAAAGAAACAGGACTTTTGAGGACACATCCCGTTCTTATACATTAAAAACATCATAATGGCTAATATGTAATTTTGCATTTTAAGACACAAATATTGTATGGACACCTCTAAATCTTGTCAAACAGAGAGCAAATAACTATTTTATTGACATGAGTTTACAAAAAGGCTCAGACCTTAAGTCCTTTACATATTTGTAGAGCAGGGAATTGTTTTTTAAAATGCTAGTAATGTCAATAAAATATTCAATGTGTTTGATTACTTATGCTACTTAATGCTCTTAAAGCAATTATTGAGAACTTATACACAAATATTAGTTAACTAAACTCTTAGGATAACTCTAAGAGGTAACTGCTTCTTTTCCAGAAGCAAGGTCTATCTAACATTTCTTTGTGAATTAGATTGCTTTTAATAGCCTAATTTCATGATCATTTTCTTTTTCTAACATAATCCTCTGTATGTTTTATGTGTGTATATTTTAAAAATACTTCATCATAGATCTACATAGTTGTAAATTCCAGTTGGACTGGCTATTGCATATATGAAACAAGTATAAAATAAATGAAATTTTTGCTTTTTTAAAATTCCAAAAACTCATACTGCCATATATACAGAGCTATCAGTACAGCTGCAAATAAACTTTAACTACATTGAAAAATCACTGTTGTTGTCCATAAGCAGCTTGACAGAACCAAGCAAATATATATAAACTTTGTCTAAGTTCAGGAAAAATATTTGGTGAATATTTGGTATAATTGGCTTAAGGAGGACCCAAACCATCACATACTCTATGAATATCTTCACTGGGGCATAAACATTCGATATCATGTCAATTATGGGATCATGTCTTTTGAAAGCTTCTGTTATATCTGAGCTTTCTTTACATTTTTTAAATTAATTTTTATTGTAGTATAGTTGCTTTACAATGTTGTGTTAGTTTCTATTGTACAGCAAAATACATCCCCTCTCTTTTGACTCCTTTCCTACTGAGGTCACCACAGCCTCATTAAGTAGCTCCCTTTGCTACACAGTATGTTCTGCTTAGTGATCTATGGCCTCTCTGAGCTTTCTAAAGAGAATTTCTGGCATTAATTCATGTCTTGACATATCCACTTGTCAGATTTGATAGCTATTTTCAAGAAGAGGTCCTATCCTTGAACACATCTGCCACACAATTTGTTCATTTACAAACATTTATTGAATGCCTGTTATATTCTGGATATATTCCTTGATGAGCTCATGACTATATAAAGAAAATCTTGCAGTATGACATAACAAAACTACAAGATCAGCAAAGTCACATTTTATGGGGTTAGAATGTAGTCAATGCTTAAAGCAAAATGTTTAATATAATGAAAATTATCCTTCAAAATCCCATAGAAGCTATCAGCTTGGAGGATTACATACTATTGATATTTCTCAGTGACTCTAAAGCAGCCTGCTTTTCTTCAAGCATTTAGAAAAGATTATTTTCTTCTTTCAGTTGGATATCAGATGATGTAGCTGACTTGCATCAGCCACCAGCTTTTGTGAAATATGCCTGCTTTCGAAATTGCATAACCAATGAGGAAGGCTCACTTTATGAGGGACACACAGGAGCAGACCAACCAAAGGAGAGCAGACTCAAGTCTTCCATCTTGCTGCTGTGGGAGTTATGCTTGTAGGCAGAATGGCTGGTGGTTCACTTACTTGCATTATCTCAACTTTTCCCTTTGATTCCATGTGTACAGATGAATGTGGGTATGTTAAATACATGTATGATGCAACCTCCAGTGAAAACTGAGTGACTAAGTCTAGGAAGCTTCTAAATCAGAGGGGATGCTTGACTTGCATTTGAAAAGATCAGTAGAATTTCAGATTGTGAATGTGGAAATTCCAGGCAGCAAATAGCATGAGTAAAATCATGGAAGAGTGAGACTTTCTGGTATGTTAAGGAAACTGGAATTAGTTCTTTTTTTTTTTTTTTTGGATCATTTTTCCCAGCTTTATTGAGGTATAATTGACAAGTAAAACAGTATATACTTAAAATATACATGTGATGATTTGATATACACATACATTGTGGAATTATTGCCATAATTAAGTTAATTAACATGTCCATCACCTCACAGCTACCATGTGTATGTGTATGTGTTGAGAACACTTTGCTGTTCTCTTAGCAAATTTCAAGTACACAGCACAGGGTTACTAACTACAGTCATTATGCTGTATTAAATCCCCAGAACATATTCATCTTATAATTGAAAGCATGTATTAGAAGTAGTTCTTGATGGCAAGAGGGTGTAGCTATAAAAAAGCCAGATTCTGAGTAAGTTTCTTCTCTGGTTAAAAGAAGAAATCCTTTTAACAGCAGAATGAAGGATGACTGCTGGGAAGACAAGAACAAAAGAAGGGACAATCAACCAAGGGGACATTAGGTAGTGACAGCTGAGGGAACTAACTGGCCTCCAGAGATTTTTCCAGGATATTTCCTAGTCCTGGGGCCAGACTCCCAGCCCAGTATTCTTTCCAATTCACCACACTGACTCTTTCATTGCTTTTCCCTTTATGTCAGCTCCAGTTATTCCTAATGAAGTATTTGTGTGTGTGTGTGTGTGTGTGTGTGTGTATAAATATTGGAGAAGGCAATGGCATCCCACTCCAGTACTCTTGCCTGGAAAATCTCATATCCGGAGGAGCCTGGTGGGCTGTAGTCCATGGGGTCGTGAAGAGTCAGACACGACTTAGCGACTTCACTTTCACTTTTCACTTTCATGCATTGGAGAAGGAAATGGCAACCCACTCCAGTGTTCTTGCTTGGAGAATCCCAGGGACAGCGGAGCCTGGTGGGCTGCTGTCTATGGGGTCACACAAAGTTGGACACGACTGAAGCGACTTAGCAGCAGTAGCAGTAGCAGTGTATAAATATATTTTCTATAGAGGGAGTATATTAGAACATACTCTTTTTGGTCCTTTAAGGTTGCAGTGGGAATTACTATTTTATGTCTATCACCTCTTCAAAGCCTGTTAGGATCAGTTGATCATTTCTTTTAGGTCACTAGTATCTCTCTCAGTGTGCAAAAGCATACTCTAAACTTTATTTACTTTATTTATTTCAAAGTTTATTTATTTTTCAAATGAATATTATTTATCATTATGTTAACTTTTAATAATTATTTATTATTTAAAAATGGTTTATTCAAGGAGAGGTCATTAGCTGTCACTTGGGCTATTAGCGTGACTCTCTCCATAAACACATTTTGTTATGAAGAAAAAGTGGAGCTTTAGCTTGGGCACATTATCACCCCAAATCTCATTTTTTTGTATTTTACCTGCAATTTAAATTTCTTTAAAAAATTTTAATTGGAGGACAATTGCTTTGAAACACTGTGTAGGTTTCTGCCATACAATCTGAATCAGTCATAAACATACGTATGTCCCCTCTGTCTTGAACATCTCTCCTACGCCTACCCCCTCGCACCCATCTGAGCTGTCACAGAGCACTGAGTTGAGCTCCCTGTGTTATAAAGCTACTTCCTACTAGTTATCTATTTTACATATTGTAATGTATACGTTTCAATGCTACTCTCTCAGTTTGTCCCATCCTCTCCTTCTTCCGCTGTGTCTCCAAGTCTGTTCTCTATGTCTGCATCTCTATTCCTGCCCTGCAAATAGATTCATCAATACCATTTTTTCTAGGTTCAATATATGAATAAATATATAATATTTGTTTTTATGATTTTACTCTGTATTTTCTTAATGTGTGCTTAGTCAATTAATCAAGTCCAACTCTGCAACCCTTTGGACTCTAGCCCACCAGGCTCCTCTGTCCGTGGGATTTTCCAGCCAAGAATACTGGAGTGGGTTACCATTTCCTTCTCCAGGGGATCTTCCTGACACAGGGATCAAACCCTCATCTCCTGTGTCTCCTGCATTGCAGGTGGGTTCTTTATCCACTGAGCCATTGGCAAAGACCTTACTCTGTACGAACAGACTCTAAGTTCGTCTACCTCACTAGAACTGACTCAAGTGTTTGCACAGCAAAAGAAACTATATACAAGATGAAATGACAACCCTTGGTATGAGAGAAAATAATTGCAAACGGAGCAACTGACAAAGGATTAATTTGCAAAATATACAAATGAATCATAAGTTCAATATCAACTCATGAGTTCAAAAACAAACCAATCAAAAAATGGGCAGAAGACCTAAACAGATATTTTTCCAAAGATGTATAGATAGCTAATAAATGCATGAAAAAAATGCTCAAATTGTTCATTATTAGAGAAATGCAAATCAAAACTACAAAGAAGTATCACCTCACACCAGGTCAGAATGGCCATCATCAAAAAATGTACAAACAATAAATATTGGAGAGAGTGTAGAGAAAAGGGAACCCTCTTGCATTGTTGGTGGGAATGTAAATTGATATAGCTACTATGGAGAACAATATGGAGATTCCTTAAAAAGCTAGCAATGTAACTACCATACGGCCCAGCAATCCTTCTACTGGGCATATACCTTGGGAAAATCATAATTCAAAAAGATACCTGCACCCCATGCTTATTGTAGCACTATTTATAATAGCCAGGTGATGGAAGCAACTTAGATGGCCATCAACAATGAATGGATAAAGAGGCTGTGGGGTATATATATATATATATATATATATAATATATATATATATAAAATGGAATATTATTCAGCCATAAAACCCCAAATTTTAAATCATATATACAAGTTTTCAGTTTTGCTATCTTTGCCAACTCTGGGTGTTATTATGCCAATCTAGTAAGAAATGGTGACTTCTTAATCTAATTTGCTTTCTCCTATTATGATAATGTTTATTATATTCCCATGTTGACCACCTTTGGCTTTCTACTTTCATAATATATTCATCTTTTTAGCTATTTTATTGAGTATTTATCTTTTTTCCCCAATGAGTCTTAACAACTCCTTATACAAAATAAATGAACATGATTTTTAACCTTTGTTTCAATTATTTTGTTCAAACATCATTTGTGTTTAAGTTTTTACGTGGTTTAAAGATATATGGGAATGTGGGTTTTATGTAATTAATTTATAATGTATTATTTTTCCTTTCTTACTTCTGTCTTCCATGGTATACCTTTCCCCAGCTGAAGATTACACAGTTCTTAAAAATGGTGATTATTCCTTTTCTTATTTTGCATTTCACACTAATGCTTTAATCCACTTGGTGTTGACTACAGCCTATAGCATGAGGTAGAAATGTAACCTTTCCTTCACACTGGTTGTGACAGACAAAGATACAGTATGGGAATCTACCTTGAAAAGGAAACTTGTTCCTGTGTCATGAGGGGTGTGGTTACCTGCCAGCCTTCAGCTCTTAGGCCCTCCAGCGTCTACCTCAGCTTTCAAATAAAGGTCACAGTCTTCTTGGGTGGACTTCTGGCCAGTGACCAGGCCAGGAAGCTGCAGAAGACCGGTTTTTTCCCCTCAATGAGGGACTCCTCCAATGAGTTGTCCAGTTCCATCATCCCCCTTTGGACTATCATGAGGTCAGATTTGCTTCATGCCCAGCCCAATCTGCTTCCTCGCTATTTCCTGTCCAAGTGTTAGTCCTCTGGAAAATTTGTGTTTCTAAAATCCATCTCAACATCTGTTTCCCAGAGAATCCCTCCAATATCTAGTTTACCAGTTGACTATTTCCACATCCTTAGTTAGAATAACTCGTAGTAAGTTAGGAGTCAGGTCTCCTCCTTGGTTTTTTATTCCATAGCAGTGGTCTGTTAATGTGTTGCTCAGCTAGTATTACAGTTTAAATTGTTAATTAATTAGTTAGGAAATTAGCATAGTATATAAGTATATATATATGGGTTTCCCAGGTGGAGCTAGTGGTAAAGAATCTGCCTGCCAATGCAAAAGACGTCAGAGATGCGGGTTCAATCCCTGGGTTAGGAAGATCCCCTGGAGGAGGACATAGTATTCTTTCCTAGAGAATCCCATGGACAGAAAAGTCCGGCAGGCTACAGTCCATAGAGTCGCAAAGAGTTGGACACAACTGAAATGACTTAGTATGCAGCAAGCATGCATATATATGTACCATATATGTATGTGTGTATGTGTATATTTATAGAAAGAGAGAAATTCAGTTTTAAGCAAGTTATTTATTAATATTTTCCTATGTTGCCCATTTTTCTTCCAAATAAAATTTCAGTTCAGTTCAGTTCAGTCTCTCAGTAGTGTCCGACTCTTTGCGACCCCATGAATCACAGCACGCCAGGGCTGCCTGTCCATCACCAACTCCCGGAGTTCACTCAGACTCACGTCCATCGAGTCGGTGATGCCATCCAGCCATCTCATCCTCTGTTATCCCTTTCTCCTCCTGCCCTCATTCCCTCCCAGCATCAGACTCTTTTCCAATGAGTCAACTCTTCTCATGAGGTGGCCAAAGTACTGGAGTTTCAGCTTTAGCATCATTCCTTCCAAAGAAATCCCAGGGCTGATCTCCTTCAGAATGGACTGGTTGGATCTCCTTGCAGTCCAAGGGACTCTCAAGAGTCTTCTCCAACACCACAGTTCAAAAGCATCAATTCTTTGGCGCTCAGCTTTCTTCACAGTCCAACTCTCACATCCATACATGACCACAAGAAAAACCATAGCCTTGACTAGACAGACCTTCGTTGGCAAAGTAATGTCTCTGCTTTTGAATATGCTATCTAGGTTGGTCATCACTTTCCTTCCAAGGAGTAAGCGTTTTTTTAATTTAATGGCTGCAGTCACCATCTGCAGTGATTTTGGAGCCCCAAAAAATAAATTCTGACACTGTTTCCACTGTTTCTCCAACTATTTCCCATGAAGTGATGGGACCAGATGCCATGATCTTCGTTTTCTGAATGTTGAGCTTTAAGCCAACTTTTTCACTCTCCACTTTCACTTTCATCAAGAGGCTTTTGAGTTCCTCTTCACTTTCTGCCATAAGGGTGGTGTCATCTGTATATCTGAGGTTATTGATATTTCTCCTGGCAATCTTGATTCCAGCTTGTGTATCTTTCAGTCCAGCGTTTCTCATGATGTACTCTGCATATATGTTAAATAAGCGGGGTGACAATATACAGCCTTGACGTACTCCTTTTCTATATGGAACCAGTCTATTGTTCCATGTCCAGTTCTAACTGTTGCTTCCTGACCTGCATATAGATTTCTCAAGAGGCAGATCAGGTGGTCTGGTATTCCCATCTCTTGAAGAATTTTCCACAGTTTATTGAGATTCACACAGTCAAAGGCTTTGGCATAGTCAATAAAGCAGAAATAGATGTTTTTCCTGAACTCTCTTGCTTTTTCCATGATCCAGCAGATGTTGGCAATTTGATCTCTGGTTCGTCTGCCTTTTCTAAAACCAGCTTGAACATCAGGAAGTTCATGGTTCATGTATTGCTGAAGCCTGGCTTGAAGAATTTTGAGCATTACTTTACTAGCGTGTGAGATGAGTGCAATTGTGCGGTAGTTTGAGCATTCTTTGGCATTGCCTTTCTATGGGATTGGAATGAAAACTGACCTTTTCCAGTCCTGTGGCCACTGCTGAGTTTTCCAAGTTTGCTGGCATATTGAGTGCAGCACTTTCACAGCATTATCTTTCAGGATTTGAAATAGCTCAACTGGAATTCCATCACCTCCACTAGCTTTGTTCGTAGTGATGCTTTCTACGGCCCACTTGACTTCACATTCCAGGATGTCTGGCTCTAGGTCAGTGATCACACCATCGTGATTATCTGGGTCATGAAAATCTCTTCTGTACAGTTCTTCTCTGTATTCTTGCCACCTCTTCTTAATATCTTCTGCTTCTGTTAGGTCCATACCATTTCTGTCCTTTATCGAGCCCATCTTTGCATGAAATGTTGCCTTGGTATCTCTAATTTTCTTGAAGAGATCTCTAGTCTTTCCCATTCTGTTGTTTTCCTCTATTTCTTTGCATTGATCGCTGAAGAAGGCTTTCTTATCTCTTCTTGCTATTCTTTGGAACTCTGCATTCAGATGCTTATATCTTTCCTTTTCTCCTTTGCTTTTCACTTCTCTTCTTTTCACAGCTATTTGTAAGGCCTCCCCAGAAAGCCATTTTGCTTTTTTGCATTTCTTTTCCATGGGGATGGTCTTGATCCCTGTCTCCTGTACAATGTCACGAACCTCATTCCATAGTTCATCAGGCACTCTATCTATCAGATCTAGGCCCTTAAATCTATTTCTCACTTCCACTGTATAATCATAAGGGATTAGATTTAAATCATACCTGAATGGTTTAGTGGTTTTCCCTACTTTCTTCAATTTAAGTCTGAATTTGGCAATAAGGAGTTCATAATCTGAGCCACAGTCAGCTCCCAGTCTTGTTTTTGTTGACTGTATAGAGCTTCTCCATCTTTGGCTGCAAAGAATATAATCAATCTGATTTCAGTGTTGACCATCTGGTGATGTCCATGTGTAGAGTCTTCTCTTATGTTGTTGGAAGAGGGTGTTTGCTATGACCAGTGCATTTTCTTGGCAAAACTCTATTAGTCTTTGCCCTGCTTCATTCCGTATTCCAAGGCCAAATTTGCCTGTTCCTCCAGATGTTTCTTGACTTCCTACTTTTGCATTCCAGTCCCCTATAATGAAAAGGACATCTTTTTTGGGTGTTAGTTCTGAAAGGTCTTGTAGGTCTTCATAGAACTGTTCAACTTCAGCTTCTTCAGCATTACTGGTTGGGGCATAGACTTTGGATTACTATGATATTGAAGGTTTGCCTTGGAAACAAACAAAGATCATTCTGTTGTTTTTGAGATTGCATCTAAATACTGCATTTCAGACTCTTTTGTTGACCATGATGGCTACTCCATTTCTTCTGAGGGATTCCTGCCCGCAGTAGTAGATATAATGGTCATCTGAGTTAAATTCACCCATTCCAGTCCATTTCAGTTCGCTGATTCCTAGAATGTCGACATTCACTCTTGCCATCTCTTGTTTGACCACTTCCAATTTGCCTTGATTCATGGACCTGACATTCCAGGTTCCTATGAAATATTGCTGTAAAGCATCAGACTTTGCTTCTATCACCAGTCATATCCACATCTGGGTATTGTTTTTGCTTTGGGTCCATGCCGTCATTCTTTCTGAAGTTATTTCTCCACTGATCTCCAGGAGCAATTTGGGCACCTACTGACCTGGGGAGTTCCTCTTTCAGTATCCTATCAGTTTGTCTTCTCATACTGTTTATGGGGTTCTCAAGGCAAGAATACTGAAGTGGTTTGCCATCCCCTTCTCCAGTGGACCACATTCTGTCAGATCTCTCCACCATGACCTGCCCATCTTGGGTTGCCCCACGGGCATGGCTTAGTTTCATTGAGTTAGACAAGGCGGTGGTCCTAGTGTGATTAGATTGACTAGTTTCCTGTGAGTATGGTATCAGTGTGTCTGCCCTCTGATGAATTTAGACTCAATCAAATTCAAAAAATCTTTTGCACTTTTGCTTTTCTTATCCAGGAAAACATGTGTTTCCTTTATTCACACCTATCTTCTATTTCATCTCAATAAAATGTTGTATTCTATAAATACCTATACCTTGCATAGTTATCATTGAATTTATTCCTGAGACTTTTATAGTTGTTTCTGGCATGGACTTTTTTTTAATGGTTTATTACTAGCATTAGAAGGGCTTCCCAGATGGCTCAGTGAGTAAAGAACCCACCTGCCACTGAAGAAGATGCAGGTTCAATCCCTGGGGTAGGATGATCCCCTGGAGGAGGGCATGGCAACCCACTCCAGTATTCTTGCCTGGAGAATCCCATGGACAGAGGAGGCTGATGGGCTACAGTCCATAGGGTCTCAAAGCGTCAGACACAACTGAAGTAACTGAGCACGCACACATGCACAAGCATTAGAGAACCTATTGATTATGAAATGTTGAGTTTTTTAATCATTTACATTGCAGAACTTCCCAAAGAATCCTAATAGCTTTTGCTTGATTTTCGTAGGCTTTCCATGTAGAAAAGCGTGTACATATTATCAGTTAAGAGAATGAGAGGAAAGCACTGGACTTTTTGAGGTTTTTCAAGAGCAGTCATATCTTTTCCACTGTAGTTTAAAACAGGATATTGAATATAGTTCCTTGTGTTCTACAAGAGGACCTCATTGTTTATCCATTCTATATATAATTGTTTGCATCTACTACCCCAAACTCCCAATCTATTCTTCCCCTACCCCTTCTCACCCTTGGAAACCACCAATCTGTCCTTTATGTCTGTGAGTCTGTTTTCTAGATAATTTCTTCAGTTGTGTCATATTTTAGTTTGCACATATAAGTGATATCACATGATATCCTTCTCACTTACATCACTTAGTATGATAACCTCTAGGTGCATCCATGGTGCTAAAAATGGCATTATTTCTTTATTTTTACAGATGAGCAATATTCCATTATATATATATACCACATCTTCCTTAAAATTCTATGGATATCTCTATATATGTAATAGTATTATCTTTTGTGTTTGTAATAAGGAATATCTATAATTTTATATTTCTGCATTTGTTTTTGCTAATTAAGTATTTTTATTCACTTCTGCGTTTTTTTTCTAATTTATTTGGCAGAGTTGGATCTTAGTTGCAGCATTTGGGATCTTCATTGCATCATGTAGGATGCAGCTCACAGATTCTCTAGTTGTGGCATGAGAGCTCAGTAGTTGTGGCATATAGCATCTGCAGCATCTGGGAGATAGTGGAGGACAGGGAAGGCTGGCACATGCAGTCCATGGGGTTGCAAAGAGTCAGACATGACTTAGCTACTGAACAACAAGAATCTGGGATTTTAGTCTCCTGATCAGGGATTGAACCTGTGTCCTCTGGATGCAAGGCCAATTCTTAACCACTGGACCACCAGGGAAGTCCCCAGTTTTGCATTTTTAAAATTCAGCTCCCAGCATCTCAGTTTCTTCATCTTTGAGATAATTAGTATCTATTTTGTTGGGTAGTAGAGAAGATTAAGTGAAATCTTACACACAAGAAAACTAGAAGAATAAATATTAGCTGCTATTCATTTCTCCTGCATATCCTGGGTTTATTTTCTTGTTCCAGTCCTAATTTATTGAGTTGGAAATTTAGTTCATTTGTTTTTATTTCTCCCTGTTTAACCATGAAAATAATGTGAGTTAATATTTCTTTTTGGAGAGTAAGTTTGGCTGCATCTTAACATTTTTATATGAAACATTTTTCATTATTGTTATTTTCTAAATATTCTCTGATTATAGGTTTTAGCTCTTTCTGTTTTAGGAAATGGCTTCATCTAGCCATAAAATCCATGGACCAAACCAGCAAAGAGCTGGCTTTCCTTGAGGCATAGCTGGGCTGGCCTGGGCATTTCCTCACTCAGCTGATGCTGATTTATAGCAGTGATAGAAATTCTGCCCTCTCTCAGGGCTCCCTGACCTTCACTTCTTAAAAATGGGAAAATTAATTGGGCTTCTCCTGGCCTGTCTTCTGTTTGCTTGTGAGACTCTATTGCTTCCTTAAGAAAGTGAGTTGTGAGTTGCTTCTAAGTATCTTCATTCTACCTGGTTCCACTTACATTATCCAAAGCAGAAATTTCTTGAATTCTGTGGTCTACCAGCAGCACCTTCCCCAGTTTTCAGTGACACTGGAGTCTTTAAAATTATGATTATACTATGTTTTTACCATTTTGGTTATTTCTGTTAGCTATCACCAAAGAAGATTGTATATTTATGTTCATCTTCCTTATTTTTCAGAAGTCTAAATAGGGATTTAAAAAGCAATTAACTGCCATCTTTTTACTTTGTATGCTTTTCAATTTCAATTGGCAAATTGTGACCATAAGTTGAAGAAGGAAATGGCAACCCACTCCCGTATTCTTGTCTAGGAAATCCCATGGATAGAGGAGTCTGGCGGGCTACAGTCCATGGGGTCACAAAGTCAGACATGACTTAGCAACTAAACAGCCACAGTAGCAGACCACAAGTTAGGGCTGTTTTTTTATGGACAGCCTAGGGTAATTCTTTATGAACATGTGAGATATTTTGGCATGTGAAGAATTAAAAAATAAAGACTAGTTTGATAAAGAATATATCAGGTTGTAATAACATATTTTTTAAAAATAAATTATTCTGTATTACACATTTTATATTTTTGACTGTTCTATAAAGAATCCATCATTTCTTTAAAACAATGCTTTGGGTGATTTTGAAAATTTGTTTAAAAGTTAACAAATTTTAAAGATTTGTTTGGCCAAGTGAATTATATGATAATTCTCTAAACATTTAAATTATATTTACACTGGGGAGAATCATTAATTTTGCTAGGAAAAAAAATGCTGTAATAAAGATATCTCAGATTTACCAATGGGGTTCAGTATAAATCATCTACATGATGGTTTTCATATTTGTAAAAAACATGTGCAGAGGCAAGCTAGTAACTATCTGGTAATCAAACCCTGGCAATTAGTTTACAACCCAAACAAAACCGTTTGCATGAGAAAGTTTAAAAGAACCCAAAATCTCAAATAACTAAGGATCTTGTCCTTCAGTGCTTGGAAACAAGAAGTCTAATGTTTTAATCCCTTTTTTGCTGAAGACACGCTAGGTTTCTTTGCAGAAATCCTTGGCTTTCTATATATGGATTTTTCTTCATGTAGATTTAATGGTAAGCAGCACACTTCTATGTGTGTTTTACACATTTCTACAGTAGAAGTTCTTCTTGTATATTTATTCCTTTCCTCTGGTCATTTATTATCTTAACTATTTAGATTTAAAAAAAAAAAGACTGTATATATGTGCACAAATCAGTCATATCATTCGATTAAAAAAATATAAAAACTTGAATTCCCTAGCATTACTAACAGAATATTCAGAACCACTTAGAATCAGAATCGGTTCAAACTCAGTGGTGCATAATAACATGAGTTTCTATGAAGCATACAGGTGCAAAGGGAGAGTGGTATTACATGTAAAGGTATGAGACTGTCTTGAATAAAGTGCATTCTTATTTCCTTTACAAGAACTACTGTATCAGAATCTCTGGGGTGTGGTTCAGTGACCTGTATTTTTCAAAGGCCTTCTAGGTAACTTTGAGACAGTTAATCTATAGATCTCAGGTATGAGTAACACTGGAAAGGAGGAAGGAGAGAGAGCTGGTCTTTTGTAACAGGAATTTAAATGGCTTTGTCACTGTGGCTGTGCAGTGAATTTGGAAGCTAGTTTCAAAAAAGCAGCAGTTTGATTTAACTTCTCTCTGCTCCATAAAAGTAGTATTAAAATCTGTCTGAAGAAAAAAAAAAAATCCTGACTGAAGCCTAGCAGGAATTTATCATGGGGATTCTTACAAAAGGGACAATGAGTAGGCAGTTAAATACTCAAGGTTTGAATTTCACTTCTACAAAACCTGAGGGCATCACATTAAATATTAACCTTTCTGCAAGAAACTAAGGTAATCTAGGAACATTGCTCTCTTATGATATAATGAGAAATAGAGGTAAAGCTGGAGAAATGGATATTTAACTATCCTTTCAACCAATGCCTTCAAATATTGAATATTTCAACTAAATGATAAGCAAAAACCTGAATAGCAGACAACATTAAACTCTTCCCCGAGCCAGTGGCCCCCAAAATTCATTGTCATGGTTAAAATAAGGTGTCATACATCTTGGACTCCAGAAATACAGATGGTGAACTTGACATTATGAACATTTGAAAATCAACTTTGAGGTCTAGAAAGATCTGCAAGGAATACCCAGCCCTGCCCTCTGCCATCTCCATTTTGTAGCTCTTTCTGACCTGATACTCATTTTCCTATTTTTAAGTTATTTTTGAAAATACGTGTGCCCCAGGGCTACAATGTTCCACTAGGCTGTGGAGGTGAGGTTCAGTGAAGCTCCTTACCTTCCTGTAACTTTTCATCTGTTCATGCCTGAGACTTGCTCCAAGCAGCACCAAGGAAGTGGGAAGACCCCCCATGCTCCTTATTCTGGTTTTGCCAGATACTGGGGATCCTGAAGCACATGCCCAACTCATTTTGAGGTGCAGCTGAATTTGAGCATGACCATCACGTTTATTTGGAGAAGAAACAGCAACGCATTCCAGTATTCTTGCCTGGAGAATTTCCATGGACAGAGGAGCCTGGCAGGCTACAGTCTATGGGGTCGCAAAGAGTCAGACAGGACTTAGCGACTAAACAACAATAACAATCATTTTTATTTATTCATTTTTTATTGGTGTGTAGTTGCTTAACAATGTGTTAGTTTCTGCCATACAGTCAAGTGAATCAGCTATACATATACATATATCCACGTGTTTTTGGATTTCTTTCCTATTTAGGTCATCACAGAGCATGGAACAGAGTTCCCTGTGCTATACAGTGGGTTCTCATTAGTTATTTATTTTATACATGCTGCTGCTGCTGCTAAGTCGCTTCAGTCGTGTCCGATTCTGTGTGACCCCATAGACGGCAGCCCACTAGGCTCCTCTGTCCCTGGGATTCTCCAAGCAAGAACACTAGAGTGGGTTGCCATTTCCTTCTCCAATGCATGAAAGTGAAAAGTGAAAGGGAGGTCACCCAGTCGTGCCCGACTCTTAGTGACCCCGTGGACTGTAGCCTACCAGGCTCCTCTGTCCATGGGATTTTCCAGACAAGAGTACTGGAGTGGGGTGCCACTGCCTTCTCTATGTATATGTCAATTTCAGTTCCCAATCCGTTCCACACCCTGTTATCCCCTTAGTATCCATATCTGTGTCTGTGTCTCTATTTCTGCTTTGCAAATAAAGTTCATTTCCTTTTATTTTCTCTGTGACTTTCTCTTTCAAGCTTTGTATCACCAGAAAGCAAGTAACTTTTTATATTAATAAGGAAATAAAATGTAATCCTAAATTTGATAAATAAAATCAACAGTGTTCCTGAGCTCTCCTATAATTTGTGCCATGAATTCATTTTATCCATATGAATGATGATAGATAGGGCCAGCGATGGAGATGACTGACTGACCAGCTGCAAATAAAACATTAAAATACAAAGGGAGAATGTTCTCACACCTAGAGAGTTAAAGCACCAACAGGCTATCTATTGTTCACTATAAATTTAGAATTATAAACTCTTTAAAAGATTATAAAATGTTTTAAGTAGGCTGTAGAATGTTTATATATTTGGCTCTAGGCTTTTTGATACTCACTAACTGAGAGGGGAGAAAAAAACTGGCCTCATTATAAGGAAGAAGGCATTGCCAGCTCAAATTGCTTCTTAAAATTGAAACAAGGTTTTAGTTTGTTTTATTCTCTAGTTATAGTTATCATTAAAACATAGACTATATAAAAGAACAGTTCCTTATGTTTTCCTAATACATAAAACATTTTGGGGGGATTTATAAGTTTAAAGTCTTCATGTAAATTTGATTTCCCCCCCTAATTTTTCTGTTACTGCTGTCTGGAATACTTGCTGAAATGCAGATTCCTACACACAATCCCCAAGAGATTATACTTCTTTCATTTAAAACTCATTTACCTGTTTTTAAAGTCACCAGAAGAAATATGTTTCATTTACTTTTTCTTTGAAGTTCCTTAAATCTGGTCGAAAGTCCCAGAGAAGTAATTTTAGAAACACTGTAGATAACACACTGTGTCTGGCCATGCATATCCTATAAAAGGATAAATGAGTCATGCAAATACATTCCATTAGTGACCTTGTTATAAATTCCGTTTTTTACCACATTCATGAGAAAGTCCTAATTTTCAAATGCCTTAGGATGGATGCTACCCTCAAAAATGCACCCAGAAGGCACACACGAGACTAATAATCTGATATATACAGAGTTTATTTGGTTCAACCAAAGGGTTTTCTATGTCTATTTTCAAAGTGTCTCAAGTGCAAAAGGAAAAAAAAAAAATGTACAGCAGCTAAAAACCCTTTTCAGCAATGCTCACTTTCTCAACACAGTTCTCTGCCAAGTTCAAGTTGCTGGAGTTTGAAAGTTAGCAACTTTGATGTTCATTGCCCACTTGAAAAGCTATGTCCAGGCACTTTTCTTCCTAGCTTTTAGAAGAAAGTGCCATTATGAAATCTTAAAAGCTCCTTCATAAAGGGTTAAATCTGATTTATCCATCAGTTTGAGTTCAGATATGAATCTGTTGAATCAACTGATGAGGATGACTTGGACCTAAGCCCCATTCTAAGATCTGCCGATTTGTCACTATCTGAAGCTGCTATAGGGGTTTGTGGCCACTGTGTTGAGGTAGGTAGGCTCCAGCAGAATACAACCCCAAGCTCTTCGTCTTGGCTTTTCTATAATAAAAGTGAGGTAGGACACTTGGTCTCAGCACAGACAAGTCCTAAATATGTGACCCAGTCCTGGGTGCGTGTTCATCTACCCTATCAGATTAATCTGAATGCTGTCACCCACACTCTCTTGCTTCCGACCCTTTTGGTAACATTTCAAATTAATGTAATTCATCAATGCAACAGAATTGTATTGTGTCATCCTTGTGTTTCCCTGGTAGCTCAGATGGTAAAGAATCCATCTGCAATGCAGGAGACTCAGGTTCAGTCCCTGGGTCGGGAACATCCTCTGGAGAAGAAATATTCTTGCCTGGGAAATCTCATGGATAGAGGAGCCTGGTAGGCTACAATCCATGGGGTCACACAGAGTTGGACATGACTGCGCTAGTAACACAGACACATATCCTTGTATTCACCAGTCTGATGGTTAACTGGTATGAATCTGAATAAGTATTAAGAGAATCAGAGTCAAGGCAAATAGGAACACTGCACACATTATTTTTTAATATTTTTAACTACAAATAAAAAACTTATTTAGCCACACTGGGTCTTTGATTGCAGCTTACAGGATCTTTCATTAGTAGCAGAATGTGAACACTCAGATGCAGCACGTGGGATCTATGTCCCCAGCCAGGGATTGAACCTAGGCTCCTTGAGATGGGAGCTCAGAGTCTTAGCCACTGGACCACCAGTGAAGTCCCAGTGCTGTGGATTTTAACTCATTCCATGCATATAACCCATTTAGAGCATTTGGCTACCACGCACAAATAAATAGGGACACAAAGAAACTTTATCATAGTTTGAGGTAATTTTGGTAAATACGGACATATATTTTGAGGCATTTTTTGTATATTGGCACAAGTTGCTCTTTGACCATTAACAGAAACGTATTTTTTTCTAATGTGTCATCAAGGCTTCTGGTTTTGATAGCTACTGCTAGGCTTTGCTCTCCCTGTATGCTAAGATGACAAAAGCCAATACAAATATTGATAAATTCAGTTCAAATAAATTCTCAGCTCAACTGACTCATTGTTTGAAGAGTAGCCATATCTCAGGACTGCAAAAATGGAGACCAGACATAGAAACTAAGGAAGGGGGGGAATGTCATTTCATAATTTTGGAAGATAAGAGGCTTAGTATTAATATCCCTCATTTTCTAAAGGAAATAGGAATTTAAGCTCTGTATGCCATTAGCAACATTTGAAATAGTTAATAACCCTTATGACGTTATGAATTTTTAAAAAGCAAATTGATACCTTTAGTGAAATTCTTCTTAGTGGAAGCATATTCTGTAGCAACTGTGTCTGTGTATTCTAAGTATGTGTTTTCATGCTAAACCCACTTATATGACTAGATAAACACCAAAAATGGGTTTGTTGCAAAGTAATGGACATAGGGAGACCAAGTCCTCTAGCTGTTTAAGATATATGCATAGAAAAATAAGCATTTTTTATAACGTTAATAAAGCTAAGAGAAAAATTAAGAAATCTGTCAATAAAGAAGAAAAATCATCACCAAGCATTAGTGTTCTCAAAGGATTTTGCTGGATAATGTGGTACATTCCATTATATTTGTCCTTAGAATGTGGGTTACTTCCAGAAGATCTTGTTCACTATCATTTTTAATAGGCACCAGATTCTCAGGCTTCAGATGATAAAGTGATATACGTCAGTGGTAATGATTTGGGAACATTCACTGATTAATTTTATCATCACGGAAGTGTTAAGAGAGAATCCACATAAAGAACGCAAACACTCATGTTTGGCCATGTAAAATTTCCTAGGTTTATTTGCTTTCTCTCTACTTCAGTGTAAGCAAACTTAATTCCAAATTTAAGCTCATATTATGATTGAGTCTGTCTTTAAAAGAATCTCTAAAATTAAAAAAGTCTAAATCTACGAAGCTGCTCATGTAAAGGACCGTTTGCTACATTAAAAGCAATCTGTCAGAGTATGATTAAGATACACAAGTCCTGTAAGTACAGCAAGTGTGAGTAATTTAAACCGATTTGAATAGACTGAATTCAGGACAAATTCTAATTGCAGAGTTCTTTGAAAAATATCCAATCATACTGCTTTCAAGCAACTATACAAAAGAGAAACAAGCATATACATTCTCTCTGTATAGAAGGTTTTAGGGAAATTGCTATGAAGGATATATGTGGGATTTGTAACTAGACTGTCTGTGTTTATAGATATGTAAAATGATGGAGAGTTTTCACAAAAATGTTTTTTTAAGGATTTTCCTCAATTTCTCTTTTACAGATTTGTTTATTTAGAAAACACATTACAAAGTGGGAGGGGAAGGTATGTGAGTAATACTAAGTGCCTGATAAATGACTGCACTATCAAAATTAGTGCAAGATTTTTTTTCCAGTAAAGGGGCTCTTAGGAAAGGCTGGTCTGCAAAAGATTCTTATTAATGCAAATGATGACTCAAGAGATGAAACAATAAAGTGTATGGTACCAGTGCCTACAACATATGCCTTACCGGATGAAAAGACTGCTAAGAAACAGAAGTTGTCATTTTGATGGCAATATGTTAAAAGAATGATGACTGTGAAAGAATTGCCTAGACACAGTTACCTGCAACAGAAAATAAGTATCAATTAATTCTAAAGCAATATATAAATATCTTTCTGGTCTTTAGGCAAGCAATTACTATGCAGAATGTTATGCTGGGTAAGTAAGCTTTGTCCTTTTGCTATGTCATTATATTATCTGCTTTTTTATCTACTCATTTAACAAATATTTTTATATTTGTTATTTGTTATATTTTTATATTTGTTATTTGTTATAACAATGTATAATATTTTTATTTGTTAAATGAACACTGACCATGTGTCCAGGCACTGAATGCAAATTTAAAATGAATTAAACAAGCAAAAAAAATTGCCCCTCAAAAGAAAACATAACAGACTTCACATTCCTGCTCTAAATTAGGATAAAACAAATAAGCAAGTAATTGTGATGTAATGTAATACCTATAGTAGGTGTTCATTTTTTCATTAACATAGCAAATATTTATGGAACTCCTACTTTGTGGCAAGCACTGGCCTAGATATGGGTCATACAGTGGTCACAAGGACCCTGGTTTTGTGGATCGCCCGTGAAATATGAAACAATTTGAACTTTAAATGAAGACATGAAGCACTGGGATATATTTGAATAGGATATTGCAATCACATTCTAGGTAGAAGAAAATTCCTGAGCACAAGACAGTGATATTAATGCTCAGACACAAAGAGGAGAATGCGGATGAGATGGTCTGTGCAGCTGGAGTGTGAAGAAAGATAGAGCCATGGAGGGAGCCATCATGATAAACTGAATTGAGATAGCTGGTAGGGACCAACGATGGTTATTAAGCCTGGAAGCTATGTGATTTATTTAATGTTTTGTGCAGATGACTTTCTCATCTATGGGGTCAATGTATTGGAGGAACTGGGGAGACCAGTCATAAATCTATAATGGTCAACAGAGAGATGGTGGGTGCCTACCTGAGCTGTGGCAGCAGAAATAACGACCATTACCCATCCCTATATACTGTTCCTTAGTGCTATGGGCTTATTATCCGTGAGTCAATAATGCCTGAAATTCTCATTTTCTATTTACTACATCTTTGACCCTTTGTTTCACTATTTTTGAATTATTTAGATAAACTTTCATAGATAATATGTTTTTAATAAACAAAAAAAACTGTAAACTGTGAATTATTACTAAACATCAGAATCAAAGCAACCATAAAAGGCAATATGAGGGTCCAGTATCTTTTAATATCTGTAGTCAAGTTCTCCTCTAACTATCATCTTTTTAAAATTGTTTTAGAACATTTTGTCCATTATTGGGCATATGAACTTTGGAATAATTTCATCAAGTTCCAAAAGCAGTCTTATTGGAATTTTTATTAGACTCATGAAACCTAAAATTAATTCGCTTAGATGGTATCTTCAAAATATTTAACCTTGCTTTCTAGGAATTTGGCATTTCCTTTCCAAATTAAAGTGTTTCCACTATTAAAGTGTTCTATCTCTTAAAGTTTGATAGTTTTCCCCTACAGTCCTCTAAAGAAAGCTTCTCTTAGATATTTTAGGGTTACGGTCACTGTTACAAGATGGGTCTTATTGATTCTTGCTGAAATAGAAGATAGTGGTTGATATTTCTGTATTTTATAACCAATACATTTACTAAATTATCTTATTAATTCTAAAAGCTTTTACTTGATTAGGTAGGTGATGGTGGATCACTGGGTTCCACCGGCATGAAGATCACCGGGAGTAGTGGTTTAGTTGCTAAGTTGTGTTCAACTCTTGCAATGCCATGGACTGTAGCCCGCCAGGCTTCTCTGTCCATGGGATTTCCCAGGCAAGAATATTGGAGTGGGTTGCCATTTCCTTCTCCAGGGGATCTTCCCCATCCAGAAATCAGTGGTGTTTCAGTACCTTTATATCTAGTTTTCAAAAGTTATAGGATAGTTTCTGTTTCATATCACGGTGAGCGTCTTTATTTCCTAATTTTAATACAATCTCATTGTTGTTGTGGTACAGTCAGTCGTGTCCATCTCTTTGAGACCCCACGATTGAAGCATGCCAGGCTTCCCTGTCCTACATCATCTCCCAGAGCTTGCTCAAACTCAAGTCCATTGAATCAAGGATACCATCCAACCATCTTGTCCTCTGTCATCCCCTTCTCCTCCCGCCTTCAATCTTTCTCAGAATCAGGGTCTTTTCTAATGAGTTGACTCTTCGCATCAGGTGGCTGAAGTATAGGAGCATCAGTTTCAGCATCAGCCCTTCTAATGAATATTTAGGGCTGATTTCCTTTAGGATGGACTGGTTGAATCTTGCAGTCCAAGGGACTCTCAAGAATATTCTCCAACACCACACTTCAAAAGCATCAATTCTTCAACATTCAGCCTTCTTAATAGTCCAACTCTCACATCCATACATGACTACTGGAAAAGTGTTAATTTTCATTATACTTCTGGTATTTTCATTGTTAGAAATGAAGTTAGTTATTGATTTTAATTATATATTCTTAGCAATAAAATATCACAGTAAAAGATTTCTTAATTTTAACTCAATTGTGGTGTTGGAGAAGACTCTTGAGAGTCCCTTGGACTGCAAAGAGATCCAACCAGTCCATTCTGAAGGAGATCAGCCCTGGGATTTCTTTGAGGGAATGATGCTAAAGCTGAAACTCCAGTACTCTGGCCACCTCATGCAAAGAGTTGACTCATTGGAAAAGACTCTGATGCTGGGAGGGATTGGGGGCAGGAGGAGAAGGGGACGACAGAGGATGAGATGGCCAGATGGCATCACTGACTCGATGGACGTGAGTCTGTGTGAACTCCTGGAGTTGGTGATGGACAGGGAGGCCTGGTGTGCTGCGATTCATGGGGTCGCAAAGAGTCAGACATGACTGAATGACTGATCTGATCTGAGATAAATTCTATTTAGTCATAATTGAGTTTTCCTAAAGTTATGGCTCAAGTTATGACTTTTTCCTCAAGTTATAACATGACATTCCTCAAGTCATGTTAGTTTTCCTGAAGTCTTTATTCTTTTTCTTAAAAAAAAAAAAAAAAAAAACTGAACTTGAATCATGAAAATATCCTATTTTCACTTATTAAATTTTCTCTGAGTCTTTAGTTGAATATTTTCATTCTCAAAGGCTAAAATATTCTGTTATTTCTTTAAATAATAGAAGAATGGTCCCTAATTATTCATTTAATGAGCACTCTTTTAATCTCAAACCTGCTGTAAAGTGCAGTACAGACACCAAATATTTCCCCTTTTATGTTGGCAAATATCATCATGTAGGTCATGTTCTCATTCTAATATACAACTTTTTAAAAAAATTAATGACATTTAGAATGGCTGCGATCCAAAAGTCTACAAGCAATAAATGCTGGAGAGGGTGTGGAGAAAAGGGAACCCTCTTACACTGTTGGTGGGAATGCAAACTAGTACAGCCACTATGGAGAACAGTGTGGAGATTCCTTTAAAAACTGGAAATAGAACTGTCTTATGACCCAGGAATCCCACTGCTGGGCATACACACTGAGGAAACCAGAATTGAAAGAGACACGTGTACCCCAGTGTTCATCGCAGCACTGTTTATAATAGCCAGGACATGGAAGCAACCTAGATGTCCATCAGCAGATGAATCGATAAGAAAGCTGTGGTACATATACACAATGGAGTATTACTCAGCCATTAAAAAGAATACATTGGAATCAGTTCTAATGAGGTGGATGAAACTGGAGCCTATTATACAGAGTGAAGTAAGCCAGAAAGAAAAACACCAACACAGTATACTAACGCATATATATGGAATTTAGAAAGATGGTAACAATAACCCTGTATGCGAGACAGCAAAAGAGACACAGATGTATAGAACAGTCTTTTGGACTCTGTGGGAGAGGGAGAGGGTGGGATGATTTGATAGAATGGCACTGAAACATGTATAATATCATATAAGAAACAAATCACCAGTCCAGGTTTGATGCAGGATACAGGATGCTCGGGGCTGGTGCACTGGGATGACCCAGAGGGATGGTACAGGGAGGGAGGTGGGAGGGGGGTTCAGGATGGGGAACATGTGTACACCCATGGCGGATTCATGCTGATGTATGGCAAAACCAATACAATATTGTAAAGTAATTAACCTCCAATTAAAATAAATAAATTTATATTAAAAAGAAAAGGAAAAGAAAAGAAAAGAAAAATTAATGACATTTACTTTAACATATTTAATTCTTGAGTTTTGCTTTGTAGATTCTAATTCAGTTATTAGAATAAAAAAGCTTCTAATTCAGTTACTGTTCTTCAAAGTAGAGTAGTAAGGACATAGTGTTATTTGCTCAGTTGTGTCTGAGTCTTTGTGAGCCCGTGGACTGTAGCCCACCAGGCTCCTTGGTCCATGGAATTCCCTAGGCAAGAAAAGTGAAGTGGATAGCTATTCCCTTCCCCAGGGGGATCTTCCCAACCCAAGAATCAAGCCCAGGTCTCCCACATTGTAGGCAGATTCTTTACTGTCTGAGCCACCAGAGAAGCCCTAAAATAGTAAGGGGTAGAATTAAACGTCTTCAACTCACTAGATTCTATGATTTTCAAAGCCTGGCTCTGCCTTTTACAGGCTGTGTGACTTCAGAAAATTTACTTACCTGTTCTGGGCTCAGCTTCTTTACATGAAATGGTAATAATGTACTGTGTATAACATTATTGTGAGTGAAATAAATTGATACAAATGAGGCTGGTAGAACGGAACCTTGTCATTTTAAGTGTGGCTAATTTTATTTAATATTCCCTTAAAAACCTAGGCATGTCAAATCTTATTAAATGGTTAGCCTGCAACAACTATACGTGTTCTTTTTTCATCCCCTTTTCTTAGCTTGGATCATTCTTTTAACCCTGCTTTTCCTTAAAAGTACCTAGTACTGAAATTCTTTCTTTTTCCTCCACTTTCTCCTCCAGCAATTGGATGAGCATTTGTTCTTTCTTTCTGTGCTCCTTCTTTCTTTCATTTGTTCCTTCTTTCTGGGTTGTGCTGTGCTTAGTCACTCAGTCAAGTCCGACTGTTTGCAAACCCATGGACTATAGCCCTCCAGGCTCCTCTGTCCATGGGGATTCTTCAGGCAAGAATACTGGAGTGGGTTGCCATACCCTCCTCCAGGGGGTCTTCCAATCCCAGGGATGAAACCCAGGTCTCCCATATTGCTGGAGGATTCTTTACCAGCTGAGCCACCAGGGAAGCTCAAGAATACTGGAGTGGGTAGCCCATCCCTTTTCCAGGGGATATTCCTGACCCAGGAATCGAACAGGGGTCTCCTGCATTGCAGGCAGATTCTTTACCAGCTAAGTTACTTCAAATATTCTTAGTTTCAAATCTAAGGGTCAAAAACAATATGCTCAAATGAAGATTTGACAATGGCTAGGAGATTGGAAATGAGATCACCTAAGCCTCTATTTGCTTCTCCTCCAGGAACGTGAATGTGAACGTGAAGTCGCTCAGTCGTGTCTGACTCTTTGCGACCCCATGGACTGCAGCACACCTCCGTCCATGGGATTCTCCAGGCAATAGTACTGGAGTGGATTGCCATTTCCTTCTCCAAGAAGAAGGAAAGCAATCCATTCAATCTTTGCAGCAACTCAGTGAAGTAGATTGCCATTTCCTCTCCTCCAGGAAGGGTTATTCAAATGGGAGAAATTAAGGATTGGAACCAGTAATGAAGCACACTGGTGGGAATGCAAGGAGGAAAAAGAAACACAAGAAAAGTCAGTTTCTGTTTCTTCTTGCTACCCATTTCATTCTTCCAGGCCAGAGGCAAGAGCAAATAAGACATCCATTTTACATTCCTGTTGTCTAAGTCCCCTTCCTCTCATGCTTTCAGTTAGCTTCCAGTGGACACTTCAGTGTCCAGCCTTCCACAGAGCTGGAAGTCTGCTATAATCCAGACAGCTTATATGGAAGACATCTGCTGTCTGCAAAACAGTGGCCTAACAGTGTGGAATGAGTCTGTAAAAACTCTAGAGCCCAGGACCTTCAGAGAATCTTTTTTTTTTTTTTTTAACAAAATGACCCTTGAATGTTTCTAATTAAATTTGGTGGTAAAGTCTATTGTGGTTTTGGTACCTTCATCCTTTAATGAACACTTTGGGGAAAACTGCTTCATTTGCCTTATTTTCTAAATGAATGGCTATGGGAAAGCTCTTGTGGTGACCTTATAGTACAAATAATACCTGACACGTGTAGAATATTTACTATGCTGGCACTGTTCTGTGCGTTTTACACAAAGCAATTCATTCAATCTTTGCAGCAACTCAGTGAAGTAGGTGCTATTTTCATCTCCATTTCATACCTTAACGAATATACACAGAGAGATTAAATAATTTCTCAAAGGGGAAAAAATGCTAGTAATTGGCACCACCAGGTTCAAACCCAAGCTTGGTGCCATTGATAACCATGATTAGAGAAGGAGAGAGAGGAAATATACTTGCAGAAAGAAGCAGAGATCCTCAGGACCAGCCTGAAATTTCTCAGATTGTCCAAGACACACAAATATGATAAATCTCTCTGCCTTGCCTTTTTGCTTTTAAACTTGTCCTTAAATGTAGGAAGTCTGAACTATGCTTTTATTACTGGCAGCTAAAAGTCCAAGCTAATACACAATTTATAGAAAAAAGATTAAATGCTTTTTTATGAGTGTAATTTTTTTATTCTAATAATAAATTCCAGGACAAGCTCTTTGATATTTGCTATAAAATACTACATATAAATAGAGTACTTCTTGTTTGGTTTTTACACTGAAATATTTTAACTCAAACTTGGTCTTTAAGAGCAGGAGCTTGGGAAATTTTAGTCAGACCTGCTTTTCTTGACCCTCTCCCAGAAGATTGTCATGAGAACATATAATGGTATGTAAATACTAGCATATCAACATGATCTAAAGCCTTTAGAATTAAGCCAATTATACATGTTTAGTACCTCTTCATGGATCATAGCTTTGTAGTGGTGAAGGGGCTTGGATAACTCAATTAAGTTGAATCTTGCCGTGCAGGGCCACCCGAGATGGATGGGTCATAGTAAAGAGTTCTGACAAAACTTGGTTCACTGGAGGAGGAAATGGCAACTCACTCCAGTATTCTTGCTGTGAATGAACAGTATGAAAAGACAAAAAGATATGACACCAGAAGAGTAGCCCCTCAGGATGGAAGGTGTCCAATATGCTACTGAATACCTGGGAAGACCAGAGAGCAATTACTAATAGCTCCAGAAAAAAATGAAGTGGCTGGGCCAAAGCAGAAATGACATTCACTTATGGATGTGTCTGGTGGTGAAAGTAAAGTCCAACGCTATAAAGAACAGTATTGCATAGGAACCTGGAATATTACATCCATGAACCAAGGTAAATTAGAAGTGGTCAAACAATAAATGGCAAGAGTGAACATTGACATTTTCGGAATCACTGAACTAGCATGGACCAGAATGGGCAAATTTAATTCAGATGACCATCATATCTACTACTATGGGCAAGAATCTCTTAGAAGAATGGAGTAGACCTCATGGTCAACCAAAGTGTCTGAAATGCAGTACTTGGGTGAGATCTCAAAAACGACAGAATGAACTCTGTTTCCAAGGCAAACCATTCAGTATCACAGTAATGCAAGTCTATGCCCCGAGCAGTAATGCTGAAGAAGCTGAAGTCAAATGGTCTTATAAGACCTTCAAGAATTAACAACAATGTGACTTATCATTAGTGATGTTAGCCTTGAGCACCTACTTTGGTGTCTTCCATGTTTCTCCACCTTAAAGTTACTAATTTTTCCATCTTTATCTTTTGGGAGCAAGTCACTAATTCCAGCCCATGTTCAAGAGGATAAAATTACGTTCCACCTCCTAGAGATGTTATTTGGGATTCCTCTGTAAAGATGATTTGTTCTTTGTCTTCCATCATTTTTATGTTAATGCGGACTCATGGATATTTATTTCATTCTTTGGTAACAGTAATTCAATTTCTTTTGTTGTTCAAATTGTTCCACATCTGGCCATTGGAAACTCGAGTTGATTCCTATGTCTTTTAAATCTATCATTTTTTGTACATCCTTATTTCCAGAGTTGTAAAATGGTCCAAGAATATCTTGTATTTTTCCCTACCTTAGCTCTAAGATCAGCCATTTTCCAAGGAGCCCTGGTTCCTTTTATTGGAGACTAGAAACCAAGATCTGTGTATAGATGTGTTCCTACAATGTCACCACTTCTAGACTCTATCAGTGAACAGAACTAAAAAATAGAAGTATGTGCACTGGGTGCATGGAGTTTTAGCCACTGGACCACCAAGGAACTCCCTGTTCTACCTGTTTAAACATCTCTAATGACTTACCTTATTTCTGTTTCCTATTCCTCTTCCAACTTTATATAATTTGAAAACTTATATTTCCAGGGCTTTTATTTCTCTTCAGTTCAGTTCAGTTCAGTCGCTCAGTCGTGGCCGACTCTTTGTGACCCCATGAATCACAGCACGCCAGGACTCCCTGTCCATCACCAACTCCTGGAGTTTACCCAAACTCATGTCCATCAAGTCGGTGATGCCATCCAACCATCTCATCCTCTGCCATCCCCTTCTCCTACTGCCTCAATCCCTCCCAGAATCAGGGTCTTTTCCAATGAGTCAACTCTTCACATGAGGTGGCCAAAGTATTGGAGTTTCAGCTTTAGCATCCGTCCTTACAATGAACACCCAGGACTGATCTCCTTTAGGATGGACTGGTTGGATCTCCTTGCACTCCAAGGGACTCTCAAGAGTCTTCTCCAACACCACAGTTCAAAAGCATCAATTCTTTGGAGCTCAGCTTTCTTCACAGTCCAACTCTCACAGCCATACATGACCACTGGAAAACCATAGCCTTGACTAGACGGACCTTTGTTGGCAAAGTAATGTCTCTGCTTTTGAATATGCTGTCTAGGTTGGTCACAACTTTCCTTCCAAGAAGTAAGCGTCTTTTAATTTCATGGCTGCAATCACCATCTGCAGTGATTTTTGAGCCCAGAAAAATAAAGTCTGACTTCCCATGAAGTGATGGGACCAGATGCCATGATCTTCATTTTCTGAATGTTGAGCTTTAAGCCAACTTTTCCACTCTCCTCTTTCACTTTCATCAAGAGGCTCTTTAGTTCTTCACTTTCTGCCATAAGGGTGGTGTCATCTGCATATCTGAGGTTATTGATATTTCTTCCGGCAATCTTGATTCCTTCTTGTGCTTCTTCCAGCCCAGTGTTTCTCATGATGTACTCTGCATATAGTTCTCTTAGTGACACTAAATGACAAATGCCGTTGCTGCTGCTGCTACTAAGTCGCTTCAGTCGTGTCTGACTCTGTGCGACCCCATAGACAGCAGCCCACCAGGCTCCCCCATCCCTGAGATTCTGCAGGCAAGAACACTGGATTGGGTTGCCATTTCCTTCTCCAATGCATGAAAGTGAAAAGTGAAAGTGAATTCGCTCAGTCGTGTCCAATTCCTAGTGACCCCATGGACTGCAGCCTACCAGGCTGCTCCGTCCATGGGATTTTCCAGGCAAGAATACTGGAGTGGGGTGCCATTGCCTTCTCTGATAAATGCCATTAGGGGTATGGAAACTAGTACCTGAAGGTGTAAAACAAGTGTCACACATGGGAACTTTATTAGATGATCAGTGTGATAGGTGGCATCATAAGTTTGCTTCCCTTCTTGTAATCGTCTTGCTATTTTGAGGTCTCATTAGGGAAGAAAGAGTTTTATTGGGCCTAATAATATAGTACTTCTCCAACCTTGTTACTTTTATTATTATTTTCAAGTTGCTTCAGATATGCAGATGACACCACCCTTATGGCAGAAAGTGAAGAGGAACTCAAAAGCCTCTTGATGAAAGTGAAAGTGGAGAGTGAAAAAGTTGGCTTAAAGCTCAACATTCAGAAAACGAAGATCATGGCATCTGGTCCCACTACATCATGGGAAATAGATGGGGAAACAGTGGAAACAGTGTCAGACTTTATTTTTCTGGGCTCCAAAATCAGTGCAGATGGTGACTGCAGCCATGAAATTAAAAGACGCTTACTCCTTGGAAGGAAAGTTATGACCAACCTAGATAGCATATTCAAAAGCAGAGACATTACTTTGCCAACAAAGGTCCGTCTGGTCAAGGCTATGGTTTTTCCTGTGGTCATGTATGGATGTGAGAGTTGGACTGTGAAGAAGGCTGAGTGCTGAAGAACTGATGCTTTTGAACTGTGGTGTTGGAGAAGACTCGTGAGAGTCCCTTGGACTGCAAGGAGATCCAACCAGTCCATTCTGAAGGAGATCAGCCCTGGGATATCTTTGGAAGGAATGATGCTAAAGCTGAAACTCCAGTACTTTGGCCACCTCATGCGAAGAGCTGACTCATTGGAAAAGACTCTGATGCTGGGAAGGATTGGGGGCAAGAGGAGAAGGGGACGACAGAGGATGAGATGGCTGGATGGCATCACTGACTCGATGGACGTGAGTCTGAGTGAACTCCAGGAGTTGGTGATGGACAGGGAGGCCTGGCGTGCTGCGATTCATGGGGTCGCAAAGAGTTGGACATGACTGAGCGACTGATCTGATCTGATCTGAAAGTACAGAGTGTAGATTAGCCATGAAAAAAAATTTTTTAAACTTGTGATGTCATTGTAAATGTTTAAAAATATACTTAATTTGAAAGCAGCAACTGTATTTGCATTTTTATTTCAAAATAACTTAGAAAAATTAAGTTCTTTATCAAGTTTCATGAATACAGTATTATTGTGATTGCTTTCTGGAGTTCAGTAATCCTGTGTTCTTGAAAGCACCTATAAGAAAAGTCAGCTAAACTTTAGAATAGATTTTAGAGTAATTTAAACCGCACTTCAAAATTCATATAGCTATATCTCCTTTCTCTTCAAAAATGTATATCAAACTCATTTTCTGTGTGTGTCTCTAGATTAATTTTAAGTAGTGTAGTCTAATAGAGACAAACCAAGAGAAATGTTAAAATATTTTTTGTTGATGTACATCAAACTATCCTAGTTCAATTTTAAAGCTCTACAATACAATATTGTTTTGAGAACAAGGAAGATAGCTGATTAATACTTAACAGACTTCATTTGTCATAAACAAGATAAAGTTGGGATATGTTCAAATCCATAGACAGAGCAATTGATCCAAGATATCTGACAAAACTTCAACAGCCTAAAACAACAACAGCACTGATAATTTATGTTCTCTGTAATGAGACATAATTCCTTCAGTGTCTTGGAAGCACACAATGGAATGGCATGTGCTTGGATTTCAAATTCTAGCAGTAATCAGAGATGAGGGGCTAGCCAGGATAAGTTCATCAGAATAGATTTGGCTGACTCTGGTCAAATGTGTCCAATATATCAACTCTTACCGTAATATCAGCAGATAAGTCTAAAGCCACAGATAATGCTTCATTTGCAAGTATGGAGGAGGAAGAAAAGAATGATGACAACCTGTCAATTTTCTTACTTTACAAAAACATAAATATGACAACAGAGGATTCAAATTAGGAATATAGAACTCTCATATTATTCAAACAAATGCAGTTAACTGTTCTAGATTCTTTGAAAAGAATCTGGCCTTACTTTCTCCACCAGATTTTGGTTTAACCACAGATAAAGGTGAGGGATGTGAAACAGAAGGGAAAGGAGATTGTTTAGCCATGTGTCACGTACTAGGCTAGGTACTTAATAGATTATTAATTCAATAAATCCTCCCATATATACTGCAATGTAAGTATTTAAGCCCCCGTCTAGTGGACAAAAACAAACTGAAATTGAAAGTGGAAACATAAAGCCATAAATGCTGGAATTGGTGCCCTAATACAGTATTAGTCTACTGCCCAAGACTTGGCTCTATATAACCTATCATGTTTTGGGGAAAATATATTTTGTTTATATTAATTGAGGAAAAATGTAAATAAGAAAGAAATCTTCCACTAAAAAGTATTAAATGATTTATTTTAAAGTCTTAGAGGCATGATTCTTTCCAATTACTCTCTGGTTTGAGATTTACCAGTAAGTATTAAATGCAACCTCCAGTTCATGATTTTTATAACAAATGATGTAATTAGATTCTCTCTCCATGGACAATCTATGTAAATATACTTTATCAATTCTTTATTGATCTTATCAAAAAGACCAGCATGGTTTGAATTTTGGAAAAGAGTCAGAAAATAGGCTTGCCACTTCAGACACACAAAATGAATTTGATGAGGTACAGATGTTATGTTTTTATGTCTACCAATTACACACCTGCCTGAAAATGTAAGAACCAAGTAACCAACAATATCACGTCACATCAACATACTGATTTTATTTATAACATGCCTAAGATAAAATTCACTTATTCAACAAATATTTATTGAGTGACTAACATTGAATTATTCTATACATTGGAAACGAAATCCATTTCTTGATCTTACAGAACATTTCTTCTATTTTAGGGAGAGAGCAACTAAACAAATACGTGATGTAATATCAGACAGTGGTTTGAAAGAAAGAAGGCAAAATAGGAAGATAAAGGGACTATAGGGTGTTCTTTTACATTGGTTAGAGTCTCCCTCTTTAAGAAGCTGATTTTTTACAGATACTCTTAAAAAGTGATGGAGTGAGCATATCCATATGTGGGGGAAGAGGCTACCAGGCAGAGGGGATAGCAAGTGCAAATGCCCCAAGAGTAGAGTTGACTTGACGAGTTAAAGGCATAACAAATGTGGCTGGAACAGAGTCAGTAAAGGAATGTTGTAGATGAATTTTCAAGGGAGCTACCTCTTTGTAGAGGGCTTCCCAGGTGGCTCAGTGGTAAAGAATCCACCTGCCAAGCAGGAGGCGTGGGTTCAATCCCTGGGTCAGGAAGATACCCTTGAGAAGGAAAAGGCAACTCGATCCAGTATTCTTGCCTGGGAAGTCCCATGGACAAAGGAACCTAGCAGGCTAAAATCTATGGGGCAGCAAAAGAGTCAACCATGACTTAATGACTAAAAAACAACCTCTTTGTAGAAGTATGTAAGTCACTTAATCTGAGGTATATTTTTAAAACTTATTCTCTGGCTACTATACTGAAAACAGTCAGGATGAGGACAAGCAGAGAAACTAGCCAGGAAGCTGTTGGAGGAGTCAAGATGTTACAAGAACTTCCACCTGTCCCCAGTGAAACACGCATCATGTGGAAACTAGTGTTTTAAATCATCCAAATCCCTTCTGAACAGTACTTTAAAATTTTGAAATTCCTCAGTGTTTTCTGGTTTTGAAATCTCCATAGATTTTGCTCACAACAGGGAAGCATTTACCAAAGAGCTGAGAGTGAGGTTTCACAATGAATTTTCAGAGCAAGCACTTGCTCACCAGAGGGCTCTGAGGACTGTGGCATTTATTTATAAACAAATAAACAAAAAAAAAGCTTTGTCAAGAAATGACAAGACAAAGAGGGATGAAACATTTTGAACACTTGGGAGCATGACCTTTGCCTCTAGGAAGCCTAGAAGCCCTCTTATCTTCTTGGTAACCTTAAGTGTGTACATCCTTCTCAGGGCTGTTGCTGGTAAGGAGTTCTCCTAGGTCCTTAACATCCAGAGGAAAAGTGACAATGACTCCTCCCTCCAAAGGGGCTTCACTGAGTTGTCAGGTTTGATAGGATGCCCTATGAGCCATAGGCACTTGAATACATCCTACTAAATTTAAGGAGCTAAAGGCTCTGATGCATTGGAAAAGATTCTGATGCTAGGAAAGATTGAGGGCGGGAGAAGGGGGAGACAGGGGATGAAATGGTTGGATGGTATCACCGACTCAATGGACATGAGTTTGAACAAACTCTAGGAGATGGTGAAAGGCAGGGAAGCCTGGAGTGCTGCAGTCAATGGGGTTGCAGAGTCAGACACGACTTAGTGACTGAACAATGGCAGTGGTTCTGAACACCAACTTTTCTCATTGTGCCTCTGACTAAAAGCCTCAAGGAACATGAGAGCGTGTGTTCTTTCAAGACAACAGAGAGATTCCTTGCTCAGAAACAGCTGGCCTTGAATGCAGAAGTCATGAGAGAGTAACCCAGGAGGACTCTGGATTGGACCTCCCTTCCTCCTCAGTATTGTTGACATAAGGGTAAGCAGCTAGTTGGTATAGACAGCCAGGAGAAGAGAAGGGAGATGTTGTTGAAACATCACCAAACCCAGATTTGCCCTATTGGGTTGAAATTCTGTGACACTGAGCTAGCAGGTCAATAACAATCAAACAAACACATGATAGATAAATAAACAAACACATACAAAATACAACTTGGGGCCATGGTGCATCTGTGTAGGAAATAGAGAATTTCAGTGTCCCATGCATGCTACAAGGGCATTGAAGAGAGCCTGGGAGGATGAATGCAGAATTTATAGCTACATAGCTAGCTATATCTCTGAGTGTGTTTTAATATTTTTCCTTCTGCTTGAACTCCAGTTGGCACAAATGCAGCTCGTGAGTTCATCTGCTCCTGGTGTCCCCCATTCACAGCAGACCAAAGTCCCCCATCCTTCCCACTCCCCCTCATCCCTGCTCTGTTCCTCTCAACAGAGCTTCTGGTCCTCAATCTGCCTGACCTAAGTCTGAGGGGTGAATAGGTGATCCAGTAAGAAATGTCTCATTCCTGACTCTCTTTTTCCTTTTAGCTTCTTCTCCCATAATCTCTCTGAACCAGAGGGAGGGACTTTTCTCTTACTTCTCTTGTCACCTGCATGGTAGTTCTACCGTCTTGTCTAAAGAGTCATTGTTACGCTTTAATAACAGTGAGAAAAATATTTGCTTATTAACAAGCAGAACCGACTAGACCTGTAATCAGCCTCCTTCATTTCTTCCAGTTTCCATAGGCTTGTGACAATAAAGTGATGATTCTGCCTTGTCCTCCCAGTTTTGGTTGTGGTCTGCTGCTGCTGTTTAGTCACTTCAGTCCTGTCCAACTCTTGGCAACCCCGTGGACTGTAGCCCATCAGGCTCCTCCATCTATGGGATTTCCCAGGCAAGAATTCTGGAGTGAGTTGATATTTCCTCCTTCAGAGGATCTTCCCAACCCAAGCATTATTGCATCTCCTGCATAGGCAGATTCATTACCAATGAATCACCTGGAAAGCCCCCTATTTGATCTAATATTTGTGTTAATAGATTCTGGGTGCTATCTCTGAGTAAGACCTTGAATAGAATAGAAAAGAGAAAAGAAACAGCACAAAAAAGAATAGAGGGGTGGGATGGGGGGTGAGAGGGATGTTCAAGAGGGAGGGAATATAAGTATATAGCCAATTCACTTTGTTGTACAGCAGAAACTAACACAACATTGTGAAGCAATTTTTACAATAAAATACAATTAATAAAATAACAATGGAAAAAAGATAATAAAAATAAATGAAAAATAAAATAATAATAAAGAAAATAATACATAATAAAATAATTATAAAATAAATTAAAATAATAAAATAAATAAAAAAGATAAAACAACCTCCTAAAAAATAGAATAAAGATTAACTTGTCTGCATGTGTGTCTTGCTATTTCAGCAGCAAGTTACAAATGGTGGAACTCAGAGTTCAGAAGGTCATCTAAATGTATGCCAACTGGGTCAATGCTGCAAAGTAAATATTTAGTAAGTGTGTCAATCAATAGTAATCTTTTGTACCATATTTTTCTTTCATGAGATGTTATGGCTGGTGAGAGTTCCACTAATTTTATGCCCAAAAAAGGGTAATTGGGATATTTATCAATTTGAAGAGGGAGGAAGTAGCAGGTGAGAATTTGGTACTGAACTGTGACATAATCTCACTTTGAAAGGCTGCATTTTTAATTGGGTATTCCCCAAACACAAATGAAACTAGTTTGCAGACTTCTAGTTCTAAACTCCTGAAGAGGGGTGGAGTGGGGTAAGGTTGAAGGTCAGGGACAAACACATGAGGGAGAAAAATATTGAATTTGGGGAGGCTCAATAAATTCCACTGCTTTTTGCCCACGCACATTTTCCACCAATTGATGTGAGGCCAAAAGTTAACTTTAACTGATAAAAGTGAGGTGGGGGAATGTGGCTTAACTCATGATAGCATTATGTCCTTACCGTTCAAGTTACCCTTGATGATTTGGTCCCTGGACCAGGCAGAGCTGAAAACACAAGTGTCCCCTGGTGTCCAAGTAGAAGACCACACATCTCCAAGGAGCTCAGTCCTCTATTGGCAGCTTGGCTTCTAGGGGAATGCTCAGAAAGTCTCCACATGCTGTTTCTTCCTCTAAAGGTACAGCTTCAGATTTAATTCATTCTCCTCCTCTACTGAAATTCCCTTCACATGAAAGGAAATATTAGAAGCCTGGAAAATTGTTCCCCAGCCTCTGTAACTACACTTTTGTGAGTGATCAACTCTTTCTGTAGAAATGTCTACCTTAACACTAAAGTTTACTCCTGAATCCTAACCCATGAATATCACATCATATCAGAGAGGGGAATAACAAAGCCAGTTAGTAATAGTTGAAATGATAGAGAAAGGTGGGTAAGTCAAAGTGCTAAAGTTAGATATAGATACATTTGTTTTTATTTTGCATTTCTAAAAATTAACATGACCTCTGGCCATTATAAACTCATGATTCTAAAGAAGAAAATGAGTGTTAAAAAGAAAAATGAAGAAAATACACTTTTTTGACACCTTGATTATAATTCTTGAAATTTATTCCTCTGGAGAAGCCAGCTATTCTAATAATACTTGACTTCTTTGGAGGCATTACATAAATAATTTCTATTAAATGTAATCAAAATGCAAGGAGATGTCCTCTTGTCAAAATGATTGAGGTGTGACGTGTTCTGATAACCAGCTGTTGGGAACAGACTCAGTTTTCCTACAAGGGTAGTCCATAAACACCAGGGATTCTTTTCAACATTTTTTAAGTATTGACAAATAGATACTGTCCAATATTTTATTTAGAAAATGGATTAATGTGGAGGTCATAGGTCATAAGCTACACAAATTCTCCCAATCACAGCCTCGATCCTTATACAACTCAGCAGAAGAAATCTAAAAATGTTTTGGTGGTTCCTTAGAACTGGACATGGAACAACAGATTGGTTCCAAATAGGAAAAGGAGTTCGTCAAGGCTGTATATTGTCACCCCGTTTATTTAACTTATATGCAGAGTACATCATGAGAAACGCTGGACTGGAAGAAACACAAGCTGGAATCAAGAGTGCCAGGAGAAATATCAATAACCTCAGATATGCAGATGACACCACCCTTATGGCAGAAAGTGAAGAGGAACTCAAAAGCCTCTTGATGAAAGTGAAAGTGGAGAGTGAAAAAGTTGGCTTAAAGCTCAACATTCAGAAAATGAAGATCATGGCATCCGGTCCCGCCACTTCATGGGAAATAGATGGGGAAACAGTGGAAACAGTGTCAGACTTTATTTTTCTGGGCTCCAAAATCAGTGCAGATGGTGACTGCAGCCATGAAATTAAAAGATGCTTACTCCTTGGAAGGAAAGTTATGACCAACCTAGATAGCATATTCAAAAGCAGAGACATTACTTTGCCAACAAAGGTCTGTCTAGTCAAGGCTATGGTTTCTCCTGTGATCATGTATGGATGTGAGAGTTGGACTGTGAAGAAGGCTGAGTGCCAAAGAATTGATGCTTTTGAACTGTGGTGTTGGAGAAGACTCGTGAGAGTCCCTTGGACTGCAAGGAGATCCAACCAGTCCATTCTGAAGGAGATCAGCCCTGGGATATCTTTGGAAGGAATGATGCTAAAGCTGAAACTCCAGTACTTTGGCCACCTCATGGGAAGGGTTGACTCATTGGAAAAGACTCTGATGCTGGGAGGGATTGGGGGCAGGAGGAGAAGGGGAGGACAGAGGATGAGATGGCTGGATGGCATCACTGACTTGATGGACGTGAGTCTCAGTGAACTCCGGGAGTTGGTAATGGATAGGGAGGCCTGGTGTGCTGCGATTCATGGGATCACAAAGAGTCAGACACGACTGAGTGACTGATCTGATCTGATCTGATCTGATTTTTTAATAAAAGGAAAATTTTTAAAAAATGGACTTATGTATTTTCTTGAACACATTTTAGAAAGTCTGGAGAACATAATGTTAATATTGAAACCATAGATAGAACCAATAAAGCATAATAGCCCATCTGCTTCAGTTTCTTAATCGGAAATGGATATAATTTCAGCAGTTATGTTACATTTACCAGTTAACATAGCATTTCTTAGTTTTAAGTTTTTGTATAAAATTAGATTTATATGGAAATATATTATTCAACACAAATTTTGAATAAGAATAATTATAGTAATATATTAAAAATCAATAACAGATTCCATTGGAAATTAAGCTATAAATAATAATTTCTAGAGAATGAATAACAGATTGAAACTGGAGTTTGGTTTAGGGGACATGTTGAAGAGGAATAAAATGGAACTGACATGTGAAGATGATTTTATGGCTCATCTTTATGGAGGGATCCCTGCTTCACTGCTATTGATCAGGTGAAATTAAACTCACAGTAAGGGATTCTTCCTCCACAGTAACAGACACAATGAGAACAGACATAATGCATCTATTTTCATTAATGATGCAATTACTTAATACTGTTCCTTTCATCTTATTTTATTGAGAACAAGCTCTACATGGGAGAGCCAAATGGTGGCTTTATAAAGTTCCAAAAAACTGCTACTGCTTACAGCCTGGAAATTCCTAGTAAACCGAGTACCATCAAGGGATATAACTATGAACACATAATTGCATGGCTCTTTATTTAAGACTTTGTAATGCATTTCCTAACTGGATATCATTTGGCAATAACTATACTTTTAGGACAGACCAGAAAGGATTAAATTTTGTGTTTGTGCCTAAGAATTCCACACAAAAATTAAAAATTCAGAATCCTACTTAAGGCAGTAGAATAATTTGAATCATCATTTTTTCCCATTTTAAAAACTACATTGTGTGTCTCAAAACTATAATAATGGTGTTTCAAAGCTTACTCAAATAGCCACAAAACTTTTGAACAGATATATAGTTCCAAATAGTCATTATAAACTATGACAGACATGGAATTGATTTTTTTTTTTATTGGTAATGAACACTTGATACGGAGTTGGTTAAAAAATAGTTGTAAAGACTGCCTATGTAAGTAGGTCATCCATTCTGCTTTTTCTATCTGTTCCTTTCTATCATCACATTTATTAGACACTGTAATTGTAAGTGTGCTGCCGCTAAGTCACTTCAGTCGTGTCCGACTCTGTGCGACCCCATAGATGGCAGCCCACCAGGCTCCCCCATCCCTGGGATTCTCCAGGCAAGGATACTGGAGTGGTTGCCATTTCCTTCTCCAATGCATGAAAGTGAAAAGTGAAAGGGAAGTCACTCAGTCCTGTCCGACTCTTCGCAACCCCATGGACTGCAGCCTTCCAGGCTCCTCCATCCATGGGATTTTCCAGGCAAGAGTACTGGAGTGGTGCCATTGCCTTCTCCGACACCTATGCTACTTCTACCCATTTCCCTTGTTTTCTACAGAACCAGTCTAATTGTAAAACAGTATTATACTTAAGAGACCCTCCACTGGCCACCGTTCTCCATCCTTCAGTGGGTACCATGGCCATGCAATATCACACAGGAAGCCCAGGTGTGTCTTCTTTAAGCCCTGGGGATCAAATCTATCCCAGTTTTTCAGGATACAGTTCAAAGGAGTGAGGCTGGAATTGTTAGCTCACATCTTGTCCTGAAATATCCTGGACGAGCCCCCAAGATGAAAGGTTGTTGCTGAACCACGCAAAGATGCCAGGATTCTTGGCCTCTGGAGGAGAAAAATTCAATCCTTGGCCAGAGACAAGGCTTGATTGCTCAGAACTTTTGTGTAATAAAGTTTATTAAAGTATAAAGGAGATAGAGAAAGCTTCTGACATAGGCATCAGAAGGGGGTAGAAAGAGTACCCCCTTGCTAATTATAAGTGTACTTGTTTGCATATATGCTGATTTTGTTTCACCACTAGACTGTAACTTACATGCTACTAATTATTCACCAGGGCTTCCCAGGTGGCACTAGTAGTAAAGAACCCAACTGCTAATACAGGACATAAGAGAGATGCAGATTCAATCTCTGGATCCGGAAAATCCCCTGGAGAAGGGCATGGAAATCCACTCCAGTATTCTTGACTGGAGAATGCTATGGACAGAGGAGCTTTGTGGACTATATGGTCACAAGGAGTTGAAAACAACTGAAGCAACTTAGCACACAGCACAGTATGCTCAACACTATTCCTACCACTGTGTTAGGTGCTGAATAAATATTTGTTAAGTACATTAACTATGAACATTCATAAGTATTTAATTGTGATAGAGCTAAATTGTTATTGTATTTCAGTCGCTAAGTCATGTCCCACTCTTTGCAACCCCAGTTTCCCTGTCCTTCACTATCTCTCAGATATCTCTCAGAGTTTCCTCAAATTCATGTCCATTGAGTTACTGATGCCATCCAACCATTTCATCCTCTGTTGCCCCATTATCCTCCATCTCTCAATCTTTCCCCCATCAGATGTTTTCAAATGAGTCCGTTCTTTGCACCAGATCTATTGGCAATCTATTTACATCAGATCGGCAATCTAAGAAGCATCAGTCCTTCCAATTCAGGGTTGATTTCCTTTAGGACTGACTCATTTGATCTCCAAGCGACTCTCAAGACTCTTCTCCAGCACCACAATTCAGTTCAGTTCAGTTCAGTTGCTCAGTTGTGTCTGACTCTGTGACCCCATGAATCGCAGCACACCAGGCCTCCCTATCCATCACCAACTCCCGGAGTTCACTGAGACTCACGTCCATCGAGTCAGTGATGCCATCCAGCCATCTCATCCTCTGTCCTCCCCTTCTCCTCCTGCCCCCAATCCCTCCCAGCATCAGAGTCTTTTCCAATGAGTCAACTCTTCGCATGAGGTGGCCAAAGTACTGGAGCTTCAGCTTTAGCATCATTCCTTCCAAAGATATCCCAGGGCTGATCTCCTTCAGAATAGACTGGTTGGATCTCCTTGCAGTCCAAAGGACTCTCAAGAAGTCCACTTCTCCAACACCACAGTTCAAAAGCATCAATTCTTTGGCACTCAGCCTTCTTCACAGTCCAACTCTCACATCCATACATGACCACAGGAGAAACCATAGCCTTGACCAGACGGACCTTTGTTGGCAAAGTAATGTCTCTGCTTTTGAATATGCTATCTAGGTTGGTCATAACTTTCCTTCCAAGGAGTAAGCGTCTTTTAATATCATGGCTGCAGCCACCATCTGCAGTGATTTTGGAGCCCAGAAAAATAAAGTCTGACACTGTTTCCACTGTTTCCCCATCTATTTCCAATGAAGTGGTGGGACCAGATGCCATGATCTTCATTTTCTGAATGTTGAGCTTTAAGCCAACTTTTTCACTCTCCACTTTCACTTTCATCAAGAGGCTTTTGAGTTCCTCTTCACTTTCTGCCATAAGGGTGGTGTCATCTGCATATCTGAGGTTATTAATATTTCTCCCAGCAATCTTGATTCCAGCTTGTGTTTCTTCCAGTCCAGCGTTTCTCATGATGTACTCTGCATAGAAGTTAAATAAGCAGGGTGACAATATATAGCCTTGACATACTCCTTTTCCTATTTGGAACCAGTCTGTTGTTCCATTTCCAGTTCTAACTGTTGCTTCCTGACCTGCATACAGATTTCTCAAGAGGCAGATCAGGTGGTCTGGTATTCCCATCTCTTTCAGAATTTTCCACAGTTTATTGTGATCCACACAGTCAAAGGCTTTGGCATAGTCAACAAAGCAGAGATTAATGTTCTTCTCAAACTCTCTTGCTTTTTCCATGATCCAGTGGATGTTGGCAATTTGATCTCTGGTTCCTCTGCCTTTTCTAAGACCAACTTGAACATCTGGA
Organism: Bos taurus; assembly: GCF_002263795.3. Taxonomy (NCBI): domain Eukaryota; kingdom Metazoa; phylum Chordata; class Mammalia; order Artiodactyla; family Bovidae; genus Bos; species Bos taurus. The sequence goes on along the minus strand of NC_037336.1, from coordinate 21,100,379 downwards.
AGTTCACGGTTCACGTATTGCTGAAGTCTGGCTTGGAGAATTTTGAGCATTACTTTACTAGCATGCGAGATGAGTACAATTCCAAAAATGACAAAATAATCTTAGTTTGCTTTCAACATCACAAAGCATTCAACATCAAAGTAATCCAAGTCTATGCCCCAACCACTGAAGAAGCTAAAGTTGAATGGTTCTATGAAGACCTACAAGAACTTCTAGAAGTAACAGCAAAAAAAGATGTCCTGTTCATCATAGGCGATTGGAATGCAAAAGTAGGAAGTCAAGATATACCTGGAATAGCAGGCAAGTTTGGCCTTGGAGTACAAAATGAAGCACGGCAAAGGCTAACAGAGTTTTGCCAAAAGAACACACTGATCATAGCAAACACCTTCTTCCAACAACACAAGAGAAGACTCTACATATGGACATCACCAGATGGTTAATACTGAAATCAGATTGATTGTATTCTTTGCAACCGTAGATGGAGAAACTCTTTATAGTCAGGATAAAAAAAACCCTGGAGCTAACTGTGGCTCAGATCATCAGCTCCTTCTTGCAAAATTCAGGCTTAAATTGAAGAAATTGGGGAAAACTACTAGGCCATTCAGGTATAACCTAAATCACATCCCTTATGATCATGCAATGTAGGTAATGAATAGATTCAAAGGATTAGACCTGGTAGGCAGAGTGCCTGAAGAACTATGGATGAAGGTTTGTTAGATTGTACAACAGGTGGTGACCAAAACTATCCCAAAGAAAAAGAAATGCAAGAAGGCCAAGTGGTTGTTTTAGAAGGGCTTACAAATAGCTGAGAGAAGAAGAGAAGCCAAAGGCAAAGGCAAAAGGGAAAGATATACCCAACTGAGTGCAGAATTCCAGAGAATAGCAAGGACGGATAAGAAAGCCTTCTTAAGTGAACAATGCAAAGATAGATTTAGAGTTAAATGGGATTATACAAACTTACTTTCTAGATATGACCATTATGGCTAAATGAGTAGATTAATATATGATATATATCTGTCATATGGGCTTCTCTGGTGGCTCAGGGGTAAAGAATCTGCCTGCAATGTAGGAGCCACAGGTGATGTGGGTTCAATCCCTGGATTAGGAAGATCCCCTGGAGGAGTGCATGGCAACCCTCTCCAGTATTCTTGCCTAGAGAATGCCATGGACAGAGAAACCTGGGTCCATAGAGGTACCAAGAGTCAGACACAACTGAAGTGACTTAGCATGCATGCATGCACGTATCTGTCATATATATGTCATAGAAATGAATAGAATCATAAAATTTCTATGGCATATACATATATGTATGTACATATATGTATACGTATATATATGTATGTATATATATGTATATGTACATATACATATATATATGTATATGCCTGCCTCAGCAGGTAGGTTCTTTACCACTAACACCACCTGTGAAGCCCATATGTATATATGTGTGTGTGTGTGTGTGTTAATACATACAGATGATTTGGTAAATAATAAATTGGTCTATTTATTTTTAAATAAGAAATAGATCTTTAAATTTTTTTTAAAATCAAGAATTTGCTAACAACATTGTGTAATATTTTCCTCCAAAGGATCAAGTCTATTACATTTGAGGATGGCATGGTGCCTGGAAGAAAAGTTTAAATCCTGGGCAAAGTGTCAGCTTTCATTCTGTAAACTGAATCATTCAAGATAAAAAAGATAAAATTTTTACTAGTAAATGCATTTGGTTCTGCATTGAACATTTATAAAACAGAAAGAAAAGTATAAAACTTGGGAGGGATGGCTAAATACCAGCATGCAGGTGGTGGGTGGTGAGGAAGCAACAAAATTTTAGCTGACTCTAAGTCTGTGTGAATATATTATTGTGCTAATTGCAAAAATAATGAAATTTTAGGTTGCACTATACAAAGACGGTGTCCAGAACAAATAATATGATAAACTAGCTGTCCAGCGACACCTAGGCTATCTTGTTCAGAGAGCTACATTCTAAAAGACGTGGGTAAATGCATTTCTCCAGAGGCAAACACAGCAAGGATCCAGGGAACTTGAAAATGTCATGGAGAAGGAATCCTTGCTGTGCACAAGGATACGGTTGTGAACATTGTCCTCATTATATAAAGGGCTTATCCTGTAGGTCTAGGATTGAGATTGATAATGGGACACATGAGAGCAGATTCAGAACCCTCTGTGGAAATTAGAAAGTGGAAGAATTTGGTTCAACTGAAGGGGGGAAGAACTTTCTGGAAAAATAATTAAAATATTGGAATAGGGTGCTTTTTAATATGAGTTCATGAATCCTGAGATCTTCAAAGAGAAGGTAGAAGTCAGAGAAGAAATTCATTTAATTACCTAGGAGACTCTTTCAGCTATAATATTCTAAAATTGAATAAACAGCTAACTTAATGAATCCTTTAAGCCATGAGTGGTTTCTATTAAAAGCATGGGCTTTCTCCTTTAACCTCTGCTCAATTCATCTTATTATTTTAATTTTCTCCCTACCCACTATAGCATGTGAGTTTATCTTTCCTTTTATTGGGTTTAGTGAAAGCATGAGCAATTATCTCAATGGCTGGTACTTTAAATGAGAGGAGAATCATCTCATCTCCTCCTTTTTTTTTTTTTTTTTGAGAATCCTGACTTTTAGTGAAAGGGTAATACGATGACCCAAGGGATGTTGTGGACTCTCTTTGTTATTTATTAGGAATTCCCAACCTCCTACTTCTGCCTCTCTTTATAGGAGTCATGCAAGCTGAGAGCTGGTGGCCTAAATGAAGTGGGCTGATAGAATGAACCCCACATGATGAAGCAGCTTCTGAGTAACCTATGATCTATTCTCCCAGTGACTATAGAGGGTGGTGGAGATCTCTTATCCTTACTACACAAGGGAATGGATTTCACTCCCAGTGGCCCCTGGCCACAGAGTCATGTAAATGTGTACCTTTGGTAGATAGCAGCAAGATGGTGTGGCAGGGACCAAGGAGTGCTGCTGAAGACATCTGTAGACCAGACTTCAGGCAGTAGGACAGTGTGAAATCTCATGCTGCTAGTGCAACCTTGGTTACTTTCATAAAGAGGCAGGAGAGGAAACAGAATTAAAATTTTATGTTTATATGTTTCAGTGTCAGTCAAAATGTAATTCATGGAAGAATCACCCAAAGAAATTGACCTATTAAAAACTGCAAATTCCTCAGCACTTCCAGTAATTCAATACAGGGAAACTGAAGGATCAGGCTTATGATGTGCATGTATGCCTACGAAGTTGCTTCAGTCGTGTCTAACTCGTAACCATATGGACCATAGACTGCCAGGCTCCTCTGTCCATAGGGTTCTCCAGGCAGAAATTGCTGACCCAGGGATCAAACCTGTCTCTTACATCTCCTGCGTTGGCTGGCTGGTTCTTTACTGCTAGCGCCACCTGGGAAGCCCCTCTGACTTAGAGAATCTACCCTTTGATAAGCACTCAAGGTTAAGCCCGGGCATGAAGCTCACAGTTCTCACTTTGCAAACAACTGCTAGTTTAGGTAAAAGTGACAACCTTGTTCTTTACATTTTCCAGGTGTATCTCTGGGAACTGAGAAGCATCCAACAGGGCAGTGGGCTACAGCAAATGTCAATGTGTGTGTGTGTGTGCGTGTGCATGCACACTGAGTCAGGGGTGGGGGGACATGAGCATTTAAGCATTTGAAATATGCTTTGCGGACTACTATGGGTAAAAGAAATTACTAGACACAAGAAATAGGAGAAAATAGAAAAAAAAAAACAGGTAATGCAGTGGTGAATTCTGAACTTCATTTAAAAAATAGCACTAGGTAATAGTTTGCTTAGGTGTTGAGGATCAAACTTCTGTGTAAGAACTCACAGCAGGATGGACCGCACAGTTTGCTTAGAGGTTAACAACGTCTATAAGCGGGAATGACAGACCATTATCCTTGCCATTGCACTGCCAGCCTTACCATGACAAGGGGATGCATTGCTATTCATGATACAGACCGTCCTAATCCTACCAGGAAGATTAGCAAGTAGAAAATATTAAGAGGGAAGTGATCACATAACGTTTGACGCAGGTTTTCTGCACTGATTGCGTCTGTAGATTTTGATGAGGTGTTTACTCACCTCATCTCAACCTTTCCTGGAATAGCTAATTTAATAATGCAAAATCACAAAGATGATTTTCCTTCCTTTTTTTTTGTTTTCATTTACATGTAAACGAGAAGGCTGTTGATGGCATCATGGTGAATAACCACGGCTTGCTTCATGCTGTTTTGCTTTCAAGTCTGCAAACTTCATATGAGAGCCTCAGCCTGAATCATGTCGCTCCAGGTAATCTGGATACCAAGAACCAAACAAAACAGACTGAATATAAGCAGCCGGAACCGTCATCGGTTTTATTTGCCTTCACCTGCTCTCAGGGAGACATGAGTTTGCAGTGATTGACTGCGGTTTCATATTTACAGAAATGGACTGGAGACAGAAATCATCCTCAGGTCTTCATCCCAGGGAAATCAGAAAAACAACTTCTTCTAAAGCCATTAACAGGTAGCAGATGGGAAGGTAGATTTTGGAGCAGACACCGCATGACAGATAACTTTTTTTTAAGGTTTTTTTTTATGTGGACTATATTTTAAAAGTATTGAATTTGTTACAATATCGCTTCTGTTTTATGTTTTATTTTATCTTTTGTCTGTGGGGCATGTGGGGTCTTAGTTCCCCTAATAGGGATGGATCCTACACCCCTGCACTGGAAGGTAAAATCTTAACCACTGAACCACCAGGAAAGTCCCAACAGCTAACTGTTTGTTTGTTGAAACTTTTTTTAATTAGAGGAAAATTACTTTACAATGCTGTTTTGGTTTCTACCATACAACAGTTCAAATTAGCCAAAATTATATATGTATCACCTCCGTCTTGAGCCTCCCTCCCCTCCGCCATTCCCCGCCTCTAGATGATCACAGAGCACCAGGCTGGGCTCCCTGTGTTATATAGCTGCTTCTCGTTTGCTCTCTACTTTACACATGGTAGTATATAACTTCCCCTCCCAGGGATTGAACCTGTGTCTCTCAAGTCTGCTGCATTGGCAGGTGGGTTCTTTACCACTAGCGCCACCTTGGAAGCCCAATACGTGTACATATATACATGGATGCTACTTCCTCCCTTCATCCCACTCTCTCCTTTCTGCACTGTGTCCACAAGTCCATTCTTTAGTATTTCCTTACTCGACATGAGCATGGGAAGCTTTGTGAACGCTTTCTAAAGTGCAACATTGAGAATAATGAGCAGGTTCACCATTGTCTCATTCATTCATTTCTTGTTTTCCCTTATTGCCTAGGTTTCCTATGCTGTCAGTTGCTCTAGAGGAGTTCTCAGTCTGCTTAGAGGAGAACCAGGCACAGTGCGCTGCAGTGGCCACGCTGGTAGCTGTGGTCACAGGGCATCCCCTCACCAGCTACAGTCACAACTTTTCCATTAAGAGCACATACTGCCTGATCCTTGGGAAAGACCTGCTGAAATACTCCCAGCTCTGTACAGTTTCTGAAATGGTAGTCATTTTGCAAATTATTTGAATCTTAATTCTCTTGATTTAGCTTATCCAATTATTCCTTGACTTCTTCCCTTCTGTCTGTAATGTTCTTTGCTTTGGAATATATAAATGCTTTCTTAGCTCTTTTGTTTCCACCCCCTACATTACAGTTTTTCATCTTTTACAAGGAAAGATTTAGCTTCCTTTAAAAAATAGGCCTCTTTTGTTCTTAAAATAATAATGTTATAAAACATAAAAGGCACGTTACTATCACTATTAGAGCTTTGATCAGTTTTATAAAAGAGATAGAAATGAGGCCACTGGGGGGAATCAAATGAACCCTAATAGGTGAGGTGGCACTTGAGTTGAGCTTTGAAAACAGGGGTGATGTCCCCAAAGTTAGAGACAGACAGACTTCCAAATGCTTCACAAGAAAAATTCTTAGAAATAATGAAATACCAAGTGAAGGAAATGAATAGTTTAAGAAAGGCCAGGGAAACAAGTGTTTTCATTTACAAATTCCTAGAATTGGATCCATCCAATGAGGAATTAAATCTGGTGGCTTGTCAGGGATACTGTTCTTACAGAAAACCTCATTTCTCTAAAAAAGAGAACAATTAATTTTATCATTTGTCCCTTCTCTTCTATTTCCATTCTACCTTAAACTTTGTCTCCCATTTTGTGAAAATATGTCTATTTAATAGACAGAGGTAGTATGATCAGGTACAATGTGCATAAGCACTCAGACGGTTGAACGTGGTGATTTTACTGAGCTAAAGGAAGCAGTGGTTGTGCCATTTTGCCCAGTGAAACAACAGCACAGGAAAGTGTTTTTCACCTTTTGCTCCTATAAAGGAATTGGTCCCACCAATGTCCTTTGCTTGATGGGCATGGTTCTTCCCCAAGAAACGGCTGACTTCCAATCAGTTCTTCTCTGCTTCCACTTTCTCTAGCTCAATTTAGAATGAACACAATTTGCATTAGGGACTAAAAACTGTTCTTTATCAATAAAGACTTTGGATTCTTATCAGGACTTTCCCAGGGTTAGAATGACATTTATCTACATTCAAAGATGCCTTAGAAGAAATTCAGTAGGCAACTAAGTTTGATAGATAATATGAATATTGCTTTTTCTGTGTCTAAGATAACTGCTGCTGCTGCTGTGTTGCTTCAGTTGTGTCCGACTCTGTGTGACCCCATAGACCGCAGTATCCAGGCAAGAACACTGGAGTGGGTTGCCATTCCCTTCTTCAATGCATGAAAGTGAAAAGTGAAAGTGAAGTTGCTCAGTTGTGTCTGACTCTTCCAGACCCCATGGACTACAGCCTACCAGGCTCCTCCCGTCTATGGGATTTTCCAGGCAAGAGTATTGGGGTGGGGTGCCATTGCCTACTCCACTAAGATAACTACTAGATCTTTTCTCTGGTCAATGGTTTAAAATTATTCAAGACTGAAGGTAAAAGAAAACTCATAGAATGATTTTTTCAAGATCAGATCAGATCAGTCACTTAGTTATGTCCGACTCTTTGCGACCCCATGAATCACAGCACGCCAGGCCTCCCTGTCCATCACCAACTCCCGGAGTTCAAGATAGTCAAACTTAAAAATAGGAATCCTTAAGTCACATAAAATTTTCTGTGGAATTGTAATATATAAAACAAAAAGAACAATATTATTAAAATCACTTTGTTTTACTAATTCAATTTCTGTAAATTCTTATAAGTCATTAAAACAAAAGGCAGTTCTGATAAAATGAATGTTTGAAATTGTGCAATTCCTTTCCACATGGCTCATTTAAAAAGTATTTATTGAAACATGTATATATAAAGCCAAATTCCTGGGAATCTCAGGATATTCTCCCATTAAATAGAAATGACAGAGCATGTTTTCTTTGTAATGTAGCAGCACTAATCAATGGGTTGATGGACTCCAGCAAAATAATTAGAAAAAATACATATTTAAGCAGGCATGGCATCACTGACTCGATGGACGTGGGTCTGGGTGAACTCCGGGAGTTGGTGATGGACAGGGAGGCCTGGAGTGCTGCCATTCATGGGGTCGCAAAGAGTCGGACACGACTGAGCGACTGATCTGATCTGATTATTTTATTACTCTTTTCAATCATTTTATATCCAGGCATGTGTGTGTGGTTTTACATGAAGCACTTTCATGAAATCCTACAGTTATGTGGAATTTGATTAGAAAGCATTATTCTTGTCCTCAGTTCAGTCGCTCAGTGGTGTCTGACTCTTCGCGACCTCATGAATCGCAGCACGCCAGGCCTCCCTGTCCATCACCAACTCCCAGAGTTCACCCAGACCCACGTCCATCGAGTCAGTGATGCCATCTAGCCATCTCATCCTCTGTCATCCCCTTCTCCTCCTGCCCCCAATCCATCCCAGCATCAGAGTTTTTTGGGAAAAAAAGAAAAATAAGCTAAGACTCAGAGGAACTACTTATTCCAGGTTATTTCACAATCTACTGACAAAGTGAAATTAGACTATACATTGCCTGACTCCCATTGCCTGACTCTAACTATTCCCCAATGCCTCTCTCATCTTATTATTATCATTTTTACTGATATTGTTGCTAATACAGTTATTATGATACAGATGAAACTTTCAAGAAATAATATGATCATAAACCACTAGCACTGCAAGAGGCTTTAGAGAGAAAGGTTAACATCATTTCCTGAGGGTGTAAGGTGACATGATTGCCTGCCTGAAATCACATAAATTGTTAGTAGCAGGGAACTGAGATTTCTGATTCTCTGTCCAATGTTTGTCTTGCCGCTTCTCAGTTCAACAAGAACTGAGTCTATTGAGAAATAGACTTAAAGAAGAGAACTTCTATCACCAGAAGCAATTGCATTAACTTGTAATGGTCAGTATTATTTCATTCCATTGAGAAACAATAGAGTCTGTGAATCTGGTTAAGCTCTAAATGTAACAATGAGAAGTTTTAAATTTAAAATCTTTAAGAAAATCCTTATCACTTTACTCTGAGAATTATAAAGGAATACAAACATTGTTAAACATGCATTCTCCAAATTAGACTTAATTCTTATCATAACTTTTAACCCAGTTTATTGTGCACTTGTCACTTAGAGAACCAGAAATTATTTTAAATGTTGGATAGACGGGAGTTCCCTGATGGCTTAGTGGTGAGGATCCCGGCTCTTCATTGCCATGGCCCGGGTTCAATCCCTGGTTGGGAAACTTGATCCTACAAGCTGCACTGTGTGGCCAAAACAAACAAACAAACAAAATGTTGGATGGATTAATTATTTGTACACATACGGTGTACACTTTTTCCTATTGAAAGGATTGATATCTTAAAGCCCATAGAAAATAAATAGATATAATACTGAGATATCAATTTGAGATTTGAGATATTGATTTGAGATATCAATCCTTTCAATAAGAAAAAGTGCACACCGTATGTGAAGCACTTTCCATTGTACTTGAAGATGTTGTCCTTGTGACTCACCCAAGACTTTAACTTTCTTTGAATTTATCCTGAAAACACCACGGCACCTATTAAGTATCCCTCAGCACTACTGAATTTGCAGTCAAAGTGGAAATGCCTTCTCTGGGTTTGAATACCAAAAGCAAAACTCATAAAGTAAAAATAGCATTGCAGTTTGGCTTCTTTTATGAATGTAAATGATGTCCACAGAGTTTATAATTAAAATACTTTCTGTCATTTGGGGGACCCTAATATCAAATGATATCTGTGCTATGTTTATTTTCACTCTCCTCCCCATTAATAACAAAGTGTTTCCAGTAGGAAATGAGTGTGGCTATAACTTTTGCTTGGTTTCATTTGAGGTTCCAGGATCCAAGGCTTTTCTTCTCTGGCTTTCTGTGTGGCTTGTATTATCATTTCCTTACTGTTCTGTCTGCTTTGGGAAAATATTTGACCAGCAGTCTTATATATGTATAAGTCTTATATACACATACATACATACATATATATATTTAATTTTTAGGAAAATATGTGAAATATGATAAAGTACATCAAAGATATGGATTGTAATGTTTTGGAGGCATTTACAGATTTTACAGAAGACATGCAGTTTTTTGTGTGTGACAAAAAGTTATAAACTAAAAGACTCCATTATTTTCAGCTTCTACATTGATTCGTGGCTTTTAAACTAAGTCTCCTTTAGGACTGAGTTTCTGAGAAACATTTCTAGTAGACTTTGAAAGAAATGACGAGCAGAACTTTTTTTACTCTGCTCACCTCCAGGTCTGTTATCTCTATAGGGTAATATTCTAACGCATGAGAAATAACCCTCAAAGTTTGCATTGAGTCTTCTGTACAAACAAAACATGAGCCCGAACACAATGTCCTAGGAAAAGTCTTGAGTCTCAAAAGGAAGTGAAATGTCTTCCTTTTTCTTAATGTTTTTTTCCTGTAAGTCAGGAATGAGATTGCATATCCTATGGAGAAAGAATGAAAATCTAAAATTATATTCAGGAATATATATATATATATATATATATATATATTCATATTAGAAATGTCCTCTTTGTTTTTTAACTCTTACTGGTGAATTCCTACTTAAAACTGGCATATCAGTTATGCTATATTCCAATTTTGTTATAAAGTTTACTCAGTGCATTGTGTTTTATGTTTCTTTAGTAAGTAAACAGTTCATTGAAGTTCATCTGGATCTTTGTTTATCCAAAATCAGATTTTTTTTTTCTCTCAGTTCAGTTCGGTTCAGTCACTCAGTCGTGTCCGACTTTTTGCGACCCCATGAATCGCAGCATGCCAGGCCTCCCTGTCCATCACCAACTCCCAGAGTTCACTCAGACTCATGTCCATCGAGTCGGTGATGCCATCCGGCCATCTCATCCTCTGTCGTCCCCTTCTCCTCCTGCCCCCAATCCTTCCCCGCATCAGGGTCTTTTCCAATGAGTCAACTCTTCGCGTGAGATGGCCAAAGTACTGGAGTTTCAGCTTTAGCATCATTCCTTCTAAAGAACACCCAGGACTGATCTCCTTTAGGATGGACAAATAAAAATTAAAAAAAGAAGATACCTCTGATTATATTTTTCATAGAGAAGAGAATAAAAAAAATAGCACCTGCCATCATATGATGGATTTCTATGACCACTCCCTCTTTGCATTACTTATTTCTATGGTCTTTATACCTCCTGTTCTAAAGGTGGTCATCAGATGAAGGGTAGTGTCTTGGTTATAAATGTATTAAAATAAGAATGAATGAATAAAGATATTTTTCCCAAATGTAGTTACACAAAACTTTAGAGAAAATGCCCCTTCTTTCCTCTTTTTTTCCTATAAAATATATGACTTTTTACTTAAAAAAAAACATTAATTGATTGCATTTCTTCCCTCCTTTAGGTAGAACACAGGCAAAGAGAGATTATTAAACACAAGAATGAAACCTAAGTACAATGGTTCCCTACTTGCATCTTAAACTTCAAATGATACCAATTTTTGTTAATCTTTAACACTCACCTGTGTTGTTTCCAGGAGCTGCTATAATGTACTTGACCATTGAGAACCTGGAAAGGTTGTCTACCATTCACAACCAAGCTTGCTGGGCACAATGGAGTCATTATTTCAGAGGTAAGAGAATGATTTCATCCCTACCATGGCCTCACTAGATGCCTAGACTGTGGTTCCTTGATGACACACTTTTATGATTTTCTAACTGTATTTGAAGCAGTTTCAGTAGTGACATATAATCACAACTTAATTCTTTGAGGCATGACGGGCAAGTCCTTCTTTACATCCTAAAATGTAGATTAGAAAACCTAGAGCATTGTTTCTGGACAAAGAAGGAATTCAGGAACCTGGTGTACATTGCATGACTCCACTTTTGTTGCAACCTGTATTTTATTTTCCATGCAGGGATATGCCTTACTTAAGAATAAAGGTCATAGATGAATAATCCTGCTTGTTCGCTATGATAAGAAAGGAATGTCCCATGTCAAAGTTCAGTAGTCTCTGCTCTGATGAAGGCCCTTTGAAGATTTCCCATACCAGCAAGAACATCCTTGCCTTGGGGAGCTAATGCTCACTAACTTTGACGTCCCTGAGTAAGACTTCACCAACATGTACACTGACACTTTATTTCATTGCCTAGTGCTTCCCATTAAGAAGAATTTATCTTGCTATCTTTGGCCTTATTAGTCTGTCATCTGTTGAGAAAAATTAGTATTCCAGTTAGGTTCAGGACAAAAAGCAGGTCTTGGAAGTTAGCCGGATTCACATTCTAGTTCTGTTACCTACTAGACACATGTCTGGGCCAGTCACTAAACACCTCTAAGCCTTCATTTCCTAATCTTTAAAACAAGGATAGTGCTGGTCTGTAGTACCATGAGAGTGAATTAAGCCCCAGAGTTTCTCAAGTGTGTGTTTGCATAAGAATCACTTGATAGATTTTTAACAAGTTCAAGGTTGACCCCTAAAATTGCTGGTTCAGGGATCAGACTCTGAGTGGTAAAAGATTGTAAGTGATGACTGAATATACAAATAGATGATGGCCAACCATATATAAAAAATAGAACTGAGACTTGCAACCTCCCCAAAAACCTAGCTTTTATCTTTAATAAGCAACCCAGGAAGCCAGCCAACAATAAGTCAGACCTGTAGGAAGTCAGGCTGCTATCTCTAGTAATAATCCAGGAAGCCAAGCAATATCTTCTGTAGCAATCAGACTAAAATCAGGACTTGGTTGGTAACTGACAACTTCCTTAATTTTTGTCTAGACTTCCAATTTGGGACCTACTAGACAAAGCCAAACATGCATTCCTAACCAGTCACACAGGATGCTCCATTTCTAGTGACCCTGCCTCCAGCATTCCTGGGCCAAGAACCTCCAATCAGGATATGCCCAAAGCCTTCCCTGATTTCCACTATAAGCTTTTCCACCCCTCTGCTTGCTTTTAAAAATTTTTTATTTATTTTCTTGGCTGTGTCAGATCTTAGTTGCAGCACACAGGATCTTCATTTCGTCATATGAGATCTTTCCTCCCAGCGTGTTGGACTCTCTAGTTGCAGCATGCTGGCTTAGTTGCTCCATGGCATGTGGGATCTTAGCTCCCTGATCAGGAGTCAGACCTACATCTCCTATACTTCAAAGTGGATTCTTAACAACTGGACCACCAGGGAAGTCCCTCTTCTGCCTATTTTGAGTCTCTGCCAAAATACAAGCAATGGTGACTTACTCCTTGCTATAGCAACCTGTACCTAGAAAACCTATGCTTCTTCCACTTTGGTTGGCTTTTCTTCATTGCTACATAAGTGGCTTATGAAAAGTGTTGATTATTTTGCAGTTTTAGGCCTCTAGAAGACAGTAGAGCTAGAAGTTTCTCTCCTCACCTTGGAAAAGGTCTCCATCATTCAGCTTTCCACTTCCAGTCACTTAGAAAAGTGGTTTAGTGGCTTCATTTAAGTTCAGTACAGTCTCTCAGTAATGTCTGGACTCTTTGTGACCCCACGGACTGGAGCACACCAGGCCTCCCTGTCCATGGCCAACTCTCAGAGTTTCCTCAAACTCATGTCCATTGAGTCGGTGATGCCGTCCAACCATCTCACCCTCTTGTGGCCCCTTGTTCTGCCCTCAATCTTTACCACCATCAGGGTCTTTTCAAATGATTCAGTTCTTCACATCAGGTGGCCAAAATATTGGAGTTTCAGCTTCAGCATCAGTCCTTCCAATGAATATTCAGGATGATTTCCTTTAGGATGGACTGGTTGGATCTCCTTGCAGTCCAAGGGACTCTCAAGAGTCTTCTCCAACACCACAGTTCAAAAACCTCAATTCCTCGGTGCTCAGCTTTCTTTATAGTCCAACTCTCACATCCATACATGATTACTGGAAAAACCATACCTTTGACGAGATGGACCTTTGTTGGCAAAGTAATGTCTCTGCTTTTTAATATGCTGTCTAGGTTGGTCATAACTTTTCTTCCAAGGAGTAAGCGTCTTTTAATTTCATGGCTGCAGTCACCATCTGCAGTGATTTTGGAGCCCCCCAAAATAAAGTCTGTCACTGTTTCCACTGTTTCTTCACCTATTTGCCATGAAGTGATGGGACCAGATGTCATGATCTGAATGTTGAGATTTAAGCCAACTTTTTCACTCTTCTCTGAATCACTTTCATCAAGAGGCTCTTTAGTTCTTCTTCACTTTCTGCCATAAGGGTGGTATCATCTGCATATCTGAGGTTATTGATCTTTCTCCTGGCAATCTTGATTCAAGCTTGTGCTTCATCCAGTCCAGCATTTCTCATGATGTACTCTGCATATATGTTAAATAAGCAGGATGACAATACACAGCCTTGAAGTACTCCTTTCTTGATTTGGAGCCTGTCTGTTGTTCCATGTACACTTCTAACTGCTGCTTCCTAACCTGCATGCAGATTTCTCAGGAGGCAGGGCAGGTGGTCTGGTATTCCCATCTCTTTCAGAATTTTCCAAAGTTTGTTGTGGTGCACACAGTAAAAGGCTTTGGCATAGTCAATAAAGCAGAAATAGATGTTTTTCTGGAACTCTTGCTTTTTCAATGATCCAATGGATGTTCACAATTTGACCTCTGGTTCCTCTGCCTTTTCTAAATCCAGCTTGAACATCTGGAAGTTCACAGTTTATGTACTGTTGAAGCCTGGCTTGGAGAATTTTGAGCATTACTTTACTAGCATGTGAGATGAGTGCAATTGTGTGGTAGTTTGAGCATTCTTCGGCATTGCCTTTCTTTGGGATTGGAATGAAAACTGACCTTTTCCAGTCCTGTGGCCACTGCTGAGTTTCCAAATTTGCTGGCAGATTGAGTGCTGCACTTTCACAGCATCATTTTTTAGAATTTGAAATAGCTCAACTAGAATTCCATCCCCTCCACTAGCTTTGTTTGTAGTGATACTTCCTAAGGCCCCCTTAACTTTGCATTCCAGGATGTCTGGCTCTAGGTTGGTGATCACACCATTGTGATTATCTGGGTCATGAAGATCTTTTTTGTACAGTTCTTCTGTGTATTCTTGCCACCTCTTCTTAATATTTTCTTCTTCTGTTAGGTCCATAATATTTCTGTCCTTTATTGAGCCCATCTTTGCATAAAATGTTTCCTTAGTATCTCTAATTTTGTTGAAGAGATCTCTAGACTTTTCTGTTCTATTGTTTTCCTCTATTTCTTTGCACTGAATGCTGAGGAAAGCTTTCTTATCTCTCCTTTCTATTCTTTGGAACTCTCATTCAAATGGGCATATCTTTCCTTTTCTCCTTTGCCTTTTGCTTCTCTTCTTTTCTCAGGTATTTGTAAGGCATCCTTAGATGACCATTTTGCCTTTTTGCATTTCTTTACCTTGGGGATGGTCTTGATCCCTGTCTCCTGTACAATGTCACGAACCTCCATCCATAGTTCATCCAGCACTCTGTCTATTAGATCTAATCCCTGGTATCTATTTGTCACTTCAGGTCATACCTGAATGGTCTAGTGGTTTTCCCTATTTTCTTCAATTTAAGTCTAAATTTGGCAATAAAGAGTTCATGATTTGAGCCACAATCAGCTCCTGGTCTTGTTTTTGCTGACTCTATAGAGCTTCTCCATCTTTGGCTGCAAAGAATATAATCAATCTGATTTCCATATTGACCATCTGGTTATGTCTTTGTGTACAGTCTTCTCTTGTGTTGATCAAAGAGGGTGTTTGCTATGACCAGTGCGTTCTCTTGGCAAAACTCTATTAGCCTTTGCTCTGCTTCATTCTGTACTCCAAGGCCAAATTTGCCTGTTACTTCAGGTGTTTCTTGACTTCCTACTTTTGCATTTCAGTCCCCTATAATGAAAAGGACATCTTTTTTGGGTGTTAGTTCTAGAAGGTCTTGTAGGTTCACACATATGCTGCCTAGTTTTTCTTTCTTTGGTAATATCCTGTCTGAAATTCAAAGGAATTTGTCTCTTTGTCTTGTTTGTTTGTTTGCTTCATCCCCTTGTTTCACTTAATCACAAAGAAGTCCAGATAATTGCCAGTTAACTTCCTTTCCCTTCCCTCTAATGTCTGTGGTGCTTGGTTGATGATATTGTCCACCCAAGGAAGCCCATCACTCTCATCTCTTTGCTCTCCTGCCCTATACGTCCTGGCCTCAAGGTGGTAAAATGGTAGCATTTAGGTTTTAACTGAAAGGAAAGCACAGAGAGAAGCCTCCTTAAGCTGACATCATGTACTCTGACCCAGGTTTGAAGGACAGCTATTTTTGAATTTGGATCACTTGTCAAAAAAAAAAAGCTCAAGTGGCACTTCACTTTATCCTACCACTTTCCCTGTATTTATGTCTTCCTTGGGGAACTCATTTGGAAGACAGGTGGCTAGGACAAGGATGGATTTGGATATTCTTGGCTTTCCCAGACTAGAATCCCCCAAGTTGTCTTCCAATCTCATATCCTTTTTCCTACAGATCATTTCTTCACATAAACCTGATTAGCCTGGAGGTATCTTAACAGAAGGAATAGACAGAACCTCCAAGGAGGAAGAGAAGGAAAAGAGTGACTCATATTTCTAATAGTCCAAGCCCAAATGCAAATTCCATAACCTGGATTGACACTTGAAAATATATTTGGCACAAGAAAAAGAACAATATACAAATGACTGTGCAAAAGGAATTTGTCAAACATAAATATGGCTGGCAATGGTTGCCAGGCATTGGAATTGTTAGAAGTGTTTATTTTAAACACTTTTACAAGAAAAAGGAGAAAATATATTTTAGAATGTATGTCTTGACCAAGCATTTCCCCCACATCCTTGAATAACTTGAGCTATTCTTACCTCAACAACAGCTTTTTACATGCTTCGTTATCTGATATAGTCAAAAATATATGATAACTCAGTGCATTTATTTTGTGAAGGCTTTTCAAATCACCCCACTTTTTCATAGGTTGTCCTCTGAAATAGAAAAGGGTCCAAGACATTCTTCAAGAGTATCATCCCATTTTTTTAATAGTACAACAAAATTAAAAAGGTTCTACTAGAAGCTGCGCTTGAGAAGAGGATTGGCATTGCTGTATAACTTTTGCAAAATATTGTTGCTTAGGTTTCTCTGCAGCAGATCCTGAATCAGTAGTTCTGGATTAGGACCTTTGAATCTGTATTACACTTTCTGTAAGTGATTCTGTTGCCTGCCCGGCTTGGCTGAGGAGTTGCAATTAGATAGATACCGGTTGGCACGATTAAAGTACTTCTGGATTGGAAAAGCCTGCAGTCTTTTGTAAAGCAGAAACATTTAATTCAGCTCCACAATACTTATGGGACCCTACTCTGTGTCAGACCCTTTCACTGTGTGCTGCAGACACTAACATGAACACACATATTTCTTGTCCTCAATTAGCTCAGAGTCTGGAGATAGAAGGATAGGGAGTGAGAGAGAGGAATAGAGAGAGGGAAGGTGACAGAGAGAAAAAGTGGGAAGGAGACAATGAAAAGGAGCTAAAGAAGGAGAGAAAGAGTAAAGCAAATCTCTGTGCAATGTGCCAAGAAAAATGCCAGTACATCACATTGGCTTAACAGAGGAACAGAAGAGAAGAAAAAAATACAGGAGAGAAAATAACCTTGGATCTGCCTTGGGAGGGTCACAAGAAATATGAGAGCATGGTTCCCAACGCCTGTGTTAAGCAATGTGTGGGGACCAGTGTTGCTGTGGTTGCGGGGCTGTGACTGACATTTAGGACGCATGGAGTGCTCCTATGCAAAGTGTCCACGATGCTCCTGTGAGAAATTCTGTGTGAACTGATGAAATGGAAGAGAAGTTAAGATCTTTAGCAATCCCAGGGACAAGGGAATGTGACACCAGAATGTTGTCTTGGATCCCGATTGTGGTACCTTTTTAACAAGAACAATAATGGAAAATCCAAGTTATATGGAGGGGTTTAGATGACAAATCTTTACTTATCTGATAATTGTATACATATCACTGTTTCATTTGGGGAGTTTGGAATGGATACTATTGGCAGCGAAAATAGTAAAATTTAATCATACTGTGTTTATTGGGAAGCAATGTAGAAGGATACCTTGCCTGTATGTCCTCAAAAACGAAACATTGACTGATTTCTGTATTGCTGTAGCATTTACTATTTCATGAACAAGATAGACTTCTCTTGAGCATGCCTTTAAAGTGTATTGATTTTCATTTTTCTCTCAAATCAGCAGCATTTCTGAAATATGCTTTCCTCTGCTCAGTTATGTATGATACTGCTGTTTGTCTTTTGACGGTCAACCCTATTTCCAGGATCTTTGAACAAAAGAATTAAATGGTAGCTTTCCCACTAAACTAGAAATCATTATGGTAGGGGCCAGAACCTTTGCAGCCATCTAGATGGTGATTATGTATATTCCTTTAGAAATAGACCTCAGAGAGCCTAGAAAAGCACTACCTAAACATTTACTAAGAATAATTCATAGGACGTAGAGCAAATACTTTGAAAATTGCATCTGGTCACCTTCTTGAATGGGCTTGCCCAGTGGCTCATGGTAAAGAATCTACCTGCCAATGCAAGAGACACGAATTTGATCCCTGGGTTGGGATGAATCCCCTGGAAAAGGAAATGGCAACCCATTCCAATGCCTGGGAAATCCCATGGACAGAGGAGTCTGAGGGGCTACACTCCATGGGGTTGCAAAAGAGTCAGATGCAACTTAGTGACTAAACAACAACTTTCTGGAAAATCACTCCTTACGTTTCTCTTAAAAAGACTACTTTCATTTCTGTTTCTCTATATTCAAGAAATCTTGTCATTTATAGTTGTCTTGGTATATTTACCTGAATGAAACTCTGAAAGTTTTATTTTTCTTTAAGGTTTTAAGTACACAGCCCCAAATAGAACTAAATCAGCGATATTAAATATTTTTCAGCCAGTGACATTTTCCTGTATGACATTAATATTATGCCTACTGCATTAGAAAAATTTCCTTGTGATACTATACAAACAGCAAGCCTATTTTCTGATAAAGAAACTATAAGGACACTTTCAAGACTTTTAGCTAAAGTCAAATATCACTGATAGAATTAAGAGCTCCGAGGTCCTGATTCTGAGCTAGTGACCCACACCTCCAGGAAGTGGGCCTCTTCTTCAACATCCCACTAAGATTCTCTACAGGGACACAGCCTAATAACAAATATTTGTGTTTCACCAACAGCCACAACATATTACTTTAAGTCTTGCCTAACTCTGTTAGGATGTCTCTAGCAGTGTTTTTTTTTTTTTTTTAATGACTTTATATTTATTTATTTTTAATTTATGATGATTGCTTTACAATATTGGTTTGATTTCTCTCATACATCAGCATGAATTAATCATAGGTGTGCATATGTCCACTCCCTCTTAAATCTCCCTCTCACTCTCACCTTTTCCACTCCTCTAGGTTATCACAGAGCCCTAGTTTGAGTACCCTGAGTCATACAGCAAATTTCTATTGGCTAAATATTAACATCACTGAAGATGCTGACCGCATCCGTGAAATTAAAAGATGCTTGCTCCTTGAAGAAAATCCTTGACAAACCTAGACAATATATTAAAAAGCAGAGACATCACTTTGCTGAAAAAGGTCCATATAGTCAAAGCTACGGTTTTTCCAGTAGTCATGTAGGGATATGAAAGTTAGACTATAAAGAAAGATGAGTGCTGAAGAATTAATGCTTTTGAACTGTGATGTTGGAGAAGATACTTGAGAGTCCCTTAGACTGCAAGGAGATCCAACCAGTCCATCCTAAAGAAAGTCAATCCTGAATATTCATTGGAAGGACTGATGCTGAAGCTGAAGCTCCAATACTTTGGCCACCTGATTCAAAGAGCCGACACATTGGAAAAGGCCTTGATGCTGGGAAGGATTGAAGGCAGGAGGAGAAGGGGACGACAGAGGATGAGATGGTTGGATGGCATCACTGCAATGGACATGAGTTTGAGCAATCTCCAAGAGATGGTGAAGGATAGGGAAACATGGCGTGCTGCAGTCCATGGGGTCACAAATACTCAGACACAACCGAGCAACTGAACAACAACAACAAATCTTTTTATATATGTTAGTGTATATGCTTCCATGCTGTACTTTTCCTTCATCTCGCTCTCTCCCCCCTCTGCCTCACTCTTGTCCATAAGTCTTTTCTCTATGTCTGCATCTCCATTCTAGCAGTGTTTTTGATAGTGGGCCTAACCCTTGACCTTTTGTTCTCAGTTCATATAAGGCTGTGTATGCAGATTCACTAAAATGATATTCTGAATAAAATCAGTTGTTTGAAATTATTCACCATCTAAATCTTGACCCTGGATGATCAAATTTTTAAAACCAAACCTCTCTTCTTTTAGTTATTTCACATCTATGACAAACTTTGGAATATACCTTACTTTGTTGTGCCAACTGCTTACTGTGTCAAAGTTCTTTATTCATTTCAAGGGTGAGGCGAAGGACATGCACTGAATCGTGGTCTGGCCAATTAGATCTGTACAAACAAGAACATCAATGGCTGGGAGGAGACATTAATGACCACTTTTCCATCCTTTATATCATAGCTGAGGAAAGAAACATCCAGAGGCCAGCTGGTCTGATTCATCCAATATTGAACCAAGTATTTTGATGGAATCCAGTTTAGAACTTAGAGACTCTGACTTCTCATTCATTGTTCTTTCCTCTAAGTTATAGTTAATACTGTTCCAATGTGGAGGATACTACCTCCAATCTAACTTTTGGGTGGCTAGTGGCTAACAAGAATTAACTTGAGAGTGGGCATGGTCATGGAGAGATCATTTTCATTCATGAGACATAACATGGTATAACAGGACATGACTTTAAAGGAAGAACAGAAATATGACCATTCTGCATCAGCATTCTGTCCTTTTTTTGGCACATTTTGGAATAGAGATCAGATACTAAGATTTAAATTCTGAATTAACATATACACTTAGGGCCAGGATAACTACTGTATCAAAAATAGACATGTGATGTTGGGTAAACCATTTATTTTTTTCTAATTTTCACTTTTTGACTATAAAATAGAGTCAATAATATCATAGCTATGTGAGATTTTCAGGGTACATGAAATAAATATTTCATCTTAAATATTATATTAGTAAATTCCACTGCTATTAATAGTGAGCTTTTTCTCCCTGAAGTTTTTCATGGTTATTAGTATTAAGAATGGGAAACAAACTAAGATTCTTAGACATAATTTTAGTTTATGTCTAATAATCTTAGTTTAATATGCAACATTTCTTTTTGATATACACATTAAGAGAGATGCATAAATTGTATACATAAGAATTAACTAGTCCTCAAATATAATTTTCTTTTGACCAGCAACTCATACTCATCATTTAAATATTTTTTTGGAATTATGTTCACATTAGTTAATGATATATTTGATATCAAAGCAATAAATCAATGGTAAATGGGAAGAAAAGCACACTTTACACTGTATTAATTTATAATGTAACTTCATACAGAATTCATGAGATCCTTTCACTAGTTTAGTTCAGTTCAGTCGCTCAGTTATGTCCAGCTCTTTGTGACCCCATGGGCTGCAGCACACCAGGCTTTCCTGTCCATCACCAACTCTCAGAACTTACTCAAACTCATGTCCATTGAGTTAGTAATGCCATCCAACCATCTCATGCTCTGTCGGCTCCTTCTCCTCCCACCTTCAATCTTTCCCAGCATCAGGGTCTTTTCAAAGGAGTCAGTTCTTCACATCAAGTGGCCAAAGTATTGGAGTTTCAGCCTCAGTATCAGTCCTTCCAATGAATATTCAGGTCTGATCTTCTTTAGGATGGATTGGTTGGATCTCCTTGCAGTCCAAGGGACTCTCAGGAATCTTCTCCAACACCACAGTTCAAAAGCATCAATTTTTTGGCACTCAGCTTTCTTTATAGTCCAACTCTCACATCTATACATGACCACTGGAAAAACCATAGTTTTGAGTAGACAGATATTCGTTGGCAAAGTAATGTCTCTGCCTTTTAATATGCTGTCTAGGTTGATCATAGCTTTCCTTCCAAGCAGTAAGAGTCTTTTAATTTCATGGCTGCAGTCACCATCGGCAGTGATTTTGGTGCCCAAGAAAATAAAGTCTCTCACTGTTTCCATTGTTTCCCATCTACTGGCCATGAAGTGATGGGACCGGATCTCATGATGCTAGTTTTCTGAATGTTGAGTTTTAAGCCAACTTTTTGACTCTCCTCTTTCACTTTCATAAACAGGCTCTTTAGTTCTTTGTTTTCTGCCATAAGGGCGGTGTCATCTGCATATCCGAGGTTATTGTTATATCTCCCAGCAATCTTGATTCCAGCTTGTGCTTCATCCAGCCTGGCATCTCACATGATGTACTCTGCATATAAGTTAAATAAGCATTATACTCTGCATATAAGTTAAATGGTATGGACCTAATAGAAGCAGAAGATCTTAAGAAGAGGTGGCAAGAATACACAGAAGAACTATACAAAAAAAGATCTTCATGACCAAGATAATCCCAATGACGTGATCACCAACCTAGAGCCAGACATGGAATATGAAGTCAAGTGGGCCTTAGGAAACATCACTACCAATAAAGCTAGTGGAGGTGATGGAATTCAAGTTGAGCTATTTCAAATCCTAAAAGATGATGCTACACTCAATATGCCAGCAAATTTGGAAAACTCAGCAGTGGCCACAGGACTGGAAAAGGTCAGTTTTCATCCGAATCCCAAAGAAAGACAATGCCAAATGTTCAAACTACCTCACAACTGCACTCATCTCACATGCTAGTAAAGTAATGCTCAAAATTCTCCAAGCCAGGCTTCAACAGTACATGAACCATGAACTTCCAGATGTTCAAACTGGATTTAGAAAAGGCAGAGGAACCAAAGATCTAATTGCCAGCATCCTTTGGATCATCGAAAAAGCAAGAGAATTCCAGAAAACCATCTACTTCTGCTTTATTGACTACGCAAAAGCCTTTGACTGTGTGGATTACAACAAACTGTAGAAAAGTCTGAAAGAGATGGAAATACCAGACCACCTGATCTGCCTCCTGAGAAATCTGTAGGCAGGTCAATAAGCAACAGTTAGAATTGTACATGGAAGAACAGACTGGTTCCAAATCAGGAAAGGGGTACATCAAGGCTACATATTGTCACCCTGCTTATTTCACTAGTTATCATCAGTCAAAAAAGATTTTCAAAATTCATGTGTGTTATGAATCTTATAATAATGTAGAAGTACCAAAATCTTTTCCTTAGTTCAAAGAATAAGCAACTGCTAGAAGTTGCTTTCATTTATAAAACAAACTTTTGTGGAGTTACTTTTAATATGACAGTTATTTAACACAGTTATAAAGTTATGACAGTTATAAAGCACAGTTATTTTTAAATAATAATGTGTGGATTATTTAACTATGTAACAATTATTAAGTGAAATAAGTAGAATTATGTTTTATTCTAATGGTAACTATATATAAGTACTTTGTCCATTCACCTTGCAAAACATCGTGAGAACCATAATAAAGTATTAGCTCAAAGACTGAACCCATCATACCTGTGCATGTCCCAGGCTAACAGTTGTCTGATTTCTTCCCATACCTCTCTCTCTTTTATGTATGATGTTTTTCATGAATACCTCCAAACAAAAGATTTTTTAATTTGAGCCTCTCAGTTAAACCTTTATCAAAGTGAATTAAAAATAAGCCTTTTCAAATAGTGCCAAAGAAGTGACAACCCAAAAAAGATTCTATCAGGAAGACCATTCCAAGCCATTTTCTCCCACTTTGAACTGTTGATTTTAGTCTCGGCCACAACTATGCTGTGTGGCATAGACTTAAACACTGGCTGCTAGGTTAGCAGACAGAATGTACTATCCAATGCATGAATCATATGTGATATAATTGGAACAGTTTTCTTTGAAGAGTTGAAACATACTGCCTTGGGTGAATTATGCGGGCTTAATTTCCTTTCACTTAAACTGTTGCAACTAAAAAAAAAAATATTTATTGAATGCCTATTTTCTGCCAAGTACTGAGTTCTTATATATATATATGTCAAGTTGCTTATGAGACAATTAAATCTAAGAGATGCATATAGAATTTAGTAGGTCCAGAATCAATCTGATTATTTCCCACTACCATGCTGCTTTTTTCTGCTTCCTATATTAATAAACGGACAGCCATAAACCTAAGAGTCCCAAGTCAGGCTCTAGGTACCACTGAAATTCCACTCTCTCCCTACTTTCCTACCTAGAATCGATCACCAAATCCAGTTGAGTTTGTCTTTGAAATGCTCCTGGAAATACCCCAACTTCTCAACACAACTCCTGTTGTGTTGGCTCCAAATCATTTCTTTCTGTCCTGGACAATCCTTTCTTCCTGTCCTGGACTATTTCAATAATCCACCGTCCATTCTTCCTTCCTCCTTGTGTCTCCAAATTCCTTTTCTCCTGAAGCACTGACATGGAGCAGCTTTCTAAAGTACAGATCTGAGCGCATTATAACCATGCTTAATATCCTTTGCTGGATCTCCAGTGCCTGTAAACTAGACCCAGGTCCAAATTCCATAGAATTATTGCTCTTGCCTCCAGCTCTCATCCCCTTTCTCTGCTTATGCCTTGTGCTCCAGTCAGCTTTGCCATCCTCATCTAATCTGCCATGTTCTTTCAGGTCTCTGGGCCTTGGATTCGCCCATCCTGGAATTCCTTTTTTTCATGTCCAACCAAAGGCAGTCTATTTCTCTCTCTCTATTTTTTAAATTTTATTATTATTATTATTTTTTTTACTTTACAATATTGTATTGGTTTTGCCATACATCAACATGCATCCGCCATGGGTGTACACGTGTTCCCCATCCTGAACCCCCCCCCACCTCCCTCCCCATACCATCCCTCTGGGTCATCCCAGTGCACCAGCCCCAAGCTTCCTGTATCCTGCATCGAATCTGGACTGGTGATTCGTTTCTTATGATATTATACATGTTTCAATGCCATTCTCCCAAATCATCCCCCCCTCCTCCCTCTCCCACAGAGTCCAAAAGACTGTTCTATACATCAGTGTCTCTTTTGCTGTCTCGCATACAGAGTTATCGTTACCATCTTTCTAAATTCCATATATATGCGTTAGTATACTGTATTGGTGTTTGTCCTTCTGGCTTACTTCACTCTGTATAATAGGCTCCAGTTTCATCCACCTCATTAGAACTGATTCAAATGCATTCTTTTTAATGGCTGAGTAATACTCCATGTGTATATGTACCACAGCTTCCTTATCCATTCGTCTGCTGATGGACATCTAGGTTGCTTCCATGTCCTGGCTATTATAAACAGTGCTGTGATGAACATTGGGGTACATGTGTCTCTTCCAATTCTGGTTTCCTCGGTGTGTATGCCTAGCAGTGGGATTGTTGGGTCATATGGCAGTTCTATTTCCAGTGTTTTAAGGAATCTCCACACTGGTCTCCATAGTGGCTGTACTAGTTTGCATTCCCACCAACAGTGTAAGAGGGTTCCCTTTTATCCACATCCTCTCCAGCATTTATTGCTTGTAGACTTAAACCCATACTGCCCACAACAACACCAGAGAAAGTCCTAGATATATTTTTATTATTTCTCAATACCCAGTTTAAGGATTACTTTCTCAATGAAGCCATTCTTTTTTGTAATTATTAAATTTAATGTATTTATGTATTCATTTATTTTAAAAAAATTTATTTTATATTAGAGTATTGTTGATTTCTGGAGAAGAAAATGGCAACCCACTCCAGTATTCTTGCCTGGAAAATTTCATGGACAGGGAAGCCGGATGTGCTAGAGCCCATGGGGTGACAAAAGAGTCAGTCATGGCTTAGTGACTCAACATGAACAATAATAGGTAATTTACAAATGTTGTGTTAGTTTCAGGTATATAATGAAATGATTCAAGTATGCGTATGTCTATATTAACTTTTTTCAGATTCTTTTCCCATATATGTTGTTACAGAATATTGAGTAGTTTCCTATAGTATACAGTAGTTGCTTATTATCTATTTTATATATAGTAGTCTGTATATGTCAATCCCAGCCTCCTAATTTACCCCTCACTTTCACATTTCCCCTTTGCTAACCATAAGTTTATTTTCAAGGGGGTTTCCCTGGTGGCTCAGATGGTAAAGAAACTGCCTGCAATGCAGGAGACCTGAGTTTGATCCCTGTCAGGAAGATCCCCTGGAGAAGGAAATGGCAATCCACTCCAGTATTCTAGCCTGGAGAATTCCACAGACAGAAGAGCCTGGTGGGCAAAGAGCCAGACATGACTGAATGACTATCACTTTCAAGTTTGTTTTCAAAATCTGTAAATCTATTTTGTAAATAAGTTTATTTGTATCTTTTTTTTTTTTTTTTGAGATTCTACATATAAATGACCAAATCTTTCTTTATCCATTCATCTGTTGATGGACATTGTAGTTGCTCCCATGTCTTGGCTGTTGTAAATAGTGTCCATGAAGCCATACTTGATGCTTCTATTTAGCTTGACTTTTTTCCTCTTCCCCCAACACCTTGACATTCTGTACACTCTATTGTCAGAGCTCTTCCCATAAAGGCAAATACTTATTTAATTTCTCTACCAGACAGTAGTCATGTATGAATGTGAGAGTTGGACTATAAAGAAAGCTGAGCGAATAAGAATTGATGCTTTTGAACTGTGGTGTTGGAGAAGACTCTTGAGAGTCCCTTGGACTGCAAGGAGATCCAACCAGTCCATCCTAAAGGAGATCAGTCCTGGGTGTTCATTGGAGGGACTGATGTTGAAGCTGAACCTCTAATACTTTGGCCATCTGATCAGATGTTGTTGTTATTCTTTTGCATTTTACCCTTTAACAGCTTCATTCTTTTACACTTTTGAAAGATAATGTTACTTTTCAACTCTGGTTTTAAGGTCAAAAACTGGGGGATTATAGGAAATTCTGATGCTGGTCTACAGAACCAGAAATTCTCTTTCAATTAGTTGGGATGCAGCCAAATCATTGGTTGTTTTTAATAAGTCCCAGAGAAATGGGAATGAGGAACCAGGATCAGGATCAGGATCACAGTTAAAAATGGTTGTATCTTAAACTAAGTGATTAGATCTCAATGACTGTCATGCATCATCTGGCTCTTACCACTACTGAAAAAATGGAAACTGTATTTCACACAAACTCAACAGAAAAAAAGCAAGTTAAGTTCAGTTCAGTTCCGTCCCTCAGTCATGTCCGACTCTTTACGACCCCATGGACTGCAGCACGCCAGGCTTCTCTGTCCATCATCAGCTCCCAGAGTTTGCTCAAACTCGTGTCCATCGAGTCAGTGATGCCTCGAAAAAAAGGTGATGCCTTGAAAAAAGGAAAAATGTATATTTACTTGTTTTTGATAATGCAAAACATCTAGATTTTTTTCTGATGTAAATAATAGATTGCTTTAGTTCATACTTTTCAAAGTTCTTTCCGTGAACTGACTAACTGACTATCATTATCATGTGTAACACACCTCTTTCCCCCTCCCCTTAGCCATCAAATATAAGTGTGAATAAAGGAGAAAAATGGACATCCAAATGGACAAAGTTATTATTTTCATTTTTTCTTTATAAAACAAAATCTTGTAGAAGGGTTACCTCTCTTTGGGGATCCATTTACTATGTATTAGAACAAGTATAGGGTGTACGGAGAAGGCAATGGCACCCCACTCCAGTACTCTTGCCTGGAAAATCCCATGGACGGAGGAGCCTGGTAGGCTGCAATCCATGGGGTCGCTAAGAGTCGGACACGACTGAGCGATTTCACTTTCACTTTTCACTTTCATGCATTGGAGAAGGAAATGGCAGCCCACTCCAGTGTTCTTGCCTGGAGAATCCCAGGGACGGGGGAGCC
Organism: Bos taurus; assembly: GCF_002263795.3. NCBI lineage: Eukaryota > Metazoa > Chordata > Mammalia > Artiodactyla > Bovidae > Bos > Bos taurus. Next base: position 21,073,009 of record NC_037336.1, on the reverse strand, counting down.
TGGTGGGCTGCCATCTATGGGGTCGCACAGAGTTGGACACGACTGAAGTGACTTTACATAGGGCATACAAAATTAATTTTACACAAATACTTCAATTTCTATTTCTTTACACAGGCACTCACATACACACAAATTATATATGTAGCATTTCTATAATCAGTGCTCTGTACCTAACTTAGATGTATGCTTCATCTATAGTTTATAGTAGCTGTGGCTCAAAACTGGCGCTTTCTTTTTCTTTTTGGTGTTGAGTAATTGAAGAGGCTTAGAAGGACAATTGGATTTATTTCCACAGTTACACTATCTGCATTTTCAGTAACACCTGGGCCTTTGCTTCCTTGTTGAAAATGAAAAGCTCCCAATGCCAGACTGTGTGGGATGAATTGTAGAAAAAGTGACTCTTTTTACTCATCACTCAGTGAATAATGACACCAGGGATGTGAATATTAGTGGCACCCGAAAGAATAATGACCCTTCCTCGTGCCTCCCTCACTGCTCAGGGAAACTCTGTGCCCACAGCTTCTGGGGAACTTCCAGTTTCATAGCACAATCTGAAATTAGGGTACATCCAGGTTGTAAAAAAAATTGAAATCCTACACGGCTACATTCCATTACAGGAAAAATAAGTCTGGGATGCTTAAGAATTCCTATAATTTGCATTTAATTCACTCTCTCTGTTTATTGTCTTTAGGTCCTTTCAGTTCTGGCGTTTCTGAGATGCATTTTTGATGCCTTCAGGTAGACAGAAGTAGAAGGCCTTTCTTGCTCTTCTCACCTCCACCTGAGTCCATAACTCTCAAAAGATAAATAAATCCATGTGTCAATCATGAGTTTGCCTAATTGTTGAATGAAACTATTTATTTTCTCTATCAAGCTCTTAAATTCTATTCTATAGAATTCTTAAATTAAATTCTATAAACCATTGCTATATATACCAAGATGGAGAAATAGGAGCTAATTTAATAGAAAAGCATAAGTACATATTTACGGTACTTATCGATATCTCAAAACAGAATAAGCTCAGTTAATTTTTGCCTTAATGCTATGAATTAGAGAGCTAAGATAGTCTAAATCCCATCCATATACCCTAGCATCTTCGCTCAGATGTTCATATTTAACCTTTGTCTTACCTTTCTTTGCTAAAAAAAAAATTTAAAAAAAAAAGCTTTTTTTTTAAAATGGAGACTTAAAGAAAATGAGTGAACAAATCACTCATTTCTATAATTTTCTTGTATCTTTGTTGTTTTATTTAAATTAGAAAACTACTTTTCATCTTTCTACTGCCTTTTACTTTAAAAAATGACACTGAAGTGTTTGATTTAAATGATGTTTAAAGTTAACCACTTTCAAGGAGATATATTTGAAGTCTTGAAAGAAAATAATTTATTTTCTCTCTTGATGTATTTGAGTCATTTCAATCCCTTCCTTCCAAGTCTCAGATACAATTGAGGTGTCTTTAATTGTTTGAGTGAAAGTAAACTTCTTAAGGGACAAAAATGACTTAGGTGGACATCTTGAACTGCTTTGAAAAAAAGTACTGGGTTCTAGAACCAGACAGACCTGGCTGAGTCACCTTTGAAGGGACCTTGTTATTCCTGTACCTCATTTCTGTTGTTCCTTAAGAATGAATGATCTTCTCACAAGGCTATCATGAAATTAAATCTAACTAGAGAACATATAGAGTATGTACAAAATGCTGCTGCTGCTAAGTCACTTCAGTCGTGTCCAACTCTGTGTGACCCCACAGACGGCAGCCCACCAGGCTCCCCTGTCCCTGGGATTCTTCAGGCAAGAACACTGGAGTGGGTTGCCATTTCCTTCTCCAATGCATGAAAGGGAAAAGTGAAAGTGAAGTCACTCAGCCGTGTCTGACTCTTAGTGACCCCATGGGCTGCAGCCCACCAGGCTCTTCCGTCCATGGAATTTTCCAGACAAGAGTACTGGAGTGGGTTGCCATTACCTTCTCCATGTACAAAGTAGGTCCTCATTGAAAACAAGAATTTCATTTTTCATTTATTTTACCCCTTTTCAATGAAAATGCTGAAATCATTTTCATTTAATATCTTGGTGATGCCTATAGTTCTAAGAGACAGAGGTTATGTTAATAAATAACATGCTCAAAAATATATGACTTGATTCTTTAGTATCATTGGTCAGTAACTGCTTCAATAGAATAGATATTCAGTGATCTGAAAGCCAAAGAACCAAAATAATGCCATGAAATAAAAATTTCAGGTCAAGGGCTTCATTCTCTTCAAGCAAAACCCATAGATTCTTGGCCCTGAATATCTTCAGAAGAAACCACTCTATATCCAGTTAAATGACCAGTAACAGTTCTTTTAAATCAGCTTATGGAATTTAACTGAAGAAATTTATTTTTCATTGGTGGGGATGAGTGGTACTGTAAACAAAGAAGAACCCCAAAGAGAAAACTTGTGTTAGATTGAGTGTCTGGGTTAAGGAGGTAGGTGTCTCCTAGACCTACTTTGAAGGGAACCAATCCAGATATATTATCTGTCTAAAAACAGTGTCTCACCACTGTCAGTGTCTGGAGCTGCTCAAGAAACATGGAAGATTTGTCATAAAATCTGAAATAGAAGGTGTAGTCTCTGGCTCAGCATGTACCCTGGCATGCAATGACCATCTCAGCATCTGGTTAGTAAATTACCTCAGTAGAAAACACTCTCTTTTGTTGACAAATGGTCTAGCTACTTTCTTAGTGAGACTGGAGCATGAGAAACTTCTGGAAACGTAGTTTGTGTTCACTCCCTAAAATGGAAATTTGGTGAAAAGCCCTCTAATCCAGGTGGAATTATGCACCAAGTATTATTATAAACAAAGTCAACGGTTCTCCTCGTGTCTTTTTTTTAAAAGCAGGACTAAGCTTGAAAACCTGTTTTAAAAATTATTTTCTTGGGTTTTATTAACATCGAAATCAATAAGAAGCAAATCATGTATTGCAGTCTTACTAAAATAAATTTAAATGATTATATCTCTAAGTTGAACCACTGAGTATTTCGAGATATATTTATCCATGATACTATTTTCAGTTCAGTTCAGTTGCTCAGCCATGTCCAACTCTTTGAAACCCCATGGACTGCAGCACACCAGACTTCCCTGTCCATCACCAACTCTCAAAGCTTGCTCAAACTCATGCCCATTGAGTCGGTGATGCCATCCAACCATCTCATCCTCTGTCATCCCCTTCTCCTCCTGCCTTTAGTCTTTCCCAGCGTCAGGGTCTTTTCCAATGAGCCAGTTGTTTACATCAGGTGGCTCAAGTATTGGAGTTTCAGCTTCAGAATCAGCCCTTCCAATGAATATTCAGGACTATTTCCTTTACAACTGACTGACTTGATCTTCTTGCAGCCCAAGGAATCTCAAGAGTCTTCTCCAGCACCACAGTTCTAAAGCATCAGTTCTTCAGTACTCAGCTGTCTTTATAGTCCAACTCTGACATTCATACATGACTACTGGAAAAACCATAACTTTGACTGAATGGACCTTTGTTGGCAAAGTAATGTCTCTGCTTTTTAATATGCTATCTAGGTTGGTCATAACTTTTCTTTCAAGGAGCAAGCATCTTTTACTTTCACGGCTTCAGTCACCATCTGCAGTGCTTTTGGAGCCCCCCAAGATAAAGTCTCTTCCTGTTTCCACCGTTTCCCCATCTATTTGCCATGAAGTGATGGGACTGGATGCCATGATCTTAGTTTTCTGAATGTTGAGTTGTAAGGCAACTTTTTCCACTCTCCTCTGAATCACTTTCATCAAGAGGCTTTTTACTTCTTCTTTGCTTTCTGCCATAAGGGTGGTGTCATCTGCATAACTGAAGTTATTGCTATTTCTTCTGGCAATCCTGATTCCAGCTTGTGCTTCAACCAGCCTGGCATTTTGTATGATGTACTCTGCATATAAGTTTAATAAGCAGGGTGATAATACACAGCCATGATGTACTCCTTTCCCAAATTGGAACCAGTCTGTTGTTCCATGTCCTATTCTAACTGTTGCTTCTTGACCTATCAAGAAGAAATCTGCTAACAGATCCATCAGATACATTGTGAAAACTTGATCAGAGGGTTATCAAGAAACCCACAGGACAATATTAGATGTATGCATTTATGCTCTGCCAGTGAAGCTCAGGAGATGATTTTCCACTAATTTCACACCTTATGCTGGAGTAAATTTGTCTTTTTGCATAGTTTCTGGGTACCATGACTGTAAAGAAGACTCTTAGAGGTATAGAGGGAAACTACATTCTCCAGAACTGAAAAGCATGATATATTCAGAGAAGGGAAAAAAATTCATATAAACCTGTTTCTTTCTCTACCTAGTTCTCTTTATTAAGACTGAGGTTCCACTTCCAAAAGCAGGAAAAAATAAGGTCAAACACCTATAATTTATTATAGACTGTTATGAGAGTTGGAGACGACTGAGCGACTTCACTTTCACTTTTCACTTTCATGCATTGGAGAAGGAAATGGCAACCCACTCCAGTGTTCTTGCCTGGAGAACCCCAGGGACAGGGAGCCTAGTGGGCTGCCATCTATGGGGTCATACAGAGTCGGACACGATTGAAGCGACTTAGCAGCAGCAGCAGCATGAGAAAGGCAGTAGAATAAGGACTAACAGGGCAGTTGTGGGGCACCAATGAGAGAATGTATAGGAACACATCTAGTCTAGTTAGGGTCCTCAGCAGAAATCCCAATGATTTTGTCCGAGTATGAATTTATTTAAATTTAGTGTAATTTATGGAAGTAGCATCAATATCAACTTTCAGTCCTTCTGGCTCTAAAAAACATTGTAATCACCAAAGAAGTTGACCCCCAAAAGGAAAGATTAGGAACTTTCTGCTTTAAAAATCTTAAACCAGATGGATTATTTTATGCTCTGAAAACTGTAATGATGTGGGTATCTGAGGGTTAACCATGGGTCAAAGAAACAGAAACTTTGCAATTTCACTTCACCTAAACTAATATTCTGTTATCATTAGTCTTAAATTAAAACAAAATCAACTTTCTAAGGAAGAACATGATTGTGCAAGGATGCATTTCATATATAAGAGAACTTTTTTTATATGACAACTGTATTACACCTCAGAATCTTAAATATATTCCTAAAGATTAAAAAAGATTAAATGGTGCTTTTGCTTCTGGTTATGATATAGGAAGTCACAAGAAATAATTGTTTTCATCCTAACAACCAAAGGAAGCTCAATAACCTTCAGAAACACATTTTTTTTAATCCTCAATGAGCTATGGATGCAATGAAACCTTAGTAAACTAATTTTTAGAAAAATGACAGAGATCAGACAGAGATTAGTCACTCAGTCGTGTCCGACATTGCGACCCCATAAATCGCAACATGCCAGGCCTCCCTGTCCATCACCAACTCCTGGAGTTCACCCAGACTCACATCCATCGAGTCAGTGATGCCATCCAGCCATCCCATCCTCTGTCGTCCCCTTCTCCTCTTGCCCCCAATCCCCCCCAGCATCAGAGTCTTTTCCAATGAGACAACTCTTCGCATGAGGTGGCCAAAGTACTGGAGTTTCAGCTTTAGCATCATTCCTTCCAAAGAAATCCCAGGGCTGATCTCCTTCAGAATGGACTGGTTGGATCTCCTTGCAGTCCAAGGGACTCTCAAGAGTCTTCTCCAACACCATAGTTCGAAGGATCAAATCTTTGGTGCTCGGCCTTCTTCACAGTCCAACTATCACATCCATACATGACCACAGGAAAAATCATAGCCTTGACTAGACGAACCTTTGTTGACAAAGTAATGTCTCTGCTTTTGAATATGCTATCTAGGTTGGTCATAACTTTCCTTCCAAGGAGTAAGCATCTTTTAATTTCATGGCTGCAGTCACCATCTGTAGTGATTTTGGAGCCCAGAAAAATAAAGTCTGACACTGTTTCCACTGTTTCCCCATCTATTTCCCATGAAGTGATGGGACCAGATGCCATGATCTTTGTTTTCTGAATGTTGAACTTTAAGCCAACTTTTTCACTCTCCTCTTTCACTTTCATCAAGAGGCTTTTGAGTTCCTCTTCACTTTCTGCCATAAGGGTGGTATCATTTGCATATCTGAGGTTATTGATATTTCTCCCGGCAATCTTGATTCCAGCTTGTGTTTCTTCCAGTCCAGCGTTTCTCATGATGTACTCTTCATATAAGTTAAATAAACAGGGTGACAATATACAGCCTTGATGAACTCCTTTTCCTATTTGGAACCAGTCTGTTGCTCCATGTCCAGTTCTAACTGTTGCTTCCTGACCTGCATACAGATTTCTCAAGAGGCAGGTCAGGTGGTCTGGTATTCCTATCTCTTTCAGAATTTTCCACAGTTTCTTGTGATCCACAGAGTCAAAGGCTTTGGCATAGTCAATAAAGCAGAAATAGATGCTTTTCTGGAACTGTTTTGCTTTTTCCATGATCCAGGGGATGTTGGCAATTTGATCTCTGGTTCCTCTGCCTTTCTAAAACCAGCTTGAACATCAGGAAGTTCATAGTTCACATATTGCTGAAGCATGGCTTGGAGAATTTTGAGCATTACTTTACTAGCATGTGAGATGAGCGCAATTCTGTGGTAGTTTGAGCATTCTTTGGCATTGCCTTTCTTTGGGATTGGAATGAAAACTGACCTTTTCCAGTCCTGTGGCCACTGCTGAGTTTTCCAAATTTGCTGGCATATTGAATGCAGCACTTTCACAGCATCATCTTTCAGGATTTGGAATAGCTCAACTGGAATCCCATCACCTCCACTAGCTTTGTTCATAGAAAAATGACAAGCCTGTCACAGTGAAGAAGAGTTCCACAGCTGTTCTCATTTCAAGTGAAGTATTAGAGGAGGAGGGATAAGCCATAGAAAGGGTTAAGGAGAAACAGCTAAACTTTTAATGGCTGTGCATAGGCTGGTGTGCGAGACCAGATTTCCAAGGAGACTAAACCACAGAGCAAATTGGCAACCACCACCAAATATTTGCCAAAAATCTTCACCTAGTGCTTGAAAGTCCTATGCCAGAAAGCTGGGGACAAGGCAGGAGAGCTGAGAGAAGTACCCCCTGAGGTACACAGAGTCCCCTCTAATTCTCCAGCACCCACTGGAGGGAAAGAGGATGATGGGGAGGAAAGATGAAACTCAGGTCTTTCGGTCACTTGGGCTGCGGTAGGACAGGTAGGAAAGATCTGCGACTCTAGCCTTTCATGGCATTTAAAATCCCTGCCTAGTGAGGCTGGGGAATGGGGGTCAGGGTGGAAGAGATGTCCAGAGATGAAATCCAGAGAACCAAGTCTTCCCAGTGGATCAGAAAGTTGGCAGCTGAGCTGTGAGACAGAGGATTATCATTCATGGTACAGAGATGGTGGCTCAGTTCTAAGGCACAAAGAGAACTCCGGAGTCTCACCAGTGCTCAGACCCTAAGTGCTGAGAAGAAATCTAAATCCTTCCTCAAAACATACGAAACCAGTGGTGAAAGTCAGCCTGGCTCAAAAGCATATCACACCAATGCAGTCTTCCACTCTTGCATCCAAACAAAAAAGGGGAAATAAACTTTTTTTTGGAACTTAATATTACTTTAGCCTCCTCTATTCTTTTATGCAAAACATATTTCATATAGTAAAAAACTGGAAGACATTAAAAACCAAGATAATGGGACCCATGCTCAATAAAGGGAAAAGGTCAATAGAAGTGGTGTAAGGATGACCCAGATCTTGCTTTTATCAAATAGAGACTTTCAAATCGTCAGGACAAAACTATTAAAAGGTATGTTGAAAAAGACATCATAAAAGGCAATCTATTATACTCAAATGTGGTGAATCCCATAATAGATTTAAAGTAATTAACATATGGGACAGGATAATTTAATTGTCAGAGAAACACAGGGAAGATTGGATTCAAGAGGTATGATTTCAGTTTTGTCTTGTACAATATTTAAAAACAAAAGAAGTAGCAAAGAAAGGCATTCCAAGAAGGTGGAATAAAGAGTACAGAGATAAGCAGTCACAAAATAGTATCGCATATCTGTAAAGCAGTGAGAATTTCCAAATAGTAGAAATTGATAATTCTAGGGATGGGGGCAGGGAAACTTCATGGACATGTGACCATGTCAATGAAACTTTCATTGACATGGAAATCTGTGTTTCAAAGAACTCCATGCTTGTTTAATGTTTGCTGTGCCCAAGTTGAAATTCTTAACCTTTGAACAAGGATCATTACACTTTTATTTTGCATTGAGATCTCCAGATTATGCAGCTAGTCTTGAGTAGAAGTGGCTGTCAGGAGGAGATGTTAGGATTGGATTACGAAGGGCTTTGAATACACTATTACATGAGTTAAGGTAATCATATGCCACAGCTTCTCCAGAACGGGCCCAACTTATACTGGTGACTCACCCAATTTTTACTGGAGTCTCCTGTCACTTTAGAGTGTCCTATTTTGAGCACACATTGTATGGTCACACTGTGCTGTGCCAGGAACCAAAGGGTATTTTTAAATAGGGATGTGTTTAGAATATACACATTTTTCAAGCAAACTTTGTAGATGTCAGTGTGAAAAGTAGGCGTATGTATGATGGAAACTGCTCATAAGAGCAGTTAGGAGGCTTTTGTAAGACACAAATAGCAGTGCCCTAAACCAAAGCAAGGGCTGAGGAGAAAGAAAGATGTGGAATATACCAGATTTGGTAAATTTTTGAATGTGCACTATAATGGAAAAAGAAGGACGGAGGATGACATCCAGGTTTCAAATTTGAAAGATCAATGGAAGATGATGCTCTTGTACAAGGTTTGAAGGAAAAGCAAGAGAAAGTTTGGACTGCAGTGGCATATACGCATTGCTATATTTAAAATAGACCTACTGTGTAGTATAGGGAACTTTGCTCAATAGTCTATAATAACCTCAGTGGGAAAAGAGTTTGAAAAAGAAGATGTATATGTGAAAAAGAACAAAGAAAAAGAAACATCATTTAGAACAAGATATTTCTCCCCAAAGGACTGTTATTTTCTTCTGGGAATTTAAAAAGTGGCCAAGAATTCATATAAAATTATTTACTGTTTTCATTTCAAAAACATATGACTACACTGAATGAAGTAAGTCAGACAGAGAAGGTGAAATATTGTATGACATCCCTTATATATGAAATCTAAAAAGAAATTATACAAATGAACTTAATTGCAAAAGAAAGAGACTCACAGACTTAGAAAGCAAACTTATGATTTCCGGGGGTGGAAAGGATAGTTAGGGAGTTTGGGATGGACATGTACAACTGCTATATTTAAAATGGATAACCAACAAGGACCTACGGAATTCTGTTCAATGTTGTGTGGCAGCCTGGATGGGAGGGGGATTTGAGAAAAAATGGATACATGCATATGAATCGCTGAGTCCCTTCACTGTTCACCTGAAACTATCACAACATTGTTAACTGGCTAGACCCCAGTACAAAATAAAAAGTTTAAAACAATTTTAAAAATTATATGACTAGATGCCTTGTTAAAAAAAAAAAAAAAAAATTTGATTGGCCAAATGAGTATACAGGTCTGGAATTCAGAATAGAGGTCAAGACCGGAGATGTGAATTTGGGAAGCACTTGAGGCCTGTCTGTTCTCTCCTTGATTTATTTGTGGTTATGGATCCTTGCCTTCTCAAACAGAAATCTGTTTATGACAGGAAATTCCCCCCTGAACTAGGTACATGAGGGTGGAAAAAAAGCGGGAGGATCTCAAAGCCTACGCCAAGCTCCCTCTTATGTTGGTGCCAAGTGCGAGAGATTTCCAAACGTCACATCGCTGAGTGTCTGCATTAGTCTTTTTATCTTTTCCATCTTCCTATTTATTTTACTACACAGACTGTGTATGTTGTCAGTAACTGTCTTACGGCTGTTTTGGATTTTCTTTTGCCCTGAAGCATGCTTCTAGTTTTTTGGTTCCCCACCCACCCCCGCTACTTTGTTTTATAACCCACTGGTTTAATCGTAGGTTTACCACTTTTCTTTGTCTTTACTTATTTCCACTTATCTTAAAAGTTTCCTTTACTCCTTTAAAATAAAAAGACAAATTGTAAATGCTCCTAGGAATGTCAGCTTCCAAGTTTTTTTTTTTTAATTGAAATTTTTGAGATAATTGTACATGTACATGCAGTTATAAAAACTAATGCAGAGTTCTACAGTCTCACATAGTTTCACTGGAAAATTTTACCAAACATTTAAAGAAAACTTAATAGAGGGGGATTATGCCAACATGTTTAAGAGGATTTGCAAAAAAAAAAAAAAAAAAACCTAATATGATATTTACATTAATAATAGAAGAATGAATGTTTTTCCCTAAGATTAAAAACTAGGCAAGGCTGTCTGTTCTTGTTATTTTTATTCAACACAGTACTGAAAATTCTAGTTACTGTAATATGACAATAAAAGAAATAAAACACAAACAGATTAACTATCTGGAAAAACCCAAGAAATCTACTCAAAAAATTGAAAACAAAACAAAAACCTCCTAGAACTCATATAAGGAATCAACAAGGGTGAATATTTGTTTGTAGAAAGTCTTTTTTTTTTTTTTGAAAATTTAAAATTACAGATCCAGAATTTACTTACAGGGCAGCAATGGAGAAACAGACATAGAGAATAGACTTACGGACATGGGGAGATGGGAGGAGAGGATGAGATGCCTGGAAAAAGTAACATGAAAACTTACAATACCATATGTAAAATAGACAGCCAAGGTGAGGGAATTTGCTGTATGGCTAAGAAAACTCAACAGGGGCTCTGTAGCAACCTAGAGGGGTGGAATGGTGAAGGAGATGGGAGGGAAGTTCAAAAGGGAAAGGATATATTCATACCTATGGCTGATTCATGTTGAGGTTTGACAGAAAGCAACAAAATTCTGTAAAGCAATTATCCTTCAATAAAAAATAAATAAATTTTAAAAATTACAGATCCAATTACTTTATTGATTATAGAGCTATTCAGATGGCCTATTTCATCTTGCTTGAGTTTTGATAGTTTTTGTCTTCAAGGAATCAGTCAATTTAAGTTGACTAATTTAATTAGTCAATTTATTAGTCAATTGATTCTAAGTTTTTTAATTTATGAGTATAAAGCTGGTCAAAATATTCCTTTATTACCTTTTAAATGGCTGAATTATAATGATATTCTGTATTTAACTCCTTGTGTTGGTTATTTATGTCTTTTTTGTTTTTGTCAGTCTTGCTAGACGTTTATCAATTTTGTTAATTTTTCTCAAAGAACAAGCCTTTTGTTTTATTCAACGAACTTCTCTATTGTATCCTATTTTGATGTTTTTAATTTTTTTTCTCTTTATCATTCCCTTCCTCTAATTTCCTTGGGTTTATTTTGCTCTTCTTTTTCCAATTTCTAAAGATAAGAATTTAGGTTATCTATTAGACATCTTTCCTCATTTCTAGTGTAAGCATTTGGTGCAATACACTTCCCTCTCAACACAGCTTTGGTAATATATGACATATTTTGATGCATTATGTTTTCATTTTCATTTGATGTATCTTTAACTTCTTTGATCCAGGGGTTGTTAGCAGTGTGTTATTAAATTTCCACGTGTTTAGGAATTTTTTCTGTTGTTCATTTCTAATTAATTCCATGATGGTCAAGGAATACTCTGTATTATCTAAATTATCTTAAATTTGTTGAGCTTTTTTTTTGTGGCTCAGGATATGGTCTGTGTTGATGAATGATTCATGGCCACTGAGAGTATTCTGCTGTTGAGGTGAGTGTTCTATATATGTCAATTAGAACTTATTGGTTGAATGTTTTCTTCTGATTTTTTACATTCTTGCTTTTTTCCATTAGCTCCTTTAGTTGCTGAGAGGAGACTTTGAAGTCCCCAACTAAAACTGAAGGTTTGTCTATTTATTTTTCCAGGTCCATCAATTTTCCTACATGTATTTTGAGGGTCTGCTGTTTCGTGCATAAACATTCAATATCATTATTTTTCTGATGGATTGTCCCTTTTATCATTATGTTATATAGCTCATTATCTCTAATAATTTCTTTGGCTCTGAAGGCTACTTTATCATGTATTAATATAGCCACTCATACTTTCTTTTAATTATAGTTGCAAGATATCTTTTTGATATACCTCTTTCACAGCATAAAAATGGGTTGTATTACTTATTCATTCTACTAATCTCAGCCTTTTGATTGATATATTTAAAATATTTATGTTTAATATAATTATTCTTAGGTTAGATTTAAGTCTTCAATGTTATGATTTGTTTCACATTTGTTTCTTTAGGTTCACATTCTTCTGTTTTTTTTGTTTTTTTTCTTTCTGAAGATTACTTGAACTTAAAGAATCTATTTTTATATTTATAGGATTTTGTAGTGCATTTTTAAATATACTTTTAAAATTATTGCTCTAGATATGACCATATACACTTACTTATAATAGTTATTGGTAACAACATCTTAACCCTTCAAGTAAAATGTGGGCATCTTAATGGTTTTGCCTGCTCATCTCACAGTATCTTGTGATGGAAGGAAGGGTCTCAGAAATGACAGTGCTCCTGGCTGCTTTTTACTGGCGAGACTCCTAATCCATCCCCCTTGCTGGTGATGTCAAGCTTGCCCAATGTTGTCAGACAGATTTGCACTTGACCTAAAAGAAAAATGGGCCTACCTAGGCTACCTTCTTTTGGTAGGTTGAGGGATGGGAAATGCAGGGTCTGGGTGACCTTCTTTTGTTAGTTTGGGGTTCACTGTGCTGTTTCTGTAGCCTTGGAATCCCAGGCCAGTTTACCTTCTGTAGGGTGTTCAAGGCATTTGGGGCCTGATCACAGAAGTAGCTTTATCCAGAGTTGTCGAGGAAGCTTCAGGAAGAGATGAATTATGTGTTGGCTTCAAAGCGGGTGGTGGTCATGGGGATACACAGCACAGAGAGCTGACTGACTTTCAGCAACCCCAATGATGCACTTTGAAATCATCACCCAATCAGGCTCCTATGGTGCCCATGACCTGACTGTGTTCAGCAGGGAAACTAAGGGTGACTTTGGCTTGAGGACTCTCAGAAGGCTATTGCAAGCCTTTCTTAGATTGCTAGGCATTCAGGCGCCTCCACTCAAACTTATCTTCCTCTCTGCTTTCCTTGGATGAGCAATGAGATCTGATGAGCTTCTAGCCTTACTTGATCCCCTTCCTTATTTGTTTTTACTCCGGCACTTTCTTTAATGAGAATTTAACACCATCCTGGCATTAAATTTTATCACAATCCTGATTCTGGGAGGATTCACACAAAGGATAAATGGGATCTATGAAGTCAGCAGTTGCAATAAAAGGTGTTTCAGCTAGACATAATGCCCGAGTGCATCTGGATGCTCCATGCACGGCAGAAAAATCCAGTTGGGTTCCCCCTGCTCCCAGGAGCTAATCTGAATAGGACAATGTTCTCTACCTCTTATAAATCTCATATCACTCACATTTTCTCCCCATGTGAAAGCCCTCCTCTTTGGAAGGTCAACTCTCTCACCATTCTGAACCTAGGCTTTTGACAAAAAAAGGCAGGTTTCCATAAAAGTTGGTTTTTATAAGGGTAGGGTCATGGGAAGATGGTAACAGCATTTTCATTCTCTGAAATTTCCTACAAGTCCACAGCAGAATATGCTTCATCTCTGAAAACTTCAGACCTTCACTCTCATGGCTGGAGGTATAGAATCAGCCTTCTCTATGAATTCTCTGATCTTCCTAGATAGCTCAAACAGTAAAGAATCTGCCAGCAGTGTGGGGGACCTGGGTTGGGAAAATTTCCTGGAGAAGGGTGTGGCAACCCACTCCAGCTTTCTCGCCTGGAGAATCTAATGGACAGAGGAGATTGGTGGGCTACAGTCCATGGAGTCTCAAAGAGTCTGACATGACTGAGTTACTAACATTTTTACTTTCCTTCATGAATTCCTTAGGCTGAACAGACCAGGTTAGTTTCATGTCTACTTCATGAATGAGACATGAATCTTCACAGCTAGTCTCCAATATTTCTTGGACAAACCTCAATTAATTTTGAACCAATTCCTCAATCTATTTATTCTCCATCCTGGATTTGAAATAAAGTTTAGATTTATAATATAATTGATTTGGAAATGACTTCCCTCCATCAGGTTCCTCTTTGGCTTGCAGATGTCAGTGATTTGTTGTTGTTGTTGTTCTTCTGTACCATTGTGAACTAAGAGAAAATAGAATCTTTTAATTCCCAAAGACAATAAGAACAAAAGATAGGTCTACCCAAGACCTGTGCTTTTAAAAATTATTTTTGTGTGACAAGAAAATATAGGCACTATTTCTAGAAGCACCAAAATCATTTGACAGTTGGGAAAGTTTAAAAAGGAGTTGGCAAGAACAATCTTTTGTTGTGGTGGTTTTGGTTCAAAACAAAGGGCAATTCCATTGTTCTGTGTTTCTGCAGCAAAATGATTTATTTTGTTGTTAAAATTTTAAGATATAATGAATCAGTGCTTTATTGAAATACAGGTAAATGTTTTCATATACAATATCTTTTATGCAACAACATGGATGAATTTCAGAAACATAATGTTATAAGAGAAGTTAAACATAAAAAAATAGGTATTTTAAGATTTCACCTCTAACAAAGTACAAAAACAGAGTTAATCTGTGCTCTTAGTTATCCTTGAAGGGAATGGCACAGAAATAAGGGCAAAAGAAAATGCTTCGTTCATTGATTTTGGTGCCGATTACACAGATATATTTAATTCATGAAACATTTGCTGCTGCTGCTGCTGCTGCTGCTGCTAAGTCGCTTCAGTCATGTCCGACTCTGTGCAACCCCACAGATGGCAGCCCACCAGGCTTCCCCGTCCCTGGGATTCTCCAGGCAAGAATACTGGAGTGGGTTGCCATTTCCTTCTCCAGTGCATGAAAGTGAAAAGTGAAAGGGAAGTCGCTTAGTTGTGTCCGACTCTTAGTGACCCCATAGAGTGTAGCCCACCAGGCTCCTGTGTCCATGGGATTTTCCAGGCAAGAGTACTGGAGTGGGGTGCCATTGCCTTCTCCAGAAACATTTATCAACCTATAATCTTATGCACACTTGTATTTAAGAACTCTGTATTCTAAAAAATATTAAAGAAGAACATATTAATCTAAAATACAGAAATCACAATAAAAAATCCAAAAAACAAAAGTCCCGAGACCTTTAATTTCATGACCCAGAAACTGTCATTTCTTTTTTGGGCATTTAAAAAAAATTTTTTAAGACCTTACAATTTTTGTAAAGTTACAAAATTAATGTAAGGATGCTGTACAAATTCAAATGAAAAAATATATTTAGTAAAAAGCAACTATTTCTACTTACCTCCTCCCTCCCCAGTATAATGAATCCCTCACTCTTCCTCATATCCCTAGATCATACATCTACTATCAGTATTCTTGCCTGGAGAATTCCATGGACAGAGGAGTCTGGCAGACTACAGTCCATGGGGATGCAACAAGTCAGATACTACTGAGCAACTAATACTTTTCACTTTATCACGTAGGCCATTTTACATCCTTCACTTCTTAACTTTAAAAAAAAAATAGGGATATAGCTGCTTTACAATATCATGTTAGTTTCTGCTATACAAAGAAATGAATCAGCTGTATGGATCCATGTATCTCGTCCCTCTTGGACCTCCCTCCCCCTCCCACACTCATCTAGGTCACCACAGAGCACCAAGCTGAACTTGTGCTTTATTTTAAGTTCTAACTAGCTATCTATGTAACACATAGTACTGTTTATATATGTGATAGTGAAGTGAAAGCCACCGTCTGGCTCTTTGCAACCCCATAGACTATATGGTCCATGGAATTCT
This sequence comes from Bos taurus, assembly GCF_002263795.3. Classification (NCBI taxonomy): domain Eukaryota; kingdom Metazoa; phylum Chordata; class Mammalia; order Artiodactyla; family Bovidae; genus Bos; species Bos taurus. The sequence goes on along the minus strand of NC_037336.1, from coordinate 21,057,183 downwards.
CCAGGCCTGAATACTGTAGTGGGTAACATTTCCCTTCTCCAGGGTATCTTCCCAACCCAGGGATCAAACCTAGGTCTCCCGCATTGTAGGCAGATTCTTTCCCAGCCAAGCCACAAGGAAACCCCTTGTGTATATATGTCCATTCTACCTCCCAGTTCATCATCTCCTTTTCTTCTCTGCCCCATGCTCACAAATCTGTTCTCTGCCTCTGTGTGTCTATTCCTGCCTTGTAAATAGATTCTTTTGTCATGAGCATGTATTATTAAATATTCTTGAAAAAATTACTTTAACTGTTGTATGAAATTTTATAAGATTTGTCATCATTCTAGTTTGAAGGATGTATTCTTTTTCTAGTTTCTTTTTACATAAAAATGGGCTCTTATTGAATGTAAATGTCTACTGTATCTCTAATCCTTTTAAATGCCTGATATTCTAATAATAGAAATTAATTATTCAGTCACAGGCCAGGATAATTTTTAAGAGTTTTTGCATATATTGCCAATTATTTTACTCTTAGAGTTACATAAACTTATATATCTACCAAGTATATATTTTGAATGAAATGAGTATTTTCATATGTATTGGACATTTGCATTTTTTCTTTCATATTTATCAGTCTTCTTTTAAGATGTATTTTTCCCATTGGTTATGCTTTTATTTTCTGTAACTCTCTTGCTTTTTCAATGATCCAGCAGATGTTGGCAATTTGATCTCTGGTTCCTCTGCCTTTTCTAAAGCCAGCTTGAACATCTGGAAGTTCACGGTTCATGTATTACTGAAACCTGGCTTGGAGAATTTTGCGCATTACTTTACTAGCGGGTGAGATGAGTGCAATTGTGTGGTAGTTTTAGCATTCTTTGGCATTGCCTTTCTTTGGGATTGAAGTGAAAACTGACCTTTTCCAGTCCTGTGGCCACTGCTGAGTTTTCCAAATTTGCTGGCATATTGAGTGCAAAACTTTCACAGCATCATCTTTCAGGATTTGAAATAGCTCAACTGGAATTCCGTCACCTCCACTAGCTTTGTTTGTAGTGATGCTTTCTAAGGCCCACTTGACTTCACATTCCAGGATGTCTGGCCCTAGGTCAGTGATCACACCATCGTGATTATCTTGGTCGTGAAGATCTTTTTTGTACAGTTCTTCTGTGTATTCTTGCCACCTCTTCTTAATATCTTCTGCTTCTGTTAGGTCCATACCATTTCTGTCCTTTATTGAGCCCATCTTTGCATGAAATGTTCCCTTGGTATCTCTAATTTTCTTGAAGAGATCTCTAGTCTTTCCCATTCTGTTGTTTTCCTCTATTTCCTTCTATTTCTTTCTATTTTCTATTTCAAAAAAGCAAGAGAGTTCCAGAAAAACATCTATTTTTGCTTTATTGACTATGCCAAAGCCTTTGACTGTGTGGATCAGAATAAACTGTGGAAAATTCTGAAAGAGATGGGAATAACAGACCACCTGACCTGCCTCTTGAGAAACTTATATGCAGGCCAGGAAGCAACAGTTAGAACTGGACATGGAACAACAGACTGGTTCCAAATAGGAAAAGGAGTACGTCAAAGCAGTATATTGTCACCCTGCTTATTTAACTTCTATGCAGAGTACATTATGAGAAATGCTGGGCTGGAAGAAGCACAAGCTGGAATCAAGATTGCTGGGAGAAATATCAATAACCTCAGATATGCAGATGATACCACCCTTATGGCAGAAAGTGAAGAGGAACTCAAAAGCCTCTTGATGAAAGTGAAAGAGGAGAGTGAAAAAGTTGGCTTAAAGCTCAACATTCAGAAAACAAAGATCATGGCATCCGGTCCCACCACTTCATGGGAAATAGATGGGGAAACAGTGGAAAAGTGTCAGACTTTATTTTTCTGGGCTCCAAAATCACTACAGATGGTGACTGCAGCCATGAAACTAAAAGACGCTTACTCCTTGGAAGGCAAGTCTTTGTCAACCTAGATAGCATATTGAAAAGCAAAGACATTACTTTGCCAACAAAGGTCCATATAGTCAAGGCTATGGTTTTTCCAGTGGTCATGTATGGATGTGAGAGTTGGACTGTGAAGAAAGCTGAGCTCCAAAGAATTGATGCTTTTGAACTATGGTGTTGGAGAAGACTTTTGAGAGTCCCTTGGACTGTAAGGAAATCCAACCAGTCCATTCTGAAGGAGATCAGCCCTGGGATTTCTTTGGAAGGAATGATGCTAAAGCTGAAACTCCAGTACTTTGGCCACCCCATGCAAAGAGTTGACTCATTGGAAAAGACTCTGATGCTGGGAGGGACTGGGGGCAGGAGGAGAAGGGGACGATAGAGGATGAGATGGCTGGATGGCATCACTGACTTGATGGACGTGAGTCTGTGTGAACTCCGGGAGTTGGTGATGGACAGGGAGGCCTGGCGTGCTGCGATTCATGGGGTCGCAAAGAGTTGGACACAACTGAGCGACTGAACTGAACTGATGCTTTTATTTTATTTACTAGCCATTTTTTCTAAGTGTTCTCACTTTTGCTTTTATTTGACATCCAGGTTTTTGATGAGTTACTCTTTGTTATTATTTTCATTTATCTCATTCAAAATGTTATTATACTAACACAGGCTATGGTAAATACACATACACACACACACAGTCTTTCTACTTTCAATGACTGTATTATCCCTTTCACTTCATACAAATATTTTTATATAAATTATAAAATAAGGCTCTTTTCCTATCTAATAGTAAGATGGCTTTCCCAGCATCAGTTAGTGAATAATTATTTTTCTTCACAATGTTTGATCTCACCTTTATTATAAATTAAAATATTACTTACAATAGGCTATCTTCTGTTTTATTTATTGTTAATTTTAATCTTACCATCAGTTCTTCTGCTATATTGTTTTGATTATCATGCATTATATTACATTTTGTTATCTGATAGGAACAGGAAACTTTAATGACTTTTTTTTTTCAAAAGCTTCTTAGTTATTCAAATTTTGCTCTCCCTTTCTGAATTTGAGTTGAAATCCAAGGAAGCCACTACATTAATTGGGCAGAATTGACATTTTTCACAATTAGCTAGTTTTCTGTAAATAAATATAATGAAATAATATCTTTTTAAACTTACCAGCAAGGGTTAATACTTTATGTGTTTTTGTTGGGTCAACAGTAGTTCTAAGTGTTTAATATTCTTGTTGCTTTTATACAAATAATAATCTTGTATTATGTTTGTTTCCCACAGGTTTTTCTTGCCATAGTTTTACATCAGTAGGTACTAATAATTTTGTTCACAAAAAGTTTATTTAGAATATTTTTCTTATATAATATTTCTTCTTTTTTCCCCATCCTGTACATCTTTCAGAGCTGTGCATGTGTGTTGTGTATCCATGTTAAAAAATTATTCTGAGGTTTTGCATCACATGCCTAGAAAATTGTTTCTATAGATTGAGAATGAATGACTTCCACGGCAATATATATGACACTGCTTTGCTTTCTTGTAAATACTTTCAGAAGCAATGAAAATAAATGTCAAATTCTTACAGAAAAAAGACCTATTTTTTTGGCAAGTGTAATTATGTGAAGTGTCCAAGAATCTTGACTTATTCTTAGTGATCCATCAGAAGCTTTCATAGGCTCCTTACCAAGTTTGTTATACGGAGACTTTTAAGGCCTTCCTTTAGGGAACCAGATGATTGCTGATTGGGTTTTCTGTGTAGCCAACACTCCTGTTTTTTGTCTGAAGAGGCCATTTGCAGCTTCAGGGCACTTTGCTTTTGTCACACCCATTGACCTCTGTTACCAAACACAAAATCAGACTCTTTAATCATGTTTTTAATAGACTTGAACCTCATTTGTTGGACAATTAATTGGGAAGGAGGGAGTGACTGTAGTTTTATAGGCTGAGAAACAGAAAACAATTTTACTCAATTATTTAGTAGAAACTGAAATGTCACAAGAGTTTCTGAGAAATCTAATTTTTACAACAGCATTCTACCATATCCAACTCCAGAAGATTTCTCAAACTCCAGGGAATGATGAAAAGTATTTTCAGTCTTTATAGTTATACCTCACTGTGTTTATTTTTCTTCTTTCTTATGCATTATAACCACAAGCATGGTAGGTGGTTATGAAGTCTTGACTGGACTGGAGCCAAAAACTGCTGAGTCATCACATGAATCTTTGCTGCCAAGGTGGGGGTCTTCTTTCTGCATTTGTATAAATCTTCTACAATGTCAGAGTCCCATTTGACTGGAGAAAAGGGAACCCTCTTACACTGTTGGTGGGAATGCAAACTAGTACAGCCACTATGGAGAACAGTGTGGAGATTCCTTAAAAAACTAGAAATAGAACTGCCTTATGATCCAGCAATCCCACTGCTGGGCATACACACTGAGGAAACCAGAAGGGAAAGAGACACATGTACCCCAATGTTCATCACAGCACTGTTTATAATAGCCAGGACATGGAAGCAACCTAGATGTCCATCAGCAGACGAATGGATAAGAAAGCCGTGGTACATATACACAATGGAGTATTCTCAGCCATTAAAAAGAATACATTTGAATCAGTTCTAATGAGGTGGATGACACTGGAGCCTATTATACAGAGTGAAGTAAGCCAGAAAGAAAAACACCAATACAGTATACTAATGCATATATATGGAATTTAGAAAGATGGTAACAATAACCCTGTATATGAGACAGCAAAAGAGACACTGATGTATAGAACAGTCTTTTGGACTCTGTGGGAGAGGGAGAGGAGATGATTTGGGAGAATGGCATTGAAATATGTATAATATCATATATGAAATGAATTGCCAGTCCAGGTTCGATGCATGATACTGGATGTTTGGGGCTGGTGCACTGGGATGACCCAGAGGGATGGTTTGGGGAGGGAGGACGGAGGAGGGTTCAGGATGGGGAACACGTGTATGCCTGTGGGGGATTCATTTCAATATATGGCAGAACGAATACAATATTGTAAAGTTTAAAAATAAAATAAAATTAAAAAAAAAAGAGTCCCATTTGAAAAAGTATGCAGAGTTATTTTTTGTTTGTCTTCCAGTGAGTTCCAGTATTTCCAGAAATTTCATTTCTCTCAGATTTCTTGGGATGTAAGGACCAAGCAACAAATAAATAACAAATAATATTTATAAGTTATTTTCATAAATAATAAAATTGTATTTCATTTACAATAAAATTGTACTTCTCTAAAATCACCCCCATGTTATGACTCTCAACCCTTTAATGGCTCTGAAAAACTCAGGAATCTCCCATCATCCAATTATAACACACTTCACCAAAATCAAGAACAGTAGTTCACATCATAATTCTAAAATTGTCCTGCACTCTCTGAGTCCCATCTTACATAGAAAAACTACTAGTACTGATAAGTAAAGACTGTGGTCCCTTTTTGTGAAAATTCTTCAAATGTAACAGGAAAATATATGCTTGTTAAATCTACCATGAGATGGGGGTGGGGGGAGGGTCTATAAGCTTTGGTTTACTCACAATCACAAGTACACTCATTCAATATTTAATGAGTGCTTATCCTGACTACAGCCATGGAATTAAAAGATGCTTACTCCTTGGAAGAAAAGTTATGACCAACCTAGACAGCATATTAAAAAGCAGAGACATTACTTTGCCAGCAAAGGTCTGTCTGGTCAAGGCTATGGTTTTTTCCAGTAGTCATGTATGGATGTGAGAGTTGGACTACAAATAAAGCTGAGCGCCAAAGAATTGATGCTTTTGAACTATGGTGTTGGAGAACACTCTTGAAAGTCCCTTGGACTGCTAGGAGATCCAACCAGTCCATCCTAAAGGAAATCAGTCCTGAATATTCATTGGAAGGACTGATGTTGAAGCTGAAGCTCCAATACTATGGCCACCTGATGCGAAGAACTGACTCATTTTAAAAGACCCTGATGGGGGGACAACAGAGGATGAGATGGTTGGATGGCATCACCGACTCAATGGACAGGAATTTGAGTAAACTCTGGGAGTTGGTGATGGACAGGGAAGCCTGGCATGCTACAGTCCATGGGGTCACAGAGTCTGGACACAACTGAGCAACTGAACTGACTGATCCTGTTTAAGCCTAAATAGGCTATCCTGGATTAAAAAAAAAAAAAACGAAAACAAAAAAAAAAGAATCACAAAGACCTAAGATATAGGTTATTGTGTGCTCTTGTAGGCTGAGAAAAGTAACTGACAAAAGTGGCCTTGTGTACACAAGTTTGATGTCTTCCAGAGCAAAAACATAGGTTTCTAGGCCATGCATTCAGGAGTACGTGAAGCAGGGCTGCCATAAAAAACCATAAGGACAAAAGGGCTGTTCCAGAGACCTGTTCAGCAAAGTTGCCACCTGAGAAGTTTCTGTACAGTAGCTTCATGCATGGCTAATGACCCATGAAATCATGGACCTTGACAAAGTAAACATTTTCTTAAAGGATCTCCAAAAGAATAGACCGACTTCTTTAACTCCTGTAGCTAAAAGCAGAATTTGTAATGGTATAATGTTACGGAGAAGGCAATGGCACCCCACTCCAGTACTCTTGCCTGGAAAATCCCATGGACAGAGGAGCCTCGTGGGCGGCAGTCCATGGGGTCGCTGAGGGTCGGACATGACTGAGTGACCTCACTTTCACTTTTCACCTTCATGCATTGGAGAAGGAAATGGCAACCCACTCCAGTGTTCTTGCCTGGAGAATCCCAGGGACGGGGGAGCCTGGTGGGCTGCCGTCTATGGGGTCGCACAGAGTTGGACACAATTGAAGTGACTTAGCAGCAGCAACATTACCTGAATAAGTATGAGTTAAGACCTTCTTGGAATGTAGCTTCTATTTCTCAGGAATCTTTTGTAGAATACCCCAGGTGAAGAACATATTCATATCTGAGCCTGTTTCACCTACAGAGAATTCGCTGTCATGATCCAGTCGCCTAAAGTATTCCCTTCTGTAAGAGTGGTTAAGAGATGAAAGAGACATCAAATTACTGGCATGACCCTGAAATTACCCCTTTGCCACTGCTACTTCCCACCCCTGAGTCTGGACAACTCAGCAGAACAATGACTCAAGTCTGCAGCCCCTTCTTCATGAAATGGCCTAGCAACCAAAATGCTATTAGGATGTTGCTGCTGCTACTGCTAAGTCGCTTCAGTCATGTCCAACTCTGTGCGACCACAGAGACGGCAGCCCACCAGGCGCCCCTGTCCCTGGGATTCTCCAGGCAAGAATACTGGAGTGGGTTGCCATTTCCTTCTCCAATGCATGAAAGTGAAAAGTGAAAGTGAAGTCGCTCATTCGTGTCCGACACTTAGCGACCCCATGGACTGCAGCCCACCAGGCTCCTCCATCCATGGGATGTGCCAGGCAAGGGTACTGGAGTTTTCCTTGGAGAAAAAAACTAAGTGACTGTAAGTCTATTTCTTACTGCTTCTCTCTCTATTTCATTCCTTCTCTCCTTCCTTTCCTTTTTTTTTCATTCTTTAAGCAGTCATGTCTGTCTGATATGGTCAGAGATGCTGCAGTAGGGGTTGGGGGTATCTGCTGGGATGCAGAGAGGGGAAGAAAAAAGAATTCTTTTTTCTAATGATATAAAAATATTAAAAAGATGACTAAGTTTTGGTTTTGTTCATTCCATTCCACAATATTCAACCAGGGAGGCAGATATAAAGCAAAACAAACAAAAACATCTATAGGCAGAACAAGTAATAGTCTCCTGTGAGCACATAGAATGTGCTTTGATCACTACTCAGGTAGGCAATTCAATTACCATTTTTTTTTAAACCCTTGCCTGAATTGTGTGAATGTGAGACTATCTGATTCTACATTTGTTATCATCCCAGTGTAGCCATCACCAGCATATTCATTGTATTCATTTATTTAATAAGTTTTCAGTTCAGTTCAGTTCAGTCGCTCAGTCGTGTCCAACTCTTTGAGACCCCATGAATCACAGCACACCAGGCCTCCCTGTCCATCACCAACTCTCGGAGTTCACCCAAACTCATGTGCATCAAGTCGAAGATGCCATCCAGCCATCTCATCCTCTGTCGTCCCCTTCTCCTCCTGCCCCCAATCCCTCCCAGCATCAGGGTCTTTTCCAATGAGTCAGCTCTTCACATGAGGTGGCCAAAGTATTGACTACAGCCCTTATGGACAAAGCCACTGCTGGGAGCTGTGGGAATACTGAGATTTCAATTAAGGACAGAGCCTGGGAATTAAAATAGGCAAAGGACAAGCAGGCAAGTAACCACCACTGAGACAAGGAAGTGCAGAATGCCCATCACAGGGGTGGTGAAACATCGTTCTGGAGTTTAGGAATGTAGCGTTGCACATAGGATATAATCTACAGTAACATCCCCAGGACCATTCTTGCCCTGACCCTTCCCTCACCCTTGTCCCTCCCAACTTTTCTCTGATAACTACCCCCAGGGCTCTTTTGCAAATTATGTCTTCCTCCTTCTTGTATTTTTTTGCTCCAGACCCCTAATGTTCTCACTCTCACCTACATTGTCTTGCATAGGGAATAAACAAATTCTTGCCAATATGATACCATGCGAGAATGGATTAATCTGTAACAGCTGCGAGGTAATGCTTTTCAACAGACATTTTGAAGGTACTGTCCCAAAGGAATGGTGAGAAATTTTCCGGTAACACCACAGGCTGGTGGTAGGAATATTTTTGGATAAGTCGGTCGATGTCTTTTAAATCTTACCACATAAGCAAACCACTTTCTCTGCCATCGTGTAGGGCCATTCCTCCAAGGATATTTGCCTTTTAAAAAACTAAGAAATTTAACTGTAGAAGACTGTTATTTAATGCAAACTTAGTTGTGATCCCACCCACAAATTGCCCCCCACAGTTTCCCGTAGGCACCCACAGTCTAGCCCTGCTTATTTTATGTCTTTTAGAAAAGCCAAAAGTGACCTGTAATTACAAGCAAAAATCACTAGTGTGAGCTTGTGTTAAGTGTTTCTCTTACACTTTGAAAAGAATAATTGTATCATTAAAGCAATTCCTTTGGACGGTAAAGACTTAGATTTTTTTATTTTTCAGAGAGTAGCAGCCTAACAAAATATGGGCCCCACCCGTCTCAGACTCCTCCTGGAGCAGAGACATCTAGACTTAGGTCCAGGTGTCCTACATAATCGCCATGATATTTCGTCACTCCCTCCCTATAGCCACTGTCTCCAAAAATTTCTTGAGATCACATGTTATTTGGTTTGTAAAAATCAAGAAAATGAAACAGAATTTTGCATTGAATATTTAGAAGAATTTCCTAATACCTTTGAGACAATCTCAGTGCTTGGTGTTGCAAAATCAAGCTAGGAGATCATTGACACAGAAGCCAGATAAGGGATCTCATTTTTCCTTAACCATGAGCCTCACAATAATTTCTCCTCAATCATTGCATATATTCTTATGCAGGGTCTCTCTTCTAGATATACAACCATCAAATGAAAAGGATATGTGAATGCTGAAGACACAGGTGATGCTTTCTTTCATAAGCAACAATGTGCTGAAGAGAAGATCAGTGGAATACTTTTATTTGCAAATGCAAAACCCTTATTTGGAAATACATATATGTCAGGTCAGGGCTTCCCCAGTGGCACAGTGGTAAAGAATCCACCTGCAATGCAGGAGCCACAGGAGACATGGGTTTGATCGCTGGGTCAGGAAGATCCCCTGGAGGAGGGCATGGCAACCCATTCCAGGATTCTCGTTTGGAAAATCCCATGGACAGATGAGCCTGGTGGGCTACAGTGCATGGGGTTGCAAAAGAGTCAGACATGACTGAAGTGACTTAGCATGCACACATACACATGTCAAGTCTCACACTCTTTATATTTTCTTTAACTCCCTTGCCCTCCACACGGAGTGTTGAACTTGTTTGTCCATAAAGATTCCTACCTGTCAGTCAGTCTGCTGAGTGAAGGACTCGGATAGCTATTGTCCAGGCTGCTGGGAACAGACATGATCATGGGCGGTGTCCTGCTCTTCCCTCGCCTGCAGGGAAAGACTCAGGCTGGTTTCACAGCTTTTTGTTCACATGACTAAAAATGAAAGGAAAACCTGAGGAGCTGTTACAAAAAAAAAAAAGACTTAAAAAGTTTCTGGCTTAGAACATTTCAACATCCAGCCATTAGTTTAAAAACATCTTCTTGAGTGCACTCTGGGGTTCTTCTCATTCTTCTCCACCAGTCACTGGAATGTTCTTTAAAAAGAATACCCACCTAGGCCATTAAAGTGAGAGTCAAAGCAGCACTGGGCTGTGACCTTTTTGGCAGGGTAGGCTGTCCTCACACATTACCTTTACAGTGATAGAATTTTGCTTTTTCCCCCTTTTTCCTGCCATGGAACAACCCCAAAGGAAACCTGAGAAAGATCCCAATTGGCTGAGTCCCGAATGAAGTATTTCAACTGGAGAAGGCTCACTTCCCCATCTTTGCTTTGTTTCTCATTTGTTAACTTCATTTTGCTCCACTATAATGAACAATGTCATGTGGTAATTCATTAGAGGTTATCCATTTTTTGCTAATTAACATCTTTGATCAATGCAATGAAAATTTAAACATTTATCAATATGATCAATAAGCTTAGAACTCCAACTATTGGGCTGATCCTTTTATCACTAAATATTTGTGCAATATATCCATGGAGACACACAAATACATCCATGCAATTACATGAGCTGTAGAGCAAGAGCGTGTAACAGAATTTAAAAAAAAAATAAGATTGCAATTTTCAAACCAGATTAAGTTTTAAATTGAAAGGAATTGAGATTGGACATCATTTAAAACTAACCACTTAAAACTATATTTAAATTTATACATTATATACAGTTTTTCATATTACAATGATTTAAACTATACACATGCATGAGTACATCTTCTCTGATGATACAAGATCTAAAGTAGTAAAAGACAAATTTTGGTCTGGGTCTGCATTTACCATTACACCTTCATAAGAATGTTTTATGAGTGGAACAAGAGAAAAAGCCTATAAAAGGAAAATACTTTGGTATTCAAACTTTTTACAGCATGCATTTTTTTTTAACTAAAATGGGAGAAGGAGGGGAGGAAAAATATGAAAGAATGACAAGAGGCAGAAGGGGAAGGAGAAAGAACAAGAGGAAGAGGGGGTGGGGAAGGAGGGGGAGAGAATGGAGTGCTGTTCTAATCACAGGCTGTGATGGGCTTTTGAAATCTGTCATTCCTAGTATGTCTTCCTTAGCTAAGCTTGGAATCCCCACTTAAGGATTATAGAATTAAAACAAAAACATTTTAGTGACTTGATAAATGTTAAAATTCCTAAGCTACAGTTTCTTTCATCTATGAAAATAGTTCTGTGTGCCTTGGAAATCATCAAATCATTCATCAATTTATGGTTTTAGTAAATAACACTCTAAATGCCATGGAAATCATATACTTTTACCTTGGCTTTGAGTCCATATGGAATTTGTCCTGTTGTATCATTGTTTACAATGATTCTACATATCTTTAGGGCTGTTAGGGCACTATTAAAATCAGATTTGAAATTTTTTATGTTATACACTCTGTTTCTTGGTCCCAGGAAAAATAGCACTATCTTTTCTCATCTCATTTAAAATACCGGAAAGTCAGACTAGAAACTAAGCTAAATCAGAAATCACCCTCTGCATTCTGAAAAAGCTCTCTGTTTTTTTGTTTTTGTTTTCTGCAGCTTTGAGTAACTGTTAAAAGTCATTTGTCAAGTCTGAGATGTAAATTCAGCTGAATATCTGCATTTGACATAGTTAGCTTAGGTGGCATTTACTTTCAGAGCCTTTAGACCCTCTGGCAAAGATCAAATGGGCAGTGTCAATGAATCAAAATGCTTCATAACTAAAAGTTAATAAGAGTTTTAAAAAGACAAGATGCCAATGGCTATTCAAAAGTACAGTTTAAAAAACAGTAGTGTTATATTACAGCCTGACTCCCCTTTTGAAGCTGTAAATATCCTAGTACATTCAGAGATGAAAATTCTTGCAGTATTCATTTTCAAACTTAACGTTACAAAAAGTGTTTATTCATGGTCAGATACAAAATTTACATGAGCATAAAGTACGGTAGTCAATTATTTATATTAAATAGGTTTTCTGGTTAGTGGCAAACTCTTAGGTACAAAGGCATTATCTTTCCTTTGTATCCATTCATTAATTTATATCTTATAAATTTCCACTGTGCTATGATTTAGAAGCGCTTCCCTGGTGGCTCAGTGGTGAAGAATCTACTTGCAATGCAGGAGACCAGGGTTGGATCTCTAGGTCAGGAAGATCCCCTAGGGAAGGAAACGGCAACCCACTTCAGCATTCTTGCTTCAAGAACCCCATGGAGCCTGGTGTGCTACAATCCATGCTGTTAGAAAAGAGTTGGACATGGCTTAGTGATTGAACAACAACACAAATGATTTAGAAAATAAAATTTGAGTTTATCATGTATATTAACAGCTGACAAAAAACTTATTCAAACACTGATAATTTAACTTAATTTTTCTCTAATAATATATTTGCACTGGATCTCATTATTATTGATTAAAAGGTACTGAGTTAACAAAAATATTTAGTTTGCTTAATTAAGCTGAAGTAACATGGAATAAAAATTCATATACAGAAAAAAACAGAGATGTGATGTGCAAAGTGGTTCATTAATAGCGTTTTAAAATTGGAAGGGGCCTCTGTGGTCATTTAATCCAACCTCTTTCTCAAGATAGAGAGCTCCACCAAAGGAGGCTGACATTTATTCATCCTGTGCTTGCTTATTTTCAAGGATGGAGATCTCATTCTTTCACAGGGAAATACATTTATATTATTGTAATTAAGTGTTGTCTTTCTTCTTGCACTTCCTACCCATTGGTCTTTTATTTTCCCTTTGAAACATTAGAGAAAATAAGTCCATTCCTTCCTGCACATGACTCATGCACCTCCCCCCACCTCATAATATTTAAAAATGATTTTATGTTCTCTATTAAATCATAATGTCTTGAGTTTTTCAACCATTCTTTTAGGGCATGTTACTCAGACCACATTCCAAAGTACGCCACTTAAGTTATTCTGAATTCTCTCTATTTGGTGCCATTCAATGACATCTAGAAATGGATTCAGTTTCCTAGATGCGGTCTGACTATGCTGAATACAATGCTGGAGGAAATCTTAGTTGATTTGAACAATATTTCTTCTCTTAATGCAGCACAGAAATATGTAATTAGCATGTTGGAGAAGGGCTTGGTGGTGGTGGCTGTTGTTTGATGACATCATCTTTGGGTTTTCTTGCTGTAATCTGTGGTCAACTAAAGCACTTCAATCTCCTTTTCTAGTCAACTGCTGTCAAGACAGTCTGTCATTGTTTTCCGGGCCTTCATTTTTGTTATTGTTGTTGCTTTTAATCTCCAACCAGGAATTGAATGTTGAATTAAGTGTTAAAAAGGTGAACTTTTGGTTCTACTAAGGCTTATTTTGAATCAGTTTTATTCTCTTGTGTGTTTGCTATCATCCTCACTCTTGGAGTTCTGCAAGTTTGATAAATAAGGCTATCTTGTCACAAAATTCACAGATGAAAACTTCAATGTGACAGAATCAGGAAAAGCTATGGAATTCTACAGGTGTTTAGAAATCTTGTAGCTACTGTTAAGGGTCCTTCTCCAGTCACTAATTTGCACACTTTGAGTATGACCATTTGAGTCTAAGTTATTACTTTATTGGGCTTCCCTGGTGGCTCAGATGGTAAAAAATCTTCCTGTGATGAAGGAGGCCCGAGTTTGATCCCTGGGTCAGGAAGATCCCCTGGAGAAGGGAATAGCAACCCACTCCAGTATTGCCTGATGAATCCCATAGACAGAGGAACCTGGCAGGCTATAGTCCATGGAGTTGAAAAGTCAGACATGACTGAGCAAATAACACTATTACTTTATGAGGAACTTCCTCAAATGGTTTAAAAATCAAGCTTCAAGGTGAAAGGTGATGGAGAGAAGGATAGCAGACACAAGTCCCAGAGTACCAGGGTTCAAACCTTGGTTCTGCCAATTATCAGCTCTGTAAGCTTGTCTTTCTCACCTTCTCTGATTCACTTATCTCTAAAGTAGAGATAATGCTGGATGGGATAGGAGTTTAGGTGAGAATATATGTGTGTTTATGTATGGCTGAGTCCCTTTGCTGTCCCTCTGAAACTATCAGATTGTTAATCAGCTACACTCTAATATAAAACAAAAGGTAAAAAAAAAATCAAAACTGAAGAATTTGAAAAAAAAAATTAGAGATAATTGTGATGATCTGATTATAGTAATGATGATGATGAAAGAACCTGTACATAAGATTTTTGTGAAGTTAAATGAATTAATATAGCTAAAGTACTAAGGAAAATACCTGACATAGAAGGAGCACAATATGGTGACCAAAATTAAGTCTACATTTCATAGCATTCTTCTGACATATCAGGTTTTGAGAACCAATATTTTATGACCATCAATCTAATGTTTTTAATAGTAAACCATGAGGTTTATAATTTATTCTTAAAGTATACCTAGAACAAAAATTCAGCTTGCAGTTAATCACTCTAAAATCTGACTTTTTCTATTTTTTAAGTTTTAAAATATTATAAAGTACCTAAACATGATATAAAAAGTGCACCCTATTTTCTTCTTTGAAAGCCTTCAAAGAAAAATTTAAATTAAAATGAAAAAAAAAATAAATAAATTAATTAAAATGACATCAAGTTTATATACATATATATTAAGACTATAGTAGAAAAAAACATTATTATATATTAAAGGAAGTTTCCCTAACCTCAATTATATTTAAAAGAAAACTTCTTTTTGAATACTATATTTGGTATTAAAAATGACATATATATATATACACAATAGCTGTTTTTTTGTCATTAGTTCAAATGTTTTCCTATATATACAGGATTTTGGTATCTTTCAAGAGTCTAAATAGAAAAGAAATGTTTGGAGATGTTTGCTCTTAGAAGGAAAATTTAAAACTTTTTTATCAAAACTTATAGGAAGGCTTCTTGAAACAGAAATGCAAATCTTCTCCAGAATTTGTTAAATTTTCTATTCATACTAAACTTGTTTTACATATTTACTAAGACCACAGGTGTAGGTATCTTCTTGTTTACTTTAGATAATTCTGTGTATCTGTGTTTTTATATTATTGTCAAAATCTCCAAAACTGGAAGCCTCATTTGAGTAAGCTGAAGTTTTCTGAAGACATTTAATGTAAGAGTCAAGGCATAATCTAATTTTAAAATTTATACCAATTTATGAAGACTATGAAAATGTAAAAGATCTCAATATTTTTAATATTTTGTTCATTTTAAAAGGAAAATATTTTGTATATATACTAGGTAAAATAATATAAGTTAGTTTTACTTGTTCTTTTTACTTTTTCCTAATGTGGTTACTAATAAACTTACGTCATTCCCATGAAGGTGCTCTTGGGAGCACTGATCTAAAAGCTTCTCATTTTTCTCTAACACCCTCCAGCCGGAAGGCCACCAAAATCTGAAATACTATGATATTTTCCTAGTTGGTTTTCAGTATTTCTACCTTCCATTTAACCTCCACCTATTAGCCAAAGTAATATTTCTAATGCAAAATCCACACTGAATGGATTCTTCATTGTTCTTCACTATTTCCCCAAATTAAATTCTAATGCCTGGAGGCAACCTTAAAGGCTTACTCTCTAAACTCATTGCTAACCAATCCGCTTCAAAAAATGCCTCCTGACCATGCTTTTATCCTCTCTCTCCCTGATAGGACTCATGCTGCTCTTGTGCAATGCTGATCTAGAAGCATCTCATTTCTTCTACCACCCTCCAGCCCCACAGCCACAATAATCTGAAACACTATATCATTTTTCCTGTATATATGCCACTGCCTTTGTGGTTTCCTCATTGCTAACGTTTACTCACCATCTAGGATTAGCTCAGATACCATCTTCTCTGTAAAGTCATGTTTTATATCCCACGCTTTGGTTAGGCCCCCTTTCATGTCTCCCAAACAACTCAAAGGCACCTAATCTATTTTTCACATACTACAATTGTCTTTTTGTTTGTGTTTATTATACCATGAGATCTTGAGTGTAAAAAATGTAGATGGGAGACCCATGGGGAAGTCATTACATACGGTTTTAAGTTCTCTTAAGGAAGGTTATTATCTCCTTAATTCATGTTAGTTCACTATAATATAATCAAGTGGAAAGTATCTTTTGCTAAAAACTACTACCTGAATGAGCCTTATGATGAAAACAGACATTCAAAAGCTTGTACCCTGATAATCTGCGAACATTCCCAGTACTTTCAGGTAATTTTGTCAGTAAGAATAATGCACTGTTCTTGTTGATAACTGCCTTGATTAACTGTGTTGTTCAGTTGCTAAGTTGTGTTCTACTTTGCAGTCCCATGAACTGCAAGACCTAACTGTCATCTTTCCTGGAATCAAAAATCAATATTTTTCATGTGGTGTAAACTCCATCTACCAGGACAGAGGTCTGCAGAGGTGAGACCCAGTTGGGCAAATGCTGCTTCTTCCTTGGAGTCTCACAAGGAGGCTCCTATTTGTACCCTTCGCCTCTCTTCCATTGGCCTTTGGAACCCAGAAGAAAGCACCAGAACAGTGCTTGCCTCCCTTTCTCCTCCCTTCCCCCAGTCTAAGTACTCCAGACACCCAAGATGATATGAATCTTCAAATCCCCAAATCCAAGATGGTTGTATGTGTAGTCACACTATCATAGTATGTATAGTCATCATAATTTTGTTTTTTCTTATGAGGAATTAATAGGAGCCTGCTGATATATGCTCTTCTGCTAACCTCTTTGACTGTTAAATGATTTACCTTTGTTGGTTACCTTTGTGATAGCTTCATCTCAAAAGATGATATTGAAAAGATAAAGTCAAATATCATCTTCTTAAACATTATTAATGAAGAAGGGCTACAGAAAACACTCATCTGTCAGATCATCAGAGACTCTTACTTCAACCAATCCTAAGCACTTAATATCTGAAAGGTTGCTTTGTGAGTCAAAGTTGTATGATGAATAGCTCTAGAGATAAACCAAATATTTATTGGGCAGGAAGTAATGAGTTGTGTAAGAAAATGTGCACATTCAATGTGTGGACAAAGAATGTCATTACAGTAAATGAAGAAAGTTGTGGCCATCAAGCCATAAGCCTCTGCAGCCACCCCTAATGGTATACCCTGAGGGGATTCAAATGGAGAAAAACAGGATACTGACCCTAGATAGTTAAGATGCACATCCAAGGAATAATTTCATTAAGCCCAGACTCTTTGTCGTCCTATACATACTAAAGCACTAAATTTTTTAACTTGAGATATCCATTTTTTCTTTAATTAGAAGTATTTTTTTTCATATTTGATTGTTTATTTACTTATTTGCAAAAACTCCTGTATAGCCTGGCTCCTCCCTTACTTCTTCAGAACAGTCCCTCAGAACTAGCTTAAGTCTTCAGTATTTACACTGAATAAGCCATAATTCTCACCTTTTAGGTTGTGTAATTTTTTTTTCAGTAAACAAACTATATAGGATTTTTATAAAATGGAGACATTCTTTCCACTTAAAAGCATAAAACAAAGATCCAAAGGGTTGGCATAGTTTGATCTGTACCTTGAATAATTTTGGAAAAAAAGCTTTTGATCAACTTTATATGAACAAGGATCTTTAGTTTCATCAGCATCTTAGATTTTATTTAATTTGAGAACAGAAGAAGAACTTACTGCATGGAAGTTAAGTTGCTCAAAGAATCTCTAGGAGGGCTTGAGAATCTTGCTCCAAGGTGATACAATCAGGTATGACCTAAAATCATGCTTTGAAAAAGACTTTGTTCATGTATAGTGCTGTCTTGAGAATCCCTTGGACTGCAAGAAGATCCAACCAGTCAATGCTAAAGGAAATCAGTTCTGAATATTCATTGGAAGGATTGATGCTGAAGCAGAAATGCCAGTAATTTGGCCACCTGATGTGAAGAACTGACTCATTGGAAAAGACCCTGATGCTGGGAAAGATTGAAGGTGGGAGAAGGGGATGACAGAAGTTGAGATGGTTTGATGGCATTGTTGACTCGATGGACATGAGTTTCAGTAAGCTCCAGGAACTGGTGATGGACAGGGAAGCCTAGCGTGCTGCAGTCCATGGGGTCGCAAAGAGTCGGACACTACTGAGTGACTGAACTGAACTGATAGTGCTGTCATTGCAATCTTTTGCAATGACAAAAGATGGTCATTGTAGACTTTTTCTTGCTGTTGCTGCTGCTAAGTCACTTCAGTCGTGTCTGACTCTGTGTGACCCCATAGATAGCAGCCCACCAGGCTCCCCCATCCCTGGGATTCTCCAGGCAAGAACACTGGAGTGGGTTGCCATTTCCTTCTCCAATGCATGAAAGTGAAAAGTGAAATTGAAGTTGCTCAGTCGTGTCCGACTCTTAGCGACCCCATGGACTGCGGCCCACCAGGGTCTTCCATCCATGGGATTTTCCAGGCAAGAGTACTGAAGTGGGGTGCCATCGCCTTCTCCATTTCTTGCTGTACCCAGTGAAAAACCTCTAACACGAGAGAAAATTCTTCCTAAGTTCTCTTTTTTTTTGCTTCAGTTATCACAGATTAAAAGGACAGAGATCATTGCAAGTGGCCATATTCATTCTGCAAAGGAAAAGAAGAACAAGTATATGACACCTTTCTCTTCTGTGCTGAGAGGGAGACTGGGCAGCTTGAAAAGATTCCTAGGAAGTTCAGATTCCAGATGATCCAAAAAGTGACCAATGTGAAGCAAAGATGGATGGAGTATGGATGAGCATTCCCTGAAAAATGAAAGGCTCTGAAAGAACATATCCAGATAAAGATGTATACAGTGTGATGAAAGAAATGAGCATCATGTGCTTTTTTTGGAATCCAAGAGTCTATGGAAATGCTGGTAGGAATGGGCTTCAGCTCAGTTTAGTCGCTCAGTCGTGTCCGACTCTTTGCAACCCCATGGACTGCAGCACGCCAGGCCTCCCTGTCCATCACCAACTCTCGGAGCTTGCTCAAACTCATGTCCATCAAGTCAGTGATGCCATCCAACTATATGATCCTCTGTCATCCCCATCTCCTCCTGCCTTCAATCTTTCCCAATATAAGGGTCTTTTCCAATGAGTCAGTTCTTTACATCAGGTGGCCAAAGTATTGGAGTTTACAGCTTCAGCCTCAGTCCTTCCAATGAATATTCAGGACTGATTTCCTGTAGGATGGACTGTTTTGATCTCCTTGCAGTCCAAGGGACTCTCAAGAGTCTTCTCCAACACCACAGTTCAAAAGCATCAATTCTTCAGCACTCAGCTTTCTTTATAGTCCAATTCTCACATCCATCCAGACTACTGGAAAACCATAGCTTTGGCTAGATGGATCTTTTTTTTTTTTTTTTTTACCAAAGTAATGTCTCTGTTTTTTAATATGCTGTCTAGATTGGTTATAGCTTTTCTTTCAAGGATCAGGCGTCTTTTAACTTCATGGCTGCAGTCACCATCTCCAGAGATTTTGGAGTTCAAAAAAGAAACCCTGTCAATGTTTCCATTGTTTCCCTATTTATTTTTCACTAAGTGATGGGACCAGATGCCATGATCTTAGTTTTCTGAATGTTGAGTTTAAAGGCAACTTTTTCACTTTCCTCTTTCACTTTCATCAAGAGGCTCTTTAGTTCCTTTTTGCTTTCTGCCATAAGGGTGGTGTCACCTGCATATTTGAGGTTACTGATATTTCTCGTAGCAGTCTTGATTCCAGCTTGTGCTTCATCCAGCCCAGTGTTTCTCATGATGTACCCTGCATATAAGTTAAGTAAGCAGGTGACAGTATACAGCCTTGATGTACTCCCTTTCCCAATTTGGAACCAGTCTGTTGTTCCACGTTCAGTTCTAACTGTTGCTTCTTGACCTGCATACAGATTTCGCAGGAGGCAGGTAAGGTGGTCTGGTATTCCCATCTCTTTAAAAATTTCCCAATTTGTTGTGATCCACACAGTCAAAGGCTTTGATGTAGTCAGTAAAGCAGACGTAGATGTTTTTCTGGAACTCTGTTGCTTTTTTTATGATCCAACGGATATTGGCAATTGAATGGAATAGCCATAGAGCAGCAAAGAAGTCTAGGATTTGGACTAAATCAGATTATGTTCCTGTGCTTGCTCAGTCACTTCAGTCATGTCTGACTCTTTGTGACTCTATGGACTGAAGCCCACCAGGCTCCTCTGTACATGGGTTTCTTTAGGCAAGAATGCTGGAGTGGGTTGCCATGCCCTCCTCCAGGGGATCTTCCCCACCCAGGGTTCTAACCAGCATGTTCTGCATTTCCTGCATTGAAGGTGAATTCTTTACCTCTGAGCCACCAAGAAAGCCCATAGACCTTGTTACATATGAAGCAAAGGAATCTAGTGTTTTGTTGTTGTTTGTTTGTTTGTTTTTAGTATTGATAATGGGGTGGCTCAGAGGCTTAGACCTGGGTCTTGAGGCACACAAATCCTATTGCACTCACTGTCTTTGAGAAAGAGATACCGTTGACTCTTGGCTCTTTTTAATGCTAATTTCTACAGTTAGAATTTGCTTTGTGAAATGCTTTATTCTCTGAATTTCTAACAAGACTTGGAGATATCATCTCTTCCAATATGACTTCAATTTTGAATAGTACATGGGAAAGCATGATGTAAATCAAAAGTTTTCATATCTCATGTCTCAAGTGATGTTAAAGTCCTCTTAGTAAATGACATGTCAAAGAATTTGACTAGTCTGAATTTAAACAGATGCCTCAGAAAAGAAGTAGGGCCTAAAAGGCATTTCATAAACTGCTATAAATTACAGTTTTTATGTTTTCACTCTTGGAAAGTAGATTGGCCTTTTTGTTTTCTGTTTTTTCTTTTCTTCCTTTATTTTCTACCATTGAATTACATTTGAATATGGCTATTGTACACTTTTGCTAAATTCTAGTCTATTTTCTATTAAAAATCTATTCTTTTTAATTTATTTGTGTAATTTTATTTTAAAAAAATATTTAGAGTGAGGTCTTTAATGAAAAGCATATCTTAGATCAATAAAAAAGAAATGGAAAGAGACCAATCAGAATGAGGAAAAGAAGAAAAATAATGCAAGGGAGTTTCTGTGATTGAGCTTCAGGTGCACTCAACTTCTTTGAATTTAAGGCAAAAAGAGGAAGAGACATTACCACAAAGATTAAGAGCTTCACAATTTTCAAGAAACAGTTTTCAAGTACTAAATTCTAATAAAAATGTCAATTGTGTGACTTCGTATGAGGCATATTGATTGATGCAAAGGGCAATCTCATTAAAGTAAGAATAAATGAGGGAAAATATGCTATAGAATGTCCACTCTAGGCAAGACTTTAGCTTTTTTCTTCCTTTTTCAGTTTTAAGTCTTACTCATTACTTCTTATTCATAGCTATAAATCTATATGATTTATCATAAAGGACTATTCTGGTTAATAAGAAAATCCTGGTGTCATTAATATAAAGGAAAGATTTTTTTCAAAGTTTTATTCATCTGTGTATTTATAGCTGTGATTTGTCTCCATTACTGCACATGGACTTTCTCTAGTTGTGGCAAGTAAGGCTGCTCT
Organism: Bos taurus; assembly: GCF_002263795.3. NCBI lineage: Eukaryota > Metazoa > Chordata > Mammalia > Artiodactyla > Bovidae > Bos > Bos taurus. Next base: position 21,035,576 of record NC_037336.1, on the reverse strand, counting down.
CTAGTTTCAGTGTGAAGGCTTCTCATTTTGGTGGCTCCTCTTGTGGAGCATGGGATTTGGATGAATAGTTTTCAGCAGCTGTGACACACAGGCTTAGTTGCCCCTTACCAAATCAGCAGTTGAACCTTTGTCCCTTGCACTGGCAGGCAGATTCTTAACCACTGGACCACCAGGGAAGTCCTATGTGATAGATTTTTATTTCTACTGATCATCGCAGAAGGAAAATGCTTTTAATAATGGACAAGTATACTTTTTACAGAGTAGGTCAGAATCATTTTTTTTTTTAGTTATTTCCTATCCTTTCAACTAGATTATGTTCTCTTTTATTCCTAATTATACAACACACAAGGTAGGCACTTGTTACATGTTTTTTAAATAAATGACTATTTTTATTGTTTTTTAAAGAGAAAGGCCATTTTTAGGGCTCAGCCAAATAGTACACACCACCTATCAAATGTCTATAGTAAATATTTAATTTTAAATGAAAGCTCATAGCATTAAATCCAGACATTAGACCTATAATAAACCCCAAATGTAATTATGCTGGCCTTGAGTCAGTTTTCTGCTCCTCTGGATATTTTATTTAAGTGACTTATTTCACAATTTTCAGTGCAGAGCAGTTTATTATTTATAAAGTACTTAATTAATGGAACAAAAATGGCTACTTATTTTTGGGGATTTATTGTTTTATGATCATAACCAAATAAATTAAACTCTGGTGGCATTGTAGAAAGAATTAATACTGTCAACAGAAGTTCTTGATTTGCATATTTTAATTAAAGCAAGCCACACTATTAAATATAAACAATTTTAAATGAGTACAAACAAATATAATGACACATTCTATGTTGTTCAGGACATATATATATATATATATATATTTTGTGTGTGTGTATATATATATATATATATATATATAATCACATTGAAATTGAAAACTAGTCATGAAATGAAGCTTAATGTGCTTCATTTACTAGCTCAGACAGTACTAATGACCATTCTACACACAATGGTTTCTCAGTGACTGAGCATTTACCAGAGCCAGAGGCCATTTGGTGACATGTGATTTACATACATAATTAATTCAGACCACCTAATAAAATAGAATCATTGTAATCTTTAACTTCTGCTCATTCTGTGTTCAGTGTATTCATGCGGAAATGACACCTGAGAGAGGTCACCAGGAAACTGACCTTTCAGGTTTGTTCTCATCATCCTAAATATCTAAATATCCTTTTGTTATGCTAAAAAATTGTCTCTTTAGAGTTGTTTATATATATGTAAGTTTTATACATATATATATATATATTTGTTGTTGCTTAGTTGTTTTGTCCAACTTTTTTGCTACCCCATGGATGGTAGCCCCCCAAGTTCCTCTGTCCATGGGACTTTCCAGGCAAGAATACTAGAATGGGTTGCCATTTCCTTCTCCAGGGAATCTTCCTGACCCAGGGATCAAACCCACATTTCTTGCATTGGTAGACAGATTCTTTACCACTGAGCCACCTGGGAAGCCCATACATATAAATATATATATATATATATATATGTATATATATTTAGAATCCTAAGTTTCCATAGTATATATATATATATTTAGAATCCTAAAAGCAGGATAGAATAGAATTAGAAATTTTAACAGATGACAGACAAGATCCTCTATAGCCTCAGCAGGTACATTCCAGGAGTTGCCACCATTCAAAGGGTTAATCTTACTGTGACCTGGATGCTTTGGCAGTCAAGATTCAGGAGAGGGGACCTGAGTGCTTTCTAAACAGGGCTTCTTTTATGAGCCCAAGAAACCCTACTGGCCGTTTAATAGTGGAAACAGGACCAAAACAGATGGATGAAAAATTAAACCAGGATGATTTCAATGTCAGGATGGGTTCTGAGGGAATATCATAAAGGGATGTGATCTAAAAAAAACTCAGAAATGATGTTCCTATAGGGGTTGATAGGCCAGATGAACAGATTAGGACTCTGAAGAAGAGACTCTCAGAACCTTTCTTTTTTGTTTAGAAAGTAGCCTAACTCCGGGGAGTGCTGTGTGTGTGTGTCTGTGTGTGTGCATCTGTGTGTGTGTGTTTTCAGTCCTGTATGACTCTTTACAACCCGATGCACTGTAGCCCACCATACTCCTCTGTCCTTGGGGTTTTCCAGACAAGAATACTGGAGTAAGTTGCCATTTCTTACTTGAGGGGACCTTCCTGACCCAAGGATTGAACCTGCATCTCCTGCGTTGGCAGTTGGATTCTTTACCACTGTGCCACTGTGGAAGCCCTAACCTCAAGGGGCCTTGGTCAAAGAGATCCAGGCCAGACACCTGGGAGGGTGACTGTTTATGAATGAAGAATGCCATTTAAAAATAATCTGCTCTTTGAATCATCTTGTGGGGATGGTTGCTTCATTAGCAGTGGGGATCATGCTGTTTTTAGCATCCAAACTTCCTCTACTTTAATCTGAATGTCAGCTCAATATCAGCATCTATGATAGAGATGGCAGGCCCCATCTTTCTCAAATAGAAAATAAATGAGTTTTGAGAAATGGAATATTTCCTGCCAAATGAAGGATGTTGTCATCATCAGCAATTGCAGCTACTACCAATGATAAGCAGGTGAGCCCTGAGGGAACTCAGAAAGGAAATAAAACTTGCCATCTAGGAGTCATTAGACTGCAGCCACTCCCTATAGTGATCCCTGAGGAAACTCAGGATGTGAAGCCAAAAATTTCAGGTTCCAGAGAGCTGATGTGCCTATCAAAGGAATGTTTTCAGTGAGCTCAGATTCTTACATTTTCCACATATAGAAAAGCACTAAAGTACTTAATTTGAGACATCTGGGTTTCCTTTAATTTACTATAATCTTTTGACATTCAGACTACTTGCCTTTTGTTATACAACTTCTATAAAACCAGGCTCCCTCCTCACCTCCTTAGAGTAGTTCTCTCAGGATTACTTGAGATGCTGCTTCCCAGGTTTGAAGTGCTAAAAATTACAGACAAATAAAACAGCTCTCAACCTTTAGATTGTGAATATTTTTTAAGTTGACAGTTTCAACTTTGTTTCAGTTGAACATTTTGATAGAGTACAATGTTTTGATAGCATCAAAGATTTGAAATTTTTAGGTACAAAACTTTCCTCACTGAAGTTGCTATTAGTGAAATATTTGGATCACCAGATCTCTTTGGTGGTATAGGTTAAGAACCGATGCAGTAGACATAGGAGAAGTGGATTTGATCCTGGGTCAGGAAGATCCTCTGGAGAAAGAAATGGCAACCCATTCCAGTATTCTTACCAGGAGAATCCCATGGACAGAGGAGACTGGTGGGCTACAGTCCATAGGGTCACAAAGAGTCAGACACTACCGAGGTGACTTAGTGCACACACACACACAGATCTCTCTAGACATGGTGTACCTGCCCCACCCTGATTTCTTTCATCGTCTCATCTACTATGTCATGTATGCTTTCTCTACAAAGTTCCTTCACAGGCATAACCCCCATTGATATGCTGATTAGAGCGACCACGATGCAGTTCTGCTAAAACCTAGGAAGTGCATGTGGGGAGCACTGTAGTTAGTTGGGAAATGGCAGCATGGCTGTTGCCTGGATCTACATTGTGCCGTGACACGCACTGCCACCTTCTGCCACCATTGAGCTTGGGGCAGCAACTACATGCTCTTATTCTGGCTCCAAAAGGAAGACTGTTTTATGGGCCTTCTAGAACTTAAAAGCATATTGAAAAGCAGAGACATTACTATGGATGTGAAAGTTGGACTGTGAAGAAGGCTGAGCACCGAAGAATTGATGCTTTTGAACTGTGGTGTTGGAGAAGACTCTTGAGAGTCCCTTGGACTGCAAGGAGATCCAACCAGTCCATTCTGAAGGAGATCAGCCCTGGGATTTCTTTGGAAGGAATGATGCTAAAGCTGAAACTCCAGTACTTTGGCCACCTCATGCGAAGAGTTGACTCATTGGAAAAGACTCTGATGCTGGGAGGGATTGGGGGCAGGAGGAGAAGGGGATGAGATGGCTGGATGGCATCGCTGACTCGATGGACGAGAGTCTGAGTGAACTCCGGGAGTTGGTGATGGACAGGGAGGCCTGGCGTGCTGCGATTCATGGGGTCACAAAGAGTCAGACACGACTGAGCAACTGAACGGAACTGAACTGAGAACTTAAAAATTTTACATGAAGAGTTTCCTTCCTTTAAAAAGATTCCCATTTTACAGAAGAACAATGCGTAATTTTAGTAACTTTCTGATGATTGCACAGTGTAGAAGTGAAAGAGATATGATTTACAACTAGCAATCTGAATGAAGTGTGTTTGTATTTGAGGGGCTTCTCCGAATCAATGTTTTGTTGTTTTTATTATATTATAGTCTTGCTTTATTATTGAAAAAAACTACTCACAGAAATACTTTATGACCTTATCTTTAAAAGGTAGAAACAATCATTAACAGTTCAAAGTATCCTGCACATTTTATTACTAAATTTGAAACACTGGATTTTCAAGTTAACATTCAAATCATAGATTCAGAGAAACCACAAAAGTTAAAATAAACTCATGAGAAATACTACCTGAATATTCATCAGTTCCATGACTAAGCCCAAGTAGAAGGTAAGAAAAAAGGGTCATACCTTTGTGGGTTGGCTCTCTGGACAACAAATTGTCCTTGTGACCGTATCCCAGGTAGGTCTCTCTCTAGTTTTCATTTTCACATGAAGCGGCACTCAGATATGTGCTAGAAATCTGGGATACTCAAAAAGACATGTTATTACTGTATTGCTGCTTTTCCATTATGCCCTTATGCTTTCTGAGTGCTTGGGTAGTGGATGCCTATATTCATAGTAGTATTTGTGTTTGATGTCCATTCAATATCCTTGGATTGATGGAGAAGCTCTGTGAGGGCTCCGTGGTGCTGCTATGTGTCCTGACATAGGGTCAAGAGCCAAGATGGATGTAGGAAATTCTGTCAGCTGCAAAGTCAGTCACCTGGAACCCAACACTGCAGGAGGTGCTCTGGAGAAAGAAAAAGAGAGACTTTGGGTCTGAGAGTGTCAACCTTGCTGCCTATTTGCTTTATGAATATGAAGAAATGCAACAAAGGCTCATCCCTAGGCAAGACAGAGGCCCAGTGAACTCAGAGTCACTAGGTTGACTGAGATAGCAGCAGCATATCTGAGACAGATAAGTAGCAGCATATCTGAGACAACAAGAACTCTGATTCTACCACCAAAGTTGATTCTTGCATGTTCTCCTCTAATGGAATTTCCATGCTGCTTAGAAGGCCACTGTAAGTAAAAGATTCCCCATGTGGTCTTTTCCTAAAAGCAGTGGTTGGAGATTACTGGAATAGTGTGAGGGATGGCAAAAAAGTTGAAATTCATCTTCAAGAAGAAAAGAAAAAAAAAAAAGATAGATGCTTAATATTTCATGCCTTCTGGTGCTAAGTCACTTCAGTCGTGTCCGACTGTGCAACCCCATGGACAGCAGCCCACCAGGCTCCGCTGTCCCTGGGATTCTCCAGGCAAGAACACTGGGGTGGGTTGCCATTTCATGCCTTAGAGGATATTAAAAAACCTAAGCCAGACACTATGACAATAAGATAGTAAAAATCTTAATAAACTTTGTAGACTGCCTATATTTATTCATTTTGCATTTATTCACCTTTTATCTCTCCACAGTAATTCACATTTAAGCTCCTAAAACATGAAAAGAAAGTGATCTCTTGGGAAAACAAAAAGAAAGAAGGGAACCAGAGATAAAATATTTTACCATTTCAAGTTAGGCTTCGAAATGAGAGAACTTTTATGGTTGAGTCAATTGCACGTAGGAGAAAAGAGGAGAATGAGTCATCTCAGTCTGTGGAACAGAAAAAAAGAAAGAAAAGGAACCAAGAAATAAAAAGCCTCATGTGAGATTACCAGACTGTGCCCCTGGAAAATTACTTATCATATTCAAGCCTGATTTTCCTCTTTTTTTAATTCATATTTTTATTGAAGGATAATTGCTTTACAGAATTGTTTTGTTTTCCATCAAATCTCAACATGAATCAGACATAGGTATACATATATCCCCTCTGTTTTGAACCTCCCTCCCATCTCCCTCCCCATCCCATCCCTTTAGGTTGATACAGAGCCCCTGTTTGAGTTTCCTGAGCCATACAGCAAATTCCCTTTGGCTATTTATTTTACATATGGTAATGTAAGTTTCCGTGTTACTCTTTCCATACGTCTCACCCTCTTCTCCCCTCTCCCCACCTCCATAAGTCTGTTCTCTATGTCAGTTTCTCCACTGATGCCCTGTAAATAAATTCTTCAGGACCATTTTTCTAGATTCCGTATATGTGCATTAGAATATGATATTTATCTTTCTCTTTCTGACTTAATGCAGTCTGTATAATAGTTTCTAGGTTCATCCACCTCATCAAAACTGACTCAAATGTGTTCCTTTTATGGCTCAGTAATATTCCATTGTGTATATGTACTACAACTTCTTTATCCATTGATCTGTCAATGGGCATCTAGGTTGCTTCCATGTTCTAGCTATTGTAAGTATTGCTGCAATGAACAATGGGATAAATGTGTCTTTTTCAGTTTTGGTTTCCTCAGTGTATATGCCTAGGAGTGGGATTGCTAGGTTATAAGGTGGTTTTATTCCTGTTTTTTAAGGAACCACCATACTGTCTTCCATCGTGGCTGTATCAATTTATATTCCCACCAACAGTGCAAGAGCATTCCCTTTTCTCCATACCCTCTCCCAGCATGTATTGTTTGTAGACTTTTTGATGATGGTCATTCTGACCAGTGTGAAGTGATATCTCACTGTGGTTTTGATTCACATTGCTCTAATAACCAATGATGTTGAGCCTCGTTTCTTGTGTTTGTTAGCCATCAGTATGTCTTCTTTGGAGAAATATCTGTTCAGGTCTTTCCCCCACTTTTTGATTGGGTTGTTTGTTTTTCTGCCATTGAATTGTACGAGCTGCTTAAATATTTTTGAAATTAATCCTTTGTCAGTTGTTTCATTTGCTGTTATTTTTTCCCATTCTGAGGGTTGTCTTTTCACCTTGCTTATAGTTGAACTGATAGTTTCCTTTGCTGTGCAAAAGTTTTTAAGTTTAATCATATCCCACTTATTTACTCTTGTTTTTATTTCCATTACTCTAGGAGGTGGGTCATAGAGGATCTTGCTTTGATTTATGAGATCAAGTATTCTACCTATGTTTTCCTTTAAGAATTTTATAGTTTCTGGTCTTACATTTAAGTCTTTAATCCATTTTGAGTTTATCTTTGTGTATGGTGTTATGAAGTATTCTAATTTCATTCTTTTACATGTAGCTGTCCAGTTTTCCCAGCATCATTTATTGAAGAGTCTGTCTTTGTCCCATTGTATATTTTTGCCTCCTTTGTAAAAAATAAGGTACCCATAGGTGCATGGGTTTATTTCTGGATTTTCTGTCTTGTTCCATTTGTCTATTTTTCTGTTTTTGTGCCAGTACCATACTGTCTTGATGACTGTAGCTTTGTAGTATAATCTGAAGTCAGGAAGGTTAATTCCTCTAGCTGCATTCTTCTTTCTCAAGATTGCTTTGGCTATTCAGGCTCTTTGTGTTTTTGTATGAATTGTGAACATTTTTGTTATAGTTCTATGAAAATGCCATTGGTAATTTGATAGACATCATATTGAATCTATAGATTGCATTTGGTAGTATAGTCATTTTCACAATATTGATTCTTCCTACACAGGAACATGGAATATCTCTCCATCTGTTTATACCATCCTTGATTTCTTTCATCAGTGTCTTATAATTTTCTGTGTACAGTTCTTTTGTCTCCTTAGGTAAGTTTATTCCTAGGTATTTAATTCTTTTTGTTGCAATGGTGAATGAGATTGATTCCTTAGTTTCTCTTTCTGATTTTTCATTGTTAGTATATAGAAATGCAAGTGATTTCTGTGTATTGATTTTGTATCCTGCAACTTTGGTAAATTCACTGATTAGCTCTAGTAATTTTCTGATACTGTCTTTAGGGTTTTCTATGTACAGTATCATGTCATCTGCAAACAGGGAGAGCTTTACTTCTACTTTTCTAATATGGATTCCTTTTATTTTTTTCTTTTCTGATTGCTGTAGCAAGGACTTCCATAAATATTTTGAATAATAGTGGGGAAGATGGACACCCTTGTCTTGTTCATGATCTTAGGGGAAATGCTTTCAGTTTTTCACCATTGAGAATAATGTTTGAGGTAGGCTTATCATATATGGCCTTTACTATGTTGAGGTAGGTTACTTCTATGCCCTTTTATTGAAGAGTTTTAATCATAAATCGGTGCTGAATTTTATCAAAGGCTTTTTCTGCATCTATTGAGAATACCATATGATTTTTCTTCTTTCAATTTAATATGGTATAATTGAATAAATTTAATATATTTCAATTTAATATCTTTTAAGTTAATATGGTGTATGACATTGATTGATTTGCATATATTTGAAGAATCCTTGCATTCCTGGAATAAACCCAACTCATAGTGTATGAGCTTTCTGATGTGTTGCTGAATTCTGTTTGCTAAAATTTTGTTGAGGATTTTTGCATCCATGTTCATCAGTGATATTGATTGACCTGTAGTTTTCTTTTTTTGTGTTGTCTTTGTCTGGTTTTGGTATCAGGGTGATGGTGGCATCATAGAATGAGTTTGGAAATGTTTTTTCCTCTGACATTTTTTCAAAGAGTTTTAGAAGGATAGACATTTTAGAAGAGCTAATGCTCTTTTCTAAATGTTTCATAGAATTCTCCCGTGAAGCCATATGGTCCTGGGTTTTTGTTTTTGGGGAGATTTTTGATCACAGCTTCAATTTCCATGCTTGTAATTCGGTTTTCATAATTTCTGTTTCTTCCTGGTTCAGTCTTGGATGATTGAGCTTTTCTAAGAATCTGTCCATTTCATTGAGGTTATCTGTTTTATTGCCATATAATTGTTCATAATAGTCTCTAATAATCCTTTGTATTTCTGCATTGTCTGCTGTAACCTCCCCTTTTTTCATTTCTAATTTTGTTGATTTGATTCTTCTCTCATTTTTTCTTGATGAGTCTGACTAAAGGTTTGCCAGTTTTTTTTATCTTCTCAAAGAACCAGCTTTTAGTTTTATTAATCTTTATTATTGTTTCTTTCATTACTTTTTCATTTATTTCTGCTCAGACCTTTATGATTTTTTTCCTTCTACTAATTTTTTTGTTCTTCATTTTTTTCCAGTTGTTTTAGGTGTAAAGTTAGGTTGTCTATTTGATGTTTTTCTTGTTTCTTGGATAAGATTGTATTGCTATAAACTTCCCTCTTAGAACTATTTTTGCTGCATCCCATAGGTTTTGAGTTGTGTTTTCATTGTCATTTGTTTCTAGAAATTTTTTTAATTTCCCTTTTGATTTCTTCAGTAACCTGTTGGTTATTTAGAAATGTGTTGTTTAATATCCATGTGTTTGTGTTTCTTACAGTTTTTTTCTTATAATTGATATCCAGTCTCATAGTATTGTGGTCAGAGAAGATAGTTGATATGATTTCAATTTTGTTAAATTTACTGAAGTTTGATTTGTGACCCAAGATGTTGTCTCTCCTGGAGAATGTTCCATGTGCACCTGGAAGCTGTATTCTGCATTTGGGTGGAGTGTCCTGAAGATATCGATGAGATCCATCTCATCTAATGTATCATTTAAGCCTTGTGTTTCCTTATTAATTTTCTGTTTTGATGATCTGCCCATTGGTGTGAGTAGGGTATTAAAGTCTCCTACTATTACTGTGTTACAGTCAGTTTCTCCTTTTATGTCTGCTGGTGTTTGTCTTATGTATTTAGGTGCTCCTATGTTGGGTGCATCGGAGAAGGCAATGGCACCCCAATCTAGTTCTCATTCCATGGATGGCGAAGCCTGGTAGGCTGCAGTCCATGGGGTCGCTAAGAGTCGGACGCGACTGAGCGACTTCACTTTCACTTTTCACTTTCATGCATTGGAGAAGGAAATGGCAACCCACTCCAGTGTTTTTGCCTGGAGAATCCCAGGGACGGGGGAGCCTGGTGGGCTGCCGTCTCTGGGGTCGCACAGAGTCGGACATGACTGAAGCGACTTAGCAGCAGCATGTTGGGTGCATAGACGTTTACAATTGTTATGTCTTCTCTTGGATCAATTCCTTGATCATTATGTAGTGTCCTTCCTTATCTCTTGTCATCTTCTTTATTTTAAGGTTTATTTTTTCTGATATGGGGATTGCTACTACAGCTTTCTTTTGCTTCCCATTTGCATGGAATATATTTTCCCATCCTTTCACTTTCAGTCTATATGTGTCTTTAGGTCTTAAGTGGGTTTCTTGTAGACAGCATATATATGGGTCTTGTTTTTGTATCCATTCATCCAGTCTGTGTCTTTTGATTGGAGCATTTAATCCCTCTACATTTAAAGTAATTATTGATATGTATGTTCCTATTACCTTTTTCTTAATTGTTTAGAATTGATTATGTAGATCTTTTTTCTTCTCTTGTACTCCTTGACTATATAAATCCCTTTAACATTTGTTTTAAAGTTGGTTTGATGGTACTGAATTCTCTTAACTTTCTCTTGTCTGAAAAGCTTTTTATTTCTCCATCAGTTTTGAATGAGATCCTTGCCAGGTACAGTAATCTTGCTTGTAGATTTTTCCCTTTCAGTAATTTAAATATATCCTGCCATTCCCTTCTGGCCTGCAGAGGTTCTGTTGAAAGATTAGTTGTTAAGCATATGAGTTTTCCCTTGTATGTTACTTGTTGCTTCTTCCTTGCTGCTTTTAATATTCTTTCTTTGTGTTTAGTCTTTGTTAGTTTGATTAGTATGTATCTTGGCATGTTTCTCCTTGGGCTTATCCTATATGGGACTTTTTGAGCCTCTTGGGTTTGCTTGATTGTTTCCTTTTCCATGTTGGGGAAATTTTCAACTATAATCTCTTCAAAAATTTTCTCATACCCTTTCGTTTTCTCATCTTCTTCTGGGACCCCTGTAATTCAAATGTTGGTGCAGTTGGTATTATCCCAGAGGTCTCTGAGACTATCCTCAGTTCTTTTCATTCTTTTTACTTTATTTTGCTCTTCAGAAGTTATTTCCACCATTTTATCATCCAGCTCACTGATTCTTTCTTTTGCTTCAGATGTTCTACTATTAATTCCTTCTAGAGTATTTTTTAATTTCAGTAATGGTGTTGTTTGTCTCTGTATGTTTATTCTTTAATTCTTTTAGGTCTTTGTTAATTGATTCTTGCATTTTCTCCATTTTGTTTTCAAGGTTTTTGATCATCTTTACTATCATTATTCTGAATTCTTTTTCAGGTTGTTTTCCTATTTCCTCTTAATTTATTTGGACTTCTGTGTTTCTAGTTTGTTCCTTCACTTGTGTAGTAGTTCTCTGCCTTTTCATTATTTATTTCTTTTTTTTTTTTTTTAACTTATTTTGTTTGAGATCTCCTTTTCCCAGGCTTCAAGGTTGAATTCATTCTTCCTTTTGGTTTCTGCTCTCCTAAGGTCTTGCCTGGAGAATCCCAGGGATGGCGGAGCCTGGTGGGCTTCCATCTATGGGGTTGCACGGAGTCGGACACAACTGAGGCAACTTGCTGCTGAGCAGCAGCAGCAGCAGCAAGGTTTGCCCAGTGGTTTGTGTTATCATTGTTTTGGGTGAGATTTGTGCTGAGCTTTTGTTTGTTTTTACTCAGATGGGCAAGGCTGAATGAGGTGGTAATCCTGTCTGTTGATGATTCGGTTTGTATATTTGTTTTGTTTGTTGTTTAGACAAGGCATCCTGTACAAGGTGCTACTGGTGGTTGGTTGATGCTGGGTCTTGTATTCAAGTGAGTTCTCCCTATTTGATACTCCCTAGGGTTAGTTCTCTGGTAGTCTAGGGTCTTGGGGTCAGAGCTCCCACTCCAAAGGCTCAGGGCTTGGTCTCTTGTCAGGAACAAAGATTCCACAAGTGGTTTGTTATGTCATCAAGTGAGATTAAAACAAATATCCAAAAATGAGAAACCAAAGATGAACCCCAGACAAATGGCAGTTACAAAATCAGGCAAATAATAATTAAAATAATGGAATATATGCATATACATATATACCCAATAGTAAAGTCAAAACAGTCCAACAAAAATAAAGTACAATAGACTGACTCATCAAACAAAGGAAATCAAAAATTATATTTAGCAGTTAAGAACAAAACTAACTAAAGCACAAACTGGAAAACAAAACTAAGCAAGGTGCCAAGTGGGGAATAAGGCAATGAAAACAAAACTAACAAATATGTTGAGAGGAAAGGAAAGAAAGAAAAGAAAAAATAGATATGCAAATTTAGAGGTACATGAAGAAGATTTATATACATTAACTGCAAGGGGAAAAGAAGAGTAGAAAAGGCAAACAAAGGAATAATGTAGAAAAAAATAATAATAGCTTAAAAGTGAAAATTATAGAGAAGGAAAAAAAAAGGAAAATGAAAGAAAACTGGGAAAAAATAAAGGAAAACTCCACAGAACTGCAATAGCCCAACGTAGATGCAGAGATTTATAACAACACTAAAAAGTGTGACTGAATATACACATATACATAAACCCCCATAAGCAAAATCAAAAGAGCCCAACAAAAATAAAGTATAAAAGTTTGACCTGGTGATCAAAGGAAACCAAAAATTATATCTACCAGAACAAAACTAACTAAAGCACAAACTGGAAAACAAAACTAAAGAAAGGTGCCAATTGGGGAATAAAGCAATGAAGATAAAACTAATATGTTGAGTGGAAAGGAAAGAAAGAAAAGAAAGGAAAAATAGATATACAAAGTTAAATAGACATAGATAAAGAAGATTTATATACATGAAAGATTAGTTACAATGAGAAAAGAACAGTAGGAAAAGCAAACAAATGAATAAATGTAGAAAAAATAATTATAGGTTAAAAAAATTAAAAAAGAGAAAGGAAAAAAATAAATAAATAAAAGGAAAACTCCCCAGAACTGCAAAAGCCCAACATATGGGCAGAGGTTTATAACAACAATAAAAAATGTGACTGGGAAAAAAAAAAAAAAAGGAAAAGAAAAACCTCAAAAGCTTAATTAGATTTGATGGTGGTGGTTTAGTCATTAAGTCGTGTCTGACTCTTGCGAGACCATGGACTGTAGCCTGCCAGGCTCCTCTATCCATGGGATTCTCCAGGCAAGAATACTGGAGTGGGTTGCCATTTTCTTCTCCAGGGAATCTTTCCAATCCAGGAATCGAACCTGGGTCTCCTGCACTGCAGGCAGATTCTTTACTGACTGAGCTATAGTGCCAATAAAATCTACAATGACAACAGAGGTGGGGAAAAAAAGGAAAATTAAAAAAAAAGAAAATAAAAAATCCAAAAGATTCTACAGAACAAGTCAAAATATAAGAATAATAAATATTTTTCTTGAGTCACTGCTGTCAGAGTCCTTTCCCTCGCTGGGAGTTATAGTCCACCTCACCTCCCTAGGATGCCCTCCAACCCTGTGCTGATCTCTGGAGCTTCTGTGGGGGCAGCTCAGATTCTAATCTGGTCCTACTCCTCTGTGTTCTTGCCTCCAGTGTCCACAGCTATCAGAACTAATATGTTTTCTTTTGTGGGAGCTCTCAGTGATCTTTTATATATTCCTCAGGCACAATCTGTCTAGTTGACCATGTGGATTTAATCTGCAGCTTGTACAGCTCATGGGAAGGTTTTAGGTCTTCCTCCTTAGTCACACTGCCCCTAGGTTTCAGTTGTGGTTTTATTTCCACCTCTGCATGTGAGTCGTCCTCTGTGGTTTGCTCCTGAGGCTGCCCTGGAGGGCTTGGGTTTGCCCCTGTGAGGGCCACGTGTGGGGGTGGTGCAGCTGCTTGGGTTGCAGGTGTTCTGGCAGCACCAGATACTCAGGGGAGTTGGCAGCTAGGGCAACAGGGAATATAGTGCTCTAGAAGGGTATGGCAACCAGTACTGGCCAATACTGGAGAAGGAAATCACAACCTATTCCAGTATTCTTGCCTAGAGAATCCTGTGGACAGAGGAGCCTGGTGAGCTGCTGTCCATAGGGTTGCACAGAGTCGGACACAACTGAAGCAGCTTAGCAGCAGCAGCATTGGCCAGTACGTTCCAGTATGCTTGCCTGGAGAACACCCCTCCTTGACAGAGAAGCCTGGCAGGCCACAGTCTACAGGGTTGCAAAGAGCTGGACACTACTGAAGCAACCCTGAGGACGTAGATGCAAGACTTTTTTTGTCTGTGGCAGCTCTGCCCCAGTGAGAGTTGAGCGTGAAGGTGATACAGCTGATTGGCTTGCAGGGACCCTGGCATTGCCAAGTGTGCAGGGACACAGACTGCCTCCACCACAGGAGTTATGGCCCTATCAGTCTTTTCTTGAGCCTCTTGTACAAGCTGGCAATCAGAAGGCATCTTTGGCCAGTATTTCTCAGTAGCTCCTCCCTGAAATTCAGGCACTTAGAGGGCTCCCTGGTCTGGGGTCCTTCTCTGTTGTTAGGTGTGTAAGGCACGTAGACAGCCCTCCTGGCTGAGGTCCTACTCTGTAGTTCAGGCACATCAGGCATTTAAAAAGGGGCATCCTGGGTGAAGTCCTACTCTGTAGTTCAGTGCCTCAGGCGTTTGATGGGCCATCCTCTCTATTGTTCAGCTGCCAGATCCTGGCATGTGGAGAAAGAAGCTATGGTGATGGCTCCACCCGCTACCCGTGACTCAGCAGTATCGCCTTGCTTCCATGGCTGTGTGGCTTTCCTCTGCAGGCATTTCCCACCACAGTTTCCTCCTTCACATCCTCTCCATCTGTCTCTCTGCAGTCAACACCAGCCCTCGCCTTGAGATTGCTCCACAGTACCTAAACTCCAGCTTCCAGCTGCTGCATCTTCCAGGGGACCTGGTCCCTGTCTGGGGTATGTATGGCTGTGGCAAGGACTGTCTGCCTCTCATTCCATTTGGGCTGCCACAGATCAGTTGTTTCACTCGCAGCCTTAAATGTTTCTCCTCTGGTTGAGACAATTGCCCCAGTGGGGGTATCAGACCCCTGCTTCAGTTCCCCCATCTGCAGAGGGCAGGTCCAGTCCTACTAACACTCCTGTTTTCCCCCTGTTCCTTTGCCCTACCAAGTTTTCTGTGGGTCTATTTATTCTTTTTGATTGATCAGGTACTCCTGTTTGCTCTTAACAGCTGCTCTGCATGCACTTCTGTGTCTGAAGGTGTATTCCTGATGTATCCATGGAGGAATGTACTCCACATCCACCTACTCCTCTGCCATCTTGTTCTTTCTCTTTTTTAAAGAGGGAATAATCACTCTTACTTCATGGTGTTTCCTTGATGTTAAATTATGTAGAATAGTATACGTATTGCCTATAGAATTATTTCTATCATAAAATAATTCAGAGCTGAACTGTACTTGGTGCTTTTATAAATATTAGCTCCTGCCTCCCCAGTAATGCTTATTTTTTATCTGCCTACCTGTGATGGTGATATCTCCTTATTTTAAACTTCAAGCCTTAGTGTAGTCTTGTGACTTTATCTCTCTTTCAAATGAAACACAGAGGCAGATTATTTATTGCCTCTGTGAATTTCCAGCTATATGAGTCCTTCTAAGACCCTATATTTACATCTGTATCCCTCAAACATATCAGGAATGAAATAGAATCTTTTAAGAAGTATACAAACAAGTCTCTCACTTCATTATGGTCAGTGCATAGGTAGAAATGGAAGCTTACATACCTTATATCTAACTATGTAAACTTCATAAACACCCACAAACTGTTATATGAATTATGTTCTATCTTCATGCATTGATAAAATATCTTAATAATAAAAATTTTTAAATTGGTGATTTTATATGATTAAAACCAAGGATAATATTAAAAACTATTGAGTTTAATATTTATTGCACACGTCTGCATATTTTGTTTATGAGGTACTGATGTTTGGATGAGTGATTAAAGAAAAGACATATAATTCATTTGTTTCATAAAAGTCATATATTTGTTTCATAAAACATTTTTATTGCCTTCATTTCAACAAAATCACTAATTATGTGGTAAAAATCAAGATTTCTATATTATTTATGTTCTGTGGATAGCAATGACTTCTTAAGCAAATATTACTAAGTCTTTGAAATTTTTTATTAGTTTTATTGAAGAACTAAAGATTTTAGAAAGTTTCTTCTGCTGAACTAGAAGCAACTAGATTTCTCAATGAAATTCTTAAACCCATACTTAAATTTGAAACAAGCAAAAAATTTTAGATGTCGTGATTAGTCTTGATGTCATTGTTGTTTAGTTGCTAAGTCATGTCAGACACTTTTGTGGATCCCATGGACTCCATGGACTGCAGCCTGCCCAGTTCCTCTGTCCATGGGATTTCCCAGGCAAGAATACTGGAGTGGGTTGTCATTTCCTTCTCTAGTGGATCTTCCCAACCCAGGGATCAAACCTGTGCCTCTTGCATTGCAGGCGGATTCTTTACCACTGAGCCATCAGGATAAGGTAATCATATATGCTAAACTGTTAGTAAGCAGAAAATATTAAGATATTTTGATTACATCATTTAACTTTTTACAACTTTGCTTTTAAAAAAAATTGGAGTACAATTATTTTACAATATTTTTAGTTTCTGCTGTACAACAACATGAATTAGCTATAAGTGTACATATATGAGTTTGGGTGAACTCCGGGAGTTGGTAATGGACAGGGAGGCCTGGCCTGCTGCAGTTCAGGGGGTCACAAAGAGTTGGACACAATTGAGCAACTGAACTGAACTGAACTGTACATATATCCTCTCCCTCTTGAGCCTCCCTCCCACCACCATTCCACTCCTCTTTACCTTGATTTTCATAATCTCTTAAAGCACTATCTCCATCCACACATAAAAAGTATCACACTTCACTTATGTTGTCTAGATTATGTATATGCATATGTGGGTTCAATCCTTGGGTCAGGAAGATCCCCTGGACAAGGAAATGACTACACACTCCAGCATTCTTGCCTGGGAAATCACATCTATAGAGGAGCCTGGTGGGCTACAGTTTATGATTTGCAGGAGTCAGACACAACTTAGCAACTGAACAGCAACAACAACAAGACTAGATATTTGGAGTTATGAGTCATACTGCACCCACCCTAATGCTGGATCCTGAGTGGCAGAGACCCTCATGAGCATGTCAATGCATTCATTTTGTGTGTGCTTGTGGTATGTGGGGCCATCTACAGTGCATTTCCTAAGGACAGGAAAATGTAAGGAAAAGTGGCATAATTTTAATAAAGTAGTCAGAATAGCTAGTGGAGAAGGTAATAGAGAAAAAATTACAAATAAGTAGAGTGAGCCATGTGACTATAAGAGAGAAGAAAATTTCAGAATCGGGAAATAGCCAGAGCAAACATTGTGAGGCTGGAAGTATGATAGATGCATTGACAAATTAGTGTAAATTCCAGTAAGGCTGAATAAAGGGTAAAGTGAGTAAAGAGGTGGGTTATTGGAGAAATGCCCCCTGGAGTGTTCAAATCAGAGCACTGACATGATTTTACTAAGTGCCAGAGCACAGAAGCCAGAGTCATCTTTTTAAAGCACGACTTGAATCATCCCACCTCTTCTCCAGCCTTTAATAATTCATACCACCTAGAAAGCCTTCCCTAGTGGCTCAGACAGTAAAGAATCTGCCTGCATGCAGGAGACCTGGGTTTGATCCCTGGGTTGGGAAGATCCCCTGAAGAAAGGAATGACTACCCATTCTAGTATTCTTGCCTGGAGAATTCCATGTACAGAGGAGCCTGGCAGGCTATAGGCCATGGGGTTTCACACAGTCAAACACAACTGAGTGACTAACACCTAGAAAAATAAAAGTTCATTCTCCTCTGCTGTTAACACTCCCAAAGCACTATTTGATTTTTTAAAAATTTGTTCTTTCCAAAATATTTCTACATATTTTGTATTTTGTCCATGTGCCTCTAGTAAAGAACTTTCTCCAACTAAAATGTTTCATTCCTGTGTTTGTGTCTTCTGCAAACCTTACCTCCCCAAAGGCAATATTCTCTAAAACTCTCAGCCAAAAACAATAACTACCATTCAGAGAGCTTATTATTTACATCCCTTATAGCAATTATCATCTTCTACCCTTTACCAGGTTTATTATGTTCATGACTCAGCTCTTTTACTATTGAGACAAGAATGCTGCTCCATTTACCTTTGAATTTATCTCATACACGTTACACTTAATATATTCTCAGTAAATGTTCTTGAGGAAATGAATGATGAAAAGTCTTCTCTTCAGTTTACCTCAATATGAAGACTAGATAATGGTTAATGCTGTAGAATGCAAGTAAAGGTCTCTTTAGCATATGATTCTAGACCAAGATCCCAGATATGAAGTCCTTTTTGCATTTCTAAGACTGTGTCCTGATGTGTGGAAGATAACTCTTTATTGACCTGAGAAAGCTATAAATAGGAATTGATTTTGAAATAATCTAAAGTTCAGTATCTGGCACGCTATAACAAATATAATGCTAAAATATATCTCAATCCAATGTAAACTTAGAGGCAAATTTCACAAAACACCATCTTGCACTGCGTGCACGCTAAGTTGCTTTAGTTGTGTCAGATTCTTTTTGACCCTACAGACTGTAGCCCACCAGACTCACTGTCCATGGGATTTTCCAGGCAAGAATATTGGAATGGGCTGCCATTTCCTTCTCCAGGGAATCTTCCTGACCCAGGGATCAGACCTGTGCATTAGCAAATTCTAAAAATGCAGTAATTGTATATTTATAATGTAATTAGATCCTTGAAAGAACTTCTTTTCTATGGGTTTTTTGCTTTTTTCCTTTTGAACTGCTTTTCTATACAAGTGTACAAAAATGATACAATTCAATTAATTATTTTGTATATTCATAATAGTGTTAGGTTTATAACTACTGTTTTGTTATAAAAAGACATTTAATATGACAAAAATTTCATAACTCTACAAATTTTGACTATTTCTTACAGTTATGGATTTAAATTTTAAGTATTACATCTGAATTTGTAGAATTTTCTCTCTAGTTCCAGACTCCATATTTGGTTCTTTAGAATATTGACTTTTCTGTAGCTAATAGTCACTTCTGTTACCCATCAGTTCAGTTCAGTTGCTCAGATCAGATCAGATGAGATCAGTCACTCAGTTGAGTCCGACTCTTTGTGACCCCATGAATCACAGCATGCCAGGCCTCCCTATCCATCACCAACTCCCAGAGTTCACTCAGACTCACGTCCTTTGAGTCAGTGATGCCATCCAGCCATCTCATCCTCTGTCGTTCCCTTCTCCTCTTGCCCCCAATCCCTCCCAACATCAGAGTCTTCCCCAATGAGTCAACTCTTTGCATGAGGTGGCCAAAGTACTGGAGTTTCAGCTTGAGCATCATTCCTTCCAAAGAAATCCCAGGGCTGATCTCCTTCACAATGGACTGGTTGGATCTCCTTGCAGTCCAAGGGACTCTCAAGAGTCTTCTCCAACACCACAGTTCAAAAGCATCAATTCTTTGGCACTCAGCCTTCTTCACAGTCCAACTCTCACATCCATACATGACCACAGGAAAAACCATAGCCTTGACTAGATGGACCTTTGTTAGCAAAGTAATGTCTCTGCTTTTGAATATGCTATCTAGGTAGGTTATATGCTATAACATTCCTTCCAAGGAGTAAGCATCTTTTAATTTCATGGCTGCAGTCACCATCTGCAGTGATACACTCATATAATACTATTAATGAAAAAAAAAAACAATATTATGTAGCGTTATTTCAGTAAAGTGGAGTGTTTGGAAAACTCAAGACCAGTAGCTATTTAACGTATTGAGAGATGATAGCTTAAATGACATCCAAAATAATGGAGCATTTTTTTCTGGTGAGGAATAAAGTGCACAATTCAAATTAGAAGAGAAATGCCATGAAAGGACAAGGTTATAAAAAGACAAACTGTCAGAGAGAAAGAGCAAATAATAGTCTCAAAATAATGAAATGGTTCTTAGGGATACCAATGTCCACTTCCACCAAACTGAAAATTTTCTGCCCAAAGTGACAAGATACTGCCCGGATTTTAATCTCTTTTTGAATAGATGCTTTCAACTCCTTTAGATATATTAGTTGCCTAATAGAATATTTCAGATGAGAGGTTTCTATCAGTCAACATGCAATTCAGCATCAGCACACTTAGAAAATGAAACACCTCTTTCACTTGAGTTTGGAAATTGTAAAAGCTGAGAGAAAGGACAATAATTGAACATAATAGTGAAGAATAGGTCATCAACCATTGTTCAATCCACTACTAGTCTATTAAGACAGTACTGAATAATGATATACTGTAATTATTTCTCTTTCCCACCTAGTTGCTGATGATCTATATATGCTCTTGTCTCTTTCTCTTGCTTTCTTCCCAGAGTAGTTTGTTTGTTTGTTTTTTTAACCAATATCCTTTGCCTGGGGTCCTGACTCTCAGTCAGTATTTTCCATTTGAAGCTGGAGGTCAATGAGGATGATGAGAATGGGATGAAACTGGTGGTATTTCATATCCTCCAGGCCTCAGAGTGAAATATTAATATTTACAAAGCAAGCACATGTCTTCCCTGTGAATATTGATTAGCTCTCACCATATAAATTCGATGCAAAATTATGCTGAGTCTTCCTTGCTTCTCTCTATTGTATTACAGATTCGGTTCTATAATTCTAAATGTGGTCCATGCCAGGACTTCAGAAAAGGATCCCACTCCAGAATGGAGAGAAAAATCTATCCAGTCACATGTCTTTTAAATGCCTTAGTGATTAAAAGAAATATTTACAGTCCCTGCTGGGTAAAGCAAATAGCTGTGAGAGCTTTCAGTCATTACTTTAGACATTTTAATATTATTTTACAATATCATAAAGATTGATATTGATACTGTTGAATTTACTGGATGATTATCCTCACTTTCTCTTTAAATATAACCCTTCCCTCCAATGCATCGGTTTTAAGAAATGGAAAAATAACTTCTAGAAAAGACAAGGATTGAAGCAGTTGTAAACTGATTGCTATTAAGTCACCTTTAAGAAAAATTACTTGTATTTCATTTCTTTAAGAGAATGTAAAATTACATATTGAAACAAATAATTCACTCTTTTCCAAAAAACTAATTTACTTTGCATCTTGTTCTAAGGAAGAGCACTTTACATGAAATGATGTACCAGGAAGAGATAACCCAATGAACAATGGAATTAGAGGTAGACTAGATTTTGGATTCTCCTTTCCATACTAATACTACTCTTCTCTGCAACCTTAAAACTGTAGGTCATTCTCAACCTGGTGAGTTCTTTAAACTAAAACTCAAGAGGTTTGATTACTTCATTGCTTTGTTGGCCTTATACTTGAAAATCTCAGTTTGCACATAAGAATCTCAGAGTGGTAAATAGTGGGATGTGGGGGGAGTAATAGCATAGATGGTGGATTTAATCCTCACATCAACAAATGCAACTCCAGGTTATTCTGACACATTTTGGGACTTCATACATATTTTTTTTTTAATCTTACCACTAAAACTGTTTAAAAAACAGAATTTTCTTGAAAGTTTAATTTAGTTTACATTTATCTTCTTCATGAATTAGCATACAAAATGGGTGTGTAATAGAAACAAACTTTGTTAAGGTGGAAAAACCAAAGGGAATAAGAAAAAAACCATTTTCAGTATAAATAAAGAATAAGTCTTATAAACTGTTTTCTGTTAAGTCACTTCAGTCGTGTCTGACTCTGTGCGACCCCATAGACGGCAGCCCACCAGTCTCTGCTGTCCCTGGGATTCTCCAGGCAAGAATACTGGAGTGGGTTGCCATTTCCTTCTCCAATGCATGAAAGTGAAAAGTAAAAGTGAAGTCGCTCAGTCGTGTCTGACTCTTCGCGACCCCATGGACTGAAGCCTACCAGGCTCCTCCATCCATGGGATTTTCCAGGCAAGAGTACTGGAGTGGGGTGCTATCGCCTTCTCCAAAACTGTTTTCTACTTTTTCTAAATATTTTATTTCATAAAAAATTTTCATGGTCAAATTAACTTAGAGACTGCTGTAAATCTCTTAGAGATTTACAGTGTTCATTATTGATTAAAGACATTGGTGAGTCTTTTATATTTAGTTCAGCACAGTTTTCCCAGTTTTATTAGATGACAGACAACAGATCTTTCTTTTAGGATGATATCTGTTACTCATTTACAGAAACATGCAGCCATAGGGAAATGGAAGTCAACCAGAAAGAAGATACTTGAGATACTTGATTTTCCACTATCTCTGTAGCAATATTTGGTGAAATTATTCAGAACATTAGTGAGCTTTACATTCCCTTATTTTCTGACATGAATATCTTGGATTCCTACTACAGTGCTCATGCCAACTATTGCCTGACATACACAGAAGCTTTCAATATTGGTAAAAGATGACAATGCAGACTACATTATACGGGACTGTAGAATGAACAAATAATTGTGAGTTTCTTTTCACATCATATCTTTTTAATAATAGGAATGGAGTCTATTCACAGATTAGAAAAATGCTTAGTTACCATAGGAAAGATATATGCTCATTAATAAAGGAAAGTGAACTAAAGACTTCAAATGAGAAAAATTTCATTAATTAGTGGTTTCACAAAGTATTGATTGGTCTTACTAGCTTAAAAATATTGGAAACTTTTAGCTATTAATCTGCTGCTGCTTCTGCTGCTAAGTCACTTCAGTTGTGTCCGACTCTGTGCGACCCCATAGATGGCAGCCCACCAGGCTCCCCCATCCCTGGGTTTCTCCAGGCAAGAATACTGGAGTGGGTTGCCATTTCCTTCTCCAATGCATGCAACTGAAAAGTGAAAGTGAAGTCATTCAGTCGTGTCCGACTCTTAGCGACCTCATGGACTGCAGCCCACCAGGCTCCTCCGTCCATGGGATTTTCCAGGCAAGAGTACTGGAGTGGGGTGCCATTGCCTTCTCTGAGCTATTAATCTAATGCATGTTATTTTAACTGAGCTTGTTTTTTGCATATGTGGCATGCAATAGTATTAATTTTGTGTAAACTAGCATAAAATATTATGGTTGTGAATTGAGTTAATCTATATTAGCAAAATAGGTAGAAATAAATCAATTTTGATACCAAGAGGTCATAAACTATATTCTTCATGATTCAATATTTTATATGTAATGAGTAGCTAAACATGAATAATATTTAAAACACTTTATTAAAATAATCTTCAGATTATAGGAAGAAATAGTAGATGACATTAGATTTTTTTCTACCTGTAAAAAGAAATAATACAATGATGTTTAAAAAAAATAGATTGAGGTATAGCACACACAGAATAAAATGCTCAAAGGTTAAGATACAGATTTGGTAAGTTTTTAAATTATGTTTGCACCCAAATAACCACACATAAGAACAAGATACAGAAACTTTCTAGCACCCCACAAGCAACATAACAGCCCACTTCTAAGGGATATCTACCTGCAAAACCATTAAACTCTGAGTTAGTAAACCACCATTACTCTGATTTCTTTTCATGGGTTATAATGAAAATGAGCTTCCCTGGTAGCTCAGCTGGTAAAGAATCTACCTGCAATGTGGGAGACCTGGGTTCAGTCCCTGGGTTTGGAAGATCCCCTGGAGAAGGGAAAGGCTAACCTACTTCAGTATTTTGGCCTGGAGAGTTCCATGGACTGTATAGTCCATGGGGTTGCAGAGTCAGACATGACTGAGCAACTTTCACTAAATAATGAAAATAAAAAAGCTACCACAGACATTTCTGAGCATGTGTTTTGTAGGACACATACATCACTAGAAGTTTAATTTCTTGGTCATAGATAGGCATAGATGTGCCATAATAAGCAACGGCAAACAGTGACTTTAGTGGATGCTACATTTTTATTAGGAAAAGACCTTGTGAATCAGTAGTAGCACATTTATGGCTACTTAAGAACATACATAGGCAATGGCACCCCATTCCAGTACTCTTGCCTGGAAAATCCCATGGACGGAGGAGCCTGGTAGGCTGCAGTCCATGAGGTCGCTAAGAGTCAGGCACGACTGAGCGACTTCACGTTCACTTTTCACTTTCATGCATTGGAGAAGGAAATAGCAACCCACTCCAGCGTTCTTGCCTGGAGAATCCCAGGGACGGGGGGGCCTGGTGGGCTGCCGTCTATGGGGTCACACAGAGTTGGACACGACTGAAGCAACTTTGAGAGAGAGAGGGAGAAGAACATACATAACTTGTGCTCCTTATGTTATTTAATTGACAAGGACCAAGGGACAAAGGACATGTTAAAACTCACATAGCTCACAATGCAGGATCTTGATCTGAGACCTCACTTCCTGCTTCTCCCCTCCACACCTGACCTATTTCTACATACCTTCCTTTAAGCAGCAGCATGACACATGGATGGACCTGGAACTTCAGAACAGGACATCTTGCATTCAAATTTGTCCTCGGCAACCCTCCAGTTCCACCTTGATCTCTATCCTTGGATCTAATACAACAACTTTCAAAGTACTTTGAAAATTAAATTAGTTAATATACACAAAGGTCTGAAATGAAATAGGATCTCAGAATTGTTAGTTCTTATACTGCCTTCTGGCTTCCCTGGTGGTTCAGTGGTAAAGAATCTGCCAGCAATGCAGGAGACCCGGGTTCAATTCCTGGGTTGGGAAGATCTCCTGGTAGAGAGCACAGCAACACTCTCCAGTACTCTTGCCTGGAGAATTCCTTGGACAAAGGAGCCTGGAGGGCTACAGTCCATGTGGTTGCAAAGAGTTGGACATGATGGAAGTGACTATGAAGCAGCAGCATACTGCATTCTACTGCTTCCTGAATTAGAAGCTTCCCTGGGCGCATACTTTAAGAATTTGGAGTCTATGATTCTTTCTAAGTTTTTGTTTTTTTCATGATTCTTTATTTTTTAAATGGTCATAATTCGATTGCCTTTGCTAGCCTCATATAACTTCTATGAGAATTAACTGATAATACAGCTAAAAAAGTTTCTCACCTCATACAATGAAGACTGACATTTGGGAAATTAAAAAAATTATATTTGGCAAAACTAATACAATTATGTAAAGTTTAAAAAAAAAAAAATTAGATCCGGGAGTGGGGGTGGGGGGACAAAAGTTATGTATCTACTATACATGTAAAATTTAATCTGTATTTTTCGGTCTTTGATTTTAGGTCAAGGCTTTTCGTTTGGCTACAGGTCTACTGTGGCTTTCATACTATCTTTTGTATATAGAAAACACACACAGGAAGTTAGTGAAAATGTTGGAGTAGCGACCTCTGGGGGCCGTCCTTTCCGAGAAAAATCCTAAAAGTTTATCAGAAACTGTCGAGTAACTTTATTGAAATGCAGAAACATAGCAGCTAAGAGGATGTGTAGGAGGAGAAAGGCCACAGAAACAACACAGAAGATATTCGCATCATTTTAGCTAACCTCGATCTGCCTCTCCCCTGGGGCAGCAGCGATCTTGAAGATGACAGTCTGTCCTCAGTATGGGTACAGAGTAGATCTGCTTCCCAGGGAACTGCGGTATTTGTTTTTATCTCATGGGGAGTTTCCTGAAGGACTGCTAAATGGAGTTTCCCTCTCTTTTGCCTAACTTGGAACTCTATCAAGGAACACAGTCTCAAAAAAAACGAAAGCCATGCAAACAAGCCATTGCAGCCTGGAATGAAAAATAGCAGTTGGGGTTAACAATAGATATACCAAAACCCTGGGAAGAAAAGCTGATTAGTGAGGTTTTGGTGGAAAGAATAGTGACTTTGAAAAATAATTACACAGAGGAACATATAAAGCTACATAAATGCTCAGGACAGGACACATATTCAGAAAAAATGTGAGGAGGCCACAAACCTTCAAATGGAGCCTACTTCTAGGCCTAGGGCAAGCTGGAAGTGCAAACTAAGACAAAGTTGTAAACAGCCAGGAAAAGTGTTGAAAGAAGGCACAGTGCAGGGCCAATACAAAAAGACTTGCTGAGTGATTTATTATTATTATTTTTTATTGCTTGCACATTATAATAGTCAAAATGTCCACTTTTCAACAAAAAAAATTATGAAGCGTGCAAAGAAACAAGTCTTGCCAATCCACAGGGGGCGAAAAAGAATTGAACAGAAACAATCTTGAGAAAGCACAAATATTGGATTTACTAGACAAGACTTTACATCAACTCTTTTAAATATACTCCAGAAGCTAAAGGACATAACAAATAAAGGAAATAGGTAAATAATGACTCATAAAACAAAGAATATCAATAAACAGAACCTGTAAAAAAGAAACAAATATAAATACAGAGAAGAAAAGCACAATAGTTAGTACGTAAAATCCATTATAGGGTTTTAGCAGCAGGTTTGAGCAAACAGATGAACGAATCAGCAAAGTCAATAACAGGTCAAATGAAATCGTCCAGTTAAAAGAACAGAAAGTTCTTACAATGCATACAAATTAGTTTTTAAAATAAACAACACTCACTTTTTGCACTTTTATGAGTTTTCATAGAATTTAGTTAAAATATTTAATTATATATGTTAAAAATATTTATAGAGACATATGACAGGAATAAATAGCTTACAGAAGAAACTCAAGTTATTTCTGCTAACTTCAGCTCTCAGAAGCAAAGATATGTGCTGCTGCTGCTGCTGCTGCTAAGTCACTTCAGTAGTGTCCGACTCTGTGGGACCCCATAGACGGCAGCCGACCAGGCTCCCCCGTCCCTGGGATTCTCCAGGCAAGAACACTGAAGTGGGTTGCCATTTCCTTCTCCAATGCATGAAACTGAAAAGTGAAAGTGAAGTCGTTCAGTTGTGTCCGACTCTTAGCAACCTCATGAACTGCAGCCTACCAGGCTCCTCTGTCCATGGGATTTTCCAGGCAATAGTACTGGAGTGGGTTGCCATTGCCTTCTACCTAGCTACCACAGGCATCTTTCGCTATATTTTTAAAGAGAGAATCAGGATTGTGGGTAATCCAGGAAGTCAGTTGGAAGAGTCTTCATTGTGGTTAATATTTGTATAGTGAGCTTTGGTTTACAAAACTTTTTGTCTTTGACTTTCTTTATGCAAAGACCTTGTCCATATTGTTCGTAAGTGAGTCCACAGTACCTACAAATAATAGCCCTCAGTAAATATCGGTGACCAAGAAAGGACTCAACACAGGAGGAATAATTTAGGGGTGGGCAAGTGGGAGGTACAAGCTAGAATGGCTCCAGGAAGTACCATATAGCAAGGGTAATAGAGCCAATATTTTGTAAATGGAAAGTAACTTCTTATTAATAAAATTATATAAAAGAACTTAAAAGACTCAGCAAAACTGTTTTCTTCATTTAGCAAGACAGGGTAAAAAATATGTGAAAGTATTTGAAAATTATACACTTTATATAATAGGCTTCATAATAACATATTTCTTTTAAATTTTGTAGCCCATATCTTCCTGTATTATCAATATACACCTGATTTAGAACATGAACTTTCAATCAGCAGTCACTTGAAACTTTTTTCTAATGAGTTTCACAGTTCTCTAAGAAAACAAGACAAAGTGAATGGCACTTTTCATTATTTTGCAAGTTGGATTATGGTGCCAACACTTTACAAGGCATTCATAATATGACGAAATTAAAGTAGAACTTACATATCATCATATACTTGCATGTGCAAACTTTCTTTTGAATCTCAGCATTGCTTTATGAGCAATTTTGTTAAGGCTGAAAACTGTCTAATATGATAGAGATATGAGTATATATTTTAGCTTACCAAACAGTAAGTGATATATATTTTAAAAAATAGTTTCCATTCTTATCCTTGCTTTCCATTACTGAAATCTTTCTTTTAAAATGCCTGTTTTTCTTGAAAATTTGCTTGTGTGGCCTGACCAAGTGTAAACTCTCGTTGGGGCAAGTGAGGGAGGAAAAACAAAATGAGTTTAGCTATTTCCAAGTGAGGGAAACATACGCTTTGTATGCCCTTTACTTAATGAATTAAGAACAGACATCTGATGTACCCTCAGCATTTTAAAAGTCATCCAGTGTGCCTGTCTTGGAGGCAGCATGGACAGCGGAAACATAAGAAGCCCTGGAACCAAAAAATATTGATTCCAGTAAAATCATTGCCACTTTTTTG
This sequence comes from Bos taurus, assembly GCF_002263795.3. NCBI lineage: Eukaryota > Metazoa > Chordata > Mammalia > Artiodactyla > Bovidae > Bos > Bos taurus. The sequence continues at coordinate 21,007,413 of NC_037336.1, read as the reverse complement.
GTAGTGTGATCGTGAATGTGTCCTACTACTGTGCTGGGACTTATTTTCCTTATTAGTCAATGTGAAAAATAATACTGCTCATGTGGAAGCAGTAGTAAAATATGTGAAAGCAGTAGTAAAATATGAGTCTGGTAGCTTTAGAAGATAACATTAATATTAGTTATTATCTTATAAGGTTTTCAAATCTAAACATGAAGAATGTTCTGACTTCATGCACACACATGTAATTCTGATTTTAATCTCACTCTTCACTCCCACAAACTTTAATAGCTTTTCGTATGGTGAAACAGATGTGATTTTCCAAGTGCTGATAAGTTCCAAGTGCTGATAGTGGTTTTTGCTGTGAGCTGCGTGAGACTGATAGCCCTTTATTCTCAGAATCTATCCATATTTCGAATTGAAAGAAAATAAAAAGAGAATAAAACACTTTTGTTGAGTCCTTTCTTGGTCACAGGTATTTACTGAGGACTGAACGTGTGCCAGGTACGATTTGTGGACGCTCTGAACCCAGTTGTGAATGACTTAGACAAGGTCTTTGCATAAATAAAGTTCACATAGCTAATGACAAAAGGTTTGGTAAACCAAAGCTCACTATACAAATATTAACCACAATCGAAGCTCCTTCAACTCGAACTATAGGTAGATTCTGAAAATAAAGAGCTAGCAGTGTATGCATATGCTGCTAAGTCGCTTCAGTTGTGTCCGACTCTGTGTGACCCCATAGACGGCAGCCCACAAGGCTCCTCCGTCCCTGGGATTCTCCAGGCAAGAACACTGGAGTGGGTTGCCATTTCCTTCTCCAATGCATGAAAGTGAAAAGTGAAAGTGAAGTCGCTCAGTATGGTTCATAGCAAAACCACTGCTAAACTAACGTACTAGTTTCTGGGGAAACTAACATTTCCCCAGAGGTGGGGCAGCCATTGCTTCAACTATAGGTCTGCCAATCCTGAGTCTTGGTCTAGTTTTTGCTTTTAGTTGTAGTTTCTGTAAAAATCTTCAGCCTACTTTCAGATCTTTGGACTCACTGCTGTGTCTGAAAACCCCAACTTGCCTAGTTCTGGGATAGAAAACTTTCCATAAACTCATGGTCATTATTCTTTTTTCAGTCTTGCTTTGACTACCAATTTTGTCTCCATCATCATGGTGGATGCAGCAATTAACATGAAAACAAGTATAAAAATGCAGTGGGTTATTTAGCAAACTGTGTACAAATTGGGACTAAAGAGACAGTCTTTTTCACAGGAAGACCACAAGGAAAGTCAAGTTTTACATAAGGTTGGCACTGTAAAAATATGTGAGCCTTAGTTTATTTTCTCTACAAGAGGACAGTTTCTGTCCCTGCTGCCTTGCTAATTCAACTGAGCATGACCCCTTCATATCCCAAGACACACAGACATCTACTCATTCTATGAGTCATAGTCTTCTCCTGATGCCAAGCAAGAACTTCATAAGGTAACACCTTTTTAAGAAAAAAAAAAAAGCAGCTAAATGGAATTTTCAGCAAATGATTTGACCTCATTTTCATAGGAATATTTAAAGCCTTCAGATGAGTTGTTTGAGAGATGGCCATTTTGAAGAAAGACATCCCAGAACAATTATATTATTTCAGTGGACTGAGTTTCAAGGGTGAAATTTACGTTAGTAGGACAGAATAAATGAGAGGAACAGATTTTAGTCAGAGCACGATCCAACATCCATAAATGAAGTGCTACTCCAACCAACCTTATGGAAATAGCACAAGGAGGAATTTTCACTTTCATAAAACATTCAGACTTTCTACTGTAGCATTCTTAATAGGAATAGTAACAGTGAAACTCAAAAGCATGATTCTACAAAGCTCTGGTTTGAACGCACAATTGCTTTGTTCTGTGAGTCTTAAGATATGTTACCTCCCTACAACTGAACATCTATTTTTACAAACCTAAAAGAACTGACTTTAAAATGTGTTTTTATTGAAAGTTTCTTTCAAAATATCATCAAGGAAATTAGATATTTAACAGAAACTCTATGTTCCTATAAATACCTTATTAGAGAATCCTCAAGCTCCTTCCTATTTCTTTCAGGAGAAGCAGCAAAGGAACAAGTGAGCTGAAGCCAGACAATTCATTACATCAAGAACACACAAGACACACAGATCAAAGCAAACTTTATCCTCTTCCAATCTTTTCTACACTACTCTCTGCTTTGTGAAAGTTAGCACCTTTGGTTTTCTGAAGGATTCTTCAGTAGACAATTTACTTAAACAAAAATGGGTATGTTTCCAAATTAGAGACATGGAAGTACAGACACTTCAAAGATGGAGCCCAGGGCAACTCAAGCTTTATTTCCCACCTACTTTTATTCTGGTCTTGCCTGGTGGCCCAAATGGTAAAGAATATGCCTACAATGCAGGAGACCCAAGTTGGATCTCTGGGTTGGGAAGATCCCCTGGAAAAGGGAATAGCAACCCACTCTAGTACTCTTGACTGGAGAATCCTATGGACAGAGGAGCCTGGCAGGCTACATTCCATAGGGTCACAAAGAGTTGGACACAACTGAGCAATTAACACTTTTCTTACTTCTACTCTGAGTAGGAATACAAATGTGGGCAAAGACAAGACATCTTTCAAAGGCCAACACTGAGCTTGAGTTCCTATCAAAGAAGCTGATCAGGGTTCAAAACCTGAATAAATTTCAAAAATCTTAGAGGCTTAACTCATTGCTATGAAATTAAGGATTTCAACTCGAAAAAGATTTTATCATTGTGAGTAGAAACTAAATACATTTGTTTTATAAATTGAATGTCCATGAGTGAGACTTTTGTCAAATCAAGACACATCTCGATGAAGAATCAGGAAGTGTGAAGAGAAACAAGAACATTTTTAAAGTACATGTTTTCTGACATAAGCACAGATAAAATACAACTGATTGACTCATATAAGAAGAAAAGGAAAACAATGAAAATGAAGCCTCTTTCCTGTGGCCATAAAGCTGAAAAAGACAAATTTGGGGATAGTGAAGTATAAAAAAGAATGACGGAATTCAGTGACCAGTTAATGGTCATGGCACTTATCCTAAAGGAATGTCTGGAAAAATGTTTCCAGTGGAAGCTGGTGCATGACTGGGCCCCTAGTGAAAATGAAAGTAGGGAGCCCCCGCCAGCCAAGGGAGGAGCACGAGAGGGAACATTCCGCTGGCCAGGAATTTCAGATGATGAAAGCTGAGCCGCCACACTCAACGCCAGGTCTGGGCCAGTCTGGAGGGAGAGGACGCCAAGCTGGAGTCTGAGCTGGTCAGAAAAAAAATACCCAAATCCAGAGTTAGAAAAAGCAAAACCAGAAAGGTCACTGTGGTACCTCCTACTCTAGCTTATGGATATCATGGTGGGACATTAAACTAATGCTATGGAAGAGCATATCTTTGATGATGTGACCCTAATGAAATTAGGGGATTTTTTAAAAATTACTTTAAGTACTTTATTTATTCAAAGGATGTTCACCTAGAGCCTATATTTTGCTAATGCAGAGCTAGATTTCAGGAATAAAAAGATGAAGTCAGAACAAGAAATGTTTTCAATATACTAGTATATATCAAATAGATGGCCAACAAGGACCTACTGTATAGTATGGGGAACTCTGCTCAATATTCTATAATCATCTAAATGGGAAAGGATTTGGAAAAGAATAGACACATGTGTATGTGTAACTGAATCGCTTTGCTGTTCACCTGAAACTAATGCAGCATTTGTAAATCAACTATAGTTTCATATAAAATAAAACTTTAAAAAAAATTTAAAGAGACACAAACAGTATTATTAGGAACCACCAAGAAATTAAGATCAAAGTTACAGTTTGGATTTGGGAATTAGAAGTGGTGGGTGATTTTAGCAGGAGAAGTTTTAGTGTATGGTATGGTAAGGACAGAAGGAACAATGTAGTGAACTGAAAGATAATTTAGGAGTAGGTTCATAAAAAAGGAGTGCATGTAACTTCTCCATGTCCCTGGATGAAAGGAGGGAATTAGGGCAGAAACTAGAGGGGAGACAGGGCTCAGATGGGTTTGGTGTTTGTTATTGTTGTATTGCTGTTTTTTGAAAAGAAAATAGTAATTCAAATTGATAGCATTGTTTGATATATTATTTGGTTTACCACAATAGTTCAGTTGCTAAGTCATGTCTGACTCTTTGAAACTCCATAGACTGCAGCATGCCAGTTTCCTCCGTCCTCCACTATCTCCTGGAGTTTGCTCAAATTCGTGTCCATTAAGTTGGACAATTAACCATCTCATCCTCTGCTACCCCCTTCTCCTTTTGCCTTCAATCTTTCTCAGCATCAGGGTCTTTTCCAATGAGTTAGCTATTTGCATCATGTGGCCAAAGGACCAGAGCCTCAGCTTCAGCAATAACCATTTCAATAAATATTCGGGATTGATCTCCTTCAGAATTGACAAATTTGATCTCCTTGCAGGCCAAGGGACTCTCAGGAGTCTTCTCCAGCATCACAATTGAAGAGCATCAATTCTTTGGTGCTCAGCTTTCTTTATGGTCCAATTCACACATCCATACATGACTACTGGAAAAACCATAGCTTTGACTGTATGGATGTTGGCAAATAGCAATAGAGTAATGATAATTTGGGAGATCCCAGGTGGTGCTAGTGGTAAAGAACCCACCTGCCAATGCAGAAGACTTAAGAGACTCAGATTTGTTCCCTGGCTTGGGAAGATCCCTTGAAGATGGGCACAGCCGCCTACTCCAGTATTCTTGCCTGGAGAATCCCATGGACAGTGGAGCCTAGTGGGCTACAGTGCATTGGGTCTCACAGAGTGATACACAGGTAAAGCAACTTAGCATGTTCACAACGATAATTTAGACTTGGAAAAGACCCTAAAGATCACACACTTTTCACATTGTATAGATGAAGAACTTAGGACCTGGAGTATAACCAATATTTCATAATAATTCCACTTATATAAATGGAGTATAATCTATAAAAATTTTCAATTGCTGTGTTGTACACCTGAAACTAATATGATATTGTAAACCAACTATACCTCAATTAATTAAAAAAAAAAGATGACCTGAAAGTTGAGATTTTCTAGTTATTTTAAAACCTATGACAGCAGACTTCAGCTGGGAATATGAGGCATTATGAGGGATACAAAATGTAATGATTGTTTAGAACTCCCTCCCTCCCTCTCTCTCTTCCTTCATATTTCTTTGCCAAATTTAAAATATCTTCTTAATGCTACCCATTTCAAATACAGTATACAATTGAAGCTAGTGTCAAGATAAATTGAGATGAAAATATAACACTATAAAATTTAATTAAGCCATATATTTAAGCCACATAATTAAGTGGAAAGTGTATTTTGGAATGATTTTATTGTTGCCCCCATTTCTACATTTTACTTTGGCTTTATGGACCTGGCATCCATATATATTTTTTTTGCAAAAAGTAACTTTAGTTTTAAAACTAAAACAGAAATTGGACAGTTTTCCTATGCAAATCCTTAGCAGTAATCTTTAAAGTATTGTCAGTGGAACCTATAGACGTTATAGCTGGACTCTCTTCCTTTAAAATATCAATAAAAGTAATGCTAAAAGCTGTAAGAATGCCTCAACCCTGTGGCAAATAGTAGACGTTCTGTAGTGTTGAAAGCTTTAGCATTAAAAATATTTAGTGTTTAAAAGCAGACATTATGTGAAAGGAGAAGAAAATACAGGACTTAAAAACCTTATGTGACCTTCTGCTCTAATCGAGCCAAAATACATAAATTAGCACACCATTGAATTTGTAGGAGGAAATGGCCTGTTAGGTCATTTAGTATTTCCCCTGCTAAGTTTAAACAGTTCCCTACAGCATTTTTTTTTTTTTAATACTGTAGGTCTAGTTTTGAAAGTTTCATGTATTAATACTTTTCACCACATCCTTAAAAAGCTATTAATCTAGTTGAACTTTATAGGAAGTAACTAATAATGTTGAACAAGAAGCTTTCTTTTCTTAATGTGATTCTACTACCAGCTTCATTGTCAGATATTTCTCTTTCTGTCTCCCTCTTTTGAGTATTTGAGTTGTATGGAACTCAACTGAATGAAAATTACAAAAGTGGCAAGATTGGTCAATAATGAACTTGCCTTCCTCGTCCTTCTCCTTCCTCAAGTTTAGGCTTAGGCGATGGAGTGATGCCCCTTGTACTTGAAACGACCTTGCCCCTTCCTTTCTTCTGAATGTAGTGTCCCCTGAAAGAAGGCTATAGGAGTTTATAATTATATTTACCATCCCCAAGAAATGGATTTTTTTGTGTGGCTATCAATATGCTTTCAGAAGCTTATGAGGGGAGCAAGGATTCTACTGTGCTTAGTCGCTCAGTCATGTCTGACTCTTTGCGACCCCATGGACTGTAGCCCACAAGGCTCCTCTGTCCATGGGATTCTCCAGGCAAGAATACTGGAGAGGGTTGCCATTCTTTTCTCCAGGGGATCTTCCCAACGCAGGAATCAAACCCAGTTCTCCCACACTGCAGGTGGATTCTTTACCGTCTGAGCCACTAGGGAAGCCCAAGGGTTCTATTACTACAGCTTATTTAGAATAAATGCAAGATTCCAAGCTGATAATTATCCAGAAGTGAATTTACCATCTCTTAATATCTTTGGAGAGCAGAGGTATACTTTGGAGTCTATACCTTGTGAGTGATAAGCCATTAAGTTTTATCCTAATTGACATCTGTGGTAGCCATTCTGAAAGAGAATGGAAAGATGATTTTGGAAATTTTGGTCAAAAATTGCATAAGATATTTAAAACACCTTGATATATATGTGTGTATACACACACACACACACACACACACACATAGATAGGCCATTGTGTGTGACGGCTGGCTTATGATCTGCGCAGGAGAGCAGATCGTTGAATTTTCAGGAATTTTGTGAAGCAAGTAAACACACCCATGATTAAATATTAAATTATTGCTTTTGTGTTGTTGCTCGGTTGCCCAGTCGTGTCCAACTAGACCCCATGGCCTGTAGCACACTAGGACTCCCTGTCCTTCACCATCTCCTGGAGTTTGCCCAAGTTCATGTCTATTGCATCAGTGATACCATCCAGCCATCTCATCCTCCGTTGTCCCCTTTCCCTCTTGGCCTCAATCTTTCCCAGCATCAGGGTGTTTTCCAATGAGTCAGCTGTTTGCATCAGTTGACCAAAATATTGGTGCTTCAACTTTAGCATCAGTCCTTCCAATGAATATTCAAGGCTGATTTCCTTTAGGATTGACTAGTTTGATTTCCTCACTGTCCAGGGGATTTTTCAAGAGTCTTCTCCAGCACCACATTTCAGGTGTAGAGAAAAGTGACTTAGTTATCCATATATGTGCACCTATTCTTTTTCAAATTCTTTTCCCATTTAGGTTGTTACATAATATTGAGCAGATTTTTCTGTACTATAGAGTAGGTCCTTGTTTGTTATCCATTTTAAATACATCAGTGTGTACATGTCAATCCCAAACTCCCTAACTATTCCTCCCCTCTACCGTTCCCACCTGGTACTGAAAGGTTGTTGTTGAATCACGCGAATACACCGGGATTCTTGGCCCCCGGAGGAGAAGAATTCAATCCGGGGCCAGAGACGAGGCTTGATCGCTCAGAGCTTTTGTGTAATAAAGTTTTATTAAAGTATAAAAGAGATAGAGAAAGCTTCTGACACAGGCATCAGAAGGGGGCAGAAAGAGTACCCGCTTGCTAGTGTTAACAATGAAGTTATATAATCCAAAGAATATCTGGAGATTGTAAAGACCTCATCAGACCTACTCCCATAATTTACAGTTTAAGATAACACTGTCCTCAGGCAAGATACATCCTTGTAAAGACCAGGTCTACTCCCATAATTAACATTTTAAGATAACAAGGTTGAATCCAAAGACTGTCCTTAGGCAGGATACATTATTGGTATATAATCCTAAGGAATGTGGAGAAAGAAAAAAAGTTTGTCCTTTCTTCCTCCTTGAGAATTCCAGACCCCTCTCTCCTTGGGGACCCCTAGACTCCCTATCAACCTGCCTAGGAACTGACTCTCTCAGTACCATAAGCTTGTTCTCTAAGTCTGCGAGTGGGATTTCTGTTTTGAAAATTAAGTTCATTGTATCATTTAAGATTCTGCATATAAGTGATACCACATGATATTTCTCTTTCTATGTCTGACTGACTTCACTCAGTATGACAATCTCTAGGTCCATCCATGTCGCTGCAAATAACACCATTTCATTCTTTTTAATGACTAATATTCCATTATATATATATATGTACCACATCTTCTTTAACCATTCCTCTGTCAATGGATATTTAAGTTGCTTCCATGTCTTGTTTATTGTAAATACTGCTCCAATGAACATTGGAGTGGGCATATATACTCTACTGTTGACAAAATTATAAAATAACTTTACTTTAAAAATGCTAACTATATAGTTAAGGAACAAGGAAGACATTGAATATCTATCCATGATTTTATCAGTTGTATAATGTCATTTTTGTATGTTCATTTTGATACTATACATTTTAGATGAATTTCATTATTGTTTTATTTTAATAATATCCTTCATACTATAACAGTAGTAATAGGACATAAAATTTAAAAAATAAGGTGAGGGTTCAGGATGGGGAACATATGTATACCTGTGGCGGATTCATTTTGATATATGGCAAAACCAATACAATATTTTAAAGTTAAAAAATAAAAAAAAAAGAAAAAAATTTACTAATTTCCCCAAAAAAAAAATATATATATATATAATCAAAGTAAGATTGATTATTAGAAATAAAGTTAAGTCACTTTGTAACTTGAATGGTTAATTCTCATAAGTACTGATCTGGTTCCAAATTTTTTAGAAGTAAAGTAAAAGTGGAATTCAATTAACTTTGCTCTTTATCTGAAGAGGTATTTATTTATCTTACTGAATATAGGAGTAATGCATTATATGGCTCATTTTGAAATGGTTATTAAATAAAATGTTTTCAGTGTTGTGAGGGCATAAATTAAAACCTGATATATAGGCTCTAAATATGTGATTTTTGAATCAATAAATTCCTGAGCAGTTATATCAATTTTTTCTGATTACCTTCTATTAAAATCCAAAATGTAACTTTTTAAAAACTTGAAGAAATAACTCCAACAGGCTTAGAGCTTAGAAAACAGAGAGAAGCATTAGTTTTTGGACAATATTTATTATCTTTTTTGTTCTAAAGACATAAATATGTCATAAAATAGATATGTTCCTGGCTTGTGAAACCTAAAACATAAAGTGAGAGATTTTCACTATTTTACTGTTCTCTTAAATGTTAAAATCAAGTCCCATTCTCTTTAGGACTCTCTCAAAGACACATGGCAAATAGGTGGTGATGTCTGAACTCTACCCAGCCAGTCTGGCGTTGAATGTTGTCTGTTACATTATCAGGAGCTCAGTTTCAATCTGGAAGTTACATTATTTTGCCAACTGAAAAGAGATCCATGGGCTTAAGACATCAGATGCAAAACAAGCAAAATTAACATTTTTTGACAGAAAACTTTGTGTACTGACTTATTTTTGCCCAGAAGGATATGCCAAGTTTCCTATGCAAGTAGGTGGCCGACAGCTGTGTTTTAGAAAGAAAAAAAAACCAAAACAGACATTTCTGTATATAATGAGGCAAACTGTCACAGAGGACAAGTGATAGAAAGCTCACAGAGCAAGATGCTTGAGACACACACACACACACCACATCCCTCAAGAGCATACATATTCTAAAATATAGTAAAATATTGGGTCAATATTTGCAGAGTCACAAATTCATTGTTATGATGCATCAAACATTGTGTCTACAGATTAAACTCATCTGTACTGCTTTATACATTATCCACTTACTTTATGAAGTCAGTGTAATTTTAATATCAAAACTGTATCTTGGAAATGTACAAAATTTAAAACTACAAAGAAAACCTATTGTGAAAAATAGGCAGTTTTTAATACAAAATACTGCCAACTAGCACTATTGTGAAATACTATTTTAAATAAAGTTCATTCTAGAACTCAAGGTTAGTTTACTATTAGAAATCTATGCTTACTTATTAAGTAAAAAATTTAAAGAAAATATTCATAAATCACAAGTATACTGCAAAGCCGTTTAATGAATTCACCTAGGACTGTAATATTCTAGAGGGTATGCAGAAAAAAAAAAAAAAAAACCACTTAAGTATGATAAAAATTTAGTGTGGCCCAAATCATATATGTGTTTAATTTATCCCCAAAGTTGAGTTCATGTTCCAAAAAATAAAATAAGTCTAAAATACATTCATGTTCAAGTGTCAAGAAAAACATCATAGGAAATTAAGATACAAGTACTTCACAAGAACCAGATTTGAAAATGAAAAATGAAATCTGGAAATATTACTGTAAATGTCTCTTTTTGGTGTGCATGAAGAAAATATTATTCTGGGAAACCACAAAAGCCAACTGACTTAAATTACAGAATATTTTATATCAGAAGTAGCTGTTCTGTGAACTTTTCCTTTATATTTCAATTTTTGCTCAGGATAAATCTCAATACCAGAATACTTTAGATACCTAAATACAAGACATGATGCCATAAAACTCCTAGAAGAGAACACAGAACATTCTGTGACATAAATCATAGCAATATTTTATAGATCAGTCTCCCAAGGCAAAAGAAATAAAAGCAAAAATAAACAAGTGGGATCTAATAAAACTTAAACTAAGTTTTGTGCAGCATAGGAAACCATCAACAAAATGAAGAAACAACTACAAAATGGGAGAAAATATTTTCAAACATGCAATCAACAAGGTATATTATCCAAAATACACAAGCAGTTCATATAGCTCACCAGGGATTATCTGGTGGTTCAAATGGTTAAGTGTCTCTGCCTGCAATGCAGGAGACCTGGGTTTGATCCTTGGGTTGAGAAGATCCCATGGAGAAGGAAATGGCAATCCACTCCAGTATTCTTGCCTGGAGAATTCCATGGACAGAGGAACTTGGTGGGCTAGAGTCCATGGGATCACAAAGAGTTGGCTATGAGTGAGCGACTAACACTTTTCACACTTTCATACAACTCAATACCAAAAATCCAAACAACACAAACAAACTGAGCAGAACTAAACAGATATTTTTCCAAAAAAGACACATAACTGACCACAGGCACACGAAAAGATGCTTAGCATTGCTAATTATTAGAGAAATGCGATGACAGTGAGGTATAACTTCACCCAGTCAGAATGGCTATAGTCAAAAAGACTACAAATGATGAATGCTAGAGAGGGTATGGAGAAAAGGAAACCCTCCTGCACTGCTGGTGCGAATGCAAATTGGTGCAGCCTCTATGGAAAGCAGTATGGGTATTCCTTAAAAAATGAAAAATGAAGCTACCATATAATCCAGGAATCTAGAGTATATATCCAGAAAAAAACAAAAACTTTAATTCCAAAAGATGCATGTACCCCAATACCATAGTAGCATTGCTTACAATAGCCAAGGCATGGAAACAACCCAAATGTCCTTCAATAGACAATTGGCTTAAGAAGATGTTATATATATATATGTACACATGTATACACACACACACACACACACACACACACACACACACATATATGTATCACACACATACACACACTTGATGGAGTACTACTTAGTCATAAAAAGGATGAAGTGTTGCACTTTGCAGCCATATGGAAAGACATAGAGGATATTTTTTAGTATTCATAATTTTTTCATTTTTTCTTTCTTATTACATTTTTTAAATTATAAAAGCATGATAACACATTTACAAGAGACTTAGAAAATACAGAACAAGGTTGCATATAGTTTCCCTGTAAATTGCAACTATCTTTCTAAGTAGATAAATTAAGATTTTTAGTTGGAGTTTCAATAACAAACTCTCAAAAATTAGTAGAATTAATAGACAGAAAAGTAGAAAGATGTTAGTAGACCTGAAAGGCACTATGAACCAATTCAACATAATTAAGATTTATACAATTTCACACAAGAGCAGGATATAAATTCTATTCAAGTTCCTGTAGACTTTAAACCAGGAGACACTGCAGCATATTCAGGAACATAAAACAAGGTGCAAAAATTTCATGGTCTAAATATATTGAAATCATAGTCTGTTCTCTTATCACTGTGAAATTGTTTTAGAAATCAATATCAAAAGATATTTGAAGGTAACCCAGATATTTTCAAGTGCAATGTGACATTTACCAAAAGAGATCTTTGACTTAGCCATTGAAAGCCTCAATAAAGTTAAAAGACTGAAAAAACACAGAGGGTGATTGCAGAGAAGAAAGCATTTACATGAGAAATTAATATCAAAATGAGAAATTAATTTTGGAGATACTTTGCAAACCTTGTGTTTCTGGAAACTAAATATCCACTTCTAGATGATGGCTGTATCTAAGAAGCCATAACAAGGAAAAATAGAGAATATTTGTAACAGAATAAAAATGAAAAGAGAACGTATCAAAATTTGTTGCCTGCAGCTGAAGCTGTGCAATGCTACATTATACAATGTGGAATCTTGAATAAGACATGAAAACAAATAATGAACAATAGCATAAAAGTTTTTTGAAATCAGAACAACAGAAAAAAATGGAGAAATTGGAAAAGATGAATTGAAATGGGAGCATTGACTACAAAATAGAATAAGTGAAACAAACTAGATAAAAGTAAAAGATCATCGTATAGTCCAGTTGTTTTTAAACATGGCTGCTTATTAGAATCACATCTGGAGTTTTGGAGAAAAAAACAATTCCTAGGCATTTGTATTTTTTAAAAAACTCCAAGGTAATTCTAATGTGCATCTGGATTTTAAAAATTATTAAATGTTTTCTATTAAACTGCAACTTTAGTCATAGAGAATTCTATTTTCTGTTCACCAATCATGACTCAATGAATACAGTATACTAACGCATATATATGGAATTTAGAAAGATGGTAATGATAACCCTGTATGCGAGACAGCAAAAGAGACACAGATGTATAGAACAGTCTTTTGGACTCTGTGGGAGAGGGAGAGGGTGGGATGATTTGGGAGAATGGCATTGAAACATGTATAACATCATATATGAAATGAATCACCAGTCCAGGTTCGATGCATGATACTGGATGCTTGGGGCTGGTGCACTGGGATGACCCAGAGGGATGGTACGGGGAGGAGGGAGGTGGAAGTGGGGTTCAGGATGGGGAGCATGTGTACACCCGTGGCGGATTCATGTTGATGTATGGCAAAACCAATACAATATTGTAAAGTAATTAGCCTCCAGTTAAAATAAATAAATTTATATTAAAAAATAGTTACATAATCACAATGGTAAAAGATGTTTATCAGTTTTTATAAACAATAGCCAGATAAAAAAAATAAAAGACAATTACAGTTGCAAGTCATAATGGCAACATGATTAACCTAATATAAAATAGTTACATACAGTTTGGGAGGTTAAGTAGAGTGATGTGGTAAGTGGAAGCACACATATTCACATGTTTCATCCAGCCAGTTGGTTTATGTCATTTGGATGGTGCATTTAATCCATTTACATTCAAGGTAATTGTCAATATGTATGATTCTATTACTATTTTCTTTAGTGTTTTGAGTTTGTTTTTTCTAAGTCTTTTCCTTCTCTTGTGTTTCCTGCCTTTTGCTTGTCTTTAAAGCTTTTGATTTCTCAGTCAAATCTGAACAAGAGTCTTGCTGGATAGAGGATTCTTGATTGTTGTTTCTTCCATCACTTTAAATATATTGTGCCGTTCCCTGATAATGAGTGATGTTGAGCATCTTTTCATGTGTTTGTTAGCCATCTGTATGTCTTCTTTGGAGAAATGTCCACTTCACACCAGTCAGAATGGCTGCGATCCAAAAGTCTACAAGCAATAAATGCTGGATAGGCTGTGGGGAAAAGGGAACCCTCTTACACTGTTGGGAATGCAAACTAGTACAGCCACTATGGAGAACAGTGTGGAGATTCCTTAAAAAACTGGAAATAGAACTGCCTTATGACCCAGCAATCCCACTGCTGGGCATACACACCGAGGAAACCAGAATTGAAAGAGACACATGTACCAGAATGTTCATCGCAGCAGTGTTTATAATAGCCAGGACATGGAAGCAACCTAGATGTCCATCAGCAGATGAATGGATAAGAAAGCTGTGGTACATATACACAATGGAGTATTACTCAGCCATTAAAAAGAATACATTTGAATCAGTTCTAATGAGGTGGATGAAACTGGAGCCTATTATACAGAGTGAAGTAAGCCAGAAAGAAAAACACCAATACAGTATACTAACGCATATATATGGAATTTAGAAAGATGGTAATGATAACCCTGTACGCGAGACAGCAAAAGAGACACAGATGTATAGAACAGTCTTTTGGACTATGTGGGAGAGGGAGAGGCGGGGTTGATTTGGGAGAATGGCATTGAAACAGGTATAATATCATATAAGAAATGAATTGCCAGTCCAGATTAAATGCAGGTTACAGGAAGCTTGGGGTTGGTGCACTGGGATGACCCAGAGGGATGGTATGGGGAGGGAGGTGGGAGGGGCGTTCAGGATGGAGAGCACGTGTACACCCGTGGCAGATTCATGTTGATGTATGGCAAAACCAATATAATATTGTAAAGTAATTAGCCTCCAATTAAAATAAATACATTTAAAAAAGGAAAAAAATAAACAACAACAATAAAAAAGAATAATAAATAAATATATTGTGCCATTCCCTTCTGGCTGGTAGAATTTTTGTTGAGTAATCAACTGATAATCTTATGGGAGTTTCCTTCTATGTTATTTGTTGTTTTTCCCTAGTTGCTTTGAATATTTTATCTCTGCCTCTGATTTTTGTCGGTTTGATTACTGTGTGTCTCAGTGCTATGTTTCTGTGTCTCGGGGCAGCTATTACTGTGTATTCCTCCTTGTGTTTACCCTGCCTGGGATTCTCTACACTTCCTAAACTGGTTTGACTATCTCCTTTTCCATGTGAAGGCAGTTTTCAGCTATTATCTATTCAAATATTTTCTTGGGTCCTTTCTCTCTCTTCTCCTTCTGTGCTGTGTATGTTTAGTTGCTCATGTAACCCACCAGGCACCTCTGCCCATGGGGATTCTCCAGGCAAGAATACTGCGGTGGGTAGCCATTCCCTTCTCCAGGGGATCTTCCCAACCCAGGGATCAAACCCAGATCTTCTGCATTGCAGGCGGACTATTTACCGTCTGAGCCTCAAGCTTCTCCTTCTGGGACCCATATATGCAATAATCTGATATATGTTATATTTATATATATATATATATATATATATTGCTATAATGCAGCGACAACTGTTGCATCTGTGTATGCTATTTCTG
This sequence comes from Bos taurus, assembly GCF_002263795.3. Classification (NCBI taxonomy): domain Eukaryota; kingdom Metazoa; phylum Chordata; class Mammalia; order Artiodactyla; family Bovidae; genus Bos; species Bos taurus. The sequence goes on along the minus strand of NC_037336.1, from coordinate 20,992,049 downwards.
TGTTGGTGCTAAAGCCACCTGCATCAGAAGTCAGCACCTTTCAAGTTGCTCTAAGAATCTAGTCTTGTACTATCAATTCTAAACTGTACAATTTACTGAAGATTTCATGTGGGAGAAGGGAGATACCTTAATATTGTATATTCCAGCAAAGTATGTGACCAATCCCCAGAGTCCTGTCAGTTCTCAGGAGTGACTTTTAACAGTGCAGCCACCAGCATAAAAGTCCTCTGATTTGCATTTCCCTGATGATTAGCAATGCTGAGCTAATCTTTTTGTGTGCCTATTGGCCATCTACATATCTTCTTTGAATATCTTGATACTCGTAAATTTATACTTTCCTTCTTTATAATCATCAAATTATTTTTGTACAGTTGTTAAACTGAATGATTAATTTTACAGAATTTGTATTTTATTATCATCTTATAAAGAGTGTTGATTTTTTTTCTAGTAAAAAGATTACCTTGAACTCATGGAGGATAGATCTTTGTTTTTTTCTTAGTTTTCAGATGACTCCCTTAATCCTGACATGTTTTATTCTAACAGTGTAATCATTATGGGACCTAAATAGAAAGTCACAGTTATTTATCAAGGTCCTCTAACAATGCAGGGCTCAACCTCATACTCCAGTCTTTAATATACCTTTTCAGCCTTTCTTTAAAATTTTTATTTTATTTTGGAGTATAGTTGATCAATAATATGTTAGTTTCAGCTGTATAGCAAAGTGATTTTGTTATACATGTATCTATTATTTTTCAAATTATTTTCTCATTTAGGTTATTACAGAATATTGCTTTTACTGGGTTCCCTGAAGTTCCCTTTATCCCCACAAACACACAGTTCAGCCAAGGCTTTCGTGGAAGTTAAGATGCAGATGTCAAAGTCTTCTCTTCTGTGGCTCTTTCCTATTTTGAATATTCTACCTCTATTTCTGGTTTTTACTGGAAGCTCTAAAATCCATTCTCGGACAGCTTGAGCCAGCCAAGCATGGCTCTCTTTCTGGGTTAGCCAAATTACACTACATGGGCAGTGGGCTCTCCACAGGAGAAAATTTTTCCAAATGTGAATTCACCCAGTACAGTTCTTTTCTTTCAGAAGTATAATTCTCTCAAGTATTTGCCTGCTATTGATAGCTTTTATCCTGGCATTAAGATAAAAGATTAAAATAAATAAATATAACAAATATATTAAATTCAAGTAAAATAAATACATTTTATGGTTGTATCCATTGGCCTCATTCATTTGAAAAATGAGTCCTAGTTACAAAATGTTACAAAATGTATACTTTGTAATTAATTATAAAAAAAGGAAATTATAATGCAAGATACTGAAGGGTTTTGTATCTTCTTTCTTAGGGATTTTTCCAGGAGACTTTTAAAATATATCTTTCACTTTTAGAAAATTTATTATATAAATGTGACAACTAAACAGAATTCTAGCAAATTCAAAAGATATAATTTATAAATTACTAGGAAGAATCAAACTTTATACAAAAGAACTTTGGATGTGTTTCTCTTTTAGTCAGATTGTTATATATTTAACCATGACCAAAAAATTATTTTTGTTGAAAAATTTTCAAACTTTTAGGAAGCTTCATCCAATAAGTGCAGAAACTGTTCACCATAAAATGTTATTCTTTGGTGTCAGATTTATTTCTCCTGTTTTGTAAATGCAGTTATTCTTTATGTCTGTCCACATAAAACTATGATGTCATGTCTTTGATGATATTTATATTGTGCCTTGTCATCACAAGAAACAGAAAAGTCATCATCAGAAGCATGCCCAGAAGGTAAACTCAACAAATGCATGTTCAGCTTTTCAATACAGCTCTTTTTCTATAAAACTATTGTGCTGCTGCTGCTGCTAAGTCACTTCAGTCGTGTCCGACTCTGTGCGACCCCATAGACGGCAGCCCACCAGGCTCCCCTGTCCCTGGGATTGTCCAGGCAAGAACACTGGAGTGGGTTGCCATTTCCTTCTCCAATGCATGAAACTGAAAAGTGAAAGTGAAGTCGCTCAGTTGTGTCCAACTCCTAGCGACCCCATGGACTGCAGCCTACCAGGCTCCTCTGTCCATGGGATTTTCCAGGCAAGAGTACTGGAGTGGGGTGCCATTGCCTTCTCCGAAGACTCTTGTATATATCTGTAATTCTAGTCTAAGTTAGAGCAGGATCCACAGAGGGCCCCAGAGTGACCCACTCTGTCCTCTCTCCTCTCTTTACATACTTGAACTAGAAATATATTTCTCACTGAGCCTGTTCATAGTCATCAGCTAGGGGCTGTGAAGAAAAGACATTACTGATTGAAATATACACTTACAACAGAAACAGAACATATTTATATGAACAAGTAAATATTAATACTGAATAATTTATGAAGCACAAAATGTAGAGAGAAGTGGTATAGAACCTGGGGATAATGATGGACCACTTGAGCCACAGCTGCTGCTGCTGCTTCTAAGTCACTTCAGTCTTGCCCAACTCTGTGCAACCCCATAGACGGCAGCCCACCAGGCTCCCCCATCCCTGGGATTCTCCAGGCAAGAACACTGGAGTGGGTTGCCATTTCCTTCTCCAGTGCGTGAAAGTGAAGTCGCTCAGTCGTGTCTGACTCTGAGTGATCCCATGGACTGCAGCCCACCAGACTTTTCCATCCATGGGATTCTCCAGGCAAGAGTACTGGAGTGGGTGCCATTGCCTTCACAGCTAGGTATTTTAAAAAAATTTTTCAATGATTTTTACTGAAATATAATTGCTTTACAATGTTATGTTAGTGAGTGGGGTGCCATTGCCACCACGGCTAGGTATTTTTAAAATTTTTTTCAATGATTTTTATTGAAATATAATTGCTTTACAATGTTATGTTAGTGTCTGCCATATAACAAAGTGAACCAGCTATGTGTAAATCTATCTATCTATATATATATCTTCCTCTTGGACCTCCATTCCACTCCACCTCCCATCCCACCCACCTAGGTCATCGTTGAGCACCAAGCTGAGCTCCCTGTGCTGACAGCTGGTTCCCACTAGCTGTATATTTCACACAAGATAGTGTATATATGTTTTAATGCTATTCTCCCAATTTGTCCCACCCTCCTCTTCTCACCCTGTGTCCACATGTCCCATATTTATGTCTGCATCTCTATTTCTGCCCTGGAAGTAGATTTATCTGTACCATTTTTCAGATATAGATGAGAAGAGCCTGGAATTAAGAAAGTAATTATATGAGGATATTCAGCTTGAACAAAGTAGAGGGGTAGAAAAAGAATGATGTGTTTAGGGAAAATAAAGTGAGTAGCTCATCCTGGCTGATTATAAAAAGTCCATAGCAAGAAAGGGAGATATTTCATGACTGAAAATATGCAATGGATCTGGATTGTGTATTTCACAAAATTTTATTGCCTCCCCCAAAGCAGTTTAACATATTAATTATCCTAAAGTTTTCCAGTTCTGAAAACTGCAATATCTAGTAGTGATCATGCTGGAAAACAAATTTCAATTCTATCTTTTCTGAGCAAACATCTTTTGATGACTAAGCTTGACCTCTAACTTTGTGTGGGCTTCTTTTGATTGACATTTTCAACTGAGTCAGTTCGGAAACATTGGAGTTTTATTTTCATGACGCAGACTACTCAGGAGCTACGTAAAATCAATCCAGCTGATCAGACTCTCTTAAAGATGAATCAGAGGAATCTGCAAATGATGGGCTGGCTGGCCTTTCCCAATAGGCACTTTTTTCCCCTGTATTTTGACAAAATATATGGTAAATGGATGAAAGGAGGATGTCTGCGAAGACATTTAAAGATAGCTCTTAAGACATAAGATGAATCCAATTATGGGTCACAGAATCACCAGTTGTTGTAATTTGCTGTAATGTGAACTAAACATACAATATCAAGGACATATAGAAACATTTAAATAATTTCCGTACTTTGCTCTTATGTCAATTTACTGTAACTTAAATATTCTCTTCAGAATATTCAATGTTAACATAATAGATTTAGTAGATTTAGCATTCATATTAAAAGAGAAAATAAAATGTTCCTATTAAAATGTCAATACTTCAAGCCATGTAAACAAACATTTGTTAAAGCACCTGTATCATATAAACCACTGTTTTTGTTGTTGCTGTTGTTCTCTGTAGAGAAACAAAGATGGAAAACATGCTGTTTGTGTTCTCAAGAAATTTACAACCTAATAATGGGGATAGACTTCACAGATTATTGGAAGACAGGTAGAAAGTGGTAAGTGCAGAAAAGGGCAAATAAAATATTATGGACGCAAAGCAGTAGGACAAGAATTGTGAAGAAAGAGCAAGGAAAAATAATTTTCTTTTGCTAAATATTGCCTGCCCATTGTTTCATTTAATATTAATACTTTTTTGCCATAAGTACTACTTCTGTGCCAGTTTTTTAAAAAATGAAGAACCTGAAACCTAGTGGAATTACATAACAAACTCTTACAATTGGAAAGCTCACATACTCAGATTTTTCTTACTTTAAAGATCCTCTTAAATACTGCACTACACTGCCTCCTAGGGGAAAGTTGCATGGAGATAGTATAATTATAAGCACCCTTACATGAGGTGAAGATGAGGATAAGGGCATTCTGCAAAATCACAAATATTAAAGAGAAAAGAACAAGATTTGTCCTGGAAATCTTAAAAGTAGAGCAAATTCAGAGTGTCGGGTATATAATATTGGGTAAGATTTATAATGTATGCACTTTACATATAGTATTAAGTATCAGACTAGACTGCGTTATCAAGTGTAAGACTAGACTGGCAGATTCTTGATTCCTAGGAAATAAGGTTGGACTTGACCAAGTGCATTGAGACTCCCTTCATTTGGAAAGAACAGTATTAGAATTACTTTTTTTTGATGATCTTAAGTAAATTAGCATCTCCCCTTTTTCTAGATCTCATATCCATATTGCCTTATGGTACTTACAGCATGTCAGAATGTTTTAAAACAACCGGTCTTTTCAAGTTGCCCAATAGTGAATTTGATAAACAGAAAGAAATGAATATAACAAAGAAATCACCATACTATTCAATTGAGTCCTCAGCCAAAGATTTACATGTGTAATCTGTGGAACATAATTCTTTCTATGTTAAAACATCTTTCCCACAATGGATCTTAGAAAAGCCTCAATGCCTTTCACAGTAGTGCAATTCATCTTTTGTTTGTGCAAATGTATAACGGATGTGCTTTTCTAAGCCTATAAAATGCATTCCTCTTTCCAAATGTGGGTGGTTGAATACATCACTCATTAAATAACTTGTTAGTTTCTCTGCAGAAGTTCTATCAGCACCTGGTACTCTACCAGATGCTAGTAGCAATCATGTCATGAGGTTGGTGATGCTCCAAGTTTGATGTTTGCTTTTCTTTGAGGACTCATAATGGAGAACAGAAATGTCACAGTTTTCTGGCTGATGAAGCACCAAACAGTTCTGCCCCTTGCCTGGGTTGTAGCATTTTCCAGTATCTTACATGGCTTGTTGATTACTTACATGCGCTTTATAGGATTATCTCTTTCTTGTCAGTCTGCCTTTGAGAATCATTGAATCTGAATTATATCTGACTTCTGAACTTAACTTGGCCCAACTCCATCCAGTTACAGATGAGCAATCTGATGGCCAGGAAGATGAAATGACTGACAGCAACTTTTCAGTTGGTCAGTGCTCACCTAGGATGTGAACCTGGGCTAACAGTTACACGGCTACACTTCTCTTTCCATTCCCTTCCCCTTCTTGAAGCTCAGTTCATGATCTCATGATCAAGTATGATACTTGATAACTAACGGAGGCTTGTTGAATGTATGAATTAGGTAAACCAGAAAAGAATTCTCTTTGCCCTCAATTTTTTAAAAATTTCAATTTACATTAAAGTTGGAAGATATGTATTAAAATTAAAAAAAAAAAAAAGTTGGAAGATATGTAAAACAAATATACATACAACCTTTCACCTAAGATCATCAATTCTTAATAATTCGTCACATTTTTTTCCTTTTTTTTCTTCCTTCCATCTTTCCTTCCTCCACTCTCGCTCTTGACATATACTTATGCAGACATACATATACATAAGACATATACATATATACACATAATGTATATACATACATATATGCTAATGTTTATATATATATTAATAAGTGTATATATATTTTCTCTGACATTTAGAAAAAGTTTAAGATATGAAAATTCACATCAAGTCCTTTATCGTGTGTCTCCTCCCCCCATTATCCCAAATTACCATAGTACAATTTTCATACTCATGAAATTTAAATTGATACAAAACTATTATCTAATTTACAGTCTGTATTGAAATATTTGTGTTTCTTCTAGTAATGTATCTTATAGTTATTTCTTTTTGCTTCCAATTCAGGATCCAGCCAAGGATCAAGACTGCTTTAGTTATCGCTTTCTTTAGTACTCTTGCATCTAGTAGATAGTCACATTTTTTATAAGTCCTTCATGACATTGACATTTTTGAAGACCAGATCACTTATTTTGCTGTTTGGATTTGTCTGATTCTGATTAAAATCTGGTTTATCTGTTTTGGCAAGAAGGAGCCAAAGTGATATTACATCTTTCTTAACGTATGAATTAAAGAAACACATGATGTCAACCTAACCCATCATTTAACATCTGTTAAATCAATCATCTAGTTAAGGTGATGTCCAGTTGATAAAATCCTGTTAGTGTTAGTTGCTTAGTCGTGTCTGACTGTTTGAGACTCCATGGACTGTAGCCCGCCAGGCTCCTCTGTCCATGGAAACCTCCAGGCAAGAATACTGGGATGGGTAGCCATTCCTTTCTCCAGGAGATCTTTGTGACTCAGGGATCAAACACAGGTCTCTTGAATTGCAGGCAGATTCTTTACCATCTGAGCCACCAGGGAAGCCCTAAAAGCCTGTTAAGCAGTTAAATATTATCTGAGTTCTAAGTTTATAATATAGTACCTACCAGATTGTTCACACATTGCAATTTATATATTCTGTAAATTTTAAAATTTAAAAATATAGGTTACGTAGTGAAATATTTTATTTTCAGCATCATAAATTGTGTCTCAGGGCTTTCCTGGTGGCTCAGGCAGTAAATAATCCCCTGGCAATGCAGGAGACCTGGGTTTGACCATGGGGTCAGGAATATCCCCTGGAGTAAGAAATAGCAACACACTCCAGTATTCTTGCCCAGGAATTCCTGTGGACAGAGGAGCCTGGTGGGCTGCATGGAGTTGTAAGGGTCGGACATGAATTAGCGAGTAAACCACCACCACCATTGTGCCTCAAGACTAATTTTTTTTTTTTTTTAATTTTCATCTCCTTTCTCTCTATACCAAGGTTTAATATATTTTGAAGTTTGGAATTCATTTTTGTATGCTTCTGCTTTCTGACAACAGATTTTTCAGCGTTGAAAATTTGTTTTTATTTGCTATTATAGTAGAAAGCATGTTTTTTACAAAGTTTGTTATTTGAGTAGCACTATTAAAGTAGGGAAAACCACTAGACTATTCAGGTATGACCTAAATCAAATCCCTTATGATTATACAGTGGAAGTGAGAAATAGATTTAAGGGGCTAGATCTGATAGAGTGCCTGATGAACTATGGACAGAGGTTTGTGACATTGTACAGAAGACAGGGATCAAGACCATCCCCAAGAAAATGAAATGCAAAAAAGTAAAATGACTATCTGGGGAGGCCTTACAAATAGCTGTGAAATGAAGAGAAGTGAAAAGCAAAGGAGAAAAGGAAAGATGTAAGCATCTGAATGCAGAGTTCCAAAGAATAGCAAGGAGAGATAAGAAAGCCTTCCTCAGAGATCAATGCAAAGAAATACAGGAAAACAATGGAATGGGAAAGACTAGAGATCTCTTCAAGAAAATTAGAGATACCAAGAGAACATTTCAGGCAAAGATGGGCTCGATAAAGAACAGAAATGGTATGGACCTAACAGAAGCAGAAGATATTATTAAGAAGAGGTGGCAAGAATATACAGAAGATCTGTACAAAAAAGATCTTAACGACCCAGATAATCATGATGGTATGATCACTCACTTAGAGCCAGACATGCTAGAATATGAAATCAAGTGGTCCCTAGAAAGCATCAATACGAACAAAGCTAGTGGAGGTGATGGAATATCAGTTGAGCTATTTCAAATCCTGAAAGATAATGCTGTGAAAGTGCTGCACTCAATATGCCAGCAAATTTGGAAAACTCAGCAGTGGCCACAGGACTGGAAAAGGTCAGTTTTCATTCCAATCCCAAAGAAAGGCAATGCCAAAAAATGCTCAAAGTATCGCACCATTGCACTCATCTCACACATTAGTAAAGTAATGCTTAAAATTCTCCAAGCCAGGCTTCAGCAATATGTGAACTTTCTGATGTTCAAGCTGGTTTTAGAAAAGGCAGAGGAACCAGAGATCAAACTGCCAACATCCACTGGATCATCGAAAAAGCAAGAGAGTTCCAGAAAAACATCTATTTCTGCTTTATTTACTATGCCAAAGCCTTTGACTGTGTGGATCACAAGAAACTGTGGAAAATTCTGAAAGAGATGGGAATACCAGACCACCTGACCTGCCTCTTGAGAAATTTGTATGCAGGTCAGGAAGCAACAGTTAGAACTGGACATGGAACAACAGACTGGTTCCAAATAGGAAAAGGAGTACATCAAGGCTGTATATTGTCACCCTGCTTATTTAACTTATATGCAGAATACATCATGAGAAACACTGGGCTGGAAGAAGCACAAGCTGGAATCAAGATTGCTGGGAGAAATATCAGTAACCTCAGATATGCAGATGACACCACCCTTATGGCAGAAAGTGAAGAGGAACTCAAAAGCCTCTTGATGAAAGTGAAAGAGGAGAGTGAAAAAGTTGGCTTAAAGCTCAACATTCAGAAAACGAAGATCATGGCACCTGGTCCCATCACTTCATGGAAATAGATGGGGTAACAGTGTCAGACTTTATTTTCTTGGGCTCCCAAATCACTGCAGATGATGACTACAGCCATGTAATTAAAAGATGCTTACTCCTTGGAAGGAAAGTTATGACCAACCTAGATAGCATATTCAAAAGCATATTACTTTGCCAACAAAGATCCATCTAGTCAAGGCTATGGTTTTTCCAGAAGTCATGTATGGATGTGAGAGTTGGACTGTGAAAAAAGCTGAGTGCTGAAGAATTGATGCTTTTGAACTGTGATGTTGGAGAAGACTCTTGAGAGTCCCTTGGACTGCAAGGAGATCCAACCAGTCCATTCTAAAGGAGATCAGTCCTGAGTGTTCATTGGAAGGACAGATGTTGAAGCTGAAAGTCCAATACTTTGGCCACCTCATACGAAGACTTGACTCACTGGAAAAGACTCTGATGCTGGGAGGGATTAGGGGCAGGAGGAGAAGGGGATGACAGAGGATGAGATGGCTGGATGGCATCACTGACTCAATGGACATGAGTTTGTGTAAACTCCAGGAGTTGGTGATGGACAGGGAGGCCTGGCATGCTGAGGTTCATGGAGTCGCAAAGAGTTGGACACAACTGAGCAACTAAACTGAACTGAACTGAATCATTTCTACTAACCCAATAAATCAAATATCACTAAATGATTAATATCTTGACCATGGCTGTGAATGTGAACGTGAAGTCGCTCAGTCGTGTCCGACTCTTTGTGACCCCATATACTGTAGCCTACCAGGCTCCTCTGTCCATGGGATTTTCCAGGCAATAGTACTGGAGTGGATTGCCATTTCCTTCTCCAAGGGATCCTCCCAACCCAGGGATTGAACCTGGGTCTTCTGCCTTGTAGACAGGCGCTTTACCGTCTGAGCTACCAGGGCTGTAGTCATGACATATTAAACTCTTCATCCTACTAATGACCTCATAAATTTAATCTGCAGAATATGCACAATGATGTAAGTTGCATTCTGTTAATATTGCATCAAACATCTAGCAATTAATAACATTATGTTAAACTGTGTGATTCCAATTAATATAGGCATTGGAAACACCAATAATTACTGACTTCTTTTTATAGAGTACAAATACAGACACTTTCACATCTTCTGAAGTATTTGCGATATGAAACTAATTATCTCTCATCAGGGTTATATTTTGATCTGTACTTAGTCTAAAAGAATAATATATTAACTTGAATCTGATAACTTGAAGTTTTCATAAAAGATAACACTTTGCTATTACTGATAACCTAATTCAAATATCATGTTGCTTTGGATAACCCTGTTTGCTAGGGTTAATTAGGCCATTTTAAATCAAATCAAATGGTTTAATTAGCATAATTTTGACAAAAGAAAGCTATTCCAAGAAAGAAGCTATCCCTAAAGGCCTTGGTCTTTCCCTTGCATCACCCTAATTCTCTTGCCGAGATGGCTATCTTTCACTCAGGCTGCTTGCCATTGTATATTCCATGTGTCAGCCCAAATTCATCTCTTCAGCACTAAGAAGTTTTTCTTGATCTCAGAGATTGATCAAGGATTTCACATAGGAAAAGAAATTAATTTTTTTCAGAGTTATTTTTTTTTAATTTTTTGTAAAGGCTGGGACTCTAAAAAGAGTTTCAGATCAGATCAGATCAGTCTCTCAGTCGTGTCCAACTCTTTGCGACCCCATGAATCACAGCACGCCAGGCCTCCCTGTCCATCACCAATTCCTAGAGTTCACTGAGACTCACGTCCATCTAGTCAGTGATTCCATCCAGCCATCCCATCCTCTGTCGTCCCCTTCTCCTCCTGCCCCCAATCCCTCCCAGCATCAGTCTTTTCCAATGAGTCAAGTCTTCGCATGAGGTGGCCAAAGTACTGGAGCTTCAGCTTTAGCATCATTCCTTTCAAAGAAATCCCAGGGCTGATCTCCTTCAGAATGGACTGATTGGATCTCCTTGCAGTCCAAGGGACTCTCAAGAGTCTTCTCCAACACCACAGTTCAAAAGCACCAATTCTTTGGCACTCAGCCTTCTTCACAGTCCAACTCTCACATCCATACATGACCACAGGAAATACCATAGCCTTGACTAGACGAATCTTTGTTGGCAAATTAATGTCTCTGCTTTTGAATATGCTATCTAGGTTGGTCATAACTTTCCTTCCAAGGAGTAAGCGTCTTTTAATTTCATGGCTGCAGTCAGCATCTGCACTGATTTTGGAGCCCAGAAAAATAAAGTCTGACACTGTTTCCACTGTTTCCCCATCTATTTCCCATGAAGTGGTGGGACCGGATGCCATGATCTTCGTTTTCTGAATGTTGAGCTTTAAGCCAACTTTTTCACTCTCCTCTTTCACTTTCATCAAGAGGCTTTTGAGTTCCTCTTCACTTTCTGCCATAAGGGTGGTGTCATCTGCATATCTGAGGTTATTGATATTACTCCCGGCAATCTTGATTCCAGCTTATGTTTCTTCCAGTCCAGCGTTTCTCATGATGTACTCTGCATATAAGTTAAATAAGCAGGGTGACAATATACAGCCTTGACGAACTCCTTTTCCTATTTGGAACCAGTCTGTTGTTCTATATCCAGTTCTAACTGTTGCTTCCTGACCTGCATACAGATTTCTCAAGAGGCAAATCAGGTGGTCTGGTACTCCCATCTCTTTCAGAATTTTCCACAGTTTCTTGTGATCCACACAGTCAAAGGCTTTGGCATAGTAAATAAAGCAGAAATAGATGTTTTTCTGGAACTCTCTTGCTTTTTCCATGATCCAGCGGATGTTGGCAATTTGATCTCTGGTTTATTTGTTAGCAAATTATAATCAACTCTGTCTTTATGCTTTGACAAAAATATCAACTATACCTGGAATGCTATAACTAGAAAGCCTTTTCCTGAGGTTTCCAAGTAAACATTGCCAGATACCTTTTTATTTTTCCCTAGCTTTCATCATCCTACTTGCTAATATACCTCACTGAAGGAAAGGCATTAAATGAGACCATATTAGGAAGCTGGTAATGCATACAGGTACCTCTGCAGGAACAATGCTGTCCCTAAAAGTCACATATAAGCTTGGCCAGCAGGGATGCTCTTCCTAAGGAAGAATCACCATGAAAACTTCTTAGCAACCTTGCCAATTTCTAATAAACTATTTCTAAAATGTAGTGTTCCCATATAGTGTAACTTCATAACAGAATGGAAAAAGGCTTAGAATAATTGAATTTCATGATTTTGAAGGGTTATTTAGTCTAAAGTTTCTTAAACCTGAAAGATAATCAGAGTCATCTGGGGAGCTCTTTTGAAATACAGATTATCCAACTGCAGACCTACTGAATCAGAATCTCCAGGAACCTTTAATTTGTAAAATTTTTTCAGCCTTGTAAGTACGTTAGGAATGACATAAGGTCTAGTTCAATGTGCTCAACCCTTTTTTCACACCATCCTTCACATGGGAAGTTACCATATTAATATGGCTCACTTGGGTAAAGGCCTGAGGCATCTCCAGAGGAGCCTCAGGGTCCAACCATTTGCACCCAGGCAGGAAGAAGCAGTATATCAGAACACCCATAACACATCTCTGGCTTATCGATATATTCTAACAACCTAGATTAGCTAACAGGAAAACCTAGGAATAGATAACAATCTAGAGTTGGCTCATTCCCAGAACAGCACAATCATTCAGCTCTTCCGTTGCTCCTCTCTTTTACTTTATGACAGAATGACATCCAAAGGCTTCAAAGAGAAATTTGTAGTTTATGAAGAATGTTAGGAAAGTGTACTCCTTAGAACGTGTACTCCTTAGAATTCTTCTCTTTGACAATAATAAGAAACACAGCTCACACTTGAAAAAATTAATTATATATATTTATATATATATATATATTTGTTACTTTGCCAACAAAGGTTCATATAGTCAAAGTTATGAAATCACATATGATTGTAAGAGCTGGACCATAAAGAAAGCTGAGTACCAAAGAATTGATGGTTTAGAACTGTGATATTGGAGAAGACTCTTGAGAGTCCCTTGGACTGCAAGGAAATCCAACCAGTACATCCTAAAGGACAGCAGTCCTGAGTATTCATTGGAAGGACAGATGCTGAAGCTGCAGCTCCAACACTTTGGCCACCTGATGCGAAGAACTGACTCATTGGAAAAGACCCTGATGCTGGGAAGGATTGAAAGCAAGAGGAGAAGGGGACGACAGAGGATTAGATGGCTTCATGGCATCACCAACTCAATGGACATGAGTATGAGCAAGCTCCGGGAGTTGGTGATGGACAGGGAAGCCTGGCATGCTTCAGTCCATAGGGTCGCAGAGTCAGACATGACTGAGTGACTGAACTGAACAGGATTAATTATGTATAATTATATATATTTAACTTTATATAATTATATATATGTATATATATTCTCTAGTCTTCTCCATATCTAGATTCTGCTTTCTACTTAAGAAATTCATTTTCAAATAGTCTCTCTTCACATTATCTCAAGAGGGCAACTGGCAGTTCTCAATGAGGCTAGAGCAATGGATGTGGGGGAGAGAAAGGTGATGCTCACCTCAAAGACATGCTAGGTACACCACTGTATGTTTATACTGAGTAGAAAATATGACATTTCTCACCATTTGATACCAGCTTAAGCAGAGCCATCTGACTGATAAAGAAAGAGAAAAGCTGTCTTTAGGGTTCTAGATACAACATGAATTGGGATCCTAAAGCAATGGTTGCCTAGGGAAGGTTTCTGGCTAGGAAGATTAAGACTCTGCTAGCTCAGCAAAAACCTCAGCTGCAAGATTAGGTTACATCTATCAGAATGTTACTTTGAAGTTTTCGTTTATTTCATATAATAATTTTATTTAAAATTAAGAATGTTTCTGTTATGCAAAATATGCAACAGAATAAAAAGATAGTCTATTTTTCTCTGAAAAATCTGACTTTATGCAACATAAGGCTGTAATCTAGCATCGATATTATCTTTGTGGTTATTCACCTTAATGAAAGATAATTTACAAAAAAAGGGAATGCTGAGATTTATGAGGACTACTTTGGCATAGATAAATGTAAAATTGCATGAAATATTACTTAACCTGAAAGAGTAGATAAATAGGAAAGTGTACTCCTTGGAAAGTGTACTCCTTAGAATTCTTCCCTTTTACAATGATAGAAACACAGCTCACATTTGAAAAATTAATTACATATTAATTAATTTATTAATAAATAATAATTAATTAACATTAATTAATTACATGTTTATCTATTTAATTAATTATATACAATTACATATATTTACATATATATATATATATTCTACAATCTTCTCCATATTAGAAGAATAGATAAATAATCAAGCTGCTTTTAACTGAATCATCACAGATCACTGTGCCTGAAAATCCCAACCAAGAGGATGACTCTTAACCTCACTAGGCTGTCGTCAGGGGCCCATCCTGTACAAATGGGTGAGAGAAAACTAATAGACTGCCAATGAGCTAGAATTATTTGGGTTTGTCAGTTTTTGCTATGATAATCTGACTATGGGACAATATAGAACAAAATCTGTATAAATATATTTAACTAAATAGAATACTTAAGATGACTCACAATGAATAAACAAATTATTCAGATATATTGAGTATTTTTTTATTTTTAGAGAGATTTATAATATTAATGTTTATGGTGACTTCCTCTAGTTTATCACTTTAAGGTTACTTTAAGTATTTTTGTAAAGCATAAGTCAATTGAAATTGTTCTTAGTGAAATAGTTCCATCAAATGCTAGGGAACTCTCCTAATATTTCCCTGTTAATCTTTCCTTTGGGTTTTGCCTGTGGCAGTGTGCACAGATCTGTTAGGCATATCCGAAAAAAATGCCAGCTCACTGACTTTATTTCTTTCCTCAAGTCAGTTTCCTTAATGTCAGTTTTGTTTTCTATAAAATCTGATCTACAATTTTAATAATGGTAATATTACCTATATCATAAGACTGAGACAATAACAGTAGATATTGCTTGTTTGGTACCAATGTAATATGTGTTACTTTTAGGTATTGGTATTCTAATGAGCCCTATTCTTAAAGCTGCATCTAAACCATCATAAACACATTTTGAAGATATAAAACATATGTTTATTTTTAATTTCACCATTTTATTAATACTTCAACACAGTACCTTCGTGGTTACAAGAATTTTTGTATCCATGCATTAATTTGTATTATTCTTCCCAAAATTCCATGAGACAAGTTATTCAGGAAACTAGGATAGATTAAATTTGAGTAAATTTTCACATAATCATTTGGTTCTAAAAAGACCTATGCTTTTGTAACCCCATGGCTTTGTCATTCAAGGTTTTTGAGAGTTCTGCATGTTCTCTGAAATAAGACAATGCAGTGGTTTAAGTATCATCAATCCTGTTCAGGAATACAAGAATATCACATTATATAACAAGGTAAACCTCTTTTTAATGTTTCTATTTTTCTTCAAATGTGTTATATTTGTTGTTGTTATTGTTCAGCTGTTATGTCTTGTCCAACTTTGTGTGACCCCATGAACTGCAGTGCACCAGGCTTCCCTTTCCTTCACTATTATCTGGAGTTTGCTCAAATTCATGTCCATTGAGTTGGTGATACTATCTAACCATCTCATCCTCTGCCACCCACTTCTCCTTTTGCCTTCAATCTTTCCAGGCATCAGAGTCATTTCCAATGACTTGGCTCTTCTATCTGGTGGCCAAATTGTTGGAGCTTCAGTTTCAGCAACAGTCCTTCCAATGAATGCTCAAGGTTGATTTCTTTTAGGACTGACTTATTTGATCTCTTTGCAAACCAAGAGACTCAAGAGTCTTCTATGGCATTAAAATTAGAAAACCTAAAATATGATGCTATTGAAGTGCTGCACTCAGTATGCAAGCAAATTTGGAAAACTCAACAGTGGCCACAGGACTGGACAAGGTCAATTTTTATTCTAATCCCAAAGAAGGGAAATGCCAAAGAATTTTCAAACTACTCCACAATTGCACTCATCTCACATACTAGCAAAGTAATGCTCACAGTCCTTCAAGTTAGGCTTCAACAGTACATGAACCAAGAACTTCTAGATGTACAAGTTAGATTTAAAAAAAGGCAGAGGAACCAGAGATCAAATTGCCAACACCTGTTGGATCATAGAAAAAACAAAACACTAAAGACTTTGACTGTGTGGATAACAACAAATAGTGGAAAACTCTTAACATGATAGGTATACTAGACCACCTTACCTGCCTCCTGAGAAACCTGTATGCAGGTCAAGAAGCTACAGCTAGATTTGGACATGGAACAACGAACTGGTTCCAAATTGGGAAATGAGTAGATAAAGGCTGTATATTGTCACCCTGCTTACTTAACTTATATGCAGAGTACATCAGGGGAAATGCTGGGCAGTCAACAAAAGAGTCCAAAATGCAGTACTTGGGTGCAAACTCAAAACTGACAGAATGATCTCTGTTTGTTTCCAAGGTAAATCATTCAGTATCACAGTTATGCAAGTCTATGCCCCAACCGGCAATGCCAAAGAAGCTGAAGTTGAATGGTTCTATGAAGATCTACAAGACCTTCTAGAACTAACAATCAAAAAAGATGTCCTTTTCATTATAGGGGACTGGAATGCAAAAGTAGGAAGTCAAGAAATACCTGGAGTAACAGGAAAATTTGGCCTTGGAGGTCAAAATGAAGCGGGTCAAAGGCTAACAGAGTTTTGCAAGAGAATGCACTGGTCATAGCAAACAACCTCTTCAACAACACAAGAGAAAACTCTACACATGGACATCACCAGATGGTCAACACTGAAATCTGATTGATGATATTCTTTGCAGCCAAAGATGGAGAAGCTCTATATGGTCAGCAAAAACAAGATCAGGAGTTGACTGTGGCTCAGATCATGAACACTTTATTGCCAAATTCAGACTTAAATTGAAGAAAGTGGGGCAAACCACTAGACCATTCAGGTATGACCTAAATCAAATCCCTTAGATTATACAATAGAAGTGAAAAATAGATTCAAGGGATTAGATCTGATAGACAGAGTATCTGAAGAACCATGGATGGAGGTTTGTGACATTGTACAGGAAGCAGTCATCAAGACCATCCCCAAAAAAGACATGCAAAAAGCAAAATGGTTGTCTGGGCAGGCCTTACAAATAGCTGTGAAAAGAAGAGACACAAAAGGCAAAGGAGAAAAGGAAGATATACCCATTTAAATGCAGAGTCCCAAAGAATAGCAAGGAAAGATAAGAAAGCCTACCTCATGATCAATGCAAAGGAATAGAGGAAAATGATAGAATTGGAAAGACTAGAGATCTCTTAAAGAAAATTAGAGACACCAAGGGAATATTTCATGCAAAGATGGGCACAATAAAGGACAGAAATGGCATGGACCTAACAGAAACAGAAGATATTAAGAAGACGTGGCTAGAATACACAGAAGAACTATACAAAAAAGATCTTCATGACCCAGATAACCATGTTGGTGTGATCACCCATCTAGAGCCAGACATCCTGGAATGCAAAGTCAAGTGGGCCTTAAAAAGCATCACTATGAACAAAGCTAGAGGAGGTGATGGAATTAATAATTCCAGTACAGTTATTTCAAATCCTAAAAGATGATGCTGTGAAAGTGTTGCACTTAATATGCCAGGACATTTGGAAAACTCCGCAGTGGCCATAGGACTGAAAAAGGTCAGTTTTCATTTCAATCCCAAAGAAAGGCAATGCCAAAGAATGATCAAACTACAGCGCAATTGCACTCACCTCACAAACTAGCAGAGTAAGGCTGAAAATTCTCCAAGCCAGGCTTCAACAGTATGTGAACCGTGAACTTCCAGATGTTCAAGCAGGATTTAGAAAATGCAGAAAACCAGAGATCAAGTTGCCAAAATCCACTGGATCATCGAAAAAGCAATAGAATTACAGAAAAAAAATGTCTGCTTCATTGACTACACCAAAGCCTTTGACTGTGTGGATCACAACAAACTGTGGAAAATTCAAGAGATGAGAATAGCAGACCATCTTACATGACTCCTGAGAAATCTCTATGCAGGTCAAGAAGCAACTGTTAGAACTGTACATGGAACAACAGATTGGTTCCAAATCAGGAAAGGAGTACGTCAAGGCTGTATATAGTCACCCTGCTTATTTCAATTATATGCAGAGTACATCATGTGAAATGCCAGGCTAGATGAAGCACAAGATTGAATCAAGATTGCCATGAGAAATACCAATACCCTCATATATGCAGATGATACCACCTTTATGGCAGAAAAGAGAGTCTCCTGATGAAAGTGAAGAGGAGAGTGAAAAAGCTTGTTAAAACTCAACATTTAAAATACTAAGATCATGGCATCTGGTCCCATCACTTCATGGCAAATAGATGGGGAAACAATGGAAACAGTGACAGACTTTATTTTGGGGGGCTCCAAAATCACTGCAGATGACTATACCTCCAAAATCACTGCAGGTGACTACAACCATGAAATGAAAAAGAGGCTTGTTCCTTGAAAGAAAAGAAAGTTATGACCAACCTAGACAGCATATCACAAAGCAGAGACATCACTTTGCTGACAAAGGTTAATATAGTCAAAGCCAAGGTTTTTCCAGTAGTCATGTATGGATGTGACTGTTGCACCATAAAGAAGGCTGAGCACCAAAGAATTGCTGCCTTTGAACTGTGGTGTTGGATAAGATTCTTGAGAGTCCCTTGGACTGCAAGGAGATCCAACCAGTCAGTCCTAAAGGAAATTAACCCTGAATATTCATGGGAAGGATTGATGCTGAAGCTGAAGCTTCAATACTTTGACCACCTGATACAAAGATTCTGATGCTGGGAAATATCGAAAGCAGGAGGAGAAGGGGATGACAGAGGACAAGATGGTTGGATGGCATCAGTGACTCAATGGACATTAATTTGAGCAAACTCTGGGAAACGGTGAACAACAGGGAAGACTGGCATGCCCATAGGGTTGCAAATATTTGGTCATGACTGAGAGATGAACAACAATATGGACCTTTGTAGGCAAAGTGATGTTTCTGCTCTTTAATATGCTGTCTAAGCTTGTCATAGATTCCCCTTCAGGGATCACAATCTTGTCACGGCAAAGATGAAGCTATAGCTTCAATCTTGCATAGCTCAATGAAACTGTAAGCCATGCCATGTAGAGTCACCCAAGATGGACTAGTCATAGTGAAGAATTCTGACAAAATGTGGTCTACTGGAGGTGGGAATGGCAAACCACTCCAGTATTCTTGCTGACGGAATCCCATAAACATTATGAAAAGGCATAAAGATATGACTCAGAAGGATGAGCCTCCCAGGACAAAAGGTGTCCAATCTGCTACTGGGGACACTCATTCTCATCTCATTCAGTGTAGCATGAGAATATTTTTACCCTATATTATCTTTAGCATTATCTGTAAATGTTAGAACTACGTTAACATTTAACTTAAATTTTAAACTCATTTTGGGAGATACAATAAGTTTAAGCTTTAACATAATTAAATTCATAACTACATGTTGATTCTTTTGTAAAGCAAGTGACAGGTATTGTGAAAGAAATAGTACTGACTAAAACATATCTCGAAGAAAAAATTAGTGACAAAGAATAATACAGAAAGAGATTATTTTAAATAGCAGACTCTTGAGAAGTATTACAGAGGAAGTAGTGTGAGTTAGTTATTGAACTACAAGTTCAGTTCAGTCACTCAGTCATGTCCGACTCTGCGACCTCATGGACTGTAGCACGCCAGGCCTCTCTGCCCATCACCAACTCCCAGAGTTTACTCAAACTCATGTCCATTGCAGTGATGCCATCCAACCATCTCATCGTCTGTCATCCCCTTCTCTTCCCACCTTCAATCTTTCCCAGCATCAGGGTCTTTTCAGATGAGTCAGTTCTTTGCATCAAGTGGCCTAAGTATTGGAGTTTCAGCTTCAACATCAGTCCTTCCAATGAATATTCAGGACTGATTTCCTTTAGGATGGACTGGTTGGATCTTCTTGCAGTGCAAGGGACTCTCAAGAGTCTTCTCCAACACCACAGTTCAAAAGCATCAATTCTTCAGTGCTCAGCTTTCTTTATAGTCCAACACTCACATCTATACATGACTACTGGAAAAACCATAGCCTTGACTAGATGGACCTTTGTTGGCAAGGTAATGTCTCTGCTTTTTAATATACTGTCTAGGTTGGTCATAACTTTTCTTCCAAGGAGCAAGCATCTTTTAATTTCATGGCTGCAGTCACCATTTGTAGTGATTTTGGAGCCCAAGAAAATAAAATATCTCACTGTTACTCTGTTTCCCCATCTATTATTTGCCATGAAGTGATGGGACCAGATGCCATGATCTTCGTCTTCTGAATGTTGAGTTTTAAGCCAACTTTTTCACTCTCCTCTTTCACTTTCATCAAGAGGCTTTTTAGTTTGTCTTCCCTTTATGCCATAAATTGGTGTCATCTGCGTATCTGAGGTTATTGATATTTCTCCTGGCAATCTTGATTCCAGCTTGTGCTTCTTCCAGCCCAGCATTTCTCATGATGTACTCTGCATATAAGTTAAATAAGCAGGGTGACAATATACAACCTTGACATACTCCTTTCCTTGTTTGGAACTACAAGAGGGGAATTCATTTATTCACTTCTTTATTGATCAAATATTGATTAACATCTATTATATTTATTTTCTTATTTATTCATTCAATAAATATTTATTGAGTATGTCACAATATTCTTGCAGACAGCATATAGTTGAATCTCTTTTATCCATTCAGCCATTCTATCTTTTCATTGGATAATTTAATCCATTTATATTTACTTCTTGATAGGTACGGACTTACTGTTGCTGTTCTGCTAATTGTTTTCTGACTGTTTTATAGACCTTTTTTCCCCCTTGCTTCTTATCTCACTATCTTCTTTGGTGATTGGATCATTTAATATAGAAGTATGTTGTGATTCCTTTACCATAATTTTTTGTGTGCTCCTGCAAGTTTTTCTTTTGTAGTTACCATGACGCTTACATAAACTACCTTATTTATAACATTATATTTTAACCTGCTGGCATCTTGACTTTAATAGCACATCTAAACTGTATACTTTCGTCTTTACCTCCTTTACATTCTAGGTTATCGATATTAAGTTTATGTATTTTATGGTTATATAAATGTTATATACAATACATGGTTATTATATACATGCATTATATACAATACATGTGTATACATGGTTATATACAATAACCAATTATTGCAGTTATGTTTTTAAATATTTTTACATTTAAACTAGAGTTATATATTATAGACTAGTGAATTATGCATTGCCATTATAAATTCAGAGAATCTGACTTACGTGTTTACTATGACCAATGAATTTCACACATGCATTCATATGCTTTTATAATGTTAATTAGTCTCATTTTATTTCCATTTGAAGAATGTCCTTTAATATTTCTTAGCAGGTCTAGTGTTGTTGAACTTTCTCAGGTTTTGGTTGTTTAGAAAAGTATTTATCTCTCTTTTATTTCTGAAAGACAGCTTTGACAGGTAGAATATTCTTAATTGAATTTTTTTCTTTCAATATTTTGAATATATTACCCCACTCACCCGGCCTGTGAAGTGTCTATTGAGAAATCTGCCAGTATTCCCTTTGGGGTTTTCCTGCAGGTGACAAGTCACTTGTCTCTTGCTGCTTTCAAAATTCTCTCTTTGTCTTTGACTTTTGACAGTTTAATTACAATGTATCCTGGTGTAGCCCTTTTCCAATTCAACCAGTTTGAAGCCCTTTGGGCTTCCCTGGTGGTTCAGATGGTAAAGAATCCACCTGTAATGTGGGAGACCTGGGTTCAATCTCTGGGTTGGGAAGATCTTCTGGAGAAGGAAACTGGCTACCCACTCCAGTATTTTAGCCTGCTGAATTTCATGGACCAAGGAGCCTGGCACGCTATGGTCCATGGGGTCACAAAGAGTCGGACATGACTGAGCGACCTTCACTTTCACTTTTCAGGCTTCATGAATCTGGATATCCATTTTTCTTCCCAAGTTTAAGAAGTTTTCAGGCATTATTGCTTTAAATAAAAGTTCTGTCTTTTTCCTATTGGCTTGATACTCTGTCCAGTTAATCAGTAGGCTGGGCTGCATGGTTGCCAAGATACTCTGGTCAGGCTTCCCAGTCAGGTGGAGTTGGATGCTATATTCAACAGCTGGGTGGGGCGGCAAATTTGCTTCTCTGCCCAACCAAGCACATAAAATGGGCTCCATCATCGTCATAACTCAATGGCTAAGGACCTGAATTAGGCAGAACTGTCCATTAAGCTCCCTGGCTTGTTTGGGCTACCAATGCATTTCTGCAGGAAACAAAAATCTTTGGCTCTGAGAGGATGGAAATTCAGATTCATGTCCCAAATTAAAAGCCTGGATTCCCAAGACTGTGGAGCAATGGTAGTCCTCATACACTGTTGGAGAGAGTATACATTTGTGCAATCATTTTGGAAACCTCTTTAGCATTAACTAAAAAGCCAGTCATGTTCATCTCTGTGATGGAATATGACCCCTACTAGATATTTACTCTAGGGAATATCTTGCTAATGTGCATAATGGGGATATACAAAATAATGTTGGCAGCCACACTGTAGGTCATAGCCCCTTGCTTAAAGCACAATGCCCATCAATGGTAAAATGAATACATAAATTTTTATCCATGTAATGTCCTGATCCCTTTTTTATTGATGTCAGATAACCAGATGTTGATAGGTGTCAGTAGCAATAGCAATCTTCCACCATACAAAATATCATTACAAATGAACTGGATTTTCTGAAATAAAAAACAAACAAACAGTAAAAGCATTTGTTAGGTGTTATCACACTGTTTAAGTGCAAGTAAGGCACCAAAATTCTTAAGTCCTTTGATCTCTTTTCACAATCATTAAACAGTCTACATGTTGGAAAATGAGAGTCAATGAAACTTTCTTTTTCATCAGAATCAGTACTCCTATTCCTTGCAGTAACAGCCCTGTGAAAGAATGCTGTTTTAGTAAAAGATGACAATTTAAGAACTTGGGGAAACCTTTTAAAGGGAATATTGACAGTTTGTAATGTAATCCTTTTAGCAGAAGACATCAACATTTTAAAGCTGTTTACATAAAATAAAATTTGAATCTGAACTTCTCATCTTCCTAGAGATAATGAGTACATAAATTTCTCTATTTAAATGCATTTATTGATACTTCTGATCTAATCATATTATCTCACTTCAGTAACAATTTCTATAATATCTTTGAATATAAAGTCACATATTGGAGAAGGGAATGACCACCCATTCCAGTATTCTTGCCTGGAGAATTCAATGGACAGAGGAGCCTGCCGAACTGCAGTCCCTGGGGTCACAAAGAGTTGGACACAACTGAGCGACTAACACACACACACACACAGTCACAGACTCTTAAAGATAAAACATGGCACTATTTACACAGTTATGATTGGGTATTTCTTTTAATCAACAGAGCCCATAGACTTTAACCCATTCATTAAGTCTCTGTACCTATTTTTTCCCCTCACAGGCTCTTTAACTCCTACTTTTCCCCCTAAAATTATCTGTGTCTTCTTTGGTTCACTTCTGTCTCTGTAAAGAACTTAGATTCAACAGTCTATAACTTCAAACACACTCAGTTCAAGATATTTATTTCACTAATTTACCTTATTGTACATGCCTGACATCTGTCTGGCAAAATCACAAACCTTCTTCAATCCAGGTTTCTGTCATTCTGAACACTGCTAGGGAAAACACTCCACCCAGTACACCGGAGCCACTGGAAATGATTAGTCTCCCACTTTGACTGGGTCCTCAGGGCTGCTCAGTGATACATTTATGTTTTCCTAGCAAGGCCTTTCTCAGCTCCCCAAAGTGACAATTTCAGATCCCCCCATCTCCAACCTCTGACGCTTATGACTTCCACTTCATGCAGAGCATATAATCTTGGCTCTAATAACTGACCAGGGCTGGGGGCTTCCCAGGTGGTACTACTGATAAAGAATCTGCCTGCCAATGCAGAAGATGCAAGAGATGAGAGTTCTATCCCTGGGTCAGGAAGCTCTCTTGGCGGAGGAAATGGCTACCCACTCCAGTTCTCTTGCCTGGAAAATTCCATGGACAGAGGAGCCTGGCAGGCTACAGTCCATGGGGTCACAGAAGAGTCAGACACAACTGAGTGACTGAGCCCAAAATTGACAGAGACAGAGGAAGATATCAGGTTAGAATCCTCTCAACGTCTTTCAGTTACAGTCACCAAATTACCTTTACCACGACCTCTCTACCTTCGTTCCTTCTTTTTGGCCCCTTTGCAAGGAAAGTAGAATGACTCCTCTTGTTCAAATGGGACTCCCTGTGCTCTGGTTCCTGACTACTCCATCTATTTTGGTAAATTAATTCACTCAATTGCCAAATCTGCCACCACCACTCATTGTTTTTGTACCTCCAGATTTTTTGTTGTAATAGATCTTTCTCTTGAGTATTTAAGGATAATCATCTTTTTAAAATATCTCTTGTTTTTCATTCCCACCCTCTTCCAGCTGTTAGTAACTTGAGAGTCCATTGAGAGTAATATGACATGGAATAGTCCTCTACATTCTTTGATTCTCCAGCTCCTACTCTTCATCTCATTTTTGTCATCATTCTTTGCTCTTCTATTCAGACTTTCTTCCTCTCTCGTTATCCTGAACATAAGCTTCATGTCCTCCTGCCCTTGATTATTTTCTTTCTATCCATTCTATACACTGTTCCCACATAATCTCTTTTTTCAGTAGCCATTTAAATAGAAAGTGAAAGTGAAGTCGCTCAGTCATGTCCGAATCTTTGTGACCCCATGGACTGTAGCCTACCACTCTCCTCCATCCATGTGATTTTCCAGGGAAGAGTACTGGAGTGGGTTGACATTTCCTTCTCCAGAGAATATTCCCGACCCTGGGATTGAACCCAGGCCTCCGTCTGAGCCACCATGGAAGTCCAAAAGATTACTCCCAAATCCTCAACCTATATAAACCTATATAAACCTATATAAATGTATATAAAGACATCTCACATTTTTCTAGATCTCTACATTCAGAAGACCAAGGACACTTCAGATTCAATCTGTTCAAAACAGAGTATCTGCTCCAGAAAAGCTGAGTTTTTCCTTTTCTTCCCGGGAATGGGTATCACGTGTGTGAAAGTGAAAGACAGTGGAAGTGTTTAGTTACTCAGTTGCGTCCAACTCTTTGTGACCCCATGGACTTTAGCCTGCCAGCTTCCTCTGTCCATGGGATTCTCCAGGCAAGAATACTGGAGTATGTTGCCACACCCTCCTCCAGGGGATCTTCCCAACCCAGGGATCAAACAAGCGTCTCTTATGTCTCCAGCATTGGCAGGTGGGTTCTTTACCACTAGCACCGCCTGGGAAGCCCCTATGGGTACCACACTAGCCAGTAATCCAGGCAGGAAAATACTCTTAATCCCTACAACCATTTACTAGTACAGTCACTGCAGTTTTCTGCCAGGATTATGATAATGCCCTTGGTTGGTCTTTATGCATTTATTATGCATATTCTTAAGATGTTCACCCTAAAACCAGAGTCATCCTCTAAAGAGAACATCTACTCTCATCACACCCATGACTGAAACTCTTAAATGGCTCTCCATTGATCCCTATATAAACCCAATTCTTTATCAGAGTTCACAAAGTCCTGAATGATGTGATTCAGGCAGGAAGGTTGGCTTCCTCTCACATTACCTTCTCTATGGTGAAGCTGAAACTTCAGTCCTTTGGACACCTGATGTGAAGAGCCAACTCACTGGAAAAGACCCTGATGCTGGGAGAGATTGAAGGCAAAATGAGAAGAGGGCAACAGAGGATGAGATGGTTGGATGGCATCATTGACTCAACGGACATGAGTTTGAGCAAGTTCCAGGAGATGGTGAAGAACAGGGAAGCCTGGCATGCTGCAGTCCATGGGGTCACAAAGAGTTGGACATGACTGAGAGACTGAGCAAGAACAACAGAGTCAACAAAAAATTTTTAATTTCTAAGGTATAAAATGTGTCCTCTTACCTCTGGAGCTTTCTACACTATTCTTCTGGATTTAGTAAGTTTTCCTCTGTGACCCACAGAAAACCAGACTTCTCCTCTAAAAGCACATATTGCATTGTGGAATTGCATATTTTCTTGCCTGTGGTCTCTAATAAGGTTCCTGGAATAAAAGCTGGGCAAAGCTTGTTTAACTTTATATTCCTAGCATCTAGCAAAGTGCTGGAGATAGTTAAGGCAACTCATTATAAATGACATCTAATTTCATTGTAAAATGAAATCTAACCTGACTGGTTCTTTCTACTACACCATATTCCTGAGCTAAATGCACATATTAAGTGTTAAATGATTGTTGAATGCATGCTTATTGAAAATTCGTTTTCCTAGTTCAACTCTGATTGAAATAATTTAAATTTCCCCTCTGTTTCTTTCTTGTTTTTATTTGCTAGGAATATTAGCTTAATTTCAGGTTAGGATCATATGTTTGTCCATCCTCAATTCAAACACTGCCAGATGCTTCATGCTCTTCTTTCCTGTGACCACAAAAAAAAAAAAAAAAAAAAAACTAGATATACCTTGTCATGTCAAAAATCTGTGTAGTCAAATGTGAGTTTTTCTGTTTAACCGTGTCTATTAATTCACAGACTATTAGTTTTTCATGCTGTTGTTAATTTACTTATATCCAAGTTCTGCACCTGATTTAATTAGAAAATAAACTACTTGGATTAATCTGAAGAAAGGAGATCAGAGACCATAAAACTCCTGAGCTTTTCTTTACAATACTGTGAATTTCTTGAAAACAAAAACTATGTGTTATGTATCTTTATATCCTTGGGACCCAAGGTTCATTAGGCCTATAACAGTTGTTAAATAAATGTTTGTTGAGTGAATATCAGTTTAATGTTCTTGAATTTTGACCATATTTTGTTCCTGGCAAGTTATGTGATACTAATCAAGTCATCTTCCAAATGAAAGACTCTTTCGTTTTCCAAGTTCTAAACTCTAAAATTCTGTTTTTAAAAATTCTCTACAATAGGACCCTCCCTGCTTTACATTTTAACATTCTCTCTCTTTGTAGAGCACCATTGAAGACTTGCACATCAAACAAGAGTTGCAGTAAAATTAATCTATTAAAATTTAACCATGAGTTAACTTAGAAAGCTTTTTTTCTGACTAAAATTTAATCTTTGTGGGATAGAGTTATTGTACTGGAAGATAATGATGATGGTGGTGATTTGCACTGGCTTATTGATTGTGATGATTTCATGTGATTTTATGATATTTGGTGAGAAACTTAACACATTTAAAAACAGAAAAATTGAATACTGAAGTTTTCATATGCAACATGTGTAAAATATCCAAATCTTCACTTTATAGTACAACTTAATTTGGAAAAAACGTATTTTCTCACACACAGTATAACAATATAAGTGACTCTGAATTATTGCATTTATTTTAGGTAGACATTTGTTTTGTAGCTTATTCCAAGAGTAGAAGGATATACCCATGGGAAATACCTTCTGTTGTTGGCAAGGAAACAAAATCACCAAGGTGCTAGTTTACACTTGTGGGCTTGAAGAAATGGTAGGGACATTCATATTGTGAAGAATCCCTAGAGTAACCATGGATATACTGAATATACAGACAACCACAGAGTTGTTAGGTGTGTTTGATGGAAAATGCATCTTCATGTCGTTTCTATGGCAATCATAAATAAATCTAGCTACTCAGAATCAACACAGCAGCTGCACATACAAACAGATATGTTCAGCAAAATCCAGAGAGTTTTAGTGTACATCAGCAGTTTGGCTCTAGGCGTGCTTGTTTACAATAACAGAGTGAGCGGTTGGGTGACACTTACTTCCTGTGTCAACTCCCAAAGTTTCATTTTAGACTTGGCTTTGCTCATGTTCAATACATTTTTGAAGAGAGAAGTGATGAGTTTCATTTTCCAAGTAGAAAGACTGGCTTAATAATGTCTCTATCAGTGCAAGAAATAGTTTAAAAAAAAAAAAAAAAGGAAATTGGGTTCTTTGGAAAAAAAGGTAATTTGTTCAGTACTCATTTCATTCAACAACAACAAAGCAACTTATTACTATCTTGTTAGTATAATATGTTATATATATATCATATAATTATTATGCTATTAATAATATGCATAATAATATAATTATTATGCTATTATATTATGCTATTTAATATAAACATTAAAGCTATTATCTTATTTAGTCCTCCCCAAACCCTAAGAATTAGGTGGTTTTGTTACTCCATTTCACAGACAAGGAATAGACACAGAGCAATTAAATTATTTGTCCAGATCACACAGATAGAGGAAAAGCTGGAATTTGAACCAAGCAAGCCTTTATTATTTTTGATTGAGAAAGTTTTTTCTAAGTGATATACAAAAACTAATGCCAGAAAACAAAAGATTATACATTTTTTAAAAGTCTTTTTTTTAAGTTTATGTAATTAAATAAAAAACAGTAGAGTTAAGGAAAGCAATAAACTGGGAACAAATATTTGCAGCTCACAATGAAGCATTATCTCCCTAATACATAGAGAGTTACTTATAAGTCACTACTAGAAAGATCACACGTTCAGTGGAAAAATAGGCAATAGATACAGAGCATGTAGAAAAGGAAATACACTTAGCTTTTAAATATATGAAAGAATGCAAATATCACTCTCAATAAGGAGGAATGTAATTTAAACAACAATACCAAAATTGTTCTCACTTCTCAGATTGGCAACGGTCAAAAAGTGATAACAACATGAATTGACAAAGGTGTGTGAAAAAAGGCACTGTATATTATTGGTGATACTATAAATGGGTACAAACCATATGAAGGATAATTTGGGAATAAATATCAAAATTACAAATTCTCTAACTCTGTGACCCAGCGGTTCTCCTCTAGGAAATTATAGCAAACATAAACACATCTGAAATGAAGTGTAAAGAAATTTCTTGCTGCAGTAATAGAAAAATCCTGGAAAAGCTTGAATGCCTATCAATAGCGGACTGGTTAGGTGCACTGCTATAGAAAATGAGATGGTATATTTGCTACTTTGTAAGCCTAAACTCTGCATGCTGGCACTTCAGTCCTGTCTGACTCTTTGCCACCCTATGGACTGTAGCCTGCTGGTCTCCTCTCTCCATGGGATTCTTCAGGCAAGAACACTGGAGTGGGTTGCTGTGTCCTCCTCCAGGGAATCTTCCCAACCCAGGAATCGAACCTGCTTCTCTTCCATTTCCTTCATTGGCAGACTGGTTATTTACCATTAGCGCCACCTGGGAAGCCCTTGTAAACCTTAAGGAATCCTCATTCCTGGTGTTCAGCTCAGTTCAGTCATTCACTCATGTCTGACTCTTTGCAACCCCGTGGACTGCAGCACGCCAGGCTTCTCTGTCTGTTCCTGGTGTTAACGAGAACCTAAGGCTGGGTACCTTGACCTCATTCATGTTGTTTCCTCATTAGCCACATGATTTCCTGCTTCTTATGGGACAAGAACCTCCATCCATGTGACCAGGCCTAGGTACTCTGTGCATTAGTTTTCCTCAGAAGATTCATCACCTCTTAAGTTGAAGACAGCTTCATGGATGTGGAGAAAGCATGCACACATTCTTGAAATAGTGTTACAGATGCAACCCGTATCCCAGGTTCACCACTTAACAAATAGGACCACAGTGTCTTTAAGACACTGGGTACCATACATCTCCATTATAATTTTTCTTCCTGAATGCAAACATTCAGACCTTTTAAATCTAGGATGCTAGCTCTTTCCTTTAAGAGTATTATTTTAGCTTCCATTTTAAATGTGTAGGATATATTGATTTTATATATCCGTGTGTTCAATAAACGTGTATTACACACTAGAATACAGCATAAATTGGGGCATACAAGGAAGAATGACACGGAGGTTCCAGGCTCAATGACTAAACAGTCCAACAGGAAGCAGAGATAGGACAATAAGTGCCATAATCTAGGTGGCCCAGGACAGTGGGAAAGAGCATCTAATTTAGCTTAGCAAGTGGAGGGAGGTGGGACCCTCAAGGTTTTGGAGACAAAGTGAAAGTTGAGCAGGAATTGGGAGCAGGAAGGTAAGTGGATAAAAGAGAGAGATTCAAGTGGACTTTCTAAGATAATTTCATACAAATGACTTAACAGAATGTTTAAAGGGCTGAGAGATTTTTTTGTTACTTAAAGTTCACGAGATGATGATATGTTATCAGCTCAGTAATTTTAGACCTGGAGAACATTCCCATTGGAGCAAAATGAAACCTTTGTTCTTTTTAGAACATAATACCATGTTTGTTGATTCTGTGTCTCTGTCCTTTTTTTAAAACTGATGACAACCATGAATAAGTTCTCTTGCTGAAACTACATTATCAATTTTATGTAGACAGAAATGTAATTACTGAAGATGGATTTTAGCCAGGCCACCTGAATTAATAACCAGCCCGAATCTTCTTGCTCTGGGAGAGAGTGGAACAGAACTGTTTATTGACCACAAATGGTCATGACCTTTGCTATCTTCCGCACTCAAAATACCACAGGAGGAAATCATCTAAAACACCATGACATTTAAACCAAGTGAGAAATATGTGTATAAAATTTATGAGGACAAACTAATGATTTTCTTAATTTGCACTACTATTTGGGGGGTTGCCATGATTATATACCTATTTTAAAATATACCTCCAGAAAAAAACACTACAAAATTCTCTTTTTTGCCATATTACCACTAACTTTAATCCAGTTTTGCCCCCCCAGGAAAATTTATCTCCTTCTGGTTTTTATGACTTTTTATTCCAAGTAGAAGTAAAAGAGAAAAGACCCAAATTCTCACTTTGCAGTCATATATATTGGCTATTCAATCTTGGCTGCAGAAATACATTCTCAATAAGTATATTCAGCCAATGGTCTATTCATAGTTTTGATTATATTTGCTATAACCAAAGCCAAAATATCCAAGGTGAATGTCCTCTAGGACTTAGCTCCACTTTGATTGCAACAATAGAAATATAATTCAAAGTAACTCAAGTGATTACTAAAGTAATCATGGTTCACATTACTAAACCATTACAAGAACAAAGAGTAGCTGGACTTGAGGAGTAAAACCCAGAAATTCAAATGTTACCAGGACTTTTTCTCAGTCTCTCATTTCTATTTTCTTTTGTGTTTCAGCTTTGTCATTCAGCCTGGCACCTCCATGTGGTTGAGACTGGGTCCATAGATGGAAAATATTTATATTTGTTTAGAAATATACCAAGAAAGGATATTGATAAGCCTAAATTAACTCACAACTATCCTAATATTAAATCAGAAGGCTAGGACTAAAAGAGACAGGGAAAAATAATTTCCACAGAAAAGCAGATGCTGTTGCTATGAGAAGCAAGCGTAACTGGGCAGGCAAAACTGTCAACAGTCTTTATGAGTGTTAACACATCAAAATTACATTTGTTCAAGCTGTAAAAATAATTCTCAAGGAGTATTTGGTTTTCATTTTTATACAGAAAATATCAGTAGGGCAGCAGAGTTGCTTGAGGACAGATGTATTATTAAGGGCAAAGTCTGTTGATTTGTTGTTTATTGAGGAATATTAACTCCCCTGCAAAGCATAATAGTGTGTATTAGTGTGAACATCAAAACACTTCAGAAAACCGTAAGCTGTATTCACATTCTCAGTCTTCTGGTAGTTATTATACTTGAAAGTAAACACATTTGAAAATAAATATACAAGAAAGAATAAAATTTTTGGAAAAAGAACTGATTTTAAAACAAAGCTCTTTATGATGTGTCATTCTTTGCGAAGTTCCTTCTACCCCCAAAAATCAGTTTTATAAACCAATATGACAATGCTTTATTTGCTGGGGGAAGTTAATTCAACATATATTCATTTTTATTGAATAAGTATTTATTGGGTGCCTTCTTATTAGTAAATTACTCTGTTTGAGGACAGCAGGTATATTCAAATATCTCAAATTTCCAGCCTTGAGGAACCTTAGGGGACAGTAAAACATAATCAAAAAGAGTTATAATTTTAAAAGGTAAAAAAAAAAATTATCAACCAAATAATATGGAAAGTTTGGGTCAGTTGAAATTTAAAAGAGAACAAAGAGAATGAAACACATTTTCAGGTAAAAGGATAGAGATAGAGGATGACTTTCACAGATAAATTATATCCCAATTTTCTGTCCACAGTCATTTTTATTGTTATAAATCTCTTTATATTTAACATTGGAGGAATTGCCCTGCAAAGCAGAAGATGGATTTGTAGGCAAAGTTTAGGCACCCAAGCCATATTTGACAGTCCAGTTGTTCATCTTTCTCTTTAACTTCCACTCATCTGGTGGTGAGGAGCAAGGGTGGGAATATTTTCTAAACATACATGAAATACATATTCTTAACTTTTAGGTTTAATGTACACAAGCACACATATGAATGTAAATATGCATTAGCATTCATTCTTGAAGTAACTACTGAGAAAAGTACTGCATTCACTCATTCATTTATTCATTCAACAAATACTTAATGAAATTTCAGGATATGCTCATAAAAAAGATCAAGTTCCTGCTTTCATTAAGATTACAATATTGTGAGGGATAATAGTTCCATATGGATGACATACAATAAGTAAATGCAATAAAATAAATTCAACTGGGAAGAGTCCCAATTCAAAAGTCCTTTGAAAAAGATAAAATGCAGTAAAGGGATAAAGAATAACAGAAAAAGAAAAGACTCTAAGATGGACCATATAAATGACTTCAGGATGAAACAGAAAAAAAGAGAATACCATGTATGTGCAATGTAATATAAGAGGCTATACTAGTTGCTGAGATGTACAAAAATAAGTATTTTGCTTGATCTTTACTGTAGCAACCAGAATTTTAAATTAATTTGGAGAAACACAGTATATATGTAGAAAAAAATATGGAATAGCACACACGGATGTGAGCCTGGATATGAATTATCAGAGTACATGCAATCATGCAGTTATAAAGCTGGGAAGCATTATTCAATATTTCGTGAATACATTTTGCCAGGCGAGTGTATGCTCCTTAGTTCTGTCTTGTCACAACAAAGACTTGGAGCGACGGACACTAAAGCCCTTGGTGCATCACAGCTCTCAGGCCTTGGACAAACCGTGTTGTAGCTCTTAGACAAATCAGTGTTAGAGCTGTATTTTATTTAGAAGATAGCAGGAGAATCCATCCTTGAAGCATGAGGGCACGCCAACCCAAAGACGAGAAAAGAAGAGAGTGGAGGAGCGGCCAGTGCTCAGGAGAGAGAAAGAGAGAAAGAGCCCATTGGCTCCTCTTTTTATGTTTTTCCCTCCCCCTGGGTCTGCCCTATACAAATTGGGCTAGCCAGGAGTGCTGTTTGTTCTATCTGAAGTCCTCATTCTGGTCCTCAGACCTTCCTTTGACCCTCTTTTGTTCTATTTTAGTGGTCTTTTCCCTTCCTTGCCTTTAACCACTGCCATTTTGGACTCCTGTTTCCTATTCTAACTACCTAACAATTTGATGATAAATGAGTGAACTAAATAAGTATCCAAGTGAAAATTCCTTCCAGTTAAATCAAATATCAGTACATTTGCCCAAGGAAATAAAATCTGCCACTGTTTCCATTTTTCCCCATTTATTTGCCATGAAATGGTGGGACCAGAAGCCAAGATCTTAGTTTTTTTTTAAATGTTGAGTTTCAAGCCAGGTTTTCACTCTCCTCTTTCTCCCTTATCAGGCTTCCCAGGTGGCTCAGTAGTAAAGTATCCACCTGCCAATACAAGAGCTGCAGGAGATGTGGATTGATTCCTGGGCTGAGAAAATCCCCTGGAGAAGGAAATGACAAGCCACTCCAGTATTCTTGCCTGTGAAATCCCATAGAAAGAGGAGTCTGGCAGGCTACAGTCCATGGGGTCCCAAAGAGCTGGACAGGACTAAGTGACTGAACACCATTTCACTCTTATCAAGGGGTTCTTTAGTTCCTCTTCACATTCTGCCCTTAGGGTGGTATCATCTGCATATCTGAGGTTGTTGATATTTCTCCCAGCAATCTTGATTCCAGCTTGTGCTTCATCCAGCCCAGCAATTTGCATGATATACTCTGCATTTAAGTTAAATAAGCAGGGTGACAATATACAACCTTGATGTACTCCTTTGTTTCCCAATTTGGAACCAGTCCATTGTTCCATATCCAGTTATAACTGTTGCTTCTTGACTGACATACAGGTTTCTCAGGAGACAGGTAAGGTGATCTGATATTCCCATCTCTTTAAGAATTTCCACAGTTTGTTGTGATCCACACAGTCAAAGGCTTTAGTGTGGTCAATAAAGCAGAAGTAGATGTGATGCTACTTTTTGCTGTAGGACTGTTCCAGGCAGTGCAATCTTGATTTTTTCACCCATCTCTGCTGTCTACCTCACCTTGCTTGTCTCTAATGTCTGCTTGTCTTTAATATCCCAAGTTGTATCTTTTTCCTGGGGAAATCATCGCTGATGTCCTCAGGAGATGCTGTGTTCTCAAGCTGTTACTATTCTTACGATTGTTCTTGTTTATTGTGATTACTTGATTAATAAATGACCATTAGAATGTAATCCAATGAGGACAGAAACTCTTTGCTTTGTATGTAGCACAGTGCCTCTCATACTATTTTCTGAATGGTTGTAAGTATTTGAAGGCATTTGTTAAATGATTAAAAATGTCATTTTATTCAAAGCTCTGTTCTACTTTGCCACCTCCTGTATTCTAAGGATATAGTATTGAATATACAAAGTGATTAGCTTTGCAAAACCATTTTGATACTGAGTTAAAATGATTGAGAGATCTAGATTTATCAGGAATGGTATAAACTTTCAGCACAATGGTTCTCTAATAAAGAAGACATTTCCTCCAATGTCTTTTTATTGACTTTGAAGAAACCTTAATAAGATGTCCAATCACTATAATAGGTTGTATTTTACTTCAAATACATGGTGTTCTAGTTGATAGAATGAATCCAAATAAGTGTTTCTGAATGACTAGACTTAAATAATCATACTTTATTTTTTTTGCCTTTAGAATACCTGATTTATTGCCAAAGATATGCCATTTTCTTTAAAACTCCCAGAAGCTGAAAAAGATTCTAGAAGTGTAGTATATTTATATGAGTCAGACAAGTAGAATAGATTCCAGGGTTTCCAGCTATTTCCAACTCAAAAGATTTCTGTCCTTAGACCTGCTGCCCCTTCTCAGATGCTGTTACTGTGTTTGCACTGACTTTATGCAGGACCTCAAGGATTTAACACAAGCCCTTCGGATAAGGACCCAATTGTATATAAATTCTATTTCTCCTAAGCCATGTAGATCTACTACCCCATTGTAACTTGAACAATACAAAATCAATGATGATTGTTTTTCCTATGATACCCTTTAAGAACTCATTAACAACACAAATTGGATATCCTGATAATTCGTTTATGACCATAATAATTGATGGGGATGTTTTCTAGAGATGTCTTAAACAAATATACTAAAATGTCTCCTGGTTACTATTTTCTAAGTGTCCTGACTAAATGGGCAGAGAGGTTACTGATTCCACCTTTGATCAACAATGCATGGAGTGCTCAAGTCACTCTATCGTGTCTGACTCTTTGTGACCCTTTGGATGGTAGCCCGGCAGGCTCCTCTGTCCATGGGATTCTCCAGGTGAGAATACTGGGGTATTCCTTCTCCAGGAGATCTTCCCAGTCCAGGCCTGAACCCTCATCTCCTGCACTGACAGGCAGACTGTAAATTTCTTATAGTGCCTTATTCTCAGGGAATTTTAAGGTTGCAAGTGTTCAGGTCATTTTGTATTCTCTCTGTACAACTCAGTCTAAATTGGAATAGTTATTTTAAAATCTATCAATTTATAAATCACTCCATTAGAAAAAAACTCATATGTCTTTCATACTTTAGCCTCCTTGTGAAATTGCTGTATGATAACATTATCAAGATTCTTAAAACTTCATTCTTAGTAGAATCTGAGCTGTGCTGAATATTGAAGCTTCTTAGAGGCCTTATTTGTATATCTGGAAGTTTCTATGAGGTATTGTCTTCAAAATTGCTGATGTCTTAACAGAATTTTATAGTCCAATTCTGGGTTTGATCTTCACTCTGAAATCATTTCTTAATTTGAGAATTGATTGTCATATAAAGTGACTGAGAATGGGAAACAGTCTTATTTTTAAACTCAGAAGCTCCTAGTATCTTTATATTCAAGTTTTTTTTTTTTCTTAGTTCATTTCTCTTGTGCTTTATTCATAGGTAGCAAGATGAAGCCAGATCACGCTTTTAATATTCTTCTGGGAATTCTCTTTCTCTAGTTCATTGAGTTGGCTTCCTTCTTCCTATCTTACCACAGAAATAGTGTTGACAGTCTTTTTAACTCCACATAACAAGTCACCCTTTCCTACTAGTACTAAAACATTTCTCTTGCTTTTTTTCAATATTTCACCATGAGCTTTCTCAAGTCTTTTTAGGTGTCCATTAAGACTCTTCTCAAAGAATCTTGGGTTTTTATTAACAGTCTCTTCAAAGTCCTCCCAGCTTACATAAAACTTTTGATCACAAAGCCAAGACTATGATTGTTTTTCTTTTCTTTCTCATCCTTACACCTTCATTTGTTCTTATCAAATTTGCCTTATTCTTTCAGGTCTGTTTCCATAATTTGTCAATCTTCATATACACTGAAATCATACTTAAGTTCAACATATTCAAATTAGGCTATTCTGCCAGAGACCAAAGCATTAACTTTTTCTTGGCTGAGGACCTGTAGTTTGGATTGGATTGATATTTTCTTTTCCTGTACCTTACAATCAGAGACACAGGTTCAACCCCTGGGTTGGGAAGATCCCCTGGAGAAGGGTATGCAACCCACTCCAGTATTCCTGACTGGAGAATCCCATGGACTAAGGAACCTGGTGGGCTATAGTCCAAAGCATTGCAAAGAGTCAGACATGACTGAAGCAACTGAGCATGCACCTTATGATCAGTGCCTAAAACTTTACTGCTTCTCAAAAGTAAGTTTTGTTCCCCAATATTGAACTAGATCTACCTTACCAAGATTATTCTACTTTCAATGACTCTATTAGAAAACCTGGGCCTTTTTACCACATGCTAGGCACCCTTTTAGGTGCTGGAGATCAACAGGTAAATAAATTATACTAGGCATGAATCTCAATTTAGGGCTCTGCCTCCTAGGTTTCAACTTTTCTCAGTTTTCTTCCTCAATTTCCAGCCATGCTAGCAGGCAACCCAAAACTCTGACCTTTAACTCCTCAGCCAAATAAGGCTACTGATTTCTGCTTAAGCTTTACTCTCTACGGAATACAGAAAATTATTTTGTTCAGGTCAAAGCTGTTCTAATTGGATCTCACTCACAGTGTTGTAGTCCATGGGATCACAAAAAGTCAGATACAACTGAGTGACATTCACTTTCAGTGTTTACATCTTTCAAGGGCCTTATCCATCCAGTTTCTGCTTTGGTGCTGTCTAGTCGCTTCAAGACATTGTTGATTGTATCTATCTATATATATAAACATATACATTTTACAGCTGTTATTACAATCATCTGATACGAGATACTCTGGCTTTACTAGAACTTCTATCTGTGTTATTTTTTTTAAATCGCGTCTCATCAGTGACAATAACAGACCCATATTAATAGTTTAAATTTCAACTACTCCACTTCTTAGAGACATGGTAGTGAAGGAGTTGACAAGAAGCAAATTAACCAATTTTCCAAATGTGGGAAGGGCTAAAAACAGCTAATACAAATGAGGTCCTTGGCTAACAGGCCAGTGATATCAATCAGTATAGATTTATTCATCAAAACAGAGACAATAGCCAGTTCTTTTTTTTATTGTCTCTGTTAAGGATCTCCTCTCTTGACACAATAAAATGTTTCTCCAAGATTTGATTCATATTTTGGCAAGCCTACTGCCAATGAAAATGTTTTTCAAGAAACATAATTTTTGTAAATTCTTAAAACTCGTCAGGCAAGTTTTTATATAAGATCTATTTCCACAAGAATTGCATGATGCATACAAACATGAATTTAGTGGTGGAGCCATAATTGATAAGAAATTAAGGAGTTCCTTTGTTAATCAGTTACTGAGTTTTTAACATACTTCGTGCAGTCAAAAGAGATATCTAAACCAGAACTCACCATTATACTGAAAGAAGACTCCTATTTTATTGTCTGTTAAAGTGAAATTAGCTACCAGGTGAGACATCTATTAAGACTTTCATGTTCAGGTCTGGAAATTTAGCCCTGAAATTTAATTTTCTCTTTATGAACAGATGGTTAACTTTAGTTGAAGCACTAAGTGTCTAGAAAGAAAGGTACTGATGTTGGTGTGTGCATGCATAGGCCCAGGTGGGAAGTAGAGTCAGTAGATAAAAGTTAGCTGTTAACTAAATATATTATTATTCATATTTTATGTAACTGATGAAATTTCAGCTATTCATATAAATATATGGATGAAGATGAATATGGTGGCCATCACCATGTGTATGTGCCACTTTTGATGCTATCAATGTTGATAAGAAGATCACACCTTGCAGGTACAAGACCAATATCTCATGAAGGGATAGAGAACCGAGATCTTTCTGAAAAAATTATAGTATAACCCAGAAGGAAGATTATTATGGTCAGACTTGGGGAATTTGTGTTCCAGTTCTAGTTCTGTCACTGAGAACTCATACACGTGGCAAATTTTAACATCTTTCAATGTTTGAGGATTTTTTGTTTTGTTTTAATAAAAGGAGGAAATTGGAATGGAAAGCTTCTAAAACATAATTCCTCTCTATAATTTTATAAGTGAAAAAAAACATGTAAAATATTAGGCAAAAAAACTGTCCCAGGAACTTTCTCTGTTTGTTGTTGTTGTTGTTTAGTCACTAAGTCGTGTCTGACTCTTTAGATCCCATGGACTGCAGTCTAGCAGGCTCCTCTGTCTGTGGAATTTTCCAGGCAAAAATTACTAGAGTGGGTCACCATTTCCTTCTCCAGGGCATCTTCCAGACCCAGGAATCAAACCTGGGTCTCCTGCATTGCAGGTGGACTCTATACCATCTGAGCTACCAGGGATATCCCTTCTCTGTTTTAGGTGTTGAGTGTTGAGAGCCATTGAGCAAAGATGAAACAAAACCAGGAATGATCAAAAGGTCAAATTAGGCTTTGCTTATCAGGGCCAAGCATTGCTTTTAGAGATTATTAACACTTGTATGGCTTCATTAATACCCTCGAACATCTCAAAATTAGATGAAAGATTAGATTTTAATTAGATTAAAAGAAACTTTTAAACATAATTATTCTTTACTACATATATTACCTAGTCTAATCTTTCTAATTATTATTAACAGAGGTAAAATCATCTATTGAGACACATTATTTTTTCTTATTTCAACACCTCTGAATTCAAAATAGAACAAACAATAAATATCTTAACAGTGTGTCATTGCTTATTTGCTGATGTTTCTCTTTCCTTCTTGGTATTACATAAAATAATGGTTGCAACTTAAAAATCAGTGGAATCTTAATTAGGGAAGTACATCATATACATCTACTTTGGAATCCATTTTTCAAAACATTTTCAAATGAATAATCTATAAAATGCATGGTAAATTCTCATTCAGATATTGATTATGAAGAACCTGGCAGATAGCCTTCTCAGAGTTTAATGTTCAATGTTTTACCAAATGAGATCTGAGACCTTTGTAACTGAAAAGCTGAAGTTAATATTTACAACAATTATAATGATTATTGTATATACATAGATCAAGAAATTTATTCTTTTGGGCAACCTAGAAAACTGATCAATGTGCCAGACCCAACTACTGTGATTTTTTTCCCCTTATTTTATATTGTACAATAACCTTATAAAAGAAGCATTATTGATAAATCTACAAAGTGAACCAAAGCATAAAATGATTAACTTATTTAAAGTCCCAGAGTGAACAGTGAGTCGAGCAGAATTCAAAGGTAGACCTCTGCCCCTTAACACTATATGGTATTTGCTCCCAGATATGTACAGAGGAAAACAAGTATATATATATATATATATATATATATATATATATACATATATCAGTTCAGTTCAGTTGCTCAGTCATGTCCAATCTTTGTGACCCCTTGGACTGCAGCACACTAGGTCTCCTTGTCCATCACCAACTCCCAGAGTTTATTCAAACTCATGTCCATCGAGTCGGTGATATCATCCAACCATCTCATCCTCTATCGTTCCCCCTTCTCCTGGCTTCAATCTTTTCCAGACTCAGGGTCTTTTCAAATGAGTCAGTTCTTCGCATCAGGTGGCCAAAGTATTGAAGTTTCAGCTTCAGCATCAGTCCCTCCAATGAATATTCAGGACTGATTTCCTTTAGGATGGACTGGTTCCATTATCTTAGTGCTTATATATAGAAAATAATTAACTTTTAGACTGTTTCTCCACCAGGGAATTTCTACCAAATTATTCTGTCAATAATCCCTCTTGATTTAAAAAATGAGTTTAGCATGGTAGAGATTAAAAGCAGAGGCAAATGACATAGTAGGGGTAACCACTCATAGAAATCTATACAAGTGGAAAATTCATGGAAACAAACCACGAATGAATGAAGACCATGCCCCTTAGGGCTGCCAGGAATGATGTCCCAACTCTGAGTGCTCTAACGGAGAAAGTAGACAAAGGGCAAGGAGCCTCCAGTAAAACTCATGGCCTTATGTATGTCCTTAAAAGCCCTTTGCTTCCTGATGTTTCAGTAACTTGCCAGAAGGAATTTTCACTGAGATGGCATTAAATAGAAGGGAGGGATCTCGAAATATACCACTTTTTCTACCTGGCTGAGTGTCAAAAACATTTTTCAATTACTCGCTTTCTTTAAGATGAACTTTTCAAAAAGCTTAACACACTAAAAGATACAATGAGGCATCTTATGTTGGCTTTGGTCAAATATATATGTTAGTTTTTCTTTTAAAGGTACATGTTATTCGGATTTGAAAAGAAAACCATGAAGTTTTTGATATTTGAAGCTGCTAAAAATAACCAGGCTTCTTCTACCAGATGACAGAAAGGTCATATTTGTGATGTAAACCTCACAATTACACGCAATTCAAATTTTACAAATGGAAATTTTACAAATTTTTACAAATCATTGTAATCAGTGACTAAACTTTTATTCATGTAAAAATACAAAATAATACATCAGATAGTCTTCCCCCATCTTTTTAAAATAAGTTGTTAAATATGCTGAACCTTAATATGTAAATCCTTGGAATTTTAGCAAAAAGAATATTTTGTTTTTACTGTATTTAGCCACTTTCCAGTTTAAAAAAAAGGAATTTGATTTGAGTGTGTAAAACTGAATTTTCTTTTTAGTCACAAAGTCATTACTTTTTCAGAAGGATTCCCCTTTAAAACTACTAATACATTTTATTTTCAACTAAAAACCATAAAGGAATTCTAAGGATTTAAGAAAAGTCTAGACTCCAGCTAGGCTGAATGTATATGAGCCCACCAGGATCCTCTGTCCATGGGATTCTCCAGGCAAGAATACTGGAGTGGGTTGCCATTTCCTCCTCCAAAGGCTCTTCCCCAGCTAGAGATGGAACCAGGCATCTCTTAGGTCTCCTGCGTTGGCAGGCAGTTCTTTACCACTAGCACCACCTGGGAAGCCCATATGATTCTTACAGTCCAGTTCAGTCCCTCAGTCGTATCTGACTCTTTGTGACCCCATGGACTGCAGCATGACAGGCTTCCCTATCCATCACCAACTCCTGGAGCTTACTCAAACTATGATTCTTACGTTGCATTGAAATATCTGAAATACATTGTCCTGGGAGAAATACAACAGTATATCTATTTCATTGTTTAGTCACTATACTTTCATATACACAAAGTACCATTTATATAGTAGACTATTACAACATTCTGCAGAGTGTTAAATTAAATCCCTGCAGAATGTATTTTGACAGAGAGCACAAGATTTTACATGATCTTTTGTTAAGACAATGAATGAATGAATGTTCTGTCCTGCATGCGTGCTAAGTCGCTTCAGTTGTGTTCGACTCTTTTGTAACCATATGGACCATATACTGCCAGACTCCTCTGTCTGTGGCATTCTCCAGGCAAGAATACTGGAGTGGGTTAATGCCCTCATCCACAGATCTTCCTGACTCAGGGATGAATCCTATGTCTCTTACATCTCCTGAACTGGCAGGCACGTTCTTTACCACCAGTGATTGCCATATAAAAGTGAACTGCTTTTCATTTCCCTTATTGATACATATTTTGATAATTCATTTCTCACATTAATAGCTACATAACAAGTTTCAAAAGCTGGGGATAATTTAAGTAAATGACTTATATAGTTCGGTGACTGCAATTAGGGCTAGCATTATATAGGTTTACAATAGTCAATCTGCTTTTTGCAGATTTTAACAAATAAATAGCAGAAATCTTCCCCTTTACATTCTTTAAGATTTTGATAATCCCTCCTGCAATTTTATCTTATCTTAACTGAAGCTAGGAGAAGTGTTATGTTATATTCATCTGTCGATGGACACTGAGGTTATTTCCATGTCTTGTCTACAGTAAATAATGCTGTAATAAAAACGAGGATAAAGACATTTCTTCAACATACTGATTTCACTTCCTTTGGTTATATATCCCAAAGTAAGATTGTTGGAGCACACAGTATGTCTATTTTTAATTTTTTGAGGACCCTCTATACTGTTCTTCATAATAGTCGCACCAATTTGCCTTCTCACTCACAGTACCCTAGGGTTCCCTTTTCTCTACATTCTCACTTGGACTTGTTAATGCTTGTTTTTTGATGATTGCCGTTCTGACAGGTGTGAGATAGTATCTCATTGTGGTTTTGATTTGCATTTCTCTGATGTCCTCTGTTCATGTCCTCTGTCCATGGAATTCTCCAGGGCAGAATACTGGAGTGGGTAGCCATTCCCTTCTCCAGGGGATCTTCCTGATCCCGATCTTCCCAGCGACTGAACCCAGGTCTCCTGCATGGCAAGCGTATTCTTTACCGTTTGAGCCACTAGGAAAGCACGATAATTCAGTTTGATTCAGTCACTGAGTCGTATCTGACTCTTTGCGATCTCATGGACTGCAACATGTCAGGCTTCCCTGTCCATCACCAACTCCTGCAGCTTGCTCAAACTCATGTCCATTGAGTCAGTGATGCCATCCAATCATCTCATCCTCTGTCATCCCCTTCGTCTCCTGTCTTCAGTCTTTCCCATAACAAGGGTCTTTTCCAATGAGTCGGTTCTTCGCATTCAGGTGGCCAAAGTATTGGAGTTTCAGGTTCAGCATCAGTTCTTTCAATGAATATTCAGGACTCATCTCCTTTAGGATGGACTGGTTTGATCTTTTTGCAGTTCAAGGGACTCTCAAGAGTCTTCTCCAGCACCACAGTTAAGAAGCATCAATTCTTTGGCCCTCAGCTTTCTTTATAGTCCAACTCTCACATTTATATATGATTACTGGGAAAAAACATAGCTTTGACTAAACGGACATTTGTTGGTAAAGTAATGACTCTACTTTTTAATATGCTGTCTAGGTTGGTCATAACTTTCCTTCCGAGGAGCAAGCATCTTTTAATTTCATGGCTGCAATCACCGTCTGCAGTGATTTTGAAGCCCCCAAAAATAAAGTCTGTCATCATTTCCATTGTTTCCCCATCTATTTGCCATGAAGTGATTGGACCAGATGCCATGATCTTAGTAATCTGAATGTTGAGGTTTAAGCCAAATTTTTCACTCTCCTCTTTCACTTTCATCAAGAGGCTCTT
Source organism: Bos taurus (assembly GCF_002263795.3). Lineage (NCBI taxonomy): Eukaryota > Metazoa > Chordata > Mammalia > Artiodactyla > Bovidae > Bos > Bos taurus. The sequence continues at coordinate 20,948,211 of NC_037336.1, read as the reverse complement.
TAGTTCTTCTTCACTTTCTGCCATAAGGGTGGTGTCATCTGTGTATTTGAGGTTATTGATATTTCTCCCAGCAATCTGTTTCCAGCTTGTGCTTCATCCATCCCAGCATTTTGCATGACGTACTCTGCATATAAGTTAAATAAGCAGGGAGAAAATATATAGCCATGACGTACTCCTTTCCTGATTCAGAGCCTCTGTTGTTCCACGTCCAGCTCTAGCTGTTGCTTCTTGACTTGTATACAGGTTTCTCAGGAGGAAGGTAAGGTTGCCTGGTAGTCCCATCTCTTGAAGTATTTTCCACAGTTTTTTGTGATCCATACAGTCAAAGACTTTGATGTAGCCAATGAAGCAGAAATAGATGTTTTTCTGGAACTCTCTTGCTTTTTTGATGATTCAATGGATGCTGGCAATTTGATCTCTAGTTCCTCTGCCTTTTCTAAATCTTGGTTGAATGTGTGGAAGTTCACAATCTTTTCATGTACCTATTGGTAATTTGTATGCCTATTTTTTTTTTTAAGGAAAATATCTATTCAGATCCTCTGCCCACTTTTTAATTGGATTATTTGTTTGCTTGTAGTTGTTTTTGAGTTTACTGTTCCTTATATGTTTTAAATGTTAACCTTTTATCTTATGTATGGTTTGCAAATAGTTTCTTCCATTCCATATATTGCCTATTTATTTGGTTGATTGTTTCTTTTGCTCTCTGCAAAAACTTTTCTGTCTGATATAGTCTAACTTGCTTATTTTTGTGGTTGTTGCTGTGCTTTTCTTGCAATATTCAAAATATTGTTGCTACAACCAATGTCAAGGAGCTGTTCCCCTGTTTTCTTTTTAGAGTATCATGATTTCATATTTTACATTTAAGTTGAATCATTTTGAGTTATTTTTGTAAGTAGTGTAAGATAGAGGTCCAATTTCTTTTCTATGTGGGAAAATACCATTTTCCCTAATACCATTTATTGAAACTGTAATTTCCCCTTCAAATGTTGTTGGCTTCCTTGCCAAATATTATTTAACTGTGTTTACATGGGTCTATCTAGGCTCTCTATACTGTTCCATTGATCTTTGTATCTATTTCTACGCCAGGATCATCCTGTTTTGAATGCTGTGTGTGTGTGTGTGTGTGCTCAGTCAGTCACTTAGTTGTGTCTGACTCTTTCCAACCCCATGGACTGTAGCTTGCCAGGCACCTCTGTCCGTGGGACTTTCCTGGCAAGAATACTGCAGTGGGTTGCCATTTCCTACTCCAGGAGACCTTTCTGACCGAGGCATCGAAAATGCATCTTCTGCATTAGCAGGTGAATACTTTACCACTGCACTACCTAGGAAGCCCCTTGAATACTATAACTTGGTAATATAGTTTCAAACCCAAGTATGATGCCTCCAGCTTTGTTTTTCTTCCTCAAAGTTGTTAGCTATTTGGAGCCTTTTGTGGTTCTGTATGAATTTTATAATTACTTATTCTAGTTCTACGAAGGATGCCATTGCGATTTTGACAAGGATTGTATTGAATCCACAGAGGGCTTTGGGTGGTATGAATATTTTAACAACACAAATTCTTCTAATCCACACACATGGATTTTACCTTTCATGTGTGTCTTTTTCAATTTCTTTCATCAGCATCTTATAGTTTTCAGTGTACAAATCTTTAACTTAATTTGTTACATTTATTTCTAAATATTTTATTGTTTTTGATGCTATTGTGAAAGAAAAATTTTTGGATAGTTCATTGTTAGTGTATAGAAATACAGATGATTTTGTATGTTGATGTGCTTCTGCTTCATTGACTATGTTAAAGCCTTTGGCTGTGTGGATCACAACAAACTGTGGAAAATTCTTAAAGAAATGGAAATACCAGACCACCTAACTTGCCTCCTGATAAATCTGTATACAGGTCAAGAAGCAACAGTTAGAACCAGATATAGAACAAAAGCCTGGTTCAAAATTGGGAAAGGAGTACTTCAAGGCTATATATAGGCATCCTGCTTATTTAACATATATGCAGAGTACATTATGCAAAGTGCCAAGATGGATGAATCACAAGCTGGAATCAAGATTGCTAGGAGAAATATCAACAACCTCGGATATGCAAATAATACCACTTAAACGGCAGAAAATAAAGAGGAACTGCTGGATCATCGAAAAAGCAAGAGAGTTCCAGAAAAACATCTATTTCTGCTTTATTGACTATGCCAAAGCCTTTGACTATGTGGATCACAACAAACTGTGGAAAATTCTGAAAGAGATGGGAATACCAGACCACCTGACCTGCCTCTTGAGAAACCTATATGTAGGTCAGGAAGCAACACTTAGAACTGAACATGGAACAACAGACTGATTCCAAATAGGAAAAGGAGTACGTCAAAATTGTATGTTGTCACCCTGCTTATTTAACTTGTATGCAGAGTACATCATGAGAAACGCTTGGCTGGAGGAAGCACAAGCTAGAATCAAGATTGCCGGGAGAAATATCAATAACCTCAGATATGCAGATGACACCACCCTTATGGCAGAAAGTGAAGAGGAACTAAAAAGCCTCTTGATGAAAGTGAAAGAGGAGAGTGAAAAAGTTGGCTTAAAGCTCAACATTCAGAGAACTAAGATCATGGCATCTGGTCCCATCACTTGATGGGAAATAGATGGGGAAACAGTGGAAACAGTGTCAGACTTTATTTTTGAGGGGCTCCAAAATCACTGCAGATGGTGACTGCAGCCATGAAATTAAAAGATGCTTACTCCTTGGAAGGAAAGTTATGACCAACCTAGATAGCATATTCAAAAGCAGAGACATTACTTTGCCAACAAAGGTCCATCTATTTTTCCAGTGGTCATGTATGGATGTGAGAGTTGGACTGTGAAGAAAGCTGAGTGCCAAAGAATTGATGCTTTTGAACTGTGGTGTTGGAGAAGACTCTTGAGAGTTCCTTGGACTGCAAGGAGATCCAACCAGTCCATCCTAAAGGAGATCAGCCCTGGGATTTCTTTGGAAGGAATGGTGCTAAAGCTGAAACTCCAGTACTTTGGCCACCTGATGGCAAGAGTTGACTCACTGGAAAAGACTCTGATGCTGGGAGAGTTTGGGGGCAGGAGGAGAAGTGGACGACAGAGGATGAGATGGCTGGATGGCATCACTGACTCGATGGACATGAGTTTGAATGAACTCCGAGAGTTGGTGATGGACAGGGAGGCCTGGTGTGCTGCGATTCATGGAGTCACAAAGAGTCATACACGACTGAGCAACTGAACTGAACCGAGCTGAAAGAACTTCTTGATGATGATGAAAAAGAAGAGTGAAAAATCTGGTTTAAAACGTATTCAAAAAGCTAAGATCATGGCATCTAGTCCCACCACTTGATGGCAAATAGTTGGGGAAAAAATGGAAACAGTGACAGATTTTATTTTCTTGGGCTCCAAAATCACTGTGGACAGTGACTGCAACCATGAAATTAAGACGCTTGCTTCTTGAAAGAAAAGCTATGACAAACCTAGATAGCATATTAAATGCAGAGGTATCATATTTCTGACAGAGGTCCTTATAGTCAAAGCTATGGTTTTTTGAGGAGTCATGTGCAGATGTGATAGTTGGACCATAAAGTAAGCTGAGCCCTGAAGGATTGATACTTTCAAACTATGGTGCTGAAGAAGACTCTTGAGATTTCCGTGGACAGCAAAGAGATCACACCCGTCAGTCCTGAGGAAATAAACACTGAATATTCATTTGAAGAACTGTTGCTGAAGCTGAAGCTCCAATACTTTGGCCACAGGATGCAAAGAGCTAACTCATTGGAAAAGACTGATGCTGGGAAAGATTGAATGCAAAAGGAGAGAGGGCAGCCAAGGATGAGATGGTTAGATTGCACCACTGACTCAATCGGCATGAGAATGAACAAACTCCAGGAGATGGTGAAGGACACGGAAGCCTGGTATGCTGCAGTCCATGGGTTTGCAAAGAATCAGACATGACAGGGACTGAACAATAACAATTTTATGGAATTTTTTTAGTTCTAATGTGCATTTTTTGTTGCAGTTTTGGAATTTTCTCTGTATAAGATTATTCCATCTGCACACAGAGACATTTTACTTCTTTCTTTCCAATTTGAATATCTTTTATTTCTTTTTCTTGTCTGAATTCTCTGGCTTTCAGCTTTTCACCATTGAGTATGATGTTAGCTGTGAATCTGCCATATATGGCCTTAATTATGTTTGATGCAGATTCCTTCTCTGCTTAATTTGTTGAGAGTAGATGTTATAGAAAAAGCCATGAATGACAACAGTTTAAACATTCAGAACTTGTTGAACTGATGAATGTCATTAAGAGAAGGATAATCATTAGAACATAATTCAAAATCACAAGTGAATTTTGAAAATAGAACATATAGCAGAGATCGTTTCTCATACAACCCAGGGTCAACTTTCACCGGTCAGGTGAAAATTCTCGATTTAACTTCCAGAGTTTGTTCTTTTTTCCTCTGTCTCCAATATAAGGTTATTTGTTATAGTTGATCCAACAGGACAGTTTATGAGATGATCTTTTTACACTTCTGTGATACCAGGAAGCATGCATAGATAATTCCTTGAATATTTTCCACCACGAAAACTTTCTGGATCACCACATTATTAGTTAGCAATGAAAAGTGTCTATTTGTCAAGGATATAATCTTTTCTCCAGCCCTAAAGCATGAACATGATAGTAAATTATCTTTAGGAATTATTCAGCCTTCAAACAAATCTATTACAGAAAATCTAAATCATCAATTCCCCCCACCCCCTGGAAAAATCAGGAAAAACTTAAAAGTAATTTTCTGTCTTGTGTCTTCAAAAATGGTATAGAATCATCTTTCACTTTTAGTTAGGAAATTACTCTACTGAAAGTAGAGTAATTTTACTTTTGTTCAGCATAAACTTTTCAGAACAATAACTCTCACGATAAAGTTGATTTAATACCATTATAATTATATATTTATAATATGAATAACATTAAAAGAATTTGTTTGCATTAGATATCCTTGAGACAGTTTTGTTAATAATTCTGCTTCACACACACACAAAATGTAACCCCCTCTGCTAATTATAAGGAACTAAGATCAAAACAGGACCAACTTTGCAGAAAGATCAATGTAAGGAATCACATTCTGGTTGTAGATTTATTCATTTCAACTAGGGTAGAAAAAGAATGCTTTTGATAGCTTTATCAGATAGCTCAGATTTATATTTCATGTTATATGTGTGCAATCAATTTGCTAGAAGTATTATTGAAGGGTTTTTTTTCCAACTATAAATCAGTTATGCTTGAAAGTTGGAGCATAATTTACCTTTAATGACATTTTTTTAATGCTAACTTGAAATAATGTTTTCTTCAAAAATATCCTTCTGGTGATTTTCTATTTTCTTGCTATCTTGTTCTTTAGAAGATTAGTGATATTTGAAGGTCACATTTTCAGACCATGGAGCAGATCGTGGGATAAATTTGCATTTCTACTGGTGAACTATCATCTATGCAGGTGATAAAAAGACAGCAGCTTGATAAAAACATCTTCACAAATGTAAGAAAGATAAAGAAATGGAAAAAGAAATGTCAGGTTGACATTTATGTCTTAATTTTGAATACTTTAATTATCCTTCACTTCTCATGAGTATGTCATTTCACATTTCTTGTCATTACATCTCAACATAAAGCTATGAATCTGTTCTTCCACAATATCATATGCATTCATTTTCCTTCTAAAAGCAATTTGATTGTAAATGGTTGTGTGGTATCTCAGAACTCCTGCTCAATAGACCTACTATTACACTTTCTTTTTGATATGGAATATACCATTTCTAGTAGAAAATTCTCAATTTTAAATGTTTTTAAAGATATGAGGACTATATAATAGAGAAAACATATAAACTGGATTTCAGACTTTTAATTATCTATAACTTTATTTACCTACAAAATAATTTTCAGAAATTATATTTTCTTATTGTGGTTATTAAAATAACATAATTTGTGTATGAGATCAAGGGGCTTTCAATATTTTGATATGTTTTAATACTTTGATAATTTGATAGTATCTTACATAATTAACTTATGTGTGGTAAACTAATAGAATTACCAGGAAAGTGAAAGTGAAAGTTGAGCAGTCTTGTCCGACTCTTTGAGACCCCATGGACTACACAATCCATGGTATTCTCTAGGCCAGAATACTGGAGTGGGTAGACTTCACTTCTCCAGGGGATCTTTCCAACCCAAGGATCGAACCACGATCTCCCGTGTTACAGGCAGATTGTTTACCAGCTGAGCCACAAGTGAAGCCCAAGAATACTGGAGTGGGTAACCCATCCCGTCTCCAGCGAATCTTCCTGACCCAGAAATCAAACTGGGGTCTCCTGCATTGCAGGTGGATTCTTTACCAACTGAGCTATCAGGGAAGCCCAGAAAAGTAGAAAAATCCAAAATTAGAGCTGGAAACCTTCAATACCTTTCTATTAGTAGCTTATAGATGTAGCAGAGTGAAAATAGTTAAAGACATCAGTGGTCTGCACCATCAATTAACTTGGTCTAAGTGACATTTATAGAATACTCAACCCATCAAGAGCAGAATGAAAATTCTTATGCTCACATGGAACATTCACCAAGAAAGACCACACACTGGAACACAAACCATATATTTTATAAATTAAAAGAATAGAAATTAAATTATGATCTTAGATCTCAAGGAAATTAAACTAAAAATGTATAATAGAAAAATAGTTAGAAAATCTGTAAAAATTTGAAAATTAAATATTTCCAAATTAACCTAGTGGTCAAAAATAAATTATAAGAGGAATTTGAAAAATATTTTGAATTGAATAAAATTGAAAATAACTTTCAAAATATGTGAAATGCAATGAAATCCATTATTTGAAATTTATAGTATAGGGGGATATATATTAGAAAATAAAAATGTTTTAAAATCACTAACCTAGGATTCCAGCTTAGGAAAATAGAAAAGAAAATTGAGACTAAAGCAAGGAATGACATAACAAAACTTAGAATGGAGAACAGAAATTTCCAAAACAGGAAAACAGTATATAAAATAAAACCAAAACTTAGTTATTTGGAATGATTGATAATATTCATAAAACTCTAACATAAAACATTCATGCCTACAAATTTGACAAATTAGATGAAAATTAATCAATTCCTTGAAAGACACAAACTATCAGATCTCCACAAAAATAAACACCTGGAATAGGTAGGTCAAACAAGATATTGTATTGATAAAAGAATAGAAAGATACATCTGTGGAACAGAACTGAGAGCCCAGAAATAGACCCATACAAATGTAGGCACTTGATTTTTGTAAAGGCACAAAGATAATTCAATTGAAAAAATATTATCTTTTCAACAAGTAGTGCTAGAATGTTTGAAATTCAGATGTGAAAATTTGAATCTAAACACAAAATATACTCCTTATCCCAAGTGTTAGTCGCTCAGTCATGTCTGACTCTTTGTGACCCCATGGACTGTAGCCCACCAGGCTCTTCCATCTATGGTATTCTCCAGGCAAGAATACTGGAGTGGGTTGCCATTTCCCTCTCCAAGAATACTGGAGTGTGTTGCCACATCCTCCTCCAGGGGATCTTCCTAACACATGGATTGAACCCAGGTCTCCCACATTGCAGGCAGATTCTTTACTGTCTGAGCCAACAGCCAACCAACTTACACCAAAATTAAATCAAGATTGATTATAGATCTAAATGCAAAATATCAAACGTAAGACATCTAGGAGAAAGCAGATAAAAATCTATATGATCTGGATCTTGGTAATGATTTTTGAGATACAACACCTAAAGCACAATCCATGAAAAAAATGTTAAACTTTATTAAAATTAAGAACTTTGACTCTGTGAAAGAGACTTAACAGAATGAGTAATTAAGTCACAAACTGGGAGAAAATATTTGTAACATGTACATCTGAAAGGACATGTTCAAAGTATACAAATAATTCTTAAAACAAGGAAACAATGTAAATAAAATAAACCATAGCAAAGAACCTGAACATATCCCTCATCTGGAAAAATGCACAGATGACAAATAAGTATATGATAAAATGTTCATCATGATTTGTCACTGGGGAGTGATATTGAAATAACAATGACACAGGACTACACACGTGTCAGTATGTCTAAAATCCAAAACTTGACATTACCAGTTGTGGGTGATGTTGAGGAGAATATTTGTCAATTAATTCTAGTGGGAATGGGAAATGGTACTTTGGAGGATTAGTTGGATATTTCTCATAAAATGAAACATAATCTTATTTTATAATCTAGCAAACATGCTTCTGGATATATACTCAAATTTTCATAAATCTATGTCCATAAAGATTTTGTACATGAAGGCAATAAGCAGCTTTATTCATAATTACAAAAAACTGGAAGCAATGACATTGCCCTTCAAGATGTGAATACATAAATAAACTGCAATACATTCATACAATAAAATATTATTCAATGATAAAAAGGAATGAGCTATCAAATCAAGTTAACAATGTGGATGAATCTTCAATGTATAGTGCCAAGTGAAAGAAGTCAATCTGAAAAGGTTATATATTACACTATTGAATTTACATAACATATTGGGAAAGGTGGGACTTGCCTGGTGGCTCAGTGGCAAAGAATCCACAAGTAATGCAAGAGCTACTGGAGATGTGGGTTTGATCCCTGGATCAGGAAAATACCCTGAAGGAGGTCATGGCAACTCATTCCAGTATTCTGGCCTGGAGAATCCCATGGACAGAGGAGCCTGGTGGGCTACAGTCCATGGGGTCACAAAGAGCTGGACACAATGAAGGACAGTACACATTGGGAAATGTAAAATTCTGCAGATGGTAAACAGATCAATGGTTAAGTTATGACCAACCTAGACAGCATATTGAAAAGCAGAGACATTACTTTGCCAACAAAGTTCCGTCTAGTCAAGGCTATGGTTTTTCCAGTGGTCATGTATGGATGTGAGAGTTGAACTATAAAGAAGGCTGAGCGCCAAAGAATTTATGCTTTTGAACTGTGGTGTTGAAGAAGACTCTTGAGAGTCCCTTGGACTGCAAAGAGATCCAACCAGTCCATCCTAAAGGAGATCAGTCCTGGGTGTTCATTGGAGGGATTGATGTTGAAGCTGAAACTCCAATACTTTGACCACCTGATGCAAACAGCTGACTCATGTGAAAAGACCCTGATGCTGGGAAAGATTGAGGGCAGGAGGAGAAGGGGATGATGTCCCCTTCACCAACTCAATGGACGTGGGTTTGGGTCAACTCCGGGAGTTGGTGATGGACATGGAGGCCTGGCGTGCTGCGAATCATGGAGTAGCAGAGTTGGACACAACTGAGTGACTGAAATGAACTGAACTGAACTAATAGCCCTTTATAGCATGAAGTGAACTTTAACATGTGTTAAGTTTCAAAAAATAATCAACTGAGAGGAGAGGGAATTCTAGCATGGAATTCAGACTCTGACAAAATAATCTAATTTTATTACAGATATATGAATGAAATAACCTCATTGAAGGGTAAGTGGGGGAAAAACATTGACCTAAGTGACACTGAAAATGAGCAGAAACTGTAAGACTAAAAACAGAGGAAACTAGTTAATATTTTACTTTAGTTGATAAAGATGCTTCCCATGGTGGAATACATGTACAATTTCTGAAACCACAAATATATATATATATATATATATATATATATATATATATATTAATTGAACAATTAAGTAAGGTGGTGGGAGCTAGATGTTTTCACTGATGTTGGAGGTTCTGGACAAGCAAGGAAATCTGTAATGACCCATTTGGTAATGAAGCAGAGTTGGAGATATCAGTAGGAAGTTGTAGTTAGGTTAAGACACACATAGATCATGATATATAGGAACATTTATACATATATGTGCATATATAAGTGATTATATAGACATATATTTCTTTGCTCTATCAGCTGAGAGGGCTTATCTCTTATTGCTACTAGGAGAGATGAAACCCTAGTAACAATAAGGAAACCTAGCAACCACACTCCTAAAGTGTGCCTATACACAGTGATTTATTATACATTCAGAAAGTTCAATATGGAAAGAGGAATGATGAGAAAATTTATAGCAAAAAATTTAACAAACAGTACCTCAGCCAGTTGATCAATGTCAATACCCATGGTGATGTCAGGTTGATAATAGGAACCCTTAAATAATGAGGTAAGAGTAGCACTTCACCTCTGTGGTCTTACTCCTAAAAACCCACAATCTCCATCTAATCATGAGACAATTGAGGGGAATTCTACAACATACATGAACAGCATTGTTAAAATTGTTCAGATAATGAAAACCAAGCCCCTAAATTAGTATATACTATACTTTAAACAAATCTTAGTTTAATAACAGTACTGATTTGATTATGAAACTTTATTAATTACCATTAATGAGAAAGACTAGAGGTAAATTTCATGAAAATATATGAATTTGACACATCTTAGTTTTCATAACAGAAGACAATTCACTTTGACACTATGAAAAATATTCATTTTTTTCAGTCAAAGAATTAAGCTTTAGTTAACTTACTGGTTGTTTTTGGATTTAAATTATGCACAAAATGATAATGGGCTTTCCTGGTGGCTCAGATGGTTAAGAATCCGCCTGCACTTCAGGAGACCCAGATTCAATCCCTGGATTGGAAAGATCCCATGGAGAAGGGAATGGCAACCCATTGCGATATTCTTGCTTGGAGAATTCCACAAACAGAGGAGCCTGGCGAACTTTCAGTCCATGGGCTTACAAAGAGTCATACACAATGAGCGACTAACACAAACACATATTGCCTTCAGTCATAACTTATTCTACCATTTTTAGAAAATTGGCACATTTTAAGTATACTTCTTATCTGTAATTAAGCGTTGACTTGATCAAATATTATTTAAAACATTAAGTTTTATGTAAGTTAATTGTTCAATTCTTTTTTCAAGTCTATGAAGCCGTTTTTCTCCGATTCAAATTATTTTCAAATGTTTGAAAAATTATCAAGGTAATATGCATTCAATTTAAAAGCAACAGAACACTTCAGATTCATAAGGACAAACAACTTTTCAGGGTGTGTCTCCTGACTTGTGTGACCAGTTCTTTAGAGGTAACTGGTTTCAAACAATTTAACTGTTCATTCTAGAATTTCTATCCATAAGATGCCTGAAATGGTATTTTGATCCATAGATTATTTATTATTGGATTATACATTATTCATATGATCTATTGATTTATGCATTATGTAAACAGTTTTATTTCCATTTCTTCATGTTGCTTAATACCTATTCATTTTAATTTGCTTGGTAGTGTTTATGAGAACTTCCCTGGTGGCTCAGTGGTAAAGAATCCACCTGCCAGTACAAGAGATGCAGGTTTGATCCCTGGGTTGAGAAGATCCCCTGGAGGAGGAAATGGCAACCCACTTCAGCATTCTTGCTTGGAGAATCCCATGGACAGAGGAGCCTGGAGGGCTAGAGTCGATAGGGGCACAAAAGAGTCAGACAGGACTTAGCGACTAAACAACAGCAAATTTATAATGAAGACTATACTCTTTACTTTGATAGCCTCTGACATAGTTTTCCAATAGTGAAACCCCTCAGATAGTTGACCAGTTTCATTTTCCTCCCAGACGGCTGCCCTCCTAAGCTCTTGATACTTGGTCTCTTGCTCAGGATTTTATTTGCTTTATAGCTACGAGTCCTGGAATTTTATTTCACTATTATCCTAAGTATTATTCATCTTTTTCTTCCAATGCCTTTGTTTTGGATCATATCTTTTTCTTTCTTGTGATGTGAAGTTGCTCAGTCATGTCCGACTCTTTGGGACTCCGTGGACTATAACTTTTCAGGCTCCTCTGTCCAAGGGATTTTACAGGCAAGAGTACCAGAGTGGGTTGCCATTTCCTTCTCCATTTCTTTCTTGGTGTATTGCATTTTGTGTATGTATGTGGAATACAATCTCAGTGGATTTCCCAGGGAAGTCACATGGGAGGAAGATTTTTGTAAATCATGAAAATAATCTCCTCATCCTTGATTAATTGTTTGGCTGGATATGGGCTCCTCATTTGATAATAAATTTTACTCTAAATACTTTGGGCATTTGCCTCATTGTTTTCTAGATTTCTCTCTTGCTATTGCCAAACCCAATGTCATTCTGATGCCTGATCTTCTATATAGGATTTGTTTTTCACCCATTCTTGGGCCTTTCTGCACATTTCCTGATGGTGTGATTTGATAATAATCCGTTTTACAGATTTTCTACTCATCTCTTCTCATCTCAAACATCCTTCTTTTCTGAGGAAATGTATCTTCAAGTTTTAAGCTGATCTGGGTTTTGCAACATACATAGGCTTGTGTTCAAAGCGTTAGTCTGTCAGTCACTTCTGATTATTTGTGACCCCATGGACCCCAGTCAGACTTCTCTGTCCATTCTCAAGGCAAGAATACTGCGGTGGGCACCCATTCCCTTCTTTAGGGAATCTTCCCAACTCCAGGAATAGAACCTGGGTCTCCTTCATTGTATGCAGATTCTTTACCCTCTGGGCCACCAGGGAAGCCATATTTAGGCTTGCTGCTGGGTGAAAATTGCTGCATTATTTTTGGATGAAAATCTTCTGAATACAGTGCTTGCTATTGTTGTTATTGTTTAGTCACTGTCATGTTCAACTCTTCATGACCCCATGAACTGTAGCCAGCCAGGCTCCTATGGTCCATGTGACTCTCCAGGCAAGAATGCTGGAGTGGGTTGCCAGGTTCTTCTCCCTGGGGGGTCTTCCTGACCCAGAGATTGAACCAGAGTTTCCTGCACTGAAAGAGGGACTCTGCCTCTAAGCCAACAGGGAAGCTCGAATACTGTGCTATTTACTTTCTGTCTTAAACAAAATCACATATCTAAATATTCATTCAACTAGTATCCATAAACTTTAGTTTTGATATACAAAAATTAGTTGATTTACTCAATAGGAAGAGTAAAAATTCAGACGCAGTTGAGATAAGCAGGGAAGTTTGTTATAAATATGCTACCAGATCACCATCAAGTTGATATGTTCCTCTTATCTTTGTTATCTTTTCTGAGAAATATAATTTGATTTCCACACTTTAGGTTCCTTTTTTAATCCCTACTGCCTACTAGAGTCTATCAACTAAGCATAAATCAAGTAACAAATTTGTAAGTAAAGATATTTATTTGTTCACAATTGAAACCTATTGTTCTGGGGTTAAGGGCTAATTTTTAAATAAAATAATGGGTTGGATAACAGATGTTTTCCTCAAAGATTTTTTACTCCCATTTTCCTGGGTTCCTGGATGAGTTTTGGTTGCTTTTTAATAGGGTTTACCTTCAGCTCTGTTTCTTGTCTGGATATTGCAGTTATCAGTATACCCTCATTGAATTAAAGTTGAATTATAATAAGCAGGATTTCTCTTAGTGATAAAGCATAAAATAATTTGAATAAATTATAGAGCACTTAATATGAAATAACAGTTAAAAGCACAGCCTTTGTTAGATGTCTGTCTTGGCTTCACATCTCACTGTCTGTGTGGTTTATTGCAAAACATTTAATATGCAAAACATTTAACATTTGTACATTTTTGTTTCCTCATTTTTAAAACAAAAATAATAATTTCTTATCCCAAACAGGATTTTAGGAAAGATCAAATCAAGTAGCCCATAGGAAACTGCCTCACATATAGTAATATCTCTATAGTCATCAGTTGTTATTTTTTAACTTATTTAAAAAATAACTTATTGTTTTACCCAAGAATCAAACTAGGTGTTGGTGATAAAAGCATTGTAGCCAATGCCTTGTGGGATATTTCTTCCTTCTCCACTTCAGGATAGTGATATTTAATCATAGTCCTTGGTAGTATGCTGCTGCTGCTGCTAAGTCGCTTCAGTCGTGTCCAACTCTGTGCTACCCCATAGACGGCAGCCCACCAAGCTCCCCCATCCCTGGGATTCTCCAGGCAAGAACACTGGAGTGGGTTGCCATTTCCTTCTCCAATGCATGAAAGTGAAAAGTGAAAGTGAAGTCGCTCAGTCGTATCCAACTCTTAGCGACCCTATGGACTGCAGCCTATCAGGCTCCTCCGTCCATGGGATTTTCCAGGCAAGAGTACTGGAGTGGGGTGCCATTGCCTTCTCTGCCTTGGTAGTATAAGAGATGATTAATCCTAGGACAGAGGTGGTAGTTGCATGAACCTTGCATACATACTGGTTGGCTTTTGACAGTAATATTCATCCCCACATTTCCATTTATTCCCATAACCAAATGCAAAATTTTCAATTAGTTAATGCTGTATGTGCTAACCATGATTTGTCATTTGAAAATCATATGCATACAGATATTTAATTTTGTGTACACACTTTGTGAAAAATATATCAACTTTAAATGTTTACTATAATTATCTCTGGTCTTCAGAGTACATCTTTTGAGAGCTGTCTCTTTGGGGGATTGTTTTGGATAATACAGAGTGGTTCTATGTTTAGTAATCAATTTAAGAGGTGTATCCTATATCTTTGAGGAGAAAACTATTTACAACTTTCAGTATGGATTCTGCTTTCTCTCCTGTCTCTGAGATACTGATTTTCTTTTCTTTTCTAATGGAATGTTAGAGTTGACATATTCTCCCTGTCAATCCAAGTTTCCTGGAAGTGGGTGTCCAAATTAGTCTCCAGAATCTTACAATGAAATTAGTACAAAGGTTTCTTTATTGTTATGAATCATAAAAATGTAAATCTTACTGATAATATCTAAACAAAACCAAGTTACTCTTTCTTACAAAGTGAATAATGTGAGATTATTCCTTACATCTCTTCCTCTGCAAGTAAACATGTCCAAAATTTATGCATAGTTTTCTACGTGATATTGATACAACAAATAATTCAGTGAATTGAGTGTTTTAAGAAACTTAATCATACCACATAAGTGATTAATTTAATTTGTACTCTTTTTATAGCATATTGTTTCAGCATTAGACAGAAACCTAATAGGAGCCATCATATCTTTTTATTTATCTGGCATTTTAATAGAACTTTGCAAGAGAAGAGTATTTCTTTATGAATGCAATTTATCATTATTTTCCATCTCTAAAATAATATATGATTTAAGGATTAAATCACATAACCAGATTTTTAACCCAATAACCCAGGACTTATATGAGAATTAACACATGTAATAAAAACTGGGGGCTTCCCTGGTAGCTTAGTGGTAAAGAAACCACCTGCCAATGCAGGAGACATGGTTTTGATCCCTGGTCAAGAAGATTCCCTAGAGAAAGAAATAGCAACCCACTCCAGTATTTTTGCCAGGAGAATCCTCTTGGACAGAGGAGCCTGGTGGGCTACAGTCCATGGGGTCGCAAAGAGTTGGACACAACTGAGCAACTAGGCACAGCACACCAGTATTCTTGCCTGGGAAATCCCATGCGCAGAAGAGATTGTCGGGCTACAGTCCATGGGGGTCACAAAAGACTTACGTAACTTAGTGACTAAACAACAAATAAAAACTAGATATTTTGTTTGAATATTCTAAATTCAGGCCATTTCCCATCTAGATAAATAGCTTAGATTAGTTCATATAATAAAAAGGAACACAAACATAGTATTTAGTGAGATGAGAGAGACAGCTCCACCCAAAATAGGCAGAAATTTGTGAACAAACGTACATACAAGTAGGAATTTATTAGAAGAGTAAAGGGGAAAAAAGTAAACAATATGTAAATACTAAGGAGGAAATGGAGGAATACGTAAAACTTTTACAAGTATTTTATACAAGCTGTATTTCCCATTTGTTGAAATTCTCAAAAAGTTGAAATGTTAAAAATAACTGTATGGAAAAAAAATCAATGAAGTCAATTTAAAGATCATTAGTTTAACTATCTCATATTATGGATGAGCAAACAGACCAGCTGGGTTAATTGAAGTCGTGCAGATCATCCCATGAATTACAGGCTGGTCTGGGGATAGAAGCCATGTGTTCAAGCTTTTTTGCTTGCAACACCCTGTAGCCATGTTACAGTAAAATATATCCACCTATCTGTGCTTTTTCAACAAACTTTAAAAATTTTCTTTTCTACCAACCTACTTCTTTCAATATATTTGTGCTGTTGTCTAGTTGCTCAGTCATGTCCACTTCTTTTGGGACCCCATGGATTATAACCCACCAGGCTCCTGTATCCATAGGATTTCCCAAGCAAGAATATTGGAGTGGATTTTGCCATCTCCTCCTCCAGGAGATCTTCTCAACCCAGGGGTCAAACTTGAGTCTCCTGCATTGGCAGATGTATTCCTTACCACTGAACCACCAAGGAAGCCATATCATCTGTAGCAAAACTTTGTGATGAAGTCAACTGTACCTACCACTTGTCCCCCCACTAGGGTGAATAAACTTGGAGAGTGTGCAAGACTGGTCACTACAGTGGTAAAAGTAAAATAAAATTAGCACACCCACTTACATTTACTTTTATTATAAAAAAACAAATAATTAAGTTTTCTCAATAATTTATGTCAAATATCACAGTCACATATGTTGGATGACAATCCCTCTCAGTTTGTTCAGAGTAACCTTAGTTTGTTCCTGTCTGCTTTCACTTTCAATATTGGTCCAGTTTGGACAATAAGTTATATGGTCCACTTATACTTTGAGTCTATGCTGCTGCTAAGTTGCTTCAGTTGTGTCTGACTCTGTGTGACTCCATAGATGGCAGCCCATCAGGCTCCCCCATCCCTGGGATTCTCCAGGCAAGAACACTGGAGTGGGTTGCCATTTCCTTCTCCAATGCATGAAAGTAAAAAGTGAAAGGAAAGTCGCTCAGTTGTGTCGACTCTTCAGTGACCCCATGGACTGCAGCCAGCAGGCTCCTGTGCCATCGCCTTCTCCGTTGAGTCTATGGATACATAAAAATATTCTGATAGAGACTTTTTGGCAACCCACTCCAGTATTCTGGGAAATTCTATGGCCAGAGGAGCCTGATGGGTTACAATGGGGTTGCAAATAGTTGGGAGCTTGACAGCCTGGAAGGGTCCACTTGATCATGATTTCTCATTCAATCATTTCAGTATATTTCAACACATTGTTATTAACTATGGCTGAAAAATATTACTTTCAGGGAAAAATCTATAGTTGTATATTTGCAATCATAAATATGAAGAAACCCCCAGAAAAGGGAGAAGGGATACTTTAAAATGTCTGAAGTTATTTGTCAGCCTCATTATATGCTGAAATTTGAAAAGAAATAAACTATAAAAATTACTAAGGATTTCCTGAAATATGAAATTACAACATTATTATTAATTTTAAATCTCACTCTAGGAATCTATATTAACTCTTTGAGGTATAAGCCATCATGATTGGCAAGATATTTAAAATTAAAGAACCAAAAAACAAAGACTTATATTCCAATTGTTTTGCAAACATGTTTAGCAACTCAATGCTCAATCCAAGTATTTTATAAAATATCACTAAATATCACAAATTTCATTAAACTTTAGAATAGTAATAGTCGTTAGCATTTTTGAAAACTTATTATGTCCTAGGGAATGTTTAACTATTTAACATATATTAAACCATTTGGTATTTAAAACAACTCTAGATAGTAGAATTAACCATTATCCACCCTTTAACTGATGATGAAAATGAGTAACATTTCTAAGCTCACACAG
Source organism: Bos taurus (assembly GCF_002263795.3). Lineage (NCBI taxonomy): Eukaryota > Metazoa > Chordata > Mammalia > Artiodactyla > Bovidae > Bos > Bos taurus. The sequence goes on along the minus strand of NC_037336.1, from coordinate 20,930,526 downwards.
TTATTCTTTGTTGGAGGCAGTCTGAGGAACTTTTTAAAAATAATATTATTAGTGTAGCATTTTGCTGCTGCTGCTGCTGCTGCTGCTAAGTCGCTTCAGTTGTGTCTGACTCTGTGCAACCCCATAGATGGCAGCCCACCAGACTCCCCCATCCCTAGGATTCTCCAAGCAAGAACAATGGAGTGGGTTGCCATTTCCTTCTCCAATGCATAAAAGTGAAAAGTGAAAGTGAAATCGTGTCTGACTCTTAGCGACCCCATGGATTGCAGCCCACCAGGCTCCTCCATCCATGGGGTTTTCCAGGCAAGAGTACTGGAGTGGGGTGCCATTGCTTTCTCCAGTGTAGCATTTTAATGTAATTCAAATAAAAGCATTTCTCAAGTTTGTTCACTGCAGCATTGTTTGTAATGGCATCATTTGGAAATAACCCTAATGTTTGTTATTTGAGGATTAAACAAATTACAGCAAAAATATTCTTAAGTCACCTATACAAAACAGTTAGGACATCTTTCAGATATACTCTTAAGTGATGAAAAGCAAGATACAATGTGTATATATGACTCCCTTTTTAAATAAATATGTAAATAATTTATATTTATTTTGGTATGTACATTTATAAAGACACTGATGGAGTTGAAAAAAGGTAAAGGGAGGAATTAATCACAGTGTTTATCTTGGGCAGCATTGAAGAACAGGACTGGCTGGCTGGGGAACTGTGATAACAGGGAGATTTTCACTTTACATTTTTGGCTTATTAACTATGCTCTTACATGTGTGCATGCTCAGTAGCTCAGTCTTGTCTGACTCTTTGCAACCCCATGGATTTTAACCCACCAGGCTCCTCTGTCCGTAGAATTCTCCAGACTACTGGAGTGGGTTGCCTTTTCCTCCTCCAGGAGATCTTCCCAAACCAGGGATTGAACCCGTGTCTCCTGTATCTCCTGCAATACAGACAGATTCTTCACCCTTGAGCCAGCAGGGAAGCTCTCCTATGATCTTACATTGCCTATCAAATTTAGTTAGCTTGAAGTTTAGAAGGCTATTAAAACTATTGTATCACAACTGATCTTACTGCCCAAAAGGGGTAAATGAATTTCAGAAAATAAAGTCATACTAGAAAATTAGGAATGAGAGACATGGGATGTAAACAATCTTTTTACTGTTCAAGTGGCTCAAGTGTCAGGAACCCTGAGGGAAAGTAGAGGAATGGGATGTGTCTTGTCATGAAGCAATAGAGATTATTTGGTTGCATTTTTTTTGATAAAATATATGAATAACAACAATGAAGATATCAAACTCTTTCAAGTTCATTTCTCATGTGATGATAATGACTACTCTAAAATTAAGTAAAAATAGCTTTATTTGCTAGGCAGTGTGATCTCAATATGACCGAAGTGATATTTAGTGTTAACTTGGAGCAAAATAAATTTCAAATGAGTTTGAGTATCATTCCTGGAATTTTAAGGTACACTTTGCCAGTATTAATTTGAAAGGAAGCTAACGTCAACTCTGAAAATAATCATAGAAACATGTCATTATATTTCTGAAAAGATTCTAAAATAAATGCAAGTGGTAAGTCTCCTAATGATTACAATGAAAAGGGGGTAATTATGAGTGTTCACATATTGCTTGACGATGAATTGTTAGTGTGAACAATTGTTTATGAATAGTATTTAAAAATTATTTTCTTCTAATGTGCTGAAACTGCAAAAATGTACTAGAGGGATTTATTGGTGTGATGGAAATCAGCTTTAATTTTAAGTTTAATTTAGTATAAGGAATGAAAATCTGGGAAATTCCATCTCATGAAGTCTTTGCTTTCTCTTAGGCTATACCATGCCCTTAAAAGATACCATTGATTTAAAAATGGTATGTTTACCATTAATTTAAAATTACCATTTTAAATACCATTAATAAGCAAAACTTGAGAATGCACTTATTCTTTTTATCTCAATTTTGTGGATACTTGAAGTGGAAAAGGGACATATGTGGCAAAGAAAAACAAGAAAAACAAGAAGTTTTTCCCTGCTTGGTTTTCTATCTATTCTTCTTTATGTTATTAACTGTGGATGTAGCACTGGAAGAGGAGTGGTATCAGGAGAGACTTTATTGACCAGCACCATCTAAGATGGCACGGCTCATCCATCTCATCCTTGGCTGCCATTTAAAGTGGCTTATTCTTTTCATGAGTATCTCCATGGTCTCCTGAAAGGAATCACTCTTCCTGGGCATCTTGTACCTGCAGGTCCTTCTTTTGATGTGGACAAATGGATCTTCTTGGTATTTAAAGCTTTGTTCTCAGCCTCTGGAAACACAGAGCTCTTCCTTCAACATTAGTCAGTGTTTCCCTCCAGGTATCCTCTGAAAATCTAAAAATGACTCATTCCAGCATTATGCTGTAGGTAACCCACGTATGACATTGAGAAATATTCAGATTTTCTCCATCAAATTCTAGAAGGCTGCCCCTCCCTCTCCTCACAGTGTAGTACTCTTTTCACCACCAGGGGATCCAGTGAGCCTGTCATTGGCCTTTTTAACTTGCTAGGTGAGTTACATTGTCTTCACTGTGCCCACAAAACCGTGAGGGCGTATATTAAATTTTCTAATTGGTTGCTCTAAATCCCATTGAAGCCCCTCTTCCTAGACTGATGAGGGGAGAAGTATTTTCTATATTATGCCTTAGAATGGATATGATAGGGCACCATTGACTGAAACTGCCAGCCCCGGCACAATATTATAAGCATAATAATAGCCACTTATATGAGTGGTCTCACAATAGGAGGTTCCAATAAGGAACTAATGGGGAGAATTAGAGAGGGGCCAAAAGGAGGGAGGAGATGCCAGCTGATCATATGTCCTGCCAACCTCCCAGAAACCTTCACTCTAGAATCCATTTTGGCCTAGAGATTCACGTGATGCCAGAAGGACCTGCAGTTGGATCAATTATGGGCACAGACAAGATGACTGTCGGAGACAACCCAGAAACTAACTCCATTACCATAAAAGGCAAGACTGAGAGCCATGCAGCAGAGCAGTTCTCCTGGATTCCCTTATCCTGTGGCTCTCCACATGAGCACCCCTTCCTGATAAACTCTTTTGCTTTGTCAGCATGCATGTCTCCTTGGACAATTCATTTCCAAATGTTAGGCAAGAGCCGCTCTCAGGTACTGGAAGGGGGTCATTCTTCCAGTAACAGATGAGGTTAGTGGTAGGGCTTAAAAACCCACCTACTGTCTCCAAAATCTTCTCCTAACTTCTAATTCTGTCCTGATTTCTTCCAAATATCTTTTATCAGTTCAGTTCAGTCACTCAGTTGTGTCTGATTCTTTACAACCCCATGGACTACAGCTCGCCAGGCCTCCCTGTCTATAGCCTGAAGGAATTGGTCAGCAAAGTGTCACATAACTAGTTGTCTTTCATCTCTTCTTCCAGGACTTACATGTTGCCCTTTCAACCGTGGCATGTATTGCCATAGAACCTAAACTGAGAATGTGGCAATTGTAGTTACATTTCTATATCCTGTCACCCTTGCAAGGCTGAGGGGCCTGCAAGTCAAATGTACAGAGCTTTGATTTTGGTTCATGACTGGAATTGCACAGGGTGACCTTGAGAAGACAGTTCATTCCACCATAATTCCAGATATTGCTGGTATGTTTATATGAATATCGGTGTGACATATTTTTATCTGCTGGTAATAAATTAATTATAAAATATTGTAATATGTAAATAAAGATTTAACATTGAGATTTTAAGGTAAAATAGCACATTATATTTTTGCTTTAGAAGAGCATTATAGGGGTGTAAGATAACATGGCTTTCAAAGCCTTTATCTGAAATCCATTCAAATTACTTTATTGAGATTTACTTAGATTACCCACTCCTAAGAGACCACTAAGTGTTATTCTGAGCACAGATGAAAGATTGACTTTCAGCCAGTCTTCTTGACTGGCAGTGATAGAATGATTAAACAGTCAGCATCTGCCCGTTTTTCTACAGGACATGGTGTACCCCATTACATTTGAGTCACAATCACTTGGAGTTTATTATCAATGTTTACAATCCTAGGTAAAGACTCCTGACAGCATCTAGAGCACTTCAAACACTTTAGATGTTTCTATTTTGAGATAAAGGATCAATGTCACATAAGGATACAGTTTTAAAGGTACCTTAGAAATTGGCTAGTTGGACAAGTTTTCCCTGCAAAAAGAGAAAGTTAGAAGTACTATAATGGACACAATTTGAGCTGATACTGGATTGAATGCCAGATTCAGGACTTCAAAGAAATGCAAATCAGCCAAGCAAAAGGAAACTGGTTAGGAGAAAGGCATTAGGAGACTTTAGAAAGTTGTAAATAGGAAGACTCATTTAGAAAGTAAATAAGAATGATCGATTTTAAAAGCTCTGGTGAAAATGGTGTAGTGGTGACTATTTGAAATTCAATGAAGGAAGCATCAGAGAAATCCAACCTATACATCAAGAAAACAAAACAGCAATAGATACCATACATGGAAATTTAACGGTGAATCACTGCTTATTGGCTTTCCCCATTGTTTACTTTCCTTTTACATTTATGTTTAATAGCATAGGGTGAAATGTTTGTATGTATTGTATAAGACATGTATCAGGAATTCAATAGTTTACATATCATTATCTTTCTTAGAAATGATTAGTCCTAGCTCTTATGCACTTGTTACTTAATTTTTATATTGCTTTAAGGTATAGTGACACTGTTATTTTTAATTAACTTGATTTTTGTTTCATTTATTAACAGTGTCTCTCCAATAACACAGAAGTTCTGTTCCATTCAGTCACTCAGTCATGTCTGACTCTTTACAACCTCATGGACTCCAGGCTTCCCTGTCCATTACCAAATCCTGGAACTTATGCAAACTCATGTCCATTGCATAGGTGATGCCATCCAACCATCTCATCCTCTGTTGTCCCCTTCTCCTGCCTTCAATCTTTCCCAGAAGACGGGTCTTTTCAAATGAGTCAGTTCTTCGCATCAGGTGCCAAAGTATTGGAGTTTCAACTTTAGCATCAGTCCTTCCAATGAACGACAAGGACTGATCTCCTTTAGGATGGACTGGTTGGATTTCCTTGCAGTCCAAGGGACTCTCAAGAGTCTTCTCCAACACACTAGTTCAAAAGCATCAATTCTTTGGTGCTCAACTTTCTTTGTAGTCCAATTCTCACATCCATACATAACTGCTGGAAAAACCATAGCTTTGACTAGAAAGGACTTTTGTTGGCAACGTAATGTTGCTACTTTTTAATATGCTATCTAGATTGATCATTACTTTTCTTCCAAGGAGCAAGGGTCTTTTAATTTCATGGCTTCAGTCACCATCTGCAGTGATTTTGGAGCCCCAAAAAATAAAGTCTCTCAGTGTTTCCATTGTTTCTCCATCTATTTGCAATGAAGTGATGGGACTGGATGCCATGATGTTCAGATCAGATCAGTCGCTCAGTCGTGTCTAACTCTTTGCGACTCCATGAATCACAGCACGCCAGGCCTCCCTGTCCATCACCAACTCCCGGAGTTCACTCAGACTCACATCCATCGAGTCAGTGATGCCATCCAGCCATCTCATCCTCTGTCGTCCCCTTCTCCTCCTGCCCCCAATCCCTCCCAGCATCAGAGTGTTTTCCAATGAGTCAACTCTTCCCATGAGGTGGCCAAAGTACTGGAGTTTCAGCCTCAGCATCATTCCTTCCAAAGAAATCCCAGGGCTGATCTCCTTCAGAATGGACTGGTTGGATCTCCTTGCAGTCCAAGGGACTCTCAAGAGTCTTCTCCAACACCACAGTTCAAAAGCATTAATTCTTTGGTGCTCAGCCTTCTTCACAGTCCAACTCTCACATCCACACATGACCACAGGAAAAACCATAGCCTTGACTAGACGAACCTTTGTTGGCAAAGTAATGTCTCTGCTTTTGAATATGCTATCTAGGTTGGTCATAACTTTCCTTCCAAGGAGTAAGCGTCTTTTAATTTCATGGCTGCAGTCACCATCTGTAGTGATTTTGGAGCCCAGAAAAATAAAGTCTGACACTGTTTTCCACTGTTTCCCCATCCATTTCACATGAAGTGGTGGGACCAGATGCCATGATCTTTGTTTTCTGAATGTTGAGCTTTAAGCCAACTTTTTCACTCTCCACTTGCAGTTTCATCAAGAGGCTTTTGAGTTTATCTTCACTTTCTGCCATAAGGGTGGTGTCATCTGCATATCTGAGGTTATTGATATTTCTCCCGGCAATCTTGATTCCAGCTTGTGTTTCTTCCAGTCCAGTGTTTCTCATGATGTACTCTGCATATAAGTTAAATAAACAGGGTGACAATATACAGCCTTGACGAACTCCTTTTCCTATTTTTCTGAATATTGAGTTTTAAGCCAACTTTTTCACTCTCCTCTTTCACTTTCATCAAGAGGCTCTTTAGTTCTTCTTCACTTTCTGCCATAAGGATGGTGTCATCTGCATATCTGAGATTATTGATATTTCTCCCAGTAATCTTGTTTCCAGCTTGTGCTTCATCCATCCTGGCATTTTGCATAATGTATTCTGCATATAAGTTAAATAAGCAGGGAGACAATATACAGCCTTGATGTACTCTTTTCCTAATTTGGAAGCAGTCTGTTGTTCCATGTACAATTCTAACTGTTGCTTCTTGACCCACATACAGACTTCTCAGGAGGCAGGTCAGGTGGTCTGGTATTCCCATCTCTTGAAGAATTTTCCAGTTTGTTCTAATCTACATAATCAAAGGCTTTGACATAGTCAATAAACAGAAGTAGATGTTTTTCTCGAACTCTCTTGCTTTTTCTATGCTCCAGTGGATGTTGGCAATTTGATCTCTGGTTCCTCTGCCTTTTCTAAAACCAGCTTGAACATCTGGAAGTTCACGGTTCACATATTGCTGAAGCCTGGCTTGGAGAATTTTGAGCGTTTCTTTACTAGTGTGTGAGATGAGTGCAAATGTGTGGTAGTTTGAGCATTCTTTGGCACTGCCTTTCTTTGGGATTGGAATGAAAACTGACCTTTTCCAGTCCTCTGGCCACTGCTGAGTTTCCAAATTGCTGAAATATTGAGTGCAGCACTTTCACAGCATCATCTTTCAGGATTTGAGATAGCTCAACTGGAATTCCATTACATCCACTAGCTTTGTTTGTAGTGATGTTTCCTAAGGCCCACTTGACTTCACATTCCAGGATGTCTGGCTCTAGATGAGTGATCACACCATCATGATTATGTGGGTGATGAAGATCTTTTTTGTACAGTTCTTCTGTGTATTTCTTGCCAATTCTTCTTAAGATCTGCTTCTGTTAGGTCCATACCATTTCTGGCCTTCATTGAGCCCATCTTTGCATGAAATGTTCCCTTGGTGTCTCTAATTTTCTTGAAGAGATCTCTAGTCTTTCCCGTTTGGTTGTTTTCCTCTATTTCTTTGCATTGATCGCTGAGAAAGGCTTTCTCATCTCTCCTTGCTATTCTTTGGAACTCTGCATTCAAATGGGTATATCTTTCCTTTTCTCCTTTGCTTTTCCCTTCTCTTCTTTTCACAGCTATTTGTAAGGCCTCCTCAGACAGCCATTTTGCTTTTTTGCATTTCTTTTCCATGGGGATGGTCTTGATCTCCTGTTCAGTGTCACGAACCTCCATCCATAGTTCCTCAGGCACTCTGTCTATCAGATATAGTCCCTTAAATCTATTTCTCTGCTAAGTCACTTCAGTGGTGTCCAACTCTGTGGGACCCCATAGATGGCAGCCCACTAGGCTCCTCTGTCCCTGGGATTCTCCAGGCAAGAATACTGGAGTGGCTTGCCATTACCTTCTCCGATGCATGAAAGTGAAAAGTGAAAGTGAAGTCGCTCAGTCGTCCCCAACTCTTAGTGACACCAAGGACTGCAGCATACCAGGCTCCTCCATCCGTGGGATTTTCCAGGCAAGAGTACTGGAGTGGGGTGCCATTGCCTTCTCCGAATCTATTTCTCACTTCCACTGTATAATAAGGGATTTGATTTAGGTCATACCTGAATGGTCTAGTGGTTTCTCCACTTTCTTAAATTTCAGTCTGAATTTGGCAATAAGTAGTTCATGATCTGATTCACAGTCAACTCCCAGTCTTGTTTATGCTGATTGTATAGAGCTTCTCCATCTTTGGCTGCAAAGAAAATAATCAGTCTGATTTCGGTGTTGACCATCTGGTGATGTCCATGTGTAGAGTTTTCTCTTGTGTTGTTGGAAGAGGGTGTTTGCTATGACAAGTGCATTCTCCTGGCAAAACTCTAGTAGCCTTTGTCCTGCTTCATTCTGTCCAAGGCCAAATTTACCTGTTATTCCAGGTGTTTCTTGACTTCCTACTTTTGCATTCCAGTCCCCTATAATGAAAAGGACATCTTTTTTGGGTGTTAGTTCTAGAAGGTCTTGTAGGTCTTTATAGAACCATTCAACTTCAGCTTCTTCAGTACTACTGGTTGGGGCATAGACTTGGATTGCTGTGATATTGAATGGTTTGCCTTGGAAATGAACAGAGATCATTCTATCGTTTTTGAGATTGCTTCAAAGTACTGCATTTCAGACTCTTTTGTTGACTATGATGGCTACTCCATTTCTTCTAAGGGATTCCTGCCCACAGTAGTAGATATATTGGTCATCTGAGTTAAACTCACCCATTCCAGTCCATTTTAGTTCACTGATTCCTAGAATGTCGACGTTTACTCTTGCCATCTCCTGTTTGACCACTTCCAATTTGCCTTGGTTCATTAACCTAACATTCCAGGTTCCTATGCAATATTGCTCTTTACAGCATCGGACCTTGCTTCTATCACCAGTCACATCCACAACTGGGTATTGTTTTTGCTTTGGTTCCATCCCTTCATTCTTTCTGGAGTTATTTCTCCACTGATCTCCAGTAGCACATTGGGCATCTACCGACCTGGGGAGTTCCTCTTTCAGTATCCTATCATTTTGCCTTTTCATACTGTTCATGGGGTTCTCAAGGCAAGAATACTGAAGTGGTTTGCCATTCCCTTTTCCAGTGGACCACATTCTGTCACCTCTCCACCATGACCCGTCTTTCTTGGGTGGCCCCACATGGCATGGCTTGGTTTCACTGAGTGAGACAAGGCTGTGGTCCATGTGCTCAGATTGGCTAGTTGTCTGTGATTGTGGTTCCCATCTGTCTGCCCTCTGATACCCTCTCTCAGTGCCTACTGTCTTACTGGGATTTCTCTTGCCTTTGACGTGGGGTATCTCTTCACAGCTGCTCCAGCAAAGCGCAGCCACTGCTCCTTACCTTGGATGTGGGGTAGCTCCTCACGGCCACTGCTCCTGACCTTTCATCAAAAGATCATTTGATTGCTGAGAAATTTCCTCAAAACAACTTCTGAACGTCCCTGGAGGACGCCAGGCACCTCAGAAAGACAGCCCATTCTCTTTGAAAGGAGGTAGGACAAAATATAAAAGATAAAAAGAGAGATAAAAGAGTTAGGGAGGGAGATCTTTCCTGGGGAGGGAGTTATGAAGAATGGGAAGTTTCCACATAGTAGGAAACCCTTTCACAGGCAGGTATCTGGGAAGTTTTTAAATCTCAGAGGGTGAACATAACTGGGAGGGAAACACATACACACACAGAATACACACCTAACTGCAACTGCGGAAAATAGAATTTTCCTGAGAAAGCCTCTAACCTAACAACCTAATGTGCAGCCTGGTCCTGCTCACAGAGCAAAGGATTGAGTGAATACCAAAGGAGAGGTGAAGTGAGGTGAAGTGAAGTCACTCAGTCGTGTCCGACTCTTTGCGACCCCATGGACCATAGCATATTACGCTCCTCCGTCCATGGGATTTTCCAAGCAAGAGTACTGGAGTGGGTCGCCATTTCCCTCTCCAGAGGATCTTCCTGACCCAGGGATCGAACCCAGGTCTCCTGCACTGTAGGCAGACGCTTTACCATCTGAGCCACCAGGGAAGGAGAGGTAGCTGGATGCAAACTGGCCCCTCCCCACCCAGAGGCAGAGAGGCAGGCTTTTGACAGCCTGAGCCGGAAGGCAAGGGGTTTCTACAACTCAGCCCCAGAGACGGCATCCTCCACCAAACTGTGCAGGCTCCCCGCTGCTAACCATGTCTTACTGGGATCCTGGACGGTTGACATCCACAGGGTGGGTCACAGCCTGAGGTCAGGTCTCCAGAGGAGACGCATGGCACGTCTAAGACGGTGATGTCAGTGCACCCGGAAAACAGTGGCTGGGACCGGGAAGGTGATTAAGATGCACAGCCCACATGGGACAGTGTGCTCGCCAAGCACCTGGTTGCCTGAGCTGCTCGGACCTGGAAAGGTCACAAAATGCACGCCCAACCCACAGAGACTGAGCCCGAGCTGTGTCTGAATGTCTCTTGTGGAGGTACGGGTCAGCAGTGGCCTGCAGCAGGGGCTCTGGGTGCAGCAGACCTTGGTATGGCAGAAGCCCTCTTGGAGGAGGTTGCCATTAACCCACCATAGAACCACCAGCACTTACACAGGACTGGATAAACAGACTCTTGGAGGGCACAAACAAAACCTTGTGCGCACCAGGACCCAGGAGAAAGGAGCAGCGACCCCACAAGAGACCGACCCAGACATGCCCATGAGTGTCCAGAAGTCTCCAGCAGGGGCATGGGACCTTTTTAAGGAGGTTGCCATTTTCTTCATTACCTCCACCATAGTTTGCTTCCCTGGTGGCTCAGAGGTTAAAGCATCTGCCTGAAATGTGGGAGACCCGGGTTTGATCCCTGGGTTGGGAAGATCCCCTGGAGAAGGAAATGGCAACCCACTCCAGTACTCTTGCCTGGAGAATCCAGTGGAGGGAGGAGCCTGGTAGGCTACAGTCCATGGGGTCGCAAAGAGTCGGACAAGACTGAGGACTTCACTCACAATAGTTTGGCCTCCAGTCAAACAACAGGGAGGGAACACAGCTCCACCCATCAACAGAAAATTGGATTAAAGATTTACTGAACAGGGCCCCAACCACCCATCAGAACAAGACTCAGTTTCCCTCTCAGTCAGTCTCTCCCATCAGGAAGCTTCCGTAAGTCCCTAATCCTTCTCCATCAGAGGGAAGACAGACTGAAAATCACAGTCACAGAAAAACAACCAAATTGATCACATGGACCACAGCCGTGTCTAGCTCAATGAAACTATGAGCCATGCCGTGTAGGGTCACCCAAGGCAGACGGGTCATGGCGGAGAGTTCTAAAAAACGTGGTCCACTGCAGAAGGGAATGGCAAACCTCTTCAGTATTCTTGTCTTGAGAACCTCATGAACAGTATGAAAAAATAACATAGAAACTTAAAAGGAATCTCTATGTGACTGTCATAATGCTAGACATTAAGTACTTGGTTAATTTTCACATATGTGAAAAAGCTAGTGTTTAATCATCTTCACACTCATTTTTACAGAGTATCTCAATTAACATCAAATCTCTTTTAGAGGAGATTATATCGAATCTTTCATCTATCAATTGGATATATGCTCAATAGGCAATAAATACTAATTATTAATAGAGTTCAATAAGTTTTCCCCCAATAAAAATATCATATCTGTTTGCTAAATTTAAGGTAAAAAATAGCATATTTTGAAAGTTTAAGAGAGAGCTTTCACTCTTACATTTATACATACACATATTCTTTTGAACTTTAAAATTTTTAATAGCCTTTTTATTGCTTATTTTATCCCATTATGCATCTTGAATTTATTTCTTTCCCTATTATAGTATATTTTCTAGTGATAATTTGGACAAACTTTGCATGAGATAAGCTTTTAAAATGTTTACATATTGAAAACATTTTTACTTTATGCTTGTTCTTGAAGTAATAATGTGAATGGATATAGAATTATTCATTTTTTTTTCTCATTTCAAATATATAACTTTATTGCCTTCTCATGTTCAATATTTTTATTAAAAGTGCACTACCAATCTGGAGGTCTCTTCTTTATATATAATCTAACTCTTCTTCTGGTAGATTTTAGATTTCTCTCTTTATCTCTTATATTAAAGACTTTCATCAAGGTGGCCTTTCTTTAATCCAACAATATTTATTCTTTATTTCAATCTGAAAAATTATGCCTTTCTTTCAATCTGAGACATTTCAGAAGATTATATTTTAAAAGTTCCTCCTTTGCTGGTTATTCATCCTTACTTCTTGCCACTACAATTCATGAATGTCAGAATTTTAGTTCTGCTCGCCACATCTCTTCACATTTCCTTTATGCTCTTCATCTCTTTATCTATTTGGGTGAAAATCTGAGGAAAATCGAACTCTTGTCTCGAATAAGCAGTGTAATAGTATTTTCATTGGCACTGTGCCAATTTTTAATTATCTTATCAACTTTTAAATTTAAAATTTATTTTAACAATATTTATCCCCAATAATACTATTTTTCATAACCAAACATTCTTGATTAATTAACAAATAGTTCTTTGTACAGTTCAGTTCAGTTCAGTTCAGTCGCTCAGTCGTGTCTGACTCTTTGCGACCCCATGAATCACAGCACACCAGGCCTCCCTGTCCATCACCAACGCTCGGAGTTTACTCAAACTCATGTCCATGGAGTTAGTGATGCCATCCAGCCATCTCATCCTCTGTCGTCCCCTTCTCCTCTTGCCCCCAATCCCTCCCAGCATCAGAGTCTTTTCCAATGAGTCAACTCTTTGCATGAGGTGGCCAAAGTACTGGAGTTTCAGCTTTAGCATCATTCCTTCAAAAGAACACCCAGGGCCGATGTCCTTCAGAATGGACTGGTTGGATCTCCTTGCAGTCCAAAGGACTCTCAAGAGTCTTCTCCAACACCACAGTTCAAAAGCATCAATTCTTCGAGGCTCAGCTTTCTTCACAGTCCAACTCTCACATCCATACATGACCACTGGAAAAACCATAGCCTTGACTAGACGGACCTTTGTTGGCAAAGTAATGTCTCTGCTTTTCAATATGCTGTCTAGGTTGGTCATAACTTTTCTTCCAAGGAGTAAGCGTCTTTTAATTTCATGGCTGCAGTCACCACCTGCAGTGACTTTGGAGCCCCCCAAAATAAAGTCTGACACTGCTTCCACTGTTTCCCCATCTATTTCCCATGAAGTTATGGGACCAGATGCCATGATCTTTGTTTTCTGAATGTTGAGTTTTAAGCCAACTTTTTCACTCTCCTCTTTCACCTTCATCAAGAGGCTTTTTAGTTCTTTCTTACCTCTCTATAAATAATCATACTTATTTTAAGGTCTTGTCTATATTGCTCAAGTATCTCTATGTCTTTAATATAAAGTTTTCCATTTGCTTTATCTCCTGAATTGCATTGAGTCTCTTTACAAAGCAGAAATAGAGACACAGATGTAGAGAACAAACATATGGATACCATGAGAGAAAAAGGGAAGTCAGGTGAATTGGGAGATTGGAATTGAGATATATACACTATGATGCTATATATAAAATAGATAACTAATGTGGATCTATTATATAGCACAGGGAATTCTACTCAGTGTTCTGTGGTGACCTAAATGGAAGGAAATCCCCCAAATAGGGGATATACATATATGTATAGTTGATTCTCCTTGCTATAGAGTAGAAACTATTAATAAGACAACATTCTAAAGCAACTATACGCCAATAAATTTATTTTTTAATTAAATTAAAAGTCTATGAATATATATGTGCCGTGCTGTTCTGTGCTTAGTTGCTTAGTCATGTCCTACACTTTGCAACCCCATGGACAGTAGTGCGCCAGGCTCCTCTGTCCATTGGATACTCCAGGCAAGAATACTGGAATGGGTTGTCATACCCTACTCCAGGATGTGTATGTATATGTATAGATATATATATATGTTAGTGTCCTTCATAGATATATATCATTTTTCTCATTTCTAATCCCTGAAATGTCCACTTTCTACTTGAGAGAGTGGTGGTGGTGGTAGTTATTATTATACCTTTTCCATTGTCCCTATGGATTTGTTCCAGGAGGAGACCACTGCCATACTTGATCCTTGTGAAGGCTATTCATTAAATGAATAAACACTGGTTATGGATGGGCTGTTATTCACAACTGCCCACACTATAGATAGACTGAAAAAACTAGGTTCCTCTTCTGAAATACTTCTGACTGAAGTCTTTTACACAGATCTTCTCATGAAGCTATAAAACAGCAATATTCAGATTATAGGCCAAAAAAGACATAATTCTTCCTACTGAGACAGGTAGATAGAATGTACAAAGGCTAAGCAAATAGATTCTGGAATAAGACTTACTTGAGTTCAGATGTAGGCTCTCCATAATATCTGTGGTTTTGGCTGAGTTAATCTCCCTCATCTGAAGTTGTTGTTATTGTTGTTTAATCTGAATAAGTATATTAAGCCTTACTTCATAGAATTCTGCAAGAATTAAGTGAATTGATAACTGTATAGTTCTTAGAAGTATAAAATTCTATGTGAATGTTTTGTTACGCCTAGCCACAAGACAGAACTTCTAGATTTTAGACTATCAGAATTAAGAAAACAAAAGGTATTTCAGGGATTTTCAAGGATAACAAGAATTTGGACACCAACTACTTCAGAAGGTTTTTCCACATTGAGTGTTTTTACTATAAGTTCTTGCTTTGGTTGCATTGCTGTAGGTATGATCCAATAGACATATTGTGTGTGTTTTTTAGTATTTGACATCAGTTGAGTATTTGTAGTCTGGGAACATAAAATTGGAGAAGGCAATGGCACCCCTCCAGTACTCTTGCCTGGAAAATCCCACGGACATAGGAGCCTGGCAGGCTACAGTCCATGGGGTCGCTAGAAGTCAGACACAACTGAGTGACTTTACTTCACTTTTCACTTTTATGCGTTGGAGAAGGAAATGGCAACCTACTCCAGTGTTCTTGCCTGAGAATCCCAGGGACGGGGGAGCCTGTTGGGCTGCCGTCTATGGGGTTGCACAGAGTCGGACACGACTGAAGCGACTTAGCAGCAGCAGCAGAATATAAAATAATAATGAACAAGTCTAAGATCATTTTACGTTAAATACAGTACTTTCTAGGAGAAGGCAATGGCAACCCACTCCAGTAATCTTGTATAGAGAATCCCCATGGACAGAGGAGCCTTGCAGGCCATAGTCCATGGGGTCACAAAGTCAGATATGACTAAGCGACTAACACACACACACACACACACACACACATAGTATTTTCTGGATTTTACATAAGACCACTAACGTTAGCATGCGTGCACAACATTTATTAATAGTTAATAAATATAACCATACTACTTATTTGATCAGTATCAAAATATACTGGTTTATGGAATGAAGCACTCAATGGCAAAAAAATAAAAGTGGAGGCCCTGTTAATCCATTTCAAGAGGAGTCATTATAACCAGTTTACAAGAAGAAACCAAGAACCAGTGCAGAATTTTTATTTTAATTTCTTAATGGAAAATCTTTACTTCCAAGGCTAATTACTAAAACTTAGTATATGTCTTTCATTTGGTACAATAGTCTAAGCTTTTCAGGCTTTTCTAGGAGAGAGAGAGTATCTTTCTTTTGTTTTCTATCTTCTCATAATAATTAAAACAATTAGCAGTGATAGAAAATAGTTAAAATACTCCTGCTTGTGATTTCAGTCCTCTCATGACTTCAATTCACAGTTCTGACTTGAAACCATCATTTCTACTCAATCTTGCTTCTCCAGTTGTGGTTCTTCCCTTCTTCAATTATACAAGGAATTAATCATTTGCTTAAGCCACATATATCCACATGTATGGTATCATTCTTTAATCATGTCTTCCACATGTTTATCCCATTAACTGCCAGGTCCTTTTGTTTCTACCTCCTATGTATGTCTTAAAGTCATCTACAGATGAAAATAATGTTAGATTGGCCTCTGATTCCCTTACTTAACATCAGAAGGTAGAATATAGTCAAATAACATCAACATATTTCTGACAAGAAAAACTATTCTCTAAGATATTGTTAAAAAAATGAATTGCAAGAATTCAAAACAATGGTTTTCCACTTATTTATCAAAATAAAATAGTTGAGAAAATGCTTTCATGTAATACTAATCAGTCAAACAGAGAATTCAAGATAGGAAAAAGGCAAGAAGTAGAAAGAAATGGTAGAAATCTTAGTAGAATGCAGACTCTGTGAAGGCAAAATTATTTGTTTTGTTTATAACTGAAGTCCAGTGCCTAGAATAGTCACGTACAATGAGCATCCATTACTATTTGATGAATGAATAGATGCTTAATTATGTATACCTTATCTCATTCAGTCTATATAACATATATTTATATATGAATGGGTAATGTTAGATTTTATGCTACCATGATATGTATTATGAAGTATCACTACTATAGAATAGATAAAATATAAGAAAACTTTATACCTTAGAGTTGTATAAAATGATATTGGTAAACATGTTCCTAAAGTCTATCTCATGGATAAAAGGAGGGGAGGAAGTTATGCAATGAAGATCATTGTAAGGGTTTTATTTTATTAGGATGTGAGGGAAAACAGTAAGAGATCATAGTGGCAGATGAAGCAAAACAGTGGTTTCTTATTTTGATATAAAATAAAGTAAGATATTATAAATTCTGAGGAAGGGGAATTAAATAAAATTCTAAATTTATAATGGAAAAAGTAGACTGATTGAGCAGGTAATAATGTACAGACAAAGAAATAAATAGCAAATAATTATTACTCATACTAAAAATAGATTTTACCATTAGAAGATAAGAGCAAGATTGGATTGAAAAAATAGCAATTATTTGTGCTTATTAAAGAATTGATAAGATAATATAATTAGATGAAAAAAGGCATGTGCAAAGAGAAGAGAGGAAATGCTCATAAAATGGAAGTAGCAACAGTGATATGATTACCAAACAAGATGTTTAAAAATGAGGTATTAAACACGAGATCATTATGCAATATATGATTCTAAGTCAAAGACCTCACGTAAAAAATCTATAACGTGAATTTGAAGGTAACTATAAAGATTAACAACTGTTATAAATGCACAGAGATCATGCAAAATATACTATCATATAGGAAGACTTCAATTCTACAAGTTAAACTAGAAGTTAAAATACAAATGAGGCTATAAGAAAGTGAATAATCATTCAACAAAGATGTATTTGTGTAAAACACTGCATCTTTCAAAAAGAAAGGATGAATATTTTTCTTAGACTGTAGAATATTTACACAAATTCAATTAGCTACTGGGCCACCAAGAAAATTTTAACTGATAGTATATACTAGAAGGTCAGTTTTCACGCTAGTAAAGTAATGCTTAAAATTCTCCAAGCCAGGCTTCAGCAATATGTGAACCGTGAACTTCCTGATGTTCAAGCTGGTTTTAGAAAAGGCAGAAGAACCAGAGATTAAATTGCCAACATCCTCTGGATCATGGAAAAAGCAAAAGAGTTCCAGAAAAACATCTATTTCTGCTTTATTGACTATGCCAAAGCCTTTGACTGTGTGGATCACAATAAACTGTGGAAAATTCTGAAAGAGATGGGAATACCAGACCACCTGATCTGCCTCTTGAGAAATTTGTATGCAGGTCAGGAAGCAACAGTTAGAACTGGACATGGAACAACAGACTGGTTCCAAATAGGAAAAGGAGTATGTCAAGGCTGTATGTTGTCACCCTGCTTATTTAACTTGTATGCAGAGTACATCATGAGAAACGCTGGACTGGAAGAAGCACAAGCTGGAATCAAGATTGCTGGGAGAAATATCAGTAACCTCAGATATGCAGATGCCACCACCCTTATGGCAGAAAGTGAAGAGGAACTCAAAAGCCTCTTGATGAAAGTGAAAGAGGAGAGTGAAAAAGTTGACTTAAAGCTCAACATTCAGAAAACGAAGATCATGGCATCCGGTCCCATCACTTCATGGGAAATAGATGGGGAAACAGTGCAAACAGTGTCAGACTTTATTTTTCTGGGCTCCAAAATCACTGCAGATGGTGACTGCATCATGAAATTAAAAGACACTTACTCCTTGGAAGAAAAGTTATGACCAACCTAGATAGCATATTCAAAAGCAGAGACATTACTTTGCCAACAAAGGTCCATCTAGTCAAGGCTATGGTTTTTCCAGTGGTCATGTATGGATGTGAGAGTTGGACTGTGAAGAAGGCTGAGTGCCAAAGAATTGATGCTTTTGAACTGTGGTGTTGGAGAAGACTCTTGAGAGTCCCTTGGACTGCAAGGAGATCCAACCAGTCCATTCTGAAGGAGATCAGCCCTGGGATTTCTTTGGAAGGAATGATGCTAAAGCTGAAACTCCAGTACTTTGGCCACCTCATGCGAAGAGTTGACTCATTGGAAAAGACTCTGATGCTGGGAGGGATTGGGGGCAGGAGGAGAAGGGGACGACAGAGGATGAGATAGCTGGATGGCATCACTGACTCAATGGACATGAGTCTGAGTGAACTCCGGGAGTTGGTGATGGACAGGGAGGCCTGGGGTGCTGCGATTCATGGGGTCACAAAGAGTCAGATACGACTGAGCGACTGAACTGAACTGAACTGAGGAAATACAGTTATTAAAATTTTCCAAGATTAAGTGGAAATTTGGCCAACTTCATAATTATAGCAATGATTAGAAAATTGACTATAGTTCTATAATGAAAAATGCACAGTTAAAATGAAGGTACAGTTGAATTTTATCTGACATTAAAACATTTAATACTTTTAAAGAACTTCAGGCCATGGAAAATGATGGGAAAGTCTCCAGTTTATAGTACAATGCCACAATAACTTTCGAACTAAAACCCAGTCAAAGATAATATAAAGAAAGCTATATTTCATTTATGAATATAAAATCAAAAAAATCAAAGAAACTCATTACAATAGTAAATTAGCACTTGTTGCTACTTGCCTCTCCCAACCTTGTTGACATCTAATGGAAATTATCAACAAATATGTAAAAGAAATATATATATTTTTGATTGGTACTCCTAGGTTTGTATAGTACAAAAATTGCCCAATCTTATGGGAAAAAACCTGCCCCATTGATACTGTATTCAAAAACCTATCCCAGTTGAAATAAGACTTACAGTTTGGTTCAGTCATCAGTTGTGTCTGACTGTTTGTGACTCCATAGACTGCAGCATGCCAGGCTTCACTGTCCATCACCAACTCCTGGAGCTTACTCAAACTCATGTCCATTGCAGCAGTTATGCCATCTAACCATCTTATCCTCTGTCATCCCTTTCTCCTCCTGCCTTCAATCTTTCCCAGCATCGGGGTCTTTTCCAATGAGTCAGTTTATTTTGCATCCGGTGGCCAAAGTACTGGAGTTTCAGCTTCAGCATCAGATCAGATCAGATCAGTCGCTCAGTCGTGTCCGACTCTTTGCGACCCCGTGAATCGCAGCACGCCAGGCCTCCCTGTCCATCACCAACTCCCGGAGTTCACTCAGACTCCCGTCCATCAAGTCAGTGATGCCATCCAGCTATCTCATCCTCTGTCGTCCCCTTCTCCTCCTGCCCCCAATCCCTCCCAGCATCAGAGTCTTTTCCAATGAGTCAACTCTTCGCATGAGGTGGCCAAAGTACTGGAGTTTCAGCTTTAGCATCATTCCTTCCAAAGAAATCCCAGGGCTGATCTCCTTCAGAATGGACTGGTTGGATCTCCTTGCAGTCCAAGGGACTCTCAAGAGTCTTCTCCAACACCACAGTTCAAAAGCATCAATTCTTCATTGTTCAGCCTTCTTCATAGTCCAACTCTCACATCCATACATGACTACAGGAAAAATTTCTTCAGTCCTTCCAATAAATATTCAGGACTGATTTCCTTTGGGATTGACTGGTTGGATCTCCTTTCAGTCCAAGGGACTCTCAAGAGTCTTCTCCAATATCACAGTTAAAAAGAGTTAGAAGTCAACATTAAACAAAAAACTGTTGCTAATGAATCTAGATCTTATGTGAAATTTAAGAATGTGTCAGAATTCTTAACTAAGGCTAGAAACTCAAAAGCTTAAAAAAATAAGTGGGATTTAATAATTTATTATAAAACTTCAACAGAAAACAATATGCTTGGAAAAAAAAAAAACACCTTGTAACCCAAATGAAATAAACACAAATGTATGTCTAGAATAGGCAAAGAGTTTCTCAGAAATTGAAAGGAATAAGTAACCAACTCGAATAAAAATTGGTGGCAAATATGTCCATATAATTTATGGAAGAGTAAATAAAAAAGCTACGTGAAAATAAGATAAAAAAGTAAATCTGACTGATAAGAAAAAACATGATAATTGTTTTTGTTTTGCACTTTGTTTTCATTCCAACCCCAAAGAAAGGCAATGCCAAAGAATACTCAAACTACTGCACAACTGCACTCATCTCACATGCTAGTAAAGTAATGCTCAAATTCATCAAGCCAGTCTTCAGCAATATGTGAACCGTGAACTTCCAGATGTTCAAACTGGTTTTAGAAAAGGCAGAGGAACCAGAGATCAAATTGCCAACATTCGCTGGATCATGGAAAAAGCAAGAGAGTTCCAGAAAAACATCTATTTCTGCTTTATTGACTATGCCAAAGCCTTTGACTGTGTGGATCACAATAAACTGTGAAAAATTCTGAAAGAGATGGGAATACCAGACCACCTGACCTGCTTCTTGAGAAACCTGTATGCAGGTCAGGAAGCAACAGTTAGAACTGGACATGGAACAACAAACTGGTTCCAAATAGGAAAAGGAGTACGTCAAGGCTGTATATTGTCACCCTGCTTATTTAACTTGTATGCAGAGTGCATCATGAGAAATGCTGGGCTGGAAGAAGCACAAGCTGGAATCAAGATTGCTGGGAGAAATATCAATAACCTCAGATATGCAGATGCCACCACCCTTATGGCAGAAAGTGAAGAGGAACTCAAAAGCCTCTTGATGAAAGTGAAAGAGGAGAGTGAAGAAGTTGGCTTAAAGCTCAACATTCAGAAAACAAAGATCATGGCATCTGGTCCCATCACTTTATGGGAAATAGATGGGGAAACAGTGGAAACAGTGTCAGACTTTATCTTTTTGGGCTCCAAAATCACTACAGATGGTGACTGCAGCCATGAAATTAAAAGACGCTTACTCCTTGGAAGGAAGGTTATGACCAACCTAGATAGCATATTCAAAAGCAGAGACATTACTTTGTCAACAAAGGTCCGTCTAGTCAAGGCTATGGTTTTTCCAGTGGTCATGTATAGATGTGAGAGTTGGACTGTGAAGAAAGCTGAGTGCCGAAGAATTGATGCTTTTGAACTGTGGTATTGGAGAAGACTTGAAAAACCCTTGGACTGCAAGGAAATCCAACCAGTCCATTCTAAAGGAGATCAGTCCTTGGTGTTCATTGGAAGGAATGAAGCTAAAGCTGAAACTCCAATACTTTGGCCACCTGATGTGAAAAGACTCTGATGCTGGGAGGGATTGGGGGCAGGAGGAGAAGGGGAAGACAGAGGATGAGATGGCTGGAAGGCATCAATGACTTGATGGACATGAGTCTGAGTGAACTTCGGGTTTTGGTAATGGACAGGGAGGCCTGGTGTGCTGTGATTCACGGGGTCACAAAGAGTCAGACACGACTGAGCAACTGAACTGAACTGAACTGAACTGAACCGATAATAACAAAGTTAAATTATGACATTCTATCAAATGTCCACAGTCATCAAATTAGCTAGGTAATTAACAGGTAGGAAGAGCTATAATATGTATTTTGTGGATGGGGGAAGGATTGTGAGGAAAGAATGGAAATGTAAAGTGTTATCACACTTTTGAAAGCAGTCTGACTGTAATTCTTAATATCAAAAAATACATCAAAACTTTGACCCAGATATCCCATTCATAGGAATTCATCACATGGAAACAAAAACATTAATAAGTACAAAAAATAAAAAGAGGCTTTACTTAAGCATACTTACTTTGTAATTGATAAAGATAAATTAGAGAGAAGAGAATACATATCAATATAGAAATGGGTAATAAATTGAGACACAGTTACTCCAAGATGTTTTGCATTTATTAAAAAATACATTGGAGCTATACAAGCTATTGTGAAAATGTTTTCACAATACTTTGCTAGGAGGAGATCAGATAAAGAAAAGTATAAAAATAATCCCATTTCGTATTTAATGACCAAAACCTCCTCTAAATATGCTAATTTGTGTATCTGAATTTGGAAGAAAATATGGAAAGAAAAAATTGAATTGTAAACATAAGTTACCCCCTTGTGTTGGAGTGCAGAATTGTTAGACGTAAGAAATCATAAGATTAGAAGGAGGAGGAAGACAAAGCAAAGAGCAGAAAAGAAAATTAAAATTGAATTTATAAAATAAGTAAAACAGAGAATGTAATTTCTTGAGAAGAGTAATATGCTTTCAAAACAGGTCCTAAAGATTGTTTGGCTTTATCAAATTTTATAATCACATATGTACTCTTGTGGATTACATTTACATTTTCTCAACATATATCAATTGTTTAATAAAATCAAACTAAACTTATTGTTGACAGCGTGGAACTTTTTGAATTGAAATCTATGGAGACTTATTGAAGGATTATAAAAGAAATTTGCACAGAAATAGGTTTTAGGGTACTGTTGTAGAAAAATGTCCTGAAGTATGACCACCAAAGTCTTTCTGTGTTCTCCTATGGACAGTCCTAACCAGTGGACCTTCCAGATGGTCTGAAATGGATCAACTGGATAACAGATATCCATTGCATTTTGGGTGATGAAAACAGCTTTGTGGTTGTATTTTGGAACTCTATTATTCTAATTAAGACCATATAATATTTTGAATAAAATTCAGTCTATTTTTTGAAAGTTCTTATTTTTAAGGCAGCATCTGCTGAATGCAGTGAACTAATAAAAATTCCTTTCTTTCTCCAAAGAGGACCTCTTAGGTCACAACTGATCACATCATCAAGTGAGTCAAGACTGATATTTCCCACTAATAAGATTTTCATCAATCTAAGGACTCTGGAAATGAAATTAGGCTAGAATGGAGATATTACTGTATCTGAAATAGTTTTCTGATAACAGTCAGTGAATAGTAGAAATGACTCTTAAAGTGTTCCCTAGAATGAATTCACTCTACAAGGGTATTCAGAAAGAAAATTTTTATTCTCAATAAGAAAAATGTGTGTTCTCTTGGTAACTCCTGGTAGGAATTCCTTGGCTGCCATTCAAGATGAAGACCAAATTGTGAAGATGCCCTATTCAGTGAAACAGGCTACTACCTTTGGAGTCGGCTCATCAATAAATAATCAGAAGGAATAGTTCCTGCCTGTCCCTTGGGAGCCACATAGGAATTTGGCTTCTGCTTACTGCTTGTTCATGGGCAGGTCCAGACCGAATGGGTAGCGGGGAAGGCCAGGCACAATGACTCATTCAGGTCTGAACACAAGGAAGGAAACGCTCAATGGTCAAATGCTATGTGGAGTTCCACTCAGAGCACCGCATATTTCCCTGAAACTTGCTTAGGAAAATATTCTAATGCTGTTTTTAGTGTGTTCTATTTGTCATTCTGAAACACAACACATTAGCTGCTTTGAACTCCTGGGCACTAAAAATATTTAAGTTACATAAGCAAATGGAGGGAAAGACTAAATGGAGCTTTTAACTCAGCACACTCAAAAGCATCTCCTTATTGCCCTAACGAATAGTGCAGCTCTTGTGAGAGACTGTGGAAAGCCCTGCAGACAGCCAGCCCATGTTGGACAGTGCAAAGGAGCAGAGAAACCAAGATAAACAACCATGCATAGTTTCTCCTGCTGGAATGAAAAGCAATGTTTTGCAAAAATATATACTCTTTTTCCTATTACTATTACAATTCTTGCATGACTTTCATGTCCAGTGGTTGGCTCATTCAGACTTTCAAAATGTTTGACAGGAGAAGGAAAACAGAACGAAGAGATGTTGCTTTTGTGCCCTATTTCATCCCATGCACATTTGAAAAGCAGACACTATGTAAACATAAAAAGAAACACTTCAAATTTACTAGACCATTTATTATTATTATTATTTGCCTTTATCTGTGTTTTCTATCTTGTCTCTTTAGGTGTAAAGTTTATCTTTATCTTTGGCACTCCTTTCTAAGGCATCTGTGTCTATATTTAGGACTGTGCCGTTGCAGTGAATCTGGAATTTTTTGAGATGTATATTGTCTATGTGTTGATGTTATATACGGAATATATTATATGAGTAATGAGAGAATCTTTATAGGGATCCTATGATACATAGCTTTATTATGCATGTAAAAGTCAATTAAATAATGAGGAAAAGCAAAATAAACAGTATATAAGTATTCACAATACAATTCTTTTTTATAAATTAATTTATTTATTTTAATTGGAGGGTAATTACTCTACAATATTGTAGTGGTTTTTGCCATACATTGACATTAATCAGCCAAGGGTGTACATGCATTACTGAAAACAAATGTGATACTTTTCAACACACACATCAGTTAAAGGGAGGTTAATAACCTAAATACCTGAGTCTTTGCAGGACCGACTAAAGTACTTTATGGAAAAAAATGGGAACGGCTTCACGGTGGTATTATAGGACTTACAAAAAAGGTAAAACTGAACGAAATAAATTTTAAACTAAACTTTAGTCCTTGATTTTTGATTTAGTAATTGGGTCAAATGTGTGCAAAATTCAAAAGGAAGCTAAGATCGAAATTTGTTTTAAAATCATATTTATACCTAATAGGACAAAGGCCTAACTCAAAATATAAATATAATTTCACTTCATGCTAGTTTCCAAAAGAAAGACCTCAAATTTTTCTTACTCTAGGAAAAATAAAAAGACCAAGGCTGTCAAATTAACCTGCTTAGCAATAAAAAATAATTGTGTAACAGAGATTTCTCAGAGGGAAATATTTTCTAAAGCCTCTATATTTAAATAATAATAATAATAAAAGCAATGGTACTAATTAGTGACAAACTCAGGCATGAACTAAAATGAGGGGCACAGGATAGAGGAAACTATTTGAACTATTTTAGCACTTGAAAATGTCAGACAATTTATTGAGGTTTATTCAGTTGGTTTGGAAGGTCTTAGGACTGGTTATAAAAACATTTAAGAACTAGTGGGATTGTAACTGAGTCAAAGACTAGTGTGAGCACAGAACATTTCAGGTCACTATTACCCTAGTAAATGAAAGGAACAGATTAATTACTGTTCTTGAGATTAATTACTGCTCTTTTAGCTGTAATCCCATAGATAAAAGACAAATCATTAAGAAAGGAAGGCAAAAGTTAGATCAGAAAGAAAATCCATTTTGGGGAAAAAAAATGATTACACTCTCTTTATACCTCAACCCCAAAGGAAGATCGTACTCCAATTAATTTATTTCCTGTGTCAGCTTTAATTTCAGGGAAATTTTGCATTCCTTTGTGATCCTTCAGTTTTTAAAAGTAAAGCAAATCTCATAAGTACTAGCCTACTTCAGAAGAATATTTTCACAATCTTTAAGATCATATTACATAATTACTTGGAGTTCTGAGGAAAAAAGGAGTTGAAGTAATTTTTTACATTGGTATAGACCGATTTTTTAAAACATGGAGTCATTTATGGAAATTGTTATTCAGCTAATTAAATATATTTACATTCTAACCTCTAATCATGTACATTCAATCTCTGATCCAGGCTTTATGTTATATATCTCTTACTACAAGAAGAAATCCAGCATATTTTCAAGTCACAAATAACCTAAGAGTCACAGGTTCTGAATTCAAACACTTTACTACTTTTGTAAAGTTCTTTGCTTAATCTCATTCTATTCGCTCATCCACTGAAGTCAGTTGAAAGGTAGCATACTTAAAGCAACCTTTGCCTCAGAAGGAAGCCTATTTTAAATGAAAATTTCTAGATTTCCCAATTTCTGAAACATCATAACCAAGAAGTCACTTCACATGATTGGCTATGGGACACAACAGAAATCAATACTATTTCCCTTATAAAAATCTTCAAATGTTTACATAAACTTTTTATAAAATTTATTAATTAATCTTGCGGTGTTCCCTGTAGACACTGATGTTGTTTTGCCCCTTTGCCTAGCGATGAGTGGGGAGACTCGGAGAAGGAGACGGAACCCACATTTTGAAAACCAAAAATATTATTTTAGGTTTTTTCTCCCCCCTTGGGTACTCTTGGATTACCGCGGGAGTTACTTGCTGCCTTTGTGCTAAATGTTCATGTTGGCTCTGTGTGTAGAAAGTGAATCATCTCAGGTGTTGAATGTTTCTTCATAGCTTCAAATTTCAGAACAGCAATTATACACCATTCAATAGGGTGTGGGCAGAATTGGTAAAGGAGTATTCAAATAAGGCATGTTTCAAATCCCACTTATTCTGTTCTCTTATATTACAAACAAAATAAAATAAATAATGATATTAACAATTCTTTTAAAACTAAAAAGACTCCCTTTCTTTACAAATTTAAGTTTCATGGGTCTCACAGAAGCCAAGGCCATGAAGTTTTTCCATCCCCTTATCCTACTTTTAGATTATTTTTTTTCACTTGATGGTAATTCAGAGAAAAATGAATGGCTATCATCAAATAACTTTATCCAAGTCACTGGAGCACCCTCCCTTTCTTCTTTCCTCTCCTTAGTTTTCTTACCCGCCACACACACACACTGGAATGAAGCTGTGAGCATCATTTTCCTTGTTCTAAAGACATCACAAAAGCAACTGGACAAGTGTGAACTGCGGCCAACTTTTATTTCTTTTCCTTTCAGTAAATACTGTGGTTCACAAGGCTTCAGCACCATTCCTCAAGCCTCCAGTCACTCTTGCTGTGACTGGTCCGGGCAACCAGGGCAAGAACAGAATCAGAGAAAAAGTACAAAGAAGAAAAGGACAGCTGCAGGAGAGGGAGATACACAGGAAATTGATGCTGTTGTTCAATCACTAAGTCATGTCTGACTCTTTGTGACCCCACGAACTGCAGCATTCCAGGTTTCCCTGTCCTTCACTATCTCCCAGAGTTTGCTCAAGCTCGTGTCCATTGAGTCGGTGATGCCATCCAACCATCTCATCCTCTGTTACCCTCTTCTTATTTTGCCTTCAATCTTTCCCAGCATCAGGGTCTTTTCCAATGAATCGGCTCTTCATATCAGGTGGCCAAAGTATTGGAAATTGAGGAGATAATTCTTTTTCAAAGTAGTTTCTATTATGCATACTTTTTTTAAAATTTTATTTTATTTTTAAACTTTACAATATTGTATTGGTTTTGCCAAATATCGAAATGAATCCGCCACAGGTATACATGTGTTACCCATCCTGAACCCTCCTCCCTCCTCCCTCCCCATACCATCTCTCTGGGTCGTTCCAGTGCACCAGCCCCAAGCATCCAGTATCTTGCATCGAACCTGGACTGGCGACTCATTTCATATATATTATACGTATTTCAATGCCATTCTCCCAAATCATCCCACCCTCTTCCTCTCCCACAGGGTCCTATGCATACTTTTATTAGGATTTTTGTAGGGGAAAAATGAGGAAAATCTTATAAAATGACACAAAGCTGGACTTTTATAGAGGTAAAGTTATGGCTGGTTCCTATCACATGTGATCAACTGTCCCATAAATCCCCTGAATTAAATTTAACTCAATGGGAAAAGCCAAAGTTCTTTGCCATTAATGTAGGTATCTACTGATTGCATTATTATTTTAAACAAATAGTCTTTTCCAACTTCCAACAAATGAACTTAATGTAATTCAATTTGAGTAGTTCTAAGTTTACAATACAAAGTCACAGATCTCTGAAGTTGCAAAGAATATTTGCATCAAATATTCACAAGCACCATTCAAATTTACCAATATCTTTTTTTAAATTTTTTTATTATTATTATTATTATTTTACTTTACAATATTGTATTTGTTTTTCCATACATCAACATGCATCCACCACGAGTGTACATGTGTTCCCCATCCTGAACCCCCCTTCCACCTCCCTCCCCATACCATCCCTCTGTGTCATCCCCGTGCACCAGCCCCAAGCTTCCTGTATCCTGCATCTGGCGATTCGTTTCTTTTAGTACATTTTTAAACTACGACCGCCACTACTTGGAGCAAGCTAAGTAAATAAATGTCCTTTTACCTTGTAATCAATATATTCAGATTTAATGCAAAAAAAGAAATGTGAATTCCAGATTTAAAGACAGTGAACTAGAAAAGAAACTGAAGGAGGAAAAGTGCAGAAGCAGAGAACAGAAATGAAAGATGAATGAAGTCTCTCAGTCATGTCCTACTCTTTGTGACCCCATGGACTGTAGCCTACCACTCTCCTCCATCCATGGGATTTTCCAGGCGAGTACTGGAGTGGGTTGCCATTTCCTCCTCCAGAGGATCTTCCTGACCCAGGGATCGAACCCAGGTCTCCTACATTAGAAACGAAGGATGAATGAGTAGATTATAAAGTAATTACACTGTTGTGACTGTCTTCAGATTACTATTCCAATGGACAATTTACAAATCACCTTCTAAACTCTTTCTTCCCTACCTCTATTTTTATACACTCAGTTCAGTTAGTCACTCAGTCAATTGAATCGCAGCACGCCAGGCCTCCCTGTCCATCACCAACTCCCGGAGTTCACCCAGACTCACATCCATCAAGTCAGTGATGTCATCCAGCCATCTCATCCTCTGTCATCCCCTTCTCCTCTTGCCCCCAATCCCTCCCAGCATCAGAGTCTTTTCCAATGAGTCAACTCTTCACATGAGGTGGCCAAAGTACTGGAGTTCCAGCTTTAGCATCATTCCTTCCAAAGAAATCCCAGGGCTGATCTCCTTCAGAATGGACTGGTTGGATCTCCTTGCAGTCCAAGGGACTCTCAAGAGTCTTCTCCAGCACCACAGTTCAAAAGCATCAATTCTTCGGCGCTCAGCCTTCTTCACAGTCCAACTCTCACATCCATACATGACCACAGGAAATACCATATCCTTGACTAGACGGACCTTTGTTGGCACAGTAATGTCTCTGCTTTTGAATATGCTATCTAGGTTGGTCATAACTTTCCTTCCAAGGAGTAAGCGTCTTTTAAGTTCATGGCTGCAGTCACCATCTGCAGTGATTTTGGAGCCCCCAAAAATAAAGTCTGACACTGTTTCCACTGTTTCCCCATCTATTTCCCATGAAGTGATGACAAATTTTTCCCAGACATATATTTGAAACAATTCAATGTATTCATGTTTAAATATAATGCCACTGAATTATTCATTTTAGGAACTATCCAGGATGATTTAACATCATTTCAAAAAAGTCTACCTCTGTAAAATATCAACTGCATTAAATATAACATGAGATTTGCTTAATCCTGTTTGATTTCTAGAATTAAAAAAAAAGTAAAGTGAGGTTGAGTCCTTCACATGGCTTGACAGATTGATCTGCTTGTGGCCAGGACTAGTAACAGGATAGTAAATATCAGTAAAATTTGGAGGTCTTTTGGTTTATTTGGCCTATTTGGTCTATTTCAGTCTCAATAATGCAATTAGATGATTTGAGAGAAAGACAATTGGTAGATAGCATATATCCAACAAAAATTTTAAAAATCTTACTTTGTAAAATAATTGTTTTGAAAGAATTTTATGAAGATGTCCTTGAAGGATCAGATACTTAATTTTCTGAATGAATCAGGGTCTCAAATGTCACACCATGGTTTTATTTCTGACTGGTTTTAAGCTTCCAGAAAAGAGAATATCTTGATTCCATTTTAGATGCAACACTTAGACACCTTATAACTGTTCTCTATAAAGACTAATCCTAGAAATAATCAGAGCATGTTAGGTGTGGTTAGTGAATGTAACATCTGAACTAGAGATTTTATCAGTGAGACTAATATAGCTCTGTACGTTCCAAAATTGTGCCCTGAGTAAAAGCTTCTGAATGAAAAATGCCACGAGCCATTTTTTTTTTAATCGGTAATCAAAGGATATTATAGCTATCAAGCCACTACAGCTTCCCTTGTCAGTGACTCTGTGGGAACTCAGGATGGAAACAAACAGGAAGCTGTTCATCAAACCCTCAGCACTGCAGCCACTCTGAGAAGACCCAAGAAGGGGATGGAGGGGAATACTGGCCCTAAGAGCTAAGGTGCGCATCAAAGGAATGATGTCAATAAGCCCAAATTCTTGCATCTTCTCATACACAGAAACACACCAAATTCATTAACTTGAGATGTCTGATTTTCTTTAACAAACCATACATTTTTGATGGTCAGACTACCTGGTCTTTGTTGCAAAAACTCTTAGATTTCCCAGCTTTTTCCTTACTCTCTCCAGAGTAATCCCTTAGAGTTAACTGAGATGCCAGGCCATGTTTCTGGGCTTAAAGACCTCAGAAAGTCTGCCAAATAAAATGTAAAATTCTACTTTTGTTGCTGTTGTTTAGTCATTAAGTCAGGTCCCACTCTTTTGCAATCCCAGGGACTGTAGCCCACTGGGCTTCTCTGTCCATGAGATTTCCCAGGCAAGAAAACTGGAGTGGGTTGCCATTTCTTTCTCTAGCAGAACTTTCTCACCCAGGGGCCAAACCTGTGTCTCCTACATTAGCAGGTGGATTCTTTGCCACTGAGCCATCTGGGAGCAAAACTCCACTTATAGCAAAACTCCACTTACATGTGATTTTTTTTCAGTCTAACGTAAATATATAATATTTTAAATATTTAATGGAACACTTAAAAATGTAAAGTATCCAATGGTTAGTATGTATAAGAAGCTAACTAGAATGATATAGTGGTACTAATACTAATAAGGATGACTAATAATCAAACAGCTTCTTTGTATGTCCCTGTATTTCATTCACATATATATATATATTCATTTGTGTATTTTTTCAACAGATATAATGCAACAATTATTTCTGTTTTATAGATGAAAATATTGATGTTCAGATCCCCAAGTGACATGGTAATTGACTGCCAAAGCCAGAGTTAGAGCTGGCTTCATTCTATTTTACACTGTCAAAATGAAAACAAGGTCGGTTTCGAAAAATTCTGGAGTTGAATTAAATGCAAAATCAGGATTGTATTAACCAGTCTGGTCATCTGAATAATAAACTGAATCTGAATACTCAAGCTCAGAATAATTTATTCAGTTTTCCTTCCACTTTCTCCTCTTTTGATATATCATGCAAATAAATTGTAACAATATTTTTACTTTGGTGAAATACATTTATAAACCATCTTCAAGAGAATCAGACATAAAACACACAGGGTTTCTGCAACCTGCAAGATTAAAAGCCTGGTAGCAGCTTTCATCTCACTCTGTACTTGAACCTGTCTGTGCTGACTGAGCTAGCAGACTGTTTAAAGTTCCTGTGGTTTGGGCAAAAGCCAGTCTTTAGAGACACAGTTTCATAGAAGAGGGTTTTTTTCCCCTTATGACTGGCCAAGTTTTAAATCCTTCCTTGGTTGATTCTGATCAGGAAGGTAACACTGTGAGAAGGTACCATGGAGGGTGAGAGTCCATTTGTTGAGGAGAAGGTATGCTTTATTAAACTAAAAATTAGTAATAGAAAAACATAAGCTGTGAAAAGGGATAGAAACAAAAACATTTTGGATTTATATCAGAAACTAAAAGAGGGATTATTCTTAAATCACTCTTTTGCCTCTGGACTTGTAACTGTCTGTCCAAAAATAAAGCAGCCACCCCCTTGTCACTTCAGTGTCACTGCCATTCTCCTTGGTTGATTCTGAAAAGATTTTTTTATTTCATTCAGTCACTCACTCATTCACTGACACTTTCCTTCATTTTTCACTTGTGCCTGCAAAAAACCATGCCAGTGTTCTAAATTCCAAGTTTAGCTCTCTAGGTCCATCTCCCTCTACTCTGTAATCATTTAGTCTCAAAATTACTGAAATTTCTTTTTCTTTAATCTGGTGTAGTCTAAAATAGGACAATCTTTTGAAATAGGTAACCTAACTTCTTTTTGGCAAAGAAATGTGTGTCACGTATTTCCATATCTTCACTTCAAAAATCCGAATGTAAGTATCTATACATTACTCATGCTATATTAATATAACAATTACTTTCATATTCTTTGAAAGATACAATCACCAAAAACTAAGGCAGAGACTCTTAACCAAGGGAACATGTAATCCCCCAAATTACAAATAATCCCTCAAGTGAGACTTAATGAATATATGAATATGTGAAATGACGTAATTTTTTATGTCATATGTATATATAGACGTGGGCTTCCCAGAGAGTTCAGCAGTAAAGAATCCACTTCCAATGCAGGAGACATAGGTCAGGAAGCTCCCCTGGAGAAGGAAATGGCAACCCACTCCAGTATTCTTGCCTGGGAAATCCCATGGACAGAGGAGCCTGAAGGGCTGCAGTCCATGGGGCCGCAGAGTCAGACATGACTGAGCAGGCAGAGCTGTGCTGTGCTGTGCTGAGTCACTTCAGTTGTGTCTGACTCTTTGTGACTCTATGGACTTCAGCACATGAGGCCCCTCTTCCCATGGGGTTCTTCAGGTAAGAATACTGGAGTGGCATGCGATGCCCTCCTCTGGGAGATCTTCCCAACCCAGGGATTGAACCTGCATCTCTTACATCTCTTGCAATGGCAGGTAGGTTCTTCACCACTAGCGCTGCCTGAGAAGTCCATGTGGGGATGTGTATATATATATATATATATATATATATATATATATATATATCTTAAATATATAAATTCATTTTATACATATAATATATAAAATACCCAGTAAAGACTTGATATTTTTATCAAATTCTCAGAGTAGCCTGTGACACAAATATAAAACTGTGGATTACTTCTGTGTACATACTTTTACTAAAATCACTAGTGAAATACATTTTATTGCTATTTGGCAATGATGACGCTTATTAGTTAAGGAAAATGTTCTATCAAACACACTCTTCTAAGTCTTCTTTCTTCCATGAAAGTAGTAGTCACAAATTCACATGTGCTATTACACTCTATTGCATAGGAGACAAACATTAAAAACCAAACAAAATACTTCACTAAAAATACTTCACTTGAACCTATTTTCTTAATCATATCCTGTGCTTTGTTTTCCTTCCAAATTTAAAATTCTTTAGGACAATTCTACAATTATCCTTATATCACCCATGAATCATTTCACCTTAATCTCTGAGACCTGAGTTCTACCTAATCTAACTTTTGAAAGTTTTATGGGATTTTGCATTTATTATTAAACTGAATCATCATACAAACTCTAAAAAAGCTATTGAGGACTAAGGACTCCAGCCATCCATTGGCTAAGACTCCACTTTCCAATGCAGGGGACACAGTTTCAATCCCTGGTTGGGGAACTGAAATCCCACATGCCAGGATGGAGCCAACAAAAACAACAAAAAAGATATGGGGGTCTAAAAGGCAAAGGAAGAAGAAGAAATTGGCTTGTTGAAATCAGTTTGTAAATAATGAAACTGGGAATTAAACCTCATGAGTCCATTCTTCTTCTCTTTCTCCTACACTGTCATTTCTCCCTTTGCTAACATCATGAAAGTCAAAGTGAAGTTGCTCAGTTGTGTCCGACTCTTTGCGACCCCATGGACACGAGGCTCTCCGTCCGTGGGATTTTCCAGGCAAGAGTACTGGAGTGGGTTGCCATTTCCTTCTCCAGGGATTCTTCCTGACCCAGGGATAGAACCCAGGTCTCCCACATTGCAGACAGACGCTTTACCGTCTGAGCCACCAGGGAAGTCCAACATCATAGTTTGCTAACATCATAGTTTTCTGCATTCCTGCTTTTCTTCCTATTTACCTTTTTCAAAGTTCTATTTTTGTGCTTTACTTGATGATATTTGTTGTCACATATCTCTTTGAACCTATCAAACCATTATATTTATCTACTTTTCATTCACTCATTCATCATTCATTCATGCAAGCTTTCTCCTAACTTTCTTATAATTCGTTTAAAGCAAACCATTATTGGCTTTAAATTTCAAAAAAAATTAAAGAAGGGTTTCTTTATTCAGAAATTAACTGTTCTTTCTGTTCCTCCTAGATTAATGTAAAATTCTAATTTTAATCACTAAATGAAAACTCCAGTTTTATCAAAACTCCAGTTTTGTCTTTTATCATTTTGCTCCTCTTAGGGCAATGATCTGGAAAGATCAGTCTCTAGATATGGAGAAAAAAGAAGATAATAATAATGATCATGTTAATGTTTGGATGCAAGGATTTATCCTGGGGAGACACATTGAGTTTCTTTTGCTTACTACTAGAATATATTTTTCTACCCTTCACTTGTGAAAAGATTATCCTAACTCTTCTTCCTAATTGTTTAAGCCATATGCAATATATAATATTTAGTACCAATTTTAATACTTCTGTGACGTCCTTCCTTAACATCACAGCCTAAATTCAATTCATGGTTCCCTAAAAATGTTAACAAATATTTTATTAACTCATTGCAAATAGTTGTATGAGTTAAGTGGAACCAGATTCATCAAGGAAGAGCCAAATCTTTAGGATTATTATAGCTTCACAAAGAATTGATCCCATTACCATTTTGAAGTACTTTATCTGTGATAATTCTCTTTGACCTATTTTATCTGATATTTATCTGATATTAACATAGTTATGTAGCTTTCTTACTCTTTATGGTTGGATGGTATCTATTTCTACTCCTTTGTTTTATAACCTACCATAATTTATATGTAGTGTTTTTTGTAAATGGCATATAGATATGTATATTTTAATCCAGTCTTATAATTTCTATTCATTAATTGGAGTTTTTAGACCATTTATGTTTAATTCAATTAATAACATTGTTGGCGTTGTCTACAGTCTTGGTAATTTAAGAATTTGCTATTTTTCCTTGCCTTCTTTCTATTTGTTTAATGCACTGTTTTCTGGCTTTCCAATTTAATTCCTCTGTGACTTTTTGAATATGCCTACTTCTATTTATTTTTATTATATTACTTCAGGTAAAATATAAGTAAAAATTAGTGTAATTCAATTTGCCTTTATCCATCATTTATATTAAAAGGCAGACACATTACTTTGCCAACAAAGGTCTGTAGAGTCAAAACTATGGTTTTTCCAGTAGTCATGTATGGATGTGACAGTTGGGCCATAAGGAAAGCTGAGCTTTGAAGAATCGATGCTTTTGAACTGTGGTGTTGGAAAAGACTCTTGAGAGTCACTGGACAGCAAGGAAAGCAAATCAGTCCATCCTAAAGGAAATCAGTCCTGAATATACATTGGAAGGACTGATGGTGAAGCTGAAGCCTGGCATGCTGCAATCCATGGGGGCACAAAGAGTCAGACATGAGTGAGCAGCTGAATTGAACTGAACTCAGACAATGGCACCCTACTCCAGTACGCTTGCCTGGAAAATCCTATGGATGGAGGAGCCTGGTAGGCTGCAGTCCATGGGGTCACTAAGAGTCAGGCACGACTGAGCGACTTCACTTTCACTTTTCACTTTCATGCATTGGAGAAGGAAATGGCAACCCACTCCAGTGTTCTTGCCTGGAGAATCCCAGGGACAGGGGAGCCTGGTGGGCTGCCATCTATGGGGTCGCACAGAGTCGGACACGACTGAAGTGACTTAGCAGCAGCAGCAGACACTCACATAATACCCAGAATACAATTAAAATTTTTTGCTTAATGAGATAATTCTAATTATTTAATAAATATAAATTGAGATAAAAAACATGTAGTCTTCCATATTTACTCATTTACTTGCCAATCCCTGGGCTATTCATTTCTTTCTACTGATTAAAGTGGTCATCTAGTGAGTTTCCTTCAGCCTAAAAAACTTATCTACATTTCTTGTTGTACAGGTCTACTGGCAAGTAATTCTCTCATATTTTATTTATGTAGCAAACATTTACATAAATTTAACCCAAGTTTAAATCACATGTTGGTTCAAAAATAATTTCTACTACTCTGAACATCAATGCTCTTTGGAAAAATAGATTAATGCTTTTGTCAAAAGTTAAACAAATCTACCCCTTACATATGTGAACCATATTTATGTGAGATATGTGTGATGTATAGAAATGCTGAATCTTACTAGTTTGTTTACAGATTCTGAATGAATATTTAAGCCACATGGAGAAAACTTGAAAGTGTTTATCTGGCCATGTGGTTTGGTAACATTTAGCATAATTCTTAAGGCCCTAGAATTTTCAGAATGGTAAATGAGCACTGATTTCAGCTTAAAGTCACCAGCTGCATCGGCCCCTACCAAGAGAGTCTGCTTGCCCTTTGAAATGTTGAAGCCAAATATTGACTTCTTTCTAGCTATGGTATCATCTTCTAACAGGAGGCTCTTTCATGTGCATTGAAAATCTGCTGTTTAATGTAGTCACTTTCATGTACTCTGTTAGCTAAAACTTCTGGATAAGTTGCTTCAGCTTCTACATCAGCACTTGCTTCATCTTGTGCTTTTTTTGGGAAGGCTCCTTTCCTACTCATGAATCAACTTCTGCTAGCTTCAAACTTGTCAAAATTTTCTTCTGCAGCTTCCTTACCTTTCTCAAACTTCATAGAACTGAAGAGAATTAAGGCCTGGATCTGAACTC
Organism: Bos taurus; assembly: GCF_002263795.3. Lineage (NCBI taxonomy): Eukaryota > Metazoa > Chordata > Mammalia > Artiodactyla > Bovidae > Bos > Bos taurus. Next base: position 20,893,985 of record NC_037336.1, on the reverse strand, counting down.
AGCTTTGGTTTAAGGAAATATTGTGTCTTGTTTTAACTTCTATCCAGACCATTTTCTCCATAAGTTGGAAAAAAAAAAAAACAACAACAATAAAGGCTGTTTCATTTTCTTATCATTCATGTATTTTTAGCAGTTTTAATTCCTTCAACTTTTCCTTTGCATTCACAATGTGTCTGTTTAGCACAAGATGCCTAATATTTCAGCCTTCCTTACTAAGCTTAATCATTTCAAGCTTTTGATTTAAACTGAGAGAAGTGTGATGCTTCTTTTCACTTGAACACTTAGAGGGCACTGTAGGATTATTAATAGGCCTAATTTTATTATTGCTGCATCTTGGGGAATAGGGAGGCCCAAGGAGAGAGAGAGAGACTGGGGTAAAGGCTGGTGAGAAGAGCAGTCGGAACACACTCGACATTTAAAATTAAGTTATCTGTCTTACATGAGTGCAGTTCACAGTGCCCCCAAAGCAACTGCAATTATAATATCAAATATCACTGATCACAAAATACCTTAACAAATATAACATTATAATAATAAAAAGCTTGAAATATTGAGAGAATTACCAAAATGCAATATAAAGACATGAAGGAGTAAATGATGTTGGAAAAAATATTGCCAATAGACTTGTTCAGTGAAGAGCAGTTACAAACCTTCACTGTGTAAAAATTGCAATATACGTGAAGTGGAATAAAGAGAAGTGAAGTAGAACAAGATGTTCCTACAATATTAGGCTATATTTTTTTTCACCCACTGCTTGAGTGGTACATTTAGGGTAATAAAAAAGCCCTAGGATATACAGCCAAGCTGCTGCTGCTGCTAAGTCACTTCAGTCGTGTCCGACTCTGTGCGACCCCATAGACGGCAGCCCACCAGGCTCCCCCGTCCCTGGGATTCTCCAGGCAAGAACACTGGAGTGGGTTGCCATTTCCTTCTCCAATGCATGAAAGTGAAAAGTGAAAGTGAAGTCGCTCAGTCGTGTCCGACTCATCATGACCCCATGGACTGTAGCCCACCAGGCTCCTCCATCCATGAGATTTTCCAGGCAAGCGTACTAGAGTGAGTTGCCATTTCCTTCTCCATAAAGCCAAGCAGACCTAGCCAATATCCAATTTTTGTCAATTACTGGATATGTGGTGTTAGGAATATTTTTTACACCCTTGGTTTTCTTGTATATAATGTTAGAGTTATCATATATATTATCAATAATATTTAATTTTTCTAAAATAAATACAGATAGATATAAATATAGATATATAGACCTATCATCAGTTCAGTTCAATGGCTCAGTTGCATCTGACATTTTGCGACCCCATGGAAGGCAGCACCCCAGGCTTCTCTGTCCATCACCAACTCCTGGAGCTTGCTCAAACTGATGTCCATCGCATTAGTGATGCCATTCAACAATCTTATCCTCTGTCGTCCCCTTCCCCACCTGCCTTTAATCTGTTCCGGTATCAGGGTCTTTTCCAGTGAGTTGGTTCTTTGCATCAGGTAGCCAAAGCATTGGAGTTTCAGCTTCAGCATCAGTCCTTCCAATGAACATTCAGGACTGATCTCTTTTAGGATGGACTGATTGGATCTCCTTGCAGTCCAAGGGACTCTCAAGAGTCTTCTTCAATGCCACGGTTCAAAAGCATCAATTCTTCACCGCTCAGCTTTTTTTTATAGTCCAACACTCACATCCATACATGACTACTGGAAAAACCATAGCTTTGACCAGATGGACCTTTGCTGATAAAGTAATGTCTCTGCTTTTTAATATGTTGTCTAGATTGGTCATAACTTTTCTTCCAAGGAGTAAGCGTCTTTTAATTTCAAGTCTGAAGTCACCATCTGCAGTGATTTTGGTGCCCCCATAAATAAAGACTCTCACTGTTTCTATTGTTTCCCCACCTATTTGCCATAAAGTGATGCAACCAGATACCATGATCTTAGTTTTCTGAATGTTGAGCTTTAAGCCAACTTTTTCAGTTTCGTCTTTCACTTTCATCAAGAGGCTCTTTAGTTCTTCTTCACTTTCTGCCATAAGGGTGGTGTCATATGCATATCTGAGGTTATTGCTGTTTCTCCTAGGAATCTTGATTCCAGCTTGTGCTTCATTCATCCCAGCATTTCACATGATGTACTCTGCATATAACTTAAATAAGCAGGGTGACAATATAAGCCTTGACATATTCCTTTCCCAATTTGGAACCAGTCTGTTGTTCCATGTCCAGTTCTAACTGTTGCTTCTTGACCTGCATACAGATTTCTCAAGAGGCATGTCAGGTGGTCTGGTATTCCGATCTCTTTAAGAATTTTCCACAGTTTGTTGTGGTCCACACTGTCAAAGGATTTGGCATAGTCAATAAAGCAGAAATAGATGTTTTTCTCGAACTCTCTTGCTTTTTTGATGATCCAGCAGATGTTGGCAATGTGATCTCTGGTTCCTCTGCCTTTTCTAAAACCAGCTTGAACATCTAGAAGTTCATAATTCACATACTGTTGAAGCCTGTCTTGGAGAATTTTGAGCATTACTTTGCTAGCGTGTGAGATGAGTGCAATTGTGTGGTAGTTTGAGCATTCTTTGGCATTGCCTTTCTTTTGGATTGAAATGAAAAGTGACCTTTTCCATTCCTGTGGCCACTGCTGAGTTTTCCAGATTAGCTGGCATATTGAGTGAAGCACTTTCATGGCATCATCTTTTAGGATTTGAAATAGCTCATCTGGAACTCCATCCCCTTCAGTAGCTTTGTTCATAGTGATACTTCCTAAGGCCCACTTGACTTCACATTCTAGGATGTATGGCTCTAGGTGAGTGATCACACCATCGTGGTTATCTGGGTCATGAAGATCTTTTCTGTATAGTTCTTCTGTGTATTCTTGCCACCTCTTCTTAATATCCTCTGCTTCTGTTAGATCCATACTGTTTCTGTCCTTTATTGTGCTCATCTTTGTTGAAATTTCCCTTGGTATCTCTAATTTTCTTGAGGAGATCTCTAATCTTTCCTATTCTATTGTTTTACTCTATTTCTTTGCATTGATCACTGAGGAAGGCTTTCTTATCTCTCTTTGTTTTTCTTTGGAACTCTGCATTCAAATGGGTATATCTTTCCTTTTCTCCTTTGCCTTTCACTTCTCTTCTTTTCTCAACTATTTGTAAGCCCTCCTCAGACAACCATTTTGCCTTTTTGCATTTCTTTTACTTGGGGATGGTCTTGATCATGCCTCCTGTATATGTCATGTATTTTGACCTATCATAAGTTCTTAATAAATAATCACTATTTTAGATGGTGCTCCATTTCTTCTTTTAATGACAGAGCAGGGACAAAATTTAAGAAGCTTAATTACCTCTCTAAAAATACAGAGTGGTTTTTTATTTGTCACAACCAACACTTGATCATTTTATGATGCCTGCTCTCAGCTTAACTTAAACATCTGCACACAATTTGTTCAATTTTCTTAAAAAAAAAAATTCTGGATCTCCTTTTGTCACTGCTTTTCATTAATTTATTTAATACTATTATTTTTAATTGTCGCTGTGCTGGGTCTTTGTTGTGGTTCATGGGCTCTTTGTTGCAGTGCGTGTGCTTTCTCTAGCTGCGGCGCACGGGAGCTTCCTTTGTTGAGGGGCATGAGGTCTAGAGCACGTGGACTCATTAGTTGTGGGGCACGGTCTTAGTTGCCCTGCAGCATGTGAGATCTTAGTTCCCTGACCATAGAGTAAACCTACATCCCAGCATTAGAATGTGGATTCTTAACCATTGGACCACCAGGGAACTGCCTGTTCAATTTTTCAAATGTTGTCCCATTCAAAATTTCTATGAAGATGGACTGATGAACAGACTTACAGTGAAATAGGAATAATAAAATATAATGTTAGAATCTAGATGATGGCTCTGTGGGCATTCTCTATAAAATTCTTTATACTTTTCTCTACGTTCTCATTGTTTATACATAATTAAGTATTAAGATTAAAACTCCCTGAATCAAATGCCAGATTAGGAATATATATGTACTTACATTAATCTAAAATAGTTCTCCCTCAAAACTGCTTTTAAGGAAAAAAAAAAAAAAAAACTGGCACATATGTGTTTAGTTTTCAAAGAGGATCAACAAGACTATATACATGTGGAAGAAATCAGTCTTACTTGGCATTTGGTAGTCTGAAACATAGCTCATCCTCTTAGTACTAATCAACAAATTAGTGTTTATTTAGCCAAAAGTAATTATTCAGTGCCAAGGAAAATGTAACTTCACTGAAGTTTATTCATGGAAAATTCCCTAGTGCATCAAAGTGTTACTAAAGTGGAAGTTCAAAAATGAATTTGGGCAGTAAAAAAAAATAAAAAACAAAATGAAAAGGAAACCTAGTTGAATGGGAAAAATATTTGCAAATGATATGCCCAATAAGGAGTTAATATCCAAAATATATGTGATTCATACAACTCAATAACAAAAAATATCTAATTAGAAAAGTGGACAGAGGATTTGAGTATGTATTTTTCCAAAGAAGATATACAGATGGCCAACAGATATGTGAAAGTATACCCAACATCACAACTGATTAACAGTTCAGTCATGTTAGACTCTTCACAACTGCGTGGACTTTAGCCCTCCTTACTCCTCTGTCCATGGGATTTTTCAGGCAAATATATATGGAAGAGGTAAATTTCCTTCTCCAGGGGATCTGCCCAATCTTGAAATTGAGCCAGCATCTCCTGCGTCTACTGCAATACAGGTAGATTCTTTATAATTGAGCCTTCAAGGAAGCCCAAGCCATAATGAGCTATCAAATCACACTTGTCAGAATTGTTATCATCAAAAAGACAAGATATAAAATGTATTGGAGAAAAAGGAACCCTCTCACACTGTTGGTAGGAATGTAAATTGGTGCAGCCACTATTTAACACAGTATGGGGATGCTTCAAAAATATTAAAAGTACAGCTACCATATGACCCAGCAATTCCACTTCCAGGTATTTTTTTTTTTCAAAGAAAATAAAAACACTAATTAAAAAGTATATATGCACCTCAGAGAAACATTGGTTCAAGATGGCAGAGTAGAAGGACATGTACTCTTCTCCTCCTGTGAGAGCACTGAAGTAGCAAAAGAAGATGATGGAGCACACCAAAAAAGATACTCCATGTCCAAGGACAAAGGAGAAGCAGCAATAAGATGTTAGGAGTACAATCAGGATAAAATCAAACACCATTCCTGCCGGGTAGGTGACCCACAAACTGGAGACCAATAATACTAAAGAAGTTCTCCTACTTTTGTGAAGATTCTGAGGCCTGTGTCAGGTTTGCTAACCTTGGGATCTGGCAAAGAGATTAGGAATCCCCAGGAGACTGACTTTGAAAGCCAGAGGGATTTAATTACAGGATTTCCACAGAACTGGGGGAAACAGACTTTATTCTTGGAGGACACAAACATCTTGCATGCACCAGGACCACGCATCAATAGTATAGCTGAAGCAGATGATGAATAAGTGACCTGGAAGACTGAATGGTGGAAATCACTGACACAAAACAGAATATAGGAAAACAAAAAAATGAAAACAAAAAAACCCAAAACAAAAAAACAAAAACAAAAACCAAAAAAAACAAAAACGAAGACAGCCTAAGAGACCTCTGGGGCAACATTAAATGTACCGATATTCACATTATAGCGGTCCCTGAAAGGAGAAGAGAGAGAAAGGGACCCAAGAAAAAAGTTGAAGAGATAATAGCTGAAAACTTCCCTAACAGGGGAAAGGAAATAGTCAACCATGTCCAGCAAGAGCAAAGAGTCCCAAGTAGGATAAACCCAGAGAGGAACCCACTGAGACACATAGTAATCAAACTGACAAAAATGAAACACAAAGATAAAATATTAAAAGAAACAAGGGAAAACAACAAATAACATGCAACAGAATTCCCATAAGATTATCAATTGATTTCTCAATAGAAATTCTACAAGCAAGCCAGAAGAGAATGGGACCATACATTTAAGGTGATGAAATGGAAGAACCTGCAACCAAGAATATTCTACCCAGCAAGACTCTCATTCAGATTTGATGGAGAAATCAAAAGCTTTACAGACAAACAAAAGATAAGAGAACGCAGCACCACCAAACCAGCTTTACAACAAATACTAAAGGAACTTCTCTAGGTAGGAAACATAAGACAAGGGAAAGACCTACAAAAAATAAACCCAAACCAATTAAGAAAATGGTAATAGGATCATACATATTGATAATTACCTTCAATGTAAATGGATTAAATGCACTGACCAAAAGATATAGACTGGTTGGGTGGATGAAAACATGTGCAGATGTGCACTTCCACTTACCAGATCACTCTGTTTAACCCCCCAAGTTGTATGCAATTATTTTATGTTGTTAGGTTAACCATGTTTCCATTATGGTTTGCAATTGCAATTATCTTTTTAGTCGGGCTATTGATTGTGAAACTGATAAACATTTTTTACTATTGTAATTATGTAATTATTATTATTCATAAAATTGCATCATGCTTGGACAACAAACAATAATAGAATTCTATATCACTAAAACTACCATTTAATAGAAAACTCGGTATTCACTTCCTAAAATCCAGATGCACATTAGAATTATCTTGGAATTTTTTGAAAAGTATAAATGCCCAGGTATTGTTTTTAATCCAAAGCTATAGATGTGATTATAATGAGCAGCCATGTTAAAAAAAAAAACTGGACTATATGGTGAACTTTTACTTTTATCTGATTTGTTTTAATTTTTCTATTTCATATTCAGTGCTCCCATTTCATTTGCTCTGTTTTCCAAATTCATTGTCTCTTTTTTTGTTGTTGTTCTTTCTCAAGCCTTTAGCAAGTATAGTAGAAAAGCTTGTGTGTGTGTGTGTGTGTGTATATATAATGTACATATGTATATATATGTACATATATATACAATGTGTGTGTATATATATATATATATATATATATAAAATGTGTATATATGGGCTTCCCTGATAGCTCAGTTGGTAAAGAATCTGCCTACAATGCAGAAGACCCCCATTCAATTCCTGGGTCGGGAAGATCTGCTGGAGAGGGGATAGGCTACCCATTCCAGAACTCTTGGGCTTCTCTTGTGAGTCAGCTGGTAAAGAATCTGCCTGCAATGTTGGAGACCTGGGTTCGATCCCTAGGTTGGGAAGATCCCCTGGAGAAGGGAAAGGTTACCCACTCCAGTATTCTAGCCTGGAGAATTCCATGGACTGTATAGTTCATGGCGGAGAAGTCAATGGCACCCCACTCCAGTACTCTTGCCTGGAAAATCCCATGGACGGAGGAGCCTGGTGGGCTGCAGTCCATGGGGTCGCTAAGAGTCAGACACGACTGAGCGACTTCACACTCACTTTTCACTTTCATGCATTGGAGAAGGAAATGGCAACCCACTCCAGTATTCTTGCTTGGAGAATCCCAGGGATGGCGGAGCCTGTTGGGCTGCCGTCGATGAGGTGGCACAGAGTCGGACACAACTAGAGCAACTTAGCAGCAGCATAGTTCATGAGGTCACAAAGCATTGGACATGACTAAACAATTTTCACTTCACTTCATGTATAATATAATATATATATTTTATGAAACAAGAATTTTTTTCTTAGCTAAAAATTTACAATATGTTGGTTTCATTTGTTTGATTATGTATGAATAGAATCTTAGGTTTCTAATTTATATTCACTCAAAACTTTGATATAGTTCTATTTATTCTGGCATCTAGTATTACTGCTAAAAGTATAGAAAATTTATTATTTTATTTAGGTGATTTTTAAAAGAAATGTGAATAAGGCTTGAAATTTCTAATCCAATTCTGAGACTATGAAAAAACACTTTGTAGTAATTAAAAAAAAAAAAAACAAGAAGTTGACATGTGATACAGCATTATTAACTAAAGTACAGACTTTTATCAAATTTCACAAAATTTTATGCGAGTGTCCATTATTTGTTTTCATACCTTATTCAATAATCTACATTGTATTCAGTTGCATGCAGCTGATAAATTCAGATAAATTCTCTTTTCATCTTGAATCTATTACAGATGTTTTCTTAGTTTCTTTTTATGGTTTCTTAGATACGTTCATCATTTAAAAGTGGACATTTAACTTTCACATACATGGGGTTTTTAAAGTATTTTTGATATCAATTTCTCATTTTGATATTAATTTCTCATTTAAATGTTTTCTTCTCTGCAATCACTCTGTGTTTTTTCAGTCTTTTAACTTTATTGAGGCTTTCAATGCTAAGTCAAAGATGTCTGTTGGTAAATATCACATTACACTTGAAAATATGTGGGTTATTTTCAAATATCTTTTGATATTAATGTCTAAAATAATTCCACAATTATAAGGGAACAGAGTCTGTATTAACTGAAATACTTTTGGACCATGAAATTTTTGCACCTTGTTTTATGTTCTGAGATATGTTCCAGTGTCTCCTGGTTTAAAGTCTATCAGACTTTAAATTTGTATCCTGCTCTTGTGTGAAAATGGTATAAATCATATTTATGTTGACTTGGTTCATAGTGCTTTTGAGGTCTACTGCTGCTGCTGCTGCTGCTACTAAGTCACTTCAGTCATGTCCGACTGTGCGACCCCATAGACAGCAGCCCACCAGGCTCCCCCGTCCCTGGTCTACTATATCCTTCTAACTTTCTGTCTATTCATTGTACTAATTTTTGAGAGTTTGTTATTGGAACTCCAATGAAAAATTTTAATGTGTCTACTTTAAAAAATAATTTTAATATGTAATAGAAAGATATGTGACTTTGTTCTGTATTTTCCAAGTCTCCTGTAAATGTGTTATCATCAATTCAGTTCAGTCGCTCAGTTGTGTCCGACCTCACAGACTGCAGCACGCCAGGCTTCTCTGTCCATCACCAACTCCCAGAGCCTATTCAAACTCATGCCCTTTGCACTGATGATGCCATCCAATCATCTCATCCTCTGTCATCCCCTTCTCCTCCTGCCTTCAATATTTCCGAGCATTAGGGTCTTTTCCAATGAGTCAGTTCTTCACAGGTGGCCAAAGTATCGGAGCTTCAGCTTCAGCATCAGTCCTTCCAATGAATATTCAGGACTGATTTCCTTTAGGATGGACTGGTTGGATCTCTTTGCAGTCCAAGGGACTCTCAAGAGTCTTCTCCAACACCACAGTTCAAAAGCATCAATTCTTCAAAGCTCAGCTTTCTTTATAGTCCAACTCTCACATCCATACATGACTACTGGAAAAAACCATAGCTTTGACTAGGCAGACCTTTGTAAGCAAAGTAATATGTTATCATACTTTCATAATTTAAAAAATAATGAGGAAAGAAAAAATATGCTCCCTATATTATTGTATCATTATTTACAATAGCCAAAATATGGAATCAACCTAAGTGCCCTTCAACAAGTAAATGAATGGATGAAGAAGATGTGTGTGTATACACACACACACCCATGCACACACACACACAAAGGAATGTTACTGATTCATAAAAAAGAATAAAATATGGATATGTACAACAGCATGGATGGACCTAGAGGGTTTAAAACTAAGCAAAATAAATGAGAGAGAAAGACATATGTTATTATTTATATGTGAAATTAGAAAACAAAACAAATGAGCAAAATAACAGAACAGATACAGAGATATAAAGGAAAGACTAGTGGTTACCAGAAGACAGTGGGGTGATAAGATGAATCAGAAAAGTAAAGATGATTAAGAGGTACAAACTGCCAGTTTGTCTAAATAAATAAGTCACAGGGATATAACATAAGGCATATGGAATAAAGTCATTAATAGTGTAGTAATTTTGTAAGGTATATAAAAGACAAAATATCAAATCCCAAATCAAATATTAAACTAAATATAATATTGTATGTCAACTATACTTCAACTGAAAATAAGAAACTGGGATGATTCAAGCTCTAGAAACTTCAATCCATTCTATACAAACTTTCATTCTACCAAATTAAAAATTTTCATTCTAATGCAATTTAAATATTAACAAAGATGAATAGGAATTGGGCTTTCAACTATTTAATGGGAGACATGTAATAGTAAAGAAATTTAAGAGTAGAATTTTTCTGTGTGACATGTTTTGCTTAAAATTGTATTGCTTAGGAATAGCTTGAGTTTAAGAAATCTTAGACCAGAAATATTGTATCAGCTATACTAGATTGCTTTAGAACATTTAATAGGCAGAAATCTCTTGGTAATGGTAAAGACATAAAACTAAAAATATTAAAGGTAGAAATAAAAATAAAAATAAAAAATAAAAATATATTAGAAAAGTTGATTTCCACCCAAAGTGAATTTGGCCAAATTTGGTAAAATTAAATTTTGAAATCTTAAGAGTAGAATCAAATTCCAGAATTTTCAGGCCTAATTTGTTCTACCTGTAGATATTTTTTAATAGCCACAGAAATATCCTTTGATTAATTACCAACATTATAAAACCACTACATACAGAAGAGGGAGGGAATGGAATTGTAGGAAAGTAGAAAATCCACATCACAAAGATGAAAAGATAATTTCAGTTATATTTAGTCAGTCCTTGTTTGTTAAACATAGCATAGAGGAAAACCACAAATAAGGATGGCATTTAATCCGTCATGCATTTATTGATCATTCATTATCTTCTAAGTTATATACAATAAATCTAAATACACTAGTTAAAAGACAGAGATTGGCAAAGTGGCTTAGAAAACAGACTCTGTTATATGCTGTCTATAAGAAATTCATTTATATTACAATGAAATAGGGAAATTGAAAATAAATAAAAAGATGGGAAAAGATGTAGTATGGAAATATTAATTGAAGGAAAGCAAGAGTGACTATATTCAGTTCAGTTCAGTCTCTCAGTTGTGTCTGACTCTGCAATCCCATGAACCGCAGCACACCAGGCCTCCCTGTCCATCACCAACTCCCGGAGTTCATCCAAACCCATATCCATCAAGTTGGTGATGCCATCCAACCATCTCATCCTCTGTCGTCCCCTTCTCCTCCTGCCCCCAATCACTCCCAGCATCAGAGTCTTTTCCAGTGAGTCAACTCTTCCCAACAGGTGGCCAAAGTATTGGAGTTTCAGCTTTAGCATCATTCCTTCCAAAGAACGCCCAGGGCTGATCTCCTTTAGAATGGACTGGTTGGATCTCCTTGCAGTCCAACGGACTCTCAAGAGTCTTCTCCAACACCACAGTTCAAAAGCATCAATTCTTGGGTGCTCAGCTTTCTTCACAGTCCAACTTTCACATCTATACATGACCACTGGAAAAATCATAGCCTTGACTAGACAGACCTTTGTTGGCAAAGTAATGTCTCTGCTTTTGAATATGCTATCTAGGTTGGTCATAACTTTCCTTCCAAGGAGTAAGTGTCTTTTAATTTCATGGCTGCAGTCACCATCTGCAGTGATTTTGGAGCCCAAAAAAATAAAGTCTGACACTGTTTCCACTGTTTCCACTGTTTCCCCATCTATTTCCTGTGAAGTGATGGGACCAGATGCCATGATCTTCGTTTTCTGAATGTTGAGCTTTAAGGCAACTTTTTCACTCTCCACTTTCACTTTCATCAAGAGGCTTTTTATTTCCTCTTGACTTTCTGCCATAAAAGTGGTGTTCTCTGCATATCTGAGGTTACTGATATTTCTCCTGGCAATCTTTATTCCAGCTTCTGCTTCTTCCAGCCGAGGGTTTCTCATAATGTACTCTGCACATAAGTTAAATAAGCAGGGTGACAATTTACAGCCTTGACATGCTCCTTTTCCTACTTGGAACCAGTCTGTTGTTCCATGTCCAGTTCTAACTGCTGTTTCCTGACCTACATACAGATTTCTCAAGAGGTAGGTCAGGTGGTCTGGTATTCTGATCTCTTTCAGAATTTTCTGTGACTATTTTAACACTATATGAAATAGATTTCAGGACTAAGAGAAGTTCCAGAGATGCAGAGAGTAATTATGTCTTGATCAAAGGCTCAGTCCACAAAGGAGATATCACAATTCTAAAAATTGTAAGAGAAAGTTGATAGCAGTGATGCAATCAGGACCTGCAAAACATGTGAGATAAAACCTGATAAAACTGAAAGAAGCAGATAAATACATAGTTAGAGCTGGTAACTTCAACACCTCTCCCTTTAACAATTGACAGCTTTTGGATTTTTGAGAGTTTGGAAAATTCTCTTTTATCTACTTAAAAAATTTTAAACATGTTTAAATTTTCAACACAATTTTAAAGGTCATTTTCCATTTATAGTTATTATAAAACATTGGCTATATTTCCCGTGTTATACAGTGCTTCCTGGAGCCAATAATTCATCTCCACTCACTCTTCTCCTAGGTGGCGCTAGTCGTAAAGAACCCACCTACCAAATGCAGGAGACTCAAGAGACACTGGTTCCTTCTCTGGGTGTGGAAGATCCCTGAAGGAGGGACTGGCAACCCACTCCAGCATTCTTACCTGAAAAATCCTGTGGACAGAGGAGCCTTGTGGGCTACAAGTCCATAAATTCATGAGTAGGACGTGACTGAAGTGACTTAGCCTATACCTCTATAATGCCCCTCATCTCCAACTGGTAATCACTAGTTTGTTCTCTATAACAGTGTCTGCTTCTTTTGTTGTTGTTGTTATGTTCACTAAATTGTCATACTTTTTAGATGCTACATATTTTCTACCTATAAATGATATCATGTAGTATCAGACAGTATCTCTGTCTGACTTATTTCATTTACCATAATGCCCTCTGAGTTCATCTGTGTTGCTGTAAATGGCAAAACTGTATTCCTTTTTTTTTTTAATGTTTAGGAATCGAATTTTGTTTTTATTTTTTTGTTTTGTTTTTTAATTTTATTTTATTTTTAAACTTTACAATATTGTATTAGTTTTGCCAAATATCAAAATGAATCCACCACAGGTATACCTGTGTTCCCCATCCTGAACCCTCCTCCCTCCTCCCTCCCCATACCCTCCCTCTGGGTCGTCCCAGTGAACCAGCCCCAAGCATCCAGTATCATGCATCGAACCTGGACTGGCAACTCGTTTCATACATGATATTATACATGTTTCAATGCCATTCTCCCAAATCTCCCCACCCTCTCCCTCTCCCACAGAGTCCATAAGACTGATCTATACACCAGTGTCTCTTTTGCTGTCTCGTATACAGGGTTATTGTTACCATCTTTCTAAATTCCATATATATGTGTTAGTATACTGTATTTGTGTTTTTCTTTCTGGCTTACTTCACTCTGTATAATAGGCTCTAGTTTCATCCACCTCATTAGAACTGATTCAAATGTATTCTTTTTAATGGCTGAGTAATACTCCATTGTGTATATGTACCACAGCTTTCTTATCCATTCATCTGCTGATGGGCATCTAGGTTGCTTCCTTTTTATGGCTGAGCAGTATCCCATTTTGTGTGTGTATAAGCAACTTAGCTTATATGTGGTATATATATATACATGTGCTAAGTTGCTTCCATCATGTCCATTTCTTTGTGACCCCATGGACTATAGCTTTCCAGGTTCCTCTGTCCATGGGATTCTCCAGGTAAGAATACTGGAGTGGGTTGCCATGCCCTCCTCCAGGGCATTTTCCTGACCCAGGGATTGAACCTGCATCTCCTGTGTCTCCTGCATTCCTGGGTGGTTTCTTTACCACTAGTGCCACCTGGAAATCCTATATGTATACCACATCTTCTTTATCCATTGATCTATTGGTGGACACATAGATTGCTTCCATACCTTGGCTATTGTAAATAATGCTGCTATGAACACTGGGGTGCATTTATCTTTTCAAATTAGTGTTTATGGTTGTTTTTAAGCCATATACCCAGGAGTGGAAATCCTGGGTCATATGTTAGTTCTGTTTTTAACTTTTTGAGAAACCTCCATACTATTTTCCAGAGTAGTTGCATCAATTTTTATTCCCACCAACAGTGTAGAAGGTAAATTTTGGCTTGTTGAAATTTTGGGAAATTCTTGACCATTATTACTTAAAATACTTACTTTGCTCCCCTTAAATCTTTTTTCTTTTTCTGGTATTATAATAATGTATATATTACATGTTTTGAAATTGCCTCACAGTTCTTGGGTATTATGTTTTGTGTGTATGTTTTCCTTCTTGCCTTTTAGCTTTTCAAGCTTATATTGACATAACTTAAAGTTTGCTGAATATTTCCTCATTTGTGTCCAGTCTATTGGTGTGTGACCAAAGGTATTTGTTACTTGATTCCTGGCATTTCCTTTGATTTTTTTCTTAGAGTTTCTCTCTTTTGTCATTGGATGCCTTAACATAGTAATCCTAGCTATTTTAAATTCTTGAACTGATACCTCCAATATCTTTGCCATATATGAATTTGATTCTAACACTGGCTTTGCCTCTTCAGTGTGTGTTTTCTTGCCTTTTATAATGGTTTGTAATTTTTTTCAAAGACGCACAATGTGTTGGATTTTAATACTGGAATTAGGCTTTTATTGTGAGTTTTTAATGTTAATCTGATTAAGAATTCAACCTTGTTTAATTTTCTGTTGCAGCTCTAGGTGCCGGAACCTTCAAATCCCTCTTTTTTTTATTTTTTCTTCTTTGCTTTTTACAGTTTACCTAAAAATTGCTTCTTACATAGAAACTTGTCCTTGCCATTTCTTCAGCTGTAGTTCGCTGTTATTATACTTAAGCCCTAGTGATGTGATTAAAAGGTGTTTGGTGGGAGGGGAAGCAGTCTGTATTTCCATGTTAAGTCTCATTCTTTAGTGAACTTATGTCCCTGTTCTGTAACTTTACAATTTATTTTAAGCTTCTTTTACCTTGTTGGATAAGACAGGAAGACTGAAGGAAACTTGAAATGGGTAATTTCCTTTCCCCCATATGAGATATGTCAGATAATGCTATGGTAAAACTATTTCTCTTAGAGTATTGGCTTTTCTTATAGTAAATGCTCTGTGCATACTTCAAAGTTGTTAGTATTTTTCCTCCCCCTGTTAGAAACACAGGATTTTTCTTATTGCAGTACTGTGAAATTTATGGAGGAATAAGACTGCAGACCCCAACAGTTTATTATGCCCACACTAATATACACTCTGCTTCAAGCAATTTGCCAAAATTATCATTTGAGTACTTACCAGCTGATGGTTCCAGTAGCTTCTAGTCCTGATAAGCTATTCTTAACTGTGACTTTCTGTATTCACCTTTCTCTTCAGATTTGAAGTGGTGGTTTGCCTCCAAGATCTCAACTTTATGATGAGTCCAAGAAAAATAATTCATTTTGTTGTTCAGCATTTTTTCGTTGTTGTTGGTTGTTATTGTTGTTTAGTCACTAAGTCATGTCCAACTTTTTGCAACCCTATGAACTGCAGCATGCCAGGTTTTCCTGTCCTTCACCATCTCCCGGAATTTGCTCAAACTCATGTCCATTAAGTCAGTGATTCCATCTAACCATCTCATCCTCTATCACCCCCTTCTCTTCCTATGCTCAATCTTTCCTATCATCAGGATCTTTTCCAATGAATTGGCTGTTGTCATCAAGTGGCCTAAGTATTGAAGCTTCAGCTTCAGTATCAGTCCTTCCAGTGAATATTTAGGGTTGATTTCCTCTAAAATGGACTGGTTTGATCTCCTTGCTGGCCAAGGGACTTTCAAGAGTCTTCTCCAACATCACAGTTCAAAAGCATCAATTCTTCAGCATTTCTGATCTCTTTACAAAACAGAGATGACACTGAAAATCCCCATCACTCATTTTATGCTAAAAAGATAAATTCAGAAAAATAGAAATGAAGAAGGAGACTCTTAATTTGTTAAAGACCACTACAGAAAAACTGTATCATTGACACAATATTTAATCATGAAAGACTCATTATTCCCTAAGCTAGAAACAAAACAAAAATATTAGTTCTCACCACTCTTATTCAGCAGAGTGATAGATGTTTTCGTGAGCATAATAAGGCAATTAAAGGGAATGCAATATGAACATACCTAAAATAAAAAATAAAACTGTCCCTATATGTGAATGCCATGTTTGTCTATATAGATAACTCCAAGTAATCTCCAAAATGTCCATAGAATTAGTAAATGAATACATCAAAAACACAGGATACAAGATAACCATACAATAACTAATTTTATTTCTTTAGACCAGCAATGAACATACAGATACCAAAATTGAAACTGGAATACCATCTATAATTGCTCAAAAAATAAAGGAATACCTATATTAGAATGCAATAAAACACACCTAAGACTTTTATGCAGAAACAATAAAAAGCTAATGAAAGAAGTGAAAGATTAAATAAATAAAGATGAACTAGAAGCCTCACCATAGTGAAAATTTCAAAGGTCAGTATCCAGAATAAATGCCTCAGAACTCTCAGGACTCAATAGTTTAACAAAACCCAAGTCAAAAATGGGCAAAGATAGATTGGGAGTTTGGGACTGATATGTACACACTGCTATGCTGCTGCTACTGCTGCTAAGTCGCTTCAGTCATGTCCGACTCTGTGCGACCCCATAAATAGCAGCCCAGCAGGCTCCTCTGTCCATGGGATTTTCCAGGCAAGAGTACTGGAGTGGGGTGCCATTGCCTTCTCTGACACACTGCTATATTTATTATAAAATAGATAACCAACAAGGACCTACTGTATAGCACAGAGAACTCTGCTCAATATTTTATAATTATCTACATGTGGAAAGAATTTGAAAAAGAATAGAACAGGCATATGTATAAGTGAATCACTTTGCTGTACATTTTGAAACTAACACATCATTGTTAATAAACTGCACTATAATATTAAATAAAAACTTAAAACAATAAAAAGTAAATAAATGTATTTGTGTCATCACTAAAAAAAGGGCAAAGACAAGACCAAGCATTTCACTAAAAATATACAGATGGCAAATAAACACATGGAAAAATGTTTAATATTGTTAGCCATTAGGGAAATATAAGGTAAACTAGAATGAGCTATCCGTAGATACTTATCAGAATGATCAAAATAAAAACTGATAATATTACATGCAGACAAAGATGAATAGAAACCAAATCATTCACACATTGCTGATGGAATGTAAAATGCCACAGCCATTTTTGGAAACCATCTGGCAATTTCTTAAGAAATTAAACATGCATGACCTTACAAACCAACAATTGTTTTCTGAGGCATTTATTTGAGAGGAATGAAGACTTAATGTTCATGTAAAAACTTGTGCATGAATGTTGGAGAAGTTTTATTCATAATAGCCAAAACCTGAAAACACATGTTGTTCAAAGTGTGAAAAATTAAAGAAAATGTGTTACATCCAGTCTGTGGAATACTATCTAGCAATAAAAATGAACAAATTATTGATATGCACACAATCTAGATGAATCTCCAGAGAATTACATCCTTTGAAAAAGCCAATCCCAAAAGGTTGGATACTGTACTATTCCATTTATGTATCATTCCTTAAGTGATGAAGTTACAATGGCAATCAGGAGGAAGTATGTGTGACTATAAATGGACAACAGGAAGAACCCTTGTGGTGATAAGTGTTCTGTATCTTCACTGTATCCATGTCTATATTTTGGTTGTAATATCCTGCTCTAGATTTTTAAGATGGCATTACTGAAGGTAACTGGGTAAATGGTACACAGAAACTCTCTGAATTATTTCCTACAACTGCATGTGAATCCACAATTATATTAAAATAAAATATTCAATTTAAAAATAAAGTTTAATATAATGCAGGCTGCAGGATAGAGAATAAGCTGTAGAAGAGCAAGAGGAAAAGGATTAAAAGAAAGAAGATCCATCAGAAGGTAAGTAAAGTACCTTTACTTACTTACTTAAAGGTACTTAAAGTACCTTTACTTACTTTCTCCTGGAATAAGGAGAAATTAACATTAACATTAATTAACATTAAGCCAGGAGAAAGATGGTGGCTATGTGGACTATGGGAAAGTGAAAGGTGAAAGTGAAGTCGCTCAGTTGTGTCCGACTCTTTGCGACCCCATGGACGGTAGCCTATTAGGCTCCTCTGTCCATGGGATTTTCCAGGCAAAAGTGCTGGAGTGGATTGCCATTTCCTTCTCCAGGGGATCTTCCCGACCCAGGAATCGAACCCGGGTCTCCAACATTGCAGGCAGACGCTTTACCATCTGAGCCACCAGGGAAGCCCTATGGGAGACTATGGGATGTAATGGTAAAAATGAAGAGTAGTGAATGCATTCAAGAGATAGTTTGCAGCTGAGTAAATAGACTTACTCTGTGTTTGGATATGGGAGGAGAGGTGAAGAAAGAAATGAAGTTGACCCTTAGAATTGCAAAATGAGAATTGGTAAGATAATAGATGGGAAATATATGCTGGATAGAAAAGAATTGAAAAGAACATGTGACGGGGAGAATGTGGAAAGCTTCCCTTGTACACTTGGAAATTTGACTAAAAATATGGAGTGGAAATAACTATTAAAGATTGGAGTTATATTAATGATGTATCAGAATTCATTACCTGATAAATGGAGGATTTCTAGATCATCAAGAGTAGGTAGCTAAGAGGGAGAAGGCAATGGCAACCCACTCCAGTACTCGTGCCTGGAAAATCCCATGGGCGGAGGAGCCTGGTAGGCTGCAATCCATGGGGTCTCGAAGAGTCGGATACGACTGAGTGACTTCACTTTCACTTTTCACTTTCCTGCACTGGAGAAGGAAATGGCAACCCACTCCAGTGTTCTTGCCTGGAGAATCCCAGGGACGGGGGAGCCTGGTGGGCTGCCGTCTATGGGGTCGCACAGAGTCAGACATGACTGAAGCGACTTAGCAGCAGTAGCAGCAGCAGGTAGCTCAGATGGAATAAGAATGAAACTTACTGAGGATGAGAAAGTGAAGGACTGTAAGGTCTGAAAAAGACTAACACTCTTGGATACTGGGGTCACCCAGCATGGTAGCACGGCTTCAGGTGAAGAAGGACACAACACAACTGCCAAAACAAAAAGTCCATGACTTGGAAGTAAGAAATTGAGAGCAGAAATGAGGGCTACAGTGTATTATAGATGAAAGTGCAGAAGTTGTTGAAAAAGATAGGGGCATAATAATCTGTCAGTGACATTGCCGATCTTCAGACTCTGAATTTTGAAGTCAGCTGGGTGTGGTAGAATACACAGGAATGTGAGGGGGCAGTGGAACCTTCTAGAGAGACAAGTTTTAGCGAAGGCAAAGATGGAATGTTTGGTGCAGTTGATGAGGATTTTGTTTAGTCCCTCAGTCGTGTCTGACTCTTTTGCAACTCCACGGACTTTATCCTGCCGGAATCCTCTGTCCATAGGATTTTCCAAACAAGGATACTGAAGTGGGTTACCATTTCCTTCTCCAGGGAATCTTCCTGATCTAGGGATGGAACCCACCTCTCCTGCGTTGCAGGCAGATTCCTTACCTCTGAGCCATGGGGGAAGCCCTGATGAGAATGTTAAGAAGTGTCTTTAACATGGAATAAGTATTTCATAAGATGTGTGTGAAGATTTTACAGAGAAATTTGAATCAGGGGAGAGAACTTATATAAAGTCTCTGTTTTTCTGAAAAATATAAGAAAAATGATGGGATATGGTGTTGCAAGTCATACAAGATATCAAAATGAATGAGACAAATATCCAATTCTTAAGTAACTAAAGGGAAATAAGACAAACAGCCATTCACTATAAAATGCTTCAGTGGGATTCATTTTCTGTCCCATGCAGGGCACATTTGTGGCATAATACAGTTTTCAGTTCAGTTCGGTCACTCAGTTGTGTCCAACTCTTTGCGACCTCATGAACTGCAGCACGCCAGGCCTCCCTGTCCATCACCAACTCCCGGATTCCACCCAAACCCATATCCACTGAGTCAGTGATGCCATCCAAGCATCTCATCCTCTGTCGTCCCCTTCTCCTCCTGCCCCCAATCCCTCCCAGCATCAGGTTCTTTTCCAATGAGTCAGCTCTTCACATCAGTGGCCAAAGTACTGGAGCTTCAGCTTCAACATCAGTCCTTCCAATGAACACCCAGGACTGATTTTCTTTAGAATGGACTGGTTGGATCTCCTTGCAGTCCAAGGGACTCTCAAGAGTCTTCTCCAACACCACAGTTCAAAAGCATCAATTCTTCAGTGCTCGGTTTTCTTTATAGTCCAACTCTCACATCCATACATGATCACTGGAAAAACCATCACCTTGACTAGATGGACCTTTGTTGGCAAAGTAATGTCTCTGCTTTTGAATATGCTGTCTAGGTTGGTCATAACTTTCCTTCTAAGGAGTAAGCGTCTTTTAATTTCATAGCTGCAGTCACCATCTGCAGTGATTTTGGAGCCCAGAAAAGTAAAGTCAGCCACTGTTTCCCCATCTATTTGCCATGAAGTGATGGGACCAGATGCCATGATCTTCGTTTTCTGAATGTTGAGCTTTAAGCCAACTTTTTCACTCTCCTCTTTCACTTTCATCAAGAGGCTTTTGAGTTCCTCTTCACTTTCTGCCATAAGGGTGGTGGCATCTGCATATCTGAGGTTATTGATATTTCTCCCAGCAATCTTGATTCCAGCTTGTGTTTCTTCCAGCCCAGCGTTTTTCATGATGTACTCTGCATATAAGTTAAATAAATAGGGTGACAATATACAGCCTTGATGTACTCCTTTTCCTATTTGGAACCAGTCTGTTGTTCCATGTCCAGTTCTAACTGTTGCTTCCTGACTTGCATACAGATTTCTCAAGAGGCAGATCAGGCGGTCTGGTATTCCCATCTCTTTCAGAATTTTTCACAGTTTATTGTAATCCACAAAGTCAAAGGTTTTGGCATAGTCAATAAAGTAGAAATAGATGTTTTTTTCTGGAACTTTCATGCTTTTTTGGTGATCCATCAGATGTTGGCAATTTGATCTCTGGTTCCTCTGCCTTTTCTAAAACCAGCTTGAACATCCGAAAGTTCATGGTTCACGTACTGCTGAAGCCTGGCTTGGAGAATTTTAAGCATCTCTTTCCTAGCGTGTGAGATGAGTGCAGTTGTGCGGTAGTTTGAGCATTCTTTGGCATTGTCTTCTTTGGGATTGGAATGAAAACTGACCTTTTCCAGTCCTGTGGCCACTGCTGAGTTTTAGCTTTCTCATAATTAAACTGTGATTTCGCATATGGGATGCCAGATTCATAGTAATTGCTTCATTTATAATTAACAGCATATTTCTTTCCAAAATGATTACCTTCCTATCTTTCAGTTTTGTGTGACCATGTGATTTGATTCTGGTCATTGATATGCATATTTGGTATATGTAATTTTTGGCAAGTGTCATTAAAATATGTCTTTTTTTCTGTTTGTCTCCTCTGCATTCTGAACTTTCAGTTGTTGGCTATATAGATCTACAAGGGTTAAAATGAATCTTCTTGAACATGAGTTGCCTTCAGATCAGAATTGTAGAACAAAAAGATGGAGCCTGACTTGTTGACACTAAACAGTTCTATTCCAGCCCTGGCAAATAAATAGAGAAATCAACCATATCATTTAAGCTAATGCTGTCTTGAGTTTTCTATTAGTCAAAGGTGAAGTTCCTCTAAGAGATACTCTAACAAAAAGTTCGGTTTGTTGAGTCTTTTACCTTCTGTGGGACACATTTAATCCCAAGGAAAGCTTGGCACCTTTGTCTGGTCAACTTCTAAAATGCTGACACTTCCAATAAAATTCTCTTAACACTTTTCTATGAGTGGCAGTTCCAACCATTCTTTCCCATAGAATCTTCCAGCAGTCAAGCATCAATTTTTGTGAGGCTAAAATTCCAAAAGATGCAATGTACAGGTCCATGATGAACTTGAATCTATGAATCCCCATAGGATGGCTTGAGGTAGTGGAAAGAGTCCTGCCATTTCCTCCTTGGTGAGGAGTCAACTAGATACAATACAATATCTTTCCTTGACTGATAAGTTTAATGAAGAAAACTCTCACTCATCTTCACCTAGTAGACTTAACATGGTCAGAAGTTGGGTAGCGAAACTCATGTTCTCATCTCTTAGCAAGTGTTGCATGAATAATCCCCTCTCTAGAAGGTGTGGGTCTTTTCTACCTGTTGTTCTCTTCTCTGGGGTCTCAGCTTAAGCTCTGAGGTGAGGTGGATAGACTCCTTGAATATTCTAATATATGAACACATGTAAACATGATGCCAGAGTTAAATGAAGTGATAGATTTATCACTGGAGACTCATTATTAAAAGTTAATACATTGTGCCTTGGAGTTTTAAATGTTTTTGACTTAATTTCACAGATGCTACTTCATTTTCTCACATCAGAACTATGGCTTAAGTAGAACTGCACTTTTAAAGTTGAGAAAATTCAGTCTGAGTAATTAAGTAGGAAAAACAAGATGCAAATCAAGACCTTTTATTGCCAGATTTAAGCCATTTTCAACTATGTTTCTGATATCAGATGACTGTCACTGACAAAGACATTAACAGAATGATCTACAGGAGGGTTAGTCTTTGAAAGCCAGATAATCAGAGAGAGAAAGCTTGCAAGTTCACATGGACATCCAAGACAAACTGGAACATCCAAGGGCAAGGGGAAGAACAGGCAAATTTCTGCTGCTTAATAAATTTACTGCAGGCTGGTTTTGCTGTTTTTTTTTATCATATTTTAGGAACTCAATGATAAGACATCTCAAAAGTTTATGACAGAATGGGAGCTTGGTGCATGTGTCATTATGGCTGCACTGTTGTTGAGGCTGTTTCCTGGGTACCTTCTTCTGAGTAACATTTCACTGATGTTCCCACCAGATCTTGTCATATGAGAGCTTTGGCACTTTCTAACAAAGATATCCAAAGAATTCCTTGAAATTTTTCAGTTTCTATGATACCCAATGTTAGTTTCTCCAACTTTATATCTATGCTATAGTGATTAATATTTTGTCTTCTATACAAAGCATTTTATTATCTAGTAATAAGATTAAAGGTAGAAAAAAATACATCAGAGTAACAACAACAACAACAACAACAAAAGATCAGAAACAGTTTTTCAGTCAATTTTGAATCATGAGAATTTAATTGATAATATTTGTATAAGAATATACTCAACTATTCTCATTTTATTTTACCTGATTAAAGCAAACTACTTAAAAATTTTATGTGTTCCCTTTAACAGATAAGTCAAGTCAAATGTTAGTCACTGAGCCGTGTCCAAATCTTTGTGACTTCATGGACTATATATAACCTGCCAGGCTCCTCTGTCCATGAAATTCTCCAGGCAAGAATACCGGAGTGGGTTGCCATTCTCTTCTCCAGGGGATCTTTCTGGCCTGGGGACTGAACCCAGGTCTCTTACATTACAGGCAGACATTTTACTGTTTGAGCCACCAGGGAAGCCCCCTTTATCAGACAATAGTATGCAAATTTGAGCAAAACAGAAAAGATTCTAACCTTAGTTCATTTCTATACTGAATCACTGTAGACCAATTCATAACCATTAGATCAGATCAGATCAGATCAGGTCAGTCGCTCAGTCATGTCTGACTCTTTGCGACCCCATGAATCGCAGCACGCCAGGTCTCCCTGTCCATCACCAACTCCCGGAGTTCACTCAGACTCACGTCCATTGAGTCAGTGATGCCATCCAGCTATCTCATCCTCTGTAGTCCCCTTCTCCTCCTGCCCCCAATCCCTCCCAGCATCAGAGTCTTTTCCAATGAGTCAACTCTTTGCATGAGGTGGCCAAAGTACTGGAGTTTCAGCTTTAGCATCATTCCTTCCAAAGAAATCCCAGGGCTGATCTCCTTCAGAATGGACTGGTTGGATCTCCTTGCAGTCCAAGGGACTCTCAAGAGTCTTCTCCAACACCACAGTTCAAAAGCATCAATTCTTCAGCGTTCAGCCTTCTTCATATAATTATTTAAATATGGAATTGATGTCATTAAGCTCCTAGAATATTCTGGTGGTGCATGTGAGATTTTTATCATGAAAGGGAAAATAAAAATGAGAAGTGGATTTAAATATCAAAATGCACAAGAAGAGTCAAAAGCTTGCCATTTAAGAAGTATATCCAATTACTATCAGTTTTCTATATGAATTCTGTAATGACAGGGTTATGTGAGAGAAAAGAATTTAATAATTAACTCATACAAGCAGGGATTAGGCATGAAGTAGAGATTAAATGTGCATAAAGAATAGAGGCAGTGTTTGTCATCTATGTCCAACAGTAGCAGAACCCCATGCATAGGTTGTCCTCTTAGTCTTTGTCTGGATTCTCGTATTTCAATAAGAGGGTGATGGATGGAGAAAGGGGAGACTCAGGTGGTCTCCTGGCAACAGGTAGAGAGCCCAAGATGATAGAGGACACAGCTGGATTTAGGTAATACAATCCAAAACCAAAACTATTATAATACAACTTGGGGTTCATTTACACTCAATCTATTCCAAGCCAGTAAACAACCATACAGCCACCAGTCCAAATTGCAGAAATTATATTTATAATGATTGTCCAAAATCTTCTACATTTGTTCCTAATCTGTTCTATCCTCATGTTCAGTTCCCAGCCATTACATAAAATTTCCTCTTAACCTCTGGAGTTTCCCCAAAGACAATTTTGACTTGCCTTGTGCAATGCTCTTTGTTGTCCCATGATGTCTCAAATAGGAACTTGTATTTTAATTCTGACCATATGGACCTAAACAAGAACATTGGCCATTTGACAGTGCCCTGGCTAGACCAACTTAGTGCTACCTCCACTGTTCACTCTTCTACACTGTAACAGATTGCAAAATGACTATTTAGAATTTCTTTGAGGATGCTCACTATTACAGCTCAAGAATAACCCAATCTTCAGCTGTTTAGCATATTTGTTTACTGTTTTCTAGTACACATTTTGTCAAGGAACACCTGTCTTGATGTTTCTGAGAGACTGTTTTGTAAACACATACCCCAACACACATATGGAAATATTTCATGTCCTGTAAATTCAAAGGGAAACAAAAGAACTCACTATAATTCTAAACAATTCTTTATGTGGTTTGTTATTTTATGAGATAATCAGGGTTCAGTGCATCCACTAAGGGCTTCCCGGGTGGCTCAGTGGGTAAAGAACCTGCCTGCAATGTAGGAGATGCCGGAGATATAGGTTCGATTCCTGGGTTGGGAAGATCACATGGAGGAGGACACAGCAACTCACTCCAGTATTCGTGCCTGGAGAATCCCATGGACAGAGGAGCCTGGAGGGCTACAGTCCATAGTTCACAAACAGTCAGGCATGACTGAAGTTGCTGATCACAGCACAGCATCATCCCCAAATGACATAGCTATAACAGCCTGCTCTAACAGATGTCAAAATTCCAACTTTGTATTGGAAAAAATTATTTTGAAAATTAGAGTCATGCTTTTATGAAATTTGTATTGTCATTCTCAGTTGTAAGTTCAGCGTTCTTATACAATGAGCAATATTGCTTATTTTCTAATTTGATTTTCTTTATATAAACAATAGAAAGGTTCATGACAGGTACAGGTTTGCAAAGGAAGGATAAACTGGCTACTACTCTCTTCTCAATACTTGGGAGTATAATAGAATAGAATATTTAGGGAAAATACATTTTAGGTCACTGAAATACCATTTCTTTCAAACAACGTACATGCTATGTTAATATATTAACATTTGACTCAGATCCCAAATAGACAGACTAAAGCCAAGGAATATCCAGTCATTCTAAAATAGCTAACTATCAAGTGGGAAGAGTGGAATGGTGGCTATAAAATCAAGAAAGAGTGGGTAACCCATCATTTTCATATGTAAATAATCTTAACTAAATGCTGCAAAAAGTATGAGCAAAGTAATTCTTTGACATTTCAAGCTCATAGTTAGGACATTAGATCTATTTTGAAAAACACATACTTTCATTTATAGAGTAGTTTCAACTCCGTAGAAAGACAAAACTTTAAAAAAAAAATTACTAGTGAGGATAAAAATTTAGAGGAAAAGGATTCATTGTTGGCTTCTTTTTCTAACAGATATTTCTTCTAAGAAACTAAATAAAAATGAAAGTTTACTGACAAGAATTGAACCAACCTCAATATGTGTTCTTGACTTTCTGTGACTTTGGCCAAGTGAGACAATCTCTTAAACACTTAAGTCTTCTAATCTGTTAAGAGAAAATCATTCTGATCGAATGAGATATATAAAATATAAAAAACATGCTCAGTCTCTCAGTAGTGTCAGATTCTTTGAGACTTAGACTCTTACAGACTCTGGACTGTAGCTTGCCAGACTTCTCTGTCCATGAGATTTTTCAGGCAAGAATATTGGAGTGGGTTGCCATTTCCTCCTCCAAGAGATCTTCCCAACTCAGGGATGAAGCCCACATCTCCAGTATCTTCTGCATTGGCAGGCAGATTCTTTACCACTAAGCCACCTGGGGAACCCATAAAATGTAATAATTATAAAAAACATGATCATTCTAATCTAGTGAAATTCTGTAATATTTTGAAAGTTCCATGTCTGTAGATAGATACAAGGTATTTTCCTCCTTGCATGGCTCCATTGTATGCATAGCTGTTTATGTGTTGTTCTTCTAGACTCCATATGTTGAGAAATAAGAATCTCTATATTGTATAAATATCTGAAAAGCTTGCATAATTTCTGAAACATAAGAAAAACTTCATATTGTAAATATTGGTCAATACTTACTGATTCATGTAGCACAAAAAGTTGAAATTTCTTGAAAGATATCATACACAAAAAAGCCATAGTTTACATTATCAAGAGTATCAAAGTCTCTTTTCAGCTGTATATATAAAAATTTTATAAAATAAAAACTATTATTAAGTTAGCTAAATATAAAACTACAATTGTACTCATTTCTTTTTGCATGAGATTTCTAAGATTTAGTTCAAGAGGGATAGGGCTTTCCTGGTGGCTCAGATAGTAAAGAATCTTCCTGCAATGCAGGAGACTGGGGTTTGATCCCTGGGTTGGGAAAATCCTCGGGAGAAGGGAATGTCAACCCACTCCAGCATTCTTGCCTGGAGAATCCCATGGACAGAGACGCTTGATGGGCTGTAGTTCATGGGGTTACAAAGTGTTGGACAGGACTGAGCAACTGACATGCTAGAGTTCAAGAGGGATATTTTCAGTGATGAGCATATAAAAATAATATCCTTTTGGGACTTTTGAGATCTTATAGTAGTTTTTACATTGTTAATCTTTCATACATACATACACACACACACACACACATATAAAGATAAATGACAATACCATTAAGCAAAACTGTGTTACACATCTCAGTACCTTACAAACAGCCTCATATAAAATATATTGTGAAGGTAAGAATGGTTCATATATTCAAATAGTAACATAATTCTTAGATACATTGCTTAAGTGAGATTTAAAATAAGAAGAAAAATGACTTGAATATTCTTTTGATGGAAATAATTTGAGCATAAAGTAAATAGGAATAGATACATTCAGCTATTATCTTAACATCTAGGATTTGAGTTGGTATTCACATTTGTAAGTCACATAAACTAGCTTATGAGCAAATCCATAACATCAGAAATATTACTATAAAAATGAATAGATAGAAGATAACTAATTCTTTAAAAAGTAAGTGGCTTAAGACAATTTAACATTCAAGAAATATTAACTCATTGCTTATTTATTAAAACTTAGAAATAATAACTTCTCAGCACATAATAATAAAATACCAGTTTCCCTGCAATAATTGCCTAGATTGTGTTATCCAAGGATTCAAAATCACTTAATGGACAGCACCCCCCCCCCCCCGTGGGCTATATGTTATAAGAAAAGAACCAGCACATATTTTTAAAAGTCAGAGAAGGCTGTCTTTTCACCTTGCTTATAGTTTCCTTTGTTGTGCAGAAGCTTTTAAGTTTAATTAGGTCCCATTTGTTTATTTTTGCTTTTATTTCCAATATTCTGGGAGGTGCGTCATAGAGGATCCTGCTGTGATATATGTCGGAGAGTGTTTTGCCTATGTTCTCCTCTAGGAGTTTTATAGTTTCTGGTCTTACATTTAGATCCTTAATCCATTTTGAGTTTATTTTTGTGTATGCTGTTATACAGTGTTCTAGTTTCATTCTTTTACAAGTGGTTGACCAATTTTCCCAGCACCACTTGTTAAAGAGATTGTCTTTAATCCATTGTATATTCTTGCCTCCTTTGTCAAAGATAAGGTGCCCATAGGTGCGTGGATTTATCTCTGGGCTTTATATCTTGTTCCATTGATCTATATTTCTGTCTTTGTGCCAGTACAATACTGTCTTGATGACTGTGGCTTTGTGGTAGAGTCTGAAGTCAGGCAGGTTGATTCCTCCAGTTCCATTCTTCTTTCTCAAGATTGCTTTGGCTATTCAAGGTCTTTTGTATTTCCATACAAATTGTGAAATTATTTGCTCTAGCTCTGTGAAAAATACCGTTGGTAGCTTGATAGGGATTGCATTGAATCTATAGATTGCTTTGGGTAGTATACTTATTTTCACTATATTGATTCTTCCAATCCATGAACATGGTATATTTCTCCATCTATTAGTGTCCTCTTTGATTTCTTTCACCAGTGTTTTATAGTTTTCTATATATAGGTCTTTAGTTTCTTTAGGTAAAATAATAGCAAATGAAGCAACTGACAAACAACTAATCTGAAAAATATACAAGCAACTCCTGAAGCTCAATTCCAGAAAAATAAACGACCCAATCAAAAAATGGGCCAAAGAACTAAATAGACATTTCTCCAAAGAAGACATACAGATGGCTAACAAACACATGAAAAGATGCTCAACATCACTCATTATCAGAGAAATGCAGATCAAAACCACAATGAGGTACCATTTCATGCCAGTCAGAATGGCTGCAATCCAAAAGTCCACAAGCAATAAACGCTGGCAAGGATGTGGAGAAAAGGAGACCCTCTTACACTGTTGGTGGGGATGCAAACTAGTACAGCCACTATGGAGAACAGTGTGGAGATTCCTTAAAAAACTGGAATAGAACTGCCTTATGACCCAGCAATCCCACTGCTTGGCATACACACTAAGGAAACCAGAATTGAAAGAGACACATGTACCCCAATGTTCATTGCAGCACTGATTATAATAGCCAAGACATGGAAGCAACCTAGATGTCCATCAGCAGATGAATGGATAAGAAAGCTGTGGTACATATACACAATGGAGTATTTAGTTCAGTCGCTCAGTTGTGTCCAACTCTTTGTGACCCCATGAAATGCAGCACACCAGGCCTCCCTATTCATCACCAACTCCCAGAGTTCACTCAGACTCACGTCCATCAAGTCAGTGATGCCATCCAGCCATCTCATCCTCTGTCGTCTCCTTCTCCTCCTGCCCCCAATCCCTCCAAGCATCAGAGACTTTTCCAATGAGTCAACTCTTCGCATGAGGTAGCCAAAGTACTGGAGTTTCAGCTTTAGCATCATTCCTTCCAAAGAAATCCCAAGGCTGATCTCCTTCAGAATGGACTGGTTGGATCTCCTTGCAGTCCAAGGGACTCTCAAGAGTCTTCTCCAACACCACAGTTCAAAAGCATCAGTCATTGAAAAGAATACATTGGAATCAGTTCTAATGAGGTAGATGAAACTGGAGCCTATTATACAGAGTGAAGTAGCCAGAAAGAAAAACACCAATACAGTATACTAACACATATATATGGAATTTAAAAAGATGATAATGATAACCCTGTAAGAGAGACAGCAAGAGAGACACAGATGTATAGAATAGTCTTTTGGACTCTGTGGAAGAGGTCTCCCTTCCACGGGTGGGATGATTTGGGAGAATGGCATTGAAACATGTATAATATCATATATGAAATGAATCTCCAGTCCAAGTTCAGTGCATAATACTGGTTGCTTGGGGCTGGTGCACTGGGATGACCCAGAGGGATGGTACAGGGAGGTTGGAGGGAGGGGGGTTTGGGATGGGGAACACGTGTAAACCTGTGGCAGATTCATGTTGATGTATGGCAAAACCAATACAATATTGTAAAGTAATTAACCTCCAATTAAAATAAATAAATTTATATTTAAAAAAGATAATGGATATGTCTCTTGCATTGCAGGTGGATTACCACTGAGCCATCAAGGAAGTACAGTTAGAAAAGAAAAAAAAAAGAGAAAACAAAAAGGAGTGCCTAGGAGAAAAAGTACAGGAGCTGGGTTTAAAGCTTTGATAGTGAATGTGATGTTTGGGAACCTCAAGGAACCCAGTAAATATCACCCTTCTTTTATCCCTGAGTTAAAAGCCAACTAAAGTTTAGAGGAACCATGATATTAGCGTTATTAGAGATTAAAGCTGATATTGGAGAACATTGCTTATATTTTCAATTTAGTAAGCTTGCAATTACAAACTCTAAAAATCCGACCAGAGCAATTTAACCAGAGTTTTGCCTGAGACTGAAGGACTTCCTTGGACATATAATGTTGATAACTGCAACTAGCATTCAACTGAGTTGCCCTGTATTTCCAGTTGCATGGTGCATGGATGCCCCCATGACCATCTAAAGGTTGGGATTTTAAAGCAGTCCTATGTTTCATAACATAGCTTCCCTTTGAAGAAGAATCTCAGCCTAGTAGACTCTTCTGAGGCAGGATGCTCTGAAAGTCAAAGTGAAGTCATTCAGTCGTGTCTGAATTTTTATGACTCCATGGACTGTAGCCCACGAGGCTCCTCCATCCATGGGATTTTCCAGGCAAGAATACTGGAGTGGGTTGCCATTTCCTTCTCCAGGGGCTCTTCCTGACCCAGGGATTGAACCTGGGTCTCCTGCATTGCAGGCAGACTCTTTACCATCTGAGCCGCCAGGTAAGCCCTTAGATGCTCTGGGAAAGAGTTTAGTCTCTGATCAACTTTTCTATTATATAGCCTGTGCTACATCCACACTTTGTGATAATTCTTTGTGTTTTTTTTCCCCATAAAATAGTGGTTTATTCATATAATATAACCTTTTCATTTGCAAGAAAATATTTACTCTTTTACATGTTTTCTCCTCCTCTTCAATAGATTGAAAGTTCCACACAGAGAGAAGCTAAGACTCATCACTACTGAATGCCACAGTATCCAGCATAGATCAGGTACCTAATAACCACATGTGACTAAATATATGAATGAAATAATATATAGAATTAAATCATGCAGAGAAGTAGTATAGATTGAAATGGATCACTACCTTAAGACAGTTTTGGACAGGTCCTGGCCTCTGGGTCAGCTGGTAAGTTCTGATTTTCCTTCATTCTCAACCAAAACATGGACTCACCAGAAATGCCTTAATCATAGTATTACTTCTATTCTACAGTTCAGGTACAGGGCGGCGTCCAAATCTCTACCAGTCTTAGTCACCAACCTGTATTGTTGTTGTTGTTTAGTTTCTAACTCATGTCCACTTTTTGCGACCCCATGGACTGCAGTGTGCCAGTCTCCTCTGTCTTTCACTGTCTCCAGGTGTTTGCTCAAATTCACATCCATTGAGTCAGTGACGCTATCTCAAAAGCTCATCCTCTGCCGCCCTCTTCTCCTTTTGCTCTCAATCTTTCCCAGCCTCAGGGTCTTTTCCAATGAGTTGGCTTTTCACATCAAGTGGCCAAAGTATTGGAGCTTCAGCATCAGTCCTTCCAATAAATATTCATGGTTGATTTCCTTTAGGATTGACTGGTTTGATCTCTTCACAGTGTAAGGGACTCTGAAGAGTCTTTTTCAGTCCCACAATTAAAAAACCATCAATTTAGCATTGTTCTGCCTTCTTTATGGACCAAATCTCACATCTGTACATGACCACTGGAAAAACCATAGCTTTGACTAGACGGATCTTTGTCAGCAAAGTGGTATCTCTGCTTTTTAATTCACTGTCTAGGTTTGTCATAGCTTTCCTTCCAAGGAGCAAGTATCTTTTAATCTTGTGGTTACAGTCACTGTCTGCAGTAATCATGAAGCTTAAGAAAATTAAATCTGTCACTGCTTCTACTTTTTCCCCTTCTTTTGCCATGAAGTGATAGGACTGGGTGCCATGATCTTAGTTTTTTGAATGTTGAGTTTTAAGCCAGGTTTTTCACTCTCCTCTTTCACCCTCATCAAGAGGCTCTTTAATTCCTCTTCACTTTCTGCCATTAGAGTGGTATCATCTGCATATCTGAGGTTGTTGATATTTCTCCCAGCAATCATGATTCCAGCTTGTGATTCATCCAGCCTGGCATTTCTCATGTTGCATTCTCCGTTGAATTCTTTATTGAATGTTTGCACATAATGACCTCTTTTCTTTTTTGTCACTCGAAATAATAAAGATTAACAAAGACAATTGCTGCCCTCAAAAAACTCTTAGTCTAATGAGCCCTGAATTAATACAGACTTGGTATCTTAAATAGGAAAGAGAAGATTGTAGGAAAAGATGCAATAATAACCACAAATGTAATACTCTGAAATAAGGAGGATGAGGTAGTAGAAAAAGTAGCCAACAACTTTCAATAAACAGATTAATAATACGATAGAAGTTTGAGATTCACCAAAGGAGTAGAAACTACTTAAAGGTGAGGATGATGCTATTAAAATGATGCATGCAATAAAATGCTATAAAATGTTAATGTTCCCTCTTTATCATTAACATTCACGCATTCACTTTTTAAGTCTATTCAACTAAAATATATGAGTTAAAAGACATCTCCACGGTGGAAGGGGTCCACTGAGCCCTTTTGTAAATCCAATATGTGATGTTGGCTCAGCCGCCTAAGCACCAGTTTTCACTTTCCTAAAAGGAGAAAGTAGCAAGGCCCATTTTAGTTGTAAAATTTGGTTTCCAAGTCAGGGAAATAACATGTAATTCAACATTGTTGTAATCACCCCCCAGAGGAGGAATACACCTCTATTCCCAAATTTGGTTCAGCCATCCAGACTGATGAAGCCACACATAGTTAAGAGATATGAAAGGTTTCTTATTTACAAAATTGGGGACTTTTGTAAAAGTCTGGGAAGACTATGGTTTTCTAACAAATAGGCTCAAAAACACTTGAGAGGGTAGAAAGGAGGGACAGGGGTGGGGTTCTCTGGTGGTTTGAGGGGTGGGACTAGAATGAGAGGTTTCAAATGGGCCCCAGTGAGGAAGTTTGACCCTCCCACCCATGCCAAAGAAGATAGCACCTGGACTTTTTTGCTTCACCCAGATGTGGGGCAATAGGCAAGGAGGGAGAGGAGTCCTTGAAAGCTATCTACAAAAATGCAGTCAGACTTTATCACCAACCTGCAGACCAGAGGCTTCTGTTCATCATGGCCAAACCAAGCCACTTTGGTCTTCCTGAGGTTATTGAAATCTGTTGGTAGAGCACTGCTGTACCTTCAAAACCTTTATAACCTAATCATGACTTACTCACTGCATGCTTTCTACTGAAAAAAAAAAAAAAAGACACTGCAGCTAATTCACTGAGCTATATGTTTATGTGTCTTGTACTCAGATTTATGTTTTATCTTTGAAGATTTAAAAATATTAAATGTATATATATAACTGCTTAAAAATGAAGTTGTTCAGTTGAAAATTCAACAGCTTTTCACACTGGTTAGCATTGCAAACAAAAAACAAAAAAAAGTCTGCTTGATGGTTAATTCTTTTTCCAAAAAAATTTGTGAATTTTTCTAATGTAAAACTCTAAGGTTTTCAAATAAAACTCCTCGGGCAGACATAGAAATGAGGCCACTTTGTAGGCTGAAATTCCCTGCACATGGCTTAGTCAGAGGCACATGCTCTCTAGAAAAAAATAATCATAAACATCTGTCTTTTAAGTGATTTTTTTTCACCATAATATGTGAAGAGAGTATTCCATGGACATCTATGGCTACAGAAATGTGAAGTTCTACATGCACTATTGGAATCCCTGGTTTAATAAAAGCTTAGCGAAGTGTGGAAAATATGTAAAATATGTTGATTTACTATCTCTCAGAGAATTTCTATGGAAGTATTCATAAACTTGAGTGCCTTTAGAAACAAAATTAAATCCTTCTATAGGCCTGTAGTTTAAAGTATTCCCAAGCTAACTTTTTTTTTTTTTTTTAAAGACACCATGGCTGTGAGCCTAACTCACTGATTCAGAGGCCCATGGCAAAGAAACTGTGCGCATTCTGACATTTCTAAGTTCTAAAATCTCCTGGTATAATAATTTTAAATTTTGACTGTCTCACAGAGATGGGCTGAGAACAATTTCACTCACAGACAGAGAAGTGGACCAGAAACTGCAAAGTTTTTAGGTGTGATCCACAGTGCAAAGCATTGATCAGAACCACAGGTTCAGATTCAGGGGTATTCTTGGTAGTGGGTTTCTAACTTTTCCGCAGAGATTTACATAATCTAGAAAATACATTTCTTTCTTTACAGAAAACCAGAAGTTGAGTTCTCTAACAGTCTCATTACCTAGGTTGCCTAATGTATTTAGAGAACCCACAGAATGTGCTCTTTACAAGCTTTATCTAAGCACACAAAAAACACGTCAGTATTTTTGTATTAAAAACGATTTCCAGCTGTCTTTTTAAAAAACTGCCCAGAACCTGATTTTCCTCTGGCTTTGCTGTGCTGCTCACTCAGTTGTTAAGTCGTGTTCAGTTCTTTGCAACCCCATGGACTGTGGCCCACCAGGCTCCTGTGTCCATGGGTTTACCTAGGCAAGAATACTGCAGTGGGTTGCCATTTCCTTCTCCAGGTGATCTTCCCTTTGAACCCACATCTTTTTTGTCTCCTGCATTGTGGGTAGATTCTTTACCGCTGAGCATCAAGAATTTCTTCAATCAGTGCACTACATTCATTGCCTCAGGATAACTGAAGGTCCTTGATGAGACTTAAATTACCCTGAAAGTTACTATTTATAGCAGTTTTCATCTGATTATATTTACAGTGAGATAATAAAGGATACATTCAAGAAAATTATCAATATAGAAAAAATACAATTGGAAAAAATACATCAAAAACTAGATGAATACAGTTATTGCAACTGACATTAAAGGCAGCTGTAAATTATTTAGCCATTACCACAAAGGTGAATGGTGGCTCAGAAAGTAGAGAATTTACCTATACTTCGGGAGACCTGAGTTTGAACTCTGGGTTAGGAAGATCCCCAGGAGAAAGAAATGGCAACCCACTCCAGTATTCTTGTCTGGAGAATTCATAAATAATATTTTGTTTTAATTGTTAGAGGAGAAAATTTGCTTCAGCAATTAGTATAGAAGATAATTTACTTGAAAATGAATTTTATAAGGAAATTATTCCATTGGTTTCATAGAGCCACCTGGAAAGCCTATAAAGAGAACGATGGGAACAATACAAAATATTTATGGAGAAAATGCAGTACATTTTGTCATGAAGCTATGTCTTATTTTGACTCTTAAGAATATTAGACCAAAAGTAGCATGGAAATGTGGGCTTCCCTCATGGCTCAGACAGGAAAGAATCTGCCTGCAATGCGGGAGACCTGGGTTAGATCCCTAGGATGGAAAGATCCCCTGGATCGGGAAGATCTCTGGGAGAAGGGAAGGGCTATCCACTATGCACTATTCTTGCCTGGAGAATTCCATGGACAGAGGAGCCTGGGGGGCTACAGTCCATGTGGTTACAAAGAACTGGACATGACTGAGAAACTAATACTTTCACTTTAAGCATGGAAGTTTATTTCCATGAAGGCATTTCTGTGAGGATTTGGGGAAAGAGCAGATGGAATTCTCTAGCCCAGAATACTGGAGTAGGTAGCCTTTCCCTTTTCCAGGGAATCTTCCCAGCCCAGGGATTGAACCCAGGTCTCCTGCATTGTGGGCAGGTGCTTTATCAGCTGAGCCACAAGAGAAGCCTGTGGCACGATGCTATAATTAAAATTTGAAAGAACATGAGGGAAATTAATAAGAAGTGAAGGCAGGAAACAAAACCATTTCTGTCTGATTCAATAACACATGGTTTGTGATTCATAGTTTGAATATCAGACTGTCCTGGGGGAAAATGATATGTTGTTATAGAAACTGAGGATTTGCCTTGTCTTACTCTCCACGTGCCAGTTTTACGAATTCATGGACCACTGAAGCACCGCAAAGAAAACGTGTCTTGTCATTGCTCAATCGTGTCTGACTCTTTGTGACCCCTGTGGACGGTAGCCTACCAGGCTCCTCCATCCATGGGATTTTCCAGGCAAGAGTACTGGAGTGGGTTGCCATTTCATTCTCCAAGGGACCTTCCCGACCCAGGGATCGAACCCGGGTCTCCCGCGTTGCAAGCAGACGCTTTATCTTCTAAGCTACCAGGGAAGCCCCCAAGGAAAACTTTAGATCTATTAAAATACCAGATAAAATGCAGACTAGTTTGCACCTCACAGATATTTTCCAGTAGGTATGGGATAAATTATCTGAGTCCGGAAAAAAATGGGAGAGATGTTTTAATCTGACTACCTGGTCCATAGTATTGCTCTAGAAGGACATCTGATTTAGAGTAATATTGAATTCAGATGAACTCACCAAGGCTTAATAAATCTCTAATAGCTAAAAGCAAAGTCTAAATTTTCTCTGGGGTAACTTCTGTGGTCGAAGAATATGCTCTAAGGATATATTCTTCTCCAACATTGTTTTTGGTGACAAGATAAAAACATTAACATAGGAAAATTTCACAACCTCTTTCTCTTTCCCCAAACAAATTAAGATTATTTGCTGTTCCTTGATTATTATTTTAATTCATACATCTGCAGAAATATTAATTCTGCAGTTAATTACACCAACCAAAGTAGGATTGGAGAGCAAAAGTGAGGAAGCCTAAGGAGTTAACTAAAGTTGTATTGGAACTTGGGAAGTTTGGAAATAGGTAAAGAAAATAAATACATACACACAGAGAAACAATGAGAAAAATAAAACTGCCTTTAGTAAATTGCTTGTGTTAATGGCCCCAAATCTTCTCTGTCACCTACATTGAGGCCCATTACATTTAACTGGAACTTCCACTGACTTTTGGTTCTGCCACATGACATGTTTTGGCCAATGAGATGTTAGTGGAGTAG
Source organism: Bos taurus (assembly GCF_002263795.3). NCBI lineage: Eukaryota > Metazoa > Chordata > Mammalia > Artiodactyla > Bovidae > Bos > Bos taurus. Next base: position 20,857,026 of record NC_037336.1, on the reverse strand, counting down.
TGAATGCAGAGACCTGAAAAGCAGAGAGTGAGCAATTGGCTTGATGGTTCTCGCCTTCTGCCATCGCCATGGAAAGAACATGCCTGGATTAAACTGCTAAAGGATGAGACACATATAACAAACCCAAGTGCCCTCAGCCATCCCCGTCAAGGTCCTTCCTTATCCATCAATAGACAGATGATTTCAGCTTGTGAACAGGCCAGCAAGTTCAGATGAGCTGCTCAGCTGACCCATAGCCACCCATGGATGTTGTGCAAGCCCAGACCAAATCAATAAAGCCTTCAGATTTGTGAGCTAAAAATATGTATTGTTTATATGTCTGAGGATTTATGGTTTTTGATTTGCAACATTATTACAATAGTAGATACTGATACACAGCTGGAGCATTTAAGACAATTTAAGAGGAGATAGAACAGAGTTGAAGAAAGGTTTTAGAGCTAGCTTTAATTAGAGAGCAGGCAAAAGAAAGTAGTTTCCAAGATGATTCAATGTGTGTCTTGGATAGAACACCCTTTTGCACTGTTTCAGAGATTTTAGGTAAATTTTACATTGTTTCCAGTTAATTTTGATTGTCATATTTGTATTTCATTGAAGATAATTTAGGCTGAGTCTGGCCACAACACTGAAAAAAAAAAAAAAGACCCAAACTTTTATGAGTTATGTTTAATACAAATTTACAGAACAACAACAACAACGAAAATTCAGGGAACTACAGCCCAGGATAAGGCCATAATCAAAATGTACTTGGAACATCCTGGGGACGAAACATAAAATCATCATTTTTTTTTTGTTTGTTTCAAGAGCTGCTATAGAATACTCCAGAAAGATAGGCAGGATAATATAAAAATGCACTTTAGGAAAATTTATTTTATGCTTAATGGGCTGAATTAATAGAATTATAAATCACTCATAGAATTTAAGGATTTAAAATAAAAAAAAAATCTGCCAGATTCCCAGGTCTTTACACCAAAACAATTTTTATAAAGTAGTTGGGAGTGAGCTGCTGTCAGTGAAGTAGGCATAACCGTTAGTATCCTCTAAGTATCTGAATGAGCTCTCACTTGAGTCAAGATGTTTTTACTAAATATTTGGATAAAATTATTCAAAATGATCCCAGTGATTTTGACAGATATAAACAATTTTCTTGAAACAAAATTTTCCAAAAGTTCTCTTAAAAATAATTAAGGGAAATGAATCATTGCCATTTCCCCAATGGGTGAAAGTTTTTAACAAACTGAACTCAGCTCTGAAAGATGTAATAATAAGCACTAGAGCCAAACACTGATGGGTAGGAGAATAATTTTATATACTATTTCTTAGAGAAAAATTGAGAATTATTAAGTTTTAATAAGAGATGACTAAATATGGTACATTCATATTATATAATATGCTTTAGAATTTTAGACTATGGTTTAAAGTAAATTTAATGAATAGGAAATGCCAACCCACTTCAGTATTCTTGCCGAGAGAATCCCGTGGACAGCCTGGTGGCCTGCTGTCCATGGGGTCGCACAGAGTTGGACATGACTGAAGCAACTTGGCATGCATGCATGCATTGGAGAGGGATATGGAAACCCACTTCAGTATTCTTGCCTGGAGAATCCCAGGGATGGAGGAGCCTGGTGGGCTGCCATCTATGGGGTTGCACAGAATCGGACAGGACTGAAGCAATTTGGCAGCAGCGGCAGCAGCAATGAATAGGAAACAAAACTAACCCTATAAAATAAGGACAAAAGCAAAATTAAAAACCTTATACAGGAGCTTTGTGACAACCTAGAGGGGTGGAATGGGGTGGGAGGTGAAAGGAAGGTTCCAGAGGGAGGGAATATATGTATACCTATGGCTGATTAATGTTGATGTATGGTAGAAACCAACACAACATTGTAAAACAATCATCCTTCAAATAAAAATAAATAAAAATTTTAAAAAGACCCTATCAGGTCACAAAAAACACCCTATACCATATGAATCAAATGCTGTAAAGACATAAATTTGATGTTAAAATGATTTTTATTAATTAAATGTTTAATTCTAGTTCTCATATCCTGTGCAAGCAACAAGCTCTGTATCATTTGCTTGGCATAACTCCTTTCTCCTTCCTTGGTTCATTCACCATCACCAAATACCTTAAAACTGACAGGAAAATAAGGAGAAATAGACTTTTGCCATTGAAACATATTGACTTTCATCAGTATTTTTGCTAAAAAAATGATACTGTGGATTGTTCCATGTGACAATGCTGTTTGAGCAGGCTATGTTGGTGATCTACACTCACCTGACCACTAGTTAGCCTTTCAACCTTCACCATTTCTGTGATAGTCCTGGTTTTATTAGCAAATTTGTAGAGACATTTTTTATAACCATCTTCTTACCAGGTCTTTCCAGGGACACTGAGTCATAAAATTACAGAGGGCACGTTCACTTTACATTTTATGTAAAGAGAAACTCCTGAAATCATATAGCAGAGCAGCACTATCCATGGTAATCTGTGTGAACAGGGCAGAATCTCTGCTTTCTAAGAAATCAGAAAACCCAATCTCTCTCGCAATCTTGAGGTCATTATCCTCCAGCAATGAGTCAATCCCTCTTTCCTTTTGAAACAATAGCATCAAACCTCCACCTCTTTCAGGAAATCTGACCTAAGCCTTTTGTGGGCAAAAGGATTTTAGAACAAAGCCACGCTCTAAAGGAGGTGTGTGTGTTTAGGGATTGTCCTTAGGAAAATTTTCCCCTACTTGGCAAAAACACATACTTAAAAAGAAGTGCTATTTATATTACAACTAAGCAAATATAACCCCACAACTCAACAATAGAAAATCTAATCTGCTTTCCTTTTAAGGAGCTGGGGGAAACTTTCTGCAGAATTATTCTAGTCCATTTTTTAAAATCTTTTACAAAACAATTTAAAGCCAAATATTCTAAGGAAAAGGAAAAATAATATGAGAAAATCTAAATTTTTTTTTTTTCCACAGATAGTAACAATGCAGGACAGAGCACTCATTTTAGACACAAATAGAAAAGAAAAACTCTGGGAATCAAAATTATCTGAGAGTGGAAAGTTAATGACTTCACATATATTATGATTCTATATGCCTTCAATATCCAGTGCAGAAATATACCTATACTCATGTAGTCCATCAACATTTAATGAAGGCACCAAAATCTATTGAATGGGGAAATTTTTGCCAACAAATGGTGCCGTGACAAATGCATAAGTGTGTGGGAAAGGAGTCTTAACTTCTACCTCTCACTGTACACAAAAATGGATTTGGGATGGATCATAAACATAAAAGCTAAAACTACAAGGCTTAGAGAAAAAAAAAATCAATATGAAAGGAGAGCACAAGAAATTCTTATATCAAAGGGCTCTAACCACAAAACACTAAACTGATGATTTGGTAAGCATAATAATACCCTCCAGGGATATCTCTGGTTTTATCACCAAAATCTGTAAATATGTTGCCATACATGTCAAAAGGTACTTTGCTGATGTAATAAAAGGTATGGACCTTGACTAGGGAGGTTATCTGGTGGTTGTTGTTCAATCCCCAAGACGTGTTTCACTTCGCCACCCCATGACTGCAGCGTGCCAGGCTTGTCTATCATTCATCATCTCCCGGAGCTTGCTCAAACTAGTATCCATTGAGTCGGTGATGCCATCCAACCATCTTGTCCTCTGTCGTCCCCTTCTCCTCCTGCCTTCAATCTTTCCCAGCACCAGAGTCTTTTCCAGTGAGTCTTCTCTTCACATCAGGTGGCCAAAGTATTATTTCAGCTTCAGCATCAGTCCTGCCAATGAATATTTAGGGTTGATTTCCTTTAGGATTGACTGGTTTGATCTGCTAGCTGTCCAAGGGACTCTCAAGAGTCTTCTCCAACACCACAGTTCAAAAGCATCAGTTCAGTGCTCAGCCTTCCTTATGGTCCAACTCTCACACCCATACATGACCACTGGAAAAACCAGTAGTTTGACTAGATGGACCTTTGTTGGCAAAGTGTTGTGTCTGCTTTTTAATATTCTATTTAGGTTTGTCATAGCTTTTGTTCCAAGGAGCAAGCATCTTTTAATTTCCTGGCTGTAGTCACCATCTGCAGTGATTTTGGAACCCAAGAAAATAAAATCTGTCACTGTTTCTATTTTTTCCCCATCTTTTTGCCATGAGGTGATAGGATCAGAGACCATGATTTTAGCTTTTTGAATGCTGAGTTTTAAGCCAGCTTTTTCACTGTCTTCTTTCACCTTCATCAAGAGTCTTTTAGACTTCATCTAATCACATTAATCCTTCAAAATAAAGAAACTTTCCCAGATGGGTCAGAAAGCAGTAAGACAGAAGGAGAAGGAGAGATTCAAAGTGTGAAAGGAGCCATTCATCTTTGCTGTCTCTGAAGATTGAGAAAGGGGATATAAGCCAAAAATTGCAAGAAATCTAGATTCTGGGAAAAACCTATGGTAAGGAGCCAGCAAAAAAGTGAGAATCTCAGTCCTGCAACTTCAAGGAGTTTAATTCTGCCAACAGTCAAAATGAACAAGGAACAGATCCCTCCTGTAGGACCTCCAGCAAGGACTGGATTCTGCTGATCTTTTGGTTTTAGCTTTGTGAGACCCATTTTACATCTATAGAATTTTAAGATTGTAGATTTGTGTTTTTTAAAGTAGATTTGTGTTTTTTGGCAATCAGTTTTAGTATCAGTTGCAAGTATACTCAGATGAATCATGCTTCACAATTTTAAACTTCTGGTAATCAAAGGTCACCATTAAAAAGATGAAAAGGCAAGTCAGAGACTAGGAGAAAATATTCACAATACATGTATGTGACAAAGAACTCATATCTGGACTATAGAACAGATTCCTACTAAGTAATACCCCAAAGAAAAACAACTCCATTTTTTAAAGTGGCAAAGAATTTACAGATATTTAATAAAATAACCTAAGCAAAAGACCAAAAATGTTTACTTATCAGAGAAATTAAAATTAAACCTCATTGCAGTTTCATACCCATAGAATGACTAAAGTGAAAAAGACTGACATCACCAAGTGCTGCCAGGGATATGGAAAAACGAAAACTCTTGCACGTGGCAGATGTGAAAGTAAAAACGTACAACTTTAGAAAACAGTTTAGCATTTTCTTAAAATGTTAAATGTACATTTCCCCAGGAAATTCTTTACTCAAGATAAAGAAAAATATATTGAAAAAAAAAACTTGTACAAGAATGTTCACCACTGCTTTATTTCTAAGTGTCCAGAATTTAAAACAATCCAAATGTCCATCCACAAGGGAAGAGATAAACAGTACTCTAGTCATATAGTGGAACATCATTCAGGAGTATAAATGAATGAATAGTAGTTCAATAAGAACAAACATGGATAAATTTCAAAATATTATATTTCATGATAGAATCAAGCTACAAAAGAGTACAAACTCTATAATTCTGCTTATATGAACTTCAAGAATGGCCTACTAAAATGCAGTAATAGAAATCAGAAGGATTGCCTATGGAAGTGACTGGAAGGCCATATGAGGCAACTTTCTGGGGTGATGGAAAGATTCTACATCTTGTTTGGAGTCGTTACACAGTTGTATTTACTTATTAAAACTCCCTGAATTCTACTCTTGAGATATAGCCTGAGCTTTTCACTGTATGTAATTTTACTTTAATGTTTTTCATCATTCTGGAAAGTTTAACAAGAAGTAAAGGCAATGGCACCCCACTCCAGTACTCTTGCCTGGAAAAATCCCATGGACGGAGGAGCCTGGTAGGCTGCAGTCCATGGGGTTGCTAAGAGTTGGACACGACTGAGTGACTTCACTTTCACTTTCCACTTTCATGCATTGAAGAAGGAAATGGCAACCCACTTCAGTGTTCTTGCCTGGAGAATCCCATGAACGGAGAAGCCTGGTGGGCTGCAGTCCATGGGGTCTCACAGAGTCGAACACAACTGAAGCGACTTAGCAGCAGCAGCAGCATGCTGTGTGTATTAGAAGTGCAGTAGTTCCAGAAATTTGAAGTTAGAATTGGAACAAATTGTTGAAAATTATTAATTCAATGAATTTTGCATTAATAAAATGTTATTTGACTGGAACTATATTAGTTTCAATAAATGCAATGATAGATACTTTGAACTAGTGCAAGAAAAAAAAAAAAAAAAAAGCAGATAAAGACTATGCACACATTATTTTTTAGACATACTTTAGAAGTAATGGTTACCAAACTCAACAATATGAACCCAGAAATAACTGCTGTTAATATATTTGTAATATATTTTGCAAGGTTTAATCTGCACATAGAAATATGTTTATATATAATCACAGTAAGTGATCATATGTATTTATATGTTTATAACTTTCAGCATGCTGTGAAATTCCATGTTAAAAAATAATAGATAAAGAATAGTGATTTAAGCGTTAAAAAATACTTAATGGCTATATTGTATTTCCTTGTAGGGAAATATCACAATCTTTTAAAACTTCCTTAATCATATATTAAGTTGTCTTTGTTATTATTGTATCACTCACGTAAATGACACTAGGATGAATCAAACTTCATAGACTACTACAATTTTAAAGACTGAGAATAAGTAAAGCATATTTTAGTGAAAAGTAGAGTAATTATTAAGAACATAATAAATTAATTTCAATTGTTGAAGCATCTTGGGTTATAATTGTGTATGTGAGTGTGTGTGTGCTTGGTGGGGAGGGAGTTCTGTAGATTTATGGTAAGTGCCTCTTCTTCCTATAGTTTGTATTTCTTTATTTGGTATTAATCAGATGTGTTAAAAATGAATATTATAAAGCCCCTCACTAGGGAAAAAGATTAATTGCAAAAATATCAGACATAACTTCAGATACTTGTTTGTACAACCAAATACTGGCTTGGCCTTTCAGAAAACAGGAAGCTTTATAAACAGAGTACTACATGCAAAAGTATTTCAGTTACCATTCAGCAGTAGTTAGCAGAGTTGCTACCTTTCCAGTTAAAGGCAGCTTCCTTTAGTCACTGTCCAGCATCAGATTAAAGAGCAGAATCAATGGAGAAAATTGTGTGGTCAGGAGAGAAGGCTGATTAATGTTGGCAAGTATAGGGAGTAATATCCTATGAGTAAAGGTAAGGAAAAATAAATCATAACAAGGAGCTACAGCAGCATATTTGTTACAACTCTATAGAAAATAATTTCTTTAAAAGCCAAAATATTCACTAGAATATTAACAATGGTATATTTTTTTCATTATTCACATGTATTTCATATCAATGTGATTCTCAGGAGATGTAATCACTTAAAAGATCATCATGTTTGCATTTCTAACTTGGTTGTCATATTGTCTTGTTACCCTGTTTTATACTAACCCAGGAAACTTTTAAGTAAACAAATAAACAAAAATGTATTTCTGAGGTCAATCAAAATGCTCTTAATATATAGTTAGAGTTTTCCTGAGATGATTTTTCTTAGAATTACAGTTAAAGTTAAATCAATTTTTATTAAGCCAAAGTCTACTTATTTTATGATTGAATGCTTTCCATCAATCCATTAATGTATACATTGTCCAAAACCACTTAACCTGCTAAATATCTTTATCTTTTAATTTCATCAAAACATTTTCTGAATTGCAATCTTTATTTTTTAAAGCCATTCATATCTTATTTGACAATTTCTAAGAATAAATTATAGACTAACACAAACCTAAATATGTCCAAGAGAACAGCAAAGAAAATAACTATTAAAAGTGAAAATAAATATTTACAGAAAAAAACATTTTTTAAAAAAAAGACAAGCCAATCCTGTTCACAGAATACAAATAGGTTGAAAAATATAATTTTAAATAATCTTTACTGTCAAAATATTTCTTATCCTTTACAGCAACTCTAGAATCTTCTCTATGTCATCTTGTTCACATTTCCCATTCCCATTCCCCTACATCAGATATTCAAGCATAAAGAATCAAATTGGCCCCTCAGTATCTAGAATAAGTACAGTTGACTCTTGAAAAAAGTGGGGGTTATGGGTGCATGACTGAAAATCTTGTACCACTGAGAAAAAATAAGGCCATCAATGGTTAACTCCCCTTAAAATTCTTAAAACGGAATAAAAGAGTCTCCATGATCTGGTATGGCTTACTTCTCCAGGACTATTTCTTTAGAAGTTCACACTCCTACTGTGGTGCTCTCCAAACTTGAATTATATTATTTTCTGTCTTTTTCTCACTGTCTTTCTGGAGAATAACTGCACATATGTCAAGACTCAGTCCCAAAGATTTTTCCTATGCAGTCTTTCTGATGTCTGAGCCAGAACGAATCCCTCCCTACAACATGACCCCTTGTAATATAGACAGATTCTACAATTGAATCTACTGATTTTTTTTTTTTTTAATGTATGTGTGTCTCCTAATCCTTCATGGGAGCATGGGATGAATTGTTTCAGGTCTATCCTATAACTTGAACAGTACCTGGTGTATTTTAAAGAGTTCATGCATATTTCTCAGCTTTCATTCCAATCCCAAAGAAAGGCAATGCCAAAGAATGCTCAAACTACCGCACAATTGCACTCATCTCACACGCTAGTAAAATCATACACAAAATTCTCCAAGCCAAGCTTCAACAATACGTGAAATGTGAACTTCCAGATGTTCAAGCTGGATATAGAAAAGGCAGAGGAACCAGAGATCAAATTGCCAACATTCACTGCATCATCAAAAAAGTAAGAGAGTTCCAGAAAAACATATACTTCTGCTTTATTGACTATGCCAAAGCCTTTGACTGTGTACCACAGCAAACTGGAAAATTCTTCAATAGATGGGAATACTAGATCACCTTTCCTGACTCTTGAGAAATCTGTATGCAGGCCAAGAAGCAACAGTTAGAACTCGACATGAACAACAGACTGGTTCCAAACTGGGAAAGGAATAGGTCAAAGCTGTATATTGTTATCCTGCTTATTTAACTTCTATGCAGAGTATATCATGAGAAATGCTAGGCTGGAGGAAGCACAAGCTGGAATCAAGATTGCCGGGAGAAATATCAATAACTTCAGATATGCAGATGACACCACCCTTATGGCAGAAAGTGAAGAAGAACTAAAGAGCCTCTTGATAAAAGTGAAAGAGGAGAGTGAAAATGTTGGCTTACAGCTCAACTTTCAGAAAACTAAGATCATGGCCCCCATGATCTGGTCCCATCACTTCATGGCAAATAGATGGGGAAACAGTGACAGACTTTATTTTGGGGGGCTCCAAAATCACTGCAGATGGTGACTGCAGCCATGAAATTAAAAAACACTTACTCCTTGGAAGAAAAGTTATGACCAACCTAGACAGCATATCAAAAAGCAGAGACATTACTTTGCCAACAAAGGTCCATGTTGTCAAAGCTATGGTTTTTCCAGTAGTCATGTATGGATGTGAGAGTTGGACTATAAAGAAAGCTGAGCACTGAAGAACTGATGCTTTGAACTGTGGTGTGGGAGAAGACTCTTGAGAGTCTCTTGAACTGCAAGAAGATCAAACCAGTCAATCCTAAAAGAAATCAGTCCTGAATATTCATTGGAAGGACTGATGCTGAAGCTGAAACTCCAATACTTTGGCCACGTGATGCAAAGAACTGACTCTTTTGAAAAGACCCTGATGCTGGGAAAGATTGAAGGCAGGAGGAGAAGGGGATGACAGAGGATGAGATGGTTGGATGGCATCACCAACACAATGGATATGAGTTTGAGTAAACTCGAGGAGTTGGTGATGGACAGGGAGGCCTTGTGTGCTGCAGCCCATGGGGTTGCAAAGAGTCAGACATGAGTGAGTGACTGAACTGAACTGAACTGAACTGACACATATTTAAAAAAGAAATAAATGATTTTGCCATTTTAGACTTTAAGAAAAATGCCATTTTCTAACCAAACTGAATTCTCACCCAATTCTTTGAACTCTTCCTGCTCAATAGGGAGCCAAGGGACCCAGACCCGAACCAGATTCTACAAGATGTATGCATGGGATGGGATGGGATGAGTCCATCCATGGGCTGGAGATTGCGACATGCATGCTCAGTTGCTAAGTTGTGTACCACTCTTTGCTATCCCATGGACTGTAGCCCACCAGGCTCCTCAGTCCATGGGCTTTCCCAGGCAAGAATACTGGAGTGGGTTGCCATTTCTTCCTCCAGAGGATCTTCCCAACCCAGGGATCAAACCTGCATCTAGCTGCATCTCCTGCATCTTCAGCATTGGCAAGTGGATTCTTTACTCCTGAACTGCCAGGGAAGCCCAGAGAGTATGGTAGAGAGGGTCTAAAAGAATATTCAAGAACCAGGCAGGGCATGTGACTGCTGAATCAATCAGCAGAGACAGAATGGAGATACAAAATAAGTGGAGGAACAAACCCCAGAATAGCAGCTGTGAATCTAGAATGGCAGCTACCAGCCAAATCCGGTTGTTCTAAACAGGAGCGCTCTGCCCCATGTGACTTTGACACAGCAAAGTGGCTTTGACCATGGTGAGACTGAAACTATTGTGTACTCTTTAAAAGTGTGGGTGGAAATTCTATGAGACACTTACTACACATGAAGGGCTTATAAAGTGGAATTATCCAAGATGTCACAAGTAGAAAGAGGCAGAGCTGGAACTTGAAGTAAGATGTTGGATATCAAGTCTGTGATTTTCCTCCCACTAGCTATTAATGCCTGGTTCAAAGACAGAGCCTCATGTACACCTTGTATCAAAAGCAAAAGGGAGGGTCAAGGAATAGATGCAGATTTAGGAAAGTATTGTTTCATACAACTAAAGAGACAAGGACATCCCAAATATGACAAGACAAACGTCAAGTGGTATAAAGAAGACAAACATGTCATTGGATTACAATTTTAGCAGCGGGATGAATGATAGGAAATTTGTTTCTCACATTCACCTGGAAGTGTTGTAATTCACCAGGTGGAAACATTCAAAAACTCAAGTTGAAAAATGTATTTTTTGTCCTTAATTGATATATAACACTAAAGGAAACTTGGTGACAAGTATCTTTCTTTCTCAAGGTTCCATTAACATCCTTTATGTCTTGGACAAGGACCTATTCATTCCTTTCATTCCCCTTTACTCCTTGAGTCATAACTCTGCTTTCCCATCAGGAACAATGATCCCAGTGACTTCATGGGCTTTTACTGCGGTGCTTCCTCTGGTTAAAGTATGTTGCCCTCATGTGATGCTTACCTACAGAATTGGGCTATATCAGAGCCAAAAAAAGGTTCCTATGAGAATTGTGACCTGCCTTATATAGTTCATGTCTCTCAATGTTCAAAGGTTATGTACTAAGTTATTGTTGCTGGTCAGTTGCTCAGTTGTGTCTGATTTTGTGACCCTGTAGACTGCAGCCCACCAGACTTCCCTGTCCTTCACTAGCTCCCAGAGTTTGCTCAAACTCATATCCGTTGAGTTGATGAGACCATCCAACCATCTCATCCTCTGTTGTCCCCTTCTCCTCCTGCCCTCAATCTTTCCCAGCATCATTACGTTATCCAATGAGTCAGCTCTCTTAGCATTAGGTGGCCAAAGTACTGGAGCTTCAGCCTCAGTCCTTACAATGAATATTCAGGGTTGATTGCCTTTATAATTGACTGACTTGATCTTCTGGCTGTCCAGAGGACTCTCAAGAGTCTTATCCATCACCACACTTTGAAAGCATAAATACTTTGGCATTCAGCCTTCTTTATGGTCCAACCCTCACATCTGTATATGACTACTGGAAAAACCATAGCTTTGACTATCTGGACCTTTGTCAGCAAAGTGATGTCTCTGATTTTTAATATGCTGCCTAGTTTTGTCATACTTTTTCTTCCAAGGAGCAAGCATCTTTTAATTTCATGGCTGCAGGACCATTTTCTGATTATATTTGGATTCTTAAAATCTTGTTTCTTGGATACTACCTATGCCACTCTTAAGACATAGAGGGCTATAGTGTATTTTCAGAGAGTGGCATGTTTTTTTCTGTAGGTGATTACTTTCTGTTGATTGTGTTAGAGCCATACCAACATCAGTTCAGTTCAGTCACTCAGTCATATCCACTGAATTGGGATCCCATGGACTGCAGCACACCAGGCTTCCCTGTCCATCAGCAATTCCCAAAGCTTGCTCAAACTCATGTCCATGGAGTCAGTGATGCCATATAACCATCTTATCCTCTGTTGTTCCCTTCTCCTCCTGCCTTCAATCTTTCTCAGCATTGTAGTCTTTTCCAAGTCAATTCTTCAGATCAGGTAGCCAAAATATTGGAGCTTCAGCTTCAGCATCAGTCCTTCCAATGAATATTCAGAACTGATTTCTTTTAGGATTAACTGGTTTGATCTCCTTCCAGTTCAAGGGACTCTCAAGAGTCTTCTCCAACACCACAGTTCAAAAGTAAAAATGCTTCAGGGCTCAGCTTTCTTTATAGTCTAACTGGTTATCTGAGTCATGAAGATCTTTTTCGTATAGTTCTTCTGTGTATTCTTGCCACCTCTTCTTAAGATCTTCTGTTTCTGTTAGGTCCATACTGTTTCTGTCCTTTATTGGGCCCATCTTTGCATGAAATGTTCCCTTGGTGTCTCTAATTTTCTTGAAGAGATCTCTAATCTTTCCCATTTTATCGTTTTCCTCTATTTCTTTGCATTGATCACTGAGGAAGTCTTTCTTATCTCTCCTTACTATTCTTTGGAACTCTGCATCCAAATGGGTATATATCTTTCCTTTTCTCCTTTGCCTCTTACTTCTCTTCTTTTCACAGCTATTTGTAAGGCCTTCTCAGACTACCTTTTGCCTTTTTGTATTTCTTCTTATTGGGGATGGTTTGATCACTGCCTCCAGTACAATGTCACAAACCTCCATCCATAGTTCTTTAGGCACTCTATCAGCTCTAATCCCTTGAATTTATTTGTCACTTCCACTGTATAATTGTAAGGGATTTTATTTAGATCATACCTGAATTGTCTAGTGGTTTTCCCCACTTTCTTCAATTTAAATCTGAATTTGGCAATAAGGTGTTCATTATCTGAGCCACAGTCAACTCCTGGTCTTGTTTTTGCTGACTGTATAGAGTTTCTCCATCTTTGACTGCAAAGAATATAAATCAATCTGATTTTGATATTGACCATCTGGTGATATCCATGTGTAGAGTCATCTTTTGTGTTGTTGGAAGAGGGTATTTGCTTTGATCAGTGTATTCTCTTGTCAAAACTCTGTTAGTCTTTGCCCTGCTTTATTCTGTACCTCAAAGGCCAAACTTGGATACCCAAACTCCAGGTTTCTCTTGTCTTCCTACTTTTGCATTCCAGTCCCCTATGATGTAAAGGGAGTCTTTTTTTTTTTTTTTTGGTGTTAGTTCTAGAAGGTCTAACAGGTCCTTGTTCTTGCAGGTCCTCATAGAACCATTCAGCTTCAGCTTCATTGACATTAGTGGTTGGGGCATAGACTTGGATCGCTCTGATATTGAATGATTTGCCTTGGAAACAAACTGAGATCATTCTATTATTTTTGATATTGCACCCAAGTTCTGCATTTTGGACTCTTTTGTTGACTATGAGGGCTATTCCATTTCTTCTAAGAGATTCTTGCCCACAGTAGTAGATAGAATGGTCACCTGAATTAAATTCACCCATTCCAGTCCACTTTAGTTAACTGATTCCTAAAATGTCAAAGTTCACTCTTGCCATCTCCTGTTTGACCACTTCCAATTTACCTTGGTTCATGAACCTAACTTTCCAGGTTCCTATGCAATATTATTATTTACAGCATCGGACTTTACTTCCATCTCCAGTCACATCCACAACTGGGCATTGTTTTTGCTTTGGCTCAGATTCTTCATTCTTTCTGGAGTTATTTCTCCACTCTTTTCCAGTAGAATATTGGGCATCTACCAACCTGGGGAGTTCATCTTTTAGTATTATATCTTTTATCTTTTCATACTGTTTATGGGATTCTCAAGGCAAGAATATTGAAGTAGTTTGCCATTCCCTTCTCCCATTTTGTCAGAACTCTTCACCATGATTTGTTCATCTTGGGTGGCCTTAACAGGGCATAGCTCATTGTTTCATTGAGTTAGACAAGCCTGTGATTCATGTGATCCATTTGTTTAGTTTTCTGTGATTGTGGTTTTCATTCTATCTGCCCTCTGATAGAGAAGGATAAGAGGCTTATGAAAGCTTCCTGATGGGAGAGATTGACTGTGGGGAAAACTGGGTCTTGTTCTGATGGGCAGGGCCTTGCTCAGTAAATCTTTAATTCAATTTTCTGTTGATGGGCTGGGCTGTGTTCCCTCCCTGTTGTTTGGTCTGAGGCCAAACTATGGTAGGGGAAAAGATGGGTAATGGAGACCTCCTTCCAAAGGACTTGCGCAGGCACTGTTGTATTCAGTGCCCCTGACCCTGCAGCAGGCCACAATTGACCCATGCCTCTGCCAAAGACTCCTGGAGACTCACAGGCAAGTCTGGCTCATACCAACATATGAATTGAATTGAATTGAATTGAAGTTGCTCAGTCATGTCTGACTCTTTGCGACCCCATGGACTGTAGCCCACTAGGCTCCTCCGTCCATGGGATTCTCCAGGCAAGAATACTGGAGTGGGTTGCCATTTCCTTTTCCAGGGGATCTTCCTGATCCAGGGATTGAACCCAGGTCTCCCGCATTGGGGGAAGATGCTTTAACCTCTGAGCCACCAGGGAAGCCCATACCAACATAACTGATTCTATATTTACTACCATCTTCTAGACTTCCCTGGTGGCTCAGATGGTAAAGCATCTGCTTACAACATGGGAGACCCAGGTTCAATCCCTGGATGGGAAGATCCTTTGGAGAAGGAAATGGCAACCCACTCCAGTACTCTTGCCTGGAGAATCCCATGGATGGAGGAGCCTGGTAGGTTACAGCCCATGGGGTCACAAAGAGTCAGACATGACTGAGCAACTTTACTTCACTTCTAGATCTTGTAGAATAGAGATTCTCACTGCTGTGTCAAATGGGGGGTTAGTGAGCCATCTTTTGCTCTGTCTTGTATTAAAGTACCAGAAACACCCCAGTAGCAGTTCTGGTGATACCTTGGCCACTTTAGAAGCTATCCTCCCAGTACTTTCAACCATTACATTAACTCAACCACTTTTGGCTTAAAAGTAGTTTTCCAAGATTGAATCATATAAAATAATTGCTGTTTTACTGCATTTGACCCATAAAAAGGATATTTCATATATTTTAGCAGAATACTACTTCTGCAGCTGACAGCTTCCTGTTCTCTCCTCTGCTTCATCATTTCTCTTTACTCATTATTCTTGCTGCCTTCCAGCTTCTAGTTCCTTATCAGATCAGATCAGTTGCTCAGACATGTCCAACTCTTTGCGACCCCATGAATCGCAGCACGCCAGGCCTCCCTGTCCATCACCAACTCCCGGAGTTCACTGAGACTCACATCCATCGAGTCAGTGATGCTATCCAGCCATCTCATCCTCCGTTGTCCCCTTCTCCTCCTGCCCCCAATCCCTCCCAGCATCAGAGTCTTTTCCAATGAGTCAACTCTTCGCATGAGGTGGCCAAAGTAGAGTCTGCTTGTTGATTTCCCTGCGTCTGGAGGCTTGTGTGAATCAGAACCATTTGTCTCTATTTGTTAACTGGTGATATATGTTGTAATAGTTGCTCCGATTGGCTTGACCAGCCTTCACTCAGAACAGAGCATGCTCTTTGAGTAAAAGTCTCATGCTGGACCCTTCTGTATTCCCTAGCATTCCGTCCAGCCTGAGGTTGACTATATCTAAGACTGATGCCATACCTACTTACATGATACAAAATTTGATTATTAATAAAGCATAAGTATGCATGAAGGGGATTGTTGAAAGTAGTAGGCATTAGAGTCAATACAATCACCCCTACTTTTTTTTCTCTTTTTATAGTTAGAAAAAATACACACTCATTTCCCAAGCACTCAAAACCACATTTCTCCAGAGGCAGTCATGTTACTTTGATTCTTTTTTCCCCTTCTATGAATCAATGGGGTACATATTCAAATGACCCCACTAAAAACACATGAAGTAAAGAACCCCTGACAATCTACTAGACAATAGACTCAATTATGGTTCATCTCTACCCTCACAAATGTCACCTATCTTGAAGATAACATACGTTTCCCTGTCATGTTCTTCTTCCCAGAATGGGGTTTCCTTATATTTAAATTCCATCCTAATTAGTCTTCACATATTTAAGTTCAATAACACGTATGTAAATAATTTTTGAAAACTGTACCCAGACTGAACAGTTTAGAATGACCCTCAGCTTTTCTTTGCTTTAATACAAACAATAGGTCAAGTTTTCTCCCACTTCCTCATTTTACTGCTTGGCAGGCTGAAGCACTCAAGGTCAAGACCCTGTCTTTCCAAAGTATGATGGAGCCTGAGGTCTGGCTGCTTCCTCTCTCCCTTCCAGACTGCTTCATTTTTTCCCCCCAGTGTGACCAGATGGGCTTTCTTATATCCTGTACATAGTACTAAGTCTGGATTCAGATTTTCAAGATGAATCCAAGTTTAACCTCTCAGTCTCATGGAATCTTTCCAAGGGAAAAATTTTCCAACCCCTCTTGAGCATTTAAAATACCTAAATGATTGCATTAACAATGATTACTCCATCAAACTTTCTTCTAGCCTCATATCTATATCTGGTGGATATTGATTTAGCACATACAGGGATAGAATTGTGCCTGAATTCAACTCATTCTTAGTGAAAATAGGTACAGTCAATCAGAAGAATATATTTTACATAAGAAACATACAAGAGAAATTGCAGTAAAACAGGACAAAAGATTTTCTCGACTATGCTTCATTTTTCTCAATTAAGATATAAAAATCTTAGTATTTTCTTATTCACCCCTAAACAAAAGTGAATAGATCTCATACTTTTTCTTCCTCAAATCTGGACGCAGGGTATCTGATCTATGTGACATACTATAATTAAGTAGTTTCCTGAAATTGTCTTTGAATGATAGCAAGCTGCCTACAATTTCAAATGCTAACTGAAGCTTGACCCTCTTTTGGTTCACTGAATCAGAACTCATTCTGTAGGTGAGAAACATCAAAATATTAAATGCCCATCAACTTTGTTCGGGTAAGGGAAACAGAGCACTACGTCTGAAACACAGAATTTCTGCCTCCCTGCTTTTTTTTCCCTCCATATAACTTCATCAACATGGACCTTGGATGGGACTCACGGACTGCCTTTATTTAGGGCCCACAAGAGGTGAAAATTGACTTATTTCATGCCTAAACTGCCAGGTTTGAGCCAATTCCAAGTACATCTAAAAGGAAAACATGTTTATTTAGCATCTTGAAGGTCTCTGTTAAATTTTGAATGTCTTTCTCTCATATTTTAAAAATCTGAGATGAAGGAAGGCATCAACTGTGGTTATTTTAGTTACTTATGTTGACAATTTAAACTTGCTTATAGTTCCAGACATAGATTTTAGACTTTATTTCCAATCATAGATTGAAAGACATTGTTCCTTAATAAATTAATTTAATAAATCAGAAACTAGGTAGTAGATGCCTCTGAAGACAGAGGCCTTCCTGCCAAAGCATTAAGCTGGCTGGGATCTACACTCTCCAGAATGACAGAACCCCTTCAGTTTTGGATTGACACACATTCATTAGAAATAAATTAGTGTTCCCATCTGGTCTGACTCATTTGATGGGAACAAGAAGTTCTTCTAAAAGTACAAATAGACAGGAGGAAAGGATTGAAAATGAAGGGAAGCATGGGACTTGTGCAATTTTCTTAGGTCTAAGGATGACAAATATAATTTTGATGTATAATTAAAATATTCTGAGCAGAATAACAGCAAGACCACCTATATGTAAAGATATTTATTGACCTGGATTACCCCACAGATAACTGAATTTTCAGTTCTTTAACAACTTCCTCTTAATCAATTTTCAAAACTAGATTCTATTCTACTTTCAAGTGTTAGATTATTAGGGGTTGGACTTCTGAGCCCATTCTGATTTACTTTTATGAAAGCAATGGTGGCATTCATAAATAACCTAATTAAAATGCAAATTCCTTTAGCATGGGCATTTGAAACAAGTGGTTCTGAACTTCTTCCAACTTCTAAGCCCTCTGTAAGTTACATGTTACAATCAATAGTCGGGGAGGGGAGCGGGGCATGTAAAAAAAAAAAAAAAAAATATATATATATATATATATATATATATATATATATATATATTGAGCCAAAGTGCTCAATCACCATGGGGCACTCAACACACTGTAAATCAAGTTTATTTATTACACTCTTTTTGGCAAAGCAAAGATTTTCTTGATTTTTTTTTTTTGGTCAGGCAATCAAAATTCTCCTTTACTCTTGAAGTTCTTAAATTTCTTTCTACTCCCATTTTAATCTCTTCAGCTTTTATAGGCTGATAAAATGAACTTGTCTTGGTAGAATTAATATAAATTATTTTTGTTTTAAGTGTTTCATGCAGAAATTAAATTTTCAAAAACACACATAAATATAACGGGTTAAATTGACACAGAAATGTAGCATATTTAGTTTAGTACACCAAACTATCTTGATTATCATGGGCAATCTTAAACTGGCATCTAAAGTAAGATTTCCATTGAGTCAATGTTTTTCATTCTCTCTGTCATCATAGTTCAAGGAATAAAGTTCATGAATGATAAGCCAAAGAAATTTGCCAATTCTAACAATGTATTTTTCTTCTTTCATCGATGAACTAGAAAAGAATTGTTCACTTATATCACTTAGCTTTTGGAAACCTGATAATATCTTTCTCAAAGAAAGACTATATGGAAGAGCCACAAAGATATGTGTGAAAGGAAGTGAGGGTATGTTATCAAAATAGTGGAAAATATAGAAAATTAGCTTTCAAATGCAATTTTATCCAAATCACTGACTTTTTTTTACCCTGTTCTGAATTTGGAAACTAAACTTGAACTTGGTTTGAATTAGCACTGATTCTTGGGTGGTTGGAGAGTAAGTTTAAGATGTCTAACAATTTTTCACTCTGAGGATCAAGCATTTTATCACATGAAATAAGAGCCAAGTTATAATCTATAAAGAAAATATTCTTGTTTAATTTTGGATTCAGGCTTTCTTCACTATAGAGAGCCAATATTTCTTTCCAAATCACTTACAGGAGACAGCAGTCTTAATGTTTTATGGCATACATGTCTATATGTATAGTT
The DNA here is from genome assembly GCF_002263795.3 of Bos taurus. Taxonomy (NCBI): domain Eukaryota; kingdom Metazoa; phylum Chordata; class Mammalia; order Artiodactyla; family Bovidae; genus Bos; species Bos taurus. The sequence continues at coordinate 20,837,842 of NC_037336.1, read as the reverse complement.
TAGAATCCACAAAAACATGACCATTGGTTTTAAGTCAGGGTTCCTGAAATGGACTCAGAAGAGGAATGTGTTTACAGATGTTTGGCTGGCTGCTTAGTCAGGGTCTTGTAGGGGTAATACTTTAATTGAAACCACCATTAAGGTCTAGTTTTCTACTTAAGACATTGTTAGAAATTCAATATTGTAAATACAGTCTGAGATAATCATTCTCTCCAGAACCAGTTCATATAAGCCCAATTCATAAGAGACTTATGGACTGTATTTAGTCTCCTTCTCTGTGCTCTAAGCAACTTGAATATCTTCCTGCCAAGTATAATCCCCCCTCACATCTTTTAAACTAGATCCTTCCTATGTCTGAAATGTTGTCATCAGGTCTCTGTTTCATTGGCTCTCAGCAGAAGCATCAGTTGCCTCAGAGAAGCCCTCTTTGACTACACTGTGCAGGGTAACTTCTCTCTGGGTTTCTCTGTTCTAACTTACTTTATCTTTTCACATAGTTCTTGAAGGGTTAATCTCTCAGTCATGTCTGACACTGTGTGACCCCATGGACTGTGCCCACCAGGCTCCTCTGTCCATGGGGTTCTCCAGGTAAGAATACTGGAATGGGTAGTTGTTCCCTTTCCAGGGGGCCTACCCAACCCAGGGATGGTGCTACCTAAAATACTATTATTCATTTAATTTTTTACCAATTTAATTATTTCCCTTTCCTCCCACAAGTCCATGGGTCCCATGAGGAGAGTCTTTGTCTTTTTTTTGCTACTGTCTCAGCACCAAGACTAGCAAAAAGCTGGTTCTTAGCATATTTATGGGGAGGAAGAGAAATAGGGCAGCAGCAATGGCATAACTTTTGAATTTCCCTGTGTCAATCCACAGAACAACATGGCAACTAAGATAGCTAAACATTAACACACAAACACCAAATAGCATATGAAGGTTAAAAGGCGATCCCCCTGCAAACTTCAAAATTTAAGCAGCCATCTGCTGCCACAGATGTGTGATGTACCAACAACTGTAGGGGAAAAAAAAAAAAAAAAGCAGAGGGAAGGAAAAGAGACTTCTGCAGTCCTAAAAGCCAGAGAACCCAGAAATTGCCAGCAGATACTTGGTTGCAAAAGGGAAGACTGCTCACTCTCTGTGCAAAGTCTGGTGGGCCAATGGGAGAATAGCATCCCAAACCAGGAGTAGGCATTGCAGGCTCTGGTGTGAAGGTACAAGGACACCTCAGGAAAGCTAGGTTGTTCTGAGCCAAATGAAGACCAGAAAATAATTAAATTCCCTACAATGGTCAATTTTATGTGTATTTCGCCTGGGCTATGGGGTGCCCAGGTATTATTCTGAATATTTCTGTGAGGGTGTTTTTGGATGAGAGTCACATCTAATCAGTAGACTGAGCAAAGCTAATTGTTCTTTCTTATGGACGTGGGCCTCATTGGAACACTCAATGGCCATAACAGAACAAAAAGACTGACCTTTCCCTAAAGAAGTGGATGTTCCCCCTGCTTGACTATCTTCAAACTGGAACATCAACTTTTTCTTACTTTTGGACTTGAACTGAAGTGATGCCTCTTCCTGGGTCTCCAGTCTGCCGACTCTGTTGGGTCATTGGCTTGCCAGTTCACCTTAAAGATCTGGGAACTAGTCAGCTTCCATGATAGCGTGAGCCAAATATTTATAATAAATATATTAAATAGACAGATAGATCCCTTATTCATTCTATTTATCTGGGGAAACCCTTACTGATACAGTCTTTTTCAGAACAGAGTTTCACTGAGGGGAAACTGTTAGGAATAAAATCCAAATTGAGCTTTAAGAGGCACTAAAGACAAGAGAAGGAGATGAAAGAAGGGAATAATAAAAGTAAAATTCAGAGAAGTAGATCTAACCAACAGAAAAGACAACCTATGTTCCAGACAACCCACTCTTGGAAAGCTATTCCTGCCTATTTCCTTTCCCTGGAACACACACATACAAATCTTAGATATAAGTAACTTAGGGTTAAAATTTATATTGCACATGAAGCTGTTGTAATAAAAAGTGCTATTATAATTTTTAATTGTCTTCACAGAAAAAGAAAACTGGTAAGAAAAAAAACATGCCCACAAATCAGAGGAAAATTGTAATCTCATTTTAAGAGGGGCTAAAAGATATTTAAGATGATTATATAAGATATGAAAGAATACCATACATCAGAAACAGAAAAATTATAAATGAGACACTTGGACTAAATATAGATTTTAAAATGGGCTCATAGATCTTAGGGAAAAGTTGAAAAGAAAAAACCCTGTTCTGGAGTTCTGAAAAAAACATTTCAGGAAACTCAACTAGAGTAAGTATTAAGAGTAAATACATACCATGAAAAATATTATAAGGATGAAAAGAAGAAAGAGAAAAAGAAGAAGCAGGAGACAGATGAGAAGGGAGTAGGAGGAGGGCAAGGAAGAGATCAATTTAAAAAATATACCCACAGAATAGCAATTGCCAAAGAGAAGATGTAATGTCAGAACAAATATAAAAATACCATTTTTAAAATGACTTGAAATGGACCAATTCTTTGATATATCAAGTACAAAATCAAAGTCAAGAAGAAATAATGTGAATGTCTCTATATTTATTAAAGACATTTTAGACATTAGACACTTAGACATTTAGACATAAAGACATTAAAGACAAAGAACTAAATAGACATTTCTCCAAAGAAGACATACAGATGGCTAACAAACACATGAAAAGATGCTCAACATCACTCATTATCAGAGAAATGCAAATCAAAACCACTATGAGGTACCATTTCACACCAGTCAGAATGGCTGCGATCCAAAAGTCTACAAATAATAAATGCTGGAGAGGGTGTGGAGAAAAGGGAACCCTCTTACACTGTTGGTGGGAATGCAAACTAGTACAGCCACTATGGAGAACAGTGTGGAGATTCCTTAAAAAACTGGAAATAGAACTGCCTTATGATCCAGCAATCCCACTGCTGGGCATACACACTGAGGAAACCAGAAGGGAAAGAGACACGTGTACCCCAATGTTCATCGCAGCACTGTTTATAATAGCCAGGACATGGAAGCAACCTAGATGTCCATCAGCAGATGAATGGATAAGAAAGCAGTGGTACATATGCACAATGGAGTACTACTCAGCCATTAAAAAGAATACATTTGAATCAGTTCTAATGAGGTGGATGAAACTGGAGCCTATTATACAGAGTGAAGTAAGCCAGAAGGAAAAACATAAATACAGTATACTAACGCATATAATATGGAATTTAGAAAGATGGTAACAATAATCCGGTGTACGAGACAGCAAAAGAGACACTGATGTATAGAACAGTCTTATGGACTCTGTGGGAGAGAGAGAGGGTGGGAAGATTTGGGAGAATGACATTGAAACATGTAAAATATCATGTATGAAACGAGTTGCCAGTCCAGGTTCGATGCACGATACTGGATGCTTGGGGCTAGTGCACTGGGACGACCCAGAGGGATGGTATGGGGAGGGAGGAGGGAGGAGGGTTCAGGATGGGGAACACATGTATACCTGTGGCGGATTCATTTTGATATTTGGCAAAACTAATACAATTATGTAAAGTTTAAAAATAAAATAAAATTAAAAAAATAAAACTGTCTGTACTTAAAAATATAGCCTAGAAATATATAAAATTAAAAAAAAAGACATTGACTTTGTAATTAAAAGCTTCCCATAAGAAAATATGTTAAATTGTAGCAAACATCTCAGCAATAATTACTACCAATTCTATAGAAAGTCTTTCAGAAATTTCAAAAAGAGGAAACACTTTCTAACTCATTTAGTGATATAAGAATTACTCTGGAGCACAAACCATACAAAGATTGTATGCAAGAAAAGAGAACTACAGATCAACATCCCTCATGAACAAAGATGCAAAAATTCTAAACAAATTAAATTCAAGAACACTTTAAGAGGATAAGGGTTTATTCCAGGAAGGTAGAGTGCTCTTTAGCATTTGAAAAATCAATAAATGTAATTCACCATATTAACAAATAAAGTAAGAAAAACTATACAAGAAGTTCAATAGATAAAGAACAAACATTTGACAAACCTAACATACATTTTTTATCAAATTCTCAGCAAATTATGGATAAAAGAAAATTTTCTCAAATAAAAGAAATTTTCCTCAGCCTGGTAAAACTGATAAAAGGCAGCTGTAAAAGTCCTAGAGCTATCTCATAATTCATGATGAGAAAATGAACTTTTTTTTTTTCTCCTAAAGGCAACAAAGGCAAGCATATCTGCTCTGACCATTTATATGCAACATGGTCCAAGAGGTTAAAAAAAAAAGAAAAATGAAAAGTATCTATATTTTTTGAAAAAGAAATGTTTATATTCATAGGCAACATGCTCATCTATGTACACCATCTGATGCAATCTACAAAAAGACTATTAGAACTACTAAGAAAATTTTTCTAAATAGTAGAATTTAAAAATATATGTATACAAATATCAAGTGTATTTCTACATCACAACTAACAATCAGTAATTGAAATAAATAGAACAATGTCATTCTCAATTACATCAAAAATACAAAATCCTTAGAGTAAAATCTGGCAAAAGAAGTACATATGAAATACATTGAAAACCTCAGAATATTGAGAAAAAATTAAGAAAACAAAATAAATGGAGAGAAATACTTTGTTATGAGTTGGAAAATTCGTGTTGTTAAAATGTAAATTCTTCCCAAACTTATTCATGGATTCAAAACAATTGTAATCAAAATTCAAGTTTTTTTGTACTAATTGATATACTGTGTGTAAAATTCATTTGGAAATCCAAAGGACCTAGAATAGCTAAAGTAATTAAAAAAAAAAAAAAAGGAAAGCCAAAAGTAATCAAGACAGTATAGTTCTGGCATAAATATGGATAAATAGGTCAATAAAAGGCACAGAAATATATTTTGAAATATATGAACACCTGATTCTTAACAGTGGTGCAAAGGCAATTCAGTGGAGAAAAGAGAGTATTTTTAACAAATAATGCTAGAAAAATGGATATCCACATGAAGGAAAATGAACTATGAACTCAAGACATAGATCTAAATATGAAATTAAAAATACTAAAAGCATAAAATCAAGAAAAAACAAATGATGAAATCTTTATGACCTTGGTTTGGGCAAAATTTCTTAATTATGATGCTAAAAAACACATGCCACAAAAAATTGGTACATTACACTTCATCAAAATTAAAAGTTTCTGCTGTTTAAACTACAGTGTTACAAAAAAGAAAAGATGAGGCACAGAAGAAGAATTTTGTGAAGCACAGGTCTTCATAAAGGCTGTGCATCCAGAATATACACACGTTCTCAGACTCCATAATCAAAGAGCAAAGAACCCAGGAGAAAATAAGCGGACAATCTGAATAGACACTTTGAAAAAGAAGACATACAGATGGCAAGTACGCTCATGGGAAGACATTTGGCAATAGCCCCAAACTGGACACAAGTCAAATGCTTATCAAAAGATAACAGATGAATGCACAGTAGCACATCTATATGGTGAGTGACTCAGAAATAAAGAACAATGAACTATTACCAGTTATTATGCCACCACATGGGGAAGTCTCAAAAGAATGATAATAAGAATAAAATAATTATATTCTCAAAGATGTCTGGAGATTGGGAGTCAGAAGGATAAGAGGCTCCCTGGTGGGTCAGTGGTTAAGACTCTGCACTTCCACTGCAAGGGGCGTGAGTTCCATCCCTTGGTTGGGTAATGAAGATTTCGCATGCCATTCTGTGTGGCCAAAAAATTATTTTAAAAAAGGAAGAAACGTTAAAGTTAACGGATATGTTCACCCCTGACTGCATTCTTGCTAACTCTTCTTTTATCTGTTTGCACAGTTGCAGAGAGTGAAACATTTTGTTTGAATTTACATTATTTAATAGAGCCTGTATTCAGCAACAAGCTCATAAATTCCTGGAAATTGAACAATCAGCTCTTGAAAGCTGCCTTTGGACAAGCTTCAGCACACCACCCTAACTGACCCTCTAAAAAGAACTAGGCCCAGATGGTTTCATAGTAGAATTCTAGCAAAACTTCAAAGGCCCCAGTGTTATGTAACATTTTCCAAAGCATAAAAAATAAAGGAAAACTCTCTAACGTTTTTAACAAAGCAAATGTAACATTTGTAAGTATATAAATCCATAAGAGCAGTACAAAAACTATTAAAAACCAATGCTACTTGTGAATATCAATGCAACATTACTAAATAAAATAATAGTAAACAGAATCCAACAGTACAGGAATGAAGTAATAAATCAGACATTTAAAGAATTCACAATTAGTTCAATATTAGGAAGTCTTTCCATAATACACAATGATAATCAATCTAAGAAGACAAATTACAAATATGTCTTCAGAGATGCAGAAAAAAACTTGGCCAAAATTCAATACTCATTGCTAATAAAAGCTTTCCAGAAAATAGAAACTGTTCAATGTCCTGGCAAGGTAGATAAAGTATAACCATAAAAGATGAGAGATGAATGGGGAGAATGTTTCAAAACATAGAATAATCTTGCTAATATCCTCTAGGATTCAAGATTTTAGTATAAAAGAAATATGCAAATAACATCAAAAAAGTAATTTAAATTGGAGTTTAAAGTGGAAATAGCAGTATAAAGTCAAGATATGTTTTCTCTTAAATACCTATTTCCTAGTTTGAAGACTGAAAATATCTAGACTAAACTCAGAGTAATAAGTACCCTAAGGGCCTGGATTTAGGAGTCTCAGTATCACTCCCTACTGAAGATAACAATGTCTTTTAGATAAATCATGGATTCTAGATTTAAAGGAGAAAACATACAAGATAAGTATGGAATATCTTGTCATAGCAGAAAATAAGGACTCTGAAGCAGCTTTTAAAAAGGCCAAATGAACAAGGGAACAAAGTTGGGACTGTTAGGACATTAATAAAGACACGAGAACATGTCAAGTACATTTATTTCCATGAATTCACAATGATACAAAACAAACAGATGATTTGAGGAATGCTAATGAGAGAAATAATAATAATAATTTCATTATTATTTTGAAAATGAAATAAGATATGGTTTTACAAGTTAATCAAGGGAGAAGGAAACATAAGATGCAATTATGCATTTATTATATCTTTTATTTTTGTATCATCTGAATTTCAGAATAATTAAATAGTTGATAAAGGGATGTTTCTATTGTATAAAAGTTTTCCAGTTACTTATTACAAAAAGGAATAATAAAATTAGAATATCTTAATAACACTGTAGTGTATAATTAAAATTTGCTGAAAGAGGATAACTTGAGTTCTCAAATAAATATGCAAATTGTAAATTGAGGTGATGGATGTGTTTATTAACATGATGGGAATTCTTTCAAAATTTATATTATATTAAATCATCATGTTATACATTTTAAACATCTTACAATTTTATTTAATTATACCTCAGTAAAACTGGGAAATGAAAGAAAGTCAGTTTTCAAACCTTTTGTAAACCTTAATAAATTTATGAAAGGGTAGTGATAAATGACTGCAAATATCACAGAGAGAGAGAAATCCAGACACCATGTATCTAATGATGCATGTGTAAATCAAACCAAAAAAAAAAATACAACAAAGAAACAAAAACTGAATTTGCATAGGATTAAGTCTTTCACATCAGTCCGAGTACCGTTGAGAGAAACCCTGTAGTGATTTGGGTAGGAAATATTTAACATAAAAAATTATTTGCTATACCTCAAGACTACTGTGATGAGAGATTAGAGACTATGGGGTACAGAGAATCCTAAATAATAGAGTAAGTAGCAGAGACAGGGAAAAGCTGCTTCCTATGGGGGTTAAAACAGAAAACTCAAAAAGGAACAAATCTGGAAAAGATTCCCAATCAGTGATGAGATCTAGATCTCACTGGAGAGAGTATGTCCAGGCACACCGAACGTCGAGTCACTAAGATCCTTCACGTTAAGGAGCTGGTTGAGAATCTTTCTTATGGGATCTCAGAGGACGTTGTCAAAGAGGAGACTCAGTCAGGGGAGCTCACTGGGAAACCACTCTCTGGGGTGATTGAGAAACTGTCCAACGGGAGGGGCTGTGTCCCAGAACTTACTGCAAAACTGCCCAGAGGGTGCCAGCGAGGTCACCCCAGGGAGGTGGCACTGCAGAAGATGGCCAAAGATCAGCCTAGGACCAGGAGGCAGAGCTTCTTTCTCTTTTAGGATCCCTTTGGCACCTGGTACTGATAAAGCCTGACATCATGCTCACTTGTCAAAGAAAATATGTTCCAGGATCAAAAGTCATGCAATGAAGTTGGACTGGGAAGTGAGGGGCAATAGACTGATAATTGGTGAACTTCTAGCTCTCACTCCTCATACATTGAAATACAGGGGACCCAAGGGGTGTTTTAGTTGGCTCGGGTTGCATTAACAAAATGCCACCGACCAGGTGGCCAAAACGACTGATGACCGGAAGTTCAAGGTCAAGGTGTCATCAGGGTTGGTGTCTCCTGAAGCTCTTCCTGACTTAAAGACAGCCGCCTCCTCCCTGTGTCCGCACTGACCTTTTTTCTGTGTGTGAAATGAGACAGAGTTCTCTGGTATCTTTCCCTCTTGTTTTTTGTGTGTGTGTGTGTGTGTGTGTGTGTGTGTGTGGTGTTTTATTTTTCTAGCATTAAAAATCATTTAATTAGGATCAATAAACTATCAGTACATTGTTTTCTAGGTTTGGACATAGATTTAAAAAAATAAGATAAATCAATAAAATAATAATCCACCATCAGTACATAAAATAAAAAAAATATTTTAACATAGAAATAGCAAGAGTAATTTCAAAATGAAAACTAAGCAGAGAATAAAGGACAGGATACTTAAATAAACTCATCTCTAAGGATAACTCACTCTTATAATAGTATTTGTTTCATCACAGATTAATGATGTACCAGCATGCCCACTGGGCTTTAGGGAGACAGCTATAAAAGGTGGCTTTGCATCAGCAAACATGGAGACGATATGAATAGCTATTAATTTTTATTTTTGTTTTGTCTCTTCTTCTTACAAAGACTGTGTCCTGTCAGATTAAGGCCCTAACCTTATAGCTTCCCTTTTTAGGTCCTGCCTCCAAATGCAGTCATCTTGGAGGTTAGGGGTTTTAACATATGGATTTTGGGAGTATCACTATTCAGTCTGTAACAAGGGACAAAGGCAATGACATGGTCATCTCATGGGGTTACAATCAGAAAAGCTGAAACAAAACACAGGGAAATTTATTGACTGAAAGCATAATCAGCACATGCAACTAATAATAAAGCTATTTTGGCAGATTCTACAATTATGAGATACGTGATGCTGTTAACAATCTTTTCAGATGTGATAATGTTAGTGGATAGTGGTTTTTAAATTTGTCATCTTTTGAAGTTACATGCTAAAATACTTACAAAGTGCTGTCACAACTTGGCTCTTAATGTCACTCCACAGAGAATGAAATTAAGTAGAGATGAATTAAGTTTGCTGAGTCAATAATTGTTGATGCTAATTGACAAGCACGTGGAGAGCTGATTAGACTCTCAGTTTTTGTATGTTTAACATTGTCCATAATAAAGATAAAAATAACAGTGACAAATAAGTATGACTGTAAATAAAAGATTAATAACTGTAAAAGAATACTATATATAACTTTATGTCAATTCCTTTAAAATGGCTATATTTTGCTGCTGCTGCTGCTGCTATATCACTTCAGTCATGTCCGACTCTGTGCGACCCCATAGATGGCAGCCCACCAGGTTCCCTCGTCCCTGGGATTCTCCAAGCAAGAACACTGGAGTGGGTTGCCATTTCCTCCTCCAATGAATGAAAGTAAAAAGTGAAAGTGAAGTCGCTCAGTCGTGTCCGACTCTTCGTGACCCCATGGACTGCAGCCTACCAGGCTCCTCCATCCATGGGATTTTCCAGGCAAGAGTACTGGAGTGGGGTGCCATTGCCTTCTCCTATATTTTAGGAGGCTATAAATTCAGAATATAAATTATGGTTTGCCTTGAGAATTGGAAACTGAGAATCAATTAAAATGTTAAGTATTAGAACAAATTGTCAAATTTCCTTCAAAAAAGACACCATAACTAAATGACTTTACAGGAAAAATATTTTAAACTATCAAGGATCAGAATGTATCATATTTTAGAATTTCCATGTCATATGCACTAGCGTGTGTGTGTGTGTGTGCTCAGTTGTGTCCAATTCTTCGTGACCCCATGGACTGTAGCCTGCCAGGTGCCTCTGACCATGGAATTTTCCAGGCAAGAATATTAGACTAGGTTTCCATTTTCTTCTCCAGGGGATCTTCCAGGCCTAGGGATCAAATTCTCCTCTCTTGCTTTTGTAGTAAAGCAGATTCTTTACCACTGTGCCACCTAGGAAGTCCAAGTCATGTTAGCCAGTAAAGTCCACAACTTGATATCACTTTGTATCTGAAAGTTGCTTGAAAGGAGAGACTATTTTTAAATACAAAAACAAGATCAATAATAATATTAGGCAAAGAATGTAGTGGTACTACCAATAGTGAATTTTTTTACAACTTTCTGGAAGATAAAGAGAAGAAGATATTGGAATGACAAAACAGAATTGAGAAATCTCTAAACTATCACTGATTACCAAAGAGCTTTTGGAGAACTATGTGTCCCTGAAAATTGAAACAAAACTGTAACAAAACTGTGGTAGAGTGAGCCAAAAGGCAAAAAACCAATTTAAGGAGTTCAAGAGACATAGGTCGATTGCTGCCTTGGGACTCTGCTGTTTATGGTGACCAAGTGATGGTTACAGATGTGGCCTACAGAGCTGTGGATGGAAACCTACAGGGCTCCTTGGCGGCAGCAAAGCCTTTGATCATACTGGTTTTCATGGGTTATTCTTAAAAATCACTTTGGCAAACCAAATTGATAGGCCAAGAATAATGATTTGTGCAAGTAAAGACTTTCAGGAAAGAGGCTTCCAGTTATTTTTCTAGACTGACCAAAAGCAACCAGCAACACTTTGATGAGGGAGAGCTGTCAGGTCATATTTGAATTCCACTTTTAGTAATTAGTAATTAATTACTAATTTTAATTTAGTATTTAAAAGGTGATGATTTATACTTTATTATATAAACAAAGTATAAGAATTTCTCAACCCATAGAATGATTTCATTTTTTTAACCATTTTGTCATAGTCATACATTCTGGCTTAAATAAATAGCTCTTAGCCATTCCTGGGATTGCTTACAATAAACCCGTGTAGTCTTAGGCTGGGAGAAGGCAATGGCACCCCACTCCAGTACTCTTGCCTGGAAAATCCCATGGACGGAGGAGCCTGGTAGGCTGCAGTCCATGGGGTCGCTATGAGTCGGATGCAACTGAGTGATTTCACTTTCACTTTCCACTTTCATGCATTGGAGAAGGAAATGGCAACCCACTCCAGTGTTCTTGCCTGGAGAATCCCAGGGACGGGGGAGCCTGGTGGGCTGCCATCTATGGGGTCGCACAGAGTCGGACATGACTGAAGCGACTTAGCAGCAGCAGCAGCAGTCTTAGGCTGAATCTTCTATGTTGTTTTGAATCAATTTCAAACTTTCTGGAGCTCACTTTCTCTATTTTTTTTTTTTTTTCAGAGCTTTGTGACTATCTCCATTCCTTCTTCTTCAATTTCCTCCTACCAGTTACTCGGCACTCCCTAAATTTATGCCCCATTTTGCACTTACTTTTCTAACAAATGCAGAAGTCTCTTTCAGGAAAAAAAAAAAAAAAAATGTTTTAAATTGCCCTCTCCTGCTCATGCACTACCATTGCCAGGAAGATACAGCATGTCTGGTTCCCAGCCTCTGTCCTGTGAAAGGGCCAGCTCCTTTTAGAGACACCCCAGCATAGGAGGAGATTTGGGAGGAAATGGAACAGATATCTTAAATGGTGTAAATGGTGCTGGTGGTATGTTATTAAAGAAAAAAACTAACTACCATTTTCAGAATATTTTTGTGCATGTGATGCATCCTAGGAATGTACCTTGGTATTTGAAAAAGACAGGTCTTCCTTAAAAGTCAGCTCTTACAGGATTCACTTATCCTTTTAGCCATATCCAAGCAAGTGGATTAATCCTATGAGAGTCTCTGGGATCTTGACTGAACAGTGAATGAACAGAAAGACCTTAGGATCTCTGTTATGAAAACCAAGGAATGGATGAAAGTCTACACCTATTATGTTCTTGCTTTAATTGTTATCTTAAAAAAGAGAATTGAAAAATCTTACACAAGACTTTGTTTTCTGCATTCCTTTAAGCTGATATCTATTCAATAAGACCAAGCCTGGCAAATTCTTCACCAAATGGTCTGTAACTCCACTCTAAGAATGCTGATGGTGTGGCAGTTGATAAATGTAGACAGAGAATTTCTAGAAACTTTGATTTCAAGAACGGTTTTTATAAGAACAGAATATTATGGACCTCTTTAAAATTAAGAGAGACCATAGATCTCAGTTCTTCCAAGAAAATAATATTTTAATATATCAGTTCAGTTCAGTTCAGTCGCTCAGTCATGTCCGACTCTTTGTGACCCCATGAATCCCAGCACGCCAGGCCTCCCTGTCCATCACCAACTCCTGGAGTTCGCTGAGACTCACATCCATCAAGTGAGTGATGCCATCCAGCCATCTCATCCTCTGTAGTCCCCTTCTCCTCCTGCCCCCAATCCCTCCCAGCATCAGAGTCTTTTCCAATGAATCAAATCTTCTCATGAGGTGGCCAAAGTACTGGAGTTTCAGTTTTAGCATCATTCCTTCTAACGAAATCTCAAGGCTGATCTCCTTCAGAATGGACTGGTTGGATCTCCTTGCAGTCCAAGGGGACTCTCAAGAGTCTTCTCCAACACCACAGTTCAAAAGCATCAATTCTTCAGCACTCAGCCTTCTTCAAAGACCAACTCTCACATCCATACATGACCACTGGAAAAACCATAGCCTTGACTAGACGGAACCTTTGTTGGCAAAGTAATGTCTCTGCTTTTCAATATGCTATCTAGGTTGGTCATAACTTTCCTTCCAAGGAGTAAGCGCCTTTTAATTTCATGGCTGCAGTCAGCATCTGCAGTGATTTTGGAGCCCCCAAAATAAAGTCTGACACTGTTTCCACTGTTTCCCCATAGTCTCTGGCTAAGAAGAGTAACAAAGTTTGTTCTTTGTAGGCAAATGTGTCCCCGGGGGGTCAGGACATTTTATATATCCTTCCAGCTGATACTTCCTAGTAACTGGCTCTACATTCTTAAAGATGGAAAAATGTAAACATGACAAATTAAACTTTGTAGCACTTTTTTTTTGGCTCTGCTTTTTTTTTGGCTTGGCTTTGGGGATCCTAGATCTCCATTAAGGATTGAATCCATCCCCAGGTAGGAAAGTCCTGCCCACAGGACCACCAGGGAATTGCCCAGAAGTAATACTTTGTTATTGAACACAAAAGGAAGCTGTAAAGAGAGGAAAGGGGAGAGATTTTGAAATCAGAATTCTGGAACTCTGTGTCTCCCTTCTGCCATAGAGAAGTGTCCTGATACTGGATATTATTCACCACCTCTGGGGATAGTAAGGGGTAAAAGTAGCAGCACAATGGATTTGAGAGTACTTGCAAAATGTAAAGCCCTTACACATACTGACTATATAGTGCATCATTATTACAGAAACTTAAAGAAAAGAGTCAATAATGTATCAATGTATTTTAATAACAACTAAGATTCCTTGTACAAGCAATATCATATGATATTTGTCTTTCTCTATTTGGCTTACTTCACTTAGTATGATAATCTTCAGGTCTATCCATGTTGCTGCAAATGACATTATTTCCTCTTTTTTATAGCTGAATAATATTCCATTGTATATATGTACCACATTTTCTTTATCCATTCATTTGTCAATAGACATGTAGGGTGCTTCCATGTCTTGGCTAATTAGGGCTGCCGTGAACACTGGGATGCATGCACCCTTTCGAAACTAAGAAAAATCTACATGTAATGATAAACAAGAGAGAAAAGAAGAAAATAACAGATCTTTTTCACAAAATGCCGAATTGTTCTGTGGAATTGTAGAGCAGAGTGATATCCATTAGCTCCAATTCACCACCAAGTGATAGAAAAGATTCATTCCTTCTTTCCTCCTCTGTAAATAAGAATGCTATTTATCACTTCTCTTTCCCACAGTACGGCAATGACATAATAATTCAATGCATTAAAATATTTTGAATTCCCTCAAGAATGAGGTGCTAAAGATGTTTGTTGCCTCATAAATCTAATGCAGAATATTCCTGCAGATTCCAGTGTGGCTGGAAGGGTGGTAATTATAAATTGAGAGAAACATATTTTAAAATGACAAAAAGAATTTAAATGATGCCATAAGAATTGGAATCAAAAAGAAAGAACTAGAAATAAGAATTTGACCCTTATTTAAAATCAAATGTGACAGTTTAGATCATTCAGCTCCTTGCTGCCCTTGGCAGGCTGCCTGTTGTGTGAGGTAAAAGTGGGAAAGGAATTCAACGTGGTACTTAGATAAGGTGTAAATCCCTAAGATTTTTTTCAAGGAAAAAATATTCTCAAATACTAGTAATGTCATTTTTCATTTAAGTTATAGAACTTCAAAGTATCTCATTTTCAAAACAGGCCTGAAGAAATGAATACCAAGTCTGAAATGCAGTAGCTGTCTCTCTTGATAAAACAGCCCAAGACTCACAACAAAGAATAATCCGATTGGGGTCCTCAGTTCATTTCTAGAAGTTGTCAATGTTCCTATGATTCCAGTGATCACTTTGAACTTGAGGGGTTCTAGTCTCATTAAAAAAAGAAGTCAACAAGCTCTATGGTCCTTCATCCAAATCCATTGCACAGCATCAAACTCCTTTGCTGAAGGAGTTCATCTAAATGTGTGAAATTAATCCTTGTTCTGGAGGAGGGGGCAGGTGTCTTAAAAGCCTACTTGTTTCCTTAAATCTACACCTTCCAACACAGATGAGTTTAGTATTTCAGGGGCAGTCACTAGGGGAAGCTGTGAGCCTGCCAGTTCTGGTCCAGACTCCGGCTCGTCGACACGTCTCACAAAGACCACCTTTGTGGGCTGCATTCTTTTCCCATCAGGCAGTGCTGCCCTGACCTGGGGTGTGTTTTTCATTTCCAAAGAATATGCTGATCTTCCCTAAATGATCTACTGAAAACTGAGTGTTGAAGCACAAATGAAAACTGAAAAGTGCCATTTAGCACACAACGTAATTATTTCACGGCCTATTGCAAGTTAGCAAAGGCCTGTTTCAACTTGTAAGATGTGAAAGCCAGCCCGTGCCGTATCATAATATTTTGAAACAATTTAAAATCCCTCTTTTCCTGGGTTGGTGGCTGTAGAGGAGGAAGGGAGAAGGGGATGCTATTTTCATGTGGAATAGCTTTTTAAAGACCAAGCAGTCATAAAACCTCGATTAAAAGTGAACAAACATTGAATTCAATATCTGCATGACCAGACTTTTTTTAAGAGGAACTAGCTTAACCTCAGGAAATAGTATAAGCAATCCTAGGTATTAAATTCACTTTGTACTAAAATTTAATCCAGCCGAGCATACCATTAAAGTCAATACCATGAATAGCCATACAGTGTGGACAGGTACACACTCACTTTTAATACCACGTAAGTTTAACTTTACACACATTCTATACAGAAAGTGCTAAGTGGAAGAAAAATTGAGTTTATGTAACTGCAAATTCTCACTAAGATTCCCTCCATAAATTAATCTTTTTAATAGTTTATTAGATGTCATTTTTCCATTAACACTCTAAAGCTCTATAAAATTAGTGTCTCTGCTGCTAGCAATTGAGAATAACTTCTAATTAGGAAAAAAAAAAGGGAGGAAAGATAAAAAGAATTACATTGTTGGCCAGAATAATTCTAAATGCTAGCAATGAAAGCAACTGTTCTCCCTTCTAGAGACAGCTGTGCAGAGCTCCGCAGGAAAGGGTTTTCCTTTTGACTCATCTCTTACGTGACTATATCACAAATAAATCTGGGAAAAAGGCAATTTGTTTCCCAGCCCAGAGAGCAGATGATAGAGGAGAAAATGTGCAACTCCTTTCCTACTGTCAGTGAACTAAAATTTTTCAAAATTTCTGGAAAATTATTTTTAAATAAAACCTTAATGATTGCAAATTCTCTTAAATAATATCCTTATGTTTTCTCACCTGTGTCTACAACACCATCACCCAAACTGGACTTTTGTTTACTGAGCCCAGTACAGTGACTGGTGTCTGTGTATACATGTTCAGTTATGTCCAACTTTTTTGTGACCCCATGGACTGTAGCCTACCAGGCTCCTCTGGCCATGGGATTTTCCAAGCAAGAATACTGGCGTGGGTTGCTATTTTCTTCTCTAGAGGATCTTCCCAACCCAGGGATCGAACTTGCATCTCCTGAGTCTCCTACACTACAGGCAGATTCTTTAGGACTAAGCCACTGGGGAAGCTCCAGAAGCTTCTTGAGGAGTGTTATGTGACTTTGGCCTTACGCCTAGCCCCAACCATTCCTCAGTGCTCTCTTTCTTCAGTCAGTGTAAATAGGTTGTCAAAAAAGATTTCATTGAAAAATTGAGGAACAACATGCCCAAATATGTTTATTCAAGTGTCCACCATATGCCAAGCCCTGTATCTGGGAATATAAATAAAGACTCAAGGATAATTGATGCTATTTTACATATTATCTCTTTTTATTATAATTTGTTGTTTTTCGGTCACTAATTCATGTCCAAGTCTGCAACCCCATGGACTGCAGCATGCCAGGATTCCCTGTCTCTCATCATCTCCCAGAGTTTGCCCAAGTTCATGTCCATTGAACTGGTGGTTCCGTCCTCTCATCCTCTGTCACCCTCTTCTTCATCTGCCTTTGGTCTTTCCCAGCATCAGGGTCTTATTTTATTATAAAATTATCTTATTTACTATAATACCAGGAAAATATTTAGGAAATAATTATTTATTGAGTTTTCTACCATGTGAACATCAATTCTAATAATAATTCTATGAATTAAGTGCTGTATTATTTCCCATTTTCAGATGAAGAGACTAAGGCACAGAAGAATTAAGAAACTTTCCCAAAAGCATACATGTGGTTGTTCTAGAGCCAAGATTTGAACCAAGGTAGCCTGGCTGTGGAGAAGGATTCTAAAACACTAAATTATGTAATGAAGTCTTGCTTGGTGATGATGAGAAAAATCTTGCCATGTTAGGTGATTCGTTTGAGAAGTGTATTTTTAGACTGTAATATAGCTCTTTCTCTGGTTTAGCCAAGAGTTTCATGTAAAACAATCACATATTTGCTAAATTGCCCAAAAGAAATGTATCCATGTGATAAAGGCTTTTTCTCTGAATTATCAGTTTAACATTATTCCTTTACAAGCCTTCGACAAATTGTAGCACCCACACAAATACAGTAATTAGTTTTAATTTCCCTTTGTCAATCTAAAATAAAAGTGGGGTAATTGATATTCCGGTATGGAGAATTTCGCTCTACCTAAAAGCAAGTTAGCTCTTTAGTAATTTGGAAGAGTGTTTGATAATTGCCAATAATCTTAAAATTCTAATGACCTCTGCCTGAAAGTGTTGTTTTATGAACTGAATTTCCTGTTATGTATTTTACAAATAGATTCTACCGCTTAGATTTTGGTGATATTTATTTCTGTTTGGCCTTGGTCTTCTGGCTCTAAGAACGAGATTTGAAGACTATAAATACAAAGAACTGCATAGTTCTTTTTACCTGAAAGTGAAATGACATCTGGCTGAGTGGATTCAGTGGTCTAAGAAATGCCTCTCAGTCATAAACTTTCTTTTACATTTAACTTGGGCTTTGTGCTGTATATCAAAATACTTGATTGTTCCACACTGTTTTGCCCTCCTTTTCATGGGCATTTTGAAGTCTTTCTCAAATGAATATTCATATTCAAAATGTGTTTTAATTTCTCATCCTTTGATTTATTAAATATGTATGAAAGTTCTGTTGTGCATTGGTAATGTTGATGGGTTAGAAATATGCAAGTGAAATGCATTTTACATTATTTTTAGATTGTTTATATTACATAATTGCATTCAATTTATACAAAGGAAAGTGTTCAGTATACATGTAAAAGCTATGAAGTTCACAACAAAGTGAAAACCTATGAACCCAACCACCCAACCCAAGAACTGGAATACGATCAAACTTATCAAAATCTATGTGCTTATTCTCTATCTCATCCCTTTTGCTTCCTCTTAAGGGATAACAGCTATTTGAATGTGTCCCTTTCATTTCCTTTCTTTTCTCCTGACTTCATCTCCTCCCCTTTGTTTAAGAGTTTTAACATTATTATAACCTATGTCTACTTTCAAAATTCTATACTATTTTATTCTTCAAAAAATCACAATTTTATTTATCCATTTCTTTGTGAGGAAATTCTGGGCTATTTTCAGATTTTATACACACAGTATAGTGAAATTGCTCCTCCACAGATCACTGCCTTATTGTGGTGAAGGGGCTTGCATAACTCTATGAAGCTATGAACCATGCCATGTAGGGCCACCCAGTATGGACGGATCATAGCAGAGAGTTCTGACAAAACATGATCCACTGGAGGAGGGAATGGCTAACCACCCCAGTATCCTTGCCATGAAAACCTCATGAACTGCATAAAGGACAAAAAGATATGACACTGAAAGATGAGTCCCCTGGGTCTGAAGGTGTCTAATATGCTACTGGGGAAGAGTGGACGACAAGAACTAATAGCCCCAGAAAGAATGAAGTGACCGGGCCAAAGCAGAAACGACCCTCAGCTGTGGATGTGTCTGGTGATGAAAGTAAAATCCAATGCTGCAAAGAACAGTTTTGCATAGGAACCTGGAATCTTAGGTCCATAAATCAAGGTAAACTGGACATGGTCAAACAGGAGATGATAAGAATAAACATTGACCTCTTAGGAATCAGTGAACTAAAATGGATGGGAATGGACGGATTGAATTCCGATGACCATTATATCTACCACTGTGGGCAAGAATTTCTTAGAAGAAATGGAGTAGCCCTCACAGTCAGCAAAAGAGTCTGAAATGAACTACTGGGGTGCAACCTCAAAAATGACAGAATGATCTCAGTTCATTTCCAAAGCAAGCCATTCAACATCACAGTAATTCAAGTCTATGCCCCTACCACCAATGCTGAAGAAGCTGAAGTTGATCAGTTTTATGAAGACCTAAAAGACCTCCTAGAACTAACACACACACACACACACACACAAAATGTTCAATTCATCAGTTGGGATTAGAATGCAAAAGTAGGAAGTCAAGAAATACCTGGAGTAACAAGCCTTGGAGAACAAAATGATGTAGGGCAAAGGCTAACTGAATTCTGCCAAGAGAAAGCACTGGTCATAGCAAACACTCTTTTTCAACAACACAAGAGACAACTTTACACACGGACATCACCAAATGGTCAATATCCAAATCAGTCAATTACATTCTTTGTAGCCGCAGTTGGAGAAGCTGTATACAGTCAGCAAAAACAAGATGTGGAGCTGTCTGTGACTCAGATCATCAGTTTCTCATAGCAAAATTCAGGCTTAAACTAAAGAAAACTAAGAAACCCACTAGGCCAGCCAGCTACAACTTAAATCAAATCCCCTATGAATATGCAGTAGAGATAACAAATAGATTAAAGGGATTAGATCTAGTTAACAGTGTGCCTGAAGAACGATGGACAGAGGTCTGTAATATTGTACCAGAGGCAGCAAACAAAACCACCCCAAAGAAAAAGAAAAGCAAGAAGGCGAAGTGGTTATTTGAGAAGGCTTTGCAAGCTGAAGAAAGAAGAGAAGTGAAAAGCAAGGGAGGATGGGCACAATAAACGACAGAAACAGTAGAGACCTAGTAGACGCTGAAGAGATCAAAAAGAGATGGAAAGATACACAGAAGAACTGTACAAAAAAGATCTTAATGAACCAGATAACCATGATGGTGTGGTCAGCCATCCAGAGCCAGATGTTCTGGAGAGTGAAGTCAAGTGGGCCTTGGGAAGCACTGCTGTTAATAAAGCTAGTAGATGCGATGGAATTCGTGTAGAACTATTCAAAACCCTAAAGGATGATGCCATCAAGGTGTTGCATTCAATATGTCAGAAAACCTGGAATACCCAGCAGTGGCCACAGGACTGGAAATGGTCAATCCCCATCCCAATTCCCAAGAAGGGTAGTGCTAAAGAATGTGTTAACCATCAGACAATTACACTAATCTCCCATGCTAGTGAGGTCATGCTTAAAATCTTGCATGCTAGGCATCAGCATTATGCGAACCAAGAATTTCCAGATGTCCCAGCTGGGTTTAAAAAAGACAGAGGAACCAGAGATCAAATTGCCAACATTTGTTGGATCATAGAGAATGCTACAGAATTCCAGAAAAACATCTACCTCTGTTTCAATGACTATGCTAAAACTTTCGACTGTGTGGATCATAACAAACTGTGGAAAGCTCTTAAAGAGATAACACCAAACTATTTTACCTGTCTCCTGAGAAACCTGTATGTGGGTCAAGAAGCAAGAGTTAGCACTGGACATGGAACAACTGATTGGTTCAGTATTGAGAAAGGAGTACGACAGGGCTGTCTGGTGTTTATTTAACCTATACGCTGAGCACATCATGAGAAATGCTGGGCTGGATAAGTTACAAGCTGGAATCAAGATAGGTGGGAGAAACATCAACAACCTCAGATTTGTGGATGATACCACTCTAATGGCAGAAAGTGAAGAGGAACTAAACAGCCTCTTGAAGGGGGTGAAGGAGGAGAGTGAAAGAGCTTGCTTAAAACTAAAGATTAAAAATCTAAGATCATGGCATCTGGTCCCATCATCACTTCACAGCAAATAGAAGCAGAAATGGTGGAAGCAGTAACAGATTTCCTCTTCTTGGGCTCTAAAATTACTGTGGATGGTGGCTGCAGCCATGAAATCAGAAGACAATTGCTTCTTGGCAGGAAAGCTACGACAAACTTAATGTGCTAAAAAGCAGAGACGTTACTCTGCCAAGGAAAGTCCATATAGTCAAGGCTATAGTCTTCCCAGTGGTCATGTATGGTTATGAGAGCTGGGCCATAAAGAAGGCAGAATACCAAAGAATTGATGCCTTAGAAATGTGCTAAGAGGACTGAAGAAGACTCTTAAAAGTCCCTTGGACAGTAAGGCAATCAAACCAGTCAATCTTAAGGGAAATCAACCCTGAATACTTGTTGGAAAGACTGATGCTGAAGCTGAAATTCCAGTATTTTGGTCATCTGATGTGAATAGCCAACTCGTTGGAAAATTCGCTGATGCTGGGAAAGATGGAGGGCAGAAGGAGAAGAGGACATCAGAGGATGAGATGGCTGAATGGCATCACCAATGCAATGGACATGAACTTGAGCAAACCTTGGCAGATGGTAAGGGACAGGGAAGCTTGGCGTGCTGCAGTCCATGAGGTCACAAAGAGTTGGACATGACTGGGTGACTGAACAACAACAACACAGTGAAATTGTTATAGATTATTGAAAGATCCATGTTTTCAAGATGCAATCAATTTCTATGCCAAATTATACTCCCATCAGAAATGTGTAAGAGTCTTTATTAATCCAATTTTGGAAATTACAAGACTTACATTTTGCCCAACTAGTATAATAAAATGATCTTTACAGTCTGACTGATTCCTAATGAAGTTTAATATCTCTCATATGTGTATGGATCATTTCTGCTGGCTCTTTTATGAAATACTGTTTCATATAATTGTCTCCCTTTAAAAATTTTTCCATTTTAACATAAGCATTAAAGCTTTTCATCTATGAACAAACAATTTTGATGTTGGATATGCAGTAGGCAGCCCATTTCATTTATTTTTTAAAGATCCACAATAAATAAACTATATGTATTCACTGGTCTATTCACTCCCTAGTGCTCCTGGTGGTAATTTTGTGAGTCAAATTTAAATCTGTTTCTGATATCTGTCTCATTCCACTGGTACTTACTTATTTCTGAGTCAATGCCACGTGGCCTCAGTTAGCTTTATAACTTATAATTTTTCTTTTCAGTTTATCTTTATAAACTCAGAGTCCTCAAAATCCCATTGGAATGACATTAAATTTATTAATCAACTTAGAGATAATGTCACCTTTAGGATACAGCATCTTCTTATCTATGAAGGCACTATTTATAATGATTTTTAATAAAATTTTGTACTTTTTCCTATATGCATGTTTTTTACATTTATTTGTAGGTGGCATGTTGTTATTTCTTCTTGAATCAGTTTTGGTAAGTGATATTTTAATAGAAATATAATTTCCAATAAATCAAGTTTTTAATTACAAATTTCAGGTCTTCTTTAAAACTGTGTTAATTTTATTTCAACTATCAATAATTGTGAAATGTGTATTAAAATCTCTCACTCTAATGGATATTTGCAAAATTTTTCTAGGATTTATGTAGACTTTTGCTCTTTATATTTTGAAACTTTATTATTTAGTACATTCCAATTATCTTTCTGTAAATTGAAACTTTCAAGTCTTAATAATTGTAAATATTATTTAAAATTGTTTAATAAGAAAACAGTTAATGTTTTCATCAAGAGTATATTACTCAGCAAGTGACACTTGAAAATACTACATAGATAAAGTAGTGCTTGTGCTTAGTGGCTCAGTCAGTCTGACTCTTTCCAACCCCACGGACTGTAGCCCACCAGGCTCCTCTGTCCATGGAATTCTCCAGACAAGAATACTGGAGTGGGTTGCCATTTCCTTCTCCAGGGGATCTTCCCGACCCAGGGGTCAAACCCGAGTCTCCTACATTGAGGGCAGATTCTTTACTGTCTGAGTCACCAACGAAGTTAGACAGATTCTTTTACCATCTGAGCTACCAGGGAAGCCCCAGACTAGTGCTTGGCTTGATATAAATAATGCTTTTAGTTTGGATTGATTGCATTAAATCTTTATACTTAACTTTCCCCAAATACAGTAATTTGCTTTAATTCCTACCAGAAATTTTTAGTAAATAATAAGAATAAAAGCAGTTTCCTAGGATATAGTACAAAATTAAAAAAAAAAAAAGGTTTTGTAAATATTATTCATTAAATTAAAAGCCTTATACATATGACCAAATTGATCATGTTCTTGAGCTCACAACATGCTGTTGACATTGGCTCCTACATGAATCTGTATATTCACTTTTATCTCTGGATCACAGTTTTATCTGCTTTTCCCAACTTTAGTACTAATAAATTTGATACACATGTTACAGTTTATCTCCCAATCATATATTTTCCTATTTGTGTATTGCATAACAAATAACACATGATTTGTGTCTATGGAATTTTTATAACAAGTACAGCACCACAAATAACATTTTTACAGCCATGGCTCCATGATCAATTAAGTATAGGAAGTGGGTAGGAGGAGAACTCAAAACTAGCCCTCAGGTTCCTGGTTTTAAGGGCTGGGTGAAACATGATACCTAATTCACTGAAATGAGGAATACAGAAGAAGTTTGGACAGTCACGTTTAATGTATCTGGTAGACATCCACGTGAAGATTTCCACTAAGAAGCTGTAGTCTGGAACTTAGGAGAGATTACTGAGCAGAAAATAAAATTCTGTGCATCATCCATATATACTTGATAATTGAAGATACTTGAGAAGTTAAGATATTGTGGGGAGCAGAATGAGAAATGAAACTTGGGGACCCCTGATAGTATTACAGTGTTGAAACATGTAATGTGCTGAGAACTCCAATGCATGTCAAATGGTAACATTTTCTAAGAAATAGTGAGCTTTATCAAAAATATATATCAAGAGAGTAGATCAAGATGGCAGAGTAGGATGTAGAACTCACCTCCCCCAGTGGACACATCAAAAATACATCTACCTGTGGCACAGTTTTCACTGAAAGCTGACTGGAAATGGGCAGAAAGACTCCTTTGCGAGAAGATTGTAAGAAAGATACACATGTAATTGGATAGGAAGGGAAGATCAACAATCAGGTCAGATTTTGTGTCCCTGGGAAGGGGCTCAGAGGAAAAAAAGATTATGTGAGCAGAGACCCACCCTGGGGAGTGAGTGGTTCGAGCCACTGATTGGGCATCCCAGCCTTGGAATCTATACGGGGAAGATTAGCCCCCTTGGCCGGTTAGAGAAACACTGGAATGAACAGAAGAGCTGTGGGCATGTACTCAAGCAGTGCCTTAAAAGCAACCCAGAACTCTGACAACAGTCACCAGGATTTCACGTGTGCCCAATCTGCCCTGGGCTCCACAATAGGGCAGGGGCTGTGGAGGCTGGAGCCATGATCACTGTGAAGGACAAAGGGGACCTGAGGCTGCATGTGAGCAGAGCAAGCAAAACAACTGCTGGTGCCTGCACAGGCAGCAGGATGGAGACAGCCCAGGCCTCTGTTTGCAGCAGACACAAACTGAGAGTCCAACACAGGTTCCTCCTTGCTTCAGTACTTCCCTCCTCTGGGATGAAGGTCTCAGGGCTGAGAGAGGAGAAAACCCAGACAAAGGGAACCGAACCACTCAGGCCTGGCCCCCAGGGCTCTTCCTCCAGCAAATTGGGATCAAGTTCAGTTCAGTTCAGTCACTCAGTCGTGTCTGACTCTGTGACCCCATGGACTGCAGCACTCCAGGCCTCCCTGTCCATCACCAACTCCCGGAGTTCACTCAAACTCCTGTCCATGGAGTTGGTGATGCCATCCAACCATCTCATCCTCTGTCATCCCCTTCTCCTCCTGCCTTCAATCTTTTCTAGCATCAGGGTCTTTTCAAATGAGTCAGTTCTTCACATCAGGGGGCCAAAGTATTGGAGTTTCGGCTTCAGCATCAGTCCTTCAAATGAATATTCAGGACTGATTCCCTTTGGGATTGACTGGTTGGATCTTGTTGCAGTCCAAGGGACTCTCAAGAGTCTTCTCCAACACCATAGTTCAAAAGCAGCAATTCTTCAGTGCTCAGCTTTCTTTATAGTCCAACTCTCACATCCATACACGACTACTGGAAAAACCATAACCTTGACTAGATGGAGCTTTGTTGGCAAAGTAATGTCTCTGCTTTTTATTATGCTTTCTAGGTGAGTCATAACTTTTCTCCTAAGGGGTAAGTGACTTGGGATCAAACCCCAGCCCTGACAGGACAGTGGTAGTCACTGGACAAAGGGGGAATCTTGTCTCACACTTGGCTCCAGCTCTAACTTCTCCATCACCAGCCCCACCTCTACCAAGGAGACAGCTCTCAGCACACCATGAAGAAAGGCGTGACTTGTATCCACATCCAATCAAGCCCTCCCACCAAAGATACTGGGCACGTGCAGTTTTTATAGGGATATTCCCACTTAAGAACACCCCTTTGGGACTGAAATAGGTGACTGTTTCACCTAAGTTCATAGAAGCAGAGAAAATCAAACAAAATGAAAAGGTGATGGAACAGATCTCAATTTAAAAAGGAAGATTTAAAAAAATGAAAAAAAGAATAATGGAACAGAAATAAACATTTTACCAGATGAATAATTCAAAACATTGGTGATAAGAATGTTAACTGAATTAGGAAAAGAATAAATGAACACTGTGAGATTTTTAACTAAGAACTAGAAAAAAACAGTCAGATATGAAGAATTTAATAACTGAAATACAGATTAAAAAAATACTAGAAAAAATGATTACAGACTAAGTGATACAGAAATAAAGCATAAGTGATCTAGAAAATGGAATGATGAAACTCAACCAATCAGAGCAACAAAAGGAAAATCAAAATTTTAAAAATGAGAGCAGTTTTTACATCATTGGGATAATTTTAATTGTACCAACATTCACATTATAGGGGTCTCAGAAAGAGAAAAATGGGCTTCTGAGGTGGTGTTAATGGTAAAGAACCTGCCTGCCAATGCCAGTGATGTAAGACACATGCATTCAAGCCCAGGGTTGGGAGAATTCCCTGGAGAAGGGAAAGGCAACCCACTCCAGTATTCTTGCCTGGAGAATCCCAAGGACAGGTGGGCTACAATCTGTAGGGTCGCAGAGTCAGACACAACTGAAGTGACTTAACACACATGCACAGAAGGAGAAAGAGAGAAGGGGATAAAAATGTGTTTGATGAAATTATGGCTGAAAATTCCCAAACCCAAAGAAAACTGATACCCAGGTAGAAAAAGGACAGAAGTCCTCCCCCTCAATAATTATTCCAAATACATCCTTGCCAAGACATATCACAATTAAAATGGTGAAAGTTAAAGAGTTTTTAAAGTAGCAAGAGAAAAGCAGAGTCATATATAATAGAACTCCATTTTGTATTAGCAAAATTGAAAGATATAAGATATATAGGAATCTATTGCTTTTCTATATACTAAAAATGAACTATCAGTAAGAGAGAGCAAAAAATATCAAAACAGAAAAACCATTCCATTTAGAACACATCAAAAAAAATAAAACACCTAGGAATAAGCTTAGCCAAGGAAATGAAAGAACTAAACTTTTAAAACTATAAGACATTGATGAAGGAAATGAAAATCATAAAAAGAAATGGAACAATATCCCATGTTCTTGGATTGGAATGATTAATATTTTTTAAAATGGCCATACTACCAAGAGCAATCTATAAATTTAACATAACCCCTTTCAAAATACCCATGACATTTTCCACAGAATTAGAATAAATTATCCTAAAATTTGTATTGAAGCACAAAAGACACACAGTTGCCAAAGAAATCTCAAGAAAAAAATAACAAGGCTGGAAGTATCACTCTCCTAGATTTTGTCTATACTGCAAAGCTACTGTATCAAAATAGCATGGGATTGACACAAAAACGGATGCATAGGTCAATGGAACAGAGTAGAGAGCCCAGTAATAAACCCATGCCCATATGGCCAATCGGAGAAGGCAATGGCAACCCACTCCGGTACTCTTGCCTGCAAAATGGCATGGACGGAGGAGCCTTGTAGGATGCAGTGTACGGGATCACTAGGAGTCAGACATGACTGAGAGGCTTCACTTTCACTTTTCACTTTCATGCATTGGAGAAGGAAATGGCAACCCACTCCAGCGTTCTTGCCTGGAGAATCCCAGGGATAGGGGAGCCTGGTGGGCTGCTGTTTATGGGGTCATAAAGAGTTGGTCATGACTGAAGCAACTTAGCAGCAGCAGCAGCAGCAGCATATGGCCAATAATTGAAGATTATGCAATGAATAAAAGACAGTTTCTCTAATAAGTGGTGCTGCAATAGCTATATGTATAAGTACGAGATTAAAACTTTTTTCATACTATCTACAAAAATAAACTCAAAGTTGATTAAAGACCTAAATGAAAGATCTGAAATCATAAAACTTATAGACGAGAACATAGAACACTCTTTGATATAAATTATATCAATTTTTTAAAATCTGTCACCTAAGGCAAAGAAAAGCAAAAATAAATAAATAAAACCTAATTAAATTTAAAAGCTTTTGCACAGCAAAGGAAACCATAGACTGAACATAAAGAAAATCTACTGAATGGGGAGAAATATTTGCAAATGATGTGACCAGCCAGGGGTTAATATCCAAAATAGGTAAGCAGTTTAATTCAACTAAATAAAGCAACTCAAACACCCCAATCAAAAAAAGAGAAGAGAACCTAAATAGAGATGTCCAAGAGAATATATACAGATAACCAAGAGGCGCTTGGTTAAAAAGATGCTCCATATTGCTAATCATTAAAGAAATGCAAATAAAAATAACACTGTCACCTCACATTTGTCAGAACAGCTATCATCAAAAAATCTACAAATAACAACTCTTGGAAAGGATGTGGACAAAAGGAAACTCTTGTGCACTGGTGGTGTGAGTGTAAAGGGGTACAGTCACTATGGAAAAAATTATAGAGCCTCCTCAAAAAACTAAAATAGAATTATCATATGATCCAGCAATTCCACTCCTGGATATATGCAGAAAAAACAAAATCACTAATTCAGAAAGATACATGAACCCCAATACTCATAGCAGCACTGTTTTCAATTTCCAAAATATGGAAAATAGCCCAAGTGTCCATCAACAGATGAATGGATAAAAAAGATGTGTTTTATATACCATATGTATAATGAAACATTCAGTATCAGTTCAGTCGCTCAATCGTGTCCAACTCTTTGTGACCCCATGAACCGCAGCACACCAGGCCTCCCTGTCCATCACCAACTCCCGCCCAACATGGGGTTGGGTCCACCCAAACCCATGTCCATTGAGTCGGTGATGCCATCCAACTATCTCATCCTCTGTCATTCCCTTCTCCTCCTGCCTTCAATCTTTCCCAGCATCAGGGTCTTTTCAAATAAGGCAGCTCTTCCCATCAGATGGCCAAAGTACTAGAGTTTCAGCTTCAAAATCAGTCCTACCAATGAATACCCAGGAACGATCTCGTTTAGAATGGACTGGTTGGATCTCCTTGTAATCCAAGGGACTCTCAAGAGTCTTCTCCAACACCACAGTTCAAAAGCAGCAGTTCTTTGCTGCTCAGCTTTCTTTATAGTCCAACTCCCCCACAGCCATACATGACTACTGGAAAAACGATAGCCTTGACTAGATGGACCTTTGTTGTTTCTGCTTTTGAATATGCTATCTAGGTTGGTCATAACTTTCCTTCCAAGGAGTAAGCGTCTTTTAATTTCATGGCTGCAATCACCATCTACAGTGATTTTGTAGCCCCCCAAAATAAAGTCTGACATTGTTTCCACTGTTTCCCCATCTATTTGCCATGAAGTGATGGGATGGGATGCCATGATCTTCATTTTCTGAATGTTGAGCTTTAAGCCAACTTTTTCACTCTCCTCTTTCACTGTCATCAAGAGGCTCTTTAGTTCTTCTTCACTTTCTGCCATAAGGGTGGTTACTCTGCCATTAAAAATAAATGAAATTGTACAGTTTGCAGTGATATGGATGGATGGATCTAGAGTCTATTGTGTTTTAGCAAAATAAGTCAGACAGAGAAAGACAAACAAAACATACTCACAGGAACAGAAAATAAACTAGGTTCCAGTGTGGAGGGGGAGGAGGGAAAGAGCAAGACAGAGGTATGGGACTGAGAGATACAAACTATTATGTATAAAACAGATAAACAATGATGTATTTTACAGCACAGGAAATTGCAGTCAATATTTTATAATAATTTTAATAGAATATAATTCATAAAAATATAGACTCAAATGTACAGTACACCTGAAATTACAATATCGTGAATCAACTTACTTCAAAAAAAAGAACTATCAATATGAAAAGGGAAGAATAATGAGTGAGCATGGTACTAAAACATCTCAACTCTGAATATTTGTCTGTATATATTGGAAAAAAACATTCAAAGTGTTATGTAAAATTTTTATGATTTGAATTTTGTTTCAAGATCTAAAAAAAAAAAATCTTTGAAAATTAAGTCTTCCATGTCATGTTGTTATTTTCAAGCCAAATAATTTACCATGCAGTGTCTCTCAGATTCATGTAAAATATATTTGCTATGATTTTACTGGGCTTCCCTCATAGCTCAGTCAGTGAAGAGTCTGCCTGCAATGCAGGAGACCTGGGTTCGATCCCTGGGTCAGGAAGATCCCCTGCTGAAGGAAATGGCAACCCACTCCAGTATTCTTGCCTGGAGAATCCTATAGACAGAGGAGCCTGGCAGACATTCTATGGGAATTGATAGTCTATGGGGTTGCAAGAGTCGGACACAATTAGGCACACACAGCAGCAGCACATGATTTTAATTTAAGTTTGCTAGACAAAACAGAGTTGTTAAATATACAAGACCATATCAAAAATGGAGATTTGCTCTTATGTTTAGATTGTTTATCCTTTTATAGTTATTTCTTCATTTAACTGAATTATTAGATAATTGTTACTGTTAGTTGGTAGAAGCCTAATTTGCAAGAACAAAAATAAAACAAATCCTAAGATTTAAAGCAAAAAGTAATTTAAACATTTAGATTTCAGAAAGAAACTTAGAAAATTGAGATATACTCTAAAACACATATCTGTAAACTTGAAATAGGTTAATTTGTTTATAATAAAAATTCCTGCAATAATTTATCGTGAAATTCACTGAGAGATAACTTACTGGTGAGTATATCATGCCTCCTTAATAGCTTGAGGATGGAATTGACCTAAATTACACTGAATGTGTATGTGTGTGTACTAAGTCATGTCCTACTCTTTGCTACCCCACAGACTGTAGCTTGCCAGGCTCCTCTATCCATGGGATTTTCCAGGCAAGAATACTGCAATGGGTTGCCATTTCCACCTCCAGAGGGTCTTCCTGACCCAGTGATCAAACCTGCATCTCCTGCATTTCCTTCATAGTCAGGCAGATGCTTTACCACTGAGCCATGAGGGAAACCAAAATTATAATGAATAAAAAAACCTGTAAACTTGTGTATTTTAATCTGTTCTGGAAGCAAATAGGAATGAAGATGTATATACATATATTGGTTGTTGTCCAGTCGCTCAGTCATGTCTGACTACTTGCTAACCCTTGGACTGCAGCACACCAGGCTTCCCTGTCCATCACCAACTCTGGGAGCTTGTTCAAATTCATGACCATGGAGTCAGTGATGCCATCTAACCATCTCATCCTCTGTCATCCCCTTCTCCTCCTGCCCTCAGTTTTTCTCAGCATCAGGGTCTTTTCCAATGAGTCAGTTCTTTGCATTAGGTAGCCAAAGTATTGGCGCTTCAGCTTCAGCATCAGTCCTTCCAATGAATATTCAGGACTGATTGCCTTTAGGATTGACTGGTTTGATCTCCTTGCAGTCCAAGGGATTCTTAAGTCTTCTCCAGCACCACAATTTGAAAGCATCAATTCTACAGTACTCAGCCTTCTTTATGATCCAACTCTCACATCCATACATGACTACTGTAAAAGCCATATAACTTTGACTATACGGACATTTTTCAGCAAAGTGCTGTCTCTGCATTTTACTATGCTGTTTCAGTTCAGCTCAGTTCAGTCACTCAGTTGTGTCCGACTCTTTGCGACCCCATGAGTTGCAGCACGCCAGGCCTCCCTATTCATCACCAACTCCCGGAGTTCACTCAGACTCACGTCCATCGAGTCAGTGATGCCATCCAGCCACCTCATCCTCCGTCGTCCCCTTCTCCTCCTGCCCCCAATCCCTCCCAGCATCAGAGTCTTTTCCAATGAGTCAACTCTTCGCATGAGGTGGCCAAAGTACTGGAGTTTCAGCTTTAGCATCATTCCTTCCAAAGAAATCCCAGAGCTGATCTCCTTCAGAATGGACTGGTTGCATTTCCTTGCAGTCCAAGGGACTTTCAAGAGTCTTCTCCAACACCACAGTTCAAAAGCATCAAATCTTCGGCTCTCAGCTTTCTTCACAGTCCAACTCTCACATCCATACATGACCACTGGAAAAACCATAGCCTTGACTAGACAGACCTTTGTTGGCAAAGTAATGTCTCTGCTTTTCAATATGCTATCTAGGTTGGTCATAACTTTTCTTCCAAGGAGTAAGTGTCTTTTAATTTCGTGGCTGCAGTCACCATCTGCAGTGATTTTGGAGCCCAAAAAGGTAAAGTCTGACACTGTTTCCACTGTTTCCCCATCTATTTCCCATGAAGTGATGGGACCGGATGCCATGATCTTCGTTTTCTCAATGTTGAGCTTTAAGCCAATTTTTTCACTCTCCTCTTTCACTTTCATCAAGAGGCTTTTTAGTTCCTCTTCACTTTCTGCCAGAAGGGTGGTGTCATCTGCATATGTGAGGTTATTGATATTTCTCCCGGCAATCTTGATTCCAGCTTGTGCTTCTTCCAGCCCAGCGTTTCTCATGATGTACTCTGCATATAAGTTAAATAAGCAGGGTGACAATATACAGCCTTGACATACTCCTTTTCCTATTTGGAACCAGTCTGTTGTTCCATGTCCAGTTCTAACTGTTGCTTCCTGACCTTCATATAGGTTTAGGTAAATGGAAATGAAGATGTATATGTGTATATATATATATATATATATATATTATGGGCTTTGAAAAAAACTGACTTTTGCAGAGGCAAATGAAAGAATTCCCACAAATTGCAGCTTTCTCTATGCCTGATAGGAAAATATTAAGATCATTATTAAATATTTTAAAATAAATAGTACAATGTTTTGCATATTTTCCATTATAACATGTATTTTACTTGGTCATATTTTTTTCTATTCCATTTCATCTCTTAGGGATAAATATAAAGTGAGTTATAATTAATTTTCTGATCTTCTCCTCAAGAACTTCTCCCATGAATTAAATACTTAACATTTTGTCAACATGAGACAATAGTTATTAAACAAAAGTTAATTTACTCTTTTCTTTTCTACTTCAATTTAGCCATGAAAATAAATACAAAGGACTTAGATTAATCATGCTTCAAAGTTTAAGTTATAGGATTTTGATTCCTTGTTGTAATAAAAAGAATGTGTTGCTGAAAGATAAGCTGAGTGAAATAGAAATAGTAGGTTTTGGAGAAGGCACTGCAAGCCTTAATGTGAACCAGTATTAGTCCAGAAAGTTACTTCTACCTATTATTAAAACTCTCAGAGACAGACCGTAGTTATATTCTAAATAAACGCCTTTTGTGTTTCCCTATGGCTGTCTGCACAGCAAACCTTAGGGGACCACCCTGGTCCTGGCAGAAATGTAGCCTTCATGAGGAAAGTCAACTACATAATGCTCTGAAGGAAAGACAAAGGTCAACGCTGCAGGAGATGAGTTGGCAACTGAATCAAAGGCTCCAAGAAAAAAACCAAACTCTGATACTGATTCTGCCAGTACTTTGTGCTTTTCCTTTCTCACTCAGCGCACTGATTCTCCTCGGTTCTGTACAGCTAGCCTAAATGAAGAGCAGGTGAGGGGCAATGAGCTGTGGTCCATCCCAACAGCCCAACATGACTTTAACCCCCTGAGGGAATAAATCCAGTCTGCTTCCTCATTAAAATAGTGGTGAGTATCCCCTACTCTCACAGAGGAGACCAGGGTTGGATTCTCTGAAGGGGAGGCAACATTCCCTTTGGGACTTCCCAGGAGGTTCAGTGGGTAAAAAATCTGCCTGCATTTCAGGAGACCAGGAGACATGGGTTTGATCCCTGGGTTGGGAAGATCCTTTGGAGGAGGGAATGGCAACCCACTCCAGGATTCTTGCCTGGAGAATCCCACGGACCAGGGAGCCTGGTGGACTACAGTCCATAGGGTTGCAAATCAGTCGGACACAGCTGAAGTGACTGGGCATTGGTCTCATGTAACATAACGTGTGCTGTGCTCTGCCTACTCAGAAAGGAATTATCAAAGAGGTAGCATCTATTTCATTTTTAGTGAATATGAATACATGATTAACCTCAACTTTAAACTATATTCTCTAAATAGAGCATCATTTCATGGATCCCTTGATTGTGTCAAGCTAAATATAATACCAAATTCATATCACTGAGTCAACACACAACTAAAATACTTCCTTGATAGTTATAAGGAAAGCCCCTAGAAATGGAATATTAATAAAATAAGTGCTTTGTCACTATAGTTTGGCCATAATAACCAGCATTTGAGGGAGCATCAGAACATGTTTTTTTCCCCTATATTTTATCCCACTTTAGCTCAGATTCCAAAACTAAGTACCAACTGCTTTTTTCAACTACTGGAAAGGGTGGGAATTATTAAATACTTTCTGCTATCTCATAAAAATTTGACCATTTTATATAAAAATAAGCTAAAACATATAGAAAAAACCTGATTGATGCCTATAATGAGATCCAAAATTTTATTAATAAATTATGTCCCTTCTCTTCCAATATTTTAATCAGCCTGTATTTCAGTGATAACCTGTATATTGTGTTCCACACCTGGGACTTGGAAATAGGTTGAAAACTCCTATTGACTCCCAAGGAGCATAATATCAACTCAAATATTTCATCTAGGTAGTGTTTCTTTGACTTTATTTAATGGGATGCAGTGCATGGCAAAGAAGGATATAATTTGTTTCAGTGTGAAAGTGTCTGAGCCTATAAGATATGACCTTTTAGTTCCAACATTTTCTTTGACCTCTTTCCTTTTTTTTTTTTTCAAAAGAAACAATGTCTTTGGGGGATGTACACTGGTTTTTTGCTTAGGATCTGATACTTTTCTAGCACAGAAGGTTCAGAGAACATGGTAAATAAGAGCACCTAGTTTCATAATTTATTCTGGTAGTAATCAGGATATAAATAGAAAAAGATATATTTTAATATCTTTAGAATAAAATTTTATGTTTTATTAAATATAAAACTACTCTCTACCATTTATAAAAATTTGAAAGCACAAACAAAAACGTTAAAGAATTAAGAGAGTAGTGAATTAGGCAATGAATAGATTTCAGTTCAAATATATACATATGCAATGTTTAAATATAATTTAAATATTCATGTTTAAGTATATAATTAAACAATATTTCACTCCTAGAAATAATAGTTGTTCAATAATTACTTTATTCCTTCCTGTCCATAATTTTTATAATCTTGTAGTTTTAACAAAATCATAGGTATTTCTAATTTTACATTAAAATAGTCAAATATATATATATAGTACTCACTGATAGTAGTAGTTGTTCTTATTCTGAATTACCTTGATGGCCCAAATTTTGTTTTCAAAATGTGTTAGTGAACCTTGTTTCTAATTTATTATAAAATCAATTAATAAATGTTTATCCTTAAAAGAATACTTTCTTAAAGTACCTTTACTTGAATTATCAATTCTATCTATGTTTTTGATCCTGTGCTTTATATTTTAAAAGCCTTTACTCAGAAGACTATGGGACATTTTAAACACCTGGCTACTACTTCTTAGAGCAACTTATAGTGGTTAGAAAGAATAGGGTTTTAAACTAGAAAACTGAAAATGTTATTAGGTAGTCTTACTTAGCTGTCGTTATATTGACTATACCCCAGAGATGGACCGTATTAGCTGCTCAATAAGTGTTCAGTAGCAACGGAAGCTTCTACTTTCTGGGCTGAACATTATATGACCTACAATGTCATAGAAGGAAAATCCTTGAACATAAACTGCTTCATATCAAGGCTTTCAAAGATGCAAAAGAAATCATCTCATGCTATGAAGATTTCAGTAATGAATTTAAATTATAGGAGGTTGGTAAAACCCTCGTCCAAATGCAACAGAAATGGAAGATGTAAAACTGCATACTGCCTTATAAATAGAGCATTTACTTTCAGTAATTGCTTTACTGAAAGTAAAAATGAGAAATGAAAAATGAAAAAAAAAATGAGAAAAACCTTTCTCATAAGGTTCTTGTTACATGAGCTCTAATGCCACCTGATTTTGAAAGCACATAACTTAATATGGCAGTTCAGAAATCACATAAATGCCTAATTCTACCATGCATTATTAGGGTGTCAGTAAGCAGAGGGGATTCATTTTAAATACTTCTTGCTTTAGGCTTAAAATGACCACCAACTGCTACTGATCTGAGTGGTCAATTTTCTTTATATTATATATCTCCTTGGTAAAGCATTGCTTTTTGTATCTCATGCATAACTACAAGATACCAACAGATGCTTCTGTTTTTTTCCTTAACAGATTGTATTTGCATGCACACACATAGATTTGATATCATTAAAACAATGATTATCATTTGTCCAAAATTTACTAACTTCAGATGATTAATAAGGCACTTGCTATGTGATTTTCATTTAAATTTTAGTAAACATCACTGCTTAACTGTGATTTTTACCCAAAGTAATTCTTTTTCTTTCAACTGTAAGTAAAGTAAAATAGTAAAAATAGTATGAGCTTTGATGACTAAGATGTGATGAAGGGGAGGAAAAAGGAAAGGAAATTGGAAAAGCTTTTCCATTCTTCAAATCTGAACTATTAGAGGAAATTTGTAGAGGAAAAAAGTACAAGAAAAAAGGAAACTATTATCCTTAACATTTGAAAATCTTCACTGTTTTCCCTGCAACAAGTAGGCTCATTTTCCCCCTCATAATTCTTCTGCCATGTTAGATTTCTCCAAGGATTCAGAAACCAGAAAGAGAAGATATAAGAGCAAGAATTTCCCGGAGGTGGTCAAACAGAATGGTGAGTGGCCTGGTTCCTTCTGTGTGTACAGTTACAACAAAGTTATTTTTTAGTATATTGAATTTTCTTTAAGAATTGATTATAAACTAATTCAGAGATGTTAAATTACATTGAAAAGCATTTGATAGAACAAAAGCTCAACAAAGATTAGTTGCAGAATTCTCAAAAGGCACTTTTAAAATCATTATAATAATTAATTTTTGTATAACACAAATGGGAACTGGGTTGTAAGAAGTTATGTTACTTACCTAAAATCCTACATAAGATGTATTTCAATCCATTTTTTAAAAATTAAGCTTTATGTTATATAGATGATTTAGTCATCTAATCTATAATAATGTAGTTTAAGTATATCAAGTATATAAAGCAAACTATTATCTTTCCATTCGACAATCTGGCTGGAACTGTGCATATTCTACTGCTAGTGCAAGAAGTTTTTTTCCACATCTAGTAAGCTATTACC
Organism: Bos taurus; assembly: GCF_002263795.3. Taxonomy (NCBI): domain Eukaryota; kingdom Metazoa; phylum Chordata; class Mammalia; order Artiodactyla; family Bovidae; genus Bos; species Bos taurus. The sequence goes on along the minus strand of NC_037336.1, from coordinate 20,801,264 downwards.
CTAAAAATGTACATAGTTGCTGAAAATGAGAACAAAGACATTATGCCTTCTTTGCAGGAATAAGAAAAGACCTCTACTTAGCAGAAGGAAGCAATGACATTGAATTGAAACTGCTGCTGCTGCTAAGTCGCTTCAGTCATGTCCGATTCTGTGCAACCCTATGGACAGCAGCCCACCAGGCTCCTCTGTCCACAGGATTCTCTAGGCAAGAATACTGGAGTGGGTTGCCATTTTCTTCTCCATTGAATTGAAACTAGAACCTAGGAATCTATTGGGTAATCTATTGCTATTTACATTCTGTGAATTTCTTGGTCTTTATTTGCAAAATAATTGATAAGAGCAAACTGATAATATTAACCTGACGATTATAAATGATATTATTTGCTTAGCTCATATTGACATAAGACAGACATTGAACACATGATGGCTTTTATGTATACATACATTTTATGTCTGTTATTATATGAGCAATAATTGATTTTCTTTTTTAAAATATTCTTATTGAATATTATTAAATTATAATCAAAGAGTATATTAGATGAAATATCACTTTCATATTAGATAATGTATCTGATCTTTTCAACAGATTATTGGGAAGTTACTGTATTAACTCTCTTTTGAGCAAGAAAGCAACATTGGCTAATGAATGCAGAGATATAAATTTCAAGCCTAAGGACTCTAATCCTGTGAGATGCCATTGCTGAGACTTCACTTCTCTTAAGTGCTCACTATTTGAAATGGAGCCAACATCACCCTATTTGCATACCACAGACTTACCATATATTTCTGTTTTAGGCCTTCTTCTTGATCAATCAATTAATTAGAAGTCATAAAAATATTATCTACTCTTAAGAAAGTGAAGTCGTTCAGTCGTATCCGACTCTTTGCGACCCCATGGGCAGTAGCCTGCACCAGGCTCCTCCATCCATGGGATTTTCTAGGCCAGAGTACTGGAGTGGGTTGCCATTTCCTTTGATCCTGACCTAGGGATCGAACCCAGGTCTCCCGCATTGTAGACAGACGCTTTACCATTTGAGCCACAAGGGAAGTACTCTTAAGGCTTAAGCCTATACCAATTCAGTTCTGTTCAGTTGCTAAGTCATGTCTGACTCTTTTGCGACCCCATGGACTGCAGCACGCCAGGCATCCCTGTCCATCACCAGCTCCTGGAGCTTGCTGAAACCCATGTCCATCAACTCAGTGATGCCATCCAACCATCTCATCCTCTGTTGGCCCCTTCTCCTCCCGCCTTCAATCTTTCCCAGTGTCAAGGTCTTTTCAAATGAGTCAGTTCATCTCATCGGGTGGCCAAAATACTGGAGCTTCAGCTTCAGCATCAGTCCTTCAGATTAAAATTCAAGACTGATTTCTTTTATGATTGACTGGTTGGATCTCCTTGCAGAACAAAGGACTCTCAAGAGTCTTCTTTAACACCACAGTCCAAAAGCATCAATTCTTTGGCAATCAGCTTTCTTTATAGTCCAACACTCATATCTATACATGACTACTGGAAAACCCACAGCTTTGACTAGATGGACTTTTGTTGGCAAAGTAATGTCTATGCTTTTTAATATGCTACCTAGGTTGGTCATAGGTTTAATATGCTCCTAGGTTCTTCCAAGGAGTAATGTCTTTTAATTTCATGGCTTTAGTTACCATCTTCAATAATTTTTGAACCCAAAAAAATAAAGTCTGTCACTGTTTCCATTGTTTCCCCATCTATTTGCCATAAAGTGATGGGACCAGATGCCATGATCTTCATTTTTTGAACGTTGAGTTTTAAGCCAGCTTTTTCTCCTCTCCTCTTTCACTTTCATCATGAGAAACTTTAGTTCTTTGCTTTCTGCCATAAGGATGGTGTCATCCGCATATCTGAGGTTACTAATATTTCTCCTGGCAATCTTGATTCCAGCTTCTGCTTCATCCAGCCTGGCATTTCTCATGATGTACTCTGCATATAAGCTAAATACGCAAGGTGACAATACACAGCCTTGACGTACTCCTTTCCCACTTTGGAACCACTCTGTTGTTTCATGTCCGGTTCTAACTGTTGCTTCTTGACCTGCATACAGATTACTCAGGAGGCAGGAAAGGGAGTCTGGTATTCCAATCTATTTAAGAATTTTCCACAGTTTGTTGTGATCCACACAGTCAAAGGCTTTGGTGTAGTCAATAAAGAAGTAGATGCTTTTCTGGGACTCTCTTGCTTTTCCGATGATCCAAAGGATGTTGGCAATTTCCTCTGCCTTTTCTAAATCCAGTTCTCGGTTCATGTACTGTTGAAGCCTCATTTGGAGAATTTTGAGCATTATTTTGCTAACATGTGAGATGAGTGCAATTGGCAGTCATTTGAACTTTCTTTGGTGTTGCCTTTCATTCAGTTGGAATGAAAGCTGATCTTTTCCAGTCCTGTGGTCACTGCTGAGTTTTCTAAATTTGCTGGCATATTGAGTGCAGCATTTTAGCAGCATTATCATTTAGAATTTGAAATAGCTCAACTGGAATTCCATCAACTCCTCAGCTTTTTTTGTGATGATGCTTCCTAAGGCCCACTTGACTTCACATTCCAAGATGTCTGGCTCTAGATGAGTGATCACACCACCATGGTTATCTGAGTCGTTAAGATCATTTTTGTAGAGTTCTTCTCTGTATTCTTGCCACCTCTTCTTAAGATCTTCTGCTTCTGTTAGGTCCAAAATATTTCTGTCCTTTACTGTGCACATCTTTGCATGAAATGTTCCCTTGGTATCCCTAATTTTCTTGAAAAGATCTCTAGTCTTTCCCTTTCTATTGTTTTCCTCTATTTCTTTGCATTGATCACTGAGGAAGGCTTTCTTATCTCTCCTTGCTATTCTTTGTAACTCTGCATTCAGTGGTTATGTCTTTCTTTTTCTCCTTTGCCTTTCACTTTGTTTCTTTTCTGATCTATTTGTAAGGCCTCCTCAGACAACCATTTTGCTTTTTGCATTTCTTTTTCTTGGGGATGGTCTTGATCACTGCCTCCTATACAATGTCACAAACCTCTGTCCATAGTTATTCAGGCACTCGTCTATCAGATCTAGGCCCTTGAATCTGTTTGTCACTTCCACTGTATAATTTAAGTCATACCTGAATCATCTAGTGGTTTTCCCTACTTTATTCTATTTAAGTCTGAATTGGACAATAAGGCATTCATGATCTGAGCCACAGTCAACTCCTGGTCTTGTTTTTGCTGACTATATAGACCTTCTCCATCTTTGGCTGCAAAGAATATAATCAATGTGATATCAGTATTGACCATCTAGTGATGTCCATGTGTAGAGTCATCTCTTATGTTGTTGGAAGATGGTCTTTGCTATGACCAGTGTATTCTCTTGGCTAAACTCTATTAGCCTTTGCCCTGCTTCATTTTGTACTTCAAGGCCAAACTTGCCTATTACTCCAGGTACTTCTTGACTTCCTACTTTTGCATTCCAGTCCCCTATGATGAAAAGGACATCTCCTTTTTGGTGTTAGTTCTAGAAGGTCTTGTGGGTCATCATAGAACCATTCAACTTCAGCTTCTTCAGTATTAGTTGTTGGAGGCATAGACTTGGATGACTCTGATATTGAATGATTTGCCTTGGAAACAAACTGAGATCATTCTGTCATTTTTGATATTGCTCCCAAGTTCTGCATTTGGACTCTTTTGTTGACTATGATGGCTACTCCATTTCTTCTAAGGGATTCTTGCCCACAGTAGTAGATATAATGGTCACCTGAATTAAATTCACCCATTCCATTCTATTTTAGTTCACTGATTTCTAAAATGTCAAAGTTCACTCTTGCCATCTCCTGTTTGACCACTTCCAATTTACCTTGGTTCATGGACCTAACATTCCAGGTTCCTATGCAATATTGTTCTTTCCAGAATCAGACTTTACAACACCCACATCCATAACTGGGCATTGTTTTCTCTTTGGCTCTGTCTCTTCATTCTTTTTGGAGTTATTTCTCCAGTCTTCTACAGCAGCACCTGCCAGCCTGGGGAGTTCATCCTTCAGTGTCTTATCGTTTTGCATTTTCATACTGTTCATGGGGTTCTCAATGCAGAATACTGAAGTGATTTGCCATTCCCTTCTCCAGTGGACCACGTTTTGTCAGAACTCTTCACTGTAACCATCCATCTTGGGTGGCCCTACAGGGCATGGCTCATAGTTTCTTTGAGTTACACAAGGCTGTGATCCACATGATCAGTTTGTTTAGTTTTCTGAGATTATGATTTTCATTCTGTCTGCCTCAATGGATAAGGATAAGAGGTTCGTGGAAGCTTCCTGATGGGAAAGACTGGCTGTGGGAGAAAGACAGTGACTACAGCCATGAAATTAAGAGATGCTTGCTCTCTGGAAGAAAAGCTATGGCAAACCTAAACAGCATATTATAAAGCATAGGCATTACTTTGCCTACAAAGGTCTGTCTAGTCAAAGCTATGGTTTTTCTAGCAGTCATGTACGAATGTGAGAGTTGAACCATAAACAAAGCTGAGCACTGAAAAATTGATGCTTTTGAACTGTGGTGTTGGAGAAGACTCTTGACAGTCCCTTGGACTGCAAGGAGATCAAACCCGTCAATCCTACAGAAAATCAGTCCTGAATATTCATTGCAAGGACTATGCTGTAGCTGAAGCTCCAATACTTTGAGCACCTGATGAGAAGAGCCGGCTCATTGGAAAGGGGGATGACAGAAGATGAGATGGTTAGATGGCATCACTGACCCAATGGACATGAGTTTGAGCAAGCTCCGGGAGTTGGTGATGGACAGAGAAGCCTGGCGTGCTGCAGTCGATGGGTTCACAAAGAGCTGGACACCACTGAGTGACTGAAATGAAACTGAAACTTAGTCAAGATGAGCCATGTACTCCCATTTGTGGATAATGCTTTTACTTTCAGTACTTGAAAACTTTACCTAAGTTTTGACAAGACTAAAATATAAGATTTCTCCTTTGATCTTTCAGGGACATTCAAGCCAATGAGATTTCTTTAGAGAGCCCAACCTTGTTCAAGTTGTTTCCTTACTCCATTCAAAACAGTGATTATCTCTCTCCCACAAAATAAACTCAAAATTTCTTAGCCTCACATGTGAGGCTTTGACTATCAGTACGAAAACTTCTTTCCCATTTTTATTTCCAACACCAGATGAACTCTACCCTTTGGACACACTGAATTGTGCTCCATTTTCCAAAGGTACTTTCCACTTTGCTTCAAGTTTTGTTTGTGTTATTTCTTCAGTAAGGGATATAATCTCTTCTCTTTTCTCTTCCAGTTAATATCCTACCTTGACCTTGCTTGAAATGCTACCATGGATCTTGAAGTGTGAGGTGATGTTTGAGAATTTGGGAAACACATCACTTGGAGAAATTTTGAGTTTTTGAATTCCTGTATTTCAGGTTGGCAACAAGGGTTCATTTTCTAGCTTGCCAACAAGATAGTTCAGTCTGAGTTTTCTCATTTTAAAAATGACACATTTTCATCTGAAAGAAGGATTCACTAGAAGTAAAATCTAATGGGAACATAGTGTTTTATTTTAAACAAGATTTGTAGCTAGCACATCATCCCATCTCTATTATCTTGCTGGGTTGATTAGCAGGTAAAATCACAAATTTGCTGAAATATTCCACTTCAGCTTCTGGAAAATCTAACACTGTGAGTAGTTCCAGAAACTATTTATGATTCCCATTGGAATGTGGAGACAATCCGTGTTTAATCTTTCCACTCATCATCCTCAGCTCTGTATTTATGAACTGCATTCTTAGCACGGGTATCATTTCATTTTCGTTTTAGTTTAACTGAACAAATTGAACTTCTTCAATGTCTGCATTAAGAATGAGCCATCGAATGAACAGTGAATAGAAGACCAGATGCCTGGAGGCACTTAAGACACCAGACTATTAGAATCAAGAAGTGTTCCAGCGGATGCATATTTACCACATGTTACTGTAAAGTCCATTGAGTATTGGAAGCAGCGCTTTGTGTCTGGTTTTACTTAGTGCTTATAAGACACTGCTTGACCTCAGAACAAAAGGATACACGGTAAAAGTTTAAGTTGTGAAACAAATAAGGCCACTGAGGTTCAAAATTTCTTATCAATTTTGGTTACAAGATTGCTTCTTTAATCTTGAACATGTGCAGATTTTTGTCATAGTGTGGCATCTCACACTGTTCTAAGTGCCGTACTAATATCTGCATAATTACATTATAATGTGATATTGTGGTATTACAGAAATAAGTTAGAGGACTCAATTATTCCTGGTTAGCTTTGGGCCTGGTTTAGAAATCTAATTTATGATTTTAAATTCTGTTGACTTTTTAAATGTTTTATCAGCCATCCATTAAGTAATTAATCAGATATTTAGGACTGCAAAGTAGAAATAAATTTCTAAATTATGTACAAAGTGAGCTAGCTTTATAATAAAACAAAATGCATTCTAAGCACACGCATGTTTCATTTATATAGCCTATTTGCAAGGGTAATTTCTCAGGGTCAAAGCAGTTTATTATGTCTTAAGGATCTTTGGAAACCATTAAGAATGCATTTTAACTTCCATACAGTTGAATGCATTCTAACATTGTGTGTATTCAAATGGAATTACTATTTGACCTCATCATAAAAATAATGCAATCAGCTTGTAATTTCCTTTTCCCTTAAAGTATTTCATGCATGTTTCAAAGCCTACCTCTTTAATATATAAAACTGATACAGTATATTGGTTTCAACAAAGCCTTCCAATTCTCATAACTCAATAATAAAATTTCCATAGGATCAGCCTATTGTCTTTATTGTTTTGTCTTAATGTAGTAATGCTTCATAGAGCATTGTTGTAATTGCGCAATTTTAAAATTGCTTTTTAACAGCTTTGTAAGCAGGAATGAGACACAAAATATTTAATAAGTGATAAGGCAAGAACACTAACCAGTCACCCTGAATTCTTAACTAGTCCCCAGGATGCCACAGCTAACCAGAACACAAGCTAATGTAGTTGATGAGGTGTGTTTGGTTGCATGTTACCCCTGTTCTGAAGGGGACACCCTACTTTGTGATTTGGGTGCTTAGAAGCACATGGACAATAAAATACACGCCCTGAAGTCTCTCGAAGACTACAAAGTTCTTATTTTTTGGCACCAGAGTATTAAAGCCATAATTTGGTGATCTGTTGTTTACTTCTGCTTCTTTCAGATACATTCTCAGGACTCTTTTCATTATAAATATATTATGTATCATTTGGAGGACACCATTTTCAATCTTCTTGTGCCTTGTTTTAGTCTACTAATTTATGGCCTATGAAAGCACTTTCATGTGAGGAATCAGAAAAATCAGAGTCTCAGACCCAGCTTTGCTGCTAACAGATTTTGTATTCTTAGATCAATCTGGTCTTTTGAACTTCTGTTTCTTTTCTTCCAAACCTTAGGATGTCAAATTACTTATCTGTAATTATTCATGTGGCTTTTTAATTGATTGATTGGAAATAGGGATGTTATTTCATTATGAAAAAGGGAACATTTATCTTTTTTTTTTATTTTTAAACTTTACAATATTGTATTAGTTTTGCCAAATATCGAAGTGAATCCGCCACAGGTATACCCGGGTTCCCCATCCTGAACCCTCCTCCCTCCTCCCTCCCCTACCCTCCCTCTGGGTCGTCCCAGTGCACCAGCCCCAAGCATCCAGTACCGTGCATCGAACCTGGACTGGCGACTTGTTTCATACATGATATTATACATGTTTCAATGCTATTCTCCCAAATCTCCCCACCCTCTCCCTCTCTCACAGAGTCCATAAGACTGATCTATACATCGGTGTCTCTTTTGCTGTCTCGTACACAGGGTTATTGTTACCATCTTTCTAAATTCCATATATATGCGTTAGTATACTGTATTGGTGTTTTTCTTTCTGGCTTACTTCACTCTGTATAATAGGTTAAAGGCCATCATTCTAGAGGGATTTTTAGTTATGGGTTGATATCTCAGAACTTTAACTAACTTTAAACTCATATCTGTTAAATTCCATGCTCACTGGAGATTAGCAAGCCTTACTTTTTTCTTACTGTTTAGATATTAACTTTTCAATTCTACAAGGCAGAAAGAGGCAGTGGAATTATTAAAGATATATTAAGCAGTATATAGAGAATTTCTCTTCATCTTTTAATGGAATCTTAACTTCATTTCACTCACCTAGAGCCAGACATCCTGAAATGTGAAGTCAAGTGGGCCTTAGGAAGCATCACTACGAACAAAGCTAGTGGAGGTGATGGAATTCCAGTTGAGCTATTTCAAATTCTAAAAGATGATGCTGTGAAGGTGCTGCACTCAATATGCCAGCAAATTTGGAATAGTCAACAGTGGCTGCAGGACTGGAAAAGGTCAGTTTTCATTCCAACCCCAAAGAAAGGCAATGCCAAAGAATGCTCAAACTACCACACAATTGCACTCATCTCACACGCTGGTAAAGTAATGCTCAAAATTCTCCAAGCCAGGCTTCAGCAATACGTGAACCGTGAACTTCCAGATGTTCAAGCTGGTTTTAGAAAAGGCAGAGGAACCAGAGATCAAATTGCCAACTTCCACTGGATCATGGAAAAAGCAAGAGAGTTCCAGAAAAACATCTATTTCTGCTTTATTGACTATGCCAAAGCCTTTGACTCTGTGGATCACCAGAAACTGTGGAAAATTGTGAAAGAGATGAGAATACCAGACCACCTGACCTGCCTCTTGAGAAACCTATATGCAGGTCAGGAAGCAACAGTTAGAACTGGACATGGAACAACAGACTGGTTCCAAATAGGAAAAGGAGTACATCAAGTCTGTATATTTTCACCCTGCTTATTTAACTTCTATGCAGAGTACATCATGAGAAACGCTGGGCTAGAAGAAGCACGTTAGAATCAAGATTGCCAGGAGAAATATCAATAACCTCAGATATGCAGATGACACCACCCTTATGGCAGAAAGTGAAGAAGAACTAAAGAGCCTCTTGATGAAAGTGAAAGAGGAGAGTGAAAAAGTTGGCTTAAAGCTCAACATTCAGAAAACTAAGATCATGGCATCTGGTCCCATCACTTCATGGGAAATAGATGGGGAAACAGTGGAAAGTGTCAGACTTTATGTTTTAGGTCTCCAAAATCACTGCAGATGGTGATTGCAGCTTACTCCTTGGAAAGAGAGTTGTGACCTACCTAGATAGCATATTAAAAAGCAGAGATATTACTTTGCCAACAAAGGTCCATCTAGTCAAGGCTATGGCTTCTCCAGTGGTCATGTATGGATGTGAGAGTTGGACTGTGACGAAAGCTGAGTGCTTTTGATGCTTTTGAACTGTGGTGCTGAAGAAGACTCTTGGGAGTCCCTTGGACTGCAAGGAGATCGAACCAGTCCATCCTAAAGGAAATCAGTCCTGGGTGTTCATTGGAAGAACTGATGCTGAAGCTGAAGCTCTAGTACTTTGGCCACCTCATGTGAAGAGTTTACTCATTGGAAAAGACTCTGATGCTGGGAGGGATTGGGGGCAGGAGGAGAAGGGGACGACAGAGGATGAGATGGCTGTATGGCATCACTGACTCAATGGACATGAGTTTTGGTGAACTCCAGGAGTTGGTGATGGACAGGGAGGCCTGGGATGCTGAGATTCATGGGGTGGCAAGGAGTCAGACACGACTGAGTGACTGAACTGAACTGAACTGAACTAACTTCATTTTTAATTTGTGATCATTTCTGTTGTATTCCTTTTAAATTCACCCTTATTCTAACTCTGAAGCATTTCATAATATTAATATAAATGTAAGAGACATTCCTGAAGAAACACATATTTAAAAATAGTATATACAGTTTTATGAAAATAAAGTTTAAATGGCAAATGAGTTTATATGGTCATTTAGCTGTGATCTGATCATTTATTTGCATCTGGCCATTAGAGTAGATTTGAATGGTATTAGCACCTTGGCACCTCATGCCAAAGTTCTCAAAGTCAGTTTTGTTGTTGTTGATTGTGAAGCATGTGGGATCATAGTTCCCTCCCCAGGGATGGAACCTGACCCTTGCCGTGGAAGTGCAGAGTCTTAGCCACTGAACCACCAGGGAAGTGCTTCAAACACAGTTTTGAAAATAAGACTAAGCTGGGAAAACTGTGAAGTAATGCTAATATCTGGCCTTTGCCTCAGAACAATTCATTCAGAAATTTTTGAAACCTTAAGCTGGAGTAACAATGCATACCTAAAATAAATTAAAATGCCACTTATTTGAACTATTACATCATAGAGACATTAAGGCAATGATTCTCAAAGCATACTGCGTATTAGAATCCCTTGGGGACTCTTCAGAAACAGATACCTGCATTCCCTCCCACACATGATTTAATTAGTAAGAGGTTGGCATGGGCATGGGATTTTTAAAATCTCTGCAGTTGATACTACTGTGAAACAAAGTCTGGAAACCATTGTATTTAAATAATGCTTCTTCCATATCAATGTATTTTGCTATTTTATAATAATTGCAGGTTAAAAATGGGAAAGTCTAAAAACTAACTCTTCAGAGATTTCTAAAAGAAAACAGAAGTTCAGAATGGAGTATTTTAGGTTTATTGGACCCAAGTATTGTTCCAAGTATGGTGAACAAAATACACTTTTTCATACATCTATTTTTTTTCACATATATAGCTTTGTTTTCTGTGTTTTTTTTTTCACTTTTTAACACATTTGTAATATAAACTATTTAGAAAATTGGAAATATTGGGAGCTGTCAATGTTAAAAGCAGATATACTGTCTAATGTTCATTGCCAGCTCATCTGGATTATTATTTTTGCTTGCTTGATTTGAAATTTCAATGGTAGATTCAGGTTAGCTAATGCCAATGGATATCCCTTTTCAAAAAATGTTTTGACATTTTTTTAAACAATTCCAATACTATTCATTAATGGACAAACCAGATTATTTTTCACTTGTTTCTTGATAATTTTCAATAGGTAGGTAGAGTAAACTCTTGCTGTATATATTTTTTAAATTAAATTAGATGATTATTTTTACTTTCAGAAGTTTTGCTTTGATTTATTTTGTTGAGAAAAATCTATATTGGAGGTGAAAAGAATGTAGTGATTTGAGTGAAATACTCTACTGTTGGTGAAAATATATGTCTGTTATTGACTTTGAAACAAAATCTTTCCAGTTTTTAACAGGATGGATGAAACTGAGAAAGCTGCAATCATTAGGTGTTCATTGAAGACTGCCTATGAAAGTGCTTGAGCAGGGAATTCCTTGGCAGTCCAAGGGATTAGAACTTAGTCCTTCCATTGCTAAGGGCTAGGGTTTGATGTGGTACAGCCAAAGGGGGGAAAAAAAAAAAAGTGCTTGGGCAAAGAGGGATTTTAATGTCACTTGGTAATGGCCATGACTGAGAATGCACAGCAAAAAAAAAAAAAAAAATGTGGATATGTTATCAGTACAACAGGGTTTTAGGAGGGCCTGGATCTTTAGTACTATCAGTGCTTTTAAATTAACAAGTCCTCCTAACATTTGGTAAGAATCTAAATGCTATCCCTGATGTTTTAGGATACTGTAACGATTTATTTTTGATACACTCTATAGATTGGAAAGCAAAATAAGAGTTATAAATTTGTAAACTGTGGGAAGATGAGAGCCTCAACAAGAACCTGGTACTCTGTCTCTGCTGTTCATCAAACCGTGGCTCACTGTTAGAGCCTTAAGGATACGGCGTCATTTATCATATATAGCTATACTGCATATATCTCAGACCTTTAAAGTAGGGTGTCCTTAATCAAGATCTTGACAGATAGAACATAAAGAAGCTCCAGATACTTAAAAAAAGTTTTGTACTACCGGTGAAATCTGAGGCAAAGATTATAGATAGACACATTGTATTTATGTATGTTGGGTGGTAGAAAGAGAGTAAGACAATCTGTGTGAAAATCTATTTGGATCATGGGTGGATACTTATTCCTGTGGTTTGTGAAGGCTAGCTTTTAGAAGAGATGGAAATATTGGGGAAGAAGCATAGTACCTGGCTGAGAATAATCTACATATTTTCTTCCTGAGAGTAGAGTAGCCTCAACACTACTTCCTAAACTAATCTCCTTTAGGCCCCTAGAGAAGAAACTTATCCCATTTTTTACTATTTCTCAATCCAACACAAGCCAAGAGACAGCCACGTTTTGACTGACATGTTGAAAGGTCACAGTTACTAATAGGTTGGCAGAGAAATCTACTTTCTATGGAAGCTGTTGGTTAATTTTCACAGCTATAAAGTATTTCATTGTATGAAATACACTTGTATGCCACAATTTATTTGTCTATTTTCTGTTTTCTTTTGTTGTTGTTGTCATTAACATCCTTTTATGGGTGTCCTTCCTCTTCAGGCATCACAGCCTTGTCCTGCAAAGGGGCTTGTGTAACTTAATGAAGTTATGGGCCATGATGCTGTTAAAGTGCTGCACTCGATGTCAGCAAATTTGGGAAACTCTGCAGTGGCCACAGGATTGGAAGAGGTCCGTTTTCATTCCAATTCCAAAGAGCAATGACAAAGATTATTCAAACTGCCATACAATCGCACTCATTTCCCATTCTAGAAAGGTTATGCTCAAAATCATTCAAACTAGGTTTCAGCAGTATGTGAACTGAGAACTTGCTGATGTACAGGCTGGGTTTTGAAGAGGCAGAGGAACCAGAGATCAAATAGCTAACATGAGTTGGATCATGGAGAAAGCAAAGGAGTTCCAAAAAAACATCTACTTCTGCTTCATTGACTACTCTAAAGCCTTTGACTGTGTGGACCACAACAAACTGTGGAAAATTCTTAGAGATGTGAATACCAGACCACCTTACCTGTCTCCTGAGAATTCTGTATGTGGGTCAAGAAGCAACAGGTAGAACTAGACATGGAACAACTGATTGTTTCCAGATTGGGAAAAGGAATTTGATAGGCTGTATATTGTCACCCTGCTTATATAACTTCTATGCAGAGTACATCATGTGAAATGCTGGGCTGGATGAATTGCAAGGTAGAATCAAGATCACTGGGAGAAATTACAACCTCAGATATGCAGATGATACCACTCTAATGGCAGAAAGAGAAGAGGAACTAAAGAATCTCTGGATGAAAGTGAAAGAGCAGAGTGAAAAAGCTGGCTTGAAATTCAACATAAAGAAAAAAGAACAGATCATGGCATCTGGTCCCACAGTTTCATGACAAATCGAAGAGGGTAAAGTGGAAGTACTGAAAGGTTTTCTTTTCTTGGCTTCCAAAATCACTACAGACAGTGACTGCAGCCATGAGGAATAGTTAGGGACTTGGAGAAGGTCATAGATACACTGCTACATTTAAAATGGATGACCAACAAGGGCCTCTTGTATAGCACATGGAACTCTGCTGACTGTCATGTTCCAGCCTATATGGGAGGGCAATTTGGAGGAGAAGGAACACATGAACATGTATGGCTCAGTCTGTTGACTGTTCACCTGAAACTACCACAATATTGAACATTGTTAATTGGCTATACCCTAATAAAAATAAAAAGTGTAAAGTTTGAAATTAAAAAAAAAAAAGCAGAGATGTCAGCTTGCCAACAAAGGTCTGTATAGTCAAAGCTATATGGCTTTTCCAATAGTCATGTACAGATGTTAGAGTTGGACCATAAGGAAGGCTGAGAACCTAAGAATTGATGCTTTTGAACTGTGGTGCTGGAGAAGACTTTTGAGAGTCCCTTGGACTGCAAGGAGATCCAACCAGTCCATTCTAAAGGAAATCAGTCCTGAATATTCATTGGAATATTTGGTCACCTGATGCAAAGAGCCAACTAATTGGAAAAGACCCTGATGCTGGGCAAGACTGAAGGCCAAAAACGAAGTGGGTGGAAGAGAATAAGTTGGTTAAATAGCATCACTGACTCAATGGACATGAATCTGAGCAAACTCCAGGAGACGGTGGAGGAGAGGAGCCTGGTGTGCGGCAGCCTATTTAGAGACTAAACAGCTACAGGTTTCCTTGTGTTCTTGTGAAAAAGTTTCTTCAACACAAATTCCTACAAAAGGAATGGCTAGACTTAGGCATAAATTTTTCTATACTAGAATTTTTAAATTACATTTCCAAGTGATGGTACTAATTTTAACTTCAACTAGTAGTTTATTTGAGTTTACATGTTTAATATCCTATCTGATATCTTGCCAGTCTTTTCAATTTTTACCTGCTTACAATTGTGGTTTTAATTCAATTTCTTTGACTACTAGATAGTTGAACTTTGTGCATCATAATTTTTATTGGCTCTTATGTGATTTGTTTCTACATTTTCCCAAAAGGTTTACATTTTTCCCCGATACTATGTCTGTATATAATATGAAATCATAAAAGAATCTTGAAGGTTTCCTGTAATTGTGACTTCTAATTGCTTTCCAATTTCTACTGTTCTCTACTTCTTTAGTAAAAGAACTATATTTAAGCTAAGCATATAGTCACCTACCTATATTTGTATGTTCAAGTCTCCTTTTGTAAGTTAAATGTAGCCATGACTTTAGTTCTGGCCAGTGAGATATAAGCTGCAATGCTTAACTGAACCTCCAAAGTGTATACTTACGTATCTACTTACTACTCTCTCTTGGTTTGTAGTCAGTATGGACTAATTGGTAACAAACTAGCTCTCCCAATATAGACAACTATAAAACTGAATTAAGTAACTAATCACCCATTTGAGACATTAGGCAAAAGACAATACAGAATTACGATTCCAGAGAGAATGGAACAAATGAAATAAACTCAATAACTGCCCCAGCTTTCTACCTGGGAGTGCTTTCTAGATATTAGTGCACAAAGGGAAAATTCGAAGACCAGCTACCTCTTTGGGTTCAGGAAACAGATATTGTTGGCCATCTGGAATTTGTAGGACATAGTTCTGGAAAGGCGTGGGATATATAGAAAGACAATACTAGAAATCTGTATGATTTCCTTGAATGATTGGCTGAATATTAAATATCACATTTGTAGGGTGATATACTAAAAGACTGGGTGATATACTACAAGACCAGATGATGAACAATTACTAGAACTCTAACTGGAAAAACTAAGAAATAAAGTGTTATTCATCAGTAAAGGTGTACAAACTGCCAGTACAGAAGAAAAAGCGATAAATCTCAAAACCATTCTGTGAGAAAGAAGTCAGATACAAAATTATATATACTGTATGAACCCATTTGTATGAAATTCTAAAATAAGCAATACTATTTTATACTGATAATATCCAATCAGTACTTGTATTAAAAATGATGGAAATGTTCAAAATTTTGATTGTGATGGTGTTTATACAAACATATACATATGCCAAAATTAATCAAATTTAAATAGCTGTATTTTAAATTTTAATAGCTGTATTTTATTTCATGAAATTTATATCTTAATAAGGTAGATTTTATGAAAGGAAAAGAAGTGCCATTTTCCTCTCTTTTTTCAGTTTGTTTCATAGAATGGGAATCTGGAAATTGGAGAATTAGAAGCTCTACTAGACCATGAGGACAAGATGTATTCCTATGGGATATTGGAGAGATATCTGAAAGATCTCCAGACCCAAAATGATATCAGTCTATGATAGATAAACATGGATCATGTATAAATATGGATCATCATAGGTGGGATATTCATGTCTAGAAAAAGAGATCACTGGACTCTTCATTTCTTGACTTCTTTTACGTGAAGGTAAAATGAACTCCTACTGTTTTAAGATACTATTTTTCAATATTGTGCTCCCTGATGCTGAGCCTAATTGTAAATAACACACATGATTTTCAGCAGAAAGGATATTTTATGTACAAAAATTAGACCACTCTTTTATGATCTACAACCAGAATCTAAATGAGCAAAATTTATAGACCTTGATGAATAAAAATAATACAATCTAAGTATTCTACATACATAGTAGTCCTACATAACTGCTAAAGAAAGATTTTATTTTTCAACTTAAAAGGATTTAGATTGTATGCCATCTCTGTACTCTATATGAGGAAATTCTTTAAGAAAATATTCTGATCATATTTGGATAAATTCTCAAGATAAGGAAAGAGGAAGATCATAATAAATAATAGTAAGCAATAGACATTGCAATAATGATAGATTAATCTATATGAATATAATGATAGTAAAACTAAGGCTTGATAAAATGGGTCACATAAAGAGCACACACACACATACACATGCAGGAATACTAAAGGGGAGAAACAATAGCTTAGAACAAAAATTCTAAAGCTTTTAATAATTAGACATTATTGATAATTAGACCATCATCTCAATGATCAAGAGATAAGAAAGTAGGTAAACCAACCTAATATGGAGGGGTTTTAATTCTTTAAATTTAATATGATGATTTGGAAATACAGATTTAATACTCCTTTAAAGATAGAATGACAGACAAATGGAGGTATATGTTCAAAATTTCAAATTAATAGGGGTGTAGGTCATAAAAAGAAATATGTTCAAGCAAAATACAAAAGATAAAATATAAAGAAATTTATAATAGAGGATATTAATTTAATGGAAAAATTTTACATTTTTATTATCCATTCATTTATAATGAGTATGAATGACTTTGTTTCCCTAACAGAAAGTACATGCCTTAACATTTTCTGGTGAAAGAAAAGTATACAAGTTCTAGTTTTTACTGATGGGATATTCACATCTAAAAAAATAAATCACTCAATTGTGCATTGATTAGACTGTTTCTATGAATTTTAGAATGAATCCCAATGAATAAAAATATTGATACTTTTCATTTTGAATTCAAAATGACTACATATTTTAAATTTCTACTTGTTCATTTTTAGCCTTATCTCTCCTCTTTATACTAACACTATTTTATATGTCTATTATAATATTTCTCTAATGTGTTCAAAACTCATTTCTGTCTGTAGATTGTGACCTTCTGAAAAAACTATAGTACATTATAATGGCTCAAAGAATATTCTATGGTAAGAATGTTTATTTCTCTCTTTATTATAAACCCTTTGTGTAATTGCTTTTGTCATGTTTCCATCATTCATAGGGCCCAACATTATGTCTTGCTAAAAAGAATGTGATCTTAGTGATTGTTGAATCAAATTGAGTTTAATATAGAGAACATTTTTAACTCTAGCAAATACTGCTGAGAAACATAAACTAGAAAATGAGACATGGGAAGGGTGAAGAAAAATGACACACACATCAAGCTCTAAATCTCAATTACTCTGTTCACAGGCAGCTCTTTGTTCTTAATAAACATGTGCATTCATTCCTTTTTATTTGGCCACATAGTTAGCAAAATTAACTGTCTTTTTCTAGCTCACAGAAGAATTGAAGCAACATATTATGAAGGTGCTAATGGATGAGAGGGTTTTAAATGTAGCTATGAGGTAATAAAAGACTATTGATTGCATTAATGTGAGAGAAAATAAGGGAAAAAGTATACAAAGCAGATTTAAGAATTGTAGTGGCAAAATGTCCTAGAAGCTTAATGGCCCTTTTGGACACCTTTCTATCATAGTAAAAACAATGAGAACATGTTTTTAAAGATGACATTGCTACTTTAATATATGCAAAGTGTTCCACAACCCATTTGTTGTAAATAAAATGCAATACAGTTTTTCAATCTTTCCATCAAAGCAAAAAAAGGAAGAAAGTTCATTGTAACAGTCACCTAAACAAATGCCTCATTCTATGGTGAAATCTAAATGATGGTTCATTTTATATTATTTTGAGTTCTTTTAAATCTGATATGATTTGTGCATATTTCCTCGTATTCTTTAAACATCACTGAAAAGTAAGTAAAGATATTCTTTCAATTGCATAGGTGGAGATATATAAGTTTTCAAACAATGTAGTGCTGTGCTGTGCTGTGCTTAGTCACTCAGTTGTATCTGACTCTTTGCGACTCCTTGGACTGTAGCCTGCTAGGCTCCTCTCTCCATGGGGATTCTCCAGGCAAGAATACTGGAGTGAGTTGCCATGCCCTCCTCCAGGGGATCCTCCCAACCCAGGGATCAAATCCAAGTCTCCTGCATTGTAGGTGGATAAACAATGCAGATTTCCCCACAAAACCAATGCAGACAATAACTTGAAAAATTATTCTAAATATTTTGTCCTTATCCATTAAAAAAGTTGAATCTACTTTTCATATACTAGTAGTTTGGAATATTTCTTCAAAAAATGCTATTATTCTTTATTTTTTATTCGACTTACTCTGTTGTTATAGGTGAACAATTATGAATCACTGAAGTTTACAAGTCTGTTCAAATAATGTGCTTTATTTGGGCTATAATACTGGCTAGGAGGTTGTAAAACATCCCTGCAGGACCGGAAGAAAAGAATGGAGTGATGAATAGAGGTAAAGAATATACCCAAGTGGACAGATAAAGCTTCCATTTTGCAATGATTGAATATTCTTGACTTTGTTTAGTATCTTCTAAGGTATTTCCTAATGAAAAAGTATTTCCAAAACAAGTTCTCAAATGTCAGAAAGGAAGAGGTGGGCCAATAGCCTAGAGCTTGGAAAAGCAGGAAAACCTTTTAAAAGTAACCCTGCTTGAAATGCATTTGATTGTATTTCCTGATATAGTGTTTTCTCTTCACGTGGTACATTGTTCAGTGAATTTGTTTGTAAAAATAAAAAATGTTTTCACCCGCTAAATTGCCAAGATAAATATGATTCAATTAAAGCTCCAGAGATGGCTTCATAGATACCATAAAACAGCAGAGTTTCAATATCCTTTTGTTTTACATGATCGTTGCCAAGAAGTAAAAGCTGACACTGACAATATTCTCATTAGATCAAAAGTTATCAGGACCCATTTAAGAATTATTTCCTTTAAAAGCATATTTGTTTGTTTCTCTTTCTTCTCAATGCCTTCCTGGATGGTGTAAAGTACAAACTAGAACTTAGAAAGTTGTTTATGTAGATGGATTAATTTGATTACACAAGAATTTCCTGATGGGATGGTTTATTCTTATACTCAATTACACACACACACACACACACACACACATATATATAGTGGTGAGTGAGGATTTACCGAGATCACTTTTTTTTTTTTTTTTGACACTGCCCAAAGTTGAAATAAAACATTGGTCTTTCTGCTTTTGGCTTGGTAAAAACATTGAGATTTGTTTTCCCTTAGGGATCAAAATAGGATAAAGAATAGAGAGAAAAGCTATTTTCTAAATAAAGATACATCAAAGGAGCCACATAAGAAACTCCAGTTCTGACAGAGAACTAGTCAATCTTCACAAAATTTTATAAGAGATTCTGATGCACAGCTGGGACTGAGGATTGATTTAGGAAGTAGGCTGCTCAGGATAAGAGCTGAGAGGAACACACTTGAGAGAATGGGTATTTCATTCATTCATCTTTGGGCTACAGGATGTCTGAAATGTATATTATCCAAAGGAGATTCACTTCCACTAAGATTCTCCTGGAAAGGATCTGAGTGATTGAGTGATTCCCTTTCTATTTCATCCTAGTCATATTTCAGTCTAGCTCTAAGCATTTAGCTCTAAATTTTAATTATCATTGGTGATACTGGGAAAGATTGAGGACAGGAGGAGAAGGGGCTGATAGATGCTTGGATGTCATCATCAACTCAATGGACATGAGTTTGAACAAACTCCTAGAGATGGTGAAGGATAGGGAAGTCTGGCATGCTACAGTCTATAGGGTTGCAAAGAGTTGGACATTACTGAGTGACTGAACAACAACAAAAATTTAATAATGGATATAAGAATTCTTCTTAAAAAATGTGTTAAACGTTTCCTAGTAAATTTTCACCCAGTGTTGCATGTTTTGAAATGCTCAATTTGCATTATGAATGCAGTAGATCAAAAAACAGCAACAGCAATGACAAAAACAGAGCTTGGAATTAATAAAGCTTTCTAAAAATTCCACAGACAGAGGAGCCTGGCAGGCTACAGTCAATAAGAATCAGACATGACTGAATGACTATTACTCACTCACTCACACAACACTAACAGGGCTTCCTAGATGGCTCAGTGGTAAAGAACCCACCCATCAAGCAGAAGAGGCAGGTTCAACCCCTGGGTTGGGAGGATCTCCTGGAGAAGTAAATGGCAACCCCCTCCAGTATTCTTGCCGGGGAAATCCCACGGACAGGAGAGCCTGGTGGCCCGCAGTCCATGGGGTTGCAAAGAGTCAGACATGACTTAGTGACTAAACAACAACAGCACTTAAAGCTTTCCATTTGTTTTCAGTGAAAGCACAAGCGCTCAGAACCAGTATTATCGGTTAATTGTAGCACATATGTTCAAAATGCTAATTATTTTTCATTTATAGTAATGTTTCTTAATAGCATGGGATTATTTATGAGAAATAAACAGATCACACAAAAAAAGCAATTTATTTCTTCAGCCTTTTTTTTAAAATACTGTGTGCAACTTAGCAATTAGTTAGTAATACTTCTGTCTAATGTGTAGACATTGTTAAATTAGTAGACCACATTTGAAGTATAGGAAAAGGTTAAAACAATATGTCTTCATTTTTGTGAGACAAAATTCTAAATAGTGTCCAATAGTATCTTTTATATCTTCCTAATATCATTTAGCTCATTTTTTTATCTAATAATTATTATTCAGGTAAATAAAATATACTAAGTTCAAAAACAGTCTTGAGAAAAAGATGGTCTAGAAACTTAGTCTACCTCCTCTCCTCAGAGTTTCACTGGTGATGGTTGTGTAGATGTCAGTCATCAGATTTTCTCAAGACAGGGCTTGTGAAATGAAAATATCTCTTGTTATATCAACAAACAAGAAACGTCACAGCCATCAACGATTTCTGGCCTCCAAAAGTAAATGAGGGCTCCCAAAACTGTGATGCAACAGATGCTGCCCACCCCCCTCCACGGTGATTACTGAGGAGCTGGGGGAATGGAAAAAGCAGCCATCTGCCACTCCTTAAGGTGAACAAGGAACAGGATTTGGCCCCACATAGCTGAGGTTCGTATGAAAGGAATGAATTCAGTGAGCCCAGAGGCACATCATGCAAAATGTCAACTGGATGAAGCACAAGCTGGAATCAAGATTGCTGGGAGAAAGATCAATAACCTCAGATATGCAGATGACACCACCTTATGGCAGAAAGTGAGGAAGAACTAAAGAGCCTCTTGATGAAAGGGAAAGAGGAGAGTGAAAAATTTGGCTCAAAATCAACATTCAGTAACTAAGATCATGGCATCCGGTCCCATCTCCTCATGGCAAATAGATGGGGGAACCACAGAAACAGTGAGAGACTTTATTTTTCTGGGCTCCAAAATCACTACAGATGGTGACTGCAGCCATGAAATTAGAAGATGCTTGCCCCTTGGAAGAAAAGCTGTGACCAACCTAGACAGCATATTAAAAAGCAGAGACATTACTTTATCAACAAAGGCCTGGGTAGTCAAAGCTATGATTTATGCAGTAGTCATGTATCAATGTGAGAGTTGGACTATAAAGAAAGCTGAGTGCCAAACAATTGATACTTTTGAACTGTGGTGTTGGAGAAGACTCTTGAGAGTCCCTAGGACTACAAGGAGATCCAACCAGTCAATCTTAAAGGAAATCAGTCCTGAATATTCATTGGAAGGACTGATTCTGAAGCAAAACTCCAGGACTTTGGCCACCTGATGCAAAAACTGACTCTTTGGAAAGGACCCTGATGCTAGAAACGATTGAAGGCGGGAGGAGAAGGGGACAACAGAGGATAAGATGGTTGGATGGCATTACTGACTCAATGGACATGAGTTTGAGTAGGCTCCGGGAGTTGGTGATGGACAGGGAATCCTGGTGTGCTATAGTCCATGGGTTTGCAAAGAGTCAGACATGACTGAGCGACTGAACTGAACTGAACTGGAGAGGCTCAAATCTTCTCATACATAGAATGCTAAATTCCTTAACTTGATACCTGAATTTTGATGTTCAGGCTGCCTCCTCCCTTTCTTGTATATAGTCTGACTCCCCTTCCTACAGAACTAACCGAGGTACTGTGTCCTGGGATACAGTCCTCATTTTGCCCCAAAATAAAGCTTAACTTGAAGTTCTCAGGTTGTGCATATTTTTTAATTGACAGGCTCTATAACAATTCTATTTTGCTGTGAATAAAGCTAATTATTTCTGTGTTTTGGTTACTCACATTATGTGTCTACACAACTATCATCTGGCTGCAATCTATAACAAATAAAAAGCAAGTAACACTTAAAAGTGTTAAGGAAAAGTAAATCCAAGATTACTGTTCAAAGTTATAATATAAATATTCTTAGTGTGTTTAGACAGGAAAGTCTCAAATGTGTATTTATTGAAGCTATTCAGCTTTCATTCATTATTTGAACTTCTAGCAACAATTAAGGATTGATGCAAACATTCAAAAACAAATAAGGCTATGTAATTTTAAATCATAACTTAATCCTTAATCCTTTTCAGCATTTAAAAATCATAATGACAGATTTTTAATTGAGGACTAGTGCTGGTAAAATCTGTTACAATGGTTAGTTTCTTACAATATAAGCCTAGATTAATTTATACAGTACTCTTGGGTGTTACAAATAAAAGATGAGTCATCTCCATTTGATGATAATTTTGTATTATAATAGAGACAAAATTTTCATGTTAACTTTCCTAAGATTTTCCTATTAAATGCATCCACAGAATTATGGAGGAGGAAAAATAATTTTTCCTCTACTCTTCTTAGTTCTTGGCTGATATCCGCTACAACAGACGGCAAACTAACAGGAGGAAAACAAGCAGAAATTTGGTAACATGTATACCTCTTGCATTGGAGAAGGAAATGGCAACCCACTTTCGTTTTCTTGTCTGGAAAATCCCCATGGACAGAGAAGCCTGGTGAGCTACTGGTCCATGGGGTCCCAAAGAGTCCACATGACTGAGCGACTAAGCACTCAGGCTTTTCCTAGTACAGGGAGGGTGATGCCCTTATAAATATGGAGATTTCCCTTATAAATGGAGATGTCTGCAACAAAAGGATCACTTCTACTCAGTTTTCAGAGTTTCTATGTCTCTTTTTCTAAAAATATTCAGCCTAAAATAATCTTTATGTCAAAGAGTGACACATTTTATTTTTGTGGGCTCCAAAATCACTGCAGAGGGTGACAGCAGTCATGAAATTAAAAGATGCTTGCTCCCTGGATGAAAAGATATGATAAAGCTAGACAGCATTTTAAAAAGCAGAGACATCACTTTGCTGACAAAGGTCCACATAGTCAAAGCTATGGTTTTTTCAGTAGTCATGTACAGATATGAGTGAGTAAAAGTCACTCATTTGTGTCTGACTCTTCATGACCCCATGAACTATATAGTCCATGGAATTCTTCAGACCAGAATGCTGGAGTGGGTAGCCTTTTCCTTCTCCAAAGGATCTTCCCAACCCAGGGATCGAGCCCAGGTCTCCCACATTGCAGGCGGATTCTTTACCAGCTGAGCCACTCGGGAAGGCCAAGAATACTGGAGCGGGTAGCCTATCCTTTCTCCAATGGATCTTCCTGACTCAGAAATCGAACCAGGGTCTCCTGCATTGCAGATGGATTCTTTACTAACTGAGATACCAGGGAAGCCCACAGATGTGAGAGTTGGACCTATCATAAAGAAGGCTGAGCACTGAAGAATTTATGCTTTTGAACTGTGGTGCTGGAGAAGACATCTAAGAATCCCTTGGACAACAAGGAGATCAAACCAGTCAATCCTAAGGGAAATCAACCCTGAATATTCTTTGGAAGGACTGATGCTGAAGCTGAAGCACCAATACTTTGGCCACCTGATATGAAGAGCTGACTCATTGAAAAAGACCCTGAGGCTGGTAAAGAGGAGGAGGAGAAGAGGGCAACAGAGGATGAGATGGTTGGATGGCATCATTGACTCAATGGACAAAAGTTTGAGCAAACTCTGGGAGATAATGAAGGACAGGGAAGCCTGGTGTGCTGCAGTCCATGGAATCGCAAAGAGTCAGACACAACTGAGGGACTGAACAACAATAACAATGTCAAAGAGGCATATTTCAAGGTGACAAATTCTCTTCTCCCTCAGAATAGTTCTCATTCTTGCAGTTTTTGCTGCTGCTGCTAAGTCACTTCAGTCATATCTGACTCTGTGTGACCCCATAGACAGCAGCCCACCAGGCTCCCCGTCCCTGGGATTCTCCAGGCAAGAACACTAGAGTGGGTTGCCATTTCCTTCTCCAATGCATGAAAGTGAAAAGTGAAAGTGAAGTCGCTCAGTCGTGTCTGACTCTTAGCGACCCCATGGACTGCAGCCTACCAGGCTCCTCCATCCATGGGGTTTTCCAGGCAAGAGTCCTGGAGTGGGGTGCCATTGCCTTCTCCGTCTTGCAGTTGTTAGTGTCCTTTAACTCTGATGGTCTTAATTACATTAAAAAAGAGAGAGAGAGAGAGTTTTACTGCCTGTGTTAAGAAACAATGACCTGAAAAAGTGTAAAGTTGCAAAACTGTTAAACTGAAAGAATTCTCAACTAAGCCTTTACAATAAGATTTAAGATTATATTCCCAAACTGCCTGCAGCATGTATTTGCAATTTCATGTATCTGTTTAACTTTTTCTATATATTTTAAAGAAATTTTAAAATAAAGGAAAAAAGTACATAAAGTAGAAAAATATTCCCGTTGCTTAGAATATCTACCACAGATATTCTGTCCTATTTTTTTCTCACTCTCTTTACTTAGATAAAATAAAAACTTCAGCAGTCTAGCTAGTCTTCTACAATGGAATCCCTCAGTATTACTTACCCCTGAACTCCCAAGAGGCAATTGCCATTTGACTTTTATAAAAATCCTTCCAATCTATTAACTTTAAGATTATTATTCTATATGTGTTTTTTTAACACCATATGGTTATGTGTTGCATGTATCATCCTCCATCTTTCCATTTCCCCCTCCAAATTATTTTCAGCATCTCCCATGTTGATCTTTCTGGAACCAGCACCGACATTATGAGCATCCTTCTATTAAAGGATATTTCAGTTCAGTTCAATTGCTCAGTTGTGTCCGACTCTTTGCAACCCCATGAATCGCAGCACGCCAGGCCTCCCTGTCCAGCACCATCTCACGGAGTTCACTCAAACTCACATCCATCGAGTCAGTGATGTCATCCAGCCATCTCATCCTCTGTCGTCCCCTTCTCCTCCTGCCCCCAATCCCTCCCAGCATCAGAGTGTTTTCCAATGAGTCAACTCTTCTCATGAGGTGGCCAAAGTACTGGAGTTTTACCTTTAGCATCATTCCCTCCAAAGAAATCCCAGGACTGATCTCCTTTAGGATGGACTGGTTGGATCTCCTTGCAGTCCAAGGGACTCTCAAGAGTCTTCTCCAACACCACAGTTCAAAAATATCAATTCTTTGGCGCTCAGCTTTCTTCACAGTCCAACTCTCACATCCATACATGACCACTGGAAAAACCATAGCCTTGACTAGACGGACCTTTGTTGGCAAAGTAATGTCTCTGCTTTTCAATATGCTATCTAGGTTGGTCATAACTTTTCTTCCAAGGACTAAGCGTCATGGCTGCAGTCACCATCTGCAGTGATTTGGGAGCCCCAAAACATAAAGTCTGACACTGTTTCCACTGTTTCCCCATCTATTTCCCATGAAGTGATGGGACCAGATGCCATGATCTTAGTTTTCTGAATGTTGAGTTTTAAGCCAACTTTTTCACTCTCCTCTTTCACTTTCATCAAGAGGCTTTTGAGTTCCTCTTCACTTTCTACCATAAGGGTGGTGTCATCTGCATATCTGAGGTTATTGAAACTTCTCCCAGCAATCTTGATTCCAGCTTGTGCTTCTTCCAGCCCAGCGTTTCTCATGATGTACTCTGCATAGAAGTTAAATAAGCAGGGTGACAATATACAGCTTTGACATACTCCTTTCCCTATTTGGAACCAGTCTGTTGTTCCATGTCCAGTTCTAACTAACTGTTGCTTCCTGACCTGCATATAGGTATTCCCATCTTTTTCCAAATTTTCCACAGTTTATTGTGATCCATACAGTCAAAGGCTTTGGCATAGTCAATAAAGCAGAAATAGATGTTTTTCTGGAACTCTCTTGCTTTTTTGATGATCCAGCAGATGTTGGCAATTTGATCTCTGCTTCCTCTGCCTTTCCTAAAATTAGCTTGAACCTCTGGAAGTTCACGGTTCACGTATTGCTGAAGGCTGGCTTGGAGACTTTTGAGCATTACTTTACTAGCGTGTGAGATGAGTGCAATTGTGCAGTAGTTTGAGCATTC
This sequence comes from Bos taurus, assembly GCF_002263795.3. Lineage (NCBI taxonomy): Eukaryota > Metazoa > Chordata > Mammalia > Artiodactyla > Bovidae > Bos > Bos taurus. Next base: position 20,775,003 of record NC_037336.1, on the reverse strand, counting down.
TTTGGCATTGCCTTTCTTTGGGATTGGAATGAAAACTGATGGATATTTAGGTTCATTCAAATTTTCCAAGATGACTCTTATCTCTGTAATGCAAATCCTCACTTCAGTGTCCTTTACCTCTGGAGTACATTTTCAGAAATGATAAATGTTTCAAGATTTTACCTGATTGCAAATAAACTCTTTTCTTGCTTACAGTCTTCTGCATTTCTTGGTTGACAGAGTATATATTTAAATATAATTATATTATAATTAAATATAATGATAAGTGAAGGTGTCAGTTGCTCCATTGTGTCCAACTCTTTGCAATCCCATGGACTATAACCCAGCAAGCTCCTCTGTCCAGGGAGTTTTTCAGGCAAGAATACTGGAGTCAATAGCCTTTCTCATCTCCAGGAGATCTACCTGACCCAGGGATCAAACCCAGGTCTCTTGCACTGGAGGCAGATTCTCTACTGTCCAAACCACATGTAATTAAAATCCAAAATAAATGAAGCAATGTACTATTTTTCCCATAAGGTTGACAAAAATGAGAGTATTGCCATGTTTTTGGAGTTGTACATGGCACAACTACTTTGAAAGCATTATGACAGTATCTAATAAACTTGCAAACGTGCATACTCCCAAATCCAACAATTTCATTCTTGCAAACATATTCCAGAGTAACAAGAAAAATATGTAATACTGAAAAAGTAGGGAAATCAATAGAATAGAAAAATTGTGATTTCTGGGCAGCTCTATGAATGCATTTGAAGTTTGTGGTCATAAATGAAAGTTAGCATTATTGCATATTTTCCTTTGGTCATCCTTACTTTGCATGTGGGCAACAGGTAAAAAATAGATTGAGTTGATCATGTAACTACTCATCAAATGTATAGAACAGGAAAGGGGCTAGGAAGGTGAGGAGTTACCATGAAATAATTAAAATAATTTGTTATGGATGTTAAGGTGTATGAGCTGGCTTGGGTTGCCATAACAACACAACACACTGGGTGACTTATATAATGCAAATTTATTTTCTTATGTTTCTGGGAGCTTGAAGTCCAAGATCAAGGTACTATCAGTGTTAATTTCTAGGGAGACCTCTCTTATTCTAAGCCATTTAAAAAAGATAACTCAAATGAAGAAGTAATGCTTCCAGGATGGAGGGCCTGAACCTATCCTGGTGTAAATGAGTTATTGTAGACAAGTGCTTTTCTTACCACAGGCTTTGAATTATTCCTATTGAGGCTATATGGCATAAAGCTCAAGTAACCTGTGGATATGGAATGATTACTTCACTTTATTATCTATTAGTTCAATGACAATGTGTAGCCAAAAGAAGGGAACTCTATCCATACCCAACAAAACCAGAGAAGTATTGGGACAGATCTAATTAGCCTAAACAATTCTGGATTTTATCCTTGATCTTTATGAGTAGTTTACCCCTCACACCTAAGGTAAACCTATGTCTGGGTTGATCTGGGCATTTGCCAGTGTACAATTGTTATCCTGTCGTCCTCTGGTTAGCACTTTGCTTTACTCTAAAATGTGTTCAAGTTTGCATAATGAGTTATATCCAATCAGCACTGAGATCTGGCAATACCTGCCAATTTTTAGCACGAATATTTCCTCCAGTGTTTATCATTCAAAATTAGGTAAAAGCAACAGCAATAAATATGATGTTTATTTATGTTCTTTTCATTAGCACAGTTATTGTCTATATACACCACAAAAAAAAAAAACTAACAGGAATGAAATAAATGCTTCAAATATTAAATATAAGAAATGCATCACCTTAACAATGAAAAATGATTGTGAATGAGATTTATTTTCATGTAAAACAAATATTAGACCATTGGATTCTGATGATATGAGAAAAAAATGTTACACTTATATATAACAAACCATCATCATTGTTAAAAAAATCTTCTACATCAGAAGCTCACAATCCTTTTACAAGAGGGAAAGCATTCCTCAATAAAGTGGTTTATTCTGTTTTGTTTTAACATGTCATATCTAGTAAGCTCCACTTAAAAAATACAAAAATAATAAAAATAATAATATACAAAAACCTTTATTTCTAACATGACAGATAAATATGATTCCCTTTGCTGAACTCAGTTTTCCCCCAAATACCTTCAAATACTTGAACCACAGATGTTCCCATGGTGAGTCCTTAGAGAAGTGAATACAGGGTAAAATATATATATATTTAAAAATAGCTTTAGCAACAGACAGAAAAAAATTAAATGTGAAAATTGTTATTACAGTTTTAAGACCAGCAACAACACTTGGGGAAGTAGAGGGAGTATCTCATTGAAATTGCACACCCAGGAGTGTAGGAGTGTACAAGCTCATAATATGTCATCTCTGAATGTGGGCGAAGAGAAGCTGTGAAGACCTTACTTGGCAGATGACAAATGTCTTCTAGGCTTTTCTAGATTAGAGCCTGCTAAACATGAAATTTCTACATAAAGTTGTCCACTGATCTGTGGCACTCTTGTATTGCTGCAGAGTTCAGGAGAGCTCACCAAAAGAGTAAAGGTAAAACACAGGCAAAAATACTAAAACAAGTTTTGAATGTTTGGGAGCAAAGGAGGTCAAAACTTAAAACATATTGAGGAAGAAGAGGTGAATCTTATATTGGACATGATAATTATTTGACTCCAAGTGACATAATAAAATTTAGCTCTCCTTGCCCTTACTTATTCATGGAAATTCAATTGTTGGATCTGAAATGAATCCTGGGTAAGGCAGCAAAGAGTTAGAGTAGGACTAGGAGGTGACCCTCTAAAGTTGACTTTACTCAACTAGAATCCTAGCTCTACCCTGTATTCAGTATTAGATTGTGGTGAACTTATTTATGTATCTTTAAGTTAATGAACTTGCTGTTGTTGTTGTTCAGTGGTTAAGCAGGGTCTGACTCTTTGCGAGCTTATGGACTGCATCACATCAGGCTCCCCTGTCCTCCACTATCTCCCAGAGTTTGCTGAAATTCATGTCCATTGAGTGGGTGGGTGGCGCTGAAAATGCCTAGATGAGTATATCAACTCCATAAACACATAGGTTTGGTCCCAGCCTTCCTGTTGACTCTTAATAAACTTACACATGCAAGTTTAGCCATCTAACTCCCTTACCCTTTTGCCTTCAATCTTTCCCAGCATCAGAGTCTTTTCCAATGAGTTGGCTCTTCACATCAGGTGACCAAAGTATTGGAGCATCAGCTTCAGCAACAGTCTTTCAAATGAATATGTGTGTTAGTCGCTAAGTTGTGTCTGACTCTTTGCAGCCCTATAGACTATAGCCCACCAGCCTCCCCTGTCCATGGAATTTTCCAGGCAAGAGTACTGGAGTTGGTTGCCATGCCCTTCTCCAGGGGATCTTCCCAACCCAGGGATTGAATCCAGGTTAAATGAATATTCAGGGTTGATTTCCTTTAAAATTGACTTGTTTGATCTCCTTGCAGTCCAAGGAACTCTCAAGAGTCTTCATCAATACCACAATTCAAAAGCATCAGTTCTTAGGGTCTCAGCCTTCTTAATGGTCCAACTCTCACATTCGTACCTGACTACAGAGAAAACCATAGATTTGACTATATGAACCTTTGTCAGCAAAGTGATGTCTTTGCTTTTTAATACACTGACTAGGTTTGTCACAGATTTTCTTCCAAGAAGCAAGTATCTTTTAATTTCATGGCTGCAGCCATGGTCTGCGGAGATTTTGAAGCCCAAGGAAAGAAAATCTGTCACTGCTTCCCATTCTATTTGCCATGAAGTGATAAGACCGGATGTCATGGTCTTAATTTTGTTAATGTTGAGATTTAAACCAGGGTTTTCAGTAATTTACTTCTCCAGGGGTTCTTCCTGACCCCAGGGTTCAAACCTGAGTCTCCTTTCTGGCAGGCAGGTTCTTTACCACTGAGCCACCTTGGGAAGCTGTTAATGACTTTGCCTTTAGGGTTTTTATTTTAATATTAGAGTATAATTGCTTTACAATGTTGTGTTAGCTTCTGCTGTACAAAGAAGTGAATCAACCATATGTACATATATAGTCTCTCCCTCCCTCCCTACCAGTTTACCCTCCTCCCACCCCTCCAGATCACATGGTGCATTGAGCTAAACTCCCTGTACCTTACAGCAGTTTCCCATTAGCGATCTGTTTTACATGAAGTAGTGTGTGTATTTAAATGCTACTCTCCCATTTTGTCCCACTCTCCCCTTCCCACCCTACCCTGTCCACATGTTCATTCTCTACATCTGTGTCTCTACTCCTGCCCTGCAAAAATGGATACTCTACCATCCACATAGTTTATGATAAGTTTTAAATTAAGTACTGTATTAATTATTAGCATGGTGCCTGGTGTATGCTGCTGCTGCTGCTGCTAAGTTGCTTGCAAACTCTAAATGAAAATGCTTGTTGTAGGATTAATCTCTTGCTTAATTTGAAGATGCAGACATTAGTCACAGGTTAAATGTGACTTTTCCAAGGTCACAAAAAGTGGCCAGTTGATTTCAAGTGTCCCATTACATCCATTATAAACTTAGTCTTGGTTTGATACAGTGGAAAGAAACTAAAATGTAGATTAGAAATTTTTTTACATTTAAAAATTGACTGCTAATTTTACTTGATAAACTTAAGAGAATCCTACACAGTTTCAATTACACTAATCATATGATTGGAGATTACAAATACATTTGAGTCCAATATGTTGCTGCTGCTGCTGCTAAGTCGCTTCAGTTGTGTCTGACTCTGTGCGACCCCATAGACGGCAGCCCACCAGGCTCCCCCGTCCCTGGGATTCTCCAGGCAAGAACACTGGCATGGGTTGCCATTTCCTTCTCCAATGCATGAAAGTGAAAAGTGAAATTCAAGTCGCTCAGTTGTGTCCGACTCTTCGCGACCCCATGGACTGCAGCCTACCAGGCTCCTCCACCCGTGGGATTTTCCAGGCAAGAGTACTGGAGTGGGGTGCCATCACCTTCTCCTGAGTCCAATATGAATATCCACCAAAAGGATCCACAACAGAGAAAATACCAGGTGGAGAAAATGACAAACTCTTTGGATATATCACTTTTTTTACCCAGTCCATCCAGTCCTCGCTCAAAGAGCCTATCCGTTTAGTCAGTCTTTGTCTTTTGATGGAACATTTAGTCTACTTATATTTAAAATAATCATTGATAGTTATGTACTTACTGCCATTTTGTTAATTGTTTTGTGGGTATTTTATAGGCTCTTTTTTGTTCCTTCTTTTATTCTTTTCTTTTATGATTTCATCACCCTCTTTAGTGTTATGTTTTGATTCCTTTCTCTTTATTCTGTGTGTATCTATTAAAGCTTTTTGGAATATGGTTATTATTAGGTTTATATATGGCAATTTCTTTATATAGTGATTATTCCAAATTTCTGATCTCTTAACTTTAAATCCATTTAAAAATCCCACATTTTTACTCTCCTACCCCACAATTAGTGGCTTTGACATACCATTTTATTATTTTTGGTGTTATGTATCCCTTACCTACTTAACATGGATATAGCATCATATATACTCTCTTGTCATTTAATTTTCTTACAAATTTTGTCTATGATTAATTTGCTAACTTTAATCTATATTTTTGTTTACCAATGAATTTTTTCCTTTCATAATTTTCATGTTTCTAATTGTGTGATACTTAGTCTCTCAGCCATCTCCAACTCTTTGTGACCCCATCGACTGTAGCCCACCAGGCTCCTCCGTCCATGGGAATTCTTCAGGCAGAATACTAGAGCGAGTTGCCATGCCCTCCTCAAGGGGATCTTCCCAAAAGAGGTATTGAACCAGGGTCTCCTGCATTGCAGGTGGATTCTTTACCAGCTGAGCTACCAGGGATGCCCATTTATAATTGTAGTTTTTCCTTTATTACTTAGAGAATTTCCAGAGAATTCTTGGAAAACTAGGTTGGTGGGGTTCAACTCTTTTAGATTTTCTGCTACCTGTAAAATATTTGATCTCCCCATGAAATCTGAATAAATGCCTTGTTGTGCATTCTTGATTGTAAGTTTTCCCCTTTCAGCACTTTGAATAAATCACACTACTCCCTTCTGGCATGCAGAGTCCCTGCTGAAAAGTCAGCTGAGAGCTTAAGGCAGTTCTTTTGTAGCTAATTTGTTTCTTTTCCTTTGTTGCTTTCAGTCAATTCAGTTCAGTCATTCAGTTTTGTCGACTTTATGCAACCCCATGGACTGCAGCATGCCAGGCTTCCCTGTCCATCATCAATTCCCAGAGCTTGCTCAAACTCATGCCCATTGACTTGGTTATGCCATCCAACAATCTCATCCTCTTTCATCCCCTTCTCCTCCTGCCTTCAATCTTAGCATCAGGGTCTTTCCCAGTGAGTCAGTTCTTCTCATCAGGTGGCCAAAATATTGGAGCTTCAGCTTCAGAATCAGTCTTTCTGAAGAATATTCAGGACTGATTTCCTTTAGGATGGACTGGTTGGATCTGCTTGCAGTCCAAGGGACTCTTAAAAGTCTTTTCCAATACTACAGTTCAAAAGCATCAATTCTTCGGCACTCAGCTTTCTTTATGATCCAACTCTTACATCCATGCATGACTAATGGGAAAACCATAGCTTAGACTACATGGACCCTTGCTGGCAAAGTAAGGGTCTCTGCTTTTTAATATGCTGTATAGATTGGTCATAGCTTTTCTTCCAAGGAGCAAGCATCTTTTAATTTCATGGCTGCAGTCACAATCTGCAGTGATTTTGGAGCCCAAGAAAACAAAGTCGGTCACTGTTTCCATTGTTTCCCCACCTATTTTCCATAAAATAATGGGACCAGATGCCATGATCTTAGTTTTTAATATTGTTTTCAGCCAGCTTTTTCACTCTCCTCTTTCCCTTTCATCAAGAGACTCTTTAGCTCCTCTTCACTTTCTGCCATAAAGGTGGTGTCATCTGCATATCTGAGATTATTAATATTTCCCCAGGCAATCTTGTTTCCAGCTTGTGCTTCATCCAGTCCAGGATTTCAAATGATATACTGTGCACATAAGTTAAAAAACCAGGGTGACAATATATAGCCTTTACATACTCTTTCCCAATTTGGAACCAGCCTGTTTTTCCATGTCTGGTTCTAACTGTTGCTTCTTGACCTGCATACAGATTTCTCAGGAGGCAGGAAAGGTGGTCTGCTATTCCCATTTCTTGAAGACTTTCCACAGTTTGTTGTGATCCACACAGTAAAAGTCTTTGGCATAGTCAATAAATCAGAAGTAGATGCTTTTCTGGAACACTCTTGCTTTTTCCAGAGAAGGCAATGGCAACCCACTCCAGTACTCTTGCCTGGAAAATCCCATGGATCTTGGAGCCTGGTAGGCTGCAGTCCATGGGGTCGCAAAGAGTCGGACATGACTGAGCGACTTCACTTTCCCTTTTCCCTTTCATGCATTGGAGAAGGAAATGGCAACCCACTCCAGTGTTCTTAACTGGAGAATCCCAGGGACAGGGGAGCCTGGTGGGCTACTGTCTATGGGGTCGCACAGAGTAGGACACGACTGAAGCAACTTAGCGGCTACAACAGCTTGCTTTTTCTGTGATCCAATGGATGTTGGCAATTTGATCTCTGGTTCCTCTGCCTTTGCTAAATCCAGCTTGAACATCTGGAAGTTCACAGTTCAGGTACTGTTGAAGCCTGTCTTGGAGAATTTTGAGCATTACTTTGCTAATGTGTGAGATAAGTGCAATTGTGTGATAGTTTGAACAATCCTTGGCATTGCCTTTCTTTGGGATTAGAATGAAAACTGACCTTTTCCAGTCCTGTGGCCACTGCTGAGTTTTCCAAATTTGCTGGCATATTGAGTACAACACTTTCACAGCATCATCTATTAGGATTTGAAATAGCTCAGCTGGAATTCCATCACTTTCACTAGCTTTGTTCATGATGATGCTTCCTAAATCCCACTTGACTTTGCACTCCAGGATATCTGGCTCTAGGTTAGTGATCACACCATCATGGTTATCTGGGTCATGAATATCTTTTTTGTATAGCTCTTCTGTCTATTCTTGCCACCTCTTCTTAATATCTTCTGCTTCTGTTAGATCTATACCGTTTCTGTGCTTTATTGTGCCCATCTTTGCAATGTTTCTTTCAATAGTATCTCTTTATCTTTGGTTTTTATATTTTAATTACAAGGTATATTGGTGTAGTTTTCTTTGGTTTGATCTTTTGGGGGACTCTCTGTGCTTCCTGGATTTGAATGGCTGTTTCCTTATCTAGGTTAATGAAGTATTTATCTATTATGTCTTCAAATATATTCTCTGTTCCTTTGTCTCTCTTTTCTCCTTCTGGGACACCTATGATGTGAATGTTAGTAAGCTTGGTATTATCCCAGAAATATCTTAAATTGTCCTCCTTTGCTTTTACTTTTTTCTTTTTTCTGTTCAGCTTCACTGATTTCCATTTCTCTGTGTTCCACCTAATAGATCCATTCCTTTGTATCATTTATTCTGCTATTGATTCTTTCTAGAGTATTTTTCATTCAGTTGCTGAATCCTTCATCTCTGTTTGGTTCTTCCTTATATCTAACTCTTAAAAACTTCTAAGGTTTTATTCTGTTCTTCCAATCTTCTCCCAAGTTCCTTGAACATCTTCAAGATCATTACCCTCTATCAGATAGATTGTGTATCTCCACTTCACTTAATTCTTCTGGAATTTTATGTTCATTCATTCAGAACATGCCACCTCATTTTACCTAAATTGCTGTTTTTATTTATGTGTATCTGGCCATGTTTCTCAACCTTGGGGATGTAGCCTCTATAGGAGAGGTTCTGTTGCCCCAGCAGCATACGCCCCACTGGTCACCAGAGCTACATGCTCTGGGGTGTCCCTATGTAGGTTCTGTGGGTCCTTCTGTTGTGTCAGGCTGACTACTATGAGTGGGCTAGTAGAGGTGGCTACCCCACATCTGGTTGTTTGCCAGGACCCTCCTTGTGTAGATGCTTTTGGCAGCTGTTTGATGGGTTTGGGTCTTGAGGCAGCTGGTTTCAGGAGCCCAGGAGATCCTGGAGTTAATGTTGGCTCACTGGTGTGTGTGAAGTTGCAGGACTGGGGTTCCTAGATCTAGTATCTGCCTGCTATTGTGTGAGGTGATTCCTGACATGCTGGCAATCAGTGATTCTGGGGTGTGTCAAAGCTGACACTGGCTTGTTGGTGAGTAGGGCTGGATCCCAGGGCTGCGGATGAGAAGTCCAGAGTATCTCTGAGTTGATGTTGGCCTACCGGTGGTGAGGCCAGGGCTTAAATTTTCCTGGGGCTAGTGCTGCCAGTTCACTGGTGGGCAGAAGCAGGTTTTGGTGCCTTTGGCTGCAGGGCCTTGGTGTCCTGAAGCTGACATCAGCCTCATTGTGAGTGGGGCTGGATCTCCACTCACAATGGATTCCAGTGGGGCTGGAATTCACCCCTCAAGGGATTGTGACCCAGGCATCCATTTGCAGGGACTGGGGGAAGACTAGGAAGGTGGAATTATATCATGGGGGTTCGTCCCTACCCCCCATCACCACCCTCCCCTTGACTCCCCATCAAGATTTTGCAGAGAGAAATGGCTTTTGTACCAGGTCATTCTTTATAATTAAACTCACAGTATCCACCCTCCTCGAGCTGACCCTGCCTCCTTCCTGGGGAGGCAACTCCCCTTTCCTCAGGGTCCCAGGGCTGTCGTTGGCTTGCTGGTGTGCGGGGCTGTGGTGGGGAGTTTGGGGACTGCTGCCAGTCTGCTGATGTGTTGCTGGATCTTGACAAGTCAGGCTTCAGGGCTGTATTGTTGCTAGATTGGTGTCCATCTGCTGGCCAGTGAGGTCGAGGTCCAGGCAATCCTAGGTCTGGTGCCTATCCATTGGTGGGTGACTCTGGGTCCTGGAGCTAGTGCCAGCACACTGGAAGGCAGAGACTGGTTCCAGGGTCTCCGGATACAGGTTCCAGGGGTTCCCACAGCTGGCTTTGGACCACTGGTGGGTGGGGTTGATTGATGACACTGCTGGCTGCAGTGTCCTAGCTGTCCTAAAGTTGTATTGGCCTCCTGGTAGCCAATATAAGAATGCATTCCAAGGCCTCTGATTGAGGGCCACAAGGTGTCTCAGAGCTGGGTTCACCTGCTGGTGAGTGGATTCTGGTTCCAGGATCTCTGGCTGGAGACTCTGGCAGTTCCAAGTTTGGCGTATTGGCTTTCTGGTGGGTGGAAGTGGGACCCTGGGGTTCCTAGGGCTGGGGCCTCTCCACTAGCAGGTCAGGCTGCATCCCAAGTTAACTGGTTGCAGGAGTCCCAGGATAATGCCTGTGCACTGGTGTATGGGCCCAAGTTTTGGGCCCTCCAGTGAACAGGGCTATGTTATGGGGTGGCTGTAGGCTTAAGAGTGTCTTAAGGCAGCCTGCCTGCTAGTGGTATGGTTGCGTCCTCACCTGGCTAATTGCTTGGCTGGGGGCATCCAGGACTGGTGCCAACAGGCTGGTGGGTGAGACCAGGTCCTAGTGCTAATAAGGTATGGAAAGGATTCCAATATGGTACTTGCTAGAGTCAAGGCCTATGTGGTTGAATGAGCTCCCCCAAGTGACTATAACCAGTGTCTATGGACATGAGTTTGAGCAAGCTCCAGGAGTTGGTGATGGACAGGGAAGCCCGGCATGCTGCAGTCTCTGGGGTCGTAAAGAGTCAGACATGACTGAGTGACTGAACTGAACGGAATTGAATGTCTGTGTCCCCAAAGTGAGCTCCAATTGCCTCCAGTCTCTCTGGGAGATTCTCTAAGATCAGCTGGTTCTTCCCTGGTCTTAGAGTATGTGAAATTTTGGGTGCACTTTTATGAGTGGAGTCTGTATTTCCCACCACCTCCGGGTCTCTCAATCATAATTTCCATTGGCCTTCCATTCTAGGGCCTTGTCTTCTCAATGTAGGACACCTGCGTTAGGGATCCCCATGTGGGAGATTCCTCCACACCCATTCTTCCTTGAGGAGAACCTCAAGGAGGTTGCAATTGTAATTATTCTTCTGTTTTTTGGTCACCCACCCAAGAGTATGAGTCTTGACTCTACTATGATTCTGTGCCTCCTACCTGTCTCATTGTGGTCCCTTCTTTGTATCTTTAGCTGTAGATCTGGGAAAGATTGAGGGCAGGAGGAGAAGGGGATGACAGAGGAAGAGATGGTTGGATGGCATCACCGACTTGATGGACATGGGTTTGGGTGGACTCCGGGAATTGGTGATGGACAGGGAGGCCTGGCATGCTGCGGTTCATGGGGTCTCAAAGAGTCAGATACAACTTAGTGACTTAACTGAACTGAACTTTTCTACTAGAATCTGGTCTTTCTAATTAACAGTTGTTCTGTAAGTAGCTGTAATTTTGGTGCGCCAAAGAGAGGAGGTGGTCTCGGTATCTTCCTATTCTGATGACTTGGCCAAGCTTTAAATGCAGTTTATATTTTAATATGTTTACATGGTTTTTAGATAAAAACTTACCTTCTAGTGTCAGCAGCATTTTTTCATTTTATAATTTCTATCCCAAATTAAGGAAAAATTATTTAAAATCACTGATAATATTCTTAGCACATTGATAGAGAACTTTGCACAATTTGACAGCTGATTTTAAAGACAGTGGCAATGATGATGATATTATGATGCCAAGAATGATGGCAAATTAACAAAGATTGAAATTGGCTTAACAAATGATGAGTTTCTATTCTTTGGCCTTACCTACTGTTCTCACCATCACCTTATACTACTAGCTTGAAATTGGGTTAAAAATGTCTTTATATTACTACATGAGGAGTTATTGCTCTCTCTAAATCTTAACGTGGTAATGGAGAATTTTTCTATCATAATTAGGTAAAACCATGAGATATTTGTTAAGTATTTTAACAACAACTCTAAAATCAGAAATGAATAGTTTAAAATTTTTTTAATGTAAAAAACAATCTTTTTACAAAGTTATCTGTTTGGAAATATATTTAATTGCTCCAATACTATAGAGGTTTGTGCTGTGATTCTCCTATTAGAGTTGACAGAGGTTTCATACAGCATCCTCATTTGCTAAGGATGCTTTGATTGGATCTGCTGGCTCAAAAAGCCCAAGTATTAGACAATTTTTACTAAAGTCTTAACTTTCTATAAAGCCTTCTCTTGTTCTAGTCTCCAGTAGAATTTAGTAGCCTTACACATAACCACTGGTTCAATGAAATAACACTGTTTAATGTGGTACATATTGCTTCCAAAATCCAGAAAAGCATATCAAGCACTAAGCCATGTTTTTCAAGGTAGATTGTGTAAAGTACATCAACTTGATTTTCACTTCAGATGGATATCTCAAGATATTCCATACATTTATCCCACTTCTCCCCACCCCCGCCTCCCCCCACCCCCCCACACACACACTAGAAATTAACATTGGGTTGTAGGGCTGCTAAGCTTTTCTGGGATATCTTTCACTGTCTAGTTTGTATGTGTCTTATTAAGACATGTAAATTACTTGTACTTCCTGCTCATAGGATCCAACTGGCATAATGTGATCAATGAAAAGGACTCCAATAAAATTTGTGGAATATCAAAGAATCAAGATCTCCAGGGATTATATGATGGTACAAAGCTGGATAATAGGTATATTTCTGAACCATGTCTATGAAGGTTTACTCTTAACTCTGTACAGTAAAAAGCAAGCTGCTTCCAGTGGTACCTACAAATAGGTATGGGGAAAAAAGATATTATCCAAGTCAGCATATATGTACCTAACGGCAGGGGTCATATTGATTTTTTTCCAGTATGTGTACTACATCTGTGACAGAAGCTGTAATTGGAGCCTCCACCTGATTGAGTTTATGATAGTCTAAGGATAGTCTCCAAGATTTATCTACCCAGGCTAAGTGACTACATTTATGAATGATATGGATATGTGAAAGATGTAATCACTCCTGCTTCTCCTGCATTTCCTGCAAGAAATTTCTTCTGCTATAAAACAGAAAACAATCTTGATAAGAAGAAGTTCCAGAAGTTTCCACTTACCATTTCTATCAAAGTAGCATTCCCCAGTGGGGTCAGGGGGCTTCCCCAGTGGCTCAGTGGTAAAGAATACACCTGCAGTGCAGGAGATAATGCAAGAGATGTGAGTTTGATTCTTAGGTGAGGCAAATCCCCCAGAGGAGGGCATGGCATCCCAATCCAGTATTCTTGCCTGGAGAATACTATGGACAGAGGAGCCTGGTGGGCTACAGTCCAAAGGGTTGCACAGGTCAGACACAACTGAAAAAAGACTTAGCACCCACACACTTAACAACTAGATTGCCAGCAAAAGAAAAAAAAAAAAGACCAAGAAAGGGAGGAAGGAAAGAAAAGAAATAAGGAAGGATGGATCTTATGGCATTTGTTGACATTTGCGGTATAATTACTATCAATATGGCTGACTTCAAGTTACCAATGTGATATTACTGAACACAAAGTTCGGGAGAGATTCAATATGCAGTATTTCTACCATATATCCATAATAGACTTGAATAACCTCAAGGGCTTTTCCAACTTTTATAAAAATTACTTAATAATAAGGAAATAACTAAGAATAAAGGAACATTACATTGTTCAAAACAACATGACTCAAATCTCTTACAATCAGTTGTAATATTTTATACACTATATAATAAGATTAGAAACCAATTTGAACATTAATATAGACATCTTTTAATGTTGAGAGAAGCTGTCAGAATGAACATTTTATCATGTAATTTTGCAAAATAAAATAAAAAGTCATTGTATAACACTTCCTAAAGCTGAAATAAAGCCAGGTCAAACTTCGACTTTTGAAGCTTCAAAATGGCAATCCTTAGAATTATTTAAACTTTAATACAGACATTGCATTCTGATTGTGATATTTTTAAAGGAATACATGTAAAATACAGGTCAGAATTGCTATATGTTGGAATAACCTGTGCAATGGGGTCTTATCATATTGTCTGTTACTACTGTTTACCTTTGAAATCCTGTCCATTATTTAAAACATTTCTCTGAATTTATCCATGTGATTCTAAATGTTATGGTTTTAAACATAGATTATATATTGCTGTAATGTTGTCTCATAATGGATTGTTCATTTCTTTCCCTACTAAAGTAAATTAAACAAATAGTAATTTTCACATAGGATCTTAGTGTAAATCATCTTTTTAAACTTCCTGAAGTTACATCTTTTTCTCCCATGTTTTTAAGCTGACACCTCCTAAGATTTGGTTATTACTTATTTTATGCTCTTGTAAAATAAAGCAGTCTTGTTTGCCTCTTGGACTAAGCCATTTCAGTAACACCACTGCATTCAAAAGGTTATGAAATAGGGAAGCAGCCAGTCAATGCGAACACTTTAGTGAAGTAGTCCAATAACCTGAATGATGTGGCAAGCATTTAGTACTAAAAAGAATTAGCACATTAGCAACTTGCTTAAGCAGCGCCACTTGGGCAGTGCATTTTGACAATCATAGGTTATTTTCAGCATCCTGCAATTCAGTTTACAAGGATCCACTATTTCAGGGCTCTAGCTATTGTTTCCACATTACTTCTAGCTGTCCTTAACTGGTTAAGGTCATATCAAATTGCTGCCCTACTGTTTCTGAGACATAATTCAGTCATAAATCTTCTATGCTAAGTAGCATCTCCTAGTTTGTTCTACCCCACCTTCGCCCCCAGGAATTATAAGTTTCTGGCTTCTGACAACATCCCTCTTCTAAATCAGGATATTGCTATGCTTATTTGCTTAAAATTTTATAACTTCTAATCTGATTTGTGGAGCCCCTTTCCAGAGAATATTTTAAACAAAAAAAAAATATATATATATAGTTTTGTATTGAACTAGGCTTCCCTGGTAGCTCAGAAGGTAAAGAATCTGTTTGCAATGCAGGACACCCGGGTTCAATCCCTGGGTTGGGAAGATCCCCTGGAAAAGGAAATGGCAACCCACTCCAACTTGCCCAGAGAATTCCATGGACAGAGAAGCCTGGGAGGCTACAGCTTACGGAGTCACAAAGAGTCAGACACAACTGAGTGACTAATACACATTGAACTATTTGTTTTATATATATTTTATATAACTTTTAGGTATCTAACATTATTCTTTTTAAAATAATACTTGAAAGACAGAGATGATGGCAGCAATAGCACTGACTTTGAATCTTTCCAGTCCCTTCTTAAAAAGAGATAAGACAGCTAAGACCGAAAAAAATAGTCTGCCACCAAAGTTGCTAATGACATAATTCTATGAGCCTCAGAGTGTGAGAAAGCAAGACCAACGCAAACACAGCATGAGAAGCTACATGGAAGAGAAACTGTGTAAACAATGGAAGAAACACAAATGGGTCTTGTGACAGATTTAAGATCTAGGAAACAGAAATTCTTAAAAGCCCTCATTCCTACAGTGAGGGCTTCTCCACTCTGAGTGAAAGAGTCAATTAACAAATTGGGACATGGTTCCAAAGTTTGCATAGAAACGAATGAAAATGAAAACACAACAACCCAAAACCTGTGGGACATGGTAAAAGCAGTCCTAAGGGGAAAGTTCATAGCAATACAGGCATACCTCAAGAAACAAGAAAAAAGTCAAATAAATAACCTAACTCTACACCTAAAGCAACGAGAAAAGGAAGAAATGAGGAATCCCAGGGTTAGTAGAAGGAAAGAAATCTTAAAAATTAGAGCAGAAATAAATGCAAAAGAAACAAAAGAGACCATAGCAAAAATCAACAAAACCAAAAGCTGGTTCTTTGAAAGGATAAATAAAATTGACAAACCATTAGCCAGACTCATCAAGAAAGAAAGGGAGAAAAATCAAATCAATAAAATTAGAAATGAAAATGGAGAGATCACAACAGACAACACAGAAATACAAAGGATCATAAGAGACTACTATCAACAATTATATGCCAATAAAATGGACAACGTGGAAGAAATGGACAAATTCTTAGAAAAGTACAACTTCCCAAAACTCGACCAGGAAGAAATAGAAAATCTTAACAGACCCATCACAAGCACGGAAATTGAAACTGTAATCAGAAATCTTCCAGCAAACAAAAGCCCCGGTCCAGACGGCTTCACAGCTAAATTCTACCAAAAATTTAGAGAAGAGCTAACACCTATCCTGCTCAAACTCTTCCAGAAAATTGCAGAGGAAGGTCAACTTCCAAACTCATTCTATGAGGCCACCATCACCCTAATACCAAAACCTGACAAAGATCCCACAAAAAAAGAAAACTACAGGCCAATATCACTGATGAACATAGATGCAAAAATCCTTAACAAAATTCTAGCAATCAGAATCCAACAACACATTAAAAAGATCATACACCATGACCAAGTGGGCTTTATCCCAGGGATGCAAGGATTCTTCAATATCCGCAAATCAATCAATGTAATACACCACATTAACAAATTGAAAAATAAAAACCATATGATTATCTCAATAGATGCAGAGAAAGCCTTTGACAAAATTCAACACCCATTTATGATAAAAAAAAACTCTCCAGAAAGCAGGAATAGAAGGAACATACCTCAACATAATAAAAGCTATATATGACAAACCCACAGCAAACATTATCCTCAATGGTGAAAAATTGAAAGCATTTCCTCTAAAGTCAGGAACGAGACAAGGGTGCCCACTTTCACCATTACTGTTCAACATAGTTTTGGAAGGTTTGGCCACAGCAATCAGAGAAGAAAAAGAAATAAAAGGAATCCAAATTGGAAAAGAAGAAGTAAAACTCTCACTGTTTGCAGATGACATGATCCTCTACATAGAAAACCCTAAAGACTCCACCAGAAAATTACTAGAACTAATCAATGACTATAGTAAAGTTGCAGGATACAAAATCAACACACAGAAATCCCTTGCATTCCTATACATTAATAATGAGAAAACAGAAAGAGAAGTTAAGAAACAACCCAACCCAAATGGTGAATGCATTCACCATTGCAACGGAAAGAATAAAATACTTAGGAATATATCTACCTAAAGAAACTAAAGACCTATATATAGAAAACTATAAAGCACTGGTGAAAGAAATCAAAGAGGACACTAATAGATGGAGAAATATACCATGTTCATGGATTGGAAGAATCAATATAGTGAAAATGAGTATACTATCCAAAGTCTCAAAATTTTAAATACCAAGAGTGTGCTGGATATCCTAGGCTCCCCAAAATACTCAAAAGAGGGGAAGAGCACTGTGAGGAGATACTGCTGGGAACAGAACTTACGTTTATGTAATAAGGAAAGAGGACTTCCTGGTGGTTCAGACTGTAAAGAATCTGACTGCAGTGCAGGAGACCCAAGCCCAATCCATAGGTCAGGAAGATTCCTGGAGAAGGGAATGGCTACTGACTCCAGTATTCTTGCCTGGAGGATCCCATGGACAGAGAAGTCCGGCAGGCTATAGTTCATGAAGGGTCCTAAAGAGTTGTACACGACTGAGTGACTAACACTGGAGGAAAGAAGAATGAAATTTCAGCTATAAGTGGGAGAAGAACCTTGACAAAAATATATCTTAAGAAGTTTTGAAGAGGGGGCTAATGTCAGCAAGATAGCAGAATAAATTCTGGTCCTTCTTCCCTCAAAAGAAACAATGATTTGATGATTACCTATGGGCCAGAATACCTTTATGAAAACCCCAGAATCCAGTTAAGAAGTTTTAGTACCCCAGAAGAGCACAGTACTTAGGGGAAAAAATCACACTGAAGCAAGAAGAGACATTTACCTTTACCTGTGATTTTTTTCTCCTCCAAATAGACAAGAAAGAACTGATCTGTCAAGTACTTCCCTTGTCAGTTCAGTTCAGTTGCTTAGTTGTGTTCGATTCTTTGTGACCCCATGAACTGCAGCATGCCAGGCTTCCCTGTCTATCACCAGCTCCCAGAGCTTACTCAAGATCATGTCCATAGAGTCGGTGATACCATCCAACCACTTTATCCTCTGTCAGCCCCTTCTCCTCCTACTTTCAATCTTTCCTAGCATCAGGGTCTTTTCCAATGAGTCATTTCTATGCATCAGGTGGCCAAAGTATTGGAGTTTCAGCTTCAACATCAGTCCTTCCTATGAGTATTCAGGACTAATCTCCTTTAGGGTGGACTGGTGGATCTCCTTGCAATTCAAGGAACTCTCAAGAGTCTACTCCAACACCACAGTTCAAAAGCATGAATTCTTGTGTGCTCAGCTTTCTTTCTAGTCCAACTCTCACATCCATACATAACTACTGGAAAAACCATAGCTTTGACTAGACCGACCTTTGTTGGCAAAGTAATGTCTCTGCTCTTTAATATGGTGTCTAGGTTGGTCATAGCTTTTCTTTCAAGGAGCAAGAACCTTTTAATTTCATGCTGCAGTCACCATCTGTCTGTCACTGTTTCCATTGTTTCCCCATCTATTTGCTAAGAGGTGATGGGACCAGATGTCATAATCTTAGTCTTCTGAATGTTGAGTTTTAAGGCAACTTTTTCACTATTCTCTTTCACTTTCATCAAGAGGCTCTTCAGTTTGCTTTCTGCCATAAGGGTTGTGTCTTCTGCTTATTTGAGGTTATTGATATTTCTCCCAGAAATCTTGATTCCAGTTTGTGCTTCATCTAGCCCAGCATATCTTATGATGTACTCTGCATATAAACTAAATAAGCAAGGTGACAATATACAGCCTTAATGTACTCCTTTCCTGATTTGGAACCAGTCTGTTGTCCCATGTCCTGTTCTGACTGTTGCTTCTTGACCTCCATACAGATTTCTCAGAAGGCAGGAAAGGTGGTCTGGTATTCTCATATCTTAAAGAATTACCCACAGATTTTGTGATCCACAGAGTCAAAGGCTTTGGCATAGTCAATAAAGCAGATGTAGATGTTTTTCTGGAACTCTCTTGCTTTTTTGATGATCCAACAGATGTTGGTAATTTGATCTCTGGTTCCTCTGCCTTTTTTAAATCCAGCTTGAACATCTGGAAGTTCACGGTTCATGTACTGTTAAAGTCTGGCTTGGAGAATTTTGAGCATTACTTGCTAGTGTGTGAAAAGTGAAAGTGAAAGTGAAGTTGCTCAGTCGTGTCCTACTCTTAGCGACCTCATGGACTGCAGCCTACCAGGCTCCTCCGTCCATGGAATTTTCCAGGCAAGAATACTGGAGTGAGTTCATTGCTAGTGTGTGAGATGAGTGTAATTGTGTGGTAGTTTGAGCATTATTCAACATTGCCAAAGATTGAGTCAAACAGATTCAAAGGATTAGATCTGATAGAAAGAGTTCCTGAAAAACTATGAATGGAGGGTTGTGACATTGTACAGGAGACAGTGATAAAGACCATCCCCAAGAAAAAGAAATGCAAAAATGGCAAGATGTTTGTCTGACGAGGCCTTATAGATAGCTGAGAAAAGAAGAGAAGCTAAAGGCAAAGGAGAAAAGGAAAGATAAAACCATTTGAATTCAGAGTTCCAAAGAATAGCAAGGAGATATAAGAAAGCCTTCCTCAGTGATCAATGCAAAGGAATAGAGGAAAACAATAAAATTAGAAAGACTAGAGATCTCTTCAAGAAAATTATAGATACCAAGAGAACATTTCATGCAAAGATAGGCACAATAAAGGACAGAAATGGTATGACTTAACAGAAACAGAAGATACTAAGAAGAGGTGGCAAGAATACACAGAATAGCCATACAAAAATGATCTTCATGACCCAGATAACCAAGATGGTGTGACCACTCACCTAGACCCAGACATCCTGGAGTGTGAAGTCAAGTGGGCCTTAGGAAACATCACTATGAACAAAGCTAGTGGAGATGATGGAATTTCAGCTGAGCTATTTCAAATCCTAAAAGATGTTGCTGTGAAAGTGCTGTATTCAATATGCCAGCATATTTGGAAAACTCTGCAGTGGCCACAGGACTGGAAAAGGTCAGTTTTCAGTCCAATCCCAAAGAAAGGCAGTGCCAAAGAATGCCCAAACTACCACAGAGTTTCACTCATTT
Source organism: Bos taurus (assembly GCF_002263795.3). Lineage (NCBI taxonomy): Eukaryota > Metazoa > Chordata > Mammalia > Artiodactyla > Bovidae > Bos > Bos taurus. The sequence continues at coordinate 20,755,037 of NC_037336.1, read as the reverse complement.
CCCCTGTAGGGAAAAGAAAGAATGATGTGTGCATCCAACGTACCCAGCCTTTTGCATTGCTGCCTGAGAAATCTTCTGTCTCACTTCACTCAGTGTGCTGAGGAATTTGTATATCTGGGATGCCTCTGGGCAGCTAAGAACAGAGAAGAGACTCATGTAGCTCTTGGCAGCTGTTGTCACCCCCAGCAACCAGCTCCACACCAAGCAACTAGCTTAGACCTCAACAGCTGGCAAGGAACTCAGTAGACAGAGCCAATCTCAGCAGTCTGTGTGAATCTCAGATGATGCAGTTCTCACTGGAAAGTATGAAGCTCAGAAGAAAGTGCAGTTCTCAGATCTGTGGGGCTGGAATGAGGTGAATAACCATGAGACTGCTTCAGGAGAGAGAGAGAGAAGTAAGATTCATGCCCAATATCCTAGCATCTCAGTGTACTACTGTGAAGAAAAAAGGAGGATGACTTTCAGTTTCCAGGATGGCTCAGCAAAACTTGGAGAAGATGTAAGATTCTGAGACTTCGCTCCCAGGAAGGAGGAGAGATATGGAACATGGACATCTGTAAGAAGATTTGAGACTTCTAGAATCTCTACCATGCTGATGGGTTAATGTTTTTCTTTATTGAAGCCAGTTGTTAAAACTAGACGAGGTGGCTTCTTCTTCAAATGTGAAAACATAAACACAAAACTACAAGGAACACAAAGGAAAGGAAAACATGACATTAATAAATGAAAAATATAATAAATACCTATAACCAAAACAAAAGACATAGAGATCTATGAAGTATATAATGAAGAATTCAAAATAATTGTCTTCAGAAAACTCAGTGAGCTGCAAACAAACTCAGACATAAAACTAAGCAAAATGAGGAAAAGAGTACATGAACAAAATGAGAATACAAGCAGAAAGGTGGAAATCATACAAAAGAACAACAAAAAAAAAAGTTATGACGCTGAAGAATATAATAGCTGAAGTAAACAGTTCAATAGCTTCATAGAAGGCTTGGTAAAGCAAAAGAAAGCTTTCAGAAAACTTGAAGATAGATCATTTGAAATTTTCCAGTCAGAAGAACAACAACAACAAAAAAGAGTGGAAAAAACCTAAATGCCTTATGGAAATCCATCATGTGAACTAATATTATATATGCATTATGAGTGTCCCATAAGGAACTCACTTCAGTGTTCTTGCCTGGAAAATTCCATGGACAGAGGAGCCTGATGAGCTACAGATCATGAGATCCCAAAGAGTTGGACATGACTGAGCATGTGCGCACGTGCACACACACACACACACACATGGAGGAAAGACAGAAAGATTCTGAAAGCTTTTTTAAAGCTCTCATAACCTGAAACATTCCAAGTCTGGAGAAAGAAATGGACGTGCAGATTCATGAAGCCCAAAGAAGTTCAAATATAAGAAATCCAAAGTAGTCTACACCAAGACATATATAAAAGGGCAAAACTCAGAGTCAACAAGAGAATTCTGAAAATAGCAAGTAAAGAAAATAGATTCATCATGTATGATGGAGCCCCCATAAAACTACAAGCACATTTCTTAGCATAAGTCTTTCAGTCCACAAGGGATTGAGATAATACTTTCAAAGTGTTGACAAAAAGAAAAATGAAAAAAATGATGTACATATATGTATATCAGCTATCATCTTATCTGAAAGAATCATAATTCAGAGAATTAACAAGTGTTTCTCCAATGAATATGTCAATCAGCAAACTTCCTTTTGTTAACATATGACATATGACACAGTGAGTGTCATATGTGTGCATAAAAATAGTATTTTCTTAACTAATAGAATACATTTTTAGAAATAAGATTTCTTTGTGAAAAATAAAGATATTCAAAGTATGTTGAATGGGCTTAAATATTACAGATTTACTCTTAGTCGTGTGATGCACCAGAGATGAAACATATCAGCTTACAAGAAAGGATTATTAATTTTTTTGGAAATTTTATGTCTGTTGTTAAATAACCATAAGAGTAAAAATTATAGTTAGTAAAAATTAGCTAACATCAACTTTCAATTAAATATAGTTTATTACAAACAAAGGTAAAAATATACAAACCTCATCACTTCTTAGTTATTTTACTTTACTTTATTGTTATCCATGCTTTTGAGGTTATTTACATCTATTGTAACTGTTTGGTAAATATACTGTACAGTGATATAGTATTCCACAATTTTTTCCCAGCTCATTGCTTAATGACACAATATCGATGGCTTGAAATCAGCCATGGTGGATATATTTACACCATGGGAACAAGCAAAAGCTAAAAATTAAAACTTCTTTGGGGAGAACTATTTGGAATGGCAGTCTTCTGCACTACAGGCAGATTCTTTACCAGATTCATATATATACAGGATCAGTTAATGATTTCTATTTATTGTGGCTCAGCTTGTAGGGAATCCTCCTGCAATGCAGGAGACCTGGGTCAGATCCCTGGGTTGGAAAGAACCCCTGGAGAAGGGAAAGGCTACCCACTCCAGTATTCTGGCCTGGAAAATTCTATGGACTGTATAGTCCGTGGGGTCACAAAGAGTTGAACACAACTGAGCGACTTTCACTAATGAGCTCAGTTGAATTTTTAAAACTAAGAAAATAGAACTGTAAATTTTAAAATTCTCTGGTTGATACTCTAATGTTAATAAAATATAATAGATAACTTTCTAAAAGAATAATGCACACAAATTAAACATACAAACTTATACATAAAGCAGCTAAGACACTTGTTTGAAATTGTCAAACTGACTTAACAGACCTTCATTCAGTTCAGTTCAGTTCAGTCGCTCAGTCATGTCCGACTCTTTACGACCCCATGAATTGCAGCACGCCAGGCCTCCCTGTCCATCACCAACTCCCGGAGTTCACTCAAACTCACGTCCATCGAGTTGGTGATGCCATCCAGCCATCTCATCCTCTGTCATCCCCTTCTCCTCCTGCCCCCAATCCCTCCCAGCATCAGGGTCTTTTCCAATGAGTCAACTCTTCACATGAGGTGGCCAAAGTATGGGAGTCTCAGCTTCAACATCACTCCTTCCAATGAACACTCAGGACTGATCTCCTTTAGGATGGACTGGTTGGATCTCCTTGCAGTCCAAGGGACTCTCAAGAGTCTTCTCTAACACCACAGTTCAAAAGCATCAATTCTTCAGCACTCGGCTGTCTTTATAGTCCAACTCTCACATCCATACATGACTACTGGAAAAACCACAGCTTTGACTAGATGGATCTTTGTCAGCAAAGTAATGTCCCTGCTTTTTGGTATACTGTCGAGGTTCATCATAGCTTTTCTTTCAAGGAGCAAGTGTCTTTTAATATTGTGGCTGCAGTCACAATCTGAAGTTATTTTGGAGTCCAAAAAAATAAAGTCTTTCACTGTTTCCATTGTTTCCCCATCTATTTTTCATAAAGTGATGGGACTGGATGCCATGATCTTAGTTTTCTGAATGTTGAGTTTTAAGCCAACTTTTTCACTCTCCTCTTTCACTTTCATCAAGAGGCTCTTTAGTTCTTCTGCACTCTCTGCCATAAAGGTGATGTGATATGCATATCTGAGGTTATTATATTTCTCCTGGCAGTCTTGATTCCAGCTTGTGCTTTATCCAGCCTGGCATTTCATACAATGTACTCTGCATATAAGTTAAATAAGCAGGGTTACAATATACAGCCTTGATGTACTCCTTTCCCAATTTGGAACCAGCCTGTTGTTCCATGTTTGGTTCTGTTACTTCTTTACCTGCATATAGATTTCTCAGGAGGCAGGAAAAGTGGTCTGGTATTCCCATATCTTAAAGAATTTTCCACGGTTTGTTGTGATCCACACAGTCAAAGGCTTTAGCATAGTCAATAAAGCAGAAATAGATATTTTTCTGGAACTCCCTTGCTTTTGTGATGATCCAATGGATGTTGGCAATTTGATCTTAGGTTCCTCTGCCTTTTCTAAATCCAGCTTGAACATCTAGATGTTCATGGTTCATGTATTGTTAAAGCCAGGCTTGGAGAATTTTAAGCATTCCTTTGCTAGTGTGTGAGATGAGTGCAATTGTGCATAAGTTTGAACATTTTTAGCATTACTTTTATTTGGGATTAGAATGACAACTGACCTTTTCCAGTCTTGTGGCCACTGCTGAGTTTTCAAATTTGCTGGCATATTGAATGAAGCACTTTCACAGCATCATCTTTTAGGATTTGAAATAGCTTAACTGGAATTCTATCACCTCCATTAGCTTTGTTTGTAGTGATGCTTCCTAAGGCCCACTTGACTTCACACTCCAGGATGTCTGGGTCTAGGTGAGTTATCACACCACCATAGTTATGTGGGTTGTGAAGATCTTTTCTGTATAGTTCTTCTGTGTATTCTTGCCACCTCTTCTTAATATCTTCTGCTTCTATTAGGTCCATACCATTTCTGTCCTTTATTGTTCCAAGTTTTGCATGAAATATTCCTTTAGTATCTCTAATTTTCTTGAGGAGATGTCTAGTCCTTCCCATTCAATTGTTTTCCTGTATTTCTTTTCATTGATCACTGAGGAAGGCTTTCTTATCTCTCCTTGCTATTCTTTGGAATCTGCATTCAAATGCGTATATCTTTCCTTTTCTCCTTTGTCTTTTGTTTCTCTTCTTTTCTCAGCTATTTGTAAGGCCTCCTCAGAAAACCATTTGCCTTTTTGCCTTAATGGAGATGAAAGAGTTCAGAATTACCATGTATGTCCAGTTTGATCATCAGTTCATCAGTCTATGAAACAATGTGCATTCTTGAACTCTTAAGTTGCAAGAGAGATCTAGTCAGGTAGGAGAGAGCATCACCTGTTTTGGTGACATCAATACAAAACTAAGAGAGCTCATATCATTTTTACAATCACCACACTACAGAGAGAGAAGTCATTCTGCAGAGAGATGACAGCTCCCTCAAAGAAGGTAAACAAATTAGGGCATTGGATCTGCCACAGTTAGACTAATATTGCATGGTTCAGTTCAGTAGAAAACTGTATAAATTCTCCCTGTGAAAATAGAGTTGAGAAATCCATATTGACTTACCTTTCCTGGAAAAAGTCTGCCTGTTGATAACATCTAGACCTGGCTACAAATCGTGGCTCCATTTCTAAATGGTGTGAAATTGATGGCAATGGACATAAACTCCAAACACTTCTGTTTAAATAAACTGCCAGATATTTCTACAGTAAAGATGGGTTTATTCAGAGAATAAACAGAATTGCAATTCAAGGTCTGCAATCATGACAAGTCGCTGCACAGTAAGGGAAGAAAACTGCTTGTATAGGGGAAAAGGAAGTTGAGAAGTCCATAATAAGTACTCCATAGCTTTTCATTGACTGAGTCCTTCCTTGAAAAGAAGACTCTTTCTTCTTCTTCTTGGACTCTGCTATCATTGCAGAATACGGGACGTGTTCCCCCTTTCTGGTCTCCCAACTCTATTTAATTACATTTTCTGTTTACTAACTTTTTATCATATAAAGTTTGGATAATAAAACACATTTCATGAAACTGTGTGAAGATGAAGGACTCTCTAACATGTAAAGTGGGCTTCCCAGGTAGCACAGTGGTAAAGAATCTTCCTGCTAATTAATGCAGGAGATCCAAGAAACCCAAGTTCCATCCCTGGGTGTGGAAGATGCCCTGGAGTAGGAAATGTCAACCCACTACAATATTTTTGCCTGCAAAATTCTGTGGACAGAGAGGAGCCTGGCAGTCTATATCCCATGGGGTGGCAAACAATTGAACACAACTGAGCCCACACACACACACACACACACACACACAATGTGTAAAGTGCCTGGCAGTAATTGGCATATAGTAGACACTCAGACAGACTTTCCTGGTAGCTAATATGGTGAAAAATCTGCCTACCCTGCAGGAGACTCCTGGGTTCTGTCCCTGGTTCAGAAAGATCCCCTGGAGAAGGGAATGGCAACCCACTCCAGTATACTTGCCTAGAGAATTCTATGGACAGAGGAGCCTGGCAGGCTATAATCCATGAGGTTGCAAACAGTCAGACACGACTAACACTTCACTTCATTTCAGACATTCAGACAAATCCCCTCCTTTTCCTTCCACCTCATCACTTATAAATAATATGAAAGCCAGGGTGTGAAAGAAATGGTCATTTAAATGACTCAGGTTCTAGATATGGAGCACTAGAAATCCAACAAGAATCAACAAATATTGCATTATCAGAATAACAAAATTAAAGTCAGAGACAATAGGGGAAGACACACCCTTCTTGCCATAGCTGAAGGAAAAAAAAATGTTTGGAGTTAGTAATAGCCAGGATGAATAATGCACAAGCAGCAAATTTGGTTTGAGACATTGAAATTTACATTCAAATGAACCACTGAGATAGAAAGAAGATTGGAACTCAAATAAATAAATAAATTTGCATAGAATGAACAAAACTAAATCTCCAGTTTACATAACTCACAAAAGTCAAATGCAGGTAGATTAAAGACTTAAATATGAGAATTAAAACTTTAATCATTTTAATAACAACTTTGAATTGGGATTAACTTTATAAACTCAGAGTCAGAATCCATTTCTGAAACAAGGACAAAAAAGTACAACCAAAAAGGGGAAAAAATTGAAACACTTGCTACCTTTAAATTTGAAAGATCTGTGCATTAAAGTCAAACTGGAAAAGATACTTGCAAACTATTTAAGATAAATAATTAGTCAGAATAATTAACAAATTCTTACTTTTCAATGAGAAATATAAATGACTTAATAAAAAAATTCACAGTGGAGGAAGCAAAGATAGCTAACAAATGTATGAAAAGCTACTCAACCTCATGATAATGAGTAAAATGCAAATTAAAACTAAGGGATATGCAATTTCATACCCATTGCATTAGCAAAAAATTTGTCTTACAATGACATTGTAAATGAGCTAACAGAATAATGGAAATTCATCTTTATTGTTGAGAGCTTGTAAATTCACAAATCCATTTTGGAAAGTAATTTAATTTTATCTAATACAGTTTCATTGCAACAATACACCCTAGAGAAAACTGCATGTATGTGTTCCTGGAGAAATGTACAGTAATGTTCATAGCATCATTGATTGCAATAGAAAATCTGAAAACATCTAAATTTGCCTAACAGAAAAATAAATGTCAATGGGAATTTACTCTGTAATAAATGAGCTGATGTTTGTCAAGGAGTCTAAACTTCCAGTTATAAAATAAATAATTTCTTAGGGTGTAATGTAACTAGCATGATGGCTAGTTATCAGTACTGTATTGTCCATTTCAAAGTTGCCAAGAGATTAGATCTAAAAGTTCTTTCACAAGAAAAGTAACCTGTTAGTGTTTTAACTAATCATAATGGTAATTATTTCATAATGAATACATAGATCAAATCATCATGTTGTATACCTTAAGCTTATACTGGCTCAGCTGGTAAACAATCTGCCTGCAATGCGGGACACCTGGATTCGATCCCTGGGTTGGGAAGATCCCCTGGAGAAGGGAAAGGCTACCCACTCCAGTATTCTGGCCTGGAGAATTCCATGGACTGTATAGTCCATTGGGTCGCAGAGTCGGACACATCTGAGTGACTTTCACTTTCACCATACAATGTTATGTGTCAGGTATATCTTAATAAACTAAAAAAAAAAAAGGCTAAAGGCATTATTAAGAGAAAGCACAAATTAGAAAAAGAGACATAGAGAAGTATAAGAAAAAAATGTAAAGTTTTAAAACATACAAAACAGTATTCTACATTCGTGGAGATATACATAAATAGGAAAAGAATAAGAAAAGCATAGTCATTATGCAATAAATACTGGCACAAGTTGCCTCTGCTGCTGCTGCTAAGTCGCTTCAGTCGTGTCCGACTCTATGCGACCCCATAGACAGCAGCCCACCAGGCTCCCCCGTCCCTGGGTTTCTCCAGGCAAGAACACTGGAGTGGGCTGCCATTTCCTTCTCCAATGCATAAAAGTGAAAAGTGAAAGGGAAGTCTCTCAGTCGTGTCTGACCCTCAGTGATCCCATGGACTGCAGCCTACCAGCCTCCTCCATCCATGGGGTTTTCCAGGCAAGAGTACTGGAGTGGGGTGCCAAGTTGCCTCTAGTATGATATTATTGAATGAGGATAATAGTCTTGGGAAAGAAACATAGCAATTTTATTAAATTTGTTCAAGGATTTCTAAATCAGTGCTCATGTTTTGATCTTGATACTTTTATGAATACACAATCGAACAGTTAAAATTAAAAATAGAGGAAGCAGATAAGATTTTAAGGTACACATCTTTTAAAATTATTGTAATTAACAAGTCCAGAATTATATAGCAAAGAAATCCCTCTGATAATGAGTTCATGGTTAAAAAAAAAGGAAAAGTAGTACCAGGGGCTAGAAAAGTGGTGCCAGGGGCTGAGGCCAGAGATGAGTCTAGGAGAGGTTGGCAAAGGATATAAATGTTCAGCTATATAAGTTCTGAGGCTCTAATGTGAAACATGGTGCATAGTTGATGGCACTGTATTATATCATTGAAACATGGTGACTATAGTTGATGACCCTGCAGTCCATGGGGTCTCAGAGAGTCGAACCAGCAACCGAACAATGACAAGAGAATAGAACTTAAATATTCTTACCAAAAACAAAAAGATAAATGAGGTGATGGACGTGTTAATTAACTATAGACTCAAAGAATTCTTTCACAAGGTATAAATATACCGAATCACCACAATGTATACTTTGTATATCTTAAAATTTTATGTCAATTATATCTCAATAAAGCAGAGAATAAAATTAAATGTATTTCATTATATGACACTACTTAAAGATTTTAATTATGTATTAAGACACAAATGAACAGAAATTAACATACCTGAGTTTTTATTTTTATTCAACAAAATTGAGTTCTTTTCCTTTAGCTCAGAAGTACTTCAGAAGTAATTCTTTTTTATTTAAAAGGATATAACCTATCTATACATATAGGTTATGATGTATTTAAAATTGGTTTCTATTTTTACCAGTTTATTAGAACTTTCTAGGAACTGCAAATGTTTGGTAATCTGCAGTCTACCCCATATAGATTAAAGAAATCAGATCTATCTGAGTGGTTCCCATCTGAAGAGATGGAAACATTTTCTTTTGCTCTTGCTTGCAATTTAGAATGACTGAAACTTTAATATACTATTCTCGCTCAGGTCTGTGATGTAACTCACAGCCATTTGGTGTGTAGTGTTTTTATGTTAGGTCAAATCCTGTGGGAGAAAAAGAACATGAGCAAGGTCAAAATTATTCCTCTTAACCTAGTCTAAAGAATGTTGGAGGGACTTCTTGGTTGGGGAACTAAGATCTCACATGTTGCAAGAGGCAGCTAAGCCCACGGGCCACAACTTGAGAAGCCTGCATGCCACAACAAGAATCCAGCATGACCAAATAAATAAATAATATTTTTTTAAAAAGTGTTAAAAAAATAAATAAATAAGCTTGAATAAATAAAATTTTAATTTTTATTAAAAAATTTAAATTTTTATAAAAAATAAAAAAATTAAATTAAAAACTTTAATAAAAAAATTTAGAGGGACTATCCCCCCAAAATATTTTAGTTTGTCTTTATTAGAAGACCCAGTTATGTGTATTTTTAATTAGAAGCATTTTGTGTTTAAATCATTGTAAAATCATCTGCTAACATGTTATTAGAAAGCACAATACATTTGGTAATTTCAATCACAACAGCCTATGAATTAGCTAAATTTAAATTCTCATTTTATAAAGGATTATATACTAAAATTTATCAATAAATCCTTAAAACCAGTGCCTATGTAATCAAAACCTTCCCTCTGTGACTTTTCATAAATGGGATAAGCTTATATTGAACCAAAACAGATGTGATGCTGAAAGGGTACTAGTAGAAGTTCAAAATGCTCAAAGGAAGTTTGTTCTTCCAAGACTCATTTCATGGTTCACTGGATAAAACACGTCTCTTTTTCATGATTTCAAAATAACTCTTGAAGAAATTCATCATGCTTTGAAGAATACTGATAATTAATTTTAAAAGAGGCAAGAGAAACTGGGGAAAAGAGACACGAAACATCCCACATTCCACATTTCCTAATTTCTTATATTTTACCAGTGTTGTTTAAATTAAATTTAATTTGCTCTTTTTCCATTTGATATTTCTGGTATTCTATTGGCCTCAGATAAGATTTGGATCCTAATGAAAAATTCATCAAATTTTTTAAATGCAATTCATCTTTTATGAAGTATCTTAGAACTTAGAAGAATTTTGGTGGTTATTCCAGTGCTTTAATTATGTGATACAGTTGCCTTATCAAGGTGTGTAGAACATAATCAGTTGATCTGTTTTCTTCTGCTTGTTAGTTGAAACTTTAACAAGGATAAAGAAAAGTAAAGCAAAGGAGAGAGAGAAAAAGAAAGAGAGGGAGAAGAGAGACAGGAGAGAAAGTTTGGAAAATCATATTTTCTTGTACTTTCATTTTTTCATCTTACTGATGGAAATGGAAGACCTCCTTTCATGTCTGTGTGCATGCATGCTAAGTCACTTCAGCCTTGTCTGACCCTTTGTGACCCTCTGGACTGCAGCCTGCCAGGCACCTCCATCCATGGGATTCTCCAGACAAGAAGACTGGAGTGGGTTGCCTTGCCCTCCTCCCCAGGATCTTCCTGACCCAGGGATCAAACCAGTGTCTCTTAGGTCTTCTGCTTTAGCAGACAGGTTCTTTACCACTAGTGTCACTTGGGAAGTCCTCTTTCATGTCTATCTTGTGTCTAACATTGCTGCATGGAATGCTAGTCTTTGCTGAATGATGATAAATATTGGGTTTTATTTTCTAAGTTTATGTCTATCTTGATACTCATTTGCAGTTAAATCGAACACATTTTTTTTTAGCCTCAGTGGAAGAGAGGAGGAGGTCATATTTCAGCGAGGAAACTGAAATAGGAAAACCAAAGCAGTCACTAAATCATTATCAGAGGGTATAGACAACTGTACTATTAGCCTTTTATGGATAATCGGATTTCTGCCCACTGAAGCAAAACCAGTCTCAACAAGAAACAGTGAATTGGTTACAGCTTTGTTCGCCTCTGGCTGACTTTCAGCATTCTTGGGTTTTATACAGAACACAGATACATTTTGGATTCTGTAGTACAGGATTACATGATAGACAAAGAGGATCAGTATCACAGCCCTCTGTCTTTCCACCAGCAGGGTCTGCAGTAATCTGCACCAGATGCTGCTGGAGAAGTCTTTAGTTTATAACATTCTCTAAAGAACTCATGACTACAGTCAGGGTAAAACTGAGAAATAAGATTGTAACATCTGTGGGATAAAGTTGAATAGTTTTCTGTAAGTTAAATAATATTTACACTGTCGCTACATATTTTTTAATGCACTCCCCCTCCCCCCACAATCTAGTTGATCAAGATGATATACAAAATGATTGGGGAAAGTTCGGGAAATAAAAATGAACAACTATCTTTGTGAGCATTTTTACTATACTATGGAAATAGTTTGCACTGTATATGAGTGCAGTAGGCTTTTATTTTAAATTAATCAAAATTATTTTAAATTAATCAAAATTTTGATTAATTTAAAATAAATATTTGTGTTATTTAAAATAAGTATTTGCATAATTATGCAAATAACATTATGCGTTGTTATTTGCATAATAATGTCTTAAGTGTTAGACTTCTCCCAATTTCCAATATATTGTTAAGTAGTTGGGGGTACTACTGCTATTGTTACTAAAGATATGATTTTTACATGGAACATGCTAGGGAGGTGAGAAGAGACATTAGAGTTCTGGTATCAGTGTGTACTTGGATATGAAGCTGTCAACTACTTGATACACTAAGACTCTCAAAGAGTCAGGTACCATTAATAAAAGTCTGTGACGTTTATTCCAGCAGCATTGTGTTAAATAAACTCTGTCAGATACTGCAAACGGAGGCATAAACTGTACACAACAATGTGTCCAACAGTTACAAAAATGATAAGAAGATTCTACCAGCATGGAGATTGGCAAAAAATTTGAACAAGGGCTATATATTCTCAAACCATTTGCAAAACATTTGATCAAGTTCATAAATATTCAAAATCCAATATAGTAGCTATGAAAAATTTCTTTAGAATAAAAAAGGAACGTATTTGAAAGACTCAGAAAAAGCATGCTATGCTATGCTATGCTATGCTAAGTCGCTCCAGTCGTGTCCGACTCTGTGCGACCCCATAGACAGCAGCCCACCAGGCTCCTCCGTCCATGGGATTTTCCAGGCAAGAGTACTGGAGTGGGGTGCCATTGCTATGAAATATTTTGCCAAAAAATAAATTAATAGTTAAGAAAAATATCTTGTGTCCTCAGTGTGAAAAATTATGACGTGGCTCACACAACACAGAAATCCAGTTTTATAAGGAAAAAAATAGATAAAATTAAAAGGTGAGAATATAAGATGGATAGGAAAAGGGGAGAAAAAAGGTGATAAAAAGAAGACTATGAAAAAAATGAAATGATACAGCAATGTTCAAACTTTATTTGAAGATTTAAATGTAATTTATGAGCAATACAGTTCAAGTTTTGTGTGGCATTTATACAAAATGGGCAAAAATGTAATTATTTGGGATTCAGAGAACAGGGAATGGGGAGACAAAAAAATTATTTAAAAAAAAAGCAAAACAGATTAATTTCAACACCAACAATTAGCAAAAACGTAAATGAAGTAATTCATGAAGTGAAAAACTTTACATTGTTCAGAAATAAAGGCATCTTACATCAAAAAGCTTTTCCTCAAAAATTTCTTCCAGAAAGATCATAGTTTTAGGCTTTACATCAAAGTCTATAATATGTGTTCTGTTGATCTTTGTTTATATTGCAAAATAACTGCTTGGTTCATTCTTTTGCATGTTTTCCCACATTTCTCCAGAGAAGACATACAAATGACTAACAGGTATATGAAAAGACGTTTGGCAGCAGTAAACAATAGGGAATGGGACTTGAAATTACAATGATATATCATTTCAAACCATTAGAAGTGCAATTATCAAAAAACAAAAGAGAAGTGTGGTGAGAAATTGGAACACTTTTACACTGTTGACAGGAATGTAAAATGGTGCACCACTATGGATAAAACCATGAAAGCCCCTCAAACAATTAAAAATAGAACTACCATAAATCCAGCAATGTTACTCCTGGATATGTATCCCCAAATGCTAAAATATAGATTTTCAAGTAATCCAAGTCTATTCCCCAACCAGTAATGCTGGAGAAGCTGAACTTGAACAGTTCTATGAAGACCTACAAGACCTTTTAAAACTAACACCCAAAAAACATGTCCTTTTCATTAGAGGGGACTGGAATGCAAAAGTAGGAAGTCAAGAAACACCTGGAGTAACAGGCAAATTTGGCCTTGGAATATGGAATGAAGCAGGGCAAAGACTAATAGAGTTTTGCCAAGAAAATGCACTGGTCATAACAAACACCCTCTTCCAACAACACAAGAGAAGACTCTATACATGGGCATCACCAAATGGTCAACACCGAAATCAGACTGATTATATTCTTTGCAGCCAAAGATGGAGAAGCTCTATACAGTCAGCAAAAACAAGACCAGGAGCTGACTGTGGCTCAGACCATGAACTCCTTATTGCCAAATTCAGACTTAAATTGAAGAAAGTAGGGAAAATCACTAGACCATTCAGGTATGACCTAAATCAAATCCCTTATGATTATACAGTGGAAGTGAGGAATAGATTTAAGGGCCTAGATCTGATAGATAGAGTGCCTGATGAACTACGGAATGAGATTCGTGACATTGTACAGGAGACAGAGATCAAGACCATCCCCATGGAAAAGAAATGCAAAAAAGCAAAATGGCTGTTTGGGGAGGCCTTACACATAGCTGTGAAAAGAAGAGAAGCTAAAAGCAAAGGAGAAAAGGAAAGATATAAACATCTGAATGCAGAGTTCCAAAAAATAGCAAGAAGAAATAAGAAAGCCTTCTTCAGAGTGCCGGAGCACCGGCGGCAAAAGCGGCAGCGGCGGCTGAGCAGGCTTGGTGCGTGGGTCCGCGGCGGCTCGGGGTCATCCCGCGGTGCGAGCGGGCGGCCCGGCTGCCTCCCTCCCCACCCGCCGCCGCCGCCAGAAAATAAAAAAAAAAAAAAGAAAGCCTTCTTCAGCAATCAATGCAAAGAAATAGAGGAAAACAATAGAATGGGAAAGACTAGAGATCTCTTCAAGAAAATCTGAGATACCAAAGGAACATTTCATGCAAAGATAGGCTCGATAAAGGACAGAAATGGTATGGACCTAACAGAAGCAGAAGATATTAAGAAGAGATGGCAAGAATACACAGAAGAACTATACAAAAAAGATCTTCATGACCCAGATAATCACAATGGTGTGATCACTGACCTAGAGCCAGACATTCTGGAATGTGAAGTTAAGTGGGCCTTAGAAAGCATCACTATGAACAAAGCTAGTGGAGGTGATGGAATTCCAGTGGAGCTATTCCAAATCCTGAAAGATGATGCTGTGAAAGTGCTGCACTCAATATGCCAGCAAATTTGGAAAACTCAGCAGTGGCCACAGGACTAGAAAAAGTCAGTTTTCATTCCAATCCCAAAGAAAGGCAATGACAAAGAATGCTCAAACTACCACACAATTGCACTCATCTCACACGCTAGTAAAGTAATGCTCAAAATTCTCCAAGCCAGGCTTCAGCAATATGTGAACCGTGAACTTCCTGATGTTCAAGCTGGTTTTAGAAAAGGCAAAGGAGGGGGAGGAGCTAAGATGGCGGAGGAGTAGGATGTGAAGAACACTTTCTCCCCCACAAATTCATCAAAAGAACATTTAAACGCCAAGTAAATTCCACAAAACAACTTCTGAATGCCGGCAGAGGACATCAGGCACCCAGAAAAGCAACCCAAGTCTTTGAAAGGAGGTAGGAAAAAATATAAAAGACAAAAAAAGAGACAAAAGAGGGAGGGACGGAGTTCCGTCCCGGGAAGGGAGTCTTAAAAAGAGAGAAGTTTCCAAACCCCAGGAAACCCTCTCACTGCCGAATCTGTGCCGAGCTTTGGAAGCACAGAGGGCAACTTAACAGGGAGAAAAAATAAATAAACAATTAAAACTCACAGATTGCGAGCCCTACAATAACTCCCCCAGCGGAGAAGCAGCACAGATGCCTGCATCTGCCATTAGCAAGCGGGAGCTGGGCAGGGAGGCGCGGCGTGGGCTGCATTGCAAGAATCTGGCCTGAATACCCCGAGCGCTATCTGAGTGAAATAATTTGGGCTAGCAAACCAGACTGTGGGATATCTACCACGCGAAAAGCCAGCCCTAACCTAAGACACTGCCAGGCCCGTGCACGGAACAAAGGACTGAACAGAGATAGCCGGCGGCAGACCATCCCCCTCCGGTGATAGGCAGCCAGAGCCGGAAGGGGACAATCGCAGCCCCAGAGAGACATTATCTATAAAACTGTAAGCAGGCTTCTTTGCTAACTAAAACTTCTTGGGGGTCTGGACGCTCAACATCTGCCTGAGAAGGTGCGCCGGTGCACACCTAGATAACCGAGCGGCGGGGAGGCGATAAGTCCCAGCAATCGCATGCGCCAAACACCTCATCACCTGAGCTGCTCGGATCTGGGAAGGGCACAAAACGCAGGCCCAACCAAGAGTCTGCGCCTCTGAGGACTACCTGAGTGCCTGAACCTGAGCGGCTTGGACCTGGGAAGTGCAGGCAACCCAGGGCCGGCCATGGATGGGTCCCGGCGGAGCAACCTAGAGCCTGAGCAGCATGGGCAGGGAGGATACACGCGACCGTGAACGGGTTGGGGGGGGGCGCAGACCC
Organism: Bos taurus; assembly: GCF_002263795.3. NCBI lineage: Eukaryota > Metazoa > Chordata > Mammalia > Artiodactyla > Bovidae > Bos > Bos taurus. The sequence continues at coordinate 20,739,196 of NC_037336.1, read as the reverse complement.
AGTGTGGCTGAGGCACTGCGAGCACTCGCCAGTGTTATTTGTTTGCAGCATCCCTCCCTACCTCCCCTCAGCGCGACTGAACAAGTGAGCCTAAAAAAAAAAAAAAGTGTCCTCCACCGTCCCCTTTGTGTCAGGGCGGAAACCAGACACTGAAGAGACCAGCAAACAAAAGAAGCTGTAACAGAGGAAACCGCCTTGAAAGCTACAGGCAATAGATTAAAACCCTGTGGTTAGTACCAACTACATAGGAAGGGGCCTATAGATCTTGAGAAATATAAGTCGGACCAAGGAACTAGCCAAAAATGAACTGAACCCGCAATACTCACAACAAAACCGGAGACAGTCCTAGATTTATTTTTACTATTTGTACCATCATTTTTTCTTTCTTTTTTTTAATTTATTTTTTTAATTAAAAAAATTTTTAAGTCCTCTATTATTCCTTTAATTTTCACTTTTATAATCGATTACTTTGCAAAAAAAAAAAAGTCCCTATTCTTTTTTTAAAGCAAACTTCATATATATATTTTTTATAATTTTTTTGACTTTTTTTTCCCTTCTTTTCTTTAACATTGTATTTTTGAAATTCCAAATGCTACTCTAGATTTTTAATTTTATCTTTTTGGTATTTGTTATCAATTTTGTACCTATAGTTTTTTTTTTTTTTTTTATAATTTCTGTGACCCTTTTTTATTTTTTCTTTTTCTTTTTCTCTCTTTCTTTTTCTTCTTTTTTTAACATTGTATTTTTGAAATTCCAAACTCTAGTCTAGATTTTTAACTTTTGCTTTTCGGTATTAGTTATCAATTTTGTACCTATATTTTCTTTATAATTTTTGCGACCTTGTTTGTTTTTGTTTGTTCATTTTTTCTCTCTTTCTTCTCCTTCTTCTTTTCTATAACATCGTATTTTTGAAATTCCAAACTCTACTCTAGATTTTTAATTTTTGCTTTTATGTATTTGTTACCAATTTTATACCATTAAGAACCCAATCTTCAGTACCCATTTTTCACTAGGGAGCGAGATTACTGGCTTAACTGCTCTCTCTCCCTTTGGAATCTCCTTTTTCTCCACCAGGTCGCCTGTGTCTCCTCCCTAACCCCTCTCTACTCTACCAACTCTGTGAAGTTCTGTGTGTTCCAGACGGTGGAGAACACTTAGGGAACTGATTACTGGCTGCATCTGTCTCCCTCCTTTTTATTCCCCCCTTATATCCTCCTGGCCACCTCTGTCACCTTCCTCCTCCTTCTATTCTCTGTATAACTCCATGAACAACTCTGAGCCGTCCAGTTGTGGAGTGCACATAAGGAAGAGATTACTGGATAGCCCACTTTCTCATTGATTCCACCTCATCTCATTCAGGTCACCTCTAACTCCCTCCTCCCTCTTCTCTTCTCCATATAACGCTGTGAACCTCTTTGGGTAACCCTCACGGTAGAGAAACTTTTCATCTTTAACGTAGATGTTTTATCAATGGTGCTGTATAGAAGGAGAAGCTCTGAAACTACTGTAAAAATAAGACCGATAACTGGAACCAGGAGGCTTAAGTCCAAACCCTGACTCCAGGGAGCTCCTGACTCCAAGGAACATTAATTGACAGGAGCTCATCAAATACCTGCATACCTGCACTGAAACCAAGCACCACACAAGGGCCAACAAGTTTCAGGGCAAGACATACCAAGCAAATTCTCCAGCAACAAAGACCACAGCCCTGAGCTCCAAGATACAGGCAGCCCAGAGTCACCCCAAAACCATAGAAATCCCATAACTCATTACTGGACATTTCATTGCACTCCAGAGAGAAGAAGTACAGCTCCACCCACCAGAACACCGACACAAGCTTCCCTAACCAAGAAACCTTAACAAGCCACCTGCACAAACCCACACAGAGCGAGGAAATGCCACAATAAAGAGAACTCCACAAACTGCCAGAATACAGAAAGGACACACCAAAATCAGCAATTTAAACAAGATGAAGAGACAGAGGAATACCCAGCAGATAAAGGAACAGGATAAATGCCCACCAAACCAAACAAAAGAGGAAGAGATAGGGAATCTACCTGATAAAGAATTCCGAATAATGATAGTGAAATTGATCCAAAATCTTGAAATCAAAATGGAAACACAGATAAATAGCCTGGAGACAAAGGTTGAGAAGATGCAAGAAAGGTTTAACAAGGACGTAGAAGAAATAAAAGAGAGTCAATATATAATGAATAATGCAATAAATGAAATAAAAAAAACACTCTGGAGGCAACAAATAGGAGAATAATAGAGGCAGAAGATAGGATTAGTCAATTAGAAGACAGAATGGTAGAAATAAATGAATCAGAGAGGATAAAAGAAAAATGAATTAAAAGAAATGAGGACAATCTCAGAGACCTCCAGGACAATATTAAACGCTACAACGTTCGAATCATAGGGGTCTCAGAAGAAGACGACAAAAAGAAAGACCATGAAAAAATACTTGAAGAGGTAATAGTTGAAAACTTCCCTAAAATGGGGAAGGAAATAATCACCCAAGTCCAAGAAACCCAGACAGTCCCAAACAGTATAAACCCAAGGCGAAACGCCCCAAGACACATATTAATCAAATTAACAAAGATCGAACACAAAGAACAATATTAAAAGCAGCAAGGGAAAAACAACAAATAACACACAAGGGAATTCCCATTAGGCTAACAGCTGATCTTTCAATAGAAACTCTTCAAGCCAGGAGGGAATGGCAAGACATACTTAAAGTGATGAAAGAAAATAACCTACAGCCCAGATTATTGTACCCAGCAAGGATCTCATTCAAATATGAAGGAGAAATCAAAAGCTTCTCAGACAAGCAAAAGCTGAGAGAATTCAGCACCACCAAACCAGCTCTCCAACAAGTACTAAAGGATATTCTCTAGACAGGAAACACAAAAACAGTGTATAAACTCGAACCCAAAAGAATAAAGTAAATGGCAACGGGATCATACTTATCAGTAATTACCTTAAATGTAAATGGGTTGAATGCCCCAACCAAAAGACAAAGACTGGCTGAATGGATACAAAAACAAGACCCCTACGTATGTTGTCTACAAGAGACCCACCTCAAAACAGGGGACACATACAGACTGAAAGTGAAGGGCTGGAAAAAGATTTTCCATGCAAATAGGGACCAAAAGAAAGGAGGAGTAGCAATACTTACATCAGATAAAATAGACTTTAAAACAAAGGCTGTGAAAACAGACAAAGATGGTCACTAC